>NW_024062795.1:3122500-8279816 GCF_006381635.1 Hibiscus syriacus
AAGCAGCAATGTAAACATGTGGCAAAAAGAGAAGCAGTTTTTGAAAGCTAGGTGAGCAGCAAAACAATTGGAAATTGGAAGCTAATTAACGTGTGGAGGCAACAGCAAATTCCTTTACGGCAAGCAAAGGATCTGACGGTATGGAAATGCAACGTGTTTAGGCGGTTAAATTGCCTATAAAAAGGCCTTAATAGTTTTAGTTTATGTACGTGTGAATGTTATAAAAAATGAGAGATAGAGTGAAAGAGTGAAAGAAAAAAATACGAGTGATAGTTAGTAATGCTTTTGATAGTACGATTGTGTTTGTAAATTAGTTACAGTTAGTATTTGTATTTTGATTCGTATTAATATGAGCGATATAAAACGCTTCGTTGTTGGATAATGCAGAAGTGAGTACTGCTTTATACAAGAAAAAATAAGAAGAAAAAAAAGCAGTCCAAGGCTAGAAGACCTTCACGACTATACATTATTGGCCACCTTGGTCTGCCCAAGATTGCTTATGCAATTAACATGGAACTATAAGAGGGGGATTATATTGAGGGGAAATTTTCTAACTTTAGATGCCGAAAAGATTGGGGAACGGTTCAATTTGAAAGGCTTTCAAATGAAGGAAAGTAGAATTTGGGTTTTAGTTTTTAATTGAGTTTAATCACGTTTTTGAAGATCTTGAAAGGAAAGCAGACCAAGGCCGGAAGAGCTTCACGACTATTCATTGTTGTTGTCTTCTAAGTTAAGCCGAACTTGTATTTCATGTCTCAATGTTCCAAAAGTATCGATCATTGACATGTGATTCAACTTGAGTATGTGAAAATTCAATTTGGTTTATCATATGAAGAAGAAACGATGCAAATATTAACTGGAGAAATTACGGAACTCAAGAAAAAGATAATGTTTTTAGTTAAACGAAGCAATGTGAGAATCCAAAGAAAAGGCACGTGACTAATATCCTTGGCTATTTTACTTCTAATAAATTCGAGAATGAATTTTTTTAACAAAGAAAATTGTAACATCTCTAAAATTGATTTAGTATTTTTTTGGTTTTTTATGATTAAAAAATATTTTTTTCACTGTTATTTTGAATTTTAAAATTTTTATATTGGATAAAAGATGAAATTTGAATAAATTTGAGTGTTAAGGAATAAAGCTTAATTTGCATGGAGGATCAAATTGTGAACGTTTAGAATTTGGAAGAAAATTAATCAAAGGTTGAAATATGGGTTATTGCATGTGTAATTATTTCATAGAAAAAGATGATGGTTTAATTTGGCAAAAGCCATAGGTGTCTTAACTTTAAGCTATTAAATGGTGAATAATAAGCATTTTTACTATTGAGAAAATGAAGGAAAATAGCTAAATAATGGAAACAGCAATTCCATTCATTTTCCCTATCCAACAAATTGAGCAAGGAGAGAGAAAAGATTTTATTGTTATCATCACCAAGTATTCATCCATGCACCATGGATGAATGTTCATAATTCTAATGAGAAAAAGCCCTACATGCTTCAAATTCTCTTAGCCAAATTATGATTCAAGCTTAGAATCCTTAAACTTAGGGTTTGTGTTTCATCCTTTAGCTTTCAAGTCAAAATTCAAGTTAAGTAAGGAAATTCTAAACCCTAAATAAAAGATTAGGGGTCATAGATGTTGAATTTCATCTTTGATTTCTAAGTTGTCAAGGTTTAAATGTTGCAATTGTAATGTTAAATGTTCTAGACAAGGAATTAGTTAAAGAAATTACTAGTCGAAAAGGGGAAAACGAAAGCTATCGGGAGTGGCATGATAATCCGAGATGCCTTGTAATCTCGAATAATCGACAAGTGTAGTTGTCTTCGAGTCCAAGGTCAAATTCACAAATTCGATTTAATAGTCTGATGCTATTTTGATGTATAAGGTTAACTACATGTTTTGGCTCAATTAGAGCAATATTAGATGACAAATAATGTTTGGTAAGTTTATGGTGAGCTTAATTACCCTGAAAGGTTTCCATGATTTGGTTGTGAATTGATATGATATGTATCGTTATGACAATTTGCCATGTGTTGTTATGTTAAATTCCATGACAAGTATATGTGATAAATAAGTTTAAGTTGAAAAATGGATTTTTTATAACTAAGGCTCGAATCTATAATGTAAAAAATAATGTGAAAATGATGTCATCTGTATAATATGGACTAAATTCAGAGCTACATGCTCAATTATGTCATCTTGTTCAAGAATGTTTAGGTATGCAAGTATGTTATGTGTTTCATGTTATGATTATAATGCTTTGATGATATGTAAAGCTTAGATAAATTTATAACATGGGTGAATATATCTAAGATGCTTAAATGCAAAAAGGGTATGGATGATTAGGTTAAAATGACTATAAGTTGTTTGAATGATATAATGAATTGACGTTAAGAATGTAGTCTGCCCTATTCTTTGTTTCATTCTTCTCATGTGTGATTTATATAGCTCTTTTTTTTTTTTTGCTAAGCAAAATCCAGAAACTTTATTACTCTTAGAAAAAGCATTCTCATCCCCAACTAAGAGCCTCATTAAAAACCTCCCCTATATTGGGGAAAACGGGTTATTTCCCACATGAACGTAGTTTTAAAATTGACCTAAAATGCCAAGATTAAAACCACCAAAGGTTGCACAGCGGATAAACATATCAAACTATTGAATATTGAAACACAATAAAAAAGAACCGAATAAAAAACAATAAAGGAGATAACACACCAAATTTACGAGGTTCGACAAGAATATCGTCTACTCCTCGGGCACCACACCGGATGTTAACTTCACTATATCACCAATATTACAACAAATGAAATTCTTTAGAATTCCCAAAGTGGGAGAATGAAGAATACAAGAAGAAGAGAGAACTTGTTTTTGGGATGATTTCTAATGGAAATACTTAGGCCTATTTATAGTTGAGTTTCAAGAACAATATGTTTAAAGTTTGGCCACCTACCAAAGAATTTTCCAATGTGTACAAGTTAGCCACCAAATATGAAATTCACATGTTCAAAGTTTGGCCACCAACCAAGATGAAATTTCTAATAAGTTGGCCACCAACCAAGATGAAATTTCCAACTTGCCAACTTAATTTCTAGACAAATCTAACAAATCTCCACCTTGGCTTGAAATTACCAAGCCTACTCAACTTCTTCAACTCCCCAAATTTGTAGTGCCTCTAATTGCGCTCACAAGCGCCACACACCCGAAGGTGTTCATACTTTCAGGATGTTAATCAAGTTCAAACAATGATTGAACTTGATTACTGTTACCACCTTGGTCATCATATCTGCATGATTTTCTGATGTCGTAATTTTCTGAAGTAGAATCTTTCCTTCTTCAAAGATCTCCCGCACAAAGTGATACCTCACGTCGATATGCTTAGTCCTTGAATGGTAGACTTGATTTTTCGCTAAGTGAATAGCACTCTGACTGTCACAATAGAGACTAATATGACTTTGAACAACTCCCAAGTCTTCCATCAACCCGTTAAGCCAAATTGCTTCATTTAAAGCCTCTGAAACTGCCATGTATTCTACCTCTGTAGTAGACAAGGCCACCGTAGATTGCAATGTAGACTTCCAACTTACTGGGGCTTTAGCAAGAGTAAACAAATACCCAATAGTTGATCGATGCTTATCCAAATCACCAGCATAATCGGAATCAGCATATCCAACCATACACTGACCAAGTGCTTCATCCTGTTCAAAAACTAAACCAACATCCACGGTTTGTTGGAGATACCGTAGAATCCATTTCACAGCTTGCCAATGTCCTTCTCCAGGATCATGCATGTACCTGCTCACAACTCCAACTGCTTGTGAAATGTCAGGACGCGTACACACCATTGCACACATCAAGCTCCCAACTGCATTAGCATATGGAACTTTTGCCATATACACTCGTTCTTCGTTAGTTTTAGGAGATAATTGAGAATTAAGTTTCAAATGAGAAGCCAATGGGATACTTACATGTTTGGTATTTTCATTCATGCCAAAACATTGTAATACCTTTCTCAGATACTACTTCTGTGTTAAACAAAGCTTTCCTCTTTGTCTATTTCTGCTTATCTACATACCAAGAATATTCTTGGCCTCACCTAGATCTTTCATCTCAAACTCTTGATTCAACTGAGCCTTTAATTTGTCTATCTCCTTTTGACTCTTCGAAGCGATCAACATATCGTCAACGTACAAGAGAAGATAAATGAAAGATCCATCTTTGAGCTTTTGCAAATACACACAATGATCATATTTGCTTCTAGTATACTTTTGCCTCCTCATAAAGCTATCAAATCGCTTGTACCACTACCTCGGAGATTGCTTCAATCTATATAGCGATTTGTTCAGCTTACAAACCCATTTCTCACAACCACCATCTTTGTATCCTTTTGGTTGTGTCATATAGATCTCCTCTTCTAAATCACCGTGCAAGAAAGCCGTCTTTACATCAAGTTGAGCTAGCTCCAAATTCAACTGTGCTACCAAGGCCAACAATATTCTAATGGAGAAATGCTTCACAACAGGGGAAAATACTTCATTGTAGTCGATTCCCTCCTTTTGAGCGTAGCCTTTAGCTACCAACCGTGCCTTGTAGCGAAAATCTTTCTTGTTATGAGATCCATCTTTCTTTAAAAATACCCACTTGCATCCAATGACTCTTTTACCTTTCGGTAATTGTGCCAGTTTCCAAGTGTCGTTCTTTTGGAGAGATTGCATTTCTTCATCCATGGCACTTTTCCACTTATCACTTTCCAAGCTTTATATTGCTTCTTGGTAAGTGATAGGGATATCATCATCAACAACTGGAAGAGCATAGGCCACCATATCAACAAATCGAGCAGGTCAACGAATTTCTCTCCTTGGCCTTGTAACTGCAAGTGTTTCTGGTGTCTCCAATGGTTCTTGGGTTTGAACCTCTTCATCTTCTGATTCTTCTATTGGAGTTGAAGAATCAGCTGCATCAACTTCTGGGATCATCATCTGCTGAAACTCCACCTGTTTTGGAGTATACTCCACCTGCTGCGGAGTACTACTTGTATGGACAGCTTCACTTGTTACCTTCTTTACTAGGGCAGATTCATCAAAGGTAACATCTCTGCTACAAATTATCTTCTCAGTGTCTAAACACCAAAGACGGAATCCCTTCACTCCATGGATGATTCCCATAAAGAGAGCATTTTTTGCTCTTGGATCAAGCTTGGATTCCTTCACATGATAATAAGCAGTGGATCCAAATACATGTAAGGAATCATAATCAGTAGCAGGTTTTCCAGACCATACCTTCAATGGTGTTTTTCCTCCTATCGCTGATGACGGCAGACGATTAATGAGATGGCCAGCATATGTCACAGCCTCAGCCCAAAATGTCTTGCCTAACCCAGCATTAGACAACATACATCAAACTTTCTCCAATAGTGTTCGATTCATACCCTCTGCCACCCCATTCTGTTGTGGTGCATGTCTAACAGTGAAGTGTCGAACAATACCATACTCATGGCAAACGTCAAAGAATGGGTCACTTCTTTATTCCCCTCCATTGTCCGTCCTAAGACGTTTGATCTTTCTACCAGTCTGGTTCTCAATCATATTTTTCCATTTCAGGAAAATTTGAAGCACTTCATCTTTAGACTTCATCGGATACACCCAAACTCTTCTGGAAAAGTCATCTACAAAAGTTACAAAATAATGGTTTCCTCCCAAAGACGATGTCTTTGAAGGACCCCATACATCTGAGTGAATATAATCTACAATACCTTTTGTATTATGTATAGTGGTGCCAAACTTCACTCTCTTCTGTTTTCCCAGAACACAATGCTCGCAAAAGTTCAATTTGCAAGCTTTTGCACCTTTCAACAATCCTTTCTTTGCCAGAATTTGCAAGGATTTCTCTCCAGCATGCCCCAACCGCATATGCCACAACTGGGTTACGTCCAAATCATCACCTCCGGAAGCTGTTGTAACTGCTCCAATAATTGTACTACCTTGGTAGTAATACAAATTATGTTTCCTGATACCCTTCATCATCACAAGTGCGTTATATGTGACTTTTAAAACTCCATTTCTCATAGTGACTACTGAGCATTTGGATTCTAAGGCTCCCAACGAGATGAGATTTTTCTTCAAATTGGGCACGTATCAGACATCCGTCAGAACTCTGGTTGATCCATCTTGATTCTTCAATCGAATTGAACATATCCCAACAGTTTTACAGGCATTGTCATTGCCCATATAAACAACTCCTGCATTTAGTTCCACTAAATCGGAGAACCACTCCCGATTAGGGGATATATGATAGGTGCAACCCGAATCTAATATCCACTCATCGGAATGGAATGTTGTTGATGAAGAAACCAATGATATGTTAGAGTCATGTGTCATGCTCTGCAACACATGCATCTGGAGTATGTTTTCATTTCTTCTTCAGCTTCGGACAATCTTTCTTCCAATGGCCTTTCTCATGACAAAAGGCACATTCATCTTTTCCCAGTCTGGACTTCAACTTTGATCTCCCTCTCCACTTTGGCTTTTAACTTTTCGAGCGACCTCTTGCCACCATGGCCTCTGCTGCTTCGTACTTGCTTTCCTTCTTGGTTTTCTTCCTGAGTTCATAACTATACAAAGCAACAGTTACATCTTTAAGGGTAACATTATCCTTACCATGAAGTAACGTTGTCTCAAGGTGCTCAAATTCATCTGGAAGAGATGACAACAACATCAAAGCCAAATCTTCATCTTTGAAGGTTTCATCCATGCCCAATAAGTCTTCCACTAGCTCATTGAACGCAGTGATGTGTTCATTCATACTGGTGTCTGGTTGATAATCAAATCTGAACAATCTTTTCTTAATGTGAAGACGATTCTAAGAGCTTTTCTTCAGGAATTTTTCCTCCAAAGTTTTCCACATCTTACTTGCAGAAGTCTCGTTCTTGTTGCCATACTTCTGCTCCCTGAAAAGACAAGATCGAATCGTGCTGCACGCCAAACGATTGATTGTTCCCCATTCTTTCTCCTTCATATATTCAGGCTTTTCTTCCTCAATGGCGATGTCTAGACCTTGTTGGAATAAAGTGTCTAACACCTCGCCTTGCCATATGCCAAAATGACCGAATCCATCGAACAACTCCACCGAGAAATTTGCATTTGACATCACCCTCCTCACCGGTCCAGATGAAGAGCTTGATGTCTCAACTGATCCGTATTTTGGCATTTTAATTCGAACGAACAATATTCAATATCACGAACTATATCTTTTCAGTAACAGAACCACTAAGATAACCTCAACCGAAGCTCTGATATCAATTATTGGGGAAAACGAGTTATTTCCCACACGAACGTAGTTTTAAAATTGACCTAAAATGTCAAGATTAAAACCACCAAAGGTTTCACAACGGATAAACCTGTCAAACTATTGAATATTGAAACACAATGGAAAAGAACCGAATAAATAATAATAAAGGAGAGAACACACCAAATTTACGAGGTTCGACAAGAATATCGTCTACTCCTCGGGCACCACACCGGATGATAACTTCACTATATCGCCAATATTACAACAAATGGAATTCTTTAGAATTCCCAAAGTGGGAGAATGAAGAATACAAGAAGAAGAGAGAACTTGTTTTTGGGATGATTTCTAATGGAAATACTTAGGCCTATTTATAGTTGAGTTTCAAGAACAATATGTTCAAAGTTTGGCCACCTACCAAAGAATTTTCCAATGTGTACAAGTTAGCCACCAAATATGAAATTCACATGTTCAAAGTTTGGCCACCAACCAAGATAAAATTTCTAATAAGTTGGCCACCAACCAAGATGAAATTTCCAACTTGCCAACTTAATTTCTAGACAAATCTAACACCCTAAACCTATATGGGGAAAAGAGTACTCCACAGTTAAGGGATATTACAACCGAATTACAGCAATCAAGAACAAACAAGGATCTAAATGACAACGCCTACTAAACATTCAAGCAAAAACCAAACTAGGCCACACCACTACATTAAAGTTCAACCTGCTATCTTACCAAATAGCTTTAAACATAACATTTCTTCTCGATCCAATTTTTGGCCATGCTGTTTCTTAACCTTGGCGTGAACTCAAAACTAACATCCTTAAACTTTAATATCATCCCATCAATTTCTTCAAAGGTTGCTCCCCACCTCCAAGGACGACTGGAACAAGATTGTATCCAATTTAATATTACTGCAGAATCGAATTCAATGATCAAATTTACCTTCCTCAGTCACTTAGATCCACAAAATAATTCTAATGCAAATTTAATTGCAACCAGCTCAGCAAAATCAACATTAACCAGTGAAACATGCCCGAAAAACTTTGCCAACACATGTTCTTCCGAATTTCGTAGCATACCACCACACCCCGCTGCCTCTTTATTTGCCGATCCATCCACATTAAACTTCATTTGCCCTAATCCTGGAGGCTATAAACTAACATTTATATAGCTCTTTATAACATAAAAGAGTTAAGACACTCAATTCATGTTATCATTATTTGTTTAAAATCGTGTAAAGGGAGTAGATGATACTAATAATGGAGTTTCATATATGTAAGAGCTTCTTAATCGATCATGCCACAACGTAGATGTATTTATGATCTTTTTGTTTATTTCCTTCTATACTCAAGAGGCAGAACATACAATAGAAATGCTTTAAGGTTATAGTATTATTTAATAGCCTGGAAACATTGGTGGAGGTGGTGACGAGTATTTGAATCCAATGTTTGGTGGGAGGACAATATCCACTTTGGGAGGTGGTGCAAGTTTGACAACAGGTGGAGGTAGAGATCGTGCTGGTGGAGGTAGAGAGTAGACAGGCGGTGGTGGAGAATGGATTGGTGGTGGTGGTGAGTGTACAGGTGGAGGTGATGAATGGACAAGTGGTGGTGGAGATTGAACTGGTACCGGGGGTGGGGAATGGACTATAGGTGGTGGAGAGAAGACTAGTGGTGGTGGGGAGAAGACTAGTGGTGGTGGGGAATGGGCATGTGGAGGTGGGGAGTAAATTAGTGGAGGTGGAGAATGAATTGGTATCGGAGGTGGTGGTGAATGGACTGGTTGAGGTGGAGATTGAACTAGTATCAGAGGTGGGGGTGGACTGGTGGTGGTGGGGAGTGAACTGGTTGAGGTGTGGAGTGAACTGGTTGAGGTGGAGATTGAATTGGTACTCGGGATGGAGATTGAACTGATACTGGAGGTGGAGATTGAACAGGTACCAGAGGTGGGGAGTGGATTGATCGAGGTGGAGATTGAACCGGTACCAGAGGTGGGGAGTGGACAGGTCGAGGTAGAGATTGAACTTGTACAGGAGGTGGGGAGAGGACTGGTCGAGGTGGAGATTGTACCAGTATCGGAGGTGAGGAGTGGACTGGTTAAGGTGGAGATTGAACCAGTACCGAATGTGGGGAGTGGACTGGTACCGGAGGTGGCGAGTGGACTGGTTGAGGTGGATATTGAACTGCTATCTGAGGTGGAGATTGAATTGGTGGTGGTGGGGAATGAACTGGTACCGGTGAACTTGTTGTTGGCAAATGTCACCACCGAGACCAAAGATGTGCCAATTGTTTCAGGGATTGAGCAAGTGAACCGATTGTTGTTTAAAAACAATGCATCTAAATCCTTCTCAAAGATCTCTGGTGGTAAACAACCTCCAAATTATTGTATCTTTTATCAATATACTTAACGCTCATCCATGTCATTACCACTCATGGGAATGGGCCAACGAATCAGTTGTTGCTAATATCAAATTCGTACATAAGCGTAAGCCTTGAAAAGCTCTTGGGGATAATACCGCAAAACCTGTTGGAATTTAAATGGATCAATGCAAGGTCGGTAATCAACCCCAACTCTACTGGAATATAACCGGTAATGTCGGCATGGTTAAGGTCAATACCAGCAACGACCATCAAATTTGGAAGATAACCGGCAATGTCAGCATGGTTTTTTTTATGATCAGGAAATATTTTTCAGTGTTATTTTGAATTTAAAATTTTTACATTGGATAAAAGATGAAATTTGAATAAATATGAGTGGAAAGGAATCAAGCTTAATTTGCATGAAGGATTAAATTATGAACTTTTAGAATTTGGAAGTTTAAGGACTAAATTAATCAAAGGACAAAATATGGATTATTGCATGTGTAATTATTTCATAGAAAAAGAATATGGTTTAATTTGGCAAAAGCCATAGGTGTCTTAACTTTAAGCTATTAAATGGTGAATAATAAGCATTTTCACTATTGAGAAAATGAAGGAAAATAGCTAAATAATGGAAACATCATTTCCATTCATTTTCCCTATCCAACAAATTGAGCAAGGAGAGAGAAAAACTTTCATTGTTATCATCTCCAAGTATTCATCCATGCACCATAGATGAATTAATGTTCATAATTCTAATGAGAAAAAACCCTAAATGCTCTAAATTCTCTTAGCCAAATTATGATTCAAGCTTAGAATCCTTAAGCTTAGGGTTTGTGCTTCATCCTTTAGCTTTCAAGTCAAAATTCAAGTTAAGGAAATTATAAACCCTACATCAAAGATTAGGGTCATGGATGTTGAATTTCATCTTTGATTTCTAAGTTGTCAAGGTTTAAATGTTGCAATTGCAATGTTAAATGTTCTAGACAAGGAATTAGTTGAAGAAATTACTAGTCGAAAAGGGGAAATCGAAAGCTATCGGGTGTGGTTTATGGTCTTCAAGTCCAAGGTCAAATTCACTAATTCGATTTAATAGTCTGAAGCTATTTTGATGTCTAAGGTTAACTACATGTTTTGGCTCAATTAGAGCAATATTAGATGACAAATATATGTTTGGTAGGTTTATGGTGAGCTTAATTACCCTAAAAGGTTTCCATGATTTGGTTGTGAATTGTTATGATATGTATACTCGTTATGACAATTTGCCATGTGTTGTCATGTTAAATTCCATGACAAGTATATGTGATAAATAAGTTTAAGTTGAGAAATGGATTTTTATAACTAAGGCTCGAATCTATAATGTGAAAATGATGTCATCTGTATACTATGGACTAAATTCAGAGCTACATGCTCAATTATGCTTTGCCAAGAACTTTTCTAAAGAACAAAGTTAAGTAAGTTTATATTGTAATAATATTGCCCTTGAACATAGATTTAAGTTTCAGATACGCGTGGCTTGCCATAGAGTTCATTTAGCTTATGCACAGGTTATGTAAGACTTTGGTCTTTTGGAGATATGTGTATGGTTTGGTCATTGGTGATGTTGAAGGGTATAAACATTCTGTTGAAAAATGCATGGCTTCTAGATGACTTTTGGTGGCTATATGATTTCAAAGGTGGCTAAATGGGGGCTGCTAATTTTTCAAAGTTAGGCAGTCCATTATTTTTTAATTTAAGCAATGGGAAAATCATTTTTAGTCATTGAACTTTAGGGTATTTATAAAGATTGGTCCCTAAGTTTCAACTATAAATACCCTAGCTCATTTAGCTTCAAAATCATCCCAAAATCCCAAATCATTTCTTTCTACCAATACTAGAGAGTTTCTTGTGAGTAATGAGTGTTTTGTAAAGACCTAAAAATTTTCTTAGTAAAAGATCTGTAGCAGTCCGGAAACGTAAGCACAATTGGCTGAACTTCGTTATCAATTTTTGGGTATTATTTTTCCGTTTTTATTTCGCATTCTTACTAATTTGGTTATAGGGAAATTACTCATATTGGGTTTATTTCGTGAATAGTAAAAATTTTGTCGGTGATATGAATTTGTCGACGGAGGTGTTCTAATACACGGTGGTTCGCAAGAATTGTCGGAAACGATCCAAATAAAGCCAGATTCGAGTGGGAGGGATGGCTGCAGACAAAGGGAATGTGAAAATTGAAAAGTTCGATGGTGCGGACTTTGGCTTTTGGAAGATGCAGATTGAAGATTTTCTGTACCAAAAAAATCTATATCAACCTCTCTCAGGAAAACAACCAGAGGGCATGAAAAATGAAGACTGGGCTCTTCTCGACAGACAAGCCCTCGGAGTTATCCGACTGACGTTATCCCACAATGTTGCTTTCAACATAGCAAAGGAAAATACCACGGCGGGTCTTATGGCGGCTCTCTCCAGTATGTATGAGAAGGCATTGGCCTCAAACAAAGTTTATTTGATGAGACGATTATTCAATTTGCGGATGAATGAAGGGGCATCGATGGCACAACACCTAAATAAACTCAACACAATCACAACCCAGTTGAGTTCAGTGGAAATTGAATTCGATGATGAAGTTCGAGCTTTAATTCTCTTATCATCTCTACAAACAGTTGGAATGCTACTGTTACAGCAGTCAGCAGCTCGTTGGGAAACAACAAATTAAAATTTGACGATGTTCGGGATCTGGTACTGAGCGAAGAAATTCGACAGAGAGAATCCGATGAAGCATCAACCTCCTCAGCCTTGCACACGGAGTCCAGAGGGAGAACTTCAGAAAGAAATTCAAATCATGGCAGATTGAAATCCAGACGGGGAAAATCCAGAACGGGAAAGAAAGATTTTACCTGTTATAATTGTGGCAAGAAGGGTCACTTTAAAAGAGATTGCCGAGCACCGAAGAAAAATACCGGCGCACAGGATTCTGCCAACGTGATAGAGGAGACAGGTGATGCCATGATTCTAAGCGTCAACAGTCCGATTGAATCATGGATCTTGGATTCAGGGGCATCTTTCCACTCTACCCCATGCCGAGAAATCATGAAGAACTATGTCAGTGGTGATTTTGGGAAGGTTCATCTAGCCGATGATGAAACCTTGAAGATCGTCGGAAAAGGAGACATCCGATTAAAGTTGCCAAACCAGACCACCTGGATGCTGAAAGGAGTGAGACATATTCCTGGCCTCAAAAGAAATTTGATTTCTGTAGGACAGCTTGATGGTGAAGGATTTAGCACAACTTTTTCAGACTGTGAATGGAAGATTACCAAAGGAGCACTCGTCATTGCTCGTGGTAAGAAAAATGGTACTCTCCATATAAGCTCAAATTTAGAGAATATCATTGCAGTAGCAAACGCTGATGGAAAATCAAACCTATGGCACCAAAGGCTTGGCCATATGAGCGAGAAAGGGATGAAGACACTTTTGTCAAATGGGAAGTTACCGGATCTAAAGAATGTAGATGTTGGACTATGCGAGGATTGCATCTTTGGCAAACAAAAGAAAGTCAGCTTTGCAAAGATTGGTAAGACACCCAAGGCTGAAAAATTAGAGTTGGTTCATACTAATGTATGGGGACCATCTCCAGTTCCATCTCTTGCAGGATCATTATATTATGTCACATTCATCAATGATTCTACAAGGAAGGTGTGGGTTTATTTTCTGAAGAAGAAATCAGAAGTCTTTGATACCTTCAGAAAATGGAAGGCCATGGTGGAAAATGAGACTGGTCTGAAAGTCAAGCGATTGAGGTCTGACAATGGAGGAGAGTACAGAAATCGTAGATTCAGAAATTTTTGCGCAAATAATGGGATCAAGATGGAGACAACAGTTCCCATGACACCGCAGTAGAATGGCGTAGCAGAGTGCATGAACATAACTCTGAATGAACGTGCCAGAACCATAAGGATACATGTCGGATTGCCCAAATTTCTATGGGCTGAAGCTATCAACACTGCAGCTTACTTGATCAACTATGGGCCCTCAGTTCCTTTGGATGGCAGAATACCAGAGGAAGTTTGGAGCAAGAAATAAATAAACCTTTCACACTTAAGAGTGTTTGGTTGTATTTCTTATGTACACATAAACTCTACTGAAAGAAGTAAACTTGATGCCAAGTCCAACAAATGTGTCTTTGTTGGTTATGGTGGTGATGAGTTCGGTTACCGATTTTAGGACTATGAAAATCGGAAGATCATAAGAAGCAGAGATGTTATTTTCAATGAGAATGTGATGTACAAAGACAGGGCAACCATAGATTCAAGTAGCTCCAATACCGAAGCTGAAACAAAGGAATTTGTTGAGTTCGAGGAGATTTCTAGAAATGATGTTCAGGTCAGTCTTGAAGCAGTTCAAGAAGAACCAATCACACCAGAACTGAGACGCTCCTCCAGAGTTCCTAAACCAACCCAACGTTATTCGCCTTCTTTGCACTACTTGTTGCTGACTGACAATGGTGAACCAGAGTGCTATGATGAAGCAATGCAGGTAGAGGATTCAGTCAAGTGGGAGTCTTCCATGAAAGATGAGATGGACTTGCTTATGTCAAATCAGACGTGGGAATTATCTGAATTACCACCAGGCAAGAAAGCGCTCCACAACAAGTGGATTTACTGGATCAAAGAAGAGCACGATTGGAGCAAACGCTACAAAACAAGATTGGTAGTCAAAGGTTTTCAGCAAAAAGAAGGTATTGACTACAATGAAATTTTCTCTCCAGTCGTAAAGCTATCTACAATCAGACTGGTGTTGAAAATTGTTGCTGCAGAAAATTTACATCTTGAGCAGTTAGATGTAAAGACAGCTTTCCTTCATGGTGATTTGGAGGAAGAAATCTATATGAGGCAGCCATAAGGCTTCATAGAGGTAGGCAAGAAAAACCTGGTATGCATGTTGAAGAATAGCTTGTATGGTCTAAAACAAGCTCCTAGACAGTGGTACAAAAACTTTGATAGTTTCATGGGTAGCAGTGGTTTTACCATATGCCAAGCATATCATTGTTGCTACATCAAGAGGTTCGATAATAGCTTCATTATTTTATTGTTGTACGTTGATGACATGCTCGTTGCAGGCTCAAACATGCAAGAGATCATAAACTTGAAGCAAAAATTATCGAAGCAGTTTGCAATGAAAGATATGGGCGCTGCAAAGCAGACTCTTGGGATGAGGATCAAAAGAGACACAAAGTCGGGGACTTTGATGTTATCACAGGCTGAGTACATCAACAAAGTACTCTCCAGGTTCAACATGCAAGATGCTAAACTAGTAAGTACACCTTTAGGTGTTCATTTTAGATTCTCCAAAGAATAATCACCAAAGACGGAGAAAGAACGTGCACACATGGTGAAGGTGCCGTATGCCTCAGCAATTGGAAGTCTAATATATGCCATGGTTTGTACCATACCAGATATTGCTCAAGCAGTGGGAGTTGTTAGCATGTACATGAATAATCCAGGCAAGGTACACTGGGAAGCAGTCAAATGGATCCTCGGATATCTGTGGGGTACCAAAAACAAAGCACTTTATTTCAAAGGTGGAGATACGATACTGACAGGTTATGTAGATGCTGACTTAGTCGGAAATGTCGATATCAGAAGAAGCACTACAGGGTATGTCTATACTCCAGGAGGAACTGCAGTGAGTTGGGTTTCTCAACTACAGAAGATAGTTGCTCTCTCTACAACTGAAGCTGAATATGTTGATGTTACGAAAGCCAGTAAGGAGATGGTTTGGCTCTAAAGTTTCTTGGAAGAGTTAGGCAAGAAACAAGAAAACAATGTCTTGTATTGCGATAGTCAAAGTGTTATCCATCTAGCGAAGAATCCGTCTTTTCATTCCAGGACGAAGCACATACAATTGCGATATCATTTTATCCGGTCTCTTCTGGAAGATGGGATTTTGAAACTTGAAAAGATCAGTGGAGCTCAAAATACAACTGACATGTTAACAAAGACGGTGACTACGGACAAACTGAAGTTGTGTTCAGCTTCAGTTGGCATGCTAGAGTAATCAAGACCAGAAAGCTGCTGCATTGATCGAGCTGTGAAGACATATTAAAATCAGTCTTCAAGTGGGAGATTGTTGAAAAATACATGGCTTCTATATGGCTTTTAGTGGCTATATGATTTCAAAGGTGGCTGCTAATTTTTCAAAGTTAGGCATCCCATTATTTTTGAATTTAAGCAATGGAAAATCATTTTTAGTCATTGGACTTTAGGGTATTTACAAAGATTGGTCCCTAAGTTTCAACTATAAATACCCTAGCTCATTTAGCTTCAAAATCATCCCAAAATCCCAAATCATTTTTTTCTCCCAATACTAGAGAGTTTCTTGTGAGTAATGAGTGTTTTGTAAACACCTGAAAATTTTCTCTCTTAGTAAAAGATCTGCAGCAGTCCGGAGACGTAAGCACAATTGGTTGAACTCCGTTATCAATTTTCGGGTATTATTTTTTCGTTTTTATTTTGCATTCTTACTAATCTGGTTATAGGGAAATTACTCGTACTGGGTTTATTTCCTAACACATTCTATGTTTTCGATTTGATGATGTTGTACGGATTTGAGTTTCCTTAGTCATTTATGTTTCATTATAAATTTTATTGGACTAAATGCTAAAATGAATTATAATTTAATTACTTGATAAATAAGAAAAAACTATGTTTGCATGATACAAGTGAAAGATTTGTCATTTAACATGATTTGTTATGATTCAGTGTCAATTATATGTCCTTGGTATTAGTTGCCATCCATAGTGTTTAATAATTATTTGGAGTACCTCACTAAGCTATATAAGTTTAGTATGTTTGTTTAACGTCTTTGCAAGAAATCAACATTTGTAATTCAAGATTGCATTCTAGGGATTGCAAGTCACTCTCAAGTTAATCAGTGTAAATGTTATTTTTGTCTAAACTCTTACATAGTGGCATATTTGTTTGAACTATGATTTTGTGTATATACGTCTATAAATTTAAGCATGTTTTGTAAATAAGTAATTATGTCATCTTGGTCAAGAATGTTTAGGTATGCAAGTATGTTATGTGTTTCATGTTATGATTATAATGCTTTGATGATATGTAAAGCTTAAATAAATTTATAATATGGGTGAATATATCTAAGATGCTTAAATGCAAAAAGGGTATGGATGATTAGGTTAAAATGGCTATAAGTTGTTTGCATGATATAATGAATTGACGTTAAGAATGTAGTCTGCCCTATTCTTTGTTTTATTCTTCTCATGTGTGGTTTATATAGCTCTTTAAAACATAAAAGAGTTAAGACACTCAATTCATGTTATAATTATTTGTTTAAAATCGTGTAAAGGGAGTAGAAGATACTAATAGTGGAGTTTCATTTATGAATGAACTTCTTAATCGACAATGCCATAATTAAGGTAACAACGTAGATGTATTTATGATCTTTTTGCTCATTTGCTTCTATACCCAAGAGGCAGAACATACAATAGAAATGCATTAAGGCTATACTACTATTTAGTAGCCTGGAAATATTGGTGGAGGTGGTGACGAGTATTGGAATCCAATGTTTGGTGGGAGGACAATATCCACTTTGGGAGGTGGTGCAAGTTTAACAACAGGAGGAGGTGGGGATCGTGCTGGTGGAGGTGGAGAGTAGACAGGCGGTGGTGGAGAATGGATTGGTGGTTCTGGTGAGTGTAAAGGTGGTGGTGGTGAATGGGCAAGTGGTGGTGGAGATTGAACTGGTACCGGGGGTGGGGAATAGACTGGATGTGGTGGGGAATGGACATGTGGAGGTGGGGAGTAAATTGGTGGAGGTGGAGAATGAATTGGTATCGGAGGTGGTAGTGAATGGACTGGTTGAGATGGAGATTGAATTGGTATCGGAGATGGGGGTTGGACTGGTGGTGGTGGGGAGTGAACTGGTTGAGGTGGAGATTGAATTGGTACCGGGGGTGGAGATTGAACTGGTACTGGAGGTGGAGATTGAACAGGTACCGGAGGTGGGGAGTGGACTGGTCGAGGTGGAGATTGAACTTGTACCGGAGGTGGGGAGTGGACTGGTCGAGGTGGAGATTGAACCGGCACCGGAGGTGGGGAGTGGACTGGTCGAGGTGGAGATTGAACTTGTACCGGAGGTGGGGAGTGGACTGGTCGAGGTGGAGATTGAACCGGTACCGGAGGTGGGGAGTGGACTGGTTGAGGTGGAGATTGAACTGGTATCGGAGGTGGAGATTGAACTGGTGGTGGTGGGGAATGAACTGGTACCGGAGGTGGAGATTGAATTGGTACTGGAGGTGGAGAAGGAACTGACGGTGAAGGTGAAGCTGAAGGAACAACAGGTGTTGGTGGCCTAATAGGAGTCACCGGAGATTGATAAGTTGGATCAGGTGATGGTTTTGGTTGTGGCTTCGGCATTGGAGGAGCTTGAACCTGTGGCTTTGGTGGGTTAGGCTTAGGAGGTGAAGGCCCTGCAACACATTGATCCTTGCTACAATCAACCGGATTACTCACCACCGATTGACATTCATTATCCAACTTCTGGTTTATCCGACCAGCCACACAATTACCAGTATCATCCAACACGATGTTGTTCCTTTCAGGCGATATACAACCTTTAGGCTCCTCAGTGAAATAGTTGTGAGAAAAGGTGAAATTAGACAAGGTTGGCAACTTGCAAACATTTTCAGGCACAGCACCCGTCAACTTGTTGTGAGAAATATCCAAAATGTCAATGTTCTTCAGGCTCGATATATTTTGAGGCAAACTACCGGTAAATGAGTTGAAGCTAACATCGAAAATAGTGACATTGGCAAGCAATCCAATTTCTGGTGGAAAACAACCACCAAGGTCATTGTTCATGAAAAGAATTTCATTCAATCTCCACATTTTCCCAATGCTGCGTGGAATACACCCTTTGAACTTATTGTTGGCAAATGTCACCACCGAGACCAAAGATGTGCCAATTGTTTCAGGGATTGAGCAAGTGAACCGATTGTTGTTTAAAAACAATGCATCCAAATCCTTCTCAAAGATCTCTGGTGGTAAACAACCTTCAAAATTATTGTATCTTATATCAAGATACTTAACACTCGTCCATGTCATTACCACTTCTGGGAATGGGCCAACAAATCGGTTGTTGCTAATATCAAATTCGTACATGAGCGTAAGCCTTGAAAAGCTCTTGGGGATAATACCACAAAACCTGTTGGAATTTAAATGGATCAATGCAAGGTCGGTCATCAACCCCAACTCTACTGGAAGATAACCAGCAATGTCGGCATGGTTAAGGTCAATACCAGCAACGACCGTCAAATTGGAATCATCCAATGCCGGAGCACAGAACACACCTTTGTAGCTACAAACATTGGACCCAAACCAGTTCCTGGTGATGTTCAAAGGGTCGGAGTACATAGCCTTTTTCCAGGCTTGAAGAGCGATGAAAGCCCTCCTAAGCCTTTCATTTTCGAAAGTTTCGGTTGTTTTTACTGTATATTCATACCCATCAGGGAGATCACCATTTTCGGGGAGAGCTAAGAGCTGACGACGAGCGATATAAGAAGCTTCGTTGTCGGATAATGCAAAAGTGGGTTCTATTTTATACAAGAAGAAACAAAAGAAAAGAAGAAAGCAGCCCAAGGCCGGAAGCGCTTGACTATTATTCATTATTGACCACCTTGGTCTGCCCAAGGCTGCTTATGCAATGAAGATGGAACTATAAAAGTGGGATTATATTGAGGTGAAAATGTCTAATTTTAGCTGCCCGAAAGATTGGTGGGTGGTTCACAGATTTTTAGAGACAAATTGTTGGCTTTGCGAGATGTAAGGTCTATGTATGAAACGATAGTAAATAGAGCTTAAAAAAATCTAATTATTGACAGTCACCTTCACAAGTTTAAATTGTAATTTCCATACGTATAAAATATCGTAAACGGAAGTCCAATTTATTAAATGGAGAACTTAAACGTTTATTGCAATGTTGTGGCCTTTTTAACCGTGGTTTTGAAGGTGGTGGAAATGGAAATAAGGGTGCATTCGTTCTGGAGTGGGCGAAGAGACGCTAAGTGGGGCTTCTTTTTTTCATATGTCCCTCTTTTTATCTTTTCTTTATTCTTTAGACCCTTTGTCCCCTTCTGATCTCTATTGGTACTTGCCCCTATTCTAGAATGTAAGCTGATGATGCTAGCTTGAGGGAAAAAACACATAAATATTAATACCACTTATGTGATATTCATATCGATCTAATTTTTGAAATTAAAAAAATAAATTTATGATATTGATATTCTTATGTAGATATCAACACCAAAATAAAATTCAAAATAAGAAAAAATATATATTAATATACTTAATAACGATACTCTAGAACAAGATATATAACTATATCAAAATCCACTTATAATTTTTCCACTGTACGTATGAGATAATTAACTCAGTATAAAACAAGAATGCATACAATCGTATAATCCACAAGAAGCGCTACATTATCCATAATCTTTAGTGATTAAAGAACGAGGGGCGTACTAATCATTCGGTTAAATATATCAAGTAATTTTTGTGATTAAAGAGAATATTATTTTTTCTTGAGGTCTTGAGTTTAAAAATTGTGTCTTCTGCAAAGGTGTGTATTATCAATAATTAAGAAAGACTTTGAAATATATTACTCTATAATTATCTCAAATTATTTAAAAATAAAAATGAAAGTGACTAACTGTGGGTTTAAATTTGTGCCAATCAAAGAACGCGAGAACACCTAAACCACTAAGAGAAATCTAATGATCGGTTTTAAATTAAATATATTAGAGTATATCCACTTCAGCCTGTAATCTTTATAACTTATAGATGATTAGTTGTCAGCTTGTGTTTAGTTTGTTTGTTATCAGTTAGTTAGCTGATTTGTTAGCAGTTGTATTTTAGTTAGTTAGTTATCTTTGCAGCTTATATAAACCAGTCTTGTAATCTCTCTTAAATGCAAGAAAGCATTATTCATTTACAGCTTCTTCGATCGTTATATGGTATCAGAAGTTTTGTTTTTCTTCTCTCACGCTTCATCATGGTTGAGTCATCGAATGATAGTTTCGATAATGGGGCAAATCCCTATTACTTGCATCAGTCTGATAATCATGGCATGATATTGGTGAGTCAGTTGCTCTCCAATGATAATTTTCACAGCTGGAAAAGGTCAATGATGCTTGCCTTATCTACCAAGAACAAGTTTGGTTTTGTTGATGGTTCAATTCAAGCTCCTGATCCTTCTATGGTCAACCAGTTCAATGCCTGGACAAGAGCCAATAATTTGGTCAATTCTTGGCTTCTCAATTTAGTCTCCAAAGACATTGTTGCAAGCTTACTGTATCACACAACTGTTGATGAGATATGGAAAGATTTGGTTGATCGATTCCAGCAGGCGAATGAACCACGTTTATTTCACTTAAAGAAACGATTATGCGAGCTCGTGCAAGATAAATTGTCAGTAAGAAACTATTATACTCAATTGAAAATTGTTTGGGATGAATTGTTTTCAATTCAACAGTTATGCAGTTGTCTCCAATATAATTGTCGATGAGTGCAGCGCATGCTTGTTGAACAACAGCAAGAACAAGTAATTCAATTCTTAATGGGGTTAAATGAGTCTTATGCTCATATAAGGGGACAAATTCTTTTAATGGATCCTCTCCCCCTATTTCAAAAGTCTTCTCTTTGATTGTTCAAGAAGAACATCAACGAAATATACAATCTTCCCATCCCATTTTTGAGCCAACCTTTGCTGTTAAGTCTCATCTTAGCACTAATGCTTGCAAAAATAGACCTATGTGCAGTCATTGTAACCTTTTTGGTCATACAAAAGACAGGTGTTACAAATTGATCGGCTATCCTCCTGGTTACAATTCCAAGAATTGGTCCTCTTCGACCTCTTCTTGGGGTAAAAGTTCTCAAGCCATTCATACCAACTCTGTTGTATCTCAGTAAAGCTCTAATGTTGTCACTGAAGCCTTTACCCCTGAGAAATGTCAATAATTGATTGCCATGCTCACTTCCCAGTTACAATCCGCATCATCCTTGGATATTCCTACCACTTCGATCAATACTGCCATGCAAGGGAAGATCATATCACACATAACTGCTTCTGGTGTTGGAATATCTAACTACTGGATTTTGGACTCGGGAGCTTCAAGACATATATGTCTTTCAAGAAATAATTTTGAATAACTATTTCCTATAACGAGCTGCTTAGTCACCTTTCCTAATGGATCCATCATCCCAGTCAGTTTTGCAGACACAATTCGATTTTCATCTGATTTTGTTTTGCATGATGTGTTGTTTGTTCCAGACTTTCAATTCAATTTGCTTTCAGTCAGTGAATTGTTGAAATTCTCTGACCTTAGTGTGTTGTTTTGTAAAACGAACTGCTTAATTCAGGACCTTCATCGAGTGATTGGGAAGGGTGAGCTGGTTCAAGGACTTTGCTTGTTGCATATGTCTTCATTTAGATCTAATATTTCTTGTAATAATGTGTCTAGCAGTTTATCTAGTGACTGGCATAACAGATTGGGTCATCTCAGTCTCCATGTCATGCATCTTCTTAAGGATGTTTTTCTTTTAAAGAATGCAAAGATGAAAGAACCCTGTCAAGTTTGTCCTTTGGCTAAGCAACAAAGGCTGCCATTTCCAGTCTCTTCTTCTTATACTACACGATTGTTTGAGTTAGTTCATTGTGATATATGGGGACCTTACAAGCACAAAACATATTCTGGACAGGCTTCATTTCTAACCTTGGTTGATGATTTCTCGAGATCTACCTGGGTTTATTTGCTACAGCATAAATCTGATGTCAACACCATTATACCCGCTTTTATATCAATGGTTAAAAAATAATTTGAAATTGATATAAAATCTTTCAGGTCTGATAATGCTCATGAGTTAAAATTCATTGAATTGTTTACTAACTTGGGTATAATGCATCATTTTTCATGTGTGGAAACACCACAGTAAAACTCTATCGTTGAAAGAAAACATCAACATCTGTTGGTTGTTGCTCGTGCTTTATATTTTCAATCAAAGATGCCAATCAAGTTTTGGGGTGATTGCTTACTTACTGCAACGTATCTAATAAATAGACTTCCATCACCTGCCTTGAACAACATATCCCCTTATGAAGTCTTACATGGTCATCTACCATATTACAACAGGCTACGATCTTTTGGTTGACTTTGTTTTGTTGCTACTTTGAAGTCTCAACGGGACAAATTTTCAGCTCGAGCTTTACCTGGGATATTTCTTGGATATCCTCCAGGTGTAAAGGGATATTGTGTTTATGTCTTGCAAACTCAGAAGATTGTTATTTCTAGAAACGTGGTATTCCATGAAGGGCTATTTCATTTTCGAAATGCAAGCTTGTCTGACAATTCTGCTGACATTTTTCAGGCTCTGATACCATATAACGATCGAAGAAGCTATAAATGAATAATGCTTTCTTGCATTTAAAAGATATTACAAGACTGGATTATATAAGCTACAAAGATAACTAACTAACTAAAATACAATTGCTAACAAATCAGCTAACTAACTGATAACAAACAAACTAAACACAAGCTGAAAACTAATCAGCTATAAGTTATAAAGATTACAGGCTGAAGTGGATATACTCTAATAAAATATTATATATATATATATATATATATATATATATATATATATATATATATATATATATATATATATATATATATATATATATATTAAATAGAAATTCTTCCTAATTCTCTACCAAGCTGTAAAGTTATCATCGTTTCCCTCTTTTGTCTATGGCATCTTGCTTGTATGTCAGAATCAAATAGGGACCTGCGTCCAAGTTTAGTTAATTCTTCCTCACTCTATACCTTCTTCTGGCTTTTCTTCATTTGACAAATTCTATTATTCCTTTGGGTATTTGCAAATTTCTCCTGAATGCTTTAAAGAGAACTGTATTTTTTGTTTTTCCCCGTCTTTGTTCTTTGGATCTGTCTGGATTTGTGAATTAAAGTATCCTCGCTCAGTTGTGTAGAAATATTGAGCCTTTGTTCCAGTTCCTCCCAATCTTTCCCCGCTTTAGGCTTTCCTCTCAATTGATCTGTCAATACACCACCCTCTTGGTCTTCCTCCCCCTTGGTTCTTTTATTGACAATATTGTTTGTGAGGCCCATATTAACCACATCCTCCACGACCCTCGTATCTATTCTACCTTCCCATATCGTCAAGTCTTTAAAATTTTCCTTTATTTTCTCTTTATCACATACTGACATAAATATATTCCTACTGTCATTTTCTGCCACTCTCTCCTCGTGTTCCACCACTTTCTCATTTTGCTTTTGTACCTTCCCCATTCCACCATCTTTATTCCTCAGTCCCAAAATTGATTCCTCCCCAATGTTTCTTTCCACCTCGTCCTCGACCGACTAGTAACCGCCTCTAGGTATGTTTCCCATACAACATAATTGACTGCCATCTTCCTCAAGCCACCTTTCAGAATTCTTTTCCTCCGATAAGACCCTACTTCTTCCTGCCGAGGACTCAGAATCTAACATAACCGGACATTCTTTTTCTTCTCGCTTACGAACAGTTGTAACACTTCTTCTTGTGGAATGTTCCACACACACTAATTTTAAATATATCTTTACCAGCTTCCAGATCAACCACTTCGCCAATTGATGCTTTCCTATTTGTTGTTATAAGGATAGACATCTCCTCATAGCCCTTTGATTGTAGAGCATTTTTTCCATCGCTAAGTATTCTCCCCATTGCTCTGCTATCCTTTTAAACGTGGTATGGTTCCAGCAATGCAACGGCACTCCAAAGAATTTAATCCAAGTTACTCTTTCCGACGGTCTGTACGATTCTGACCATGGTTGAACTTCCAGGAAAACTTTATTTAAATACGACCAGTTATGCTCCTTCATGATACTGAATAATTCGTCATCATCTATCTCAACTAAGAAATCTCTCCCTCCCAGAAATTTGGTCTTAATTTCTCCTAGGCCTCCTGCACGTAACCTATCTTCCACCTGACTCGAAGAACAAACCGTCGCCATCATTCATACTAGGCATTTCTGAAGCTTTCGAACTACGTCCTTATCTACATACCCTGAATAATTTTACTGCTCCTTATTAATTGATCCTCCAAACTTGATCCTGCAATATTGTTCTTTTCTTGTTCTACCGATGTTGCAACTTTGGAGGGTGATGGTCTATAAGTTTTCCCACTTTGGCTCTTAGCTCTATACCAAGCTTCTTTGACTGATAATCGGTACCCAAAAATCCATATTCCATCTAATCTTTGAACTGCTCTATCTGCATCGTTCCTGTTGGAGAATCTAACAAAACCAAAACGCTTTCCTGCTCTGTCTAACTTCCTTGC
This sequence comes from Hibiscus syriacus, assembly GCF_006381635.1. NCBI lineage: Eukaryota > Viridiplantae > Streptophyta > Magnoliopsida > Malvales > Malvaceae > Hibiscus > Hibiscus syriacus. The sequence continues at coordinate 3,147,547 of NW_024062795.1, forward strand.
TATGTAAGAACTAACCACGTCTCCATGCCTGCCAAATAGTTATCTCAATCCACTCCAATGGTATCTAGGTGGAATGTTCTGAACAAACAGAGTTGATATGATGCTTTCTTTCCCCTCCATTTTAGCATTCGAACAACGTACATCAACTGTTACATATGATACTATAGAGACATTTTGACAAACACTTGGTGTGCATCAGACCCAGAAAAATCCCCCGATCGAATAATACTATTGGTAGAACCCCCTCCGATGAAGAGTTAACTTGAATCAATACTCCAGGACTTCTTTATTTATCCTATCAGCTTCGACAAACACCTTCGCTGGAAATGAAGAGGATGAACAACAATGGAGATTCTATTTTGTATACTCATTTATTCAAATTGCATGAGTCTTGTGGTCATGAAGTAACAACAATTTTTTAGCCTTTAGGGGCACATAATCTAAAAATATTATTATCCAAAGATTATTTAAGAAAACATTTATTCATATTTCCTTACAGAATTGAGAAATGTTTTCCTAAAAACAATAAGGTTTACATGACATCATTTTTGACTTCTTTGATATAAAGTATAAGGGTCAAGGAAATATGAGGGAGTACATTATGAATATATTTCATATTACTTCAAGACTTAATACACTTAAGATCAAGTTTTTCTGAAGAATTACTTGTTCTTGTGATTTCAGTATCGCTTTATATATAATTTATTCAACTGAAAGGGAGAAATGAACTCATGCTTTTTATTTTGTACTACATGAAGAAAGATTGACGCATAATAAGTTTGAAAGTATTCATTTGAAAAATGCATATAAAGTTAAGGGAAAAAAATAAAATCAGAATGTAATTATTAAAGGTCCAAATCAAAAGAGACAACAATATGTTACAAATGGTTGTTCTCTTTTTTAGATAAGTTTAGGATATATGAGGAGAAATTAAATTCTAAAAAAGTAAGCAACTCCTTCAGTTATTCTGAGCGATCCACGGGGTTATAAGTTTTATGATCTCATAATCAGAAATATTTTTAAGATGAGATCTATAACATTATTTTTTTAGAATGTTGAGTTTGGAGGGAGAAATAAGTTTTAAGGAATTGCTTTTGAAGGGGAATTAAATTATAACTCAATTATTATTATCCCTTTTGATAATATCCACGTGCTTATACATGTCGTTAATTAAGAAGTGAATCTATAACCTCAATAAGATAATATTGAACAACTCTCCATTCAAGATTAGAAATTATTACGGAATGACAAACTCAACAACCTCAAAGAACAAGTGTAATTTTAAAGATCCAAGAGATGAAAGAAATATTATTTTAGATTATTATGTTTCTAAAAGAAATAAGGATGACAGTAGAATGATGGAAGATGGTCTAATCAACTTTCATCATGTCATAAAAGTTATAACTCTAAAAAGTGGATTAATGTTATGTAAGAAGAGTATAAGGTTTATACAAGATAATAAAAGTTGAGAACTTGTCTCATTACCTGAAGGTGTAAAGATTATTGGCTACAAATGGATATTTAAAACCAAGATGGATGCAAAAGGTGATGTTGACAGGTATAAGACATATCTTGTATCTAAAGGATATACTCAGAGAAAATATATTAATTTTGTAGAGACTTTCTTTTTTGTTTCATTGAAAGACTCTTCCAAGATAATCATGATACTTGTTGTTCATATTTGGTCTTGATTTACCTAAGTTGGATTTCAAAAATTACGTTTATCAATGGTAACATTGATGAGATGGTTTATACGGCGCAATTAGAAAATTGTGTCTAACGATACAAATTTAATGATATGCAAATTAAGGAAATCCATTTATGAGTGTAAGTATGACTCCTGTTAATTATATAACAAATTTCATCAAGTGATTATCTCATTTGGTTTTGAGACAAATTTGGTTGACTATTGTATATACTACAAGTTCAATGGGAGTAAACTAAGTGATACCCCTTATTGATAAAGGAAACAAGTTTAGTCTTGATTGGTGCCCTAAGAATGGTTCTGAAACTAAGAAAATGCAAAAAGGTTCCTTATACTTCATAAATAAATGAAGAGTTTAATGTATACTCAAGTTTGTACGCATACAGTCGTAGTGTATGGTTTTGGGATATTAAGTCAATATTTAAGTAATTTGGGTATCGATCGTTGGATAGAAGCCAAATTGATTCATACGATACATTTAAGAACAAAAATATTACATGCTCGCATATCAGAGGTCTAGTAAGTAAGAGATCATCAAGTTTATGGACTCCTACTTATTGAAATATGGAAGCAAAATTTTGTTACATGAACTGTTGATTATGGATTGATAAGAAAGACCACTTGAGTTATTTTGTGACAACAAAGTTGCAATCCTTTATTCTATATACAACGGAAACACCTTAAAGTCTAATCACATAGACGTTATGTTTCTGATTATTAAAGAAAATATAGAGTTGGTTATGTGTTTATAGAGCATATTGGTTCAAACTCATTATTGCACGCTTATTAAGGAACTGTCACCCTAGGTCTTTCATGAACACACTACTCACGTGGGTGTAATATCATTTAAGAATATTCAAATTTAGTTGGAGTTTGTAATTTAAATGCTTGTTGGTTATAAACACAATTTCAATTACTTTAATTGAAGAATATTTATGCTAAGGGTTTGTTTTTGCATAAATAAAGTTTGTTTTGGTTTATCCACACTCTAGTTTTCTTAAAATTTGATCTCACTAAAGAGGACCATTTGTAAATATACATACAGTTCACATTGCATGTAATTTCCATGCTACGCTTCATGATTGATCTATGTCATTTGATTGTGTTTGTATACATGACCATTGATGTGTCTAGTCATGATTGATATAGCAAATGCCGCTTTGATCCTATATGGATATAGTTTATGAACGAGATTATTATAGAATACATATTGCATGATAACAAATTTTGAGCTCATAAGGTTATACATTTATCAGGAAACATATGTTGTCCAAGTGGGAGATTGTTGGATTAAAATCCATAATTATGGGTACATATTTTTAATGTATATTGTTATCATAAAATATGGCATAAATTAAGTGATCAATTATATTATAAAGTCATAAGGTATTAGAAGTGTCATAGAAATAAAAGTGTAGATACTACTAAAGTTGTATTTATAATTCGATGAGGGGTAGAGTTATAAGTACAAACAATAATTGATTCTTAAATCAGCTATATAAAGGGGTTTTGGTCTCAAAAAATAGATCATCTCGTATTACTCTTATCCGCGCAGAGAGTTTATACTTAATAGAATTATATCTTCTTGGAAGATCACAACTAAATAAAGATTCAAGGATTTTAACCTATCAATTAATTCAAGTACACTTCCGCAAATCTAGTTTATTTTTTTTATTCTTAATGATTTAGCATGATTAGATTCTGGTTAATTTTCATTTATATTATAATTTGGTTCTAACATCAAGACCAATACAACAACAACTACAATGTATAAATTTAGGGTGGAGTGGTGGATAGCGTAAGATGTTAAATTTAGGAGGGTGCTTTGACAAAGGGGATGGAGTCGTGGATAGTGTTGGCAATTAATAATCAAGAGTGTGAGTTGCAAATCCAAGTTCAAAGAAGAAGAAGAAGAGACGTGAAATTTTTTTATTTTTAATTGCGATCATGCCATAAGTAAAAGGGAATTGAAAACCCGTTTAGAAAAATTAAGGTAACAACATAGATGAATTTATGATCTTTTTTTCTCCTTTCCTTCTATACCCAAGAGGCAGAACATACAATAGAAATACATTAAGCGCTATAGTACTATTTAGTAGCCTGGAAACATTGGTGGAGGTGGTGACGAGTATTGGAATCCAATGTTTGGTGGGAGGATAATATCCACTTTAGGAGGTGGTGCAAGTTTGACAACAGGAGGAGGTAGGGATCGTACTGGTGGTGGCGGAGAATGGATCGGTGGTGGTGGTGAATAGACAAGTGGTGGAGGAGATTGAACTGGTATCGGGGGTGGGAAGAAGACTGGTGGTGGTGGGGAGTGAACTGGTTGAGGTGGAGATTGAATTGGTACCGGGGGTGGAGATTGAACTGGTACTGGAGGTGGAGATTGAACAGGTACCGGAGGTGGGGAGTGGACTGGTCGAGGTGGAGATTGAACCGGTACCAGAGGTGGGGAGTGGACTGGTCGAGGTGGAGATTGAACTTGTACCGGAGGTGGGGAGTGGACTGGTCGAGGTGGAGATTGAACCGGCACCGGAGGTGGGGAGTGGACTGGTCGAGGTGGAGATTGAACTTGTACCGGAGGTGGGGAGTGGACTGGTCGAGGTGGAGATTGAACCGGTACCGGAGGTGGGGAGTGGACTGGTTGAGGTGGAGATTGAACTGGTATCGGAGGTGGAGATTGAACTGGTACCGGAGGTGGAGATTGAATTGGTACTGGAGGTGGAGAAGGAACTGACGGTGAAGGTGAAGGAACAACAGGTGTTGGTGGCCTAATAGGAGTCACCGGAGATTGATAAGTTGGATCAGGTGATGGTTTTGGTTGTGGCTTCGGCATTGGAGGAGCTTGAACCTGTGGCTCTGGTGGGTTAGGCTTAGGAGGTGAAGGCCCTGCAACACATTGATCCTTGCTACAATCAACCGGATTCCTCACCACCGATTGACATTCATTATCCAACTTCTGGTTTATCCGACCAGCCACACAATTACCAGTATCATCCAACACGATGTTGTTCCTTTCAGGCGATATACAACCTTTAGGCTCCTCAGTGAAATAGTTGTGAGAAAAGGTGAAATTAGACAAGGTTGGCAACTTGCAAACTTTTCAGGCACAGCACCCGTCAACTTGTTGTGAGAAATATCCAAAATGTCAATGTTCTTCAGGCTCGATATTTTGAGGCAAACTACCGGTAAATGAGTTGAAGCTAACATCGAAATAGTGACATTGGCAAGCAATCCAATTTCTGGTGGAAAACAACCACCAAGGTCATTGTTCATGAAAAGAATTTCATTCAATCTCCACATTTTCCCAATGCTGCGTGGAATACACCCTTTGAACTTATTGTTGGCAATGTCACCACCGAGACCAAGATGTGCCAATTGTTTCAGGGATTGAGCAAGTGAACCGATTGTTGTTTAAAAACAATGCATCCAAATCCTTCTCAAAGATCTCTGGTGGTAAACAACCTTCAAAATTATTGTATCTTATATCAAGATACTTAACACTCGTCCATGTCATTACCACTTCTGGGAATGGGCCAACGAATCGGTTGTTGCTAATATCAAATTCGTACATGAGCGTAAGCCTTGAAAAGCTCTTGGGGATAATACCACAAAACCTGTTGGAATTTAAATGGATCAATGCAAGGTCGGTCATCAACCCCAACTCTACTGGAAGATAACCGGCAATGTCGGCATGGTTAAGGTCAATACCAGCAACGACCGTCAAATTGGAATCATCCAATGCCGGAGCACAGAACACACCTTTGTAGCTACAAACATTGGACCCAAACCAGTTCCTGGTGATGTTCAAAGGGTCGGAGTACATAGCCTTTTTCCAGGCTTGAAGAGCGATGAAAGCCCTCCTAAGCCTTTCATTTTCGAAAGTTTCGGTTGTTTTTACTGTATATTCATACCCATCAGGGAGATCACCATTTTCGGGGAGAGCTAAGAGCTGACGACGAGCGATATAAGACGCTTCGTTGTCTGATAATGCAGAAGTGGGTTCTATTTTATACAAGAAGAAACAAAAGAAAAGAAGAAAGCAGCCCAAGGCCGGAAGAGCTTGACTATTATTCATTATTGACCACCTTGGTCTGCCCAAGGCTGCTTATGCAATGAAGATGGAACCGTGGAATGGGGATTATATTGAGGAGAAAATGTCCTATTTTAGCTACCGAAAAGATTGGGGAACGGTTCAAATTGAAAGGCTTTGAAATAAAGGAAGAAGAAGAAGGAAAACGTAGCTTTTGTTTTAATTTTTAATTATCAATTTAATTTCTGTTAATGAGTTAACAACTAAAATCGAACAGATTTATAATATAAAAAATAATAAAACCATCATTCTTTTGCATCGGTGACTAAAATCGGACAGACAATCGTTACAGTTTATCCAAAATTTTAAGGCGGGTGGACGATTCATTCTGAATCTAACTGTTAACGATTGAACTGGGTGGTTCACTGAAGCTGTAAAATAGAAGCTGCCAAAACTGGGTGGTTTGGGTTTGGCTGTATGGCCTGGTCTGCAATATAAGGTCGCTGTAATTTATTAAATTTATTTATATTCTTTTTTTCATATATGTATAAATGTACAATAATTTTGGATCAATTTTGTTATATATATGATATAATATACTAGAGGAATTTTGTTTTATAAATGAATGTTGGTGAATTTTATGTGAAAATAATAATATACTTCCAGGTGAATGCGGCATTATAGTGTTATATTTAGACTAAAATTATAATTGATAATTAAGTTTAATTTTGTTATAATTTTATTGGTTAAAGATTATTTTTTGATTATATTTATTCAGTTAATTTATAAGAATTCTTGGTGATTAAGTATTTGATTCTATAAATAGAGAGTATATCTTAATCTTTAGAATTATGAGAGAATTATCTCTGAGTGATATAATTTTTTTCTCGTATCTTTGTAACTTTTGAGGTTTATGTTATAAATATAATTTTCTAGGGATATTGAGAGAGTGAGTTAGGATACTTCGTATAGATATCATATTTTAAGATACATGTGATATCATATATTTGTATCATTTGTGTCCTCTACATTTATAGTAGATTATTATTCTTCACCCGCGAAGATAGGTAAAGTCGAACCACGTTAAATCTTGTTTCTTTTAATGTCTTATTTTATTTTAATATAGTGTCAGTTATTTTTTCGCTTACGAATTCCTAAAAAGTGATATCATGAGCTATGGTTTGGGATATAAAATCTCGAAATAGATAATATGTGATGCAATCCTTTTTGAGATATTTATAATTGTTAGGGTTAATGTTGCAAAGGTGGTTTTATAAGGGCATTGATAGAGTGATTTGAGATACTCCGAGTTATGATATAAATATCAGATTTTAAGATACATAAAATATCATGTATTTGTATAGTCGTGATCTCTATATTTATGGTGGATGATTATTCTTCTCATCGGAAGTAGACAAGATTGAATCACATTAAATCTTGTCTCATGTGCATGTTTTATTTTATATTAATATTACTTTTAGTTCATTTTCAGTAAGGTCCCTATCATTAATTCCCGTTAGTTTTAGCTGACGTGGTACATAACCCCATTACCTCCATCTTCTTCTTTTCCTCCTCATTCTTCTTAACCAACATCAGACGGAGGAAGGACAATGACGAGGAGGCACGACTGACTGAGTTTTGGTCAGAATGGTGTGATAACTCTAATGGTGGTGGCGGTATGGTGAATAGACGACCTAATCGACCAAAAAATTATGAAAATAGAAAAGGGGTGTTGGGGTTTTCCGATGAGATTCAGGACCCTCTCTACAGTGAATGGAGGTGAGTCTCAGTAAGTGACCAGAGGGGTTTTGGTTGGAACGGTATGAGAACTCCAATGGTGGTGGCGGTATGGCGAACGAATGACCTAATCGGACAAAAATCGATGAAAACAAAAAAAGGGCGTTGGGGTTTTTCGACGAGATTTGAGGCTTTCTCCACGGCGAATGGAGGTGAGTATCCATGAGTGGCTAAGGAGGTTTTGGTCGGAATGGGGCTATACTCCTATTGGTACCGATGGTAAAGGTCATCGGTGACTGACGATAGAGACCAGGGATGGGTGTTCAAACGTGTTTTCTCGTAATTTAGGACGAATAATGGATGATGAGTATGAATTGAGGGTCGGGGTGTGGTCGGGAAGCGACGCTGGTGATGATGATGATGGCAGTGTGAGCCACTGCTGATTGGAGGTGGGGTGACCGGAGGTAGTGTGAGAAGAAGAGAAGAATAAGAAAAAGAAGAATGCGGTTAACGAGGTTAAGTGCCACGTCAGCTAAAACTAACGGGAGGTAACCACAGTGACCTTACTGAAAAGGAACTAAAAGTTTGATGATTGTATTACAAGTTTGTTGGGATTTCGATGAAGCTCAATTGAACAACTGAATATTGCCAAGAGGGAATGAATTGGCTTTTTGAGTTTAGGGAATAGGGAGAGAAAAAAAAGATGAGGCAATTTACACAAGGATTTATAGTGGTATGACTTCTTAACCAAGTCTACATCCAGTACCTAAGCTCCTTACTTTGGATTTTCTAACAAATTCACTAATTTGTTCTTTCTTTTTATAGGATCAATAGATAACCTTTATAACTCCCTAGCTTTTCACAGTCTAAGCTAGAACCAATCCCTTTTACAAAAGGATAAGAAAAGTAAACAAGAAAAACATCTCAAAAGGAATGTATTTACAAGAATTAAGCTCACAAGAAAACAAATAAAAGATTTTCAATGAGCTAAAAAACACAAATATTTACAAGAGAAAGGAAAATAGAAATGAAAAGCTCTTCTCTTGTGTTTGATTGCTTGGATAGGTGTTCTTAACCTTCTTCAAGTGTAATCAACTTGTTTTTATATGTTTGAATAAGTTTGTGGCTGTTTCTAGCAATTGGGGATTAATTTTCTGTAAAATAAAATTGCCCAAAACAGAGAGTATCGATACTCCTTTAATAAGTATTGGTACTACCTTTGTAATTTTTAAATAAACTAACCGTTAAAGAGCGTTGGGCTTGACCAATATCGATACTATGCTTCATGGTATTGATATCACTATGTAAAGTAGTATCGGTACCCCATTGAGTATCGATACCTATTTTGCATTATGGAATTTGTGCAATTCGGAAAACACCTGGTAGTATCGATACTTCTCTTACCTTTGGTATCGGTACTACGTGAACAGTATTGATATTGTTCATGCAGTGTTAATACTGTAAGAATAGTATTGGTACTACGTACCCAAAAAAATAATTTTGTGCTCAAATTATAGTTTAATGGACTTTGAATTATTTTTGAAAACTTTGAACAAGTTTAATAAAGTCCAAAAACATTTTGCCTTAATTTGTTATATCAAAACATTATAAAACATGGTTCAATAAAGATTCAAAAGTTGGGTGACCAAAATGTAAGTGTCCTAAAAGTTTAGGGATTGTTATATACTTTACCCTAATTAAAATTTAAATTGCAAATGCGATTGCGATATCATGAATGATAACCCTGTCTTCCTTATAAAGATGGAAATTTATGAGCTAATCTAATTCGAATCACAGATGCAAATGAATGATGCTGGAAAAACACTTAATATTGAGTCCAAAGTTTTTTCTTGTCTTCCATTGGATGAGGATATGTTTGAGATAACGTGAGACACTTAAGGGACTCTTTATGTATTTTATCCATACTATATATATATATTATGTTTCATATTATATTAAATAATTTCCTACTAATAAAAGGGTAAACAACATTTTTAGTACCTAAACTATTATGTTGTTCACTTTTAATATTTAACTTTTTTTTAAAACGATAAATTTCATTAATAAAGAAAATATAAGTTTTAATTTGATTTTCGCGGTTAAAAAATTAACAAAACTATTGATATGATATTTTTTTTTATTTTTTCAATGACGAGTTAACATTATCTTATAATGATACGTCAATATCATCATTAAATTTTTAACACGAAACATTAAGTATAATTTTTTAAAACTATAAAATTTAAATATCAAAATATAATAAAAATAATAGTTTAGATATTAATTGTGTAGTTTATCTAATGATATTAAGTGTTTTTACATTAGACATGTCATGGGTCTCATCTAAGTTTTTTTTTTAAGTACCTCACCTAAGTTTTTTTTAAAAGTACCTCACCTAAGTCTTATTATATCCACTTGGAACCGTATTTTGGTTTGTGTTATATTTCTATTGACAACCTAAACTTAGCGTTATCAATGTGAAAAATAGTCTTACGTCGAGAAAATAAATATGGAAATTTAGGGGGAAAACTTGTCAAATTTATTACGTGGCAAGACTCTACAGGCCAGTTGATATTAGGGAGAAAACTCTCTAACGCTGTATATCCGCACCCGATCATAATCTCTCAAAAACCTTACTATTTTTTTTCTTTTTTTTTTTCAAATATATTTAGTAAAAGGAGAACAAATTCCAGATACTCTCATTTCCCTCTCCTATGTTATTTTATTTCTTCGTTGCGCCTAATTCCAAATTAATCCCTGCTGGAAGATGATCGAAGAGAAAAGATTCAATCATTTTCCTGTTCCTTTTCCGGCTTTTAGTTTTTTTCCTCTTCCGTGATAAGAAAATGAATTGAAAATTCTGGAAAATCAAGAAATTGAATTCCGCGAATTGGAAGAAAATTGAATCGGAGGGAGGGAGTGGAAAAATAAAAGAAAAGCTGGAAAATGAAGCCGATGGAGACGATACAGGATCTGATCGAAGAAGCCAAAGTTCGGACGGTTTGGTGGGCGTTGGCTACCTTTACCGTGACTTCTTGACTCGTAAGTTTTTTCTTTCTTTCTTTTTAGCGGTTTAATTTTTTCTAATTCTTTGATTTTACTTTGCATGGATACTTTGTTTTCGTAGAATTGTTTTTTTCTTTGAAGTTCTTTAGGATATTCCATTTTAATAGGAATAAATTGAATGTTAGATTTTAAATTTATATTAATTTATAAATTGAAGTTCTTAGAATTGATTATAAGTAATTTTCTCGCTTTTGTTAATGGTTGTAGATACGAGTACATCTATGTTGATGAATTTACCTATAGAAATTCTTTTTGTTGCCGGATTGCGATTTATAGTTAATGAAGTTGAGTTCAAATGGAAAGTTAAATCAGTTCGTCGTCCATCTTATTTGTCTCATTTGGAGAAGAAACAGTTTTCCGTGAATGATTCTCGTCTTTCCAGCTTACCTTCTCCGATCAAGTGGAAGCGGAAAATTGATTCTCCTATTGTGGAGGCTGCTCTCAATGAGCTTATTGATAAAATACTCAAGGATTTTGTTGTTGATTTATGGTATTCCGAGATTACTCCAGATAGGGAGGCCCCTGAGTTGATACGCGATGTGATTTTGGATGCTATAGGCGAAATATCAGGAAGGGCAAAAGAGATAAACCTTGTTGATTTGCTGACAAGGTAGATGTTTTGGTTTAAAAAGGTTTGTCAATTGTAAAATATTTGTTCACGATTTTTTAAAAGTTAAAAGGATTTTAAACGGTTGTCTAATGTTCCAGGGATATAGTTGATTTGATAGGAGATCACTTGGATCTTTTTAGGAGAAACCAAGCTGCAATAGGTGTTGAAGTTATGGTAACATTGTCATCTGAAGAAAGGGATGAAAGATTGAAACACCATCTTATGGATTCTGAAGAGCTTCATCCTTCACTAATTTCACCAGAGAGTGAGTACAAGGTGTGAGTTGAGTGTTCCAAATTTCCTATTAAAACATATTTTGCCTTTAGATTTTGCGGTTTGCTTTTTTTTTTTTTAATTCCTTATTCTTGCATTTTTCAGGTTATTCAACGGCTTATTGGTGGAGTTTTAGCAGTAGTATTAAGACCACGAGAAGCTCAATGTCCTTTGGTTCGTACTATTGCTTGTGAGATTGTTACTTGCTTGGTTGTGCAACCTCTTTTGAATTTGGCAAGCCCTAGGTAGGTTATTGAGCTATGGTTTGTTGTTTGTTTAATTTCAAGGTAGCAGAAAATGCAGTTGGTACTTAATATAAAACTACAGTGCTGTTTAGCGAATGCCTAAACTTTTAGGTTTAAGAATTTTGACAGTTGATTTCGAAATGCACTCTTATTTCGTGTTTATTTGGTTTTTGAAAGAGTGGAACAATTAGAATAGAAGCCATCTGGCATGGAAGGACATTATACAACTAGAGTGGTTTCTTGGTTAGAATCTTACTCTTGCACATTGTAGGCAAAAGAAGGGAAAATGCCTAAAAGGTTATTCATGGTTGTCCTTTCTTCCTTGGTATAAGATATGTGCTTGCCTATCAAATATGCCTTATTCTATCATTTATTTTTCATACTTATGTTTTGTTGTCAGGTATATCAATAAAGTAATTGAATTTGTTCTACTTTCCATTAAAGATGATATGATTAAGGTGATGGAAGGTTTTGATCAGTCTTCAGTTGAAGTACACGCAGATGACTCTACCTCATGCAAAATTGCATCCTTAAATAGTCAGGGAACAGATTTGATGTTGGCTAGAATCGAAAATCAGAAAGAAATATATTCAGATTGTAACAGATATGAGGAAGAATCAATGCAGCCTCGACCAGCTGATTGGGCTCGAAAATTAGAGGCGGCAACACAGAGAAGAACTGAAGTTCTTGCCCCTGAAAATCTTGAAAACATGTGGACAAAAGGAAGAAACTACAAAAAGGAGAAAAAAATATAAAAGCAAGATCTCAAGAATCTATTCCTAAGGTTGCCGTGTTAATGGGGAACCCTGGTAGTGAAATCTCTGCCAACAAGATTGGAACTTCTACAGGAAGTGAAGAGAAAACTTTAATGCATCTAATGCCTGGTTTAAATCTTGACGCTCAATTATGTGGTGGTAACACAGCAGACACAAAGTTGGCTTCAGAATTTAACACCTCATTGTTATTTTGTGGAGATCATCATGCTAATAATTTTAATGATGCTAGTGAACAATCTGCTGATGGAAATAAAAGTAGGCTTAAGAGATGCAGTAGTTCCTCCGATTTTATTGTTGAACCTGATACAAAGAAGGCATTTACAGGAGATATTCAAGAGCCAATTATTTCTGAGTTCTACAGCCCTGATCTTGGTAGGCATAGTGAAGAATCTAGGGGTAGGGTTAGCTCAAATGCAGTACTTCGCAATGAGGAGTCTCATAAACCCAAGCTTAGGTGTCGGGTGAGCATTCCTGTCTATACTGTTACTAGTTTTGAGAATTTGAAATTTGAACTGCCTGTTTAATTCATAAGTGACATGGGATATAAATTAAAAAAGCTTCATATTCTTGGTGGTGTTGAGTTGTAGTCATAGACATTTTTTGTGATCTGTAATTATATTTGCTATTCCTGTCTATCTCTGCAGGTTATTGGAGCATATGTTGAGAAACTTGGATCAAAATCTTTTGCAGTTTATTCAATTGCTGTGACAGATGCAGAAAACAGAACTTGGTTTGTTAAGAGAAGGTTTTATCTCACCCAACTGCTTATGTATGTACGTGTGTGTATTAAACAAAAAAAGTCATTTATTTAAGGGCCCTTTAGTCATAAATGAATAATGGAAAACTATAATAATTTGATTTTTCTTCTTCTCTAACATCAATCTTTTTCTGATCTGCAGATACAGAAATTTTGAACGATTGCATCGGCATCTTAAAGAAATTCCTAATTATACATTACATTTGCCTCCCAAAAGGATATTTTCATCAAGCACCGAAGACTCGTTTGTTCACCAGCGCTGCATTCAGCTTGACAAGTATCTGGAAGTAATTTTGTTGATAAAGAGTAAACAATATAGTGGAGAAGAAAAAAGAACTCTTTTATTTTATATATATTGAATGGTGAAAATACATCTTTTTATAGGAAAAGTTAGGAGTAAGTTTTCTATTAGAAGTAAACTACTTAGTAGTTATCCTTTTCTATCCAACTTTCTAAGAGTTAGTATTATATTAAAATACTAACTAATTATCCTTATCTATTGCATAACCTACACTCCCCCTCAAGTTGGGGAGTAAATGTTGAAAAGACCCAACTTGGATATAATCTCATCAAAGGTAATTCTTGGAAGTGCTTTGGTGAGAATATCTGCTAACTGATTCTTCGTTGAAACATAATTGAGCTTCACCGTTCCACCATTCACCTTTTCAGAGATGAAATGTCTGTCAATCTCCACATGCTTCGTTCGGTCATGATGAACTGGATTCTTTGCAATACTTATTGCAGATTTACTGTCACTTTGAAGTTCAAACCATTTGTTGGCATATAACCCCATCCCAGTTAACATTCTTTGAAGCCAAATTCCTTCACAAATTCCAAGTGCCATTGCTCTAAATTCTGCTTCTGCACTACTTCGAGACACCACCGCCTGTTTTTTACTTCTCCAAGTAACAAGATTTCCCCAAACAAATGAACAATAACCAGTTGTAGATCTTCTATCCGTTAATTCACCTGCCCAGTTTGAATCTGAAAAAATTCTTACTGTTCTATCATCACTCTTTCTAAAAATTAACCCATGTCCTGGTGTCATTTTCAAGTATCTTAGAATTCTATTCACAGTCTCTAAATGTTCTTCTCTTGGATCATTCATATATTGACTCACTATACTGACAGGGAACACAAAATCAGGTCTAGTAAGTGATAAATAAATTAGTTTACCTACTAGCCTTTGATACTGTTCTTTGTTCACAGGACTTCCCAATTCTTCTCTCCTTAGCTTAAGATTTGCTTCCATGGGTGTTTCTGTCGGCTTACATCCCTTCATTCCAGTTTCTGATAGTAGATCAAGGATATATTTCCTTTGGTTGATCACTATTCTTTCTTTTGACCTTGCAACCTCCATGCTTAAAAATTACCGCAAAGTTCCCAAGTCTTTGGTTTCGAACTCCTTCGCCAATAGCTTTTTCAATCTTTCTATCCATACAATCATCACCTACTATAATGATATCATCCACATAGACAATCAAAATTGCCTTTTTGTTGTTTGAAGTTGTTTTAACAAATAAAGTGTGATCCGATTGACATTGCTTGTAACCATCCTGAATAATCACCTTTGTAAATCTGTCAAACTAGGCTCTTGGAGATTGCTTAAGTCCATACAAGGACTTTAGTAATCTACATGCTTTTCCTGTATTACTCTTCACACCCGGTGGAATTCGCATATATACTTCCTCCTCCAAGTTTCCGTTTAGGAAAGCGTTTTTGATGTCTAACTGATGTAGCACCCAATTCTCATTAACTGTTAATGACAGTAACACTCTCACAGTGTTTAGTTTTGCTACCAGAGCAAACGTTTCATGATAATCAACTCCAAAAGATTGAGTGAATCCTTTTGCCACTAATCTCGCCTTATATCTTTCAATGCTACCATCAGCTTTGTATTTTACCTTGAATACCCATTTGCAGCCGACTAGTTTTTTATCTTTCGGAAGATCAACTATAATTCAAGTATTGTTGTTTTCCAGTGCTTTTAATTCCTCTTCTACTGCCTTTTTCCACTTGGGATCTTTCAATGCTTCTTCCACCGTATCTGGAACAATAATGCTATCTACACTTGCTGTAAAGTTCTTAAAACAAGGCGTTAGCTTTCCATAT
Source organism: Hibiscus syriacus (assembly GCF_006381635.1). Taxonomy (NCBI): domain Eukaryota; kingdom Viridiplantae; phylum Streptophyta; class Magnoliopsida; order Malvales; family Malvaceae; genus Hibiscus; species Hibiscus syriacus. The sequence goes on from NW_024062795.1 coordinate 3,162,861, forward strand.
GCAACAAATCTCTCAATTGGATAATTTCTGCATTTTCTTACTCCTTTCCTTTGAGCAATTAGAAAGTCATTATCATCAATCAAAACATTTAATTCAGTGGAAGAACTCTGATTACCTTCTTCATTCTTCAAAGGATTCTCGTTCGGTTCCGGTTCATGACAGTGTCCATGCTGTGTGGGAGACTCGGGATTAGGTTTAGGGATTTATTTAGAAATTGATATTTGTCGTCTCTTGTAAATCTGCAACTCGGATTGAGGTATTTGAGGCGAAGTGATATGTTGATCATGTGTTTCGGTGGACTGGTTTGGCAAGGATACGTCTTCTGGGCTCGATAGTGTTGTTTGGTCTGGCTATAGCAATTTTGTAGGCTTATTCGACTGGTTTAACTGGCTTGACGGTGTTGGTTGATAAAAAAGTGTTGGCTGCAAATCAAGTGACAATTGTTGTGAGTCAACAAACTGATATTCATTATATGACTCCCCTGAATAGCAGTTTTAAGAAAAAAATGTGTTTTTTCAAAGAAAGTAACGTCCATAGTAATAAAGAATTTCTTTGTACGAAGATAATAACACCGAAAGCCCTTTTGAGTCGATGAGTAACCCATAAACACACACCGAAATGCTCGAGGATCTAATTTGGACCTGAAAGGAACATTGTTATGAACGAACACAGTACAATCAAAAACTCTAAGGGGTAAAAATGAATTCATCGGTTTAAAATTGGGAAAAACTGGAAAAAAAAACATCTCTCGGACACTTAAATTGTAATGGTTTACTAGGGAGACGGTTAATCAAATAAGTAGCAGTTAAAAGAGCTTCCCCCCAAAAATAGTTAGGAACATTTGTGGAAAAAAGTAGAGACCGAGTAACCTCAAGAAGATGCCTGTTTTTTCGCTCAGCAATCCCATTTTGTTGAGGAGAATTAACACACGAAGTAAGATGAACAATCCCGGTTTCCTGAAAGAAAAAACCCAAAACATTGGCAAAATGCTCACTACCATTGTCAGAATGAAACATTTGGATTGAACACTGAAATTGGGTTTCAACCATCTTATGGAACCGTTTAAATATTTCACAGGCTTCAGATTTGGTTTTCATGAGGAAGGTCCACGTAGTACGAGTGTGATCATCAATAAATGAAATAAACCACCGAAACCCATGTAAAGATGCGACCCGAGATGGTCCCCAAATATCACTATGGATCATGGTAAATGGTTTGGACGGTTTATATGGAGAAGGTAGATAAACACTCTTAGTTTGTTTAGCAAGTGGACAAATGTCACAAGAAAAGGATTTTGGACTTCTATTGACAAACAAATGTGGAAACAATTTTGCAAGATAAAAGAAACTGGGATGTCTCAAACGAAAATGTAATAACATAACATCGGTTGAAGGTTCAAGTAAAGGAAATTGTTGTATAACATTGAAGGAAGTAGATGAGTGGGAAAATAAAGTTGCTGGAAGTAGGTAAAGACCCCCACAAAGCCTAGCACTGCCAATCACTTTCCCCGAGCTGGAATCTTGAAATTCACAAAAAACAGAGTTAAATTTCCTGGTACAGCATAAATCGGCAGACAACTTGCTAATGGAGATAAGATTGCAAAACATAAAGAACATGAGATAACAAAATGTTCTGATTTATTTGAATAGACCCATGAGCGGCAACACCAGATAGAGAACCATCAGCTGTTCGAATATGAGAGATAGACGAGTCGGCATGAAAAGTGTGAAAAAGCCGAAGATCACCTGTCATATGATCACTTGCACCAGAATCCACAATCCAAGTAGGAGTGGTGGATGTATTAGCCAAAGTAGCAGAAGGAATTCTACTTGCATGTACTGATTGGGAATGAGTGATAGAGGCTGAAGAAACATCAGAAAGGTTTGAATGGGGCAAATTAACGAGGCATTCCGAAGTGACCTCCGATGAAGAAGTGGCGGAATTCATGATCGACGGCTAGATTTAGGGTAAAAAAATCGACTAGATTTAGGAAAAGGATCGGTCACCTAACTGATACCATGTTGATAAAGAGTAAACAATATAGCGGAGAAGAAAAAAGAACTCTTTTATTTTATATATATTGAATGGTGAAAATACATCTTTTTATAGGAAAAGTTAGAAGTAAGTTTTCTGTTAGAAGTAAACTACTTAGTAGTTATCCTTATCTATCCAACTTTCTAAGAGTTAGTATTATATTAAAATACTAACTAATTATCCTTATCTATTGCATAACCTACAAATTTACTTCCTAAGCTTCCTTTCTTTCCTTTTTTTTCTTTTTCTGTAGGATGTTTACTTTCAACCTGTGCTTCAATTAAGCTGCCTATTTGCAGGATCTGTTGTCTATAGCTAATGTGGCTGAACAACATGAAGTGTGGGACTTTTTAAGTGTTTCCTCAAAGGTGTGTATCTTCTTCATATCACATTGGGTGCACTTTTGTTTTCTATTTGTAGGAATTAGGACAAAGACATCTCATTCTAATTGTGGGTGACATTTGCTTTTGAAGAACTACTCTTTTGGAAAATCTTCATCAGTGATGAGAACCCTTTCAGGTAGGTTGTTTCTGTTTTTGGTTATCATGCCATTTTTGCAAACATTGAATTGTTTTATTCAGATTACTTCTTGACCATTTCCAATTCTCTTGTTTATGAACAGTGAATGTGGATGATGCTACGGGTGATGTTGTACGTCAGTTTAGAGGAGTATCAGATGGCGGAATGAGCAAAGTTGTCGGTTCATCTTCTCCCCCTAGTGAATCCTCTCCTTCAGGCTCTGGCAGGTCCTTGTCATGGACCGCAGATGAGATTGCTAAAGACATTTCAAGGCAAAGTATCTTGGAGTCAGCAAACAGCATTTCTGATAATGAAGAAGGTGATATTAAAGACGGTAGCCATGGTCATGAGGATGATAGATCTGGTTCCCGAGGTCATGCTTGGCACCCAGACCGTGAGTTAATGGGTTTGACTCCAAGAGTGGTAGATCATGATGGAGGGTCTGGTAATTTAATCTCTGAGAAACATGATTTATGTGTTAAACCTGAATTTTCTGGCCAGGGTGGCTCTTCAATGAAATTTTCAGGAACCTCAAGCCATATGGAGGATCCAGTTGGAGTGCCCCCGGAGGTATCATGATTTATCTCTGTTGTTTTGTTTTGAGATCACTCTTCTAAAATGTCAACATTGTCAATAAAATTTTGGATTGCTTTCATAAGAATCTCAAGCAAAAGTATGATTATTAGGAAATCAGATTCCTTGGTTGCACCTATTCTCTAGGTGCTGCAAGCCTTTCTTTTCTTGGTGTCTATTTGGCTTTGACTCATTGCTAATGTTAATAATCTTTTGGTTGAAAAGTTTCAGATTTTTTAAGCTTACACTATTTTATAAGAGCTTTTTTCACTTTTTGAAATTTTTGAATGTTTACTGATTGATTTTTGTGCAGTGGACACCACCTAAGGTGAGTGTACCTTTGCTGAATCTAGTTGATAACGTGTTTCAGCTTAAGAGAAGAGGCTGGCTAAGGTGAGTGAGTTTTTCCTTATTTCCATAGCTGTGGATTACTTAATTGCTAATTGCTAAATGCCATAATCTACTATTTGAAAATTATAAAGATTATCCTAAAAACAATATTGTACCTTGTATTTTTTATATTTCTAATGTTTGTTAATTTGTCATCATGATTAATTATTAACTTATGCAGTTACTTCAGCTAGGCTGACGATTAAATGGCTCCGTACATTCAAGTAGTAGGCATTGCTATTTCCTAGACTAGGATTGGTTGATGTGAGTTGACTCGAATAACTCAAACAACTCTACTCGAATAACTCGAGATAAAAAAAATCAATTTTTTCGAGTTGAATCTAGTTTTGTTCACCCCCACGATTTTCTCCAGTTGTTGGAAATTTTGCACTTAAATCATAATCATGTTCTTTCAGCAGAATCAAATTTTTGTGTAGATTCGATCATTGAATCCAACCATGATTGTAACAAACAACTAATGAATAGCCTATAAATGAGTTTGGTTTTGCTTATGATCTTTTGCTTATTTTTAGAGAATCTTTGAGATAATGTTCATAATTTGTCAATGTTTATTTAAATGGAAGGGATAAAGCTTGATTTAGTACTTCAATTCCACCACATCTTTTCTGTTCAATCTTGTATGATAGGTAGTCTTGTGTCTAGTGGCTCTTTTGTCTGTTTAAGTTCTGAAGCAGGTTGCAAAATGAAACGCTAACCTAGTCTGAGTTTAGAGGCATTAGTTTACTGCCATTGATTAGTTCTACTTCAATCCTTTTTCTTGTTTCCTGTTAGCCAGTAACAACTGTCTGATCTTTCGGACAATGTGATCCTGTTAAACTTTAATGGTGTGATTTGATGCTCTAAAATTACTTATTTTCAGAATAATTTGGCATAAACATGTGCATCTTTTTTCCTTGATGCAGAAGACAGGTCTTTTGGATATCCAAGCATATATTACACCTGGTGATGGAGGATGCCATCGGTGACTGGCTTATGAGGCAGATTTATTGGCTTCGAAGGGAGGACACTATTGCCCAAGGGATTCGATGGATTCAAGATGTAAGAACTGAACAAATTAGCCACATTATAACTTAGAGTTTTAACTGGCTTAGGATTCGTTGCTGTTAAAGCATGAGTTTTGCCATTAAGAGCTGGTTCTACTTGCATATAAACTTTTAGAAGGCTTTCTGTTTTGCAAAACCCCTTGTATTCTGTTTCTTTTGATAGCACGTTTTTTCTCCCAGATTCTGTGGCCAGGTGGTACATTCTTTACAAAAACAGCAAACATTCAGAGAAATTTTGATAATTCTCAGCCTAACCAGGCACCTGTGCACAACGTCAGCCAATTTGGTGGGAGTAATGTCAATAAACCTGGGTCCTTTGAGGAACAACTTGAGGCTTCTCGTAGAGCAAACAACATCAAAAATATGCTTTTCGGTAAGGTTTTTTGGGTCAGATCATACTGAAGACCTGCCCTGACTTTTGGATCTGTAGTTTACATGCTTGCAATTCACTTGATCATTGCTTCAAATGATATAATTCCTTGGTCAGGAGTTCAATGATTATATTTCCAACTAAATTTTCTGAAGTCCTCGTGTATAGGTTACCATAAAATGTTCATTGTGACGGTTTATGTTGTTAAAATCATTAAACTTGTCTCATATATATTTACGGGGGGGCTGAACACTAATCAATTGTGAAAACCACTAAAAGAGTAACAATTTTGTCAGATGGGGCTCCGACAGCCTTAGTTAGCTTGATCGGGCAAAAGCAATACAGACGGTGTGCAGGAGACATTTATTTTTTCACTCAGGTTGAGTTTTTATCCTCCTGCCATTTTCTTCCATGCACGTCGATATTTTCCCCTAATTTCTTTTATACTTTACATTTACATTGTCCTTATCCATTGCAGTCAACTATATGCATTAAGCAACTTGCTTATGCGATATTAGAACTTGTAATCGTATCGATTTTCCCCGAGTTACGGGATCTTGTGACGGATGTCCATGGCATGAAACACATTAAATTTTCTGTTTCTGGTTTTGGCGAGAAAGTTTGATGCTGTCTCACTTATATCCATGAAAGCTTAGAAAATGAAAGAACAATATAGTCAGCTAGCACAGTTGCCTTTGCCTGTGATCTTCACTACTATTTCAAATTACTAGCAAGCAGCGCTATATGGAATATACATACATACATACATATATTGTTTTAGGAAATTAGGGTTTTCTTTTTTAATCTCGCATTCTAAATGTACAGGGATGTAGATTTAGTTTGTACAGAATGTTTTGTCCTTGTGGCTTTACCCACTCGGGAGACAAATCTATTGGAATTTTGGGTTGATTTGTATTTGGGACATTTGAGAAACAGGGCCGATAATATTCGTTATTCTTTCTTTAATCCTAACCAGTGGTTCTGGAAATTCAAGTATTTATCTTTACACAAAATTAACATAAGTAATGTGATGTATACATAAATTAGAATTTGGTGTTAATGTTTAGACATTCAAGAATCAGATGTGATATCCGTTGTTTAATTCGAATCGTGACAAGCAATTTCGGAAATCTAAAAAATAAATATTAGTTCTAAATAAATATTTTATTCTATTATATATATATACATATATATATATTAATTTTTGCAATTAAATTTAAGATAAATTATATGGATGATCTCTTATATTTCTAGACTAGTTGATTTTAGTCACCGATTTAAAAGATTGTGGTTTTAATCCTTTATGTCATCAAACCGTTCAATTTTAGTCATCATAGTAGAAAACGTGATTTTAAAGCATACAGTTAATTTCTGGTCATCACCGAATCTCTCTATATGAGTTTTGATTTGATTTTGTTTTTCATTCTGGTTTAAATTACATGCATAATAACAAAAACAAACCAGTGCGTCGTTCTTTGCCTTTGATGTTGTGGCTCCTCCAATCTCCACGACCCCTAAATTGTCTATGATGAAGTGTTCATGAAGAGACGCTCTTGAAATCTGGATTTAGTAACGGGATGTTTTAGGGTCTGTTCCAAAGACATTTGCAGAATTTATTCTAGTTTGCAGGTATCATAAACAAGTTTCTATTCAATTTTTCTACTTCATTTTTATACGATAATATGGTAAAAATGTCAGATGATGGATGAGAGATATAAGGGATAAATGAAATGGGTTAGAATCGAAGTGGATTTGGATAAACATGTTATCGTTCCAAAGCTGGATCCGAACATTGATTCACCCAAAAAAGTTCCTTGAGGGGTTACATTTACAACACGAGCAAAGCCGGCATCGACAAATCGCATCCTCTTTGAGACATCCATTTGCTCAACTTAAGAAACTCGTAATCTGAGACGGTTGGAGCTTTTAGGGTCCATCACTCCCTTGGCGGTGGCACTTCACTCGTGTCTCTTCTACTCACTTGCACTCTCCTACTATCCCAGTCAATAAGAAGCAAGAGAATAAGGAGGATGATAGATGGATGTGGAGAATTATGTTTATGTTTTGGTCTTTCTTTCAAGTGTCTAAGAATACTGTTGTTGGTGTTTTCATGTTTATTTCCACTCTATTTGTAAGACAAATTTAAATTTGTATCCCAATATAAATGAACTTATATTGATATAAAAATTAATTAGCTTTAGCACTATTATATATATTTTTAATAAATTGATTGTGAAGCTTAGAAATATATTTGTACTTTTGTGTGCATAATAACGATAAGATATATATATATATATAATGTGAATTGAAATAATTAATTTTTTTCTTTCCAATGTGTATGAAATATTTATGATCATATAAATAAAGCATTACCCTTCTTATACGTAGAATATATGAATAAATTCTTTCCTTTTCTTTGCAATATTATTAAAGGCTTTACCGAATTACATGTTATCATTGATTCTTTGAAATAACTCTACCAATAATTACATTTATTGAAATTATTTTATATGAAAAGAGGTTTAATTTCGAAAATAAATAGAAAAAAGGTAATTTGATTGGCGAGAAATGAAGAATGAAAGTGGGTTCCTCCATTTATTTATTTTTTCTGTGCATGTGATTCTGGGAGTGGTCCCTTTCCACCCTGATCTGACACGTGTCCATTTAAAACCTTGCCTTTGACGAATGGAATGAATAAAAGGATCTTCCTCTTGGGGTCACCACTCGGTCCACACTGCCTTTTTGATTCAGTGCTCCCGACTCAACTCACTCACCACATCGAGTTCAACCTAACTCACCATTCTTGCCGTTTTGCCTTGTTTTTTTAATCTCACTAATTTCTCCAACTCTATAATAGGCTCTTTCTTTTTAACACGAATTCTGGTTTCATTCACCTATCTTTTAAATAATCTTAATCATTCTATTAATATGTACAATTAACCTTAGTGACCGAAAATTCCTTATAATATATGATTTTGACCAATTTTTTTTTGATTTGCCAAAATGACCAACAAAATCGCAATGCGATCTCTAAATCGCAACGCGATCTCCAGTATTGCAAATCAGTTTTAAGATTCGCATTGCGATTTTTCAAATTCGCGTTGCGATTTTAGAATATCTCAATGCGAATATGTAAATCGCAACACGATTCTAACTATCGCAACGCGATAATACATAATCGCAACGCGATTCTGACTATCGCAACGCGATAATACATAATCGCAACGCGATTCTGACTATCGCAACGCGATAATACATAATCGCAACGCGATTCTGACTATCGCAACGCGATAATACATAATCGCAACGCGATTCTGACTATCGCAACGCGATAATACATAATCGCAACGCGATTCTGACTATCGCAATGCGATAATACATAATCGCAACTCGATTCTGACTATCGCAACGCGATTCTGACTATCGCAACGCAATTTTGACTATCACAACGCGATTCTGACTCTCGCAACACTGAATTTCAAATTCGCAACACAAATGTTTTGGGTATATAACTACGCAGCAACAACAACTCATAACCTAAATCCCTAAATCGCAACTCATTTCATCTCCATTTATCACTCTCTCCGGTGACATCCATTCCTATATCCAACGACATCCTTCACCATCCGGCAACAGGTTTTAGTTTCGCAGCTCGTTTGTTTAGTAAATTAATTTACAATAATGAAATCATTTAATGTTGATCATGTTTGGATAGATTTGTGTTTTGGAGGGTCATGGGAGAATGTTCATGGTGTTTTACAATATATACATTTACCCATGAATCTTCAACTAAAACTGTCATTAAAAAAGTTAACTTATGAAACTCTAATGTTACGTGTTGCAAATAAATTGAATTTAGAGCCCCTAAGTGGATTTAGGTTATCTTATCAGAGAAAAGGTAAAGTTTATTTGTTAACCGACAATGAAGATGTTGAACGATTCATTGCTTATATTAGTATTTCGCAAGATGATGTTACATTGTATGTTGTTGAACCTAGAAGTAGTGAAGTTGGGTCAGTAGCGGGTAGTAATCAACTAAGTTTTTCAATCCCAGTTTATGATGCTCAAAATTTAATGGTTCCACCACAATTTCATTACTAAGTAAATTTTGTTTCACCACATTTCCAATACCAAACACCCACAACCTTTCCCTAATCCAAATCTCAATCAACTTTCAGCATCAAATTCCGGTTTTCGTATTGACCAGTTAGACGATGATGAGCCAACAGAAAAAATTGTGAGTACTAGTCAGTATTCGAAATTTGATCTTGGTCAATACCCAGACTTTGATCTTGGTCAATACTCGGATTTTGATGATGTTTCAGAAGAAGAAACAGACCCTGCATGTAATGATTTTGATATTGGTCAATACCCGAATTTTGATGATGAAACAGCAGCTGCCGAGGAAGATGTTGATGATGATAATGAGGAGGAAGTTACGACTGTGAATGAACATGTTGAACATTCATTCTGTAATTCATATAACCCTAAAGAATAAAAAGAAGAAGAAGAAATCCCCGAAGAAAATGCCACTAGAGTATAATTGGAATATGTCAGAATTACTTCAGATACCGGAAGAATAGTTGGTAAAGATAACAGTTGATTGTTACACAAAAATTATTCGTATCAAGAAAGATGATTGTTTTGATACAAAGGAAGACTTGAAGATAACTTTGTATATGAAATGTGTGGAAGATGGCTATCAACTAAAAGTTAACAAATCAAGCAAAGATCGTTTCGAAACAAGGTGTATGATTGACAAAAACTGTATGTGGCGTATGATTGCAAAGAAGATAAAAGATTGCGAAATGTTTCAAGTTAGGACTTTTATTGATAAACATACATGTTCAAGAACCCAAGTTTTTCCTCACCATAGACAGGCAAACAAAAAGGTATTGGGTGATTTTCTGGCTGAGTTAATGTTTTTGAATGGCAGGGTATATCGGAGACATGAAATTATGACTGACATGAATGCTCGGTTCAAGATTAGTATCTCATATTCTCAAGCTTGGAGAGCCAAATGTTATGCCTTGGAATTGTTGAGGGGGTCGCCAGAAGCATCATTTGCCCAACTGCAGGCTTATTGTCACAATTTAAAGCTGAAAAATCCTGGGTCGGTAACTCATATCAAAACAGATAGAGATGGACGCTTTGAGTTGCTGTTTATCGCTATTGGTGCTGCGGTTAGTAAATCAATATAATTTATTGACTCATTTTTGTTAGTTACATGCATTTCACATTTAAATGATTATATTTCTTGTGTATATTATTTTGTAGATTTGTTCGTTTATTACTTGCATGAACCCAGTTATTATAGTTGACGGGGCACATTTGAAAGGTCGATACCTTGGAGTAAACTTATTAGCAGTAGTCATGGATGCTAACAATGGGATATTGCCAATAGCTTACGGGGTTGGCAAATCTGAAACCTCTGATTCATGGACATGGTTTATGGGGCATCTTAGGGATTGCATAGGTCCTATTAGCAATCTGACAATCATATCTGATAGGGCAAACTCAATTGACAACGCTGTTAGAAGGTGTTTCCCAGATGCTTTTCATGGACTTTGTGGTGTTCATTTGTATAGAAATCTAAAATCAAGGTCTGTTGGTATAAAAAATCACAAATGGACATACTGGAAGGCTGTAAAAGCTTATCAGAAAGTGGATTTTAATAAGCATATAAATTGTTTAAGACGTGTTTTGCCTTAGTGTGCTCAAACACTAGAAGATGTCGGGTTTGAAAGATGGTCAAGAGTACATCAACTTGGAGCAAGATATGGTTTCATGACGTCTAATAGTGCAGAATCAATCAACGCTCTAAGTCTTCATTCTCGAAAATTACCTATTACTATGTTAATGGAGTTTTTTCGAGCCTCTATTCAACAGTGGTACTACAAGAAAAGAAACCATGCAGGTATTATTTCTTTAAATTCGTAATTTATCATATATTTTACTAAGTATTATTTATTTAAATTTACATGAACATTGGAACATCGTGTTACACCATGGACTGAAAAAAAGATAACGAAACGTGTTGTGAAGTCAACGTCATGGAGAGTTGAACCATGTTCAAAAACTTTGTTTGAAGTACTGGATAATAACTTAAATGGGCTTGTCGATCTAAATGCAAAGACGTGTAGTTGTATGAAATGGTAAACATCTGGTTATCCGTGTGGCCATGTTATAAAAGTTGCTCTTCATCTAAACCAAGATGGTTCAAGCGCATACGCTATGGATTACTACACTACAGAAGTATATCGACAGACTTATGCCGAGATTATCTACCCTATTCCACATCCTTATGAGTGAGACATACCAGATGACTTACAAACAGTTTTGTCACCAGCCATGGACAGAAGGCTACCTGGCCCACCAAAAAGTCACGATTGTATACCGTCTAAGGGTGAAGAGAAGAAGAGATCGACATATAGTCGGTACAAGGAAAGTGGTCATACAAGGTTGACATGTGGATCACCAGTGCCATCACAATAATCTTTTCCTCTACTAAAATATGGATCCTCATCAAAATCCAAAGCTCATATGGTGTCAAGCAAATGGCAATCAAAATCGCAATCAAAATCAAAATCTCAATCACAACCGGCTTCACCTTCTGAGACTATTAACTTAGGTGATTTTTAAATGCAAACGTTGTATTATGTGTATTTTATGTGTAAACTTTTAACATTTTCAGTTAGGCATGTATTAATAACTTGAGTTTGAACATTGCTATGATCTGTTCAGTTGTTATCACTTATTACACATTCATTTGAATATCGCAACGCGAATTTGACTATTATGTGTATTTTATGTGTAAACTTTTAACATTTTCAGTTAGACATGTATTAGTAACTTGAGTTTGAACATTGCTATGATATGTTCAGTTGTTATCACTTATTACACATTCATTTGAATATCGCAACGCGAATATGACTATCGCAACGCAAAAATTGCAACGCGAATTTGATTATCGCAACGCGAATTTGACTATCGCAACGCGAATTTGACTATCGTAACGCGAATTTGACTATCGCAACGTGAATTTGATTATCGCAATGGGAATTTGACTATCGCAACGAGAAAATTGCAAAGCGTATTAGACTATCGCAACGCGAATTGACTTTCGCGTTGCGATTTTGGCTTTCGCATTCGATTTTGACTTTTGCATTGTGATTTTGAGTTTAGCGTTGCGAAAGTGTACCTTCAATAGGTCTTTTGTCTTCAATATGATGCATATTGAAATCAACAAATCAATTTTTACATTTTAATCAATTAAAAAAGAACAAATAAGAATTATTTACACATCAATTAAACAAATCAACTTTTACAAATCAATTAAACAAGCAAAAAATGCTAATAATTCTTATTTTCCTCATCAATTAAACAAATTAGACTTTTAATAATCAATTAAACAATCAAAAAAAGTGTACCTCATACAGTTGTTTATGCACCCATACATCAATTTCACGCAGCTCACTTCAGGATTAACCTGCAGAAACCAAACATTTGCTCAAACAACACTTTCTACACATCTAAAACCAAAAAACAACAAATTATTGAATTCTAGGTACTTAACAACACTTGCATTTGACTTACCAATTGTTTATGAACACTTTCATAATGCGGATGCAGGTAGGTAGCGTCTCGCATATATCGTTCTAGCCATAAAATACCGAAACCACAAGCCTACTGCACCTCTATCTATATCAGTGGGAGGTAGAAACTGTGTACTTCCTGTCGTCAAACGCTCCAAGAACATGCATACGAGAGGACCACAATCCCCTATGGCTTCCTGCGTTTGTTGTGGCGTGGTCTCGTCTCTGATAACTGTAACATTGAACTTCTTTGGCTTATTGTTTCCAGAATAAGTCCAATAATTAATCGCATCCAAGAATTTAGCCAAATGAGAGCTTCATCCCTTAATAATATCTCTCAAATCAGACAATGATATGTAATTTATCATGCAGTCATATACTATTGTCTTCAGGGATGAGAGTTGAAGCTCGACGAGAAGCCAATGAGTACGTTCCAAAACAGGGATAAACACCTACAATCATAAGTAATAATTCAATTGCGCACTTATTTATGAACACCTTTAAAATATTTAAAAAATAAATACTAACCTTATCAACCTCCCACCATGCAGGATAAAGTTTAGCTTGTCCATTAGCCAACACATATGATTCATGTCGTTGATTCTTCAAGTGAACTACGTGAAAAGACGTCGGCATAATTGTATATCACGTATTTTTTTATTTTTCCTCATTTTCCTTATCATTAGAAGACGTGACACCCATGCATCAATATGTTGTTTTACAAAAAAAGACATATATTAGTGAATTACATAAATTTTAAAAAAAAATTAATCAAAATGAACTATAAGAAAAATATAAGACTTACCCCCCATGAAAATAGCCTTTGTCTTCAACCCCTAATAATACATCCCACCAAGACCGATCAATCAACAAATGCATATCATCGTTGAGTTTGTATATGTCAGCGTAACACCCCTGGCTCCGCTCATGTAGATAAAAATCAACTGCGGTCTTAGCCCAAAGGGTATTATCCAGAATTGTTTCCGGTAGTTTTCTCCTCTCCACTTCATCTGCCGGAATGGTACTGGCCGGTAACTCATACGAAAGCCAACAGTCATCCATCATGTCCGGCACGTGAGAGGGTTTCTCAATAATTTGACATATTACGCCGTGTGAATTGAGCTCTTGAATGGTGGGAGAGACCTCTTCAACGATGACAAGGGCCTCTTGAACAGTGGGAGGGGACTCTTGAGGGATGATAGGGGCCTCTTGAACGATAGGAGAGGCCTCTTGAACGATGACAGGTGAGTCGGGCTTCTTCTTACGGAGTCTTTGCACTATTGGGATGAACGGAGACGTAATGGCACGTGCATGCCGTCTGATGCGTGAACCCCGTCGTGCAAGAAAAACCCGACGTAAAACATCCACCTTATCGGGCCGCTAAAAATAAATTAATACATAAATCAGTAAATAAACAGACATGATATTAAACAGTGAAAACAAAGACAAATATGTTTCAAACTTGCACGGTATTCACCCAAGTCATTATTCTATCATAGTTCACAAAATGCATCAGATAACATTCTAGAAGTAAGCACTTATATAAACATTTAAAAGGATAACATATAGGTTTAGTGCATGTTTAAGGACAACATAAAGAGTAGTAGTTTATTCTTGAAACTTAAAATTTGCAATACTGTGAAGTTAGTATTTGTCTTTGTCTTTTGGTTGAAGTAATGCAATCCATTCAAGTTTCAATTTGCAGAAGAAGAATAGTTTCTGAAACTTAAAATCGCAACACGAAACTTAAAATCGCAACGCGAAAATGACTATCGCAACAAGATAATCGCAATGTGAAATAAAAATCACAACGCGAAACTAAATTCGCGTTGCGATTTTCATTTTCGCATTGCAATTTTCACGTTGCGATTTTTATTTCGCATTGCGATAGTCAAATCCGCGTTGCGATAGTCATTTTCGCATTGCGATTTTAAGTTTCGTGTTGCGACTATTCTTCTTCTGCAAATTGAAACTTGAATGAATTGCATTACTTCAACCAAAAGACAAAACAAAGACAAACACTAACTTCACAGGGTTATTTTAGAACTGTTTAGCAGTATTGGCAGCAACCGAATGAATTTACTAAGCAATATAAGTGAAATGGTTAATCTAAGTGAAATTACGAGTAAATCAAGTTAAATATGAAAAATATTAAACTTACCTCGTTACGTAGAGTATGAACCACATTCTGCAACGATGCTACCATCTCACGTAGAGCCGCTACCTCACCACGTAAAGTAGATACCTCATCACGCCATGCACCATTGTCATCGCGTAAAGTACCGACCTCCTCACGTAAGGCATTGACCTCATCAAGTAATTCCCCTAACTCATCCCGTGGAGGTGGAGAACAGGGAGATAAATTTCGTGGCATCTTTGCTGGTCGCCTATCATGAGGTGATGGTGGAGAAGAGGCTCGATAATGTGACGGAATAGGTAATGGCTCTCGTTGTAGAGGTGTATAGTGTGGTCGATCAGGTGATGGCTCTGGTTGAGGTGATGGCTCTCAAAGTGGAGGCTGCTCATCATCCGTTCCATCAAAAAAATGCTTACTAGCTTGCCACCAATTAGTGGCAAGCTCAGCCTCCGTGGGTATCAGCCTCTGTAATGGAGTGTTGGCCTCCTAACAATATAAAAGCTCAAACAAAGTTAAACATATACTGGTAATAACTTGTTTATATATGGTAGTATTTGTGTTAACTTACATCATTTATTGTCGTATACAGTAGTAACTCTTCCCAAATCAACAGCCGCCGTTTCCTCTTCCAGGAAATAGCCCTAGGAATATCATTTGAAGTTTTTAATGCAAATGTCTGCATGTCGGGAAAAACCTCAAATATTCAAATCTACAAACAATATAATACACAAACATTAGTAATTGTTAAATAATTAATTACAATATTGGAAACATTATATAGAAAATCTTACCTTAAAGGCCCAAATAAAGCCTGACAAAGTGTATTTGGAACCATCACCACGCAAACTTTTGCGGTCATCAAAGGCAGACGACAACTTATTCCAGGTAGCTTTCCATAGATACGAACCCCACGGAAACAGGTTCTATGCATTTAGGTCCTCTACCAATAATATTAGGTCCTTAGGAATAGGTTATCTGGCCTTTCTGCCTAAAAAGCCGGCATGCAAAAGTACTAAAAGGCATACTCGGATAACATCGACGTCATCCATCTGAGGAAAACCATCTTTCTTATTAAATAATCACGTCAAGTCATCGACGTGTAAATTCAGCTTCTCCATTGACAACTCAGGAAAAACCCGGGATAACCATGATGGACGGGTAATATGACTAGTGTATCGACCTACATCACCGTGTCCGAAGCGTATACCAGTGATTAAACAAAACTCCTCCCGCCCAAAACACGTATACGCCAGTGGAAAATGAAACCATATCTCTTCATTACCACGTTTTATACTCTCGGGTAGATCGCTAGTCATGGTCTGAAGCCACAAATGGGTCAACATAGCATCTCCACCCAGATGTTGTACTTTCAGCCATGGCCCGAAGCAAGTATCCTCAAACAATTTTCTTTGTACAAGTGAAAGCTTCGACGCAATTATAGTGACTAGACTTATTTTATTCCTTAAGGTCAATTGAGCCGAAAAAAGTTCTACAAAAATAATAAACATACCAAGTTAGATATACCAAAAACTACATTGTGAAGATATACCAAAAACAATAATAAACATAAAGAGTAGTAGTAGTTTATTCTTCAAACTTAAATTTGCAACACTGTGAATTTCGTATTTGTCTTTGTTTTTTGGTTGAAGTAATGAAATTCATTCAAGTTTCAATTTGCAGAAGAAGAATAGTTTCTGAAACTTAAAATCCCAACACGAAAATGAAAATCGCAACACGAAAATGACTATCGCAACGCGAATTTGACTATCGCAACGAGATAATCGCAATGCGAAACTAAAATCGCGTTGCGATTTTGTCGTTGCGATTTTCATTTCGCGTTGCGATCCTCGGTTTCAAATAGTCATTGTCTAAAATTGAAACTTGAATGAATTGCATTACTTCAACCAAAAGACAAAACAAAGACAAATACTAACTTCGCAGGGTTAAAGACTATACAATTTAGCAGTATTGACAGCAATCGAATGAATTTAATAAGCAATCTAAGTAAAATGGTTAATCTATTATTGAAATTACCAGTAAACTTATCATCAATTTCAATATGAAAAACCTAATAATAATGCAAAAATTTCAAAATAAAAATAATTAAAAAAAATTAACCCTCGGTAGTTGATTTGGTTGATTTTCCATTTCTGATCGTGAATGATTGTGAGGGTGGCTCTGAGAGATGGAGATAGACGAATTTCGCCGGAGATGGGGACAGATTTCGGCGGAGATGGGGACGGATGTTGCCGTAGAGAGTGAGAGATGGAGATGAGGCTGAGTTATGATTTAGGGTTTTAGGTTAAGAGTTGCGATTACGGGATATATTAATATTCGTGTTTGGAATTTGAAAATAAAATACGCGTTGCGATACTAATGGCGCTTTGAAAATCGCATTGCGATTTTGTATTATCGTAACGCGATAGTCAGAATCGCGTTGCGATTATATATTATCGCGTTGCGATAGTCAAAACCGCGTTGCGAATCTGGAAACTGATTTGCGATACTGGAGATCGCATTGCGATTTTGTTGGTCATTTTGGCAAATCGAAAAAAAGTTGGTCAAAATCGTATATTATAAGGAATTTTCGGTCACTGAGGTTATTTTTTCTTTTATTAATTTAATTTTATATGATTTTAAATATGTGATCAAATAATACAGAATTGTTAATCACTTTAATCATAATAACTGATGATATTAGTAATTTAGATGAAATAATAATACTATAAAAGTAGAAAAAAATCAAATTATAATAATTAGAGGATTAAGTCTTAAATTTTAGCATAATAGAGATAGAAATTATAAATTTATCAGTACATTTTATTAAAAATACTTCTTTAATTTTAAAATTATATAATGTTAGTCTATGTTTATAATAATTATATTTTTATTTTATTGAAATTATTTTGTTAATATGCACAAGTAAAATAACTTAAATGCTGTGTTTTAATGACTAAAAAAAGAAATGAACTAAACTTTGGGTATCATTCAAGCTGCAAAGTACCAATATTAGTATGATTAATTTATTTAGGTTAGGTAAACTGTCAAATCCTTATTTAATGTTATATTATGTTTATTATATTATTTAAAATTTGACTAAATTGAACTTATTGAATGATTTTTGTAATTCAAGAGAGTGTTGTTTTTTTTTGAGGTTTTGGGTTCAAGTAATTGTGTTTGTTGTGTTGTCAATGATTAAAAAAAGATTATGAGCAAACATTATCTTATAATAATCCTGACTATTCACAAAGATATAATTAAATTAATAAAATTTGTAAAATTTATGGATTAGACACGTGATTATATCAATCAGAAAGTTGACACATTAGCTCTTCCATTATTAGTTTGACGAATAATGACTAAATTGTAATTAAAAGGTACCATTATTGATTAAATTTATATTTTTTTTCAATTCAGGGATCAAAATAGCACAAACTCACTAATTTAGTGACTAATGGAGTAACTTACCCTATAATTAATAGTGTCTGGCTTTTAACGATTGGTGAGTTTGTGAAAAAGAAGAAAAAACACTTTTTCCTTTATTCGAAAAAGGAAATAACTTTTACTACTAAAAACAAAGGGGAATTAGTTGGACACAGAGAGTGCCTGAGTTTTAAGCAGACGAATTATATAACTCGGAAAGTGAGTGAGTGAGTCGACAAATGTGATGAAACTGGGTTAACTTTTAGGTGAAGTCGATGTTTTTTTAATGTTGTTTTTTAAGCTTTAAAATCAATATATGTCTAGGAGAAAAAAACCAGTGGGAAGCAGAAGAGAAAGGAAAGACCCAGATCTGAAAGTTCTCTCCTTTTTTTTCTGTGTTGAATTTTGAACGAGTAGGATTATACTTCATATATGTGTGTATGTATGTACTGTATACACTTAGAAATTTCAAAAAGGAAAACCCAAGTCTCTCACTCAAACTGAAACTCAACATCATTATATGATCTGACCCTTTATCCAAAATGCCGCGCCCTTTTTTCCATAAGCTTATTCTCTCCACCACCCTTCACGAAAAGAAACTGGTAAAATACTAAACCCCCATTCTTTTTTCTCTTACTCTACTCTTCTTATCGCTCTATAATCTTTGTTTTTGTTACGTTACTTAATCTGGTTTCTCATATATTGTTGTTGGCAAAAAAAAAAAAAGGTAGATAACTCCCCTTTTGAGGGGTAATTTAGCATTTGAGGAAGAACTTTTTCTGTGGGATAAAGTTTAGTCTTGGAAAATTAAAGGATGATGAAGATTAGTAACTTTTGTTATTTTTTCTTTCCCTTCCAGTTTTTGGTTTGTGGGTTTTTTCTTTCTTTCTTCTTTTGTGGTTTGAACTTTGAAGTGTGTTTTTGAGATAAGATTTGAAGGTTAAGACATGATGAAACTGTATAAAAAAAATTATAGAGACTTGAAGAAATTAGTTTAAGTTTTGATCGCTAGTGTGATATGATTTTGATCAAATAATTCTTGAAGTTTGTTTGCCTACTGGATGAACTAGGTAAAGTAAACCCAAAATCTCAAATTTCACTTAAAGTTATTTTATCAATGTTTTTTTAGATCAATTGTTCATACATGATATGCGTGTGTTACTTCATTTTAGTATATGCATGATATGAATGTGCTAGTATTTTACTTTGGAGTGTAAAGTTTGTTGCTGAACTCGATTTGCCCCAACTTTTCACTCATTTGAAATGGTGTGATAATTATTTTTTTACATATTTTCATTGGGTTATAAATGAAGAAAATTCGAATGGTGTAATTTTCATTACTTTCTGTGTATCATTTCAGCTTACCTCCCGTTATCTCGCCTGTATGTGAGTGAAAGCTTATTAGTTTTTATACTTGGACTTAATCTGGTCCGCCTGGTTTTAAGTTGGTAGTTTTTATGCATTTGCTTTGATCTTCCTGTATGCGTTGTGGGGAGTAAGGAATACACAGCTAGTCCATATAATGGTAAAATAAAGTTCTATATTTCCCGGATTTGTTGGATTTAATAGAGTACCTTAGGCCGATACACTCTTGTTTGTTTTTTCTCGAGTAAAAGAAAAACATTTGAAAGACTATCAAAATCTATTGGAACCAGAAAAGTAGAAGTGCAACAAGATCTATATAGATTAATACATATTCTAGGAAGGATCTCGTACGATATCGCTGTATTACTTAGGTATCTTTCAGATAAAGAAACAAACTTTATAGAAGGTAATTTGTACTAAATTTGAAAATTGCACGATGGTTCAAGCTGTGTTATTTATTTCAATCTTCATCATTGGTGTATATTACTTGGACAAGGAATCTTTTGACCGTCATCTATTTGTTTGGCATCTCTCTTTGTGTTATACTGCTAGCGAGTTTCGTCAAATAGGACATCGAATGACATGGCTATTTCAGTGTTTTATGAGCAAGAGAAGAAAGTTCATCTACTTCTTAATTTAATATTTCAGTGTTTTATGAGCAAGAGAAGAAAGTTCATCTACGTCTTAATTTAATATTTTCCCTTTTCTTGACGTTTGGTCATTTGAAAAAGTATATATATGGATTTCACTTTTAATTATGATTATGGTGTTATGATGCATATTTTTTCTTTGAAATGATCCAAACTTCTCATGTTGATGCTAGTATTACTTTAGGTACGAGGACGGATTAGTAGTTTTCTTCGCCCGGCATGAGGTTTAAGCTCACAATGTTATGAAAGTTCATCTGCAAATTATTCACTAAAACCATCTGAATGCCGGTTCTAGTATTCATCAGATAAATAAGCCTAACTTGATTTGGGGTGTCTGCAGAGGATCCCTGATAACTTTGTTAAGAAATTCAGGGATGAGCTTTCTGTTGCTGCCGCTCTCACTGTCCCTGACGGTCATGTTTGGCGTGTAGGCATAAAGAAAGCCAACAACAAGGTTTGGTTTCAGGAAGGTTGGCAGGAATTCCTAGAGCGTTACTACATCCGTGTTGGCTACGTTTTGGTTTTCAGATACGAAGGAAATTCTGCTTTCAGTGTCAGTGTATTTAATTTGTACAACTCGGAAATAAACTATCAGACTAACGCCCTTGTTGGTGCTCAATACAATCACGGAAAACAATATCCATTTGAACAACTTGAAGATGATGAATGCGTCTCTCCAGCACTGCAGAATTTGTTTGGTGGGTCTAAACTTAACAACTGCATAAACTGGGGTG
Organism: Hibiscus syriacus; assembly: GCF_006381635.1. Lineage (NCBI taxonomy): Eukaryota > Viridiplantae > Streptophyta > Magnoliopsida > Malvales > Malvaceae > Hibiscus > Hibiscus syriacus. The sequence goes on from NW_024062795.1 coordinate 3,183,715, forward strand.
GTGACGTTAACCTTCAAACTTCAAAGAGAGTGAATAATCAAGCTATTCGAGGTATGGCTTTTCATTTAGTGCTTTTGAACTTAAAAAGATTCTGCTGATGAAGTGAAACTGCATACTTCAGGTGCAATGCCACCTGAACAGAAAAAGCGCGGGAGGAAGCGGCAGGTTGATCCTAGTAAGTCCTCTTAGCTAAGGCTTATATGTTTTGTTTTGTTTTTAATTATTTTAAGGAGCTGCAATTTCTGATCGGTTGCCAAATGAATGTAGACATACAGGAGCCATCTGCTGGAAATGTAGATGAGGTTGATATGCGCTTTCGATCTTATGAAAGTGCTTCAGCCCGAAAGAGAACCTTGACAGCTGAAGAAAGAGAGAGAGCAATTAATGCAGCCAAAGCATTTGAGCCAACTAACCCCTTCTGCAGGGTTGTCCTGCGACCATCATATTTATACAGGGGATGTATTATGGTGAGAACTGAATATGATGTGTTGTTCATGTCTTTTCCGGCTTTCCTTAAAGTGCATTTCGACTTTTTCTCTCACAGTACTTACCATCATGCTTTGCTGAGAAACATCTAAACGGGGTTTCGGGATCCATTAAACTTCAGCTTCCTGATGGGAGACAGTGGTCAGTACGATGTCTTTATAAAGGAGGCAAGGCTAAGTTCAGTCGAGGATGGTATGAATTCACACAGGAGAATAACTTGGGAGAAGGGGATGTCTGTGTCTTTGAAGTGCTGAGAGCGAGGGAAATTGTGCTCAAAGTGACTGTATTTCGTGTAATGGAAAGCGCTGGACTAATGCATCGGTCTCACTAAAATGCCGCCGGAGTTCTAAAGTTTAAATCAACCTAGATTATAGACAACCGGAAATCTCTGAAATGACAGAACTCTGTTAAGTAACCCTTTTCTGGCTTCACTAGGGTTGTAAATAAATTTATCCAATGTAGTCAGTCCACTTTGAACCGGGTCCTTACACTTGATTTTTATGGTCTGTTTGATTGGTTTGAAATCGAATTTTTATCCTTCACTACTCGGCTTGAATTCCTCATGTTCTTTCATGCTGTATTCTTGAATTCTTCTTGTACTAAAGGGTATCATGTGTTTTTTAAATAGTTTAGTATGATTATAAGATAACGTCTGTTTATAATCTTTCTTAATCTATTGATATAGCGCGCACATTTTACGGTCGTAGTTGTTCGAACTCATAACTTATAGGGAGAACAACATTCTCTTTAATCATTGATGTCACTTGATGGGTTCAAAAGGTATCATGTTTGTCGTATTTGAAATTATTTATGTTGTATTTTAATATGGTGTCCAAATTCTTTAAAATTTAAACCCAATTGAGTCTTCCGAGTCTTCTTTGCAACTGATCTTAAGGGCATTGACTAAAAGCATTTCAACATTTTGATTCTAACTGACAATGCCACAGATATAAAGTTAGAAAATCCTGCTCGATTTTAATGTGATTGATTGTGGTTGGACCCCACAAAGAGTTGGTCCGAGAAAAAAGAGAGCAATTTTATTGCCCAACGCACAGCATAGAATATATCAAAGGAATGTAAAATTTCTTCACCGATGTCTTTTTGAGTGGACGATGGTCATACTTAAACTTACAATATTTGACCTCCAAAACTTGACTATTGATTTAATGAAAGTGACGATGAAATACAGTATAAAAATAACTTTAAATTTTAAAAATTTATTAAATTTATCTTAATTTAATGAATATTTAATATTTAAAATCATATCAATCTATTCTAATATAAAATCCTAAAATAAATTTCAAAGTCTTGGTTTTCCTAACACCTATTCTCCAACATCGTTGTCGCCCATTCGCTCAATCACCGTTGTCTCTCTACGCCGACCGCTTGGGTGTAAATGAACAGAACGGTCGATGGTTGTTCGTTAACCGTTTCATACTTTATATATCATTTGTTTATATTTGTTTATTAAGTTAAATAAACGAGTATAAATAATTTTTTATATGCATTTAATACACAATGAACACGAACAAAGACATGTTCGGTTCGTTTATGTTCACGAACAAGCTTGGTTATATTGACTTGTCTATAAGTTTGTTTATCGACTCACTTATAAGCTCATTTATCCGATTCTCCTTTTCCTTTTATCGTTTTACATTTTAAATGATGGTGAAGATAGAAACTAAACACAAGGTGGACTTTAGAGTTTAAACTATGAGGCATAAGGAGCTAAAAGACTAGTGACATAATTTCACCATATTTTAACATATAATCGAATATGTTAGAAAAAACTAAACGAACATATTTTGAAACATATGCGATTTAAAAAGTAAACAAACGAACACAAACATAACCTTATTCGTTTAAACTTAGTTCATTTACATCCTTACCGACCGCAGATCCCTCGTCGAGCCCTTACGTCGGCACTTCATTGATATTACACTAAGTTTATGAGACAGAATTCATAGCTTCACACTTCACGGGATTGTATATCTACATGCATGTACCAGATTTGCCAACATGGGCTCATGGCCTTTATCTTTTATATTTTGCTCTTCAAGAACAGGCTAGCTAGTTTAATACAAACCAGTTTTTGTTAAAAGTCATTTTCCACATCAGGATGAAACAATCCATGTGCTTAACTGAACATCCATCAGTTGCTTCAGGCCTTCAGCCATCTATCTTCTGCATTATGCTACCAATTTCTTAGAGTTTTGCTCATACCGTATAAAATTGGTGCTGTAAACGAATACAATGTTACATAAATTATTCGTATATTATTTATTTGTTAAATTAGTTAAGTAATTTTACATCAATCAAACGACTTCATTGAGGTTTGAATTTGAATATCGTGTACGTAGGGGTGTTTGTGGATATTAAATGAATATATTCACGAATATTGAATAATGAACCTGTATATACGTAATTTTTTAAATAAACAAACATGGAAAAAAATCCGAAAGCAGAAATGAATTGCTGGATTTTGTTGGAAGGAAATAATATGTTTGGCGAGGGAAATACGCGTGGAATTATAAATGCAAACATTGAACAAATCAGAAATCAGAAATATTAGCCGTTCTTTGCACCCAAATTTGGCAAAATCCAAGAAAAAACTCACCTCGCCGCATTAATTACAATTTATTTCCCTAATCTGCTCTCAAAGCAACAAAAATAACAAATCCTACATCACTAAAACAGTCAAACCATTCCTCCATTTTCTGTTTCACATTTATACACAAACACCCAAACTGAGAAGAAAGCCATGAAAATGAATCCTTTTTACTTTGTTGTTCAAAGATCATCGCATATTCTCTTCTCTTTCATCTTCCTCTGCTTTCTTTTCAGCTCCATTTCACCTTCATGTAAGTATGCACAATTTCTCTTAATGGCTCCAATCTATTATCAATTATTTTTCTCTGGTTCAGTGAGTTGATTCTTTTTGTTATTAATAAACATGCAGTTGGATATGATCCTTTGGATCCCTACGGAAACATAACACTCAAATGGGATCTTTTGACATCAGATACAGCCTCTAATTATGTTAGTTCCTTCTTCTTTTTTAATTTGGGGTTTAGGAAGAAACGATGAATGAAAAATCGCATCTTTTTTGAAGTTTGAAACAACTTTTTATGCATGTTCTGTGTTCACTGTGCTTTTTCTTTCTTTCTTTCTGAGTTGTAAAGAATGTCCATTTGTTTGTCTCTTGGCTTGTGTTTCCGGGGGCAATTGAGTCCACGAACTGTAGGCTTGTCGAACCAATTGTTGCCTACCACGTCATCCTTCTTAGGGGTATTTCCGTCTTTGTGAAGAGGAGAATGATGTTTCTCGCTGGTCAGAAACATAAGATCAGAACAAACAAAAAAACTATAACCGAAGATACCTATAGCTTATCCCTTCACGTTTGCTATAAAATTAGTAAAGATATAAACATCCAAATGGTGATACCTTGAGGATTTGGATTCGAGTAGCCGTATTTGTCTGGTGTATGTACCTTATTAATAAGATAAAAAAAATTATGAACATATATTATTTTCTAATCACTCCAAATTATTCAAAACAAATGACCATAACTTTGATCTTTAAAAATATTCAAATTCTATTATTAGTCATTGTACTCTGTTGTATAAATTAGAGTTTATGGACTAAATCTACAACTTCGGTATACTGATGAATTAAAAAGATGTTTAATTGTTGCTTAACTTGCAGGTGAGGGTATCGATGCTTAATTTCCAAAAATATCGACATATAGAGCAGCCTGGGTGGAAACTAGGGTGGGATTGGAAAGGTGATGAGGCTATTTGGAACATGCTAGGTGCCGAGGCTACCGAGCAAGGAAACTGCTCCAGGTTCAAAGGTGGCCAATTGCCTCATTGTTGTGAAAGAACCCCTTCAATTGTTGACCTTTTACCTGGTACCCCATATAACATGCAAACCACTAATTGTTGCAAAGGAGGTGTCCTATCATCCATGATCCAAGACCCCTCTAAATACGGTTCCGTCTTCGAGATGACTGTATCCTCAGCCACCAAAGCCGGCTTCAATATGCCGGAAAATTTCACCATCGGAGTTCAAGGCTATACCTGTGGGGATGCGGTTCCGGTTGCACCGAGTAAGTATAGTTTGGATGGTCGTCGGTGGACACAAGCTCTTGGTAAGTATAGTTCAAATGTTGGTCGTAGGTTGTTTTGGCCATGTTTTTTTCTCTAGGATTGAACCGAAACTCACGTTGTATGTATGTATGTTGCAGGGACATGGAATGTGACATGTATGTACTCCCAATTTCTGGCATCAACTACTCCAAAGTGCTGTGTATCGTTATCTGCATTCTACAATAGCACCATAGTTCCTTGTCCCAAGTGCAGCTGCAGCTGCCAAGGATTACCTGGAGCAAAATGTTTAAAGTAAACCCTCCTCCTTACATGCATACATACATAACAAGTTCATAGGTTCTGACGATTTCCTTTGAACAGTTCCGGTGAAACACCGTCATTGTTGCGGGAAATAAAAGATAAGAACCGAGAGCCGCCGTCTTTAGTGAGGTGCTCGGAACATATGTGTCCGATATGGATTCATTGGCACGTGAAACAAAGTTACACAAGCTATTGGAGGGTGAAGATAACCGTGCATAACCAGAATATCGTGAAGAATTATAGTGAGTGGAACTTGGTCGCATTGCACCCCAATCTGAAAAGCGTGGTACAAGTTTTCAGCTTCAACTACGAGCCACTTAGCCAGTATGAGTTTATCAGTAAGTTATCAAAGTATTTTGCTCACCTACTTCTTTGTGAATTGAAAAGATTAATGCACAAATTACCCATATATTACATGTTAAAACGAAATATAAACTACATATTGTTATACCTATAGAGACTTCCTTCTCGGAAACTGTAAAAATCCTTCCATTAGAAATCACTAACACTCTCTCAAATCAACTACAGTGTGTAAATAAGACCCTACAAAAAAAAAACCACTTACAAGCTTGAACAAGCTTCGGGTGTGAAAATTAAATAATTTGAGTAGCATATCTTAGCCTATCATCCCACAAATAGCCGTAATGACCCTATATCTAACATCACCGGACAAGATCACTATAAAAAATCCTCCTCAATTATGAGAAGAGAGAGACATCATCTTCTTATTCTTCTTCTCTCAATTATCTTACACATAAAAACATATGGGCCCACGGCCGTGGCTCTCGGCTAAACCAGAAGGGTGTGAACAAGTCATGGCTGATCCCTTTTGTTGCCATCAACACATATTAACCAAAAATATGATGTATTTGGTGCAGATGATACAGGTATGTTCTGGGGGATTAAGTTCTACAATGACATGCTGCTTCAGGAAGGTGCTGGTGGGAATGTACAAACAGAAATGTTGCTGCAGAAAGATCCAGGGATGTTCACTTTCAGGGAAGGATGGGGTTTCCCTAGAAGGATACTTTTCAATGGTGATGAATGCGTCATGCCCCCACCTGATCAGTACCCAAGGTTGCCTAACATTGGACAACATGATGCTAAATTCAGCATTGTTGCTATCTTTTTCTCTTTGTTGCTGATGATGTTATGTGCTTGAAAAATGAGAATTGTATGAGAGAGCATTGTAGGCTTTTCAGGTTCCCAATTGTACAAAACCCATTTTCTTTGCTCAGCTAAATCTTGTTACAAACTAATGAATTTGAGAACCTCCTACTCGGTTTTGGGATTCTGAGTTTGGTAATTTCAGTTAGATCGGAGAAAGATACTCTAAAAACCAATTAGGATTTGCCTTCGTATACTCATTTTGGTTAATTCAAGATGCAAGAGTAAGCTACACTCACTTAAACTCGGACATGCATATTGTTTAAGTGAGTGTAGCTTTTAAAACCATATGCAAATCCTTTGAGAAGCCATTACATGCATATGGTTTTAAAATCATATACCATTACATTTATTGCCTTCGTATACTCTAAAAATGCTTTGAGAAACCACATAAACTCAACATTCAAAATAAATACTCATCGTATAGTCTCATTATTTGTTTCAATTGACTTTAAAACCATATACATTATACCAATTGCGTTTTCGTATGCTATAACGTGACATGCATATGGTTTTAAAATCATATACCATTACATTTATTTACAAACCAATTGCACATAAACATATATAACAAAGGTTCCATAAAATGATTTACGGACATGTTGCTGCTATAAAAAAAATAGAAAACATAATTTTTATTACGTTGCTCTTCTGAGATTTGATGAAATCTCGGAGTAAACTAACTCCTAATTATCTAACCTAAGTACAAAAACACGACACGTTGAGCCTCAAACTCAATAATATCCCTAAGAAAACATATATCAAAGCGTCCGTATAGGGATGGCAAACGGGCGGGTCGGGTGCGGATACTCCCTTCCCATCCCCGTACCCACCTAATATTTTTTAATCTACCACCAGTCCACCACTCATGATTGGTAAAAAATTTCAAATCCACAACCGCCCACGTGGTTATATTCTCAAATACATCACCACACCCGCTACCCAACTGAAGACGTACCCGGCTAGACCCGCCTGACAGCTAGGGGTTTGCAAAAAAATACGATCCGACCGATCCGATCTGTCTATCCGATCCAAAAATTCGTATATCCGATCCGTTTTTCAATTTTTGGATAGTTCGGATCGGGTATCCGAAATTTTTTCCGTATTATCTGATCGGATACGGATCGATAAAAAACCATGTTCGGATTATCCGAAAACCCGAAAAAAATTTGGGCTAAATTCGAAGACCAGAGGAGGTTTTCACATAAGGCGTGGGCATAACTTATTCATCCTGAGCTATCGCATAAGAAGTCTGCAGTTAAGGCGTGGGCATGCCTTACCAGTTCGTATAACCCTAAATTAGGGTTATAAATTTACAAGGAAAAAAGAATTTAATGACAGTTGAAAAACTCTATTGAATCATTCTTATCTTTAAAAAATGATGAGGGTAATCAAAATCCCTATTTTGGTGGGATTTACTTTGGGGACACTTCCTTATCTAGAAAAGGACAATCCTTATATAGCCCGATGTTTGGATCTTTACCTTTGCATTATCCCAATCCAGAAAAAAATATCAAATCTAAGTTTTATTGGTTTTGGGCTTTTTTTCAAGATATTTTTGTTTTTCAATGCATGATTATACAAATTATAATGCATAAATTATTCATAATTTTCAAAATCAGCAGAATGTATGAATGCACTTAAATTCAGAAGAATATCAAAATCGATAATTAAATATACGTACATATAACGTATTTCTTAAAAATCAAAATCAATATACGAATACTCTTAGATTCAGCAGAATATCAAAATCAAAATAACAGAGTATTGACTATTGACATTGTGTCTTGAACAGAACTAAGAGGATTAGATTTGAAAACCGGAGTATTCACATTACGACAAATTAAAGCGGCCACAAACAATTTTGATGCAGCAAACAAGATTGGGGAAGGTGGTTTTGAATCTGTGTATAAGGTGACATATAACTCTACTACCCGCAGAAGAGACCAGAGTAAATAAGAGGAAGAAGGCGTACCTGAATGAGTTGGAGACCAGAGTTTCAAACTAAGAGAAGAAGAACTACCAGAATATCGACGCAGTAACCAACAAGCAAAGCACGAGACGGTCCGTAGGTTTGTCCCTTGAGGACTCGGGTTTGAATAATTGTATAAATAGGGTGGGTACACTATCAATAGGCTAAGAAAATTATGAATAAATATTACTTTGTAACCACCTCAAATTACTAAAAAAATGTTTTGAGAAGCCATAAACTCAAAAATAAATATTCATCATATAGTCTCTTTATTTGTTTCAATTGATTTTCTTAACGGTATAAGCTCTCTAATAAGTATATGGATAAACTATAAACAATATGATATATTATTTTTATGAGTAACTAAATATATCTAACAAAATTTAATGACATACGAGATCACTTTTTACCAACATATTTATAAATCAAAATAATTAGTATATTTGTCATATTTATACGACCTTAAAGGTGTGTTTGATTGAGGGAATGTGAGATTCTCATGGGAATAAAATCCACATTTCCCCGTTTGGTTGGTCGGGAATTTCATTCCCGGTAATCTTACATTACCAATAGTGGATTTTTTGGGGTATATTACTGGGAATGTCATTACCTCCCTTTCCTTAGGTATTATTGGATTACCGGCGTTTTGGACTAAAATGCCATATAAAAAAAATTCTTTCAAAAATATACTTCTGTCATTGAATAGTAAAAATTCTACGAAGGTTAAATTACAAATTTATCCTTAAACTATTTTAGATTTATAAAAAAAATCTATAATTAAAATTTTATATGAAGTTCAGGGGTTAAAATAAAATTTTTCCCTTTCATTAAACCTTTTTATATTTTCAATTTTATAAAAAAATTATATAAATTTTATGAATTTAAATTTTTTAAAGAAAATATATAAATATTTTTCAACTTGTTAAAAAAGCAAATATATAATAAGGACAATTTGGTCAAATATACATTCCAATAATCTTTTATTCTTTTAACCAAACACGGTAATCTTACATTCTTGCTAAACCAACCAAACACAAAATACAACATTCCCAGTAATCTTATTCCCTGATAATCTTTTATTTCCTGGTAATCTTTTATTACCACTAGTAATCTTACATTTCGTGAACCAAATGCACCCTAAAGGAAATCATCAATCTCATTTAACCATATTACATGGGAATATATCCGATATAACTAATAATTGTAGTATTTGCACAAATCAACTTACTTCAGTGATTAAATGAATAATTGTTGTTCTTTTAGGTCATGGGTTTGAACACCAGCTATGCAAAGGTGATTGAGCGGTCATTGTCAAATGAATAAAAATATTTAGAATAGATACTACTTTAAATACTTTAAAAATACACATATAAACCTCTAAATGCTTTAAAAAAATATGAAAGATGTTTTATCAATATGAAAATCTTATCTCTTTTTTCTTAAATCTAAAATTCTAATTTATCCTTGATTCCACATATAGTTAGATTAACTTCAAAAATGGGAAAAAAATCAATTTATATTGATTAAAAACTTACCTCTTTTTGGAGCAAAATTATGAAAAGATCCATTTTTCCCAAACTCAAGCTTTCCTCACATTTTGAAGAAGATGAAGGGACGAAGAGGATGATAGAATTTAATTTCATATTTTTTATATAAAATCAAATAAAATTTAGTAAATTATTAAAATCTCTGACTTTGCTTAAAAAATATAATATCTCGTGCCACTAGGCTAACTAGTTGTTGGTAAAAATAATATTATTTCTCATCACATATATATATATGGGATAAATTCACTGGGAGAAAAAGGAGTTGATCTCATACTTTAATTTTTCTTTATCCAAAGGTCCTAAAAGATTGTAAAATTAAAAGTTATGCACTATGTGTAAGTAGATCCTAACTTTTATATTTATATACATATATATATATATATATATATATATATATATATATATATATATATATATATATATATATATTAATTCTAAATTTAATATTTATTTGAGAACCATTTCCTTTATGTTTCTCATTAAATAAAAACTTTTGAGATTTTTTTATTTTGATCCCTGAACTTTTCTTTATTAACAAAAATTACTTAAATCGTCCCAAATCATAAAAAATCATACCTATCATTCAGATTTGAATCAACCATTTTCATTCTATTACCTTTTTACCCTAATTTAATCATTTATGAATTTATACCTAAAACTTTTATCTTTACAATTTAATTCTAATTCAGCAAAAATTTTCTTTTCAAAAAAGCTGCAATAACTTTGTTTTAGTCACATTGTTAATTCCTTAATATAATATTGGGCTGAAAATCAATATTTAATGATTAACCACTTTTAAGGCATTAAAACAGTAATCCATAGACTAGAGCAGTAATGCCAACGAGAGGGGAAGGGAGAAAACGAAAGGGCTGAACGGCATCACGCAACGTAATCCCTAAATTTATTATAATTATTTAAAAATTTTGATATGATTATAAGATAATATATTAAAAAAAAAGTCTATTAACAACACATTCAATTGTTTAAACTCAAACCATCGAAAGAGAATAACATTCTCTTATTAACAAATTTTATTCTTTAAAATGTTAGAGATATTTTTATTATCAAATAAGAAACAATAATTACCATAGAGAGAATAGACTTTTATTCTAACTAATAATGTAATATTTCAACTGGTTTAATATTAAAAAATCATTTATAGCTACCCAAAAAGTAAAGGCATTACAATTGGAAATCTAAGGTAAAGCCCCTCCCAAGGGTTTACCTTGTTAGATAAACCGTTTTAATTCACCAACTCACTCTGTATATCAACATAACTCCTATCTTCTATCCCAAACGTATTTTTTATATCTTTATAAAAAAAACTATTCCATGCCAATGGAGTGGAATTAAAAAAAAAAGCACCACCGAGATATCCAATAATAATCTTATAACTGAATTTGACAACTAGAAGGGTAATTTGCAGATGTGATCGTCGGTTAACGTCCTTACAGCTCAATAATGGTTGTGGGGCAAGGGGTGACCACTTGGCCAGCCTAGTTGCACTAGTACCTCTATTTCCTTTCTTTCACATATGCTTTGCTTTCAACTTGCATTATTAATCCTACCCCACAAAAGTAACTGAATTAGTCACATTGGGTCAGAGGAAGAAATGTAAATGAGCTGTCAGGGGATTTGCATTCTTGGAAGGCTAATAATGACAACAACGTAATATAATAAGTTTTAAAAAAACAAATCAAATAGAGTATTTTTTTTATAAATCCTAAATATAATCATCATCTTATCTAAAGAGAATGGGAAAGAGAATTTTAGAGGAAGGAGAAGGAGTTCCTAGTAAATCTAGAACTCATGACTTAAGAGAATATAAGAAATCAAAGATAAGAAGGTTAACCATCCGGTTAACCATCCGGTTAACACTAATTCTCGAGTTCAAAGTTCAAACCCGTGTGTGAAAACCCTTCCCTCCTTTCCCCCAAATAGTTCTGTAATTAGTAATGCTTGCGTTGATTTAAAAGAATAAAAAAATAAAAGTAATCCTGATTAGGACTATAAATGAGACGAAATAAATCGTGATCTATTCGAGATCGACTCGATCAAGGCTCGATAAATACTCAGATCGAATAGACTCGACTTGAATTTTTAACGAGCCAAAACAAACTACTTGATACTTGACTCGAAAAGCTCATGAGCAACTCAAAAATATAATATATTAAGATTTTACTTTTTTTAAAAAAAATTATTAATAATATTAACATTTATATGTTGTTGTTTTTTTTTTAAAATACAATAAGACTTTCATGTATTTAAAGTTCAGGTTCGAGTTTGAGAATTCAATCTTGTTAAGTTTAAGAATTTTTTTCATTTCAAGCTGCTCACGAGCTTCAGTTCAAGATTTTGAGTTCGCTCGCGAGTTTTCGAGTCGAGCTCAGCAATACTCGAACTCGACTCGGCTCGTTTACACCCATACTCCTGATAAATGATAATGCCAAGGGGGAAGGTGGGGAGGGAGGCTCCTTGACTGCAAACCTGAAAACCTAGACGAATTTATAAAATTATTGGGAACGAAAACAAATTATCACTGAAAAATACAAAGAAAATATCTAAAATATATGATAATTTAGAATTTTTAGGACAATTGTCCTAGCCGCTCCCTCAGTCCATCCATGCCTGCAAACGCCAAACCAACTTCAAGCATAGGGGCAAAACCATGCAAATAATTATAACCAACAGAATCCCGGAAATATGGCATAGATTTGATTAAAAGCATGGTACAATAAAAATTTTCCTGCCGTTACGCATTATACATATAATGCACATCTAAACAGCCTAAAGATCTCTGCAGTACAAGGTGGGATCCACTGGGCGGATACTCAGAATGGGGGACAAATAAAATTTCAAAATCATAATAACCACAGATGAACAGACAGGACCGGGTGGGGGGAGGGAGAAACTGCCCTTATGTTTTCCACCTCAGGTGAATCATGTGCCAGAAATCAAATTTTCTGGCAATGACTACCAGGTGCACATCAATATTTAATTGGCTGAAAGGAAAATAATAAGGGTAAGATATGATGGAAAATAACATGAAGATCAGGCAGAGGGAAGGCACCAAGACTGGATGAACTTGGCTTTTATCCCACGCAAAGGGGATGTGGAAACAACAAATTTGGTCGGCATGGCAGCGCCCATTGAAGTAGTGGCACAAAAAGCTCTGGCTAGATTAGATATTTAAATGCGGAGTGGACCAGTGAGTGTCGTGACCAGAACTGGTATCCTTCTCTTTCAGAGATAGGTTTGCAAATTGGGAATCAATATCTCTACTGCTAGAGCGTCGATGGTTTGATGATGGATGCTTTTGTTGCTGCTGCTGCTGCTGGTACAAGCCTCGTAGCCTACCAAGCTCCCTCTCCAATACTTCCTGCTCAACTGAGCAAAGTGATTGCATGATTTAGTTTTCCTTCTATAATTTTTTTAACCAAATAAAATAATTAATGTTCGTCACAGGACAGATCAATGATGGCCAATTAGGCTATTACACACATTGGCATTTTCTCCATAATAATCCATGCTTTTGAAAGACCCAATGCATTGCTAAGGGAGCTTGTCTCCCCCCAAGGAAACCAGAAAATCACTTTCCCAACCAAAAGAATAAGACAGGACCATGCACATCCTATATTTGCCTTCTTAACATGAAGGTAAAACAAGTGAAATTGGTTCGCTTGGAATCATTACATACCTTAACTCCTCCCATACACAGCACAAGAAGACATTTATATCATTTATTAGCATAACAAACTAAATCGTAGCCTCAGAGGTCATGAGTTAGACACTTACGAAATTTGATAGCATGCTCTTGGGACAAACTCTCTAAACGTTGCGAAAGAGCTTTGTTCTCCATGCTAAGAATAAGATTCTGTTGGTTGAGAAACTCAAGCTCAGCTGAAACTTTAGATCCTTCAGCCTGTTAAGTAAAAAGCTTCATTACAAGACATATACTCGCTCATAATTTCAAGCCAATTCCAAATGTAAGTACATGTTAAAAAATATTCAGTTCAGACTAAATCTTGCCTGCAAAGCTTGTACATTTCTTTCCAGCTCAGCTATGTACTGAAGTTTACGCACTCTTGAGCGTTGAGCAAACTGCCTGCAATAGATAATAACAAAGTACTGTAATCAAACATTTTCAACCAATGTGGATAACAACTAAAAAAATTTATAAAAGTTTTAAGAACCACACAGCAAAAGTAAATCAAAGTCACTAGTCACTAACAAAAAAATAGATCAACTTAAACACCAGGCACATAAAAAATGAATATAGAGGGAATGAAAGTGATATAGCATTCCATTGAGAACAAAGAAAACATAAAAAAATGTATTTATGTTATCCTTTTGTGAGTGTAATAAATTCCACTCGGAACAAAACATAAGAAATTCCAGCCAAAGAAGCCAAGGTAAAAAGCCAAGAAATACAAAACAACTAGAAGGTGAATGCAAATGCAAGAAACATCTAATCACACAATCTACAGTTCCATATCCTAGCATCATCTATAAATTCCATTGGAAATTAACTTAAAAATCCTTATCAATTGGGTCATTACAAGCAAAAAGTAATTATTAACAACATTAGCAGCATTAAGCAACTATCAATATTCCCAGAGCTCATAAACTGTAACTTTTAAAAGTTATTGATGACCGTGTGAGATTTTGCTCACTGCAAGCACAGGCAAAAAAAGCAACAACAACAACAATAGCAGGCCTTGCAACCAGAAAAACACAATATATCACTACGGTATTGCTATACCCCAAATGTGGAACAACAAAAAAAGGCTACTCACTGCTTGGCTCTTTTTGTGTCACAGTCAGACGCAGAAGACTTGGCATGAGAATTATCTTTTTTCTCAGAAAAGGCTTTTTCATCAAGAGGGCCAGATTTAGCAGAATCTTGTTTTCCATTTCCTGTTTTTGGTGCACCCTCCACTTCTCGTGCTGCACATGATCCTAAACCCTGAACAAATGTGTTTCCTCTAAGTGAAGGAAGCCCACTTGGATGAGACACAGCATTCAAAGATGAATCCCACGCCCTATTATTTTGCTTTACCAAGTTCACATCAGCATAGAAAGAGTTAAGCCGAAAATCTTTGCGATTGTGATGATCAAAGTCTTGAGATGCCCAAGAAAGTCCAGAATTCATAGTTTTATAACCATAATCATCTTGAGCTGCATAATCTAGGCTAGGAGCATCAGATACATCGATGTATGCAAAAGAGTCGCTCGATGATCGTCGATGACCTCCTCTGTGCACTGGAGTCTCTGGCTCATTAAGGAGATCATCAAGCCAAGAAGGTTGTTCCTCTATTAGAAAGCTTTCAGAGGAAGTGCGCTGGTGGTATGCACTTCCCTCTCTGGGCTTTTGAACCACTTTTGATCCAATTACATTGTTGGGGGCATTATCATTATTCGTTGAGGAGACAGTAGGAAAAGGACATTTAGGAGGAAGTAATGGATTCTTTCCAGCAAACATCAAATTTCTTATATTTGTTCCCTTGGAATTTGCCATGGCCAAGGCCAACCAGTTCCTGTACAGGGAACAGGAAAGACTGATCATGAAATAGATAATTAGGATAAGAACAAAGTCAAACAAAAAGGTATTAGCAAAAATGAGTTGTCATGCCAATTTCAGTTCAGAAACTAAGAGACAATAAGCCCTCCATTAAACAAAGGAAATCGTAAAAATAATAGAGTGTACCTTGTATCAAACATATTGCTATATAGCAGACAGTGATCTTAACATAAAAAAGTTTGTCTGGTACACAGCATTGCATAACAAGTAGACATTCTATCAAAGATTTCTTTTCCCTTTTAAAAAGAGACCACTCATGAACAATATCTTTCAACAAGACTTTACATCTTACATCAAAATCAATTTTGTCCCTAGTTCCAATGGCTATATCTTCAGATGCAAGTAAAACAAAAAAAAAAGCCAAACAAACACTACACTACTACAGTTAGAAGAAATCTTTGCTTTTGTTTTGCAGGTTGAAGATTGTAACATCACACAACACTTTTATGAAGAGCCGTATGTTGATTGTTTTAATTGAAACTGAGCATTAAAAAAGGAATAGCATAGAACTCGAAACACAGTGTAACAAAAGAATGTTTCCCAAGCTCTGTCAAATAAGAAAACCTATCTAACGAAATCATATTCATATTGTGTATGAAATATTATAACTTTTGCATATGTAGCCAAGCATGTAGTCCGAAAAGAAATAGCAGCACATTCCTCACAAACAGGAAAAAATAGATCAAGAGTTCATGACATTCCTCATAACAAAATCTAAGTAATCTAATTCATTAACTTAAACGAGACACTTCAAGTTCATTCAACAAAACAGGGAAAATGCAAAGCAAAATCTGTTAAAATTAACAGATTAAATTAACTTATAACAATGATTTTGGCATTATTTTTAGTGCCTCTACATAAACAGGAAAAAAAACAAAGTTAAAAAGCTTAATTGAATTTTTTACTAAATAATAAAAAATATGAACAAACAGCTACTAAGCTAAAAAAAAGCATAGAATACTTAAAACTGTGACTTCTGATTGTTTTCCACATTTCCTCAGCAACCAAAAGGCAGACTAAAAAATCTAAGACACGTGAAAGCCAAAATGCAGCTCATGAACCTTTTTTTTTTAAAAAAAATCTTAAGCATTGAAGATTAGGTAATCTATATTCAGTATAAAAAGGAAATGTTACACAACGTGTGAGACAAATAAATATACTAGAAGATTCAAAAACAGATTGAAAATACAAACAAACGGAAAATTTATCTTTCTGAAGTTGTAATTTATAAATATATACAAATTTTAAAGCTTACTTTTGAAATCGAAGAATTAAGATCTCGAAATGCAAATCTTCAATGATTCAAGATCGGAATCTAAGAATTCCTAGGGTTTGCCTTTTTCGCCCTTTTCTCTTGAGGTTTTTCTGTTCTCTGGTTACGCACCTTCTGCCCTGCTCTCTCTCTCTCTTTCTATTTATATTTCTTTCTCTGCGTTGAAAGCTGGAAGTGGGAATCACGAATCAATCAGGGACTGGATTGAATAATAGTAATAAAAATTGAGAAAAAACAAAAGTTGAATTACGTTTTTCTTTTTCACTTTTTAACTCCCCAACAAATCGCCAATTTCTATTTTGATTATTTTAATATATTTTAGCCCACTTTAATCCTCAAAATATGATTAAAATAAAAAAAAATCAAAACAAAGAAGAATAAAAAATAAACTTGAAAGCAAACAATTATAATATAGTTATAAAAGAATTTAAACAATAAATGAGAGGTGAAAACATTAATAAAAAAAGAAAATAAAAAAGAGTAAAGTACACAAATGATCCTGAGACTATAAGTTGTTTCCTTGTTGGCTATTAAAGTTACGAAATGACCCTTTGTTTATAGTACATTATTTTGTTGAGTCACACGACTATAAAAAGATACAAAATAGTCAGCTAACTATTCATATTTTCAATCTTGTCATTTTGTTAAAAATTTGATGGCGGTTTGAGTTAGACGTTAACATGTTAACTGTGATATGATAAAATCGGATCTCAAAATCTCAAATGACTATCATATCTCAGTCAACAGATTAACTTCTAGTTCATATTGTCATCAGTTTTTTAATGAAAAAGACGAGTTTAGATTATATAAATAATTGGGTGACCATTTTATAACTTTTAATAGTCGGAAGATTCAATAAAACAATATCCTATAATCAGGGAACTATTTTATACTTTTAATAATAGAAAGAATCAACAAAATAATGCCTACATATCATTTGTGTATTTTACCCTACAAAAGATTTTGGACTGTTTCTTAGTATGGGCCACCTACCATTACTAGTCCATTTCTGGCATCGTCCCCTATGCCTTTTGTTTCTTTTATTGATATTTCCATAAAAACATACTATATATTTAAAAATAAAACTTTTCTATTGCAGCAAGTTGCAAAAAGCCTGCATGTTTCATTCATATAATAAGATAGGAAGGGATCTGGCTTTTTCAATAAATTTTATATTTCTCTTACTTTTCTTTTCCATATATTATTCAACACTATTTTTAGTTATATATATATATATATAATTTTTTAACCATTATCCTCTGCCCACATGTTATTTATATAACCTTTTTTTATTTTTTATTGTTAGTTAATAAAGAAGATTTTTTAACTTTACAAGTAGAGTTATAAAACTGCATGTTTCTAGAATTAATAAAAATAAAAAAGACACTTGATTTTTTTTAATATATTAGTTTTAAAATCCATTTTGAGATATTTATTAGTAATATTTTCATTATAATTTAAAAACATTTAAAGGACTAAATGTTTATTGATGTCATGGATAGATATTTTACTTAATCTAGAAACATTTTTGGATGATTTAATTTGGTTTATTACATGAGGAATTAAGAATATTAATATATTGTATAATTATAAAACAAAAACTATCAAGTTTTATTGGTGAAAAACTATCAAGTTTTATTGGGGAAAAACTTTCAAATAATTGAAATTTGTATTTATCTTTTATAATCATTCATTGAAAATTGTTTGATTTTTATGTTTACAAAATCAATTATATCAAAATTGTTTTAAATATTATAGTCATTTATAATATAATCTTTTATAATTTTTTTAAATATAATATTGTTTTCCATAATTATGAATAATATGTTTTATTTTTTTAATAATATGAGGTGATTATAAGGTAATTTGTTTATAATTTTTCTTGCTCATTTTATAACGCACATATACCATGTAAGCGTAGCAGTTAAACGCTAGACGATGTTTATTTAGATCTAAATTGAACAAATTAAAAATGACACTAAATCACTACCTAAGACGACATTTTAAAAACAAAAACTATAAAAACACTTTAGAAAAAATTAATATATTGAAACTACAAAAACTATAAAATTAGGATTTTTCGTATCAAAGCTTATAACTTGAAATAAAAAAAAAATTATTGATTGTTTACAGTAATTTTTTATGTAAAATATATATTAAATATATTTTTAATAATAAATATTGACCTCGATATGTATCAAGGCCTTATCATCTTGATCGCAATTAATCCGTAGAAAAAAAATTAATGATTTTATATTTTTATGAATAAGTCATTGATGGCATGGTTATGAGATAATCGGCGTGAACGGTGTAATTTGGATTGAAAAAAATTATTCTCTGTGATTTATTGGAACCTTTAGAAGCAGTGAAACCTCTCGATTTTTAATGATTCCATCAAGTATGAAAGTATTGTTGCGCGGAGTAGGACTCTTTAGAGAGTTATTAGCTAACCGTGCCTCCAAGCAACATGCTCCCCTTGTAGGATTGATTTCTGCACGATGAGAGAGACCTCCCAAGAGGATTAAAGCTAACGTAGACGTAAATGTGAGGTGCAATGACATGACGGAAGCTGCGGGAGTGTTCTTCGATGTAACCAAGGGAATTGGTTATTTGGTTCCTCTAAAAATATAGGTAATTGTCCGATATTGTTTGCAGAAATTTGGACCTTCCATGATATGTTTGTGAATGCATGGAGATTGAGGTACAGTAAGATAATGGTTGAAACTGACAACGCCGAGGTATTTAAATTACTATTTTCGGCACTAAGAATAGAATTGAAGAACCCACTCGTAGACTCGGTAAGGACGATTCTAAAGTTATAGTGGGATGTGCGGATATTGCTAATTGGGAGGAAAGCTAATTCGATAGGCTTGCAAGATTGGATCGGAGGCGCTCCATTGGCAAAAGAATTTTTACTAAACCGTCTCCTGAAGTGACTGCCATTGTCTCTCTAGAGACTACTGAAATTTGAGGAGTCTTGAGTTCTGTAGTTTCAGTTTTAGTGAGAGAAAAAAAGGCAATTATACAGATGTAATATAACAGAATGTGCAGGCATTGGACAAAGGATTACTGACATAGGAAATAAGATAGATGTGATATTGTTTGGCCTTGAATTCCTGAAGTTATAGCTGATTCGAAGTTCATGCTCCAATCGGTCCACTTCCTCTCTAGTCTCTACTCTTCGGTGCAACTCTAAAACCCCAGATAGCAGAAGAGCATCCTTGTAAAAAACCTCAAATTGCCACTCTCTGTCAGCCTCGTGCTCACAAAAGTGGCTTCTTCCGATTTTCCCTTGTCGCAGTCTGCCTGAATTTAATCAAGTTTGTTATTGTTTGCGATGCCAGTGTCAAACAAGTTTTGAACAGCCTCGCCTCGGAAATCACTAGTAGTGTTCCTTTTAAATCAACTGATGGAGATCATACTACTTTTGCTTGGTCGTGTTTTATTAAATCGTGGTGTCAAGTACGAAATACTGTATGTTTTGACCTGAGGATAGGAATCTATTGTGTGAGGGGATTGAACTTGACCTCAATGATCAACTGAATGCTAATCTCAGGGAAATGCTGCTAGAATCTAATTTTGGGTTTGATATATGATTTTATTTGTTTGCTAATTATAATTAATTTAGTGTTTATAGATTTATTATGCATGTCACTGTAAAAAGTATATTTTATAGAATGAATAATAAGGTGGATACGACCAATGTGGGCCGGGTAAAAAGTTATTTGGGTAAACAAACATATCAGGTTCTCGTATAATATTGAAGATAGAATGAAATTATTGAATGAAACTCATTTGATGAACAGGAGCATTGAGAACGTAGTCATCTTGTGCGGGGATCATCTCTATCGAATGGATTATATGGACTTTCTACAGATTTTAGTTTCTTTTGCTTGACTTGGGTCATTTTTTTACCTTTTAGCATAGCTAAAAGCTTCAATAGCTTACTGCAATGCATAACAGAGTCATGTCGACAATAATGCTGATATTACGATTTCATGCGTGACCATGGGAAACAGGTTTCCGATCTTCTTCTCTTATTGTAGTTTTCTCAAGTTGTATATGTACCTTATTTAACTGGTCCCCATTAGTAAGAGTTTCATGGTTTACCATTGTGATGAAATTATCTCATGGGGTATATTTTTGCCGAAGCTTCTTTGGGTAAGGCTTTCTGTATCACAACTTCGTATGAACAAATCCTAAAATCATCTAAGAAGCTGAACATAGATAATTAATCACTTTCCAGCCGTGCATCTGATTATGGACTGGTGACGATAGATGGAAGGGGCCGTATTGTCCAGTTTTCTGAAAAGCCAAAGGGTGCTGACTTGAAAGCAATGGTAAGTAGTAGAAGTCGTGCGTAGTCTCGATGTCCAGTTAGCTTCGAATTTTCTCTGCGTTTCTGAATTTTAGCTACAAACATTGAGATGTTGTTCTATTTACTTGCTTTCTACTTATGTAACCGACGATTATTTTCTCAACCGATACCACTTTTCCTTTATAATTCTCTGCAGCAAACAGATACCACTCTTCTAGGGTTGTCTCCCCAAGAAGCCTTGAAATCTCCTTACATAGCATCAATGGAAGTCTATATATTTAAGACAGAAGTTTTATTAAAGCTTCTGAGATGGAGATTTCCTGCTTCCAATGACTTCGGGTCCGAAATCATCCCTGCTGCAGTTGAGGAACATGATGTCCAGGTAAGAGCTATAGAAATGGAAATTCCATTTGTCTATGACGTTTCTCCATCTTTGCTAAAACGAGGGACGAGTTCATATACCAGTGAGGCTTCAAACCGAGCACTGAATCTTACCGGAAAAGAAGCAGGCCTTTCCAAGTGTCATTTATTGACTCGGATGTTATGTCAAATATAAGAATTATTTCATTCATTGTTCGAATAAGATTTAACCTCTGTTAATCTTCTCGGCCTGTATGCAGGTTCCTAAGTCCGAGTGTTATGATCCAAAGACACCTTTCTATCCATCTCCTCGACACTTACCACCAACAAAAATCGATAAATGCAGGGTATGGTTGTGTAATTTTGGATTACAATTGTGACACTTCATTTTCTTCCATCTCATGATGTTTCAGTCTATTAATGAAGATTAAAGCTGCACTAATCTCTCATGGATGCTTCTTGCGAGAGTGTACCGTCCAACACTTGGTAATTGGTGAATGCTCCCGTTTGGACTCTGGCGTTGAGCTTCAGGTGAATTATCATTGTTTCCCGTTTAAACTAAATCGTTTGCCTTCAAAACTTTTTGGTTGGATTGATGATTGTTCAATTCCTTCCTATCCACAGGGCACAGTTATGCTGGGAACGGACTATTACCAAACTGAAACTGAAATTGCATCTCTACCAGCTGACGGTAAGGTCCCGATTGGAATGGGACACAATACCAAAATCAGATAACTTATTTAACATGTTGAACAAATTCCAACAGTTCAATGACATATCCGTGATCTCGTCTTTCCAAAACACATATCGTTTTCTCTGCCAGGAACTGCATTATCGACAAGAATTCTAAGATAGGAAACGATGTGATCATTGCCAACAAAGATGTAAGAATACTATCCTTATTCATTCATTCATGCCTTTCCATGTATCATCAAATAAAGCAGAGCATTTATAAGACATCGATAAACTGTTGTTTCTTTTGTAGGGTGTTGAAGAAGCGGATAGGCCGGACGAAGGATTTTATATCCGGTCGGGAATCACCATCATAGCAGAGAAGGCAACAATTAAAAATGGTACTGTTATATAGGCGGAACATAAATTACTTCCACGACAGCTCTGGGCTTGGAATTAGAAGGGGCACTATCGAAAGCTGTTACTGTCGGATGAGCTTCTGAAGGTGGCGTTAGCAGAGCATTTTGCCTCAGAAAAACAAAGCTGCAATGCTATCAATTACTTTTATGTAAATTGTTACTTGTTTTTTGCATTGTAAAGTAATAGATTCAATGTCAGTTGGAAAAATAAATCAGGTGGCTAAGCCCCTTGTTTCTGTAATATCTTTTGAGAAAATAATAAATGCTTAAAATTTTATTTCTTTAATGCTTTTAATGTTACTCTTTTGCTATCCGTGCATGACTATATATTTGTATAAGTTGATTGTTAGTGATGAGATAGAATTTCTTATCGGTAGTAATTATTCACAGATTGCGGGCGTTAATTTTTATTATTTTTAACAAAATGACAAACAATTTTAAAATAAATTAGAATTACTTTGAAATTTTTCAATACAATCCGACAAATTATACAATATTATGAAAATTATATAAAAATTTGTCAACCTACAACTAAAGCCCATACAATGCAATGGAAGCAATATTTGGTGACTTTGATAGCCTTCAAAAGCATTCAATTTTTTCAATTCCATGAAACATTAAAGGATAAGTAAAGAATCAAATCCTGCTTGATGGCTCGACCCAGCTAGACGAAATATGTTAACTCTTTTGCCACTTTATCCGGACTACCGAACAAACGTCAAATATCATGTGACCAAGAAGAAAAAACAATATCCACATAAAAGAACCAATATCATCAGGGAGTGACTGTTAAGTTAAAACATTCACTAAGAATCCAAAATCATACGAAGCATGGAAGGTCATCCACATTAAATCTCTAAAAAAATTAAATAGCCACAAATCCTTGTTGCGGAAGACGACTATCGGATAGAGCAAAATCGCAACTGATAATTTGAGAAAATAAAAAATGAAGATAAAAGAGACACAAAATTTACATGGAAAACCCCTAAATAATATAGGATAAAAACTACGGGCAACAGTAGAAGAATTTCACTATAAGAAAATAGGAATTACAACTTCTCTCGATCTACCAAGGAGAAAACAATGATAATTCTCTCTTGATAAATAGGAGAAAACAACTCTCAAGAAACTCTCTAAATTCTCTCTAATATTGGAAGAAAGCTAGAATGCTTTGGGATGGTTTTGAAGCTAAATGAGCTAGGGTATTTATAGTTGAAGCTTAAGGACTAATCTTAAAAATACTCTAAAGTTTAGTGACTAAAGTTTCTAATTTTTCCATTTAATTTTCAACCATTTCAGCTACCTAATTTTGAACCAAATTTGCAGCCAACATGGACCAAATTCAGCCACCCCATGCCGCCCCATTTGCTTGCTTTGACATTTCAACAATCTCCCACTTGAAGATTTGATTGGAACAATCATATCTTTACACCATTCTTTCTACCTTGTACCATCATGTTGTTTATGTCTCTGACAGGCCACAGGAGGATCGACACCAGATAAATTTATCAGCGTTGATCGTCTTCGTCGTGAAATTTGCTATGTTGTCTTTGGTATAGATCTTCTGCATATCTACCGTCCCTTCTTCTGCATATCTATCGTCCCTTCTTCCACCTTTTCACGAATGAAATGGTACTGAACTCGTATGTTCTTTGTCCTTGAATGAAATACTGGATTCCTTGCTAGATGCAAGGCGCTTTGACTGTCACAAAACAGAGAGACATACTCTTGATTGTGCCCAAGCTCCTCCAATAGCATCTTCAACCAAATTGCTTCTTTACTGGCTTGTGTAGCTGCTACATATTCTGCCTCTGTTGTGGATTTAGCCACAACTGACTGCAATTTTGAAACTCAGCTTACAGCTCCACCAGCAATTTTGAACAGATATCCTGTAGTAGATTTGCTTTTATCCAAATCCCCTACATAGTTAGAATCAACATACCCATTGATAAGTAAGTTTGATCCTCCGTAACATAATACAATATTTGAGGTCCCTTTGATGTATCTCAGGATCCTCTTTACTGTATTCCAATGCTCTTTTCCTGGATTCACCATGTACCGACTAACCATTCTCACTGCTTGTGCAATGTCTGGTCTTGTGCATATCATAGCGAACATTAAACTTCCCATTGCTGATGCATACGATACTCGAGACATCTTCATCCTCTCTTCTTCACTGCTAGGACTCATTCTGGAGGATAATTTGAAGTTAATAGGAAGAGGGGTAGAAATTGGCTTACAATCTTGCATGTTGAATCGTGACAAGATATTCTTCAAGTAATTCTTTTGTGAAAGCCAAATCTTCTTATTACTTCTGTCTCGGTGATTTTGCATCCCTAGAATCTTGTTTGTTGATCCCAAGTCCTTCATTTCAAATTCCCTAGCTAGTTGTGCCTTCAATTCTTCAATATGATCTTTGTTGGGTCTTACAACTAACATGTCATCCACGTACAACAGTAATATAACAAAATCGTTATCAACAGACCTCTTGAAATAAGCACAAGGGTTTGAATTAAGTCTGTTGTATCCAAGGCACATAATGAATTAATCAAATCTCTTATACCAACACCTCGGCGCCTACTTTAGATCGTACATAGATTTGTTCAACCTGCAAACCAAATTCTTCTTTTCTTTTTCTTCAAAACCTTTAGGATGAAGCATATAAATCTCTTCTTCAAGATTTCCATAAAGAAAAGTTGTTTTAACATCTAGTTGCTCTAGATGTAAGTTCAATGTAGCACACATTGCCAAAACTACTCGAACTGTTGTTAGTCAAACCACAAGAGAAAATATTTCATTGAAATCAATACCTTCTTTTTTAGCATATCCTTTGACCACCAGTCTTGCACGATACCTCTCAACTTGATCGTCACCATTTCGCTTGATTTTAAAGACCCATTTGTTACCAATTGGCTTCCTTCCTTGTAGTAGTGGCACAAGGTCCCATGTATTATTTTTATGAAGGGCTTCAATTTCTTCTTGCATCGCCATCATCCACAGTGAAGCATCTGAGTTGTTTATTGCCTCCTGATATGTTGATGGCTCACCGTCCTATGTTAAAAGGCAGTATGCAACATTTCCTTCTATAACATAATCTGAGTGCCAATTGGGACGTCTTCTCACACGATTTGATTGACGAGTTGTTGGAGCTTCAGAAATCTCTGGTTCTTGTTCATCATGTGCTGGTTCTGCTTCAGAAGAATCTCCTTGTTCAACCTCTTTTTTACATCTATCTGTGTAGTCTCTGACTTTTCAACGCTATCATCATCTTCTTTTCTTTGTAGTTTATCTTCTACAAAGATAACATCCCTGATGATGATCACTTTGCGGGCAGTGGGATCCCACAAGCGATACCCCTTTACACCATCAGCATACCCCAAGAATTTGCATTTCCTGGATTTTGGATCCAGCTTTGAAATTTCTTGGGAGTTGTGCATCACGTACACAATACTTCCAAATACATGGAGGTTTGAATAATCAGCTAGTTTACCAGTCCACATCTCCATTGGTGTCTTCAGCTCTATTGCAGTTGATGGAGCTCAATTCACCAAATAACAAGCGGTATTGACTGCTTTTGCCTAGAATGATTTTTCTAGGTCTGCATCCCTCAACATTACTCTTGTTCTTTCTAACAAGGTTCTGTTCATCCGCTCTGCCACTCCATTTTGTTGAGGAGTATTCGCCACTGTGAACTGTCTTTTGATGCCTTTTTTCCTGCAAAAGTCATCAAATTCTTCGCTTGTGTATTCCCCTCCATTATCTGTTCTGAAACACTTGATCTTGTTTCCGGAATCAAATTCCACCCATGATTTGAAGTTTCTGAAAGTTGAAAACACATCTGACTTCTTCTTAATAGGGTACACCCAACATCTTCTAGAGTAGTCATCAATAAATGAGACAAAGTATTTTGCTTCGCCTAGAGATGTAACTGGTGCTTGCCATACATCAGAGTGAACCAATTCTAGAACAATTTTGCCTCTAGAATTTGACGTCTTGAAATATTGAAAAGTATATAATTATCTTTAATATTCAAAATTAAATAGGTAACAAATACATTTTAATTTGACATATTCAAAGAATAATTATCCTACTACTATTCAAATTAAAAATATCTTTTAATTTGTAATATTTAAAAGTATAGTAAATTTAATTCAGAAGGTAGTACTTGTTTGAAAAAGAGTGAATTATAGATTTAATATGTAAATTAAATTTACGATACTTTTAAATATTACAAACCAAAAAGAATCGCTTGGATCAGTGACTTCTTCGTTAATGGTATCGTCGGTGGGAGTCATGGAATCATATGGTTGAATTAGCCATCTCAGACGGTGAATTCACACCATCCGAATCAAATCTTTTTTTTTTCCTCATCAACTAATCTTGCAAAAGATGGCAATATGGAAGAAGAAGAAAAATGGATTGGGAAAATAAGTTGAAAAAGAACTTAGTTAAGGAAGGTAGAGGGTTCAAATCTTCTTTTTCTTTCCTTATCAACTAATCTTACAAAAGACAACAACATGAAAGAAGAAGAGATTTGGAAATGGGTTGAAGAAGAACTTAGTTAAGGAAGGTGAAGGGTTCAAATCTTTTTCTTCTTCTTTTGATATGTGTGTTTCCTCATCAACTAATCTTGCAAAAGACACAGTATGGAAGAAGAAGAAGAGATTGTGAAAATAGGTTGAAGAAGAACATGGTTAGGGAAGGTGGAGGGTTGGACGAATCCAAAATCAGAAAGAGTAGAGGGTCGAGGTTGAGAATTAGGTTTTTTAATATTTTAATATTTATTATTATTTTAAAATATATTTTAAAATTAAATAATAATAATTTACCATGTCATAAAAAATTAAAAAAAATTCAAGTCATTGTTGAGTGATAAAAAAATAATGTATAAAATTTAAATTAAAAAAAATTAAAAGTACAATTAATAAAATAAAAGATTCAACTACTAAATTTGTCATTTATCCATTTAATATTCCAACGACCACAACGGGAGCTGAATCCATGACCTTCTGATCGGAAGTCAGACAAGCTAATCCACTGCGCTATGCAGTCCTTGGATGGACATGAAATTTGAAACCAATTAGCAAGCTAACTCTAGATTTGGGCCGCTGAATTATATTAAAAATAAAAAAAAGATGAAGGACTATAATTGAAGTCGATGACAATGTAAAAATATTTTGAAAACTTAATAAAGATATATCAATTTTGGAGATGGTTTTGTGGAGGCAATAGATCCTTAAGGTTAATAAAGATGGAGTTGTTGATTTTCTACTGATTTATCTGGTATAATATTGAAGATCAATATAGAACTAGAGAATAAATGTGATGTTTTCGAGAAGATTGAACGAAACTCGTTTGATGAACAGCTTCTGGCAGCCACTCAAACATCAGGAGATGCAGGGAACAAGTGGTTCCAAGGATGTTGTGAGGCAATTTCATCTTATCATCATACTGTTAACATCTTTTATTAAAATTATTTATTATTAGATAACTCACTAAATTTATAATCATTTGTAACTTATATGATTGCATGCATATATTAGTGATAAATTCAAATAAAAATGACGTTATTGAATAGATTAAGATTTTTAAATCTTAAAATATAGAAACAAAGGTAGACCAACAAGTAGCAATAGTTTCACACAGATAAGATGTGTTAGAAAGACCATCTAAGCTAATCACAGATTATTATTGATCTCCTTTTTCCTTGGCTTTCTCTTTTCTCAGTTAATCACAAATTATTAGCTCCTAATCCACACAAATAAGATATGTTAGCAACACCATCTAAGTTAGTCCATGGGAAATACGGAGGACTTATTTCGCAAAGGGGGGAAATGTTTATTACAGTAGTCGTCTTCGAAAGTTACGGGTAGTGCCTTGGTAGGTACGAACCAGCAAACCTACTCCTAACCCGATTCCAACAGACACTAAGGCATTGAACCAAGACAGCTCCCCTTCTTCCCCATCAAAATACTCCACCCCTGAATACATATAGCTGTGTTCTTCACCTTCTGATTTATGATTCAAGCAATCTGGTATCTGTAAAAACAAAAAGGAGAGAAATACATAATGTTAAGTCAGACGTACATTGTTGTGATTCAAGTACATGGTTGGCACTTGCAAAGTCACTACGTATAAAACCCTTCATTGTTATTTTTTTTGGTACAAAAGAAGGTCAGGACCGGGAATAGATAACGGGATGCTCGGTTCAAACTCTAGCATCAATTGGATTAATCTCAGGTTCAAAAGTGTAGAGGGAAGACATAACAACTCCAATATAGATATAATAGTTGAATTATTGAGTATCAAACTAGCATCCAGGTCAGTTGCTAAACTGGTATGTTGGTGCAACTATAGTCCGAGTCTCTTGTGTCTTTAGCTTTCAACCAATTAACAAATCTTCATGCCAAATTATCACTACTCAGGGATGTTTGAGGCTCAGAGGATAGCTCGAAGAAGCAACGACAATACGGCAGAACAAATTCTACCCGAACCTTTAAGCTGTAAACAGCATGATAATTTTTTAATGAGATTGACCTCAACATGATATCCGGACCTTCTCTACATTTTCAAAGGCAATTATACAGATCTAAAATAACAGAATGTGAAGGCATTGAACAAAGGATTACTGACATAGGAAATAAGATAGATGTATGCAAGTACTACCTTTTGAATTAAAAGTATGTACTTATCAATTGAACTAAAGGTATGATTGATTCTCAGTAAGGAGTTTCGTTAGACAATGAACAATATAGGGTACAGTTTAGAGCATGTGATGAATGGCTAGGATAACATATCAGTTGAGCAGCGAAGGGGGCAACGGTGAGATTTCTTTTGAAGAACTTGAAATTTAAGGATCCGTTTGTTTTACTGAAAACATTTTCCATAAAATGTTTTCCGTAAAATGAATTACATCTTCTGGAAAATGTTTTATGGTGTTTGGAAGATGTTGTGTAAACCATTTTTCATTAGTTGATAATTTTTTTAGAAATTATTTATTGCAAATATAAAATATAATAAAATAATATTATTTATTATAAAAACTTAATATTATTATTTTAAAAATATTAGAATAATTTATTGAAATAAGCCAATATTATTATTAAAATATTATTTCTATAATTTTATATATAAAAATATTAACTCTATTATATTCTGTTAAAATAAAAAATGATAAATTATATTGAATATCTATAAAAATAAAAATATTATATTATATTTTAAAAATATTAATAAATATATTTTAAGGAATTTTATAATATTATTAGACTATTATATTAATATTAAATACATAAATAAAAGTATTCACTATTAATAATTCAATAATATTATTTTTAAGAAATTAATAAATAATATAACTTTTATTAATAATTTATTATATATTATTAAAATAATAATATAATAGTATCATATATTATTATAATATAATTGAGTATATTATTATTATATTATATTATTAAAAATATTAATAAATATATTTTAAATATGTTAATAATTAATATTTTATTAAAATGATACTAAAATATCATATTAATATTAAATTTATAAAATAATATTATTTTGAGTATTTGTGTTTTAAAGTGAAAAGTTTGAAAAATGATTTACGGAAAATTAAATCATAAGGCATTTTTTAGAAAATGCAAATAAAATTCTGTTGACTAAAAAAAAGAAAAAATATTTTACATTGACCAATATATTTTCTTCCAACTAAATATAAAAAAGATCGGAAAAGGTTTTACGTAACCTAAATGTTCACGAATAAATACCTGCAAAGGGCTAACTTCTTTATGATCTTCAGTTGCGTCATACTCTGGTATCGAGTCCAATATCCCTTCCATTTGCTTCTTCCTTGCACTAGGATGTAAAGTTCTAGTTAATATAATTGGACTGCCTGAGAATGACCCAGCAACGTAGACCTCAAAAGTTCAGATTATTATATATTTCATGAGATCTTTTAATGGCAAAAGTTTTCAAAAAGTTAAATAAATTAATAGCACGAGTATGTCTATATTTATAAAGTTATTTTTATATAATGTTGAGACTTGAGATTGTGCTTTTTTAAAAAAAGAAAAATTAATCAAATAAGAAAAAGCTGCATCTGAAAATACGAAGACCAAATTAATGTCAACTACATTGTAAGCGCTACATCACACCATTCAATATAGTAAATTTGAGCTAAACTCAAAAAAATCAATTTAATTTAAAGTTAAAAAACGGTTGAAGTAAACGTAACAAAAAATGTTATAAAATTATATATATTTTAAATGAGGCGTAACCTAAAATGTTACAAATATCATGAAGAATACAACATTTTAGACTACATTCAATTTAAAATATTTTATTTTTTTATAACATTTTCGATTACATTTATTTCCGTCGTTTTTTAACATTAAATTATTAGATTTTTATGGGAGCTTAAGCATTACCTTATTATATATAACCCTATTAATCAAAGATAGACGGAGGGTTGTTTGTTTTGTTGGTAGTGGTGGCCGTCTGACAATGGAGGTAGTGGCCGGAGGATGGTGTCAGGTGATGGGTAGTGGGATGGTTAAGGTGAGTAGTGGTCGTGGAGGGAGGAGGAGGCGGTGGAGTGTAATAAGTAATTTGTAGTTATTTATAAAAATTGCAAACGGTAAGCCAAAGGGTTCCATGGTCTAGTGGTCAGGACATTGGACTCTGAATCCAGTAACCCGAGTTCAAATCTCGGCGGAACCTATATTTTATTGCAATTTTTTCCATATAGAAATTTATCTATTAATGGCTTTAGTCCCTCTAATATACTTAAGTTTGACATTTAACCCTTCTCTTTTAATCTAGTAAAATTTGATCTTCATCACACTATCATAACAATGTGAAAATTCACTTCCATTGCCCTCTTTGTCTAAAATTCCATTTTGTATATGTAAGTTTTCCCACCAAACTTGTCTGCAATTTTGAGATGACCAAATTCAAAGGACAACGAATACTTTATGGATACACGCATATACTATAACACACGACTCGCACCAAACATTGCCACTCTTTCTCAGCTACTTCTATATTTCCCAATTGAAATGCCCAAAAGAATCTCTTGTTGATTGTCATGTCAGTTTTTTCCTGAACAGCTGAAACTCTTATCTGAATGAAGCAATCCTAGACAATTACAATTTACATTTCACAAAAGGACCACAAACACATGCTCAAATCACATAAAAATCGTAGCTTGCTTTTACCCTGAAACAAGCTGTCAAAAAAAATCGAACCAACTACTTGTCAATGGCGCCCCTATCACAATGTCCACGGGACCGACGGAGCCCTTCCGATGCGATGCAAAATATCACCTTGGAAATCCTATTTACCTATGAAGAGCTTCATCGGGTGCTCAACCAAAGCAGGCACTCCAATGGGAAGCCTGTCGTCTTATTATGAAAGAATTGTAAACAAATTTAACCTCTCTGCTAGTAGTGATCCTGCCGTTCTATATCTTGTTGTGGTTCAGGTTGCTCCGGGCATATCTCCCTTGAATGCCGTCTACGTGAGGATGAATGGTCACCTCCACCATTCTGAGCGCTTCCCTGCGAACCCGTTGTAACTGAGTGCTTGAAACTACTTCCCCCTTCAGCTCTAGTAGTGGAGGCTGCAGGATTAATAGCTACGTTCAAAGAGCTTTGACGCCAGCTACCAAAAACAGAAGCATTCCATGATCCTCTAGACGAGGTTGTTCTAAGCCTTGCTGAACTTGAAGTATCTTCCCTAACCACCCTCAAAGGATTTTCCAAAGCTTTGAGAATATATCTCATCGGTGGCCGTCTTGAAGGTTTCGAATTAAGACAAGACCTCGCAACAATGGCCATGGCCCAAACTTCCTCCAACAGATCGTCATCCACAAGAAGAGATGGGTCCAAAATTTTAGTCACAAGTTCCTTTTCATATATACTGATGCATGGTAGTGTTTGTTCTAACCATTCCTTCATCTGGGCATCACTCGATACACCGATGTCCATCTTACCGGTTACCAACCCAAGTAAAACTTTCCCGAAGCAGTAAACATCGTAGGCACATATTGCTGTAGACGAACCTGCCCGTTGTACAAAATAAAAAGAAATTCAGAAAAGCTTTCAGATTTGATGAAAAGAGTTGTAAAGGTAATTCTACACTCTTAAGCTTTGCTCGTCTTTGGAAATCACCCTGTTAGGTAAGGTCAGGCAAATTTACGAAGATTATCCATGTACATCTTTTTGGTCCTAGAATGAGTAATTATGTATTTATTCGGTAATTCTAACTGAGTAAGCATATCAAAACAATACGCTGCCGATCTAATAAAAAGTGGGGGCGTGAGGAAGGAAAGAGTGGTTGATTTTTGTGGTAGAATGATAGCCAGACGCGAACCTAGAATGAAACTGGTTGCTTATTAGTAAAACGGGCTAATACATGCAATGACCATGTTGGAGCTAAAGTGCAATGTATTCGGAGATAACAACTGAGAAATAAATATTCGCGAATTTTTACAAGCGAAATGTGCACATACCTAAAGAACCTTGTTCAGATGACCTGCACGCAACAAAGAATAGAACCACATTACAACCTTCATCAATTAAACAAGCATAGAAAGCAATAAATACAACTCGGACATTTCGTTTGAAACGGTAATAAAATCCATGAAGAGGAAATGAAGACGGAAAAGTTTTAAATGCTATTTGCTAATTACTTCTCGATGCATATGTGCCTGGAAATGGCATTGCTACAGATTGAAACATCTCAATACGCATGTATTATTGATCCATATCAAAACATAACATTTTTATTTAACATGTAAATGCCAGAACTCTACTGCATCAGATATTAAAACCCGAACTTGGGTTTATCCTTTCGAGTCAAGGAAACACGCTTGTGTGCAGAAAAATATGCAGGGGAAAAGAAAGAAGTAAATCTCAGAACCAAGCAAGTAAGAAACATAGGTGGACTTAAGTGTCTAAAAGCTCATTCATGAGACCGTGTTCTATTAGTCCGTTGTTTCTAGCTAAAACATAGAACAACGTAGAAGTACCACACTGTTGAATTATATTCTCCATCCGAAAACTATGAGACATTTTAATCCTCAGCTTCGTTTAGCTAAAAAAATTAAGTGCGGGAAGCCAGGGGGATTTCAATAAAAAATTGCATAAGAAAGAAGCCAAAAAAGTGATATATCACAATCAACATGCAAGAACTCGTTCAACTAACATATTAGGTGATCTACAAATATTCATCTATGTATATAATTCACATTCTGAGAACATCTATAAATATATACAATTGTACAGAATACTCACTGTGGCAACCGCAGTAATTGTGTGATTCTGTTTTGATGACCATCACCTTCATGAGCGCAGACCTCGCTCAGGCTCCCCATTCTAACTTCAAATTTATCATCGAGAAGTATACTGCTAGCTTGAACATCTCTTTAACAATAAAAAGAAAACATGTCACTGCAAGTATTTTTCAGTTTCTCGATATTCCATTCACAAAGAAGTTATGATATGCATAAGAAAAGCATCATGCAGCAACCGAAGGCAGTTTAAGCATAAAACGAGAAGCTGCAAAAATACCTGTGGACAAGAGGTGGTGTGCATTCGTGATGCAGATAAGATAGGCCTTCTGCGGCTCCTATAGCAATTTTCAATCTTGTTATCCAATCTAATGACTGTAAACTATCATCCTCCGGATTGTTTTTCCTGTACAACGAACTTGACAAGTCCCCATTTGGCATATATTTATAAACCAAGAATTTCTCATTCTCTCTCTCTAAACAATGTCCCAATAGAGGAACAATTCGTGGATGTGAAACTTTACTAAGGAACTCCAATTCCGAAAGGTACACTTCCTTTTTAATTGACTGCAAATCAATCCTTTTGATGACAACAGGAAGCCCGCCTTCTAAGATACCCCTGAAGAGATCACCAGAATGACCGTGCTTGATGAGGTTTGCATCATTAAAATCACCAGTGGCTTCAAGAAGTTGCTGGTAGGTAAATAGATCACCTAGACTCGAAAAATTAATTTCGACTCCCGGTGAAGGAGGTGCTTGTCTAGCAGGAACCGCTCCCATGTCAACTCCTCTATGATTCCTTGTGCTCCTCCTTTTAAGGACACATTGGACCAGCAATAGCAACAGGATTAGTAGCGCAACAAGCCCAGATCCTCCCAAGACAGCAGCCAATATTATTGTCCTTCTGTTGCTGCTTCCTCTTTCAGATGCTGGAGGTTCTGTGGAATTTGGGCGTCCGAAATTATCAAAACTCAGGCCCCTCTCAGCATAGAATGTTACACATTGCATTAAAGTCCTCTGGCTTGACACATTTTGGAGACAGTTAGTACTAAGAAACACATTGTCCTGCACATAGTCCGGAACCATGCCTTCAAAATAGTTTCCAGACAAGTCAATAGACCTAAACCTTCGAAGTACAGTTGTGAGACCTCCATAAAACTTGTTCTGTGAAATGTTAAGTACTGCAGCAGTGGCATTATCATTCAAAGTAGAATTAGGCAGCTGTCCTGTAAAATTATTCTGAGAGATATCGAGCAGGTTCAGCTCACGTATTGACCATAATACTTCAGGAACAGTGCCATTGAAACTATTGTTTGTCAGAACTATAACTTGCAACTGACTTGGGGCAGGGAACAACTCGGCCGGCAGAGACCCTATGAGACCATTGTTCCCCAGGACCATTCTCCGCAAATTCCTTAGCCCTCTAAGATCTGGTGGCACTGATCCTGACAAACCATTGCTTCTGAGATCAAGGTCAACCAAGCTATCAAGGTTCCCGAGTTGTGCAGGTATTGAAGACGTTAAAAGATTGCTTGAAAGATTCAGACTTTGTAGCTTTGAAAGCGATCCAATGCCAGAAGGAATTGACCCCGTTAAGTTATTCGAGGAAATGTCAAGTCTTGTTAAATTCCTTAGTGAAAAAAGTGATGATGGAATAGATCCAGTGAGCAAATTCTTGGAAAGATCAAGACGTAAAAGGCTTAACAACCGACCCAAAGTCGAAGGAATCTGTCCGGTCAGCCTATTATCGGACAAGTATAGACTAGTTAAATTAGTCAAATTACCAATACTCAAAGGTATAACACCTGAGACATTACAAGACCTGAGATCCAACACTTGCAATGTCAACAGCCTTTGGCCAAACCAATCTGGGATAGAACCAGGAAGCAAGAATCTAGAGGCATTGAAGGAAACCAAACGAGTAAAATTCGCGAGCGAATCCACGGCGAACTGCGGGTTTTGTCTGCCAACCCTTGTTCTTCTAAACCCGGAAATGTTAATGGAAGTAACACTGCCATTCTCACATGTAATACCGTTCCAAGTGGTACAAGGGTCGACTTTTCTAGGCCAGTCTCTGCTTCTAAGCCCCAAAGAGGATCTGAGTTCAAACAAAGCAGTAAACTCAATGCCTGAACTCAGCCGCCGCTGCTGCTGCACTTGTTGCTCAAATGTAAACTGAAATAACAGCAACAACAAGAGATGTAACAAAGCTACTACTCCTATGCTACGCTGATCCACCATGGCTCATGGAGTCTATCCCCCAATCATCAAAGCATTCTAATTTCTTCTCTTTTTCTGCCCCTTTCTCTCTACTCTTAATACATGAAATGAAAATTTGACCCCAAAAACCCCACTTTTAAAGGAACAAAGAAAGAGGCAGCTACTTTCTTTCTCTTTTTGAAGCCTCAAACCCTCCAAAGAAAAAAGAATTGTCTAGAAAAAGCTCTTACGTTGATGCACCAAAGCTCTAATTTTTTTTAGAAGAAAATTCTTCAAAACTGTTGGTAACCAATCTGTATCAACTTCTCCTCCTTCTTGGCTGTCTTTTTTTGCTCTCTCTACCTACTTTTTGTTCTCTCTCTCTAAATCCTTCAGTTGACAAAAGGGCGGTAAGAGACAGAAAAGAAGGGGAGAAAAGTTGTATTAATAAATAAAAAGTACTAATGTTGATTTAATTAATCAATAATTCTAGAGGTAGGAGAAGGAGGCCGGTCAAAAACTCAAGTGATGCACTTTTCACTCTATCTCTTTCCCTTTCCTTGCTCCACCAAAAAAAATTGATTGAGGTAAATATATATAAATATATTACAGTGGGGTAAAATTTAAACTGGAGGCATTTTGATTATGGTCTGAAAACAGAGACAATTACGGTGCCGGTACGAGTTTTGTCTGAACTCCGGCATCCCGACTAAGCTTTAGAAAGAACAAACAAAACTTACAGCACTGCCCTATATTGTCTTCAGGGGCTTCTCTTGTTTCTTTGTTTAGGATTTAGTTTATGTTGTTTTGTTTTTGTTGTTGTTTTGTGTTTTAATTTAAAATTCATCCTAATAAAAGAAAAACTCGATTATGTAAGTTAATTAATTAGTTATTATGAGAATACCCGGTATTTGTAGATATCAGATATCATTTAAATAATTATCATTAATAATAATTAAATGAGAATATATTTTCAAATAGAACAGTCTATTCAAAATAAGATTATTTTATTAAGACAATGAATTGTTATTAATATACTCCATTGAATCTAATAAAAATACATAATTATATAAAGCATTAATATAATCGGTTTGATTGGAAAAAAATTAAAATTGAAACAACCGATTAATTTGTTATTCTTATAAATTAATTGAGTGCTTTAAGTTTAATCAAATCAAAATGATATCATTTGATTTTATCTTAAATTCATAATTGATTATTTATCGGCACAATTAATTTAATTACATGCAAATTCATTTTTATTATTATAATTGATTTGATCAAATTTTTACTTATTAAATCAATTTAAAAACCGAATTTATTGCACCGTGGGTGCTCCGTTGGGTTTATTGAAGCAAAAGATGACTTTGCTTCCCTTATTCAAACACTTAGGCCACCCAATTTGTTTTCAAGTTCAACACTTTTGTTGGCTTTTCCTAGGGTAAGAATATGAATAAAAAATTAAAAATAGATCCTAAATCTCCAATTTTTGTAATAAATGAATTTATGATTATTGTGGAGGTAATAGGTATGTGTAGAGTAGGGGTATGTAAAAAGATTTGATCAGTTGGTACATTAATCCGATTTGAAAATTTAAATATTTGATTTATTTTTTGATTTTTGAATAATTTAGATCGGATATCTTAAAAAATTAAGATAAATCATGCATTTAATATCTAAACTACCAGTTTTGATTCGTTTTAGTACATATACTTTAATTTTTTTCAAAATCATATCTACTTTAGTTTTTGTTTTATTTTAATACCCCGTCATTAAGTTAAAAAAATGAAAGTCTAGGTTTCAAAACATGTTTAGTATCTAAATCATATTTAAGTTTTGATTTT
This sequence comes from Hibiscus syriacus, assembly GCF_006381635.1. Taxonomy (NCBI): domain Eukaryota; kingdom Viridiplantae; phylum Streptophyta; class Magnoliopsida; order Malvales; family Malvaceae; genus Hibiscus; species Hibiscus syriacus. The sequence continues at coordinate 3,221,252 of NW_024062795.1, forward strand.
TTTTTAAAAAAAAATTTAGGTAATAAAACATATCAAAACTAATAGTTTATGTACTAAGCACATTAAGTTTTTAATGGCGGGTATTAAAATGAAACAAAAAATAAACTTTGAGTATGGTTTTGAAAAAATTAAAAATTTAGGTACTAAAACGGACCAAAATTGATAATTTATTTAATAAATGATTAATTTACCCAAAATTTATGATAATCGGATAAATTTTAATTTAAAAAATCCAAAAAAAAATTAGGCTTTTAAACTTTGTATACCCTTTAACCCAATAAATGAGTATGTCGCTAACTCATTAAAGCTCTAACCAATAAAAATTATGATTTTAAATTATTTATTGTGTGTGAGTAGTTAAATATATATATATATAATATAGTAGAGATATCGAATAAGTTACATTAACCCACAAAAAATAAAATTTAAAATTAATTTTTTGTCAAATTTAATTTTATATTTGGATATGGATATTTTATCCAAAAATTTAGATATATGATTATTCCGGATCGAATACATATCACTATTTTATGTGTCCAAATTTTTTGATATTTCAATTTTCGGATCGGATCCGATATCTAAATTTGCACACCATAACTTAGAGTATTACTTTTTAATTTTGAATTATTAGAGTGGTTTGAATTGTTCCCGTCAATTCAAATTAATAGTTTGAACTTTGAATTTAACTAAAAATTTGAATATTAAAGCCACGTTAAATTTGGTATTTAGCTTTAGTTAAGTATTTGATAGTTTTATAATTTGGTCTTACTTGTTCCTTATATTACTCTATTTTAAGTCTATTTTAATTAAATTTGAACCACATGCTCTAAGAATGCATGTGAAACTTCAAGTTCTCTTTTTGATAATAAATTTACCTATTTATAATTTATTCTCTCAATTTCATATTTTATTCAATTTGATCTCCCTAATGCAACTATTTATAAATTATTTCTTTCCATTAATTTAATTTTTAAAACGGTTTTCTTGCTGTAAATATTTTTTTTATTAATCACAACTATAATTTCTGTTGATTATTTAAATCTAAATTTACTACAGCTGTAATCCATGTATGATTTGAAACATTTAATCATAAAATTTGGTAGTTACAGCAATTATTAATACATTTATTTTTGCGGCATAAATTCAGCCTTAATGTGAAGCTAATTATTTATTTTCTCCTGAATTCAACCTATAAATATCAAGGATATCAGCATTGTCAGATCACCAACATGTTTTGTTTACTTTTTAAAATTTATTTTATAGTTCTAGATCTTGAGAATAGGGATATCATCGCCGTACACTTCAAACTTCGGGTATATGTTTTTTTTTTAAAAAGTATGCTAATCTCACAAGATATCGTCCAATATAATAATTACCTCAGTTGAAATAAATTTACTTTCAAGACTAATTTAACACAATATTTTAAAAAATATTCAATTTATTCTTTTATTTATCTTGTCAGTGCTACTTATTTTGCACTAATTTTTACTAACATCTCTACCTCATGTACTGTATCAAACAACTCAGAGATTTACCCCCAGTGGACACTTCACCAAGGAAGCATTTCCTGAAATCTGTGATCTGGACTTTAAGCTGTGTTATATTCTTCGAGTTTAAGCAGTGTTGCTCAAATTATATAGTTTACCCTTAATGTAAGCACTATAAAAGTTCAGGGATCATTTATATAGTTTACCCTTAATAGTAACTAATTGTTAGCGTTGGATTTGATAATTCACTTTACAACTACGTGCATTCCTTTTCGATTCATCCGAACAAATATTTATTTATTTATTTAAAAAGAACAGTAACATGAAATGCATATAATTTTTACTATTATTCAAAATAAATAAATAAGATAAAAGACAAAACCCAACTAACAAACCAACAGTAAGGGGGAAAATGCCTGCCTCTTATTCAGGTCCCCTGCTTCGTAAGTATAGTACCTTTGACTAAACTATGATAATGGGATCTTTTCCCTCACAATATTAGAATTTAGACAACGTGGGTAACAAAACTATTTTTAAAACATATAGATGAAAAATAAATTTATTTGGTGATTGTTGAAATCTATTTCTTTTAATATAGATGGAGAGTCGTAATTGATAGAGACTCGTTGTGATTAATGAGAAGAAAAAAATATAGGTAGAAGAAGATGAGAGAGAGAGAAAAAAAATCATTTCTTTTAATTTTTTATGATATAAATATTCGGATTATAAGACGATTGATATTAGACCAATGACGACGATGATTATTCATAGATGGATCTAAAAATTAAAAAATAGGGATCTAAAATTTTAATACACTGTTATAAAAAAAATTAAGTATGCAATTTTTTTGTTTCCTTTAACAAATTAAAATAAATTTGTAACTTTTCCCAAATAATGAGTTTGTAATTACTCCCATATGAAGTCACATACATCCATCTATGTTGTAGGCTTACTTAAATAAAATGATTACATAGGTCGGAGAAGGTTTGATTCATATAAATCACATGAGATTATCATACATATAATCGTGACATTGTAATCACTTAATAAGTATAGGACATTAATTAAATCTTGAATAAATATACCATTCTCCAAAAATATCTTTGGAAGTATAATAAAAACATATGTTTCATGAATTTTGATTTTAAGACAACGAAATTATATCATGCACGTATTTTCCATGGCTTGTTTTTCATATCACTTTTACTTCAAATATGGACCGGAATGGTTGCTTGTGGTGGAGGGATTTTAAGAAAGAGAATAGAAAGGAAAAAAAACAAGTAGGGGCAAGCAAGTTGTACCGAAATTGAATTTCCATGTTTCCAAGTAACTAACCTCCCCCTTTGAAGACAAATATCAGTTTTAAACATTTTAAATGCCCCCATGTGAAAGTAGATTACGACCCAAATTTTATACCAAGAAAAGACTTTTTGCCCTGTTGAGATAGGCTAGCTGCGCCGCCCTCGCCTCAAAGTTCCACCATCATTGCTCAATTTTTAGCACCCGCGGCAGCATTGCTGCCGTAGTACCTTTGTTGTTTTCTATTTATATTGATTGTTCAACAAGTTACTCCGGTCGACACATCCACATTATTTTATTAAATTTGAATTCTTAATCTTTCGAAATAAAATTATGTTTTTCACTAAACAAAAAATAAAATATAACAAAGACAACAAAATTTCAATATGAAAACTCATAGGGCGTCAAAAATCAAAATATTCTTTTAAATATATGTTTCATCTTTCATAAAAGCTTAGCAACTATCAATAATATTTATGTCTTTATTTAAATTTAGATGTTATATTATTCAATGTGTGGAAAGTAAGAGAACTTATATGACAAATTTTCACAAACGATTTTAAATGTATCGATATCCTAACGTGAAATAAATCTTATTATATAAGATCATTGACATTTTCTGATTAAGATATAAACTATGAGGAATGTGAAACATGATAAACAAAACTGTGTTGCAAAAGCAAAAAAAATAACGTTTTAAGAATATACATAAAGGAATAAATCAAAATATAAGGGTATTTATTTAGAACTAAATAAAAAAATCAAATAAAATATAATACAAATAAAAATAGATGACAATACTTAGATCGACGTTTTTTTGATGATTTGAAGTTAGTAATTCTTAGAATTTGAAAATGATGTGGATATTTAGAGGGATTTTTTTGTCTAACTTAAAAGATGTTGAATTCATTGAGTGATCTTAATAGTTAAAAAGAAGTATTATTTTTTCTTAAGGTCTCAAATTTCAGCAATTGTGTTTACAGGGCATGTCTACGTTATTATTGATTAAAAAATATAAATAAATACTATCTTTGTAACATCCTGGAATCAGGGTTAGTGATAAAAATGTGAATTTTTAAAATTTGGGGATCAATTTAGGAAAAATTGAAAGTTCAAGAATTTTAATAGGAATATTCCATTATTGGATGAAAGGGTAAATATATGAAAGGATTATAAGGGCATTATGGTAATGTTAGCTTAAAAGATATTTTCTCCCTTTTATAAGAATGAAACACGTGGGTTTGGAGAGTTATCTGGAACTCTTCTTTTTCTTCTTTCTTTCTTCTTCCCGTGTGTTCATGCTTAAGCCTCAAAGGTGAGTTTTAATTTTGATGGTCAATTCTTGAATATTTGAGTTGTGTTTTATTCTTTGAGTGTTATAAGCTTAAAGAAAGCTTATATAAGCTTAAAACACCAAAAGGAGAGAATTAGAAAGGATATTTGATTAAGGGTTGAGAAATGAACTTTTGCTATGGAAAGGTTTTTGAAGTTCTAAAGATGGATTTGACTTGTCAAAGTGTTAATTAAGAAGTTAGAGGGGATATAATTGAATTAAGAACACGTGTAAAAATTAGATGCAATTATTTGATTCAAGAACCATGGTGAATTATGTGAGATGATGAAGTGTTATAGTGTTATAAGAAGGTTTATACATGTATAGATAAGTTTTAAGGCATAATGAGGGGTTAATAAGTAGAATTTGAGGTCAAAGTAAGAATTTTCGGGCTCAAAATGTAATTTCTGGATTGTGTGCCTCGATGCATCTTCAATGTGCATCGATGCACTCTCAAATAAATAAACATCGAGTACAGTTGGTGCATCGATGCATGAGGAGTGCATCGATGCATCCCCTTAAAATGGAAACATCAAATGTAAATTGTGTATCGATGCATGGTAGTGCATCGATGCACCTATTAAATAATGCATCGATGCACTGTAGAATGCACCGATGCACTTCAATGGGAAATGAAATAAATCGTTATTTAGTCTATGGAATGATATATTAAAGTATATTAATTGGATACTGATAGCATATATATATATGATTGTGTAGACATCGATCAAAAGCAAAGTTCGGATAGGTCGACAGAGTAAGATACGCAACGGAAATAAGAGTTTAAGAGGGTTCATTGAGACCAAGTGAGTACATGATAGTAAGTGTACGTTATGTTAAGGAATTAAGACTTGCGATGAGTCCAATTCTGATATTATATGATGATATAAGTATTAAAGCATAAACATGTAGTGATATGGTGTTAGATGTATGGTATATGAGTAAATGCATATGTTTAATTGTTGAATGCATTTTTATGTGTGAACTATGTAAATGCCTGTATTATGATAATAGGTCATGTGATCATGAAATATATGATAAAATATATATGAAAATAATATGACTCATATGTGCTTCTATTAGAATGTTACATGATATGTTAGTATAATAAGATAGATTAGATATTGATAATAAGACATAAGATTATATGCATATGTAATATATGTTAAAAGATAAGAAAAAAATATGTTATATGCATATGAGAAAAAGGTATATGTGATGTGACCATGTGTGAAAAGGATGAATAATGTGAATTTCATGGAAAATGCTACGTGAAAGTAAACTACGTGACTATGTGATCATATGAAATGTGATAAAGAGCTATGTGAAAGAACTATGTGATATGAATATATGAATGTGTAATGAGGTAAAAGATAATGCCCATGTCATGTGTTATGAGAGCTATAGGTATAGTTGGCATGCCAAGAGTCGAGTCTACGCGATCCTTCGGGGCATAGTGGTCCTTCGGGACATCTACGTGGTCCTTGGGGACAAATTCTACGCACCCCTAGTGGAATTTATATGAGCTGTGGTGACAGCATAGTGCACAACCTTTATGTACTCACATACCTTAAGTTCTCAATAGTGTGCATGGGCTTTGAAAAGAAAACATAATTTGATATAATGATATATGTGTTTCTCTGGAAATGGTATATGTGATATGTGACATGTATAAGTGATAAGTTAGGATCATATGATAATAATAGTAACAAATGCATATGGGTAATGGTTATATGAAATGCTATGTGGTTATGTATGATATGATCATAGTAATTATTCATTTATTGTTGTGTTTTGTAGTCATATTATATGATTGATTCTATAAGTATGTAATTATGATATGTATTATATGACAACTGCATGTATTTGTTAGGTCACATTGTGCCTTTACATGTCTCACTAAGTCTATGACTTAGCGTGTAAGTGTTTTACACGTAGGTGTGAAAAGTCAGAAGATCAAGCTTCGAATTCTTAAAGCAGCATACCTCTGTGCAACGTTCAGATCGAAAATATTTTGTAAAGTATGTATTGTCATATAAAAGAATTACTTTATTGAAAAGAAAAAGTTTTAAATTTTCTATGGTTTTTTATAAAAGTATATACTTTGACTAGTCAATGTGACACCTCGGACTCGTATCCGAGTCGGGTACGGGTTGGGGGTATTACAATCTTATAATCAATCAAATCATTAAAAAAAACTTAGAACACTAAAGCTTAGTTTTAGTCAATATACTATTATATAAGTGCAGTTCAGTGTAGCATTATTTAAATAAGGTGTAGCTTAGTGAATTATAGTAAAACTTAAAATATAAACAAAAATAAAAGAAGATTTTATTTTTATTTAGCTTTGTTAAAAAAGAAGTTCATTATAATATGCTTAATACAAGAAATATAAATCTTCAATCTAATTATATATAATAATCAGAAGTGTTTATCAAGCAAGTCGATCATGATTTAGACAATGCTCGACTCGTGCTCATTAAAAAAAATTATTGCTTGACTCGACTCGTTTCTCGTTAAACTAATTAAAATTTTACTCAACTCGTGCTCGTTAAAAATACTTGTTGCTCGGCTCGACTCGTGGTTCGTTGTTTGTTAAACTCACCAAATTTTTTACCTTGTTTTTTTTAACAATAGGTAAAATTATTAATATTGTATAGAGCTTAATATAAACATAAATCAACGAATTTAACAAAAAAAATATTAAAAGGGTGTATGAAACAATTTCAAAGTCTAAACTCCAAAAAAACAATTCACAAATATATCAAACTAACATATTAAAACCAAATAGCAAGCCACAAAAAAAACTAACATATTGAAAACATTTTTTTTAAAAAAAATCAACAACACATCATCAATCCTCAAAATAAAGAAATGAACATTTCTTCTCTCCATTCATTGTTTACTGCAATCACCAAATTACAAAGTTAAAAAAATATATTAAAAAAAAACTATTGACAACAACAACAACAAAACCCTATTCTCATATGCAATGGGATAAGGGGAAGGTAGGGTAGTAGGTTGCCCCCAACGCCAGGTTGAGAGAAGCTTCCATGGAAGACCTCCGACAGTAACAAAATTAAAAATAAAGATAAAAATGCAATGCATGAAGGAAAAAAATAGTTGAATTGTCTTCCTATACAGTCTTAATATGCGAGTCTGTTATGGGAAGTAAATCCCTGTAAATAAATCTCTGCGTAAAAATCTCTGCATATAGACAGAAACATAAGACCTGACTAAATTTAAACAGAGGAAACATGAAGAGAATGATACGCAGAAGTCAACGAATAGCTAGCTACGAGGAGGAATAAAGTCAAATGGGTTAGAACTTAAATCTAAGGCAACATTACTCCGCTACCATAGTTCTAAGCATTTATAAAATCCAATGACAGAAACGTATAAAAGTCGAAGTAATGGAAATTACTACAAAGGCATTAAAAGAAGACAGAGATGATACACCCTATGGAAGTGACACACATTACTCGGCTACCCTGGTCTTAAATCTCCATACATTCCTATCAGAGGTCATGTCCTCGGTAAGGGCTAAATCCTTAAAATCAGATCTCAAGCAGTCTTCCCACTTTCGCCTTGGTCGTCATCTCCTTCTGGCACCGTCTACTGTAATGGACTCTACTCTCCTGACCGCATCCGACGGTTGTCGCCTAAGGACATACCCAAACCACCGTAGTCTTCTCTCCCTCAATTTTTCGGATACAGACACCACCCCTAAGGGCTAAAAAAAACTATTGAGTTGCTCGTAAACTTATTGAGTCAAGTTAGACTTTGTTCGACTCAACTCGTTAAGATTTCGAGTCGAGTTTTAACCAAGTATTGGTTGAGTCGAGTTTGAACTGCTCAACTCATTAAGCACCCCTAACAATAATTATAGGTGTTTCTCGTATAATATTAAGCATAATGTCAAAAATAGCCTCCAATATTTATCAAAATAATCATTTTACCTCTTATACTTTTTTATAGAGTATTTTAAGCCCCAACGTTTCATTATGGGGCAAAAAATTCCCTCTATAGATAAAATATTAGTTAACACTCGATTAACTCTCCATTATAGTTGTCGGTAGATTACGATGTTTTGTTTTGTTTATTCCTTTTAATTATCATTCGAATATGGTCCTTTTTAATTATTTCTTAAATTATGAGCTTATTTACTGGAATAATTATTTTGAGGTGAACTCAACCTCTGAGTTTTATGTTGTTCACTTTGTTTTCTTTTTCAGAGAATATGTTTTCCAATGGGTTTTATGTAAATTCGTTTCAACTAAATTATACTGGGATTGTAATTTAATGTGAAACTAATGGATTTTGATCCGATCAAAACTAATCAGGTCAAAAAAATTTAAAAAAAAAATTAGCTCGAATCCGGTTGGGTCAAATTTATATAAAGGAATGAGGTTGGGTTGGACTGAGTTGAGGTGGAGAGTTAAAGAACTCCGATCTGACTTGAAGTTAACAATATAATTTCTTTAAATAAATTTATACATAATTATTATAGTACACAATGTCTCTATTGTATTATTTAATTAAATCTTTATTTTATATCATATAAGATTGTATCAGGTCAGATTTATAATTTAAAAAATTTAAGTCGAATCGAAAACGTGTAAAAGATATATATTTTTTCGGTGGGTGGAGTGTATAAATTATCCTCTATAAAACTTACTAATTCAAGAGACAAGTTATGCTACTCAACATCATGTATAATTTTTCTTTTCTAAATTATTACATTAATTCAACCGAAACACAATTTAAAATATTAAAATAAGTGTTGATGCACTGGGAACGTGGCTGCTAATCAACAATCGATATATTTAAGGGAGCAAGTAAAAAGTACAGTTGCATACAGCACACACCTAAAGCATTATGAGATGGTATTGAAATATGTTGTCTAACACGTATTCAGTTCAGCTGCATACAGCACACACCTAAAGCATGAGTTTTATGTTTACAGTCTTCAGTCGAATTCAAATTAAAATTTTATATATATTATATTTATGGGTAAAGTACAAAAATATATTTGACTATATGATTATTTTATTGAATCTCATTATTATTAAAAGTTATAAGATAATATCTTAACTATAAGATGTTATTTTATTGATTCTTTTAACTATTAAAAGTTATAAAATAGTCACTCGATTATTCATATAGTTCAAACTCATTCTTTTTCATTAAAGAAATGGCGCTCGTCTAAAATAGGCGTTATCTTGTTGACTGAAATATGATAAAATATGATCTCAAATTCGTTTTAACGGTATTTTGTTGATGAAATCTCTATTTACATTATGTTGGGTCAGTATTTGAAAGCAACAACGGTGCCGATAGATATCATTAAAAAATGATTTTTTTCATATCTTAATCACCAACTTAATGTCCAACTCAGACGAGAGTGAATTTTTTTAATGGGAAATGGACGACTTTGGAATATATGAATAGTCAGAAGACTGTTTTATAACTTTTAATAGTTAAAAAGGCTTAATAAAACAATGTTATATAGTCAGTGACTACTTGTGTACTTTACTCTATATTTTAAAATTCATATTAAATTATAATTTTGATTAAAGTTTATGAGTAATTTTTTATAGTCTATGATGATTATAATGTATTATTTGTTTATAATATTTCTTAATCATTGATAAAACATATTTAATGTATCAGACGTAACTGCTCAAATCTAAAATCTCCTATAAAAATAAAATTTATTTTTTTCTTTTAACTATTGGGTGACTCGGTACGTTTCAGTTTATGTGCAATTGTAATATTTATATAAAAGGAGAAAGTGCGAGAATCGAAGGACTATTAAAAGACACATAATTATTATCAACCAGGTCCAAGACAACTAATAAAAGACACATAATTGTAATATTGGGGTGAAGAAGACCATTGATGATAGCAGGCAAGGCAAATCTCAATTATTATCAACTGTCCGTTAAAAAATATTATTGAATTTCATTTTACACTCTCACTCATCACCCATGCTTTACTTTTGTTACAAACCAAATAATCAAATTTTTAACATAAAAAAACAACTTATTAATTATCATGAAGGTTTTTAATTCGTAAATAATTTTAATAATAAGACACATAATTATAAAAAATACTAAAAACAGTTTTTTTTTTCATTTTAATATTTTTCGTATTATTTTATGTATTAAATTCAAAATTTATGAGCGTGTCTCCTTTATTTTCTTGAAAAAATAGATATGGAGAATTGGATAAAGATGGTGAACCTTTAAAGTTACTCTAAGTATGTAATCCATGGAGTCTTTGAGTAAACACAAACCCAATGGAAACAATGATATGAAATCCATGGAATCTTTGAGTAAACACAAACCCAATGGTAACAATGATATGTGTATGATTAATAGTACACACACACAAATGGTCAGAAACAGAAAGGTGGATAAGTTTTGTCTCTTCCTAAAGCAAAAATAATAATCCTTATAATTCCCGCCAAACCAAACCAAACCAAACCAAACCAAACGTGTTCATCGCTTCAAGTAACGTACAAACATCAAACTCAAAGTATAGTACACTCTGACGTCTATTTCAGTCTTTCACAACCATATTTAATTTTAGGATAAAGTATACAAATTACCTTTCGATTATAAAATATTATTTTATTAAGTCGAATGATTATTAAAAATTATAAAATAGTCGTTTGATTATATGACGTTATTTTGTTGAATCTACTGACTATTAAAAATTATAAAATGATCACTCGACTATTCATATATTTCAAAGTCGTCATTTTTGTTAAAAAATTAAAGATCGTATAAGTTTAATGTTAACATGTTGGTTGAAATTTTATAAAATTATATTTTAATGATATCTACTTGAACCACTGTTGCTTTCAATTACTAGTTCAACTTCATAATATTTCAAGCATTGACTCGACGATATAAATAGAGAGTTGGTCCACAAAATACAACTCAAATAATTATGAGATCAGATTTTATCATATCTTAATTAATAAGTTAATATCCAGTTTAAAAGCCCATCAATTTTTTAACTAAAAAGGACGGGTTTAGAACATATGAATAATCACATGATCATTATGTAACTTTTAATAGTCGAAAGACTCAACAAAAAAGTATCCTATAACCAAAGGATTGTTTTATAAATTTTAATATTTTAAAACTCAACAAAGCATCATCTTATAATCAGGCAAATCCCAATACTTTACCTTTAATTTTATTCTTATTTTGATTTGATAATACAACCATGATTATAAATTATTCGACCTCGATTTTTTTTTAAAAAAAATCATTTAAAATAGTTTACTGAAAATATAGAGAGGTAAAGAATCTTAAGTAGTGATATGAAATAGTTGTGTACTTTGGTACTGGTAATTTACTGCTTGTCATCATTGTTGAGTTGTATCATATTATATTAATTGACTGGAAATTTTTTACAAATTCAAATTTAAGAGTGTTTTTATAAAAATAAAATAGTTAATTTTTAATGACGTAGTTTAAAATAAAAAAGTGGGAAACAATGCCTATGGAGAAGATGCAATGTAAACGTAAGATATAGTGGTTAGTGGACAGACAAATAGTTGAGTTTTGAGGCTAAACTACTCAGCAGCCTTTTAGGCCGTCTTTAAACCCTAAATGCTACACATAACTTAGGCCCAACCCAACTAAGATGAAAAAAAATGTAATACAGTATTCTGATCAAGGTAAAACGCTTTAAATCGACTCTCTAGTACCTTGGGTTTTAATATTTTATTAAGACATTTGTTTCTACTTAAAATTGTATTATTTCAGTGATTATCTGATTTTAATTAAATTAAAAAATTATTTAAAATTTCATAAGATTTATATTATTGAATTTAAATACAAATAAATATTTTTTTTTATTTTTTATTAATCTGGTAATAGAAAACGATACCTATATTGGGCCGTTTTGGTCTTTCAGCCCAAACAACATAGAACCGACTTAAACGCCACAACATTCGGTGCCAAGTGGACGCAAAAGGCAATCAATCAATCAGAGTGAGAGAGATATTTTTGAAGTATGATAGATATTTTCTAAAGCATTTTTCAACAACTCAGGGATCACGTGACTGCTGGCACCACTACCGACTAGGTCACCACATAACTAACCATAGTTTATTTTTAACAATTCCCCAGTTCACACGCTGGGGCCTGTCCTACTATTCAGGGCCATCGTAGTTTTAACCATGGTTAACTAACCGTAATTCGCTGTATCCAGGTCCATTTAACCCTAGTTCAACCCCCACACCCTCTCTATAAAACCATGGTTTAGGCCTGTTGTATATTCACTCGCAGCCTTCTCCAAAGTATCTCCCTTCATATATCTCTTTGTTCCCTTTAATTTTACTTGTTTTTAGAATTTTCCATCATGGCCGCAGCCGATGTTGAGTTCCGGTGCTTTGTCGGAGGGCTCGCATGGGCCACCGACGACCGGGCCCTTGAAGAAGCCTTTAGTACCTTTGGTGAAATTGTTGAATCGAAGGTCCGTTTGTTGCTGAGATTGGGCTCCAGATCTGACTCGATCCGACCCGAATTGGGCCTTCCATGTCTATGATCTGTGATCCTTGATCTGTTCTTTTGTGTTACTGCTACTTGTTGTTACTTGGTACTCTTCTTGTTACTGTTCTCTTTTAATTCTAGAGCCGGTACGTTCTTTCTTCATCGCCGTGGGCCGAAGATTGATCGATTCGAAAAAAAATTCTTTTATTTTGATTTTCTTTTTGTGATTTTGTTCACTTAATTGATTATTTATTTGCTTTTTATAGATCATTAATGATCGTGAGACTGGAAGATCAAGAGGTTTCGGGTTCATTACTTTCCGTGACGAGAAAGCTATGAGGGACGCTATCGAAGGAATGAACGGTCAAAATCTTGACGGAAGGAATATTACCGTCAACGAAGCTCAATCTCGCAGAAGCGGAGGAGGTGGAAATGGTGGATACAACAGCGGGGGTGGAGGCGGTGGGTATGGTGGTCGCCAAGGAGGATATGGTGGTGGTGGACGTCGTGATGGAGGTGGATATGGAAACGGTGGAGGATATGGTGGTGGTGGATATGGAGGCGGTCGACGTGAGGGAGGGTACGGTGACTCTGATAGCAACTGGAGGTCTTAAGTTTAAGGTTTATAATTGGGCTGTGTAGGTCCGAAATCGGTATTAGGAAATGAAAGTGTTGTTGTAGTTGGTATTTTGATTTGATGTTGGTTCGATGGTTCTCTGTTACTCTTATCTTGTTTTTGACCGATGCTTGTGCTTATCTGTCACTTTGTCTTTTTAAAAACATAAAAAATGGAATGAAGTATACAGTATCTTCTTTTCAATTTCTTGCATTTGTCGTAAACATTAATTTTGAATTTGTTTACCCTCAAATCATTTACAAGTGCATATCCAAATCCTATGGATAATTTATTTCTAATATTATTTACTCTGATATAATTTTTTCTTTTATATAAATATTGTTAATTAGAATCCTAAATTACATTTGGAATGAAATCGTATAGACAAAGGTTTGATAAAGATCCACAATTAATTTTTGGTTTAAATTGTTATTGTCGAATAATAAAATTAAAATAATTGTCTTATTGTTTGCAAGTTTTATTATTTGTCCGCAGTGTGTGCCGTACAATTCCAGATTTTATAGTAAAAAAATGTATCGTATGATCAAAATTAGTGATAAGCTTTTCATACACAACGCAATAATAAATAGTGTATTTACACATTTTAACTTCCTTTTGGATTATGGAAGCTTTTATTTATATCTTTAGTGGCTAACGAGGATGTGATTGATACATATATCAATAGTTTTAGGATGAAATATCTTCAAAAATCCGAAAAAGATCAATTTAAAATAAAAAATATATAATTTAGGTATAAAATTGAAATTTTAAGTTCAGGGAGTAATTCAAAGTGAGAATTTTTTACAATTTCAAAGTAAAATTAGAACATCTAAAAATTTGAAGAATAATTTAAAATAAGAGATAATAATTCAATTTATTTAAATTATATTTTTTAAAATTCAATCTAAACAATATTATAATCGTTCGAGAGTCGAATAATATCTTTACAATTGAAGAAGTCAAAACCCATATTGGATTGAATGCCTATTAATTTTGAAAATAAGTCGGTCCCTATAAGAATACATAAATTCAAAATAATATTCAAAAGAACAAAATAAATTCCAAAATTTTATAGTCTTTTATCAATTTATAAAAAGATAAGTTTAAAAAAAATTATAAGTAGTAAACAAATAAATTAATTATCAAATCAAATATAATTAATATTAAATTGTTTACTCTAACATCTATGTTTTTCATTATTCCCATTGGTCGAATTTTGGACAAAATTATTAAACAGTGATTGAGGTTGATTTGAATGTTTATTATTAAATTAAATTTGTAATAATGGTACTATCATTAAAATGAAGAAAAATTAGATGAAATTGTTACTAATTTTTTTTAAAAAGTAAAAATCCTTACAATTTAAAATGTACATGTTAGGTGTAAATAAAATATTTAATGGTTTAAAATGATTTTATTAAGTCTCTAAATATTTTTATTGTAGTCCTCTTATCATTTAAAATCGTTGAAATTAAACTATCATTTAAAATCGTTGAAATCAAATTATCATTCTATTCATCTTCTTGTTAAATTAAATAAAATTTAAAATATTATTATTATTATTATTTTGTTATGAAAAAGAGATACTAAGCTTAACCTAACAAACCTACTAACTATTATCTGCTACTAATTTATGTCGTACTACTTCTGGTGCTTGAGAGAACTTGTGGAAGCCATCCTGGAGAGTCCATGCATATTTTTCCATAGCATCAGCTGCTTCGTTTGTCTTACGTGGGGTGTAGGACAATGTGGTTGGTGCGGCCACTGCAAACGCCTCTCCCCCCAGGTTTTATATTCTTTCGATTCTTCAAGCTGTTGCCGCGATCCTTTTGTACAGGACTCTTCCGGAGCATCTTCATTTGTAGCAGCAGCTGAGGCATCATCGGTTTTGTATTTCTTTTTCTTGCTTCTCTTTGCTTATCATCCTATTTATTAACTTCTCTTAAGTTCAACTTTGATTTTTCATTTTTCTTTTTTTTTCACCCAGATCTACCTGTTAGTGGCAATATTTATACTCTGCCTATTGGTTTTCTTTGCGGGTTTTCATTCTTAAGATCTGTACTTTCCATTTTTTTTTCTAGAAACTAGACAAAAATTTGTGTTTCTTTGATTAAGATTTACTTGCAAGTGTAAACCTTTCAACTATACATGTTGATTTTTTTTTCTGGGTTTTTCATTTCTGTGATTAAGCACGATTGCTATTTTCACTTTTCGTTTTCAAAATAAAATTTATTTTTGTTGTTTTTCTCCTTGCTAATATTTGTTGTGAAGTTTGATTATTTTTTAGTCTTAAAATATTTTTGTTAGTGATTTTTACGTGATCACACTGGATTATGCGAGTTTTAAGCTTATTAGATCTGTTTTTGGGTATTTGTATTTATATATCATTGTCTTGAGCTCTGTCAATCTTCATGCCTCTATCCACAAGATCCATTGGAATAGCCGGTTCCTTTGGATCAGGAGGGGGTCCTGCTTTTTCTAATATGTTGGGAGCGGATGGGGCATCTAGCTGTGATGAAAAGTTTTGGATCAAATCTGAAAGCAGGGGTCCTTTGGGAGCTTTATATTCCTTGGGTTTTTTTATTTTCAAATTTTTACGATTGGCTTTATGCATGTTGCTGTTCATCTTGGCTTGGCGCTATCGTTGAGAGTACGACAGATTTGCTTCTTCTTCCCTAATTGAAATAGCTGCATGGTTTCCTTTCCCAATGTTGGTGAGTATTGATAGAAGCTCCGCTTTTGAATATGACTTGAGTTTTTTCTCCATGTTGATTGATGGAGGGAATGTCCATTTGCTGCATGTTTGCATCTCTGATTGGTACATCAACCCATGAGCTTTCTTCTTGTAGGATGGGGTGATCGTTTTCTTTGCTATCGTCATATGTGACTGTTCCCTTGGGGGCGTTATAAATTTTCGGTAGGGAGCTGTTGCTTGTACTTGGTTTGTTGTCCTTACGAGATTTGGTTTTGCTTCCTTTGGGAGTTAGGTGTGACCGGGTTTGGTTGCTCTTTTGAGGTGTCTTCTAAGTTTGGTTCCGTTTGGTTACTTTCTGATTGGAGAATAGCGAACCGTTGGTGAAGTTTCACCCTCCTCCATTCTCCGTAACCATCCAAGGCCCGTATGGGCGTTGATCAGCACCATCACTGGGGGGTTGTGTAATTTGGGGTTGGTTGGCTGGTTTTGTCGGATTTGTTTGATCACTAGTTGAGGTTTCACAAGATTCTTTTGCATGTCCGTAAAGGCCACAGTTGAAACAAATTTGACGCAAGCTTTCATATTCAAGTTTTTGGACGAAATCGTCAATTCCGATGCAGGGGATGAGGGGCTTGTTTAAATCAACCATCACTGCTAATCTAGCAAATTTGCCTCTTTCCCCAGCATTGGTATTATAGTCAACCTTGATGACTTTTCCTATCATATTGGCGGTTGCCCTAAATAAAATTTTTGTATAGTATTTGTAGGGCAAACCTGGGAGACGAACCCAATCAATCACATGCCATGGATGCTTTTCCGATGTGGTAAAGCTTCTACTCCAAGGCTGAACCGTGAGATATATCGCCCAAGGGCCTTCCGTTAGAACTTTTGTATAGTCTTCCAACCTTTCAAATTTCTCTAAGTAATAATCATTATCCAAATCAACTAGATTAATATTACCTAGCAGTTGCCAGAGTGTGTTGATTCTGTTCCAGAGCGCTTTATATCTGATTTTTCCCCCAGGAGACGGACAATTATTCTGTTTCATACTTTGATCAATGATGTTGTGTACTCGATCAGAAAATTTGATTCTCGGGTAGGTTCCTGTTGTGTCGATAGTGATATCGCCTTCTTGGAAGTTGATATCCTCTTCGCAGTTTGGTATGATGGGAGATTTTTCTTTACCTGGATTACTTGCAGCCATGGATGCTTTATGGCATCAACTATTACAACGAGGTCGATGGCTGGTGCGGCAGAGTTATCGGTTTCTTCCTCCTGCATGTGATCTTCTTCCACAGTTATTACTTCCTCTGAACGATTCTTAACTTTTCTCGTTGCCCTTTGGACGTCGTTGGTTGTTGGGAAACCAGCGTTATCTGTCGTTTTTGCAAGGTGGCTAGGAACCCCAGACTCGAGAAGCCTAGGGTTTTGTTTTGACAAGTTGCTAGGGTTTTGTTATTAAACTTTTGAAAGTTGTAAAATTATCGTTACACTTTTGATTCAATTACAAAAATTTAAAATTTAATGACTGAAAAATCATGTCAACATAATTTAATGATCATGTATATACTTACAAAATAGTAATTTTTCAAAAAGATTATCATGAATAATTGAAGAATTTGATTAACAAAACATTATTTAAAGATTTCATTAATATGAAAGCTGATATGAACTAATTTTTTTTATTAAGATGAAGTTTAAGGACCAATTTTTTTTTTTCAAAAGTTAAATTAAGTCTGAATCATTATGGAAAGTGATTCTCATGCAACTAATTAAGAATTATAAGATTCTATGGAATTCCATTAAATTGAAATAAAAGATGATATATTGGTATTTTATTATTTTGTTGTATTTGTTGGTATGGTAGAATGAGACACTAGATCCCTTAAGCAAGGTCGTAAATTTGAATCTTGATGTTTGCGAATGAAACAAATGTGTTCGGAGGGTTTCTCCATAATAAGTCTCTATAAAGTTCGATCTGAAACAACCGATCAACCGTTTAAATACTGGTGGAATAACATAGATGGAAAGAAAGGTATGAGAGAAAATTTTGATATTGATTTGGATTGCTTGGTTAAGGCAACTGTAAATTAATTAAGTTTTTGAATTTGTGTTTTTATTGAAATCTATGTGGGAAATATTTTCCTAATAGTAACTATGAATAATTGCAATAATTTTAGAAAACAAGTTAGAAATTGATCTATACATTTTTTAAATCTTATATAAGTAAAATTTCTTTCAAACAAATGTGATTGATTTTGATTTGTATTTTCAGAGATTCAATTTTTTCAAGTAATGAAAGATAAAAAAAAAAAAAAGGAAATGAGAAAAAATAAAGAAATTTACATAATCATTTCGTTAAAGAAAATGAATTTTAAAAATTATCGAATTTATTTTTAAATTTCTGAATCCGTCACTAACTGTACGTCTTCCAGATTTACCCGCCTGAATTTTCAATAACAATACATTTACCTTAAACATGCTTAATTTACAAGAAAGGTTAAAATAAATAAACATTTGTAAGAAGATTTCATGAAATACTTTATGGCCGGGTTAATTTGGTAATGGAAAATTGATTTTCCATGACCAAATTTTTAAAATTCGATTTACTTAAATTCGATTTAAAATTATGGTTGAAAAAGCGATATTCAACTTAATCACAAAAGCTTAAATTTTTAGCTTTTGTTGTAAAAAATCACTTTTGAGATGCAATTATATTTTTATCCTCAATCATTTAATTTTAGTTTGTTTTTAAATTGATACACGTACATATATATAATTATTTATTAATTATTTTTTTTTATTAATGTTCAGATAGATTGTTAGATATGAATTGATAGAACTTCAAAGATTTTTTTTAAGTATAATAATCTAAATTGATGTAAACTGATTGCCTTTTATATTTTTATTATAGTTTAATTTGATATATATTTAATATTATAGTAATAATAAGTGTAAATATACTTTAAATTCTATATTTTAAATTTATAATATAATGTCTAAAATAAAAAAAATTTCTTTTTAAAATCATTATTCAACAGTAATTTTAAACAATTAAATTTTAAACTACATTTTCTAAAAGTATTTTTTCAAAAGTAATACCAAACCAATCCTTAATTTCACGAAGATACTTAATATGAATGAATTGCTATTATAATTTTGTACTTGAATTATAAAAACACATGTTATATTATAAATTTGTTATACTTGTTTAAGTATTGTTGAGCATGTCGCTCAGCGTGCTATTTATTTCCCACACATATGAATTTGACCAAGTACATAACGAGTTAACGACCTAGTGTTCAAATTGTAACAAATTAATAACTGAAACATAACTTTCTAAATTTTGATGATCAAAATAAGATATGTGCAAAACAAAAATGACCTCCAATATAGTTTAACCTTTCCTAAAATATACCATTTGATAAAAAATAGAGGACTGATGGAAGGCTCTACCATAAAGGTCTAGTGATTGTTTTAGTCCTTAGTAGTTTAAATCCTACTCAACTTAATCTTTATTTTAGATTTAAATACTTAGGGTGCGTTTGGTTCACGGAATGTAAGATTACCAGTGGGAATAAAAGATTACCAGGGAATAGGATTACTGGGAATGTTGTATTTTGTGTTTGGTTGGTTTAGCAGGAATGTAAGATTACCTTGTTTGGTCAAAGGAATAAAAGATTATTGGAATGTATATTTGACCAAATTGTCCTTATTATATATATTTGTATAATATTACAAATTGTAAAATATTTATATATTTTCTTTAAAAAATTAAATTCATAATATTTATATAATTTTTTTACAAAATTAAAAATATAAAAAAAAATTTAATGAAAGGGTAAAAAAATTTAACCCCTAAACTTCATATAAAATTTTAATTATAGACTTTTTTTGTAAATCTAAAATAATTTAAGGATAAATTTGTAATTTAACCTTCGTAGAATTTTTATTATTCAATGACAGAAGAATGATATTTTTGAAAAAAAATAAAAATTTAAGGGCATTTTAGTCCAAAACGCCGGTAATGTTACAATACCTAAGGGAAGGGAGGTAATGACATTCCCGGTAATATACCCCAAAAAATCTACTATTGGTAATAAAACATTACCGGGAATGAGATTACCAGCCAACCAAACATGGGAATGTGGGATTCCCATCCCATGGGAATCCCATGGGAATCCCACATTCCTTGAACCAAACACCCCCTTAACGGATCCCTATTTTTTTGAATAGACAACTTAATCCTTCCCGTTATTTGATTTTTGTTTAATTCTTAATCATAACATAAATTTAAACTTGAAATTATAAATATCAGTAAAAACTTAGTAAAAAATAATACTTGTTCAAAATAAACACAATATGTATTCATTCTCTTTCTTCAAATTAAATCATGCGGCATGAATCAATTGGCCTAAGTGGTTAAATGACTCATTATTCTCCTTAGAGGCAGGCATATTCATTAACAATTATAAAATGTGATACGTCACATGACCATAAAATTTAGGGGGTCATACTTTAAAAAAATATTCTAATTAAAAAAATATTTTTCTTGGCCATATTTAACAAAAAAAAACACTTCTAATTTTCTTCCTTATTATCTCAACAATTCAATTGTAATCAATTCTTTCTAAATATCAACAAATTTATGGTGTTTAACGGACAAAAAAATCTTATTTATATCGATCCTAATTTCAATTTTCTTAAAATTTGATATTTTACAATTTTACGTTATTATAATATATTTTAGGGGTCTCATTTTAATAAAGTAGCACTGGGTTCATATATTTCTTGGGACTAGCCTGCTTAGAGGTCATAGGTCCGACAGGGGTATGAGAGTTTATAGTTAATTGGTTGAGAGTATTTGAACAGATATTGTCTTGTATTTACTCCAGATGTATAAAAAATAATTAAATCATGCCAAACGTGTAGTAAAAGCATCCGTATATGAATGGTCTCCCGACTATGTGATGCCACTTTGTTGAATCTCATGTCAAATTTTTAATAGAAAAAGACGAGTTTGAAACATATAAATAGTCGAGTGACTATTGTGTAACTTTTAATAGCCGAGCAACGTCCTATAGTCGGAAAATCATTTTACAACTTTTAATAATAAATAGACTCAACAAAATAACATCCTATAGTCGAGACCATTTGTGTACTTTATCCTGAAAAAAAAATATTACTTAATTTAACAAAAATGTGGAAGTGGAAATGAATCAATGGAGTAAAAACACAACATTAACCGTAGAATTGCTTGCAAAAAAAGCACGAAGAAATAGACAGTAACCGGCATTTTGACATTATTACCAGCACTTTAACGAGAACGACATCACAAAGATCAGCATAAAGAACATTAGCATCTTTTGCCCCCACAATATCTTGGTTTGGTCTCGTTGAATCTTCCAACATTCGAATCAGCCTACGAACGACCAAATACATATATGTAATACAATTTCATTTAAATTCTAACATCAGTTTATCAATCATTGACATGTTCCATTGGTGAACCTATATCCAATTTGCATAGGGATCGTGTTCTAATACATCACACATCTTTGGCAACCTTATTCAAGCCACATATGTTTTATCTACTTGGAGTGTTTAATTTCATATATGAAAAAAAATACAATTCAATCCAATCAAATTTCAAATTATAGATTCATCTTGTGAACGAGATTTTATATTTTTTTAAGAAGGGTGGAGTTGGAACTCTAGATAAAAATATTATTTTATTAATTCCATCAAATAATTTGGTATGACATCAATAATCAGTTGGTCTAGTGAAATGAGATATTAGATCTCTTATATAAGATTAGAAGCTCAAATCCTAACATTATGAATGAAAAAAATGAATTAAGAGAATCACCCTTTAGAATGAGCATTTACAATACTCTATGAATACTATTAATTAAACCCCCATAAAAATTAGTGTGCTTTTTTAATACATGTAATAATGTGGTATATACCCTTTAATATACTGTAATTGACATTTCCTTTCGCATATGCTCCCCTATTAACCTATATACCTTTTGTTTTCCTTAGACCTTCCCACCTAAAAGGTTCCTTTTCTGGTGATTCAGCTTTCAAATGGAAATCAAGTCATATTTGTTCATTTAAATTACGATTTTATATACGAATTAATCTATTTTAGTAATCGAATGAATAATTATTATTTTTAAAGATATCGAGTTTAAATACAATATTTGTAAGGATGTTCGAACGTTTATTATCAAATGGTTGAAAGTTTTTTAAACAAATATTATGTTATAATTACCTCATACTAATAATAAAAACAAATTATGGTTTTGGTTTTTATATTATATTTAAATTTAGAATTCAATGTATTTTAGTATGGTAGACTACAATATAATATTTAAATTTAGTTTTCTTTTAAGATGTTAAATAGATTTATCTTAGAAACATCCATTACAAAAGAATTCACGTAAATTTGATGAAAATCCATTTCATATTTGTTAGATCAAATTATTGTTTTGGTCCCTCTAATATAAGATTTAGTTCTTATATTTTAATATGATCACTCTTCTTCTATATTATCATTACTTAATTCAAATATTTAACAGCTTTAATTATTTCAATTAAAGTATTGGATTTTTTTATTTATTAAAAACACTCATTCTTACCCCAAAAAAAAAAAGATCCACTCAACGGAACGAAGTCAGAAATTTGAGGTGTAAAAATAATATTTTATTATTGTATTGATTTTAAAATTTTACGATTTTTGGAAGAATTATATTATAAAGTTATCGTTTGGGCACAAAATGTTTCTATTGTTACACTAATTTAAAACCTTGCATTTGTTAAAGGGACTAAACAACAAATTTTCCATTTTTGGGTAACCAAGGCCCTGGTCTGTCGCCTAGCGCCGTCCCCTCATGTCGGCATAATTAGTTAAAATGGCAGTTTTAAGGAAAATGTTTCATGTTAATATTTTAAATTATATTAAATCAAATTTTTAATTTTATTATAGTAGAGGAATCAAAATCAGAATTTGACATATATATTGAGAGATTATAATAAAATAAATAAACCAAATTATTTGATTTAAACTCTATAATCTTATCTATTTGAATCCAAACCCCTAAAACCTTGTATTCTAAGATTAATACCTAAGAAATTCAAAATTTTATAAATTATTATTTTTATATAAATCTAGGGTGAATGCAAGGTAATATTTATTTAAAGATTCTTAACCATTTAACAATAAACGTTTATGCTTCTAAGCATACGCATTGTTCGAACCCAAAACCTCGATAGATAGATTGTGATTTGTGAAATCTAAATTTATATAGTTAATCTATAAAATAAATTTTACATAAAAGAAATTATATTTTAGTATTCCGAGGGTGATGCAAGTGTGCAATATTGTAATTAGTAAACTCTCTTGGAGTTTTTTTCCTTCAGTATAAAGTTGTAGATTCCTGGTTCTGTGGTAGCTGATCAAAAGAATTCTTTTAGAGGCCATCGTAACCTCCATTTAAACTTGCTAAATTTATCAAATAACAAGAACCTAATCTCTTGCTCCAATTTCAAAGGAAGGGGACCATTTGGCAAAAGAAACAAGGTCCTTGGAAGATCAAAAGCAATTCACCTACGAATACAAGATTTTATGTTAGAAATGTGAACTTTTAAAAAATTATATTAAAAATTTAAAAATACGGAATTAAAAAAATCTAAGAGATGTAAAATTAAATCATTAGAAGAAAACACAAAAAGAAACTAGATTAGATGAGAATTTGAAATTTCCAGAAGTGTGATTATCCAATACTCGTAGATTCATCTCATATTATATATTAGTTTCAAAAGGGATTAGATTGAATGATAAGGATTCCAAACATCCAAAAGCATCATTTTATTTTCTTTTTATATTTCTTTTTTCGTACTTGAAAGTTGCATGGGTAATTTTCAACCAATCATCACATGCAGCCCCATTAGCATCCATGAATATGACCTCCTGCAACTTGACATTCTTGAGACAACAAAGGGTTAACGATAATTCTCCGGTTTACATTGATTTTTCTCAGTTAGTTCCACGGCACCTTGTCGAATCCAACACAATTCATGGTATGCCAACTTTGAAATCACAGTGGTAAAATTATTTGAAAGGAATGGTGATACAAGATGGTTTCCCAAATGTAGAGGAATTGAATGGGACTCTACTCATGACAAGTCTTCGGGGATGGATTGAAGGAGATGCTTGCGAGGAAATCGCTTTTTGTAAATTTTGAATTCTTATATAATTTAGATATTTTCTTTTGTATTTTTATTGATAATTTGTTTTCACTTTTAAAATTTTATAAGTTTGTCCGTTGATATAAAATTTTGCATACATTCCAACTAGTGGCAGGAATTTTAGTGAGGGATAGGCCCATATAGGTTGGGGCTAACCCTAACTCAACTTGCATGGCTTAAAATTCTCTTTTTGTTGTTCTTAAAACTTGCAGGTTAAACTCATGGTGTGTCATCCCACCGTCCTCTTGAATTCAGATGCTTTGTAGATTTGATTTGTTATTCCCAACACAGATATTTAGGTCTGTCCCCAGAATTTTGGTGTCATTTTCTTATTTTGATTTGTATTAATCTAAGTAATGAGATCAGGTTGATTATAGAAAATGACATTATTTTCATAATCTTAACCTTCCATTTTTGTGATCATTTATCTTTCACTGCATGTAATGGTAAAGAACTGTAAATAGTGCTCAAGTTGACAACAAATGAACATGCACACAAATAAAGACAGGAGGATTTTATGTTAGGAGATGGATTTTTAAAATTTTAGAGGTGAACGAATTTATAAAATGCTAGGAGTCAAAAATATATTTTTGATAAAAAAATATAAAGAAAATAATTAAAATATGTGATAATATAAAATTTTTAAGAGATAACTGCCCTCAACCGTCCCCTTGATCAATCCATGCATGCACATATATTTACACAGTAATTCCCATGTTTTCTGATATATATCAGCCTGAACAGGCTTTACTTGGTTATTCTAAGGAGAAGAACAAAAAAACTTTCTTATTTTTCCCATGCATCTTATCATTGGCAGAATAATATAAACCAAGAAAAGGACTTTGGATTGCCAGCATACGTATATTATTGACTGTTAAGACACTTGTTTCTTGTTTTACTGATTCTCTTGCATTTCTTCTTCTTCTTGGTCCTCCAACAATTCTTGTGGTTCCAAAGGAAACAAATCACTGAAATTCTACAAATTCTCTTTCCAAGGTTTCTACGCCAACTGATATCATATAGACCACCTCTCCCCACTGCCTATAAAAGAGCAGTCATTGCCAACTCTTTTTCTCATACCATCCCCTTTGTAGCTTGTGCAGTCCATTCCATCACTTGTTTCTTCCCAAGTGATCAACATAATGGCATCGAGCTCAATGTCCTCCCGTGGGTCTGGTTCATGGACTGCCAAGCAGAACAAAGACTTCGAAAGGGCTTTGGCCGTTTACGACAAGGACACCCCCGACCGTTGGTACAATGTCGCCAAGGCTGTCGGAGGGAAAACTGCTGACGAAGTTAGGAAGCACTACGAGCTGCTCGTGGCCGATGTCAAGTACATCGAGTCCGGCCAAGTTCCCTTCCCCTATAGGTCCTCTGCCAATTAGCCCAAGGTAACCAAACCAGTATATTCCTACATGAGGACCCATTTACATAGTTTTTAACAATATATGCACAAAAGGGGTCCAGTTTCTTAGCAACTTTCTGGTTTTTTTTTCCTCTCATGTGAAGCACTTTTCACATTGCTCAAATTGCAGCATCTTCCATTATTTAACCTTTGTTTTGATATGCAGGATTGGGTTTGCATCTCAGCTACAATAAAGAAGAACATCTGGCACTAGTAATAATTTATGGAAGATTCGGCCATTAATGATTATCTTCTAAGTTTTGTTGTGCTCTTATATTTTATGTTGTATGAGGAAATGGCACATAATTGTGATCCTTGCTTCCTCTCTCTGTGTTGTGAAACTACTTCTTAATATAAGTACACGACTAGAATCGTGATCTTCATAACTCAAAGATGAACTCATTGGTTCACCAGGAAGAAATCCCAACATCTTTTGACTTAAATTCACAGAATCTGCCATCCTTCTTATTCCGGAATTTATTCTCTGTGACCAAACTTTAATAGATAATGCAAATCATTAGATTCCCTAAAGTGTAACTTAGATCGTTGTCACTGTTCAAGAATCAATATCATGTCGTTGATGCTAAAATTTGGGGGTTCAGCCTTTGTTTAGAATAATCTCTGTTTTAAATAAAATAGGATTGAAATGATTAAAAAATAATAAAAGAAGAGGGGATTAAGATCCAGATCATAATAGATAAGATTAAGCATCGAGACCTTAAATAGTGTAAATTAATTAAGCATGCATGCATGCAAGTAGGGCGACAGCATCTGCTTATTTTAGCGGCTGAGTTATAGGATAATTAATGAGCGTAATTAAGCCATGTTTAAGCAATGAAGATAATAATAATAATGATGGGGATGAGGTGCACAAATAAGAAGTGAGAAGCGTGGCTGTTAGGTACGCCTGGTGAACAACCCTTTCTCAATATGAGGGATCAGGCCAATTGCCTCTCTCTTCTCTACTCTCCCATTTTTCTTCTGTCTTATCCCTTTTCTGTTTCATCATACTTTGCCATTATTATCCTATTTTTCTTTTCTAATTCAATTTTTTACTCATTTACTTCTACTTTAGATCTTTAAGTTGTTTCTCTTTTATGGACAAACATTTGTAATTATTATTATTATTTTGTTCTACCTGTTCTAACGTTTCACCTTAACTTATCCGGGTCGACCTGCGTTACATATCTAATTTTGGTGGGAGAGTCTCTCAGCAGAGATTTTCTGCATACACAAAGAATCGAACTCAAGACATTACTTAAACGATATCAAGTTGCTTAGCTCTTAAACCAACACTTATTGGCAGACAATTGTAATTATTAAAGATATATCATAATTAAATTATGATCTTTAAGTTGTTTCTATTTTATTGATATACACTTATAATTATTAAAGATATATTATAATTAAATTGTGACAAAATCACATTGTCAATAAAACATTTTTTTATTTATCATTTTTGAATTATTTAATTAAGAATTATTGATATGCCAAATTTATATATAAACTAAATATTATTATAGGATGAGAAATTCTCAAAAATGGAAAAAAATTATTATAGGATGAGAAGGTTGAAAACAATTTGGACAGAACAAAAGGAACTCCGGAGGGGGCTTTTTTGGCCCAATAAGGATAACGGGTTTTTTACTTAGCCCATTAGGACATCTAGGTCTATATTTTGGGATATACGATATTTTCTACAGTGTTATTAGAACTCGTCATGTCGAGGTGACGAGTTCTAATAAAAAATATTTTTTATTCAAACTCGTCACCTCGAGTTAACGAGTTCTAATAAAATATAATTTTTTTATTAAAATCTATCAAATCGAAGTAAAAAATTCGTCACCTCGACATGATGAATTCTATATCACTGTAAAAAAATATCATAAATTCTAAAATAAATGTTTATTTGCCGTATTAAACTAAATAAAAAAACATATAATATGTGCGTGTCTGTATCAATGGGACATATAATGAACAATTACTGGCACAAAATAATTGACCTGTGTTAGGAATTAGAGTAAGTGGCAGATCGAAAACATATTTTAAAAAAATATATTCGGTATAGATACAAATAAAATTTTAAAATAAATAAAAAAAATAATCTAAAAATTTTTGAATTTTAAAATGACATGCTCGATAACCGACAACAAGTTTATTCCTCCACTGTTTATAATACTGTAATCCATATCTTCATTTACTATGTTAAATTGTATAAGTAAATATCAATATTTAAAATTATCTGAAAATTAAAAATGACTAATTAGATCAATTATCGAGATCTGTTTATTGTAATGTGTAGATTTTATATAAAGATAAAGATTATGAGACATGATAAAAATTGATTAAACATAATAGTAAAACATATCTTTTGCTCATTAAATATCACAAAACAAGTAACACTACAAAACTCCAAATGGCCAGTAAAAAGTATCAGAATTCAGCATTAGGTTATTGGGTTTTCAGTCCAAACAAGTTCTCAAATAACTTTGGAGCCATGGGAGGAAGTTTCATCGGCTCCGGTGCCATGAAGTTGACTATCTTCTCATGAACATGGTACCTGAAAGGGTGTTATTTAACACAAAAGTGTCGAACCTTAGATTAACTTTACTTATTACAAGGTGCCGATCCAATCACATTTGAAAAACTTACCTGATCTTTCGACTCTTTGATGCACGACGATCAACTATTTTTCTCTTCTTAGTTTGCAGTCTTTTTAAGGCATAGAAGGCCGTCTCTGCGGTCGAACAGTAGTAATGTTTTAACTAAAATAAAATATTCTTCATATTGCAAGAAATTTTTTAAAAGATGTTAGAGAACATTTACCTGACGATGTTGGGTCAACAGTCTCAAAAAATTCCTTCAGCAACTGCTGGTAAAATTCAGAATCATCCAGAAGTTCGGGATCACCTTCGGGATGTGCTTCCTGAGCATACAAACGATTCAAAGATAAAATTTTGACAGGAGAAGAGAACATGTATTGATAACAAAAGCAATATTCTAGCGTATCCAAATCATCATCATTTTACTTTGGCTAAATACTGACTATCACTCCCCATGACTTCACCATCAACGACTTTACTTTCCTCTAAGTTTTATCCGAACAGGACCTTAAGAACAAGCTTCTCTTTGTATACTATTGGTGTATACCTATTCAACTACCATGAATACTAAATGGTATAGGCAAAAATTACATCCTCCAAAGCAAACCCATATAGCCTACCATGCATTCTACATGGTATGTCAGTGAGGCCGGAACCTTAACATTGAAATACAAACACCATGTCATTTATTAAAGCCTAGAGTAATAAAGAGAATCACATTACCTCTCCATTAGCACTACTACCGGACTCAGTAACCTGTCCAATAAAGGTGGGGTAAATAATAGAAGAAAACATGAAAAAGAAAAATAATTGTGCAGAAAGCACACCAGAGCCATGTCTAATGTTTTATGCAAATTCAGAACCCTCAAACAAGAATTTAGTAACTTACAGCCCCAAATATGCCAATTGTTGATCTTCTTTGTTGCATTTGCTTTATCATTCTAGTTGGATCCCTCATATAGGCTGCCACTTGTTCACTAATGTTCTGTCATAGGAAAAGAACTAAGCAAATTTCGTTTTACATCCAATAGGGCACGGATTTAATATCAGCGAGCCAGTGTCAGCTAAGGATCAAACCTGATTAAAAGCTTGCAATTTTTTTTTTATTGCAGCAGCACCAGTTGTGACTTCTGTCTTCCTCTGCCATTTGTCAACTGCTTTATCTCTGAAAGCAGCTATTCTGCAGGACTCGAGCATTAAAATTGTCAGTTAAATGCTCGTATCAAGAGATATTATTTGAAGGAGAGTATCAAGTATAAAAAGAAGACACAGAATTTGGAAGAAAAAGGATAACACAAATACATGACCAAGCCAGTCAAACCCATAAAAGCAATAGGTGAATGAATATTAAAGCACTGGTAAACACTCCAAGACAAGACAATTTGAGGAGAGTCCATAACAACAATCTGTAACTAATGACAAAGACTTATACTCTTTAAGCATAGCATCTCTGGCACTGTTAATTTAAAGTTGTAAAATCAGGAATCAAAGACTTGGAATCAGAATCAATCTAGAGCATGGTAGAATAGCACTGGTAAATACTCCAAGAAAAACAATTAAGAAAAACGGTGTTGTATGAAGAATGGAAACAAGAAAAGTCACGAAAATGACCACCTCAATCTTTCTACAATAAGGAATTTAGCCAATTAATATTGTAATATGAATATTTCCAACTGAACACAGAATATCAATTCGAATTGAGCAACAAGGAATGGTGATCTAAAATTTGCTAGAGCTACCTCTTATTCATCTGAGAAATCTGTAGCCACTCTTCATCATCTTCCATGTCCAAGTTCTTAGAATCTCCAGAAAGCTTCTCAGATGGTTGAGCACCAATACCTTAAGAGTAGAACACAAGGTTAATGTAATACATAATGTGCAGGCTTAATAATTTGCTTGTTTTTTAAATGTTTAAGCAATTATCTAGTGAACGTGGCACATTAAAATCAATCATACAGGGAAAAAGAAAATAAACAAACAACAAAAAGATAATAGGAAACAAATTTGATAGATCAGCAGTGACATATTAAAGAAGGATCTTCTAGAGGCTAAAAATAACAACAGAAAACAAACTATTCTATACAGTCTAAAATACCGAATTTAGTGCAACACATAAATTGATAGATATTCAAGTTCAAAAGTATAATGACACAATTTGAAAAAAGCTTGGTGTCATACCCTCTACAGGTTGAGCAATTGATGGATTGTTCTCCAGCAATGCCTGATGACAATTCAACAGTAACAATAAGAAGATTTCAAAGGAAAAGGAATTTCATGGTAAGGTTGTTAAAAGCATTAGCTTTCAATGTTTAATAAGCAAAAAATTTACTAAGAAGACAGAATGTTTCTTAAGAAAAGGAATACCTCCTGCAGTTCCAATAAAGAATCTAAAGTCTTCTTTGACGAAGTTATAAGGTCCGAATAGGCAGAACTGACTACTTCATCTGAAGCACAAAATGAAGACCTAACAGGGTCCTGATAGAAAAGTCATCATATAAATCTAATTCGAATACATAAACAAAACAGTCAAATCAAGGAAAGAACACAAAATACACCACACAAAAGAAAATAAAGGTACCTGCGGCAGTCTATTTGAACAGGAGAAGGCTTTCTGAAGCAAGAACCTGAACTCAAGAGTTTTATCCCAAAGAGCCTTGGCAAAATAAGGAAGAAGTTTGAGATTTACTTATGATAGCTCCCACAAATACACACACACAGACAGACACAAAAATATAAGCATACATATAAATAGCAAAATTTATCAACAATAATCATCAAGAGTTACAGGAAATAAGCCAAACATCAATGAAGTCACGTTTATGTGAACGCTAAGAAAGAGGGTATATACCTTTTGGTTCTTCACTGCTTCACCCTTTTTAACATCTTCATCCTTATGATGCTTGAGATTCCTCAATATATCTCTAATTTGGAATAAAAGGGTAAAAATAAAAACAGTAATCTTAAAGAAAACATAATTCAATATTTCCCCAAACCCAAATCTATCCATGTGTATTGTAACTAAACGACGTAAAGTGAAGCAGAAATAAAATTAGAAGCCCAGATAAAGCAATAAATCCGCTTTAACATACTGCTCCTTGCTGTGAAGCTCCTTGTACTCTTTTTCAAGCTCTTCCATCTCACCATCTTTGTCCTCCTCCTCTTCTTCTTCTCCATCTTCTCCACCATCGTCGTCATCATCATCTTCTAATTCTTCTTCTTCATCGTCGTCGTCGTCGTCGTCATCAATATCTTCTTCGCTATCATCTTCATCTACTTCAGCTTCTTCTTCTTCCTCTTCGCCATTAACCAATAATTCCTCATCTTCCGAATCGTCAAAGTCCTCCATGTCCACATCTTTGCTTCTAGCTTTTTTTGAACGTTTCGGATACAACCCCATTTTCCCCACAACTCCGTGAACTCTCAAACCACAATTAAAGTCTAACCCAAGTTAGGGCACTGAATAGGAAAAACAAACAAAGCCTGAAATCAATAGAGAGATATGGGAAGGTGCGTTTTGGGGTGTGGAATTTCTGGGAAAACGGCACCAGCGAGGGTTTAGGGTTTAACCCAATGTTTTATCTTAGGGAAGCAGCAAAGAGGCTGAGCTACTACGGGTCGGGTTTGGTTTGGTTTGGTTATGCCCAAAATTTGATATGGGCTTAACTCCATAATTTGGTGCATTGTGGATTATATAAGAAAGGACCATATAACCAGCCATTCCTAAACATGAAATCTAAAAGAAAGGACCAAATTGATGAACGTGTGAATGTCAAGGGTTGAAATTGTTACTATACCAATACAAATTAACCACATCATCAATTCGATTAAAATTTAACGTAAGTGACTTGATTGACACCAAACCGAAAGTTAAATGACCTAATCCATAATTCTTTTAGCAACCAAGATAAATTTGACCCTATAGTTCAGTGACTAAATAGATAGTTTACCCTTGAAAAATGTGACCTAAAGTTTAAGGGCTTAACAATTGTCATGCTCTTATCCTTCACCAGATTTCTTGCAGTGATGTTTGCTCGGCGTTCAACCAATGTTAATCTGCTCAATCTTTGAGGATTATCTTCAACTGACCATTAATGTGAGGACCTCAAAATTAATTCTAACAAAAACATATGGCACCGATGTCCCACACTAATTTTAATTTTGATTTATTTATTTATTTATGGATAAATTATGTATTTAATCTCCCAACTATTCTCATGATTCCATTTTTTTTTCAAAATCATACGTAAACTTAAATTTGTGTTCTATTTTAGTCATCCGTCATTAAAAATAAACAAAATTATTGATGTGATATTTCTATATTTTTCAATGATGACGTGACATTATATTATGATAACATATATAGTGATTGACCAAAATATAACAAAAACATAAGTTTAGGTATGAATTTGAAAGGAAAATAGTTTACTGACAAAAATTGAACCACAAAAATAATTGAGTGACTAAATACTAATTTATCCTTTATTTTTCTTACTAGAAATCATATTAACTGATGTTGAAATTAGTGGGGGTCGTGGAACAGCTCCTGGCTTTCCTTTTGCAGGTTTCACCAACAACCGACCTCATCATGACAATGCTCATGTACTCTATACACATATATATGAGACTAACATGTTAGTTTACTTGATTTTTAAGGCAAGTTGTTTACGAGACAAGTAAATGGTTTACAGGAAACAGGCTAAATTCATTGAAATTGCAACCAACCCAAGGTGCTTCTTGACCAAACTACATATCCAAAATAATAAATAGATTGAGTGATTGTGGGATGTTGGGTTTTGTAGGTGTAGATATAAGAGAAGCTGTCTTTACAGCTGTCGTGACTATAGTTCTACCGTGTACTGATTTCATATCCGTTTTCACTGTTAAAAAAATCAACAAACAGAGCAATCTGACATTCTACGTATAAAATGGTCAATACTTTCAACCAAATTTATGTTCAGACGTTGTTTACACCTGAAAGCTCTGCCATCAAAGAAAGATGCCTTATCATAGCCCATACACGTGCCAAGAAAATAGCCTCTCGTCTGCCTGCAACCCTAACCCTAGACTGGTTCCAGGATAAGACCCACTGGCCTCAACACCATAGGGTATATAGGACTAGGAACCCATATTAAAGGCGTAAAAGCAGAAGACATGGAATTACAACTACAATTCTTGGGTATACCAGGAAAAGGACTTTAATAACATAAGACGCTTACTGCAAAACGCTTCTTTTACCACATTAACAAAAGACACTTTATGTACAATACACTTTCTACTACGTACTAAATACACTTTCTGCCACATTAAAATAAGACAGTCCTGCAAAAACACATATTTAGTTATGTAATATAAAAGAATGCCAATTTAAGCATTCCAGATTTTAATGCTCATAATAAGAAATATTTTTTAATAAAATATATTTAGGTAAAAAATTCCTAATTCCGATTCAGAAGACCTTCTCTTCAATTCTTCTTTTAGAAGAATATTCACATAGCTATTTAGGTTCGTTTGTGTCACGTAAAATATTTTTTAAAAAATGTTTTCCTTACTTTTCAATGTTTGGTTAGAGGAAAATAGATTGGTCAACGTAAAATATTTTTCTGGTCAACAAAATTTCCTTTGCATTTTCTATAAAGTAACTTACGTTTTAATTTTTCGTAAGTAATTTTCTAAACTTTTCACTTCAAACCATAAATACTCAAAATAATATTATTTTATAAATTTAATAATAATATGATATTTTAGTATCATTTTAATAAAAATATTAATTATTAATTTATTTAAAATATATTTATTAATATTTTTAATAACGTAATATAATATTATTATTATTACCATAATATACTCAATTATATTATAATAATATATGATACTATTATATTCTTATTTTAATAATATATAATGAATTATTAATAAAAGTTATATTATTTATCAATTCTTAAAAATAATATTATTGAATTTTTAATAGTGAATACTTTTATTTATGTATTTAATATTAATATAATAGTCTAATAATATTATAAAAATTTCTTAAAATATATTTATTAATAATTTTAAAATAAAATATGTCTATTTTTATAGATATTCAATATAATTTATCATATTTTTATTTTAATAGAATATACTAGAGTTAATATTTTTCTTTATAAAATTATAGAAATAATATTTTAATAATAATATTGGCATAAATATTATTAAATAAATTATTATAATATTTTTAAAATAATAATATTAAGTTTTTATAATCAATAATATTATTTATTATATTTTAAATTTGCAATAAATAATTTCTAAAAAATTCATCAACTAGTGAAAAATGATTTACACAGTCTTCCAAACACTATAAAACATTTTCCATAAAAATATTTTTCAAAAGATATAATTCATTTTATGAAAAATATTTTCAATGAAACAAACAGACCGGATATGGAAATTAAAAACATCCATCGTACATTTCAATTAGAGATAGAGGGAAACTTTTTTTCTTTAATTGTTCCAGTATCTTGTCTCTTTTTTATAGAATAATTTGATCTACATGCTTCAAAACGTCCTATATAAACTATCAACCAACGTTTGAATTAATAATTAATACAATAGTAATATCTTAATATTTTGATTATAATGTTTTATGTTTAATTACGACCAATTTACCAAGAATTATAGTCACTCGAATTTCATGTATATATATATATATATATATATATATATATATATATATATATATATATATATATATATATATTAAGATTCACTTATATTCAGTGTAAAACTTTTAATTTTATACTTTTTAGGATCGTTGGATGATAAGAAATCAAAGGTTGAGATTAATAGCATAAAATGTGAAAAATAAGAAGTTATTCTCAGTCTTTTATTTCCTCTCCTTTAACGATCCTAAAAATGTATAAAACCAAAAAGTTTTACACTATGTTTTAGTTTATGTTTGTTTTGTTTTGTTTTGGTTATATATATAGTTTTGAAAAATATATTATTTGTATTATTATTATTATTTTTTTATTTGTGCTTTAATTGTAGGGTTCGGGTCCAAAGTCTAGAAGTCTGGTAAGTGTCAAAGTCTAATCGGGCTCACAAGTCTGACCCAGCAAGTGATTCGTTCAAGGCCCAGGAAGTAACCCAGCAGATCAGGCCCGCATACAAGACAATAGCTAGAGTTTTGTGTATCATTCTCCCAGCCGCCAGAGGATTTGAACCGTTTGATCTGTGGCCAATCCAACGGCCCAGATAAGATCATATTTAGGGTTTTTTAAACCCTCAGTAATTTGCCGTTGCCGCACAGATATGAACCATCAGAGTTGGATCAATCCAGAGGTCCAGATCGAAAGATGCAAGGGTTTTGTCTTAACCCGAGCCGTCGATATCACCGACCAAATCATACATATATGGGGCATTAAATGCCCCATATACCTAAAATCGACGTCGCCCCTAAGAAGGCCACCGCCATAGCTCGATGACTAAAAGGGCTCCTCCCTTCTATAGGTATGAAAGATGGTCTTAAGAGTCATATAAAAGGAACCCCTACCAACAACCAACAAGGGACATGAACAACCAACAGGAGATACGAATAAAAACAGACCAAAAACAACCATCAACAACAACTAAAACAAGCACAAAAATCAAACACAACAACAGCAACCAAACAATCGTGAGAAAAACCAGAAAAATCCTTAGAAAGCTGAAGGTAACCATTCGTTTTCCTTTAGATCTAGGACAGTGGGGGTTATTTTTAAGGGGAGTGGTGTTCAGATTCGGGTAGAGGAAATGCATGAGATCATTTTGGTTAATTTTTTTAGTTTCCGGCCATCATAAACGATGGCCGACGGTCGACCGAGTTCGCCATAACCGACGGGAGAAAGAGAGAATATAGAAGAGAGAGAATTCATCTATTTTAAGAATGAAGAGATAGATAGTAAAAGAGATAAATGGCCAGGTCGGGGCCAAATGGCTGATTTAATGGGTATTTATATTGGGGTTAAACAACGTCGTTTAGTAAGGGATCTGAGAGTAATTTTTTGTGTGCGGGTTAATTATGTTTTAGGTCCCTAGAGTTTTGTAACTTTGTGTTTTAGTCATTAAATTAAAGTTTTATCTTTTTGTTTTGAGCTTATGTTTTTCCATATTTATGGTTTAATCACTGCTTTTATTTATACGCATTTTTGGTAAATATCTTATTTAGTCCCTATTATTTTAATGGTTTCTATTTTAATCATTAATAGTGATAATGGTTAAATTACAATTCCAATACTTATTTTGCATGTTAGTCTTATTTATTGCCAGAATTTTGATTATTTTACAGTTTAATCTTCAAATTTAAATTTAAATTTTGAGTAATGTACATATTTATAAATTTATTACTAAAATAAAATTTTCATATATTATTTTATACGAGTAATTTGAAGAAATAACCCTTAACTAATAAGGAGTGTGTTTCTAATGATTGCTCGAATAAAATAATATTTTTTATGTTTTAAATGAATTTATTTTTATCTATTTTTATATATTTATTGTATCTAAAATTTAGGATAATACTATGTTGTATGAGGAATTAATAAAAATACCCCCTTAATTGACTATGGAGGTATTTTCAAGGGTTATTCGTATAAAATCATATTTCTTTTTATTTTTTCTAAAAAAAGTTATCACAATTCAAATATTATTCGAATTTGCCAATTTTAATATTTAGATAATGTATAATCGCCTAGGTACCGATTTCGAGCGTTATTGAGTGTTAATCATTCCTCACGTGCAATCGACTATCGAACCCTTTTTCAAAATAAATTTTTGGTCAAACGCATATTAATTTTTATCTTTTAAAATTGTTTTTCTTAAAATTATTTTAAAAATTATTTTTAGGTATTCGATCTACCTAATTCAAAAGTCGATGATGACTCTAAATTTATTTATTTTTACGTTTATTTTAAAATTTAATATTTTCTCAAAATTAAATTGAATCGACCCTTGCAATAACCCTAAAAAGTTGCGGTGATCGTTTCGACACTATCCCTGCCTATATATATACACATATTTATACTACATTCCTAACACGTAGCACCGACTTTCTAGCAATTTATGTGATGAGATGTGGTTGAGAAATCTCCTCTCATGTCATCATCTATTTAGTTTCGAGTTTTCGGTTTTCTTCTTTTTCTCGTCATTCCATTTATGAAATAAATATTTTACTCTCTTTTTAGTCAGACTACTTATTTGTTTTCTAATAATAATAATACTATTTTTGTTGAATGAATAAAAATAAAATACAATAAAAATTATTATAGATAAATGTCTACAAAATTTAGAGTAAATTAATTATATTAACCGATTATCTCTCTTAAATTATTGAAAGTAAAAATTAGTTGTTGAACTATATAATAAAAGAATTAAAAAATACAAACAAACATCATTATTAAACGTTGATTTAAATTAATCGAAAATCGTGAAGAAAAAAAACAAGTGCCTCGTAGCCTATGGGCTCATATTAATAATAATAATAATAATAATAATATTATTATTATTATTATTATTATTATTATTATTTAGAATCAAAATGGGGGGGTCCTCTTAGGGAAATGAATGCACAAGGAAGTCGTAGGGCACATTGGTAGCATTAAAGGAGAGAGATAGGGCATGGAGTTTGGATACCCTCCTTACAATTAACACCCGAACAGGAGACACAAAGGTATCCGATGAAGACAACTCCATTCCTACAATTATGTTTTTTTAAGAATTTGAAGTTATTATAAAATATTAACTATTTATAATTTTTTAATCAATCGATAATATTTATATATTTTATAGATATAATTGTTCGAATTTAAAATATTTTAAGAATAGAGAAAATAATATTCTCTTTAAACATCAAAACTATTTAATAAATTTTTTTATTTTTTTAATAACATCTTTTATCTCTCTATAATAATGGACACCCCCTTTGCATCGGATCTTCTAAAATATTTAATTGCCTCTTCCTCCTATCCCATCTCTCTCACATATTATTTAGAAA
The DNA here is from genome assembly GCF_006381635.1 of Hibiscus syriacus. Lineage (NCBI taxonomy): Eukaryota > Viridiplantae > Streptophyta > Magnoliopsida > Malvales > Malvaceae > Hibiscus > Hibiscus syriacus. The sequence continues at coordinate 3,259,471 of NW_024062795.1, forward strand.
ATAAAAGTGAAAGACAAGGTGGAACGAAATCCACTATTTCTTTTATATTTGAACTATACAAGTTTTCAAAACAACACCAAAAGGTAAGGGCTCAACACCCTAATCTGCCCCTCCTTGCGTCATCGAGGACCGTCTTCTTTTAGAAAAATATTTATCAGTCTAATCCCAATAAAAAAATGAGCGTCTACAAAAGTAATTTTGTATTTAATCGTACTCAAAACCATTCTCTTATTATATCTCTAGAGATATAATTTTTATTTTTACGTAGATACAATCATAAGGTATTTATAATTTTATTCATAATTCTGATTATTGTTTTAGTGATAATGTTGAATTTAAAGATAAAAATGAATTATACGTGAATAAATAAGAAATGATAGTGAGTAATTAGATGAAAAAGAACTCGTGACTCATTAAAAAAATTGTTCTTTTAGAACACATTTTTCTTTTAGTGTACTTTAATGATATCTATGCTCTTTTTTACGTAGATAAAATGATTATTTTTCAATTGATATTAATGACCATTCTCTCTTTGACAATTTAGATTAATTCAATGGTGAATACTTTCTAAGAAGGGAGAATAGTACGACAATACGAGTGATAAAATAAGTCATTTTTTGACAAGAAATTGACATTGTTTTTCATGTAAATGAGAAAGTGATGGAAGAAATGAGATAGAGAAGGAGAGGCTGCATTTGCCCTTTGTTCATGTAAATGTAATAAATAAATAAATAAAAGTTTTAGGGAAATGGTGAGAGGGACCCTTTTTTTAAGTGATAATGGAAGTAGCCTTCATCCTCTCTGGACTCTTTCCCACCAGTTCTGAGTACCATATCTACTACCACCACAATAATAAATAGGATACGAGAAATTTAATTAAAATCCAGTACCATAAATGTGAATGAATTCACGAATATATCAATCTTTATTTAATTTAACTTTTTAATACGTTAATATATATATTAATAATTACTAAAAATTCAAAAATAAATTCAGATTACAATTTTAAAATTAATTTTAAAAAAACCAACGTATATTTAAGAAAACAGGAAGTAAATATCTTTAGTATCAGTTTTTGTAGGAGCTGATTTGAGGTTTGGAGAAGAGCTTTTTCTTAATCCTAACGATCACTTTCATTAGCATAAATAAAACCTAAAGTAATCAAGTAATGAGATTTTTTTGACGTAATAGACAAGTTAGCGACCATGACTCTCCACAAGCCATGTTTCTAGTCACGTTCTCGCCGTTAAAATCAACCTTTAATCCAACCACCTGATCAATTTTTTTCATTTTTGTTCTACGCTACGCCCATTTTTTAATTAAAAATTTTAATTAATTTATTTAATCATTTCTAAAATATAAACGCCTATAATTTTTTCATCTTTTATGCAATTCCTAATAAAAATAAATATTCAATCAAATCAAATCACAAAAATATCAAATTAATCTAGTTAACAAGTCTTATTTTAATACTCAAAATTATTCCGCAGACGAAAGGCATTTTGGGAGGGAGTCTTCCAACAGAGTTTATTCTTGGCAATTTAAGTTTGTACGCGCAGCATGTGAGAGTGAAGAGAAAGTAACTGTAAACTGACTACCGTAATATCCTACGACGTCCCCCCTGGTAGTCCAAATGTCCAACGGTGGCCGAAACAGAACCCGTTTGAACACGTAAGGAGTATGTTATGCAGATGAAAAGATGAGATAGTGCCACGTGTAAGGGATCATGTGCGGGTAGGGACGTCGAGCTTTCAGCCTCCCTCCGCGGGGCCCAGAAGCCGAAGCAACAATAATAGACAACACTTGGACGACGATCCGCTTGTTTAAATATTTAATATTTATGGCTAATGATTGTGTAATACGGAATTAGTGTTTAAATAAGGGAGGCATGATTGACACCTTTTTTTTTTTTTTTTTTTCTTTTCTGACACCGTTTGACTAATATTTTCAGAAGTAGTACTCTTTTTGCTGAGTTAGCAAAGGCGCGTCACCGGGGACGCGCTTTACTCGTGTTTTCGCTGAGTTGGATGCCACATGTGGAAGGCGCATCTCCGGGGACGCGCCTTTGCCAACTCAGCAGACACGTGTGGAAAGCGCATCCCCGGGGACGCGCCTTCCATTAAATGTCATAAATGCCCCCATTCGTTTTTCCTAACTACCCCTCCTCCTCCCTTATATAAACCCCCTCAACCCTCACTCATTCTTCACACCAAAATCATCTTCTCCTCTCTGATATAACTCAAATTCTCCAACTATTTGAGTTTTAAATTTGTTATTAGTGGTAAGAAATTTATTTTTATGTTATTATTTTTTTAAATAGTTATTATTTTTTATATTAATATATTTATGTAAATATTATATTTTTATTAAAATAATATTTATATAATTATTATTTATTTAGAATTTTTTTTTGCTAATTATATTGTTTTGTCTACAGTTATAATGGAAAACGAAATGCTGTTGCGATTGGATATTGATCATATCTCCAGACATTTTAGCGATATGGTAATATTTTTTATAATTAATGTTAATATTTAAATTTATTTTTATTTTAAAGTTATTATGAATTTATATTAATTTTTATTTTTTATAATGTATATTATTTAGGATGTTGATCGTATTTTAGAGACTTTTATTAAAAATCCACGTATACCGACACCGGAACGTATTTTGCCATATTTGGCTTCTGCCGGGTTCGGGTATATTGCAACAATTATAGGCGGTTGTAAACTCGAACCTGTCCTAATTTCTGCACTGATTGAGAGGTGGAGGCCCGAGACACACACTTTTCACCTTCCATGTGGAGAGACAACAATTACATTGGAGGATGTCTCTATGCATCTGGGGCTTCCCGTCGACGGAAATATGATGTGTGGTATGGCGTATGGTGATTGGCAATCAATGTGCATTGATTATCTTGGAGCTGCTCCGCCAGAGTTTAATGGAGGTAGAATAGCTTTATCTTGGTTGAAAGCTAATTTTGAGGTTTTAAATGAAAATGCTTCAGAGGATCAAGCAAAGGCATGTGCTCGGGCATATATTCTACGAATAATTGGAGGAATATTGATGCCCGACAAATCTCGCAACCAGGTGCATTGTATGTGGTTGCGGCATCTGATCGATTTTGATGAAGCTGGAAGATATAGTTGGGGTGCTGCAGTTTTGGCATTTCTCTTTAGAGAAATGTGTCGGACGACGAATTATAAGAAAACTGCTATCGGTGGATGTCTTATGCTTCTACAATCATGGGCGTGGTTCCGCATGCCTTTCTTATGCCCGATCGTGAATGAACCATACGTATTCCCCTTATTGTTGAGGTAATTTTCGAACTAAATTTTGATTTAAATATTTTCAGTTAAATAGGGTGATATTTAGTTTATATTATATTTCATAGGTGGTCGATGAAAAGAAAGGACCATAAAAGTATACCTACTGGGTTAGAAGAAATTCGTTTACTTATTGATACGAAAGCTGGGTCTGAGGTATATTTTTAAATTTGTTTAATTATTAATATTTTAATTTAAAATGTTAGATATAATTAGAATATTTTATTTATTTGAATTGTATATTTATATTTTAGTTTCAGTGGATACCTTATGCGAGCGATGAAGTGAAAGCTTGCATCCCACCCCACCTTAGTGGGTCATTAGAGGTATGGATATCGGTTATACCACTTATATGTTATGCTATTATTGAGTGGCATCCAGTTGATCGCGTGCTCCGTCAGTATGGTTGTACACAATATATTCCTGGAGCTCCTAGGAATTTAGACGACGTGCATAACATAGATAGACGAGGGAAGAAAGATGTTAACTGGGTGGTGAGACACAGAGATTGGATTGCGTTTTGGGAGAACCGATATACACTGGTGGCCCATCGACAATATTACGCTGAAACTGGTCATATGGTTACGGATAACTATATGGACTGGTTTAATGAAAATGGGAAGCCGTTTCTACTTTCGGCGGAAGCACGAGGGGTTAACATTCCTAGGCGCCGAGAAAGATGTCAACCGTCTCAATATCATCGTCCCCCGACGCGTGGACGGAGAGAAGGCGCTACCGGTTCTGCATCAGTCCCACCACAACATCCTTATTCGTCGATGCCGTAGGGGTACATGCCCAGCCCTCCACTTCATATGCCAAGCCCACCAGTTTATATGCCATCTCCGCAGGGTTACATTCCGAGCCCGCAGGGTTACATTCCGAGCCCGCAGGGTTACATTCCTAGCCCGCCAGGTTACATGCCTAGCCCGCAGGGTTTTATACCATATGGAGGTGCATATACGACTATGTTTAATGATCCAACATATGGTTCATATGCATCTTATTTGGCTGGTGGTGCTTCTCCGCAGACACCTCAATCTCCATCTGGATCACAGATATCGATGCAATGTTTCCACAGTTTTCACAGTTCCCGGGGAGCGGTGGGATTGTTACTAGCACTCCTCCAGGGTCGTTATTTTATACAGGCCCTTCAGCCCCTTCAGCGTCATCTACACCAAATGAAGAAAATGCTGTTGATGATGATAGTGAAGATGAGGAGACTGAAGAACAAGTTCCACGAAGAAATCCTCCACGAAATAGACAACCACCGCAATGTGGAACTCATTCGAGAAGACGACATCGGTGATCCAGTTATATTTAATGTTATTTAAATAATTATATTTCAGAATTTTATGTAATTTGGTTATGTTATTTAAATGTTTCATGGTTGTTACATACATATTTTTTAATGTTATTTTTTATTCACATTTAACATTAAATGTTTGATAAATGTTTTTAAAATACAAATTATATTATTCAAAATTTAAAATAAAAATAAAAATAATATTATTCAAATTTAAATTTAAAATATAAATTATAGTATTCGAAATTTAACATTAAATTTCAACTTAATATTCCAATTGTATTCGAAATTAAAAGTTATATTCCAATTATAGTTCACAATACTTAAATTGAAATTAAATTTATCCATACATATGATTTTATCATTAACATATATATTAAAACGTATACATTAAAATCAACTTATGTTGAGTTCATCGATCGACGGAATCGGCCAAGAGGGGGTGAATTGGCAATTTATTCAATGTCACATTTCAATGCTCATTTCATACAATTTCAATGTCACAATCAACTTATCACTTCACATTTATTCAATTTATCCATAACCTTTTATCTAATTTATTCAAACTTCACATAACGTTTTAATTTAAGTTATTCTTAACTTGCTAAACTTTCAAAAGAAGTTAAATTTTGGTTATAATTTACCTGATTTACAGATATATCTAGTGTCCCCGAGGGACGTGAGTGACATAATAGGGCAATGATAACATATTCTATGACAAAATAATGGAAGGCGCGCCCCCGGGAACGCGCCTTCATGTCCCCTGAGAAATAATAGGTACTGATTTATCTAGTGTCCCCGAGGGACATGAGTGACATAATAGGGCAATGATAACATATTCTCTGATGAAATAATGGAAGGTGCGCCCCCGGGAACGCGCCTTCATGTGAATAGTGAAATAATAGGTAATGATATATCTAGTGTCCCCGAGGGACATGAGTGACATAATAGGGCAATGATAACATATTCTCTGATGAAATAATGGAAGGCGCGCCCCCGGGAACGCGCCTTCATGTGAATAGTGAAATAATAGGTACTGATATATCTAGTGTCCCCGAGGGACATGCGTGACATAATAGGGCAATGATAACATATTCTCTGACGAAATAATGGAAGGCGCGCCCCCGGGAACGCGCCTTCATGTGAATAATACTCCGATTATAGACACTATTATATGCAACGTATTATAAACTTTCAAAACAAACTTCAGTTCACAATCTTTCAAATTCTCAAATTCCCAAACTCTAAATTCTCAAATTCTCTGAAAATGAGTCGTCTTTCTGCTGTTGTTTTGTATGATGGAGAAATTAAGGAAGCTGAAGAGGGGGTTGTTTTTTAGTCAGATCATTATATCCCCTTAACCTTGAAGAGGAACATCACAATTGAGGAGTTAATCACAAAAAATTCGTTAAAGATTCGTGTAGCAGGCCAGAGAAGACTATCTTCACTTCAGTACAGATTTCCTACTGAACTTTTTCCGCTCACGTATACATCATTTTAGCTTTCAAACGATGATGATGTTTCTATGATGGTTGATACTCATATGGGGAGTTCACAATCTCTTATTGAAATGTATGCCACTTTTATTGAGGTTCGTGCAACTCGTGGTCTCTCATATTCCTCTCACTTTGGCATTGCATATCAAACTGATCAAGTTGATAGCCCGACACAACTGATCTGTAATGATTTCACATCATTAATGGCGGATCCAACGCCATATACCATGACATCAAGTTCAATAGGAAGGCATTCATCTGCAACTGCTTATGATCTCAACCCACGTGGCTTCACCAATAATCCATATGGCAACATCTCTTCTACTTCAAGGGGCAGACATTCATCTGCCAATGTTTTCGACTTACATATGGAAATGCCAACGAGACGACAGTCTATTCACATCCCACATGATACAATGGCCTCAAGTTCAAGGGGAGGACACGCAAGCGGGAACTTATTTGACCTCAACATTGGATTATCGGAGGAACCCTCATCTCCACCAGAAGAACCTCTTCGGGAGTCAGGTGCAGATGGTGCTGAAACGAGATTATTCGTTGAACCTGACTCACCACAGTTTAACGTACATTCTGATGATGACGAGGACGACGTTCCGATAAATACAACACCAGCTGAACTTCCTGCACATATGTATGAGGTTGATTATGATGCAATGTATGAGCCTAAATTTCCAGATCTTCCTGATGTTGGCAACTATGGACTTCAATCATCAGTCAATGACGGTAATTTACATATTGGAATGGAGTTCGCATCGAAGGAGAAAGCAATGATGGCAATAAAGAGTTACAATATTCGTAACTCAGTTCAGTCTCGAGTTGATCGATCTAACACGGAGAAATATGTCTGCTACTGCGTCCAACGTGACAACGGATGTCAATGGATGGTCCGTGTATCAAAGAGGAAGAAAAACTTATGGGAACTAACCAGATATAACGGTCCTCATACATGTTGTGCAACAGGTATAAACCAGGATCATCCCAACTTGGACTCCAACATTATTTGTCAAGCAATCATGCCCATTGTGAAGCAAAGCTCTCATATAGCTGTTGCAGTGTTGATTTCTGCTATACAGTCACAATATGGGTACACTGTCTCATATAAAAAAGCGTGGTTGGCAAAACAGAATGCCATTTGCAAACTTCATGGCGAATGGGATTCCTCTTACAACGAGCTGCCCAGTTGGTTTCATGTTGTGCAAAGACTTAATCCCGGGACAATTGTTGAGTTCAAAACTCAACATCATTACGTGAATGATCGAATGGTTCGCGATCGCTGCCAATTTTACCGAGTCTTTTGGACTTACCCTCAGTGTATTAATGCAGTCAAGTACTGTAAACCAATTGTCCAAATTGATGGTACTTTCTTGTATGGGAAATACAAGCAAGTTTTATTATTGGTTATGGTCCAAGATGGAAACCACAATATTCTTCCTGTTGCGTTTGCCCTCGTTCAAGGAGAAGACACTGAGTCTTGGGCTTTTTTCCTTAAAATTTTACGTTTACATGTTGTTACCAGGGAACGAGTATGCATTATTTCAGACCGAGGAGCCAGGATAAAAGCAGCAATGGACTATTTGGGTACAATGTATAGACCTCCACATGTTCAACATCGTTATTGTGTCCGTCATATTGCTGCAAACTATTACGAAAAATACAAGAAGAACGATGAACGTCAGTTAGTCGTGCGGATGGGTATGTTACTTTTTCCTAATTTTTCTATCAATTTCTTATTACTTATTTATACTTCATATTAACTATTACATATTCCTAATGGCTTAGGTTACGAACTCTTACCTCAAAGGTTTGAGTCGATGCTACAAGAGCTGTTTGGCAAAAATAAGAAGGGGTGTGAGTACATTATGGACATCAGCAAAGAAATGTGGACAAATGCATATGACGGGGGGTATCGCTATGGTCATATGACAACAAACTTGGCTGAAGCAATAAATTCAACCTTAAAGGGGGCGCTTCATTTACCAGTCACGGCGTTGGTTAAAACGACTTATTTTCATTTGGGTCAACTCTTTGCAAAGCTCGGTGGACAAGCTCTTACTTGGATGCAAAACGGACATATTTACCACCCAAGACTAGTAGTTGATTTACAGAAAAAAGTGGCTGCATCAAATGGGATGTTAGTTACAAATTTTTCTCGCACCCGTGAATTGTTTCGTGTAACCGAAATGCCACGTCCCCTGCAAGGGATTGAAGCTAACTCTTTCAGAGTTAATCTGCAAGAGAGGTGGTGCGATTGTGGTTTCTTTCAAGCACTCAAATATCCATGCTCTCATGTCATTGCTGCTTGCTCACATTCGCATTTGGACTACAAAAATTATGTTGGTCCCGTATACCAACTTTCACAAGTATTCAAGGTATATGAATTTGAGTTTCCGCCCATAGGAAACGAAAGAGACCCAAATGAGATTCAAACTTGGCTTACAATTGTACCAGATCTATTGCTATTGAGGGATTCAGGTCGTCCAAAATCTACTAGAATACATTGTGATATGGATATTCGGGAGAAGTCAACAGAACAAAAACGATGTGGGCATTGTAGAAACATCGGGCACAATAGAAAAAAATGTCCAGCTCTGTTATCATCATATAACTGTTAATTCTTATGTAATTAATATTGTATTTAAATGAATGTTTTTGTTTCTAATAATTTAATGTTATTGCATTTATATAATTTGTCAATGTATGTACACCTAAATAATTTTTTTTAACTTTTAAATATATAAATATATTTAATATATTTATTTAATATAATAATTAATATTATTAGTCATAATTTTTTTAAAATATAATAATAATTCCACCTTCTAAGTAGAGAAAAATATTAAATTAAACAAATTAAAAGTTATTAAAAAATTTATGTATACGATGACACATTTCATGTTCTGATTGGAGGATTAAATTTATTAAATTAAATTTTCAATAAGACTAATTTTATAAAATATGTAAGTCTTGAAGATTAAATATGTAATTATACTAATTTATTAACTTATACATCAATATTTTCGTTAAATATTGATATGAGATGACTAGATTGATAACATTTAAATAATTAACTGATAAAATTAATAGATCGATAATCAAAATCAAAAATAATAATATAACCATATGTATAATATTATAATTTCATACATTTTTCCTATAATCGAAACATTTTATAATAATAATAAAATACGTGTCTGCTGATTCTTACATTTGATAATTCTTACATTATAATCGAAACATTTTACATAATATATTATTAATTTATAATAATAATAAAAATAAACTATTTATTATTAAATAAAATACGTGTCTGCTGTAGGGATGGCAATGGGTCGGGTCGGGTCGGGTCGGGTTTTTGGGCCACCCGACCCGACCCGAGAAGAAAGGGTTTTTCACCCGTGACCCGACCCGATCCGACGAAATTAAGGTTTCACCCGACCCGAACCGACCCGAATATATGACTTAGAAACCCGACCCGACCCGACCCGAAATAATAATAAAAAAAATTTTATTCAATGAAAACAGTGACTTAATTGAAAAAAATTATATATGGAGGAACATTATTGTAATTATCCCTAAATATATAGGATAAAATTATATATATTTTTCGGGTTGGGTCGGGTCGAATTTTGTTCACCCTAAACCCGACCCGACCCGAACAGTACATTTAAAAAAACCCGACCCGACCCGACTCGAACCCGATTTTTTTAAAAAAAAATCCGACCCGATCGGGTTGGGTCGGGTCGGAACCCGTCGGATTCGGGTTGAGTTGCCATCCCTAGTCTGCTGAGTTGGCAAAGGCGCGTCCTCGAGGATGCGCCTTCCACACATGACATCCAATTCAGCAAAAACACGGGTAAAGCGCATCCCCGGGGACGCACCTTTGCAAACTCAACAGAAAAGATACTACTTCTGAAAATATTGGTCAAACGGTATCAGAAAGGAAAAATAAAAAAAATAAAAAGGATATCAATCATGTCAAATAGCCTTTCTTTTTCCTTTTTTTAGTTTTTTAGTTTTTCTCTTTCTTACAAGGGAAAATAAGAGAGAAAAGAAGCCGTTTTATCTGTGCACCGGACAAGCCCACGTGGGTTGTCATGTCATTGGGCCCCACCGATCACGAACTCTGCTTATGGGATGCATTCGATGATGGACAGGACCCTATTTAAATTTTAATTTTTCTTACTCCAACCCCTCTTTCATTTACTTATTCAACTCTTTTTTAAATATTAATTTTTTTTAGGTTTGTGGAAAATCATATGATATATATACGTACACGTTAGGTTTAATTTTAATTTTTTTTAATTTAATTATCGATATTTTTTTATAATATTTAATAATCAATATTTGATTTACTTATCAATTAATCTGAATTAGATTTTGTCGATGCTTAGTATGGGTGATCAACATAATCTAATTTATTTCATTTACAAATATTATGATTCGAACTCTTAACCTTACTTAAAAATTTGATATCTCATCCCACTAAATCAATTGATGATTAATAAAATTTTAATATTTTAATATTACATATTTTAGAGATAGAATTTAAAATTTTAATATTAAATTTTAAATTTTAAAATTTAGATTTTATTATTATAATAGATAAAATATTTAAAAATTACATAATATATATCAAGTAGTAAATCAGTTTGTTATATTAATATATACTTATAATATTAAGGTTATAATTTGATTTAAATTTTGTTCATGTTTTTTAACATATTTACTACATAGCACGCTTTAATATTATTGAAGTATATTATTCCTCTCGTCCTATTCAAACTGTTTTTTATTGGTTTTTCTTGATTAATTTTTTTCTACTTTCTTTTATTATTATTCAACAATTATTATTTATAAAACTATAACATTATATATTTTAAAAATCTTTAATTAAGTAGTTTTTAAATATATATTTTATAAACTTTATTTTTTTAAATATTTAAAATAATCATAACCATAATTAAAATTATAAAAATTTAAATTTTAAAAAAAAAAAAAATTTAGTGGAAGAGAGGCAGTAGTACTTTATCAAATCAACTTGTTTAGAACATAATATCAATCTAGAATTTTCAGACGGTTAGTTAGAGATTTTTTTTTACACTTAAAGTTCCTATTTTCAATCATGTTAGTTTAAGATTTAATCATTAATTTACTCATTGAATCACTTAAGTAATTAAATTGAGTATTATTCTCCTTTGAAATTCTAGATACGAGCAATTATATATATGTAGAGTGTATATATATATGTTATTTATAATTAAGATAAATTATAATCATATATAACATTGTAATAGATTTAGACTATTCAAAAAAATATTTAATCATTATCGTGATTGATATTTTCCGTTATAATTTACTGTGTGATATATTGATTAGATTGCCCTTGTCTGTCGTGTGGTATATTTTATTAGTTCAATAAATATATATTTTTGGTATAAATCAGTAAATATGTTTAGATTTCAATACAATTTATCAAATAAGTCTTAATTTAATAGATAGATTTATTAATATGATATCTAATAAAATTTTAATTTGAACTTATTCAAATATATATTATATTTTTAATTTGATAATAAATTAAAATATATTTTAATTTAAACATTACATTAAAAAATATAATCGATCATTGAACTACAATATTGATTTATAAGTTTTAAGTACTAAATCCCAAAAAATTGTCAAATTTATGGACTTGAAGCATATTTTGACTGATTTAACAATTAAATATTATTTTAACTAATTTTAGCAAACAAAGGATTCTGTGGGGGAAATCAGCCTAGATTTCTGATGCAGTTGTTATGGCAAGAGGAGAAGTTGAATTATAATAAATTATCCAGGAATCTGGACCATACATTTTCAAAATATTATTTATTTTGTTCTCTATATACGTGTACATCTTAATCCCAGATGTGATTTATACTTATCATCATTTATGCATCACATCTAATAGAGATTTTTATTAGATTTAGATTTTTTTTTGAGTTCGTGAGATTGAGTCCTACGGATGATATTTCATAATTCGGAGGTCTCCTACAGAAGCTGTTCTCAACCTGGCGTTGGAGACAGCCTACTATCCTACCTCCCTCCTACTCCATTACATATGAGAATAAAGATCAGCTAATTTTTTATCTAATAGAGATTTTATGTTAAAAGATTAAATTTTTAAAAAGATATAAATTATAAAATTATAAAAAATGAAAATAAACTTTTAAACAAAAAAATATATATGTAGACACCTGTTTTTGTAAGGGTTTACAAAAATATTTTATTATATTATATATTTTTTTATTAATTATTATTAATATATTTTTATTTTATTATTTTTGCAAACCTCACACTCAACAACCTCGATTTAGTGAGATTCAAAAAATAAACCAACGTATCTGAATCCTATTGAAACACTAAAACCGAAGCATTTTGAGTCCAAGTAGAACTCTAAATATGAGTTAAAAATAGATTTCTTTATACTATAAATAGACTCATGCATCAAGAGGAAAGGACACAGAGAAAAACGTAGAATCAAAATCAGAGGAAGGGGCAACGATTTAGAAAAACTGAGGGAAGAAAAGGACAAAAAACAAGCGTGGAGGATCCAAAATCAATATCTAAAAGCACGAGGAGTAACAAAATATTTTAATTGCAAATCCAATTTCTCTACACTCAAAACATAAGAGATGTAACAACTTTTGACTTATTCTTTTTATTTTATTTTTTATTTATTTACTTTATATATATTTTTTATATTTTCTCCTAATTTTAATATTTTTTATTTCTTTTTACATTGTTATATATATATATATTTATTTATTTATTTTTATTAATATTATTATATTAATTTTTTTTATTTTCTCATGTTTATTTTCAATTTTAAAATCTAACACTTTTGACTTTTTAAAGATACTTTCAATCGATAAAAGATAATTAATTCAAATTGAATTTTTAAATTTCAATTTAAATTTTGATTTTCGTGGTTAAGACAATCGATGAATTAATTGGTACCGAAAAGGCGGTTCAAGGGTGTTAATCCTTCTTTGACCGTAACCGACTCCCAAACCCGACACGTTTCTAGTACAACGCAGATCAAGTAAGATGGTGTCCGACCTACCTAAATTCGTTTAAATGGTTGGTGGCGACTCCAATTCATTTAATCTAAGTCGAAACCCAATTCGAGGTCCAACCGAAAGACAGTTCCGACAATATAAAAAAATTAAAATATATGATAATTTAAAAAACAACTGTGGCTACTCATACTTGTCTCTCTACCCAGTGAAACACATATAACAGTTCAAGTTGTCAGCTAACTCATCTTGTGTGATGCATTTTAAAATATGAAAAAGATGATTTTTATATGCTATATATTACATCTTATGCTTTTGCTTTAATTATCAGATCACCTATTAATGAAATATTTTACAATCCGATAATCAAACTACACTTTAATCACGAGGTTAATAATTAAATTGGTGAGAAAATTATTTTTTAAAATTTATTTTGATAAAATAATTTTATTGAAGAGCTTTTTTTTCAATTTATTTGATAAATCTTCATAGTTTTTCTTTCATACATGTTTTATATATATTATTTTTAATAAATAAAAATAATTAATAATTAGTATAGAGTATTTTTTATGTTATATTCAATTTTTGACATATAAAATATTTTAAATTATTTATTTATTAAATAAAAACGAGTACAATTAGATTCAATCAACTATGATTGTAAACTTGTGAACTATAAATTATCTAATTACTTATCAAATAGTTGTTCAATTGGATCCGTTTCCTTATCTTACCTTAAATATAAGATTTAAGTTTTAGAATCTAAAAATATGTTTTAAACAACGACAACAACAAAACCCTGTTCTCATATGCAATGTGGTAAGGGGGAGGTAGGGTAGTAGGCTGTCCCCAACGCATGGTTGAGAGCAGCTTCCGTGGAAGACCTCCGACAGTCAGAAAATTAAAAATAAAGATAAAATGCAATGCATGTATAAATAAATAAGTACATATTTGAACAGTCTTCATATACAATCTTCATATGTGCTTCTGTAATGGGAAGTAATCCCTGCTAATAAATCCCTGCATAATAATCTCTGCATATAGACAGAAACGTAAGACTCGACTAAAATTAAAAAGAGGAAACATGAAGAGAATGATACACATAAGTCAACGATAGCAAGCTACGAGAAGGAATAAAGTCAAATGGGTTAAAATCTAAACTAAGGCAACACTAATCCGCTACCCTAGTCCTAAGCCTTCATTAATTCCAATGACAGAAACGTATAAAAAGTAGAAGCCATAGAAATTACAACAAAGACATTAAAAGAAGACAGAAATGTTACACCCTATGGATGTGACCCACACTAATCGACTACCCTAGTCTTAAGTCTCCATACTTTCCTATCAGAGGTCATGTCCTCGGTAAGGGCTAAATCCTTCAAATCAGATCTCAAGCAGTCTTCCCACTTCCGCCTTGGTCGTCATCTCCTTCTGGCACCGTCTACTGTAATCGACTATACCCTCCTAACCGAATCCGACGGTTGTCGCCTAAGGACATGCCCAAAACACCGTAGTCTTTCCTCCCTCAATTTTTCGGATTCAGGCACCACCCCCAAGGACATCCTAATAGCAGAGTTTGGTGTCATGTCCCACAGAGTCCTACCACATGCCCATCGAAGTATTCTCATTTATGTGGCCTCCATCCTCCTTACGTGATCCTTCTTGATTGCCCAACATTCTGATCCATACAGCAGCGATGGTCTTATTACCATTCTATAAAATTTTCCCTTAAGTTTTTGAGGCACCTTCTTGTCACACAAAACTCCAGTAGCAGCCCTCAACTTTAGCCATCTCGCCTTTATACGGTGTGTAACGTCATCATCTACACCCCCATCCTTATGTATCATAGACCCTAGGTACTTGAAACAATCATTTAAGGGAATAACGTGTCATTCTATGCATACTTCTACATCTTCATCGTTTTGGTTCCCACTGAAGTTTGAACATAAATACTTTGTCTTTTCAATATTGATCCTTAGACCTTTTTCTTCCAAAGCAGTCTTCCAGGTAGCCAATATACTATTCAGCTCAGTTTTTGTTTCAGCAACTAGGACAATGTCGTCAGTGAAAAGCATACACCATGGAACACCGTCAGGTGTCACACAATAGATGTCGTCCATAATCAAGGAGAAGTTGTAAGGGCTAAGAGCCGACCCCTGGTGGAGTCCGATTTCCACCGGGAATGCCTTGGTGTCGCCAACTGTAGTTCTGACGTATGTAGTAGATCTACAGTACATAACACGAATCGCCCGAATATAAGCAGTTGGGATACGTCTCGTTTCCAAGGTCTTCCAGATCATATCGCAGGGAACTCTATCATATGCCTTCTCAAGGTCAATGAACGCCATGTGAAGATCTCTATTTTTCCCTATATTTCTCCATAAGCCGTCGAAGTAGATGAATCGCCTCCGTAGTAGACCTGCCTGACATAAAGCCAAATTGGTTTTTCGAAACCCTAGTAACATGTCTCAACCTAGCCTCTATCACCCTTTCCCATAGCTTCATGGTTTGGCTGAGTAGTTTAATACCTCTGTAGTTGCCACAACATTGGGGATCTCTTTTATTCTTAAAGATTGGTATCACCGTAAACTTTCTCCACTCATCTGGCATCTTGGCAGTCTCTAAAATAATATTAAAGATATTGGTTAACCACTTAACTCCCTCTTCTCCTAGGGCTAACTACACAGTGATAGGAATTTGATCTGCACCGACAGCTTTGTCCCTCCCCATCTTTCTAAGAGCCATTTTGACTTATTCAAACCCAATCCTACTTGTAGGGCAGTCATTGGCCGTAGTATGATGGTCGACTGACCCATCAACGATACTATCACTACAGGGAGAGGCACCTTTATTAAATAAGCCAAATAAGTAACTACCCCAAACCTCTTAATATCATGATTTTTCACTAAAAGAACACAATTGTTGTCCTTAATAAACCTAATGCTACCTAGATCCTTTTTCCTATTCTCCCTGGATTTTGCAAGTCTGAAGATGCCGTTTTGTCCTTCATTGGTGTCTAATCTCTTTATACTCATTGACCTTCCCTGTCGACAATCCAATGGTGCTTTTGCCCACCTCTCTGATGGAACTATAAATCATAATCATATTCAAACTTACATAAATATATGTGATGAAGTTGCATTTTTTAGAAAGTTTGAGGTTTGATAATAAGTCAATAGGCATGGGCAGCTTCCCTTAATAATTCATTGATAAACAACTTTATTTCCCTTTATATACCATACTCTTCCTCTCCCCGTTGCCCTTAAAAGCACTCTTCTTTTGTTTTTTCTTCCCCAATGTACCTAAAAATCCCCTCTGAATTTACAAGTAATAATAATAAAGATCGCATAAGCTTGTATCATATATGGTTATATGGTACTATCCCTCACAATGAACTCGTGTTCCGCATGAAGTCATAAACCAAACCTGCCTGAACTTCTTCATTGCCCACAAGCTTTGTTGTTTTGTTTTGTTTTTTTTAGTGTCGGAGGCATGAATAGAGCATTGCAGGAGATGTTACAGTGTTCCGACATGACGTTGCTCGAGAGACAAAAGGCTCGCTTGAAATGGCAAGAGCAACAGCAGCAGCAGCAAAGTTATTTCAGTGAGTTGAGTGGAGTGTTTTCGAGCCAAACCGCCCACGTACAAGGCTTTCAGCAGAGTGGTTTGATGAGCTACGTTGCTGGTGGCGGTGACTCGGTGTTACCCGACGTGGTGATGACTCGGCAACCGAAGCCCGACCCTGGTTTGGAGACCGCATGGCCTGAATTGGGAAAGGTTGACATGGGTGCCATGGGGTTTGGCCCGTGTGGGCACGGTAATGGACAGAGTTTTTATATGAATCAAGCCATATCTAGAACTTCCAGCTTCCCTCCAGCCGTGACGGCGGCGGCAGCGGTGGAGGTCAAGGGCAACTTAGAGAAGATGGCTTTAGCTGTTGGAAGAGAAAGCTTCAAGAAAAGGAAAGTTGAAAAGTTGCAAAACTCAAAGGTACATGTGTTGTTGTTCTATTCCTTCATTTATCACAGTATATCATTATTAAAAACAGCCGTTAAAATAGGAGTTCCCCTTTGGATTATATATCCAGGTTGTTGCAGAAGATGACTCCAAGAGGATCAAAGCAATTGAAGAAGGAGAGTCGAAAATTACTGGGCCAAACACCAAAAAAACCAGTAACAACAAGAAGGAAACTTCCGGTGATACTTCCAAAGAGAATTCAAAGGTTTCTGATGTTCAAAAGCCCGATTATATTCACGTCCGGGCACGTCGAGGCCAAGCCACCGATAGCCACAGTTTAGCCGAGAGAGTGAGTGAAATTTGTGTGTTATTTTCATTGTTTTTTTAAGTCTCCATCATCAGCCAATAATGTTTATTTATGTTGATTATACAGGTTAGAAGAGAGAAAATCAGTGAAAGAATGAAGTATCTGCAAGATTTAGTTCCTGGATGTAACAAAATCACCGGCAAATCAGGAATGCTTGATGAAATCATCAACTATGTTCAATCTCTGCAACGACAAGTCGAGGTAATGAACAAAAAAAAACTGAACATATGGAAGTATATATATTGAACATTCATGAACTATCAGCTAATTTTGGTGCTTTTATTTTCAAAATATGCAGTTTTTGTCTATGAAACTTGCTACTGTAAATCCCAGGCTCGATTTTGACATCGACAATCTTTATGCCAAAGAAGTGTTTCCCTCTTGTACCACTAATTTTCCGACGGTTGCGAACATGTCAACGGAATTGGCAAACCACCCTCCCTATCTTCAATTCAATCCAATTCAACAATTGGTTTCTGGTTGTGGAGTGGAAATGGGAATCAACTCTTCCGATATGGCACTCCGAAGAACGATTAGTGCCCCGGTTTCGATACCGGACGCAACGTTCCTCAACACGTCCTGTTTCACTGGAATGCAGCAAATTCAACCCTCTGCAACATGTGATGTTGAATTGCAGAATCTTTACAATGTGGCATTTACAGGTACAACTAATGCTGATAAGCTACTTATAAGGAAGAACAGTGTCCCATTACAGGGTCATTTTCACTCCACAATGACAACAAAACCATAGATTTTCAACGATAAGCACTATATTTTCCTTTTCATTATTCTGTTTAAGTTAAGACTAAGCAAACATTTTGACCTACTAATATTGTCATCTACAGTTACAATTATCATATCATGCTAATGAGTTCCTTAGAAGAACTGGCAACCATGAAAATACTTCTTGAGTGGTATTTTCTACCCTTTTCCCCCCTGATCCGTCTGATGTGATTTATGCAGGTTCCATTGAAGGAAATGACCTAAAGATGGAGAAGTGAAATCAGAATATTAGTTGATGATTAATGATTGAGATAATTCAAGATGCCTTTGATTTTGATTCTTTTTCTATTCATTAGGTACATATGTATAAATATTTGTATTATACTCTCAAATGGTATGAATAAGATCAGTGTAGTTCAATTTTACCTATTCAACAATCACACAGTTAATTTTCATTTTCACTGCAAAGGCTTTGATTCCATTGGCAACAAGTTGTTTCTTTGTTGGATTAAGCTTAATTGACAACTTGAAGCAGTAACCTACAAGTGGACCATCTTTGGCTCCCTTTCGTGACTTGAGTGATATATGCTCTGATTAAGACACTGATAATTAGTGCATAACTGCACATAATGAGCAACAAGGAGCAAAACTTGTATGAATAAAGGCATAGGGATGTGAGAGAACAGGCGATCATCCGATTTCCGGGTGAACACCGAAGGGACCACCGAAAGGGGGGTTGCCTGCAACATCATTGAGACTACTAGTTCTTGGAATCACGAGAGCCTCAGCTTTCATTCATTTTCTAGCCATTTGCAGGCAGGATCTCTTGGATTCTCTTTTCTTGTGTTGATTGTGAAAGAAGATATTGCCTTTTCCCTTTCTTGGGTCCATTTTTCCTCTCAGCTTTCTTTCTCCTTTCACATACTGCAATTTCAAGGAATAAAAAAACAGCCAAAAAGTGGCACAGAGATTCACTAAATATATGTAAAATTTGTTCGGAGCAAGCGAGTCAAGTGCTTGTCTTTACTTTGGAACAGGAATCCTGAGAAACAATATCCTATGCATTACTTGTCAAAATTGAACTTGAACCTTTGTTTAATTAGTTCATGCAGATATTTTTCAACAACACTAATGGGAGGAACACGACATTAAACCATAGATTATGGTCACAATATGTTGTTGGAAGTTTAGGGCCTGTTAGAAATAATCGAGGAATCTGTCCAGGCAAGTTTCATGTATAATTGAAGCTCTGAAGCTGCTTGGTGGCGTTCGATTAAGAGCTTTTCCCTTGTGGAAATGTCATCCAGCCTCTAATATGTTTATGAAATTCTAACGCAATTTGCAACAGGTCCAAGCCCTTCATTATAACAGTTGTTAGATCAAGTCAGATCCGAGACATAAGAGAAAATCAAAAAGAATAAATAAGAAAGGAAAGAGGAGAAGCTCAGAAGTTGCTAAGAATGGATGAAAAAGTTCATCCTCATGTTACGAATCAGATTAACGAGATTGAATTTTCTATAAATCATCATCGCACCTTCTCTTTCCCTATTAAACCCTAAAATAATAACAAAACAGAAGGATAAAAAAAGTTTAATAAAATACACTAGGGTTTGAAAATTTTAGCTTAAGAAAGATGAAAAGACTTGATTTTGAATCGACCCGAAGCTCGTAGTTAGGGATCTAGACCTGGCGATTTATTTATAGGCAGTCAACACTTATAGTGAAATTACGAATATACCATGCAGCTATCCTATTTAGGGTTTTTGCTGGGTTCTGAACACTACCAAGCCAGCTTATAGCCCACATGTTCAGAAAAATAAAACAGGCCCAAAATATACTTTTACAATATTAATATGAATTATATTTCAATATTTTAAATAGAATTTATTTGGGTATTCAATATTAAAACATTATTATTAAAATGTAACTATTTGAAATATTGATATTTTTATTTATAAATAACATTAACAAATTATTTCATACAATTGGTGAAGAAAATAGTCTACAGATAGAATTCTAATATCTTTTATCTTATTTAGAGTTTTATGATTATAAATATTAATATGTGAAGTGTTGGTGGTCCACGAGCTTAGTCATTCCATTCGTAATTTTATTTTTTTCGAGATGTTCCCTGAAAAACAATTGTCCAACTTTCTTGTCTTAATTCAGCGATATTGTGGACTAACGTTAAAGAATTTGTTACATCATTCATGTGTTTGACGAGTCTAATCGTATTTAGACAATTCAAATAAATAACCAAATGTAAATAAAATTAATTTTTATCTTTAAAAAATGTGAAAGAAATCTTCGGTATCATTGCTGAGTAGGTCTAGAGGCCATATATCTAATTGGTTTTAAAGTGTTTTCGTTACTTTTAGATTTTCGTGAATAATAATATATAAAGATAATAGTAGGTGCATAGCTACTATGGTTGATGAAGTAATTGCACTTACTAATTTGGCTTAGAATTCAATTTTGTTTTCTCTCTAAAATACCATTTAAGCTAAGCCCCAGGTTTTAGCATTGTATTGACATGTAGTTAAATAAACATTTTGAACAACCTCCAATCTGAAGCAAATCACTTTTGCTTAACGATAAAGTTCACCAGCCCAAGGGCAGCCATGCGATGTCTGGTTTCAAGTACCTCTCATCTTTTTTAACATTCATAATTTATTCAATTCAAACAACTAAATGAGAAGCTTCTTCTTCCACCTTGTGTTCCCCAGGTGAGTCTATATGTGTGTTGAAATGTAGTTAAATAAACATTTTGAACAACCCACGTCGGCTGGAATCTGAAGCAAACCTCAACACTTTTCCTTAACGATAAAGCTCTCCGGTTAAAGGCAACCCATACAATGTTTGGTTCCAAGTACCTCTCATCTTTTGCTTACAAGCTTCCTTGTTCCACCTTTGAACAAACCCTTTCCAGGCTCTATAAATGCCCAACTAAAACCTTAACTCCCCAAGTCTCATCAGAAGATGGCAATGGGCAAAACTTTCAGCTCTGTGTCATTCATTTTCTTGCTCTATCTACTCGCTTCCGAATCGCTTCCTGCAGATGCAGCAGTGAAAAGATACCAGTTTGATGTATGCATATGAAAACAGTGGCATGTTGGTTGAATTTTGGGTTTGTTTTCTAATGACTAATGGTTGGTTTATTGTTGTTTCAGATTCAAGTGAAAAATGTTAGCCGGTTATGCCATGCTAAACCTATTGTCACTGTAAATGGGATGTTTCCGGGGCCAACCATTTACGCTAGAGAAGGCGACAGAGTTCTCATTAATGTCACTAATCATGCACAATACAACATGTCTATTCATTGGTAAGAAATGCATCTTTACCTGAGAAAAAAATGTGATTCTCATGTCGTTTTCATACGATTTTTCTGTCTTGGCATCGGCAGGCATGGACTCAAACAGTTTCGCAATGGATGGGCGGATGGACTGGCTTATATAACACAATGTCCTATACAGAGTGGGCATACTTACACTTATGATTTTAATGTAACAGGTCAGAGAGGGACACTCTGGTGGCATGCACATATCTTTTGGCTAAGAGCCACTGTTTATGGTGCAATTGTGCTCATGCCAAAACAAGGGACCCCTTTCCCTTTCCCTCAGCCTTACAGAGAAAATAACATAATTTTAGGTATGTTTGATCCATGGCGGTGAGTAGAGAGAGTTCAGTTGAGCCCCATTCTAGTTACACGGTTAATGTAACTCTTGTACATCGAAAACGCAGGTGAATGGTGGAATAACGATGTCGAAGAAATCGTTAAACAAGGAAACAAGTTGGGGTTGCCACCAAATACATCCGATGCTCACACCATTAATGGAAAGCCAGGGCCATTGTTCCCATGTTCCGAGAAACGTAAGCTTTTACTGCCATTCTAATGGAGTGTTGGGGGATTCAGGACAAGCCTTGCATTCATACTTTACTTCTTTTTATCCTGCTGCTGCAGATACATTTGCAATGGAGGTCGAACAAGGAAAGACTTATCTCTCTTGAGAATCATCAATGCTGCACTCAACGACGAACTTTTCTTTGCGGTCGCAGGCCATAATATGACGGTGGTCGAAATAGATGCAGTTTATACCAAACCGTTTACAACACAAGCAATTTTAATTGCACCAGGGCAGACCACAAATGTTCTCATTCAAGCTAACCAAGCACCTGGTAGATATTTCATGGCTGCTAGGCCTTTCATGGATGCACCATTGACGGTTGACAATAAAACCGTGACGGCCATACTTCAATACAAGGGTATTCCCAACACTGTCCTTCCAGTTCTTCCTCAGCTACCACTACCCAATGATACTGCCTTCGCCTTGAGCTACAATGCCAAACTTAGGAGCCTCAACTCTCCATTATACCCTACAAATGTTCCTCTTAAAGTTGACAGACATCTTTTCTACACAATTGGATTAGGAATCAACCAATGCGCTACTTGCTTGAATGGAACACAACTAACTGCATCTTTGAACAACATTACCTTTGTTATGCCACGTACCGGCCTCCTTCAAGCTCATTATTTCAACATCAAGGGAGTATTTACCACGGATTTCCCCGACCGCCCTCCGAAACCGTTCAATTACACTGGCGCACCATTGACTGCAAATCTTGGCACTACTTTAGGCACCAGGCTAAGCAAGATTTCATTCAACTCGACAGTGGAGTTAGTACTACAGGATACCAATCTTCTAACTGTCGAATCCCATCCATTCCATCTTCATGGTTACAATTTCTTCATCGTTGGGACTGGAATCGGGAACTACGATCCGGCCAAAGATCCTGCCAAATATAACTTGGTTGATCCTCCCGAAAGAAACACGGTGGGAGTACCAACAGGCGGATGGACGGCCATAAGGTTCAGGGCCGACAATCCAGGTACACATCAATCAGAAACTAGACATCAAACATTGCATTCAAATGAAAAGTAATTGTATCTGGATGTTGTTGCAGGAGTATGGTTCATGCACTGTCACTTGGAGCTTCATACAGGGTGGGGTTTGAAGACAGCATTTGTAGTAGAGAATGGAAAGGGACCAAATCTATCCATTTTGCCTCCTCCAAAAGACCTTTCTCCTTGTTAGCTGCTTCCACTTTTATAATGAATTTTCCTGGAAAGTGCAGGAAATACATTGGAGAATTGTTTTCAATACATTCGCAGGCAAATAATAACTATATGAGATTCTCGGAATTGTACCTGATAAAATTCTCCAGCTTTAACTTAATACAAAATGCATTTTAAATTCTACTAATTAGGAAGTTCTGTGCAGCCTGAAGTTCATCTTCAGAAGCCTCTCTGCTTATTCTAAATACTAATTCCAGGGAAGATAGATGATCCTGTAAAGGCATTAAAAAAGTGCCGACCTTGAATCTACAATGGATTCATTCCTTCATATACCTTGAAACCATCTATAAAGAACATTTCATTGCCTTTTCTTATCACCCAATTAAAAGGGCAGCTTGAGAAAACCTTCAGAATATACAATCAGAAGGGGCAATTTGAAGAATAACCCATTATTAAGAACACTTTAGCTGAAATCCCAATAAAGATCGCTATTTTATCTTCACCAATTAACCAGAGGTAGAAAGCAGCTGACTTTGCAGCAAAAAATAAGAAATTCAATCCAGGGAGCATTGTTTTAAATCCGAAACCAAGCATGAAAATGTTAGTGAAAGGTAAGATAAATGTGAAGAAGACGACTGAAAATACAAATTCGGCTCGTGCTGGAAAGTGATGCAACGGCTAGGGAAGCCAAGTTTTGGAAACACGGTAAACAAAGCTCGCTGGATCTGAACAAAAAAAATTAAAATTGAAAAGGCTACCAATATTTCTCTTTGATGGTAATCCGTTGTAGTTTAGTTGGTTAGGATATTCGGCTCTCACCCGAGATCCGGGATCAAGTCCCGGCAACGGAAAATGTTTTATGTAATTGTTTTCCCTCCTTTTTTCCTCCTCATTGATGGTCTAGTTGGTTAGGATACTCGGCTCTCACCCAAGAGACCCGAGTTCAAGTCCCGGCATCGGAAAATGTTTTACATGGTTGTTGGGCCATCTTTTAATCCTCCTCATTAATGGTCTAGTTGGTTAGGATACTCGGCTCTCACCCGAGAGACCTGGGTTCAAGTCCCGGCAACGGAAAATATTTTATGTGGTTGTTGGGCCATTTTTTTTCCTCCTCATTGATGGTACCCTACTGGATCGTAGCGCGGCCAAAATAATGCACTACCAGAGTGTTTATGCTCCATTTTGCTAAACAAGAAGATGCAAAGGTTAATTTCTACCACGGGAACTTTTTTGGCAAGAAATTAAGGAGAAATCTCCAACACATACTATCATAGTTGAGAAAACAGGGGTCATGGATTTGCTTAAAGCTTCAATGTATCAGTTGATAACTTGAAATTTTGTCTTATTCCTTCTCAATCATACCATTTAATCAAGAAACCAATTAACTGTGTCTTAGTTAAAACAAAAAAAAGTTGGTCTAAAATAAAAGCACCCTTGAAAGGGTTGAAACGAAACTTTCGTTACTAAAGTTCAAATTCAAACTTTAAGTGAAAAACTAAGTATCTAAATCAACTGGACTGTGATGGATTGTTGTTTTAAGCATTCTTGTTATTAATGGTAGAAAATTATTCTTATTAAAGGTAAGAAAAGTAGCTGGTGACGATATTGAGATGATAAAGCCAAAGGTAGTTTTTGATAGCCTCTAGAGAAGACGAGGTACAAGGTGAAGAAAGGAGCTTCTAGAGAAACAACTAGGCGGAAGGGAGCAAATCGAAACTACGGGGTGTTGGAGTTGAGACTCCAGCACCCTATTCTAATGCGTAAGTTAGTGTGAGGGTTGGACGTGCGACCAGATTATGGATCAGGTCGGATTTTTTTCCATCCGAATTCGATCTGAATATAATATTATTTCTCTCATCATTTGATCCGACCGAATTTAAAGAAATTCAATCTAATCGAAATTCGATTTGACTTTTAGGATAAAACACATCTGATCTGATTCGATAATATATATAAGAATAATTCTCATTTTTATTAAATAAAATAAAAACTTAACTAAAAGAAAAATATTATATAATAATTTTTAGAGAAAATAACCTCAGTGACCAAAAATGCCTTATAATATACGATTTTAACCAATTTTTTTTTGATTTGCCAAAACGACCAACTAAATCGCAATGCGATCGATAATTCGCAACGCGATCTCCGGTATCGCAAATCAGTTTCCAGATTCGCAACGCGAACTTCGACTATCGCATTGCGATTTACATATTCGCATTGCGATAGTCCAAGTTCGCGTTGCGATAGTCGAAGTTCGCGTTGCGATTTATTCCAAATTCGTTGCGATAGTCCAAGTTCGCGTTGCGATTTATTCCAAGTTCGTTGCGATAGTCGAAGTTCGCGTTGTGATTTATTCCAAATTCGTTGCGATTTATTCCAAATTCATTGCGATTTATTCCAAATTCGTTGCGATAGTCGAAGTTTGCGTTGCGATTTTTTTCAAATTCGTGGTCGGGTCGTGGTAATACGTGTCTTCGACACGTCCGCGCGAATACTATCTTTTTAGAGAAAATTCTTAAGAAACAAATGCAATACCACAAGTCATTGCGATTTTGGACTATCGTAACGAATTTGGAATAAATCGCAACGCGAACTTCGACTATCGCAATGCGAATATATAAATCGCAATGCGATAGTCGAAATTCGCGTTGCGATAGTCGAATTTAGAAAATCGCAACGCGAACTTCGACTATCGCATCACGATTTACATATTCGCATTGCGATAGTCCAAGTTTCGACTATCGTATTGCGATTTACATATTCGCATTGCGATAGTCCAAGTTCGCATTGCGATAGTCGAAGTTCGCGTTGCGAATCTGGAATCTGATTTGCGATACCGGAGATCGCGTTGCGAATTATCGATCGCATTGCGATTTAGTTGGTCATTTTGGCAAATCCAAAAAAAAGTTAGTTAAAATCGTATATTATAAGGTATTTTTGGTCACTGAGGTTATTTTCTCTAATTTATATTTAAATATGAAAAGTTCAAGTAAAATATAATTTACGGGCAATCATATATTTTTGATTTTTCACCATAAATTAAATTCAACCCTAACCTTATTCTTTTTATAAAAAATCCGACATAACCCAGATTTTTGAAAAAAAATTCACATTCTATAAGATTAAATCAAATGGATTATGGTTTGGAAAAGGTCGTGAAAATGCTGAATGTGGCTCGTCTAATAGGATCGAGCCATCAAGCAAGATCTGATAATCTAGTTGTTTGCAATCAAAGTCCCCAACCATTTCCTGTACTTGCACTGTATGGTCTGATTTCAGTTCTAGGATGAGAACTGATTTATTACTATTATCAGTTTACTTTTACGTTTTTTCATATTGTACTGGTTCTCGAATCCTGTTCAGGTTGAAGTGGCAACTGGCAAGCACCTAACACTTTTACTTTTAAGATTGCAGTGAGATGAGTTTAGAATGTAAACTTTTTTGTAGTGTTTTCTTTATTTATATTCATTGTTTTTTTAATACATTTCCTTGAAATTTAATTAATTTTGTGAACTAAAACTCTTTGATATGTATTCAAGAATATTTATGGTATAAATAAGCGAACTATACAGATGTTTTTTTTACATTCAACGTTAAAACATATGCATGATATAAATAATTAAATTAAATTAAATTTTTTCATACATGCAAAGTGCACATAAAGAAAATATGAGTTGAATCCTACATATGATGCCTCATCAGAGTACTTAATGGTGGCAGATGATATTGGTATACGTATAGAATGAAAATTCCAATAACAACATTAACAAAGTAGCAAAAATTCCCAACTCATCTCCAATATAACAAAACACACCAAAAAATAAACAAATAGTCATGGAAAAGATTCAAGCTGTTTTTGAGTTGAAATAACACAGATGATGACCAAACCATACGTGATACAATAATTTTAATAAAAAGGTACCCAATAAGTAAAAAACACCCCCATAGGTATGTGTATCCAAGGATATTAAAAAAAACCTTTTTAAGTGTAAAAAAAAAAAGGTTTGAATTAAGCTCCTGAGTTTCAAACCGGCCATCCTTAAATACATGGATATACTGTTGCGGCAAAGAATGCTCCCCCTGACACCAAAAACAACAAAAGTAAACCAACACGATTCTCCATTGTCTAATAAAATTATTAACCCACCACATTTTCAGATTAAAAATGTGAGGTAAGATAAGTTACTGACATTAATGCATCCTAAATTATCTAAAACAGAGGTCAGGTTAAAAATTTGGTCCAACAGTCCCTGTACTTGAATAAAGTTTGAGGTCTAGTCGATGTGCTTAAAATGTTAACGATTCAATCCTTGTACTTATTTTATTTAAAATCCTGGTCAAATAAGCATAGTAAGCAAATTCTGACAGAACACTGTCTATGATTGGACTATAATTTTTAAATCAAAGAAGCAGGATGATTTAATTTTATCTTTTCAAATATAGTTATAGTAAGCAAAATTTGATGGAAAATATTGTGTCAACAATTGGACTTGAAAATATAAAGAGGATTTAATTTTTATGTACGACGACTAAATCTCAAACTTTGAAGTATAGGGACTGGCAGGCATATTTTGACCAAATTTAAATGCAGATACCTCATTTAAACTGACAGATACGAAAGACATGTCACAAAGAAAGCTTTCAGAAATGCAGGAAAAAACTTAACTTACCCAATCGCCATCAGGTCCAGTAGGCACTAATACATTGATCTCGCTTGACTTAGCTGTTGTTATAGATGCCCCCAAAGAATCTTTGCTCAAGTACAACTGGCAGCCAGATGTGTTGTCCACTGAAATTGTTGGAGCAGAACCCTGCAACAGCCACAAAGTAGATGAACATAAGTAATACAACTATCAATTAGTAACAACACTGATCAAAGAGCATGGAACAGAGGACCTTCACATGCCATGCAACTTGATACCATGATTGGTATTCTCTTTAAAGGTATCTACGTCAAGAGGAGAAAGAAGAAGACAAAGAAGAAAGATACCTGGCATTGCACCTCAACGCCATTGCAGTTTACTACCTCACAAGAAGCCACAACATCCTGCCCAATTTAAGTCAAAGACATGAATGAGTATATGATTTGCTTTGGAAAATCTCATTGGTAAAAAGCTCTTCTCTCTACTAACCTTAAATACCACTCCCATCTTAGTGCATTTGTCAATTGTTATATTGTTTACTTTCCCTACACAATATTAAAGAAACATTAAGTTGCTTGTAACTTTTCAGCAGTTATCTCTTTCAAATAACAAAGAGATTCACAGTGCCAAAGTAAACAATTACACATAAAAAGAAAGCACAATGAAGTGGGAAAAAAGAATCGTGCATATGATATAATAAATTTACCTTGAATCTGCAAAACAGAATCCTTGCATCCATAAATATACAGACTGTTTGGCATCACAATCATCAATTACTAAGTTCTTTCTTCCAATTTGGTTCTCAACAGCCCACCTGCCAATGTTACAATGAAGAGACACTTGAAAAGTCAAGTACCGAAACCAACCACCTATGACCTAAATAAAGTAAAACAAGCAAACAGAAATCATGCACACTTACTTACGACCCATTTGCAGCTCTAGTTTTGGTGGTCCCACTTTTGAGAAAGAAGAGGAGCTGGAACGTGTTTCCTTTTCACTGGCGCCAACAACACTTGTTCTGTCCATACGGTTCTTTGTCTTCATATCAGCAGTAACCTTCTTCAGGCCTAGATATGAAAAGATCGAGATCATAGTCACTCAAAATCGACAGAAAAGCAGAAGAAAGGGAAATATGATTACCTGCAGAGAGATTCCCACTACTAATTTCTTGGAAAACAGCTGACATCCCTTGTTTTGGCTGTGATGAAGAAGGCTGAGAAGGTTCGGAGCTGAAAACAGAGACAGGTGGAAGTGGAGGAGGTGCAGGGGCACCAGGGGGAGGAGCTTTCGGTGTAGCACTACATGCCTTTTTACCAGAAGCACTCCATACTGGACCAAGAGGGTAATGACTTTTGACATAATCCCTCAGACCTGGTAAATACAGATCCTTCAAAGCTTTGGCCCATTCAACATGGTTCTGATCTTTGTTTCTGTACTCTACAAGAACCTGATATTTACAACAACACGGAAATGATAAGAAGATTAACATGTTGCAGTTTCCAGATCGAGTTGTGACTTCCTACAAATAAAGAAGTACCTCGTTGTTGTAAAATTCAGCCAATTGCCAACTTTCTTCCACATGTGCGATAGGCATGCTCATACCTAGAATAAGAAAAGCATTACCAAGAATCAGAGCAAGTGGCAATAAATCATATGCAGTTGCCATATGATTTTTTTTAAAAGGGCTATAGTCAAGAGCATGACAACCACAAGTGGGGGTCAAAATTTTCCCAAAGTGTGACTAGAAAGAAAGCATGAACCCAATTCAAGCTTTGAACCAAGGCAGGAATGTAAATCCACAAATTAAACAAATATTATAAATCAGACTCCTGATTTTTTTCAACATAAGTTAAGGAGTTAAGCTACACCCTACACGCGGATCACTTCATTGTGAAGACATTGCTATGTACAAATACGCTACAACATGGATCACATACCACAATCTTTTCCAGTGTAAGCAATCCATGCTAAAGCTGAAAGACTGTCCCCAGCACTCTTCAAGTGGTTGAAAAAATCAGATCGCCTCCCTTCTGTCATAGCATTAACCTTCAAGATCACTTCATTCAGTGGTTTGAGAAATTCAACCAAGCCTGCCATATCAGGTTTCTGTACCAATAGAATGGAAGACATTAAAAATTCCATGAAACAAATAGTAACCACAAAAAACTATACATGATAGTAAAAGCAGATAGCGCCTAGACAATCAATACTCCTGCCCTAGCATAAAAACAAACTTCTTTACCGTAACAAAACATGCAAGCCACCAAATGTTAATTTCCTCGACAAAATCTTGAGACAGTTTCTTAATAACTCTATCACTTAAATGCTTCTCTGCTAATATTATTTTTTTTAAAAGTGACTAAAAATTTTAATTCTTAATAATTACATGCTTTCTTAGGTCGTGAAACAATCATAGTCAAGTCTCAAAGAGGAAAAGGGACAATCTCTGCAATCAAAGCCATGAGATATATTATCTTCTAATTGTACCTAAAACCAAATCCTCTTCTACAAAATCAACGCAACGACAGTTTGAAGCTATAAATGCATTACATGTAAATCTAATTTAACTGCATTTCACATAATCGATAAGATAAGAAAAGAAAAATAGCAACCTGAGTTTGCTTGATATCGATAAGAAGTTTCTTTTGCACAGAGAAAGCCTCGATAACTAACTTAGTCACATCCAGCACTTGACCTCCAATCTTCTCCGCAGCAGCCGAAACCCTAGCTCCATATTCAGCCATCAGATCGTCAAACGCCAGAATGGATGGATCCGAAGACACTTTAACTCCGCTATCCGGTAATCCCCTCGCCTAGATTCCGCCGGCCGATAGAGCCTCCAACCGTCCCACCGCGGCCTCCAGCCTCTCTATCAGCTTCGCGTCCATTCTGAAAAAAATGCTCGAATAGATTTCAAATTTTCTCAGATATTTCTTAACTTTGTCTGAAGTGCAGATCCAGAGCTTTGAAATGATTTTATAGCTACTTTTTTCCTTTTATTTTCTTTTCTGTCAACTTTAAAGTTAAAAGCCGAAAGAGAGAGAGAGATAGAGCATACATATATATATATATATATATATATATATATATTTTGGGGGGTTTATTGTTTTTGATTTGTAAGAGGTGGAATATTAAGAGGATACGTGTCGAATAAGTGGATAATAATAGAAACATGTGGAGTTAATGGCAATAACATTAACCTGCTAATCACAAAATTTAGCTATTTCCTAACAAAACGGTACATTTTAGGCCTCGGCAAGAATTTTGCTTTGGTAATTTGATTGACTCGGTTTGGACTTCTTGTGCTTTGATTTTGATTGACTTAATTCCATTAGATTAAACTAATCAAATATAAATTCCTCAAAAAAGTAATCAAATATAAGTAAATACATTGATAAATATTAGTGTAAATATAGTTGTACTTTCAAAATCTATGGCTACAGCTAAACTAAAATAATTAAAAAATAAAATATAATTAAAAAATATCGTATACGAATTATATCATATTATAACTTTAATGCAAATTTTTCCTTGTCCACCAAACAACGGGCTAATAAGGCATCTCAATCTGCTTTTAAAAACTTCTTGCCCGCGTTTCGCCGGGGAAGGATGATTCGTGTGAAGATATGTTGCACGGCTTGATTTTATCGGCGATTCATAACCATCACAACATGGCCGTCATCAAAGCGTTTGTGGCCAAGCTTCTGAGGGATTTCTCGTCACGGGAATCAACCAGGAGGGTTTTGGAGAGGGCGTTCGAGACTAGTTTGAAGGTTGTGAAGGATAGCTTGGAGGAGTATACAAGCCCCGATTTTAGAGGGGATCATAACGAGACAAAGGCGATACATAGGTTGAATTTGCAAACGGCGATAACTAATGGTAGACATTTGTTGTGGTTGGTTGAGAGGTGAGGGTGACAGATTCAGCTGTGAGGGTGTAACCCTCTCAGATCGATGTGAATAACCCGATCCGATATGGAGTGTCACATTAGGGCCACCGGAGCGACCCACTGTAAAAAATAGCGAAAAATTTAAAACTTTTATTAAAACATGTAACTTATATAACGATTTATCAGTATGTAGAAATAAAACAGATTTTCAGACTCGTATATAAAACAAGACAATTACATGCCCTCTAATCACATGTACCATTCTCTGCAAACAGCACCAGAAGAACTCCCTTACTAAAGTCGATAGCTGCACTTGTACAATTCTTTTAGCCTGAAAAGATGAGTAACAGAGTGAGCTTTGGAAAGCTCAGTAATACAGAACTACCAGATGATGCTGATGAATGTGCAGATACAAATAAATATATATTTCCTTATTATTTCCGAACATTTACAGATTTTTATGCTGGGCAGAGATCCTACTGATATTTCATGTGGTAACGGACAATAAGCTTTCAATTCAGAGAAATATTTTATATGACTGAGTTCAGGAGATCGTAATAGATTATCTAGTGTGTTCCCAAAAACCATGTAACTTTTTAGATCTTTTTAAAACATATATATATATATATATACCCCCATTCCAATACAACATAATGTGTAGGTTCCCCAGAACCATACACCCAACCCACACAACTTATAAGGCCCTGAGCACAAAGCCGAGGAACCTACGAAAGTACTTCCTTCAATAATACCCCCAAATTAAAACATTTTTCCGTCAGTAAACGAAGATATCAGAAATCAAAACAGAATTTAGAACAGATATCAGAACAGAACCCATATCAGAAATCAAAACAGAATTCAAGTCGGAAATCAGATAAAATATTTATATGTTTAGGGAACACACCAGAGTTTACAGATATTATTCAGATGTACTGGATAATCTTATCAGGCAGAAGAAATAAAGATCTTTCATATACGATAGAATGTCAGAATTTAGAATCACTATTGGAAGAGTTCAATAACTGACAGAATCATCAGTTATTCATAATGTGATTTATCAGGATCATATCTTATTCAGACATTTTTCAGAAGCTTAACGAATCATAAGGGTATTCCGAATCCTTTACAATCTTTGTCGATTGATTAGATTATCGAATAACTCCAGATGAATAACTCCCAGAACTAATGCTTATCGACTGGTCAATTCATTGTCCTCACAGGGTATTTACACTTTAATACCACAAATTCTAGTCCATATATAATCTTCGGAATCATCGCTGAATAAATCTTTCAATGTCTTTATTCCATTTTCATGCTTCCACTGTATCATGAAATACTGACGTGCTTGATTTGTATTTCATCTTCCATAAGGACAGTACATCTTATAAACTCATCAGAATTTCCAGACTTATCCAATTCACTTACTTAATCCTCAATCATTGAGGTTACTTAGCTTATTTAGCAGTCAAGTCCATTATAGCAGTCAACGTCTGAATTTCAGATACATATTGTACTTTCGTTTATTTTAATTCGGTCTTTGTGGTTGATTTGTCGAACAAATATCCAATTCTTAGTGCTGAATGCGATCTAGAGTTGAGCTGAGCTGAATACTCCCAAAATTATCATCGAACCAAACTTGAGTAGACAAACACACATTCAAGTAATATTTATGCCGTTCAGGTACTGACATATCATTAAGGTTGATCGGCTCACTTAAGTTGTGTTCCATAACTTTTAAAGGTAGTCCAACACCTATGCTTATTTGGATTCCTTAATTAATCCAAGACATTTACTTAATATAGGCCATAAGGGTATTTTGGTAATTTTGGTGTTCAGTTTTATTCTATTCATTTCAGAGCTCGAGGATATCCAATCATTCATGAGCTTGGTGATATTCTTGGGTCATTTCTATTACAGGGGTATTTTGGTCATTTTATAGATTAAGTGTATTTTAATCATTTTCTTCTATCTGATCTTACTATTAAATTCAATCTTATTATTTATTTCAGTCCTTTCGAACAATTCTGACAACAGAATACCCCGATAAATTATTCTTCAAGTATTTACTCATTACTCGGATATTTTGGGTCAACTGCCTTATCAGATTTTACAAATGAAATATCATGAATTTTTCTTTACAAAGACATGATCTTAATAATTAAATTCGTACTTAATCGAGTTAAGTACAAATCCTCAAAGTACTTTCTCATTCAGAGTCAACTCAGACTATTTTACCTCTCAAGGGCATTTTCGTAATTCTTAACCAGATAATTTCAATATTAGCTCTTAACGAAATAATATATATAGAGATCCTATGATTAATTGCTTCCTCGAACATTCTTGATCTTGAAATGATTCCTTAAAAGACTTCTAGTATCTAGCATAAACCCTCTTGGGTTAAAAACCGGTTATCCATAATTTCCAAGTAAAACTAACATTTCTTATGCACATCAATAGTTTTATCATATCAATAATTCTTTTTAGATTATTAATCCACTTCCAGGGACAATACTTATCATTTTCCAACATAAGGGTAATTTCGTAATTTTACCTAATCGAAATATTCTCATAATTTATCATCTAAGTACCTTTAATGAGATAAATTATAATCTATATATCCATGGCTGATTCTTTTATCACTTAAATCTACATATCCATGGCTGATTCTTTTATCACTTAATTCCAGAACTTGTAATTTAATTTCAACTGTCCTCTAATTTCTTATAATAGTAATCTGAGCCATATTCAGTTACATACTTGCTACCGTATTCGTATCAAGTGTAGATCTTCATTAATTACACATATGAGACCAAACATTTCCATTCATGTATTTACCAATACCAACATGTTCTATAAAACATAAAGAGGTAGTAAAGTATTACCTCGATTTCCGTGCAATACTGATCGACCATAAAAATTCCATTCGAACGCCTTTGATCTTCAATTCAACTTCCAATAATTCCTCAGATACATATCAACATAAATTATATAAAAAACGGAGCTTAATTACGATAAACAGATCGAATCGGGTGATAAATCAGTGAAAAACAGCTTACCGGGTTCGAATTTAGCGAAACGGACTTCGGACTCGTATTAAGGACGTCGAAAGCATAAAATATGACTTTTCGGAAATTTGAAATTTTCAGTCAAAATCAAAGTCAACGGGTTTGATTGCCAATTTCGAGGCCTTTGGGTCCGAATTTCGAAAAACAAACTGCGGAATCGGATTTGGAACGTCGAAAAATGTCAGGATAGGTATACTCGGTCAAAAGTTAAAGGTCGTTTAATGACCGGTCAAAGCCCGTCAAAGTTTTGGTCAACAATGGTCAACACCAGTCCACGGTCAACGGTCAACGGGTCGGGTTATAACCGGTCAAATATGCTCCAAAACTGGTCAAACCGGTCATTTGGACCATTCTCACTCACAGTGACGGCGCGTGGGGCTCCTTCCGGCTGCCTAAAAATCACGGAAAAATTCTTAAAAATTATTTTGAACGATTCTGAGATACTTACAAAGCTCGGTTCACAATTTTGAAATCGAGTTATTACCAAGATACTTCCGACTGAAATTAACGACGAACGTCGACGATTCACGACGAAAGGTCTGAGGGATTTTGTTCCTCGCTCGACAACGAACACGATGACCGTTTCGGCTCGTCCATCGGAGGTCGGACGACGAGTAGGTCAGAGTTGAAAGTTGTTGACCGGGAGAGGAATTATGAGTGTATTTCTGCAGAAATACACGGGAAAATGAGGGTTTATATTAACTCCTAAAGAAAAATAGTAAATCATGAGTTTAGTCACTGGATTTCTTGCATGGTCTGTCAATTTTGAAATTTTACAATTTAATCCATTGTTTCTTTCAAAATATCAATTAAATCCACCACTTTATAATTTCTTAAATTTAACCCCTAAATTGGGGTGTTACAGAGGGAATGGAGTGAGCAAGCTTCTTTTACGGCGGATTTGCAGAGAGCGTTTAGGGATGATGCTTGGAGGAATATTGTTCCGGGATTCCCTGCTGTTATGCTTCGGTGTACTTGTAAGCTTGCCAATGCGGTTGCTGCTGGAACTATATTGGCTGCTAGACAGGTATCGGTTTCTTGCTTGTTATTTTGACTAAATAAATGTGCAGTGTTTATCATACAATGGCTTATAAATTGGTATATGTGATCGGTGATCGGTGAGAGTTGCTCTTTAAGTATGTGAATGCGAATTTTTATGAAGTTTTGGGAATTGATCGCCCATAGGAGCAAGTTGATTTCTATTTAAAATTCATATTATATTACCTATACAATATGTGATATTGTTTCAGTCTTTCAAAGCTCTGCTGATAAGCCGATTCTTGAAAAAAACCCCAAGTTTGGCTATGTTCAATTAGTTGCTGAAAGGATTTTAAAGCTTTATTTAATTAACATCGAGTCTTTGAAAGGATCTCGATGAACGAATGTGTTGAATCTAGGATTAAAACGATGAACGAGGAGTATAAAATATAATTTATTATTACAAGATCGGAGGGTAATGCCGAAATTTACCTGGATATGGTCTGCTGCCTGCTTGTTTAGTTTTTAAGAACTCTTCATTACATTTGAAAATTCTGTTATGCATTTGTGGTGCTTTAGTTGTACAGAAGGCGAGTATTTCTTGTTTTCTTGTCTGTCATAAGTTGTTAAAATGGTTTAGTTTCTGTACATTGCAGGTTAGAATAAAGCTTGTGAAAGAATGGCTTCCCGTTCTGCTTGTGTGCAAAGACAATGTCTCACCTATGCTCCCCAGCCATAAAACACTCTACCTGGAAATGGAGGAGACATTCCTGAGAATCATCTCGACACTGCCAATGTCGGATGCACAAGTATTGTTGCAACAATGTCTCAGCTTCTCAACCCGAAATGTCGAAGATTGCCCCCACTTGATCACAGCTTTCGATACATGGTTTCGCAGGGCAACTCAACCTCCTCGAATGGAAAATCTCGATTAGAAATAACTGCATTTGCGCTATGGTGGTGGGTGGCGGTAGGCTGTTAGGCGATTAGTCACCTCCTCAGTGCTACCTCGATGATGGAGGGTTCAGTTTTCTCCGTCGGTCTTTTGTGCATTTTCTAGATTGGTGCAGTGATGTGTAGAGTCAAACTGATTTCTTTGTACATAAAACTGAAAGCTGAAAGCTTTTAATGCCTTTCTTATGTGAAAGGCTGGTGTTGGCTAAATTACATATCGAAACTTTTGGTATTTTGCCAGGGCGTTGTTACTTGGATGGAATTGTATGTTGTTGCAGATTCTTGTTTTATATTTATTACATCAAACAATTTTAATTTTGAATGCTAATTAAATTTCAAAGAATATATCACTTAAATTTTTCTCCAATTTCAAGTATTGATCTTAAAAATAAAAGCAAAAGTAAACTGAAATCGGTAACTAATAAAGTCTCATAGACAAGAAAATTACAAAGAAAGCTAAAAGAATTCTCATCCTAGAACTGAAATCAGGCCATAAAGTTCAAGTGCAGTCAGTATCTTAGGACTTTGGTTGTATTCAAAAACCTCCAAACAATCCGAAGAACTTGAAAGTATACTTGATGTCAAAAATCTTATCAACAAAAATATAAACCAATTGTTGCATAAAACAATGAAAATCAACCTGCAGTGGACGTTGAGTTAGGATCTTCATCAAGAAACCGAAATCGTAAGCGCCATGGAAGGTAACCCATGTTAAGTCTCCAAAACAGTTGCAGAGTAAGCCCGATTTCCACATCAATATCCCAAAATCACTAGAAGCAATCCCCTTCTCTCTATTCTTCACAAAGTCGTCGCTTCAGTAATTCAATCGAGTCCATATCACAGTTATCCTCATCAACATCAAAGTCTTTGAAATTAAACTCCCAAAGATAGCAGAACTCAGTACCGAAATCTGGTAAGTTACCCTCGGAGTCTGAAAGGGTTAACCCGAGCTGGATTACTTCTAACGCATCGACATTGGATCTCATAAACTTGTAGTTGATAGCCGGGTTACCTTGTTGGATGATTTGCTTACTGGGCTCAAAGATAGTACCGGGGAATTCAGTATCCATCGAAACAAAACGATACATAGGAATCGCACTCCTAATCAACGCGAACTCGTACTCTAACCCATCTGCGAAGACTCGTCTCACAATCACTGGTTTCTTGAGAAGCATCTCCATACTTCTTGTTCTGGTCAGCGATCTACTACGAACGATACTGGTTTTGACTTCTGTTATGTGATGGACAAACAAGAATGTTTCTGGGTTTTGAATAATGATCCCTACTTGACTGCTAAATATAATCAGTTTTCGCAAACAAGACAGTATTAGATCCTTTATATAGATGTATAAGTCGGCTACTTCTTCCTCAAGTAACTTTTGTCGATAAAATTTTGAATAAACCAGCCCAAGCTCCACCCAAAGCCCACACAAATTTGAATTTTTTAATTCACTTAATTATTTACAATATTTGTATTAATATATTATATTTTAGTAATTAATAAGTTAAACTTTATTTAATAGTTTAATATAAGTATAAATATTAAATTAATTTACAATCAATATGTGATTTTTTTGATTTTTTTTAATTTAATATGTAATTTTTTAAATACGTCATTTACAAATTTAATACAATAGTAAAATAAGTTAAACAATCAAGTAAGCAGCTAATTCATAATATTCTTGACAAACGGTTACTTGAGAAAGAAGTAATCGACTAATAATATACCTATATAAAGGATTTAATAGTGTCTTATTTATTTATGACAACAGATTATATTTAGGGATTCATTACCCTAAACCCAGAAACAGTTCATCTCTCAAGCATTTGTATTGGTATATTCGCACCACAAGTGGTTTTTTTGGTGATTTGTTGTGCTATAAAATATGATCTTATCACTTGTATCTATCAAAATATGTGTTTGATCAAGTTAGAAATCATCTAATCCAAATTAAAAATTTCTATGTATATATACATTTTCATTTAAAAAAAAAGGCTGAAACATGACTTTTTTTAATGCCGAAGAAGTTAAATTGATTCTTAAAAACTTAAATTTGAAATAAATTATATAACTATTTTTATTAAAAATTCGAAATAGTCGTTATATTAACTTTTATTTAAATTTGTCTATATTTAATATCAAATCTTATATAGACATTCAAATAGGGGCTTATCAAATTTAGCATAATATTAACCTAACAAAAAATTCATAATATAAATGTCGAATTCCTGATTACATGTAAAGTAATGAGTTCTTTTCATGACAATTGAGAAGAGGAAATGTAGCTCTCGAGCAAAGCTTGATGTATGCAATAATTCCCACATAAGAATTTTGTATAAAGTAGTAAGGTAAAACGACAATACGAGGATTGCAGTTCTTTCTACGAGCTTATCGGGGTTTTGCAGCAGCATCTACTTCCGATGTAAAACCACAAAAACAATAATTATATATAAGAGCCGGATTAGAGGCAAAAGCACTCGATTTATGACAACCTAGCCACTGGCTACAATCTCATGAATTGCATCACTAACAGCTTCATCTTCAGATCTAACAGCAAGTTTCATTGCCACATCCTTTGGACCATCAAGTCCGAACTGTAACCGCACAAGCACCTTGACATTGCAAATGTATACTCCGGACAGAAGACACGTATGCGATCTAGAGTTTTTAGGGACAACCTCCGTGCCCTGGATGGATACCACCACAAAAAGATTGTCCAATTACAATAGAATTGCAGTGAAAAAAAGAGGTCTTTTCGTCTATTGTAAAGCATTTAAGATTAAGAAAAATGCATATCCATTGCAACCGCATAAGAGCAAAAGAAAGTAAAAAAGACCGTACACATACCTCGCAAGGTTGCATGCCAAGAAGATTTATAACAGCATTAACAGCTTCAGCCAGGCTTTCCCTGGGGCCAAGGCCATATTCATCGACACGTTCACAATCTGCACCCATGCTTTCCCAAGCATTCCTGAAATTAGAGACACCCACCTTTAACATGTAATCAGCTGCAACAATTTCAAGATCCTCTAATTGGTACTCGTCTTCTACTCCATCATCCTCGGCCTCACCAGTACTTGGATCAACCTAGCAAGACCAATGGAAGCATGAGATAGGAATGGAAAACCGAAAACACACTCTCAACAGCGTATTAATGTAAGTTAAATGCCCCTCAATTTAAGTTAAAAGGAGAGTGGGGTAAATGAGATTTTTCACAAAACACAATCATCCAGAACCCACATAAACCCGGTGTAGTCTCCAAGTGTGATAGTCCAGATCCAATTTAAACCTGATTTCTGGTGATTGCACTTTCAAATAATGGAGCATTATAAAAAGCCTCGGACTATGTCAGAGCAAAACGGAGAAGCCATACCTCTTTTACGATGAACCTCAGCATATTTGAAAACTTTCCAACAGCCGGGATCCCCTCCGGCTTTTCAAATGCCACAAAGGTCTGTCCAGGTGAATCATATGGAAGTGATCTTAAAGGCTTTGAAGCAACTTCAGCAAACTCCTCGGCCTCTGAAGCATCCACGATAACAGTGGCCTGGTAAAACGCAGATTAAGTAATGGAGATACTCTGTAACTTTTAAGTAATTTACAGATGCTGTGTAATTGTATTATTACATTCTCCAATAATTGCTCTGGAATGGTATTGGTGCAGTTATATTGAAACACAGCATGAGCATCAAAAATATGTTTGACAACATTAACCGCATATTCAGTTTCTGCTTCTGTCAGCTCCACAGGCGCTGAGGACTGGCCAATAAAAATTGGAAACAAGGCATTAGAAATTTCAAAATTGGAATGATGTCTACAACATTAAATGCATTGAACACACACGAAAAAGTCGATGGAAGTACCTTGAAAAGCTTGCCAAAGCTTGCAAACTCAGGAGTTGATGAAAGCAGCTTCTCATAAGCATCAGCAGTTGATGGAGGCCCAGCAAGAGGAGCACCAAGATCAGTTGGTTTTTTACCAGGAGCTTTCTTCTCTGCAAGTGGCTGAGTCTTGACCTCCCTTGGCACAGAATTAATGTCAAAAGACTCTTCTGATGGCTCCTGGACCAAATTAAATACATGAGATGATGTAAATGCAGAAAAAGTGTAACCAAAATTTAGGAACTCACATAATTCTTCAAACTGTTCTCCAAGTTAACCAGAGGGATATCTAGTGAACCAAAGAGAAACTCCTTTACATCATCACCAGTTTGAACAACAGCACCATCACCACCAAGGGTATTAAGATAGAGTGTAGCCCTGTCACGAACCTACAACAAAAGGTTTAGAAGTCCTTAAATTATTGGAATATTAAGAGGGAAAAAGAAACATCATATTCAAGTTCCCAGAGATTACGGAAGCAACAAACACAAATAACAAATAAACAGACAATAATGCATACATAAGCATAAAATACAAAAGTGCAAATATGACATTATTCATAATAAGCTGACCTCATCATCATTGTCAAAGAGACAGCGTCTTAAGAGAACAAATATGCGGGGCTGCAAAAAATAGCAAGATTTTCCAGATTAATTAGGTGAGCAATGAATCACAGGATGAGAATACTTCACAAAAATGAAAGAGTGTAATTACGATTTCATACCTTCAGTGTATCAACCATAGCACCGAATTTTGCTAGGGTGCTAACTGCAGCAGCCCGAACAGTTGCATTCTCAAGATGGACACGGTTGTAAATGTACCGTATATATTTGCTTGGATCTGAGGTTTTTGGGCCTTCAATCCCCAGAAAATGAAGTATCTATAATATAATGTTGAGACAAATTTAAATGAAGATGGGACAAAAAAAGGGAAAAAATAAAAAGGAGCATGACAGATAAGATAAAAATGCTACCTGTGTGCAAAGATATGTGAATTCACAATCTTCAATGAACTCACATAAATGAAGCAATCCAGTCTCCTTCGCTTCTGGGATATCTCTGATTAGAATCACGATTGAATCTACAATGGCCTTTTTGTACTCAAATCCTCCTTCTTCCCTTAGAATATTGCTTAAGAAATTCATCCTGAAGACAACAATGGATAAAAAATGCTTCAAGGCACTAGAAAAGAAGCATTAGCTGAGGCCAACTGATGAATAATACAAAGCCAAGTGTCCCTTACAGAGCTCTGTGCTTTAATGGAAATTTTAGGCATAGCAATCTTATGGCTTCCACAACAACAATTTTGAACTCATCAGCAATATCAGACATAAAATTAGTTATCTGCTTCATCAGGCGATCTACACTCGACTCATTTCCAGTCTTAAGAAGCGTCGTAATTGCAAGTGTGGCAATGCTTCTATTTTGGTCGGAAATTAAACTCTCCATGTCAATATTGCAGTTAGTGACAGCCATGGGATGAGTCATTGCAACCTGAAAAGATATTGTCATAGTCAGAAATCAGAATGAACAGAATGGTACATGCAACTGAAGTAAAAAGAAACAACAATCAATTACGATTGGAAAGTACTTATATGTTTGCTAAACAATATAGTTAAAGCACTTTCGGCGATCTCCATAAGTGTGTTTGAACTTCAGAAAATTGCTTAACTACCCTAGTCCCTCTCACTAATGCGCTTGACTTTAATTTTCCATCAACCAGCAAAATATATGTTGATTTAAGAGCATGGTATATTATTTAGCACAGGAAAATATATCAACCTTGTTCAAAGTTCGAACTGCAGCAAATCTCAGCACTGGCTTAGAAGAGCTTAAAAAGAGCTGAAGAACTGTAATTGCAGGTGTCAATTCTCGGCTTGTCACACCATTGATCTCGGTGATTGCTCTAGCAGCCTCAAAAATCACCATCTCAGCCTTATGGCGCAGACAGCCCTCAAGAAAATCATAAAAAGGGCGATCCCCTGCTTGAGTGTTGGCTGACTCACGAATAACCTGCAGAATCTACAATAAATTACCAATATCTATGAATAAGAAGAATGATGAGCAAATATATTGGAGATGGTGTATACCTGATTAGAATAACGTATCAATAGGCATTGAGCTAATGGTGAGCGGACACTTCCCTTTGTCAAACTACTAACAAG
The DNA here is from genome assembly GCF_006381635.1 of Hibiscus syriacus. Classification (NCBI taxonomy): domain Eukaryota; kingdom Viridiplantae; phylum Streptophyta; class Magnoliopsida; order Malvales; family Malvaceae; genus Hibiscus; species Hibiscus syriacus. The sequence goes on from NW_024062795.1 coordinate 3,302,368, forward strand.
CTTATTAACAGCCAGTCGATCATTTTGCCGTATCTGCAAATATGAAATCGGATAAATTCAACATAGTTGTTACACAATTTTAATATGAAAAGAACAATTGAATGATAATCAACCCATATCCAACCATGCATATACAGTATTATACAGCCATGCAAAAGTACTATGGATTCATACTGCATGAAACTACCCTACTTTCCTTTATTTACGGTTTAGTTACCTCTTGCTGCAGATATATTAAGTACTTATCTAACCAGGACAACCGAACCAAGCATGCAATGTGTTAAAATCCAGTAAACATAACACAAGCTGCTTAAATTAGTCAGAAGAAATCTAAAGGCTCAAAAATCTGTTAGCCACACCCTATTTACAAGGGATTAGAGACAAGACTTGAATTGTCAACAGGTTAGACTTGAACTGAGCTGCCGATGTCAACTACCAAATAAATTCCCAAAACTTTCCGAACAAGGAATGTAACTTACCTGGTGAAGCAATGCCAGAGCATGAAACTGCACAAGGGCTGCTCTTGATTGAACAGCTTCTTGAACCTCATTACTCCATCTTTTCACAATCTCAGGGTTTGTCTGTCAAATGATTTATAACATGTTAATAAATTGTTAGACTTTTGATAATTAATTTAAGAATTATACAATAAAACAACCATTAAGAAAGCATTACCTGCAGTAAATGGATACCACTGACTAATGCTGCACTTGCGACAACTGGATTTTTGTCAACAATTGCTTGTTTCAAGTAGCGCTCTATCTGAGTTAGAAGTGTTCCATCCGTTATCCGACAAAGAACACGAATAGCATTTGCTCGATACATATCAGTCTTGCTAGTCATGTCCTTCATAAGAGAGCTAGTGACAATGATAACCTATTCTCAGAAAGAATAAGAAATAATTAGTATCCACAAGCAAAACAAATTATTCAGAAAGCATAAAAAAATTCAAGATATACAACCTCATCTGCTGATGGAGATATCTCCTTTATCATCACATATACCATTCTCCTCAAGCCTATATCCTTTGATTGGAAAAGCTTAGTCACAGCAAAGAAAACTTCTGTAGCTTCCACCTATCCATATAACACCAGCAAATAGTCAGTCAACAAGGGAAATTTCATCACAACAGAGTATACATACTACCTACAATGGAAACCTGTAAAACAGAGGTCAATTGTAATTTAGCCAACTGAAAATGAAAAGAAAAAACAAATCTAAAATCTTTTCAGGCACAAATAAAAAGAAAAACTAACCTTAGTGAATGTTTCTCCTTGATTCAGTAGATAAAGAAGTTTTGTGATAACCTACACAGAGAGTTTAAAAACATTCACTAAAAATGAAAATAGCAAATACATGAAATAGAAGATCAAGATTGCTTAAAAAGTACAAACCTGAGAGCATCTTCGAGGATCAAGCTGGGGATCATTGAAAACCCTAGCTTCTTGAAGAACCGCACCCTTCTCAATCCCCAGAAACGGAGAGTAGTCCGCTGTTTTAAAAACAAAATTACAAAATAACCAATTAAAAGCCTTCCCTGAACACCTACAAAGCTAGGATAACTCAACAACCCTACGAACAGAACTCAATGTTAATATATACGTATAGTCCTGAGATTCACATCTCCACACAAATCAACTAAAATTAACCGCATCCATTAAAAGTTTGAAATTAACAAGCTACATTGCCCTATCAAAAACTGAAAAACTAGCAAAGCAAACTAGCAAAGCAAGAGCAGATATCAGATCAATTAGAACTAAATTAAGTTTCACTAAAACTAAATTGTAGTCTGTCGAGATTATATCTAAAAATCACGAAATGCATCTCGAAATCAATCCATATTAATCAAAATGTCACAGATCTAGAAGTTCAAACCTAAGATTCACAATTAACTAAACGTGAAACGAACAATTATTTCGAAACAAAATAAAATTAAAGATTAAAAAAAGAGAGAGAGAAAATGGAGTAAAGGAATGGAAGGAAATCATAATAGAATTTACCTTCATCGTCGCGATCGTCATCCTTCTTCACCAAAGGTTGTGCCATCGCTAAGTGAAACTTTGAATCTAAGAGATCTAAGAAGATTAAAATAAATTTTATTCAGTGTTGTATATGAAGTCGAGTGTGCTTCTCCCTCTTTTGGCTCTTCTCTCGCGCTTCACTCTTCTCTGCTCTTCAACGTAATGGTTTTTGACAATGTTGTTAGAACCGACCTTAAACCGGTGAAGTACTAGTTTCGTAGTTGAACTGATTTATATAAAATAATATTGTTTTAATTTTACATAATATTTAAAGAAATATTAATATATATATAACACTCTTTTTAAGTTCATAATATTAAAAGGTATAGAAATATCATAAGTCATAATATATATAAGTTAAATATTATAATATCAAGTGAAATAAAATCAAAATGATTCAAATTAACTACAACATAATATTTAAGGTCAATACTAATGAAATTCATCAATAACTAAATAAAAAAAGTACATAATTAATACAAGTATCAAACATCATAATATTCATTGAAATTGATTTCCTAATATTCTAAAATATTAGAAAAAACTTCTTCATTAGTTGAACTACTACCGCCATCACCACTTTGAACTTGAAACTATATAACATCACTTTGAACTTGAAAGTCCACAACATCAAGATCTTCATCACCTAGTAATATGATAAATAAATACAAAATTAAATTTAAATTCCCAAATAATATTTAACAATTAAAAGTAAAAGTATAAAATATATTAAATAATAAATATAATTATATAACTAAAATCAGAAAATAAATTTCGGGCTAAAAATCATAACAACCGACGTCGTTTGGTTTAATTTAAAAAAAAAATCGGCGGTTCACACCGATTTTGTCGGTTCCCAATCGATTCTACATGTTCTTTAGCAGTTCATTGCAAAACTGGTTTTGAAGGTTGACCGGACACAACCGATCGAACTGGCCGATCCGATCCGATTTTGATAACATTGATTTTTGAAGACGGGGCGAAACAGAAAAAGGGTGGAGATCTGGTTGATCCAGTAATATTTGCAATCACCTTCGATAATTTTTAAAATTCTATCATTAGTTATGGGCTTAATGTTAAAATAAATATTTAAATTATATATGAAGTTAATTTTAATATCTAATTTTTTTAAAAGATACGTGTTTAGCGTTTTAAAATTTATATTTTTAAGTATTTGGATTGTTAATACCTTTAAATTCAACTTTTAAATGGCACATGCCAAGGTTATAAAATTTTAAAAATATATTTAAATATTTTATATGTCACACATGTTATTTAATGACTAAATTTAACGATATGCGCTTAAAAGTGTTACGTCAAAAATATTAGATATATATTTTTAACGAAATTTTTTTAGACAACTAAAGTTAACTTTATGCATAATTTAAACATTTATTTTCACATTGAGTCTTGTTTTATTATTTACAAAGTATACATTTAGTTCATAAGTTTTGATTTGAATATTTTAGATAATAATATAATTAGCATTTAAATAATTAAATTAGAACATAAAAAATAAATTTACAAATTAAACATGATACATAAATAATGTGAAAAACTAAAATTAAATTTTAAATTTTAAGACGTATAAAATCATAAATGATTAAATCAATGTACAAAAATTAAATACACAATTTATTCTTAATACAGATGCTGATAAAAAAATTAACTTTTTATAGTACTAGAAAGATGCAGGGGAATATTAGTAGGAAACTAAATCATGAAATATATTTTAATTTTTGTATTTTAAAATAATTACAAAAGTCACTCAATAAAAACAAAAATTAAAAAAAAAATATTTAATTAAAAAATAAATGTTTAAATTATATTTCTTACTTTTTTTTTGTTAGGATAGATAGTTAATATTTCTTTTGTTGTCATTTAAGATATCTAAAATTTCATTTCATTATATTTTAAGTTCATCCCATTTACAACCAATAATTTTCTAATTTTTCATACGTGACATTAATTTTTAATATTATTTTTTTAAAATAATAAATTTCAAAACTTTTATAAAAATATCTTTAATTTTCTAATTTCTCGTATCCCAAATCTAAAATCCATGAATCTCTAAATCCCCTTAAAGATCAGAGATCAATTGATGAATACACCATCAAAGGTTTGAGCGGCTCGATTTTGGTTCGAGTGTTGGTGTAGCCTCACTGACGGCGACATACAGTCAATGGTTGAGTGAAAAAAAATAATATTATACAATAAGATTTACGAACGATATATGATAGCATACAATTTCAAGCAACAACATGCGAAGAGGACGACTGACCGATGGTAGTTGATTTGATGGTAACATATGAAGTTTAGAGATTGGGTAAACTATACAGATAGTTCTCTATGTTTTTTATCCATCCAATTTTGATTAGTCATTCAAAAATAAGTGGTTTTGATCTCTTATATTATCGATTCATTTGATTTGGGTTAAAAAAATCCACGTGTTAAAACTAAAAAACAATGTTATCAAAATCGGACCGGATCGGCCGGTTGAACCGGGAATCGGTTGCCTGTCAGTCCGGACAGTCACCAAAACCAGTTTTGCAATGAACCACTAAAGAACCGATTGGGAACCGGCAAAATCGGTGTGAATCGGCTAGGAACCGGCAAAACCGATGTGAACTACCGGTTCTGTTTTTAAAAAAAATTAAACCAAACGATGTCGTTTGTTATGATTTTTTTCAGCCCCAAATTTATTTTCTGATTTTAGTTATATAATTATATTTATTATTTAATATGTTTTACATTTTTACTTTTAATTGTTAAGTATTGTTTGGGAATTTAAATTTAACTTTGTATTTATTTATCATATTGCTAGGTGATGAAGATCTTAATGTTCAAAGTGATGATATGGAGTTTCAAGTTCAAAGTGGTGATGGCGGTGGTAGTTCAACTAATGAAGAAGTTTTTCCCAATATTTAGGAATTTGAGGGAATCAATTTCAATGAATATTATGATGATTTATAATTGTATCAATTATGTACTTTTTTATTTAGTTGTTGATGAATTTCAATAGGTATTGACCTTAAATATTATGTTGTAGTTGATTTGAATCATTTTGACTTTGTTTCACATGATATTATGATATTTAACTTATATATGTTATGACTTGTGATATTTTTATATATTTTAATATTGTGAACTTAAAAAGAGTGTTATATATATATTGCTTGAATATTATGTAATTTTTTTTAAAAAAAATATTATTTTTTATAAACCGATTCAATCGCGATTTAACCCGGTTGAACTAGTGAACCAGTACCTTCACCTGTTTAAGGTCTGATCCGGTTTTAAAAACATTGCTAAAAAATAAAAATAAGAAGAAGAAGAAGAAAGATAATGTATTAATGAGAGTTAACGGTTAAGGGACCGAAATCAAACGAATCGATAACGTAAATGATCAAAATCGACTGAAAACATAAGAGACCATCTTAATAGCTTACCCTTAAAGATTTGAGGTTTGAGATTTTAAGTAATTTATGAAATTTAAGGGGTTTAAATAATAATTTTAAGTTTTAAAAAAATAAATTTTTAAAAAATAAAAAATATGTTATGTGTCAAGTACTACTTGAATAACGAATTTTTTAACAATCATTAGCGGCTAAACACCTTAAATAGTAACTTTAAAAACGTTAATCACCTACTTTGAATGATTAACCTTTTAGTTTGCTTTTACTTAAGGATTAATTAGCCTTTTTAGTCCAATTTGGACTATTAGGTGGCGTTTGGTTCGCTGGAATATTTCTGAGGAAATTGGAATCTGTGAAGGAATTGGAATCTGTCAGGAATTGGAATCCAATTACATATTCTGTTTGGTTCGCAGACATGTCAGATGAATTTGATTTCAGTAATGTAAAATGACAGAATTGCATATTTTACAAATTAAGTGTAAATGAATTTTAAGATTTTACAAATGATTTTCTAAGTATATTCGATTTAATTACTCGAATATCAAATTATTACTCCAAGTCTTCAAGATCAATTTCAAACCTTACTAAATGTGTAAAATTGTGTTTTATACTTAATATATTTTTGAAACAATTTTCACAAAGTATTTTGAACCAAAATCAAGCCTCTAAAATCAATTTTTCAGAATGATGCACCGATGCACAAATCCATGCATCGATGCACCATGGAATAAATTGAACATCGAATACATTTCATGCACCGATGCACATACTATGCATCGATGCACTTAGAGTTTTATGAAAACATCGAATGCATTTGATGCATCGATGCACCAGCCATGCATCGATGCACTCATACTATTTTGAAACATCGAATGCATTTTATGTATCGATGCACTCTTAGTGCACCGATGCACTAAGGGTCCAACGGTCAAAATATTTGAATTTTACACTTGATGCACCGATGCACTGACGCTCCTAACTGATTTAATTAATTGTTTTCACACTTAAACGACTCTATTGACTCCATTAATCATCCTCAACATCCAGAATCATTTGAATGAGTATTTAAACAAGCTTAGAAGCCATTGATCAACAACAAGAAAACACAAGAATCAAGAATCAAGAGAGAATCAAAGAGAAAGCATCAAACCTCAAGTTTGAGCATTTCAAGCCTTTTTCATTCAATATTCATTTTGCTTTCAAGAACACTACTTGTACTCAATTGTATTCATTTTTTAGTGTTCTTTTCTTTGTTCTAGAATTGTGCAAATAATCTACCTTGTGAGGATTTACTTGTAAGTTTGCAAATTTGTAATCTTCTCTTTGAGAAAGAGTGTTCTCAAGAATTGGGATATATTTTTGAGGGAGTTGTAAGGTTATCTCTTTGGCCTCAAAAGAAAGAACAAATTAGTGAATTTGTTGGAAAATCCTTAGTGTGGATAGCTAAGGTAGTGGACGTAGACTTTGGTTGAGAAAGTCGAACCACTCTAAATCGCTGTGCAAATCTTTTCAATTTTCTGCAAAAGCTTCCACCAAAATTTTAATTGCCAATTCACCATCCTCTTGGCCAATTCTATCAATCGATTAACTCAACAATTGGTATTAGAGCCTCACTCATTTGAAGGTTTAATTGCCTCTTGAGTCGATTCGGGAAGAGTTACATCGATTATCAAGTCATCAATGGCCTCTACTTCAAATGTTGACTCCGGTCTCGATTCGATGCCCGTCAACAAGCCTTCTTTCTTCAATGGAGCTAACTATGCCTATTGGAAGAATATGAAAATGTATTTCATTCAAGCAAGTGACATGGGAGCATGTAATGTTGTAGAAGACGGATATATCAAGCCTCTCACTCATCCAAGATTGTGGAGTGAAGGAGAGACAAGAATGTTCCAGCTCAAATCCAAAGCCATCCATATCATATTTTGTGCTCTTGGACCAAATGATTATGGAAGAGTTTCATCTTGTACAACCGCCAAAGAAATATGGGATAAAATACAAGTCACTCATGAAGGCACCGACGAGGTAAAAGAATCTAAAATTAGTCTTCTAACACATAGCTATGAAAATTTCAGGATGAAACCAAATGAAGATATCAAAGCTATGACGGATAGATTCTCAACAATTGTCAATGGTCTCAAATCATATGGAGAGATCATTCCAAACGAAAAGCTTGTGAGGAAGTTAGTTTACTCACTTCCAAAATCGTGGCAATCCAAGAAGACGACAATCATCGAGGCTAAGAACCTAAAGTCCTTAACTCTTGAAGAGCTAATCGGTTCCCTCCTCACTCATGAAATGATGCTTGAAGATGAGGTGGACCTCGATAAGATTGACGAGACACCAAAGGAGAATGAGAAGAAGAAAAATATTGGAGTTTCTCTCAAATCCACAAAAGATGAGAGTGATTCGGATGAAGAGGATGATGACGAGGAAATGGCATTGTTTGTCAAACGGTTCAGAAAAATGATGAGACCTTATCGAGGAAGAAAATTCAATCGAAATGAATGCCTAAAATGAACCAAAAGATAAGGACCCTATCATTTGCTATGAATGCAAAAAACCGAGGCATGTCAAATATGATTGCCCACAATTGAAGAGAAAGGGTCAATCAAAGAATAAGCACAAGGCTCATGTGGCTACATGGAGCGATGAAGAAGGTTCCGATGAAGAGGAACATGAAGTAGCAAACTTGTGCTTGATGGCATTCGGGGAAGATTCTAAGGTAACCTCTAACTCATTTGAATTAGATGATTTATCTTATGATGAGTTATTAGAGGAATATAATGGGTTGGCTTCGAATTATGAGAAATTATTTTTAAAATATAAAAATGATGTTTCAAAATTGAAAAATGAAAATAAGCTCATATCCAAAACCAACAATGATTTTGAAAGTAAAATCAGTGATTTGCAAGTCAAATTAGAAGAGTTTGAAAAGAAAAATTTATATTTGCAAAATTTACTTTCAAAGGTCAATGATGATCATCAAAAGAAAATTGATGATCTTAAAACTTCTTTTGATAAAGTTAGAACAAAATATTTTGAAAAAGGGGAAAATTCAAAAATCAACTTCGTTAGAAAAAGTTTTAAAAATTACAATCATAGAGGTCCCCGAAAAACCTCTAATGGAAAAATCGTTAAAAGTATATGGGTTCCTAAAGGACTCATTACTACTAAAGATAAAGATATCCTACACAAATGGATACCTAAGGGGAGTAGGATTTTTGGAAACTAATGAATATGGACCCAAAAGAATTTGGGTACCAAAAATAAAAAATTAATCATTGCTTGTAGGAAAAGGAGCATTACTACAAGGCACGGGAAACAAATTCAAACTCATGGTACCTTGATAGTGGATGCTCAAGACACATGACCGGAGATAAAAGCCGGTTCATAGAGCTCAACGCCAATAATGGAGGAGAAATGACTTTTGGCGATGATTCAAAAGGTCACATTGAAGGTATATGTACTATAGATAATACATCTTCCATACAAATTAAGAATGTTTTATATGTGAATGGATTAAAGCATAATCTATTGAGTATTAGTCAATTGTGTGATAAGGGATCCAATGTCATGTTTGATATTAATGGTTGTAAAGTCATTGACATTGCATCTAATCGGATTATGCTTGTTAGTCATATAATAGAAAACATATATATGGTGCATTTAGACTCTATTAATATGACTAATTTATGCCTAGTTGCTAAGGATGAGCATGATAGTTGGTTATGACATAGGACACTAGGACATGCTAGTATGAGTGTTTTGCAACGACTAATTCAAGGAGATTTAGTTCGAGGGTTGCCTAAACTAAAATTTGATAATGATAAAATATGTTATGCTTGTGCTAAAGGAAAACAAAAGCGAGTTTCTTTTAAATCCATTAATGATGTATCAACTAGTAGAGTATTACAATTGATCCATATAGATCTTTTTGGGCCAACTAGAACTACTAGCTTGGGTGGATAACAATATGCATTTGTCTTAGTAGATGGCTATTCTAGATATACTTGGGTTCTATTTTTAAGTACTAAAGATGAATCATTAAAACATTTTATCACATTTTCAAAAATAATCCAAAATGAAAAAGGTTACTCTATAACTAGTGTTAGGAGTGATCATGACACTGAATTTGAAAATCTTGGGTTTACTATGTTTTGTAATTCTAATGGTATTAGCCACAATTTTTCAGCACCTAGAACCCCTCAACAAAATGAAGTTGTTGAGAGGAAAAATCGAACTTTAGAAGAAATGGCTAGAACCATGCTTTGTGAAAACAATTTGCCAAAATATTTTTGGGCAGAAGCCACAAATACCGCTTATTATGTTGTAAATCGAGTAATGATTAGGCCGTTTTTAAAGAAAACTCCATATGGAATTTTCAAAAATAAAAAGCCTAACATTAGCTATTTTTAACCTTTTGGATGTAAATGTTTTATTTTAAACAACGGTAAAGAAAATCTTGGCAAATTTTATGCTAAAAGTGATGAAGGAATTTTTCTGGGTTATTCCTTAAATTCTAAAGCTTATCGAGTATTTAATAAAAGAACTTTAGTTGTAGAGGAGTCTATACATGTTGTTTTCGATGATAATCCCCTTCCGAGGAAAGATTCTTGTGTGAATGATGATGTAGGCATTATAAATATAAATGATGTTGGACATGACGTTGGAGAACCATCATCAAAGGAAGAAACGAAAGATGAAGAAACTCAAGATCCTCTCGAGAATCAACCATTGAAGAAATTGAAGTATCTTTCCCAAGAGAATACAACTATGTCAAGGATGGTGAGATTATAGGTGATTCATCCAAAGGGGTAACAACTCGATATTCTCTTAGAAATATTTGTAATTATGTTGCATTTATCTCATGCATAGAGCCTAAGAATATTAAAGAAGCATTAAATGATGAACATTGGATTATGGCTATGCAAGAAGAGTTAAATCAATTTGAGAGAAGTAAAGTATGGACATTAGTTGAAAGGCCTAGTAATAAATCTATTGTAGGTACTAGATGGGTATTTAGGAATAAGATTGATGAAAGTGGTAATATAGTGAGAAACAAGGCTAGACTTGTTGCTCAAGGGTATACTAAAGAAGAGGGCATAGACTATGATGAAACATATGCTCCCGTTGCTAGGATGGAAGCAATTAGAATGTTATTAGCATTTGCATGTTTTCATTAATTTAAATTATATCAAATGGATGTTAAAAGTGCATTTTTAAATGATTTTATAAAAGAAGAAGTGTATATGGAACAACCTCCTGGTTTTGAAGATTTAAAATTTCTAAATCATGATCTTAAATTGACAAAAGCACTTTATGGTTTAAAACAAGCCCCTAGAGCTTGGTATGAAAGATTGTCAAATTTTTTAATTGAAAAAGGTTTTTCCAAAGGGAAGGTTGACACTACATTGTTTTTAAAGCATAAAGGTAAAGATTTATTAGTAGTTAAAATTTATGTTGATGATATAATATTTGGTTCTACTAATGATGTTTTTTGCCAAGAATTTTCTAAGCTAATACAAAGTGAATTCGAAATGAGCATGATGGGGGAGCTCTCATTTTTCTTGGGACTCCAAATCAAGCAAAGAAAAGATGGCATCTTCATTAATCAAGCTAAGTAAGTCAAAGATATGCTCAAGAAGTTTGGACTGAAAAATGGGAAACCTCATGACACTCCAATGAGCTCATTAACAAAGCTTAACATAGATGAATGAGATAAATGTGTGGATGTTAAATTATATAGGTCAATGATTGGCTCTTTGCTTTATCTAACTGTAAGTAGATCATATATTATGTTTAGTGTTTACTTATGTGCTAGATTTCAATCATGCCCTAAGGAATCACATTTACTAGCTGTTAAGGGAATCTTTAGATACCTTAAGGACACTCCTAGATTAGGACTTTGGTATCCTAGAGACTCTAGCTTTAGCTTGCATGCCTTTTCTGATGCGGATTATGGAGGATGCAAATTAGATAGGAAAAGCACCTCCGGTACTTGCCAAATCCTTGGAAATATGTTGATTTCTTGGTTTTCAAAGAAACAAAATTGTGTTGCATTATCTATCACTGAAGCAGAATACATTTCAGCTGGTAGATGTTGTGCACAAGTTTTATGGATGAAACAACAACTTTTTGATTATGGAATTGAAGTAAGTACTATTCCTATCAAGTGTGACAATACTAGTGTTATTTGTCTCACTAAAAATCTCATCCAACACTCTAGAACTAAGCACATTGAAATTAGACATCACTTCATTAGAGACCATGTCACTAAGGAAGATGTAGTTCTAGAATTTGTTGATACTTTGCACCAATTAACGGATATCTTTACAAAACCTTTAGACAAAGAAAGATTTTGGACACTTAAGAGAGAATTAGGTTTAACTGACCTATCTTCACTTTTAGTGTTTAAAATAATTTTAGCACTTTTAAGAATAAATGAAAAATGCTTATAATAATAATTTTTGATTGCATTCTTTGCTATTAGTTAGGGGGAGTTTATGTTCTTTGGTAAAAATTAACTTTATGTTCAAATGTAGTTTAAGGATTAATTTGATTGATTGAACATGATTAATTTTCATTATATGAGTTGCCAATACCACTAGAGCTAATTAATTTAGCATTTTGAGTGTTTAAAACGGATTTTTGACATTTTTGTGCTTAATGCATCGATACACCTAAGAGTGCATCGATGCATCCTTGAATGTGTATCGACACACTAAGAGTGCATCGATACATCCTTGAATGTGCATCGATACACCATGAAGGTGCACCGATGCACGCCTTGAATATGCATCGATGCACAAGGCCATGCATCGATGCATCGATCGGGTTTTTGGGTTTAAAAGACTTATTTTCTTATTTGTTTCAAACCCTAAAAACTAAACTCTCTCAGCCGTACACCTCTCTTCATCTCTAAATTCTCCTCTTGCTCCAAAATCAACATTTTTAATTGGAATCTTCGAGCTTTTCATCTCTATATCCTGCTACTATCATTAAATCATGCAACACATCATCTCATTCTCATCAATCTGAAATTTTCAAGGTATTTTTCTAAAAACTTCTAGTTTATCATATTTTGATCTTAGGACTAGTTTTAATTAGTTATAGGATGAACATTATATCGGGCATCGATTGTTTGATAGTTTCAAACTAGATTTTACAACCGATTTCATCAAAACTCACAAATTTTCAAAGAATTTTTGAATTTTCGAAATTCAAAAAAAATCGAAAATCTAAATTTAATTTCTAAATTTGATGTTTTTGATTTAATTATGTTGTTTTCATGAAAAACTATACATATTATAATTTTCAAACATTGTTTTCTAAATAGTTTTTCAAAACTATGCCCATTAGGATTCAATTTAGATAACCTTGAATTATTGCGGACTCAATTGAGTTTTGGGATTGATTAAATTGCATACATGTGTTTCAATTTGCAGGTTATATTCCTTTTTTCGATTCCTAAACTATGTCTAATCTCAAACGCCCTAGAACTTCATCGAGTAGTTCTCGTTCAAACCATCCTCCTAATCCCGTTCCTCCTCCACCTAATAGTCTTATAGGATCCTGTTTCAATATGTCTGAACATCGCAGAGACGACTTGTACCATAGGTATATAAATTCTTTCCAATATTATAGAATCCGGGAAGAGCGTATTCCTTCTCTTCAAGCCATGATTGATATTGACTTCGAATACCTTCCGATTCTCAAAACATGGAAGTTTGATAAAATGTTTCACCTCAAACCTATCGTCTATCATCAGTTAGTTCGCATTTTCTACTCTAATGCGGTATGCATTCAAAACCAGACTCAGTGTGAAACTATAGCAATCAGATCCTACATTTTCAGGATAATATATTAATATTGACCCCGAGACTATAGCTTTATATTTTGGGTTAGATAACGATGGTATTTATAATGAGAATGAAACTGTGGATTATCCCTATGTTCCAAACGCTAGTGTTAGTACTATACGATCTCATCACGATCGTTTTCTTCATTTGGTGATCTCTTGGTGGTTTAGACCATCCTGAGGTAGGTACTCCACTCTTCATATGAGGGATTTGTGGTGGATGCACTGTCTCAAGAATAAGAAAAAAAATAAATCTACCCCACTTTATATTTAGTCAGCTAGTAGATATCATAAACATTGTTCCTTCAAAACATGTCGAAATATTAGTTTATGGATGTCTTCTTAGTAACCTTTTTTATCAAACTCAATCTAAACATCTCTTTTGACAATCTCATCCCTCTCCAAAATCAAATCAATCTCACCTCGTTGAAGAAAGCGGATTGGAAATAAGACGAGGAAATCGGTCTTTGGGTCTTTCGACCTGGTAAGCAAACTCCGAGAGCGAGTTCTTCACAAGCTGTTCCTAGCTCCTCTCGTGCTTCTCCTCCTCCTCCGGCTCCGGCTACTGACGATGATCCCGAAATTCAACAACTTATGCAAGATATTGACGATCACATACCAGATTATGAGCCTACACATGAACCATCCCCACAAGAGGATCAAGTGCCTCCATATTTTCGTTCATTTTTGGAGACATTTTGTAACACCCCCAACCTGTATCCGAGTCCGATGTATCACATTGACTTTTCAAAACTTTTGCTTGTACAAAATTAGTGAATAATTTAAAACTTTTATAACATATAACTTATTCAAAACGTTTACAAAACTATTCAGAGCTTATACAATACATTATTTTGAATACATGCCAACTAAAACTTTAGTTGTTAACATACATATTATTCATGTTTCTTTCGATCTGACCTTCGGTAAGGAGAACTGACCTGTCTTGCTCCACATTTCTCTTTACTCTTCTCACTTCTGTAACCTACGTGTGAAACAATCACATGCTAAGTCTATGGCTTAGTGAGGCAATAAACATATAATGTAAACATTTACTAGTAATCATTTCTTACAACTCATATATTGTTATATGTAACAAATACATACATACATATATGTCATTATCATTCATATCTCTTATCTCCTGTTCCTATGATTTTTTATGTCCATATTATATATCTGATAGACTTGTTATTATATCATCATGTCAATCAATTATACTCATTCACATATACCTTAACAGGTACTCACGTATACCATATAACATATATATATCATGTCATATAAAACATATATCCTATCCTAAATCAAACACACAAGCAACTATATCATCATCTTTATTCTTATCACTATCATTGATTTCTTTTATCATATAATCTTATAATTACCATTTGTACCATCATATATCACACATAACATTTCATAAGGAAACAAACATATCATCATATCCAGTTTATTAATATTATCTCTTTATTAGCCCATGGTACACATGTGAGAACTGTAGATACGTGAGTCTATTGAGGTTGTGCACCACTATGCTGTCACCACAGCTCGTATAAAAGTCCCGAAGGACCTATCCAGAGGTCACAAAGACCCCGGCAATTATCTAGAGGTCATAAAGAACCTCGGCAACTGTCCATAGGTCCCGAAGAACCTAGGTAAACTGTCCATATGTTCCTTAGAACATAGGTATACTGTCCATATGTCTCGAAAGACATAGGTAAAACTGTCCATATGTTCCGTAGAACATAGGTAAACCCTCGACTCTTGGCATGCCAACTATACCCCTAGCTCTCATATCACATAACAAGGGCATTACCATCTATAACATTTCATATCACTTGTTCTTTCTCTTCTATCACATACCACATGTATGTGTAACCATATATTTCATATCATATCACATGTATCACATATTGCATATTCATGTAATCATATATCAACCATACTTTGTTTATCTCACTTTTCATACCATTCATTTATCACATATATGTCACTTTACTTATAACACTTCTCTGGTTTTCATATGACATGTAAAACATTGTCATCTCTTGTTCTCATATAATTCCATATAGTCACTTATCACTTATCACATAGTTTACATCCTATGATCATAAAACCATATCAATAACACATATACTCATGCACACATATAAATCATAACAAACACGTACCTCTATGAATTCATGCATTTTACTATTGGAAATAGACTTATCATACGTCTTATTTTCCATTTAACATCATATACTAAATAATGTGCACTCACATTGGCCTCACTAAGTTTTAATCCACTTTATGATTTCCTCTCTTTCGATCGAATCTTAACTTGATACACAACCCGGAACTTGTTCGTGTTCGATATCTACATAATTATACATTGATACATATCAGTATCTCATTGTTATAATTTAATCTATCATTTCTTAGACCAAAAGAAATGTCTATTTCAATTTCCCCTTGAAGTGCATCGATGTATGCTACAGTGCATCGATGCATTCTTTAACATGTGCATCGATGCACTACCCATGCATCGATACACAAATTACCTTCGATGTTTTCATTTTAAAGTGATACATCGATGCACTCCTTATGCATCGATGCACCATTTGCATTCAATGTTTCTTCTTTAAAGAGTGCATCGATGCACATTCAATGTGTATCGATACACCTTTCCCAGAATTTGCATTTTAAGCCCGAAAATCCATTTAATTCAACTCAAATGCTTCATATTTCATCCCCTTTCATATTTCTTACTTACATATACATATTTGACCTCATTTATACTCAATAATCACTTCTTTAACCTCCCCTATTCTCCTGAAGAAATTCAAGAATCATACCCAAATTTTAATATGTTATAAATCCAATTCTAATACTTCATATATGTTAATTAGATTGATGACAAGTCAAATTCACTCTAAAACCTCATTAAAGAACCCTCTTTCAAGATTTCACTTATTCCTCTCTTTTCTTTAATCCCTTCTATTCTCTTCATCTTATTGTTTCAAGATAATTTAAGCTCTTCTTATGCTTAATTATCACCTAATAATCAAAACTCAACCTTAAATTTCAGCTAATAATCAACAAATAAAGAAACTCACCTTTGCCTAGCTTGGGCACGTTGGAGAAGAATAAATCAAGTGAAGAAGAAGAGAGCTTTCATCTTCCTCTCCCCCACGTATTAATCTCCTAATAAAGGGGAGAAAATATCTTTCCTTGTCAATTGACCATTTTACCCTTTACTTCATTTAATAATTACCAACTTTTATGATTTATTTCCAAATAAATCATTGAACTAATCCATGGTTCTACTCTAGTCACCAAATTCTGATTTGCGGATCTTACACATTTGATTTGCGGTTTGCTTCCATCGAATCCCATTTGACTGCTAACAATGAAGTCGTGCATCATCGCTTGGACGCATTGGAAGCTTAACAAATGGAGTTTCAACGGTAGATGCTTGCACGTATAGATGCTCTCTCTCTTGAGATGCAAGCACGATTTCCTCCTCCTCCCGATCCTCCGATGGACTAGATCTATCATTGTTATGCTTTCTTGATTTTAAAACTTAGATTGATTTTGATGTTTCTGGAGTGTTTGTTTTGATTTGTTAAATGTTTGAATTTGTTAGGAGTTGGATGATTGGATGTTTGAACTTACTATATATATATTTGGTTTGGTTGAATTTTCTTATTTTTGCATCATTAGACATATATGACCAATTATACCATTTCACATTTGATTATGAATATTGTTTATGAAAGCTAATGACTAATCTCTCTTTTGATCTTTGATCTTAGCAGCTGAAGCTATATATATATATATATATTTAACCAATTGGCTGTGTTTTTCAAAACCTTGTTTAGATCGTTTTAAAGTCTTTTTGATTTAACAAAAAGGGGGAGAAGTGTAAAAGTGTTAAAGGGGAGAAGTGTTAGAGTAAGGGGGAGTAATTTTTCAAAATTTATTTTCAAAGAAAATCTTAAAATTACACACATGTTTTGTTATATCAAAAAGGGGGAGATTGTTGAAAATATTTTGATGTTTCGATATAAAAAATTAAGTATAAATAAATTTTAAGATTTTGCAAATGATTTTCTAAGTATATTCGATTTAATTACTCGAATATCAAATTATTACTCCAAGTCTTCAAGATCAATTTCAAACCTTACTAAATGTGTAAAATTGTGTTTTATACTTAATATATTTTTGAAACAATTTTCACAAAGTATTTTGAACCAAAATCAAGCCTAAAATCAATTTTCTAGAATGATGCACCGATGCACAATGGAATAAATTGAACATCGAATGCATTTCATGCACCAATGCACATACTATGCATCAATGCACTCAGAGTTTTATGAAAACATAGAATGCATTTGATGCATCGATGTACCAGCCATGCATCGATGCACTCAGGCTATTTTGAAACATCGAATGCATTTTATGTATCGATGCACTCTTAGTGCACCGATGTACTAAGGGTCCAATGGTCAAAATATTTGAATTTTACACTTGATGCACCGATGCACATTGGGTATGCATCGATGCACTGACGCTCCCAACTGATTTAATTAATTGTTTTCACACTTAAACGGCTCTATTGACTCCGCTAATCATCCCCAACGTTCATAATCATTTGAAGGATTATTTAAACAAGCTTAGAAGCCATTGATCAACAACAAGAAAACACAAGAAACAAGAATCAAGAGAGAATCAAAGAGAAAGCATCAAACCTTAAGTTTGAGCATTTCAAGCCTATTTTTCATTCAATATTCATTTTGCTTTCAAGAACACTACTTGTACTCAATTGTATTCATTTTTTAATGTTCTTTTCTTTGTTCTAGAATTGTGCAAACAATCTACCTTGTGAGGATTTCCTTGTAAGTTTGCAAATTTGTAATATTCTCTTTGAGAAAGAGTGTTCTCAAGAATTGGGGTATATTCTTGAGGGAGTTGTAAGGTTATCTCTTTGGCCTCAAAAGAAAGAAAAAATTAGTGAATTTGTTGGAAAATCCTTAGTGTGGATAGCTAAGGTAGTGGACATAGACTTTGGTTGAGAAAGTCGAACCACTCTAAATCGATGTGCAAATCTTTTCAATTTTCTGCAAAAGCTTCATCCAAAATTTTAATTGCCAATTCAACCCCTCTTGGCCAATTCCATCGATCGATTAACTCAACAGAATCCAATTCCATATTCTGTTTGGTTGGCAGGAAATGGAATTGGAATCGGAATCCAATTCCATATTTTGTTTGGTTCGGAGACATGTCAGATGAATTTGATTTCAGTAATATAAAATGAAAGAATTGCCCTTTTTGGTTTTTTGCTTTATTTTAGTTTGTTTTACAACTTACATGTAGTAATATATTATAAAAATTAAAAAATATTAAATTTTCATTTTATTGATTGATTATTCATTTCAATAAATTATAAAAATCCTTTTTATTTAATAAAAACATTGACTTAATTAAATATATATATAGAGGTATTATTGTAATTATTCTTAATTATATATTTTTTTCGAGTCGGGTCCGGTTTTTTTCACCCTAAACCCGAACCCGGCCCGAATATCACATTTAAAAAAACTCGACCCGACTCGACCCGAATATCACACTTAAAAAACTCGACCGACCCGAACAAAATAAAGTTTCACCCGACCCAACCCAAATATATGAATTAGAAATCTGACCCGACCCGACCCGAAGTAATAAAAAAATTATTTTTATTCAATAAAAACAGTGACTTAATTGAAAAAAAATTATATATAGAGGGGTATTATTGTAATTATTCCTAAATATATAAGGTAAAATTATATATATTTTGGGGTCAAGTATTTTTCACTATAAACCCAAACTCGACCCGACCCGAATATCACACTTAAAGTTTCACCCGACCCGACCAAAATAAAGTTTCACCCGACTTGACCCGAATATATGAATTAGAAACCTGACCCGACCCGAAATAATAATAAAAAATATTTTTATTCAATATATGAATAAGTTATCAAAAGATTGATGAGGGTAGTATGGTCAAATTTCAATTCCCTCCAACAAAAGAATTGAATTCCATCCATTTTTTTGATGGAATTCATTTTCCATCATTTGATGGAAAGTTGAAGCCATGAAGGATTTCAATTCCCTTGTAAAACTTAAACCAAACATGGGAAAGTGGTGGAATTAGATTCTAATTCCCCCTAATTCTAAGGGATTCATGCCAACCAAACACCACCTTAGGATCCATTGATCAATCATTAAATGAAGATCAAGGGTTTAAATCCCTCTACTTAATTTTCCATTATTTCATTTAGGTCCAATTACAAATTATGGACCTCAACTATCATTTTTTCATTTGGCCACACAACAATGCCATTTATCATATTTAGTTTTCAATTCAATCCTAAAAAAATAAAAACTAATATAATATTAATGGATCAAAGTCAATTAAGTTCGAATCTTGAATATTTAAATAATAAAATAATAAATATCATATTTTCGATAATTTGATTTGAACTAATTTTAAATGGTGAAATTAAAAATGTTACAAAAATTCTTCCTCAATTTTTACCTAAGGGGAATAATTATGGATATTATTCCTCATTCAGTACTCATATTCTCGGGTTACTTTATGATAGTGTGCTAAAGGTATAATGTCAAAAAAGTCTCTAATATTTAATTAAATAGTTTTTATGATTTGTATTAATTTTTGGAGTATTTTGACATTTAATGTTTCATTTTGAGGTAAAAAGACCCTTCATAGATAAAATCTGTTAATTATCAAACGACTAATGCTAAAAAATAAGAATATTTTTACCTTAAAATAAAATTTTGTGGGCCAAAATGTTTTAGAAAAAAATAACGGCCAAAGTAACTATTCAATTTAATATTAGAAGTCTTTTTACCTTAGAATAAAATATTAAGAATCAATATTTGAACATATTATTCCCAAACTTAATCATTTGATCACCCTTGACTAGTAAAAAATAATAGTATATATTATTTAAGAAAATAATAGATTTTTAATCTCTAATAAAATATTTTTTAAGAAATACTATACTTTCAAAGTATTATTTTTATTATTATTTTAAGATGATTGCAAAATAATATAGATTTTAGAGATTCTCAATTAAATATTATTAATATATTATAATAAGAGTAAATTGATCTATCATCGAACTATAAAATATAAGGGTAAAATATACAAATAGTCATACAACTATAAAGTGATGTTTTATTGAGTCTTTCGATTATTCAAAATTATAAAATAATCCTTCAACTATGGGGTGTTACTTTGTTGAGTCATCCGACTATTAAAAGTTACAAAATGATCACCTGACTATTTAGTATGTTCCAAACTTGTCCTTTTCCGTTTAAAAATTGACTACAGTCTGAGCTGGATGTTAACCTTATGACTAAGATATGATAAAATTTGATTACATAATCTAAAAAAACTATCACATCTCAATCAAAAGGTTAACATCTAGCTCAGACTGTTGTCAATTTTTAACTGAAAATGACGAGTTTGGAATATACTAAATTGTCTGGTGATTATTTTGTAACTTTTAATAGTTGAGGGACTCAAAAAATAACATCCTATAATCAAATGATAATTTTCTAGCTTTTACTAATTGAATGACTCAACAAAACATTATCCTAGTTGAACTACTATTTGTTAGGAATGACAACGGGTCGGGTTCGGGGCGAGTTTTGCTCGCCCTGTCCCTGAACCCGAAATGAATCCCCATCCCCGACCCGATCCCTGACGGGTTTTTTATCAGGGCGCCTCGTCGGGATTATTTTTGCCCCATCCCCGAACCCGACCCGAAATATTATACCCGACCCCGAAAATATTTTATATATAATTAATATAAAAAATATAAAATATTATATATATAATTAATATAAAAAATATAAAATATTATATATATATATATATATAATCGGGGCGGGTCGGGGCGGGGATACCTTACCCCGAACCCGACCCGAACAAATCCCCGAAAAATATCCCCGAACCCGACCCGATATCATTCAACCCGACCCGATCCAAACTTGACTGGATTTCGAGTTTCCCCTTCGGGTTCGGGTCATATTGACATCCTACTATTTGTATATTTCAACAAAAAAAATGATATCCAAATTTTTATTAAAAATAAATGAACTTTGGGTTGGGGGGGAAGCGCTGGAAACTTTATCCAATTTTCCTACGGAATTTTCTGCCAGACCAACAAAGTCCAAGAGCAACTCACTTACTATATTCTGAATTTCCTTTTCGTTGTTATCAATACGAACCATATATATATATATATTGCTTGTCTTTGCAATTTGCTTTTAGATGTGTGAATAAGAAGTCTAGCAATCAGTATAAGGCAACAATTGGAGCCGATTTCTTGACAAAGGAAGTGCAGTTTGAGGATAGGCTATTCACTTTACAGGTTAGGTTTCGTGCTGAGAACAAACATGCTTGATTTAGTATAAAGTTAGTATCCTGATTCCTGAGCTCAAATACAAGCATTTCTTTTTAACATTTTGATGAGCTTGATTCAGCTGTTGCATTTGGTTTTTGGGATCTGAATTTCTCGTGCTGGTTAGTGATTTCGATAATGAAGTGGCTTGCTTTTTATCTCTAGCTCTTGTACTTAGCTTAGCTATGGCGGAATAAAGCTTAACCAGGATTTATTAATTACACCTATGATCTGATCTGTAGCAAATGCATCTTACTTTGCTCTGTGATCTCACTAATTTGGAGCTGCTAGTGGCACCTTCTTTTTTATTCATGGAAAAAACTCGGAGATGGTTACTTTTTCTCTAGTTGTAGAATTGACTAGAAGCGAATTTGTGATGGCTGACTTGGGAATTATGTTTTATTGCGCATTGATTGGACTTTGGTTGATATGATCACTGCACAAATTTATTTTCATTAAGAAGGGTTCTGTAAATTACACAGTAGAGTTAGACGGTGTTATGGACCCCCATTGAGTATTAATCTAGCAAATTGTAGCATTAATTCTGAAAGGATTGAGGTTTTGTTTTAGCTTTTCTTGCGTTTTATGGTTGGCCGCTTGCTTGTGATTTTTCAACATTATTTTGTTTCCCAGATCTGGGATACTGCTGGCCAGGAAAGATTCCAGAGCCTAGGTGTTGCTTTCTACCTCGGTGTTGATTGCTGTGTTCTTGTATACGATGTCAACTTGATGAAATCATTTGACAACCTTAACAATTGGAGAGAAGAGTTTCTTATTCAGGTACATTTAATCTGAATTTCTGAATTCTGTTTAAATCAGCAAATCAGCTCTACAGGATTTATCAAGTAGAAAAATGATGATTTGAAAAACCTCTTGCAGGCAAGCCCTTCGGATCCAGAGAATTTCCCATTTGTTGTTTTGGGAAACAAAATTGATGTGGATGGTGGAAACAGTAGAGTAGTATGTATATTTATTTTTTATTCTTCTTTCTTCCTCTGTAGTTGTATTACATGTCATTTCTCGCTTCTTCTCTACAAAGATACAATTATCCTCTTCTTGTGGATTCTTTAGGTGTCTGGAAAAAGGCTCGAGCATGGTGTGCCTCAAAAGGAAATATCCCGTATTTTGAGACATCTGCCAAGGAGGGAGTTAATGTGGAAGAAGCTTTCCAATGCATTGCAAAGAATGCCCTAAAGAATGGGAAGAGGAAGAAATGTGAGTTAACAAATCATAATCAGTTAAAAATAATTCTTAATTTTGAATCATGCAAAACCCTTCAGCTGTACTTGACACTAATTAGTTGCTACATAAAGAAATGTAATACGATAATGGAATGAACTGACTCTCATTTCAAATGCATTCTATTTTAGTTTATTTCATGCATTAGTCAATCATCTTACCGTTTAGCACTATATCATGATCAGAGTAGAAAAGGTGAGACTAGATGATAAAAAGGGGAAAAATAAGAAATCAAGGGTTAGGGATTGTATCTGAAGATTTGGGGATTTTTACTTACCCTGCACATGAGGAGGCCAGAAGTAATTACAAGGGGACTAGCATGAATCAGGTGGATTGTGAACAGACCCAAAATAAGAAGCCAATATCAATAGTGAACGTTGAGGTTGTTAGCCAAGAACAACAGCTGGCAAATCCACGGATTTGGTACCTATAAACAAATAAATAGAGAGTATTGCCATAGAATGATTATCTTATGCAATCAATGAATGAAAAGTTAATTTCCTAAATTCTCGTTCTTCTCTTCGTTGTCTATCTCTACTATTCTTTGTCTATTTTTCTTCTCTAATCACACTAGGGTCATAGCAAATTGGAATTCAGAGCCATCATTTCTTGGTAGCTTGAAGCAAACAACCAAGGCATGACAGACTCCATTAATCTTTATGCGATTCAGAAGCAGCTTGACGATCTCACCAAGATGATAAAACATACAACGACTAAATCAACTCCTCCAAAATGGTGGGAAGCACATAATACTCGCATAACTAATTTGGAGACGAAAATGGACACAACCCAGAGATCGGTGGAGCAGATCTTCCAGATTTTGGCTAGTACAAAGAGTGAGCAAAAATAATAGCAGAAGGGTTGTGGTAATGTATCTCAGGTGTTCGACAAAATGCAAGTAAAAGAAGCTGAGCCATTCATCATTGAATCATCCAACCTCTTTGATGGTCAAGATCCTGCAGAAATAAAAGATGAGCAGAAACATGCAACGAAAAACGATAAAAAGGCTATAATGGATGATGCTTACGGTAAGAACATCTACTCTGTCTGTACACTTGAAGAAGCTTGCTTTATGCCCAAAACTGAGCTAGAAAACACTAATCCACCACTTAAATGTTATGCTGAAACTACAAAGAGTGGCCCCAACAATGGTGTTATGATACTTCACTGCAAAGGGCATAAAATGTTTGAGAAAACGTTAAAGCTTCATCATTGCATAAATCATAGCAGTGGTGACAAACTTCTCAATCGTGGTGCTGAAAAATTCAGCAAATGTGAGTCTAAAGGGGTTCGCATCCACTGGTTAAATCAATACCAAAGTCCGAAGTCTTACCTCTACATGGATAGAACAAAAATTTGAGAGGAGCTGAATCTGAATCAGACTTCTTCAAAATCAAATGCAGTTTCTAGAAGAGTTAAGAAGGAGAACAATCACTTATTATGATACCGGATGGAGGATGGAGCATTATCAATTGAGGAATATTGGAGATGCAAATATGGAAGCCAAAAATGGGAAAGAATTGATGGCAGACTCTGAAACGGGGTTGGTTTAGAAAACTATCGATGCAGACTTTTACCTGCACTGACTCAATTTGCAACCTAATCATTCCCAAGCACTTACCAACCTGGGGAACATATATATGGAATGGAACATGGTTGTTGTTGCTTCTTACTATAAGGCTACATTGGTTGTCACAACAAGGTTGTCTGCTCCATTCAACAACCTTGTAGTAATCTATAAGCAAATTGGAAACTATGTGGAAGCTATATCTTGTTATAATGAGGTTTTGCGAATTGATCCCTTAGCAATTGATGGGCTAGTAAACAAGGGTAACACATACAAAGAGATTGGTAGAGTCACAGATGCAACTCATGATTATATTCATGCTATTAACATCCGTTCAAATATGGAAGTAGCAAATGTAAATATGGCTTTTGCTTATAAAGACAGTGGAGATGTGGAAACTGCCATCAAAAGTTATAAGCATGCACTGCTTTTTCGACCTGATTTTCCTGAAGCTACTTATAACCCCATACATACATTACAGTGTGTGTACAGCTGGGAGGAACGCAATAAAATGTTTACTGAAGTTGAAGGAATTATCCGAAGGCACATTACTATGTCAGTTATTTCCACTGTGCAACCTTTCCATGCTATAGCATATCTTATTGATCCAATGCTTGCCCTTGATATAAGCCTTAAATATACTGCTCATTGGTCCATAATTGCATCATGTTTTGCTCTCCATCCTTTCAATCATCTTGTATCAATTCATATCAAGAACAATGGTGGAAATGGGAGATTAAAGGTCGGTTATGTCAGCAGTGACTTTGGCAACCACCTGTTGTCTCACCTCGTGGGATCAATATTTGGCATGCACAACAGAAAGAATGTTGAGGTCTTTTGCTATGCCTTGAGTCCAAATGATAGTACTGAATGGAGGCAGCGTATCCAGTCTGAAGCCGATCATTTTATAGATGTCTATGTTAGGCATCAAATGTAATTGCCAAAATGATAAATGAGGATGAAGTACATATCCTTATCAACATGAATGGTTATACCAAGGGTGCAAGGAATGAAATTTTCTCCATGCAGCCTGCACCTGTACAAGTCTCATATATGGGATTACCTGAGACTATTGGGGCAGTTTACATTAATTACTTGGTCACTGATGAGTTTGTTTCTCCTTTGCGCTATGCACACATTTATTCTGAGAAGATTGTCCATCTCCCTCATTGCTATTTTGTGAATGGTTATAAGCAGGAAAATCATGATGTGTTGGATCCAACTTGTCAGTACAAACAATCTGATTATGGTATTCCAGAAGATAAATTTATTTTTGCACTTTGTCTCCTTAGATTTCCAGCTGCTGGAGAAATGAGATTGCGAGTGTATGTTGTTGCACAAGGAGTACAACCAGACCAAATTATTTTCACTGATATGACCATGAAACAAGAACATAGTAGGCACAGTGCTTTAGCTGATCTTACAGAGAATGGTTTAGTTGGTTCATTGCACTTAAGACAACCACCAACACAAGGATCATCTCAAGGAGAGGGACATGCCATCAGTATAAGGAAATTCAACATTGAAGGCAACAGAGAATCAAAGAGCATGAACTATTGGAGTTGTTAGCTTCAACCATAAGAAAGAAAAATCGTGAGCAATCTATAGTTCACTTAATTCTCAAACCCAAGAAAAACATGAATCAAATGTTAAAGGTATGGGGTGTGAAGGCACAAAGCAGAATGGAAATTTATAGAAATTTGAATTTTTTTCTTTGTATTATTATATTTTTTAAATAAATAATAAAAAATATAATAGTAAATATATATAGGAGTGAAAATTGGTTATTACACAATAACATATTAATTTGAACACCTATAGTTTCAACAATGAATATTAATTTTAACAAAAAGAAAATATTTCTTTTGTGGTGTGAAATAAAAAATAAAGTAATATTTAATTAAAATAAACAAGATGTATAAGTTGGACGTTTTTATTGAAATATCACCCTTAGACCTATTAATTAATTGTCAGATATTCTTTCTCCTAATATTATCGATTTAACACCCTTTCTGACAAAGCGTAAATTTTCATTCTCGCCTTAGCGGGGTTTTGTCCGAGCTGAAGTCACGTAAGGGAAAGTGCCGATCGTCATCCTCGCAGATCATGAAGCACGCCTTCCATATGTCCACATTATCCCTAAAAGTATTTTTAAAAAATATGTTTAAAAAAAATTAAAAAAATAAAACTATAGAGACTAACATCGTAATTTAATACATATTAGTTCCATGAGTTGAAGATCTTAATGGGGTTAGCTTATATATGCATATTGGAGTGTTTATGTTATGTTTATTGACAATGTGGGATAAATGCTAAAAGGTGTATTCCTTAACTTTTTTAACTTTATATCTAATGAATCTACTTATACACTATTGTTAAATTACATTAGGTTAATATTTATTATTAATGTTTATATTAATTAAGATTAAATATTTTAATATGTTAATATATTTAAATAATTACATTAGGTTAATATTTATTATTAAGGTTTATACTAAATTAATTTTTTTTAATTTTTAAAGAATATTTTTTAAAATGCTTTGAGAGATGATGTGGACTTTTGAAAGACGCGCTTCATGATCCATGCATTCTGTATATGTCAGAGGTTTAGATAAGGCGTGGATCTTTGTCAGAAAGGGTGCTAGATCGATAATATTAGGAGATAAGGTGTCTAACAGTTAATTAATAGGCGTGAGGGTGATATTTCGGTAAAAATGCCTATAAGTTGTTTAATAGGCGTTTTTGTATATGTTTAATTATTGATTTGTTACACGTCATGTCATTCAAAATGATGATGTATAATATGTCACATTAATAATATATACATGTAATATTAAATATTAATTTTAACATCATGTCTTAAAATTATTATACACAGTAATATTTTTCATCCAATACATTAAAATATGGAATAAACTTACTAATAATCTAATATAATATTATTATTAATTTATAAAATATAATATCTAAAAAGTGCTCTAAATGCAATCCCTCATTTCTTTTTCTTTTCTTTTCTGTTATGATCCTTCGTTCCATTAATAATTATACATACAATCAACGTCATGCAAATTTAGTACCTAAAAAGCCAAATATTGCACAGCCCACCAATATTTTCCAAATACACATCATTTAATGCCCGTGGTTTCCATTCTTTGAGCTAAAGATCTATTACTTTCATTAAAAATAAATCATGAAAAATAAATTTGACTAATTATATAGACTAATTGTACATGCATATATATATATATAGAATTGCCTTATCATTATTGCATGCACTATTTATAAGAAACGGCACACCTGATTTAGGATTTAGTAAAACCCTATTAGTAAACTACGACAAAGAAGGTAAACTCAAAAGACATATACAAGAGATTCTAGTTAGGAATCAACATAAACCCATTAAAACGAATCAAAGTATTATTGGATTAGAGTATTAAATCCGTGGTTATTTTAACTAAATATAAATAACTTACAATCTGTAAATAAATTAAAGCATATAAGATCACCATGCATGAACCAGGGGAAAAGGAATAATCATACCCAAAAAAAAAACGAAAGTGAAAGAGATTAAAGGAAAAACTGGGTAAAATCAAACCTGTGAAAGGAGGTGAAAAAAAAAAGACTAAGGAAATCTTAGCAAGAGAGAAATGCATGAAGAGGGAAAAAAACGTAATATGTCTTCTGAAAATTTAATCCGCAAGGCATCTCACGGGGGAAAGGTATCTTTTTCTAATTATTTTCTTGAATGACTTTTTATTTTTATTTTTGAGTTAATTTCGTCGCACAATTTTGAATTGATCTGAATTGTACCCTTAAATTATCAATATAGTATAAGTTGGAACCAAACTATCTATGTGGTTTACAATCACGTGTTTATAATTTTATTTTAATATTTCAAATATATTCCTCGTAAAACCTAAATTAGAGACCAATTTAAAATTTAACCAATAGTTCGAGAATCTTTACTTGAATTAGCCCTTATTTTATTTCTAAGACCCCAACGATTCTCTCCTATATCCACTATAACAATATCAGCTCTCTTGTTTTAGTAGTACTACCTTCTCATCACCTTTAATTCACTGCCCCAAGTTGCTAAAACTAATCAACCTTGTCTTCAGAAAATGGAGATGAAAGCTTCTACAGAATCATTAAAGTCGTTCAATTGGGTCGACGGAGATTGGACCACGACAAAGCCGAGGGCCGACGGAGTTCAGCGGCGAAAGGAGGATAATGAATCGGTAGATGAAGGGTCGTCTCTGAGTTTGAGTAACTTGTCAAAGATTATACTTCCTCCATTGGGTGCTTCAAGCTATAACCACAACAACCAAACAAATTCCACGGGATCTCCCATGGATACAAGATACAGGTACGTATATAAACACGAATTCGAATAGCGTTGATTCGAATTAATCCGATTCTTGAACACGTCTAATTTTAGATTAAATAATTCAAGATGATATGGAATGCAGGTGCTGGGAAACATTTATGGTGGTGTTAGTGTTTTATTCAGCATGGGTTTACCCATTCGAAATAGCGTTTTTCGCATCGACTCCACCAAGTGCACTCTACGTTTGCGACAACATTGTGGATTCGTTCTTCGCCGTTGATATTGTGTTGACGTTTTTTGCTGCATACATTGATTCAACTACTCACCTGCTTGTCCGTGACCGCAAAAAGATTGCCAAGAGGTTTACTTTCTTTACTCATCTGTCTATTTTACAAATTCTACTATTTTTCCTTTTACAAAATGTTTTATACAGTATTTTAAAATTAGTTTTATTAATTTCGATATAAAATGTTGTTTTTAAGAACCAAGCTCAACACATTTAATTAGTGTTTATTTATTTCACCGGAAACATTTTTTTTAAAAGTAAAATTTGAATATGAATTATTATTTCTAAAAAGTAACTTTGAGAAATCATTTTCTGATGTTATGTTGTCTAAATCGGCAATCATTTTCCCGTGTTTGATAATTTTTTTTAAAAAATATTCAATTTAATATAAATTATAATAAATAATATTTTTTATTATAAAATTCATTTATAATATTATACTAATTTAATTAATATTATTTATAATTAAAAAAAATTATTAATTTATTTATAATAGGATCAATTAATTTTTTTACCCTCAAACTTTCATTTTTATCTGTCAAAAACTTGAAAAAAAAATATATTATTAACTTATTTACATTATTATTAATTAGTTTTTTTTCCTTCTTTCCTTTAACCTTATTTACACCATTATAAATTTGTTAGAGGAAATGGTGAAGGGATTGGGAAAATGACTTATCAAAGAAAAACAAAGAATATTTTCTGTTAAACATTTTACAGGAAAGAAACATAAGTTAAATTATAGTGAAAGTAAAATCAAAATTGAAACAACCACTATGAATGTTGGGAATTTTATATGAATTGTCATAAATTACTATTTAATAGTAATTTTTATTTATTTAAATTGTTGATTTGAGGTATATTACACTCAAATATTTTTGTGTAGTAACTTAATACGATATATGTATAAATCAATTTCAGAAGTCAAAACAACTGATAAAAACATATTGATATATAATTATTGATGTTAAAATAAAAGTGACAATAATATCTACTAGTAAAAGCTCTTTAGGGTCACTAGGGACTCACCTTGGGTATTTGGGTGTTATGGGAACTTAATGATTTTAAAAATAATCAGATTATTAAATTAATTGATTTAACGATAAATTATATGTTTTGAGTTAAAAATATGGCTATTGGTATTGGGGTGTAGGTACCTATCGACGTGGTTCATAATGGATATGGCATCAACAATCCCATTTGATTCAATTGGCCATTTGTTCAATGCCAAAAGCATATTAGGTATCCCTTATTCCTGTTTGAGTTTGCTCAGATTTTGGCGACTCAGGCGGGTCCACGAGTTCTTCACCAGGTTTTTTTCTCTCTATTTCATTATTTAAAATCTTCATTCTTCTATGTTTTAAATCAAAATTTTCGTCTAACCCTTGAATCTATACGTTTTTTAGGCTGGAGAAAGATATTCGAGTCAGCTATTTCTGGATCCGATCTGCTAGGCTTATCGTTGTGAGTGAAAGCTAGGTCTATTTATGTTTGCTGCTGCAGTCCCTTTATTATGCTAAATATTGAAATTTATTTTTTTTATAATTTGATCCTTTTACTTTTATAATATTATTAGTTGGTCAAAATTAATAATTGTTTATTTCTGCCTCTAAAATTGAGAGATAAACTTAAAAGTGGGAAAGATTAAAATCTTGATATTGAGAGATATGACACATGTATCTTAATGTCTTCCGTAAGTTTTGACGAATATTATATCTTCTTCTTTTCTTCTTTTTGTCCTTTTTAAATGTGCAAAAAAAATTCAATTATAAACAAATATCAAGGCGTGTATCATTTTATAGTTTTTTCATTTAATTATACACATTTTAAATTTATTTTCCTTTTTAACATTCATTTAAGATTATATTTTAATATGGTATTTTTGTATATCAGGTTAGCATAAAGGACTTTTTCTTTTCAGGAAACACTTCCTACAAAAACTTTTTTTCATTTATGTGGTAAAAATAGGTTAAAATAAAAGAAAAAGAAAAATAGAGGCAGGAAATATGAATATATATATATATATATATATATATATATATATATAAAAAAACAAACACATGTTGTGCACGTCAAAAACACATAATCACACAAGTACAAGTTGAGCAATGACACACATATATTAGCTTTATTTTCAATTACTCAATAAACACATGTTCAAAAAACTATATTTAAATATATGAAAACTCTTAATAAAAAATACATAAAAACTCGCATATCTAAATAATGTGGGATTTAAGAAGCTCAAAGGGATTTTTAAATCTCACATTTAAGCATACATTTATTAAGTGATTAAATATAAGATTAATACACGTATGTCGTTGCTCAACTCATACTCATGTAATTATGTGTCTTCGACACGTACCATATGTATTTGTTCTTTTAGAATAAAATTCATATAACTTTCTTTCATATTTTTACTTATATTTTTCTTATCTCTCTTTCAACCCATTTTTCCCACATAAGCGGAAGGAGTTTTTTCAAAAAAACGTTTCTTGTAAAAAAAATCTTCCACTGAATTAAGAAATAAACTTGAATTAGTGTTAAAATATAAAATAATTTTTAAATAAGATATATTTGAATAAAAACGTCTCATATCATATTATATTTTAAACAAATGACTTATGCCAAATTACTTGATGGAATTAACTACACATCTCATAAATTAAAGTGATCAACTTATAGTAGAGGGACCAGATTCATCCAAAAAGACATAATACAAGGACCTTCTATGATTTTACCAAATTAAAATGATGAAATTCAACAGAGTAGAGGGACTTCTTTAAAAACTATTGTGTGATCACACAAGGCCTTGTTTTAGGTCCCATTCTCTTCAACCCATGAGCCCCGTATTGACTCTGTCTGTTGATACACATTGATACGCAGGTGACATTGTTTCACGTGCATTGTGCTGCCTGCATTTACTACATAATGGCTGACCGGAATCGGCACCGGGAAAAGACGTGGATCGGATCATTGAACCCGGATTTCCGTGAAACAAGCGTTTGGTTCCGTTATATCTGCTCTTTATATTGGTCCATCACCACTATGAGCACAGTTGGTTATGGTGACCTCCATGCAGTAAACACTGAGGAAATGGGATTTATAACCTGCTACATGCTCTTCAACCTCGGCTTGACTGCTTATATAATCGGTAACATGACGAATTTAGTCGTCGAAGGAACTCGACGTACCATGGAATTCGTAAGTACTTCTCTCTATTTTTATAATGTCATTAGTTTATCCGACTGAATACCAATGGAATTGAAAATTTTCTCTATGGAGCAGAGAAATCGAATCGAATCAGCTTCGAATTTTGTGTCTAGAAACCGGTTGCCCTCGAGGTTAAAAGACCAGATAATGGCTTACATGTGTTTGAGGTTTCAAGCTGAGAGCTTGAACCAGCAAGAACTCGTTGAACAATTTCCAAAATCCATTTATACAAGCATTTGCGAGCATTTGTTTTTACCAATAGTAGAGAATGTATACCTTTTCAATGGTGTTTCAAGGGAAACTCTGCTCCACCTGGTAAGGCTACTGCCAAAATTTGTAAAGAGAATTTGTTTATGTAGCTAGCACAAGAGAAGTTAGACTTTGGGATTTTTTTTTGTTTTGTTTTTTTTTGTTCTCGAAATTCATTAGGTCGCGAATATAAAAGCCGAATACGTACCACCGAGAGAGGACGTGATTATGCAGGACGAAGAGCCGGAAGACGTCTACGTCATCGTGTCGGGGGAAGTGGAAGTCATCGAGTGTGAGATGGAGAAAGAGGATGTTGTTATTGGAACGGCACGTTATGGGGACATGTTTGGAGAAACCGCTGCACTTTGTAGCAGGCCGCACAGTCATACGCTCCGAACGAAGACGTTTTTTCAGCTCTTGAAGCTCAAAACAGCCGATCTGATCCAAGCAATGGAGGCCAAACATAAGGATAATGTTACTATCCATGAAAACTTCCTTCGGGTGGGTTCATTCGCTAGTTTTCGATACCTTATTTATTGCCCCTCCCATGCTTGTTTCTCTAAATAACATATGCAACTTGTTGCAGCATAACAAAAGGCTCAAGGATATTACAGTAGAAGGCTCGCAAATGGAGGATCGAGAAGAAGACGGTGATCCGAGAAACGAGTCTATTAGTTTGCTCGATGTGGCCGAGACCGGCAATGCTGCTTTCCTCGATGAGCTTCTCAAGGCAAGATTGGACCCCAACATAGGAGATTGTAAAGGCAGAACCCCATTGGTAAGTTTTAAATTTTTTAAAAATGAAGAGTTCGATTAACATATGTTACTATCTTAATAAACGCGCTTTGTATGTTCCTCAGCACATAGCTGCATCAAAAGGGCATGAAGAATGTGTATTGGTGCTCCTCAAACATGCTTGCAATGTGCATTTACGAGGTAAGAACTAGACATTACAGTGTATTAATTAAATCAAATTCATCTCGAATTAATCACACTACTGATCATATGTGCCAGACATGAATGGCAACACTGCACTGTGGGATGCTATATCCTCGAAGCACCATTCAATATTCAGGATTCTATACCACTGTGCCTCCATTTCCGACCCATTCACCACCGGTGATCTCTTATGCACCGCTGCCAAAAGGAACGATCTGACCGTGATGCAAGAACTTTTGAAACAAGGAATAAATGCGGATGCGAAGGATCGCTCCGGATTAACAGCATTGCAGGTTGCATTGAAAGAGAAACATAACCAAATGGTTAATCTGCTTGTAATGAATGGAGCAGACATCATCAATGCAAATATATATAAATTTTCTCCCTCAACATTGAACGAAATGCTTCAGAAGCGAGAGATCGGTCAGCAAATCACCGGGACCGACTCGGTGTCACCGTCGACGAAGCTCGGAGCAGGTAATCAAAGGGTGAGCATTTTCAAAGGCCATCCTTTAATTAGGAAAGAATCTCATTGCATGGAGCCAGGGAAGCTAATAAGTTTGCCAAATTCCCTTGATGAGCTAATGAACTTTGCAGGTTCGAATCATAGCACCAATGTATATAACCTATATCTTATATCTCTTTTTCTTCGTGAACAAGTAACGTTTTTACTCATTTGTTGCAGGAAAAAAACTCGAAATCGATGCCAGGAACGCGATTATAACAGATGAAGCAGGGGCTGAAATCGAGTCCATTGAACTGATTCGAGATAACGATAAGCTTTTCATTTTTGAAAAAGACAATATTAGATCTCAAACTTAGCTCGGTTGATTCAATTAGCCAAACTTAGAAGGTGGTGTTGAGATTAGGCTATTCTGTAAGAGAAACCAGTAACAAATCACCATATGCAATACCAAATGGAGTTTACTACCAGAAAACTCCATCAACTTGATGTTTCTTGTATAGTTTGACGATTAATAGACTCACACAGTAGGTGAACTGCTTTTTCTTCCCTGGGAATGAATTAAGAATTTTGAATAAATTCATCAAATTCAGTGAACTGATACCAAAGGGCGCAATTTGAGGATGCTAAGTACATACTGGACTTTGGTTTTAAGCCATTATATGAAAATATTTTTTAATTAAATAATTTGATATTCTCTTATATTTTAACTTATTTCCATTCATGATTATAGTAAGTTGTGATCCATAAGTATTTCAGTTAAATATAGAAATAAAACAAACAACCAAAAAACTATAAATAAATAAAAACATATCAGATTGCCATGCATGAATCAAGGGGGAAAGACGTGTTTAAAGAATAAACGTGTTTAAATTTGGGAGGAGGGCAGGGAAAGGGAAGCAAACGGCTAAATCAAACTTGGTGAAAGGTAAAGGAAATAATCTATAGTTGACAGAAATCTTATTCGGAGGAGAAAGAGATGAAAGGATTTCATCTGTATTCTGTAAACCAAAAGCGAAGACGAAGGAAATTTTGGCGACAGAAATACTTGAAGAGAGTCCTTAATGTAAAATCTCTTCTCAAAATTTAATTCTCAACTCATCTTACCGGAAAATAAGGTATTTTCTTTCTCTGTTGAATGTCTTTCTTACCGGAAAATTAAATTCCCAACTCATCTTACCGGAAATATAATGTTTTAAAAACGCACGTTTACAATTTGATTCATATTTTTAGTATATTATATTAATAAAAAAATATGATTGATTTAATATTGATGTGTTCAAAATTTTAAAATATTTTAACATTTAAAGATCAACTACTCAATCTCGTTTTCAGAAAATGGAGATGAAAGCTTCTACGGAATCATTAAAGTCGTTCTCGAGGCCGAGGGTGGACGGAGTTCAGCGGCAAAAGGAAGGTAATGAATCGCTATATGAAGACACATATCTGAGTTTGAGTAGCTTGTCTAAGATCATACTTCCTCCTTTGGGTTCTTCAAGCTACAAACACAACAGCCAAACAAATTCCAGATGGATCATCTCCCC
The DNA here is from genome assembly GCF_006381635.1 of Hibiscus syriacus. Taxonomy (NCBI): domain Eukaryota; kingdom Viridiplantae; phylum Streptophyta; class Magnoliopsida; order Malvales; family Malvaceae; genus Hibiscus; species Hibiscus syriacus. The sequence goes on from NW_024062795.1 coordinate 3,337,952, forward strand.
TATGGATTCAAGATGCAGGTAATATACCGATGGAATAATATTATGGATTCAAATAGGTTTTATTGTGAAATGGATAAATGCAGGTGCTGGGAAACGTTCATGGTGGTGTTAGTATATCACTCGGCATTCGTTTATCCATTCGAAGTAGCGTTTTTGACTCCGGTTCCACCCATGGCACTCTACGTCGCCGACAGCATCGTGGATTCTTTTTTCGCCGTTGATATCGTGTTGACGTTTTTTGTGTTGCATACATCGATTCAACTACTCAACTGCTCGTCCGTGACCGCGAAAAGATTGCCAAGAGGTTTGTCCACTCATTTTTACATTAAAAAAATGGTTTTCACTAATTTAAATACTCATAACATTAACCTTTATATTATTAAAAACGATAAACTACTTATTTAGTCACCCAACTATCACTTTGATTCCATTTTGATTCTATTTTGGTCATCAAACTATTTTTTCCCAAAATCATTACTAACGTTATATTTTGGTTTTATTTTGGTCACCCACCGGTAAAAAAATTAATAGAACTACTGACGTGACATTTTTTCAATGATGACGTAACATTATCTTATGGTGACAAATCAACATCACCATTAATTTCTTAACGACCGGTGATCAAAATGAAATAAAAACGTAATGTTAGTGATTATTTTGAGAAAAAAAATAGTTGAGTGACCAAAATAGAACTAAAGCTATAGTTGGTGACTAAATATGTAGTTTACACTATAAAAAAATAATAAGTTAAAATCAAATTGAATTTAGTACATTAAAATGAAATTGGGGTGTAGGTACCTTTCAACATGGTTCGTAATGGATTTGGCATCAACTATCCCATTTGAGGCACTTGTCCGTTTGTTGTTTACCAAAAGCAAATTAGGCCTCTCTTATTCCTGTCTAGAATTGCTCAGATTTTGGCGACTTAGGCGGGTCAAGGAGTTTTTCACCAGGTCTTTTGCTTTATTTTTACTACTACCTATACGTATCTAAAAAAATCTTCATTCTTCTCTGTTTTACAGAAAACTAACGTTTTATATATTTTCTCTTTATTTAGGCTGGAGAAAGACATTAGATTCAGCTATTTCTTCGTCCGATGTGCTAAGCTTCTTTCTGTGAGTGAAAGTTAGGTCTAATTATGTCTGCAGTCCCTTTACTGCACTATAATTTGGAATTCAATCCTCTTTGATTTTTCATAATCTGATCTCTCTGCCCTTGTAAATTTATTAGCAAGTCCAAATTGATAAATAATTTCAGTGTATTAACAGTTTAAGGTCATCTATTTTTTTAGGTGGGACTTCATTGAAACCATTATGTTATCAAGGTCCCATTCTCTCCAACCCATCGGCCCTGTACTAACTGTTTGTTGATGCACACTGATATGCAGGTGACGTTGTTTCTGGTTCATTGTGCTGCCTGTTTTTACTACTTGATGGCTGACCGGTATCCGCACGAGGGAAGGACGTGGATTGGGACAGTGAACCCGAATTTCAGGGAAACAAGCCTTTGGTTCCGTTACGTCTCAGCTTTATATTGGTCCATCACCACTATGACCACAGTGGGTTATGGTGACTTCCATGCAGTGAACATGGCTGAAATGATCTTTACCATCTGCTACATGCTCTTCAACCTCGGCTTGACTGCTTATATAATCGGTAACATGACAAATTTAGTCGTCGAAGGAACTCGACGTACCATGGAATTTGTAAGTACTTCTCTCTACTTCTATAATGTCGTTAGTTAGTCCGACTAAATGATGATGGATTCCAACATGTATCTCCGATTTTTCATGGATTTTCTGTCGATGGTGCAGAGGGATAGTATTGAATCGGCTTCAAACTTTGTGTCTAGAAACCGGTTGCCCTCAAGGTTAAAAGAGCACATATTGGCTTACATGTGTTTGAGGTTTCATGCCGAGAGCTTGAACCAACAACATCTCATTGAACAATTTCCAAAATCCATTTATACAAGCATTTGCCAGCATTTGTTTTTACCAATAGTAGAGAAAGTATACCTATTCAATGGCGTTTCAAGGGAAACTCTTCTCCACCTGGTAAGGCTAGTTTCAAAATATGTAAACAGAGTTTGTTTATGTAGCTAACACCAGGATTGTTGAACTTTGGGATGATCTTTCAAAATTCATTAGGTCGCAAAAATGAAAGCCGAATACCTACCGCCGAGAGAAGACGTGATGATGCCAAACGACCTGTCGGAAGACGTCTACGTCATCGTGTCGGGGGAAGTGGAAATCATCGAGTGTGAGATGGAGAAAGGGGAAGTAATTGTTGGAATCTTATGCTCTGGGGATATGTTTGGTGAAACCGGTGCACTTTGTAGCAGGCCGCACAGGTATACGTTCCGAACGAAGACGCTTTGTCAGCTATTGAAGCTCAAAACCGCCGATCTGATCCAAGCGATGGAGGCCAAACATATGGATAATGTTGCTATCCTTAAAAACTTCCTTCGGGTCAGTTCATTTTCTAGTTTTCGATACCTTATTTATCGTCCCTCCCTTGCTTGTTTCATTAAATAACATATGTAACTTGCGCAGCATCACAAAAGGCTCAAGGATATTACAAATGGAGGCTCAGAAACGGAGGGTCGAGAAGAAGATGGTGATCCGAGAAACATGTCTATTAGCTTGCTCGATGTGGCCAATACCGGCAATGCTGCTTTCCTCAATGAGCTTCTCAAGGCAAGATTAGACCCCAACATAGGAGATTGTAAAGGCAGAACCCCATTGGTAAGCTTTAATTTTAAGAAGAATGCAGAGTTCAATTAATATATTTGACGGTCATAATAAACACGTTTTGTCTGATTCCTCAGCACATAGCTGCATCAAATGGGCATGAAGAATGTGTATTGATGCTCCTCAAGCATGCTTGCAATCTGCATTTACGAGGTAAGAAAATAACATTATACTGCATTATTTAAATCACATTTATCTCGGAATGAATCAAATTACTGATCATATGTGCCAGACATGAATGGCAACACTGCACTATGGGATGCATTATCCTCGAAGCACCATTCAATATTCAGGATCCTATACCATTGTGCCTCCATTTCCGACCCATTCACCACCGGTGATCTCTTATGCACCGCTGCCAAAAGGAATGATCTGGCCATGATGCAAGAACTTTTGAAACAAGGACTAGATTTGGATGCGAAGGATCGCTCCGGATTAACAGCGTTGCAGGTTGCCACAAAAGAGAAACATAACCAAATGGTTAATCTGCTTGTAACGAATGGAGCAGATATCGTGAATGCAAACATATACGAATTTTCTCCCTCGACATTGGATGAAATGCTTCAAAAGCGAGAGATCGGTCACCAAATCACGGGGACCGACTCGGTATCATTGTTGTCGAAGCTTGGAGCAGGCAATCCAAGGGTGCGCATTTATAAAGGCAATCCAAGGGTGCGCATTTATAAAGGCAATCCTTTAATTGGGATAGAATCGCGTTGCATAGAGCCTGGGAAACTAGTAAGGTTGCCAGATTCCCTTGATGAGCTAATGAACCTTGCAGGTTCGGTTCATAGCAGAAATATACATAACTTATTATCTTATATCTCGTTTTCTCCATGAACAAGTAACGTTTTTACTCATTTGTCACAGGAGAAAAACTCAGGATCAATACCAGAAACGCGATTGTAACAGACGAAGCAGGGGCCGAAATCGAGTCCATCGAACTGATTCGAGATAACGATAAGCTTTACATTTTTGAAAAAACAATACTCGGGTCTCGAACTTAGCTCTGTTGATTCAAAAAACCAAACTTATAAGGCATTGTCGAGATTAGTCTCTAACAAACAACAAATCACCATATGTAAAACAAAACTCCATGAGCATGATGATTCTTCAGCACCGTGCTTAGTCCAGAAGGCACGAACTTGTACAGTTTGAAAATTTAGTAGGCTCACACAATCAGGGAACTGTTTTTTTCTTCCCTTACAATGAGATTAGGAATTTCTTTTTACGAATTAAAACATTTTATTTTTCTAACCGCTTAGAAGATGATGGAATGAATTGTTTCAAATCAATGATAATGGTCTTTAGTGCATACATACTCAATGCTAGATTACTATAACAATAATAACAGAACCTTAATAAATCAAATCAATCAAGCTAAATAAACAGATTTCTTGTTACGCACGTACAAAAAAGAATATTCGACAAATTTATAGTTAGAATCTCAGCACAATGATATACGATAATCCGATTGCTTAAACCATATGAAATGAACTTTTTAAATTGGAAATTGGGTGCACATTAGAGTGTGATTTTGTTTGACTGTGATGTTTTGGGACCCAAATCCATATTGAAAAATGATGTTACAAGACGTGGTTGAACCACAGAATATATAAATGAATTGTAATGCAAAGTGATCACTGTCGAAAGTGTTGTCCTTTCAGGACAGCTTGTTGCCTAATCTATTCCAACTAACAGAATTTGCAGATGAGGTTCGACCACATTTACTCTCCATTAACACGTATTTTTGGGTGAATTTTAAGGGTTTTGTACTTATTATGTATGATTTGAGGAATTATGTTCATAATTTTTCTAAAAAGAAAATTTTATGATTAAATTAAAAGGCGTTGAATGGTCAACAATGTTCATACTATCTCATCGTAAATGAATTCAAATATCGATAATTATCTTGAAAATATAATATATAAATATATTTAATAAAAAAAAGGTGAATTCTTGAGTTAAATATAATAATATTCCTTTCAAAAGATCAATCTTAAATTTGATGCCTAAAATAGAATGTCGGTTCTTGGAAAAGCAAAGCAAAAGAATCCACATTGTAAAGTGTAAACATAAATTAATGCTTAATCTCTCTAATTCAGAACAAATCTATTATCTCTATTCCCACTTGGAACACAAGCAGAACATCACGATCTAGGAATAACACCCCCAAAATATTGAAGCTAAGGAATAGAAAACTATTAATTTACAAATACGCCCTTCAATTAAGTATACCAACTTGATTTCTAAATCCCTTAAATTTAAGTTTTAAAAATAAAATACTCGAGGTTTCATCTATTTAAAAAGTATAATTCAACCTTAAAATTTAAAATACTTAAGGTTTCATCTATTTAAAAAGTTAACTCGTCTTGCCCTCGTCCTAAAAAAATTAATAAAAACTTTAAACATCTTACATAAAAATAGTTATAAAATAAAAGAGTGTTTCAACATATATCTTAGCAAATCGTTAATTATTAAATTAAACTTATTTTATATTCGAATCGATTTGAGTTTGAAATAAATGGGTTCATCATGTTGATTTGGGTTCACGTTAAAGAGAAAAAAAAAAGGGGAATAGGTTGGAGAAGATGGAGAAAAGATAAAAGGGGAAAAGCCGAAGGGCATGGGAAAAGAGGGGGGCACTCAATTCAAAAGGATAACAAAATCAAAATGGAAGAATGAGAATGAAGAAGAAGAAGAAGAAGAATCTGAATTAAAGGTAGTCAAACTATTACAGCCCCAAGGAACAAAATCTAACATTTATTAATTGTACTAAACAAAAATCCCTTTGCATAAAAGAAACTTTTGAAGTTTCCATTGATTCAACTTTCTTTTATAGAGAAAAAAAGATATGTAGGCGACAACAGATTCCCAATCATCACCTCCACTCTATAGGAAACACACATGATTACACCCAACAACAATACCTTTTCGCCATTGAAGACTGAGCTATTAAGGTAGCTCTAATATTCACCACTTCTCTCCTGTACTAAGCCTTTCCCAATATAAATATCCATCAATCTCCATCACCTTTTTCTACCTTCTTCTTCTTCTTCTTTGTTTAACAGTTAGTTTTAGTATTATTATTATTATTATTATGGATCCTTCTTCATGCACCAGTACTTCTTCTGTAAATGGATTCTACAACTTGCTGAACCGAGGGCTTGAAGAACTCGATTGCTCCTTCGTTTCTTGTAACTTGTTATCGATCCAGTTCCTCCAAAAGATCTTATCTTCGCTTCGATCTTTTCATTCCCAGTTGACCCTCTTGGTCCAAAAGCTTCATCTTCCTGTAGGAGAAAAATGGCTCGATGAATACATGGATGAAAGCTCTAGGCTTTGGGATGCTTGTCTTTTGCTCAAATCTGGCATTTCTGGGATTGAAAGTTATTGTTCCTCGGCTACCAATATTGCTTCTTCTCTTGATCATCGTCTCCACTTCAACCTACAGTTCTCTCGCCAGGTTAGTAGCCAAAAAAATTGATTAATTTTGATTTGGCCCCTCCATTACTCAAATTTTGGAATTTAGCATAATTTTGATGCGTAGGTGATACGAGCAATAGTGGGGTGCCAAAGGGAAATTGTGGGGCTAGAAGAGGAGAACAGGAACCTAATAGAAACAAGAGCAAGGCAACTATCACTTCGATTCGACGAAAAAGTCACCGTCGAATCGAAGCTGAACGGTTTCAACGGCTTCCGAGGCGTTCTCTACGCAATGAGGAACGTCAGTTCATTGATCCTAATGATCCTCCTCAGCGGTCTCGTGTACTACTGCCCGGAACTGAGCTTCGTCCACGCCGAACACGAAGGACACATGATATTCGGGTCACCGTTCATGGTCTCCATATCGAGGCTCCACCAAAGAGTATCCAATGAAATGTATCAAAACGGCGGCCAACAAGCCGGGATCATGTTATACGAATTCCGAGAAGCAAAGGTGGCCATGGAAGAGCTGAGGGAGGAAATTGAAAGGATGGTGAATTACGGATCATTGGAAAGCGAAATAATCCGAGACAAGATCGACAACTTGAACAGTTGCTTCGGGTTATTGAGATGTGGGGTGGAGACTATAATTGGACAAATCGATGATTTCTTTGATGAAATAGTTGAAGGGAGGAAAAAGCTTCTGGACATGTGCACTCATAGGTAAGTTTAACTTTGTGTACATGTGAAAGCTGTACTAGTAATTTAAAAAGTTTAAAAAAAAAACAGAGAGAGAAAGAGAACCAGTTGTTAAAGTGGCATCATGTCACTCAATTTCTTCGTTTTTTTTAATATTTTCTTCGTTTGGCCCACTTTTGTTTTTCAACCTAGTTTGTTCATGTTTGAAGTCAAGTGTTTGCAGCTGCAATAGTTCTTGAAGAAAACTCTTTTCTGATGAAAACCCAGAAAAGGAAATGCCTTAGGGGACAGGAGAATATGATTCTTGAAGATAAATATATAAAAGACACAGGGCAGATTCTTCTTCTTCTGTTAGGTTAACGAATATGTTGTTTCTTGGGGAAAAATGAAAATGATGTATTTAAGGATGACTAATGCGTCGGGTCGAGTTAAATTTTTAATTCATCTGAATTCGATCTAAAAATTGTTGAAGACTTTATGCATCCGATATGGCATAAATATTATGCATATAATTAATTGTTATTTAGTAAAATAATGATTTAATTGAAAAGTTAATATAGATATAGATATTATTGTAATTATTTTTAAACATATAAAAGATAATTATAATATTATATTAGGTTGGATTAGATTTTTTATCTTAAATCCAAACTCGAGCCGATTTTATACTTCAAAAAATCTTATCAACCTAATCTAAATGTGAATTTTAAACAAACAAAGCAAAATCAACCTGATCAAATAGAAACAGATGGAAGTCTATCAAACTCGATTCAAATACCTATCCCTAATTTGTACCACAAACTTCAAAGATTTAAGGCTTCTACCATTTGAAAATCTAGTCATGCAAAACTCGAGCTACAAAACCATACTTCTATGCAGAAAATAAAGGTCAAATTAACCATTGATACAGCAATATGACCAAATAATTAACCATTGAAACTAACAGCAATTTCCCATGCAAAAAGAAATTTGGAATTCATGAAATGAACAAAGAGACCCTTAAAAGAAAAGATTACACCTAAAAATGATTTGATTGCCACCTGCCAACAAGACAGTCTTGAAAAACTAATGAGGCAATGACTCGTTTTCATTAATGTTGAAATGACTGAACTTTTTTGTTTATGAATGCGGGTCCTTGCAAAACTTCAAATAACCCAATTCCCCCCCCCCCCGAGATTTAACACTTTAGCTGATTACAATAATTATAATTGGTGGGCGAATTTTGAGTGGGAAAAGAAATCGGCTCAAGATCTGAAATACTGGTGGTTTTCAATGATTTTGGGAAAACAGTGACCTAATGAAATTGGGAAATGTTTGGTTCAAACATATCTTTTTGCAATTTCCATGGGAGATTCTCTAGAGTAGTGATAGTAAATGACTAATCATTTCGGTCGTGAAACAATGATGGAAGAAGTGGCCTCAACCACAGTGCCAAACCCATACACATTCCTAAGTTTCCCCCTTTTCAGCGGGGAATCCATCTTTAATTTAAGTATATACGTGTTTACTATAAAATTTAAATTTTATTTAATTAATTAATTATTTTATTAATTATATTTATTTTAAAATTTTATTTTTTTCATTTGAATAAAAAATTTATATTATTATTGCACGTGTGCTTGCACTCAAAAAGATTTATGAATTCGTTATTGTCCCTTTTTCCTTTTCTTGTTCATACCTTCCTTTTTATCATTTAGGTTATCACTGAATTTTAATTTAACTGAGTTTTTTTAACTCAATGAAAAGAATACTGATGTTAAATAAATAAAAGAATGAAGATGATAGAGAATTAATAAGAGAAATGGGGTAAAAGCTAGGGTTGTAAATGAGACGAGACAGATCGTGAGTTACTTGAGATCGACTCGATCAAGGCTCGATAAATACTCGGATCGAATGGACTCGACTCGAGCTCGACTCGAATTCTTAACGTGCCGAAACAAGCTACTTGATACTCGACTCGAAAAAGCTCGTGAGCAGCTCGAAAATATAATATATAAGATTATATTTTTTTAAAAAAAAATAAAAATATTAATATTTATGTATTGATTTTTTTAAAGAGAATACATTAAGATTTTCATGCATTTAAGGTTCAGGTTCGAGTTCGAGTTCGAGTTTGAGGCTTCAATCAAGTTAAGTTTAAGAATTCTTTTCTTCATTTCGAGCATTTTCGAGCTGCTCACGAGCTTCAGTTCAAGATTTCGAGTTCGAGTCGAGCTTGAAAATTTTAAGCTCGCGAGTTTTCGAGTTGAGTCGAGCTCAATTTCAGAGTTTTCGAGTCGAGTCGAGCTCAGCAATACTCGAGCTCGAGCTCGACTCGGTTCGTTTACACCCCTAGTAAAAGTTGCCGTGAATGCTAAATGCGTAGATGGTTGACGATAAAAAAAATGATGTGAATTTTTTTTTTTTTTTTAATTATTGATGATCAAAGAAAAATGTAACGTTAGTAATATTTTTTTTGAAAAAGTTTATTTGGTGATCAAAATAAAAAATAAATTATAATTTGTGATTGATGGTGCAATTTATCTTATATTTAAATTCTACACAAATCATTTTATCTCTAGATAATAAATCATTTGATAAAATTATTTATAATCACAATCAAAATCAAATAAATGTAATATATATTTTATAATAAAAAAATCAAATCAATATATATTTAGAATATTTTGAAAATTTATGATAATAAGATTTGTATTATTATTTAATTAATAATAATGTTATGTTACTATGCCTTCAATTATAGAGAAGGCGAAAATCTTTTTGAATGAACAATGTTTTTGAAGTACATCCACTAGCACATTTTCTGGCTTTCTAACTCCACCTTTGTAGTGAATAAAAAAAAATATATATAACTCCACCATTGTAGGTCTATATTGAGTTATATTGGGACGATTTGTCCCTTGAAGTTTAAATCGTTATCTCGTTTGTCCTAAATCATTAATTCCGTCAAAAAAACCAATGATAAATTACATATTTAGTTACTAAACTATTTATGCAATTTTAAATTGGTCATCAAACTTTTTTTCAAAATAATCATTAAACTTAAGTTTTTGTTTTATTTTAGTCACTAATAATTATATCTTCAACGATTTGAACTTGCAAATTAGAATATTTCAATTCGAAAATAATATGAATTATAAATAAATAAATGATTAATGGTTATTTAATTAAAAAGGGAGATTTCCTTTTTTTGTAGGGTTAGAAGTGGGAAATTTTCAGCTGAACTGACATCTCTGGCGACATTTCAATGTGTTCAAGTGAGCTCAGCTGAAAATAGAATAATTAGTGATTAAAATGGATCAAAAACTTAAGTTCAATGATGATTTTGAAAAATAAAAGATAGTCGGGTGACTAAAATGAAACTGTATAAATAGTTGAGTGACTGAATATATAATTTACCCTTAGCTTTTTTAACTTTAAGGGTAACTTGATACAAAGCATATAGTTTAGGAGGAAGGGTGCATTTAAGCCTCCTTTTTTTCCAATGATAGAAAGTGAGATAATTTGTTTTTAATTAGTATGAAGTGATTACATGGTAGTATTTGTTCATAAATTTTTTATTTTTTGATAATGTATACGCATTCTACATATGTAACTTTTCAAACCTATGATCTTTAGGGAGAATAACTTTCTCTTTTATCACTAAGGTCATTTAATAGATTCATAAGATAAATTGTTTGAGATTAAATTTAATATTAACTAAAATTAAGGTGAGAGCTTTTAACCATCTATTTATTTGTTGTTGACCGACTTAATTTATAATTGTATATACTTTTTCGAATACCTTAAAATCATAATTCATATAACCTACAGAAAAGTAGAATCACAACCGCATAATGGGCAATGTCAATGAATGAAATCTTTGAATATTTTCCACACACAAAGAAAAAATATTCAAGATATTGAAGCCGCCCGTTGCCTACCACATTGTGAACAATGAATAATTGGAGATTTTGCATATATGAGTGGTATGTTGAAGTTAAGCCCTAAATTGAGAGCTCGATAAGAAGAGGGAAAGGAATTTGGTTTGCTCCGTTTGGATTCTATGTATTTTTTTATATGTGTTATATTCAAAATTAAATTAGATTCAACCTATTAATTATCAAATGGTCTAATAAGACGAGATGTTAAATCTCTTAAATAATGTCTAGAATTTGAGTATTAATATCGTGAATGGTGTAAACTAAATTGAAAAAAATGATCTTATAATAAACTTTTACAATATCTTATCTATAATGATCAATAAATGAGTTAAATACCATTAGTTATAAAAAAATTTGGGTTGAACCCCTCTATTAAGAGGCTCCGCCATCATTATTCCTTTCTTATATAAAATTCAAATTCAAGATCTTACTTCAAAAAAATAGTAAACTTCTTACTAAACAAATATTGATTGTATTATTCTTTTCGCATACAAGATTTAAATTTAAAGTCACCACTCGATAGATCTTGTGGTTAAAAGTTTTCATTTAATATTTTCTCTCTCCATTAAGTTATGGGTTAAATATATATTATAAGCAAAATTCTTCTTTCTCTCTTTAAGTAAAAATTATTAAAATAAATAAATTTTAAATTAAAAAACTTACTTAAAAGTTATCAAACTTCACAAATATTAATTGTTTCATCTCATCTATCTTAACACACTTATAACACATTTACTACTAAGCCTAAATGTCTGATGGGGGTTTAGTTCCCCTGTTATACTTTTGATTTGGTATTTTTATTTTTATAATATTATTAATCAATCCAAATTAATAACATTCATCGGTTGTTGCAGTTAAAACAATAGCATGGATTTTCTTTTAAAAAAACTTTTAAAGATTTTATTGATTCATAAATTTATTATTAATTGATAACACATTCTGAATTAATCAAATTTAATTTTTTTAAAAAGAACGATATTTATTTTTACCATTAAAATTATTTAATAAATTAAATTTTTTATTTTAAACATTATATCAATAAAGATAATAAAATTATATATATATATATATATATATATCATGGATAGGTGCTAGCTATAGAAAATAAATCTTTCTTCTGGCATGATATCTAGAGGATATTGTTCCATTTTAGACCCGATAGGCAATAGACATCTAATTGGGAAAATATATCCTGACTACATATTGGAACTCGTAATTGTAGAACTACAATCTCTTTTGTCTTTAAAGCGTGCAAGTAAAAAGGAGTTGAGTTCCATTAGATTCTCCATGCAGCTTTTTCAGTAAGTTTGTTTTTTTTATGGGATTTATATTACAAATGTTCCATTCAAAAAGTCATAATGCTCCATTACAAAAATATGTTGCCTTTAAGAATTGTGCCTTTTCAAACACTAGTATGTTGGCAAACCTACCCTCTTTTGTTGTGTAAACTATGCAAGTTCAACACATGATGGTTGGAATTCAACTCAACAATCATACTACTAAAATTTAGCGAAAGCCTAAAAAAAAGCTGTCTAATTTAAGATTAAATGCGGTGAAATATGCACGATCAGAAATATTATAAAAATATAACATTTTAAGTTGGAAGTATATCTAAAATGTTACGAAGAATATAACATTTTAAGTTCAACGAAAATATTATGAATAATATAACATTTTAAGTAGCGTCTACTCTAAAATATTATATTTTTTATAATATTTTTTATCGTGTATATTTCTATAGTTTTTAACTTTAAATTATCAGATTGTACCACAAAACTCCTATAAAATTTGGTCATTAACTTGACCAATCTTTAACTGGAAACGTATGGCCCATTTGCGGTGAAAATAAAAATAGTCTATATGGGCCTAAATAACCCAACAGCTTCGCATCCCTAGTTTCAATGAAACACATATTTAGACGGTTGCCAAATTGTTTTTGAAAAGCCTGAGCCCACCCAATTTGTCCCAAGTAGGGATGTTCATTTTTTCGAATTAACCGACCGAATCGAATTAGTTTGGTTAATTCGGTCGGCCATCGAATTAGTTCGGTCAATTAATGGTTAATGATTTTTTGGATATTCGGTTAACGGTTAATTCGGTTCGAAATCGGTTAATTAACCGAATTAACCCTTAAATATTTTTTCACCCCATAATATATTGCCTCCCACTTCCTTTATGTGCTCATCGGTTATCAATTCTTTTTTGCCTTGATTTGTGTAAGGTATGGGTAGGTGGAGCATGGGAAAAAGTGTAGTGGAGCATGGGTGAGGCAGCACTGCTAGTGTAAATTATTATCATTTCTCTTGTACTTCCTCCATGATAAACCCTATGTTAATAACCCTTTAGTTTGTCAATTTAATGGTCTTAGAATAGTTAGAACTTAAAACTTCAAATCATTTTGTCGTTATCGATAGATTGGACTCGGAACAAGATGTTGATAACTTCGATTGTCTGGTTTTCGAAAACATAGCAAAGGAACAAGGGACCACCCTGTAGCTTATACACAAAAGCAAAGAATATTCATAGTATAGTAAGAGAGAAGTTTAACTGCCATAGGCCCAGGTTTTCACCAGCTACAATAATGTTTCACATTTGTTGTGTTCATGGAATGATTTTGCATTTTCCAACAGAAGACCAGTAACAGCAAGGCAATGCATCCATTTTATAAAGTCAGCAATTCTCTCCCTGCAAGGACCTGCAAGCTCTTGTACAATCATAAGAATAACTTCTTCAAATTCACCAGCAGCAGAGTGAACCTTCCTCACCAACCTTGGCACTGCATTAGCCCAATCTCGGTCGCCACCCAGGTTTATGCCATCTCCGATTACAACTTTCTTGCCTTCATCATCCACTTCATGTTCAAGAGACCTGTGCAGTAAGTCTGCACAAAGGAGCTATCTATCTTCCTGATTGTAGCATCAGAAAAATCAAGCATTTCACCTAGCAATAGTAGCTATCGAGTTACAGTTAGCACAACCTTCATGCACTATTTATTTTGTAGAATTTTATATTTGTTGGTTTGTTTGAACTAAATTGATAGATACAAATATCTTATTTTAATATAATGTTTGAATCAAATTAATTAGATATTGCAAACTATTTTTTTATTAAAAAATATTAAATTTGAAAATTCTAAAAAACTTCGGTTAATTTGAAAATTAATAGAAATTTATTCGGTTCGGTTAATACTTTCATATAAAACTTCGGTTCGATTAACGGTTAAAGAAAAAAAATCAATTAATTCAATTAAGAGTAATTCGGTTCAATCGGCCACCGTTTTAACCGCACCTAATCCAAGTCCTAGCGCGCAATCTCTAAATGTAATAGTTTGATATTTTTTTAATAAAATACTATTTTTTTACTTGATAGGAATAAAGACACAAAAGTAACCTTTCATCAAACGCAAATTTGCTTTGTCAAAATCGAGTAAGCATAAAAGAGCAGTGAGAAGATGATAGTACTATGGTCACTGGAGTCGGCAAGCTTGGCTAAGGCATCTGCTGGGGCATTATTCCGACGAGTAGTCCATTAAATATTTGTTATCTAAACTTTCCAACGATGCTTGTCAATAGCTCGAACAAGAGAGAGGGAACTAGAGTTTGCATCCATTGCTTCCAAGAGATGGACTGCCGCTAGGGAATCAAAAGGAATTCAAAACCCTGTTCCCAAGCAACCTGAAGACAGCCCAAAGTTCAGCTTGAAGGAGCTGCACGATACCAATCTTCTTGTTAAATCGTAGCAACCAGGATCCCTCAGTCACCAAAAACTCCTCCAATTGCTCCAAGACCTGTTTGAGTCAACGTTCAAGCAAATCCAGCCATGATCTGGTCCGTTCCAGTGTAGTATCCAGCCCATGTAATGCTTCTGCTGCGGACAACATTAATCGGATGAGAATTGTTAGTATATAGCTCATGTAATAAAATAATATTTTTTAATTATTAAAACTATTCAATAAATCCTATTAGAGACTTAATTTTTTTAATATAAGTCTCAGTCTTATTAAAATGTAGGAATATTTAAAATTATAATTAGGATTTACAATTATCATTATAAACTAAATATATAATTTTTATATTTTTTTATAAATTGAAACTAATCACTTTAGATTATATAGGGATCATATATGAAAAATGTTATAAATTTAATCGAAAGACTAGAACGACAAATAGATACGAATAAATCCGAATGCATCGACAAACGAACCACAAAAGGGATTAAGCTATTAAAGGTTATCGAGAATGGTAAATATGAGCCGAGCATCATAAGAAATTATCTACAAACACAAAATCGTGGATTCAAAATCAATTCGATGGTTCATAGTAGGGAAGATCAACAATATTACAAATAAGTGTTATCTTCATCAGTCGTGACATCATCAAATCCAACCATGAGAAAATATAAAATAAAATAAAGAATCAAACGATTGATAAAAAAGATAAAAAAAAAATATACCGTAAAAATATAATTATTCTTATTAAAAATAAAAATAAAAACAAGATAAGAACCGGAGGGCTGCAACTAATACTAAAACCGATAAACAAAATAAAAAGAAAGTTAATCTGATTTAAACAAATCATTCAATTAAAGAATTGACATTATAAAGAGTAAACATAAATTTACGCTAATCTCTCTAATATAAGATTTAAGTATAGTATTAAGCATCCCGATACCTCCACTGGCAGCTAGGTGGAATTTTCTAGAAGGTATATAAACTTTGAATTTTTTTTTAAACAAAGTCGCTAGAACAGGTCAGAAAGTTCATGAATTCCGCCGAATTATGAAAAACAGCGACCGTTGTTTGCATGACGTGGCTGCGCTTGCCGAAAGTACGTGTCACGTCACCGTTCAGCATCGCATATTCTTTGGCTGGCTTCCACCGTAGGTGATCCATATTTTTCCAAACGATAGATAAATCACATAATCACTGTATTCTCTCTTACCTAATTGTATGCGCTATTGCCCTTCAACAACAATGCTTTTTATGAAAATGTGACTGGAAAAAGTTAATTTATGATTACGATTTAATTGATTGTAATTAATGCTTGAAAGGGTACAATCGTGGCATGATTTTTTACGTACCAAAATATCAAATTTCACGTCTGTCAATAACTTTTTAATAAATATAATTTAATTTTTAGTTTAATTAAATATACAAATTTATTTCTTTGGCTCAATTAATTATTTCATTTAATGATTTAAATTATTTTAAAATATGTTATTTGTTGAAAATACTAATTTAAATCAAAATAATTTTAAAACTTAATTTAAAATTAAAAAATAATTTAGATTAAAAACTTCAATGTTAAAATTAATATGAAATTTTAATTTTAATAATAAAAAATATATTTATCATGTCGTTTTACAAATAGAGAGAAAGCAATGGGTTATTAATTTCTATAAAATAATATTTTCATGATATATCCCCAACAAGTTTTAAATTGAAAATAACATTTACCCTAATGAGTTTATTGTATCATACATCTTCAAATTATGATTCTCATTCTAAATTGATCTTTAAACTTTTGAAAATATTAATTACATCCTCAAATTATGATTCACATTCTAAACTGGTCCTCAAACTTTTGAGTATTCCAATAACATCCCATAAATCATTAAAAAGTTCATGGATAAAATTAAAATATTTAAAATTTTAGGGACCAATAGAGAACGGGGGGTCATAATTCAGGGATGGATTTAGAATATTCAAAAATTTAAGGACCAGTGTAGAATAGGAGTCATAGTTTATGTATGGAATTAAAACGTTCAAAAGTTTAAAGGTCAATATAATAAATGTCATAGTTTAAGGATATATAATGTAATTAACTCTATCTAAATTATTTGATGATGGTTTAATAGTTATTTTATGCTGTCAAAATCTCTCTCAAGTTGAATCACATTCTTTAAATTCCAAAATAAAATTCTTCCTAAATAATTTGATATTGGGAAGCAAGTTTATATATAAAAAGTAAAATAATTGTGTGCAAAACAAATCATTATCTATAAAGACTCTAACTTAATTACAAAGTGATCAACTTATACAAATGTTGGACAAATTCTGTAAGTTAATTGTTTTATATGTATTTATACAAATTTTTAAATTTAATCTTATTTAAGAGAAGAGATCGAGACTTTAAGGAAAGAAATGAGAGTGTTCTTAGTAAGTCTAAAACACATAACTTAAAAAAATATCAAAAGAACAAAAATAAACAACTTAATCAATTATTAAACTCGTGTTATGTGACATTACGTGTCACCTCATCTACAAATAGGAAAACAAAGCAAATATCGTAAGTAGTAAACATGCAATTCGTTTTTGAAGATTACGGGTTATTAACAAATTTAGTACGTAATAAGCAACGAAGATATCCGTGACATTAATAGCCAAAACAAGATTGCTTCCGAAATAAACAATAGAATGTTTTTTTTTAAAAAAATTAGTTTTTTAATGACGTGATATTTGGGGATGAAGGAAAAATAAATTCATAAAAACCGAATTTAATCATTGTCTCGTATGCAGATTTTATGATATGATGTATAATTTTTATATATAATGTTAAAATTTATTTTGTCAGATTTAATTGAATAATTATTTTAATTTTCCTTCAAAATACTTTAACTCTTAATATTTTATTTTTGATTGAAACTTTTTTATTTTTAATAAGAAATGTTAATTGATTAATGATCAATATTTTTTACTGAATAGATATCTCAATATATATATATATATATATATATTTGAATAAATAGATCAATGTAAAAATATTAAAGTGACACGTATACACGCAAGTGATGATATAATAAAATGTTATAATAATAATGATCTCATTAGTTAGAGTTGATTTGGTATTGTGTTAAAAAAGTGGTATTGAAAAATAACATGAAAAGTTATTTTTGAAAATTTTAATTTAAATATAGTAAAAATTATATTTTTTGAGAAATTAGATCTATGTATAAACATCGGAAAAATTATAGTTAAGAGATTTTTAATTATCTATTGAGATTTCATATTTAAATATCGTATATATTGAAATATTAATGTTTATTGTCAAAATATTAAAAAATTTAAACAGATATTATCTTATATTGATATTAGTTTTTATTTAAAAAATAGTATAATTAAGAGCCGTTGGAGGTATGATCTGACGTGGCAAGCATCCGAATAATCAGATAAGTAATTGACGACCACAAACAATTCCAACACGCTTTATTTTGACAAATTTTCCCCACAAAGTTGAGAATATAAAATAATAATAATTAAAAACAAAACTCTCTTTAAAAAGCTTTCGAAACAAGAACTTGTTGAACATCAAGAAAAAAGACTGTAATTTCTTCTGCGTTTCTTCTTTATTCTTCTTCTCAGTTATTCATTAATTAGAAATTTGCTTCGATCGAGTGTAAATTTTCTATTAGTTAAAGGAAATCTAGGCTAATCGTGATTGTGGAATTGTACAGATAGGTTTTTATATTTTTCTTTTGTAAATTCGGTGAATACGATGATGATGGAGGCGCCGGAGAGTGGGAGACCGGTGTCTTTGGAGTTTCCGGTGTGCGAGACGCCATCGTCTTCGCGTGTGCCGAAGAGGATTCGGAAGAGGCTTCTTGCCGAGTGTAAGACTCCTCCTACTGTAGAAAAAATCGAAGCCAAGCTTCGACATGCCGATCTTCGTAGACAGGTAACTCGAGTTTCATTTCCTTTTTTATAATTAAGTTTTAGTTTATAATTGATTTGTTAAAAATATTACTTTTCATTGTTGGTGAGAAATTATGGAGGAAACAATAGTGAGGGGAAACTGTTTTGAAGAACTTTTAATTTTATATAATTATTTGACGAGATACTTAGGCGATTAAGATGCTGCTAAACTGAAATAACTGATTTGTTCAGTGGAGATAAGTACTGAATTTTCTTTTCTCCCCTTTTTATATTTATATTTAGACAACTCGACATTGATAGAGTTGAAGAAGGATCCTGAAAATTTCTTTAACCAATTTTTTTTATGACGAAATTCAAATTTTTTACGTACCTCAAGAAGGGATATACTCTGCGACTCCACATAGCTATGTGGTGTTTTAGATTGAGTCGTGATTTAAAAAATAAATAAATTATAATGAATAAATTACCGAAATTTAATTTTGCTACATTTTCCCCTCTATTTCTCATGATTCTATTTTTAATGTTATGGATCATACTTATATGAAATCCAAAAGATTTTAGAATATGAAACTCCTCCGGTCATAAATCTTTGTTCAGAAGTTTGTTTCTTTGTGTTAGGTAGACAAGTGAGGTGGGATTGTTCTTTCTTGATTTATATTTGCACTTTTTGGTACTGCATTTTCACCTGCAAACTTCTCTTTTCTCTTTCAAAGCTTACATTTTCCATGTTTGTTTTTGAATAAATTGTTTAATCACATGTTCATTTACTTGCTAGCCGTATGCAGTTGAGGTTCCATTGTTCTACACTTATTGCAACTGTTCAATTTACATGCACTTCTTTTACTTTTATCCCTTTTTGTTGTGGTTGTTGTTTGATTGTAGCAATTCCATGAAAGCCTGTCAAGGAAGGCAAGATCAAAGCCAAGAAGCCCCTCCAGATCCTCACCAAATGAGGAAGACCTTGGTCAGCGCCTTGAAGCAAGGCTTCAAGCTGCTGAGCAGAAAAGGTAGTGCCAAATCTAGTTTGATACTGCCTTGATGAGTATATGTTGTCACATTCTCATTCTTTGCACTTCTGATAGAATCTTCAGTTGCTTTCAAAACCTAATGTGATTATTTTGTTGTTTTGCATAAGTTTTTTTTGTGTGATTTGTTTGTACTGCTGTTATGTTCTGTATGGATTTTGACAGCGTGGAATTATTTCAGTACGTATTTCCGAGGGATATAACAAATTCTTATTCTTCTTTGGCGTTGAACTTTTTTATAATTTGAAAGCTCACAGGCTGGTGAATCAACAGGTTGAGCATTTTGGCAAAGGCTCAGATGCGCCTGGCAAAGTTAGATGAACTACGGCAAGCTGCAAAAACTGGGGTAGAAATGCGTTTTGAGAAGGAACGTGAGAAGCTTGGATCAAAAGTTCAGTCACGTGTTCAGCAGGCAGAGGCTAATAGAATGCTTATCTTTAAGGCTTATAGCCAGCGAACAGCAACTCTAAAAGAGAGATTGTCACAATCATTGTTACGAAGGATGACCAGAGAAAGTAAATACAGGGAGCGTGTTCTTGCTGCTGTTCATCAAAAGCGTGCAGCTGCTGAGAAAAATCGGCTGGGACTGCTTGAAGCAGAAAAGAAGAAAGCCCGTGCTAGATTTTTGCAAGTTCGGCGAGTTGCTAAGTTTATCTATCATCAGCGTGAGGTTGAGAGGAGAATGAGAGGCCAGTTAGAAGACAGACTGCAAAGGGTATGCATTTTCTATTAATTTTTACTGTATGATTCTCCCATCTTCAATTGTAATGTGTGTTTTTCCCATTTATATTTTATTGCATATATTATGTCTCTTATTAATTATTTATAAATAGGCAAAGAGACAGAGAGCAGAGTACTTGAGCCAGAGAGGAAAGCCACATAAATCTATTCAAGTGAACTATACCAGGAAGCAAGCTGATCTGCTTTCTAGAAAACTAGCAAGGTATAATACCAACATTTCCTAGTTGATCATTTAATTGTATTTGTTTCATGGACTGCACGTGCTTGGTATGGCTCATTATCTGTTGTTGTGATATTTAAAGTGTCTTTCAAAGAGTATCTTTTGCTAGGGTAGATAACATTTTGTTAAGAATGGTTACAAAATCATCTTTTTCAACAGATTTCAAGTAATGGTTAAAACTATTAATGTCCTAGTATCTAATTCCTTTGTACTGTTCAGGTGCTGGAGGCGGTTTGTTAGGCAGAGAAAAACTACTTTAGACCTGGCAAAAGCCTTTGATTCATTGAAAATTAATGAGAATTCTGTTAAGTCAATGCCTTTTGAACAACTTGCTCTTCTGATTCAATCAGTTAGTAACCTTCAAACTGTGAAAGGTTTGCTTGACCGAATTGAGAGCCGCATTAAGGCCTCTAGGGAAGCTGGTGCCACTGATCATCTATCCAGTTTGGATAACATTGACCATCTTCTTAAAAGAGTTGCTACTCCAAAGAGGAAGACCACTCCCAGGACCTCTAAAAGAGAGGCTAAGAGAGTTGTCTCTGGGAGGGAGGCTGTCAAAAGTCTTACATCATCATCAAGATATCCTGTTAGAGTATTTCTTTGTGCATACATGGTATTGGGCCATCCTGAGTCTGTTTTAAGTGGTCAGGGAGAGCAGGAGATTGCTTTGGCGAAGTCTGCAGAAGCCTTTGTTCGAGAGTTTGAGTTGTTGGTAAAGATTATTTTAGAGGGACCCATACTGAGTTCTGATGAAGAATCCGAGACTGCATTAAGTAAACGTTTGACATTTAGGTCACAGCTCGCGGCATTTGATAAAGCATGGTGCTCCTACCTGAGTTGTTTTGTGGTGTGGAAGGTCAAGGACGCTCAGTCATTGGAAGAGGACTTGGTAAGAGCAGCTTGTCAGCTCGAGCTCTCAATGATTCAAAAGTGCAAGTTGACTCCTGGAGGAAATAACACTGCTCTTACACATGATACGAAGGCTATTCAAAGACAGGTCTTATTATCTCACTGTTGGTCTTTTCTTGATATCAGTGAAATCGATGCAAATTGGCAAATACACTCTGATCAGTTTGACTTCACTTAATGGTTTATCGGACTTTTTAATTATAGATTAATTCCGTTTGGTCCAAAGTTTAAAATGTACTCTAAGCTGTGCCTTTGGTTTACATTATGCTGCAGAGGATCCTCATTCAATTTTTTGATAATGCAGGTTATGGAAGATCAAAAGCTCTTAAGGGAGAAAGTGCAACATTTGTGCGGAGATGCTGGAATTGAACGAATGGAATGTGCAATATCTGAAACACGCACTAAATTTTTTCAAGAAAAGGAAAGCCAGAGCCCAACAGAATCACCAAGTACGCCCTCTCTATCTCCAAGCATAGATGGCTCTCCTAGTTCTTCGACTGCTGGAACAGATGAAAGAAGTGATCTGACTCGGATGCCAAACCTTGTTGTCCGCTCTCTGTTTAAGGAATATGAAATTAGTACGTCTCAGTCCAAAATTTCCTGTTCCTCTGTGCCTAGCAGCTGCCATTCAGATGCTCTGTTAGGTTCTATTGAAAAGCAGTTGGTCAATGAGAATGAATTGATTGTTAATGAATTTCTTCATGAAAAACGTGGCTTTGTTGATAGCTTCAGTATCATCGATGAAAACCAGAACGGCATAAAGGTTTGTGCATGTCTTATTATTATTGTTATATATGATAGAAGAAGCTGACACTTGGAACCATATTTGGAATTTTTGGCACTTTTGCAAGCTGCATAATTGTTATGATGGATTTGATGTGATTTTATGAATATTCACGTATAGGAACTTGCCTTAGAATGGATCATTTTCTTGGCTACCAAGCTCAATTCTTATATTGGAAAATTTTCTTAATGTTTTGCAGGCAAAGATAAGAGAAACAATGGATAAGGCTTTCTGGGATGGGATCATGGAATCCATGAGACAGGATAACCCCAATTATGACCGAGTTATTGACCTTGTGAAGGAAGTCAGGGATGAAATTTGCGAGATGGCTCCTAAGAGTTGGAGAGAAGAAATAATAGATACTATTGATCTAAAAATTCTCTCCCAGGTACTAGCGCCTCTTTATTATTTCCATTTTAGAATTATCATCCATTAAATCCTAATTATTTAACTTTTCCCCCCTTTCAAAGGTGTTGAAGTCGGGAAACTTGGACATCGACTATCTTGGAAGGATTCTAGGGTTTGCATTGAGCACTTTGCAGAAGCTCTCCTCTCCAGCCAATGACGATGAAATGAAGGCTGCTAACCAGAGGTTATTGAAAGAGTTAGCTGATATTTGTGAAGCCAAAGATAAGCCGAATCATTCTCCCTCCTTTGCAATGATCAAAGGTCTACGGTTTGTCCTAGAAAAGATTCAGGTATTCTTTTATGTATCACTTGATAAGGAGCTAAGTTGGGGGAGAAGTTATCCTTTTTACTAATGTGTGATATTCATCATCTTGACAGGATCTTAAGCGGGAGATTAGCAAAGCTCGTATAATGATGATGGAGCCATTGTTAAAGGGACCTGCTGGTTTGGATTACCTTCGGAAAGCTTTTGCAAACTGTTACGGGTCTCCTCCTAATGCTCGGTCATCTTTACCATTGACAATGCAGTGGCTTTCATCTGTATGGCAATGCAAAGATCAAGAGTGGGGAGAACACCAAAATTCTCTGTCAACTTTGAAGGCCCAGGATAGTTCGTCTCGGGACTTTCTTACTCCCATTATGCTTAAAACTGGCGGGAGCTGCAATTCAGCAAATGCAAGCCAAATGACATTTGCCAACCCTTCTAAAGTTACAGGTTTGGATTTGGAACTGTTCAAATCATTTGACACTAAGTTTAGTGTGTAGAGAAACATCAACTATCCTGAACGCTAAAAGGCTAATATGCAATTGTTTTTAACGTACTGGTGATTCTTATGTTCTTTGGTCAGATAATCAACAACCGGAATGCAAGGGAGAGACAGTTGATATAGTGGTGAGGCTTGGTTTGCTGAAGTTAGTAAGTGGAGTTTCCGGTCTAACCCCAGATTCTCTGCCGGAAACCTTCATGCTTAACCTTGCTAGATTGAGGGGTGTTCAGGCTGAGATTCAGAAGATAATTGTAATATCCACAAGGTATTTGGATGATCAATTTCTTATTTGTAATTAGGGTTCGTTTAGTATTTGTTGTTGGAAAGTGTTTTTGAAATGCAGATATAAATCAGCCCTTCTTGGTTTGGTGTCAAAAGTGCTTTGACCTTGATTTGGTTCCCTGGCAAAAGCACTCTGTTTAGCATTATTTTTTTGTTAGAGCGGACAAAGAATCTGATCTAATATTCGATTTATTCACTTGCAGCATTCTTATTTGTCGGCAAATTTTCTTGAGCGAGCAAGTAGTATCCTCTACTGATATGGAAAGCATAATATCAAGTTGCACCAAGCGGCTCTTGGAGCTCTTAGACCACATCGAAGATGTTGGAATCGAAGGGATTGTTGAAGTAATCAGCGGGGTCTCGAAAGTAACAGATGATGAGAAGGTTCGAACGAGGAAAGTTATGATGGACAGGATGCTGGCAAAGAGCTTGCAAGCTGGGGATGCAGTATTTGGAAAGGTTTGGCGTGCTGTTTATTTAGCTTTTAGAGGGGTTGTATTCGGGGGAAGTGTCTATTGTAGAAAGTTGGCGGAAATTGCTCTCCGGCAGGTCGGGGCTGGGACAGGTGCAGGTTTGCTAACTGAGAGGGTGGTGAGAGCAGCGGAGGTGCTGGTGGTTGTAGCCACGGTTTCTGTCAGCGTCCACGGACCATGGTATACAACCTTGATGGGTAACATGTGATTTGTGAAAAGAATAAGATGAGAATAAATAATGCATTACTGTAAATACAAGTGTGTACAAACTAAAATCCCTGCTTTAAACCGTAGTGAGTAGACCCTTGTAGGTGTAGCATATCATGTTCCCATGTTTTAATAGAATGTGTTAAAAAATATATGCTTCGTACATTTTATTTTAGAATTTTTTTATTATATATAAATATGTTTCTAATGATATTATTTTTTTTTCTAATCATTTCCTGCGAACAATGTGGAGAAAAGTGTTGTTTGTTTACTTCAGAATGATTAAGAGCTGAATGATTTAATGGCCTGAATGATTCAGAGACTGTAAATATTAACTCTGGATGTGACATGCTATTTGATAATGACTCTGAATCATTCAGAATGTATTTTAATGCTGAATCATTCAACACTGTTTTGCTGAATCATTCAACACAGTCTTCATTCAGAGGTCAAAAACAAACTCGTTGAATGTTGAACGGTTCAGCATTCAGCGTTGAATGGTTTTATTCAGAGTCAAACAAACAACCCCTTAATTGAGTCGGACTACAGTTTAATATTTAATAAAATAAAATACTATATTAGACCATTTAATTGTACGGATTCATTTGTATTTTGAAAATTTTAAAATTTAGATTTTATATATTTTTATAATCAAATTAGTTATATCAGATTTAGGGTTTAGATTTTTCAAAAAAAAAACAGGCTTATATAATCTAAGCTAAATACCGGCCCCCGAAGGGATAACCCCGTCCAAGCGGAACGAACAATGCCTCTCAAAGCCACTTTTTCCGAAATTTTAGACGAAATGTAGTGTATAAAATTTACATTTCCTTTAGGAAAATTAAAACATTCAGCTACAAATGTGTTAAAATTTACCAGTTTTGTCATGTTATTGACCAAGAAGGTAACGCCCTCACTACACCATTCAAGTTGACCCCTACCTCTGGGCAGTTTCCTTTTGATTCAACATTGTATACATAATCAAGATCATCAAAATCATAGATCCTCATTATCAGTATTGTTATAATAATCTGGGTCTTTTGAAGGATAAGGATCACCATCTTTGTCCCGCCTTTCAACTGTTCTTTTCTTGGATCGTCCGGTGCTTCTGGTGAAGTCATCATCATCGTTGTTGTAATCACTGGCATTTGCATTTGGAGCAGCAGTTGCATCTCTTCTTCTCTTTGCCGAGTCATTACTGTCATTGCTGCTGCCACTGCCGATTTTGTCTGTTTTGTAGTATTCCTTTATGGTAGCTTCAATGGTTTCCAGTAATCTATCTCCATACTTGCTTACCTTATCCCTAAATTTAAATTAAAACATTTTTGTTGATAAATATATATTAGTATATTAGGGTAAAAAGAAAAAGCTATTTCAACTATATAACTGAATATCAAAACTTACTTCCCAATGCCATTGATTTCGAGGAGTTCTTCCTTTGTTCTTGGAACTCTTTTGCTTATGTGCTGCAGGGTAGCGTTTCTAGGCAAAGGAAAAATAATAATAAATCAGCTGAATTTCTAATGACATTTTCACCGAGACAAAAATGGCATGGAACAGAAAGAAAAGTGATGAATGACGGAACAGTATGACCCCTTCACTGGCTTCTTTAACAAGAGCAGTTCGAAGCATCCACAAAGCAGAATACAGTTTTGCAGACAGGTTCTGATGAAAATATAAAATAAGTCTTTCGGGAACCAAAAATAATGTCTGGTAAATAACACAGAAAGGCATTGAAGAAATGGTACCAAGTCGACTATGGAGTGGGATTGGGCTGAAGTGTCACCAATTGGTGAACTAATCTTCCCTGAAGCTGTCAATGAGTCTTTTGCTGGAGTGGCTTCTGGTTTGCTTGCTTTAGTTGCTTTTACAGAGCTAGGGAATCTACATCGTGTTACCATATGTCAGGTTGATTAAAGCATTGTACTGTTCCTAAAATAAACTTGAGCAACAACCGTAAACAAGCCTGATTAAATATTAGAGATGCAGAAAGTTGAAATTGCTTTGTGCATTCTCAGGGATCTAAACTTCCTAGTTACTAGAAATCTAGTAAACATAATGATTTCTTACATTGTTAACACTATTATTAACTGCAAATTCACATTAGTCATATATATCCTTAAATTAGCATACATACTTCATTGTAGTAACTGCTACGAGTTATGATAAAAATAAGAACAGCAAAAGAAAACACTGAACCTTTTCATTATTACCTGCCCACCAAGGAAAAGAGTTTTAGCCTTCGATTCATTCACCTAGAAACAAATCAAGCAGCAATTATGTATGATATTCAGGAAAGAACAGAGAAACATTTTGCTCCATTTTTGAAATAACAGGTTTGGTAAAGTGACCGTTGAGAGAGGCAGGAACCTAGGGATACCTTCAGCACTGATGACACGGATCCATAAATATCGCTCTTCTTAACGTCTTCCAAAAGGAATTCTTTAACAACAAGATGATGTATTATGCGGGAAGCTTCACCCTTGGCTAAATGTTTTCCCGCACCATCCAGGCTCAATGTCTCGTGTCTATGTTTTTTGACCTAGTTTTGGCATTACCCCAAAAAGATTGCAATCAGAGAAGATAATATAATAAGCAACAGCCAAACTTCGTGTTTAGGACTCACAAACTGGCTTAAGGAACCTTTGTAGACTGTTCCATTGATCATGCCATCAGTTTCATTGATGTTAGGATGCACATGCATAATTTCAGACTGTTTCATGCCTGATGACTCTGTTAGGGTAGATCTTCTTCTCCGATCATGTGAAATCTCGTCAACTGAAGTCTTAACTGGACCAGTTGTTCCTGGTCTTAAGTTGGTCCTGAAAGATTTTGGAAGGCTGGAAAGAATCTGATAAGCCTGGGGAATATTTCCACAAAGAGACCCAAGAGATCAAAATTCAAAATAAATGAACATCCAAGCAGTGGATATCTAAGAATACAAAATCTAACACTAGTTAATCCTTCCGATCAAATTTACCTTTTCAACCTGAGTATGCTGGAATTTTTGGGAATCTTGAATCTGGCAGGACGTCAGCCTTAGAGAAATGAGAAAAGTATGTTAGAAGAATCAATAAAAATGATCAATGGAATAAACTAAGATAGTGTACTTGGATGCTTTAAATTATGTATTTCAATGTAATAAAATAAATCATATAATAAAATTACTTTGTGATTAATAGAAACAACATTATATTGTTTTCCCCTTATGTAAAACTGCAATTACCA
Source organism: Hibiscus syriacus (assembly GCF_006381635.1). Taxonomy (NCBI): domain Eukaryota; kingdom Viridiplantae; phylum Streptophyta; class Magnoliopsida; order Malvales; family Malvaceae; genus Hibiscus; species Hibiscus syriacus. Next base: position 3,365,444 of record NW_024062795.1, read on the forward strand.
GAAAGCCTATTGTTCCTCCAATAACCAAATGTCAGGTTTTGCAATTCTTCTTCTTCGAGTATCTCTACAGAGTGGACTTTCACATTACTAAGTAGGAAACACGGCCAATTTTGCTTTATATGATGCTTAATTGTACTAATCCTAAACCAAGAAGTATTTGATATTATTTTATTTATTAAAATAAAATGTAGGATTGACAAAATACATTTTTCATAGGTTTTTATAAAATTAGTTTTTAAATCCATGTTTCACTGCCCGTTTTTAGTTTAAAATTTAAACTGGAATTTAGCTCGAATTATTAAATTTTAAATACAAATATTGATAAAAAAAGGTTTGATAAAACTGAAGTTCAGATTTTTTTTTATCTTATAAAAACAATAAAAAAATAAAAGATAAGTTAGTCGCCAAAACTTAAGAGTGAAAACCTAATTATTCAAGAGGCCATAAAAGTAGTTTGGAAGAGAACGTTACTAGATAAATAAATAGAAGCAGCGCAAGAAATATGAGAAAATTAGAGAATTTGTGATTCTGCTTTTGCCATCACTCGTCTGTAATGATTCGTATTGAGGTGAAGCCAGTATTCGATCATTGATTTCCGACGAAGGTGGCCGATTGTGGTCTAAATAGTGGTGGGTGTGATGGTCACAATATGAGTTCATTGAGGTCGATGAGAGAAATAGAGAAAAAAAGGGAAGAGAAAGAAAAATAGAAAATGAAGAGAAAAAAATAATCTTTATTTAGATCAAAACAACGTTGTTTCGGTATAAATATAATTTTTTTTAGAATATCTAAAACTTTTTTTATTTTGGTGTTGATTGTTACATCATAATACCATTAGAAAATTAATGGCTGGGTGATTAAAAAAATAATGTGTAAAATTTATTGATTAAATTAAAAAAAATAAAAATATAATAATGAAATAGGAGAGAATAAAATTTAATCAGTAATATATAATTTACCCTTAAAACCCCTACATATTGGCCGGCCCATTATCTGGAAAAGAAAGCGTGAAAATATTTGTTTTTTCAATCAACTAATCACTTTTCGTTCTTATACATGGCCTCTGCTGCATTTTTCTCCACTTGCTCGTCGGCCAACGAGGTAAATTAACCATTTCATCCTTCCTTTTCAACCCATAGAATCTAATGCTTGCATCCGTCAAAGATAAAGCATCTGCAGAATTTGATACTAATAATCGGATTCTTTTTTTTCTATCTCAGAATTATCTGCATTTGACTCCTACTCATGCTTATGCAAAAGGGTTTGTTAACAACTTAAGAACTTCGAATTTACCATCCATTGCTCTGAGAAACGAGCGTTTTGTTCGGCTGCGAGGTTTTGTAGCAATGAGAGACGAGGGTGCTTCAAAAGTGAGTGATGATGGTCCGAGGATGAAAATCCCACATGTTTTGACTGTTGCGGGGTCTGATTCAGGAGCCGGGGCTGGAATTCAAGCTGATCTAAAGGCTTGTGCTGCTCGTCGAGTTTACTGTTCTACTGTTATCACTGCTGTCACTGCCCAGAATACTGTTGGAGTTCAGGTTTTCTCTTCTCTGCAACTTTTATTTTCAATGCTTCCAGGCAAATCGGGTCTTTGAATTTTGGGTTTTTCTTCGTTTGGTGAATTATGAACCATCGAACTTCATTAACATAAAGATTAATATTTTTGTATTGATAAAGATTCATGCTTTTAGTAGAATTTGTATGGAGAATATATGATTAGTTATGCCCATTATTGTTGAATTTTATGTTCAAGGTCAATCATCTTTTTCGTTTATTTACTGCTTAATTGAATTTTTTGTTGATTGTCAGGGTGTAAGTAATGTACCAGAGGATTTCGTTGCAGAGCAGCTAAAGTCTGTGCTCTCTGATATGGAAGTTGATGTGGTGATAATTACTGTTATGAGCTTTAAATACTTGATCATAAGCAACTCTTAGCCGTAGTTTGGCCTATAACTATTTACACTGTTTGGTTTTTCTGAATAATAACTTCAAAAAGATTTCACCTTTATTTGATCATCAATATGTTATTAGGTGAAAACCGGCATGCTACCTTCTATGGGCACAATCAAGATTATTTGTAAGACCCTCAGGGAGTTTCCTGTTCAAGGTATGCTCCATAAATAACAATTGGAAGTGTGATTCTCAATTTGCAATTTTAGTTGACTTCTCTGGTAACCCGAAGGCAGCTTTGGTGGTTGATCCTGTCATGGTGTCTACAAGTGGGGATGTGCTTGCTGGTCCTTCTATTCTTTCCACATTTAGGTAGGTTATATATGGATTTTCTCTTGATGTTGATTATATATATATGGTGCAGTCTTAAGCTTGTTCACTTTTGTCATTGTTGTCTAAATTCGTTCTCCAGCTGCCGCTGAACTCATTTCATTTGAAATTGCCAATATGAACAGTTTTTTGTTCTCAACATTTGTTCTTCACTGTTTCATGCTTTCAGAGAGGTGCTCCTTCCAATGGCTGATATAATAACCCCAAATCTGAAGGAGGCAGCTGCTTTACTTAATGGTATGCAATTGGAAACATTGGATGACATGCACTCTGCTGCAAGATTGTTACATAACATGGGCCCAAAGTGAGTTAAAAAGATTTATTTCAACTTTTTTCTCTTTTGATTTGTAATTACAAATTATATGTATGTTTGTTGCATGACAAGTGTTATAGAATAGCTAAGGTTGCAGTACTTTCAGCTTTTTAATGTAGAAAGGCAGCACTCTTAACTGAGCCATAATCTATGAACATCATGGCATAGAACTTATGGTTTTCTAAGAAATGTAATTTTCGATGTCCTATTTCTTATTAATTAAATGAAAATCTTGCACTCAACCTATAACTTCATGTTTACTGCTTTACTGACAGCTAGTTAGATACTATGTTCTGATAATTTTGTGTTTCAGGAATGTACTTGTCAAGGGCGGTGACCTACCCGACTCATCAGATGCTGTTGATATTCTATATGATGGTAGGCTTAAATTTTATAGTTCTCAAGCTAATGGTTTCCTCCCGTTGATATGGTTTACACCAAAGGGGCTCTTTTATGAAGGGTTTTGATGGCTGACCAACCTTTTAAATCTGACGTTCACAGGTCTTAATTTCTATGAGTTGCGTTCACCGCGTATAAGAACTCGTAACACTCATGGTACTGGTTGCAGTCTGGCATCATGTATAGCAGCAGAGCTAGCAAAAGGCTATCCAGTGCTCGCAGCTGTGTTAAGGTAATTACTCACTCTACTGTGTCTCCTTTGTCTTGTGGGGATATGGTCCCCATTCTTATTAACTTGTGTTTTTGCAGGTAGCAAAACGCTACGTTGAAACTGCCTTGGATTACAGCAAAGAGATTGGTATCGGAAATGGACCTCAAGGCCCCTTTGATCATCTATTGAGGCTTACGAGTCATTCTCAAGATTGTCATAGGCAGAAGCCATTTAGTCCAAGTGACTTGTTTCTGTATGCTGTTACAGACTCAAGAATGAACAAAAGATGGGGTCGATCTATTGCCGATGCTGTTAAAGCTGCCATAGATGGAGGTGTCACCATTGTCCAATTAAGGTCGGTTTATGTTGTATTCTTTTTTCAGTTATCATCACGACTCACGTGCTATGCTATGAATTATCTCTTAGCATGACCTGAATATAGGAACTGGTTCTACAAAACTGTTTGTGGATTTGTTTGTTTATGATAAAAATAGTTTCACTTGCTTTTGCAGAGAGAAGGATGCTGAGACAAAGGACTTTCTGGAATCTGCAAAAGCGTGTCTTAAAATTTGCCGTTCACATGGAGTTCCTCTTCTGATTAATGACCGTGTTGATGTTGCCATTGCTTGTGATGCCGATGGGGTGCATGTTGGCCAGTGCGACATGCCTGCTCGCGTCGTTCGCACTCTTCTCGGTCCAGAGAAGATCATCGGCGTCTCTTGCAAGACACCGGAGCAAGCACAACAAGCATGGGTAGATGGTGCTGATTACATCGGGTGTGGCGGTGTATATCCAACCAAAACCAAGGAAAACAATACCGCAATTGGTTTGGATGGTCTGAAAACAGTTTGTGTGGCTTCGAAGTTACCTGTGGTGGCCATTGGCGGAATTGGTGTGTCGAATGCACGTGCAGTGATGGAAATTGGTGTACCAAATGTGGAAGGTGTCGCTGTTGTTTCAGCTCTTTTTCGATAGGGAAAGCGTGCTGACCGAAACAAGGAAGTTGCATTCAGTGTTATTGGGATCTAACATTGGTGGTACGTGATAAGTTCTATGATTTGATTCTGATAGGATAACTTTCCCAATACGAGTTAATATTAAACAGGTGTTTTTATGTTATGATGATATTGGACAAGTATCTGTATTTGATTCCGCTGAAATCAACATGTTTTGTTCGTCATTAATTCGTTAGTCTCAATGTATATTCAACTATTCATATGAGAATATATTAATTCAAATATATAAAAAAGGAAAGTTAAAAAAAGACTATCTGACACTTGCAAGTTGCAACAAAGTCCAAATAACATAGCTATGAGAAGAAAACAGGAACAAGTATAATATATAAATGCTGGTTTTTAACATTTCAATGAGTCAATCCTTTCTGGCATAAGATTTTATGGAAAGAAATCAACTTACAAGACTCGCATATCTTCCATTATACTCTAAAAGTATAGACCGTTTATAACCCACAATTGTAAAGCTGATCCAATTTGGGTAGGCTTCAAAATCCAGTAGCTCCAACTTCCAACATCAGTAGCACACCCTAAACAATCATACGCTAAGACTCCACAAAGTTCTTGCCCAAGACACTAATTTACAAATTGTTTATTCAACACCAGGTCTTAGGTAGAAACCAACATCATATAAACACGCGACTAAACGCGTAACATGGATTGAAAAGCATATACTTATAACGTTCAAGAGACATGAACTTCTCCACTAGCATGTACTTCCTTGACTGTCTTCTCGTACTCGTCTTCGTCTTCTTCTTCCTCTTCCTCTTGCTCTGCATCTTCTTCCCTTGCATCCTCATCTTCTTCTCCACCCCAGCCAAAGCCTCCAATAGACCGTGATACTCGAGGAGCTACTTTAGCCTCTTCAACTATTTTCATGATTTCCTCGACACTTTGAAGGGAGAAAGTTGGGTTGTCTTTCCTGTAATAGATAGCTTGAGCTGCTTCTGTCAGCTCCCTGGGCAAGTTCTTCAAAAACCATGGATGGCTCTTGATATCTTTGATACTGATTCTCTGTAAAAACACATGCTAAAACAGTGAGAGACCCAGAGGGAGAAAGCAAGAAAGAAAAAGCAAGCTTGTCAAGGATGGTGGACGGATGGCAGGTGATTATAAACAACCACTTCAAGAATGGCAATTTATAAATGAGGATGACTTGTTTTCCATGCCCCACAACTTCATTTAAAGGAAAAGAACCTCTGGCTATCGTTCTTTGTTATTTAGCTATGGACAAGCAACATTTCAGTTAGAATATGACCAGCTCTGCCTCTGAAAGTTATCATTCCATGCACTAGTAGAAGACAGTAAATATTTGGCATGTGCTTTAGCACGTGATAGAAATGGTGGAGAAAACACACACACATAAGCATGTATATAAAGACTCCCATCATGCCAATAACCACCAGTGTATAAAGAACCTATAGGAGAACAAACATTTGCCCATACGTTGAACAAGTTCGGTAACAACAGTTCATACCCTGGAGGGGCTAGCAACAAATATGTGAGAAAGGAGATGCTTGCAATCTTGAGATATGTGTACATAGTCTGGGATTTTGTATTGAACTGACATTATTCTCTGCAACAAAATAAAGAACATTAGAAATCATAAAGAAATTGGAGGATCGAGGATAGTTAAAAATGGATGTTAAGAAGTATGTAGCTCACACTAATAGTTTTCCTAAAATTCTTTGGATCCTCTTGATCCTCAAATGGGTAAGCACCAACCAACATAACATAAAGAGTCACTCCACATGACCATACATCTGCCATCTGAAAAAGGAATGCAATCCTAAAATTAATCAGAAACAGAAAATGAAAAGATTCAATAAAACCCAGGCCTCAGTTTCTCTTTGCCAAATATCTCATATGATATTGCTTTCATGATCGTTAAAATGAAAAACTTCATCATAAAGTGCACTACTAGTAGATATCCAACCAATTGATAAATATTCTGAGCAATTGATCTTTAACCAAGTTTATAATCACCCTCAACAATTCTTAAATTATTATCAAGTAACATCAGTCTATCTTTAGAACAGTAAGTTAAGGCATCAACTACCCCATCACAAAACTAATTAGTGTTGAACACAATCATAACTGAAAAACCAAGTCTCGTAAACAAACCATTATCATCAATATTTGAACAAAAGTAGATAAAGACTAAATTACCTTGCCATCATATTCTCTCCGAGAAAGAACTTCTGGTGCAATATAAGCTGGAGTACCAACCGTTGACTTGGGTCTTGAATGCAGCAGAGATGACTAAAAGGGGTGGAAGGAAACATCTTAAACAACAACAATTTTGACATGCATTTGATTACCTTACTGTAATTATCCTATTTTCAGTATTACCTTTGAGTAACCAAAATCACAGATTTTCAGACGAGGAGCAGGGCTCCCATCCAACAAGGTATTCTCTAACTTCAAATCTCGGTGGCATATTTGCTGAAAGACAAAAAGGGTAAAATATGAGAAGCTTGCCCAAAAGTAGGGACAACTGTAACATCTTGTAATAGATAGAATGTTAAAATTTGAGTTACCATGGAATGACAATAGCTAACTCCTGAGATCAGCTGTTGGAAAAAATATCTGGCCTGGAAACATCACATTGGAGATTGGACAGATCACCGTCAATGGAAAGCTCAAAAACACGAAGCATCCCACATCTTATTTAGACAGTAATGCAGGATTATTCAATGATAAGATGAGACATTTCATCTCATACTAGTTTCTATATCAATTGAGAAGGGAAAAAAAAGGAACATAACAAATGCAGCCCGCAACGAGTAAAAGAGAATTCAAACTAAAGTAAACATCGTCAATCTCCCCCGTTTCTTTTATTTTCTTTCCTTCTTGCAGAAGAGCATCTATTTAATAGCCAACAATTTTGAGATCGATGCTAACCTCATCTTCACTAAACCTGCCAGCGTTGCAAATTCGCTCAAAGAGTTCACCACCAGCTGCATACTCCATCACAATTGCAAGATGTGTAGGAGTCAAAACAACCTGCAAATGAAAAGGGAGAAAAAATAACGTTAAATTCAGAACACTAATGTAAAGGCAAAAAAATGGAAGAGCATAACATTGGAGTACCTCTTTGAACCGAATTATGTTAGGATGACGGAGCGATCTATGGTTTATTATCTCTCTTGCCACATTCTCATCAATCTATCACAAAAGATAAAATGTACGAAATTCCCAATTGTCTTCAAATACAACAATAATTAAAAAAAATAAGAAAACGTTAAATTCAGCTGCAAATTTCAATCTCAATGAAACTATCGACAATGATTTCGTTAAAGAGTAAATACTAATTTTCCCAATGAAAAAAAATCTAAGTACACGCCATAAATGCATGCATAATTCACAGATACATATATGCAAAATGCATCATATAAAAAATAAAAAGAAATAAAAGAAATTAAATTAAATTAAGGCGAAGGGAACCTTATGCCCACGGTCGATATACTTCATGGCGACGAGTTCTTTGGTTTCCTTGTTACGCATCAGCCTGGCTACACCAAAGTTCCCAGATCCTATGTCTTTTACCAGCTCGTACTTCTCCATCTTTTTTCTCTTTTATATATACGTAATAAATAAACCAGAATAATCAAAACCCTAACTCAATTATTCACGGATCGAAGCAGGTATCAATTTATACGCAACACATTACAAATCGAAACTGGAAGCGGTGGCGGGTGGCGGAGGTGAAGGTGGTTGAAGTGTAGGTGGAGGAGGGAGATTTGGAGAGATTTGAAGGAAAAGTAAAGAATATGGAATTTTTAAAGTCTGGAAAGACAGCAACAAAATCAGTGCTTTATAAAGGGAGGTATGTCTATATATTATTTATTTATTTATTTAGGAAAGAGAGTGTGGGGATAATGAATCAGAAGAATGATATCCTACCGCTGCTCCCTTTCCTTTGAAGGTGGTTTGATTCTATGCGGAGGACCCTCGCGGATCTTACCATCAGATCTCCCCGTGATTCAGCTAGAAGAATGAGATCCTACTGCTGCTCCCTTTCCTTTGAAGGTGGTTTGATTCTATGCGGAGGACGCTCACAGATCTTACCATGAGATCTCCCCGTGATTCGGCTATGATTGTTTTTTCCTTATAAACTATATTTAGATACCATTAAATTTTATCCTTTTATACATTTATATTATTAAATTTTATCCTTTTATACATTTATATTATTAAATTTTTAGTTTTATCGATTACAATATTAAATTTTAATTTTTATATTTAATTATATCATTTCGTCACTAAATCTTTAATCAGATGAAGATATAAATACTGTTTTTGACGGTGACGACGTGAACCGTGTAATAATCCACATAGCACATATATCTTTTTATTTCATATAAAATTCTCTACTTACAATCCTAAACCCCTAATTTATTTTATTCATCAACGATATAAAGAAGAAAGAGAGGGACGAGACATAGCAGACCATAATAATTAAATAGAATAACTCATCGCATTTTCAGTACGTGGTTATAATTTTTCAATCTGTGAAAACCTAATCAGAGTGATTTTATAAAGATATATAGTTGTCCGAAGTTTGTGGGCATGATAATTGTTGATGTTATTATAATACCTTTCATTGCTCGTCTGTTGTTAGCTTTCTTTCTAGTGTTATTTTTTCACTAAATTGAAATAAAAGAAATTTTTTTATAGCAGTAAAGTGTTTTGTGAGTAATCAATACAAATAAAATATATTTTTTAAAAGAGATAATAAATAATTTTAATTCAATTAAGAACAAATAACCTTTCAGACAAACTATGCCTAAATATATAAAATAAATGTATATGATAAATAAGGATATTATCCAGAAATATTATCTCACAGTTCCACTCACACATGCATTAAAATTCATATGTTTGATGGAAACATAAAAGGTCAAATAAGAAATAACGTGTGCCTAATAAATTAGTAGATACAAAAGAAAGCAAGCAAATTAATAAATTAATGTTAATCAACAATGAGGTAATAAACGGACACGTTTTATTACAGAGGATAAAAGATATTATTTTCATCTCATAATTTATTATTTTCATTTATCAAACACATAATTTTAAGACATACATTTAATCATTTTTTAAGTTATATAAAACTAAAGAGATACCAAAATCATTCTTAAAAAGTGATTGATAAATTTATTAAGATAAATATAAAAGAAAAAGACAAATAAAGATAAAAATATAATTATCATTATTTATTAATTTTTTAATATTATATTTTGAGTAAAAAGAATAAATACTAATAACAAGAGATGTCTTGTTAGATATATTTCCATTATACATAATCAAAAAGAATATATTTATATGAAAAGTGTATTATTCCTATAAATTTGTCCAAAGAAAACGTCTTCCTTGGGTGACCATAAGAAATCTTGATTGATTATTCAATTCTTGTAGTCCAAATCTAACCACTAATCGCACGGTCTAAACTCAAAACCCACCAACCCAAACCTCATCGATGACGCATCCCAAGCCCCGTCACTGTTTCTCTTTCAAACCCTACCTTTCAGCCTTATATACAAGTAGAACCACACCAGTACGTTATCAAGTGGAGAAGATAGATTTCATGTGATTAGACAGCAACGGAAGCTGTTGTAGCCGCAAAACCAGTTATCAATGTGGCTGCCCTATGTGGTTCTTTAAGGAAAGGTTCTTATAACAGAGGATTAATTCGAACCGGTAAATGTTTTCAAACGATCTTTAATTTGTTTTTACTTTTTTCCGCTTGGGTTTCTGATTTGGTTCTCTGGGAGTGTTGATTTGTTTATGTTTTTTTTTCCAGCTCTGGAGATTAGTAAGGAGTCCACTAATGGGATTCAAATGGAATACATAGACATTTCACCACTTCCAATGCTCGACGCAGATCTGGAAGTTGATGGGAAGTACCCCCCTGCTGTTGATGCTTTCAGGCAGAAGATTTTAGAGTCTGATAGCATCCTTTTCGCCTCCCCCGAATACAACTATTCAGTTACTGGTACGTTCATTTCATTAAAAAACTTATGTGTTAATGGTTTGGAAAACATTTAATGGGCCCAAATGGGATACTATGGCTGTTAACGGTTAACTTCTTTTGGTTTGAGCAGTTAAAGAATTATCGGTCGGTGTCAAAATAGATTAAAGGTTGGTTATAATAGCTAATGTGGTATGTCAGACGTGGCTTTCAAAGGATGTTAGACATTTGAGATACTTCTTTAGATGTTCTTTCTGTGTCTTGTCTTCTATCTCTTCAGATGCCGTAGATATTTTTGAGTCTTTCAAAAATTATAAGATCCAAGAGGTCAACAAAAGGCCTATATATAACAAAATGTGTAAATTTTTAACGAATCAGATGAACAACTGTTTGTATTTATAGATTAATCACTCTCTATCAAAGCAATCCATTTCACATTATAATGTTATATGCCCCATTGTAGCACCTCTGAAGAATGCAATTGATTGGGGCTTAAGATCACCAAATGTACGGGGAGATAAAGCGGCCGCCATCATAAGCGCTGGAGGAGGCTTCTGGGTCGCATTACCATCTTCGCCAAATTGGGATTTATATTGATCTTCATTTCATCAATAAACCTGAGTTTTACTTGAATGCGTTTCAGCCTCCTGCAAAGTTTGATAGCGATGGCAATCTTATCGATCCGGCGTCAAAGGAGAGAATAAAGGGAGTTCTTCTAGCCTTGCAAGCATTTACCATGCGACTCCAAGGTAAAAACTAAGTAAACAAGTTACACGGTCGTAGCATTGTTACTTTGATAGATTTGGAATTTTACTGTAATTTTAGATTTTATTTTGTAATGCTGTAATATTTTGTTATGGGAGTAGTTAGTTTTATCGAAATAATACAGAATAAATATAATAAGTGGTTAGTTTTATCAAAAGAATAAAGAATAAATATAATAAAATCATGGGCTAAACATTCAAATTAAATAATTTGGATAATATAAGACAAATACTGTCGGTACTATGGAGTACTTTTTCTTGGGTAAATTAAGTAAATAATCTCTCGATTATATAATACTTTATAAAATGTTATAAATTGGTAGCTTGAGTTATAAAAGATGTAAATCATCATTGACGCTTAATTTTTAAATTAATTCTTAGATGAAAAAGTTATGGATAATTTATAAAATTAACATAATAAAATTTAGTCTTTAATATTTACATAATAATGGATGTACATTAATTTTTTTGATCTAATAGTATTTTTAGGTCTTTATTAATTTAAATTTAATTAAAATTAGAATTTTGTTCCTTTAATTTTTTAGATTAACTTCTAATAAGTCCATATTATTTTGAATTTAAGTAGTTTGTCCTTTCCAATATTTAATTTTAATTCCATTCATCTACAACTTATTTTAATTTAATCTTAATTTTTAAAAAATAACCTCCTTATGTCATTTAAATGTACCAATTTAACTCGTTTTCAATCATTGTTCTCTCCATCATCTTCCACGGTTGTCCTACGTATGGTTGTAAAAGAGTCAAGTCGAGTTTAAGTATTGTTGAACTCGACTCGATTCGAAAATTTTAAAATATAGCTCAACTCAACTCGAAAGCTTGTGAACTTAAAATTTTCAAGCTCGACTCGAACTCAAAACCATGAATTGAGGCTTGAAAAAGCTTAAAATTAAAAAACAAAATTAAACTTAACTTGATTAAGCTCGAACTCGAACTCAAAACCTAAACCTTAAATACATAAAAATCTTATACTATTTTTATTTTTAAATTCAACACATAAATGTTAATATTATTAATAATTTATTTTTTAGAATAAAATTTTAATATATTATATTTTCAAGTTGCTTGCGAGCTTTTTGAGTAAAATATCAAATAGTTTGTTTCGGCTCATTAAGAACTAAAGTTGAGTATGAGTTCGAATCGAGTCCATTCGAATCAAGTATTTATTAAACTCTGACCGAGTCGAGCTTAAATAACTCATGATATATCTCATCTCATCTACCACTTAATCCTACAAACTGTTTATCGAGTATTGATACAAAACCTTACACATATATATTTCGGAGAACTTGGCTCCATAAACTCGATATTACGAACAAGTGTGAGAAAACCTTCACTTAATTTAGTGTTGATGATATCTTGCAAAACGTCTCTGTAATCCCCATCTGCAAATCATCTCATTACCAACCTCAAAAGCAATCTCCTGCGAAAATACATACATGTATATAAAAGAATAATAAAGAAGATGAACTGCACATCAAACGCATGCAAATTTCACACTCATGCATAAATATACAAAATAATAAATCTAGAGAAAATGTAAAAACCATTAACAATGAATTTTGGGCCATGAGGAAAATGAAAAAGTTAATTATTGATAATTAGAAAAATCAAGCCAATTCTAATACCTACATGTCGAGCAAGAACGTATCAAAATTGCTGCTCACATTCTGCAACATCATTACAAGATGTAAACACTTGTCTCGCATGCTGCAAGAATATGATTTGTTATGAATAACAAAATATTCAAATGAATTTGCACGTCAGATTCTGGATTCGAACACCACGTATGTAGGGGTATAAGCGTTTAATGTCAAATGGTTGAGAGTCTTTGAATAGATACTACCTTATATTAGTAGTGGATCAAGAAATTTAAGAATGAAGTTCAAAATTTTAATATTATTTTCTTAAAAATAATGGGTATAAAAAATTTTTGTCAACCGGGCATCAATCCAGCTCACAAATGGGGTGGTCTTGGTGAGGTCCTCGGTGGAAATGAACTGATTGATAGCCAAATTGATATAAAATTCCAAAGTACGCATGTTTTTCACTGTTAGACTCTAAAGTTGATAACTGTAATTCCTTTAATATTTTTTTTCCATGTCTTTGACTTTTATATTTTCTTCTGCTCCTCCTGTTCTGTTCTTTAATAGAGAATGTGGGCAAAGGTACCATATGCCAACTGGAACTTGATGAAGCAAAGGTCAAAGAGTTCAAGGATGCAATTGAGAGCAATTATTGGTTTAATTCTTCATGGGTATGTTTAGCTTTTCATTGTTTTAAATAAAGATAGTATCTGTAGTTCTGTACAAAACAAGAGCTATAAAGATATTGATACATTGGCAGCTCAGATGAGTACTGAAAATCACCGGATTGTTGTACTGTTTACGGGGTGGGAGTTGTGGTGGGCAGTGAAAAATCTGATGCCATGCATACCTTTGGCGGAATATGCTCTAAAATATTCTATGCATATCGAGGATTACAATTAAATTTATAGAGATATAGATAGATGCTGGATGTGGATAAGTTACTGTCACATTCCATGCATTGATTCCAGTAATAGATGAAAATGATTTTTATGCACAATTGTGTTTAGTAAATTTGTCTACAAGGTTTCTCCTCCCTGGCTCTGATCCATTTTAAAAAAAATGTTTCTTTCACCGTAAGTCATCAAACTCTTATGCTGCTCACCTAATCACGTAGGCTTTCTTTTTTTTCACAATGCAGAGAAAACAAAGGTTTCTTATTTTGCACTACAAAAATCTTACGGACCTTTGCTGATTGCATGGATATGGATTTTTGCATAATGCAAGCTAGAAATACATTTGAAATCATGTAATTAGATCTTAAAAGCAAAGATCCATAGTTTTTTTTTTCTTTTGGTATGATATGTCTGATTGCAGAATTTAAGTGATAATTTTTTTGAGATGGCTTGATTTGTCTGTGCACTTACTCTATTTTCCTTGCCTTTTTGTTGGTGCCATGTTTCTGCTCCACAATGTTGAAAGTTCAGATGACCTGCCTTTATGGGGTAAGCATTGTCCACCTCTTGTTCCTTTTCTTCGGTTTACTAATCCTTATATAACTTGATACTGAAGAATTTATCTTAAACTTTTTAGGCTTTGTTGGCGAGCTGCATCCTGATAAGAACAGTGATAATGGCAAGCATGTCCTCTACACACATAAAGAATATTGTTACTAAATACAATAAGGACCAGGTTTGTGATTCCTTATATATGTATGATTCCCATTCCGTATTTTTGGATCTGCTGTTGTTATTGACCACTGTTCATTATTGCAGATTATTCATGTCAATCTCACTCAGGAGGGTCCAAAACCACTTGCAGCAGGGAAAATATTAGACTTGACATATTCTATCAAATGGATTCCAACTAATATCACTTTTGCTGTTCGCTTTGATGTCTATTTAGACTATCCTTTCTTTGAACATCAAGTAAGTACTGTTATTGGTGATTGCTTTCTTCTTCATTTGACCCTTTTTTGTTTTCTTTTCTCTCTGCATCAAAATTTTTATTTATCTTCATAAGTCTTGCATTAGGTTATTCTTGTAATTTCCTGAGAGTTCTAAACGCATGTTGCAATATGCAGATCCACTGGTTCTCTGTTTTCAATTCGTTCATGATGGTTATCTTCCTCACGGGTTTGGTGTCAATGATCTTGATGCGAACTCTGAGGAATGACTATGCTAAGTATGCTCGGGAAGATGATGATCTGGAAACTTTGGTGATAATACGTGGACCCTTCCTTTTTCCTTTTCTATAAGAAAAGTTCTATTATCTGAACATTCATGGTTTCCTTGCTATGTTACCTATGTTCTCAGGAAAGGGATGTGAGTGAAGAGTCTGGTTGGAAACTTGTTCATGGTGATGTTTTCCGGCCTCCTTATAGTTTGGCTCTGCTTTCTGCTGTTGTTGGCACAGGAGCGCAGCTAGCATTGCTTGTTCTCCTTGTCATCTTATTGGCAATTGTGGGAACGCTGTATATCGGGTATGTTGAGAAGCTAATATCAACTCAAAATTTTTGAGTTGTAAATAATTGAACATATAAATATTTGTTGCTGTTGAACATCACTTTAAGCGTATAAAGTCGAGCATGAATACATGGGACCCCCTGTACTTATGAGCCTTTTTTTTCTATAGCATAGTTAATATCGATCATAGTGTTTTTTTAATCCATACTATGAATCACATTGCTATTTGATTTTTCCATTTCATCTTTTTGACTATTAGTAATCTTATATACTGATTATTTTGTTCAGGAGAGGAGCAATTGTCACTACTTTCATACTGTGTTATGCTTTTACGTCGTTCATTTCTGGTTATGTGAGTGGTGGGATGTACTCGCGCAATGGGGGTATGTGCTTTATCGCTTGGCAATTCTCATTTGCATATGTTCTCTGTACTTATGGATCATTCATTCTAAAGGTTTGGGATCTTTTGTTTCAGGTAAAAGTTGGATAAAGTCAATGATTCTTACAGCGTGTCTATTCCCATTTATGTGCTTTGGGATTGGTTTCACCTTGAACACAATTGCCATCTTTTATGGATCTCTAGCAGCTATTCCTTTTGGTACAATGGTGGTTGTCTTTGTAATTTGGGCTTTCATTTCATTCCCCCTGGCCCTTCTTGGTACCGTTGTTGGAAGAAGCTGGAGCGGTGCTCCAAATAATCCATGCCGTGTGAAGACCATTCCTCGCCCAATTCCAGAGAAGAAATGGTACCTGACCCCCTCAGTGGTGTCTTTGATGGTAGGACTTCAGCCCTTCGGCAGCATATTCATTGATTCACATCCTTCTGGAATTACAAGGTGGACTTCTTTCTCCTAGGTTTTTATCTTTTATGATGCACTGAAATCACATTTTCTGTTCTTTGTACCAACTACCAAATATTCTTGGTTGATTATTTACTTAGTTTTGTGAGTCATAAATGATTTAGATATTTATGTGTTCTGCAGGTGTATTATGTGTATGGTTTTATGCTGCTGGTCTTCCTGATTCTCATCATTGTAACCGTTTGTGTGACAATTGTGGGAACATAATTCTTGCTAAATGCTGAGAATTATCACTGGCAGTGGACATCATTCTTCTCTGCTGCCTCAACAGCAGTCTATGTGTATTTATACTCCATATACTATTACAATGTGAAAACCAAGATGTCAGGCTTCTTTCAAACCAGCTTCTACTTTGGCTACACTTTGATGTTTTCTCTTGGTTTGGGAATTCTCTGCGGTGAGTTTTGAAATAATACAAAAATAATCCATCTTTATAAATAAGGTTACTCTCCCTTTTGTTATTTTCGCATTCCAAATAACTATTTTCACACATCACATATTCAGTGGAAATGATTATATATCCTTAATCTTCTAATGTCTCTGTCTACTTGAACTTTTGCACAAAAGTTTCCGAATTGTTTTCCTTGGTTGAAAATTTTAACCTCTTTTTGGATGTATTAAAATGTTTGTATATGATGCAGGATTTTGCTTCGCATCACATTATTCTCTTATTTTTTATTGGAGGAGTTTGAGTGGCTGGTTTCGTCATAACTTCTAAAGAATGCATGTTTGTTTATTTTCTCTGTTGCTGTTTAGCTTAGCACTCTTTGTATTGTTGTGCCAGATAGAAGCGGAGTCTATGATACCTTATGATACTCTACTTCGTTTGGGTTTTCTAATTATATCCTTTTATCTTGGTTCCAATTTGTTCAGGGGCCGTAGGTTATCTTTGTTCCAATTTGTTCTTACAGAGGATCTATAGAAACATCAAGTGTGACTAGAACTTTGCTCTGTTGGGAGTTGGGCTATCAGCCCTTTCTACTTGTTGAGGCAATAAGCGCTGATAGGAAAGCTTCTGATCAGGTATGGGTAAAGCAGGAATTCTATAGATGAAATCAGTGTTTCAAGGTAAGCATGTACTCTTGTTACTATGGAACAGGGAAAACCCTGAGATTTTTGTACCGCTTCTTTTATTATTATTTTTTAATTCCTCTGGCTGTGATTTGAATCCCTGATTTAGATTTCAGATATTGTTTTATAATTCAGAAGCTAGCTAATGTTTTATTGTCCTTTTTTACTTTGTTATATAGATTCGTCCAGCCATATAGATGTTGTCTTGTCCTTTGTGAGAACTGATGCTTAAATTCCTTTTGCATTTTGCTCTAGTTTTCTTTTTGGCCGGGGATGATAAAGGAATTCAGTAAGTGGGTGTTATTTTTGTTTTGGTTTTCCTTTTTTAATTATGCATATTGCAAAATATTTCTTCATTTCATATTTTTCCAGGTAACACAGGTCATAAATTGAATGAAAGCCTTCATATAACAAGCTGTTGCGGGCATAGCTCATCTTTTTCCAAATCTGAGAATATTTTGCACAAACAATTTAAAGAATTAATTCTTATAAGCTAAAACCTCAAGAAACTGAGTGGAGATGGTATGTTCTATGCTGTTGTGGTGCATTTCTTCTGCTAAATTGTGGTCAGCCATTTTTGCCGAGATTTGTAGGGTCAGATTCTAGTTTCAGCCCTTCTGTTATGTTCATATGTGAGATTTGGTTATTGAACTTTAATTCGGCGTCTATTCTTATAATGACTCATCAGTACTAATTGTTAATGATATATACGTTGTATTGGATTTTTGTCTTCCAACAGAGAAAAATCAACTTGAGAATAAGTGCGTGTGTTTTTTTAACTCAACCACTTAGTCAATTACAGTACGGAAATACAAAATTAAATTATGGCAAATTAAAATATAAGGGTTAAATTTTAAATTTAAACATAACGAAAGGACCAAATTAATCTGATCTGCATAGCCCATGGTTTCTGTTTATCCACTTCAACAAAATGCCAATGGAGAGGATTATGGCGAATGGTAACCACACTCCCCAAATTAATTGACGACCATAATAAAAAAAATAACGAGGTTTTGGTTTGCCACGTGGCAGATACTACTCTCGTTTTATTCCCCGCTCGTTCTCCAACACTTCTCTCGTTTTATTTTACAAACATAGTTATTACCATACGCTCTCGCTAGCCTTATACAGTTATTACCGAATGCTTTCCTATCTGAAATAACTGAAGATGGCCTCCACCGCCTCCACCGCCATGGTCAGTACCTCCTTAGTCTGCTGTCACCCGGGGACGAGCCTAAGCTCCCTCCCGAACTTCAGGAGGCACTTTTCGGGCTAAAACCCCAGGTACGAGGCCGCCTCATCACAATGATGGCAACATACAAAGTAACGCTGATCACTCCGAGATCGAGTGCCCAGATGACGAGTACATTTTGGACGTGGCGGAGGAGAAGGGCATCGATCTTCCATTCTCATGCAGTGCTGGTTCTTGCTCTTCCTGCGCTGGGAAGATCACTCAAGGAAGTGTGGATCAGTCTGACAATGGCTTCCTTGACGACGACCAGTTAGCTGCAGGCTATCTTCTCACTTGCGTTGCTTACCCGACGAGTGATGTTACCATTGAGAAACACAAGGAGGAAGAGGTCGTTGGTTAAAAAAGAACATGATTGAAACTGCAGGGTTTAAGTTTTTCTTCTGTTCTGTCTGTTAGTTTTTGTTGGATTGAACTCTTTGTTTTCTCTCTCATTTGTTCTTGAAGTTCTTCCACCATGAATATAAATACTAACTTGCAGTGAATCAGGTACACCCCAAAAGAAAAGCAGACAAAGCTGTACACGCAAAGCTCAGTTATCAGAGTTAAAACGAGTTTTTGACAATCAATTGAAACATAGGTCCTTTCGGTTAGCAAAATAAATTTCGAAAAATGATTTTCGGTAATACGAATAATATTTGTTGGAAAATAATTTTTAAAAATTATTTTAAGGTATTTGTATGATGTTGTGTAAATTATTTTAGTTTATTGACATTTCTTTTAAAAATATTTATTATAAATATTGAATATAATAAATAATATTATTTATTAAAAAGTGACTATTATTATTTTTAAAATATTAAAATAATTTATTTAATATTATTTATGTCAATATTGTTATTAGAATATTATTTTCACAATGTATAATATCTTTTTTTATATATTATTAAAATAAAAATATATATTATATAATATAATTAAATATATTATTATAACATTAAAAATATTATATTATATTATTAAAACTATTAATAAATATATTTTTAATAATTAATATTTTTATTAAAATAGTATATTAATATTAAATACATAAATAATATTATTTTAAATATTTATATTTTGAAGTAAAAAGTTTTAAAAACGACTTACGAAAAATTAAACTATAAGTCATTTTCTAGAAAATACAAAATAAATTTTATTGATATAAATTACATTTATATTTTATTTTTTACTGATCAAATATTAAAAAATAAAAAAATATTTTTAAAAATTTAATTGCAAGAAAATAAACATACCCAAAAAATGTTCACTTTTCCTGAATGATATATACTATTTAGAGACCAAATTCATCTTTCATGATGCTAGCTGGCACTTCAATCCATAGGTGCTTTAAATAAGAGAGAAGTGGGTTTGTGCAAGATAAACAATCTTGTCCATTGAAACCAGCTCTTCAGATTGGAATCCATCCATCTTTCTTCTGCAGTGCCTTCGTCGTCGTCTTCAAGAGTGGCCAGGGACTACGTGTTATGGTTGCCACTTTCCAGTCATAAATTTCACATCCATTATGATGAAAGTTGAGTGGACTAGGCCAAGCTTTACCCAACTGACTTTGTCATTCACTGCATCCACGTAGTTTGCATCTTTGCAAAAAAACAATATTAATTTTAAAAATTAAAACGAAAGTATTTTAAATTTTTAAAATTGAATAAAGAATCGTTTTACACTTTAAAACATATGATATGAACTAATTTAGCTATGTATATATTTTTTTTTACCGAAATTGCTGTTTTACTTTTACCGACCTTTGTGTCACGCGGTAACATAATAGTTTTAAGATAAAGGATAATGAGAGCCACAGAGATTTGCCACGTGGCATAAAAAATCCCGGTACAACTACATCTTTTCTCCATCAACACTCGTTATACTTATAACATCACAAGTTTTGAGATAAGGGATATCGAAAGCCACACAGATTCGCCACGTGGCAGATAATTACCCGTTAAAGTTGCATCATCTTATATCCATCAAACGCTCCTTTTGTAAACACCACATCTCCTCCTCGCATTGCTCTGTATACAATATCCCAAATTTCTGAAAACTGAAAATGGATTCCACAGCCGCCCTCTCCACCGCCACGTGACCACCTCCTTCTTCGGCCGCCACGCCGCGACGAGCCTAAGCGCCCTTCCAAACTCAAAGCAGGCTCTTTTCGGGCTAAGACCCCAGAGAGGGGGCCGTCTCACAATGGCTACATACAAAGTAACTCTGGTCACTCCCGACGGGGAAAAAGTGATTAATTGCCCAGATGATACATACATTCTTGACGCGGCGGAGGACTTGGGGTTGGATCTCCCGTACTCGTGCAGGGTCGGTGCTTGCTCTTCGTGTGCTGGGAAGATCGTTCAAGGTAGTGTGGATCAGAGTGACCAGAACTACCTTGATGATGATCAGATGAACGAAGGTTTTGTCCTCACTTGCGTTGCTTTCCCGTCAAGTGACGTTACCATTGAGACACACAAGGAGGAAGCGTTGATGGGTTAAAAAAACCAACATAACCAAACAAATTGGGTTTGAGTTCCAAAAGAGCCCAGCTTGAGAAGATGCAACTTGCAAATCTTTCACAAGCTGGTTGTCATTTTGTAGAGGAAAAGATTATTTTTAATGAACTTCAAGAGCTTGAGGTGGCTGAAGCTTCTTTCTATAAGCAAAAAGCCAAAGTCCATTGGTTGAAAGAGGGTGACAGAAATACAAAATTTTTTCACTCTACTGTAATGAGGAAAAGAAAGAGAAACACGATTAGATTACTCTATGCTGAGGATGGTTCTCGGTTGGATTCTTTTGATGCAATGTCTGCTGAGATATTGAGATTTTACACTGACTTGCTTGGTTTTGAAGATGCTGGGGTTAAAAGCTGTGGTGTTGATCTTCTCAAAAGTCTGTTAGGGTATGAGCTTCCTTGTGCTGCTGCTGCTTCATTAGTTGAGGAGGTCTCTAATGAAGAAATTAAAAATTCTTTGTTCAGGCAAGGTAACGAAAAGAGCCCTGGGCCAGATGGTTATACGGCTCATTTTTTTAAGATGGCTTGGGATATTGTGCAGGATGATTTTCTGGCTGCTATTAGGGATTTTTTCTAGTCTGGAACTCTGCTACCTATTTTCAACGCTACAGTAATTGCCTTGGTGCCTAAGACTCCTAATACTGGTATGCTAAAGACTTTCGTCCCATATCTTGTTGCTCGGTTGTCTATAAAACCATCACTGGTATCATTGTTAAACGGTTAGCTAGTTACTTCCCTGACATGATTTTGCCAAATCAATCTGCTTTCATTAAAGGGCGTAGTATAGTCGATAACACACTCTTAGCTCAAGAGATTGTTAGGGGATACTCCCGCAGATCACTTTCCCCTAGATGCACCCTTAAAGTTGATTTAAGAAAAGCTTTTGATTCTGTTTCTTGGGACTTCTTGATGAATGTTCTTGTTTCCTTGGGGCTTCCTGAAAAGTTTAGGGATTGGATTTCTGCATGTGTCACTGGTGCTAGATATTCTGTGGCATTTAATGGTAGTTTAGTGGGTTTTTTTAAAGGGAGGAGAGGAATTAGACAGGGTGACCCACTGTCCCCTTATCTCTTTGTTCTTATTATGAATGTGTTGTCACACTTGTTAAATATTGCTGCCAAGGATGGGCTTATCCGGTTTCACCCTAAATGTAAGCGTATTCTTCTCACCCACCTCAGCTTTGCTGATGACTTGTTAATTTTCTGTCATGGGACTGAGACTTCTATTTTGGGTGTTGTTAGTGTTCTTGAGGCCTTTTATGAGTTGTCTAGGCTGCAGTTAAATGCTGGAAAAACTGAGTTGTTCTCTTGTGGTGTACATGAGGATGTTTTGAGAAGAGTGCAGGCTATTACTGGATTTAATTTGGGTAAGTTCCCTGTTAGGTACCTTGGTGTGCCATTAGTTACCAGGAAACTTATTGCTAAAGACTGTCTTCCTTTGGTTGATAAGATTAGAAGTAAGTTGTCTTTGTGGTCCAAGCTGAGGCTGAGTTATGGTGGCAGAATGCAGCTTATCCAATCTGTTTTATTCAGTATTTCCAATTACTGGTGCAGGCAGTTGGTATTGCCTAGTGATGTCATTAGGCAGGTTGAGCAACTTTGTATGCGGTTCTTCTGGAAGGGGGATGATACTCCTGCCAAGGGGGCTAGAGTTAGCTGGAAGCAAGTCTGTTTGCTGAAGTCTGAAGGCGGTTTGGGCCTTAAAAGTCTGGGCTGCTGGAACAAGGTTTGCTGTTTTTTGCTGATCAGAAATATCCTTGCAAATGATGGGTCCCTCTGGGTGGCCTGGGTTAATGAATATGCCCTGAAGGGGGATTCTTTTTGGGCGGCTGGTTATAAGCCTCAGTTCAGCTGGATCTTAAGGAAGCTGTTTAAGCTTAGAATAGAGGTTGCTAGCTTATTTGACAGTGTAGTTGACTGGAATTTGGTTAAAGGTTATTGGGTGTGGGAGAAGTTGAGGGACAAGAGAGAGAAGGTCATTTGGGAACACTTACTTTGGTTTCCTCTTCATATCCCTAGAATGTCTATTGTTGCTTGGATGGTTTTTTTGAATCGCTTGCCAACTAAGGATAGGCTTATCCATATGTGGATTGAGTTAGATGGGTGTTGTGAGCTTTGTAGTGATGGTGTGGAAAGCAGGGATCATCTGTTTAATGATTGTATTTTTATTGTTGATCTCTAGAGTAAAATTCTGCAGACTTGCAGAATTCCCTATAGGGTGCTGTGTTGGGATGATACCTTGGTCTGGGCTGCCAGCAATCTTAAGGGGAAATCCTTGCTGGTCTGCATTCTGAAGCTAGCTTGGACTAGTCTTCTGTACTTTGTCTGGGAAGAACGTAATCTCACACTTTAGAGGCTACTTTCGGGCGATTGATGAGGTCTTTGAGGTTATCAAATGGACAGTCAGCGTTAAGTTGCATGATTGTAGCGTTAACAAAGTTGATAGGGTTAATTCTCAACTTTGCCTTGACTGGAACATTGGCTAGCTTGATGTTTGCTTCTGATCTGTTGGTCTCTTGCCTGTAGACATGCGAGAGGTCCCTTTGTGGTGGTTGTTTGCGGGTTGTTTTCCTTTTCTAATTTTGATGTTTGATGTTTTGCTATTTACTACTTGCTGTTTGCTTCTCTTTTAGTTGTCTTCTTGAGTTGTTTTGCTTAGGTTGCTTGTAGGGTGTTGTTTATTTTTGATTTGCTTTCTGCAGTTGTATTGGTATTTGCTCTTTCTTTGGGTAATAAAATCAAATTATCCAAAAAAAAAATTAGGTTTGAGTTTTTCTTCTGTTTTATCTGTTGGATTGAGGGACATGTTAACAGTGTTCATGTCCTTGAATAAGTTCCCATGTTTTATGGCTTTTTGTTGAATTTGCAATCACAAAAAAAACCGAAATTGAAACTGTTGTTTTGTAGCCCTAATATCTCTACGTGTTTTGCTCAGTTCGGCTGTTTATCTTCTGTTTCTGTCTCTCTTTTGTTCTTGCACCATGAAATAGTATCGGAGACTTGCAGTGAAAATCAAGTCCTCAGAGTTATTAGCATGTTTGATAATCACCTTCATGAATCTATTTAGAGACAAAAACACAAGTTTACAAGAGTAAATTTATGAGTTTTACTATTTTTCATTCATGAGATAAAATAAATCTATACGCTTTAGGGTAATCGGATGTTCAATAGTGTAAAAAAATGACATACCATGTTTAGTTACAAATTATCTATATTTAAAATTTTCGTAAATTTAATAGATTGATTTATGTTTCATAAATGATTACAGCCTTTGTATAAAAATCATGGAAGACATGATCAAGGACCGCACAGTGCAGTGTATTAGCGAAGGACCGCACATGTATCTGATACATCGTATTTGATACGTATATTAATTGAGATGTTTATCATAAAATTTTATTTATATTTATCTGATATAAAAAGTTTATATTATTAATATAAAATAATTATTCTCAAAAACATAAATTTATTTATAATAATTACCCTAAATATCTAAATAAATATTTTTGTATCCGTTATTAAACCAGGATATACGTTAATGTGTATTTTATGTACTTTTATTGTAGTTGGAATGTAAAAGGCTTTGAGATTAACCCTCTTTAATGATAGAAATGCTATAGACTCTCTTTAATGTCATGTGGTGATATAAGGTATGTACAATGACTTGATAGTCAATTTTCATGATTTAAGCATATTTTGTGTGTGGATAAATTTATCTCTTATATTATCCAAGAAGCAGTAGAAAAAAAAACTCACTGTTACAACCAATACAGACATCCAAACCAGAACAGCCTCCTAGGGAGTACTAATCCCCCAAGCTAGATAAATATTACAGTTAATAGCATTATTCTTAATAGCTATTCTAGCAACTTTAATCCTAATTACATCCTTAATTCAATTGATCACAATTATCATTCTCCCTATGTATGCCCCTAAACTGCCTATGATTCCTCTCTTCCCATACACAGTATACATATGCACACCAGGCTAATCTAAGAATAAGCGAATGAAAAGTTTTACCTCTGAACCGAGATATCGCCCAGTTCAGTTCCTTCTCCTAATTTCCCACAGTTCTATCAATGCTACACAGCCGCATAATCCATTCCCAAACAACCTTCGAAAAAGGGCATTCAAAAATATATGGCTGCGAGTCTCACACACAACATCATACAATCTGCATTTATCGTTCACCTGAATCCTCAAACGAGTCAACCTATCAGCAGTAGGCAGCCTATCAAGAATAGCCATCCAAGTAATGAGGGAGTGCTTGGGTATATGCATGGGGAACCATACAATTTTATGCCACCCAACCTTCTCCTTCTTCCCCCTAATCCCCTGCCACAACCATCGAGCATTGACCTTGTCCCAATCCATGGTTCCTACAAACAGAGGATATACTTCCTCTCTGGCTTTCAAATTTTCCTCAAGCTCCAGCTGTACGAGGCTTTGCACTCCATAGTCCAAAAATCAACCCCTTTAAGAACATATGTCCTCACCCAAGCAACCCAAAGTGAGCCTTCAGCAGCATTATACAAGCCTTGTTCCAACATTTCAAATTCTTAAGGCCCAACGCCCCTATGATTTAAGGGTACAAATTACCTCCCAACTCACCCGAGCCCCCTTAGCTGGAATGTCTTATCCCTTCCAAAAGAACCTAGCACAAAGCTGGTCCACTCTTCTAACCACAACAGTAGGAAGAATAAGCTGCCTACACCAAAAATTGGCAATACTGAATAGAAATGCTTTCACCAGTTGTAACCTGCCATCATAACTCATCCATCTATTAGATCAAAGTCCAAGCTTAGCTTTAATTTTCTCCACCAGATTAACACAATCTTTTTCAGTTAATTTTCTGGGGACAAGAGGCACCCCTAAGTATCTCACAGGGAGGCAACCAATTTTGAATCCAATAACCTCATGCACCAAAGTCTTTTGATTACCATTGACACCAACCATAAAAATTTCAGTTTTGGAAGCATTAAGCCTCAGTCCAAATATCTCATAGAATCTCTCTAAAACACATTTCACCCCAACAATTGAATCAAGACTTCCTTTGCAAAAGATAAGTAAATCATCAGCAAAGCATAAGTGAGTTAGGTTTACTTTTCTGCACTTAGGGTGAAATTATATTTTTTTTCAGAGGCAACAATGTCAAGAAGCATGGAAAAGATGTTCATGGCTATCACAAATAGGTAGGGGGACAAAGGATCCCCTTGCCTAACTCCTCTACCATCTCTGAAGAACCCCACAAGGCTGCCATTCAACACAATAGAGAATCTAGAGTCCATAACCCTAACTTATAAACTATTTTAGCAACCCTAACCCCTTCAGAACAACAAGTAGAAATTTCCAACTTATAAAATCAAAAACTTTCTACAAATCAACTTTAATGGCACATATAGGGGAAATAAAATTTCTACCATACCCCCTAACAAGCTCCTGCGCCAAAAGAATATTGCCTTTAATGTTTCTACCCTTCATAAATGCTGACTGGTTAGGGGCTATCATCCTAGAGAGGTATTTAACCAATTTATTCACCAGAATCTTAGTAACAGTTTTATAAAAAACTGAGCAACATGATATGGGTCTAAAATCCACAACTTTATAGGAGTTGGGCTGCTTAGGGACTAATGCAATGGCTATGGAATTAAATGCTGGTAGCATTCTAGAGGATTCAAAAAAATACCTCATAACAGCTATGAAGCCAGCTCCAACAATGTCCCAGGCAGAATGAAAAAAACCAACTGTAAACCCATCATGGCCAGGAGCCTTATCCTTGCCCTGATTCCAAATGGACACTATGATTTCATCATTTGAAATAGCTTTCACCAAATCATCTTCAGCACCTTCAGGAAGTGTGTATCCCAGCATGTCCCTTAGGAATCTTTCAGAACACCCCTGAACATTATCATCAACAGATCCAATCTGCATGGTGAAGTGACTCACCAATTCTTCAGCCATAGCTTCAAAAGTTTCTAGTTTATTACCCCTCTCATCAACCAGAACTCTAATTGTGTTCCTTTTCCTTTTAACATCAACTTGAGCATGGAAGAACTTAGTGCATTGATCCCCATCTAACAGCTAATCCACCTTAGCTTTCTGCTAATAGAATAATATTTCAGCCTTCTCTAATTCAACAAGCTCTTGATGCAGTTTTTTCTCCTCAGCCACATCATCTAGGCTCCCTCCATTTAGAACCACTACCTGATGTTTCTCCAAATGCTCCCTCTTTTCAGTAACTTTCTCAGAGATATTAGAATAACATTTTTTGTTGAAAGCTTTCAACACAGGTTTCAGCCTCTTTATTTTGTAGAATAAAGCTTGCATAGGGTCCCCCTACACAGCCTCAGTCCAAGACTGCCCAACAACCACCTTAAAGTCTGGATGCAGGGCCCAGAAATTAAAGTATTTAAATGGTTTTGGCCTTGAAGCAAGGCTTTCATGGAGATACCAAGTAACAACCAAACAATGGTCAAACACACATGGTACTTGGAACTCTACATGAGAGTTTGGGAATGCCTCACACCATTTATCATTAACAAGCACTCTATCTAACTTCCTAGCGAGGAAGCCCTCTTCATGTTTATTAGACCAGGTGAAAATAAGTCCAAAAAATGGATGATCCTCAAGCCCCAAATTAGCCATACAATTTCTTAAATCCTCAATTTCAGAAGTAAGGTGCCCATCTACATAATTTG
Organism: Hibiscus syriacus; assembly: GCF_006381635.1. Classification (NCBI taxonomy): domain Eukaryota; kingdom Viridiplantae; phylum Streptophyta; class Magnoliopsida; order Malvales; family Malvaceae; genus Hibiscus; species Hibiscus syriacus. The sequence continues at coordinate 3,392,784 of NW_024062795.1, forward strand.
AACTCTCCTCATCTTTAGCAATTACATTAAAATCCCCCCAGCAATCCATACATTGTTTCCAACCAAAGAACTAACTTCAGCTGCCATACACAACAGAAATAACCACATTTCTACCACCCAAGTAGCCCTGGACAGTAACAGATTGATCAACCACTTTTAGAACAGAGAAGTGCAAACTTTTCCTCCATAGGATCCAAGCAACTGTAGTTCCAACATTAGTTCCAATCCTTATCAAACCGTGCTACCATATCCAAAGCCCTATTTTCCTTAATTCTAGTTTTAAGCAAGCAAAGAACCTCAACTTGCAACTTCTTAACACGCATCATAACACTCTTTTTGTTTTTTGGGGTGATTAAAACCCCTGACATTCCAAAAAACTACATCCATGATGCAGGAAAAGAATTGGTACCTCCTACTTGCTCACCAAGCTTCTTTGCCTTTTCAAGATGGTCTTTCTTCTTGCTTTTCATTTCCAGCAGAATGTTGGCAACACCCTAAGATGCAAGTCTTGGCTTCCTACCCTCAGTCTCCTCTACCAAGGATCCCAAGACTTCAAACTTATTAGAGGAGCTAGCAACAAAAACTCTTACATTTTCACATTTTTTCCCTTTACCTCTTCGATGAGATGCAGGGTCTAAAGGTAAAGAAGCATCACCCTTAGATGACACCCTCACCACATTGCCAGTAACCTTATCTTCTTCAATAACCTTCAATTTTTCCCCAGAAGCAAACTGATCCTTGAAAGATATCACAACAGTATCCGTATCACCCACTGGATCTGTTCCAAGAACATCTTTAACAACAATAGAACATAGCCCACCATTCTCCTTTTCCATAGAAGACTTCAATTCAACTGCATCCAATGGTCTTTCTAAATTAAGTTCCACTGAATTTCCCACTTCATTCTCAAGTATTTCAAATGACTTATCTTTAACTCTCCATTCTTCTTTCTTTTCAATACCACCAACAGTGCAAGTTTTATCCGAGTGACCAAAAATCTTACACTTGGACCAACATTAAGAAAACTAGGGAATCACCACTTTCACAGTGCAGATTGTCCCATATCGCATCTTAATTGCAATAGAACGAGGCAACCGAAGTCCAGCTTCAACTTCAACACATACCTTTGCAAACTCTAACCGCTCCTTGGAAGCTGTAATCGAGTCCATATACAGTGGGACACCTAGGGCACTAGCAACATAACTAAGCCTTTTTTTGGAGAAAAGCTCAAGAGGGATATTAAACAACTGAACCCACACTGGCATCCTTTCCAAATTGAAATCAAGGTGCTTCAGATTGAGTTCCCATTTCCTTAGCACCAGCGGTTTGTGCTGGATTTGCCAGGGTCCATTCTCAAGGACCCAGTCTTAGCTAGCACCATTAGCAAACGAGAAAACGTAAAGATTGGAGCCAACAATTCTAACCTTTACAATCGATTTCCCCCCACATAATTTCTACCAGCTTTTGCAAGGAACCAAAATTGGGAGCAGACCCAATAAATTGCCCTACCAGAGAAAACTGCCACTCCGAGACCCCTTCCTCAAAGATAACACTTGGAGGAACCACCGTCGTAAAACCATCATTACTCTGAAGGAAAAAAATCCAGTGATTGCTCCTCAACGCCAGAGAACAAGCTTCGCCAATCCATAACCCTTAACTGGATTCCATTTCAAGTGAATCAAGCAAACAAAATAGTTAAGAACCAGGGGAAGAACCCTAAAATCCAAGAACAATAGACCTGCTATCGCGAGAGGAAAACGGTTATTTCCCTGGCGGTTTTTTCTTTTCACCAGGACTCGATTTAAGCATATTTAATTGTTTATGATATGCAAATATTGTGCTTGATATAAGTTATTTTTTTTATAATTGTTTGGTTAACTACTAACACATAATAGAAATGTGATGATATTATGCTTGAAATTTTAAAATTAAAATAATAATGCAATTGTCATAAATTAAAGAATAAAAATTGATTTTTTTTTATATTTATTCTATTTAAATGTTTTTAAACTAAATCTTGCATGAACCAAGGGACCACAATGGTAAAAGAAATAATTGTTATCCTTGAAGTCATGGGTTCGAACACGACATTTACAAATATATATGAGTGTTCATTGCTAAATGATTAAAAATATTTCAAACAAATATTACCTTATATTATTCAAAAAAAAATTAGACCTCATCCGTTACCAGGTTTTCCCTTTGTCACATAATTTGTTGTCTTGTTTTCTTGCTTTGATTCAATCATGAATTAAAAGTAAATTGATTCAATGAACCCCCAACATACAACAGTAGGAAGGCGACCAACTTTTTGGTTGTTTAAGCTGAAGAAATGGAAATCTGAAAAGGAGATGATGGAGAAATTCCCCAACCCTGGAAATGTAAAATTGAAACAAACAATGTGTTGGGTGACAAAATTTCACGTGGGATGCTTCTGTCTCTTTATATCAACCACAAATGCCAATGGATTCACTATCTGGAGATGACCTTTACTGTATACTTGGCAACCATTGATTTGGTCTTCACTCTTGACCTATATTCATGGTATCAAACTAATTGCTTCAATTGGATTCGTAAGTTGAACTAAATCTCGATTTATCAAACCAATCAAATCCAACCATTCATTAATGCAAGCGTCAATCGTGGTAAGATGTTGATCTAGAAAGCTTAGGAACGCCCATTTGCAGCATGTTAAAGGATACCAGCAAAGACGAAGATCGAACAAGAAAGTATAAATATTAAAATTTTAAGTGAAAATTTCTTTCGAAAAAATATCACAGATAAAAGAAGAAAATCTTCACCGATGTCAATAAAAGGAAACTTCACGAACAACTTAATATCTAACCATAATTTATAAGGATAATTGCTTAACTATAAATAAAACTTGCATAGCAAGAGATCTACTCAAACTATGTTTCCTACTCTCAATCAACATAACATAAAATAGATTTATTACTTTCAATCAAACTGATCTTTTTATTTTTTTTCCAATTAATTTGAGTTAAATAAAATTGTAACAATCTCCACGTTGACTTGACACAGATTCTGAAAGTATAAAAAGTCCAAGACAAAATCCAAATTCAATGAAAAACTCAAACAAATAAAAAATAATTCTTCACAACGACGAATAAAATTTTGACCTTAAGAATATATTTTCCATTCCCCCCATAAAATCCTTTTAAGATGTATTCTTCAACAGTGATTGTCAATCAAATCAAGCTTTGCCTGAGCTTAAATGTATGAAGTAACTTAATCTTCACATCGATAAAATAATCATAAGTGTCAATTTTACTCACAATTGAATCACCACGAGCAATATCATATACAACATGATCTCAATTATCAATGGTAATTCTATCTTTTTCGTTATTTGTCCATATAATAAATTAGACTCTTTTTTAGGGTTTGTTATGCAGAGGTGAGCTTTATAGCGATGACAATGAATGGGGATACATTAAGTTTTCGATATAAATATAGAGTTTATTTTAAGTTACATGTGTTACTATATATTTGTAATATTTGTGATGTTTATATTTATAGTGTATTATTATTCTTTTTATACATAGAGATAAACAAATCAAAATCACGTTAAATTTTATTTTTTTATGTGTGATCTTTTATATATTGATCTCGTTCTCGCTTGTAACTTCCTAATACAACAGACGTTAGAGGCCCCATTTCTTGAATTGACATAAAATAACCAACCAATATAGACTAGGGAATCAGCATAACGTCACCTTAAAGTTGATAAGTAATTTCGACCGACCCATATTTTCTCCAATCATAATTTCAATAGTGAAAATATTACACACCCCATGTAGGTTAAAGCCCAAACACACTACTTACAGCCGTCAATTTTTTCTACTGATTGTTACATCCATAGCATCCACCAATTATCAGAAATGGGTTTGATTTTTACTGGTTAGAACTTGGGCCTCCCCAAAGTTTAAAAAATTAAATGAAGGTTGGCTCATCTTCCATTTTAAAATTGCATCTCCTTACATTCATGATCTGCATTGTTTTGGATTTAAGAAGTATTTAATTAATTCTAGTAATAAGATATCTCTAGTTAAATTACTTAGCACACTAATGACAAATTTAAGACAGAATCCTGAAAAGTATTCATTAAACCAGAACAATAAAAAAGAACGTAGCTCACACGTTCTAAACAAAAAAGGGCGGCAGAAAGTAAAAAATGATTCACTTAGAAGTCAACCCAACGTCGAAAGGCAAGACTGCATCGAACAAGCCACGCAAAATTCTAACAAACCGTCTACGTATTTGTTGCCCTTGTGTAAATCTGCTGGCTTGAATGGGCAGACACCAGCCTAATCAGTCCTTTCGCCATCAATTCCCTAATAGCCTTCCTCGCAAGCGACCCATTAATCTGAAAGGTGCATACAATACCATGAGACATCATTGAAACAAAGCTTTTGTTTAATAGAAGTTCAGACAAGCACCCACATGCAGACCGATATACAAGAACATTACCATGACAGAAGACCAATTACAGCCATAACCTACAAAGATTAGAACACAATAGCATATGAAAAGATGCATTTCAAATTGCCATTTGGTGCTTTTAGCAGCGGTACCATTCTATTTCTGCTAGCTAGTACAAGTCAATTGATAACCAAACATGGGGATAAATCAATGGAGCAAAATCCCATCTAAATCCAAGTTTCGAAATACAGCACCCAAATTCAGTCTATTCATGCAACAGTCAGTAACTAAAGCATAATTACAAGATCTATTCATGCCAACAATCTGAAAGGTGCATACAATACCATGTCAGACATTATCAAAACAAAGCTTTCATTTAATAGGAGTTCGGACAAGGACCCAAATGCAGACATTATATATAAGAACCGTACCATGAGGGAAGACCAACTACTGTCACAGCCTACAAATATTAATCGAAACACAATAGCCTATGAAAAGATGTATTTGAGAATGCCATTTGACACTTTTAGCTGCGATACCATTCTATTTATGCTAGCTAGCACAAGCCATTCAATAACCAAACATGGATATAAATCAATAGAATAAAATTCCGTCATCTAAATCCATGTTTCGAAGTACAGCACCCTAATTCAGTCTATTCATGCAACAATCAGTAAGTAAAGCATAATTATAAGATAATGGGCAGTGAATGGTTCCAAATACATATAAAAGAGAGAACAACCATCAAACTAGAATACAACAGTATCGCAAATAAAAGAGAACCCATTTAAATAATCAACATACAGAAGGGGGGAAATATTTTTTTTTTAAAAAAAGCTAAAGAAATGAAAAGTACCCTCAAACGATCAGAGAGGATAGAGGGAGTGATGAGCTTGTATTTAGGAGCTTCAGAGAGAAGCTTGTCATAGGTAGCCTGGTCAAACAACACCATGTTATTCACCTTCTCCTTTTGCTTTCCCTTGCTCCACTTCTGCAAATACAAAAAAGACCCCAAGTTTGATGAAATCATAAACAGAAAAAAATCAACCCCATTGAATGAATAAAAGAATCATATAATTAAAAAAATGACCTTCTTCTTCTGTTTGCCACCTCCGGACTTAGCTGGCTTGGAGGAAGGAGGAGGGGCTTTGTCTTTCTTAGGAGCCTAGCAAAAAGCAAGCCAAAATAAACCAAAAACTGAGTTAGTAATCTAAAAACAAACCATAAAAAAGAATGGTAAATCCGATGTCTTCAACAATGGAGGAAGGAGATGAACATACCATGGAATTACAAAAATATGAGCTTTAGGTGGAAAGTGAGCTTTGTGTAACCCTAGGGTTGGTCGCCGCTGCCTGAGCTGAGAGACAAGGAAGAAAGTCTATTTTATTTATTCAAAGAGTGTAAACTTGACCTAGGTATCTGAAGTGTCGACCTCGGCCCAATGTCTCGCTAACCATTGAGAAGCTGAAGATTAAGGCCCAAACCTACTAAAGGTCAAATCCACGTCTTACCGCAGCAATCCCTTGCAAACTACAAGCCACGACACTATAGATGTCAATTTTTTTTTGGGGTAATCCATAATTATATTCAATTTATTTGTCGACTAATTTAGATTGAATATTGTAGAAGTTTATTATGAAAGTGATATTCTTAACTTAATTTGTTCAATTTACAATATTAAAATTTGAACTTTTAATCTTACTTAAAAGTTATAGTCTCTTATCCTACTATATCAACTGATTGTTAATTAAATTTTAATTTTTTAACCATAATTTTATTTGTGTATTTTTGTGATGGTAGAATAACAATATCTAATGGAGCATTTTTCCTATATAAACTTTTGATAGGAGGAAAGAGTTATAGATATCGATATTTGAAAGACGATGAATATCAGAATTTAAAAATGAATTATAATAGAATTTATTAAACGGCCTCAGAAGGGAATATTATTCTCCATGGAGGTTTCGACTCGAATAAGTACGTCTGCAAAGAATGTATGTTATCGATAATTAAAAAAGATATTATTTTATAATCGCTCCATATTATTTAAAAAAATGGGCTAAAATTCATTATTAATGTTCTATAAAACTCACTTTGATCTTTATTAATTTCTTAAAGGATTTTAGTCCTCAATGTTTTAGTTTTAATCAAAATAATACTTTTACATGAGAACTTATATATACGTGATAAGACCTAAATCAAATATATTAAAGTTAACAAAATTTCATTGTTACCGTCGAACTATTCACCAAGAAAACATTTCATGCTTATATTGCGCCTATTACTAAGCTATCATTGTTGTATAAAATAATTTCAGTAGTTGAGATAGTGAAGCAGTGATGTTATTGTGATTCATTGACATAATTGGAGAAAAAACCCCCAAAAAAAAACAATTTGGATTGTAATCTTATTCGTTTAGATTGAAGATAATCTTTTGGTGGTCAACTTGCATGATTTAAGTATGCATATCCAGCGTAAGAACAGGATAATATCCGCGTGCATTTAATTTTATTCGGATACTAACTGAAAAAAGTGATTATAATAATTTTGTATAATAAATTTTAGATGCTTACTGATAAACTTCTAATTGTATTAGATTTTTCAAAAGATTTGCAAAGCTTTCATTGCCAGGCAAAAAAAGCTTGTAAAAAAGGCTTATTAAATGAAAACTGGAAGTACATAATGTCCATGAATTTTGCAAAACATCCAATTTCAGGTCTCCATCTTACTTGTTTTAGTCAAATTACAAACCCTCAAAAAACCGCACATGGTCTTCAAATGTCTCACCATGTCGGATTTTGGTCACCGAGCCATCTTCTTCGACCTGAAAACAAGAGTTCCATATTCCCATTTATACCTTTTACCATTGAAATATTATGCTAATGAAGTAAGATGGTTATTGTTAGATAATAAAAATCTCGAAATATGAGAAGCTTGCAACGTAGACAAGGTTGAAGCTCGTTACCCAGTACTCGGGAGGGCGCATCTTCAGATTGTACGTTGATGCCATGCTCATGCAGTATGCACCTGCATCGTGGACGACCAGGCCAGTCCCCTGCAAAAATATAACTTCAGAAGATGCAAATCTCAAACGATTGATGCTCCGATCACCTCCTTACAGGAAAAAACAAATACCTTAGCTGGGGTCGGAAGTTGTCTCTCTTTTCCCAAGAAATCTGCGGACTCGCAAACAGGGCCAACAACATCAAATGTGGAAACCTCCGTGTCGGGAGGTGTAGGAGAAACCAGTTCTATATGCTGCAAACAAACATGAATGGTCCATTGAGAATGGACGGGTATAAACGTATAATTCAGAATACAAAAAAATTCGATGTGGGTGACTAGCTATTGTTAAAAATAAATACTTAAAACAGAAGCTAAATACACATGCATTGCGAAGTTGATTAAACAGATAGGTGAAGGAGGTGAGACTGAGCCAATAATCTACTTCGATACAAGTTCAAACCAATGGCACCTAGGATGGAGACATAGTTAAAACAAACAGTAAGATACACCTGGCATAAATTTGTCAAAAACTCAACCTCGATAAATGATGAGAGTCGTACCGAGTAAGAATGAATATCAGCATAAATTTTTCACAGCTTGAAAATGAAAAATGATGATACCATCATATCGAGCAAGATGAACTAAGCCTTTCAAATAAGAAAGATGCTAGCATATTGGTTTTCCAATCAACAACATTTAAGGAATGGTTTTTTTAGGGTTCTGCACTATGGAAATGGTTTACCAATACTTACTTGGTAAGCATCATAAAGACTCGGACGGATAAGTTCAGCCATACTGCCATCAATAACGATGAAATTTTTTGTTCCATTAGTTTTGACTCCAGTAACACGATTTACCAAGCAGCAAGTATTTGCAATGAGCGATCTCCCTGGTTCAATGACTAGATTAAGATTTCTTGAAATGACCAATTCTCTGACCTACACCAACCACCGTCAAGAAAAACACATTATTAGTAAAAAAAATTCCCTGACATGAATAATGGCCATGAATCATGATAAGTATCATAGCATTTATTCCAAAAATGAAAGAAACTTTCACATAGAAAGTATATGAACTGAAAATTAGGATGCAGTTGTACTTTATTGTATAAAGCACGTACAGAGACAGAACACCTTACATTCCAGCCAAAGTGTGACTACTATGGTCTGAAACACCTATTTCTCACACCAGCTGGCCAAATAATTCATGCATGAATAAACCACATGCATCGAAACAACAATTTCAAGATTTAGAGTCCGAGCCTTACAGTGTCAATGAGATCTCTAGGTTTGGGAAGGACGGCACCACTATGGTAGTAATCTATCCCCAACCCGCCTCCAATGTTCAGATAATCAACTTCAAAACCTTGGGAGCGGATTTTGTCAATGTAGTTGACCATAAGAACTGCAGCATCCCTGAATATATCCACCTGAACAACATTGTGTAAGGGTTTCAAATTAGAAGTTGCATGAGCAGCAATAGCATTGATGTGCAACTTCTGAATAATAAGACAAAAAGACTATAAAAAATAGAAAATAATCAAATTGAAGCGATGGAAGCATCTTAGAAACAAGTACTGGCTGATCCTGCATCAGTCAACTTGATCATCTGAAAAAAAAAAGGTTAGCCACTGCAAACCCGCCTTCGAAATTCTCTAACCGGATCTAACTAGCTGAAAGCTACATCAGATAAAGGTGCTGTTGAAAACATACCTTGGTAATTGTCGAACCAAGATGACAATGGGCTCCGACAAGCTTCAGCTCATTAGGGTGTGCCTTTACAGCATCCAGAAACCACTGCAGCTTCTCATTCCTAATACCAAATTTAGAGTTCTTGTTCCCAGTAGCAACATATGGATGAACCTACAAGGGAATATCCAAGTCATTTAAAACACAGAAATCTAAAACTCAGATAAAAAAACATGCTCCTACCATCTCTTAAATATTGATTGTATAACCACTACATTACCTGAGGATCCACATCCGGGTTGATCCGAAGCAAAACATTAACCTTTCTGCCAGCAAATTTTGCAGCTGCAACAATATTCTCCAGATCAAATTCACTATCCACATTCACAAAAACACCTTCTTGGGCAGCTAGTACCAAATCCTCCAAGAGCTTCCCATTTCCATTAAATATACACCTATAAATTCAGATATAAGCACCAATCAAACTATATATGCAGTCAAACAAAAACCACAACATCAACTTGGCAGTGGCACGTCATAAAGCAAGGTGAATAGATTAAAATCCCCATGTCATTGCAATAATGCTTTTTCTTATACACAAAAAAACCAAACTTTTGATCAAATCTTTGAGAAATTTATATCCTTCTGTACCCAAAACGTGAAACAAAAACACAAGTAGTTTGCAAAAATAAAACAAGCATTGTCCAGAGTAAGAAAATGTACTTAGTTGGATCGAAGCCGGCATGAAGAGCCAACTTGAGTTCATTGCCACTAACAAGCACAGCACCACAACCCAACTTCCTCAAATGCTGCAAAATCTTCAAGTTATTATTGGCCTTAATAGCATACCCAATGATGGGATTCTTCAAGCCTTCAAGAGCTTCCTTATAAGCTTCCACATTCCTAGTAATCTGGGGCTTACTGTACAAATAAAAAGGCCTCTTTTCCACTTTTCCCATGATGTCCTCGACCTTGATATCCTCACAGTAGAGAAACCCATCTGCGGATTTTGTGAAGCAGTGTTCAAAAGTGGGGCTCTGGGTTCTAGCAGCGTTTTGAGAGAGGACAGCTTTGAGGGAGAGAGAATGGCGTTTGAAGAGATTTTTGGATGGTTTGAGGGGTAAAACGGGGAGTTGGGTAAATGGGTTTTGTTTCAAAGGATGGTTTAGGGTTTTGGGAAGAGATGGGGAGTGGGAGAGAAGGCTGTGAGTAGTCGCCGCCATGGATGATGAAAATGCAGCAGCTTATGTTTGTTGGCAGCTAGTGTCAGATAAAAGTGAAAAATTAGGTTTCCAGTTTTGTAGGAATTAGGAAGCAAATTTAATCAGTAAAGCTTCAGACATTATTAAGAATTGGGATTGGGCTATACACTGTTTTATCAGTCCATTTAAAAAACTGGGCTCTGAATAAATCAAACAACAGTTGAAGCATTCAACATGAGATGTAACCCAATTGACTTATGCACAATAAAATAATTATATAATATGAAAAAGATGATCCTCAAAACCTGTCATATATATATATATATATATATATATATATATATGATGACATCTCACAATCTTTCATTGAATTTCATATTATGAAATATTTAGATATTCTGCAGCACATTAACTCTTGATATTATGATACAGATTCCTGTGTTCGAGGAAATTCGATCTCGAAAAAGCGAAGCAAATGGGGGGCTGATATGCTCCAATGGAGGAAGGATTTTGGGGGTGGACATGATCATGGAGATAAAACAAGAAACATCGATCACACTGCTATATATGTACACGCATTGCAACCTTCTTATCCGTGTTCTGAACTTGCTTCTTTCGGACTGCTTTCGATGTCAAGGACTTTGATTTCAAAGAATACAATGAAGTGATTAAGTATTATCCACAAGGATGTCATGGAGTTGATAAAGATGGACGACCTGTTTACATCGAAAGGCTCGGTCAAGTCGATGCTAATTGCTAACAAGCTGACTCAAGTCACAATCATCGACCGATATCTGAAGTACCATGTAAAGGAGTTCCAGAAGACCTTTGCTGTTAAGTTCCCTGCTGCATCCATTGCTGCAAAAAGGGCAAATTAATCAAAGCACAACCATATTGGATGTTGAAGGAGTGGTATGTGAAATATGTCAGTATATATATGTATGTATGTCTTAAAATGTTGCTTGATTGCAGTTCTAATACTTACGTGTTAACTATAAATGAACAGTTGCAGTTCTCGTACCAGAGCAAATTGCTGGAAGTGATCAATGCTAAGTGAGTCCCTTCTAAACCGATTGAACTCGTTGTTGTATTCCGATCGTTGACAAGGGGATCGATGTTGTCCGATCGTCAACAAGGGATCGATTCTTTTTGGCCTAAATCAGTGGAAGATCAAAATTTTGTCATTTCCAAAGGTACATGTTTTTCCCCCCGACAGGCTAATTCTTTAACCTTTCAATTACTACCGCCAAACTTTCAACCGCAACGTAACTACGTGAAGATAGTTTGATGAACCAACATGATATTGTTCTAACATCACCATTTTGTTCTTTCTTTTTGTTTTTTGGCCAAAAAGTGAAGGATGATGGGACAGGAATGAGCACCAACAACTTCGGAGGAATAATAAGCTTCGGTTATAAGTATCGTCACCATGATTCGCTTGTCTCGCAACATACCGAGGAAACTAAACGAAGCTACCTTGTACAGTGGTCAAGTTTGCTAAGCAAAACCGATGTTCACAGGGCGTATGATGGAGCAGTCGCAACCGTGGACTATGACGAGGGACGACTACATTACCGTGAAGAAACGCATGGCTAAATTGGATTAGGCGGTGAGTTTTCTCATGCGGAAACCGGCAACCATGCCGCCGGAGAAAGAGGAGATGCTGAATGATGCGTTAAGAAGGGTCTGCGTCCTGGAAGAAGAGCTATCTGCTGCAAAGACGGTAGATTGTTAACAGCTTGGTTAAATTTTAAGAACTCAAAATGCCTGGTGAACCCGAAAAGAAGGACGGGGGCATGTATTTTCTCGCCGTGCTTGAATTTCAATTGTTTGTTTCTCCTTTGTTGAATACGCAGAAACTTCAGGAAGCCCTTGATAAACAGGAGGAACTTCAAACATGCATTAAGAAGGTCTGTAAGTTGTCAGAGCTTTTATACGGCACATCAAATCTTAAGAAAAAATTCCTTTAATCTTTAAAAAAACATTACAGTTATTTTATTAAATCTAACCCTCTGTTTGTTATAAATTAAAACACAGACCTCATAAAATGTTATGCTGCGTAAAAACCCACGTATATATACATCCGAATTGTGTGTGTGTATATATATATATATATATATATATGATTATTTTTGATGTACTGGAATTTTTTTCATATGCAATTAAAATGGTGACAAGTGCTTTTTTTATATTTTAAATTTATCTCATGTATGTATATATGTTAGGATTTTGTAGTCGAAAAAAATAAACAAAACGATATCAACATAGAATAATATACATACAAAAAATGAAATTTAACGTGATCCAGTCTTGTTTAACTTCATATATGAGACAAATAATAATTCATTGTCAACATAAAGATCACAAAGAGTGTAAGTATACATAGTCCACTTGTATCTCAAAATCGTTATATCATATTATACTCTTTCAACATCCATGCAAAATTAGTCTCAACAACATAAACTAAAAAATTTAAAGAGATCATGAAAAGCATTGTGTCTCTCCAAACTAATTCTCTCATATAATTCTAAAGGTAAGATCTATCATATATTCATAGGGAAAATGAACTTGATCACCAATAATCCTTATTTCATAAGAATTATTACCCAAATAAACTTATTCATAAGTAATCTTCAATCACTAGAATTATAATAAAATACAACTTAATTATCAATTAGAATTTGAATTAATATGTATCAATCTTCCTCTTAACACAAATTTCTTCAAAAGTTAATCTTCAACAACTTTAATTTTTATATAAGCCATATGTTGAAGTGTAATACTCTACATCCAATGTGTGTCTACTTTGGGCTTAAAGTGCTACATTCGAGCCCGTTAGTGACCCAAAATCCATAATATTTTTTTTTTGGATTTAAGACTTCTTGAAAATCATTTTTAGTATTTTAAATACAAATCATTTGACAACTGAGATAGATAGTTTACAAAATATGGAGCTTCGACTCTTTTATGATCCATAAAAATGTAATAGTTTCAAAACAAGATCAAGCATCAAACTGAATACATTTATACAAACACAAGTACATAAGAGTGCGTATGCGCTCTAATATAATTCAGAATTGTACTATGATAGTTGAAGTGTTATAATTCCTCAATGATAATATTCTCTGAATCTATTATCATCTAACAAAATTTTAAAAATGGTAAATAACTAAAGAATGAACTATAAGAGTTTAGTAATGCATAACTATTCATATAAACTCAATAATCATAAATTAAGAATGTAAGGAAAATATGTTATATGAACAACATCATAATTTTTAAATATACTTACAGTACCATATTTACAAGCTCTTGTTAACCTTATCAATACTTGACATCACTTATTTGCTTCTTTATTCAATAATATCATTTGTCTCTTATCAAGACATACCTCTAATTTAAAAGGTGTACCATATAATTCACACTACTCATGATCGGTAAGCAAGTATTCTTATAGTTAGGCGCGTATCTCATACAATACGTCAGCACTATTATTGTTAGATGTGTATCCCATGCAATACAACATCTCTCGTATTGGGGTATATATTGATACAATACATATGTATCCTGTGTAATACATTATCATTCTTGTATTTAGGTGTGTATCTCGTACAATACATCACCTTATTTGTAGTTAGATGTATATCCCGTGTAATACATCACCACTTTCGTATTTAGTATCAATACCATTATCCTAGTACTTATAATATAGAATAGTTCTAATACCACTATTCTGGTACCTATACTCTGAAATGGTACCAATACTGAAATTCTGGTATCTATAATATGAAATAGTTCCAATACTAGCATCTTGGTATGCTCATGTGTAGTATCGATTTCATTCTTTGGCATTGATATTAAAATTAGCTAATGAATTTTTTTATCTAAAATTCTATGAAATCTCTATTAGTATCGATATTTTTATGTATATATATATACTAAAACTCAGAAATTGATATTTAAAGTTTAGAAAATTCTTTCCAAACATTCCAATTAAGTTTGTTTACTCCTTTAATTATTACTAATGGCCACTAAGGCCATCCAGACATTCATAATCCTCATTTACACCATCAAAACAACCATCAATATCCAAAACCAAACTCATGGCACTATTCACATAAAACTTGATTTCAACTTATAAGTCTAAACATTATAGTTTATATAGGTACTCTAGGAACGGAAATACATTATCCTAGTTTTGGTCACTACAAAAGAAGCTTCTTGCTCCTCTTCCAAACTTTCTCATTCCTTTAGCTTGAGAAGGTTCTCATTCATTCTTCATTAAAACGGAATAATCAAATAATACACATATAAGATGACTAAAGAAATAATAGATAAATAAGATATACATTTTCGTCATTTTCAAGCTATCTCACCCTTTCTCTTCTCGTCCAAACTCAGCAAATCCGAGATGGGTATTACATTCGAAATGTGGAGATTCACCACTCGATATAAAACTTAAGACATGAGGAGAGTAATTCTTACTTTAGCAAATTTTTATTATGCCTAAAATGTTTAAGATAGGAGAAATATGGGAAAATGGAAGAAAAAGAAGAAAGGAGAAGGTGAAGATGATGTCACTCCGTTTTTATAATATATAAAACTCACGGCTATTCCACCATTTAAGAATAATATCTAGATTTTTCTTCATTGAAGGAGTTAATTACAATATAAGTCCTTCCCTTTTTATTTTAGTTTCAGTTTCATCCTTCCGGCCTACCATTTGGGCCCAAATCCACTTCTACTAAAGTTCCTGAATATCTCACCTATTAGTTAAACTTACTTACGCATTGGTTCAGGTCCACTCAGGGTATTGATTTAAGATTCCTCGGGTTATTACATGGCATCATTGTTAAATCTTCAACTTTAGTCCTTACGTAATGTTTATTGAAGCATCGATGGATTAATTAAGTATTACTATCACTGCATTTGAAATTTTGTTATAGTTAAACTTCTCTTGCATGTCTCTAATATTTCTAATAAAATTCATAAAAAAAATTATTCGAAATTGAATAACTCGAACCATAACTATGATACTACATTTTAGGAATTTGTAAGCAGAAGAATAAACAAAGTGAGATCAACATAGAATAAAACACGTGCAAGGGACGAAATTTAACATGGTTCGATTTTGTTTAATGCTACGAATGAGAGAAATTATAATTTAATCATGAAGAGCATAAATATATGAAATTCACTTGTATCTCAAAACTCAGTATATATTTCAAAACTCGTTTAATTGTGTTAAGATACAATTGTTAGAATATTTTTTTTAAATTTTGTTACTCGAATTTAATTTGAATCCATATATAACTACTCTTCTACTATCAGACGGATTAAAAAGTAGAAAACGTAGTTTGAGTATATTTCTTCCAAAACCAAACACCGAAAATTGCATTGGTTCTTTAACAATTTTGGTTTGTTCAATTGGTAATTTCTTGCGGTAAAATAGTTTAAATAGTATGTTTAACATTAAACGCTCCGAAACCAAGTTCTGAACCTTTTAATTTCAGTCATTACATGGAAACCCAAAACAAGATTTATATTCAATTAACATAAAAATAAAGATTTGTATTCAATTCAATGTCATAAATAGAAATGAGGGCAAAACACTAAGTGGGATTTGTTGCGTCTCTCCATGGGAAAAGGCATTATCACCAGCAAAACTTCTTTTTCTGAAACAGAGAAGGAAAATCAGTCACAATCATAGTTTGACAAGAACATAGGTGCATATAACCATATAAATACCCGGAACATCTACGAAGTGAACATAAATCATACCCGAAGTTTGGCTTCCTCTTGACTGTCTATGTAAGCGAGAAGTTCTTCTTGCCTCATCAAAGCCTCGTGAAGCGCCTGTTCCATACGACACATACATGCAAAACCAAAATGAAAATCTCAGAAAAGGCGAGCAAGAATGATGATCAATACGTGATTAATCAGTTGATAACAAATACTCCTCTAAAGGATGATCAATACGTGATTAATCAGTTGATAACAAATACTCCTCTAAAGGACATTGAGGTTTCAAGAAATATTGTGTGGTCACGTAAAGCAATCAAGTTTTATGTTTGACACTATAACAAGTAATAAATCCAACTTCAAAAGTAGATTTTAACAGCTCTGCACCAATGCAAAATGCAATGATAGCACTATCAGATGCCATGTAAACAATTCATAAGTACCAAAAGTTGAGAAATTCATCACTCAACATGGATTAGGGAGCTCCAACATAAATATGGCCATGTTTTGGGAAATATTAAGAAAATTATGACTGCCAACAGTACCTTCTTGGTAGCAATTAACTCTGCTTCTAAGGCATCAACGCGACATACAGCGGCATTCAACAATTCCTCTTTCTCACAAGGCATCTCAGATGGCTTTGCTTGTAGTATATCAACTTTCTCCTCAAGCTCAACCAACCTCTTGAGCACAGAAGATAATGCATCTTCCTGAGAAGGAGGTGGAGGTGGAGATGAAGAAAGCTCTTCCCTTTGAATTGCATCAGGGGTATGTTCAGTACTAGACACTGTGCCAGGAAGCTTTCTGGTTATATTGAAAGCTATTGAGCGCAGCAGAGTGTAAAGTGTCATGAAAAAAGCCATAACAGTCAGCAAAATCCGAGCTTGGAATCCTTCTGGAGCTCTGGGTGTTTCAGGCAATGTTGGTGCACCTGAAATGGAAAATAGCATTTCATTTTCTTAAGCATGCTTCAATCAGGATAAACAAGATTTTAAGAAGAAATTTGTAGAATCTAAAAGGATAACACGTATACAAGATTATATTTGTTGACCTTTGGAAGCAGAAGGCGATAGGAGGGGGGTTTGTTTATTCCAAGTAGCATCAACAGCTTTGTCAACCATTGGAACATATTCATCATAGCCTGAGAAGTTACCAGCGTGGCTTGTTTTCCCAATAACCTTAGTCTGTATGAATTACAAAGCCAAAGAAAAGGATTAGCAACATTGCCAAAATGCCAATGATAATAAACCTGGGTGGAGAATCTGATAAGATGAATAATGAAGTCATCAAGATAATCATTAGTCAAAGCACACTGTTGATTGACAACCAAACAAAACAAAGAAACCCCTAAAAATGTAATTAGTGGATCGAAAAGAAAAGAAAGCGAAAACAGTCGTACTTTATAACCAATTTCATACTGATGAACTCAGCATCCCAAAGCATCTCAGTGCTCCAAAAAGAATAATACTATATTAACTTATATCCAACAGTACATAAATTCGTAATGAATGTAATCCGGCACATTATGAGGGACAAGCAATGCATTTCGATTACATAACCGATATGAAGGATTATAATGTCAAAAGAACCCACTTCTTCATGAACAGGGGCCAGCCTAAGCTGTGAATAGTTCCTCATTGCTTTTGGGGATGCAATATCTTCAGCTTCTGATCCAGATTCTGCCGTGGATGTATCACTACCTTTCAACTGCTTCACACAACGGAATATGCAATGAGATTATGCAAACAGGAATATCAAACATTTGTCAGAATAAAAGGATCGTTACAATTTAGAAGAAATATACCATTGGAAGATATGGCTTAGCATAAGCAATAACCTTTCCATCACTATTCAAAACTTTTACAACTTGTCTGGGACGCCTTGCTTCAGAATTAAGAACCATCTGAGAAAAAAACACAAGCAACATCGTGTTTCTTTGTTAGAAAAAAAATACGCTGACCAAGCCCTTGAAACTAATAGCATCAACAACATATCATAAACCCAGGCCAGTTTATAACCTTCAATATTTCAGGATTTCTCCAAGGCCCTTTATCAGAGCGAAGGCAACCTCCCTGATCTGCACAAGTACAGCTACCACCCAGAAATTCTGGCAGCTCGCTGAAAGGAATTCAAATATCACCATTAACTTTTTGAAAGAAAGAGGCAACGGCAGAATGTTTGTTAAAAATATACATCAGTAATCTAAGCGAAGGATGGCAAAAATTGTATTGCAAAATAGAGAAAAATAAAGATTAGACAACAATATAACATGTCATTGAAGTTCTAAGCCAATTTACCTGGCATCAATAATTTCAAGCAATTTGCTCTGGTACTTGTTTCCAATAACCTAAAGTCAATGCACACGTTACATATATGTAAAAATTACAAATCACCAAAAAAATGAAGGCAATGAAAATTAAAATGCAAAAAGAGTATACTCAATTTCAAAAATATTGCAGAAAAAGCATTTAATTACATGGATCTTTGAAGTTGTTTTGGGATCCAGAAATGTCTTCACAGTATTCCACAGCAACCTAAATCCAGGTCCAGCATTAATGATAAACATTTGGTGAAGTGTCTGCAAAAGTAAAAAGACAACATAAAATTTTAGCTCAACATACAATAATATAAAAACTTCAATAGAAGAATGACTTCGTAATTCATCATGCAAGCACACTGAGAGTGCAAACCTCAGGGTAGTTGTCACCGTCAATCTTCTGCAGCCGCATAATTAGTTCCCTGGCAGACTTGGTAAAATTCTTAAAGCCCTAATAAAAGATGGAAAGAAAGACAATTATCACTTAGCTACTACATAGCAGCCAAATAATCAGG
Organism: Hibiscus syriacus; assembly: GCF_006381635.1. NCBI lineage: Eukaryota > Viridiplantae > Streptophyta > Magnoliopsida > Malvales > Malvaceae > Hibiscus > Hibiscus syriacus. The sequence continues at coordinate 3,411,697 of NW_024062795.1, forward strand.
TATTAACAAAGTAATGAATGGTCACAAAAAAAAACTTACCACACCATGGACATCTAAAATTGTTGTGCTTGAATCAATGTGCCTCCTTGTGGCAATTGTACAAGCAGGAAACTTTACACTGAAGGCCTTCTCAAATTCCCGGACATGGTATTTTACATACCGATCCAAAGTTGTAACTTGCATTAGTTTGTTGGGATCAACTTTTCCCAATCTTTCAATATACACAGGTCTTCCCTCCTTATCAACACCGTGATAACCATGAGGGTAATACCTTAAAACCTCATTCAATTCATTAAACTCAAAATCCTGAAAACAGGGATAAAAATGCAGTGAAAAACATTTATTACAAACAATACTACTTCGGACAAACAATTAACAATAATTACCTCCGTGATGGTGTCAACACCAAACTCCTTCCTCCATTGGAGCATATCTGCCCACATGTGTTTAGCTTTATCTATATCAAACTTCCTTGCTTTCAAGAACCTAGATAAAAGTAAACTAGAACTGGTTATTATATGTTGCATCATTAAAAGAATGCAAAGCAACTAAAAGAGAGGATAACAACAGAAATGGCACAGAATCCTTCAAGCATTAAAGAAAGAATACAACAGCAAACGGAAAACAAATAACTTGTGTTTTAAAATGCCAAACAAATAGCATGATAAAAAAACTCAGAATTCTTCTTATGTTTTTCTTAATAAAGCTAATTAAATTTAAGTCAAAATTTAAGAAATCAAATAACATTCATGAATAGTCATAGAAATAACAATATAGTATATATAGAATGTCATAATTAGGTTGTCCACAGCTGAATTGGCAAGAGAACAAGACCAAGAAAACTTGGATTTCAGTACTAAAAAGAACAATGATAAACAACTATAAGGGGGAATTATGAGATAAAGTAATATGAGAGTACCTCAACATCATGTGATAGTCATCGTGCTTTTCTGGAAGCAATTCTTCCATAATCAATGCTTGTCGAAATTGATCAACTGCCTGCAGCTCCTCGAGATCACGAATATCCTCAATGGATACAGAGCTGACACGGCCATCGCTTTTCCTTCTACTGCTACTCTTCCTTTTGAGAGAATGCTTGAATCTAGTAGATGCATTTAAAGCTTTCTTTTTCAAGGATCCAATTTTTGTGCGCCTTTCATCCTCTGAGTTCTCGAAATCAGATTTTCTCTCTCTCCTCTCATCACTACTCGAAATACCTTCAAAGCCTGCCTCATAAGGATTACATTTACAAACAAGTATTGTCATTAGATAAAGAAATGATACGAAAAAATAAAAGCGAAACTCAAACTCTAATTATTTTTTCTTCAAAAATATTTCTGAAAATTCTTCAGAAAACCTAAAACAAAGAATCATCAGAGCATGGTAAATTTACCAAACTAAGACACAAAAATAAATAAATGAAAAAAATGACTAAATTCTCCAACGTTATGTCTGTGAACCTAAACAAGAATCCATTTCCTTTCTTCTTTATCTACACAACCAGAATTTTTAAAGCAACCAAACTGAACCTAAAATGAACAGCAGAACAGTAAAGTCAGTTGAAGATAAGGAAATTTGTTAAACTCACAAGGCCTAGCGAACCGGTCGAGTGGCCCCGACATCTACGCTCCTGCAAGAAGAATCAAGACGGCGGCGGCGCCGGTAGTCAGATTTCCCGATGGAATGATCAAAGTACGCGCGCGCCTTATAAAAACACACGAAGTAAAAATCAACAAAACAAGAATAAGTCTAAAGAGATGAGTCCAAATTTGAAGGGCTTGAAATTTGTCTCTCCCTTTGAATTCAATTTCGTTGGAATAAAAGATTTGGAGTACTTACTAGGTAATGATTGTGTCCCTGCGTCACGCATCACGAAGAAGATCGAACGGTCGTAAATTCCTCTGACCAGAAATTTGTTGTAAAATTCAGCAAAGTAGACAACACGAAAACGAATATATGGAAATATACATACGTGGAAGGGCAAAAGTGTTATTACAGGGAAACCTTTGTGGATTTGATTCCCGGATTTCTTATTAATTTTTGTAAGCGTTTGACTTTGAATCTACTTTTTATTTAAATTTCATCTAAATTTATCCTAATATTTTAAATAATATATATAAATATTATTATTATTAAATTAGTAAATATTTTTTATTTAGTTAAATTAAATTATTTGTATTAAAATATTGATTATAACTAAATTATTAGTTAAGTTATATAAACATAACTAAATTATCTACTCATATTCTCTATTGAATTAATTTATTTTATTTTTAAAAACATAATTTATTTTTTCACTATTAATGTGTTAAAAATACTCTATTATTTAAAATTTATTAAACGATTTAATAGAAAAGATAATATTGTTCTACATTTTAATTTTAAGTTTAAATAACTATATTTAAAATATACATTCTTAATATATTATCTTATAATCGTATACAAATAAAAAAATATTATATATATATGATTAGTTCCAATTTTCAAATGGAACTCTTTTTGACTTTCTTTCTCTTTTCCTTTTAGTTTTTTAATAATTATGGTGGGGCATAAATAATTATGGAAACTCGAAAAAATCCACATTTTATTGCATGCCTTACGCACGCCATTTTCATTGCATTAACACCTTTTACTTTTACTCAATTATGTATATAGGAAAACATCTATTTTATTATTATGAATAGTTTTGGATATAGTGTTTTTCTAATAAAATTACCGATTTCTATAAAAGAGATTTATGTATATTCTTTATAAAAAAATTCTAAAATTAATCATGAATTAATATCAATTAAAATAAAACAATGTCTTTTATTAATATAATATATATTCGGTCTTTACTCATATATTGTTGTATTCGAAATAAAAAAATGTAAAGGAATAAATGATGAACAGCGCAAAAACATTTATTAATTGACAAATTTAATATTCATTGTTTCATTGCAAGTGGGTATTGTTATGAAAGTCGCCTATGCTCTGAATAGCTGTATTCAATAGAGAAAATGTTCCGAACCAATATAATATATATAATCCTAATTCAATTGAAAATTCTTTTAGTAAGAAATGAAGTGACAAATTAAGGATATAAGTTCATAGAAGAAAGCAAGTATTATACATATTATTTTGACAACAAATATTTCGATAATATTGACCAGACATCATACTCTTCAATTCTTTATTATAAGAAAAAGTTGTCCTTAATTTTTTGAGTTTCTTTAAATTGAAAATAAAGTTGAAATGATCACATATTAGTAAGTGATGAGGATTGTGTATTTTTTATATAAATAATGTGATAATTTAATATTGATATATAAGTTGACATATATTAATGTAAAAGTTATTTTTTATTCTATTTTGTTATATTCATAATTAAGATCATAGATTTCTTATATATTTTAATTACAGAGAGAAATCGTTATTATTTAATTTTTTTTTACGATCAACTAAATATTAATAATTTATTATTATTATTTTTTTATCATTTATATACTGATGTACATGCTGATTGTTCATTCTAAAATTTAATTTTATTATTTATTTTATTAATTGTGATGTGTCTACATGAGATTTTATTTATGTTCATACATATATAAAATATTTATGTTATTAACATAAGCATATTCACTTTAGAATATTTTTAAAACCACTCTTATTATTACTTTACCAATTTAATTTTTTCTTCAAAATCTCTTTAAATATTCTCTTTCTTTCTTTCTTTCTTTCTTTCTTCGAATGGCCCTTCTCTTCCACTATTATTGATCGTCGTTATCGCTGTTGCAGAGTCACCGTTAAATTTTCTCAAAATGGGTGGTGAAAGGAATATTCCTGCCCACGTATGATATTTATTTGTCTTGTTTTTACACGGCGGTGATGATGTATTGAGTGTGAATCTTTTATCCAAAAAATTATTAAATTGTGGATTGAATCTTAATTTAATTAATATTATTACATTATAATATAAGTTATGAGTTCAGATGCATTTGAATAAGCATTAATCTTAAGAAAAATAAACAATAAGAAAGATGCGACATTATTATTTATTAAAAATTTCATTTCATGCACGAATCAACTGGCTTCCGTGATAAATGAATTGTTATTATACCTTGAGGATTCGGGTTCGAGTATCATAAATATCAGAGGTGTGACCGTTCAATATCGAGAGGTTGAGAATTATCTTTGAACAAATATTGTATTGTGCTTAACCTAGATTAATAAATAAAAAACTGTTCATCTCATAGTATTATTTTCAATTTATACCTAGGATAAAGTATATAAATAGTCCATTGTCTATAATGTATTTGCTTTGTTGAGTCTTTCGACGATTAAAAGTTATAAAGTGATAACTGGTCATTATGTTTTAAACTCGTCATTTTCTATTAAAAAATTGATAATTGTTTGAGTTGAATGCTACCGTACTAATTGAGATATGATAAAATTATATTTTAATGATGTATTATGACACCGTCATAACGTTTAAGCATTGGCTCAACGACATAATGTTTCAACACTAACTCGATGACATAATATAAACAAAGATTCGATCCACAAAATACACCTAAAATGATTATGAGATCATATTTTATCATATCTTAGCCAACATATTAACGTCGATCTCAAAAGGTTTTCGATTTTATAATGAAAAAGAATGAGTTTATAACATATGAATACTTGATATGATCATTTTGTAACTTTTAATAATGAAGAAACTCAATAAAACAACGCTATATAGTCGTAGGATCGTTTGTTACTTTCAATAGTCGAAATAGTCAATAAAATAATATTCTATAATTAAAGGATTATTTGTGTACTTTACCCTTCGATTTAAGATGATCTTTTATAAGACAATTTCTTTATTTTGACTTGACTAACTAACTATTCAAGTTCCTCTGGTATAGATAATTTGTTGAGAATATTATAATTGATTGAAATCTTCATCAATTGTTTGTATTATCTATAAATTAAAACCAAAATATAATACCACTTTTTATTAAAGGCCTGGAATCAATATTGGGCCAAAATATTTAGATTTGGACTTGTAATTTAAATATTTTATTTGGGTTTTCAAATAAGAAAAATGGATTTGGATTTGGATATGGATTTGGATTTGAACTAATCCAATCTTATAAATTTTTTGGGTAAATTATAAATTTAATGACTGAATTTTCTTTGTAATATTTTATTTATTATATTTTAATTTTTTTTAATTTAATCACTCAACTTTATATATTGATTTTTCTGGTCATTCAATTGTTTCCTCCTTAACTTGTGATGATGTGGCAATTTTTATAAATTCTTAATCAATTAATATTTTATTAATATTATTTACATTTTTATTATTATCAACCGCCCATTTGTCACTCATCTTCTACACCGTCACTACCAACACCTTCACCGCAGAAAATCTCTCTTTCCCATTCCCTTACTCCCATGACCCATCCTTCGTCGCTTCATCAGTATCTGCCAACGCAAAGCACCAAACTTTAAACAATCAAGAAGTTAACTTCTTCAACCCAAGCTTCCACCAAGAACTCTCTCCACTTCCAAAAAGTTTGAAGGCTCATCGGAAATTGTAAAGTTCCAGTCCTTTTCTCATCGCCGATCAACATTTATCTTATTTGGTACGGTAAATGATCTGCTTCTCAAAACTACTCATCAAAGATTTCATTGACTCCATTTCTCCTTCATCGACGTCGCCGTCGTATTCCATTTTCGAATGGTGGAAAATCATCTCCCTTTACACCGACCAGATCGGAGCCAACGTTTCCCGATCTGAGACTGGTCCACTCAAGCTGTTAAGATCAAAGATGAAATATTTTACTGAGCACAGGAAGATGTAGATGGCAACTGGACCGCATGCAAATAACGATTTCCACCATTTTCAGTCCTCTAGGAAGAGATGCATGTAAGTTAGCACCAATCCAAAGATACTTCAGCACAACAAATCATAATGAGAAAGATAAGAACAATGAACAGAAACCCAGAGACATAGTAAACTCGTCCCATCCAGATGCTAGACACATGAAGAAAGCTCGATGAAAAGGGTACCGAAAGTAGATTCCAGGCACCAAGAACTAGCAACCAAGATAGGTACCTTAAGCCGGAATTTCCCGGAGGATCTAGTTGGTTTAAACATGGTATTCGATATGAGGTGCCTTAGCCCCAAAAGTGTGCACCAGTTGGAATTAGGGTGAGTGGAACCGAGATACAGAACCAAAGTAAAAGTAGAATAACAAAGAGAGAAAATGGAATAGCCCTTGCGCTGTGACTTCCCTACAACAGGTTCTCACCTCACGCGCCTCTCCGTCTAACAGGTTATTTCCACTGCTGTTGGAGCCGCTCCTTTCCCCGTCAACCTTCGCAACGGAATCTACTTAGTCCTCAGTACCTCCCACTACATCACAATTCAGGACTTTTTTCGTGTCGTTTGTGGCTTCCATTACTTCACGTTCCCGTACATGACGGGACACAGTCTGCCCTATGCATGGGTCGGGAACTCGGGGAAACAATGCCCGAGGTCTGCGCTTACCACTTCGTCGTCTCTGGATACATGAGCTGCGGAGGACCGGGAGGATTAGTCCCGCCCACGAGTTAACCGAGTTAGCTACAAATCCGCTGGTGAACGCATGGTCCGCCGGTGAGGACCCGTCATTGACCGAGATCGTATATCTCTGTGAAAGATTATACGGTAGTGGCGGCGGCGGAGGGCATATCGCTCTCGTCATGAGGGATCGAAGAGGAAAGACGTACAATATGAATGTCAATAAATGACGTAAATTCACGGTGCAATATTGGGTGTGGAGTCCTGTGTTGAAAGCTTGTGCTGTTTTGGATAGTATTTCTCATATTTTTTCTGGGTTTTTTTTTTATTTTTTTCCAAAAATTAATAAAAGTTTCCACGTAATCACATAGGACGGTCGATGTTAAGAATGCAGTAAATAAAAAAGAATACTAGTATATTGATCATCGTAAAACTGCACTTGGATTACAAGACTTCAGCCGTTTATATATAGCTTCTAATGACTATTATAAGCCTAACAGTTTTTACAATTGATGTTAAACCTTAATTGCTACTAACAACTTCAAGAAGCTGCTAACTACTTAACTAACATCACCATGCGGACTAAGCACGAGCAACAACATTGTTGCTGACATGCTAACATTCCCTCTACTTCTTCTTTTGTTCTTCTATCTTTCCTCACTTTTTTGAACTTTCTTTTTGTTGGAAGCAAGACGGTTAAGCTACGAGCATCCGGGTGTAATCTGAAGCCTCTCTTGGGCAAGAAAACACCATATTTTGTCTGGTTAAGGAGGACAAGGCTGTTAAACACTTAATCCTCCCCAGATAATTTTCTTTCGAGGTAAACTTGATTGTTAAGCCTCAAAGTTTCATGATCACCTTGTGAGAGAAGCAAACAGCTAACAAAGAAAATTAAACTGAAGGTAATCGAGCAACCTAAATCTATAGTAAAAGTGTCCATAATTCAACAGCAATACCGGCTTAAGCCAAATCAATCAGCAACATGCAACAACTTTTTTTTCCAAGACTTTTTCCTTCTTTTCTTCATTTTCACTCCAGACGGCCTCAAATTTCTCAACTTTTCCCAGCACTATCTCAATCTTAGCTTTCTCGATCAGTCGACCCTTTCGATCCTCATGGGTGCTGAGCACAATCAATGCCGTTATTCCTTTCTGGATTGCAAATCCATTTCGCTTCAAGATCTCAGCTATGGTGACAACAGTAAGAATAGCCATTCCTAAGCCGCAAAGTTCAACCTCGTTGAACTCATTGATGTACCTCTTGGCATTCAGATAGAAGACGAAGGGCTTGGTGATGGAGACTTGCACCTCCTCCTTCTGTTTCTTTTTCTTATCGTTCTTCATGCTCTTGGTCTCTTGGACTGACTCGACAGTTTTCGTTGGAGAAATGGTGAAAGCAACCTCGGCATGGTGATCGGCAGTGACAACTACAACAAGGATAATCGGTTCCTTTCCGTTCTCTAAGTTGAAATCGTCGGAGATGATGGTCTCCTCGATCTTGGCTTATTCTTTGGCCTTAGGGCTCTCTGATTCAACTCATTCAACTGCAATGCTCGACTCCATGAGTGAAGAAACAGAAAGAAAGAAAATCTAGAAGCGTGAAAACAAAATGCCCAGAACCTTGGCGAAAGTAACCATGTTAAGAATGCAGTAAAGAAAGAAGAATACTAGTATATTGATCATTGTAAAACTGCACTTGGATTACAAGACTTCAGCCGTTTATATACAGCTTCTAATGACTATTATAAGCCTAACAGTTTTTACAACTGATGTTAACAACCTTAACTGCTACTAACAACTTCAAGAAGCTGCTAACTACTTAACTAACATCACCATGCAGACTAAGCACGAGCAACATTGTTGCTGACATGCTAATAGTCGAGTGATAGAAAAATCAATGTATAAAATTAGATAATTAAATTGAAGATTTGTAAAGTATAATAAGTAAAACAAGAGTGATAAAAAATCAATTATTAAATTTGTAATTTCAAAGTTCAATTACTATTTAAGGAGAGAAAGGGGAGTTTTGTTCCTAATAAATATTAAACTCACAATTTAAGAGATAATAGGGGTGTCAATGAAAACTTTTATTATCTATTTTAAAGATTATTGATAATCTAATCTTATACTTTTAAAAAATAAAATTCACTTGATAAACATTTAGGAAACTAAAAAGGGATTTGGATTTGAATTAATCTAATCTTATAATTAAAATTTTCAGATATATAAAGCATTTATTAGTAAAATATCATTCTTTTTTCATTTATGCTTGAAAATATTTTATTAATATTATGAAAGCTTTTATGAAATTGAGTTTGAATAATTACAAATAAAGTGTTTTTAGCAAATTTAGACGACGAAACAATGTTTATATTAAAAAACAGTTATGCAGTAAATAATTTATAAAACAAATGGTTAAGAGCTCCAGTTTATATTTATTATTTCCTTTAAGTTATGGTTTAATATTCATAAAAAGTACAAAATCCTCGTATACCTTTTCTTAGATAAAAAATTTTAAAAAAGAAAAAAACAAGTATGTATTAAAGATATTGAAAGAAGTGTCCAAATTTGTCTAAAACCATCGATTTTTCAGATTTAATGGTACATACTACAGACGTAGTTGTTCAAACTTAAAACGTCTGAGTAGAATAATATTATCTTTTACTACTGAAACCACTTGATAAGTTTATGAATGAATATAACTAATACATCTAAACTGAGATAAATAAGTAATTATTATTAAATTTATTATCATTTCGATCCAAATAAGTTGAAGTTATAAAATTAGATTTATTATTTTAATTATTTATTATTTTAAAAATTTGACTGAACTTAATTTTATCAGATAATCACTCCTACTTATCATTAAAATTATTATAATTATGACCCGAACGAGTTGGATGAATTTACTAGGGTTAGAAGCACACCCAAGCTGAATTTTTCCCCGTTGAGGAGGCTTCTCTTTCCCCACCCCACATGTTCCATCAACTTATTAAATTCGATAATTATCTACAATTACTATCACAACAAATTTTCTTATTTATGACATATGAAATATTGTCATTATAATTTATATTTATGTTATCATTTATATTTTATGACGTAAAAATTAATATCACATCAAATGACATGACATGTATGTCATTAAATATCAAATGTGATTATGTATATATTTTCGTCACATATTATTAAAAATATAATAACATTAATGTTTAATGTCACTTTATAATTTGTATTTAATGATAATTATTTACATCACTAAATAATATAAAATTGTATCATTAATTACTTTTATAGTCACTAATAATATAATAATTTTATTATATTAACAACGAAAAAATATTGTCATAATTTCTTTCTTACAAAATTTTAAAATTCTTTATTAAATTTGTTAAAATTTGTAAAATTACAATAATAGTCTAAACTTTTATAAATTACAATTAAGCTAATTTTTATAAATTAAGAAAAAAGACAGAATTTTTCTAAATTACAAAAAAGGGAAAATTATTTATAAATTATAATAAAGGACAAAACATTTTATAAATTAAAATAAAGGACACAACTTCTCACAAATTGTAATAACAACATATACTTTTTACAAACTACAATAAATGCCCAAAATTATACAATCATTACATTTTGATCCATTCGCCCCTAAAATTCCCAAAACCAACCCCCAAATCTCAGCCACGTGGCCCACGTCGCCATTGCCTTAGGGTCACCACAACCGCCGACTATCATTCTGAAGCCATCTGGAATGGAAAACACATTACAACTACTTCACGGCCATGTATGTAATCCACAAATAACCCAAATAATAATAGTCAGATTTTGTCCGGCTATCGTATATTACATCCAATAAATAATGGGAAATGAGTGATCAAAAGTCACGAAAACTATCAAAGATGGTAGCGTTTATAATTGTTTAATGTATAAACTATTTGTCAACTTCATTAGAAAATTATAATTTATTTTTAAGTATTTTCTATGTTTGAATTTTATTCAGAGTCTACACTACTAATATAGGTTTCCTGTGGCAACCTTTGAAACATCACATGCATTACACTACTAACATAAATTTAATTTGCAGTACATGGATAATACCTTTTTGCATTCCAATAAGATAGTGATGAAGCGCTAGTAGCTTCTGAAACTAATTTTGTTCGAGTAAGTATGAGCTTGCTTATGTTAAAGCTGCATTTTGAAGGTTGTGTGGGAAAGAGTATGTTCATGCAATTTTTATAAAATTTGATATGAAACTTCATGGATGATGGAATTCAAAATTTGGGGGAAAATGAGAATAGTAACACAACGTTTTCATGGTGAATATGCGTTGTGAACTACAAGCCAAGTAAAGCCCAAATATTCTCTTTCGAAAAGAAAAAAACATCTTGATCGCACTATGTATATCAATTAGATGAGAACCCACCGGGGGCGGATGCACTAAGTATAATATGTTAAATAAAAAAAATCTAAATATGTTAAAGAAAATTGGAAAAAAATTAGCACCGAAAAGAAAATTAAAATTTTAGACTCCACTTATAAATTTTTTGACCCGCCACTAAACCCACGGTATCAGAAGTACAAGGAGTTTACTTGTATTCATCAAATACAGAAAATAGAAGGCTTCCATTAAATAAGATTTTCACATTTCGTAGAAAAATCCTAAGGAAAAGAAGAATGCAGGCTTACATTGACTTGCCTCTGAACCTCCATCAGATGGCTTTATAAGGGATTTGACGGCGAACAACGCTTTGATTTGGGGCGAGGAATCGTCTGAACCACGAAGGGTTATGGTACTACAATAGGGGTGTGCGAAGGGGGCTTGAGGGGTTCGCAAAATGCTACTGAACGTCGATGGCTCTGGATAATTAGAGGACGGATGATGGCTGGTTGAGAAGGCAGAGGACGCAGCTACTAAGGACGGAAGCTGACGGCTTTAGGGTTGTCTCTTTGAAAACCTACACAGGTGTTATAATATGGGGTTATAATATTACATATATATAGGGTGATTAGTAAATACTAATTTAAATAAAATTGCGGTGCCTTTATGTATATAATATTCATTTGTCTTAATGGTTAGATACTCGTGTAATTACCTTTGGGACATGGTTTCAACACTTGTAGAGTTCAAATATTAGTCAAAAGGGTAGAACTAGAGGTTAAGACCTTGAGTAGTCTAGAGTTCATATTAATTGTTCTAAACTTCTAAAAATTATGAATTGATTGCATAAACTTTACAAGTTTTAGAATTTAGTTATTGCTAATAACAATTTCTGTAGTTGTTTTATATAAAATTTGAAAGGGGGAAATTACAAGTTCAATCCTTGAGCAGTTTAGAGTTCCCATTAATGGCCCAAAAATTATAAAAATTATGAATTGATCACAAAAACTTTAAAAAATTTCAATTTAATCTAAATTTCAAAATTAACCTATTAAAAATCAAATTTAAATAGGACAAGTTCTTTTAACCCCGACGGTAAGCATAAATTCCTTTTTTTCAATAGAAGTAAAAATGATAAAATTAATGGTTCAACACTTGAGTAGTCTAGAGTTCATACTAAGTGACCCAAACTTCTAAAAAAAATAAATTATCAGTAATTTTTACATATTTTCTAATTTAATCTAAATTGTATAATAAAATTATTAAAAAATAAAATTCAAATCGAACAAATTCTGTTAACCTCGATTTTAAGGAGTGTTACATATAATTATCTTATTAGCACTTGATTTTGAAATGATCAACTAAAGATTATTTTTGATGAAAAAAGAGTCTTAAATATACATATACATATAAATATAAATATATATAACACACAAGTGTTATTGACATCATGAGACTAAAATACAAAAAAACATTTGAAATATCATCACCAATAAGATTTTAAATTAGCGGCTCATTCAAGATTACACTAAAACATTTTCCACTATTTTTTTTATGTTAATTCTTGGTGTCAAACATTAGGTGACACAATCTCATGATGTCTATTAAAAATTTCATATAAAAGATGAGCTACAACAATGAATGACAAATAATTTATTTCGTCACGTTAAACCTATTTTTGTGGCACAAATAAAACATCGCCATTTATGTCATATAAAACATGACAAGTCAAATTGTCATGTCAAATAAATCGTCAATAATACTTTAAATTTGTTCGAGACGATTTTACAATGTCACTATTTTCTCTAAACGTCATTGAAAAGTTTTCTACCAAATTTTTTTGGACGCAAATTTTGGCTCCAAATATATAGTGACGAAAATCAACGACCATTTTTAAAGTTGTCATAAAAAATTATACCATCAATCATCAAATGTGACAAAAAAAATTACATTTTTAGTATATTTTGTGATGTTATATGTAACGTCATATAAAAATTTTGTCATAAAATGATAAATTTGTTGTAGTATGTAGTCTATACATACCCTACGATTACACCGACATGATTTATCCTAATAAATAAGTATACTACCATTCATGCAATCCCCTCAATTCCCATATCAATCTTTAAGCATATTCGAGATTCCCCTAATCATCCAAGCAATTTGTTCTATTACTCCCCTCTTTAATCTAAACCCTAGTTGTTTGTTAACAACAATATCTTCATGTTAAATCTTTTGTTGTTGATGTTTGAGATTCATGTTTCCAATTCTCAGTGAGATCTTTCTGTCAGGTTTTATGATCAATTCCACATTCTTCCGCCGGACTCATCTTGTTCACTCCTTCTCAATTGTTTTCCTCTACTGGTTGTATTACGTTTCATGATTTTTTACTATTCTTTACACATAAAATCTCCAATGTCGTTGTTACTACTCTCTCTCTCTCTCTCTCTCTCTCCCTCTCCCTCCCTCTCTCTCTCTCTCTCCTCTCCCTCTCTCTCTCCCTCTCTCTCCCTCTCCTCCTCTCTCTCCTCCCTCCTCTCTCTCTCTCCCTCTCTCCTCTCTCTCTCTCTCCTCTCCCTCTCTCTCTCTCCCTCCTCCCCTCTCCTCTCTCTCTCTCCCTCCCTCTCTCTCTCTCTATCTCCCTCTCCCTCCCTCTCTCTCCCTCTCTCTCTCCCCCCCCTCCCTCCCTCCCCCCCCCTCCCCCCCTCCCTCCCCCTCCCCCCCCCTCCTCCCTCCCTCCTCCCTCCCTCCCTCCCCTCCCTCCCTCCTCCTCTCTCTCTCTCTCTCTCTCTCTCTCTCTCTCTCTCTCTCTCTCTCTCTCTCTCTCTCTCTCTCTCTCTGTATAAGAAAAAGAAAGTTTTTGCAACTTCCATGGCTTCCTTGAGTGGCCCGTCTTCAGGGTCATCAACCGTGACGCAAATCTCAGTATTGTCTGAGGATTTGCAGATGGGTGAAAGGAAAAGGAGGTCGAGGGTGAGGAAGAAGAAGCATTTGGATGAACTAACTGCTCAGGTAACTCAGTTGAGGAACGAAAACCGTCAGATCATTACAAGGGTAAACATCATAGTGCAGCATTACTTGAATGTGGAGGCTGAAAACTCAGTGCTGAGGGCTCAAGCCAAGGAGCTTAGTCGCGGATTGCAGTGTTCGGAAGAGATGATTAGTTTCTTGAATGGTGAAGAAAACATGTTTAAGGCTTCAAGTGTACAACACTTGGGGTTGCTTGGTTTTAATTATAGAATAAATAATATATGATGCAAATTGCAATGCCTTATAAAGTAAAATACTCCATGTGAAGTGAGCCTTGGTTATGGTTTAATTCAACCGTCAAAACTGTTGGTTTGCTTCAAGGTTTTGTTATGTTCGCAATTTAGGGGTAAATGGTTCAACGAATAAAATTGGGTTTTTTTATTTGTTTATTTTCAAATATGTTTATATTTAGTTTCTTTATGTTTAAATTTTTGGTATGGTGTCTATGTTTATTTATTTATTTTTGAATTTATTCGTGTTTGTTCATTTAATATTCGCGAATATAATTATCTAAGATTCATGAACATATTAGTTTAATATTGGTGAACATATTGGTTTAATATTGGTGAATGTATTGGTTTAATGTTTCAAAACCAATACTCTCTTTTTTTCATTTTATTTGCAAGCAAAAGAGAAATGGTGAAATTATATCACTAGCCCTTAAATTCCTTAGGTTTTATAGTTTGAACTCCAAAAGTCAGCTTATATTTAATTTAGTCTCTATCTAAATCAATATTTAAAATATAAAAAATAAAAGGAGAAAGAGAACCGAGTAAATGAGTCGAAAACGAACCAATAAACTGTTTATGAACATAAATGAACTAAACATACATATATTTATGTTTATTTATTTATTAAATGAACATACAAATTTTATTCATATTAGTTTATTTAACTTAATAAATGAATACAAATAAACGTTATAAAAACAATTCACAAATAATTTATTGAACATTATATTTATTTACACTTATATTTGCAGTGATTAATCCCCGGTTTGTTTCTCGACTTTTCATCATACAATAAAGCGGTGAAAACTCTCTTATGTAATTTTACATAATATCAATGAAAATGTAATGAAATTTCTTAACATTTGGATAGTAAACAATATAAAAGAACAAGTAATTTCTACGACGAAAAGTTAATAAAATTTCTCTGTTTAGGTAATTTTACATGATATCGATGATATTATAAAATTTTATATTTTTAAAAAATAAAATGAATAAATTAATCTAACATTTCTGATAATATAATAAATAATTGGATAAATTATGTATGTAGTCATCCACTTATTCCAATGATTCCGGTTTGGTCATCCAATTTTTTTCTTTCAAAATCATACATAATGCCATTTTTTAGTTCTATTTTGGTCACCCACTGTTAGAAAATTAATAGTGATATTAATGTGTCACTATAAGGTAATACCAAATCATCATTAAAAAAATAAAAATTATCACGTCAATAATTTTATTTAATTTTTAACGACGAGTGATCAAAATAGAACAAAAACATGACATTAAATATAATTTTTTGAAAAAAATACTTGAATAATCAAAACATAGCCACAATAAAAAAATAAATAACTAAATGCATAATTTATCCTAAATAATTTTACATATTACCGAAAATAAGTATTATATTTTATAAACAATAACGTTCCTAAAATAAAGATTTTTGGTACAAAGGAAGCTTCCTTTCGGGATTTTCCGTAGTACAACGTTGTTCCTCCGTCCATTACACACGAAGCAATGTCGTTTCCGACAACATGGGATGATCGATAAACACCCAAGCATCTCCCCCCACGTAAATCTTCGATTTATATTTGCCTTTAGATTTCACAATATATTTGTATTTCAATTTAAATCCGACTACCGATGACCGCCGGAATTTTATTCATCTTCCATTTCCTTGCAAACCATCAATCAATCCCTTGACCTCCTCCTCTCACACTCCACAACATGCAAGTTCCTTTCTTGATTTAAATTATAATATTATTATTGTTATTAATATTAATCTTTTTGTTTTTTTATTATTTAAATTATAATGTTGAAAGCAGTCCCAAGATAATATTATAACAATGATGAAGGATACTTCATATTACGATGTATTGGGTGTCAATGTTGATGCATCTGCTGCTGAAATCAAGAAGGCTTATTACCGAAAAGTAAGCTTTTCATTTGAATCCACATCGCGTTTACTTTTATGGGTTTTTTTTCTTCATAAAAGATTCATCCATGGTTTTGGAATTTGGATTCTTCGTGTATGTAAAAGTTTCCGTTCAGATGTTTGTCGAAAATTCAAACTGGGCAATGAAAATGCTCTGAATTATTATTTCTTTGATTCGTTTACGCGGTGTGTTTCAGGCAAGGCAAGTTCACCCCGATAAAAACCCCGGGGATCCAAAAGCTGATGATAAATTTCATGTAAGCAATGGTTATCTTATTTCTAAGGCAGTGGTTCATCGTGACACAATATTTATCAACATCTAATTCTACAGTAATTTTTATCAACAATGTAATGGTAATTATATTCGGTGTTTGATTATATATGCATGAAGGAACTCTCTGAGGCTTACCAGGTTCTAAGCGATTCTTCAAAACGTGAACAATATGACAAACATGGAAAGGCAGGACTCCAACAGTAAGTTTATATCCTTTAATTGTGATTTTCAAAGTTATGTTCTTATAAAAAAAATGGGATCAATCCTTATTTGTTCCTTCAACATTACTTCATCTTCTTTTCGGCGACAGAGACTCCATGATGGATCCTGCAGCCGTGTTTGGAATGGCTTTCGGAAGTGAATACTTCGACGAATATGTCGGACAACTACAAATGGCTACTTTGGCATCCGTTGAACTTGAAGATACTTCACTAGATAGGGAAGCTCGTTTGCAAAGGCTTAAGGAAAAGCTTGCGGTAAAACCCTTTCAATGGGTTCCATTTTCTTCTCTACATGTGTTGCTTTTTCAAATTACACTTGTATTCCTGTTCCCCTGCAGGCATTGCAGAAAGAAAGGGAAGAAAGGCTTATCAAAACACTGAAAACCAGGCTTCAGCCGTACGTTGATGGTTATACCACTGAGTTCATTGATTGGGCGAATTCTGAAGCACAGCGACTTTCAAAAGCCGGTAAGCTTGTTACTTACTACCATTACATATTAACTATTTCCATTAACTTGTATTTTTCCACACTTCCAGCATTTGGTGAGCAAATGCTACAGACTATAGGATACATTTACACGAGGAAAGGTGCGAGTGAACTCGGCAAAGAAACGTATATGATGGTACCCTTTTTTGCTGAATGGGTGCGCGATAAAGGTCACCGTGTGATATCACAAGTAATTGCAGCCTCAGGTACAATGTTCTGCAATTTAAAGGTCATAGATCTTGTTTTGATGGCATTCAAGGCCTTTTTCCGTTATCGGACTTCTAAATTTTCGAACGAAAACAAGGCAAGTATGTGCATGTATATCTCCTTTTTGTAGGTGCTGTTAATTTAATTCAGATACAAGAAGAACTGAAGAAAGCGACACAAGGAGAACACGCAGAAGAAAACTTAATGAAAACCTTTGAAGATAAAAAGGATGCCATGCTTCAATCCCTCTGGAAGATCAATGTGGTTGATATTGAAACAACTTTATCTAATGTTTGCTTAGCAGTAAGTTGAAAACAATCTTCTTCCTTAACTTTATCCATGTAATTCATACAAAAAATCATTGCAAATTTTGGTATCTTTTCCTATTGATTTTTTTTATTCAGGCACTTGAAGACCCTGATGTACCCAAGGAAGTTCAGGTTTTACGAGCCAAAGGATTGAAAACACTTGGATCAATTTTTGAAGTACGAATTTCTCAAGAGTCTTGTAGTTCAGCTTGATTGAGTTTTGATTAGAAGATTATGAATAGTTGTCTGAGATAGTTGTAATTTATGTTCTTGGTTCATACTGGACTCTGTTCAACTTCCATCTTCAACCTCTAATACCATCAACCGATATTTCGACCTCATATCTTCCTTCATATCATGTGTTTTTCTTTGCAAACCTCCATCTTCATCTCGATACTCGATGGATATCCGCTTCTTTGCCGATACATGTGTTTTATCAGAACTTGGAAGTTGTTGGATTAATTTATTCTTGTACAATTATTCGAATTTTCTGACAAGTATGTTTCATTATTGAATTTCAAACAAGGATTTCACTGCAGGATTAACTTTTTTGTATGTGTACAAAGCTTATCTTCAACTAGATGAGATGATAATCAGATCAAAGGCACAACTGACACCTATATTCCTCTAAATCCCGTGTGCAAATCACTAATGCCAAGTTAAACAAGACATTATCATATGTCAAAATCTCTGGAAATTTGCTTGATTACAAGTGCTTCAACAAGCTTTTCACATGAAATAACATCATAAACATGTAATCTGATAAATACACTCAGACTCCATTAAAAGCAGCAGGCATGCCTATAGGATTATGTAAGTGGATGATGATGTATGCATTAACTTAACCTAATCCTACATTGCAAATGCTAATTCAAGCATATCCAATGATAAATACATATACACATGTATGTCTGTTATCTGTTAACTAATTATATTATTAAGGTACTTAATTGAGGGGTTATACATATCTTAAAATGTGAAGAACAATGAGAGTAATTAAAAAATGATTATACAATAATATTTGTATCGATTTCAAATCCGAGTCACTTAGGAAAAACAACATTCTCTACTACTGAAACCACTCTTTAGATTCTTATATTTTTTAACATAAATGATTAGATATAAATTAACAAAAGCTATGGATTTATAGCCGAGAAAGACAAAAATGAGTATTATGATGATGTTCACCAAATGTCACACTCTAATACAATACTGTCACCTTAATTAACTATATAATCCACTAAGTCATTAGATTAATAAGTGCACCAACAAAAGAACAGTGGACTCCTCTACCTTTTTTACGTACCATTCAAATATTTTATCTTAAAATGATGATTATCATTATTATTCACAATAAAATACAAATAATTTTTAACTCAATGCCCAGTGGCCACTCTCAGCCAGTGTAGAATTATTTGCAATATATATACATATAAGCTCTCATTTGCTTCATATTCTCTCTTGGGGTGAGAAAACAGCTTTGAAATGAAAAGAAATTGCTTAAACATGGAGAAAAAGAATATTGTTCTACTTTTCCTCATGGTTTCGGCTTTTCTTTTATCAACTTCAATGGCCGGTGAGCTCTTCAATATCTCCCTCTTTTCCTTTTCTTGAATCTGCTGCAAACTCATGCACGATTTGTCGACGAAATGTTGAAGCTCCTAGTGACGAAGAAGGAAACTGCAGCTTACTAATTAGTATAAAAGTAATTAACATACATATTTCGTCGCTTAAAACTAAAGAAAAATTAGTTCGTAAAATGGAGAAAAAAGGTTCATTTCTCTACATTCATTTTTTTTTTTTAATTTTCGGTCAAAACACGTTCATGTATAAAATTATGTTTAGACTTATAAAATTATAAGAGCGAAAATAAATTATTAATAAAAATATAAAAAAAAAATCTAATGTATATAATAATTAGAAATTTTTTAGAGACATCCATTCTATTAAGGTTTATATGATGAATATATATATATATATATATATATATATATTATACATGTATGTCACACTTTATCTTCCAACATTTATATGCTGAAAATCATCTTTTACAGGTCGACGACCCAAGGTCATAAACATGGCTGAGGAAATGAACGAAGGCTTTGAGGTACATATAAACATATACATATAGTTTAAGGTTAACGGTTTGGATTTAATATTGTAAATGGAGAAAAATAAATTAAAAGAGTTATTTTATAATAAATCTTTATAATATTAATCACTTCTATAAGAGTTATTTTCGCTTTGTTTTTCTTTGATGTTAATATGACGAGTTAGTCTTGCATCATCATGCAATAATTTATATTCGATGGTTTGGTATTATTAATAAAAATATTATTTTTTTGTTGTATGAAAAAAATAATAAATCAAATATTAATGACTATATAAATATAAAGTCTACCTATCAAGTAATTAAATAGAAAAACCCAAAGTTTTTACCTGTTAATATTATTAACTAACCCCGTATTTTGTTTTTCATTAAATTTAGTCCTTTACATATCTATTTTTTCTTACTTCATGCTTGGATGATTCATTTTATGATTTTTTTAAAAATATAATAAACAGGATGGTGATGAAGCAAGTGCAGTTCATGAAAGGGTGCTGAGAGCAAACACGAGAGACTATGGAAAATATGATCCAGCGCCAGCTCTTGTGAAGCCTCCTTTCAAGCTCATACCTAATTGATGCCTGCTTTGCATCCTATATATTTTACTTAATTATATCAACCATCTCATATATATATATATATATAACAGAAGAACACTAATGAACAGACCCAGAGATAAATTAAAGGGGCTGATAGGGGTGATTATTTTCTAAAATTTTTAAATTATCATATATTTTAGATACTTTTTCTATTGATAATTTGTTTTATCTCCTACAGTTTTATAAGCTTACTCCCAACATAAATTCTTACCTCTGCCTATGAATAGATCTATCATGGTTGTGTCATATTTATAATTATATATATATATATATATGCGTGAAATAAATATGGAACATATCTTTTACGGCTTACTACTTGGTCCCTATAAGATATATGAATTTTCAGTTTGGTTCTTTAAGAATTTCTTTTATCACTTTGCCTCTTATACATTTATTCCATCTATCTTGTACTCTATCACAAATTTTCGTTAAAGAAATTACGTGATCCAATCACATACAATAATGTATAATAAAAGTAATAAAATAATAGATGTGATTATTATTTGAATAACAATTTCTTGAATATCAATTTGAGAGTAAAATAATATTTATTCAAATCTTGACGTTTGTGAATAGAGGAAATTAGGTTAGAAGGATTACCTTCCTTTATATTTTTTTTAATTAATTAATCGATAGATCAAATACCGATGATTTAAAAAAAAACTTTGATATTTCATTTTTATGTATTGTACCACTTTGAGTCATTTTCCATTTGGTTTATTCCATCAAGAATTGCATAGTTAACTCCTTTTTGTTGTTCATCCAACATTTTTCGACCACCACCACAACCACATTGCAAACAAATAAATGCAAGTTTAACAAAAATTAATTCATCCCATATAATTTTGCGCCGTGTAAAGTAATTATTTACTGTCATAGTTCCTTGAACCAATTCACCTAGCTTCTTTCTTAGGTAAAAGATTCTTGATCCATTTGTTTGCTGAAAATGATATTCAAGATCCTTCCAATTATCAGCGGTTACTGAATGATACAAAAGACTAATAATAATATCTTTTGAAATTGAATTCAAGATTCAAGAATTGATAAGATTATTGACTTTTATCCACGCATCTGTTAGAGGTAAGATTCGATGAAAGAATAGATCAATCTAATTGTTAAAATTTTCAGTAGCAAGGGGCTGTGTGATACTAGGATTGCCAGAGTGTTCAAAATCGGTAGTATTTGCTCGTTAATTCTTTGATCTTCTGGATTTATTGTTGCTGATTTGGTTATGTTATGTTTGTTTTCGTGCATGGCCTTACTTTCCAGAATTAGTGGTAAAACGAGCACATTCTGTATTTTTTATTATTATTTGGTCACGGCTGGAGACATGAGCACGACTCTGGGCATGACACGGTCTGACGTGATAGTTTCTAGAAGGTCTAGTCAGCGGCAGTTTCTAGAAGATCTAGTCAGCTCGCCTTCTGGAAGATGGACGAGCAGAGTTGCATTAGGAGACTTGTTTAAAATTTGAATTTAGGAAAAACAATTATCTTTAAGATTATTTTATTTTAATTTCTTTGTCTATCTCTAAGTTTTTAGAGGCTATAAATACTCTCTTGGGGTAAGCCTAAACACACAACTAAGATTACAATCTTCTTCTTCTTTCTAGTTTTTATTAAAGCTTTCTCTTTTATTTTACTTTTTAAGTTCTCGTTTTTCCCTTTATTTTTAAGCTTTGTTTTTAAATATGCTAAGTATGACATTTGTCATGCTTAGCTAATTTTATCAAAAGCCGAGAGCTGAAGCGATGACTCAATTCCAATGAGAGAATTGAAACAAGCTCTTAATAACTTTGGAATATCTCTCTTAATCTCTACAGTTATTTTTCAAAATCAAAACAGTTTTCAAAATCAAAGATTGACCTTGGTCAAGAGTTTGTTGCGATTAAATGTGTTGGAGGAAGAATTGGCTTATTGAAAGCATATTCGACTTCCTGGGAACACACTCGGCGAGATAGTCTTGCCAAAAGGGAATTGAGATCGGAATTAGTGGTTATTGAAGCAACAATCTGAGTCGGTCTTCACGAACTTAAATGATAATTGATCTACAACAATTGATGTTGATTAGATCAGTTTCCGAAGTTGGAATCAAAGATTGTCTTGGGTATTCGGTATACAAAATAGAGTCACGGGGATTGCCTTTATAGACAAAGTAACCTACGTGAATCCCGAAGGGAAAATATAATTCGATGATCTAAAGAGAATTGAATCAAAGCGAGGCTTGAGGCTATTTTTACCATATTCAACTTTCAACGTTACACTCTTTATTTTCTTATTTTCACTTAAAACTGTCTTTATTTAATATTTTTTTTGCTTAGTTGCATTTTGTCAAACCCCTTACTACTTTTCGCCTGGTTAAAACAATTCAGACAAAAATTTAGAATATACTAAGTCCCTGTAAAATCGACCCTTACTTCTCTATATTACGTATTTTCTTTATTTATTAATTAAGAAGAATGAATTTATTTGACATCAAAACGACAGTTATCAATGGTACATATAGTAGGGACTGTTACCATGATCGAATTGATCATTGATCTCAATTGGAGCTAAAAGATATTTAGTATAAAAAAAACAGAGAGACGAAGGAAGCAAAGAGAAAAACTTTTGATATCATGTAACAACAGAGGAGTAAAGAATATTTTCTTATTGTCAAGACTTGAAAGATTACAAAGTTGATAAGAAGGTGATCTCTTTAATGATGCAAGAACAACTTTTATAAACAAACTGAGTAAACAATAATGTAACCGAATCTTACCTAACTATAACATTCACTAACTATACTAGTAAGCTTAATAGAAGAATTTGTTTTATTTATATCGCTTTAGCCTTTTGTTATTCTATTCTACCATATTTATTTTGTAAAAAAATCTTCTATTATATGTATATATATTCTAATTTTATGCAATTTTAGATTAAAAAATATTTTTTTAAAAAATTATTTGATATACGGATTGTATTAAAGTGTGTACAAGCATGTTTATTTTAATTTTTAATGACATGTAGCTTATTTAGTGTTTTAGATTAAAATCAAGAATTTAGAGTTTAAAATTAAATAAAATATAAAATTAAAACTAAGGAAAAAAATAGAACTTCGAAATCTTATAAAATAACGTAAAAAATTATAAAATAAAGTCATTTTATTAAAATAGAGTTAATTTATAATAAAAAAACTAACAACAAAACGGAATAGAAAGAACATTTAAAAAGTCTAAGAAACTTAACTGGATTGAATCTGCCTCATCCCTAATGTAGATCAAACCCGTTTAATTGATATAGTAATTAATATTATAATTTAATTTTAGATACAAATTATCGGTTAAACTGTATTAAAAGGTGAAAGAGTAAAGAAGCCATGCTAAGGCTCACTTCCCAAACACACTAACCACAAAGCAAAGAAAACAAAAAGGAAAGTGAAAACGTCAACAGAAGCCAAACCAAACAAAGCATTCTTTAAAGCAAAAAGAAACCGGCCATCCTATTTCTTGCACACCAGCTTCAGCTTGAGACTTTAAACGTTCAGGGGAAAAAAAAAACTAAAATTAGTATAAATTATACGTCTACTATCTTAATTATCATTTTTATTTTACTTTAGTCACCCGACTATTATTTCTTAAATCGTATCTAACGTTACGTTTTAATTTTATTTCTGCCACTCATCGTTAAAAAATTAACACAGTTGATGATGTGGCAATTTTAAAAAATTTTAATATGACATGATATTACCTTATGGTGACATGTTAGCATCATCATTAATTTTTTAACAGTGAGTAGGGGTGCACAAAAAATCCGAATATCCGATTTTACGAAAAAAATATCTGAAACCGGATTTGGGAAAAACCGGTTTTTTTTAACCGGATCGGATTTTTTTTAAACCGGTTATTTTAACCGGTTTGGAGAAAAAAACCTAGACCGGTTTTTTTACCGGATAAAAAACCGGTTAAAAAACCAGTTTTTATCCGGAAAAAAAAAACCGGTATGGGTTTAAAAAACTAACTGTTAATATAGCTGTTGGGAGGGTTTTGTGACCGTTTTTGACCATTTTTTTCTTTAAAAAATTACCATTTTACCACCCTAAACATGTATAAATAGGTTGGGGATGTATTTGGTTGATTACAAATTTCTCAAATCTTATTACACAACACTTAAACATCTCTCAAATCTTACTTTTGTAATTTTTTTGTTCATCATGAGTAACACGGCTGAATCTTCCGTCGGGGGGAAACCTTGAAGTCGTGAGAGTGATCGAACACACTCGAAACAAAGACATTTGGGATCACTACGATTTATGTAAGATGTCAAATGGCTCGAGGAGGGCGCGTTGTAAACTTTGTCTAAAGTTTCTTGCATCGGAAGGAAACACAACGTTGAAGAACCATTTGACAAAATCATGCAAGGCACTTCGCTCAAGATCAGATCCTAGTCAATCGAATCTTACACCGCAAGGTGGTGTTTTTGTTTACGACAACGAAAAATTACGAGAAGCGTTTACAAAGTTCGTGATTACAAAAGCATTGTCGTTCGACCACTTTGATGATGAAGATTTCACGATAACAATTCAACAACTAATGCAACCACGTTATACTCAAGTAAGTCGTACTACCCTTAGAAGAGATGCTATAAAAATGTGGCGTACGGCGAGGGAAAAAATGATTTTAGGATTCCAAGAACACCGTTATGGTGTGTCGCTTACATGTGACGTTTGGAGTTCCCCTCATAATACCGGAAATTCTTTTTTAGCCGTTACGTCACATTGGTTAGATCAAGATAATTGGCAAATGATGAAAAGAACAATCGCGTTTGAATTATTCGGTGAGCCGCATACCGGTGCTAATTTATTTACACTTTTAAAAAGGGTAATTTGTCTTTATAAATTAGAAAATAAAGTTTTTTTCTATATCCTTTGATAATGCATCGAATAATACAAACGCGGTTCCAAGATTGAAAATATTACTTTCACCGATTTTAGACGGTGCGTTTTTTCATACCCGTTGCGTTGCACACATAATTAATTTATCCGTGCAAGCCGGTTTGGAGGTTATTGAGCCGATTAGATTAGAATTTAAAACAATGATAAAATCGGTTCTTTGTAACAACAACAAAAGACTAAATGATTATAAACGATTTTGTAAGTCTGTTAATAAAAAAGCTTTGGGTCCTAATTTGGATTGTCCAACTCGTTGGAACTCAACTTGGATGATGATGCATACTGCCTTAAGGCAAAGGGAAACATTGCAAACATTTCACGATCGGCTTTTCGAGAGGGGTCATGTCCCAAACATTTATCCGGATTCGAGTTGGGAAACTATAGCCAAAATAACCGATTTGCTTGAGGTTTTTAAAAATGCAACAACTTTTTTATCTGGTGTTTATTACCCTACTAGCCCGTTGGTTCTTAATCAAATATTTTTGTTGGCTACCCGACTAAATGACTTTGAATTTGAAACCGAAGTTTTTCAAGAAATTGGCTTTGCAATGAAGGAAAAACTTTTAAAATATTTTAAGGAGATTCCCCCCATTTTTACTTGTGCCGCCGCTTTAAACCCAACGTTAAATGTTGGTGGGGTTGAAACACTAATTGAACAAATTGCGTTTGCTTTTAATCTAACCGATGATGAACCCAACTTTGTCCAAAACCAAATAAATTATTTTAACAAATGTTTTCGAGACATGTTTGCAATTTATTTAACTAAATACGGATCAGTAGTGTAATACACGATCAAATGAGAATGAATGCGGAATCATCTAGTAGACGTCCAAGTAACATAAATTTGAATCTTTTTAACACTCTTGTAAATTCCCAATCCAAACGATCACGTACTACCACCCCAAGTAGCGAGTTGGGAAATTACATGTCATGCGATTTTCTATCAAAAATGACATTTGAAGAGTTTGAAAGTTTAGATATTTTGGCTTGGTGGAAAGAAAAGGAAGCACAATTTCCGATTCTAGCCGCCATGGCCCGTGATTTACTAACCGTCCAAGCTTCTACGGTAGCTTCGGAATCCGCTTTTTCTGTTAGTGGCAGGGTTATCGCAACGGAGATCAAGACTAAGTCCCGAGTCGGTGGAAGTATGCATTTGTTTAAAGGATTATTTGGATGGAGCGGCTCGTAAGCAACATATCACCACCCTAGAAGATGCAAATTGATACCGATTTGGAAGCAAACTTACACATTGAAGAAGTTGAACTTGGAATATCCCCTCCAAACGAAGAAGGCGAAGATGATGAAGAAGAGATGGCAATGTAGTTTATTTTATAACTTTATTTCAATTATCGTAAACTTTGTTTCAATTATCGAACTTGAAGTTTTTAAGTATTTGAATTTATCGAACTTGGAAGTTTTTAAGTTTTTGAATTTATCAAACTTGGAAGTATTTAAGTATTTCAATTATGTTGAGTTAATTAAATATTTCAATTAAGTATTTGAATTTATTGAATTTGAGGTTTGATGCTTTCTCTTTGATTCTCTCTTGATTCTAGTTGCTTGATGTTTCTTGTCTTTGATCAATGGCTTCTAAGCTAGCTTAAATACACCTTGAATCACTTCTGAACGTTAGTGATAATTAATGAAGATAATATAGCCGTTTAAGTGTGAAAACATTTAATAAAAATGCTTGGAGCGTGGGGGAATCGGTACCCTCTCATAGGGAATCGGTTTCCTCTCATAGGGAATCGGTTCCCTAAGTGTAAAATTCAAATATTTCGACCGTTGAATAGGGGGGAATCGGTACCCCCTATGGGGGAATCGGTTCCCTCCGAGCATTCTGGAAATCTCGGAGCCAAACCATTCAGTGAGGAATCGGTATCCCCTTGGGGGGGAATCGATTCCCTATGAGCAATCTGGAATATTAAAATCGGTTTTTTTATAACCGGTTTTTTAAAAAAACTGGTTTTTTTAAAACCGAAACCGGTTACACCGGTTAGGATATCCGGCCCTCCAAACCGGTTAAAAACCGAACCGGTTATTTTATAAACCGGGTTTTTTTTCTATGAGAAAAAATCGGATCGGATAAAAACCGATCCGGATCGGATTGAAATCCGACAAATGTTCATCTCTAACCGTGAGTGATCAAAATGAAACCAAAACGTAACATTAAGTATGATTTTAAAACAAAAAAATAGTGACGAAAACGGAACAAAAATTATAGTTAAGGTATTAAATATATAGTTTACCCTTAAAATTATAATACTAATTTCCAGTTTAACCCTAAGACATTAATTAAAATTATTTTTAATATTAATCGGGTTTAAGGTTGAATGAATCTCATAGGTTCAATGTCCATACATGGTAAAAGAATCACGACCAATTAAATTAGGATATGCATTATAATCTTATTAATTGTCATTGAAATTGAGGTCTAAACATTATGATTAGATATTGTCAGTCATTGATTTATTTTAAAAAATATTCAAAAGGATATACATGTTTTGCACGAATAAAGTGACATATGTCGTAAAGGGATTGTTATTATTTTTTGAGGATTTGGATTCGAACACCGTAGATGTCAGGAATGTGAATGCTCAATGTCGAAAAATTGAGAGTTACCTTTAAAGATATATTACCTTATATTTACCCTAGATTAATAATATATATAAGTTCTACAATAAAATATAAAAACGGAAACGATTGATCCTCTAAATTTCAAGTCTAAATCCTCTAATTTAATATTATTCGGGAAAAAATAAAATTGGAAGAATGAACTAACAAGCTTAATATATTTCTTAAAATGCAGAAAAATATATAGATATTAAAATAATTAGTAAAATCTATTTAAAATACACTACTCCTTCAAATAAGGTATTCTACTTATAGCATAAAAAAATGTGGTAAAAATTACCCTCATCAGAGAGCAAAGGTACCTGCAAAAGTCCAATATAGATTCGTCTATCAATATTCTTTATAACAATTATCTCTGAAATCATAAAAATATATACGCATGTATTTAGAAAAAATAATAGTCTGATTTATTTAAAATGCATAATTATTACGGAAACCCAAAATATGCACTAAAAAAATTAAAGCAAAATTATGTCTTTTTTAAAACATGTAATACAATCGTGCATTCATGGGATCGAGTTTCACGGAGGACATTTCATAATTTGGAGGTCTTCTACGGAAGCTGCTCTCAATCTGGTATTAGGGACAGTTTACTATCTTACCTCCCCTTACCCCATTATATATGGGAACAAGGGACAGCCATTCATGGCTATCCAAATAAATAAAAGAAAGCGAGAACGTAAGACTAACAAAAACGCATTTAAAGTCGCCTGAAAAATATGATAGAAGTATTTTTTGAATTAAAATATTGTGCAGATCTACTGAACGAGATCTGCTGAATCTGATCCATACTCAATCGTGAAACACGATTGAGTTACCATTTGAATACTTATCTTTATAATAAACCTATCTACCATTGCGATAAAAAAGAAAGAAAGAAGAAAATCATCATTTCTTTTTCTTTCAGCATCGGTTCCTTGTTTGCACGGTTGGGTTCAGCATATCAGGGGCGTAATCTCTACTAAAGGTGAAAATTCAACAGTAATCCTCTACTGAAGAAGACTAGAACCAAAATGATATACCCATTGTCTGCCTTTTCTGTCTTTATATTGTTTCTTCGTTGGCCGCAATTGACAGACCATATACTCTCTTAATCTTTCAATTAATCTCTCTTCCTCCAGACATGGATGAAAGTTTGATGACAGCTGCTCGAACCGGAAATGTAGGTAATTTGTACAGGTTAATTCGGGAAGACGGGAATGCTTTGAGGCGATTCGAGGATGTGGAGTTTGTGGACACCCCTTTACACATTGCTGCAGAACAAGGTTGCATTCGGTTCGCGATGGAGATAATGAACCTGAAGCCATCATTTGCTCGAAAACTGAACCAAGATGGCTTGAGCCCGATGCACCTCGCAATTAAAAAAGGGCATAAAGAGATGGCGTTACGTTTCATGGAAATGGATAAAGATGTTGTTCGTGTCAAGGGGAAGAGTGGTAAGACTCCTTTGCACTTGATAAGTAAATTTGGAAACCACGATGGTCTGTTGGATAGATTTCTAGAGGTTTGCCCTGAATGTGTTCTAGACGTTACCACTAAGAACCGCACTGCTTTGCATATTGCAACCAAATACAAGAGACTGGACGTTCTTCAAGTCCTAATCCGAATGCTTCGCAAGAAAAACAAAGACTATTACCGGGAAGTGGTGAGCCGGAAAGACGAAGAAGGCAATACTGCGTTGCACACAGCTGCCAACACTAATCAGCCTCAGGTTTGTTGACTTATCTACTTTTTTAATTAATATTACATAGATTCTTTTGTACCAAATTGACATTTTAACTGACTGTAGCTTTTTTTATTATCTCAAACTATCATTTAAGCAGATGTTGAGATTACTATTAGACTGCAAGGCTGATAAGCATGCCACCAATCAGGCTGGTTGGACGGCACTGGATGTTGCAATAGGGCAAAATAACAGGGAAATTATCAGTATTTTGCGCGGTTGCTGTATTCCAAGAGTTTCAAACTTCAAATATAAGGTGGAGAAACTAATCGCCAAGTATCTAACGAAGGCATCGTCACTAATATTTTCGGATATGGATAATATATCAGGCGAAGACCGCAATTCTTTACTAGTAATTTTAGGATTACTTCTTACAGTAACTTTTCAAGCAGCTCTTAGCCCGCCCGGTGGTGTCTGGCAGGGCGAAAGTTCCACAAAGCACGACTTTGGGGAATCAGTCTTGGATTCATTCAGTTTTCTTCTTTTCTATATTCCGACCTATGTGGTGTTCATAGTAACGTTTTTCCTAAAACTAGCACTGCTCAAACCTTTTCCCAACGGTTTCAGGACAGCAGTTGAAGTACTACTCGCTTTTCTTGCAATATGCTTTCACCTATCAGTAATTATCATAGCCCCAGCCTCAACAAATGTGGTTATGGAATTCTTATCAGCAATTGTTTTCATTTTAATGCTGTTCATGTGTATCACATACGAGGTGTCAAAGCTCAGCGTTTCAATCGTGGGATGTTCGATATACGTTGTAATTTTTCTTAATTTGGGTTCTTTAGAAGGTCGAATGGTTGGAAGTGTAATTCTGGGATTGATTTTGTTCCTTTTTTTGTTTGATAACTTCTGGAAAGGAACCATTTTAGCTGTAGGTTTTAGTCTTTTTTATAGTACTGGTGATTTTGGCATCTTAAATGGCCATTATATAACCATAGGAAGTTGGTTTTTCTTTTATCTATGTCGAGTCTGCATAAAGCGATGTAATGGCGCCAATTTTTCTTTTAATTGCCTTCATTAGATAAATTAAGCCAATTTATTTTGCATCTATCCTCCTCCTTGTCCACGTTTACTTATAATTTGAACCATACATAAATAGTTTATTTAAAAAAAATAACTGTGTTCATTAGATAATCAAGTAAAATTTGTTTCCAAAACAAAAAGAAATTTCAGTAAAATCTGCAGGAATGGTTGTTTGCATTTACTTCTGGAATCTTTTAGTTTAAGGTAACTGTGTTCATTAGATAATTAAGTAAAAATTGAAGCGAGTCATAAGAGTTCAACGAATTAGTCAAAGAACACCGAACTCATTCAATTATTAGTCAAATTACCAGTGGGTCATAATTTTTAAAAAATTAATTTAGTTATTTAATTAAAATATTATTATAAACATAAGTGAACAGTTAAATATTAAACAAAAGTTTAAGGAATACGATATAATAATATTTTTAATCCTAAAAAATTAAGTGGTATGCTATAATGATTTAATAAATTTAGCCTTTCATATTTAAAAATACTATCAATTTAGTCGTTATTTTTCTCTTAAATTATTTTTTCTTTATTGTTCAGCATCATCCCTACTTAGACACTCTCATTGACAGATGAGTTTAGAGCGCATGTCATATACCAAAGCACACCACTAATGTGACACGCCGATACACACTACTAATTAAATTGTCCTTATTAGATAAATATAAAAAAAAGTATAATGGTCTATCAACAATTAATCCTTTGTTATTTTTTTAGTTAAATTTTAATAGGAATATAATTACACTATATTTTTATTAAAAATTCTAATTGTTTTAGGAATTTTTTTTGTTTAGGATTGATACACTTAATTTATTTAAGTTTGCAAAATCATCCCAACAGTTACTATCAAAATCAACCGCCGACAACCCTAGTCATCATCAAAAAAAAAAGTGTGTTCTTCAACATATAATCGCTATAACAATCAAAATGCATTACATATTCATTTATTAAACACAAACAAAACATTACCATAAAACTCATATCTTATGGAACCTATTAAGTTTTTGAGTAACGGTGTTCAAATTTCGATTTTAACCGATGTAATCAACTGAATTTAAGTTTTTTTGGTTAATCGGTAGGTTAATTTAAGTTCGGTCGGTTAACGGTTAATATTTTTTTTAAAACTTTGGTTATCGGTTAATTCGGTTCGAACTTGTTAGTTAACCGAATCAATAGAAATTATTAAATGTTAATATATTAGCCTTAGAAGTGTTTAAACTTCGGTTTTAACTGATTTAACCGGTCAAATTAACCGAAAAATATTAAATATTAAATATATATTATTTATAAATTTCGGTTACTCGATTGAATTAACCAAACTTTGTTCGGCTCGATTAATTTTTTTTGAAAAAAAAATCAATTCAGTTAATGATTAAAAGAAAAATGTTCGATTAAAAAATTTTAAGGTAGTCTGGTTCGATCAATTAACCGAACTGACCGATCGAACATCCTTATTTTTAGTTGCATTTGTAAGAAAACGTGAATGAGACAAATCAAAAACTTAAAGCTAAAGGAATACAACGCGCAACAAATGAAGAATTTAATAAAAAAACAACCTTGAGGTTAATGAGTCTATGAAAATCTTCAATTCTAATGCCAATTTTTGGAAGAAAAAAAACGAAGTTAAATAATAATGTTTATGTTTTGATTTCAATAATATGGGAAAATAGATATATTTATATCAAACGCTGTTGTAAATCCGTTTAAAATACCTTTGTTGAAAACAAAAGAATATATCCATGTCTTAAGTCGAAGTTGTCACCACTATATATCGAAGAACGTCATTTGCTGACAATGAATAGAGTTGTCGACAGTTAATTTTGATCGTTGTTGCTTGGATTATTTTATAAACTTAAATAAATTAATTATTCCAATCCTAAACAAATAATTTTTTTAATAATTATACATTTTTAATAAAAAATATAATTTAATTATATTCCTATTAAAAATAAAATAAAATATTAATAAAAGATTAATTATGGATAGATCATTATATTTTTTCCTATTTACTTAAAAATGACAGTTTAGCTAGTGAAGTGTTTCAATGTGTTACATTAGTAGTATATTTCGACGTGCGACGTTAACTGTAGAATTTTCCTATATATGAATCTTAAGAAATATACAATATATATACAAAAAGATTATAATTATAAAAACAAGTTTATATGTTATTTAGTTTTATAATAATTGTAACATTTTCGAATTCACAAATCAGATTTTTGGAATAAAAAATATTCTATAAAGATTAAAATATTAATTCAAAGTGTTGAGAAGTGTATTATATTTTTGTCCCTTCTTTTATGTGATGAGATCTGGACAGGAACCAGTTTGGTTGTAAGTTAGAGTTTATTTGTTAGTTTAAATCTTTGGTTGACCATAGTCACAATAACAATTGTTACATTAACAGGATGTAACATCTTGATTTTTCAAATTGGCAATTAAATCCATTTATTTTGTATCTATTTATAGTATGCCAATCTAACATATCTCTTTAATTTTCTTTTTCCGGTTACAAGAAAGATAAAAAGAGGAACTAAACTAGATCATGCACAGAGTGATTAAAGGAATTATAGTTGTTCTTAGAGGTTATGGGTTCGAGCACCAACGACTGTAAAGGTGATTGAATATTCATTGTCAAATGATTAAGAATACTTAGAACAAATACTACTTTGTAATCACATTTAGCTTAATAAAAAAAAACTAAACTAGGTTATGCACAGAGTGATTCACAATTTCAAATCCATTCATAGTAAATGATAGAAGCAGAGGAAGAGGATGCTCCATTATTATTAATCCCACTCGATTATCTCTGCTAAGTCTGTCCATACTATTGACTGATTTTTTAGCAGTGTAAGGTAATTACAATAATAATATTATTTAAAAAATTTCTTCACTATTAATAATATATACATACATACACTGTAATCTGTAAATACAATTGTTTAAACTCAAATACCTTAAAAAAGAATAATATTTTCTTTATCAAAAATCCACACCACCTATCTAAGGTACACAAATGCGACGAACAAGAGATAAATCTTGCCCTTGTCGAATATCATTAATAAGTTATACCGTTATGAACACGTCTCCTTTATTACTTTCCATTGGATGGGTTTATTTTACGTATATTTTGAATAATATGTAAATTATTTATTTCAGTAATTTTTTTTAATAAAAACTAATAAATTTTAACTAAAAATAATTGTTAGATGTATTAAATAAGGAAGAAATATTTAAATTTATAAAGAGAGTTTACAAAAATAAAAGTAAATAATTCATATAAGTCAAATATTTTTCTTAAATTTATCGGAATCTACAAACTAATAAAAATAAAAAGAAATAATCATACAAGAAAAATGTTAAAAGCTCAATTAAATAAATTGAAAAAAATGATAGATTCATATAAATATCATTGTCGACGATGAAGGATAAACACCATCAACACTAATATAAAAATGCATATAACAATGTTGTCTCGTTAATAAATTGACATTGTTGAAGAATCGAAAAAAAAAACGAAAGAACACAAGAATTTTAACGAGGTTCGGTAATGTGCTTACGTCCTCTGTGCCTAGGCGGCGCTAGAAGTTTTATTCAATGCCTCATAGGTTTAAGTTACATCTCTATTTATAATAAAAAAAAACTGGTACATAATTACATAATTAACCTTATACCTAACTTACAAAGAGTGTACTACAATAGCAGACAAAATCATCCACCAATTTTCACTGTAGTATTTAATTTTTTTTATTTAAATAAATTTGCGTACATCTTATAGACAATAATATTATTCAAATCCTCGTAACTAAAAAAAATATAATCTTATATAAATTAAGATAACTTTTTATTTCATTTATAAAATTAAAAGAATTTTATAATTATCATATCATTTATAAAATATATATTATAAGTTGCAATCATCACGTCAACCAAAAGAGGAATTAAGAAAGAAATTCCAATAGAATCACATGCTTTGTGAGAGACAAATTAAAAGTTCCATATTTTGGAGTAGACCTATGCGAATTGTGTTATTGGTAAAAATAAATAAATTTGGTTTCATCGATGGCGATTATAAAAAAGAGAATTATCCAGAAATCTTTCTTTAGTAATGGGAAGTAATGTGATTGTTCTATCCTGGATCTTGAATACGGCGTGCAAAGAAATTTCGTTCGGAATTTTATTTTCTTTCAATGCGACGCTTTTTTGGCAAGGCTCGAAGGAGAGATCCGACAAAGTTGACGGTTCTAGGATTTATTTCCTTCATCGGGAGATAGCTTTGATGAACCAAGGAGATGTGATTGTATCAACTTATTTCATTCGTTTGAAGCTATTGTGAAACCAGTACAATACATTAGTTACCCTCGCGACATGTGATGCAAAATTTCTCAACGAACTTCCCACCGTCTAGCTCAACAAAATTTGTTTTAATTTCTAATTGGTCTTAATGAGACTTATGTGGTAGTGCGAAGTTAGATCCTCCTAATGCAACCTCTTCCATCAGTTAACCACGAGTACTCTATGGTGGTGCTGGAGGAATCACAACGAGTCCACCTGTCCAGAACTTCTTCATTCATAGAGGCAACTACTATTTATTCCAAAACACGATCACATGAGACGG
The DNA here is from genome assembly GCF_006381635.1 of Hibiscus syriacus. Taxonomy (NCBI): domain Eukaryota; kingdom Viridiplantae; phylum Streptophyta; class Magnoliopsida; order Malvales; family Malvaceae; genus Hibiscus; species Hibiscus syriacus. The sequence continues at coordinate 3,446,950 of NW_024062795.1, forward strand.
ATGCAAATATGGCAATTATGGTTGCTGGATGTTCACCTTATTCTAGTGGTTCCCTTCAATGAATTTTGGACACATGAACTACAGATCGTATTTTATTTTACCATGATTTTTGCATTTTACAGGATCTTTCAAATGGAAGGATGAATGAGACTGGTAAAGAGTCTCACGAGCTTTAGTTCTTTTAGTCTTCTAGTTTTGTTGGTGGTTTGTCTTCTTCGATTCACTGTACTCTTGTTCCACCAACATCCTCTGTTTCATTTGATACATATGGACATGTTTCAGGACGTCTTAGTTTGTTTGATCAATCAATTGTATATGCATCAGCAACTTGCTTGTCTTCTTCTTATGCTATTAATAATACTAAAATTCTCGTCTAGGACATATTGTAATAAATAATATGCATCGACTTCCCTTTTTATAGTCTATTAAATTGCATGATGAAAGTATACATAATTGCACTATTTATCCTTTAGCAAAACAGTCTAGACTCCATGTTCCTCTTAGTTCTTCTAGATCAGACAAACCATTCCAATTAATACACATTGATCTATGCGGTTTTTATCAAATATCTTCACGTCATAGATCCTTCCTCACAATAGTGATGATTTTACTCGTATGTGTTGGTTGTACTTGTTGTTTTATATTTCTCAAACGATTTTTTGTCCAAGTAAAAAATTCATTTTTCTACATCTATCAATTCATTAAGAGTGATAGTGGCTCTGAGTTTTCTTAACTCTAAATATTCCATTTTGTTTCTTCTCCTGGTGTCATCTACTAGAGTTTTTGCGTTCGTACTCCACAATAAATTCAATAAATTGGAGTGACCAATAGAAAACATAAATATCTTTTAGAAATGATACAAAAAAATATGTATAACAAAAATGTTTTATTGGCAAACTAGCATTATCACAACTCATTTATGACATTTTTGGTGGATGCGAATGTCTATCAATATTCAACCCTAAAGTCCAAAGCTGAAGTAGATCAATTAGATAATCAGATAAACGTCATTAGCATCTGGAGATACGATATCAAATCTGATCTTCAAAAAAAAATAGCTACACTAACATACAATGAACGTGTGTTACAAGAACATGCAAAATCATCTGCCAATTTTTATTGTAATTTATTAGAATATTTATTTATTTTTTACTCGGATAAACTCATATATTTCATACATAATAATGCTATTCAAATCCAAATCACTAAAAAAAACATATAATTCTATATTAAGTAAGATAATTTTTTTAATCCATTTATAAAATTAAAAGAATTTCATTATTATCACATCACTTATAGAAGATATAGTATAAGGTGCAATCATCATGTCAACCAAAAGAGAAATTCGAATTTACTTTAAGAAAGAAATTCCAAAAGAATCACATGATTTGCCAGAGCAAATTAAAAGTTTCAATATTTTGGGCTCCCAAAACGGGAAGCTGCCCCAATTGCTTAAATTTGGTCCACAAAACCCATCAAATTAACCCACTTATGACGGTCTTAGTTTACAAACAAAAAAACATTATTTGATTTCACCTTATCTCATCTGATTTTGATGTTCTAATTGTCATCTCTCAGCCTCGATCTAAGTCTAAGAGCCCCACACGCCATGCTGTCTTTTAATTTATTTATAAGGTTAAAAACACCTCGTATAAAAAATGAGCTAAATAAGACATTAATTAAGATAAACTAAAAAATTAAAATAATTAAGTAATTATTTAACAACTTATGGAATTAAATAAGATTTGCTTTTTAATCTATAAAATACAATTTAATAATAATGAATAATCTTTTTAGTTGAGAAAATAATTAAATAAAAAATAAATCATGATAATACTTTTGATTTTGTATGATGTGAAAAAACAAGAGGATGCGTATTATGCGCTCTGCGTACTTATAAGAGATCACTCGTGTCCATTTGTTAGCTCTATTTCTACAATGCTACTTTTCATTTTTTTTTTCTCAAAAAAGTATATATAATTTTTCTCAGATTAACCGCATAAATTATGAATTTGCTCTCTGTAAAAAATTATTAAATTAACCAGGTGGAAGCTAGTGTAAGCAGGGAATCAGAATCACTTGCTACCAAAGTATAATTAAGTTCACCATTAATTCCGTCCAAAAGGGTTTAACGGCTGATAAATGGGAAAGACTTTAAAACGAGTTGGTTTAGTTATGATTTTTATCCCTTTATCATACTAAAACTTGTGATTTTATCTTTCAATGTCTACTTTAATTTGTTTTTTTTCTATTTTTATGATTTTATTAATAAATTAAAATTGGTATTAATGTTAATTATTTCTTCTAATTTTAATAATATCAACTAATAATAATATTATGATGTTAAATTAAAGTAGAAGAATTAGATTCCAAATTTTAGTAATAGTATAGGGACTAAAATTAAAATTAAAATTAGAATTAAAATTAGATTCCTATTTTCCTCTTTCTCCTATATATATATATAAAAATGGATAGAAGTACTTAAAGGAAGCACAAGCTGCCTTATATTAAAACACCGCTTTCTTTCTATTTACAAATACGCCGCTGCCTATCGGAGCTCAGTCAGGTACAGTTCGGTTTCCTCCTATTCCGATGTGGAAGAGATGTTTTATTGTCCGGCTACCTAAAGCACCGCAAGAATCTAGTATTATTTATTAAAAAATTATTTTTTCTTCTTTTATTTTTTGCTCCTTTAATATAGATGTTTTAGATTTTGATTTAATTTGTGATTTTTTCTGTGGTTATATCTTGACTTGGACTGGGAGTTTCTGTTACTTTGGCATTTATTTCGGATCTCTTCTTCACCTTTAAAGTGATTTCGATTTTGTTCGTTTTACTATATTTAGGGTTTTTATTTTTTCCCAATTAATGATAGTAATTATTGATATTTTGTTTTGTAATTGAATCCACTCTTATTTAGTCCCTAGAAACAAGCTAATTGCTCGATGCTTGGTTTTTCCCGACTTTTTAAAGTATTTCGGTAAATTGTTTCTATTTTATTTATTTTTTGCTTTCTCTTGAGTTCTGAGTGAGTTGGTGGGCGTACTATGAGTGTTCTTCTGATCTCTTTCACTTTGTCTCTCAACTTATTAGCTGTTAACTGATTGAAGTTCACTTTACTATCAATAACGGTAATTGTGTTCTTTTTCTTCAAGAAAAAAAAGGGAAAGTGTTTTTAGTTATTTTCGTTGGTTTAGACTTCCTTTTTGGTGGGTGTTCTGGTTAATTTCAGCTTCGCTTTTTTCTATTCCTTCTGTTTTAACATCTAATTCAACTTTAATTAAAGATTAGATAGATTGGGGGTTTAAAATCAGATGCAATGAATTTTAGTAGCATTTTAATCTAACAATAGCCACGTTGATGTTCTATTTTGTTTTTTGGTGTTAGTAATTGAAGGTGTATGAAGCAGGTGGTTTTCCTTCTACAGTACCGCTGATGCTAATATCGGTTGAGTTCGTGTTTTGGATAATGTGAATAATGGTTGTTTGAATACTGTTAGAGAATTAGTTTGTATTGTATTGGATCATGGGGGCTGCTTGTTGTGTTGCTGCTAGAGATAAAACTATCGTAAATGGGTCAGGTAGCGATGTTCTGCATAGGAATATAAGGTATTCACCGACATGGAGTTTCCGTTGGGATAACCGAGGGCGCGTAGCCGGTGAAGACACTTCTATAAGTTGGTTCTCAGATGCAGTAAGTCGGAATGATGGATCAGAGATCAAATATGAATCTGTATGTGCATCTGAGGATGGAATTTCGTCCGAGAGTTTTCAGTCTCGTACGTGGCAAAAGTCCCCAATTTCAGAAGAAACTGCTGGGCATGTGAGAACTCCTGCTTCAGGTAAACTATTGGGATGCTGGTCTTAGTGTGAATTTATGGAATTTGGGAATGTTGAAGTTAATTTTGAATGTTAAACTACTGGGATGCTGGTCTTAGTGTAAACAAAGAAAGTTGCTTCTGAGTTCTGAACAAAAGTCTGAAAAGTGACAAGCTCAAGCCCTTATAAGTCATGGAAGGAGATGTAATGTATAAATTTATTTAAAAAGTGAATTTTATGTTTCCCACTTTTCCTTCTCAAAATGCAGATCATTTTCCGTAATTTACTAGGTTACTTCATTTGGTAAGATCTTGAAAACCAATTTTAGAGGAGTTACATGCATAACTGGATTAGCTTTGGCCCTTGGTTGGACAGTGGTCAATTTTGCAAGACCATTCTTCTGGCCTTTGTTTTTCCACCTTATATGAATTATGCGAGTAGTGTGTCAATACTTCATTTTGGTCTTCTTTTATTTGGTTGGGGGGTGTTCATGTGGACTTTTGTAAAGGATGGATGCAATACAATTTTCCAACATTTCTATTAACAGGATATGTATGGAGTCTAGAGGGTCTTCTTTTATTTTTGGGTAGAGGGTGGAGAGCAATTGAACTGAGATTTTCTCACTTGTCTCCTTGTTTTCATTCATGGGAAAAAAGTCATTTTTAAAATGTTGGTCTTGCCATTCTATCATAAGGTTGGTTAAGAAAGGTCCCCTTGGAATCGTTCTATATAACATTCTTTTACATTTATTGTGCAGATCAATCTATTTCAAGGAATATCTCCATTGATGTGAACTCAGAGCAGGTAAAACTCTTTTCCCCCAAGAGGCAGTTTCAGGCATCTCCTTCATATCACATTGTTTTGAGAAATATGGATTGTGTTTCAGGCGAAGGAGTCAGTAGAATCCCCTGCGGCCTCTTACTCATCTCCTTCTAAGTTATCACTTTCGTTGCCATCAGCTTCCTCCTTAGCAACATCCCCTATGTCTTCGCAGAGTCATGTCTATCCTACCAGTTCAACAATAACAAAGTGGCCTCTCAAGACTCCCGGACATCATCTATTGAGTCAAGTATCTGATAACCGAATTCTGCGATTAAAGTCACCTAATAGATACCTGGTTGGTGAGGAAAGGCTTGTAATGCCTTCATGGAGCAATGAATCAAATGGGGGCTCTTGCGGTGGTTCTTCTGATGGTTGGTCTATGCATGCCTTTCCTGAACTTCCTACATCTCGTAGGGAGAGGTGGTCTTTTGATAACGACACATGGAGTTTTCATCGTGAGAGAATAAGTAAATGCAGTGGCCGAACCTCGGCATCAGCTTCTGTTGATCTGCAAACATGTGGTGTTTGCTCGAAGCTGTTATCAGAAAAATCTTTGTGGAGCACTCAGAAGATTATCATTGGCAATGATCTTTCTGTTGTTGCTGTGCTAACTTGTGGCCATGTTTACCATGCTGAATGTTTGGAAAATATGACTTCTGAAATTGACAAGTATGACCCTGCTTGTCCAATATGCACTTTGGGGGAGAAGAAGACAAATAAATTATCTGAGAAAGCATTTAAAGCTGAAATGGATTTTAAGGCCAAAATCAACAAAAAATCAAGGAGCCGTGTTGTTGATAGTTATATGGATGTGGATCCTATTGTATTTAATCGTATAAAAAGTAGTGGGCATGAAGGTAAGGCCTCCAGTTCAAGCATGAAAAGCTCCTTGGGCAAGCCTTTCCTGAAGAAACACTTTTCCTTCGGATCAAAGGGAAGTAGATCCCCTTCAGAGAACCATTCTAACTGGAAAAAGGGATTTTTCTGGGCCAAATCCAGCAAGATCTGAATGTCTTATCTGCTGTTAGAAGGTTAGTATCTCTTTGACTGATGTACTAAATTTTTCAGTACAGGTATAAAATTTCCTTTCATCAGCTTAATAAGGTCATAATTGAGACCGCAGTCTGTCTTTGTTTCTGAGTTTTCAAAGTAGTAGATGTATCGTACACCTGTTAATTTTGACCCTAACCTGAAACCAGACTCGATTTCCTTGAATTTGAACTCGACCAAACTTGATTTTGACCATTGAAAAATAATGGTCCAAACCCGTTAATATTTAGTTTCTTGGGTGGGTGTGGTCGTGATTTGTTGCTTTTTATGTTGTACAGATTCTGATTTTCTTCTCTGCAATTGTATCGGAAATATAGGGATTGCAGACAGTGGTTTGCAGGATGTCAATTCATGAAGGATTCTTGATATCATTCTGAAGTATTTTTTTTTTCAACAGGGGTATCCTATGGGACTCGCTCTGTAAAGAAGAAAATGGAAACTATAGGTGAAAAAAATAGGCTCAACAGGAGGAAGAAATATTTTAAACAATGGAATATAATATAATATATAACCTCATGAGTGATGTTATTCTTATTTTGTACAGACTGATCTGTTTCTTGCTTGGACTGCATTCATACACGAATTGATTCAATATGAAATCCTGTATGTGGCTAATTGATTTTGGATCCTTTTGGAAGTCAATTATTTTCGTCATGATTCGTTAACATCAAAATTATTTCTATTTTTCGAATTTTCAAGAATTTCACTTGAATTCTGATTTTTCCAACTCAAACTCTTTTTGGTTACCACTGATTCTTCAATTTTCTAAAATATAAATAATTGAAATTTTGAATTAATCTATTCTTAATTTAATCGGTTAATTTGTTACATTTAAATCATGGGCCGCTTGAGCTACACGTTTTGTACGAAATTATCGGAAGTGGATCATTGCCTGATTCCTCGCCACGTGTAATTCCTAAAGTTTAGTACGATCATCGATGGATTTTCCATCTCTGAGACCCGATACAAAACTCCCTTGCTACTTAAGTATAGTCGAATTCGAACTTATTAAGTAATATAAGTGATAAAATTGAATGTTGTTTATTTTATAGATTTATTACTTAGTAATAAATTAGTGTCGTTCATTTTAGAGATTTTGAATTTGAGCAATTAACGAGCGTGATTTTTTTAGAGATTTTAAATTCAAACAATTATATATGTAGTGTATGTATTCTCTATAAATTTTGAGTTCGAACAATTATATTTATATATGTAAGGCGTTTGTTTGATCATTGTCAAACACATTGGATTAATAAATAAATAAACAAAAACTACAGTCGAACTCTTCTTCCTTTTTAAGACATGGTGTATGAAACCAAGTAGAATTGCTATTACTAGTAGTATGCTTTTTCTTTTGGATTTACAATTACTAGTAATATTTATTTAATTATTATTTTAAAATTTAAAATATAGTTTTTTATATTTGAAACATGGCACGATAGCTGTAACAGTTAAAAATTCAGTTAAGCAAGTTCACTATTAAAAGAAAGGGAGGAGTTTTGGTTAAAACATTAGACCATGTCCAATGCTACCAAATGTCTAAAAATGGACACCAAAACCAACAAATTCTCAACGAAAGAAGAATAACCCAAAAATCATTCTCCACGAAACATTGCCCTCACAATTTATGTATTGCAAATCCAGTTCCTCTGCCAACCCCTTTTCCACCATTGATATCCCAATCATAAAACACAAAAAAAGAACAAACAAACAAATGTAACACCATTTCCTTACTCTCCCCGAACACCTTTTCGTTGGTTTTATTTTGTTTTCTGTGTAACATCCCCCCCCCCCACTTTCATCCAGGAGGGATGGAGATAGGAATGAATCCCATTAAAACATCACATATTGTTCCACCACCACCATCTTTATCCATGTCTATCATCCTTGTAATAACGTTCTTATGTTGTCCCACCTCCGTTGTTTCCCGTGCAACGGGTATTTTCAACCCCACGGACAACATCCTCATCGACTGTGGTGCCAACGATGCTCCGAAGCTCCCCGATGGAAGGATATTCAAGACCGATAAAGACGCGTCTGAGTTACTCAACTCTAAGGATGCCGTTCAAGTGTCTGCCTCCAATGTCGATCTCCCTTCGCCTTTGTTTTTAACGGCAAAAGTGTTCCACGAAGAAGCCACCTACACTTTCGAGCTGAAACGACCCGGTTTCCATTGGCTCCGACTCTATTTCTATTCTATAAAAGATGGCAAATATGATCTTCAGCAGTCCACGTTCTCGGTGTCGGCGAATCACTATGCTATCCTTCATAACTTCAAGATTAGCAATGCTAGTATACCTGTTCTCAAGGAGTATCTTCTTAACTTGAATGACCCTAGATTTGTTCTCAAGTTTTCTCCCATGACGAATTCGTTTGCTTTTGTGAACGGCTTCGAGATCGTCTCGGTGCCGGATAGTTTGATCGCGGACGAGGGGACTTCGCTTTTCCCGGTTAACGCCTTCCAAGGGTTGTCCAAGCATGGTTACCAAGTTGTTTATAGGTTGAACATGGGGGGACCTTTGATTACCCCACAAAATGACACCCTAGGAAGGACTTGGATACCTGATACTGATTATCTTAAGGATAAAGCCGTAGCTGCAAAAGCCTCTACTTCAACAAGTGCAATCAAATACCCCGAGACGCTAACCCCATGGATTGCACCGGCAACGGTTTATTCATCCCTCATTGAGATGGCGGTCGCCGAGGCGAGCACAATAAAGTCAAACTTCAACGTGACATGGGAGATGGAAGTCGATAAAGCGTTTGATTATTTGCTCAGGTTGCATTTCTGTGACATTGTTAGCAAGGCACTCAATAACCTGTATTTCAATGTGTATATCAATGGTAAAATGGCTATCTCCGGGTTGGACTTGTCGAGCATAACCGGTGGGCTGGATGTTCCGTACTACAAAGATATAGTAGTGAATGCTTCGACGTTCACCGACAGACTAACTGTTCAGATCGGTCCACTGAACCAGGATACCGGAACCGTTAATGCGATCCTTAATGGATTGGAGGTGATGAAAATGAGCAACTCGGCCAATAGTTTGGATGGGGAATTCGGTGTCGATGGAACCTCAAGCTCGAGCCACAAGGGTACAGTGGCCGTCGTCGGTTTCGCCATGATGTTTGGTGCCTTTGTGGGTCTTGGTGCAATGGTTATTAGATGGAAGAGGCGACCCCAAGATTGGCAAAAGAGGAATAGTTTTTCTTCATGGCTACTCCCACTCCATGCTGGAGACAGTAGCTTCTTGAGCAAGTCAGCTGCTTCCCAAAAGAGCAACTTCAACTCATCGACACTAGGCCTAGGCCGTTACTTCTCTTTTGCAGAGTTGCAAGAAGCGACCAAAAACTTCGACTCGAGTGCAATAATCGGCGTCGGTGGGTTCGGAAACGTGTATTTAGGTACGATCGACGATGGAACCCAAGTTGCTGTCAAGAGAGGGAACCCCCAGTCCGAGCAAGGTATCACGGAGTTTCAGACAGAAATCCAGATGTTGTCAAAGCTAAGGCATAGACACTTGGTGTCACTGATCGGTTATTGCGACGAGAATAATGAAATGATCTTGGTTTACGAGTACATGTCCCATGGACCTTTCAGGGATCACTTGTACGGGAAAGATTTGCCGTCTTTATCGTGGAAGCAAAGACTCGAGATCTGCATCGGAGCAGCTCGCGGACTTCACTACCTTCATACCGGTACCGCACAAGGCATCATTCACCGCGACGTTAAGACCACCAATATATTGCTCGACGATGCCTTTGTTGCCAAGGTTGCAGATTTCGGGCTGTCAAAAGACACACCAATGGGGCAAACTCATGTTAGCACCGCAGTGAAAGGCAGCTTTGGGTACTTAGACCCAGAGTATTTCAGGAGACAACAATTAACTGAAAAATCCGATGTTTATTCGTTCGGCGTAGTCCTACTCGAAACCTTGTGCGCAAGGCCAGCCATTAACCCACAGTTACCTAGAGAGCAAGTTAACTTAGCCGAGTGGGCAATGCAATGGAAGCGGAAGGGCTTGCTTGAAAAAATCATTGATCCTCATCTTGTTGGTGCCATCAATCCCGAATCGATGAACAAATTCGCCGAGGCCGCCGATAAATGCTTGGCCGAATATGGTGTCGATAGGCCTTCAATGGGGGATGTTTTATGGAACTTGGAACATGCTTTGCAGTTGCAACAATCATCCTCGGAGGGAAAATCAGAGGAGGAAAACAAACAATCAAACACCGCCGACACCGATGCTGACACCACCATGCCGACTCCAGCGGTCACTCCACCATCCGAAACCAACTCTCCAGCTCCTCAACCGGAAACCAATCCATCAACTGGAGATAGTGACAACACTGAATACTCAGGGTCAATGTTAGCGCAGTTTCAATCGCTGGATGGTCGATAAAACACTGCTGCTCGATAATTAGGATCATAAATTCTTGCATTTCAGGAAGGAAAGCATTTCGTTTTTCTCATAAAAAATATATAAATATGAGCAGCACTTTCTCTATGTAACGACAATTTCATCTGAATTTCTAAAATTCAACAACTTATATCAGAGCATACAGTGCGATTGATATATATATATGCATTGTAGTACTGTTAATATTATTTTCTCAGTTGTTTACATTATCATATGCATTTCAATTAGAATCAGTTCCAGCTGCTTTCGGGGCGTAGTTAGAACTTTGTTGCTAGAGGATCAAATTTGGATTATAAATTATTGTAGGAAGTAAAATGTACTTTTATCAATGTATTAGTTTATAAACTTTGCAATGTTTAGAATGATTTAGATCACTATTTTACCGTTTTATGGGTTCAAAGTGTACTAACTTATAATTTTATCATATTTAAAAGAACTTAAAGATTGATTTTGCAATGTAAAAATATATAATAATTAATTAAAATTTAATAAATCGATAATATAAGTGATCAAAACTTAAACTTAAGTTTTTTAAATTTGGTAAGAAAAAATGTACAGATATGAAAAGAAAGTGACTAATCCAGTAATTTACCCTAATTTATTTTTCTTCGATCACATTAAATAAATTAAAAGAAAAAGAAAAATCTCTCATTTTTTAGTTTCATCATAATACAGGGACTAGAATCCACAATTCCTGAAACTTTTCGTTCCGTACGCAGTATCGTACATTCCGTTATGGATTTGCCACTTGTTGATTTATTATTGGTCGACGGTACAATGTCCGGAGCGACAACTACTACCGAATCCTCTCACTTCACCTGTACATATATAGCACACGCTTTCTAGCTTCGAGCGTAAGTTCATTTTCTTCTTTTATTTCTTCGCTTCACTCAGCAAAATGTAAAGAGTAGATTCATTTTAAGCATTTTTTCAAATTTAGGGTTTCAAGGTCGGATTCTAATGTTTATCTTATTTTGCTTACGCTTTTTTGGTCAAATTGTTAGCAGCTACATTTACTTCAGTTGAGTGATCTAATGGAACCGCCATTGCCGGTTACGCCAACAAATTGCGGAAGCTCAAACGGTATTTCATATTAAATCACCAATGTGTAATTAATGATATTTAGTGGTTTGAATCTTAGTTTGTTTGACGTTGATATACGAGGTTTTGCGTTTGAACATGTTCAATTGTAATTGTTTTTTATTTATGATCATGACAGATCTAAAAATTTAAAATTAAAGGTGTAAAATTGTAATACGATTTTCTAAAATAATGAATGAGTATCAAATTTTATTATTATTTTATTTATTTTATCACATTAAACTAAATTTAATTTTTTTAAAACAATGGTATACACTTGCTCCCTAGGCTTAGTGTATTAGCACCTGATTTAGGGATTAGGATTAATGCATTTGCACCTGATTTAGGGAGTAGAGATTAGGGATATTGGTTAGTTTAGATATTGTATAAAAAATGATGTGCTTTCATCCATTTTCTTTTGGACCATTTTGATGCTGCGTTTTGATCGATCGTATGTGATGATGATCTTCTTTTGTTTTATTTGCTTTAGTTTTTTGCCATTTCGCTTTCCGTTAACTTTGAACATTATTGTTCTGTTTATTACTTTGCCTGGAAATTCGGGACGCCTTTTGATTGTATTCCAACTGTATAAACAAATAAAATATAAAAATGAGCATAAGAAGAAAAAAGAGAGAATATTGACCTAATATTTAGTCTGTTTGGCTTTTGTCTTTTGATAATCTTGTTTATATTCTCTGCGATTGTTGACAGAGTCTTGTTCTAATAGTCGTAAAAGGAAGAGATTGTCGAGTGTTTCAAAAGAATATGGTAGCATGTCAGCCAATAGAAATCATTTTGATGGAACTGAAAATAAGCCTAAGGTCTCTACGAATGTTACTGATTTTTCCGACCCATTTGCATTCACTACTATGCTTGAAACCCATAATATTGGAGGCCAATACGGAAGTGTTACAAAAGAAATAGAAGCCCTTTTTTCTAGGAATGCACTTTTGGTGAGCAAAATACTTGCTTTGCATCCTTGTCTTTCCAATGTGTCGGTAGATGTGAGAAAAGGCCAGAGGAAAGAGGCTTCACAGGTGCCAAGACGACAGCTTGTCCATTTGTCAAGGAATTTTTTAATCGACTAGAAGGATGACACGGTTGGAAGTGGTATCGCATCAACAACGTCACCTGTAGTGGTTCTGGATTCAGATGATGAAAACGAAAATACGAGGTCTCTGTGCGCTTTTCAGGAAATTGTATTGAAGAAGCCATCTGAGGTGTTACTCTCCAAGGAGAAAACGGTATGTTCTTTTGCACATATTTATAGTTTTATTTGTGTGTCTGAGGATGCTATGAATATCAAATCTAAACACTGTGTTACTCAGACTCAGGTGTAAGTGTCCAGCATAGGCACGTGTATGTATTTGATACATGTATGGCCAGATTTTTCTAAGTTTTTCTACATATGTGGAGGATCCTTGAAGATCATATCTCCATATTTAAGTGTCCGACACATACTTCATGAAAAATGAAAAGTCAGAACTTTAAATGTATTAAGGTTATAAAATAATTTTGATTTTTTTTTAAGAAAACCGCTTTTTAGTTTACTTTGCATATTTCGTGGTTCAAAGTTAAAGGTTTTTATGTTTTGGTTCTTCCATATAGGGGTTCAGCCGACTCAAATTAACCCAACATGAAAGTGGGGAAATACGGTATTCAAATATTAGATGATCTTTCTGTTTGTAAGTGTGTTTGTGATAAAGAAAGTGAGATTTAAGTTTTTAGAGTCTCTGCATTTTTGACAAAAATGAAGTTGTGTCCCTTCCCCGTTGAAATGGCATGGTTTGAGATGGAGCAAAATGAAATGAAGCTTAGGGACTGAGGTTCTTCATCACTTGTTCTGAATGTTAAAAGAGCCAAACTACACGGGAAAAGTTAACTTTACAAAGTTGTGGGTGCATGTCAAGGTGGACGAGGCTATATCTATCCATTTAAATATAAATTACACATCGAGTAACCTTTTGTAACAAAAAATACACAACGAGAATCCATTGTTGAGTGAAGCCATAGGACCTCAATTGACCCTGAAGAAATTTTTATTTTATTCAGAGGAAATCAGCCACATAATCCACTACTAAGTGATGCAGATATATGTTATTGTCTAATTCAGATTTTTTTCCTCTTAATTTATCTACTAGTTTCATCCCAATCCTATTGGCCATTGGGGACATGTTCAATGTCACTGTTATATTAATGGTTGATTATAGGTCTTTTGAGCTAATACTTATAAAATGCTCACAGGCGAGGGTATTTCGAGTGTTCCATTTTTTTTCTATTTTTATCCAATCTTAATTTGATTGGCGTGATTGATGTGTTTCAGGTCAAGGAGTCTATGAGTAACAGAAGTTACCTGAAAGAAAATGTTAATCTAACCAGTGAAATTGATCTAAAGAAGGATGAAGACAACCAAAATTCGAGGCCTTTGCATCCTTTTCAGGAAGTTGTATTGAAGAAGCCATCTGGGGTATTACACTCCAAGGAGAAATCGGTATGTTCTGCACATATTTATATCTTGAGTTGCATTTCAGGATTGAAATAGGGATATAAAAGTCACTACGAACATTGAATTTACATATCTATTTTTTTGAAAAGTTGAATTTACATGTAGTAGTTTTATATTTTTTTTTAAGAAAGAAAACCTCTCAGTTTAGTTTGAATACTTCTTGGTTCAACCTCTCAGTTTAGTTTGAATACTTCTTGGTTCAAAGTTATAAGCCTTTATGATTTAGTTATTTTTTGTACGATTATTATTTAATTCAACCCACATTCACCCAACAAGAAAGTGGGGAAATACGGCATTCAAATATTTACATTAGCCCTTAGTCAGCTTTAGTTTATTTCCATGCCTTTGCAAGTTTCAATAATTATCTTTTGAGGACATCAACGGAATCTTACGCCTGTAACCATGAATAATGTTAGTCTAACCAGTGAAATTTATCTCAAGAAGGATGAAGACAACAAAAGTCCGAGGCCTCTGCACCCTTCTCAGGAAATTGTATTGAAGAAGTCATCTGGGACATTACCCTCCAAGGGGAAAATGGTATGTTCTTCATGTGCACATATTTATATTTTGAGCTGTGCTTTCGAGGATTGAAATAGGGATATAAAAGTCACTTGTTCTTCATGTTAAAAGAGTATAGTTTGGGATGGGGGCACGGGGAAAATTGAAATGATGCTTGCAGACTAATGTTTCTTCATCATTTATTCTGCATGTTAAAAGGTTCGAACATGATGATATGGGAGAAATTTTTTACTTTAGAAAGTTGTGAATGCACATCAAGGTCTATGAGGCTAAATATTTAAATATATTTGTTTTCGGAGGAAGATAACTACATATCCACTACCAAGAGATGCAAATGCATGTTATTGTCTAATTCTGATTTTCCTCTTAATTTATTTGTTAGTTTCATTTCAATCATATTGAGGACATGTTCAATTGCAGTCATATTTATGATTGGTTATAGGTTTTTTGACTTTACTTATAAAATACTTTTTCTTCAGTGTATTTCAGTGTAATGGTTATGATCTTCAATCTCTCTGTGTATGTTTCATGTTTTTCATTTCATTTTTATCCGAACTTAATTGATGTGTTTCAGGTTGGGGAGTCTAAGAGTAACAGAAGTAACCTGAAAGAAAATGTTAGTTTAACCAGTGAAATTGGTCTCAACAAGGATAAAGGTGTTTATGTTGGTGTTGAAGAAGATGCCGATACTCAAAGTGAGAATGGAGATGATGGATTAGGAGATATTTGGCAGCAGATGTCAATGTCATTAGAGATTTCCAAGGTATTTCTGACTCGTGAAAAGTAATTGGTAGTACCTGTTGTCTTCTTTCTAATATTTATTGATCATTAAACTGCTTTTGAAAAAGTGTTGAAGGTGCCCTTTTTAGAACTAGATTGTATCTAGATGTCCTCAAATGTTATGGTTCTCTGTTTTGGGCCACCACTTGTGCAAACGTCCTGATGTAGTTATTTTGAACTTTTTATTTCTTGAAATTGTCGAGACAACTAAGCACTCATGGTTTTGGTTTGTGTTTTGATCTGTTGTTTGCTTGGCCTCATTCTGATTGTATTGGGTCCTCTACATTTAGGTTGATAGATGAGTGGAAAAAATTACTGAGCAAAACGCATAATAGTGGATTCATAACATATAATTTTTCTAGATGGAATTAGTACCTTATCTAACTTTATTTGCACTTGATATTACTTACTAGCATACATAGTCATGAAAGATTGTGATAGGATAAGAGTTCATAACACATAATTCATGCTTCTCACCTTCATGTAGAATAAGAAACCTCTTTTTTACATATCAGAATCAGTATAATGTCAATTATTGAACTTCGGGCAATTAATTATTTCCAATGTTCACTAATGATGCTTTGGTAGGATGGGTTTGAGGATCTTTCAAGTGAACGGATGTCAGAATATGAAGACTGTGACCATTCTTTTGTATTGAGGGATGATATCGGTTATGTGTGTTGCATTTGTGGAGTTATTGAGAGAGGAATTGAGACCATAATTGAGATCCAGTATAACAAGGTAAATCAATCTTATGATCATTCATCTCAATCTTATAGGCCCTATCAACTCATTTCCTGGCTGAAAATTTCAATGTCTTGAGTCTATTTTTTTCTTTTTATTTATTCAGGGTAAAAAGAGTATACGTATTTACTTATCAGAAGGACGGGATGTCAAATATAGAGGATCGAGTGAAACTGATCGAATTAAGTTGTCTGAAGGTGATTTAAAAGTAACTGACATAGCTGCTCATCCAAGACATAGGAAGCAAATGAAACCTCATCAATTAGAGGGCTTTAATTTTCTACTGAACAATTTGGTAACAGAGAACCCTGGAGGCTGCATCCTGGCCCATGCACCTGGATCTGGAAAGACGTTTATGATAATCAGTTTCATGCAAAGTTTCCTAGCCAAATATCCACATGCTAAACCACTAGTTGTTCTTCCAAAAGGTATCTTGGCTACATGGAAAAAGGAATTCCAAACGTGGCAAGTAGAGGATATTCAACTGCTTGATTTTTATTCTGTGAAAGCTGAAAATAGGTCTCAACAATTGGGGGTGTTGAAGCAGTGGGTTGAGAGCAAGAGTATCCTTTTTCTGGGGTACAAGCAGTTCGCTACCATAATATGTGATGGTGGAACCGGCAATATTCCTGTTTCTTGCCAGGAGATACTGCTCAAAGGGCCTTAAATTCTAATTTTGGATGAAGGCCACACACCAAGGAACGAAAACACTGATGTGTTACAATCCCTTGCAAAAGTTCAAACACCTCGAAAAGTTGTACTTTCAGGAACTCTCTATCAAAATCATGTCAAAGAGGTATTCAACATATTGAACCTTGTTCGACCAAAGTTTCTTATGTCAGACTCTTCAAAATTAGTAATGAGGCGGGTAATGAGCAAGGTGCAAATACCTGGAGGGAGGAGGCAGATCAAATCTGGAGCAGATGCAGCTTTTTATGATTCGGTGGAGCACATACTGCAGAAGGATGAAAATTTTGAGAGGAAAGTCTCGGTCATACATGATCTACGTGAGATGACCAGCAAAGTTCTTCATTACTACAAAGGAGATTTTTTGGATGAGCTTCCTGGACTTGTTGATTTCACTGTTGTACTTGGTCTTAGTCCCAGACAGATGGATGAAGTTCAGAAGTTAAGAAGGTATCAAAGAAGGTTCAAGATTTCATCTGTTGGTAGTGCTGTTTATTTACATCCAAAATTGGGTTCTTTCTCTGAGAAGTCTGACACGACTGATGATAATATAGATGATAAGATTGATGACTTGTTACACAAATTAGATATCAAAGAAGGAGCCAAAGCAAAATTCTTTCTTAATATGTTAAATTTATTCGAGTCAGCTAGTGAGAAGGTCCTTGTTTTTAGTCAGTATCTCATCCCCTTGAAATTTTTAGAGCGATTATCAGTGAAAATGAAGGGTTGGCATCCAGGAACAGAGATTTTTTCGATCACCGGTGAATCAAGTAATGAACAACGGGAGTTGGCTATGGACCGCTTCAACAACTCTCCCGATGCTAGAGTTTTCTTTGGATCTATCAAGGCTTGTGGAGAGGGAATTTCTTTGGTGGGGGCATCACGAATTATAATCTTGGACGTTCATCTGAATCCATCTGTGACTCGCCAAGCCATAGGCCGTGCATTTCGCCCTGGACAAAAGAAGAAAGTGTATTCATATAGATTGATTGCGGGTGATTCTCCTGAAGAGGAGGATCATGCTACTTGTTTCAAGAAGGAATTAATTGCAAAAATGTGGTTCGAGTGGAAGAAGTTATCCAGATGGAAAGCATCTACATTATCTATGGCAGATTAGTGTTGATTAAATCTGTTTTATCATCTCTACCAACTTTTTTCCTCTCTATTTTCAGAATGCCTAGTAAGGTTTATAGGAAGCTCAACTCTATTATGTCAAACTTTTTGTGGGAGGAGGGTCCTTTAAAGGGCCGAATTCACTGGGTGAATTGGAAAAGGGTCTGTCAACCTTTAGAGGAAGGTGGTTTGGGAATCTTGGATTTGAATTTCGCCAATAGAGTGCTGCTAGGTAAATGGGTGTGGAAGTTCACAAATGAAAAAGACTCACTTTGGAAGAACATGATTTGCAGCAGACATAATGTGAGCATCCAGTCCTTAGACCTCAGCAAGGCAGTCTCTCCGTCGGATTCTTGGATATGGAAGGTTATTACAAAGAATTTTTTGGCAGAGGACGAAATTGGATATGGTTTGAGATCTCACTCGAAGATTCAAATTGGCAATGGAAAGTCGGTTGATTTCTGGCATGATGTGTGGCTAAACGAGGATTCCTTAAAGAATCAATTTCCAAGGATTTACGCTCTTTCTAATAATAAGTGGGGTAAAGTTTCAGAGTTTGGCAGTCTAATGAGGAACAAATGGATTTGGAACATTCAGACGAGGAGGAATCTCTGCGATTGGGAGTTGGATCACTGGATTCTCTTGATGTCATTATTGGAGAATGTCGGTCTCTCGGATTCGGTGGAAGATTTTCTGGCATGGTCGGGGAAGGGAGATGGATTGTTCACTGCTAAAGCTTGTAGGTTGACCTTTTCTTCCAGCTCAGGGGGTAATTTCATGTGGAAAAGGTTTGTTTGGTCAGGTTTGGCTCCTCCTAGGGTCGAAACCTTTCTTTGGCAGGTTGCTCATCAAAGATTGGCAGTTAGAACGGAGTTGATTAGAAGAGGAATTCATTTGGAGGAGGTCTTTTGTCCTTTTTGTGCTAAACAGGAGGAAACAGTTCAGCATTTATTCATATCGTGTTTGATTGCATGGGACGTATGGAGCAAGTTCTGGAGGTTATGGGGAGTCTCGTCTGTATTGCCTAAAGATCCAGTCTCTTTGCTGTGTTCTTGGTCGGACTTAAGGCCTAAATCAATTATATGGAGCCTTATTCCGGGGGTAGTTCTATGGTTATTATGGAAGGCTAGAAACTCGGTGGTTTTTGAAGATTGGAAACTGGACAGATCTACTCTTTTCTTCATATGCAGATTCAGATTGGTTAAATGGTTCCTAGCCAAGTACCCGAATGTTTCCATTCAGGTTGACTCTCTTGTAGGGGATCCTACACTTGCAGATAAGCATCAGAGTAGTGACCATAAAAGGATGAAGGTGCAGGGATGGAGTCCTCCTCCACTTCATTTTTTTAAAGTTAATGTGGATGGGGCAGTTAGTGGGGATGGGCTGCTGGGGGGTATTGGGGGCATTTTAAGAGACTCGGATAGTAAAATTCTAGGGTCTTTCTCGCACGCTGTTGGTCCAGGTCCCCCTCCACTTGCTGAGCTGAAAGCCATTGAGAAAGGCATTGATTTCTTCCTTTCGACGGATTGGGCATTGAAAGGAAGGTTAATTATAGAAAGTGATTGTAAGTCAGTGGTGGATTGGATTTTGTTGCCGACTACATCTCCTCGTTTTCTTAGTTCGTTGGTTCAAAAAATTGCTTCCATAATCACGGAGAGGGAAATCATTATTAGACATATCCCGAGGAGTTGCAATTGTGAGGCTGATTCTCTAGCTAAACAGGGGATTGAATGAATATTATTAAGTGTCATAGAGGTTTTCTAGCAGGTTCTTGGTCTATTGAGGCTGAAGGGGTTGGGAAAGTTTTGTTATTGTTTAAGGAAGGTTTGGTCGTTTAGGGAGTTTTGTTTAAATATTCTGTAATTTTTATGGCTTTGTCAGTGTGTCTTGGTTGTATTTTATGTAATGAGTCCCTGATCAATAAAATCCTAAGGCACTCTTTTCCTCCCTCTAATGATTAAGGAACTTTCTCAAGAATTCCTTTAATCAAGAAGGGGGTTTTTAATGAAGCCTGTAATTTCTATCAAAAAAAAAAGTATTGTGGTGACCGAGTGTTTGACATGGAAACTGTTAATATGAATGAGGGTAAGGATCTGTTTTTGGAAAGTCCATTGTTAAGAGAGGATATTAGGTCTCTGTACAAAAGGTGAGTTCTTTTATTCGAATCAGTTCTCATTTATTTTCTCTTGGTTATTGCATTCCGACTTCTGTTCTCCATATTTTCAGGTAGAGGCTGTGATCATGGCCAGCGGGATTCCATAGACACAAGTAATATCTCACTTCTTTTGTAGTCAATCAGCCCATGCATATATATATCCTTGTTTATACGCTTCTGAAAACAGTGTGGGCAAGTTTCCTATATTAACCAATTCGATGCTTTAGAAATCACCTTTTCTGACAGTTCTAGATGACTTTTTCCCCCTGGAGATCAGGAGGATTTATAACATCTATTATGAATCCAGAATGTTTAGGATCTAGAAATTTCAAATTTTCAGGTAAGGTTCCAATGTGATATTTTCATGCAATTTCCTGTTTAACAGCATGTTTTTTTAGCACAACCCGTAATTTGAACCAAATCTATTGATTAGAAAATAGTGGTCATGATGATTTCAAAAATATGCCAAAAATTTGTATTCTTTTTGTGGCTTACGGACACCAATCAAAATGTAGATGAGATAGTGGCCCATAAAGGCATGCAGAGCACAACATTGAAAATCATCATGTCCACCTGCACCTACAACTATCCAATTCCTACCTTTTATTTCTAACTATTTTTTTAATCCCTGAAGCTGCACTATTTGTACACATTTTCTCTTTCATCATATTAACAAAAATTATATATCTTTACAAATATGCTGAATCACCAATCAATTTCTTAATATATTACAGCTACTATGCTTTTATAGTTTACCATGTTCTGAATCTCTCTGCTTCTGGTTCTTCCGGCTCCCTCTCCATAAGAAAATATATGAAGATTAATGCAAGTTTAAATCTGCAGTCCAAGTACATATCATTCTACAAAATCACGTAACATCTGAGAGGAACTGAACCCTTGTTGCCGATTACCGGGGTTTATGCATTCAAAATCCGCTGTTTCGGCTCCTACCGAAGTTGTTATTTGATTGTACATTTCATCCCCTCTCATTGCAATGAAATTTTGATGATGGCTTCCATCTGTCATGCTTATGCTACCATCCTCGTAATGCTGCAATCCCAGAGTGAGAGATACACCACTTCCACTGCCAAACCTCCCCAATTCCGAAACATTGTAAGCCGTGGCCGCCATGAATTGGTGACTACCACCATCCAGATGAACACTTTCATCGGGGATATTAGAGTTGCCCATAGTAAGCCTATGCTCCTCCCTTGGCTTCTGTAATACATACTCGGTTTCAGCTTCTCCGCATGTGACATTCAGGAAACTAGCTCCGGGAGTTGATCCCGAGATGCCTACGTCATGAACATTGTCAGATTTGGAATCCATCAAATGCCCATTGCTATGTCTCTCTATCGCCGATGAGCCCCCACTTTGTTGCAGATCTTCACCTCTGTCCTTAGAGGTCATTGTATCACCTTTTGTTGCTTTGACAGCATTATCAGACGAAGAATTAGAGTTCATTTCTGCATCAGCAAATTCTTCCTTGTACATCTCTTCAACCATAGGCTTCCATAGACGCACCCGAGCATTTATGAACCAGTTTGAAACCTGGGCAGATGCAAATGTATCATTAAGGCATCAACAATGAAATATATATAGAAAGAGTGACATCATTTATCGCATGCGTCTAAATAGATTACGGCACATATTGATCAACAATGAACACTACTTGCACCGAACAATTTTCTTCATTTATATATTAGTAAGATGAGTAGTTTGCAGATGTCAGGTCTAGATGAAGTGAGAAACTTGGATATAGTAACCTGACTTCTAGTCAAGCCTGTCTGTCTTGCCAACAAGATCTTATCAGAATCCTTCGGGTAGCTGGAGGAAAACCGAAATAGCAATTAGTACGACATTGAGAAATCAATAACACGGGAAGTGTTGCATCGAAACTTACGGATGAAGAAAATGCTCGAATAGCCAAGCACGAAGTATTGAAACAGAGCTTTCAGGGAGCCCTCTCTGAGGCCTCCAAGCATGTTGTTGCATCATTCCAAGCTGCTGAAGAGCTCTCTGCTGCCTTAGCTGCTGATCCACATAACGTAGACGTGTAATCCTCATGTCTTTACTGTTTTCCGAAGTATCCTGCTCGCTGAGACTTGTACGTGTTGCCTGAATTTGACCGTTAATTGCATCTCGCAAGCACCGAAAGTGGCACGATATAGTCTGCAATGCAAGTGCAGTGTACGGCTTAGCAGCTCCACACCCTGCTACCACGTCAAATGATGATACCACAATCTGCATCTGATGATAATATTGTTTATACCTTCTATCAACCTGAAGTATCAACCATTCGACACTAGACATGATCAGAAAAAGAAACACAATAAAACAATAAAGATATATCAGAAAGAACAAAGTAATACTAAGAAATCAAACAGAAAAGAACCTAGTTCCACAGGTTCTTTTTGAAACTACAACGAAAAATATTCAACTAGGACTCTGGCTGCAAGAGTTTATCCAAAAAGTTTACACGAAATTGTGTTGACCTCGGCAACAAATGGGGTAAAAATATACAATCAAGTTATCTGAATCTTACCTCATCCAACATGGACAACAGTTTCGTTAACTTGCTTTGTAATTCCTGTCTTTCAGCATGTGAGAGCTCTTTTGGAGGGTTCATGGAGGATTCTTGCTGGGTTGCAGGCACATTCTTCGATCCCCCATCTTCATCGGAACTCTTCACCCGATTTTCTTGCGAGTTTCGTTTTTTCCCTCCATCGGGCTGTTTGAGAGCCTTTTGAACATTAACAACTTCATCCAGCAGTTGTTGTGCTGCCTTGAGATACTTGGAATTAGGAATAGTTCTTGCCATAGTTAACATACCATATGCAGACAATTCCCCTTTATTCGAATCTTGATTACCACCAGAAAAACCGAAATCGGTATTCCGATAAGGGATTTGAATTCCAGAAGGGATATGGGTACCAAGGCTTAAGGATAGTCTTTGACCATTGTGAATGACGCCGGAAGCACCAGTCATTGGCTGCATAGCCAGCATTTCATTTCTATCGTCCCTCCAAGCACCAAAACCATGGTCCCCGAGGTTAGACAAGATTCCTTGCTGCTGTGAAGTCGAAGCAGAAGCTTCGACGGCTGGAATCTCGGTGCAGTTGTTTTTCAGCTGAGAATTCCCAAAAAATGCATCGGAATAGGACCCTGAACTCATATACAACATCGTATTACCAGGAAGAACTGATCCCTCTAGATACGAACCCGGCACCGTCGATTCTCTTAAATAGATCATCGGAGCTGTATCTCTTTGATTGTCGGAACCAGTGTAATAAGTAGCCATATTTCTTTCTTTCTTCAAACTCTCCTTGTTCCGGTTCAAGTCAAATTACATAGTCACGAAATTAACTAGAAATAAGCAATCGAAACAGACTTCCATCATGAACAATCTTGAGCATATTCAGAAAAAAATAAAGAAAAAAACTGCAAAGAACAAACAAAAAACTTTCTTATGTTTGACCATCTTGTTCATACACAAAAGAGAAAGAAGTAGAAAAAAAAACATATATACACATGAATAGAAGAAGAAAAATACCTGGAAACCAGTAACAGTTGTTTGAGGTATGGGGAACAAAGAATTCTCAATGACACCACCGGATCCGATGAGGGGAAATTTCCTTAGGAAACCAAACACTTTGTGATCCCAAGAACAATCCAACACTTCAAAAAAGAAAAAAAGAGAGAAGAATTCTTTGATGTTTGTCGCTCCAAATAAAAGATGAACGATAATAATAATAATAATAATAATAATAATAATTCAGAGCAATGAATGAATTCTATCACTTTTATTTTTTCTTTGTTTGTTTGCTCCTTTTTTTTTACCAATCATATATTATCCAATCCATCATTTCCATTCAAACCCCACGTGAGAGATTCACACACAACTTGAACTTTGAACCCTATGGCCCTAATCCCATGATAGCTTTTCTTTCTCTCTGTAAGACTGTAACTATTTCTCTCTTTTTGGAGATAAAACAAAAGACTTTTTAACTTCCAGAGGTTATTTGCCTTGAAACCCAGAAATTGTAATATTTCAAATTCTTACAGTTTCTTCTTCTCCATCTTCATCTTCTTCTTGGTTGTTGAAAAAAATATGTTTGGTTAAGGAGTTCTATCTCTTAACTAACAGTTGGTGGACCTAAACATAAAAACCCTTTCCTTAAACCCTCCTTCTCTCTCAATTTCAATACCCCCTCTGCTGTCTCTCTCAGCTTTCAGCATGGGAACCTCTGTTTTTCCTTTTCTTTCCTTTTTCTTTAGCTGCTGCAATATCTATCTTATATCCACCAAGAATGCCATATTCTATATCCTTCTCTTATTTACTCCTTGGCTTAATTGCAATATATATCCCAAATTATGGATCGGGCTTTAAAATTGTCTGAACTTTCTAAAAATGTATTAATTAAGTCTCAAAATATCATTAATCAAAAAATTTCATCAACCTAGCCGTAAACTTTTTTTCTTGAGAAAATAAAATTCCCTTTAATCAATGAAACTATCCCAAGAATTAAACCTAATTGGAAACATAAACGTTAAATACTAATGCCTAGAGCAGTTAAAACCTATAAAATTTAAATAAAAGAATAAGAAATTAAAATTTATAAAATCTCATAACTTACAAAAGTTAAAATTTGTATGATTTCTTCTATGTGTTTACATTGTATCAACTAAAATTTTCTATCCACTTAAATATTAAAAATATGTTTAGACACTACAGTTTAGTTGTATGAAAATATAATTACTATTTCAATAATTATACTTATATATAATTACAAGTAATTTTAATTATATAGACATATTTGATAGAAGAAGTGTAGTTATACTATAATTTTCTATATCATATTTAGTAGTACAAATTAGGATTATAAAATTACTTAAATTTAAAATTTTAAATAATATCAATCATAAAATTAAAAAATATAATTATTCGCGTA
Source organism: Hibiscus syriacus (assembly GCF_006381635.1). NCBI lineage: Eukaryota > Viridiplantae > Streptophyta > Magnoliopsida > Malvales > Malvaceae > Hibiscus > Hibiscus syriacus. The sequence goes on from NW_024062795.1 coordinate 3,471,597, forward strand.
ATTGCACAAATACTCATCTCTTCAAAATTTTGAGAATATAATTGAAAGTCTCTGATCTCATCTAATTTAATGTGATTCACAAATTACAATAATTATTTAAACATGTCACCCATGTATAATCGCACTCAAATCTTTATCTTAGATACTCTTAAGGTTTAAAAATGATTGAAAAATAAAAGAACTAAATCCATAGTTTACACATGATACAGGGACTAGTAGAAGAATTTGACATTTCCAAACGTGAAAAGCGAGGCAGTAGGTACCCGTGCACTGTACTTTGTCTATTTCCTCTAACTAATGTTTAGTTTAGATACTCTTATGGTTCTATACTTTCCTTTATTTATGCTTTTACACCCTCTGCTTTTCCTTATTTGCATTTTATATTTATCTTGGATTGAACTTTTATTATAATTCAGACTATTCACATCTATAAATAATCTCTTAATATTGAAAATTATTTATTACAAAAACATAAAATATAAATAAAATTATATAAATATCACACGAACCAAGCGATCTCATTAGTTAAGAGATTTGTTTTTATCCCTTAAATACGCAGGAGTATGACTCTTCATTATTAAATGATTGACAGTCTTTGAACAAATATTATCTTGTGTTCATCCAGATTTATCAAACAAAATTATATAAGAATCGAATCGTACTTTATGTATTCATGTTGAATTAAACTTGTTTTATGACTTAAACTATTGTTTCTATTATTACATTACAACTAAATAAACTTTTTGAATAGATACAATTTGATGAACATTGAATCAGATTTCGTATTCATCTTGAATTGAATTTAAACTAATTAAATATAGGTAGATAATATCTTATTATCTAAATTATTTCTGACTTAAACATAAAAAATGTTATAATTACATTTGGTGGTGCAATTTATAACGCTACACATAAAGTTTGAGTGGTCAGCTTTTATTGTATTCAAAATTCATACAATAAATGAAATTCAAGAAGTAAACTCATATGAATAGAAGATTCAAGGACTTGAATTAGTCAAATACGTAGGATATATTTATGCTTGTTGTTGTTGTTGTAGGCCATAAGTAGATTATTTTTCAAACAAGATTGCCAACCAATGAAAATACATATAATATATTATTTTTGTCATATACAATATTTGAGTGTGTTGAAGTATTTTTGCGAAACATTCTATAATAAATTACTGGTAATAAAATATTAGAGAGCCCACACAGATTGTTTTTGCACCTAAGAAATGGCAGATAATTAATTAGTAAATGTAAGAGAAGATCATCAAATTCTAAGTTAAAAAATTTCCCCTTCAAATGTCAAAATTTTGATTTAATAATTTTAAAAATCGTGGTAGTATAAATTAATACAACAATAAAGTTACATTTTAATTTCTATTAAAATTTAAAGTTAAATTTTTGTCTCTCAAGAAATTTATAACTTTATACTGAGAATATTCAAAAACCTTGGATCTCCCTTATCAAGTGTACCAATATCTTATTGGCATAATTTTTTAATTAGAAAAATTAAAACTATCACGGATCTTATGTATTCATTTTATATAATTGGAAAATCTATATATATATAGAGAGAGAGGGGGGGAGAGGGGTGGCATGGTTCTCAAGCTTTTGAAGAAACAAAACCAATTAAATTTTTAAACAGTTTTTTTATCAAATTAAACTCTTAAATCAAAAATTTATATTAATTTAAATTGAATAATGAAAAAAAATGAAGTCCTTCGATCAAATTTCACCATCAAGTCTTAATACTTTTATTGAAATATTATTGTCACACGAAACAACGCCGCTATGTCATGTTAAATTTGTAGACATAGACGAAAGTAAGATTTCATGTTAGATGACGAATTTCTAAAATTTTAAGTTAAGAAAAACTTATAAGATTTTAGGGGGTAAAAATATATTTTCAATAGAAAATACAAAAAATATCTAAAATATACAGGAATTTAAAATTTTTAGGAGTAAACACCCTACTTGTTCTCTTTTAAATTTATCCATGATTTTAGATTTTTAAAGAAAATTTCTAAAAATATTATTAAAATTGTAGAATAGTCTAAATATTTTTAAATATTAATGAAGTTTTTAAAATTTCATTTGGTAGAATTGTGATGTGATTTATAATATTAATTGATTAAAAGTATTAGATTCAACAGTTAACCTTAATGAAAAATGATGAATCGATGAAACTTCAAAATATAAAACTTAATTGAATGTAAAGATAATGGAAAGATTTAATTAATTTTGTTAAAGCTTGAGGATTTTTCTTAAATCTAATTTTTAGGTTAAATTATTAAAATAATAATATTTTATTTTTTTTTATTAAAGGCGTGCTTATATCCCAACATCTTTTTAAAAAATTGTCTTTAAGGAAGCGCTTTTACTTCTGTGACAGGTTCAAGATGAGATTAGCATTTAGAGAAACAATTTATGTGACATGCTACGTAAGAAAAGACGTTGTCACGTAAATGTGTCTTCATTTTATGTGACATAAATGAACACTATTATGAGGATAAAAAAAATGGAAAAATAACTTCAGTGATCGAAAATATTTTATAATATACGATTGTAACCAATTTTTTATTTATTTGTAAAAATGACCAACAAATTCGTAACGCGATCTCAAATTCGCAACGCGAATTTGTAAATCGCAACACAGAAGTCAAATTCGCAAAGCGCGTTTATTTTTGCAACGCGAATTTTATTTTTGAATTCAAAACACAATATTAATTGAGAAACACAAATGTAAACATTATTATCGCAAATCATAACCTAAAACTCTAAATCACAACTCAATCTCATCTCCATCTCTCACTCTCTACGGCGACAACCGTCCCCATCTCCGACGAAATCCGTCCTCATCTCCGGCGAAATCCGTCTATCTCCATCTCTCAGAGCAACCCTCACAACCATTCACGATCATAAATGGAAAATCAACCACCGAGGGTTAGTTTAATCTCTTATTTTTATTTTGAAATTGTTGTATTATTATTAGATTTTTCTGATATTGATGATAAAATTTACTGGTAATTTCAATATATAATCTATAACCATTTCACTTAGATTGCTTAGTAAATTTATTCGGCTGCTGCTAATACTGCCCTGTGAAGTTATTATTTGTCTTTGTTTTGTCTTTTTGTTGAAGAAATGCAATTCATTCAAGTTTCAATTTGCAGAAGAATAGTTTTTGAAACTTAAATTCGCAACACGAAAATGAAAATCGCAACGCGATTTTAGTTTCGCGTTGCGATTTTTATTTTCGCGTTGCGATATTTGTGTTGCGATTTTCTAGTTTCGCGTTGCGATTTTAATTTTTTCGTTGAGATTTTCATTTTCGCGTTACGATTTTCATTTTCAGAAACTACTCTTATTCTGCAAATTGAAACTTGAATGAATTGCATTACTTTAACCAAAAAACGAAGACAAATACTAACTTCACAGTGTTGTGAATTTAAGTTTCAAGAAGAAACTACTACTCTTTATGTTGTCCTTGAACCTGCACTAAACTTATATGTTGTCCTTTTAAATGTTTATATAAGTGCTTACTTCTGGAATGTTATATGATGTTTTGTGAACTATGATGGAATAATGACTTGGGTGAATACCATGCTAGTTTGAAACATATTTGGCTTTGTTTCCACTGTTTAATATCATGTCTGTTTATTGTGTATAATTTGTAGTTTTTGGTATATCTAACTTTGTATATTTATTGTTTTTGTAGAATTTTTTTTCAGCTGCATTGACCTTAAGGAATAAATTAAGCATAGCCACTAAAATTGCGTCGACGCTTACACCTCTACAAAGATAATTGTTTGAGGATACTTGCTTCGGGCCATAGCTGAAAGTACAACATCCGGGTGGAGATGATATGTTGACACATTTGTTTCTTCAGACCATGACTAACGATCTACCCGAGATGATACAACGTGGTGATAAAGAGATATGGTTTTATTTTCCTCCGGCATATACTTGTTTTGGGCGGGAGGGGTTTTGCTTAATCACTGGTCTACGCTTCGGACACGATGATGTAACCCGGTACACTAGTCATATCTCCCGCCCATCATGGTTATCTCGGGTTTTTCCTGAGCTGGCAAAGTCGAAGCCGAGTTTACACGTCGACGACTTGAAGAGATTATTTGTTAAAGATGATTTTACTCGGATTGATGACCTTGATGTTGTCCGAGTATGCCATTTATTACTTTTGCATGTCAGCTTTTTAGGCAAAGAGGGCAAACAATCTATCTCTGATGACCTAATATTATTGGTAGAGTACCTAAATGAATGGAACCTGTTTCCGTGAGGTTCATATCTATGGAAAGTTACCTGGAAGAAGTTGTCGTCTACCTTTGAGGACCGAAAAAGTTTACGGGGCGATGGTTCTAAATATACTTTGACAGGATTTACTTGGGCCTTTAAGGTAATAATTTCTATATAATGTTTCCAAAATTATAATTAATTATTTAACAATTAATAATGTTTGTGTATTATATTATTGTTTGTAGATTTGGATATTTGAGGCTTTCCCCAGCATTCAGACATATGCGATAAAAAAAGTCAAATGATATTCCTAGGGCTATTACCTGGAAGAGGATCCGCATGTTAGATTGGGAAGAGTTACTCCCACATACGACGATGAATGATGTAAGTTAACACACAAATAATACAATATATAAACAAGTGATTACTAGTACACGTTTAACTTTGTTTGAGCTTTTATATTGTTAGGAGGCCAACTGTCCATTACAGAGGCTGACACCCACAGAGGCTGAGCTTGCCACTGATTGGTGGCAAGCTAGTAAGCGGTTTTTTGATGGGACAGATGATGAACACCCCCCACTTCGAGAGCCATCACCTGATCGGGCCGATTCTACAGCTCGACACCCGGAGCCATCACCTGATCGAGCCTCTTCTCCACCTCCACCATCACCTCATGATAGACGACCAGCAAAGAGACCACGGCATTTATCTCCCTATTCTCCATCTCCACGGGATGAGTTAGGGGAGTTACGTGATGAGGTCGGTACTTTGCGTCATGAGGTCGGTACTTTACGCGAAGACAATGGTGTATGGCGTGATGAGGTTCGGTCTTTACATGGGGAGGTGGATTTTTTACGCGATGACAATGGTGCGGTACGTGGTGAGGTATCTACTTTACGTGATGAGGTTGCCGCTCTACGCGAGATTATTTTATCTTTACAGAATGAGGTTCATACTCTACGCAATGAGGTAAATTTGTTTAATACTGTACTAAAAATACAAATAACCTTTTTTCGACATTATTTATTTATTTATTTACTGATTTATGTATTAATTTATTTTCAGCGGCCCGATAAGGTAGATGTTTTACGTCGAGTTTTTCTTGCACGACGGGGTTCACGCATTAGACGTCGTGCATGTGCCATTACGTCTCCGTTCACCCCACTAGTGCCAAGACTCCGTAAGAAGAAGCCCGATGCACCTATCATCGTTCAAAAGGTGACTCCTATCATTCAATATGCCCCTCTCATCATTGAAGAGGCCCCTCCCACCGTTCAAGAGGCCTCTGTCATCGTTCAAGAGGTCTCGCCCACCGTTCAAGAGCCCGATTCACATGGCGTCATATGTCGACATATTGATAAACCCCCTCCCGTGCCCGATATGATGGATGTGAGTTGGTTTTCGTATGTGTTACCGGCCAGTACCATTCCTCAGCATGAGAGGGAAACACTACCAGACACAATTACGGATAATACCCTTTGGGCTAAGACCGCAGTTGATTTTTATCTATATGAGCGGAGCAAGGGGTGTTATTATGACCTATGCAAACTCGATGATGTTATGCATTTGTTTCTTGATCAGTCTTGGTGGGGTATTTTATTAGGGGTTGAAGATAATGGCTATCTCGAAGGGGTGGTAAGTTTTATATTCTTCTTATATTGCATTTTGATTATTTTTTTAAATTATTAATAAATTCACTAATATATGTATATTTTTATAAAACATCATATTGATGCATGGGTGTCACATCTTCTAAAAATAAGGAAATTGAGGAAAATAAGAAATACTCGATTGACTATTATGCCGACGTCTTTTCACGTAGCTCACTTGAAAGATCCGAGAGATGCTTCATATATGTTGGGTAATGGAAAAGCTAAACTTTATCCTGCGTGGTGAGAGGTCGATAAGGTTAGTATTTATTTTTGAATATTTTAAAGGTTTTCATAAATTTTATTTGATGTGCGCAATTATTTATGATTGCAGGTGTTTATCCCTGTTTTGGAACGTCGTCATTGGCTTCTCGTCGAGCTTCAGCTCCCATCCCTGAAGACAATGGTATATGACAACATGTTGAATTACATACCATTGTCTGATTTGAGAGATATTATTTGTAAGGGATGGAGCGCTCATTTGGCGAAATACTTGGACGCGATTGATTATTGGACTAATCCTGGAAATAAGAAGCCAAAAAAGTTTAAAGTTACAATGATCAGAGACGATACCGCGCCACAACAAACGGAGGGAGCTAGAGGGGATTGTGGTCCTCTTGTATGCATGTGCTTGGAGCGTTTGACGACAGAAAGTAAACACCTTCTACCTCCCACATATAGAGATAGAGTTGCAGTAGGCTTATGGTTTCGGCATTTTATGGCTCGAGCGATATATGCGAGACGTTGCCTACCTACATCCGCGTACTGAAAGTTTGCATGAACAATTGGTAAGTTTTGAGCAAGTGTTGTTAACATATATACTCTTTGTTGGTTTGAAAATGTTTGGTTAAGTACCTAGAATTCAATAATTTGTTGTTTGTTGGTTTTAGATGTGTAGAAAGTATTGTTTGAGCAAATGTTTGGTTTCTGTAGGTTATTCCTGACGTGAGCTGCGTGAAATTGATATATTTGTGCATAAACAACTGTCTGGGGTACACTTTTTTTTCCTTGTTTAATTGAATTTTACATTGATTTGTTCTCTTTGTAAAAGTTGATTTGTTGAGGAAATAAGAATTATTTTTTGCTTGTTGATTTGTAAAAGTTGATTTGTTTAATTGATGTGTAAATAAGAATTATTTTTTACTTGTTTCATTGATTTGTAAAAGTTGATTTGTTTAAATTCAATCTGCATTATGTTGAAGGCAAAAAAGACTGTTGAAGGTACACTTTCGCAACACGAAAGTCAAATTCGCATTGCGATAGTCAAATTCACAACCTTAAAGTTAAATTCGCAACGCGAAAGTCAAATTCTCGTTGCGATTTTCGGTTTGCAATTTTGATTTTCGCGTTGCAAATTTAACTTTCGCAACAATCGCGACAAAAAAATCGCAACGTGAATTTGACTTTCGCGTTGCGAATTCAAGGAAAACACCTTCAAAAAGATAACAGACAACAATCTGATAAGTGATAACAACTGAACAAATCATAGCAATGTTCAAACTCAAGTTACTAATGAATGTCTAACTGAAAATGTATGCATTCACACATAAAATACACATAATACAAAGTTTGCATTTAAAAATCACCTAAGTTAATAAGTCCCAAAATGTGAAGCCGGTTGTGATTGGGATTTTGATTTTGATTGTAATTTTGAATTCCTTTTGCTTGGCACTATATGAGCTTTGGATTTTTATGAGGATCCATATTTTGGTAGAGGAAAAGATGATTGTGATGGCACTGGTGATCCACAGGTCAACCTTGTATGACCACTTTCCTTTTACCGACTACATGTCGATATCCTCTTCTCTTACCCTTAGACGGTATACGATCGTGATTTTTTGGTCGGCCAGGTAGCATGCTGTCCATGACTGGTGGCAAAACTGTTTGTAAGTCATTCGATATGTCACACTTAGAAGGATGTGAAATAGGGTAGACAATCTCGGCATAAGTCTGTCGATATACTTCTGTAGTGTAGAAATCTATAGCGCATGTGCTTGAATCATCTTGGTTTAGATGAAGAGAAACTTTTATAACATGGCCACACGGATAACCAGATGTTTGTCATTTCATACAACTACACGTTTTTGCATTTAGATCGACAAGCCCATTTAAGTTATTATTCAATACTTCAAACAAAGTGTTTGAACATGGTTCAACTCTCCATGACGTTGACTTCACAACACGTTTAGTGATATTTTTTTAGTCCATGGTGTAACACGACGTTCCAATGTTCCTGTAAATTTAAATAAATAATACTTAGTAAAATATATGATAAGTTACGAATTTAAAGAAATAATACATGCATGGTTTCTTTTCTTGTAGTACCACTGTTGAATAGAGGCTCAAAAAAACTCCATTAACATAGTAATGGGTAATTTCCGGGAATGACGACTTAGAGCGTTGATTGATTCTGCACTATTAGACGTCATGAAACCATATCTTGCTCCAAGTTGATCTACTCTTGACCATCTTTCAAACCCGACATCTTCTAGTGTTTGAGCACATTGAGACAAAACACGTCTTAAACAATTTATATGCTTATTAAAATCCACTTCCCGATAAGCTTTTACAGCCTTCCAGTATGTTCATTTGTGATTTTTTATACCAGCAGACCTTGATTTTAGATTTATGTACAAATGAACACCACAAAGTCCATGAAAAGCATCTGAGAAACACCTTCTAACATCGTTGTCAATTGAGTTTGCCCTATTGGATATGATTGTCAGATTGCTAATATGACCTATACAATCCCTAAGATGCCCCATAAACCATGTCCATGAATCAGAGGTTTCAGATTTGCCAACCCCGTAAGCTATTGGTAGCATCCCATTGTTAGCATCCATGGCTACTGCTAATAAGTTTACTCCAAGGTATCGACCTTTCAAATGTGCTCCGCCAACTATAATAACTGGGCGCATGCAAGTAATAAACGAACGAATCTACAAAATAATATACACAAGAAATATAATCATTTAAATGTGAAATGCATGTAACTAACAAAAATGAGTCAACAAAATTATATTGATTTACTAATCGCATCACCAATGGCGATAAACAACAACTCAAAGCGTTCATCTCTATCTGTTTTGATATGAGTTATCGACTCAGGATTTTTCAACTTTAAATTGTGATAATAAGCCGGCAGTTGGGCAAACGATGCTTCTAGAGACCCCCTCAACAATTCCAAGGCATAACATTTGGCTCTCCAAGCTTGAGAATATGAGATATTAATCTTGAACCGAGCATTCATGTCAGTCATAATTTCATGTCCCCGATATACTCTGTCATTCATAAACATTAACTCAGCCAGAAAACCACCAAACACCTTTTTGTTTATCTGTCTATGGTGAGGAAAAACTTGGGTTCTTGGACATGTATGTTTATCAATAAAAGTCCTAACTTGAAACATTTCGCAATCTTTTATCCTCTCTGCAATCATACGCCACGTACAGTTTTTTTCAATCATACACTTTGTTTCGAAACGATCTTTGCTTGATTTGTTAACTTTTAGTTGATAGTCATCTTCCACACATTTCATATATGAATCTATCTTCAAGTCTTCCTTTGTATCAAAACAATCATCTTTCTTGATACGAATAACTTTTGTATAACAATCAACTGCTATCTTTACCAACTCTTTTTCTGGTATCTGAAGTAATTCTGGCATATTCCAGTTATACACCCGTGGCATTTTCTTCTTTTTCTTTTCTTCGGGGACTTCTTATTATTCTTATTCTTCTTTAGGGTTATATGAATTACAGAATGGATGTTCAACATGTTCATTCACAGTTGTAACTTCCTCCTCATTATCATCAACAACATCTTCCTCGGCAGTGGCTGTTTCATCATCAAAATTTGGGTATTGACCAATATCAAAATCATTACACGCAGGGTCTGTTTCTTCTTCTGAAACATCATCAAAATCCGAGTATTGACCAAGATCAAAGTCCGGGTATTGACCAAGATCAAATTTCGAATATTGACTAGTACTCACAATTTTTTCTGTTGGCTCATAATCGTCTAACTGGTCAATACGAAAACCGGAATTTGGTGCTGAAAGTTGATTGGGATTTGGATTAGGAAAAGGTTGTGGGTTTTGAGATTGTGTTTGGTATTGGAAATGTGATGAAATACAATTTTCTTGGTGATGAAATTATGGTGGAACCATTAAATTTTGAGGTTGATAACAACGTTGTACATTGTGAGCACTATAAACTGGGGTTGAAGAACTGAGTTGATTACTACCCGCTACTGACCCAACTTCACTACTTCTAGGTTCAACAACATACAATGTAACATCATCTTGCGAAACACTAATGTAAGCAATGAATATTTCAACATCTTCATTGTCGGTTAACAAATAAACTTTACATTTTTTCTAATAAGATAGTCTAAATCCACTTAGAGACTCTAAATTCAATTTCTTTGCAACACGTAACATTAGAGTTTCATAAGTTAACTTTTTTAATGACAGTTTTAGTTGAAGATTCATGGGTAAAGACACATATTGTAAAACACCATGAACATTCTCCCATGACCCTCCAAAACACAATTTTATCCAAACATGATCAACATTAGATGATTTCATTCTACAAATTGTAAATTAATTTACTAAACAAACGAGCTATAAACTAGATATCAACACTAACTTAGAGAAAAAAACATACCTTTATTAAGTTGATAGTTGATAATTTGGGAGAGAAATCATTGAAAAATTGTATAGAAATAAAATTATGTAAAAAAAAAATTAGAGATGGGGAAGGATGTCGTTGGATATAGGAACGGATGTCGCCGGAGAGAGTGATAGATGGAGATGGAATGAGTTGTGATTTAGGGATTTAGGTTATGAGTTGCTGCTGCTGCGTAGTTATATACCCAAAACATTTGTGTTGCGAAACTAAAACCTGTTGCGAAATTAAATTCGTGTTGCGAATTCGAAAATCGAGTTGCGAATTTGAAATTCAGTGTTGCGAATTTGACTTCTTTGTTGCGATTTACAAATTCGCGTTGCGATTTTCCAAATTCGCAATGCGATTTACATAATCGCGTTGCGAATTTGGAAACTGGGTTGCGAAATAGGAGTTCGCGTTGCGAATTTGTTGGTCATTTTCGTAAATCCAAAAAAAGTTGGTTAAAATCGTATATTATAAGGGATTTTCGGTCACTGAGGTTATTTTCTCTAAAAAATTAGTGTTATTTTTTATATAAAAAAGAATAAAAGAGTGTTATTTTAATAATGTTGACCTAATTTTTATAACTAATTGTTATAATATTTATTTTTTATAAAATATTTGGGAACCAACATCCAATTAACAACTCCCACGTTTTTCATTATCGTCATCAGTGCAAAAGGGCCTAATTAAACACATTGTTTAGCTTAGAAGGCATAGCAAAAAGGCAATAATTGTGGCTTATAAACAATGATGAACCACGTACCACAAAACCAAACCTTATATGGGATTGGGACATTTTATAGTTATATTGTGGTTTTGATCCCCCTATCATGTACAAATTCGCAATTCCATCCCTGTATTTTAATTTGCCCATATCATTTTGTCAATACAAATAATTAACTATATTAATTCTCTCCATGTGCTTTAGTTTGTCTAAATCATTTAATCATGTTCGAAACTAATATTATTTTTTTAATAATATGAGATGATTACAAAGTAATATATGTTCATAATATTCTTTACCAATTGATAGAGTGCACATCCTGAAGACGCATCTGCTCGATCTCAATACCTTTAGAGAGAATAACATTCTTTTTTATCATTGAGATCACTTGATGAACTCGAAACTCATATTACTTTATATATTATAATATAATAATAGTATCGATTGAATTAAGTATATATTAATTATAACTATATACGTTATTGTAACTATAAATTCAAAAAAGTTAAACTTTTTCTCATCTCACGTTTTCTTTGATTAAATAAAAAAAATATGATATTTTTGTTGTAAGGTATGGCCATCAGCTTCAAGCATCTTTGCTTTGTTAATGAACCTTTTCGCCCTACCCGTAATTTGCATGATATATTAATATATTTTTGTAATTAGATTTAAATTAGATTATTTACAACATTGAAAACTCTGATTTTAAATTACACTATTTTCCTTTAAATTCTCTAATATTATATATCCTAAAATGAATTTCGTCATGGAAAATGAGGGCTTTGGAATATTCTCATATTTTTTTAATGGTGGTTATTGGTTAAGCTCTTTTTGGTACCTAACATTGATTAATAAATCTTTGGGGAGCAACAAGCAAATTTCCACGGCTGGCATGCAGCAATTATTCTAATCTTTAATCCAAAATATAATCCACCTTCGCCTAACAACTTTATTTTTAATTATATAATTCTAAATTAATTAGTCAAATTTTGATATTATTCAACTAATCCAAAATCATAGAACGAATTTTATAAGAAATTGCCAACCGACAATTCTAATCATATATTATATATATTATTTTTAAGTAAATACATATATTATTGTATTAAAAATTTAAATATCATACCTAAATATTTTAGGTGATTTATTGGTCTATATTTTATTTTGATTCACACTTTTTTTATAATACATGTATCTTATTCATCGTTAAATATATATATGTATATATATGCGTGTAATATTTAGATTTATTCTGATATAAAAAATCATACTCTAATTATTAGTCTCGTTGGAAGTGTACATTATTTGCATTTACAATTGTGATTATAATTATAAATGTTAAAATAAGCATAAATATCACTTCCAAATAAATAATAATAACTATAGATATTCTCATAATTATTTTTGAAGTTATAAATATATTATAGAATTATAGTTTGATCCTAGTGTTTTTTAAAAATGTTATTTTTTATTTTTGTTCATTACAAATTTATGTATGGTGAGATTTAAAATGATATAAAAACAAAAAATAATTTATATATATTGAAAGTCAAATTTAAATATTTAATGATTCCAAATTTTTACTTTTTGTTACCTTCATATATATAACATATTGAATACATATAATATATGTTGACGTTGATTCAATCAACTTAACAAGTGTAAACCACAACTTAATTTATCTTATTTTGAGAAGCAGGCAAACCATATAATCGACACGTTCAAGGTTTGATTGCATGGTTGGAGAGTAATCAACGATTAATAATTTAGTTTACTTTAATTTGGATAGATAATCATCAACGACGACCGGGGGAAGTGACCCTAAAGATCATGCTGGTGGGCCTCACAATAGACCCAAAGTCATAAATTGAATATGAGGTACTATATTGCATTTCTGATTATTTCTTTTTTACTGCTACTAAAACTCTTGGTTAAGAATTTGACATATATTTTTAATATTTTATTTATAAAATGTATATTTTGAAATATTTATAACTTAATAAATATACATTTAAATATTTAAAAGAAAACACTACTAGTTCTGCATGGATCACACTATGGGTTTCTTTAAAGTGTCATGGGAAGGCTCTTCACTATGAATATTAGTTGAGGGCTTGGTAGCCAATGGGACCTTTATTTAGGTTTAGAAAAAGTTTAATATATAAATTATCTCTTAATATATATATATATATATATATATATATATATATATATATATATATATATATATATATAATATAAATATATTACTTTACATATTTAAATTTAAAGGTTATTACAGATTTAACAAACACAAATCGTGGTTTCTTAATACACATCTTAATTTAATTTTGATAGAACTTATTAAGTGACAGAAGTGATAAAAGTAAATGTTGTTCTTTCTAGAGGACCCAAATTTGAACTGTTAGGTGTGTAGATTGTGTTTTTATTGTTAATAAAGTAAAAAATTATGAATATATGTTATCTTATAATTATATCAAACTATTAAAAAGTAATTTACTTTTAATAAAAATTTAAAAAATATATCCAAAATCAAACTAGAAATTTAACATAAACTCCGAATACCCTATTTTCATTACAAATGCATTTAAAAGGTTCAAAGGGTTGGACCAAGTCTATAAAAAAATCCGGCGGATCCAAAAGAGGCCAATAAATACATGGATCAAAACATCGTATTTCGGCCTTAAATTCGTACGGAGCCACAATCCTCGAAACCCAATCTAATTTGAGAAAATCGCCTCAGTGACCAAAAAAAAGTTATAATATACGATTTTAACCAACTTTTTTTGGATTTGCCAAAATGACCAACAAAATCGCAACGCGAAATAAAAATCGCAACGCGATCCCCAGAATCGCAAATCAGTTTCCAGAATCGCAAATCAGTTTCCAAAATCGCAACGCGATTCTTGAAAATCGCGATGCGATAGTACAAATTCGCATTGCGATTTTCCAAAATCGCAACGCGAATATGAAAAATCGCAACGCGAACACATAAATCGCAACGCGTATCCGTAAATCGCAACGTGTATCCGTAAATCGCAACGCGTATGGGTAAATCGCAATGCTTATCCGTATATCGCAACGCGTATCCGTAAATCGCAACGATAATACATAAAATCGCAACGCGTATCCGTAAATCGCAACGCGATATTTAAAGCGCCATTATAATCGCTACGCGTATTTTATTTTCAAATTACAAAAAGAATATTAAGACAAAATCCCGTAATCGCAACTCATAACCTAAAACCTAAAATCACAACTCAGTCCCATCTCCATCTCTCACTCTCTACGGCGAAGAAATCCGTCCCCATCTCCGAAGATTTCCGTCCCCATCTCCGGCGAAATCCCTCACAACCATTCACGGTCAGAAATCCCTCACAATATTCAGAAATGGAAAATCAACCTCCGAGGGTTAGTTTTTTTAATTATTTTTATTTTGAAATGTTTGCATTATTGTAGGTTTTTCATATTGAAACTGATGATAAGTTTACTGGTCATTTCAATAATAGATTAACCATTTCACTTAGATTTCATTTCGCGTTACGATTCTGTCGTTGCGATTTTCATTTCGCGTTGCTATTCTCTCGTTGCGATTTTCAAGTTAGTATTTGTCTTTGTCTTTGTTCTGTCTTTTGGTTGAAGTAATGCAATCCATTCAAGTTTCAATTTGCAGAAGAGTCGCAACGAGATAAATGAAAATCGCAACGAGAGAATGACTGTCGCAACGAGAGAATCGCAACGCGAAATGGAAATCGCAACGAGAGAATCGCAACGCGAAACCAAAATCGCATTGCGATTTTCATTTCGCGTTGCGATTCTCTCGTTGCGATTTTCATTTCGCGTTGCGATTCTCTCGTTGCGATTGTCATCTCGCGTTGCGATTCTCTCGTTGCGATTTTCATTTCAACCAAAAGACAAAACAGTGTTGCAAATTTTAGTTTAAAGAATAAACTACTACTTTTTATGTTTATTGTTTTTGGTATATCTTCACAGTGTAGTTTTTGGTATATCTAACTTGGTATGTTTATTGTTTTTGTAGAAATTTTTTTCGGCTCAATTGACCTTGAGAAATAAAGTCAGCCTGGCCACTACAATTGCAAAGAAGCTTTCACCTGCTCAAAGACAATTGTTTGAGGAAACCTGCTTCGGGCCATGGCTGAGAGTACAGCATCCGGGTGGAGATGCTAATTTGACCCATTTGTGGCTTCAGACCATGACATCAAATCTACCCGACAGTATACAACGTGGTGAGGAAGAGATATGGTTTCATTTTCCACCAGCGTATACTTGCTTTGGGCGGAAGGAGTTCTGCTTAATCACTGGTCTACGATTCGGACACGATGATGTAGGCCGGTACACTCGTCATATCGCCCGCCCATCATGGTTATCCCGGGTTTTTCCGGATGAGTCAATGGAGAAGCCGAACCTACATGTCGACGACCTGAAGAAATTATTTAATAAGAAAGCTGGTTTCACTCGGATGGAAGACGTCGATGTTGTCCGAGTATGCCTTCTACTACTTGTGTATGCCGGCTTTTTAGGCAGAGAGGCCAGACAACCTATTCATCGGGAGCTAATAATATTGGTAGAGGACCTGAATGCATGGAATCTGTTTCCGTGGGGTTCGTATATATGGAAAGCTACCTGGACTAAGTTGTCGTCTGCCTTTGATGACCGCAAAAGTTTGCGGGGCGATGGGTCCAAATACACTTTGTCAGGCTTTGTTTGGGCCTTTAAGGTAAGAATTTCTATATAATGTTTCTAAAATTATAATTAATTATTTAACAATTACTAATTTTGTTATTATATTGTTTGTAGATTTGGATATTCGAGGCTTTCCCCAGCATGCGTACATATGCAATAAAAACGTCAAATGATATTCCCAGGGCTATTTCCTGGAAGAGGAAAACTCTGTTGGATTGGGAAGACTTAATACCATATGCCACAATAAATAATGTAAGTTAACACAAATACTTTCATATAATATATAAACAAGTTATTAATAGTAGACGTTTAACTTTGTTTGAGTTTTTATATTTTAGGAGGCCAACATTCCATTACAAAGACTGACACCCACGGAGGAAGAGCTTGCCACTGATTGGTGGCAAGCTAGTCAGAATTTTTTTGATGGCACGGATGATGAGCAGCATCCACTTCCTCCAATTCGAGAGCCATCACCTCACCTAGAGCCATCACCCGATCGACCCGACTATACATCTCTAGAACGAGAGCCATCACCTATCCCGTCACATCATCGAGCCTCTTCTCCACCATCACCTCATGATAGGCGACCGGCAAAGATGCCACGACTCCTATCTCCCTGTTCTCCACCTCCACCTCAACGGGATGAGTCAAGGGAGTTACGTGATGAGGTCAATGCCTTGCGTGAGGAGATCGGTACTCTACGCGATAACGATGGTGCATGGCGTGTGGAGGTGTCAACTTTACGTGGTGAGGTTGCCGCTCTACGTGAGATGATAGTATCGTTGCAGAATGAGGTTCATACTCTACGCAACGAGGTAAGTTTAAGATTTTCCATATTTAACTTAATGATAAATTTACTCGTAATTTCACTTAGATTAGCCATTTCACTTAGATTGCTTAGTAAATTTGTTCGGTTGCTGCCAATTCTGCTAAACTGTGTATTTTTAACACTGTGAAATAGTATTTGTCTTTGTTTTGTCTTTTGGTTGAAAGTAAATTTGTTCGGTTGCTGCCAATTCTGCTAAACTGTGTATTCTTTAACACTGTGAAATATATTTGTCTTTGTTTTGTCTTTTGGTTGAAAGTAAATTTGTTCGGTTGCTGCCAATTCTGCTAAACTGTGTATTCTTTAACACTGTGAAATAGTATTTGTCTCTGTTTTGTCTTTTGGTTGAAAGTAAATTTGTTCGGTTGCTGCCAATTCTGCTAAACTGTGTATTCTTTAACACTGTGAAATAGTATTTGTCTTTGTTTTGTCTTTTGGTTGAAAGTAAATTTGTTCGGTTGCTGCCAATTCTGCTAAACTGTGTATTCTTTAACACTGTGAAATAGTATTTGTCTTTGTTTTGTCTTTTGGTTGAAAGTAATTTATCCATTCAAGTTTCAATTTGCAGAAGAAGAAATAGTTTACTTTCGCAACACGAAACTTAAAATCGCAACGCGAAACCAAAATCGCAACGCGAAATGAAAATCGCAACGACAGAATCGCAATGCGAAATGAAAATCGCAACGACAAGATCGCAACGCGAAACCAAAATCGCATTGCGATTTTCATTTCGCGTTGCGATTCTTTCGTTGCGATTTTCATTTCGCATTGCGATTCTGTCGTTGCGATTTTCATTTCGCGTTGCGATTTTGGTTTCGCGTTGCGATTTTAAGTTTCGTGTTGCGAAAGTAAACTATTTCTTCTTCTGCAAATTGAAACTTGAATGGATTGCATTACTTCAACCAATAGACAAATCAAATACTAACTTCAGGGTATTAGTTTGAAACATATTTTTCTTTGTTATCTGATGCATTTTGTGAACTATGATAGAATAATGACTTGGGTGAATACAATGCAAGTTTGAAACATATTTGTCTTTGTTTTCACTGTTTAAATATCATGTCTGTTTATTTACTGATTTTTGTATTTAATTATTTAGCGGCCCGATAGAGTGGATGCTTTACGTCGGGTTATGCTTGCACGACGGAGTTCACGCATCAGACAGCGTGCACGTGCTATTAAGTCTCCGTACACCCCAATAGTGCGAAGACACCGCAAGAAGAAGCCCGACTCGCCTGTCATCCCTCAAGAGTCCACTCCTATCGTTGAAGAGGCCCCCCATATCATTCCTCGAGAGTCCCCTCCCACCGTTCAAGAGGCAACTGTCATCGTTGAAGAGGTCCCTCCCACCATTCCAGAGCCCGATTCACATGGGGTAATATATCGAAGTATTGAGAAACCCCCACCGTTCCGGACATGATGGATGAGAGTTGGCTCTCGTATGAGTTACCGGCCATTACCATACCGGTATCTGAAGAGGAGAGGGAACAACTACCGGACACAATTTGGATAACACCCTTTGGGCTAAGACCGCAGTTGATTTTTATCTACATGAGCGGAGCAAGGGGTGTTTCACTGACATATGCAAGCTCACCGATGATATCTTTTTGTTGCTTGAACGGCCTTGGTGGGGCGTATTATTAGGGGTCGAAGACAATGGCTATTTCGATGGGGGGTAAGTCTTATATTTTTCTTATATTTCAATTTGATTAATTTTTTTTTTAAATTTATGTAAGTCACTAATATATGTCTTTTTTTGTAAAACAGCATATCGATGCGTGGGTGACACGTCTTCTAATAATAAGAAAACTTAAGAAAAATAAAAATATACGATATACAATAATGCCGACGTCTTTTCACGCCGTTCACTTGAAGAATGCACGAGATGAATCATTTGATTTGGGCAATGGACAAACTAAACTTTATCCTGCATGGTGGGAGGTCGATAAGGTTAGTATTTATTTTAGATTGAGTTTAAAGGTTTTATGAAATAAGTGCGCAAATGAATGAATTATTACTTATGATTGCAGGTGTTTATCCCTGTTTTGGAACGTAAACATTGGATTCTCGTCGAGCTTCAGCTCCCATCCCTTAAGACAATAGTGTATGACAGCATGATAAATTACATATCATTGGCTGATTTAAGAGATGTTATTAAGGGATGGAGCTCTCATTTGGCTAAATTCTTGGATGCGATCAATTATTGGACTCGTTCTGGAAACAAGAAGCCAAAGAAGCTCAATATTACAGTTATTAGAGACGAGACCGCGCCACAACAAACGAGCGGAGCCAGAGGAGATTGTGGTCCTCTCGTATGCTTGGCGTTGGAGCGTTTGACGACGGGAAGCATCAAGTATCTACCTCCCACCGATAGAGATAAAGCTGCAGTAGGCTTGTGGTTTCGGCATTATATGGCTAAATCGATATATACGAGACGCTGCCTACCTGCATCCGCGTTATAAAAATGTCCATAAACAATTGGTAAGTTTATATACTTATAAATGAAAATGTTTGGTTAAGTAATTAGAATTCAATAATTTGCGTAGAAAGTGTTGTTTGAACAAATGTTTGGTTTCTGCAGGTTAATCTCAGAAGTGAACTGCGTGAAAATGATGTCGAGCTGCAAAAGTTGATTCAATAGTTTAATTGATTGTTTTTTGATTGTTTAATTGATTTGTAAAAGTTGATTCAATTTTTGATTGTTTAATTGATTTGTAAAAGATGATTTGTAAAAGTTGATTTGTGTAATTGATGCGAACATAATTCTTATTCTTATTTGTGCTTGTTTAATTGATTGAAATGTAATGGTTGATTTTGTTGATTTCAATCTGCATTATGTTGAAGGCAAAAATGACTATCGCAATGCGAAATGAAAATCGCAATGCGAAATGAAAATCGCAACGAGAGAATCGCAATGCGAAATGAAAATCGCAATGCGGAAATGAAAATCGCAATGCGTTTATAATTTCGCATTGCGATTATCTCGTTGCGATTTTCATTTCGCATTGCGATTTTCATTTCGCATTGCGATTCTTTCGTTGCGATTTTCATTTCGCATTGCGATTTTCATTTCGCATTGCGATTTTCATTTCGTATTGCGATTTTAATTTCGCATTGCGATTATGTCTGTTCGATTTTCATTTCGCATTGCGATTTTCATTTCGCATTGCGATTCTCTCGTTGCGATTTTCATTTCGCATTGCGATTTTCATTTCGCATTGCGATTCTCACGTTGCGATTTTCATTTCCGCATTGCGATTTTCATGTTGGGATTTTCATTTCGCGTTGCGATTGTATTTTCCGTGTTGCGATAGTCAAATGCATGCCTAATAGTGATAACAACTGAATAACAAGAGTTGGTTAAGTCAAAATGGTTGGCCTGAGTCATTAATTCAACTGAAAATGTTAAAAGTTCACACATAAAATCCACATAATACAACGTTTGCATATGAGCTTTTGATGGCAACGTTTACATAATACACATAAAATGTTAAATGTTAAAACGTTTACATAATACAACTGAATAACAACGTTTACATAATACAAAGTTCACACCATATGAGCTTTGGATTTTGATGAGGATCCATATTTTGGTAGAGGAAAAGATGATTTTGATGGCACTGGTGATCCACATGTCAACCTTGTATGACCACTTTCCTTGCACCGACTACATGTCGATCTCTTCTTCTCTTCACCCTTAGACGGTATACGATCGTGACTTTTTGGTCGGCCAGGTAGCCTTCTGTCCATGGCTGGTGGCAAAACTGTTTGTAAGTCATCTGGTATGTCCCACTCAGAAGGATGTGGAATAGGGTAGACAATCTCGGCATAAGTCTGTCGATAAACTTCTGTAGTGTAGCAATCCATAGCGTATGCGCTTGAATCATCTTGGTTTAAATGAAGAGCAACTTTTATAACATGGCCACACGGATAACCAGATGTTTGCCATTTCATACAACTACACGTCTTTGCATTTAGATCGACTAGCCCATTTAAGTTATTATCCAGTACTTGAAACAAAGTGTTTGAACATGGTTCAACTCTCCATGACGTTGACTTCACAACACGTTTCGTTATCTTTTTTTCAGTCCATGGTGTAACACGATGTTCCAATGTTCCTGTAAATTTAAATAAACAATACTTAGTAAAATATATAAATATGATAAGTTACGAATTCAAAGAAATAATACCTGCATGGTTTCTTTTCTTGTAGTACCACTGTTGAATAGAGGCTCGAAAAAACTCCATTAACATAGTAATGGGTAATTTCCGGGAATGACGACTTAGAGCGTTGATTGATTCTGCACTATTAGACGTCATGAAACCATATCTTGCTCCAAGTTGATGTACTCTTGACCATCTTTCAAACCCGACATCTTCTAGTGTTTGAGCACACTGAGGCAAAACACGTCTTAAACAATTTATATGCTTATTGAAATCCACTTCCCGATAAGCTTTTACAGCCTTCCAGTATGTCCATTTGTGCTTTTTTATACCAGCAGACCTTGATTTTAGATTTCTATACAAATGAACACCACAAAGTCCATGAAACCATCTGGGAAACACCTTCTAACAGCGTTGTCAATTGAGTTTGCCCTATCGGATATGATTGTCAGATTGCTAATAGGACCTATGCAATCCCTAAGATGCCCCATAAACCATGTCCATGAATCAGAGGTTTCAGATTTGCCAACCCCGTAAGCTATTGGCAATATCCCATTGTTAGCATCCATGGCTACTGCTAATAAGTTTACTCCAAGGTATCGACCTTTCAAATGTGCTCCGTCAACTATAATAACTGGGCGCATGCAAGTAATAAACGAACGAATCTACAAAATAATATACACAAGAAATATAATCATTTAAATGTGAAATGCATGTAACTAACAAAAATGAGTCAACAAAATTATATTGATTTACTAACCGTAGCACCAATGGCGATAAACAGCAACTCAAAGCGTCCATCTCTATCTGTTTTGATATGAGTTACCGACCCAGGATTTTTCAGCTTTAAATTGTGACAATAAGCCGGCAGTTGGGCAAACGATGCTTCTGGCGACCCCCTCAACAATTCCAAGGCATAACATTTGGCTCTCCAAGCTTGAGAATATGATATACTAATCTTGAACCGAGCATTCATGTCAGTCATAATTTCATGTCCCCGATATACCCTGCCATTCAAAAACATTAACTCAGCCAGAAAACCACCCAACACCTTTTTGTTTGCCTGTCTATGGTGAGGAAAAACTTGGGTTCTTGAACATGTATGTTTATCAATAAAAGTCCTAACTTGAAACATTTTGCAATCTTTTATTCTCTTTGCAATCATACGCCACGTACAGTTTTTGTCAATCATACACCTTGTTTCGAAACGATCTTTGCTTGATTTGTTAACTTTTAGTTGATAGCCATCTTCCACACATTTCGTATATAAAGCTATCTTCAAGTCTTCCTTTGTATCAAAACAATCATCTTTCTTGATACGAAAACTTTTGTGTAACAATCAACTGCTTTCTTTATCAACTCTTCTTCCGGTATCTGAAGTAATTCTGGCATATTCCAGTTATACGCCCGTGGCATTTTCTTTTCTTCGGGGACTTTTTCTTCTTCTTTTTCTTCTTCAGGATTATATGAATTACAGAATGGATGTTCAACATGTTCATTCACAGTCGTAACTTCCTCCTCATTATCATCAACATTACATTCTTCGGCAACGGCTGTTTCATCATCAAAATTCGGGTATTGACCAATATCAATATCATTACACGCATGGTCTGTTTCTTCTTCTGAAACATCATCAAAATCCGTGTATTGACCAATATCAAAGTCCGGATATTGACCAAGACCAAATTTCGAATACTGACTAGTACTCACAATTTTTTCTGTTGGCTCATCATCGTCTAACTGGTCAATACGAAAACCGGAATTTGGTGCTGAAAGTTGATTGGGATTTGGATTAGAGAAAGGTTGTGGGTTTTGAGAAAAACTTAGTTGATTACTACCCGCTACTGACCCAACAATACTACTTCTAGGTTCAACAACATACAATGTAACATCATCTTGTGAAACACTAATGTAAGCAATGAATCGTTCAACATCTTCATTGTCGGTTAACAAATAAACTTTACCATTTCTCTGATAAGATAGCCTAAATCCACTTAGGGGCTCTAAATTCAATTTATTTGAAACACGTAGCATTAGAGTTTCATAAGTTAACTTTTGTAAAGACAATTTTAGTTGAAGATTTATGGGTAAAGGCATATATTGTAAAACACCATTAACATTATCCCATGACCCTCCAAAACACAAATCTATCCAAACATGATCAACATTAGATGATTTCATGGTTGTAACTAAACAAACGAGATGCGAAACTAAGACCTGTTGCCGGATGGGGAAGGATGTCGTTGGATATAGGAACGGATGTCGCCGGAGAGAGTGATAGATGGAGATGGAATGAGTTGCGATTTAGGGATTTAGTTTATGATTTCAGTGTTATATACCCAAAATTTCAGTGTTGTGATTTACAGATTCTCGTTGCGATTTACGGATTATCGTTGCGATTTACAGATTCTCGTTGCGATTTACGGATTATCGTTGCGATTTACGGATACGCGTTGCGATTTACGGATTATCGTTGCGATTTACGGATACGCGTTGCGATTTACGGATACGCATTGCGATTTACGGATACGCGTTGCGATTTACGGATACACGTTGCGGTTTACGGATACGCGTTGCGATTTACGGATACGCGTTGCGATATACGGATACGCATTGCGATTTACCCATACGCGTTGCGATTTACCCATACGCGTTGCGATTTACGGATACACGTTGCGATTTACGGATACGCGTTGCGATTTATGTGTTCGCGTTGCGATTTTCATATTCGCGTTGCGATTATGGAAAATCGCAATGCGAATTTGTACTATCGCATCGCGATTTTCAAGAATCGCGTTGCGATTCTGGAAACTGATTTGCGATTCTGGGGATCGCGTTGCGATTTTTATTTCGCGTTGCGATTTTGTTGGTCATTTTGGCAAATCCAAAAAAAGTTGGTTAAAATCGTATATTATAACTTTTTTTTGGTCACTGAGGCGATTTTCTCATCTAATTTTCATTTCAGACGCTTTTTGACCCGACCCGGATAAAATTGTAAACCCCGCACGCTTGTTACTTAGAGGAGAGGCTTACTGGATTTAGGTTGGAGAGTTTTTATTCCACTTCCCTTCGGCAGCCAGAGCGTACATCAATGGGGAAAAACAAGAGATCCGAGGAAAGACTCGAATCGGAACACTCACCTTCCACTGTCATCGTCACGAACTTGCCTTACTCTTTTACCAACTCTCTGGTATTTCCTTCTGGAAATTTAGCTCCACAACCATGTCTTAATAATGTTCATGTTTGTATATATAGAAATTTATGGTAGTAAAAGAGGAATATATTTTGTCCAGCTTGAAGAAACATTTAGCGATGTTGGTCCAATCAGGCGTTGCTTCATGGTTACGAAAAAGGGTACGATTTTGTTTTATTCTTTCATTATGATGTTAATAGTTGGTTCAGAAGTATACTGATATGTTCTTTATATTGTTCATAGGGTCAACTGAGCATCGTGGTTTCGCTTTTGTTCAATTGTAAGTTAATTGATGTTCAATTTTATCATTTTGTGGTGTTATTTTGTGTTGTTTTGGAACTTTAGAGCTTATGTTTGTGCTGAATCTTCTTGCTTCGTTTGGAGTTTAACTTCCTTTTTTTCGTTTTTTCTGCGTGTTTGCATCTCTTTTCGATAGTGCTGTTGCTGAAGATGCTAACTGTGCTATCGATCTGAAGAATGGTTATTCTGTTGGAGGTCGGAAAATTGGAGTTAAACATGCAATGCACCGTTCTCCATTGGAGCAACGACGGTCAAAGGCAACCCAAGGTTTTTTTTTTCAGAATAATTCTTGAATTGGATGCATATGTTATCTGTACTCTACTTACTGGCTGTCTCAGATGATGCGACTAAGTCAAAGAACGACAACGATGGTCTTACCTCAACTGTAGAAGAGCATGGTTCAGGCCAGCCGAAACTAGGTTACTAAAACTCTTGTATTAATCAGCTACGGTCATTTGTTTTTTATTCTCATTAGTGTCTTTTTTTTGTTGATGTTTGAATGCAAATATAGAGAAACCTGTGCAACCAAGAAAGCCAGCAACACTTAGTTCTGATGTAGCTGATAAAGAGAATTGTTCAGAGAAGCAGAGGTACTGAATTTGCTCGCAAATTTTGTAAATTTGGAATTAGATATGGACGTTTGAACATCATCATGGAGTTCTTCAAAGTTTCACCCATATCTTCTTTTTCCTTATAATATTAAGAACATGTTTACTTTTATGCCTGTTTAGTTTAATTCTTTTTTATCTAAATACACTTTTTGGTTTTTACTTGAAAAATATGATGTTCACTGCTTGACACATCAAGGAACGGCTTCTCTTTTCTTTTCTCTATGTTATGAAGGGTTGCTAGGACTGTTATATTTGGTGGTCTTCGTAATGCTGAGATGGCGGAAGATGTTCACCGACGTGCAAAGGAGATTGGCACTGTCTGTGCAGTAAGTTACCCTCTTCCAAAAGAAGAGCTTGAACAACATGGTAAGCAACAAGGTGTTCTTTGCTACAATTTAGTCAAATTATTCATTTTACCCCCTACAAAACCAGAAATAGGGAAAGCTCAGAAATAGAGTAATGTTAAATTTGACGAGCTCCTTGGATAATTTGATAGGGAACTGGAAAATTTCCTACTCTCTACATTGTTAGTAGGCATATTACTAGTTGAAATGGTTTATGATATAAGCAGGCTGGTTGTGACATCGGTTGTACTACACGCTTGCCATTTGTATGTGTATTGACCATTGTTGTAATGCCTCTCTGTGCATACTTTATATCCATTCGTCAAGAATCTATAATATTGCATTATCATGGTGCTTCCAATTTTTTGAGTAGTTGTACTTTGTTCAAAGTTATGACATTTGGTTTCTGAATTGAAATTGACTGATAATTCAAGTCTTTATTTGAGGATTACTTTAATTGTTGCGGAATAATTGCAAGCCATAAAATTAAAAATTCATTAGGTCTTTCACAAGATGGATGCAAAATGGACGCTTCAGCTGTGCTTTTCACAAGTGTCAAATTGGCTCATACTGCTGTGGCAATGTTGCACCAAAAAGAGATACATGGAAGCATTATTTGGGCACGCCAGCTGGGTGGTGAGGTAAAGTAACCATAGCAAAGCTGTTATGTTTTTATTTGTTTATATATAAATGATTGATTGATGATATTATTTATGTTGATCATTTTTTAGTTCATACTTTTTACTATTTATATCTGAGATATAATTATTTCTTTTTGGTACTTGTGACCTAGGGTTCTAAAACTCAAAAGTGGAAGCTAATTATCAGAAATCTTCCTTTCAAGGTTGCTTGATGCTAACAGTGTATTATGATTATCCCTATAATTGATTTTGCTGCCTGCAACCCAAAATCCTTTACTTCTAAAGTAGTTTATTCAACATTGTTGCAGGTTAAATTAAGTGAGATAAAGGACATGTTTTCAGCAGCAGGGTTTGTCTGGGATATCTTTATTCCACATAATTCTGAAACGGGGTATCTTCGCTTCATAGAAAATCATTTAAATTTGTCAATTAATTTTTTTTTTCTTTCATATTCACATAATGGTCCCCCCCTTTTCCAGGTTATCCAAGGGTTTTGCTTTTGTCAAATTCACTTCTAAACAGGACGCAGAAAATGTACTGCTTCTGGTTTATCCTTTTGTCCTAGATGTGAAGCTTTAGAGATTTTTTCTGATACATGTTTTAATTTCTTTTTCATTTTCAGGCCATTCAAAAGTTCAATGGGAATTTTTTTTGTAAAAGACCTATAGCTGTTGATTGGGCTGTTCCGAAGAAACTTTACAGTGCCAATGCTAATTCTGCTGTTGCTTCAGATGATGGTTTGTGTCTTTAACCAAGTTTTGTCTACTCATCAAAGATGTGTATCTTGTTTCTTCTGAGCCATTGGCTGTTTCACCCTGAGCTGAATGAGTGGCCTTAACCTTATGCATCAATCATCCATATCAATTATCAAATAAAGAAGCTATTTCTTATGTTTATAGTAGTCGAGAAGATAACCACATGTGATTAGAGATTTCTCGAAAAGTATTGAAATAGTGTCTTAACTTTTCTAGGAAGTTAACTGCATGCTTGCAATAAGTTTATTCTGCCATGTATGCTTTTATTACAGTTTCTTAATCAGGTAATGTATATTTCTGTTTTTGTATCACATGCAAGCAAGCGCACACACAAGCACGGTATACACAGTAGCAATATTTTATATATTTATGTTTAGCATGTAGTGATGTTCCTCGTATATATGTTATGCCTTTTGCTTCATGGCAATTGATGTGTTTTATTTCACCTCTTCTCATCTGTACTTGGCTTTTTATATGTCTTGTCATTTTCTTGATAAATTCTTTTGTAAAGTTTTTATGTTTTTACATTTAAAGTTTGCAATAGGATATCTATCTCAGTGGTATGGCTTTACAGGGCATCTCAATAAAAGAGACAAGGAAAGTGATACAGATAGTAGTAGCTTCGATATAGAAGATGAAGGTGTGGATAATGATAGTGATGATGGTATTGCTTCAAATGACTCGAGTATGTTGGAGACGGAAAGGACAACAATGGCAGTGGATTTTGATAAGGAAGTAGACATTGCAAGAAAAGTGCTGAATAACTTGGTGACATCCTCTTCTAAAGATTCTCTTCATCTCCAAGATGATGCTGTTCTGCCCAACGGGGAATACAATATGAATGTAGATGAAAACATTAAAGTGCAAGATAAGTTACCCGTTGAATCTGCAATAGAGTCAGATATGATTAAACCTGATAAATCTGGTAAAAAAATAGAAATGGATGGTGAAGATGATTTGGAGAGAACAATTTTCATAAGCAACCTTCCATTTGACATTGACAAAAAAGAAGTGAAAGAAAGGTTTTCTGCATTTGGGGAATTGCAGTCCTTTATTCCAGTCCTCCATCCAGTTACCAAGTAGTGACTCTAAATAGTTTGAAATTTACTTTCGTACCCTTTTAAATTAGTGTATACTTATTGTTCTTTTGCTCCCCTGACAGACGACCGAGAGGAACTGGTTTTCTTAAGTTTAAAACAATAGATGCTGCTGTTGCAGCAGTTTCAGCAGCAAATGCTGTATCTGGCTTGGGTATTTTTCTTAAAGGTAGGCAACTCAAAGTGTTGAAGGCTTTGGATCGAAAATCAGCACACAATAAAGAATTGGAGAAGGCCAAAGCTGATGAACATGACCAGCGTAACCTTTACTTGGCAAAGGTTGCTTTGCTTAACAATTAATTGAATTTCCATTAATTTACTGTGTTTGTAGTATAGTTTTGTCATTCTCATTTATATGTCCAAGTAGGAAGGACTTATAGTTGAGGGGACTCCAGCTGCTAAAGATGTTTCAGCCAGTGATATGGAAAAACGCAAAACGTAAGGGTTTCTTTTATTTGTTTCCCCTGATCTTAATAAGTTGAATACCGACACAAATTTCTTCTGCCTATCTGCTGCACAATGCAAATAGATGCTATTATCTTGACTGCTTAGTAGTTGAAAAATCATTGGTTTGACCAGGAATGATTTAAATGGATAGTGAAAATAAAATAGCAGTAAGCATAAAGTCGGGTAGATATTTTCTGAATGTTTCACATTTAATCTTATTATTTGAAAAAGAATGTCCGAGTATGTTGAGAAATCCTTGTCTTAGCTTTAACTTTCGAAAGCAACTTGATAAAATAGTTCTTGATGGTCCTCCTGATTCTCTTGTGAAATTTCTGGATGCCCTGCAGGTTGCATGAAAAAAAGATGACCAAGCTTCAATCTCCGAATTTCCATGTTTCAAGGACAAGAATTGTTATATATAATTTGCCAAAGTCAATGAAAGAAAATGAATTGAAGCAACTTTGTATCGATGCAGTTACCTCTCGAGCTACAAAGCAAATACCCGTAATACGACAGGTTAGATAAAGTTGTTAATCTGTTACTCTAGGTTATTTTTTATTTAATTATTTACTATAGTTGTCTGCAGATATAGTGTACTAGTTTTAGTCTTAAATCCGATATTCCTCGTGCTGTCAAGCAGATTAAGTTCTTGAAAACGGTCAAGAAGGGAAAGATTGTTGTTAAAAATCAGTCACGCGGGGTTGCCTTTGTTGAGTTTACAGAACATCAGCACGCACTTGTGGCCCTGAGGGTTCTTAACAATAATCCAGGTAATGCCCATCTTGTTATATTATCTCATTTATATGATGGCTGTAATTTAAATGCTATATTTGCCATTCCTTTATCAAAATCTTCCAAGGGGAAAAGGTTGCTCAACTATATTGTTCCTTTTCGATTTATATTGTAAAATTGACTCCGGTTGTTTGCAGAAACTTTTGGTCCTGAACATCGTCCGATAGTGGAGTTTGCCGTTGATAATGTGCAGACAATGAAGCTGAGGAAAGCAAAGTTACTAGCTCAGCGGCAAGATGGTAGTGACAATTTGAACAATGCACAGCAAAATGTAAAATCACAGTCATTTGTAGATCGTCCTAACAAATCCGGAAAACGGAAATCTAGAGACGAGTTAAGGACAGGGAAACATTCGGCGTTGAAGAAGGCTGAGATGGAAAACACAGTTTCCACTGGAGAAGGCCAAACTAGTAAGAAGCCAAAGCATAAACCTACTGGTGAAAAGCTAAAATCATCTTTGAAAGAAAACTTGGAAGGCTCCAATCAAAAGTTGAAAGGATCAAATCATAAACCCAAGGACCACAAAGCCGGCCGAAAGCTTGCTGTTGGAAGTTCCGAAAAGGTTGAAACAAATGTTAATCATACCCACAAATCAAAGTCGAAGGAGGCAGAAGCAGTTCCACAGCCGAAAGAGAGAACACAAGAAGGAAAGGCAAAGCGGGAGGAGGGAGAGACGAATTCGAAAAGAAAAAGGCCAAGAAGGAATAAAGATCCATCGGGGAGAGATGTGTTAGACAAACTTGATATGCTAATCGAACAATACAGATCTAAGTTCTCACAGCCAAAATCAGCACCCGAGGCCGAGAAACAAGGTTCTAAGAAGCTTAGAAGGTGGTTTCAAGCTTAATCCCATTAGCAGATTATATAACCAGTTTTGTAGCATATATTATCATATCCATCTTTTAGAAACAAGATGAGAATGTGCACTTTGTAGCAGTTTCATGATACTGTTGAAATATTTTCCATGTGAAAACATGTTATAGAGTTGTTTGTTCCGGAAACTGTTTTTCTCTTGAAATATATCCTCTTAAATGCCTGAAACGGCTAGGTCTTGAAAAAAGTAGCAGCTAAATAAATGTGTGCGGACAACTCAGTGAGCTGCACTTGGCCAAACCAGCTGCTCCTCATCCCTACATATTTTAGGGTTGGTAATAATTAAAAATGAATTTAAATATTTTGACGGATTCAGATATTTTAATTATCATTTTAAAAAACATTATGTATCTTCAAAATTCAAGTGGCTATGATGCTTAATGGCATGTCTATGTCTATCCCAAAAAGAAAAGAAAGATGAAGGTGACATACGCATTATGTCAAATGGGACTTGATACAGAGTAGGCCATTTCCCATTTCTACTAGATCATTGTATATGAGATTTTTACGCTTTTAGACTTTAGGGGCTGCAAATTTCCCAGCTTTTATTTTTCTTCCACATGTGTAATCCGTGGTCTCCCCATTACTTTCTCCCCAAGAATTACCTTGAATTGACTCTGCAATTTTATTTTTGAGGAAAGAACAGTTTCATTTAAATTTATAACATGATAAAAAATATATATATAAAATGTAATATCAATTACATTTGTTATAACATACTGTTATTAGAATTAACTGTTAAGGATGATCGGTCAAACTTATTATCATGTCAGGGTAAGACCAAACAAGAAATCAAGAGTAAAGGTAGAATTTATGTTTAGGGGGCATAGATTCGAATTATTAATTTGGGGATCCGGGTGTAATTTTATAATTATACTAAATTACAATGTTCACTAATTTTAAAGGATTACACATTTTTTTTGTAGAGGGGGCGAAGTCTCTGTCAGTCCATTGGCTATCATCTTTTGTCTTAAATTATTTTTGTCCTATTTTACCCTAAATTACTTTTTTGTTCTAATTTACTCTAAAAATTTTCGATACTCAATAATAAAGTATTAATTTGTTACATGTTATATTTTTATTACTCGTTTTTCTTATTTTAAGAAAATAATAGTACGGAAATACTAATTTAAGAGGTAAACTGAGATAAAAATATTTGAAGTAGAAAGTGAAACAAATGATTTTTAAAGACTAAAATGTGAATTAAATATTTTAAAAATATTTTTTTATTAATCCAAGGTAAGTATAAGGTAAATATATGTTTAATGATAATCATCAATCATTTGATGTTGAACGCTCACATTCCTAATATTCATAGTACTCGAATATGAGATTTCAAGAAATAACAACAATATCTTTACTACCGTAAACGTTTGATTCATGCATTTGAAAATATTAAAAGAAACTTAAGGGTGGGGTTAGAACTTAGAAGAATTCAAAGACAACTAAGGTTATTATGTGACCCACGTTTTCTTTGTAAAATATTTTAAAATTTATAAAAGCAATATAATGTAATAGAAGAAACAAATAAAAATTTGTTTCACTCTATATATTTATTACTTTCCTTATCTGATATTGCTTTCCAATAAAGGCATCCACAGCACGATGTTTTTATATATTTATGTTTAGCATGTAGTGGTGTTCCTCGTATGTATGCTATGCCTTTTGCTTCATGGTAATTGATGTGTTTTATTTCACCTCTTCTCATCTGTACTTGGCTTTTTACGTCTTGTCATTTTCTTGATAAATTCTTTAGTAAAGTTTTCATCTTTTACATTTAAAGTTTGCAGTAGGATATCTATCTCACTACTATTTGCAGGGCATCTCAATAAAAGAGACAAGGAAAGTGATACTGATAGTAGTGGCATCGATATGGAAGATAAAGGTGGGGATAATGATAGTGATGTTGGTATTGCTTCAAATGACTCGAGTAAGTCAGAGACGGAAAGAACAACGATGGAAGTGGGTTTTGATAAGGAAGTAGACATTGCAAGAAAAGTGCTGAATAATTTGGTGACATCCTCTTCAAAAGATTCTCTGCCTCTCCAAGATGATGCTGTTCTGCCCAACGAGGAAGACAATGTGGATGAAACTGTTGAAGTGCGCGCAAGATAAGTTACCCGTTGAATCTGCAATAGAGACAGATGTGATTGAACCTGAAAAATCTGGTAAAAAAAATAGAAACGGATGGTAAAGATGAACTGGAGAAGGCCAAAGCTGAGGAACATGACCAGCGTAACCTTTACTTCGCAAAGGTTGCTTTGCTTGACAATTAACTGAATTTCCATTAATTTAATGTGTTTGTAGTATGGTTTCATCATTCTCATTTATATGACCTAGTAGGAACTAGGAAGGACTTATAGTTGAGGGAACTCCAACTGCTAAAGATGTTTCAGCTAGTGATATGGTAAAACGCAAAATTTAAGGGTTTCTTTTATTCCCCCCCCTGATATTATAAGTCGGATACCGACACAAATTTCTTCTGCTTATCTGCTGCACAAGGCAAATGGGTGCTATCATCTTGATTTAAATGGATAGTAAAAATAAAAGAACAGTAGTCATAAAGTCTGGTAAATCTTTGGTTCTGCTGATTCTCTTGCGAAATTTCTGGATGCCCTGCAGGTTGCATGAAAGAAAGATGACCAACCTTCAATCTCCGAATTTCCATGTTTCAAGGACAAGAACCGTTATATGTAATTTGCCAAAGTCCATGACTGAATATGAATTGAAGCAACTTTGTATGGATGCAGTTACCTCACGAGCTACAAAGCAAAAACCCGTAATACGGTAGGTTAGATAAAGTTGTTAATCTGTTAATTAAGTGTTATTTTTTCCCCTTTTATTCTTTTCTGTAGTTGTCTGCATATACAGATTTACCAGTCTAGCTGTCAAGTAGATTAAGTTCTTGAAAACAGTGAAGAAGGGAAAGACCGTTAAAAACCTCTTACGCGGGGTTGCCTACGTGCCTTTGTTGAGTTTACGGAACATCAGCATGCATTTGTGGCTCTGAGGGTTCTAAACAATAATCCAGGTAACGCCCATCTTGTTATATTATCTCATTTATATGATGGCCGTATTGTCCCTTTTCGATTTATAATGTAAAATTGACGCCGGTTGTTTGCATAAACTTTTGGTCCTGAGCATCGTCCAATAGTGGAGTTTTTCGTCGATAATGTGCAGGCATTGAGCCTGAGGAAAACGAAGTTACTAGCTCTGCAGCAAGATGGTAGTGACAACTTGGACAATGCACAGAAAAATGTAAAGCCACATCCATTTTGAAGATCGTCCTAACAAATCCGGAAAACGGAAATCTGGAGACGATATGAAAGGGAAACATTTCAAGTTGAAAAAGTCTGAGATGGAAAACACAGTTGCCACTGGAGAAGGCCAAGCTAGTAAGAAGCCGAAGCATAAACCGACTTGTGAAAAGCTAAAACCATGTTTGAAGCCCAAGGACCACAAAGCTGGCCGAAAGTCTGCCGTCCGAAGTTCCGAAAAGGTTGAAACAAATGTTAATCATACCCGCAAATCAAAGTCGAAAGAGGCAGAATCAGTTTCACAGCCGCATGAGAGAACACAACAAAGAAAGGAAAAGCGGGAGGAGGGAGAGACAAATTCGAAAAGAAAAAGGCCATGAAGGAATAAAGATCAATCGGGGAGAGGTGTGGTAGACAAACTCGATAGGCTAATCGAACAATACAGATCTAAGTTTTCACAGCCCAAATCAACACCCGAGGCCGAAAAACAAGGTTCTAAGAAGTTTAGAAGGTGGTTCTCCCATTAGCCAGGTTATAAGCAGTTTTGCAGCTTATATTAATGTGCACTTTGTAGCAGTTTCATGATTTTCTGTTGCAATATTCTCTATGGTGAAAACATGTTATTGAGTTGTTTGTTCTGGAAACTGCTTTTCTCTTTGAAATATACTCTTAAATTCCTCAATTTTGAAACGGCTAGGTTTTGAAAAATATTAGCAACTAAATACATGTTTATGGACAACTCAGTGATCTGCATTAGGCCAAACCAGCTGCTCCTCATCCCTACATATTTTAGGGTTGTTAATAATTAAAATGAATTTAAACATTTTACAAATTCAGATATTTTAATTATTGTTTGGAAACATTATGTATCTTCAAACTCAATGTCATGTCCATGTCTATCCCAAAAATATAATAAAAAGAAAAGGAAGAGGACTATGACATACTCATTATGTCAAATGGGATTTAATATGAAGTAGGCCATTGCCCATTTCTACTATTATCATTGTCGATGGATTCTTTTACGCTTTTAGACTTTAGGGGCTGCAAATTTCCCAGCTTTTTTCTTCTTCCCTTTTGTGGTCTCCTTCTCCCCAAGAATGACATCGAATTGACTTTGCAATTTTATTTTTTATTTTTTTTTGGAAAGAACAGTTCCATTTAAATTTATAACATGATAAGAAAATATGAAATATAATATTAATTACATTTTTTATAATATACTGTCAAATATTATCGACCAACTTGTTATATTAGGTTATTTTACAGATCAATAATAAATAAAGATAAGGTCAAACAAGAAACCAAGAGTAAAGAGTAAATGTGATTTTTTGTTGAGAGAATAAGGAGTAAAGGTAGAGTTTATGTTTAGGGTCGTAGATTCAAATTATTAATTTGGGGATCTGGGTGTAATTTTATAATTATACTAAATTAAAATTTTCATTAATTTTAAAGGATTATAAAAAGATTACACATTTTTGGATAGGGGGCAAGGTCTCTGTCAGTCCCTTGGGCATTGGCTAATTTTTTTTATATAATTATTTTGTCCTCTTTTACCCGTTAACTAATATTTTTATTCTAATTAACTCTAAAAGTTTTCGACACTCAATAATAAAATATTACTATTAAATTTATCTCTTATTAACTTTTTAAAATATAAATATTTTAAACTGTAATTATGATTATTTTAAATATTCAAATAATTAGATTTTATAAAATATATATTTAGAAACTATTTGATTAAAGATCTTTAAAATATATTTTTTATACTTTTATCAATAATAAATTTTAAATAATAACGAGTCAAAATTAAAAAAAGATTAAAAAAGTCAATAAAAACAAATTTAATGAGATAAAGGGAGTATTAATATATTACATATTATGTTTTTATTAATTAATTTTCTTATTTTAAGAAAAATAGTACAGATTTTTTTCTTTTTTTGGATAAGTAGTTTTTGCTAATATTATCTAAGAAAGCAACACAAGCTGCTACAGACAAATACATATATAAGGAAATCACAACCTAAAGAATCCTCCAATTAATGCACAAATGCATATTAATCATTTCTTTATTGTCTATACAATGTCTATACAATGTATTACAAACTCTCTCTTTTATAAACTCAATAATATCATCAACCGAGCGTCTAACACCTCTAAACTGCCTTCAATTACATTCTGCCCAAATGCAGTATAGAAAATTCGTCCAAACCAGCCTGAGGTATTGAACAATAAACGATCTCTCCTTCAATTTATCCATAGCTCACAACAGGATGACATCCCAATGCATAAGCCTATAGGACAATCTACATACTTGCATGATATTCGACCACACCTTCCTCGTGTAAGAACAATCAGAAATTAGATGGTTCATCGACTCCATAGCATTGTCATATAAACAGCATGCATCGTTTGTTTTTATCTCACACCGAACTAATCTATCTTTAGTAGGTAACTTATCCAAAATGACCATACAAGTAATGATGGAATGCTTAGGAATATACTTAGGGATCCGTATGAGCTTTATTCCATGTCACCTTGTCTTTCTAGACCTTAATATTTTACTATATACAACTACTTTTAACAAGAGATCAATTAATTCCAACTGCAAACAAAGTTCCAACTTCGTCTCTTAGTTTCAATAATTTCCTAAAAATCCAATTGAAAAAGGCTTGTAATCGGCATGCTAGAAATCCACGTTCTTTAAAAATTATCTTTCACTCAAGTTACTTATAGATATTCCTCATTCGCAAGAATGTTTTTTACGAACAACAAACTACAAGTTTTATTCTAATACAAAGACTCTTTAAATTCAATCCCCTAAGGGTGGATTTAGAAGAATAATTTAAGATGTAAACTAAGATTAAAAAAAATTATTGAAGTAACAGGTAAACAAATGATTTTAAACCTTTTAAAAATATTAAAAGAAACTTGAGGGTGGGTTAGAAGAATTTAAAGACAGCTAAGATTATTATGTGACCCACGTTTTCTTTGTAAAATATTTTTAAATTTATAAAAAATAATATAAATTCTTCAAACGATCGATATAATTGGGAAGTGTGAGTTTTTAAATTGAGAAATAAAATAGAAAACTAATCCATTAAATGTCTTGATTTTGAAAAGGGTAAACTACACAAATGTTCACAAATGTTTGAGTATATTTTTGTTTTTTCCATTGAAGTTTTAAAAGTAACAAATTAATCACAAAAGTTATCGATTTGTAACAAATCAATCCCTCTACATTAACCACCGTTAAAGTGGGTAACGAAAAGCTTACCTGGCCCATTAATCACTTATTTGGATGGTTGACCACCACGTTGGAAAGATTGACCAACACTTCAAATGAATTAAATGTATATGACATATAGAAGAGTTAAAGGTCAAATAGAAAAAGATACATACCCGGGCCAATTTTATATGCCACCGGTGGTAGTAGCCGTACTGTTAGCAATCCAACGAAGGTCAAAAGTAGTCGGAAAATTATCAGACAAACAATCTCCGATAACCATTTCAGGAATTCCTTCTAAACTCTCGAAGAAATCATCACTCACTAGTCACTGCCGTGTCAGACAACCCCTTCATTCATAGAGGTTGTTGGAAATGAACTGTCGACGGGTTTAGACAAGGAAGGTTTGCTGGAATCACCGGCGGCGATCGTTTGTGGAGTGAAAGGCTTCTGATAGGAGCTAACAACGAGTGAAATCCGGTGTGTCGGAGCAAGGTGGTTGTGTTCACCCGTGTACGTGACTATGAAACGTTGGGTGGCAAGGATTATGTTGTGCTATCGCATAAAAATTGTGATGAGAACCGGTTTGAATGGCAGAAACATTGCGATGAGAAACTCCTTGATTAACCAAGAAACAGACCACGACACAAGTGATGTTATCTGCACTGCCTCTTTGGGATGCCTCTTGCATCAGTTTCTTTGCCGCTTGTTGAGGATCATGTATTGGCTTTACCATTGCCACAACCTCCTGATGTTAAATCCCTAACTATCCTAATCTCCCATCTCAATCGATGTGCCAAGTTCACAATATTACACTACACGTATGTCATTTATTTATTTACCTTTTAATGAAAATGAGTCTTGTGATGCTATTTAAGCTTAAATATTGTGTTATCTAACTGATGTTTGTTTCTTTGTAATGTTTTGATAGGCCTTTAGAGGTAAAGATGAAATATATGCCCAAGTGAGCCTTGACCAATGAACTCTTTAAGCTTCTCTAGTGTGATATATTTCTAAAACTCTTACTAATTTTCCACAATTTTTTATTAAAAAAATCCAATCTTCTTATGACCTTCCTATATGATGTTCTCATTCTCATGGATTTTCTTTCGACAAGGAAAATGATGTCTTTGATATTCTAGACTTCGGATCGAAGCCTAGCAACCATCCAAGTGAATTTTTCTGTAAAATTTTGACTGCAAGTGATAGAAGTACACATGGTGTTTTTTTTCAATGCCATGTAGAGCAACCAAGAAACTCTTTCCTCATTTGTGAGGTTTAGTAGGTTGACCATCAAAGCATGCTCTGACGCACTAGAATTCACTCGCTGGAAGCACCCACTAGAAGCCTTTCACTCCACAAACGATCCCTGCTGATGATTCCAACAAACCTTCCTCAGCTAGATACATCGACAATTTGTCTCCGACGACCTCCGTAGATGAAGGGATTGTGACGTTGTGGTTCAAAGTACAAAGGTGGACAAAATGGAGGATTTGGTTGAAGATGAGTTTGGGATGTCTGACAAAAGGTAGTGAGTGATGATTTCTTCGAGGGTTTAGAAGGAATTGCTGAAATGATCGTGGGAGATTGTTGGTCCGGATATTTTGATTACTTGGATGATTTCTTCGAAGGTTCAAAAGGAATTCCTTGAATTAATTTCAGTAAAAAAATAAAAATTTGTTCAAACATTAGTGACCTAGTTTACCTTTTTGAAAATTAATTTTACATCAACTTATTTATGATAGTTTCTTTCGGTTTTTATTAGGAATATATCTAAAGGTTCAGATTTTAAAATATATATATATATATATATATATATATATATATATATATATATATATATATATAGAAATCCAAACACTGAACAGTTTTCTTGGATGGAGTCAAAAACAAATTTCCCAAGTCAACATTAGTACCCCACGTTATACGGCAACACGATTAAGGGTAAGCAATCAACTCAAACTCAACAGATTTTGATATGAAATGATTTAATTGGATTAATTTTAATTTATTTTTCCTTTTTTAAAAGATTTTGATTTTAATAGGTTTGAGATAAAAAAAATTGATTCTCGATCTCAGATCATATTGTAATTATCTCTAATTTGTTTAGAGATAATTATAATAAAAATTTTCTATATATTATTATATTTTTAGTTAGGTTCTTATTTTACTTAATAAAAACAATTATCATATATATATATTTAAATAGAGTCAAATATAATTTTTTTACTTAAAATGGGTCAATTTTTGAATTGGATTAAATCTTCTTAAACTTTGATCATATTAAATAAGGTAAACTACATGAATAGTTATTAATATTGGAATAAATTTTTATTTTTCCATTGAAATTTTAAAAGTGACAAACTGATTGTTAACATGATCAATTTGTAACAATATGGTCACTCCACCATCATTCCTGTTAAATTGATGATGTGATAATGTTAATAAAAATTTTAATATTTAGTTTTATCTCTGAACTACTGCTAGTATATCAAATAAGTCATTGAACAATGATTTTATAGCTAATTTACCCTAAAAACTTTCTAATTTCTAATTTTTTTCAAATACCCCACCACGTCCACTATATTTATGTAAATCACGTTTCACTCAGCACCATCAATCTAATGTGGATGGCGTGGAGTAGTCATTTTGTTACAAATCAATAACGTTAATAATCAATTTGTTACTCTTGAAACTTAAGTGAGAAAAACGATAATTTATTTAAGTATTAGTGATCATTTTTATAATTTATTTGATTAAATATAAATAAAATATTTAATTTTCAAATCAAATTCAAATAGGTAAAAGATTTAACTGACTTTAATTCTCCATCCATAATCATACATACGAACAAAGAGGACGTTAGAGTTGTTTCAAAATGTTTGATAATGAGAGAGATTTTGTAATATAGAAGGCAAATGATTTGTGCTTAACTTCATGGTTATCCAAATGGCTTCTCTTAACATGGTAATAGGTTGCTCCCATGTTATGGCCTAACATGTCTCTCCGACCTATCATTTTGTTATGCTTATTTATATATAATATAATATTCAATTTCTATTTTTGATATAATTAAATATTTAATTATTTTAACAATATAATTATATATCTATTTTAAGTGATTAAGTATTTAACATATTTTTACAATTAAGTGTATATCTTCTTGAACCGTAAACTAAAATTTACACCATACTTTTATTATCGTACTGAATAGATAATTTAAAAAAATATCGTGTGGTAACCATTAAATTCTGAAAGGTTCCAAGAAAGCTTGCGTGGCTTTATCATAAATTATTTTCTTTCCAGAAACATATACGTGGCAACAATTCAGCGAAGCAGCTCAACTTTTGTAAAAATAGTATTGGTTGCACCGGATCCTCTCTCAGTTCTCCATACGAAAAACGTCACCGTCCACAAACGCTCCACCACTCCTCCATCTTGAAAATCTTGCAAATTTTACGTGGACCCTCATCTACCCTTCCCTTTTGCCCCTTCTTAAGTCAAGATCAACGCAGATTAAACCCCTGAGCACAACTTCAGGGTACCCAATCCAAAAACACCGAAACGTACCTTCGTCCTAAAGTAAAATTAAAAAAATAAAATTTCAATTTCTGTCGGCCCGCAATCTCTCTATTGTCCTTGTGCATGCCATTGTAGTCTGTATTGTATTTTCTCTGAAGCAATTGTCGTTTAGTTTCCTTTTGTTCTGTTCTCTCTCCTTCTTCTTCCATGGCCAAAGCTAGAGTTCCGAGGAGACCTCTAGAGTCTTACACAGTCAAACACATCAACAAGACAATTAAAGGTAAACAAAAGCAAAAGAAAAAAAGTGAGAAATTTAAGGTTTAAGGTAGGTTTGTTTTTTTCTCCCTTTTTCCCTAAAACTTGTGGTGGTGATTGGCAGCTGGGGATTGCGTGCTGATGAGACCAGCGGATCAGTCAAACCCGCAATACGTGGCAAGAATCGAGCGGATCGATGCTGACGCACGTGGTGGTAATGTGAAGGTGCTTGCCAGGTGGTACTACAGGCCGGAGGAGTCGATCGGAGGGCGGAGGCAGTTCCATGGATCTAAGGAGCTCTTTTTGTCCGATCATTACGATATGCAAAGCGCGGATACCATAGAAGGAAAGTGTACGGTCCATAGTTTCAAAAGCTATACCAGGCTTGAGGCCGTCGGAAATGATGATTTCTTCTGTCGTTTCGAATATAATTCCCGCACTGGTGCTTTCAATCCTGATCGCGTTGCTGTGTATGTCTTTTTTCTTCTTTATAAATGACTGATTTCTGAGTTCACGTGTGTTTCTTTTTTTTTCTCTCTCTCTCTCTCAAAATTTATACTT
This sequence comes from Hibiscus syriacus, assembly GCF_006381635.1. Taxonomy (NCBI): domain Eukaryota; kingdom Viridiplantae; phylum Streptophyta; class Magnoliopsida; order Malvales; family Malvaceae; genus Hibiscus; species Hibiscus syriacus. The sequence goes on from NW_024062795.1 coordinate 3,512,467, forward strand.
CCACGGCTTAATTGGCGTTTTTGTTAATGTATTTCTAATGATATTTTCATCCGTTAATTGCTTAATTAAGATTAGGTTAGTCAATATAAGTTGATTAATGTTGACTTGAATATTAGAAAAAAATATTGTATTTTTTATGCTTAATGTTCGATTTGATTCATGTGAATAACTAGCGCCTGGATTGCTTAAATTATGCATTTTGAAGCCTTAAGATCGAAAAATTTTAGTTGTTTCATAGCTTAATACTTTGATTAATTTATGTCCAGGAAAAATATGTTAGTTTTGCCTTGTGCTTTATTCGTATAGGGTTTACTCAGATTAACAATTTCATATGGTTTCTCATGATAACACATTATTTTTCAGTGTAATTACATTAGCATAGATTCAGTGTTCCTACTTAAAATTATTGAAATTGCGTTGATCTAAATGACAGACTTATTGGATGGAACTGGTTTGATCAAGTAAACATTTTTACTCAATTTTAAATAGTGTTTTGCAACTTTGGGTTTTAGATTATACTACTTTTTTTTACCTTTTCTAGTTTGTTACTGTAATGTGACAGTTATTGCAAGTGTGAGATGCCTTACAATCCAGATGACCTAATGGTTCAGTGTGAAGGTTGCAGTGACTGGTAAGTCAGTTGCTTGTGAAGCTAGTTGTATGAAATCTGTTATCATAGATTTTTTTCAAGGACATATAAAAGTTAAATAGAGTGGCAGATAGACTATTGTTTTAGTTGTCATTTATCAGTAGGTTTTTCTTGAAGAAGATCGGAACTGGTATTATTTAGCTGCCACTTCTGACTGGTGCATAAATGGTTAAGCAAGTTCTAAAGTTTGGCCCTGTAGTGGAATTATGATCCCTTCCTCACCTTTTCTGCTATAGAAGCAGAACGTAATGTGTGTATATATTTCAGTTTGTAGACATAAAAACATAAAAGGTGAGACAAATAGTTCTCTATCATAAGGTTATGTCAAGGTGCTGGCCCTAAGCTTGACATTGTTTTGATATAAATTGCGGTTAATCATGTTGATATAAATTGTTCGATGCATGATCTTTGCTTAGGTACAGCTTTCACTTGAATGGCTCTTGGATTTATTACATTGAATTATTGGCATTGAGTTGGTAGATTTTAAATTGAAAACCCAGATTGCATTGAAGTGGGGAAATTTGGAGTCGTTGCTGAACTCTAATTTGCGTCAGTTGATGTTCGTATTTTGGGTTATTAAGACATATACACTTTGTTGAAACATGTTGATGGACAGATTCTTGTTACATTTTTCACTTCATGTAGGTTCATAGGTTGAGCTTTGTGTTTGATCCTTGTTAGGAAATTTTAGATTTCTGGAGTATTACAAGCCAGTTCTGGAAAGACATTTTTGTCTGATTTACTTTCATATCTAATTTCAAAGGTTCATTTTTATTTTACTCGAACAAAATGCAACCGATTTATCAGGCATGCTTGCCATATTCAGCATACTACTTTTGATTCAGGTTTCATCCTGCTTGTATAGAAATGACAGCGGAGGAGGCTAAAAGACTCGACCACTTCTTTTGCGAAAGCTGTTCTTCTGAAGGTCAGAACAAATTGCAGAATTCCCATTCCACTTCCAGGCCCTCGGATACAAAGGTATTCTGGCTTCCTTGCGCTTCCATCCTTTTTCCGGTACTCCTTATCAATTATTCAGCACATGGCTTATATCTATTTTGAGATTGTAGGTGCTGTTATGGGTGCCTGTTTGTTTGTATGGTTTAAGTTTCTGTTTCAACCTTGCCGGTAGTATTACCATCTTTGTTGTCAGCTGGCATGTATTACTAATCTTGAACATCATCATTAACTCATTATATTTCAGGTGGATACAAAACGACTCCGGAGGTGAAAAAGAAAAGTACATAAAACCTAGCTTTTTTTAGTCCCGACACTCGTTTTCTCACTGTTAACCATGCAGTAGGCTTGGAGCAAGGACGGTACATGTGCATTGAAATCTATAGCCTCGTAAGTTCATAATCCTCGAGTCGACATTAACTGGTTTGAAAACATATGCCCTGTAGTTTGAGGGCCAGACAGTAGAAAGTCAACATTGTGTTTGGTTGTGTGTATTAAGATGTAGGTTTCCCTTCATATCTCTCTGGTTTATATTAGGGTTGTGGATAATCAAGAACTGTTTTTGTAAATTAAAAATGGAGCCATAGATTTTCTGGGTTTTGATAGGCATATCAAGTGCTGCTCTATTGGTTATTTGGTTGTCTTGTTCGCCTGCCTATTGCATTGTTATTCGGATTCTGAATTTTTACCAACTGAATTCATATGAAGAGGAATTCACAATTCACACAATGTAAGATTTATGATTAAATATGTTTAAGATTTCTTCTAAATTTATTAAAAAAATTATTTCGTTGTCGGAACTTTCGTGCGAGAACCGAATATCCTAATCAATTAGACTACAATTAATTTGTTAATGGCTTTGAAAATAATTATAAATATAGTTAAATAAAATTAGCCGTCAAAGTTTATTTCTTTTTTTAATGCGTTTCATTTTCGTCCTTAAAATTTGACGTCTTGAGTGATTGAATTAGATTGCTGTCCAACCATCCAATTTGATGCAAATTGCTTGGTTGGTAAGTACCAAGGGAAGGTTGCATTTGGTTTATAACACAAATCGGTTCTTGAAATTTTTTTAAGCCAATTTGAATCCTGAATTTACATATTATTATAGAAAGTTCAAGAGCCAGTGTAATTAAAATTATTAAACTCAGCAACTAATTTAATCCTAAAAATTTCTCGAGTCGATCAAACTTTTAAGTTTGAGGTCAAATTGATCCAAATAAAATTCAAGAGCTAATTTATTCGAAGTTGTCAAGCTCAAGATTAATTTGACCACAAAAATGATTATAAGGCCAATTTGACAAAAGCTGACCGTATGTCCGTATTCAAGAGCTCGCTTGTGTTTCAAGCCTTTAAATTTTAAGGTTCGGAATTTCCTCCCAGTTTTTAAGTAGTATTGTTCTCAAGTCCTTGGTATTAAAACTAGGAAAATTACATTTTGCCTCTTCGTATATTTCCAGTTTAAATATTTTTTAATATCTTGTCAGTTAATAAATTAAACTATGGTCTCTATCTTTTATTATTTTTTAAATTCGTCTTAATTCTAAAATTAAACTGATTAAATCTTCAAATAAATCGATGATTTAATATTTAGACTTCAAACTGATCCTAATATTAATGCATTTCTTTTTCATTATTAAAATTTATTTCTCGAGTTATTAAATTGAATATTTATATACGTGTATACTTAATTTAATGGTGGGTGCAAAGGAAGCGAAGATGCCAATGTGATTGGATGGTAGGAAAGAAGGAAAGGATCCTATGTCAATGCCAACACCAATAACGAAAGTTGATCAATTCATGTCTACCAAATTAAAGACAATAATATAAATAAGTTTTGATGATGTTTTCTTTATCTCCTGACAAACGATAAATTTGTAAAAATGGAAACACTGCAATGTAATTCTCATTGTGAGGTTGAGGTCTCATCAACTGGATGCCAGAATCTGTTGAAGAACCACATTGAATCAGCTTCAACTGCATATCCATCATGGTTACGATGCCAACTATAATAAGCATGAGTCCGGTTCTTGATATCGAAAATGGCGTGACCGAAGCTCGCTTCACGATATGCCGAATAGGCCGGCTGTGGCTCCGTCATGCTGCAAATACGAGAATAAACCCGAGCATTCGGCATCAAATCATTTTAACAATTATGTATGAAACAATCATATACTTGGGAGAAGACCAATCTTTACTTGGTTGCCAAGCCTTCGAGATTCCCTCCGTCGCCGATCGTAATGTATACCGGCGCGGATTGATCCCTCACAGGAGTGCATATGCCATTTACAACATTGTATGCAATGTTGGATACACGTTCCTGTAATATACATAAGTCAGTAATCAATCAACCCCAGAAAATAATAATATAGGTGAAAAGCTTACTGATCGTTCATAGGCGTGGACATGGCCGGCAAATACGACATCAACTTTGTACTGCACAAACCAAAGCTCGTACATTACTCTCATGGATTCTCCTTCCATGTAATGATAGTTGTAGCTGTTATACCATGGAGAATGCATGAGAACTATTAACCATGGTGTTTCACTCCTGTTAACTTTTGGCAGCTCAGCTTCAAGCCATTTGTACTGAGGAGTGTATTTACCTGCAGTAAAATTATTGATAAGTTACCGGATGAGTTCAGCATACACGTGTATAACTACACAGAAGATTTATATTTGATACCGTAGGCCGAATACGAAGACAAGACTATGATGTACGCCGAAGCTCTCTTTATCGAGTACCAAAAGGGAGCGGTACTGTTCGATGCCCGAAAAGGAACATGATACCGGTGAGTGTAAGGCTTAAAAGGCCTATTTTCACCCTGCAAGAGGAGCCATAGACATGTTGTTACCAAAGCACAAAGAAGTTGAAAATTCAAAATCGTCACGACACACCCGACTTATCAGCCCGTGTCGTGATGATAAAAAAAGGAATGCTTACGATTTCAGGGGCAAAGTCGATTTCGTGATTTCCTGCAGTCCATATCCATGGTTGGTATGCAACATTTCTCTCAACAAACCTTCCCCATGAATCCCATCTTACATTATCATGATTGGGATAGTTATCTGCATAAGAAAGATCTCCAACAAACAATACTGTCTGACCTTTCTGTGGATTTTGCTCATAATGAGTCAATGTGCTATTCGAATCAAAGGTCTGCCCCAGATCCCCTGCATAATGATTCCAATCTCATACATCAGCACATTAGCAATGACCATACATACATGCATACACATTAACCAAGCTTTAACGTACCAATGAGGCCAAATGTATATGGGACATTGGGACCAACTGCAGGAGGAGTTGTAAACCAGAATTTTCTCCTAGTATGATCCAAACCAACCTCATAGTAATATCTGGTGTTATACTGCAAATTGCAAAAAACATTCAACAACCAAATAAAAAGCTCAGAATCAAACATCAAATATCGAAGAATGCCGTCTACTACACAGAAACACACCGATACTACCAACTAAGAAGTTATAGTACTATATAGACCAGACTATGAATACAAATCTTACCTCTAGATTTCTGATGGTACAGTGATGAATATAACCAGAGGTGTAATTGAAGAACTTATAAGTATTGAATTTGCCTTCAGCCTTTTTCTTGTGCTTGGTGTTTTCACTCCAATAAAGAACAGCACTGGAACCTGGTTCATCCTCGGTCACCCATGAAACAATCACAGCTTTTCCATCATGATCTCCTTGTGTTATATGAACCTTAAAATGCAAACCCCAAATCCATATATAAAAAAAAACAAATCTTAAATATATATATATATATATACCAAATTCAAAAGAAAAAGAAAACCTGTTGAGGTGCATTATAGCCTGGGGGAACTCGGAAAACATCACTGTCGAGTGGCATATCCTCTGTTTTCTCCACTTTCCTAACGTAGACGCTGGTCTTTCCGCCATTACATAACACAGCTGAGTTCATAACCAAACCCAGAAGAATGGCAACAAAAGAAGAAAGAGATTTCATCTTTGATATCTTTATGTTTGTAAGCTGACACTGGTCTTGCTTTTTTATATGAATCGTTGACAATAAAACACGGCGAGAATATTCAGACTTATATACGAATATACAGATCAGATCGTATTAGAAGTCAACTCTTTGGACGCAATACGTAATTGGATGGGTGATGTGAAAACTAATTGTTTTTTTTTATAAAAATATGTACATTGAATGAGGAAAAAATAATATTATTAATATACTTTTGCATACATAAGAAGTATTAAAAGATAGTTATTCGTACATAATTGTGTACATAAATTTAATATTAGTTGCCGACCGTTGGTATTCTTTATTATCCTTTTATTTTCTTTTATTTTTTTCAATAAGTCTGTCTGTATGACACGTTTTGCTCTGTCTGTATGACACATTTTCCTATGCCTGCATAGCGCGTTTTTCGGTCGTTTAATCGTTGTTTTCATAAGTTGATTAGACATCGTCACGACTGATCAAGATGGCACTTATCTGATATATTGTTTATCTTTCTTGCTTTGGACCCTAAGATTGGATTTGAATACCCGTTATTCATTCGTGGATTGCTTTTCATGTCGCTCGAGTTTGATTTGTGGTTTGTTAGTGGTCTTTCAGTAGCTTCATCTGCTTTTGTGGTTTGTTTGTCAATACGATCAGATTTGTTTGTATATATATATCTTTGTTCGAATTTTCTTGGTTAGATTTTAATATTTTCTTGTATGATGCTTATGTGATCTTAAGTTGCTAGTTTTGTTTCAATTATTATAGGAAATTGTTCTAATTATGTGTTTAATTTACGATTATAATTGTAAATCTTTATTAATTTAGGATATTTTATATTTTGAATAAAATTAGTGATTTATCGGGGGAAAAGATAGTTATTCAAATTAAAATTGTTTTTTAAATTGAGTTGAACAATACTTTTGAAAAATTAAAATTTATAATGTTTGGCATTTTAGATAAAATTATTAAATTTGTTAAAATTAAAATAACTATATCCAATTAAATTTGTTTATTTTTTTATAGTATGAGATGATTACAATCTAGTATATGTTTATATTCTTTCTTAATCATTATTAGTGCATATACACCCCATAGATGTAATTTTAATCGATAATAATATTCTCTTTAACCATCGAAGTTAATCAAAGAGTTCTTATATGCATGATTTTTTTTAAAATAACAAAGAACAAATAATTTTTTAGATCCAAGTGTTTTTTAATTTTGGTAAAAATATTTTTTAAAAAGAAAATTTATAATTTTAATTTTTACTAAAATCTATTGTTAATCAAAATTTTAGTTTAACATAAATGTTTTGTTAGGATCTACTTACATATAGTGTAAATTTTTTAATTTTATATCTTTTTAGAATTATTGGATGAGGAAAAACTAGAGGTTGAGGTTAACTCGTTATTTTCTTTTTTAATAAGTATATTCTCATTTCCCACTGTTAGTCTCAACCTTTAATTGCCCTCATCCAACAATCCTAAAAATGTTTAAAACTAAAACAAATTACAAGTATAATTGGATTCTGCCCTAATTTTTTTTGACCGCACCACAAGCACATTTAAGTTAAGGGTAAAAGAAAAGTTTATAAATTTTAACCTTAATTCGAATATTCTATATTCTAATTTTAATGCTCAACTCAAAAATATTTATAATTTTCAAAAGTTTTAGTTAATCTTTAAAGCTTTTAATTATTTTACTGTGAATATTCATACTCTTATATATGTTGTGCTCGAATTCAGAACCTTAAAGAAAAAAATAATTTCTTAATCACTAAGATCACTTAAATTCATGTAATTGATTCATAAAGTTAGAAATGAAGTAGAGCATTTAGAAGTAAAATGGCATGTTGATAGTTTTCTTATTTTATGAAGTAGATCACTTAAATTCATGTAATTTGAATATTATACTTGGGGGTGTTTGGTTCAGGTAATCTGAGATTATCGGGGGAATGGAATATCATTCCCCCATTTGGTTGGCCAACATTTCCAGTCATCGGTAATCTTTTATTACCAACAGTGGATTTTTTTAGGTATATTACCGGAAATGTCATTACATCCATTCCCTTAGGTATTGTTGGATTACCGGCGTTTTGGACTAAAATGCCCTTTAAAATTTTTTTTCTTCAAAAATATCCTTCTTCTGTCGTTGAATAATAAAAATTCTATGAAGGTTTAATTACAAATTTATCCTTAAACTATTTTAGATTTACAAAAAAAAAAGTTTATAATTAGAATTTGATATTAAGTTCATGGGTTAAAATAAAATTTTACCATTTCATTAAACCTATTTATCTTTTCAATTTTGTAAAAAAAAAATTATATAAATTTTATGAATTTAAAATTTTTAAAGAAAATATATAAAATAATTATAGTAATATTATAGTATAATTCAACTTGTTAAAAAATAAATATATAATAAGGATAATTTAGTAAAATATACTTTCCAATAATCTTTTATTCTTTTAACCAAACACGGTAATTTTACATTCTTGCTAAACCAACCAAACACAAAATACAACATTCACAATAATCTTATTTTCTGGTAATCTTTTATTCCCATTGGTAATCTTACATTCTGTGAACCAAACGCACCATTATATGTAATCGTTTGCTAAGCATGGTACACAATTGTGGCATTCTTAATGGATAGAGCCGAAATTTGGACCATACCCCTATCTTCTATCCCAACCTTTCTTTGTTTTCGTCTTTTTGTATTTATATTAAAAAAACATTTGATATATAGTTTATGTGAATTTAATTCATCTAAATTCATTAGTTTTAATATTGTGTGTTTTATTTAAAATTTAGTAATTTAGACTTAATAATTTAAATTTTAAATGAATAAAATTGTATAAACTTTAATTCATGTATTAAAAAAATAACTCATACCCTAATACATTATTGTATAATATAAGAAAATGATAAGTCATCGTTTTATGATTATGTGTAGGGTTGTAAACGAGCTGAGTCGAGTTCGAGTATTGTTAAGCTCTACTCGAACTTGAAAAGTTTAAAATTACGCTCGACTCGACTTGAAAACTCGCAAGCTAAAAATTATTAAGCTCAGCTCGAAATCGAAATATAATATTGAAACTCGAATCAAACTCGAAAAGGCTCGAACTCACAAAAAAAAATTCAAGAGCTCGATTGAAGCTCGAGAGTCGAGACCAATTTTGAGCACGATTCAAGCTCAAACTCAAACTCGATTTTGAATCTACAAAAATCTTATATTACATTTAAAAATATAATTTTTAAAAATTTATAATTATCAATAATGTATTTTTAATAATATAATTTTAAAAAATCTAAAATTATAATATAACATTTTTTTCAAGTAGTTCGTGACCTTTTCAAGTCGAGTATTAAGTAGCTCGTTAAGAATTCGAGTCGAGTTCATTCGATTCGAGTGTTGATAAAGCTTTGATTGAATCGATCCCGAGTAGCTCGCGATCTGTCTCGTCTCATTTATAACCCTAATTATGTATTTTTGTATACAATAAAAAAGGACAAATAATTACACTAATAAAGTGATTTATATGATTAAAAGGATAATTATTATTTCTAAAATTCTCGAATTTGAGTATGATATTTATAAAATTATTTGAATGCTCATTATTAAAAAATTAAAACTTTTTCAAAAAATAATATCATATAATTACTATAGATTAATAAATAAATAATAAAAGAAAAGAAAGGGCAAATAATTAGCCTCGGCCATAACGCAACATGGCATCTTCTCCTGAGTGGGGCTTTCTCACTCCATTAAACTAAATTATTCATATATATTAAAAAATAGAACCAACATATTATAATACCATTGACAAAAAAAAACATATTATAACAATACCAAATAGAAAAATTAAAAAAATGTTTTCTGATCGGAAAACAATGAAAAGTAACATGAATTTAGCCTCGTATTCTATATCTTGTCTTTAGTTCGTTTTACATTACCGATAAAAACGTTCTCATTTTATAAATAAATTTAAAATATTATCACAATTTTTTTTATTATTATTATTATTTAGAAGTGATAAGGATATAATTATAAATAAAATCATAATTACAATCAATTATAATTGAAATACTCAAATTATTCATTTATTATAACATACAATTATACTATTAATTAATATATTCTAAAATTAGATCAAAATAAATCTATATAAGATTCATATATCATGATATTTGAATTAAAAAATAAAATATATCTAAAAAATCGAAGATTTAAATAATAGATATTGATCTATTTGACATCACGTGTATTGTTTATAAATATAATTTTAAAAGATTATAAAATTTTAATTTTAAACCAATACCCAAAAACTTAGTCTCCACAATGTTGATTTTGTTGTAATTCTAAAACTTAGAAGGGATTTTTGGTATTTAACGCTTGTACGTTCTATTGTTTTGACCGTATCCTCTTTTTAATAAAATTGATTTTCAGTTTTTTAAGAAAATTGAATTTGATCTTAATATTTTAAAAGGAGTATAATTGTTAATTTCTTTTTGTATAGATACAAACTATAACATCAATTTTTAACGTTGTTTGCATAGAATCTCACCTAACAATCTATGTATATTTTATGAATTATATCACACATGAATCAACGGCAGGAGTATTGGGATATGATGACATTTTTTTAGAATTTCAAATTTTCATATAATTTAATTATTTTCTATTGATAATCTAATTTCACATTCTTTAAAATTGTATAATTTTATACCCAAAATTTTTAAAATTTACATCTCTAACATAAAATCTAATATTCGTCGCTTTTGTAATACATTATATGTTGTCTGAAAATCATTAAAAATTTTAATATTTTACATACATCTTTTTATAAAAACAACTTACTTTTTTTAAAATGTTAAAATTTAAATTTTATTAAAAATAAAAATCAGTTAAATAAAATAATATATAAATATTACTCCTAAGAGCTAAATTTATTTCATGATAAATTTAAAAAAACAAATCCCACATTTCCAGAGTAGCTGATATTACTCCTAATTCAACTAATACAGCTTCAACCCTATTTTCGTGTAATCTAATTTCCATTTATTAACGCTTAAAGAACAGCCCAAAACCTAAAGAGCAACTGCCATTCAATCCCCCCATATTCCACGTGTCTTTTTAACATTGACCTTTGTTTCCGTATTTGAAGAAATTATTTCATACGCCTACTTCACAATGGTCTCAATCAGCACAAAATGTTTAAAATTGTAAAGTCTAAACCTTAGAATCCTAAACCTTAAATATTACATAAAATAAATAGAAAATTTACAGTCTGATTATAAAATATATATATATATATATATATATATTCATAAAAATATTTAGTTTATTAGATGTTACCGTCAACTAATGATATCACATGCAAATTAATACCTCAAGAACAAAAGCAACAGCAACTATTTCTTTAAAAAATGTAAATAGAAAAATAAAATAAATAAGAGTATTATAACATAGCTCAATGCCACATAAAAATACCAGCCCAACTAGCAGGCTACTTATTACTTCCAAGAACAAACTATTATGACCTGGAGGGTAAAAAAGCAGTGTTCATAGGGAAAATCTAATTCGACTTCTCATCATGCTTAAATAAAAAAAAAATCAACATAACTTCTTTACATAATATCCACCCTCAACGTCCATCGACATAAATATTTTTATTCGGTACAAGAACATCATTCATCTTCATCGTCGAGTAATGCAAACGCAAATGGATGGAACTTGTAACCGTCTCCCTCGTAGAATTTGTTCTGGAATTCGACCCAGTGAAGTCGCAAAGCATGTAGGAAAGCACTAAGGGTTTCCATAACTAGCAACACACCAACGGTTGCGAAAATAAAGACGATTATGCCGACAACGAGGATGATTACATTGTTAAACCTGTATGAAGCAAGAAGCGCATTATGCTTCTAGATCTGTAAACTCGCAGAATTCATAGAATGAAAAAGAAATGGAGTCATAAGAGAACTATATAATATCATAGGATAGAAGGTGCCTATATATCAGGGTTGAATTTGTATAAGCATGAAATATGAGCAAGACGTACCCCCAAGCAAGAAGAAGAACCTTCTCGTAGAACACAACTGACAACTCCGAGTGAGCAAGACTGCAGAAAAGAAGGAACAAACACAGGGCAGTTTGCAGTTAGGCTTTACCTAAATCAGACAATGTTCATACAAAAGGACATTTGTAGAAACGTGTCAAACTTAAATACTCAGTGGTTTATGCATTTCTACATGACAACATACACAAAACGGGGCTCATCAAAGAGATGATGTTATTTCAACCAGTATCAATTAAAATTTAAGTATCAATTAAAATTACTAATGACATACCTAAGGGCCCATAATCGAAGGTATGAGGCTGTATTTGAAACTGCGCCAAGCACAAATTCTATGGTATGTATGAGTTGATGCACAAAGACTTCACCAAACTCAAATTCCTCATGATCATGACCATGGGAATCATGATTTGCCTCCGAAAGGAGAGTTTCATCTGTGCTTTCGAGTGGTGCATAGGATTGACCTTGGTGCCTCTAAAAAATGGTGTATATAGAAAGTGATAGGAAACAGGGTGAAAATAAAACTTAAAATAGACTCAACAAGAAATTGAGAAAGATAAGTATAAATACATTTTCATGTTGCTTCTTTAGAAGAAAAGGCTTTGGTAATAGCATCCATGGCACAGAAACCAGGGCAAGTAACAATAGCACAATCTGGAAAGAAATGCACAACAATCTTAGGTTAGATGTAAATTAATCCAATGAATGCTATTAATTAATTTAAAAAAGAACAAAAAAGAACCTGAGCTGTTTTTTGGCCGGGAAAAAGCTGATTTTCACCCAATTCATCAGTAGGACTCAGGAACATGTATATCATTACGTGGTATAAATCAGCTTGTGAACCAGTGCACCATTTCACAATGATAAGGAGAGATAGATAGCCAAATAGACTGTTAAGAAATATCATTTGGGGAATAAATTGGAACCTGATCAAAACACGAGAAAAGACAACCTTTCAGTTAGATATGGCTTCAGAATCTCCAAAATATGCAGATGCTAAGATCTTGATTGGCATATCAGACTTACCAGATGTTCAGACTATTACTGAAGAATGTTGCATTGAAATAACTCAACATAATTCCAAGGTTCATTTGAGCCACCCCAAGAAGGATCGACATTTTCATCTTTAGAGAGTTCAGGAACGGCAACTCACTACGGCTGCCATGCCATGCTGGATCCACCCCAAAGGGGTAAGTGTCAAGAACCTTAATCAAGCCAACACTAGTAGCATCCCTGTAAAAAAAAGCAGTAAAAAAACTGTCATGGACTTATACCATAAAAGGAGGCTTCTATAACTTTTGGTATCATTACAAGTGTAAGTGAAATACCGGCAAGAGAGATCACGACAAGCATAAGCTGAGCGGCTAAATAATTCAAAGGGGACTGAGAAGAACTCATTATAAACCAAACCAGTATAAATTGAGAAGAGTGACATCATCAAAATAACATAACGACCCCCAAAAGTCATTTCTGTTATATCTCCAAGCTTCTGCAGTTTCCAAGAATAATAATTTACTTATGTAACATCCAGAGAGACAATAGATCAATAAATATAACAATCACAAACAAGTAAAACTAACAGGCCCTTCTATCTTGGAAATAACCCGTCAAACCAAAAGCTCAGAGAAGGCAATGTCATGTTACCACAAAATCTATGATGTGATGATGTTCACAGTACACGTCAATATGACCCTTACAGATCTCTGATGTCAATAAAATAAAGGAAAAAGCTCCATGCAATATAATCCCATGTGTGTTTATTTACCGTACTAGCAAAAACAAAATGAAATTAGGAGATCGTCAGCAACTTTAGTAGCCCAACTAAAACATAACCGGATCTTATTGCTTCAGTATTTAATCACTGACGAGACCCAGAAAGAAGTAGAAATTACATGGTAAGTGAAAAGGAAACTAACATGCAGAACTCTTAAACAAAACATTATACAAGTCTCAAAGAAGATTAAACTAGGAAATAATTTTGTCCAAATTCAACAGGACAAAGGGTTTTCCAAGTATGATTATCCTCGAGAGTTATTAATAAAAATACAGTTCATTCTTTTACAACTTGAAGAAAAAATGCAATGCAAGAGTAAATCTGTCCTCAAATATTTTTCATATCATATAAGCCATAAGGTTGTGTAAATTGAACTCTTGATAAAACCATCATGAGGGGTTTACCTGACTAGAAAGTTTCTTTTCCCTGACAATAAAAAATAACGTTGCAAGGAATAAGCATATTCCATGTCCCCAATCACCAAACATGACAGCAAAAAGAAAAGGGAATGTAATGATTGTGTAAACACCAGGATTTGCTTCTTGATACTTGGCCACCCTGCAACAAAATGCAACAAAAAAAATTGTATTTATGTTCTTTACTGGCAAGTTAGCACATGAACATTAATGCATAACATGCAGACAACACATACTCCCCAACAGGAAACCTGTGCAGGAACTCAATAATAAAGTGAACTTACGACGAGGAAATAAAAACTGATACGCAATAAGAATACAACATCAAAAAATATAGGTCAAATAACAAAGAAATTAATACTGAAGAATCTTTTCTTTGAGATCAATAGTAACCTTAAACAACTCTTCAGGATCTTCATAGGAGGAGCCACTTATACTAAGATCTCTATTTTCTGACTATGCAGATTGGAAATCAATAATTTATTAATCAAGTCATCCCTATAATCTTCTTAATATCAACAAGCTGCATTTGAAACCTTATCTCTTCCAAAAATCATTGCACCAAATAACAGAAAAATTGTAAGCTCCTAATGCCCTAGTCTGAAGGGCATCAATACTTGTATTTAAATAGTGGAAAGCAACGAATAAAAATGTATATATATAAGCAGATAATCAAAAGGCCACATCAATATGCAGAAAATGCCTATAAAGTGTGTGCATGTATATATCAATAAAAGCTAAGAACAAATAGGTATCATTTGTGATGGATATCTGGTTTTCTTTTCTTGTGAAACACAGGACCGGTTCAAACATTCTTGCTATGAACTTACCCATATGCGTCAACAATTTCCTGAAAAGCAGAAGTAAATTTATTTGTGCGGAAGTAGGTAGGTGGTGATTCTCTTGTATGCAAGACCTGGAAAATGGCTCCAACTTGAGAGTTGGAGTAAAATGCAGCCCGCTGCAGTGCCTCCTGAATCTGCAACAAAAAGGCTCAAAATCATACATAAGTAATCCACACACATGCACATAAATGTAAAGCACAAGAAGCAGAAAACTAATACCTGTTTTGTGGCAAAAACAGGACTCCATCCCTCAGCCACAAGACATTTCTTTGTAACATCAAGGCTAAGCATATTCAGAGTGTGATAAATTGATTTCTCCTTTTTCACCTTCAGGAGTTAAAGACAGAGAGTTTACTTACCGAACTTAGAACATCAGTTTGACTTCAAGAGTGCAATTGCATCTCATGTGCAAGAAGAAATATAAGCCAAATCTATGGAAAACTGAGGAAAGATAACCATCATGTAACATAATTTATAGTTTAAACAGACCTTAATGTTCCATTGTTCTAACTGATCTCCAATGGTCTGCAATAGATTGTCCCGGAGAAGCAATCCAGCATCTATGGTGGTTTTTAGCTCCGAAATTCTTCCAGAAACCTGCAATGCATAGTGATCATAGAGATTGGTCAGGTAAAAACATTCCTAGCAGTCGCAAACGAAATGCATAAAGATTCAAGTTTCCTTGATGCATTAAAGGAATTGATACAAGACCGCAAAGGAAGGAGAGGAGGGGTGTTCCTCATCAAGAAGTAAAGTTGAAAGTGGTCTGTGCAAGAGAAGATCTAGCATACATGCATATTCAGACAATATACTTAATAGAGAACCGGAAGGACAGGGGTGTCCTGGAGGAACAAATAAATAATGTGAAACAAGCAAGCAGCAGTCTGCCAAACCATCAAGAAAGTACACAGACATGACAGTTTAAATAAAATATAATAAATACCTCATTAACCATGAGACGGTCCTCAGCAAAAGGATAACGGTTAGCGCCAAAAGCTTCACATATCTTCAGAATTTTGTTTTTTGCCCTTTCTCCAGAGTAAAAAACCACAAATACATTTTTCTCCATCTGCAAATTAACATTCAAACCAAAGACAACAGAAAATGTTGTACAAGATTAGAGAAATGATCTACTATTCACAAGTCCGAAATTCATAAAACTAAGCTGACCTAAACAACACATATAAGCACAACCTGAGTGGACTGCACTATAAATCCTACACCAAGAGTGTTACTGTTCTCATAAACTAGAAAATTAAATCAATTTTAACTTGGCATTGAGATTGTATGTGATTACTCATGAATACATGCAACATAATCGTTGTTCAATAGTCATCCAGAACATAAAATCTAAGATCTTCAATAAATGGCACATTGTCTGCATAATAACTTTGTTTGACTCTCTTTCAGAAGTCCGAACATAAAACTTGTGGTCTTCAAATAAACGATGCATCAACATGATGAAGACTTAGCATGTCTGAGTAACATAAAAACGTAAGAAACATTCTTTCATCTGCATGTATGTGATATCCATCCACATTATCCGATGAAATTACTCTAAATATCTCATCCATTCCATTAAAACAATTTTCACCTTCTCTCCAGAAACAGGATCAGTGACAGGGTCCTCTACAGGAACTTGCTTGAGGAACACATTGCCCCTAGTTGCACGAAATAAAATCCTCTCGAATGCCATGGACTTTTCCCTAGGAACAAGACCAGTAATAAATCCCAATTTCACTTGCTTCGATAAATCTGTTGAGGTTTCCTGAAACAACGGGGAGATTTTTATAAGTGAAGGTATAACATTATAGATAGATAAGATAGTACATCATGCTCAAAGAAAGATGGTGATATACTTGTTCCTGCAGTAAAGGAGTTTCAATGGATTCGTCACCCATTTGCCGTGATCCCATTTCTCTCTGTTGAGTTGTAGCACTGTGTTGAGCAGAAGCACAAAATTCACCAGCCTAAACAGAAAAACAAGTTAGCAATTTATGCAATAATCGGAAAGCATCACAAGCTAAAAGCAAATGGAACTTTGAAAAGAGATATCCACTTGATTGTGGAGAGTGAAAAATATTTTTTTTAAATACTCGATGTACAAATGAGAGTAAGATAATTTCAAATTCAACTCCATTCAGTTTCCATAAAAAACTGAAATCAACTTTTAACAAAGATAACATGAAATAACAGTGTTCATCACTTTATTGACTCTATACGAATAGTAGCCCAGTGTCTCAACTCTGAATTGTTTTACTCATCCAAACATATATAGCCCTACTGCAAAAGTTAGCAACTTTTCAACAGCCATGTGTTTGTGTTTCTCATGATAAAAATATTAGTAGGAACTAGGAAGTGAACCATTACAAAATCACCTGATTAGGGCAGCAAGCAAGGCATACCTTTTGCAAAACAAGCTTATACTCAAGCAACTCATTATAACCACGTTGCAACTTTCCACAATTTGCATTCATCTCAATCAGCTCCGCCTCATGTTCTCCAAGTTTCACCTAAAAGTAACAATAGAAAATTTGAATTCAAGAAGAAGAAAAAATAGAAAAAGAAAGCATTTCTAAGCAATAGATATTGTACCTCTAAGTCATCCAAATCGATGCCAGTTTCTGCCCCAGGTTTTGTTGAAGTGGAGAAGCCTGCTTTTAGCATTTGCTCCTTGAAAAATCGTAACTTGCGTGCCATCTCTCCACATCTTTTAATCTTCATGAGAAAGAATTGTCAGAAAACAATGGCCAAAAACACAATAGGGAAGCACAAAAGAAAGGAGCAAGTTATAGAGAACAAAACATAACATCGCAACATTTAAATATCTATAGTAATTCAAATTAAATAGAAGGGCAGTAAAGTTAGCTGTTGCAAACAAACATCCATCATTTGAGATCCTATAAAACCAGCTGAAATCTTCTAGGACTTAATTGAAGGCCAGCATATGATATAAATCAGAAACCAACATTTTGGTTAGGTGAGGTAGCAGTTTTTCTTCAATAGATGTAATATTATTTATTGCCAACATTTTTCAGCCAGTGAAGCTGCTAATAGTATATAAATCCTGATACTAAGGTTCTTTAGAAGTAGAATGAGCAGCAACAGCATGCGTTGAAGTTCACACATGAATCACACTATTAAAAGTAAGTAAAGAAAATACCTGAGCAGCATAAGTTCGCTGAAATGGACTCTTGTCCGAATTGAGCTGTAAGATATCATCATAAAAAAATAAGTCTTAAATCTCCACCAACTGATCCATTAAATCCTAAAGAAATTGTAAAATAAAAACTAACTTTTCACGATCTAGTATTATATAAAAAAACAGCAGAAAAAGAAGGGAATCGATAGATAAAACAAAAGCCCTAGCATTAATAATCATAAAAAAACGATCGGCCGATCTCTATTCCAAAGAATTTCCAGCATATAGTTCAACTCCACGGTTTCTATGAACTTCGATCAAAGACTCAAACACCGAAAATAGAGTTCAATTCCGAAGTAGAACAAAAAAGGGAGTACAGATTCCTATAGAACTGAGCATATCAAAGAAATAGAATTAACAACGGTTGACAAGTAAAAAAAAACAGCGTACTGACGTCTTTGAATTGAAGGAGACCGAGGTCGCCGAGATAAGAGACGGTAAGGTGAGCGGACTCCATCGGAATAATGAGCTGGACCAATTGCATTGCCTCCGACCGGAACAGATCCATCGGAGGGCAACATCCTCCACGATCTGCCATTGAGTCCTACACCGTTTCGACTGAGTTGATTTTTGCGATCAGGCGAGAGCAGAGCGAGATGGATCTCTTTCGAGTATTTTTTTTGTTTGTTTTGGATTTGGATTTGTGGAGTTCAAATAATTCAGCGCGTAGTTAAAAACAAAAATACACGGCCACGGGGAAAGTGGGAGTAAGGAGACCGAGGGAGATTGTAAGAGATTTCGACCTTTACTCGCTCACCATCACAAGCTTCCACGTAAGATTTTTTTTTCCTTTTTTACCGTTCGAGTTATCTTAATATTCTTTTTCTTCATTTATTTTTAATTTTTCATATTTTTTATCTTCAAATTAATGCCAAACCATCTATTTTTCTTTTAAAAAAATCTCATTATAATTTTAATCCTTTCATCTCATGTGATGGCTAATTGGCTATAAATAAATTAAACTTGAATGAATAAGCACTATATATTTGATTTATATTCATTTCTCTAATGTTAAATAAATTATTTTTATATTATATTTGTTTAATTTTTTTTCATATACATTTATTTAAATTTATATGTATTTTTATCTAAAAATTTATATAAATCCTTATTCATTTATTTAATATTCATGATCCTAAACAAATATTTTAATAAATATGTTTATAAATAAATTAATAAATAAATCTATTATAAACAAAAACTAATTAAATATAATATATTTAAACTATTATATTTAAGATTCCATTAAGTGACCTGAATAAAGAGAAATTATTATGTTTTAAAATTCTAAGCTGAAGCAACTGTGTATTTAAAGTGTATGTATATTATCAATGAATAAAAAATATTTTAAACATAAAAAATATTATAATCACCTAATACTATTAAAAAATTTATATATTTAATAAATACACTGTTTCTTAATTTATCAAATTAATTTATTAGCTACCGTAAGCCCCGTTAAGTATTATGCATGAGCCATAAACCATTCAATAATTGGATAATCAAAACCACCTATATTAAACCTAACTTCTGGATTAGGGATTCATCACTTTAAAAACTTTGTTTTCTATTCAATTTAATCCACCTCATAAAGGTCTCTAGATATAACCAATGAATATTGGGGGGGGGGGGAATAACCTTTGCAATGGGTACCACTCCATTTTATCGTTAAACAACATTAATTTACGACTTTTTTCAACAAGAAAAAGGAAATGGAAATGCATAAGCCATGTATTACCAAAAGCTGCTAAGCATATGATACAATGTCACAATCACCTACTTAATGACATACATAACACTCGATTCATTCTCTTCTATCAAAGAATGTCTACCACAGGCTGAGTGAGTGATACCATAAAAGAGTACATGTCTTTTGCGGAGGGTATCTCGGAAGTCGCAAGGCAGCATTCACGGTTAGCATGTCGGTTTTGGTTTCTCTCGTAACTTCTCATCTTTATATTCTCTTCACACTGTCGCCATGAAGAACAACAAAACCCTCGCTGGCTAGAGTTGCAACTGCAGTTCTTAGCTGAATTGGACAATAAAAACGAATGAAAGAAAAAAACAAATGTGTTAATCAGTTTGAGCATGTTCATTTTAAATGGGAGTGAAAGGAAGAAAGAGGCTTGGATTGTCACATCATGAAGGTGGATTTCGCTGCCAGAGCTCTGCTTCTTCATTTCATCAAGTAACTGTAGGATTAACCAAGTAGGTGATCAAGCAGTTGATTTTCGGAACTATATGAAAGCTTCCAGATTTAAATCTACTGAACTAGCTTACCTCTAACAATCGTATTGATGGTCCCCCAAGGTGTAGCTTATCCATTATTATGTTGCGTGCTGCTGATAGCACACCGTCCCTCCTCATCCTTTCACTTGCAGAAACTCCCGTGGTTATAAGATCCATATCAATGGTTCCTTTAGAGAAAAAAAAGGGAAAAAAATGGAAGGGTTCATTAGATTGTTCTTATGGTGGGGAAATGAATTCGCAATAAAGAAGTATGGTTAAAACATTACCAGTGGAGTGATCAGTTGCTGATTGCTGCATAGCAACTTCCAAAAGCCGGAATGCTTCAGTTACATCTCTTATTTCAACCTTCAAATAACAGAATGGATTTTCATTATTCAGCTCATAATGAAGTCCTTATAGCTGCTAAGATAAACCAGAGATAACTAACCCATTCTGAGAAGCGAATACGAGCCAATGCTTCACTGAGACGTATTAGACTCTCAATTTGCCTTGGTGTTGCTGTGATGATCTGTTGACATATCAAAATACAGAAACAGGGTTAAAAAAATTTGTATGTCAAGATTATACTTGATCCAAGAATGCAAAATGTTGATAGCAATACAGGGTTCTATCTACCAATTACATGAAAGTCAATAATGAAGAGAATCGGGGGACATGAAAACTAAATGCATCATACATTTTTACTGCTGCCAGGGAAATTTCCTCTTTTCCTCATCTCAACATACCCTCGGGTTAGGTCTTCAGCAGCTTCATCAGATAATTTTGGGTTAATATTCTTACGAGCATAACTCACATATGATGTCAATGTAGCAAGATCTATGATATCATGCTCAACAATCTGCAAATTTTTTTGATAAGATTTGAAGGACTCATTAAAAACCACCTTATTGATTAATGGAGTTTGTGTAAACTCCTTAATCAGCGAAAGATAGAAAAGAGTGCCTTAGAACTTTATTAAATAAAGTAGGAATTACAACCTAGAGAAAGAAAACCCAATAACCCTTACAAGTAGCCACTCGAAAAATCAAAATACATAAAATTCAGCCTATACTAACCTTGCTAAGGCATCACCTTCCATATTAGCCGTCCTTGCAACCCATCTAACAATTCCCCCACAAAACCTAAGTTTTACAACTATATCTTTAACAATAAAAGCATACACAACTGGACAAGAATCAACTTTAATAATTCAGTCCACTGCAACCATGCTGTCACTCTCAACAATCAATCGAAAATTTTCCCACCCTTGGATAGATGAGACGAAAACAAATCCCCTTTGAATAGCCTTGAGTTCCTTCAAAGTTGGAGGACCCGGACCCTCTATCTCTTGAAAAGTTTCTAATATTGCACCAAGATGATCCCTTAAAATGCCTCCCAATCCACTTTTCTTCCAATCACTACTAGTGACAACATCCACATTCAGTTTAATGAAGCCTATAGAAGGAGGACACCAGGGAATAATAGAAGACTTCAGGAAGTTGTAGGACGAATGAAAATCCCCTAATGAAGGTTCCGAAATTAACGAGTCTTTAGGAATAGAGATATCCTTATACTTAGCTGGGAACCAAGATGCAAGCCTGGCTCTTGCTAAAAAGAATAATTCAATCTGATCCAACTTTCCCCCTTCAAAAACAATAAAATTTCTGGTTTTCCAAATGGTCCAAATAACAACCTCAGGAATGAATGACCATATAGCAGAATTTGGCTTCAACTCTTCCCAGCCTAATAGAAAAGTTTTAGCAACTTCATGAAGAACAGAACTAAAACTCGACAATTTTAAAAATTTATTCCATAATGCCCACACAACCGAACAAGAAAAGAATAAATGTGAGGAAGACTCTTCAAACTTTTTACAAAGAGGACATAAAACATCATCAATTCCTTGAACTCCTCTTCTTGCCAATTCTATTTTAACAGCAAGCTTTTGCTGCACAATTTGCCACAATAATGTTTCAACTCTTGGTGGTAGTAATCCTCTCCAAACAACCTTCTTCCATAATTGAACCTCTTCAGAACCAGTAACACACTTCTTAATACAAGAACTGACTGAAAACATATCATCCCCACTGCCTTTCCAAATCAAGCCATCACTAGATTCCTTAGACAAAGAAACAAAAGAAATAGTACTCATCAAATTACACCATTGTTCCATCTCCCAATCATTTAAATTTCTTCTAACTTGAACATCCCAAATCTAGCCCGATGGATGAAAATCTCCAAACTCACATAGTTTTCCTGATTTATTAGTAGCAATCAAGAACAATCTTGGAAAAATGACCTGTAACGGATAATCTGTTGCCCAAACGTCCTGCCAAAATTAAATGGGCCTTCCATTGCCAACTTGAAAGATACATAAGGAACGAAAATTAAAACCAAATGGATCTTGCTTGAAATAATTATTAACCACTGATCTCCACTGTCAAGAAGTACAAGCTAGGAGTTTACTGTCAAATAATAACCTAGAAGAATCAAAACTGTATTTAGAACAAATAAATCTCCTCCAAAAAAATTCCTCTCGTTTGCAAATCTCCAGGACCATTTCCCTAGCAAAGCTTTGTTCATGAAATTCAGATTACGTACTCCCAACCCTCCCTCATTCTTAGGTTTACATACTTCAGCCCATTTAACCCAATGAATTTTCTTCTTACCATTGCCACCTCCCCATAGAAAATTAGACATAATAGAATTGAGGACCTTAAGGATTGAAACTGGAATCTTAAACATTGACAGAAAATATGTGGGCAGTGAGCATAAGATAGATTTAATCAAAACCATTCTTCCAGCTAGTGATAAAGTCGATGCCTTCCAACCTGCTAATTTTGAATGAAAATTCTACACCATCGGTTCTCAAATAACTGAGGAATTCTTTGTTGCGCCTAGAGGCAAGCCTAGATAATTATAGGGAAAAATATCCACTGCACAACCAATTGAATCTGCCCAAGTTTGAACCTCCTCTAGAGATGTGTTTACTCCGAACAGTTTGTTCTTCTTGAGATTTAGTTGCAACCCTGACATAACCTCAAACACTCTAAGCACTCTCTTCACATTCATAATATGCATCTTCGAAACCCCACAAAAAATAATTAAATCATCGGCAAATTGTAAGTGTGTAAGGTTAAAAGACCCTTCCTCCTTACCTACTTTCAAACCAGAAGATAATCCTCTAAAACCGCCCTTAGGATTAGTAAATTCAACAATTCCCCTACTAGATTAAATAATAAGGGAGAGAGTGAACAACCCTGTCTTAGCCCCTTTGCCATTGGAAACTCCTCCGTTGAAACCCCATTAACCAACACTGAAATCAAAGTTATAGTAACACACCTCCTAATCCAACTGATCCAAGTAGAGCTAAATCCCATTTTTTCCATTACCTTGAATAAAATAGGCCAATCAATAGTATCGTAAGCCTTTTTGAAATCAACTTTTAATACGCAACCCTTTAGCCCTTTCTTTCTCCAATAATCTATACCCTCGTTTGCAATTAGAGAACAATCCAAAATTTGTCGACCGAGTATGAAAGCAAATTGAGTCGGGCTTATGATATCTCCTATACAACTTCTAAGCCTCCTTGAAAAACACTTGGTTAAAATTTTGTAAAATCCTCCCACTAAGCTTATGGGTCTAAAATCATCAAGGCACCCATTGTTAGTCCCTTTAGGAATAAGGGTGATAAAGGTATGATTAATACCATGCTCCCATTCTTTCCCCAAAGAGAATTTGTGAAAAAAATCCATAATGTTATCCTTTAGCACAAGCCAAAACCTTTTGAAGAAACCCAAATTCAATCTGTCTGGTCCCGGAGCTTTGTTACTATCACAAGACTTTAAAGTCTCCCACACTTCCTCCTCGGAAAAAACCTTCTCTAAAAGACCTCTTTGTTCGAAAGAGATAGTAGGAAAAGTCAACCTTATAGCTTCAACCTCCAATATAGACCTCTCATTGAAAATTTTAAAAAAGTGATTTTTTACAGCAGCTTTGGGTCCCGTGTAAAATTCCCATTCACTTTTAAAACAATCAATGCATTTTATTATCTCTCCTCACCGATACACAAGTATGAAAGTATCTTGTGTTTCGATCTCCATCATTCACCCACCTTTGTCTAGAATTTTGATGCCAAATCAACTCCTCAAATCTATGAAGTCTCCAAAATTCTCTTTTACACGCCTTTAACTCGTCAACAATCTCTTGAATCGAACTGTCATGCCTTTGTTGTGCTACCACCTCAAGCTTTTGAATTTTGTTTTCTAAATCAGAAATTGCAGCTCCCGAAAACTTGTTTTTCTTCCCTGTCCACTGTTTGATGGCTAATTTAGAGTTCTTAAAAATACCAAGAATTCTCAATTTTCTCTTGCGCTTCTTGCAATCTATAATTGTTTGACAAACCATATCCTCAAAACCATCTTCCTCCATCACATAACTGAAGAGTCTAAAAGGCTTATTTCCCCAATTAACACCATCATTTTGTAACAATACGACATTGTGATCTGAGATGGACTTAGGAATAAGAGACTGGATAATCTCAGGAAAAGAAGCCAAGAATTGTCCATCCACCAAGAATCTATCCAATCTAATAAAAGTGGAATCATCTTGGTTATTACTCCAAGTGAACCTTCCCCCCTCCATAGGCAGATTAATTAATCCTACAGACTGAATAAAATGAGAGAAAATCCTTATTGAAACTCTATTATGAGCTCTGCCCATCTTCTCATCTTTACACAAGTAGACATTGAAATCCCCTCTAACACAAACCTGCAAATTCTGTCCCGAAATGAACTGACTAAGTTCTTCAAAAAAGCTTTCTTTTTCCTTCTCCACAGAAGGCCCATACACATTAATGAGGACGCTTCTGAACTGATTAAATCTGAATTTTCCTGTAATCGCAATGAATCTTCTATTTATGCAATGATCTTCACTCTCAAAAACTTTATCATCCCAACAAAATAATAACCCCCTGAAGAACCAATAGCTGACGGTTCAATAACCCCTTGAAAACTATTTAACATGTTTCTTCTTAGAAAATACCTTTGTATCTTCTCTGCTTTAGTTTCTTGTAGCCAAAAAAAAGAAGGATGCGAGTTTGCAACTAATCTCTGCACCGCTCTCTGTTTTTCCTTTTTACCCAAACCCCTTAAATTTCATGTAATTATTGCTAAGTTTTCCTTCATGGATAATAACAGAACAATCTCAAAACCTCGATATGACTCTCAATTAGCCATATTACAACCTTTCTCTAAGTTAATTATTTTTTCCAAAAAAGCTTCATTCCCCTGCTTGAAGGAAACCCCCAAAATCTGACTAACTTGCCATGTAGCAATTGCTTCATCTAAGAGGTATGAGAAGACTGAAGAAGCTGCTATAGAAATACTGACTTGATCTATAGTTTCCCTAAACAATAATCTTTTAACTCTTCTACTTGTCAAGCGAGAATTGGAAAGAAAATGTTATTTATCCAAATCACATCCTCCATACTCTCCATCTAAACCTCCACCACCAGATTCCAGGACTGAATTTGGATCCTCACAATCTAGTAAATTAAGCCTTGATGTATTATAAATTTGCTGAATAAATGAGAAAAACTGATCTTCAACCATTTTTGAATCTGAAACAACCTCATTGGCAATATTTCCCTTATATTCATTCCCATGCCAGTAATTCCTCTCCCTACTTCTTCTATAAACTCTACTATAACATGGCATTCTCATCTTCTCTATAGGCACACTCTTGGAAGAATGCGAGCTTCTGTGCACTGTCAACGAACGACCTCTGGAATGGCCTTTTAATAATTCTAAATTAGAAACAAACACATTCCAAACATCAATGACCTTGGCAACATAAACAATCAATCCAACAACAGAGCTCCATCTTCCACTGGTGTAAATGCCACGAGGAGCAAGCTTGTGTATGTATTGGAGTAACTGGGACTTGTTGGTTCCAGGATCACCAACCAGAAGGATATTGATGTCACCACAGAAGCTAGCACCATATAGCAACTTAAGAGCATTCCCGCCAAAAAGCTACATTGAAGACAAATAACTAGTTATTACTATCTGAGCAAAAAATGAATGTCTAATGTCAAAGACGTACCTGGAAAAGAAGGCCTTTGTTCACATTATCAAGCTCCCAAATGTTGGGTACCAATGACCTAGTTAGTTTTTTATATATATCTAGTTGTTTTGATAACTCTTTCAACTTTTCCACCTGCAGTATTGAAAAAGGTTATGAGAAAAGTAGCCAATATAATTGAATTTTGCAAGAGAAGAATGGGTTATTTATTAGACCTTGTCTTCATCAAACTGGACATCATCATCGACCCTTTGTGAGCCCTTATCAGTTTCCATAGGGTCCACAGTCATCATTCTCGACTTATCAATTTTCTTTATGTGAAGACAATCAATGTGTGTATGCAAGCAAAGAAATTTTTGTAAACATATTTAAATACTTGGAGAGCTATAAACCTTACAAAAGCATAAGAGAAAACATGCCTTGAACAGTGATTTCACAGTTCTTTGTGTTGGCCCGACTCGGACACTCATAGCCCTATAAATGCCGGTGACCTAATGCAATAGACAAGAATACTGAGCAAACAAATAAAACAACCAGGCTATTTGTGATCACGCAACATAGTTCTTAAGTGTCTAACCTCAACCCTGTCACCAGGTTTTCTAGCATCCACTAGCTTATCATACATCAACAAGCTCACTATGTGTGGCGTCACTCCATCAGGGATCTCATCTAGTGTCTCCTGGAGCCTCACAATCTGCTTATCAGCAAACCTGATGTTTGGGACATAGAACCGATTAGTTTTGGTCTCATAATAACTCAAATAGGCATAAATGTTTGACCCTAAAGTAACCATAAAATCAAACCTACTTGTATAAGCATGATCAAATAAAAAATGAATTTAACAATGACTAAACACACCTATAAAAGAAGAAATTAACCTTTGAAAAAGGTCTTAACATCGATGCGACTAAGAAAATTCACTTATTGTAAAACCTACTAAACATTATACTGGTAGTTACCTGCATCTATTGTGAACCAACGTCATTGAGTTCTTGGCCATACACTCATGCTTCAAGCATGAAGTAGGCTCAGTTATTCGTCCTTATAGCACCATTGACCAGTAAACAAATACATTAGCAACATTACTCCAAAAACCAAACTTGTTAAAGGATCATCAGAAAGATCAATTACCTCTATCAACAACAACAGGATCAGAATGATAGCCGCAAACAATACACCTGAACATTGCTTCCCTAATCTCAGGAATTATTGAACTACATCTGATAACCATCCCTTTTAATGACACCATCTTCTCAATATCTAAACCAATAAAAAACCCAAATTAATACAACACACAGACACGCACAAATGCAAAATCTATGCAAAATAAAAGAGAACTGACCGGATGGGTTGAGATTTCTCATGGAAGTAGAACACTTCAGATTATGAGTCCAAACTTGCACATGTTTATCGAACAGAGGATTAATCAAACTAACGAGGTCCGTCAAGACGATATCAAAAATCGCTAAAACCTCGAGGGGATACCTCATCATTTTGTTATACAAATCACAATCATAATTAAAAACATCATGAGCATCAACGTCTATACATTCTCCTTCAACTTCAAGAACTCTATGTATCATTCTCGTATATTTCCCTTCTCCATAGATATCATTGTGTTGAAAACATTTTGATGTTTTGATATAACAAATTAAATTAAAAGAATTTTAATTTTGAAAAAGATTTTTTCTAAGCATATTCGATATATTAAATCGAATATCAAAATATTACTCAAAGTATTTCAAAGTTCATTTTAAATCCTTACTCAAGTGTAAAATTAAGTTTTAATCTTAAAATAATTTCAAAACGATTTTACAAAATATTTCGAACCATTTCAAAGCCAAAAATTCCAGATTGCTCAGAGGGAACCGATTCCCCCTAAGGGGGTACCGATTCCCCCTGAATGGTTTGGCTCCGAGAATTCCAGTATACTCGGAGGGAACCGATTCCCCCCACTGTTCAACGGTCGAAATATTTGAATTTTACACCTAGGGAACCGATTCCCCATTAGGGGTATCGATTCCACCCACACTCCAAGTAGAAATATTAATTGTTTTCACACTTAAACGGCTTCAAAAACTTCATTAATGATCCCAAACATTCAGAAGTGATTCAAGGTGTATTTAAGCAAGCTTAGAATCCATTAATCAAAAACAAGAAACATCAAGCAACTAGAATCAAGAGAGAATCAAAGAGAAAGTATCAAACCTCAAGTTTGAGCATTTCAAGCCTATCTTTCATTCAATATTCATTTTTCTTTCAAGAACACTTATTGTGCTCAATTGTATTCATTCTTGAGTGTTCTTTTCTTTGTTCTAGAATTGTGCAAACAATCTACCTTATGAGGATTTCCTTATAAGTTTGCAAATTTGTATTGTTCTCTTTGGGAGAGAGTGTTCTCAAGAATTTGGGGTATAATTCTTGAGGGTTTGTAAGATTACTCTTTGTCCTCAAAAGAAAGACAAATTAGTGAATTTTTGGAAAATCCTCAGTGTGAGTAGCTAAGGTAGTGGACGTAGACTTTGGTTGAGAAAGTCGAACCACTCTAAATCGCTATGCAAATTTCTTTCAATTTTCTGCAAAAGCTTCTACCATAATTTTAATTGCCAATTCACCCCCTCTTGCCCATATTCGTCAATCGATTAACTCAACAATTGGTATCAGAGCCTAACTTATTTAAAGGTTTAATCGCCTCTTGAGTCGATTCGGGAAGATTTACATCGATAATCAAAGTCATCAATGGCCTCTACTTCAAACTTCGACTCCGGTCTCAATTCGATGCCCGCCAATAAGCCTCATTTCTTCAATGGGTCTAACTATGCCTATTGGAAAAATAGGATGATGTACTTCATTCAAGCAAGTAACATGGGAGCATGGAATGTCGTAAAAGAATGATACATCAAGCCTCTCACTCATCCAAAATTATGGAGTGGGTGGAGTGAAGAAGAGACAAAAATGTTCCAGCTCAACTCCAAAGCCATCCATATCATATTTTGTGCTCTTGGACTAGATGAATACGTAAGAGTTTCATCTTGTACACCGTCAAAGAAATATGGGACAAACTTCAAGTCACTCATGAAGGTACCGATGAGGTAAAGAAATCTAAAATTAGTATTCTAACGCATAGTTATGAAAATTTTAGGATGAAACCAAATGAATATATCAAAGTTATGACGGATAGATTTTCAACGATTGTCAATGGTCTCAA
This sequence comes from Hibiscus syriacus, assembly GCF_006381635.1. Classification (NCBI taxonomy): domain Eukaryota; kingdom Viridiplantae; phylum Streptophyta; class Magnoliopsida; order Malvales; family Malvaceae; genus Hibiscus; species Hibiscus syriacus. The sequence continues at coordinate 3,541,904 of NW_024062795.1, forward strand.
ATCATATGGAGAGATCATTTCAAATGAAAAGCTTATGAGGAAGTTAATCTACTCACTTCCAAAATCGTGGCAATCAAAGAAGATGGTAATCATCGAGTCTAAGGACCTAACGTCCTTAACTCTTGAAGAGCTAATCTGTTCACTCCTCACTCATGAAATGATGCTTGAAGATGAGGTGGACCTTGATAAGATTGAAGAGACCAAAGGAAAAGGAGAAGAAGAAAAACATTGGAGTTGCTCTCAAATCCACAAAAGATGAGAGTGATTCGGATGAAAATGACGATGATGAGGAAATGGCATTGTTTGCCAAACGGTTCAGAAAAATGATGAGACCTTACCGAGGGAGAAAATTCAAACGAAATGAAGGCCTAAAAATGAACCAAAATAGAAGGACCCGATCATTTGCTATGAATGCAAAAAGCCGGGGCATGTGAAAAATGATTGCCCACAATTGAATAGAAAGGTCAATCAAAGAATAAGCACAAGGCTCATGTGGCTACATGGAGCGATGAAGAAGGTTCCGATGAAGAAGAACAAGAAGTACCAAACTTGTGCTTGATGGCATTCGGGGAAGATTCTAAGGTAACCTCTAACTCATCTGATTTTGATGATATATCTTATGATGAGCTATTAGAGGAATATAATAGGTTGACTTCGGATTATGAGAAATTGTTTTTAAAATATAAAAATGATGTTTCAAAATTGAAAAATGAAAATAAACTCATATCCAAAACCAACAACGATCTTGAAAGTAAAATCAAAGATTTGCAAATCAAACTAGAAAAGTTTGAAAAGAAAAATTTGGATTTGCAAAATTTACTTTCAAAGGTCAATGATGATCATCAAAAGAAAATTGATGATCTTAAAGCTTTTTTTGATAAAGTTGGAACAAAACATTTTGGAAATGGAGAAAATTCAAAATCCAACTTTGTTAGAAAAAGTTTTAAAAACTACAATCATAGAGGTCCCCAAAGAATCTCTAATGGAAAAATTGTTAGAAGTATATGGGTTCCTAAAGAGCTCATTACTACTAAAGATAAGAATATCCTACACAAATGGATACATAAGGGGACTAGGATTTTGGAAACTAATGGATATGGACCCAAAAGAAATTGGGTACCAAAAATTAGAAATTAATCTATGTTTGTAGGAAAAGGAGTATTGCTACAAGGCACGGGAAACAAATCCAAATTCATGGTACCTTGATAGTGGATGCTCAAGACACATGACCGGAGACAAAAGCCGGTTCATTGAGCTTAACGCCAAAAATAGAGGAGAAGTGACTTTTGGTGATGATTCAAGAGGTCACATTGAAGGTATTGGTACTATTGGTAATACCTCTTCCATACAAATTAAGAATGTTTTATATGTGAATGGATTAAAACATAATCTCTTGAGTATTAGTCAATTATGTGATAAGGGATTCAATGTCATATTTGAAACTAATAGTTGTAAAGTCATTGACATTGCATCTAATAGGATTATGCTTGTTGGTCATAGAATAGGAAACATATACATGGTGCATTTAGACTCTATAGAAATGACTAATTTATGCCTAGTTACAAAGGATGAGCATGATAGTTGGTTATGGCATATGAGACTAGGGCATGCTAGCATGAGTGTTTTGCAACGGTTAGTTCAAGGAGAATTGGTTCGAGGGCTGCCTAAACTAAAATTTGATAATGATAAAATCTGTGATGCTTGTGCTAAAAGAAAACAAAAGCGAGTTTCTTTTAAATCCATTAATGACGTAACAACTAGTAGAGTATTAAAATTGATCCATATAGATCTTTTTGGGCCAACTAGGACTACTAGCTTGGGTGGAAAACAATATGCATTTGTCTTGGTAGATGACTATTCTAGATATACTTGGGTTCTATTTTTAAGTACTAAATATGAAACATTTCATCATATTTCCAAAAATAATCCAAAACGAAAAAGGTTACTCTATAACTAGTGTCAGGAGTGATCATGACACTGAATTTGAAAATCTTGGATTTATTGAGTTTTATAATTCTAATTGTATTAGCCATAATTTTTCAGCACCTAGAACCCCTCAACAAAATGGAGTTGTTGAGAGAAAAAATCGAACTTTAGAAGAAATGGCTAGAACCATGCTTTGTGAAAATAATTTGCCAAAATATTTTTGGGCGGAAGCCACAAATACCGCTTGTTATGTTGTAAATTGAGTAATGATTAGGCCAATTTTAAAGAAAACTCCATATGAAATTTTAAAAAATAAAAAGCCTAACATTAGCTATTTTCATCCTTTTGGATGTAAATGTTTGGTTTTGAACAACGGTAAAGAAAACCTTGGCAAATTTGATGCTAAAAGTGATGAATGAATTTTTCTGGGTTATTCCTTAAATTCTAAAGCTTATCGAGTATTTAATAAAAGAAATTTAGTTGTAGAAGAGTCTATACATGTTATTTTCGATGATAATCCCCTTCCGAGGAAGGATTCTTGTGTGAATGATGATGTAGGTATTATAAATACAAATGAAGTTAGACATGACGTTGAAGAACCATCATCAAAGGAAGAAACAAAAGATGAGGAAACTCATGATCCTCTTGAGAATCTAACCATTGAAGAAAGGGAAGTATCTTATCCAAGAGAGTACAATTATGTCAAGGATGGTGAGATTATAGGTGATCCATCCAAAGGGGTAACAACTCGATCTTCTCTTAGAAATATTTGTAATTATGTTGCGTTTATTTCATGCATAGAGCCTAAGAATATTAAAGAAGCATTAAAAGGTGAACATTGGATTATGGCTATGCAAGAAGAATTAAATCAATTTGAGAGAAGTAAAGTATGTACATTAGTTGAAAGGCCTAGTAATAAATCTACTGTAGGTACTAGATAGGTATTTAGGAATAAGCTTGATGAGAGTGGTAATATAGTGAGAAAAAAGGTTAGACTTGTTGCTCAAGGGTATACTCAAGAAGAGGGCATAGACTATGATGAAACATACGCTCCCGTAGCTAGGATGTAAGCAATTAGAATGTTATTAACATTTTCATGTTTTCATGAATTTAAACTATATCAAATGGATGTTAAAAGTGCATTTTTAAATGGTTTTATAAAAGAAGAAGTGTATGTGGAACAACCTCCAGGTTTTGAAGATTCAAAATTTCTGGATCATGTTCTTAAATTGACAAAAGCATTTTATGGATTAAAATAAGCTCCTAGAGCTTGGTATGAAAGACTGTTAAATTTTTTAATTAAAAAAGGTTTTTCAAAAGGGAAGGTTGACACTACATTGTTTTTAAAGCATAAAGGTAAAGATTTATTAGTAGTTCAAATTTATGTTGATGATATAATATTTGGTTCTACTAATGATGTTCTTTGCCAAGAATTTTCTAAGCTAATGCAAAACAAATTCGAAATGAGCATGATGGGGAGCTCTCATTTTTCTTGGGACTCCAAATCAAGCAAAGAAAAGATGGCATCTTCATCAATCAAGCTAAGTACGTCAAAGATATGCTCAAGAAGTTTGGACTGGAAAATTAGAAACCTCATGACACTCCAATGAGCTCTTCTACAAAGCTTGACTTGGATGAAGGAGGTAAATGTGTAGATGTTAAATTATATAGGTCAATGATTGGATCTCTACTTTATCTAACTGCAAGTTGACCGGACATTATGTTTAGTGTTTGCTTATGTGCTAGATTTCAATCATGCCCTAAGGAATCACATTTACTAGCTGTTAAGAGAATCTTTAGATACCTTAAGGACACTCCTAGTTTAGGACTTTGGTATCCTAGAGACTCTAGCTTTAGCTTTCATGCCTTTTCTGATGCGGATTATGGAGGATGCAAATTAGATAGGAAAAGCACCTCTGGTACTTGCCAATTCCTTGGAAATATGATGATTTCTTGGTTTTCAAAGAAACAAAATTGTGTTGCATTATCTACCACTGAAGCCGAATACATTTCAGCTGGTAGTTGTTGTGCACAAGTTTTATGGATGAAACAACAACTTTTTGATTATGGAATTGAAGTAGGTACCATTCCTATCAAGTGTGACAATACTAGTGCTATTTGTCTCACTAAAAATCTCATCCAACACTCTAGAACTAAGCACTTTGAAATAAGACATCACTTCATTAGAGACCATGTCACTAAGGAAGATATAGTTCTAGAATTTGTTGATACTTTGCATCAATTAGCGGATATCTTTACAAAACCTTTAGATAAGGAACGTTTTTGGACACTTATGAGAGAATTAGGTTTAACTGACCTATCTTCACTCAGTGTTTAAAATAATTTTAGCACTTTTAAGACTAAATGAAAAATGCTTATAATAGTAATTTCTGATTACATTCATTTCTATTAGTTAGGGGGAGTTTATGATTTTTGATGAAAAATTAACTTTATGTTCAAATGTAGTTTAAGGATTAATTTGATTGATTGAACATAATTAATTTTTGATATATGAGTTGCCAATACCACTAGAGAAGATTAATTTAGCATTTTTAGTGTTTAAAATATAGATTTTTAAATTATAGGGCAGAGGGAATCGATACCCCCCTGGGGTTCTGGTTTTTACGGGCAGAACACCCTAATTTTTCCTCAAACCCTCAATATTTCTTCATTCACACCGTTCTCTTCCCCTCTCTCTCCTTATCTCCTCTTTGCTTCATAACATCGAATTTTAGTCAGAATTTCATCATATTTCAAATCCTAAACCTGCTAGCATCATTAAAATCGTTCAAACAACATCAAAATCCACTCAATCTCATCTTTCAAGGTAAATTTTTCTAAACTTTCTATTTCATTGATTTTGAACATATGACTAGTTTCAAATAGTTCTAGATAGAAATAGTGATCGGGCATTGATTGTTTAGTGATTAGAAACTTGATTTTACAACTAATTTCATCAAAAACACAAGAATTTTCCAAAATTCTTTGAAATTTTTTAAATAAAAAAAATGTTTTTCAAATTATTGTGTTTTGATTGAATTATGTTGCTGTTATGAAAACTTCACATATACTGATTTTCAATACCTTATTTTTCAATAGTTTTAAAAAATTTACCCATTAGGTTTGGTTTAGGGAACCTTGAAATATTGAGAACTCAATTGAGTTTTGGGATTAATTGAATTGCATACATGTGTTTTCTAAATTGCAGGTTATCCATTCTATTCTGATTTCCTAAACAATGTCCAATCCTAAACGTGCTAGGTCATCATCTAGTCGCTCAAACCGTCAACCAAATCCACCTCCAAATCCTCCTCATATTCCTGAAATTCTAATTCCTAATCCTAATCCCATTGATCCTAATATGACTATCCAAAACTTGTGCTTCAATTATCCTGGTCCTAGAAATCATCATTTTTGGTATTATCAATATTTTGACTCTTACAAAATTAGAGAAGAACGTATCCCTTCTCGTCAAGCTATGATAGATATCAATTTTAGATATCTTCCTCTTTTAGAAGAGTGGAAATTTGATAAACTTTGTGACCTTGAACCTATAGTTTACCATCAACTTGTTTGCATATTCTATTCTAATGCCGTGTGTGTTAAAAACCGAGCTCAAACCAAAACCATAGCAGTTCGTTCCTATCTCCTAGGATAATTCATCCATCTTGACTCGACTTACATAGCTAATGAATTAGGATTAGATAATGATGGTATATCAAATGAAAAACAACTTTTAGGTTCTCAGTATAAAAGAATGGATAGTGCGAGTGTCTTAGATCTTCATGATCGTTTTCTTCATCTAATGATTTCTTGGTGGTTTCGACCATCCGGAGACCGTTACTCTACTCTTCGTGCTTTAGATATTTGGTGGTTACATTGTTTCCAAAACAGTATTAAAATAAATCTTCTTGGGATTATTTTTGCTGAAATAAACTTAGTGCCAAATAAGAAACTTTGTTCCTCTCTAGTTTATGGTTGCATTATAAGTAATCTATTTTCTAAAGCCGGGCTTAGAGTAGGTCTAGATGTCGCCTTTCCTCTCAAGAAACAAATTAATCTTCTTTCCTTAACGAGAGCGGGATGGATAAAGAATAAGGACACCAGTGAATGGGTTTGATCTTCTGAAAATACTCTGGGAGCTAGCTCTTCTCAAGCTCCTCCAGTAGATGACGACGATCCCGAGCTTGAACAATTAATGCGAGATATCGATGAAGCCGAAGATGATCCTGAGCAGCCCGAGGAGCAAGCACAACAAACTAATCAAATGCCTCCATATTTTCAATCTTTTATAGAGACATTCGATTTCTGATATGCTACCATAGATTCGCGCTTTTCTTCTATAGAGTCTCATTTATCCACAATGGGAGCTCAACAATTGGAAATTCTTTGGGAGATGCGTGCAAACAATGAAGCAACCAACGCTCGTATTAATGAACTCACTCATGAAATGGCCGCTATACGAGCTCGTTTTCCTCCTCCCGATCCTCCTACGGATGCTTGATTCTGTGTTTTGCTTTAGTACTTTGAACTTAAAGCTTATTGTTTAAACATTTTGAATGTTTTTGGATTGTTTTCTTTTTGTTGTTGGATATTTGAACTTATGGATTATAGATGTTTGAACTTATATATTTGGTGTGGTTAAATTTCTTCATTATTGCATCATTTACATCATGTTAGATATATGACCAATTTTCCATGTCACATTGTTTATGAATATTGATTATGAAACTAATGGCTAACGTTTCTCTTGATTGTGATCTTAGCAGCTTAAACTATATATATATAATCAATTGGCTAAATGATTTCAAAACCTTGTTTAAATTCTTTTACAAATCTTTTTGATTTAACAAAAAGAGGGAGAAATGTTATTAAATTAAAAGTGAAGTTTTTGAAGAGGAGTAGTGTTAAAGTAAGGGGGAGTAGTATTTTTCAAAATCAAAATTCATTTTGAAATTAGAAAATCTTAAAATGTTTTGTTATATCAAAAAGGGGGAGATTGTTGAAAACATTTTGATGTTTCGATATAACAAATTAAATTAAAAGAATTTTAATTTTTAAAAAGATTTTTTCTAAGCATATTTGATATATTAAATCGAATATCAAAATATTATTCAAAGTATTTCAAAGTTCATTTTAAATCCTTACTCAAGTGTAAAATTAAGTTTTAATCTTAAAATAATTTCAAAACGATTTTACAAAATATTTCGAACCATTTCAAAGCCAAAAATTCCAGATTGCTCAGAGGGAACCGATTCCCCCCCAAGGGGGTACCGATTCCCCCTGAATGGTTTGGCTCCGAGAATTCCAGTATGCTCGGAGGGAACCGATTTCCCCCCCAAGGGGTACCGATTCCCCCCACTGTTCAACGGTCGAAATATTTGAATTTTACACCTATGGAACCTATTCCCCATTAGGGGTACCGATCCCCCCACGCTCCAAGCAGAAATATTAATTGTTTTCACACTTAAATGGCTCCAAAAGCTTCATTAATGATCCCCAACGTTCAGAAGTGATTCAAGGTGTATTTAAGCAAGCTTAGAAGCCATTGATCAAAAACAAGAAACATCAAGCAACTAGAATCAAGAGAGAATCAAAGAGAAAGCATCAAACCTCAAGTTTGAGCATTTCAAGCCTATCTTTCATTCAATATTCATTTTGCTTTCAAGAACACTTATTGTGCTCAATTGTATTCATTCTTGAGTGTTCTTTTCTTTGTTCTAGAATTGTGCAAACAATCTACCTTGTGAGGATTTCCTTGTAAGTTTACAAATTTGTATTGTTCTTTTTGGGAGAGAGTGTTCTCAAGAATTAGGGGTATAATTCTTGAGGGTTTGTAAGGTTACTCTTTGTCCTCAAAAGAAAGACAAATTAATGAATTTGTGGAAAATCCTTAGTGTGGATAGCTAAGGTAGTGGACGTAAACTTTGGTTGAGAAAGTCAAACCACTCTAAATCGTTGTGCAAATTTCTTTCAATTTTCTGCAAAAGCTTCTACCAAAATTTTAATTGCCAATTCACCGCCCTCTTGGCCATATTCGTCAATCGATTAACTCAACACATTGCTTAATTCTTGTGGGTCTCTGAAATGTTTGATGAACATTTGAATTGCATTTTTCACATCATGGACGCTAATATTCGTACCCCAAACGAAGGTAGGAGTGACCTCCTCCATATCGTCACCACCATCTGAAGATGGCGGCGGGAAATCGTCCGTGGAGGATGGAGTGGTAGCAGCAGGAGGAGTCGGGTTGTAGCGGATGCACGGCAGCCACGCTTGGTGGATCGGGATGGAGTTGGAGTAAATGCTGAGTTAGCAAAACGAGAAGGGTTTGGAGGTGGGGTTGCGGCGGCAGCGGAAGGAGTGGGGGCTTGACGACGGCCACGTCGGCGGCGATGAGTTGGTGAAGAGGTGTTAGGGATAGGACTTGAAAAGGAATCATCAGCAGAGGAAGGACCTGAAACAATTATTAAGATTTAAAAAAATAATAACCTACCAAATTAGAGTTTAAATATAGGAAAATAATCAAGGCGTCGAAGAGAGAAAGAGTATTACCGTTGTTGAAATTAGCGGGAGAAGAATCTGAAGCCATGTCTAAGAGAAGAAGAAGAGAGGCAAAAACTACGGGGGCAGATTTCTCTGAGACTGAAGTGAGGAAAAAAGAATGGTATTGCATGCTCCTTGGGTAAAGGATACCTTATTTGGCGGGAAATGTAGATTATTTTCGCGCCATATTTGGTGTCGACTTATGGTCTTACGTTTGGGGTTTTTTGCAACACTCGAGGTTACAGGTCGTTGCTACTGAGCTGGACTTCATAGCCCATTATATATATTATGAATGAAAAATATAAAATATATTTAAAATTATTAATTATATTCAATAATTTTCTTTTAAAAACTAGGTTCAATAATTTAATAATAATATTTTATTTATAATATATATATTTAAAATGTATAATAAAAAAATAAAATATGAAGTCTCATCTAATGATTAAAAAACATTAAAAATTAAAAATCCTAAATATAATTAAAAGCTATGTAATTACTAGACACTAAAAATATATATATATAAGACATAAAAATAAAATTTAGAAGGTTAAAATCCCCTCTTTACTCTTTTTATTTTATTCTAAAAGCTCTTAAAAATGAATGTTACAATGATAAAATCTCCATGTTACTTATTTGGTAAATTATGTACTTAGTCATACAGCTTTTATCACATTTTTATTTTAGTTACCTAACTTTATAAACTTATGATTTTATCATTCAAATTTCATTTTTTGTGACCCATCATTTAGTTGTCCAATGATAGTAGGAAAACGTTATGTTTTGGGTAATTTTTGTTTATGAAATTGACCTGACGTTTCACACTTCTTTCCCATGGCGAACAACATTCTCCATCAACATTTGACTATTGTTAATCATTGTTTGTGACATGGTTGGTACTAAAACATCCCTTTCCCCTTCCTTCTTTTTTATAAGCTTGATTTTTCTCGAAATAGACAAAAATCATATAAAAATTTCAATGTTAACTTGGTTTGATTTACACTATCCATCGTATGACCATCATAAAATTGAGATATATCATTTTTAACCTCATTCTCAACCTCTTTATTTTTTAGATTCAAAAGAAAATATCCTGACATTAGTGAAAAAAAAGGGATTCAAAAATTTTAGATCTTAAAGAAAAGCTTCAAGGTTTTTTTTAATAAATTGACACAACAAAATTTAAACAACATTAGACACTTAATGACTATGTGATAAAAAAGAATGAAGTTCAAAAGTTGATAATAAAATAATAAGCTTTTAAAGTTAGGTGACCAAAATATAAATAAAGATAAAGTTGAGTGACAAAGAACATATTTTATTATTTTTGATGTCGCTTTTTTTAATGACCTAAACTAAATTATACATGCACTCACAAAAGAGGGGGGGGGGGGGATCCTCAGGAGCTTAGCTCATGATTTGTTGCTATACATAGCTATGGGCGATTCAAGTGTCAAAATTTGATTGAATTAATCAACTAAAGATGCGCCCAGCTCCAAACTAAGTTATATATATATATATTTGTAATTTAATGGGTAAAATAAAAAAACAGTCTCTCGACTACGTGTTGTTGCTTTATTTAGTCCCTTGACTATTGAAGTTACAAAATGATCTTCCGACTATAGGGCACTATTTTGTTGAGTCATTGATTATCAAAAGTTATAAAATAGTCATTTGACTATTTATATATTCCAAAATCATTTTTTTTGTTTACAAAAATTAGCGATCGTCTGAGGTGGACATTAACCTGCTGATCATTGGATATGATAAAATCTAATCCTAGAATTATTTGAGTTGTATTTTGTGGATTGAGTCTCTATTTATATTATGTCATCAAGTCAGTGCTTGAAACACTATGATATCGAGCTAGTGTTTGAAAGCAACGCAGTGCCGGTAGACATTATTAAAATATAATTTTATCATATCTCGATTAGTAGGTTAACGTCCAGTTCATACAGCTGTAAATTTTTAACAAAAATGATGAGTTTGAAATATATCAATAGTTGTGTGATCATTTAATAACTTTTAATAATCGGATGACTCAACAAAATAATATGTACTTATAGTAAGGGATCAATATATAACTTTAATAGTCGATGAATTTAAGAAAAGTAGCATCTTATAGTCGAAGTATCATCTATGTAGTTTACCCAAATTTCATTCATGTGTTTTAAATATATTACGACTGATTTAGACTTATTTGATATACTTATACTTCAATAACCCGAAGTTTACATATCAATTTATACTTTGAACAATAGCGTTTTTTTTGCGCAATTAATCCTGATGAATCTCATATACTGAGCAACAACAAGTGATCAGCTACTATGACCAAACAGTAAGGGTTTTCTACAAGATTTTTTTCCCTTTTCCCCTCGAATACAAAGAGTTAATAAGGTTTTGGACGAAGGAAAAATTGGGCACCAGCTGACACGAAAGCATTATAGGGAGATGCATATGCAAAAGGAACAAGTGTTTCTGCAGTAACCAAAGCAGTCGCAGTTTCTGTTCTTGTAGTAGCAGCAGCCATTGTTAGAGCCGCTGCAGAACCGATTTCATTTGCCTGCTGTTGCTGCTTATGTCCCTTGAGAAGAGCATTCCCCTAGTTCTTGATGAGGGTCATGATCATAGAGAATACCCTTAAACACATGACCGCCAATATTCACACTTGTCAGATAACCATACTGATCACCTCCATCTTCACTGGAGCTTACTCGAACACATCGAAACGTCGCCTGAGAAGTCACTTTAGTTGGAAAATCCCTCCCTTCTAGCCCTAAACAAGGACACCCAATAAAAAAAACTCTTCACAATATTAAAAGAGATAAAAGGGCTGCTAGGGTTCCAATATTCATCAACACAAAAGATGATATATAGTACCTGAAGAAGGATTTTGTCTTTGTCTTTTAGGGTTCCTTCTATAGGCAGGAACCCAAGTGCTTGTGACATGAGTTTGACATTCAAATCCTTTGCTTCTGCAGCAAGTCCGGCACCTCATGAACCCACAATCTCTCTTAGCTTTGTTGCCACACTCTTGACACCTCGTGCTGCCACCAAACCCTGCTTGCCTCGACATCATCATCGTTGTCGTCAATTCATTCAAACTGTTGGGTGGTGTTTTATACATCTTGAAGAGGTGTGCGTTCATGGGAGTTTCGGTCATGGTTTTCTGAGTTCATAGGTAATCTAATTCCCTGGGATTTCTTATATTTCTTTTTTCGGTGTAAAGCCGTGAACCTGAGCAAAGGAATCGGCGAACGAGAAGGAAAATTGATGAAGACGATGGTATGTAATCGGTATATTCAGATAGGTTCCCAAGGCTACAATGGAAGTGTTCATGTATATACAGGCAAAACTAGCTACTCTAGAAGGCTCGAACTGCCACTAACAGACTGCTATCCATTCAAGTTTTTAACAGATTAATTATATTTAAAACATCAATTTTGTCTACGTAATTGTTTTATCACTTTTTGATATTTTATTATTTTCGTAAAGTTTTATATATATATTTTTTATGATTTTGATACTTAATGACATGGAACCATATATAATTATTTTATTGGTCAGTTTATTAGTTAATGATTAAAATTAATTAAAAGTAAAAACTTTGATCGAAAAGTTCAATTAATTCGTGTCCTTAGACTCCTACTATTTTCAAGTGTCCTTTGGAAATTTGTGTCATCGAAGAGAAATATGAGATTTAGTCTTTTGCTTTGGTGTAGAAATAAGTTTGTTTGGACGATCCATGACACAATCCATTTTAAACAAGTTATTGAAGTTATTCTTTAATATTGAAATATTAGCTGATTACTGAGGATTTCTTTCGAATAAAATTTAAAAGTTTATATATTAAGATGTTTTTTATTTTATAAAATGACTCAATGTCACTTAGTTGAATAATACATCTTAACTAGATGGTGAGAACTCAAGATACATTTACTTTAACGAAAATAACACAATTAATAAAATTTTATATAGATCAAATATAAGACTTTTTAATAATTTCAATATTTCATTGATTAATTGCAATCGAAATCAACTTAGGATTCTTAATTTATGATGATATTTATTGTTTATTTAAAATATTTTGATATAGCCAAAATTTATTTATTATTTATCTTATTCAATCTTTTAGATTAAATTAAAAATGAAATTATGTAAAAGTATTCCTGTATTTACCTCTAGCACTATGTCTAGATAAATTTTAGGATCTTTCTAATCTATAAATAAGCTCTCCTAGTTTGACTCTTGTCCTATTGTTGATGTTGAACTAAGTATAAGAAAGGAATCATCCTATGAATACGACGTCATTTGTGAGCAGCAAGGAGAACTTGTGAGTTATATTTAAAAAGAAACTTGTTCATAGAAATCTTTAAAACACATCTCCTCCAAAACAACTCTACTTTGATAAAATTCATTTTTTTTTTGAGGAGATATGGAAAATAAGTTACCTTAATTGAATAAAATCGAGAGTAAAGAGACTAAAAAAGATAAAAATCAAATTAATTATCCAAATTTAGTAAGAAAAAAAACTTAAGATAAAATTAAAAAGATTTTTAAAAGGAAAAAATAGTGCTTGTTTTTGGACTATTCATAACATTAATTTGTTTAGTAGTGTTGTTCTTTTCTTATAAAAATTTATAGATCCATTACGAGGATTAGTTGATTAGAAATGATTTTTGGAACGAAATCCGAGCATTTATAGGTTAAGATGTCGTTTTATAAAATGATTGGTTGTTACTTAGCTTCCTAACACAACTTAGAGTGCTTCAATCAGACATTACTCTAGATACATTCAATTAGTAAAGAGATCACGATCAAAAAAGTATATACGAGTTCAGTACGTGATTTTTTTAATAATTATAACTTTTAAATATTTTTATTAGTTATTTGTAATTAAATTCAGTCCAAGATGCTTAAGATGTATTTTGAATAGTTTAGGATTATAACAAAATTATTTTTATCTTTATCATTATATCTAGTTGAATTTTAGAATTTTCCTAGCCTATAAATAGGCTCCTTTCATTCGTAATATACACATCATTCATAAATATCAATTTTTAGTTTCAAAAGTCTCTTTGAGAGCTTTAAAAAAAAATAACCCAAAAAGTTAAGTGAGTAAAACATATTTTTAAATATTGATCAAACTAAGCCTTGTTCCCTCCAACTTTTAGGTTAAATCCTAAAGGGATACATGTCTTTTTGAAGTTAAACAAATTAATCTCTCATGATATTTAATCCTAATTTCGTCCTTAAAAATTTATAGCCATCCCTTCCATCAATATTATATTCAAAATTTAAACATACGTTCTCTTATTAGAAATTCAATATATCTTATCATAATTTTCAACTTATGTGGTTGATCAAATAATAATAGTGTGTATCCCATTTCTTTCATTTTCATTTTCATATTCATATTCATAGATATATATATATATATATATATATGGGTGTCGGTAGCCTTCCAGTTTCTTCCATTTGTCCTTGGCTATTGTATCTTACAAAACATCCTGTTTTTCGACCTTTCGGCTCTCCTTAAAGTCCCCTATTGATTGCTTTTTACTTAAAAGTATCGTTGCCCTAAACGACAAGTCTATATGGGGGGTCAGTATCCTTCTTAATTTATACTTCATAGATTTCGATGGGTTATTTGTCCTTTGTCCGAAATATGCGCCGGGGGGACATAAAAATCTTACACGTGTAATAGTGCAAATACCACCCTGTAACTTTTTGGGTAAATTACATATTCGGTCACTTGCCTATTACTTAGTTTTTGTTTTATTCACTTAATATTTTTTTAAATCATACCTAATGTTAGGTTTTGATTATATTTTGGTTACTTATCGTTAAAAAATTAATGATGTTGATGTGTTATTTTTTCATTATTTTCTAATATTGATTTGGTATTATCTTATGATGATATGTCAACATTACTGTTAATTTTTTAACGATAGGTGATCAAACTGAAACTAAATAATATAAGGGTAACCAGATGAGTAATTTATAAAATTACAGTTAAGTTTATCTTATTAATACAAAATACGTCATGTCGAATGCGTTTTAGAATATATTTATGGAATAGTGTTGTATTATTAAGACTTGTGTCCAATGTTATTGGATGTTGGGTTTAGATAATTAAAATAAATTTTTGAACAGGGAAGATCTGAGAGAGCAATTGTTCTCTCACACGTTTTGTCGGGGATTTGGGAAGTGACAGTCGTGGAAGAAACAGCCTTTGCTTTGCTGTTGTTAGAATAACGTTTCTGATGTTCAGTGATAGCAATCAACACGAAGAAGAAAAACAATTCCTTCTCAATTTATTACAAAAGTCTTTGCTAAGAAATTACCTATCCTTGAACCGACTTTTAAGGATATAGCAACCTACGACATTGGAGATCAACAAATTAAATATTATTTATCACGAGTTATAAAATATTATTAACTTTTTTATTAGTATGAAAAATGATTAGAAGATAATATATGTTTAAATTATTTTAATTAATTGATAATGCACACATCCTACAGACGTGATTACTCGAATTTATAATCTCTAAAAAGAACAATATTTACTTTACTACTGAGGCCACTTGGTTAAGTCAAAAAGTATTATGAACAAGGAACGATGGTTACGTGAACCATGATGCTAATATGATCAGCCGGATAATGAATGAGCAGAATTCAAACTTGAATTCTTTATCTAGTAACATCCTTCGATGATTTACATGATAGATACGTCTCGAGATATAAACTTCAACTCCCTCTTGTTTACTTCTGTCAGGGGTGTATTTAAGCATAGGTATATTTAGAGAATAACCTATTTCATGTAAATGAGTAATCAAATAAAAACAACAACTTAAGTTAAAAAATTATATTGATCAAATTGATATATTTTTCTAGATTCATCTCAAATATATATTTTAAAATTAAAAAAAAATACAAATTATGTTAGATACAAGTTTTATTATATTTATGTTAACACATTTAATGAAACTTTCTTAAATTTAACAGTTACTTCTATCTTGCATGAATTTAAACCTCCTAAACATATTTATTTATAGGGATAACTTCTTGCATATAAAAAGAAACTTGCATAGAAATAAATTTACTCAAACTAAGTTTTCTACTATTTATCAGTGTGTGAAGAAAAAATTAAAATTTTATACGGATTGAATTTCTTTGTTTACCATGCAGATTTTATTTTTAACCTCTATTTAAAATGAGTTTCTTTCTATGCATTTCAAGTCCGATAAAAAATAATTTAGATCACATACGTTTTTGTTTATGAGGTGGAGAACGCAAATAGAGCCAAAAGACAAGTTATTATAGAATAATAGAAAAGGTGATGAAAATGACAAGCAATGTAGGGTGATGCGAATGAATCTTAAAGGCAGCCCCCTCTTAAACGCAGTATGGGAGCTTCTACGTGCAATGATTTTGAATCCATTTTCATGACCTAAATTTGGAATGGGTACAGTGAGCATCATATAATAATCTTTTTACAAATCAAGGATATAATGGCCTTTACATAATATCAACAAATCAAGGAAATTTGAATGGAACAAAAACAATAGTAGTTTTTAAAAAGTTATGTTTGGGTTTTAATTAAAAAAATAAGTGTTTAAATTATTATTTTTTAAGTGTTTAATTTTTTTATCAAAAATAAATGTTTAATATTTTCATTTTGTTTCATTTCAAGGTCAGTTATCTTATGAATATATGACGTGTGAAATCTGTTCATCGTCTTTCTTTCTCTTTTTCAATTTTCTAGGGAAATAAATTAAAAAACGAAATAAAGTATTCAAAAATTAATTATTTCTTTTAGAAATAGAACAATCCTAAATTCTAAACACTTCGATTGTGATAACCTATTTATTTTTGATACATCAATTAGATTTATCCAACCATCCTAAATTCATAAAATTTATCTAACAATACTTCAAAGCAAAAACGTATCCATAAGAAAGTGAAATAAAAACTCTAACCATAAAAATATATCTCAAAACACATCAATTTTGCAAGTAATAATTACACAAATATTTATTTTGATAAAAAAATAAATATATAAATAAAAAAGTAGATACTGTTTTTTTTAATTGGATGAATGTGCTATTTCTGCATTTGGGTCGCAGGGACAACATGAAGAATAGTGGCTCTCTTACACGTCTTATTGGCTTTTGTCGGGTTCTGAGAAATGACAATTGCGGGTGGAGACTGCCTTTGTTGTTGTCAAGAATATGGAAAAAGTTCCGGAATGTTGAATGATGGCAATCAACACGAAGAATAAAATTCTTCAGCCCACGTTAGTACATAAATTCTATATGTACTGACTATCCTTAAACCAACAATTAAGGATCTATCAGCCTATAACTTCACCTTTGGTCGATGTAGTAAACCAATAATTATCTACCCTTAACTTCATATTTTATTCGATTATTAATCTATTGGAATTTTTATGGGTTGAATTAAAAAAATTATAATTATTACATTGAGATGAGTAAGGTAATGGGGTGAGCACCAACAAAGCCAAAAGACAATCTGTTTGAGAGTTACAGAAACGGTAATGAAAATGACGAGCAATGTAGAGTGATATGAAAGAAAGTAGTAGAATTTGTATGTGAAAACTTGAAACGCTTTATATAACGAGAAATGCAAAATTTTATGTTAGTGGAATGGATTTATAATTATTCTAAGAGGTAAAAATGTATTAAATTATTTAAATTATATAAAAAATAAAATTTTTAAGAAACAATTACCTCAATCACCCCTTCAATCCATCCTTTTAACTTTATCATATTTCTTTTTATATTTTTCCCAAGCTTCAAATGTTGAAGGCAGTCCCACCTATTAAACGCCTTATTCCGAATTTCTATTTGGAATGACTTTAAAGTCAATATTTCCTTGTCTAATAATTCTCATATAACCCATCAAGCAATCCTAGTAGTGAAAGGTAATGATGTTCTCCTTAAAAATTTTAAATTCGATCAATAATCTGCAAAGTGTATACGTTATCAATTGGTTAAAGAAATTTTAGATAGATACTAACACATTATAATCACCCATACTATTAAAATAATTCTGATAGACAACTCAATCAAAATGCATTAGGCTCCACCTTTAACTTACCTTTGAATTTCGCGAAATTAATGATGAACTCACTGGTTATAATTCATGAACCAGTTGGGGTACTGAGACAACGGGTGGACCATTATCTTGCCTCCTTCCGGTCTTAAAGATTTTGGATTTGGCCCCAATCTTGGCTAAACGTTTACTGGAATTGCTCGACACCTGGCAGATAGCAGCACAGCTTGTAATTTGATGGCCCTCCCCAGGATAATTATATATAGAGAGAGAGAGTTCCAATTTCACTGTAAAAGTATATAATTTTATATTAATTTAAAATTATTGAATGAATGTAAATAGATGTTTGAGATTAAAAGTTAAAATTAAAAGACTTTTATGGATAATATGAATATAAGCTTCTAATCTCAACTATCTAGTTATATTTATGCAATATTTCTAAATTAATATAAAATTAAAGATTTTTACAGTTTAAATGAATCCTACCTCTATATATAAGTGGAGTGTTTGGAACATGGTTATTAAAATTGGACCGGACCGGTCGGTTCAACCGGTTAAACCGTGAATCGGTGGCCTGTTCGGTCCGGTTACCTCACAAAATCGATCTGGCAATAAACCGGCCGAAAACCGGTAAAACTAGTTTGAACCGCCGGTTCATTTTTTTTCTTTTTTTTAAAAAAAAATTAAACCAAAAAACGTCGTTTGTTCAACATGTCAAGTCAAATTCGAGTATTGTTGAGCTCGACTCAAACTCGAAAACTTTAAAAGTAAGCTCAACTCGACTCAAAAACTCACGAGCTAAAAATTATCAAGTTCAACTCGAACTCGAAATATAATATTAAAACTTGAACTCGAAAAGACTCGAACTCAAAAAAAAAATTAGAAGTTCGATTGAAGCCTAAAATTTGAGCTCAATTGAAGCGAAAGAATAGTTCGCTCTGTGCTCACCAAAAGGCTCCATGATTTTGAATGTCAAATTACCTCTATTATTTATAAAAGTAAGTTGAGATGCTCTTCTATGTTTCTTAGCCATGTGAGATTGTTTTGTTATCATATTTTTACTCTTTAAACTTTTGTGATGCTCTTCTATTATTCTTAGCCATGTGAGATTTTTTTTTATAAAAAAATAAACCAAATGACATCATTTGTTATGATTTTTTTTAGCCTCAATCTTATTTTTTATTATAGTTATATAATTATATTTAATATTTAATATGTTTTACCTTAAATATTTTATTGTAGTTGATTTGAATCATTTTGTTTCACTTGATTTTATGGTTTTTAATTTATATATGTTATTAATTGTTATATTTTTATACCTTTTAATATTGTAAACTTAAAAAAAGTGTTACATATATATTAATATTGCTTTGAATATTATGTAAAATTAAAAAAAATTATATAAAATCCGATTCAAACGTGATTGAACCAAGTTAAACTAGTAAATCAATACCTTCACCGATTTTCGGTCCGATTTTAAAAACATTAGTTTGGAAGGGCGTCGATTGGATTGTGGAACCTTATCTCAAGGACATGAGAGCCTGTAGACAATATTAAGACTTCAAGGTTGGTTGCGTTTTTCGGCCATAAGATTGGTTGGTTGCCTTGAGTGGATTGCGTCAATTAATGGGTGTACGGAGTTTGTGTTTGACTATGATATAAAACAGAACAAGGAACATGAACTAAAAATGAATGAACCCATCGACGAAATATGACAAAACAGAGGACTTTTACCGGGTTGGTTCCTATCCTATTTAACTAATGCCTTGATTCCTAAAATAGGAAGAAGGAAAAAGGGATAACGAAACATTTAAGTCTTTTAGGTTCAATTGCATAGACTGCGGATATCGCGCAAAAGGATTCTTACCAAGAGGCAAGTAGGCCTATTCGTGGATCAATTGCCTCACCCATCCTAGTAAGCCCAACTAGTACAGGCCGAACCTTGAACAACATGTTTTCAGTTTTCAGCAAGTTTGATCTGGTCTGAATTCAAATTAAATACAAATAATCATTTAATAATTAAAGATTATTATTTCATGCATGAATAGTAGGAAAAAGATATTCCACAAACATGCCTAAATGTCATTTAACATATCTAAATAATCCTAGGCTCTAAATAATATTTTCAAGTGCATGAAATATTTTTTTTAAAATTAATTATAAAATATATCTTCAAACTAGGGGTGTTCATGGTCGACTAACCATACCGTTAAGTCTAAACGATCGGTTAACCGTTACAACGGTTATTAAATTTTGTTAACCATAACCTAACTATTAAGAAATAGTTATCTGCTAACGGTTAACCATTATTAACGATTCAATTATAGATTAAGCAACCTATTGCAATATTTTTCAAACATAACATAATTTAAATTTTTTTAAATTTCTTAAAACTTACGACGATAGAAACATATATATTTGTAATAGTCTTATTTATTTGTAAATGTATTTTATTTTATAGAAATATATATTATGAGGTATATTCATTTTTTTCACAGTTTAAAATCTTACGTGTATATTTTTATTTTATAATTTAAAATTATATATTTGTTCCATACATGTTTGATTTAATGTGCTCTTATATAATATAAAAATGATAACTTTAAAATATGAGGAATAATTTTGATTTTATTTGTAATTCTATTCTCTGAAAAATATTATTGATTAATTACAATTTATTAACGATTAACCGATGGTTAACCATTTACCAAAATTCATTAAACATAACCGTAACCGTTAACTGATATTTTCAGCGATTCGATTAAGCGAAACCATTAAACCTTAACAATTCTATTAATTAACCTATAAAATGTAACGGTTACATCGGTTAATGATTACGATTAACGGTAACAAATTAATTTGAACATCCCTACTTTAAACGTTTTATAATATAAACAATAAAAATAAGCTAGACTAAATTCAGGCTTGGGCATGAAAAGTTGGAACCAAACTACAACCCACCAGCCCAATGGACAGGTCTAGTGGCAACCAATCTAAGTCCATAGCGTAATGAAAATCATATCGTGCATAAATCAACCCAACCTATGACATGAATATAAATCATTCAGCAAGGCCCCCATCACTATTCTATTATTTTCCGTCATGAAACAACAAAAAACCAAGAATAGCCTCAAAGTGACAAATTCCATATTCATTCTTACATATGAAAAATATCATACTGAACTCTATTCAGAGGAATATATATCAAACAAAAGGGCACAGGATTGGAAATAGCACAAACAAAATAACTTGGTTCCCCAACTTTTTCTTCAGTAATCTGACCTTTAACATGAATATATCTATTGGTCTATTTTAAAAATAAAATGATGAGCAAGAGAAAGTTCAAAAGAAATACCAGTTTTCTGCAGCTTCATCATCATCATCGTATCTGCGAAGGAGAACATAGCAATCCTGAAGCATCTGCCCCAATCACTGCAAGATCACACACCGTGCACAATTGCCCTTCCTGGCTAGGCACAAAGCGAGCAGTGCAATACGGGCAAGATACATCCTTCTGTCCTCTGTAAATTGGCACATAAGTTGCCCCACATGTCACAAATGGGTTTCTGAAATCGTAGTTCAGCTGGGCAGCATCCGTCATATTCCTCTCAGCTGCTTGAAGCACTTGCCTAGCAGCCTTTGCTTGATTCTCATTTGTGGGGCTTGTTTCTAGTAGTCGCCTGGCAAAGTTACCGGCTGTAGCCCAGTTCTTTGCCTTGGAGCAGACAACCATTGCATTTTGCAGAGCAAGTCTTAGGTGAGGCATTTGAAGGTTACAGTGGGTGAAGTATGCAGCAAGCTCCTGTTGTCGCACTGGATTGTCTTTCATTTCTCTTCGTTTAAGCTCCATTTGCAGACCGAGAACATACTCCTTAGAAATAATAATTAACTCCTTTACTTCGTCAACTTCCCTCCTTGACTCCACAACAATCAGTGGAATTGTGTGAAGAATGCTGAGGAAGAGCCGAAGAGCCTCGGTAAATTTCCCAGCTGTAGTGGCCTTGTAACCAGCCTTCAGCTTCTCATCCAACTGAGAAAAATTGAAAACAAGGGCAGGTGGACACCTCACATTAGGACTAGCAGACTCATTCCATCCCCTCTCAATCGCCAAGGACACCACTGGTGCAGATGAAAATGCACGAAGATAGCTATGGCTACCTGTGTGAAGATCAAGAAACATGGATTTCAAAGGAGCAAAGTTTTTTATGCCAAGTTGCCTGCTCAGCAACCGCATTGCTGTATCAAAATTACCAGCTGCTGCATGTTCAGCGGCAAGAGATGAT
Source organism: Hibiscus syriacus (assembly GCF_006381635.1). Classification (NCBI taxonomy): domain Eukaryota; kingdom Viridiplantae; phylum Streptophyta; class Magnoliopsida; order Malvales; family Malvaceae; genus Hibiscus; species Hibiscus syriacus. The sequence goes on from NW_024062795.1 coordinate 3,563,737, forward strand.
TTCTGAATCCAAATCTGACTTACAGGCATACCAGGAGTTGGTGCCACAAAAATAGAAGATCGAGCACCACCAGAAACCTTTGGGGTGTCTATCTCAGGAGGAAGTTCCAAATCTTCAAGGTCCCATCCACCCTCTTCCTCTTCATTTTCTTCAGTCACTTCCCCATACACCAAAATTTCAGTAACATCCCCATTCTGTAAGCCATCAACATCAACCACATCAAGATCTTCACCCCAATCGCCTCTTGCATCCTCTTCCTCTTCATCCACAGCACCCCTGCCAATACTATCTAATCCACCATCAAATATGCCTTTCATGACTCTCAGAAGAGGCCAGTCACCACCACACATAACCGGGACCGGAGGCATCAACAAGGAAGGTTCTTTCCCCTCTGGCAAAGGAGGGACATCATCGCCCAACTCAGATGCTAACCTTTCTGCAACATCCTGTAGCCCATGAATTGATGCTGTAATATAAGCAAGAGGCAAGTGACCAGCATTCTCCAAGATCTTAACACGTTCCCGGATATCACCAAGATACAGAGCATTGTGAAATTGACCCATAACGTCATTCTTAACTTCGGCAATTTTCAGCATCTTGGACAACTTTTCCAGGTTACCATTTATGAGATAAAGAAAAGACAACCTCTCAAAGTTCTTTGTCCTCTGGTAGGCATATTCAACTATACCAGCATTGCCTTGGCGAAGGGCCTCCACACCCAACCTATACCAATGATCTTTGTCATCAATCTCCTTAGCGGATGCAACAGCAATTTGAATGTTCCCACTCTCTATAGCCAACTTAAAGCGTGTTTTCTCATCTTTGACAAAATGAAGTGCCACTTCAGGGAACCCCTTCTGTTGCAGATAAGCAATCATGGCCTCACCGCAAAGCTGGGAGTTTCTTATCATAGTCATAACGTGATCATATCTCTTCTGAAGCAGAGAAAGCTTGAAAATGTATTCTGTAGAATCAATGACTATAATCTTATTCTTCCCATCACGATCTAGGCAAAATATTGTATTTCCAGAAACCTTGGTTATGTAAATTGGAACGTCAAGCGTTCGAATTATTCCACAATCCCCATTGGGAAGGCAGTACTTTATATGGTTTAGGGTGGTGTAAATAAAAACACCATTGTCATCCCAGGCTCCACTCTTAACACGTATTGTCTCATGGAGAGTGCACTGGTGCACAAGCTTCTTGTTAGTAATGACAATGGTATGCTTGCTGAGCAAAGCAACACTCTCCATGTCATTAGACCAAACAACATACCTCACAAAAGGGGTTTGAAGATCACCAAGAACAAGCCTCTGCTGGAGATCAAATATAACTACTCTATCCTCTGACCTACACAACAAATTACCAGTTCCAGCATAAAATATCACATCCGTAGGCACTGGGAGGCCACTCTTTTTAACCACTTCATTTTTAAGATTCTTGATTAATACTTGGTTGTTTCCTTTGTCAAGGACAGCAAACCGGTTTCGAGCCACAAATATAGCAGAACTACCCAGACCTTTCTTTGCCTCCTGCAAACTGTCACCCCGACCAATGTTGTCTTTTGGTATCACATACAACTCATAAGATCCTCCATCCACATCCGAGCATATAAGAACAGCATTTTCTGTAGGACTGTAAGAAAGTGTTCTTGGACTTTGATTCAGAGTTGTGGAACCAGGCCGACGAATTGTAAGTGCCTGTGATTCTCTCTGAGTTGAAAAGTCATAATACTTAAGAAACCGATCATTGGAATAAAACAGTGAATCACCACTCACTGCAAAAGCGGGACGCTCTCTCTCTAGCTTAAATACAATCATGCCACTGTCGTGTCCAGCTGCTAAAACATTCATATCAGGATGAATAGCAAGTATCCAGAATCTGTCATGCTCTCGACGGAAAGTTTGAAGTCCAGTTCGCTTTGTTCCATCCCACACACGAATGCTTTTATCCTCGGAATTAGATATAATAATGTCTTGTTTGGAATGGAACATAACACATGAAACATTGTTCATGTGTCCTCTCAAGGTATCTACTTCCCAAGCCTTTGTATCTGCAAAAAAAAAAAAAAAAACAATATACTCAACTCCACAACAATCAAGGGGATTAAATTCCCTGCTACAAAAATATATATATTATAAGAGTTGAGGTAGCCTGGCTAAAATATCAAATGCATTGTAACATACATCAAACTTAAGAAAATAAACAATATAACCAACTCCACAATAATCAAGGGGTTTAAATTCCCTGCTAGGGAAAACATATATCAGAAGAGTTGGGGTAGCTTGGCTAAAATATCAAAGGCCATGTACCATACATCAAATGTAAGAAAATAAAATAATTAGACAAGTTTTTATAAAGAATTTAACAGGTCAACTAGTGTACTTAACGAAAAGCTCCAATCAATATGTCTAACAAATGAAATATAAATTGGAGAAGAATGCATGGCTTTCAATTAATTACCATTCATACGCCACAATTTGACTTGGCGATCATCTGCTCCAGAGAGTATCAAAGGTAGGGTGGGATGAAATGCAGCCCAATTTACTCCTCGGTCATGACCTTCCAATACGTACTTAACTATTGCATCAACACCACCAAAAAGATCCGAGTTCATCTGACTCAGCCGTAAAATGTCATCAACTGGGGAGGCAGTCTTCTTTTTCAAGGAACCAATATCCCAAACTCGAACAGTCTGATCAAGAGAGGCCGACACAACAAGGTCTTCTTTAGGATGGAATGACGCACACATAACATAATGATTATGACCAGTCAAGACTGAGATGCAAGTTCGTGACTGCCAGTTCCAAATGCGAATAGTCTGATCATCACTGGCACTCACAATCCATGGATGCTCATGATGAAATTGCACAGTACGAATATAATCAAGATGTCCAAGAAGTGTGAAAAGACATCTATGCAACTTGTAGTTCCAGACTTTAATCTTGTAGTCATCCCCTTTTTATAAAAAAAAATGAAAAAAAAACATCAATTCTTGTATAATTTCTATTGCACAAGAACCACATGCTTTGAAAAAGAAAATCATAATACAAATGAAAAAAATTTGAGCCAATAATAGTGTTGGCTGACCAGTGCCAGGTTATTTTTCCCCAAGTTGACCAATTCCAGAAAGATTAAATTAATAAACTCAACAACATCACCTTGGAGCAATAAAAATATATGCGGTGTCAAATAAAACATTTCATTTATCACCTTAATTTTTTTTAAAAACAACAGAAACAGATCTGTGCTTTCGAAGTACCACATAGAATACATAAAACCACTGAATAATGTATACCATATATGCATTCACCCAAACACAGACGTATCCTACATAATTCTATCTATAATTCAGCTAACATTCATTTGCTTAAACCATCAGATGTAAAAGGTATAAACCAAGTCCAACCACATGACTAAGCCTAGATCTGGCATGTCTAGGCATCAGATTCCTTAAATTTCATGTGGATTTAAGATTAAAAGAGCTCCAAAACTTAAGCTAATCCAATCCTAAGTAACCACTACAATTTAAAAGTTCACATCTAAATCCACACATCACTAATGTAACCATATCAAAATGATTTATTAAGCAGAGATCAAAATCGAGGTTAAAGGAAATGAAATCTGAACCTCCAGAGACAAACAAAGGCTGAGACATGTGGAAATGGACGCCGCGAACAGGGCCATCATGTTCGTCGAACCGATCAATCAGAGTGCCCATTCGATAGTCCCATAACTGGATAACACCACTGTGGAGACTAGCTAAGATCCACGGCCTCTTAGAGTGGAAACTCAGCCCTTTCACTCTATTACTCTTCGTCTCGAACTTCGTCAACATCTTTCTTTTTTATTCTTTTTTCCTCTCTGACTGTCAATTCTCTGCGAAATCGAACCAAATCGAAGGTCAGAAAAAAGATTAACAGCGTGAACAGAACAAGAAGAGGATTTAGGAATTAAACAAAGATTTGAAAAGAAATTACCTTCAGATCTGATGCAACGTCCAATGTTAAGAACAAAAAGAAAAAAAAAACGGAAGCGTCTTTGAATTTTTTGGAGTTTATACGAGAAAGAGAAGTTCTTCGATTCTCTCTTGCTCGTTCTTTTTTATGATCTGAGCGACTTGTTTTTTTTATTGTTTACTTTGTACTTCGTAAAGTCGTCTTTCCTTTCCATTTTACAGGTTTCCAACGACGTCGTCTCAGCGGAGGTAAAAACATAATGCAGTTTTTAATGGCGGTAGGCTGAATCACACACACTAGGCCGTGCAGCGTTTGGTAACGATGGAGAATGATTTTTGGGCCAATTAATGGATAATTGGTTCCTTTATTATTCAAACTACATCAGAATTCAATATAAACTTTGAAAAAGAAAACTCAATCCAGATATGAGTATTTTAGGGATGATATTTTGATTCAATTTTAATGATTTTCGATCTAATTTAGCTTGATAGAATTAGTTTTTTTAATTTAAAAATAAGTTTAGATTAAATCAGATCAAATTTAAATAGAGAGGTATGCTTTTCAGACCGGACTGAATTGATAAAAATTTGATCAGACTCATTTCGATCCCTAAATATTATATACCAGAGATTCAAATAACGATCAAATAATAGAATAATGGTTGTTATATAACGACAACATGAATATCTAAAACTATTATTATAAAATATAATGATATTAAAAAGAACCACATCAATAACGATAGATCACAACTGCAATTTAAATTCCTATTATCAACGTGGAATTAATTCATATTACTACTACACTATATTCCAGCCTGAACATGATTGATTATTGATCTTATCGACTCGATCTATACAATTACCTCCTTTAGTGGCAGAAGCACCACTGACTTTCTTCTAAGCTCCCTCTATTTGCGCTTTCTTCTAATCTTCTTCAATTTAATCTCCTGCAGTGAGCAACTCTTAATGAAGTCGATCCTTTGTTTCCTTGGAGACTGAAGTGTAAGTAGCTCCCACATCAGTAGGCAAGGAAGAAGCTATGTCAGGTTCGGTATTCAATTTCGAATCAGATTGAGACCTCATAAGTCATAACATTAATTTCAACACATACAATATATAAATTGAAAGTCCAAATTTTAAAATTAAGATCTCAAATCAAATGTAAATATTAAAATTTCGAAGTCCGTTGAGATAAACGACTCAATTGTCAAGTCTCATTTGAAAAATTATTCACGCACCAAGACTAAGGGTCCTTTTACAAGAACACGACGGTTGGCGGTGGCTCTTTCCTCAAGGCTTAATAAGCTCTATCTTGAATTAAAGGCCCTAACAAAATTAAGTACTTGTAATAATATTACAGTGATAAATTATAATTATTTAATAAATTTTAAAAGTTATTTTGTTAATTTTAAAAGACGAATAATTAAAACAAATATTTAAGTACACTTCATACCTCTGTATACTAAAAGAAGTGTGGAGTGGGAGATGAGTTCGACTCTGTGTAATGAAGGGTGGTGTTTTGTTTGATAAAAGAAATTGGTTTATTATATCCTTACCAGCAAGGTATTTTAACTCGCCTAAATTCTATCTATTCCCTACAGGAGTCCAAGCTAAGTAGAGAAATGATGGTCTTCAATGCCAACTACAACTCTTTGTGAATTAAGCATCCACCCACGCCTTCTAATCTTCTGTTCTTCCTCCTGTAAGCTTGTAAATTGCTTCATAAACTAATTATATACGTATTCAGCGTAAAATAAAAAAGATATAATGTCAAAATCATTCTCTAAATAGTTATTTTGGTTCCTATTTTTTTTAGAACCTAACATTTTCATTTTAAGATAAAAATATTTTATTTTGGAGCTTTAATCGTTTGTTAATTAATATTTTCATCTACGGCCTTTTAACCCTAAAATAAACTTTGGGAGACTAAAATACACCCAAAAAAAAAAAAGGAGTCGTCAAGATTACTTAATCAAAAGTAAGAGATATTTTTAACATTATATTAAATCTTGCAGGAGAGACGAGCGTTTCTTTTTTGTTCAAGAAGACGGCAATATTCTGTAGAGAATGTGACCTTTCAATTCATAGAGCCAATGAAAATACCCAGAAACATAACAGGTTCCTTCTCACGGGTGTTGAGCTCTCTTCTTCACTTCCTTTGAGTCCATCTTCATCATCCTCTAATGCTGCAACCATTGACTCCGATACTAAAAGCTCTTCATCCGTTTTTCAGTCCCTAATAACGAAAACTTGGGTTCGACTTCCATTGGCTTCTACTTCAACGACTTACATGGTTGAAGATAATGCTTCGATTTCAACAAGCAGTGTTTAGGGGTACATGATGGAGACGTTACCAGGCTGGCATGTGGATGATTTTCCTGAGCCTTCATCTGCTGGTGTAGATGGTTTCTTTAAGGTTTACATATTGAATCGATTATAAAGAAGACAGTTTTTAGCTTTTGATTGACCCTTTTTTTAAAGAATGTTTATATGATTTCACGCAGACTTTGGACCAATTATTACCTGTAAAGGGAGACAAAACAATATGGCTCCATTTCATCATCTGAGAATAACTTCGGTACTTGAGGTTTCTAATCTTCAGCTGTCTCTTTATATTCCTCGAAATTATTCTGTAGACCGAATCAACAGGTTTATATAATTCTGTAGAACTGTTGTAAATTTTATATTTTTCTTATATTAATGGTATAAATATAATTATTAATTATTAAATAACGAATAAATTCAATTTCAAATTACTAAACCTCTAGATACCATTATTTTTTTCATTTTGCTTTGAAAGTTATAGTCCTAAAAAAATAAAAATAAAAAATAACGAAAAAGGAAAATTACTTCATAAGAAGCGCTCGTTGTTTCTGTACATTTATCAATTGAAAATCGAAAGTTCAAAAAGACCGATCACAACCTTTAGCTAAAACAGAAACATATCATCTTGTTTTTTAAATTTTTGGATATGGTGATTTTACCTTTTCTTATACTTTTCTTAAATCTTTTTAACCTTTAAACACTTATTTTTACAGCCATTCAATAGAGAAAAACTGATGATATTCAACTACCTTTTTTAAACAGCTACACACAGACAATCTAATGAAAGAATTGCAACCGCTTCACATTGAAAATATCAAACAGGTGATCACGAACTCCTGCAAATGGTTCAAAAGCTGAGTGTCAACATTTCATGATCAGAAAATAGAAAAAGATCCAGTGTGAGATACTGAAAAAAGAAATAGGAGAAATTTACGACCTTCATAAGGAGGGTTGAAATAGTTGTATCAAGAAGGGAATGCAAAAAGTCTGTCTGATATCTTTGTGCGACAAATAGGACACTCGGAACAAGCGAGCGAACAAGATTTACATACTGCAATATCAAAGCATATGCATTTTCAACAAAGCAGTTGATCAACGTGCGGGATATCATTTATGGCATAGAAAGTGACTTACAACAAAAATGCCGACAAGGGAGAAGAATTGCTGCGGTTGGTGACTCAAAACATACTTTACACATATGGGAATTGGCATCTCCCAGGGATTTGAACTCTTTTTCCTTCATCTCTTGCATTCGGGCCTGTAAGTATTGAAGACATTAAGTTGAAGTGGTCTACGTAAAACCATTAACATCCAGAAATGATGTAATATTGTTCAATAATGAATCAACCACAAGCTCCTAAGCCTATCAAGATTAGTAAATATTGTTTGATAATGCACGTTATAGTTTCAGAATTCTGAATCGCACGGTATGACTGAGTGTAGTTCAAAAAGACAAACACACATGCTTTATATCAGATTATCTTAAACAGTAACAAACCTTCAGCCGAACAACCAGGGGTTCTTCCTTGGGTATTTCATTGGCTGGTTTTGATGACACTTCTGAAACTTGTCGCTCTTTGAGGACATTGTTACTGTCAGTGTTGTTTGCTTTTGGATCTTCGGCATTAGTCATGCCATTGGTATGTTGCTTATCTGTATTACTCTCAGGATTAGCCGCTACCTCTTTCTTCAACTTAGCAACAAGAACCCACATGTTTGCTAAATCATTCTCCAGAGTTTCCTCCCTCTTCTTTGCTTGTTCAACCCTTTTTCTGTATTCTTCTTCTATGAATTCCTTCTCAGTTAGTGCAGCTTCAAGAGCTTCCTCCCGTTGTTTCCTAGCCTGCAGTTCCATCTTTAGATCATTGAGATCAAGATTCCATGACTCAAAACCATCACCAGCTGCTCCAGAAAGGCCGTTTGAGATGCCAGAGAGTCTCCCCTTTCTTCCAGCTCTCGTGCTGTCACTATACTTGCGGTTGAAACCATTGACAGTCTGGTTAGCGGAGCCTCTAATGTTTGCCAACTCTCGAGCAGCCAATAATTCCTTCTCCAGTTTTGCATTCTGTACCGAGAGCTTGGTCACCTCACCAGCCAAATTTTTTAACTCAACAGCAGCAGCAGACGCCAATTCTTTGGCATATGAAGCTTCTTCAATTAGTTTTTGGTTTTGAACCCGCAACCCACTGTTCTCCTCTGAAAGCTGCACCAGTTCTACTTTTAGTTTTTCATTCTCGGTCTCCTGCATATATAAGCACAACTCAGTCTAGGATCAGTTCAAAGGTGCAAGGAAGACAAAGGACCATGCTAAAGACAATTAAATCTTTTCTTTTAACAGGAAGAAGCATGTTGGTAATATTTCATAAAATCATATAAGAATAGGAAATATTACTACATGAAAATAAAGCAGCTGAAGCCCAATTGGACAGTCCCAGCAATATTTATTTACCTGATATTGAACCTTTTTTCTTAACTCGTCAGAATATTCTTCGGGTATTCCCAGTTCAGAGGACAATGGTAATTTGTCGCCGGAGAGAGATGCCGACCGCTGCTCCAGAAGCTTCACCTTCTTCTGCAATTTCTCATTCTCAGAACACTGCCAACAACCAAAACCATAAATCAAAACAGTTGCATAATTATATAAATGGAGAAACCACCAAGAGGTATAATATAATGATCGACCAAGTGCTACCCTAAAATTTATATTAGAGTCATTTTGTGAATGTAGGAAAAAAGACATCAAGCCCAAAACTTTCACCTTGTCCTGCAATTGTTCTTGGAGGATACGATTATCTGCTGATTTTATCTGTATCATGGAGAAGAATCAACATGATTACACAATGAAAATAAAGAATCACTCTCAAGCCTTAGTCAATGGGGGAACAGTGCCCTTCAAATTCCATAAATCAGAAAAATCAAATCACTCACCTCCAGCTCAAAACTCTTTTCGTTACACTGGGTCATCAATCTCATAACTGTCTGTTGCAACAAGAAGCATTTAGAATTAATTAAGCCAAGGCCAATGGCATTAAGGCCCAAACAAAGGAACATAGTTTGAATATATTACTGAAAACAATAATATAATAAACAGGATGAGAAAACTACCTGCTGCATATCCACGAATGATGCATTAGCAATTGAAGCTTCACCACTCTCAATTATACGCTGCTCTAACACCCTCATTTGCCTCCTCTTTTCCTGAATCTCTCTTTCCAAATTTTGAATCTAATGTAGAAAAACACTAAAGATTTTGAGAAAAACATCCAAATTTAGCATTGAAGATACTGGAAATACTAGAACCGAAAAGTTTCTTCTAAAAAACACTCACTTCGTATTATTAGCAATTTACCATTAAATTAATCTTAGAGATCCAGATAATATTAAAAGTTATCAGCAGACTCTAGAGTAAGTACAATTTTTCCCTTTTTTGCCATAGAAAAAATAAGATGCACCTAGAATACCAACAACAACAACCCCCCGGCACACACACGCACACACAACATTTCATCCAGCTACAGGAACGTCCCTTGGTACTCCCTCTGAATTAACATGTGAAAAAAATGTAAGACAGGAAAAGAGTACCTGATTTTTTGAGCTCTCAGGATCATTTACAGACTGGTCCACGAGGCGTTTCAGGGTACTGGTGCTAAATGCAATCTCTCCAGCAAGCATCTTAACTTGCTCAACAAGAAGGTCCATCTGATCTGATGTCATCCCACCCTAAAACCACAGAAGAGTTTCCTTTCATCATGAGATAATTACCAATTGGGGAAAGTAGAAAGATTGAACCAATGAAGAAGGCAGTTCGGGTTTGCAATTGAAAGAAATCAAAAATGGAGAATGGTATATTATTATATCATAATTTGCAAGAATCTTCACGCAAAATTGTTTGTGTAGATGGCCAGGGATGCCAAATTTCAGCTACAGCTAGATAAATTAGAAAAAGGAATAGAATAGGATACTTTCTGCCCCTTACTGAAATGATGCTGCTATACCAAAGAATAAATGTCTAAAAGGGTAACCCTGAAGAAGATTGAAAAGGAATCTGCCTAATGATTTTCACAAGTTATATTGCCTAACGTTAGCAAGATCTGTTTACAGCCCATTCATATATATTACATTCCCCCCAAAAATTTATCTAATAGATCTAAAGGCAGATCTTTTAGGAGGGTTGCCCTAAACAAAAACAAAAGAGACTTAAAACCATTATAAAAACATTTTTTCCTGAAAAGGAAAAAGACAGAAAACTGAAATTTCAGCATTAATTAAGAGGATCCAAGTACACCCAAATGTCAAGTTAGAACAAGACAACTTCAATAAGGAAAACACAAGGATCTTTGGTGTAGAAATAAATTAAACTGAAGCTTACCGCCGGCAGTTTAGTGCCACTAATAAGATCACCCGTTTGAGTTGTGTCAGTGACAGTACTGCTGGTTGGTGAGAGTTCATGATTCCTCCTGCTGGAGGATCTTTGGTGTTTAAACTCATTAGTTGAATCAGAAGCAAGTGCCTCAAGCGAAGATAGTGTATCTTTCTTATTCTCACTATCTATGAGTAAGGCACCATCACCCTGTACATCCACTTTCTGATCAAGGAAAAGTGCCAAAAATTAACATCATAATCATGTTTATAGAAGGAACTAAGACCTCAAAAAGTTCTCATGACCAGATAATCCAGTCAGTCAGTAAAGAAAAGCAGACAGGGACAGCTGTAAAATCACTAGAAGAGATATAGATTTAGAGAAACAGATGCATGGTTGAAGTATCAACGCTCAAAATTTCCAGCTAATAGAACATACTTCGTTCCATCTTTATCATCATCTTAGGCCATTGTCCTTTTCTGTGAAATAGATATAGATATGCATCCCCGTTTAAGGATATAGATACAGATATACATATACACACGTGTATGCATGCTCTTTTGTGCACTCTTTCTTCATCCACCATCAGTATAAAAGAATCAAATTTTTGTTTGACCTAATTTATAATAAAAACTTACATTATCCTCACAAACAGAATTACTACGTTGATGGGTTGGTAAATCGCTCAAACATCCAGGAATGGAATTTTTGGAAGAAACAAGTATAAGCTTGGTAAGCCTTTGGATTCTGCTCATCAAAGCAGCTTTGGCTTCCTCTTCTTCCTCTAATCTTGACTGCATTTTCACCTGACCTTCCTCCAGCTATTCCATGCAACACAGCATGAACAATACAGTAAATAGTTGGTGCCATTACATATTTACATGGAACAATATGACAATGTTAAGGAAAATGGCAAACCTGTTGCTTTAAGATCATAAGTTCTTCATGATTAACACCAACAAGCATTCCCTGCCTTAGCTGATCAAGTTCTTGTTTAAGGACTGAAATTTCTTTCTGATACTTCTTAATCAATGATTTTTCATCAATAATCTGGAAATGATTTAATTTGTAAGTCGCATAAGATTGGATCTTACATATACATGTGTGTAAAGATATGTATGTATATATATGTAGCATAAGATTGGATCTTGTATGTATGTACGTATGAATAGCAAAAAGATATAAAGCATAGGCTATATAAACCTTATTCCGAGAAGCGTAGATTTCCACACGCTTTGCCCTGCTTGCAAACTTCAAGGTATTATGAGTTTCCTCCATATTACTAGATGCAGGCGTAACTGTGCAAATAAGCTGTAATTAAAAGAAAACAATTGCACAATAGATTAATATATTTTGACGCATATTGGTAAGGATATATAATTGCATACAAAAATTACATAATGAGATTAGAGAAATAATTGGAAGATGGAAAGAAATGACTTTTTGGTTGGAAGGAGGTGAAATCTAATAAACCTAAATAACTAGCACAAATGTACAAATAAGATGATCAACTCACCGAAACATGTCCGTGTCCACTTAATGAAGATTGCAGAAGGCGGGTAAGCTTGGAGTCTCGATATGGAACATGGGATGCTTTTCCTTCACTTAACTTTCCAATTACCTTCACATTGAAACCAGAGGATCTATTTATAAAACTAAAAACAGTAGTCAAAGATACCAAGCACTGAAAACAAGACTGCAATGACCTATACGACCAGAAACTGTCATCCACTACAGAATGTTGTTGTCATTAGCAACTAACTGAGACTTGGAGAAAATAAATTTGAACTCTTCATTTTCCCTCCAACTAAACAGAAATTAAAATCCTACAGAGTAGTTTAAGGGACATACACAAGGCTTTCTGTATTTTTCCCTCAGAATACACAGCAGGTGGCGGCATGGAGAAGTAATAAACATTCATCAATACTTATACAAAAGCTTATACAAGGACCTACTGTTCCAAGAGTCAGAAGACTTTTGTTTATGTAAGATCCTTCCTTTCTCCTTAACCCAGTTGTCTCAGTTTTTGAACTCTCAGACCCAGCTAAATCAATCAAATTCTGAACAAAGGAACAAAGAAATTAACAAGTCAAGCCATTTATCAGAAATCAGAAAGGAACATTCTTTCTTGAAAAATGGAAAATGACTTAAATCATACAAGTTGAGAGAAGACCACTCCATCATATTCATCTCCGTGAGCGCTACTCTCAATCATCTGCAAATTTGTCATCAGTTAAAAAAAAGGGGCATATACAACATAGGTATCCATTGTGGTGAAACAATAAAAACCAGACATCCAAACTCCCTAAGACAAACTAAATAATGAATAAACCAGTTTTGAGTTTTTTGACAGGAAAATGATGAGTTACTAAATCAGAAATGTTTACCAGTGTGAATATGGTGTGACTTCGGCTACTGAACAGATTGAAGTTATTTGAACCAACATGACGGTGCTCTGCCCACAAACACTCACATTGGAACTTAGTACAAAACCCTCACAAATAGAGGATTCATTTCATATAGCAGGCGGAAAAAGGAAAGAAAACAACAAAAGGAACCAAAGAAAGCACCTTCCCCTGCAGCAATAAAAGAAAGGGCATGTCCTGGAGACAAAACCACTTCTTCTTTTATGCCCTCCACATAAGTTCCCTGGAAAAGTGATGCCAACATAAGCAAAAGTAAGAAACTGATTTACAGTGATTGCAAGCATTTAAATCAGCAACTTCATTAAATCATTTCAGATAATCTCAACCCGAAGCCACTCAGAAAGAAAATGCATTTATGAGAAGATCCATTAGACGGATATTACAAGTGAAGTATAGTGTGTATCAGTGTTTCTCGTGACTTTTTGAGAGAATGAGACTGAAGTCATAAACCAAACACAAGGCAAAACTTTGAAAAAGACCTGAGCATCTTCTCTAACGCGCAAATTTTGACCAGTTGGATCAAGTAAGTCGTTTATCACCTGATATAAGGAGCACAACAATACAAAATCTTATTAAAAGAGTTCTAACGTGAATGGAAAGGAACAGAATCCTGATACTGAACCAAATAGGTTATAGAATTAATAGTTGGACAATACCAATATACCATTCTCACTAAAGTAACATCATAAAATAAATAGAAGTAACAGATGTGAAACCTGAAGGAACAAATTCTAACTTCAGGGGCCATTTGATAAATATAATCATAAGCTTAAAACTGCAACTCACCTCATTGTAGATTTCAAGATATGATACACGAAGTAAGAATTCTCGCCCTGGAGTCTGGATCATAAGCATAGTTGGTCAACACTTGACAAAAAGGAATGGGAAAAAAATGGCATTGATCTCACAGTTCTGTAGTTAGGCCTAATAAATAATGTCAGAACACTTACATCTTGTATAATACTGAACACTTCCTTTATTGCCAATGGTATAATGCCAGGAGCAGTTTGATCCCCCTGTGCAAATTATCAAAGAAACAAGTCAAAAGTAAGATGACTGAAATAATTTATAGTTATGTGATTGGATAACAAACATAAGACTCATAATGAAAAACATGGTTCAGTTCATTAGTACTTATATTTAGGTAAAGATGTTATTATCAATGAACAACTTTCCTGAAACATTACCATGCTACATATGTTATTACAAACTTTTAGGACAGATAAATTTAGAAAACTGGAGTTGAGGTCTAGGTTCTCAAGTTGTTAAGCACAGTGATGAAAGAACCGCATTGAGTAGATGCTTTCAAGAAATTCAAATGCAATGCTTATGTCAAGAAATAAACAGTGCAAATTCACAATGTGTAACATCTATACAATTTGCAACTGATTATTTGTTATTGTTAAGTGGTGTTATCACATAGCTGTTAAGTATTGAGGTTCCAGGGGTCTTATACTAAAGCTGGGCCCACCACCTATAACCAATTGTTTATAGATAGGATGCTTAACATGATATAAGAGTCCAAGATTTGTTATGTTGTTCTTCATTCCCCATTTGAGGTTGATAACCCATGGTGAGGTTGTCCACGTCAAGGAAGTGTTGACTGGTGCTATCCCATATTTAGTGCCCAGTGGCTTTAGGTTGTATACTTTAAAAGGTACTTTTTGTGGAGGAAATTGCATATTACAGTTATCTATTTTGGTGTTACCTTCAGCAGCTGCCCGATCAAGAAAATTCAATAAAATGGAATATAAACTTGTAACTTTGCTACTGATATAAAACTATATGTACTATAATCAACAAAGATATCAGCAACAAAAATGACACAGCGAGACTATAATAATTCTTATATGACACTCCAATTAAAAGTAGGAAAATAATATATAAAAGAAATTTGATCCGAAGCTTACATGCATGGTGTGTGTCTTCCCACTACTTGTAACACCATAAGCAAAAACAGTTCCTAAAATTTCAACAAGCCAAAATTAGCTTCAATTAGAAACATAATACAGTTTCAACATTGACACAAATCAACAAAATCGAGCAACATGGAAATAAATGACCTCCAATCAATTAATCTTTAGGCTTTTTTGTTATAGCACTAAGGTAAAGAACTTGATATTTAATTCAATTTTCATACCATTAACACCTTCCATTGCAGCCTTCACTACAGGTTTTGCAGCTATTTCATAAACCTCTTGAGAAGTTGTATGAGGTCCAAATACTCTGTCTGTAAAAAAGAAGGGAAAAAAAGGTCAGTAACTTGCATATGCAATTCACATCAGTACAATGCTTAAACCTCGTATTTGTGCTAAATCAGTTTAAACAAAATTATCAAATCTTTATTAATTAAACATTGTTTTAGCTACTATAACACCACCAAATCGCCCAACAAAATAATGGAAACCAAATTATTAAATCGCAATACTTCTCAAAGAGATAGAAAATCACTTTAGAAGTTGACACTAAAAAGTGGGGGGAAGTACTATCAGCAATAAGTTTCAATCGTAAAGGTGAAAAGCAATTAGAAAATCACCAAATGCGTAAGCTGTAGCGGGATTATACTCATGTCTAACAATCTTATCCCCGTCCGCATACCACGCGATGTCGTCCCCTCTCTGAAATTCCCTTTGACTATAGCCAGTCAAAACAAAAACGAGTAAATATTTTTTTTAAATACTTTAGCTGAACATATAAAACAATGAAAGGCAATACAATAGAAAAAAAATCATTTACATAGATCTAGTTACAAGCTACACTCAGATCTACACTTACTTCAATGGCCGAAACCGAATCGTAACTGAAATACTATCCGCCGATATCCGCCCTTCCACTTGCTCGCCAACTATCTCCTCCGATGCGTAATCCACTGGTGTGCGAGCATTGTAACCGCTTGAACCCTGGCACATCGAATCATACCTGGACAGACTCGGCGTCATGGATCGAGAACCGTATCCACCTCCCGAATTGAAAAACGAAGACGCCGAGGACGAGCACGTACGAGGCATTAGTTTGTTACTCATAAAAGAAGTTGAAGAAGTGGATGAGAACGGACTCGAAGGTTTCCGATACGAAAACGGCGAACTACTCCTTGCTCGAGAAGAAGACGCCATCTTAGAGAGAGAGTGTGTGTGTGTTATTACGCGTGGACTCACTGAGTCAGTAACTCGGTATAGAGAATGCGTAAGAATATGAAAAATTGAGAAGAACGATAGAATGTGTCAGTAAGCTCACATGGCTTGACACACAAAAGCGAAGAGCATTTCTTTGTTGTTTTTTTCTAGAATAAAAACTTTATTTAACGCTTTATTGCTTGCAAAGAAAGTAGAAGCAGGAAGGCGGAGAAGAATTGCAGAGAAACGAAAATTTTAAAAAGGAAATAGAAAAAGAGTTGAAGAGACATGAACGATTTCAATCCGAAGGACCCACTGGTGGGAGAAAGAGGAAGATGGATTTGTTTGTTTTTACTTTTTATGTAAATTTCTAGTTTTTTGAATTTTAGAAATTTGAAATTATTGTTATTTTTAACGTGGAGGTTGACGGTAGATGGGAGTTTAATGGAACCTTGCGGTTTTAGTTGAGAGATTTTGAATAAAAAGTAAATGGCTAAAAATGAGCGGGAATAACCGTGAGGCGGGGATTAGGACAAATAGGGGAAGATGGCTAATGAGGAGTGAGACAGAGCTAATTATTACGTGTTTTTGTTAACTTCTAAGAAAAAAAATTACAAATAGTCGTTCAATTATAAAGTATTAATTTATTGAATCTTTTCATTATTAAAAATTATCTTTTAATTATAATGTAAAATTTTATTGAGTATCATTACTATTAAAAGTTATAAAATGATATTTTCGATTAAAATTTATAATTGTCTGAGTTAGACTTAATATGCTGATTAAGATATGATAAAATCATATTTTAATTATATTTACTAGCATCGTTATTGTTTTTAAGCATTAATTCGATTACATAATATTTTAAGTATTAACTCAACAGTATAATGTAAACAAAGACTATATTCAAAAATTACAGCTAAAACAGTTTTAGGATCATATTTTTATCATATCTTAGTGAGCATGAACTTCCAACTTAATCGATCGTCCAATTTTTAGTGGAGAATGACGAGTTTCAAACATATAAATAGTTAAATGGTTATTTTATAATTTTAATAGTCATATAACTCAATAAAGCAAAATCTTAGAGTGCATTTGGTTCACGGAATATAAGATTACTAGTGAAAATAAAAGATTATCAGGAAATAAGATTACTGGGAATGTTGTATTTTGTGTTTGGTTAGTTTAAAAGGAATATAAGATTACTGTAACACCCCAACCCGTACCCGACCCGAATACGAGTTCGAGATGTCACATTGACTTTTAAAAATGATTTCATTTCAAAATAATTGAGCATTTTAATTTATATTAAGAAAATACGACCATATATGGTTCACTTGTGCTTGTTATAAAATTTTGAGTTCAAAAAAATACGTATTTGTAAACAGTAAAATATTGTATGAATAGTGAATAGTGAATAGTACGATGAACAGTGGGGGTATCGATTTTCTGTAGAAGGGAATCGGTTCCCCTCTAAGATACTGGAAAATTTTGTTTAAACTCGCGGTTACTGTTCATGCTACAGTAACTGCTACAGTAATTTCCAAAAATTACATATTAACCTTTCATCACTATAAAAATTCCCATCTATGCTTCCAAATTTATTTAACAAAATAAATTGAATATTATTAATTACATATACTCATTAAAACATTACAAAACTCATTCGTATGACTTTTCAAAACCGATTAGAACTTATCAGATTTAATCATTTATTTACATGTCAACCACTATCGTTATTACAAAATACAAATTATACATTTCTTTTCTGATCTGATCTATGGAAATGAGAAACTGACCTGTCTTGAGTAACTTTTATCAACCGTCATCTTCTCATAACCTACGCGTGAAACAATCACATGCTAAGTCGTTGACTTAGTGAGGCATATAAAATATATAAGAAAACCATATAACATTTCATATAATAAAATGCATACATATTCATATACCATCATCATCATAATCTCTATTTATCATATGATTTTGTACTTATCATTTCTCATTTGATCATCACTAATTTCTTTATATACTATATCAGCATATAATATAAACTTCAAATCTCACTATTGCATAAATAATTACCAATCTCATATAACAAATACATTTCACTTAGGAATGCACATAATATCACATATGAATCTTGTAAATACTTTCAATGTCTTTTATAGGCCCATGTACATTACTGAGAACTTAAGGTATGCGAGTACTGTGAGGTTGTGCACTATGCTGTCACCACAGCTCGTATAAATTTGCACCGTAGTGCCACGTAGAATTTTGTCCCGAAGGACCGCGTAGAAATGCACCGAAGTGCCACGTAGAATTGCACCGTAGTTCCATATAATATGTCCCTAAGGACCTCATATAAACTCCTTAAGAATCATATATATATATGCTAAGGATCAAACATGTGTCTCAAAAGACCTCATACATGCTCCAAAGAATACATATACGTCCCGAAGGACCACGTAGAATTTGTCCCGAATGACCGCGTAGACCCTCTACTCTTGGCATGCCAACTATACCTCTAGATCTCATGACACATATCATGGGCATTATTCTTTATATTATTTCATATATTCACATAAACACATAATTCACTTACACGTAGAACATTTCCATGTGATTCACATTCACATGTGCATATAATCACGTAGTTTACTTTCATGTAATACATGTCACTTTTCATATGAATTCATATTCATATATCACATAGCTTATACTTTGTTCTTATGTCTTCTCATAGACATATATTCTTTCTCACGTAGTCACATAGATTCATATCATATTACCTGTATTATTTCTCATGTATTCATGTAAACATGCATGTCTTATTTTGTTCACATATGTTCATATATACATCATATAATCCTTTCCTAAAGTTCATACTCTATTTTCCCATATGGCATATCACATAAATCACATAGCACATATAAGCACATATCATTTCATATAATCAAGTATACATACCTTTTATGTCATTCACATCCTTATAATCAATAATCCATACACAACAACTATTGAAAATAAACTTATCACAAGTCCAATTCCTTATAATCCTATAAACTAAAATGCACTCATAAGAATCATACCAATCATATTAACATTTTAGGAGTCACTTATTACCATAGTAACTCCGTCACTGGCTCATCGCGAGCCAATGTTTTCCGATAGCATAAGTACAATTAAATTGCACTCACCTTAGCCTTGCTTGCTTTGATTCAATCCTAATCATTTGATTATTCCAGAACTTGTTTAGGCTCAATATCTACATAAATATAACATTTCAAAACAACTATCAGAAGCCTAAACCTTAAATTTGATGTTAATAACTTAAGCCGGTTCAATGAACCAAAAATTCAATTTTTCATTTAGGGGGAATCGATTCCCCCCCCAGGGGGTATTGGTTCCCTCAGCATAATCTGGAAATTTTATCCAGAAATTTACTGTTCAAATCTGAAAATCACCAATTCTTCACTAGATTTTCTCATACAAAGTTCCTTTTATACCACCAACTTAACTACAACCATTTTAACTAACTTCTATCAATTCCACACTTTATTATTTCCAATACTTCATTCAAATTCTTACAACTAAGAATCATACCCAAATTTCAAACATGATATTAATCAATTCTAACACTCCATATTCCTTAATTAACTTATTGACAAGTCAAAAATCTTATTCAAACTTCAAAAACTCATCCATATCAAAATTTCATCTAAAAACCCATTTTTCAAATCCATCTCTAAAACACATATCTTGTTGTTTTAATGTCATATAAGCTTTCCTTTAGCTTGTATAACATCCAAACTTCCATTTCCAAACTAAAAATCAAAGAAACGACCAAGGTTTAGATTCTTACCTTAAGCTTGTGTCTTCACGTTGAGAGAAGAAGATGAAGAAGATAAGTCTCAAAGCTTATCTCTTCAATTCATTCATATAGGTATTATAATACCCTCAATTATTATTTTATTCTTTTATTTACTCAATAACCCTTTTACCCTTATTATAATTCCATATTTACTATCATACCCAACACACAAAATTCTTCCATAAATCACTAGACTTATCACTTGATTCTAATTCACCAACTAAATTTATAAACTCTTACAATTTAGTCACTTACCCGTTAATTGGGATGTTACAATTACCGTGTTTGGTTAGAAGAATAAAAGATTATTAGAATGTATATTTGACCAAATTGTCATTATTATATATTTGTTTTTTTTAACAAGTTGGAAAATATTTATATATTTTCTTTAAAAAATTTAAATTCATAAAATTTATATATTTTTTTTTTACAAAAATAAAAATATAAAAAGGTTTAATGAAATGGTAAAATTTTATTTTAACCCCTGAACTTCATATAAAATTTTAATTATAGATTTTTTTCTTGTAAATCTAAAATAATTTAAGGATAAATTTGTAATTTAACCTTCATAAAATTTTTATTATTTAATGACATAATAAGGATATTTTTTTAAAAAAATTATGGGCATTTTAGTTCAAATCGCTGATAATCCAACAATACCTAAGGAAATGGAGGTAATGACATTCCCGGTAATATACCACAAAAAATCCACTATTGGTAATGTAAGATTATCGGGAATGACATTCCCGTCCAACCAAACGGGGGAATGTGGATTTCATTCCCATACGAATATCACATTCCCCCAAACAAACACACCAAGATGAGTTTGGTTCACGGAATGTAAGATTACTAGTGGGAATAAAAGATTACCAGATAATAGGATTACTGAGAATGTTGTATTTTATGTTTGGTTGGTTTAGCAGGAATGTAAGATTATCATGTTTGGTTAAAGGAATAAAATATTATTAGAATGTATATTTAACCAAATTGTCCTTATTATGTATTTGTTTTTTTAACAAGTTGAATTTTTTTTACATATTTTCTTTAAAAAAAATTTAATTCATAAAATTTATATATTTTTTACAAAATTAAAAATATAAAAGGTTTAATTAAAGGGTAAAATTTATTTTAACCCAAAACTTTATATAAAATTTTAATTATAGATTTTTTTTTGTAAATCTAAAATAGTTTAAGGATAAATTTGTAATTTAACATTCGTAGAATTTTTATTATTCAATGACAGAATAAAGATATTTTTGAAAGGAAATTTTTTTAAGGGCATTTTAGTCTAAAATGCCGATAATCCAACAATACCTAAGAAAAAGGAGGTAATGACATTTCTGGTAATATACAAAAAAAAAAGTAATGCTCAATTTCAAGGGATCATTATGACTTTACCTTTTTTTAATAAGTTAACTTATAAATTTAAATTAATATTATCTAGTGTTTTAAATTTATATTAATAAAAAAAAGTGGATAATCGATGATAATTTGATTTTATTTATGAAATTAAAATTTTATATTACCATTATATTAAATAATTATTTTTATCATGTTCTTTACACCTTGAATTGATTACGGGTTGAATAATTAATTTTATGTAAGTAGTAATAGTTTCTAGTCATTTAATTTGAAATTTATAAAATCATGAATGGTTAAAAATACTCTGTAATAATATTAATTATCATCTTAAAAATATTTTAATTGTAATCTATAATAACTGTGGATTGAATAATTAATTTTATGTAAGTAGTATTAGTTTTATATAACTCATATTTAGATTTTGTAGAAACAAATATAATTATTGGATATTATAAAAT
Organism: Hibiscus syriacus; assembly: GCF_006381635.1. Taxonomy (NCBI): domain Eukaryota; kingdom Viridiplantae; phylum Streptophyta; class Magnoliopsida; order Malvales; family Malvaceae; genus Hibiscus; species Hibiscus syriacus. Next base: position 3,585,613 of record NW_024062795.1, read on the forward strand.
TAAATAAAAGTCAGATATTGAGAAAATGAAAATAGTGATTGTTACAGTACAACCATATTCACCGTTAAATCAAGATCACCACCGTTCATCTAGTAAAGTATTTCTCATGGCATTTAATGGTCATTTGAGATCAATAAATTAACACTCCAATTAGACTGTGCATTTAATTATGACAAATTTTTAAATCGTGATAGTTTGTACTTATTGAAGTGTTTTATTGCTGATTAAGTATGACAATAATTGTTGCTTCTTAATGCGCTACTTTACTTTTTGAACTTTATTTTGTTTTTCGTTTTTAAAACATATTTTTCCTAATTTTTTAATATATAAATTTTAAATAATGATAAATTAAATTAAAAATTAATCATAAAAAGCTAATAAATAACAACTTTAATAGGATAGAACTAGTACTGTTTCTTAATGTACATTTAATACATAAAATATACTTTTAGGTAAACAACACCACATGTCATTATAACATGAGTAAATTTATAATTAGGCCAATGTATTTCAAACATTAACAATTAGATCACTTTTTTTTTCTTTTTTCTTTTTAACAATTAGACTACTTTATTATTAAGTGTGTGATGTACGTAAGCATATAATTACAATCATGTCAATTTATTTATCGATTATGATAATCATATCACTATATTTATTAATAATAACACTCATGTCACTCAAATATTATTAAAAATTTAATGTTTATTACACACTTAACTATAAACTCTTATATTGTTTCAATAAATAAAAAAAACAGTGATATAATTGTGTCTTTTTAAATACAATAATTTGATTCTAAACTTATACATAATACAATGATCTTATATTGTCACGACTTTTAAATTTTTAGTACAAATTACACAAATGATCATCTGATTATAAGGTATTATTTTATTGAGTCTATTGACTATTAAAAGTTACAAATAGTCATTTGACTATATAGTATTGTTTTGTTGAGTCTCTTGACTATTAAAAGTTACAAAATAGTCACCCGACTATTTATATGTTTCAAACTCGTCATTTTTCGATTAAAATTGACAGACGTATAAACTGAACGTTAACATGCTCCTTAAGATGTGATAGTCGTTTGAGATTATGAGATTATATTTTAGTATATCTAAGTCGATAAATTAATGTCCAACTCAGACTGTCGTCAAATTTTTAAGAGAAAACGACGAGTTTATAACATATGAATTATCGGGTGATCATTTTGTAACTTTTAATAGTCTGAGAAATCAACAAAATAATGTCTTACAGTTGAAGGACCTTTTGTAACTTTTAAGTGAAACTCAACAAAACAACACCCTATACTCAGAATATCATTTTTGTACTCTATCCTATTTTTTTATTAAGTGTTTGACACTTAAATTCAAATACGTGACCTCTAAAAAACTTTTAAATCCATAAAAAATTAAAAAAATCTAACTATATTTATATCAAAATTTTGTTTTGAAATCCGAATAAGATAACGAGAACTAAATCAAATTGAAAAATATAAATGGTCATCTCTCTAATAATTTAATGATATCATGGTTTGGATACCTCTTAAATATCTAACACCCGCTTACTTAACTCGCACTTCTTTCATTTCCTTTTCCGATATAACTTAAATGTCTTGTAAACAATCACAAAACATATTATTTTTAGTAAATCAAAGTTTTATAATAATAGCGAGCATTCCACACAGTATATCCCACTCGTGGCTCCAATAATACGGCTTCGAAAGCCCTGGCCTGGATTTATTATGTTCCGGTAAATCAATTCTCAGTTTGTTTTTCTTCTCTAGGAGGACCTCTGTGTCATGCAACTGATAGCAAATGTTTCTAAATGTTTTCAAATATAATATGTTATTTAAAGTAAGCTATACTTATGGTCCTTGAACTTTTAATACTCTTTCACTTTAGTCACTGAACTTTTTAAAATTGCATCAAAGTATTGTTCTAAAGATAAAAGCTCTAAAATTCCAAATTTGTAGCTGTCGCTAAGGCCAAATTTTTTATGATCGGAGCGATCTTTGATCAATCATAATATTGTGAAGGATTCGTTTTGCAAGAAGATTAACATAGTTTGATTTCAAGTTGATCTGACGATTGACGATTGACAATGACAAATAAAAAAGTTTTAACTTTTAGTTCCGAATAGATTTTACTTGGGATTTAATAAAGTTGAAAGGTTTTCGATGAGTTTGAACAAAATGAAAGAATAAAAATAGTTTTGTATTTTTTTTTCAATAGGAAAAACTACCAAACGATAACAAAATTGAAAAAAAAATGAGGAGACGGTCCAATAGAAATTAAAAGGTGAAACTTTTTGATATGTCAATGTTAATTGTGATATCAACTTGAAATCAAACTATGATAACATTTCCATTAACATTTTTTTTGACAGCAACTAATAACGATGACTGTGATGAAAACAAAATATGGTATTGAATCAATAATTTGGAAAGTTTAGTGATTATAATATAAATTTTAAAAGTTTGCTAACCAAAAGTAAGGTATCATAAAAATTCAGTGACCAAAAAGGTAATTACCTTATTATTTATGATCTCAATCCCCCCCCACCCACACGTGTGTGTGTGTGTATATATAACAAAACTCCCCTCGTTTAACCACAACCCATTTGTTACCCAAATTTTAAAATCAGAATCCTTTATTTATACGTTTTTTCTTTGTCCAATTCTAGTGCATGTATGCTAACGAACTTTCATTACCAACCACTTCATCCGTAAGCTGTGGTCCTAGAAGAACTAAAATCATGTATTCTATTTTCTTCGATTTCATTATGTCCCCATTTGCGGTTTTTCTTATCACACTACCACCATGAATGATTTCATAATTAAGTTAATTGAGGGTGTTTTGATGGAGCGATCGGTCGGAACTCCAATAATCAGTACTGTATTCTCGAAACAGTATTATTATAGAACGTTCAAAGTTTTATTTTATTTTATTTTCTTTTAATTTTATTGGGTCTTAAGGAGCACCTCATAGAAAGAGGGTACAAACAAAAATTGTGTCAAAATGTATATTATAGAAAGTACTGTACACCCGACATAATCTTCGATTGTACGCTCTCCGTTCTAGACGTTCTCTGAAAATTAAAGAGATAAAATCTCAAGTATTTCATAATAATATTATTCCGGAAATATAATACTTGATTGTTAAGAGTTCCGACATAATCAATAGATCCTAATATTTTTTTTCATTAGACAAATTCGTCTTAAATTAACTCTTCCTCTAACAAAATTAAATTATCCTCATCTCATATACATAATTAAAACAACAATGATTGTTTGTTTGTTCGCAAGAAAAGAGAAAAAAGACAAGGGTTTGATGAGTATTGCTTCAAAATCAAATTTGTGATGCAATGTTTAAGAGAAACTCGAAGACATGAACTATGACAACAATCAAAGCCACAGACTTAAACACGAGATTAACAATTGAAAAATAAAGGAATAGAATGAATAGAAGCCGTGGCGGGTGAATATATGTCTATTATGCAATTTGATTTTTCTTCAGTTAAATATTTATTTTATTGATATTGTTTATTTTAAATTTTATTTGTGTTTATTAAAATTAAAAATTATATATATATTATATATATATATATATATATATATATATATATACTTTTAAAAATGTTTTTGAAAAATAAAACTAAAAACTGAATTTTATGGTGAAGGCTAAACGGACATGATTGCTCTTCAGCTGGACCCCTCCCTTTCCTTTTAAGACGCACCCGAATTTACTCAAATTTATACACAGTCATGAATATTATTGAACCATAAAAATGGTGAAGGTGAAAAAGACATAGATGTGGGTCCAAAATTAACACCGGGCTGGGTTCTTTGAACATGTCAACTTGCAAAGCAGAAACTATGTAGAGAGGTTAAACTAGTACATTCATTCATTCATGATTTGGGTTGCAATCAAAATACGAAAAAATGTTCGAATTGGATAAATACTAGATCCGTCAATGATTGGTAATCCTCACGCACTCCTCATATTCAAACCATTACCAAAACTTAACACAAACTAAATTAAATAAGGTGATGACAACGAAGGTATATGTGTAAAGGTACAAATGGATCGAACGTAAACGAATAAGAATATGTTTGTACTTTTACGAGTATTTTTGTTTAATATGCGTAAACATGTTCGTTTATATGTTTGCAAACATGTTAATTTTCGTTCGCGTACATGTTCATTTGTAAAGTTAAAAACTGATAAAACTACATCACTAGTGCTTACACTCTTTAAACTTTATAGTTTAAACTCCAAAATTCATCAAGTGCTCAATTTAGTCCATACATTCACCAATATTTAAAATGTAAAAAATCAAAAGTAAATAAGCTTCTAAACGAGCTTATTCATTAATATAAACAAGCGAGTCGAGCTCATAAATGAACTTGTTCGTGAACACAAATGAACAAACATACTTATGTTCGTGTTTGTTCGTTTATTAAATGAACATAGAAATTTTGTTTATACTCATTTATTTAACTTAACAAACGAACATTATGCAAATGATTCACAAATAATTTACCGTATGCTCTGTTTATTTACACTCCTATACCATAACCCCACTACTCAATGAGAGAAAGAAATAAGATTATATTTAAAGTTTTTTAAAATCTTTTTTTATCTATCGTGAGATTCTTCGGATTACCAATAATAGATTTATTCTCTGATGAAAACCAAAAAACAATAATGTTAAATACTTTATAAGAGAATTTTATTATTGTTTTTGATTCTACGCAGTTCAAGGAGATTAGTCTTAAATTATTAAATTAAACAAACGTGAGATACCCATAGTACAAACTTTTTTATACTAGAAGTGCAAGCAAAGAATAAAGAAGTGGGTGCGAGGGTGTGAGGTTATGATTTCCTTTGAACAGACTCGCATGTGCAATGCGACCTCTTTTAGCTTGGCATTTGGGCTTCATTGGGAAGGGTGGTCCTCTTGGTGTGGAAATGTAACTTTTTACGTGCTGGCATTGTGAGACAGAAGAACCCCAATAGCTGTCACCTTTTCTCTCTTTGCTTTGAGTTGCTAACAATGGTGGCTGCCTCACATGCTACACTTCACCTGTCTCGTTTCACATGTGGGCCTTGCCTTCCACTTTGATATTTTTCATCAATTTTAACTCCTAGGGTCACAAGGATCATTTCCCAATCAATTTTGTCACCACGAATTGTGACATCTATTTAGTTTAGTGTGATTTAGGGACGAATATAAAAATTTATGTTAATAAGAAGAATTTATAAAAATTTAATAGGGAGACAAACTTATATTATTTCATGGGAACGAAATATATTTTTAACAAAAGATATAAAAAATATATGAAATATATAATAATTTAAATTTTTTAAGGAAACAATCACTCCCATCTACACCTCTTAGCCCATCCTTGATTTGTTGCTTGAAGTGGCTAAGAATCAACCGCCTTACAACTTTTCTTTTTTCGTTTTGTATGTTATTGATTGACGTGTGTGTGTATATGTTATTGATTGTTTGGAATCAAGTAATTAGAAGAACAAATGACCAAAACATATAGCTTAATGCAAAACAATACTAGAAACAACCAATCCTAGCTTATATCTCTAAATAAAGACATTCTACAAAGCTATAAAGTGTATTGCACTAAACAACGATTTTACTTTATATCGTACAAAATTATGGTATTACCTGTCATTTGAGTACATAATCGAGTCTATAAAAGTATATTATATATATAATCTTCCTAATTCAATATAATGTCAATATTTGAATTTTTATTTTTTTTTAAAATTTAACGTCTCGTCCCACAGACCGACAAATAATTGATAATGGATAGACACAATATAAATATAGATATATGTATATATTAAAAGATTTTATATTAGTTTCCTTGAACATTTTTTGCTTTTAAATTAAATAATACGATAATGGGCCAAGTCTTGTTTGCACGAGCCTTTTTCAATTAAAGGGTCCAACTTGAACCACAATCAATCGATCATATCCCAACGGTATTCAATAATTTTCCCTTATCCGTTACAAGTTCAAAAGAGCAAAAACAGGGCAGCCAACACAACAAAGGTGCCAATTGCCAAAACATGCTTGGTTCAGTTCGCCATTCCACCCTGCTAACTGCTCGAAGATGTTCCCCTTCATCTCCGTTCTCTCGTCGCTTCCATTTGGACTTCTAAAACTACGCTTATGATCGAATTCGACGGGTGAGTATCTAAACAAGCAGTATATTACTTGCTGATCCATGTGACATTTTCCTCTTTAATATCTACAATGCTATTGCAGCAAGCTGATTGGTTGTTGTGGCTATGATCAAGGCGTTTGCTGGCAAATAGTAGCAATGGTAGAACTTAAACTCTAAAATGCACCTTTCATTTGGCATTATGTTTTAGGCAAAGGCATACATCCTGTTGAAGGATCTAGGCACGACTTACTCGAACAAGTGTTCACCGCCGGAGGCTGTTCGAGAAACGAAAAATAGACAAAGATTCGAGAAAGTGTACTCGTTTTACCCGTGAGCCGAGCAACTCAAACCGAGGCTGCCTAAGGAGCTGCGTTATTGGCATTGAAGGGTGCCCAATAGATACAATTTGCCCAGTGAGAGCATGTGTATAGAGTCATTATTTTTTGTGAAGTTCATGATTATGTGCTCATTTAGCTCTGCGTTTGTCAGTTATAATTTCTTCGTCTCATTAGCTCTTGTATTTGGTTATAAGATAATATAGTTAATAAGATAAATTTACATTGTTCAAGTAAGCCCTTATACTATTTTTTTTATTTTATTTTTTACACACTATGAGTAAATTACTATTCAGAATGGATAGAAAGAGGAGTGGGTGAGAATAATCGTCTCTTAAAAATTTTAAATTTATATATATTTTATATATTGTATAATAATGATATATTTTTGTCTCTAAATTTTTATTAGTACACTCGTTAACATAAAATCGTCCATTTATTCCTAACACTATATCTATTGCATACACCACTATTGCAAATGGGAGTAGATAGAACTATAACTATAATTATATTATAATTACCAATAATCTAGATTAATCATTGTAATAATGGAATTTAGATGAATCGTTACGAAAAATCTTGTGTACTTTGAATAGAGATGGACACGTAGGTGATTGACTCATCTTTTGAATTAAACGTAAAAATAATTTAAAGACTTAAATGATAAAGTAGGATTTGATATTTTCTTATGATAAAGTAGAATTTGATATTTTTCTTGTAAATTTAAAATTAATATAACGTAATATTTATTTTAAAAAATTAATCGTTTATATATACACTGTGGTTGAACATGTGATCAAAGTATAACAACATGATTTGATAGGTTTGATACTGAATGATAGGGCGATCCGAGTTTCAACCATAGTGGTTGAAGAAGTTTAACTAAATGATTTCCCACTTGAATTTCTAAACCTTCTACTGTTGTTTTGTGGGCAACGCGCTTTTGCTAGTATTCCTTTTTTTTTACCCTACTAAAAGTAAAAGTCAATTTTCTTCTCCCACTGTAAATTTTCCAACTTAAAAAAAACGATGATAATGAACAGTACAAACAAAACAAACAGAGTCCTTCAATGACACTGACAAATTGACAGATCCATCGTGCACCCAATGCGCCTTTTTAAGCGTAAATTGCAGTAGCAGTAGCAGTAGCAGTGCAGTGCAGTGCAGAAGGCATCAACCGCGGTCCCGCATGCAGTGGCGATCTACACTTATACTAAGGTTAACACTTAAAATTTGAATTTTTTATTAATTATTTATTTCATTAATTATATTCATCTTAAAATTTTATTTAAGAAACTTTTGTGTTAATGCATGTGTGCACACCTTAAAAAAAAACGTGCATTGCATATCTACAATCACTTATCGCCATCTCCCGGTCATCAGTATAAGCGGCAGCTGATCATATAATTATAACTCACTCTCTGATCTTCTCTCATTGCGTTTGTCTTTGATTGTCAATATTTTTTCCTCCAGGTCTCTCTCTCTTGATGGCTTCTTTTCGTTCTTCATGGCCATGTGGTTTTCTGCTTGCATTGTTATGTTCTTTGTTTCTTCTCGGGCTTGCTTCGAGCAATGTGGGTTTTCTCCATTCTTTTTTCTTGTTTCAGTTTGTCATCATTTTTTGCCTTTAATCTAATAGTTTCTTTGTTCTTTTTGTTTTCACAGGTTTATATTTGTATATATGGGGGAGAGACACACTGATGAACTAAATCTACTGGAGGATTCCCATCATCAGATTCTTTCAGACATTCTTGGAAGGTTTCAATTTCAACTTCTTTATAAGTTGTTAATTTATGGAACTACTTGCAATAAATAAATAAATAATTGATTTTGCTATGAATATGCATACACTTACATATTCCATTGGTGGAGCTTTAGGCTTAATTAGATCGTTATTGCTACTTTTGCTGGTTGTGTTTGTACTTTTGCTTACAAGAACAAAAGCTTTTCCTTTTCACAAGTTCATTGGAAAATGGTAACACGGTATGGTTTCAATTTTACAGCAAAGAAACTGCCAAGGAATTCATTTTATATAGCTACAAACATGGGTTTTCAGGGTTTGCTGCGGTCCTCAGTCAGTCTCAAGCCAAGCTTATTGCAGGTGTAACAATGTTGGTGAACTGTAAACTCTGTTTTTTCTCCTTTAGCATATTTCTCAAAACTAGTCTTTTAGTTGATTTTATGGCATCGATGCAGATGTCCCAGGAGTTGTTCGTGTAGTTCCGAATAGAATCTTAAATCTGCATACCACTAGAAGCTGGGATTTCCTGCAAGTTAGGCCTCAGATTTTGGATGGCATTCTTTCAAAAGGCCATTCAGGCTTGGTGATTATTATTGGTGTCATGGATACTGGTCAGCCTACAAATTCTTTCTATACCCTTTTACTTCTCTCATTCTTTTTCCTTTTGCTGCTTCATTGTTATGTAAAAAAGAAAAGGCCAAGCTATATATAACTTTGTTGTTCTTGGCATTTGACATTTTTTTATCATACATTTTTCTGAGAAGGTAAATGGCCAGAGTCTGAAAGCTTCAAAGATAATGGCATGAGAAAGTTTCAATCTCGATGGAAAGGGATATGCCAGGAAGGAAACACGTTTAACCGTTCGCATTGAAATAGGTGTAGTTGCTTTGATCATTGCTCAATCTGTTTCTTCTTCTAACATACCTTTTTACCATTCTTTATCAAATCAATGTCAACATTAGGTGGATCATGTTGCATGCAACGTCTAGTAGAATAATTGTAACAATTGTAATGCATTTCAATCAACCCACTCTTGAATTTAGGGGTTACAGGGTGATTTTTGTCAAATATGACTCAAAATAAGAGAATTTACTTCTTTAAAACTAGTAACATATGGTAAGCTGAATTTTACAACAATCCACTAATATATATTTATACTTCGAGAACGAATGCAGTTAGATTCCATATTTGACCTGCACTCTATTTACAATTAGTATTCCGTTTTCAGTACTCTTATGATCAACTTGAAATACATTTCATGGTAATATCTAATAATTCTGTTGAAGGGGAACATTTTGTTGTTTGAATGAACGTGTGGAGTGTTGGCGGTTCTGGTTAGCTAAAGTATTAGGTATCTAACACTGGGGTATTTGAAGCAGGAAAATGATCGGTGCACGTTGGTACATTAAAGGGTATGAAGCTGAATTTGGAAAGCTTGACCCAAGTGATGGGGTTGAGTTCTTGTCTCCTCGAGATGCTTCTGGCCTTGGTACTCACACCTCATCTACTGCATGTGGTGCTCTAGTCGAAAATGCTAACTTTAGGGGACTAGCCCAAGGATTTGCCAGAGGAGGTGCTCCTTCTTCATGGTTAGCTATCTACAAAGTTTGTTGGGCTACCGGTGGCTGTAGCTCAGCTGACCTTCTTGCAGCATTTGATGATGCTATCTTTGACGGTGTCGATATTATTTCGGCATCTTTGGGCTCACCACCTCCACTTTCCCCTTATGTTGATGATGCAGTGGCTATTGGTTCCTTCCATGCTGTAGCAAGAGGAATATCCGTTGTGTGCTCTGCAGGCAACTCTGGTCCTTATCCAGAATGTATCATTAATACTGCTCCTTGGGTTATAACTGTTGCTGCAAGCACCATTGATCGAGATTTCCCGGCAGTGATAACGCTGGGGAACAACCAAACTCTAATGCTAATTCATAATCTTCTTCTCAATGATCAAAAAGATTGAACAATGTTTTACTCTCACGTTTTGCTTGTAATGGAACTACCATCTACTAGTACATGTTAGTTTATAAATTGCAAGTCAAAGAAACACAAATGTACTGTTTGTTTACTTAGCAGTGACTTTCCCTTTTTTTCTTTCAGGGTCAGTCTTTCTATACGGGAAGGGATGTGAACAAGTTTCATCCTATTGTATATGGAGCAGATATTGCAGCCTCTGATTCTGATGGAACCAGTGCCGGGTAAGATTTGTACTGAGGTTCTTGTTCACATTTGTGATCTAGATACGAGGTACGAATGAATAATTCTATAGTACTGTATACTTTTGCAGAAGTTGTGATTTGGAAACTCTGAATGCTACTTTAACAGAGGAAAAGTAGTTCTTTGTTTCCAATCTCAGTCACAGAGGTTAGCTGCCATTGCTTCAAAATCTGTACTCAAGGTTAAGGGTGTGGGAGTCATATTTGCACAGGTTCCCACTAAGGGTATCTCTTGTCAATGGAGTTTTCCCTGCGTCCAAGTGGACTTTGCAGCTGGCACATCTCTGCTGACTTACATGGCAGCAAGCAGGTCTTTCGCATCAGATACGAGTTGAACACTAGGTCTTGAGTTTCCATCTGAAGGTCACTGATATCATTAATGAACTCTTTTATGTAACAGAAATCCAGTAGTCAAGTTCAGTTTCTCAAAAACGGTTATCGGACAACAGCTAACCCCAGAAATAGCATATTTTTCGTCACGAGGACCGAGTTCCCTTTCACCATCAGTGTTGAAGGTATTAGCTGTCTTTTTGTAAGAACATAGTTACATGACCTTTTGTATTAACATATGCCAATGCATTGTTCAGCCAGACATTGCTGCTCCAGGAGTTGATATATTAGCCTCCTGGTCACCTGCTGCTTCCTCCAATCTACTCAATTCACCTCGAACTAAACCGTCACAGCTTAACTTCAAACTTGATTCGGGAACTTCCATGGCTTGTCCCCATATATCTGGCATTGTTGCACTTCTCAAGGGAGTTCATCCAAAGTGGAGCCCTGCAGCAATTAAGTCTGCACTAGTAACGACCGGTAAGAAACCGAAACTTACGAGTTCTCGTTTGCTCATACAACTTGTTGATGAAACATTTTCTTTGGCTTGAGAAGCTTCTATGAAGGATGAATATGGCCAAAATACAGTGGCTGAGGGAGCACCCCACAAGCAAGCTGATCCATTTGATTATGGAGGTGGCCATGTAGATCCAAATAAAGCTCTTGACCCGGGGCTCGTTTATGACATCGAAACCTCTGATTATGTTAGCTTCCTTTGTGCAATGGGCTATGACAGCAGTTCCCTCAAGTTAATGACTAAAGTTAACACTCCATGTCATGAATCAGCTAAGTTCCTCCTAAATCTAAATTTGCCTTCTATAACAATACCCGAGCTTAAGCAATGTTTAACCATCTCGAGAACCGTTACAAACGTTGGTCCGGTGAACTCCGTTTACGTCGCTCGCGTTCAATCTCCTGCAGGAACTGACGTGAGTGTCAAGCCATGGATTTTGTCGTTCAATTCAACAATAAAGAAGCTGAAGTTTAAGGTAACCTTTTGTTCCCAACTAAAAGTTCAAGGAAGATACTCGTTCGGAAACCTATACTGGGAAGATGGTATTCATGTTGTAAGAATTCCTTTGATTGTTAGAATCGTCATTAACAATTACTCGTACTCAGAAACATGACTAAATCTGTATTATTGAATAAATAAATTTATGAGTTTTTATTTAATACACCGTTGAGTAATTAGATAATTGATGGCGGAGGAAATAAGGTTGTAGTGATTTTATCGGTTTTCTTTTAATTTGAGTGAAGAATTGTATGCAATTGTCTAGTGTCAATTTTTTTTTTTTTTGAAGAAGATGATAAATAGTCGAGATAGATTGAGAAAGAGATTCCCTTCTTCAACCTTGCATGATGATTTGTATTATACTTAAGGTGATAATAGCTATTTATAGGTTGACAAATTAAATAGATCTTGTTGTTAAATAGTATATTTTACTGGTAGATCATGTAAATCTATCAGTGATCATGTTAAGAGTATGTAACTGACCGAAGGATATAGAACTCTAAAAATTAAAAAAAAAAAATCAGAAACTTCAAGATTTAATAGGTGAAAAAATAACAATGAAAATGTAATTTGTAAGAAGTATTAAAGAAAAAATAATAACAATTAAAGTAATTTTACTTTTAATAATATATTATTATTATTTAATTGACTGACAATATATAAAATTGTACATTACGATCTACAAATGCATCAGATATAAATCCTTAAGATAGCAACACACCAAGCAAAAAAGTTGATGGTGGTTCCTTTTTGAGCTTGTGGATAAGGGCCGTTTGAGCAAGTGCGTTGATGAGTACGTTCTCAATGACACGAATGATGTGGCCTTTGTAGTTATTATATGGGTGATGATAAAGTAGCTAAGCACCCAAATTATTGAAGGAAGAAGACAAAAGAAGAAAGAAGAAAAGAAGAAGCTTTTCATAAGAAAAAAACCAAAAGAATTTCAAAAGGGAAAAATATTATTGAAATTAATTCTGATTTTTACATATTAAATATAAACTAAAATTTGTACATATAAGTGTTGAGACTGTTGTTATTAAAAAAATGTTCTTGAAAAAATGTGTATGTTTTTTAGATTAGTCATATCAATCATTTTAAAATAGGTATAATTGAATTTCTATAAAATTATCCTTTTAAAAATGATTTTTTTTAAATTTCTCTTTGAAAAATATAATTTCAAATATTTACATTTAAAATCATATATGAAAAACTGAGTTCAATATTAGATTATGCGTTTGAAATCAAAATACTCTTATGAAGTCAAAAAAACAATACCCTTTTAAAATCATGTGGTCTCCGTTCTTTAAAAATTATAACATACATAATTATTTAGATATGAAATTAAAATATTTAAAATATAAAAAAATTGATTTAAAACAATAATAATAAATTAAGGACGTACAATATAATTAATTCATAATTTCTAAATATATAAATATTTAAAAAATTCGAAATACAATCATTCAATCGCATAATAATTATTGCAATTATAAATGTTAACATCGAGAAGCTAAAAACCATAAAATAACTGAATACACTAAATTTCGTCCTTATATTATATAATATATATATTTATATTATAAATTATATTATATGTTTATTTACATTTTTTTTCTTTTCAGGGCTCAACAGTGGACCAAACCCAAGTCCCACGTGACCCAACAGCAGCCCAAATCAAGAAACCCTATGGCAAATTAGGGTTTCAGCCGCCTCTCTCCACCAGCGCAGCAGTCCTCCTCTCGCACGCCTCCATCACGTCCCCAACAGTCCAAGTCCTCCGGCGCAAGAATCACAACCATCATCAACAACCCACATTAGTATTTTACTCGAATTAGAACACTAAATAGGCTGGTATTTTCACTATAAATAAAGATGTAAATAGAACACTCAAAAAAAAAAGAGAGGAGATACGAGTGGTACACAAAATACGCAGAAGGAATATTGCAAAATACTAAGGGTTACACAATTTCAGAGCACTTTGCTTTAAACATTCCGAGAGAAATAAAAAGGTAGTGTTTTATTTTTACCTTGTTCGTTCGTTTGCTTCCCTTGCATGTTGATTTTGCGTGATATTTGGCTCGAACTAAACCAAAACCGAACGGTCGAGGATCCGGGGAAGGGGGTTTCTTCCTTCGAAATCCCTCTCTGAGGCTATGTATCTTGAGAAATAAAATGATTTTTAGAGGGGAGAGGGAGCTATCGAATTTTTTTTTTTTAAAACTTGAACGTGAAGAACCCAGTGCTTGTTCAAATAACCAGAGAATTCTCAAAACAGGAAGGGTTTTTTTTTAAGGTTAAAATAAAAAGATGATTCTTTTTATTAGGGCCACACGTTGGGCATTATATGACCCATAAAGCATGTGTGTGTCTAAGCCAAAATGGGATAATCCCCATGTAATCCCCTGTAGCTTTTTAAAATCTTTAATTTGGCCATTTGATTTGTTTTGCTTTTCAATTTAACCCTTTTTAAAATTCAGTTTATGTTTTAATTTTTATTTTACTTTTTATTTAATATATTAAGTTTTATTATCATGGTATGTGTATATATATATATGTATTTTTATTTTCATTATTTCTTTTACGTATATATTTAATTAAACATTTCTATTCGTCTTCTATATTTTTGTTTACTACTATTATATTATGCTATTTTTTTTACCGTATTGTTATTCATTTTTGTCTTCATTACTTATATATATTTTTATTATTACTATTATAGATTATATATTATATATTTTATTTTATATTTTATATTTTTAGGTTATTTTTATTTATTTATTGGTTTTCTCATTTTGCATTTTCCGGTTTCTTTTTTATTAATATATATATACTTAACATTTTATGTACATGCATACTAATTTCATCTATTTACTTACCTTTTTGTTCTTCCCCTTATTTCGTTTATTTATCTTGCACTTTTATTATCATTTTATGTATTTCTATTTACTTTTGTTTTCCTTTCTTATTTGTATTTATTTCATCGCCTTTTTCCTCTAATGCTTTTCGTGACATATTGACATATTAAGGGTATATCTTTAATTCATCAGAGGTAAATAATTCGGATCGTTATTTTACATTTTACTTTAACTTACAATTTTCTTAATTAAAGACAACTGGAAACTACGTAGTACCGAAAGGGCAGTTCAAGGGTGCTAACCCTTCCTTGACTGTAACCGACTCCCGAATTCGATACATCTTTGGTAAGACGCAGATCAGGTAAGAAATAGGGTATCCGATCAACCCATTTATTTTTAAATAAATGATCGGTGGCGACTCCAATCCACATTTTCCTAAGTCGAAGCCCAAGTTCGGGGCCCAACCGAAAGACGGTTGCGACAATAACCATCATAATATTGTATTTAAAAAAATGTATGGACGTTGTAACATTTCCATCTCGACATTCATTTCTTGTAACATATTACATATATGGTAATGTTGTTATGTATTATAGCTTGGTAGTTGGCCTAACCTAACGTTTCATAATAAACGAGTGATTAACAATTTTGTTTTTATATTTTAATTAATAATAACAATTAAATTTATTGAATAAATAAAACATATAATAAAATCATAATCATAATTGATGTTGAAATTCAACATTTAAAGTTTGAATCTGATCCAACTCATTTTCAAGTTATGATACGTTTTTTTATATTATTTAGAAGTTAAATGTATTATATTATAATATAAATATTTATTAAAATATTTATTAGGTTGTTTATGTTAAATGCATTATACAGAAAAGTGACAGCATAAGAAGTGTATATGTAATTATTAAATCTAATAAATTTAAAGATAATAAAATATGCGGGTTTAAATGAGTTTAGGTTAGTCATTTATAAATAGCTTGAGAAAGACTTGAGATTTATATTTGGGACGAAATTATGATTAAATACTGAGATATACAAGTATATAATAAATAAATATTTAAATATAAAAAAGGAATAAAGATTTTAATCTAACTAATATTTAAATTAATAAAGATATAAAATACTATTCTATACAAAAATAGGAAAGTCATTGTTCCTCCCACTTAATAAATAGCTCCGTCCGTCGTCGTATTTGGAGTTAAACTGGACTTAGGAATCAATGCATGGCATTGATACCATACATGAGCGAGTCTAACCAAAATTTGATCTGATTTAACTCGTGAATACTTAATTTTTGTACACTTAAACAAATCCTTAATCGTTTAACTTGTATACCAATAAGCCTTAGCTTTTTAATTTATGCTTAAATAAGGCTAACTAAAATGACTTTTTCACGTAAAATATAAAGCTTAATTGGATATAAAACAAAAGATAAAAGACTTATTTAGGTAATGAAATTTATAAGGGTTTATTTAAATAAAATGGTAATGTTTAAGGGTTTAATTAACAATGTGTGACAAAATAAATTTATAAGGGTTTATTATTAAACGGTTGAGAGTCTTTTAACATATATTACCTTAAGATTCATTCCAAATTTATCAAAAAGATTTGCATGAACAAAGTGATACTAAGCTAAGGGACTTGTAGTTATTCATTGAGGTTTTTGGTTCGAGCATCGCGTATGTAGAATCATAAGCTTTTATTGTCATATGATTAAGAGTTTTTGAATATATATTATTTTATATTCACTTCAGATTTATAAAATAAATGAGTCAATATGAAAAATTAGAAAATAAATATCCCGAAAATGAACATATATTAAAGATGATTATATAAATAAACGCCAATTTAGGTACGGCAAATTAAGTAGAATTGAGATATTATATTAGACACTGATTTAAAACAACTTTTTATCTGCAAATCACATAATAAAATTAGGAAAAGGGTGGTTCAAAATTAGGTAAACTACCATCTAAACCCTTTGAATTAATTATAAATTAAATGTTACTTCATAATTACATTTATTTTTAAAATTTATTTCTTAAAAATATTAATTAATTTAAAATTTGAACGAAAGTTATGGATAAACTCTCAGTTCTATTAACATATAAATAATGATAACGATTTGAGTATTAAACCTTGAATTTTGAATTTCAACGTCGAGTTTATTACGAGGATTCGACGAGATGAGCTTAGGTCGCGTTTTTGTCATGCACGTGAGAAGTGGATTGTCGTTTAGGCCTAATAAAGTATTCCAAAACGGCGTGCCAAGTGTCATGTTTTCCAGTGAACAAAATTACACAAGGTGTTTCTTTCATTGACGGCCTGCCGCCTTTTAATTTTCTGTTATTTTTGTCTGATTAATTAATATTTTAATATATAAATTAACTACTTATAGTTTATCATTTAAATTTTATTTAGAATCTTTAAGCTAAACTAAAAATATAAAATTTAAATTAATTTATCAAATAAATATAATAATATATTTATTTTGAGTTTAAAAAATTTTATTTACAGAGAATATATTATTAATAATTAAATTTTAAAAATATATTTTATATTATAATTATTTCGGACAACAATTATAGTGTTGGGAAATGCATGAACAATTAACACGCAAATTTCCCACAGTATCAAAAACCATTTGTCAATATGTGATTCCATTCAAAATATGAGCCGTCCGATATGAATCTTAAAGCCCGATAAAAGCTCGACGTTTGGCGGTTGCTTATAAAACCTTCCAATATTAGAAAAAGAAAGAGCGGCAATTTGCAAAAAAGGCTCGATATTAACGGGGCAAAGCAATGAAGTCCTAATATTGTAAATAACCTAAAAATGGAGTGCCAATTTTGGAATGAGGAAGAAAAAAAAAACGAGAAAAATCAAAATGACAGCGGTTTCGTGGGTAGTTCATTACGTTTTAGTGCTTTGAACTTATATTAGCGCCAGTGGCCGCCTGTCACTATCTTCGCTCACAGACCAATCATCAACAGTGAATTAACTAATTGACCATAAATGGAAAATGGTTTATTCTGGTTTCAGTCCGAATATGCTGAAATTAGAGAGTTAATTTACCTATTTTAATTTGACATAGTTTATTATTAATTAATTAACTTTTAAAAAACATCCTTACGCATTTGTTTTGGATTTAAACTAAATTAATTAAATACGATTTATTGAGTTTTTATATGTTGCTAACTGTGTGATTAAGTAATAGTAACAAAACTTCACTTTCTTCACCTTAAGAGCAACAACTGATACAATATCTAAACTATTTAGGCCTCTTCAAGTAGTATACATGGGAGGATAATACACATATAAAATATCTAGAATCATATTCTCTTAACTTTGTTGCTGCTTGTATTATTATTGAGAGTGACTCGATGAATGTTGTTCGTCAACTCGAGGATAATGGTCGTAATTTATTTGTGTTGCATTTTATATTTGTTGAAGCTCAAGAAATAATGGACATGCACATCCATATCCACATCCAGGTTCAATATATTCGTCGTTCTGCAAATGGTGCAATAAATGTTCTCGCTCACTATGCTTCGACTATGTCTAGAACATTAGACTTTGATTCTGATTTATCATCTTGTGTACGAGGCAGTCATTATTTACGTCATTCATGGTTAATGGATACAAGGTTAATTAAAAAAATCATATTCTCTTGTATGTTGTAACCGAAGATGGACCGTGAGAGTGATGAAGTGCGATCACACCTTCTGGAAATTTCAAAATTTTATATAGTTTAGATATATTTTCAATTGATAACATAATTTCGTATCTCATTAAATTTTGTAATTTCACCCCCTAATTTTTTATTATAAAATCTTAAGTTCACACTTCTAAGATGAAATCATACGTTCAACCCTAGTTGTAACATCGATCACATTAATCGAATTAAAATTCAATCAGAAGAATAATGTCAACTTTAACCTACTAATAATATTGTAAAAATAAAAATGAAATTATATGAAATTAAAGTAGACAGGTTAACTCTTGAATTTCATCAAAGTAGAGGGCTTAAAAACATATATACACGTAAAAGGAAAATTCGGTAGAGAGACATAAAAGAGATAAACCATTAACTCTAGCATTAGTTTCGCCCACGAACAAGCCTAGGCCATTTCCTCACCTTTCCACCACTTAGTCTTCTCTCTTACATTCCTTCTTCATTTTCATCCTTCATCTTTACCAGGTAAATCATAATTTTGTATATACATAATAATATAATAACTCTTTTGTGTTCTTTCATAATTTTAACTTCAAAATTTGATGTTGAATTCGATTTGTTTTCTTGGGCATAGGAATAATGGAATACTGCATGGAACTGAGAGCATTGAAATCGAGTGTAAGAGGAGAACTCACATTGCAAAAGACCCAGCAACATGTTTTCGATGATTTTTTGGTCATGAATGTTATGAACGGCGCCGCCGTTCCCAACGAAGATTTCTCCGTTGACTGTTTCCTTGATTTCAATAACGGAGAATTCGAAGAAGATTCCGTTGAAGAAAAAGAATCCGTTTCTGTTTCATATCAAGAACGGGTAGCAGACGATGATAGTAATTCAAATTCCAGCAGTTTTTCCCTCGATTCCGTCTTTACCAGCGAACTTTCCGTTCCGGTAAGTTCCGTTTCTTTAAATAAATTCAAATTTTATTTTATTTTATTTTTAATTTATTTTTTTCCTTTTAGGATGATGAAATAGCTGGGCTCGAATGGGTGTCTCACTTTGTGGACGATTCGTTGCCGGAGCTTCCTTTGCCATGCATGGTATTTAATCAGCAAACCGAGAACCGTGAAAATACTCGGTTTGAAGCGGAACCTGGCCCCATTTTTGTGAAAGCGCCGTGTTTTTCAAAGTCAGTTCCATCAAAAGCGAGGAGCAAAAGGGCAAAACCGGCCGTCCCGACATGGTCGGTTGGGTCACTGCCTATTTCCGAGTCGTCGTCTTCGATGACAACGTCTTCGAGTATCTGTTCGGGGTTGGTTAATGATTTTACGGAACCGCCGACCAAAAAGCAGAAGAAAGAGGCGGTGGGTGTTCGAGTTAGTGGATTGTCAAGCGGGAACCCTTTTCAACGGAGGTGTAGTCATTGCCAAGTTCAAAAGACTCCACAGTGGAGAACCGGTCCGCTTGGGTCCAAAACCTTATGCAACGCTTGTGGGGTTCGTTACAAGTCCGGTCGTCTTCTTCCTGAATATAGACCGGCTTGTAGTCCCACTTTTTCCGGTGACATCCACTCCAGCAGTCATCGGAAAGTTTTGGAGATGAGGAAAAAGAAAGCAACAGCAGTCATGGATTCATCTGAGTTAACCCGGATGGTTCAGAGTTTTTGAAGTTAGGTATACCAGGATAGGTTCACGTGACCAGGGTTCAACCCTGTTTAATTGTTATTGGGTTTAGATTTTCTTAGGTTTATTTATACTTCTAGTTTTAGACTTTTTTATATTTATTTTTTATATATTTTTTTAATCTATTTCAGTTCAAAACTATTTAAGATTTAGATTGTTTTGGTGTAGAGTTTATTTTTTATTCTATTTATTATAAGTTTAAGTTATTTTAGATTATATTTATTTTAAGTTATGTCAATTCTATTCAAATTTGAATTTTGAATTTCTATAATTAAAGAATAGGTTTTTGAGACGTTCAAAAGGATTCAGCCGGCGTTATAATTTTGGAGGTACCAAAGCTTTAAACATATAATATGGGTTTGAATTTTGAGAAGCAGGGGGTATAATACTGTCGAAGTGGTTGGAATATGTGAGTCTGACGCAGTAGTGAAAACTAGGCAAAGACCATGTGTGTGCTAAGTCCTAACATCATTTACTAGACCACTTTGTTGATAACAAAATGGTACACTTGGCAGGCCAACGTGGTGTAACAGGCAATACCAACCTTTGACGCCATTGGAAAAATCCAAATTTCGTTAAATCTCTGGTTTCATAAAATGGTTTATATTTATTGCAATGTAACATGAAATTTTTGTATAAAGTGGAAACACAAAATTTTATGATAGTCATAATCAATAAAATAAATAATTATTTAAAGAAAATCCAGATTGCAGGATTTATATGGAGTGGACACATAAAATTTTATGGTAGACATAAAAAAAAAATTATTCAATAAAATGTAAACGCTTTTAGATAAAAAAAGAACAAGCCATAGTCTGTAAAAGTCATGAATAATGAATGAATGATACTTTTACATTTAAAATGTTCAAAATCATTTCTTTCTCCGTTTATATGATTATATCAACTAATGCACAAATGGCAAATCATTTGTTCCATATAAAAGAAAAGCCAACTTTGAAGAATACATACGTTTGCACCATTGCCTAGACTAGCAATAATCTTTGATAATATATCCTTAACTTCGCCTCCCTAAAAATGACATATCATAAAACACATCAAGAGTTCACAGAATAAGCCGTGCTTAATCCTAAAAGAAGCACAAATAATTGTTCCGATCAACTCGGATTTGTCATTCCTTGCCAATTATATGACAATCTAAAGTAATATCCACCCCTTTTTACTCCCAAAGAAATGTAGTCGCCAGAAGAAAAGAAAAAAATAATAATGAAATTAGGGATTTATGTAGGGAAAGTTGGCATTACTTGAAGCAGGTTTGAGGCTACATCAAGATGCGGACTACAGCTAACCCAACCGCAGATATGGAGACGAGGGTACCTATGCAATACTTGATCACATCATATTTTGCAGCTTCTAACTGGGCTCTTAATGCATGAATTTCCTGTAGATGATTTGAAATATCAGGTTTATGCTGTATGTGAAAGCATCTCTACACAGATTATCAAATGAAATAAACAAGCATACTCACCCTATCTAGCTTGTTTGTCAGGTTGGTCGTTTCTGCATTCTGATTGGCCAGCTCATCACGTATGCGCCTAGAATCAGTTAAGAGTTAAGAGAGTAAGCAAGCAACGGTCCACATAAAAAGAACCAACCGAAAATGAAGTCTACCTACCCTCTTTCAAGATTTAGATCCAGACGCTGCCCTGCAGTAACCTTGTCAATTTCATACCTGTTTGAGAGTTTAGTTCAATAAAATCAAGCCATCAAAATTTTCAGGAAAGTAAGAAACAGTTCCATTTTAATCCAGAAAATATACCTTAGTTCACTTCGCATCTTTTCTATGTCACCTCTAAGTTTCTCAGTTTCACGTTGCAACATAGAGAAATGATGCTCCTGCATTAAAAGGGAAAAACCATTAAGAACCACATAAAGACTACACACGCCTATAAGTATTTGCAATGAACACTGTGATGATATAATTAAGAATACATGACTTGGAACTAAAGAGAACATTCAGAATCATTTATGCTGAAAAAGACGCATGAGAAAAAGTGAAAACAAAACTAGCAATTACAGAACTTAATGCCAATAACACAATTGCTGTTTCGAAATTAGACTTTTGATTGAAAAACTACCAAGAGACTCTCTCCATTCTACATACACTCTCCATCCTAGAATAACTTTTAAACCAACAACTTAACGTGTTATACATATCTAAGCATAGTTTAGTTCAAAAGCATTGGTTTTCTTTTGTTAAACCATATTTACCTGAACTTCAAAATATTCATCTAATTCTAAACCCACCACATAGGGTTCACCTACACCTAACTTTTGATACAAGAGTTGTCATTTCCACTTTCATCTTCACCTCCTTCCTTGCCTAAAGGGGTGAACAAAAATCAGTTAAACTGAATTAACCAAGTAAACCAAACTGATTTAACCAATTTACTTATTCGATTTCGACAACTAATTCACTTTGGTGTCGGTTTTAAAAATCCAAACCAAATAAACCGATTAAGTTTTTTCAAGTAATAAATTACATGTATATGTTTGATTAATTTAAACTAAATATGAAATTAAATACCCAAATATGAAATGCCTCAATCAAATTATTTAATTAATTACATATAAATGTTTAAAATTACAACGATATTTTTTTATTTTATAAATAAATATTAAAAATGTAAAAAAGAAAATTATCAATTTGGTTTGATCAGTCTAGAGTCTAGATTCTAGACAGTTATTTCGGTTCAGTTTGGGGGATAATTTGTCCTGTTATTTCAGTTTTGACAATAAAGTCGGTTTGGTTTATTTGGTTTTAATGATTTAATCAGATTATTCCGTTCCTGGTATACAAAAACCGAAACGACCAAATGCACACCCCTACTTACCTACACCCGAGCAATTGTCACAAAAAGGAGGGAAAGGAGAAAGTAATAGGACAAAGGGGCACTAAAATAGCACATAGAATATCAATTACCCTAAGCTTGACCAGCCTCACAAACAGAAACATTGGGTTAATGCACAAGAATGCTGGAAAAGGAACGAAAGACTCCAGTGCCGTAATATCATTAGTTCAAATCGAACAAGCTACGAGATTCCACCAATAAAATTTCATAAGAATCAGAAAAATTAAGAGTCAATAAGAGATTGATTGGTGTTCAATTCTGTCAAATGGTAATATCCAAATTACAAAATTAGCACATAACAAAAAATTCCTCTTTCTCCTTTGCCACTTAGTTTTTTAATTAAACATATAGAGTAGTAGTACCTGGGAACTTTTTACTTCCGATTTAAACTTCGACAAATTGGCTTCTTGAAGCATCTCAGACTACAAAAGGTAGAATGAAGAAAAATTTAGTACCCCACATAATCGCAATGAACATACATGTTCAAGGAAACATTCAAAACAATGTAACAAAAATATCACACTTACTTTTTGCATTTCTGACTTCGAAACAAACGAATGGGATACATTCTCCAAGCTGTCGTTTAGTACTTCAGTGATTGCTGCCGTTATAGCCTCCGCTTGTTTCGAGGGCACTCCTTGCGCTTCCAAACTTCGAACCTATTATATTGTAAAAGTAACTTAAATTTAACACAGGGACCAAATCGAAGAGTTTCGCATCCATTTTTTTTGGGAAAAGAAATGGAATAAACACCGATTTGTTTAGCGAGAAAACAAATCCAATCGAATTAAGTATAATATCTAAAATCAGTAAGAAGGGGGGAAAACACGAATTGACTTTCCTGATTGAAAAAGATTAACAAACATGCTCACACCTCCTTCATATTCCTAGGTTTTCTCGACAACCAAACAGGAAATTAAAAATGAAATGGAGTTTTAAAAAAGAAGTACCAGAGCCAATGTATCGACGAGAAATGCACGCTTTCCATTGGACTTAACGAGTTGAGAAATCGGCCGGTGCCCGATCCTATTAACAAGGGAACTCGAATACGCATTAAACCCTAATTGAACCACGCGCTTATACGCGCTCATTTTTGCTCTGAATCTAAAAGAAAAGAAAAACTGGTGGAAAAGAGACCCAAGAAAGGATGGGGGGAAATCGAATTGGGTACGAGGCCGAAGGAAGAAGGGAAAGACAGAATTTTATAGAGTCGCCATGATTGAAAATAAATTCTTTCGGGGAGACTGCGAAAGACGCGGCTAGCGGGACATGGCTGGTTAGTCTGACAAATAGGAGAGAAATGGATGTTAAATTGTTAAAATGTATTTATTACAATTATTTAATTTTTGCTTCGGCCCAACCCAACGAATTTCGAGGCTCCCCATCCTGCTTTTCTTCTGCCTCAAGTCTTGAACACATTCTTGTTTCTCATCCACCACCAACCCCCCCCCCCCCCCCCCCCCGATTCTCATTTGTTTTTTTTGATACTATTTGATTGGGAAATAAAATATATATTTAATATTTTTGATTAATTAATCGATTCCAAATCCGAATTAATCACTAACAAAATATTAAAAAAATAATTTTTCTTCAACTAACTAATTTTGAAGATTGATCGTTTAATCGACCTAATTTGATTCAGTCGATTAATTCAGTTAAAACTAAGAGGTGAACATCTTTACTAGACCGTATAAGTCTTGTTATGTCTTAGCTTAAGCACATACATCTCAATACTTAGTTAATAATGGAAGAATTTTATGCTTTACTAGAGGAGACATCTAAATTTTGTAATTAGTGGAGGTATCTCAGCACTTTAGAGTATGACTTAAAGTCTAGAAAAGCCTAACAGTTGTCAACGTTGTTATATTTTAGTTTGAGCAGAGATATCTCAACATTAATTGTGGAGGAACTCTACAGTATACAAGCAGAGACGAACGCTTTAGTTGACAAATACATCTCAATGCTTTGAAGAATTACACTTGGAGAATGATTTTGAGTGAATACATCTCAATGTTTTGGAGAAAACTCACATTGAGTTAGCTAAGGAACTTTTTAATTCACAAGAAGAGATATCTCAACGTTACAAGAACGAAAACATTTCAGACAGAAACATCTCAACGTTGGAAGAGTATGGTCATCTCAACACTAACTTAGCAATGGAAGAATTTCAACGGAGGCATTTTAAACACTATAAGAACGAAGGCACCTTGACATTGTATGAGCTCTCAACACTGGATTATATTTTATATATATGTCAAGCAGGTTTAAATTAAAATTATTTATGTAACGACCTGTAATCAGAGTTATTAACACGTCGGATACTAACTAATTTTACAATTTTATGTTTACCCCAAGCTCCAATTGCATGTATGAAAAAGAGTTGGACAGGAAACCAATCACAAAGTTTAGCCATTCATAAAGGTTTTTATGATGCACAATAGTGGGTCATAATGAAAGCTCAACAAACTCCGGCAAAATCCAAATTTGGAATGTCCATCAAGTTCCAAACCTTCAATCACAAATTAAACCACAATTCTAATATAAATTGCAACCGACAAAGTGGCATGGATCATCAGTATCTCCGAGGGTAGCGGTCCAAATACCTCCCCTACGGACACTCATACACCATGTGTCCTCTTCCACCGCAGTTGTTGCAGATCATCAAAGCCCCCATGCAATCCCGGCTCATATGGCCAAGCCGATGGCAGTTATGGCACATAATGTCTCGATGGTCTAGATAACCACCACCACGACCACTGCCAATGCCTCGATCTCCTATCATGTTGGCTTTTGGGCAATTCCTAGCCATATGTCCAGCTACATTGCACAAGTTGCAGATGGGATTGTTTGCGCAATCGTGTGCCAAGTGACCTGGCCTCCTACAGTTATTACATGCCTTGTCATTTGTACAGTCCACGGCGATATGACCAGGCTTATAGCAATTGTTGCATAACCTCACATCCCCAGGTGGCATTGGGGGAGCAGTGCAATCTCTGGCACGGTGCCCAGACTTCCCACATGTGTGGCAGATTCCCTCATTTGGACAGTGGTTTGCTGTGTGGCCAGGTTCGCGGCAGTTCCAGCATAAAGACTTGGTTGTGCATTCCGAAGCAATGTGCCTGTTCATACAGTTCCTGCAAGGTTAGAACAGCTCCACAACTGCAAGAAAGCAGCATGGCTTGGCCCAACAACTCCATCATAAAGACACTACAAGGTTACTCATAAAATGAGAAACGAAAAAGAATCAACATAGCATATTTAAATTTCATAATTAGATCTAGTTTAGTTGATTCAAGGATACATTCGAAAACCAAAACAAAAGCTTACAGCTTTTTTAGACACCTTGAAAATAAAAAAAGCCAAATAAAAAGTCAGACAACAGAAAAACAAACTAAAATCAACTAAAAGGATATATCAGATTCAAGGTTTAACAGCAAGGAGAGAAGGTTCTTTACCCAGGGAGATTACAATTGTGACAAATTGCCACATTAGGGCATTCTCTAGCATAATGACCTGGTCGTTTGCAGTTCTTGCATAGATTGTTTTGATTGGAAAGAAAGAAAAGTGGAATCAAACATTCCAACAATTGTCAGATCAATATTCTTTAAGGAAATTATGTCGAACAAAAAGAACACATGTATATACCTAGAAAACAAAAGGAAAATAATTATGAGATAAACCCATACAGAAGCCAGGTTAGTAATGAACTTTCCAGCACATCCCAACGGAAAGTAATAAAACAACAAAAGTAGTTAAATCCTTTCATCCACATAAACCTAGCCCCAACCCATACATGCTGAAAGACTACTGACATAAAAGGTTGTACACAATATATGATAACAACCACATGGATAAAATAAACAATACCCCACTTAAATCCTCTTAATCATCATTTTTGCTGAAGCAGAAAATGATAACCATTTTATAGGTTCTGTTTTGGCGTGACATGGGCAAATTATCAAGACTCAAAATGTTTTCAGCCAACCACCCGTGTACTTTTTTTTGAGAACTATACAAAAACACATTCTTCCTCGGACCAAAAAACTAGCTGAGGCAAGAAAATTAACTAAATGCTTGAAAAATAGAAAACCTGAAACCCCGCCGAGACTCCCTCCTGTATGGTAAGAAATGCGACCAGATCGGATCTTACGATCCATGGGACTCCTGCTCCTGCTGTCTGAACTCATGTTCAAACTTACGTTTATCAACACCTACTTCCACAGATCAGCAAGAAAACCACCTCTACCAACACACAAACTGCTACTGCTCCACCCTGTCCACAGCACAACCACACAGCCATCATCATCCATGAGCCATATCAGACCTCTCACCATTCCCTCCAAAATACAAACACCAAATCCCAAGAGTAAAAGACACATTACAATCAACAAGCAATCCACATCGTATATTGAATACAAACCACTCAATTCAGCAGTCGGCACCAAGTACTTGATGACCCCCACCTCAACCAAATTCCTCATGGAAAGTCCAGCCATCTCTTTCAAATAGCCATCTTTCCATATACAAACTCATGAACGGGCACATAAAATCCAATTCACGGCCATCCATCCATTCTAGACAAATATCAGTTCATTGGCCAGTATCGAAGAGATGATTAAAAGAAAATAATGGAAGCCAGAGTATGAAAATTTGGGACTGCAAAACATAATAAAAATATAAAATTTGTTGAAACTCCATTTTCTGGTGATCTCAAAACGCCATGAAACTCCATTTTCTAATAAAACTGTTACCGGGAGCAACTTAACCGCTCTTCGTAAATGAAGATGAAAAATAAATATGAAAGGGAAATTCGTTAATGGAGAGAAAGTGGGATTTGGAGAAATAAGAGAGCAGTAGCTAGAAATCGTGGTTTTCGAAGATGAAATAGTAAAGTGACGATCGGAATATAGGGAAGTTAGCATTTCGTTGGAGGATTGGGCCGATGAGTTTAACATATATATATATTCAACCTCTTGACCCACACTTGAGTTGGGCCGGAGATGAGTATTCGATCAATTAAATCGAGTTAAAATTTTTTGAGTTAGTTAACTTGGTGAGTTTTATTTTATAAATCAAATTTTAGGCCTGTAAATGGACTGAACGTTCAACGAACCGTTCGTGAACCGTAGACAGGAAGTTCGTTTATGTTCGTTTATTTATTAAATGAACGAACATGAACAAGATTTAGTGTTCGTTTAATTAAATGAATGAACAAGAACATATGTCTCGTTCGTTCATTTACGTTCGTGAACGTTCAGTTATGTTCGTTCATGTTCGTTCCTTTACGTTCGTGAACGTTCGATTATGTTCGTTTATGTTCATTCATTTATGTTTAACCCAATCTTCTTAAATCAATTTTGGTGACCAATTTGTAAGTATCTTAAAAATATTAATTAATCTGATATTCTGATGACCAACTCCATAATTAACCCAGTTTTATTTGGAAAACCCAACAATATTAACATGGTTTAGTTCTTTTTGAACGATCCATAAGCTGCATACCCAGCACCGTCAACATCCACTGCGCCGGAACCCTATGTGACTACGCCACCAGCTGGTTATCCGATGAGCAAAGAGGAGTCCCAGAAACCGGTTGCTTTGGAAACCAAGTCTAAAGGTGATGTATTCTGGAAGGGATGTTAAGTATTAAGCATCGTTTCTTCTACTCAAATAATCTTCTTTTCTTTCATATATAATGGAGTATTTGAATTTGCAAGTAAATAGTGATCAACCAGCAACTCAAGTCAGCTTACTTTGAACTCAATAACCCAATAATCGAGCTCTTAATTTTTTTTTTGAGTTCGAGCCTTTTCGAGTTCGAGTCGAGTTTCAATATTATATTTCGAGTTCGAGTCGAGCTTAATAATTTCAAGCTCACGAGTTTTCGAGTCGAGTCAAGCTGACTTTGAAAGTTTTCGAGTTCGAGTTGAGCTCAACAATACTCGAGCTCGACTCGGCTCGTTTACACCCCTAGGTAGGGTCTCCAACGTTTATGTTCGTTTATGTTTGTGTTCTTTTATGTTCGTGTTCGTTTATGTTCATTTATTTATTAAATGAACGAACATGAACAAGTTATATTCCTTAATAAACGAATATGAACAAAAAACATTTTGTTCATTTATGTTTGTGTTCGTTTATTTATTAAATGAACGACATGAACATACCTCCGTTCATGTGCGTTCGGTTCGTTTACTGTACTACCAAATTTCATTTGATTTTTTTTATCCAAATCGAGTTTATGAAAGTTGATTTGAGTTGTTTAAACTTCTGTTTAAATTTAATTATAAATATGTATAATTTTATAATATTAATTGATTCTAATTTAAATAATTTTTTATAACTAGATATGATATACATATATTTTTCCATATTTTTTTTATATATGATATATATATATATTATACAAAATTTAAAAAACTAGGTTTGAACTCAAAAAATAACCTACTAATTACTACTATTCCGATAACAAACAACTGTTTAAATTCCACCTCATGTTGTTCAACACTTACATTTAGATGTGATTATCCCCTGCAAGTTACAAATAAAGGAAAAGGAAATATGGGTATAGAAATATAAAAAAGCAGCACCGGCGGATCTATAGCTTATTCAAGATGAGTATGCATCTTTTTTTTTTAAATCTAATTTTTTTCGATTAATTAATTATTTTAATAAAATTGTTCACCATAAATTTTAATTTGTATCTATATCAATTAAAAATTTTATATTATTAATATATATGTATATATCCTCAAAAATAGTTTTAAATCCGTCATTGTCTTTGGTTTGAGGATAAGAATACATTGTAGCTCTTTGTCCTCACCCATGAAATGTGTGACCTACATTCTTGGATACCCATTTGCTTGTACAAAAACTTCAACAGTTCTTTCATATAATATTCAAAATCTAATTGTTGCCTCTGCACTCTCAGTTAATCCTTGCCCACACCACCGAAATATTCCCACAATATATGTTTGGTTGCTTTTGGTCTTCAATTGTTTGTCTTCAATTTAGATGCAAGTCAATGGAAAAATAAATAAATGAAGGTAGAGACGGAGGACATGATATTTGTCCAAGGATTGCAGACCTTTCAACATTATTATTATTATTATTAGCATCATCATTTAGAGTAAATTACACATTTAGTACCTAATTATTATTTTTGTTATATTTTGGGCATCCAACAAATTTTATTTCAAAATCATAACTAACGTTTAGTACTGGTTTCATTTTGATTACATACCGTTAAAAAATTAATAAAACTGTTGATACAATATTTTTAATTTTTTTAATGATAATGGGATATTATTTTATGGTAACACCTCAGTATCACATATAATTTTTTAATGGCGGGAGATCAAAATGGAACTGAAATTAAACTTTAGATATGATTTTAAAACAAAAAAAAATTAAATGACTTCAACAGAATAAAAATAATAATTGAGATACTAAATATATAATTTATCCTATTATTCTGTAATGGATACATTTTGGATTTTTTTTTTGGGAACAGATAAATAGGTGCATGTGAAATTAAAGACTTCGTGTATATGTTTTGAACATGCATTTTATGGCATATAAGATTTTTTACTTAGCGTGGTACCGTGTTAGTGATACCTTTGTTATACTCCTACTAAACAAGCAATAAAATAAGTATATATAAAATTTTAATTTAGTTTTGATTAATTATCATTATAGTTACTATTTGTCTATAAGATAAGAGGATAATTTTTCTCTCCCGTTCGTCAATAAAAAAAAGTTTTTCTTCAAAAAACTATTTTTTCTCATATTAATAAAAAATAAATTGAAATTAAGATAAAAAAATACTAAAAAATTATCTCTTAATTTTCAAATGTATCAAATAACGAAGGAAAATAAAATTATATTTTTCTTCAAAATTTCCATCATGCCTATCAAATTATCAATAAAAATATTTTTTTTGTTTTTATATCATTTAATTTTTCATCCTTCACATGCAAAAATGCCAAAATAAGGCAGCATGGGAAAAAAATCTTCCCACAATAAATATGGTTCCAACATTATTTCCTCATTTAAGGTATTTTCTACAGTACACGCATAAAGACTCAAAGATATCTCGGCGTCTTCAGGTTAAAATTTTATTCTATCAGATTATTCGGCGTCTTTAGTTAAATTCTTTCTATTACTGTGCTTTTTTGGCGATTTTCCCAAAAAATCACATTTTTCTTAAATATTTACGTGTCAGACACCCTTTGAGATAATATTCCCGATCTAACACCCTTTAATTCATATATTATTTATTTAATTGTTTCAGGTTTTTTTTGCAGATATAATACTGTATCCCTTTCAAACTCTAAGAATGACGAGAATTTCAACTATTGTTTATTATGATGGAGAAATTCGGGAAGATGAAACCGGCGTTGTTTTCGTATCAAATCATTATATTAAAATATCATTCAAGAGAAACATAAGTCTTGAGGAGATGATAATGAAGATTTCAAGGAAGATTTATGTTGGAAGTACTAGAAGAATGTCGTCGCTTCAGTACAGATTTCCAACATCATTGTTTCTGTTAACTTATACAGATTTTCATCCAAACGAAGCAGACCGTCTTCCATTTTATAATTGCAAAAAAATAAAATAATTAAAAAAAATACTAAAAAAAATAAATAATACAATAATTAAATAAAATACTAACAAAATATTAAATATAATAAAATACATATTATAAATAAAATTTGAACGATGTTTAGTTTTTGAGAGGATTTGAGAGAATTTGAGAGGATTTGGTGTGGTGAAAATAGTTGAGAGGGGGTATTTATAGGGTGGGATGGAGGGTGTGAACAATCAGTTGGGTTGGTTGGGTCGCGCCTTCAGTATTTATTCTGTCCCAACGTGGGCCACGCCTTACCACATGTGGCGTCATATCAACGTCATATACCGTGCCTTTCTGCAAAAGATGTTAGATTGAGAATATTATCTCAAAGGGTGTCTGACACGTAAATATTTAAGGAAAATGTGATTTTTCGAGAAAATCGCCAAATAATGCACAGTAATAAGAGGAATAATTTAACTAAAGACGCCAAGTAATTTCATGGAATAAAATTTTAGCCGTCAAAATATCTTAGAATCTTTAGACGTGTACTGTAAAAAATACATTAGATGAAAGATTAATGTTAGAAACCACATTATTGTGGGGGGAAATTTCCCATACTGCCATACTGACTTATTCTGGCATTTTTGCCTTCCTTCACGTGTGATCGTGTTTGGCTTCCATCATTTTCATTTGAGGATTATTATTATTATCTATTATTGAATAGGTGTCTTCATTCTTAAGAGGGTGAAACTCCGTCAATGGTAATTCAACATATCATTTAACAGACGATTTGTGATAGATTCTCTCGTCCTTTTTACTCTCAATGAATGATTTTAAAAAATTATTTAAAATAATTGAAATTTAATATTTTTTCTTAAAATAATCCAAGAGAGAAAATGGGTAAATTTTTTTTAGATAATATGGTGGGAAAATAAATTATTTAAGACAGATTGTTGAAAAAATTATTTATTTAAATGGAGTGAATGTTATATATCAACTTGAAAGATGTCGAAAGTACAATATATCTTCAACAAGACGTGGAGATCACAATATATCTTTAATTTTATCGGAGAATACACTTTCACGAGACATATATAGTTATGTTGGGTGCACGGATAAAATACACTTTAATTCATACATATTTTAGGTGATATTGTAATAATCATTTTACTTTAACAAATAATTCGCATAGTATTATTTGGGAATTTTTATTCCCACGACATCATTCAAACATTTTTGCCGAGAAAATCTTTGAAAAAACTGTTGATAACTGCAAGCCGGTGGTGGTGGAGCCAACAAACCACGCCTTCCTTAAACTGCTCAATTTTCAAGAGCCATTAAACATTCGACTTTGGATTGATACAAAGCAAATAGCAATCCCTGTCCCACTCTTCTTCCCTTTTCGTTCTCATATAATCTAAAGAGCAAAGGCCAAACCCGACGCCATGGCCTCATCCATTTCTGTTTTGTCCTCATT
Organism: Hibiscus syriacus; assembly: GCF_006381635.1. Classification (NCBI taxonomy): domain Eukaryota; kingdom Viridiplantae; phylum Streptophyta; class Magnoliopsida; order Malvales; family Malvaceae; genus Hibiscus; species Hibiscus syriacus. Next base: position 3,618,589 of record NW_024062795.1, read on the forward strand.
CGGTTTACCATCAAATTGTGCGTTCACGTTTTGCGATGCATGTGAAGTTCACTGACAAATACACCCAAATCACTGTCGGCGCTACTCACATTATAAGCAAAGCCTTCAACTCTCCCTCGTGACTCCTCAGTGTATATATATATATATATATATATATATATATATATATATATATATATATATCGCCATCAAGAGGCAAATCCCAGACTCCAAATCCAAAAATCTCAAAACGCCATGAAACTCCATTTTCTACTCTTCATTCCCATTATTTTTTTACCTTTGGTTCATTCTACCCACCACGATTACTCCGACGCATTATCGAAATCGATTCTGTTTTTCGAGGGGCAGCGTTCGGGCGTTTTACCAAGAGACCAACGTATGCAATGGAGGGCCGATTCAGGGTTGAGCGATGGCCGTTCGATATACGACACGGACTTAACCGGCGGATATTACGACGCCGGCGATAACGTCAAGTTCGGTTTTCCCATGGCTTTCACGACCACGATGTTAGCTTGGAGCGTGATTGAGTTCGGGGAATTAATGCCGCCCAATGAACTGAGAAATGCACTTGTGGCGATCCGTTGGGCTACTGATTATTTGCTTAAAACTATCTCGCAGCCTAACCGGATTTTCGTTCAGGTATTTAATAAACTCCGTTTTTTTTACTTTCATTTGTACCGTTCAATGCTCTGCCATTAGCAGCAATAAACGTGACTAGTGGTTGGTTGTCGTTTACAAAACAAAACTTTCCCGGAAAATCTTACTTTTTTTTTCATTCTAGGGTGGCGCATTTGAGAATCGCCACTGTCTCTTGAAATCTTATATTGCTAGAAATATGATTTTGTAGAAGAGAAAAACAACCAAAGTGAAATAATCATTTTCTCTGTGTTCGTAACTTAGGTTGGGGATCCATATATGGACCATAACTGTTGGGAAAGACCCGAAGATATGGACACTGCGAGGACTGTTTACGCCGTGGATGCACCGAGTCCGGCTTCCGAAGTGGCGGCAGAGACGGCGGCCGCTCTGGCAGCTTCGTCAATGGCGTTCAGATCAGTGGACCCATGGTATGCCGAGACGTTGTTACGGAGTTCTGATCGGATTTTTCAATTTGCTGACAACTTTAGAGGTGCTTACAGTGACAATGCTCATATCCGAGACGGTGTCTGCCCATTTTACTGCGATTTCAGCGGCTATCAAGTATGTAAAAAAAGTTGAAATAGAAATCGATCAGAATTTAAGCTCTAATTATGATTAGCAAAAGACTAAATCATAATTAAAATGATTAAAAAAGACCCCTTGAAATTAACCTGACTGGGGCTCTTCTCTTTAAACAGGATGAATTGCTTTGGGGAGCAGCATGGTTAAGGAGAGCCTCGCAAGACAACTCTTTCCTTAATTACATCGAAAAAAATGGCAAAACCCTTGGTGCCGATGACAACATTAATGAATTTGGATGGGACAACAAGCATGCTGGTCTAAACGTCCTTGTCTCCAAGGTCAAGCCTCGTTTTAAATTGTAGTATTTATTCATATTTTTTCTTAACTTATTGATAATATACATACATCTTGGATTTGTAATTTTTTGAATTTAGATATCTGATATCACTCAATGTGTTTAATATTATCTACCTTAATGCTCACATGAAGCATTTTCTTTGGGACGTTGACATTGGTGTCTCTTTGTTTTTCAGGAAGTCATAGAAGGAAATATGTACAATCTACAATCATACAAAGCCTCGGCCGATAGCTTCATGTGTTCATTAATCCCCGATTCATCTTCATCCCATATCGACTACACCCCGGGTGGCCTCATCTATAAGCCCGGAGGCAGCAACTTACAACACACAACGACCATTTCGTTCCTCCTCCTTGTTTACGCCAATTACCTCGAACGTACTTCGCAAACGGTTAATTGTGGAAACCTCATTGTCTCGCCATTATCTCTTCGGACCATAGCCAAGAAGCAAGTCGATTACATTTTAGGTGATAATCCAATGGGACTATCATACATGGTTGGGTATGGCAATCAGTTTCCGCAACGGATTCATCATCGTGGCTCGTCGTTACCGTCGTTGAAAGATCATCCCGAGTTCATAGCTTGCAAGGAAGGTTCCGATTATTTCAATTCAACTAACCCTAACCCAAATGTTTTTGTTGGTGCCATTGTTGGAGGGCCGGGTGAAGATGATGTGTATGGGGATGACAGAGCTGATTTTAAGAAGTCGGAGCCGACTACTTACATTAATGCACCATTTGTTGGCGTATTAGCCTTTTTTGCGGCTAATCCCAATCTTAGCTAACGTGAAACCCAAGCCACCTTTTGTACATAGTTAATGTTCTTTTCTCCCTTTCTCTTTGGGAATTTTGATGAAGAAGACTCATCTCGAGTGAAGCAAAAGAGGGTAGAGACCCCTTAGTTCATGATTTTTTAAATCAAAAGAACTGATAATTGTACCTTTTTCTAGAAAGAAATTGTAACTGAGGTGTGTGCTTTATGATTTTAGTTATTATACGCTATTAGCTACTATCTATAACTTCATTTTGAATTAACGGTATCACACATCCTCAAATTATTATGTTCAACAAAATTGAGTAGTTTAAGAATGGATTAACTTAATTGAAGATCAAAGTTCAGTGTTATAATTGATAAAATATGAAGTTCAAAACAAATCAACACTTAAAGTTATAATTTAGAAGACCGAGAAACAATTTAAAATGAGAAACATAATTTAGAGATGAAATCGAAATATTTAAAATTTTTAAAACTAGTTTAAAATAAAAGTTATAATTTGAGGATGAATAGTACAACTAACTCTATATTCTTTTTAGTATAAGAATGTTATAATTAGTTCAACGTTTAATATTTATATGCCTTTTCCCCATGATTAAACTGCGAATTTATTTATAAGAAAAATCTTTGACGGCCTAATTAATATATGGTAGTAGAAGAACATATAAAAAGATGAAAGGGATAAGTGAAAGGCTGCCTCAAAAGCCACCTTTGACCTACCCTGTTTAAATGCTTTCACGGTCATCTACGCCGGCATGAACCGCACAGTAGATGTGTAGTCTACGCCAGATTCTTGCCTTCCTAATTATTATCTCACCTTTTCCTTATTGTTAGTTTAGACTTTAGACAATTGATTATGGACCCATGACCTGCCACACTGAATCTTGCTTTAGTCATGCTTTGTGCTAAAGTCCCTAAATTATCTTTGTTTCCCTATGATTCAATCTATCTCAACCAATATCAATATGTATTTATATGTGACCATTGATATAAGATTGGGATTACTAAATGAGTTAAACAGCTTGCGAGTTGATCGAATTTAATTCGGTCAAAATTCAATTAATGCTCAACTCATGTTAATTTGACTTGAACTCGACTCGAGATCTTAACAAATTAAATTAAGTAAGATCCAACTCGACTTGATACGTTCATAAAAAAATCTTTAATTTTTTTTTGTATATTTTTAATAGTTGCCTTAAAAAAATATTTTATTAAAAAATTAATTAATAATTACTAATTTACTAATAGATAATAAGGAAAATGATAAATTACTAATTAATAATTACTAATACTTTATTAATTTTATATTAAACGACAAGAAATGTACTAAATTATTAATTTATTAGATTTTAACGTAGTTAAAAAAAATAAGGTTAAATTTTGGTGAGTTTAACAAGCAACGAGTATAGAAACAAGTAACAATTTAATGAGCACGATTCGAACAAAATTTTATTGAGCTCAATGAGCAACAAATTGAGTCAAACAACATTTTTTAATAAATACAAGTCTAGCACATATTAAACTTGTGATCGACTCACTCAATAATCAGCCCTATATAAAATGATAATATTTTAAATAATTTTTCTAAATAATGTGTATACAATTGAATCTCGTATAAACCTCATGCATCCGCCCATAATGGTGGTGATGGTGTCGCTTTTGATGACGCTTGCAATGACTTTAGTGGTGATTAGGGATGTATGAGACCCGAATCCGACGACTTCTGACCCGAACTCGATCTGATCGGGCCAGTTTTTTTTTAAAATTGGGTTTGGAATGGGTCATGTTTTTTAAAGGTGATGTTCGGGTCGAACCATATTCGAATTTATGGTGAAAAATACCCGACCCGACTCGACCCGGAAAAATATAATTTTACCTTATATATTTAGGAAAATTATAAAAATACCAATCTATATATTATTTTTTCAATTAAATCATTATTTTTATTGAATAAAAATAATATTTTTATTGAATAAAAATAATATTTTTATTATTTCGAGTCAAGTCGGATTTAGATTTTATCTCAAAAATAAAGTCGGGGTTTGAAATTTGCTAATAGAAAATAAGGAATATAATAAATTACTAATTAATTATTACTAATAATTTATTAATTTTATATTAAACGACAAGAAATGTATTAAATTATTAATTTATTAGATTTTAACGTAGTTAAAAAAATAAGGTTAAATTTTGGTGAGTTTAACAAATAACGAGTATAGAAACAAGTAACAATTTAATGAGCACGAGTTGAACAAAATTTTATTGAGCTTAATGAGCAACAAATTGAGTCAAACAACATTTTTTTTAATAAATACAAGTCGAGCACATATTAAACTTGTGATCGACTCACTCAATAATCACCCCTATATAAAATGATAATATTTTAAATAATTTTTCTAAATAATGTGTGTACAATTGAATCTCATATAAACCTCATGCATCCGCCCAAAATGGTGGTGATGGTGTCGTTTTTTATGACGCTTGCAATGACTTTAGTGGTTATTAGGGATGTATGAGACCCAACCCGACGGCTTACAACCTGAACTCAATCTGATCGGGTCAGTTTTTTTTTAAAATTGAGTTTGGAACGGGTCGGATCGGATTTTTTATAGGTGATGTTTGGGTCGAATCAGTTTCGAATTTAGGGTGAAAAATACCCGACCCGACTCGACCCGGAAAAATATAATTTTACCTTATATATTTAGGAAAATTATAAAAATACCCCTCTATATATTATTTTTTTCAATTAAATCACTATTTTTATTGAATAACAATAATATTTTTATTATTTCAGGTCAAGTCGGATTTGGATTTTATCTCAAAAATAGGGTCGGGATCGGGTCAGGTGGAGAATATATATTTTTTGAGTCAGATCAAGTAGGATAAATGATGTAAAATTTTCGATTTGGGTAGGGTTTCAACAACCCGACCCATGCCCATTCCTAGTATTGATGGTGATGAAAGAGAAGGTGGTGATAGGCACTCAACTATCACAAGCGGAAGTGATGCATAGAGAACGAGAATAAAAGTATCACATTTAAATTGACATAATTACACAAGATGTTTCCAAATTAAGATTTCTAATTTAATTAATTTTTAAAATTTTAAATATGTTACATTAATCTCTTCATTATAATTCTATTGATAATTAGTTGTAAATTTTAAAACATTCATTATCAACTTTCAAATTACTAATATCATTTCATTACGATTATTGTGTTAATTTTTTTTTGTAAATTCTATTAATTTTTAAAAGTCTTGAGAATTGAATTTGTGACATTTAAAAAATAATATATTTTTTAAAGTCTTATGAATTGAATCTATCTCCTAAAACAATTAATAATTTTTTTAAGGTCATAAATTTTTTTAACAGATTCGATTTCTAAGGCTTTCAAAGATATATTAGTATCTTTAGCCAATTGAATTAACTACACATTATCGAAAGGATAAAATTGGAATGATAATAGTTAAGTCTTTCAAGAATGGTTTCAAAACTTTGGACGCAGATTTTGAAATAATATGACTATCAAATAAACAAATTAAGATACAGCCAACAGAATCCGTTGTAGTCTAGGTGGTTAGGATACTCGGCTCTCACCCGAGAGACCCGGATTCCAGTCCCGGGAACGGAATAAAAAACATTGTTTATTATTATTTCTATCAAAAGCATTTCCCTTGTTCTAGAATGAATACCCAGATCCCTTGTAACACGATTGCACTTTGCTATAACTTCCACACACAAGCAGTTTTGATGAATTTTAACCATATATGCTTTGGCACCATAATCTCATGGACCACATGACTTGGCATTCTGTCCACCGTCCGATACGGGTTCCAAACTCACAGTTCCATCAATAACTCAAACCATATCCATTCTGAACAAAAATAAGAACCCCGTGTTTAGTTGCTTAATTTCAAAAGGAGTCTGTGAAACAACATGATAAACATGAAGCATTTTTGTCTACACTGTTTTACAAGGTGAGTATAAAACAATCCATATCCACCACGAATGCCAACCCTGCTGCGTGTACAAAATTATCATCCACGTGGCATGAAGACATTGGTCAACACTGTACAACCTCAAATGTGACATATTGTGGTATGATATAGACAACACAACTAACAAAATCCTGTGACTGAGACTTGCATGTGTGGTAAAGGAAGGTCAACGTCGAAGAGATAAGATCACAGCCCCTTGTAACATCTTCAACTTCACTACCTTCATTGGTTAGCCTCACAGAGCCAAAGAAAAGAAAAAGAAAATGGCTTCTATTTCATTACCTATCATCGACAAGTCCGAGTGGATTAAGGGCCAAAACCTCCGCCAGCCTTCGGTTTGTGTCGTCCGGTGCCACCCTACATCGGCCGTCCTCACCATTTGTGCTAGTTCATATGCTGATGAGCTTGTTAAGACCTCATTATGTACTAGACGATAGTCGAGTTTGTTACAAATTGCATAATATTAAGCTTAGTCTAAAAGGAATCACAAGTCATGCATGCTCGAATACAAATTGTCTGTTAGTAAGTTTTAAGCAATCTATGGTGTGTTTGTCTTTTGGGATGTAGAAAACAACTGCATCTTCAGGCCGTGGTATTTTGGCCATGGATGAATCAAATGCTACATGTGGGAAGCGATTTGCCTCAATTGGTGAATAAAATAATAGGGTTTGGTTCCCCTACCTGGTTCTAACAACGAATCGTGGTACAAGGGCTCGACGGTCTTTCATCTTGCACAGCTGCCTACTACCAGCAGGGTGCTCGCTTCGCCAAATGGTAATCTTGTGTCCAATAAACTTCTCAATCATATGATGTAGAGTTGAAGTAAGGGATTCTCATTTGACAATATTAGTTTTTGTTGATCGGATAGGCGTATCATTGTGAGTATTCAGAATGGTCCATCTGCCTTGGCAGTTCAGGAAGCAGCTTGGGGTCTTGCTCGCTATGCCGCCATTTCCCAAGTGAACAAACTCAGGCTGATATGCTACCATTTGTATATGCTACTTGTTACTGAAATTGTTTTTTGTTCCCATTGTGTTCCAGGACAGTGGACTGGTCCCGATTGTGGAGCCGGAAATCTTGCTAGATGGTGACCAATCGATAGGACTTTCGAAGTAGCACAGAGGGTTTTGGCTGAGGTTTTCTTCTACCTTACTGAGAACAATGTCATGTTTGAGGGTATCCTCCTCAAGCCCAGCATGGTCACCCCTGGTGCTGGATGCAAAGACAAGGCCACCCCACAGCAAGTAGCTGATTACACACTCAAGCTCCTCCACAGGAGAATCCCCCCAGTTGTTCATGGTACATTTTTTTATACAAAAACATTGTAACAAAGTAGCAAAAACCGACACTAACCGATTCGACAGACCATTTTGTTGAGCAGTTCTTATCTGGTGGACAATTTGAGGTTGAAGCTACCCTAAACTTGAACGCAATGAACCAATCTCCAAACGCATGGCACGTCTCGTTCTCGTATGCCAGGGCTCTCCAGAACACCTCTTTGAAGAGATGGGGGAGGCAGACCTGAGAACGTTTAGGCAGCTCAGGATGAACTCCTCCGTGCCAAGGCCAACTCGCTTGCTCAGCTCGGCAAATACACCGGCGAGGGAGAATCAGAAGAAGCCAATAAAGGAATGTTCGTTAAGGACTACGTCTACTAAACTGCTGCAAATAAAGCTTCAGCTGAGATAATGGTGATATCATGATATGGCCTCTCTTCCCCTTTTTTTCTTTTCAGTGTTTAATGTCTTATAGGCCCCGGAGATTAGTTTTTGTTCTGGATAGTAATGTACTGTTAGTCCCTTAATAAACTTCTAGCCGATAAGTTTTACTTGTAAATGCATCATCCAAAATTACTAAAATATGTTTGAACCTGCATTTTCGTGAATCTCAATCCTGCTTGATGTTGTTTAAAACCGTGCTCGGAAATGTTGGCTTGGAAAAACAAACGGGGGCAAAAATATTAGATCCGTTTAGATGACAAATCGAGATCCATATGAGAGAATCCAATTTTCTTCTAAGATCGATTTTCCGCGAAATTGTTTAACTTTAGGAGGACGTTGTGCATACAAATTTAAATAGGCTTACACCTCCCTAAATGATCCATCTAATCCAACTTGATCTATGTACAAATCTACTTGCACCAGTTACCATGTAATACACCACCTTAGAAAAATTTAAAAGAAATAATAAGATAAATTCAATTGGTAATAAACTACAGTCACCATCCTTTTAGCTGCTATTGAGTGTGGAAAAAAAAAATAGAATATGCCGTTCAGAAAGGTTAGAACCGCTAAAGTATACATATCTGTTTAGTTCCTTATATTACAGTCTCCCACTGCTTGTTCTGCTTTCAGACCCAAAACCCGAACCAAAAAAGAGATTTTCCAGAGACACAAGTAGTGGAATATTCCCCTCCATTATTCTTCTAGTTTTCACTTAAATTTGATGACAGCTTATCTTTCTAATCACCAGCAATAATGTGAAAAGATATTTAAATGAATGGACATACACAAAAGATGTATTGTTGGCCATTGGAACAAATTCATAAATGTCACAACTTAACAACTCCTGTTAGGCAAGAATGTTGATTTTGGTACATGGATAAAAGTTACCATCAAAAGTTCTCATTTGTGTAAGAAATTGAATAGAAAGAGACTAATCCATGGGGAAGGAAGACAAATCTAAACAAATGCATGCCCTTCACTTGGTAAAGACATAGATGACAGAGAACTGATCCATCTATATCTGCAGTCACAAATTACGGACAGAATTATTAGATAAGAAACCTGATCTTGAAGAATCAATCATCAATGGAGTATAAAGAAGGGTTTGTATGTGTGTGAGTATATTTCCAGAGGAACGTAGGAGAAACCATAGAACTAGCAACAAATTACTACTGTGTTAAATGACTATTTTCTGGTTGCTTGTTTATCTTTATTGAAATAAAACTGAAGTCTAGGTTATAGAAGCTAATAAACACGGTAGTGTAACTTATTATGAAAATCTCAGACAAGATAGAACAAAACTTGAGATGTAAACATGAACCAACATCCCAACCAGTAAGTTTGTAAGAAAAAAATGCTGTAGCCATGGGAAGTTCATCGGAGACAAGGAACTATCAGCTTCAGCAACAATGCATTATTGCTTCTTCAGAAAAATTTTGTCCATTTGTGAGTGATAAATAATTGCAGAATAATTTTTATAGGACTCTATGACCGGCTAGATTAGTTTTGTTTCACTCTTGACAAAAAATAAGAGGGACAACAAACAAAACAGGCAGGCAAGTGGAAGCCGACATGTTACCGTCTTTTGGGATAAAAAAATATTTAGCTTTTTTATCAAATGCATTAAGATTGAAGTGTTACTTGCACCTGATACCATTTCCCTCGACCAAAACGTTAGGAGAACTAACCCCAAAGACATTAAAAAGCCTACACAATAAATTGTCAATCTTCTGTTTCTCATACGAGTATGTGAGTCAGGAACTGCTCAGCAGGTAAAGATCTCCTTTGAAAAAACAGACAAGTAATGTTACGTGAAAGGAAGCGAACCTGCTTCGGCAATTATTAATTTGATATCACAGGCATTCAAATATGCAACAAGCATCTATAATAAAGTATATCCAAAAATGCATATAAACGAAGAAAATTCTTGGAACCGAATGGTCACAATGCTTATACACAAACAGTATAAGTAGGGGATATTAGTTATACCTCGGTCATTTTTCAGGCTCCCTTTTGAAGGATCCACCAGGGACCACACTTGTAGAGTCATGATTATTGCCACTTGAAACATCCATGGCTTGCTCCTTGAATACAAAGCAGTCACTTCATTAATCTCAAAGAACATATTACCCCACGGTCTAGCTTTCAAGTTTAAGAACAAAGCTAAGCAACACTACCTGATTGGTCGAAGCTTGCCCATGCATCCGTTGGGGCTTGGCATTCAGATCAAACAATTCATTCCCTACCTTTCCATCACCCCCAGCATTACCATAAAGCAATGGAACAGGAGAGAATTGATGATTTTGCGGGTTCTCTCTTGCTACAACCTTAGGCTGTTGATTCTGATTCTTCCTTACATCATTCGGATTGAGTGATGGCAACCCCAGTTCCTCCAAACTACCAGGCTTATCCCCTGGAAACTACAATAATAAGAAGGAATTTTAGCATACATTCTACATGTGTATATATATACATATATATATATATAAATAAAACATAAAATCATATACTACTAAAGAATGACAAACCTCAACTCTCTGCCTCAACAAGAGATATCTCCCATGGGTCCTTTTACCTCCAACATGTACAATCATATCACATTGCAAGCAAAGGGAACTACCATCTACTTCACAGTAAAAGAAAGCTGCATACAAAAATCAAATTTTAAAAAAGATAAAGAAAAAAAAAGAGTTTTTACAACAATTATAGTATTAAAAAATGATATATAATACCAGGTGCATTTTCACATATATCACAGCGTGGGACAATGCTGGGGTCGGCTAACCCAACTCTGACATGTCTGCTTGCAAGTTTGTTACACATGTGAACCTAAAAACTCCAAAAAAAGTATCTTATTCATTTAATTTAACAAAATAAAATGAATTAAAAAACAATTACAAAAACCTAAAGCTAATTTTGGATTATAAGGAGTTTGGGTTCAAGTTCCATGTCAATCAAAATGTAAGCACATAAAGAGTACGTACACGTAGTCGTGTGTAAACACGCATAAGATCAATTAGTGGTATTAAACGGGAATGAAAAATGACATAAGAGACCTTTTCGTCGCAGGAACGGCAGAGAGCAGCCTCGTCGGCGGCGCAGAAAATGATCGCGGCTGCGCTCTCGCAGACGTCGCAAATCGTTCGCATTCTAGTTTTTCTGTTTGCTTTCCGATTAGTGCTCCTTTCTTGACGACGGCGGCATCCTTCAACGGAGAGTAATCCAACTGATCAGAGTTTCCGAAGAGAAATCCAACGATTCAGCATAGGATTATTCCTTCAAAATCCAACAAAAGAGAAAGCAAGGAAGTGGGATAAACGAGAAAGGATCAAATTGAAAGGGAAAACAAATTCTGTTACGAAAAATAGCTGAAGCAGAGATGAATTCAACTCTTTTTGTTTCAAAGTCTCCGAGAAACTGCGAGAAAGAAAATCGTTTACTCGCTGCAAGTATGTAAATCCCACGTACACGCTCTCTAGCTTTATTTTGGTCAAATCCTACCAAAGGTCTCTCTACTATGCACTTTTGACAGATTTAGTCCTTGTATTATAATTTAATATTTTTAGTTTAATGTATGTTTTATTTCCTAAGAGTAATTTTTTTGCTAATTTTATTTAAGTATTAAATTCAGATTCAGATGTTACTATCTGAATTATATAAATTATATATTGAGTGTTTTTTGGTAAATCATATTGATATTTGATTTATTGATAGACTAATTTAGTTCAGATATTATAGAGACGAGTACGACCTCCACCCGACCTAATTTCCATTAAAAATGTTAACCAGCTGGTTATTAGTTATATATTGAGTATCAAAATATGCTAAATATATATTTAATACTATAATTTTAAAAAAAAACTAATGATTATATGAGGTAATTGAATTATATATCATATATTTAATATGTTATTTTTTTTATCTAGATGTTTGAAAACTTATTAAATTATTAAAGAAAACATAACAATATATATTAAATTATTATAAATTTACAAAAAAAAATCATTCTAAATTATTTGATGAAATTAACGGATAAAAAGTTGGTCTAGAATATAAAAATATAACACTTCAAAAATTTAAGGATCGGAAATAGTTCAAATTATAATGAACAGTCTAAATTAATAACAATGCACTGTAGAGGGACTTTTTAAAGAATTTGATATTTATTTCTCGTTTTCCAACTCGAAGAATATCGGGATATAGATTATGGGGTCGATTCATGCCAAAAGAAAGCTCTGGGGGGACACGTTTCGAAATATTAAAGCGAGTACAAAGTGGTTTGATTTATGAGAAGCAGTAAATCTGGGAGTGCTGAGCTGTTGTCGCCATTATCTATTGATCTGGTCCATATTTGGAGGTGGTGGATTTTAAAATAATTAACAATCATCGACGCGCTTCATAGGGGTGTAGAAGACACGAAGATCGTCAAGAGCATGAGCCAGAGTACTCCTGGTAGGTGGGTTCCACTCGCCTGGTAGAGCAATCAGCTTTATTACGAAGTTAGCGATTTTCTAGGTTTAGCGGGCAGACAGCCATTAGATTACCCATCAGATGATCCGTTTCTGTTTTGGATTATCTTGTTGGAATTTTTCTTTCTTTTTCTCTTTACCAAAAATTATAGGTTTTTTCTTTTTTCTTTTAGAAAACTATTTAGTTTTGATGTATTATTATTGTATTATTTATATATTATTTGTAAATCAGATAATAATCTATAAATTTTAAAATTAAGTCTATTTAATTTTTTAATTATGTGTAATTGTATAATTTGCTGGCTCTTTTATAAAATTTTACATTATAAAGCATTAAATGATATATATGTTTGGTTGGAAATTATTAAAAGGTATGTTAAAACAAATCGTTTCCAATGTTTCAAATAAATTTGTTTTGCAATATTGGAAAATTTGAAAATAGTGATACTTTATTTCTCATATTTCTATTATGAAATAAATAGATTATATATTGCATACTGTGATGGCAATTGAATAAAGTGAGTTAGAATTTTGTTTGTCCCGACCTTAATCTGAAGAGAAAAAAATTCCATTGCCGTCACTATATAATTTAGTTGTGGTTTATAATTTAAAATCTGAAGTAAAATAGGGTATTGAGTTTTTGCAAACAAATGAGTTTTTAAATTTATAAATAGATTTGGGTTTTAAGGTTTGTACAAATTGATTTATAACACATAAAAAGTAATTGTATATTTCAAAAATAAAAGAATATTATATTAATTTAATCATAAATTATGGTGTTCGTTGTTTAATTTTAATTGAATTAACAAATCGAATCAAAATTTAGTTCGGTTAATCGATCGGCAGTTAGATATTAAATCAATTAATGATTATTAAATTAGTAAAGTTTCAGTTAATTTGATTCGAAATTGAATAATTAATCGAATTAACAAAAATATTAAATATTATATATGATAATTAAGCTCAAACACATTAATGATCAAGATCCAACTTTTTTAACTACAGCATAACTCAATAAAATTTCAATCCAAATTAAAAAAAATACATCTACTAAACTCAAATTAATTTAAAAAAATCACAACAAAATTTAATTAATTCAAAAATAGACCGAATTAACTAAATTCAGTTTGATTCGATTAATAATTATAAAAATGAAATTGAATTAACTATCAAATAAAAAATAATTAATTTACCAACGATGTTGGTTTAAGTGGTTAGCAGCTTGATAGCATTTAAGTATATTTTAAGTTCGAGGATTTGTGTATATAAGAAATTTATGTTTCAATTTGTGGTTTAAGTTAGGTGTGTGACCCGTATCCAGACAAAATCTTAAAAAAATCAGAACGAGAACAAAAATAATAATTAATTTAATTTGATCTATAGCTAAATCGTTCGTCTAAACATTTCTAACAAATTTAATATGACCACCAGATTCGAAAGGCAGGGGGGAGAGAGAGAGACAACAATTAAAGCTCCGCTTGAACAATTTTGGTCCACTAATCTTATATACCACCCTACTCTACATGTTTTAATTCAGGCCATTGCTTTTCTCTTGGATAAAACTACTTTACATACCCCTTGTACGGCCGTACCCTTTGCATAATTTTTTATTTGCTCTAATTTTTATTTTATCTCTTCATTTTAAAATTTTAAAACTTAAAAAACTATGGAATAACTAATCAAATTCAAAAAATTTACTCATTTGAACATATATAAATTTATGAATTTTGAAATATTTTAGTATCAACTTATCCGCCAACTCTTAATCAATTAGTATTTGAGATTTTATTGTTCGAGGTTCACCATATGTTAATATAATATATAAATTATCTGTTCAAGTTTTATTTTATTTTAATTTATATTATGTGTATTTTCTAAATTTATTTTAATTCTAAATATGGATAGTTTATAAGGTAAATTCTAATAATGATTACACGAACATATATTAAGTATTATACTTCTTACAATATTAAATTAATTTATAACTATACTTGTAAACTTATGAAGAGGATAATCCACTTAGAGGTCCCAATAGTGGAAGGTTGTATTTTTTTCTTAAATATTATGGGTTTAAATAATATTGTTTATAAAGTATATTGTTTTATAAATTTTAAATTTAATTATACTCTTATTTAGAGGAATGTGAAGAAGATGGCTTAAGGAAATAGATGATAATGTTCGTAGTAGATCTAGAACACATGATTTAAAAAATAAAATATAATAAAGACGAACAATTTAGTGTAAAGTAATACTTGAATTTTATTTAACTAAAAAGTAGTATAAATATCATTGTATAATTCTAAAAAAACAACTTTTATATTTAATCCAATATTTTATTATTTGATGCATTATTGTTCTAATCATCGATGAAGGTAAGGTTTTAGGTTAGCAATGAATTTAAGAATTTATTGTAGAAAATTTATAAATTAAAAATTTTAAAGAATACTAAATTAGATCATAAATAAAAAATATAAAAATGTATAAATTATAAAATAAAATAAAATTTCTAAATGGTGTAACGATGCTTCCGACGGCCGCTCGTCCATCGTGACTCTAATGTAACTGAATTTGTATTTGTAAAAGGATCTCTTTGTTTGTCGAGTATTGGGCCTTTTGGGGAAAGCAGACCATTAAAAGTTCATGCATTTGCATCAGCAATTATGTAGAACAATTGGGCTACATCATTTTCTTACGTTCTGCTATACTATTGGCATGCAGTCATACTATATACATATACGTATATAATATACACATATTTATAATTATACTTAAAAATATTCTGTGAAATAAATAAGCTTGTGGTTTATTAAGAAATAAATTATTTTAATTTAAAATAGTATTAGATTTTTGATTTCAATCTCAAACAACCATTTTCTATTATATATATAAGAAAAAGATTGTATTTATATATCTTTGTTAGTATATGGTCAATTTTGAAATTTTCAATTCTTATATATAATGGCCGGTGGGTGATATGTTAACACGAGATGACTCAAAATTGTTATTATTAAAGATACTCTCCAAATAATTAAATTTTACTTGGTAGAATAAAAAGAAAAATAAAAGAGGAAGAATTAGAAGGGTAAATAATTAGAAAGATAACAAATAATTTTTTTACTAATGTAGTTAATAAGAAAGAATAGACAAAAATAAAATAAAAGATGTCCGGTTTAAAACTTAAAACATGAAAGTATGAATAGTCAATCATACTAAATCAATTAAAATTTGTTTAGCAAGTAATTTATTATATGATTTTTGTTAATGATTATGATATCTCCTTTTGAAAATAATATCTAACTACTATTTCTAATTAATACCCCTTTTTTTCCAAAGAAAAATACATCATTTCATCATTAATATTAAGCTTTTATGATATAATTATATTGTAATATATTTTCCCTTTGATCCTCATAATTGATTTTTTTAGTTGGCCCAATCAAATATATAATTATTTTTTTAAATCATTGTAATTTTTTAAAAAAAATAAATCATTGTAAATGATGTTGTCACACTTTATGTAAATTCAAAATTTGATATTTATTTTTAAATATAATATTTTTATTTAATAAAAATATCATTTTAAATCATGTAAAATAGAAAGAAAAAAACATCTTTGCTTTATATTTTCAAGGTTGAGAGAAAAAAGTATGGGATGATGGCTGAAGAAACATTTGCATTAAATCTATTCAAATTCAGTTACATATTTAATTTAAAACAAAAAATAAGTAAATCCATATTATTTTTATTTAATTTAAAATTGACTAAAATCTAAATATTATTTAATAAATACAAAATTATAAATTCAAATTAATTCGATTCGAACTAAATTTATCACACTTAATTATCGCATAGCAATTGCTTTCAAAGCTTATAAATATGACAATAACTTTTTTCCAAGCGATGCCTTGGTGTTCAAGCAATGTGTTGATTTCTTAATAAACGTGAAAAGAATTATATTTTCCACTTTGCATTGCTTTTTTTAATTGATTATTAATATCTTATTGATCTAAATCGAATTTGATAGAGGCTCATTATGAGGGTGACTATTCCAACTTAGTTTACTCCATTCGTAAATAGTAAGATTCAAAATTATGATTTTACTTATGATCTAATATTTCATCTCATTATACCTATTGTTTGTTGGTCCACTTTACATTACTTTAATTTTAGACCTTTTATTTTTCTTTTTGGTAAACTAACATTACTGGTCACAAAACTTTACACATTAGTAGTTTAAATATAAAAAAAAATCATCAAAGTCATTAAGTTTAAGGATTATTTCATTTATAATATTATAATTAATATATAAAATTATCTTGCCATGCATAGGTTTATCTATATTCTGAAAAAAATAATTTTAAATTTTATATCGAATTTATAAATGCAGTTTTACTCAATTATTTAGTAAAAGTAACTTAAAAGATCTGATAAAAATCACTAATTTTATTAATAAGAAAGCTTAATTATGGAAACTAAAAAAATATATGATCTACATATATTGACTTTTGATAGGATCTCCAAGTGTAAAATATTTTACGAATAAAGTAATATAAAAACTTTGTAACAAAAATAAAAAAAAAAGTTTGTAAACTATAAATAAGCACTTGACTAATGTACCGACAGGACCCATTAAATAATTGGTAGCGTGCAACCTTATAATTATTTATGTTGTCATAAATCAACCACCCACAATGTATTCTCTCTTTTAACTTTATTTTCCATTTCTTTATTGTGATGTTTTTATTTATTTATTAAAATTTGCTTTCTCTTCCTTCTTCAACCATAATTCTATCCGTTTGAAAATTCATTTATTGTTTTACAAATAATATTTTAAAAGCTATAAACAGAATTGTAAAATTTATCATTAATTAACAATATATTTATTATTTAAATAACATTTTGTATATCTTGCCAAAGTAGATAGATTAAAAAATGAAATTATTAAAAATGAAATTATTAAAAATTAAATTATTAAGAAATTACTGCATTTTAGAATATCATCATCTTAAATTATATTTTATTAATTATACTTTCGTATGCTTGAGGTGGACCTTTTGTAATTATTGTTGCAGTGAATCTAACCGACAAAGCGGTGCGGTTGAGCTGAGTTGTTTCACTTTTTGTAATCGCTAATAAGTAAACTTGGAAGTTGGATCCATCCGTCTTCTCATATTCCGAAAAGGAAAAAAGAAAAGCGATGATCCGTGATCAACGCTATGGAAATCCAGGAATCTTTACACTTCCTCTCATTGTTTATTCATGCATTTCATGTTGCAGCGTTTTACCGATTGATGATTGTTTGTAGGATGGATCGAGGGGTGAACTGGTATTTTTTAAAAAATTTAAGATTATATTTTTATTATCATATATTTTAGTTTTATTATATATTTTTATTAAAAAATTATTTTTATCTACTGAAATTTTATAAATTTATTCACTCATAAAATTTAGGTTTGTCCTATTAATATAGAATAATACGTCCATATCTGATTGTTTGAGTATTAATTCCGTGTCAAATTAATACAAATAACTTTAAATTAGTTTCGTTGTTATTTTATTTTAATAACTTTTATTTATAAGGATATAATATTTTTTTATTATTGTAATATGTTGTTCTTTGTATTTTTTAGGGTTTGATTTACGGTTATTTTTACTGTTGTCACTTATTTAGTTATCCATATTTCAGATTTTTAATTATTTTTTATATTGATAAGTATTGACAATTATCGACTATAAATATCATAATTAGATTGTGATAAAGTCAGTTTGCTAATGTAATATTATGATGTATGTATTTTTATATTAATATTGATGGTGATTATCTTTTATTATCGATAATTATATTTATTTATCTCTATTATTATTTTTAATTATTTAGTTGAATTTTTAATTTTTGTGTGTAGTTTCACTTTATATTTTAATGATTAATTTGTACAATTAGATTAGTTTAAGAGAAATGTTTGAATGACGCGACTTATATATTTTGTATTATTTTAATAACTTTATTATATCTCATCTGTATTCAATAAATTTTGTTATTTTTATTATTATTAATTAAAAAATAAAACTAACAATGACAAACCTTCCAGCCACTCCTATTATCTTTTCTCTTTCGGAAGTTAAGAAACTTAATAATTTTCTTTTAATCACTTGTTTTACAACATTAATCCCTAATTCTCCTCCTTAATGATAGATTATATTAGTTGAGGGTCCAATCTATCACTTAAGTCATTTTTGTCTGTGGGAGTTACTAGCTTTCTTTGTAATTAAAACTGAAAATCTAATTACAGGAATTTCTATTCATTTGCATTTACTTCATTGTAACATAGTTTGTGGACCCTATTACTTTTATTGAAGCATGGTTTGTCTTTGCATTTCTAGGTTTCACAAATACTTGTATGTTTCCATCTTTCTAACTATTCTTAAACTTGTTGGTAAGATTTTGGCTATTTTAATGAAAACAATAAAACAAAAAAAAAATTGATAAACCGCGACCTAATCATGCTTTTCTTCTTCCTACAATGTTTTAACATTAGGATTTTATTCCTTGATTTAAATTTAAATAATTCAATATCTTTATTTTTGTAATGTCATGAGTCGATTCAAATTAATGATACATAAAGTATTTTTATTAAAAAAATGATAACAAGAAATTTGTTTATATTTAATCAATTATGGTATACCCTCAATACTCCATCTCTTGAAAAATATTATTATTGAACACCTAGTACGAAAAGTTATGCTCTTGATCATTATTCATTAACTCAACAATCGATAAATAAGATAGTACGATCAATTCAGTCACCCCACATCCAAATAACTTATGACCAAATAGAATGGGTCCATGATGACCTTAATAACATCTACCGATAGACTTCATCCTCCCCAATTTAAAGTCACCACGTGATTTAAGAGCATAACGTATATTAGAAGGTTTCATTTCTTCTTTCTGATGATGTCTCTTCCCCTCTTTTTCTTAAGTTTCTTTCAGTTATTTTTTTATGAGAAGTTTTGTCCAAATTTTGTTTCATATTATTATCGTCAGCCAACGACTTTTTAAAGAAAATGAACTATATAAAAATGTTACAATCACCGTTTTTCATTAAACATTAATAGATCATACAATTAATACTATATAAAAATTTAATTGTGTTTATATAATTTATATATCAACTAAATGCTTAAGCTACTTTCATGTCATCGCTTTAGTATTAATGACTAATGGTGTTATCAATTTAGACATGATAATAATATTACAAAAATAGAAGATCAAATTACACCAAATTAAAATAGAGAGTTACATTCTAAAATCAGTATATTTGAGGGACTGAAACCATATATAGACCATATTTTAACAATGTGGCGGTGGTAAAATACGGATTGAACGGCGCGATGCGATGGAGGAGGTTAACATTAACTGACAAACAACATAAAGACCACGTGGCGCGAGACCAACCCATATAAAAAGAAAGGACAATACTGTAATTGCTATTTTCCACAACGCGCGACGCTCCCTTTCCCGGTTCGGCTTTCCACGGTGATTCTTCACGTATAATCTCCGGTTTTGACTGTTCCATCAAGTAGCACAGATCCCCGGTTGGATCCTTCTTTTTCCCATTTTAACCCTCGAATTAAATTTACATTCTCTTTTTTTATCCTTCATTTTCAACTTTATTCAACGCGTAAAATCATAGCAAATTGTATTACGCTTCAGTTTTTCGCTCTTCCAAGTCAAGTCTGTGCCCTTCCTCTCCGATGATTTATTTTAAAAAAATAATTTATTTCTTTAAATTTTAATTTAAGTTCAAATAGTTTAAATTTAGTTCATTAAGTATTGACAAGTGGATTTTTTTTATGTGAGATTTTGTTTTTATTTTTATTGTCATTTTGATATCTGAATTCAGAAATTAACCCTTGGAAAATTTGTTACTGCTTGATACTGATTACTGCCAACGTTTAAAAATCCATAGATTTTGGATTCTTACGTTAAATGCACATATTTTATCGTTTTTTTGGGAATCAAATTGTTGTTTTTGAACTATTATTAGATTTTATTCGGTTTGGATTTTGCAGAGCTCGAGTTTTGAGGTGGAAGTACAATTAAAGATTCAGATCATAGCATAATGGAGGGAAAGCGACGTTGTTTTGGTACTAAACTTGATACTCATTAGTTCTTTTAACTGAACCGCCATTTTCGTTTTGAGGTAAAAGAGGAAAAGGAGTAGAAATGAGAAAGTGAATGAAAAGATTTTTTTATTTGTTTGAGTATAAAGTTGAAGATTTTCTTTGCTTGGCATTTAAGCATAGTTGGTGCCCACTGGGGAAAGGTTTCTGCTCCGTCAAGAGTTAAAAATAAATTTTTTTTTTGGTGTAAGCAATGGAGCTTTTCATCTTAACTACCAGCTTCATTGACATTTGTTTTTGTTTTTCATTTTTTAAAAGAAGTTTGATGTAATTGATGTTTAACCTTAAAAATAAAATATCATATCTAAAATCAAATCATTTTCATGTAGGTTGG
Source organism: Hibiscus syriacus (assembly GCF_006381635.1). Taxonomy (NCBI): domain Eukaryota; kingdom Viridiplantae; phylum Streptophyta; class Magnoliopsida; order Malvales; family Malvaceae; genus Hibiscus; species Hibiscus syriacus. The sequence continues at coordinate 3,639,592 of NW_024062795.1, forward strand.
ATAAAGCTTATGATTAGCTCATTCTTGCTGATATAATCAGTAATTAGCCTTTGCACTCGTAGATCGTTTTCTATATTTAGTTGGATTTACAACCACGATTAGTTTCTTTTAGCAGATAGTCTATGGTTGTGAACAGATGAGCCTGAGCTTAATATTACATTTGGCAACCCCAACAACTTGCTGTTAACTTGAAAACTGTCTTGCATTTTTTAGGAAAGCAAGAGCGAGATGTGTATTTGATCTCTTGAGTTTGATTTTTTTCCTCTTTTTTTTTTTGAATCTGCAAATTCATGTGTCTTTTTTCGATTTAACGTTTAGTAGGGTGAGTAACTAGAAAAGTGGAGTACAAAAAATGGGAGCAATTGGTGGGGAAGAGTTAAAGAAGTTGGAGAAAGAGCAGAAGGCACAAATGGCAGGTGCTCGTGAAGAGAGGATTCTAGTTGTGGTGAGGCTGAGGCCTTTGAATGACAAGGAAATTATAGCAAATGAAGTTGCTGATTGGGAGTGTATCAATGACTGTACTATCCTATATCGGAACACCCTCCGTGAAGGGTCCACGTTTCCGTCTGCCTATACATTTGGTAAGCAAATTCTTGCTGTTCTCATGTTGGTTTTGATCAAACGATCTATGGTTGCCTCAAACTATAACCAACTCCCAGTTTCTAACTCATATTTTCTGAAGTTGGGACCCTTTTTTTGTTGTGATATGGTTAAATAAAAACCAAATTTATCCTTTAAAATGCCTGGCTAATTGGCGAGGCCATCTAAATGATCGAGATCTTGATTTCTTTTTGTATGGATACATTCTGTCATGTGCTGGTGATTTAGAAGCAGTTTTGATCAATAAAGTTTCTGACATGAGACTTATGTTGCTGTCCCTTTTTTCTACCTTCTTATGTTGGGGACAGATCGAGTATTTCGGGGTGACGCATTGACAAAGCAAGTATATGAGGAAGGAGCCAAGGAGGTTTCTCTTTCAGTTGTTAGTGGTATTAATTGTAAGTAGGGTTATTGGCAATTTGGCATCTTGGTGTTTCTCTCTTTTATAAACTACTTGTTGAGGGGGGGGAAAGGGGTTTTTTTTTTCTAACACATTTTCTTCCTTTTGTTCCATAGCTAGTATTTTTGCATATGGGCAAACTAGCAGTGGGAAGACATACACCATGACTGGAATAACCGAGTATAGTGTTGCAGATATATTTGATTATATAAACAGAGTAATGAAAGTTTAACTCATCTTAGTTCCACCATGTTTACTGCACTTTTCCCATACCTTTATTTTAAAGTTTTTACTTGCATAATATGGATATCGTCCTTGTAGCATGAGGAGAGAGTATTTGTTTTGAAGTTCTCAGCAATTGAGATATACAATGAAGCAATTAGGGATCTCCTAAATTCAGAAAACACTCAACTTAGGTTGCGTGATGATCCTGAGGTGAATACCAACTTCTATATTACTATCAGTTTATTGAGTTATGTCCGATTTAACAAGTTATTTTCATCAGAGAGGAACCACTGTGGAAAAGGTCACGGAGGAAGTGCTGAGGGACTGGAACCATTTGAAAGAACTCCTAGCCATTTGTGAAGGTAAAGCATTTGAAATAGTCCCATGTTTGCAGGATGATGTTGCACCCATGCACCTTCATGTATTATCGTTAATTTTTTTAATGTATTGCATTGTTTCAGCTCAAAGAAAGATAGGAGAGACCTCATTGAATGAGAGAAGCTCCAGATCTCATCAAATTATAAGATTGGTATGTTTTCTTTCTTTGCTTGAACATTTAATTGAAAATATCTTGTGTAGTGATGTTGAGTTTTTTCCCTTCCCTTTTTAGCATACTGTAATATAAGTTCTAACTTTTGTAGACAGTTGAAAGCTCTGCCCGTGAGTTCCTAGGAAAAGAAAATTCAACAACCCTTGCAGCTAGTGTGGTATGGCTCATGGAATTTACTTTCACTTTTGCAATTCACTGAATAAGTATCTCTCCTGAAATTGTTAAGTCATGCAAAGATGTTTTCTGAATGCAGAGTTTTGTTGATCTGGCTGGAAGTGAGCGAGCATCTCAGTCATTATCCACTGGGGAAAGACTGAAAGAGGGTTGCCATATAAATCGTAGTTTACTGACTCTGTCAACTGTTGTTCGCAAGCTAAGGTTGGCCGGATCATCATAATTTTTTAGTGCTCTTAGTTTTTAAAATTCAACCATCTGCAACAGACTATTTTCTATATGTAAATTCGTTGTTGGGTGTAGCTGGTTATTGTTGAAGTGGTTATTTTTTTTACTTTGAGCTTTATTGTATTCATTTTTCCTTTTGGCTGTTACTTTTTCAATTTTAAATTGAAACAGAGAATTTGATCATAGTTTCATGATGGTTTATTGAGGATCAGAGATGAGTCTTTCTCAATGGCACTAATATTTAAATCATTTTTTACGATATTACTATATTTTTTAATGTTAGTTCTTTCAATTCAGTTGGTTATCTCATTTTATTTTCTGTAATAGTTACAACAATTGTTCTGAAATACATAATTTTGATAATTTTTGCAGAAGGCAATTTCTTGTAAAATTTTCTCACCTACATGATTGTGGTTGTATGGTGGATGCAGTAAAGGCAGGCAAGGACATATCAATTACAGAGATTCTAAGCTGACACGTATACTGCAGCCTTCTTTGGGTGGTAATGCCAGGGCTGCCATCATATGTACCTTGAGTCCTGCTCGAAGCCATGTTGAACAAACCAGAAACACACTTCTGTTTGCTTGTTGTGCAAAAGAAGTTAATACAAAAGCACAGGTCAATGTGGTCATGTCTGATAAGGCCTTAGTTAAGCATTTGCAAAGAGAGTTGGCCAGGTTAGAAAGTGAACTCAAGAGTCCTGCTTCTACTCCATCAAACAATGACTATGCAGCTTTACTGAGAAAGAAAGACCTTCAGATTCAAAAGGTTATGCTTTGCTTTTGAAACTCATTTGCAGATATACTTGGACTTGCTACCATGTGTACCTGAATCAAAATGAGTTACTGTTACATATCACATATTTATTGCTGAAATGCTTCCTGCACTGTTGTCTCCTTAGTTTCGTCACTTCCTGACATCGATTGTCGACTTTGCACTATGCCAGATGGAGAAGGATATTAGAGAATTGATTAAGCAACGTGATCTTGCTCAATCTCGGGTGGATGATTTGCTAAGGGAGATTGGAAATTATCAAAATTCAGGACAATGGGTATGTGTTATTGCCTTTATTCTGTATCATTACATGTTATGCTATTCACTCAATATGGTTCTAATTGCTATAGTATTTCTTTTAATTGCTTAATCTCTTGTTAATAGTTCCATCTTCGTCCTCTAACCCTTCTTTCATTTTGCTGATCAGGCAAGGCTTGATTACCATCCCAATCAACAAGCAGGGGATGCATGGGAAGATGACCATTCAGCATCAGAGTTATCATGTTTGGCTGATTCTAATCGGTCGGATGTGCATGTTCAAAATTTTAATTCAAACAATGGTTATGACACAGAGAGTGGGAGTAATATTGAGGAGCCCTATCATCAGCCTCTGAACAATCATCAAGATCATTCCATGTCTGATACTAGTCAAAGTCTTGACGAGACTCCTCGTGAAACTGCTGATGATCCCGAGGAATATTGTAAAGAGGTTCAGTGTATTGAGCCTGAAGAATCAGGGAGGGATTATAATTCTCAATCTCGAGCCTTACCAAATGTCGAAAGTGAAGGAATATCGGCATTGACACTTCATGGAGATGGAGATGGGACCGACCATGAAACAATGCCTACTCCAATGAATGGAGATAGAGAAGCAAATCATAACCAAAATGGTTTTACATCTGATACAATGGAGCAGAGACTCCATCATGTACAGAAGACAATTGATTCTTTTGTCAGCTCTGATAAATCATCCCCAGATGCTCAACTCGCAGATTTGTCAAGTTCTAGAAGCCTGAAATTGAGTAGGAGCTGGAGCTGTAGAGCAGATGTCATGGGTGGTACATCTTCTCCTTATGCCAACAGAGAACATTTCGAAAGCACCCCACTAACTGGGTTGGAGAAAAACTATCCTGGAAGACCACAAGGTTACCAAAAGAAGTTCCATTTTCTAGATTTTGGTGCCAATAATGAAGTGCTCTCTCGGAATAATTCCCAATCTTCTCTTGGGTGTGCTTCCATCAAGACTTCTGCAGATGAAGATATTACTAGCATTCATACTTTTGTTGCAGGATTGAAGAAGCAACTTGCTAATGGTCAGGTGAGAGTTGCCTACCATTTTCCCTCCCTTGTCTGGAAAAACTTTAAAATTTGCACTTGAGCAACGTGTCATTTGTTTTCTTTGAAAATGTTTGGTACATTCGTCATAGGTTCAGAGCACGGGACTAGAAGCGGATGAGTCCGGAAGGAGTATGAAAGATGTCGGATTGGATCCTATGCATTCAGCATCAAGCACTCCTCTGCATTGGCCTCTGGAATTTGAGAGGCCGCAGAGAGCAATACTTGAACTTTGGCAAGCTTGCAATGTTTCGTTGGTTCACAGAACATACTTCTTCCTGCTCTTTAAAGGTGATCCAACTGATTCCATTTACATGGAGGTAGAGCTTAGGAGACTTACCTTTCTCAAGGAAACATTTTCTGGAGGAAATCAAGCCATTGAAGATGGTCGCATTCTCACACTGGCTTCAAGGTTCTTTCTCTCTTGCAACTTTTCCTAGTCAAAAGTCAAAACCGGAACTTATATCACATTATTACTACAGTATTATACATAACATATATAATAATATATCTCAGTTTCGAAACTCTGACATAGAGTAGTCTTCGTTTTCAATATCGGATGTTGGATACTGTGTGTTGCATATCCATAAACCACTAATGAAAATCTAGAAATTTTTTATTTGTTGTGTTACTTTCCTTGCAAGTTATATGTTATCCATTGCATCAATTTTATACTTAAAATAAACTTTTGCCAATCTATTCATATGTCTACACAGTGTGAGAAGTCTTCGCCGCGAGAGACAAACCTTGAGCAAGCTGTTGCGAAAAAGATTTACGGAAGACGAAAGAGAGAAACTGTATCAGAAATGGGGCATCGAGTTGAACTCGAAGCAGAGAAGGCTCCAGCTGGTGAATCAGTTGTGGAGCAATAACAAGGATATGAGCCATGTAAAAGACAGTGCCACCATTGTTGCGAAACTGATTAGGTTCGTAGAGCAAGGAAAGGCCCTGAAGGAAATGTTCGGGCTCAGCTTTACTCCTCCCCGCACAAGGCGAAGAATCTACGGCTGGAAAAACAGCATGGCATCCCTTTTGTGAAGCTCTTGTTCATGCATAGATGCCTATATTATAAGACAGGTGTAGAGGCAATTTCTCCAAAATTATAGGCTACATAGCATTGTTTTTGTGATTGATATATATTTTGTTTAACAGATTGTGATTTTGTGATGACATTTCATCTAGTGGTGTAAAATCATTTAAAATCTTAACGGGGAGTGGACTATAGAGGCTAAAAATTGGGCTTGTTTATTATTTTAATTCTTTTATGCAAAAATAGCTACAATTTTATTAAAAAGAGAAAATATTTAAAACTATAATAAAATTTGTAAATTAAACACATAATTAAAAATATTATTTTATAACCATTGATATAATAAAATATTCATTTGATATTATACAAAATATCATACAAGAAAAAGATTAAAACATATCCACACAAAAAAACTCAAATAAAAGATACATATTAATAAATCTGATTGTTTCGGTGAACAAACCATAATAAAATATTAAACTATTAAAAATCACTGACAATAATAAATCAGAATTAAGTGTTGTGAGAATATTATCTATGAACGCAAGTTACGTATACAAGTCCAATCAAATGGTTTAAAGCGGAGAAGATCAATATGATAACAAAAAAAAATAATATTTTGATATGTTGAAATAACGTCAAATTCAACTTTAGAAAAGTTAAATGAAAAAATGGTCAAATGACCAAAAAATTTACCATAAAAGCAAAGGAAAATGTATTATAAAAGCAGATTACTAGAAATTAAATAAATTAGGAGGTTTCATGTTAAAAGCGGGAAGGACAAATAGTAGCGCTGCGGAACTATGGGGTGTGAGATAAGGTCTCCTGCTGGCCAAATCGATGAATATAACAAACCTTATCATGGATAGGGGTGTAAAAAATTGATATGGCTCGTAAAACAGACTGAAATCGACTTGAGTTAAAACTGTTTTTGACCTGCGCTGTGACGATCTGAAATCGACTTGAGTCGGAACTGGTGTTGACCTGAACCCGAGTTGGACCTGAAAATTGTGGATCTGAACCCGACCTGCATCCGACCTGAGAACGGCCTGGACCTGAATTGAACCGAAAATATGATACCCGAACCCGAGATTGACATGGTAAATAACTGGTATTACCCGACTTGTTTTCAACATGACATGTTTTTAATCTGACATGTAAATGATCCAACTTGTTAATAACATGATATGATATTTACCTGACTTATATATTACCATGGACGAAATTATAAGATTTTAATAAAATTATGATTTTTTTAGTTTTTGATGTAATTAAAAAATTAATATGATTACTTTTTTAAATGTTATAATAAAATATTTATTATGATAATTAAATTAATAAATAGACCTATATTATAAAATTATTTAATAAAATAATAAAATAATTTAAATGTAAATTAGATAAAACATGATTAATAATGAAAAGGAAAATTAATATAGTTTAATTTATATAAATTATATAGTTTAATTTATATAAAGAAAAAATAATATTAATAATGAAATTATTTATTATGTAATATATATTAATGTTTTACATTATTAATATAAATAATTTTGGCAATACATTAGTTTACATAGGCCCGATACATAAATTCACTCTTTTATTACAAATATATATGCATTAGTGCTAGTCCATTTACAATAGGATTTATGGTTTATTGTTTAATGTTTATGGTTTAAAGTTTAGGGTTTAGGGTTTCTATAAACTATATACTTTATTACTTTATATAGTTTATGCATACTGTTTCTATAAACTATATAAGTAATTTACTTTATATAGTTTATATATATATATACTATACTATACATGGTTTATACATACATATTATATAAAATTATTTAATAAAATTATTAAAATGTAAATTATATAAATCATGATTAATTAGGTGTTAAATAATTAGTATGCCACATTGCATATTATATGGTTATAAATAGTAGTACATGTCATATTAATTTCATTTGCATAATTAGCATTTTAGTTGCATGTTAGGTTAATTCACATTAATAACCCATTTATTTTGTTGTTATGAATAAGTAATAATAAAACTAAAAAATAAGTCAATTTGCAATAGTGCTAGTCCATTTACATTAGTTTACATAGACCCAATACAAAAGCTCACTCTTTTATTATAAATATATATGCATTAGTGCTAGTCCATTTATATTAGGGTTTAATATTTAGTGTTTAGTGTTTATGGTTTAAAGTTTAGGGTTTAAGGTTTATGATTTTAAGGTTTAGGGTTTCTATAAAACTATATACTTTATTACTTTATATAGTTTATGCATAGTATTTCTATAAACTATATAAGTAATTTTTTTATATAAACTATATATATATGTAGTTTATATATACTAGGTTTATACATACATATTATATACAATTATTTAATAAAATTATTTAAATGTAAATTATATAAAACATGATTAATTAGGTGTTAAATAATTAGTATGTCACATTACATATTATATGGTTCATAAATAGTAGTACATGTCATATTAATTTCATTTGCATAATTAGTATTTTAGTTTCATGTTAGGTTAATTCACATTAATAGCCCATTTATTTTGTTGTTATGAATAAGTAATTGTTGAGTTAATCGAATGACGAAATTGGCCAAGAGGGGGGTGAATTGGCAATAAAAATTTTGTGGAAGCTTTTGCAGAAAATTGAAAGTAATTGCACAGCGATTTACAGTGGTTCGACTTTCTCAAACAAAGTCTACGTCCACTACCTTAGCTATCCACACTAAGGATTTTCCAACAAATTCACTAATTTGTTCTTTCTTTTGAGGCCAAAGAGATAACCTTACAATTCCCTCAAGAGTATACCCCAACTCTTGAGAACACTCTTTTCTCAAAGAGAAGATTACAAATTTGCAAACTTACAAGAAAACCTCACAAGGTAAGATGTTTGCACAATTCTAGAACAAAGAAAAGAACACTCAAAGATGAATACAACTGAGCACAAAAAGTGTTCTTGAAAGCAAAAATGAATATTGAATGAAAATGGGCTTGAAATGCTCAAACTTGAGGTTTGATGCTTTCTCTTTGATTCTCTCTTGATTCTAGTTGCTTGATGTTTCTTATGTTTGATCAATGGCTTCTAAGCTTGCTTAAATACACCTTGGATCACTTCTGAACGTTGGGGATAATTAGAGAAGATATTATAGCCGTTTTAGTGTGAAAACATTTAATAAAACAGCTTGGACAGTGGGGGGAATCGGTTCCCTCTCATAGGGAATCGGTTCCCTAAGTGTAAAATTCAAATATTTCGACCGTTGAACAAGGGGGAATCGGTACCCCCTTGGGGGGAATCGGTTCCCTCCGAGCATTCTGGAAATCTCGGAGCCAAACCATTCAGGGGGGAATCGGTTCCTCCTATGGGGGGGAATCGGTTCCCTCTGAGTATTCTGGAATTTTTGGCTTTGAATTGGTTCGAAATACTTTGTAAAATATTTTGAAATTGTTTTATGATTAAAACTTAATTTTACACTTAAGTAAGGATCAAAAATGATTTTTGAAATATTTGGAGTAATGTTTTGATATTCGAATAGTTATATCGAATATACTTAGAAAATCATTTGGAAAATCTTAAAATTCATTTAACTTAATTTGTTATATCGAAATCTTAAAATGTTTCAACAATCTCCCCCTTTTTGATATAACAAAACATTTTAAGATTTTTGAAATCAAGTTTTGAAATTACTCCCCCTTACTTTAACACTTCTTCAATTTACCATGTAAAACATTAAACACTTATTCTTCTCCCCCTTTTTGTTAAATCAAAAAGACATTGTAAAACAAGGTTTTGAAAATCATTTAGCCAATTGATTTATTAATTATAAGCTTAAGCTGCTAAGATCACAATCAAAAGAGAGGTTAGCCATTAGTTTCATAAATCAATATTCATAAATAATGTGATATGGCAAAATTGGTCATATTGCTAATGATAATGTAAATAATGCATAAATGTATAAAACACACCAAACATATAAGTTCACACCATTCATATATCCAAAATCCACAAAATCAAACAAATCAAAATGTTGAAACAATATTCATTTTGTTCAAAGTTTTAAAGCTAAACATAAAATCAAGCATCCGGATCGGTAGGAGGAAAACGGGCTCGCATAGCGGCCATCTCGTGTGTGAGTTCATTGATACGAGCGTTGGTTGATTCATTGTTTGCACGCATCTCCCGAAGAATCTCTAATTGTTGAGCTCCCATTGTGGATAAATGAGACTCTATAGAGGAAAAGCGCGAGTCCATGGTAGCGTATCGGAAATCGAATGTCTCCATAAAGGATTGAAAATATGGAGGCATTTGATGCGTTTGTTGAGCTTGCTCCTCGGGCTGCTCTTCGGGTTGTTCAGGTTCTTCTTCAGCTTCATCAATATCTCTCATTAATTGTTCAAACTCGGGATCTTCGTCAGCCTCGGGTGGAGCTTGTGAAGAACTAGCTCCCGGAGTAGAAGAACGAACCCATTCACCGGTTTCTTTGTCCTTTACCCATCCCGCTCTCGTTAAGGAAAGAAGATTTATTTGTTTCTTAAGAGGAAAAACGGCATCTAGACCGAGTCTAAGCCCAGCTTTGGAAAACAGATTACTCAAAAAGCAACCGTAAACTAGAGATGAACAGTGTTTCTTGTTAGGAACAAGATTTACGGTTTCAACAATTTCAGCAAAAATAATCTGAGGTAGGTTAATTTTAATACGGTTTTCGAAACAATGTAACCACCAAAGATCCAAAGCTCTAAGAGTAGAATAACGACCTCCGGATGGTCGAAACCACCAAGAAATCATTAGATGAAGAAAACGCTCATGTAGGTCTAAGACACTCGCACTATCTCTTCTTTTATAACGAGAACCTAAGATTTGTTTTTCATTCGAAATACCATCATTATCTAATCCAAAAGTATTGGCTATATATGCCGGGTCAATATATAAGAATTGTCCTAGAAGGTAGGAACGAATTCCTATGGTTTCGGTTTCAGCTTGGTTTTTAACGCATACGGCATTAGAGTAGAATATACGAACAAGTTGATGGTAAACGATGGGTTCAAGATCAAATAGTTTATCAAATTTCCATTCTTGTAAAATGGGAAGATATTTAAAATTGATAGCTAACATAGCTTGACGAGAAGGAATACGTTCTTCCCGGATTTTGTAAGAATCGAAATACTGATAATACCAATATCGGTGATTTCTAGACCCAGGATGATTGAAACACGAATTTTGGATAGTCAAGTTAGGATCAGTGGGATTGGGATTAGAAATTGGAATAGAATGAGGATTTGGAGGTGGATTTGGTTGACGACTGGAACGACTAGATGAAGACCTAGGACGTTTAGGATTTGACATGGTGAAGGAAATCGGAATAGATATAATAACCTGCAATTTTAAAACAAGTGTATGCAATTCAATTAATCCCAAAACTCAAATGAGTCCTCAATATTTCAAGATTCTCTAAATTAATCCTAATGGGCAAAGTTTTTGAAAAGCTTTTGAAAAATATGGTTTTGAGAAACAATATATGTATAGTTTTTCATAACAACAATATAATTTGATCAAAACACAATAATAACAATTTTTTTTTTTTATTTCGAAATTTTTTTTTAAAAATTTGAAAAATTCTTGTGTTTTTGATGAAATTAGTTGTAACATCTAGTTTCTAATCACTAAATAATCAATGCCCGATCACTATTTCAACCTAGAACTAATTGAAACTAATCCTATGTTCAAAAATAATGAAATAAAGAGTTTAGAAAAATTTACCTTGAAATATGAAGATTGAGGGGATTTAGATGTTGTTTGCACGATTTTAATGATTCCAACAGGTTTGGAAGATGATTTATGAAGCAAATTCCGATTAATATCGTTGATTTGAAGCAAAAATGGAGATTTGAGGGGTTTAGAGGGTGAGAACGGCGGAGAGAGAGAGGAAGAGGGTTTTTGAGAGTTTGGGGGTGATTCTGCCCGATTTTAGCAGAACCCCAGGGGGGTATCGATTCCCCTGTGGGGGGAATCGGTTCCCCTTCAAAGGGGGAATCGGTTCCCTCATGGGGGGATCGATTCCCTCTGCACCAAAATGCTAAAATCCGATTTTTTTTAAGCACAAAATGCTAAATTAATCTTTTCTAGTGGTATTGGCAACTCATATATCAAACATTAATTATGTTCAAATAATTAAATTAGTCTTTAATTGTTTTTGAACATAAAATTAATTTTCATTAAGAATCACAAACTCCCCCTAACTAATAGCAAGAATGCAATCAAAAATTATTATTATAAGCATTTTTCAAGATTTATTAAAAGTGCTACAATTATTTTAAACACTAAGTGAAGATAGGTTGGTCAAACCTAATTCTCTCCTAAGTGTCCAAAATCTTTCCTTGTCTAAGGGTTTTGTAAAGATATCCGCTAATTGGTGCAAAGTATCAACAAATTCTAGAACTACATCTTCCTTAGTGACATGGTCTCTAATGAAGTGATGTCTTATTTCAATGTGCTTAGTTCTAGAGTGTTGGATGGGATTTTTAGTGAGACAAATAGCACTAGTATTGTCACACTTGATAGGAATGGTACCTACTTCAATTCCATAATCAAAAAGTTGTTGTTTCATCCATAAAACTTGTGCACAGCAACTACCGGCTGAAATGTATTCTGCTTCAGTGGTAGATAATGCAACACAATTTTGTTTCTTTGAAAACCAAGAAATCAACATATTTCCAAGGAATTGACAAGTACCGGAGGTGCTTTTCCTATCTAATTTGCATCCTCCATAATCCGCATCAGAAAAAGCATGCAAGCTAAAGCTAGAGTCTCTAGGATACCAAAGTCCTAAACTAGGAGTGTCCTTAAGGTATCTAAAGATTCTCTTAACAGCTAGTAAATGTGATTCCTTAGGACATGATTGAAATCTAGCACATAAGCAAACACTAAACATAATGTCCGGTCTACTTGCAGTTAGATAAAGCAAAGAGCCAATCATTGACCTATATAATTTAACATCTACACATTTACCTCCTTCATCCAAGTCAAGCTTTGTTGAAGAGCTCATTGGAGTGTTATGAGGTTTCCCATTTTCCAGTCCAAACTTCTTGAGCATATCTTTGACGTACTTAGCTTGATTAATGAAGATGCCATCTTTTCTTTGCTTGATTTGGAGTCCCAAGAAAAATGAGAGCTCCCCCATCATGCTCATCTCAAACTCACTTTGCATTAGCTTAGAAAATTCTTGACAAAGAACATCATTAGTAGAACCAAATATTATATCATCAACATAAATTTGAACTACTAATAAATCTTTACCTTTTCTCTTTAAAAACAATGTAGTGTCAACCTTTCCTTTTAAAAAACCTTTTTCAATTAAAAAATTTGACAATCTTTCATACCAAGCTCTAGGAGCTTGTTTTAAACCATAAAGAGCTTTTGTCAATTTTAAAACATGATCCGGAAAATTTGAATCTTCAAAACCTGGAGGTTGTTCCACGTACACTTCTTCTTTTATAAAACCATTTAAAAATGCACTTTTAACATCCATTTGATATAATTTAAATTCATTGAAACATGCAAATGCTAATAACATTCTAATTGCTTCCATCCTAGCTACGGGAGCGTATGTTTCATCATAGTCTATGCCTTCTTCTTGAGTATAGCCTTGAGCAACAAGTCTAGCCTTGTTCCTCACTATATTACCACTTTCATCAAGTTTATTTCTAAAAACCCATCTAGTACCTACAGTAGATTTATCACTAGGCCTTTCAACTAATGTCCATACTTTACTTCTCTCAAATTGATTTAATTCTTCTTGCATAGCCATAATCCAATGTTCATCTTTTAATGCTTCTTTGATGTTCTTAGGCTCTATGCATGAAATAAATGCAACATAATTACAGATATTTCTAAGAGAAGATCGAGTAGTTACCCCTTTTGATGGATCACCTATAATTTCACCATCTTTGACATAGTTGTACTCTCTTGGAAAAGATACTTCCCTTTCTTCAATGGTTGGATTCTCGAGGGGATCATGAGTTTCCTCATCTTTTGTTTCTTCCTTTGATGATGATTCTCCAACGTCATATCTAACGTCATTTGCTTGTACAATACCTACATCATCATTAACAAAAGAATCCTTCCTCGGAAGGGGATTATCATCGAAAACAACATGTATAGACTCTTCTACAACTAAAGTTCTTTTATTAAATACACGATAAGCTTTAGAGTTTAAGGAATAACCCAGAAAAATTCCTTCATCACTTTTAGCATCAAATTTACCAAGATTTTCTTTACCGTTGTTTAAAACAAAACATTTACATCCAAAAGGATGAAAATAGCTAATGTTAGGCTTTTTATTTTTGAGAATTTCATATGGAGTTTTCTTTAAAATTGGCCTAATCATTACTCGATTTATAACATAACAAGCGGTATTTGTGGCTTCCGCCCAAAAATATTTTGGCAAATTATTTTCACAAAGCATGGTTCTAGCCATTTCTTCTAAAGTTCGATTTTTCCTCTCAACAACTCCATTTTGTTGAGGGGTTCTAGGTGCTGAAAAATTGTGGCTAATACCATTAGAATTACAAAACTCAATAAATCCAAGATTTTCAAATTCAGTTCCATGATCACTTCTAACACTAGTGATAGAGTATCCTTTTTCATTTTGGATTATTTTTGAAAATGTGATGAAATTTTCTAATGCTTCATCTTTAGTACTTAAGAATAGAACCCAAGTGTATCTAGAATAGTCATCTACCAAGACAAATGCATATTGTTTTCCTCCCAAGCTAGTAGTTCTAGTTGGCCCAAAAAGATCTAAATGGATTAATTGTAATACTCTACTAGTTGATACATCATTAATAGATTTAAAAGAAACTCGTTTTTGTTTTCCTTTAGCACAAGCATCACAGATTTTATCATTATCAAATTTAAGCTTAGGCAACCCTCGAACTAAATCACATTGAATTAGCCGTTGCAGAACACTCATACTAGCATGACCTAGTCTCCTATGCCATAACCAACTATCATGCTCATCCTTAGCAACTAGGCATAAATTAGTCATATCAATAGAATCTAAATGCACCATGTAAATGTTTCCTATTCTATGACCAATAAGCATAATCCGATTAGATGCAATGTCAATGACTTTACAACCATTAATTTCAAATAAGACATTGAATCCTTTATCGCATAATTGACTAATACTCAATAGATTATGCTTTAATCCATTCACATATAAAACATTTTTAATTTGTATGGAAGAGGTATTACCTATTGTACCAATACCTTCAATGTGACCTTTTGAATTGTCTCCAAAAGTCACTTCTCCTCCATTTTTGGCGTTAAGCTCAATGAACCGGCTTTTGTCTCCGGTCATATGTCTTGAGCATCCACTATCAAGGTACCATGAGTTTGAATTTGTTTCCCGTGCCTTGTAGCAATGCTCCTTTCCCTACAAACATAGATTAATTTTTGATTTTTGGTACCCAAATTCTTTTGGGTCCATATTCATTAGTTTCCAAAATCCTAGTTCCCTTAGGTATCCATTTTTGTAGGACATCTTTATCTTTAGTAATAATGAGTCCTTTAGGAACCCATATACTTCTAAATATTTTACCATTTAAGGTTCGTTGAGGATTTCTATGATTGTAGTTTCTAAAATCTTTTCTAACAAAGTTGGATTTTGAATTTTCTCCTTTTTCAAAACGTTTTGTTCCAACTTTTTCAAAAGAGATTTTAAGATCATCAATTTTCTTTTGATGATCATCATTGACCTTTGAAAGTAAATTTTGCAAATCTAAATTTTTCTTTTCAAACTCTTCTAGTTTGATTTGCAAATCTTTAATTTTACTTTCAAGATCATTGTTGGTTTTGGATATGAGTTTATTTTCATTTTTCAATTTTGAAACATCATTTTTATATTTTAAAAATAATTTCTCATAATCCGAAGCCAACCCATTATATTCCTCTAATAGCTCATCATAAGATAAATCATCAAAATCAGATGAGTTAGAGGTTACCTTAGAATCTTCCCCGAATGCCATCAAGCACAAGTTTGCTACTTCTTGTTCCTCTTCATCGGAACCTTCTTCATCGCTCCATGTAGCCACATGAGCCTTGTGCTTATTCTTTGATTGACCCTTTTTCTTCAATTGTGGGCAATCATATTTGACATGCCCCGGCTTTTTGCATTCATAGCAAATGATTGGGTCCTTCTCTTTTGGTTCATTTTTGAGGCCTTCGTTTCGTTTGAATTTTCTTCCTTGGTAAGGTCTCATCATTTTTCTGAACCGTTTGGCAAACAATGCCATTTCCTCGTCATCATCATCATTAGAATCACTCTCATCTTTTGTGGATTTGAGAGCAACTCCAATGTTTTTCTTCTTCTCCTTCTCCTTTGGTGTCTCTTCAACTTTATCAAGGTCCACCTCATCTTCAAGCATCATCTCATGAGTGAGGAGTGAACCGATAAGTTCTTCAAGAGTTAAGGACGATAGGTCCTTAGACTCGATGATTGCCGTCTTCTTTGATTGCCATGATTTTGGGAGGGAGTAGACTAACTTCCTCACAAGCTTTTCATTTGAGATGATCTCTCCATATGATTTGAGACCATTGACAATCGTTGAAAATCTATCCGTCATAGCTTTGATGTCTTCATTTGGTTTCATCCTGAAATTTTCATAGCTATGCGTTAGAATACTAATTTTTGATTTCTTTACCTCATCTGTACCTTCATGTGTGACTTGAAGTTTGTCCCATATTTCTTTGGCGGTTGTACACGATGAAACTCTTCCGTATTCATCTGGTCCAAGAGCACAAAAAATAATATGGATGGCTTTGGAGTTGAGCTGGAACATTCTTGTCTCTCCTTCACTCCACAACCTTGGATGAGTGAGAGGTTTGATGTATCCTTCTTCTACAGCATTCCATGCTCCCATGTCACTTGCTTGAATGAAGTACATCATTCTATTCTTCCAATAGGCATAGTTAGCTCCATTGAAGAAAGGAGGCTTGTTGACGGGCATCGAATCAAGACCGGAGTCGAAGTTTGAAGTGGAGGCCATTGATGACTTTGTAATCGATGTAACTCTTCCCGGATCGACTCAAGAGGCGATTAAACCTTCAAATGAGTTAGGCTCTGATGCCAATTGTTGAGTTAATCGAATGACGAAATTGGCCAAGAGGGGGGTGAATTGGCAATAAAAATTTTGTGGAAGCTTTTGCAGAAAATTGAAAGTAATTGCACAGCGATTTACAGTGGTTCGACTTTCTCAAACAAAGTCTACGTCCACTACCTTAGCTATCCACACTAAGGATTTTCCAACAAATTCACTAATTTGTTCTTTCTTTTGAGGCCAAAGAGATAACCTTACAATTCCCTCAAGAGTATACCCCAACTCTTGAGAACACTCTTTTCTCAAAGAGAAGATTACAAATTTGCAAACTTACAAGAAAACCTCACAAGGTAAGATGTTTGCACAATTCTAGAACAAAGAAAAGAACACTCAAAGATGAATACAACTGAGCACAAAAAGTGTTCTTGAAAGCAAAAATGAATATTGAATGAAAATGGGCTTGAAATGCTCAAACTTGAGGTTTGATGCTTTCTCTTTGATTCTCTCTTGATTCTAGTTGCTTGATGTTTCTTATGTTTGATCAATGGCTTCTAAGCTTGCTTAAATACACCTTGGATCACTTCTGAACGTTGGGGATAATTAGAGAAGATATTATAGCCGTTTTAGTGTGAAAACATTTAATAAAACAGCTTGGACAGTGGGGGGAATCGGTTCCCTCTCATAGGGAATCAGTTCCCTAAGTGTAAAATTCAAATATTTCGACCGTTGAACAAGGGGGAATCGGTACCCCCTTGGGGGGAATCGGTTCCCTCCGAGCATTCTGGAAATCTCGGAGCCAAACCATTCAGGGGGGAATCGGTTCCTCCTATGGGGGGGAATCGGTTCCCTCTGAGTATTCTGGAATTTTTGGCTTTGAATTGGTTCGAAATACTTTGTAAAATATTTTGAAATTGTTTTATGATTAAAACTTAATTTTACACTTAAGTAAGGATCAAAAATGATTTTTGAAATATTTGGAGTAATGTTTTGATATTCGAATAGTTATATCGAATATACTTAGAAAATCATTTGGAAAATCTTAAAATTCATTTAACTTAATTTGTTATATCGAAATCTTAAAATGTTTCAACAGTAATAATAAAACCAAAAAATAAGTCCATTTACATTAGTGTTAGTCCATTTACATTAGTTTACATAGGCTCAATACGTAAGCCCACTATTTTATTACAAATATATATGCATTAGTGCTAGTATATTTATATTATGGTTTAAGGTTTAGGGTTTAGTGTTTATAGTTTATGATTTAAAGTTTAGGGTTTCTATAAAATTATATACTTTATTACTTTTATATAGTTTATGCATAATATTTCTATAAACTATATAAGTAATTTACTTTATATAGTTTATATATATATATATATATATATATACTATACATGGTTTATACGTGCATGTACTATAAGTTACATATATAGTTTATGGGTTAGGATTTAGGGTTCATGGGTTAGGGTTTAAGGTTTTTTATAAACTATATACTTTATTACTTTATATAGTTTATGCATAGTGTTTCTATAATATATATTTATAATTTATAGATTACTTATATTAGTTATACATACATATATATATACTATATTAATATAATTTATAATTTATAAACTATATATTTTATATAGTTTATACATATATAGTATACATACATACATATATATATACATAGAAAATTAAAAGTAATTAGAATGTATACAAGATTAAATTGCATCAAATTGAAAATTCAAAAAGATATTTACAATTAAACCATGAATAAAATGAAAGAAATCAAAAATCAAATACAAGTGGAAAAACAATGATTGTTGGAGGAGCAAGAGCCTAATTAACCCAAAAATATTTTTCTAAATAAAATCTCAATTCTCAATTTCCCTCCAAAATTTTCTATTCTCCAAATTTTTCTATTCTCTCTAAAATTTTCAATTTCCCTCTAAATTCCTAAATAAAATCAATAAATTTCACACAAAAAAATCTTTATTTTAAATAGTTTTCTTCCGCCACTCGGTTTGAATAATATATATACTATATTAATATAATTTATAATTTATAAAATATATACTTTTTATAGTTTATACATATATAATTTATATAAACATAATTTATATATATAACTTATAATAATTATATAGTTTATAATATAAATATAGTTTATATATATATATATTATATTTTTTCAATTTTTTAAATGAATGTAATTTACTATATTTTTCATTATTTCTTCACATTTTGCATTTATTTCGATTTAATCTTTTTTTTATTTTTTAATTTATTTCAATTTTAAGTCTTTCACTTTTATATGTATTCAATTTAGTCCTTAAATTTATATTTGCATCTTCATTTGGCCCATTGTTAGTTGTTATTTATATTTTTGTAATTGGCCCATAACTTTTTAAATGTGTTTAATTTAGTCCTTTTTTATATTAATTTAAACCTCACATTTTAAATTTATTTCGATTTAGTCCCTTACATATGTGTGTTGTTTAATTTATATTTTAAAATTTTATTTGTAAAAATTGATCTATGGATATTTATTTTTCTCTTAATTTACTCGAAATCATATATAATTACAACTTGTAATTCAACAATCACGAAAGATGACAAAATAATTAATCCAAAAATAAAAACGACCCGACATGAACTCAATCCGTATCTGGTAAACATCCGACCTGAATTTTAAATGTCAATGACGTGACCCGATTTGAACGAGATCCGACTGAAGTCTACTCGAACCTGAATTAACCTAGTCTTTATCTGCTTTGGACCTGAACTGTTTTGACTTGAACTTACATCGATCCGAACTGAAAATGACCTGACCTGAACCCGGTCTGGATCTGGTGTCAAATTTACCTTACTTGACCTGTATCCGATTTTACCCTACCTGACAGGATCCAACTGAAACCTGAATGATTACCCAATTTTACATCCCTAATCATGGAGTTAGATGACAAATGGGTTGTGGAATTGTTGAATGCTGATTCTACAGAGGAAACGTCAGACGAAATCTTACTAAGCGACTGCAAGGAACTCCTGAAGGGAGGTTGGATTCGAGAAGTTAGGCATATGTGGCGGGAGGGGAACAAGTGCGTCGATCGTCTGGTCAACTTGGCTGTCACTCAAGCGGAAACGCTAACGATTCTTCAGGCTCCATCGGATGAGGTTAACCAACTATTAGAGGCTGATAGGAGAGGACTTAGTACCCTAATGTGGCGTTTGGTTCATTGGAATCCCTTAGAATTAGTGGGAATTGGAATTCAATTCCACCACTTTCTCATGTTTGGTTCAAGTTTTCAAAAGGGAGATTGGAATCCAATTCCATCAAGCGAGAGAAAGTAAATTTCATCGATAACATGATGGAAATGAAATCCTTTGGAGGAGGGAATGTGAAATTTGACCATACTACCCTCATCAATCTTTTAGTATTCGGGTCGGATTTTTTTTAAAAAAAAATTGGGATCAGGTCAGATTTTTTTTAAAAAAATTGGGGTCCGGTCAGGTGTTTTAAGTTTGATATTCGGGTCGAATCGGGTCGGGTTTTTTTAAGTGTGATATTCGAGTCGGGTTGAGTTTTTTTAAGTGTGATATTTGGGTCGAGTTTGGGTTTAGGGTGAAAAATACTCGAGTCGACCCGAAAAAAATATATAATTTTACGTTATATATTTAGGAATAATTACAATAATACCCCTCTGTATATATATTTTTTCAATTAAGTCAATGTTTTTATTGAATAAAAAATAAAAATTTTATTATTTCGGGTCGGGTTTCTAATTCATATATTCGGGTCGGGTCGGGTGAAACTTTATTTTGGTCGGGTCGGGTGGAGGTTCCCTTGTTATCGGTTCGGGTAGACCAAAAACCCAACCCAACTCGACCCATAGCCATCCCTAATTGGGATGATTTTAAATTATGATGTTTATTAGTATGATTTTTATAATTTATTAAAATGAATAATCAATCAATAAAATGAAACTATAATATTTTTAAAATTTTTATAATATATTGCTACATGTAAGTTATAAAACAAACTAAAATTAAGCAAAAAAAGGGCAATTATGTCATTTTACATTACTGAAATCAAATTCATCTGACATGTCTACGAACCAAACATAATATGGAATTGGATTCCAATTCAATTTCCTGCGAACCAAACAGGTTTCAGATTCAGATTTCAATTCCTTCATAGATTCTAATTCATTCAAAAACATTCCAGCGAACCAAACGTCACCTAAGGGTGTAGGATTTTCAATCCTCCCCTTTCCTTGTAGAACCAAAAATAAATGTGATATAAATGATGTTAAATTACTTATCACTTAAATTAATTTTTGCTGGTTATATATTTTTATGAATTTAATTCATCATTATATATAAAAAAAATGTTGATATATATTTCTTTTGTAAGATAAAGTCTAATAATGTTTTTTTATTTATTTAACTTAAGGTAAGAATGGTTCCTCAATCATAGGGTGTTATTTAGTTGAGTCCCTTAATTATTAAAATTTATAAAATTATCACTCAATTATAAGATGTTACTTTGTTGAGTCTCCCGAATATTAAAAGTTATAAAATTATCGGTCGACTATTCATATGTTCCAACTCATCCTTTTCTATTAAAAATTAGCGGTCGTCTGAGTTATACGTTAACATGTTGGTTGTGATATGAAAAAATATCATCTGAGAATCGTTTGAATTGTTTTTTGTGGATCAACTCTTTGTCTATAGTATATCGTCGAGTCAATGCTTGAAACATTATATCGTTCAACCAGTACTTGAAACCAACGTCAATACCAATAGACATTATCAAAATATAATTTTATCTTATCACAGTCTACATATTGACGTTCAACTCAAACGTTCGTCAATCTTTTAACGAAAAATGACAAATTTGGATGATCATTTTATAACTTTTAATAATCTAAAAACTTAATGAAATAACTTCTTATAATTAGAGAATTATTTTATAATATTTAAGCAAGTGGTTTGTCTTCCAAATTTCTCATTTCTTATGTCACATTTTCTCCTCGTATTATTTTTTATTTATTTTTATAAATAATGTTTTTTCCCTATGATGATCATTTGAGCTCATTTGCATCCAGCATTGAACTCATTAAGTACTCGTGTAAATGGTGAATACTGTAGTCGTTCACTTTGTATCTTTGGTGATGTTGAATTTGTACAATTTGGTGGGTTTTGCAGGAAGATCCTGACACAATTGACAAAATGATAGTTGCAGGTGAATCAACTTATAATAAGTGGCGGCATCCTGATCCTTATATTCGGTGGTTTTATAAGAGAGTTTTTTGTGAATTAATGGGGATACCAAAAAGTTCCGTTTTCCTCTGATGCTTAGACTTGTCTAAAAGAGATTTTATATTGAAAGTTTGTCATCTCCATAATTCTTGTGTGTTGGGATGTTCAAATTGTTAATTCGGTTATTTACTTTAAATCGAATTAATTAATTTTTTTCTTTAACCTATTTTTTTAAATAATATTAATGGAACTGAAAATAGTTTGTTTAATTCGGTCAATATTTTTAGTTATATTAATTTGAATATAATAGAAGTATTTTTTTGTTTTGAATAAAATTTGATTGGGTTTTGAAAGTTTAATGGGTCTAGTGTGGTTAAAAAATAATTTGACCTTAATTTTTAATAGGTTTGAGCTTAATATATATAATACCTATAATATCTTTGCTTAATTTTGTTAACTAACCGATTTCAAACTAAATTAACCGTTAATCGAATTTTGAAAATTTTATTAACGATCTAACATAGACTTAATCGATCGGTTAGCAAAACTAAGTTTTGGTTCGGTCGGTTAATTCAGTAACAATTGATATGATTCTTTGAACTTCCTTTTGAAACAATTGAGAGGAAACTAGTTTGAATTCCTGAAAAATGGGATAAATCCTGAACCCATATAACTGTGACAAGCGTGCAACATGAGTGCCAATGCTTGCAGATGTTGGTGCAGCGAAATGCTACCGAACTATTTCTATCTCTTTGCCTCTTATTGCTTGGTGGAATCTCTTTCCACGCGCATTCTTGTGTTTTATCACCAATGGTTCGTTATGGATTAGGTCTTGATCTTGTTATGACACGTGATTGATTGACTGATTATAGGTAGTTCTCTTGTGAGGTTCTTATTTTCCAGTTTTAAACCTATTATGCTGTATGAGGCTCACATATAATATCAATTTGCAGTTCCATGGGCTCCTGGTGGTTCCAAGTTTACTCGAAATCCTGTTCCGCCATCTGGGGTAATTATCACAATCCATTTCTTGTTAACCAGCGTGCAGTATCTTTCATTTCACATGTCTCTTATCCAAAGTTCTTCTATGTATGCATTCACATCTCTAAAATATCCACGTCTAAACCTTATACTGCATAGTAGAAAAGTAACAAGAAAAACCTTTTGTTTTTTCTTGTATTATTACCTTATAGCGGATAGTTGTGTTCTTTCTTCCGTGCATTTTTACAATTATTTCTTCCTTTCATTAGGTTTTATCTTGATCTACTGACATACTTTATCTATATTGCTCGAGAAATGTGTGTTGAAGGAAAATGGGCAGTCATCTTGTTCTTTAATGTGCTTACAACCTCCCAATATACGTGATGCTGTGTTGCTTTATTTTGTTGCTTACTTAGTTGATCTAAATCTTTTGGGTGTTGTCAACTACTGTTACGAAATTTCCCGATTAGCTTTATTTTTTTTTATCCGTTCCAAATCTCATTCTTGATGCAGTGAGATTGTGTATGATTATGGTCGAGAAGACCGAGTAAAACATGCACCTTTACTTTCCCAAGAAATAAAGGTTAGTCATATGCTTTTGTTAATTAGACTTGCATCATCCATTATATAATTTCCGTTACTTGTTTGTCTGAAACAACCGGCTGCTGGTTAGCAGCAGTTTTCTTAAAAGGTTTAGTTGCTAAAATCTCTAGGATTCATATAGAAAATACCGTTTTACGTCAAAGAGAGTTGCTTCTCCACCTGTATAAAAGTAACGAAGGATCGAAGGGAACTACTAGTTTGCATTGGTTAAAAGTGAAATGAGCTGAGGCTCGAATAACATTCATGTTTATGCGCCTTTGTACTTATTGCAATGTGTCTGGGTTTTTCTTTTTATAAGATCATTGCTCAAGGTTGATAGATGCCGGATGATCATAAAATTATTCTTGTGAAAACTCTTTTCGTCTAAATTTATGTGCATCTTTTTCGTTCGTTTATTTTTAAAACTATTTATGTTCGGTTTGTGTTCATTTAAGTTTTTAATAACATGTTTGTGTTTGTTTATTTAATTTTGAAGGTGTTTGTATTTAATTCGTTTAGCATTTACGAATATATTTATTAACATGTTCAATTAGCATTTGTAAATATATTTGTTAATGTTCGTTTAGCGTTCGTTATGCATTTCACGTTCTTGAACATGTTGTGTTGTAAATGTATCTACTTTAAGCCCAGCTTAAACTTGTTGTAGATCCGCTATAAACGATTAAGATCAAGAGGGGCATAACTAGCATGTTCTACTTCTTTAACCAATAATAAGTGTTGCATAGTAGTTGGCGTTTTCTCTGTTCTCATGCAAAAAATCAAGGCAAGAACGAATAGGAAACCATTGGCCGCACTTTAACAAGCTTTTGAAATATCAAGAAATCATTCCTAA
This sequence comes from Hibiscus syriacus, assembly GCF_006381635.1. Taxonomy (NCBI): domain Eukaryota; kingdom Viridiplantae; phylum Streptophyta; class Magnoliopsida; order Malvales; family Malvaceae; genus Hibiscus; species Hibiscus syriacus. The sequence continues at coordinate 3,663,691 of NW_024062795.1, forward strand.
AACTCAAACCCCACCAATATAATATGAAGTAATTAATGAAAATAACCCAGAAACGTTGTACAAAAAATTAGCAATGTTATTACAGGTAACACAGAGGAGAAAATTACTCTTGTTTAGATAAGCTTGAGGCCAAGGGGTGGACCTGAGAACTTCGACCTTGTCTTTGATTCGTTCAATCTTCTTCTCCTTGTTGGGTCTGGCGTTCCCATACGTTCCTTTGAATCTCTTCCCTCTCTGTCTTTTTCTCACCCCAATCGGCGATGCCTGTGCTAGGCTAGGACACTGCTTCATCGTCACTCTCCTTGCTACAACTGCATAGTCGCCATTTCCCCTACTCCAAATCTCTCACCAGCCGGGACGGCGGATGACGATACAAGCCTAGATATTATTCCTTAAGTGGGCATCCTTTTTTCTTTTAATCTGATTAGCTTTGGGCTCGTTTATGGACAAAATGCAAGTCTCAGTATTAGTTGATTACAAATTAATATTTATTTTTAATTTTTAATAATATATACATATTTTATAAACGATTGTTTAAACCTAGAACCTCAAGAAAAAATAATATCTCCTTTAACCACCAAGTTCATTAAATTTTAAATGAATATATTATTATCATTTTCAACAAATTCATAACATATATGTGTATTAATTATCATATATCCATCATTATATGTTATTTAAATTTATTATACGTTTGATATTTTTATTTAGACTGCAAATATTTAACAAATTTAATATTTGATCTGATTTAATCAAAATTTAGATAATAATATTCAAATTTAACCTGGTTTAGATTTGACAGAAGTAATTCGTATTTGAAAATTATTCTTTTGATTCTTAAACTGTAAAGCTTTTAGTTAATTGAAAGTTAAAATTTTCCTTTGACCTCATAAATGTGTTGCTTTGGTCTCAAAATTATAAAGTTTAGAAATTGCAAAATTACTCTATGCCTCCCCCTAAATTATCCCCCTTGAGAAACTAACGAGGGAGATGGCATTGATCTTGTTGTTGCATGATGCTTCGGCCACGCTGCCACTTTTCCATTCACTCCATTAATGTCAGTAGCTATAAATGGTACTGCACGAAACCCTATCTTCGATTGTCAGATATCAGAAAATGACATGAGCCAGCGGCCATCGTGGCTTCATCTTCTTCCCAAGATGACATGAGTCACGATTTCCCACTACTCATCACAAATGAAGTTAGATATTTGAGATCTTCTTTCGAAAACCATTTTCATATCTTCCGAGTTGTCGAGATTAATTTTAACCTTCCGAGTTGGAGGACATTTGGAGGTACAACACAATCTGCAGCACTTTCTTCAACTGAATTTCCAATATCAGGCTTAGCAGCTACAGAAAAGACAGATGGAAGAAGCACGGTAATATCCATAACTCTTTGCTTGGGCTTAGCAGAGCTACAGAAAAAACAAGAGAACCATACCCCACTTATTTAAGAACCTTGGGTAACTTACCATTTCAACTAGGGGCTTGAATCTGACCCCCATTGATTTCTGCATCAAGACATTAAAATCCCAGCTCAACCCCCACTATTACCAGATCACAATTGTATCCACTGAAAGCATCCAAGTGGAGAACCACACACAAAAGCAAGCTGAAGAATTTTCATGCTAAAATGAAGATCAGAGGAGCAATAGAAATAAAAGTAATAAACTCGGCTTAAAAGAAACATGGATCGGGTATAAAACCCGAATTTACAGAAAAGGCTGGATTCGATTCCCATCCCTTCTACCCAACAAAATGCGAAACACCCTGTATGCTATCAACTTCTGCTAAAATGGAACATTATTAATGGAAATTAAATAAGGCAACAAAGCAAATTGTAGAATGTTGCTTCAGGCGTAACAATACGACCAGTGCTCGTCCTCACTAGGTCCGGACTCTACAGCAGCATTGTAATCTTCCTCGTTGGAATAGTAAAAACCGTTGTTATTCATGGCAGTCAAAGAACAAGGAGATGCTGCTACGAGATAAGGCATGTTGTGGAAGGAACGAGCAATGGTGGTAACTAAAGCAGCGTAGGTGCCTTCATCACCATGGTCCTGTCCAAAAAATTCTTCCGCACGGTGCTTGAGGGTCTCAAACATGAGCTCAGGCTCATGCTGCATCACTCGGAGGACATCCCCACATGATGGACCAGGAACAGCTCGCGTAACCACAAAGCTGTGTGGACCATCACTCTGCGACACACTAACGACACTTGGGCCGCTAAAGAGGTTGTGCACTCCACCGAGCGACTCCTGGTAAGCCCCACCCAAAAACATACCCAAATAGTACCGCCCATTAGCACCACCACCACCACCATAGCCATTACCCTCCAACTCATGTAAAGGCAAGCTCGTTTCACCTCCAATGAACTTATCGATCTTCCCATCACTGTCACAAGTTAAATCAGACAACACCCCTCTCACATCAGGCCTTTCATCCAATCGATGAATCGGGACTATAGGAAAAACCTGACTTATGCTCCAAAAATCAGGGATCGAAGTGAAAATCGAGAGATTCACATGGTATGTCCTAGTAGGATCTGATGCATCAACCATATTCGAAACCAAGTCACATAATCCATCAACAGCAGCAAGCTGTTCAATCCCCAAAGTCCCTTCTTTAAACCGATCCACACATCTTTGTTTCAACTGATCGATATAAACCAAACAAGTCTGATTCTCATGTCTCACGGCTGCCTGGATCAAGTTCCAGCAATCGGCACGAGCATCTTCAGAGAGACCCTCCAATATAAATGGAAGGTCAACCGGGTTCATTGCAGTAGGAACACTAGCAGAAATAGCCTCAAATATCAAAATAGAATGATGGGAAACAATGGCTCTTCCACTTTCACTACAAATAATTGGATGCTTGATAGATTTACGGTCACAGACGAACTTAATTGCATTAACAACAGATGAAGCATATTCCTGAAGGCCATAAGAAACAGAGAGATCCGAATTACCAGATTTCGACCCGTCATAATCGATTCCGAGGCCGCCTCCGATGTCAATAACCTTCATGTCAGCGCCAAGACGAACTAATTCAGAATAGATTTGTGCAGCTTCGCCGACACCAGCTTGGAGCAAAGTTGTTGAAGGGATTTGGGATCCAATATGGAAGTGTAACAACTGCAGACAATCAAGCATCCCCGAATCTTGAAGCTTTCTAACAACCCTTAAAATCTGGGTGGTTGTTAACCCGAACTTGCCTTTCTCACCCGAAGTTGACCCGAAATGACCCGAGTGTTTGGTTCTCAGCTTGGCTCGGACTCCAATCACAGGTCGAACAGAAAGTTTCTTGCTTATTTCAATAACCAAATTCACCTCTTCTTCTTCTTCGAGAACAATTACAGTGTTCAACGCGAGCTTCCTTGCTAACAAAGCAAGGAAAATGTACTCCGCATCCTTGAAACCATTGCAGATCAACAAGGCCTCTGGGTTTCCCTTGCAGAGGCAGCTCATGGCAAGGAGGAGTTCGGGCTTTGAACCGGCCTCAAGTCCGAACCGGAAGGGCGACCCGAATTTAACTATGTCTTCAACAACGAACCTGTCTTGGTTACATTTAACGGGATATACGCCTTGGTAATGAGACTCGTAGCCTTGGGCTTGGATTGCAGATTCAAAAGCCGAGTGAAGAGACTCGAGCCGGTTCTTCAACACATCTGGTACGCGAACAATTAGGGGAAACTGTAAACCGAGTCCGCCCACCGATTTCGGATCCGAAACTTTCTTGACGATTTTCAACAAATCGATTTCTTGGTGTGCAAGAGTGTCCGTTCCGTACGGACTAACGGTGATATTGCCGGAGTCATTGACGGAAAAATAAGGGGCTCCCCAGCCTTCGATACGGTAAAGAGCGGAGGAGTGAGCAGGGGACCAATGGGTTGAGTTGGAATTAACGGCGGCGGCGGTGGAAGAAGCAAAGGGAGCCACCGCCGGAAGGGAGCCGTCCCCGGCAACGAAAGCCGCGTAACCAGGAGGCGCTACGGCAGCAGCATCTACACAGCAAGCCAGGGCCGGCATCCTATGAATGAATCTGTAAAACTAGCTAAAAAAGTTATGAAAAAGACAAAATTAAAAGGTTAACAAAAAATGATGATATTTGTGATTAGCTTTCAAAAGGTGGGAGCTTTAAAGCCCGCCGAGGCCGAGGCCCCGGCTACTCCCTCAAAAGAAGCAGACGACGACTCTATTACAACCGGAACAACACTTTCTCTTTACCCTAAACTTCAAAATCCCCACGCCGACCCTTTCAGCAGAATATTTTTAACAGATTGAAAATTAAAAATTTCTCCTTTTTTATGTAAACGCACAAAATTTATTCTGCGGAAAAGGAATTCACCATGCAGATCACAAAACACAAAAAAATCAAGATTTTTTTTAACGAAAGAAAATTAACTGAGTAAGAAAACAAGATTTTCCCGGAAAACAAGGGAAAATCTGAGAGAAATGAGGGAGGGCATTAATGTGTTATATTCAAAAGAGACGTTAGCAGTGGTTGATTGGGCGAGAATTGCTTGAACGCAGATGGGTCCTTTATATAGGCTGTTTTACGGGCCGAAGTTGGCTACGGGTTCGGGCTTTTAGGTACCCGAAACAATTTCTCGTTTTTTCTTTCCAATTTTAATTTTTTTTCTCACTAAATAAATGGAAAAAAGCGTTTTTTTAATTTTATTTCCTGGGCCGTTGATGCTGAGATCCCGTTAGCAACGGTTAATCAGCGTCGGGTCGCCGCGTGAACCGATAACTATGGGGTCCATTTCATAAATCTCACGGAACGTAAAGGACGAAGTTTTATAAAAATGTCGTGCGATATCTTGGAATAAAAGCTTAATTTTACTGATATAGAATTTTGAGATTTGATTTCTTTAATTCAATTTAGTACCATTCCTTTTTTTTCTAGTATTATTATGATCGCACCTAATAATAGGTCTAAATTTATAAATTGTAACGTCACAAAATGAGATTTTTTTTATTTGATTAGTTAATATTTTCATATAATCCTAATTGAATAATCTATACTTTATCAATTTAACGACAGTAACTGAAGTATAAGGATCAATTTATGAGAAGGTGGAGTAGAGAGATTAATTAAATATTAAATTTCAACATGATTAATGGACTAAAACAATAATTAGACCTTAAACGGCTGTGATTTGGTCGGTAGAAATGCAACTTTTAATTTGAAATCCATATAATCACGTGGATTTCACGTGGAGTGCATTAATTGATGGTATGGTTCCTACTTTCTACACAAGTTCTCGAATGTGATGTAAACATTGACTCCTCTCTTCTTTGTATTTCCTGTCACAATCTATTTTAAATTAGAACTTGAGATGCTAATGTTGCAGGAGAAGCTGAAAGAATTATTAATGTAAATTTATGCTTTTAAATTTTTTAAATTAAATATTTAATGTTTTTTTATTATTATTTTAAATTTAAATATTTTATTATTATTATTTGATTTCATCTCTTTGTATATTTGAATAATCTTTTAATAAAATAATGTAAAATAGGAATATTTTGCCAACCTAATAATAATTCATCAAAATGAAGAAGCAAATACGTATTTTGATAACACATTGGGGCGTTGAGGAAACATGAGATGAAGAGAAGGATATGGAAAAAGAAAAAGTCGGGAGAAAATGGGGGAAGCAAAAAGCATTGAACGAGTGAGCCATGTTTAGGTGACTCGTAAGCAAAAACCTTATCTCCCAGAGAATCTGCCAGTTTGACGCTTTTATAACCCTCTTTTTGTTTTCAAAACGTTAAAACTGACGGTACGTTGCCTCTTTGCCATGCCCACCCAACGACGGCCGTCTAGTTTAACGCCGCGCATGTAACACGTAAAATCTACAATTGACATAAGCCTTAATGCACTTTTTGCTCCTTCAGCTATGTCTGCTTTCTCAATTTAGTACCTAAAATTCTTTTGATTACAAGTGTTTCTAACGTTTCATTCTGCTACTAAATTATCCCAATGAATTAATTTCATTAAAAAATAATAAAAACGTGAAACGTTGCATTTTAACCAGGTCAAAATAAATACTAGTATTATTAAAAAAGTTAAATACTTAATATATTAGTATTATAAAAAAAACAAATAACAATCATAAATAATAACAATGAATATTTCTTTTAATACATAAACTCAAGATTACCATTATTAGATATTGTTATACTTTTGAAGATCCTTCGGAAACTGTCAAATATTCATTAACAAAGACCTTCATAACATTCAACTTTTGAGTGGAGCCTCCAAAAGTTATTCGAAGATACCACATCATCTTCGGAACCATCCTGTCAGGATCGTTCTTTAGAGTTCATACTCTTCATTATTTGACGCGATTTTTAATAGAGTCGAGTCTGATAGTTGATAGTAATATTTATATAATCCGCTAGCATACAAACAGATATTATGACCTTAGGTCTATCACCATTAACTAAAGGTTATTATAAATATCTCTCAACTACGACTAAGAGAAAATTGAGACTAATATGTTTTCCCTTCTTCACTTTTTTCTTCCCCTCACGCTTTCATCTCTCACAAGGAAATATAGGTCAACGATCGTTATCTCACTAGCGGGAACGGAGCTAGGATCAAATGTTAAGGGGTAAACTCATTTTAAATCAAAGATCAAGAATTTATTAAGTATTCACATCTAAAAATTGGGAGGCACATAATCCTTATTTAACTAATATTTAAACTAAAAATGACGTAAAATGTCGTTATACCAAAAATTTTGAGAGAGACAATTGCCCCTCCAAACCACTATATAACTTCATCACTATCATTACCTGCGATTCTCCATCCATATTAGGAGTAAATCATCAACGAACTACAAGATAAATTTATTTCCCACAATAATAACGTGTATTTTAAATATATTTCATAATATTATATTTAAATTAATAAAATAAAATAATCAATATATATCGATCTTTTAAGGATTCATTTAAATTATTTTAAAGTTGGTTTGTATCTTGAAGGGGAAGGTTTTTGCTGGGCCTAAAAATCTTGAAATCGGAGTCGGAAGATAGTTAAAGGCGGAGCAGAGTAGGTAGGTGCCCCTTGATTTGCAATAAATGAGTAAAAGAAGGTGGGTTAATTGGTGATGGAAAAACATCATCTTGGACCCTAACGACCATGTGCCGAAGACTAGTTGACTAGCTGTGCAACGTCCAACTCGGCATTCAGGTTTTACTCGCAACTCACTTTTATTTCACCCTTTTGACTCGGTCCTTCAACGGCAGCAGTTGAAGGTGCAGACAAAATTCCACTCAAAGGCAACGCTCCATACGGAGCCAAGTGGAATCTAGATTGCTCAATACCTTTTCAGTTTTTTCTTTTCTTTCATAAATAATGAAATATTTAAAATCATTCTATCATGTATTATTTAAATATATCACTAATCGATAGATTTTTCTTACCCATTTCTATTTTTTCTTATTTTTTCTCAATATTCAAAGTTTTAATTTTAATTATTTTATTTATTTCAAAATGCTTAATATATATTTGATTATTGTATAAAACATGTATTTATATTGTGTTTCTGTAAATGATTAGTGGCATTTGTCGGCTGACAAATTTAAATGAGATTTAGGATGAGTCAATGCTCATTTTAAAATTTGATCTTTTTTTAATTTTATTTGTTTGATTTATTATTAGTGTTCACCATAAAATTATATTTATACAATTTATGTAAACATATTATTAAATTTTAAATATATTTTTAAATTCGTTGCGGGCATCCTAGCCGATGTTGGTTTTAGTGACATTGAACCAAACTCGTTGAGTCGTTTGAAGTAAAAAGACTGACCGAGACAAATAAGCTTTTGAATGTTTTTGTTTCTTTCCCGCGACACGTAGGATCTACCCATAAATCACTCAATCTATTTACCTAAGCAATTATCTCATCATCAAGGTCATCTTTGTCTTTTTAAATCCATTTAAATTCATATTTTCATTTTTTGGGCAGACTACATGTTTACTCATCAAACTTCCAATATGTTTGATTTTAATCACCTAACTATAAATTTTTTCAATTTCATCAATAAACTTTCAAATTATGCTTGTTTAGGTATTTTCAACGTGTTTGATTTTGGTCACCTAATAATAACAGTTTTCAATTCTATCACAACTTTTAAATTATGCTTGTTCAGGTCATTCAAATGTTAGCACTCGTATGAACCAAATGACCTTGTTCTTTTCTATAACTGACATCTATCATCATTTGATTGCCACCTGCCATCGATTGCAATTTAAACGGTACAAAAACATTCCATTTTATCTCTTTCTCGTCTTCTCAAATTAGTTTTCTTCAATTTTGATAAAACTCAGATCAAAATCTTTGATCGTATATTGATCCTATCTATAATTTCTAACATTTGATCAATATGAAATTGTGATATAATGTTTTTCTCATATTTCTCAACCTCCATATTCTTCAACTTTGGAATAAAAATACTTTGATATCGATGAAATAAATAGAGTCTAACAATATTGATTTCAGAGGAAAGTTCTAGGGATTTCTTTGCATAAATTTATCCCAAAAAATGTAAATGACATTAAAGAATTAACAAGCAAGTGACCTGAACGAGCAAAATTTAGAAGTTCAATGATAAAATTTAAAAACACATAATTTAATGATTGCAATAGAAATATTGACATGAAATAGAAGAAAAATGCTATAACAAAATATTAATACACAAATGTATATTATAATTTAAGTATCATATATTATTAATAGAGTAAATTATATATATATATATATATATATATATATATATATATATATATATATATATATATATATATATATATATTATTAGTGTAAAATACACAAATTGTCCCATGACTATAGGGAATTACTCTGTTGAGTTCATCTACTATTAAAATTTACAAAATGGTCACTTAACTATTCGTTATGTTCTAAACTAGTATTTTTTCTTTAAAAAATTAATAGTCGTCTAAAATAGATGTTAACGTCCAGCTCAAATTATCGTTATTTTTAACGAAAAAATATCAATTTGGAACATAATGAACAGTTGGGTGACTATTTTATAACTTTTAATAGTCCCTTTAAACCATTTTATAACTTTTAATAATCAAAAAATTAACAAAACAATATTATATAATCGGGAGTCACATTTGTATATTTTACCGATATTAATAATATGGTATTTTTAAAGGTGGATATGTTAAAGGTATTGACACGCTGATTGGAGTGAGTGATGCAATAAAAAGTGGCGAGGATAAATGACGTGGCAGAATATGACTGGAGAAGAGGAATCAAGCGGTTATTTCGGATGTGTGCTGATAGAGAGTGGGACCAGTAGTTTGACAGAGGATCTGCTCATTATTTTTGTGCCCATGTGGACCTCTTTTTTATTTGGATTAATCAATCATCTACCCCCCTAACTATATCTATTTATTAACTTGTATCCTTTAAAAAAATCTTTACTCATAAGTTTTAATTTTACTATTATTTCACCTCAAATCATTAACACCATTTAGAAAATAAAAAAGTTTTAGCCAATAAGAAGATGTCAGATGGTACTTCAGAGAAAAAATATAGACATTACTTAATGAAAAGGATAAATGGCATATCAAGTCATTTATATTTTTCTTTTTTTTACTTATTTAAATCTCTAATTTTTTATTTATTCCAAAATTAAATCCTATTTCTTTCTCAAATTATAATTTAGTAATTGAATATATATATTTCTGTAATCTAATTATAATTGATACCAAAAATTATAATATGTAAATAAATTGATTTCTAAAATATATATAAAAATTAAAACAACTTTAGACAATACCAATAATGAAAAGTAACTAAAAGTCAGGGAGGGTGTGCAAAGGATATTATATTTTTTTTCAAAGGGCCGGATTTCAAATGTATATTTAATTTTAGTATTATAGCCGAAAATGAAAGTAGAAAGAAGGGACCTTAAAAAAAGATACCCCAGATCCGATTCCATAGGTCTGCTACCCTCCCCTCGCTTGTCCTTTTTTGAATGTGACAGACCCGTGATTTTTGAACAATAACACCACAAGAATCTGCCAACTCCCTCTTTCCACTATACCTTCTAATTTGACTTTATTTCTATGTGATAAGAGTCGTTCCAAATACAATAATAACAACAACAAAACATTATTCTCATATGCAATGGGGTAAGAGAGAGGTAAGATAGTAGGCTGTCAACGTCAGGTTAAGAGCAGCTTCCGTGTAAGACTTCCGGCAGTCAGAAAATTAAAAATAAAGATAAAATATAATACATGTATAAATAAATAAATACATAGTTGAACAGTCTTCATATACAGATAAGTATACACAGAAGCCATCGATAGCAAACTACGATAATGAATAAAGTCAAATGGGTTAAAACCTAAACTAAGACAACACTACTCCACTACCCTAGTTCTAAGCCTTTATAAAATCCAATGACATAAACGTATAAAAAGTAGAGGTCAATGGAAATTACTACAAATGCAATTAAAAAGAAGACAAAGATGATACACCCTATAGCTATGAACTACACTACTCGGCTACTCTGATCTTAAGTCTCCATACTTTCCTATCAGAGGTCATGTCCTCGGTAATGGCTAAATCCTTCAAATCATATCTCAAACAGTCTACTCACTTCCTTCTTAGTCGTCATCTCTTTCTGACACTGTCGACTGTAATCGACTCTACCCTCCTGACCGCATCCGACGGTTGTCGCCTAAGGACATGCCCAAACCACCGTAGTCTTCCCTCCATCAATTTTTCAGATACAGGCACCACCCCCAAGGACATCCTAATTGCAGAGTTTGATGTCATGTCCCACAGAGTCCTACCACGTATCCATCGAAGCATTCTCATTTTTGCAGCCTCCATCCTTCTTACGTGATCCTTCTTGATTGCCTAACATTCTGATACTTCTTTATTGCCTAACATTCTGATCCATACAGCAGCGCTGGTCTTATTGCCATTCTATAAAATTTTCCCTTAAGTTTTAGAAACACCTTCTTATCACACAAGATCAAGTCCGTTCCAAATCATATTCTTTACTCTAAATGTACATCTTCAATTTGAATTTAAATTTTATTATAAAATATATAATTGATACAGTGGTATGAAACATTATATCACTTAAGTAAAATCAAATGTTCTAATCATGACGTTTGTGAATTGAACAAGCTGGAATGAGACGTTACTATCGCATTTACAGTATTCGATTCGAATTAATCGATTCATATCATATTAGCACCAATTAAAGAAATTCTTTCCATTTTAGGTGCCAAATTAATACAAAAAATCTCAAGTATCAATTTGAGAACATTCATCAAATTAAAGTACCAATTTGTATAATAAAACGTTTTTTATATTCTAAATATATGAAATAACAGTCTCGATGTCATTCAGCTCATCCCTGTGTGTGCATACACACACATACGAGGTTATCAGGGGGAATTTAGCCTCCAGGAGTAGGCGAAGGTCTCAGCTCCCTTGATTGATTGTACGATTTCATCTACAGTCCATTAAGAGCATCAATAACTCAAAATCCTGTTAATCCTTTAATTAAATTAAAAAATATATTCTGACCCATGTTAAAAATAGTTATTTAACATAAAAAAATTAATTTTACCACCGTCCTCTTAAACAAAATGGACCGAAGATGGATTGGTGAGGGTAATTATCTCTAAAATTTTCAAATCATTATGTATTTTAATTTCTTTTAAATTTTTTATTTATAATATATTTTTATCTCTCTAAAATTTTAAAAAAATTTCTCTCTTAAAGTTTTAAAAATTTATTTTGTCTACATAAAATTTTAACGTTCGTTCTCACCTATAAAACAAAATTTTTATTTTTTGACAAAATAAAATGAAAAGATATAAAACATGCCGATGTTAACCAGGCTCAGAACAACCGAAGAAAGAGATAAGATTTGGTGTCGTATCCGTATCTAACCCCAACCCAAGGTCCAAATTTAATTCTGCTTTCCCTCACTCTCCTTATGTATTTTCTCACGTGGAGTGCTTCATGATTTAATTTTCAGTCTTTAAATAAAAATAATAATTACATATTTAAATACGTTCAAATTTTATTTTTTAAAATCAAATAACAATTATCTTAATCAGCAACTGTACAATACTTATGTAGTGATTGATTCCGTAATTGGCTAATTGCGGGAACGATAGAATTACAGCGCTGTGGAGGGTAAACTTGGAGCCAAATCATACATATACAATGAGAATCAAAGTAAAAAAAGAGTGGAACACGTGAACCAAATAATAATTTTATACATATAAATATATAATTTATCTAGAAGTAGTTGTGCGAAAATTTTAAATCCTCTAATTATTTTCATGATAATTTATTAGATTGATAATTTTTCTTTTATATTTATATATTCTTTTTATTAAATTAAAAAATATTTTTAATTATTTATATGATCGATTTCTTAGGTTTTGATTACTTATGTTATCTATGATTATATTTTAAAAGTTAAATTGTTTCTTAATAAAGTCACTGAATTGTTAATATAACATAACATTTTAATAAAAGTGGTTAATTTTAATTTAAAATTTAAACTTTAAATAAAATATTAACTTGACATTTAAATTCCAGATAAAATATCATTTTGAGTACTAAATTTTAAATAAAATATCATTTTTACGTTTGAATTAGATCAAAGTTTACTGTCACTGACTGCAACTATCGACTGTCGTTGTCAGTCATCGTCGGTCAACATTGATGATTGTCATCGACGAGTATTGTACCTCAAAGTTTCAAGTTTCACTCATTTTAACCTCCTAAACATAAATTCGATATTCATTTTATCAAAAAAAATGTTCTCAACTCAACAAACCTGACTTAAAATACTTTACTTTTATTAAAAATTAAATCATAATAATATATTTATCACTAATATTTCAATAATATACTATATATCTCGGTTTTAAGTTCTAAATGATATCTTAGTATATGAAAAATAATATATGGTATTATAAAGAAAGAATAAATGACCAGAATTACAAATAAAATATATTTGTGAATTATTAATATAATAATCGAGTTTGGTTCAGTGGTTGAATATATTTTATTCCTGATATCGCAAGTTTAATACTTATATGAGAATCAAATTGATAAATTTTTTATATATTAATAAATTATTTTAAATTAAGAGTAAATTTATCCTTATTATTTATTAATTTGATGGTGATATCAACACGTTGACATCGGATCCAGCAATATCATCTTATTATTTTTATTATCTTTAAAAATTTGGAATATTCTGGACGTTTTGGGTCTCGAAAAGCGCCTTCAAAACAATCTGGGTACATTCAAGAATCCAAGGCCATTATAATACATATTTGAAAGTCGTTTGTTCAAAAAATAATTAAATTTTGTTTGTCTTATGCTGACTATTATTTCAAGACAATAAATTACTCGTTATTATTTTTGTGTTAATTTCATCACATGTCCTCAAAGTACTAATCTCATTTTAAATTGGTCCCTAAACTTGTAAATATTTCAGTTTCGTCCCTAAACTATGACCATCATAATAAACTAGTTATCAAACATTTGAACATTTGAATTTCATCCTCAAACTATGACTTTCATTAAAAATTTGTCCCCAAAATTTTTGAACATCTTAATTTCATCCCAAATTATACTTATATACTAATCACATCCCTTGTTAATAAAATTATTAGCCTAAGTTACATTATTATATGTTTGAAAAATATTAGGTTAGACTGTGGTTGAAACTAATCACATATATTGGATGAATTTTGGGATGAAATTGGAATATTCAAAACCTTGGGGACCAATTTAGAAGGAGGGTCATAATTTGAGGATGAAACTAGAATATTTAAAAATTTAAGAACTAATTTAAAATATGGGTTATAATTTAAAAACATATGATACAATTAACTCTTATTTTTTGTCATGTTTTTGCTTCATGTTATCAACTTCTCAAAAACTCAACTTTATCTTCATTTAATCATAATTCTTCGTCACTAAATTTTAATATACAACCTCATCAAATATCAATACTATACTAAAACAATATGCATTTCTCATCGTCAGGACTGAAGTCCAAATACACGATATTCCCACTCTTCACCGAAATTAGAATCTTAAATTACTCGTACACAAAAGCTATAGATCTTATGACATGTCAATTGTACTTAAATTACTCTTTAAATACCAAGATGAGAGAAGTGAACAAATTCAAGGACCAGTTACAAAATGAAGTCTTTTAATTGTAAACTACGTTGGTTGAATAGTAAACGACGTTCCATTCTTCATTTTTCTCCTTTTCCTCGTTCAAACATGTATCAAAATAAACCTATCAAATGAATTTAATAGTAATAAGGAATGTTATTATTTTTAGAAGTTTTAAATTTGAACAACTATATCTACCAAATAAAATATGTATACATTATTAATTTGGTAAGCTGAACTGAAATATATTAAGCTGTTATAATTTAGGCTATAAAAGCCCAACAGAGGTAATGTGCACAACACCCTTGATTAGATTAATCTTTGAATAAAAATCAGATTATATACTTCTCTGTAGTGAATATTTGAATCAAACATAAGTACAAAACACTAGTTTTTAATATCACAAACGCTAGTCAACGCTCAGTCGCTTACTAGTCTAGGGATGTTATTGAGGGAGTCGACTACGAGTTAATTTTTTTTCCGCTTTAACCCAAAAATTATTCGATTTGTTTTCGAATCTACTTGATATTCGATAAGTTTAATAAAATTTTATTCAAATCATACTAGGTAAAAAAATTTCATCATTCGACCCGACTTGTTACTTGTTAAGCTCTCCAAAATTTTCACTTTATATATATAAATCCAGTAATACTATATAGATCTTAATATAAATTTTAAAAATTAATAGAAAAATATGAAAAAAAGTGTGTAAAATAATTCTAAATTCTAAACTTCAAAATAATATTCCATAAATACACCAAACTAATATATTACAACTAAAGTAATAATCCACAAATACATCAAACTAAAATATTGCAACTATTCATAAAAAAAATTAACAATTCATAATTAATTCTTAAATAATATTAATAATGTACTTAGAATTTTATCGATTCGAGTTGAGTTAGACTCTATACCTCGATTTTCATATGGAAAGAAGTATCAGAATCGAAATGTGTCCACTAAAGATATTTTTTTCTTTGTTATTTCGCTTATACCAGTACTCCTACTATTGCTTCAATTTCTTGTTAAATTTGTATCAATTCAGATTTAGATTCAAATTCACAAGTATACACTGACAAAGAAACTTGGGATATAATTAAACACTGGATCATACATTTATCGTCTCTCACAAAATTAAACTTCCATTAAAGATGTTCAACTCTCTGCAACATACTGATAAACAAAAATCAAACAGGGTAAAGCTCCACAACATTTTATTAAGACAAACTCGATTATTCTATTTCTAAGAAGAGGAAAGAGCAGCCAAGTAGTTGTTTTCATAAGAGTATTAATGCGAACCTCGCACTTGATGTCAAACCATAATTAACCCGAGATACTCTTTCCCCGTACAATTATACAATAAGCAATGAAAGAATACTAAAACAGCTCAGCAAACGTCTCATTCTGCTCTAGATTGGCCGGCTCGAGAAGACAAGATGATGCCAACGATAAGGCCGTAAAGTGCCAACGCTTCAGCAAAGATGAGGATAAGGATCATTCCAACAAAGAGTTTTGGCTGCTGTGCGTTAGCTCTGCCACAAATTATCGTAATGTTTGATTTCATTGAGCATTCAAAATACTTTCAATGATAAGCAACAGATAAACAAAATATATCACATACAAGCAATCCGAAGGTCATATCAAACATTATCAATCTATCAGTAATTTTATTATAATTTAAACACTGAGTCTCCGAAACTGACGCTTTTATCCGATTTCAAAATCTCCTTGAGGCCTGTTTTAACTTTTAAAACAACAATAATATAAAATCAGTTGCTAAGACCCTGAAATGCAACATTATAGTAAGAACCATGACAAGAGACATGAGCACCCTAGATATTAAACCAAATTTGGAGAGGGCATACCATGCCGGTAAACTCCATAGTGACAAAGCAACCAATTAAAGGAATAAACAAATTTTTAACAGGCCAACAACTTCTGGTTTCAATCAACAATAACAATGTTCATATGTAAGTGAAAAACATGACGCTAAAAGCAACATACCTGACACCAGCATCACCAACAATTCCGATTGCCATTCCAGCAGAAAGGCCAGCAAGTCCACAAGCAAGACCAGAGGAAAGATGGGCATAGCCATCAAAAAGGTAATATGATTTCGCCTTAGGATTGATACCAGTACTAATAATAACAGCAATAATCAAACCATAAATACCCAAAACACCAGCCATAACAACCGGAACAATAGATTTCATAACCAACTCGGGCCTCATCACACCCATTGAAGCCACACCAACACCGCTCTTAGCTGTCCCATATGCAGCTCCCATACCTATCACAAATATTAAATTTTTTTTTTCAATTTAAAACATGCAGGGTTCACTTAAGACAATCCATAACTAATCTTCAAACTTTTTTTTTTTTCTGATTTAAACCATGCCTGAGTTTATTTGAACGGAATCCCTAAATCCACATTTTAAAAAATCAATTTAAACATCCTGGTATTGTTAGAATGAATTATTCTTGTTAGATCCACATCTAAATAACTCTAATTTACGCGAATTTTGTCGTTTAATTCCAATAAAACTTGAACTTTTAAAGTACACAATTTTCTCAGCTAGATCAAGTAAACTTTTAGTTCAGAATTATTAACATCTCAGCATCGAAGATCCATCAATTCAATATTATAACATCAAATTTATACATAAATTCACTATAAAAAGAAATCATAATATATATTTTTTCAATCAGATCGTCCAATGATGCTAAAATCTAGTTGATCCATCAATGCTCCATCAGATATCAATAAAATGGAAATTACAAGAGATCATAAATATTATATTAAAAAACGATAACTTAAGAAGAGAGAGGGTAAGAATTGGTTACAGGAGAAGACGAGAGCAGCGGCGGCGCCTAGGAAGCCGAAGAAAGGAGCCGTTTCATCGCCGCTGAAAGAGGAAGACATGGTGAGTTTAGTGGATCTGAGACACGGTGGTTTAGATCTGAGCTTTGTTTTCAGAGAGTTTATTTAAATATCTATTTTCCACTTTGATTTGCACTCTCCAGTTTGATGGGAAAACAACCATACACAAATTTTTATAGTTGCTCAGGTTTGTCTTTTGCGGTTAATGAGCGTTATGGGCCAAGTTAAGTGTTGGGCTAAAGATTTTTCTTTAATTAGTTTAAAGTTAATTACATTACACGTTTTAAAATTATTATCCTTATTCTAAATTGTTTTTTTATTTTATTTCTAAAACTCTCGTGTTAAATTAATATTTAAATTTTTTAATATTTTAATTCCATATCAAATTCTAACTCTCGTTCTAAATTAGCTGTTAAACTTTTAAACATTTTAATTTCATCTCAAATATTGGTATATACTAATTATATCCAATGTCAATAAAACTGTTATGTCAAGATATATTATTATTATTTTTTTAAAAAATATAGGTTGAAATTAATTACATATTTGGATTAATTTGTGGATGCAATTGGAATATTAAAAAGTTTGAGGATCAATTTAAAAGTTTGAGGATCATAATTTAGGGATGAAATTAAAATATTTAAAAGTTTAAGCACCAATTTAAAATAAGATTTATAATTAAGGGATAAAATTAAAATGTTCAAGAGTTTAAAGACTAATTTGAAATAAATGCCATTGTTCGAGAACATGTGATGCAATCAATACCCCAAACTAGCATATATTTACATAATATTTAATTTTCTAGTTTTATGATATTGAAAGAATGTAAATAGGTGATTGATATACACAATTAAAAAATAAAAAGGTTCTTAAAGGATAAAAAGGGATGTGTATAATGTAAGTGCACAAAGCTTTAATCTAAAGCATTCATTTTTATTTATCCAATTATCTTAAATCAATATAAAATTATAGTATTAGTATATCTTAGAGTTAATTGCACTACACATCTTCAAATTAGGATCTTATTCTAAATTGGTCTCTAAATTTTTGAACATTTTAATTTCATCTCCAAATTGTGACTCTCATTTTGAATTGATCTCAAACTTTTGAACATCTCAAATTCACACGCAAACTATGGTCCTCATTTTAAATTGTTCCCCAAATTTTTAAACATTTCCATAAGATACCAAAAATCATTCGAAAAAGTTTAGGGATGAAATTAAAATATTAAAAAAGTTTAGAGACAAATACAAAATGAGGATAATATTTTAGCGATGAATTTGGAATGTTCAAAACTTTGTGGACCAATTTAGAATGAAAGTCATAGTTTAAGAATCAAATTGTAAAATTCAAACATTTAGAGACCAATTTAGAACAAGTCATAGTTTGAGGGCGGTATAGTAAAATTAACTCTATAGATTATATAGGAAGATAAAGTTGAGAAGAGAAAAATGTAAACGGCAGCGTTTTTATTTTGGACTTAAGAAATCTAGAACGTCGTCGTTTTCATTATTTCAAGTCTAAAGTTCAACCCTTTTCCCAATAATTTAATTTTTGTCTCTGGTCCTTTGCAAAAACAATTTGTCTCTGGAAATCGAACTACGCTGTTGTTTCCGTTTTGGGAACGAAAAAGCACTTTCGTATCATTGCTCCATTTCTCTGTAAAAGAACTTAAGATAGCTTTTCACTTTTCTCAAGTTATTTTCTTTTTTGTTCAAGATCTCCCCACACGCATCGAGCATTCTGTGAGGTTATTAAGCTCATTTTTTCTTCTTTTTTCCCCCTTCAAATTATTGTTCTATAAAAGGAATTTCGATTGTAGTAAACAAACCCTAACTTTACTGGAAGCTAGAACTGACCTGGGGTTGTACATTTTCTTGTTCACTTTTATCTCCTTTTGTTTTGTGTATTTCTGCTTCTTTTGTAATTGCTCGTTGTATATTTTTTATTACTAAATGTTTTAGGTTGTAGTTCGATTTTATGCTCACTGGTAAAATCGGACTACGGAATGTGCTTAATTAGAGCCTTGTTTACTTGCATTTATGTCATTCTCAGTATTTTTTTTCCTACGAGTTGCTTGAAACTGATCTGTTAAAGGAAAAGGAATTGTTCTTCTATGTTTTGTTTGGGAAATTAGGGATCTGCATTGTTCATTCGATGGGACTGGAAATGCTATGCAAGAATCATTTGGATTTCAAATATTTTCTGTTTTTTTTAATTAGTTTTCATGCCTGTGTTTTATTTCTTTTTGGACTTTGGGTTTATGGTGTCAGGGTTTGAACTCGCTCTTTCTTGAGCTGTTCATCAAGCTCATGGGTTTTTATTTTATCTCATCTCATCTTATTTTGTTTTGTTTTGTGTGTGCGTACCCCTTACTTTTTGATGCTTTCCTTATTTATGAACTTACTGAAATAAGTGTTAATAAGTATTGCAACTTTGCTTGACTGTGTTCATAGTAGGTACTGGCTTTACCCATTTTGCTGCTTAGATATTTGTCAATCACTAGAAGCCGTCTCGAGTTCTTTGGTTGCTTGCCTTTATTTGATGACAACCTTGCATGCATTTTAGTATTTCTTGATAAAGACTGTTGTTCCATTTGTTTCAGGTGCCTTGTTAACAAGTTTGAAATGATTGTAACCATGACACTTTTGAGTCTCTAGGGCTTGAGTATTCAATCCTGACTTCACAAATGACAATTTTAAACATTCTTTTCCAAATATGTCAGCCCCTTGTGCTGATAACCAATTATATGTAGAGCTTGGTTGTACTCTTTTTGTTAAATGCTGATGTTATCGCTGTGGCTTATGCCTGATTTTTAAAGTATTTGGAGAAGTGGTTCTACTTGAACTACAAATATTCTTAATATTGTGTAAAATTTCTTGGTATTGGTTTCGATATATTCCAGAAATTTATCAAAAAGTTATTCTAAGTTTACAAATAAGTTTGTACTCTTGTCGGGGAATTTTATGATTTTTCTCTATTTTTGGGCTAGGCCTGGTAACTCTGACATGTATTCTCTTTATCGGTTAAAAGTAGACACTTTATTTTTGATTCTTTGTTAATATTTATTTGTTTATCTGCTGTAGCTGTTTACTTTTCCTTCTCCAATCTACCTGCTTTCTAGTTGGAATCGAGGATTGTTTGGCTTACACTCTATTTTCGAAAGTTTTGTAGTTGCGCTGTTTTTTTATATAGTTCCCTACTTCTGTTTGCTCATTGCTAGTTGCTCTGCAAATCACTTGAAATAGCATGTGCAACATGCTGGAAACTCATTCACTTTTGTATTTGCATTAAAGTCGAGGAATCGATGTGAAAATTTTTAGCCTATTTTTTTCAGACTTGATATTAGATGGATGGTGCGGGGAAACAAGAAAATGGGAGATGTAAGCTGGATCAGTTCAAAGGAGCACCCTCTCCGGTAAAAAGAAAACTAGCAAACCCCCACTGGACGATGTTGCTTTAGTGTCTATATTATTATTCAATATTTGATTTATCTAAGCATTATGCAAATGATACATGCAGTGGAACATGATGCCACAACATCACATGAAGGAACAAAGCAATGCCTTGGTCATGAATAAAAAAATCATATCTATACTTGCTGAGCGGGATGCTGCTATTCGAGAACGGAACATTGCTGTTTCTGAAAGGAAGGAAGCACTGGCTGCGCGAGATGAGGCTCTGCAGCTGCGGGATAAGGCACTTGCTGAACGGGATAGTGCCTATATTGAGAGAGATTATGCTTTAGCTGTGCTACAGTACCGGGAAAATGCCATGAACTTCCCAATTGGTAGTGGTATTCAGCGTGGAGGAAGACGCATGCATCCCTCTTACCATTCAACTGATATGGGTGAAACTCTCAATTGTGAAAAGCACGTTACTGATGCCATCCCAGTATCTACCATCACTTCTGAAGAAGGCAAGTCTTGTCCTGTAAAGCGGACAAAGGTGAATAAAGCTGTTTCACCGAAGCAGCCACGGAAGATTAAGAAAGTGACTGAGGGTTTAAATAGGCAAGCTGGTACTGAGGTAAGGAAGTGTAAATCTGAGTGGAATGGTCAGGATATCGGATTGAACATGGTAAACTTTAATGAAACCACAATGCCCGTGCCAGTTTGCACCTGCACAGGAGTTCCCCGACATTGCTACAAGTGGGGAAGTGGTGGATGGCAGTCATCTTGTTGCACTACAACCATGTCATCATACCCATTGCCACAGTTGCCGATTAAGCGTCATGCCCGAGTGGGTGGTCGCAAGATGAGTGGTAGTGTCTTCACAAAGTTGCTCAGTCGCTTGGCTGCTGAAGGCCAAGATCTCTCTATTCCATTGGATCTGAAGACCTACTGGGCTAGACATGGGACAAATCGCTACATCACCATCAAGTAGCTTTGTGGAGCGTGTACAATGTTTCTGGTGCAGACTACATGAAAGATTCGACGGAACTTAGGAACGAAGTACAAGAAAAGGGATGGAGCTTTTTGATGAAAGGAGGTTTCTTTGCTCCATTGATGTAGGTTTCTATAATTCCTAAAATGTTAAATCTCAAATTCACTGGAGTGGACCAGAACAAAGTGGTTCTTCTATCAGCAGTCAAAACTCTTATTCCCCCGGTAATTAATCTTTACTATCCAAATGGCCTTGTGATTTCATGCGTGATATTGCCATTATTATAACTTTTCATTGCCAATTTTATGGTTAGGGATGGACCGAGGGGCGGCTGGCGGGAAGGTCGCCTCCCTGAAAATTTTAAATTCTAATATAATTTAGGTATTTTATTTATAATTTTCTAATGATAATCTATTTACGTCCCCTTATAATTTTAAAAGTTCATCTTTATCTTATCTATCTCGTCTACTGTTGGTACGGTTCCTAAATGTCAGTTTCTCAACCAAGAGACAGTATAGATGAGTCAGCCAAGTAGTACAAAACAAGAATATTTACTTAATTATAGTATATACATCCCTATATATATACAGAGAGAGAGAAATATGGCACAATGAGAGCATTGCATTTGTGCGCAGGTAAATCAAATATGACTCACCTTTTTTTTTTTGAAGGGCAGATTATCTCTAAGATTTGCTCCTTCCTGCACCCGAAAGAATGTATTGACTTCTTGATGGGTGGTAGGGAATTGAGAATTTATACCATTCTTTTGGTCATTTTATAAGTGGCATCTATATAATAAGAAATTTGTTTTCCTATTTACAGTAAACCAGATTCAATAGCTTATAGTATGTAGTAAGAAATTTGATTTCGTATTTAGAATAAATTTGTATTTGAACTTTTTTCAAATTTATTTTGATTTGTGATTAATCTGATTATGTTTTTGTAATAATTAATATTTAGATTCTAGTTTGTTTGAATATGTATTATTCAAATTTGTAGTTGTGTGATGCATTTCCCTTTTTTTAATTTTTGTGTGTGTGTGTGTTTATATAGTATCACATCTTACATACACTCAAATCCGGGTCACCAAGAAAACATATTACCCATTATGTCAAGTTGTCAACTAAAATTATCAATTGGTTCAATGCACTTACATCTAAAAGAACGAAATGTTAGATTTTCACTCACACCGCCCAAAAAAAAAATAATAGTAGATAAATAAAAGATTTCAAAATAATAATACAAAAAACTACAAGCTCGAATAAGTCCCTTTTTGAATTTGGATTTTATCAATTTGGAAAATTAGAAGTTGAATTTTATTTTTTTATAATTTAGTATTTTTTTTTTTCATTTATTCAATTCCTCTTTCATTTTAATCTTATATTTTAATTAAATTTGTATCATATGCACCAAAACCACTGAAGAATATCTATGTGGTTTCAATTCCTCTTTTTGAAAATAAATTTCCTCTTTTTTCAGTTTAGTTGTATAATTCCTCATTCCTCATTCGTCTTAAGTTTCTTTTTTACTAAATTTGAAACATGTGTTACACTATCACTATAGGATACCTATTAAACTTCAATTCTTACTTTTAACAATATTTTTTTTTGTAATTTATTCCTTTAACTTTCAATTTTATTAAGTTTTATCGTTCGACTGTAATTTTTATAAATTATTTCTTCTCATCAATTTTTTGACTCCTTTATACAACCATCAATATTTTCCCTCAAAAACCTCTTCTTTAAATTAGAATTGTAAATATATTTTATAATTTTAGATAATATTTAATTTATTAAATAACGTTATAGATATTCCTTACACGTATGAAAAAATAATATATATATATATATATATATATATATATGATAATATTATATATAATTATATTTAAAAATAAATTTAAATAATTCAACTGGGATGTTTTTATATAAAATTCAAACAATAAAATAGAATTTATCTCAATTAACTTAAATTTTTAACTAGATTTAATCGAATATTCACCCTTAAGTAAAACAACGTGGATTTTCTCACTTTCACGTGCATGAGAAAACGGCCTAATTTAAAGTGGACCGTAGACTCACTTTAGTAGTTGTTGATGGTTGAAAATGTTTAGATTGGGTTGGATAAATCTCACCCTACCTTACGCACGCAACCAAAAGTCGCCACGTATTCCCAAAAATTCGACATTTTCCACGAGCATGTGTCAATATCATCGACCAATGCTTAAATTTTAGAAATATGGTGAGTGGAAACAAAAATCTGACATATTTAAATGTTGAAAATTTATTTGATATATAAGTCATTTGTTAATATATATGTAAACTTTGTTATGCTTGAGTTTAATAAAATATATTTAAAAATATAACTTGTTATGTGAATTTCATAAAAGTTGTATGAAACTCATAATGAGAGTATAACGAGTTTTAATTATGAAACTAATCACAAAGACATGACGGATTTTAAAAAAACTATATCAAATTACTTAGATCCCAAGTTAACATTCTAACACATATATTTCTTTAATTTTTTTTGTTTGAATTATTTGCCTAACAAAACCTTTCCTAATTCGGTCAAAATGGAAGATACTATCAACGTTGTACCTTCAAATAATATTAAACCCTCAAAATAGATCTAATACAAAGAATTTATGACATGGATGACAATGGGTTGGTTTGGGTCAGATTTTTTTATCAATTCGACTTGATTCGAAAAATATATACACTCCACCCTTACTTGGTCCGATTCGAAAAATATATATCTTCCATCCGATTTTGACTCGACCGAACTTTTTTGAGAGTGTAAATACGACTCAAACCGACCCGAATCATACTTAATTTAAAAAATTGAGAGAGGGGGTATTATAGCAATTATCCATGAATTTATTTGAAAAAAATACACTATTATCCTCGGATCGTGTTGGAGTTTTTTCACCCTCCACCGAACCCGACTCGACTTGATCTCACTAATTTATAAAATTCGATTTCATCTGGATCTTTTTTTAAAAAATTCAACCTTATCGAATCGAATTAAGTTATAATTCATTTGTTTCGGGTTAAATGATCATCCCTATCTCTATTGCTTAAACAAAGTTTAACGTAATGAGTTTGATATAGCTTTTACTTTTATCACCTAACAATAATAAATTAGAATATATTTAAAGATAAATCCGATGGTGATGATGTTATTAGACATAGTTTTTTTGTCACAAGCAATTAAAAACTTGAGGTATGGAGGTTGGACGACGTATCTTCAGTGGATTCTCCGTAAAACATATATGTAGCAGATGCTCATGCTCATATTCTTACGTTCTGTTGGTATCACAATCCTTGATACTCCCCCATTATCTATATTCGATCTACTAGAAAGGGATGTTTGAAAATTTCTATATCTCACTACAACAAAATAGGTTTAGCGGCGGTTTTTTAGTCTTATAATGACATTTTTAAGTGTCGTTAAAAATCTTCTCGCGTTAGCAAGAGCGCATGTAACATCCCAACAACCGGGTCAATGACTAAAATATAAATTTTGGAAACTTGGTGCTCAATTTTGAAACAAGTAAAAAGTTTAGGGATTTAATTGTAATTTTTGTGCAGGATTGAATTGCAAGGAAGGAGAAATAGAGGGATAAGATGGTCATTTGTAAGGAAATAATTAAATTATGTTATGGTTATATATTAACCCACGCGGAAAGGTGGGAAGTAAATCTAAGCTTCCATAGTTCTCTTCTCCTCCTATTTTCTTCATACGTGAAGGTCTAAGGCAAATGTGAGATTTCTTATTAGTTGATTATTAGTTGAAATTTAAGTTAGGTTTTGTTCTTTAGATTATACTTAAGCTTAAGGAAAGCTTAAATTACCTTAAAATTCAAGGATAAGAGAGTTAGATGAATTAAAGAAAAGAAGCGAATAAGTGAAATTTTGATAGAAAGATATTAATTAGATTTCAAGACCAAATTTGACTTGTCATTAGTGGAATTAAGAAGTATAAGGTGTTAGAATTGGAATTATAACATGTTGGAAATTGAGTGTGATTCCTGAATGCCATATAAAGGATAGGATGTTGAGTTTAAAAAAAGTGATTATTGAGTAGAAATGAGTTTAAGTGTGTGTATGAAAGTTAGGATTATTAATGTAACATCCTCCATACCGGGTTAGTGATCAAATTGTGAGATTAAAAAAAATCAGTGACCAAATTGGATAAATTAAAAAGTTTAAAGAATTGATTGAAATGTTTTGTGTAGGAGCAATTAGCAAAGAAGGAGGAACTAAAGGAGTAAATAAGTCTTTTAATAAGGGAATCAATTAAATATTACTTTTGAATGGATACTTTAATACCCACGTGGAAGACAATTGGGGAAAACCAAAGTTCCAGATTTCTCTTCTTCATTCTTCTTCTCTACCGTGAAGCCAAGCTAAAGGTGAGTTTTCTTGTTGATCAAATTCTTGATGAATTTAAGGTTGCTTATTGATCATTAAATGATAATTAAGCTTAAGGAAAGCTTATGTTATCTTAAAATCAAAATATGATGGAGTTAGTAAGGATTAAAGAAAGGAAGTAGAAAAGTGAAATCTTGGAATATAGTTCATAATAAGAATTGGAAGTGGGATTTGACTTGTCATCAAGCTAATTAAGAAATAGGAAGTGTTAGAATTAGATTAAGAACATGTTGGAATTTGAGTGAGATTCTTAAATTCTATATGGAGAATTAGATTTCTATGTTTAGAGGTATGGAATGGATAATAATAGTTAAGTAAGAGTATGCAAGTTAGGATATAAAAGGAGGTGAATTATGTAGTGTTGAGGGATTATGAAGGGATTTCGTGCTAAAATAAATTTTTGGGCTATGTGCATCGATGCACATTCAATGTGTGCCGATGCTTCAAGGATAAATCCCAGAAATTGTTCAAGGTGTATCGATGCACACGAAGTGCATCAATGCACTAATTTAAAATAAAAACATCGAATGCCATTAGTGCATCGATGCACAAGTAGTGCATCGATACACCCCCTTAAATACAAACATCAAATAGGATTTATGTATCGATGCATAGATAGTGCATCGATGCATCCCCTTAAATACAAACATCAAATAGGATTTATGTATCGATGCATAGATAGTGCATCGATGCATCCGTCAAGGGATGCATCGATACATGGTGTAGTGCATCGATGCATACCTTCATTAAAAAATGAAAATGGCTTTTCTTTTAGCCCAAGAAATGATAGTTTAGAATATATTAATTAGTATACTGATAAGTATCAATGAATTACGATGTAGATTAAGAGCCTACACAAGTTCCAGAGCGATTGTCCAATAAGATCGATCGAGGAAAAAACAAAGAAATATAGGTGAGTGCTTATGCATAACACGATTATAGCGATATATTCAGTTCTAGACTTGTGAGAAGTCTAGATTCAATACATTGATGCATGATTCATTTCATATTGTGAAGCATGATATGAATTCATACTATGTGCATGTGTAACATGTTTTAAATGAATATGTATGCAAAGTTATATGAGCCATGTGATGAAGGTAAGGAAATGATATGTCTATGTGATATACTATGCAATTTGGAAAAAACTCATGTTACGTAGATGAGAACTATAGGTATAGTTGGTATGCCAAGAGTAGAGGGTCTACGCGGTCCTTCGGGAAATATATGTATTCTTTGGAACATGTGTGAGATCTTTTGAGACACGTATTTGATCCTTGGTATATGTATATGATTCTTAAGGAATTTTCTACATGGTCCTTAGGGACAATCTTATATGGCACTACGGTGCAATTCTACGCGACACTTTAGTGCAATTCTACGTGGCACTTCGGTGTATTTATACGAGCTGTGGTGACAGTATAGTACACAACCTCACAGTACTCACATACCTTAAGTTCTCAGTATGGTATCATGGGGCAATAAACTTATTAATACGAATTCATGAATGTTAATGTTCTATGCTTATAGGTAAGGAACATGGTGATATAAACTGCATGGTTAAGTATTTGATTTGATTTCATTCTATCTTATTATGGCATGTTCATTATATTTATTTGTTGTTATTATTAATATATTGCCTCACTAAGTCGATGACTTAGCGTGTGAGTGTTTCACACGTAGGATCCGAGAAAGTAGATGAGATATGTTAAGCAGCTGGACAATACTACTCCTGCAACTATCATATTAGAGGTAACTTAATCAGTAGGTCCTTTTGTTATGTAAATGAATGTTGGCATGTAATCAAAGTGTCAAGTTGTGTATGCTCTGAGTATTTTGATAAACTTGTATTAACATATGTATATTATTGTATTTTAATAATATAAGTTCAAATGTTTTATCATTTTTTTAGAGTATTGTTTTGTATAGTCAATGTGACATCCTGGACTCGTATCCGGGTCGGGTATGGGTTTAGGGTGTTACATTTAATGGTATCAGAGTTATGGTTTAGCCGATTCTAGGCATAAATCAGGGTTTATAGAGTCTTTAAATAGAATACATGCCAACAAATAGTGAGAACTTATAATCTGGTATAGTATGAGTATGATGTTTTGCTAATAGAACAATGTGTTTATTTTATTAGATGTCCGGACATAATAGCTCCCGAAGTGAAGCGGGAGAATATAGGTTTGCTGAAAGCAGTAATTCACCTGCCCTGGCCAGGAAAGGTGAAGGACAGACATATCAGGGAGTGCCTGTACATGACCAAGACACTTTCTTCAGGACGTTGGACGCTATTCTGACGCGTCTGCAACCTCCTGCCCCACCAATTCAAAGAATGAATGTAGCAAAAGAGTCGAGAAGTTTGGGAGCTCCCGAATTTAAGGGAGAATCTGAGGAAGGTCCGGTTGCGGGGGATCTTTGGTTAAATGATTTGAAAATCATGTTGGATGGTCTTCACTGCTCTAAAGTGGAGAAGTTAGATTGTAATACCCCAAAAATTTAACCAGTGACTAAAATGTAAGTTTTGAAAGTTTAGTGGCTAAAGTATAAACTTTGAAAAATGTAGGGACTGAAATTTGTAATTTTTAAAAGTTATATATATTTTATGCCTGTAAATGAAAAGTTTGGATTAAAACAGAGATTTTAGTGGGGATCATGTTTTTGGTACGGGAATTGTGATAAAAGATATAAAACAGTAAATTTCGATATTGAAATCAGATAATCGGATCGAACCAAAATTTTACGAAAATTTGAAGGATGTTATAAAGGTTGGAAATATTATTTATATTTTAGAAAAGTGAAATTTAACATGGATCAATGGAATTAAAGTCGATTTTCCATGTTAAGCCAAAATTTTGGAATTAGGTGACTAAATTGCAAATTTCAAAAATTACAAGGACAAACATGAAAAATTAGAATTTAGATATTTTTTGAATTTGATGAGGTAAGTGATGATGCCATAAGTGGCATGGATGAAATTATTAAGTTTTATTAAGGGCAAAATGGTAAAGTGGATTAAATGAATTTAATATTCATTATATTATATAATGACATGTGTATTAAGGGATAAGGTCTAGCAAATTGAAGAAAATTTCAGTTTCTTCTTTCTCCAGCAGCCGTGAGACTCAAATTACAAGGTGAGAGGATTTTCTTTTAAATTTTTGGTTCATTTTATTAGAATTTTAAGTTAGGCTATTAAAGATAAAATAACCTACATGAATTTCTCTTTCATTTGGCATAAAAATTTTCATGTTTTATGCTCAAGTTGGTAAGAATTGATGAAGGGGAAGTGTGATTTTATGATTAAAGATTGATTCTTGATATTAGAAGTGTTGTAAGAATTGATGAAGAACCTAAGGATGCAAATTAATGAAAACAGTTTAAATTTTGAATTTGGCAGTGAATTTGAAAATTCACCAGAAATTCTATAAAAATTATTTGGAGGTGATTTTTATATATTATGTTCTTATATCAATCTAGTTTTGTTTAAAATAAGCGGGTATCAATTTCAAGGTGTATAAAAAAATATATGAATTTTTAACCGAAGAAAGGTCAGAAAAACGGGCAGCAGATTCTGCATAAAACAGATTCTGTTAGTCAACTTTGAAAATTCACCATAAATTGTACAGATTGAATTAGAATGAGTTATTTATATGGATAGATTCGTATTCGAGTCTAGTTTTTAAAGGAAGAAACGGAATTAAATTTCAGTGAGTGTATCAATACAGAATATTGATTCTTTAAAGGTAGTGCAAGTTGTCTGAATATGGAAATTTTAGAATTTAAGTTGAAATGAATTAGAAGATGAAGAGTAATTTTTAAATGTAAAAGTACCATTTGGGTGAGTTAGAATAATTCTGGAAAGTGTGCTGATTTTGTAGTTTAAGTATTAAGTTGGGATTGAATTTCAAGTTTATCAAATTGTAAGGTTGAAATTGAAAAGCCTAAGAAAGTTTAGGATGAAATTGTAAGCATTTGAGTGTTGAATTATTGATTTGAACTTTTATTTTAGTTGCTGGAAATTTTATATATTGATGGGAAATAATAATAGTGAAGAGCTATTATGAAATTAAAGGAAAAGTTGAGTTGAATTCTAGGAAGAATTTAAAATATGTGGTTAGATTTTATAATTCGTAAAAGTTGAAGAATCATGCTGAAAATAATTATTTATGGAATTGAATAAGTGTTTCGATAAGTTTGAAGTTATAATGGAGTTATGAGTTTGGTTGTTATCGATTTAGTTATCGATTTTACTATATAGATTTTCAAATGTTAAAACGAGCTTATATTAGTACGATACTAATATGTAGTTCGGACAATTTTTTTTATAATTTGGTATTGTCAGACTACGTTAAATCTAGCAATCCGAACGATTCGAAAGGAAAGGACAAAGCTCGTGACTAGGACTATTATATACAAGTTCTGTAGTGAGGCAAAAGTGAGTGCAATTTATTTATTTAATTATTTTGATTGAGGACGATTTGCGATAAGTCAACCTCACCTTATTTATTTCAAAGATATGAATTATGTTTTGATTATGAAATTATATCCATAATTTCTTTAATAAGTTTTATGAAAGTTTTTGGACATGAACTGTCCATGTCATATTTTAAGAATGTAAATTAAATATATTTTCGACTCTGATATGATGTTTATCAAATGGTTAAGAAATGAACTAAAACCCCACTGTATGTTATATTGAGAGTCAAACGTACAGTTGGCATGCCATGAGGTGGAGTGATTATCTGTTCTGATTTTGATATACTGTGGTGTACCTGAGTGTACACTAGTATATATATATTCTGATCTGAATGCACCTGGTGTGCATATTGTTATTTTCGATGTAATAGCACTGTGTGTGCTTATCTGTTCCGACTGATGATCTGATATCTGTATTGCGTACACTCGTCTGACTCACGTATCTTATATTCTCTTAAAATATACTTCGGGCTATAAAAATGAAATAAGAAAGTTCTGAAAAGTGTCTGACTAAAGAATTATGAATTGATTATTCTATCTGATCTGATTATTTATGATCTTGTGAAAATTATCAGATGATTATTTTCAGGTTTATTATAAAGTTCAACATGAGATATATGGTTTGAATGTTCTGAAGAATTTCAGTCTATTTTATTTTAATGATTTTATATATTTTGATATTTTATTTAATTATTCTCACATTTAGTATTACTGCCTCACTAAGTTATACTTAGCGCGTGATGACTTTCATGCGTAGGTTCTAGTAAGGATAAGTACGATCAGTAAGGAGCTATCGGATCATCTTTTGGAAAGATATATATATCATCAGTATCAGTAAGACATCTATGATGTTTCTTTTGACTTATAGTGGCATGTATAATTATGTCAATAGTTTCTAATTATCATATTATTTAAATAAATTGTAATAGTAAACTAGAACTATTTTAGTTTATTTTACTTAGTTTAGTTTTATTGGTAACTATGCATGACAAGAATTTATTACATTATTATGTTTTTAAAAGGTTTTACGAAAAGACATGGTTTAGTAAAATTACTGAATAAATAATGATTTTATTTTTCTGTAATAAAGAAATAAATTATAATATGAAATATACTTTAAAATATATTTTTAAAGTTAGAACAAGAGTATTTTAAAAGAAACAAATTTTTACGGAAATTTTAGTTCAGTAAATATTTTCAGTTTGATGTGACATCTTTAACTCGTATATCGAGACATAAACGGGCTAAGGGTGTTACATAGATGGAGATGTCTCGTTATTGATGGGTCAAGCGAGAATATGGTGGACGAACGTCACCATGAGGATGTCAAGTTACCAGTTGACTTGGTTTTTGTTCTTAGATAAATTTAAAAACAAGTACATTAGAGATTAATTTATTCGGCAGATGAAGCAGGAGTTTATGAACTTGAAACAGATGAACCGCTCTGTATATGAGTATGAATGCGAGTTCAACAAGCTGAGTCGGTTTGCATCTGAGCTTGTGCCTACTGAAAAAGATGAGTGTGAATGGTTTATGGAGGGCTTGCGCCCTAGGCTTAAGGAAATGCTGATAGTGTTAAACTTGTCCTCATTTCAGGAGGTGATTAAACGAGCAAAGACTCTTGAAAGGGATCAGAATGAGAAATTTGGGGACTCAAGAGTTCAGACAGCAAAGAGGATGGGTGCTTCTTACAGTTCAGACCCACCAAAAAGAGGAAGAGATTTAGGATTTCAATAATAAGTTAGATCAGAATCAGTTGCATCTTCTGCTAGAGGAGCAAGTCAGGCAAGACCTAGACAGACGCAGTCGGTGGGATCTGGTGCTGTGAGATTCAATCAGGGTCAAGCGAAACAATGTCAGTATTGTGGGAAAAACCATTTTAGGGCGTGTCGGATGGATGTTGGGACTTGTTTCTAATGCGGAGATGCTGGACATTTTATCTAGTATTGTCCGTTGATGGTTGGTGAACCTACACCATCTGAGAGAGTTGGTTCTGCCTCACAGAGAGGACGAGGAAGAGGTAGAGGAATGAACCAGTCTGAATCCTCTGCTCAACCTGAAGTTCGGTCAACAACACGGGTGTACAATTTAAAGACAAGTGAAGACCGTGATGACCCTGATATTATAGCAGATACTTTTCAATTGTATGATAAATTAGTATTGGTACTGATTGATTCGGGTTCTAATTATTCTTACATTACAAGTAAGTTAGTAAAGGAATTGAGGATCCTCTTAGAAGCTACGAGTAATGAGATTATACTAACTAATCCTTTAGGCCATAGTGCTCGGGTGAACAAAGTCTGTAAGGGGTGTCCCATAAAGATTCAGGGAATTGAATTCCCTGCTAATCTGATGGAATTACCATTTGACCAGTTGGAAGTGATTCTGAGAATGGATTGGTTGTTCTTTTACTATGGGGATGTTAATTGCAAATCGAAAAAAGTAACCCTGAAGAGTCCAAGAGAAACAGAAATAAGTGCGATCAGTAAAATGTTTAATCCTTTAACAAATGTAATATCAGTAATGTCTGCTAAAAAGCTATTGCTACAAGGATGTCAAGGTTTTTTTGCAAATGTGATAGATTCAAGAGTTAAAGGGAAGGGATTAGGTGAGATTTCAATAGTTAAGGAATTCCTTGATGTTTTCCCTCCTGAGTTGCCAGGATTACCTCCAGATAGAGAGGTAGAATTTCAAATTGAAGTAATGATGGGAGCAGCTCCGATTGCAATGACACCTTATCGGATGGCTCCGAAAGAATTTCAAGAGTTAAAGAATCAATTGCAAGAGTTGTTAGAGAAGGGATTTATTCGACCAAGTGTGTCGCCTTGGGGAGTTTTGGTGTTATTTGTTAAGAAGAAGGATGGGTCAATGCGTCTCTGCATTGATTATCAACGGCTTAATAAGGTGACCATCAAGAATAAGTATCCCCTCCCGCGCATTGATAACTTGTTTGATCAGCTAAAAGGATCTTTGATATTCTCGAAGATCGATCTACGTTCGGGTTATCACCAATTGAAGATTCAGGAGAAGGACATTCTAAAGACTGCTTTTGTAACGATATATGGCCATTATGAATTCATTGTAATGCCATTCGGGGTAACGAATGCACCTGCTGCTTTCATGGATCTCATGAACATGATTTTTTAGCCCTATTTAGACCAGTTTGTTGTTGTCTTTATTGATGACATGCTGGTTTACTCGAAGTCCATTGAAGAGCATAGCGCACATTTATAAATAGTTTTGCAAATTCTCAGAGATAAGAAGCTTTATGCCAAATTGTCCAAATGTGAATTTTGGCTAAATGAAGTAATTTTTTTGGGGCATGTGATCTCTGCAGATGGGATTCGAGTGGACCCTCAAAAGTTAAAAGCTATAATGGACTGGGAAGTTCCAAAGAATGTATCCAAAGTTCAGAGTTTCCTTGGACTTGCCTGTTATTATCGAAGATTCATTAAGAATTCTAACAGAAACTCCTGTATTGGTTCAACCGAAATCTGGTAAGAATTTTGTTGTATTCAGTGACGCGTCCCACAATGGGTTAGGGTGTGTATTAATGTAAGAAGGGAAGGTGGTAGCGTATGCATCGAGACAGTTGAAACAACATGAAAAGAATTACCCCACCCATGAGTTAGAAATGACTGCAGTGGTGTTTGCTCCCAAGATTTGGCGTCATTATATGTATTGAGAACGATGTTACTTGTATACGGATCATAAGAGCTTAAAATACCTGATGACTTAAAAAAAGCTTAATTTGAGACAAAGGATATGAGTTGAGTTTTTGAGAGATTATGATATAATAATTGACTATCATCCCAGAAAGGCTAACGTGGTAGCAGATGCTTTGAGTAGAAAAACGTTTGCAGCTTTACGAGCTATGGATGCAAGGTTATCTTTGACTGGAGACGGTGGTATATGTGCAGAGTTAA
This sequence comes from Hibiscus syriacus, assembly GCF_006381635.1. Classification (NCBI taxonomy): domain Eukaryota; kingdom Viridiplantae; phylum Streptophyta; class Magnoliopsida; order Malvales; family Malvaceae; genus Hibiscus; species Hibiscus syriacus. Next base: position 3,698,034 of record NW_024062795.1, read on the forward strand.
AACTTAAACCATCATGGTTGGACCGAATAGGAGAATTGCAAAGGCAAGATGAAATATGTTTGAAAATAATAGAGCAAGTAAATAATAAGGAAATTAAGGATTTTGAGGTGAAGTCTAATGGGAAATTGTATTATAAAGAAAAGAATTGTGATATCAGACGATGAAGAGTTGAAGAAAGATTTATTGTTAGAGGCTCATTGCAGTCCATTGACGATGCACCCGGGTGGAACCAAGATGTATATGATTTAAAAGATCGATATTGGTGGCCAGGGATGAAACGAAGCATTACTGAATTTGTGTCCAAGTTCTTAACATATCAGCAAGTCAAAGCCGAACATCAAGTTCTGTCTGGATTATTACAAACAATTTCCATTCCACAATGGAAGTGTGAAAATGTAACAATAGATTTTGTTTCGGGGTTACCCCTGACCCCAAACAAAAGAGATTCGATCTGGGTAATTGTTGATCGATTGACCAAGTCAATACATTTTCTTCTCGTCAGAACAAATTTCTCTATGGAAAAGTATTCAGAGTTGTATATTAGAGAAATTATTAGATTGCATGGAGTGCCTGTTTCTATAATTTCTGATAGAGATCCTCGATTCTCCTCAAGATTTTGGAAATCCTTGCATGGAGCATTGGGGACTCGCTTAAACTTTAGTACCGCCTTTCACCCTCAGGCAGACGGACAATCAGAAAGAATAATTCAAATATTGGATGATATGTTGCGAGCATGTGTCATTAAGTTTAAAGGGTCGTGGCAGAAATACATACCACTGGCGGAGTTCGCTTACAACAATAGTTATCAGTCCAGTATTAAAATGGCACCCTATGAGGCGTTATATGGGAGGAAATGTCGTATGTCATTAAACTGGTATGAGCTCAAAGATCAAAATGTACTTGATCCAGATTTGATTCAAGATATGGAAGAGAAAAGTTCGGGAAATTCAACATAACCAAAAGTGGTATTTGATCTGCAAAAGTCCTATTCTGACCTTAAAAGAAAGGATATTGAATTTGAAGTTGGGGATAAAGTATTTCTGAAGGTATCACCATGGAAAAAAGTATTACGAATTGGTCGGAAATGAAAGCTAAGTCCTAGATTCATCGGGCCATATGAAGTTGTTAAAAGAATAGGACCAGTGGCATATCAGTTATCTTTGCCACCAGAAATGGAGAAAATCCATAATGTTTTCCATGTGTCCATGTTACGAAGTTATAGGTATGATCCATCTCACATTGTTGTACCATAACAAGTAGAAGTTCAACCTGATTTGACTTATGAAGAGGAATCAATACAAATATTGGCTCACGAAGTTAAGCAATTGAGAAATAAAATGGTTCCGTTGGTCAAAGTTCTTTGGAGAAATCACAAGGTAGAAGAAGCCACGTGGGAACGTGAAGAAGATATGTGACTTCAATATCCTCATCTGTTCGTACAATGAAAATTCGAGGATGAATTTTTCTTAAGGGAGGGAGATTTGTAACATCCTCTATACCGGGTTAGTGATCAAATTGTGAGATTTAAAAAAATTCAGTGACCAAAATGGATAAATTAAAAAGTTTAAAGAATTGATTGAAATGTTTTGTGTAGGAGCAATTAGCAAAGAATGAGGAACTAAAGGGGTAAATAAGGCTTTTAATAAGGGAATCAATTAAATATTACTTTTGAAGGGATATTTTAATACCCACGTGGAAGACAATTGGGGAAAACCAAAGTTCCAGATTTCTCTTCTTTTTTATTCTTCTTCTCTATCGTGAAGCCAATCTAAAGGTGAGTTTTCTTGTTGATCAAATTCTTGATGAATTTAAGGTTGCTTATTGATCATTAAATGATAACTAAGCTTAAGGAAAGCTTAGGTTATCTTAAAATCAAAATATGATGGAGTTAGAAAGGATTAAAAAAAGGAAGTAGAAAAGTGAAATCTTGGAATAGAGTTCATAATAAGAATTGGAAGTGGGATTTTACTTGTCATCAAGCTAATTAAGAAATAGGAAGTGTTAGAATTAGATTAAGAACATGTTGGAATTTGAGTGAGATTCTTAAATTCTATATGGAGAATTAGATTTCTAAGTTTTAGAGGTATGGAATGAATAATAATTAATTTAAGTAAGAGTATGCAAGTTAGGGATATAAAAGGAGGTGAATTATGTAGTGTTGAGGGGATTATGAAGGGATTTCGTGCTAAAAATAACATTTCTGGGCTATGTGCATTGATGCACATTCAATGTGTGCCGATGCTTCAAGGATAAATCCCAGAAATTGTTCAAGGTGTATCGATGCACACAAAGTGCATCGATGCACTCATTTAAAATAAAAACATCAAATGCCATCAGTGCATCGATGTACCCCCTTAAATACAAACATCAAATAGGATTTATGTATCGATGCATAGATAATGCATCGATGCACCCGTCAAGGGATGCATTGATACATGGTATAGTGCATCGATGCATACCTTCATTAAAAGATGAAAATGACTTTTATTTTAGCCCAAGAAATGATAGTTTAGAATATATTAATTAGTATACTGATAAGTATCAATGATTACGATGTAGATTAAGAGCCTACACAAGTTCCAAAGCGATTGCCCAATAAGATCGATCGAGGAAAAACAAATAAATATAGGTGAGTGCTTATGCATAACATGATTATAGCGATATATTTAGTTCTAGACTTTTGAGAAGTCTAGATTCAATACATTGATGCATGATTCATTTCATATTGTGAAGCATGATATGAATTCATACTATGTGCATTGTGTAACATGTTTTAAATGAATATGTATGCAAAGTTATATGAGCCATGTGATGAAGGTAAGGAAATGATATATCTATGTGATATACTATGTAATTTGGGAAAAAAACCCATGTTATGTAGATGAGAACTATATGTATAGTTGGCATGCCAAGAGTAGAGGGTCTACGCGGTCCTTCGGGACATATATGTATTCTTTGGAACATGTGTGAGGTCTTTTGAGACACATATTTGATCCTTGGAATATATATATGATTCTTAAGGAATTTTCTACGTGGTCCTTAGGGACAATCTTATATGGCACTACGGTGCAATTCTACACGGTAATTCGATGCAATTCTACGTGGCACTTCAGTGTATTTATACGAGCTGTGGTGACAGTATAGTACACAACCTCACAGTACTCACATACCTTAAGTTCTCAGTATGGTATCATGGGGCAATAAACTTATTAATACGAATTCATGAATGTTAATGTACTATGCTTATAGGTAAGGAACATGATGATATAAACTGCATGGTTAAGTATTTGATTTGATTTCATTATATCTTATTATGGTATGTTCATTATATTTATTTGTTGTTATTATTATTATATTGCCTCACTAAGTCGATGACTTAGCGTGTGAGTGTTTCACACGTAGGATCCGAGAAAGTAGACGAGACATGTTAAGCAGATGGAAAATACTACTCCTGCAACTATCATATTAGAGGCAACTTAATCAGTAGGTCCTTTTGTTATGTAAATGAATGTTGGCATGTAATCAAAGTGTCAAGTTGTGTATGCTCTGAGTATTTTGATAAACTTGTATTAACATATGTATATTATTGTATTTTAATAATATAAGTTCAAATATTTTATTGTTTTTTTAGAGTATTGTTTTGTATAGTCAATGTGACATCCTGGACTCGTATCCGGGTCGTGTATGGGTTGAGGGTGTTACATTGAAAGGAGGTGAAAGATGAAGATTTGAGATGAAAAGAGAGTGAATTTCGTGCTTAAAATGGAATTTCTGGGTTGTGTGCATCGATGCATCTTCAATGTGCATCGATGCAGTCCCAAATAAATAAACATCAAATGCTATTAGTGCATCGATGCATAAGGAGTGCATCGATGCACCCCTTAAGATTAAAACATCGAAGGTGATTTGTGTATCGATGCATGAGTAGTGCATCGATGCACATGTTAAGGGATGCATCGATACTCTATAGAATGTATAGATGCACTTCAATGGGAAATGGAATAAATATTTCTTTCAGTCTTAGAAGTGATAGATTATAGTATATCAATTGGATACTGATAGTATAAATACATGATTGTGTAGACATCGATCGAAAACAAAGTTCGGATAGGTCGTCAGAGTAAGATTCACAAGAAAGAACAAGAACTTGATAATGTTCATTGTGACCAGGTGAGTACATGCTATTAAGTGTATGTTATGTTAAGGAATTAAGACTTGCGATGAGTCTAATTCCGATATTATGTGATATGAGTACTGAAGCATAAACATGTAGTGATATGGTACTAGATGTATTGTATATGAGTAAATGCATATGTCTAATTGTTGAATGCATCTTTATACGTGAACTATGTAAATGCATATATTTATGATAATATGTCATATGATCATAAGATATAGGATAAAATATATGTGAAAGTAATATGACTTATATGTGTTTCTATTAGAATGTCATATGATATGTTATGTATGTGATAATTGAATAAAGGGATTGTATGAGAACATGTGTAATGAGATAAGAATCAGGACTATGAGCTATGTGAAAAGGCATACAAGTAAAAGTGAAAAGTTATGTGATAAGTGAATGTGAATTATATGGAAATATGCTATATAAAACTGAACTATGTGCCTATGTGAATATGTGAAAAGATATAAAAGGTAATGCCCATGTCATGTGTTATGAGAGCTATATGTATAGTTGGCATGCCAAGAGTCGAGGGTCTATGCGATCCTTCGAGACATAATGATCTTTCGGGACACAGTGGTCCTTCGGGACATAGTGGTCATTCGGGACATAGTGGTCATACGGGACAAATTCTACGCGCCCCTAGTGGGATTTATACGAGCTGTGGTGACAGCATTGTGCACAACCTCTATGTACTCACATACCTTAAGTTCTCAATAGTGTGCATGGGCTTTGAAAATAAAACATAATTTGATATAATGATACGTGTGTTTCTCGTGAAATGGTATATGTGATATGTATAAGTGATAAGTTAGGATCATATGATAATAATGGTAACAAGTGCATCTGTGTAATGGTGATATGAAATGTTATATGGTTATGTATGATATGATCATAGTAATTATTCATGTATTGTTGTGTTTTGAAATTATATTATACGTTTATGTTCAATATATGCTCATATGGTGAAATTGAATTAATGACAAGGAAATAAGTAAGTATAAACATGTTAGTGATGAGTTCAATATGTATATAAGTATAATGTGTATTACATAAGATGTTCATGCATTTGTTAGTTTACTTTATATATTTACATGTCTCACTAAGTCTATGACTTAGCGTGTAAGTGTCTTACACGTAGGTGTGGATAAGTCAGAAGATCAAGCTTCGGATCCGTAAAGCGGCATATCTCCGCACAAAGTTCAGATCAGAATTATTTTGTAAAGTATGTCTTGTCATATAATTTAGTATGTTAGCATGTAACTAAGTCATTAAATATGTAAGCTCTGATGGAGACTATTAAGGTTTTAACATGTTTATATAAAAGAATTTCTTTATAGAATAGAAGTTTTAAATTTGCTATGGTTTATTTTATAAAAGTATATGCTTTGACTATTTAATGTTGAACCTTGAATTCGTATCCTGGTCGGATACGGGTTAGGGGTGTTACAGCGCCGCTAAAACGAACGCCGCATTAATTATCTAAGATCTTAAATAATACCTTAGCGTTGTTTCCCTTTCAATTCCAAAAAAATAAAAAAAAATTAATAAAGAAGAAGAAGAAGAAGAAGAAGATAGATCTGATGGTAAATTGTGTCGTGACACATATTATTAGTGATGTATATCGTCATATGATTAAATTTATTTAATTAAATTAAAAATAGATGCAATTTGATAGAATGTATAAATAGTGAGAACTAAATATATAATTATGTCAATTTGTGTTAAATTAATTTTTGGGTAAATAACACACCATGCAGACGTAGCTGTTTGAGTCGGAGACCTTTAAAAAGAGCAACAATATGTTTATTCATTTAGATCATTTAATGGGTTTAAAATTAAATATATAAAAATTTATTTATTTGATTTAAATATTTAAAATCAATAAATAAACCAAATTAATCGTTTAAATAGGATAATCTAATCAAATAAAAACGAAATCAACAAAAAAAAATCAGTTATCGGTTAGAACATAAGCATATAAAACTTTTCGTGGTGAATAATATTCTTACGCATTGCCTCTAAGAGGCTGTAAATTGTAACGCAAGCATGTTCATTGCATTACCTTATCCACTGCATCGAGAATATATATTGAAATAAAAAGATATTATTTAAATGTATAATATTTATAAACTCATTAAATGATCTTAATAATAAAAGAAAAAGTTTTTTTTCTTTAAAGCACTGTATTCGAATAATTATATTTATCAAGAATACAAACAATTATTATAATTATATATATAAAAAGGTCGATTCCCACTGCAAAAACGTGCGTGCATTACTTAATTTGTAGTTACTTGTCAAATGGAATTTATTTGGTACCACTTGACACCAGTGAGTCTTTTTTCTACAAGTTAAATTCTTTCATTTTTTAATTATAATATCAAAATGGATATATATAGTAAATTATAAGATAAATATAAATATAAGTTATGTATATATCAAATATATCTATATCTAGAATAAAACAACATAACAAAACTCAAATTAAAATAATTTTAAATTGAGAATATACACATATAAATTTTTAAAATTCATAACCTAGAAATAATTTTTAAATAATGATGATATAAATTGAACATTTTACTTGTTAAAGATTCAAGTATCAATATTGTTTCAAAATAATAATAATAATAATTATTATATTTACAATAATTTTATGTTCACAATTTTCTTATCATATAAAAAATATACATTTTACAAAACGTAACCGTTCGATTTCAAAATTTTTAAAAAAATAATATTTTCTTTTATTACCCAGATCATTCAACAGATTCATCGAAACTTTTCATCAGTGAAAATCATGTTGAAAATAATTTATACTCAAAATAGCTTATACCAATAACAAATATGCCAGCATTAACTAATGCTCAAAATAGATCATAATAACCTTTTATTCAGAAAGAACTCTTAACTAAAATTATTAGTTTTTAAGGATATTCATCGTTAAAAATATGCTTTATCACTAGATTAGGGAAAATGGAAATCAATAAAAAAAAAAGCATTATGTAATTTGTGGGTTACCTTTAGGCTTAACAAAATCACATCTTTTTTTTCATTTAGGTGTTTAAATTATTTTTTCGTCGATTTAGATATCTTACGTTACAAATATTATTATTTTAAGTGTCTCAGACGTAACGACCGTTAAAAATATCCATTAAGTTATACATGTCATGTTCTGGTGATTTGAAAATTTTTATTTAAAAAAAAACTTGAAAATATATATTTTATTTTTTTTAAAAAAAACTCAATTTTCCCCGAAAATTTTAAAAAAGCTTCAAACTTTGAAAACATTTGTTCTAATTCTCATACCTACACTGGGCATTGAGTAGGGAGGGGAGACGGGAGGGAGAAGGGATATAAGAGACGGGAGGGAGAAGGGATATAAGAGAGAGGAGGCTGGGCCTGGGGGAGGGAGGGAGGGAAGGGGTTGGGGGATTTTTTTTTAAAAAAATATTTTTTAAAATATAATATTTTTTTTATTTTCTTAAATGATTTTTTTAAATTATTAGAAAATACATAACGTGTCACTTAACAAGATTTTTAATGACTGTTAAGGGACACTTAAAATGAGAACATTCACAATGTTAGGCATTTATATTAATCGTAAAATAATTTTATAAACTCAAATCGATTTGAAAAGATTTTAAATCTAATTTAAGTAATAAAATAAAACTTAAATAATTTAAAATATTTAGTATTTGATAGATTGATTTTTAAGTTCGAGTCGTGTCTCTCAACTCCACATGATTATGTATATCACATATGAAAAAAAATATGAAGAAATACATATAGCATATATGATTATAAAATATATTTAAATTAGAATCAAATAGTATCATAATATTATAAATATTTACAATTAAATTTAAATAAAAATAAGAAAAAGTCGACTCTACTAAAATTTCATAAATTAAACTAAAAAATGTTAAATAAAGTTTGAGTTATAAAATAAAACTCGACAACTCGACAAAGTCAATTTTTTAATTTGACTCAACTCGATCGAATACTCACACCTAATAATAGGATGATATATTAAATTATTTAAGTAGTCTAAAATTTCAATTATTATATTATAAATGAAATAAAATAAATTAAAAAATTAATCTTATAATCAACTTTTATAAAATTTAATACAAATTAATTGAATAATAAATAAGATAATCAAAGATTTTAACAGAAAATATTCAATTCTGCACTCTTTATCATTTCGACATTCTTATTCCAATATTTTTTATTTTAAACACAAATAAATAAAATAATAAAGAGGAAAATAAAAAGTATGTAAGATTTATTGATGATGAGCTAAATAAGGGGCGAAATTGCGCTATGAGGTCGGAATGAAATTGAAATGCAAATCCAAATGTAATGTTTTATTTCACGCGTCGATTACGTGCATGTCATGAAATCCGTGTCCCCTCCATCGAAATTCTCAAGAAAAAAAATTAATTTTTTTCTAGAGAGAGAAATCATCCTTTCTTCTTTATCAAAGTTTGTAGATAAAAAAAAAGGTTTGTATGCAGACCGACAAACCCCAAACCGATTTTTTTAAAGTATATATTTTTAACAGAGAAAACGAAGAGAGAGAAAGCGCCTGCCGCTAAATTCGGCGGAGATTTTGGTGGTGTTGCGACCTTGCTAACTTGCACCTTCGCCTGCCCACTTTGTCATTTGCTAAGTTACACCGGACGGCCATTGTCTTTGTTTCTTTGTTTTTCTTTTTGCTCATTTTCCCACTCTTGCTTTGACCTATATTTACAAGGTACTTAAAACCATTACTTAATATAATCCTTGCTCTAGATTCTGCTGGTTCTACTTTATTTGTATTGATTTTGTTTCTGCTGTGAAATTCTCTCTATCTCTCATTTTGTAGATTCTGCTGGGTCATATTGTTTCTGTTTTTTGTTTTGGAGTGAACTGGGTTGAGCTTGAATTGTGCAAAGTTTTTTCATTTCAATTTTGTCAGAAAAGAACATGGGTGATGGTGAAGAAGGTAACACTGATGTTGTGATGCAAAGGCTTCAATCTTCATTTGGGACATCATCATCTTCAACCCACAAACAACTTTTATCAATGAATCATCTTGAAATACCTCAGTTGAATCCTAATCAAATCAGTGCTGCTGGACATTTCTCTCATTTTGGCCACAATGGTGGTACCGGCACCGGCGCTGGTGATGCTACTAACAAAAGAGTTGGTATCCCTCCTTCACACCCTAACCAGATCCCACCCCGTTTCACCTTATTCACAGATCCCCATGTCCCGCTCTTCGAACCAGAAAATGGGTTCTCAGGGTTTTAACTCGGGACCAACTCATTCCCGGTCTTTGTCTCAGCCTTCTTCGTTCTTCTCACTCGATTCATTGCCCCCTTTGAGCCCTTCCCCGTATCGTGATTCTTCATCAATGGCGGTTTCCGACCAAGTTTCTGCCGATGTGTCGATGGACGAAAGGGATGGAGCTTCACATTCGTTGTTGCCACCGTCCCCTTTTTCATGGGGGAATTCGCCACGGGTTCGTGAGAGCTTGCCACCGCGAAAATCACATAGGCGTTCCAGTAGTGATATTCCGTTCGGTTTTAATACGATAATGCAATCTTCGCCGCCTCTTATTCCTTTAAGGGGATCGGTTTCGAGTAAGGAGAATTCAGTAGTGCCTAGGCCTGTGCAGTTGGTGAAAAAGGAAACCAGTTGGAACAAAGGTGCTGATGGCAACGGTGAAGGAATAGGCGAAAGGAAAACAGAAGGGGTAGTTGTGGATACTTTGTTTTCTGCTTATATGAATTTGGATAACATTGATGCGATCGATCCTTGTGAAGATAAAAACAATAATGGTAATGAGAATCATGAAGATTTGGATAGCAGAGCTAGTGGGACGAAGACCAATGGAGTTGATAGCAGTGACAATGAAGTTGAAAGCATTGTCAATGAAAGTGGGAATGGTGGACAAGGTGGAATGAATTCGACGGAGAAAAGGAAAGGGAACAAAAGGAGTGCAGCAGGGAACATTGCTCCGACCGGTAGACATTATAGAAGTGTTTCGATGGATAGTTTTATGGGGGAGTTGAACTTTGGTGATGAATCTCCAAAATTACCACCTGCACCTGGGAATCGGCCAGGACAACTCTCGCCTAGAAATTCAACGGATGGGAATTCGACTGCCTTTAGCTTGGAGTTTGGAAATGGTGAGTTTACCGAGGCTGAATTGAAGAAGATTATGGCAAACGAGAAACTTGTCGAGATTGCAATGACTGATCCGAGGCGGGCAAAGAGGTATCCTACTGTTCAAGTACTGCTTTGTAACTTTTTGATTTTACAAAAGCATTTCACTTATGTTGTTGGTTCTTTGAAGGATATTGGCAAATCGTCAATCAGCTGCCCGTTCCAAAGAAAGGAAGATGCGTTATATTTCGGAGTTGGAGCACAAGGTTCAGACTCTGCAGACCGAAGCTACCACCTTGTCTGCTCAGCTAACACTTTTACAGGTTGAAGATTTTAGAGCAAAGCATGTTATATCGATATTTCCTAGCTTTAGTTCTCTGTTCTCATTATCGACTTTAAATTGATGTAGAGAGATTCCGTTGGGCTCACAAATCAGAACAATGAGTTGAAGTTTCGTCTTCAAGCCGTGGAGCAACAGGCACAACTTCATGATGGTATGATCCAATTTTCATTTAACTTAAATCTCTGGCCTTTTTCATTTGATCAAGTATTCAGAGTTTTGAACATTAAGGAATGCAGTTATGGATGACTAATTTGATGTATCAAGCAATCTTATTTAGCTCTTTGATTAGTAACATGCTTTTGATTAGTGTTTTGAATACTTGAGTTGGAGTGCCCACTTTTCTCATAGCTGTTCATGCTACAAATTTTGCTCCGATCATATGCTAGTGCCGCACACATCTTGCTATCTTGTGTGTGGTGGTTTACTAATACTGCAAATATGCTGCTTCCACTTTTATTGAACTACTGAGAATGAAACGTTCATAAACTTACTTTATGCATGCCACAAGCCGAGTCTTTTAGGTGTCTGTAAGAATTATTTGTCTTTGGTATGCCATTCAATGTGATTACTTTTCTCCTAAGCAGAGTCTGTTGTCTGCGTATATGTCTTCGTAATTCATCCTTTCGATATCAATTATGATTAGTTGTATCAAATCGTCCATCTTACTACTGCATTGCCTAGAATTTTATGCTTTAGTAACTTATCCTTCATTTTCGTGTTACATTTGGAAAGCTCTAAACGAAGCATTAACTGCCGAGGTCCGGAGATTGAAGCTTGCTACTCAACAGCTAGGTGGCGACTCTAACCCCTCAAACGGCATGGTTTCGGAGCAGCTTTCTGTTAATCACCAGATGTTCCAGCTTAACATTTCTCAGCAACCCCAACAACAGAACGGGAACACGACCTCAAAAACTGAGTCGAATCAGTAGCTGGTTCCCTGTTCCACTATGATATTACTAGTTTTCAACCTCCAACATCAAAGGACAATCATGGTTATGGTAATTACAATTCAACCTGCAGCAGATATCTATATGAATAATCACTGTATCGTTTATAATCGTATATTTAATTAATTAATTTATATGGTAGATCGTCATAGTGGAATGTAAGCATTAAGTTGACAGGATTTGTTGTATTAGCGTTATAAGAGTTTAACTTGAACTCTTCTGTATTCTTTTGTTTTTCAGTAAAGAGTTGGGTATTTCGTTTCTAGAACTGTTTAATGATTCATTAATGAGACACTGTAATAAGATTTGGACTTGAAAAACAATTATCCTCAAATCTTTAACAAGAAACTCTTGGGACCTGTTTTTATGCAACTCTATATATGGAACTTTTCGTTTGCTTGCATAGGGGAGTTTAGACCTATGCAGATTTCTTGTGGGTAAATATTCATTTTGGTATCTGATTTTGTTTTTAATGTTCAATTTAGTGTCTTTTTTTTTTAATTAGATACTTGAATTTGATATTTTAGTTTAAATTGATTGATATTTGATCTTAGTTTCATAATTCAAATTGATTGTAATAAATCATTCATCATAAATACTAGTTAAAAAAAAGCCTACCGATTTGAACAAAAAAAAAACAAAGTTTGGGTACTTATTTGGACCATAAATTTTTTTTTTGTATTAAATTGAATTTTAAATACAGGTTCAACTATCTATTTGGGAAAAAAACCCTATAGGTACCAAATTAAATTTTTAATCGAAGTTTAGGAACTAAGTTGTATATAAGAATTTTTAAATAAAAATAGTTTCAATCGGCAGTTTCAAATTACAGAGCAGGTTGTCAGGATGGCCGAGTGGTCTAAGGCGCCAGACTCAAGTTCTGGTCTTCGAAAGAGGGCGTGGGTTCAAATCCCACTTCTGACATTTTTAGTTTTTCTTTTTATAAAATAGATTCATCTGCTTTGGGAGATAACACTCCTTTTAACTCGATGAAATTCTTCATTTGGAATGTGAAAGGGATCATCAATCCCCTCGGGCAGAGTTGTGTAACTATAAAATAAAGAGATAATAAAATTGATGTGGCATGAATAAAGACTTTAATGAGTGAGATCTTTTTACTCAGGAGTAGGACAATATGAATTATTAAACATTCAAATTGCTATTGGATTTAAGACAGGAACCCTTCTAGTGAGGTATTTAAGGGTTCCATAACTTGCAAAAAATCCTACAGAAAATTGAAGCAAAAATCAATGCATGTGGCACCAAATACCTGTCTTATGTTGGAAGATATAAACTTATTCAGGCTATGTTCAATAGCTTACAAGAAATCTAGTGAGGTATAATGTTCAAATCTATTGGAGTAGGCATTTCCTACTCCCTAAAATAATATTAAGCAGAATCAATCAGTTATGTGCCAGATACTTCTAAAAATGGAAGAGATGATAGTGAAAGGGGATCTTTGGTTAATTGGAACATGATATGTAGAACTATAGCAGAGAGGAATTGGTCTAAGGAACCTACAAGTCTGGAACAAGGCTTGTATTATGCAGAATATATTGGTTATTATGTCCACAACTGGTTCCTTGATGGACTCATATATTCATCAAGGAAGCTCAGTCATGCAAATCCAAGCTTCCTACTTGATTATGAATTACAATACCTTTTACTTAGATTTTTTTCATGGACGAGATCAAAAGGAAACACGTGTCATCGTCTAATTAGAGATTAAATTTATTAAACTGAATTAAAATTATACTTGATAAAATGTGTAAATAGCAAAGACTACATGTGTAATTATACTAATTTTTTATACTAATTTTTTAAACAATTACATCAGCTCCTCCGATCTATGTTAATAGACCTAATGGTTGGTGGTTTAATTGACAACACTTAAATAATTAAGTGGTATAATTGACAAAATTAAAAGATCTATAGTCAAAATAAATTTTACCTCTAATAAAGTGGTCATTGATGTAGTTTAATCTTCCTTTTAATATACCAAAACACTCAATGATTTGTTGGTTGACAATTCAAAATAAACTCCTTACCAAGGATAGCTTACCAAGAGAGGCATGTAGATTGATGGAAGATGTGCTTCCAGAGATGAAAAATAGGAATCACCTATTGTTTGATTGCACTTTCACGAGGATTTGGCATATAATTCTTGCCTCAAGTGATATTCAAAGAATTATAAGTGTCCGATCTATAAATTTAAAAATGAGATTTAAAATTTTAATTTTAATTTTTTAAGAACGATACACAAATTTTCTATTTTTTAATATATTAAATTAAATTTAATTATTTTTTAAAATAATAAATATAATTGCTCTCCATGAGAGTTTATATATATCCGGCCCTGATACCATATGTGTGTTTTACCCTAACAATAGTAATAATTAAAAAAAAAGTGAAAATAGTGTTTGGGCGAGAACAATGGCCTGAAACGCTGTCGTTTTGAATAAGCTCCGACACTTGCTTAAATTCCCCTCCCAACTCCCAAGAGCCCAACGAAATTTTCTAGAGTAAGCGTTGCTGTTTCTTCTGATCTGAAACTCAGTCGCCCAAATTCTCAAACAAAGCAAATCGATGGCGCCTCCACCTGGTCCCTACTCCGGCTCCAGCACTCTCGCTCTTGTAATTTATTTCACCCTTTCTCTTTTCATTCCTTTGTTCTTTTGGCCTAGATCAAATGCAGCAAAATGAAATAAATCCCAGAAATATCGTTGGTAATAAGATTGTTTTTGAATCGATTCATTTTAATTATTTATGTAATAGGTGGCTCGTGTATCTGCTTTCTCTTTTGGACTTGTTTATGGTAGCTTTAAGCTCAAGTACCTCAAGGTATTTTTAATTTACTGATTATATTTTGGATTTATTTTATTTTTATTCAGTTTCGTTTTTCTGTTTGTATGGTTGTCATTTTTATATATGGGAATGACTATCACGTTGTTACAATTGGATTTACATTTGTTATGGATATTTTTAAGTTTGATATATTTTTTAATGTGGGGATAAAGGGTGTTGATAGCTGCTGCTAAGTGGCATTGTTCTGATGGTATTTGTTTTCATTTGTTTGATGTTTCAAGGTTATTATTAGAATGATAATTTCTTTTTGATCAAGAAATCAGGAATAGTTGTTAGATGGTAAACCTTGCTGACTTTTTTTTGGGGAACAATTTTAGGGCTATACGCTTCTTTAACAACGTGGGAGTTGGGTTTCCTGCTCTAACTTGTTGAAATTATATCTTACGAATGTACATAATGTTGTGGTAAAATATTAGCATCTAATGTTTCTAATGTTGTGGTAAAGCTGATTTTATTATTTGGATCTTGTATTGCATATTTCCTAACCGGGTCTTCTGACCCGTTCTTTGAAGAACCCACGTTACCCGCCGTTGAAGTCATTCTATAAAAGATAAATTAAACATAAAGTCAAACTAAAATAACAGAAAGAAATACCAGTATACAAAGTTACAAACTATACCAATAAGGCAGTAACAACTAAAAAAAGATGAATTATATATTTATATACCATTTTGAAAAACATAAAACGGAAAGGCTGTGAAAATTTATTCTACCAAGTTGAAAGTTAACCAGATTGATACTTTGACCTTATAAAGTCAATCTATACCATAATACAAACATTTAAAATTCAACAAGCATTTTGCTTGTCTAAAAAACTATACCAGTATATATGTAACAACTAAAAAACAGAATGCAATAACAGTAACAACTAAAACTGAATTAAACATGAATACATGATATTCAGTTTGACCTTATAAAACATAAAACAGAAAGCAATACCAGTTTAACCTTATAAAGTCAGTGAACTTTGTTAAAATTAAACTGTAAAACAGAAAGCAATAAAGTCAAACTATAAAGAACGAGAAAGCATTTTATAAAGTCAAACTATAAAGTCAAAGTTGTGTTTAAAAAATTGTCGCTTAAACGCGATTAAAGCACTAAGCGACACGAGCGAGGCCCCTGGCGCTTGAGCATAGCAAAAGCACTACAAATTCACTAAGCGGTAGTAATCCGCGCTTTTGCAACGCTTTTAGCAAAGCGCTAATCGGCGCTTATTCGCGAGTTTAGAAGATACGATTTTGGGCTTTAGCAGATACGATTTTTGGGCTTGTTTAGGGTTTAGCGGGCTATTAGATTATCAGGCTTAGATCGGCTTTTAGTTTAGGCGGGCTAGGGTAAAAAATGCGATTGAAATAGGTGGTAATCGAAGAATTTACAGAGAAAGATTGAGGTTGAGCGATAAAAAATTCACAGAGAGTGATCATCTTCCACGCCTGTCGCTTTTGGCCTCACGCTTACGACTCCTGACTCACGACTCAAGTTTTGATCATCATCTTCCTCTCATCTCACTCAAGTCACGCTACTGCTGCACTTCATCAACAGGTACGTAATTATGTTGTTTATATACTTATAGTTTATTGCAAAATTGTGTTTTATAGTTTATAGAGTACTGTTATTCTTTACAGCTTATTGCTTTCTCCTTCTTTAAGTACTTAGTATTGCTGAATTTTACATGTAGACAAGCAAAATGCTTGTTAAACTGGTAAAATTTCACTGACTCTGACTTTATAGTTTGACTTTATAAAATGCTTTCTCGTTCTTTATAGTTTGATTTTAAAAAAGCTCATTGACTTTATAAGGTCAAACTGGTATTGCTTTCTGTTTTATGTTTTATAAGGTCAAACTGAATATCATGTATTCATGTTTAATTCAGTTTTTAGACAAGCAAAATGCTTGTTGAATTTTAAATGTTTGTATTATGGTATAGATGAACTTTATAAGGTCTAAGTGTCAAACTGATTAACTTTCAACTTGGTAGAATAAATTTTCACAGCCTTTCTGTTTTATGTTTTTCAAAATGGTATATAAATATATAATTCATCTTTTTTTAGTTGTTACTGCCTTACTAGTATAGTTTGTAACTTTGTATACTGGTATTTCTTTATGTTATTTTAGTTTGACTTTATGTTTAATTTATCTTTTATAGAATGACTTCAACGGCGGGTAATGCGGGTTCTTCAAAGAACGGGTCAGAAGACCCAGTTAGGAAATATGCAATACAAGATCCGAATAATAAAATCAGCTTTACATGCTCTTTTTGTGGACAAACATTTAAGGGAGGTGTGTTTCGAATCAAACTACATATGATGAAGAATTAAATGCGTTCATGATGAAGAAACAAACGGTAAAGGCAGAACAACATATGCAAGCAAAAAACTAGATGCACCAACAACAAGCTGATGAATACGATGGTGAAGAAGATGTTGTTGAAATAGGCGGCCGTAGTAGCAAGATGCCCCCACCCAAAAAACCAAGGCAAAAAGGTCCTATGGACATTTACTTCACTCCTAATCCTCGAGAAGCAATCAAAGCTAGGATGGAAGGGAGACAACAAACCATCAATGAAACGTGTCGAAAGAACCATAGGGATAAAGTTTGTCATGAGATTGGGAGGTGGTTTTACGATGCAGGTATTATAAATAATTAAATATTTAATGTTTTTTGAGTTTTAAGTTGTTGGAAGTCTTTTTTTTTTTGTTTATGTTGATGGAAATATTTTTTTTATGTAGGCATTCCTTTTAATGTCGTAACATATGAGAGTTTTCAAATAATGATCGAAGCAATCAGACAGTATGGCCCCGGGATGAAAGCACCATGTATGTACGAGTTAAGAGTTCCCATACTTAACAAGGAAATAGAGGAAGTTCAAAACCAAATTGTGGAAAATAAGAAAGAATGGGCAGAAAAAGGTTGTTCAATACTATCGGATGGATGGCGTGATTCCGTTGTTCAAAAAGATATCAACTTCATGGTAAACTCCCCAAAGGGTTCGGTCATCGTGAAGTCACTTGATGTATCTGATGTTTCAAAGGATGTTGATTTGTTGTTTCATGTTCTTGATAAAATGGTGGAGGAAGTTGGTGAAGAGAATGTGGTGCGGGTGGTGACTGATAATGCATCATCTTATGTAAAGGCCGGTAAGAGTTAAGTTGCAACTTTAGTCTTTTGATAATCTCTTGTCTAATGTCATATACTCATCTTATTCCTCTAACTTTGTAGGGAAGTTGTTGGAAGCTAAAAGACCACATCTCTATTGGACACCATGTGTTGCACACTGCCTAGACTTGATGTTGGAGGATATTAGCAAACACATTCCTAGGGTTAAAAATGCTTTAAAAAATTCCATTTACTCAAATGGATATATATATATAGTCATGTTGGTTTGGCGAACTTGATGAGAAAGTTCACAAACTAAAGAAACTTGCATGGACCGACCATCACAAGATTTGCTACTTCCTTTATCACTCTTGCCCAGATCCACAAACAAAAAAACAATTTGAGGAAGATGGTGACTTCTCAAGAGTGGGAAGCGAGCAAGTGGTCTAAAGAACCCACGGGTAAGAAAATAAAGTCTTACTTTTTGCAAGAAACGTTTTGGAAGAATGTACTTTATTCTCTCAAGTTGACAGGCCCCTTAGTGAAAGTTCTTAGACTAGTTTGATGGAGAAAAAAATCCAGCCATGGGGTACATCTATGAGGCAATGGATAGAGCTAGGGAGACGATTCGTGATAGTTCTCCAAATTGAGAGGATGATTACAAGAAAGTTTTTGAAATAGGTGGGAATGTCAACTACATAAACCTTTGCATGATGTGGGACATTTCTTGAACCTGGGGATCTTTTATGATGAAATTGGTGGTGTGCTTTGTGAAGAAGTTAAAAACGGTTTTTATGAATGCATGTAGAGGCTTGTTCGCGACCAAGAAACTCAAGACAAGATTTCAGATGAGTTAGTTAAATACCGGAAGGCTGAAGGTCTCTTTGGTATTAGCTTGGCTGTTAGGTAAAGGAAAACAAAATCACCAGGTAAAAAATGCTACTTTATATTTTAAGTTTTAAGTTATGTTAATTATTCTCTCAAACATAGTTTATGCTTCATGTTCATTTTACATTTTTTTACAGCTGATTGGTGGACAATGTATGGATCTTCGGCTCCTAACTTGAAAAAGTTTGCTATACGGATTTTTAGTCTCACTTGTAGTGCTACAAGTTGTGAGAGAAACTGGAGTGTTTTTCAACAAGTAAGTTATTTTTACATGTTTTTTCTTAATAATATTTCTAGAAATTATATATATATATGCATAATGTTGCTAACATCCAGTTTTGGTTTTTTTCTTGTGGCTTCACACTAAGAAACAAAACAGATTGGCACAATCTAGATTGAATGACATGGTGTGTGAAATTCAATAGTGCCTTGGAGCGTCGAGCTAAAAGTAAGGAGATTGATCCCATTCTTTTGCAAGATATTGATGAGAGCAATGAGTGGTTCATGGGAAGAATGGAAGATGATGAAGATGATGATGAGACGGTGTTTGTTGGTGAGGATTTGACATGGAGTGATGTTGTTAACGCTTCCGGTGCATATGAGCCTAGTTATCTAACTAGAGTATCAAAAGTAGTGAATGATGGAGCCGGACCCTAGTAGACCATCTCGTAGATGCTTAGTTGATGAAGATGAGATGGAAGAAGATATTGGAGTGTTTAGTGATGAAGGAGATATTGTTCGAGTTGATGTCGATGACGATTTAGAGGATTTTTAATTATAAGGAATTGAGGGTTTAGAAAAATACCTTTGTTCATCTCACTTTAGACTACTTTTGGTGTAGACCATCTTTTGAGATTAATATGCTCGTATAGTCGTATGGTTAATGGTATATACGTATTTATAACTTATAAGTAAATTGAGAATTATATTTTGGTGTTTAAGTACTTGTAAGTTTTGAATATATGTATTGATATTTTGATATTTAAGTATTTATAAGCTAATTTATAAATATTCTGTATTTTTTTTGTGAATTTCGGCCTTTTTGGCGCTTCATGTGCATAAAACGATCGCTTTCGCTTAGCGCTTTGGCATCTATGACCCTAGGCTCTTTAAGGCGTTTTACGTTTTTTAAAACCAAGAGTCAGAGTTAGTGAAATTTTACTAGTTTAACAAGCATTTTGCTTGTCTACATGTAAAATTCAGCAATACTAAGTACTTAAAGAAGGAGAAAGCAAAAAGCTATAAAGAAGAACAGTATTCTATAAACTATAAAACACAATTTTGCAATAAATTATATGTATATAAACAATAGAATTACATACTGGTTGATGAAGTGCAGCAGCAGCGTGACTCGAGTGAGATGAGAAGAAGATGATGATCAAAACTTGAGTCGTGAGCGTGAGGCCAGAGGTGACAGGCGTGGAAGATGATCGCTCTCTGTGAATTTTTTACCGCTCAATGTCAATCGTTCTCTGTAAATTCTTCGATTACCGCCTATTTCAATCGCATTTTTTATCCTAGCCCGCCTAAACTAAAAGCCGATCTAAGCCTGATAATCTAATAGCCCGCTAAACCCTAAACAAGCCCAAAAATCGTATCTGCTAAAGCCCAGAATCATATATTCTAAACTCGCGATTAAGCGTCGATTAGCATTTTGTTAAAAACGTTGCAAAAGCGTCGATTACTACCACTTAATGAATTCATAGTGCTTTTGCTATGCTGAAGCGTTAGGGGCCTCGCTCGAGTCGCTTAACGCTTTAATCGCGCTTAAGCGGCGCTTTTTTAAACAAAGATTGATAGATATTGATTTCCTTGATAATGTGCTTACTTAAAGCTTTTACTTCTACCCGCAGGGTAAGGCAAAGTCTCAAAGGAAAGCTGAAGCAAAGGCTCACCACCGAAGCAGGGGGTTTTTGCTCAAAGTTGGTTTGCGTTTAGTGTAGGAATAAAGCATTTCGATGGTATTGTACCAGTTTTTCATTTCGGCTTATGAAACTTTTATGGACCATGAAATTGTTTTAGTGTAATGAAATGGCCCTTCAGGTTTTAACTTTTCGGTTGGCAATGTCACCATGGTGATTTTGTTAGTTGGCAACATGTTGGATGATTATATGTATTATTTGTTCAATGTAATAATGCCTTCACTTTTTGGCTCCTAAATTGTGTTATAGCATAGCCCTCCGGCATTAGCTCTTACCTGATCCTGATAATATTAATACCACCAACATTGGCTTAGCAATCTAGTTATTCCTGCAGTACAAATTCTCTGACTCTTGCCTAATGTACCTTGGAATGAAAAGAAACCAGTAGGTGAAATCGATACCTGATATATCGATGCAGCCATGCCCTAAACAAGTACAATATTCCCGATTAAATTGAGCAAAGTGCTTTTTCATCAAATCCAAATCCATCACAAAGTTACTAAGGCAGGCATTAAAAGAAATCATTCTTGAGTAGAATTTCTCATAAAGAAAAATCAACACTCCATCCAAACGTAGCATTAGTGTTAATAAATTGTTCATTATAATGTATATATTGCAAATGAATCAAACAGTGAAACAGATACAAAACTTCGAATAGAGATTCATGTAGGATGAACGCTTCTGGACAATGGCAGTGGCACCAAATGAGACGAGAATAGTTACTGTGTGGCTTCGGAAATTACACACCGCCACAGTGCAATACATTAACAAATGATTCAAACAAGTACCCATTCACAAACCAACATCAAAGCAGTTATGCAAAATTGAGAACATGCCTTAATGTGCCGTTGAATGTATGTGGATATGTGAGATGAGTCTAATCAACCTATCGTGTGTTACCCAAGTCCGAAGAACTTCTAAGTTTCTTTCACCACAGGTATGAGGTTTTCAAAATCCGATTATGAACCAAAACGGGCAAATTGTTAATTTCCCTTCGAGTCAAGCTTTTAAATTATTCCCATTTACTCATTACTAAATAATCAAGTAAAAGAGAGCCTGGGTTCAAGGAAGAATCAACCTCAAACACCGTTGAACTAAGCTAATCCACAAGGAGAAACAAACCTGTAAAAATGTTATGACAACTTCTTCATTCTGTCCTGAGGAAATACTAAGCAAATGAGAAGGCAAGGCAACTACTTTACGTAAATAATATCTTCCTCAGGGTCATCATCCTCCCAGTCTCTGTCATCTCGAGACGAAATGGATTGATCTTCTTCATCTTCATATTCGTCTGCTGCGGTCTTTTTCTCCTCCTTTATTTTGTCTAATATGGCAATTACCTGAAAAAGTTTTTCAAATCAGATTGGCTCAGAAATTCATCTTCGTTGTAAGCAGTTACCATCAACACAAACAATAGATTGCAAGCACTTACCCTGCTTCCTCTCTCCAGAGATTCATCTTCGATAAAGCGTATCTCTGGTGTAAGCCGCAACTTCATACGCTTCCCCAGCTCACTTCTAACGTACTTAGCTTTAGACTTCAATCCTCCAACCGCAATATCCTTCCCTCTCTCTTCACCGAAAACAGATACATACACTTTAACAACCTACTACCATGGACAGAAAAAACATGAATTATTTGGTGCCAACAGTTTTTAAATAAAGTCAACCAACTGCAATGCTGTATATCAATTTGCTGTATCTGGAAATGGAGAGATTTCAAAGCCATCCGTTCGAACATAACGAATCCCTGATACTTCCAATGTGTTTTCACAAGGTCAATGAAACAATATACAAAATTCAAGACAAGCATAAACCTTAATAAGTTGTTATTACTTTCCCTTTCAATCAATTGATTCAATTCCCCTAAGGCCTGCACACAATTAGACAAGTTACAAAGAAATGTCATTCACTAAAGCAAATCCTATACGATTAAATTCTTAAACTCTTCACCTCCTCAAATTGAGAACCTAAAACTTCAACAAAACCAACAAATTAAGCAAATTAACAGAATAACTTTTCTACTTCATTAGCTAAGGTATTCATCAAAGTTTGTCAAACCAAAAGCTGCTACAGGGAGAACCCAGAAATCCACAGTAAACGCTAGTATTTATACACAAAAGGGTACCTGTAAATCAGATGAAACTTCAACATCACTTATGGTAGTAAGGGAAGAGAGGTAGCGGTCGGCTCCTAAGGAGGCATCAGGCAAAACGGCGAATTGCAACACCTTATCTGTTAAGAGCATGTCGGATAGCTCTCTCCTTATCTGTTTCGCTACCATTTTCACTCTCCTGGGATTGGCCATGCACTTTATGGTCGCGCCCGTTGTTGGGTTGGTGTGGAGATGAATATAGGCCGTTTGTTTAGGGGTGGGGAAAGAACATGATTTAAGATGGACGGTTGTGATTGGAAGGAGATGGTGGAGGAGTACGTGGGACATTACTGCAGGCGATTTACTTGGGTCTCTGTTCTTGTTCTTGATAGTATATTAAATTGGGGAAGAAACGAATCGGAAGGGAAAAGGAAGAGAGGTGCGAAGATAACGAAAATCCTTTCACACGAGGAGTTTTAGGGTCAAATTGAGAGTGAATACAAGTTTGGGTAAACTACGTAAATGGTCACTAAAGTATGAGTAAGGAAATAAAGAAGTCCTAGGTCAATGGTAGGAATAGATTATAAATGAATCAATCATGAATGAATAAAGTTATGTTCATATTTGGTTTGTGTTCGTTTAAATTTTTAATATTATGTTTGTATTCATTTATTTATTTTTATTGTGTTCGTATTCGTTCATTTAGTGTTAGTGAACGTTCATTTAATATTTACAAGCCAAAGAGAATGGTAGAATTATGCCATTGGTCCTTAAGTTACTTATGCTTCACATTGTGAACTCTCAAAATTACCTTATATTCAATTTAGTCCCTACCTTCATCACTATTAAAAATAAAAAATAAAAAATAAAAAGAAAATAAGAATAAAGTAACCGATTCGATAAATGAGCTTGTTCATAAATATAAACGAACCGAAACACCTATGTTTGTGTTTGTTCAATTATTAAATGAATATAAATTTTTTTCCATACTCGTTTATTTAGCTTAATAACGAACATAAATGAACATTCCACAAACAGTTCATCAAACGCTCTATTCATTTACACCCAAACTAGAAAGAAGAGATAAGATATATCTACTTGCATGTTTTATCCACATTCTTAAGATATAAATTAAAGAGATGTAATCAAGCATATTGTAATCAAGCATATAGTCATGAAAGAAAAGCTCATATTAGTACAAAATTCCATCAAATGTAATTAGCGGTAACTTCAACTCCTCTCTCTCGGGTTAAGATTCACTTACACTTAATGTAAAACTTTTAATTTAACACTTTTTTAGAATTGTTGAATAAGAGGAAATCAAATGCTGAGATTAATTTCTTTCTTCTTCTTCTAGTGAATATTTTCTCATTAACTTGTATTAATCTCAATCATTGGTTCCTCCAATCCAACAATCTAAAAATGTATAAAACTAAAAAGTTATATATATATATATATATATATATATATATATATATATATATATATATATATATATATATATATATATATATATATATATATGGAAGCATGGTTATACACAATAATTGAGATTAAATAAAGTGGTTTGACCAAGTCCTTTTATGTTCTCTTAATCCAAAGTCATTAAGCAGTAGCTTTACTTGACTTAAAATGGGTCCCGAATATGCTTATTTTTAACGGAAAGTGAGTTTTGTTTATTTACGTATAAAACAATTCATAAAACCTTTAAGAAAAACAATAAGTAAATCTCAAACAATCGCTTCATTTTCTTGATCTCCTAATTACATGAAACATGACAAAATCTGGAGCACTGGCGTTTTTGTTAACCTTGTAATCTTTGGTGTCAGGTTTTTGTTCAGGTAGTTCAATGTACCCCAAGGCAAAATAGTTCAACTGGTTTAAGTTCAATATAAAATTGAAAGTTGCCTTGGCTACACCCTACACAAAACACCACTCCCAATCTTCTTCTGATCCATGTCAAGTCACTTATTACTTAACCAAATTTTAATAATAGTAATATCCCTAAAGTATATATATATATATATATATATATATATATATATACACATATATATTTAGGTATAGATCCAAAAGTAACCCATTCAATCAGTTGGAAATAAAACAGTTCCCAGCATATATTCCCTAAAACATTGGCATTTTGTTTTAAGCAGGGGTTACTGCCTTAAAACAAAAGATAATGAGGCAGTCAGGCAGACAAGAGATCATGGCAGATTAGAAAACAAAACATGAAATATATATACACATGCATGTATGCATGTGATGTTTCATTATTTTTGGGTTAGTTGAGATCTGATAATGATAAAAGTTGAGAAGTTTTGAGCATTGTTATTGCTCATATATCATTCATATAAATACCATCTTGAATTGGATTCATGTTACTGGTACAGGGAACTAGTTTCTCAACTGTCTTTTTAATTCATCTAACAAATTTAAATCAATGTAAAACTTTTAAATTTTACATTTCGTAACTCAATTCTACCTCATATATATATATATATAGGCAAGACATGCAAAAGTTGAGGAAGGTGAATGATTATGGTATACTTTTGAAATTATATTAGGGTTTCGCATTTCAATGACAAACAGAGTCTAATTAAATCATATCATCATAACTAGCTATCGACAAAATATAAAAAAGGGAAGAAGTATAACTAGGGTTTTGCGTTTTATTTTATTGATTTTAAAAATGATTTTATTAATTAAATTATTTTGCGTCAATTAAATATCAGAAAATTAAAAAAATTACCTATAAAGTGAATTATATAAAATAAATATATCCATAATTAAATTTAAAAGTTTTAATGCAAAGTAACTGAAAATCTTATATAAATGAAATGATAAAGTTTATTCAATTTCATTATTTGAGCCTATTAATAATTTGGATAGTCGCATACAAATGGACTATTTTCAGTTTTGTAATGTTAAATTTTTGTGCTTCAATATATACATTGCGTATATACTATAAATTCAAACCATAATTAAGTAAATGATATAATCATTTAGTGCATTGATGAAAATGATTGTGTATAATCACATTGTGCATTATTTGATTAATAGAAAGAATCCATTTGATTTATGTTTATAGTTATTATTAAATTAAAATAATAACACATTAATTAGAATTTAATTAATAATTATAACATTAAATAAATAAAAGGTTTTAATGAATTAATAATTGATTAGAGTTAGCCAAAGTCTCAATAGAATCACATGGCCATGACAACTCTCGAAACAACAGACACAATCTCGTAATTATCTCAAAGCCCAAGGCTACTTTCTCTAATCCTTCACCTTATAATACCTCCCTACACTCTGAACTTTAAACTCATTACTTTGGGAATATTTTCTTCTACTAGTTCACTTTCTTTCTTGTTCTTGTTCTGTCACTTCCTTGAGAAAATACGTCTCACAGAATGGGGAAATGCCAGAAAATTAGTCAGATCGTCCGGATCCGACAAATGCTCAAGCAGTGGCGAAGGAATGCTCGGATAACGGCCAACAAAAACAACATCAGTAAAAACCAGCAAACGCCGACTGATGTTCCGGCTGGACACGTGGCGGTCATCGTTGGCACCAGTATGAGGAGATTCATCGTACGCGCGACGTACCTTAACAACCCAATGTTCAGAAACTTGCTCGTACAAACCGAAGAAGAGTACGGTTTCAACAACGACGGACCGTTAACCATCCCATGCGACGAGTCGTTGTTCGAGGAGATTCTCCGAGTCGTATCCCGATCCGACTCATCGTCAAACTCGGGACGTTTCTCCAGGTTCGAGGTTCTCCAGAGATGCTGCCACGTCGGAATGAAGACTCAACTCGGGGTTATCAGCGAATCCCGACCGTTGCTTCATGGGGTTGCCGATAAATCAATCCACTAAAAGCTAAAGCAAGCATAGTATAACACCGCTAATCCTCACTCAAATGTGTTACCCGAGTTGGAAGCGCTAACAACTTCATTCTGAGGCCAAGTTTACTAGGAATTAGTTATTATTTTATTTGAGTGATTAGTAGGTAATTTCAGTAACTTTGAGTTTACTAATTCTAGGAATTTCAGAGATATGTTTGTAAAAAAATGTATTTTTTTATATTATTATTACAATATTACTAAATATATATTCTTTAAAATCAAGAATAAATCAGAAATATTTTTTATAATGGAATTATTCAATTTGACTCGCTAATATAATTATCTTTAAAGGTAATTACATTACTAATTTATTTATTATTAGTTTTCATTATAAATCCAAGGATAATATGTATTTAACACACTTTAATTTATATCCTTTTATTTATTATAATAATAATGTTCATTAAAATAGAATTCAATCAAAATAAAATATTTTTTTACCTTCATCATTTGAGAATAATTATTTTTAAAAAGATAAAATTGAATACGAAATCTTTGTACGGTGTATTTATAATTAAATATTTATTACTATGATTTAAATATTCATTTATCTTTTTGAAATATATATATTTTCAATAAAATAATTATATTTAAATTCATATATGATAAAAGATATTTTTTTGGAACAATAATAAAAGATATTATGAAATTAAAATGATGAAATTTAAAAACATAAAATATTTGTTTTGTCACGTCAGACAACTTTTCTAATGAAACTCCATATAAGATGAATGTAATAATTAATTGATAATAATGGGGTGGAAAGTGAAATTCGATACATTACTTTTTCTTTTTGAAAGTAGAAACATTATGATAATGGAAATAGCTATGCTTCTGCCAATTACTATTTCCCCGTGTTGCGTGGTTAGGTTATTCATCAAATCAACGTGCATCCGAAATTACAGTGTCATACTCTATTGATGTAACTAAATTTATTAATAGGGCAAGTACAAAAAGTTCAAAATACTTCACAATTAAATGTTAATTTATTGAAAGTGGCATGTCATTTAAAAATATAAAACATAAGTATCAATATTCTTTTCTAAATGGTTGATCCTATTGATAGTGTTGCAGCCAACATCCAATTTGGCGGGATTGCAAAATGGAGTTCTTGCAAAGATAAACCTCGAGACAAAGACGTCCGCAATGATATATATCACATGCTCGCTGAACATGACGTAAACGAGCCTTCCAATCCTATTGCGATAGTTCTTTAATCACACTGAAGAGGACATTATCTTGGTGATACGAGACTTGTTTAGAGAGGCCGTTTGTAGTCAATGTTATCAGATTACAGCTCTATTCAACGAAAATCAAGCCTCGATGCATGCCCAAGGACATCCAATATTGCCCCCACCTCTGTGTTCAGCACCAAGCATTTCCCAATACTTCAAGAAAATTCAAAGAGTCAATCACCATGACAAATATAAAAAGCATTGAAAATTAATAGATCATTTCCCTATTCTTTTTAATATATATATATATATTTGTTATCCAATATATTAATTAATTAATTCAAATATAGTTTTGTAGATATTTATTATGTACACGATCTTCTTAATCCGATTTTATTTATTTGCAATCAGTAGAATTTAAACCTATAACATTACTTAAAAGAACTAGTGTCTCATCCTATTAGATTAATTGGTTGTTAATCATATTTCTTTTAAAACGTTTATACCGCGTAAAAGGTATTGATATTGTTCATATTACTTTGGGCTTTAACATAGACATATCGAAACTTTACATTATATATATTTTATTTGACTTTGATTGTAAAAACTATAACCAAAATAAATATAAAATAACTTGTTTAATACTTTTAGTATATTTTAAACAATCATTCAAATAGGCTGCCAAAGCTTGCTAATATATTGTCACGGGGCTAGATTTCTGCTAGTTGATTCGTGTGGCACTTAGACGATTTCCAGGTCGAAATGACGCCTAAGTCAACCTTATCCACGTCCTTGTGAGTCTCTGGCTCAATAAGCAAAAAACAAACCCTCAAGAGTTAAACAACAATACGGAAACGACACTTAATCAGGGCTAATCCAAGCCACTTGGGTTGAAGCGGATCTCCGAAGCACGAGCACTGTGGGAACTTCCTAAGTCACCAAGACTTGATTAACTTTGGCACTTTGAAAGAACTCGGAAAAGAACACTCTCGAGGCTATCTCAGTCCTCACGATCGGTAACACAAGCCACAAAGGCTTAAGCACAAAGGAGAACAAGCCGACAAGGCTAGAAAGCTAGCAAACTAGAAAGCTAGAAAGAATGAACTCAGAGAGAGTAAGAGTAAATGCTTGAGTTTTATTACTCTGAAGAGAATGAATGAAGTGAATTGATTACAAATGAGGGGAGGAGCTCTCTATTTATAGTTGAGGCCCTCAAGATCCAACGGTCTATATCAAAGTACATCAACGGCTTACATTGAATCCTACCTTAACCAGAACTCTATCTCTAAGGTATTTGAATTCAAATAAAACATTATCCATAATTAAATCCTTAATTATTGGATAATAATATCATTTCTAGAATCTTCCAAGGAACGGGCCAGGTCTGATGGTTCTGGGCAAGCCCAATACTCTGTATTATTCTTCTACAGAAATCTGCGCACACATGTCTCGGACCGAATCCACGAGCCTCAACAAAATTGCCCCCATCGAACATGTAACACCCTCGTCGCTTTTCTCGGACACCTCAGACTTGATCCTTCACGAACTCGAGCCTTTACGGACTCATAAGCATTCTCCAAGAACTGGGCCAACTCGTATTGCCCAACAAGCCCAAGTTTGCGCATGTAGAACCTCGTTTGCGCCAATGTCCATAGACCCAAAAGTTTAGTCCGTGACATTCTCCCCCACTCGATCTAGCGACGCCCTTGTCGCTAGGCGAGAACACTTGGTCTTGATCACCTTGGACGCTTCAGCAAAACACCTTGGCTTCTTTGCCTTGGTCGACACCGCCATGTCTTCTCTCGATCTAACACACCGTGGCATACATCTCGAGCGTAGGAAATCCATCCTACCCGTTTGCATTCACCCAATCAAGGATACTTCAGATCCAACGGTAAAGACTTGGATGCTTCGGCAACATACAACACGATAACTCAGATTCATCGGCAACACTTGCTTGTCCCTAAGAACTCTGAAAGTCTCAGATGTCCCTTCCAATCTTCCGCAACAAGATGGTTAGGTCCTCGACCCACACTCATCAGCGATGGTGAATCGAACTCAACACTTGGAACGTGTTTGAGATGTCCCTCGAACTCCCTTAGCACATTTACTCTACGTGTCAGCCCTTCTTGCTCCACGAAGTCTGGTACTCCACACACCAACACTTATATCCAGAAGTCTAGTGTTTCTACTCGCATCGGCACTTCCTCCTTTGAAGTCCGGTACGACTTCCACCCTCTTACATGGGTGACAAGCTCTCACTCATCATGTCTCTGGAAAGCTTGGACTCCATCAACCTCTTCTCAGTTCTCTGTTCAATGATAGTCCCCAAAACAATGTTCCTCTCACTTAGAACCTCTTCGGAATTGACAGTCTTGCTCGTCCCCTTCGATGGTTTGGCTTTCAACCCAAGATTGTCGACATCCTTCTTCGACATGAATAGATCAGTTTCCCCCGTGTCTATTAAGGCAACTCTCGATGGTTCGGAAACGTTGATGTTCGCACACATCAACCCATTATGCTTGCGGTCTCTACTTGCCTTGGCAAAACTCAAGTTCATTGAGCCAAGTCTCATAGCCTCATTGACCTTGTCTTCACCCATGTCCTTGGGTAACTCGATCATGGGCTTCTCCATCTTCTCGGACCACTTGGCTTTATCCAGGCAAGCTTGTAACTCTTGTGGTCCCTTACTTCGGTGACCATTCATCTGCTCCTTTCTTGCCCTCGGTGTAAGTCACTTGTTCTCTTTACTTGTGCCAACATCGTACATGTCTTTTCTAGACATGTGTTCACCACTTGAACGATCAATGCTCAAATGTTCATCATTCGAACAAACTTCGCTCGAACAAGCACTACTCAAAGAGCCTCGCTCCTCGTCGTTGGACTGACCCTCATCTCGAATACTTTGGCCACTATCCTCGGCTTTCAACTTTAGCTTGGACGTCTTCTTGACTCCAAGTTCTATGATGGACTCGGCGGCTATCAAGGCTTTAGGCAACTCCTTGATTCCCCTTCTCTCCATCGTCGCCTTTGCCCATGGCTTCAATCCATCTGTGAAGGTGAAGAATGCATCTTCTTCAGTCAACTTTGGGACTTGGAGCATGAGTTCCTCGAACTCTCTCGCATACTCCTTCAACATCCCCTCATGTCTAAGATTCATTAACTTAGACCATGCCTCACTCTCGGCATGCACTGAGCTCGATTGCTCTTGCAACGTCTCAGACTTTCTTAGTCATTTGCCAACGCAAGCTTCCACAGCACCGGCTACCTCCTCGGCATCCTTGGCAAGCTCCTTGGCAACGTTGGGTTTGGGTAACCCGTTCTGCTTCTAGTTTTGACTAACCTTGGCAGCTGTAAAGATCATCGAACCAAGCCTGGCAGGCTCACTACTTTCGCCCTAGTCCTCTCCCTTGGACTGCTTGATTCGGTTTGGGTATTCCCACACTATGTGTGGACCTTTGCACCGGAAACACTCCAGTTGCGCTCGATTATTTATCCTCGGCTCTCCAGCTTGGCCCTTGGCTTTCGCACCGAGCTTTACTTCGGTGGTGCAATCTCGCACCTTGTGTTGTCCACCGCATTGTAAACACTTCAATGGCTCTCGCTTCTTTACCCTCGGCTTAGTTGCTTCGCCACTCGCATTGTCACCGAGCTTTGCTTTGTTTAGGCAACTCTTGGCTCTATGTGCTCCTCGACATAGGAAGCACTTCAGTGGGTCTCGTTTATTTACCCTCGGCTTTCCTGCACCACTAGCATTCGCTCCAAGCCTATCTCTTGGTTTGACCGCTTGGACTCCCGCAGTCACACCATCTTTGGCTATTTCCCCTCTTGACTCGTCTTCTCCTTTGACAATGGAAGCAAGACGATTCTTCTCGGGACATCCTCTTATCAAGTGAGGACCATCACAAAAATAACATTTAAGTGGCTTGTTACGTACCTTATTCTTTGACGCGGACTTGGCATTGCCATGATTCCCCGATGGCTTTATCTGACCACGATCAGTCGATGCCACTCCTTGGCTACTCGAAGAGTATTCGTTGCCATCTATCCACTGTCCCTTGCCATGGTCTCCCCCATTTTCACCACTATCTTCGGACATGGGTCTGGATGACTCATCTTTAGTTGGCTTGGCTCCTGCAAGCTCGCACCTTGACTCGGCTACAGCTCCGGCTTCCGAACAACTCTGGGTATCACCTTGCTCACTCATTCGATGAAGGCATTGCACGCATCACCATCACTCATTGCTGGTTTGCACATGAGTATCTCACTCTTGAGCCCATCCATCTTTTCTCTCAAGGCCATCAACTCGACCCTGAGCGCATTACTCATCTCTATCAACATCCAACCGTGGAGACTCTATTGCGCCACATCCTTGAACCCATCCCTCATGGATTCTAACTGTTCAAGACGGGACTCCACAACTCCTTGGACCTCATTGGCTTCTTCCGCAAAGCTCTCAAGGTTCTTGATCATCGACTCCAACGATCCTAGGATAACACCCACACTTTGTTTCTCTAGCTCAATCCCAACATCACGGCTCTCCGCGCCATTCTCTGTGGGAACAACTCCTTTTTGTTGTACCATCTCATTTTCTTTCCACAACCTATCTGGAACACTCGTTCAATCCACAACAACTTCCATCAACTCGCTAAAATGATTCTTGTCACAAGACAAGCTCGGATCACTGTTGAATCCACAACACCTATACTCCGACTTGCTTTGACTCGCTTCCACCAACCACGTACGCAGTGATCGTTGTCTGCCTCCAACGATTCACTTGGTCACTTCTAGTAGCGGGGCTACGTTATCCGGTAATGTAACACGCTCTGATACCACTTGTCACGGGGCTAGACTTCTGCTAGTCGATTCGTGCAGCACTTAGACGATTTCCAGGTCGAAATGACGTCCAAGTTAGCCTTATCCACGTCCTTGTGAGTCTCTGGCTCACTAAGCGACGAACAAACCCTCAAGGGTTAAACAACAATGCGGAAACGACACTTAATCAGGGCTAATCCAAGCCACTTGGGTTGAAGCGGATCTCCGAAGCACGAGCACTGTGGGAACTTCCTAAGTCACCAAGACTTGATTAACTTTGGCACTTTGAAAGAACTCGGAAAAGAACACTCTCGATGCTATCTCAGTCCTCACGATCAGTAACACAAGCCACAAAGGCTTAAGCACAAAGGAGAATAAGCCGACAAGGCTAGCAAGCTAGAAAGCTAGAAAGAATGAACTCATAGAGAGTAAGAGTAAATGCCTAAGTTTTATTACTCTGAAGAGAATGAATGAAGTAAATTGATTACAAATGAGGGGAGGAGCTCTCTATTTATAGTTGAGGCCCTCGAGATCCAACGGTCTAGATCAAAGTACATCGACGGCTTACATTGAATCCTACCTTAACCAGAACTCTATCTCTAAGGTATTTGAATTCAAATAAAACATTATCCATAATTAAATCCTTAATTATTGGATAATAATATCCTTTCTAGAATCTTCGAAGGAACGGGCCAGGTCTGATGGTTCTGGGCAAGCCCAATACTCTGTATTATTCTTCTACAGAAATCTGCGTACACATGTCTCGGACCGAATCCACGAGCCTCGACAAAATTGCCCCCATAGAACATGTAACACCCTCGTCGCTTCTCTCGGACGCCTCAGACTTGATCCTTCATGATCGAGCCTTTACGGACTCGTAAGCATTCTCCAAGAACCGGGCCAACTCGTCTTGCCCAACAAGCCTAAGTTTGCGCATGTAGAACCTCGTTTGCGCCAATGTCCATAGACCCAAAAGTTTAGTCCGTGACAATATACTATAAATACTTGCATTACAACCAAGCACATGAATCGATGTATTTTATAATAGTTTAGCACAATATATTCAATGTTATATTATATTTAATATTAATTATGTAATACATTTAAAATTTTAAATAAATATTTGGTAGACGGATATTTTTAAAATTTCAGACTAAAATATTTTTAATTAATATTTAAAATTAAAAATGAAACATTTTCAATAGTAATTTGCTAGTAAAAAAAAGCAAACAAATATTAAAATAGTGATGGGAGTTTTGCATTAATAGCAAAGCAAAATAATTCAGGGAATTTCCTATTCTTACAATAAAATCGTATGAATTAATGTTGTTGCTTAATCAAACAAATCAGCTGTCAGATTGAAATGAAAGAAATAGATAATGTTTTAGTACTTTAAGTTAAAGCTCTAATTATTGAATCATATTGTCTTGTCATTTGGTTAAGAGTGTGATAAGATTCAATTCTCATTTATTGAAAGTAGGCAAAATTAATTAAGTAGACCAAAAATTTTATACGTGACTAGATTCTTAATTTTTTTTTATCATTGCGTCTTGATAAATATATAGTTTAATAAATAATTATATAATTATATGTTAAATTTATAATTTTAACTAAATATAATACATAATATATATTTTGATATTTAAGTACGATACATGACATTCATTCAATTGATGATTTAATATTTTATTACAATAACTGAAGTTTGAGTCCTTATATAGGTAGAAAATCTCCATTGAAAGACTCACCCATCAAAATCAGGTGTGCAACTCAGGTTGGTCTGGACTAGTCAGGGCGAAGCCTTGAGAACCACCATTGCAACTAAAAAATACTTTATTGTGTGTTACAATCTTATTAATTGTTAAAATTATTATATCATAACATATCATATTATCAATTAAATATATAATATCACATATTAAATTTAAATATTAAATTGCTATATAAATTTATCATATTTGACGATAAAATTTACATATAATATTAAAAAATATAAATTCAATTTTTATATTAAAAATTTATCAAATTTAAGTATAAAATATATAGCATTCGTTTTAATTCAACTGAAGGAAGTCAAAGATTCATAGGAGCCCACTTAGCGGATTGGTTTAAAACAAAATTTTTCGGCTCAAATATAAAGTCCAAGCCCGAAATCAAACATAATGTTGAGGATTTTGTTTATAAAAAAAGGATTCGGCCTAAAAGGTAACGAAGTACCGGTTCAATAATGAGATTGAAGTTTTGGGAACTTCTATGTTTAATTGTATGTGAATATATGTGTGGACTTTTCTATATTTATTTTAGTATAAATTTTAAAAATTCATCAAGTTAAAAAAGATAAGTTTAGAACATGTAAATAGTCGAATGATTATTTTATAAATAGTCGGGAATTCAACAAAATATTACTCTAACATCCAGTGATCATTTTGTAATTTTTAATAATTAAAAGATTCAACAAAATATTGTACTACAATCCGAAAATCATATGTGTACTCTACATTCTTTCATTAAAACAAATCACCATTAAGATAACACGCCTGATGGATGTTTCGTTATTTCGTATCAATTTAACAAAAAAAAAAAAAGTCTGAATTTAATTACTTTCTGAAATACAAGTTCTTGATGACGAAGGTAAAACAAAATTGATGAAAAGAAAGAAAGTTGAAGGCCTCGAGGTTTGTGGGGCCTCACCATCTCCTTCAGTTAACTGAAGTTTTTGATACATAACCTTGATTTTAATGTTTTTGTTTTGATCTTAAAAAATAACAATAATTCCCACTACAATGAAAGATGTTAATATTTTCATTGAAGAGAAAAAAATGATTGAGAATATTTTTATATTTTTAATGTACTCTAGAGATGAATTGAGAGGATAGGCGAGAGTATTCATTTGTCTGGAAATTTAAATATATATTCCTATTGAAAATATGTTTCTACCTTCATAGAATTGATAAAATTCTATGTAGGTCCCTAATTGTATCAATTTAGAAAGGCATCGGTATTGCATAAATTGATAGAAATCAATCAAAACTAATTGCATGTGTTGATGCACGACTTCTGATGATAATAAGTTGAGTTGGATCAATTTAGGAAGATTTTAATTAGACTTAAAATTTAAAATTAAAACTCGCACTTGTAAAAAATACACATATATTTTTTATTTGATAAAATATAAAACTAATTAGAAAAAAATAGAGAGGGGAAATATAATAGTTATCCTTAAAAATATAAAGGATAATTATATTATAATTTGGGTTGAGTCATTTGGAGGTTTTTCATTATAAACATGAGCTCAACCTGGTTCAACTACAGTAAATATAAAATCTGATTTGATTCAAACTTGAATTTTAAAATAATAATTAGATTTTATAAAATTACTTTGGAGTCCATTAGATTCGAATAAAGTTAGAACCACTTGCAACTAAGGATGATTCGGGGATCATCGTTCTCTAAAAATTTTAAGCCTTCATATAGGTATTTATTTTATTTTTTCTATTAATAATCTATTTTCGTTCTCTAAAATTTTATAAATTTGTACATCTTAAAATTTTATAAGTAAAAAAATTGTATCATTCCCTATTCATGACTCTTGTCACCTCGTGTGAGCCATTTCACGTGTCTTCTTTTTAGTGGTAGAAAACAAAATCTCCGGATTAAAAATTATGAATAGGCATATGATAATATAAAATCTTAATGTTGATGTCTTGATATTGTGAATTCACACAGCAACCCCAATATATATCATCGACAAACTTGTTAAGTTTTCATTAAGAGATTAAAACTGAAGTTTAATTTTTTTGAAAGAATTATTTTATTAATTGAAAATGTTGGATTTATGGACTAAAATAACAATTTACTAAACTAGAAGAGTTAAAGAGCAATTTTACTGTTTTACAAAATAAAATTATTACAATTTCAGGAATTAAAGAACAATTTTACTAAATATAATGGAATCAAAGCCTTGTCAGTCTCTAATGTTTCACTTGTAGTAGATGATACTTTGGAACTTTATATATTTCCTTTGATAAAACATATTAAAAGAATATATTAACATACATAAAATTTTGTACGAGATAAATAAAAATAAAATTTTTATATAAACATGTTAATAAAATAAATAATCTCTCAAAAATAAATTAAAATTCAAAATAAATATTAATTTATTTTAAGACCTTAGCAGATCCGACAGGAATCAAGGAAGGATATAAATATTGAACTAAATAATATTTTTTAAAAATATATTTTTTTATATAATTTAAATATTTTTATTGATTATTTAATTTTATATTTTAATTTTATATGTTTAATGCGGGTAGTTCTGCTGTACGACAACCTAATATAAGGTTAAGGAAAGACGCTTATAGAAATATTAATATTTTTTTAACATTTCCGGTAGAACGCTACATAAAATATTATTTTTTCTATTGAAAATGTCAATTTTGCTACCTAAAATGAATATTTCTGATATTAACATTATCGATAGAAAAAATAATATTTTAAGTAGTGTCCGATATTAATATTTTCGGTAGAAAAATAAAAATTAAGGTAATGTTCTACCAAAAATATTAAAAAAATATTAACATTTCCAATAATATTTTTTTAATCTTATATTAAACTACATTTCCTTAAACATCCAAGTTTAAGGCGGCTTGTCATGAATAAATATAAAATGTTACACGTCATTTAATAAAGCAGGAGCTTATCCTAAAAATGCTTTCATGGTAATGTCATGCATGCATGAGATTATGTCACGCTGGAATCCACGTAGACATAGATAGTACACACATCAACGTTGAGATTTCTATAGTGCCCACACTAGGTAGGAGTGTGCATTATCGGATATTATCCGATTCGAATTTTTAAATATCTGAAAATTTTTGAAAATTTCAGATACCTAAAGTAATGATCCGTATCCAAATATCTGGATCCGAATTATTTTTTTTTTTTGCAAAAAATTCAAAAAAATCAACATAATAAAAGCATTAATCAAATAAGATCTCGTCAATTATGATCTCCGGTTTGAAATCTAATTATCTCTTGCTATTAGATTACCTGATTTTCCAGCTTCATCAATAAGATCGAAGAAAGAAAAGAGTATGTATAAAACATCTATCCAGCTCTGCGAGAAGTGACGAACAATGAATTTTCTGTCACTTGCTTTCCTTGAGCTTGAAGTTTCCCGGGTTTTGTCTTTTCAAGTCTTGCTCTTCGAGCGAATTCTTGGATCTTAAAGTCATGGTCCTTAAGCAATTGATCGACATTCTCGGATGGAGCAAGTAATGGACCTGACACGTAAATTTTATTTCCCCTTGGACCACGATCATGCCGGAGAATGTAGCATTCATAACAGTACGCAGGTTTCAGAATACATTATACATTGCATGAAGTCCAGGTTTAGAATTGCAGTTTGTAAGGCATATTGAAGCCTAATCTATGCATGTCTAATATAGCCCAAACAGTTCTAGCCTAATAATATAGCTCAAATTTTTTCGGGTTTTCGGATAATCCGAAATTAGATTTTGATCGATCCGTATTCGATCCGAAAATTCAAAAAAAATTTAGATACCCGATTCAAACTATCCGAAAATTGAAAAAACAGATCGGATATCCGAATTTTTGGATCGAATCAACGGATCGAATCGGTCGTATAAGGTTTTTTTCACACCCCTAACACTAGGTGGGGTAAGAATCACGTGCCTCCCATTTGCAGTGGAAATAATGCTAATTTCAACCATAGGGGAAATAAGATATATAACAGTCCTCTAAAATGTGGCAAACGTACTTTAGGTTTCTCAATGGAGAAGGGAGGCAAGTGGTTTTATCAAAAGCTCTGACAGAAAAGCGATTTTTCTGTATAAGGATGACGGGCACCATCCAGTACAGATTCGTACTTATTATAGCCTTTTTAATATGAGTGTGATTAGTTTGGTTAGTTTAGATTTATCACACTTTTAAATTGTTTATTTTAATTTAGTTTGAATGGGTATGATTTTTATTTTTAAGGGAAAAAGTTAGTATTTGTTCATGTAGTAGTCTCAATTTATTATTTTTATCATATCGCATGTTCGCATTAGTTTAACTATTAAAATTGTCTAATTGCATCATTTTATATCTTATCCATAAGTTAAACCCTTAAATTGAGAGTTTAAAGTTAGATATCAAGGTTTAAGGTTTAGAGATTATTGGGTTATGGTTTAGGGTTATCAATTTAGGATTTTAAGTTAGGAGTAGGATATATAATGATGCAATTGAACAACTTCGACGATTAAATTGATGCGAAAATACGATAGGAGCGAAAATGATAAACTGGGTCAACTATAGGGACAAAGGTGACCCTTAAGCCTTATTTTTAATACAATGTCAAAAAAAAATTAATTTTTTATTAGAAATTATTTTGATTTTATTTTTAAGATAATTTAGTTTTCAACACTTTGTTATTTTCTTGAAGTATTTTTTTTTTAAAAATCGTTAAATTGACTAATGATTGATGTTTGTTATCGATATATCATATGTACATATATTTGAGTGATGATGTAATATATTATCATGTTAACATTAAAAGTACATCACATAAATTTTAACTATTAAATTTATTTTATATAATTATTTTTTTTAATTCCAACTTTTTAGATGATGATATTAAAAACTATATAAAAAAATGTTAAGAATATAGAGGTTTAAACTCAAGTTCGGTGGAAGAGAGATCGATAATTAATCATCATGTCAACTTATCAAGTTATCATGTTATTATGTTGGATCACATGATACATACTCAATCATTAATTAAATATATATGAAAATATCACATCAATAACATATATTGAATGTTAATCAAGTAATGGTTTTTATTTATATCAAAAGTTAAAATAATAGGGAGTAAAACTAAATAGGCATGTAGCGGAAACCAAAGGAAAATATAAAGCGTGTGGTGAAGACTGAAGATGAGAGTATGATGAAAATA
Organism: Hibiscus syriacus; assembly: GCF_006381635.1. Classification (NCBI taxonomy): domain Eukaryota; kingdom Viridiplantae; phylum Streptophyta; class Magnoliopsida; order Malvales; family Malvaceae; genus Hibiscus; species Hibiscus syriacus. The sequence goes on from NW_024062795.1 coordinate 3,737,395, forward strand.
TTGAAAAGTAAAGATAAGGCTACAAATGAAAGGTCTGGGCTCATAGTATGTATTGAAATATTTTGTTGAGCCCAACAAGTGTTCCCCACATAAGCACTCCTCTCCTCACAAAGAAAACGCAACCCTCTACGTTTGATTCTGTGATAAAAATAGTCGGGCGAATTAATTCAGCTGTACGTACTTGTAGCTTATAAATTAAAATATTTAACATGACCTTTTAGGCATCTACTAAGCAGTGTTTCATATATATACCAAAAGATCAGTGGTTTCTTCTTTTGAATAGGATTTAAAAAAGGTGACAAATTATTAAACAATACTCATTTTACACATAATTTAGAGAAAATAATTTCAGTGACCGAAAATGCCTTATAATATACGATTTTAACAAATCGCAACGTGATTTCCAAATTCGCAACACGGAATTTCAAATTCGCAACTCGATTTCTGAATTCGCAATGCGAATTTCTTTTCGCAACACAAGTTTCCTTTTCGAAACAAGATTTTCTAATTCGCAACACGAATTTTGTTTTCGCAACTCGATTTTCGAATTCACAACACGAATTTTAATTTCGCAACAGCTTTTATTTTCGCAACACAAATGTTTTGGGTATATAAACTACGCAGAAGCAACAACTTATAACCTAAATCCCTAAATCACAACTCATTCCATCTCCATCTCTCACTCTCTCCGACGACATCCGTTCCTATATCCAACGACATCCTTTCCCATCTCTAATTTTTTTTACATAATTTTATTTATATAATTTTTCAATGATTTCTCTCCCAAATTATCAACTATCAACTTAATAAATGTATGTTTTTCTCTAAGTTAGTGATGATATCTAGTTTATAGCTCGTTTGTTTAGTAAATTAATTTACAATTTGTAGAATGAAATCATCTAATGTTGATTATGTTTGGATAGATTTGTGTTTTGGAGGGTCATGGGAGAATGTTATTGGTGTTTTACAATATATGCCTTTACCCATAAATCTTCAACTAAAACTGTCATTAAAAAAGTTAACTTATGAAACTCTAATGTTACATGTTTCAAAGAAATTGAATTTAGAGACTCTAAGTGAATTTAGGCAATCTTATCAGAGAAAATGTAAAGTTTATTTATTAACCGACAATGAAGATGTTGAACGATTCATTGCTTACATTAGTGTTTCGCAAGATGATGTTACATTGTATGTTGTTGAACCTAGAAGTAGTAAAGTTGGGTCAGTAGCAATCAACTAAGTTCTTCAGCCCCAGTTTATGGTGCTCACAATATACAACGTTGTTATCAACCTCAAAATTTAATGGTACAATTTCATCACCAAGAAAATTTTGTTTCACCACATTTCCAATATCAAACACAATATCAAACACAATCTCAAAACCCACAACTTTTCCCTAATCCAAATCACAATCAACTTTCAGCACCAAATTCTGGTTTTCGTATTGACCAGTTAGACGATAATGAGCCAACAAAAAAATGTGAGTACTAATCAGTATTCGAAATTTGATCTTGGTCAATACCCGAACTTTGATCTTGGTCAATACTCGGATTTTGATGATGTTTCAAAAGAAGAAACAGACCCTGCATGTAATGATTTTGATATTGGTTAATACCTGAATTTTGATGATAAAACAGCCGCTGCCGAGGAAGATGTTGTTGATGATAATGAGGAGGAAGTTACGGCTGTGAATGAACATGTTGAACATCCATTATGTAATTCATATAACCCTGAAGAAGAAAAAGAAGAAGAAGTCCCCGAAGAAAAGAAAAAAAAGAAAATGCCACGGGAGTATAACTGGAATATGCCAGAATTACTTCAGATACCGGAAGAAGAGTTGGTAAAGATAGCAATTGATTGTTACACATAAGCTATTCGTATCAAGAAAGATGATTGTTTTGATACAAAGGAAGTCTTGAAGATAGAATTGTATACGAAATGTGTGGAAGATGACTATCAACTAAATGTTAACAAATCAAGCAAAGATCGTTTCGAAACAAAGCTTATGATTGCAAAGAGGATAAAAGATTGTGAAATGTTTCAAGTTAGGACTTTTATTGATAAACATACATGTTCAAGAACCCAAGTTTTTCCTCACCATAGACATGCAAACAAAAAGGTGTTGGGTGGTTTTCTGGCTGAGTTAATGTTTTTGAATGGCAAGGTATATCGGGGACATGAAATTATGACTGACATGAATGCTCAGTTCAAGATTATTATCTCATATTCTCAAGCTTGGAGAGCCAAATGTTATGCCTTGGAATTGTTGAGGGGGTCGCCAGAAGCATCGTTTGCCCAACTACTGGCTTATTGTCACAATTTAAAGCTGAAAAATTCTGGGTCGGTAACTCATATAAAAACAGATAGAGATGGACGTTTTGAGTTGCTGTTTATCACCATTGGTGCTGCGGTTAGTAAATCAATATAATTTTGTTGACTCATTTTTGTTAGTTACATGCATTTCACATTTAAATTATTATATTTCTTGTGTATATAATTTTGTAAATTCGTTCGTTTATTACTTGCATGCGCCCAGTTATTATAGTTGACGGAGCACATTTGAAAGGTCGATACCTTGGAGTAAACTTATTAGCAGTAGTCGTGGATGCTAACAATTGAATACTGCCAATAGCTTACGAGGTTGGCAAATTTGAAACCTCTGATTCATGGACATGGTTTATGGGACATCTTAGGGATTGCATAGGTCCTATTAGTAATCTGACAATCATATCTGATAGGGCAAACTCAATTGACAACACTGTTAGAAGGTGTTTCCCAGATGCTTTTTATGGACTTTGTGGTGTTCATTTGTATAGAAATCTAAAATCAAGGTCTGCTGGTATAAAAAATCACAAATGAACATACTGGAAGGATGTAAAAGCTTATCGGGAAGTGGATTTTAATAAGCATATAAATTGTTTAAGATGTGTTTTGCCTCAATGTGCTCAAACACTAGAAGATGTCGGGTTTGAAAGATAGTCAAGAGTACATCAACTTGGAGCAAAATATGGTTTCATGACGTCTAATAGTGCAGAATCAATCTATGCTCTAACTTGTCAATCCCGAAAATTACCCATTACTATGTTAATGGAGTTTTTTCGAGCCTCTATTCAACAGTGGCACTACAAGAAAAAAAACCATGCATATATTATTTCTTTAAATTCATAACTTATCATATTTGATAGATTTTACTAAGTATTATTTATTTAAATTTACTGGAACATTGGAACGTCGTGTTACACCATGGACTGAAAAAAGATAACGAAACGTGTTGTGAAGTCAACGTCATGGAGAGTTAAACCATGTTCAAACACTTTGTTTGAAGTATTGAATAATAACTTAAATGGACTTGTTGATCTAAATGCAAAGATTTGTAGTTGTATGAAATGGCAAACATCTAGTTATCCGTATGACCATGTTATAAAAGTTGCTCTTCATCTAAACCAAGATGATTCAAGCGCATACACAATGGATTGCTACACTACAGAAGTATATCGACTAGGGATGGCAAACGGGTACAGTTTCGTGGATTCCGCACCGCACCCGCTCCAATTGGGGCGTGGATGGGTATAATTTTAGCGGGTAGTGGGCGGGTGTGGATTTAGAAAGTGATACCCGTCGCAGGTAGTGGGCGGGTAATGGGTTTGAGTTATTACCCGTCCCGCATCCGCCCGCCCCGCATCTGCCCGTCTAGGTAAATATCCATTAAATTTTGGACCATTATGAATTTAGGTGTAATTTTAGAGACTAATTTATAAATTGTAATATTGTATAAGATATAACATGTAATTTAACCAAATATTGTTATTGGGAACATTGTTTGTGCCACAATAAGTATTTGATATCATTGAGTTGATTGTACCTGTCAAAACTTATTCTGGAATTGTGAATTGTGAATTAGCAAGATACCATATGTTTGGTGTAGATAAACTTATTCTGGAATTTTACCTGTCAAACCTCTTCGTTGAGTATGAACCATTATATACACTCAGAGCTAAAAAGATTTCCAGAGGGTCTCAAGCATAGCACGAATGTATTTTATTGACCGCACCTGTGAACGTGATGAAGACATTAATAATTTCATCAAATTTATGACTCTGGTTGGAATTACTGTAAATATAAATTCATCTTTACATATCATTGCTTTTCATAAAAGCCAAAACCCGAAACCTCTTCCGTAAAAAAAGAAATTGTTTTCAGGCGGGTCTAGACGGGTACGTCGCTAGTGGGTAGTGGGTGTGGGGATAGATTTGAGAATGTACCCGCGGGTGTGGATTTAAACATTTGTACCCATCATGGGTGGTGGGCGGGTGGTGGATTGAAAAATATTAGGTGGGAATGGAGATGGGGGATGGGGTATCCGCACCCGACCCACCCGTTTGCCATCACTAATATCGACAGACTTATGCCGAGATTGTCTACCCTATTCCACATCCTTTTAAGTAGAACATTGCAGATGACTTACAAACAGTTTTGCCACCAGTCATGGACAGAAGGCTACATGGCCGACCAAAAAATCATGATCGTATACCGTCTAAGGGTAAAGAGAAGAAGATATCGACATGTAGTCGGTGCAAGGAAAGTGGTAATACAAGGTTGACATGTGGATCACCAGTGCCATCACAATCATCTTTTCCTCTACCAAAATATGGATCCTCATCAAAGTCCAAAGCTCATATGTTGCCAAGCAAAAGGAAATCAAAATCACAATCAAAATCCCAATCACAACCGGCTTTACCTTTTGGGACTATTTAGGTGATTTATGCAAACGTAGTATTATGTGTATTTTATGTGTGAATGCATACATTTTCAGTTGGGCGTGCATTAGTAACTTGAGTTTGAACATTGCTATGATATGTTCAGTTGTTATCACTTATCAGATTGTTGTATGTTATCTTTTTGAAGGAGTTTACCTTGAATTGAATTGAAAGTCAAATTCTCAATGCGAACGTCAAATTCACAACACGAAAATCAAATTCGACACGCGAAAATAAAAATCGCAACGCGAATTTGACTTTTGCAACAATCACAACGCGAATTTGACATTCGCATTACGAATTCGATTTTCTTAAAGGTAGTATACCTTCAACATGTCCTTTTTGACTTCAACATAATGCAAATTGAAATTAAACAACAAATTAATTAAACAAAAAAAAACAATTATTATTTACACTTGACAGCACATTGATACGTCAATTTGCCCCATACAGTACATCCAAATACTCCTAACAATAGGGAGCTTGCATCCAAATACATCAATTTCACGCAGCTCACTTGAAGGATTAACTTGCAGAAACGTTATGGCCATGAGATTTTCTACACATTTAAAACCAACAAATATGAGCTGAAATTATTGAATTCTAGGTACTTAACCAAACATTTCAAACTACTTTTGATCAATATTTCATCTAAAACAAAGAGTATATATGTTAACAGCACTTGCTCAAACTTACCAATAACAAATGGTTGTTTATGCACACTTTCAGCACCCGGATGCAGGTAGGCAACGTCTCGCATATATCTCTCTAGCCATAAAATACCGAAACCACAATCCTACTGCACCTCTATCTCTATCTGTTGGAGGTATAAACACTTTACCTCATCTCGTCATACGTTCCAAGCATATCCATACAAGAGGACCACAATTCCCTCTGGCTCCCGCCGTTTGTTGTGGCGTTGTCTCGTCTCTAATCATTGTAACTTTTAACTTATTTGACTTCTTGTTTCCTGAATTAGTCCAATAATCAATTGCATCCAAGTATTTAGCCAAATGATCGCTCTATCCCCTACAAATAATATCTTTCAAATCAGACAATGGTATATAATTCAATATGCTGTCATATACTATCATCTTCAGGGATGAGAGCTAAAGCTCGACGAGAATCCAATGACGACGTTCCATAACAGGGATAAACACCTGTAATATAATAAATAATAATTCAATTACGCACATCAAATAAATTTTATGAACACCTTTAAATATGCAAAAATAAATACTAACCTTATCGACCTCCCACCACGCAAGATAAATGATAGCTTTGCCATTACCCAACGCATATGAAGCGTCTCTCTGATCCTGCAAGTGAGCTGTGATTTTCTTCAATTTCCTTATAACCAGAAGACGTGACACCCATGCATTAATATATTGTTTTATAAAAAAATACATATATTAGTGAATTTAATAAATTTGAAAAAAATATTCAAAATCAATATAAAAAGAATATAATACTTACCCCCCATTCGAAATAGCCATTCTCTTCAACCCATAATAAAACACCCCACCAATACCACTCAATAAACAAATGTATATTGTCAATCTTGCATATGTCGGTGTAGCACCACTGGCTTCGCTCATGTAGATAAAAATCAACTGTTGTCTTAGCTCAAAGGGTATTATCCATAATTGAATCTGGTAGTGTGCTCATCTCGTGTTGAGGAATGATACTGGCCGATAACTGATACGAAAGCCAACTCTGATCCATCATACCGGGCACAAGAAGGGGTTTACCAATATGTCGACATAGTATGCCATGTGGATCCTGAACGGTGGGAGGTTGATCCTGAACGATGGGAGGGGCCTCTTGAACGATGAGAGGGGCCTCTTGAACGATGACAGGTGATTCCTGAATAATGGGATGTGGATCCTGAACAATGGTAGGTGGATTGGGCTTCTTCTTACGCAGTCTTTGAACTATTGAGGTGAAAGGAGATGTAATGACACGTCCACGACATCTGATGCGTGAACCATGTCGTGCAAGAAAAACCCGACGTAAAGCACCTACCTTATCGGGCCACTAAAAATAAATTAATACATATATTAGTAAATAAATAAATAAATAATGCCGAAAAAAGGTTATTTGCATTTTTAGTATAGTATTTCTTATAAAATTTAACAAACTTACCTCATTGTGAACAGTATAAACCTCATTCTGCAACGATAAAACAATCTCACGTAGAGCGATTACCTCATCACGTAAAGTAGATACCTCACCACGTAAAGCACTATTGTCATCGCGTAAAACAACTTCCTCACCACATAAAGATCGTACCTCATCACGCCATGCACCATTGTCGTCACGTAAAGTACCGACCTCATCACACAAAGTACTAACCTCATCACGTAACTCCCCTAACTCATCCTGTGGAGGTGGAGAACGGGGAGATACATATCGTGGCATCTTTCCCGGTCGCATATCATGAGGTGATGGTGGAGAAGAGGCTCGATGATGTGATGGAATATGTGATGGCTCTCAGTGTCTAGGTGTATAATCGGCTCGATCAGGTGATGGCTCTCGGTGTCGAGCTGTAGAATCGGCTCGATCAGGTGATGGTTCTCGAAGTGGGGGTGCTCATCATCCGTCCAATCAAAAAAACTCTTACTAACTTGCCACCAATCAGTGGCAAGCTCAGCCTCTGTGGGTGTCAGCCTCTGTAATGGATAGTTTGCCTCCTAATAATATAAAAGCCCAAACAAAGTCAAACGTCTACTAGTAATAACATGTTTATATATGGTAGTATTTTTGTTAACTTACATCATTCATCGTCGTATATGGTAGTAAATCTTCCGAATCCAACAGTCGGATCCTCCTCCAGGTAATAACCCTAGGAATATCATTTAAATTTTTGATGGCATATGTACGCATGCTGGGAAAAGCCTCAAATATCCAAATCTACAAACAATATAATACACAAACATTAATTTTAGTAATTGTTAAATAATTAATTATAATTTTGAAAACATTGTATAGAAATTCTTACCTTAAAGGCCCAAATAAAGCCTACCAAAGTGTATTTGGAACCACGGCCATGCAAACTAAGACGGTCCTCAAAGGCAGACGACAATTTTTTCCAGGTAGCTTTCCATAGATATGAACCCCACGGAAACATGTTCCATGCATCTAGGTCCTCTACCAATAATATTAAATCCTGAGAAATAGGTTGTCTGCCTTCTTTGGCTAAAAAACCGACATTCAAAAGTAATAAAAGACATACTCGGACAACATCAAGGTCATCCATCCGAGTAAAACCATCTTTAAGAAGTAATTTTCTCAAATCATCGACGTGTAAACTGGGCTTCATCTTTGCCAGCTCAGGAAAAACCCGAAATAACCATGATGGGTGGCCGATATGACTAGTGTACAGACCTACTTCATCGTGTCGTCCGAAACGTAGACTAGTGACTAAGCAAAACTCCTCCCACCCAAAACGAGTATATATATATCTTCATCACCACATTGTATTCCCTTGGGTAGATCGTTAGTCATGGTCTGAATAAACAAATGAGTCAACATAGCATCTCCATCTGGATATTGTACTTTCAGCCATAGCCCGAAACAAGTATTCTCAAACAATTTTCTTTGTACAAGTGTAAGTGTCGACGCAATTTTAATGGCTAAGCTTAATTTATTCCTTAAAGTCAATACAACCGAAAAAAATTCCTAACAAAAAATAATAAACATACCAAGTTAGATATACCAAAAACTACAAATTATACATAATAAACAGACATTATATTAAACAGGGAAAATATAGCCAAATATGTTTCAAACTAGCCCGGTATTTACCCAAGTCATTATTTTATCATAGTTCACAAAATGCATCAGATAACATTCCAGAAGTAAGCACTTATATAAACATTTAAAAGGGCAACATATAGGTTTAGTGCAGGTTCAAGGACAACATAAAGAGTAGTAGTTTATTCTTGAAACTTAAATTCGCAACACTATGAAGTTAGTATTTGTCTTTGTTTTTTGGTTGAAGTAATGCAATTCATTCAAGTTTCAATTCAGAAGAATAGTAGTTTTTGAAACTTAAATTCGTAACACGAAAATGAAATTCAAAACGCGAAAGTCAAAATCGCGTAGCGAATTTCATTTTCGCGTTGCGATTTTAAGTTTCAAAAACTACTCTTCTTCTGCAAATTGAAACTTGAATGAATTGCATTACTTCAACCAAACGACAAATACTAACTTCACTGGGTTAAAGACTAAACAGTTTCGTAGTTTTGGCAGCAACCGAATGAATTTACTAAGCAATCTAAGTGAAATGGTTAATCTATATATTGAAATTACGAGTAAATTTATCATCAATTTAAATATGAAAAATCTAATAATAATACAAAAATTTCAAAATAAAAATAATTAAAAAAAACTAACCCTTGGTGGTTGATTTTTCATTTGTGGCCGTGAATGGTTGTGAGAGTGTGGCTCTGAGAGATGGAGATAGAGGGGGCTCGCCGGATATGGGGACAGATGTCACCGTAGAGAGTGAGATATGAAGATGAGATTGAGTTGCAATTTAGGGTTTTAGGTTATGAGTTGGGATTTATAGGATATACTGTTTACATTTGTGTTGCAAAATTAATATTCGTGTTTCGAATTCGAAAATAAAATTCGCATTGCAAAAATAAACGCGCTTTGCGAATTTGATTTCTGTGTTGCGAATTTGGAAAATCGCGTTGCGGAAAAGAAATTCGAGTTACGAATTTCAAAAATGAGTTGCGAATCTAGGAAATTCGCGTTGCGAATTTGGAAACTGTGTTGCAAAATTGGAGTTCGCGTTGCGAATTTGAGATTGTGTTGCGAATTTGTTGGTTATTTTCACAAATCCAAAAAAAATTGGTTAAAATCCTATATTATAAGACATTTTCGGTAACTGAAGTTATTTTCTCCATAATTTATGATTCGCTCGTCGATCGATAGTTTTTTATATTTATTTTTTTAGGGTTTAGAGTTCATGTTTTATTACTGTCTGCAGGGTGTATCTAAGATTAGACCTATCTAGGTCATGGCCCACCTGTGCCAAAAAAGGGTAAATTTCTAATTTACTCACCCATTTATTATTTAGTTATATATAATTGTTAGGATTGAAAAAGGGTAAATTTCGGTCACTCAACTATTATTTATCTTAAATCACATTCATTGTTGCGTTTTGGTTTTATTTTGGTCAATCATCTTTAAAAAATTAACGGTGATGTTGTGTGTCATCATAAGATTATGTCACGTTAGGATTGAAAAATAATTTTAAAAATGTCATACTAACAACATTGTTAATTTTTGAACGGTAGGTGATCGAAACAAAACAAAAATGTAAAGTTATATATAATTTTAAAAAAATAATAGTTTAGTGACCAAAAACATAAATTAAGTAATTGAGTGACCAAAATAGTTAGTTTACCTAGATAAAAACCATGTATGAATCATGTTAAGAAAATTATATTGGTCCAATTAATATATATTTTTAGATTTAATCGAAGTATATATATAATTTTTTTATATTTTTAAATTAAAAATATATATGAATTATTTTAGATAAAATTTTTATTATGTTTATATTTACCTAGTTTATAGATTTTTTTATATTTGTCACTGATTACTGGTCAATTAAATTTAAGTGTCGTCTCATTTTATTCAATATACATATATATTAATTTTTCACTAAACATTTTGAATTGATATTTTTGTTAATGGATCGTTAACATTATTAAGGATGATGAGATAGTCATTTTCTTTTTCTTTTTCTTTTTCTTTTTCTTCAAAAAAATTGTCAATGTTTCCGATTATTGCTGTCGGTCAGTTGTCATCTATAATTAGTTATCATTCATAATAAAATCGATATCAAATGTTCACATTTCTCTCATCTTTCTTCTCCTCAAATTGATTTTCTATAAAAATTCATTCAAAATGTCCGGAAATCCATACAAAGGTTCAACTTTTAAAAATGTTATTTATGCTATCAGTGGATATATACAATATGCATGTCTAAAAGCGATTACTGTTGTGGTTACGAGACATGTTTAATCATTAATTTGGTTGGTGAACTAGCCTTTAATGCTGTTTTGGAATCCCTCTTAAATTGTAGTGCAGTTTGGTCGTTGGCACTTGTCATTCACGAAAGCAACGGGTGCAGGTAGCTCTAAATTAGGGTTGCTTTGCTCCCATGAGTTCATGTAGAACATGGGGTGTGGGGGGCATGCAAAGGAGACAAACAGCTGAAAATAAACATGCAGCCAACTGGAGGCTTTGAATCCCTGCACATCCAACTCATTTTTCTGCATTTCACTGTTTTCATGTGTCGGGTACTTTTATAATGTACTTCCACCTTTCAGGTGGATGATTTACCATTTCAAACAGGGTAATTCTTTTCCTCTAAAATAATACTACTATATTGATGATTGCATCACCTAATATTTTATGTTGAAGGTAGAGATTTATAAAACTTATAAAAATTTAGAGGATGAAAAATAAATTATTAATATAAAATACATATAATATACTTAAAGTATATAAGAATTTAAAATTTTCAAGAGACAACTATTCCCGTCAGCCATCTCAGTCCATCCCTATTAATGGGCATGGAGCAACATTGGAGCAGTAATGGTAATGGGGTTGAAAGATATTTTTTTGAGGAAGAAGTTAATTTCTCAAACTGGGTTTTTCTATCATAGTTGCAAGATATGTTGAATATTTCTTATGAATAAGAGAATTTGTTAGCGTAGTTATTGTTGAATAAATGTAACTGTAGATGTCAGGTTGGCTTAATCTTGTGGCTAAAAGAAAGAGGCAGAGGATGCGTTTTAAAAGAAAATATAAGATGGCTGAATTCAAGTTTAGGTTAGTATTTAATAAATTTGATAAATTATTATATGGACCCGACTCATCACGGTTATCTGTGGTCCTAATTAATAAGATCTATTTATTTTAAAATAATTTTCAAATAACTACATACTCCTTATTTATATATGGGAAAGAGGTGAAGATCTACTTTAAAAACAATGAGATAGATTGATTTCATTTGTTAAGACCACGAATAACATGGTGAGCCAGATCCATTTAACAAATTTTCAATAAATTTTGAGTATAAATTTTAATATTTATAACTTTATATATATAGAAAAATATTTTTTTATAATTTAAGGCATAGCAAGTGCTTGAGAAGTATAATCAAATAATGTTGCTATATAGACGTCATCTCAATTTTTATTTATTTAATAATTTTAATTTTTTTAGAATATTCTCATATTGTCGTCGATATTGTTGTTCTTTGATATCTTTTCCTATCATTATATATACTGAAAATTCATCTCATTTTCCTCTATCACTTTATCAAATTTTTTTTTTCAAAGTCTATTAAAATTCATAAAATTTCAACTCAAAACATAAATGATTCAGATGCATAATCTCCATCGTTTGATCACCATAAAATCAAGAGACGTTAATTGTTTTATCCTTCTCCACCTTCCTATAGTTAAAATATGGAAGAATATCTTTATCATCAGAAAATCAAAGAGAATCCGAAAAAATTAGGTTAAAAATTTGTGAAGGAAAATTTCTGGGGTATTCATAAATTTAAAAGAAAATTTTGAATCATTTTCAATTTTAAAAAGTGTATGCCTTATCATAACAATGTTAAATAATTAATAGAGTGACAGAGACTGAATAATGTCAAAGTTAGGTGATTAAATTAAAAAATTTAATATTTTAATGAAAAAATGAATATGGTCAAAGTTGAGTAGTTTAAATTTGTAATTTTTCCAGTTAAATATTGGATGAGGATTTCATAAGATTAAATCAGATCAAATCATTAGTGATGGAGTAAAAATCACACCCCAATACTAATAGTCAATTAAGATGACAATGAAATATATATGATTACTCATGTCTTTGCCTTTTCTTTTTCTTTTTTAAAAAAATAATCTAACATTTATTTTAATTACAAAATTTAAAAGGTTAACTTTAATGAAATTCTGAAAAATATTTATTATTGAAATAAATAATATTTTTAAATAAATTTAATTAAATGATATTATTTGAATAAAATTTAATATACCCTTGGAATAATTCATTGCTTTTTACTTTTTGTTTCTTCATTAACAAAGCAAATTCTATCACATTTGATACAAACCTAAAACCCATATTCCATCCCTAATTAGAAGCTTCTAATTTTGATTCATTTGGCATGAAAAGAAAAGAAAAAACTTGAACTAAATATTCTTATGGTTTCACACTCTCTAATTTAGACGTGATGAGAGACGAATATAAAATTTTATGTTAGAAGTAAATTTATACAATTTTAGAAGATAAGAATAAATTATAGAGAAAATATAAATTATATAGGAATTTAAAATTTTTAAGGGGACGATTGCTCCCGCGATCATTATTTTATTCTTACATGTCCACTTTGGTTTAAGGATATTTTTCCCTGTCCAAGCTAAGCTACCAAAAAAGATTTCATATTTTGAATGGAAAATAAACAGCGAGTGAGAGAGATGGAGCTTTCCCTCTTTCAACTTTTCTCTCACAGTTCCACAATCTGTGAGGAAAAAAACATAACTTTTTACAAATATTCAACCCAGAAAATGTTATAATTCCTAGGTCTAAGTTAGAGTAACTAATGACTAATTAATTAAACGCAAAATTCAAATTGACGGGGGTTCAAGATCAAGATGCACATTGAAGACTGATGTTAAAAAGGAGAAACTAGCTATAAAATATCTATAGTGCTATGCTTCTCTTGACCATCTTTCTCCAAGGCAATGGCAGACCCTTCCTTCATCTAAGCATAGATGTAAGAGAGCGAAAAACCACTTCTTCACAAGGTATAGTGAGCCCCATGTCATGATCGAACCCGAACTCTTCCTCGGCTCGTCGAAGCAAACATTGGAACTCGGGGAGAGTCAGGAATGAGATCGGGACGATGTATCGGCTCCTGTTTTCTCCGACGTAAACAACAAAGTGACCTTTTGGTACGTCAAGCGGGAGACCATCTTCGTCGTAGCCGTGTTTCTTGCCTAAGCTTGAACATCTCTTCAGGATCTGCTTCAGAACTGCGGTTTGAGGCAGTTTGGATGGTCTTCGAATTGTCATTGCTGTTGTGGGTTGAAAAGCTTTAGAAAGAGTGTTATGGGAGGATTGAGAGGGGAGAATGGAGGGTTGTTTATTTATGGATAGAGAGCCTGAGGAGTCATGTGGGACTGTGGGGGCTAAGCCGAAGGGGACAACCTAGCTATAGGTGTTATTCGGGGTATGTATGTGTTATATGTCCTAATGACAACATGGACCCTCTCTCCCTATTAGCTAACCTCTAATGTTGATATCGAATATTGAAATAACTATCGCAACTTGATCATGATAAATGTAACAGGATTTCAAAATACACATCGACGGGTAATAAGTGTACCGGAGAGTACTATGCAGCGGTTTGGTTGGTTTTTGGAATTTTCTGATTGTTTCGGCTTGTGATTCTGTGGTCCGAGTGATCCAAAAGTTGTTGCAGAAACCCATGTGGTTTATACTGTTGGATTTGCAGGTTTTGATCAAAGAGTTGCATTTTTTTTCATGGTCACCATGCCAATTCAGTTTGGCCATATTTCTTCAACAAAATGAAATTAAGCCAAGTCTGCCAGGGCATAAAGCTCATTTGATTGTTGGGTGCAGCAATTTGCAGAGAATGTCCCCAAGGGGCAGATGGGGTTTTTTTTTTTGTATGTGGTCCTGATGAAATCTCTACCACTTAAATTGGGGAAATATTTATAGTTTTTTAGAGACATTTATTAATTGCTATGCTTCAATTGTGACTCACCATTGATATATTCCTAGCCTAGCTTGGTTCCATGTTCTAAGGCTCACAAAGTGTTTCAGAATGGAATAGATGTCTGATACGGCAATGTCCTTCCCCCCCCCCCCCCAATACATTGGTTAATTTGAAGGTCTTTATGGATATGCCAACTGGAATTCCACTAATATGCAACATAAAGTTTCATTTTTTGTAGTACTAACGACATTGTTGTCTGAGAGATCAATGCTGGCTTTACAGTAATAACAAGGAACAAAAACCTACAGCAAACAAGTTACCCCATAGGTCACAATCTATGAAAGACACTTGCATGTTCTGTGAATGAGATTGGGTGGGAGAGAAAATGGTTGAAGAAATAAACAGGAGACGAGAAAGGCCCACCACCGATCTCTCGAAATACGGTGCTTTTGTTGAGCCAAGGTAGGTCTCTGAGAATGATATATAGTTGAAAAGGACTTTGGCTTTTGTTCATCACATGAAGGCCATGTTACTCTTGCGCCCCCAAGCTCCTCCTGTAAAAGGAAACTGCCCTCTAGGAATCTTTTATCAGTTCCTTAAGTCGTGTTTCGTCGCTTTACAGGCTACTTTTACTACATGAACCGATAAACCGATATGTACTCGAACAAGTACATGATATTAGGTGCTCCTAAACATTAAACTACTGTCATCAAAATGTTCCATCTATGATCTGCAGGCAGAAGAACAATGAACACTCATTGCCCATAAATCCACTGGTCATCATTTGATCCTAATGAATCAGAGATCCGAACAGGTTGCCTGCAATTGTATGGTACATCTAAAGAGCTTCCAGGGAGCACTTAACTCAGTAAGAACTAATGTATTTCAAAAGACTAGAAAGTACATATCACACTCACAGTTAGATTACTTGCCATCATGTGCCTTTGCACCAAAACCAATTTGATCTGAGAGTGAAAGTGTCAAAAATTACAGGACCGCTAAAGATTCACTGGTCAGTGCAAGATTTTAACTGTTGATTCTGCCCGTCAATCACGCTAACCTGTCGTTCGGGCTTAGCAATATGAGCTTGTACCTAATAATATAATGAAGATGTAGAAATATTTGAATTCCTTCACATCTCTGAGTAATAATGAAACAATCCATTTCGAAAAGATGTCGGTGAACGAGTTCGAGAAAAAAAAAACTACGACTGTGGATGCTGAAAATGTAAACATTTTAACGATTCACTATTGATATGAAACTCATCGTGTCAAATGATAGGCTTGATACCCAACCAAATGTAGATCAAAACTAGCTAAAGGAAAGGGGACGGTATGATCTTTGATGTTGATCTTTAATGAAGAAATATTAGCCATTTGATTAGGCTTTGTTGTAAGTGCCTATGAACAGTACATTATTCATTAGCTTGTCTTGTCAATTAGTTCCGTCCTAAAATATCTGAGAAAGATGAGGGACTGAAAAATTTCGTTGTTATCCAAACCATTGACAGACATTTGAAGTCAAATTGTAAGGGAAAACTGCATCATTGCAAATATTAAAATTATGATTCATGGTGAAAACAACCAGAAAGTGACATAAAAGCTAGTAATATGAGACATGTTTTTCTTGGGATTATCATATGATGTGTTTCGGAACTAATAATTCGGCTGATCTGCTTTACTGATGCGTGCTGTAATTATAGGTATTCGAATCTTATATGTTCTTCTGGTTTTGTAAATGAGCAACATGAACTGAACAATGGATTTAATTAGAGGAAACTTAAAAATAGAACCGTAGTGGTTTGTATTAATAAAATTTCTAAGAAGAGTATACATTGGGAAAGTCTCACGTGCGACAGCCTTAACATATGGTTAAAGAAAGACGTTATCGGTTTTATTATTTTTTTAACAAAATCAATAAAAAATTACTGAAAATATTATTATTTCTACCGATTTTGCTATTATTGAGCGTTTTACTTCACCTTCAGTTTCTGCCAAAACAACATAAGGATGTACATCATTGGTAAAAATGTATCAACAAAGGCAACTACTGCAAGCTTGAAGTGAGGTTAAATGGTTAATGAAGAAGTCTTCTCCACAAGGAATTGTAACACCACCCATAAGATTGAATGTTTTCATTTTTTATTTGTGTTCATTTAAATTTTTAATATCATATTCGTATTAGTATATTTATTTTTGAAGATATCTTTATTAGTTCTTTTATGTTTGTGAACATGTTTATTTAATTCGCTTAATATTAGACAATCAACACCCTCTTCTTATTCTTTTATTTGATGGTTAAAGAAAATGGTGAAATTACACAATTAGTCTTTAATTTCCTTAGGTTTCCAAAATTCACCTTATGATCAATTTAATTTCTACCTTCACTAATATTTAAAATGTAAAAAAAGAAAAGAAAAGGAGAATCGAGTAAACGAGCTCATAAATGAGCTTTTTTGTGAACATAAACAATCGAACAAACCTATGTTCATGTTCGTTCGATTATTAAATGAACATAAAAATTTTATTCATACTCATTTACTTAGCTAATAAACGAACATAAACAAACGTTATACAAACACTATATGAACAATTTGTCAAACGTTATGTTCATTTACACTCCTGCGTAAACCACCGTATTTTGCATAACATGTGTAATTCAAATTTTATTTTAAATTAATTTATATTATATACTAATATATTAAATATATAAAATAATAATTAGTTGCCTTGTGCATGTTTCTTAAAGGCGGCCCAATAAGTTGTTGAACTAAAAATATGGAAGGTCCAATATAAAGAAGTCCAGACCATTCTAGTTCTTTCTCAATTTTTCTCCTACTAACACAAGTTCCGGAAAATGCCAGATTCCTCTTAAGTTTCTTATAAATACACAACATATCCCATCTTCTTAACATCAAGAAAGCAGTATCAGATTCCCGCTTTTCGTTAGATTATCTCTCGTACCAAGTTGTCTTTGTTTCCTACTTTAAGAGAAATGGCGATGATCCCGAGTTTCTTCGGCAACAGAAGGAGCAGCATCTTCGATCCTTTCTCGCATGATGTTTGGGATCCATTAAAGGACTTTCCTTTATCTTCTTTACTCACCACCAGCCAAACCTCCGATGTCTCTGCATTTGTCAACGCCCGAATCGACTGGAAGGAGACCCCAGAAGCTCACGTCTTCAAGGCTGATCTTCCTGGGCTTAAGAAAGATGAAGTGAAAGTGGAGATTGAAGAAGACAGGGTACTTCAAATCAGCGGAGAGAGGAATGTTGAGAAGGAAGACAAGAATGATACTTGGCACCGGGTTGAACGTAGCAGTGGGAAGTTTACGAGGAGATTCCGGTTGCCTGAGAACGTGAAAATGGATCAAGTGAAAGCTTTCATGGAAAACGGGGTTCTTAATATTACTGTTCCCAAGGTGGAAGTGAAGAAACCTAACGTCAAAGCCATCGAAATTTCTGGTTAAATTGGAACTTGCATACTTTTGAAGTTTGTCAAGATTTCATATGTTGTTTTGTCCTGTTAAAAGTGATCGATAAAGTATCAAATTTGAGTTTGTGCAGTGATTTTGGCGTCTAAGACTATCTGTAATGTAAAAATGATGCTCTAAATGTGAAATCTAATTGTTAAATTCCTCTCTTTTTCAACTACGTCTGCATTATGATAAGCCAAAGAATTATCTAAGACGAGAAAATGGGAGTTTCATTAAGATATTGCTTAAGAGGTCTCTCATGGTCTTGCATGCTATTAGGGATGAAATCATGCTGTGGTTTGTTTGTTGACAAACAATGAGTGCCCTTCAATGTTGGAACGTGGAAGGGATTTTAGACTAGTTGGATAAGAAAAGCAGAAAAAGAGAAAAGAGAAGATAACCTGCAAAACAAAATATATAAATATTGTTGCAGACAAACAAAAGTGCAAAAGATTGGCAGCCAACTCAAGTTTGAAACACTGTTTCCACAAACTTTAATATTATTCCATCCCCTTCTTAGAAATCTTTACCATTTGGGGTAAACTGGGGAAAAAATGATAATTGATCAATTAAGCCTTCGTTTAGCCGAGCCATCTCTACCATTATGATTGTTTAAAAGTCCTGATATTTGTAATGTTGTATTTGGGTTGGAGTAAGGTTTTGATGTTTTCAGTTACCATTGCTGCATTATGTTCATCAGAAACGATAATTGCAGAAATTTAAATTTAATAGTGGGATGTATCTTGTTAAGGAGTCTAGAAATTGATTAACAATACCCCTGTAAATGCGCAATATCAACTGAACAATGGGATTCACAAATGGAGATTTGAGAATAGCCGAGCCGTAGTTTATATTAATAGAATTTGTCACAGGAGTACACAGTTGATAATCTCTTTCTGCCAAAAACAACAGAAGGATGTACATCAATGGTCAAAAATTGTATCAGCTGATTAAATTGTTTTAGCACTAGGCAACTAATGCAAGCTTGAAGTGAGATCAACGAAGACCTCTTCTCTGCAAGGAATTGTGAGGCCACCCGTTGGATGATTGAATCCGAATTCTTCCTCGGCTATACTTAACAACTTTTGAAACGATGGCTGGTTCAAGAACTAAATTGGAACTATAAACCTCTTCTTTTGGCTTTCCCCAACATAGACTGCAAGGTATCCTTTGGGAACATCCGTTGAGGTGGAGGCTGCTTGATTTGCAAAGAGTTTAGATTGACGAAGAATCTATTTAGCTTGAATAATTCTTGGCACACGGATAGCCATGTTGTTAGCAATTTGAAATGTGAAGAAGACCCAAGAAAGACTTGAAAAGATGAATTGTAGAGGTTTGGTCAGAAGATCCAAGAAGATCCGTTGAGAAAGTATATTGGATAAAGCACTTGTATATATAGATGGATGAATGTATAATGGAAGCTAATGAATTGAGTGGTTGCAATGTACTCTGGTGGGGTTTGATCAGAAAACATAAGAAGCTCAATCACATGCTTGTGTCTTCCAACAGATTATCAAAAAATAGGTAGACATTGAGACTGTGCATCGTTTAATCCTTTTGTGTCTTCCAAGCACATGCTGATGGTATGATTTAGAATTTAGTAGATATATCTATGGTATCAAACTATCAATTCACTTGTGATCAACCTAACGGGGTCTCTTCATATTAATTCTGTCTGCAATCTTCGGAAATCTTCACTTGACTTTGTTGGTTTTTGTTCAGATCAGTAGACCTTCCTAGTTTGACTAGTTTATTTCTTCCTCTTGAAGATTTTTCCAAGGAGGATATAAATCCATTCAAGAATCCTAAACAGGAAAAACCATTTGCTAAAGGCAAATGAATATAAGAAATTTATAGCATGTCCACGAACCAAACACTGGCTTGTGTTTCTTCATTGCAGTAGCTCATAGGACAAGCCCTTGTGAAGAGAGCCTGAAGTGTGTCCTACAGGCTTGAACTTGTCAAAATGTTATTATTTGATTGGGATGCAAGACCATGTGATTTCTCCCAATAGATGTCTCCAAAGCATTCTCTCTTCATCACTCAATTTGCTTGAGACTGCTGACTATATAGAGCATTTGCTCTTTATAAGTACAGATTCTAATGGAGAGCTTCACCCAGCATTTGCTCTTTATAAGTACAGATTCTAATGGAGAGCTTCACCCCGTGCCAAAGCCTTTCCTAGATACTTCTCTAAGTTCCAATTCCACACCCTAATTTACTTATCTTAACAATCTCACAAAAACCATGGGTTTCCGCCTTCCAAGAATTGTTAACGTTAAGCAGAGTCTGAAATGGACTCTTTCATCATCGGCGAAGACAATGGTGCCTAAAGGCCACTTTGTTGTTTATGTTGGAGAAGATGAAAAGAAGAGATTTGTAGTCCCGATATCATTACTGAAGCATCCTTCATTCCAGAATTTGTTGAGTGAAGCTGAAGAAGAGTTTGGTTTCAATCACCCTATGGGTGCTTTGACAATCCCTTGCAGCGAAGAAACTTTTGTTGATCTCATTTGCATCCTGCAAAGCTCTTGGGAAGAAATGGCATGAAAATTGGCTAACCAAGCAGAGATTGACTGATCTTTACCTCAACTGACACCACCAGAATTTTATTGTTTAGGAAGCAAGTGTGTAAGGCGGATTGTTTTCTGCAATCCCATGCCCTTGTCAACTATATTAATTTTTGTAACCAAAATATAAATGACATTTTTTTCAGAGGAAGCCTTTCGTTTCATGAATTCTGTTTCCGATGTTGTATTGTTAATTTCAGCCAATATCTATTTTCCCTGTTCTGAAGCCTTTTACTTCAAATGCTACCATCGTGTATCACTTAACCTATGATCTGTCACGCCTGGTTAAAAAGGCTTCCATGCATTTAAAATATCTGTTTGCATGGAAATTATAAAAAAAGCTTTCAGTTCCCCCCCCCCCCCCGGGGAATATGGGGTCCTTCTAAAAGCATCTCATTTCACCAGTACTGCAGTTGATACCTATTTCTTCACTGTCATAGCCTTCAGACCTCTTTGTTGGCATTCTGGCACACTTCAGATAAAAATGGATGACCATTATCCTTGGTTCAAACTATGTTTTGAGGTCAAAGCTTCCACTAAATGGAAATCAACCCTTTGTTACACCTAGCACATTTCTGTTAAGATTATAGTAATTGATTGGCCTGTAAGAGAAAAGTTTCAGACGCTATGCTTATGACTCATCTTAGATGTTTTTCTTTTTTCATTTTTCATTTTCTTTTATTGAATAAATTAGGCATTTACCTTTAAACATAAAATTGAACAATCAGACGAATCTGACGCAAAACTAAGGAGAGGTAAGCTACCATTACCCTGTTGGCTGCTACACAGTTCATCGGTTGCAAAATTTGGAGGAAAAGTTAATTTTAATAGGGGTTGAATCTTGTTAAGGAATCTAGAAACTCATGGTCACTTTCATTCTGTTTTGCAATTATTAACACTACTCCTGAAAATTAGCAATGTAAAATGACAAATTGATTTAACAAGAGGACATTTGAGAAAAGAACCGCTGTAAGTTGCATTAATAAAATTTCTCAGAATAGAAAACAGTTGATCATCTCTTTCTTCCAAAACAACAGAAGGATGTACATCAATGGTCAAAAAATGTATCAGCTGATTAAATTGTTTTAGCATTAGGCAACTAATGCAAGCTTGAAGTGAGATTAATGAAGACTTCTTCTCTGCATGGAATTGTGAGACCACCCATAGGATGATTGAATCCGAACTCTTCCTCGGCTAGACTTAACATCTTTTGAAACGAAGGCTGGTTCAAGAATGATATTGGAACTACAAATCTCTTCTTTTGGCTTTCCCCAACATAGACTGCAAAGTATCCTTTGGGAACATCCGTTGAGTTGGAGGCTGCTTGATCTGTAAACAGTTTAGACTGTCGAAGAATCTGCTTAGGATGGATAATTATAGGCACACGGATAGCCATTGCTGTTAGTGATTCGGAAGTATGAAGAATATCAGAGAAGACTAAAAATTGAATTGTAAGATTTCCTTGTAGAGTAGGATGTGAGAATGCCTTGTCTGTGGTGTGGATAATGCACTTGTATATATAGATGGAATAATTTATATGGTAATATAATGAAATGCAGATCTGGTGGGGTTTGGTTAGAAGACATAAGAAGCTCAAGATCACATGGTTCTGTCTTGCAACAGATCATCAAGAAAGGGGTTGATATTTGGACTCTACATCTGTTAGAATCCGTTTGTGGTCAGCCTAACGGGGCCTCTTTATATTAAGTTCTGTCTGCAAAAGTCGGTAATCCTCGCCTGGTTATGTTGTCTTTTTGTTCAGATCAATAGACCGTCTTAGATGGACAAGTATTTTTTTTCTCTTGAAGATTTAAGCAATCTTCCTGGGATTTTTTCAAGGTAGATCTTAAACAGAAACAAGGAGCGGTTAAAGGAAAAAAGATATCAGATTTCTATAACATGTCCCAGCGGTAGACACTGGCATGTGTCGTACGGACTGGTAACTTGTTTAATTATGTGGTCAACGTAGTCATGTCATAGAACAAATAATAGAAGTAGCTGTGTTCTTCTCAGCAATAAAGTGGGATTTGGCATACCGAGTCACAATCGCTAGTGGAGACGATTATTTTGATATTTTTCTGGTCTCCTTCATAGCGTTTCATCCATATGATCTGCAAAGTGCTAATTAAGTGAAGTCATCATCTTCTGGTCACGATTCAATGATAATAATTTAAGGTACCAAACTTGTCAAAACTTAGTTATTTGTTGGGATGCAAGGCCATGTGATTCTTCACAATTTATGTCTCCAAACCAATCTCTCTTCACCACCCTGTGCCAAAGCCTTACTTAACTAGTTCTCTAAGTTCCAATATCCACTCACATTTCCTCATCTACCAGTCTCGCAAAAACCATGGGTTTCCGCTTTCCAAGAATTGTTAATGCTAAGCCGAGTCTGAAACGGATACATCTTCAGAGACGACAATGGTGCCTAAGGGCCACTTTTCTGTTTATGTTGGAGAAGCTGAAAAGAAGAGATTCGTTGTCCCTATATCATTACTGAATCATCCTTCATTCCAGAATTTGTTGAGTGAAGCTGAAGAAGAGTTTTGTTTCTATCACCCTATAGGTGCTCTCACAATCCCTTGTAGAGAAGAAGCTTTATAGATCTCATCCGTAACCTGCAAAGCTCATGAGAAGAACTGATGTGAAAATAGGCTAACCAAGCAAACATTGACTGATTTTTAGCTCTACCGATACATCCTAAATTTTAGTCTTTAGGAAGCGTGTAAGGTGGTTTGTTATCTGCAATACCATTCCCTTGTCAACTATATTAACTTTTGTAACCAACGTATAAATACCAAATTTATTTCAGAGAAACTCTTTCTTTTCATGAATTTTGTTTATGATGTTGTGTGGATAATTTCAGCCAAAAATTTATTCTACAAGTTGTGAAGCATTTTAGTTCACAATCTGCTATTACTTCTCACTTAATCTATTAGACGGATTCCAATAGTTTTCAAGATTGGTTGGTGCTTCTGTTCAACCAATTGCTTAAAACATTGAGGCTTTCCTTATAGTCTTTGATTCTAATTATCAGGAATTTTGGATACCGACAGGTTTTGCTGGTCACCACTCAACTACATGGCATTTCATCCAATATGATCTGCTAAGCTAATGTTATTATCACCTGATTAATAGTATTTCAAATGGGTCATTTTTGTTGGTTTCATTGAATGTTCAGCTATGGTAGATTTGCAACAGACTGAAATTAATTACCAAACTTGTCAAAACGTTATGGTTAGTTGGGAGGCAAGACCATGTGATTCCCCAAATCATATGTCTTCTAAAGATTTCTCCATTGAAATTTCTTCGGGGCCACACATTCAGCCTCAGATTACTTGACCAATGCCATAAACCATTCTCTATAAATACACATTGTAAGAACAACCCCTCACTGTCAAAGCCTTCCCAACCAAGCTAGTTACATTTCTTCTATCTACCACAAGCTTTCATCATAAAATCGTGGGTTTTCGCTTGCCAAATATTGTTAACGCCAAGAGTCTAAAACGGAGTCTTTCGTATTATGAGACACAACGGTTCCCAAAGGCCACTTTGCTGTTTATGTCAGGGAAGCTGATGAAAAGAAGAGATTGGTTGCCCCAATTTCATTTCTGAATCATCCTTGGTTCCAAAAGTTCCTAAGTGAAGCTGAAGAAGAGTATGGATTTAATCATCCTATGGGTGCTATAACCATCCCCTGCAGTGAAGAAGTCTTCCTTGATCTCATTTGCAGTTTCCAAAGCTCATGAAAGTTAGATTTGATAACAGATAACCAAGCAGAAACTAACCAATTTGTTTTACATAGGAAGGGAGTGTAATTGGTGGATTGCACTTGTGAACTACAATTGCTTTGTAATCACTCTTTAAATGAAAAGGAACAAATCCCTTTACCAAACTTATTCTTGTCATCGATATTTTTTGCTCTGACTAATTTCATTTTACATCTAATTTGAAAGCATATATTGTTAAGGACTCTACTTAATCACAGTGATTAATGATACTCATGTAAATGAGAGTTATGAAATAAACAATGGATTAAACAAGTGGAAATTTGAGAATAGAACCGCTGTAATTTGTACTAAAATAATTTCTCAGAAGAGTTATACATTTCAACATATCTTTCTGCCAAACGAACAGAAGGATGTACATCAATGGTAAACAATTGTATAAGCTGATTAATCATTTTTTTAGCATTGTAGGTGACTAATAGAAGCTTGAAATGAGATTAACGAAGACCACTTCTCTGCAAGGAATTGTGAGACCACCCATAGGATGATTTGCAAACGGTTTAGACTGAAAAAGAATCTGCTTAGCTTGCATGATTCTAGGCACACGGATAGCCGTTGCTGTTAGTAATTTGGAGTATGAAGAAGATCAGAGAAGACTCCAGAAAATGAATGATAAGATTTGCTTGTAGAGGAAAGTTACAAATGAGTCCATGTTATATATAAGCGAGTTCATCGGAACCATGGACTAAAGTACTTCTCATATAGAATGTTCCTGTCTAGGCTAATAACATGCCACCAGAGTACAAGTCTATGACAGCAAAGAAATAGGTAGCAACGGCAATATTCCTAAAATGAGATGTTTTTAATAGGACAGTTATCAAAACATTTTTTTAAGGAAATAAGTTGAATTTCCATGTAAATAGACCCTGTTAATATATGGGATTAGTACATTGTAGGTTAAGCGATAAATGATGGTAGAATTTGAAATAAAAAGTTTCAGAACTTGGAAAATAGAGTTTGGCTGAAATATGACATCAGAAGAACAATTAATTAATAGAGTTGACAAGGGCATGGATTGCAGAAAACAATCCACCATACACGCTTCCTAAAAAAATTAAAATTTGGGAGGTGTCAATTGAGCTAAATAAAATTTGGAAGGCATTTCATAATTTGGAGGTCTCCTACGGAAATTGTTCTCAATCTAGTATTGGGGACAGTCTACTATCTTATCTCCCCTTATCTCATTACATATGGGAACAAGGGACAGCCATTTTATCAGTCAATCTCTGCTTGGTGAGCCAATTTTCACATCAGTTCTTCTCATGAGCTTTGCAGGTTACTAATGATATCTACGAGGGCTTCTTTGCTACAAGGGATTGTCAAAGCACCCATAGGATGATCAAAACCAAACGATATTGGGACAACGAATCTCTTCTTTTCAGCTTCTCCAACATAAACAGCAAAGTGGCCTTTGGGCACCACTATTGTCTCTGAAGATGAAAGAGTCCGTTTCAGGCTTGGCTTGGCAGTAACAATTCTTGGCAAGCGGAAACCCATGGTTTTGCGAGAGATTGTTATAATGAAGAAATATAAGTGTGGAATTAGAATTTAGGGAAGTAGTTATGTGACAACTGTCGTTTTCGATGTCAAAATAAAATTATTTTTTTCTCAATTAATAAATAAGGAAATGCGTAGTATAGAGAAATAAATGTTGATTCCACAGGTACTTGGAAAATTATAATTTTATGTTCAGTTTATTTAAGTCAGGCGTTAATGTAGTATGG
Organism: Hibiscus syriacus; assembly: GCF_006381635.1. Lineage (NCBI taxonomy): Eukaryota > Viridiplantae > Streptophyta > Magnoliopsida > Malvales > Malvaceae > Hibiscus > Hibiscus syriacus. The sequence continues at coordinate 3,763,483 of NW_024062795.1, forward strand.
GGGTTTGGTGAAAAATGATTGAGTAACAAAGAGATTAAATAAAAATTAATTAAAGTGAAATGAAAGAGGATAAAGATTTGTAAATAATATGGTAAAAATAGCCTTAAGTTTTGCTTTGACTCAACCCTCTTTTGATCATCGAATTAGATTTTTCCTTCGGGATTGACGTCGGTTATTTTATCTACAAGGATAATCCCTGTGACTCTATCTTGTATACGGAATACCTAAGGCAATCTTTGATTCCGGCTTCGGAAATTGATTCTAACAACATCAATTATCGTAGATCAATTATTGTTTACGTTCGTGGCGACCGACTCGGATTGTTGCTTCAATAACCGTCATTTTGATCTCAATTCCCTCTTGGCGAAGCCATCTCGCCAAGTGTGTTCCCAGGAAGTCGAATTGTTTTCTATAAGCCGAATCTTATTCCCACACATATAATCGCAACAACCTCTTGACCAAATTCAATCTTTAATTTTGAAAACTTGTTTTGATTTCAAAAAATAAGCGCAGAGATTGAGAGATATATTCAGAAGATATTAAGGGTCTGTTTCAATTCTCCCGTTAGAATTAAGTCATCGCGTCAGCTCTCGGCTTATGAAAAAATTAGCTAAACTTGATAAAAGTTATACTTAACATATTGAAAACAAAACTTGAAAAATAAAAGAAAAATAAAAAGAACTTGAAAAGTAAAAAGAGAAAGATTTTATAAAACTAGAGAGAAAAGAAGATTGTAATTTGAGTGATGAATTTAGGTTTATCTCAAGTGAGTATTTATAGCCTCTCAAAGACTAAAGATAAACAAGAAAATAAAATAAAATAATCCTAAGATAATTGTTTTTCAAATTTAAATTTAAAACTAGTCTCTTAATGCAACTTTGCTCGTCCATCTTCCAGAAGGAGTGCGGAGAAAGTCTTTTAGAAACTGTCGCTGACTGAACCTTCTAGAAACTGTCACTTCACACCGCGTCGTGCCCATGTCTCCAGCCGTGACCAAATAAAAAAAAATGCAGAATGCGCCCGTTTTGTCACTAATTCTAGAAAGTAGATACCTACACAAAAACAAACATAACACGATCAATTCAACAACAATAATTTCACAAAATTGAAGAAATAACGAGCAAAGATTAACGATTATGAACACTCATCACTATGAAAGGCTTTGGCCACAGGGTGAAGCTATCCATTAGAATCTGTATTTATAAAGAGCAAATGCTGTATACGGTCAGCTGTCTCAGGCTAATTGAGTGGTGAAGAGAGATTTATATGGAGACATAAATTGGGAAGAATCACATGGCCTTGCATTCCAACAAATAATAATAACATTTGGACAAGTTCAAGCTTGTAGGACACACTTCAGGTGCTCTTCACAAGGGCTTGTCCTACGAGTTACTGCAACAAAGGAGCACATGCCAATGTTTGGCTCTTGGACATCTTATAAATTTCTGATATTTATTTGCCTTTAGCAACTAAATATCAGAAATTATCATGATAATGACATTAACTTAGGAGATCATATGCCATGAGTTGAGTGGTAACCAGCAGAATGAGTCGGTATGGAATGCCCTACATGTTTGTTGGTAATTAAAATCAAAGATTCAGAAATCAGAGTTGTTTGCTCTGTTTGTTCTATGACTTTGATGAACAGAGAACGAAACAAGTTGCCAATCCATGTCACATTGTTTAGTTTGTGCTTTCACAAGTGAGGAAAGCCTCAATATTTTAAGCACTAACCAATCTTGTAATGAATAATATTAGGCTAATCCTCCATAGTTGAAAAATATAGACTACAAAGATCCATAGATTTAGACAAAACAAACTTTTCCTTTAACTTGAATTCCCATGCAAATAGATCTTGTTAATATAAGGAATCCTTTTTAGCCAGGAGCGCAATAAAATGCTTCAGAACTTGGAAATTTGATTTTAGCTCCACACAACATCATAATCAAAATTCATGAAAAGAAAGGGTTTCTCTGAAATAAATTAGGCAATTTATATTTTGGTTACAAAAATTAATATGGTTGACAAGGGCATAAAATAATCCACCTTACGCCTAAACAATAAAATTCGGGAGGTGTCAGTTGAGCTAAAGATCAATCCATCTCTGCTTTGTTAGCCAATTTTCATGTCATTTCTTCTCATGAGTTTTGCAGACAACAAGTGAGATGAACGAAAGTTTCTTCCCTACAAGGGATTGCCAAAGCACCCATAGGGTGATTGAAACCAAACTCTTCTTCGACTTGACTCAACAAATTCTGGAATGAAGGATTATTCAGTAATGATATTGGCACAAGGGATTGCCAAAGCACCCATAGGGTGATCGACACCAAACTCTTCTTCGGCTTGACTAAACAAATTCTGGAATGAAGGATTATTCAGTAATGATATTGGGACAACAAATCGCTTCTTTTCAGCTTCTCCAACATAAACAGCAAAGTGGCCTTTGGGCACCACTGTCGTCTCTGAAGATGAAAGAGTCCGTTTCAGACTCGGCTTAGCATTAACAATTCGTGGCAAGCGGAAACCCATGGTTTTAGTGATATTGTTAAGATGAGTGTGGAATTGCAACTTAGAGAAGCAACTAGTAAAAGATTTGGCACATGGTAAAGCTATTCATTGGAATCTGTATTTACAGAGTGTAACCCTTCGATTTTATCCGAATCTACAAAAATATTTTATCATATAATTATTTATTTTTATTATTAATAATATTTTTTATTTTTAATTTTATAGGCCACATGTTCCATTTACTAGGTGATTACCACTACTCACCACTAGTCAACTACCTCATTTCCACGTTTCTCACAAACACTACCCAACAACCCACTACCCACTAATTAAAAAAACAAAATCCCATTTTGTTTTTCTTTTTAAGGGGGGCACGTGAAGGGGGTTGAAAAAAAAAGGAGAGGGGGTCTGGCTTTTGTTTGAGGGGACAGACGAAAAAACACAAAAAAGGGGGAGAGGGTTTTTCTTGTTTTCTACGGGTTTTAACATGGAGAGAATAAACTGAGGGCGCCAAATGATTAAGATGACAAACAAAAGCAATCTTCAAGTCACCTTTTCAAAGCGGCGTACTGGTTTATTCAATAAGGCCAGTGAAATTATCACCCTTTGTGGTGTTGAGCTCGCTGTTGTTATCTTCTCGCCGGATCGTCCAGGCTCACCATGAGTCTAATGTCTATCAACACAACATGGAGCTTACTCAGGTGATGGGCCAATTAGAATCTAAAAAACGTGGTGAAGAGCTTCACCAAATGGGGAAAGCAAACCAACGACAATACAGGTGTCAGTCACCAGTTGGGGAACTTGATCTCTTTCATCTCCTGCAATTCAAATCTGCCATGGATGGGTTGAAAAGGAATGTGCAAACACAGAAGGTGTGAAATTACAAGGAAAATTAATCGGTAAGACGACATCATTTTTCAAAAGCGCTATTAATGGTGGAGCAAGCGGTTAAGCGACGGTGCTAGCAAATCGGCTGCAACGCTACGTTCACGGAAGGCGATAATCCCGGGGGTTCATGCTCTTTCCACGATTCGGGTCCTATATTTCCTGATGGAATGAAAGAGTGGAGCTGTTGTAGTGGAGGGGAAAAAGAGAGTTGTTACAAAATGCTTTATTTCTCAGAGAAGAATCGTCCCCCCTTTACTTGTGTTTTATATCCCTATTTTTTTTTAACACAAAATTACAATTACAATTGTTTTGCTTCAGTTTTGTCTTTTGTGCGTGCATGGATGATGAGATGAGGAAGCAGAGTGATGAGCAAAGTGGTCTGTTCTCTTTGTGCCGTGTAAAGAAACACGAGTCAAGATTCCTCATTGTGCTGGATGGGGAAATATTCCATGTCCTACCTGCAACGCATACCAAGAACCTGGATTTTATGAAGAATGTAAGATATCCCTCGTTCAAGTACCGTGAAAATATACCGTCCAAAATGCGAAGATATGTATTATCCTCGATCCAAATACCAAGGCAAGATGATGGAGCTTATTTTGGAATGCCATTTCCGCATCTATTTTTAATGACATATGGACACCTAAGCCACAAAAGCCGATACAAAACTATGTCCCAAGAGATTTTTTAGCTTCAAGCTCCATAAGCCTTGATGTGATAGGGGAACAACTGCAAGCTGTAAGTTGAATTGAGATATCCTATTGTGGGGCCCATGAGCTAATAATCCTTTGTGTAAATTGACGTGTTTTGAATTTTCTAAGGGTTAATTCATGCTACAGTCATGCCAACTTTCAATATCATTCATTTTGGTCATTTTTTTATTTTTATTTTTTATTAACTTTTATTTATCTTTGTTATCTATTTTATTTATTTTATTATTATTATTATGTTAATTTTTTCTTCGTTCATATTTATTTTTATTTTAAAATCTAACAATATTTTTTGACTTTAGGGATATTTTTCAACCAATCAAAGGTAAATTATTTGAATTAATTTTTTAAATTTAAATTTAAATTTCAAATGTTCGCAATTAAGACAACCTGCAAATTAATTAGTACCGAAAGGGCGGTTCAAGGGTGCTAATTCTTCTTTGACCGTAACCGACTCCCGAACCTGACACGTTTCTGATAAAACGCAGATCAGGTAAGATGGTGTCCGACCTACCTAAATGTTTTAAATGGTCGGTGGCAACTCTTAATCGTTTAATCCAAGGCGAAGCCCAATTTCGAGATCCAACTTTCGACACATAGCAAATGCTGTATATGGTCAGCTTTCTCAGGCTCATTGAGTGGTGAAGAGAGAATGCTTTGGGGACAGAAATTGGGAGGAATCACGTGGCCTTGCGTCCCAACAAATAATAACATTTTGACAAGTTTGGTACCTTAGAGAACTCACCATTGAAGGGAACCAACAACAATGGCCCATTTTGAAATACTATTATCATTGAATCAAGGCCAGAAGATAATGACTTTGCTTAATTGGCACGCAGCATATCATATGGATTAAATGCTATGAAGTGGAGACCAGACAAAATATCAAAATAATCATCTCCACTACGAGCCAGGTATTCCAAGGCCAAGCCCTACAAGTTTGCTTGATAATTAGGATTTAGTAGACCACAACTGCTTGTATTGTTTGTTCTAAGACTGGGACTATTTTGAACGCATAATTAAACAAGTAACCAGTCCATGTGACATTGTTTGGTCATTGGCGCACTCAACATGGAAGGAAGGCCTTGAACCTCAATTTTTTAAAGCTTGGTTGATTGAACTAAATCATGAAATTTATGGTATTATTGGTAATCCTCCACATTCACTGAATCTAGAGTTTAGAGATCCAAGAAATGATTTTCTTTTACTTGACCTGAAACTTCTTTTTTCTTTTTCAAGTCAACTCTTCAGCTCACATGGGGATAAGGACTTTCTAGTTTGGATAATAATCAACCCTCAGGTGGTTCTGATTTGTCATTTATATATTTGTTAGAAAAATTAATAAAGTTTACAAGGGCGGGCACGGGATTGTAGAGAACAATCCACCATAGACACTCGCTTTCCTAAAAGAATCAGTCTCCACTCCGTTAGCCTTTTTCATACATTTTATATCATTTCTTCTTATGAGCTTTGCTGGTTGCAGGCGAGTTCAGTGAAAGCTTCTTCGCTGCAGGGGATAGTCAGAACACCCATAGGATGATTAAATCCATACTCTTCTTCGGCTTGACTCAGCAAATTCCGGAACGAAGGATGCTTCAGGAAGGATATCGGGACAACAAATCTCTTCTTCTCAGCTTCTCCGACATAAACAGCAAAGTGGCCTTTAGGCACCATTGTTGTGTTGGAAGATGGAAGTGTCCGTTCTAGGCTCCTCTTAGCATTAGCAATTCTCGGCAAGCGGAAACCCATGACTGTTTTGAATTCTACGAAGTACAGGACTGGCTAGGAATGGCTTAGGGAATTGGCACAGGTGGCTGGCTATCCATTAGAATTTGTATTTGTAGAGAAGCAAATGATTTATGGTCATTGGTAAGCAGTCTCAGGCAAACTGAGTGGTGAAGATCGAAGAGAGAGTGCTTTAGAGAAATGTTGTGAGGAATCATATGGCCTTGTGTCCCAACAAATAATATCTTTTGACAAAGTAGGCACCTTAGTCTATTCCGTTGCAATCTATTATAGCTCACCATTCAATGTAACCAACAATAATGGCCCATTTTAGATGCTGTTTGTCATTCAGCCATGGCCAGATGATAATGACTTTATTTGGCATATTATATGGATAAAATATCATGAAGTAAAATAATCATATCCACTAGCAACTATGAGTAGGTATGCAAAGCCCTACATGTTTGGTGATGATAAGGATCAAAGACCGGACCTGCTTGTACAGTTTGTTCTGTACGAATCCGTTGAACACAAGATTATACAAGTTAGAAGTCAATGTGACATTGTTCAGCAGCTTGAACAAGTTAGGGTCCGGTGATCAGAGGGAACTTTAGTGGGTGAAATTTTGATTTTATAATAGGTTGAAAACAAGCACTAAAACATCCTATTGATGATGTTAAGCCTATTAGTTGATCCTGTCTGAGATGACCGGAAAAGTTAGCTCTTCAACCACCATGAGTGTAGGTAACTGTAATCAAAGCGCAAGTCAACCCTCAAGTAATTCTAACGTGAAAACCCCTCCTTGGCGCTGAAGTGTCTCAGTACATGGCATATTCATAGTTTCCTAGCTGACCAATAGGTTTCTTGGATACATACAAACCATGGATGAGGAGACGAGAGAAAATGAGAGATGCTGGAATTCTATTATTCAATATACAGGAAACAGATATCAGAGTTTGTATCACATATGTAAGTGGAGTAAGTCTTGACTTAATTGATTTTCAGCTCATTAAAAGTTAATGAGGATCTTGAGATGTATGTATAAAGCTTTGGACAATAGGTAAAAAGATTTTCTGTATGGTAATACTTGGCATAGGTGTATTGATATTCTGAAGTTTCTTTGACCAGTAAATGACAGTGATTTAAGTGTTCAAGATAGGGTTTCGCTTTAAAGGGATTTTTTAAGGTCGACATGTATCATGAATCACATGGATATGCCTTCCACTAGCTATATTGGTAAGATTTCCACAGATATGCTAATATAACTTTTTCAATCATGAATTATCATGGCCTACCACTCAAATGAAAAAAAATGGTGGCCCAGCTGAAATTCTCATGGAGTTATCATGGAGTTTATGATTATAATGCATGTGCAAGTCCAACATATCAGCGAGTGAAAGTCTGAAAGAAAACTGCTATAGACTGTATACAACATGCAGATCAAATAATTCACCTATAGTAAAGAAAAGGCAGAGGTACAAATTTTTCCGAAAAACATGCGGTTGTTTGGAATATTCTGATATTTCTCAACAATAACAGTGTAGGAACTAGGAAGGACATTGATGCTTACATTTCACCTTGATGCATACATTTGATATAGACCATTCATTCACATTGAATATTCAAGACATTTGATGTACACCATTAATAGTTCATTCATTTGACATAGACCATACATTGAACATTCAAAGATCAAATAATATGTGAATGTATGCAGTTGAATTGTCAACAATATATATCACACACCGATTCAATCTGTCGGAAACCGTCTTCTCATGTTATGCGCTACTCCTACACAATACGTGCTGCAACCCAAACTTATAACTAGCTTAATGAAGTCAACTAAGAAGCTACAGGTATTGGTGCATGCATTCATATGTTGGGTTTGACTATGGATTCATTAGCTGAATTGAGTGTGAATTGACCAAGTTAGTCCTGGATCCCAGTCTTAAATGAATGGATGAGGATGATTCCACTACCGTTACAAAAAGTTAGGTGATCTTAAATGGTCTCGAAACATCGATTCAGAAGCATGTTGGGTAGTTGGTACTAAAGCAAGTAAGAAACACGGGTCTAAGTTCAATGCTTTAGTGAATACTAGAAATGAATCTTCAATAGCCTAGGATCAAGACGTGTGTTTGTTGAAATCAGAGCCTTTATAAGTTCAAAACAAAGGGAAGTTATATTCACTTAAAAATTTCACAAGTTGCCACTTTCTTTTGAGGTGGTAGGGCATCATGCCTTACACCAGACAAAGCAGAACCATGTGAAACTTAACTAATTGCTTCACCTGGTATGTTTCTAAATATTCTTCTATAACATATCACTATCCTATCCATTTTCTTTAAGGTTTGCAAATTGCTTTTACCCCCTCTATATATTAGGCTTTAAAGATGCCACTTTCAAAAACCAAGTCTTCAGCCTTCAAAAAGCACTAAAGCTTTCTTCTTTCTGCCATATATTTTCTTCAGTAAAATGGGTATTCAACTGATGGGATTAGCTCATGCTAAACAAAAGCTCCAGCGAACGCTTTCAGGTAAATTTGGGAATGCAGCAGCATTGGGAACATCAAATGTCCCTAAAGGCCATATTGCAGTTTATGTTGGGGAAGGCAACCGGCCGAAGAGGTTCGTGATTCCAGTGTCGTACTTGAACCACTCTTTGTTTCAAGACCTGTTGAATCGAGCCGAGGAAGAGTTCGGATTCAACCATCCAATGGGTGGCCTCACAATTCCATGCAGTGAAGAGTACTTCATCAGTCTAACTACAGTATTAAATTGTTCATAGATGCTTCCACCACCAACAAAGGATGAAGGAAAAAAACAATCATTTTCTTGGCCTGTAAACATACTGTAATTTGTAAAAGACAGAGAAAAGTTGTAGGGCAATGAGATTTTGATTCTTTGCTGACAACAATGCCTGTTGTTCTGAGCAACTTTGCTTGAAAATCAGATCAACCATTTCATTTCATTTCATTTTTTTATGGAAATTAAATTTGAAGGTATTAGATATTAAAAAAATTAAAAATGTCAAGATTGCATCCACTAACAACTTTGATTTCATATTTACTCCCATAAATAGGGTTGTAAAGTTTTTTTTAATGTCATGAAACTAAAAAATCTTAATCAAATAAAAATATAACTCAACCATTGTTTTTATATTATTAAGCTGTGATTGCAATGTAGTGTCGTATAATAACGTTTTTTAAGATAATTATAATACATATTTATAATTTAAAATTATAATTATATTTTAAAAATAACTTATATCATGATATTCACAACCGCGACATCCGTAACCATGAAGGAGTCCTCAAAGGTTTTTCATGCATGGAAATACTACAATTTGGAGCTAAAGCAACCGGGAAAATACTACTAGTTTTAGGAAGATCGCCTACTGGTTTCCACATCCAAAACAAGCAATTGTTAGATTTGGCTTGAAATTAAGTTGGCAAGTTGGAAATTTCATCTTGGTTGGTGGCCAAACTTTGAATATGAGAATTTTATATTTGGTGGCTAACTTGTACACATTGGAAAATTCTTTGGTAGGTGGCCAACTTATTTTTCATGTTTGATCCCTAAAATATTAGGTTATTTATAAGTTTAGTCCTTAAAACTCAACTATAAATAGGCCTAAGTATTTCATTAAAAATCATCTCAAAACAAGTTCACTCTTCCTCTTGTATTCTTCATTCTCCCACTTTGGGAATTCTAAAGAATTCCATTTGTTGTAATATTGGCGATATAATGAAGTTATTATCCGGTGTGGTGCCCGAGGAGTAGACGATATTCTCGTCGAACCTCGTAAATTTTGTGTTCTCTCATTTATTGTTTTTATTTGGTTTTTTTCCATTGTGTTTCAATATTCAATAGTTTGATAGATTTATCCGCTGTGTAACCTTTGGTGGTTTTGATCTTAATATTTTAGGTCAATTTTGAAACTATATTCGTGTGAGAAATAACCTAATTTCCACAACAATTGGCATCAGAGCTTCGGTTGAGGTTATCCTGGTGGTTCCGTTGCTGAAAAGATACAGTTCGTGCTATTGAATATTGTTCGTTGGAATTAAAATGCCAAAATACGGATCAGTTGAGACATCAAGCTCTTCATCCGGACCGGTGAGGAGGATGATGTCAAATGCAAATTTCTCGGTGGAGTTGTTCGATGGATCCGGTCATTTTGGCATGTGGCAAGGCAAGGTGTTAGACGCTTTATTCCAACAAGGTCTAGACATCGCCATTGAGGAAGAAAAGCCCGAATATATGGAGGAGAAAGAATGGGGAACAATCAATCGTTTGGCGTGCAGCACGATTCGATCTTGTCTTTCCAGGGAGCAGAAATATGGCTGCAAGAACGAGACTTCTGCAAGAACGAGACTTCTGCAAGTAAGATGTGGAAAGCATTGGAGGAAAAATTCCTAAAGAAAAGCTCTCAGAATCGTCTCCACATGAAGAAAAGATTATTCATATTTGATTATCAACCAGTCACCAGTATGAATGAACACATCACTACGTTCAATGAGCTAGTGGTAAACTTATTGGGCATAGATGAAACCTTCAAAGATGAAGATTTGGCCTTGATGTTGTTGTCATATCTTTCAGATGAATTTGAGCACCTTGAGACAACGCTACTTCATGGTAAGGATAATGTTACCCTTAAAGATGTAACTGCTGCTTTGTACTGTTATGAGCTCAGGAAGAAAACCAAGAAGGAGAGCAAGTATGAAGCAACGGATGCCATGGTGGCAAGAGGTCACTCGAAAAGTCAAAAGCCAAAGTGGAAAGGGAGATCAAAGTCGAAGTCCAGACTGGGAAAAGATGAATGTGCCTTTTGTCATGAGAAATGCCATTGGAAGAAAGATTGTCCGAAGCTTAAGAAGAAAGGAAAAGATGCTCTAGATGCATGTGTTGCAGAGCATGATGCAAATGACTGACATATCATTGGTTGCTTCATCAACAACAACATTCCATTCAGATGAATGGATATCAGGTTGCACCTATAATATGTCCCCTAATCGGGAGTGGTTCTCCGATTTAGTAGAACTAAATGTAGGAGTTGTTTATATGGGCAATGAAATGCCTATAAAACTGTTGGGATAGGTTCAATTCGATTAAAGAATCAAGATGTATCAACCAGAGTTCTGACGGATGTCCGATACGTGCCCAGTTTAAAGAAAAATCTCATCTCGTTGGGAGCCTTGGAATCCAAAGGCTCAGTAGTCACTGTGAGAGATGGAGTTTTAAAAGCCATATATGGCGCACTTGTGATGATAAAGGGCATCAGGAAAAATAATTTGTATTACTATCAAGGTAGTACAATTATTGGAGCAGTTGCAGCAGCTTCCGGAGGTGATGATTTGGACGCAACCCAGTTGTGGCATATGCAGTTGGGACATGCTGGAGATAAATCCTTGCAAATTCTGGCAAAGAAAGGATTGTTGAAAGGTGCAAAGGCTTGCAAATTGAACTTTTGCGAGCATTGTGTTCTGGGAAAGCAGAAGAGAGTGAAGTTTGGCACCACTATACATAATACAAAAGGTATTGTGGATTATATTCACTCAGATGTATGGGGTCCTTCAAAGACATCGTCTTTGGGAGGAAACCATTATTTTGTAACTTTTTTAGATGACTTTTCCAGAAGAGTTTGAGTGTATCCGATGAAGTCTAAAGAAGAAGTGCTTCGAATTTTCCTGAAATGAAAAAACATGATCGAGAACCAGACTGGTAGAAAGATCAAACGTATTAGGACGAACAATGGAGGGGAATATAAAAATGACACATTCTTTGACATTTGACATGAGTATGGTATTGTTCGACACTTCACTGTTAGAAATACACTATAACAGAATGGGTTGGCAGAGCGTATGAATCAAACACTATTGGAGAAATTTCGATGTATGTTGTCTAATGCTGGGTTAAGCAAGGCATTTTGGGCTGAGGCTGTGACATATGTTGGTCATCTCATCAATTGTCTACCGTCATCAGCAATAGGAGGAAAAACACCATTGGAGGTATGGTCTGGAAAACCTGCTACTGATTATGATTCCTTACATGTATTTGGATCCACTGCTTATTATCATGTGAAGGAATCCAAGCTTGATCCGAGAGCAAAGAAGGTTTTCTTTATGGGAATCACCCATGGAGTGAAGGGATTTTGCCTTTGGTGTTTAGACACCAAGAAGATAATTTGTAGCAGAGATGTTACCTTTGATGAATCTGCCCTAATAAAGAAGGTAAAAAATGAAGCTGTCCAGACAAGTAGTACTCCGCAGCAGGTGAAGCATGCTCCAAAACAGGTGGAGTTTCAGCAGACGATGATCCCAGAAGTTGATGCAGTTGATTCTTCAACTCCAATAGAAGAATCAGAAGATGAAGATGTTCAAACCCAAGAACCATTGGAGACACCAAAACCACTTGCATTTACAAGGCCAAGGAGAGAAATTCGTAGACCTGCTCGATTTGTTGATATGGTTGCCTATGCTCTTCCAGTTGTTGATGATGATATCTCTATCACTTACCAAGAAGCAATACAAAGCTTGGAAAGTGATAAGTGGAAAACTGCCATGGATGAAGAAATGCAATCTCTCTAAAAGAACAACACTTGGAAACTGGCTCAATTACCGAAAGGTAAAAGAGCAATTGGATGCAAGTGGGTATTTGCAAAGAAAGATGGATCTCATAGCAAGAAAGATGTTCGCTACAAGGCACGGTTGGTAGCTAAAGGTTACGCTCAAAAGGAGAGAATCGACTACAATGAAGTATTTTCCCCTGTTGTGAAGCATTCTTCCATTAGAATATTGTTGGCCTTGGTAGCACAGTTTAATTTGGAGCTAGCTCAACTTGATGTAAAGACGACTTTCTTGAACGGTGATTTAGAAGAGGAGATCTATATGGCTCAGCCAGAAGGATACAAAGATGGTGGTTGTGAGAAATAGGTTTGTAAGCTGAACATATTGCTATATGGATTGAAGCAATCTCCGAAGCAGTGGTACAAGCAATTTGATAGCTTTATGAGGAGGCAAAAGTACACTAGAAGCAAATATGATCATTATGTGTATTTGCAAAAGCTTAAAGATGGATCTTTCATTTATCTTCTCTTGTACGTTAACGATATGTTGATCGCTTCGAAGATTCAAAAGAAGATAGACAAATTAAAGGCTTAGTTGAATCAAGAGTTTGAGATGAAAGATCTAGGTGAGGCCAAGAAGATTCTTGGTATGAGATAAGCAGAGATAGACAGAGAGGGAAACTTTGTTTAACACAGAAGCAGTATATGAGAAAGGTATTACAATGTTTTGGCATGAATGAAAATACCAAACATGTAAGTATCCCACTGCCTTCTCATTTGAAACTTAGTTCTCAATTATCTCCTAAAACTAACAAAGAACGAGAGTATATGGCAAAAGTTCCATATGCTAATGCAGTTGGGAGCTTGATGTATGCAATGGTGTGTATGCGTCCTGACATTTCACAAGCAGTTGGAGTTGTGAGCAGGTACATGCATGATCCTAGAGAAGGACATTGGCAAGCTGTGAAATGAATTCTCCGGTATCTCCAACAAACCGTGAATGTTGGTTTAGTTTTTGAACAGGATGAAACACTTGGTCAGTGTGTGGTTGGATATGCTGATTCCGATTATGTTGGTGATTTGGATAAGCGTCGATCAACTACTTGGTATTTGTTTACTCTTGCTAAAGCCCCAGTAAGTTGGAAGTCTACATTGCAATCTACGGTGGCCTTGTCTACTATAAAGACAGAATATATGGCAGTTTCAGAGGCTGTAAAGGAAGCAATTTGGCTTAACGGGTTGATGGAAGACTTGGGAGTTGTTCAAAGTCACATTAGTCTCTATTGTGACAGTCAGAGTGTTATTCACTTAGCGAAAAATCAAGTCTACCATTCAAGAACTAAGCATATCGACGTGAGGTATCACTTTGTGCGGGAGATCTTTGAAGAATGAAAGATTCTACTTCAGAAAATTACGACATCAGAAAATCCTGCAGATATGATGACCAATGTGGTAACAGTAATCAAGTTCAATCATTGTTTGAACTTTATTAACATTCTGAAAGTATGGACATCTTCGGGTGTGTGGCGCTTGTGAGCGCAGTTAGAGGCATTACAAATTTGGGGAGTTGAAGAAGTTGAGTAGGCTTGGTAATTTCAAGCCAAGGTGGAGATTTGTTAGATTTGGCTTGAAATTAAGTTGGCAAGTTGGAAATTTCATCTTGGTTGGTGGCCAAACTTTGAATATGAGAATTTCATATTTGGTGGCTAACTTGTATACATTGGAAAATTTTTTGGTAGGTGACCAACTTATTTTTCATGTTTGATCCCTAAAATATTAGGTTATTTATAAGTTTAGTCCTTAAAACTCAACTATAAATAGGCCTAAGTATTTCATTAAAAATCATCTCAAAACAAGTTTTCTCTTCCTCTTGTATTCTTCATTCTCCCACTTTGGGAATTCTAAATAATTCCATTTGTTGTAATATTGGCGATATAGTGAAATTATCATCCGGTGTGGTGCCCGAGGAGTAGACGATATTCTCGTCGAACCTCGTAAATTTTGTTCGTTCTCTCCTTTATTGTTTTTATTCGGTTTTTTTCCATTGTGTTTCAATATTCAATAGTAATTGACAGATTTATCCGCTGTACAATTTTAGTGGTTTTGATTTTGACATTTTAGATCAATTTTGAAACTACGTTCATGTGGAAAATAACTCGATTTCCCCAACAGCAATAATTTCTCTGGTGCGTTTGTTGCAGATTCCTTATGTCAGTAACTGAATTAAATGCTTGGAAAGTTGAAAACTGCCTTCAACTTGGTCTGTGATTTATTGTTCTTTGCAACTGCCGCCCATACTTCTTGCATGCAGATATGCTCGATCGAGATTTTCTTTTAGATGTTTATCCAATTCTTTAATAATGTTTGCATTTAAGAGCCAATGCATGTAACGCTGAAATTGGTGCCTGAGATATGGCGCCGATGTTTGAAGTCGGTGAGTCGTCAGTTCATGCATGTGCTTTTTAATTGTTTTTATTACCAGAAAAAAAATGGCCCCCGATTTCGCCGCCGCTATCCAGTACTGCAATTTGCCGTCTTACTCCAATCTCTATAATATTTACAGAATTAATAACAAAAAATTGATCTCATGATTAAAAATAATACACATTTTGAAACTAAAAAAAAAGGAAACTAGATATTATCAACGAGGACTAAATCCGTTAAAAGACAAAATACAAGGATATTGTATTGTATATATCCAGCTAGCACCACATGGACCGACTGTAGTTCCGTACTTGTTAAGAATATTTTGTAAAGTCCTACGTTCTTGCATATTATCTTTGGTCAGTGACAGCTTAATTTGGAGCTATCCCACTTATCATTTAATTACCAACAGTGAACATGTTACGCTCAAAGAACAACAAACATATATTGCATCATTAATGACCACGTTTCTCCGAGTTTTCCCGGGTACGGCCCTCTGTTTTCCCGAACAAAACGGCTAACCCTAGGTGATCTTTTGCATCACTGGCTCCATTCAACTCTGCTACTGCCAACCCATGTAATGATTCTGGTACAGTGGGTCCTCTAACACAAGAGCCAATTTGGGGTCTTCGATCCTCTTCGAACTGTATAAATAAAACCCGATTTCAACCCGACAAGATTCACAAGTTCAATACTGCAACCAACCCTATATCTCATTGCATTGACCCTTTTCATTGTTTAGAATCAGACGCTATGGGTGTTCGTCTACCGTCCGTGATTGCCGGAGCCAAGCAAATTCTGAAGCTGCAGTCTCGTATCACGAGAGAGAAACCGGATGTTCTGAAATGCCACATTGCGGTATATGTGGGCGAGACACAAAGAAAAAGGTTCGTGGTTCCGATATCGGTGTTGAACCATCCTTCCTTCAAAGATTTGCTTGACCGGGCAGAGGAAGAGTTCGGGTTCGACCATCCGATGGGTGGTCTAACAATTCCGTGCAGAGAAGATGCCTTCTTAAATCTCACTTCTCGATTGCAGGCCTTATAGCTGGGAGATTAAGATAGTCATTTCTTCACAATTTTGCTCCTTTTTTGTGAAATAGAAAACAGCTTTAAAGCCATTCCTTCACAGTTTTGCTTCCATTTTTTCTTTCCAATTTGTGAAAAGGGAAAAAGAACTGTAAACCAATGTAATGTATAAAAGCTTATCAAGCACACAAAATTATCAACAAAAGTATGTTCTTTGATCTCGAGTCCATTCTAATTTTCAATGTTATCGGGTTCTTGACATGTTTTTGGGATGATTTTGACGGGGAAATATGTATAATTTATTTGTTAATACATACTTCAAATCAAAAGGTTGAAGATGCGCATGAAGTTTATTTAAATAATAAATAATGTCTTTTATTAATAGAATGTACTTAAATTCTTGATTTCAGAAAACTAAGAACAAACCTTTTAACATCAAAATGAAAATGAGTTAAACGTTATATAATTCTTAAAGTAATGGCGAATTGTTATACTGTTAAAGATTATTTTGGTTAACTTGGGAACTTGCAAGTTCTTATCAAAACCATAAGGAAGAAAATTCCAGTAACACATATGCCGTATAATTTGGAAAGGAAAAAGAATTAGGATAAGATTTAATGATTAATGAAAAAATGTAAAGCTTTGTGACTAATGTAAAACCTAAAATAATTATAAGGCTAAATTGAAAAGGTTATAGGATTGATGCAAACAAAATAAAGAGTCAAAGTCAAATTAAGAAATTAGTAAATTTAAAGACTAAATATTATTTTATGTAATAAAATTATGTCAAATACTCCCTTCACTTTGTTACACTCTGGTGGTGTTTGTTTTTGAAGAGGTAAAAGGTCTGCAGTTTGCGGACCACATCTACAGACATCTGCAGCAGAAGAGGTGGACCAAAACTCTGCAGTCTGCAAGAAGAAGACTGTTTGTTTTTTAACGTCTGCAGACTACTAAAATAAACTGAAATATAAAATAAACTGATTTTTTAAACTTAAAAGAGTTTTGCAATACTGAAATTTAAATAATTTTAGTTTTATAATACTGAAATTTAAATAATCCATACAACTACAATAATAAATTTTTTAAAATAAATCAATCCATATTTTAAAATAAATCAATCCATATTTTAAAATAAATCAATCCATATTTTAAAATAAATCAATTCATATTTTAAAATAAATCAATTCATATTTTAAAATAAATCAATCCATATTTTAAAATAAATCAATACATATTTTAAAATAAATCAATCCATATTTTAAAATAAATCAATCCATATTTTAAAATAAATCAATCCATATTTTAAAATAAATCAATTCATATTTTAAAATAAATTTTTCCATATTTTAAAATAAATCAATCCATATTTTAAAAATAAATCAATCCATATTTTAAAATAAATCAATCTATATTTTAAAATAAATTTTAAAATAGATTTAAATAATTTTAATTTTCCCGCATATCTTTAAAGACCTTTGAAGACATAAAACCATGTCTGCACCAAGAAGAGCTCGCGCAGGCGTTTGAAGAGTTTCTATCTTCTAAAAAATAAACGGTCTGCGAAGTCTAATATCTGCGTGTGCTCTGCGCGACGCAGACATAAGAGGTTTGAAGAGGTTGCACAGTGAAAACAAACTAAGCCTCTGTTTCCATTCAGACTCTGGATCAGGGGCGTGGCTGGGGCGGCGCGAACTGCGCGAACGTGCAGGCCCCAAAAAAAGAATATATATATAGTGGCGTTTTTCCAATAAATATCACTATAGATGAACCTATTGCGACGTTTTTTAAAAAACGCCACTATTATTGTGCAGGCCCAAAAAAGTCTCAAAAAAGTGTATATATATATAGTGACGTTTTTCCAATAAACACCACTATAGATAGACCTATTGCGACGTTTAAAAAAAACACATTATTGTTACCCCGAAATCGAATATATCTAAAAAATAAGACCCTTTATAAGAATTTGTACAGGACCCCGAAAACTTAACCACGCCATGCTCTGGATGAGGTCAAACTTCAAAGTTTACTGTATGCACGCAGACATAGTTGTTATTAAAGGATGGGCAGATGAAGCATATACGGCGAATTTTGGAGTTACTACTAATAAATATCAACTTGCTGTGTTGCTCTGCGTCAGTGATTCAACTTGATAGGTTAGTTGCTTTACCTCAGTGATCATCAGTAATAGATTGAGAGAATAATTGAGAGGAATTGTTTGTTTAAAAATTTAAAATAATTATATATGTAAACACCAAAACGTTATCTTTGAAGTAAATGAAGTATTTTGCAATGCATGTGAGTGTCAGTCCACGTGAATCTAATCATTCAGTTCAGTACACACATGTACGTGTACATGTGCCATTCAAATTATGTAAATCAAAACTTGCAAGGTTTGGTGACCCTACCAATCCCGATAATTGTGCACCCAACATTGGTAAATGCGACTGTAGACTGTAATCTTTTCAAAAACAGATCTATGGAAATTAAGTAGGGCTTCAGATTATTATTCAATAAAAAAAGCCCATGCCCCCATGAAGCTGAAGGAGCAAGTGGGTCTGTTTTCGGCTTTTTGCACCATAAAATTCGTGAAATTTAATTAACAAAGTCGAGTGATCTGAGCTATGTGGACAACTGCAAACCATCTGACGAAACCAAAACTCGCCGTGTATAAATACATGCACCAAACCAAGCTTCCAATTCCAAGCACTTCTCTCAGTTTCTCTACACAACAATACCAACTTCTTTCAGCTTAAAGTCACCTTCGTAGATCAAATATGGGTTTCCGTTTGCCGGCATTGATCCAGGGTTCCAGGCAACTTTTGAAACACCATTCCGGTTTCTCCCGGAAACAATCGGATGTTCCCAAGGGACATGTTGCCGTTTATGTCGGAGAGGCGCAACCGACACGTTTCGTGGTCCCGATTTCGTATTTGAACCATCCTTCCTTCGCCGTACTGCTCAACCGTGCCGAGGAAGAGTTCGGTTTTAATCATCCGATGGGCGGCCTCACGATTCCGTGCAAGGAAGATGCTTTCATCAGTCTAACGTCTAAGTTGCATACTTGCAGTCCTCATGTACGATGGTGATGGATATAGGAAGCTGTTTCCCTAATTTTGTCAAGTTTTGTTTCTTTTATTTTTTTCCCCTTTTCTGGAGCCGGAAGTGTAAATATTGAACACGTTACCAAATGAATAGTCACCTACTTTTTAATGTGTTTAATTTTCATTCAAAAAAATTAATTTAATTTAATCATCGTTAATATGGAAGTTGTTTATTTTAATGACATTAATGGTAAACTATTTTGTTGGGCACTCAACTTTTAGAGTGCTTTCATTTTAATCATCAATTTTTTTTATATTTTAATCTTTCAACCGTAAACAAATCTCTAAAAGATATTGATGTGACATTTGACTAAATAAAATCACTTTGACCCATTACAATAAAATCTATTTTGACCCGACTTCAATCTATTGTCAGTCTCTTTCCTCCGTCAATCCTATCTATTATTGTTATAACTCCATTTAATTCTATTCGTGATCGATTCCATCAACCACTTATATAATGGTATCATAAAATGCTTATCGATGCAAATTAATAATTTTCTTAGTTTATTATTGACAAGAGGCGAAATTATTAAATAAATAAATAAATACTATTCTTAGATAAATATTAAAAAGTAATATAGAGAAGTAAGATCAATTCACATATACTAAAGAATTTCACTTTACAGTTTCAATTTTTGAATTGAGGATTCTGTAAAAATAATAAAAGGGGTTTTAGTAATAATAAAATTGATATGAATAAAATAAATGATAAAAGATAAATATTAAAAGATAAATAGAAGTAAACAATTGTAAACGAATTCAATAATGATGAGATAACCCTAGGCTTTGTCAGCATACAATCAACAGGGTCAACCCCACACCTAATTCTTCTCTCCGGTTAATTGAAATATCAAAGTCTATTTCTGAAATCTAATCTTTGTTAGTCTAATTACGTCTATCGTCGTTAGCACCGCTATAATTTTAAGCGTTGTAAGAGCTCAACTAGAGTTATAGCGTCTCACTGAGAAATGAACTCGATCTTGATTCCTCTTAGTGGACTGCTGCTAAGTTTGTTTACAAGAAGCCGAATTACAACAAATCGATCCGACTTTCAAATCGTAAGCCAAAATAAACTTCAAACCAATGACGTCTTTTTGAATTGAAAATGTAATGACTTTAAAACAATAACGGATTGTCACTCATAGTTTCTAGAGAATCAAAGGACACAATCCAAAGGTAAGAAGAACAATACACAATTCTCACGATTCAAAATTGAACATTGCAAAGCTTACATCTACGTGAAATTTTAGCTAAACGTGGATTAGGTCATGCTTGACATTTTGTTGTGGAAAAGTAAATAAAGAAGAAAAGAAAACAGAACTTCAAATTAAACCAAAGAAAAAAATAACAAATTCAAAATTGTCTTTAAGAGTTGAACCTAGTGGTATTTATCTCCGAGAATTTAAAGTAGATAAAACAACTAATTACTAAATAAAAGATAAAGATAAAAATAAAATAATATTCAAACTAAAAATCTTAAAATTTAAAATAAAGTTTTATCACAAAAGATAAAGATAAATAATTAAAACTTTAGGTTTTGGTTGAATTTTGTTTTATCGTTTGGATAATCTTCCCTTAGACATTTATCTTTAAGATAATTTCGAATTTGACTTCAAGATAATGTTGTGCTATCTTCTAGAAGTTGCTGATTGTATTGCCCAAATCTATTGCGTCAGACTTGAATAATGTCGTGCCCCAGGTCGTTCCCATGACTCCTAGAAAAGTTTCAGATTCTACCTTTATTTATTGGTTTCGGGTTGATTAATCAAATGATATTTCTAAAAAAAATAAATCTAAACAGAAATAAATCAATAGTATAAAGTGAAAAATGAACAATAAATATCACTAAAAATATGCAACATTGTTTACTTATCAACTATACACATATATGTACTTGATTTGATTAATTTTCTTAGTTTACTATACAAGTGTGTATATAAATTCTCGTTTTGAGAATTGTTGTTATTTGAATCCTAAACCTTTCATAGATTTTGACATGTAAGCCATTAGATAATTTAATTATTATTTAACGTTAGATCAAAACTTTCACATTGTTATATTTCAATGTTTCATATAGTTCTAAAAAAAGCCTTAGCTTTTATTGTTTGGTTTAATTCTAATAAGGAAGAACAAAATTAACTTATGGTTTGGTTAGTTTAGATGTGGAACTAAGACTGTTATTGGTATATTACAAAGGGATTTTTTTTTAGTGAACGCGTCACAAGTCATTTTGCTTGAAATGCCACAGTACCAATATTTAATAAAATGGTTTGTGGACGGAGCTAGATAGATGTGATGGTTTGAATGCTGTAATGGTTTGGTCAGGGCAGGTGATGATGTTGGTTAGGGAAGAAGTCCAATGAGACGTTAAATACGGATAAAACTGAGTTTTAATATTGTGGGTCAATTTGAATTTTATTTGATCAAATGTCATGTCACCATATGTTTGGAGATTTAATATAAAAAAAATGTCCTAAAAGAAGGGTGATTAATTGGATAGTTTATCATTAATATTCCTAGGAGTTGGATGATTAAAAATGAATAATTTCCCTACTAATAGTGACTAAATTAAAAGTATTTTCTAGATGATCGAAGATTTGAAATTTCCAAAGGATAAACCCGGTCTATCGCACCCTAATATTCCTTTGATCCATCCATGTTATTGTAACTACATGGTCAATTTTCACTAGTACAAAATTGAACTGTTATTAAATTACATTGTAACTGTTATTTATAGTAGGGATGGAGTGGACATAACATAAAAAACATGACACAGTTAAAATCTTAATCTAAATTATAATGATTTTATTCTTATAAAATCCCATGTGGAAACAAATCTTGATATTTTGGATTAAGAAAAAAACAAATGTAAAATGGTTATTAAAATAGGCCAAACAAGAGAGATTCCGAAACTATGTTGGACATGTTCCGATACAGTTGGTCAAGATCCAAGGTTCCATCAAGTTGGAAGCTTGGAAATCTGCAACCTATTTCCATAAAAGGATGGAAACTTCATTTAAAAAAATGCGTGAGATTTGGCCAATCATTCAAAAAATGGAAATTCATTATCACTCCAATCATATAATATCTATTTCAAACGACCTTCCCTCTCCTTAATTATATCCTTTAATCATTGAAAGATTAATAATTTTTTACTACTTCCATTATAAGTTTTAGTATTGCATAGTTCCCTGTACTAAAACAATACTCAAGGGCAAATATATAATTTTATATTAAGAGTAAATGTATAACAACTTTAGCAAAAAAAAATTATAAAATTTTAAGAATAAAATAAATTATCAATAAAAATATTTAAATTATATAAAAATTTTAAATTTTAAAAGCATAACAATACCAAATATGTGACCAATTCAAACTTCTTAATTATATTTTATATTTAACTATTTATAGTTTATATGTTCTAGTAGGTGTGTGATTGTATTATTTAGGTTTGGGGCCGTCATTTATCTTTTAGTGTTTTTTTTAATTCTTTTTCTTCGATTATAGGTGAGAATAAAATGTTGATCTTTGAACAAGTGACTGCAATTCATATTTTATCCTTATTTTTATTATTTTTTTCTTTTTTCTTTATATATATATATTTAAGTTTTTGTGTTATTTTATTTTATAAGTCTATTTCTTCTCTAATGAAAATGAAAAAAAAATGAAGAAATTTTTTCTATTATTGCAACATATTTTTTAGCGTTTGTTTTAATATTATGTCATCGATTAGTGTTTATTTGATTATCCTATTAATTTATGTCTATTTTAGATTATTGGATTAATTATTTTATATTGATAGATGTATAAAAGATATATTATTGTTGAGTTGTAAATCAATGTTTTTAGTACTTTATCCTATTTTACTAAAATTTTAATGATTAGTTTATGCATTATAATTATTTTAAGATAAATAATTGATTAATATTAGTCAATCAATTGGGCAAAAGCCATGTGAGTGGTAAAAAGAAAAAGGTGTCAGATGTGGCCATGTGGGTCATATTTGAATCCAATACCAATGGAATTGCATGCCAATCTGATATTTTCAAAGACCTGGTTGCCTATAGATGCAAACACCAAAGCAAGAGAGCTTCAGCCTGGAAAATTAGATCTCATTTCAGTACCTATCAACCAAAGCCCAATTTCATCATCATCATCATCATCAAGCTCAAAGCTTTTTGTCACTACGATTAAAGATCAGCTATGGGTAACCGTTTACCTTCTGTGATTCAACATGCCAAGCAAGTTCTCAAACTGCGGTCCAAGAGCCAAAGAGATGTTCCAAAAGGCCATATTGCAGTGTATGCGGGAGAAATCGAGAAGACAAGATTTGTGGTTCCCATTTCATACTTGAACCACCCTTCTTTTCTAGATTTGCTCGACCTCGCCGAGGAGGAGTTCGGGTTTAATCATCCCATGGGCGGTCTCACGATTCCGTGCGACGCCGATGCCTTTATTCATCTCACTTCTCGGTTGCATGCTTGCTGAAAGGATTAAAAAACCAGCAAGACTTTAGCTAGAAACATATGGTTTTGGTTTCCATTGTAGAAATATGAAAATTTGTAACTGTAGATACCAGCTCATGACAATTGACATGAAAGTGAGTGAATGAGAATGAAATTCTTTGTTTCTGAATCCAAATAAGCAATCTGATTAACTTTTAATACAGTACATAAAAGGAACAACAAACAAATATATTATTGTTTGATTTGCAAGTCAATTGATGTTGTTTAGCTAACCATAGCACAATTAGGCAACACAGAGTTCAGCTAACCAACTATGCATATCTGGTCAGAGATCCACCAAAGTCGAAGGTGAGTTTTTCTTCTTCTTCTTTTTCATTTTTTTTTTCTAATTTTGATTGTTTTTTCTTATTGTTTTCCGCTTCTTGTTATGGATGGTTGTTTTTTTAGTTGATCGGATGGGGTAACTGAAAGTTTTATAGATAGTAATTGAAAATGTTGTTTAGGTATAATTAAAAAAGACATGCTGAAATATTGTTTTTTCTGCATTAGTTTAATGGAACTGTACCATATAGACAATAAAACAACATATTTATTAACCTTTCTCATCAGATTTCGGTTTGTCAAGAATGGATGATCCATTCCATGACAATCACCTAAAACCAGCCCTGTCTTGGTTCCATGATTACTTTTTTCTCCACCTGCAGGAACTAGGAAAGCTTCTGCATTTGTTTCATTTATACAAGCAACTTCTTTTAAGGGTATTTCCTCAACTTCATCGCCAACTCCACCAATGTTCAGCACAATGCTCAAGATCTATTTTTAGAATTTGCGATAAAGATTATAAGAGAAAAGAAACATGAACTAATTGACAAACGGTGATAACGTATCATACTTATGCAAGGAGGAGGATGAAGATGCTATGGGATCATATTAGGCAAGTCAAAGCGATGGATGCAGTGAGATGAGGAAGGGAAATGGAGCTTTGTAGGGGAGAGATATATTTATCCAGTGTTTCAGATATGGCCTAACATTTGTTTGGGGAAAGAGATGGTGATCTTATATATGAAATGGCAATGGATGAGTGTAGGATGTGATCAGTGGTCGACATGCCACATGCCTCCTTAGATTCTTATCGATCCTGAACTCTACTGCTACCTATTTTTGCATTGAGAATTTGGTACATACCATTATGTCTGAGCTGATAAGGGATTCTATACATTTTTTCTTCAGAAAAAAATAAATAAATATCTTGCATTCCAAGCTTCTTTATCCATGTTCTTAACTTCATCAAGTTCTTGAGCTAAAATCTCATTAGCTACAAAATGATCACCGGATAAGATTCTATGTTTATCTTCCCATCGACTACTCATCAATCTAGTCAGTAGAAGAGGGGTCATGAAAGTACAAGTCATCAGCTTATGTTTGTGGAAACACAACTGATTATTCCAAGTTGCTTCCATGTCATCAGTTCTGAAGATTCTACCTCTAATGCAAAGATAGATTGCCGGTTCGAATGTTGCGTTGCTGATGGGAGATTCCTTTTCCCAATCGCATTTGGGAAGCATTCCACTCACCTGGTTTTCCCGTGAACGGAGAAGCAAGCTTTGGTTGAAACCATCTTCTTAGTGCAAGACCATTGATTCTGATTTTTCCGTAGGATTCATTCCCTTGGTATGGTAGCCCCATTCTTCTCAGCAGTGCTGCAATTGCCTGGCCAATCCTGTCAGACAGTAACTCACATAAGAAACCATCATTCCAATTCACAGATTTTTGGATATATATTCTCATTGCTTGAAACATAAACTGATAACCGCTAGTTTCTGCTGCAAAAATGGTTATGACTACGACAACTTAAAATAACCACCACCTCATAAATGGTCTATATCTTTCTTACTGTTGGAAAACTCCGTGTTCCTTAATTTTAACAAAAGTAACTTTCTGAACCATTATATTAGTAACACATGATAAAGTACTAAAGATATCTAGCACGGATTGTGGTAATGTCTCCTGTTAAATATTTGGGATGTGTAGTATGACTGCATGAATGTTGTTTATGCAAGCAGAAGCTCCTCTAACCTTCCAGCAAGATCAATTGATTTCTCCCCTTCAGATGTCAATAATGTTGCCTTCTCCAAGGGCAGTAAGATGGATATACTTGGTAATTTTGCACCTACACAAAGATCGGAGTACCAGGAATACTAACAGAAGTTAGTAATGTAATATGAAAGCAATCCTATCATATACAAATGTTATGCAATTAAACAAGTTGTTTCCGCCATTTGATTATCAGTATACAAAATACTCAACAGTTGATGCAAGGGAAAGAATTTGCGGGAGAAGCAGTCGGCTGTTAAGAGCAGTTGAGAGTCGGTTTTTTTTATAAGATTTGAAGGCCTCATTAAAAACCTCCTTCTTGATTAATGGAGCTTATATAGAAGATCCTTAATCAACGGAAGGAGGAAAAGAGTGCCTTAGAATTTCATTAAAGAAAATAATAATTACAACGTAGGTAAATCTATTCCAAATAACCCTTACAACAATCAACAAACTCCCGTCCGAATAAGAACCAGAAAACCAAACTGAAAATGCAAACCACATAAATCAGCCTATACCAGCCTTTGCTAAAGCATCAGCGTCCATATTAGCTGTCCTTGCAACCCATCTAACAACCCCCCAAAATTCTAAGATTATCAACTATATCTCTAACAATGAAAGCATATACAACTGGACATGAATCAACATTGTTGATCCAGTCTACTGCAACCCTGCTATCACTCTCAACAATCAGCCTATCTTTAACCCTCCCTTGAAAAGAGGCAAAGAAAGAAATACCCCTTTGAATAGCTTTAAGTTCCATCAATGTCGGGGGTTCCGAACCAGCAGGCTCCTGAAAAGAACCTAGGATTGCAGCTGAATGATCCCTCAAAAGACCTCCAAGACCAGTTTTCTTCCAATCACTGCTAGTGGCAGCATCCACATTCAATTTGATGAAACCCATAGGTGGAGGTAACCAAGGGATTATTGAAGACTTCATAAAATTGTAGGACGAGTAAGAATTCCCTATTGAAGGATCAGAAATCAAAGAGTCCTTAGGAATAGAAACATCCTTATGCTTAGCTAGGAACCAAGAAGCAAGCCTAACTCTTGCTAAGAAGAAAAATTCTGTCTGATCAAGCTTCCCCCCTTCAAAAACAATAAAATTTCTGATTTTCCAAATGGTTGTAAATTGTTGAAGATTATATGGCAAGAATCTAAAAGAGATGATATTAGTGTTGTAGGGATGCTGAAGAGAGAACAGCTTCCGAACAGTGCCACTGATGGAGGTTTTTAGAGAGAAAAGATAAGAAACATTCTTTCCCTTGCATCAACAGTCTTCTGCTAAAAGACTCATAGTTCCAGCAATCTTACAAATCAGGGATTTATTTAAAAGTCGAGGCAAATCCCAGAGTAGATAATAAAAGAAAAGGAAATCATATTACCAGCGGCAAGCCGATGCTTGAGACCTTTCAATATATTTAAGAGATAAACCTGACCAAATTGTCCACAGGAATTAGTATTATGAGATTCTTAACTAAAGCATTATGTACTTTGCACAAATCAACCACACACAGTATAAAATTCATTGAGCTTTATAAAATTCTGACACTTCATTCATGTTTTCTGTACATTGGAACTAATAAACATAATATACTACGTAGGAATTCAAAACAAAAATGATAAAATTCCGAAGGGGAAAGCAGAGAGAAGAAAATAAGCAAGGGGGAAAAACAGAAACTTTCTCAGGTTAATCGAATTCCAGTTGTCATAAATTTCTACATAGATCATCAAAGGAAATTATAAAGACCAAGCAGTTCAAGCATTCATATTCTCCGTAAACTACAGGGCATATAAAGTTTCCAAATTCCAATGCACTCTCATAAGGAAGCAATTAGCCTCCTTGCAGAAAAAGATAAAGTTCCTTAAAGATATGGAACTTTTTATGATATTCCACGAGAGGAGAGAGATGTACATACCTCCGCTGTATTAATTTGCATCTCTCTTGCATCTACAACAATAGGACTTTCTTTGAAGGATATGCATGGAACAATCCCAAAAGAAGCAGCCTCCTACAAAAGGGTATCACGTGCATGGAATATAACCTCTATTTCCAAATTCCAAATCATGAGCACAAAGAACAGGCAAATTAAAGTTGAGCATTACTTACCTTGAGTACTGAAAAAGCACGAGGATCATATTCACCAAATCCATCTATCAGTGAACCAAGGCTAGAGTATCTTGATGGATCAGCAGTAACTTCAAGGTTCTCAACAAGTCTACTTCTCACAGAATCATCACAAGGGAGCTGCAAACATCCTAAAATTTTTGAAACAACTTCCATGGTAGGTACTATACCAACATTAATAGTTTCACGGTAGACAGTCAAGGCAACCGACGTCCTAAAATCCAAGCAAGAAATCAACATCAGTTATTGCCAAAACCTTTTGTAGTTTTCAAAGTAAATACAGAAACTAGGAATCATACATAGCATTTTTCAATCAGAACATTTTTGTTTATTAGCATGAAGTAGGAAAAATTGACCAAGTTCGCCTATCAGGTATCATTTAGAATAATATTCCCATAAATATATGATAAAGAGAAGTCATATAGAATACAACCCTCCCCTAACAAAGAAAAAATTGACAGCTCTTCAGTATTTCTACTAAGATCAAAGACAAAAATGGGTTTAATTAAAAACAATCTTAAAGTTGTCAAAGGAATCATGTACCATTTGTTTTCAATATGCGGCCGTCCTGAATTAAAAGACAAAACAGGCTCACCAACCGTACAAGCCTTCCTAAATTTGCGCAAGCACATGTCTACAAAGAGATAATACTGAAAGATTATATAAATTCATTGAAGATTGTATGTATGTGTGCGTACCTATAGGGCATAAAATGATCTTTGTATGAAAGCCCTGTAGTTCACTTGGAATATGTATGTGCGTGCACCTAAAACTATAGGCATATATTGTGTGTGTTAACTAAAAACCAAGCAGTTCAAGCATCATATGCTTAAAATACAAAAAGCATAACACATTATCTATAAAATCATTTTTGCTTTCAAATTAATCGCATGGACATGAAGCTAAAGTCCAAAGTATTTGAATGGTAAGGATATTTAAGTTGTATTTTTTTATAAAAAAAAAACAAATTCATCAACAAAACCACTACATTCTATTAGTTCCAAAAGAGGAACTTACTACAGCAAATAATGAAACTAATTTTTGAGGGATTGAGAAAGACCTTTGGAAAGCATAATAGTGAGGTAAGAGTCATTCAGAAGGTAATATCATAGCACTATTAGGTAACACAGAGTTTAAACTTACCAATTATGCATCTGGACATGATGAGGTTAGTTGCAACCCCATCATCTCTTGCCTTAGAGAGGAGCATGAGGCCTACTTCAAGATCATCATTTCTATTAAAGACAGATGATGGAGGAAAACAGTAGTTAATGCACCAAACTTCAGAGGTTGACTGGGTCATACATATACAGTTTATGTGTCATTGATACTACCAGACTCCAGTGTGCACTTACCTCTCACTTGCCACCAAAAGTATGGAGTATGTGATAGTATTTGGACTCAATCCGAACTTCTTCATCTCTGACAAAACTTCCATGGCCTTGGGCAGCTGATTTGCTTCACCTGTATTTAAGACGGTATCAGTCTGTACTCGAATATCATTGATAACTATCATGTTCAAATAATGTTCTTTGTATTATACTTTAAGATTATCAATGCTCTGAACCTTTAACCTAACCCTTTAAAGGGTTAAAATAGATACACCTTTTGAGGAAAGGGCAAAAAATAATATAAAAACTATTTATTAATTTAAAGCAACTCTTACTTGCCATATGCTTGGTTCGATAGTTGCGTTGACCTCTAATACAATTTAACAACATAATTTGTCTCAAGGAGAAAAAAAAAGCCGCATAACCAATAATAAACTGTTAACTTTGAAGCCACAAATAACAATAACAGATAAGAGTCTTACACAAGGAAGTAATTAAAGCATTAACTGTAGAAACCGTTAACTTCAGTTTAAGAGCCTTTATATTCTCATACAGCTCCAGTGCCTTCTCCCAGTTTCTGGCCTGAAATATATCAGAGAAGTTATCATTGTTACGACAGTATAGATGGCATTAAAAATATTGCATACAAGTCAATTTCAATGTCAGACCCAATGCAGCATGTACATGGCTGAACAAAGAAATACACAAAATTCAAATGATTCAGCAATTGTCTATTTCGAAACAGGAATAAACCTTAAATATCATGTGTATATCGTGTTGTCCTAGTACGTTCAATACGGTAATATGCTAATCAACTTTCACAACAAGAATGCCTGGAAAGACTTACATTGCTGCAGGCTCCCATCAATGAACTATATGACACAATCCCAGTATTAATCCCTAGATTCCTTGCTTCCTGTACCAATTCAAAAGCAGCATCTAGCTTTCCAGCATGCCCTGCAACATCTATTAATGCACTGACAAACACCTGCATTAAAGCAAACATAATTATTGCCAAATGAGCCATGAAAGAGAATAATCAAGATACAGTAAACAACAAAAATTAATGAACAAAGAAAAAAATGATCACAACTGATCTGAGATCAAGGATATGTCAACCTACATGGAAAAATTGATTGAAGTTTAGTGAACCTCAGACTATTTAAAAGTCTTACAATATTATTCATAGGAGCTGCTAGTTTATCTTGAAACAAGAATGCGCCAAATCCAGTCAAGGGCATTGCAGTCATTTTTTTATGCCAAAAGGCAGGTGGGATGACCAATTAGATTCTGTTGGTCAGTTTCGCAGACCAGAAATCAGATTTAAACAAACTGAAATACTAAATCTGTACTTGAAGTGGCTTTGAGAGCAATGACTGAATGCTTAAATACCAAATTAAAAGGAGATAGCTTTCTCCTATGGTGTATTATGTGTCACAAACATTATGAAAAGCCCCAGACCTAGATGACTACACAGATTTAACTCACAAAACAAGAGACCCTACAAACTTAGAACTAGGATCAAAATGAGTATTTTATTCAAAGGGACGGGCATGTAGACTCCAAAGATAAAAAAAGAGGGAAAAGGGAAGTAGGAGAAAAGAAAATGTAGAGGAGCAAGAGGATACCTCATCAGGAGCAACACCTTTCTTTTTCATGTCATTATAGACACTGCAAGCAAACTCCCAATCACCAGTCTCGCCACAACAATTAACGGCAATTGTATAAACTTCGGGAGTGCCCCTGATGTTGAATTTTTGTATCATCTTATATACTTCTCGTGCCCGATCAACCTGTAAGCAAATAAATTATGCTGAGACAACTGTTAGAGGAAAAAAGGAAACCAGAGAAAATATGACAAGAATTGGTATGCATACCTGACCAGCATTTGAGCATGCCTTTATCAATGCACCAATGGTAACGTGATCAGGATCTATAGGCTGTGTTTCAGCCATCATTTCTGCTAACACATCAAAAGCACGATCCACTGCTCCAGATTGACCACATGCAGTGATAAGTGCATTGAATATAACCCGGTCTGGCTTTACATTCTACTGCATATATTGCTTTAATCAGTGTAAAGAAACTATACATAGAATAAAAAAACTTCTTAATAAATAAGAGTAAAGAGTTTATTTTCATAATAATACCTTAGATCTCATTATTCCATAAGCACCAAATGCTTTGGCCACTTGCCCAGCTCTAGCACAACCATCAATTAGTGCTCCATATGTATTAACATTAGGTTCCACTCCAGCATTAACCATCTCATGAAATACCTATGGAGTCAGATTAACAATCAGATTACTATTCACTAGCAAGTTATAAATTGCTTTTAAGAAATGTAATTGAATGACCAAAAGCACCAAATGTTTATCTGTCAGATTTGGTCAGCATGTGATATGCAATGAAAATATGAAGAAAAAATTTCTATCAGTTTGCACTCAAAGAAAAAACAAATTAGGAAAGAAAGTTACTTGTATTAAATTTCAATTTCAAATTTCCAAAACAGAAAAAGATTAAACAATAGATTTCTTTTTTCTACATATAAATCAGTTTTAGAGGGAAGAATTCTCATGTGAGGGTGGAAAGATTAGGAAAAGCAGAATGAGAATGCAAACTGTAACAGTAAGATGTAAACAGTTGGTGGTACCAAGAAAAACTAGAAGTTTCCACACCTCAAACATTGTATCAACCTTGCCACTTTTGGCACATGTAGATGTTAATGTAGTGTAAAGTTTACAATCAGCTTGGAAACCGGCTTCCAGGACAAGTCGCAGAACTTGAAAGGCTCCTAAATTTGCAAAGACATTAGATATTCAAAGCATATTCAAACAAAAGTATCCCGTGCAGATTGCGTGTTTAAAATCACCTAACAGTCTGATAACACATAATGACTCACCCTCTGAATCTTTAGAGCATGCACATACAGACATGAGCATATTAAATGTACTCAAGGTTGGATTCAAAATCAACTTTGTGAAGCGGAAAGCTTCTTTAACAGCCTTTTGCCTACTGCAGATTTTGAAAAACTTTGCATGATAAACCTGAAACCAAAGAATTTGATGTTCTCATAAAAGAGAATAACATTAACACCACTCTTTTTTTCTCTGGAAAAACCAAAGAAATGTAGCTAAATTACCAGTCCTACCTTATCCATATCCAGCAAACCCCTTTGTTCCATATCTTCAAGCAAATCTACACAGTCACTTAACCTATTATGAATCAAAAACAAGATTAAGAGATGAAAATAAATGGTTATTAGAGATCACAACACGAAATTAAAATGTCAATGTCTAATAATAGAAGTGATCAATTTCACCTAAGCTTTATTTCTTTTCTAGGACAAGCTTTTGATACAGTATTAAATTAGTCTTGTCAAATGGGGACAAATAAAGTTTCTGACCATGAAGATAATGGCAAGTTACCTTCCACGGCTTAGTAAACGGTTGTAAGAACTCAAATGCTCTTCAAGATGGTGCTTGTTATTAGCAAGCTCCCCATTTGGGAAGGAAAACTGGCCCAACTTAGTATCCTTCTCCTGAATCAAGTGTTTTTCTTCCTCGTCTATTGGAGGTTCCCTATGTCTTCCGAAATATTTTCCTTTGTGAGAAAAGCCTCCTTGCAAATATGGCTGACTTACTTTTCCTTCGATCATTTCTGGATAAGAAGTGTCCAAACAATGTTAATAACTAAAAAAAGCTAAAATTCAGGACAAACTGCTGAAATATGGATCAAAAGAAAAAAGGAAAGATGTCAATGCTAACTACAACATACATTAAAAAGGGATCATAATGACAGATGTCTTTTTTGGCATAACCTGCTGTTTGGAGAGAATTCGTTGCTGATAACTGGTCTCTGTTTACTTCACCATTCAGCTTCAGTTTCAGTGAAGAAAACCTATTGGTATGTGGAGAGAGAATATGAGAAGACGCTGGTTTTAGGGTCAAACCATTCAAGTTTGTTGAATATTTTTCCACCGACTGGTCAGCCTTATAAAAAGTGTGAAGCTCTTCTCTACCAGATTCTTTGAATATGTCATAACTTCTAGTAACTTCACTTTCTCCTACAAGGACCACAACATCTTCTACAAGAGCCGAAGAAGTACTAGACTTTGGCTTTATAGATAGTCTGGGGAAATCGGCTTCAAATCCATTTACTCTCTCAACTTCTTCCAAAAGAAGTTCAGACCTTTCTGTGTCAGACTCAAGTGACTGACCTGCTCCTGATTCCAGCTGCACAGTCGGTTGAAGAGGTATATCAGTAGTTCCAGATTCTTCAGGAACACCATCGGAATCATTATCATTAAATGCAAGGAAATCAGCACCATTTGACTCGGATGCCTTAGCCAACAGAGAATGATCATCCACCACAGTAGTTTCTTGCAAAAGCGCCTCTTTACTTTTAGAAGATGCCTTAGCCAACAAAGAATCACCATCCACCACAGTAGTTCCAGATTCTAAAGGAACACCATCGGAATCATTATCATTAGATGCAAGGAAATCAGAACCATTTGACTCGGATGCCATAGCCAACAGAGAATGATCATCCACCACAGTAGTTTCTTGCAAAAGCGCCTCTTTACTTTCAGAAGATGCCTTAGCCAACAGAGAATCGCTATCCACCACAGTAGTTACTTGCAAAAGCGCCTCTTTAATTTTAGAAGATGCCTTAGCCAATAGAGAATCACCATTCGCCACAGTAGTTTCTTGCAAAAGCACCTCTCTACTTTCAGAAGCATCATTCACCTCCCCCATGTTTTTAGTAAAACCACCATTTTCTTTTGTAAAAGTATCCCTTTGAAGATCACCCATTTCCAAATTCTGACTGTCAACAGTCTGGATCACCACATCTTTTCCTTCTCGTCGTTGAGGTAAAGCAGACCGTGACGGACCAGATACCTGCGGATGGATATCATATTAGAAAAGTTAGAAACTTCATAAAATAAACTCAATTAAACCCAAAGGCAACCCAAATGTCAGAATTCAGTAAATCCTAATATAGAAAGGAAAATCATCATAATTATCATGAAATAAGTTGGCCCCAAAGTTCGGTCTACAAAAAATATAATTACCAGAGTGCTTAAACCAGCTTTCTCAATTTTAGCTGTGCAACTACCATAATCCCAACACTTAATATAAAAAAAACAGATAGTGAAAACCAACAACCAAAACAACAGCCCACTTTAGAAAAACTTATGTTAAACAAAGTTGAAACCTCCAATTCAATCAGTTAACTTACCTTTTTTGAAGTCGCGCTCCTTCTCAAAATCTGATTGTAGAAAGCAAGAGATAAAGCAGATAATGCGGTTACACCGATGACAACGAGAACCAAATTGGAGTCTATAGAAGATCTGATGACAAATCGAGGAGATTGGAGGCGCGTAAATCCCAAGCTTTGGCGTTTCTTCCTGAGAGAAGAACCCCCGGGTGGCCATAGATTGTGAGTGAAACCAAGGAATTGTCGGGTGATTAGAGGGCGAGAAGTGGAAGAGGGGGGTGGAAAAGAAGGTGTGAGAATTGGGGTTTGGAACTTAGAAGAGAAGAAGATTACGTTGGAATCCATTGAAAGGAGAGAGAGGGGATGAGAGGAATAGCTTATCGAGTAACGAAATGAACGATGCTATGCTTACAGTTTGTTATTGGTGATATACTAGCGGATATACTTGCTGACGCAGCAAACATTGTCTTCTTTTTCCCATTATTCTATTCCCAACTTATTTCCTCTCCTGAAACTAAAACAGAAAATCTAAAATAAAATTGCGAGTACAAAAATTGATTCTTAAAAAGAGAAGAAAAAACACAGATTTAATCTTACGATTCAAACACATCAAATCGATTAATCCATTACATAATTCAGAATAAATAGTTTTTAGATTAAACAAATTTTGGAATTGATTTATGTTATAAAAACTTCAACGCTAATTTAACTTAAAAGGTATTTATTTTGAATGCAAGAGAAAGAAAACCGAATGGACTGATATCCTAAGGCACTAAGCTCCTTGCGCCGGCCTGAATTTTATCTTGAACTAACACCTCAATCTATGAAGGTGGAGATCAAAACGTCTAAATACCAAATGAAAGGTTCCATGCTAATCTTGTCACGTCGTCTGTCACCTTATTTCCGTCACGAGATATATTACACAATTTTAACCTCTAATGTAATCGAAGAAGCTCAACAATGTATAGAACGAAGAGAGATAAAATCTCTGTCTTTACCTTGCTCGATTAAAAATCAAATTTCCTTATCAGTTTCAATCACAACAGCTCTTAAATTTAGTTCGAATTTCAATATCAAAATTACTTTTTTTAAATTTGAGGATGATATCTAATATGTGTTGTAGTTTGAAGGTTTTTTGTGTAATTAATTCTAAATTATTCAGAGACCAAATTAGAAAAATATCAAAGTTTAAGTATTAAATGTTATTTACCCAATGACATTTATTATATTATTACAATAACTTGAACATGCAAATATTCCAGAATAAGCTACACTCAACATGTATTTTTTCCAACAACAACAACAATTCAACACTTATATAACCAAGAAACAATGTTACTAATTCGTTTAATTAGTAGCTGTGAGTATGCTCACGTGGAATCATTTTAACATATAGAGCAAAAGCCACGCACCCAATGGCCGGTCCAATCCAAAATATCCAGTGTCCATTCCACAGGTGCCCTCCTCTAACAACAGCTGGACCGAAACATCGAGCCGGGTTCAACCCGGCACCACCATAGCCTTTTGTTGCAGTAACCGTAGTTGAAATGTACACTAAAAGACCCAACACTATTCCCAATATAACACAGACTTGTACTCGCCCCACAGCCTTAGCTTGGCGACCATCAAAAGCCATCCATACTGAAGCAAAAAGAAACACATGCACATATTATCTCAAGCCAAAGGGCCTGACTCGTCCCCAGGCCGATCGTGGTTGGACCATGTTCGCCCGGTACAACAATAGTCACGGTGCACCCTGCTAGTGAATACGTTCGTTCGATGCCGCCGTTAACCACGGCTTTGAGTGCTAGTGAACCTAGTATGCCACCAACACATTGAGCCAAAATGTATATGGCGGCTTTGGAAATCGAAACCAGGCCGTTAAGTAAAGCAGCAAACGTAACAATCGGATTGATATGGCCGCCGGAGATTGGGTAAGTAGCTAGGAGGAGAACCGCAACGACGAAGGCGATAAGGACGGACATCACATGGTTGGGTACCTTTGTTTCGGTCTGCAATGTCGAGATAACAATGGTGTCCAATGCAAAAACCAGCACCGTTGTGCCAAGAAGCTCTGCCAAAGAAGCCCTCCATACCTATTATCCAACACCATTTTGATTGTTAAACAATGCATGGAAACTTAAAATTTAACAACAAATTAAGCATATAGCAATTCAAGCACTAACCTCCAACGAGGAAAGGTCTTCAAGGCCTAACACCTCGGTCGATAATGGGACTTTTGCCTCGGGTTCTTCCTTAAATTTCCCTGGCCTGCAAAAAAGAAAGAAACTTTAACCTAACTTAAACATGATTTAGGCCTCAAGATGAAGTAAACCAATCTCGATGCATAATTACGTTGGAGTATGGGCTATAGGCTTGACTTTATTGTCATTATAGATGTTTTCTTCATCTGCAACAATCTCATTCCCTGCCATCTTTCAATTTTACTCTATCGGCTCAAACCCTTTTTTCTGTTAAATGTATCTGTTTGCTGCATGAAACTATTCATCTTGTTATCCATATATATACCCAGGGAATCATGACTGCTGAACAATCAGAAAGTTAAAATATATTGGCTGTAGTATATTATTTTAAGATTAATTGAAAAATAAGTGATCAACACTTTATCTATTTTTTATTTTGGAGTTTAAGGTTTTTTTTTAAATCAAATTAGTGCCTAAAGTTTTTTTGTTATTATTTTAAAGTCATTTCTATCACGGTTGTTAAAAGAAATCATTAAAAATTAATCGATCAATCATTGTTTGAGATGTGACTTAATTTTTATTTTCCTCTATTTTTTTGGAAAACATAATTTATTGTATTTTCCATAAAAATTCATAAAACTCTAATTTTAAAATTTCTAAAACCTAAATATATAATCCCTAATCCCTAAATCTCATCTTTTGCCATTGAAATTAGCCACCACTGATGTCCTTTTCGTGAATGATGTAGGTCGAATGACGTTGACAGATGTGTAGACGAACAATTATCGACAAGAAAAAAAGAAAAATGAGTAAACAAAATAGGAGTATGATGATAATGGGGGTGTGACAAAAGAACTTGGCCAACGATGAATTTTTGAGGGAAGGGAGAAGGGGCGGTTGGAAGGGATTTAGGTATTAGGCTTATGAATTTAGGGTTTAAGGAGATTTAAGGAGTTAAGTTTAGAGATTGAGGTGATGATAAGGGGATAATTAACAGTAGAGGGTCAGACGACGACAGTGACTGTCGACAACAATAGTAAGATTTGGGATTAGAGAATAAAGATTTTAGGATTTTTTTTAGAATTTTAGAAAGATTTAATATTTTTATAATAATAATAATTCTAAATTATTTTAAATAAAAAATTTATAAAGGTAACACATATTGTGTAGTTGAAGAAATTTTTTAACGATTGTGACAATATTGACCTTAAAATAGTAACGAAAAACTTTAAACTTCTACATTGATAAAAAAAAGTTTATACTCTTAAAACAGATAAAAATTATATTTTGAACACTTATTTTACAATTAAGTCATTATTATACTATATTATATTATATCAATTTTTTTAATCCCAAAGGTCCTTCATCCTTCTGCTACAGTATCCTTTTCAGAATATATTTTGATGTGTACTCCATAACTTGTGCATTTTATAATTATTCTTATGCTTGTTAGTTTGGCATTTCCAGTTAGATATATATTATACTACTTATGACTTGTGCAGATCATGCGTGTTGAATTTTAAAAGAGATTGAGGTTAAGAGTTGGTGCAATTATTTTATTACATATCATATATACATGGGTTCGGTCAAATCCCCACACAGTTGTGGGATCATGTTCGTTTCAAATTAGCCTATGAGAATTTCTATTCCCCTCTTGACGAAAAACGTGTTTCACGTAATATATTATAAAATCCAAATTACTATACCTTTCCTTAGATAAGTCCCTTATTCCTCAATAAACAATTTAAGTCACATAAAAGAACATTTTAAAGCATTATCCATCTAATGACTTATCAAGAACCATTAATTGATGCGTTTCATTACAACTTGTATGTATAGAGATACATCGAAACGAGCGGTTGAAAGCCGTCACTTCCTTAAAATTTTAAGTTATTATATATTTTAAATATTTTTTGGTATTTTTATTGATAATTTATTTTCACTCTAATTAGAATTCTATAAGTTCGTCATCTCTTAAGACTTCATCCTTAAATTTTTATCATAATCGAATTATAATATTTTTAGTCAACACAATTTTATCATTATATTGATTTACATCTTTAGAATTTTAACAAATAAAAATGCATTTTTATCAATCTAGGAGATGAAATGAAATTTGATATTGTATCAAATTATAACAATATTAAAGGAGTCAAACCATTTTTTTTCCTATTTAGAAGGGACCGGAGGCTCTACTAGTCCCCTAGATTCACCCCTAAATTAATTTTTACGGACAAAATGCCTGCAGTCAAACAACGTTTTTGGTGGTGTCTAAAGGTTTTTTTTAAAGGTATAATATTAAAATTAGTTCTCAACGTTTATTAAAATGATCATTTTGTCATATATTCTATCTTTTAGAGTATTTTGGCTCTAATATTTTATTTAAAGACCCTTAACATTTGACATAATAGTTATTTTGTCCCCTTTTTTTTAATGCATTTTAGCCATGAACATTTCATTTTAAGTTAAAAAAAACTCTTAGTTTAGAGCGTTAATCGTGTATTAAGTAATAATTTTCATCTATAGAGGGAGTTTTTTGCCCCAAAGTGAAACGTTGGGCGTCAAAATGTTCTAAAAAAAAAGAAAATAGAGGTCAAAATGATTATTTATTAATAAATGCTGAGGCTTATTTTTGGTATTGTGCCTTTATTAAAGTAACCTAACTCTTCGTCTCTTACCTCACATGTCATCGATCGAAATCATACATTGTCTCTACAAAATCGTTTTTATTTTTCAGGAAAATATACGCCATCGATTTTGGTTTATGAAAATTACCAGTAGCTTAAGTTATTTCTGTGCAATTCCATCGGTTTTGCCAATGAAATAAATTATATTATTACAATAACTTTAACTTGCAAGTAAGATGAAAGCAACTTGTGTCCTTGAAAGCTAATATAATTAGCTAAAACGGACCTCGTGCTATTTTATTATTAATTACATTTTCAAAGGCAAAATATTTAGGGATAAGCTATGCATATGGGTGTAAATGAACAGAGCGTTTGATGAACTATTCGTGAACCGTTTGTATTATGCTCGTTCGTTAAGTTAAATAAACGAGTATGAACAATTTTTTTACGTTCATTTAATAAACGAGAACATGAACAGACGTGTGTTTGATTCGTTTATGTTCACGAACAAGCTCGTTTATATGTTCGTTTATCGACTCATTCATTTATGTTCATGAACAAGCTTGTTTATCCACTTCTCTTTTTTTTTTTACATTTTAAATACTGGTGAAGGTAGAGATTAATTGAACACATGATAAAAGTTGAAATTTAAATTGTGGATTTTAAGGAGTTTAAGCACTAGTGGTGTAATTTTATCATTTTTCTTTAGCTTACAAATGAAAGGATAAAACTAAAAATTGAATATATAAACCGATAATAAACAAACACTAAACGGACACTAATTGAACATTAAACGAATATGCTTGTGAACGCTAAATGAACATGTTTATGAAGATTAAATGAACATGTTCGCGAATAATAAATAAACGAACATGAACACCTTCAGAAATAAATAAACGAATACGAACACGATATTATAAATTTAAACGAACACGAACCGGACACAACACATTAAAAAATAAACAAACAAACATGAATATAACCTTATTCGTTTAAGCTCGATTCATTTACACCTCTCTGACTATCACCAATGTTTGTTCGTTTAATCAGTAGCTGTGAGTATGCTCACGTGGAATCATTTTAACATATAGAGCAAACGCCACGCACCCAATGGCCGGTCCAATCCAAAATATCCAGTGTCCGTTCCAAAGGTGGCCTCCTCTAACAACAGCTGGACCGAAACATCGAGCCGGGTTCAGCCCGGCACCACCGTAGCCTTTTGTTGCAGTAACCGCAGTTGAAATGTACACTAAAAGACCCAACACTATTCCCAATATAACACATATTTGAACTCGCCCCACAGCCTTAGCTTGGCGACCATCAAAAGCCATCCACACTGAAGCAAAAAGGAACACAAAGGCACAAATTATCTCAAGCCAAAGGGCCTGACTCGTCCCCAGGCCGATCACGGTTGGACCATGTTCGCCCGGTACAACAACAGTCACGGTGCACCCTGCCAGATAATATGTTCGTTCGATGCCGCTGTTAACCACGGCTTTGAGTGCTAGTGAACCTAGTATGCCACCAACACATTGAGCCAAAATGTATATGGCGGCTTTGGAAACCGAAACCAGGCCGGTAAGTAAAGCAGCAAACGTAACAATCGGATTGATATGGCCTCCGGAGATGGGGTAAGTAGCTAGGAGGAGAACCGCAACGACGAAGGCGATCAGGACGGACATCACAAGGTTGGGTACCTCTGTTTCGGTCTGCAATGTCGAGATAACAATGGTGTCCAATGCAAAAACCAGCACCGCTGTGCCAAGAAGCTCTGCCAAAGAAGCCCTCCATACCTATGATCCAACACCATTTTGATTGTTAAACAATGCATGTCAACTTAAAATTTAACAACAAATTAATATCTAGCAATTCATGCACTAACCTCCAAGG
Source organism: Hibiscus syriacus (assembly GCF_006381635.1). Classification (NCBI taxonomy): domain Eukaryota; kingdom Viridiplantae; phylum Streptophyta; class Magnoliopsida; order Malvales; family Malvaceae; genus Hibiscus; species Hibiscus syriacus. Next base: position 3,804,400 of record NW_024062795.1, read on the forward strand.
AGGAAAGGTCTTCAAGGCCTAACATCTTGGTCGATAATGGGATTTTTTCCTCTGGTACTTCTTCCTTAAATTTCCCTGGCCTGCAAAAATGAAAGACACTTTAACCTAACTTAAACATAATTAGGCCTCAAAATGAAGTAAAAGAAATTCGGTGCATAATTACGTTGGAGTAGAGGCAAGAGGCTGGACTTTATTGTCATTATAGATGTTTTCTTCATCTGCAACAATCCCATTTCCTGCCATCTTTTTATTTAACTCTATCGGCTCAAGCCCTTTTCTGTGTTAAATGTATCCCCGTTTTGCTGCATGAAACTGCACATGTTGTTATCCAAATATATAGGCAAGGATCATCAGTTTGAACAAGAAGAAAGTTAAAATATATTGGCTGCTATATATTATTTTATTCCTTTTAATTCTAAAGTTCCTTCATGCGTCTGCTACAGGAACCTTTACAGAAGATATTTTGATATGCACTCCATAACTTATAAATTTTATGCTTGCGAGTTTAGCATTTCCAGTTAGATAATTATTAGTATATAGTGTGCAAATCATACGTGTTGAATTTTAAAAGAGGTTGAGGTTGAGAAGTGGTGCAATTGATTTATTTCTTTATGTGGCTGCTAGGCTGGAGCATTTGACTTTTTAAACTTAAAAATTGGATATTTGCATGAACTTCAATATCATTGCAGATCATACCTCAGTTCGATCAAATCCCCACACTTATGGGATCATGTTCGTTTCAAATTAGCCGATGATAGTTTCTTTTCTTCACAAAAAAAAAAAAAAAAACTGGTTTCATGTAATATACTTAGATAAAAAATATCCTTTTTTAGGTAAGCCCTTATTCCTCAATGAAGCGTACCCTTAAATTAATACACTTGAACAATTTTATGGTGTAAAGTAGGAAAGACCTTGTTCAAGTATGATGATAAAATTAACACAAATCAATGTTCATATTTGGTTGCGAAGTTTGTCTTCTGTACAGTACAGGTAGCATGGGGAATGTTTTTGGTTGTTGTGCTTTGGAAAAGCCGAAACACAAGTTTTCCAAGGTGTCTCAACATCCCCTCCCTATGCCAAATCACTTGAGATTTATGTCCAGTGAGCGAATTTCCAAGATAAGAAATGATGAAAACAACTCCTAAGATATTTATAATGAATAGCCTGGAATATTATTTGCTAGGAAACAAAGCTAAGATCCTATAAAATAGAAGATAATGACAACATAGCGGAGAGCATGGGTGGATGCACTAAGCTCCTAGGGGGCCAAGTGCATCCTTATTATTTAAAAAATATATAAAAACTAGTCTAATGTGTTAAGGGGATAATGAAAAAAAATAAGAAAGTTTACCAAATTTTTTAAAAATAAATGTACTAAAATTTTAGACTTCCATTTTCAAATTTCTAAATCCACCATTGGCTGGGAGTGATGTTGCTCAATTTGGATGACACCCCTTTCGGCAGCTGGTGGTCTTCTGCGAGATAAAAAAATGGAGCTTGGATTCTAGGCTTTATGATGGAGTTCGGGTGAATGCATAGCTTTGGTGTGTTGGGTAAGGTCTGTGTTTAGCTAAAGAAATCGGGTTGTCGTGATTGATCGTGGAACTTGATGCACTTATTGTGGTTTATATGCACAGCCGTCCTTTTCAGGTTGAGTACTCATCGGACACATTGATTAAGAATTGTTTAGCACTAACGCAGGGAGATTAGGTTATCCAGATCCATCATCTTCTCTGCGAGGGTAACCGTTGCATGGATCATTTGACGAATCTTGCAAAAAAGGTTAGCAATAAAACCCTTCACTGCAATATAACCATATCCAGTATAACCCGTCCCAACACAACTGTCAAGAATTATTTCATCGACAGCACCAGAGGTGATGCCGGCCTTCATTTAACAATAGAAATTACTTAGGACATCTACATTTGTTAATGTATAAATAATACTCCTGCCATGAATGAAAATTTTTATAATGCAAGGTAGAACTTTCTTCACCCTCCACATGTAGGAATTGTCTGTAATAAATAACTTTATATAAGCAAACAGATTAGGCATTTGACATCAAACACTAATCCATCTATGAAATGTTTTCCCTACAAACATCTGCTCAAAGTTACTGCATCCCGAAAATTACAGTCCACTAATTTGCAGTCACAAGAAATGTGTCGAGAGCAAAAACCAGAACTTAAACAAGGACAACAAGTCACATTTGTAAACAAGTTATGCTTTTTTCGGCAGCCACCTCATGGACCGCAGCAAAAACAGCATCTTCACTTATACCACACCTGAGGGGAGACGGAGAACAAGCTGCCCACCGAAGACACTGCAAAAGCATAAATGATTATGTAAGTAAAACACTGATATGTAGTCGGACTATAATACTTAGTTCCACATTACAAAGGTTGTAAACGACCTCTTGATATAATAGTAACAGAAGTCTGCTAAAATGAAAGTTTGAACAATTTCCGATATAAGAACCATAGAAGGCCACAATCCATAACCCAGGGCTACCAGCAAGCGTCCTCGGGCTGTCTAAAACCTGTAGAAAGGAGTAGAGAATGAATTAACATCTTAAAACAATCACCCCCGTAATGATTCACAATAACATTTCTCAAACCAGTATCATACAAAGCTTCCCCTCTACACAGAAATACATATGTTAAAACCGAATGTGGCTAATGAAAATGACATCGACATCTACACGCAAAAACCAGCTTCATTCTAGGCAATAAATGTTCAATCCAACCTTCAGGATCCTTCATCATGCAGGTCAAAGCTGTCTATTTATTATTTTCCAAAGTAGGTAAATTTTACAACAAACAGACTGGTATCCATTTAATGATCAAAATGAGTTTCAATTTCAAAATAGCTAATGTTAATACTTGACTAACTGAAACCTGATCAAGTTCAACTTAGGGTCTGTTTGTTTGGGGAAAAACCAATTCCGTAATTGGTTTTCCCCGAAATCCCGTGTTTGTTTCACGTAATTCGTTTTCCGGAAAATGTTTTTCAGTGTTTGGTTAGAGGAAAACTGGTTGGTCATCGTAAAATATTTTTCTGGTCAACAGAATATCTTTTGTGTTTTCTAGAAAATGACTTATGGTCTGATTTTCCATAAGTCATTTTTCAAGCTTTTCACTTCAAAGAATAAATACTCAAAATAATTTTATTTTATGAATTTAATATTAATAAAATATTTTAATATCATTTTAATCAAAATATTAATTATTAAAATATTTAAAATATATTTATTAATATTTCTAATAATATAATATAATATTTTTAATATTCTAATAAAATAATCAATTATATTATAATAATATAATTGATTATTTTTTATTTTAATAATATATAATAAATTATTAATAAAATTTATATTATTTATTAATTTCATAGAAATAATATTATTAAATTATTAATAATGAATAATATTATTTATATATTTAATATTAATATAATAATCTAATAATATTTTAATAAAGATATTTAAAATATACTAATTAATATTTTTAAAATATAATATAACACTATTACTTTAATAAATAATTAATATAATTTATAATATTTTATTTCAATAAAATATACCAATATTAATATTTTTATTAATAAAATTATAAAAATAATAATAATAAATAAATTATTTTAATATTTTAAAAATAACAATATTAAGTTTTATGATAAATAATATTATTTATTGTATTTAATATTTGTAATAAATAATTTTTAAAAAACTCATCAACAAGTGGAAAAAAAGGTTTAAACAACATCTTCCGAACATCCTAAAATGTTTTCCAGATGTTTTTCAGAAAAATATAATTCATTTTACGGAAAACATTTTCCAGAAATGTAATTCATTTTCCAGAATTCAAATTAAAGTAATTCAATTTCCAGAAAACCAATTACAGCCAAACAAACAGACCCTTAATGTCAAAAGATCAAACCTGTAGAACCCAGTGAGCACAGCTGAGGAACCTTGCAACACCCAAGGCAAATACATAATGAGCTGTAAAAGGCTCAACAATCTGAAAACACAAAAAGAAGATGAGTTAAAGATGGTATATTTATGAACCTTATGAAAGTATATCTACCATCTAAGTAATTTTTACCTTAGTATTTTGCATCACTCGCAACTGAGGTAAAACTGAAACAGCTTCCAGATACACGCAGAATGCCCAGAAAATCCTGTTTACTAGATTATGAGAAGTTGATGGGTGAATACACAGAGCTAGTATTGCACAAGGGGCAACCTGAATCAAAATTCAAAAGCAAGGGGATTATTTCTACTTTTCTAGAATATGTTTAAAAAACAACTCAAGGAACAGAGAATCTAATTGGTTACAAGATAGAATCTACTGAATCAAAACAAGAAGAGTGAGGTATAAGGTGTCTTTCAAAGTGGTATTTAAAACAAACAAGCACCAAGGGAAACTGAAGACAAATTACAGCTGAATAGAGACAGTTAGAAGACTATACACGAAAAAGAAGAAAGAACAAAACAAGTCAAAACTAAGTAGATCTTTTATTTAAGAAACAGATTTGAAGGAAAGGAGATCTATATTTTTTAGTATGCAGATATTGCAGCAATTTGCCTCAGTAAGCATGGATATATTCTATATCAACGTTACATGAATATCATATATTGAGAGAATAAGCTTTACAAGAAAACAAGACCACCTCTTAACAAGGAAACACTGGAGATAAAGCTCGTAGGATTCAACTCTAAACCCAACAATTTGTAGGACAGAACAGCATAAATATAACTGCAAATAAGACTGATAAAAACTCACAACATAATATATCGCAAAGTTGTCCTTGTCTTCCATGTAGCTGGACTTCAGTTTGAAACGGATCATATAAATAACCCACAAAGTTGTAGCCAACGTGGCTAAATCAAGTAGGGTGTGAATGTCGTATTCCATGACAAAGCTGCAGTACAACCTAACAGCTAAAAAGATAGCTGTTAGTTCTTGGGATTTGAGTGATAATCCTGCAACCATTCCAAAATATTTTCAAATAATTGAACAAAACCAATATTTTCATCAGTAAAGACTTTCTACACTCAGTAATTGAGAGGTTAATCAATTAAATCATCTATGTTGTGTAAACAACTGACAAAGATTATAAGACATACTACATTTAATAACAAGCAAGCATTAAGCGTTGCAGGAAAATCAGGAGAGAGAGAGAGAGAGAAGCTCCTTTTGGTCAAAAAGCTGCATTTCTTTATCAATCAAACATTCTAGCCCTGCCTAACAGTTAGGAGAATACCATAAAAATTGCAAATTTTTTAAGGTTAATTACTCCATTCATACATGAACTATATCAAATTTTCAGTTTCATACAAAATGTTTAAAAATTCTTGATTTCATACATGATGTTTTTTACAGTTAACGGATTCACTCATTTCCGTCACAAAATGTGACATGGAACCCTGACAAAATGCCACATGGCACTTTAATTTTTTCTTTATTTTTTTAATTAAAAAAACATTTTTTTAAGTGCCATGTCACCTTACGTGAAGGAAATGGCTGAACCCGTTAACGGTAGAAAACATCATGTATGAAATCGAGAATTTTTAAACATTATGTATAAAACTGAGAATTGGGTATAGTTCATTTATGAATGAGGTAATTAACCCTATTTTTTATAATAGAAAGGAATAGCATAAGTGCACAAGTAAAAAGAGGGCAAACTCATAAAATTTATTGAATTGGTGAGACAAACAAAAAAGGGGTTTCCTTTGCATCAAGAAGAAGCCCTTTATTGAAAGTTAATACAACACCATAGAAAGATCATTACCACACATAATAACTTATATATTCTACCCATCAGAATTCAATTAAGCATCCTCCAATGAAATAGAACAAAATTCAATCAAAACCATCAACATCGTATCATGAAATGCAACTTCACCAATAAGAAACACAACTCATACACTTCATGATAGGCGAGAAGATTTGGGACGAAACTGTAGATTTATATATCAGAATTGAATACAAATCACCAAACAAAGAAAATGATTACAATCGAAAGAAACGAGAAATAAAGCCAAAAGTTCAACCTAGCAAACAGCTATAAAGCAAAAAAAAAAGCTTCAACTGAGCACATAGCAGCCAAACCAAAACCTTAAAAATTTTGCACTTTAGCGATTACCCGTCACCAGTTTTTGGAATTACTAAATTAATAGAAAAAAAACCCATGTATAATGTATTAAATTTAAGGTACAAACTAATCGAAAACAATTTCAATAATAAAATACAGAATTATTTATCAACTGGCGAAAAGAAAAGTTTTTTTTTTTTTTTTTGAATTACCAGCACAAGTCTTCTCTTTGGTGAGTTTATAGATGAGGACGGAGATTCCGAGGGAGTGGACAGCCTCGGCAGCGACGAAGAGGTTGTCGTGGTCGTGTACAATGAATCGGAGAAGAACCAGCGCAACCATCCCCGATACCACCGCCAAAAAAGCCTTCACCTTCGGCGGCTGCCGTCTCACCCACATCGATACCGCATGGATCGGCCGTTTCGGTGTCCTCATCTCTTCTTTATTCTTTTCTCCCGATAAACTGTGGGAAAATTTGGGGATCTACAAGAAGTGGGATTGCAGATTTGGGAGTTTGATCTAAGTTTTCCGTTTATTAGAAAAGAAAAAAAAATGTATTTGGGTTTTTTTTTTCTTTCCTCGAATCTCCGTTATCGATCGCTTCGATTGGGACTAAGAAAATTACAAGTGAATCGAGTGGGGTTTGTACTTAACGGGCTAGAAATCTGAACATTATTTCTTATGTATAAATGGTCAAACTCTTCCATATGTCCCTGTATTACATGTAAGCTGTGGTTATGTGGGTTTTGTTTTTGTATATTGTTTGAATTTTATTAATGTATTTTTAAAATTTTAAAATTTCAGTTTTGAATTAAATAATATTTTTAATAAATTTTATTATTAGTTCATGAGTTATGTTTAAATTATAGTTTAAATTGTTTTTATTTAATTTAATTATTTTAAATAATTGCAATTTAATTATATTATCTGTATATTATTTGATCATAGTTAAAATTAAAAAATTAAATTAATTAAATATTAATGTAAAGATTAGACTAGACTTATAACTTATGTTATAGTCTAACTTTGCTTTACTTTTTAATTACAGTAACAATTACTTATATATAATTAATGCGTTTATGAATAACCATAATGATAATTAATCACTGCGAAATATAATTAAATTTATAATAAAAATATTAACTATTAGTCCAATGGGATCATGCTAAGTCAATATCTGAAGTTTGAATATATTTTACTACACTTGTTATTTGGACGCATGAAAATATTTTATATAAACAAATTTGATTATAAAATTTATTGAAAAAATAAATAAAGTAATGTTTGGTATACACATAATAACTAAAAAGACTTTATAGTTACATGAATTTTAAAATAGTTAGTATAAAATAAAGAAGAATTAACATAATTTAAACTTGAACTGAGGAAAATACGAAAAAGTTAAGGGGGGAAATTATATTTATTCAAAATAAGTAATATATTGTGTATCATTATTCAAATTAAGTTATGTGAACGGTTAAAAATTATCTAATAAAGATGTTTTATTTTTAACTATTGTACTAAAACAGGAGGAAAAGATTAATAATCCAACCAAATTAGCATAAAAGTGAAATGATACAAAATTTGTATTCATCGTACTTTCCATTCTTAAATAAAAAAAAAATTAATTGTTTTGTTTAAAGAATATAAGAGAGTATGAAAAGACAAAATCTCTTACAATGATATTAAATATCATTTATAAATGGATTTTTAATTATTTTTTATTGAATTGAAATTTAAGCAACAGTCCACATATATGACTTAAAAATACATTTAAATATTTAGGTTATAAATCTTTTCCTATCACAAAACTTCTGTTGCAGTTACAAAACTTCTTGGCAGTTACTACAAGCTTTTCATCAAGGGCAGCAGTAATGGTCTCCTCCAGCCACTTTTTCATTATTTTTATTTTTTTTATTGATTGTTGTTTGATTTTATTAACTTTCACTTATATTTTAGCGTATTTAAAATAATATTTTTTATTGATCATTCTTCTAGTAAAAGGTATTATGGCTACATGTGTTTTTGAACTCCTAATGCAAGTTTTTTTCATTGGTTTCTTCTTGGTCTATGGTTCTTTGGGATTTCATGGTTTTTGTTTTTTTTATGACTAGTTCCTTTATTCGTTTGCATATGATATTTTGTTGGTTCTCAGATATATGTGTACGAGACTACGGTAAAAACATTAGTTCACTTCGTATATTCTTCAGGTTTTCTTCCTCTATTTTTAATGCTTTGGGATGTCAGAGTGATCCATCTATGTATGTCGTTGCCTCAATTGTTCACGTTTTTTCTCATTAGGCTGTCACTAGTCAATCACTACTATATTTTGATTATGATAGACATGAATATATTTATCCTGTATGCATGTGACAAGACGTTGTTGATGATGTTTTATTCGACCAATGAATATATTATAGTTCTACTTAAAAATAATAATAGACAACGTCAATTCAATTAAACCTTCAAATAATAGTATAAATTATAAACTTTAAAATTTAATCGTATTAAATAAGATTTTAATTTTAAAATTGTACTTTTATTTTTAATAAAATAGATGTTGTTGGAAAAAAATTAAACTTTTTTTTTAAAAATCAATATGTTTTTAGTATTATAACCCTTTTATTATGTTTTTGGTCAATCAAACTCAAAATGTCAAATTATGTGAAAAACATCATTCTAAAATTACAATGCAAATAAGAATAATATCTCAATTTAATCTAAATAATTTTTAAGGAAAAAATCTTTAAATTAATTTAAATTTAATTATTAAGACTGAAAGAAAAGATGCCGGTTAGCATCACACTGTCCGTTGTTTGATGAGAAATAAGAAAAACATGGGTAGTTTTTAAAGCAAAATGACTTGGCGAGAAGCAAACAGAAAGTCATTATCTCCGTATGTTTGAAGCGGTCGGAGTTTCGTATCAATTAAAAGTGAAGACAAGAGAGTGGCTTAGCACCAATTACACAATCCCGCATCTTTAGCGTTCGGTTAAAAATGGTCCTTCTGCAGCCTGGTCTCAGCTATTTCGATCGCACGTCTCGCTATTTGGGGGCGTCCCGTCTTCACACACGCAGCTGCGAGCAGCCATAACAGCACTGGACACAAAATGAAGCAATTAAAATGGATTTCAAAGAAAACATCTCAGTTAAACATTCCTACTATGTATGTTATAATCAAATGATTTAACGGTGATGACAAGCATAATGATAGCATAATACAATAAACACCAAGTTTTACAAATTAGAACTTGAGTCAATATCTAACAATGTTTACAAAAACTTACCCCACCATATCTATTTTTATGAAGTTCAATAACGCTATAATATATGTCGATATTATTACCAAGCGCAATGCGTACCTGGCCATGATCCCCCATTGTGGTAGCTCCATCGGGTGTTTTTGGGATCACATCCCGTTATGATCCGCCATAATTGCAGTGGACTGTTCAGGAGTCGCCAATGATGACAGAATCGCGATACAATTGCCCAAGCAGAACCATCGGAAATCCATTCTTGCAGGGCTGACATTACCGATAAAGTAGCCACCACGAGCCGGCATGAAATAAAAAATCCATTCTGGAAGAGAGTCTGGCATTACATTAAACTTGTTGACTGCAGTATGAGAGTACTCTTCTGTCTTGAAACGATATATGTCACTGAGCTGCTTAAAATCTAGCCAAAAATAACTTCTCATGTGATAGCTCACACCTTAAAGCCCTGAAGAAAAGAGCTTGGATTTCAATGGGATAGCCGTATACACCCTGTAGACACGATGACAAGAATAAACCTCACCCCACGTTATTTAAAGATAAAATATGAACATATCAGTTCTCAAGCTAAATTCACCCATGACAAATTATATGCTAATGTATGTTTCGACAAAAAAGGTCCGCACATTCTTACCGTATATGCACTACAGCTTATCAAAGGATCCAAATATACAAGCATGTTATCAATCTCAACCACTTGAATATATGAGACAAAGGATGGTCTAACACTTAATTCAAATCAAATAGTCATCACCATTTCAATTATAAAATTGATTGTGGCCTATATAGTAAGCAGTAGTCGAGTATATTATCCAACCACAAAGGAAACAAAAAAGTCGAGTTATTTTCAAATACATCAGAGCAAAAGAAATTTTGACTTATGATATGTTAAGACTACTACAATTTTTAGGTGACAGTGGTAACTGGTCACAGACCACTGCCACTAATCAAACTTGAGTTTCTTCTAATTCCCATTATACAAAGAAAATATATGAAAATAATGGTTATCGTATTATACTTATTGGGTTCAAACTTCAAAAATCTTCATCAAGGCAAAAAAAAAAAAATATCTTCTGCTTCAAGACATATCAGCAACCAAACAAACATGCTAGAACAAGGAAAAGGTTGAGTGGGAAATACAGGACGTATTTCAATGGATGAATTATGATTGGATTATTCGAAAGAAAAAAAAAATTATGATTGGAAATTAGGAATAGTGCATAGTGCATTTTACTACCATAGCATTGTTTTCAATGGCAAGCTGAGAAAGTAACTCATATTTGCATGCTTAATTAATTTTCAATGCAAGATTAAAAAAAAGATGCAACTTTGACCGAACAATACTTCTCACCACTGTGAGTTAAATCTAGGACAGTTTTACATGAGAAGCTAGGCAGAGCACATTACATATGCAATATCAATAGGAAAGCCCATGCGATGCTGTGCAAGTTTCAGATAGGAAAAAATCAATTTGATGCTATAGGTAACAGAATATGTTCCGTGAAAAGCTCACCATTCTACGATCAATCATGCAGCAACCATCCGCACAGAGAAGCGTGGGAAATGTGTTAAATCCTTCAGAGAGACATAAAGCCAGAATTAGGCGCATACCCTTCTGGCTTTCTGGCAACTCTGCCAATGAGGTATCTCCAGTAGACTTTGTATATGCACGAAGTAAAATGATCCACCAAAATCCAGAATCTACAGGAGCAACTCTTCCTATTGCACTCTCACCAAAATCTGCAATCAGTGTCTCACTGTTCCTAACCGGGTCATGGAGAACTTTGAAACTGGCTGGCATTACTCCTTCTCCTAACTGAAACCGATCAATCTTTTTCTCCCATGATTGAAGTCGAAGGGTCTTCAAAATGAAGTTCTTTACTATTTCCGGTTCCCCATTCATCAGGAAAGCTAATGCGCTAGGGACAAAATCTCTCACAAAGACCTTTGCAGAAGAAAAAAAAATAAGCAAACATATTTACAAACTAGAGCATTCTTTGCAAACTCACAAAGTTGGTTTCATATGAGCTTCAAAAACTAGGAGAGTTAATAAAGAAAACAGAATCAAATGGATAAAGCACTACAAAATCTAAAAGACGAAACCTAGTATGATATAACATAAAGATAAATCGAGGGAAAACAAAAAATATGAACTGGATGAGTTCAATTATTGAATCAATAACAGTAATCAAATAAAACCATACAAACAGGAAAAAGTAAAATACTTCTATATCTTGCACCATCTAACAATCAACACAATAAATGTCCTCAAGGACTACATTCTATCCATAGTATTTAGAAGAAAGAAACATAAAGTACAGTGCTGAAAAATATGCTAATTGTGTCTTTTTCTTTTGAATTAATACCAGACACTGACTTTGCTCATGATACAAGAAAAGTAGTTCTTGTAGTCACAAACATTAACTGCAAAAAGAACAGTCATAGAACTGCAGGCAATTAACAAATAGACATAAATTCAGCTCATTTACTGAAATTAAAACATTTAGTCACCATTAACAATACAATAATCAAGCCTCGTGACATAGAGAACATGTGGAGTATGTGCTGATTGAATTGATATTGCTTTTAGCTGAGATGGAGGCATAAGGTTTGGAGATTCCATATTGGTTGCAATGGACGAGTGCAGCCAAAGTTTACAATTGTCATGGTGAAATCATGTTGATCATCTGCTATGGTTTGTTATTTGTATTCTAAATGCAATGTTCTTTGTTACGGTTGCAAGGTCTTTGTTTGCAGTTGGGTGTTTCTGGTTTGTTTAAGTATGTAACCTCTTCGAATTCTCTTTTGCTAATAAAAATTTTATATTGGCTGAGCAAATAAAAAAAATATGGGGTTACAAAAGCAATGTGAGCTTCACCTGATCGTAGTTTAGATTTTCTTCAGAATTATCCAATGCTGCAATAGTCCCGACCGGTTGACCACGAAAATACACCAACGATCTTCTCAAGGCATCCCAAGCTTCACCAACCATTGGATGTGCGTCAAAACCAGTGTAAGACCTTGGTGTATTCAAACCTGACCTTTTCCCCGCAGGCAAAGAGATAAATTCCAGTGGCTCGTATATTCGGGGTAAACTAATATCAGTAGCTCTGCCTTGATTCAGTGCAATAGATAGTTCATTAAGAAACCTTTCATCCAATGAGCTCTGCCTGTCTACATTCAGGAGCCTTGGCTTCTCTAGCAAATTTGAAAAGTCGCCTTCTTCAAATCCAGCCAATGTACAGGGTACATCCCCATTTTTCGTATTTTTATTCTGATTAGCATCCCCATCCGGAGACGACATTTCCGAATATGTATTCTAAATGTTAAGCTGAATTGCAGTAACCTAATCCTGATTCAAGTGTTCTACAACCTACAATTCAAAAGGAACAGGACTCAAATCATCGGTCACTTGATTGCAGGTTAAATTACAGTTCAAGACTGATGGAAGGAGGTCATTAACTAACCTTTAAATGAACTGATCAAAACCAACAAGGCCAAAAATTCCTGGATCAAACAGAGAATCAGTTCGTGATTCCGTTAATTTAATCCCGTGTTTGCATTTAATCAAACATAAAGTTAACGAATAAATGAAGTGAAAAAAAACGAATAAGAATAATTTACTCAAAAATTCAATCGTCTAAACATTCTTAAAACACACATTGACGATTCAACCAAACAATTAAAAAGAAACAACGAGTTTAAGATCAGAGAGTAGAGCTTTGCATGAATCAGATACGTTAACATTTCATCGTAAAAGCATATTAATTACTAAAAAAAAAGAGATAAGGAGATAAGAATAACTAACCAATTTTTTATGAAAGCAACTTAAGCAAGTCTTTCAAGAATCCAGGAGAAGAGGAAAAAATGAAAGAAATAAGCTGAATTTGGAGACTAATGAAAGCAAGTGAGGCTCCTAGAGCTTTACCTGCTCAACCGGTAATTCTCGTTTGCAGGATTTGGAGGAGACCGGCAATTGGGCATGAAAATTGAAAAGACTTTACTACGAAGACATGCATGACAATTTTAAATCCGCTAAGCCTATTATTTGATAGAATTACTAAGGAAAACCTCAAATTTCACTTTGGTTTCAAATCAGTCCCTAAACTTTCAATTACACCTTTCGGTTTCCAATTTGATCTCGAATTGAATCACATTTTAATCGAACTAAGTTTTCTCCCTTAAACACAAATTCAATTTCTTGGAAAAAAAAAATAGTCTTCAAAAAATATTTTTCAATCATATGTCTCGAATTTTTTTTTATTAAGATTTCGGGATATTACATGACTAGTCATAGAATCTCGTGCACCATACAATCAAACTTGTGCTTTGAGTACCATACTATTTATATACTTCAGGTATCACACTCTGGTCTCGTGCTTCGGGCAACATATTGTACTCGTAGTATAGGCATCATATTATTCTCTCGCCCGCAAGGCGCAAGCGCTATACTATTCACTTGTATATATGCTTTTCCAGTATTTATGTCGTTTGCGAAAGTTATACGGTTAATTAAATTGTGTAAAAGTGATTTAGATGTGAAATAAACTTATGAAAAGGTTGATCTAAGCGTGATTTATAAATTGTTATTATATTTCAATGGTAGTATGGTTATGGAATTATATTATTTGCCTTACTATGCTTGAAGCTTAGCTTGTGTTGTGTTTTCGTGCATCAGTTCCACGTGCATGTAAAGCTAGCTCCGGAAGCCACGTTAAGGTTATCAAATTCTTAGTTTCCTCAACATAGATTACCTTGTTGGATATATGAACTGCAAAACTATACTGTTAGCACTGGCTGGAAATATAAACAGTAATTAAAAGGAACAAATTCGTAAACCGTGTCATGGCAAAAACCACTGTCTTAGAAACGAATTCGCCCCAATGTGTGTAATCGCTGCAGTAGGCGGACCGTCACCCGAGGTTAACACGGTCGCTCTGAATTCCGTACACCCGAAACCGGAGTGGACTGCTGGTGGTATTGCTCTTCTGATTGGAAAACACTCAGAGAGAACTCACAGAGAGAACTGTAGAAAACACTTTTGTAAGTGAATTGTGAATGTTTGAGAGTGAGTTGAGAAGTTGAATATAGCTATCTATTTATAGGCTAGAAATGGGGTTAATATCGTCCATAAAATTTCAGGATTAAATCTCTTTTTTTGTAACAGCTGAAACGTCTAGATGAATCTGACTCAAAAATAGTCCAGGTTCATTGCATCATTATTCAGCTGTTATAACTCCTGAAATTATATCATGTAACCCTTGGAATTAAATCAAATAACTCCTGTAACTCCTGATATTAACAGCTTGTCTCCTCTGTACAAAGTTGGAAATCAATCCAGATACATCTTAACGTTTTTTATTTAATTTAGGAAAAAGCTGTTTAATTTCTGATAACTCTCATAAACTACCTGTTATTATTTGAAATTAAACAGTCCTCAGCAGCCTATAAATATCAGTTGAAATCTTTCACATTTTTCTATTTGTTTCTTTCAAAGAGAAATTCCTCAAGAATTTTCTCTAAAAAGATAGTATCCGCGCGGACGTGAAGAAGACAAGTATTACCACGACCACGAGCCGAGCCGAGCCGAGACGAGACTGACGAACAGCGACGGCGGTGCGCGAGAGTCCCCCTTGTTCTCTATCACTCAACAAGGAAGTGGGAAAGCCAAGCCTTAAATACCATTCCCAATAGTATTTCCAATACTATGTGGGATTGAGCATTACCAACATTCCCCCACTAATGCGAAAGAAATCTTCTGAAACTCAAAAACAAACTTTCCAGAAGTGCAATAGCGGATTAGTTGCTTAAGCACTAGTGAACGTTTCTGAAACTAGTACATAGTGATGATGAGCAATCCTTCTCTTAGATAAGTGAAACTAGTCTGGAACTTTCTAAGATCAGGGTAAACTCATAACACATAACTAACCCCTTCATCCACCTGAGTCCTCGATGTGTAAGATATATATATACAAAGTATATATTTGACCATCTTACCTCAGGATTCTAGTAAGTGTGCTAGAAAAATGGCCCAACATTTTTCATAGAAGGCGGCTAACCCTTCTCACTTACATAGGTTATTTTCATCAAGTTTATCTCAACATAAACCACCCTTTAAAAAGGGATATGAAATAATTAAGAGCTTTTATAATAGCTCAACCTCACAAAGGGTATGGTGACTTTCTTCAAGTTCATTATAAATGAACCACCCAAACTCTGGGCTAAGAAGTCATTAAGAATAAATATTCAACCTCATTTATCGGTAAATTCAATAAGTCCTTCTCACTAGAACCATCCAAATACTTGGATTTGAATTTATTAAGAGTTTAACAAACTCAACCTTTCTGTCGGTAAGTTCATCATTTCCTACCACTCACTCTGGGTTATGAACTTTGGGCATGCACATTATTCATCATAGGGATAGGCATAGGAATGTGCACTATGAGTCTTTCCATGGTTTCGTTTGACACATGGAACTTAGATAACTAAGTTGGGTATCCACCATGAATTCCTCAATCAATGGGCTTTAGACCCATCCCCCTCGACGAATCTAGGACCAGCTTCCGACTTAACCCTTTGGTAAGTGGATCTGTTAGGTTCCTTTTCGACTTCACTACTCTAAAGAGAGCACATCTTTATTAAGTGTCTCACTGACCATGTTTATACGAATGTGTCTTTTCTTACCATTGTAAGCTTGGTTCTTAGCCACACATATCGCAGCTTGTGAATCACACAATAATGTGTTGAGTTAATCGATCTACGGAATCGGCCAAGAGGGGGGTGAATTGGCAATTAAAAATTTCGTGGAAGCTTTTGCAGAAAATTTAAGTAATTACACAGCGATTTACAGTGGTTCGACTTTCTCAAACAAAGTCTACGTCCACTACCTTATATCCACACTAGGATTTTCCAACAAATTCACTAATTTGTTCTTTCTTTGAGGCCAAAGAGATAACCTTACAAAATCCCTCAAGAGTATACCCAACTCTTGAGAACACTTTTTCCCAAGAGAAGATTACAAATTTGCAAACTTACAAGAAACCTCACAAGGTAAGATGTTGCACAATTCTAGAACAAAGAAAAGAACACTCAAGGATAATACAATTGAGTACAAAAGTGTTCTTGAAAGCAAATGAATATGGATGAAAAATAGGCTTGAATACTCAAACTTGAGGTTTGATGCTTTCTTTGATTCTCTATTGATTCTAGTTGATTGATGTTTCTTGTTGTTGATCAATGCTCCAGAACTTGTTTAAATACCCTTGAATCAATTCTGAACGTGGTGATAATTAGTGGGGATAATAGAGCCGTTAAGTGTGAAACAATTAATTTTTCTAGGTGGAGCGTCTCATGCATCGATGCATGATCAAGTATGCATCGGTGCATTCGTGTAAAATTCAAATTTGACCGTTGGAACACTTGATGCATCGGTGCACCAAGTGTGCATCGATGCATGAATGCATCGATGTTTGAAAATAGCCTGATGCATCGATGCATGGCTTGTGCATCGATGCATCAAATGCATTCGATGTTTTGAAAATATTCAGAGTGCATCGATGTATGGAGAGTGCATCGGTGCATGGAATGCATCGATGTTCAATTAATTCATCGATGCATCGATGCATGGACTGATGCATCGGTGCATTCCTTTGAATATTGATTTAAGGCTTGTTTTTGGTTCAAAATACTTTGTGAAAATTGTTTCAAAATAGTTTAAGTACAATCACAATTTTACACATTAGTAAGGATTAAAATTGATTGAAAAACTGGAGTAATAATTGATATTCGGTTAATTGAATCAATTTGTAAAATCATTTGTGAAAAAAATTCATTTAACTTAATTTGTATATCGAAATATCAAAAATGTTTTCAACAATCTCCCCCTTTTGATATAACAACATTTGAATAATTTTAAGATTTGTTTAAGAAATTATTTTGAAATCGATTTGAAAACTTACTCCCCTTACTATAGCACATCTATAGCACATCTTAAATTTTCTCCCCCTTTTTGTTAAATCAAAAAGACTCTATAAACGTTTTAAACAAGAATTTTGAAAACATTAGCCAATTGATTTTAATAATAAGCTGCTAAGATCACAATCAAAGAGAGATTAGCCATTAGTTTTCATAAACAATATTCATAATAAAATGTGAAATGCATAATTGGTCATATATCTAATGATGCAAAATGAATAAAATTCAAACCAAATATATTAAAATTAAGTTCAAACATTCAAGCATCCAAACATCCAAACAAACATAAACATTCAAATCAAAAGTTTAACAATCCAAGTTCTTAAGTTTAAAACCAAATATCATCAAATAACGTTTAATCATCCATAGCGGAATCGGGAGGAGGAGTAGGATAATGAGCTCTAACTTCAAGAGTAAGAGCATCCATACGATCACGCATCCCTCTGAAACTCAGTAATCGTAGACTCCATGGAAGCAAAACGCAGATCAAACGACTCTAGAAAAGATTGGAAATAAGGTGGCGTTGATCATCTTGCCGAGCTGGTACTCCTCGTCAATATCTCATAAGCCTTTGAAGCTCTGGATCATTATCAGCGTCAGGAGCTGGAGGAGGAGGAGGAGCACGAGAAGAAAAGGAGCAGATAGACCGGGTCGAAAAGACCATAGTCCGGTGTTCTCATCCAATTTCCAATCCGATTTCTTTAAGGATGTGATATTGATTGGGTTTTGAAGCGGAATAGGATTGTCAAGGGAGACATCTAGGCCGAGTTTGATAAACAAATTGCTTAGTAGACAACCATAAGGTAGGGTTTCTACATGCTTTGAGGGAATGATGTTTATGATATCGACAAGCGCGCTAAAGACAATATGTGGAAAATTGATTTTCTTTTTGTTCTTTATACAGTGCATCCACCATAAGTCTGTAGTACGTAGTGTGGAGTACCGACCTGCGGATGGTCTAAACCACCAAGAGATCATTAAGTGAAGAAATCGATCGTGGTGAGACCTAAAGGTACTGACACTAGCATTAGGAAGATATGGATATTTCACATCTTCATTCTCATTAAATAAACCCTCGTCATCTAAACTAAAATGAGATGCGATGGATTCAGAAGTAATAGTGATATATTTCCTAAAAGATAGGATCTAATCGCTATAGTACCGCACTGAGTTGTGTTCTGAATACAAACCGCATTGGAATAAAAGATGCGGACAAGTTGGTGAAAGACGATGGGTTGAAGAGAAAATAGTTTATCAAACTTCCATCGGCGAAGAATTGAGAGGTATTCAAATTCAAGTTTTATCATAGCTTGTAGAGAAGGAATACGCTCTTCTCTAATACGATAGGATTGGAAGGAGTTCATGTACCTAGAGTACAATTCATCCCTACGGTTTTCAGGCATGTTAAAACAAGTACTAATGAGGGATGAAGGAATATTGGATGGATTTTGAGGTCTAGGAGCGGGAGGACGGTTTTGGTGAGACCGACTCGAGGATGATCTAGGGCGTTTGGGATTAGACATGATTAGGGAAGTTGGAAAAGAAATATCACCTGCAATTTAAAAACACATGTATGCACAAAATTCAATCCCAAAACTCAAATGAGTCCTCAATAATTCAAGGTTCTCTAACATAATCCTAATGGGCAAAGTTTTGAAAACTATTTAAAATTAATATCATAATACGCATAGTTTTCATGAAAATAACACAATTGAATCAATAATTTTCGAAATAATTTTTTTTAATTCGAAATTTCCAAATAATTTTGAAAAATTATGCGTTTTTGATGAAATTCGTTGTAGAAACTAGTTTAGAATCATCATATATCCAATGCCCGATAATTATTTCAAACTAGAACTAATCTAAACTAGTCCTAAGTTCAAAAATTTAATGAAATAGAGTTTTTGTGAAAATACCTTGAAAAATTCGGATTGAGGGGAATGAGGAGATGTTTTGCGCGATTTAATGAGTGTAGCAGGTTTGTAGGATGAAAAACTTGAAGAATCCGATGTTTTCCCGAAGATTTTGAGCAAAAATAGAGATTTGAGTTGAGAGTGGGACGAACGGACGTGAGTTTATGTTTTAGGTTTTGAGAAAAATGAAGAAGATGAAGATTTTAAACCTAAAACCCGACGGATGCATCGGTGCATGGTCTTATGCATCGATGCATATTCAAGGATGCATCGATGCATTGTTAAATGCATCGGTGCATGAAGCACAAAAATGTCAAAAATCTGTTTTAAACACTTAAAATGCTAAATAATTTGGCTCTAATGGTAATGGCAACTCATATATCAAAAATTAATTATGTTCAATCAATCAAATTAATCTTCAAACTTTATTTGAACATAAAATTAATTTTTATTAAGAATCATAAACTCCCCCTAACTAATAGCAAGAATACAATCAAAAATTATCATTATAAGCATTTTTCAGTATTTATTAAAAGTGCTAAATTATTTTAAACACTAAGTGAAGATAGGTCAGTTAAACCTAATTCTCTTCTAAGTGTCCAAAATCTTTCTTTATCTAAGGGTTTTGTAAAAATATCCACTAATTGGTGCAAAGTATCAACAAATTCTAGAACTACATCTTCCTTAGTGACATGGTCCCTAATGAAGTGATGTCTTATTTCAATATGCTTAGTTCTAGAGTGTTGGATGGGATTTTTAGTGAGACAAATAGCACTAGTATTGTCACACTTGATAGGAATGGTACCTACTTCAATTCCATAATCAAAAAGTTGTTGTTTCATCCATAAAACTTGTGCACAACAACTACCGGCTGAAATGTATTCCGCTTCAGTGGTAGATAATGCAACACAATTTTGTTTCTTTGAAAACCAAGAAATCAACATATTTCCAAGGAATTGACAAGTACCGGAGGTGCTTTTCCTATCTAATTTGCATCCTCCATAATCTGCATCAGAAAAGGCATGCAAGCTAAAGCTAGAGTCTCTAGGATACTAAAGTCCTAAACTAGGAGTGTCCTTAAGATATCTAAAGATTCTCTTAACAGCTAGTAAATGTGATTCCTTAGGACATGATTGAAACCTAGCACATAAGCAAACACTAAACATAATGTCCGGTCTACTTGTAGTTAGATAAAGCAAAGAGCCAATCATTGACCTATATAATTTAACATCTACACATTTACCTCCTTCATCTAAGTCAAGCTTTGTTGAAGAGCTCATTGGAGTGTTATGAGGTTTCCCATTTTCCAGTCCAAACTTCTTGAGCATATCTTTGACGTACTTAGCTTGATTAATGAAGATGCCATCTTTTCTTTGCTTGATTTGGAGTCCCAAGAAAAATGAGAGCTCCCCCATCATGCTCATCTCAAACTCACTTTGCATTAGCTTAGAAAATTCTTGGCAAAGAACATCATTAGTAGAGCCAAATATTATATCATCAACATAAATTTGAACTACTAATAAATCTTTACCTTTATGTTTTAAAAACAATGTAGTGTCAACCTTTCCTTTTGAAAAACCTTTTTCAATTAAAAAATTTGACAATCTTTCATATCAAGCTCTAGGAGCTTGTTTTAAACCATAAAGAGCTTTTGTCAATTTAAGAACGTGATCTGGAAATTTTGAATCTTCAAAACCTGGAGGTTGTTCCACATACACTTCTTCTTTTATAAAACCATTTAAAAATGCACTTTTAACATCCATTTGATATAATTTAAATTCATGAAAACATGCAAATGCTAATAACATTCTAATTGCTTCCATCATAGCTACGGGAGCGTATGTTTCATCATAGTCTATGCCCTCTTCTTGAGTATAGCCTTGAGCAACAAGTCTAGCCTCGTTCCTCACTATATTACCACTTTCATCAAGTTTATTTCTAAAAACCCATCTAGTACCTACAGTAGATTTATTACTAGGCCTTTCAACTAATGTCCATACTTTACTTCTCTCAAATTGATTTAATTCGTCTTGCATAGCCATAATCCAATGTTCATCTTTTAATGCTTCTTTGATGTTCTTAGGCTTTATGCATGAAATAAATGCAACATAATTACAGATATTTCTAAGAGAATATCGAGTAGTTACCCCTTTTGATGGATCACCTATAATTTCACCATCCTTGACATAGTTGTACTCTCTTGGAAAAGATACTTCCCTTTCTTCAATGGTTGGATTCTCGAGGGGATCATGAGTTTCCTCATCTTTTGTTTCTTCCTTTGATGATGATTCTCCAACGTCATGTCTAACGTCATTTGCTTGTACAATACCTACATCATCATTAACAGAAGAATCCTTCCTTGGAAGGGGATTATCATCGAAAACAACATGTATAGACTCTTCTACAACTAAAGTTCTTTTATTAAATACACGATAAGCTTTAGAAATTAAGGAATAACCCAGAAAAATTCCTTCATCACTTTTAGCATCAAATTTGCCAAGATTTGCTTTACCGTTGTTTAAAACAAAACATTTACATCCAAAAGGATGAAAATAGCTAATGTTAGGCTTTTTATTTTTGAGAATTTCATATGGAGTTTTCTTTAAAATTGGCCTAATCATTACTCGATTTACAACATAACAAGCGGTATTTGTGGCTTCCGCCCAAAAATATTTTGGCAAATTATTTTCACAAAGCATGGTTCTAGCCATTTCTTCTAAAGTTCGATTTTTCCTCTCAACAACTCCATTTTGTTGAGGGGTTCTAGGTGCTGAAAAATTATGGCTAATACCATTAGAATTACAAAACTCAATAAATCCAAGATTTTCAAATTCAGTTCCATGATCACTTCTAACACTAGTGATAGAGTAACCTTTTTCATTTTGGATTATTTTTGAAAATGTGATGAAATTTTCTAATGCTTCATCTTTAGTACTTAATAATAGAACCCAAGTGTATCTAGAATAGTCATCTACCAAGACAAATGCATATTGTTTTCCTCCCAAGCTAGTAGTTCTAGTTGGCCCAAAAAGATCTAAATGGATCAATTGTAATACTCTACTAGTTGATACATCATTAATAGATTTAAAAGAAACTCATTTTTGTTTTCCTTTAGCACAAGCATCACAGATTTTATCATTATCAAATTTAAGCTTAGGCAACCCTCTTACTAAGTCTCCTTGAATTAACCATTGCAAAACACTCATACTAGCATGACCTAGTCTCCTATGCCATAACCAACTATCATGCTCATCCTTAGCAACTAGGCATAAATTAGTCATATCAATAGAATCTAAATGCACCATGTAAATGTTTCCTATTCTATGACCAACAAGCATAATCCGATTAGATGCAATGTCAATGACTTTACAACCATTAATTTCAAATAAGACATTGAATCCTTTATCGCATAATTGACTAATACTCAATAGATTATGCTTTAATACATTCACATATAAAACATTCTTAATTTGTATGGAAGAGGTATTACCTATTGTACCAATACCTTCAATGTGACCTTTTGAATTGTCTCCAAAAGTCACTTCTCCTCTATTTTTGGCGTTAAGCTCAATGAACCGGCTTTTATCTCCGGTCATATGTCTTGAGCATCCACTATCAAGGTACCATGAGTTTGAATTTGTTTCCCGTGCCTTGTAGCAATGCTCCTTTCCCTACAAACATAGATTAATTTTTGATTTTTGGTACCCAAATTCTTTTGGGTCCATATTCATTAGTTTCCAAAATCCTAGTCCTCTTAGGTATCCATTTGTGTAGGATATTTTTATCTTTAGTAGTAATGAGTTCTTTAGGAACCCACATACTTCTAATGATTTTTTCATTAGAGGGTCTTTGGGGACCTCTATGATTGTAGTTTCTAAAACTTTTTCTAACAAAGTTGGATTTTGAATTTCCATCTTTTTCAAAATGTTTTGTTCCAACTTTATCAAAAGAAGTTTTAAGATCATCAATTTTCTTTTGATGATCATCATTGATCTTTGAAAGTAAATTTTGCAAATCTAAATTTTTCTTTTCAAACTCTTCTAGTTTGATTTGCAAGTCTTTGATTTTACTTTCAAGATCGTTGTTGGTTTTGGATATGAGTTTGTTTTCATTTTTCAATTTTGAAACATCATTTTTATATTTTAAAAACAATTTCTCATAATCCGAAGCCAACCCATTGTACTCCTCAAATAACTCATCATAAGATAAATCATCAAAATCGGATGAGTTAGAGGTTACCTTAGAATCTTCCCCGAATGCCATCAAGCACAAGTTTGCTACTTCT
This sequence comes from Hibiscus syriacus, assembly GCF_006381635.1. Lineage (NCBI taxonomy): Eukaryota > Viridiplantae > Streptophyta > Magnoliopsida > Malvales > Malvaceae > Hibiscus > Hibiscus syriacus. Next base: position 3,827,946 of record NW_024062795.1, read on the forward strand.
TGTTCCTCTTCATCGGAACCTTCTTCATCACTCCATGTAGCCACATGCGCCTTGTGCTTATTCTTTGATTGACCCTTTTTCTTTAATTGTGGGCAATCATATTTGACATGCCCTGGCTTTTTGCATTCATAGCAAATGATTGGGTCATTCTCTTTTGGTTCATTTTTAAGGCCTTCGTTTCGTTTGAATTTTCTTCCTTGGTAAGGTCTCATCATTTTTCTGAACCGTTTGGCAAACAATGCCATTTCCTCGTCATCATCATCATTATTAGAATCACTCTCATCTTTTGTGGATTTGAGAGCAACTCCAATATTTTTCTTCTTCTCTTTTCCCTTTGGTGTCTCTTCAACTTTATCAAGGTCCACCTCATCTTCGAGCATCATCTCATGAGTGATGAGTGAACCGATAAGTTCTTCAAGAGTTAAGGACGATAGGTCCTTAGACTCGATGATTGCCGTCTTCTTTGATTGCCATGATTTTGGGAGGGAGTAGACTAACTTCCTCACAAGCTTTTCATTTGAGATGATCTCTCCATATGATTTGAGACCATTGACAATCGTTGAAAATCTATCCGTCATAGCTTTGATGTCTTCATTTGGTTTCATCCTGAAATTTTCATAGCTATGCGTTAGAATACTAATTTTTGATTTCTTTACCTCATATGTACCTTCATGTGTGACTTGAAGCTTGTCCCATATTTCTTTGGCGGTTGTACACGATGAAACTCTTACGTATTCATCTGGTCCAAGAGCACAAAAAATAATATGGATGGCTTTGGAGTTGAGCTGGAACATTCTTGTCTCTCATTCACTCCACAACCTTGGATGAGTGATAGGCTTGATGTATCATTCTTCTACGGCATTCCATGCTCCCATGTCACTTGCTTGAATGAAGTACATCATTCTATTCTTCCAATAGGCGTAATTAGCTCCATTGAAGAAAGAAGGCTTGTTTACGGGCATCGAATCAAGACCGGAGTCATAATTTGAAGTGGAGGCCATTGATGACTTGGTAATCGATGTAACTCTTCCCGAATCGACTCAAGAGGCCATTAAACCTTCAAATGAGTGAGGCTCTGATACCAATTGTTGAGTTAATCGATCTACGGAATCGGCCAAGAGGGGGGTGAATTGGCAATTAAAAATTTCGTGGAAGCTTTTGTAGAAAATTTAAAGTAATTGCACAGCGATTTACAGTGGTTCGACTTTCTCAAACAAATTCTACGTCCACTACCTTAGCTATCCACACTAAGGATTTTCCAACAAATTCACTAATTTGTTCTTTCTTTTGAGGCCAAAGAGATAACCTTACAAAATCCCTCAAGAGTATACCCCAACTCTTGAGAACACTCTTTTTCCCAAAGAGAAGATTATAAATTTGCAAACTTACAAGAAAACCTCACAAGGTAAGATGTTTGCACAATTCTAGAACAAAGAAAAGAACACTCAAGGATAAATACAATTGAGTACAAAAGTGTTCTTGAAAGCAAATGAATATTGGATGAAAAATAGGCTTGAAATACTCAAACTTGAGGTTTGATGCTTTCTCTTTGATTCTCTATTGATTCTAGTTGATTGATGTTTCTTGTTGTTGATCAATGGCTCCAGAACTTGTTTAAATACCCCTTGAATCAATTTTGAACGTTGGTGATAATTAGTGTGTAGATGCTAGTTTCTGTCCGGGGCCAAGTCGGAGCAGACCCGAAGCAGAGCAGCCCGAAGCAGAACAGTTGGAGGCCCAATTCAGCGACCCAATTCAAGCCCAATGACCCAACAACATTATCATCTAAGCCAGTTCACGTAAAATCAGGGAAAACCGAAAAATGATTACTGGGAGTTAACCAAAACAAAGTGGGGAAGGGTCAGTTTTACTGGAAATTAACCACTGAAAACGTGGGAGGAGAGAGCACAGGAGAATAAGGGGGCTCAGTTTTGAAACGAGGGGGGGGACCATTTTGGCAGGAATTAACATAACAAAACACAATCAAAAAGAAAAAAACAGTGAAAAGAAAACCAACGAAGAAAGGCACGAAAGATCGTCTGGATTTTTGGTTGTTTTGTGTTACATACAGAACCACAAATAAAAATAGTGAGTGTAAACAACATTCTTTTCCCTGGTATTCAAAGATCAAACGGTTGTACAACAAGAATTTGAAAATCAAAGGAAACAGAACACACGGAATCAACAAGGGTATTTATTTTATTTTCATTTTCCATTGTTTTCATAATGTTCTTGAGTGTATGTGTTTCGAATCAAACCCAAATCAAAAACGTAAAGGAATAGCAGTATGTTTACCTTAGAGATTGGGGCCATTTCCAGTGCCACGGTTACATCCTTAGGGCAGAAGCTTGTTAACTTAGCATCTTCGAGTCGATTTAGGAGATTTCGTTTGGAAAAAATAATCTAAAAAATATGTATTATGAAAATGTTAGAAACGAAATTTGTTTATTGGAATGAAAACAATAATGAAATTTTTGCCTTACTTTTTCATTGATATACTTCCTTCAGTTGTTGGGGCTTTGAGCGATGGAGGTTTGTGAGGGTCGTTTTGCTTCGGTTAGGGTTTCGTTTAGGATGTCATAGAACATAGGTGGTCGGTTTAGCCATTTTCAGTTGTACTAAGTGGTGGCCTGTGGGGACTAAGGCTTTTGGGAGTCTCGGCTGTGGGAGAAGAAGGAAGCTATAGTCGGTTTAGGGGATGAGAAGTTAGTTGAAGAGAGATGAGGGTCGGGTATGGTGGTTCAAGGAGAAGAGCGACGCTGTTGTTGGCTAGAGGTTGGTCTGGGTTTCGTCGGACCACGGAGGTCGAGATTTTAGGTGAGCAGGGAAACGGTTCCATTATGTTTCTGTCGAGAGAAGATGGAGAAGAAGGGAACATTGCGGCGTTGTAGGGGTTGGGCTTAACAGAAAGAAGGTTTAATTTTTAGGTTAAATCTTAGGTTTTAATTAACAGGGATAAAGCGACGTCGTTTAGGTGTTTAGAGTACCTATTTCACGTGTGGGTTATCTACAAAGGGAGCCATTCAACTTTCAAGGTCATGCATTCTGGTCCTGAAGTCGAATCTTTTATGTTTTAATTATGTCTTTTTATTTCATGAACATTTGAATTTAGTCCTGGACACTAGTATATTTATTTTCCATTTACTCATACATTTGGCTCATAATTCTCTTCATGTTATATCTTAGTACTTGAATATAATCTTTTCTGTTTTTTTTAGCTATCAATTGTTACATTCATTTAAATTTAATCATTATATTTATGTATATATACACTTTTTAAAATTTATAGTTTAGCATGTTATAATTTTGTTTTTATATTTAGGTCATATGTGTACATAATATGTTAATATGCATAATTTATGATTTTTAATTAAAATATATATGATTTTTTGTATGTCACGTTGTATGATATTTTTAATTTTGTTTAATTAATTTTGGCATGACATCCACTTTTTGCATAATTTGCATGATAGCCTCACGTGCATAACTCGACCTATTACATAATCGGGCTAAGGGTAATACCCTTTTAATTTAAAATTGTTTCGAGTGGCCTGTCTTAACTGATTAGATGGTCGTTTTGACTATTTTAAATTAAAAGTGTATCCCGAAAGTGAAACCAAAAAATTGATTCGTCACCTAAAATTTGGGAACGAAAGAAAAGGAAATGTTCGTTTATTTAAATTTATCGAGAAAAGGTTGTTATAACTTTTAAGATCTGGTCTCGATATTTGTAAATAATCGAACATTCTTTATCTTTCTAAAACGACTCGGTAATTTTAATTTAATTTATTTGAGTGCTTTTGAATGTTTTTAAATTTACATCTTTGTTCTATGGGATCAAAAATCAAATTAAGTCTGAATTTGTAAAGTTCATTGCAAGGACGTTAATTAATCGACTAGGTACCGATTTAGGGCGTTGTGGGGGTGCTAATCCTTCCCCACACGTAACCGACTCCCGAACTCATTTTTTGGTAACGCAGACCTCAATTTGTTGTTTTAATTAAAATTAATTTTTATTTAAAATGACAAAGCATTTTTGGGTGCCCAATCACACCCTAATCAAAGATTGGTGGCGACTCTTCGAACCGTATGTTTTGATCGTAAAAGAAATCCAAATTTTTTCGAAATGAGAGGTATTTTAAATCACATTTGTTTTTAAATTAAAAAGAGATCATTAAGAATTAATGTGGTTTTCAAAATTTCACTTTCTCACCCTTTAAGGGAAAAATCGTTTCGACAGCTTGGCGACTCTGCTGGGGACTTTTTTTAGAGAGTCAAGCCGATAGTCGATTAATTAATTGTCTAGGCAATTGAAAATTACAAATTCGTTTTAATTTGATTTTTGATCCCTTGTTTGGTTTTTAATAAGTTTTGTTTGTATTTTGATTTCTTTAATTTAATTTGATTGACAATTAAATAGTTGTACTGATCTGTTTGTTAATGATTTCAGATTAATTGTGTGAATTTAGGAAATTTTGAGTGTTTTTATTGTTTGTTTTTTTTCGCTTTTCCTCACACACTGCACAGCTGCATTGTCATAACATGAGCTAAAACCCCGCTCCGTCTTATTTAAGTAGGAGTGAGAGACAATGCCCTCGTGTGGTTTTCACCTCCGCATGGGATAGTGGAACGCTCCTGGAGCTCACGCCTTATGGTCCTCGTGATGGTAATCACCTCCGCATGGACATAAGGAGGTGTGTTCCCTCGAAATTGAACTCGATCCCCTAAAGCCTGTGATGGGCCAGGATTGAGGGTTCGACAGCCCAAGGGGGCACCGGCAAGGACAATTCGAGAACCTATTGCTTTAGAACCTAACCCGGCATATAGTGAACGTAGAGCCCGAACTTAGGTTGAACCAAACCCGAACTTAGGTTAGGATTTCTTTTTGTGGAATAACAAAGCATGGGGGTAGATATCATGTTGGGTACGATCTGATAAAGCATGATTGGGTAGTCAGCATGTGTGGGTAGGATTCTTGAATAAATTATTATCCCGACTTAATTGCTTTATGTTTACTAACCGATCTTTTGTTATCTTTGCCTTGTTTTTTTTTATGTTTTGCATTGCACGATCCATTACATGGTGTTGATTTGGGGTCGATGTCCATATAGAAGGCCAGTAATATGGAACGAACGGTTCGGAAAGAGGTTGAGGACAATGCAGATGTTCTGAGGTGGTTGGAACAGTCCCAGTTGACTAATGGAGACAGCGTGATGCCTGGATATGTGTCAGAGTTATTTGGTTACACTCACATCAACGTACGTCAGAATGATCTGAGTGAACTAAGAGAGATATGGGGAAGATGGGAAGCAGCCGATAAGGAGATGTTTTATCAGTTGTACGGCGATATTCCTTGTCTTCTGGATGTTCCTATTGACCGAAATATGTTTAGAGCATTGGCGCAGTTCTGGAATCCGGCTTATAGCTGTTTCACATTTGGTAGGGTGGACCTGACACCAACAATAGAGGAGTATCAAGCTTTGGTCCGTTGTCCGAGGTCCCAAATGGATAGAATATATACCAAGCTGCCAGTCACTCCTGGGCTGCTCTGAAAGAAGTAATTGCTCATCATCCTGATAAGAGAAAGAAGCTTGACTTGTTTGCTTTAGGGATTTATGGGCTGGTTATTTTTCCAAAAGTGCTAGGATATGTAGACGTATCAGTTGTTGACCTGTTTGAAAGATTAGACAAGCGCATGGATCCTGTTCCAGCTATTCTAGCTGAGACGTTCCGGTCTTTGAGTTCTTGTAGGCGCGAGGGAGAAGGACGCTTTATAGGATGTGCGCCTTTGCTGCTAGTGTGGATTCTGAGTCATTTCAAACATGTTGAAAGAGCACCAGGACGAGTATTTCTAGACGGTTTCTCACCTTTGAAGGATTTTCTTTCTAAAGAGTGGCCTGGGGGTTTTACTGAAGAAAAATGGATGGTCATCTTCAAGGATATCAGAGATGGAGATATTTTGTGGCGAGCTTCGTGGAATACCTCTTCGGATATACTTTACCGATGTGGAGAGCGAGATTGGGTTCCTTTGCCAGGTATATGGGGCTCTGTTGGGTATGCACCGTTACTAGTTTCCAGACAGTATGGGTCAAGGCAGTTCATTCCAGCCACATGGGACTTGGTAGGGTCGGATTTTGCATTCAGAGGAGATCAGTATAAGGGTAAAGTTAAAGGGGTTGCTGAGGCCTGGAAGCAAACTCGTCGCGTGAATTTGTTTACCTATGATCTCAAGTTGTCTCAAGAGTACGAGCAGTGGAGAAGCGATCGAGTAAATGACAATATCCCGATGGTGAATCCTGAAAATATTCAGCCGGTGGAGGAACAGTTGAGAGTGGTGCCATCTCCATTAGAGTTAGCCAAGCGCGATTTCGAAGCAGAACGAAGACAATGGAGAATGACTTTGCAGAAGCTAGAAGATGAAGTGTATCAAAAAGGATTGGAGATTGACATTCAGAAGAGTAGAGCAGATCGAATTGAAAAAGTAGAGAAGCAACTTCGGCTAGACTTTGACGATCTTCGGTCAACTTATCAGCGAATGGTAAAAGCTCAAGTAGGTTCTAGCTCGAGTAAGTCTGTCGAATTGAGGCAAGAGGTGGCGAGCCTCAAAAGAGTAGCCGGAGAGAGTCAAGAAGAGCTCAAGCAAAGCAGGCACCGAGTTAAGATTTTATCGAAGGAAAATGATTCTTTAGAGCAGCGGTTACAAGAGAGTCAAGCCCAGAATGAGAAGTTGAAGGAGAAAATTCCAAGTTTAGAGATTGCATTACGACGGTACCGAAACAAGGAAGGTAGCTCGAGCCAGGGAGAGGTTGAAAGTCTGAAAAAACAAGTGAGTGAGCTTGAAGCCATGGTTCAAGATTTTCAGAGGCAAGCAAGTGAGTTATCGATAGTTCCCTATGAGGGGGATATACAGTGGCGTTTTCGGTGGGAGCGAGCTCAGGCGAGAGTTAAGCAAATAGAGGATTTTATTGCTTGTTACCTAAACCACGCGCGGGGAATAGCTCAGTATTTGGTCATTCTATCTGAGGAAGCTGCTGATGTAACTGAAGAACTGGATCCAGAGGCTGAAGAAAATCAGAAGATTGTAGAGTTACTAGCACACGTACAAGAAATAGGAGAGATGGTGCAAATTTATTTGTGATATGTTTCAACTTTGTAATTGAACGTCGTTCTAATATAAAGAGTTGTTCTAAGGAGTCGTTCCAGGATCAACACCCTGCATTTTGCATATGCATTTTTAATGCATTTAATTTTTGCATCGCATTTTATTCATTCATAATCATATGTTTCATATTCATTAATAAATATCAGCGATAACAAAATGACTCTGTGACAGAGTAATACTGGAAAATCCCAAGCATATCTACAGAACCAGGAAGAAAGTTATGGAAGACAAACTTGCCCAAATTGAGAAGGCTCAGTCGGAGTTACAAGATAATATCAAGAGAATGCAAGAAGATATGATGAATGCCCAAAAGGAGATGTTTGCCAAGTTTGCGAGTATGTTGGAAGGAAGAAATCCAGAACATGGGAAAAGCCCTATACCAGAAGGTGTAACTGAAGACCCACTTCATCATCCAGGGTTAACCCCAGAACAATCTCAGAATGTTCAAGTGACCCCTGTTCATGTCGGGAAGGTGAACATTAATCCAGTCGGTGCTTCTGTTAACGTACAGCATGGATCTAGTTCATATCAGGAAGAACATCAATATCATCAAGTTCCGGACCTTGATGAAGAAGCCAAGAAGGATCAAAACAATCTGCTGGAAGAGAAGTGGAAGCAGTTAGAAAGAGAGGTCAGAGCCATGAAGGAAGATACCAGTGTCTATGGATTTGACGCAAAGGAGTTAAGTCTAGTTCCCGATCTGGTCTTGCCTCCAAAGTTTAAAGTTCCCGACTTTGAGAAGTTTGATGGTACTAGGTGTCCCTCTGCACATATCACAATGTTTTGTAGGAAGATGACCGGATACATAGGGGATGATCAATTGTTGATACACTGCTTTCAGGAAAGCTTAACTGGCTCGGCAATCCGGTGGTATAACCAGCTGAGTAAAGCTAATATTAAATCGTGGAAAGACTTAGCTAAGTCCTTTCTTGAGCAATACAAACATGTAAAAGATGTTAGGACAAACAGAATGATGTTGCAAGGAATGGAAAAGAAGTCTAACGAGTGTTTTAGACAATATGCTCAAAGATGGAGAGATGTAGCAGTGCAAGTCCACCCGCCATTGGAAGAGGATGAAACAAATATGCTTTTTGTCAACACCTTAAAGGCTCCTTTTTTCTCGCATCTTATCGGTAATCCTTATCGAAGTTTTGCTGATGTAGTTACGGCGGGAGAAATGATTGAAATGGCTGTTAAGAGTGGGAAGCTCGAGGGAGGAGAGTCTAGTAAGAGACCACCAACGAGGAAAAAGGAAAACGAAGTCAGTAATGTGAGGCAGTACGATTCTAATAACATCAATGTTTCCCGTCCTCAAGGAGCAGGGTCATCGACACAAAATGACAATAGACAAGGGGCAAGGGACCAGAGGAGAGAGAGGCCTCAATTTGACCCCATCCCGATGACTTATAAGGAATTATTTCAGATTTTGTATGATCGGCATGTGGTTTCGCCGTATCACGTGACACCAATGCAACCTCTTTTTCCCAAATGGTATGATGCTAGTGCTCAGTGTGAGTACCATGCAGGGAACCCTGGGCATTCCATTGAGAATTGTACTGCTTTTAAGAAGGTTGTCCAAGCTTTGAGAACGAGAAATGTCATCAACTTTGGTGACAGTGAGCAGCCAAATATAGCTCAGAATCCGTTGCCAAGCCATGCAGGGGCAGGAGTTAATGCGATTACTGAAGAAAAAAGAAAGAGAATTATAAGGAAGGTTAGTGAGGTGGTATCACCCATGAGTTGGGTGTGGTGCCAGATGGTCAAGGTAGGATTGTTGAAGCCCAGTTTGATGGGTGAACAGTTTAACAGTGGAGAGGTGTGTCAGTATCATAACAGTGAAGGACACAGTATTCAGCAATGTCCTGATTTCCTATCTTTGGTACAAGACATGATGGACAGTAAAGAAATTGAGTTCTTTAGAGAGATTGCTGAAAAAGAGGAAGCGGAAGTTTGCGCTTCAGAAGGATCGTCTAAAGGGGTATACAATGCCAGTTGTCCCCTAATTATTACTCCCAAAAATCGAGTTGCTGAGAAGGTAGCCCCGAAAGTGGTTATTACACCTCCATCTCCATTCCCATATCGGGATAATAAACAAGTGCCTTGGAGATATGATTGCCAGATGGGAGATGTAACAAAGGAGAATGAGGAAGTAGATGAGGTGGGACGCTTTACTAGAAGCGGTAGGTGTTATTCTCTTAATCAACCTAAAGAGTCTGAGAAGAAGGTTGCAGTTGATAAAGGGAAAAAAGTAGATGTGCAGATAGAAGATGATAAGCCTGTTATCAATGAACCAGTAACCGAAACTGAAGCGGTAGAATTTTTGATGTTTCTGAAACACAGTGAATACAGTGTTGTGGAACAGTTACACAAGTTGCCTGCCCGTATTTCTGTTTTATCATTACTTTTGAGTTCAGAGGCCCATAGGAATGCTCTATTAAAGGTTTTGAACCAGACTTTTGTTCCGAAAGAATTGCCCGTTGAAAAGTTGGATCGGTTAGTTTCCAATGTACAAGCTGATAATTTTTTATCTTTTTCTGAGGATGAAATCCCTTCTGGGATGATGGGTAGTCAGAAGGCTTTGCACATTACAGTTAAATGTAAAGGGCATGTGTTGTCCCGGGTCTTGGTTGATAATGGTTCAGCTTTGAATGTGATGCCTTTAGTGACTCTAAAGAAGCTTCCATTAGATAGTACACTTATGAGAACCTGTCAAAGTGTGGTTCGAGCTTTCGATGGGACTAAAAGAGAAGTGTTGGGCAAGATTGATGTTCCTCTGAATATTGGTCCAGCAACTTATGAAGTGGAATTTCTTGTAATGGACATTATGCCTACGTACAATTGTTTGTTGGGAAGGCCTTGGATTCATCAGGCCGGTGCAGTTCCGTCTACATTACACCAGAGACTGAAATTTGTGATTGATGGAAGGTTGGTATGTATTCATGCTGAAGAGGACATTATTGCTTCTGTTTCTACTACTGCTCCGTATATTGAAGTTGATGAGCAAGCCGTCGAGTGTTCTTTCAGATCGTTGGAGTTTGTCAATGCTACGTTTGTGGCCGAAGGCAAGAAGATACCAAAGCCTCGATTGTCAAACTGTACCAAGATGGGGCTTAAATTGACTCTTGGAAGAGGAGCAAAAGTTGGAAAGGGTTTAGGTCGACAGTTGCAAGGACCAGTGAATCCAATATGCCCTGTTACTAAAAGAGATCGATTTGGTTTAGGGTATCAGCCAACTTCGAGGGATAAGTTGAGGGGAATTAAGAAGGGCCAAGAGATCAGAAAATCCAGATTGGCTGGTGAAGACCTTAGCTGGGAACCCATGACTTTCCCGCCGTTGAGTAGTATTTTCATGTCTGGGGGACATATGTTTCAAGGGAATTCAAGGAACACTGAGACGATGGTTGAGAATGCCTTGGGAGATTTAGGCATTAATGTTATAACTGATGATGAATCCGAGGAAATGAGAGCTATGGGCATTTATCCTGCACCACCGGGCTTCGTGTTGAACAATTGGACCGCGGAAGAACTGCCTGTAGTTTACAAATCTTTTACAGAGTAATGCACTGGAACTTTCTCCCTGTTGTTCATACCCTGGGGCAATAGGTGATTTTATGTAAAGGGTTAAGCTGTTTGTTTTTCTTGCTTTCAATAAAAGATGCATTCTGTTAGTTCCAAATGGCAAACATTTTCCCATGCATTTCATTCATTCATTCTTTGTTGTATATATGTATGTATTTATTTATTTCTATTTATTTATATGGGAAAAGATCCTCCCATATGTATATATGTATATATATCTTCTCTTTCATTATTTTTTCAGGAGTTCAAATATCAATAATATGAATGCCAATGACTCTGACCCGGAGATTGATTTCGAGAAGCCTATATGTCAAGGGGAAATCGAAGATTGCGATGATGATGAGGGATGTGAATTACCTTCTGAATTGCTGAAAATGGTGGAGAATGAAGATAAGCAGATTCTACCTCATAAAGAGCCTACTGAGATTTTGAATTTGGGGACAGATGAGGATAAGAGAGAAATAAAGATTGGTACCACTCTGTCAGTTGGAGGTCGACATGATTTGATAGAATTGCTTCAAGAATACAAAGATGTGTTTGCTTGGTCATACGAAGATATACCGGGTTTAGATACAGAATTGGTTGTTCACAAACTGCCAATAAAGCCTGAATATAAACCAGTACAGCAAAAACTGAGAAGAATGAGACCTGAGATGCTGCTCAAGATTAAAGAGGAAGTGAAAAAACAATTTGATGCCGGGTTTCTTAAAGTTGCCAAATATCCTGAATGGGTAGCTAATATTGTCCCAGTACCGAAGAAGGATGGGAAAGTTCGAATGTGTGTTGACTACAGGGATCTCAACCGAGCTAGTCCAAAAGATAATTTTCCTTTGCCACATATAGACACTCTAGTGGATAATACTGCTGGAAATTCTTTGTTCTCTTTTATGGATGGTTTTTCTGGCTATAATCAAATTAAGATGAACCCTGAAGATATGGAAAAAACAACATTCGTTACCATGTGGGGAACGTTTTGTTATAAAGTAATGCCGTTTGGATTGAAGAACGCCGGGGCAACATATCAAAGGGCCATGGTGACGTTATTTCATGACATGATGCATAAAGAGATAGAAGTTTATGTCGATGATATGATAGTCAAAGCCAAGACAGAGGAAGAACATATTGTGAATTTGAGAAAGCTTTTTAAAAGACTAAGAAGATGCCAGCTAAAACTCAACCCAAATAAGTGTACTTTTGGGGTGACATCTGGGAAGCTGTTGGGATTTGTAGTAAGCCAAAAAGGAATTGAAATAGACCCAAATAAAGTAAAGGCTATTCAAGACTTGCCACCCCCACGAACATAAAAAGAAGTCAGAGGATTTTTGGGGAGATTAAATTATATAGCTCGGTTTATTTCACAACTGACGGAAAAGTGTGATCCCATATTCCGCCTTCTTCGCAAGAATAACTCAGGGGAATGGAGTGAGGATTGTCAAAGAGCTTTTGAAACAGTGAAAAGATATTTGTCGAGCACTCCGATCTTAGCACCACCCATCTCAGGCAAACCCTTGATTCTGTATTTGTCGGTTTATGAAAATTCAATGGGGTGTGTGCTGGGGCAACGTGACCAAACTGAGAAGAAAGAAAGGGCTATCTATTATCTCAGCAAGAAGTTCACTGAATGTGAGACAAGATACTCACCCATTGAAAAGTTGTGTTGCGCTTTAGTATGGGCTACCCGAAGGCTTAGGCAATATATGTTGTATCATACTACTTGGCTTATATCCAAGCTTGATCCCTTGAAATATCTAATGGGTGTGCCTGCATTATCTGGAAGATTAGCTCGTTGGCAGATCTTATTGTCCGAATTTGACATCCAGTATGTAAACCAGACGGCAATTAAAGGAAGTGCTATAGCAGAATTCATTGCAAGCAGGGCTTCGGAAGAATATGAGTCGTTGAGCTTTGATTTCCCAGATAAAGATTTAATGGCTATTTCGGTAGAAGAAGCAGTGGTATCCATTAGTAAATATTGGAAGTTGAACTTCGATGGTGCTTCAAATGCCATGGGACATGGAATCGGGGCAATTTTGGTCTCACCAGAGGGAGAGCATTATCCTTTCACCAGTCGGCTTAATTTTGTTTGTACTAACAATATGGCTGAGTATGAAGCTTGTGTTCTGGGTATTAGAGCTGCTGTTGAACGCAAAGTAAAAATGCTCAAAGTGTATGGTGATTCAGCTTTGGTAATCTACCAACTCAGAGGAGAATGGGAGACAAAAGATCCCAAGCTTGTAGAATACCGTAAGTTGGTTATGGAGCTTGTTGAAGAATTTGAAGAAGTAACTTTCAATTACCTCCCCAGAGAAGAGAATCAAATGGCAGATGCCTTAGCCACACTGGCAGCAGCGTTTAAGATGAACGAGCATTCAAATATGATGCCCATTGAAATGAAGGCTTATGAGTATCCAGCCCATTGTTTTAATATTGAAGAGGAAGAAGATGTAAATCCCTGGTATTATGATATCTTACAATATATAAGGTATCAGAGTTATCCAGAACAGGCCACTGAGAATGATAAGAGAACCATTAGAAGAATGGCATCAGGGTATGTGCTTGATGGTGAGACCCTATACAAGAAAAGTCTGGATCAAGTCTTGTTAAGATGTGTGGAGGCGAAAGAAGCCAAATTGATTCTTGAAGAAGTGCATGAGGGAATATGTGGTACCCATGCTAATGGGCATGCTATGGCTAGGCAGATTATGAGATTTGGGTATTATTGGTCAACTATGGAAACAGACTGTATCAATTATGCCCGAAAATGTCACAAATGTCAGATTTATGGGGATAAGATACATACTCCTCCTCATCCGTTGCATGTAATGACAGCTCCGTGGCCATTCTCAAGGTGGGGCATGGATGTTATTGGACAAATTTCGCCCAAAGCTTCAAATGGTCATCGCTTCATTCTGGTAGCCATAGATTATTTCACCAAGTGGGTAGAAGCAGCTTCTTACGCAAATGTTACCCAGTCTACAATATGCAAATTTTTGAAGAATGAGATCATTTGTAGATATGGTTTACCAGAGAGGATTATCTCCGATAATGCGTTGAATTTAAATAATAAGATGATGGACTCGGTCTGTAAACAGTTCAAAATAAAGCATCATAATTCCACCACTTATCACCCAAAGATGAATGGGGCAGTAGAGGCGGCCAATAAGAACATCAAAAGGCTCATAGAGAAAATGACTGAGACCTATAAGGATTGGCATGAGAAGTTGCCCTTTGCTCTGTTTGCTTATCGAACTTCAGTACGGACTTCAACTGGGGCAACTCCGTTTTCTTTGGTTTATGGGATGTAAGCTGTCTTACCTATTGAGGTGGAAATTCCCTCACTTCGGATTTTGTCAGAGGTAAAGCTTGATGAGGCAGAATGGGTCCAAGCTAGGTATGACCAGTTGAATTTGATTGAAGAAAAGAGATTGAAAGCTATTTGTCATGGTCAGATGTACCAAAAACGTATGATACGGGCACATGGTAAGAAAGTTCGCCTTCGAGAATTCCATGAGGGAGATTTGGTGCTTAAAAGGATTTTGCCTATTCAGAAGGATTTCAGAGGAAAATGGATGCCCAATTGGGAAGGACCTTATGTTGTCAAGAAGGCCTTTTCTGGGGGAGCTCTAGTCCTAACTGAAATGGACGGATCAGAATTACCATATCCAGTGAATTCCGATGCTGTTAAGAGATATTTTGCTTGAAGAAGAAATAAAAGAGAAAAGAAGAAAAAAAGAGAAAAGAAGAAAAAAAGAGAAAAAAGAAAAAATGATGGAAAAAACGAAAAGAAAAAAAAGAGAAAAAATGGAAAAAGGAAGGAAAAGAGAAAAATGAAAAAAGAGAAATAAAAGGAGGGTTCAAGATGAAAACCCGAAAAGGGCGTCTTGGAACCAAAGGAGGTCTCAAGTTGAAAACCCGCAAAGGGCTACTTGAGTTGAATTTGAAATTCAGAATTCGCGCATGGTGGAGGTTCTGAATCAATTTTAGAAGTGGAAAGAGCTCCTAATATGGATAGTAACAATGACAGTTGGTGATCAAGGATGAGACTAAAGATTAATGAGTCTCGATGAAAACAACCAGAAGAGAAATTGAATGCATATGAGATTCAATACTGGTTTAGGGCATCTAATGATAGAGATTTGGGGAGTTTAGAAGTAGCTTCATACTCTTAAGCACCACAATTTTGGAAATCCTTCTGACAGAAGCTACATTCGAGACATTCTAACGGCGTGCCAGTTCAAAAGCATTTGCATTATTGATATTTGAAGACGCCTACTCTTTTGTTCTTTTGCTGTTTCCAGTTAAAAGTTTGCCATTTAGTTGCCTAAAATTCTATGTATTTATACAAATAAAGAGATGTCTTTTCTTGTTAATTTCCCTCTTGCAAGCATCTTATTTTTAAAAGTTAAAACATATAGCTTAACTTGAAGTACATGAGATCATTTTGTATTATTGTGCAAAAGGTTTTGGAAAATGCAGGTATTCTGAAGTTGACAATGGTTTAAACATTTGAGCTTGTGTGGTTACGGGAAAGTGAAATCTTGAAGTTCGTAGAAAATTTCAGCCATTAAAAGATGACCCTAAGAGATTGTTGTTTGTCGAGAGGTTGGTCATGGGTACTGACGGGTTTCAAGAAAGAAATAAGTCAAGGTACTGTTAAGCCGAGAGATATGGAATTGAGATTGTTAACTGGGGTGAACTGGTCAAACGTTCTGTGCCCAAGATGAAGCCGAGTTCCATCGAGATCAAAAGGAGATAGAGTTCCTTCAAAGAAGAAAGTGCATCAAATTGCATATTTGCATACATTTAGGCATGAATAGGATCATGGCACTCATAATTGCATGACGACTTAAGCATTTGCAGGTTCCCCAATGATAGTTGAAGATTGAAGATATTGAAGCATCGAGATGAAGATATTTGGTTTGGAGATTTTGAAAAGAATGATGTTTATATGAAAACTGAGCTAAAGCAGATTCAAATATCCAATGGCTCCAGACAAGTTTTCACGATGGAGATGGATTTTCAAAAATTTTCTCAACTTCTAAATTTCTTAGTATAATATTTTTCAAATATACATTCATGATGAATAATGTTTGATTTTCAGGTTTGACCTTTGAAGCAAATCATCTATAAGCCTTCACGAAAGAGTAGTGAAGCAAATTAGTTCGTTGAAGATTGAGTCCTATACTCTCTGAATGAATAGGGAGCGGACAAGTTCGTTGAAGATTGAGTCCTATACTCTCTGAATGAATAGGGAGCGGACAAGTTCGTTGAAGATTGAGTCCTATACTCTCTGAATGAATAGGGAGCGGACAAGTTCGTTGAAGATTGAGTCCTATACTCTCTGAATGAATAGGGAGCGGACAAGTTCGTTGAAGATTGAGTCCTATACTCTCTGAAAGAATAGGGAGCGGACAAGTTTGTTGAAGATTGAGTCCTATACTCCCTGAAAGAATAGGGAGCGGACAAGTTTGTTGAAGATTGAGTCCTATACTCTCTGAATGAATAGGGAGCGGACAAGTTCGTTGAAGATTGAGTCCTATACTCTCTGAATGAATAGGGAGCGGACAAGTTTATTGAAGAACGAGTTCTATACTCCCTGAACGGATAGGGAGCGGACCCGTTTTATGAAGATTGTTCGAGTTCTATACTCCCTGAACGGATAGGGAGCGGACCCGTTTTATGAAGATTGTTCGAGTTCTTATACTCCTTGAAAGAAAAGGGAGCAGACCCGTTATTTGAAGATTTTTCAAGTATCACTTCTCTTGAAGTAACAGTAATATTGAGTGGTTTAATCTTTTGAAGTTCTCGTGACCGGACAAATTCGACCATCTTTTAATCTTTGTTCTATTCTCGTTACACGACAATGAATAAAGAGGGGCAGCTGTAGATGCTCGTTTCTGTCCGGGGCCAAGTCGGAGCAGACCCGAAGCAGAGCAGCCCGAAGCAGAACAGTTGGAGGCCCAATTCAGCGACCCAATTCAAGCCCAATGACCCAACAACATTATCATCTAAGTCAGTTCACGTAAAATCAGGGAAAACCGAAAAATGATTACTGGGAGTTAACCAAAACAAAGTGGGGAAGGGTCAGTTTTACTGGAAATTAACCACTGAAAACGTGGGAGGAGAGAGCACAGGAGAATAAGGGGGCTCAGTTTTGAAACGAGGGGGGAGGAACCATTTTGGCAGGAATTAACAGAACAAAACACAATCAAAAAGAAAAAAACAGTGAAAAGAAAACCAACGAAGAAAGGCACGAAAGATCGTCTGGATTTTTGGTTGTTTTGTGTTACATACAGAACCACAAATAAAAATAGTGAGTGTAAACAACATTCTTTTCCCTGGTATTCAAAGATCAAACGGTTGTACAACAAGAATTTGAAAATCAAAGGAAACAGAACACACGGAATCAACAAGGGTATTTATTTTATTTTCATTTTCCATTGTTTTCATAATGTTCTTGAGTGTATGTATTTCGAATCAAACCCAAATCAAAAACGTAAAGGAATAGCAGTATGTTTACCTTAGAGATTGGGGCCATTTCCAGTGCCACGGTTACATCCTTAGGGCAGAAGCTTGTTAACTTAGCATCTTCGAGTCGATTTAGGAGATTTCGTTTGGAAAAAATAATCTAAAAAATATGTATTATGAAAATGTTAGAAACGAAATTTGTTTATTGGAATGAAAACAATAATGAAATTTTTGCCTTACTTTTTCATTGATATACTTCCTTCCGTTGTTGGGGCTTTGAGCGATGGAGGTTTGTGAGGGCCGTTTTGCTTCGGTTAGGGTTTCGTTTAGGATGTCATAGAACATAGGTGGTCGGTTTAGCCATTTTCAGTTGTACTAAGTGGTGGCCTGTGGGGACTAAGGCTTTTGGGAGTCTCGGCTGTGGGAGAAGAAGGAAGCTATAGTCGGTTTAGGGGATGAGAAGTTAGTTGAAGAGAGATGAGGGTCGGGTATGGTGGTTCAAGGAGAAGAGCGACGCTGTTGTTGGCTAGAGGTTGGTCTGGGTTTCGTCGGACCACGGAGGTCGAGATTTTAGGTGAGCAGGGAAACGGTTCCATTAGGTTTCTGTCGAGAGAAGATGGAGAAGAAGGGAACATTGCGGCGTTGTAGGGGTTGGTCTTAACAGAAAGAAGGTTTAATTTTTAGGTTAAATCTTAGGTTTTAATTAACAGGGATAAAGCGACGTCGTTTAGGTGTTTAGAGTACCTATTTCACGTGTGGGTTATCTACAAAGGGAGCCATTCAACTTTCAAGGTCATGCATTCTGGTCCTGAAGTCGAATCTTTTATGTTTTAATTATGTCTTTTTATTTCATGAACATTTGAATTTAGTCCTGGACACTAGTATATTTATTTTCCATTTACTCATACATTTGGCTCATAATTCTCTTCATGTTATATCTTAGTACTTGAATATAATCTTTTCTGTTTTTTTTTTAGCTATCAATTGTTACATTCATTTAAATTTAATCATTATATTTATGTATATATACACTTTTTAAAATTTATAGTTTAGCATGTTATAATTTTGTTTTTATATTTAGGTCATATGTGTACATAATATGTTAATATGCATAATTTATGATTTTTAATTAAAATATACATATATGATTTTTTGTATGTCACGTTGTATGATATTTTTAATTTTGTTTAATTAATTTTGGCATGACATCCACTTTTTGCATAATTTGCATGATAGCCTCACGTGCATAACTCGACCTATTACATAATCGGGCTAAGGGTAATACCCTTTTAATTTAAAATTGTTTCGAGTGGCCTGTCTTAACTGATTAGAGGGCCGTTTTGACTATTTTAAATTAAAAGTGTATCCCGAAAGTGAAACCAAAAAATTGATTCGTCGCCTAAAATTTGGGAACGAAAGAAAAGGAAATGTTCGTTTATTTAAATTTATCGAGAAAAGGTTGTTATAACTTTTAAGATCTGGTCTCGATATTTGTAAATAATCGAACATTCTTTATCTTTCTAAAACGACTCGGTAATTTTAATTTAATTTATTTGAGTGCTTTTGAATGTTTTTAAATTTACATCTTTGTTCTATGGGATCAAAAATCAAATTATGTCTGAATTTGTAAAGTTCATTGCAAGGACGTTAATTAATCGACTAGGTACCGATTTAGGGCGTTGTGGGGGTGCTAATCCTTCCCCACACGTAACCGACTCCCGAACTCATTTTTTGGTAACGCAGACCTCAATTTGTTGTTTTAATTAAAATTAATTTTTATTTAAAATGACAAAGCATTTTTGGGTGCCCAATCACACCCTAATCAAAGATTGGTGGTGAGTCTTCGAACCGTATGTTTTGATCGTAAAAGAAATCCAAAATTTTTCGAAACGAGAGGTATTTTAAATCACATTTGTTTTTAAATTAAAAAGAGATCATTAAGAATTAATGTGGTTTTCAAAATTTCACTTTCTCACCCTTTAAGGGAAAAATCGTTTCGACATAGTGGGGATAATAGAGCCGTTTAAGTGTGAAAACAATTAATTTTTCTAGGTGGAGCATCTCATGCATCGATGCATGATCAAGTATGCATCGGTGCATTCGTGTAAAATTCAAATATTTTGACCGTTGGAACACTTGATGCATCGGTGCACCAAGTGTGCATCGATGCATGAAATGCATTTGATGTTTGAAAAATAGCCTGATGCATCGATGCATGGCTTGTGCATCGATGCATCAAATGCATTCGATGTTTTGAAAATATTCAGAGTGCATCGATGCATGGAGAGTGCATCGGTGCATGGAATGCATTCGATGTTCAATTAATTCATCGATGCATCGATGCATGGACTGATGCATCGGTGCATGCCTTTGAATAATTGATTTAAGGCTTGTTTTTGGTTCAAAATACTTTGTGAAAATTGTTTCAAAAATAGTTTAAGTACAAATCACAATTTTACACATTTAGTAAGGATTAAAATTGATCTTGAAAAACTTGGAGTAATAATTTGATATTCGGTTAATTGAATCGAATTTGTAAAATCATTTGTGAAATCTTAAAATTCATTTAACTTAATTTGTTATATCGAAATATCAAAAATGTTTTCAACATAATGAAATTGGAGGAGTCGGTCTTCCCCACAACGAAATATCTTCTAACAAACTTCTGAGCCACTCGGCTTCTTGCCCAACTAGGTCAAGAGCTATAAACTCTGACTCCATAGTAGAACGAGCAATACAAGTATGCTTTGATGATTTCCACGAGATTGCTGCTCCACCCAAAGTAAAAATATATCCGCTCGTAGAGCTTACCTCATCATTATCAGAAACCCAGTTGGCATCACAATATCTTTCCAGTACCGCGGGAAAGCCAACAAACTCAAGTTTCCAATCCAAAGTACCCTTAAGATATTTCAGTAAGCGTTTAAGAGCAATCCAGTGCTCACCACTCGGATTATGAGTATATCTACTCAGTCTACTCACAGCATAAGCAATATCAGGCCGAGTATAGTTCATTAAGAACATTAAGCTTTCGATTAACTTAACATATTCAGTTTAGGAAACACTACTTCCTTTATTCTTAACTAGATGTATGCTAGGGTCATAAGGAGTTCGAACAGGGACGACATCAAAACTGTCAAATTTCTTTAGCACTTTCTCTATATAATGTGCTTGACATAAAGAAAATCCCTTCTCAGTTTTGGTAACCTTGACTCCTAAGATTACATCTACTTCTCCTAAATCTATCATCTCAAACTTATTGGACAAGAAATTTTTAACTTTGTTAATGGACTCAATGTTAGAACTGAAAATCAACATGTCATCAACATAAAGACTTATGATAACACATTCAGTGTCAAACATCTTTGAATACACACAAGCATCCGAACCATTCACAACAAAACCAAAACTAAGAATAGTTTTATGAAATTTCTCATACCACTGTTTAGGAGCCTGCTTAAGTCCATAGAGTGACTTTTTGAGTCTACAGACTTTGCCTTCCATACCAGGTGCTTCAAAACCTAGTGGCTGCTCCATGTAAATCTTCTCATTTAGATCTTCATTCAAGAAAGCAGTCTTAACATCCATTTGATGTACATGCAACTTATGAATAGAGGCTAGTGCAAATAATGCACGAATCGTTGAGATTTTTGTAACGGGAGAATATGTATCAAAATAGTCTAAACCAAACCTTTGAGTGAACCTTTTGACGACTAACCTTGCCTTGTATCGCTGAATCGAACCATCTGGCCTTAGTTTCTTCCGGAAGACCCATTTGTTGGAGATTGATTTGAATCTCTTAGGCAAGTCAACTAATTCTCAAGTATGATTAGACATTATCGATTCTAGTTCATCACTAACAGCGCTTTTCCAAAACCTAGCATCAATAGATTTTATAGCTTCTTCAAAAGTTTTTGGGATCCTCATCTAACAGAAAAATTTGAGCTATATGATCTGAAATGGAGTCTAAATCATTTATCTCATAAATAAAGGAAGTAATAAAGTCTGGTCCAAAACAGGTTTCAACTCTTTGCCTTTTACTTCTTCTAGGCTCGAAATCAATTTGTTCAGAAGACCTAGCAGGATTACTAGAAGAAGTGGATGTAATATATTCTATTTGTGTTTCAATATTCATTCTCGGTTCCTTTAAAGGAAATTATTTTCAAAGAAAACAGCATCCATTGACTCACAAATAGAATAATCTTGTAAAAGCATGAATCTGTATGCAACATGTCGCAACCGTCTTTCAGTTGGGCCCCGAAATTGGGCTTCTACTTAGAAAAATGTGGATTGGAGTCGCCACCGATCATTTATTTAAAAATAAATGGGTTGATCGGATACCCTATTTCTTACCTGATCTGCGTCTTACCAGAAATATGTCGGGCTCGAGAGTCGGTTACGGTCAAGGAAGGATTAGCACCCTTGAACCGCCCTTTCGGTACTACGTAATTTCCAGTTGTCTTAATTAAGAAAAATAACAAGTTAAATTAAAAGGTAAAGTTTCGATCCTAATTACTTACCCTTGATTGATTTGAAAATATCCTTTAAAAAAAATCGAGAAATGTGTTAGATAAACAAGATAAAGAAAACAAATAAGATACAAGGGAAAAATAAAATAAATAAAATAAATAAGTAAGATAAGAAAAAAAAATAGTAAAGTAATAATTATATATAGTAATATTTGAAAAAAGGAAATATATATATATATATATATATATATATATATATATATATATATATCAAAGTATTAATAAAATAAATAAGCTATATATACACCAAATACTTAAAAATAGAAAAGCTACCCTTCCAATTCACCGAAAGTGGGGGGGCTTTAGTAAGAAATAAGACAAAAAAAATGGGCCCTCTAGGTTAGTAGTATATAATATAGTGTTTAATAATAATAATGATAAAAACACAAGGTTTTTTTTAAATAATAATATAATTATAATGAATAAAAAACAAAAATAATAAAAATAATATAAAGTTATAAGATATATTACATAAATAAAGAAATAATCAAATAAAAATAATTAAGAATATATATATATTTAATAATAGGTATATAAATAAACTATTAAAAGTATAAAAAATATATACGACTAGATAAAGATAATTAAATATATATATAGTAATATTAGACTTATAAGTAAAATATTAAAGAAATATATATATATATAATAATAATAAATATAGTAAAAAAATAAATGAAAATAATTTAATATATATATATATACATATAATAATAATAATATGAATAATAAAAATAAATGAATAAAATATCCATATAATAAATAAAGGGACTAATATAGATTTTTAAAAACTCTTCCCCTCCTTTAACCGAAAATCAAACCGGTTTTTAAAAATAAGCCTCGGGGTAGATCTAGGTTCAAAACTTCGAAACCCCACCTATTTTGGTCATCGGCACAACCCACGTTTTGGGTTATTCGAACCAAAACTCAAGAAAAATAACGTGCACATGCAAAAGAAAGAAAAAATAAAATGCTACCTTTTATTTCCTTTTCGAATCCTTTACAATAGTTTTGTCTTTGTATATTCTCGTGCTTTCCTCTATGTTTTGTGTGTAAATCGTGTGTTACAATGGTGAGTTACAATGGCTATTTATAGTGCTTGTGGATCCTATCTTTAGGAATTTAAATCTTAGTAGAACTATATCCTATTTTTAGGAGTTTGAATCCTAGCAAAATTTTATCCTATTTTTATGAGTTTGAATCCTAGTATGACGAAAATGTGAGTTGACACAACACTATTCATAGCATACCCTATAAACACTGCATCAACAGTTTTAGGTTCGATGGTGGACTTCTTAAAGTCTGGCAAACCCACTTTGGCCAGACACCCCCACACTTTCAGGTATTGTAAATTAGGAGCATATCCTTTCCACAATTCATATGGGGTAGAATCTAATTTTTTATGAGGAACTCGGTTCAAGATATGAGTTACCGATAGAATGGCTTCCCCTCACATGTTATCAGATAACCCTGAACTTATTAGTGAAGAATTCATCATCTCTTTTAAAGTTCTATTTTTCCTTTCGGCTATATCATTCTGTTGAGGAAAATAGGGGGCTGAAGTTTCATGAATTATATCATTCTTTTCACAAATATCTTTTAAGAAATTAGATTCATATTCACCACCTATATCTGATCTAACCCGTTTGATTCTCCTATCTAATTGATTTTCTACTTCTGCCTTATAAATAAGAAAGAAGTTTTAAGCTTCATCTTTAGTTCTTAGGAGATAAACTTTTGTATATCTTGAATAATCATCTACAAAAGTTATGTAGTAGTGTTTTCCTCCTTTACTTTCAGTGTTTCTAAAATCTACTAGATCAGTATGAATGAGTTCTAACAGTTCAGTCTTTCTATTATAAACAGTCTTAAAGTGAGGTCTAGTATGCTTAGCTTCTACACAAATCTCACATTTGTTAAAGCTAGTTGTGTCTAGTTTTGGCAGAACATTCATATTCATTAATTTCTTTAAAGCATGAATATTCACATGTCCTAATCTAGCATGCCACATATCAATGGATTCAACAATATAAGCAGAAGTGGTAGCTTTATTTTCATTAAATTGAGTTTCTATGACAAATAAAGCATTGCTTAAAAACCCTTTCCCCACATAATCACCATTTCGGAAAAGTACAAGTTTATCTCTCTCAAAAACTAACTTAATGCCTGCCTTATTCAGAAGCCTAGTACTTATCAAATTTCTACGCAAGGCAGGTACATACAGAACATTATTTAAAGCCAGAGTTTTACCAGAAGTCAGCTTGAGTAAAACCTTACCTTTGCCTATCACTTCAGAACTGCTAGAGTTCCCCATGTACACACGTTCACCAGTGTTCCCATCCTTGAACTCGATGAAAAACTCCTTCCTTGCGCTGAAATGCTTCGAAGCGCCAGTGTCAACTACCCATTCTGAACTGTTCTCCACCAGATTAACTTTTGAGACCACCGCAGTAATGATCTCATCATCTTCTTCTACAACGTGCATCTGTGGCTTGTTTTCATTCTGGCGGTGTTGGCATTGGTAAGCTTTGTGGCCGGGTAAACCGTATACATAACACTTGAACGTCTTTCCTTCCGGTTTGGCCTTTCCTGACTTCTTGAAGTTGGTAGCCTTCTGTGGTTTCGTCTTCTTGTCTTGATTACCACGTTTCATGATCTTCTTAAATTTAGACTCAACCAAGTTGGCTTTAAAAGATAAATTACTCATAGAATTAGTAAGCTTATCTTTTAAACGGTTGGCTTCTTCAATCTTCATATGGCCCACAAGTTCTTCAAGCGAAATGTCTCTCTTCTTATGCTTAAGAGAGTTGCGGTAGTCGGACCAGGACTTGGGCAACTTCTTAATGAGTACATTGGCTTGCAGCACCTCACACATTTGCATCCATTCAGCGATGATGTCAGCGACTAAGTTCTCATAGTCATGGACTTGATCCATTATTGGCTTGCCGTCTGTCATCTGGAATTTGAGCCATTCGCCAACAACATACTTCTTGATGCCCGCATCGTCCGCACAATACTTTTTGTCGAGAGTGTCCCATATTGCCTTGGCACTCCTTTCTCTAAGGAATATATCAAATAGTTTATTTGACATGTGGCTGAGCAGATATCCTTGCACTGTCTTGTTGTCTTTCTCGTATTTCACGTAGATAACGAGAGCGGCAGCGGCAGTTGCTAAGGCATCATCATTGAGGACCACATCCGCATCATTACCGGCAGCTGGGGTTGGCGGCATGGTAGGTGGTGGCTTGAGTAGCACATAGTCAAGATCAAGCTGCTCGAAGAATATCAGGATTCTTTGGGACCACCTTCTATAATTCTTTCCATCAAGTGCATCGAGCTTGGAAAGATCAGGGATTAGTTTGCTCAAAGATGTTGTCATGATTGCAGTATAGGGAATTTGTTTCTAAATTGTTGGATATATAAACTGCAAAACTACACCGTTAGCACTGACTGGAAATATAAACAGTAATTAAAAGGAACAAATTCGTAAACCGTGTCGTGGCAAAAACCACTGCCTTAGAAACGAATTCACCCCGATGTGTGTAATCGCTATAGTAGGCGGACCGTCCCCCGAGGTTAACACGGTCGCTCCGAATTCTGTACACCCGAAACCGGAGTGGACTGCTGGTGGTATTACTCTTCTGATTGGAAAGCACTCAGAGAGAACTCACAGAGAGAACTGTAGAAAACACTTTTGTAAGTGAATTGTGAATGTTTGAGAGTGAGTTGAGAAGATGAATATAACTCTCTATTTATAGGCTAGAAATAGGGCTAATATCGTCCATAAAATTTCAGGATTAAATCTCTTCTTTTGTAACAGCTGAAACGTCTAGATGAACCTGACTCAAAAGTAGTCCAGGTTCATTGCATCATTATTCAGCTATTATAACTCCTGAAATTATATCATGTAACCCCTGGAATTAAATCAAATAACTCCTGTAACTCCTGATATTAACAACTTGTCTCCTCTGTTCAAAGCTAGAAATCAGTCCAGATACATCTTAACGTTTTTTATTTAATTTAGGAAAAAACTGTTTAATTTCTGATAACTCTCATAAACCAGCTGTTATCATTTGAAATTAAATAGTCCTCAGCAACCTATAAATATCAGTTGAAATCTTTCAAATTTTTCCATTTGTTTCTTTCAAAGAGAAATTCCTCAAGAATTTTCTCTAAAAAGATAGTATCCGCGCGGACGTGAAGAAGACACGTATTACCACGACCACGAGCCGAGAGGGACGGACGGCGACGGCGGTGCGCGAGAGTCCCCCTTGTTCTCTATCACTAAACAATGAAGTGGGAAAGCCAAGCCTTAAATACCATTCCCAATAATATTTCCAATACTATATGGGATTGAGCATTACCAACAGACCTTGGTCGGCTAATGCTGGTGTCCAGAAGATGCAAGTCATTATGTGTTTCTGTTCCCTGTTGAAAATAGAAACAGTACAAATAACTTGATTTCTAGCTAGTCAGCGCTTCAATGAATTTATTGAAAGCTTCAAAGCTGCAATCTGCTGGAATCCGTGACAAGTGCTTCAGTGATTTAATTTCAGAGCTATGTTCCCTCAAGTCCTTATATTTGCACTGTTCTGAAGGACATCCGTATCAAAAGTTCATCACTCAAGCAGTTGAAAATCATAAACGAGAAACCTGTTGATCTCTGTGGTACTCCTAATTCATCTTTTAAATGAAACAAGTCGTTAGCTAGGTTTTGTATTTGCAACTTACATTTTTGTGTTTCATTAATCTTTTAAATGAAACAAGTCATTAGCTAGGTTTTGTTTGAGCAACTTGCATTTTTGTGTTTGCATGTGGAAAGTTGATCGATATTCGGCATGCATGATGAGATATAAAATTATAGGGATATAAACAGGCCCATGATTTCCTTCTTTTCCTCTACCTTTAGATTATTCAACTATCTTGTGCAGATTTTGCATAGGTTTGGTCGCTTGCCAAGTGTAGATGAAGTGAGAAATTTGGGTATAGATTATTGTTTCTTCATGGATGAGCAAGTACCAATCATTGCCTTGTTTCTGAAAGCAATCTCTTGTTTGGAAACATTCTACTTGACATCATCTTGAGCTGTTGCTGATGGGGAAGAAGCAAAGCCTGGTGATGATTTGGGATCCCATGTGGAGTTTTGGGAGAAGCAAGAACTGAGGTTCATTGATGGACTAAAGAAAGAGTGGAGGTTGACAGAGAAGAGGGGAATGATATGTAGTTGGTGAAGTATTTGGTGAAGCATGCTAGAGATCTGGAATACCTGACCATTGTTTGCAGACTTTCCAGGGCATGATAGTATTTCGGGACATCTGAAATGGTATATCAAGGCCTCCACCAAGTTGGAACTTGTGCTTTATTACATCTGAGAGGACCTCTAGAAAACTCGGAATCTCCGTCAAATAGAACCTGTAAGAACTGTCAATCTCCATCAATCAAAGTCTTCAGAGACCTCTTCAGATCCTCCAAGTAACCTACATCCTTCGAACAAGAAGAATATTTGTCTAACCCGTTAGTTTACAAGTTGCAATGACACTATGGTTGACACATACATTAAAAGTTACTATAAATACTCTCAATTAAGACCGAAAAAATGATGAACCTCCTACATTCTACCCATGTTTTTGTATTCTTTCTCATGATCACTTCTCTCATACAGAGAGACACCGATCGTGATTCTTTGCCTAAACTAAAAATGGTGAACTGTCAATGGCTGATAAGATAAACTTGTTTCCATTAAGCCCTAAAATTTTAAGGATTTAAATTTTTATGAATCTGTGAATAATGTGTGATGGTGCTTATCTGAATGTAAATTTTTGCAAGCTCTCTTGAATGGCCATTATTGACCTATAGCTCTCATCTAAATCGCAGTGGGACAGTCCCTAAAGCATGGCATCTGGGCAGAAGATGTGAACGACAAAATAGTGCCCATGGAAAGATGTATGAAATAACCACTGGAAGGGCATGCTGTCCTCAACTGGCATTGACTGCTTGGATTTAATTCTTGAGCATGGTTCAGGTATTATATCTGCCAGTCTATTATGGTCCTAAATTATGTGACTGGTAGCCTTTACTGCATCTGCAAAAAAAAAAAAAAAAAGTCAATTTTCCTTCTATGGTATTGGCCATTGGGTATTGAGTGGTGGTGGCATTTACCAGATTCAAGTAAGGTAAATTATCCACATAACAGGAATTTATTTCTCTGTCAATTGATCTTGAATGTGTTGCCTACGATTCATGTATTAAATGCTTTAGAGCTGTTTGTAGAAATTGGTCTCACTAGTAAAACATAATTTTTTTTAGAGATTATAAGTTCAAACAATTATACATTGTCATTAAATTAAAAAATATATATAAATAAATATTGTTTTTAATATTATATTATTAAAAGAAAACTAGTTTAGTTCGAGAAAAAGAAAGAAAGAAAGAAATATTGCGTTTAGCATGGATGGTTCCGAGGCAAGCAACATGATAATCCCGGAGGTCGGTGGTTTCATGAATACTAAAATTTATAATTTTAGATTCATTTTTCACCGTCGTCATGGGTATGTTCTGCAAAGTTTAATTGTTACAATCTGCCGACACATGCTCATACATCATAGTTTCTGAATTTAACTCAAATTAATTTAATTTAAGGGTAAACTACATGTTTAGTACCCTAGCCATCACTTTATTCCTTTCTGGTCATCAAACTATTACTTTTTTTCAAAATCATACCTATCATTACATTTTAGTTTCATTTTAGTCATAGACAATTAAAAAAATTAACAAAATTATTGACATGATATTTAAAAAAAATCAATGATGACGTGACATTATCTTCTGGTAATACATCAATATCACTGTTGGTTTTTTTACGGTTGATGACTAAAATGAAATCAAAATATAACATTAGATTTAATTTTAAAGAAAAATAATAATTGAATGACCAAAACAGAATAAAAGTGATAGTTGGATACTAAACGTGTTATTTACTCTTTAATCTCAAAATAAAACCCTTAATCTTAGAGTTACTAAATAAACGTAGTATCATTTAAATATAGTTTTGGTAACTTGGGAGTAGTGATAAGTGAAAGAGGTGGCAATATATTTGTTAAATTTCAAGACGTAGGATTAGGGAGATGATTAAATTCAACGTATGCTTCCCAAACAACTAATTCCTAGGTGCTTGCTATGCATCCTTCTCTTCTTTTTGTTAAATGTTTAATTATTCATCGTTCTTGTAATGCAGACAGCAGCATTTCCAAGAATTAACCTTTCTGCAAACTTTATAATGACTTAAGGCTTGAATTGTAGAGAAATAATAATAATAAATAATTGCTTTGGATACCAAATTTTGTATAAAAAAACAACATTTGGATGGAGGTTTTCAACGTCTCTCCTATGTTTAAAACCCTAGCAAGAAACTAGGAAGAAGAAGACAAATGTAAACAGAAAGTACGTACTTATATTTCAATCCTTCTGTGTCCCACAATGCCAAGTTCAAAAACCTAAATCCAATCAGTTCAGACAGATAAACTACGAACAATATCAACGGTCCAGAAGCACAATGGTTCAACCTAAGCTGTGAACCACAAAAACCAGACCCGACACAATCTTTTGCTATAAATACACTCTTTAGTTTACACACCAGAAAATACCGATCTCTTCATCGATGGCCTACTACGGAAGAAAAGACTCCATCTTGGATTCATTCTCTTTAAGCCCTCTGCCTTACCCAGTTCTGCTAATCCTGGCTCTCACATCCATCTTTCTCGGAATATCAACCTACCTTAACTACGAATCAGCTGTCGAATCTGCTGAAGAGCAAATGAGTTTGGTGCTTTTTGCCACACCAGTACTGTTGATCCTCTTGGCACGATGGCTTTCGTCTGTGGATGTTTCCAGTATGCTGTTTGGTTCATCAGCGTACCAACATATCCACCGGACTCATCAACTCTCTTCGGAAGGCACGTCGCCGTGGGCGGTGGCTGCTTTCATTGTGTTGCTGTTAGTCATGTTGCAGTACCAGTCAATTTTTCGTGAGAGCTGGCTTGTATGATTAGTAGCAGTACTATAGTTTGTGAAACTATGCTGTGATTTTCTTTTTCTTTTAACGGGGTTTTGCCATGTTAGATCCAAGATGATATGTATGCTAGTAACGCTTTTCAAAACAATAAGAGTGAGAGTAGATTTTGCTTAGTTTATTTAACTTCCAAAAACCAAAGTTCATTTCTGGGAAAATTGAACTTGAAAAAAAAAATCTCAGCCCATCCCAGTGTTGATTATCGATTTGTCGATCAAATGAAACGTCGGTTTCAAATTTGAAGCTTTCTGTTTCGGGTTTGTGTCATGACAGACGAGCTGTCCCTGTTTTTAGGCCTTGATGACTGCAACATTCAACAAGAATCAAACCTACCGGTGGCCAAGTGGTCCAGTGTTTTATCAAGCCATGAATATCCACCCCGAGTAGGGATGGCTATGGATTGATCGGATTTTTTATTCATCCGCACCCAATCTAAAAATTAATTTCTTCAACTCACGCTAGACTCAATTTAAGTTTAGAAAGATCTCATCCAATCTGATTTTTTAAGTCAAAATTCACACTCGACCCAATTTATAATATATATATATATAATCATATTTATTAGATAAAATAAAAACTTAATTAAAAAAATATTATTATACATATTTCTAAATATTTAACAGATAATTATAATATTATATTATGTTAAGTCAAATTTATCTTTAATATGAACCTAGCCCAATTCAATATCATCTTTATAAAATGAACCCGATCAGTTCAGAACTGTAATCCGGGTGAAATACCAAGGAGAAAAAACCATTGATATCTTAAAACAACACTTTTGTTGCTGAGAAAAACATGTTTCAACATCTTAACAAATACATATATACAGATACATGATTGTATCTGGCACCTGCATCCGAATTCAATTAACATTGACTATTTCAGTAGTCAATAATCGGTTCATGATTTCTTTGTAGTTTTCAAGTAATTGCATCTTCCTCAAGACTCGAATACGATATCATAATGTTGTTGAAAAAAAAGGTATTTTTTCTGGGTTAAATCCAGAATTTAAAACAAACCAAATGAGTAAGTGAAGTTTAGATTAGCAAATGAGAATCAAACAGTAAGCATTTGGAGTGCACTATGCACTCTTTTATCAATGGTAGTGAATTATGTATAGTGCCCGCAACAGTCGAAAGAAATTTAACTTATAGAACATTGGAAAGATACAACAGATATTTTTCCTATTTATCTGGGGAGGAAAGCAATTGAATAAGTTATCAAAACGCCATGGGACACTAACTCATACATCACCCATGAAGCTTCAACCTGAAGCAGCTTCTCTTTGTACTTTTATTCGTCACTCGAATCCACTTTATATATGTATTTAAGCAGCAACCTTTTTGGATGTTACAGAATTGACAATTGTAGCAAACTCGGGCCCCTGCAGCATCAAGATAATATAGAAATAGAATGAAATCATCGGAACTGACCCGACTGATTGTAATCGGTATTCTAAGCACTCTTCTAACCAGACACTTGCATTTTATCGATAATATTATGAAACAGAATGATTAGTGGGAAATATACCTTCAAAGAAGCACCACCAACAAGAAATCCATCAATATCAGCTTGCTTTGCAAGCTCAGCACAGTTGCTTCCATTCACGGACCCTGCAAAAGAGATGTAGAGTGTCATTAGCTAGCGGTAAGTAACAGTTTGATCTAGAAGTATATGATATTCCCAAAAGCTTGATGTAATTGACGACAATATCATAGGACAAAAGATCAAAGGTCTCTTCAGCTTTCAACTGTAATGGCATGATCATATAAATCAAGCTCAAATTAGCCACTAAACAACTAATCAAACTTGGCAGGATAATACAACATCCCCTTCCTCAGATCACAGGGAAGGGGAATGAAGTATGCTCTCAGAACTGAATTTTGGCAAGTAGATTCTGCTTACACATACAATCGTATAAAGATCATGAAAATTATGATAACATGCCGGCACACAACAAGGATCCTTAGAAATAAACAATCATATAATCTCTAACTTTTCATGTCATAGATTAAAAATGTAGAGAGTATCAATGTCACACAAATAACTACTTGAACAGGAATGGCATTATAATTTAAACAAAACGTAGAAGAATTATATAGTATCCAAGCTACCTCCATATATGATGCGTGTTTTAGAAGCCACCTCCCCGGAAACATTATTTTTAAGCCAATCACGAACAGCTAGATGTACCTCCTACGCTTGTTGGGGTGTAGCCACCTTACCGGTCCCAATGGCCCATACGGGCTCATAAGCAATTACTATATTGTCCCAACTTGGTACAACATCTGCAAATGACGGAATCATTGGAATTAAGTCACAGCCCTTCCATCTTCAGTCTTCACAAGATAACCTAAAATGATAATTCATGAGGAAAGAAAGAAACAGAAATAAAAAAAGCAGGCCAGGCAAATTTACCAGCGAAAGCCTTCAGTTGCTGGAAGCATACATCAAAAGTATTCCCCTGCTTCTCTTTCTTCTAATAATTCACCAATACAAGCTATCACTCCGAGGCCCTCATTCAGAGCATAAGCAGCTTTCTTTCCAATAAACTGAGGACAATAAATCCTCAGTCAGTACCAAATATTTTCATATTTTGCATTAATAACCACAAACAACTATGCCCTTTGACTCCTTTGCAGATCGTGAGTACTGAAACTTTTACCTGATCATCTTCACCAATAATATGTCTGCGTTCAGAATGCCCTAGAATGACCCATTTGCAGCCAATATCTTTTAGTTGTTCCACGCTACAGGGAGAATCAGATGAATCATAACAAAGACACAAAGAGTTGGGACCAAATACCCAAAACTACGAAAAAAATGAAGGTTAGCAAACAGCTTCCAATATGTTTACAAAACAGATTAACTAAAAAAGGTGATGCTAAGTCATTTGAAACTTGGAACCTATTCTATGTTATCACACCTTACACCAATCAATGGGTTGAGAAAGAGATATGACTTAACAATGATATTAACCGAATAAGTTGAAACTTATACACCAGCAAGAACAAATATTCCACTAGTATCAGGGCAACAAATTTAACACATTGAGACATCATAAGTAATTGAACCCCTGGAATTTTAAACATATTTGTACTGGTAGACTAAAGTAAAGCCGCTGCCCACGACATGAGGAAGAAATTACATTAAAAAGGGATAATTGTTAGAAGTATAGCCAAAAGGCAACAAGCCTTCTATCAATCAAAGTTCCACAAAATAATTTCAATGATGATGTGGTTTTATAACCCAAGAAGAGGTAAAAATAATTTCAACAATGTTAAAGGCTACAAAAATATAAAGAATTAATTTGTTTTTCTCATAAAGAAAAAGTTAGCTAACCTGATTTCTCCAGTGAAAGCCCCACCTTTTCCAATCCAAGAGTTCTGAGCAGATACCTCAATCCTATCAGTTAATGAAGAGCTCACCATATCGAGATAGACAAAGGGGGGTGACACAACAACATCTGCTAGACAATCATGAATATCAGTAATCTTCATAACACTTAACATACATTGCATCTAAAATGCAATAAGCAAGTTTAGTTAAAAGAATTATGAAATTATACAAATTGATTCCAAGAAAGCACAAAAAGTTGTATTTGTCTAGGATGCATGTGAAAAGTGAAAGCATTGACAGCAATATCACAAAAAACGTTAGCAAATCTTTTAGCCATCAGCCAATATTAACCCCAAGCATTGTTCCGTAATGGTTTTAACCTCTCACAGATTGCAAAGTGAAGGCTGTAAATTACCAACATCATTCTCGAACTTTGCACTGTTCAAGTCAGAAACAAGCTTTGTGATGGAGTCTATTGTTCCATTCTACACGAAGAAAATAAACGTCATCAATAAAGGAAACTAAACTAGAGAAGGAATAAGATGGACATGCAAATGTTGCTACACATGAACAGAGCCCAACAGTTACAGTGTGAAATCATACTGACAGGAAAAGAACCCAAAATATATATATATAGAACAACAAAAATGAATTATATTTTGATGTACAGTAACTAGAATGGAAAAAGTGAAAATTAACAAGAACAAGGGAGTATTTTGATGTACGTAACTTGAATGGAAAAAGTGAAAATTAGGAGGGTAAGGAAAAGAAAACAGAACCACCATGATGAACACAACACTTGTTTCAAAATTGCAATAGTCTACTCAGGTAAAGCCATAACAAACTTAAGAGGCAAGTATTAGCTTAGAGAAATATTTCACATCAGATAAGCACAAAAACTTTAAAGGAAGACCTAAATGAAAATGAAAATGAAAACAATAATAATAATAATAATATTAAAAAGAACTTCAAAGAGTTGGTCATAGAGATTAGAGAACATAATATCTGAGATTAAGATTTCTTACACATTTCCAGTTACCCCCAACAAAGAACTGCAAGTACAAGGGGAAAATGAGTTAATAAACGACCGAATACAGGGAAAAGGAATACAACTACATTTACACATTTAGAAAATCTTATAGCTCAATGTTTACAATCTTCAAAAAGACAAACATATTCTCAACAAAGTTGGTTAATTCATTTGAAACCAAAAAAAGTTGAACATATATTTTAGCACCTAACAACAAACTAAATAGTTTATCCCATCCTTCTCTAGTTTCAATATCTATATCTTCTTATACATTATAGATTTAATTTCCTGAAAGCAGGTGAAAGATTAACATAAAAAGAAAGGGGAGCGGTGGGTACCTTCCCAGAGCCGGCCATGGCAACAACAGATCGGCAAGGTTTGCGAGAAGAGGAGAGGCGGAGTTGAGAGTTGATGTGTTGAAGGAAAGATTGAGATCGTGCATTGTGGAAGATTGGAGATGAGCGGCGAAGTCCACTGAACTGCGGGCAGGAAGTAGCTACCATTTCCATATCTAATCCCCGGGGGGGCTGTTTCTTGGCTTCGGTGTTTGCTAGGTAGGCGAGGCGAGGCGAGGCGATAAGCTTTCGGGGGGATTTTATGTTTCGTTGAATCACAGGGTTGGATTGTCATAGGATAGCGATAATATGCTTTCTGGGCCTTCCATAGCGTCAACCGCACGCTCCTGCAGATGTGGACATGTGGTTGGTTGGTGTGATGTTGTATGCAACGACGACCACGATGATAAATGCAATATAAATATTTAATAGATTTTATTGTATTTACAATAAAAATATTTGTGAATGGAAAATATGTATTTATAAAAAATATTTTAATAAAAAACAAATATAAATATTTTTCATAATAAATATTAATTTGGTCAAAAAATAAAGTTAATTAATTACAAAATCTAGTAAAAATAGAGCATTTATCTTATTTTTTCCTAAATGTTAATTCAAGCAGACAATAATATACTAAATCTGAAAATACCTTATCAAAGTATGAGCCGTACTTTGGACATTTTTAATTTATATAAATATCCCTGGCATGCATGGTTTGAAACAGGAAAAAGAAAAAATTGCTGGAACTCGGACACGGTAGAATCCGAGAACCTCCCGGCACCACTTTGATGAAATAAATAATTGCTGCAGGATGTTGATTACCAAGTTCCTCTATAATATATAATACTGTGTAAAGAATGAGCTCCATAACAATGACTATCGGTCACTTCACCGGTTTTTGTAGGCTCTCGATCGCCTCTTTCCATTGAAATGCTCTTTGTTTCGAATCTTCGAATGACAATACCTTTAGCGGCTGAAGTACCGGAAATACAGATCAGAAGATAAAACAGAAAAACAAGTAGAAAAGCATGCATTGCTACAAAGATGTCATAAACTTACTGTAATGATCTTGAAGTGCGACGGACTTGTGACCTGGAAACTCAGGTCATTAGAATTGTCGGACCAAATAATGTTACCTTTCACAACCAATTGCGCGGGATTGACTTAAATCAATTTTGGTTTGTCGGTGACGATAAGCTGGACTTTCTTGCTTGATAACTTCTGTAATTTCTTCACCATGGAGATCATAAGGACGGACTCACCCTGGTCCAAAAATTGTTGCCTGTTGATATGATGCACGTGTTAGACAACCAGTGCAATTCAGTCTGCCCCAACGAGAGGGAAAATAATGAAAAAACACTAAGACCCGATTACACAGATGCAAACAATTATTTCCAACTGAATGATTCATGGTGAAATCGATTATGTTCAGTCTACACTTGCTTCGCCGAGTTGAAAATACGTATGATTCAGCTCTAACATTAAAGAACACGAGCTAAGAATATAAAAAAGAGTATTGATAAATACCATTTCGAGTCGAAGGACTCGATAGAGGCAGATCCATGTATACGGCCAGGTGATTCAGTTTGCAACGAGGTGCCAACATTTCTGTCATTTTGTCGAGCCTAACCAGCTCTAACATGCGAAGGAGTCCTTTAAGTATCGTGACGATCTTTTCCCTTACTTGATTGACCCTGAAATTAATAGATAACAACACAACTCTAAAACTCTTGAAATACAAGATGCAAAGAGAAGCTGGATTCCACTGTAAATAATGACTGAAAACATGTCTGCAATCATACCCCTCTGTCAAAAGCGAGTTTAGGAGGGGTTTGTGCTCTTAAACTACTCCATTCGGTTCTCTTAAAGAAAGGATGTTTCTTGAGCATGGCATAACCGTCAGGTCTGGCACCAGGTCGTCTACTGGGATCAAGCCAAAGGAGGCAAAAGTACAATGTAATGTGTGTGACTCGGACCTTGTTGAAAAGAGTAATCAAAATGAAAAAGTATTGGCAGTTGCACTTGAAGATATCAGCCTATGAATTTCTATCATGAAGCTCATGAAAACAGAATGATTGATATTCAAGCAATATGATGGAAAATTATATCATGATCTTGAAAATCATTAGCTGATTTTCCATCATATTAAAACTACGCAGATTCTAAGTCCTCTGAAAACTTGGATCAAAATCAACAAATCAGAACGACCAAATGTATGCCAGTTGCAGAGCTTCTTTTATAGTCGATTTTTCATAAATTTATGGAAACAAATATGATACGCATCAACAACAAAACTAGATAAGAGATCAACTTCAAGGTCTTAAGCATACAAGTTTCTGGATGCATAGCACAAAACTAATCCAACATGCATAAAATTGCAGCTTACCAATAAGCGATCAATAAGGTCTCGGGCTTCTTCAGAAAAATAATTTGGAAATATTATATCTCTGGCTATAATTCTTTGAAATATAAGCAATTCGCTTGTGTCTTTAAAAGGAGACGTCTCGGAAAGCATTTGGTAGACAGTACAGCCAAGTGCCCAGAGGTCATTTCTGTTTGAATATGTACATTCAAACAAATTCAAACAAACTAGTCATCATATAAACAATAAATGGATAGATCAAGGAAAACAAATAAGCTAAACCACAATTACCTACATTTGCACTATCTCGGAAACCCATTGGTGGGATAAAAGGAAACGGTGGGGGGGGGAGAGAGGGGGCAAGCAGAAAACAAAAATAAAGGAGAAAAGAATTCTACAATTACTTGTAGTAAGCTTAAGATTTTGTTTCGGATTTGACAATTTTAATATAGAATGAGACTAACTCAATAAGAAACTGAAGATCATTTACCCAAAAGTTGCAGGAGAAGAATTTAGGACCTTGGGTGGAACATATGCGGCTGTACCAACGAACGTCCATGCCTTGTCATCTGGACAGGGCACCAGAGATGATCTTAGCCTTAAGAATTTTAGATACATTTGTATCCGACACAAGGATATGAGATATGAACTTCAACGATCCTCCGAACACATGGGAAAACTTAAAAAAATATATATATATTATTACAAACATACACCCATATCCAATATTCATACCCGAGTCCAAGTACTATAGTGATAAAATGATGATTTTACATGATGATGCATTAGGAAGGATTGTAATCCGGCTGTCTTGCATGGTATTTACACTACCAAAGTCAGCAATCTTAACATGCCCATCGGTAGTAAGTAGCAAATTCTGGCTGCCGAGGAAGAAACATTTAGCATTTCTCAGATGTCATATAACAAAAAATCAATGTTAGAAAAACCATACAGGAGATCAAACCGGTCAGGCCTGTGATTCTTGGTTCACCAGTTGAACCAGGAGGTTTGATTGTTTAATGTTTAAATATTTTAAACACTTACTTAACGTGAATATATATATAGTTACTAAGAGGTTGAACGTTTATCCAGGGTTTTATACCCACCAAATCAGACTGGCTATGGTTGCCGATTCAACCAGCCGGTTCGGTCCAGAATTTTGTTCCTTGCAAAAGTTACATGCTTGGGAATACCTTAATATCTCTATGTACCAATCCCATGCTGTGTATGTATTCAAGAGAATCTACGACTTCTGCAGCATAGAAGCAAGCTTCATCCTCGGATAAACGACCTTTCTGCAGAAAATGAAACCAGAAGGTGAGTTAACTGACCCACAAACAAACCAACAGATATAAAATCAAGTGTTTTTGTGTGAAATCTCCACAACTATGTAGTGTTATATGCTAAGAGTGACTTTTGTAATTTGGTCGAAAAGTTCTCCACCTTCACAAGATTCAAGTGCCATGTCTTCACGACATAATCAAAGAAAACCTCATCAAACAACAATGCAAATTGAAAGAGCTGGAAAGATATAACTAAGGGAAGAGCGTCAAGAGATAAAAGAGATGAATACTATTAGTTAATACAGCCGAGAATACCTATATCAGGGTTTCAAATCGCGGTCATAGTCGTGTTTTCGTTCATTTCGGGTTTACTGTGATTGTGGCCATCGCAGACACTATTAGGTGCTATTGCGGGTGTAGCGGGTAACTCGGACGACGGCGAAACTGCTATTGCGGGTGTAGCAGGTAACTCGGACGGCGACGAAACTACTATTTCGCGGATGAAATCACGTTTTCGGACCGTGATTTGAAACCTAACCTACACAGTGAAAAGGTATCTTGGAATGTGAAACATAGGCGCACAACACTAGGATGGTCTAGTTGGTCAAGAACAGTACGTTCCAACTTTACATAAGTTGTTTTATTTTCCTTGGTGATGAACTTTTTGTCCATGATTTTCAAAGCGTACACCATTCCTGTATCCTTCTTCTTTGCCCTCACAACCTGATGACATCGTTAATAGTCTGAACTAGGCAGATGTTCACACGAGAAAATGGTGAGCAAACAAACATATACTAAGTGAACAATTCAATAACTGTTTACCAGGAATAATACACATTTCCTAGGAAAAACTAATGATGCTTTATGTTCTTTCCTGTGCATCAAATTTCTATAAAACTAAGCAAATATATTTCCTTCCATTCAAACATAAAATCAACACATATCTCACAAAAACACACACAAATTATCAGAAATAATCACTTCATATCAAAATCTTAAAGCCATGGCATGCACATGCGAATAAATAATCAGACATTGATAAAAAACAAAACAAAAAGAAACCCAGAAATCCCAGGTACCAAAATCAAAATACAGGAAACTAACCTTTGAATAGGAACCAACACCATATTTCTTGCCCAATTCAAAATCCTGGATACTGAAATTCTCTTGAGGAGCTCTAAATGAAAAGCTTTTAGATCTCTGATGAGCATAGTTGGAAGCACCATCATTAGAAGATGAATGATTTGAATTGTCATTGGTTCCCTCAACATTATTAATCTTTGAATCACAATCCTTCTCCATTGCCAACATTTATCTCTCCAAAATTCCTCCTCTTTCCCCTAATACTAATAATTATTTTTAAATTTTGTATTGATAATTGTTTTCCATTTTGTTGGATTGGATTTTTTTTCTTCTTAAAAAAACAAAAAACAGAAAGTGAATTGATTTTTTTTGTATATCTACATTTTAAATATACATATATATTTGATTTTGAAGAAGTATTATTTTGTAAAAAAAAATAAAAATTAGAAGTAATTCCAACAAATAATCTTATAACTAATTTTTTTAAAGCGTAAATTATTCATGATCATTCAACATTTTAGGAGTTATCATGTTGGTTATAAATTTTTTTAATCTAAAAAATAATGATTGGATAATTGAAATGGAATTTTTTTCAACTTAAAAATTTATTTTATAATCGAAATGATAACACCCCAAGTCTACGATCAGTGAAGGGACGATGGAGATTTCCTTAGAATTCCTTCATCAACAGAATCAGCCTGAATGTAGTTGTTGTGTTGTCCAATCTTATGCCCGAGAATGCCACCGCCGGCAAAGGAGATAATAGTCCCTACGTCAACGTAAAATTAACAGACTTAATTGGTTAAACGACACATTTAGTATTCTAATTATTGATTTTACTCTATTTTGATAATTTTTTTCCTGAAATCATACATAATATTACATTTTGGTTTTATTTTAGTTATCTATAGTTAAGTTAACAGAACTGCTGACGTTATATTTTTTATTTTTTTCAATGATGGCTTGATATTATTTTATGATGACATAATAACATCATTGTTAATTATTTAAGGATGGGTGACTAAATAAAAGCAAAACTAAACATTAGGTATAATTTTAAAAATAATTGGATGACAAAAACAGAACAAAAATGATAACTAAGGTACGAAACATAACAAAATAATGCAGGCATACTAACTTAATTTAATAGATTGTAAATAGAATATATTTCGACTTTGATAGATGGATTGATCATGAGTGAACATTAATTCTATAATTAATCGAATAAAATGAATAAACATAGTCAAATATTTTTATTTATACACAATTTATTTGATATTGATGATTATTTTCAATTTTAAAAATTCAAACCAATTCATTTTTAAATAATAAATTACATATATATGTTTATTTCACTTATGTATAAAATTAATAATTAAACAAGAAATAACACAAACCAAATATTTTATATAAGTTTTTAACATTATAATGAAAAATTATATTTAAAAAATATCAATTTAGTTTATTTAGTTACTTAAAGTGATTTTGACAATAAAATCAAATTTATTTTTATATACAAAAATAAAACATTGTTTTGAGACGTTGAGATTTTGAACAGATTGATCACATGACGAAGTCGTTAAAAAGTGTGAAACTACATGTAATGAACATTTCAAAGACACTTTACAGTGGTTGAGACATTTGTCTTTCCTTTTCATTATTTCCAGCAACCACAAGCCTACTTCAATTTTGTCATGGGCTTGCCAGCCTTTATACTGTTTGTTTGGTTCAAGCATCAGCAAAAGAAAAGGGCTTAACGCACAACTTATCCTCTGATTTTCCTCACTTTACACCGTCAACTTTTTTGTCCCAATCTGCCCCCTAAAATCCAAGCTGACACGTTATTGTTGGAAGTTGATAATTTTCAGGACAAACTAGGACAAAAATGGTAGCTTAGGGGGCAAACTGGAACAAAAAATAGTTTAAGGTGTAAAGTAGAAAAAATGTGTACTTGATGGGCTAAATTGTGGATTAAACCAAATAAAAAATAAGGAACCTGGGTCATTGGTCTCCAATAGGGGTTCCAGCTACCACCCATTCCACTGCAGCATATAACAGTTCCCCACTTCCTTAACTCTTCAGCATTCAATAGAATCAATCCACTGGACAAGAACTTTCTGGGAAAATTCTCAATCTTGTTTTCAGTTGGCAAACAAAATCCACATAAGCAACAAGATACTGCAAACCTTGACCCTTCTGCCACTGACATTCAAACATTTACAATTCAATATTCTCCATATGGGAACCTAAGCAAGACATGTTTAACCATGTACAATATTGCTCCACGCAAAGCTACCATAAAACATCCAACACGGCTAGATTATACTTTGTAGCATGAAACAGATAAATTTCAACAGATATTATAGAACAACGGTCTACATTACACACCAGCAATCTAGGTGTTTCATCAACATTTTTCTACTAGGAATCTAAGATATCAGCCTTGAGAGAAAAATTACTTTTTTCCCTTTTTGAAATATTTGAGACACAATTAGAATGTTAAAAGTGCATATAATTTACACAAATGGATTACATAAAAATGAACTCTATCTATCTTTACAACCATCAGCTCCTACATTACTTGTTAGTTCCACCAAATTTCTAATCCATAACAGAAGGCACGGAAGATTATCATCACCATCCTTTCCGTCTCAAGAAAGTGTTATTAACGACAAACACAGCCTACAATTCATAACAGCAATTCCCATTGATTAAGTTTGTGGGAAAAATAATTAGATTCTCAAGTGGAGGAGAAATTAAGAACTACTGGGGCATAAAATAAAAGGAAAACAAGATGCGCAGAAGTTGCAAACAACCTGGCACAGGCATTTGTCAATTGTTTTACCCATCTACGTCATCAGGCTTAGTTCCACCCCCTATGCTATTGGATGAGCTATCCCGTACACTATAAGATGAGGAGCAACTACTTGAATAACTCCCTTCCGTATTGCTGTCATCTTTCTTCAAAGATTTCTTCAACTTTTTTTGGCCTGATGATAAATCCTGCAGATGTACACCAGTAAGTCAGCCATGCACTCTAATGAATATGTTAAATCATAATGGAACAATACCCACTAGGACTGGCACAAAGCACAAACCAAGCAATAACACTCTAAACAAACCTGATCTGCCGTAGAACCTGGTGTTTTTAACACAAGCTCAGTAGTGACATCATTTGAATCCAATGTCTTTTCAGTCTTGCTCTCCCCTGAGGACTTGTTTTTTGAATCTTGTTTGCCTGAAGCATGGGAGTGGCTGCTTGGTTGTGCAGGTGGAGCAACAGGCTGTGCTGACTGCTTTTCAACCATTGTATTAGGAGTCATATATGGGAAAAAAGTGGAGCAGGGGTTATGAATGATCCCCGGATTTTGATTCCCATAGAAGGGGAATGGTTGCAAGGACGGATGCATAGGAATGGCTCCTGGAGGAGGCATTGCCATTGGTACTGGATATGGATAAGGAGGGGCCATGACAACTGAGCGATCCACAGTGGCCCATGGAAACACAGTCCCGACTCTCTGCTGGTATTGAATATTAAGATTTACGATATCAGATTTAAGAGATGCCTTCTCTTCTTTGAGATCATTCTTCTCCTGTGTCAACTGCTCCAAAAGAAAGAAACGACTATGTAAAATTCCCATCAGGAGTTTTGCAAATCTAAAAACCATAGATAAAGTCAAATACACAGGGA
Source organism: Hibiscus syriacus (assembly GCF_006381635.1). Lineage (NCBI taxonomy): Eukaryota > Viridiplantae > Streptophyta > Magnoliopsida > Malvales > Malvaceae > Hibiscus > Hibiscus syriacus. The sequence goes on from NW_024062795.1 coordinate 3,870,881, forward strand.
TTACCTCACGAGATTCTTCAGTCAGTGTAGCATACTCTTCTTTCAGCTTGGTGACCTGAGACGTAAGGTCCTTCAGCAATTGAATCGTATCAGTAAGGATGGTTGCTTTGTCATTTTTAGGCCTATCAGGATCTGGATTGTGCAAACAAATAAGCATCACCCTAAAGAAATTTTCTAGGGAAATATAAAAATAAAACAAGTACAACTGTATCAAGTACTAAATATAGTCAAACTCTTGTTTACGCAAAAATGAACTTAAGACTTTCACCAATAATACCAGGAAAAAAATTTCTATAGTGCAAACAACCTGGAAGCATTTAGTAGCAATTTTCCAATCAAATTTCATAGGCATTAGCATTCGGTACAACAAATTATAGCTCAAGAACTCAAACCCTGTACTGATAATCATATTCATATGCATACAAAAACCATAGCTTCAAATCATATTGTAGAGACCAAATTATGCAGGAACCCAATTCCTTAATTTACCAAGTGCATTTCCCAACTCAAGGAAGTGTTCATTGAGACGGTCCCTTCTTAATTTCTCACGGTCAGCCTTTTGAAGTTTTCTCACCGCAATACAATCTTTGGGTTCCCCTTCAACCCTTGAGCTGCCAAGAAAAAAAAAGCATGAAATCATTGAAATTCAACCAGATAAACTAAAACCCGCCCAGAAAATCAATCATTGTGGAAAGTTAAAAAATTTGAAAAACGAAAAACGGAGATAAGAAAAACCTAACCTAGATTTGGGTTGGGTGCGGGTGGTAGAGGGAAGGAGTGGATCGATAGGGGGTTGACGGAACTCGATGATTGAAGGATTTGAATTAGAAGATGGAATGGATTGAACAAAAGCAGAATCGCTCGTGAGTTGATCCATGAATTGAGATCGAATAGAACCTTCACAAACTCACATCTAACGTCTCTTCTTGGCTCTTATTTTGCCTTTCGATGATTGGAAATCCACGCAGGAGAGTATGAAGTCTATCGTAAACCATAGATTCCGTCGTTTTGTGACGCAAATGAAAATATATTGGAAATTTGACTCTACACTGCACTAGAGTAAAGATTGAATGTCTCGTTATTTACTTAGGTAAATTATACAAACGATCTTAAGGTGTTGTTTTTGTTAAATTTTTACTATTAAGAATTATAAAATATTTTTTATTTATAACAAATTATTTTGTTGAGTATATTGATTATTAAAATATATAAAATAATTATTTAATTATTCGTATGTTATAAACTCGTCATTTTATGTTAAAAAATTTACGGTCGTTTGAGTTAGATGTTAATATGTTGACTAAAATATAATAAAATCATATTTTAATTATATCAACTAGCATCGTCGTTACTTTCAAACACTGACTCGACAACATAATGTTTCAAACACTGACTCGACGATATAATATAAATGGAGACTCAATCCACAAAATGCACCAGAAATAATTATGAGGTCAAATTTTATCATATATCAGTCAACATGTTAACTTTAAGCTCAAAAGATTGTCAATTTTTAATGATAAATGATAAATTTGAAACATATAGATAATCATGTAATCATTTTATAACTTTTAATAATCAAGTAACTCGATAAAATAACAATAGATAATAAAAAATTATTTTATAACTTTTAATAATTGAAGTATTCAATAAAATAATATTATATAATCAAAAAATTATTTATACATTTTATGTTATTTATTTATTTTAAATTGTTATCATATAGATCGCATCCGATTAATATTACGATAATGAGCTACTTGTAACAAATATTTAATTACATAATTAAATTATAATATTTAGAAAAAATAATCTAATTTTGTATCGAACATATAATTAAATCACATAAGTTGTACTTCCCCTTTTATTTTCCCTCTGCATTCAGTCAGTAGCACAAGCGGGAAGGAAAAGCGCTCGAGAGTCGCAAAACACAAAGAAGCGAAGAAAAACGAAAAAAAAAAGAAACCGAAGATGTCGGGAATAGGAGACGGGAACGTGGGCACGGCCCAAGATACGGTGAGGATCCGACGTTTGGAGAAGCAGAGAGAGGCCGAGCGGCGCAGAATCCAAGAGCTTAAAACCAAGTCCGCCTCCGATAAGGGCCAACCCGGTCTCCTCCAATTCGGCTCAAGTAAGTCCGAGGTCCGCTTCCTCTCACAATCCTAGAGTTTTAATTTTCCTTCCCTTCATAGTCCTAATATTTTCATTTGATACATCTTTCTTTATTGTTTGTTTCTTCAGATTGTCGAGGCTGCTTTTAAAAAAGAAACGGTTTGTTTGGTTACGAAAGAGCAATATGTCGAGAAGGTAATTTTTTTTCTTAATTCAGTTCATTCTTCAAGGTATATATATTATTTTTTTAAATGAGGTGCCTTACTCGAATTTCTTTTGATATTTTGATAGAGAGTTAACATCCGAAACAAAATAGAAGAGGAAGAGAAGGAGAAACTCCAGAAGCTTAAACACGAGTAAGTCTCATGTATAATATTTTTTTAATTTTTTCTATGAAAATTGTTCCTTTATTTAATTAATTCGTTGTTATTGTAGAGAGGAAGAGCTTCAGCTGCAAAAGCGTAAAAAAGGAAGGTTAAAGGGAATTCTCGACTATCTTTTGCTGACGATTTGGATAATGGAAGGGAAGAGGATGATGCTGAAAACAATGAGAAATGATCTTTTTCTTCTCTTAAAATTTTATGGCAATAGTTTTTTGCTTTTTGCATTATAATTTGTTCGTCTCAATATACAAATATTGGTAGATGCAATTAGCATGCATTAAAGGTAATGGTGTTGTTCTTTTGCAAAATTTTACCTGCGCAAAACTCTTTTAATTATTCTCTGTTTCGTTTATAGATTATGTTCGGAGATCTAGAATTGTTTTGCCTTAACATTTGTCTGGCCAAGTGATATCAAGTATTTGGACCGACCCAACTATATAAAAGAGTGTTGTTTTTCAACTATTAACTGAAAATGGTAATAAGCATTTTACTAGCGACATTTCTCTGTGCAGAAAGTCCAGAACAAAAGAGTTTTAGTTGTGGGAAATTTGGCAAAGATCCCAGTGGAAACAAGCTTTCTGCCTGTCAGGTGACATTTCTCTCTATATGCTTCTGGTAGCATGCCATGTATTTATATGCATGTGGTATTAGACTCAACATTTGAGCTTAGACTTGATGAGGATGATCTTGCAGTGAACGGGAAGCAGAGGAATGAGCTGAGCGTGAAATTCTGCGAAAACAGTGGATTGTTGAACAGGAGCTAATTAAGAGTAAGCTTTGTTCTGAGATTTTCCTTTTTGATATGGATGCATGAAATATGGTGTCTTGACCTCTCTCTCTCTTGTGTGTTTCAGATGAACCCCTTGAAATAACGTACAGCTATTGAGATGGAGCTGGCCATAGACGAGTGATCAAGGCAAGGAAAACTACCTAAGTAAAATTTATCCATTTGAATGCTTTAATTTCTGCTTCCTTTTTTTAAAGGGGGAAAAAGAAAAGATAACCATCATTTTAATTGTTTCTGTTTTTTTCTGTTATTCAGGCACGTAAGGGTGATACCATAGGAGAATTCCTTCGAGCAGTACAGCAGCAGCTTGCACCAGAGTTCAGAGAGATTCGGACAACTACAGTGGAAAACCTGCTTTATGTAAAAGAAGATCTTATCATTCCTCATATGAGTCGAACATAAAATTGGTTTTCAATTACAGCAATATGTTTAATGTGCTAAATGGATGCTAACTAATCTAATCTAATTTCATTTCTTTACATGTTTGTGAAAGTTCAGCAACATAGCTTCTATGAGCTGATTGTTAATAAGGCGAGGGGCAAAAGTGGACCGGTAATGCTCTATAAATATTCCCTTGTATCAGTTGCCATATCTTATGTCTGATGAGTTAACATCAGTAGTTTGCAGTTCAAATAATTTACACGTTAGTCTTGCTAGAGTGAGTTACCATCCATTACTTATGAATGTTGTTTGTCCTTTTTCTCAAAACAGCTTTTCCATTTTGAAGTGCATGAAGATGTGAGAACAATAGCCGATGCTACAATTGAGAAAGATGAGGTAATTTTCCAACCTCTCGTAGTTGCATGAAGAGTTCAAAACTATTCGTATAACGTGGTGCTTAATGACACCCATTTTGTTCGATTATTGACAGTCGCATGCTGGTAAAGTAGTTGAGAGGCATTGGTATGAAAAGAACAAGCACATCTTCCCTGCGTCAAGATGGGAGGTATATGTCTGTTTATCACTTCTGATGCAATGGAAACTTGCTAGAATTGATGTGATCTGTTTAAGGATGAAGACTAAGTTTGGATGGTTATATTTTGTTTTGTAAAATGGCAGATATATGACCCAACAAAGAAATGGGAGCGCTACACCATCCACTGAGACTGATTATGCTCGTCACCGGACGTTTGAGTGCATGGGAGGACCTCGTTGTATTTTTGTTTTGATGGATTTTTGTTTTATTAATGTGTTATTGCCTGACTTGGGCTTCAATCCTCATCTTGTATCTTACATTTTTATATTATTTATAGATTATATAAAATCTTAAAGTTTATGTTACGGCATGTTTTTTGTCTGAAATTTTTGGAACTCTCCCTCTCTTTTTTTCTTTTTTGGGAATTATTCTATGTATATAAATCGGAGTCACTCGGAAATAGCACGTGTACCGGCAAAGCTCTTCTTTTAAGCACATGCATGAGGCGAATCCTCTCTCGGATCCCAACCCCGTTTCTACATACTCTATTATCCAAGAACTAATGAACAAACGTTACTGGGTGGTACATTGTCTAGGGTAAACCACATAAATGCTCCTGAACTTTTAGAGTATTTGTATTTTGGCTATCAAACTTTTAAAACTTACAATACAATCATTGAATTTTCAATTTATTTTTCACTATTGTCATTGTCGTTATTATTGTAAATTTTTTTTTGAAGTGTTAAAGTTATTCTTCCCTCTAAAAATCATAATCTTCTCAATCTTGTATTCTTCTAAATTGATAGTCGTTTTTTCTACTTTTCCTATCGCTTTTATTGTTGTTCGATGTTCTTTTAGTCGAAAATATCATCGAACTACTAGTCTCTCTCTCTCTCTTTCCTTTGATTTAAACTCGTAAAAAAAATCTATCAATCTTAACAATTTTTAATTAAAATTGAGAGCACAAACATTTCAATCTGTCATAGTCAATTGTTAGATTGGTTTGAAATCAAACTATATTAGTTTTTGGTCAAACATAGCATTTCTACCATTGGAATTGATCAACGATCACTCCATCAAAAACACACCAAGATCGAGATGAATAATTTTCATCTCCTTTTCCTTTTCTTTACTTATTTACTTGTTTTCGTTGAAGTTTAGTTGCTATTTATGAATGTGGTAGTGGACGATGTTTTGGTTCGTCTGATCATGATCGATAATTATGACTTGTAATTGTGGTTTTTGGGTTTTTATAAAATGAAGATGATGAATGGTTCAACGATCGTGGGAAGATGGTGACATTCCTAAATATGATAGATGTTTAGTGACGACGATGATCGAAAGAACATCAGACGGTTACATAGCTGATGATTCAAATGATGATTACTAATTTAGAAAAAAAAATTAGAGTTCTTTTAGAAGAAGATGAATTTAATATGTAACATTAGCTTTTATTTATAATAACTGACGATAGTGATAGTAATGAAAATTAATTAAAATTTTAATGATTGTATTATATGTTTTAAAAATTAAGTGACGAAAATAAAAACTCTCTAAAACTTAGGGACAACTTATGAGTTTACCCTATGATTTAAGCAGCCATCGACAAAACATTTGCTTTGATTAGAGATGGCAAAAAAATCCGAACTCGACGAGGAAAACCGAAAATCAAATTAAACGGGGATGAAGAAAATCGTTTATGCTAAAGGAGATGGGGACCGGGAAAAACCGTTTATGCTAAACGGGGACGGGAAAAAACCGTTTATGTTAAATAGGGACGGAGACGAGTTTGGTAATCCCCGCCCCGATTACCCGGCCCGATACCTGTCCCGATAAATATTAAAAATAATTATTATATATATATATAATATTAATAAATTTAATTTAAATTTAAATATATATATAATATTTATATATTTAATTTAAATATATAAATATATATATCCGGCCCGATACCCGTTTAAATAACCGTTTATGCTAAACAGGGATAACCGTTTCCCCGCGATTTTCCCTTATTACCCTATAAGGATCTCGTTTAAATCTCCGCAATTTTTTAAACGGGGACGGGAACGGGAATAATACCCGGCCCGTTTCCATCCCTAGCTTTGATCCTTCGTCAAGCTCTGTTATTCGGGTCTGATATATAGTTAGCGTTGGAAAACCCAGCCAGCCCTTATTAGTCATCAACACATTTCTTACAGATCATTTCTCTCTTTTAATACTTTTATTATTTTTATTATTTTCTATTCGTTAACGAAGTATGAAGCTCTCGAAGATGGTTACGAGAAGTTTCAGGGTTTTCTTCTTTGCGCTACTCATCGCCGCCTCTCCTCTTTTCCAAGGTCTGCAAATTGTTTTCCAGATCTAAATCTATTCTTTTTCATTTGACATTAATCTGCTATTTGTGCTTACAGGTTCTAATGTTACTTCCGGATTTTCCTCTTGCATTCTTACTTGCGTTTGTTTTGATTTGTTGAAATGAGTTGCGGTTCTATTCGTTCTCTTCTAGTGTTTTTTTTAAATAAAAAATAAAATTCCCTTTGCATCCATGTGAATCGATTTTCTTCTCTCTTGATTTATGACTCGATAGTGTGAATTTGACGTGATTTCTGTGTGTTCTAACATGTTTAACATTGCATGACCCTGACATTTCATTTTCCTTTCGATAATTTGATTACTTTTGTACCGTGACTTTACCGGTTTTTATAGTTTAGTTTAGCTTTCTTTTTCTGCTCTAAGAAATGGCAACGAAAAGCGTTCTTGTTGAGTACCTTTTTTTCTTCTTTTTGGCGAGAATGCTTGTCAACTACTTTTACGTAACATTCTTGAAGTAGTATTTCCCGATTTAAATTTGTTTGTTACATTATTTTTGTTTACCTTTTGTTGAGGGAAATAAACTATCGATATTGATTTGAGTAATATTGTAACATAAAATTTTTCATTTCTGTGATAGTCGCTAGGGGTCAATCAGAAGCAGAGGCAGATGTTGCAGAAGTTGTTGAAGGAGGGGATCTCGGTATTGTTGGTGAGGATGTTCCAGATATTGGTGGTGAGAGTTTTGGCCCAGCTCTGGGAGTGGAAACTGTATACCTTTTCCCCCAAAATAGTGCGAAATGTAAGAACATTTTGATGTCATGAGTTTGTGAGTGATTTGCATTTATATTTGATTGGTAATGGTTAACTCTCTTCATTCTTCTTTTCTCTTGGACAGTGGTTGTTGCTGGAGAAGAGACTGAACTTTTAGTTGGGATGGAATATGTTGGTAATTAGTTTGTCTTCACAACTTTACTGGCTCTTTTTACAATACATTTTGATATATATGTATTGAAATAGGTTAATTTATCCGTCCTCATTAGCTAGACTTGAATGCTTGCCACTTTTTCATTAGCCATGCCAGTCCTCTCTTATGCTTACCATACTTTTTTAAAGTGCAGGCGGGTCATCTTTAAATATCATTGCAATTCAAGCCAGTGTTCATCTCCCTTATGATCATCGAATGCTTGTTCAAAATCTTACAGCTCAGGTAAGCATAGGTTTTCATTATATTGTTCTGGTGATATTTTCAAATGCTCATGCATCATTAGCCAGTTCAGTTTTCATTTTGATTAATTTCTATAATTTACGTACTTAAAATTTTTACATTATTGTATATTTTTCCTTTTAGTTTTTATAAGTTAAACTAAGCATCTATTGTTTTTTCCCCCTTCTAGAGAGTTATATGCTTCCTTTTCTTATTTTGTTGTCTACATGTTTAAAAGGCATTGACTAAATCATATGCATATTCTCTTGCTCGTGGTATCTTTATTGACTGTCGTAAATATCCATTATCAAACATTGTACAGTTTAGATATCATGCTATTCTTGGTCACTGTTGCAATTGTAATCTTGTGCTGTTTGTTTTGACTATTCTGTGGTTTATGTTTTGAGTTTTTGCCCAAACCCTATAAAATGGTTGTTGCGTCATTTGAAAAGGATTTTAAGCTTCGTTATTGCTAAGAAGTTGATAAAGGACACCTCTTATCTTTGAGTTTTACGGTTTATGTTGTTGGATTGAAACTGTCTTGTGACATTTGCCTGAACATTATGTAACTAAAAATGTGTTGTTTTAATATAGACCTTCAACAATGCGACTGTATCCTCTTCGGTGCAAGCTACTTTCGCGTACATGTTTGCTGTTAGCAAGTACTTACAGGTAAATCAATACTCTGGGAGAGTTGTATGCTTAAGAGCTGTAAATATATTCCCTTTGTGAGGGAAAGTGTTGCATTTAAGCTCATATCTCTAAAATTTTGATGCAGCCTGGAACTTTTGATCTTGTGGGTACGATAGTCTATGAAATTGACCAGTATCCCTACCATCCCTACCAAAATACATTCTACAATGGTACCATTGAAGTTGTTGAGGCTGGTGGATTTGTCAGTGTTGAGTCTGTCTTTCTTGTTACCCTTGGGATTGCACTTCTTGTTCTTCTTGGTTTATGGCTTCATGGTCAATTTCAGCGTATCACCAAGGTATTGTAATTGTGCCACATTCAGTTCTTATATTGATTTATTCTAGTAACTATGTATTTTCTTTTGTGAAGTAAGCCTGATGTCTTCGCCTTTATTATATGTTATTCTTAGAAAACTAAGAAGGTTGCTCCAAAGGTGGAAGTCGGGACTAGGACTGCTGATGCCTCGATGGATGAATGGCTTCAGGTTATGACTTCGCTTATGCATCGTCATTTACTTCCCATATCGTGTTTTTCTTTTCAGTCCATTCACCCTCGGGCCTCGACTGCTCATATTATGGACCACTGTCTTAAATAAACAGGACATCACGAGTTTGTTGCATAATTCACTAATCTATAACAATCTTATCTTTTTACGCTTTTGCTGAAAAAAATACCCGTTTTGGCTGTTAATTTCCAGGGAACTGCTTACACCCAGTCAGCTTCCAAATCAAAGAAAAAGAAGTAGATCTGCGATGCTTATGAAGTCGGGCTTGTAAGTCAAGCTAGGCATTCGGAAAAATTCAAAGTGAGGGCGTAAGTAGTTTGAGAATTAGGCCAGGAGAAAGGGCATAGCTTGCAGTTGTAGCATGTAAAAAATTCTTCCCTTTACCATTTTCATTTTACCACATCTTTTATTTTCATGAGGATGTTGAAATCAAGCCTTTTTGAAAGTCGGGAGATCTGATTTTATCCATTAAAGTCATTGCATCAGCTGCTATATTACCTTCGCGTGCACGACTCGAAAAGTACCATATTTCGATTTATAAAAAAAAACTGATAACGTGCTTGGAAAGAATTCAAATATGGCAAGAATAATCAACTTGCGAACACCCTAAAACCATCCATCCCCTTCGGCTTCTGTACCCAAATTCTTCTGTGGGGCATTATTAACCTCTTGTTTGTTTGTAACCTAAATATATTGCTACTGGTACATAAAATTTAATTCAATCGTGTTTTCAATTCTTGTTACCTAAATTTGCGGCAGTGTAGCCCACATCTTTGCATGTGAAGGATGGTCATTTTATGAATAAAAAAATTGCCCCAAGGGTTATCCAGTTAATGACCTGATCTTTGACCTTGTCAAAAACATTGCTTTAATTCCCTTTACCCTACAAGTAATTTATAATTCTTCATTATCATTTGTCGTTTGTAAATTTATATCCATCTCACCAAACATTAAGGTGCATAAATCATAACAGTGTCTGATTTAGTTGAGATTGAGAGTAGCTTCTGACCCCACGTTTCTATGTGACTTGTAGCTATATTTTCAACATTAAAAACCCTGATTTTTCTTTTCTTTTCAATATTACATGGACAGCTTTATTCGTTTGGTGTGATCGTGTTTGTTGATTTCTTTTTCTTAAACATATGATTATTCCTATATCAGTAGTCGTTTGGGCAGATTATGACCTATAGCTCTGAAAACGAAGTGTTGAAAATCCAGTTTTCTTTTCCAATGCATCATTAAAACTCTACATGTTTAAATATATTTATTTCATTGTATTTATGGATTTTATTAATTAGTGCAGAAAAGTAGATGTAGCAATTAGCTAGTAATGAATCAATCACACAGCTCATGCTATTATAATTTGCACAGGGTTAAAATTTTACCAGAGTTATTTAAAGGCTATCATATCCAAATTCCAAGGTGCCAGTTTTGGCAATGCTAGCAAATTCTAAATGCCGGCAAAAAAAGAGTAAATTCAGAACTTTCTTGAATTTATCTAAATTATCATGAGAAAGGGTATTGTACTTTTAAAAAGTCTTCAAACTCAAATTTCGAAAATAATATTTAAAAATAGGAATAATCATAAAATTTGAAAGGTTATTTGAGATTGTATATCATCAAATAACATGCTTCTTGTATTCTCACTGCAACCAGCTTATTGTTTACATTCAAACACCTATTTAGCCAATAATTTTAATTCCACAATTATGATGTACAATCTCCCAGCTACCATTAGACCCTAAGCCACTTAGTTTATCAGATTTCTGAATGAGACGTACAATAGAAGGTATATGGTCCCGACGATTACGTCAAGAAAAAGAAAATATCCTACAAATTCAATCCGAATTTTTGAAGCCATGGATGACTAATGAAAAAGCAATTCAACATATAGGACTATCAAAGTAATTAATCGGTTGGCATTGTGGTTGATTCACGTGAAGTTGTCAGTACTAATACACAAACCTGATCAAGAAAAATCAAAACAATAATGTTAGTTCCATACTGCTTTTGCAAGGACCATCTTCGTAATTCAACCCAAAATTCATCTATAAGCAAAGATTTATATTTATGAAAGTCAGTAAGTAGGTTTAAAGAGACAGCAAAATTTAGCTGTATGCAGTTGAGACCTCATTGAATGAAAAAGATAATGCCATCTGCTCAATTGAGAAAAGTGGTGTGCAGTGGCAAATTTCGTTTTCAAAGGGGTCCCTAATTCATGTGAGGGCCTTTAAGTGAGGTGTCGGTGTGCCTATGGACTGCATTTCCCTTAAGATCATTATATAATACCTCTTTGTATCCAATCTCTGATCACTCAACCTCATTTAGCTTTTGTTTTCTGATCATCAGCTAATAAGCTCTGATATATCATTTGATTTTGGTTCCCTAAACCATTTTCTGTTTTGGGAGGGCCACCGTCAAAGCTCGGTTCCCGATGCAGATCCGAGGAGGCGCACCTGTGTGCTTCTTTCTCTATTTGTTATTTGTCGTCAGTTTTTGGAATGCGGATGGCAAAACAGTCGAGGTTGTCGGGATTGGCGAGTGTGCAGATTGCGCAGAGAATAACTTCGAGACTAGCCAGGCATTTTCAGGTACTGCACGTTCATTTGCATGCGTATCATATTTGCATGTAAATATGATGTGTGTATGTGATTCGTGCTTCTTCTTTTTTTTTTTCAGGGCTTCGTGTAAACATAGACTGCAAGCCAGAAGACGGGAAGTATTTCAAGACACGAGGTTCGGGTGAGGTTGATAAGCATGGGAATTTTAAGGTATCACTTCCCGATGATATGGTTAAAGATGGGGAATTGAAGGAAGAATGCTATGCGCAGCTTCATAGTGTATCGGCTGCACCTTGTCCCGCTCATGACGGTGTGGAGTCGACCAAGATCGTGTTGAAGTCCAGTAGCGATGAGAAACACAACTTGGGGTTGAAAGGAAGGCTCAGGTTCTCGCCTGTAACGTGTGCTTCGGCCTCCTTCTGGCCTCACTTTAAGTTCCCTCCGTTGCCGAAGTGGCACCATCCTCCATTGCCTAAGTGGAACCATCCTCCTTTGCCAACGTTTCCACTTCCGCCATTGAATGGATTTCCCCACCATCACCCCATATTCCCTCCCATCTACAAGAAACCTCTTCCACCCCCGGTTCCGGTGTACAAGCCCCCGCCAGTTCCTGTATATGAAAAACCACTTCCTCCACCTGTTCCAGTTTATAAACCTCCTCCTGTTCCTGTTTACAAAAAACCACTCCCTCCACCTGTTCCGGTCTATGAACCTCCTCCAGTTCCAGTATACAAAAAACCACTTCCTCCACCTGTTCCGGTTTATAAACCTCCTCCTGTTCCTGTTTACAAAAAACCACTCCCTCCACCTGTTCCGGTCTATGAACCTCCTCCAGTTCCAGTATACAAAAAACCACTTCCTCCACCTGTTCCAGTCTATAAGCCTCCACCAGTTCCAGTCTATAAGCCTCCACCAGTTCCAGTATACAAGAAGCCACTTCCTCCACCAGTTCCAGTATATAAAAAGCCACTTCCTCCCCCAGTTCCAGTATACAAGAAGCCACTTCCTCCACCAGTTCCAATCTATAAGCCTCCGCCAGTTCCAGTATACAAGAAGCCACTTCCTCCACCAGTTCCAATCTATAAACCTCCTCCAGTTCCAGTCTACAAGCCTCCAGTCTATAAAACTCCTCCGGTTCCAGTATATAAGAAACCACTTCCTCCGCCAGTTCCAGTATATAAGAAGCCATTTCCTCCACCAGTTCCGGTGTACAAGAAGCGACTTCCTCCTCCAGTTCCAATCTACAAGCCTCCACCAGTTCCGGTGTATAAGAAGCCACTTCCTCCTCCAGTTCCAATCTACAAGCCTCCGCCAGTTCCGGTGTATAAGAAGCCACTTCCTCCTCCAGTTCCAATCTACAAGCCTCCTCCAGTTCCCGTATATAAGAAACCATTGCCTCCACCCGTTCCGGTGTACAAACCTCCTGTATACGAACCACCTCCGACTCCAGTCTATACGAAACCGCTTCCACCACCTGTTCCTGTATACAAGCCAAAACCCCTCCCTCCCATTCCTTACAAGCCACTCCCTCCACTTCCCAAGATCCCTCCATTCCCTAAGAAGCCATGCCCTCCCCTTCCTAACCTTCCTCCCCTTCCCAAGATTCCTCCAAAGAATTTCGCCCACCCTCCCCTACCAAAGCTTCCTCCTCTCCCGAAGATTCCTCCCAAGTACTTCCACCACCACCCAAAGTTCGGAAAATGGCCTCCATTGCCACCCTTTTCTCCCCATCATCCTTAAGCTTTTGTAGTGATAAAAGGTTATCGTCTTAAGCTATCAAAGAAGGTTAGTGTGAAGAAGTTGTCCAGAAGTATGGCAAGCAATAAAAGTATTTTGAATGAGAGACGAATGAAGAAAACACGCACAAAAAAGTTCAAATCAAGAGTGAAATTCTTAATTTATTGTTTATATGTCATTGTTAATTAATGTGTGAATTTCTAATTTTCTATTGCAATAAATAGTAGTACATTATGGTCTTGCTTTCATTTGCTTATCCAAATTTAAAAGTATAAGTCAACATGAAGTTTCTCTCTATTTTTCTTTCTGGTGTTGGTATTAAAGCTTACCACCATAGCTGAGTTTAGCAGACGATATGTCTTACGTATTCTCTCCATCTTTTGGCTTTCTCATGATGGAATCTACATTTCAATCAATGAAGAGAAGAATGGAAAAGGACGGTGCATGCTAACCTAATGAGTAGCAAACTTCTTACAATTAATGCCACACCAAACCATTCGGGGTGGTTGTGTTTTTTCTCTATCCTGTTGGAAATCTGAGTGATCTGCTTCTTCCATGTACTTAATGCTATTCATCCCTATCACCACACAATTGAACGAATCATCATCACTGCCATATACCATTCCTCTATATATAAAAGTTATTTCACTACTAATATTTTAATTATTTAATCCTTAAATTAAATATTATAATATTGCATTATATATTTGGAGAAGAACTTCGAAAACTATCCATACTCGTTTAGATATGGACCTGCGGAGGCTGCTAGCTCAAAATCTTCAGACTTTTTCATTTATTGGAGATATCAAGGAGCCCACATCTTCTAGACATATATCCTCGCCTCGAGCACAATGCAAAAGTACGATCCCTCGTAACTTCATGTGACTTGTCAATATAAAATTTAAGATCACACTGATTAAATTTGTCTAATACACTAACCTATAAATAATCATGATTATCCTATGTTTAATATCATCATATTAGAGTCGCTATAAATACCTATTAATACCATTGAGAGAGGGGACTTTGATTTTCAATAAAAAAAAATTATTTATTTTTGTGTTTGTTTGAACGAATAAGATTATGTTGTGTTCGTTTGTTCACTTTTAAAGGTGTTCATGTTCGGTTCGCGTTCATTTAAATTTGTAGTATTGTGTTCGTGTTTGTTTATTTATTTTAAATGGTGTTCGTTTATTTATTTCTCACGAACATGTTCGTTTAATGTTCACAATCGTGTTTGTTTATATATCCATGAACGTGTTCATTTAACATTCACGAACGTGTTTGTTTAGTGTTCATTTATATGTTCAATTTTTTTTGTTTTACCCTTTCATTTACAAACTAAAGGAGATTCAGATAAGTCGATAAACGATCTCAAAAATGAGTTTGTTTGTGAACATAAACGAATTGAATATAACTCTGTTTGTGTTCGTTTATTTATTAAATGAACATAATTTTTTTTCATATTCGTTTATTTAACTTAACAAACGTAGAGAAACAAACATTATATGAATAAATTACGAAAAATTAATCGAGCACTATTCATTTACAACCCTATATGTGGGATCTTAACTACAACTGCTCTAAAGAATGAGAAGGTGGGAATTGTAGCTGTGGACACCCGTTTTTGTCCGGGTTTTTTTTCCGTTATTTTATTATTATTATTATTATTATCGTTATCTTATTATTTTATTATTATTTATTATTACATATTTTTTTGCAGGCCAAAGCCCAATACAACAAGGCCCAACCTAGGCTTAACCCGAGCCCATCACACGAGCCCAACAAAAATTAGGGTTTCAAAACCCTAAATATTTAGCCGCCGCCGCCGCTTCTGTTGGACTTCCAGCCGCGCCGCCGTCACTGTTCCGGCCCACTCCGATGGTCCAGCCGCCGTTCCCGCGCCACCATCGTCATCTACAGTGAAAAATCAGAAAACAAATCAACCCCAAGTTATCATCTACAGTGCACCAACTCCCCAAATTTTAAAACCCCCAAATAAAATATAACCTAAATCCCGATATTTACGGGATTTAATCCTGCAAAATCAATGAGACTCATACCCCTATTCTAGATATCATCATCATCTCACCCAACAAACAAGATTAAAGTACATGCAGCAACAAAAAGGAGGGGGAGGGGGCATTCGAAGAAAAACAGAGAGAAGAAAGAGGAGACCATTCGGGTTCAGAAAAAAAGAAAGAGAAAACATAAAAAAAAACAGAAGATAGGAAAAAGAGGAGAGAATAGAGACCATACCTTGGTCGAACACCGATGAAAACCGGTCGCCGGAGATGGAGAAACCGAAAGGTTTCTCCCCTAATCCACTGTGATTGAGCCACTTTTAGGCCAAACGGAGGCCAGATCCTTGCTCAGGGTCTGGAGACGCTTTGAATAGTGTCGTTTTCTCTCCCTTCGGCGCCGGCGTACGGCGGCGGCCGCCGGTCAGTGGCGGCCGGCACGGCGGAATCTCGCCGTTTCCAGAGAGATTTCTAGATATCTCTCTCTCACTCTCTCCTCTTCTCTCTCTTTCCCTTTCTCATGTTGAAGGGAAAATGAAGCAGATGGCCGGTTCAAGGAGATATTTGGGCTATTTATAGCTTGTGGGAAACGGCGTCGTTTTGAGGGGACGAGTTCTGTAATTTCACGCATGGGGTAACTACGCTTTTGGTCCCTGATGCTTTGTAACCGTATTATTTAGCCATTAAATGAAGTTTCATTTATTTGATTTCAGATTCTGATGTTTCCTTATTTATATTTAGTCCTTTTATTATTTGTTAAGTTATTTTTGTTAATTTTGACATTGGTCACTATATTTGTGAATATTTTATTTTAGCCATTGGCTTGTGTATGGCTTAATTCCTATTTAGTCTTTTAGGTTTCAGTTTTTCTATTTGAGTCTCCTTTTTATTTCTTGTTATATTTTCGTCCTAACATATGTGTTGATGTTTATGACAATTTTTATATATCAAGCCTGGAATTTGTGAAATGTTTATTTCAGTCCTTAAATTTTCTGTAATGTTAGTTTGGTTTTATGCCTATTCAGGTTTATTGATTTGTGATTAATTTTATTTTGATCATTGTATGTATATTAATGGAATTTATTAACATTTATGTTTTAGTCTTTAAACTGGGTTGCCTTCTATTTTAGTCCATCTTTGTTCTTAGTTTTTATTTTCGGTGAGGTTTATGATTTGGTTATCTGTTTTGTATCCTTTTCATTTCGGTCCTTTATGTTGGCTTGTGGGTTCGATTGGGATTAATATTTGATTTAGGCTTAAATTTTCTTTTAGGTTCATTTTAGTCACTATCCTAGGTATTATAACATTTTTTGGTTTATATTTGGTTCTGGTTTCAATATTTTTAAATGTTACATCTTAGCCACTGATTTAATATTTCATGTATGTTTCTTTGATATTCGAATCTGGCCATCCCATTTTTAAATATTTATTTTAGTCCTATTAATGTATGTTATGTCATTTTTGTGAATATTTGACTTTTAGACATTATGTTTGTAATAGTTTCAGTCTAGTCCTAAGTTCTTGTATTGTGATATTTTGTGGATGTTTGAATTCAGCCATCATACTTGCAAATGTTCTATTTTGGTCACTGTCTGACATTTTATCTAATTACTATTTGATCCTCCATGTTTGTGAAATTTCAATTTAGTCATAAGCTTTACTTTTGGGTTATTTTCACTTCTAGTATTTGACTGTTTAATGTTTGTGATATGGGCTCTAAATTATTTTTATTTTTTATTTAGTCCTTTAAATTTCGGTTAGTGTTTTTTTTTGGTCCATTAACTTTCTGTTTTTGCTGTTTAGCCTCCTAAGTTTCTGTTTATATTATTTTAGCCTCTTAAATGTTTTATATTAATTTTGGTTTGTAATATTTACTAATTTATTTTTAGACATTTATGTATGGATGTGTATTTTACTCATTACTTAATTATTTGGATTATGTAAATAATGTTTTCAATTTCATTTAATGTAAATATTTTATTTTTGTTTTCCAATTACATTTATTTTCATTATATCTTTATCTATGTAAGAAATATTCGATTATATTTTCAAGAACACGTATGCGTAGAATGGGCGTGGAAAGTACCACTTGATCGAAGTGGTGTGATCCGGTACGGCATTTTAACGACATAGAAACTTGAAATAAGTCGAGTATATTTTGCTAATTAATTTGTTCAAACGATGCAATGTGTGTTATTTTAAGTGACAATTTATTTTATTTTATGTGAATGTAAATTTCAAATTTTTTAATTTGTATTCAATTCACGTTTTTAGTTAATCAATTTACCCGTATGTAAACATCGTTTTTAGTTATATTTGATTCGCAATTTTTTTACATAATCAATGGTAGAATATTCTTTTACAAAAGAGAAATAGTTGAAATAGCTTTCCCGACGGAGGATTGCAAATTTCAAGATTTCTTATCGAGTTAAAGGATTTTCTTTAAATAGTTAACTCGAAGTAAATTAATTAAATTTCAATAAATGGATCGTAATTTAACTTTATATTCGATTTATAGTTTCCACCATTTTACGACAACATGTAAGCGACACAGTACCAGTTTTTGGGCGTTGTGGGGTGCTTACCCTTCCCCGCACGTAATCGACTCCCGAATCCATTTAAATGAATCTTTGGTAACGCAGACCGAATTTTGTCTTAAAAAATGATTTTTCTTAAAATTGTTTTAAAAGACGTTTTTAGGTATTCGACCTACCTAACCCAAAGGTTGATGGCGACTCTTTTTTAATTTTATTCAAATCAATGCAAAATCACCCATTTTTCCAAATTAAAGTCATAATTGTTTTTAAAAATAATATTTAATTATTTTCCTAAAAAATGGTTATGACAGCTTGGCGACTCCGCTGGGGAGTTTTTTTTAGAGAGTCAAGCTGTATGTCGCTTACACATTGTCGTCTTGGTGGAAATTATGATTTCTAGTACATAGTTAACTTATGATCCGTTTATTGAAATTTTTAATTGCTTCGTTTTTGGCATACTAACATTTTATTTTTGGCTTTCAGCTTTATCAAGATTTTATCATCTTTTCCGTGTTTTGTTTTCCTTTTGGGTCGAAGGTAGGTATGTTACTCCTCACACACATCACTCGCATTGGCATAACATAAGCTCTAGACACGAGCTTCGATCCAAATTAGTTGAGGTGAATGCTTTACTCTCGTAAGAATTTATTCTTCGTATGAGTTTTAGCAATTAACTCGTGGGATACATACCTTATACCTTCGTAGGGATTTATTCCTCGTATGGGTATAAGGCAGTGAATCCCCTCGAATTGAACTCGTTCCGCTCGAAACCTGTAATGGGTGAGGATCGAGGGTCTGGTAGCCCAAGGGGGCACCGACATCAAGGACAATTCGAGTACCCTTTTTCCCGTTAGAGCCGAAACCAAGCATATAGTGAACCGTCGAACGATCACCCTAGGTATAATCATACTGAACCTTTGTCCGTCAGTAGTTACCCAAAATAGGTGTACACGAAGGAGGAACGATTCTAAACCTTAACCTTTTAAATTTGTAGAATATTTTTTTTTCCGAATAAAGCATGCGAACTAGATACCATGCGGTTAGGACCAATTTCTTGAAAATAGATCATTTTGGGTAGATAACATGTACGGGTAGGACTATTATCTATTTAAAGCATGCTCGGGTAGATATCATGATGGGTAGGTGTTATATTCATCTTTTAATAACACTTTATCTACATTGATTGTCTTACCTGTACTAACTAATTTCTTTTATTTTCTTTGTGCACTAACTTATTTATTTTATGATGTTTTTGTTTTTTTTTCATTCTTCTTTACATTGCATCATCATAACATAATGCGAAAATGTTGATCAGCAAGGGGATATTCGAGAGAAAATTTTCACAAGAAGAGATAAAAGTTTTCAACCAAGCAGTCGCGTACACAGACATGCACCGAAGGCTAAAAAGAAATGCACAGAGTACGAGAAGGAGACTTGCTCAAGACGATCGTGAAACGTTCGAGACTAAAATGATGAGCCACTGATCCGATGAGTGATCCAGCAGTCGATTTTTCTACGATCATTTCATCGCTATTCATCAAGGAGCGGCACACTGACTTCCGCACCACTGGGGCATTAACAGAGTTAGGTTACAGAATGTTTTAGGGGCATCAGTTCCAAATACAAAGATCCGAGACAAAGCAGTGAGCTCGAAGATCGTGCAACATTTAAGACTGAAGTCTGGGGATTAATCCAGCAGTAGATTTATTTACGATCGTTCCGATGTTATTCATCGAAGAGTGATGCACTGACTTCAGCATCGCCGGGGCATTAAAAGAGTTTGTTTACAGAGCGCTTGAGGGCATCATTATTGAGGACGAAGATCCGATATGAAGCAGTGACCCATTTCAGACTCAGCATCTAAGCGAAGGCATGTCTGTAAAGTGGACTGTCTTGTAATGTGAAACCTTTATTTCTGGTGAAAATTGTTCTACGATATTCATCGTTGGGATCAATATTTTTGCATCTGCATTTGCATCTTTGCATTTTGCATCTGTATTTTATTTTTATGCATTTTCATATGTATTAATTAGCAGAGGATTCGATGAAGTGGTCCTAGCCACATTGAGAATAGAAGTAAGAAGCTGAATCAGCACGATGGAAACTTGTTCAGCTTGTCGTAGGGTTGAACCTTCCAGGATGATCTGAGAAAATAGTCCTCATATCCTGAGATATATGATGTTAAAGTTATATAGGAAGCTCCAAACATTCCACTGAGAACTGCAAGACACTAAAGCACAAATCCATAATATGATTTATTCAGGGGTATCCTAATACTAAGCCAGAGAAGTCATTGCATCAACCACTTGCATCCATAGAGATTGTTTTGTTTGAACTCGTTTTTGTTCTTTCTTCAATATTTGCTTAAATATTTTTAATCTTTGATGACTGAAATGATGCTACCTTCTAAGGTTAAATAATTGAACAAATTTTAATCTTTAGTTCTTTGAATATCGAATGAATTACATATTCTTTTAATTCTTCAAGAATTATAGATTTTTGACATACGCCAAGATTGGACCTATCTTATCCCGTCTAAACCCAAAATAAAATCTCTCGATTTTTTTACCGGAAATAATTCCTGGTCAATACCAAATAACCAATTTTTGACATTCTATCTCTTTGAGACCTTGAAACATTCTTTCCACCTTGAAACACTGCATTTTTTTTTTGACACAAAAGTCATACCCATACCTTCTTTGAGTCAATAAAGTCACAATCGTCTTCTTAGACGTAAAACCAACATTTTTCTACCAATAAAACCTACAGACATTGAGTACAAGATGTTCACTTGAACATAAACCTTCCTACAAAGAAGACACAGTGTGGGGCATCTCGCATCAATTTTCTGAAGACGAGCATGAGCAATTGAGACATGTTGAGAGCAAGAAGCGAAGAGAAAAAAATAGAATTCATTCAAAATAATGCTATCATGCATTAATTACATTTTTTTCATGTGAATAAGCAATTAATCTTGAAAATCTATCCCCCTAGGGATACCTCTTCTGCAAGGACTTCTGTGTATGAGATGATGAACGGCTTTCTTTCTTTATCCCTTCACAAAAGGAGAAAATATATCCCTTGTGTCCCCTTTGAGCCTGAAGGATATTTTCTTTTGATTCAACCCTAACCAAGGATCACTCTCCACACTGGGGGGGCAATATGAAGGAAATCTGAGTGAAGAAAATTGATCCAAATGAGATACCGAAAGGTGAACCAGACGCAGAGTGCAAAGATCAAACCAAAGAAAAAAACAAAGAGCAAAGAGAAATTAAAGCAAAAATCAAAGAAAAAGCAAAGAACAAAAGAGGACAAAGAACACAGACAAAGAGTCTCCTGACTTAAATGACGCATTGAGCTTCAACCGTGAGATTAATCAAAAACAATCACTCTAGAATCACTTGACTCGAAGATCATAAAACATCAAGAGAAGGACATGCGAGTATATTCAAATTGAGCAAAACAAGATCGAAGGCATCAGAGTTAATTGATCCTTGGTTCAAGTACCCTTTAAACACATGTTTGGGCCTTTATCCATTTCTTTCATAACCCTGAACCATGGCCTACATTACGTGCCTAAAAAGTCCATTCTAATCATACATGGATTTCTAAACAGAAAAGACTATCTTCAGATTTCATTCCGCTCATCAGGATTAATCTTTTATTTACAAAAGGTTTTCCAAAATCTTTAATGCATGATAGAGAAAAAATAACAAAGGGGGGTTCAAGACGTAAATTATGAATAACGTTTTGAAACCAAAGGAGGATTCGAGTTGAAAACCTGAAAGGGCGGCTCGAATATGAAGATTATTATATAGGAGACGATTGCTCAAATCCCTTGATGAGGCATCACATACATGAATGAGAACATGAGAGTTGGGAGTCAGAGAACACTTCCAATAACTGAGTACAGAAGCTACTCCATCAGATCAGAGAACATCAAATAAATGAGCACTATACTTTTGATCAAAGATAACCACTTGAGACTTTTTTATCCTCCCTTACTTAACCATCTCTCAAAGATAGCGTTGATCTTGACACTTGTCAAATAGCTATAATTTATTGAAGGATTAAAAGTGTAATTAATTCTTTGATATCCAATGAACTCTTGTTTTATGATTTGTCAATTGTGAAACCTTGAAGGGGCAATATTTTCATATCTTTGATTAAACATTTTTCAAAATTATTTTAATTGATATTTTCATACTTTTTGAAAATAAAAAGAAGAAAAACATTTTCAAACAAGATAATCTCTGGGGCATATCTTAGAATTCAACAAATATCTCACCAAAGCTCAGAATCGAAGCTGGGGCAAGAGAAAGTTAATTTTTGGACAAAATTTGATGGGACAAACAAATGGTCTCAGGTCAAGGTTTGCAAGAGTACACCATGGTGGAAATACGGACAAGTTGAATCATGATAGACTGCTCTCGCGATCTTCTCCTTCTAGATCGAGAAAGTATATACATACATACACATCATACATACATACCTGACATAAAATTGGTATCAAACATTTATCATCGTGTGTATTAAAGACATTTTTCCCTCACTTGAGGACAAATTCAATAAAAGAAGATCAAATAAATTTCATCTTGACATCTATCATAGCTTCCAAGATAGTTGGTCAAAATTGCATCATTCTGATCTTTTCAGGAAATTAGAGCTCGGAAATAACCAGGTGTTTTCAACCTGAAAGAACAATGCAATCCACATATTTGGCTTCCTGAAGTCAACAATCAGATCTTCTGAAGATGTTTCCTCAACATGCAGGAATCAATAGATAAATTTTGAGCTATTGAGATTATTTTCTTTAAAAAAATAAAGTGTCGTCTCACTTGAGATAGTTTTCTTAAAAACAAATTTTATTTTGTCTCGCTTGAGACAACCTTCTCTTTAAAACAAGTTACGTCTCGCTTGAGACATTTTTCCACAAATCTTGAGAATTTTAAAACAAATTGCGTCTCGCTTGAGACATTTTTCCTTTGAGATACAAATTGTGAATTTGATTCACTTAAAACAAAATTAATCTCACCTTAGATTGTTGTTTCTTTCAAAACAAATTTGGCTCGCTTGAGACCTTTTCCCTTTGAGATCCAAATTTCGAATTTGTTCACATTAAACAAAGTTGATCTCACTTGAGATCGTTTTCTCAAAAACAAACTTTGTCTCGCTTGAGACAATTTCTCTAAAAACAAATTTTGTCTCATTGAGACTATCTTAAAGCAAATTTCGTCTCGCTTGAGACTCATTTTCTCTCATAATATAAATTTCAAGGTTTTGTACTTAAAGCAAAATTAATATCATTGAGATTTTCAAAGCTGATTTGTCTCGCACGAGACAGTTTCCCCTTTTAACAAATCATGAAATTGTTTTATTTGAAACAAAATAAGCACTTTTGAAAACACCTTTGAGATTATTTCCATATAAACAAAATCGACAATATTTGAATCTTTTAAAAACGATTTTTATCTCTTAAAGACATTCTTTTAAAAATATTTGAGTTTGTTTCTCTTGGAAAAATCTTTGAGTTGTTCATTTGAATAAAAATCCTTGGAGTTTGTTCCTTTTGAATAAATATCTTTGAGTTGTTTCTTTTGAAAAATCTTTGAGTCTATTTATTTTGAA
Source organism: Hibiscus syriacus (assembly GCF_006381635.1). NCBI lineage: Eukaryota > Viridiplantae > Streptophyta > Magnoliopsida > Malvales > Malvaceae > Hibiscus > Hibiscus syriacus. Next base: position 3,894,281 of record NW_024062795.1, read on the forward strand.
AAAGTTTTGTCTCTTGAGACAATTTCGTGAAAAAGCTTTGAGTCTGAAACAAAGTTTTGTCTCTCTTGAGACAATTTTGTGAAAAAAATCTTTGAGATTGTTTCTTTTGAAAAATCTTGAGTCTATTATTTGAAACAAAGTTTGTTTCTCTTGAGACAATTTTGTGAAAAAAATCTTTGAGATTGTTTCTTTTGAAAAATCTTTGAGTCTATTTATTTTGAAACAAAGTTTTGTTTCTCTTGAGACAATTTCGTGAAAAATCCTTGAGTCTGAAACAAAGTTTTGTCTTTCTTGAGACAATTTTGAAAAAAAATCTTTGAGATGTTTCTTTTGAAAAAATCTTTGAGTTGTTTCTTTGGAAACAAAATTTTGTCTCTCTTAAGATAATTCTTTTGAAAAAATCTTTGAGTTTGTTCTTTGGAAACAAAATTTGTCTCTCTTAAGATAATTCTTTTGAAACAAAAAATCTTTGAGTTTGTTTCTTTGGAAACAAAATTTTGTCTCTCTAATAATTTCTTTTGAAAAAATCTTTGAATCTGTTTCTCTTAAAATGAATTTTGTATCTCTTGAGGCAGTCTCTCTTGAAGTAAATCTTTAAATATGTTCATTTTGAAAATCTTGAGTTTGTTTCTCTTAACAAAATCATCTTTGAGTCTATTTCTTTAAAAACAAATGTTGTCTCTCTTGAGACAGTTCTAATGAAAAACTAACTTTTGAGATTGTTTCATTTGAAACAAATTTGGTCTCACTTAAGATGGATTCATCTTTGAGTATGTTTCTTTTGAAACAAAATTTATCTCTTAAAGACGATTTCTTTTGAAAAAATCTGTGAGTTTGTTTCCTTTGAAACAAAATTTTGTCTCTCGAGACAACTTCTTTTGAAAATACCAACTTGAGATCGTTTAGACCATTTGTTTTAAAACTACCCACCTTTGAGATTGTTTTTATTAAAACAAATTTTGACTCCCTTGAGGCAGTTTCTCTAGAAACAAAATCTTTGAGTTTGTTTCAATTGAAATAAAACCATTTTTTGGGTCGTTACAATTAAAACATTTTCTCTTGAAACATTTTCTTAAAACAAGATCATCTTGAGTTTGTTCTCTGGAAACAATGTTTTATCCTTAAAACAATTTCTTTTAAAAAAAAACATTGAATCTCTTTCTTTGGAAACAAAAGTTTGTGTCTCGAGACAGTTTCTTTGAGAAAATCTTGAGTTGTTTATTTGGAAAACAAAATTTACCATCTTGAATTTGTTTCCCTTGAAACAAACAAACATCTTTGAGATCGTTTCCCTTGAAAGAATTTTGTCTCATTTGAGGCGGTTTCCCATGAAAAACCAATCTTTGAGAATGTTTCCCCTAAAAACAAATTTTGTCTCGCTTGAGACAATTCCTTTAAACGTAATCTTTTGAGTTGTTTCATTTGAAATGAATTTTGTCCCTTTCGAGACAGTTGCTTTGAAACACATTATCTTTGAGCTTGTTTTTCTTTTGAAACAAATCTTTGATTTGGTTTCTCTGAAACCATAAATCCTAAAGATGGCCAGCCGTCCTCATCATGTAGGAACCGTGTCATCCCCAGATCAGAGCTCTTCATCACGTAGGAGCCGTGTCAACCATAGATAACCAGCCGTCCTCATCACGTGGGAACCGTGTTATCACCTTTAGATGGCCAGAACTCTTCATCACGTATGAGCCGTGTCATCAGCTGACCAGATCTCCTCATCACGTAGAGCCGTGTCAACCATAGATAACCAGCGTCCTCATCACGTAGGAACCGTGTTATCACCTAAGATGGCCAAGAACTCTTCATCATGTATGAGTAGTGTCATCCTTCGACCAGATGTCTTCATCACGTAGGAACCATGTCATCCTTAGACGACCCGAACTCTTCTACGTATGAGCAGTGTCGTCCCCAACAACCAACATTATCCAATTGCTAAGTTTAAGAAGGAGGAGAACCAGACAAAAACGTGTTTTTTGTCGTCTTTGCCCTATTCTTGTTAACACAAGAATGTGCAAAGAGGGGCAGCTGTGGACAACCCGTTTTTGTCCGGGTTTTTTTTTCCGTTATTTTATTATTATTATATTATTATCGTTATCTTATTATTTATTATTATTTATTATTACATATTTTTTTGCAGGCCAAAGCCCAATCAACAAGGCCCAACCTAGGCTTAACCCGAGCCCATCACACGAGCCCAACAAAAATTAGGGTTTCAAACCCTAAATATTTAGCCGCCGCCGCCGCTTCTGTTGGACTTCCAGCCGCGCCGCCGTCACTGTTCCGGCCCACTCCGATGGTCCAGCCGCCGTTCCGCGCCACCATCGTCATCTACAGAAAAATCAGAAAAATCAGAAAACAGAGAGAAGAAAGAGGAGACCATTCGGGTTCAGAAAAAGAAAGAGAAAACATAAAAAAAAAGAAGATAGGAAAAGAGAGAGAATAGAGACCATACCTTGGTCGAACACCGATGAAAACCGGTCGCCGGAGATGGAGAAACCGAAAGGTTTCTCCCCTAATCCACTGTGATTGAGCCACTTTTAGGCCAAACGGAGGCCAGATCCTTGCTCAGGGTCTGGAGACGCTTTGAATAGTGTCGTTTTCTCTCCCTTCGGCGCCGGCGTACGGCGGCGGCCGCCGCCGCACGGCCGCACGGCGGAATCTCGCCGTTTCCAGAGAGATTTCTAGATATCTCTCTCTCACTCTCTCCTCTTCTCTCTCTTTCCCTTTCTCATGTTGAAGGGAAAATGAAGCAGGCCGGTTCAAGGAGATATTTGGGCTATTTATAGCTTGTGGGAAACGGCGTCGTTTTGAGGGGACGAGTTCTGTAATTTCACGCATGGGGTAACTACGCTTTTGGTCCCTGATGCTTTGTAACCGTATTATTAGCCATTAAATGAAGTTTCATTTATTGATTTCAGATTCTGATGTTTCCTTATTTATATTTAGTCCTTTTATTATTTGTTAAGTTATTTTTGTTAATATTTGACATTGGTCACTATATTGTGATATTTTATTTTAGCCATTGGCTTGTGTATGGCTTAATTCCTATTTAGTCTTTTAGGTTTCAGTTTTTCTATTTGAGTCTCCTTTTTATTTCTTGTTATTTTCGTCCTAACATATGTTTGATGTTTATGACAATTTTTATATCAAGCCTGGAATTTGTGAAATGTTTATTTCAGTCCTTAAATTTTCTGTAATGTTAGTTTGGTTTTATGCCTATTCAGGTTTATTGATTTGTGATTAATTTTATTTTGATCATTGTATGTATATTATGGAATTTATTAACATTTGTTTTAGTCTTTAAACTGGGTTGCCTTCTATTTTAGTCCATCTTTGTTCTTAGTTTTTATTTCGGTGAGGTTTATGATTTTGGTTATCTGTTTTGTATCCTTTTCATTTCGTCCTTTATGTTGGCTTGTGGGTTCGATTGGGATTAATATTTGATTTAGGCTTAAATTTTCTTTTAGGTTCATTTTAGTCACTATCCTAGGTATTATAACATTTTTTGGTTTATATTTGGTTCTGGTTTCAATATTTTTAAATGTTACATCTTAGCCACTGATTTAATATTCATGTATGTTTTCTTTGATATTCGAATCTGGCCATCCCATTTTTAAATATTTTATTTTAGTCCTATTAATGTATGTTATGTCATTTTTGTGAATATTTGACTTTTAGACATTATGTTTGTAATAGTTTCAGTCTAGTCCTAAGTTCTTGTATTGTGATATTTTGTGGATGTTGAATTCAGCCATCATACTTGCAAATGTTCTATTTTGGTCACTGTCTGACATTTTATCTAATTACTATTTGATCCTCCATGTTTCTGTGAAATTTCAATTTAGTCATAAGCTTTACTTTTGGGTTATTTTCACTTCTAGTATTTGACTGTTTAATGTTTGTGATATGGCTCTAAATTATTTTTATTTTTTTATTTAGTCCTTTAATTCGGTTAGTGTTTTTTTTTTGGTCCATTAACTTTCTGTTTTTGCTGTTTAGCCTCCTAATTTCTGTTTATATTATTTTAGCCTCTTAAATGTTTATATTAATTTTGGTTTGTAATATTTACTAATTTATTTTTAGACATTTATGTATGGATGTGTATTTTACTCATTACTTAATTATTTGGATTATGTAAATAATGTTTTCAATTTCATTTAATGTAAATATTTTATTTTTGTATTTCCAATTACATTTATTTTCATTATATCTTTATCTATGTAAGAAATATTCGATTATATTTTCAAGAACACTATGCGTAGAATGGGCGTGGAAAGTACCACTTGATCGAAGTGGTGTGATCCGGTACGCATTTTAACGACATAGAAACTTGAAATAAGTCGAGTATATTTTTGCTAATTAATTTGTTCAAACGATGCAATGTGTGTTATTTTAAGTGACAATTTATTTTATGTGAATGTAAATTTCAAATTTTTTAATTTGTATTCAATTCACGTTTTTAGTTAATCAATTTACCCGTATGTAAACATCGTTTTTAGTTATATTTGATTCGCAATTTTTTTACATAATCAATGGTAGAATATTCTTTTACAAAAGAGAAATAGTTGAAATAGCTTTCCCGACGGAGGATTGCAAATTTCAAGATTTCTTATCGAGTTAAAGGATTTTCTTTAAATAGTTAACTCGAAGTAAATTAATTAATTTCAATAAATGGATCGTAATTTAACTTATATTCGATTTATAGTTTCCACCATTTTACGACAACATGTAAGCGACACAGTACCAGTTTTTGGGCGTTGTGGGTGCTTACCCTTCCCCACGTAATCGACTCCGAATCATTTAAATGAATCTTTGGTAACGCAGACCGAATTTTGTCTTAAAAAATGATTTTTCTTAAATTGTTTTAAAAGACGTTTTTAGGTATTCGACCTACCTAACCCAAAGGTTGATGGCGACTCTTTTTAATTTTATTCAAATCAATGCAAAATCACCCATTTTTCCAAATTAAAGTCATAATTGTTTTTAAAAATAATATTTAATTATTTTCCTAAAAAATGGTTATGACAGTAGATATTCCAATGCTGCCATTACGGCGTACGTATATCTTTTTAGTTTTTGTGCTCAATTGGATGTATGCAATTGCAATACGTTTTCTCTTTTTATAAATTGATTCGGGACAATCTTTCACAAAGATAACCCCACCAAGTGATGTGTTATTTTAGTTCGAATTTTGCTTCTAGTTGAGCTGTGTGTGTAAGATCATTGAATCAATGTAATAACTAAAAAAATAATGGCGGAGGTATAACCCAGGAAAAGAGGAGCAGAAAGTGGATTATTTGGTCCGTACAATGGATAATACATTAAAATAAAATTTTAAGATGTGAATGAAATAAATTAGATTAAAAGAGTATTGCTTTATATATCTGAGTAATATACCATTTAAATTAATTAAATATAAATTAAATAATAATAATAATAATAATAATATAACAGGTAGTGGTGAGACACCCTAGGTTTCACCGAGAAGATAAATGGAATATAATATATCAAATGTTTGCACACATAGAATGCTAAAATAAGGTCACAAGGAGGGAGAGGTTCAGGTATTCGGTATTCCTCTATCCGTTGAATTATATTATAAATTTTGGATAGTTTTTAATTTTAAACAATGAAATTTAAATAACTCAAAATAAGATAAAGATTAATTTAGGGTGTGATCGAATCATTGAGTTTTTTTATTTTATTGAAAAATTAATTTTTCAATATTTTAATTATTAACTGTTTAGTAACCATATAGAATATTTACTTAATATATTTAATATATATATATATATATATATATATATTTAAAAAAATCTTTAAAATTCCAAAAATAATTGGATAAGATAAGTTTATTTATGTTTAACATAAATTATCTCTTTACGAAATATTCAAATTAATAGAAATTTTATTAATACAAAATTTCAAAAAAAAAAAAATTTTGAATATGATAAAGGAGTACATAGTTATTTATGACCAAATGTTAAAAATATTACATTAATTTTTTTAAATAAATTATATTTGAAATAAATTATCTCCTTACTTTTAAAAAAAAAAATATTTGAAATAATTTTTATCCAAAAAAAATTAAATTAATATAAAATATGATAATAAAAAATTTAAAATTAAGGAATAGTTTAAAAAAAAATTAAGATATGTTATTATCAAAGAAAAAAAACATAAATATCATTTTATAGTATTTAATTTTTGTAATAATCTCTTCTAATAAAGCCCTTTTATTAGTGGACTGGTAAAATTCAGAAGGCCCATCAAAATTAGAACTAAACTCTTGCTACCTATTGCTTTACTAATAGGGGGAACGGTGTCGTTTGGCTAATTGGCTCCCCCATCTGTCAATACCGCTAAGGGGGTGTTTGGTTCAAGGAATGTGGGATTCCCATGGGATGGGAATCCCACATTCCCATGTTTGGTTGGCTGGGAATCTCATTCCCGGTAATGTAAGATTACCAATAGTGGATTTTTTGGGGTATATTACCGGGAATGTCATTACCTCCCTTTCCTTAGGTATTGTTGGATTACCGGCGTTTTGGACTAAAATGCCCTTAAATTTTATTTTTTTCAAAAATATTTATTCTGTCATCGAATAATAAAAATTTTACGAATGTTAAATTACAAATTTATCCTTAAATTATTTTAGATTTACAAAAAAAAATCTATAATTAAAATTTTATATAAAGTTCAAGGGTTTAAATAAAATTTTACCCTTTCATTAAACTTTTTTTTTATTTTTAATTTTGTAAAAAATATATAAATATTATGAATTTAATTTTTTTAAAGAAAATATATAAATATTTTCCAACTTGTAATATTACACAAATATATAATTAGACAATTTTGGTCAAATATACATTCCAATAATCTTTTATTCCTTTAACCAAACACGTTGTGATGGAGCTCTTTGCCGATGTCGTTCCTCGCACCGCCGAGAACTTCCGTGCCCTCTGCACCGGGGAGAAAGGCACCGGGAGATCTGGCAAGCCCCTCCACTACAAGGGCTCATCTTTTCACCGCGTGATCCCTAATTTCATGTGCCAAGGAGGCGACTTCACCGCTGGAAACGGTACCGGAGGCGAATCCATCTACGGATCCAAGTTCGCCGACGAGAACTTCATCAAGAAGCATACCGGTCCCGGTGTTCTCTCAATGGCTAATGCTGGACCCGGAACCAACGGATCTCAGTTCTTCATCTGCACCGCCAAGACCGAGTGGTTGGACGGAAAGCACGTGGTGTTTGGACAAGTGGTTGAAGGCATGGACGTGGTTAGAGCCATCGAGAAAGTTGGGTCTAGCGGTGGAAGGACCTCTAAGCCTGTTGTGGTAGCTGATTGTGGACAGCTTTTTTAGGGAAAAAAAGCATTAAACTTGGTCGTTTAAACTGTTGTTTGATGTTTAGAGTTTTTAATATCCGTCTTTTAGGCTTGTTTTCATGGATCTGTTTTGCTTTTCTCTGGGTTCGGTGGTTTTCAAGAAGTTGCTATATGTAGTTTTTATGATGAACTATCATTAAATAAGATACTCTCTTCATCAGATTTTTGCTGTTTTCTTTTAATTTAGTGTGATGATTTCGCTGAAGGAGATGAAACTAATTAGCCATCTGGCGTTGACGGTATAAATCGAGGTGTTTGTATTCGGTCACCGTCGTGTAATTTTTGAAATCTCGGTCAACTGTGGAAAATTGGATCTTTTAAAATGAAATTTGAAAACCGGCAGCAAAGTAGAAGTAGACAATGACTAGAAAACAAAAATTGAATATAAAAATATCCAATTTATCTACGGGCTTTTGATTTTATGGTAAACTACCCATATTTTTCTTTTGGTTAGTTTCTTTTTCGGATAAGTTGGTTATTCAACTCATTATTCTTTTGTTTTTGGTTAGAATTTATTGGCTATTTTAGTTGTTCTATGTTTTCTCTTCTTGTAGAAATCATTATTGGTCAAAATTTATTTTAATCTTAAGGGTAGACGGTTAGGAAAAGAGGATGGGAACTTGAAAATTTTGGATTTTGACATTTTTTTTGAGATGATTAAAATTAGTTAATTATTTAAATCATGAGGGATGCAGTTTATAATATACCTTTTTATTTTTACGGTTACCCAAAACAATTTGTGAAGGATATATGGTCCACTATGCCATGGGAGATTGATCCACAGCCTCGGGTTGTAAATCAAAGAAGACGATACGTGTAGGGAGACTGTGTTATATGTGGCGTCCCACCACCGCTTGCACTTATAACCATATGGTTTTTCCCCCTCATATTTTATATAATAAAGCAAACAGTGAAAGCATGCAATGATTTTGAAATATAATCGGTTTTTAGACAGTTTTAAAATGCATCCATTTAGCAATAATGACAATGATTACTTACCAAATTGTTAATTTCCACACTTTTTTTCCTTCCTGGAAAGCGGAAACCCAAATTTCTCTGCTTAATTTCATGATGAATATTTTTCTCTGCGTTCATCACTGTTGAGCATCACAACAACTAGCGGTGGATCAATATATTATCTAAGGTAGATAGTGTTTATCTTAAAATATAAATAGTCGTAAATTATTTGTTATTTTTTTAATTCAAGATGCCTAGAGAGGATAATATTTTTCCATTAAAATAATTTGATGAAATCTTCAATTATTTATTTATTTTACTAATTATGTTTATTTGAAATTTTATTAGTCTTTATCTGTATAAAAATTTTATATTATTAATGTATTGTATATGGTTATCTTAAAAAAAAATCTAAATCCGTCAATAACAACAATTATTGAGTACCGAGTGCACCTCTTATCTTGATTTTCTTTATTGGACTATTCAGGTTAAAATGTGAGCAGTATTTCTTCTGAGATATGTGGACTAATCACGATGACCACCGGAACAATTGTACTTCACACAAGAGAGCATGTACCACCTCCGTCTAGCAAGTTTATTCTGGATGAGAATACAATTTTATATTACATGGATGAATTTACAAAATTGAGAATGAACTTATAAAATTTAAAGGATGAAATAAAATTATTAATAAAATATAAAATAATATTTAAATTATATGAGAATTTATATATAGATGTTCATGAGTTGCCCTTCTATGCTCCTTTTACGGTTTAATCATTAAAGTTGGGAGCAGAGAATAGATGGATATTCTGGGGAACAATTACTTTACTACTACTACTCTTCGGCTACATAGTTTTAGATCTTTGTTTTTGAGTTAGTATTTGTGAAAATCCAGCATCATCTTCTAATACATGCTTATTAAGTGCATTTAATGATCTCTGAAACAGTAACTTAGATTCATCTGCTCTGCAATCAATGTGTTATCCTTTCTGGTATATATGTTCCTATAATTTAAAACTGAAATTTCAAAAGAACTAATTAATGGAGGTAGTTGAGGGTTGAAAATATGGGCAACAGACCACTACTCTTTATTTACTTCACCTTGCTAGTGCAGATGACATCCATTGGTGTTGATCAAACTTCATCAGTTTTCACTTTTATCATCTTCCTGCTTTCTGTTTTATTCTCTATTCTCCTAGTTTCATGGATTTGGCACACAAGCTCCTGTTCATAGCTTTGGTCATTTTTGCAGCAGCCATAGATGGGACACAGGCTGCTGCCATGGTCTCCGGTGCAGTCTTCTGTGACCAATGCAAAGATGGCGAGAGATCCCTTTTCGATTATCCCCTTTCTGGTAACGTTTGATTCGATCTCTGCTCAGTTGTTGTAGATAGCCACATTGTTGATTGCATCTAGTTTTCTTGTCTGTCTTTGTTTTCAATTGATGTGTTTACTATAAAAGCAAATGGTCTGAAGAATCATCCGTTGATCGACTTCTGTCTTGCAGGAATGAAGGTCACGGTTACCTGTACTGATGGTGATGGACAGGTGACAATGTCAAGGGAAGAAACTACAAATGTATTTGGAACCTATTTGATGAGATTTGATGGCACACCAGACTTAAGTGACTGCAATGCCCAGGTTTCTGGTAGTGGAGAAGGGTCAAATGACTGCAGTGCAACTGCAGGTCCTGCCCAAAAACTTAGACTTATGTTCAGAATGTTCGGCATGGAGATTTTTGGGGTGGATTCTTTGCTTTCCGAACCTGCTCAGCCCATGTCGTTCTGCCCAATGTCATCCGGCCCTGTGCCTGCACCTGTAGTAACACCTACAACGCCTTCTGGACCAGCACCGCCTACAGGGTCTCCTCCAACTTTCAGGCTGCCCCCATTTCCCCCATTGCCTCCAATGCCATCGTTGCCCTTCTCCGAAGCATCGGCTTGTTCACATCAGTAAGTACACTTGGATTTTTATATCAATAGGGCCTACTAGCACATAATGGACATGGAGTTGAGATGTATCCGATCTACATGTGCCATCGGGGTCAGGGCAAACATTGCCCCCATGCTCTAACATACACATGCAAGCTTACATTTCATTGCTAGCAATGCATATTTTCACCTTTTGTTAAATTCACGTGAGCTGAAAACTTCAAAGCTGACAATGACAGATCAGACTTGAGAACTTTTTATCAAGCTAGAGTTTCACAATTCACAGGAATTTTAATGCACATAACGATACTGTCACAGTTAGTTGGCAGGGAGTAATTCATCGAACTCGGAAGACGTAATCAATGATTTTGTTGCGGATTTCTTCTTTTCCAGGTACTGGACAATGCCGGAGTACCAATGCTACTGGAGAGTACTGAACCCCGAGTCGAAGGTTTCTCTTATTTTCGGGCCACTTGCTGCTAGGAGATATGGAACTGATATGACCCTACGGGAAAGCCTTGAAGGGATAGGAGACCCCTACAAGACTCTTCTGAGGGAAGCCACAACTGCCCTTCTCAATTCCTACAATAGCCTTCAGTTCCCATACAATTCAGTTGGTGTTGTTACACATACGAATTGGGCCCTTATGAGTTCAACCCGAGGCGTCCTTATCACTGCTTTACGATTCATAAGGGCTAATTCTGGCTCTGGGGGAGTCACCTGCAAGTTAACCCCTTGCCAATGATCTTCCATTGTTTGCCAATGCCATGACTTTCGTTATTAATAATCAATTATTAGCTCTTAATTCGAGATTTATATTCAAGTATTTTGATAGTTGAGAGTGGTATAAAAGATGTAAAAGTACAACTTTGTCACCATCTGCACATTGTTCGAATTCACAGGATTATTGATTCAACTCTCCCATGTCGTAACTCACAAGAACTTATCATAAAAGCAGTCCTGATTCAATTCTTTGTTGTTGTACTCACAACAAGAACCCATTATTACAACGCCTTCAATAGTGAATTTCAATTTTTTTTATCAACTGTTAGATGTATTTTTATTAGGGATTGGATGAGACGTGTACCCAGCATATTCTTACTCGACTCAATTTTATGAGGTCAAGTATTTTTTTTTAAAGAATTTGAGTTTGGGTTGAGTTTTTTAAGAATAAGGTTAGGGATTGAGTCGGATTCAAATTTAAGATGAAATATTATTGACTCGATCCGACCCGAATATTATAGTATAAATATCTCTTATATATTTCAAGATAATTATAATAATATCTCTTTCTATATTTTTTCTCAGTTAAGTCTCTAATTTACCTAATAAAAATGAATAATATATATATATATTTGTGTTAGGTCGAGTCGAGTATAAGTGCGAGTTTACCTAAAAAGTAGGTCGAATTTCGAGTTGAGTAGAGCTTCTCTAAACTCGGATCAAGTAAGATGATGGACAGAGGGGTATAATACTCATATAAGATTCGGATCGATCGATTAAAACCCGACTCAGGGTGATTGTTAAAAAGGGTTTCATTAGTGTATCAATGTTTTGATTATAATGAGTTAATCAACTGGTATACACTGGCATGTGTGACATGGACTGGTAAGTTGCTTAGTTACGTGTTCAAAATGGTTAAGTAATAGAATAAATGATACAAGCAGCTTTGGTCTCCAATCCTAACTATCAGCAAACATGTAGGGCCTGTCATACAGAGTCATATTTGCCAGTGAAGAGGATTATTTTGATATTTTTTGGGTCTCCACTCGTAGAGTGTCATCAATATGGTTCTGCTAAGTGCTAATTGAGTGATGTCGTCATCTTCTGGCTTTGATTCAATGATATTAGTATTTCAAAATTGGACATTAGTGTTGGATCCATTGAATGGTGAGTTCTAAGGTACCAAACCTTTCACAGCTACTTCACTAAGTTCCACACTCACATTTCCTCATCTTAACAATCTCACGAGAACCATGGGTTTCCGCTTGCCAAGAATTGTTAATGCTGAGCCGAGTCTGAAACGGACTCTTTCATCTTCAGAGACGACAGCGGTGCCCAAAGGTCACTTTGCTGTTTTTGTTGGAGAAGCTGAAAAGAAGAGATTCGTTCTCATATATCATTACTGAATCATCCTTCATTCCAGAATTTGTTGAGTAAAGCTGAAGAAGAGTTTGGTTTCGATTACCCTATGGATGCTTTGACAGCCCCTTGTAGAAAAGAAGCTTTCATAGATCTCATTTGTAACCTGCAAAGCTCATGAGAAGAACTGATGTGAAATTTGGTTAACCAAGCAGAGATTGATTGATATTTAGCTCAACTGACACCTCCCAAATTTTATTATTTTAGGAAGCAAGGTGGATTGTTTTCTGCAATCCCATGCCCTTGTCAACTCAATTAATTTTTCTTCTGATGTCGTATGTGGATTATTTCAGCCAAACTCTATTTTGCAAGTTCTGAAGCTTTTTATTTCAAATTCTACCGTCATTTATCACTCAACCTACAATGTATTAATCCCATATATTAACAGGGTCTATCTGCATGGAAATTCATCTCATTCCTTATAAAAAAATGTTTTCTGATATCTCGGTAGGATTAAAAACATCTCATTTTAGGAATATTGCCGTTGCTACCTATTTCTTTGCTGTCATAGACTTGTACTCTGGTGGCATGTTATTAGCCTAGACAGGAATATTCTATATGAGAAAGTACTTTAGACTATTGTTCCAATGAACTCGCTTATATAAAACATGGACTCGTTTCTAACTTTCCTCTACAAGAAAATCTTATCATTCATTTTCAGGAGTCTTCTCTGATCTTCTTCATACTCCAAATTACTAACAGAAGCGGCTATCCGTGTGCCTAGAATCATTCAAGCTAAGCAGATTCTTTGTGGGTCTAAACCGTTTGCAAATCAAACAACCTCCACCTCAATTGATGTTCTAAAGGATATTTAGCAGTCTATGATGGGGAGAACCAAAAGTTGTTAAGGTAGCAGAGGAGGAATTCGGATTCAATCATCCTATGGGTGGTCTCACAATTCCTTGCAGAGAAGAGGTCTTCATTAATCTCATTTCAAGCTTCCATTAGTCGCCTACACTGCTAAAAAGATTGTTGTACATCCTTCTGTTCTTTAGGCAGAAAGAGATGATGCAATGTATATTCTTCTGAGAAATCATTTTAATATAAATTACAGCGGTTCTATTCTCAAATTTCCATATGTTAAATCCATTGTTTAGTTCATATTTCTATTTACAGGAGTATCATTAATCACTGTGATAAAGAATAAGTAGAGTCCTTAACAATATATGCTTTCAAATTAGATGTAACATAAAACTAGTCGGAGCAAAAATATCAATGGCAAGAATATGTTTGGTAAAGAGATTTGTTCTTTTCATTTAAAGAATGATTACAAAGTAATTGTAGTTCACAAGGGCTTGGGATTGCATAATGGTCATCAAATTTTATCTGAAGTGTGCCAGACTGCCAACAAAGAGGTCTGAGGCTATGATAGCGAAGAAATAGGTAGGGGGTGTTTAAATTTTCGAACTAATTCGGTTAACCGACCGAATCGAATTAGTTCGGTTAATTCGGTCGGCCACCAAATTAGTTCGGCCACCAAATTAGTTCGGTCGGTTAACGGTTAATGATTTTTTGGATATTCGATTAACGATTAATTCGGTTCAAAATCAGTTAATTAACCGAATTAACCGAATTATGTTGAAAAGTCAAGTAAAACGGTGCATTAATGCACCGAATTCATTCAATGCAAATTGTCAAAAGTTTCAACTAATTTGTTGAAAAAAAATGATAAAAGCATAAATTAGTCATTGTACTTTAGGGTATTTACAAATTAGTCCTTAAGACTTCGACTATAAATACTCTAGCTCATTTAGCTTCAAAATCATCCCAAATCATTCTAGTTTTCTTCAAATACTAGAGAGAATTTAGAAAGTTTCTTGAGAGTTATTTTCTCCTTTTTATCAAGAGAGAATTATCATTGTTTTCTCCTTGGCAGATCGAGAGAGGTTGTAATTCCTATTTTCTCATAGTGAAATTATTCTACCATTGCCCGTGGTTTTTACCCTAAATTTTTAGGGGTTTTCTACGTAAATTTTGTGTCTCTTTTATCTTCATTTTTATTTTCTCAAATTATCAGTTGCGATTTTGCTCTATCCGATAGCCGTCTTTCGCAACAATTGGTATCAGAGCTAGATTAGAGTGTGTAATATCTGCTTATTGTCTTTGTGGTTGCCACAAAAAATGGATCCTCCAACATAAGAAAATAAGAAGTTATTATCCATTCTTTGAAGGTTCCAGAGAACTATTCACGATAGTGAAATAGTGGGAGCTATCCGTAAAAGAAGCTATGACAACGAAATTTGATATTGAAAAATTCAATGAGAGAAATTTCTCATTGTGAAAATTAAAGATGAAGGCCATCCTGAGGAAAGACGATTGTCTAGCAGCTATCAGTGAAAGGCCGGTGGATTTCACAGATGACAACAAATGGATCGAAATGGACGGGAATGCTATGGCAAACTTTCATCTAGCATTAGCAGATGAAGTATTGTCAAGCATCTAGGAGAAGAAGACAGCTAAGGAGATATATGATTATCTCACCAAATTGTATGAGGCCACATTGCTGCACAATAAAAATTTTCTTAAGAGGAAATTGTACACTCTCCGGATGCCAGAATCTACTTTAGTGACGGAGCACTTAAACACACTGAACACTTTATTTTCTCAACTTACATCCTTAAGCTGTAAAATAGGAGAACAAGAACGTGCTGAACTTCTACTTCAAAGTCTACCGGATTCGTATGATCAACTCATCATCAACTTGACAAATAGTAATGTCACCAGTCTAGTCTTCGATGACGTTGCAGCTGCTGTTCTACAAGAAGAAAATCGCTGCAAGAACAAGGAAGACATACAAGTAAATCTGCAACAAGCAGAAGCATTGACAACGATGACAACGATGAGAGGGAGATCAACAGAACGTGACCAAAAGCAGCAGTCACAAATATGGTAGATCGAAGTCGAGGAGCAAGAAGAATTTAAAGTGTTAGAATTGTGGAAAGAAGGGTCATTTGAAGAAGGATTGTTGGAGTCTAAATAAAAACTCCAATCCACAAGGCAATACCGCAAACACTTCATATGATGGAGATGCTCTATGTTGTGAAACGTCAACCACCGTGGAAGGTAGAAAAAGATATGCAGATATATGGCTCATTGATTCAGGAGCATATATCACATGACCTCAAGAAGAGATTGGTTTCATCATTATGAACCTATCTCAGGAGGATCTGTGTATAGTTGCAATGATTATGCCTTAGAGATCGTTGGTGTGGGAACCATCAAATTGAAGATGTATGATGGAACAATCAAAGTTGTTCGAGATGTGCGGCACGTGAAGGGCCTGAAGAAAAATTTATTATCCTACGGATTGTTGGATAATAATGCAAGCAAGATTGAGACACGAAAAGGAATCATGAAGGTGTTCCGTGGAGCGCTTGTGGTGCTGAAAGGCGAAAAGATAGCAGCAAACTTGTACATGCTGAAGGGAGAGACTATGCTAGAAGCAGAAGCCTCTGTTGCCTCATGTAGTTCAGATTCTGCAATGCTATGGCATCAGAAACTTGGACACATGTCAGAACAAGGAATGAAAGTCCTTGTGGAGCAAAAACTACTTCCAGGCTTAACAAATGTATCACTTACTTTGTGTGAGCATTGCATAACAAGTAAGCAGCACCGGTTGAAATTCAAAACATCAAATTCTAGAGGCAAAAGTGTTCTAGAATTGGTTCACTCTGATATATGGCAAGCACCGGGTTACATCCCTTGGCGGAGCAAAATACTTTGTCTCATTTATTGATGACTACTCCAGGAGATGTTGGGTGTACCCTACTAAGAAGAAGTCAGATGTGTTTTTAACTTTCAAAAACTTCAAAGCGCGGGTGGAACTTGATTCTGGAAATAAGATCAAGTGTTTCAGAACAGATAATGGAGGAGAATACACAAGCGAAGAATTTGATGACTTTTGCAAGAAAGAAGACATCAAAAGACAGTTCACAGTGGCGAACACTCCTCAACAAAATGGAGTGGCAGAGCGGATGAACAGAACCTTGTTAGAAAGAACAAGAGCAATGTTGAGGGATGCAAGCCTAGAAAAATCATTCTGGGCAGAAGCAGTCAATACTTCCTATTATTTGGTGAATCGAGCTCCATCAACTGCAATAGAGCTGAAGACACCAATGGAGATGTGGACTGGTAAACCAGCTGATTATTCAAACCTCCATGTATTTGGAAGTATAGTGTACGTGATGTACAACTCCCAAGAAATTTCAAAGTTGGATCTAAAATCCAGGAAATGCAAATTCTTGGGGTATGCTGATGGAGTAAAGGGGTATCGCTTGTGGGATCCCACTGCCCGCAAAGTGATCATTAGCAAAGATGTTATCTTTGTAGAAGACAAGCTACAAAGAAAAGAAGACGATGATAGCGCTGAAAAGTCAGAGACTACACATATACATGTGGAAAAGGAGTTTGAACAAGGAGATTCTTCTGAAGCAGAACCATCACATGATGAACAAGAACCAGAGAGTTCTGAAGCACCAACAACTCATCAATCAGATCATGTGAGAAGACATCTCAATTGGCACATACATTATATTATAGAAGGAAATATTGCATACTACCTTTTAACAGAGGATGGTGAGCCATCAATATACCAGGAGGCAATAAACAGCTCAGATGCTTCACTATGGATGATGGCGATGCAAGAAGAAATCGAAGCCCTTCATAAAAATAATACATGGGATCTTGTGCGACTATCACAAGGAAGGAAGCCAATTGGTAACAAATGGGTTTTCAAAATCAAGCGAAATGGTGACGATCAAGTGGAGAGGTATCGTGCAAGACTAGTGGTCAAAGGATATGCTCAGAAAGAATGTATTAATTTCAATGAAATTTTTTCTCCTGTGGTTCAACTAACAACAGTTCGAGTAGTCTTGGCAATGTGTACTACATTGAATTTACATTTGGAACAGCTAGATGTTAAAACAGCTTTTCTTCATGGAAATCTTGAAGAAGAGATTTATATGCTCCAGCCTGAAGGTTTTGAAGAATACGAAAAGAAGAACTTGGTTTGCAGGTTGAACAAATCTCTGTACGGTCTAAAGCAGGCGCCGAGGTGTTGATATAAGAGATTTGATTCCTTAATTATGTGCCTTGGATACAACAGACTTAATGCAGACCCTTGTGCTTATTTCAAGAGGTCTGGTGATAACGATTTTGTTATATTGCTGTTGTATGTGGATGACATGTTGGTTGCAGGACCCAACAAAGATCATATTGAAGAATTGAAGGCACAACTGGCTAGGGAATTTGAAATGAAGGACTTGGGATCAACAAACAAGATTCTAGGGATGCAAATTCACCGAGACAGAAGTAATAGGAAGATTTGGCTTTCACAAAAGAATTACTTGAAGAAAATCTTGTCACGATTTAGCATGCAAGATTGTAAGCCAATTTCTACCCCTCTTCCTATTAACTTCAAATTATCCTCCAGTATGATTCCTAGCAGTGAAGAAGAGAGGATGGAGATGTCTCGAGTACCGTATGCATCAGCATTGGGAAGTTTAATGTTCGCTATGATATGCACAAGACCAGACATTGCACAAGCAGTGGGAGTGGTTAGTCGGTACATGGCGAATCCAGGCAAAGAGCATTGGAATACAGTAAAGAGGATCCTAAGATACATAAAAGGGACCTCAAATGTAGCATTATGTTACGGAGGATCAAACTTGCTAATCAATGGGTATGTAGATTCTGACTATGCAGGGGATTTGGATAAAAACAAATCTACAACAGGATATGTGTTCAAAGTTGCTGATGGAGCTGTAAGCTTGGTTTCTAAGTTGCAGTCAGTTGTGGGTACATCCACAACAGAAGCAGAATATGTAGCAGCTACACAAGCCAATAAAGAAGCAATTTGGTTGAAGATGTTATTGGAGGAGCTTGGGCACAATCAAGAGTATGTCTCTCTGTTTTGTGACAGTCAAAGTGCCTTGCATCTAGCAAGGAATCCAACATTTCATTCAAGGACAAAGCACATACGAGTTCAGTACCACTTCATTCGTGAAAAGGTGGAAGAAGGGACGATAGATATGCAGAAGATCCATACTAAAGACAACATAGCAGATTTCATCACGAAGGCAATCAATGCTGATAAATTTACCTGGTGTCGATCCTCCTGTGGTCTGTCAGAGACGTAAGAAACATGAAGGTATAAGGTAGAAAGAATGATGTGAAGATATGATTGTTCCAATCAAATCTTCAAGTGGGAGATTGTTGAAAAGTCAAGGAAAACGGTGCATTAATGCACCGAATTCATTCAATGCAAATTGTCAAAAGTTTCAACTAATTTGTTGAAAAAAATGGTAAAAGCTTAAATTAGTCATTGTACTTTAAGGTATTTACAAATTAGTCCTTAAGACTTCGACTATAAATACCCTAGCTCATTTAGCTTCAAAATCATCCCAAAGCATTCTAGCTTTCTTCAAATACTAGAGAGAATTTAGAGAGTTTCTTGAGAGTTATTTTCTCCTTTTTATCAAGAGAGAATTATCATTGTTTTCTCCTTGGTAGATCGAGAGAGGTTGTAATTCCTATTTTCTCATAGTGAAATTCTTCTACCGTTGCCCGTGGTTTTTACCCTAAATTTTTAGGGGTTTTCTACGTAAATTTTGTGTCTCTTTTATCTTCATTTTTATTTTCTCAAATTATCAGTTGCGATTTTGCTCTATCCGATAGTCGTCTTTCGCAACAAATTAACCCTTAAATATTTTTTAATATTTTTTTCACCCCATAATATGCTCCTCAGTTATCGATTCTTTTCTGCCTTAATTTGTGTAAGGTATGGGCACGAGATGGGCAGGTGGAGCATGGGGCTACGCTTTTGAGGGGTTGAGAAGCATGGAGCATGGGCAAAAGTGTATACTGTTGTATGTTGTTTCAAAGTATCAAATTTAAGGTATTTTATTTGCACTGGAAGAATGTTTTCATATGCTTGTCTTTTGTGTTATAAGTATCATGGAGGAACAAATTTTGGCCGAATTGCTGGGGTCCTTTCATTGCTAGTTGCTTCTAGCTATGATTACGATGCTCCGCTCGATGAATACGGTATGTTCAAAGTATCAAGTGTGCATTTTTTTCCAAGTTTGCTATGGATTTTCTAATTTCTTTTGTCTACTTGATTTGAACTGTATGCCTTTTACCATAGTGGGGCCATTTGAAAGATTTGTATAGAGCAATAAAGCTCTGTGAACCAGTTTTAGTATTTAGAGATCCCACACTGATGCAACTTGGAACTAATCAGGAGGTTAATATAACTTGTATTTCTAAGAACCTCAATCCTACTTTCGATTGCTTTGTCTGCAAGACTTAAATAATATAAATTCCATTCTAAACTTACAGGCTCATGTGTTCAATTATAAATCCAGAGGTTGCGCCGCCTTCCTTGCAAATTATGACACAAATTCATTTGTAAAAGTTGCCTTTAGGGACATGCACTATAACCTGCCGCCATGGTCTATTAGCATTCTTCTCGACTGCAAGCATACTGTGTATAACACTGCTATAAAAGTTCCCTATCATTGATGTTATTCTTTTGTTTCTTCACCGTTTGCTCTGCAACTCTATCTGCTGCATTTTGTAAAAATCTATAGGTTTTTAACTCATATTCTCTGTTTTCCTATCAAAAAAATTATTATATTAAGAGAGTCCAATCTATTTAAAACTCATTTAAAACCCAAATCAATATTAATTAATTAAAATAATATCAAAACTAAATGCAAATGTTTGAATCAAATTAATTAGATATTATTTAAATTAATTGTAAATAAATTTTTTAATTAAAAAATATTAAATTCTAAAATTCTAAAAAAAATTCGGTTAATTCGAAAATTAACCGAATTAATAGAATTTATTCGGTTCGGTTAATACTTAAAAAAAGTTCAATTTAGTTAACGGTTAAAAAAAAAGTTCGGTTAATTTGTTTAAGGGTATTTCGGTTCGGTCGGCCACCGTTTTAACCGAATGAACACCCCTAGCAGTAGTGCTGAAATGAGATGCATTTACAAGGACCCCATTTTTCAGAGAAAACAGAGTTTTTTTTTTATAAGTGAAAGACATTGAATTTCCATGCAAATAGATCTTCTAAATGCATGGAAGCTTTTTTAACCAGGCGTTAGTGATCATAGGTTAAGTGATACACGATGGCACTGGCAGCATTTGAAGTAAAAGGCTTCAGAACAGGGAAGATTGATCTTGGCTGAAATTAACCATACAACACCGGAAACATAATTCATGAAACGAAAGACTTCCTCTGGAAAAAAAATGTCATTTATATTTTGGTTACAAAAATTAATATGGTTGACAAGGGCATGGGATTGCAGAAAACAATCCACCTTACACACTTATTTCCCAAAAACAAAATTCTGGAATGAAGGATGCTTCAGTAATGATATCGGGACTACAAATCTCTTCTTTTCATCTTCTCCAACATAAACAGCAAAGCGGCCTTTAGGTACCACCGCTGTCTCCGATGATAAAAGAGTCCGTTTCAGACTCGGCTTAATGTAAACAATTCTTGGAAGGCGGAAATCCATAGTTTTTGTGAGATTGTTAAGATAAGTAAATGAGGGTGTGGAATTGGAACTTAGAGAAGTAGCTAGGAAAGGCTTTGGCACGGGAAGCTTTCCATTAGAATCTGTACTTATAAAGAGCAAATGCTTTATATGGTCAGCAGTCTCATGCAACTTGAGTGATGAAGAGAGAATGCTTTGGAGACATCTATTGGGAGACATCACATGGTCTTGCATCCCAATCAAATAATAACATTTTGACAAGTTCAAGCTTGTAGGACACACTTCAGCCTCTCCTCACAAGGGCTTGTCCTACGAGCTACTGCAATGAAGAAACACAAGCCTGTGTTTGGTTCGTGGACATGCTATGAATTTCTTATATTTATTTGCCTTTAGCGAATGGTTTTTCCTGTTTAGGCTTCTTGAATGGATTTACATCCTCCTTGGAAAAACCTTCAAGAGGAAAAAACAAACTAGTCAAACTAGGAAGGTCTACTGATCCGAACAGAAACCAACAAAGTAAGGTGAAGATTTCCAAAGTTTGCGGACAGAATTAATATGAAGAGGCCCCGTTAGGTTGATCACAAGTGGATCGATAGTTTGATACCACAGATATATCTACTAAATTCTAAATCATACCGTCAGCATGTGCTTGGAAGACACAAAAGGATTAAACGATGCACAGTCTCAATATCTACCTATTTTTTGGTAATCTGTTGGAAGACACGTGTTTAAACTTCTTATGTTTTCTGACCAAACCCCACCAGAGTACATTGTAACCACTCAATCCATTAGCTTCCATTATACATTCATCCATCTATATATACAGGGGCATTATCCAATATACATACATTCTTACATCTTCCTCTACAACTCATCTTTTCAAGTATTCTTGGATCTTCTTCACATTTCAAATTACTAACAATATGGCTATCCGTGTGCTAAGAGAATTATTCAAGCTAAGCAGATACTTCGTCATCTAAACTCTTTGCAAACCATGCAGCCTCCACCTCAACGGATGTTCCCAAAGGATACTTTGCCGTCTATGTTGGGGAAATCCAAAAGAAGAGGTTTATAGTTCCAATTTCGTTCTTGAACCAGCCTTCGTTTCAAAAGTTGTTAAGTATAGCCGAGGAAGAATTCGGATTCAATCAACCAATGGGTGGCCTCACAATCCCTTACAGAGAAGAGGTCTTTGTTGATCTCACTTCAAGCTTGCATTAGTTACCTAGTGCAAAAACAATTTAATCAGCTGATACAATTATTAAACATTGATGTACATCCTTCCGTTGTTTTTGGCAGAAAGAAATGATCAACTGTATAATCCTGTGAGAAATTATATTAACATAAACTACAGCGCGTCTCTTCTAAAATCTCCATTTGTGAATCCCATTGTTCAGTTGCTATTGCGCATTTACAGGGGCATTGTTAATCAATTTCTGGACATCTTAACAAGATACATCCTACTATTAAATTTAAATTTCTGCAATTATCGTTTCTGATGAACATGACGCAGCAATGGTTAATGGTAACTGAAAACATCAAAACCTTACTCCAACCCAAATACAACATTACAAATATCGGGACTTATAGCTATTCGCTATCTATCTCTAAGTTTGATACTGGTTTACAAAGACTTAAAAAACAATCATAATGGAAGAGATGAATGGTCTAAAACAAGACTTAATTGATAAATTATCATTTTTCCCAATTTACCCCAAAAGGTAATGATTCCTAAGAGAAAAAAAGGGATGGAATAGTATTAAAGTTTGTGGAAAGTGGAAACAGAGTTTCAAACTTGAGTTGGCTGCCAATCTTTTGACCTTTGTTTGTCTGCAACAAAATTTATATATTTTGTTTTGCAGATCATCTTATCTCTCTTTTTTCTGCTTTTCTTATCCAATTAGTCTAAAATCCCGTCCAAGTTCCAACATTGAAGGGCACTCATTGTTTGTCAACAAACAGACCACAGCATGATTTCAGTCCTAATAGCATACAAGATCAAGAGGACAAGACCATGTGAGACCTCTTAGGCAATATCTTAATGAAACACTCTTTTTCTTGTCTTAGATGATTCTTTGGTTTATCATAATGCACACGTAGTTGGGAAAAAAACAGATGAATTTAACAATTAGATTTCACATTTAGAGTATACTTTTCACATTATAGATAGTCTTACACGCCAAAATCACTGCACAAACACAAATTTGAGACTTTATTGATCACTTTAAAATGACAAAACAACATATGAAAACTTGACAAACCTGAAGAGTAAGCAAGTTCCAATTTAACCAGAAATTTCAATGGTTTTGACGTCAGGTTTCTTCACTTCCACCTTGGGAACAGTGACAGTAAGAACCCCGTTTTCCATGGAAGCTTTCACTTGATCGATTTTCACGTTTTCGGGCAACCGGAATCTTCTCATAAACTTCCCATTGCTACGTTCAACTCGGTGCCAAGTATCATTCTTGTCTTCCTTCTCAACATTCCTCTCTCCGCTGATCTGAAGTGCCCTGTCTTCTTCAATCTCCACTTTCATCTCTTCTTTCTTAAGCCCAGGAACATCAGCCTTGAAGACGTGAGCTTCTGGGGTCTCCTTCCAGTCGATTCGGGCGTTGAAGAATGCAGATGCATCGTAGATTTGGCTGGTGGTGAGTGAAGAAGGTAAAGGAAAGTCCTTTAATGGATCCCAAACATCAATCGAGAAAGGATCGAAGATGCTGCTCCTTCGATTGCCGAAGAAACTCGGGATCATCGCCATTTCTCTTAAAGTAGGAAAAAAAGACAACTTCGTACTAGAGAGATTCCTACTAATAGCGAGTATCTGATACTGCTTTCTTCATGGTAAGAAGATAGGATATGTTTAGTATTTATAGGAAGCTTAAGAGGAATCTGGTATTTTCAGGAACTTGTGTTAGTAGGGGGAAAGATTAAGAAATAACTAGAATGGTCTGGACTTCTTTATATTGGACTTATTGGGCCAACTTTATGAAACATGCACAAGGCAACTAATTACTATTTTATCTATTTAATATATAAGTATATAATATAAATTAATTTAAAATAAAAATTGAATTACACATGCTATACAAAATACGGTGGTCTACACATAGTATAAATGAATATAGCGTTTGACAAACTGTTCATAAATCATTTATATAATATTTGTTTATTAGTTAAATAAATTGATATGAACAAATTTTTTATGTTCATTTAATAAAAGAACGAACATGAACATAGGTTCGTTCGGTTCGTTTATGTTTACAAACAAGCTCAATTACTCAATTCTCCATTCTTTTTATTTTTTACATTTTAAATATTGGTGAAGGTAACGATTAAATTGATCATAAAGTGAACTTTGGAGTTCAAAATGTAAAACCTAAGGAAATTAAAGACTAATTGTGTAATTTCACCATTTTCTTTAGCTTTCAAATAAAAGAATAAAAAGAGTCTTGGTGTTCTAATATTAAATGAGTTAAATAAACATGTTCGCAAATGTTAAAGGAACGAATAATGACACCTTAAAAAAATAAATAAACGAACACGAATATGATATTAAAAATTTAAATAAACATGAATTGAACATGAACACCTTCAATCATACTATTGGTGGTGTTACAATTCCTTGTGGAGAAGACTTCTTCATTAACCATTTAACCTCACTTCAAGCTTGCAGTAGTTGCCTTCTGCTGATACAATTTTGACCAATGATGTACATCCTTCTGTTGTTTTGGTAGAAACAGATGGTGAAATGTATACTCTTCTGAGAAATTTACTAATACAAACCACAGCGGTTCTATTCTTAAATTTCCTCTAATTAAAGCCAATGTTCAGTTCATATTGCTCATTTGCAAAACCAGAAGAACATATAAGATTCGATTACCTATAATTACAGCACGCATCGGTAGAGCAGATCAGCCGAATTATTCTTCTGATGAACATGATGCATAGGACCCTTTTTAACCAGGACTAACAAAATTTTAAATTTAGTTTTCTCTTACCATGTAAAAGTAAAATTAATTATTGTAATACAAATATTTTATAAAACTTGAAAACTATTGGAATCCGTCTAATAGATTAAGTGAGAAGTAATGGCAGATTGTGAAATAAAATGCTCAAGGAGAATAAATTTTGGCTGAAATTATCCACACAACATCATAAACAAAATTCATGAAAAAAAAAGAGTTTCTCTGAAAGAAATTTGGTATTTATACATTGGTTACAAAAGTTAATATAGTTGACAAGGGAATGGGAATGCAGATAACAAACCACCTTACACACTTGCTTCCTAAAGACTAAAATTTGGGATGTGTCGGTAGAGCTAAATATCAGTCAATCTTTGCTTGGTTAGCCTATTTTCACATCAGTTCTTCTCATGAGCTTTGCAGGTTACGGATGAGATATACGAAAGCTTCTTCGCTACAAGGGATTGTCAGAGCACCTATAGGGTGATAGAAACCAAACTCTTCTTCAGCTTCACTCTACAAATTCTGGAATGAAGGATGATTCAGTAATGATATAGGGACAACGAATCTCTTATTTTCAGCTTCTCCAACATAAACAGAAAAGCGGCCCTTAGGCACCATTGTCGTCTCTGAAGATGTCAGTATCCGTTTCAGACTCGGCTTAGCATTAACAATTCTTGGAAAGCGGAAACCCATGGTTTTTGCGAGACTGGTAGATGAGGAAATGTGAGTGGATATTGGAACTTAGAGAACTAGTTAAGGCTTTGGCACAGGGTGGTAAAGAGAGATTGCTTTGGAGACATAAATTGTGAAGAATCACATGGCCCCCAACAAATAACAAAGTTTTGACAAGTTTGGTACCTTATAGCTCACCATTCAATGAAACCAACAATAATGGTCCATTGTGAAATACTATTATCATTGAATCATGACCAGAAGATGATGACTTCACTTAATTAAGCACTTGGTCGATATGAAGGGGAGACCAGAAAATATCAAAATAATCATATCGACTGGAAACTATGACTCGGTATGCCGTTTCCAGGCCCCACTTGTTTGCTGATAATTAGGATTGAAGAACACAGCTGCTTCTATTATTTGTTCTATGACATGACTGTGTTGAACTCAAAATTAAACAACTTGCCAGTCCGTGCAACACATGCCAGTGTCTACCGCTAGGACATGTTATAGAATTCTGATATAATTTTTACTTTAACCGCCGGGACAACTGCTTCATTTCAAGTTGTGTCCATTAATGGCAGGAAAATAGTGCATTCCAACAGATGTGGAGTCTAAATATCAACCCCTTTCTTGATCTGTTGCAAGACAAAAACCATGTGATCTTGAGCATCTTATGTCTTCTAACCAAACCCCACCATAATACATTGTAACCGCTCAATCTGCAATTCATTAGAATCCCATATATTTTATTCCATCTATATATACAAGTGCAATATCCACACCACAGACAAGGCATTCTCACATCCTCCTCTACAAGCAAATCTTACCATTAAGTTTTTAGACTCTTCTCTTATCTTCTTCATACTTCCAAATTACTAACAGCAATTCCTATCCGTGTGCCAAGAATTATGCATGCAAAATGATTCTTCGTCATTCTAAACTGTGTGCAAATCATGCAGCCTCCACCTCAACGGATGTTCCCAAAGGATACTTTGCAGTCTATGTTGGGGAAAGCCAAAAGAAGAGATTTATAGTTCCAATTTCATTGGAAACAGAATTCATGAAACGAAAGACTTCCTCTGAAAAAAATGTCATTTATATTTTGGTTACAAAAATTAATATGGTTGACAAGGGCATGGGATTGCAGAAAACAATCCGCCTTACACGCTTCCTAAACAATAAAATTCTGGTGGTGTCAATTGAGCTAAAGATCAGTCAATCTCTGCTTGGTTAGCCAATTTTCTTGCCATTTCTTCTCAAGAGTTTTATAGTCTATGTTGGGGAAAGCCAAAAGAAGAGATTTATAGTTCCAATTTCATTCTTGAACCAGCCTTCGTTTCAGAAGTTGTTAAGTGTAGCCGAGGAGGAATTCGGATTAAATCATCCTATGGGTGGTCTCACAATTCCTTGCAGAGAAGAAGTCTTCGTTGATCTCACTTCAAGCTTGCATTAGTTGCCTAGCGCTAAAACATTTATCAGCTGATACATTTTTTGATCATTGATGTACATTCTTCTGTTGTTTTAATTTGGCCCCATATGATATACCCAAACATTTAATTTGGGATACCCAAACATTTAATTTGATAACGAAAACATCAAATTTTAATGATAAATAAAATTTTGAATTTTAATGAGACAATAATTAATTAATAAAGACAACGTCATACATAAACTAAAACCATACAAATGAATATTTGAACATGTGTCATTTTTAAATTTTTTTACATCTCTCTATATTCGATCTCTTAAATCTTCTTCTTCTCAATTTCTATACTTCTTTTTATTTGTTCTTCCCTCTCAACTAGTCGTTTGCTACACACCGCTTCGGTAAATCTTCATACTTCTTCTGCTTATTCTCTCCTCTTTCATTTTATTTATTCTTATGCTAATCAAATGTACTTTATGTCTCATTTTTCCACTTTTCATCTGAAAAATAGCTTAAATATGAATCGTCGCTCTTTGAGTCGGTGTATGAAACCCAAATCTCTGCTTGGTTAGCCAATTTTCTTGCCATTTCTTCTCAAGAGTTTTATAGTCTATGTTGGGGAAAGCCAAAAGAAGAGATTTATAGTTCCAATTTCATTCTTGAACCAGCCTTCGTTTCAGAAGTTGTTAAGTGTAGCCGAGGAGGAATTCGGATTAAATCATCCTATGGGTGGTCTCACAATTCCTTGCAGAGAAGAAGTCTTCGTTGATCTCACTTCAAGCTTGCATTAGTTGCCTAGCGCTAAAACAATTTAATCAGCTGATACATTTTTTGATCATTGATGTACATTCTTCTGTTGTTTTAATTTGGCCCCATATGATATACCCAAACATTTAATTTGGGATACCCAAACATTTAATTTGATAACGAAAACATCAAATTTTAATGATAAATAAAATTTTGAATTTTAATGAGACAATAATTAATTAATAAAGACAACGTCATACATAAACTAAAACCATACAAATGAATATTTGAACATGTGTCATTTTTTAAATTTTTTTACATCTCTCTATAATTCGATCTTCTTAAATCTTCTTCTTCTCAATTTCTATACTTCTTTTTATTTGTTCTTCCCTCTCAACTAGTCGTTTGCTACACACCGCTTCGGTAAATCTTCATACTTCTTCTGCTTATTCTCCTCCTCTTTCATTTTTATTTTATTCTTATGCTAATCAAATATGTACTTTATTGTCTCATTTTTCCACTTTTCATCTGAAAAATAGCTTAAATATGAATCGTCGCTCTTTGAGTCGGTGTAGTGAAACCCATAAACACCATTAGCCAAATCAATCCCAAATTTTTCCCACGACCATATATTTGATATTCTCAATTTTTTGTCACTTCTCATACATCATAATCTTCACCCTAAACTCCTATTTATTCTAAAATTATAAAAAAAATATTCGTTGGAACTCGTCACTTCAATGTGACGAGTTCCATTTAATTTTAAAAAATTATTGACCGTTCCACAACGGTCACCCCAACAGTCCAAAATTTGAAATTATACCCGTTGGAACTCGTCACACCGGCATGACGAGTTCCATGTGAGTTTTTTTTTTAATTTATTAAAAATTTCTACGAGTTTCATATAACTTTTAACTTCGAAATTTTAAAAATTTAATATTTTTTTTTCAAATTTATTAAAAATTTGTAAAAGTTTCATATTATTTTTAACTTCAAAATTTTAAAATTTTTAATATTTTTTCAAATTTATTAATTACATTAAATATCAATGAAATTTAAACAATTCTAAAGTTTTTATAATTTTGCAAAATACAGTTTATTTAATTATAATTTTAAAAAATAAATAAATTTATTACTTAAAAATCAATTTTTGATATAATTAAATATTGACTACAAAAACTTAAATAAATAAATTTATTACTTATATTTGCGCAATTCTTGCCGATGTCGAGGCGTGGTAGAATGGTAATGACGTGGTGCTCGTCGATTTCGTCGTGGTCGTCCACCTTCTTTATTTTCCTCTTCTTCCGGTTCTGGTGTTTCGAACACTACTCCACCACTTTGATATACATCTTTGGGTGAAAACGATGGAGTACTCAAGGTATTTGACACCATCATTGACGTCATGCCTCAAATTGAGATTGTCCGTGATGAAGAAGATAATCCCACGACCTCTTTCTTTCAATTCTGAGGAAAATTATTGTGAATGTGACACTTAATCCCACCCACTTCCTTCCCACGCAGCTCGACTCTCCATCGATGGTTGATATGCACTATATCCACCATAACTTTCTTGCGATGAATAATAATTGACGGAAGCATAAGATGAAGATGTTGATGAAGATGATTTTTCCCATATTTTTCCTTCATTATTTCCCACTCAAACCGCTCCTCCGGCGTTGTCAAGTATGATTTTCCATTTGCTTCATAATTTTGGAGGTAGAGAGAAACATTGAAATCAAAATCTTCGAGTTGTACCTCAGAACGATTAGGCAATTGTGAATATCTATTTTGCCATTGATATATGAATGTAGTATGCTTCCTTGGCCAATCTTCTGTATGCTTCCCACGCGCATCTACTTTATGCAAATCGTCAATGTTATATATTGACATTTTTATTTGTTGGTGAAACCCAAATTGTCGCAAAACTTTATCGGCGGCATGGATCTCAACAATTGCGAAATGGAGCAATGGTATTATGGCACACCATGTGTCCGCTCCTTTAAAGAACATTGGCGGTAGACACCGTTGGATATTCGACTCATAATAAGACATCCAATTAAACTCTCAAAAGTATTATGTTAGTATAATTAAACAATTAATATTACAATTTCAAAGTTAATGCAAAAAATACGAAAATTTACCGCATGTCTACCGGCGATATCAATTCTCATCCGAATATCTACTTTGGTTGCACCCGACAACTTTGTATTGATTATTTGATGTCGCCATCTAAAAAAATTACATTATTTATTGTCATTTTCAAAATATTTCAACAAATATTACAAAATATCAAAACTTTAAATATATAAATTTACCTTGTGGCTAGAGGAAACTCCATAGGAGTGGATGTAATAGGCGTCATAAACGGGAGACGATATCGCGCCCATGATTGGAGCAAAACTAAACAATCCGCTACATCCGCTTTTTTTCCTCAAACGACTACGGTCGCCTTACATAGTTCATGATACAAAAACGTTTAATGAATAAGCAACAATTGCTTTAAGGACCTTCCTCATTTGAGACTGTACTGTTTGAAAATGTTTTTTCTCCTTTCTTTATTGAAGAATGAAAGAATTTTGCAAAGTATTACCCCTTTCAGGTTCACAATATAATCGAATCATAAACAAGGAGTTTAATGAATATCAAATAAATCAACTACGCTTTTAAATCATTCAAAAATCATAGTCCTATGGCAAGTGTCAAAATTATTGACTGATTTGAGGTGTAGGTTGATTTTGGTAAAGTAGGTTCTTTCAAGTTGGTTCAGTATGTCGCTTCGGGCTTCCACTAACTTGAAGAAATGGTTGTTATGCTCATCTTGTAGAGATACTTCTCGTTTCCAGAATCTCAGGAACGTTTTTGAGATGTGTGGTGCTTTATTAAGAGCTTAAGATCGTCTCTTATGTCGTTGTTGCACCATTCAATATTCGAGCCGCCTTTTCAGGTTTTCAACTCGAATCCTCCTTTGGTTTCAAGATGTTATTTAAAAATTTATATCTTGAACCCACCTTTATCATTTTTCATATCATGCATTAAAGATTTTAAAAACTAATTTTTGCAAATAAAATCAATCTTGGAAGACGGAATGAATTCTAAAGATATCATCTTTTACTTAGAAATCCATGTATGATTAAAATGGACTTTTCAGGTACGTAACGTAGGCCATGGCTTATGGTTACGAAAGAAAGGGATAAAAAGGCCCAAATAAGTGTTTAAGGGTCATCAAACCAAGGATCAATTCATTCTGATGCCGTCAATCTTGTTTTGTTTGACTTGGATCTGCCTTGCTGAGGAATTTTCCATCAACTGGATCCCTCTAGAGTGCCAAATTTTGGATTCATTTCCATTTTCTCATATCTCCAGCATTTCTTGCTCTTCTTGTTTGTACTTGATCAACCTTGTAACTTGAGGCTCAATAAATCACCCATCTTTATTCGATTTTCCTTTTTCTTTTTTTTTTCTTTTTCTTCTTCTTCTTTCTTTGCTGGATGAGTATAATACTTCAATTGCTTTGAGCACCTCTTTTTCCTTTTGCATTTTGGAGGTTTTCCATTATTCTTGATTGGATTGATCTTCAAGCACTCTGTATTTGACATACTTTGTAGTTCAAAACTTTCATGACTTCATGGAAACTTGTCTTCGTAATAAAACTGTATTGACAATCTTTATTCTTGTGAGCCAATATCCTTTACCTTGCCCCCTAATGTAGAGGGTGATCCTTGGTTAGGGTTGAATTAGAAGAAACATTATTCAGGCTCAAATGGGGACAACAAAGGATATATATATATTTAAAGGATAAATGAAACAATGCCGTTCATCATCTCATACACAGAAACCTTTGTAAAAAGAGGTATCCACAGGGGGATGAATATTCAAGATTAACTTTATTTACATGAAAAAATGTAATTAATGCATGATATATTATTTCAATCAATCACTTTCCCCTTCTTCTTTGAGTATGCCCTAATCACTCGAAATTATCATCAATGAGTTGGTCCATGATGCCTCATCTAGTCTCTTCTTGCAGTAAAATTCACGGATAATTGAAAGTTTGGTTCTTTTGAGGTCTTTTGGTTTATGATGGTTTTGTGTTCGAAAAGACAAATGTGTGACTTTTGAAGTCATGTATATGGTGGAATGTAGTATCATCAATCAACTATACCCGAAAAGGTAAACATCTAGAGTTTGTGTCTCAAAAAGGTAGAGACATTTCTTCAGAATCTCAGATAAATGTAGTGTCAGGATTTGGTTTTGGTAAAGGTCGAGTAATTGGTGTTGGATGGGATATGGAAGATATAATTTTATCACTTGCCAATAGATCTATAACTCTTGCAAATATAAAGAATATTTAATCTACTTGATACTCGATAATCTCAAGATTAAAACTTGATTCTTTGCTCATAACCATAAAAGAAACACATTTATTTATTGCACAAAAGGCGGAGAAAGGAACAAAAAACATATTCAAACAAGATGCTGAAAATAGAAAAGTACTACAGTGGTAGATAACATTTCCACTTTTTTTTTATTTTATTATGCCTCATTACTCCTTAAAGGTCCATGCTCCTGATTCAATTAAATTCTGAACCTTGCGTTTAATGCCCCACAATTCTCAGTAGTATGCCCCGTACTTTCCTTGTGGTAAGTATATTGCATTAACTTCATACCCTTCAGGAAATGGTTTTTTTTTTTTTTTTTTTTTTTTTTTAGACTGAACTGGAGTCACAAGATTCCGCTGAACTAGTAATGGGAGCAATTCTTCATATGTCATTGGAATTTCATCAATATGAGCTTTCTCTCGGGTCATTCGATAAGATTTGGTCCCATGATCAGTTGAATAAGATCTCACTGTATTGATCTCAGATTTTCTCTCAATGTCAGTATTATCGAAGCCTCTTATCTTGCCATTCTTGATAGCTATTTCAATCATTTCTCCACACATGATGATATCAGAGAAATTATTAGTGGCAGCCCCTATCATGTGATTAATATAGGGAGATTTCAATGTAATGATGAACAAAGTAGTGAATTCCCTTTCCGTCAATGGTGGATGCACTTGAGAAGCAACGTCTTTCCATCATTGTGAATATTGTCGAAAGCTTTCATTACACTTCATATTCATGCTTTACAACATTGTTCGATCAGGGGCCATATCAGTCATGTGCTTGTATTGACCCAAAAAAGCTTGAGCTAAATCCCTCCAAGAACGTATTTGAGTACGTTTTAGCTGATTATACCATTTGGATGCAGACCCGGATAAACTGTCTTGGAAACAGTGGATCAACAATTTTTCATTCTCTATATAGCCAGTCATACAACGACAGTACATAGTGATATGATATTCAGGATATGTGGTCCCATTATACTTCTCAAAATCTGGAATTTTAAAATTTGGTGGAGAATTAAGTCGGGGACCAAGTTCAGTTCTTTGGCGTCAAACTCATAAAATGACTCAACCGTCTCTCTAGAAGTAGTACAGAATTCATTTGGCTTTAACCCAGAAGCAGTAAGACAGTCAGTAGGGAATGAAACTCCAGCCTGATATTGTTGTTTCTTAACAGTGAAGTGAACTGGTGATTGGATTTCCTGACGTACAGAGGTGTGCTCAGGAATATGAGCAGGCGTAATACCCAGAGGATTTGTCTGAGAATTAGCTTCGATTTGTGCCTACTTGCTCCTCAATTCTTCATGTATCTCTTTTTGCTCTATCTTTAATTTGGATAGAATCCTCATTTCTTAGACATTTTTCTTGTGTCGTGCTGAGCGTTCTTGCTTCAAGGAAAAACCAAGATCACTTCGTTTGAAATCCTTATTTTAATGAATGAATGTTTTAATGTATTATGACATAAAAATGCAAAGATGCCAAATGTAGATATGCAAATGTAAAAATGTAAATGTAAATACAAACGTAAAAATGTACAAATGCAAAATACAAATGCATGTATGAAAAGGTGTTACTCAAGAGTGATCATCTTAGAACAGATTTCATTGAACGCAAAAGTTTCGGTACATCAAACAAAACTTTACATATAGGGATATATTTCATTCCTAACTTCTCCAAAGCCAAATTAGTCTATCAACTTAAGGGACATATTGCTTGTCTGGACTGTAACCTCTTCCATGACATTCTCTTTCATTTTCTGTGTCACTTCTCGAAGTTGCTCATTTTCCCTTATAAGAGATCTTTTCTGTCCAAGAAGTTCTTGAACAAGATCTTTATATATGTTGCAGTTCTTTTTCAGCTTGGTGACCCCTGTTATCCATTCTTCTGGGGTACTTCCTAGGCCAGCATTTTGAAAGGTTTGACTGATCTTCTGAAAATCTTCATGCATGGTTTTCATTTCTGTGCTCATTTCTCGTTTGGTCGTTCAAGTCCTTCAAATAACATACTTGAGCTTCATAAAACCTCCACTAATCTGAATGCCCTGATTGATGCTCTTACCATAGACTGCTTTTGGTATCAATCTGGTAGGATCTTTGTGTAATACTTTTGGTATTATATAACAGGATCTCTGTGTGCTTTCTTGCTTCTATCCTCGGTTTCCTCAGGATGTCTTTCTTTGGCCGCATCATATTTTGTTTGATCATAAAACTTTTGTCCATTTACGATTTCTTTCCAATATGATGAACAGTCTTTCCAGTAAACACCTTTTGGTTATGCCATGATCATGTAATGCAAACAAAAGAAATCAAATATAAACAAGTTAGAGCAATGTAATATACATGAAAAAAAATAGAATAGTTAGTACCAACTAAAAAAACTGTATATCAATGTATAAATCTTAACCTCATGATTTCTAGTTCCATGCTTTGTTTGGAAAATTTAACCTAACTGCATATTTCTAGTTCGCATGCATTTATTCAGGAAAAAGAAATAAATTAAAAGCTAGAGTTTATTTCTCCTTTGTGTATACCTACTGACAAAATTTCGGCATGGTTTCAGATCGGGAGAGTTTCTAGGGTTTTATAGCAGGTTTTCAGTTCTAGGAGTATAGGTACTCGAACTGTCCTTGTTGATGCCCCCTTGGGCTATCAAACCCTCGATCATAGTCCATTACAGACTTAAATGGATCGAGTTCAATTCGAGGGATACATTTCTCTATGACTAACACGGAGAATAAATTCTCACGAAGACATAGAGCATATGAACCCCAAAAGTTACTTGCTAGGTCTGACACGAATAAATTCTCACGAAGACGTCGCTTTCACTCCCACTTAAAAGGGACAAACTCAATTATAGAGCTTTATGTTATGCAAGTGTTGTGTGTGAGGAGAAATGTTAAAACCTCTAACAAACAAATAAAATAATTAATTCTTGAATATAATAAATAAATAAAATAAAAATATATATATATAAAAAAAATAATAATAATAATATATATATAAAAAAAAATAATAAAAAATTTGAAAGGAAAATTAAAATTAAATATATGAATTTTTAATTTCTAACTGATAAAGACAATTTACAATTGATTTTAAAGTTTGACAGGTCCCCAGCAGAGTCGCCAAGCTGTCGTAACCGGTTTTCGTCCGGGCACGAAATATTATAATTTGGCGGGAAAATTGATGTGAATAAATGGTTTTGAAAATAATTTGAGAGTCGCCATCGACCTTTTGGGTCAGGTAGGTCGAATACCTAAAAATCTTTTAAAAGAGTTTTTAAGAAAAACCATATTTAAAAGATGAACTGATCTGCGTTTTATAACCAAAAATTCGTTCTTTTTAATATAAAAAGGGATTCGTGGTCGTTACGTTTAGGGAAGGATTAGCACCCCTACAACGCCCAAAATTGGTACTTTTTAATTATAAATTGTCTCTATTAAAAAAAATTAAAAATTCAAAGATATATTTAATTCATAATTCTATTATTTCAAATAATTTTAAGAAAATATATATACATAAATAAGTTATTTACTTATTTAGAAATATCAGAAAGTGCTT
Organism: Hibiscus syriacus; assembly: GCF_006381635.1. Lineage (NCBI taxonomy): Eukaryota > Viridiplantae > Streptophyta > Magnoliopsida > Malvales > Malvaceae > Hibiscus > Hibiscus syriacus. Next base: position 3,929,978 of record NW_024062795.1, read on the forward strand.
CTAGGTGCTTTAAGACAGCTCTTTTCTTTAATATTTAAAAATAAAATAAAAAAAACATTTTATTTTAATATAGTAAGATATTTATTTATTCAAAAAATATATCAGAAAAGAGTTTCTAGGTACCTTAAGACAACTTTTTTCTTTGGTATTAAAAATAAATAATATCAAAATATAATTATTTCTTAAAAGTAATTTATAAATTAAATTTATAAAGGAAATAGAAAAATAAATAATATTATATATTTATAAGACTATATATATTGACATAATTAATAATAACGATAATAGTAATGATAATTAAATATATATGAACATAAATATATAAGGTAACATATGATTAAATAATGTTTAAAATACAATTAAAACATGGTATAAAATAATAAAGTTTGTAAATAAAAATATTAAACTTAGGGATTATAATCTAATAAATTAAATATCTAATTCATAATTTATTATTTAAAATTATAGGATTAACATGCTATTTTCCTTATTTATAATTTAGTGACTAAAATAAAACTATATAAAATTCAGATAATAAATTAAAATAAATTAAAAAAATATAAAATCGGTGTTAAAATAATAATTAATAAACCATGAGGGACTAAATTTGATATTAACCTAAATATATATATATATATATTCTGATAAGGACTAAATTAAAATAAAATAAAATTGAAAACTAATTAAAATAATCAAAAACTACTTTTAGTGACTAAATCGTAAGATTACAACTATAATGACTGCGGAAATGGTTCACCCATGATGGAATTACACAGATACCCTCCCCAGAACGACGTCGTTTGGGGAGGGTTTTAAATACCCTAATCGCCTGGCCCGAAGGGCCAAGCTTCTCATTTGCTTATTTCTTTCTCCCTCAAAACGAGAGAACCAGAGTTCTCTCTGGTTTCTCTCTAGTTTCCCTCGTCGGAGGGAAACCGGCAGCCATGGCCACCGTATTCCGCCGCCGGCCACCTCCGCCGGCCACCGTAACGGTGGTCGGAATTCACCAAAAACACCCCAAAATAAAGACCCAAACTTCCAAAGGCCGAATCTGGCCTTAGTTTGCCCAAAAAAGCTCTGGATCGAGCAGATCTAGAGAAATACCTTTGGGTATTTTGAATGTTTCCTCGGTACGTTCTTTCTCCTTTCTTTCTGTTTTCTATTTTTTTTTCTGGTTGTTGGTTGCTGTTTGTTTGTGTTCTTTTCCTCCTCTGTTTTTTTTTTCGTTCTGTGTTTTTTTTTCTGTCGTTCTGCCGTCTGTGGCTGTCCGTTTTTCTTCTTTCGCAGGTATGGTGGCTTTTATAGCCACCACGAGGTTCTGTTTGGACCGGTCCCGAGGGATGTCTAGGTGAGTCACCATAGCTATGCTGGTGACTCACCATGGAGCTCGATTTGGGCTGCCATCTGGTGTTCTGGAATCTACGGCGGCGAGGTGGCTTGGCAAAAGCAGCGTCGGCAGCGACTGGTTGGACCATCTGGCAGTGGAGCGTCGGCAGCAGCGTCTGGAAGCTGGAGAGGCAGCTTGAGCCCTCTGGAAGCGGCGGCTGGGAGCTAGGGTTTGAAAACCCTAGCTGAAATCTTACATATTGTTTAGGGTTTCTGGTTGGCTGGACCGGTTCTGGTTGGCTTGTAACTGGGCCGGTCCAGTTGTAATTATTTATAAATATAATAATATATAATAATAATATATAATATTAATAATAATAATAATAATAAATAATTATAATTATAATAAAATAATACTAATAATAATAATTTTTAATAATAAATTTAAATGAAAAAAATGATGTCTACAGCTGCCCCTCTTTGCTCATCCTTGTGTTAACAAGAATAGAGCAAAGACGAAAAGACAATAATTTTTTCATTTGGCTTCTTTCGAGCAGGATGGAAATGTTTGAAAACATCATGCACTGAAGGACTTACAGGACCCGAAGGTTTTGAAAACATCTAAAAGCTCTCGAAGGCTTTTGGAAACATCATGCACTGAAGGACTTACAGATGACCCGAAGGCTTTAAGAACATCAAAAAGCTCCCGAAGGCTTTTGGAAACATCATGCACTGAAGGACTTACGATGAAGGAAATAGTTACTAAGTAAAAAACTAAGGAAATCGTTTTTTACTTTTCAACAATTTCATTTTAGAAAAGATGAATGAGAACTATGGAAATCGTTTCTCATATTTTTCAAAATAACATGTTGATTGGGTAACATGCCCCAATTTCAAGATAATTTCATTCTTGTGGATTGCATTCATCTCTTCTTCACTTGATTAATGGAGATGTTGAATAAATTCTTCTCTTTCTTCAGAAGTTCTTCTCATTATGAACTTTCCGCTGGGATGAGACCTATTTCCTGTGATAGAGTCATTCAAAAAGTTGAATAAGCTCTTGATGAGTCTTCTCATTATGAACTTTCCGCTGGGATGATGATGACCTCCTTTCTGTGATAGAGTCATTCAAAAGGTTGATAAGCTCTTGATGAGTTCTTCTCATTATGAACTTTCTCTTCCTTCTTCAGATAATATCAAACAAAGGTGAACAAGCTCTTCTCATTATGAACTCCTTCTTCCTTCTTCAGATGAGTCTTTTCATTCATGAACTTTCTCTGGCAATGTTGATCCATCAGATGATGAATTAAACAAAAAGTTGAACAAGTTCTTCTCATTATGAACCTCTTCTTCCTTCAGATGAGTTCTTTTCATTATGAACCTTCTCTGGTAATGTTGATCCATCAAATAATGAATTTAAACAAAAAGTTGAACAAGTTCTTCTCATTATGAACTTCTTCTGATATGTTGATCCATCAAATAATGAATTTAAACAAAAAGTTGAACAAGTTCTTCTCATTATGAACTTCTTCTTCTTCAGATGAGTTCTTCTCATTATGAACTTTCTCTGGTAATGTTGATCCATCAAATGGAATTTAAACAAAAAGTTGAACAAGTTCTTCTCATTATGAACTTCTTCTTCCTTCTTCAGATGAGTCTTCTCATTATGAACTTTCTCTGGTAATGTTGATCCATCAAATGATGAATTCAAGCAAAAGGTTGAACAAATTCTTCTCATTATGAACTTCTTCTTCCTTCTTCAGATGAGTTCTTCTCATTATGAACTTTCTGGAAAAGATGATCACCAAATGATGGATCAGGCAAAAGGTTGAACAAGTTCTTCTCATTATGAACTTCTTCTTCCTTCTTCAGATGAGTTCTTCTCATTATGAACCTTCTGGAAAAGAATGATCCATCAAGTGATGAATTTAAACAAAAGGTTGAACAAATTCTTCTCATTATGAACTTCTTCTTCCTTCTTCAGATGACGAGTTTTCTCATTGTGAACTCTTCCTCTAGAAACGATGATCCATCAATTTGATGAATTCAAGCAAAAGGTTGAACAAGTTCTCTCATTATGAACTTCTTCTTCCTTCTTCAGATGAGTTCTTCTCATTATGAACCTTCTCTAAAATATGATGCATGAATGTTAAGTTATTTGATTTCAGATGAGTGAATTGAATATTTCTTCAATTGTAGAAACCCAATATATCTGTCTTCTTCAAATCAAAGAATCTATCATCTTTGATAAATGTAGATGTAGATATAATGTCATAAAACCTCTTGAGAATAAAACTCAATAGTATAAACTCTTGAAAAGCTTGCATTCTGAAGAACCATCTGATCAACTTGTATCTTTATGTCTTCTTTGCTTCATGAAAGTATCAGAAGAATTGTTTCACTTGTGGAACTCTTGCTATAGTCAGAGCTATGACTTTGATGCCCCATCTTGTCTTGGATAAAACCAACTTTATTTGTTTGGACTTGTGTAGAAATCCCATAAAGTTTTCATCTTTGAAAAGAGAATCTGTCATCTTTGAAAAGAGAATCTATCATCTTTGAAGAGTGTAGATGTAGATATGCCTGACTTAGTAGGGATTAATTAGGAGAGTAGAGCCTGTCTTAATTTGACTTTTGGAACATATCACAAGGAAGATTTATTCCAATTCCTTTCATGTCTCCACATATAATCAGATTTCGAATAAGGCAACTTGGACCATATCATGTCGAGATGCTTAGCAACAACTTGTCGTTCAACCTTAGTTGGCTCCACTAGTTTCTTGTTGTCAAAATTTTCATCTCTCCTTCTGTGGAAAGAAGTCTTCATTATATTTCACTTTAATCTTGAAGTTGAAGAAGACAAAATTCATCTTGGGTCAATAAATGGAAACCATATGATTGCAACACTGGTTCAACACCATAATCACTGGTTCATAAAACATTTGACAACACATTCATCATCTCATGGGCTTCTGCTTGGATTGCCGGTCAAGAAACTTCTTTGCATAGTGTTTAAAACTTTGTATAATGTCATAAGACCATTTGAAAACAAAACTCCATGGGGATTCAAGTGTGATGTTGGTATGACCAAAAAATTAGTCAAATCCACAAGATATGCTAGTGCTAAATTGAAGAAGAGACACCAACTGATCTTGATATCATCTCGGGCAGAGGCAAAGTGTGATACAGATCACGTTTTCTTCTGTAATGAGCGTTGTAAGAATTAGAAACATATCAGCTATAGGGGCCATGTACAGGAAGAGGTTCATGGAATTCTTGCCGCTGGGGATGAAACACCCATGATAAAACCAAAATAGATGAAATCCCAGTTCACCCTGGCTAGCAATGATGATCCCAATAACAACGGGAATAACAGTAATATAAGTGAGAGTCGAGTCTCCCTTTTCAATGTCATCAAGGAAGCAAAAACTGATGTGAAAAACAGCTTCATAATCTCAATAGTATAGTTGAAACTATTTGCTAGGAATCTCAAAGAAATATTTTCAATTATCACCGACACACAGAAGGCCAAATTCAATGCTGAAATCTTAAGGAACTGAAACCTGGATCGAGTAGTCTGCCTGAGGATCATCTTTATTTATGCAACCGTAATGTAGTTTATCAAAGAACACACTGTCATACGGTTAAGAATTTTAGGTTTTTGAAAACATACTTGCTGAGTAACATTTGTTCAACAACATGATCATAATGTAACTGCCTGATGAACGAAGCAATTATGTATAGTCAGTTCGACTGTCACTGTTTTACCATTTTCATTCTTCACACCTTTCTGTCTCATTGGAAATATTTTTTCAAGTCAATGATCTTGACACAGGATGATATAGGCCTTCAGCATGCCCCAATATTTGCTTCTTGTTAATATGAGTCTTCAAAATACACCACATGGATCTGTCTGAAGTGAGCTCTAAAATGTCCCAATATTGCTTCTTGTTAAGATGAGCCTACAAGAATGCCCAAATATTCATATTGCTGTGAGCCTTCAAAATGCCCCAATATTCTATTTCTGGTTGAAATGGGCCCTCAAGATGTCCCTCTAGATTTATCTGATTTACTCTCAATCTCTGTTTGACTGGAATGTCATGATCCCCACGAGGTCCAATTTTGACATTGATTTGTTGTAGGTACTTGTAGCTTTATTCGTGTCCCAAATCTATTTATCTTGAATACTCTCATTCTGGTGTCACTAAACAATAGTGTTATCAAGTAACTGAAATTTCTTCATGTTGTCACAAACTTAAGAAGTATTCAATCATTCTGACAGAAACGTCTGAGATATGTATCTTCTGAATGAGGTGACCCTTTTCTGTATCTGGAGGGATTTAGTCAGACAGAGCAGTGAAAATAGTTTGGTAATCCGTTCCAGGCTGACACAGTGGCTTATCATCTTTCAGTGAAAGCCATCTCTGAAATATACTTTTCTGTGGGGAGAGAAACCAATTTATGCGAACAGTAATCTGATGCAATAGCAAGACTACATATACAGTGGTACAGGCTCATAAAAATCCATACCCATGCAACATGTTGATTCTGATAATAATTCATCTGATTATGAAGCGATCTTTCAGGATGATTTCACAGATATTGATAGTTCTTCTGATATCGAGGAAATCATGAGTTCTGATTCTGATGAGGAGAGTAAACTGTTATACTTGACAAAAATGGGATTCTCAAAGGCTGAAGCTTCAATAACCATGGAGAGATGTGGTTCAGATTCATCAATTGCAGAATTGACAGATTTTATATGTGCTGATCAAATGTCTAGGGTTACTGATGCACTTCTTATGGTAGAAGATAGGAAACCATTATGCAATGATCCCAATTACAAGCAAAGGCAAAACTTGGGTTATGATTTGTGGAAAAAGGAAGAAGCAGAGGAAGCTTGAAAAGAAGCTTCTTAATGAAGCTGATCATGCAGTTCATATTTCAATTCCAATGATCGGTTCTGTAGTTCCTACCAAACCAGATCAAATAACTCAAAGAATACTTCCAGAAGATGCTATGTTATGATCAACCAGATCAGATAACTCAAAGAACACTTCTAGAAGATGCTATGTTCTGTCCAACCAGATCAGATAACTCAAAGAACACTTCCAGAAGATGCTATGTTATGATCAACCAGATCAGATAACTCAAAGAACACTTCCAGAAGATGCTATGTTCTGATGCTTTTCCATTGACAAAGAAGTGATGGCCTTCATGGGATCCAAGAACAAAGTTGAACTTGTTTATAACTATGTACCAAAAAGTGCCAAATTGATAGAAAAGATTTGTAATGTTCTTGAAGCTTATGACAAAGAGCCACTTTCGAGTGTCCAGAAGTATGTTCTTGATGAGTGCTGAAAATGGAATCTAGTATGGGTTGGAAGGAATAAAGTTACTCCACTTGAACCTGATGAGGTGGAAATGCTTATAGGTTTCCTTAAAAACCATATACAAGGATTTGTATAGAAACATGTTTCCTAGTGATATCAATGTCTTGTTTCTTTTTGCTGGAATCAGTACTGCAAAGATCATCTTCTACTGTTTTAGTATATCTTTGAAAACAGATGTGCAAGAACTGAATGGTGATCGGTTGGAGCAATTGATGAATAGATTTGGCGGATTCGACCTTGTTGTCGGTAGCATCCCGTGTAACAATCTTACCGGAAGCATAAACATCATCATGATTAACTAGAAGATTTTTGTTGGTGCATTTTCTTGTAATGACTGCTACGACAGCTGTCTCTTCTGCTGCTCCAAAATACACACTGCCATATCTCACTCTTCCTTAACTATGGAAAGGTTTAGTTGATGGTAAAACTGGTTATCTCAACTTTTGGAATCCTGTACAGCATACAAGTGTAGAATCTGTTCCAATATCTTATTTTGTGCCCTAAGTCCTCTAATTCAAATTCAGCAATCTTCTGAAGGACATAATGGGTATCATCTTGACAAAGAAAGTGATCGGCATAGAAGAAGTAGCAATGATGTATCAAGACTTGAGCCAGCATCACGGTATAACCAGAGTGCAGGTAGTGACTTGCTCATGGTTCTATAATGTAATCTTCTAGAGAACATGAATTGATGGTTGGAGAAAATAATCTGTCTGGTGATCCTTATTGCCTTCAGTATGAGATAAACGATCTTTCTTGATGAGCTGCTAATAATGTCATAGGAGAGTGTCACAAGTTCAATTCTCCAGACTTTCTGGCTTCTTGGACCACTTGCCTTCAAAAATGTGAAGTGCTTCATTATTCTGGCTTCGTTCATTCTTTTTCTACAACAGAGGTAGAATAAGCAACAATTGCTTTAAGGACCTTCCTCATTTGAGACTGTACTGTTTGAAAATGTTTTTTCTCCTTTCTTTATTGAAGAATGAAAGAATTTTGCAAAGTATTACCCCTTTCAGGTTCACAATATAATCGAATCATAAACAAGGAGTTTAATGAATATCAAATAAATCAACTACGCTTTTAAATCATTCAAAAATCATAGTCCTATGGCAAGTGTCAAAATTATTGACTGATTTGAGGTGTAGGTTGATTTTGGTAAAGTAGGTTCTTTCAAGTTGGTTCAGTATGTCGCTTCGGGCTTCCACTAACTTGAAGAAATGGTTGTTATGCTCATCTTGTAGAGATACTTCTCGTTTCCAGAATCTCAGGAACGTTTTTGAGATGTGTGGTGCTTTATTAAGAGCTTAAGATCGTCTCTTATGTCGTTGTTGCACCATTCAATATTCGAGCCGCCTTTTCAGGTTTTCAACTCGAATCCTCCTTTGGTTTCAAGATGTTATTTAAAAATTTATATCTTGAACCCACCTTTATCATTTTTCATATCATGCATTAAAGATTTTAAAAACTAATTTTTGCAAATAAAAATCAATCTTGGAAGACGGAATGAATTCTAAAGATATCATCTTTTACTTAGAAATCCATGTATGATTAAAATGGACTTTTCAGGTACGTAACGTAGGCCATGGCTTATGGTTACGAAAGAAAGGGATAAAAAGGCCCAAATAAGTGTTTAAGGGTCATCAAACCAAGGATCAATTCATTCTGATGCCGTCAATCTTGTTTTGTTTGACTTGGATCTGCCTTGCTGAGGAATTTTCCATCAACTGGATCCCTCTAGAGTGCCAAATTTTGGATTCATTTCCATTTTCTCATATCTCCAGCATTTCTTGCTCTTCTTGTTTGTACTTGATCAACCTTGTAACTTGAGGCTCAATAAATCACCCATCTTTATTCGATTTTCCTTTTTCTTTTTTTTTTCTTTTTCTTCTTCTTCTTTCTTTGCTGGATGAGTATAATACTTCAATTGCTTTGAGCACCTCTTTTTCCTTTTGCATTTTGGAGGTTTTCCATTATTCTTGATTGGATTGATCTTCAAGCACTCTGTATTTGACATACTTTGTAGTTCAAAACTTTCATGACTTCATGGAAACTTGTCTTCGTAATAAAACTGTATTGACAATCTTTATTCTTGTGAGCCAATATCCTTTACCTTGCCCCCTAATGTAGAGGGTGATCCTTGGTTAGGGTTGAATTAGAAGAAACATTATTCAGGCTCAAATGGGGACAACAAAGGATATATATATATATATTAAAGGATAAATGAAACAATGCCGTTCATCATCTCATACACAGAAACCTTTGTAAAAAGAGGTATCCACAGGGGGATGAATATTCAAGATTAACTTTATTTACATGAAAAAATGTAATTAATGCATGATATATTTATTTCAATCAATCACTTTCCCCTTCTTCTTTGAGTATGCCCTAATCACTCGAAATTATCATCAATGAGTTGGTCCATGATGCCTCATCTAGTCTCTTCTTGCAGTAAAATTCACGGATAATTGAAAGTTTGGTTCTTTTGAGGTCTTTTGGTTTATGATGGTTTTGTGTTCGAAAAGACAAATGTGTGACTTTTGAAGTCATGTATATGGTGGAATGTAGTATCATCAATCAACTATACCCGAAAAGGTAAACATCTAGAGTTTGTGTCTCAAAAACAGGTAGAGACATTTCTTCAGAATCTCAGATAAATGTAGTGTCAGGATTTGGTTTTGGTAAAGGTCGAGTAATTGGTGTTGGATGGGATATGGAAGATATAATTTTATCACTTGCCAATAGATCTATAACTCTTGCAAATATAAAAGAATATTTAATCTACTTGATACTCGATAATCTCAAGATTAAAACTTGATTCTTTGCTCATAACCATAAAAGAAACACATTTATTTATTGCACAAAAGGCGGAGAAAGGAACAAAAAACATATTCAAACAAGATGCTGAAAATAGAAAAGTACTACAGTGGTAGATAACATTTCCACTTTTTTTTTATTTTATTATGCCTCATTACTCCTTAAAGGTCCATGCTCCTGATTCAATTAAATTCTGAACCTTGCGTTTTAATGCCCCACAATTCTCAGTAGTATGCCCCGTACTTTCCTTGTGGTAAGTATATATTGCATTAACTTCATACCCTTCAGGAAATGGGTTTTTTTTTTTTTTTTTTTTTTTTTTTTTTTTTAGACTGAACTGGAGTCACAAGATTCCGCTGAACTAGTAATGGGAGCAATTCTTCATATGTCATTGGAATTTCATCAATATGAGCTTTCTCTCGGGTCATTCGATAAGATTTGGTCCCATGATCAGTTGAATAAGATCTCACTGTATTGATCTCAGATTTTCTCTCAATGTCAGTATTATCGAAGCCTCTTATCTTGCCATTCTTGATAGCTATTTCAATCATTTCTCCACACATGATGATATCAGAGAAATTATTAGTGGCAGCCCCTATCATGTGATTAATATAGGGAGATTTCAATGTAATGATGAACAAAGTAGTGAATTCCCTTTCCGTCAATGGTGGATGCACTTGAGAAGCAACGTCTTTCCATCATTGTGAATATTGTCGAAAGCTTTCATTACACTTCATATTCATGCTTTACAACATTGTTCGATCAGGGGCCATATCAGTCATGTGCTTGTATTGACCCAAAAAAGCTTGAGCTAAATCCCTCCAAGAACGTATTTGAGTACGTTTTAGCTGATTATACCATTTGGATGCAGACCCGGATAAACTGTCTTGGAAACAGTGGATCAACAATTTTTCATTCTCTATATAGCCAGTCATACAACGACAGTACATAGTGATATGATATTCAGGATATGTGGTCCCATTATACTTCTCAAAATCTGGAATTTTAAAATTTGGTGGGAGAATTAAGTCGGGGACCAAGTTCAGTTCTTTGGCGTCAAACTCATAAAATGACTCAACCGTCTCTCTAGAAGTAGTACAGAATTCATTTGGCTTTAACCCAGAAGCAGTAAGACAGTCAGTAGGGAATGAAACTCCAGCCTGATATTGTTGTTTCTTAACAGTGAAGTGAACTGGTGATTGGATTTCCTGACGTACAGAGGTGTGCTCAGGAATATGAGCAGGCGTAATACCCAGAGGATTTGTGGAGTTTTCAACAAGATTCTTTCTAGCAGTCAAATGCTTCTCAATCATTTCTTTCATATTGTTCAGTAGATCGATCTGAGAATTAGCTTCGATTTGTGCCTACTTGCTCCTCAATTCTTCATGTATCTCTTTTTGCTCTATCTTTAATTTGGATAGAATATCCTCAGTTTCTTTAGACATTTTTCTTGTGTCGTGCTGAGCGTTCTTGCTTCAAGGAAAAACCAAGATCACTTCGTTTGAAATCCTTATTTTAATGAATGAATGTTTTAATGTATTATGACATAAAAATGCAAAGATGCCAAATGTAGATATGCAAATGTAAAAATGTAAATGTAAATACAAACGTAAAAATGTACAAATGCAAAATACAAATGCATGTATGAAAAGGTGTTACTCAAGAGTGATCATCTTAGAACAGATTTCATTGAACGCAAAAGTTTCGGTACATCAAACAAAACTTTACATATAGGGATATATTTCATTCCTAACTTCTCCAAAGCCAAATTAGTCTATCAACTTAAGGGACATATTGCTTGTCTGGACTGTAACCTCTTCCATGACATTCTCTTTCATTTTCTGTGTCACTTCTCGAAGTTGCTCATTTTCCCTTATAAGAGATCTTTTCTGTCCAAGAAGTTCTTGAACAAGATCTTTATATATGTTGCAGTTCTTTTTCAGCTTGGTGACCCCTGTTATCCATTCTTCTGGGGTACTTCCTAGGCCAGCATTTTGAAAGGTTTGACTGATCTTCTGAAAATCTTCATGCATGGTTTTCATTTCTGTGCTCAATTTCTCGTTTTGGTCGTTCAAGTCCTTCAAATAACATACTTGAGCTTCATAAAAACCTCCACTAATCTGAATGCCCTGATTGATGCTCTTACCATAGACTGCTTTTGGTATCAATCTGGTAGGATCTTTGTGTAATACTTTTGGTATTAATATAACAGGATCTCTGTGTGCTTTGCTTGCTTCTATCCTCGGAGTTTCCTCAGGATGTCTTTCTTTGGCCGCATCATATTTTGTTTGATCATAAAACTTTTTGTCCATTTACGATTTCTTTCCAATATGATGAACAGTCTTTCCAGTAAACACCTTTTGGTTATGCCATGATCATGTAATGCAAACAAAAGAAATCAAATATAAACAAGTTAGAGCAATGTAATATACATGAAAAAAAATAGAATAGTTAGTACCAACTAAAAAAAACTGTATATCAATGTATAAATCTTAACCTCATGATTTCTAGTTCCATGCTTTGTTTGGAAAATTTAACCTAACTGCATAATTTCTAGTTCGCATGCATTTATTCAGGAAAAAGAAATAAATTAAAAGCTAGAGTTTATTTCTCCTTTGTGTATACCTACTGACAAAATTTCGGCATGGTTTCAGATCGGGAGAGTTTCTAGGGTTTATTATATGCAGGTTTTCAGTTCTAGGAGTATAGGTACTCGAACTGTCCTTGTTGATGCCCCCTTGGGCTATCAAACCCTCGATCATAGTCCATTACAGACTTAAACGGATCGAGTTCAATTCGAGGGGATACATTTCTCTATGACTAACACGGAGAATAAATTCTCACGAAGACATAGAGCATATGAACCCCAAAAGTTACTTGCTAGGTCTGACACGGAGAATAAATTCTCACGAAGACGTCGCTTTCACTCCCACTTAAAAGGGACAAACTCAATTATAGAGCTTTATGTTATGCAAGTGTTGTGTGTGAGGAGAAATGTTAAAACCTCTAACAAACAAATAAAATAATTAATTCTTGAATATAATAAATAAATAAAATAAAAAATAATAATATATATATAAAAAAAATAATAAGTAATAATAATATATATAAAAAAAAATAAGTAATAAAAAATTTGAAAGGAAAGAATTAAAAATTAAATATATGAATTTTTAATTTCTAACTGATAAAGACAATTTACAATTGATTTTAAAGTTTGACAGGTCCCCAGCAGAGTCGCCAAGCTGTCGTAACCGGTTTTCGTCCGGGCACGAAATATTATAATTTGGCGGGAAAATTGATGTGAATAAATGGTTTTGAAAATAATTTGAGAGTCGCCATCGACCTTTTGGGTCAGGTAGGTCGAATACCTAAAAATTATCTTTTAAAAGAGTTTTTAAGAAAAACCATATTTAAAAGATGAACTGATCTGCGTTTTATAACCAAAAATTCGTTCTTTTTAATAATAAAAAGGGATTCGTGGTCGGTTACGTTTAGGGAAGGATTAGCACCCCTACAACGCCCAAAATTGGTACTTTTTAATTATAAATTGTCTCTATTAAAAAAAATTAAAAATTCAAAGATATATTTAATTCATAATTCTATTATTTCAAATAATTTTAAGAAAATATATTAATATACATAAATAAGTTATTTACTTATTTAGAAATATCAGAAAAGTGCTTCTAGGTGCTTTAAGACAGCTCTTTTCTTTAATATTTAAAAATAAAATAAAAAAAAACATTTTATTTTAATATAGTAAGATATTTATTTATTCAAAAAATATATCAGAAAAGAGTTTCTAGGTACCTTAAGACAACTTTTTTCTTTGGTATTAAAAATAAATAAATATCAAAATATAATTATTTTCTTAAAAGTAATTTATAAAATTAAATTTATAAATAGGAAAATAGAATAAATAAATAAATATTATATATATTTATAAGACTATATATATTGACATAATTAATAAAGAATAACGATAATAATAGTAATGATAATTAAATATATATGAACATAAATATATAAAGGTAACATATGATTAAATAATGTTTAAAATACAATTAAAACATGGTATAAAAATAATAAAGTTTGTAAATAAAAATATTAAACTTAGGGATTATAATCTAATAAAATTAAATATCTAATTCATAATTTATTATTTAAAATTATAGGGATTAAACATGCTATTTTCCTTATTTATTAATTTAGTGACTAAAATAAAACTATATAAAATTCAGATAATAAATTAAAATAAATTAAAAAAATATAAAATCGGTGTTAAAATAATAATTAATAAACCATGAGGGACTAAATTTGATATTAACCTAAATATATATATATATATATTCTGATAAGGACTAAATTAAAATAAAATAAAATTTGAAAACTAAATTAAAATAATCAAAAACTACTTTTAGTGACTAAATCGTAAGGATTACAAACTATAATGACTGCGGAAATGGTTCACCCATGATGGAAATTACACAGATACCCTCCCCAGAACGACGTCGTTTGGGGAGGGTTTTAAATACCCTAATCGCCTGGCCCGAAGGGCCAAGCTTCTCATTTGCTTATTTCTTTTCTCCCTCAAAACGAGAGAACCAGAGTTCTCTCTGGTTTCTCTCTAGTTTCCCTCGTCGGAGGGAAACCGACAGCCATGGGCCACCGTATTCCGCCGCCGGCCACCTCCGCCGGCCACCGTAACGGTGGTCGGAATTCACCAAAAACACCCCAAAATAAAGACCCAAACTTCCAAAGGCCGAATCTGGCCTTAGTTTGCCCAAAAAAGCTCTGGATCGGAGCAGATCTAGAGAAATACCTTTGGGTATTTTGAATGTTTCCTCGGTACGTTCTTTCTCCTTTCTTTCTGTTTTCTATTTTTTTTTCTGGTTGTTGGTTGCTGTTTGTTTGTGTTCTTTTCCTCCTCTGTTTTTTTTTTCGTTCTGTGTTTTTTTTTTTCTGTCGTTCTCTGCCGTCTGTGGCTGTCCGTTTTTCTTCTTTCGCAGGTATGGTGGCTTTTATAGCCACCACGAGGTTCTGTTTGGACCGGTCCCGAGAGGGATGTCTAGGTGAGTCACCATAGCTATGCTGGTGACTCACCATGGAGCTCGATTTGGGCTGCCATCTGGTGTTCTGGAATCTACGGCGGCGAGGTGGCTTGGCAAAAGCAGCGTCGGCAGCGACTGGTTGGACCATCTGGCAGTGGAGGCGTCGGCAGCAGCGTCTGGAAGCTGGAGAGGCAGCTTGAGCCCTCTGGAAGCGGCGGCTGGGAGCTAGGGTTTGAAAACCCTAGCTGAAATCTTACATATTGTTTAGGGTTTCTGGTTGGCTGGACCGGTTCTGGTTGGCTTGTAACTGGGCCGGTCCAGTTGTAATTATTTATTAAATAATAATAATATATAATAATAATAATATATAATATTAATAATAATAATAATAATAATAAATAATTATAATTATAATAATAATAATAATACTAATAATAATAATAATTTTAATAATAATAAATTTAAATGAAAAAAATGATGTCTACAGAGTTGAAAGTCCTCTAAGTGTTTTTGGTCATAAATGGGGTGGCACTTGGTTGACTACGTTTACAGGCTCGTACGAGGCTACTGCCTCGCAATCCTTACGTTGTTCAGACTTTATGATACATGCTCAACCAATGTGGGATGAAGCCAAAGTTCGTGGGTTTTTCAATGCCGACGATGCTGAAGAGATGTGGTTAGAAACGGTGAGAGCTGCTCTGGGTGTTGAGGATTTTGCAAGGTTTTTAATGCTTTTATGGAATATATGGAATGGTAGAAACTATCCATTGTTCACGACGCTCGGTCCCAACTGCCTTGAATCCTTGTTACCAATGTTAAACTTCTTCACCAGGAGTTCTTAGAGGCTGTTTCACGTTCGAATAATGCTAGTTGGTCTTCTGCGTCTGCTGTGGTCGTTGCTCCTGTTTCACGTGACCTGGAACGTTGGATTCCCCTCAGCAGTGGTGTGATCAAGCTCAACTCCGACGGGGCTTTCGATCCTTTGACAAAGTCTGCTTCCGTTGGGGTGATCGCGAGGGATGACAAGGACTCGATCCTAGGAGGCCGTGCTATTCCAACGGCTGAGTGTTTCGAGTCTGGGCTTGTGTAAATCCATGCTTTATCAGCTGCGATGACTATGGCCATTGAAAGAGGTTGGAAACGAGTGTTGTTTGAAACAGACTCGGCGCTCGTGGTCAATATATAAGCATAGTCAAAGAGAAGAAGACATTTCTACGTTGGGTGTCTACACGCAATCTGTCCATGCAAAAGTTATTAATTTTGATGATTATCATGTTGTTTTTGTTAGGCACTCAGCTAATAGGGTTGCTCATACCCTTGCTCGTTGGGCTCTTAGTATTACTTCTTTCATTTTTTCTTTTTAACTCAATTTGTTCCGAGGTTATTATTGACGTGGTACGAAATGATTTACAATCTCTTTAATTTAACTGGTTTTGAATATTCTTTTTCCTTTATAAGACCCCTATATTTTTATTGGTAAAAAAGATTTTTAATAAGACAAATCTTTCTTTCAAGAAAAAAATATAATAAATAATTTCTAAATCATAAATCTAAGTCCTAATCCAACAGCTCTAACTTCTAATTGTAAACAAGACACGTCAACACTAAATTAAATACTTTAAAAAATTATTACAGAGATGCTAAGTTGTCAACCCTGACCCTATACCTTATAAATGGATTCTTTTAATGTAGAGCTGCATAGACATGTACTGTACACACAAATTTAAATGGCACCATAAATACACGAGTGGCGCCTGTTGAAAGTCAGCATTTTTGGTGCAATAATGCACCGAATTACTTTGTCAAAGGGGCATCGAAAAGTTGCATCAAATGTTGATTTTTGGGCAATGGTATAATTGTAATTTAGTCATTATATTTTAAGGTATTTATAAGATTAGTCCTTAAGCTTTAACTATAAATACCCTAATCTATTTAGCTTCAAAATCATCCCAAATCATTCTAGTTTTCTCCCAATACTAGAGAATTTAGAAAGTTTTCTTGAGAGTTGTTTTATCTTTTTTATCAAGAGATGATTATCATTGTTTTCTCCTTGGTAGATCGAGAGAAGTTATAATTCCTATTTTCTCATAGTGAAATTCTTCTATCTTTGCCCGTGGTTTTTACTCTATATTATTTACAGGTTTTCCACGTAAAATTTGTGTCTTCTTTATCTTCATTTTTATTTTCTAAAATTATCAGTTGCGATTTTGCTCGATCCGATAGCCGTATTCCGTAACAATTGACATCAGAGCCAGATTAGAGTGTGTAATATCTACTTATTGTCTTTGTGGTTGCCACCAAAAGGTGGATCCTCCAACATAAGAAAACAAGAAGTTATTACCCATTCTTTGAAGGTTCCAGAGAACTATTCACGATAGTGAAATAGTGAGAGCTATCCGAAATAGAAGTTATGGCAACAAAATTTGATATTAAAAATTCAATGGGAGAAATTTCTCATTGTGGAAATTGAAGATGAATGTCATCCTGAGGAAAGACGGTTGTATAACAACTATCAGTAAAAGGTTGGTAGATTTCATAGATGACAACAAATGGATCAAAATGGACGGGAATGCTATGACAAACTTTCATCTAACATTAGCAGATGAAGTATTGTCAAGCATCGAGGAGAAGAAGACAACTAAGGAGATATGGGATCATCTCACTAAATTGTACGAGGTCACATCGTTGCACAATAAAATTTTCCTTAAGAGGAAATTGTACACTCTCCGTATGCCAGTATCTACTTCAGTGACGGAGCACTTAAACACACTGAACACGTTATTTTCTCATCTTACATCCTTAAGATGTACAATAGGAGAACAAGAACGTGCTGAACTTCTGCTTCAAAGTCTACCTAATTCGTATGATCAACTCATCATCAACTTGACAAACAGTAATGTCACCAGTCTTGTCTTCGATGACGTTGCAGCTGCTGTTCTACAAGAAGAAAATCGACGCAAGAACAAGGAAGACAGACAAGTAAATCTGTAACAAGTAGAAACGTTGACAACGATGAGAAGGAGATCAACGGAACGTGGCCAAAGCAACAGTCACAAACATGGTTGATCAAAGTCAAGAAGCAAGAAGAATTTAAAGTGCTACAAGTGTGGAAAGAAGGGTCACTTGAAGAATGATTGTTGAAGTCTAAATAAAAACTCCAATGCACAAGGCAATACCACAAACACTTCAGATGATGGAGATGTTCTATGTTGTTAAGTGTCAACCACCGTGGAAGGCAGAAAAAGATTTACAGATATATGACTTATTGAATCGGGAGCAACATATCAAATGACCTCAAGAAGAGAATGGTTCAATCATTATGAACCTGTCTCAGGAGGATCTGTGTATAGTTGCAATGATCATACCTTAGAGATCGTTGGCATGGGAACCATCAAATTGAAGATGTATGATGGAACAATTAAAGTTGTTCGAGATGTGCGACACGTGAAAGGCCTGAAGAAAAATTTATTATCCTACGGATTGTTGGATAATAATGCAAACAAGATTGAAACATATAAAGGAATCATGAAGGTGTTCCGTGGAGCGCTTGTGGTGCTGAAAGGCGAAAAGATAGCTGCAAACCTATATATGCTGAAGGGAGAGACTTTGCTAGAAGCAGAAGCCTCTATTGCCTCATGTAGTTCAGATTCTGCAATGTTATGACATCAGAAACTTGGACACATGTCAGAACAAAGAATTAAAGTCCTTGTGGAGCAAAAGCTACTTCTAGGCTTAATAAATGTATCACTTACTTTGTGTGAGAATTGCATAACAAGTAAGCAACACCGGCTGAAATTCAACACATCAAATTCTAGAGGCAAAAATGTTCTAGAATTGGTTCACTTTGTCGTATGGCAAGCACCAGTTACATCCCTAGGTGGAGCAAAGTACTCTGTCTCATTTATTGATGACTACTCCAGGAGATTTTGGGTATACCCTATTAAAAAGAAGTCAGATGTGTTTTACACTTTCAAAAACTTCAAAGTGCTGGTGGAACTTGATTCTGGAAAAAAGATCAAGTGTTTCAGAACAGATAATGGAGGAGAATACACAAGTGAATAATTTGATGACTTTTGCAGGAAAGAAAGCATCAAAAGATAGTTCACAGTGGCGAACACTCCACAACAAAATAGAGTGGTAGAGCGGATAAACAGAACCTTGTTAGAAAGAACAAGAGCAACGTTGAGGGATGCAGGCCTAGAAAAATCATTTTGGGCATAGGCAGTCAATACCGCCTGTTATTTGGTGAATCGAGCTCCATCAACTGCAATAGACATGAAGACACCAATATAGATGTGGACTGGTAAACCAGCTGATTATTCAAACCTCTATGTATTTGGAAGTATTGTGTACGTGATGTACAACTCCCAAGAAATTTCAAAGCTGGATCCAAAATCCAGTAAATGCAAATTCTTGGGGTATGCTGATGGAGTAAAGGGGTATCGCTTGTGGGATCCCACTACCTACAAAGTGATCATTAACAGAGATGTTATCTTTGTAGAAGATAAGCTACAAAGAAAAGAATAATATGGTAGCACTGAAAAGTAAGAGACTACACAGATACATGTGGAAAATGAGTTTGAACAAGGAGATTCTTCTGAAGTAGAACCAGCACATGATGAACAAGAACCAGAGAGTTCTGAAGCTCCAACAACTCGTCAATCAGATCGTGTGAGAAGATGTCCAAATGGGCACTCAGATTATGTTATATAATGAAATATTGCATACTGCCTTTTAACATAGGACGGTGAGCCATCAACATTCCAGGAGCCATAATAAACAACTCAGATGATTCACTATGAATGATGGCGATGCAAGAAAAAAATTGAAGCCCTTCATAAAAATAATACATGGGACCTTGTGCCACTACCACAAGGAAGGAAGACAATTGGTAACAAATGGGTCTTCAAAATCAAGCGAAATGGTGATGATCAAATTGAGATGTATCGTGCAAGACTGGTGGTCAAATGATATGCTCAAAAAGAAGGTATTGATTTTAATGAAATCTTTTCTCTTGTGGTTCGACTAACAACAGTTCGAGTGGTCTTGGCAATGTGTGCTACATTGAACTTACATCTAGAGAAGCTAGATGTTAAAACAGTTTTTCTTCATGTAAATCTTGAAGAAGAGATTTACATGCTCCAGCCTGAAGGTTTTGAAGAAAAAGAAAAGAATAACTTGGTTTACAGGTTGAGCAAATCTCTGTACGGTCTAAACCAGATGCCGAGGTATTGGTATAAGAGATTTGATTCCTTTATTATGTGTCTTAGATACAACAGACTTAATGCAGACCCTTGTGCTTATTTCAAGAGGTTTAGTGATAATTATTTTGTTATATTGCTGTTGTATGTGGATAACATGTTGGTTGCAGGACCCAACAAAGAACATTTTCAAGAATTGAAGGCACAACTGGCTAGGGAATTTGAAATGAAGGACTTGGGATCAACAAACAAGATTCTAGGGATGCAAATTCACCGAGACATAAGTAATAAGGAGATTTGACTTTCACAAAAGAATTACTTGAAGAAGATCTTGTCATGATTCAACATGCAAGATTGTAAGTCAATTTCTACCCCTCTTCCTATTAACTTCAAATTATCCTCCAGTATGAGTCATAGCAGTGAAGAAGAGAGGATGAAGATGTCTCGAGTACCGTATGCATCGGCAGGAGGAAGTTTAATGTTCGTTATAATATGCACAAGACCAGATATTGCACAAGCAGTGGGAGTTGTTAGTCGGTACATGGTGAATCCAGACAAAGAGCATTGGAATACAGTAAAGAGGATCTTGAGATATATCAAAGGGACCTCAAATATTGCATTATGTTACGGAGGATCAAACTTACTAATCAATGGGTATGTAGATTCTGACTATGTAGGGGATTTGGATAAAAGAAAATCTACTACAAGATATGTGTTCAAAATTGTTGGTGGAGCTGTAAGCTGGGTTTCAAAATTACACTCAGTTGTGGCTACGTCCACAACAGAGGCAGAATATGTAGCATCTACACAAGCCAGTAAAGAAGCAATTTGGTTGAAGATGTTATTGGAGGAGCTTGGGCACAATCAAGAGTATGTCTCTCTGTTTTGTGACCGTCAAAGCGCCTTGCATCTAGCAAGGAATCCAGCATTTCATTCAAGAACAAAGCACATACGAGCTTAGTACTATTTCATTCGGTGAAAAGGTGGAAGAAGGGACGATAGATATACAGAAGATCCATACCAAAGGCAACATAGTATATTTCATGATGAAGGCGATCAATGTTGATAAATTTACTTGGTGTCGATCCTCTTATGGTCTGTCAGAACGTAAGCAACTTATTGGTACAAGGTAGAAAGAATGGTGTGAAGATATGATTGTTCCAATCAAATCTTCAAGTTAGAGATTGTTGAAAGTCAGTATTTTCGGTGCAATAATGCACCGAATTACTTTGTCAAAGGGGCACCGAAAATGTAACATCCTCAATATCAGGTTAGTGACTAGATTAAAAAATTTCAGAAATTGGTGAATAAAGTAGGAAAATTGAATAGTTCAATGATTTATTGGAAATATATGATAAAGGTTATTTAGCAATTATGGAAGGAATTAAGGGTAAAATGGTCAATTGGCAAGTAAGATTTTTATTCTTCCTTTATAAGATAAGGAAACCACGTGGGAAGAGAGAAAAGGTTCCAGAGTTCTCTTCTCTTCTCTTCTTCCTTCTTCATACATGAAGGCTTGAACAAAATGTGGGTCTTCTATTTGGATAATTTCTGGTTAAATTTAAGGTTGGGTTATGATCATTAGATGATAACTAAGCTTAAGGAAAGCTTAAGTTATCTTAAAATCAAAAGATAAAGGAGATAGGGAAGATTAAAGATTTGGAGTTCTTGAGTGAAATATTGAAATAGAGTTTATAATAAGAATTGAAAGTTGAATTTGACTTGCCATCAATAAGAATAAGAGATTTATGAAGTTAGAAATGATTAATAACAAAGTTGAAAGTTTAGTAAGATTCTTAATTTTTAAGAATCATGATGAGATATGGAAGATAAAGATGGTTTATATGGATATAAGTTAGTTTAAGTAATGGTAGTTGAGTTTAATGACATAATAGGGGCTTAAAATAGAAGAATTGAGTGAAAGTGGATGGTTTTCGGGCTTAAAATGCAAATTCTGGGCAAGGTGTATCAATGTACATTCAATGTGTATCGATGCACTCTTTAAAGAAGAAACATCAAATGCAATTAGTGCATCGATGCATAAGGAGTGCATCGATGCACCCCCTTAAAATGAAAAGATCCAAGGCGATTGGTGTATCGATGCATGGGTAGTGTATCGATGCACATGTTAATGAATGCATCGATGCACTGTAGAATGTATCGATGCACTTTAAGGGGAAATAGAAATAGACATTTCTTTTAGTCTAAGAAATGATATATTAGAATACATCAATTGGATATTGATATGTATCAATGTATGATTATATAGATATCGAGCACGAACAAGTTCCGGGATTATCAAGTTAAGATTCGATTGAAAGAGATGAAATCATAAAATTGGATTGGAACGTAGTGAGGCCAAGGTGAGTGCACATTATTTAGTATATGATGTTTAATGGGAAATAAGACTTGTGACAAGTCTATTTCTAATAGTAAAATGCATGAATTCCTATATAGAAATATATTTTTGATATGGTTCATATGTGTGCATGAGTCGATGTGGTGACATAATATTGTATATGTTGCATGATTATATGTGTTAACATGCTTTCGTATGTAATGATATAAGAAGTATGTGCTATGTGATGTATATTTATGAACATATGTTAAACTGAACTATGTGATTGCATGAGAAATATATGAGTCATATGACATGATATATGTGAACATGAGAAAACAAATTATAAGATATGAGCTATGTGATCCTATGAGAATATGAAAAGAAGCTATGTAACTACATGTATATGTGAAAGAAGCTATGAGCTTATATGACATGTGATATGAATGTGTATATGTGGAATGATATAAGTGAAAATGCCCATGTTATATGATACGAGAGCTATAGGTATAGTTGGCATGCCAAGAGTCGAGGGTCTACGCGGTCATTCAGGACATATAGTGATCATTCGGGATATTTCGTAGTGGTCCTTCGAGATAAATTTCATAGCCCCTAGTGGGACCCCATACGAGCTGTGGTGATAGCATAGTGCACAACCTCAATGGACTCACATATCTACAGTTCTCACAGGTGTACATGGGCTAATAAGAGATAACATTGAATATAACGTATGTGATGTATATATGTGTTTTGTGATATGAATTATATGATATGATATATGTGTGTTGGTGATTATTGTATATGTTATAAGATATATGATATGAACATAATGGATCATATAAGCAAGAGAATAGAAATATGAATGGTGATAATATGATAATGATAGGAAATAAGATAATTATATGCATGCGTAGATTTGATATATATATGAATGAGTATGATGTGATAGCAATAATTGTTCATCCATGATTACAAGTTAGAGTTTGCATTATATGTTTATTGCCTCACTAAGTCATAGACTTAGCGTGTGATTGTTTCACACGTAGGGTACAGAAGTGAGAAGAGTAAAGAGCAATGTGGAGCAAGACAGGTCAGTTCCCCTTACCAAATGTCAGATCAGAAGAAAGGCAAATAATATGTATTTTAATATATAAAGTTCTAGTTGGCATTTATTCAAAATAATATATTGTATAAGCTCTGAATAGTTTTGTAAACGTTTTGAATAAGTTATATGTTATAGTAATTTTAAATTACTCACTATATTATACAAGTAAATATTTTGAAAGATTAATGTGACACCTCATACTCTGATCCGGGTCGAATACGGGTTGGGGTGTTATATTTATTGGTATCAGAGCTAAGGTTTAGCCGATTCTAGGCTTAAACCGGAGGTAAAAGAGTTTTAAAAATATGTACATACCAACTCAAAGTGAAAATTTCTGATATGATAGTGTAAGGAGTATGTTGTCTTGCTAATAGAATAAGATTTGTATGATATAGTAGGAATTGATTATAGAAATTATCAAAGTGAATCGATAGGGGACAAATCTGATGGTGATAGCAATTCACCTGCCCTGGCCAGGCAGGATGAAGAGCGGATACCTCAGGAAGTGCATCGTAAAATCAAAAGTTGATTTCAGAAAGTTGAAATCATATTAGAATAGTGATAGAAGATCTTTACTATTTTGAATCGAAAAGGTGATATGGATTCATTTTGTTATTTCGTGGATAGTATAGAATATGGTGAACAAGTGTCACCATAAGAGCGTTAAAAGATCAAAGGGTGCAGTGAGAATTGGTAAAAGAGTTCAAGAATAAGTGTATCAGTGGCAAGCGTATAGGATATGTATAAAGTTATAGCTTATGAGTTTGAAATGAAGGGATAGTGTTGTGTATAAGCAAAAGTGTGAATATAATAAGAGGTTGCATTTCAGATGGTAAGAGTTAGCGTTGGCTAACAAGATTATGTGATATAGTGAAAGAGGCAAGGATTCGTATGTTTAAGGGAAGTTACAGAGTAATACAAAAATTTAAGAATGAGTATATCGACGATCAGTTTATAAGATAAAGGAAGTTATACCGTTTAAGTTTGGAACAAGGGCGTAGTACTGTGTATGAGTAAG
This sequence comes from Hibiscus syriacus, assembly GCF_006381635.1. NCBI lineage: Eukaryota > Viridiplantae > Streptophyta > Magnoliopsida > Malvales > Malvaceae > Hibiscus > Hibiscus syriacus. The sequence goes on from NW_024062795.1 coordinate 3,954,221, forward strand.
AGTATGAGTTCAAAAAGTTGAGTAAGATATCGTTGAGGAATATGCGATAAAGATCAGTAATCAGAGATGAGTATAAGTGATAGGAAAAAGAATATGTGAACATGAAAGGAAAGATACGATTTGTGTATAAGGATATTTTGATTCTGAATGAATAAATAAATAAATAAGGGAATAAAGAATGAAAAGGATTGAGTTTAAAGGATCATATATGATAAAGGTTATATGAAAAAGTAAAAAATAAGTTTGATATAAAAGTAAGAGAAATGTACAAGGTGATGTGAAAAGATTGTTCGATTATGTAAAATGTATATTTAATCAAATCGGAAGAATAGTTAAAGTTGTGTCTCGTTAATGATGTTGGAAAACGAGTTGGTTATTGTTATAAGATAATTAAAGATAGATTTATGAGGTTAAGTGATGAAAATGGATGTTACTGTCTACGTGATTAGTGACATTATATGAAATTTCAGAAATGGTCAAAGGAAAATACATAATGGAATGATAGAAAAGACATAAATGGATTGAAGTTACTAGTTTCTGTTTATATGATAAGTGACAGTAGATGAATATTTAAGGGAAAAAGGTAGTTGAAGAACTAAAAGAATGAAAGATTAAGTAAATGAGGTAACATGAGAACATTAGAAGATATGTTCTTATTAATATGTTCAGTGAAAATTCGAGGAATGATTTTCTTAAAATGAGGGGAGATTTGTAATATCCTCAATATCGGGTTAGTGACTAGATTGAAAATTTTTAGAAATTGGTGAATAAAGTATGATAATTGAATAGTTCAATGATTTATTGGAAATATATGATGAAGGTTATTTAGTAATTATAGAATGAATTAAGGGTAAAATGGTTAATTGACAAGTAAGATTTTTATTCTTCCTTTATAAGATAAGGAAACCACGAGGGAAGAGAGAAAATGTTCCAGAGTTCTCTTCTCTTCTGTTCTCTTCTTCCTTCTTCATACGTGAAGGCTTGAACAAAAGGTGAGTCTTCTATTTAGATAATTTCTGGTTAAATTTTAGGTTTGGTTATGATCATTAGATGATAACTAAGCTTAAGGAAAGCTTAAGTTATCTTAAAATCAAAAGATAAAGGAGATAGGGAAGATTAAAGATTTGGAGTTCTTGAGTGAAATATTGAAATAGAGTTTATAATAAGAATTGAAAGTTGAATTTGACTTGCCATCAATAAGAATAAGAGATTTATGAAGTTAGAAAAGATTAATAACAAAGTTGAAAGTTTAGTAAGATTCTTAAATTTTAAGAATCATGATGAGATATGGAAGAGAAAGATGGTTTATATGGATATAAGCCAGTTTAAGTAATGGTAGTTGAGTTTAATGACATGATAGAGGATTAAAATAGAAGAATTGAGTGAAAAGTTGATAGTTTTCGGGCTTAAAATACAAATTCTGGGCAAGGTGTATCGATGCACATTCAATGTGTATCGATGCACTCTTTAAAGAAGAATCATCGAATGCAATTAGTGCATCGATGCATAAGGAGTGCATCGATGCACCACCTTAAAATGAAAACATCGAAGGTGATTGGTGTATCGATGCATAGGTAGTGTATCGATGCACATGTTAATGAATGCATCGATGCACTGTAGAATGTATCAATGCACTTCAAGTAAATGTTTTGAAAGGTCAATGTGACACCTCAGACTCGGATCCGGGTCGGATATGGTTGGGGTGTTAGAGAAAAGGTGCAATAAATGTTTATTTTTGGTATAATTATAATTTAGTCATTATACTTTAAGGTATTTATAAGATTAGTCCTTAATCTTCAACTATAAATACCCTAACCCATTTAGCTTCAAAATCATCCCAAATCATTCTAGCTTTCTCCCAATACTAGAGAATTTAGAGAGTTTTATTGAGAGTTGTTTTCTTATTTTCATCAAGAGAGGATTATCATTGTAACATCCTCAATATCGGGTTAGTGACAAGATTGAAAAATTTCAGAAATTGATGATTAAAGTATGATAATTGAATAGTTCAATGATTTATTGGAAATATATGATGAAGGTTATTTAGTAATTATAGAATGAATTAAAGGGTAAAATGGTCAATTGACAAGTAAGATTTTTATTATTCTTTTATAAGAAAAGGGAACCATGTGGAAAGGGAGAGATTTCTCCAGAGTTCTCTTCTTCTCCTTTCTTCTTCTTCACGGGGAAGCCAAGAGCAAAGATATCGAGCACGAACAAGTTCCAGAACGATTATCAAGTTAAGATTCGATCGAAAGAGAGGAAAGTATAAAAGTGGATTGGAACTTAGTGAGGCCAAGGTGAGTGCATATTATATAGTGTATTATATTTAATGGAAATAAGACTTGTGACAAGTCTATTTCCTATAGTAAAATACATGAATTCATTAATATGAGCATATGGTTGATATGTTACATGTGTGTTATTGATTGTTGTATGTGTTAATGATATGTGTGAATACATATTTATATTATACATGTTAAATGTCCATGATATATGTACACATGATAATACAATATAAGTTAAATTATGTAATATGATACATAACTATAAGATAAGTGAAGGAATGTATATATGATAGAGATTATGTATGAGATATATGAGAAGAGGTATATGTGATTAGGTGAAAAATAATACAAACATATATTAAGCCATGTTATATGTGATAAATGAATGATATGAAAAGTGACATGAACTACGTGAAAAGAAGCTACCTGATTATATGTAAATGTGAAAGAAGTTAGGAGCTTATATGAATATGTGATATGAATGTGTATATGTGATACAAGTTATTCGACATAAGCTACGTGATATGTGATAATGAATTACGTGTTGATATGACATAAGTACATGAACAAATGAGAAATGATATAGAGTTTTACACATACATATGGTATGTGACAGAAGAAAAGGAACATGTGATCATAAGAAAAGTGATATAAGTATAATGCCCATGTTAGGTGAGATGAAAGCTAGGGGTATAGTTGGCATGCCAAGAGTCGAGGGTATTCCTATGTTCTACGGAATATATGGACATAATTACCTATGTCTTTCGAGACATATGGATAGTATACATATGTTCTAAGGAACATATGGACAGTTTACCTAGGTTCTTCGGGACCTATGGACAGTTGTCGAGGTTTTTTATGACCTCTGGATAGGTCTTTCGGGACATTTATACAAGCTGTGGTGACAGCATAGTGGTGCACAACCTCAATGTACTCACATACCTTAAGTTCTCAAAAGTATATATGGGCTAATACATAGACTTTAAAGAGAGTAAATAAATCAATTGATATGATACGATGTGTGTTCGGTTGTGAACTGATATATGTGTTTTGATATGAATTATATGATATGATATATGTGTGTTAGCGATCATTGTATATGTTATAAGATATATGATATGAACATAATGGATCATATAAACAAGAGAATAGAAATATGAATGATAATAATATGATAAGGATAGGAAAGAATATGAGTATATGCATGTGCGGACTTGATATATGAATAGATATATGTTTTGGTATGATGTGATATCAATAATTGTTCATGCATGATTACAAGTTATAGTTTACAGTATATGCTTATTGCCTCACTAAGTCATAGACTTAGCGTGTGATTGTTTCACACGTAGGTTACAGAAACGAGAAGAAGAGTAAAGAGCAATGTGGAGCAAGACAGGTCAGTTCTCCTTACCGAAGGTCAGATCAGAAGAGAGGTGGATAATATGTATTTTAATATATAAAATTCTAGTTGGCATGTACTCAAAAGAATATAGTGTATAAGCTCTGAATAGTTCTGTAAACGTTTTGAATAAGTTATATGTTATAAAAATGTTAAATTACTCACTATTTTATACAAATAAATGTTTTGAAAAGTTAATGTGACGCCTCAGACTCAGATATGGGTCGAATACGGGTTGGGGTGTTACATTTAATGGTATCAAAGCTAAGGTTTAGTCGATTCTAGGCTTAAACCGAAGGTAAAAGAGTTTTAAAAATGTGTACATGCCAACTCAAAGTGAAAATTTCTGATCTGATAGTGTAAGGAGTATGATGTCTTACTGATAGAATAAGATTTGTATGATATAATAGGATCTGATTATAGAAATTATCGAAGTGAATCGATAGGGGACAAATCTGATGGTGATAGCAATTCAATTGCCCTGGCCAGGCAGGATGAAGAACGGAAACCTCAGAAAGTTTTTATAAGATTAAAGGTTGATTTCAGAAAGTTGAAATCATATCTGAATAATGATAGAAATTTTTCACTGTTTTGAATCGAAAAAGTGATATGGAGTAGTTTTATTATTTCGTGGATAATATAGAATATGGTGAACAAGTGTCACTATAAGAGCGTTAAAAGATCAAAAGATGTAGTGAGAATTGGTAGAAGAGTTCAAGAATAAGTGTATCAGCGATAAGCGTATAAAATGTATAAAGTCAGAGCTTATGAGTTCGAAATGAAGGGATATCATTGTGTATAAGCAAGAGTGTTTATATGATATGGGTTTGCAGTTAAGACGAAAAGAGTTAGCGTTGGCTAACCAGAGTACGTGATAAAATGTACTGAAATTATAAGATTATAACATATTGTCAGGATATGATAACCAAATATGAAATGGATCTGGATACAGTTGTATATATGGATCATAGTAATGTGGTATAGTAAAGGAAAATGAAGTAAGGATTTGTATATTTGAGTAAAGCTGAGGATGAATAAGAAGAGTTTAAGAATGAGTATAGCGATGATCAGATTATAAGACAAAGGAAGTCAGAATGTTGAGTTTGAGCAACGGAAATTACAGGATGTATGAGAATATATGTGAAATTGATAAGTTAAATAAACTAATTTTGAGATAATTTTGATTGGAAAGAATGTATATGATTGGTTGACTAGGGCTTGTGCCCTAGATTGAACAGATGTTATTGACTAGTTGTCAGAGTAAAGGTGATAGAGTTATAAGATTGAAGGAAAAGATAAAGTTGAGTTAATTGATTATGATGTGAATCTGAATATAGTCGTGTATTCTGATCAGATAGCTATGATGTAGAAAAGGAGATAAGTATTTGTATGGAACCTTAAGGAAGGAAAATACAAGTATAGGAAATGATAAAGAATGAAGTTCTATATAAGTAAATGGGTTATCAAAATTATGAGGATGCAATGAAGATTGGTACATAGAGATGAGTATAGGTTATAAGACAAGAGTATGTGAACATGAAAGGAAATATATGATTTGGGTAAAAGGAATAATGTAATAAAGAAATGAAAGTGATGAGTTAAAGGATCATATACGATAAAGGTTATATGGAAGTGTAGATGACAGTTTTGATATAGAAGTAAGAAAAATGTGCAAGGTGATGTGAAAAGATTCTTTAAACTGTATGTTAATTATATTTAAAGAAGATCTAATGTTGTGTTCTCGGTCAAATGATGTTGGAAAACGAGTTGGTTATTGTTATAAGATAATTAAAGATGGATTTATGAGGTTAAGTGATGAAAATGGATGTTATTGTCTACGTGATTAGTGACATTATATGAAATTTCAGAAATGGTCAAAGGAAAATGCATAATGGAAGAAGAGAAAAGACAGAAATAGATTAAAGTTACTAGTTATTGTTTATATGATAAGTGACAATAGATGAATATATAAGGGAAAAAGGTAGTTGAAGAACTAAAGGAATGAAAGATTAAGTAAAGGAGGTAACATGAGAACATTAGAAGATATGTTCTTATTAATATGTTCAGTGAAAATTCGAGGATGATTTTTCTTAAAAGAAGGGGAGATTTGTAACATCCTCAATATCGGGTTAGTGATTAGATTGAAAATTTTCAGAAATTGGTGATTAAAGTAGGATAATTGAATAATTCAATGATTTATTGGAAATATATGATGAAGATTATTTAGTAATTATAGAATGAATTAAAGGGTAAAATGGTCAATTAACAAGTAAGATTTTTATTCTTCCTTTATAAGAAAAAGGAACCACGTGAAAGGGAGAGATTTCTTTAGAGTTCTCTTCTTCTCCTTTCTTCTTCTTCACGGGGAAGCCAAGAGCAAAGATATCAAGCACGAACAAGTTCCATAACGATTATCAAGTTAAGATTCGATCGAAAGAGAGGAAAACATAAAAGTGGATTGGAACTTAGTAAGGCCAAGGTGAGTGCATGTTAGATAATGTATTATATTTAACGGAAATAAGACTTGTGACAAGTCTATTTCCTATAGTAAAATACATGAATTCATTAATATGAGCATATGATTGATATGTTACATGTGTGTTATTGATTGTTGTATGTGTTAATGATAGGTGTGAATACATACTTATATGATACATGTTAAGTGTCCATGATATATGTACACATGATAATACGATATACATAACTATAAGATAAGTGAAGGAATGTATATATGATAGAGATTATGTATGAGATATATGAGAAGAGGTAGATGTGATTAGGTGAAAAAAATACAAACATATATTAAACCATGTTATATGTGATAAATGAATGATATGAAAAGTGACATGAACTACGTGAAAAGAAGCTATCTGATTATATGTAAATGTGAAAGAAGTTAGGAGCTTATATGAACATGTGATATGAATGTGTATATGTGATACAAGTTATGCGACATAAGCTATGCGATATGTGACAGTGAATTACGTGTTGATATGACATAAGTACATGAACAAATGAGAAATGATATAGAGTTTTACATATACATATGGTATGTGACAGAAGAAAAGGAACATGTGATCATAAGAGAAGTGATATAAGTATAATGCCCATGTTAGGTGATATGAGAGCTAGGGGTATAGTTGGCATGCCAAGAGTCGAGGGTTTACCTATGTTCTACGGAACATATGGACAGAATTACCTATGTCTTTCGAGACATATAGACAATATACCTATGTTCTAAGGAATATATGGACAGTTTACCTAGGTTCTTCGGGACCTATGGACAGTTGACGAGGTTCTTTATGACCTCTGGATAAGTTATTCGGGACATTTATACGAGCTGTGGTGACAACATAGTGGTGCACAACCTCAATGTACTCACATACCTTAAGTTCTCAAAAGTATACATGGGCTAATACATAGACTTTAAAGAGAGTAAATAAATCAATTGATATGATACGATGTGTGTTCGGTTGTGAACTGATATATGTGTTTTGATATGAATTATATGATATGATATATGTGTGTTAGTGATCATTGTATATGTTATAAGATATATGATATGAACATAATGGATCATATAAACAAGAGAATAAAAATATGAATGGTAATAATATGATAAGGATAGGAAAGAATATAAGTATATGCATGTGCGGATTTGATATATGAATGGATATATGTTTGGGTATAATGTGATATCAATAATTGTTCATGCATGATTACAAGTTATAGTTTACAATATATGTTTATTGCCTCACTAAGTCATAGACTTAGCGTGTGATTGTTTCACACGTAGGTTACAGAAACGAGAAGAAGAGTAAAGAGCAATGTGGAGTAAGACAGGTCAGTTCTCCTTACCGAAGTTCATATCAGAAGAGAGGTGGATAATATGTATTTTAATATATAAAGTTCTAGTTGACATGTACTCAAAAGAATATAGTGTATAAGCTTTGAATAGTTCTGTAAACGTTTTGAATAAGTTATATGTTATAAAAATGTTAAATTACTCACTATTTTATACAAGTAAATGTTTTGAAAAGTTAATGTGACACCTCGAACTCGGATACGGGTTGGGGGTGTTACAATCATTGTTTTCTCCTTGGTAGATCGAGAGAAGTTGTAATTCCTATTTTCTCATGGTGAAATTCTTCTATCTTTGCCCATGGTTTTTAGCCTATATTATTTAGGGGTTTTCACGTAAAATTTGTGTCTTCTTTATCTTCATTTTTATTTTCTCAAATTATCAGTTACGATTTTGCTCGATCCAATAGCCGTATTCCGCAACAGCACACACTGGCCACTGTATGGCTAGTTGATGATCCGCCCACATAAAGGATTATTATTATTGACATTTGACAATTCAAGGGATATTAATTTCAATTTTATCAAGTATTTTTAAGTAAAATTGTGTCTAATACGTTTAATAGGATTTTTTTTACAATTTAATATATAAATTAACTTAAAAATTAATTTTTTATGTAATGGTAAATAATTTTAAAACTCATAATAATTCTTATAATAATTATTTTTCTTATATTATTACTATTTGTAATACAATGTTAAACTATGAATTTATAAATTAGTTATTAGTCGTACTTTTTTTGGGTACAAATAAAATTTAGGCCAGGGATAGCTCTCTAGTCCAGAGTCAGGGCATGTCTAAGATCCACTTAGGATTTACATAGGAATTTACAGATTGCTCCCTAAAAATGACGATGATAGGATTCGAACTTGACGGTATAAACTCAAATTTTTAAATCTCAATTAGTTATGCCAACACTTATTGACATTGATTATTAGTCATATAATGATATTTTATTACTATTTTAAGTAAAATATAAATAAAATTTTAGCTGGCATATTACGATTCCCTAGTAAATCATATAGTTTTATACCCTATATTGGAAAAAGAAACGAGTATATGAAATACAAGTCCAATAATTTATTGAATAAGTTGCATCATGTTTACTAATCTTTTCCTTCTTTTCTTGCAGTCGATCATACTATCAGTTCCGATCATCACCATCAAAGGTCATGGTGATTTCACTATCGAGGAAGCTACCATCGAGAGCTTCCAGAGAGCTTTCGACGAGAACAAGCTCACATCACTGCAGCTGGTGGATTTTTACTTGCACAGAATAGAGAACTTAAACCCCGTTCTTCGATGTGTACTTGAAATCAATCCCGAAGCGCGGGTTCAAGCGGAGGAGGCTGATCGAGAGAGGAGTAACAGTCGTCATCGTCGTTCGTTCATGCACGGCATTCCGGTGCTGCTTAAGGACTCGATAGACACGAACGATAAAATGAATACGACGGCAGGTTCATACGCTTTGCTGGGGTCTGTGGCTGGTCGGGACGCGGGGGTGGTTGAAAAGCTGAGGAAAGTTGGGGCTGTTATTTTGGGGAAGGCGAGTCATACGGAATGGTATTCTTTTAGGGCTTTGTTCAAAATTCCTAACGGCTGGTGTGCTCGAGGCGGCCAAGCCCAGGTAATTTACGCTTTGCCACTTTTCTCTCTCTTTAACCTCATCGTTTCCGTAGTTTTGCGGTGGCTTTGGCTTTGCAGAATCCTTATGTTGCAGGGGGAGATACTTGCGGATCAAGCAGCGGATCAGCCATTTCCGTGGCGGCTAACATGGTGAGCGTTTCACTTGGGTCGGGACTCATGGTTCTATAATCTGCCCAGCAGATTATAACTCTGTAGTGGGTTTCAAGCCAACCGCTGGACTCACCAGCCGGGCTGGTGTTATTCCCATTTCTTCGAGGCAGGACACAATTGGGTATGCTTTTTCTTTCTTAATTTATTTTCAATTGAACAGTGATCATTGAAAAGCATGCAGCCCATATCCACTGTAGTATACCAATAATTGGACTAAATGTGATGTAAATAACTTTCTTTGATGATGATTTAAAAGACCGAAGGCGAGGACAGTGGCGGATGCAGTTCATTTGCTGGATGCAATCGTCGGATTTGATCCGAGAGACAGCGAAGCAACATCAGAGGCTGCTCGATTCATTCCCGATGGAGGATATAAACAATACCTCAACGAATATGGGATCATAGGAAAGAGATTGGGAGTTATTAGACGTCCATTTTTTGACACCTTGAACCGATCCATTGTCTCAACATTTGGGAATCACTTGAATTTACTCAGGTATAGCAAATGTACTTTTGTTTTTGTTGATCAATACATGTTTAATTGTACTTAAAGGCAATGCTAATGTCTTGTAGAGCAAGAGGGGCGACCATAATTGATGATCTAGAGATACCAAATATTGATATAATTGCAGATTCTACAAGAAGTGGTGAGGTAATGCTAATGCAGGCTGAGTTCAAGAGTTCCCTAAATGAATACCTGAAAGAACTTAGAGTCTCTTCTGTGAGATCACTTGCTGACATAATTGAGTTCAACGAGAATAACCCCGACTCGGTACATATATATATATATATATATATATATATATATATATATACAAATTTTGTCAAGAGATTCAATTGGCTTATGCAAAGCTTCTTTAATAAAATATTTCCACTGTGTAATGTGATGCAGGAAAAGCTTGAAGAGTATGGCCAACAAAACGTTTATCGAATCGGAGAAGACAAATGGGATTGGGGAGAAAGAAAGAAAGGCTGCTGAATATCTGGAAAAGCTTTCACGTGATGGGTTTGAGAAAGTGATGAAAGAGCAGAATCTGGACGCGTTGGTGGCGCCTGGAATATCACTTGCCATGACCGTGCAGGCCATTGGAGGGTACCCGGGGATTTCAGTTCCGGCCGGGCATCAAAGCAATGGCATGCCGTTTGGGATTTGTTTCGGAGGGTTGAAAGGCTCAGAACCGAAGCTAATTCAGACGGCTTATGCTTTTGAACAGGCTACCGGGCTAAGAAAACCTCCTTTTTCCTCAGTCGTTTGATATTACCAGGGACTTTCACTTTGGAACCGTTTAATAGATTTCAGGTTTCTTTTTCATGGAATTGATCACATTAATTTTCTTCACTATATTATAAACATATAATATCTTAATAACCATATTTTCAGGCTTTTGTATTATGTATAAGCAGACACTCTTTTTTTGTCTATCTAATAAAAATTTTCTTTATAATCCATTGAATGGCCTCAACAATTAAGGGGAGTATTGTTTTTTTAGAGATTGGATTCGAACTGTGTAAGGTTAGAAAATATTATGAATATATATTACATTGTATTCCCCTTAATTAAAATGTTATTTATATCCATATGTTATTATTAAATATTTGGTTTTAATTTAATTAATGTCAACTAATCTCTTATTAACATAATTAAAATTTATTTTTATTTTTTAATATATTAATATATCATACTCACATTCAATATAAAATATATATAAATCTTTTATCATTCAACCTATAATTATTATTAATAAAAAAAATTATAATTTTTTTTTCACCCTAGTGTTGTAAAATCTAATATAAATAAATAAAATATAACAAATTGAAACATGAATTGTAAACTTTAACCAAACCATAGTTTTCAGACTTGAAATGACTCATTTTTATCATTTAGATCAATCATCTAGAATTTAAGAGGGTGCGACTAATGATCTACACCTCTAGATCTTAAAAAAAAACCTAGTCATCTTTTCAGAAGATAATGTGAAACAAGTTTGGGGTTGTTGAGAGGGTTTAAATCATGAGATTGTTCCAAACTTTTTTCTATAGTATTTTTATGATTCTAGATTCATGTTATTTCTTCATTTAATGTTGTTCTTGATTAGTAATATATTTTAATGCTTAGTTGATTAATAAAAGAAGTGACAGAATCCTCTAAAGCAGATTTAAAATATATAAAAATTTAATTTTTTTTTTTAAAAAAATTCTCCCATTAAACCCCTCCATCGATCCATCCTGCTTGTCAACCTTATCATTCCTTAACATTAATTAATTAAACACAATTTGATTTCGTGTTTGATACAATATTTGACGAAGCGTAGTAAACTCTATAATAGTTTATAGTCCTCTACAGTTTCCTTCGGCCATGTGAGAAAGCCTCCGGTTTCAAACCCATATATGCTTAGGAAAAAACTAATGGAAAGAAGTTTGATACTCGCCTGGATTCTGGTCCTCTCCTCGGCCACCGCACAAACGTGTTGCCATGGCTATTACTCCGACAGCGTGCCATATGTTCCCTCTCCAAAAGAAGTGACCCGTCTCCACTTCTTTTTACACGACACACCCACCGGAGAAAACACGTCTGCTGTTTTAGTTGCCCGTCCAAACACTACGACATTCCCCGACAACGCATTTATGCCCTTACATTTGGTCCACTCACATTTGGTCCCGACATTACATCAGAGGTCATCGGAAATGCTCAAGGCCTATCGGTATTGGCTAGCCAACACGTGTTGTCTCTGGTGGTGTACTTAGATTTCGGGTTTACACGTGGCGAATTCAACGGTAGCTCGTTCAGCGAACAGCGTATTCTCAAGGAACCCTATTACGGAGACGCGTCCAGAGCTTACGGTGGTCGGAGGAAGAGGGAAGTTCAGGTTGGAGAAAGGATTTGCACAGCTTAAAACTTATAGCAGATCAGAGGGTAGTAACGCGGTTGTGCAGTATAACGTTACTCTTTTTCATCATTAGGATGCCATTTTGCCTTCTCTCTTTTCGACCTGAGCTGAAAAAAATACCAACTTTGTTAGTCTTGTTTAGCATTTATTGTGTGTTAGGTTTCTATTTTGTTGTTTATGTGATTATTCATATATATGATTGTAAGCGTTATAGTTAATGTCAATAGCAAAAGGTTTATGATGAAAAGTCATCAAGTGGATAAGCGGTGCACATGCAATTGTTCAACAATTGCTTTCGGTAGCACCAATTTTATAAAAAAGGTTGAAAATGAAATGGTAAAATCTCACAATTAATCGTTGGACTTTAAGGTATTTATAAGATTAGTTCTTAAGCTTCAACTATAAATACCCTAACTCATTTAACTTCAAAATAATCCCAAATTATTCTAGTTTTCTCCTAATACTAGAGAATTTAGAGAGTTTTCTTGAAAGTTGTTTTCTCCTTTTTTATCAAGAGAGAATTATCATTGTTTTCTCCTTGTTAAATCGAAAGCATTGTTTTGAAAATCGGACCGGTCGGTTCAACCGGTTCAACCGGGAACCGTTGCCTAGTCCGGTTTAATCTAAACCGGTTAAACCGCAACTAGTGAACCGGTCAGAACTGCTAAACCGTTTGAATCGGACCGGCTGAAAACCGGAAATTTTGTTTTTTTTTAAAAAAAAAATTAAACCAAACGTCGTTTGTTAAACGAGCCAAGTCGAACTCGAGTATTGCTGAGCTTGAAAACTTTAAAAGTAAGCTCAACTCCACTCAAACTCACAAGTTAAAAATTAACAAGTTCAACTCGAACTCAAAATATAATATTGAAACTTGAACTCAAAAAGGCTTGAACTAAAAAAAAATTAGAAGCTCAATTGAAGCCTAAAATTCGAGCTTGATTGAAGTGAAAGAATAGTTCACTCAATGCTCACCAAAAGACTCTATGATTTTGAATGCCAAATTACCTCTATTATTTATAGAAGTTAGTTGTGATGCTCTTCTATGTTTCTTAGCAATGTGGGATTGTTTTGCTCTCATATTTTTACTCTTTAGACTTTTGGGATGCTCTTCTATGTTTCTTAGCCATGTGGGATTGTTTAAAAAAAAAAATTAAACCAAACAATATCATTTTGTTATGATTTTTTTAGCCCCAAATTTATTTTTTAATTATAGTTATATAATTATATTTATTATTTAATATGTTTTACCTTAAATATTATGTTGTAGTTAATTTGAATCATTTTGTTTCACTTGATTTTATTATTTTTAATTTATATATGTTATGACTTGCTTTGAATATGACTTGTGATATAAAAAATTATTTTTTATTAAATATTTTTGGTATTTTTATTTAATTTTTTAAATAATTATGACGTCGTCCTGTTCTTCCGACCGGTCGGACCGGTTCGACCGGTTGAACCAGTGAACCAGTAGCTTGACCGGTTCGCTAACCGGTCCGGTTCTGAAAACCATGATCGAGAGAAGTTGTAATTCCTATTTTCTCATAGTGAAATTCTTCTACCAGAGCCCGTGGTTTTTACCCTATATTATTTAGGGGTTTTCCACGTAAATTTGTATCTTCTTTATCTTCATTTTTATTTTCTCAAATTATCAGTTGCGATTTTGCTCTATAGTCGTCTTCCGCAACAATTGATATCAGAACCATATTAGAGTGTGTAATAAATACTTATTGTCTTTGTGCTTGCCACCAAAAGGTGGATCTTCCAACATAAGAAAGTAAGAAAATATTACAAATTCTTTAAAGGTTCCAGAGAACTATTCACGATAGTGAAATAGTGGGAGTTATCTGTATTAGAAGCTATGACAACGAAATTTGATATTGAAAAGTTCAATAGGAGAAATTTCTCATTGTGAAAATTGAAGATGAAGGTCATCTCGAGGAAAGACGGTTGTCTAGCAGCTATCAGTGAAAGACCGGTAGATTTCACTGATGACAACAAATGGATCGAAATGGACGGGAATGCTATGGCAAACTTTTATCTAGTATTAGCAGATGAAGTATTGTCAAGCATCGAGGAGAAGAAGATAACTAAGGAGATATGAGATCATCTCACCAAACTGTACGAGGCCACATCGCTACACAATAAAATTTTCCTTAAGAGAAAATTGTACACTCACCGTATGCCAGAATCTACTTCAGTGACGGAGCACTTAAATACACTAAACACTTTATTATCTCAGCTTACATCCTTAAGCTGTAAAATAGGAGAACAAGAACGTGCTGAACTTCTACTTCAAAGTCTATCAGATTCGTATGATCAACTCATCATCAACTTGACAAACAGTAATGTCACCAGTCTAGTCTTCGATGACGTTGCAGTTGCTGTTCTATAAGAAGAAAATCGGTGCAAGAACAAGGAAGACATACACGTAAATCTGCAACAAGCAGAAGTGTTGGCAACGATGAGAGAGAGATCAACAGAACGTGGCCAAAGCAGCAGTCACAAACATGGTAGATCGAAGTCAAGGAGCAAGAAGAATGTAAAGTGTTACAACTGTAGAAAGAAGGGTCACTTGAAGAATGATTGTTGGAGTCTAAATAAAAACTCCAATCCACAAGGCAATAGCGTAAACACTTTAGATGATGGAGATGCTCTATGCTGGGAAGCGTCAACCACCGTGGAAGGCAGAAAAAGATTTGCAGATATATGGCTCATTGATTCGGGAGCAACATATCACTTGACCTCAAGAAGAGAATGGTTCCATCATTATGAACTTGTCTCAGGAGGATCTGTGTATAGTTGCAATGATCATGCCTTATAGATTGTTGGCGTGGGAACCATCAAATTAAAGATGTATGATGGAACAATCAAAGTTTTTCGAGATGTGCGGCACGTGAAAGACCTAAAGAAAAATTTATTATCCTACGGATTGTTGGATAATAATACAAGCAAGATTAAAACACGGAAAGGAATCATGAAAGTGTTCCGTGGATCGCTTGTGGTGATGAAAGGTGAAAAGATAGCAGCAAACTTGTACATGCTGAAGGGAGAGACTTTGTTAGAAGCAGAAGCCTTTGTTACCTCATGTAGTTCAGATTCTGCAATGCTATGGCATCAGAAACTTGGACACATGTCAGAACAAGGAATGAAAGTCCTTATGGAGCAAAAGCTACTTCTAGGCTTAACAAAGGTATCACTTACATTGTGTGAGCATTGCATAACAAGTAAGTAGCACCGGTTGAAATTTAACACGTCAAATTCTAGAGGCAAAAGTGTTCTAGAATTGGTTCACTCTGACGTATGGAAAGCACCAATTACATCTCTAGGTGGAGCAAAATACTTTGTCTCATTTATTGATGACTACTCTAGGAGATGTTGGGAGTACCCTATTAAAAAGAAGTCAGACGTGTTTTCCACTTTCAAAAACTTCAAAGCGCGGGTAGAACTTGATTTTGGAAATAAGATCAAGTGTTTTAGAACATATAATGGAGGAGAATACACAAGTGAAGAATTTGATGACTTTTGCAAGAAAGAATGCATCAAAAGACAGTTCACAGTGACGAACACTCCTAAAAAAATGGAATGGCAGAGCAGATGAACAGAACCTTGTTAGAAATAACAAGAGCAATGTTGAGGGATACAGGCCTAGAAAAATCATTATGGGCAGAAGCAGTCAATATCGCCTGTTATTTGGTGAATCGAGCTCCATCAACTGCAATAGAGCTAAAGACACTAATGGAGATGTGGACTGGTAAACCAACTGATTATTCAAACCTCTATGTATTTGGAAGTATTGTGTACGTGATGTACAACTCCCAAGAAATTTCAAAGTTGGATCTAAAATCCAGGAAATACAAATTCTTGGGGTATACTGATGGTGTAAAGGGGTATCGCTTGTGGGATCCCACTGCCCGCAAAGTGATCATTAGCAGGGATGTTATCTTTGTAGAAGATAAGCTACAAAGAAAATAAGGCGATGATAGCATTAAAAAGTCAGAGACTACACATATACATGTGGAAAAGGAGGTTGAACAAGGAGATTCTTCTGAAGTAAAACCAACAAATGATGAATAAGAACCAGAGAGTTCTGAAGCTCCAATAACTCGTCAATCAGATCGTGTAAGAAGACGTCCCAATTGGCACTTAGATTATGTTATATAAGGTAATTTTGCATATTGCCTTTTAACAGAGGACGGTGAGCCATCAATATACCATGAGGCAATAAACAACTCAGATGTTACACTGTCGATGATGGCGATGCAAGAAGAAATTGAAGCCCTTCATAAAAATAATACATGGGACCTTGTGTCACTACCACAAGGAAGGAAGCCAATTGGTAACAAATGGGTATTCAAAATCAAGCGAAATGATGACGATCTAGTGGAGAGGTATCGTGCAAGACTGGTGGTCAAAGGATATGCTCAAAAAGAAGGTATTGATTTCAATGAAATCTTTTCTCCTGTGGTTCGACTAACAACAGTTTGAGTAGTATTGGCAATATGTGCTACATTGAACTTACATCTAGAGCATCTAGATGTTAAAACAACTTTTCTTCATGGAAATCTTAAAGAAGAGATTTACATGCTCCAGCCTGAAGGTTTTGAAGAATGCGAAAAGAAGAACTGGGTTTACAAGTTGAACAAATCTCTGTACGGTCTAAAGCAGGCGCCAAGGTGTTGGTATAAGAGATTTGATTCCTTCATTATGTGCCTTGGATACAACAGACTTAATACAGACCCTTGTGCTTATTTCAAGAGGTCTGGTGATAACGATTTTGTTATATTGTTGTTGTATGTGGATGACATGTTGGTTGCAGGACCCAACAAAGATTATATTGAAGAATTGAAGGCACAACTGGCTAGGGAATTTGAAATGAAGGACTTGGGATCAGCAAACAAGATTCTAGGGATGCAAATTCACCGAGACACAAGTAATAGGAAGATTTGGCTTTCATAAAAGAATTACTTGAAGAAGATCTTGTCAAGATTCAACATGCAAGATTGTAAGCCAATTTCTACCCCTCTTCCTATTAACTTCAAATTATCCTCTAGTATGAGTCCTAACAGTGAAGAAGAGAGGATAGAGATGTCTCGAGTACCGTATGCATCGGCAGTGAGAAGTTTAATGTTCACTATTATATGCACAAGAACATATATTGCACAAGCAGTGGGAGTGGTTAGTCGGTACATGTCGAATCCAGGCAAAGAGCATTGGAATACAGTAAAGAGGATCCTGAGATACATCAAAGGAACCTCAAATGTTGCATTATGTTATAGAGGATCAAACTTACTAATCAATGGGTATGTAGATTCTGACTATGCAGGGGATTTAGATAAAAACAAATCTACTACAGGATAAGTGTTCAAAGTTGCTGGTAGAGCTGTAAGGTGGGTTTCAAAATTGCAGTTAGTTGTGGCTACATCCACAACAGAGGCAAAATATGTAGCAGCTACAAAAGCCAGTAAATAAGCAATTTGGTTGAAGATGTTATCGGAGGAGCTTGGGCACAATCAAGAGTATGTCTCTCTATTTTGTGACGGTCAAAGCGCCTTGCATCTAGCAAGGAATCCAGCATTTCATTCAATGACAAAGCACATACGAGTTCAGTATCATTTCATTCGTGAAAATGTGGAAGAAGGGACGGTAGATATGCAGAAGATCCATACCAAAGATAACATAGCAGATTTCATGACGAAGGCGGTTAACGCTGATAAATTTACTTGGTGGCATTCCTCTTGTGGCCTGTCAGAGTCATAAGCAACATGATGGTACAAGGTAGAAAGAATGGTATGAAGATATGATTGTTACAATCAAATCTTCAAGTGGGAGATTGTTGAAAAGTCAACGAGTGGGATAAGCCACTTTCGGTGCACATGCAATTATTCAACAATTGCTTTCGGTGGTATCACCAATTTTGTCCAAAAGGCAAGCCTCAATTGTTGAAAATGAAATGGTTAAATCTAACAATTAATCCCTGAACTTTAGGATATTTATAAGATTAGTCCTTAAGTTTCAACTATAAATACCCTAGCTCATTTAGCTTCAAAATCATCCCAAATCATTTTAGCTTTCTCCCAACACTAGAGAATTTAGAGAGTTTTCTTGAGAGTTATTTTCACTTTTTTTATCAAGAGAGAATTATCATTGTTTTCTCCTTGTTAGATCGAGAGAAGTTGTAATTCCTATTTTCTTATAGTGAAATTCTTCTACCATTGCCTGTGGTTTTTACCCTATATTATTTAGGGGTTTTCCACGTAAATTTGTGTCTTCTTTATCTTCATTTTTATTTTCTCAAATTATCAGTTGCGATTTTGCTCTATCCGATAGCCGTATTCCACAACAGTTTACGTGGTTAATTTGGTTTGTCCAAATTTAAACTTCATAGATCATGAAATAAGAGATCGACAGCAAGAAGATAATCAACTTTTTTATTACAAAAAGAAATGTCAAAGTTTGAATAGGTGTAAATATAAAGCTCTGGTGAGACCTTCAGTTTGAATAGGTGTAAATATAACGCTCTGGTGAGACTTTTAGTTTTTTCTTTTCCACTGTAATTATGGAACGATGTGTCAACATTATGAAATCTCAATTTAGTCTAAATATTACAGTATCAATCACTGTGAATCATCGCATCAATATTATAGAACATCATACTAACATCATGAATTGTCACATCAATATTGTAACGATCAATAACATAAATCGTTACTCAAAAGGTCGCATTGGATTTTCTTCTTTGAATTTGAGTACCACATTGAGTATAAAAATAGTTTCAGACAGATTCAGTCACAAAAAGAATAGAAATGTCAATCAACTCAACTCAGCTTGATGGTAGTAATGGAGATGTTTTGAGAATATAGTTTGCCACTTGAAGTAATACCAGTTGATGATTGATGCGTTCTAAATATTTGGAGGGATATATCTCGAAGGGAGAGTTTGTCTTTTTGTAAGGTTGTTTTACTTTCTATGATGTTAAGAATTTTGTAATGTGTTTTTTTAATTGTCAGGTGCTGTAAGAATGTGTCTATATAGGCGTCTTTTCTATATTTTTTTACTATTAATATGTACTCTTTTTTAAAAATAAAGAAATTTTTTAACGAGACATGATGATATTGTATGATCATTTTATTTCAATAAAAATCATATATTATTAGGGGGGGGAAACTCAAACTCAGCTTCATTACAGCACATTATACCAAGTGGTCCTGAGCACATACCTTTAATGCTGCTATCTGTAGTAGCATCCCTCAAAACATCACAACAATTTGCAGGACCAGGTTCACCACGCGCAGAACAATTTGACGGAAAAGACCAAGAAATTCCATAACTAAACTTAGAAACACGCATCACAAAGTGGTAGCCAACAGGCCTCAACAGTAACATTCGAACCTTCCAAGGAATTGATCCAAAACATACCGGGCCATTCCATTATTCTTTTTCTTTATTCTCAAAGTCAAATTCTTTCCATAAAGTGCACAAAGTTACACCACAATCATCCATATACTTTTAGTGATGCATAAAAGGGACATCATAGCATGGAACAATCAACTCCTTAGTGGAATGTGGCATCACCCATGTACACAATAGACTCAACAATTTTTCAATTTTAAATACTTTAAAAAAATAATATTTATTTTTATCATCGAGAACACTCAAAGATTCAAACTGTTTATGAGGTTGAGTGGGTTAATTTGCTTCCATATGTAATGCGGTGGCTGTACGTGCACCGCAGTATGTGCTAATATATTCCTTTGCCTTCCTTGCGGAAAGGCTAATTCATAATAGTTTATGGATTACATTATTTGACCCCGGTAGGCAATTTCATGACCTATATAAACGACACCATACGAGGGTTCTTTTAAATTAACCAAAAAAGTTCCAATTCCCTTGAGATTCTGAGCAGAAAAGCAATGGAAAGAAGATTGATTTTGATTTTGGCTCTCTGCAGAGCCATACCTTGCCAGGGTTACTACTCTCAGAGCAAGCCATATGTTCCACCGAGAGAGAAGGTCACCAAACTCCACTTCTTTTTTCATGATACAATTAGTGGTAAAAACCCTACTGCTATCTTGGTCGCTCGTCCTAACTTCGCCGCTGTCTTCAAGAACACACCAATACCTTTCGGCAGTGTTTTCGCCACCGATGATCCCATCACCCTCGGTCCTAACTTAACCTCAGGGGTCATTGGGAATGCTCAAGGCATCTGGGCTTCCACCGGCCAAGATGTGTTGACTTTAGTGGTTTACTGGGATGTAGGGTTCACTCAAGGTAAATTCAACGGTAGCTCTATCACCATGTTCTCGAGGAATCCTATAGCGCAGATGGAACGTGAAGTTGCTGTGGTAGGCGGAAGAGGAAAATTCAGGATGGCGAAAGGATTCGCACAGCTTAAAACTTACTTCGCAGATTTCACCACCGGCGATGCCATCGTGGAGTGCAATGTTACCGTCATATATCACAGAGTTTAGATTTTTGTGAGCTCTGTTTTGTATGCTTATGATACATGGAGTGCAATCTTACCTTTTATTGCTTTCCTTCTTTTTTACAATTACTGTTTCTGATAGGCTTAATACTCAAATAAGTGCTCAAATTATACTCCTTTTTCTAAATAGGTGCCTACAATATTTTTTTACTCATCCAGATGCTTAACATTGCAAATATTATCACTTTAGGTGCCTGGGGCCATCAACGACATTGATTTTCTCCATTAAGTGGCATGTATCACAATATGATAATTTTAAAAAATTTATATAAAATTAAAAAAATAAAATTATATATATTTAAAAAAACAAATAGATTTTGAAATAACCCCAAAACTTTGAAAACATTTATTTCAACCTCTAAACCCACGCCGATCGCAGCCCTTTGCCATCGACGAAGCTCCAATCGACCTCACCTCCCCCGATGACCAAAATCTCTATGAAATCATGATCGATCGACGGTGAATCGACGTTTTATACCCCGCGAACCCTATGATTAAAATCACGATCCCACACAATTCTGATGGTTAATCGACAATAACTACGTCGGCGGCGATGGTTGTGGCCGAAAAGGGTGCGACGACGGACTAGTGTTAGGATTTAGGGATTTTAGGGTTTTTTTTGTAATTTAAAAGAAATTAGGGTTTTTTTATAAATATAATAATATTTTAAAAAAATCAATTTCAAAAGTATTAGATTGTGACGCATGTCACTTAACGGAGAAAACTAACAGTTATTATGTCTCATACACCTAAAATGGTCACGCTTGTAATATTATGCACCTGAATGGATCAAAAAGTACTATAGGCACCAATTTGAATAAATAGGGTATAGTTTGGGAACTTATTTGGATATTAAGCCTTTCTAATAAAACTTTGTTATGAAAGCCACCGCTCAACAACTTGCTCAAGTCATGGCTTTGCAGACCACCGATGAAGTCAAGGAAGATGACGATCTAAGATTCCGGTTTGGTGGTCCTCTAGTAAATCCTAGCTTCTCTAATAACGGTTTAAATCACAGTACTTTGCCGACAATCTCAATACTTCTCTGTCAAAGTTTTTTTCTTCTTCTCTTCATCCTCTTTCTACTGATTTCAAATTTACAATACTAAACAGAACAACCTCAATGGGTTGCAGTCTGTCTGCAAAACTAAGCCACCTGTTAGACTAATTCTCCAATTTAAGTTTAATCTTCTCCACCAAGTTAGTGCAATCCTTCTCAGTCAACTTGTGGGAACTAACAGGTTACACTACAATCTTAAAATCAGTAGCCTTCTGAACAATAGAATCAATCCAGAAGAATGCCCGAAACAAACAATTCAAACTTAGCTGCATTAATCCTCAAATAAGAGAATTCATAAAATATTTCTAACATATACTCAACACCCAAAATAGAATTTAAGGTTCCTTTGTAAAAAAAAAATAAGTCATCTACAAAGTACAGATGAGTTAGCGTAACTTTTTTGCACTTGAGTGAAATGAAAAAACTTCTTGATAACAGCTTGATCTAACATATAAGTCAAAACATTCATAATAACAACAAAAAGGTAAAGGGAAATTAAGAGTTAAACGTGTTATTATGATAATTTTAGGATTAGGGTCATTATTGTCCCGGTAGTAAATTCAATTTATCAATTTCGTCTCTATTGTATTTTTGTATTCATTTAGCTCTTTAAATTATTTAAGGTGTTTACCTAGCCCTTAAAATCCGTTTTGACTAACAGTCTATTAGTCCACGTTTATCAACACTAGTGTCGACACTGTTTTTCGTCCGGGCAGTGAAAGAACGATACCGACTCGGGGGTTTTCTGTTTGAAAAGATTTTTCGAAATGAAGGGAGTCGCCACCAATCATTTAAGGTGCGATTGGAACACTGTAAAATCCGGATGATTTTAATAAAACGTTTTATTTTTATCAAAATATTGAGTTTTTAGGGTCTCTGAAAATCCAGAAATCGGGTTCGGGAGTCATTTTACGTGTGGGAAAGGATTAGCACCCCCACAAGCGCCCAAAAATTGATACCTAGTTGATTACCATACATTTAAAATCGGAAATTTTGAGTTTGATCTTTATTCAATTTGAAATCATTACGGATGCAAAGTTGAAAAGGGTATTCTTTTATTGATACTGATAGCACGCTCCCAAGTGTAAATGTGGGAGATCAATTATTGTGCCTAATAATCGAATATTGCCTCGTTTTTAGAAAATCATGATGCGGTCTTTGAAAATGATGTTGACCTATTTCGAAAATCACCAGTAGTCACCCCCTGAGCATACTTGCGAGAGATGTACCATTAATTCCCTAATAAGTGAACATTGCCTTGGGTTAGAAAATAGAATGCGATCAAACAAATTTTTATTTAATCCTAATTAAGCTAAGGTAAATTAAAGGTTTTTTCTAGCTTAAGGTGTCAAATTATGAAAATTAAAGGACCTAAAGGCTCAAACCTAGAAGTGTAGGTTCTAATATTAATCTTATTTGATTTTAATCAATTATCGAATCGAATAATCGAAATGGTCCCTCGAGCAGTTAGGCGAGGGCCAACTCGAATTATTCCCTAAATTAAAAGACTAGTTTGAAATCTAACTAAAAGTAATGGCTCTATTTAACCTATTTAATTATGTCAAAATTAAAACACTAATCGAAATTCGAGGACTAAAGGTCAAAGATCTAAAATATCGATTTCTAAAAGATTTAAAAGCTTAGGACTTAAATTGATAATTTATAAAGTTGAGGACTAAATAATAACCCAAAAACCTAATTATCTAAATTAACTTATTTAAAGAACTAAGCATACAGTTTTTTTAGAAAATATTAATTATTAATAAATTTTAAAAGTCGAACAATCGATTCGAGTAATCAGGCATCTTATGCGAAACCCGACTCGAATTGCTTCCTAATTAAAACTAATGTGAAATCCTAATTTCTAAGCTTGATTCGAATATTAATCTAATTTAAAAATTAAATCTAGAATTAAAACTATGAAATAATGAACTATTTAAACAATTTAATTAAAAAATAAAATATCAAAAAAAGTAAAATAAAAACAATCATAAAATAATAATAAAATAAACTTAAAATATGAAGACCTAATTGCATAAAATAAAATAATAGTGACTAAAATGCAAGTAAATAAAAGTTAGTAGTCAAATAAGAAATATATAGTGACCAAAATGTAAAAATTGAAATAATAGTAGCTAAATCAGAAATTAACATTGACTAAATTAAAATAAAACAAATCAGAATAATAAAATTACAATAAATTAGAAATGAAAGGTCTAGTGATCAAAATGCAAAAGCACGACAAAGATTGGGGCACTGAAAACGATAATAATCCAAAAAGTAATAACATATTCACAGAAAAGGCAAAATTACAAAATCAATCCACAAAATTTTTTTAAAAAATTAAAAGGTCATTATACATGACCCAAGTATAAAAACACATTAAAAGTATGGGGACTAAACTGAAATTATATCAAAAATTTCGAAGCACAAACAAAAAATAAGTAGAGGGAGAGGGGAGACCTAAAAAACAAGTAAGTTGTTGGTCGTCTGACCCTCGGCCTCCTCATCACAGATCTGGGTTTGGTTTCACGAGAATCGACCCCTAACGCCGCGAAATGAGCTGAGAGCTCCTCGACTTCCACCGCCTGGATCTCCGTCGTCCGCCGTTGGATCGGGCCCAAATTTTATAATGCTACTCCCCTGTCCCCTCCTCGAGACACTCCTCCTCACTATTCGGATATGCGAACCAACTCTCCGAATGAGGCGAGACTCCGGCCGAACGGTAACTCCTTTTCTTTTTCGTTATTTTTTTGTTTCGAAAGCTAATAAAAAATAAATTAAATTAAATACCAACAAAAAATATTTGAATTGTTTTTTTCTACTTTTTATTTTTTTTTCAAATCGAAAATTCTCTCCCTTACAATGTTTTACTTTAGGTTTTATACCCATTTTACAGAGAAAAAATTATGATTGTTTTTTTGTTTCTTGTGTCTTGTTTCTGCTGTCTTGCGTGGAGCTGGAGCGTAGATGGCGTGCTGGCAGAGAGGAATGGCCTCTGGTTGGGTGGAGTGAAGGTGCCTAAGTGCCTTTCGGTTGGGTGTTTGGGCGGTTATCGGGTTGGGTTTGTTTTGGGGCTGCCCGGGTTTAGTCTTTTTTGGGTTTGTAAAATGGTGCTCACAGCTAGTAATTTCTAAATCAACCAATATTACAAACCTTATTTGATGATGACATGACATATATTAATCTTCAATAAATAATAAAATATTTAAAATATTTACTAAATATAATGGTTAGAAAAAGTCTCTAAAACTTTGACCTAATCCCTTAATATCACTTAAATAAATAATAAATTTTGAGAATTTGTTCTAATCATTGTGTTTAATAAAATATTTTAACATAATCACTTAATCTATAGATGCATAAGTCTCATAGTTGTGGTAGTCAAAACGGTCAACGGACTTCAAGGCTAAGATAAATACATTAAACAACTTCGAGAACTAAATTGATGAAAAAATAATAGAGACAAAATTAATAAATTGGATTTCCTACAACAGTAACAGTTATCCTTAAACCATAATTTTATTAATTATCGTATAATTTATCATTCAATTTATTACTTCTGTTAATTCAAATAATTATTTCATAATTTTTCACAATAAAAAACGCAATAATAATCTGTCTTATAATCTAAGATTAAAAAAAATTGTCGTAAAATAGGCGAATTTCCCAATAAATCACCCTACCCATCTTTATTTCCCTGTCAAACACCTATTCAATTTTATTTCTCAATCTAACACCCTTTGCAGAAAGGCGCGGTTCATTTATCGCATCTTACGCTGATGTGGCGCCACGTGTAAAAATCAGGTGTTAATTTTGTTAATATTTTTAAAATAGTGCCTAATATATAATTAATTTATTTTAGGGTAATTTTTATGTTAAAACGTCAACTTTATTTATTTATTTTTGTGTTTGAAAAAAAACTTTCAACTTTAAAATCTTTAAATATCCTTTTACAAATTATTTTATAAATCGACAAATTTTAACTTTTACATGAAATTACATGATACATATAATCTAGTATAGAAAAGCTTTTAGGGTAAGTAATTTAAAATATGAATAATTTTGTAAAAGTTTTATAACTAGTATTTCTTTTACAAAAAACTTTTACAAAATGATGATGATGATAATAAGAAATATTTTATAATTTAAAAAATTATAAATTTTATATATTTTAAAAAAAATTATTGACTTTTAAAATTAATTATTTAAAAATATAAAAAATATTAAAATAATTGATTTTTTAGCTTTACATTCTTTTTGTTGAATAATCAGGTAAAGAAAACGAAAAGAACACAAGAATTTTAACGAGGTTCAGCAATGTACTTACATCCTCGGTACCATGGGCGGCGCTAGATTTTTCATTCAATTTATCATAGGTTTTGGTTACATCTCTTTTATAATAAATAAACTCTAGTACATATTTACAAAAATAACCATGTACCGTACTGCGGGGCACTCCACTTCATCCTCTATCCTCTTTACCAGTATATTTATGAGTCATACCTAACACTTTTTTATTGAATTTTATTCACTTTTAATTCTTTTTTTTATTGTATTTTTATTGATTTTTAAATATGTAAGTTATAATTCAAATTAATCATTTATTCTGCTATTATTCAAATTAATTAAGAAAAAAATATGTTAAAATGTTTCTAAAAGAAAAAGTATAAATACATACATGAAAATCTAAAAATTTTCCTTTCTTTTTTGTTACTCTCTAAACTTGTAACAAAATTCAATAAAAAATATAAAACTAAAAAATATCACCTATATATTTAAAATATTCTTTCTAATATTAATTTTTAAAAATATAAAATAAATATTAAATTCTAATTTTATTAAAAATGAATAAACATTATTAGTTGTTGTTAAAAAATAATAATTAATGAATAATAATTCATTTGATCCCTCAATTGTAATTAAAAGATTATTTTAATATTTTTTATATTTTTAAACAATTAATTTTAAAAGTTAATAAGTTTTTCAAAAATATATGAAATTTATAATTTTTTAAATTATAAATTTTTTTATCATATCATCATCATTTTGAAAAAGAAATACTAGTTATAAAACTTTTATAAAATTATTCATATTTTAAATTACTTACACTCAAAGTTTTCCTACACTATATTATAAGTATCGTGTAATTTCATGAAAATCCAAATTTGTCGAGTTATAAAATAATTTGTAAAAGAATATTTAAAGATTTTAATGGAGAAAGTGTTTTTGCACACACAAAAAATAAATAAATAAATTTAACATTTTTACATAAAAATTACCCTAACATAATATAATAATATATTTGGCACCATTTTAAAAAAAAATTACGAAACTCGCACCCAATTTTAACACGTAGTGTAAGGCGCGGTGAATGGGCCGCACCTTTCACGACGTAAGGCGCAGTGTATAGGCAGTGTCTTTCTGCAAAAAATATTAGATCGAAAAATAAAATTGAATAAGTGTCTGACAAGAAAAATAAAGATGGATAGGGTGATTTATTTGGCAATTCGCCCATAAAATATAAGAACGCAATAAAGAAGTGTTCCACACTTGAAATATACGTGTAATTTAACTTAAAAAGTCGTAAGTATTCCTATTTAAAAATCAATTTTAAAAAAAAAATCAATCAACAAACTTGACAACGTTTCTCTGACGTGATCCGGGCCAACTTTTGATTAAAATATTCACGCATCTAAAGGTTTACTTTCCCATTATAAAGTTTCTCTTACCTTAACAAAAATGAAGTAATTCTGCAAGCATTCAACTACGATTTCACCCGAGCAATTGGCGATGAAAGGAACGTCGATATGGACATGGATTCTCATCGTATGCCTCTCCAAGGTATCATCAGTGCAGAGCCAATACTACTCGGAGAGCAGACTATATGATCCCAATGCGGAGAAACTCACCAATCTTCACTTCTTCTTGCATGAATATCTCGGCGGTCAAAACGCAACAGCAGTGGTGATAGCCCAAGCTAACATCACAAGCAACAACTCAACACTGCCGTTTGCCACCTTATATGCCGTCGATGATCTCCTCCAGACAGGACCTGAGCCTAACTCGGAGGTGATTGGAAATGCTCAGGGACTTGCCGTCGTTGCCGGAATAAATTCAACGACCGCAGTGATGTACTTTGATTTCGGGTTTACTACGGGTGAGTTTAACGGCAGCTCTATAAGCATATTTTCAAGGAATCCCCTAATAATGGCGGAACGTGAGATTGCGGTGGTCGGAGGAAGAGGAAAATTTAGGATGGCAAAAGGGTTTGCATTACTTAACCCTTATGTGTTAAATGCCACCAACGTCGTTATTGAATTTAACGTCACTGTAATTCATTACTAATACTAAGATGGCATTTGAGACTCCATTCTCTTCGATATTGTGCAAAGTCTATATGTGATCACCTTTAATGGAATAAATGTATGAGTATTATTCTTAGATATAAACATAAAATTTTATTTTTAAGAAACGAGTTTATAAAATTTTATGATAAATTTATAAAATTTTATTATAAATTTATAAAATTTTAAGGAAGAAAGTATATTATTAATATAAGATATAAATAAAATATTTAAATTATATGAAAAATTAAAATTTTCATGTGGAATAACCACTTCATTAATCATTGGCTCGATCCATATCTGAATTTACTCGGGTATGATTTAAATTTTATTTATATTTTATCATCAAAATTTTAGATATGTAAAGTTGAACTTATATTTTTTGGGTACAAACAATAGAGTATTATATTGGTGTCGTGGTCATCTATCAACCTTGTCATTTCCTTATCATTAATCAATGCACAATTTGATTTGGTTGACTTTTACCTAAAATTAACAAAAACTACAACAATTAGTTTTTTATCCAAGTAATATCCTCAAAATAGTTAAATATTAAATTAATACTTTTTAATTATTTTAAGAAAAGAATTTATAAAATTTTATGATAAATTACAAAAGTTTAAGGACGAAAGTACATTATCAATATTAGATATAACTAAAATATTTAAATTATATTAGAAATTAAAATTTTTAAGTGGGACAAGCACCTCATTATTCATTGGTTCGATCCATATCTGAATTTACTCGGGTATGATTTAAATTTTATTTTTTATATTTTATCATAAAAAATTTAGATATGTGAAGTTGAGTTTATATTTTTTTGGAATTTAAATTTATTTGGGTACAAACAATAGAGTATTATATTGGTGACGTTGTCATCTATAAACCTTGTCGTTTCCTTATCATTAATCAATGCACAATTTGATTTGGTTGACTTTTACCTAAAATTAACAAAAACTACAACAATTAGGTTTTTTATCCAAGTAATGTCCTCAAAATAGTTAAATATTAAATTAATACTGTTTAATTATATATCAAAATAATATCTATTTATTTCATGTAAAATAAAAATATACTTAATCAATTGTTTCTTTTAAAAAATTAGAATACATAAATAAATATGTTTAAGAATTAGATTATCAGTTTAAATTAAAAAAATCCAATTATATGAGAGAGAAGATGAGAGTTGAAGTTTGACTGGGTTGTTTAAGAATTAGATATTTATTTATATTATTCAAGAAAATATATTATAAATTTTTAATAATTTTTATTTTATTCATTGGTAGGTGTATCAAATATAATCTCAATCAATTAAAATTTTCTAAAATTTCCAAATTACTTTTTGTCACAAATGGTAAGTTGGTAAGGGTATCCAGGAGTTTTAAATCCAGCACCAATTCTATTTATTCCACAGAGATTTCACAATCAAAAGCACAAAAACCAATTGTTATTCAACATTGTGCAGAAAAATGGAAGCAGGGATGATATTTGCATTGGCAATGTTAATTTCCATCGCCATTGCACCAGTCTATGGAAAATACTATTCCCAGACGGTGACACCAAGTTCAAAGGTGGAGAAGGTAACACGTCTCCACTTCTTCCTCCACGATATCCTCAGCGGAGAAAACCCCAGTGCGGTCATAGTTGCCCGTGCCAACCTCACCAAGAAAGGCGACTCTGTGCTCCCTTTCGGCAGCCTGGTCGCAATCGATGATC
Source organism: Hibiscus syriacus (assembly GCF_006381635.1). Lineage (NCBI taxonomy): Eukaryota > Viridiplantae > Streptophyta > Magnoliopsida > Malvales > Malvaceae > Hibiscus > Hibiscus syriacus. The sequence continues at coordinate 3,984,066 of NW_024062795.1, forward strand.
CACTCAGAGTTGGCCCCGATCCGACATCGGAGATCATTGGCAACGCTCAAGGACTCTACTTATCGGCCAGTCAAGACGCCTCCAAGTTTACCATAGTTTTATACGCCGATTTGGCTTTTACGAGTGGCAAGTTCAATGGGAGCTCCTTCAGTATATTCTCAAGGAATCCGGTGTTGGAAGCTGACCGTGAAGTGGCGGTCGTCGGAGGGAGAGGTAAGTTCAGGATGGCTAGAGGGTATGCCAAAATTAAGAGCAGCCATTTCAACGCTACTACTGGCGATGCTATTCTCGACTACAAAGTTACTTTGTATCATTATTAAAACAATAAGAAAGATGAAATTCAGGCATCCAAATCCAATTATGATATATTTTCATAATGTGAAATTACATTCTATATATGTGTTATGATGACTCCTTGAAGAATGAGGGAACAATAGTAATGAACCGATAATAAGTGTTGTGGTACATGTATGAATATGATTTTTTGGAAAATCTGTGCAAAAATGGCTAAAACAATGCCCCGAAAAGGTAATAACATTTGTGAATCGCACTTTTAAAAATTAATGAGAAACTAAACCATAGTTTAAGGATTTGTGGATCGGTACTTTTATTACTTTATTTGGCGTAAATTAATATTTAAATTTAATTTTATAATTACCAAAACAATATTATATAAAAATTAAAGTCAACTACATTGATGATCCCTTTTGTTTTCGGCATGTATTATTTTGGCCACGATTTAGAAAAAGTTATGTTTTGTCACTAATTTTGAAAAAGTTATAATTTGGTCGCTTTTAAATTTTGATCTATCTTGTTTTGGTCACTCGATCGTTAGCTTACTAACATGACACATTTTTAAATAATATTACATTTTTACTTGACTCCTAAATTTTAGATGAAATATTAGTTTGACCTTAAACATTAGACAAAATACTAATTTAACCTCTAAATTTTAGATAAAATGTCAATTTGACCCCTAAACACTATCAAAGTCTTGTTGGCCCCCACTCATCACCATTGTTGGCCATCGTCTGTTATCGTCACTGACCATCATCTATCATCGTAGCCGATGACCGTTTGACCTCAAAATTTTTAAATCACGCATTTTTTTCCCTCGTGAACGTGAATCTAGTGCCCATTTCATCAAAAAAATACCTCAAACTCCATAAATCTAGTTTATAACTCAAAGGAGGATGAAGATGCGGAGGATAGAACCCCGTGCCTCTCGCATGCAAAGCGAGCGCTCTAACATTTTAATCTAGAACCCTTCAAATTTCTTTAATTAAACTGTAATAAGAAATTTATTGTTACATTTTGATCACTAAGTCATTAACTAATGTTAGTTTGATGACGTGACACGTTAGTAAAATTGAGTTAATTTTTAATGAATTTTAAACTTTAGATAAAATACTAATTTGACCATGAACTTTAGATGAAATATCATTTTGACCCCTAAATTTTAGATAAAGTATTAATTTGACCTCTAAATCCGATCAAAGTCTCTTGTCATCGATCACCACTGACTATTGTCTCTGTTAATCACCATCAGTCACCATTGATTGTCGTCTTCGTCGACCATTGGACCCCAAAATATCTAGCTCACTCATTTTCAGCTTCCTGAATGCAAATCCAATGTCTGTTTCACCAAAAACTTCTTCAAACTAAACAAATCTAGCCTAGATCCATTCAACTTCTTTTAGAATTAAACTACAATAACAAATTTATCATTAATATTCTTTTAAAAATAAAGAAATCAAACAATTAAATCTATATTATGATCAAATCCATAAATTTTTTGTTTTTAATATTGTTATGTTATATTCTTTTATTATATTTATAATTTTGATTATAATTTTTTAAAATTTATAAATTATAATATTATTTTATAAAAATTTAAACATTAAATTAACAATATCATTCAAATTCTTTTACACGTTTAAGTTATACTGTTTGTTAGGTATGGCTTTGTTCATCGGATCTTATTAATGGCATTCTTGCTTTTGTTTTGGCTACTGTTCCTCAACTTGGGTGTTGCGGAGTGAAATTCATATTTTATATAAAGTTTAAGTGTCAAAATAAAATTTCATCTAAAATTTAGGTTTAGATTAATATTATTTAAAATTTAAGTGTCAAATTTAAAAAATACCTCCTTTTGACCAACATGTTGCATCATCAAATGGACTAGAGTTAATTGTTCAATGATTAAAATATAATAATTAAAAATGTAAGTGACTAAAATGTAACAATTAAATAATAAGTGACTAAAATGTAATAAATTAATAATATAAATGATTGAAAAATAATTTTTTTAATTCGATAATAAAAAGTTTAAAAATATAGGAAAAAATTGACAACTACAACGATATTGATTGATGTTGTTTGAAATTTAATCAAAGAATTATTCTTATATTTTAATTTTAATTTTCTTTAGATAAAATATGTATTTAATAATTAAATTGTTATTTTAATTTAGTTTTGAACTTTCAGTTATTGTTTTATTGTTAACATTATACAGTAATTTTATTTTTATCATCTACAATTAAAAATTAATGATGATACTAATTTGTTAATATAAAGTGATGTTATGTCATCATTAAAAAAATATATATCACGATAATAATTTTATTATTTTTTTAACAACGAATAATCATAAAATTAAAATACATATGGTATGATTAAAAAAGATATTCAAAAACCAAAACAGGTCCAACTTAATAGTCGACTGACTAAATACCTAATTTATTTATAAAAAGAATATGAAAATATATAATAAAACTACAATATAAGAAAAATAATTTGAATATAAAAGGCTTGATTTTAATATCTTTGACTAGGATTGACAACTGTAAACGAACATTTGGTTGATGTTGACCATCAGTTTCTTTAATGTTTATATTTGTATTTTTCTATTGTTTTCTGATAGTAAGTTGCAGTATTTTTTCAAAATTTTCTAAAAGTTAAATAAGATGTATATTTTTATCTTTTATAGATTTTCGTATGTTTTTTGTTTTCTATAATATTTCAATTTTATAGATTCTATTATTTTTTAATTTTATAGAGTTTTAATGAATTTTTATTTTGATAAATATTTGAATTTTATAGCAACTAAGCAATGTATAATGACATATAATATACAAGTTGAAAAGAAAAGAAAAAAGGTGATAAGGTGGTAGATATATGTTGAAGATTCTAATGTGCCGGCAACATTAGAAAAATCGTGAAAACATAAGGCAGCAACAAGTGTGTTGAAATGTCAAATTATATTTGTTACAGAAATTCCAGTATGTTAGTTGTAGTATTGTATGTAAGAGAAAGACTTAAGAGTAAAGTGAGAGACAAAAAAAAATTATGGTGTGCGCATTAGATGGATCCAATGAGAGTGGATGGGATAATCGTTTTCTTGAAAATTATAAATTATAGTTTACATACAAAACTCACTTCTATTTTGTAGCTATTTTTTCTCGGGTTTTTAAATACACATGCATTTTAACTTGAATAAAATTACCAGTAGGAAACAATTTATTTCACCGGAGATAAGAGCAGAAACCAATTATTTCACCAACATCGTAAAAACATTATGGTTTCTTAAATAATTAACCACCATTCTCTAACCCTACCTTTTTTTCTTCTAAAACATCCATTTGATTTGTGAAATTATAATATTGTTTTTCTAGATTTCCATAGACAAAATTAAAGGAAATGGCAACCAACAACTTCAGGCGTTCACAAGTTCTATATAAAGCCATGCAGTGTACAACAATCAACCACAACCAAATATTGTTGAGAAGGAAAAAATGGAGAAACAGAATATAATAGTTACATCGGCAATGATATATCTCCTTGCCATGGCACCAGTCTATGGCCAATACTACTCCGAAACTGTTAGGCCACGGCCTCGGGTGGAGAAGATGACCAGACTCCACTTCTATTTCCACGATATCATCAGCGGCAAAAACCCAGCCGCGGTTCCGATAGCCCGTCCTAACATCACCAACGCCGGTCTATTCCTCACCTTGATCGCAATGGATGATCCCCTCACTGTAGGGCCCGAATTAACATCGACGAATATCGGAAACACGCAAGGGATCTACGTATGGACCGCTAAAGACCCTACCATGTTTTCTGCAGTTTTCTACGCTGATTTCGCGTTTACGAGTGGCAGGTTTAATGGCAGCTCCTTCGGTTTGTTCTCGCGATATCCGATGACGGAAATCGCTCGTGCGAGTGAACAAGTTATTGAATTGGCGGTAGTGGGAGGGAGAGGTGCGTTTAGGATGGCCACAGGGTATGCTCGTACTCGGGTAACTTATGCAAACGCCGAGAACGGAGATGCTAGTCTCGAGTTCGATGTTACTTTGTACCATTACTAAACCAGATTGCAGAATATTAAAATAAACTTCAATAATCCTTGTAATTCTGTGAATTTGAATTGAGGAATAAAACCATGATCCGTTCTTCGTTATAACCATTTTTCTTGTTATGCTGAATTCTTGTGACATATAAATACATATACGAATCAATCTGAAAATTTCACAATGGAAATACTGTGTCAAATGATATAAAAAATATTCAATTACAAGTAAGAGAATAGGAGCTAACTTAAGGAATATTGTAACACCCCATCCCGTACCCGACCCGGATACTAGTCTGAGATGTCACATTGACTTTTTAAAACGATATTATTCCAAAATAACCAAATATTTGAACTCATTTTTTTAAAAAAAAATACGATGATATATTATTAAATTATGCTTCATTATAAAATTTAAGGCAAAAACGTATGTATGAACAGTAAATACGATATGAACAGTGATGAACAATAATGAACAGTGCTACAGTACTGCTACAGTGACTTTCGTAAAACGTTCATAAAACTCGTAAAAAAATTTAACCGTTTATTACTATACATTTACATTTACATAAATACGTTTAAAACATTACAAAATTTGATCAGAGCATAAATACTTAATTTACCAATTTTGTTTACATGCCAACTTATTTTCACATAATAAAACATACTATTTAATCTACTTCTGATCTGACCTTCAAATGGAGTTATGTTGTTCTACTAAGCTTAGCTTTGATCTTCCTGCTTCTCAATACCTACGTGTAAATCAATTACACGCTAAGTCATAGACTTAGTGAGACATATAAATATAATAATAATGCATTCAATATGAATATGAACATGTAATCTATCCATTCAATCATGTCATATGCAATTCAATATAAACAATAATAATATGGTAACATATAACTATAATAATGCACTTACCTTTGATAACCTTTTATAGGCCATGTACATTTTTGAGAACTCAAGGCATTCGAGTACATTGAGGTTGTACACTATTACTGTCACCACAGCTCGTATGGAGTCCCACTAGGGGCTATGAAATTTGTCCCGAAGGACCTATGTATTGTATTTGTCCCGAAGGACCACTCCTTAAGAACCATATACATATTCCAATGGATCAAATATGTCTCAAAAGACCCTGTAAATGTTCCAAAGGATACATATACGTCCCGAAGGACCACATAGAACCCTCGACTCTTGGCATGCCAACTATACCTATAGCTCTCATATCATATACCATGGGCATTATTCTTATGTTTCATATGTTCATGTATTCATGTCATTTCTCTTGTGATCACATAGCTCATATCACTTATCATATCACATGTGCATTTGAATCTATTCACATATATCATTTATCAAATCATATGAACATATATACTTTATGCATGTATCATAGTAATTATCATGTATGCATGTTCATAACTATTGTACTATGGAAATCAACATAGGAATTAGACTTATCACAAGTCTTATTCCATTGTACCATACTTATAGTATGCACTCGCCTATATCCCTTTGCCTTTTCCTCGATCGATCTTACTTGTCACTTGTTTCGGAACTTGTTTAGGCTCAATATCTACATAAATGTAATTTTCAAGACAATTATAATAAGCCTAAACCTTATAATTCGATACTAATAACTTGAGCTAATTTAATGAACCAAAAATTAAGTTTTCCTTTAGGGGTGCACCGATGCACTATGGATACATCGGTACACAAATTAGGTTCGAAATTCCCATGCATCGATGCATCCCCTTAATGCATCGATGCACCTTCAAAATTTATATTAGTGCATTTGTACACACTCATAGTGCATCGATGCACCAGCCCAGAATAGAATATTTCATCCAAAAATTTCACAACTTTTCATTAAATTTCACAACTTTTCATTAAATTTCCTCATATAAAACTCTTTTTATACCACTAAACTCAACTACAACCATTTTAATTAACTTTTATCATTCCAATACCTTATTATCTCCCATATCTCATCCAAATTCTTAAAGCCAATAATCATAACAAATTTTCCATGTTATCCAAACTTAATTCTAACACTTATAACTTTTTATTCTCATAGATGACAAGTCAAATCCAACTTTCAATTCTTATTATAAGCTCTAGTTCAATATTTCACTCAAGAACTCCAAATCTTCAATCTTTCCTAACTCCTTTATCTTTTGATTTTAAGATAACTTAAACTTTCATTAAGCTTATTTATCATCTAATGATCAAAACTCAATCTTAAAATTAACAAATAATTAACGAAACCGAAAACTTACCTTTAATGGAGACCTACGGGGAGAAGAAGGAGGAGAAGAAGATAAGCTTCTAGATGCTCATTCAACCCCATGCTTATCTCTTAAATAAGAGATAAATATATTTTTCATGAAAAGACCACCTTACCCTTCATACTTTCATTCCCCACAATTTAATCCAATACCAGAATTTATCACTTTAAAATTCTAAACTTTTCAATAAATTCTACTTTAATCACTAACTTTTGAACTTTTACGATTTGGTCACTAACTCATAATTTAGGATGTTACAAATACTTTCATTTCGATCACAACAATAGTTTGGATATCACATTCTTTAAGTTGAGTAACTCCAACAACAAAAAAATCGACTTTGGTAATCAAAGTACAAGTAACCTAAAAGTTCGAATTGTAAAAGGGTCCAATACATAACCATTATAGATAATAATTGTTATATAGTTAACGATTTAGGTTAAACTATGACTTAATTAATTATATTTATTTCATGAAAATAAATTATTATTTTAGGAAAAATTACACTAATGATCACTGAATATTTATTAAAGTCATTGAACTTAAGAAATGTTTTCATTTCAATCATTATCTTTAGCGACAACATAACCACAATTTTTTCGATTTTAGTGAACAAGATACAAGTTTCCTAAAAGTTACGTAATTTTTAGTGTAATTTACATTCATAAACATTATACATAATGAACGCTTTGCTTTCGTGCATAGCGTGTACTGGGCTTCAGAAATAATGGGGTTGTCCTGACTCGGTACGAAGAAGAAAAAAAGACGCCATCAGCGAGGAGGTTTAAAAAGTACGAAGGGGTTAATTTTATAAGAATAGATATCATTATATGGATGAATCGAGGAGGGTGGATGAAGCAGTTCTCTTATGATAATTTTAAATTTTATATATTTTAGATATATTTTTTATATTTTTTATTAAAAAATTATTTTAGTCCCCTAAAGTTTTATAAGTTTATCTCGTTTTAAAATTTTATAAATTCATCATTATGATATAAAATATTATGTCTATCCCAAGATATCAAATACAATGTCATTCGCCCCAACTTGCGACATAAAGTGTTACTATCTTAAATTATGATCTTCGATCAATTTTTTCTTTTGTATAAGCATGTTTGCTCGCCAAAGGAGACGAGTTGAAGTGATAAGTAGCTTGATCTCATTTAAGGAGGTTTCGAGTTCGAGTCTTTTTGTATGTAAAAAAATTTCACTGGAAGACTTACCCACTACAGTCAGGTGTTTAACTCGGATTAGTCCGAATTAGTCCATAATTATTTATTCCAATAATTCTAATTAAATAACTTATTAAATTTAGTTTAATTAATATTATTATTGATGTAATATAAATAAACATCATGTTTAAAAAGTAATATTTTAAAAGAAAAATCAGCCGCCGGCAGGCTTCTTCCACGGTCAAGGTTCATTTTCCTTTTAATATTATTAAGAAGAAGCTAAAATAACTCGATGACTAAAAAATATTTGAACGAAAAAATCATTTTCACCTATGCTATCATTCTCTGTATTATATTTTTTTGATTTATTCGTAGTATTAGTACCATTAATAATAAGAAGACAACTTAATGTGTAAAATATTTGGACAACAAACCGTTTCCATATCTACAGTCATCTGACAATAAAATGTTTTTATCGTTATTTTTAAGTCTTTACGATGTAATGATTGTTAAAAAAATTATTACATGATACATGTTACATTTATATTATTTTTGATTTTTTTTAAAAATTATTAATTTTATTTAAAAATCATAACTTTTTTCTAAAGAAAATAATTGTAACATCCCAAATTATGGGTTAGTGACCAAATCATAAAAGTTCAAAAGTTAGTGATTAAAGTAGAATTTATTGAAAAGTTTAGAATTTTAAAGTGATAAATTCTGGTATTGGATTAAATTGTGGGGAATGAAAGTATGAAGGGTAAGGTGGTCTTTTCATGAAAAAGATATTTATCTCTTATTTAAGAGATAAGCATGGTGGTTGAATGAGCATCTAGAAGCTTATCTTCTTCTCCTCCTTCTTCTCCCCGCAGGTCTCCATTAAAGGTAAGTTTTCGGTTTAGTTAATTATTTGTTAATTTTAAGATTAAGTTTTGATCATTAGATGATAACTAAGTTTAAGGAAAGCTTAAGTTATCTTAAAATCAAAAGATAAAGGAGTTAGGAAAGATTAAAGATTTGGAGTTCTTGAGTGAAATATTGAACTAAAGCTTATAATAAGAATTGAAAGTTGGATTTGGCTTGTCATCTATGAGAATAAGAAGTTATAAGTGTTAGAATTAAGTTTGGATAAGATGGAAAATTTGGTATGATTCTTGGCTTTAAGAATTTGGATGAGATATCGGAGATAATAAGGTATTGGAATGATAAAAGTTAGTTAAAATGGTTGTAGTTGAGTTTAATGGTATAAAAGGAGTTTTATATGAGGAAATTTAATGAAAAGTTGTGAAATTTTTGGATGTACCAGGCACAATTTTGGTTTCTCATAAGTTGACCAGAATCGTCAACTACAATATTTGGAGTTGTTCAATGCATATCAACTTGCTTGTAAAAAATAAGCTAGAGTTCATCGATGATAATGGACGTTGAGATGATTTTGAGGCTTCTCTTAATGCTCAACGAGACCAACGCAACGTGATTGTGTTGTCCTGGATTCTCAACATAATTAGTCGCGATTTATCTGCTATAATAGTTTTCGCTTCAAGTGTGGTGGTGGTGTGGCAAGATCTCAAAGAGCGTTTTAGCAAGGTGGATAGATCGAGAATTTTCTTTCTTCATTGTAAAATCTGCTTGTTGGTTCAAGTTGATTCTTTTGTTTCCAACTATTTCACTGCTTTGAAGTTGCTTTGGGATGAATGCAATTCTTTTGTTCTTTTCTCAACTTGTGATTACGAGGTTGCTCTGATATCACGTAAAAACTTAATACTTTATTGAATTAATTAACTCACAAATACAATTATTTATATATAAGTAAATTGATCTAACTATTTATTAACTAATTCGCAACTAGACTAATTGAACAATTTATTAACAATTTTCTACAATATTTTTAAAAATTATTGATTTTAAAGATTTTTAATATTTTAAAAAAATATTTTAAAAATCTAAAAATACAATATGACAAAATTACAATATATCATCTGATAATAATAAATAAATAAATATTAATATTTAATGATAAAAAATTAATTGGTTCAAACTATCGATTTAAAGGTTTAATTGATTCAATATTTTATTTCAAAAGTTATGTAAAAATGTTCAAAATTGTCAATATCTATATATTACAATAATAAAAAGGTGTATGTCTTATTATTACATGTTTAAAAAAGTAACTTCTATAAATACAATAATAATTCACGATTGTTTTCTGTTGAATAAAAATGAACAGAAATCCTCTGTCCATTTTATGTGCCTTTATATTTGTCACCAATGATATAATGCCACGTGTTTCAAACTAACCGTAATGAATTTTTTTTACCTCAACATTTACTTTTTTTTTACCACGGGTTAATCATCTCCTTCACCCTTATCTAGCTAATGATATCCATCGATGAGTTGATCCTTGATGCCTTCATCCATTTCATTGAAATCTTCACAGCCTGGAAACTTTCAGCTTCGTATTCATGATCAAGTAAGCTCGAATTTTGTTATTTTTAGTGTTTTAATTGTTCCCTAAAAGACTTTTTTCTAATGTTTTTATTTGTTTTGTTTCTCATGATGTAGTACTTACTGGTATCTATCAATTTCATTGTTCTATAGATGACAATGTTGGAAGGTTTCAAAGCCACAACCGATACTGTATATGCTTTGAGAATTGGAGCATCTGCAATGAAGGCAATGCAGAAAGCAACTTATGTAATCAAGGTAGTATTATTTAAAAATAGCTATCAATCATTTGAAAGCTCACATTTCTAACAGTATTCGAACCTAAAACCTCAAAGGAGAACAATAATTCTTTTATTGTTAAGATCGTTTGGTTCGCACTCTAATATTCCTATTTTGCTGTTATCTATGTTGACACCTATCATGACTGACAGTTATACGAATCTAAACACAATTTAAAAACTTTTGATGCTGCAAGATGAATCGAAAGCAGAACTGAAAGAACTTGAAGTTCAAGGCGCGGAGTTGGAAGAGAAGGGTGAACGAGATGATTAATCGACGGTAAAAAGAAAAATTGACGGTGAATTACTGTTAATTTAAATAAAATTCATTGATACATGTGGCATTATATCATTGGTGGGATATAGAAAGAGAGAAAAAAGGGCAGAGGATTCTTGTTCTACGGAAACGTCTTTAGTCTGTCGTATGGTATGACATCTGCTATCTACCACGTTCTCATGACTGTTGTTTTGGTTTTGATTTGTCCGTCTTGAGTTGACTTTACCGTGTTGATTCTATACAGAGTGAAATGGGGAACTTTTCCATTGAGGCTGGAGAGGAGGCGGCTTTTCAAATTCAAGGGTTCGAATCCCTCTCTTTCCGCAACTTCACTTAATTCGTCAATGTAACTGACTACACTGACTATAATGTATCAAATAAGAACTGATACTATTAAACCCTTCTTTAGATAGATTTTAGATAGATTCTCTATTCCCAATTCCTTTTTAATATGGAATGCTAAGAATAGCGTACAGGGGATGTAAATCTCCCTTCAGATTTATCATATATGAATAGGAGAAAAATCCCCGAATCAAACCCATCACCCTGTCTTCATTTAACTTTAACTCGGGTGAAAAGGGGGCAGAAGAGTGTTTTGGTAGTGGAAGATTGCTTTGTTGGATGTTCATGCTCAATTTTGTTGAGTCCAAATCCATCATCAGTCTATGTTCAATTTTTTTTGGATAATTATGACATGGTGAGATCACATTTGGTTAGGACATTTCTTTGAAAGCTTTGTCTAAAAGAGCTCCATCAGTGGCAAGTAGATGAACCGACCAAATTTATTTTTGGGTGTTTACGTAGACAAACATACTTGTCTCTCAATTTGTTTCTGAGATGATTTACCGCCCCTGACTTTCTCAAACTACCTACATTCCAACTAAAGACTCTCATTGTGAACGGCTGTTGATGTAGAAATGCAACTCATCATCATCCCCGGTTACTGTCATTGGTCACAGCTGACTGCTGTCACCGACATTGTTGGATCATAAAATTTTCATTTCACCTCTTTTTGACATCTCAAACACGAATCTAATATTTATTTCATCAAAAATGAAATATCAAAAATACTTTTTTTAGAAAAATAAACCTTAAAATTAAATGTTGGATTTTACGTGAAAAGAGTATTAAGGGTTTTGCGTTTGAACCTTAAAAAATCTAAATCATTCGATATTAATGTGGATTTCTGGGTTATTTAAAGCTAGGCTTCCAGTCTAAACAGTGAAGTTAACAGATTTCCTTGTGTTGTAACTCAAATAATATTTCTACCGATGAAAATGTTTCAGAGTAGGATAATGGGTTGGTAGATTGACTCTGGTTACGGCTGTCCTCTTCAGTTTTCTGAGTTTTTACATAGCTGTTATAACATTAAATTGCGATTACAATCGTATCATAATACTTTTTAAGGTTATTGTTATACCATGATTATATCCACCGTATAAAATATAATAGTCTTGAGGCATTATAAGGTAATATTTATTTAAAAAAATTCAATTTATTGACAACAAACATATTTTATAGTCGTTCATAGTCCTATTAATTTCAGTGTATTTGATTTTCTTGGTTTTTATTTTTCCTTAGAAAAAATATAATATTTAATTGAATATATATAGTTTTAAGGGCTTGAATTTCAGACATAATTTTAGGAGATATCCATTTCAATGAAGTTTGACTCTGATTTCAAAGCAGATTAAGTTGATAGTTTTAAGGAACCACGCATATTAATTTATTCATACATAAACGAACCCACCCACAAGGCCAATAGCCCAAAGTAAAAGTCCAATAACTACATTGGACGTAAATATATGACTCCAATTTGATTAGTTTATCTACATGCAATCCTTTTTTGAGTAACTCTACATGTGCTTAATAAACTAAATTATTTTTTTAATTTAAAATATTTTAAAGAAAATCATAGGTGTAAATTGGGTAAAACTAAACGTCGTAATGCAAGTATAAATTATTTTGGTTTAGGAAAATGATCAAACTAAACTATGTTTTGACAAAAAAATGGTCATACTTATCTATAAAGTCAAATTAATACTTGATTACCTAATCTACTTATTAATTTAATCAACGAATAAGAATATAACATTTAATTAATTAATTTTTTTTCTATGGAGCAGCTAAGCCGCTTACATTCTAGAAGTTCTACTTTTTCCAAGTATAATGTTGGGAGATAAAAGGGGTTGATCCAAAGTTTCAACCGTTGAAAGTGGCTGATTTTTATTGACATCTTTTCTTTTTCTTTTTTGAATACTTATTGAATCTTTTATTATTTAAGTAATACTATCTATTAGTTTTATTGGATAAAGAAAATTATTTTAAAAAGTATAGAAAGAGTTTATAAAAAAAATTAATCACATAAGTCGAATTTAAAATCATCGAAATACAAAAATTAATCGATTAAAAATAAAAAGATTCATACGAGAAAAGAGTTTGAAATATAACTAAATAACTAGGTCCAATAATAGATACAAAAATCATTGTAGACAATGAAAAATATACAACATTAACATTAACATAAAATTGCGTACAACATTGATGGCTCATTTGACAAACTAACATTACTATATTTCAATCACAATTTATCTTTTATGATTGCGAGTGTCTATCAGTATCTAACATGAATTTTAAAGTAAGAATAAACTAACATGATAATCAAATAAGTGTGTGGATTTAGAAACACGAAATCGATATCAAATTTAACTTTGAAAAAAAACATACTACAAGATCTGACATAAAAATTTACTGCAAAAACAACCAAGAAATCATTTATTATTTATATAAAAAAGAAAACATGATTAAAAAATAATTAGGTGGTTATAGGGGGAGGGAAGGAAAGACCGGTGCCGTGACTAGTGGTAGAAAATATAAAAATACTAAGAGAGGAATAATACAAAAGGAAAGTAAAAAATAATTAGGGTACAACTCTTATTGAGTTTATCTCTAGTTACACATCATCTTAATATTTTTATTTTTATTTAATAATTTATATTCGAAATTCTCCTCCCAAGAACATATCTTCAATATTCAAACTTAAATTCTCTACCTAAAAATACAACATACTTAAAATATATATATCATTTAAAGAATTTTTTATTCTTATGAGGAATCAAAGAGTTTTGACCAATTCAAATACTATTATTATTAATTAAACAGATGAAAAACAACGTTATTGGGCACTGCAAGCAACCGGGACTAGGCGTCAACATTATGGTTTTCTTATTCTTAATGAGATCACTCGGTGGTTTAATTACATAAAAGTTCCCCGAATTTCCTATTTATTTTGGCCCGAACTTGTAGAAACCATTAGCCTTTCTCTTCTACTTCCTCCTGACACACACAGCAGCATAGACAATGAGAACATCAGTATTCACTTGGATTCTAATCCTCTGTCTCTCCACCATATCAGCGCAGAGCAATTACCACTCACAACATGATCCCGAGGAGCCGAAACTCACCAATCTGCACTTCTTCTTGCACGAGGCTCCCGGAGGCAGCAACCCGACGGTAGCCATGATAGCACAGTCGAACATCACGGTCGACGTCAATAATTCATCGATGCCGTTCGGCACCGTATATGCCGTCGATGATCCATTAAGGGTAGGTCCTGAGCCTAATTCTGAGCTGATTGGAAATGCTCAGGGGCTTACAGTCATCATAGCCGGTAGAAGTACACCACCAAGTGTGCTGTTGCACTTTGACTTTGGGTTCACCACGGGTAAATTCAACGGGAGCTCTATAAGTGTACTTTCTAGGAATCCCACGACGGACATGGAACGTGAGCTGACTGTAGTTGGAGGGAGAGGAAAATTCAGGATGGCAAAAGGGTTTGCGCATCTTAAGGTTTACTCTGCAAATGCGACCGTTATCATTGCTGAGCTCAACGTAACTGTTATTCACTACGAGGGACGATCAGAGATTTAAGTTATGATCACATGTCGTGGTTACGGACATTATAAATAATACTCTCAATGTAAACATCATGGTTGTAGTCTTTTTGTTAAATTTAAATAATGGATTAAAGAACACAATAAAATAAAAATGATTTTCAAAGTGATTTATCACAATGTAGAAATTTTCATATATATTATAATAAAATCAATGGCGGAATTTGATGATAGAGTTTGAAAGGGTCGATTTAAAATTTTGAAAAAATTAGAGGTTTAAATTAAAATTTTCAAAAAATTTGAAGGGTTCAGTTTACATTTTTTACAAAAAATTAGGGTTTAACTAAATTTTTTGAAATTTTGAGACTTAATGAGATTTTTTTAATATTATGAGAGGGGTTTAATTAAGAATATTTAAAAAAACTTAAAATTTAATTTAAATTT
Organism: Hibiscus syriacus; assembly: GCF_006381635.1. Taxonomy (NCBI): domain Eukaryota; kingdom Viridiplantae; phylum Streptophyta; class Magnoliopsida; order Malvales; family Malvaceae; genus Hibiscus; species Hibiscus syriacus. The sequence continues at coordinate 3,999,220 of NW_024062795.1, forward strand.
CTAAAATTTTGATGGACAAAAAAATTTTAAAATTTTTTGGGGGTCGCAGCCCTTACATATCTTTTTTTTTATATAGATAAATTCCATTTGTATTACCCAAAAAGCAACATAACATGTTGTTACAAAGTACAAAGCAACACAATAACATTAACATGGGCATCAACTCTCAATCCCCAAGCATTACAAAAAAGCATGTTAACATGATCATTCCTATATTTTTCCTATACATTTTAATCTTAACTACATCTTTGATACATGCAACAATGTCCCCTGCACATCTAACAGCTCCCTTAAATCTTCTATAGTTTCTCTCATCCCGTATGTAGTAGATGTATGTGTTGAAAATTCAATGCACCTTTCGGTGCAAGTTGAAATTGGAGAAAAAAATAAATTAAATCCACCGAAATATGGTAAGTCAAAAAAGGGGTTGTAATTGTTGAAAATGAGAAAGGGCAAATTACAAAGTTTAGTCACTAAAGTTTAGGGTATTTACAAATTAGTCCTTAAAACTTCAACTATAAATACCCTAGCTCATTTAGCTTCAAAACCATCCCAAAGCATTCTAGCTTTCTTCCAATACTAGAGAGAATTTAGAGAGTTTCTTGAGAGTTGTTTTCTCCTTTTTATCAAGAGAGAATTATCATTGTTTTCTCCTTGGTAGATCGAGAAAGGTTGTAATTCTTATTTTTCTCATAGTGAAATTCTTCTACCGTTGCCCTTTGTTTTTACCCTATATTATTTAGGGGTTTTCCACGTAAATTTTGTGTCTCTTTTATCTTCAATTTTTATTTTCTCAAATTATCAGTTGCATTTTTGCTCTATCCGATAGCCGTCTTCCGCAACAATTGGTATCATAGCCAGATTAGAGTGTATAATATATGCTTATTGTCTTTGTGGTTGCCACCAAAAGGTGGATCCTCCAACATAAGAAAGTAAGAAGTTATTACCCATTCTTTGAAGGTTCCAAAGAACTATTCACGATAGTGAAATAGTGGGAGCTATCCGTAAAAGAAGCTATGACAACGAAATTTGATATTGAAAAATTCAATGGGAGAAATTTCTCATTGTGGAAATTGAAGATGAAGGTTATCCTGAGGAAAGATGGTTGTCTACCAGCTATCAGTGAAAGGCCGGTGGATTTCATAGATGACAACAAATAGATCGAAATGGACGGGAATGTTATGGTAAACTTTCATCTAGCATTAACAGATAAAGTATTGTCAAGCATCGAGGAGAAGAAGACAGCTAAGGAGATATGAGATCATCTCACCAAATTGTACGAGGCCACATCGTTGCACAATAAAATTTTCCTTAAGAGAAAATTGTACACTCTCCGTATGCCAGAATCTACTTCAGTGACAGAGCACTTAAATACATTGAACACTTTATTTTCTCATCTTACATCCTTAAGCTGTAAAATAGGAGAACAAGAACGTGTTGAACTTCTACTTCAAAGTCTATCGGATTCGTATGATCAACTCATCATCAACTTGATAAACAGTAATGTCACTAGTCTAGTCTTCGATGACATTGCAGCTGCTGTTCTTCAAGAAGAAAATTGGCGCAAGAACAAGGAAGACAGACAAGTAAATCTGCAACAAGCAGAGGCATTGAAAATGATGAGAGGGAGATCAACAGAACGTGACTAAAGCAGCAGTCACAAACATGGTAGATCGAAGTCGAGGAGCAAGAAGAATTTAAAGTGCTACAACTGTGGAAAGAAGGGTCACTTGAAGAAGGATTGTTGGAGTCTAAATAAAAACTCCAATCCACAAGGTAATACCGTAAACACTTCAGATGATAGAGATGCTCTATGATGTGAAGCGTCAACCACCGTGGAAAGAAGAAAAAGATTTGCAAATATATGACTCATTGATTCAGGAGCAACATATCACATGACCTCAAGAAGAGAATGGTTCCATTAGTATGAACCTGTCTCAGGAGGATCTGTGTATAGTTGCAATGATCATGCCTTAGAGATTATTGGCGTGGGAACCATCAAATTGAAGATGTATGATGGAATAATTAAAGTTGTTCGAGATGTGCGGCACATGAAAGTCATAAAAAAATTTATTATCCTACGGATTGTTGGATAATAATGCAAGCAAGATTGAAACACGGAAAGGAATCATGAAGGTGTTCCGTGGAGCCCTTATGGTGGTGAAAGGCGAAAAGATAGCAGCAAACTTGTACATGCTGAAGGGAGAGACTTTGCTAGAAGCAGAAGCCTCTGTTGCCTCATGTAGTTCAGATTCTACAATGCTATGGCATCAGAAACTTGGACACATGTCGGAACAAGGAATGAAAGTCCTTGTGGAGTAAAAGATACTTCCCGGCTTAACAAAGGTATCACTTCCTTTGTGTGAGCATTGTATAACAAGTAAGCAGCACCGGTTGAAATTCAACACGTCAAATTCTAGAGGCAAAAGTGTTCTAGAATTGGTTCACTCTGACGTATGGCAAGCACCAGTTACATCCCTAGGCGGAGCAAAATACTTTGTCTCATTTATTAATGACTACTCCAGGAGATGTTGGGTGTACCCTATTAAGAATAAGTCAAATGTGTTTTTAACTTTCAAAAACTTCAAAGCGCGAGTGGAACTTGATTCTGGAAATAAGATCAAGTGTTTCAGAACAGATAATGGAGGAGAATACACAAGCGAAGAATTTGATGACTTTTGCAGGAAAGAAGACATCAAAAGACAGTTCATAGTGGCGAACACTCCTCAACAAAATGGAGTGGCAGAGCGGATGAACAAAACCTTGTTAGAAAGAACAAGAGTAATATTGAGGGATGCAGGCCTAGAAAAAACATTCTGGGCAGAAGCAGTCAATACCGCCTGTTATTTAGTGAATCGAGCTCCATCAACTGTAATAGAGCTGAAGACACCAATGGAGATGTGGACTGGTAAACCATCTGATTATTCAAACCTCCATGTATTTGGAAGTATAATGTACGTGATGTACAAATCCCAAGAAATTTCAAAGTTGGATCCAAAATCCAAGAAATGCAAATTCTTGGGGTATGCTGATGGAGTAAAGGGATATCGCTTGTGGGATCCCACTGCCCGTAAAGTGATCATCAACAGAGATGTTATCTTTTTAGAAGATAAACTACAAAGAAAAAAAGACAATGATAGCGCTGAAAAGTCAGAGACTACTCAGATACATGTGGAAAAAAAAGTTTGAACAAGGAGATTCTTCTGAAGTAGAACCATCACATGATAAACAAGAACCAGAGAGTTCTGAAGCTCCAAGAACTCGTCAATCAAATCGTGTGAGAAGACGTCCCAATTGGCACTCAGATTATGTTATAGAAGGTAATATTGTATACTGCCTTTTAACAGAGGACGGTGAGCCATCAACATATCAGGAGGCAATAAACAGCTCAGATGCTTCACTGTGGATGATGGCGATGCAAGAAGAAATCGAAGCCCTTCATAAAAATAATACATGGGACCTTGTGCCACTACCACAAGGAAGGAAGCCAATTGGTAACAAATGGGTCTTCAAAATCAAGCGAAATGGCGACGATCAAGTTGAGAGATATCGTGCAAGACTGGTGGTCAAGGGATATGCTCAAAAAAAAGGTATTGATTTTAATGAAATATTTTCTCCTGTGGTTCGACTAACAACAGTTCGAGTAGTTTTGGCAATTTGTGCTACATTGGACTTATATCTAGAGCAGCTAGATGTTAAAACAGCTTTTCTTCATGGAAATCTTGAAGAATAGATTTACATGCTCCAGCCTGAAGGGTTTGAAGAAAAAGAAAAGAAGAACTTGGTTTGCAGGTTGAACAAATCTCTGTATGGTCTAAAGCAGGCACTGAGGTGTTGGTATAAGAGATTTGATTCCTTCATTATGTGCCTTGGATACAATAGACTTAATGCAGACCCTTGTGTTTATTTCAAGAGGTCTGGTGATAATAATTTTGTTATATTGCTGTTGTATGTGGATGACATGTTGGTTGCAGGACCCAACAAAGATCATATTGAAGAATTGAAGGCACAACTGGCTAGGGAATTTGAAATGAAGGACTTGAGATCAACAAACAAGATTCTAGGGATACAAATTCACCGAGACAAAAGTAATAGGAAGATTTGGCTTTCACAAAAGAATTACTTGAAGAAGATATTGTCACGATTCAGCATGCAAGATTGTAAGTCAATTTCTACCCCTCTTCCTATTAACTTCAAATTATCCTCCAATATGAGTCCTAGCAGTGAAAAAGAGAGGATGGAGATGTCTCGAGTACCGTATGCATCGTCAGTGGGAAGTTTAATGTTCGCTATGATATGCACAAGACCAGACATTGCACAAGCAGTGAGAGTGGTTAGTCAGTACATGGCGAATCCAAGCAAAGAGCATTGGAATACAGTAAAGAGGATCCTTAGATACATCAAAGGGACCTCAAATGTTGCATTATGTTACGGAGGATCAAACTTACTTATAAATGGGTATGTCGATTCTGACTATGCAGGGGATTTGGATAAAAGCAAATCTACTACAGGATATGTGTTCAAAGTTGCTGGTGGAGCTGTAAGCTGAGTTTCAAAATTGCAGTCAGTTGTGGCTACATCCATAACAGAGGCAGAATATGTAGTAGTAACACAAGCCAGTAAAGAAGCAATTTGGTTGAAGATGCTATTGGAGGAGCTTGGGCACAATCAAGAGTATGTCTCTCTATTTTATGACAGTCAAAGCGCTTGCATCTAGCAAGAAATCCAGCATTTCATTCAAGGACAAAGCACATACGAGTTCAATACTATTTCATTCGTGAAAAGGTGGAACAAGGAACGGTAGATATGCAAAAAATCCATACCAAAGACAACATAGCAGATTTCATGACAAAGGCGATCAACGCTGATAAATTTACTTGGTGCCGATCCTCTTGTGGCCTGTCAAAGACGTAAGCAACATGAAGGTACTAGGTAGAAAGAATGGTATGAAGATATGATTGTTCTAATCAAATCTTCAAGTGGGAGATTGTTGAAAATTCAATGCACCTTTCGGTGCAAGTTGAAATTGGAGAAAAAAAATTAATTAAATCCACCGAAATATGGTAAGTCAAAAAAGGGGTTGTAATTGTTGAAAATGAGAATGGGAAAATTACAAAGTTTAGTCACTAAAGTTTAGGGTATTTACAAATTAGTCCTTAAAACTTCAACTATAAATACCCTAGCTCATTTAGCTTCAAAACCATCCCAAAGCATTCTAGCTTTCTTCCAATACTAGAGAGAATTTAGAGAGTTTCTTGAGAGTTGTTTTCTCCTTTTTATCAAGAGAGAATTATCATTGTTTTCTCCTTGGTAGATCGAGAGAGGATGTAATTCCTATTTTTCTCATAGTGAAATTCTTCTACCGTTGCCCGTGGTTTTTTACCCTATATTATTTAGGGGTTTTCCATGTAAATTTTGTGTCTCTTTTATCTTCAATTTTTATTTTCTCAAATTATCAATTGCATTTTTACTCTATCCGATAGCCGTCTTCCGCAACAGTATGCACTCAAAGCAACCTTGAGGATGAAAACAATCAAGGACTTGCCTTTTAAAACTGCCACAGCCCAAGTAATCTCACCCTCTCAATCCCTCACTTCCCTATTAACATTGTAGAGCCTAAGAATGACCCTCTACACTTCCTTTGCAAAAACACATTCGAAGAAGAAAATATGGTTTCTAGTCTCCAGCATACAACCACAATTTTGACAAAGTTCATCAAATGCCCATCCTCATCATTCTATCAACAGTGGGCAACTTGTCTAAAAGCCATCCATCCAATGATTGAATGCTTAGGTACATTCAATGAAAACCACAACAGCCTGTGCCAAGCCACCTTATCCTTTTTCACTCTAATCTCACTCCAATACTCCCTAGTCTGCCTCATTAAACTGTTTGCACCAGTAAACAGCATGTGAAACGCACTTATGAGTTTCAAAACTTTCCTCAATCCCCAATTAAAAGTTAGGTTGCTAATCTCCTACCAAACATTATCTCCTTTGAGAACATACTCCCGAATCCAAGCCACCCACAAAGATCCTTCTCCAACAAGAATCCTTTTTAGTAAGGTGAGCATACAAACCTTATTCCAGCATTTCAAGTTCTTAATCCCCAACCCTCCTTCAGCTTTAGGTGTACAAACCTTGTCCCAGCACACTCTAGCTCCCCTAGCAGAGACATTATTTCCCTTCCACAGGAACCTAGCACAAAGTTGTTCAACCCTGCTCACCACAGCTGCAGGCAATACAAGCTGCATGCACCAAAAGTTAGCTACATTGAACAGTACAACACCAATGAGCTGCAATCTAGCTGCATAACTAAGAAATCTATTAGCCAATTGCCTCAACTTTGCCTTTACCTTCTCCACAAGATTGTCACAATCCTTAACAGACAGTTTCCTAGGGGAAAGAAACACCCCCGAATACCTCACAGGTAATTTTCCAAGCTAGAAACCAGTCACCCTTTGAATTAACTCCAGTTGATCCTCTGCAACTCCTGAAGCAAATAATTGAGATTTAGCAACATTTAACCTCAGTCCTGAAAACTCATAAAACTTCCTAAGTACATTATGATTTTTTATTGTATTCCGCCTCTAAATAAAATATTTATATTATCTAAATAACATTTATGATATTTTAGGGATTATGTATTAAGCAACACATAAAGTAAGAACATATTGCATTAGTATTTAATAAGTTGGCTGATCAAATAAAAATTATTGTAATTGGAATGCAAATTTGGGTACTGTTGATGCCGATCAAACATCGTTCTGTTGTTCGATCCATCACCAACAAGTTTAAATAGGGGTACGAATTTGTGAGAGTGATTGAGTTGGGGCTTTAATTAAATGAGTATTATTATCGAAGAATATTAGATTCATAAATATTTTTAAAGATAAATATATGTATATATATATATATATATATATTAATAATACAAATTTTATAGTGAATGAACATAAATACAATTTTAGAATAAATATAACTAATAAAAATATATAACAAATAAAAAATTAAGATAGATACATAGTCACCTTAAACTTGCTGTAGATCCACCGTTTATTTCAATTGTGAGTTATCGTGTAGGCATATATAATGTATTGTATAATAATTATTTTGTGTTTTTTTTTCAAGAACTAAAATGATAATCTTTTTTATATGGATTATTTTTTGATATATTAGAGAGAATTTTTATTTTTAAAATTATTTTAATTTATTATTGTATGTACTTAATTAATGTCTTAAAAATTTTCAACCGCTAGTATATTAAATAATTATTCTTTTATCATATTGCAAATATTAGAATTGTGTATTCAAACCAAATATCCCCTCACAAGGCCAGAAGCCAATCTATACCAATTATCCTTTTATTTATTTTTCTATTTCAAAGAAAAGTAAAAGAAACAGACATTTTTTTGTAATTATACATCTTTTATTTTACATTCTTTTTATAATTTTGTTGACTATATCATTAAGAAGTCTAAGAATACATAACTTGTTAGGACTTTCTTCATTAGAAATACATGTAAAACCAAAAGTCTAAGAACCTCATATAATTTTTTAGTTTAATGCAACTTATTAAATTAGGTAGCTGATTAATTTACTCTTCAAGTCCAAATGCAACCTATTAAATTATGTAGCTAATTGATTTCTTCTTAGTCTTGACAATTATATAGTCGACCATTATTTTGAATTCTTCACACATAAGCAATAGGTAATTACTCTCATCCCATAGCTCATTTCGTTGAATTAGTCTCAAAATCCAAAAGACTATGGGTGTTAAAAATAGGATAAACTACACCCATGACCACTTAACTATGGATGAATTTTATTTTGACCATCAATCTTTTAATTTTCTTAATCAGACCATTTAATTATTTAGGTATTGCTAATCAAGCCACATGTCATTAACATTTAACGGATAAACTAACATGACTGTTAAAAATTTTGTATAATTAAGCAACGTATAAATGGGTAAATAATTAGACTAATTTGTTTAACATCCACATTAGCTCCTATGTTAAATATTAAAGATTGATAGCTTTATTGGCAATATTTCAATTAGGCTTCAAAGCTAGGCCTAAAAGCTATTAAATTTATCTTATGATTTCGTCAATATATTAAATAATCTATTGATACTAATTTTGAGAAGTAAACTTCAATGAAGACCTTGACCAATCTTCAATTCTACTAAATTTATCTTATGACTTCGTCAATATATTAAATAATCTATTAATACTAATTTGAGACGTAAACTTCGATGACTTTATTATTATTATTATTATTGCAGAGGGAGTGAAGATAAAACTAACGACTAAAAACTATGAAACAGTAACCAAGGTTGCAGCCCTCTCTACGGGGTCATCGTCCTTCAAAAGCGGTACCAGCAGTTCCGGCGGGTACTGAAAGAAATGATAGCCAAATGGATGACTTTAATTTGATTAACTAATCAAACTAAATGATACCATATTACCATTAACCTCTCTCTCTCTCTCCATATATATTCAGTTCTTCTAAGAGTGTTTAAAAATTAATAGGGATAACTTTTTTATTTCTAAAAATATTAAGATCATAATAGGTACGTCATGGAAATTTGCTAAAGAGCTAATCAGCTAATTAAGCGTTGTTAAATTTTAATTAATTAAAGGATTATTTTAAAAATAAGTTCTCAAAATATATTGTTTCTAACCTACAATATATTTAAAGGTAATTTGTATGCATTTGATATGGTTTCATGTTTAGTGATGATGACAATTACGCAAGATGGTTTTATATGGTAAAATGTTGATTTTGGACTTTAATAAGCATTTTTTTTTCTTAATTTGATTTGTTGTATACACGTCCAAATAAGAGCATCGATACAAAAAAATTAAAGATTATTTCATATTTTGAGTTTTGTTTATACAAGTATTGATATCAGGTGTTAGTATTGTTACCTATTTAGGAGTGTTGGTACCATAAGTTTATAATTATTTTCTTGGAAATTCAACTTTCAATTAGATATTAATGCTTTATAGATGGTATCGATGCTATAGTGTCTTCACTAACAAATTAATTTGATTCTCTCTCTCTCTTTCTAAGCCTACTTAAATTTTGAGTTTTTGTAATTAAGTCTCAAAATGTGTGAAATTGTATTTTAGACCCCTTCTGATATTTTGATTTATAATTAGACCCTCATTGTTTAATATGATGCTTTAGTCCCTAAATGAAGGATTGTGGTTTGTTTAAATGTGAGATTGTTTGATTTAGTTCGATTCAAATTTTACTATGTTATGATCAATAGATGTGACATCCAAAACTTGATTTTTCGTCTAGACCGAGTTGAGAGTATTACACCTATCCTACATAAAAATTTAATTAGTGTGAATTATTGAATACGACAAACATTAAACTAGTCTTTAAATATGATAAATTTATACTTTCTTAAAATGAAGAATAGGTAGGGAAAAGACATTTGAGAAGGTTTAATTGTGATTGAGACTACATTTAATGAGAATAAAGTTACAACTTTTAACTTTCTCAAGAAATTTGTGAAAAGAATAATATTATTCATAAATATTGTTTTCTTTATTTCCCTTAAGGGCCATAGGTGGAGTATATTAAGAAATAGAAAGTTAATCATATCTCTGATGCTTATCTAATTTAAATTAATTCAATTGTGTTAAAAACAATCACTTGTCTCGTGATAAATATTCAATTTGATTTGTTAAATTATCATATTGTTTTCTACAAATTCATTCACAATTTATGAAAAGGAAATGGCAACCAACAACTTCAGGCGTTTCACAAATTCTATATAAAGCCCTGCAGTGCACAGCAAGACACCAGAAAACCAAATATTTTCGAGGAAAACATCTTGTGAAGAAATATGGAGAAACATATTATCTTTGCATCGGCCATGATATTTCTCCTCGCCATGGCACCAGTCTATGGCCAATACTACTCCGAAACCATTACGCCGCCTCCTCGGCAGGAGCGAATGACCCGACTCCACTTCTTCCTTCATGATATCCTCAGCGGCCAAAACCCTAGTGCTGTCATGATATCCCGTCCCAACATCACAGGGTCCTCAATTTCATTCGGAAGCTTGTTTGCGATCGACGATCCCCTCACCGTAGGGCCTGAACCGACGTCGGAGATCATAGGAAACGCTCAAGGAATGTACGTATCATCGAGTCGAGACCCTGCCATGTTCACTGCCGTTATGTATGCCGATTTTGCGTTTACGAGTGGCAGGTTCAATGGCAGCTCCTTTAGTTTGTTCTCAAGGAATCCGTCTTCACCGCCAGTTCGTGAATTGGCTATTGTGGGAGGGAGAGGTGCGTTTCGGATGGCCAGCGGGTTTGCTTTTATTCGGAACAGCTTTTTGAATTTGACGACAGGCGATACGATTGTGGAGTTCAATGTTACTTTGTACCATTACTGAACCAGATTGCCGTGAATGAATATCTAATAATAAGATCAGTAAAGGAGTACTATACATTCCTTTGACTGAAGCATAAAGATACTGATACGATCTTTGATTATACTATTTATCTCTTCAATAAAACTCATTTGACTTAGTAAAAAAAAAACTGTTCATCTTGTTTTTCCAAATATATTTGTTTTATTTTATAATATATTTTTACAGTACAGTCTTTGAATTTGTTTCCATGATTAATATTTATCAACCTGTTTACTTCGGGAAATATGTATGCGTTGGTTTTTCAAATACAATTGGCAATTTTAACATAAATATCAAATTCACGTGAGCTGAAACTTGAATTTCTTGGCTTTCTAATTTTTAAAGCTTTCGTCATTAGGTAAAAGTTTAATTCATAATTTATTGAATGAGTTGGTATTTTTATTGAGGCGTAAATACTGTTAGCTCTTTTTCTTGGAGAGTATATTGGTCCTAACGTTTTATGAATAGAAATCGTTAGTTAACAAACTGTTAATGTTAAAAAATTGAGTCTTGTTACCCTAAAACGAAACATTGAGAATCAAAATACTTTAAAAAGAAAATTAATATGGCCAATATGACTATTCAATTAAATGTTATGGGTCTTTTTATCCTAAAATGAATCATTTAAGGTCAAAATACTAAAAAAAACTTAAAATAACTATTTTAATAAACATGGTGAACTAATTTTAGTATTATATCGTTTATTATTTCATAATATCAATTTTTTTTACATAAATCATAATATCAATTTAATTCTTTATAATTTGTAACATATACATACGTATATATAGGAGATACTCTTTTGTAAGAATAATTTCATAACTTATTTCAAATACAATTTATAACCTTGATTTTTTAACAAAGTGATTATCATCTGATTGTGTACATAAATCTATATTTTATTTTATTGGGAAAATATAGATCATTTATGTTGTATAGCATCTTTAAGAAAATTCCTAGGGAAAACAATTCATGAACAGAGAATTCAAAAGGGCTCGGCATCATGCAACTGAGTCAATTAAACCAAATCTTATTTTATACTTTTTTAATAAATTAAGGATTAGTCTTATCTAAAGACTAAAACTATGTTGCGGAAGATGGCTATCGGATATAGGAAATATCGCAACTGATAATTTGAGAAAATAAAAATGAAGATAAAAGAGACATAAAATTTACGTGGAAAACCTCTAAAAATTTAGGGTAAAAACCACGGGCAACGGTAGAAGAATTTTACTATGATAAAATAGGAATTACAACCTCTCTTCATCTACTAAGGAGAAAACAATGATAATTCTCTCTTGATAAAAAGGAGAAAATAACTCTAAAGAAACTCTCTAAATTCTCTCTAGTATTGGAAGAAAGCTAGAATGCTTTGGGATGGTTTTGAAGCTAAATGAGCTAGGGTGTAACAACCCGGATATTTTCAAAATAATATTTAATTGAAATTGGAGGATTTAGTTGTGAAAATCGGTAAATTGTGGGGACTAAATTGAAAGATTTTAAAATTTGGAGCTTGTTTTAGAGTTAAAGAAAATGCAGGGACCAAACCTTGAATTTACCCAAGAAAGTTAGGTATGTTATGTTATAAACGTGGTTTTCTGTTTCAAAACAGAAAACCACACCTCAATTGCTCTCAAATTCCCTTCCCCCTACGCCGGTTTCCGACTTAGATCCCGACGCCGTTCGACCTCCAATCGTAAAATTAAAACCACCGTCGTGTTCATCTTCGACCCGTGAACAAAACTCAGTAAATCAATTATAGCGAAACGCTGTCAAACGACGTGAATTTCGAGTCAAAGTCTCGACGTTTTTTTAGCACTACCGCCGAGAAAATCTTAAATTCATCTCCGATCGTTGATCGGTTTTCGACACCTCCCGCACCATCGTGTTCCTTGTGCCGTTTCGAGTCCGCCGGTGTCAACCTTGGTATCCGTAGACGGCGGCGCGTGAGGGGGTGGAGCAGTCAAAGATTCGGCCGAGTTGAAATCGAGTTCTCCGCCGTTCAAAAATTTGAACCGATCTTTGTAAGTATCTCAAAATCGCTCAAAATAATTTTTAGAAATTTTTCCGTAATATTTAGACCCCCGGAGGAGGCCTCACGCGCCACACGCGCCGCCGCAGGGAGAGTGAGTGGCTGAAAACCGGTCTGACCGGTCCGACCCGACCGTTGACCCGACCGTTGACCGTTGACTTCCTTTGACCAAAACTTAAAATGGCTTTGACCGACCATTAAACGACCGTTAATCTTTTCCGAGTATAACTATTCTGATAGCTTTCGACGTCCTGAATCCGTTTCCGAAGTCCGTTTCGTCAAATTCAAACCCGAAGGCCTCCAAATTGACGGTCAAAGTGGTTGACTTTGACTTTGACCAAGAATTTAAATTTTCGAAAAGACATACTTTATGTTTTTCGACGTCCTGATTCCGCAATCCGTTTTGCCAAATTCAAACCCGAAATCCTCTAAATTGATAGTTAAACCCTGAAAATGCTTATATACTTAAGAATTTAGCTTTGAACAATTAAGTAAGATTTGAGGTTGATAAATTATTATTGTTTGAAGGTACAAGAGACTCTCCGGATCGTTCGACAGCTCGACCCAACTCTTCTAGATCAATTAAACCACGTGTGCCAGTATTCACCCGTAAGACCCGTAAATTTTATGATTTTAGAGATTTATTTATGTTACCCATAAGTAATATAGTGTTATTATAAAATAGGTTCGAAAACTGTAGCAGAGCGTGGTGAAACCAGCAATCAGTAGATCTACTATTTGAACCTATTATCAAGGTGTGTTCCCTAATTATTACTGAACTGTTTTATTGGTTTTAATATGAGGTACACTGAGTTCTCTGGTTACTGTTTTATTGATGCACCAATTTAATGTGATGATTTATGGAATTTGTGTCACAGTGCAATTGAACTTTTGGATTGAATTACAATAGTATAGCTCTGATCAAGCTAATAAACAGAATGGGCCTAATGTGACTCTTGGGGCCCCAAGATGCATTAGGTTGGCTTCCCTTGCTGTGTGCTTAGGGTAAGCTATATGGACTTGGACTTACGGGCTTAAGGATACAAGCTCTAAAGCTTATCCTTAGGTTGGCTTTCTTTTTGCTGTGTGCTTAGAGTAAGCTATATGGAAAATAGTTTTGGAAATTACTGATGGTGTACAAGAAAAATGTTTAAACTATGATTTTTAAAAGTTAAACTCTTTTATGAATTTATGATATTTACTGGACTATGATTTGTTTAATGTACCTATTGTGATTTTAAGGTAATATTGGGACACACTGAGCCTAGATCACTTTTCGAAAATGTTTTTCCCCTTTTTAGATATTGTTGGTTAGATACATCGGTTTGAGCACTTGGAGGATCAACATATCTCTTGAAGTATATCTGATTGTAATGTTTTATCTTGCTAGTTGACTTTATTTTGGTGACATAGACCTTATTTTAAAGTATCGTATTTTAGGATGATGACACTTGTGCTATTACTGTTCGTTTTATTATGATTTTGATTTTGAATACCTGTTTTAAATTAATTTATTACTTATTGGTATTATATTTACAAATTGGGTTTTTATGGTATAATTTATTTCATGACATTTATAATGTGATTTTACATTGATTGAATAACGGTTTCAGAAAATGTCTTTAAGAATCATAATGTGATCCACTAGACTTAGTCAAAACGCATAGGCCGGGTCTAGGGGGTTACATTTATTGGTATCAGAGCTTTTGGTTTTTAACCCTCGGACTGTGTAAGAGTCCACATTGAAAATACGGTTTTGAAATATTTTACAAAACAAGTTACGAAGGCCATGTCATAAGTTATTAAGATTTTAACTGTGTTCGAGACTCCAAGTGCTTGTCTAACCCTAAGTTTTATCTCCTGTAGTAAACTCGAGATCCACCAAAAAAATGAGTGCTAGACGTGGTCGTCGAACTAGCCGTGGACGTGGTCGAGTGGCTAGATTTACAGATCCGATCGATGAGATACGGGTAGATCCCCCACCTCCGATAGGTGATCATGCTCCTACGACCCCAACGAATCTGCCTCATGCCGCTGGTATTGGCATGACTTCACCGATCATAGGAGCGACGAATATTGAGTCCGAGCCTACCAGAGTTGCATTGGATGAGAATTTTGATAGACAGTTTCTGCAATTAATACAGGGAGCAGTTAGAGCTACTGGTGTTGTATCCGAGGTTCATATTTCACAGACTTTGATTGCCAATGGAGTTAGAATTTTTGGGGGACAGATTGGTGGAGCTCCTATTGAAGCTGAGGATTGGCTACAGGATACAGAGAGACGCATGGATCAGTTGGGTTTAGACTCAACTAAGAGATATCAGGGTGATGTGGTGATGTTAGATGGCAATGCCTATACTTGGTGGGAGTCAGTGACCAGTAGTGTTCCTACCGATCGTTTGACTTGAAATTTCTTTAAGGATTGCTTTCGGAGTCGTTTTTTGGGAGAACGCTACTTAGCTCAGAGACGTCAGCAGTTTCAAGACCTGGTTCAGGGAGACATGACTGTTTCTGAGTATGAGATCGAGTTCTTGAAGTTGCTGAAGTATGGATTCAGTATAGTACCTACTGAGAGAGATCGATGTCGTAAATTTGCCCTTGGACTCAGATACGAGCTGCGTAAGCAAGTTGTAACCCATCAGGATGAGATATTTGATGGGCTGGTAGGCAGAGCCAAAGATGCTGAAGAGGTGGAGGTTTTAGCTTCTGGTAGAGAGCGTGTTGAACAGGAACGATCTAAGAAATTTTCAGGCCCGATGGAGTCATCAGCACAATCCGGGAAAAGGACTCGTACTTCAGTCCCTCCGAGAAGCAATACACGTTTCAGGCCTGCAGCGTCCTCACCGTTAGTTGGCAGTCGAGGCGGTTCCTCGTCGTATTATCATGGGTTCCTCTGTGAGTATTGCGGTAAACAACACACAGGAGAGTGTCGTAAGAAGATGGGTATTTGCTATCAGTGTGGATCTAGTGGTCATTATCAGAGGGATTGTCCTCAGCTAGCTTTGTTTGAGCAGACCGCTACCCATACTCCTGTACGTTCTCAGACTACAGTACAGACTCCAATTAGAGATCGTAGCCAAGTAAAGGCTCGTGGTTCAGCATCTAGGACTGATAGTAGAGCCCAACCTCAGCAAAATAGAGGGCCAACAATTTCTGAGGCTAGACAGCCAGCTTTGGTTTATACCACTAGACGTCGGGAGGACAAAGATGAGCCTGAGGTTATTGCAAGTACATTTACTATTTATTCTATCCCATACTTTGCATTACTGGACAATGGCTCCACTCACTCCTATGTATCGAGCTCAGTATCTCGAAACCTTCAGATTTCGATCGAGAACACTGAAAATACTGTTACAGTTACGAGTCTAGTAGGACAAGCGGTATTAATGAATAAAGTATTTCGACGTTGTCCTCTCGAGGTTCAGGGAGAAATTTTTCTCGCTGATCTTATGGAGCTTCCTTTAGAGGAGTTCGATCTAATTCTTGGGATGGATTGGTTGAATAAACACAAGGTAAATCTGGATTGCGAATACAAGCGGGCTACTCTAAAGACTTCAGATGGTCGGACTGTTATGTTAATTGGTGAACGGCGTGGCTATCTCTCCAATATAGTTTCAGCGATGGAAATTGATTGTATGATCCGGAAGGGATATGAGACTTTCATTGCTTGTATTTTGAACACTAAAGGTTCATTATCCACGATCGATGAGATCCGTACAGTTAGCGAGTTTCCTGATGTCTTTCCAGAAGAGTTGCCTGGTTTACCTCCTGATAGAGAGGTAGAGTTCGAGATAGAGACTTATCCGGGATTTGTACCTATTTCTATGGCACCTTATCGCATGGCTCCAAAAGAACTTAAGGAGTTGAAGGTCCAATTGCAAGAATTATTCGATCGAGGATTTATTCGGCATAGTACTTCACCATGGGGAGCTCTAGTTCTGTTCGTGAAAAAGAAGGATGGGTCGCTAAGATTATGTATTGACTATTGGAAGTTAAACCAGATGACGGTCAAGAATAAATATCCACTACCCAGGATTGATGACTTATTTGATCAGTTACAAGGAGCTACTGTATTCTCTAAGATTGATCTTCTTTCGGGGTATTATCAATTGAAATTTAAAGGATCTGATGTTGCAAAGACGGCCATTCGTACTAGATATGGTCATTATGAATTCTTAGTGATGCCTTTTGGTTTGATGAATGCTACTGCAGCTTTCATGGATTTGATGAATCGGGTGTTCTGACCATATTTGGATCAATTTGTGGTGGTCTTTATTGATGATATTTTGATCTATTCTCGTACTGAGGCAGAGCATGGCGAGCATTTGAAGATCGTTTTGCAGACTTTGAGAGAGCATCGTCTATATGCCAAACTAAGCAAGTGTGATTTTTGGCTTCAAGAAGTGTCATTTATGGGGCATATTATTTCTGTGCGAGGTATTCAGGTCGATCCAAGCAAGATTGAAGCTATTGTGAATTGGAAACGACCCAAGAATATCTCTGAGATTCGCAGTTTCTTGGGCTTGGCTGGTTATTATCGACGTTTTGTTGAGGGCTTTTCTATCATTGCTTGTCCTTTGACAAAGTTGTTAAGGAAGAATGTACCGTTTGACTGGGGTGAGGCACAACAGGAGAGCTTTGGGAAATTAAAGGCGGTATTGACTCAAGCACCAGTATTGATTCAACCAGAGTCCGAGAAGGATTTTACAGTGTATAGTGATGCGTCACAGTCAGGACTCGACTGTGTTCTAATGCAGGAAAGTAAGGTGGTGGCTTATGCATCCCGTCAGCTGCGACCGCATGAGTGTAATTATCCTACTCATGATTTGGAGTTAGCAGCAGTGATTTTTTCCTTGAAGATTTGGAGACACTATCTTTATGGAGAGAAGTGTTACATTTTCACGGATCATAAGAGTTTAAAGTATCTTCTGACCCAGAAGGAGCTTAATTTGAGACAGCGACGCTGGCTAGAGCTTCTAAAGGATTATGATTCCGTGATTGATTATCGCCCTGGTAAAGCTAATATTGTAGCGGATGCTTTGAGTCGAAAGGCGGTAACAGAGTTGAGATCATTAATGGCCAGGATGAATTTATATGACGATGGCACTATGTTAGCAGAATTACAAGTTAAGCCGACCTTGGTTGATGAGATCAAAGCTAAGCAGCCCCTTGATAGCTCCTTGCTTTCCATCTTTGAGCAAGTAGAGAAAGGGACAAGCTCAGATTACGCCCTTGATCAGGATGAAGTTTTATGCTTCAAAGGTCGGTATTGTGTGTCGGATGATGCTGAGTTGAGGCAGACTATCCTTACAGAGGCTTATAGTAGTCCATATGCTATGCACCCCGGTGGAGATAAGATGTATCGGAATTTGAGAGAGAGGTATCATTGGGTTGGCATGAAGAAGGACATCTCGAATTTTGTGGCGAGGTGTTTGACTTGTCAGCAAGTTAAGGCGGAACATCAACATCCATCAGGTTTTTTACAACCTATCAAGATTCCTGAATGGAAATGAGAGCGTATTACTATGGATTTTGTTACTGGTTTACCTATGACTCCTTCGAAAAAGGACTCAATTTGGCTGATTGTTGACAGACTTACAAAGTCAGCTCACTTCATTCCTGTACGGGTAAATTATACGTTGGACAAGTTGGCGAGGTTGTATATTTCAGAGATTGTTAGATTGCATGGTGTTCCGTTATCTATCATTTCAGATCGAGATCCGAGATTTACTTCGAGATTTTGGAAGGCGCTACATACGGCTTTGGGTATGAGATTGGATTATAGTACCTCCTTCCACCCACAAACTGATGGTCAATCTGAGAGAGTAATTCAGATTCTGGAGGATATGTTACGGGGTTGTGTAATTGCTTTTCATGGTAGCTGGGAGAACTTTTTGCCTTTGGCTGAATTCGCTTATAATAACAGTTACCAGACCAGCATTCGTATGGCACCCTATGAAGCACTCTATGGGCGTAGGTGTCGCACCCCGATTTGTTGGACTGAGTTGCGTGATAGGAAGACTTTGGGACCTGAGTTAGTGCGGGAGACAGGGGACACAGTCAGATTGATCCGTAACCGTCTGAAAGAGGCATTTGATAGGCAGAAATCTTATGCAGATCAAAGGATGAAGGATATACAGTTTGACGTTCAAGATCAGGTTTTTCTCAAGGTATCTCCATGGAAGAAAGTATTGAGATTTGGACGTAAGGGTAAACTGAGTCCGCGATTTATTGGGCCGTATCGTATTCTGAAGAAAGTTGGACCTGTTGCTTATCAGCTTGAGTTGCCTTCCCATCTTAGTCGTATTCATGATGTTTTTCATGTGTCTATGTTAAGGCGATACCGTCCAGATCCAGATCACATCATTCAAGTTGATGAGGTAGAGCTGAGACCTGATTTGTCATATGAGGAGGAGCCCATCCAGATCTTAGAAAGAGATGAGCGAGTTCTTCGGAATAGGCGTATTCCAATGGTCAAAGTTCAATGGAGTAATCGAGGCCCCCCAGAAGCTACTTGGGAGACATTGGAGTCAATGGAGGCTCAGTTTCCTCAACTATTCTCATAAGGTAAATTTTGAGGACGAAATTTCTTGTAGAGGGGGAGAATTGTAACAACCCGGATATTTTCAAAATAATATTTAATTGAAATTGGAGGTTTTAATTGTGAAAATCAGAAAAATATGGGGACTAAATTGAAAGATTTTAAAACTTGGAGCTTGTTTTAGAGTTAAAGAAAATTCAGGGACCAAGCCCTGAATTTACCCAAGAAAGTTAGGTATGTTATGTTATAAACGTGGTTTTCTATTTCAAAACAGAAAACCACACCTCAATTGCTCCCAAATTCCCTTCCCCTTACGCCGGTTTCCGACTTAGATCTCGACGTCGTTCGATCTCCAATTGTAAAATTGAAACCACCGTCGTGTTCATCTTCGACCCGTGAACAAAACCCAGTAAATCAATTATAGCGAAACGCTGCCAAACGACGTGAATTTCGAGTCAAAGTCTCGACTTTTTTTAGCACTACCACCGAGAAAATCTTAAATTCATCTCCGATCGTTGATCGGTTTTCGACACCTCCCACATCATCGTGTTCCTTGTGCCGTTTTGAGTCCGCCGGTGTCAACCTTGGTATCCGTCGACGGCGGCGCGTGAGGGGGTGGAGCAGTCAAAGATTCGGCCGAGTTGAAATCGAGCTCTCCGCCGTTCAAAAATTTGAACCGATCTTTGTAAGTATCTCGAAATCGCTCAAAATAATTTTTAAAAAAATTTTCGTAATTTTTAGACCCCCCGGAGGAGGCCTCACACGCCACACGCGCCGCCGCAGGGAGAGTGAGTGGTTGAAAACCGGTTTTGACCGGTCTGAACCGGTCTGACCCGATCCGACCCGACCGTTGACCCGACCCGACCGTTGACCGTTGACTTCCTTTGACCAAAACTTAAAATGGCTTTGACCGACCATTAAACGACCGTTAATCTTTTCCGAGTATACATATTCTGATAGTTTTCGACGTCCCGAATCCATTTCCGAAGTCCGTTTTGTCAAATTCAAACCCGAAGGCCTCCAAATCGATGGTCAAAGTGGTTGACTTTGACTTTGACCAAGAATTTAAATTTTTGAAAAGACATACTTTATATTTTTCGATGTCCTGATTTCGATTCCGCAATCCGTTTGGCCAAATTCAAAGTCGAAATCCTCCAAATTGATAGTCAAACCCTGAAAATGCTTATATACTTAAGAATTTAGCTTTGAACAATTAAGTCAGATTTGTGGCTAATAAATTATTATTGTTTGAAGGTACAAGAGACTCTCCGGATCGTTCGACAGCTCGACCCAACTCTTCTAGATCAATTAAACCACGTGTGCCAGTATTCACCCGTAAGACCCGTAAATTTTATGATTTTAGAGATTTATTTATGTTACCCATAAGTAATATAGTGTTATTATAAAATAGGTTCGAAAATTGTAGCAGAGCGTGGTGAAACCAGCAATCAGTAGATCTACTATTTGAACCTATTATCGAGGTGTGTTCCCTAATTATTACTGAACTATTTTATTGGTTTTAATATGAGGTACACTGAGTTCTTTGGTTACTGTTTTATTGATGCACCAATTTAATGTGATGATTTATGGAATTTGTGTCACGGTGCAATTGAACTTTTGGATTGAATTACAATAGTATAGCTCTGATCAAGCTAATAAACAGAATGGGCCTAATGTGACTCTTAGGGCCCCAAGATGCATTAGTTTGGCTTCCCTTGCTGTGTGCTTAGGGTAAGCTATATGGACTTGGACTTACGGGCTTAAGGATACAATCTCTAAAGCTTATCCTTAGGTTGGCTTTCTTTTTGTTGTGTGCTTAGAGTAAGTTATATAGAAAATAGTTTTGGAAATTACTGATGGTGTACAAGAAAAGAGTTTAAACTATGATTTTCAAAAGTTAAACTCTTTTATGAATTTATGAGATTTACTGGACTATGATTTGTTTAATATACCTATTGTGATTTTAAGGTAATATTGGGACACACTGAGCCTAGCTCACTTTTCGAAAATGTTTTTCCCCCTTTCAGATACTGTTGGTTAGATACATCGGTTCGAGCACTTGGAGGATCAACATATCTCTTGAAGTATATCTGATTGTAATGTTTTATCTTGCTAGTTGACTTTATTTTGGTGACATGGACCTTATTTTAAAGTATCGTATTTTAGGATGATGACACTTGTGCTATTACTGTTCGGTTTATTATGATTTTGATTTTGAATACCTGTTTTAAATTAATTTATTACTTATTGGTATTATATTTACAAGTTGGGTTTTAATGGTATAATTTATTTCATGACATTTATAATGTGATTTTACATTGATTGAATAATGGTTTCAGAAAATGTCTTTAAGAATCATAATGTGATCCACCAGACTTTGTCAAAACGCATAGGTCGGGTCTAGGGGGTTACATAGGGTATTTATAGTTGAAGCTTAAGGACTAATTTGTAAATACCCTAAATTATAATGACTAGAATTAAGATTTAACCATTGTCCAAATTCAACTAATTTAGTTGCAAAATTTGACAATTATATTCGGTGCATAAATGTGCACTTTCGGTGCACCCCATGTTTCTGACTTTTAACAATCTCCCACTTGAAGATTTGATTGGAACAATCATATCTTCACCCCATTCTTTCTACCTTGTATCATCATGTTGCTTACGTCTCTGACAGACCATAAGAGGATCGACACCAAGTAAATTTATCAGCGTTGATTGCCTTCGTCATAAAATCTGCTATGTTGTCTTTGGTTTGGATCTTCTGCATATCTACAATTCCTTCTTCCACCTTTTCACGAATGAAATGGTACTGAACTCGTATGTGCTTTGTCCTTGAATGAAATGATGGATTCCTTGCTAGATGCAAGGCGCTTTGACTGTCACAAAACAGAGAGACATACTCTTGATTGTGCCCAAGCTCCTCCAATAGCATCTTCAACCAAATTGCTTCTTTATTGGCTTGTGTAGCTGCTACATATTCTGCCTCTGTTATGGATGTAGCCACAATTGACTGCAATTTTAAAACCCAGCTTACAGCTCCATCAGCTATTTTAAACACATATCATGTAGTAGATTTGCTTTTATCCAAATCCCATGCATAGTCAAAATCAACATACCCATTGATAAGTAAATTTGATCCTCCGTAACATAATGTAATATTTGAGGTCCCTTTGATGTATCTTAGGATCCTCTTTACTGTATTCCAATGCTCTTTTTCTGGATTCGCCATGTACCGACTAACCACTCCCTGCTTGTTCAATGTATGGTCTTGTGCATATCATAGCGAACATTAAACTTCCCACTGCTGATGCATACGGTACTCGAGACATCTTCATCCTCTCTTCTTCACTGCTAGGACTCATACTGGAAGATAATTTGAAGTTAATAGGAAGAGGGGTAGAAATTGACTTACAATCTTGCATGTTGAATCGTGACAAGATCTTCTTCAAGTAATTCTTTTGTGAAAGCTAAATTTTCCTATTACTTCTGTCTCTGTGAATTTGTATCCCTAGAATCTTGTTTGCTAATCCCAAGTCCTTCATTTCAAATTCCCTAGTCAGTTGTGCCTTCAATTCTTCAATATGATCTTTGTTGGGTCATGCAACCAACATGTCATCCACATACAACAACAATATAACAAAATCGTTATCACCAGACCTCTTGAAATAAGCACAAGGGTCTGCATTAAGTCTACATAATGAATGAATCAAATCTCTTATACCAACACCTCGGCACCTGCTTTAGACCGTACAGAGATTTGTTCAACCTACAAACCAAGTTCTTCTTTTCTTTTTCTTCAAAACCTTCAGGCTGGAGGATATAAATCTCTTCTTCAAGATTTCCATGAAGAAAAGCTGTTTTAACATCTAGCTGCTTTAGATATAAGTTCAATGTAGCACACATTGCCAAAACTACTCGAACTGTTGTTAGTCGAACCACATGAGAGAATATTTCATTGAAATCAATACCTTCTTTTTGAGCATATCCTTTGACAACCAGTCTTGCACGATACCTCTCAACTTGATCATCACCATTTCGCTTGATTTTGAAGACCCATTTGTTACCAATTGGCTTCCTTCCTTGTGGTAGTGGCACAATGTCCCATGTATTATTTTTATGAAGGGCTTCGATTTCTTCTTGCATCGCCATCATCCACGGTGAAGCATCTGAGCTGTTTATTGCCTCCTGGTATGTTGATGGCTCACCGTCCTCTGTTAAAAGGCAGTATGCAATATTACCTTCTATAACATAATCTAAGTGCCAATTGGGACGTCTTCTCACACGATCTGATTGACGAGTTGTTGGAGCTGTAGAACTCTCTGGTTCTTGTTCATCATGTGCTGGTTCTGCTTCAGAAGAATCTCCTTGTTCAAACTCTTTTTCCACATGTATCTGAGTAGTCTCTGACTTTTCAGTGCTATCATCGTCTTCTTTTCTTTGTAGTTTATCTTCTACAAAGACAACATCTCTGCTGATGATCACTTTGCGGGCAGTGGGATCCCACAAGCGATACCCCTTTACTCCATCAACATACCCCAAGAATTTGTATTTCCTGGATTTTGGATCCAACTTTGAAATTTCTTGGGAGTTGTACATCACGTACACAATACTTCCAAATACATGGAGGTTTGAATAATCAGCTGGTTTACCAGTCCACATCTCCATTGGTGTCTTCAGCTCTATTGCAGTTGATAAAGCTCGATTCACCAAATAACAGACGGTATTGACTGCTTCTGCCCATAATGATTTTCTAGGCCTGCATCCCTCAACATTGCTCTTGTTCTTTCTAACAAGGTTCTGTTCATACGTTATGCCACTCTATTTTGTTGAGGAGTGTTCGCCACTGTGAACTGTCTTTTGATGCATTCTTTCCTGCAAAAGTCATCAAATTCTTCACTTGTGTATTCTCCTCCATTATCTGTTCTGAAACACTTGATCTTATTTCCATAATCAAGTTCCACCCGCGCCTTGAAGTTTTTGAAAGTTGAAAACACGTCTGACTTCTTCTTGATAGGGTACACCCAACATCTCCTGGAGTAGTCATCAATAAATGAGGCAAAGTACTTTGCTCCACCTAGGGATGTAACTGGTGCTTGCCACACGTCAGAGTGAATCAATTCTAGAACACTTTTGCCTCTAGAATTTGATTTGTTGAATTTCAACCGGTGCTGCTTACTTGTTATGCACTGGTCACACAAAGGAAATGTTACATTTGTTAAGTCTGGAAGTAGGTTTTGCTCCACAAGGACTTTCATTCCTTGTTCTGACATGTGTCCAAGTTTTTGATGTCATAGCATTGCATAATTTGAACTACATGAGGCAACAGAGGCTTCTGCTTCTAGCAAAGTCTCTCCCTTCAGTATGTACAAGTTTGTAGCTATCTTTTCGCCTTTCAGCACCACAAGCGCTCCACGGAACACTTTCATGATTCCTTTTCGTGTTTCAATCTTGCTTGCATTATTATCCAACAATTCGTAGGATAATAAATTTTTCTTTAGGCCTTTCACGTGCCGCACATCTCGAACAACTTTAATTGTTCCATCATACATCTTCAATTTGATGGTTCTCACGCCAATGATCTCTAAGGCATGATCATTGCAACTCTACACAGATCCTCCTGAGACAGGTTCATACTGATGGAACCATTCTCTTCTTGAGGTCATGTGATATGTTGCTCCTGAATCAATGAGTCATATATCTGTAAATCTTTTTCTGCCATCCACGGTGGTTGACGCTTCACAGCATAGAGCATCTCCATCATCTGAAGTGTTTGCGGTATTACCTTATGGATTGGAGTTTTTATTTAGACTCCAACAATCCTTTTTCAAGTGACCCTTCTTTCCACAGTTGTAGCACTTTAAATTCTTCTTGCTCCTCGACTTCGATCTACCATGTTTGTGACTGCTGCTTTAGCCACATTCTGTTGATCTCCCTCTCATCATTGTCAATGCTTCTGCTTGTTGCAGATTTAATTGTCTGTCTTCCTTGTTCTTGCGCTGATTTTCTTCTTGTAGAACAACAGCTGCAATGTCATCGAAGACTAGACTGATGACATTATTGTTTGTCAAGTTGATGATGAGTTGATCATATGAATCAGGTAGACTTTGAAGTAGAAGTTCAGCACGTTCTTGTTCTCCTATTGTACATCTTAAGGATGTAAGCTGAGAAAATAACGTGTTCAGTGTATTTAAGTGCTCCGTCACTGAAGTAGATTCTGGCATACGAAGAGTGTACAACTTTCTCTTAAGGAAAATTTTATTGTGCAGCGATGTGGCCTCGTACAATTTGGTGAGATGGTCCCATATCTCCTTAGCTGTCTTCTTCTCCTCGATGCTTGACAATACTTTATCTGCTAATGCTAGATGAAAGTTTGCCATAGCATTCTCGTCCATTTCGATCCATTTGTTGTCATCTGTAAAATCTACCGGCCTTTCACTGATAACTGCTAGACATCCGTCTTTCCTCAGGATGGCCTTCATCTTCAATTTCCACAATGGGAAATTTCTCCCATTGAATTTTTCAATATCAAATTTCGTTGCCATAATTTCTTTTACGGATAGCTCCCACTATTTCACTATCGTGAATAGTTCTCTAGAACCTTCAAAGAATGAGTAATAACTTCTTACTTTCTTATGTTGGAGGATCCACCTTTTGGTGGCAACCACAAAGACAATAAGCAGATATTACACACTTAAATCTGGCTCTAATACCAATTGTTACGGAAGACGGCTATCAGATAGAGTAAAATCACAACTGATAATTTGAGAAAATAAAAATGAAGATAAAAGAGACACAAAATTTACGTGGAAAACCTCTAAAATTTTAAGGTAAAAACCACGGGCAACGGTAGAAGAATTTCACTATGAGAAAATAGGAATTACAACCTCTCTTGATCTACCAAGGAGAAAACAATGATAATTCTCTCTTGATAAAAAGGAGAAAACAACTCTCAAGAAACTCTCTAAATTCTCTCTAGTATTGGAAGAAAGCTAGAATGTTTTGGGATGGTTTTGAAGCTAAATGAGCTAGGGTATTTATAGTTGAAGCTTAAGGACTAATTTGTAAATACCCTAAATTACAATGACTAGAATTGAGATTTAACCATTG
This sequence comes from Hibiscus syriacus, assembly GCF_006381635.1. Lineage (NCBI taxonomy): Eukaryota > Viridiplantae > Streptophyta > Magnoliopsida > Malvales > Malvaceae > Hibiscus > Hibiscus syriacus. The sequence continues at coordinate 4,025,343 of NW_024062795.1, forward strand.
TCCAAATTCAACTAATTTAGTTGCAAAATTTGACAATTATATTCGGTGCATAAATGTGCACTTTCGGTGTACCCCACGTTTCTGACTTTTAACAAACTATTCAACAGAAATTGTCAAAGTTTATATATTACCATTAATTTAAATTAATTAATAATTGTGTTAAATCAACATATATATTTTTTTTACAAATAAACGCGTGTACTCCAAAAGTCAAACTTAATTCTTTTTCTTTTTGCCTTTCTGATTTAATAAGATTTTTTTCTAATTAATTCGAATTGATATGTTTCGCATACATGATTCAGGTGGATGATTCTCTACATATACAAAACCTCAAACTCGGAATTTATATAAGCGATATCATGATGTTACCACTTGAACTAACGGTTAGTTGGTGAAGACAAACTTAATTTTACTTTATCTAGTAATTGCAAAATAAATATTCTTCCTTATTCATTCATCATTATTTTCTTTGAAAAATAGATAGATAAACTTATAAATTTCGAGTGTATTCGAATTTCGTTTGAACAAAAAATGACCGTAATAATATTTGTTATGTTCACAATCACGATAAATACAACGCGACTGAAAATGCATTCACAACTATTATTTAAATATAACTTTTAACAACACCTAGTTGTAAGAGGAAAAAGAAACAAGTAATCCTACGAAACTGAATAGATCAACTTCATCAAAACTTTTAATAAACACCCTGTCCTAGCACATTATGACTATCAACAGTACTCCAATCAATACTAAATCTGATCCAATTTACACATCTTTAAAGAAATTTAATCTTCTAGAGTTTTTGATCCATTTTGTAGGATTCCAGGCTCTCTCGTACTCACTCTTTCAGGCTTATTCCTACTCTTCTGACATGTTCTAGAACCTTCTACCATGTTCGGAGAAACCTTGGACCCTTATTGCTTTTATGCATGATAGTCCATGTCTACTACACTAGAGGGGGCTATCTTGGACCCTTGGTGGCTGTCTAACACACCCACAGAGGCCATTTACCCATTTTTTCTAACAGACTCGGTTGTCTAACATTTACCATTTTTTCTTCTATCTTCTGAATTTCTTGAATCAAAACACAGTGAGGTAGAATTGTGAACTAGTTCTCAAACAAAATTCAAACATTTATCTTTCTTCTACTTCATTCATCTTTTTTCAGTCAGACATCTATCTTTCCTTGCTCTTCTTTCTTCTTCATTCATCAATTGTGTATTTTTAGCTTTAAAAAACTATGACTGATTTGATCCGTAGCTCTATTTTTCCTTTCATTGAGTGGCTGATTATCTAGTAACTTGATAAGTATTTATGCTTTTTTTTTCTTTCCTTGAACGTCTGGTCAGTTAATGATTTTATCAATACATATGTTGTTTGACAGTGTAATGGTATACAAACAATTGTAGTTTTAAGTTCTGCAAGCTTGAAAGCAGCTAATGACTTTATAACAAGTATCTCTTCGTTTTCCTTTTCTTGAGCATCTGATCAAGTAATGATTTCACCGGTACATTTATTATTTGACAATAGATTGGTAATATATCTTCTTCTTCTTCGACTTCATTCATCCAAACCATATAAAAAAAATGAAACCAGAAATATTATGAATAGATATCCACAATAATAACAGTATAGAGGCAAGAACAAAACAGTTAAACCACATTACTCGGTACAAGAAACCAGAACAGTAGACACGTGAATCTCAATTGCCAATTCAAAGCTAGCCAAACCAAGCGAACCACGAAACAAAAGATCATTCAACGTATTATCAAACAAAGTTGACGGTTCGGTTCGCATACATCTCTTACATCATAGTGACAAATTAATTTGAAATAAGAGAAGCGAGTAACGATCTCACTAAAGATGGGGGATTTTTTTATAACAGTGAATGATTTTCGATGGCTGTTGACGAACAACATCAGAGAATACAGCGTCGTCTTAGAGATAACCGAGGATGACTGAATAAAGAACGAAGCAAATGAAGATGAGAATAGAGGAGGTGAAGCACGCGAGAGAGGAAAATGAATACATGCATAAACACCGATGACAGACGGAGAACGAAATTCTGATTAAACAAATTCAGTTACACAAAGCGAACAAACGCTGACAGTGACGGCTGTAGATAGTGACAGCTGTAGATAGTGACAGTTGTAGCCTCCGACGGCATCACAAGTAACCTATGTAGCCTCCACGTCTCAAACAATCAACATTTTTGCAAATTGAACCAAACAAAAAATAAAGGAGAAGAGGAAGCAGAGTCAAGGCTCTCCGACAGATCGGAGAGGCTTGAACAACAGTGAAGTCGTCTCCAACAAAATCAATAGGGATTGCAACTTTTGCCATGATTTTAGAAACTCGGTTCCTGATGAATCAACTTTTGCCATGGTTTTGGAAATGACCGGAGAATGAAGAGCATAACGACAAGAAAGGTTTGGACGACAGTGGAGTGGTGAATGAAGAACAGAGCGACAATTTTTTTTGGGGGGGGGGGGGAGTTTGGGATACAATATAGGCAACAGTTAAAAATATCCTTACTCAAAATATCTAACAAAGAAACTACAATCACTATAATCTGCTGAGATATAGTTTATTTAAAGAAGGGTACTTAAAGAAATTTCAGCATAGAGCTGATAGAGAGCCATCTTAAAAAAAATGTCCTATAACCGCATGTAGATGATACAGCACTAGGAACCTAGTTTTCATCATTGTCCATACTGCATCTGTTGGGAATAACCGAGTACCTTTTTCAGTAGTGGAAGGAGAGAAACCAGAGCAAGCTGAAGCTGTTCCGAGCTATTTATTCGTATGCTGACTTGTCCTGCACCTCTATTATTCAAATTGGCTCGTGCTATTAAGTTCGTAGACCGTCCAACAGGAACCTGCGACTGTATATTGCATCCAATGGCAAGATCTCCATGCCAATCCATGACAGAAAGACCAAGTGTGGACGAGGAGCGACCCAGAGGGTAGTCTTTGTCCCTCAATTGTGCTTCCAAGCTGCCCCCAAAAGCAATATCACCACGACTCGTCATGGCACCTCCTGTCATGACAACCTGAAACCGCTTATTAGCAATCAATTTGTCTTCAACTTTCACTCCAGTTGATAATGTATCACCTAATACTGTAAGCGAGATACCGGCATTTGCCTTGTTCTTCCTGAAATTACTAAACCTTGTCTCACCGCGTAGAGTGTAGGCCAAGTCCTTTCCAACAGTCTGCATATCAAATCCTAAAGAAGTTGCTTTACCTCCCTCGTGCTTCAAAGAACTGGCTAGTTCCATTTGGACATTGGCATCCTTTTTGTCCTTTGTAATCTGGCCAGAAAATGAAATGGGAAATTTATCTTTAGCAACGAACAATCTTTCCATATTAATACCTTCATAACCAACATCATGATCCCAACCGTGAGTATCTAGAACAGGCCTCACAAGCCATGGGTTGGAGGAATCAAGGTAACGATACCGATGTGTAGGATTATCAGAATCAAAAGAGGCAGGCAGCGCCAAATCTGGCATGGGAACCGGAACAGAAGAAGCACCACTACTTTCTTCTTCAGCACTGTCACCATACTCACTTGGCAGATCCTTTGCTGCAGCAGCCATTTTCTTCATCATCTTCCTCTGCCTTTTCTCTTCCTTCAGTTGCTTTTTCATAAAAAGTTTTTCCCTATATTCCAACTCATCAAAGTATGCCTTCTTTTGAGCTTTAGTAAGCTTAGCTATCTGTGCTTTAGTCAGCCGCTTGAAAGGTGGTAATTCATCATATTCTGGTTCATCCTCAGAGTCAGAGGACTCAACCAAATCATCATCTAAACCATCCTCATCACCAAACTGCTGCTCTTCAGGCAGCTTAACTTGCGGTCTTGACTGAAGAAGAGATGAGAGAAGGAAAGGTAAAGGAGGAGTCCTTGCTTGAGTAGCAAAAGGCTTTCCCGGAGGAGTGTCTTGCAACTTCAAAAGTGTGTTTGCTTCAGCCAGAATTTTAGATGCAAAGGAAAGAAGCAACAAATGAGGCTTCCAAACCTGACCATTTGGCAAAACTCTTTGGCCTGCCCTGTTTGTTCTACAGGCAGAGTGGTTCTCCACTAATGAAACAGGATTCATGAGCCGCATATCTCCAGCTGCTTGACGAATAGCCTGCTGGACAACGTGAGTGCGTTGAGTGACAAACATGTCATAACTAGAAGCTGTACCATTAGGGCCATCAGGTGGAGCAGAAGCTGCATGAGTCAGAACCACAATTGCATTAAACCATATAGAAGGACCAAAGATCTCAGTGATGGTGCGCAAGAGGGGCATATCACCAAAATCCCTGGTTTGCATGTCCAACCTATCGAGATACAACACGATATCCGGAGGTGTTTTCTTAATGAAATGCTTAACAGAATGAAGGGTCTTCTCATTCTGGTGTTGGTCGGACCAGGAAGGCAGGAGGCCTGGTGTGTCAATTATGCGGACCTTAATACCATGTACAGTACCCACAACATCCTGAACCTTCTTTGTACCGGTCTGGAAAGCATCAGTGCCAAACTTAACTTCATCAAATATCGAATTAATAGTAGCACTTTTACCAACTCCTGTCTTCCCAAGGACCATAATTGTACAAGAGAAATCAAGGGGTTCATTACCAGCTGCCTCAAGCTGTTCTGCCATAGCACTTGCACGGTCAAAGCTAAAGGCACCAACACGGCCCCCATTTCTCCCCTGTAGCTGCTCAGCTAATCCTAATCTGTACAAAACCTGTGCTACAACAACATTATGAGGACCCTGCCCAAGCCTATGTGCAAGCCGCAAAAACTTGACTCTAATCAACTGAAGCTTTTCACGAGTTTCATCACTCTCATCAGCCTCTCCACTTGCAGGATCTTCATTCCGTTGTGCTGCCTGAGAGACATTGCCATTTACACGAGGCTGTTGCACCACTCTAGGTGCAGGCTCCAACAGTGGAGCAGCACGACCAAGGCCAGCAGGATGAGGAGGGGTAGCAGAATTTACAGATCTTACCGACGATGAAGGTACCGGAGTAGGTGAAATTTCACGTTCTTCAACACGGGGGATATTTTGCTTCATCGCCTGAACTATATCAGCTTTCTTTCCAAACACTTCAGATTTTAATGAAAGAGAAGATACCGGAGCATGTTGTTGCACTTCCTGATCTCTAGTCACTTTGGTACTTTGCATATCTTCCTGATCTTTCTCTGATTTCTTTTCAGGTTCTTCAGTCGATGACTTAATATCTTGAACTTTATCTACCATTTCATCAGGTAGCTGCGATTGAGAATCATAATGAACCTCTGATCTCAAATCAGACTTACCAGCCTCAATCTTCTCATTCTTCTGATCTCTAAGTTTCTCTGGAGACAATAAATCTCCAACTTCAGGAGCAACTGTCCCTTCAACAGACCTACTCAGCTGAGATGGCTTGTCTTCCGGTTTATCAACAGCACAATTATTCTTTAGTCCCTCTGCATCTAATGAATCTTTAACCTCCCCATTCGTGTTATCTACAGTCTTTGCAGTAGCCAAGGCCTTAAATGCTTTTTCACCCTCGTTTCCAGCATCCACTGAATAAAGATCAGCTTTGGCATCTTTCATTTTGGCACTCTCTTTCCCCTGATCCCCTGTATCGAAATTAGGTGACTTGTCTTGCGATGCTTCAATCTCATTGACAATCATGCCTGCTGAAGTATCAGCAGAGGACCCAGACATTTTATCTTGAAAATCAGTAGCCACTGCACCCTCCGTTGATTCCTCGCCCTTATCTGCTTGAGGCAGAACTTCCAACTTTGGATCCATTTTAACATCCTCCTCCACCTTAGCAACTTCCGAAGTTGCTTTTGCTCCCTCATCCCCAGCATCCACTGAATCAAGATCAGCTTTGGCATCTTTCACTTTGGCACTCTCTTTTCTCCGATTCCCTGTGTCAAAATCAGTTGACTTGTCATGTAATGCTCCAACTTCATTGACAATCATGCCTGCTGAAGTATCAGCAGAGGCCCCAGCCGTTATATCTTGAAAATCAGTAGCCACTGCACCCTCCGTTGATTCCTCACCCTTAACTGCTTGAGGCAAAACTTCCAACTTTAGATCCATTTTATCATCATCCTCCACCTTAGAAACTTCAGGAGTTGCTTTTTCTCCCTCATCTCCAGCATCCACTGAATCAAGATCAGCTTTGGCATCTTTCACTTCGGCACTCTCTTTTCCCTGATCCCCTGTATCAAAATCAGTTGACTTGACATGTAATGCTTCAATTTCATTGACAATCATGCCTGCTGAAGTATCAGCAGAGGCCCTGGCCATTTTATCTTGAAAATCAGTAGCCACTACACCCACCGTTGATTCCTCACCCTTATCAGGTTGAGGCAAAACTTCCGAATTTGGATCCATTTTAACATCCTCCTCCACCTTAGCAACTTCCATTGTTGCTTTTTCTCCCTCGTCCCCAGCATCCACTGAACCAAGACCAGCTTTGGCATTTTTCACTTCAGCACTCTGTTTTCCCTGATCCCCTGTATCAAAATTAGCTGATTTGTCATGTAATGCTTCAATTTCATTGCCAATCATGCCTGCTGAAGTATCAGCAGTGGCCCCAGCCATTTTATCTTGAAAATCAGTAGCTACTGCACCCTCTGGTGATTCCTCACCCTTATCTGCTTGAGGTAAAACTTCCAACTTTGGGTCCATTTTAACATCCTCCTCCAGTTTAGCAACTTCTGGAGTTTCCAAATTTTTATCAGCCAATGTTCCCTCTAAATATTCCGCATCAGCAACTCCATTCACATGCTTCTCAATTAATGAATCCATCATTGTGTTTCCCTCATTCTCGTCCCTCGGGACTTCAATTTCTCCTGTACTACCAATTTCAAGCAGCTCCTTTCCACCACTCAGTTCATCAGTCCCTGATCCCATTTCAGTCCCTCCCTCATCAATCTTATTGGACACAACACCTCCACCAACATTTTCCCCGCAAAACAGTTCCTCGTCTTTATGCTCATCCACTGATAATTCCAGACCCTCCTGAACTACAATTTCGCTTGGACTGGTATTCACCTGAGGACCGACATTCCCTGGAACCACATCCACCTGAGGTCCAGCCTCACTTGGCACCATATCCTCTTCAGATCCAACATCAATTGGAAACCCAACAGCCTCTTCAAAAGTCTCTGCTTCAGATTCTGAATTTGAATTCTCCTTAACTTCCTGTAAATCAGTGTCACCATTAGTATCACCATTTCCAATTGCACCAGCAACTCCACTCCCGTTATCCATTTCAGAAATTTCTGTCAGCTCCGGCAAATTCTCTTGTGCTTCAATTGCCTCCTCAAAAACATCATCTTTTACATCCTTTGTTTCATCCAAACCCCCATCAACCTTCTCCTTCCCGTCATCATTGGCAACTCTTTCATCCACAATCTTATTGTCTACTGTAACAGAATCATCAACCATTCCTGCCCCATTTTCCATTTTAACAAATGTTGATTCAAAAACCTAAATCACCAAAGCATTAAAAACCCAATTTTAACCAACACAATAATAACTAAATAAACAAGCACCAAACAATACAGCACAATCAATCAAAAAGAAGTACCCACAAACAAAACCCCCTCTTTTTCTACAACCCAAACATAAAAATCCAAAATCGATCGACATGTCAATAAAAAAAATCCATGTTTCTATATTCTTACAGTCAAAACATCATTTCTCCAGAAATATCAGATCCCAAGTGACCAAGTCCATACTAAAGATTCCCAATTTAAATAAATAAAAAGTAATGAATACAATAAGGAAGTAGTAATAAAAACTAGAAAAAGAAAAAGGAAAGGATTACCAGGTCTTTTTGATGCTTTCTGATAGAGAAAGGAAGCAGAACTGTAAAAGTATCTCTAGGTTTTTCCACTCTAATGAGAGTCACAGATAACAGAGGGGAAAAAGGATCTTTGTAGGCTTTGCCTCTTTGATCTTCGGCTTAGCAGAAGAAAAGGATAAGAAACTATCAACGGAGGAAAAGTGATGTGGGGTGTTTTGATCAAACGGCGGAAAGACGGTTCATTGGTATCATCGTTGAAAGAGGCCGAATCATGGTGACGTGGACGTTGAGAAAGGAACATGGGTTTGTGTCACGTGATCATACTTAGCTGAGATTGTTACTAAAAGGACATAATTTGGTGGTTGGGTGATATTTTGGAATTGGAGTACGTGGCGCCCATGTGGAATAGTTGGATCCTAAGCATTTCAACTAGTTTTGGTGAGGCAAAACACACACTAGAGTCAATGGTCCATTGTTCATGTAAAGTTGTTCAATGCAGAAAACAGTAAGATTTAAAGTGATTGTGGCAGGCGTTTAAAGTAGATTAGATTGCATTGTGGTAAAAAGAAAAGTAGTTTTTGGACATTGCAATTCAATAATGTTAGGTAGGGCTATCAAGGATTACAAGATGAGCCTCTACATCTATTGCATTTGGAGGTGCTGCTTGACCTGGTGTGCTTGGAAGGTATTATTATCTATTGCATTTGGAGTTTGTGGAACTGCTGCTTGACCTGTTGTGCTTGGAAGGTATTATTATCTATTGCATTTGGAGTTTGTGGAACTGCTGCTTGACCTGTTGTGCTTGGAAGGTATTAGATGGAGCAATTTATGGGGCTAGTATTAGACATTATTTTTGAGCGGTAGGATCCGTTCGTATCGTGTAATATTTGTTAGTTTTAAATTTTTTTTTCAAAAGTGGACATTTAAGATTACTAATGGAGAATGAAAAGATGTCCATTACGATAAATAATAAGATAATTTTAGTCGTCGATTTATACTCATCAAATGATCTTGAGAAAATATAAAACTAGAATATTACACTAAATTTTATTGAATTGCTATAAATTATCATTAAATTTAGGGTAAATTACATCAGATACAACCAAACTTTAGTCATTGTAGCGTTTATACCACTGAACTTTTAATTTTGTCAATTATAGCACTAACCTTTGATTTTCGTTTCAATTATACCATTGAACCTTTAAATCATTAACAATACGATGACGTGGTTGATGACTACCGACATAAATGCCTCACTAAAATGACGTCATTTTGATCCGACTGTTAACGATTTAATGACCCAGTGGTATAAATAAAAATCATAGTTCAATACTATAATTGACAAAATTAAAAGTTCAATAGTATAAATTTACCTTTAAATTTATTAAACTATTACAAAATAATAATTGAATTTATCAAAAAATTATACAATTATTATAATGTCACAGTAACTGTTATTTTATAATTTTAAAAATTCAATAACTAAAATGATCATTTAGTCTGTTTGTTTGGCTGTAATTGATTTTTCGGAAAATGAATTACTGTAATTTGAAGTGTTTGTTTGCCGTAAAACCAATTACATAATTGGTTTTTCCCGAAATCTCGTGTTTGTTTCATGTAATTCGTTTTTCGGAAAATGTTTTCCCGTGTTTGTTTCACGTAATTCGTTTTCCGGAAAATATTTTCCGGAAAATGTTTTCCCGTGTTTGTTTTACGTAATTCGTTTTCCGGACCGTAATTCATTTTCCTAGTAACATAATTTCTTTTGTGTTTTCTGTAAAATGACTTACTGATTCATTTTCCGTAAGTCATTTTTCGAACTTTTCACTTCAAAGCAAAAATACTCAAAATAATTTTATTTTATGAATTTAATATTAATAAAATATTTTAAAATCATTTTCATCAAAATATTAATTATTAAAATATTTAAAATATATTTATTAATATTTATAATAATATAATATTATATTTTTAGTTTAATAATATGATCAATTATATTATAATAATATAAGATATTATATTTTTATTTTAATAATATATAATAAATTTTTTATATATTTAATAATGAATAATATTATTTATATATTTAAATAATATTTTAGTAAAGATATTTAAAATATACTAATTAATATTTTTTAAATATAATATAACACTATTACTTTAATAAATAATTAATATAATTTATAATATTTTATTTCACTAAAATATACCAATATTAATATTTTTATTAATAAAATTATAAAAAAATATTTAATAATAAATAAATTATTTTAATATTTTAAAATAATAATATTAAATTTTATGAGAAATAATATTATTTATTATATTTAATATTTATAATAAATAATTTTTAAAAAACTCTTCAACTAGTGGAAAAAAGATTTAAATAACATCTAGTAAACGTTTAACATATTCCAAACATCATGAAACGTTTTCTAGATGTTTTCAGAAATGTAATTCATTTTCCATAATTCAAATTCCAGTAATTCATTTTCCAGTAATTCAAATTTCAATAATTCAAATTCCAGTAATTTATTTTCCGGAAAACCAATTACAGGCAAACAAACAGACTGGAAAATGAATACTGGAATTTGAATTCTGGAAAATGAATTACATTTATGGAAAACGTTTTCCGGAAAATGTTTTCCGTAAAATGAATTACATTTTTCTGAAAAACATCTGAAAAACGTTTTATGATGTTTGGAAGATGTTATTTAAACATTTTTTTCCACTAGTTGAAGAGTTTTTTTAAAAATTATTTATTACAAATATTAAATACAATAATGGTTGTCCCTTGTTCCCATATATAATGGGGCAAGGGGAGGTAAGATAGTAGGCTGCTCCCAACATTAGGTTGGGAGCAGCTTCCGTAGGAGACATCCAAATTATGAAATGCCCTCCATGGGACTCGATCCCACGACCTCAAGATTAACAACCTTGTGCTCTACCAACTGAACTGGATGGTCATTTCAAATATTAAATACAATAAATAATATTAAATACAAATATAATATCTTATATTATTATAATATAATTGATTATTTTATATAATATTAAAAATATAAATATTATATTATTATAAATATTAATAAATAAATAATATTTTGATGAAAATGATATTAAAATATTTTATTAATATTAAATTCATAAAATAAAATTATTTTGAATATTTATTCTTTGAAGTGTAAAGTTCGGAAAATGACTTACGGAAAATGAATTCGTAAGTCATTTTACAGAAAACACAAAGGAAATTCTATTACTAGAAAAATGAATTACATTCAGGAAAACCACTTAAGTGAAACAAACACGGGAAAATATTTTCCGGAAAATAAATTACGCGAAACAAACACGGAAAAATATTTTCTAAAAAATGAATTACGTGAAACAAATACGGTAATTCGGGGAAAACCAATTCCGTAATTCTAATTACGACAAAAAAACACACCCTAAATATAATTCATTTCTTCTAATATATTGTCCACTCTTTTGATATACCTATCGCTATCAAATCTAAATGACTCTATTTTCAAATGTTATGATTTAAATTTCTAACTTTGTGGAAAGGATAAGCCCAAATCATTATGCTGCTTTTAGCTTAAAGAATTATGTTGTTGAGTGAAGTACGAATAAGGTGTAAGGTTTGGATTTAAGTGATCCTCTTAATAGACCATTATTCATGTTCTCCGTGACTGTACCACTACTCGAATGGTGTGGCAGGCCATTGTCTCAGACTCTTACAGGGATGTTTTCTTCTCCTCTCCTCTTGTTGATTGACTTAAAAATAATTTATCTCATAGTTCAGTTTTTGACAGGATTGACTATAAATGGAAGCACATTTTTGGGATTACAATTTGGAGGCTTTGGAAACAGAGGAACTGCTTTGTTTATAGGGACAAGTCTGGTCTTTGCAGGAGATTATCCGCTCGACGATGGCGTGGGCTATGCTGCTTCGTAACCATCCTGGTCGTCCTGCCCTCGGCAGGCTCAATCAAAGGTGCGCGCCGCAACAATGGAGGCCCCCTGACGTTGGAGTATTGAGAATAAATATTGATGGTTCGGTTAACTCCAGCACCAACGAGGCAGCTGATAGAGGTCTCATTGGAGACAGTGAAGGAAGATGGATTACTGGCTTTGTTCGGAATATTGGTCGATGCTCCATCTTACATGCGGAGCTTTGGGCTATTATGGATGGTCTCTCTTTAGCATGGGAGAGTGGAGCTAGGAGCTTTGAAATAGAAGTTGACAGCTCTGAAGCGGTGAGAATCCTGAACTGCTCACCTAAAGACCATGAACCTTCGATTGTACGCAGAATCCGTCACCTGTTAAAGCGTCAGTGGAGGGTTCGAATCTACTGCATCAGCCGTGAGAGGAATGTCATTGCTGACTCGCTGGCCCTCCTTGGCCGCTCTCGTAGGCTCGGTTTGGATATCCTTAGACAACCACCAATTGGTCTGCAACTACTGCTCGACAAAGACACGGCGTTAATGGTCTAAAGAGACCTCTAGTTACTTCTCCCTTTGCAACCAAAAGAAAAGTTTTGGTGTCCTCTTTATCCATGACTAGCATTTCCGATAATGATATAATTTAATTGATCTTTATCCTCTTAATTTTATAATTATGCTTTATAACTTTTTATTCGACTAAACTATTTGTTAGAATTTTGTTAATTTTTATTTGTCATTTAAAAAATGATGACTTATGGCATAAATCTGAACTGTTATTAAGATAAAATTTGTTTGAAATTATTATTTTTTAAATCTTAAATTATAATAAGGATAAGATCAAATATTTAAATAATATTTTTCAAATTAAATATATCCTAATCTTATACGATTGCGTTTTGTTCCTAGTTTAGGCAATTAGAAAAGATAACAGCTCGACCGTTGATTAATTCTAAAACATTTGCGTACGTGGTCAATGTACTACTTATGAATTGAATTGGATTAAATTATAAAATATTTTATTGATAAAATAATTATCTTAATTACGTTTAACTCGGAAGTAAAACTTCTGTCTCAAAATTTCAAAAAAATTACAAATAAACCTTGATTCGATTAAAATAATTATTCATTAATAAAATTAAGAGTAAATTACATCGATAATTCATATTATTATTTCTTTTCTATTTTGGTCATTAAATTATTCTTTTAATAAAATTGTTACTAAATTTATCTTTTATTTTTATTTTAATCACCGGCCATTAAAAAATTAACGACGATTTTTGACATGCAAATTTTTTTAATTTTTTTCAATTTTTATATTTTTTTTCTTTCATTGTCGGTATGATAAGTGTTACTTTTTAATAATTTCATAAGGTGGTATATGTTCGAAATATTCTCAACTATTTAACAATAAACACTCATACACCTATGTTGACATCGTGTTCAAACTCGATACCTCAAGGAATAATAATAATCCCTTAATCAATAACTATTGAGGTCACTTGATTCATACAAAAATATAATAAAATGAAAGAGGATTAAAACTCAATAATTGTAATAGTAGTGACTAATACATAGCCTAACAACACAAGACAAGAAAAAGATACAAAAGCAATGAGGTCATTAAAGATATTGGAGACCCTACTCAACATTGATTATGATTTTGTAGACTTTTTATAACACCGGTGAGGTGAACAAAAAAAGGTCAAAGCCTAAGTCTATCCACATGAACTGTCGTCTGACTCAGCTCCATGGATAAGGATTCATCAAAACATAATCATAATCGAGTCGACCAAATTGGTTTGATCGATCCCACACACCACTTATCACTTTTCTTTACCTCTGTTTTATTAACCCCGCACATTCCTTGTTGTTACCTCAAAATCCTCAGTTTTATTTTTGGCCTTTAATATCCAACAGAGATGGCTTCATCGACAACATCATTGTACTTGGTACTAGGGATCCCGACGACCGCCGACGAGAACGAAATCAGAGCGGCCTATAGGAGACTCGCAAGAACGTGTCACCCTGATGTTGTATCCATCAAGAAGAAAGAGATGTCAGCAAATCTATTCATGAAAATCCATGCAGCATATTCCACGTTATCCGATCCCGATAAACGAGCAGATTATGACAAGGGTCTTTACGGTCGGAACAACAACCCCTTCGGTTCATCTGCAACAATGGCTGCCCCAGCGTCATCAGGGTTTTATAGCTATAGGAGGCGTGGGAATTGGGAGACTGATCAGTGTTGGTAGGCTAATTAACTAATGTAGTGATTAATATTCCACTGGGAAAGAATAGTTTTAACTGGTTTATGTTTATAAGCTGATAGGCAGCCCTTTTTGTTCACTTCGGGAAAGAACAGAAGCATCGTAAGGCTGTTTTTTATGCCTGTAAATAACATGGAAAACTTTTATTTTATAAATTTCTTTATTTCAGGAGCGTCTGTTTCATTCTTCCATGTGTTGCTTCTTCATTGGAACTGAATTTATTCTTTCCACACACAAATGTTATATATGATCTTATGTGTACCAGATATATCAATCTTCAAACAAGCAGTCGCACCCCTAGAAATTTTAAATCTCCTTATATTCTAGTTTTTTCTTTGTATTTTCTATTGATTATCTAATTTCGCACCTTCTGAAATTTTATAACTTCCCACCCCTTAAAATTTTTAACATAACTTCTTAGCACCTGACCTAAATTCCAACAAGCCTATAATAGGATCTTTTGTCTATTATGGGATTTCCCGGAGCATCACATAATCCATGATTGAATTCGATCGGATCTCTACTAGTTTATAACCCATCTTCCATGTTTCTTTCAACAAGTCGAATAGGTACTGTTGTTGGGAGCTGAAAATTCCTTGCTTTGAGTGCTCTACTAACGACCTTCAGGTACGACCGGCACCCAGAATCATAGATGACTCCAAACAGGTCCTCTATAAGGCCCTGGCTCTTGTCAACAATTACCGTGCGAATGGTCCCATGAAGCATGTTTTCATCGTTATCCCCGCCACAGCTTTTAGGAAACTATCGATGCGACTAGAGAACTCTATAGGAGATGTTTCATAGCTATTACGGTTACGGGCATCGGCCTCAGATGGTAGTCGTGATAACGTCCCATTGCAACAAATGAGCCGATACTGTGCCTTATACGGCAACCAATGTGTCTCCTTCATACTGGTTCATTAGTTGAACGATCTTATGCTTCTGCTTTGTTGGTTTCTTTGGTTCGGGACAATGATCAATACGGTAAGCTGATCATAGAGGAAGGAGGGGTCCCTCTTTTATTAAAGTTGACAAAGGAAGGAAAACCGGAAGCTCAAGAGAATGTAGCAAGGGCAATCGGGCTGCTGGGACGTGACCCAGAAGTGTTGAACAGATTGTGAATGCAGGTGTTTCTTCGGTGTTTATGAAAATCCTCAAAGAAGGTCACATAAAGGTTCAAACTTCAAACTATTGTTGCTTGGTCTGTATCAGAATTCTCTACGAAGTACCCTAAATTCCAAGATCATTTTGCATAAAACAACATAATTTGGTTTCTCGTCGGTCATCTCGCCTTTGAGAACATTGAATGACATAGCAAGCTTACCATTGTGAGTAAGCAAACAATGCGTATTCATCAGCACCATCCACAACATGTTCCATTATTTGAAACTAGCATTAAGTAAGACCCAACCACCAAAGCACAAATGAAGGCAATGGCAGCAAGAGCTCTTTGGCAGCTTCGCAAGGGAAATCTTGGTGTATGCCGCATCATAACAGATTCGAGAGCTCAAACGTGCCTTGTGATTTTGTTAGAAAAGGGTGCAGATAATGTACAGTCCCATTCAGCCATGGCATTAATGGAAATCACATCTGTTGCAGAGTACAATGCTGTGTTGAGACAGTATTCTTCTTTTAAGCCTACTTCTCATACTTACAGAGCTGTAGTGGAGCAGTTGCTCAAAGTCATAGAAAAAGAAGACTCGGACCTCCTTGTGCCTTGCATCAAAGCAATTGGAAACTTGGGCTGAACTTTCCGAGCAACCGAAACAAGGATCATCGGACCATTAGTGAAACTGCTCGACGAAAGCGAATCTGATATTTCCATGGAGGCTCTCATTGCACTCAACAAGTTCGCCACGCCCAAAAACTGCCTCCATGTCAAATTGTCGATCATTCGAAATGTTGCGGAAGACGGCTATCGGATAGAGCAAAATCGCAACTGATAATTTGAGAAAATAAAAATGAAGATAAAAAGAGACAAAATTTACGTGGAAAACCCCTAAATAAAATAGGGTAAAAACCACGGACAACGGTAGAAGAATTTTACTATGAGAAAATAGGAATTACAACCTCTCTCGATCTATCAAGGAGAAAACAATGATAATTCTCTCTCAATAAAAAGGAGAAAATAACTCTCAAGAAACTCTCTAAATTCTCTCTAGTATTGGAAGAAAGCTAGAATGCTTTGGGATGGTTTTGAAGCTAAATGAGCTAGGGTATTTATAGTTGAAACTAAAGGACTAATCTTATAAATACCCTAAAGTTTAGTGACTAAAGTTTATAATTTACCCATTTAATTTTCAAACATTATTGCACCTAATTTTGACATTGTTGCACCTAATTTTGACATTGCAATATTAGGTGCCTAACTTGAACCAATTTTCCAAGCTTTGACATTTCAACAATCTCCCACTTGAAGATTTGATTGGAACAATCATATCTTCACATCATTCTTTCTACCTTGTACCATCATGTTGCTTACGTCTCTGACAGGCCATAAGAGGATCGACACAAGGTAAATTTATCAGCGTTGATCGCCTTCGTCATGAAATCTGCTATGTTGTCTTTGGTATGGATCTTCTGTATATCTACTGTTCCTTCTTCCACCTTTTCACGAATGAAATGGTACTGAACTCGTATGTGCTTAGTCCTTGAATGAAATGTTGGATTCCTTGCTAGATGCAAGGCGCTTTGACTGTCACAAAACAGAGAGACATACTATTGATTGTGCCCAAGCTCCTCCAATAGCATCTTCAACCAAATTGCTTCTTTACTGGATTTTGTAGCTGCTACATATTCTGCCTCTGTTGTGGACGTAGCCACAACTGACTGCAACTTAGAAACCCAGCTTACAGCTCCATCAACAACTTTGAACACATATCTTGTTGTAGATTTGCTTTTATCCAAATCCCCTGCATAGTCAGAATCTACATACCCATTGATTATTAAGTTTGATCCTCCGTAATATAATGCAACATTTGAGGTCCCTTTGATGTATCTCAGGATCCTCTTTACTGTATTCCAATGCTCTTTGCCTGGATTCGCCATGTACCGACTAACCACTCCCACTGCTTGTGCAATGTCTGGTCTTGTGCATATCATAGCGAATATTAAACTTCTCACTGCTGATGCATACGGTACTCGAGACATCTCCATCCTCTCTTCTTCACTGCTAGGACTCATACTGGAGGATAATTTGAAGTTAATAGGAAGGGGGGTAGAAATTGGCTTACAATCTTGCATGCTGAATCGTGACAAGATCTTCTTCAAGTAATTCTTTTGTGAAAGCCAAATCTTCCTATTACTTCTGTCTCGGTGAATTTGCATCCCTAGAATCTTGTTTGCTGATCCCAAGTCCTTCATTTCAAATTCCCTAGCCAATTGTGCCTTCAATTCTTCAATATGATCTTTGTTGGGTCTTGCAACCAACATGTCATCCACATACAACAGCAATATAACAAAATCGTTATCACCAGACCACTTGAAATAAGCACAAGGGTCAGCATTAAGTCTGTTGTATCCAAGGCACATAATGAATGAATCAAATCTCTTATACCAACACCTCGGTTCCTGCTTTAGACCGTACAGAGATTTGTTCAACCTGCAAACCAAGTTCTTCTTTTCGTCTTCTTCAAAACCTTCAGGCTGGAGCATATCAATATCTTCTTCAAGATTTCCATGAAGAAAAGTTGTTTTAACATCTAGTTGCTCTAGATGTAAGTTCAATGTAGCACACATTGCCAAAACTACTCGAACTGTTGTTATTCGAACCACAGGAGAAAATATTTCATTGAAATCAATACCTTCCTTTTGAGCATATCCTTTGACCACCAGTCTTGCACGATACCTCTCAACTTGATCATCACCATTTCGCTTAATTTTGAAGACCCATTTGTTACCAATTGGCTTCCTTCCTTGTGGTAGTGGCACAAGGTCCCATGTATTATTTTTATGAAGGGCTTCGATTTCTTCTTGCATCGCCATCATCCACAGTGAAGCATCTGAGCTGTTTATTGCCTCCTGGTATGTTGATGGCTCACCGTCCTTTGTTAAAAGACAGTATGCAATATTACCTTCTATAACATAATCTGAGTGCCAATTAGGACGTCTTCTCACACAATCTGATTGACGAGTTGTTGGAGCTTCAGAACTCTCTGGTTCTTGTTCATCATGTGTTGGTTCTGCTTCAGAAGAATCTCCTTGTTCAACCTCCTTTTCCACATGTATCTAAGTAGTCCCTGACTTTTCAGTGCTATCATCGTCTTCTTTTCTTTGTAGTTTATCCTCTACAAAGATAACATCCCTGCTGATGATCACTTTGCGGGCAGTGGGATCCCACAAGCGATACCCCTTGACTCCATCAGCATACCCCAAGAATTTGCATTTCCTGGATTTTGGATCCAACTTTGAAATTTCTTGGGCGTTGTACATCACGTACACAATACTTCCAAATACATGTAGGTTTGAATAATCAACTGGTTTACCAGTCCACATCTCCATTGGTGTCTTCAGCTCTATTGCAGTTGATGGAGCTCGATTAACCAAATAACAGGCGGTATTGACTGCTTCTGCCCAGAATGATTTTTCTATGCCTGCGTCCCTCAACATTGCTCTTGTTCTTTCTAACAAGGTTCTGTTCATCCGCTCTGCCACTCCATTTTGTTGAGGAGTGTTCGCCACTGTGAACTGTCTTTTGATGCCTTCTTTCTTGCAAAAGTCATCAAATTCTTCGCTTGTGTATTCTCCTCCATTATCTGTTATGAAACACTTGATCTTATTTCCAGAATCAAGTTCCACCCGCGCTTTGAAGTTTTTGAAAGTTGAAAACACGTCTGACTTCTTCTTAATAGGGTGCACCCAACATCTCCTGGAGTAGTCATCAATAAATGAGACAAAGTATTTTGCTCCTCCTAGGGACGTTACTGGTGCTTGCCATACGTCAGAGTGAACCAATTCTAGAACACTTTTGCCTCTAGAATTTGATGTGTTGAATTTCAACCGGTGCTGCTTACTTGTTATGCAATGCTCACACAAAGGAAGTGATACCTTTGTTAAGCTTGGAAGTAACTTTTGCTCCATAAGGACTTTCATTCCTTGTTCTGACATGTGTCCAAGTTTCTGATGCCATGACATTGCCGAATCTGAACTACATGAGGCAACAGAGGCTTCTGCTTCTACCAAAGTCTCTCCCTTCAGCATGTACAAGTTTGCAGCTATTTTTTCGCCTTTCAGTACCACAAGCGCTCCACGGAATACTTTCATGATTCATTTCCGTGTTTCAATCTTGCTTGCATTATTATCCAACAATCCGTAGGATAATCAATTTTTCTTCAGGCCTTTCACGTGACGCACATCTCGAATAACTTTAATTGTTCCGTCATACATCTTCAATTTTATGGTTCCCACGCCAACGATCTCTAAGGCATGATCATTGCAACTATAAACAGATCCTCCTGAGACAGGTTCATAATGATGGAACCATTCTCTTCTTGAGGTCATGTGATATGTTGCTCCCGAATCAATGAGCCATATATCTGCAAATCGTTTTCTTCCTTCCACGGTGGTTGACGCTTCACAGCATAGAGCATCTCCCATCATCTGAAGTGTTTGCGGTATTGCCTTTTGGATTGGAGTTTTTATTTAGACTCTAACAATCCTTCTTCAAGTGACCCTTCTTTCCACAGTGGTAGCACTTTAAATTCTTCTTTCTCCTCGACTTCGATCTACCATGTTTATGACTGCTGCTTTGGCCACGTTCTGTTGATCTCTCTCTCATCGTTGTCAACGCTTCTACTTGTTACAGATTTACTTGTCTGTCTTTCTTGTTCTTGCGCCGATTTTCTTCTTGTAGAACAGCACCTGCAACGTCATCGAAGACTAGACTGGTGACATTACTGTTTGTCAAGTTGATGATGAGCTGATCGTACGAATCCGATAGACTTTGAAGTAGAAGTTCAGCACGTTCTTGTTCTCCTATTTTACAGCTTAAGGATGTAAGCTGAGAAAATAAGGTGTTCAGTGTATTTAAGTGCTCCGTCACTAAAGTAGATTCTGGCATACGGAGAGTGTACAATTTCCTCTTAAGGAAAATTTTATTGTGCAGCGATATGGCCTCGTACAATTTGGTGAGATGATCTCATATCTCCTTAGCTGTATTCTTCTCCTCGATGCTTGACAATACTTCATCTGCTAATGCTAGATGAAAGTTTGTCATAGTATTCCCGTCCATCTCGTTCCATTTGATGTCATCTGCGAAATCCACCAGCCTTTCATTGATAGCCGCTAGACACCCGTCTTTCCTTAGGATGGCCTTCATCTTCAATTTTCACAATGAGAAATTTCTCCCATTGAATTTTTCAATATCAAATTTCGTTGCCATAGCTTCTTCTACGGATAGCTCCCACTATTTCACTATCGTGAATAGTTCTCTGGAACCTTCAAAGAATGTGTAATAACTTCTTATTTTCTTATTTTAGAGGATCCACCTTTTGGTGGCAACCACAAAGATAATAAGCAAATATTACACACTCTAATCTAGCTCTGATACCAATTGTTGCGGAAGACGGCTATCGGATAGAGCAAAATCGCAACTAATAATTTGAGAAAATAAAAATGAAGATAAAAGAGACACAAAATTTACGTGGAAAACCCCTAAATAAAATAGGGTAAAAACCACGGGCAACAGTAGAAGAATTTCACTATGAGAAAATAGGAATTACAACCTCTCTCGATCTATCAAGGAGAAAACAATGATAATTCTCTCTCGATAAAAAGGAGAAAATAACTCTCAAGAAACTCTCTAAATTCTCTCTAGTATTGGAAGAAAGCTAGAATGCTTTGGGATGGTTTTGAAGTTAAATGAGCTAGGGTATTTATAGTTGAAACTTAAGGACTAATCTTATAAATACCATAAAGTTTAGTGACTAAAGTTTATAATTTACCCATTTAATTTTCAAATATTATTGCACCTAATTTTGACATTATTACAGCTAATTTTGACATTGCAATATTAGATGCCTAACTTAAACCAATTTTCTAAACTTTGTCATTTAAACACGAAAGCCATCATTAATGCAGGAGGCGCCACCCATTTGATTCAAATGATTTACTTTTCTGAAGGAAAAAAATTGGTTCGGTTTCCATTTTTGACACTGTGTTACATTGCGTTTAATGTTCCCCACGGTGAGACCCTTGCATAAGAAAAGGTACTTATAGTACTCAAGTAAACTTATAATTTTTTTTTATGTTAGTAGAAGTAAACTTATAAAATATTAAAAAACAAAAATAAATTATCAATACAAATTATAAAAAAAACACTTAAGTTATATAAGAATTTAAAATTTCTTGAGACAACCACGTCAGCCATTCATCCCTACTCATCTATGTCGACATCCCGGTATTACTGCTTTATTACCAGCAGTCAAAAGTAAATCGGGACTCTATCAATCAAGGAATTCAAGAGCATAGGATTAATTAACTTTGTTCAGTTTTGCAAGCTTTAGTCTCCCTAATGAAATATAAATTAGCATTGCCGGTTCAGTTGTACATATTAGAAGCTTAATGTGTTAACTTGAATAATAAAACTAGACCAAAAACTGGGTTGGGATATCTTCTATGATTGTTTTAAAATACATACAAGTGATTCAGTGAGTTACTTGGTGCTACCTCTTTTTGAATTTGGTACAATATTGAATAAACATTTTCTTAAATAACATTTTAATTATTTAATCAATAATTATAATACGTAAATGAATGGGGAAAAATAATACTATTTTAACTATATATACTTACTAGTTTTCTTTCTTGCAATATACGGGATTATTGTATGTTGAACTGAAGTATACTATTTTAAAATATTAAATAATTAAAATTAAAAATTTTAGTTTTATTTTATTTTGCATGATGACCTATATTTCATATCTTTTATCTTTTCTAATTGTTTGATATTTTTGTTTTGTTAAAAAGAGGATGAAGCCTCAAGGATAGCAGCAATGCATTTTAGTTTTGACGTTATTGACTTGGTTTGTCCTGAATAAGTCACTTGCCGTTAATATTTAAATGATGAATGACAAGACTGTTAAGTGACCTAATTGATAAAACTTCAGAATTAGTGATCAAAATAAAAAAAGACAATAGTTAAGTGATCATACAAATAGTTTATCCTTAAATTTATTTATTTACTAATTATTTAGTGTAAACTACATGTCTAATACCTAAACTATCAGTTTTATTTCGTTTTAATATCTAAACTCTCATTTGTTTCAAAATCATACGTAACATTTACTTTTTTTTCACTTTAGTATCATACCATTAAAAACTTTACAGAATTGTCGTATTTTTTATGGGTAAATTACATCATTCTCCCCTTAACTATCTTCTCACTCTATTTTTTTCCAGTAATGTTTAAAGATTTCCAATTTAACTACCCAACTTTCAAATTGCTCATGTTTTAATCACTCTAATTTATTTTATTAGTAGTTTTGTGACATGATTTTTTATTATTATTTTATTAATATATAATAAAAATAAATAAATTTGAAAGTTAGTGTGATTAAATTAGGAGTAATTGAAAGTTAAGTAATTAAAATAAAAAGTTAACCTTTAATGTCCTAAATAGGAGTGAGAAAATAGTTGAGTGATGAATGATGTCGTTTACACATAAAATGTCATATTGTTACAGTTCCGTTAAATTTTTAACGACGAAATAAAAAATAAACATTATGTGTGATTTTAAAATAAATAAAATTTATGTATTAAAACTAAATAAAACTGATCCTTTAAATATGGGTATTGACGTGAAACGTTTTCATTGGCATAGTTTTTTACAAAATACTGTAATTCGAATAATATTTTAAAATTTAAGGAATAGATATTTCAAAAAAAGAAAATAAAAACCTAATTCAATAAAGTAAATATAATTTAAAATACAAATGATT
Organism: Hibiscus syriacus; assembly: GCF_006381635.1. Lineage (NCBI taxonomy): Eukaryota > Viridiplantae > Streptophyta > Magnoliopsida > Malvales > Malvaceae > Hibiscus > Hibiscus syriacus. Next base: position 4,048,305 of record NW_024062795.1, read on the forward strand.
CATCGAACCATTTCTGAAACAAACAACCAATTAATTACAATTAAAGGTAAATTACATGGATGGTCCCCATAGTTTTAATCTATTTGATTTTGGTTAACAGTTAAAAAAAAGAATAGTTTTGGTCTTTTATATTTTAGGTCTTTTCGATTTTAGTCCATTAATTGTTAATTTTCGTTAAACCATTAACATAAATATGTGTTAATAATTTAAAATAAAAAAATATTTACATGTCTTCTTCTTCTTCAAATCAACAGAAAATATAAGAGACCACGAATGTAATTTAGCCTACAATTAATCATCCCAATTTTCTAGCTCCGTGCACTTTGCAAATAGATAAATACTATAGGATAACTGGATCCTATCGTCCTTTTGATCATATATTTTTCAGAAATATCTGCTTTTACGGCGGTTTCCATCAAGTTACTATTTTTTCTAGCTTAGGACTCTGGACTCTTTCGTAATTTCACATTCCGAAGACGCCCTTTCCCATCATACAGTCAAACGCTTCATATTCATCCACCCAATCCCACATCCCCAGCCGCCCGGTCCCTTTCCTCTGAAATCCAAACATCGTTTTGAGTCATCCCTTTAATTAAGAAAATTTATAATTTAGGGTAAACTACATCCAAAGCCACTTAGTTATAGGTTTGGTAACAAATATAACATTTTTTCTTAAAAGTTATAAAAAATTATTTAATTAAAATTAAAAAAATACTATCTAATTTGATTTGGTATAATAAAATTTTTAGTCTAAAAAACTTATACATTCTATAAATTTTATTTTAATTTAAAATATTTTAATAAATTTAACATTTCATATTTAAAATTTCCATCAATTTAATCTTTTTATGATACTATCAAATCAAGTGAACCAATCAGACTAAAATAATATTTGGATAATTTCATTATTCTATAAAGGAATAATTATATTGTTATTATACTAGGAAAAAAAAAAAGGACTATTTTTAGAAGAACAAGGACTAAAATGATGAATTTGTTAAATATGAAGAATGGATTTTTTAAAACTATTTTAGATTAGAATCAAATTGACAAAGTACATAAGTTCTAACTAATAAAACTATTATTAAACATATGAAAACATCATTATTTCATATAATAATTATATTTATTATTTAATATGTTTTACCTTAAATATTATGTTGTAGTTAATTTGAATCATTTTGTTTCACTTGATTTTATGATTTTTAACTTATATATGTTATGACTTACTTTGAATATGACTTGTGATATAAAAAAGAGAAAATCGCCTCAGTGACCAAAAATACCTTATAATATACGATTTTAACCAATTTTTTTTGGATTTGCCAAAATGACCAATAAAATCGCAACGCGATATCAAAATCGCAACGCGATTTAGAAAAATCGCAACGTTAAAAGAAAATCGCAACGGTCAAAAGAAAATCGCAACGCGAGCTTCCAAGTTCGCAACGCGATTTAGAAGAAAATCGCAATGCGATTGATTGAATCGCAATGCGATTGAGAGAGTCGCAACGCGATTTAGAAGAGAATCGCAATGCGACTGAGAGAATCGCAATGCGATTGAGAGAATCGCAACGCGACTGAGAGAATCGCAATGCGATTGAGATAATCGCAATGCGATTGAGAGAATCGCAACGCGATTTAGAAAATCGCAACGTTAAAAAGAAAATCGCAACGGTCAAAAGAATAGTTAAAAAATTTGTTTCTTAAGAATTTTCTCTAAAAAGATAGTATCCGCGCGGACGTGTCGAAGACACGTATTACCACGACCACGACCACGACCACGACCACGACCCGACCCGACCCGACCCGAGACGAGACGGCGGCGGCGGCGGCGCGCGAGAGTCCCCCTTGTCCTCTTTCACTCAACAAGGAAGTGCAAAATACAAGCCTTAAATACCATTCCCAATAGTATTTCCAATACTATGTGGGATTGAGCATTACCAATACTATGTGGGATTGAGCATTACCAACACTTGTTCCAAATATCATTATTCTTCATAAGTTATCATCCATTACAATATGAATAGTCGTGTTAATGAACCAATATACCTCATTAATATGGTATTGTTGAACAAAAGATGATGATGATGATCTTATTAAAGACCATCTAATACGAAAGAATCCAAGCATAACCGATACCTTATTGTGAAACTAATTCACATAGAGGTTGTACGTGAAAAAAAAAATCTTTTACTTTATAGTAAATATCTATCTCAATAATTTAATATAAAAAATATTTTTTTATTTAATAATAGAATTATTTCATGTATTTATCAAGTTATAATTTAAATACTTTAAAATGAATTAATTTATTATCGAATTCATATTGTAATGGATGATAACTTATGAAGAATAAGATATTGGGAACAAGTGTTGGTAATGCTCAATCCCACATAGTATTGGAAACACTATTGGGAATTATATTTAAGGCTTGTATTTTGCACTTCCTTGTTGAGTGAAAGAGGACAAGGGGGACTCTCGCGCGCCGCCGCCGCCGTCTCGTCTGGGTCGGGTCGGGTCGGGTCGGGTCGGGGTGGGGTGGTGGTGGTGTGGGTGGTCGTGGTGGGGGGTCGTGGTCGTGGTCGTGGTCGTGGTCGTGGTCGTGGTCGTGGTAGTGGTAGTGGTCGTGGTCGTGGTCGTGGTCGTGGTCGTGGTCGTGGTCGTGGTCGTGGTCGTGGTAATACGTGTCTTCGACACGTCGGCGCGGATACTATCTTTTTAGAGAAAATTCTTAAGAAACAAAATTTTTTTAACTATTCTTTTGACCGTTGCGATTTTCTTTTTAACATTGCGATTCTCTCAATCGCATTGCGATTCTCTCAGTCGCGTTGCGATTCTCTCAATCGCATTGCGATTCTCTCAGTCGCATTGCGATTCTCTCAGTCGCATTGCGATTCAATCAATCGCATTGCGATTTTCTTCTAAATCGCGTTGCGAACTTGGAAGCTCGCGTTGCGATTTTCCTTTGACCGTTGCGATTTTCTTTTTAACGTTGCGATTTTCTAAATCGCGTTGCGATTTGATATCGCGTTGCGATTTATTGGTCATTTTGGCAAATCCAAAAAAAGTTGATTAAAATCGTATATTATAAGGTATTTTTGGTCACTGAGGCGATTTTCTCTATAAAAAATTATTTTTATTAAATTTTTTTAGTATTTTTATTTAATTTTTTAAATAATTATGACGTCGTTCAGTTATTTCAACCGATCAAATAGATTCAACTGATTGAATCAATGAACGTATGACCGGTTCGCTAACCAGTCCGGTTCTGAAAACCATGGATCTGCAATATATAGTCAGTTAGTCACCCCCGACTCCGCCTCCGCTTTCATATTTGCAGTCTCTCTTTGTTTCTCTGCTATTCTCTCTTTGTTTGGGGGAGGATTTTGATTTGAAGGAAATGGGTGATAATAGGTTGAGTGGGAAAGTGAAGTGGTTCGATGACCAAAAGGGTTATGGCTTCATAACCCCTGACAACGGCGGCGAAGATTTGTTCGTTCATCAGTCCTCCATCCGCTCCGAGGGTTTCCGAAGCCTCGCCGATGGTGAAGAGGTGGAGTTTGTTATTGAATCCTCCGGTGGCAAAACCAAGGCCGTCGAAGTTTCTGGACCCAACGGGAACCCAGTCCAAGGCAGTACGAGACCCGGACGCGGCGGCGGCGGTTATGGTGGTGGCGGCGGCGGTTATGATGGTAGCGGAGGCGGTTTTGGTGGTGGCGGTGGTTACGGTGGATCTGGTGGAGGTGGAGGAAGGAGAGGTGGATATGGAGGTGGAGGTGCATGTTATAAGTGCGGTGAGATGGGTCATATGGCACGTGACTGTGGACAAGGCGGCGACGGCGGTGGAGGCAGATATGGCGGCGGCGGTTGCTACAACTGTGGAGGTTCAGGTCATTTTGCTAGGGAGTGCCCAAACTGCGGCCGCTAGTTTTCAAATATGCATACTAGGTATCTTTTGTTTCGGTGGTCATTATGATTATCCTATGGTTTGGCTTTTTATGTTGGTTTTTTCTTGGTTTATGAAGAACTTTTGCAATCAGTCCTATTCGGTTCACTTATTTTTCGTTTCTGGGTTTTTGATGTAATGAGCACTCTCCTTAGTCATTCAGTGGAGTTGAATTTAGAATTGATGTGAACAGTGATGAAAAATTAAAATCCTTCACTCTCTGTTATCTCAGAGTGTTTATATGGATATAATATATAAATACAAACTGGTGGATTGGCTCAATCTTCTCCCTTTAATGAGTATCATTTTCTAGTATGATTAATATAAGATCTGATCAACTACATCTCTCAAGTCAAATGCTTGATATCTCTGTAAAAATATTATATTGCCTTTTGGAAGCTGGTGTTTGATGTGATTCAATTGTGTTTATGGAACTGTCATTTGCAGCAAGTTGCCTTTTTTCCTTGGGTTTCTTTTGTTTGGTTCTTTTTTGTTTCTTTAAAATGTACGATTGAAATAGAATGGTGAGTAAAATGTCTGAATAATACAACATAAAGTCTCCCGATTATAGGGCTAATTGCCATTTTTAATTGTTTGTGGTCCTTTGCCTTTTAAACCCTGTACTCTGTGCGGGTTCAATAAATGTTTAGTCCTGCCTACTATGTTTTTTAGTCCGTTTTAGTAGAACAGTCTCGTTGGGGGTATGTGGGTGGGTCTAATGCTTACTTTGAAATTGATTGGACTTGGAGAATTGTTTTCTTATTTGTTCCGTTTAGGTTTAGAAATATAATGATTGTACATTATTCAGAAGAATTTGAAAAGAACTCAGCTCTTTAGTTTTTGCTTGAGTTGAAGTGATTAATTCTAATTCTCTTGGGCAAAATTGATGGGATAATAGTTTGGAAAAAGAAATAGTGTTTCATATGAGATGTTGGGAAATTATTTTCTCAATTAAAGTGGAATGAACAGTATACGAGCGATGTGTGATCTCTTATACTGTTCATTTCGTCTTAATTGAGATCTTTTCTTAAAGAGGTATATAATTGATTATATGAAATATATTCCATTACTATTGGTGAGTTTAGGTATATGATTGATCATGAAATATGTTCCACTCCTACTGGTGGGGTGGAACTCTTGACTTTCATGGTTGGGTAGTGGGCGGCGATTGATGTGTATAAAAATAGGGTATTATTCGCCCTAATGGAATCTCATTTACAAAATGTTGGCACCTTTGATTGAGGCTAATCTTTGGGTTCTGCCCTACAAAGCTCCAACTTTTAAGTAATGGATATTTTTTAGTTTAATTTTAACCGAATAAATATATATAATATAATGAATAAACACAAACAAATGTAAATAAAAATTAGTAACCACATAAAATTCATTAATGTAAGTTGTAATTTTGGAGTTAATTTGTACGAGTACAACAAATATATATATATAAATCATAAATAAATTATATGAAAATAATAAAGTTGAAGTCTTAAACGAATATAAACATATGCATAGATTATTGGACGTTCACAAACGTAAATGAATGAACAAGTCTTTTGTTTGTATTTGTTCATTTAATTAAATGAACATAAAATTTTGTTCATATTCTTCGTTTAATAAATAAATAAATATAAACAATTTTTTCATTGAACGTTTCACAAACAATTTGTTAAACGTTCAGTTCATTAAACATTTGGTTCGTTTAGATCGCTAGATGTTTCTACTAGGAGACAACATTGTCAGCTTACGTGAATGGGAATTGAGGTTCACTTGTTACATTGGTCTCAATCTTCAAATGGGTCAACAATAAGGAAAATTGCTTCCTCTCTTTTTCATTAGAGCTCTGCATGCAGGAAGAACTAAGAAGAGCACTGTCTACCAATCCGATAATCATTTGTCTTGTCGTCGACCGAGTAAAGAGGGAATACTTTTAACTGAAAAGCCTTGAAACCCTTTATTTTTACCTCAGGTAGCATGCTCTTGAGGATGAAATCTCTTTTTTTCCCCCTCTTATTAAAGGATGCACTGTAACCACTGCCACATACTAGCTTTTTCATGGCTGCAGGATCATTAAGATTCCCACGCTGCTACTCCCAACACTCAAATAACATCTCTATATTTAGTATAGTTTAACCTAATTAGTTCACAAACACAGTCATCTATTTAGATTCTTTTCACACATCTCTACAATTCCTTTTAATGTCATTTCTTCCATCTTCTTTAATCAGTTGGGGATGGTAAAGCCTTTTGATGATTTGTGATCATTTATCATCACGGATAACGTTGAAAGACGAAGCTCAGATAAAAAGAAGAGATGCCTTCCAGTATCAACTACTACTCTCCCTATGCTCTGCCTGCAAGCTGTTTACTTGCTTGAATTATCGTTTTCAAGGTCCAAGAACCAACGCCCTAGATATGGGTGGTGTGAAAATGGATTCCAAAATCAGAATTTTCATCATAAATTTGAGAAGAAAATTCACTGCCACTTTTCTTTGTTGCAGAGTGGTAGGATTTGGATTTCTCATTCTGTCAGAGTATAGTTAAAGTAGATTCCATTTTTATTTCCATAATAGAACACATTATCGTAAAGGGCAAGTGAAAGAGAACACTGGAAATACAAAGCAGAGAGCATCCTCAATTTTTTATGTAAACTTGGTTTCTTTTTTAGGAAATGTATTACAAACTCCCTAAGTTAAATAGATAAAAAAAGACAGAGAAAGACTCAAATTGGATGGCCATTGTATGTATAATCTGGTTTGTGAACTTCCATTTAAGCTCTCTGTCGACAATCATAAAAGTAATAAGGATGATCAGTGACACGATGACAATATTCAGGGCCTATGAGTGTGGTTGAAAGGGTGGTGTAGAGGAGCAGCCGCTGTGGAGTTAAGGTCGTGGTTGGGTGGTGGCGGTGAGGCGACCAATGCCGGTGGTGGACATTGATAACACTTTGTGAACAGCCCAAATGTGTCAATCTGGTGTATGAAATTCGTCATGCTCGCCCATCCACCGAATCCGAACCCGATGATGAGAACCCACACCACAACAAACACGTTTATGGTGTACGTTCCTACCCATCTTCCAAAGTACTTGGGTGGTTGCTCCACTGCATTCTGCTTAAACGTTCATCAAACATCACATGTCAATGATCATGCATGTTCTTCTACTTAGAAAAAAGACAAGTTTTATGTAGTACCCCAGATATGGGGAATCAGGTATGAACATGAACATATTCCGTTTAACAGTGGCAGCACGAATCTCGTGCCTTTTGCAAAAACTATTACATTTTGCCCGAAAATTTCCAGTGCTACATCTAAAAACATTATCTGATTAGGAGAAAGATCCGGGACTGGTCTGCTAGACTGTGACCACACGCTATCACACTGTTTCTTATTCTTTACACTTTGAATTTATTTAATGTTAAATCAATTCAACACGGCTAATGACACATCTTTTTCAATTCTCAATGTCAAATGTTTGACTCTGACATTATAGTAAAAAATATTCAATATCTACATTTTCTTATTCTTACTTTGATAGACTAAGATTTGAGGTTTATTGGTTTAAGATTTATGGATTAATACCTCTCGAACGGTGGCTGATCTAAAGGTGAACATGTGAGCCAGTGCCGGAATTATGTAAACAGTGAAGCTAACAAGAAGGGATCCGACGGCGGAGTTTATCGGTCCGAAGAAAGGGAAGATGATAGCCAAGAACCAAATGGGGACAACTACAGGCAATCTCGCTGCTGCTCTTTTGCACAGGCTCTTGCACTCATGCATCCCAATTGCTTTCTCCCATACAAAGTATAGTGGCGTGCAAGCAAATCCAAATGTTATGAACTGCACAATAAGCACCAAGGTAATGAAACGTTGTTATGTGGAGTATTTTGTTATGCATGCATGGAAGGATCTGATAGTGTAATTTTTCATAGGCATGCCTGGTGGATGAGCATTAAAAGGACAGCCATGTCTCTGAAGGGAGTCCTTGGGAGAAGAGAAAAGGCATTTGAGTGATTGAGAAGCATGTCCCCAAATGCCCAATAAACAGCAGCAGCTGAGGGAAGTGTCAGTGTCAGCACATACAATGTTGCTATCAGGTATATAGCCTTGAACTTTTGAGGTTTCCACATAGCATGCATGATCTCCCTGCACATTAATTAATAAAAATAATCCATGTTACTGCTAAAGTATCTAAAGTCTTGGAATATCAGGGGCCTGAAATGTTCAGCTCCATTAACTTTAATGTCACATTTGGTACACAAAGCTTGACCCCCTCATCTTTCTTCTCTTGGCATCTTCTCAATGATAAAAGTGAAAAAGGAATACTAGGGTTCCCGAGAACAAAACAACTTTTTGCCTACCACGCTTACAAAGGGCAATTTAGGAAATTAATTATACAATAAACATGGTCAGATTTGTACATAAACGTAAGAGACACGAATTCTAGACATAATTTTTTCTTCTTACACAGTGACAGCGTGTCCCCCAAATGTGTAGAGAATGTTGGTGGCACCTGTGAAATACAACGTCAGCTTGGTAGGACCAGAATGTTGAACTCTCTCAACCTACATTTTATATCAAACAAAATTTCATATCACAACAATACAATTATAATAATATGGTTTGTTAAAATAACTTGTCAAATTACAGTTCTTTTCTTCTTTCTTTTCATGAAATATGAAAGGACAAGCAGGATTCCTCTTTTACTGAAATTTCAACCCTACATGTTCAATAAGTTTGAGTTTTTTTTTACCTGGCCATGGAGGAGGGAGGCAATGGTGAGATACCAAGCAGCGTAGGTGGTCATTATAAGGCCAAGAAAAGACCAGATTCTGTAATTGTGAAATGAAGGGATAAAGACAGTGGTTGCACAACAAGCACCAAAGATGTAAGTCCATGTCCTCTTGTCCAGATTGTCATTTATGTAATATATGTTGCTGTAATTACAAAAACAAAAGATACCCAACATCAGGGAATTTATTGTAAGGGTGTATGCATGATGACGATTCCTCTCTCTCTCTCTCTCTATATATATATATATATATGAGCGTGTGTGTATGGATCCTAATAATTTTAAATTTGGATAGATATAAAAGCAAAAGAATCATAAATGAGTAGCCAAGTAGGTACCTTGCACAAGCTATGAGTTGAATGACAGATCCAAACAGAAGAAAAGTACAGTTAAATGCCAAACCCACGTTCCTCCAGTGTTTCCCAAGGAGTCCATCAAGAACCTCAAACCACTGCACAAATTAAAAAAAAATGCTGATTCTCAATGTCATTTCATCATATACTTGAAAGATGTTTCTTTGTAAAGAAGTTGAAAAAATAAACCTGAATGACATGGTTCCTGAAATCAACATTTTCTCTTTCTTTTCTGGTTCTATACTCTACATAGAGTATGCTAATGAGATAAGCTGTCCAGCTACCCAACAATCCATAGAACAGCTGAAAGAGAATCCCAGAAAGCATCCCCAGTTGAGAAAATGAGTATGGCAATGTAAGCAACACTTGAGCTACCTGAAAAACACACAAAGAGAGAATCCCAACAAAACCACAAGTTTTAATCTTTATCAGTATCACTGTTTCATATCTTTGGGGGTGAAAATGGGAAAAGAGATGGCAGCAAGACCTGATTAGAAGCACAGCTAAACCAAGCATCATACACAGAACCGCCATGCCAGAAGAGACTAGAAACCTTGCTTTTGATGCCCTTTGGCTCCCCTTCTGTTTCCATTTCCACATAATTCCCAACTATTACAGTCTCCACCACCTTATCACTGCCACTTGCCATTATCTCTTCAATTGTGTTTTGATTTCCCTATAGTTTTTTTTCCCTCTGATGACAAACTGGCTAGTGCATTTTCAATGCAAGGAAAAGGACAAGTGAGGTGAAGGTGATGGAGAAAACGGTAGAGATATAGAGGGTATATATATACATACAGTTCAAGGCATGAAGTGGGGAGGGCTTCTCGAAGGATGGGAAAAAGAAAAGCTGTGTTTGAAAGGTATTTTAGAGAGCGAGGTTTGCACTTTTTAGACCTTAAAATTTTAAAGCTTCTTTTTCCACTAGTAATATTAATAAATTATTGTGTATAAAATATTTTATATAATTTTTGAAATTAATAATGACAATTAATTTTATTAAATAAACATAAAACATTAAAATTATAATAAAAAAAGAGAACTAATTATGTTGGTCGAAATTTTTTCTTCATTATTCAAATTAATCAATTAAAAATAAAGAGATATAATATAATCAAATAATTTAGACAAATAATAAATATAAACAAATAATATTTTCAACGGTGAAAGATATAAACACTATCAATACTAACATAAAAATACATATAACAATGATGATTCGTTAATAAATAGATATTATGACAACTTAGTCATGATTTATATTCAACGATTATGAATATCAATATTTAATAAGAAGATCTAAAGTAAGAATAGATAAAATAAATATCTTTTGAAGATAAGATATTAAATTCAATTATAAAAAAGAAGAAGAGAATACGTGGTATAAAAATAGACAAAATCATCTAAATTACTTGATTGTACTTGCAAGCAAACCCTATTAATTACATCAATTATGACGACTAAGAGCAACATTTGTAATAGTGAAATAAAGATGAAGTTAAAATAAGAAGCATTTGGGGAGGGGTAAGGCTAAGAATGTAGAAGAATAGGATATTATTAGAAGGTACACCGAATGATTGCACCCAAACGGGCGTGGTCGCTTTACAGTTTACATCAACATTGAAAGTTGCATTTATCGCATGCCCATTTACTCCCCCCCCTTAAACCCCAATCTCATATTTCTATGTACTTCGATTATGGCTTCTTCTTCTTTCCAATTGGGATATTATATAAAATATTTAATTGGAAATTATCTCATACATATATTGTGTAAATTTTAAATTTTATATAAGTCTGTCTATTTAAGGGTTTAAGCGTCTTATTTAGAGTTTAAATGTTTAAGATTTAGAATTAAAATAAATATATTATGTAAAATAAATGTTACACATTATGTGTACCAAATATCAATTTAATTTAATTAGTTTACACAATCTTATTCATTTCAGTGTCGTGTGTTTTATTTAGAGTTTTATATTTTATTATAATAGTCTACATTGTCAACTATTTAAATTAATTAACGGCGTTATAAAAAATAGAAGGAAATTATTTTAATTAAAAATAGGAGAATTAAATTCCAAATTTTAGTGGGATAGAAACACCTAAACCAAATTTGACATATAAATGGTCTATAAATGATCTATACTAGAAAAATCCATTGAAAAACACAAAAAACCAAACCTAAAAATAAGTAATTACTATATATTAGCTGCAATGTGCACTAAGGACATATAAATGGACTATAATAGAAAAACTCATTGAAAAACTAGCTAGATATATCCTTGACGCAGTTGTATTCTTTAAATTATTTAATTTGTAGTATTTTATATGTTCTTTATTCATGTGGCCTGGTGTGGGTAAAAACATACAAACATTGGAGACAAAATTTAGGGTATGTCCACTATAAAAATATTAATTGGAGACGACATTCACGGGGCCTGCTCGGGCAGCTAAGCCATTCCTTGATGAATCATATACATGCTTTTTTTCACAGCCACTGGGACCTCAAAACATTCTCTCTGCAACCCTGTCTCCTTTGACCATCCATCCCTGCACTGCTTACCACCCTATTGAATGTTTCCTCCTTTTTCTTCTAAAATTATCTAGACATGTTACTAATACATTTGTTCTACATGTAATAATCAGGCAATCCAAATGTGTTTTTCCCATATGATCTGTTGGTATGGTTCAGTGTGAAGTGAGTTTGAATAAGGTTTTGACGAGTTGATCACTGTGTTTTCTTCTTGCACAACTTGAAATCAAGCAAATCGTCTGTGGATAGTGACATGCACGTAGACAATGAATCTAATTAGTTTGAGCATATTCGACGAAAACAAAGTGGTTAAGGTGATAGTAGGCAATTCACTCCTTTTAATTTGGGTAAAGAGTTATAGTTAGTAGTTAAATAGTTGGTCGGTGTTGAGAATTGAGATCCTTTACTTTCATGAAGGAGAAGAAGAAAGTGGAGGTGAAAGTAGTTTCGACTCCACTCAATTTTGGTTGAAAATTTTTATAATGACCCTCAGTGTTATTGTTAGAAGTATGGTTCATAATGAATACATGAAGATTGATATGTCCAATTAATGTGATCAACTATCAATTGATTTTGACTCTGACAGATCATGTGTATCTATCAGAGATCATGTCAAAAGGTTGTGTTTTCTCAAGAGCTGTAAGACTTCACATGACCTATGTGCGGAGATATTCTCATGGGATCTCAACTACATAAGAAGTCTCCGAAAATCTTAATATACGAAATATGATCTTACGAAGAAGATACAAAGATGGTGCAACAAGTATATGATAACTTTGAGAGTCCACAGTGCATGGTATTTGGTGGTGTCATCAGGTGATTAGGGTTTGGGCCATAAGACAAGGAAAAGAAAGTAAAATCATTTGTGACAATTCGGATTAACAAAAGGGAAGATGGTGTTGATTTCATGTCATCCTAAAATACAAACAAAAAAACAAAACCCCATTGATGATGCAGCATGAAGTTAAGCATCACCCCGCCAGCCCAAAGGATATTGAAATTGAACGCAAACACTACAATTTTAATGCACAATATCATAAGTCAAACCCATCATGATCAATCATTTTCCCCTCAAAATTATGATTAGAAGAACAAGCAAACGGCTTTGTTTTCTTTTTACACCACCATCCACTACGACTTTTTAATGATTTTAATCCAAATATTATAAATACCCTTTTGCTTATAAACAACAACATCCAATTATGGCTCAAGATATCTGCCAATACTAGTCTTAAGATAATATTAGAGCCTGTAAATATTGGTTAATCAAACCATAGCACTAAACAAAATTGTTAACTTTGGTCAAATTAGGGCTTTATTATCTCTATTATGCATGCTCAAATTTGAGATTAAGGCCCTGTAATTTAATAGGACATAATGAAATCATTTTAATTTTATAATGTCATTACTTATTCCAAATATTTAATACAATAACTATTAAAGTTAAAAAAAATGATGTTTTTTAAACATCCATTGCTACTCATTTAGTTCTCATGCTTTTTTTAAATTTTGGTCAAATTTTACCAATAGTCCATATTATATATATAAGTTGTGGATTTAGTCTGAACACTCTAATTTTGTCGATTTTAATCTCTGCACTTTTTAATATTTGAAATTTCAATCCTAACTCAAAATGTACAAGGACAATATGACTAAATTACAGAGAAGTAAATGATCAAATTGGAGAAATGAAACTAAATCTACAAACTTATGCATAATACATGAACTGATAGCAAAATTTAACTTGGCATATTTAACGATAATTGTTTGGGACAAGATTAAAATTTAAAATTTTAAAAAAACACGTGAACTAAAACTGACCAAATCAGAGCACGAGGATTAAATCCACAACTTACACACGATACATGAATTAATATAGGTTTACCATTTATTCTTTTGTATGAGAAGGGATCAAATCTAACCAAAAAAAATTAACAACGCTAATCACTTCAACAAATATTATATATATTTTTAAAAAAATAGATGGATCAAATCGTGTTAAATTAAAGTATAATCGCTAAATTTATAAATTTGAGCACAATAGAGGGCCAAAACCATAATTTGACCTTTAACTTTTCTTCTTCATGATGAATGCTCACAAGTGACTCGAGCACTATTTCTTTTGGGTACATAATTATAAAGGGATTGGAATTGAATTAGTAGTCAGCTCCATTTGTATTCATTTTCCAAACCAAACTTAATAATTGGTTTTGAAAGCCATTTTTCAGGGATTTATACAACTTAATGTTATCATAATAGCGATGTTTATATAGCAGTGATGACAATAACACCTACTATTATCACAATAGTGGTAAATACAATATAATCGAAAACACAACTATATCCATAATTTAAATCCCTAACCATTTCTATGAACAAACAATGTGATTGTGGCTTTTACTTTATTGGCTTCCATTTTGGAAGCAAACTGTGGGACTAAAAGAAACTTATACAGAGGGAATATTTTCCATTTTAATCTCCCTTTTGTTTTATGTTGGACTTACAATAGAGATTAAAGCTGCATTCTTTTGGGGGTATTTCAAAGCACAAGAAGAGTATTTGAATGTGTTCTTTTTGGTGTTTATTGGCATTTGAATTTATGAAACTAGTAAATCCAACAAGTGAAAACTACTTTTAAAAAAATGTCACCTAAACCCAATATTATAAATGATTGAAAACACAAAAAAATCAAGTTAATTTAGAGTTTAGAATTACATGTTGATTGATATATTTAATATGGATTAATACTTGATATGTTTATAGTGTATACATTATCAATAAATCATATAAGGTATTTATCATTAAATTTTAAATTAATTTTTAATGAAATATTATTATTTGATTCATTAACGAGGCATAAAATTATATATTACCCGTGCATCTAATATTAATCTATTTAATGATAACACACGTCTTATCAATAAGGTATTTTACGAAGTTTGTTAATATTGAGGTCTTGTGTTATTGATAACAAAGTTTTGACTCACAACTTGCATGAATTATGTCTGTCGCCTCTAAATTTCGGTTTAAATCAAATTAGGCAGTGTCCTTTCTAGATTTATTCTGATCATAAGTCCAATTATTATATAATTTTTCATTGTGATTAGGGATGGCAAAACTACTGAAACTTGACAGGTCTTGAATCCTTCAACTCGTTTGTTCTTTCTGTTCTCCCCTTTAATTTCAGCGGCTCCTTTGTCCTAAAAGTTGTTTAACTCATCATGCGAACCCCGAGTCCTTGTCGATGACCAGTTTTACCAAATGTACTGTCAAAAGATACCAACCATTATACTCTGTTTGTTTCCATAGAAAACGCGCCAAGAAAACTTTTTTTGCATTTTTGAATTCCTGCGGGTTGTCATGTTACCCTTCTGATATACGACTCAAAAAATAGCTTTCTGGATAGTTTCTGTTATATTGGTCTGTTTAGATTATATTGCTCACTGAATTTATATTTGACGAAGGGAAAGTAGAACTCAGTCTCGTACAAAGACCTTGTTTTATATATAAAAAAAATGTTTTTCAATGTTTTCATTGACAGCACAAGTGTGGAAGAAGTGCGTATAATGTTAATCATATTTGAAGGTAAAATTGCTGTATGAGATATCTAAATCAATAAAGTATTGTTTCCCACTGACGTAGTATTGAGATCGTGCGTTTTGGTTCAAAGCATGAACCTTGGTTACACTTGTATTTGAATTTTGAACTTTGTAAATGTGGTTTGGGCACCAAATTTATCTGGGCCTGCCCAGTTCAACCCCAATTCATCACCCCAAACAAATTCTCCTAAATCCCTAATTCTAAAATTCTAATCTTTTTCCATCTTCGTTGAGTCTCCTACTTCTATACAATCTCGAGCGTTAATCCTATCCCCAACAAACTCTATACCTACAACTTACACCCAACCCGTATCACTTGCAACACCTCGGTTATAAAGTATTGTTTTCTATAAAAGTCTTAAACAATCGTATTTATAAAATGTATGTGTATTATTAATAACTAAGAAATTTTTTAAATAAATATTCCTTTATAATTATCATAGACTATTACAAAATAAATAAAATAAATCAAAATCATCACTCTCCTATTTAAATTAACTCAAAACCTTAATAATAAGGAAAATCATATAAATCAATCCAAATACATCTTAAAACAAAAATCCTAAAAATCTTATTTGAAAGCTTACAATAGAAAGGTAAAAATAATTAAAAAAAGAAAAGAAAAGAAAAAAAAGAGGAATTCGAAACTCCAAAACCATATAAGTTTTGGAGCATTTGTCCACTCATGTGCATTATCAAAACGGCGGCGTCTTAATTGTTAACCCGCGCCTGGCTTCGATCTGGCATTGGGATTTACACTTTTTCTTAGCTTATGGGGTAATTCTGCTTTCAGCCCTTCCGCTTTTCTACATTAATGCAATTCAGTATTTTTTTGTGCAATTCTCTATTAGTTTGACCCCTTTTATTATATGTTTCTTTCAATGTAACCTTGCGGTATAATTTATTTAATTTTTTATTTTTTATCAGTAGTAATGCTATTATTATATATTTTTTACTGACATTATTTTTCTTTAATATTTATGTTATTATCATCATTATTACTCCTATTATTATTATTATTTCAACTATTTTTATTGTTATTACTATTATTATTTTGCTATTATTACTAATATATATATATATATATATATTATAAAATATCATTCTATATATTCAACATGCATTTTACAAATTAAATTTAAATTTGTTATTTAGAAAAACTGAGAGAACACGTGTTTTTTAATAAAGTACTAATTTTTAGATATTGTGTGTTTGCTTTAAACATTGTATGTGTAATCAATTTTCGAATCAAATTTTAATTCTGATTTTAAAATATAAATCTCCAAAATTATTTTTCAAATGCAATTTTTAAATTTTTTAAGAGATTTTTGTTGTTGTTGAAAGAAGAACATATTCGTTATCAATAAATAACATTAAAAAAATAGGAAAGTCTCGAAAACATAATGGAAAATCAGATTCAAAGAACATGATATACATTTCAAGCGTAAATGCAAACAGGGCTTCAGTATCAGGTCTTCTCCGACTGCAATTTACTCTCTTTTGCTATGGCTCTTTTCCTCATTTGGAAACATATATTTCCTTTGTGAATGTCGCGGCCCTATTTCGGTTGGACTTTAATTGGGTTTTGACTTCAAATAATTGGGGTTAGAGTTGTCACCGATCATTTTAAAACGAATTTAGGTGGGTCGGAGATCATCTTACCTGATCTGCGTTGTACCAGAAATGTGTCAGGTTCGGGAATCGGTTACGGTCAAAGAAGGATTAGCACCCTTGAACCGCCCTTTCAGTACCAATTAATTTATCGGTTGTCTTTAATTACGAAAATTAAGAATTTAAATTGAAATTTAAAAATCCGATTCGAATTACTTACCTTTGATCAGTTGAAATCACTACTAAAAGAATATGTTAGATAAAAATGTTAGATGGTAAATAAAAATATCGAGTAAAAATTAATTAAATAATAAGGGAAAAATAAATAAAATATAAAAGAAATGAAAAAGGACTAAGGTTTGAAAATAAAAAATGTTAGGAAGATAAAATAAAAACTAAAAAAAAGTACATAAATAAATAAAAGGCCAAAATGAATTAAATTGGACTTTGTGGACTGAAATTGATACTAAAAAACAAATTGCAAAAAAAATTTAGAGGGTTAATTCACAAAGTATAAACATGGACCAAATATATATAATTGAGAATCCAGAGGTAAAATTACAAATGGTGACCGGGTTGTACTGTGATTTAAACTTCCAGGGACTGCGGGGATAATTAAAAAATCACATAATTACAAGGTGGTCACTGGTATATAAATACGCAAAAACACTTATTTTCCCTTCATTCTCACATTTTCTTCAAAAACCCTTCCCCTTCAACGAGAGAACTCTCTCTAGCCCTCTCCCTTCACCGATGGCCGACCACCGCCCGGTGGCCTCTACCTGCCATGACGCTGCCGGCCCGGCCGCCCGAAACACTCACCTTCCTCCTGAGATCCCAAATTCGAACCCCAAAATGTCAAAACCAAACCCCCTCAGCGTAGATCTAATAAAAACCCCTTCGATTTTTACCTTTGCCGACGAGTCTCTTCGTCTTCCGACGATGCCCCCCCTTCACAGTTCCTTCGACGAAAGCTCTCGACTTTGCTTTGTTTTTTATTTTGCTTGGATTTTTTTGTAAGGCTTCGGCCTTTGGTGTATGTGTTTCGTTTTCTGTGTTGCAATGAGTTTTCTGTTGTTGATGTTGTGGTTTCGATGATGATGGGTTCCTTGGTTTATTGTTGATGTTGGCCCTCGATTATTTGTGGTTGGTTGTCCTGACCTTGTTGATGATCGCTTTTTGTTCTCGTCGTGGGTTCGATGGTTGCTGTTTGGTATTATGTTCTTGGTTTGGTACCGTGTATTCGATGATGGTTCATGTGTTCCCCATTGGTAGTGTTGTTGTTCATGTGTTCTCGTAACCGTGGGTGTTGTTTGACCGAATACCCCGTGATGGTTCAGTCTCGGGGATCTCGGTCAGAGACTGTTGGCCGTTGGCATGATTCTTGTATCCTTCTATGTGGGGCTAATCATTTGGGTTCCAGAAACCCTAGTCTGCTGTGTGTAACCCTTGTGCATTTGGGCCTAACCGTGTCTGTTGGGTCAGGCTACCCGATTGGGCCTGTTGGACTTTGGATTTGGACCCTTTCGTTCGGACCCTGTTGGACTTTGAACTTGGACCATATTCTGAAAAAAAAAAACAAAAGAACAAGAGAGAAAATTAAATAAATAGAAATAAAAATATATAATAAATAATTATAATTATAATATATTACAAAAATATTTCTCAAAAACTTATATAATATATATGTTCAAAAATATTTTAAAACTTATATATTATATATATTTTAAAAAAATGTTTTCAAAATTATATAGTTTTCAAAAAAAATTAAAACTATATATTATATGTTTTCAAAATGATTTCAAAACTATATATTATATATATTTCCAAAATGTTTTGAAAACCATATAATATATATATAATTTCAAAATGTTTTTTTAAAAAACTATATAATATATAAATGTTTTCAAAACTATATATTATATAAGTTTTCAAAATGATTTTTTTAAAAATTATATAATATACCATGTTTTTAAAATGTTTTCAAAACTATATATTATATATATTTTCAAAATGTTTTCAAAAACTATATAATATATATATTTTCAAAAAATGTTTTCTAAAAATTATATATTATATTTTGTTAGAAACGTTTTCAAAAAACTGTAATAATATATATATATATATATAGAGAATAATATAAAATAAAAATATATATAAAAATAACTTTGGACGAAAATAAGTGTTTACAGTGACTAACATTGGCTTGGACACTTCAGGGCAAGTAGTAGAAAGGACATGCTGAACCGAAGGGACTAATTCACTGCCTCACCCTATGCTGTATTGCCGGATTAAAATGACCCGCAACGTAAAAGATTACCCATCATTGCCTACAAATATCAGGATTTCACTCAGCTATCTCAACGAACTTGTTTTCTCGATACTCATACAGCAAGAGTTTCTATTTTTTTTTTCTTTTTTTTCAAATATCAGAATTCGGAAACTGTTGAAATTAGAATTGTCGTACATGGATTCTGGTTTTTAGTCGGTGATCCCGAAGTGTTGGGACATGTTCATTTTGAATATGATCCTTTTTTTTTGGGTGAAAAAAGATCAGCAAACATAAAATAACAGTGTAATCAAGCTCCAAAACTTGCTGCTTCTTGTATCATCCCAGCAATCTCCGTTTGTGGCTCTAAGAAAATCTGCAAACCCACCATATCAACTCTCGAACAGCCAGCCGTCAATATATCTGCAAATTGATTCCCTTAGCACATAATATGCTTCACCTGGATAGTTTATCATAATGTTCAACGAATCGTTCATGAATTATTTGTATAACGTCCGTTTATTAAACTAAATAAATGAATATGAACAAAATGTATATGTTCATTTAATAAACGAATGAACATGAACATGAGTGTGTTTTGGTTCATTTATGTAATTATATTCACAAACAAGTTTGTTTGTTGGCTCGTTCATAAGCTTGATTACTCGGTTATTCTTTTCCTCTTTCCCTCTTTTTACATGTTAAATATTGGTGAAGATGGAGATAAAATTGAACATAAGATAAACTTTGGATTTCAAACTGTGAAGTTTAAGGAATTTAAGGAATAGTGACATAATTTCATCATGTTCTTGGCTTACAAATAAAAAGATAAAAAGAGATTGTTAGTTGTTAGACATTAAACGAATATGTTCGCAAAAGTTAAATGAAAATAATCACGAACATAAACACGATTCTGAAAATTTAAACGGATACGAATCAAATATCAACACCTTTAAAAATAAATAAACAAACAAACATAAAAATAAATTTATTCGTTCAAGTTTGATTCATTTAGACTCCTATGTCCTATCCATCTCCTTTGTGGAAGCTCATGAATTGCACGTAGGTGAATGTGATCTTAATAATGCATATTATTGATGTTATTCCTATGAAGAAAATATGCATTACTGCATATTAGTTATGTATGAAGAGGGAAAAAGTTGGCGATTTTGAAACTGGGCATCTGACACTAGTCTACGCTGAGTTCATCTAGTAATAGAAAGAGGGCTGTAAAAATGCTATAATTTTGGAGATGAAACTGATGAGTAAAAACGGGGTTTTCACCCCAGTATTCAACTTATACAATTTTATTTACTGAAAGCTGAGACGGGTTGTCTAAAAGGACATCAATGTCGGCATCTCATTTTTCCAAAGATGAGGTAATCTGTATGAGCTGCGTTTTATTGGTATATGTATCACCATTTAACTTGTTTTATGGTTGTTAGGAAAATAAACCGAGTACAAGTAATTTTCCTATAACCAGATTAGTGAGAATGCGAATTAAAAACGGAAAAATAATACCCGAAAATTGATAACGGAGTTCAGCCAATTGTGCTTACGTCTCCGGGCTGCTGCAGATCTTTTACTAAGAGAAAAAATTTACAGGTGTTTACAAAACACTCACTAATCACAAGAAAGCTCTCTAGTATAGGAAGAAAGAAATGTTTTGGAATGATTTTGAAGCTAAATGGGTAAGGGTATTTATAGTAGAAACTTAGGGACCCTAAAGTGCAATGACTAAAGTGAATTTACTCATTCCTATTTTCAACAAACATCTACTAAAATTTTACCAAACTTTGAAAAACATTTTTCAAAGAAACATTTACCAAACTTTGAAAAAATATTTTCCAAAGTTGGTTGCCAAACTTTGAAACTTTTAACAATCTCCCACTTGAAGACTGATTTTAATATGTCTTCACACCTCGATCAATGCAGCAGCATGTCTGGTCTTGTTATTCTAGCATGCCAACTGAAGCTGAACACAACTTCAGTTTGTCTGTAGTCACCGTCTTTGTCAACATGTCTGCCGGATTTTGAGCTCCACTAATCTTTTCAAGTTTCAAAATCCCATCTTCCAGAAGAGACCGGATAAAATGATATCTCAATTGTATGTGCTTTGTCCTGGAATGAAAAGACGGATTCTTTGCTAGATGGATAATACTTTGACTGTCGCAATACAAGATATTGTTTTCTTGTTTCTTGCCTAACTCTTCCAAGAAACTTTGGAGCCAAACCATCTCCTTGCTGGCTTCCGTAACAGCGACATATTCTGCTTCAGTTGTGGAGAGAGCAACTATCTTCTGTAGTTGAGAAACCCAACTCACTGCAGTTCCTCCTAGAGTATAGACATACCCTGTAGTGCTCCTTCTGATGTCGACATTTCCGGCTAAGTCAGCATCTACATAGTCTGTCAGTATCATATCTCCACCTTTGAAATAAAGTGCTTTGTTTGTGGTACCCCGAAGATATCTGAGGATCCATTTGACTGCTTCCCAGTGTACCTTGCCCGGATTATTCATGTACCTGCTAACAGCTCCCACTGCATGAGCAAATCTGGTCTGGTACAAACCATGGCATACATCAGACTTCCAATTGCTGAGGCATACGGCACCTTCACCATGTGTGCACGTTCTTCCTCCGTCTTTGGTGATTGGTCTTTGGAGAGTCTGAAATGAACACCTAAAGGTGTACTCACTGGTTTAGCATCTTGCATGTTGAACCTGGAGAGTACTTTGTTGATGTACTCAGCCTGTGATAACATCAAAGTCCCCGACTTTGTGTCTCTCTTGATCCTCATCCCAAGAATCTGCTTTGCAGCGCCCAGATCCTTCATAGCAAACTGCTTCGACAATTTTTGCTTCAAGTTTATGATCTCTTGCATGTTTGAGCCTTCAACGAGCATGTCATCAACGTACAACAATAAAATAATGAAACTATTGTCGAACCTCTTGATGTAGCAACAATGATCTGCTTGTCATCTGGTAAAACCACTGTTACTCATGAAACTATCGAACTTCTTGTACCACTGTCCAGGAGCTTGTTTTAAACCATACAAGCTCTTCTTCAACCTGCATACCAGGTTTTTCTTGCCTGCTCTATGAAGCCTTCTGGCTGCCTCATATAGATCTCTTTCCAAATCACCATGAAGGAAAGCTGTCTTTACATCTAACTGCTCAAGATGTAAATTCTCCGCAGCTACAATTTTCAACACCAGTCTGATTGTAGACAGTTTTACGACTTGAGAGAAAATTTCATTGTAGTCAATACCTTCTTTTTGCTGAAAATCTTTGACAACCAATCTTGCTTTGTAGTGTTTTCTCCCATCATGTTCTTCTTTGATCCTGTAAATCCACTTGTTATAGAGCGCTTTCTTGCCTGGTGGTAATTCAGCTAATTCCCACGTCTGATTTGACATAAGCGAGTCCATCTCATCTTTCATGGAAGACTCCCACTTGACTGAATCCTCCACCTGCATTGCTTCATCATAGCACTCTGGTTCACCATTGTCAGTCAGCAACAAATAGTACAAAGAAGGCGAATACCGTTGGGTTGGTTTAGGAATTCTGGAGGAGCGTCTCAGTTCTGGTGTGTGTGGTTCTTCTTGAACTGCTTCAGGATCTGAACATCATTTCCAGAAATCTCCTCGAACTCAGCAAATTCCTTTGTTTCAGCTTCGGTATTACTTGATTCTGCGGTTGACCTATCTTTGTACATCACATTTTCATTGAAATGACGTCTCTGTTTCTGATGATCTTTCGATTTTTGTCCCAAAACCGGTAACCGAACTCATCACCACCGTAACCAACAAAGATGCATTTTTGGACTTGGCATCAAGTTTACTTCTTTCAGCAGAGTTTATGTGTACATAAGAAATACAACCAAACACTCTTAAGTGTGAAAGGTTTATTTCTTTCTTGCTCCAAGCTTCCTCTGGTATTCCGCCATCCAAAGGAACTGAGGGCCCACGGTTGATCAGGTAAGCTGCAGTGTTGATAGCTTCAGCCCATAGAAATTTGGGCAATCCAGCATGTATCCTCATGCTTCTGACACGTTCATTCAGAGTTCTGTTCATGCGCTCTGCTACGCCATTATGCTGCGGTGTTATGGGAACTGTTGTCTCCATCTTGATCCCATTGTTTGCGCAGAAATCTCTGAAACTACTGTCTCTGTACTCTCCTCCATTGTCAGACCTCAACCGCTTGACTTTCAAAAGTCTCATTTTCCACCATGGCCTTCCATTTTCTGAAGGTATCAAAGACTTCTGATTTCTTCTTCAGAAAAGAAACCCACACCTTCCTTGTTGAATCATCGATGAAGGTGACATAATATAATGAGCCTGCAAGAGATGGAACAGGGGATGGTCCCCATACATCAGTATGAACCAATTCTAACCTTTCTGCCTTGGGAGTCTTGCCAATCTTTGTAAAACTGACTTTTTGTTTTCCAAAGATGCAATCCTCGCATAGTCCGACATCTACATTCTTAGATCCGACAGCTTCCCTTTTGACAGAAGTATCTTCATTCCTTTCTCGCTTATATGGCCGAGCCTTTGGTGCCATAGTTTTGATTTTCCATCAGCATCTGTTACTGCAATGATATTCTCTAAATTTGAGGTTACATAGAGAGTACCGATCTTCTTACCACGAGCAATGACGAGTACTCATTTGGTAATCTTCCATTCACATCCTGAAAAAGTTATACTATATCCTTCTCCATCAAGTTGTCCAACAGAAATCAGATTTTTTTTGAGGCCATGAATATGTCTCACTCCTGTCAGCTTCCAGGTGGTCTGGTTTGGCAGCTTTAGTCGGATGTCTCCTTTTCCGACGATCTTCAAGGTTTCATCATCAGGTAGATGAACCTTCCCAAAATCACCACTGACATAGTTCTCCATGATTTCTCGGCATGGGGTGGAGTGGAAAGATGCCCCTGAATCCAAGATCCATGATTCAATCGGACTGTTGACGCTTAAAATCATGGCATCACCTGTCTCCTCCGTCATGTTGGCAGATTCCTGTGCGCCGATATTTTTCTTCGGTGCTCGTCAATCTCTTTTGAAGTGACCCTTCTTGCCGCAATTATAACAGGTAAAATCTTTATTTCCTGTTCTTGATTTGCCCCTTCTGGATTTTGATCTGCCATAATTTGAATTTCTTTCTGAAGTTCTCCCTATAGACTCCGTGTGCAAGGCTGAGGAGGTTGATGCTTCACCCGATTCTCTTCGTCGAATTTCTTCACTCAAATACCAGATCCCGAACATCGTCGAATTTTAATTTGCTATTTCCCGACGAACTGCTGACTGCTGTAACAGTAGCATTCCAACTGTCTGGTAGAGATGATAAGAGAATTAAAGCTCGAACTTCATCATCAAACTCAATTTCCACTGAACTCAACTGGGTTGTGATTGTGTTGAGTTCATTTAGGTGTTGTGCCACCGATGCCCCTTCCTCCATCCGCAAATTGAATAATCGCCTCATCAAATGAAGTTTGTTTGAGGCCGATGGCTTCTCATACATACTGGAGAGAGCCGCCATAAGACCCGCCGTGGTCTTTTCCTTTGCTATGTTAAAAGCAACATTGCGGGATAACGTCAGTCGGATAACTCCGAGGGCTTGTCTATCGAGAAGAGCCCAATCTTCATCCTTCATGCCCTCTGGTTGTTTTCCTGAGAGAGGTTGATATAGATTTTTCTGGTACAAAAAATCTTCAATCTGCATCTTCCAAAAGGCAAAGTCCGCACCATCGAACTTTTCAATTTTCACATTCCCTTCGTCTGCAGCCATCGCTCCCACTCGTATCTGGCTTCGTTTGGATCGTTTCTGACAATTCTTGCGAATCACCGTGTATTAGAACACCCACCGTCGACAAAATCGTATCGCCGACTGAATTTCACTATTCACGAAATTCACTATTCACATGAATAGTAATGAATAGTAACCTCACAGAAAATTTGACAAAATTCACAACCAAAAGCTCTGATACCAGTTGTTAGGAAAATAAACCGAGTACAAGTAATTTCCCTATAACCAGATTAGTAAGAATGCGAATTAAAAACGAAAAAATAATACCTGAAAATTGATAACGGAGTTCAGCCAGGTGTTTACAAAATACTCACTACTCACAAGAAAGCTCTCTAGTATAGGAAGAAAGAAATGTTTTGGGATGATTTTGAAGCTAAATGGGTAAGGGTATTTATAGTAGAAACTTAGGGACTAATCTTTAAAAATACCCTAAAGTGCAATGATTAAAGTGAATTTACCCATTCCTATTTTCAACAAATATCTACCAAAATTTTACCAAACTTTGAAAAACATTTTTTAAAGAAATATTTACCAAACTTTAAAAAAATATTTTCCAAAGTTGATTGCCAAACTTTGAAACTTTTAACAATGGTGTATAAACTTATACATTGAAACTGAATATATAAACTCATGGGTTTGAGAAGAACCAACCATGGATGTGGCTCAGCCGATGATGCTTGCTAAAATATGATTATATAATTACACACAAATCCCAGCAATTTCTATTATTCCGGTGATAGACAGTTGAAGTAATATTTTATCCCGCGCACCGCACAAATAATCACATAACACATCCAGATTCAGGAAATAGTATGATTATAACGAGATATCATATTCTCTGAAAAAGTTGTCCTTTTCGAAAAGCAAATTGAGGGCCAAAATTTCAATTTTTACAATGACAAGAAGGAAAAAAATCAACTATACAGAGTGGCAACATTTGAAAAGAAAACACTGTACTTTTTTCATTCCAGGTTTTGGTTGATGTTTTTGAAAATATTGGGTCTACATTTTGAAATGTAACCCCCTTTATTTACGGTCTCCTCGATGAACGTTTATTGTTAAAATAAATCGTCCTGAAAGGAAACACTAATTATAATTAACCATATCTAATTACTATCGTAGTGCAGTAAAAGAGAATCCCTGGGCTCGATGCTTATTTATTGATAAAACACCAGACACCCTGAAGACAAAGTTCCCTGTTTCCATGTAAGCACTACTACAAGTCATAATTATAGATAAAAAGAGGTTTCTTCAGAGTGATTTTCAAAGCTGGAGGGAGGGACTTGGTCTGTTTTCAAGGTGAAACTGTATGTTGTTTTAAGTTGGGATGAATATTAGATATTCCATACGATACATTTTTATTTTATAGTGAAAGTATAATTTGATTGTACTCAAATTATGATAACATTGAACTAGTGATACTTACTGGTGTTACTTTTTTATATATTAAAACTATGATTAAGAAATTCAGTAATCATTCTTCAATATAGCTAAACCAAATAATTGACTTTGGGGAGATTGCATTTGTCGGGGGATCCTAAGCTAACCAGAGATTTGTTCCAAAAACAAATCTCACTTTTTTATACGCTTTTTAAGGCAAATGGCAGTTTGCCCACTTCTTTAATTTGGATTACCCTTTCCGACTATTATTTTTAGCTTTCTCAGTATTTAATGGATTTTGTTATGAAGGTTTTTTAAAACATGCATTAATTATAGTATTATTTTGTGATTAATTGTTAAAATTTTAATTAAATTAAATGATTGAGTTTAATTTTAGTATTATTATTATTATACTTCCAAAGAATGATTTTTGAAAAATATCAGTTCTTCATTAGTCAAAAATTTCATATTGATTCTTTTGATTATCAAACCCCTAGAGAACTCAATTTCATCGAGCATAAACTTTTGAATCAATCACAATATATAAATAAGACTTTTAGACTAGACATTTGACAGATTTACATGATTTGTCGAAATAAAATTCAAGGTATCAACAACAAATTTGCCTAGTATGCATATTTACAAATAGCAATAATAATCATCAGTTGACAGATGCACTAAAGACTTATAAATATCGCTTATCACAACTAAGAAAGGGACTTGCATCTTTTACATTTCTCCTTCTTCATGACCCATTTTTCCTTATTTCAAACACTAATCAAAGACCATTGCTTAATTAATCGTAATTCTCCGTTTAAACTAAGAAAAAATGAACCACTCGTAACTGACAAGATCTTCTTATTCCCATAAAAAATATTAATAAAATACACATAATAATATAAAATTAAATATATTCAATATACTTAATTCTAATGGTGAATAGAATAAATATTTTTTATATTTTATTTAAATGTTATTAAACATATCAATCGAACCATATGATTTAAGTGGACTGGCAATCGGTCCAACTTTTCAATATGGACGATGACAACAAAGAATCCAATGCAAATTCTATGATGGCACATCCATTCCAGCATGGCGCATAAATCAGCGGTAAACCTAAGGTGACGTGGAATCAAACAAGCAAATAAAAAGATGACACATCACGAGAGTCTATCCCTTTCATATTATTTTTGGCTTAAAGTTCAATTTAGTCCCAAGTTTTACCCATGAGATACCAGACATTTGAAAAACAAGTTCCACACAACTTCTTCCAGAGAACACGATTCCTTTATTCTTCTTCTTCGATTCTAGGTAAGACAGTGAAGATGAGGATTCTAAGCAGTGGCAAATCTATATGTATGCTAAGGTCGATACGTATATATTCTGAAATTCAAATTTTATTAAATCAATTATTTATTTTATAAATGATATTCACTTTAAAATTTTATTTATATATGTCACATATAAAAAATTTCTATTATTAATATATTTACTCACATTTGGTTTTTACGATTATATTAACGATCAGGGTTGGCGTTTTAGCTCTGAAATATGTTGATAAACAAAGACATGGTTCGTACACGTAGGTCGTTATTGTCTATTCTCATATTCAATTATATATTTATTTTCTATCTATACAGTACACATTATTTCTTTTTAAATAAAATTCATATAACTTTAACTTATTATTCTTTATTTCTTTTTATTATAATATTTAATAACGTCATTATAAAAATATCATAAAAAATATAATGTTAGTAAAAATATGTTAGGTAAAGTACACAAACGATCGTCCGACTATAGTGCGTTACTTTATTAAGTCTCCCGACTATTAAAAGTTATATAATGGTCTCTCAACTATAAGGTGTTGGTTTTTATTGGATAAATAAAATTTTTATTATCCAAGGTAAAGTTCAATACAGAAAGTATCCCTAACAAGGATCAAAGAAAAGCTATGTACAACAATATGATCATTCGGATATTCATATATTCAAAACTCGTTCATTTTCATTAAAAAAAATGATGACAATCTAAGCTGGATATTAACATGTGGATTGAGATGTGATAGTCGTTTAATATTTAGGATCATATTTCATCATATCACAGTTAACAAGTTAATGATCAGCTTAAATTGTAGTTAATTTTTTAACAGAGAATGACAAATTTAGAACATATGAATAATCATATGATTATTTTAAAATTTTAATAGTCAAAAGATTCAACAAAACAATATACTATAGTTAAAGGATCCTTTTATAACTTTAATAATCGAAAAACTTAATAAAACAACACCTATAATCTAAATACTATTTGGTTACTTTACCCAAATATGTTTTAAAAAATGTCTTTAAAAATACAATTCCACGTAAATATACATTTATAAAAAATATATCATTCTAATAAAAGATATTATTTAGGTGCAATTAAAAAAAATTAGGTATTATTCCCTAGGTATTGCCCTATTTCTAAGTAAAAATCAAGGGGGGAAAACAAAGGTTACGAAGGTGGAAAAGGGAGAAGCAGGGGATATTAAAAAAGAAAGCAAAATACAGTAGCAATGGCTGAATAAATCTCACTGTCATTCTCATCAACACTTTTGTCGGTTTTTAGATAACTTCAACCCCCCTTTTTTCACTCTCTTCTACACTCCATACGACTCTCATCTCCTCGAGGACTACGGTGTGTATATTAATTACTCCATCCTCCCCCACCATTGCCCTTTCTTCTCCCATTACTCCACCATTATTCTCTGCAAATCTTGTACCCTTCTATTTCTAGCTAAGCTAAGCTAACGAAACGAGTTGAAACTTCCAAAAGAAATTACAAGAAGTAGCTGCAAAAAAAAAACCCCTCATGGATCTTCACCACATTAGCTCCTTAGCTCTTATCCTTTACCTCATTGTCTTAACTGTGAACTCGAAAGGTTAAACCAAAATCCCTTTTTTTTTCTGGGTTTCTCTCCCTTTAACGCTCTCAGAGTCACTAGTTTTTTATATTTACACTAAAAGTCCGATCCTTTTGATTTTCGTTTTCAGGTGTATTAGGTGCTTCTTTCACATTTGTCAACCGGTGTGGCTACACCGTGTGGCCCGGGATATTAGCAAATGCCGGCAATCCTGCACTCGACAGCACCGGATTCGAGCTACAGAAAGACTCCTCTCGTTCTTTTCAGGCCCCAACGGGCTGGTCGGGTCGTTTCTGGGGTCGAACGGGCTGTAAATTCGACGGATCCGGTTCCGGAACCTGCGTGACCGGCGACTGCGGGTCGGGTCAGATGGAATGCAGCGGACTCGGAGCTGCTCCGCCAGTAACTCTGGCCGAGTTCACTCTTGGGACAGGAGGGCAAGATTTTTACGACGTTAGCCTCGTTGATGGCTACAATATCCCCATGATCGTGGAAGGTACCGGCGGGTCGGGTCTTTGTGCTTCCACCGGGTGTTCAACTGATTTAAACCGGCAATGCCCGTCGGAGCTCCGTGTCGGGGACGGTGACGCTTGCAAGAGCGCGTGCGAGGCATTCGGGAGTTCCGAGTATTGTTGCAGCGGCGCGTATGCCACACCCGCGACATGTAAGCCTTCGGTTTATTCCGAGATGTTCAAGGCCGCTTGTCCCAGATCTTACAGCTATGCATATGATGATGCTACGAGCACATTCACGTGTACCGGAGCAGATTATACGGTCACCTTTTGCCCCTCTTCTCCGAGGTAACGATCAAGAAGATTATAGTTTTTGAACTGAATTACTGGTGAAATTAGTTATATGTTATTTCTAACGATGTAGGATTTTGTTGCAGTCAGAAATCTTCGAGAGATGCTACGCCAGCTACGGATGCTACCCCAATGACAGGCTCAACATCACAAGGATCAGCAACAGAACCAGGGTTAACTTACTCTGGTAATGGTTATGGATACTCGGGTTCAGGGTATTCGAATTCAGGTTATGGATACCCTGGTTCGGGTTCAAGCTCTGGGTCTGGATCAGGACAAACCGTGATGACAGATGGGTCATGGTTAGCTGGTTTGGCAATGGGAGATTCACCAAGAACAGCTCCCAGTTTTCTGCAATTTGCAGTCATGGCATTGTCAGTCATGTTTTCATTTGTTTACCTGTAGTCTTTTCTCCATTGTGTATTATGGGTTTTGTTATATGTGGATTCTTTACAGATTTTCAGCTTTGGGTAGGGTAAAATTGGGGAGGAGGGTTGGCCTTTGTTTGAAAAAGCGGACAGATTCTTGGTCCAGATTGTAAACCATCAACTTCAATGTTAAATGCACGTTTTAAAGTGTTGTTTCATTTAACATTCTGGCATGGATATCTTGAAGTGGAAGCACCCCCATCAGAGATGATCGCTTGATTTTTTGTGTAAAATTACCCTGTAACGTGTTCTGTTAGCTTTGCTTTCTCAGCTTTTGTTTCTTTTGGCAAATTGGACTGTAAAGAGAAGGCGAAATCTAGCTTGTTTGCAATGAGAAAATGTGGGGGATTTTGTTTGTGAAGGATGCCCCAAGTCTCAAGTTTTGTAGCTTGCCTGTTGTAAACCATATTCAAACTTTGGTTGAGTAATCAAGAGAAATTGGAGCAAATAATCAAATGGGGACTTAAAGCAAGAATAAAGTGGAGTGGTAGGATTAATTTCTATTGAAAAAAAATTGCAAACACTGTATTGGGATGAGCCAGAAGTCGCAAAATTCGATTCGTAGCAGATAAATTATTTATTACTATGTATTCCATAGTTGTTCAGTAGGCAATTATACACATTCTGATTCATTCAATAATGGGAATCTTGGCGGCATTGAAGACGTCAAGAATGTGCACATTTTTATAAGCTGAAGAAAGTTTTTGCAGCCAAATAACATTGCCCAAACGCTTATATGATAGATCATATGAGAGGTTTTTATCTGATTAATTAGGATGAACATAAGGTAATCTCTGTTTAAAAACTCTTTATCATTTGACATTAAATATTCATATATTCCTATGAATATAATGTTTAAAAGTAAAATTTTAAAAATAACAATAATTCTTTAATCATTGAGGCAACTCGTTCATTTATATAAAAGTTTAATAAAAAAATATTGGCAAAAAAATAACACAAGTCATAGACACAGAGGATTAAATAACAATGGTAACTAACAATATAGGTTCTAGTGATAAACAGTTTGATATCGCTTAAATCGATCTCGAGATGTGAAAAATTTCCGTTAAGAGACTCGCCTACCACAGTCAAGTGTACGACCCGGATTGATACAATTTATTTATTTTTATCTAATTTGTGTAACTAAATGAAGTGTTTTGTGTAAATTTTTAGAGTTGAAATATTGGTTTTATTTTCATATAAATAAACTTCCGTAATCGAAGTATTTTTCGATACTTTTTTTAGACATATAGCTTTTGCTTTTGCAAAAAAGAGAGAGAATGACGAAGCATAGGTTAGAAATAGTGCACCAGAAATATATATATTCTTAAAATTAAAGTATTTGAAGTTTAAGATTGTTTGATTTCTCAAAAATAAATTAAATTTTAAATATATATATTTTTTCTGCTTGTTTCACTATTAATTCAAAGGAAAGAAAGAGAGTAAACATGTGAACCACACATTTCATAAAAAATTTCTTTAAACGGCCTAAAAATAGAAACAAAAAGAAACAGTAGATACATATTTAGACGAAAAATAATGTTAGATATTCAAAGTGAAAATAAAGTATATTTTAGACATTTATTTTTTAATTAAATTATTTTTATTAGTTTTAGATTTTTTTTAATTGTTCACTAGTGAATTTATCAACTGATCTT
The DNA here is from genome assembly GCF_006381635.1 of Hibiscus syriacus. Classification (NCBI taxonomy): domain Eukaryota; kingdom Viridiplantae; phylum Streptophyta; class Magnoliopsida; order Malvales; family Malvaceae; genus Hibiscus; species Hibiscus syriacus. The sequence continues at coordinate 4,080,385 of NW_024062795.1, forward strand.
AAAGATAAAATTATATTATTCTTTTTTTTAAATTTGAGTTCGAATAAGTAGGTAAAACGTATGAATAGATAAACTATAATATAATATAAACGGGGAAAATTGAATTCACTCTTTATTTTATAAGATATGTGTGAATTTATTTAATATATATACGAAAAAAAAAACATAATCAGAGGTGCTACAAATGCATGGTAAAGTGTTTAGTTTCATCGCTACGACTGAGGGAGAAAGTAGAATCTGCTGTCCTGCTCCCAAATCCAACATTCGCCTTATATTCACCCAAGAATCCATAAAAACTATACGAACCATACTCATCTGTCACCCCCTTCATCTCCCCACTTTCCCATTCTTTCAATAGATTATCAACCACGTCACCAGCTGGTAAATTCTTCAAATTCTCATCAGTCAAACACATTTGGTAGCACCCTTCAGGATGAAGAGCTGTCCAAAGCATTATTCCTTTCACCGACTGATGCGAAAACCCTTCTCTCAATACCTCTTCTAGGAAAACACCCTGCAACTCTTTACCGACTTTGCTGCTAATGTCTACCTCCGTTAGCCATATGGGGAGTCTGAGTGTAGCCAACTTGTCCACCACGGCTCGCATTAGAGGAGGGTTCGGTACCGTGAAATGACTCTCCAACCCGATTCCATCCATGTACATGCCGCCACGTTCGAGATCTCTTATCCTTTCGATGAATATGTCGACTGTCAATTTAAAGTCGCTGCAGGTTTCGATGACGTTGAATTCGTTCATGAATAGGGTTGCTAGAGGGTCTGCTTGATGTGCGGTCTCGTAGAAATGCAATGTTGCATTCGAGTCCGAGTCATTGCTCGTAAAAGTCCCAGTGGAGCATCTCATTGCTGATATCCCAGTGTATGAATTCTTCCTTGTATTTTCTCATTAAAGCTTTGTATCCTAGAGTTAACTGCTGATTTTAGCTCGGGTCCAGTAAGGTTCCGAACCAATGCCGGAGTGGAGCTCTAACGAACTCCAACATATGGTCTGCTGTGGTGTAGTTGGGTCTTTCCTTGATCCGGTTCTGTTGCATCCCATTTTAGTTCATTTTTGAACACTGCCGCATTGAATCGTTCAACAAACCAGTTCTGCATCGTCGAAGAAGGGTATTCATTAATTATCGATGTTATACGAAAAAGTATCACCTTCCAACATGTATTAAGACATGAATACGAACCTGATAGGGCAAATTTCCAAGAATGGTGCTTGCTATTTCAGAACCAAATGGAAAATCCTTTGAGACTTGCTCTATAGTTATTGCTGCACCTTGCAGCCTATTTCCTTGTTGGTCTGAGACATATATTGTTACGGCACGCTTCCTTTGCTGCAAAAATCCATCGGAAAGAGGAACATAAGAATATTTAGTATCGTAGATTAAGTACTAGAAAAGTGTCTGAAGAGTAATTACAGTATTAATTATATATTGCTGGTTGATCCTCCATTCCTCATCAGTAAATGGCTGCAACGAAGCGCTAGCAACCGTTATATCGATGTCTTTACCATCTGAATTCTGCATATCCAAGACAGAAGAAAAAATGAATCTTACAAGCAAAATCAGTGAAAACATTCATGAGCTAATCTTCTACTTTTGAAAGCCTTACGTATATTGTTTTGAATGCAGGTTCACCTGGAATACTAGTAATGACAAACTCGAAGGCGAACCAAGAACGAATCCACCTTTGAGAAACGACCAACATCCATCCTTAGCCAAAACAGTCCCTATGCAATCGTCTCTCTGTTTTCAAGCTTGCCCTAATCAGAGCTGAATTTGAACCTCGTATTCTGATCCAAGCTGTTATGCATCAAAACATACTAAGCTGGGGTCAGATCTAGAGTAATGTTGAGAAACATGTAGGGTGACACTTACATGTGCCAAAAATCCAAACCTTAAACATTGCCACTTGTAGTGGCACGGGCGTTACAGTGTGACAAACCAGTAAGTCACTAACAGATACATAACAGTTCACCTTTGTTGTCGAATACATATTCGTATTCGATATTCATTTGGTAACATAGGTTGAGACCGTGGTATAACGAGAGGGAATGGAGAAACAGACTCGAAATTGAAGTGGAGAAATTAACTGGAGAAACAGTAAGTGTTGCCCGCAATGAGATTGTTCAAGACAAAAGCTGGGGTGTAAAAACCAGTGGCAGTTTCTCCGATAATGCTCGGTCAGATTATCGGAGGCTCATTTTTCAGTATCCCTCCTTAGTATAATGGCTCCTCCGGCTGTGCCTTACACTGCAAACCAACAATAATCAATACACAATGGTCTCTTTGAACAAACAATTTCAGTATATCCATAGTTTACCTCAGAGTAAGCAGTAAAATCATATAATGGCCCATCTGTAGCAACAAAAAGAAAAAGAACCAACTTAAGTTTTCTAAAAACCCCATTAGAATGGTTTGAACAATGAAAAAAAGAGAGAGATAACCATATGAAGCAGCCAAGAAACAACAACTAAGAAGAAAGAAGAAAGCCCAAAAGCCACCAAAAACAGGAGAATCTTTCATGTTTCCTATCTTAAAGCATGAAACAGAAACAGCTATTGCAAAAGCATTGCCATTGAACAAATGTCGAAGCTTATATTATATCGTAAAAGTAGTTCTCTTCAATGCAAACCTAAAGAATTAAGGAGATTTTAAAGACGACGGAGAGTGTACTTAATTAAAAGGTTGTGGTGGGGACCACAAGGGAACAGTGACAGGCCTTGAATAGGATTTAAAAAACATTCCGAAAACGTGATTTCTTCTGCGATATAACGGTTTCGTCGCCGTTCGAGTTACCTGTTACACCTGTAATAGTGCCCAATAGCGTCCGTTACGGCCGAAATAGCGCCCGCAACGACCACAATCACGGTAAAACCCAAAAATGACCGAAAACGTGATCGCAATCACGATTTGAAACCCCGGCCTTGAACACTCCCGTGCCTAGCTCATATGTTTTACTCAAAAAACAAAATAGGGTTTCATTTGATGTGGAGTTATATAAATAGACCAAAAGTTGAGAATTCGTTTCACTTTCACAGGCTTGGACTCAACGTGAAATAGTGGGAGGAGTGGTTGGCTCTTGGCTTAATCTTTAGTTTCTTATGCATTATTGAAGATTTGGATTGTTGTTAAGAACTAAATGATGAGACAAATTTCAATCTAAGATTTTGGTTGGGTGCAAACTCTGGTTTTTGTCTGCAAACTCAAACTCTGTGGTGTTACCGTAACATGGGTTGCTTTGGGTTTCCAAATATGGTGCACAAATTTAGTGTTTTGTCTGCATGGATCTTTTCCTTTTTAAGATTTGTGTTGAACACGTTTTATAATGTTGGAAAAAATAATTTGGTTTTAGAAAATTGTTAAAATGATAAAATTAGTTCTAATAATTTTTACAAATAATTCATTGTTTTTATTTTTATTTTGAGCATTTCAACTCTAATATTTTAATTTTGGTCAAAATAGTCTTATATTAGATGAAAATTTTTAGTTGACTAACGATAAACATTGATGACGTAAATTTTTTATATATGTTTACTTGATGACATGATATATGTCACGTCACTACAGTGATGATATGATATGTATTATATCACCCAAAGCGATAATAAATCACATCACTTAGTAATGAAATGTCACTTCACTTAACGTGATGATGTAACACATACCACGTCATCAATTAACACACATATGAAAATGTAACATCAACAATATATATTGATCGTTAGTCAAGTTTTTATCCGATAGAGTCTATTTTGACAAAAAGTTTAATTGTTGGGAGCTAAAATATTATAGAAAAATAATATGAAATGAAATGATCATTTGTACAAATGTTCTAATTTTATCATTATATCAAATAACAAAAACATTATCTATGGTTTTAGATTAGATACTTGGGAAATGACTACCAAAATTTAAGGGTTTGATCGGGTTCAGATGGCGGCGGTATTGGCTTTTTGGATTTAGATTCAAGTTCATTAGGGTTGGGGTTGGATCTGGTTTTGGACCTGAATTCAAATATTGGGATATGCTTGTGGGTTTAATTTGAGCCAAGTTTTGGGGTGGATGAGTCGGTTTAGTTTCCGGCTTAATTAGACCTAAGCAAAAAGCATAGTGGTCACAACTCACAATTTGGAGACGGGGTAGTTTTTTTTGTATGATAATGGAGAATGGAGAACACAATTTTATCCGAGGATTGAAGATGGTAACTAAAGGAAAGTGACATGGAAATAGTTGTGGACAGCGATACCTAAAGGCCAGTCAGTAAGGCTGTTCATTCGATTAATTCGGTGGTCGAACTGATCGAACTAACATTAACCGAATTAATTGAACTTTTTTTTTCTTTAACCATTAATCGAACCGAACTTTTTTTTCAAAAATATTAACCGAACCGAATAAATTTCGGTTTCGAATTAACTGAAATTTTTTAGAATTTTCGAATTTAATACTTTTTTAATTTTCGAACAGATAATTAATTAGATTTCATATCGAACATATGAACACAAACCCAATCAGCTACCTTTTAGGTTCAAATCGAAAATGCCAATAGAAACTAATCTAAAGAAAATCAAAATAACTTAATCCCATCATTCGTTTGCCTTGCCCTTGTTCCAAGCAAACATTAACCCAGAAAACAAAGGCGGGTGATTCAGAACAAACAAAGATCCACATCTAATTGCCACAATGAAAACAGAGTTATCTCAGGGAACACGAAAGAACATTCAAAACCAACCATTCATGAAAACACCCAAGAAGGAAAACCACCCAAATCGCATGGAAAAAAATAAAGACCCATTAGTTTATTCATCTTGAAAGACAGCACAAAAGGAATAATTAACCCAAAAATCTTACCTCTCAATAGCCAGATTATTTCAAGCAAAGAACTCTTATTCTTTTCTTAAAAACGTGGGAGGTTGTTTGCTTTAACTAGAAAGATAAAAAGAAGACAATAAATAACAAGGCACATTGCTTCCTGTTTATTACTTTCTGTATTTGTTAGCTATAAACTTGTGAAACCACGTACTGCAAGTTCCTATGCTGTCAAACGCGTGCTCCACCTGCCCATGCTCGAGTCAAAAAATCCGGAATGCTCGTGCTCCACATTCAAGAAATGGCTGTAAGTTACACAAATCAAGGCATAAAATAATTGATAATCGAGTAGAAGGAAGTGGGGGCAGCATGGAGTGAAAAAAATAATAAAAAATATTTAAGGATTAATTCGGTTAATTAACCGATTTTGAACCGAATTAACCGTTAACTAAATATTCAAAAAATCATTAACCGTTAACCGACCGAACTAATTCAGTGACCAACAGAATTAATCGAACTAATTTAGTTCGATCGGTTAACCGAATCAGTTCAAAAATTTGAACACCCATACCAATCAGTCCTCCATTGTCAGACCATTTATTGCAACAGATTGCTCAATTGTTGCATTAACAATTTAATTGACACCAACAAAAGAAATGTCTTCCAATAGATCAATGAAAGACATCGGAAGAATTTGAACAAAATTCTCAACTTATCATCATACATCTTTCCAGAGAGAAAAATCATAAAATCAGACTATTCATACATATAACGAAATTATATCAGACCACAAAGTGTTCTTGAATCACTGATTACCTAATAAAATGATGAATCAGATAGCAGTGTGTATCACTCTAAAAAATATTTGTCACTGTTGTAGATACTCGATTTGTCCGGGGTTTTGTCTGGAGTTATGTCGGAACAGACTCGAAGCAATGGCAACTTAACCCGACCCCAAACCAGTTGAAGGCCCAACTCCAACCCACGTGGCTACTCTATGGAAAACAAGGATAGTTATGGGGGTTAACAAATGTTATCGGGAGTTAACCAAGAGAATCGGGGTCCATGATTTTAAACAGAGAGAAAGAAAGGTGAGGGTCGGTTTTTATTGGAATTAACCGCCATAGGAAAAGGAAGTGATTAACCACTGGAAACTATCTGGAGAGGGGATGACACGCAGAAAAATAGGAGAAAACAGAGATCATAGGGGGAAAAAGTGAGGAGAACAAAAGACCATCTTGTAATCAGAGAGTAAAAGAAAAAAAAAAAATTCCTTCTTCATATAACATCCATTTTTCAGCAAATACAAAACGCAAATTTCAGAAGCAATTGAACACCATTACGAAAACCAGAGAGCATTTTTTATTTTTTTATTTTACACAATAGAGCAAGAAGGAAAAACAATGTGTAATTTTTTTTCCCATAGTTAAAAATCAAACGGTGTAACAAAGGATTCGTCCTTCTTTTCCGAAAAGTATTAGATGCAATCTTGGAAAGTAAACAGGGGCTTCCATTTTGATATACAGAGCATACAAGGGAATATTCTTCGAGAGGTATTCAACCATTTCCATACTTCAGTAACTATTTTCCATTATTATTAAAAGCATGTTCGAGCCAAACAAAATGAAGAAGTAGAGAGATTACTTACCCTTAGTCTTAGAGACCATCCGTTCGTGTCGTCGGGATTGAGAGATGAGTAATTGAGATTTCTGTTTTGAGTGGTCAGAGTAGAAGGCCGTGTTGAATGGAGAGTGGCCATCGGCGAACGGTGGCCGGTGTGAAGAACTTGAAGCTTTCGTAGGAATAGAGGGAAGTTTGAGAGAAGGAGAGCGGCTGAAGGTTCTTTTTTTGCGTGAGATTAGCTTAGGTTTACTTTAGTTTAGGTTTTATATTATAACTTTAGGGTAATTTTCTCTCATGCCCCTATGCTTTAGCCGAATATTTCTACTTTAGTCACTTTAGGACTGCTTTTGAATTTACCTTTTTGTTATTTGTCCTGATTTTGATGTTTTCCCAAATTTAGGTTGTAGTTATAATTTTCGGGTTATTTAGGTTTAAGTCATTCATAGTTTTTTTAATCCTTGTTTTAATTCGATTGATATGTCTAATTATCATTTTATTTTAATTTATTCCTTAATTGAATTTGTGAATAATTTGAATCTAACCCCTGATTATTTTGTTATTATGATTTAGTTTCCTTTTTAGATCTATTTAGCCAAACTTTAAATTTTTATTATTATTATACTGTACATACAGCAACAGTACATTACTTACATGTCATAATGCATGTGTTTATTACACGTGTCGCTTTATATTATATATTATGTATATATTTTTTATAACTTATGCATATTGTTTAATATAGAAAACTATTGTGTTATAAAAAACGTGGGTGCATTTGCTTTGAAAGTAGTCATTTAATGCTATAATATATATATATAAATACTCATATTTTACAAAGACTTGATTGCTTGCATCTAGACGTGGCCATGATATTTTATTAGTATAGTAACATCATTTGCATAACTCGACATATTACATAATTGTATTAAGTGTAATACACTTTTAATTTAAAATTATTTTAAGTGGGTTGTCATAACGCATTTGAGGTCCGCTTTTAATGATTTTAAAATAAAAGTGTATCCCATTAGTGACGCCTAAAAATTGATCAATCACTTTAAAATTTGGGAATTGAAGAAAAAGAAATGTTCGGCTATTTAAATTTATCGAGAAAATGTTGTTATAGCTTTTAAGATCTGGTATCGATATTTGTAAATAATTGAACATTCTTTATTTTTCTAAAATGACTTGGTAATTTTAATTTAATTTATTTGAGTGTTTTTGAATATTATTAAATTCATATCTTTGTTTTATGGGATCAAACGTCAAATTAAGTTCGAATTTGTAAAGTTTATCGCAAAGACGTTAATTAATCGACGAGGTACCGATTTAGGGCATTGTGGGGGTGCTAATCCTTCCTCACACATAACCGACTCCCGAACTCGAATTTTGGTAACGCAGACAACTATTTGTCGTTTTAATTAAAATTATTTTTTTATTTAAAATGGCAATACGTTTTTGGGTGCTCAATCACACCCTAATCAAAGATTGGTGACGACTCCTCGAACCGTACGTTTTCTTTTAAAAAGGAATCCCAAATTGTTCGAAACAAGAGGTTTTCTAAAATCACATTTGTTTTTAAATTAAAAATCAATTGAAAGAGGATAAGTTAAAAATTGATGTGGTTTTCAAAATCTCACCTTTTAAGGAAAAATCGTTTCGACAGCTTGGCGACTCCGCTGGAGACTTTTTTTTAGAGAGTCACGCCGATAGTCGATTAATTAATTGTCTTTACAATTGAAAATTATAAATTCATTTTAATTTGGTTTTGATCCCTTGTTTGGTTTTTAATAAGTTTTGTTTGTATTTTGATTTTTTTTTTAATTTAATTCGATTAACTAATAAATAGTTGTATTGATTTGTTTGCTAATGGTTTCAGATTAATTGTGTGAATTTAGGAAATTTTGAGTGTCTTTATTGTGTGTTTTTTTGCTTTTCCTCACACATTGCACAGCTGCATTTTCATTACATGAGCTAAAACCCCGCTCCGTCCTATTTAAGTAGGAGTGAGAGACTATGCCCTCGTGTGGTTTTCACCTCCGCATGGGATAGTGGATCGCTCCTGAAGCTCACGCCTTATGGTCCTCGTGATGGTAATCACCTCCGCATGGACATAAGGAGGTGTGTTCTCTCGAAATTGAACTCGATTCCCTAAAGCCTGTGATGGGCCAGGATTGAGGGTTCGATAACCCAAGAGGGCACCGATAAGGACAATTCGAGAACATATTACTTTAGAACCGAACCCAGCATATAGTGAACATAGAGCCCGAACTTAGGTCGAGCTTAACCCGAACCTTAAGAGTCCCGTGAGGAGGGTACACAAGGAAAAGCTTTTTGAGTCATTTATTTTCACTTTTCGAATAAATGCATGCGAACTAGAAATCATGCGGTTAGGTTTATTTGTCAAGCAAGCATGCGAATTAGATATTATGCGGTTAGGGTTTTAATGTTCAAAAAAAATATAGGGGTAGATATCATGTTGGGTAGGATCTATTAAAGCATGATTAGGTAGTCAGCATGTGAGGGTAGGTTTTTATTTAATGATTATGATACTTATTATTTTGTTGTTGATATTATGTGCACTAATCCATTTTTGTTCTATGTCTATTTTATTTTGATTTGATTGCATTTGCATCTTCATGTCATCCAAAGGTGTTAATTCATAATTGATTGACTAATAAGAAGGTTGTACATATTGAGACAAGAAATTCTAAATCATGTAGTCAAAACCGGGAGATCCAAAGATGTTCAAATGATCCATGAAGAAGGACATCCGATGAATGAAGAAATCTGAAGCTGATTGAAGACTTCCTTTAAAGGAGTGAAGGCCAAGATATTCCCTCAGAAGATAGATACAGTTATACCAAGGACAAGAAGACCCTTCACAAAGACATTGTTAAAAAACATTTTTGATATTTCGATATAACAAATTAGGTTAAATGAATTTTAAGATTTTTACAAATGATTTTACAATTTATATTCGATTCAATTTATCGAATATCAAATTATTACTCCAAGTCTTTGAAGATCAATTTTAATCCTTACTAAATGTGTAAAATTGTGATTTGTACTTAAACTATTTTTGAAACAATTTTCACAAAGTATTTTGAACCAAAATCAAGCCTTAAATCAATTTTTCAAAGGCATGCACCGATGCATCAATATCATGCATCGATGCATCAATGAATAAATTGAAACATCGAATGCATTCCATGCACCGATGCACTCTCCATGCATCGATGCACTCTGATTTAATTAAAACATCGAATGCATTTGATGCATCGATGCACAATCCATGCATCGATGCACCAGGCTATTTTTCAAACATCGAATGCACTTCATGCATCGATGCACTAGGAGTCCAACGGTTAAAATATTTGAAATTTTACACTGATACACCGATGCATAATGGTCATGCATCGATGCATGAGACGCTCCCACCCAGAAAATTAATTGTTTTCACACAATGACGACTCTATTGACTCCACTAATTATCACCAACGTTCAGAATTGATTCAAGGAGTATTTAAACAAGTTTAGAAGCCATTGATCAACAACAAGAAACATTAAGAAACTAGAATCAAGAGAGAATCAAAGAGAAAGCATCAAACCTCAAGTTTGAGCATTTCAAGCCTATTTTTCATTCAATATTCATTTTGCTTTCAAGAACACTTTTGTGCTCAATTGTATTTATTCTTGAGTGTTCTTTTCTTTGTTCTAGAATTGAGCAAACAATCTACCTTGTGAGGATTTCCTTATAAGTTTGCAAATTTGTATTGTTCTCTTTGGGAGAGAGTTTTTCTCAGGAATTTGGGGTATAATTCTTGAGGGTTTGTAAGGTTACTCTTTGTCATAAAAAAAGACAAATTAGTGAATTTGAGGAAAATCCTTAGTGTGGATAGCTAAGGTAGTGGACGTAGACTTTGATTGAGAAAGTCGAACCACTCTAAATCACTTTGCAAATCTTTTCAATTTTCTGCAAAAGTTTCCACCGAAATTTTTAATTGCCAATTCACCCTCCTCTTAGCCAATTCCGTCGATCGATTAACTCAATAATTGGTATCAGAGCATCACTCATTTGAAGGTTTAATCGCCTCTTGAGTCGATTCGGGAAGAGTTACATCGATTATCAAGTCATCAATGGCCTCCGCTTCAAATTTTGACTCCAGTCTCGATTCGATGCCCGTCAACAAGCCTCCTTTCTTCAATGGAGCTAACTATGCCTATTGGAAGAATAGGATGATGTACTTTATTCAAACAAGTGACATGGGAGCATGGAATTCCGTAGAAGAAGGATACATCAAACCTCTCACTCATCCAAAGTTGTGGAGTGAAGGAGAGATAAGAATGTTCCAGCTCAACTCCAAAGCCATCCATATCATTTTTTGTGCTCTTGGACCAGATGAATACGGAAGAGTTTCATCGTGTAAAACCGCCAAAGAAATATGGAACAAACTTCAAGTCACTCATGAAGGTACCGATAAGGTAAAGAAATCTAAAATTAGTATTCTAACGCATAGCTATGAAAATTTCAGGATGAAACCAAATGAAGATATCAAAGCTATGACGGATAGATTTTCAACGATTGTCAATGGTCTCAAATCATATGGAGAGATCATTTCAAATGAAAAGCTTGTGAGGAAGTTACTCTACTCCCTCCTAAAATCGTGGCAATCAAAGAAGATGGCAATCATCGAGTCTAAGGACTTAACGTCCTTAACTCTTGAAGAGCTAATTGGGTCACTCCTCACTCATGAAATGATGCTCAAAGATGAGGTGTACCTCGACAAGATTGATGAGACACCAAAGAAGAAGGAGGATGAGAAAAACATTGGAGTTTCTCTCAAATTCACAAAAGATGAGAGTGATTCGAATGACGACGAAGACGACGAGAAAATGGCATTGTTTGCCAAACGGTTCAGAAAAATGATGAGACCTTATCGAGGAAGAAAATTCAAACGAAATGAAGGCCTCAAAAATGAACCGAAAGAGAAGGACCCAATCATTTGCTATGAATGCAAAAAGTCGGGGCATGTCAAATATGATTGCCCACAATTGAAGAAAAAGGGTCAATCAAAGAATAAGCACAAGGCTCATGTGGCTACATGGAGCGATGAAGAAAGTTTCGATGAATAGGAACAAGAAGTAGCTAATTTGTGCTTGATGGCATTCGGGGAAAATTCTAAGGTAACCTCTAACTCATCCAATTTTGATGATTTATCCTATGATGAGTTATTAGAGGAATATAATGGGTTGGCTTCGGATTATGAGAAATTATTTTTAAAATATAAAAATGATGTTTCAAAATTGAAAAATGAAAACAAACTCATATCCAAAACCAACAACGATCTTGAAAGTAAAATCAAAGATTTGCAAATCAAACTAGAAGAGTTTGAAAAGAAAAATTTAGATTTGCAAAATTTACTTTCAAAGATCAATGATGATCATCAAAAGAAAATTGATGATCTTAAAATTTATTTTGATAAAGTTGGAACAAAACATTTTGAAAAAGGTGGAAATTCAAAATCCAACTTTGTTACAAAAAGTTTTAAAAACTACAATCATAGAGGTCCCCAAAGAACTTCTAATGGAAAAATCGTTAGAAGTATATGGGTTCCTAAAAAACTCATTACTACTAAAGATAAAGATATCCTACACAAATGGATATCTAAGGGGACTAGGATTTTGGAACTAATGAATATGGACCCAAAAGAATTTGGGTACCAAAAATCAAAAATTAATCTATGTTTGTAGGGAAAGGAGCATTGCTACAAGGCACGGGAAACAAATTCAAATTCATGGTACCTTGATAGTGGATGCTCAAGACACATGACCGGAGACAAAAGCCGGTTCATTGAGCTTAACGCCAAAAATGGAGGAGAAGTGACATTTGGAGACAATTCAAAAGGTCACATTGAAGGTATTGGTACAATAGGTAATACCTCTTCCATACAAATTAAAAATGTTTTATATGTGAATGGATTAAAGCATAATCTATTGAGTATTAGTCAATTATGCGATAAAGGATTCAATGTCTTATTTGAAATTTATGGTTGTAAAGTCATTGACATTGCATCTAATCGGATTATGTTTGTTGGTCATAGAATAGGAAACATATACATGGTGCATTTAGATTCTTTTGATATGACTAATTTATGCCTAGTTGCTAAGGATGAGCATGATAGTTGGTTATGGCATAGGAGACTAGGACATGCTAGTATGAGTGTTTTGCAACGATTAATTCAAGGAGACCTAGTAAGAGGGTTTCCTAAGCTTAAATTTGATAATGATAAAATATGTGATGCTTGTGCTAAAGGAAAACAAAAGCGAGTTTCTTTTAAATCCATTAATGATGTATCAACTAGTAGAGTTTTACAATTGATCCATTTAGATCTTTTTGGGCCAACTAGAACTACTAGCTTGGGTGGAAAACAATATGCATTTGTCTTAGTAGATGACTACTATAGATATACTTGGGTTCTATTCTTAAGTACAAAAGATGAAGCATTAGAACATTTCATCACATTTTTAAAAATTATCCAAAACGAAAAAGGTTACTCTATCACTAGTGTTAGAAGTGATCATGGAATTGAATTTGAAAATCTTGGATTTATTGAATTTTGTAATTCTAATGGTATTAACCATAATTTTTCAGCACCTAGAACTCCTCAATAAAATGGAGTTGTTGAGAGGAAAAATCGAACTTTAGAAGAAATGGCTAGAACCATGCTTTGTGAAAATAATTTGCCAAAATATTTTTGGGCGGAAGCCACAAATTCCGCCTGTTATGTTATAAATCGAGTAATGATTAGGCCAATTTTAAAGAAAACTCCATATGAAATTTTCAAAAATAAAAAGTCTAACATTAGTTATTTTCATCCTTTCGGATGTAAATATTTTGTTTTAAACAACGGTAAAGAAAACCTTGGCAAATTTGATGCTAAAAGTGATGAAGGAATTTTTCTGGGTTATTCCTTAAATTCTAAAGCTTATCGTTTATTTAATAAAAGAACTTTAGTTGTAGAAGAGTCTATACATGTTATTTTCGATGATAATCCCCTTCCGAGAAAGGATTCTTGTGTTAATGATGATGTAGGAATTGTAAATACAAATGACGTTAGACATGACGTTGGAGAATCATCATCAAAGGAAGAAATAAAGGATGAGGAAACTCATGATCCCCTCGAGAATCCAACCATTGAAGAAAAGGAAGTATCTTATCCAAGAGAGTACAACTATGTCAAGGATGGTGAAGTTATAGGTGATCCATCTAAAGCGGTAACTACTTGATCTTCTCTTAGAAATATTTGTAATTATATTGCATTTATTTCATGCATAGAGCCTAATAACATCAAAGAAGCATTAAAAGATGAACATTGGATTATGGCTATGCAAGAAGAATTAAATCAATTTGAGAGAAGTAAAGTATGGACATTAGTTGAAAGGCCTAGTAATAAAACTACTGTAGGTACTATATAGGTATTTAGAAATAAGCTTGATGAAAGTGGTAATATAGTGAGGAACAAGGCTAGACTTGTTGCTCAAGGCTATACTCAAGAAGAAGGCATAGACTATGATGAAACATACGCTCCCATAGCTAGGATGGAAGCAATTAGAATGTTATTAGCATTTGCATGTTTCAATGAATTTAAATTATATCAAATGGATGTTAAAAGTGCATTTTTAAATGGTTTTATAAAACAAGAAGTGTATGTGGAACAACCTCCAGGTTTTGAAGATTCAAATTTTCCGGATCATGTTTTAAAATTGACAAAAGCTCTTTATGGTTTAAAACAAGATCCTAGAGCTTGGTATGAAAGATTGTCAAATTTTTTAATTGAAAAAGTTTTTTCAAAAGGAAAGGTTGACAATACATTGTTTTTAAAGAGAAAATGTAAAGATTTATTAGTAGTTCAAATTTATGTTGATGATATAATATTTGACTCTACTAATGATGTTCTTTGCCAAGAATTTTCTAAGCTAATGCAAAGTGAGTTCGAGATGAGCATGATGAGGGAGCTCTCATATTTCTTGGGACTCCAAATCAAGCAAAGAAAAGATGAAATCTTCATCAATCAAGCTAAGTACATCAAGGATATGCTCAAGAAATTTGGATTGGAAAATGGGAAACCCTATGTCACTCCAATGAGTTCTTCTACAAAGCTTAACTTGGATGAAGGAGGTAAATGTGTGGATGTTAAATTATATAGATCCATGATTGGTTCATTGCTTTATCTAATCGCAAGTAGACCGGATATTATGTTTAGTGTTTGCTTGTATGCTAGGTTTCAATCATGTCCTAAAGAATCACATTTACTAGCTGTTAAGAGGATCTTTAGATACCTTAAGGACACTCCTAGTATAGGACTTTGGTATCATAGAGACTCTAGCTTTAGCTTGCATGCCTTCTCAGATGCGGATTATGGAGGATGCAAATTAGATAGGAAAAACACCTCCAGTACTTGCCAATTCCTTGGAAATATGCTAATTTCTTGGTTTTCAAAGAAACAAAATTGTGTTGCATTATCTACCACTGAAGCATAATACATTTCAGCTGGTAGTTGTTGTGCACAAGTTTTATGGATGAAACAACAACTTTTAGATTATGGAATTGAAGTAAGTACTATTCCTATCAAGTGTGAAAATACTAGTGCTATTTGTCTCACTAAAAATCCCATCCAACACTCTAGAACTAAACATATTGAAATTAGACATCACTTCATTAGAGACCATGTCGCTAAGGAATATGTAGCTCTAGAATTTGTTGATACTTTGCACCAATTAGCGGATATTTTTACAAAACCCTTAGATAAGGAAAGATTTTGGACACTTAGGAGAGAATTAGGTTTAACTGACCTATCTTCACTTAGTGTTTAAAATAATTTTAGCACTTTTAATAAATATTGAAAATTGCTTATAATAATAATCTTTGATTACATTCTTGCTATCAGTTAGGGGAGTTTATGATTCTTAGTAAAAATTAAAATTATGTTCAAACAAAGTTTAAAGATTAATTTGATAGATTGAACATAATTAATTTTGATATATGAGTTGTCAATACCACTAGAGCCAAATAATTTAGCATTTTAAGTGTTTAAAATGGATTTTTGACATTTTTGTGCTTAATGCACCGATGCACTTAACAATGCATCGATGCATCCCTTTGAATGTGCATCGATGCATCCGCATGATGCACCGATGCATGCCTTGAATGTGCATCGATGCACAAGACCATGCATCGATGCATCCGTCGGGTTTTTGGTTAAAAACCCTGATTCTCTTTATTTTTCTTAAAACCCTTTAAACACTCCCTCAGCCGTTCGTCCCTCTCTATCTAAAAACTCCATTCTTGCTCAAAATCAACAATTTCTCATCGGATTCTTCAAGTTTTTCATCTCCCAAATATGCTTTTATCATCAAATCGTGCAAAACATCTCTTCATCCCTCTCAATCTGAAATTTTCAAGGTAATATTTCAAAAACCTCTACTTTATTGATTTTTGATTTTAGAACTAGTTTTGATTAGTTCTAGGATGAACATTATATCGGGCATCGATTGTTTGATGATTAGAAACTCAATTTTACAACTAATTTCATCAAAAACTCACAAATTTTCAAGATTTTTTTAATTTTCGAAAAAAAAATTGAAATTCTGAAATTAATTTTTAAATTTGATGTTTTTGATACATCTTATAATTTTACAAACATTATTTTCAAATAGTTTTTCAAAACCTTGCCCATTAGGATTCGGTTTAGAGAACCTTGAATTATTAAGGACTCAATTGAGTTTTGGGATTGATTATTGCACATACATGTGTTTTCAATTTGCAGGTTATATTTTTTATTCCGACTCCTTTACCATGTCTAATCCTAAACGTCCTAGGACTTCCTCTAGTCGTTCACATCGTCCTTCTGTTCCTCTACCTCCTAATCTCGTTCCTCAAACTTCCAGTGGCCTATTGAGTTCCTGTTTCAATATGCCAGAGCGTCGTAGAAATGACCTTTACAATAGATACATTGAGTCATTCCAATCCTATAGAATTTGGGAAGAACATATTCCCTCACTTCAAGCCATGAACAAAATTGACTTTGAATACCTCCCAATTCTTAAACAATGGAAGTTTGATAAACTTTTTTCGATTCAACCTATTGTCTTCCACCAATTAGTCCACATTTTATATTCCAATGCGGTCTGTATTCAAAATCAAACCCAATGTGGAACCATCGAAATTAGATCCTATCTTCTAGGACAGTACATTGTTGTTGATTCCGTAATTATTGCTTCTCATTTCGGGTTAGATGATGATGATGTGTTTGACGAAAAAGAATCTGTGGCTTATCCCTATACTCCTAATGCTAGTGTCAGTACCCTTCGAACCCATCACGACCGTTTCCTTCATTTTATTATTTCTTGGTGGTTTCGTCCTTCTACTGGTAGGTACTCCACTCTACGTGCTAGGGATTTATGGTGGATATATTGTATTAAAAATAAAATCAAAATAAATCTTCCACAGGTCATTTTTAGTCAACTAGTAGACATCATAAACATTGTTCCTTCTAAACATGTTGAAACATTAGCATACGGATGTCTACTTAGTAACATGTTTATCAAATTTGGTCTAGACGTTTCTCTCGACACTCCTATTCCTCTCCAAAATCAAATCAATCTCACTTCTTTAAAGAAAGCGGATTGGGTTCAAGATGAACGCACCGACCAAATAAACAAACTCCGGGAGCTAGTTCTTCTCGTGCTCCTCCTCCTCTTCCAGCTGCGGATGTTGATCCCGAGCTTCAAGGGATATTTCAAGATATTGATGATCCAACTAATGCACCGGAACCCGCTCGGCAAGAAGATCAAACACCACCTTATTTCCGATCTTTTTTAGAGGTATTTGATCTACGATTTGCTTCCATAGAGTCTCAGATTACTGAGTTTCAGAGGGAGATGCGTGATCGTATGGTTGCTCTGACTCTTGAAGTTCGAGCTCATTATCCTTCTCCTCCCGATCCGCCGATGGAGTAGATTTGTATTTCTTGTCATGCTTTCTTAAATTTAAAACTTGGATTGATTTTGATATTTCTGGTTTGTTTGTTTTTGGATACTTTGACTTTGATTGGTTGTTGAATGTTTGGACTTATTTTATATTTATGGATGCTTGAACTTAATATATATATTTGGTTTGGTTAAATTTTCTTATTTTTGCATTATTAGACATATATGACCAATTATCCATTGCATGTTATATGAATATTGATTTATGAAACTAATGGCTAACCTCTCTTTTGATTGTGATCTTAGCAGCTTATAATTAATAAATCAATTGGCTTAAGTTTTTCAAAACATTATTGTTTAAAATGTTTTATAGAGTCTTTTTGATTTAACAAAAAGGGGGAGAAGATGTGTGTCATAGTAAGGGGGAGTAATTTTTCAAAAGTTGATTTCAAAAATAATTTTCTAAATCTTAAAATTTCCCAAGTGTTTTGTTATATCAAAAAGGGGGAGATTGTTAAAAATATTTTTGATATTTCGATATAACAAATTAAGTTAAATGAATTTTAAGATTTTTACAAATGATTTTACAATTTATATTCGATTTAATTTATCGAATATCAAATTATTACTCCAAGTCTTTGAAGATCAATTTTAATCTTTACTAAATGTGTAAAATTGTGATTTGTACTTAAACTATTTTTGAAATAATTTTCACAAAGTATTTTGAACCAAAATCAAGCCTTAAATCAATTTTTCAAATGCATGCACCGATGCATCAATATCATGCATCGATGCATCAATGAGTAAATTGAAACATCGAATGAACTCCATGCACCGATGCACTCTCCATACATCGATGCACTCTGATTTAATTAAAAACATCGAATGTATTTGATGCATCGATGCACAATCCATGCATCGATGCACCAGGCTATTTTTTAAACATC
Organism: Hibiscus syriacus; assembly: GCF_006381635.1. Lineage (NCBI taxonomy): Eukaryota > Viridiplantae > Streptophyta > Magnoliopsida > Malvales > Malvaceae > Hibiscus > Hibiscus syriacus. The sequence goes on from NW_024062795.1 coordinate 4,098,761, forward strand.
GAATGCACTTCATGCATCGTTGCACTCTTAGTGCACCGATGCACTAGGAGTCCAACGGTCAAAATATTTGAAATTTTACACTGATGCACCGATGCATAATGGTCATGCATCGATGCATGAGACGCTCCCACCTAGAAAATTAATTGTTTTCACACAATAACGGTTCTATCGACTCCACTAATTATCACCAACGTTCAGAATTGATTCAAGGAGTATTTAAACAAGTTTAGAAGCTATTGATCAACAACAAGAAACATCAAGCAACTAGAATCAAGAGAGAATCAAAGAGAAAGCATCAAACCTCAAGTTTGAGCATTTCAAGCCTATTTTTCATTCAATATTCATTTTGCTTTCAAGAACACTTTTGTGCTCAATTGTATTTATTCTTGAGTGTTCTTTTCTTTGTTCTAGAATTATGCAAACAATCTACCTTGTGAGGATTTCCTTGTAAGTTTGCAAATTTGTATTGTTCTCTTTGGGAGAGAGTTTTTCTCAAGAATTTGGGGTATAATTCTTGAGGGTTTGTAAGGTTACTCTTTGTCCTCAAAAGAAAGACAAATTAGTGAATTTGTGGAAAATCCTTAGTGTGGATAGCTAAGGTAGTGGACGTAGACTTTGATTGAGAAAGTCGAACCACTCTAAATCACTGTGCAAATCTTTTCAATTTTCTGCAAAAGCTTCCACCGAAATTTTTAATTGCCAATTCACCCCCCTCTTGGCCGATTCCGTCGATCGATTAACTCAACAGACATGAAGATCACTTCGTATTGAAAGTAAAATGGAGACCTAAAGATTCAATTTAAGGACATATGGCTTCATAAAAGGTGATAAAGTACGCCGACAACTTTGGGTGCAATATTAGATTCCATGAAGAGTACGGCTCAAGGAAATGAAGAAATGAAGAATCACATTTATACTTTGACTACATGGTGTACTGAATTCTTGTTGTCTAAATGAAGGTTGTTCTATGGTGGTCACTTTTAGAATTAACACCTTGTGCATTTGCATTTGCATTCTTATTAGCATTAATTTCTTTAGTTTGCTATTGTTGTTTTTTTGTCATTTTGTTACCTCATTTGTACTAACCTGTTTCTATATTGTTTTTTCTTTTTGTCCACATTGCATGATCATGACATATTCAAAAGGTGTTGATTTGTGAGTGGTCATCATAGTAAAAGGTTTTCATGACGGACAAGGGGTTTCATGATAAAACAAACTATAACACAGTCAAGAAATGACATCCTGAGAAAGCTTCGAAAATAGTGGAGAGTTGCACACATAAAGATCATATGTCTGACGAAGAGCACAATGAGATAAGAGAGATAAAAGAGAAGATGTCCAAAATGATGGATAGAATAGATGTTTTGTCCAAAGAAAGAGAGACTTTTACAAAAGAAAAGAAATAACTCAATGAAAACAATCTCAAGGTGTCAGATAAACAAGTGAGTACTTTGGAACCTGTTGATTCTAGTCAATATGAGAAATCACACAAAATCATTGTTCGTATCAATAAGTTGTTTGGAAATGCCAAGGAAATAGTGGCAACTATAGAAGTTTAGAATGATGAAAAGAATCCATGCAGTCAGAACTCGTTGGTATTTGATAGTTTACTTCCAACATCAGGGGAAATAAAACTGGAAACTCCAATTCAACCCAAGTTGAGAGGTGGCTCTCGTTGTGATTCCATCCCAATATCATATAAGGAATTGTATGATGAACTGTTAGAAGCCCGAGAACTGGCCTCACATTATGTGAAACCTTTGCAGCCTCCATATCCAAGTTGGTATGACGTCAACGTTCGTTGTGAATATCATGCTGGGATTCAAGGACATTCTATTGAGATTTATTCTACCTTCAAATATTGAGTCCAACTTCTTCTAGATCATAGAGTATTGGAGTTTGAATTGAAAGGATAACCCAGTTTGAAAATGGATTATCCTGTTGAGTTTGAACCAAAAGTGACTAAAGGTAAGGGTATCAGTGAGGACATCCAGGAAGAAAATTTTTTGTCAAAATACGAAACTCTGATTCTCCATTTAAGGAGTGAAAATGATAAATTGAGTAGAGAGATGGAAGCCATACGGGATAGTTTTCATAGGATCAATCAAGCTTTTAAATTTGTTGGTATAGGAAATGTCCCAGAGTAGTGGATAATAGGGGTCACTAAACTTAAAAATGATGTTGAACAGTTGAGAAAGAGTTGCAAGGTGCACGAAGGTCGAGCCGAGAAGTTTTCTCATGATTTACAAATTGCAGAAAAAAGACGCAATATAGCTGTTGATAATTTGGGAAGATATCAGGCCAAAAATCATATGTTGAATAGGTCCATTGCCAATATAGAAATTTCATATCAACGCCATAAGCGGGAGAATGATGCTGAGTTAGAAGCCACTAGAGCCAAGAACAAGAAGTTAATGAAGATTGTGGATGATTGTAGTGATCTTATGCAAGAGCTTCATAACCACAATGACTTTATTGCAAAGAAGATTCAACAGCAGTGTCTACAGCTCCGGGAATCGACACTCAAGATAGAGAAAAGGGACAAAGTCATGAAAGAAGTTATGACCCAATCAAGTGATGTGGCTCAGAAATGGGTTGATTTAGCTGGCTTTGCAAGAGAATTGAAGTAGATTGATAACTCGACCCCCGAGCATGAGTGGAAATTAAATTGGCTTTTGAAGGAGATAGAAAAATTTTGATTGAAAGCAATCTGTTATATGTAAAGTTTGTTTGATGTATCGAGACCTTTGTGTTCAATGAAAGTTGTTTTAAGATGGTCACTCTGGAATAAAACCTTTTGTATTTGCATTTGGCATTTGCATTTGCATTACATTTATTTATTTAAGCATTTTACATGCATTAATTATAAAAACACAGAAATAATTTATAGAATGATATGTGACAGTAATCACAAGATCATTCATTCATACTACTTCCTCATCATCATGAATAAGCAAATGGAAACAATGGAGCAATCTCATAAGGGATCACAAGATCAGTTGCAAGAGCAGTTAGTCGGGTCACAACAAGATACGAGGAATCAAGCATCGGGTTCTTTGCAAGGTGTATCGAATCAAATGATCCATGTACTGGTACCACAGGCTGTTGGTAAAGAGAAAATGGAGGATAAAGGAAATCAATCTCATCAGATTGGTACATTAAGAGTGATAATTTGCCCTGTAGCATCTAACTCAGACCTAGGGATGAGCCTCGTCAATTTTGAGCAATTTGAAGACAAATTCAGGTGGTTGAATTAAGCCATTGAAGATATAAAGATTGTTAATGCCCCTCACAAGGAGTTAGAAGCTAGAGAACTCAGTTTGGTCCCTGATTTGGTCATCCCACATGAATTTAGGGTGCCTAATTTTGAGAAATATGATGGCACTAGTTGTCCCATAATTCATCTGAAGATGTTTTGTAGAAAGATGGAAGGGTACCTAAATAATGACAACCTGTTGATTCATTACTTCCATGATAGTCTTGCTGTGCCAGCTGTAGTATGGTATAACCGTTTGAACAAAGAACAGATCAAGACATGGGTTAACTTAGCTGATGCTTTTATGGGGCAATATCAATATATTAAAGGCTTAGCCCCAAAACGTCATGACCTTCAAAGGATAAGAATGAAAGCTACTGAGTGCTTTAAAGAATATGTCCTAAGATAGAGATGAGTGACAACACAAGTTCAGCCTCCTTTGTTAGAAGAATAAATATCATATATGTTTCACGATTCTCTTCCAGCTCCTTTCTTTGAGTTAATGCTGGGAAAGTCGATGAATAACTTCAAGGATCTTATGACAGCTGGGGAGTTAATTGAGGATGCAATCAGCAAAGGAAACTTGAAAGTCACTTCTAAACGTCCAAATGATCAAAAGGAACAAGATGATGAGGTGAATGAATGTTAAATCCAGAGCTCTCACAACCGCAAACGAAAAGGGGCAGCAGGTCACTCGAGACGTCCAAAGAAAGTCCCAAGATCGAAAAATGCTTTGAAAGTATTACAAACTCCTATCTCAGATCTGTATCCCCATTTGATTGAAGGTCAATACCTCACACCGAGGCCAATGAAAGTGTAACCAGACTGTTCTGCTCATAGCTATGATCAAGATAGTGTCTGTGATTTCCACTTGGGGGAATTGGGACATTCTACGGGAAACTGTAGGCCGCTGTTAAAGGAGATAGAGATGCTTATGGAAAATGGGACGTTAACAGAGGAATTGGTGGAACAGTGGATGACGAGCTCGAGTGGGGCATCAAAGAGCAATATGTAACATCCGTTTGAGTTAAGTGCCACGACATTAGATGGGTAATAGGGAATCCTAGGTAGGAAGAGATCATTTCATTCTATCATAAAGCTTTATTCCATTTGCAACATCATGTTTGAACTTATTTTTCATCATTTCTCAGTTTTTTTGTAATGATGTTTAAATAAATTCATGTTACTTTAACGATGGCGAGCATTGAATCAAATTTGCAACTTGATATTCTTTGAATATCAACTAAATTAAAAAACTCTGTAAATGGTCAGAGTTATTGTTCTTTGACAAAGTGACATGATTGAAACCTGATAAAACAAGGACCTTGACCTTATCCCCAGAAGATACAATCGAACACTATATTATTTTCTTGCAGGGACCGGTATAGCCTTATTCTATCATAAGGAGACGAGCAAGAGGCTTGGTATTCAGGTATGTATAGGAACGGGTAACATGGGGCATCTTTTGTGTATGATGTTACAAAACCAACTAGATTTCACTTTTGTTGATGATGTTCAAGGATGATTATGATCTATACATATGGAATAGTCGAGTAGGTGAATCTAGTTTAGTTCAGTTGCTTGGAAATTGAACTCTAACGATGAGATTTTCTGACTTTCAACAACACCTAGACTATGACAGGTTTTTCTTGACAAGCTTAGGAAATTGGATCCGTATACCCAGATTATAATATTACATGTTTATAATAAAGCTTGAGCTGTCCCTCTAGAGCAATTGGTTAAAAGCCCCGACTTTATGGACATAATTCAGCTAGCCTAATAAAGGTGATGATATTATATATATACAATAAAGCTAAGCTATTCCGCTAAAGCAATTGGTTATAGAGGAAACTCGAAAGCCTTGGCTTTATGAATATATTATATTCAAACCATGACCTTGATTGGATACTTAGCAATTCAGTGTATGCTCCACTGTGATTGTCAAGTCAAAGACTTTGTGATGAGATAAACCCTTCAGCTAGCCCGATAAAGGCAAATTACAATAAAGCTGATTTCAGCTAGCCAGGCAATGGCAAATTAAATCAATTTTATAAATAAGGAGTTTCAGTAAAGATGGACTAAGGGAGTCAAATAACACATGTTATAGTCAATTTCACATGAGCACTCAGAAATTTCATTTTTAGATCGATATTTCTGCAGTGCCTTGGTTAGAGGATTCTACGAAGCTGGAACAAATGGAAGATTTCAGAGAACTGAAATAGAAGTGTTCTAGAAAGTATAGTAATTGATTATGCTAGTTGCATCATTTTGTCCGCATCTGTTTAAAATACCAAGCCAAAAAAGAGGTGCATGTTAAAATGTTCATGAAGACTGAGAAAGAAGTGAAATTTTGGTGATCGAAACCTTAAAAAAAAGGAAGGAAGCCAACCTGAAGCCAACTCATCAATTTCGGCACTTGTCAAAGAGCTATAACTTTGAAAACATTAAAGAAGCTATTGATTCTTTTGATATTATGTGAACTCATGTTTGTGATTTGATTCGATTGTGGGCCTGAATTGAGGGGTAATGTTTTATAAAATTCTTTCATTCTTTGATCCCTATAATAAAAGAAAGGGGAAAAACATTTTCAAACAGGGCAATTTCAAGTGTGAAAGGTTCTTAAAGCTTGTGAGACTCATTCTGCCTCTGTTGAAGAAAGAATAAACGATGTCAGAGTCATGAAGCATTTCACAGTATTGAAAGCAAGTGGTATGAGAGATTAGAATGAATGAAGAATAGAACTTATTACATTTCCTTGTGACGTTGTCAATTACCCATCAAGAGGAAGATGATCTCATTATTCAGAAGGGGCACATATTACAGCTTGTATAAAATGCAAGACATTTTGTTAGAAGAATTGGTCAATTCTTAAGTGTTTGTGACAATGTGAAGAGACGCCTTCAAACTACTTGGCAATAATACTGTGTAGTGACACCAGAATGAGAACATTCAAGTTAGGATATGTTGGGCACGAAGAAATCCATGAGTACCCACTTTGGGGCATGACCAGAAACCTAGATCATGTCGGGATGACAAGATTCAGACCAAGAAGATATTAAGAATGAGTCTCACAACTTGAAGTGTCAGGGGCAAACTGTGAATTTGAGCAGAGCTTACCTTGTAAAGCAAACCAACCGAGCATCAATCAATGGCAGAGTCTTGAAAGAACAACTCAGAAAGCGTAATTGAGCCAAGGTCAGAAATAGGGCAACTTAGTGGTATTTCTGATCACAACAAGAAGTTGAGAGAGAAAACAATTTCTCTGAAATGAAGATAGAAAACGAAGACAATAAGAAGATAGAAGAAGATCAAAAGGCTCTTCAAAAATGCAAGTTGGAAATTATGAGTTGTTATACGGATATTTAAAGTAAACCCTAGAGAGAAATGATCAAGTAGAAGAAGACTAAGTTCGCCACTTTGAAGTCAAATGAAGATTGAATCGATATTCATGCATTCATGAGAACATCATTTGCATAAAAGAAAATGCATTACACTGATACATTTCATTACAGTCGTGTTTCATGCATAAACACATGGTTTTGACAGATCTTCCAGTGAAAAGATAAGATGCATGATGTTCAAATCCCGATAATTGAAAGGTAGAAGTTAAACATCAAATACAGGGAATCATGTTTAGAGAGGCAGAACCTGAGGAACGCAGGGGTAAATCCGTAAAGGAAGCATTACTTTGAAGCGGGGAACGAGGCCCGACCTTTAAGTCATTTTATGAAGTGAAATGAGAAGGATTTCTCATTAAAATATGAAATTTGAGATTTTGAAAAATAAGAAAGGTTTCTTATCCAGTAAACAATTTAAGTCATTTGGGACCATCAGTAAGTCTTTCGAGCATGATGATTAAAAATCCTTCGGGTCATCTATAAGCCTTTAAAGCAAGATGATAAGTCCTTAAGATGATAAGTCCTTCGGGCCATCCATAAGACCTTTGGGTAGGATGTTTTCACATGATTTTGAAAAATAATATAAAGTGATGTTTTAAGAAAATGAAACCTTTGAAAACTAAAAAGGATTTTCCCCAAAATTTCGCACTTAGTAAGTCCCTCGGGCCATCAATAAGTCTTTTGAGCATGATGCTTAAATCCTTAGGGCCATCAGTAAGTCTTTCGAGCATGATGATTAAATCCTTAGGGTAATTTATAAGCCTTCACAGAAGAGTAGTGAAGCAAACCCATCAGTAAGTGTCATCAGTAAGTCTTTCGAGCATGATAATGAAGTCCTTCAGGCCATCAGTAAGTCTTTCGAGCATGATGATGAAATCCTTCGGGCCATCAATAAGTCTTTCGAGCATGATGATTAAATTCTTCGGGTAATTTGTAAGCCTTCACCGAAGAGTAGTGAAGCAAATCCATCAATAAGTCTTTCGAGCATGATGATGAAATCCTTCGGGTCATTTGTAAGTCTTTCGAGCAAGATGATAAGTCCTTCGGGCCATTTTAAGCATTCTCGGAAGAGTGTTAGAGCAAACATCAGATTATTAAATGTGAGAGGAAAGCGAAGGTTCTCGAGTACAAAGAAGCGTATCAATTGATTAAAAGGAAATGCGCATGAGGAGTCATTAACTAATTCAAATTCCCAGGAAGAGAGAGAAGTTCAGATGGCAGTTGATTCTATGAAGATTCTCATATCTAGTTGTTGCGAGACAAGCTCCTGCAAAAGAAATAGATTCTCAAAGATTCTCTTAAATTTTAAATTTTTCGAGTATAATGTTTTTCAAATCTTCAAGCATACATTAATGAGTGGCAACATTTCATTTTCAGGTTTAACCTTCGAAGTTGAGCCTTCATGGGAGAATAGTGTAGCAGAATCACACCAGAAGATTGTTCGAGTTTTACTCCCTGAAGCAAAAGGGGGGATTGTAGGCAGAAGATTTTCCGAGTTCTACTCCTTGAAGCAAGAGGAAACGAACACATAGGTAGAAGATTGTTCGAGTTCTACTCCCTGAAGCAAGAGGGAATGAACCCGTAGGCAGAAGATTGTTCGAGTTCTACTCCCTGAAGCAAGAGGGAGTGAACCCGTAGGTAGAAGATTGTTCGAGTTCTACTCCTTGAAGCAAGAGGGAGCGAACCCGTAAGCAGAAGATTATTCGAGTTCTACTCCCTGAAGCAATAGGGAACGAACCCATTTTTAGAAGTTTGTTCGAGTTCCTTAATCCCTGAACAAGAGGGAGTGAACCTATCATTTGAAGATTTTTCAAGTCTAATTTATCCCGAAGTAACAAGTAACAGTGGAGTGGAGTGGATTAACTTCTTGAGGTTTTCGTGACCAGACAAATTCGATCATCTTTTGATCTTTGTCTTATTCTCGTTACACGACAATGAGCAAAGAGGGGCAGTTGTAGATACTCGATTTGTCCGAGGTTATGTCGGAACAGACTCGAAGCAATGGCAATTTAACCCGACCCCAAACCAGTTGAAGGCCCAACTCCAACCCACGTGACTACTCTTTGGAAAATAAGGATAGTTATGGGGGTTAACAAATGTTATCGGGAGTTAACCAAGAGAATCAGGGTCTATGATTTTAAACAGAGAGAAAGAAACTGTAAATGGGGTGAGGGTCGGTTTTTATTGGAATTAACCGCCATAGGAAAATGAAGGGATTAACCACTGGAAACTATCTGGAGAGGGGATGACACGCAGAAAAATAGGAGAAAACAGAGATCATAGGGGGAAAAAGAGAGGAGAACAAAAGTCTATCTTGTAATCAGAGAGTAAAAGAAAAATAAAAAAAGCAATTCTTTCTTCATATTACATCCATTTTTCAGCAAATACAAAACGCAAATTTCAGAAGCAATTGAGCACCATTACAAAAACCAGAGAGCATTTTTTATTTTTTTATTTTACACAATAGAGCAAGAAGGAAAAACAGTGTGTAATTTTTTCCCATAGTAAAAAATCAAACGGTGTAACAAAGGATTCGACCTTCTTTTCTGAAAAGTATTAGAAGCAATCTTGGAAAGTAAACAGGGGCTTCTATTTTGATATACAGAGCATACAAGGGAATATTCTTCGAGAGGTATTCAACCATTTCCATATTTCAGTAACTATTTTCCATTATTATTAAAAGCATGTTCGAACCAAACAAAATGAAGAAGTAGAGAGATTACTTACCCTTAGTCTTAGAGACCATCTGTTCGTGTCATCGGGATTGAGAGATGAGTAGTTGAGATTTCTATTTTAGGTGGTCAGAGTAGAAGGCCGTGTTGAATGGAGAGTGGCCATCAACGAACGGTGGCCGGTGTGAAGAACTTGAAGCTTTCGTAGGAGTAAAGGGAAGTTTGAGAGAAGAAAAGCGGCTGAAGGTTCTTTTTTTGCGTGAGATTAGCTTAGGTTTACTTTAGTTTAGGTTTTATATTATAACTTTAGGGGAATTTGCTCTCATGCCCCTATGCTTTAGCCGAATATTTCTACTTTAGTCACCTTTAGGACTGTTTTTGAATTTACCTTTTTGTTGTTTGTCCTGATTTTGATGTTTTCCCAAATTTAGGTTGTAGTTATAATTTTTGGGTTATTTAGGTTTAAGTCCTTCATAGTTTTTTTTAATCCTTGTTTTAATTCGATTTATATGTCTAATTTTCATTTTATTTTAATTTAGTCCTTAATTGAATTTGTGAATAATTTTAATCTAACCCCTGATTATTTTGTTATTCTGATTTAGTTTCCTTTTTAGATCTATTTAGCCAAACTTTAATTTTTATTATTATTATTATACTGTACATACAGCAGCAATACATTACTTACATGTCATAATGCATGTGTTTATTGCACATGTCGCTTTATATATATATATTATGTATATATTTTTTATAACTTATGCATATTGTTTAATATAGAAAATTATTGTGTTATAAAAAACGTGGGTGCATGTGCTTTGAAAGTAGTCATTTAATGCTATAATATATATATAAATACTCATATTTTACAAAGATTTGATTGCTGGCATCTAGACGTGGCCATGATATTTTATTAGTATAGTAATCTCATTTGCATAACTCGATATATTACATAATTGTATTAAGGGTAATACACTTTTAATTTAAAATTGTTTTAAGTGAGTTGTCATAACGCATTTGATGTCCGCTTTTAATGATTTTAAAATAAAAGTGTATCGTATTAGTGACGCCTAAAAATTGATCAATCACTTTAAAATTTAGGAATTGAAGAAAAAGAAATGTTCGGCTATTTAAATTTATCGAGAAAAAGTTGTTATAGCTTTTAAGATCTGGTCTCGATATTTGTAAATAATCGAACATTCTTTATCTTTCTAAAATGACTTGGTAATTTTAATTTAATTTATTTGAGTATTTTTTAATATTATTAAATTCATATCTTTGTTTTATGAGATCAAACATCAAATTAAGTTCGAATTTGTAAAGTTCATTGCAAAGACGTTAATTAATCGACGAGGTACTGATTTAGGGCGCTGTGGGGTGCTAATCCTTCCTCACACATAACCGACTCCCGAACTTGAATTTTGGTAACACAGACATCTATTTGTCGTTTTAATTAAAATTATTTTTTTATTTAATATGACAATACGTTTTTAGGTGTCCAATCATACCCTAATTAAAAATTAATGACGACTCCTTAAATCATACGTTTTCTTTTAAAAAGAAATCACAAATTATTCGAAACAATAGATTTTCTAACATCACATTTATTTTTAAATTAAAAATAAATTGAAAGAGGATATATTAAAATCGTTTCCACAACTGTGTTATCTAGGATATCACTTAGCATAAAGCTAATCAACCCTTTGCTGCAAAATTATCTGAATCTGAAGAAAATAACAATTCCAGGTGGTATTTCAATCTTCCCTATCCTACCACGACCGAAACCAACTCTTCTTCTTCTTCAACTCTCTGTTTGCTTCACTGAACAAACAGTCACACAAAACCAAAAAGAAAAAATAACCCAAGAAAACAAATTTAAATCCAAGAAAGTATATATCTAAAGAGGTCCAAAAATTCTTTCTATTAAATTACAATCCTTTTTCTCTAAAGTCGTCTTTGATACGTCGCTGCAAATGAGTAGCACGGAAGAAGAAACCGGCAGCACAACCAAACCCATATCTCTATACGACGCCGCTTTACCAACCGAACCTCTCCTCTTCAAACCCTCCACCAGCTCCACCTACCCATCTCCTCCAATCGAAGAACCATCTCAATTCGACCCGACCCAGTTCATCCAGATCACTTTCAATTCCGGACCCAGACCTTTCAAAGATCTCCCTCTTCCTTGTCTCAGTACTCTGCACTTACGCTTTCGGTATTTTTTCAATCTTCCATCGAAACGACAACTACTCCAGCGTTTCAACCTTCACCTACGATTCTAATTCCATTTCTTGCGTTCAAGACACTTACTTTTCATCAAACTCACTATGGGTAATTGAAAGTTCATTCTTTTCGTTGTCAAGCTCGAGTCTTTGGACGTATGTAGTATGGACGCTTGTCATAACTTTAGTTTTAAGTGTACCCATTTGTTTCCTTTTGCTTGTTTTACTCAAACACTACACCAAGCAGATCGTTTATGTCCTGCTTCCTTTCTATGTAATCGTCCCGATTTTCTTCGATGTTTATTGGTTCGTTGCTTGTACCTTGAGCTCTTCTTGTAGCAATACCTTCCCTTTGGTCTATAGGATCTTGGTGCTTGTTTTTGTTTTATTGGGAGTTGGGGTTATCGTTTGGATTATCGTGGCTAATTGGCATCGGATCGATTTGACCGTGAGGATAATTGGGGTTGCTTCCGATGCGCTTTCGAGGAACTTAGGTTCTTTCTCTCTGTTTAAAATCATAGACCCATTATGCCCCAATTGTTGTGTTCTTGGTGTTTTCTAGGTATAATGGAAAAATTGTAGCTAAAGCATCGAATGGGGAGTATACTTGTGTTTGGAAACAAGATAGCTGGGTGCCTGCATATTTTACATTGGCGATTTTGACAATGTTGTGGTCATTAACCACAATGGTGGAAGCTCAGGTTTATGTTCAGTGGCACCATTGCTCAATGGTACTTCTCAAAGGATGATGAGAAACCTCACCGAAGTATAAGATCTTTAAGGTAACATCCAGCTGTTTCAGCTTTTCTGAATAAAATCTATAACTTTTAATGTACTATGAATATAGACTCGATGTTTTGAACTTTGGGTGATGCTTAGATTACGCATACCGAATTGTATTTGATTAATTGTTGAAGATTATGACCTTGGTGATGAGCTTAGGATAATAGTAATGGTACATAGTTGATAACATCGATTTTAGTATGGTTTTTAGCTGCATGATGTATTCAATTATAGTGTTTGTACTTCAAGTATGGACGATCATTGTCGTGGTATTTCACTTTGGTTTGGATTTATGGATTCAGTTTGACGTTGTTTTGTGTTTGCTTGAATGGACTGAAGAATGTATTCATGATCTGGTGCGTAACGACTCTTCGAGAGTGTGCTCCTCTCTCCAATGGTGTTTCTTTGTTACGTTTTCTGGTGACTGACTTTTATCGTAGTATATGAAATTCATTCGGTTCCGGAATGCATCTCTATATTGGGTTAGATTGCCATGAGAAGAGAACCACTTCTCTAGTTTCTTTGCTGAAGTTGCCATGTTGAATACAGCATGTTAACTTTTTTTTTGTAGAATTGTTGAACTCTGTCGAGTAGGCAGAATACTATTCTTAGTGCTGGTAAGGTAGTTTCTTAAGTATATCTTAATGAAATATCTACAACACCACGAAGCAAATTGGACATGCTTTCGAGGCATCACTCATGTTGACTTTAAACCGTTAGATTTAACCTTTCTAACCCTTTTGTTCTATACACTTGCAGAAATGCATTTGGTCCTTCTTCTGGCACCATCTGTTTATCTGGACTACTTATCTGTGTTGTTCGAGTGGTGTGTGCTGCTGTCGATAGTGAGAGAGAAGATGGGCCTGGGGTAGTGAATCTTGTCCTGCGGTGTTATGTTAATGCCCTATTGTCTGCGATAGAGTTTCTTAACAAGTTCACCATCAACTTTGCCGCAATAACTGGCGTAACCTGCTCTCTGCCACTTTTGTGGAGACCGTATCAACTCGTTTGTTAGCAGGAGTTATTTTCGTCTTCTTAGCAGTTTACACAATTGTGGTGAGTCTCCCGATGCACTTCTTTGTTATCCTCCTACCTCTTCATTTCCTTGAATTACCCGACAACCGCCTGATAATCCAACACCCAACACGTATAATGCAGGCATGTGCTATCTTAAAGGGTGTTACTGATCTAGGGGATAATGCATACATTGTCGCCGTTCTTGTCTTGGTGCTGCTAATCGCAGTTCTGGGTTTCTTCGTACATGTGTTAGACAACGTGATCGACACTGTTTATATCTGCTACGCGATCGGTAGAGATAGAGGGGAAGTGTATAAGCAGGAGGTTTATGATGTATATGTTCAATTACCAATCACTAGATCATCCTTCCCTTCTAGAACACTTGGTGTATAGACATGTCTTGTCGGTATGTCATTTGGTTATGATGTCTGTATGTGGATGTTGACTGCTTTATTGTGCATGCCAATACCATCGTCACATTCAAACTGTGCATATTGTACACTTGTTTTAGGCTTGTTCAATAAAGGAACCAACCGTTTTAAAACGATGGAGAAAACATTTTCTCATATAAACATGTATTTTTTCACCCTTTGTCGTCATACAATAGTATGTCTTTGAATTTAAACTTTGTACAGAGAAAATATAGAGAAAAATAGGATGTAAATGAATTGAATTTGAACAAAGTTGTATTTATATTTGTTTGTTTGAATTAAAACTTTGAATTAAATCGTTTTAAGTTCGTTTAACGTTTACAAATATGTTTTGATTAATGCTCATGAACATATTTATTTATATGTTTGCAAATATATTTGTTTATATATTCAAAAATAATGAAATTATACTACTAGGCCTTAAACTCCTTAGGCTTCATAGTTTAAACTCTAAAATTTATCTTGTGTTTAATTTAATACCTACCTTCACTAATATTACCAACATTTAAAATGTACAAAAAGAGAGTAAATGAGTTTATAAATAAATTGATAAACGAGATTATAAATGATATTGTTCATGAACATAAATGAATCAAACACATTTTTATTTGTGTTCGTTCGTTTATTAAATGAACATAAATTTTTTATTCATACTCATTTATTTAACTTTAATAAATAAACATAAACAAACATAATTCATGAACAATTCATCGACTTTCTATTCATTAAACTCCTAAAATAAGAAAGCGTAAAAAGTCGAACAAATAGGGAGTAGTCCTAACTAGGTTGGGGCCAGCATTTATTTTGATGAGTGGCTGTAAATCAACACCAAAAACAAAACATTTCCTTGACTAGTTTGAGGCAGATTATTAAGCTCTGCGACATCAAATCGAAGGACAGTAATTCCATCAAGAAGAAGCTGATCACAAAGGGCCAAAAGCACCCACGGTGCATGTTTAATCACTCTCTCCATCATCCTTGGCAAAAGAACTATTATGGGTGTTGTTAGTTAGCATTTATAATTTTGTACTACATCCCAAAACTCGTATAGGATCGGATTAAGACCGAATCGTCTTTTCATTAACAAGAAAAGTCCATTGGCAAATGGACATTCACTAGTTTATGAAGAAATGAATGTTGAGTTGTCTGCACATTCTTTAGTCAAGTTTGTTGAACAACTCCAACCCTGGGGATGTGAAACCTTCGAATGGTGGCCGTGGGGGTTAAAAATATCTGCTTTGGATAAATATATTCATTCAATTTTTATTTATTTTTTCACTGGGGGGGGGGGGTGGCTCGTCTTCTTGGCTTTTACGCAAAGACCCCTTTTGAGGAATACAAAGAGAGAGGGCGTGTGCGATCCGACATGGGACCATCCTTTTTTTTTCTACTTGGATTATGTTTTCATTTTATAGTAATTGGAATCATCAAAAGTTAAGGGAGCAAAAATGAATTTTTCATTTTATTCACTAATTTTTTTCAAATTTAAGGATTAAATGATTAATTTTATCAAAATTGTATTGATAATTTTTGTTGAGCATCAGTACTCAAATATAATACAAGTGTGATAGTATTATTATTAAATTGATAATTTAAAAATAATTAATAATTTGAACATTTAAATATCGATACCCCTATAATATTTAAAGAAAAATCATTTGCAAATAGTTTAAAGAATCCACTAAAACTCGTATAAACTCAATATTTTTTTAATATAAACTCAATATCTCAAACATCAATATTTGAACATATTTGCATATACAAATAATTTGCATATACAAACATGTGTAATTACATGTACTTCCAAAACATGCATAATATGTTTAATTCAGAAACCGCTTACCAATCTGAAAACATCTTTGTATTAAGCTTTTAGAAGAAGCTCAAATGGAAAAAGAAAAAAAATATTTCTCTACCGAATAATATATGTTTAAAGATATCTTTCAATTATTAAACATTGAACACTCATACCCTCACATTCATAATGCTTAAACCCGAAACATCAATAAATAATAACAATTCATTTATCACCGAGATTACTTGATTTTTGTTATTTTGCTCTCTACCGAGTAAGTTTAATAGAAAAGTTTGAAGATTTATCAATAATTTTGTCGCTGGACCACACATATAAGCTACGAAATAATTCATATTCCATGTTGATAAGATCATTGAATTTCTTTTCAGTATTTCTAGGATTTTTCTCTTTAGCTTAAACGAATCAATAAGCCTTTTTTATTTGAATAATAAATATCTAATTTATTTATTAACATTTTTATTTAAAATTACATTCATTATTTGCTTCGAATGGACTCATTCCATCAAATTATTCAAAATTCATATTTATGAAAATTTGATATAAAATACTTATTTATTAAAAGATTTTCCACTTAACAACTATTTTTTTTTAAAAATTAACATGTTAAATAAATATATAATATATGGCTGTCCCTTTTTCCCATATGTATGGGGTAAGAGGGAGGTAAGATAGTAGGCTACCCCCAACACCAGGTTGAGAGCAGCTTCCGTAAGAGACCTCCGAATTATGAAATGCCTTCCATGGGACTCGATCCCACGACCTCAAGGTTAAGAACCTTGTGCTCTACCAACTGAGCTGGATGGTCATTTCTTAAATAAATATATAATAACTTCCTTAATCCTTATAGAAAAACATTCATTAGGAAACTCATTTTTTAATTAATCACACTGATATTCAATCTATTAACTGACTAATCTAGATTGAGTACTGCAAAGGTAAAGGTGACCCTCCAAATTCAGTTTTCTCTATTCATAAATGCCAAGATTAGAACCCCTGACCTTACTTAAGGGATTTAGTCATCATCCTACTAAACCAACTAGTTGTTGGTTTAGTAAACTCATTTTAATTAATAATAATTTGCACACATTTTCCACTGCAAAACCTAATCTACTAGTTGTAATTATTAATGAACTTTAGGGGCAATTTCTCTCCTCTTTCTTTATATAAAGCCCATCGTCATTCATTTCTCATTACCTTCAGTTTCAAGTTTCTGTAACAACAGAAGAAAACTGAGTTCTCTCAACAAACTCAACAACAATGGCGATGGCTTTCAAAATGGTACATCCCCTTTCTTCTCTTCTTCTTTTCATCTCATTTATAGCCTTAATTGAACGTAATTCAGTGTGTTTGGGGTGTTGTATTACACAACAGGCTACAACTGGGATGTTGGTCACCGATGAGTGCAAGAACTCATTCATGGATATGAAATGGAAGAAAGACCACAGATATATAATGTTCAAGATCGACGATAAATCGAGGTTAGTGAACGTGGAAAAAGTCGGCGGCCCTGGTGAAAGCTATGACGATCTTGCCGCTTCGTTGCCTACCGATGACTGCCGATATGCGGTCTTTGATTTTGATTTCGTCACCGTCGATAATTGTCGGAAAAGCAAGATCTTCTTCATTGCTTGGTCCGTCGCCTTTTCCATTTTTTTCGCCACTAATATTTAATTGCTCGCATTATGAACGCCACTAAAGTTTCATATCATAACACTAGCAAACAGAAAAGACCATATTTTATATCATAATACATGGCATAAGGTATACATACGAACAATAATTAGAGTATTATTTTTCTCTAGTGGGGTTAATAATAAGAAAATAATTGAGATGTTGATTAGTATTTTTTTAGAACATGTATTAATAATGCTACATAATTTATGAAATGGAATCTAAGAATCTCATTACTTTAAGAATATAATATTATTCATAAAAATAAACAAATTGAATCTCATAATTAGATAAATTATCCGAATTAATCTTAGATTCGAGTATTTTAATTTTTTATTTGATTTAAGTAATTAACCATGATCCGTTTTAATTAATGGTGGATTATAGGTCCCCAACGGCATCAAGAATTAGAGCAAAAATGTTGTATGCAACATCCAAAGATGGGCTGAGGAGAGTGCTAGATGGCATCAGCTATGAAGTTCAAGCAACTGACCCAACTGAGATGGGGATTGATGTGATTAAAGACAAAGCTAATTAGGGTTTTAATTACATATAATTATGTTTATCAGCATCTTTTATTTTAAATAATTACAACAACATGTGCCTTATTTTTTCTTGTTGTTACCTTTTTTCTTTTTCTTTCTAGACTTTTAGCATTAATATGTAAGTTAATCTTCTAATTTATACTAATCTTTTTTATGCCCCATGCTTGCTTATTTGAGAACAAATCATCCATTAATTTCATTTTCTTTTATCAATTTCCATGTGACACGTTAATAAAGTATATGATTCTCATTTTTAAATTAGGATGAAACCCAAGATAATAAAACATGATATTCATATTATTTTTCAATACGTTAGTTATATGACAAGTGGATCTTTGTATGAGATAACTCTATCTTCGAACTTGAAATTTTAATCTTTTTTTTGGTAGTTTCTTTATTTATTACAACTTGAATAATGAATAAACTTATTTAATTGAAATTCCTATCACGACGAGCATTTACTGCTGTAAAATAAATCAAATTTAAAGTAGGATAACATGCCGTATAATACATGAATTCTAATATAATAAATCAAATCTTTTCATCAGAACGCCAGTAAATCTAATCAATTATTTTTCATGCTTTGTGAGCAACCATACATATATGTTGACCTAAACATATACTTTATATATTGTTTAACTAATTCGAATTCAGGTATTATAAAAACTTATATGGATTGTTTCAAATTAATTTATTTCATTCATAATATTAGAGTTCAAACTTTGAAATTTAAATGTTGTTTAATAAATCTAATATCTCATTCCATCAAATTGACTGATATTTAGTGTAATTATTATTATTATTATATTTTGAATATAAACCATAGCTTCATTCATTAAAAGTAGCATCAGTAGTTACAATGGAAGAAGTAGAGAAGGAACAAGATTAAGAGAAATAAAACTAGCTAATCCTTTAGCGGCACCATTAGAAGCACGGCGCACATAGTGATCAGCGACGATGGGATGAGAGTCAAGTAAACAAGGATGAATCCAAGAACAGAATGGTCCGTGTGAGGATGTGCCAACTGCTGTTAAAAATTGAATACATGATAACACAACTTATTTCTTAGAAAGTTAAAGGTTGTACAAATAACCCAAAAATCAAAATGAATCCAGTCTTAACTTTCCATCTGGTACCTGTCCCGAAGGAAATGAATATCCTGAGCCATAGTTTACCACAAATAATCATTGGTTTGGCACCAAACTTCTACAGCACATTGTACAAATCTGTGTGGCTGTGTTTGCAGTCTCCTGTTTCTTTACCATTTTGTCTAATCAAGCAGTTTGGTAGCCCTTGACTTTAGGCTTCTGCTAATTAACCACAGATAAAAGGTTTGTGAATTCAATGATAGAGTTTGGCTTTGGTTTGCATTAACCATTATCATCTTCCACTAAAGAGACTTTGCCAGTAATTAACCCCTAATGCTTTAATCAGAGTTATAGTTTTAGGGTAATATTCCTTTTGACATCATCTGCCCCATGTCAAGTTTATGGTGCAATAATCATGCATAATCATTTGAGTTTGTTCCAAACTCCACTGCTTCGGCCAGGCCTTGTGCCTAAGGGATTTGACCAGCAAGATGAACCCTGCAATATATTGGGCCAAAAGTTTTTGTTCTTCGGCAACAGGTCAAGGTACCAGTGGCTTTATACATGCTCCTGTGGATCAAACTCTTCGTCTGTTCAATGTAGGGGTGTGCAAATCGGGTATCCGGATTTTTAGGTATTCGATTACCGGGTACCCGTAACATCTAGATCAATGATTTCTTGGCCCGTGTCTCAATCCGGATTTTGCGGGTACCCGTTTTTTTTTCATTTTCAAATTATTAATTTAAAAAAATATACATAAATTTAAATGTTCAAAATTTCGAATTACATACTCTAACATCCGAATATAAAATTTAAAAGTCCGAAATATAAAATCTAATAATTCATAATATAAATAATCTATTATATTATATATATATATAACAATAAAAATAAAAACTAATCGGATACTCGGGTAACCGAGCCGGATACCCGAAAAAACTCAATTTTGTGACCCATACCTGACCCTGGAGATGTCGGGCCGGGTACCCGACCCTGTCGGATACTTTTTTAAAAAAAATACTCAATTTTTTTAAGTTCAGATCGGCGAATCAAATTAATCGGGTCGAATATTTTTACACACCCCTTAATTCAATAATTGTCTTGTCACAGAATCTAACCATCTCTTTTCCCATGAAATCAGTCTCGTAATGGAATTCGATTCTCATGATGGAATATACACTAAAATGAGTGGGATTATCAGAAACTTGGTCCTTCCATGTGCCGATTCGACAACTACTCAAGGGTACTGTATGTAAGAATAGATTTATCCAATGTATTAAAATCCCATTGAAACAGTAACATCTCTCAACATCCCCCTAAATTGTACAGAAAGTCGGAGGTCAAGATATTATATATACTATTTTTGAATATAAGAGAATGTTTGTTTGGTTGCAATTAATTTTATAGAGATTGAATTCTGAAAAATAAATTGATTTTATAGAGATTGAATTCTGAAAAACATTTAAAAAATATTTTACGATATTTGGAAAATGTTGTTTAAATATTTTTTTCCACTAATTTATTAGTTTTTTAAAAATTATTTATTATAAATATTAAATATAATAAATAATATTATTTATCATAAAACTTAATATTATTATTTTTAAAATATTTTATTTATTATTAAATATTATTTTTATAATTTTATTAATAAAAATATTAATATTGGTATATTCTATTGAAATGAAAATATTATAAATGATATTAATTATTTATTAAAGTAATAGTGTTACATTATATTTTAAAAATATTAAGTATTATATTTTAAATATATTTATTAAAATATTATTAGATTATTATATTAATATTAAATATATAAATAATATTATTTATTATTAATAATTTAATATTCTATGAAATTAATAAATAATATAATTTTTTTAATAATTTATTATATATTATTAAAATAAAAATATAATATAATATATTATTATAATATAATTGATTATTTTTATTATATTATTAAAAATATAATATTATATTATTAGAAATATTAATAAATATATTTTAAATATTTTAATTAAAATGATATTAAAATATTTTATTAATATTAAATTCATAAAATAAAATTATTTTGAGTATTTATTCTTTAAAGTGAAAAGTTCGGAAAATGACTTAGGGAAAATCTTCCAGAAAACACAAAGGAAATTCTGTTGACCAGGAAAATATTTTACGTTGACCAACCAGTTTTCTACCAACCAAACACTGGAAAATATTTTTCGAAAAATAAATTACGTAAAACAAACATGAGAAAATATTTTTAAAAAAACGAATTACGTGAAACAAAAATAAAATTTCGATAAAAATTAATTCTGTAATTAGTTTTCCCCTAAACAAATACAACCTAAGCCTTCAATCCGAAATCAACAAGCTCTCGTAGCTTAGTTGGTTAGAGCATCCGTTTAGTAAGCAGAAGGTCTTAAGTTTTATTCTCAACGAGAGCATGCAACGTGGGACCCCATCTCAGAGGCAAAATGCAGAGTCAGCAGATTGGAACGAGAGCCACTGTACACAACTCATCCAGCTGAAAGCGGGCAAACAACGTGGAACCTACTTCATTGAAAATTAACCTGTCGGTAGATTTCCCATCAAATCCCCACACTTTATGTTAAAAAACAAATTAAACTACGTACCTTTTTCTTTTTTCATCTTTGAACAAAATTAAATGCCCCCTTGGCGCAACAACCGCTTAGGTGCCCATCAATACCTTTGACCTTGGACCTTTTCGTTGCCCTTTAACATAATAGGACTAAAATCATAGTTATACTTGTTATACCTTCGAACCATCATCTTTGTAAACTATCACCTCTTTGTCAATCACTAGAGCCTACAAAGAAACCTTCGAACATAAGCCTTTAAACAGTTATAGACTTACAGTTTATAGACAGTATTTACGAATAAAACATTTCAATCACGTAATTCGTCAAAATAAAATTTAAGAAATAATTAATAATAGTTTTATTTAATTTATCGATTTAAAAAATAGTTATAATGATCATAAGATTAATATGAATACACTAAAATTATTATAAATACTTTCAATCTATATTAAAATAAGAGAATAACTATACATAATCGATCGATCTTTCTTCTCATCATGATAATTCACTTTCTTCTTTTTCCAAATGTCAACCCATAACTGTTTTTTCACGTATTACGATTCTCTACCTAATCTTTGATCGTATACATTTTGTAAAATTATTTATTAATTTATAGAATGTATAACACATAGCATGTAATTGCAACTCCGAAGAGCCTGAAATTCATGTAAAGGGAAATCAACATTGGCGCAGTTAATCTGATGCGAAATCACTCCTTGGTATTCAAATTCACATTGTTAGTGTCGGTTGAGTGTTCATATTTGTATGATTTTCCTTTCCCAACCAGTCTTATTCAGTTCGGTATGCCTCTCATAAATTGTGTATTTCAATCCACTCATTCCTTTTTATTTTTAATCATTGTGTTTTAATTTAATCGATTCTTTTAAAAATTATTTTTTTACATAAATTTATTCAAGTAGTTTATTCTTTTGAAATTTTGTTTTATTAATTTAATTACCCTTTTTGAAAATATTTCTAGATTTAATAACGAAGGGGAGACCATTAATCCGACGGTCATCATTAATCATCATATGCCTTAAACGGTGAGAAATTATTCCGTCTCATTATAATACCATAAGCCCTCAACTACTCCGTTCCTCTCCTCGAAATCATAGAAAGCAACTCCCACCATTGCTTTTAATTATTAAAAATGAAAAGGAAAAGGAAAAATCTCACTTATATGATTTATAAACAGTCAAAGTTTCTATTTGGCCCTTTAAATACGATTCAATTTGAGATTTAGACCTTATTCTTTTTTTTAATGAGAAAGAAAAGGCCCAAGGACCAGTACAACCTATAAAGAACTAAGCAGAGGTAACGCCACGATATGGAAGGCCATGTCCCTCTTATAAAAGGTGAACAAAATTGTAGATTCGTACAAATAATTTTTTAACTCGATTTAATATTAAAATATTTAATTTAATTTGATTTTATTTGTAATTTCATAAATTTAATTTGAGAAGTTTTTAAATAAAATTTGAGTTATAAAAAAAGATTTAAATAATTCAAATTTTGAGTTATAAAATAAGATTTAAATAATTCAAAATTTGAGTTATAAAAAATATGGAGATATATATATGATTATAAAAAGTCAAGTTAAAATGAATTAGTATCATAATATTATAAATATTTATAATTAAATTTAAACAAAAAATTAAACAATTCGACTCGAAAAAATTCAAATAAAATTTGAGTTATAAAATAAAACCCGTCAACTTGACTAACTCAAAATTTTTAACCGGACTAGACTCAATCAAATGCTTATCCCTATCTCTTATCATACAGTTTATTAGATATAATTTGATCTATCTATTTTTGTAAATATCATTAATTAGTTTAATTAATTATTCTGTTTAAAATATTGACACATATTTTTTCTTTGAAAAACACTCGTTCTTAAGAAAAACAGTATCAACATTCTAGTCAAAATAAATTACGATATTAACTATTTAAATTAATTAACAAGATTATAAAAGTAAAGAGACTGGATTGGAAATTTGAGCATAGTAGAGGGACACAAATCAAATTGGAACCTTTTTAAACAGTCAAATGAAGCCGTTTTGTCGTTGATTAATTGGGGTTGAGGGATTAACTGCTGTTTTAATTTATTAAAAAAGTAAATAATATAATTAAATAATTAAATAATTTCTTATAACACTCTCTTCTCCGTGAACTCACTCACTTCACTCCACTCTTTCAATGGCGACGTTAATCTCCAGTTTTGTTCCTCTGTTTCTTCTTCTTTCGATTTCCTCTAGTTTCTGGATATCGTTTTCCAGTGATGAAACTATTAAAACCTTCATCTTTCGTGTAGATTCTCATTCAAAGCCGTCCATTTTCCCCACACACTACCACTGGTACACTTCCGAGTTCGCCGAGCCAACTCGCATCCTCCATACATACGACACCGTCTTCCATGGCTTCTCGGCGTCTTTAACGGAAACCCATGCTGCTTCCCTCAGTAACCATCCTTCGGTTCTTGCTGTTTTCGAAGATCGGCGCCGAGAACTTCACACAACTCGCTCCCCTCAGTTCCTCGGCCTCCGGAACCAGCACGGGCTTTGGTCGGACTCCGATTATGGATCCGATGTCATAATCGGAGTGTTCGACACTGGGGTCTGGCCCGAACGACGGAGCTTCTCGGACACGAATCTCGGTCCGGTTCCTGCTCGCTGGAAAGGGGTGTGTCAAACCGGAGCCAGATTTGTTGCTAAAAACTGTAACCGAAAACTAATCGGTGCGAGATTCTTCTCTAAAGGTCATGAAGCGGCCGCTGGACCGGGTGGTCCGATTGCTGGAATTAACCAAACGATCGAGTTTATGTCGCCGAGAGATGCTGACGGTCACGGAACTCACACGGCCTCTACGGCCGCCGGGAGAAATGCATTTCGCGCCAGCATGGGAGGTTACGCTGCCGGAATAGCAAAAGGCGTGGCTCCGAAAGCAAGACTGGCGGTTTACAAAGTCTGTTGGAAGAATTCAGGCTGTTTTGATTCTGACATTTTAGCCGCTTTCGATGCTGCCGTTAACGATGGTGTCGACGTGATTTCGATTTCGGTCGGTGGCGGAGACGGAATCTCCACTCCGTATTATCTCGATCCCATCGCAATTGGAGCATACGGCGCGGTTTCGCGAGGGGTATTTGTTTCATCCTCGGCTGGAAACGATGGGCCTAACATAATGTCGGTTACCAACCTTGCTCCTTGGTTGGTTACTGTTGGAGCTGGAACAATTGACCGGAATTTCCCGGCGGACGTTGTCCTCAGTGATGGGCGGAGGTTAAACGGCGTGTCGTTGTACTCTGGCGTGCAGTTAAAAGGAAAGATGTACCCCGTGGTTTATCCAGGAAAATCTGGGGAGCTCTCAACTTCTTTATGCATGGAGAATTCTCTTGATCCTAACGTTGTTAAGGGAAAAATCGTGATCTGTGATCGAGGGAGTAACCCAAGGGTGGCTAAAGGCATGGTTGTGAAGGAAGCCGGTGGTGTCGGCATGATTCTTGCAAACGGTGCTTCAAATGGTGAAGGTTTGGTCGGTGATGCTCATCTTTTGCCCGCTTGTGCTCTCGGGTCCGATGAAGGGGATGCGGTGAAAAAATATGTTTCGTCGTCGCCGAATCCGATAGCTACTATTGATGTTAAGGGTACTGTGATTGGCATCAAGCCAGCCCCTGTTGTGGCTTCCTTTTCTGCGAGAGGACCCAATGGGTTAAACCCTGAAATTCTTAAGCCGGATTTGATTGCTCCCGGGGTTAACATTTTGGCTGCTTGGACTGACGCTGTCGGCCCGACCGGGTTGGACACCGATCCGAGGAAAACAGAGTTTAACATTCTGTCAGGAACCTCCATGGCTTGCCCTCATGTTAGTGGTGCAGCGGCTTTGCTTAAGTCGGCACACCCTGATTGGAGTCCGGCTGCAATTCGATCCGCCATGATGACTACTGCAAGTATAACCGATAATACAAATCGGCCTATGATTGATGAAGCAACAGGGAAGCCATCCACTCCTTACGATTTCGGTGCCGGCAATCTCAATCTCAATCACGCAATGGATCCGGGACTTATTTACGACATTACTAATAGTGATTACGAGATCTTCTTGTGTGCTATCGGTTATAATCCTAAGTTAGTACAAGTTGTCACGAGGTCTCCGGTGGCTTGTCCAATGAAGAAGCCATTGCCCGAGAACCTTAACTACCCTTCAATTGCTGCATTGTTTTCAACCACATCAAGGGGTCCATCGAGCAAGACGTTTCTAAGGACCGTGACTAATGTGGGTCAGGCAAATGCCGTCTATGTCACGAAGATAGCGGCACCGAGAGGGGTTACCGTGACGGTGAAGCCGATGAAGCTGGTGTTCACACCAGCAGTGAAGAAGATAAGCTTTTTCGTGACCATAACAGCAGATAGTAAGCATCTGGTGTTGGATGATGCAGGAGCTGTTTTCGGGTCACTGACATGGACAGATGGGAATAACACGCATGTGGTGAGGATCCCCATCGTCGTTACTCAACTCGATCCTTTGTAAACCAGTAAGCTTGGGATTTCGATCGATCAATGTAGGTCTTGATCGGTATGAATGAGTGGGGTAACTGAGTTTTTAAGGTAGCACAAGTGTAGAACTTAGTGAAGCACTTTGTTCCCTTTTTGTGTGCTTTGTTTTGTTCATCTTTGGCAGGGGTAGAGGATTAGGGGAGTCCTTAAAAAAGAAAAAGAAAAAAGCAGGGTTTGAGGGGTGATTTAGTGCTGGTTTTTTACTTTAATTTCTCTTCATTATATATATTGTATTTATAAAGTTTAAGAAGATTATGCAAGACAGAATAGTTTGAAGTTATGAGAGAAAGAAGTTCCCATCAATGTTCAGTCAACTGCTCTGCTGACTTTTGTTTTGTTTTAAATCATTAACGGAAGCGGTAGTTGAAAAGGTTTTCACTATTGGTTTTCCTAGTAATTGATCGGTTCATGTATGGAAATTGGTAATGGTGGAAATCTAGCTGTTTTCTGCCTTCAGTCATTCTGTTTACTCCGCTAATTAAGGGAGGCAAGGCATTCCCCATTTCCATTGCAAACATCTGTAGATACATTTACTCGAATATGAGATTCTCTTCTAACATTAATACACGTGAATGTGTTCTTTTGTGAGAAATTATGGTTCATGGAGCAGGGGGACATTTTGAGTAAAGAGTGGGTGGAGCACATTAAATTTGTACACATCAGTCACTGTTGAGCCATGAAATAATATTAATGGAGTAGGGGCATTTTCTGTGGGACAAAATTCTCAGTTTCTATGTAATAGATAAAGTCCAACATAATAAGTGTCAGTTTGGGACACTTTTCTTACTTTTCTTTTTCAATTCCTTTGGCTGGCTGGCTGGCTGTGATGAATTAGGGGAATTTCTTGACTTTTGTTTGGAATGGAGAAGAAAGATCCTACACAAATTTGGACCCTAGCTCCTTTGTTTCCGGGGAAAAGGTTTGCTTGCAACTCACGTTCCAGCTTTTGTGTGTTTAAAATCCAACATTTGATATTCGCATGATTTAATTTATAAACTGAGATTTTTTTAATAATTTATGATATAATATCAAGAAATGACTATTTAGCTCAGTTGGTAGAGCACAAGGTTTTTAATCTTGAGGTCGTGGGATCGAGTCTCATGGAGGATATTTCAATATGGAGATCTCTCACGGAAACTGATCTCAACCTGGCATTGGGGGCAACCTATTATCTCTCCCTTATCCCATTACATATATGAATAAGGGTCAGTTAATTTTTTTTATGATATAATATCAAAATTAATCTTTAATGTTTGATTGAATACTCCTTTGGAAACTTCTTCTCCCGTAATCCTCGACCCCTTCCTTGGAGTGCAGCTGCTGAGTCATGACGCGAGGTTGTTACAGCCTCCAGCTTTCTGGTGTCCTCAGCAACTACCCCGGTCGTAACACAATATCAACCAGCGGTAAGGGATGTAAAATCGGAATCCAGTCAAAAGATTTCCGGGAGAGAGATCATCAAAGGCTGCATACCCAAAAGCAACCAGAGAGAAAGTAAAACGCAGTTGTTACAATCATGCTGAATAAAGTAGCCTTCTTCACTGTCTTGTACTCTGCTGGAGGCGATTTTACTGTATCATGCAGCAAGAACATGCCATGTTAAGTTATACGCAACATTTCTACGTTATGAAGTACGAATACCTGAGTTTCAATAAGGATTACATAGTAAGAATATGCAAAAGCAATAGCTCCAAGAGCTTGCGAAGTCCTCCATATCTTCTGCATATAAGTAACAGTTCCAGCATGTTCCGTGTTCTGCAAGGATGAATTTTGATGTTTGTTTCTCTTCAGATATCCAAAATGCTATACGGATGGCGCCGGTAAAGTACTATCCATGTTCAGTACCTGCAACTTTGCCAATGCCAAGTCCGACAACAACCATGGAATACATAAATGACATGATAGCTGCCACCATGGAGAGCCACCATGCATACTAAAGTTTGATATATGAGAAAACAGCACTTCTGCGATACCAGATTATATCATATACCAGTTACTCACACATGACACAATCTTTCCACCACTCCTGTGGAGACAGTTCGATCTCTTGATCGCCCTAAACAAGCACGGTACAAGGAATCACATCACATAGACTTGTTCTTAGTGCTTTGAAAGTAATGAAATTCTGAAAGCAGAGAAGAGTATTTGATGAATTTAGACAATATAACTCACATCATACTCACTGGTGCATCTATTGTATACCCAACTGCAGCACCAAACAAATTCAGGTACTGGATCCATTCACATGACATTCCATCTTCCAGCAATAACAAAATATACCAATAATATCGGCAGGATACAGTTATATCGTCATGATTTTTGCATGATAATAGCGCCGGGACAGTTACCTAAGTGTGCCATGACAGCTTCCATGTAGGTGTAGTTTCTTTGTGCGGTTATAGGGTCACCAAACCTATAATATTCTTGTGGAGGATGGAAGTGTAGAGATTGACAAAGGCGATAAGTACCAGGACAGTTGGTTCTGCAACCCAACCAAGCTGCATATAGGCCCAAGCGAATGGCAGAACACCAGGCCCGATGACCGCAGTTATAATGTGCGATGTTGTGGTCCAAAAAGTGTCTACATCCAGGTATTGGCAAAAGGGTTATAAGCATATTAGATTTCAAAGGAAGTGTTGGATATAAGCAGCAATTATATATATTATAGAGCTATGGTGCGTTCTGCTTGGACTTGTGCATGTAACACGTTTTCATATAAAGAAAAATCTCAGTTTTACACCCAAGTACATAACATAATAATTTTCGTATTAAGCATTTTAGCTTCCAATGTTTCAATTTTTGGTCAAAATAATTCATGTTGGATGAGAACTTTTAAATGACTAACGATCAACGCATATTACTGACGTGACATTTTCATAGGTACTTAATTGTTGACATGTCACATGCCACATCATCCAAGATAATGATGTGGCATGTTCTATGTCACCCAAGGTGATTATGTATCATTGACGTGTCAGTAATTAAGCACGTATGAGAATATCACGTTAGCAACATGCGTTAACTATTAGTCAATTAACGATTTTAATCTAATATGAGTCATTTAGACCAAAAATTGAAATGTTAAATTTAAAATGCTAAAGAAATTCTAAATTATTCATTTAGATAAACGTTGGAAGATAATTTTGGCATTATATTATAAATAAATAAATGAAGCAATGAAACTGAATGTTAGATAGTGACAGATCCACAACATTCATAGAGTGGACATGTGTCTATCCTGAAATTCGAGTTTTCTTCGGTTAGTTACATATTTTATTGTTGTCCATACCAGATATTTTATTTATATCTACTCTATTAAAAAAAATTATGTTGTTAATATATATGTAATTATTCTTCAAAATATTTCTAAATCTGTCACTTGTATCATACAATTGAAGTCCGTGAGGATCCATTGTTGGCCTCCAACAGAAATATACGCAAAGCAGTGTTGAAGTAAGCTCTGCGTGTGCATGTTATTTGCAGGGCCAATAGTCCAATTTCTCTTGAAATTATCACTAAGAATTTGTGTTTTAGCCCTAATGCTGGAAAAAGGTGTTGGGATATTTCTCTGTCTTGGTTAGTGCAGATTCAACAACCTAAGTAGGATGAGTCGTAGGGTGGATGGAGGTAATTGTTCTCCCTTAAATTCTCTTATATTTTATATATTTTCTATTAATAATATATTTTTTTCATCTAAAATTTTATAAATTTACTCTCTAACATAATTTTTTATGTCCGTCTCCGTAAGTGGACGAAGAAATCTGCTTGCTTGTAAGGTTCCCCTTTTTACATTAAAGTTTACCAACTGGAACCCCATAGATTGAGCTAATCATATGTTAGTATTACTTTTAAATCCCATTTTGGCACATACCTAATAATTTGATGTGCAAAATCTAATACACCATCGTCACAAATCAAATCTAACACCAAACCAGATATTTGTTTGTCTCGTACGTCAATACGAAAAATAATAATTCGAGAAAAAATATTAAATATATCATCTTGAACACACGTATATAATATTGTTCGTTCTAATGCAAAATTGAAATTCTTACTTAATCAACTTAAACCTAAATTACCCTCAAACATTATTAAAAAATCAATCATTTGGATTCGTCCAACCAAAACTTGATAGGATCATACCTCAAATTATCAGAACAAGTATTTCAAAATGATTGGAACTTTTAATGATTAGAACTCAAAATATTTCATACTCGTGATGATCCCGTCCAATAAACTCGAGCCTTCGAAATTACCAAAAAAAATTATTGATTAGGGAAAGGGAAGTATGTTCAATGGGTTATGGGTTAGTATTCAAATATTGTTACTTTTATTAGTCTGCTAATTCAAAACTTTACATTTCCTTAGCCAAAACTTAGTTCAACCGTTGGAGTTAATAAAATGTCAAATAATGGTTTTAGTTTCTCTACTACGTTCAAATTCAGTTAAAATTTTAGTTTGAGTCATTACACTTTAATTTGACATAATTGATCCATTTACTTTTAAAACATCATTACTGAGTCTAGATAATCAACATTATATCCAACGTATCATGTCGATATAGATTTTTTTTGTGTTGAAAGAACACGAAAAAAAATATAATAATCCAATTAATCCATATAAGACGTGACATTTAAAAAATCGAATATTTTAAGTTTTTAAAAGAAAAAGGGTTAGATAGATAATGTTGGGCAGGTAGGGAGATTTATGTGGACAACAAAATGGGGGTGTGGGGATAGCATTAGGGAATAGTTCATGCATAAGAAGGTGATGGAATTATATAAGTATTGCTTTGGGGAACCATCGCCTTCAAAACGAAGGGTGAATGCCCTCCACCTAACCATTTCCAGCCCCTAAACATCTCTATCTGCACCCACACACTTCCATATTCATTAATTGCTCTCTCACTTATGCTTATCCTTTTATGATCATTATTATTCATGGGCTTCTCACCAAACTCTGTTAAACTTTTTTCCCCCCACCAGCTAGGGTTTTGCTATCTTCAGCCCTAAAGATGTAATCTAAGGATGCCTTAAAGATGTTGGATTTAAGAGTTATAACCAGAATTTTCAGCCCTCAAATTAATTATTGTACGATTAGTTGAATCTTTCATGAGTTAATTGCTTTAAATTATTATGTTTAGTGAATTATACGTGACATGACAAAATACTTAATTTTGACATTTCGTCTGATAAAAGTCTCATATCCATTTTTTAACAACACACCTAATATTTAAAAACTCATTTGTTGTTAATTTAAATTATCTCTAACAATAGTTTTCTTGTTTAATAATATCTTCATTTATTTTAAATTATCAATTTAAGTGATCTTTTTAAAAAAAAATTAGCCTACATACTTCGACAGTAAATAAATAAAAACCTCTTATTACCACCATATTAAAACTCATTGATTGATTAATTTAAATCAAATATTATGGAAATGAACTCAATTGGATCATTTATAATGTCAAAATTCAAACCTTTTTATATAAATATCAAACATATTATTTTATTATATTATTTGATAATTAGTTCACCTTGATAAGTGTTAAACATTCATTAATTAGATTATGATATATGGATAAACATGACAAGTTTTACATCAATTAGATAAATAAATTGATATTTGAATTTAATATTGATTCATCGATGTTTTATTATTGAATTCCTGAGTAAAGTGGACGCATCTTACGTCTAAAATTTAATTTTTTTTATTAATTATTTATTTTAGTGATTACATTTATCTTGAAATTTTATTTATATTTTATTATATAAAAAGTTATATTATTAAAATATGTATATTTATCCTTAAAGATATTTTTGATTCACCATGCACATGAGAAGCTAATTATAAACCCCACTTGACTTGTTATATATAAAAAGTCAAATGTGTGGTCAAAGTCATATTTATCTGACAAAGCCATAACATGGTCCCTGTGATTGACTTTCATACTTAGAACCATACATTTCGACATTAAATTTGTCATTTCAAAATTTACTTTTCAATAATTAAATTTTAAAAAATAAGAACATCTTATTCCCTATTCGAAACTATCCGTTTCGAATGTAAATCAATTGAATTAGGGATGGATTTGGGCCCACCAGTGGTCCCATTCCCCATCGCCGCAACAGCGCACATTAGCCTCCATCCTGGGGCTTCCCAAACTCTATCCAACTACTGCCCAGGTTGGTACCGTTTGGGATAGAGATGTTTACCAATTCCCCCTTTTAATTACGGATTCTGCCCATTCCCCCGTTCCTTCAATTTTCTTTTTCATTTTACATAACACACAATTACTTTGCTTCACCTAAATTATTGCATGTGTGATGTATTCTCATAATAAACTAAACACTTATTAATGATCATTTCCATAATTAAACTAAACAAAATTAAATTCTCTTTTAGAGTTTCTCAATTACATTAGTGATAAAAGAAAATGTTATTTTTTTAAAAGTTTTAAGTTCGAGCAATTGCGTCTGTAAAACGTATGTACGTTATCAATTTATTAAGAAAATTCTGAACGTTCATTACCTTACAATCACTCCGTACAATTAAAAAAAATCATAACAACATTGGAATATTATAAAACTTATAAATAAAAAAATTAATATTTCTTAATAATTAAAGATCTCTTCTTCGTTATTTATTTAAAAATATTTTTAAAATCATAAGTAATTTTACTAAAAATAATAGAGAATCATTAGTTTTCTTATTAAAAGTGTTTTTGAACTTAACTGGAAAAATTCTTTTCAAAAATTAAAATTAATAATTTTTATTTTTAAATATTTTTGGATAAAATTATTTTTTTGTTTTTTATGTCATTGTTTTTATTATTAAAATAATTGAAAATTTTATCTATTTAGTTTTTTCAGA
The DNA here is from genome assembly GCF_006381635.1 of Hibiscus syriacus. Lineage (NCBI taxonomy): Eukaryota > Viridiplantae > Streptophyta > Magnoliopsida > Malvales > Malvaceae > Hibiscus > Hibiscus syriacus. The sequence goes on from NW_024062795.1 coordinate 4,131,683, forward strand.
TAATAAATATTAAATTTTTAATCAAACAATTCTCAAAAATAAATTATCACAATACTTTTAAAAATGACTATGTAAACTTGCGAAAATGAAAAACAATTTAATTATTCACTACAACTTATTTTGCAATTTGTACAATTTAATTATTCACTAATTGATTAATATATATCAAATACTGCAGAGATAAAGATGATCATCTCCATTCAATTTACTCTATTTACAAATATCATAATTTAAATATTTGTCATTTTTGTCTCATTTTATTAGACTAATTTTTTTGTTGGTATTATATTAATTATTTTTAACTGTGTTATCTTTTAGGAAAAAATACCCGATGGAAGCTTCTAATGACTCTACCAAACACCTTTGAAAATCAAGAAAATTAATTAATAAATAAAAAAGTAAGTCCCTTTTTCTATATAGGAAGGGCTACCAAACACCTTTGAAAATCAAGAAAATTAATTAATAAATAAAAAAGTGAGTCACTTTCCCAAATTTTATGTTCAATCTCTTTCCTCCCAATGTTGAATAATTAAATATTTATAGGTACCCATGCATAAGGATATGATTTTAATTTTTAACTAATAAAAATAATTAATTTTATTAAAAAATATAAAAAAAATAAAATTTCAAGAAAAAAATTTAAAAATTTAAAATAAACAATCAAAGAGTATGAACTAACAGTCAAATAATGGAAATAGTGCCATACAAAAAAAAAATTAAAAAAAGTAACCAAATAATTTGGAAAAATAAAAAAGTAGACAAACACCATTATCATTGATGAAAGATACATCATAAACATTAACATAAAAATGAATGTAACGATGATGTTACATTGAAAATTGACTATATCACAACTCAAGTGTAATCTAAGACATATCTTGAACAATTACGAGCACCTATTAATACAAGAGAATTAGTTAGAGGTTTCGTTTAGAGATTGATCAATAAAATAATAAAATAAACATTAATTGGAGATACAACATCAAATACAACTCTAAATAAAAGAAGAAAAAAACGTGTTTTAAGAGACGACAAAACAATTCACAATTTTCATTAGAAATGAGAGAGTTGTTAAATAAAACAACACAAAAATCTAAATACATGATCATTTTTGTGATCTTAAATTTTTTTAGAGTTTTTGTTGTAAAGATATTTATAGGGACGATATTGATACTCTCTTGATATACACCAAATTTTGGGTTATATGTTGAATGAGATATTATGTATTTATACTCTTTATGATCTCTATATTTATAAGAGATCATTCATTTTTTTATATGTAAAAGTAACTAATGTCGAACCATGTTAAATTTCATGTCTTATGCATATTCTATCTTACATTGATTATCGCTTTGATTATTTTCAAACTTATAAATTCTTAACATCATCAAGTATAAGTATATGATTTTATTAATTTAATCGAATCTATAATATAGTGATAAGGGAAGTTAAGTTGAAATTAAGTATTAACATTAGATTTGATTTAAACATAAATAATTCTCTTTTCATTTCCTTATCAAAATTTAATTAATATCCTTAAACATTTATTAATAATTATCTTTTCATTTCATTTCGATTCACATGTTAGTTTTTATTATATAAGAAGCATTATCTAGTATCTATCTTTTCATAAATTATTAGAAGTTAGATATAAAATTGGTTAAATGTTTGGTTATGTCAACACACATTTTTCGTCCTACTAGGATTGAAACTCCTAAAAATATGATAGAATTTTAGGATTCAAACTCCTAAAAATAGGATAAAATTTTGCTAGGATTCAAACTCCTAAAAATAGGATAGAGTTCTACTATTATTTAAATTCCTAAAGATAGGATCCACAAGCACTATAAATAGCCATTGTAACTCACCATTGTAGGACACGATTTACACACAAAACATAGAGGAAAGCACGAGAAGATACAAAGGCAAAGCTATTGTAAACGATTCGAAAAATAAATAAAAGGTAGTATCTTTTTTACTTTTGATTTGGTCTCTTACATTTACGTTTTAATTATTATTATTTTATTTATTTAACTTTATTTATAAGCACATTTCCCTTGTTACTCATTTTATTTAATTGTTTTGTTATTTTTCTTTTCTTTTTTTTTCATGTAATATTTTTTTTACATTTTATGTATTTCTTTTTTACTTTAGTATATATTTTTTTTTTTAGATTATATATATAAATATATTATTTTTTATCAGTTTTATTAATTTATATATATATTTACTTTTTAATTTTTTTAATTTTATATATATTATTTTTACTTTTTATTATTATTTATTTATTTGTTTTATTTCTATATTTTTTTCTTCTTTTTCTTCTTTTCTTTATTTTTATATTACTTACTATTTTATCTTTGTTTTCTTTATCTTATCTTTTATTTAATTTGTTTTCTCTTTATGTTAATTTAATTAATTTATTTATTTCTTACCTTTTTATCTATTACCTTTTTATCTAACATGGTTTTTTGACCTTCTTAAGGCCACACCTTTAAAACTATCTAAGGTAAGTAATTGTGATCGTATTTTTACCTTTTAATTTTAAATTACAATTTTCTTAATTTAAGACAACCGGCAAATTACGTAGTACCGAAAGGACGGTTCAAGGGTGCTAATCCTTCCTTGACCGTAATCGACTCCCGAATCCGACATATCTTTGGTAAGACGCAGATCAGGTAAGATATAAGGTATCCGATTAACCTATTTATTTTTTAAATAAATAATCGGTGGCGACTCCAATCACATTTTTCAAGTCGAAGCCCAATTCCGGGGCCCAACCGAAAGACGGTTACGACAGCTTGGCGACTCCGCTGGGGAACTAGGTAAGCAAGTCAGGCTAAGGTAATTTCCAGTTGTCTTTTTAACGAAAAGGGTAAGTTTAAATTTTAAGGTAACATTTCGATCCTTATTGCTTACTTTTGATTATATTTTTCGAGTAAATAGTTGTACTAATCGTTTTCTCATGATCTCAGCTTTCCAAACATTTTTCATCTAAGGCTCTAAACCCGAGCTCCGAACCCGTTTTAAGTGGGGGTGAAAGCGACGCCTTCGTGTGAATTTATTCACCGTATGGGCCTAGCAAGTAACCTTCGGGATTCATATACCTTATGCCTTCGTGTGAATTTATTCTCCGTATGGGCATAAGGGAATGTTTCCTCTCGAGTTTAACTTAGTCCACACAAGCCTGTGATGGGTTTAGGACTAAGGGTCTGGCAAGCCCAAGGGGGCACCAGCAAGGAGAACTCGGGTACCATTTTTTAGCACCTAAACCGGGAGACCATGGAGAATTAGAGCCCACCCCAAAATCTCATTCCAAACCCTAGGCTGCTTTGTTTCCTGCTTTAGTTTCTGTTCAAAGCATGCGAACTAGACACATATGCGGTTAGGATTTGTTTGAAAGTAGCATGCGGGATAGAGATCATGTCCGGGTAGGAATAATAAGCATGTGGGGTAGATATCATGTGGGGTAGGACTTTCATTTTTATGATCGTTTTTTATTTTTTTTTTCACCTCACTAACTCTTTTCATCTTTCTTTTATTTTATTTTCATCACTTGCATCATAAAAGAGGTCATTGATCCACTAAAACGTGTTTGTTAAAACTCGAATAATCAGAATCCATGGACAAAGGTGTTGTAATACAAGAGATTAAAAACCCCGAGGTACGACTATGGTCCGAGAAGACTCAGAAGGAAAAGGGAGACAGTCTTCAAGGAAGCTATGTGTCAGTGCTGGTTAGCTACGCCTCTATCAGCCTAAAACAGAACAATGTACAAGAGCTTCGAGATATCTGGGATAGTTGGAAGAATGATCGGAGACAGAAGTTCAGCCAACGGTACGGTGACATTGCACTCTTGCTTCATGTTAAGACTGATGAGCCCTTAATCAGAGTCTTGGTTCAATTTTTGAACCTGGGATACAGTTGCTTCACTTTTAACCAGGAGGACATGGTACCTACCATCGAGGAGTATACTACACTATTGCACTGTGAAAGCATTAAACTGGAGCGAGCCTACATCAAACACATCAAGAGTCAGCCTTTCAAGAACGGACTGGCTAAGATTGCAGGAGTTGATGAAAAATGGGTGACTGACCGACTCCGAAACAGAGGTAACGGGCAAGGAATTGAGTGGATCCACATAAGGGAACTAATGAAGGACCACCGTGATGAATGGAAGACTATAGACCTTTTTGCACTAGGTCTGGATGGCTTGATCATCTTTCCAAAGGTTTTGGGATGCATTGACGCAGCCGTGGTGGAACTGTTTGAGCAACTTCCGAAACGAGTCAACCCAGCACCGACCATCTCAGCCGAGACCTTTTGGTCTCTCAACCATTACCGAAGAGCTGGTGGAGGTAGATTCATTGGATGTGTTCAGTTCCTTCAAGTCTGGATTCACATCCACTTCTGGATTCACATCCACTTCTGAAAGACTAATGGGGTTGCCTATTGTAGATTTATCACTACGTATTCACCTTTGAGAGAGTTCATCACCATGACATGACATGAAGGCGCTTCAAAAGAGAAATGGATGAAAGTCTTCACTCATCTTCAGGACCGGGATATTACCTGGAGAGCCCCCTGGTTGTTCCTCAGTGATGTTCTTTTCAAGTGTGGGAATTCTGACACTATGACCCTATTTGGACTTTGAGGTGCAGTTGGGTATGCTCTGTTGTTGGCACTTAGACAGTATGGGGCACATCAGTTTGTCCCAACAACATATGGATTATCTATATCAGAGTTTATGTATCACGGTGACAGTTATAAGAAGATGATCAAAGAAGCAGTCGAGTCATGGAAGAAAGTATCTCGGATGGATGTCTAGAAGATTTAGTCCGAACATACCTTTTATTGTTTTTATATCTCTTACAAGATAAAACATTTTTGTCTGAATAAGGATTATTTATGATAATGGACACTTTTCTGGATCAATGCCTCGAACATTTCATGCATTCTTGCATTTTGCATTTTTGCCTTTTTGCATTTTCATCTACATTTTAAGCATTTTCACAAACATGAAATTAAGTTGTGAAGGGCTCGATGAAGCGAATTTAACCACATGGAAGCAAGATTGTAACAGTAGGAGCCTGATCAGCTGATTGTAGGACAAAGCTTGCCAGGATGATCTAAGAAAAAAATCCCCATATCCTAAGGGCCACGATGTTGAAGCTGCTAGCTGTTACCACGTAAGAAGCCCCAAACATTCCTCTGAAACCTGTAAGGCGCTTGCCGAAGAAGGGGGCATGGCATATACCATTTGCACTTAGAGGATTGTTTTGTTTGAACACGTCTTTGATCTTTCGCTTAATCTGTTAAATGATTGAATTTATGCTACTTTCTAAGGTAGAGCAATTGAACAAATTTTAATCTTTAGTTCTTCGAATATTAAATGAATTAAGGATTCTTTTAATTCTTCAAGAATTATAGATTTTTTGACATATGACAAGATTAGACATTTCTTATCCTCTCTCAAACCCCAGAATAAAATACCTTGATTCTTTGCCCAAAATAACTCATAGTCATTACCAAAAAGACCAAATTTTGACATTACCTCCCTTTGAAATTCTTGAACATTGCCTTTATCTTTTTGATACACCCATACCTTTCTTTGAGTCAATAAGATCACACCACTGTCTTTTTAGACTCAAAATTGACATTTTAACCCAAGGCGTTGAGTTGTTCATCTGAACATGAGCTTTATTCTAAAGACACAACTTGGGGCATCTTGCGGGGAGCTTGAACATTGAGACATCTGGGGAAAAAGAAGAATTCATCCGAAATAATTCTATCACACGTTAATTACACTGTTTTCATGTGAATAGAATTAATCCTGAAAATCTATCCCCCTGGGGATACCTTTCCTGTGAGGACTTCCATGTATGAAATGATGAACGGCTTTCTTTCTTTATCCCTTCACAACAAGAGAAAATATATATCCTTTGTGTCCCCTTTTGAGCCTATAGTATTTTTCTTCTGATTCAACCCTAACCAAGGATCACCCTCCACACTGGGGGGCAATGTGGAAGAAATCTGCTCACATGAGTGAAGACATCAATCTAAAGGAGTTACCAAAAGGTGAACCAGATGCCAAGTGCAAAGATTCAATCAGAATAAAAAAGGCAAAAAAAAAAGTAGCAAAAAACAAAAGCAAAAAAGAACAAAAAGAAAAAAGAAAAAGGGACAAAAAGCACATGCAAAGATTCCCTAAAGACAAATGGCACGTCAAGATTCAAACTACGAGATTGATCAAGCACAATCATTCCCGAATCACTTCACTCGAAGATCATAGAGCATTAAGAGAAAGAGACATTTTGAGCAAGACAAGATTGAAGGCATCAAAATGAATTGATCCTTGGTTCAACACCCTGAAACACTTGTTTGGGCCTATTTATCCTTTTCTTTCATAACCATGAACCCTGGCCTACATTACGTGCCTTAAAAGTCCTTTCTAATCATACATGGATTTCTAAACAGGAGAGGCTATCTTCAGATTTCATCCCACCCATCAGGATTATTCTTTGTTTGCAAAAAACAATGTAATTAATGTATGATAGAGAAAAATAACAAAGGGGGGTTCAAGACGTAAATCCTGAATAACATCTTGAAACCAAAGGAGTGTTCGAGTTGAAAACCTGAAAAGGCGGCTCGAATATAAAAATTGTGCAACTGAGGCGATCACACAAATTCATCGATAAGGCATCACACAATCCGAGTGTGACCATAAAAGCTGGGAGTCGGAGAACACTTCCAGTAGATGAGCATGTAAGCTACCCTATCAAACCTTTGAGCATCAAATGTCAAACCATTTAGCATCAAATGAACAAAAATGCCAAACCTTTGACCAAACACAATAACCTGAGACTTTTTATCCTTTCTTTGCTTGACCATTTCCCAGAAATAGCTTTGATCTGGGCGCATGTCAAATAGCTATAATTTATTGAAGGATTGACATTGTAATTAATTCTTTGATATCCGATGAACTCTAGTTTTATGATTCATCTCAATTGTAAAACCATGAAAGTGACAATATTTTCAAAACTTTGGATTAAACATTTTTCAAAACTCTTTATTGATATTTTCAAAAACTTTGAAAATAAAAGAGAAAGAAAAACATTTTTTTCAAACAAGACAGTCTCTCTAGAGTGGATCTTGGTAAATGACATGTGACTCTTAGACACAAAACTCATGCTCAGAATCAATGCTGAAGCAAGAAATGAGGAACATTTGGGGCATCTTTGAAGATTCAACATCAAATATTGGGGTATTTTTGGATATTGGGGCATCTTTGGGGATTCAACATCCTAATGCAAATTATCAGACCTTTTTCAGGAGATAAAACATAACCAATTCATGTTACATGCATCTTATGCATACATTTTATAACATCATATTTGTCATTTTTTTCCCACATACACAATTTTTGCAGCTTTTAGAGTCAAGTTTCGACTTCAAGACGAAGGATACTCGATTCAAAAGCACCTTTACAAATTGATATCGGTTGCTTAGCTCAGCAGCAAGAAGCTACACTTCAACCAACTCGACAGATAGAAAGATCGACATTCATTTTCAGATTCGACATTTCCAATATAAATTATGTCTCGCTTGAGACAGTCTCATTTAATGCAGATGATTATCTCACTTGAGATTGCTTTTTTAAAACAGACTTTGTCTCACTTGGGACTGTTTTACTCGAAAGAAGATTTATTTCACTCATGATTGTTTTTCTTAAAACAAGATTTGTCTCGCTTGAGACCGTTTTCACTAGAAGAGTTTTGCCCCTCTTGAGACAGTTTCCCTTGAAACAAATTTTGTCTCCCTTGAGACAGTTTCTCTTGAAACATAAACATTGAAAACATTTCCCTTGAAATAAATTTTCGTCTCTCTTGAGATAATTTCCCTTGAAATAAATTTTCGTCTCTCTTGAGATAATTTCCCTTGAAACAAAATTTTGTCTCTCTTGAGACAGTTTCCCTTGAAATAAATTTTGTCTCTCTTGAGACATTTTCCCTTGAAATAAATTTTGTCTCTCTTGAGACAGTTTCCCTTGAAACTAAATATTTAAATATGTTTTCTTTGAAACAAATTTCGTTCCCCTTGAGACAGTTTCTTTTGGAACTAAGTTTTGTCTCTCTTGAGACAGTTTCTCTTGAAACAAATTTTGTCTCCCTTGAGACAGTTACTCTTGAAACACAAAATCTTCAAATTTATTTCCCTTAAGACATAATTTTGTTTCCCTTGAGACCGTTTCTCATGAAACAACAGATATCTTTGAGATCGTTTCCCTTGAAACAAATTCTATCTCTTTCAAGACAACTTCTTTTGAAGCATCATCTGAACCGTTACACTCAGCTCAGGCACATACTTGAGATGGTCGAGAAGCATTTCTCAAATCAAAAATAGAATGTGCACATCAGATTTGAACATTTGAAGAATTCAAGATCAGGGATCAAAATTTGAAGATTCAAGAATCAAGATTCCAGACAGGCAACTGGAGATCGAGATTTCTCTCCAGAGCCCCAAGATAACATATGTTGCATATACATTTTAGGCACACCTAAGAGCATTGCATACATAGCATCACATATATGCATAACTTTTTCAGGTTTTAGCTAGAGTCAATTTCAACTTCGCGGCGAAGGATATTGAACTCAAAGCGACACAATTTGCTCGAGAGTGGATTTCAACTTCACGACGAAGGATATCTAGCTCGAAGCCAAACTTCATAATAAAGGGGTCTCCACGGTTTCAACTTCACGGCGAAGGGAATTGTGTCCACCCGCAACATAAAATACTTGGAGTTCAACTTCACGACGAAGGGTCCGCTGCTTGTCAACAACAACTTCTCAATTTCAGAGCCAATTTCAACTTCACAACGAAGGATATTGGACTCCAGACAACGCAAGTTCAACTTCACGATGAAGGGACCGCTGCTTGTCAACAACAACTTCTCAATTTCAGAGCCAATTTCAACTTCACAACGAAGGATATTGGACTTCAGACAACGCAAGTTCAACTTCATGACGAAGGGACCGCTGCTTGTCAACAACAACTTCCCAATCTCAGAGCCAATTTCAACTTCACAACGAAGGATATTGGACTCCAGACAATGCAAGTTCAACTTCACGACGAAGGGACCGCTGCTTGTCAACAACAACTTCCCAATCTCAGAACCAATTTCAACTTCACAACGAAGGATATTGGACTCTAGACAACGCAAGTTCAACTTCACGACGAAGGGACCGCTGCTTGTCAACAAAATTTCATTCAGATTCAATTTCAACTTCACAACGAAGGATATTGGACTCGAGACAACACAAGTTCAACTTCACAACGAATGGACGGCTAGTTGTCAACAAACAATTTCCCGGTTCCAGAGCCAATTTCAACTTCACGACGGAGGATATTGGACTTGGAACAATGCTACTTACTTGGATTTCAACTTCACGACGAAGGATATCCAACTCAAAGAAAGATTATCTGCCATCAAAATTGTCGAGTTCGACTCCATTCAGCTCGATGACACATCAATCGCACTACTTTCCGGTTGCAGTCGAGGTTTTCAAGTCGAGAAGAGGACCTGGGTTAGCCGTGCCTTAGTGACAAGCAACCATTTTCAAACAGCATAGCTTAAGTCAAGAAAAAGCTATCTGTCAATGAAGATTTCTGAGTTCGATTCCGATCCAAGGTCTTTAAACCGAGAAGAAGACCGAAGGGTAACGGGAAGCCACGTGCAGATTCAAATTCCGAACTACGGCTTTAATTTCATATCATTTCAAGATGAACTCGACTTCACGATGGAGGAGTCATCCGTAACTCAATTCGACAGGGAGTTATTGAAACATCAGAGTTAATTTTCAACTCCACTGAACGAAAAGTGTGTCTTTTAATCTTTGCCCTATCCCCGTTACACGACTATGGGCAAAGAGGGGCAGCTGTCAACACACATTTTTCGTCCTACTAGGATTGAAACTCCTAAAAATATGATAGAATTTTAGGATTCAAACTCCTAAAAATAGGATAAAATTTTGCTAGGATTCAAACTCCTAAAAATAGGATAGAGTTCTACTATTATTTAAATTCCTAAAGGTAGGATCCACAAGCACTATAAATAGCCATTGTAACTCACCATTGTAGGACACGATTTACACACAAAACATAGAGGAAAGCACGAGAAGATACAAAGGCAAAGCTATTGTAAACGATTCGAAAAATAAATAAAAGGTAGTATCTTTTTTACTTTTGATTTGGTCTCTTACATTTACGTTTTAATTATTATTATTTTATTTATTTAACTTTATTTATAAGCACATTTCCCTTGTTACTCATTTTATTTAATTGTTTTGTTATTTTTCTTTTTTTTTCATGTAATATTTTTTTTACATTTTATGTATTTTCTTTTTTACTTTAGTATATATTTTTATTTTTTTTAGATTATATATATAAATATATTATTTTTTATTATCAGTTTTATTAATTTATATATATATATATATATTTACTTTTTTAATTTTTTTTAATTTTATATATATATTATTTTTACTTTTTTATTATTATTTTATTTATTTGTTTTATTTCTATATTTTTTTCTTCTTTTTCTTTATTTTTTATATTACTTACTATTTTATCTTTGTTTTCTTTATCTTATCTTTTATTTAATTTGTTTTCTCTTTATGTTAATTTAATTAATTTATTTATTTCTTACCTTTTTATCTATTACCTTTTTATCTAACATGGTTTTTTGACCTTCTTAAGGCCACACCTTTAAAACTATCTAAGGTAAGTAATTGTGATCGTATTTTTACCTTTTAATTTTAAATTACAATTTTCTTAATTTAAGACAACCGGCAAATTACGTAGTACCGAAAGGACGGTTCAAGGGTGCTAATCCTTCCTTGACCGTAATCGACTCCCGAATCCGACATATCTTTGGTAAGACGCAGATCAGGTAAGATATAAGGTATCCGATTAACCTATTTATTTTTTAAATAAATAATCGGTGGCGACTCCAATCACATTTTTCAAGTCGAAGCCCAATTCCGGGGCCCAACCGAAAGACGGTTACGACAGGTTAGTATACAACATTGATGATGGACAGATTATTGCCAACTATTTGTATAATTTGGTACGTTATCCCGTTGTTCATGGAAAACCTAAGCTTAACGAGCTTTAAACCCTTTAATGGCATGACCACTGATTAATTATCATCATAACCTCTAATTTGTTCAAGTCCAATACTATGGTTAATAAAGCATTGATAATATTATGTATAAATAGATATGAAACTTGATAATCAAAATGAAGACAGTTTTTGTGTTTGGATTTAAATTTACGCATGTTTATAGATAAAGTTATTTAAATCCAAATCATTTAGAAAAAAATACTATTCATTTTGTTATTGAAACCACTCATTAGATTCAAGAACTAATTATATTTATATTTGACATTATAATATAATACTAAAACAAGATCTAAGTTAAATTTATGTCTCATAAGATATCTGTAGAACGACTGGTATTTAACTGACATTATTTCATTTATATTATAAAATTATAGCTTTTATTAGAGTGAAGATTGCAACCTTTGCCTGCCTTCATCAATGCCCCGTCTCCTCTCTACCAAATTCAACTTCATTTTCACTTGTCTTCTTCTTCTTCAATTCCCACACCAATAAAAGCTATAAGTGGATACGAATTAAATTAATGGTGGATAACATAGCTAAGCTAGTTTTGAAGAGTCGGGTTTGATCATTGATTCTCGAGTTTCAATTTCAATTATCGTTGATATTTATCGTGATTGATTATAGAACTAGAATAGTTAGGCAGGTAGGGGGATGATAAATGTTTTTAGGGGTTGGTAGGTACATGGAAGAGATGTGTGTAGTTTCTTCACGCATTTTTATTGTTGTTGTGAATGTGGAGAGTGGAAGAAATAGGTTGCCCACCACTCCCTTCTTCCTTTCTCCTCCTCTCACGGCTTATCCATTTGCCTTCCCCAATATCACAACAAGACAAAATCCTAGATTATTATTGGAAAAAAAAGTGAAATAAGAAAGAAAAAGCAGTTACATTGTCAAATGAAATGAAAAAAAAAAAAAAGTGATTGTAAAAGGTTGTACTTGTTCACTTCAAATTCACATTGAAAAGAAGAAGATGCATAAACATTCACCAACAATGATCATCTATGCTATTACTATATGTATATATTTGATATATAATGATCATACAAATTAGAGATATAAATGAAAGAGATTTAAAAACTAATAACAATCTCCATATCATTTCTCTCCAAATTTTTTTGGGGTTGTTGAACTACATAGTTAAGAATCCAAACTTCCCTGTTTTCAATTATTTCATTTCCAAGCTTCTATAATCCAATAAACCTGAATTCAACCCTAAGAAATCATAGCCACTGCTGCTGCTGTTGCTACTGCTATTGCTGGTACCAGCACTACTGTCGATGCTGCAAGCGCAGTCCTTGCTGTTTTTAGCCCCTATGCTGCAAATAAAACAAAGAGTTCTTCCTCCAGTTTTCAATGGCTCTGGTTGAGTGGTTTGATGGTAAGGAGGGCTAATTCTGAGGTCCAAATTCAAGTCTGGACAGCTTTCTTGAACTGGGATTTTCTTTTCTTCTTTGTTGATGAATCCATTAGGGTTACTAATCTTCTCTTTCTCTTCTTTGGCACCACTGAAAGATATCGTCGTTACATCCTGAGAAGCCTTATTGATCGGCCTGTGAGTCGCCGGGTCAATCCCTCGGTTCAATAACTTCCTCCTTATATGTGTGTTCCAGTAATTCTTTATCTCATTATCAGTTCTTCCTGGTAATCTCCCCGCTATGAGAGACCACCTATACAAATTCCATCAAAAACCATTCAAAAAAATTTCAAGCACTAAACATGGTAATCAAACTTGAATACATATAGACTTACTTGTTACCAAGAAGGCTGTGAAGCTTGATAATGAGCTCATCTTCTTCTTTAGTGAAATTGCCACGTTTAAGGTCAGGTCTCAAGTAGTTGATCCAACGAAGCCTACAACTTTTACCACAACGGAGAAGGCCAGCAGCTTTAGGTAGCGAACGCCAACAACCTTCACCATGGGCTCGAATGTAAGCAATGAGACGATCATCTTCTTCCTTGGTCCATGCACCTTTGTTCGTATGAGCTTTCTCACAACAAGGAGACCTCCCCATAATTCAGCAACCCAAACCCTTTTCAGCTAGTGTGGAAACTATACTACCACTATAATCTACGCTTGCTGTTCTGTTTTTATAACCTTTTGACTATTATACTCACGCACAAACACAGAGAAAGAGGGCAGTGACCCTAATTTTAGCTTCTAGATGTGAGTTGGTGAGGCAGGTTAGAAGGGAGTGGATGGTGGCATCTCTCTTTTTTTTTATATAGATATTAGCATCAATCATATATATATATATATAAAATAAAGTTAAAGGGGGGATATATATTAACTGTAGGGTAACCTTTAGGTAGGTGTAAAGTAATATTATATTAAAGTATGGGTAGGACAAAGTGTGATCTCTTCTCTCTCTTTCCCACCCCATCTTTTCCTTTTTTTCCCTCCCACCTTTGGCCACTTTGTCTAAATCTGTACTACTTTAGATTAATAGTTTAGTTAGCTTTCATAATCTATCCCAACTCATTATACTACATTTAACTGAATACATGCTCTAATTTACATATATTGATTAGTCTGATATTATTATAAGTAATATATATTTGAAAGACTTAAATATTTGACAATAAACGTTTAAATATACATGCAGATGATGTGTTCAAATCTAAAATCTCTAGAGATAATAATCATCTCTTTAATCATGAAGACCGCCTAATTTATGCTCTAACGTGTATATTTTGGATGTAATACATGATATTTTAATATATGTTCATGAATGTTGTCTAGTCGACTAGAGATCAAATCTTGAAGCAAAGTTAAAAGATGGGTATATTTGATGTGTTGATGGGGAAAAAATGTCCAAGTGGATAGGCCTATATTTGTGAATAAATCATGATAAATAGACGGTAGTTGTGGAACTTTATTCGATTGGTATACTAATACTATCATCATTCACGAGAAAGAGAGGGAGGGAAGAAGGGAGAGAGAAGAGGGTTTCTAGAAGACATGGAGGTTAGGGTTCAGGCATGATGATGATGATGATGATGAGAGAGAGAGAGGGGGGGGGGGCAGGGAAAAGATATACTCAAAATAGTCTCATATGATATGAGTGTGGTTGTGGTTGTGGTTGTGGTTGTCTTGTTTGTAGGCTTTGGGTCACCTTCCACCTTCCAATTCTCCCTTTAATATTCTTTTGGGTACTTTTAAACCTTGTGGTTTAAGTTTAGGCAACAAGATGGGCGGCAGAGGTTAGGGATGGGAAAGCTTGATTCTTTTCACCCTTTTTGTTGCTATCTTCAATCAATCTCTCCCCCCACAAATTTGCATTTAGATTTTTTTTATTTGTTGGAAATGATTACAAATAATAATTTATTTAAAAGATTTTTAGTGATTTAATAATGAATATTTTTTTTGTAAATATTATATTATGATATTTACGAATAATAATAATCTATTTAACTACTAAATTAGGTCAAAGTGTAGTAAAGGGGGGTGGTTTCACCTACTTTTTCACCTTTCTGACTGTCCTTGCAACTGGTCCTAACACTTTGATGTTGAAACTATATGGGCAGACCATTTTAAGAATTTTCAATATTGTCCCTAAATTTCTCTACTTTCATCTTTTTAACAAAAATCCAACTTTGCCTATCCATTTTGTTTTTGTTTGAACAAAAAAATTAATTAATTTACATTGGCTGAAGAGTATAAAAAAAGGATGGATCGAACATATACCTACACGCATGAATTGAATGGTGCCTAACCTGTTTCAATCAGACGGCTCAAATCATCCAAATCGGTTAGGTTGGCTTTTTAACCAAACGTCTCTTTCCCAACCCAAGTCATCCCTATTCTATTCCACAACCACATGACTCTCCTATAACACTTATAAGAGAATTCTTTGATTATTAACCGCTCAAATTATGGTTTTAGCCCTTCTATTGCACTCATATTTGAGATCTAGTGCCTGCATTTTAATTTGGTATCATTCGGACTTGTACTTTTATAATAAGGTAATCATAACAATTAGGGATGGGTATGAGTAAAGTTAGATCGGATTTTCGGTCAATCCAGCCCGACTCGAGAAAAAAACTCATTCACTTGAAATCTAACCCGAGTTAGGGGCACAAACCAAATTATCTCAGTAGTTAAAGAAAATTTTGTTGTTTCTAGAGGTCAAAGGTTCGAGCACCAGCGACTGCAAGAGTAATTAAACATTCATTGTCAAATAGTTGAGAGTATTTAGAACATATAATGCTTAATTTAATAAAACAAATAATAATAATTAAACGTGTTGTTAGTGAGAGGCTACGGGGCTGTTCGAAAATTACTGCATCTTCCACTGCTCTTGCTGCAGAGTGGGGGCTGTTATAGTTGCTTTCTTTTGATTTTCATGCTTGTTATTACGTGCTGATTTTATTTGTTTTTGGTGTTGGGTTGTACAGATTGATTCTTTTGGATGAATACAACTTTTTCATTTATCTAAAAAAGAAAAAAAACACATATAACTGTGATGAGTTAGAAAAAAAAACAGAATAATTAGCAGCGATAATTTAACCTTAATAACCCAACCAAAAGAGAATATATGAATGGGGTTTTATAACTACATGATTGATCAAGATCCTTAAAATGGGGGTAAGGGCTTAGGTTAAGGATTGCAATGATCAGGTTATGGTGACCATACAGCAGAACGTGGATATCATGTGCTTAGGTATTGAATTTGTACAAGAAGAGCTGTCCAAAAAGTGGCTCAAGATCATTACGTTACCTACCTACCTACCTTTTGGCTGCCCCCACCATGTGAGACCTTTTCTTTTTTTATCATTTTGTGGGACTCTTTTAATCTTACAGGAAGGTCTGTTTCAGATATCTAAATCCACATCATAACTCAAATTTGCTTTATTTTTCATGTAGCTTTGTTCTTCCTAGGATTCGAGTTCAGACATTATCCAATACGGTCCTGTCCTTTACAACTAGTTTGGATAGAGAGGAACTAGGATTGAACCCAAGTTCTGAAAGTTTCTTATGTGATTCTGCAGAATCACTGAAGAATGCGTCCTCATCCTTCAATGTGCATAAATTCTAAGAAAAATGTCACATGAAATAGAAAGGTATTGATGGCTTGATTAAAGAGAATATCATAACTTAACATTGGATGATGCCAACCACTTTAATCAATTTAAGCAGATACCAACCTAGGGAGTTAGGTACTTACTAGTCCAGGGAATCATAGCAGAAAAGATAACTGCATTTTGCAAAATGTCTCTGTCCACCATTGTTACTCGTTCATAGTGGTAGGCATTAGACAGTGTTTGACCCAATTTGGCTAAACGTTAGACTAGGATCACTCTGAAACATCATAGAGACACAGGCTAGTATCATGCTGGTAAGTGGTAAAGCAGAGAGGTTCTTTATTACAGCACAACCCCAGTTGAAGTAAAGGTTCCATCCAGTTAGATGAAATAATTGCTTACTGCTCATATATTGGTTCAACCTGAATCGAATTATTTCAAGTAGGTACGCAGGGTAGGCTCCAGGTAAGATTCTGACACTTATACCAGTGCAAAAGCTCAAACAGAACAGTAAAAGAAACACTCAGATCTACCAACAACAAGGTCTACCAAAAAGCAGAACAAAAAACCATATTAAATACTTAGGCAACTACATGGCATTGCAAAATAACAAAGAAGGGTGCGGAAAATATCCTTATCAAAGAGAATAATAGTTCGATATAAGTTGATAACATGTAGAAGATGATATTTGAAACTGTTCACTGAACTAATGGACTAATAACTGTAGTTTGGTTTCCACAGACACCCTATTACGTGCAAGAATTGATTATCATGATTTTCAACTCATTACCAAGAGCAAGAAATGTAGAAACTTTTGGAATTTGTCAACGAGCCAAATTGAATGGATATAAGCACCTATTAGAAACGCTAATGCATTTACAAAGTTTAATCCTACAATAGGGAGAGAATGAGATGATAGTTTATATACTATCATTCTCTCTTTTTAATAGGTTATTTTTTGTGTCTGAACATTTTTGTATCTCTTATTAAAATTATAAGAGCCTTTTGACTGCTGATTTTAAGACGTCTGAAGTATTGCAATGATCGATTTGACGGTTAATAGGATATTTTCTGGTCGTTTTTAGCTCCTTCTCTCAGTTTATAAATAGAGAGCATTTATGCTCATTTCAATTACCCAAACAAATTTTCTCTTACACACTTCTCTCTAAAGTGTCGTTCGAGTTTTCTCTTTTTCTTTCAAACAGGGTAATGGTGGAACTCCAATCATAATATATTCTATTAAGGTCATATGTAGTTCTATCTCTTCCATCTAGTTTAAAGAAACGCATAACAGAAGAATTCTAAAAGCAACAAAGATATGACAAGGATATCTAGACAGATCGTCCAAGTACAAAGTTGAGCAAATATTAAAGTTATGGATCATTTATCATCCAGCACAACCAACAAGACAACAACTTGGATTTAATCCAAGTGCAGTAATTCACATGGTGTGGCATATGAAAACATGCTGTTAAGCAGCAGAGAGTTGCCTCTTAAGTGTAATCAAACATCCTTAAAATCTACAACACCTGTCTAGTAATTTCATATGTAGCTTGGGTTTCAATTCCAACTATTTTTCTACATTCTATAAATTTAACCAGAGATACTTTTTTTTTCTTCTGCGACCATTAATATTAGCTTTCAACCAATTAACAGATTTTAGTGCCAAATTCAAAGATGTTTGAGGCTCAGAGGATATCTGGAAGAAGCGAAGGCAATGCGGCACAACAATTTCTACCCCAACCTTAATATTGTAAACAGCAGCAAATCTATGCATCTCGACACTTACCACCAACAAAAATGGATAAATGCAGGGTATGATTGTGTACTTTTGGATTACAGTAGTGACACTTGATAATTGCATCCCAAGTTTCAGTGTGTTAATGTCATATTAAAGATGCACTAATCTCCCATGGGTTCTTTTTGCGAGAATGTACCGTCCAACACTCGGTAATTGGTGAACACTCTCGTTTGGACTCTGTCGTTGAGCTACTAAACTGTTGTTTATTTTGTAAGCCGCACAAAGGATTTTACATCCGGCCTGTAATCACCATCATAGTAGAGAAAGCAACAATTAAAAATTGTATTGTTATATAAACGGAACATAAATTGCTTCCACGGACAGCTCGGAGGTTGGAATTAGAAGGGGCACACTATTGAAAGTTGTCACGGTCGGACGAGCTTCTGAAGGTGACGTTAACAGAGCATTTCGCCTCAAAAAACAAAGATGCATTACTAACAATTACTTTTATGTAAACTATAAGCTCTTTTTTGCATTGTAAAGTAATAGATTTCATGTCAATAGGAAAAATAAATCAGGTGACTGCCCCTTGTTTTGTTTCTTTCTATTCGTAATATCTTTTGGAAAGACTCCATGCTTATAATTTTATCCCTTTTATGCTTTTAATATTTTTTTTTCTTCTTATTAGCAGTTGAATTTGATTGTTAGTCGCGAGATAGAATTTCTTATCAGAAGCTATCATTAGCAGATTGGGGTGTTGATTTTCATTATTTTTAACAATTAAATATTAAATTAAAAAAATTAAAATTTTCAATTATAAATTCGTCCACTGACAAACAATTTTAAAATAAACTGGATTTACTTTGAATTTTTCAATATAATATGACAAAGTATATAACATTATGAAAATTATATGAAAGAATTGTCGACCTACAACTGAATCCCATACAATGCAAGTGCAAGCACTTGAAACCCTCCAAAAGCATTCAATTTTTTCAACTTTATGAAACATTGAAGGGTGAGTAAAGAATCAGATCATGTTTGATGGCTCGACCCAGTTAGACGAATCACATTTAACTCTCTCGTCACTTTATTCAAACTACCCAATAAGCCGAACACTTCAAATTATGTTTGAGGTCAAATATTTTGTCACCAAGAAGTCCCATAAAAGAATCAATATCATCCGGGAGTGATTGTTGAGTTAAAACCTTAACTAGAAATCCAAATAGGAACCGTGAAAGGCCGTTAAACCTCTGAAATAATTGAACAACCCCAAATTCCAGAACATCATGGCAAAATTTCTGGAATCAATACCCTTCTTTTTATTCTTTCTGAAACTCTTAAAGTTGAACTCCCATATGTAACAAAACGGCGTATCGAAGTCTGGCAGATTACCTTCATAGTCCGAAAAAGTTAAACCTAGCTGAGTCATATCCAAAATATCAATATTGGATTTCATGTACTGATAATTGATATGCTCGTCTCTTAATGCAATGATTTCTTTATCTGCTTTGAAAATAGTATTAGGATATTCAGTGTCGATTGAAACTAAAGGATACTCAAGAATCACACTTTGAATTAATCTAAATTCATATTCCAATTCATCTCGAAAGACTTGTCGAACAATCACTGGTTTTTTAGGAAGCTCCATGCCTTTGACTTGAAGGAAGAGTTGCGTTTTTGTTAGCACAGTGCGTTTCTATTAGCGGAATAAGGAGGAATTGCGTTTTTTCCTAGCAGGATGAGTTGCTTTGAAGTGATTGACTTATTTATAGAGTGCTGTAGGTGGGATTGTCTTAGGAAATGCGGATTAATATACGGCTAATATACAGTGTTACCGGATATATTAAAAGATATTTAATAAATTCGGTTTAGCGCTACCGGAAATGTTGAGTAATAATAATGTGGTAGGTCTAAATCATGAAGAAATATTAAAAAATTTGGCAACCGACAAACTTAACTTGTAGGTTTGTGTCGATCCAAATTTAAAATGTATTGATCCATATCAATATAACAGGTAAAAATATGATAAAACCGGTCACAAAAAGATAATACCAGTAAAGCCCTACCAGATATATTTAAAGTGTCAATACTTTAAAACACTAAATCGACACTTTGTGAATTTAAAAGAGAAGCAGTTTTAGCGCCTATAAAGTGTCGATACTTTATAAAAATGTATCGATCCACAACGATATAATAGGTAAAAATATGATAAAACCGGTATCAAAATGATAAAACCGGTAAAGCGCTACCGGATATATTGAAAGTGTCGATACTTTAATAAGTATGTGTAATAAATTATCGATAATTTCAAAGAAATAGGTAATTATCTTTTCGAAAGTATTGACACCTGACATAAAAGTATCAACACTTTGGTAGTTTTATCGATTAAATATAAATAACTTATCCGATGAAAATATAAAGGACATAGCTAAATATCCTCTGAAAATAGATAGAACGAACGAGTTTTTGAAATCGAAGCGCAATTGTTGTTGCATTTCAGAAGGCGTTTCTAAAGCGAAGTTTGTTTGTTGTTGCTGCAGTCGAATCGAAAAGTATGTTGTCGAAACCCTAGTTTTTTATTATTACAGTAATAAAAAATAGGGTTTTTATGTGTTGTTTGGGGTTTTGGAATAAAGAAGCATTTGAGACCGATTACAGGTAGAAAGTGATATTCAAGGTAAAATATAAATGTCGATACTTTTATTAAATATTATAGGTAGAAAATGATATTATAGGTTGTATAAATGTGCCGACACATTTTGTAGTGGTCATTCAAATTCTTTTGAAGAAAACTGTTTTACCACAAGAGTAGTTATCTATACTTGTATATTGAATAAAGTTTATGTAACAAGTATTTAATTTGATTTGCGTTAACTGATATATGAAGGAACAATGGAGTTAATGGGTGGAAAAATTGTTGGTGGCGCAGATGTGAGGTCCAAATGGAATTCGATGAGTGATGTTGAAAATGAATCTTACATCACACAGTCAATGAATGATAGTAAAGAATACAAAGAACGGAGGAAAGCATATGAAAATAAGGTATTCATTAAACTTGTAAATATAATATTAAGAATATAATCAATGTCTTAATATTGTAATTTAATTTTGAAGGTTATTGGCAAGGAGGTAGAGGAGGCAGTAGAGGCAAAGGAGAAGAAAGAAGAGATGGTTGTATTGGGGGATGACGGTGAGGGAAAACAGAGTAACTTCGACATTTTGATGTCTGAATTGGCTGATATCAAAAAAATCTTATTTGATATCATGCAAAGACAATCAAGAGTCGAAGAGAAACTTAAGAGAGTCGAAGATACACTTGAGAGGTATAAGGGGGAAGTGGAAGGAAAAATAGATGGAGTGGTGAAAGAAGTAGAGGTGTTGAGGGGTGAAATGGTGAAAGAAGTTGAGGTGTTAAGGGGTAATCTTAAGATAGTGATGGGTGAAAAATTTGATGGAGTGGTGAAGGAGGTTGTGGAATTGAGGAGTGAACTTACGGGGGTGAAGGGGTGGTTGATCAATACTTGGATGAAAGAGATCAATTGAAGGGTGAAATAAAAGAGATGAAGAGCTATGTAGAGCAAAAATACGATGAACTGAAAAAATATGAAGAAGAAAAGAGGGAGGAAGAAGAAGAAAAGATGGAAGAAATGAGGAGGAAGGAAGTCGATGTTATTTATACATCGGAGAGTGTTATAGCAGCATATTTGGATTCAGAATGTCTTGCACCCTAGAAGAAGAAGCAGAAGATAAGTTGAATAAAATAAAACTTAATTTGATCTTTATCATGTTGTTGTGACAAAAATGTGTATGCAAAATTGTAGGTTGAAAAACGGATATTCCAAGCGGAATTGATGACATCGAAGCTGCAATTTGTGATTATTTATGGAATAGTGAGTTAGAGTCGGGGTAAGTGAAATATATTGCTTTGTAAGTGATATTTAAATATTTCATGACAACATATTAATCCTAATGATTCATACATATATTATGTAATCTCAATGGGAAATCAATTCGCTAGTGTATACGACGTTGCGACGTTGAAGCCTACGGAATGGGTTGGCGGTGTAGTAAGTAGAAAGTAGAAAATGTTAAAACTTATTGAATATGTTCTGATTGTGTAATTAATTTTGTTAGGTTATTGATTTGCTCGCCTGGACAGTATGCTACGATTCTCAAAAGTCACTCCGGAGGATTGGCTACCTTCCATACCTCTTAGCGGTGAGTTAAATTAATAAATGTTGAAAAGTAGTGTTATAGACGATAAATTAATAATGTTTGTTGCGTAATTGCAACAACAGGCGTTGGATGCCAACAACAAAGAAAATGTTGAGAGTATTGCTACCTTTTGGGGTCCTATATTGGATAACTATGTGAAATTCACCGACTGTGAGAAGGTAAGACACCATACCAATTGCAAATGATATTTTCGGATATAGAATGTTGAATTTTGTCAAATTTGGTATGAAATTTGTTGCAGATCATGATCACAATAAACTACCATAATTCACATTGGTATATGTTGGTGTTGGATATGGTAGATCGTATTGCAATAATGTTTACATATTAAGCAGCTAAACAGAGAGTGAAGGATACTAAGAGATTGGTATGTATGTATATATGAAAGGACATTATGTAAATTATAATGCATAATTTTTTTGGATCATAACTTCTTTTTTTAATGCATATTAAAATATTAGATTTTTATAATAAGAAATATATTTGGGTTGAATACTGTGGATCTCTAGGAAAGTTCCTCTTGAAAAATTTCAAATTTGTGGAGCATAAGAAGAATAAGCAATTGAATGAGTATGAGATGTTATCATAAATAGAAAGCTTAATTTATGCAGGATTCATAGTTGACATGTGTGATTTTCAAATTTTGTAACAGATATGATTGCGGCATGTATGTGATGATGTGGATGGAATCGATCGATTCTACAAGGGCAACTGGTGATTTTGTAAGTGGAATTAAAAATTCGTTTGTAGTAAAATTGTTAAAAGTCGTAAATTAAATGTTGTGGTTTACAATACTTAACGTTCTGACAATTTTGAATATAGGTTGTTGGAGAGTGGATCGATCGCGAATATTAAACGATCTCGTAAGCCACAATCAAAATCAACGAAGACAGGAGATAACAAAAGCTGCCATGAAACACTACAATAACAAAAGGATTCAATGATGTAAATGTAGGGTTAATTTTTTATAATATTTATAATTTTGTATGTGAATGTAATTATGTATGAGATGAGAAAAGTTAGCAGTAGGTTGTTATACATTTTCTTATACACATTAAGAGTCATGTTCATACGTACGATAGGAGATTGTTGTAAAAGGTAAATTGACAATGTAGTTGGTAAAAATAGACATTTTACTGAAAAATTAATAAACACTGATTTGTTTCCAACATTTTGTCCAGTATGATTCACAAACATTAAGTTTTCAAAAAATAAGTCAGCATATGTGTAATGTAATAGGTAAAATTTATCGATCCCAGAAACATATGCATCCATAAGTATAATGTAATAGGTAAATTTACAATGTAACCGGTATAAATATACCGATTTTATTAGAGAATAGGTCTACAACATGTATCGACACTTTTTAAATTTTGTGTCGATACTTTTGGTCCAGAATGGATGCCAAAATGGGTGAACGCATAAAGTGTCGATACATTTTCAAAAGTTGTCGATCCCAGAAACATATGCATCAATAAGTATAATGTAATAGGTAAATTTACAATGTAACCGGTATAAATATATCGGTTTTATGAGAGAATAGGTCTACAATATGTATCGACACTTTTTTAATTTTGTGTCGATACTTTTGGTCCAGAATGGATGCCAAAAAGAGTGAACGCATAAAGTGTCGATACATTTTCAAAAAGTGTCGATCCCAAAAACATATGCATCCATAAGTATAATGTAATAAGTAAATTTACAATGTTACCGGTATAAATATACCGGTTTTATGAGAGAATATGTCTACAACATGTATCGACACTTTTTTAATTTTGTGTCGATACTTTTGGTCCAGAATGGATGCCAAAAAGGATGAACGCATAAAGTGTCGATACATTTTCAAAAAGTGTCGATCCTAGAAACATATGCATCTATAAGCATAATGTAATAGGTAAATTTACAATGAAACCAGTATAAATATACCGGTTTTATGAGAGAATAGGTCTATAACATGTATCGACACTTTTTTAATTTTGTGTCGATACTAATTTAAATATCGCATGTTTTTCCCCTTCATTATTTATTCGATACAAACTCCAAAATCGACAAACAAACCCTAAACTTAAAGGCTTCTGAACTCTTCCTCTCCGACGAATACTAGCGTTATCATAACAGTGACGATCAAATATTCAGGTAAATTTATCGATATTTTATGGGTTTGATTGATTTTTATATTGGAGTTTTTTTCCTAAATGTGTTTGTGTTCCATTGTAATATCATCCACACCCAAAATGGCTCCAAAACGTCAGCGTCAGAAGCGCGATCTTTCTCAAAGCTCTTCTCAACCTAGTTCTTCTCAACCACAACCTCCTTCTCAAACAAACGATTATTCTGAGGAAATCAAGTCCTTCGAAACTCTGAACTTTAGATCCGATATGGAGAAACAAAGATGGCAGGCGAGTTTTAAAGTAAAGAAGATTCATCCTGAACGTGTCATTGACCTGGATTTCTTGTTTGATGATAAATATGCATTTAGTTTTAAATCCACATTTACATCTTGGGGTTGGCTTGAATTCCTTGGTGTAGAACCAAAATATTACCCCAACCTAGTTAGAGTCTTCTACAACAATGCTTCCTTACAACACAAACCTAATAAGACTAATATAATAGGAATTAATACTCATGTCATGGGGAAGGAAATATATATATCTCCGGAAACTATTGCGGAGGGTCTAGGTGTCGAGAATAAAGAGGATTCAGATGAAAATAATTTAGATACTACAATACAACGGGTTGCTAGAAATAACCCAATTCACCTAGATGTAGAGTCGAGAGTGTTTCACAAAATGCTCACATGGTATATCCGACCTAGTGGGGGAAAACATTCAACGCTTCGAGACATCGATTATTGGTGGATAGCAAAGTATAAATCCAAATCCAAAACGGCTCCAAACATTGCTAAAATGATATTTAATACAATTGTATATATGGTCACAAAGGGAGCAACAATTTCAACTTCACTACCATATAGATGTGTCATCATCCATCTGTTGAAGAAGAAAGAAGTTAATTTTTCGCATGACGCTTTTGTTCGATTAACCCGCAAGATTGACATGTTATTTATTAAAAAAACGGGATATGATTTTATTGAAAAACTCGATTGGAAGCGTGTCAAGGAGGTCAGATTAGATCAAGAGAGGGAGGAAATGGACCCCATTGGCCATGAAGACGAGCAACCAATTGGAGACACAATGATGGAAGAAGCTCCTGTTTGAGAGGATGTCACAATTAAGACCGTGATAGAATACATGGTCAATTTTCGGGAGCATATTGATTCCCTTGTAAGTGGAATGCGAGCCGATATTTCATCATTGTGCGATGAAGTCTCCATGTTGCTTGACGAATTACGTCAACGACATCAAACGAGTTAGGTAATTCATTATTTATGGTTCTAAACATTTATACATTCTAAAATGTATTTTATTTTCTTTTAACAGATATGGACAACTAAGCGGTCAATGAAGATGACGACGACGATGATGATGATGATGATCCAAACAAGTATATCGTGTCTGCAACGCCACCTTCAAGAAAACTTTTAATTTTTTATCTAAATGGTGTCCTTGCCTACATCCCAAGACTGCCTGCAAGTTTTAATTCTGTTCTTTTGTATCTATTATTTTAACATATAAGCTTAGAACTTTAATCTCATTTTCTTCATGTTGTAGATGTTGTCCTCAGAACATGATTATTTGAATTTACGCAATTTTGTGTAGACAATTTTGTTGTTGTCATTTGGTCTTCCAAGATGAGGTTAGAACTGTTGAGCAATTGAATTACTGTAGCCAAAATCGTTAATATTAACATTCAAACTTGATTACAATCTCAGGCATAACATCGATCGTGTACCTTTATTTTCTGAGCATTTTCTATTCGTTTGGGTAAGATGAATATCATTACAGTTTACTGAATTTTCTTTGTCTATGATTCTTACATATTTATGTTCGACTGTTTGTGAACAGGATCAAGCAAAATGCAAAACATACGATAATGTTACCTACTGTAAAGATCTCAATTATGTTTGGAACGCGTGTCCTGGTTTTAACGAGTTAAATACACTTTTGGTCGATGATTCAGCGGAAAAAATGATTTATAATCCGGTAAGTTGCATTTATGTAATATGTTTTTCCAGTTAAACAAGTGTTCATACATTGATTATTTTAACAATTTATGTGTTTATATAGAAATAAAATTACTTATGTCCACATACCTTTGACATCGCTTCCCATTCGAACGACAGTGCTCTAGGTATGACACAAATTTATTCATGCTTATGCGAATTTAGTTTATTGTTAGTAAAATTGCACCTCATTAGTTTGATAATTGAAATTATTTATGTATGTCCTCAGAAAAAGGCGGAAACATACGAGAGTATTTGGAAAATTTGTTGAAGGCGCCTAATGTTCCGGACTTCGTTAGAAATAACCCTTTTCATCGGATTAATTTCGTTGTCGGTACATTATTTGAACATTGTTGTGTATGTATCTTTTGGTTTGATTATATTGTGTGTATCTTTTCATTAATTATTTCATATTTGCTTCTCTGTATACAAATATATTTGAGGATTGTTGAAATATCAATACTAGTTTTCTATAATGTATCCAAACTTAAAGTTTCTCATAAAGTGTCGATCCATATATAAAAAGTAACGACTCAAAAAACATCAAAACCCATAATTATAATGTAATGGGTAATTTTTCAATAAAACCTGTATAAATATACCGGTTTTATGAAAAATATGTCTACAACATTTATCGACACTTATTAGTATTGCGTCGATACTTTTTGTCCAGAATGGATGCCAAAAAGGGGGAACCTACAAAGTGTCGATACATTTTCATAGAGTGTCGATCCAAAAGGGTTACACGCATAAAGTGTCGATACATTTATTAAAAATGTCGATCCCAAAAACATCGAAACTCATAATTATAATGTAATATGTAATTTTGTAATATAACTGGTATACATATACCGGTTTTGTGAGATAATAGGTCTATAATATGTATTGACACTTATTAATATTGTGTCGATAATTTTTGTCCATAATGGATGCCAAAAAGGGTTAACAAATAAAGTGTCGATACATTTTCAAAAAGTGTTGATCCCAAAAACATCGAAACCCATAATTATAATGTAATAGGTAAATTTACAATGTAACCGATATAAATATACCGGTTTTATGAGAGAATAGGTATACAACATATATCGACACTTTGTTGAAAAACCTCAGGTTTTATTGGCTATGCTGTCAATATGATTAACCTGGATAATCCCAGTTACAAAACTGATTCCGGCCATGATTGCGGGAGACTATACTCTACAGATTGTTTGACATTTATGTGATGATGTGGATGAAATATTAAACGGTCTCGTAATCCACAATAAAAATAGACTAAGAGAGTAAATTTTGTAAATATTGGGTTAATTTTGTATAATTTACATTATACTCAAACTGATCTTGACTTGAGGACATGTTAGTTTATTATGTCCCTCACCGTTGCAGTACCCACATCGCCTAATTATCTTCTCGACCTTGTTCTTCGGTACTTTTTTTCGCTTGCGTTGTTTTCGTTGAGGGTCACGAACGTTGTTTACTACAATGCTCTGGTTGACTGAATCATTCAAACCAAATGAGTTTTCTAATTCTTCTATTAGTCTTTTCATCTCATCTCTTGCGGTTTTGAAAGACTCGTCTGTCTTTGATGCAATGTAGCATAACCTACTTGACGTTGAACGTAGAGCAGCGAACCGTACCATTTGCATCACTTATGGAGACACATTCAAGTCAACATAACTGGGTGCAAAAGCCTTCGCATCATTAGTCCACCTACTTTGAATCAAATTCCTGAGCAAATATGTGTAATCCAAGTGCTTCAAAATGTGAAGTTGATGGCGACACGGAAGTCCAACGGTCTCAAATTTTTTGCAGGAGCAAAATAGGATTTTCGTACTAGAATCAAAACTAATTTCAAATTTCCTATTTTTTTCTTTGTACTTTGACAAAATATAATGTTGACATTCATCTGATAATGACTGAATCTCGGCCTCAATCTGGTACAATGTCTCCCGTAGAAGTTCATCTTGGAACACACAAAAAGATTCGCGGGTAAAAATTACAGCAACATGGCTTTCAAGGTCGAACAGTTTTGTGATCTGGAAAGGCTTCGTATGGGAACTTAAGTAATCCGCTTTCAACTCGTTCATACGCATTCTACTAATTTCATCTTCAATTGCACGAACAACATCTAAATATGTCTTCTTGTGTTTCAGTGCAATCGCTAGTGAAGCATTCATAGACTCGCACCTTTGTATTGAGCGAATATTGGCAAATAAATGACCGGTTAGATATGCTTGTGCCCATAAGTGTCGTGTATTTCCCTTCTCAATAACCCATATATGTTTTTCGACGTTGAATTCTAAAACAACCGAACGCCATTGAATATCAAATTCCTCGGTTGTCCACCAGGAAGCCATGCATTTTGAGAATGCTGCTGTAAATTTTGGGTCACCAGTGTTAGCTTGTGCATTGTGAGAAAGATGCCAAGAACATAATATGTGCTAAGCATAAGGGATAACAGATTTGATAGCCCTCTGCATTGCCCTATCCCCATCGATGACAACTAAAATAGGTGATTTATTCATCATGGCTTCTAAAAAATTCTGTAGCACCCACTCGAAAGATTGAAACGTCTCGTTAGCGATTATGGCAGTGGAAAACACAATTGTGTTATGGTGATGATTGACACCGACAATAGGCATAATTGGTCGACCATACAAATTATCTTTGTACGTTGTGTCGAACGCAATTACATCACCGAAGCATGTGTAATCCTATCTCGATGTAGAATCCGACCAAATAAGATTATACAATGCTCCTGATTCATCTACCGAGTATGTCATAAAAAACCCGGGATCATCATGTTTCTTATAATCAAAGTAGGCAATAAGCGCATTCACATCCCCATCGACGATTTCCTTTGCTTTACCTCTTTGAAGTGCATTGTAGAGGTCTTTATGTATAAATCCAACATTATGATAGCCCCCTGCCTGCTGCGTTAAATAGTTCATTACTTGTGATGTGCCAACACCGACCTCTTTCAATGTTGTTACCTCATCGATATCAGCCTTACTTACAACTATATTAGAACACATAAATGGTGTCATAGCAGGTGTGCACAATGTATGATTATGTTCCTGATAAGACTTACTTATAACCCACTAATCGTTTGTATTTGTTGTTGTAACTACGACTCTAGCCTTATATCATGTTCTTGTGATTGCGTATGAGCACGTTGACGATAAACATTATTGACTTTTGATGCTTGAAACTCTTCTTTGTAACAACAAAATTCTTGTGTCTTCACATTCCCTTCCACGTCAAGCCGTGTTGTTCCCTTACGTGCACTAAACCCATGTTCTCGTGCAAATCCCTTGTAAAAGTACCAAGCTTGATCACATGAACAAAAGAGCTGACCAACCAATCTGTCAGATTCATCAACATTATGTACTTCATGGCATTCCTCGGTTGTCTTAACATTATCTGCATCAGTATGATCCTTGGTAAAAATTTTATTGTGCAAGTTCAGTGGTCCCGGAGTTGATGGAGATGTAAGCAAAGGTTCATTGAACATGTTTCAGTCGTGTTGCTTTCAATAGGATGTGGTATTGGTAGTGGTAGTTAAAGGGTGGGTACAACATTAAATCCGCAGTACATATTTAGGTATGTACAATAATTACCTAAATATGTGTCGATACATTTTATACAAGTATCGACCCAAAAAACATCAAAATCAATAATTATAATGTAATAGGTAAATTAACAATGTAACCGGTATAAATATACCAGTTAATTAGAAAACAGGTCAACATAATGTATCGACACTTGTGTAATTTGTGTCGATATTTATTGTACAGGATGAATGCACAAACGAGGTGCACGCATAAAGTGTCGACACTTGATAAATTTGTGTCGAAACTTTTGGTCCAGAATAAATACCAAAAAGGGTGCAACCATAAAGTGTCGATACATTTATAAAAAGTATCGATCCCGGAAACATCGAAACCCATAAGTATAATGTAATAGGTAAATTTTCAATGTAACCGGTATAAATATACTGGTTTTATGAGAGAATAAGTCTAAATAATGTATCGACACGTTGTTAGTTTGTGTCGATATTTTTTTCCAGATTGAAATATGAATACCCAACCAGGTGCAAGCATAAAGTGTCAATACATTTAAAATTGAATCAATCTAAAAAACATCGTAACCGATAATAATAATGTAATAGGTAAATTTGCAATGTTATCGGTATAAATATACCGGTTTACTTTGAAAATAGGTCAATATAAGCGCTACCTATTACATTATATAAGAGCTACCTAATATGTTATTGTACTTAATAATATTTCCGGTTAAATGCCTATTTTATTATATAAGCGCTACCTATTACATTATATAAGCGCTACCTAATATGTTATTGTACTTGATAATATTTCCAGTTAAATGATATAACATTACCTGTCAAAATTTCAATCGGTCACTTATTTAACCGATCACACCATTTTTTAACCGCCACACAACAGAACTTCCCTGCTGTAGGTATAATATAGTCGGTAACAAAAGCAAACTCGTAGTACAACTCTATCTTTAGCTCTCAAAATATGTATTTGTTTATTAATTAATTGAGCAGAGTATAACATGGATTTGTAATTATTAAATTATATTATTTGTAGTTATAAAATATTAAATTTATAAATAAATTTTGCACCAATATATATTTTAATACATAAATTTTTATTAAACTAAATAATTTATAAATTGATAAAAACAACATTTAAACTAACCCGTGATTTAAACTAACCGGATATTTTAATAGAATTATGAAGAATGTACTTTTAATAAATAAAATCCTACTCCTAACTCAATTCCAACATAGACGCCAGAGCACACCCAATTCCTACTAACATCCAGGTCAGGTGCTAAACTGGTACGTTGGTGCAATCACTTGTGTGGTTAGTTTTAGTCAAGGACCTATATATTCATTTTGAAATCTGAACTTTTTATATTAGTTGTTTATATTATTAATTGTATTTATTTTAAAATTTATTTGTGTTCATTCCATACAAAAAAAATTACGATTAAGTATCAATTCTCATTGACAAACGTAGAAATTGTTAAATAAAAAGCCTTTTTCTCAAATAAATAAACTAAGAACGTAGTATAGAGAGGAAATAGTCGCTTCGCAGGGACTTAGAAATTTCCAATATCAGCTTGAATTGATCTTGATTCGAGAAAATCGTAAAAGTAAAATAAAAGGGGTTTAGCAAAATAAATTGAATATATTAAAATAAATAAAAAAAAGAAAAATATATTATTAAAAATAATTATGATGAGATATAGCCTCCAGCTTCACTTCGCCTCAATTTGTTTCGATTACTTAAATAAATTTTACTTCGAGATTCTTGCCGGTTACAGTCTACAAGGTCAAACCCTTGTAATTTCTCTTCTTTTCTCTGAACTAATTTCCAGAGTCAATCCTTTGAATTTAATTCTTGTTTGGATTAACAACGGCTATTGATGTTAACACCAACGTTACTTTAAGTGTTGGAAAAGAACGTGCTCAGATTATGATGTCTCAATGAGAGTCGAACCCTATATTGATTTCCCTTAGCGAACTATCGCTAAATTTGTTCTTAAGAAGTTAAATTCTTTAAATTGGAAGTGTTGAGATATTTAAAAGAAAGGTCGAATGTCGATCCTAGTTTGCAAAAAATCAAGAAATATACCTGAAGGTATGAAGCGCTTTTCAATTCTTATGAAACGAATTGAGTTATTGCTTAACTTTTAGCTAATTGGAGTTTAGCCAAACATGGATTAAATCATGTTTAGCATTGTGAACTTCAATAAATAGTCAATGAAATATAAATTTCAATATGAGGTTGAAGTATTTATAATTCGAAAGTTTTAAGTAAATAAAATAATTAATTCCTAAATAAAATAATAATAAAATAATCAAACTAAAAATCTTAAATCTAAAAGGTTTATCACAAAATATAACGTTATGCTAGGTAAATCTCAATTAAATATTCAAGATAATTCCGCTCAACTTCTATAAGATGTTGACTGGACCATCGAAATCTACTACTTTTTGGGCTAATTAATCCGATAAAACTCATGTCTAAAATAACCTCAAAATAAAAATAAATCAATAATATTCAATAAAAAAAGGAATAAATAATAATAAATATATGCAATAATAAAACTCGTCAACTATCTTAGTATCAAACTGTCTAAGATTTTGCTTTAACACAATTGTATTAGGCCAATCATTTAGCCTAGTTGGTAGAGCACAAGGTTCTTAACCTTGAGGTCGTGGGATCGAGTCTCACGGAGGACATTTCATAATTCGGAGGTCTCTTACGGAAGCTGCTCTCAACCTGGTGTTGGGGGTAGCCTACTATCTTACCTCCCCTTACCCTATATATATGAGAAAAAGGGACAGCCATTTAGCCTAGTTAACTATTGGTTTTATATTAAATATATAATTTTAAGTTTTTTTTTAAAAAAATAAGAAAAAAATATAAACACGACACAATCAAATAATAATTCCTTTAAGAGCATAAGTACTTAAAAGAATAACGACGAAAACATTAGACACTTACTTTAAACAAAAATATTTTAATCACTTAAAATAAATAAATGATATAATTTGAACTCTTATTTTATCATTTAAACCTAACGCCAATTGCGGTCTTTGCCAACCATTTTCTTTTGATTTTAATTAGAGAAAATAACCTCAGTGACCAAAAATCCCATATAATATACGATTTTAACCAACTTTTTCCGGATTTGCCAAAATGACCAACAAAATCGCAATGCGATCGCTAATTCGCAACGCGATCTCCATTATCGCAAATTCGCGTTGCATTTTCGCAATGCAATAGTTGAAAATCGCGTTGCGATGGTCTACAGTATCGTTGCGATTTTCCCAATTCGCAATGCGAATAAGTAAATCGCAACGCGAATTGGGAAAATCGCAATGCGAATAAGTAAATCGCAACGCGAATTGGGAAAATCGCAATGCGATACTTACTATCGCAATGCGATAATAAAAAATTGCAACGAGATACTTACTTTCGCAACGCGATACTGACTTTCGCAACGCGATTTACATAGCGCCATTCGTATTAACGCGTATTTTTTTTTCAAATTCCAAACACGTATTTTTTCTTAATAAATCGGAAAATGAACCGTCCACAGTAATCGCAACTCATAACCTCAAACCCAAAAACACAACACTCAGTCCCATCTCCATCTCTCACTCTCTACGACGAAATCCGTACCCATCTCCGAAGATTTCCGTCCCCATCGCCGGAGAAATCCCTCACAACCATTCACAGTCAAAAATCCCTCACAATCATTCAGAAATGGAAAATCAACCTCCGAGGGTTAGTTTTTTTTATTTTTATTTTGAAATTTTTGCATTATTTTAGGTTTTTCATATTGAGATTGATGATAAGTTTACTGGTAATTTCAATAATAGATTAATCATTTCACTTAGATTTCTTATTAAATTCATTCAATTGCTGCCAATACTGCTAAACTGTTTAGCCTGTGAAGTTAGTATTTGTCTTTGCTTTGTCTTTTGGTTGAAGTAATGCAGAAGAATAGTTTCGAGAATGAAAATCGCAACGCGGAAATAACTATCGCAACGAGATAATCGCAACGCGAAATAAAAATCGCAACGCGAAACCAAAATCGCATTGCGATTTTTATTTCGCGTTGCGATTTTTATTTCACGTTGCGATTTTCATTTCGCGTTGCGATTTTTATTTCGCGGTTGCGATTTTCATTTCGCGTTGCGATTGTCTGGTCGCGATAGTCATTTCGCGTTGCGATTCTCTCGTTGCGATAGTCATTTCCGCGTTGCGATTCTCATTATCTCGTTGCGATTTTCATTTCAACCAAAAGACAAAAATAGTGTTGCAAGTTTTAGTTTCAAGAATAAACTACTATTTATGTTTATTGTTTTGTTTTTGGTATATCTTGACAGTGTAATTTTTGGTATATCTAACTTGGTATGTTTATTGTTTTTTTGTAGAAATTTTTTTCGGCTTCATTGACATTAAGGAATAAAGTTAGCCTAGCCACTACAATTGCTTCGAAGCTTTCACCTGCACAAAGAAAATTGTTTGAAGAAACCTGCTTCGGGCCATGGATGAGAGTACAACATCCGGGTGGAGATGCTAGTTTGACCCATTTGTGGCTTCAGACCATGACTAGCGATCTACCCGACAGTATACAACGTGGTGAGGAAGAGATATGGTTTCATTTTCCACCGGCGTATACTTGTTTTGGGCGGAAGGAGTTCTGCTTAATCACTGGTCTACGATTCAGACACGATGATGTAGGCCGGTACACTCGTCATATCACCCGCCCATCATGGTTATCTAGGGTTTTTCCTGATGAGTCAATAGAGAAGCCGAACTTACACGTCGATGACATGAAGAAATTGTTTAATAAGAAAGATGGTTTTACTCGGATGAATGACGTCGATGTTGTCCGAGTATGCCTTCTACTACTTTTGTATGCCGGCTTTCTAGGCAGAGAGGCTAGACAACCTATTCCTCAGGAGCTAATATTATTGGTAGAGGACCTAAATGCATGGAATCTGTTTCCGTGGGGTTCGTATATATGGAAAGCTACCTGGACTAAGTTGTCGTCTGCCTTTGATGACCGCAAAAGTTTGCGGGGCGATGGGTCGAAATACACTTTGTCAGGCTTTGTTTGGGCCTTTAAGGTAAGAATTTCTATATAATGTTTTCAAAATTATAATTAATTATTTAACAATTACTAATGTTTGTTATTATATTGTTTGTAGATTTGGATATTCGAGGCTTTCCCCAGCATGCAGACATATGCATTAAAATCCTCAGATGATATTCCTAGGGCTATTTCCTGGAAGAGGAAACGTATGTTGGATTGGGAAGACTTAATATCATATGCGACAATAAATAATGTAAGTTAACACAAATACTATCATATATAAACAAGTTATTAATAGTAGACGTTTAACTTTGTTTAGTTTTTATATTTTTAGGAGGTCAACACTCCATTAATGAGACTGACACCCACGGAGGCTGAGCTTGCCACTGATTGGTGGCAAGCTAGTCAGCGTTTTTTTGATGGCACGAATGATGAGCAGCCTCCACTTCCTCCACTTCGAGAGCCATCACCTCACCCAGAGCCATCACCTGATCGACCCGACTATACACCTCTACAACGAGAGCCATCACCTATCCCGTCACATCATCGAGTCTCTTCTCCACCATCACCTCATGATAGGCGACCGACAAGATGCCACGACTTCTATCTCCCTGTTCTCCACCTCCACGGGATGAGTCAAGGGAGTTACGTGATGAGGTCAATGCCTTGCGTGAGGAGATCGGTACTCTACGCGATAACGATGGTGCATGGCGTGTGGAGGTGTCTACTTTACGTGGTGAGGTTGCCGCTCTACGTGAGATGGTAGTATCGTTGCAGAATGAGGTTCATACTCTACGCAACGAGGTAAGTTTAAGATTTTCCATATTTAACTTGATGATAAATTTACTCGTAATTTCACTTAAATTAACCATTTCACTTAGATTGCTTAGTAAATTTATTCGGTTGCTGCCAAAACTGCTAAACTTTTTACTTTAACACTGTGAAGTTAGTATTTGTCTTTGTTTTGTCTTTTGGTTGAAAGTTTGAAATATATTTATCTTTGTTTTCACTGTTTAAATATCATGTCTGTTTATTTACTGATATTTGTATTTTTATTTAGCGGACCGATAAGGTGGATGCTTTACGTCGGGTTTTTCTTGCACGACAGAGTTCACGCATCAGACGGCGTGCACGTGCTATTAAGTCTTCGTATACCCCAATAGTGCGAAGACACCGCAAGAAGAAGCCCGACTCGCCTATCATCCCTCAAGAGTCCACTCCTATCGTTGAAGAGGCCCTTATCATTCCTCGAGAGTCCCCTCCCACCGTTCAAGAGGCCATTGTCATCGTTGAAGAGGTCCCTCCCACCATTCAAGAGCCCGATTCACATGGCGTCATATATAGGATTCTTGAGAAACCCTCTGACGTGCCGGACATGATGGATTCAAGTTGGCTCTCGTATGAGTTACCGGCCAGTACCATACCGGTATCTGAAGAGGAGAGGAAATAACTACCGGACACAATTCTGGATAACACCCTTTGGGCTAAGACCGCAGTTGATTTTTATCTACATGAACGAAGCCAGGGGTGTTTCACT
This sequence comes from Hibiscus syriacus, assembly GCF_006381635.1. Classification (NCBI taxonomy): domain Eukaryota; kingdom Viridiplantae; phylum Streptophyta; class Magnoliopsida; order Malvales; family Malvaceae; genus Hibiscus; species Hibiscus syriacus. The sequence continues at coordinate 4,168,173 of NW_024062795.1, forward strand.
GACATATGCAAGCTCAATGATGATATCTATTTGTTTCTTGATCGGTCTTGGTGGGGCGTATTATTAGGGGTCGAAGACAATGGCTATTTCGATGGAGGGGTAAGTCTTATATTTTTCTTATATTTTCATTTGATTAATTTGTTTAAAAATTAATGTAATTAACTAATATATGTATTTTTTTGTAAAACATCATATCGATGCGTGGGTGTCACGTCTACTAATAATTAGGAAACTTAAGGAAAATAAAAGAAATACACGGTATACAATAATGCCGACGGCTTTTAACGCAGTTCACTTGAAGAATCAACGAGATGAATCATTTGCGTTGGGCAATGGACAAGCTAAACTTTATCCTGCATGGTGGGAGGTCGATAAGGTTAGTGTTTATTTTAGATTGAGTTTAAAGGTATTCATAAATAAGTGCGCAAATGAATGAATTATTACTTATGATTGCAGGTGTTTATCCCTGTTTTGGAACGTAACCATTGGCTTCTCGTCGAGCTTCAGATCCCATCCCTTAAGGCAATAGTATATGACATCATGATAAATTACATATCATTGGCTGATTTAAGAGATATTATTAAGGGATGGAGCTCTTATTTGGCTAAATACTTGGATGCGATAAATTATTGGACTCGTTCTGGAAACAAGAAGCCAAAGAAGCTCAATATTACAGTTAGCAGAGACGAGACCGCACCACAACAAACGAAAGGACCCAGAGGGGATTGTGGTCCTCTCGTATGCTTGGCGTTGGACCGTTTGATCACAGGAAGTATAAAGTATCTACCTCCCACCGATATAGATAGAGCTGCAGTAGGCTTGTGGTTTCGACATTATATGGCTAGATCGATATATACGAGACGCTGCCTACCTGCATCCGCGTTATAAAAATGTCCATAAACAATTGGTATGTTTATAGGCTTGTGGTTTGAAAATGTTTGGTTAAGTACCTAGAATTCAATAATTTGCTGTTTGTAGGTTTTAGATGTGTAGAAAGTATTGTTTGAGCAAATGTTTGGTTTATGCAGGTTAATCTCAGAAGTGAGCTGCGTGAAAATGATGTATGGCTGCAAAAGTTGATTCAATAGTATAAGTGTTATTTTCTCTAATAATTATTGCTTATTTTTTTATTGTTTAATTGATTTGTAAAAGGTGATTTGTAAAAGTTGATTTGTTTAATTGATGTTAACATAATTCTTATTTGTGCTTGTTTAATTGATTGAAATGTAATGGTTGATTTTGTTGATTTCAATCTGCATTATGTTTGAAGGCAAAAAGTACTATCGCAATGCGAAATGAAAATCGCAACGAGAGAATCGCAACGCGAAAATGAAAATCGCAACGCGAAATTAAATTCGCGTTGCGATTTTCATTTCGCATTGCGATTCCCTCGTTGCGATTTTCATTTCGCATTGCGAAATTAGCGTTGCGATTTTCATTTCGCATTGCGATTCTCTCGTTGCGATTTTCATTTCGCATTGCGATAGTAATTTCCGCGTTGCGATGGACATTAAGATGATTGCCTATTAAGTGATAACAAGGAACAGATCATAGCAATTTTCAAACTCAAGTTACTAATACATGCCTAACTGAAAATGTTAAAATAAAATCTACATAATACAACGTTTGCATTTAAAAATCACCTAAGTTAACAGTCCCAAAAGGTGAAGCCAGTTGTGATTGGGATTTTAAAGATGATTGTGATTTTGATTGCCTTTTTCTTGACACCATATGAGCTTTGGATTTTGATGATGATCCATATTTTGGTAGAGGAAAAGATGATCGTGATGGCACTGGTGATCTACATGTCAACCTTGTATGACCACTTTCCTTGCACCGACTACATGTCGATCTCTTCTTCTCTTCACCCTTAGACGGTATACGATCGTGACTTTTTGGTCGGCCAGGTAGCCTTCTGTCCATGGCTGGTGGCAAAACTGTTTGTAAGTCATCTGGTATGTCCCACTCAGAAGGATGTGAAATAGGGTAGACAATCTCGACATAAGTCTGTCGATATACTTCTGTAGTGTAGCAATCCATAGCGTATGTGCTTGAATCATCTTGGTTTAGATGAAGAGCAACTTTTATAACATGGCCACATGGATAACCAGATGTTTGCCATTTCATACAACTACACGTCCTTGCATTTAGATCGACAAGCCCATTTAAGTTATTATCCAGTACTTCAAACAAAGTGTTTAAACATGGTTCAACTCTCCATGACGTTGACTTCACAACACGTTTCGTTATCTTTTTTTCAGTCCATGGTGTAACACGATGTTCCAATGTTCCTGTAAATTTAAATAAATAATACTTAGTAAAATATATGATAAGTTACGAATTCAAAGAAATAATACATGCATGGTTTCTTTTCTTGTAGTACCACTGTTGAATAGAGGCTCGAAAAAACTCCATTAACATAGTAATGGGTAATTTCCGGGAATGACGACTTAGAGCGTTAATTGATTCTGCACTATTAGACGTCATGAAACCATATCTTGCTCCAAGTTGATGTACTCTTGACCATCTTTCAAACCCGACATCTTCTAGTGTTTGAGCACACTGAGGCAAAACACGTCTTAAACAATTTATATGCTTATTGAAATCCACTTCCCGATAAGCCTTTACAGCCTTCCAGTATGTCCATTTGTGCTTTTTTATACCAGCAGACCTTGATTTTAGATTTCTATACAAATGAACACCACAAAGTCCATGAAAAGCATCTGGGAAACACCTTCTAACAGCGTTGTCAATTGAGTTTGCCCTATCGGATATGATTGTCAGATTGCTAATAGGACCTATGCAATCCCTAAGATGCCCCATAAACCATGTCCATGAATCAGAGGTTTCAGATTTGCCAACCCCGTAAGCTATTGGCAATATCCCATTGTTAGCATCCATGGCTACTGCTAATAAGTTTACTCCAAGGTATCGACCTTTCAAATGTGCTCCGTCAACTATAATAACAGGGCGCATGCAAGTAATAAACGAACGAATCTACAAAATAATATACACAAGAAATATAATCATTTAAATGTGAAATGCATGTAACTAACAGAAATGAGTCAACAGAATTATATTGATTTACTAACCGCAGCACCAATGGCGATAAACAGCAACTCAAAGCGTCCATCTCTATCTGTTTTGATATGAGTTACCGACCCAGGATTTTTCAGCTTTAAATTGTGACAATAAGCCGGCAGTTGGGCAAACGATGCTTCTGGCGACCCCCTCAACAATTCCAAGGCATAACATTTGGCTCTCCAAGCTTGAGAATATGATATACTAATCTTGAACCGAGCATTCATGTCAGTCATAATTTCATGTCCCCGATATACCCTGCCATTCAAAAACATTAACTCAGCCAGAAAACCACCCAACACCTTTTTGTTTGCCTGTCTATGGTGAGGAAAAACTTGGGTTCTTGAACATGTATGTTTATCAATAAAAGTCCTAACTTGAAACATTGCGCAATCTTTTATCCTCTTTGCAATCATACGCCACGTACAGTTTTTGTCAATCGTACACCTTGTTTCGAAACGATCTTTGCTTGATTTGTTAACTTTTAGTTGATAGCCATCTTCCACACATTTCGTATACAAAGCTATCTTCAAGTCTTCCTTTGTATCAAAACAATCATCTTTCTTGATACGAATAACTTTTGTGTAACAATCAACTGCTTTCTTTGCCAACTCTTCTTCCGGTAACTGAAGTAATTCTGGCATATTCCAGTTATACTCCCGTGGCATTTTCTTTTCTTCGGGGACTTTTTCTTCTTCTTTTTCTTCTTCAGGATTATATGAATTACAGAATGGATGTTCAACATGTTCATTCACAGTCGTAACTTCCTCCTCATTATCATCAACAACATCTTCCTCGACAACGGGTGTTTCATCATCAAAATTCGGGTATTGACCAATATCAAAATCATTACACGCAGGGTCTGTTTCTTCTTCTGAAACATCATCAAAATCCGTGTATTGACCAATATCAAAGTCCGGGTAATGACCAAGATCAAATACTGACTAGTACTCACAATTTTTTCTCTTGGCTCATCATCGTCTAATTGGTCAATACGAAAACCGGAATTTGGTGCTGAAAGTTGATTTGGATTTGGATTAGAGAAAGGCTGTGGGTTTTTTGACCCACTTAGTTGATTACTACCCGCTACTGACTCAACAATACTACTTCTAGGTTCAACAACATACAATGTAACATCATCACTTGAAACATTAATATAAGCAATAAATCGTTCAACATCTTCATTGTCGGTTAACAAATAAACTTTACCATTTCTCTGATAAGATATCCTAAATCCACTTAGGGGCTCTAAATTCAATTTCTTTGAAACACGTAACATTAGGGTTTCATAAGTTAACTTCTTTAATGATAGTTTTAGTTGAAGATTCATGGGTAAAGGCATATATTGTAAAACACCATGAACATTCTCCCATGACCCTCCAAAACACAAATCTATCCAAACATGATCAACATTAGATGATTTCATGGTTGTAACTAAACAAACGAGATGCGAAACTAAGACATGTTGCCGGATGGGGAAGGATGTCGTTGGATATTTGAACGAATGTCGCCGGAGAGAGTGATAGATGAAGATGGAATGAGTTGCGATTTAGGGATTTAGGTTATGAGTTGTTGCTGCTGCGTATATATATACACTCAAAATTTGGCTTGCGAAACTAAAACCTGTTGCGAACTTTGAAACTCGCATTGCGATTCTGTATTATCTCGTTGCGAAAGTCAGAATCGCGTTGCGAAAGGCAATCATTTGACCATCGCAATGCGAAATGCAAATCGCAACGATAGAATCGCAATGCGAAATGAAAAAGGCAACGAGGATTAACATGCATAAACTTTTAACAATTATTATTGAATTCTAGGTACTTAACCAAACATTTTCAAACCAAAAGGAGTATATATGTTAACAAAACTTGCATTATGTGTATTTTATGTGTGCATTTTTAACATTTTCAGTTAGACATGTATTAGTAACTTGAGTTTGAACATTGCTATGATCTGTTCAGTTGTCATCACTTATTAGACATTCATTTGACTATCGCAACGCGAAAATGGCTATCGCAACGCGAAAATGGTTATCGCAACGAGAAAATCGCAATGCGAAATGAAAATCGCATTGCGATTTTCTCGTTGCGATTTTCATTTCGCATTGCGATTTTCTCGTTGCGATTTTCATTTCGCATTGCGATTTTCATTTTGCATTGCGATTTTCATTTCGCATTGCGATTTCCATTTCGCGTTGCGATAGTCTGTTTTGCCTTCAACATAAAGCAGATTGAAAATCAACAAATCAACTATTACATTTCAACACAAATTATGTACACATCAATTAAACAAATCAAGATTTACAAATCATCTTTTACAAATCAATTAAACAATCAAAAATAATAATTATTCTTATTTCTTCATCAATTATTGAATCAATGAATCAACAACTTTGTGACCCCGTACATCCATTTCACGCAGCTCACTTAAGGATTAACCTGCAGAAACCAAACATTTGCTCAAACAAGACTTCCTACATATCTAAAACCTACAAACAACAAATTATTGAATTCTAGGTACTTAACCAAACATTTTCAAACCAAAAGGAGTATATATGTTAACAAAACTTGCATTTGACTTACCAATTAACAATGGACACTTTCATAACGCGGATGCAGGTAGGCAGCGTCTCGAATATATTGCTCTAGCCATATAATGCCGAAACCACAAGCCTACTGCAGCTTTATCTCTATCGGTGGGAGGTAAAAACTCTGTGCTTCACGTCGTCAAACGCGCCAAGCAAAGGCATACGAGAGGACCACAATCCCCTCTGGCTCCCGGCGATTGCTGTGGCGCGGTCTCATCTCTGACAACTGTGACATTGAACTTCTTTGGCTTCTTGTGTCCAGAATGACCCCAATACTTAATCCCATCCAAGAATTTAGCCAAATGAGAGCTCCATCCCTTGAAAATTTCTCTCAAATCAGACAGTGATATGTAATTGATCATGCTGTCATACACTATTATCTTCAGGGATGGCAGCTGAAGTTGGACGAGAAGCCAGTGACGACGTTCCAAAACAGGGATAAACACCTGCGATCATAAGTAATAATTCATTTATTTGCGCACTTATTTATTAACGCCTTTAAAAAATTTAAAAAATAAACACTAACCTTATCGACCTCCCACCATGCTGGATAAAGTTTAGCTTGTCCATTGCCCAACAAAAATGATTCATCTCGTTGATTCTTCAAGTGAACTGCGTGAAAAGCCGTCGGCATTATTGTATATAGCGAAATTTTTTTATTTTTCCTAAGCTTCCTTATTATTAGTAGACGTGACACCCACGCATCGATATGCTGTTTTACAAAAAAATACATATATTAGTGAATTACATTAATTTTTAAACAAATTAATCAAAATCATATATAAGACAAATATAGTCTTACCTCCCCATCCAAATAGCCACTGTCTTCAACCCCTAATAGCACACCCCACCAAGACCGATCAAGCAACAAAAACATTTCATCGTTGAGTTTGCTGATGTCAGTGTAACACCCTTGGCTCCGCTCATGTAGATAAAAATCAACTACGGTCTTAGCCCAAAGGGTATTATCCACAATTTTTTCCGGTAGTTGTCTCCTCTCCACTTCAGATACCGGAAGGGTACTAGCCGGTAACTCATACGAGAGCCAACTCTCATCCATCATGTCCGGAACCGGTGGGGGTTTCTCAATACTTCGATATATTACCCCATGTGAATCGGGCTCTGGAATGGTGGGAGGGACCTCTTCAACGATGACAGTGGCCTCTTGAACGGTGGGGGGGGAATCTTGAGTGAGAATAGGGGCCTCTTGAACGATTGGAGGGGACTCTTGAGGGATGACCGGTGAGTCGGGCTTCTTCTTGCGGAGTCTTCGCACCATTGGGGTGAACGGAGACGTAATAGCACGTCCACGTCGTCTGATGCGTGAACTCCGTCGTGCAAGGAAAACCCGACGTAAAGCATCCACCTTATCGGGCCGCTAAAAAAAATTAATACATAAATCAGTAAATAAACAAACATGATATTAAACAAAGACAAATATGTTTCAAACTAGCATTGTATTCACCCAAATCATTATTCTATCATAGTTCACAAAATGCTCAGATAACATTCCAGAAGTAAGCACTTATATAAACATTTAAAAGGACAACATATATAACATTCCAGAAGAAGAATAGTTTACTTTCGCAACACGAAACTTAAAATCGCAACGCGAAATGACTATCGCAACGCGGAAATGGCTATCGCAATGCGAAATGAAAATCGCAACGACAAAATCGCAACGCGAAATGAAATCGCAACGACAAAATCGCAACGCGAAACACAAATCGCATTGCGATTTTCATTTCGCGTTGCGATTTTGTCGTTGCGATTTCATTTCGCGTTGCGATTTTGTCGTTGCGATTTTGTCGTTGCAATTTTCATTTCGCATTGCGATAGCCATTTCCGCGTTGCGATAGTCATTTCGTGTTGCGAAAGTAAACTATTCTTCTTCTGCAAATTGAAACTTGAATGGATTGCATTACTTCAACCAAAAGACAAAAACAAAACCAAAAACAAATACTAACAAAAACAGATTGGCAGCAACCGAATGAATTACGAGTATGAAAAATCTTAAACTTACCTCGTTGCGTAGAGTATGAACCTCATTCTGCAACGATACTACCATCTCACGTAGAGCGGCTACCTCACCGCGTAATGTAGACACCTCAACACGCCATGCACCATCGTCTTTGCGTAAAGTACCGACCTCCTCACGCAAGGCATTGACCTCATCACGTAACTCCCCTAACTCATCCCGTTGAGGTGGAGGTGGAGAACAGGGAGATAAACGTCGTGGCATCTTTGCCGGTCGCCTATCTTGCGGTGATGGTGGAGAAGAGGCTCGATGATGTGACAGAATAGGTGATGGCTGTCGTTGTGGAGGTGTATAGCCGGGTCAATCAGATGATGGCTCTGGGTGGGGTGATAGCTCTGGGCGAGGTGATGGCTCCCGAAGTGGAGGCTGCTCATCAACCGTTCCATCAAAAAAATGCTTACTAGCTTGCCACCAATCAGTGGCAAGCTCAGCTTCCGTGGGTGTCAGCCTCTGTAGAGGAGTGTTGGCCTCCTAACAATATAAAAGCTCAAACAAAGTTAAATGTGTACTAGTAATAACTTGTTTATAAACATATGGTAGTATTTATGTTAACTTACATTATTTATTGTCGTATACCGTAGTAAATCTTCCCATTGCAAGGTTCGTTTCCTCTTCCAGGAAATAGCCCTGGGAATATTATTTGAAGTTTTTATTGCATATGTCTTCATGGCGGGAAAGGCCTCAAATATCCAAATCTACAAACAATATAATAACAAACATTAGTAATTGTTAAATAATTACTTATAATTTTGGAAACATTATATAAAAATTCTTACCTTAAAGGCCCAAATAAAGCCTGTCAAAGTGTATTTGGAACCATCGCCATGCAAACGTTTTCGATCATCCAAGGCAGACGATAACTTATTCCATGTAGCTTTCCATAAATACGAGCCCCACGGAAACAGGTTCCACGCATTTAGGTTTTCTACCAATTTGATTAGATCATTTGGAATAGGTTGTCTGGCCTCTCTGACTAAAAAGCCGGCATGCAAAAGAATTAGAAGGCATACTCGGACAACGTCGACGTCATCCATCCGAGTAAAACCATCTTTATTATTCAAAAATCTTGTCAGGTCTTCTACGTGTAGACTCGGCCTCTCCAGCTCAGGAAAAACCCGGGATAGCCATGATGGGCGGGTAATGTGTCTAGTGTACCGACCTACATCATCGTGTCCGAAGCGTAGACCGGTGATTAAGCAAAACTCCTCCCGCCCAAAACACGTATACGCCGGTGGAAAATCAAACCATATCTCTTCATCACGACGTTGTATAGTCTCTGGTAGATCTCTAGTCATGGTTTGAAGAAACAGGTGTGTCAACATCGCATCTCCACCGGGATGTTGTACTTTCAGCCATGGCCCGAAGCATGTATCCTCAAACATTTTTCTTTGTGCAGGTGAAAGCTTCGACGCAATTGTTTTGGCCAGGCTGACTTTATTTCTCAAGGTCAATTGAGCCGAATAAAAGTTCTACAAAAACAATAAACATACTAAATTAGATATACCAAAAACTACACTGTGAAGATATACCAAAAACAATAATAAACATAAATAGTAGTAGTTTATTCTTCAAACTTAAATATGCAACATTGTGAATTTCATATTTGTCTTTGTTTTTTGGTTGAAGTAATGCAATTCATTCAAGTTTCAATTTGCAGAAGAAGAATAGTTTCTGAAAATGAAAATCGCAACACGAAAATGACTATCGCAACGAGAGAATCGCAACGCGAAACTAAAATCGCGTTGCGATTTGCATTTCGCGTTGCGATTCTTGGTTGATTTAATAAGCAATCTAAGTGAAATGGTTAATCTATTATTGAAATTACCAGTAAACTTATCATCAATTTCAATATGAAAAACCTAATAATAATGCAAAAATTTCAAAAAGAAAATAATTAAAAAAACTAACCCTCGTTGGTTGATTTGGTTGATTTTCCATTTCTGATTGTGAGGGTGGCTCTGAGAGATTTAGATATACGGATTTCGCCGGAGATGGGTGAGAGAGTGAGAGATGGAGATGGGACTGAGTTGTGATTTTAGGTTTTAGGTTATGAGTTGCGATTACGGGATATACTGTGGACAGTTCAGTGTTCCAATATATTAATATTCATGTTTGGAATTTAAAAATAAAATACTTGGCCAGGATACTAATGGCGCTTTGAAAATCGCATTGCGATTATGTAAATCGCGTTGCGAAAGTCAGTATCGCGTTGCGAAAGTAAGTATCTCGTTGCGATTTTGTATTATCGCATTGCGATAGTAAGTATCGCATTGCGATTTTCCCAATTCGCGTTGCGATTTACTTATTCGCATTGCGATTTTCCCAATTCGCGTTGCGATTTACTTATTCGCATTGCGAATTGGGAAAATCGCAACGATACTGTAGACCATCGCAACGCGATTTTCAACTATCGCATTGCGAAAATACAACGCGAATTTGCGATAATGGAGATCGCGTTGCGAATTAGCGATCGCATTGCGATTTTGTTGGTCATTTTGGCAAATCCGGAAAAAGTTGGTTAAAATCGTATATTATATGGGATTTTTGGTCACTGAGGTTATTTTCTCTTTTAATTATTGCAAAAACAATTTAAGCTAACCTATTATAATTGGCAGTCATATAGATTTAATTGCTAATCACATAATGATTTTTGTTTAAAATTTCAACTGAATCCCTGGTGTTATTTGAAATTTATTTTTTATTCCAATTTATTAATAGTATCTCATATTTTTAATAAAATATTTTAATTAATTCTTTGCTTTAATGCAGCATCGTAATTGATATTTAAAGTAACCAACGCAAATAATAATAATAAAGGGAAGAGAGAAAAAAAGAGGAGTAATATATTGTTGTATTGCTTGAAATTGCAGGGTCGAAATGCAAATTGAGAGCAGTAACATTGACTTGTCCAACTACTTTTTTAGCTCAAGGAAAAGAAGAATAAAATCCCAGTTATCTAGAACAAATCACTTGGACAGCCAAAGTCTTGGGTACATTGGGAGGACATGCACCATTTACGTTACCAAATTCTGCTGCCTCCACTGGGATTTTGCAGGTGAATTTCCCCAAGCAGTACTTCTCAACAACTTTCTTCGATGCCGGAGCGGTGCAGTTTCCTTGAACCAACGCGCCACAGCCTCCGAAAGGATCTCCAAAGCTAGCAAATTCGACTGCCGCAATCTTCTCTTGGTCCGGACATGTCAATTCAGCCTTTGGTTTCAAGTCATCCATGAGGGGTCGGACAATGCCAGCTTTGTTCTCGAACAACCTCGGAGATGGCGGGTGGAATTCGCTCACAACACTGCAGATTGTGTCCCTGTTAGCCGTGGATATGTGGACGTCTTTAGGGATACCCTGCTCTTCCTCGAAGATAACAATCAGGTTGTCCTTTGGCTTCAGGAATGACCGTGGGATATGGTACCTGAAATTATAATAGAATCATTAGTTTCTTTCTAGTTTATGTAGTCAAAACTGTTTCGTAAACGGTTTCGGGTTTAAGTACTCAGATTGAGTAGGCTGTTTAAGAGGAGAGAGGTACGACACCCAATATCTGCCAATGTTGTTGCCATTAATCCACACCAAACCTTTACCCATACCCGCCATTGTAATGAGAACCGGATCGTTTCCTTCTGGTGCATCAAAATATCCCTTGTACCATGTGATGGGTCCTCCTTGGTCAGGCTTGGTCCACTTAACAGACTTGGAGCCTTCTTCGGTAAATATTTTCTTCTCTTCTCCTTCAAGTCCAACTTGATGGCTCCAACCATTTTCGGATATGTCGACAGTACCCGTGTTCATACCAAGGATGGTGACAGAACGTGGCCCGGCATATCTGTGTTCCATGTAGGCTCCGCTATCTGGAAGTCCCACCACGAAACTCAAGAGAGCGATGTGGTTAGTCCCTTCCTTGAAAGCTGCAGATTTCTGGTAAACAAAGTTCTTCTCCACTTTGCTTCCATGTCCACTACCGACGTATTCACCATTGACAAAGCCATGGAGTCCATGGCCCTGACTTGCAACTCGTAAAATCGGGACTACATCTTTCTTCATCGGCAAGTCACTTTCACCCAAATCAAGTTTAGTTATGTACCAGAGGTAATCGGTTGTATCTTTCGTCGTTATCCAGTGCTCCAATAGCCCCTGGTACTTCTGTTCACCTTCAGTAGGAGGGACTTCTCTGTACATCTCCCAGTTAAAGTCCTTGTTTGCAATTTCTGATCTTGCGAAGTTTCTCGCATTATGTTGAGCTGTGATCTGTTTTAGGCAAGTAAGATAGGTTACTTACTGTGCAAGTAAAGCACAAATGTTTGGAGCTTGTAGACATATAAAGATATCAGACATATAAAGGAGGGATCAAGAATTTAGTTTACCTGGTTAGTGTTGAAAACCACAGTCTTGCAGTCCGGGAGGATACTGATGGAACGAGGCGGCAGGCGATATTGCTGGCCCTTGAAATTGATTGTTTGTGGCTGATGAGTGTTATTGTTGGCCAAGAACGCTGCACATACTTGAGTTCCAGGTTGCTGCCACACTATAGTCTGCAATGCACATTAAACTGGTATCGAATCCCCGTCCAAAAGTCCACTCGATTAGTCTATATAAATGCATGCTTACCTCTAGTTCTGGACCAAACTTTTCAATAGTAGGAGTCCCCCATAATAGAGCCCTCTTACACAAATTCAAGGCCTTGTGAACATCCTTAAGATGACCCCATTTTGGTTCCCTTATAAGACCTGCAGTAACAACATGTGAGAATTAGCTGCATAGAATCATCCAAAAAAAAAACATTCTGAATCCTACCATAATCATCAAGAGGGGCTTCATCGTAATAGCGAGTTGTTGTAAACGAAGAGCTCGTTCTGCCTAAGTTTGTGCCACCATAGTACATATAGTAGTTAATCATGCTTCCATTTTTAGAGAAGAAACGAGCAGCCGAGTACGACAAATCTTCAGCTGATCTCTGGGATGGTGGATCCCCAAATACTCTAAACCTGAATTGAGACAGCCACCGGATTAGTCTATACACACCGACATACTCATATTTCCTTTAAATCTCTTCTTATAAATCCCACCACTTACTGTGTAGTCCAGTTCTCAGTCCACAATGAGGGCTTGTTAGGCGTATTAGGACCATAGAAAGTATCTCCACAGTGCCTTCCATTGCAAGTATTGATCTGAAGAACCAAATATATACATATTACAACTTTGTTTTTCCATCTTATTTTATCGGTTATATATATATATATATATATAAACAAAAAAACTTACAATAGGATCTGGGGCATCCTTCTGCTTGCACATGATCCATGGGACTTGGACATCCAAGGCAAGCGCCATTTTTGCAGCCCACTGAATGTAGCTCAAACCTTTTTCTCTGTACGCTAGCTGAATCGTGTTGTACTCGTTCTCTATCTGTGCTAAAACAATTGGCCCTCCTTGTGGAGCAAACAACTTCTCCTCCTTCAGTTTCTGTATAATCATGGTGACGTACCTTTGCATTTGTTCCTGCACAAATTGAAATTTTTTGTCACATATCAAATCTTGTACTGTTATCATGTATATATATACTTGGAAGGCTCACTACCTTGAAAGGTTCATTATCAGATCGGAATACAATGTTGGGGACCTCTCTTAGCCAATATGGTAATCCTCTGGGTTTTTTTTCACAGTGAAAAAAAGAAGAATCGTTTCAATAAGAACATTGAAAAAACAATGTGGGAAAAGCTTAGAAACTTTGAATCATCGTTACCCGTTGTTCCATTCGGCCTGGATAAAGGGTCCGAGCCTAACGACTGCATACATATTATTCTGATGAATCAACTTGAGGAACTTAACCAAGTCATATTGTCCTTCGAAGTTGAACTGACCCTGAACCGGTTCATGTCCGTTCCAGAATACGTACGTCTCGATCGTGTTCATACCTCCCTGCTTGGCCTTTTGAATCAGGTCCGGCCACATATCCGGTGTGCTACGAGGATAATGGATAGCTCCCGAGAACAGAAGCTCTCTTTTGCCATTGATGATCAAGGACCTTGCGTCATACGTCACGTTCAGCTGGCCTTGAGCCTTGATTTCGTATTCGTCCCCTTCCTCGGCAGCATTTCCGCCATCGACGACGAAATAAGCAATCAGCAGCGTCGACAGAAAGAATGTCGACAGGATACGGCCGGGGTTTACCATTGGGTTTTATGCCAGCTTGGCGGGAGGTGAGGTTATGGTAGAAACTGAACGAGCCGAACTCTTTCTTATTTTGGGAGCCTCTTTAGCTTTGAGAAAAGAAGAAGCTCATCTTACAACAGACATAATATCAGTCATTTATAGTGTTGGCGTTATGCTATGCTAACTATTTTTACCCTTTGAACGTTACTGGTTTTGGCGATTGTTTCTCCAGAGAATCTGCTATCTTTAGCAGAAGTTTGAATTTTGAGATTACACATCATTATCTGTCGCCATTTTCAATTCAACCAATATATATATTTCATGGGTAGTTGTGCGATGCGGCGTCTAAAAAATGGTTAATATATGGCGTGACCGGTTAAATAAGTGATCGGTTAAAATTTAGACCGGTTATGTTATATTATTTAACCGGAAATATTATCAAGTACAATAACATATTAGGTAACGCTTATATAATGTAATAGATAGCGCTTATATAATAAAATAGGTATTTAACGGGAAATATTATCAAGTACAATAACATATTATGTAGCGCTTATATAATGTAATAGGTAGCGCTTATATTGACTTATTTTATAAGTAAATCAGTATATTTATACCGGTAACATTGCAAATTTACCTATTACATTATAATTATCGGTTTCGATATTTCATAAAGTGTCGAAACTTTTTATAAAAATATCGACACTTTATGCTTGCACCTCGTTGGGCATTAATATTTCATTATGGACAAAAATATCGACACAAACTAAAAAAGTGTCGATACATGATTTAGACCTATTCTCTCATAAAACCGGTATAATTATACCGGTTTCATTGACCATTTACCTATTACATTATACTTATGGGTTTCGATGTTTTAGGGATCGATATTTTTTTAATAAATGTATCGACACTTTTTAAGGGTACACCTTTTTTGGCATTCATTCTAGACTGTAAGTATCGACACTTTATGCTTGCATCTCGTTGGTTTTAATATTTCATTCTGGACAAAAATATCGACACAAACTAAAAAAGTGTCGATACATGATTTAGACATATTCTCTCATAAAACCGGTATAATTATATCGGTTTCATTGAACATTATACTTATGGGTTTCGATGTTTTAGGGATCGATACTTTTTTAATAAATGTATCGACACTTTAAGGGTACACCTTTTTTGGCATTCATTCTATACCGTAAGTATCGACACAACTTTAACAAGTGTCGATACTATATGCTGACCTATTTTAGCATAAAACCGGTATATTTATATCGGTTACATTGTAAATTTACCTAATACATTATAATTATTGGTTTCGATGTTTTCAGGATCGATACTTTTAATAAGTGTCGATATTTTATGTTAACCTAATATATTATGCGTGCACCTCGTTTGGGTCGATACTTGTTACATTGTTAATTTACCTATTACATTATAATTATTGGTTTTGATGTTTTTTGGGTCGATACTTGTAGTTATTGTACATACCTAAATATGTACTGCGAATTTAATGTTGTACCCACCCTTTAACTACCACTACCAATACCACATCCTATTGAAAGCAGCACGACTAAAACATGTTCAAAATGAACCTTTGCTTACATCTCTATCAACTCCTGGACCACTGAACTTGCACAACAAAATTTTTGCCATGGATAATACTGATGTAGACAATGTTAAGCCAACCGAGGAATGCCATGAAGTACATAATGTTGATGAATTTGACAGATTGATTGGTCAACTCTTCTGTTCACGTGATCAAGCTTGGTACTTTTACAAGGGATTCGCACGGGAACATGGGTTTAGTGCACGTAAGGGAACAACACGGCTTGACGTGGAAGGGAATGTGAAGACACAAGAATTTTTTTGTTCCAAAGAAGGGTTTCGAGTATCAAAAGTTAATATTGTTGATCGTCAACGTGCTCATACGCCAGTCACAAGAACAGGATGTAAGGCTAGAGTCGTAGTTACAACAACAAATACAAACGATCAGTGGGTTATAAGTAAGTCTGATCAGAAACATAATCATGCATTGTGCACACCTGCTATGACACCATTTATGCGTTCTAATAGAGCTGTAAGTAAGGCTGATATCGATGAGGCAACAACATTGAAAGAGGTCGGTGTTGGCACGTCACAAGTAATGAACTATTTAACGCAGCAGGCAGGGGGCTATCATAATGTTGGATTTACACATAAAGACCTCTACAATGCACTTCAAAGAGGTAAAGCAAAGGAAATCGTCGATGGGGATGTGAATGCGCTTATTGCCTACTTTGATTATAAGAAACATAATGATCCCGGGTTTTTTATGACATACCTGGTAGACGAATCGGGGGCATTGTATAATCTTATTTGGTCGGATTCTACATCGAGATCAGATTACACATGCTTCGGTGATGTAATTGCGTTCAACACAACGTACAAAGATAATTTGTATGGTCGACCAATTATGTCTATTGTTGGTGTCAATCATCACCATAACACAATTGTGTTTGCCACTGCCATAATCGCTGACGAGACGTCTCAATCTTTCGGGTGGGTGCTACAGAATTTTTTAGAAGCTATGATGAATAAATCACCTATTTCAGTTGTCACCGATGGGGATAGGGCAATGCAGAGGGCTATCAAATCTGTTATCCCTTATGCTAAGCACAGATTATGTTCTTGGCATCTTTCTCGCAATGCACAAGCTAACATTGGTGACCCAAAGTTTACAGCAGCATTCTCAAAATGCATGGCTTCCTGGTGGACAACCGAGGAATTTGATATTCAATGGTGTTCGGTTGTTTCAGAATTCAACGTCCAAAAGCATCCATGGGTGATTGAGAAGGGAAATACACGACACTTATGGGCACAAGCATATTTAACTGGTCATTTCTTTGCCAATATTCGCTCAACACAAAGGTGCGAGTCTATGAATGCTTCACTAGCTATTGCACTGAAACACAAGAAGACATATTTAGATGTTGTTCGTGCAATTGAAGATGGAATTAGTAGAATGCGTATGAACGAGTTGAAAGCGGATTACTTAAGTTCCCATACGAAGCCCTTCCAAATCACAAAACTGGTCGACCTTGAAAGTCATGCCGCTGCGATTTTTACCCGCGAATCTTTTCGTGTGTTCCAAGATGAACTTATACGGGAGACATTGTACCGGATTGAGGCAGAGATTAAGTCCTTATCAGATAAATGTCAACATTATATTTTGTCAAAGTACGCAGAAAAAAATAGGAAATTTGAAATTAGTTTTGATTCTCGTACGAAAACTCTAATTTGCTCCTGCAAAAAATTCGAGACCGTTGGACTTCCGTGTCGCCATCAACTTCACATTTTGAAGCACTTGGACTACACATATTTGCCCGGGACTTTGATTCAAAGTAGGTGGACTAATGATGCGAAGGCTTCTGCACCCAGTTATGTTGATTTGAATGTGTCTCCAGAAGTGATGCAAATGGCAAGGTTCGCTGCTCTACGTTCAACGTCAAGTAGGTTATGCTACATTGCATCAAAGACAGACGAGTCTTTCAAAACCGCAAGAGGTGAGATGAAAAAACTAATAGAAGAATTAGAAAACTCGTTTGGTTTGAATGATTCAGTCAACCAGAGCATTGTAGTAAACAACGTTCGTGACCCTCAACGAAAACAACGCAAGCGAAAAGAAGTGCCGAAGAACAAGGTCGAGAAGAAAATTAGGCGATGTGGGTACTGCAACGGTGAGGGACATAACAAACTAACATGTCCTCAAGTCAAGCTCAGTTTGAGTACAAGCACACAACCTACATCAACTGATTTTTTCGAAGACGGAATGGAATGACAACGATCTCCATATATCGTAAGTATCAACTTGACTCCTATTGTGTATAAGAAACATGTACATATAAATATTTTGAATGAAGGAAGAAAACCCGCGTTACTTAAAATTAGCGACACAATATTAAAAAGTATCGATATAGGTTGTAGACCTATTCGCTCATAAAACCGGTATATTTATACCGGTTATATTACAAAATTATCTATTACATTATAATTCTGGGTTCCGATGTGTAAATGTCGACACTTTTTGACAAGGTATCGACACATTTTTCTTCTATTCTGGACATAAAGTACCGACACAATATTAAAAAGTATCGATATAGGTTGTAGACCTATTCGCTCATAAAACCGGTTATATTACAAAATTATCTATTACATTATAATTCTGGGTTCCGATGTGTAAATGTCGAAACTTTTTGACAAGGTATCGACACATTTTTCTTCCATTCCGGATATAAAGTACCGACACAATATTAAAAAGTGTCGATATAGGTTGTAGACCTATTTGCTCATAAAACCGGTATATTTATACCGATTATATTACAAAATTATCTATTACATTATAATTATGGGTTCCGATGTTTTTTCAATCGATACTTTTTGAAAAGGTATCGACACATTTTTCTTTCATTCTGGACATAAAGTACCGACACAATATTAAAAAATGTGAAAACTTTGTTGTGGATATCATGGAAAACAATGATATAGTAATGTGTTTCGATACATTTGCAAGCATATGTAAAATACATTAATAACTAGTATTGATATTTCAACAATCCTCAAATGTATATGTATACACAGAAGCAAATATGGAATAATTAATGAAAATATACACACAATATAATCACACCAAAATATACATACACAAGAATGTTCAAATAATGTACCGACAAACGAAATTAATCCGATGAAAAAGGGTTATTTCTAACGAAGTCCGAAACATTAGAGGCCTTCAACAAATTTTCCAAATACTCTCGTATGTTTCTGCCTTTTTCTGAGGACATACATAAATAATTTCAATTATCAAACTAATGAGGTGCAATTTTACTAACAATAAACTAAATTCGCATAAGCATGAATAAATTTGTGTCATACCTAGAGCATTGTTGTTCGAATGGGAAGCAGCGTTAAAGGTATGTGGACATATGTAATTGTATTTCTATATAAACACATAAGTTGTTAAAATAATCAATGTCTGAACACCTGTTCAACTGGAAAAGTTTATGGAGATATATATATATCATTCCCCATGAAATGTGTATTAATTACTATTATATTAGTCTTATTAGGCACGTGCTGTAAGGAAGCATTGTTGTAGAAAACTCTAACTAGGTTGGGATAATATCTTGGTTCTACACCAAGGAATTCAAGCCAACCCCAAGATGTAAATGTGGATTTAAAACTAAATGCATATTTATCATCAAACAAGAAACCCAGGTCAATGACACGTTCGGGACGAATCTTCCTTACTTTAAAACTCGTCTGCCATCTTTGTTTCTCCATATCAGATCTAAAGTTCAGAGTTTCGAAGGACCTGATTTCCTCAGAAGAATCGTTTGTTTCAGAAGGAGGTTGTGGTTGAGAAGAGCTTTGAGAAAGACCGCGCTTCTGACGCTGACGTTTTGGAGCCATTTTGGTTGGATGCTATTACAATGGAACACAAACACATTCAGGAAAAAAACTCCAATATAGAAATCAATCAAACCCATAAAATATCGATAAATTTACCTGAATATCTGATCATCACTGTTATGATAACGCTAGTATTCTTCGGAGAGGAAGAGTTATCTTCTGCCTGCTTGCCTTTATGTTTAGGGTTTTTCGATTTAGAGTACTATATATAATGAACGGTGGAAAAATACTTGATATTTAAATTAGTATCGACAAAACATTAAACAGTGTCGATACATATTATATACCAATTCTCCCATAAAACCGGTATACTTATACCGGTTAGATTGAAAAATTACCTAATAATTATACTTTTGGGTTTCGATGTTTATGGGATCGACACTTTTTATATATGGATCGACACTTTTTGGTTGCACCCTGTTTGCCATTCATTCTGGACCAAAAATATCGACACAAACTACAAAAGTGTCGACACATTATTTAGACCTATTCTCTCATAAAACTGGTATACTTGTACCGGTTAGATTGAAAAATTACCTATTACATTATACTTATGGGTTTCGATGTTTATGGGATCGACACTTTTTATATATGGATCGACACTTTATTGTTGCGCCCTGTTTGCCATTCATTCTGGACCAAAAATATCGACACAAACTACAAAAGTGTCGACACATTATTTAGACCTATTCTCTCATAAAACCGGTATACTTGTACCGGTTAGATTGAAAAATTACCTATTACATTATACTTATGGGTTTCGATGTTTATGGGATCGACACTTTTTATATATGGATCGACACTTTATTGTTGCACCCTGTTTTCCATTCATTCTGGACCAAAAATATCGACACAAACTACAAAAGTGTCGATACATTATTTAGACCTATTCTCTCATAAAATCGGTATACTTGTACCGGTTAGATTGAAAAATTACCTATTGCATTATACTTATGGGTTTCGATGTTTATCGGATCGACACTTTTATATATGGATCGACACTTTATTGTTGCACCCTGTTTGCCATTCATTCTGGATCAAAAATATCGACACAAACTACAAAAGTGTCGATACATTATGTAGACCTATTCTCTCATAAAACCGGTATACTTGTACCGATTAGATTGAAAAATTACCTATTACATTATACTTTTGGGTTTCGATGTTTATGGGATCGACACTTTTTATATATGGATCGACACTTTATGGTTGCACCTTGTTTGCCATATTTTAAATTTGCCTTTTACTTTAAAGTGAATTTTGTAGTTATTGTACATACCCTCAATATATATGGAATGACCATTCATTCTCGCACATGATGACAATTATGATGACATTTGGTATAATACAGACAACAATCTCCATATATCGTAAGTATCAACATGACCCTTAATGTATATAAGAAACATGTACAACAACATACTGCTAACTTTTCTCATCTCATTCATAATTATATTCACATACAAAATTATAAATCGTATACAAAATTATAAATCTTATACAAAATTAACCCTACATTTACATCATTGCATCCTTTTGTTATTCTTATGTATCATGGCAGCTTTTGTTATCTCTTGTCTTCGTTGATTTTGATTGTGGCTTACGAGATCGTTTAATATTCGCGATCGATCCCACTCTCCAACAACCTATATTCAAATTGTCAGAACGTTAAGTATTGTAAACTATAGCATTCAATCTACGACTTTTAACAATTTTACCACAAACGAATTTTTCTTTCCACTTACAAAATCACCAGTTGCCCCTGTAGAACCGATCGATTCCATCCACATCATCACATACATGCCGCAATCATGTCTGTTACAAAATTTGAAAACCACACATGTCAATTATGATGAATACTGCATAAATTAAGCTTTCTATTTGTGATAACATCTCATACCTATTCAATTGTTTATTCTTCTTATGCTCCACAAATTTAAAATTTTTCAAGGGATACTTTCCTAGAGATCCACAGGATTCAACCCAAATGCGTTTCTTATTATAAAAATCTAATATTTTAATCTGCATTAAAATAGAAGAAGTTATGATCCAAAAAAAATATGCATTATAATTTACATAATGTCCTTTCATACATACATACATACCAATCTCTTAGCATCTTTCACTCTCTGTTTAGCTGCTTCAGTTGTAAACATACTATTATATATTGTTGCAACACGATCTACCATATCCAACACCAACAGATACCAATGTAAATTATGGTAGTTTATTGTGATCATGATCTGCAACAAATTTCACACCCAATTTGACAAAATTCAACATTCTATATCCCAAAACATCATTTGCAATTGGTATGGTGTCTTACCTTCTCACAGTCGGTGAATTTCACATAGTTATTCAATATGGGACCCCAGAAGGTAGCAATACTCTCAACACTTTATTTGTTGTTGGCATCCAACGCCTGCTGCTGCAATTACGCAACAAATATTATTAATTTACCTTCTATAACACTACTTACCTCCATTTATTAATTTAACTCACCGCTAAGTGGTATAGAAGGTAGCCAATCCTCCTCTACATCCTTGCCAATAACCTTCAAAATTAAATTACAATATTAAGACATTGATTATATTTTTAATATTATTTAATTACATTTATTACCCTTTCTTGCTTCTTCTCTCTATCCAACTTCAACTTCACCATCACTCTAACCACCTCTTCTTTCCCCCATGCACGGATGCGTGCCACTCCGGTTCTTTCATAAGCCGGCACTGCCTCACAGCCTGACCAAAAATCGAACAGTGCAACCTGCATTTATAATAAAATTTATATTTTTATATAAAAACACAAAAAAGTTCTTCAACTCATTTACCTCTAAGATTGCTATGCACCCTTTGAGGTATCTCTGGCTGCCCTTTTTAAAGGTGATTATTGATTCAATCAATCTCGAATGGATATATTCAGCCCAATTGAATTCACCCTTCAAGCCTTCATCGCAAATGAGCTTCATATATTCCTTGTTCGTTGACGTATGACCCGTTGGACAAAGAAAGATACCGACAAGGTATAATAGAACTCTGGCCTTCAGCTCATCTCCAACGTAAGATCCACTTTTTATTTCCTCTTCAATTTCAGCATATGTCACCTTCTACTTCAAACCATATTTGGAGGCAAGTGCTTTCCAACCCTTACTCTTACAGACTTTTACAACACTTTTGCCTTCATTTTCTACCCCCAATACGGCTGCAGCACATGGGATCCCGAGAGGAAATGAAAAATCACCATACTTAGCAATACATTTTCTGACATCAAATTGCGCCATCAAGGATTGACACAATTCCCTCCGAATAGGTCGATCCCTTACTCCTACCAACGATCCAAAACCTATTTCTCCTAGCACATTCAACTGACCCTTCTCCTTAAGGTGTTTAATTAATGAATTCACCCTTTTAATGCTGCATCTTGTCGACACTTCCTACATTTTTTAACAATATATAGTGTTATAGTTCTTATATATTTTGTATCAACGTATTTACAAGTTTAATGAATACCTTATTTTCATGTGCTTTCCTCCGTTCTTTGTATTTTTTACTATCATTCCTTGACTGTGTGATGTAAGGTTCCTTTTCAGCATCACTCATTGAATTCCATTTGGACCTCACATCTTTTGTCACCTAATATTAAACATAAATGTTTCTTAATCAATACATTAACACTAAATACTACTCAATGTCAATTTCATTTTACATACCGAACCGCTCTGTGTGCCATCTTCCTTCATCCTTTTGCATTCGGCCATACTGTCAACATTTAAAATTTGTAATCAATTTAAAATTTATCGATACTTTAATCCAATTACCATTTAAACAATAATAACAAAAAGACATTGATACTTACTAAAAGTACATATATCCACCCTTTGGTTGCTTTCGAGTCTCGGCCTCAATTTCAAAGTCATCTGCGCCACCAACAATTTTCCAACCCATTGACTCCATTTTTCCTTCGTATATCAGTTTACGTAAATCAAATTATTTTGTTACATACACTTTATTCAATATACAAATATAGATAACTACTCTTGTGGTAAAACGGTTTTCTTCAAAAGAATTTGAATGGCCACTACAAAATGTGTCGGCACATTTATACAACCTATAATATCATTTTCTACCTATAATATTTAATAAAAGTATCGACATTTAAATTTTACCTTCAATATCACTTTCTACCTGCAATCGGTCACAAATGCTTCTTTACTCCAAAACCCCAAACAACACATAAAAACCCTATTCGCGATTACTGTAATAATAAAAAACTAGGGTTTCGACAACATACTTTTCGATTCGACTGCATCAACAAACAAACAAACATCGCTTTAGAAACGCCTTCTGAAATGCATCAACAATTACGTTTCGATTTCAAAAACTCGTTCGTTCTATCGATTTTCAGAGGATATTTAGATATGGCCTTTATATTTTCATCGGATATGTTATTTATATTTAATCGATACAAATACAAAAGTGTCGATACTTTTATGCCAGGTGTCGATACTTTCGAAAGGATAATTACCTATTTCTTTGAAAGTGTCGATAATTTATTACACGTACTTACGAAAGTATCGACACTTTCAATATATCCGGTATCGTTTTACCGGTTTTATCATTTTGATATCGGTTTTATCATATTTTTAAATGTTATATTGTTGTGGATCGATATATTTTTTTAAAGTATCGACACATTATAGGCGCTAAAATTGCTTCTCTTTTAAATTCACAAAGTGTCGATCCTTATATAAAGTATCGACACTTTCAATATATTCGGTAACGTTTTACCGGTTTTATCATATTTTTACCTGGTATATCATTTTGGATCGATACATTTTTTAAAAGTATCGACACTTTATAGGATTTAAAACTGCTTCTCTTTTAAATTCACGAAGTGTCGATCCTTATATTAAAGTATCGACACTTTAAATGTATCCGATAGCGTTTTACCGGTTTTATCATTTCAATACCGGTTTTGTCATAGTTTTACCTGTTATATCATTTTGGATCGACACATTTTTAATTTGGATCGACACGAACCGACAAGTTAAGTTTGCTGGTTGCACAATTTTTTAATATTTCTTCATGACTTAGACATACTACATTATTATTAGTCAACATTTCCGGTAGCGCTAAACCGAATTTATTAAATATCTTTTAATGTATCCGGTAACGCCGTATATTAACCGTATATTAACCCGCCTTTCATGAGACAATCCCTTTTTTCATGCATGCAATTATGGCTATGTAACACTGACTTTCAATGGGTACTGCTTGTTAATAACAAAATTAAAAGGACTATTATTCCTTTTTAATTTTATAATCTAAAATACTAAACTAAAATTTTAATATAAACCTTAACACTAAATATGAATTAAAATTGATATTCGGTTGGTTAAAGTTTTAACACTGCTGATACTTAAAATTGAGCCTCAAACTCAAATAGTTATGGAGATGAGATCCATTATTATTATAGAAACCTAAATAATTGAGCCTCAACATTACTGATGTCACCATATTTCAATTAGGTGGATTTATTCATTGGCGCACTTTACGAATATGGTGATGAATGACTTGTTAAGAATAATGGTTGTAAATGTGTCTGACCAAGAATCTCATCGATAAATAAGAATAGAAAAGTTTTAAAGAATCAAGTTAATACATGTAACATTGTTGGTTGGATTGTAGAGGAGTAACGGGAAACGGCATTGATACTATATAGTAAATTTAGTGCCAAAATCAGGGATGTTTGAGGCTCAGAGGATAGCTGGAAGAAGCAAAGGCAATGCGGCACAACAATTTCTACCCCGACCTTTAAGCTGCATTACTAACAATTACTTTTATGTAAACTATAAGCTCTTTTTGCATTGTAAAGTAATAGATTTCTTGTCAATAGGAGGAATAAATCAGGTGACTGCCCCTTGTTTTGTTTCTTTCTGTTCCTAGTGTAATATCTTTTGGAAAGACTCAATGCTTATAATTTTATCCCTTTTATGCTTTTAATGTTTCTTTTTTTATTTTCTTATTAGCAGTTGAAATTGATTGTTAGTCACGAGATAGAATTTCTTATTTGGCAGATTGGGGTGTTGATTTTCATTATTTATAACAATTAAACATTAAATCAAAGAAAATTGAAATTTTCAATTATAAATTATAAATTCGTCCCACTGACAACCAATTCTAAAATAAACTAGATTTACTTTGAAATTTTTCAATATAATCCGACAAAGTATATAACATTATGAAAATTATATGAAAGAATTGTCGACCTACAACTGAAGCCCATACAATGCGAGTGCAAGCACTTGAAACCCTTCAAAAGCATTCAATTTTCTCAACTCCGTGAAACATTGAAGGGTGAGTAAAGAATCAGATCCTGCTTGATGGCTCAACCCAGTTAGACGAACCACATTTAACTCTCTCGCAACTTTATCCAAACTACCCAACAAGCCGAAACACTTCAAATTATGTTTGACATCAAATATTTTGTCACCAAGAAGAGAGACTAATAGTCCCATAAAAGAATCAAGATCATTCGGTAGCGATTGTTGAATTAAAACCTTAACTAGAAATCCAAAGTCATAAGAACCATGAAAGGCCATCCACGTTAAACCTCTGAAATAATTGAACAACCCCAAATTCCAGAACATCGTGGCAAAATCTCTGGAATCAATACCCTTCTTTTTATTCTTTCTGAAACCCTTAAAGTTGAACTCCCATATGTAACAAAACGGCGTATCGAAGTCTGGCAGATTACCTTCATAGTCCGAAAAAGTTAAACCTAGCTGAGTCATATCCAAAATATCAATATTGGATTTCATGTACTGATAATTGATATGCTCGTCTCTTAATGCAATGATTTCTTTATCTGCTTTGAAAATAGTATTAGGATATTCAGTGTCGATTGAAACTAAAGGATACTCAAGAATCACACTTTGAATTAATCTAAATTCATATTCCAATTCATCTCGAAAGACTTGTCGAACAATCACTGGCTTTTGAGGAAGCTCCATGCTTTGGACTTGAAGGAAAAGTTGCATTTTTCTTAGCACAGTGCGTTTCTATTAGCAGCAGAAGGAGGAATTGCGTTTTTTCGTAGCACAGTAGGAAGGATGAGTTGCGTTGAAGTGATTGGCTTATTTAATAGAGTGCTGGAGGTATAATATAGTCGGTAACAAAAGCAAACTCCTACTATAACTCTATCTTCAACTCTCAGAATATTTATTTATTTAAAAGCATCAAATGAATGCTACACGATCATTAGGATATCACTAAACAATTTTTTCGAGGTTCTATAACCACATTAAATATAATTGGTTGTAATATTTATCGAGTATCAAAATCTCTCATGATATTTAATATATGAGGACATGTTCGAAAGGTATTCTTGAAATAGTCGTTAGAATGTATGCACCTTATGTTCGAAGTAGTCTTCATTAAAATTCTTGAAATTTTCTTTTAACCAATTCATATAGTTCCAAGCACCGCTTTAATCATCCAGTTTCTTCTAAGCACATGATAACATAGACCATCCAATGTATAATTCCTATCAATCACAATACCATTATGGATTGAGAGACTTAACTGGAATAAAATATTATCTAAAATAATTATACGTTACACACATGCAAGATTTTTTCATGAGTATCGAAATAAGTGTTGACTGCAGCGTATAATCTCAGAGCACGTAAAACACTTCAACTTGCTTTAAGTATTATACGATGGATCTAGGTAAATACTTTCTAATGTTATAAATAAACAAATAAAAACCAATTATATAAAGTATTTATTAAAAATATATTAATTAACCAACAATTAACAAAAATATATATTTTTTAATATAAGATAAAACGGGCACTAATAGATCAGGCCAAGAAGAAATGTTGGACGAAGCACGACCTCAAATCTGCGTATGAACTACAACTCTAATCTTAACGGATGAGTCGTAGAAAATGTAAACCTGAAACGAACGACTCTACACCATAACCATTCCATCAACTATCATATTGCTTGCATTCACGAGGCATATAATGAAAGTGCAACCTCCAATCTTATTTGATAAGACTAAATATATATGTGACTCTATCAACGAAGAATCACCTAATCCCGATCCCCGACCAAGAACAAAGAGAGCTTCTTACTACCAGTTTTCATCAAAATTATCCATAAACCCAAGTCACATGCAATACGTAGTCCCTCAAAGATTCTCTAAAATTCCACATTAGCACCGAGCAAGATCCGATTACTTTTATAAACCCCTGATATAAATAATTACTATGTTGATCACGCAACACTCCATCACAATGATGCATGCTGCCGAATGCCATTTGTGTTTAGCTTGGTTCCTATAATTAGTAAGTGAATTTTATAAATATTTTTATGATATTATTTTGGTAAGAAAGCTTCAAGTTTAGGCCAATCCGCGAACCTCCCTCTAAAACACAATTTAGGTTTCCCTCCACAATACATATGAGAAAGCCCCCCCCCCCCCCCTCCCTCCCTCTTCTCATATAACTAGTCAATTTTCTTATTCTTCTTTTCCATCAATTTCATTTCTTTTGATAAAAGATGGCTTTAAAATCATCTCCCTCTACTCCAAATCCGCTTTACTTAAACAATACTACCAATGACAAGCCACGAAGACGATCTTGATCTCCTTCTCTCTCTTCAAGAAAGTGTTCTGGAAACGCCTCCTGCTTCCCCTTCAAATCCACATTCTCATTCTCCAGGTGAAATCTCGTCCATCGCTGAACACTTCCCCATATTTTCTCTGATCGCTGCTTTGACTTTATTTTGGATTCGCTCATTAAAAACCCATTCTAGGTATCTTTTATTTCTCCCTAGTTGTAAATTGGGTTTCTGCTTCTGCGTTTTTCCTATTTTCTTTTGTTTGTAGTTTTTATGTATGGGTTTCGGTTATTTTTGTTCTTGCTTTCGAGTCTGATAATGGGTATCTCTCGGTTTATTCACAAGTTTATTTGGGCTAAATTTGTAGGGTACCTATCAGATGATGGATCGCCAAGGCAAAGAGGAAAATCAGACTTGTCTGTCTTTAAGAAATTTGTCGAAGATTACTTGATTATGAACCCAAACCAGTTGAGAGACATGCAAAGTCGAAGCCATCGAGTTCAATGATATTCGAGTTGTAAAGTTTTCAGGTTTGCGTATAAGGGAAGGCCAAGTTCAAACACTTCAACTTCCATAGATTTAGTTGACTATTCTGATTCAATAAACCACTTCACCACTTTTATGCGCTTTTCTTTCAAAACAAATCATATATACTAAGTGCCAAATGACAACATTTTCTTCTGTTTGATAGGAAGCAATTGGTCAGACCTGCGGAACTAAGTGAGCATTTATCTGATATTCGTTTTGTTCGGCTATCAACTATAAAGTATGTAATTATACTTTTGCTTGTACATTATGCTTATACATATTGTTTTTGAACCTTAGATTATTACTTGTTAAGGCTTTGATAAAGCATTGCTATACATAAACTTCATCAGGTAGATGACAATATATTTTGGGCTTTTTGCAGGATTTTGTTGAGGGAGACACACTTTATGGTTGTTGGGCAACCATAGGAGTGTTGACTGAAAAGGGAACTCCGAAGACTAGTTCAATTGGGCAGAGCTATTGCATATGGAAAATTGGGTGCTTAGATGAAAATACCATTTCTCTTTTTTTGTTTGGTGATGCTTATGAGCAGAATTGTAAGGAGCAGGTTGGAACAGTTGTTACATTGTTCAGTTGCAGTGTTCGCAAAGACTCCAAGGTATCAATTTTGCCATGTTTTAATTGGGTTATATCTGGTACCCTTCATGAAGAAAGTAATACCTTCTGTGTTGTTTTGTAGGGATCTGGATTTTCCTTGAGAGCTACTGCATCCAACCAAATTCTAAAGATTGGTACCTCAGCTGACTATGGAGTCTGCAAGGGAAAAAGAAAAGATGGGATGGCTTGCACGCTTGTTGTAAATAAGTATGCTACATGTCTTCCTTAGGGTTCTTTTGATATATTGATTGTCTTTGCACAATGGACCTTGTGTACTTGACCTGATCTAGAAATGGGATCGAGAGAAACATCTGTTTTGTAATAAATGGTATGCGTAATTGATTGATCTGAGTGATGTAAGAGTAGCAAGCATCTCAGGAAACACTTTAAAGGAAAAATCATTTACAATGATGCTAGTAGGCTTTTTGAATGAATGAATGAAGTTTGCTTGTAAAAACTTTCCTACAATTCATGGTAACTGTCATGTCAAAAGAACAGAAAATGCTCAACACTTTTTAAAACTTCATTGGTAGGTTCATGTCAAAGGAGTCTGGTTTGTGCTGAATGTTTGAAATGTGGATTGATGAATTGTGCGCTCGACTGATTCTTGAGAAACTCTTAGATACAAAATTAGATATGAAATCATGACTACATACTTTGTTGAGTTTTTTTGAAGCTATTTCATATCTTTGTTATGTTCTCTCATACAATTTGGTATCTTATGTTTTATCATGCAGCTACTTTAAATCAATTGAATACAAGGCTATATGTTATCCAATTTTCCTTGTTTGTTTGTCTGCGTAATTTATCTCTTTCTATTTTCACTCTTAATGTTTTCTTCTATTATTTCAGGCGTCAAGGTGCTTACTGCCAATATCACAAATCCGTAGGCATTGCACTACCTTTATCTTTGTCTTGTTTTACCAGCATCACTGGAGTAGGTTGTAACTTGTAAATCATCCCTAGATAACTCTTTTCTGTTATGTTCTTTAGAAAGCATCAGAAAAATATTCCACAAAGAGAACCGAACTAATGGGAGGGTAGGTGATTGATGATTCATTTCATTACCGTGTCCTTTTATTGTCAAATTAAATTGTTCAATTAACCCCTTTTTCGATGTTCACAAGTTGACATTTTTTGCCCTCTTATCTCACAGGAACTTGAGAACAGCATTTAGAAATCCTCCTATATCAGAAGGAATATACATGGTTTATCCTCTATCTGATAATACAAACTTGAAAAAGCCGTCTAAGCCAGTTAAACTACTGTCTGTGGAAGCACTTAAACGTGCACTAAGGTATTTCACCGATAGCATCAATTATCCCTTCTGCAACTATAAGCCCGTTTAGAAACAGAACAAAGTAGAGAATCGACTGATTTTGAACTGTATTTGAATGAGCAGCAATGGAGATAAGGTGACAACAAATAGACACTCGCAGGGCATAAGATTTCTTAATGCAGTTACAGGTGTTTGATTATAAACCATCTCTGCTTATGTTGATTGCTAATCTTATGCTATATCCCGTTATCGACGTTTGATAATATGTTATAAAATGCCAGGGGAAATGGGTTCCAAAGTAGCAAATGGAGTATCTAAAATGGTTGGGTCAGAGAAGAGATAAATTATAAACCTTTGCTCATTGTCGATGATTCGTATTTTCGGTCTTCTTTTCTTTTGCTTTAAAGATTCATTCATCATCGCTCAGGAAAGAATCTGTTGTAAAACAAGACACATCTCTACAAAGAAACAAACATGTAGATTCAAAGAGAAGGAAAGTAGAGCAGGAGCAAACTTTGGAATTCAATTGGACTCTGCGATGGGAAACTGATTAACCTTTCACTCCATGGTGCCATATGTTTTGTGTTTTGGTGCACTGAAGTTAAACAATCCTTGAGAAATTTAATTAGTATATATATATATATATATATATATATATATATATATATATATATAGACTGTTAGTTAGCCTAATTCTATAACACTTTGTCCACTAAGTTAGCCTAATTCTATAACACTGTGTCCACTAGGTGTAAATTAATGGTGGAATCTTTTTAACATCCAAGAATCTTTTTAGAAGAATAAAATAATACGCTAATTTACAAAAAATAAAAAAAAGTTAAAAGAACTAATGTTGGCACATTGCCGATTATAAAAGGGTAGGAGGGTCTCTAAGGACATGGCTGGTAGCAAAAACCCGAGAAGGTAGGTTAATGTGCAAATTCCAATACAATATTGAAGTTAAAGACAAATGTTTGGGGATTGGTGATGAATATTTACCCACTTCTGGCGCTTAATGAAAATATTAAAAACTAATTGATCAATAGAGGGGAGGCTTGGATTTGGTATATTTTATTATTCGAATTTGAAATTCTTTTAGGTATGTTTAGTTCGTGTAATATTTTATTATTGGACTAATAATGTTTTTCAAAAATTATTTTCTATTTTTGATTTACAATAATTCTTTCATGACCCATTATCAACTATTAAAAAAATTATAATTTTTCATCAGTTTCACATGTAATAATAATTCTTGACATTTCAATTTATATTATACTAAAATCTAAAATGCTTTTGAGGTATCATATGGTGCATTTATATGCGTTATTGAAGAAAAAAAAAAGGAAATATTATTCTCTTAGAGGTTTTGAGTTTGATAAGTTACATTTGAAGAGTGTTTGTAGATTATCAATAAATTAAGAAAGTTTTAAACATATATTATTTTGTAATAACCTCATATCATTTAAAAAAAAGCGTGATTTTAAAATGAAAAATTGGATAGTTGGTGGCTAAAATGAAAACACAACCTAACTTCGGTGATCTATTTCAAAAAATATTTTTTAATGGCTAAAGTTAACGTTTTTTTTATAATTAGATGACCCAACCATGTAGCCTGTCCTTATTCTAAAATAAGGACGGGTGAAAGTTAACTTTGTAGATCATTGTTTTAGTCGTCTTGCTTCCATGGTTGTCGGTCATTACTTTTCTGCGTGTTATTTGAATGTGATTATTATAAATACGAAACCATAAAGATGAGCATGGCATGGTCTTGGCTTTCGGCCCTGTTTTTAAGCCACCATTGTTAACAGCAATGGTTGTGATGTCAATTTCTCTCAAATACATTCATTGTGTTTTTATATCACTGTAATTCACATCAAACCAAACCATAAAAGAAAAAAGAAGTTGAATCATTATTATTAGCATAGCACCATCATTCTTTTCTCCCCAAATAAATTTCTTTATTAATAAACCCAAAATTGTTCATCATTCATTATCTCATCAAAAGTCAAATATAATTTTTTTGAAATATTGTCATTAAAATTTATAATTTCACATGTTAACTTAAATAAATTGTGTTTTTTAATTCAATTAATTAAACTTATACTCATAAAGGAATTATTAGGGTTTTCTAACTTTTCTTTAACCGTCTTTTTTTATATTTTTTGTGTCCTTTTTTTAATTTAGCTAACGACTTAATATTAATTATTAATCGTCGATGATTATTATTTTTGTTGTTCGCTTTCATATTATGTTCTTTATTTTTTTTATTTTTAAATAAAACTTTATACTATTGTAACACATTTTTTTCCTCTACTGTCTGACTTGTATATGGTCCACCTCTGAACATGTAATTAAACGGTCTCTGATCTCATGCAAAATTTACTTTAAAAATAATTTGGACCGATTTTTTTACGTAAAGCATATTTTTCAACGATTGACTGACAATAATGTACACGTGGCATGTTGTATGACAATAGTCGGTGGATCCGCTGATGCAAAATTACACGTGTGATTAAAAAGACGCATGAATTAGGTGAAAAACGCCAAATAATATTTCAAATTTTACCAAGCAGTCCAAAATATCAAATTTTGTCCGACCAATACTCCTCTACTAATTAAATGGAATTCATTCACACCAAAATTTCTGCACGTTCAAAAAGTAATATAAATTTCGAATTCAACTGATTTAAATAAAAAATGGTTTTTTTATGTAAATAGATCCATTAGTTTTACTAAAAATATTTAAAATTATAAATTTTTTTTATTTTAAATATATAATTAAAATAATTTTTATAAGACACAATAAACTAGTCACTCGATATCATACAATGACTATATAAGGAAACGATTAAAATTTGAACAAAATATAAATAGAAACAAATATGTGATTACATTAGAAAACGAATCACAACAAGTGATTAAATTATTGAAAGACTACTAACAATTGTAAATCAAAACTGAACATCGTAAGAAAACTATCTACGAACGTAAATCGTGTATTCAAGTCCAACCTGAGGGTCCAAAACAGAGAAACTCAACATGATAATAAATATGTGACATCTTGATCAATCGATGAGACATTAAATCTAACATTTAAAAATTTTGCAAAATAAATGGTCAAATAACCGAAAACGTGTAAAAAATATAAAATTATTAAAAGAAAAAAAAATGAGAAACAAAAAATGCAAAGGATCGACGAACAATATAAATATCAATATCATTGCCTGTCAAACAAAATTAAAAAAAGTTGACAACCTTAAGGATTTAGAGAGGAAAAAAAGTGGTTGGGGAATTTATCTTAAAACTTGAATTTTATTTAATTAGTTACTTATTTTATCAATTATAATCGTCTTGAAATTTTATTTGTATTTATCGTATATAAAAAGTTTATATTATTAATATATGTGTATCTACTTTAAAAAATATTTATAGATATATCACTTGAAACGACTAATATATTATATTACATTTCATTATACGTTTTGTACAGAATAAAATAGGGTAATCAAATTGGTTTGTACATGTGTACTTGGGTGCACTAAAAAGCAATTAAGATGGCACATAGGTTAGGTTCAGCTCATGCTTAATAATCAGGGTACGTCATTTCCAATCACCTTCCCGAAACCTTTTTGTCCCATGTTTCAAAAGTGATCCGCCTTACCTTAATTACTGAAACAGTAACTGGAAATTTGACTATTCTTATCATGATAAAATCAACCTGTTTTTTTTTCTTAGTTTATTCAATTGCTTTTACTATTATCACCTTAAATAATAACTAGCTCTACTTCATTCACTTGGCTCAAATAAATCATAAGTTTATCATAAATGCTGATTTTTCAGAGCATATTATTAAGGGAGAGATACATGTAAATTTTTGAATCAATCTGATATTTTTATCGTATAGATCTAAAATAATATATTTATTAATATAAATATCTAAAAATTAAGTTTTTATATAAAATAAATAATTAAATATATTTATTTTACTTAAAATTTGACATGAATAGTCTATATAAAACGAAATATTAAATTATTAAAAGATCATTCCGTACAAGAATTTATGGAGGTGTATAAAACCCACCAAACGCTAGTGTAAGTGGTCCTTATCCTACATGATTTGTGGGAAAAAAAATCCACAAATGAGATTAAAATAATTATACACGTTCTTAATATTTACTTTTTAGATTCTTCAATAAAATTTAAAACAGACATATAATCAATAATAAATTTTAAAAATATATTTATAGAATCAAATCAAATTAAAATTAAATTGTCATCTTTAAATATACCCACCAAAAATTAAAAAGAAACATTCAATAAATTAATTGATGAATGATATACGACCTATCTTTGAGATTTGCCAAAATCTCAATAATAATAATAAATACAAGTTTGAAATTGTTTATATTTAGTTTATAAAATTTTTGAAGTTAAGCACTGGTTGTACCTAATCTCATGTCTACATTAATTTAAGAAACACAGCCATATTTCAATTAGAAAAAAACAATTAATTAAAGAAATCATTTTAAAATTAACAATTTGTGTATTATTTTTTTATTTTTAGTTACTTGATGATTCGTATTATATCTAACAAGATCTTTTCCCCAAAAAAATTACAAAATAAAAATAAATTTACCCTGAAAAAACAAGAATCAAGAGGCAAAGATCCAAAAGGGTAGTGCTGGTCAACCCGCAGTAGCCGGTTTCTGTCACTTCATTCTCCCTCAAAACGACCTGCGACCATGGGTTTCGCGCGAAATTTGCCGGTTCCTTTAACAAGCTTATAAATAATTCTTATTCTTCTAATATTTTTCCTTGTCATCTCTGAAATGAAATTCGTTGCCCACTCTTAGCGGGAATTCCTTCTTTTCTTTTATATTTTTTCGTACTTCGCCGACACTTTTATCTCAAGACCCTTTCTCAAAAAAGAATTAAATATTTAATTTTTAAAAAACAAAGTGGATTGAATATCTGCATCATCACCCAACTTTTCCTTTTTTTAAAAAAAAAATATAACTTGTTTTTGTTGTTCTATAATTGGTTTACATTTACATACGAAAGAGTATTCAAATTGGTCGCAGCAGGTAGAAGGGATGATGTTCTTTGGCGGCAATATAATTTATAAAAAATAATACGTATTGGTACTCAAATCACTTGTCTTGTTGTGTTTATCTGTATTCTTTATCTCAAAAATTTCGGTAGATTTGTTTAGTCTATTAAACAATCTTAGCTTATGGCTCTCCCCCATCACTTCGATCTGGGTTTCCTTTTTTTTTTCTGTGTCTGGGTTTTCAAATGCAAATATGTTAATGGGGTATCATTGATAATCTCAAAGGGTTAACTTGTTAAGTGCCCAGTGTTGTTGGGGTATTTTTGGATTTTTTTAAGCTTGAAAGAACATGGTGATGGTGATTTGTTGTATGGAGAGATTGATTTGAATATTTCGAAGAATTTGAGGTGTAACTAAGCAGTAAGAGAAGAAAATATGCCTTGCTTTCAAAAGAAAAATGTTGTGGTTGGTATTCGATTTGATAATCAAAGCCGGGATTTGCTTAATTGGGCTATTGTAAAAGTTGCTCAGCCTGGTGATTGTGTTGTTGCAGTTCATGTTTCCCCGAGTTCCGGTAAGCCATTTTTCATTGCTTTTTCAGTGAATTTTGTACAATTTGCCTTCTAAATACTAAATTGAAGTTTCAATGTAGATCATGCTTTGGGGCAGAAGTTGTTGTTAGAGCGTTATCTAGAAGCATATGAAGGCCTGTGTTCTATAAAGAAGGTTGCTTTCATTACCGAAACTCTGGATTTCGATGGCTTTCACTTTAAAAGAATGAAAAAAAGATATTGATCTTTACCAGAATTTTCATGCTTGGCTTTCAGGTTAATCTTAAAGGTGAGATTTGTAAAGGAAGTTCGATACGAAAAGTTTTGATTCGAGAGGCGGTGAACTATGCTGCTGTTGCTTTAGTTGTGGGTATAGACAAGCTTGGTGCTCTTGGGTAAGTTGTGTTAAAAAGACTCAAACCTTTTCAGTTGTTTAAATTGGTGTGATTCTTAGT
The DNA here is from genome assembly GCF_006381635.1 of Hibiscus syriacus. Classification (NCBI taxonomy): domain Eukaryota; kingdom Viridiplantae; phylum Streptophyta; class Magnoliopsida; order Malvales; family Malvaceae; genus Hibiscus; species Hibiscus syriacus. Next base: position 4,204,600 of record NW_024062795.1, read on the forward strand.
CTCATTACTCAGAAAAACAGATAATGTTTTCAGGGGTTGGACTTCCACGGCTAGATATTGCGCGAAGCGATTGCCAACGACTACCAATGTTCTGGCCATCAACAATGGAAAATTTGTTTTCGAAAGATCCAACAATAGTGAATCACCAGGTCTGGTTTTTAACCTGTCCTAGAAATAAGAAGGAACTTGTTTCATGTTTCTACCGTGGACTTCATAAGTAATTAGATGATGTACTTTCAATTATGTCAGGTCTTAAAGGTGATCCGAGACCAAGTCTTTGTTTGTCCGACAACCTTGGTGTTAGAGAATGTCAATCAGAATATGGTGACTCTGAAGTAGGGTCTGAGATATTCAGTTTCGAACGGATTCGAAGCTCCAAAGATGGATCAAGAGCCAGTAGTGAAGATTCAAAGATTGAAACATTGAATGTTATTCATGAAGACAAGAGAATCACTATACGGTCGATTCCTCTTTTTGCTATAGATAATTTAGACTATAAGCCTGGTTGGCCCCTCCTCCTGAGGGCTAGTGAAGCAACACCACAAGCAAAGCATGCCAGGAGTTTGTCGGTTGTCAAATGGGTGATGAACTTACCAAGTCGTTCCCCTCATGATCATACTCCTCGATGTTCAAAAATCAAGAAAATAGATCAGAGTGAAACTGAAGATGACAATGATGGGACTGGGACCAATTCATCTATGCAATATGAGTTGCAAAAATGCTTGGATATACTCCTGAAAACGAATTCATCAGATTGCCGATGGTATAATTATGGAATTCTAAAAGATGCAACTGATCAATTCTCCACAGGTTTTTATCCCCAACTTGCCTTGCAACCAATGATGTGTTCTTAATTACTTTTTTTGTGTTTTTTAAGTTTTCTAAGATTCTGTTTCATAGCAGAGAACTTAATCGGAAAAGGAGGGAGCAACCGTGTTTTTAAAGGGATCCTTCCTGATGGCAAAGCAGTGGCTGTCAAGATTCTGAAGTCATCGAAAGAGGCATGCAAGGATTTTGCGAATGAAATCGACATCATCTCCTCACTTAAGCATAAACACATCATGCCTCTAATTGGTGTCTGCATTAAAGATCATGATCTAATATCTGTCTACGATTTCTCGTCCAAGGGAAGCTTAGAAGAAATTCTGCAGAGTACAACACTACGACTTCAACTAGATCTGTGTTTTTTTTTTCCTTTGCTTGATAAATGTTGTGGTAAACCATTGATCCAATCTAACATATATTGTAGGGAACAAAAAAGGAAAACATGCCTTGTCATGGGAACTCAGATATAACGTTGCTGTTGGAATTGCTGAAGGCCTAAACTACGTACATAATGAGCTTTCTCGACCTGTTATTCATAGAGATGTGAAGTCTTCAAATATTCTTCTTTCAGATGGGTTCGAACCAAAGGTAATTTAAATGATACATTGTTCGAAAATGAAATACGTCACAAATCGATCGCGTGGTCATTGTTTTTTTCCCGATGTGACAGTTATCTGACTTCGGGTTAGCAATATGGGGACCAACTGATTCATCATTCCTAATTCAAGCTGATGTTGTTGGAACCTTCGGGTATTTAGCTCCTGAATATTTTATGTACGGTAAACTTAGTGACAAGGTCGATGTCTATGCTTTCGGCGTTGTTCTACTCGAATTGCTATCAGGAAAAAGACCGATAAGCTTTGAGAATCTGAAAGGCCAGCAAAGCTTGGTCATGTGGGTAAGAGTCTTCTCTAAAATAAAGTGTTCCATTCACATCTGCATCAATGATCAAATAAAATTTATGTACTTGAAAAATTGAAGGCAAAGCCAATAATAGAGAGTGGAGATGTGAAAGGCATACTGGATCCAAATTTGAATGGAAATATCGATGACTCAAATGCATAGGATGGTTCGAGCAGCATCACTTTGCATCACACGTTCGGCTCGACTTCGTCCTAAGATGAGACAGGTAATCTGTCCTTTGTATAAGATCTTGGGTCCATTTCATTTTCAGCGGTGTGTGCGCGCTAGTGGGGTCCATTTCAGCTGTTATTTTGTCGCGACTCTGGAGAGAAGAGGAAAATTCCACGCGCTATGGCCTTGGGTTGAGATCCACCGCCAAGTGTGAACCAATATCGCGGCTATCGCCTGACCATCTAGCCATTAATTCGGCCACGCGTTTCGGTTGTAGTAGTGTTTACGAATGATGGTTCGGGGCTTTTGATGCAGTGGGTCCCATGAGTTTGGCCTTTTATCTCAATCCAGCCCACATAATAATACAAACGAAAAAGAGGGCATATTATTAAGTAAAATTATGTTGATGTACGATAAGAATGATGGAGACTAGTAAACTAGTTCACATAATGGTGTTGGAAGTCTATAAGATGGGTTCGAAAGTTTTTCAAGGTCTTGAGATTGATTTAGAAGAATTTTAAGAGGATCATGTTAACGGAAAAGATTTATATAGTTTGATATAGATATATATATATATATATTAATGTTTTGAGTAATAGATAGTGTGAATCATAATGGATGTCCGATAAATGCTTTTGAAATGTAATTCTGATATTTTAGTTTATAATACTGTGAATTACTGCCTTAAGGTAATTTCATCCTAATTAATTTAATTATTATATTAAACATTATCCTCTAAGATTAATACATCCTTCTAAACTTTGTATAGCTTCCACGTTAAATTTACAAATTTTGTTGATATTTCAGTACTCAACAACTTGTATACTATACATCCAATGTCGCTCAAGATAGTTTTTATTGTTTTACCATGCACACCAAGCTATACTTGTTGAACAGTTGTGAACATTATCTGGGCCATTTCCAAAGCAGCTTCAAATACTAAGACCCCAGTTTCGCTCAATTTAAACTTACCAGACCCAGTTTTTGAAGGCTTTTATATCCGGTTTTGCCTGTTGGATCCAACAGCCCATGAGTTTTAAAGCAAAACATTACGTCATTATTATCCCCGGTATAATTTTTTTGTTAGTAAATTATATCGTAACACGTAATTAATAAATTCAATATGATTTAAATATGTTGGATGAATCCATCAAGCGATTTCAATAAAAGGGAAAGTGTTGTTCTCTTCAGAGGTCATGAATTTGAATAGATATGTGTGCAGGGTGTGTGCGTTATCAATGATTAAAAATGATTATGAACGATTATTATCTTTTAATCACTTCATACTATTCAAAAAAATGTTACATTCTATTAACAGGTGAAGTGACCAACAACAGAGGATGGTTTAAGGTGAAGATGTGTGGTTCTGATGGTGGTTCCGATAGCCTTAGAGATGATGATGATTTACGGTGAAAGATGGTGTATGTCTTTTTCTCTTCATGGAATTGATATTTATAATGGTTTGAATACGTGTCAGTTAGGAGTTGTCATATCTCTTATATCGTATTAACATCATAGGATTTGAGAGCTTAGACTAGAAGGTTACAGTTGTCAACACATGATGAAAATGATTTATATGGGTGTGTTTATAGAGATAGTAGGTGATTGATATGTGATTGTTTGTGGGATGCAACTATAAGAGTTTGCAAGGTCTTGCATTTGCGTCCTCTAAATTTCGCATAGGTGACATTGGAAGATCTCAAAATGAAAAGTTCACTTATATGAAGGGTCGCATAACATATATTATAGGTTGAGCAGTAGATGCTTTTTTTTACCATAAAATTGACCAATTTGGATGTTCCTTTTAACGTTGGTTTTGATTTGAATATTAGTGGGAGAAATGAAAGGTTGCAATTGATGGCATTAGCGTGTGAGGGGCAAGTGCGGACCTCCCATTGCTCGGCGGTGGAATAGGTTGGGTCCCGTGAAATGAATGAATTCCGCAACCACTCATTCAGCAGTAGAATCATACTAGTTTCTTTCAATATATTATCTCTTTTTAACTCATCTTTCTAGATCATATAGCTTTCAAAGCACATGATTTTCAATTACTGGTATGGTTTTAAAAAAAAATTAAATATTTAATTTATCTATTAATTTATTATTCATCGAATGTGATTAATTAAATTTTAATACGATATTAGTTGACAATGTGTTCAAACAATTCGACGAAATTCAACACAATTCCTTTAAGGACATGAACCAATAGTATTATCAATTTTAGGTAATAAAAAGCTGTTGTTCCTACCCGATGTAGCCAAAATGCCACCAACTAGAGCATAAAGCTGTTGTCCGTTTATGATATAGAGTGGGGTTATAAAGAGTGTGAGGTCAGGAGTGGCTTTTGGTAGCACAAAACTTGGTTTGGTTCAAAATTCAAAGTGTAAAAGTTGAAAAGAAAGGAGATAGGGTTGAAGTGGGACTTGTTTTGAAAACGTCAAAAAAAGAGGAAAACAAGGACCGGAAGGGTCAAATGGGTGGGAAGTGAGTTTCCTGGAAACCTAGAATAAGTCAAATTTAGAAAAGAAAAAGGCACATCTTGCTTTGCTGTAATGAAACCAAAGGGATAAGGGTTCATTGAGAAAGAGTGTTTGTTCATCCAGTCAAAGTTGCACGAGAATCACACATGCCATCGACTCTACACGAGTTGCGTGTGTCGGGTTCCAATGCTATATGTGAAATCCACCTGACATAGTGCATGCCTCACATTAACCAACTCCTTTTCTTGATGACGATGATGGACATGGAACAAATGCCCATTTTCTTTTTGCTTATTATGATTCATGCGACCACTACTCATTTACTTATTGTGCCACCCCCACCACAATAACCTAACAAAGAGTAACCCATAAAATGGGTTGAAATTAACTAGCTGCTCATTAACTTCATCTGCAACTTCAACATCTTTTATCTTTTTACACCAATATTATTATATATATGCTAATGTTCCTCTCTAGTGGATGGAATATCCAATAATGCCATCCCATTTTGCAAATATTATATATATCATCGAGCCTATAACATGGATAATTGCATTTATAATTAGATAAATATATGCTTCCACTGCAATTCTATAGGGTTCCACGTGTAACAGTGGCTTGTCTTTTGTATTATATATATATAGTTAATGGTTAATTGCTGGAAGCATCAAGCATGCATGTGTGGTTGCTGCACAAACACAGACAAGGAAAGCCCCAAATACAGCAGGTTTTGCTGTGGAGACCATACCCAGATATATACACTTTTATGCTAAACTACTCCCAAGGCCATTTAATTGTAGTTTTAGTTACAAACATGTCACTCTTCTTTTAAAAGTTACAAACATGACATTCAATTAAAATATTGTAATAAACAGATCACTCCATCTTTAAAATTGAATCTAATGTCTATTGTCGTCTGGTATAATAACATTTTTAGTCCCCAAAACTTATATATTCTATCAATTTGTCATAATTCAAAACAATTCAACAAATTTAATCATTCACATTTAAAGTTTTCGTTAATTAGGCTTTTTCTTTTTTACAATACTATCAAACCAAATGAGCTCATAGGATTAAAGCAATAGTTGGATAAGTTCATTCTAACATAAAATACAAATAAGTTACTATTAAATTGTTATTATAACAGGAAAGTAATATATCATTTATGAGAAAATAACATGCAATTTAGGAAATTAACAAAGACTAAAATGATGAGTTTTTTAAATACAAAAGATTAAATTTATTGGATTGTTTCGAATTAGAACCAAATTAATGGATTGTATAAGGTTTGAAAATTAAATCTATTATTATATCAATACATATTATTATTTCCTTCAATATTCAATCACAAATAACCCGTTTATAATAATATTTTAATTAATAAACATGTTTGTAACTTTTTTTTAAATGAACGATTTATTACCAAATCTATATTTAACTAATCTTTGAATGTAATTTACCCTGTATATATTGAGGCATATTTCTACATACATTTAATGTGATAATGTGAGTTTAGGAAGGTTAATTCAAACCTAAATAATCAAAATACATTTAGAATGCATTTGGTTCTCATAAAAAATATTGATATAATGATAAAAATTATCTAGCGGTTGATTAAATAATCATTTTGACTCCTACTTTTTTTTGTTGAGTATTTTGAATCCTAATGTTTTATTTTAGGGTAAAATATCCCTAATGTTTGACTTAATAATAATCACTTTAGTTTTGTTCCCTTTTAGAGCATTTTGGTCCCTAAGTTTCATTTTAGGGTAAAAAATCCCTATTTTTAAGCATTAATCGTTTGTTGACTAACGATTTTCATCTCCGAATGGGTTTTTTGCCCCAAAATGTAACGTTAGGGGGCCAAAATGCTCTAAAAAATAACAAAGATTAAAATGATTATTAAATCAAACATTAGAAATATTTTTTATCATTATGCCAAAATTATTGGAAGAGACGGATTTTGTATTAAAAAAGTGTGAGATAAAATTAAAACATTTTGAGAGGCCAAAGCTGAAATTTTCTATATTCAAATGTCTTAATTTTCATACTATTCAAATTGGGTGCTGATGTGTGTATTGTTAAAAAGTTACCTTCACTTTCAGTTCATGCAAGAATCATGCTTGTGTCATGTGAACAATCTCAAGGAGTAATTAATATCATATCTTACACCCAAAAAAAACCAATCTTTTGTTGTTATTCATTTATTTGTTTCCCAAAATTTCATGAGAGCGTCAGTCAATAGGGACTGGTGTGGTCCTCAAAATGACAGTTTTTGTGTGTGTGTGTAAGTGAGTGGTCTAATTAGCCATTGTTTTCAACTCTCAAATTGTGGGCAAAAAAAACTGAAGAGGCAGCCATTGAAAGTCTCACTCATTCACAAGATACGACTTTTAAATTTATTGGTGGGTCACAACAAGGATAGGACCTTACCCCTTTGCTCGGTGCAGGCAGCAACCCCTCGGTCATCTAAACCAAACAACTCCTCGAGTCACCGTCTCGTCTCTTTCAAAGTCTTACCCCATTAATAAAAACAATTACTCACAATGCCTATTTTTTTTCGCTTTGTGTACTTATATGGATATGAATAATTGAACGTTTGGTTTTGAATTGTCAAGATCTTCAACGGGTTTTGGTGTACATGTTCAATTTTGTGTTTGGTCGGATATTGAATTGATTTTGCGTTTGAGATACGAGTTTTTGAAAATTGACATAAACAAAAATATTCTTTTAGAAAAAAAGAAAAAAAACTTAATTTTGGTTACAATCCCTTTATTGTATTGTAATTTAAGGTTCGTTTACATTACATTAAACTTTTAATTTTACATCTATTTAGGATTGTTGAATCAGTGAAAATAGAAAGTTGAAATTAACTGCAGAGAATGAGAAGATATTCACAGAAGAAAAAAATATCAGTCCTCTATTTGCACTCATTCAACGATTTTAAAAATATGTAAAACTAAAAATTTTACACTATGTATAAGTGAATCTTGATCATACACACACATATATAACACTATTTAAAAAAATGTGATTAATTTAATTACATTAATTAAGAGTGTTATTTTCAAGGATGAACCAAGGGGGTGTTAAGGGTGTAGTTGTAATTTCTGAAAATTTCAAATCCCGTATAGTTTAGATATTTTTTTCTGTATTATTCTAATTTATACCTAATGATACTATTACAGCAATAGAGGGGCTAAAACCCTAATTAGACAAAACAACTTTCTTAATCATTCACCAATTCATGGGTGGGATAAACAAATATAAAATTAATGAATGGTCACACCTTAATTAAAGGGGGATTGGGTCAATGCATGCGTGTTGTAAGGCACGTAGAAAAACCCAACCCCACCTTCCAAGAAACGAAAGCTCCATCCATACATTGCATTTTTAATCAAAACCCAGACTAATCACGAAACGACATTTTAATATAAAAAACAACGGCCACCAACTATATTTATCTTATTTTTAACGTGTCCAAATGAAATGTGAACCCTAAACGTTTTTTTACCTAAAGAATAGAGCGTTAATCATCGATTGTTATGACCCACTAATTAAGCAATGACATTGTTCCCGACACAAATCATTTTCAAGTTGAAAAAAAAAGAACGGTAATTTTGGTCTTTAGATGCACAAGTGAAAAACACTTGGCACCACATACGAGAATAGGGTTAGTAAAGGTAAGAACTTTTGGTTTAAAGCGTTGATCTTGAAGAATCCCTCAGTGTTTTCGCAATGTTCACGTGGAGGGTCCACCCCCTTCTCGCTCTCGTCACCACCACCACCACTACCACCATGTTTCCTCTCTGCTTCCTTTACGAATGGGAACGGAAATGACGCTTTCAATATTATGTAACGGTACTTGCATCTGGCCTTGGGAACTGTGTTTGCATAACCGAGGTTTTCTTTTTTCTTTAGAATCTTGCTGACATTGGACAGTTTTATCGTGAATTTTTTGGATTTGTATCTGTGAGTTTGGAGAGACAGATCATGTTGGGGGATAAAAAGTTGTAGATTCTCGATGCCAATCAATCCGTTTTTCTTTCTACATTTCCAGGAACAATTTGTCTTCTGCTATTTATGTCAGTTTCAGATTCTCTCTTTTTCCTCTAACCCTAACATGAACATGTAAAATATTTTATCAACTTGTATAATATGATGTGATATGTTGATTCAACTTGTTTTAATTCGATTGAGCCGATAAGCACCAACTCATTGACGAAAAATCAGTCATATCATAAAAATAAGACAAGTTATTAAATTGCAAGCTGAATCTACTCCGTTTAATAAATTATTACATGAACCAGCAAAGTAGTTGTAACAATAATTAATTATAGCAATAATACTGAGGAGGTGCATGAATATTAACCCTTCGTTTTTGTTGAATTTGATAAGCTAAAATTTATTTCTAAAAACGCCCCATGAAATTGGTTTTTTAACCTAAATATTATCCCTTAAAATTTAATTTTTAAAATACTCTATTTCATACTTATGGGCCAAAATGCAAATGAGGGGAAAAGGGCTAAAAATGAAAAAAAATAGATGAATTTTATCCGAAAAGAAAAAAATACGTACAATATGTGTCAAACACACATGTTTACATGAGTCGAAGGGCAACGATAACAACGTACGTATATGAGTCTTATCCTTAATCACTCAATGTATGCATATTTAAAAAATTATATTTAAACTTAAAAAAAATATCTAAACAATGTGAGATTTGATAATCTAATAACTAAAGTTATTGATTTTAAGCTATCAAAGACAAGTCTTGAATTTGATCAAACACTAATTAGTATGACTTGTTAAAAGAAGTTTTAAATACTTAGATCACAAGTATTTCAGAAAACAACTAGTAGAGAAATCTACGTATCATAATTTTTTTTAATTATTATACCCATATGAGTCTGATCAAGCTTAAAACATGTACTTTGCAATTGAGGAAATAGAGTGGGACATACTATTCGAAACCATTTTATGGACTATATGGCTACATCAGAACACTTGCTCTTTTGATCCATAAAGCATTGGAGTAGATAGCGTCATGGATCGCAGCCGACACATGCAGCAAGATAGCCAAGCAGTGACATTATCAGCAAAAGGAAACGATGCAAGAAAGACACAAAGTCACCAAGAAACAAAGACATGGACAGCTTCCCAAGTTGGCTAGTGCAAACTGAATACGGATGGTGCACGTAACAACAATACGGGATTCACATCATGTGTAGGAGTCATCCGTAATTGGGAAGGTAAATGGATATTAGGATTCTCTAGATCTGTCGAAATATGCTCAGTCATGGAAGCAAAACTCAATTTCGAGTGCGTATGAAGGGTTACGACAAGCATGTAGAATAGGGGAACAGAAGGTAATTGTTGAAGTGGATAGCATGGAGGTGGCTAATAGACTCCAAAGGAAACAAAAAAAAAATGAAGTGACCATCACACTGTTGCAAAAAAAAAATCTTCGAGCTAATGGGAAGAAATTGGACGGTCGTAATTAATCATGTTAGCTGCGAAGCAAACAAAGTGGTTGATAGCCTTGCTAAAATCATCAGCTCCGGAACCATAGACTACTGAGTTTTCTTGGATCCTCCAGTCGAATCGGTAAATTTCATGTTTTAAGACAATAACTCCTCCGGGTAATATATTGTAATTAGGTAGCTTATTTTCTCCTCCCAAAAAAAAATAGACCTATATACTCAAAAATTTATTATTTAGTTAGATACTAAATTTTTAAATTTAGAGGGGAATAATAATTGAAATATACAAGGAAAGTTGTGGATCAATTATCTTCACATTACAATGCCAACAACAACATAATAAACATTTTTACCACGTGGGTTCTAGGTAGAATAAAATAATGAAATAAATGAATTTCGGAGTGCACTTATCTTGATAGATTGTTTAAATTCCTTAGTGGCAGCAATGTTAAATAAGACTTTCGGTTACTCTCAAATTGTTGGATTATTATTTAATATAAACACACACTTGTTCTAAATTCTGAATTTGACATTGAATTATTGATTCCATAGGTGTAGTCGTAAAACCTGCATGTGTACGTCGATTACGTGGCATCTGCATTCCTATACGATCGTTATTATATTATCCTATGCGCTCCTTTCTTGCCTTTTCATTTAATTATAATTAAAATCAAAATCAAAACCCATTATATGATCTCACCCTTCCCTTCTCTCTTATAAATACACACCAACACCCTTTACCATCATTTTGTTTTCATGTCTACTTTGAGTTTCTTTGATCCAAACTGCAAAAACCCATTCCAGATTTCCATCTGTTATCTGGTCAAAGCGAAGAGATTTGTGGATTAAAAGAAAAAGATTGTTTCTTTTCGAGGCGTTGTTTGTTTTTGTTTGGTGGTTGAAGATCAAGGAGAACATGGCTGTACAAGCGCAGTTGTATGCTGATAATATCGGGTTTCCATTCTGTGGTTCTTTGGATTTGATCGAAAATGGTTGCGGTATCGGTGCTGGTGCCGGTTTCAATCAATACGGTTTAAGTGTTCATCAGTTATCACACCTGCAACAACTGCAACATCAGCAGCAGCAATTTCAGTATCTACAAAACCAGAAGCAAAGGAACCAGAATCTTGAATCCATGATGTTTAGCCAAAACATGGTTTCTCAAGTCGAGAAGCAAAGGCACGAGATTGACCAGTTCATCAAATCACAGGTTAGAACCAAAAAAGAATAAAAAATCAATCTTGGGATTTCTTCTAAATTGGGTTCTTAATATTCTTTTCGTTTGATTTTAGAATGAGAGGCTGAGATTGTTGCTGCAAGAGCAGAGGAAGCAACAATTGGCAGTACTGGCGAAGAAGATCGAAACCAGGGCGTGTGTTTTACTCAACCAGAAAGACGAAGAGATTGTAAAGGCGACGAACAAAGCAATGGAGCTGCAAAATCTGTTGGGAAGACTCGAGATGGAGAGCCAAGCGTGGCAGAGAGTGGCGCAAGAGAATGAAGCGATGGTTCTCTCTTTGAACAACCGGCTCGAACAGCTACGGGAGCAAGCCTCTTGTCGGTTCAACAACAGCGTTGACGATGCCGAGTCTTGCTGCGAATGCGAACCTGAGGAAAACAACAACACTGTTTTCCAGGCCTATCGAAGGAAAGAACACGACGAAGAAGAAAGAACAATGGTTTGCAAATGCTGCTATCGTCGAGATTCGTTCGTGTTGTTTCTCCCGTGCAGGCACCTCTGTTCGTGCAAGGATTGCGCGGTTTTTCTTGATTCTTGCCCCGTTTGTAAAACAGCTAAGAAAGGTAGCATAGAGGCATTGGTTTCCTAGGCAGGACCAGAAAAAAAATTCATGGAAAAAAAAAGCTAGGAAAGGGAAAGATCTGATCTTGATGATGATGATGATGATGGATGAAAACAAGTAAGCCATGTGGATGTTCATTAGGTTTTTTGTTTGGTTGCCTTTTTAGGTTGTACTGGCATATTAGACATTGTAATTAAACAAGCAAAAATAGAAAAATGAATTGAACAGACATTTACAGGGATCTGATCTTGAAATTATTGACTAGGTAGTGGTGGACTGGTTGCAATAATATATTACTCCGTATGATTCAGACTGATCCTTTGATATTATTTGGGGCTATTATTTCTGGGTTTGGCAGTCACTGGTGAGATAATTTTGAACGTTATGTCAGATTTGAGAATCACAAGCTATTCTATGTTTAATATTAGGTTCGTTTTAGGATTTTTCTTTTTAATTTGGAATTAAAAAATGAAAAATTATATATTTGTAATCTTATATTATATATAGTATGTCGGAGAAGTGAAAAAGAGGCAAAAAAAATCTGTAAGTAATGTTATTGGATTTTCCACACTAATTCATTTGAAGTCATCTTTTAAGTGGTTATGAATGTACGGTTTTGAGCGGCTTAAGTGTAACTGGATCCTGCGACCGTCATGAAGTCAGACCTTATTCTGACTGTAGATTTCGGTTCTCTCCTATTGATAAAAGTCATCTATGTTATTTGAAATCAAGATTAGTTTACGGAGTTTCATTGAATATCAAAAGAGTGCAACAATGTGTTGATCGACTTGTGAAGATGCTCGCTCTTGACGAAGAAGAAGAAAATACATTGATTTTTTTTACTTTTTAATTCCTAACTCAGACTTTCGTTAATGAGTTAACGGGAGTTAATGTCGAGATACTAAAATCGAACAAACTGTTAACGTAAGAGACCTAAATTATTATTCTTTTAAACTAATGACCAAAATTGAATTGACCAAAAACATAAAAAAAATCATCTGTGTTTACCCCAAAAGTTAGGTTGAATATGAGTAAAGGCCCAAGTTTTTATTTATCAAAAAGTGCCTAAGTTGGGTATTTAATGATTTGGTCTTAGTATTTATTTTTGGATTAGATAAATACTACTAAAAACATATGCCCAAATTATTTATTTTGTTTAGACCAGAAAACCAAAACCAAAAATCAACCAATTAAATTTATTTAAACCAAATTTGTTAACTGCCTAAATTGGATTATTTCATTAAATTTAATTGGTTAATCATTTTTTTGCTCACATTTATCTAAATTCACTTATTAATAAATCTCTCGATTCTATTGTTTAAATGTTAAAAAGTTAAGTATGGAATTTTTCATATCTAAGTTTTATAAGTTTTGAATTTCTATTTTTTTTTGTAAAATATTAAAAAATTAGTTTGGATTATAATCATTTTGTATAATACAATATATCATACTTTTTAAAATGATTTATTTCTTAATTTTAAAATTATTAATATAATATTTTTATGTTTGGGTACAAGTTTACTATGATAATTTATTTCAAATATTTTTAACTAGAAATCAACTTTTAGTTTAAGCCAAATAGAGTTTAAATACAAATTTAAGCCAATAAATCAACTTTAACTTTTAATTTGAACTAAAAAAATCAGGTTCAAATATTTAATTGGACCAAAGAAAGGTTCAGGTGTGAAATTGAACATTAAAACCAAATTCAGGTTTCAAAATGTATATTTACCCTTGATTTATATCGTGTACACCATTTGGGATTGGTATCAAATTGTAGGCGAACTTTACTACAATTAATTGCTATATTTGCTGGAATCTCTTATTATCTAATAAAAATTGCTATAATTAAATAATCAAGAATAAATGAAGGATTGTTTGTGTATTTACTCAAAAAGAATAATCTTTTCCCAAGTTAGCCAATGTATGAAAAAGCTCGAAGAACCGTATTTTATTAACTTCAAAGATTACAAGATAGTTATCATATTATTCCACGAGCAAGTTTAAAGATTATTGTTTTCCCAACTGTGATTAAACAAAGATTAAATCTTTAAGCAAGGAATCAGTTCAAAGGCCGTGAAAAAAAACTGTATACCTCGAAGCTTTGGCTGTAAAGGTAAGGGCTTTCACATTTCTCAGATTCGTGTTTTTCTTTTTTTCTTTCATAAAGATCTACACTTCACCCAAAAAACATCAACTATTTGCTCTTCAAGGTCGTACCCAGATCCAATTTCTTCTTATTTAGGCTAATTGTTACTCTCAATTTATTTTAACCCATTTTTTTTTCTTGCAGGTTTGATTCTTATAGATAAATTTCAATGGCCAACAAGTCTAAGCCTAAGCCGAAACCAAGCCAGCTCTCCGTTTATCTTTATATTCCCAATATTATTGGTTAGTTCTTCTCCACTTTTGAATTCTTAATAGGTTTTGAGTTTAAAAGCTTTTCTGTGGTTATGCATGAAAAATTACATCTTGGGTTCTTTGGGTTTTTTTTAAATAAATAAATAAAACGTTTTTCATTTTGTGGTTGTAGGTTATATAAGAATTCTCTTGAATTGCTATGCTTTTGCTATATGCTTTTCCAGCAAAAGACTTTTTTCTGCTCTGTATTTTCTAAGGTGAGAATTGCATCTAACATAGGACGCTTTGTCTGCTTTTTAGAAATGATTGAATTGATAGACTTGAATATGATTAAATTTGGGATTGCAGCTTTGTTTGTGATGCTGTGGATGGTTGGTGTGCTCGCAAATTCAACCAAGGTATGGTTTTTAATCTTTAAAATTTGTGAAAGTAGTCCAAGTAATAATGTAAAGATGGCATGTGTGCATTCTAAATTTAGGATAAAATATAGCACATTGAGGAATTTAATTACTTAAATTATCATTCTTTGTGGAATGTTAAAAGGAAGGTATGTCACACTGGAACGGCATCTCTAAGATACAAAATGTGATTTGTTTTTTTCTCAGCTTCAACATTCGGAGCTGTTCTGGACATGGTAACAGATAGGTACACTATCTCTATCTGTGATAGAAATTGAGCTTTTGGGATACCTTACACATATATAGTCTTTTTTCAGTAAATGCTGGTAGAAACTTTGAATTACATAGTTGTTTACATAGTGGTTCTTCTCGATTCTGTAATTCAGGATTAGCACTGCTTGCCTACTGGTTATACTTTCTCAAGTGTATATGTAAGTTTTCTTCCATTCATTCGTTTGTATTTATATTGCCAAATTGATATACTTGCATCCTGCTATATCTGTCACGTTTTTTGCGCAGGCCTAGCTTGGTTTTCTTGTCTTTGCTAGCCCTAGATATTGCTAGCCACTGGCTGCAGATGTACAGGTTGCTGCTTTTCCTTGAAACACATATTTCATTCCTATTTTTTTATATAAAAAAAACTCAGGTATGTCTTTACTTGTTAACTCTTCATATTTATGTTGCAGTTCATTTCTAGTAGGTAAGGCTAGTCATAAAGATGTGAAAGATAGCTCCAATTGGCTTTTCAAGCTTTACTATGGAAACAGGATGTTTATGGGTTATTGTTGTGTGGCTTGCGAGGTAATTATAAATTTTAAATCATTTCCACCATTTACATTGACATGTTTTTTGGTACTTGTGTATTGATCAAGAAATCTTGAGTTTTACAGGTTCTTTACATAGCCTTGTTTCTTATTTCGAAAAACCATACTGAAGATTTGATGGATGTGAGTCTGGATTCTTGTGTAATGCTTCCTTTCCCATTTAAAGAGCAGATCCCTTTGCGTTTTGATTTCTAACTGCTTTGATGTTTTTTTTTTCATTTCAGGTTGTAGTGACTACCTTGAAAGAACATTCACCTCTTTCTATTCTTGTTGGTATCAGCTTATTTGGGTGTTCAATCAAGCAGGTCATCAATATTATACAGGTAGCCACATATGCTTTATAACTTATTCGAACTTGCATCAATTTAATTCCACACTTCCAGTCAAATTGTTGTAATGGTTCTTCAGATGGTCTAACTTGGTTGATATATAAGATGGGGAATCGAATTGATGCTAGACTTTATATGGATGTATGAATACTTGGTATTCAACGTGACATGAAAAAAGATACTTGCATTTTGAGCTGTACTTTAATTTGATCTTGAGCTGAACTTCCTAGATCAGCTATTAAGATAAAACATAAGTTAGTTTCCATTAGAAACACCACTGGTTCCGATTGAAACAGAAAAAGTTCTCAGTTTATATTAGTTAATTCCTAATTAACCAATGAAATGCTTGAGGTTTTTATTGATTTTGCTCGAGCATCACACCAATTAAACTGTTGTATGATCTGGATCTTAGTGGAGTTTATTTGGTGGTTTTCAGATGAAGACGGCAGCAGACGCATGTGTGCTTTATGACACTGAAAAAAAGCAGAAGTCATAACTGATTCGAGTTTCCGAGAGCAGAGTTTTGTTTCTAGCATCGAGTGCATATATCCATGACGTTAAGGTATAGATGTTGACACTGATGACTCCTTTTCCAAATAAATATTTGTTCAGGGTGAGAAGGCATCCTTGATTTTTTCTGTTTCTTTTGGGTTGAGACTTGAGATGTAGGTTCAGATTTCTTGAAACTGAAATCCAAGCGGTTTAATTTTAAATTTAGCTGTGTTCAAATATGAATACGAATATGAATGGTAAGTGTTTTGCTCAAATCTCAGTTGACAATGGAAGTATTTGAAAATAGAAATAGTCTAAGCAAAGTTTAGAGCACAATATGTTGCTCACTTCGCTTCGAATATTTTTGGCATCACTCGAGCAAAGTGGGTGCATTTATCCAACATTGTATAATGGAAAAAAGAGTAATGATCTCGTGACAAGTGGACATAAGTGTTTTTACCTTATTGCTTGGATAGCCATTGTTTTGATGTAAACTAGCATAGATAATTCAAGAAATATATAACTTATGGCATAACAAACTCGATATTCTAACCGTAGTAATAGAAGAATTTTTCCAAACAGTTCTACTACAATGAAACAACAAAAGGTAATTGGTGCAAAGATGCTTCTCAGATAAAATATTGCTGAAAATAAATCCGAATATGCTTTCTAACATCTTCACTAAGTTCTAAAGAAGCTGGGGTGAATATCTTGATGGAGTGTCAGGTAGATCAATAGAGACTAAATCCGAAAAATTGGCTTACGATGATGGCTACTCCAAGAGCAATGGCTACAAGAGAAGAAGCCCATGTAAGTTTTTCAGTAATTCTGGGAACCCTATCCTTTAATGCTTGACTGCAAGAGCCTATAAACACAGTATAACTTCCCATTGCTACCACAGTTCCAAGCAAGAACATTATTAGGAATGCAGCACCAGCCAGGCGAGACGGTAAAGCAAGTGCTGGCAAAACCATCATTAGTGCATCTGGCTGCAATCCATGAACAATCCCTGTGGCAAAAGTAGCAAAACCAATCTTCTTTTTCCCTACTATCGGGTTTTCAAGTGCCTCGTAAACGCTAACATCAAAGTCACCATTTTCTAAGGCCACACAAGGAGTAGGAACTTCTGAAGCTTCTTTTATACCCATAGCCCCAATAACAAGCAATGTTAAGCCCACCACCCTTGTACCCCAAGTCCGGATAATTTCAATGTGGAGGCGATCCTTTAGTAGTAGAAATAGTAAACCAAAAATAACCTGACCAGCATCATGGCCACAACCCCATAGAGCTCCAACAACAGCGCTTTCCATTCGAGTCCGACCAATAGATAGTGGAGCCAAAGCAGCAAGGTGGTCAGGCCCTGAAAGGGTGTGTAAGCAACCAGCAAAGAAACCGGACACCGCGCTACTTACTAATTCAGCACGAATTACTCTCCCTCCCACTGCAGCAGCTGCAGTTCCACCGGCTTTAACGCCAGTTTGAAAAGTTGCAAAAGCTGCTGGTGCAAAAATTGGTTGGATCAATAACATGATAATGGCAGAGAGTGCTATAAACGTCCCAGCTGTGATTCCCTGAAAAGTTTTCACAGAGAATTTAATACCTAATAAACTGTAAATGCTATGCTAAATGTGACAAATGCATAACAAAATATCCCCCAGTCATGGGATGCCAGCTTTGACAGGGATTTTCAGATTAAATTACATCTATTCATAGTATAGGCCGTTCTGCCTTTCATCTACCCAGATCTCAGAATCATGGTAGTCGGCAATAGTGAATGAATCATATTTAAAAATGCACGAGTTCTACCTATGATAAAAAACTACACAATCAACCACTAGCAATATCAGTAGCTGTAATGGTAACAGCAATAAAATTTTAATCAGCTCATGGTATGATAAGCTCTACACAAATGACACGGATGCTTTGCCGCTGTACATGAGCAAAGTAGAACTCTTCTTCAGCTTTTCGCGAAGTTCGGCCAGACCTAATTCATTTAACAAGAAGTTGCAAAAATAGTAGACTCTTACTAAAGCTGGTTCCAGTCCATTATTCTAATCTACTTAACTGATTGGTCTAAATTTGCAAATGTGTGCATAAATCATTAATGTCTAAATTGGAATCTATTTGACTGTACCAGCTAGAACCAAAAAACTGAGGTAATTGAAACTCAATATCCAGTTCCCTGTTTATGATTCTTCACTCTATAACTAGAAATCCTTAATCGAGTATTCACTTAGTCGACCTTTGCACTCAAATAAAAAAATATTCCAATACGATAATTAAACACAAATTTCGGAATTTCTTAAGTTCAATTGAAGTGATAACAAAATAAAAACCCTGAAAACTCCTCAAATATTTCTTCTATTTTCTTTCATCGATAAATGCAAGGGGAAAAACTTGCAGTAATTCTATAAATAATAAAAAAAAACTTGTATAGACTATATACCTTTCTTTGTGCAGAGGCTTTGATTGCAATAAGCTTGAGAAAATTGAAAGTGGGTGTTGCTGAGTCGACTCGCGGAGATCCCGGTGAAGGCCATTCATTGCTGGGAGTGGATCGGGGATAAGAAAAATGAGACGGGTTATTATCGGCCTTGCATGAAACTGAGATGGTTCGCTTGAGTTGTGGCCGAGTGAGTGAAGGAACGAAACAGAGTTTAGGAGAGCCGAATATACCGAGTCGACGTAGAAAAGGAGAGGGCTTTCGAGAGATCTCCGAAGGGGTTGGAGAAGAAGAGTACAGAAGCCTTTCCATGGCTTCCCTGTAAATTTTAAGGCTTTAAAAAGATTAAGATTTTAGCAGAGAAAGTTTGGAATTTGTTGAAGATAAAGTTTTGGAAGGCAGAAAATAAGGGGTTTAACTGAAAAATGAAAATGGGGATTATATTTAGTTCTAAAATTCATCTTTGTATATATTTTGACTAAACCCTACCTTATTAGTATTTTGAATTTTCTCCAAAATTTAATCTCACAATTTAGAGAACCAATCAAATTCTAACAAAAATGTTGTTTGGGTTATGCTTCTCCCATTAAAATTATATATTATTTAACCAAAAAAATTATATATTATTTTGATGAAATATTAAAACAATGGGTAAATTATACATATGATCACTTAACTATTGTCTCTCTTTCACTTTAACCATCTATTTTTTAAATTTTATCAATCGGACCACTTAACTATTTAAATAAAATCAATAAAGTCACCTGCAGATAACATCTAATCGAAGGATTGATTTAATAATTAATAAAATTAATATAATTATATATTTGATCCCCAATACTTATACAATCTACTAATTTGATCCTAATTTTAATGACATGTGTCACAAATCAATTAGAGTGAAAGTAAATGGGAGAAAGATTTGCAGTTGTTAAAAAAATTAAATATTATCCAATACATTGGTGTTAAAAAAATTAAAAAGATCCAACTTAATCATAAAAATTAATAATAATAAAAAGTATAGTCCTTAGATGAGTTTTATATTTGATAATATTTTTAATTTTTTCAAGAAAAAATCTTCTCCGGCCTCACACATACATACGGCATACGGTTCTCGCGCTAGCCCACTCCCCCCACACGCACGGCACACCCGTGCAAGTTGTTGCGGCCCGTTCTTGTAATTGGGTCAGGCTAGCTTTTAAACTTTTTAATTTCAGTCGATACCAGGCTGGTTATTAAAACCCTTTTAATGTATACTATATTTTATCAGAAAAAAAAATAAATATTTTAGGTTCAAAATATATTTGTAAAATTTTATTTAATAAAATAAATAATTCGTATTAACGTACTGGCATATTTTTGAGTAATTTTTTTATAAAAAGAAATTTCCATTCTAAATTTCTTCGGTTTTAGTCCGTTTCAAGTTGGCCTTTGTTTTCTCTTGTACACTTATTTTGGAAAAAAGAAATTAAAATTTTTGTTTTAAATTCTTTTTATTCCAACTTATGTTCAGTTTTATTTGACATTAAATCGCTGTTGGTAATTTTAATAAAATCGGTGAAACTGTCAATATTTTTTAAATTCAAAATAAGTTTTAATTTCCGAGTAGCAAATATCATTTTATTAAAATTATATTTAATTATACGAACTAAGCAGTTTAAGTGGCTCATAGATTTGTTGTTATCCCTTTAGATTTCGGATTTGAGCACCGCGTATGCAATGTATGAGTGTTTATTGTCAAATGATCGAGAGTGTTTGAACATATATGACCTTATATGCAAAAGGAACTTATTCATAAATATAAATAAACTGAATATACTTCTGTTCATGTTTATTTATTTATTAAATGCACATGAAAAATATTATTTATAATCGTTTATTTAACGTAATAAATAAATATAAACAAATATTATACGATTTTTTTACGAACAATTAATCGAAGACTTTATTCATCTACACTCTAATTCTCTCTTTTAATTGGTCATCTATAATTTGTCCACTTAATCGTAGGCTATTTCCGTCATTTGAGAAAAACATATATATGGTTCTCATACGTGTCACCCATATGCAAAAGACATGTCAGCAATTAAGTTATACCACAAAACCAAAAGCATCATCCCAACACTCACCGCAGCCCCAACCAGTCCATCCTTCTATCCAAAACCAAAAGGAATCAAAATCTACAAACCAACAATCTTATCTTGCTCCACATGATTATCACCCAACACCGACGATTCAGACTCAACAAATTTCTTCATTTCACCAATGATCCCATTGCAGACCATTTTAATTCAGTGTCCCTCACCACACCCAACCATTGCTATAAAAGCAAGAAACAGAGTAAACTGAAATTTAAAAACTCAGTTTCCAGCTCCGCTCTGTTTTTTTCAGTGACTAGTTTCAATGGCGAAGCCAGTTTCGATCGAAGTGTTGAATCCAAATGGGAAATACAGAGTTATCAGCACAAAACCCATGCCTGGAACTCGATGGATCAACCTCTTGATCGAGCAAGATTGCAGTGTCGAAGTAATTACGCATTTCTCTTCTCTAAATCCTCTGTCTTCGTTTGCCTAGTCAGGTAAACTCTTTTCTTCTTCTTTTGATGGAATCCGATTTTCTTTTCAGATATGTACCGAGAAGAAAACAATTCTTTCTGTTGACGATATCATTGCTTTGATTGGCGATAAGTTCGATGGGGTGATTGGACAGGTGAATTCTTCATGGGACTTCGGTTTTAATTATAAGTGTTTTCTTTTTTTGTGTTTTTTAAGTTGGGAATTTGTGTTTACAGTTAACTGAAGACCGGGGGGACACTTTATTCGCGGCCTTAAGCAGAGCAGGAGGCAAATCTTTCAGTAACATGGCTGTTGGTTACAACAATGTTGATGTTAATGCTGCTAACAAGTATGGTGTTGCTGTTGGCAATACTCCTGTAAGTTCAGTTTCACACATAGTTGCAGATAGCTGTATTTTTTCACCTTTGTATTCTGATTTTCAATAGGCTAGTTTAATCATATTTGGGTATGTTTCCATCGCCTTAATGAGTGCTAAGCCCCTTGTGTTCGATAATGGATCATATGTCAGACAGTGAACTGTAATGCTAAAACAATAAATAAACTTGCAGCCTAAGTAGTCACTAATACATACCTATCTTGTTCATATAGGAAATGGAAGCTTTTTACCGTGTGGAAAATGGTTTCAAAGTTGTTTCAGTAATTTTGGGGTAGAAATGTTGTGCTAATGCTAGTGCTAAACTGCTAATTTGGTGTAGGGGGTACTCACAGAAACAACAGCAGAGCTAGCAGGTTCACTTTCTTTAGCAGCTGCTAGAAGAATCGTTGAAGCAGATGAGTTCATGAGGGCAGATGTAACATCCTCAATACCGAGTTAGTGACTAAATTGGAAAGTTTCAGATTTTGGTGATTAAAATAGAATGAATGAATAGTATAAAGATATATATATATAAATGATTGTTTAGGATTGAATTGAAAAGAAGATGGAATGGAAGGGCAAAAGAGTCATTTGCAAGGAAAATTAGTTAAAGAAAGGATATATATGAGTACACGTGGGTTGAAAAGGAGAGAACACCAAAGGCTTCCAGAGTTCTCTTCTTCTTCTTTCTTCCTTGTACGTGTAAAGCAAAACAAAGGTGAGTTTTCTGATTATTGAGTTTCTTGTTAAATTTAAGATTGGGTTTTGATTATTAGATGATAACTAAGCTTAAGGAAAGCTTAGGTTATCTTAAAATCAAAGGATGATGGAGTTAGAAGAGATTAAAGATTAGAGGTTCTTGAATGAAATTTTGGAATAGAGTTCATATATAGAATTGGAAGTTAAATTTGACTTGTCATCAATCTAGTTAAGATATATTAAGGGTTAGAAGTTGAATTAAATCATGTTACAAAGTTGGTATAATTCTTGGATTTCACAAGGAGGATAGGATTTTTAGGTTTAAGATGAAATAAATGAGTATAGATTGGTTTAAGTATGTGTACTGGAGTTAAGAATATAAAAGGGGATGAAACATGAAAGATTTAAGCTGAAATTGATAAGTTTTCGAGTTCAAGATATGAATTCTGGGCAGAGTGCATCGGTGCACATTCAAAGTGTACCGATGCATCAAGAGAAAATCCCAGAATTTGTTGAAGGTGCATCGATGCATAAGGAGTGCATCAATGCACTCATTTAAATTAAATGAACATCGAATGCCATTAATGGATCGATGCATAAGGAGTGCATCGATGCACCTGCTTAAAATACAAACATCGAATAAGATTTATGCACCGATGCATGGGTAGTGCATCGATGCACCCGTCAAGGGATGCATCGATACATGGTGTAGTGCATCGATGCATACCTTCAATAAGAAATGGAAATAACTTTCTTTTAGCCTAAGGATTTATAGTTTGAAATATATCAATTCGTATGCTGATAAGTATCATTGTATTACTATGTAGATTTAGAGCATAATCTTATTCCAAAACAATCGAAGGATTAGAATCGAGTCAAAGCAAGGCTGAGGTGAGTACATATTAGAAGTATGGTACAATGGAATAAGACTTGTGATAAGTCTAATTCCTAGGCTGATTTTCATATCACAATAGTTTTAAACATGCATACATGATAATTATTATGATACATGCATAAAGTCTATATGTTCATATGATTTGATAAATGATATATGTGAATATATTTAAATGCACATGTGGCATGGTAAGTGATATGAGTTATATGATCACAAGAGAAATGACATGAATACATGAACATATGAAATATAAGAATAATGCCCATGATATACGATATGAGAGCTATAGGTATAGTTGGCATGCCAAGAGTTGAGGGTTCTACGTGGTCCTTCGGGACATATATGTATCCTTTGGAACATTTACAGTGTCTTTTGAGACAGATTTGATCCACTGGAATATGTATATGGTTCTTAAGGAGTGGTCCTTCGGGACAAATACAATATATAGGTCATTCGGGACAAAATTTCATAACCCCTAGTGGAACCCATACGAGTTGTGGTGACAACATAGTGCACAACCTCAATGTACTCGAATACCTTGAGTTCTCAAAAATGTACATGGGCCTATAAAAGGTTATCAAAGGTAATTACATTGTTATAGTTGTATGTTACCTTATTATTATAGTTTACATTGAATTGTATACGACAGGATTGAATGGATAGATTGCATGTTCATATTCATACTAAATGCATTATTATTATATTTATATGCCTCACTAAGTCTATGACTTAGCGTGTAAGTGATTTACACGTAGGTACCAAGAATCAGGAAGAGCGGAAATAGGGTGGCAAGAACAGTAGCACTGCTAGAAGATCAGATCAGAAGTAACGGATAAAGTATGTCTTTTGCCGTGTATAGTGTTGGTATGTAAGAAAAGTGTCTGTTACAAATGCTCTGATCAGTTTTGTCTTGTTTTGGTTAACTTGTGTAAAGTAACAGTGTTATTTTAATGAAAGTTTTAAATTTCCTTGATTTTTCGTCAATAGTCAAAGTTTGAAAAGTCAATGTGACACATCGGACTCGTATCCGGGTCGGGTACGGGTTGAGGGTGTTACATTTAATGGTATCAAAGCTACGATTTAGTCGATTCTCGGCATAAACCAGAGTCTAGAGTGTCCTATAAAGTATTCATGCCAACAAAATAGTGAAAACTTCTGATCTGATATAATAGTAAGTATATTGTTTTGCTAATAGAACGATATGGTTATGTTCTTATAGATGTCCGGACATGGTAGCTTTAGAAGTGAAGCGGGAGATGATAGGCCCGCTGAAAGTAGTAATTCACCTGCAATATACAAATATAGATAACTACTCTTGTGGTAAAACGGTTTTCTTCAAAAGAATTTGAATGGCCACTACAAAATGTGTCGGCACATTTATACAACCTATAATATCATTTTCTACCTATAATATTTAATAAAAGTATCGACATTTAAATTTTACCTTCAATATCACTTTCTACCTGCAATCGGTCACAAATGCTTCTTTACTCCAAAACCCCAAACAACACATAAAAACCCTATTCGCGATTACTGTAATAATAAAAAAACTAGGGTTTCGACAACATACTTTTTCGATTCGACTGCATCAACAAACAAACAAACATCGCTTTAGAAACGCCTTCTGAAATGCATCAACAATTACGTTTCGATTTCAAAAACTCGTTCGTTCTATCGATTTTCAGAGGATATTTAGATATGGCCTTTATATTTTCATCGGATATGTTATTTATATTTAATCGATACAAATACAAAAGTGTCGATACTTTTATGCCAGGTGTCGATACTTTCGAAAGGATAATTACCTATTTCTTTGAAAGTGTCGATAATTTATTACACGTACTTACGAAAGTATCGACACTTTCAATATATCCGGTATCGTTTTACCGGTTTTATCATTTTGATATCGGTTTTATCATATTTTTAAATGTTATATTGTTGTGGATCGATATATTTTTTTAAAGTATCGACACATTATAGGCGCTAAAATTGCTTCTCTTTTAAATTCACAAAGTGTCGATCCTTATATAAAGTATCGACACTTTCAATATATTCGGTAACGTTTTACCGGTTTTATCATATTTTTAC
Source organism: Hibiscus syriacus (assembly GCF_006381635.1). NCBI lineage: Eukaryota > Viridiplantae > Streptophyta > Magnoliopsida > Malvales > Malvaceae > Hibiscus > Hibiscus syriacus. The sequence continues at coordinate 4,229,724 of NW_024062795.1, forward strand.
CTGGTATATCATTTTGGATCGATACATTTTTTAAAAGTATCGACACTTTATAGGATTTAAAACTGCTTCTCTTTTAAATTCACGAAGTGTCGATCCTTATATTAAAGTATCGACACTTTAAATGTATCCGATAGCGTTTTACCGGTTTTATCATTTCAATACCGGTTTTGTCATAGTTTTACCTGTTATATCATTTTGGATCGACACATTTTAATTTGGATCGACACGAACCGACAAGTTAAGTTTGCTGGTTGCACAATTTTTTAATATTTCTTCATGACTTAGACATACTACATTATTATTAGTCAACATTTCCGGTAGCGCTAAACCGAATTTATTAAATATCTTTTAATGTATCCGGTAACGCCGTATATTAACCGTATATTAACCCGCCTTTCATGAGACAATCCCTTTTTTCATGCATGCAATTATGGCTATGTAACACTGACTTTCAATGGGTACTGCTTGTTAATAACAAAATTAAAAGGACTATTATTCCTTTTTAATTTTATAATCTAAAATACTAAACTAAAATTTTAATATAAACCTTAACACTAAATATGAATTAAAATTGATATTCGGTTGGTTAAAGTTTTAACACTGCTGATACTTAAAATTGAGCCTCAAACTCAAATAGTTATGGAGATGAGATCCATTATTATTATAGAAACCTAAATAATTGAGCCTCAACATTACTGATGTCACCATATTTCAATTAGGTGGATTTATTCATTGGCGCACTTTACGAATATGGTGATGAATGACTTGTTAAGAATAATGGTTGTAAATGTGTCTGACCAAGAATCTCATCGATAAATAAGAATAGAAAAGTTTTAAAGAATCAAGTTAATACATGTAACATTGTTGGTTGGATTGTAGAGGAGTAACGGGAAACGGCATTGATACTATATAGTAAATTTAGTGCCAAAATCAGGGATGTTTGAGGCTCAGAGGATAGCTGGAAGAAGCAAAGGCAATGCGGCACAACAATTTCTACCCCGACCTTTAAGCTGCATTACTAACAATTACTTTTATGTAAACTATAAGCTCTTTTTTGCATTGTAAAGTAATAGATTTCTTGTCAATAGGAGGAATAAATCAGGTGACTGCCCCTTGTTTTGTTTCTTTCTGTTCCTAGTGTAATATCTTTTGGAAAGACTCAATGCTTATAATTTTATCCCTTTTATGCTTTTAATGTTTCTTTTTTTATTTTCTTATTAGCAGTTGAAATTGATTGTTAGTCACGAGATAGAATTTCTTATTTGGCAGATTGGGGTGTTGATTTTCATTATTTATAACAATTAAACATTAAATCAAAGAAAATTGAAATTTTCAATTATAAATTATAAATTCGTCCCACTGACAACCAATTCTAAAATAAACTAGATTTACTTTGAAATTTTTCAATATAATCCGACAAAGTATATAACATTATGAAAATTATATGAAAGAATTGTCGACCTACAACTGAAGCCCATACAATGCGAGTGCAAGCACTTGAAACCCTTCAAAAGCATTCAATTTTCTCAACTCCGTGAAACATTGAAGGGTGAGTAAAGAATCAGATCCTGCTTGATGGCTCAACCCAGTTAGACGAACCACATTTAACTCTCTCGCAACTTTATCCAAACTACCCAACAAGCCGAAACACTTCAAATTATGTTTGACATCAAATTTTGTCACCAAGAAGAGAGACTAATAGTCCCATAAAAGAATCAAGATCATTCGGTAGCGATTGTTGAATTAAAACCTTAACTAGAAATCCAAAGTCATAAGAACCATGAAAGGCCATCCACGTTAAACCTCTGAAATAATTGAACAACCCCAAATTCCAGAACATCGTGGCAAAATCTCTGGAATCAATACCCTTCTTTTTATTCTTTCTGAAACCCTTAAAGTTGAACTCCCATATGTAACAAAACGGCGTATCGAAGTCTGGCAGATTACCTTCATAGTCCGAAAAAGTTAAACCTAGCTGAGTCATATCCAAAATATCAATATTGGATTTCATGTACTGATAATTGATATGCTCGTCTCTTAATGCAATGATTTCTTTATCTGCTTTGAAAATAGTATTAGGATATTCAGTGTCGATTGAAACTAAAGGATACTCAAGAATCACACTTTGAATTAATCTAAATTCATATTCCAATTCATCTCGAAAGACTTGTCGAACAATCACTGGCTTTTGAGGAAGCTCCATGCTTTGGACTTGAAGGAAAAGTTGCATTTTTCTTAGCACAGTGCGTTTCTATTAGCAGCAGAAGGAGGAATTGCGTTTTTTCGTAGCACAGTAGGAAGGATGAGTTGCGTTGAAGTGATTGGCTTATTTAATAGAGTGCTGGAGGTATAATATAGTCGGTAACAAAAGCAAACTCCTACTATAACTCTATCTTCAACTCTCAGAATATTTATTTATTTAAAAGCATCAAATGAATGCTACACGATCATTAGGATATCACTAAACAATTTTTTCGAGGTTCTATAACCACATTAAATATAATTGGTTGTAATATTTATCGAGTATCAAAATCTCTCATGATATTTAATATATGAGGACATGTTCGAAAGGTATTCTTGAAATAGTCGTTAGAATGTATGCACCTTATGTTCGAAGTAGTCTTCATTAAAATTCTTGAAATTTTCTTTTAACCAATTCATATAGTTCCAAGCACCGCTTTAATCATCCAGTTTCTTCTAAGCACATGATAACATAGACCATCCAATGTATAATTCCTATCAATCACAATACCATTATGGATTGAGAGACTTAACTGGAATAAAATATTATCTAAAATAATTATACGTTACACACATGCAAGATTTTTTCATGAGTATCGAAATAAGTGTTGACTGCAGCGTATAATCTCAGAGCACGTAAAACACTTCAACTTGCTTTAAGTATTATACGATGGATCTAGGTAAATACTTTCTAATGTTATAAATAAACAAATAAAACCAATTATATAAAGTATTTATTAAAAATATATTAATTAACCAACAATTAACAAAAATATATATTTTTTAATATAAGATAAAACGGGCACTAATAGATCAGGCCAAGAAGAAATGTTGGACGAAGCACGACCTCAAATCTGCGTATGAACTACAACTCTAATCTTAACGGATGAGTCGTAGAAAATGTAAACCTGAAACGAACGACTCTACACCATAACCATTCCATCAACTATCATATTGCTTGCATTCACGAGGCATATAATGAAAGTGCAACCTCCAATCTTATTTGATAAGACTAAATATATATGTGACTCTATCAACGAAGAATCACCTAATCCCGATCCCCGACCAAGAACAAAGAGAGCTTCTTACTACCAGTTTTCATCAAAATTATCCATAAACCCAAGTCACATGCAATACGTAGTCCCTCAAAGATTCTCTAAAATTCCACATTAGCACCGAGCAAGATCCGATTACTTTTATAAACCCCTGATATAAATAATTACTATGTTGATCACGCAACACTCCATCACAATGATGCATGCTGCCGAATGCCATTTGTGTTTAGCTTGGTTCCTATAATTAGTAAGTGAATTTTATAAATATTTTTATGATATTATTTTGGTAAGAAAGCTTCAAGTTTAGGCCAATCCGCGAACCTCCCTCTAAAACACAATTTAGGTTTCCCTCCACAATACATATGAGAAAGCCCCCCCCCCCCCCCCCCCCCCTCCCTCTTCTCATATAACTAGTCAATTTTCTTATTCTTCTTTTCCATCAATTTCATTTCTTTTGATAAAAGATGGCTTTAAAATCATCTCCCTCTACTCCAAATCCGCTTTACTTAAACAATACTACCAATGACAAGCCACGAAGACGATCTTGATCTCCTTCTCTCTCTTCAAGAAAGTGTTCTGGAAACGCCTCCTGCTTCCCCTTCAAATCCACATTCTCATTCTCCAGGTGAAATCTCGTCCATCGCTGAACACTTCCCCATATTTTCTCTGATCGCTGCTTTGACTTTATTTGGATTCGCTCATTAAAAACCCATTCTAGGTATCTTTTATTTCTCCCTAGTTGTAAATTGGGTTTCTGCTTCTGCGTTTTTCCTATTTTCTTTTGTTTGTAGTTTTTATGTATGGGTTTCGGTTATTTTTGTTCTTGCTTTCGAGTCTGATAATGGGTATCTCTCGGTTTATTCACAAGTTTATTTGGGCTAAATTTGTAGGGTACCTATCAGATGATGGATCGCCAAGGCAAAGAGGAAAATCAGACTTGTCTGTCTTTAAGAAATTTGTCGAAGATTACTTGATTATGAACCCAAACCAGTTGAGAGACATGCAAAGTCGAAGCCATCGAGTTCAATGATATTCGAGTTGTAAAGTTTTCAGGTTTGCGTATAAGGGAAGGCCAAGTTCAAACACTTCAACTTCCATAGATTTAGTTGACTATTCTGATTCAATAAACCACTTCACCACTTTTATGCGCTTTTCTTTCAAAACAAATCATATATACTAAGTGCCAAATGACAACATTTTCTTCTGTTTGATAGGAAGCAATTGGTCAGACCTGCGGAACTAAGTGAGCATTTATCTGATATTCGTTTTGTTCGGCTATCAACTATAAAGTATGTAATTATACTTTTGCTTGTACATTATGCTTATACATATTGTTTTTGAACCTTAGATTATTACTTGTTAAGGCTTTGATAAAGCATTGCTATACATAAACTTCATCAGGTAGATGACAATATATTTTGGGCTTTTTGCAGGATTTTGTTGAGGGAGACACACTTTATGGTTGTTGGGCAACCATAGGAGTGTTGACTGAAAAGGGAACTCCGAAGACTAGTTCAATTGGGCAGAGCTATTGCATATGGAAAATTGGGTGCTTAGATGAAAATACCATTTCTCTTTTTTTGTTTGGTGATGCTTATGAGCAGAATTGTAAGGAGCAGGTTGGAACAGTTGTTACATTGTTCAGTTGCAGTGTTCGCAAAGACTCCAAGGTATCAATTTTGCCATGTTTTAATTGGGTTATATCTGGTACCCTTCATGAAGAAAGTAATACCTTCTGTGTTGTTTTGTAGGGATCTGGATTTTCCTTGAGAGCTACTGCATCCAACCAAATTCTAAAGATTGGTACCTCAGCTGACTATGGAGTCTGCAAGGGAAAAAGAAAAGATGGGATGGCTTGCACGCTTGTTGTAAATAAGTATGCTACATGTCTTCCTTAGGGTTCTTTTGATATATTGATTGTCTTTGCACAATGGACCTTGTGTACTTGACCTGATCTAGAAATGGGATCGAGAGAAACATCTGTTTTGTAATAAATGGTATGCGTAATTGATTGATCTGAGTGATGTAAGAGTAGCAAGCATCTCAGGAAACACTTTAAAGGAAAAATCATTTACAATGATGCTAGTAGGCTTTTTGAATGAATGAATGAAGTTTGCTTGTAAAAACTTTCCTACAATTCATGGTAACTGTCATGTCAAAAGAACAGAAAATGCTCAACACTTTTTAAAACTTCATTGGTAGGTTCATGTCAAAGGAGTCTGGTTTGTGCTGAATGTTTGAAATGTGGATTGATGAATTGTGCGCTCGACTGATTCTTGAGAAACTCTTAGATACAAAATTAGATATGAAATCATGACTACATACTTTGTTGAGTTTTTTTGAAGCTATTTCATATCTTTGTTATGTTCTCTCATACAATTTGGTATCTTATGTTTTATCATGCAGCTACTTTAAATCAATTGAATACAAGGCTATATGTTATCCAATTTTCCTTGTTTGTTTGTCTGCGTAATTTATCTCTTTCTATTTTCACTCTTAATGTTTTCTTCTATTATTTCAGGCGTCAAGGTGCTTACTGCCAATATCACAAATCCGTAGGCATTGCACTACCTTTATCTTTGTCTTGTTTTACCAGCATCACTGGAGTAGGTTGTAACTTGTAAATCATCCCTAGATAACTCTTTTCTGTTATGTTCTTTAGAAAGCATCAGAAAAATATTCCACAAAGAGAACCGAACTAATGGGAGGGTAGGTGATTGATGATTCATTTCATTACCGTGTCCTTTTATTGTCAAATTAAATTGTTCAATTAACCCCTTTTTCGATGTTCACAAGTTGACATTTTTTGCCCTCTTATCTCACAGGAACTTGAGAACAGCATTTAGAAATCCTCCTATATCAGAAGGAATATACATGGTTTATCCTCTATCTGATAATACAAACTTGAAAAAGCCGTCTAAGCCAGTTAAACTACTGTCTGTGGAAGCACTTAAACGTGCACTAAGGTATTTCACCGATAGCATCAATTATCCCTTCTGCAACTATAAGCCCGTTTAGAAACAGAACAAAGTAGAGAATCGACTGATTTTGAACTGTATTTGAATGAGCAGCAATGGAGATAAGGTGACAACAAATAGACACTCGCAGGGCATAAGATTTCTTAATGCAGTTACAGGTGTTTGATTATAAACCATCTCTGCTTATGTTGATTGCTAATCTTATGCTATATCCCGTTATCGACGTTTGATAATATGTTATAAAATGCCAGGGGAAATGGGTTCCAAAGTAGCAAATGGAGTATCTAAAATGGTTGGGTCAGAGAAGAGATAAATTATAAACCTTTGCTCATTGTCGATGATTCGTATTTTCGGTCTTCTTTTCTTTTGCTTTAAAGATTCATTCATCATCGCTCAGGAAAGAATCTGTTGTAAAACAAGACACATCTCTACAAAGAAACAAACATGTAGATTCAAAGAGAAGGAAAGTAGAGCAGGAGCAAACTTTGGAATTCAATTGGACTCTGCGATGGGAAACTGATTAACCTTTCACTCCATGGTGCCATATGTTTTGTGTTTTGGTGCACTGAAGTTAAACAATCCTTGAGAAATTTAATTAGTATATATATATATATATATATATATATATATATATATTATAGACTGTTAGTTAGCCTAATTCTATAACACTTTGTCCACTAAGTTAGCCTAATTCTATAACACTGTGTCCACTAGGTGTAAATTAATGGTGGAATCTTTTTAACATCCAAGAATCTTTTTAGAAGAATAAAATAATACGCTAATTTACAAAAAATAAAAAAAAGTTAAAAGAACTAATGTTGGCACATTGCCGATTATAAAAGGGTAGGAGGGTCTCTAAGGACATGGCTGGTAGCAAAAACCCGAGAAGGTAGGTTAATGTGCAAATTCCAATACAATATTGAAGTTAAAGACAAATGTTTGGGGATTGGTGATGAATATTTACCCACTTCTGGCGCTTAATGAAAATATTAAAAACTAATTGATCAATAGAGGGGAGGCTTGGATTTGGTATATTTTATTATTCGAATTTGAAATTCTTTTAGGTATGTTTAGTTCGTGTAATATTTTATTATTGGACTAATAATGTTTTTCAAAAATTATTTTCTATTTTTGATTTACAATAATTCTTTCATGACCCATTATCAACTATTAAAAAAATTATAATTTTTCATCAGTTTCACATGTAATAATAATTCTTGACATTTCAATTTATATTATACTAAAATCTAAAATGCTTTTGAGGTATCATATGGTGCATTTATATGCGTTATTGAAGAAAAAAAAAAGGAAATATTATTCTCTTAGAGGTTTTGAGTTTGATAAGTTACATTTGAAGAGTGTTTGTAGATTATCAATAAATTAAGAAAGTTTTAAACATATATTATTTTGTAATAACCTCATATCATTTAAAAAAAAGCGTGATTTTAAAATGAAAAATTGGATAGTTGGTGGCTAAAATGAAAACACAACCTAACTTCGGTGATCTATTTCAAAAAATATTTTTTAATGGCTAAAGTTAACGTTTTTTTTATAATTAGATGACCCAACCATGTAGCCTGTCCTTATTCTAAAATAAGGACGGGTGAAAGTTAACTTTGTAGATCATTGTTTTAGTCGTCTTGCTTCCATGGTTGTCGGTCATTACTTTTCTGCGTGTTATTTGAATGTGATTATTATAAATACGAAACCATAAAGATGAGCATGGCATGGTCTTGGCTTTCGGCCCTGTTTTTAAGCCACCATTGTTAACAGCAATGGTTGTGATGTCAATTTCTCTCAAATACATTCATTGTGTTTTTATATCACTGTAATTCACATCAAACCAAACCATAAAAGAAAAAAGAAGTTGAATCATTATTATTAGCATAGCACCATCATTCTTTTCTCCCCAAATAAATTTCTTTATTAATAAACCCAAAATTGTTCATCATTCATTATCTCATCAAAAGTCAAATATAATTTTTTTGAAATATTGTCATTAAAATTTATAATTTCACATGTTAACTTAAATAAATTGTGTTTTTTAATTCAATTAATTAAACTTATACTCATAAAGGAATTATTAGGGTTTTCTAACTTTTCTTTAACCGTCTTTTTTTATATTTTTTGTGTCCTTTTTTTAATTTAGCTAACGACTTAATATTAATTATTAATCGTCGATGATTATTATTTTTGTTGTTCGCTTTCATATTATGTTCTTTATTTTTTTTATTTTTAAATAAAACTTTATACTATTGTAACACATTTTTTTCCTCTACTGTCTGACTTGTATATGGTCCACCTCTGAACATGTAATTAAACGGTCTCTGATCTCATGCAAAATTTACTTTAAAAATAATTTGGACCGATTTTTTTACGTAAAGCATATTTTTCAACGATTGACTGACAATAATGTACACGTGGCATGTTGTATGACAATAGTCGGTGGATCCGCTGATGCAAAATTACACGTGTGATTAAAAAGACGCATGAATTAGGTGAAAAACGCCAAATAATATTTCAAATTTTACCAAGCAGTCCAAAATATCAAATTTTGTCCGACCAATACTCCTCTACTAATTAAATGGAATTCATTCACACCAAAATTTCTGCACGTTCAAAAAGTAATAAAATTTCGAATTCAACTGATTTAAATAAAAAATGGTTTTTTTATGTAAATAGATCCATTAGTTTTACTAAAAATATTTAAAATTATAAATTTTTTTTATTTTAAATATATAATTAAAATAATTTTTATAAGACACAATAAACTAGTCACTCGATATCATACAATGACTATATAAGGAAACGATTAAAATTTGAACAAAATATAATAGAAACAAATATGTGATTACATTAGAAAACGAATCACAACAAGTGATTAAATTATTGAAAGACTACTAACAATTGTAAATCAAACTGAACATCGTAAGAAAACTATCTACGAACGTAAATCGTGTATTCAAGTCCAACCTGAGGGTCCAAAACAGAGAAACTCAACATGATAATAAATGTGACATCTTGATCAATCGATGAGACATTAAATCTAACATTTAAAAATTTTGCAAAATAAATGGTCAAATAACCGAAAACGTGTAAAAATATAAAATTATTAAAAGAAAAAAAATGAGAAACAAAAAATGCAAAGGATCGACGAACAATATAAATATCAATATCATTGCCTGTCAAACAAAATTAAAAAAAGTTGACAACCTTAAGGATTTAGAGAGGAAAAAAAGTGGTTGGGGAATTTATCTTAAAACTTGAATTTTATTTAATTAGTTACTTATTTTATCAATTATAATCGTCTTGAAATTTTATTTGTATTTATCGTATATAAAAAGTTTATATTATTAATATATGTGTATCTACTTTAAAAAATATTTATAGATATATCACTTGAAACGACTAATATATTATATTACATTTCATTATACGTTTTGTACAGAATAAAATAGGGTAATCAAATTGGTTTGTACATGTGTACTTGGGTGCACTAAAAAGCAATTAAGATGGCACATAGGTTAGGTTCAGCTCATGCTTAATAATCAGGGTACGTCATTTCCAATCACCTTCCCGAAACCTTTTTGTCCCATGTTTCAAAAGTGATCCGCCTTACCTTAATTACTGAAACAGTAACTGGAAATTTGACTATTCTTATCATGATAAAATCAACCTGTTTTTTTTTCTTAGTTTATTCAATTGCTTTTACTATTATCACCTTAAATAATAACTAGCTCTACTTCATTCACTTGGCTCAAATAAATCATAAGTTTATCATAAATGCTGATTTTTCAGAGCATATTATTAAGGGAGAGATACATGTAAATTTTTGAATCAATCTGATATTTTTATCGTATAGATCTAAAATAATATATTTATTAATATAAATATCTAAAAATTAAGTTTTTATATAAAAAATAATTAAATATATTTATTTTACTTAAAATTTGACATGAATAGTCTATATAAAACGAAATATTAAATTATTAAAAGATCATTCCGTACAAGAATTTATGGAGGTGTATAAAACCCACCAAACGCTAGTGTAAGTGGTCCTTATCCTACATGATTTGTGGGAAAAAAAATCCACAAATGAGATTAAAAATTATACACGTTCTTAATATTTACTTTTTAGATTCTTCAATAAAATTTAAAACAGACATATAATCAATAATAAATTTTAAAAATATATTTATAGAATCAAATCAAATTAAAATTAAATTGTCATCTTTAAATATACCCACCAAAATTAAAAAGAAACATTCAATAAATTAATTGATGAATGATATACGACCTATCTTTGAGATTTGCCAAAATCTCAATAATAATAATAAATACAAGTTTGAAATTGTTTATATTTAGTTTATAAAATTTTTGAAGTTAAGCACTGGTTGTACCTAATCTCATGTCTACATTAATTTAAGAAACACAGCCATATTTCAATTAGAAAAAAACAATTAATTAAAGAAATCATTTTAAAATTAACAATTTGTGTATTATTTTTTTATTTTTAGTTACTTGATGATTCGTATTATATCTAACAAGATCTTTTCCCCAAAAAAATTACAAAATAAAAATAAATTTACCCTGAAAAAACAAGAATCAAGAGGCAAAGATCCAAAAGGGTAGTGCTGGTCAACCCGCAGTAGCCGGTTTCTGTCACTTCATTCTCCCTCAAAACGACCTGCGACCATGGGTTTCGCGCGAAATTTGCCGGTTCCTTTAACAAGCTTATAAATAATTCTTATTCTTCTAATATTTTTCCTTGTCATCTCTGAAATGAAATTCGTTGCCCACTCTTAGCGGGAATTCCTTCTTTTCTTTTATATTTTTCGTACTTCGCCGACACTTTTATCTCAAGACCCTTTCTCAAAAAAGAATTAAATATTTAATTTTTAAAAAACAAAGTGGATTGAATATCTGCATCATCACCCAACTTTTCCTTTTTTTTAAAAAAAATATAACTTGTTTTTGTTGTTCTATAATTGGTTTACATTTACATACGAAAGAGTATTCAAATTGGTCGCAGCAGGTAGAAGGGATGATGTTCTTTGGCGGCAATATAATTTATAAAAAATAATACGTATTGGTACTCAAATCACTTGTCTTGTTGTGTTTATCTGTATTCTTTATCTCAAAAATTTCGGTAGATTTGTTTAGTCTATTAAACAATCTTAGCTTATGGCTCTCCCCCATCACTTCGATCTGGGTTTCCTTTTTTTTTCTGTGTCTGGGTTTTCAAATGCAAATATGTTAATGGGGTATCATTGATAATCTCAAAGGGTTAACTTGTTAAGTGCCCAGTGTTGTTGGGGTATTTTTGGATTTTTTAAGCTTGAAAGAACATGGTGATGGTGATTTGTTGTATGGAGAGATTGATTTGAATATTTCGAAGAATTTGAGGTGTAACTAAGCAGTAAGAGAAGAAAATATGCCTTGCTTTCAAAAGAAAAATGTTGTGGTTGGTATTCGATTTGATAATCAAAGCCGGGATTTGCTTAATTGGGCTATTGTAAAAGTTGCTCAGCCTGGTGATTGTGTTGTTGCAGTTCATGTTTCCCCGAGTTCCGGTAAGCCATTTTTCATTGCTTTTTCAGTGAATTTTGTACAATTTGCCTTCTAAATACTAAATTGAAGTTTCAATGTAGATCATGCTTTGGGGCAGAAGTTGTTGTTAGAGCGTTATCTAGAAGCATATGAAGGCCTGTGTTCTATAAAGAAGGTTGCTTTCATTACCGAAACTCTGGATTTCGATGGCTTTCACTTTAAAAGAATGAAAAAAAGATATTGATCTTTACCAGAATTTTCATGCTTGGCTTTCAGGTTAATCTTAAAGGTGAGATTTGTAAAGGAAGTTCGATACGAAAAGTTTTGATTCGAGAGGCGGTGAACTATGCTGCTGTTGCTTTAGTTGTGGGTATAGACAAGCTTGGTGCTCTTGGGTAAGTTGTGTTAAAAAGACTCAAACCTTTTCAGTTGTTTAAATTGGTGTGATTCTTAGTCTCATTACTCAGAAAAACAGATAATGTTTTCAGGGGTTGGACTTCCACGGCTAGATATTGCGCGAAGCGATTGCCAACGACTACCAATGTTCTGGCCATCAACAATGGAAAATTTGTTTTCGAAAGATCCAACAATAGTGAATCACCAGGTCTGGTTTTTAACCTGTCCTAGAAATAAGAAGGAACTTGTTTCATGTTTCTACCGTGGACTTCATAAGTAATTAGATGATGTACTTTCAATTATGTCAGGTCTTAAAGGTGATCCGAGACCAAGTCTTTGTTTGTCCGACAACCTTGGTGTTAGAGAATGTCAATCAGAATATGGTGACTCTGAAGTAGGGTCTGAGATATTCAGTTTCGAACGGATTCGAAGCTCCAAAGATGGATCAAGAGCCAGTAGTGAAGATTCAAAGATTGAAACATTGAATGTTATTCATGAAGACAAGAGAATCACTATACGGTCGATTCCTCTTTTTGCTATAGATAATTTAGACTATAAGCCTGGTTGGCCCCTCCTCCTGAGGGCTAGTGAAGCAACACCACAAGCAAAGCATGCCAGGAGTTTGTCGGTTGTCAAATGGGTGATGAACTTACCAAGTCGTTCCCCTCATGATCATACTCCTCGATGTTCAAAAATCAAGAAAATAGATCAGAGTGAAACTGAAGATGACAATGATGGGACTGGGACCAATTCATCTATGCAATATGAGTTGCAAAAATGCTTGGATATACTCCTGAAAACGAATTCATCAGATTGCCGATGGTATAATTATGGAATTCTAAAAGATGCAACTGATCAATTCTCCACAGGTTTTTATCCCCAACTTGCCTTGCAACCAATGATGTGTTCTTAATTACTTTTTTTGTGTTTTTTAAGTTTTCTAAGATTCTGTTTCATAGCAGAGAACTTAATCGGAAAAGGAGGGAGCAACCGTGTTTTTAAAGGGATCCTTCCTGATGGCAAAGCAGTGGCTGTCAAGATTCTGAAGTCATCGAAAGAGGCATGCAAGGATTTTGCGAATGAAATCGACATCATCTCCTCACTTAAGCATAAACACATCATGCCTCTAATTGGTGTCTGCATTAAAGATCATGATCTAATATCTGTCTACGATTTCTCGTCCAAGGGAAGCTTAGAAGAAATTCTGCAGAGTACAACACTACGACTTCAACTAGATCTGTGTTTTTTTTTCCTTTGCTTGATAAATGTTGTGGTAAACCATTGATCCAATCTAACATATATTGTAGGGAACAAAAAAGGAAAACATGCCTTGTCATGGGAACTCAGATATAACGTTGCTGTTGGAATTGCTGAAGGCCTAAACTACGTACATAATGAGCTTTCTCGACCTGTTATTCATAGAGATGTGAAGTCTTCAAATATTCTTCTTTCAGATGGGTTCGAACCAAAGGTAATTTAAATGATACATTGTTCGAAAATGAAATACGTCACAAATCGATCGCGTGGTCATTGTTTTTTTCCCGATGTGACAGTTATCTGACTTCGGGTTAGCAATATGGGGACCAACTGATTCATCATTCCTAATTCAAGCTGATGTTGTTGGAACCTTCGGGTATTTAGCTCCTGAATATTTTATGTACGGTAAACTTAGTGACAAGGTCGATGTCTATGCTTTCGGCGTTGTTCTACTCGAATTGCTATCAGGAAAAAGACCGATAAGCTTTGAGAATCTGAAAGGCCAGCAAAGCTTGGTCATGTGGGTAAGAGTCTTCTCTAAAATAAAGTGTTCCATTCACATCTGCATCAATGATCAAATAAAATTTATGTACTTGAAAAATTGAAGGCAAAGCCAATAATAGAGAGTGGAGATGTGAAAGGCATACTGGATCCAAATTTGAATGGAAATATCGATGACTCAAATGCATAGGATGGTTCGAGCAGCATCACTTTGCATCACACGTTCGGCTCGACTTCGTCCTAAGATGAGACAGGTAATCTGTCCTTTGTATAAGATCGTTCAAGAAAAAAGGGGTTAAATTACATTTACAATTTGCATTGAAGGATTTGCATTGATCCTTCAACTTGTGCAGATACTTGAACTCTTAAAAGGGGAAAAAACAGTTGAAAAATGGGGAGAGACAAACAATGAGAACGCAGAAAGCCAGGAACATCATAACGACGATGAAGTTTATCCGAATTTGAGGCCAGAGTTACATTTAAGTGTTGCGATGCTTGATGTTGATGATGATTCTACATCATTTAGTAGTATGGAGCAAGGCAATAGCTTCTCAACCGAAGAATATCTAAAAGAAAGATGGAGCCGATCATCAAGCTTCAATTAGATTCTTTGTTTTTTCTTCTTTTGGTTGGCATCTTGAAGTTTTTAAAACACGATGTTTGCCTCAAACCCAGCTTTGGGATTTGTTTGTAATGTGCAGTCAAGAAAGAAAGAAAAGGGAGAATAGCAGCACCCCGTGTTGAGGTGTACTTTGGAGAACGTTGATTGTTGTGAAAATAATAATATGATTGTCTATGCAACGTTTTCCCGGAAAATCAATTATAGTAGAACAAGCATACCCTAAATTCACGGAGAATACAAAAACCGAGTGGATCAAGAAAAAAAAGTAAGTTTATAAACAGCAACAACATATAAATGGGTTATATTCCCAGCCGTTGCTCAATGGAGAATTTTTTTTATGAATTACTCAATGATTCACATGCTTGTACCCATACACACTTGCAATCCACCAGGCCCTGATAACTCTCATACACACACCTGTTTTCATTTTCATACCAAAACTGTGCCAGCCTCGAGTGAAGATAAGGCTGCTGTTGATGATACTGCTGAGTCTCGGGAGAAGGAGTCGAAGAAACGTCCTTTAGGTAATTGAGAAGGGTTAAGGAACGAACCGCCTCTTTGGAGGATGAGTTTGTAAGATTGAGGGCAGTGAACCAGCTGCTGCTGATGAGATTACGAGGTCAGGCTGCATTGTAGGCTGAGGTTGCGAGGCTAAAGTGAAGAATCGAAGGGGGGGATCGGATCGTTTCCTCATCAGAAACCAGCAATTAATACTAACATGATGAATGTGCCAGGTGGTGCTTATGTGATGAATCCCTGCAATGTGCAATGCAACGATCAGATGTATTGCCTTCATCATGGAGTCAAAGATAAATCAGGAGAAGCTGCAGTGCTGAATGTACAAGGATTTAATGGTTGCGACTTGGATAATATTAAGTGCTTGGCGAATCACAACTCTGGAGTGAAGGAGCTTTGATGTTTCGATAGTGCTTTTATTGCTTTCACCCATTCCTATTTTGCATGTCATCAACAAAGCACAGCGAGTTTTCTTTTGCCAGTGTTTGCAGATGCGTACTCAACAACTCTTTAACTGAAATTTTAATAAAAAGACTTCTAAAGAGTGTAATGGTAACGTACATTATACATTATCAGTGAAAATTGTTGATCTGGCAATTTGGGTAGGTGAAAGATTAAATATTTATTTGTAACCCGAGTAGAATAAATTTACTATACGTTTCCGAAGTTAAAGCCTTATCCCTTTATTATAACCGTACCTAATTTACTTCAGTTTTTTAAGTTTTATGATTAAAATAATAAAGTAAAATTGACTAACTAGTGTGAGACATTAAAATAAACCAAGAATCTTTAATATATTTTTTATGCAACATTCAATCTAACATCCTTCATCTATCAATTAATCATTTGATTAATAAAATTTTCAACCTTTTTCATCAACACCCTTGTAAAATCTAAAGATTTCGCTTGCAAATTCAATGGAGTTCAGCCTACTAGCTTATGTTTGGAGTGTGACTGAGTACTTAAGATTTCTCGGATTCAATCTACTAGCTTAGATCAAAGAAAGAAAGACCCATCAAACAAAGTCTCAGCATACTGATGGGGCAGATCCGATCCCTAAATAACCTAATCTAATGATCACATAGAAACAAAGAAAAAAAAGGAGAGATAGAGAGAACAACAGAAACAGTAAATTTCTCGATCTACTAATAAAAAAACAGTTTTTGATAATATCTACAGATTATATAGAAAGAGAAATACCTGCAACTGCTTACGTTTCTTCTTGGGACTGCCATGAGAACAGTCAAACAGATCAGAAACATGATCCAGAACTCCCATTTTTCTCGTCTAATCTCTGACTTAAATGAACCTTTCTTCTTCTTCTTCTTCTCAGCTCTGATAATGAAACGAAGAAGGAACAGTGAAACAGTAGAGTATATACAAAGATAAAGGACGCTCCAACCAGAATATCCTTTCAAAAAGTTAAAAGGGTTTTTGGCTGTGTAAAGAGTGATAATGATGCAGACGAGTAAATGTAAGGAATTACACCGCTTAATTTATACAAATGCAAAAGGTTTTAGATAATTTCTTTCTTTCTTTTTTTTACTTACAGAGAGTTGTTTCTTCGCGGAAATCTATGTCGTTGGATTTTCAGTGGCTCGCTAGTTTTCCGACACGTGTCTGAGATTTTTTTTTTTTAAACTCGGATGGTGAGTGTATGGAGATGAGTAACAGACACCAACTTCGGACAGCGGTGTGTGCGCGCTAGTGGGGTCCATTTCAGCTGTTATTTTGTCGCGACTCTGGAGAGAAGAGGAAAATTCCACGCGCTATGGCCTTGGGTTGAGATCCACCGCCAAGTGTGAACCAATATCGCGGCTATCGCCTGACCATCTAGCCATTAATTCGGCCACGCGTTTCGGTTGTAGTAGTGTTTACGAATGATGGTTCGGGGCTTTTGATGCAGTGGGTCCCATGAGTTTGGCCTTTTATCTCAATCCAGCCCACATAATAATACAAACGAAAAAGAGGGCATATTATTAAGTAAAATTATGTTGATGTACGATAAGAATGATGGAGACTAGTAAACTAGTTCACATAATGGTGTTGGAAGTCTATAAGATGGGTTCGAAAGTTTTTCAAGGTCTTGAGATTGATTTAGAAGAATTTTAAGAGGATCATGTTAACGGAAAAGATTTATATAGTTTGATATAGATATATATATATATATATTAATGTTTTGAGTAATAGATAGTGTGAATCATAATGGATGTCCGATAAATGCTTTTGAAATGTAATTCTGATATTTTAGTTTATAATACTGTGAATTACTGCCTTAAGGTAATTTCATCCTAATTAATTTAATTATTATATTAAACATTATCCTCTAAGATTAATACATCCTTCTAAACTTTGTATAGCTTCCACGTTAAATTTACAAATTTTGTTGATATTTCAGTACTCAACAACTTGTATACTATACATCCAATGTCGCTCAAGATAGTTTTTATTGTTTTACCATGCACACCAAGCTATACTTGTTGAACAGTTGTGAACATTATCTGGGCCATTTCCAAAGCAGCTTCAAATACTAAGACCCCAGTTTCGCTCAATTTAAACTTACCAGACCCAGTTTTTGAAGGCTTTTATATCCGGTTTTGCCTGTTGGATCCAACAGCCCATGAGTTTTAAAGCAAAACATTACGTCATTATTATCCCCGGTATAATTTTTTTTGTTAGTAAATTATATCGTAACACGTAATTAATAAATTCAATATGATTTAAATATGTTGGATGAATCCATCAAGCGATTTCAATAAAAGGGAAAGTGTTGTTCTCTTCAGAGGTCATGAATTTGAATAGATATGTGTGCAGGGTGTGTGCGTTATCAATGATTAAAAATGATTATGAACGATTATTATCTTTTAATCACTTCATACTATTCAAAAAAATGTTACATTCTATTAACAGGTGAAGTGACCAACAACAGAGGATGGTTTAAGGTGAAGATGTGTGGTTCTGATGGTGGTTCCGATAGCCTTAGAGATGATGATGATTTACGGTGAAAGATGGTGTATGTCTTTTTCTCTTCATGGAATTGATATTTATAATGGTTTGAATACGTGTCAGTTAGGAGTTGTCATATCTCTTATATCGTATTAACATCATAGGATTTGAGAGCTTAGACTAGAAGGTTACAGTTGTCAACACATGATGAAAATGATTTATATGGGTGTGTTTATAGAGATAGTAGGTGATTGATATGTGATTGTTTGTGGGATGCAACTATAAGAGTTTGCAAGGTCTTGCATTTGCGTCCTCTAAATTTCGCATAGGTGACATTGGAAGATCTCAAAATGAAAAGTTCACTTATATGAAGGGTCGCATAACATATATTATAGGTTGAGCAGTAGATGCTTTTTTTTACCATAAAATTGACCAATTTGGATGTTCCTTTTAACGTTGGTTTTGATTTGAATATTAGTGGGAGAAATGAAAGGTTGCAATTGATGGCATTAGCGTGTGAGGGGCAAGTGCGGACCTCCCATTGCTCGGCGGTGGAATAGGTTGGGTCCCGTGAAATGAATGAATTCCGCAACCACTCATTCAGCAGTAGAATCATACTAGTTTCTTTCAATATATTATCTCTTTTTAACTCATCTTTCTAGATCATATAGCTTTCAAAGCACATGATTTTCAATTACTGGTATGGTTTTAAAAAAAATTAAATATTTAATTTATCTATTAATTTATTATTCATCGAATGTGATTAATTAAATTTTAATACGATATTAGTTGACAATGTGTTCAAACAATTCGACGAAATTCAACACAATTCCTTTAAGGACATGAACCAATAGTATTATCAATTTTAGGTAATAAAAAGCTGTTGTTCCTACCCGATGTAGCCAAAATGCCACCAACTAGAGCATAAAGCTGTTGTCCGTTTATGATATAGAGTGGGGTTATAAAGAGTGTGAGGTCAGGAGTGGCTTTTGGTAGCACAAAACTTGGTTTGGTTCAAAATTCAAAGTGTAAAAGTTGAAAAGAAAGGAGATAGGGTTGAAGTGGGACTTGTTTTGAAAACGTCAAAAAAAGAGGAAAACAAGGACCGGAAGGGTCAAATGGGTGGGAAGTGAGTTTCCTGGAAACCTAGAATAAGTCAAATTTAGAAAAGAAAAAGGCACATCTTGCTTTGCTGTAATGAAACCAAAGGGATAAGGGTTCATTGAGAAAGAGTGTTTGTTCATCCAGTCAAAGTTGCACGAGAATCACACATGCCATCGACTCTACACGAGTTGCGTGTGTCGGGTTCCAATGCTATATGTGAAATCCACCTGACATAGTGCATGCCTCACATTAACCAACTCCTTTTCTTGATGACGATGATGGACATGGAACAAATGCCCATTTTCTTTTTGCTTATTATGATTCATGCGACCACTACTCATTTACTTATTGTGCCACCCCCACCACAATAACCTAACAAAGAGTAACCCATAAAATGGGTTGAAATTAACTAGCTGCTCATTAACTTCATCTGCAACTTCAACATCTTTTATCTTTTTACACCAATATTATTATATATATGCTAATGTTCCTCTCTAGTGGATGGAATATCCAATAATGCCATCCCATTTTGCAAATATTATATATATCATCGAGCCTATAACATGGATAATTGCATTTATAATTAGATAAATATATGCTTCCACTGCAATTCTATAGGGTTCCACGTGTAACAGTGGCTTGTCTTTTGTATTATATATATATAGTTAATGGTTAATTGCTGGAAGCATCAAGCATGCATGTGTGGTTGCTGCACAAACACAGACAAGGAAAGCCCCAAATACAGCAGGTTTTGCTGTGGAGACCATACCCAGATATATACACTTTTATGCTAAACTACTCCCAAGGCCATTTAATTGTAGTTTTAGTTACAAACATGTCACTCTTCTTTTAAAAGTTACAAACATGACATTCAATTAAAATATTGTAATAAACAGATCACTCCATCTTTAAAATTGAATCTAATGTCTATTGTCGTCTGGTATAATAACATTTTTAGTCCCCAAAACTTATATATTCTATCAATTTGTCATAATTCAAAACAATTCAACAAATTTAATCATTCACATTTAAAGTTTTCGTTAATTAGGCTTTTTCTTTTTTACAATACTATCAAACCAAATGAGCTCATAGGATTAAAGCAATAGTTGGATAAGTTCATTCTAACATAAAATACAAATAAGTTACTATTAAATTGTTATTATAACAGGAAAGTAATATATCATTTATGAGAAAATAACATGCAATTTAGGAAATTAACAAAGACTAAAATGATGAGTTTTTTAAATACAAAAGATTAAATTTATTGGATTGTTTCGAATTAGAACCAAATTAATGGATTGTATAAGGTTTGAAAATTAAATCTATTATTATATCAATACATATTATTATTTCCTTCAATATTCAATCACAAATAACCCGTTTATAATAATATTTTAATTAATAAACATGTTTGTAACTTTTTTTTAAATGAACGATTTATTACCAAATCTATATTTAACTAATCTTTGAATGTAATTTACCCTGTATATATTGAGGCATATTTCTACATACATTTAATGTGATAATGTGAGTTTAGGAAGGTTAATTCAAACCTAAATAATCAAAATACATTTAGAATGCATTTGGTTCTCATAAAAAATATTGATATAATGATAAAAATTATCTAGCGGTTGATTAAATAATCATTTTGACTCCTACTTTTTTTTGTTGAGTATTTTGAATCCTAATGTTTTATTTTAGGGTAAAAATATCCCTAATGTTTGACTTAATAATAATCACTTTAGTTTTGTTCCCTTTTAGAGCATTTTGGTCCCTAAGTTTCATTTTAGGGTAAAAAATCCCTATTTTTAAGCATTAATCGTTTGTTGACTAACGATTTTCATCTCCGAATGGGTTTTTTGCCCCAAAATGTAACGTTAGGGGGCCAAAATGCTCTAAAAAATAACAAAGATTAAAATGATTATTAAATCAAACATTAGAAATATTTTTTATCATTATGCCAAAATTATTGGAAGAGACGGATTTTGTATTAAAAAAGTGTGAGATAAAATTAAAACATTTTGAGAGGCCAAAGCTGAAATTTTCTATATTCAAATGTCTTAATTTTCATACTATTCAAATTGGGTGCTGATGTGTGTATTGTTAAAAAGTTACCTTCACTTTCAGTTCATGCAAGAATCATGCTTGTGTCATGTGAACAATCTCAAGGAGTAATTAATATCATATCTTACACCCAAAAAAAACCAATCTTTTGTTGTTATTCATTTATTTGTTTCCCAAAATTTCATGAGAGCGTCAGTCAATAGGGACTGGTGTGGTCCTCAAAATGACAGTTTTTGTGTGTGTGTGTAAGTGAGTGGTCTAATTAGCCATTGTTTTCAACTCTCAAATTGTGGGCAAAAAAAACTGAAGAGGCAGCCATTGAAAGTCTCACTCATTCACAAGATACGACTTTTAAATTTATTGGTGGGTCACAACAAGGATAGGACCTTACCCCTTTGCTCGGTGCAGGCAGCAACCCCTCGGTCATCTAAACCAAACAACTCCTCGAGTCACCGTCTCGTCTCTTTCAAAGTCTTACCCCATTAATAAAAACAATTACTCACAATGCCTATTTTTTTCGCTTTGTGTACTTATATGGATATGAATAATTGAACGTTTGGTTTTGAATTGTCAAGATCTTCAACGGGTTTTGGTGTACATGTTCAATTTTGTGTTTGGTCGGATATTGAATTGATTTTGCGTTTGAGATACGAGTTTTTGAAAATTGACATAAACAAAAATATTCTTTTAGAAAAAAAGAAAAAAAACTTAATTTTGGTTACAATCCCTTTATTGTATTGTAATTTAAGGTTCGTTTACATTACATTAAACTTTTAATTTTACATCTATTTAGGATTGTTGAATCAGTGAAAATAGAAAGTTGAAATTAACTGCAGAGAATGAGAAGATATTCACAGAAGAAAAAAATATCAGTCCTCTATTTGCACTCATTCAACGATTTTAAAAATATGTAAAACTAAAAATTTTACACTATGTATAAGTGAATCTTGATCATACACACACATATATAACACTATTTAAAAAAATGTGATTAATTTAATTACATTAATTAAGAGTGTTATTTTCAAGGATGAACCAAGGGGGTGTTAAGGGTGTAGTTGTAATTTCTGAAAATTTCAAATCCCGTATAGTTTAGATATTTTTTCTGTATTATTCTAATTTATACCTAATGATACTATTACAGCAATAGAGGGGCTAAAACCCTAATTAGACAAAACAACTTTCTTAATCATTCACCAATTCATGGGTGGGATAAACAAATATAAAATTAATGAATGGTCACACCTTAATTAAAGGGGGATTGGGTCAATGCATGCGTGTTGTAAGGCACGTAGAAAAACCCAACCCCACCTTCCAAGAAACGAAAGCTCCATCCATACATTGCATTTTTAATCAAAACCCAGACTAATCACGAAACGACATTTTAATATAAAAAACAACGGCCACCAACTATATTTATCTTATTTTTAACGTGTCCAAATGAAATGTGAACCCTAAACGTTTTTTTACCTAAAGAATAGAGCGTTAATCATCGATTGTTATGACCCACTAATTAAGCAATGACATTGTTCCCGACACAAATCATTTTCAAGTTGAAAAAAAAAGAACGGTAATTTTGGTCTTTAGATGCACAAGTGAAAAACACTTGGCACCACATACGAGAATAGGGTTAGTAAAGGTAAGAACTTTTGGTTTAAAGCGTTGATCTTGAAGAATCCCTCAGTGTTTTCGCAATGTTCACGTGGAGGGTCCACCCCCTTCTCGCTCTCGTCACCACCACCACCACTACCACCATGTTTCCTCTCTGCTTCCTTTACGAATGGGAACGGAAATGACGCTTTCAATATTATGTAACGGTACTTGCATCTGGCCTTGGGAACTGTGTTTGCATAACCGAGGTTTTCTTTTTTTCTTTAGAATCTTGCTGACATTGGACAGTTTTATCGTGAATTTTTTGGATTTGTATCTGTGAGTTTGGAGAGACAGATCATGTTGGGGGATAAAAAGTTGTAGATTCTCGATGCCAATCAATCCGTTTTTCTTTCTACATTTCCAGGAACAATTTGTCTTCTGCTATTTATGTCAGTTTCAGATTCTCTCTTTTTCCTCTAACCCTAACATGAACATGTAAAATATTTTATCAACTTGTATAATATGATGTGATATGTTGATTCAACTTGTTTTAATTCGATTGAGCCGATAAGCACCAACTCATTGACGAAAAATCAGTCATATCATAAAAATAAGACAAGTTATTAAATTGCAAGCTGAATCTACTCCGTTTAATAAATTATTACATGAACCAGCAAAGTAGTTGTAACAATAATTAATTATAGCAATAATACTGAGGAGGTGCATGAATATTAACCCTTCGTTTTTGTTGAATTTGATAAGCTAAAATTTATTTCTAAAAACGCCCCATGAAATTGGTTTTTTAACCTAAATATTATCCCTTAAAATTTAATTTTTAAAATACTCTATTTCATACTTATGGGCCAAAATGCAAATGAGGGGAAAAGGGCTAAAAATGAAAAAAAATAGATGAATTTTATCCGAAAAGAAAAAAATACGTACAATATGTGTCAAACACACATGTTTACATGAGTCGAAGGGCAACGATAACAACGTACGTATATGAGTCTTATCCTTAATCACTCAATGTATGCATATTTAAAAAATTATATTTAAACTTAAAAAAAATATCTAAACAATGTGAGATTTGATAATCTAATAACTAAAGTTATTGATTTTAAGCTATCAAAGACAAGTCTTGAATTTGATCAAACACTAATTAGTATGGCTTGTTAAAAGAAGTTTTAAATACTTAGATCACAAGTATTTCAGAAAACAACTAGTAGAGAAATCTACGTATCATAATTTTTTTTAATTATTATACCCATATGAGTCTGATCAAGCTTAAAACATGTACTTTGCAATTGAGGAAATAGAGTGGGACATACTATTCGAAACCATTTTATGGACTATATGGCTACATCAGAACACTTGCTCTTTTGATCCATAAAGCATTGGAGTAGATAGCGTCATGGATCGCAGCCGACACATGCAGCAAGATAGCCAAGCAGTGACATTATCAGCAAAAGGAAACGATGCAAGAAAGACACAAAGTCACCAAGAAACAAAGACATGGACAGCTTCCCAAGTTGGCTAGTGCAAACTGAATACGGATGGTGCACGTAACAACAATACGGGATTCACATCATGTGTAGGAGTCATCCGTAATTGGGAAGGTAAATGGATATTAGGATTCTCTAGATCTGTCGAAATATGCTCAGTCATGGAAGCAAAACTCAATTTCGAGTGCGTATGAAGGGTTACGACAAGCATGTAGAATAGGGGAACAGAAGGTAATTGTTGAAGTGGATAGCATGGAGGTGGCTAATAGACTCCAAAGGAAACAAAAAAAAAATGAAGTGACCATCACACTGTTGCAAAAAAAAATCTTCGAGCTAATGGGAAGAAATTGGACGGTCGTAATTAATCATGTTAGCTGCGAAGCAAACAAAGTGGTTGATAGCCTTGCTAAAATCATCAGCTCCGGAACCATAGACTACTGAGTTTTCTTGGATCCTCCAGTCGAATCGGTAAATTTCATGTTTTAAGACAATAACTCCTCCGGGTAATATATTGTAATTAGGTAGCTTATTTTCTCCTCCCAAAAAAAAATAGACCTATATACTCAAAAATTTATTATTTAGTTAGATACTAAATTTTTAAATTTAGAGGGGAATAATAATTGAAATATACAAGGAAAGTTGTGGATCAATTATCTTCACATTACAATGCCAACAACAACATAATAAACATTTTTACCACGTGGGTTCTAGGTAGAATAAAATAATGAAATAAATGAATTTCGGAGTGCACTTATCTTGATAGATTGTTTAAATTCCTTAGTGGCAGCAATGTTAAATAAGACTTTCGGTTACTCTCAAATTGTTGGATTATTATTTAATATAAACACACACTTGTTCTAAATTCTGAATTTGACATTGAATTATTGATTCCATAGGTGTAGTCGTAAAACCTGCATGTGTACGTCGATTACGTGGCATCTGCATTCCTATACGATCGTTATTATATTATCCTATGCGCTCCTTTCTTGCCTTTTCATTTAATTATAATTAAAATCAAAATCAAAACCCATTATATGATCTCACCCTTCCCTTCTCTCTTATAAATACACACCAACACCCTTTACCATCATTTTGTTTTCATGTCTACTTTGAGTTTCTTTGATCCAAACTGCAAAAACCCATTCCAGATTTCCATCTGTTATCTGGTCAAAGCGAAGAGATTTGTGGATTAAAAGAAAAAGATTGTTTCTTTTCGAGGCGTTGTTTGTTTTTGTTTGGTGGTTGAAGATCAAGGAGAACATGGCTGTACAAGCGCAGTTGTATGCTGATAATATCGGGTTTCCATTCTGTGGTTCTTTGGATTTGATCGAAAATGGTTGCGGTATCGGTGCTGGTGCCGGTTTCAATCAATACGGTTTAAGTGTTCATCAGTTATCACACCTGCAACAACTGCAACATCAGCAGCAGCAATTTCAGTATCTACAAAACCAGAAGCAAAGGAACCAGAATCTTGAATCCATGATGTTTAGCCAAAACATGGTTTCTCAAGTCGAGAAGCAAAGGCACGAGATTGACCAGTTCATCAAATCACAGGTTAGAACCAAAAAAGAATAAAAAATCAATCTTGGGATTTCTTCTAAATTGGGTTCTTAATATTCTTTTCGTTTGATTTTAGAATGAGAGGCTGAGATTGTTGCTGCAAGAGCAGAGGAAGCAACAATTGGCAGTACTGGCGAAGAAGATCGAAACCAGGGCGTGTGTTTTACTCAACCAGAAAGACGAAGAGATTGTAAAGGCGACGAACAAAGCAATGGAGCTGCAAAATCTGTTGGGAAGACTCGAGATGGAGAGCCAAGCGTGGCAGAGAGTGGCGCAAGAGAATGAAGCGATGGTTCTCTCTTTGAACAACCGGCTCGAACAGCTACGGGAGCAAGCCTCTTGTCGGTTCAACAACAGCGTTGACGATGCCGAGTCTTGCTGCGAATGCGAACCTGAGGAAAACAACAACACTGTTTTCCAGGCCTATCGAAGGAAAGAACACGACGAAGAAGAAAGAACAATGGTTTGCAAATGCTGCTATCGTCGAGATTCGTTCGTGTTGTTTCTCCCGTGCAGGCACCTCTGTTCGTGCAAGGATTGCGCGGTTTTTCTTGATTCTTGCCCCGTTTGTAAAACAGCTAAGAAAGGTAGCATAGAGGCATTGGTTTCCTAGGCAGGACCAGAAAAAAAATTCATGGAAAAAAAAAGCTAGGAAAGGGAAAGATCTGATCTTGATGATGATGATGATGATGGATGAAAACAAGTAAGCCATGTGGATGTTCATTAGGTTTTTTGTTTGGTTGCCTTTTTAGGTTGTACTGGCATATTAGACATTGTAATTAAACAAGCAAAAATAGAAAAATGAATTGAACAGACATTTACAGGGATCTGATCTTGAAATTATTGACTAGGTAGTGGTGGACTGGTTGCAATAATATATTACTCCGTATGATTCAGACTGATCCTTTGATATTATTTGGGGCTATTATTTCTGGGTTTGGCAGTCACTGGTGAGATAATTTTGAACGTTATGTCAGATTTGAGAATCACAAGCTATTCTATGTTTAATATTAGGTTCGTTTTAGGATTTTTCTTTTTAATTTGGAATTAAAAAATGAAAAATTATATATTTGTAATCTTATATTATATAGTATGTCGGAGAAGTGAAAAAGAGGCAAAAAAAATCTGTAAGTAATGTTATTGGATTTTCCACACTAATTCATTTGAAGTCATCTTTTAAGTGGTTATGAATGTACGGTTTTGAGCGGCTTAAGTGTAACTGGATCCTGCGACCGTCATGAAGTCAGACCTTATTCTGACTGTAGATTTCGGTTCTCTCCTATTGATAAAAGTCATCTATGTTATTTGAAATCAAGATTAGTTTACGGAGTTTCATTGAATATCAAAAGAGTGCAACAATGTGTTGATCGACTTGTGAAGATGCTCGCTCTTGACGAAGAAGAAGAAAATACATTGATTTTTTTTACTTTTTAATTCCTAACTCAGACTTTCGTTAATGAGTTAACGGGAGTTAATGTCGAGATACTAAAATCGAACAAACTGTTAACGTAAGAGACCTAAATTATTATTCTTTTAAACTAATGACCAAAATTGAATTGACCAAAAACATAAAAAAAATCATCTGTGTTTACCCCAAAAGTTAGGTTGAATATGAGTAAAGGCCCAAGTTTTTATTTATCAAAAAGTGCCTAAGTTGGGTATTTAATGATTTGGTCTTAGTATTTATTTTTGGATTAGATAAATACTACTAAAAACATATGCCCAAATTATTTATTTTGTTTAGACCAGAAAACCAAAACCAAAAATCAACCAATTAAATTTATTTAAACCAAATTTGTTAACTGCCTAAATTGGATTATTTCATTAAATTTAATTGGTTAATCATTTTTTTGCTCACATTTATCTAAATTCACTTATTAATAAATCTCTCGATTCTATTGTTTAAATGTTAAAAAGTTAAGTATGGAATTTTTCATATCTAAGTTTTATAAGTTTTGAATTTCTATTTTTTTTTTGTAAAATATTAAAAAATTAGTTTGGATTATAATCATTTTGTATAATACAATATATCATACTTTTTAAAATGATTTATTTCTTAATTTTAAAATTATTAATATAATATTTTTATGTTTGGGTACAAGTTTACTATGATAATTTATTTCAAATATTTTTAACTAGAAATCAACTTTTAGTTTAAGCCAAATAGAGTTTAAATACAAATTTAAGCCAATAAATCAACTTTAACTTTTAATTTGAACTAAAAAAATCAGGTTCAAATATTTAATTGGACCAAAGAAAGGTTCAGGTGTGAAATTGAACATTAAAACCAAATTCAGGTTTCAAAATGTATATTTACCCTTGATTTATATCGTGTACACCATTTGGGATTGGTATCAAATTGTAGGCGAACTTTACTACAATTAATTGCTATATTTGCTGGAATCTCTTATTATCTAATAAAAATTGCTATAATTAAATAATCAAGAATAAATGAAGGATTGTTTGTGTATTTTACTCAAAAAGAATAATCTTTTCCCAAGTTAGCCAATGTATGAAAAAGCTCGAAGAACCGTATTTTATTAACTTCAAAGATTACAAGATAGTTATCATATTATTCCACGAGCAAGTTTAAAGATTATTGTTTTCCCAACTGTGATTAAACAAAGATTAAATCTTTAAGCAAGGAATCAGTTCAAAGGCCGTGAAAAAAAACTGTATACCTCGAAGCTTTGGCTGTAAAGGTAAGGGCTTTCACATTTCTCAGATTCGTGTTTTTCTTTTTTTCTTTCATAAAGATCTACACTTCACCCAAAAAACATCAACTATTTGCTCTTCAAGGTCGTACCCAGATCCAATTTCTTCTTATTTAGGCTAATTGTTACTCTCAATTTATTTTAACCCATTTTTTTTTCTTGCAGGTTTGATTCTTATAGATAAATTTCAATGGCCAACAAGTCTAAGCCTAAGCCGAAACCAAGCCAGCTCTCCGTTTATCTTTATATTCCCAATATTATTGGTTAGTTCTTCTCCACTTTTGAATTCTTAATAGGTTTTGAGTTTAAAAGCTTTTCTGTGGTTATGCATGAAAAATTACATCTTGGGTTCTTTGGGTTTTTTTTAAATAAATAAATAAAACGTTTTTCATTTTGTGGTTGTAGGTTATATAAGAATTCTCTTGAATTGCTATGCTTTTGCTATATGCTTTTCCAGCAAAAGACTTTTTTCTGCTCTGTATTTTCTAAGGTGAGAATTGCATCTAACATAGGACGCTTTGTCTGCTTTTTAGAAATGATTGAATTGATAGACTTGAATATGATTAAATTTGGGATTGCAGCTTTGTTTGTGATGCTGTGGATGGTTGGTGTGCTCGCAAATTCAACCAAGGTATGGTTTTTAATCTTTAAAATTTGTGAAAGTAGTCCAAGTAATAATGTAAAGATGGCATGTGTGCATTCTAAATTTAGGATAAAATATAGCACATTGAGGAATTTAATTACTTAAATTATCATTCTTTGTGGAATGTTAAAAGGAAGGTATGTCACACTGGAACGGCATCTCTAAGATACAAAATGTGATTTGTTTTTTTCTCAGCTTCAACATTCGGAGCTGTTCTGGACATGGTAACAGATAGGTACACTATCTCTATCTGTGATAGAAATTGAGCTTTTGGGATACCTTACACATATATAGTCTTTTTTCAGTAAATGCTGGTAGAAACTTTGAATTACATAGTTGTTTACATAGTGGTTCTTCTCGATTCTGTAATTCAGGATTAGCACTGCTTGCCTACTGGTTATACTTTCTCAAGTGTATATGTAAGTTTTCTTCCATTCATTCGTTTGTATTTATATTGCCAAATTGATATACTTGCATCCTGCTATATCTGTCACGTTTTTTGCGCAGGCCTAGCTTGGTTTTCTTGTCTTTGCTAGCCCTAGATATTGCTAGCCACTGGCTGCAGATGTACAGGTTGCTGCTTTTCCTTGAAACACATATTTCATTCCTATTTTTTTATATAAAAAAAACTCAGGTATGTCTTTACTTGTTAACTCTTCATATTTATGTTGCAGTTCATTTCTAGTAGGTAAGGCTAGTCATAAAGATGTGAAAGATAGCTCCAATTGGCTTTTCAAGCTTTACTATGGAAACAGGATGTTTATGGGTTATTGTTGTGTGGCTTGCGAGGTAATTATAAATTTTAAATCATTTCCACCATTTACATTGACATGTTTTTTGGTACTTGTGTATTGATCAAGAAATCTTGAGTTTTACAGGTTCTTTACATAGCCTTGTTTCTTATTTCGAAAAACCATACTGAAGATTTGATGGATGTGAGTCTGGATTCTTGTGTAATGCTTCCTTTCCCATTTAAAGAGCAGATCCCTTTGCGTTTTGATTTCTAACTGCTTTGATGTTTTTTTTTTCATTTCAGGTTGTAGTGACTACCTTGAAAGAACATTCACCTCTTTCTATTCTTGTTGGTATCAGCTTATTTGGGTGTTCAATCAAGCAGGTCATCAATATTATACAGGTAGCCACATATGCTTTATAACTTATTCGAACTTGCATCAATTTAATTCCACACTTCCAGTCAAATTGTTGTAATGGTTCTTCAGATGGTCTAACTTGGTTGATATATAAGATGGGGAATCGAATTGATGCTAGACTTTATATGGATGTATGAATACTTGGTATTCAACGTGACATGAAAAAAGATACTTGCATTTTGAGCTGTACTTTAATTTGATCTTGAGCTGAACTTCCTAGATCAGCTATTAAGATAAAACATAAGTTAGTTTCCATTAGAAACACCACTGGTTCCGATTGAAACAGAAAAAGTTCTCAGTTTATATTAGTTAATTCCTAATTAACCAATGAAATGCTTGAGGTTTTTATTGATTTTGCTCGAGCATCACACCAATTAAACTGTTGTATGATCTGGATCTTAGTGGAGTTTATTTGGTGGTTTTCAGATGAAGACGGCAGCAGACGCATGTGTGCTTTATGACACTGAAAAAAAGCAGAAGTCATAACTGATTCGAGTTTCCGAGAGCAGAGTTTTGTTTCTAGCATCGAGTGCATATATCCATGACGTTAAGGTATAGATGTTGACACTGATGACTCCTTTTCCAAATAAATATTTGTTCAGGGTGAGAAGGCATCCTTGATTTTTTCTGTTTCTTTTGGGTTGAGACTTGAGATGTAGGTTCAGATTTCTTGAAACTGAAATCCAAGCGGTTTAATTTTAAATTTAGCTGTGTTCAAATATGAATACGAATATGAATGGTAAGTGTTTTGCTCAAATCTCAGTTGACAATGGAAGTATTTGAAAATAGAAATAGTCTAAGCAAAGTTTAGAGCACAATATGTTGCTCACTTCGCTTCGAATATTTTTGGCATCACTCGAGCAAAGTGGGTGCATTTATCCAACATTGTATAATGGAAAAAAGAGTAATGATCTCGTGACAAGTGGACATAAGTGTTTTTACCTTATTGCTTGGATAGCCATTGTTTTGATGTAAACTAGCATAGATAATTCAAGAAATATAACTTATGGCATAACAAACTCGATATTCTAACCGTAGTAATAGAAGAATTTTTCCAAACAGTTCTACTACAATGAAACAACAAAAGGTAATTGGTGCAAAGATGCTTCTCAGATAAAATATTGCTGAAAATAAATCCGAATATGCTTTCTAACATCTTCACTAAGTTCTAAAGAAGCTGGGGTGAATATCTTGATGGAGTGTCAGGTAGATCAATAGAGACTAAATCCGAAAAATTGGCTTACGATGATGGCTACTCCAAGAGCAATGGCTACAAGAGAAGAAGCCCATGTAAGTTTTTCAGTAATTCTGGGAACCCTATCCTTTAATGCTTGACTGCAAGAGCCTATAAACACAGTATAACTTCCCATTGCTACCACAGTTCCAAGCAAGAACATTATTAGGAATGCAGCACCAGCCAGGCGAGACGGTAAAGCAAGTGCTGGCAAAACCATCATTAGTGCATCTGGCTGCAATCCATGAACAATCCCTGTGGCAAAAGTAGCAAAACCAATCTTCTTTTTCCCTACTATCGGGTTTTCAAGTGCCTCGTAAACGCTAACATCAAAGTCACCATTTTCTAAGGCCACACAAGGAGTAGGAACTTCTGAAGCTTCTTTTATACCCATAGCCCCAATAACAAGCAATGTTAAGCCCACCACCCTTGTACCCCAAGTCCGGATAATTTCAATGTGGAGGCGATCCTTTAGTAGTAGAAATAGTAAACCAAAAATAACCTGACCAGCATCATGGCCACAACCCCATAGAGCTCCAACAACAGCGCTTTCCATTCGAGTCCGACCAATAGATAGTGGAGCCAAAGCAGCAAGGTGGTCAGGCCCTGAAAGGGTGTGTAAGCAACCAGCAAAGAAACCGGACACCGCGCTACTTACTAATTCAGCACGAATTACTCTCCCTCCCACTGCAGCAGCTGCAGTTCCACCGGCTTTAACGCCAGTTTGAAAAGTTGCAAAAGCTGCTGGTGCAAAAATTGGTTGGATCAATAACATGATAATGGCAGAGAGTGCTATAAACGTCCCAGCTGTGATTCCCTGAAAAGTTTTCACAGAGAATTTAATACCTAATAAACTGTAAATGCTATGCTAAATGTGACAAATGCATAACAAAATATCCCCCAGTCATGGGATGCCAGCTTTGACAGGGATTTTCAGATTAAATTACATCTATTCATAGTATAGGCCGTTCTGCCTTTCATCTACCCAGATCTCAGAATCATGGTAGTCGGCAATAGTGAATGAATCATATTTAAAAATGCACGAGTTCTACCTATGATAAAAAACTACACAATCAACCACTAGCAATATCAGTAGCTGTAATGGTAACAGCAATAAAATTTTAATCAGCTCATGGTATGATAAGCTCTACACAAATGACACGGATGCTTTGCCGCTGTACATGAGCAAAGTAGAACTCTTCTTCAGCTTTTCGCGAAGTTCGGCCAGACCTAATTCATTTAACAAGAAGTTGCAAAAATAGTAGACTCTTACTAAAGCTGGTTCCAGTCCATTATTCTAATCTACTTAACTGATTGGTCTAAATTTGCAAATGTGTGCATAAATCATTAATGTCTAAATTGGAATCTATTTGACTGTACCAGCTAGAACCAAAAAACTGAGGTAATTGAAACTCAATATCCAGTTCCCTGTTTATGATTCTTCACTCTATAACTAGAAATCCTTAATCGAGTATTCACTTAGTCGACCTTTGCACTCAAATAAAAAAATATTCCAATACGATAATTAAACACAAATTTCGGAATTTCTTAAGTTCAATTGAAGTGATAACAAAATAAAAACCCTGAAAACTCCTCAAATATTTCTTCTATTTTCTTTCATCGATAAATGCAAGGGGAAAAACTTGCAGTAATTCTATAAATAATAAAAAAAAACTTGTATAGACTATATACCTTTCTTTGTGCAGAGGCTTTGATTGCAATAAGCTTGAGAAAATTGAAAGTGGGTGTTGCTGAGTCGACTCGCGGAGATCCCGGTGAAGGCCATTCATTGCTGGGAGTGGATCGGGGATAAGAAAAATGAGACGGGTTATTATCGGCCTTGCATGAAACTGAGATGGTTCGCTTGAGTTGTGGCCGAGTGAGTGAAGGAACGAAACAGAGTTTAGGAGAGCCGAATATACCGAGTCGACGTAGAAAAGGAGAGGGCTTTCGAGAGATCTCCGAAGGGGTTGGAGAAGAAGAGTACAGAAGCCTTTCCATGGCTTCCCTGTAAATTTTAAGGCTTTAAAAAGATTAAGATTTTAGCAGAGAAAGTTTGGAATTTGTTGAAGATAAAGTTTTGGAAGGCAGAAAATAAGGGGTTTAACTGAAAAATGAAAATGGGGATTATATTTAGTTCTAAAATTCATCTTTGTATATATTTTGACTAAACCCTACCTTATTAGTATTTTGAATTTTCTCCAAAATTTAATCTCACAATTTAGAGAACCAATCAAATTCTAACAAAAATGTTGTTTGGGTTATGCTTCTCCCATTAAAATTATATATTATTTAACCAAAAAATTATATATTATTTTGATGAAATATTAAAACAATGGGTAAATTATACATATGATCACTTAACTATTGTCTCTCTTTCACTTTAACCATCTATTTTTTAAATTTTATCAATCGGACCACTTAACTATTTAAATAAAATCAATAAAGTCACCTGCAGATAACATCTAATCGAAGGATTGATTTAATAATTAATAAAATTAATATAATTATATATTTGATCCCCAATACTTATACAATCTACTAATTTGATCCTAATTTTAATGACATGTGTCACAAATCAATTAGAGTGAAAGTAAATGGGAGAAAGATTTGCAGTTGTTAAAAAAATTAAATATTATCCAATACATTGGTGTTAAAAAAATTAAAAAGATCCAACTTAATCATAAAAATTAATAATAATAAAAAGTATAGTCCTTAGATGAGTTTTATATTTGATAATATTTTTAATTTTTTCAAGAAAAAATCTTCTCCGGCCTCACACATACATACGGCATACGGTTCTCGCGCTAGCCCACTCCCCCCACACGCACGGCACACCCGTGCAAGTTGTTGCGGCCCGTTCTTGTAATTGGGTCAGGCTAGCTTTTAAACTTTTTAATTTCAGTCGATACCAGGCTGGTTATTAAAACCCTTTTAATGTATACTATATTTTATCAGAAAAAAAATAAATATTTTAGGTTCAAAATATATTTGTAAAATTTTATTTAATAAAATAAATAATTCGTATTAACGTACTGGCATATTTTTGAGTAATTTTTTTATAAAAAGAAATTTCCATTCTAAATTTCTTCGGTTTTAGTCCGTTTCAAGTTGGCCTTTGTTTTCTCTTGTACACTTATTTTGGAAAAAAGAAATTAAAATTTTTGTTTTAAATTCTTTTTATTCCAACTTATGTTCAGTTTTATTTGACATTAAATCGCTGTTGGTAATTTTAATAAAATCGGTGAAACTGTCAATATTTTTTAAATTCAAAATAAGTTTTAATTTCCGAGTAGCAAATATCATTTTATTAAAATTATATTTAATTATACGAACTAAGCAGTTTAAGTGGCTCATAGATTTGTTGTTATCCCTTTAGATTTCGGATTTGAGCACCGCGTATGCAATGTATGAGTGTTTATTGTCAAATGATCGAGAGTGTTTGAACATATATGACCTTATATGCAAAAGGAACTTATTCATAAATATAAATAAACTGAATATACTTCTGTTCATGTTTATTTATTTATTAAATGCACATGAAAAATATTATTTATAATCGTTTATTTAACGTAATAAATAAATATAAACAAATATTATACGATTTTTTTACGAACAATTAATCGAAGACTTTATTCATCTACACTCTAATTCTCTCTTTTAATTGGTCATCTATAATTTGTCCACTTAATCGTAGGCTATTTCCGTCATTTGAGAAAAACATATATATGGTTCTCATACGTGTCACCCATATGCAAAAGACATGTCAGCAATTAAGTTATACCACAAAACCAAAAGCATCATCCCAACACTCACCGCAGCCCCAACCAGTCCATCCTTCTATCCAAAACCAAAAGGAATCAAAATCTACAAACCAACAATCTTATCTTGCTCCACATGATTATCACCCAACACCGACGATTCAGACTCAACAAATTTCTTCATTTCACCAATGATCCCATTGCAGACCATTTTAATTCAGTGTCCCTCACCACACCCAACCATTGCTATAAAAGCAAGAAACAGAGTAAACTGAAATTTAAAAAACTCAGTTTCCAGCTCCGCTCTGTTTTTTTCAGTGACTAGTTTCAATGGCGAAGCCAGTTTCGATCGAAGTGTTGAATCCAAATGGGAAATACAGAGTTATCAGCACAAAACCCATGCCTGGAACTCGATGGATCAACCTCTTGATCGAGCAAGATTGCAGTGTCGAAGTAATTACGCATTTCTCTTCTCTAAATCCTCTGTCTTCGTTTGCCTAGTCAGGTAAACTCTTTTCTTCTTCTTTTGATGGAATCCGATTTTCTTTTCAGATATGTACCGAGAAGAAAACAATTCTTTCTGTTGACGATATCATTGCTTTGATTGGCGATAAGTTCGATGGGGTGATTGGACAGGTGAATTCTTCATGGGACTTCGGTTTTAATTATAAGTGTTTTCTTTTTTTGTGTTTTTTAAGTTGGGAATTTGTGTTTACAGTTAACTGAAGACCGGGGGGACACTTTATTCGCGGCCTTAAGCAGAGCAGGAGGCAAATCTTTCAGTAACATGGCTGTTGGTTACAACAATGTTGATGTTAATGCTGCTAACAAGTATGGTGTTGCTGTTGGCAATACTCCTGTAAGTTCAGTTTCACACATAGTTGCAGATAGCTGTATTTTTCACCTTTGTATTCTGATTTTCAATAGGCTAGTTTAATCATATTTGGGTATGTTTCCATCGCCTTAATGAGTGCTAAGCCCCTTGTGTTCGATAATGGATCATATGTCAGACAGTGAACTGTAATGCTAAAACAATAAATAAACTTGCAGCCTAAGTAGTCACTAATACATACCTATCTTGTTCATATAGGAAATGGAAGCTTTTTACCGTGTGGAAAATGGTTTCAAAGTTGTTTCAGTAATTTTGGGGTAGAAATGTTGTGCTAATGCTAGTGCTAAACTGCTAATTTGGTGTAGGGGGTACTCACAGAAACAACAGCAGAGCTAGCAGGTTCACTTTCTTTAGCAGCTGCTAGAAGAATCGTTGAAGCAGATGAGTTCATGAGGGCAGATGTAACATCCTCAATACCGAGTTAGTGACTAAATTGGAAAGTTTCAGATTTTGGTGATTAAAATAGAATGAATGAATAGTATAAAGATATATATATATAAATGATTGTTTAGGATTGAATTGAAAAGAAGATGGAATGGAAGGGCAAAAGAGTCATTTGCAAGGAAAATTAGTTAAAGAAAGGATATATGAGTACACGTGGGTTGAAAAGGAGAGAACACCAAAGGCTTCCAGAGTTCTCTTCTTCTTCTTTCTTCCTTGTACGTGTAAAGCAAAACAAAGGTGAGTTTTCTGATTATTGAGTTTCTTGTTAAATTTAAGATTGGGTTTTGATTATTAGATGATAACTAAGCTTAAGGAAAGCTTAGGTTATCTTAAAATCAAAGGATGATGGAGTTAGAAGAGATTAAAGATTAGAGGTTCTTGAATGAAATTTTGGAATAGAGTTCATATATAGAATTGGAAGTTAAATTTGACTTGTCATCAATCTAGTTAAGATATATTAAGGGTTAGAAGTTGAATTAAATCATGTTACAAAGTTGGTATAATTCTTGGATTTCACAAGGAGGATAGGATTTTTAGGTTTAAGATGAAATAAATGAGTATAGATTGGTTTAAGTATGTGTACTGGAGTTAAGAATATAAAAGGGGATGAAACATGAAAGATTTAAGCTGAAATTGATAAGTTTTCGAGTTCAAGATATGAATTCTGGGCAGAGTGCATCGGTGCACATTCAAAGTGTACCGATGCATCAAGAGAAAATCCCAGAATTTGTTGAAGGTGCATCGATGCATAAGGAGTGCATCAATGCACTCATTTAAATTAAATGAACATCGAATGCCATTAATGGATCGATGCATAAGGAGTGCATCGATGCACCTGCTTAAAATACAAACATCGAATAAGATTTATGCACCGATGCATGGGTAGTGCATCGATGCACCCGTCAAGGGATGCATCGATACATGGTGTAGTGCATCGATGCATACCTTCAATAAGAAATGGAAATAACTTTCTTTTAGCCTAAGGATTTATAGTTTGAAATATATCAATTCGTATGCTGATAAGTATCATTGTATTACTATGTAGATTTAGAGCATAATCTTATTCCAAAACAATCGAAGGATTAGAATCGAGTCAAAGCAAGGCTGAGGTGAGTACATATTAGAAGTATGGTACAATGGAATAAGACTTGTGATAAGTCTAATTCCTAGGCTGATTTTCATATCACAATAGTTTTAAACATGCATACATGATAATTATTATGATACATGCATAAAGTCTATATGTTCATATGATTTGATAAATGATATATGTGAATATATTTAAATGCACATGTGGCATGGTAAGTGATATGAGTTATATGATCACAAGAGAAATGACATGAATACATGAACATATGAAATATAAGAATAATGCCCATGATATACGATATGAGAGCTATAGGTATAGTTGGCATGCCAAGAGTTGAGGGTTCTACGTGGTCCTTCGGGACATATATGTATCCTTTGGAACATTTACAGTGTCTTTTGAGACAGATTTGATCCACTGGAATATGTATATGGTTCTTAAGGAGTGGTCCTTCGGGACAAATACAATATATAGGTCATTCGGGACAAAATTTCATAACCCCTAGTGGAACCCATACGAGTTGTGGTGACAACATAGTGCACAACCTCAATGTACTCGAATACCTTGAGTTCTCAAAAATGTACATGGGCCTATAAAAGGTTATCAAAGGTAATTACATTGTTATAGTTGTATGTTACCTTATTATTATAGTTTACATTGAATTGTATACGACAGGATTGAATGGATAGATTGCATGTTCATATTCATACTAAATGCATTATTATTATATTTATATGCCTCACTAAGTCTATGACTTAGCGTGTAAGTGATTTACACGTAGGTACCAAGAATCAGGAAGAGCGGAAATAGGGTGGCAAGAACAGTAGCACTGCTAGAAGATCAGATCAGAAGTAACGGATAAAGTATGTCTTTTGCCGTGTATAGTGTTGGTATGTAAGAAAAGTGTCTGTTACAAATGCTCTGATCAGTTTTGTCTTGTTTTGGTTAACTTGTGTAAAGTAACAGTGTTATTTTAATGAAAGTTTTAAATTTCCTTGATTTTTCGTCAATAGTCAAAGTTTGAAAAGTCAATGTGACACATCGGACTCGTATCCGGGTCGGGTACGGGTTGAGGGTGTTACATTTAATGGTATCAAAGCTACGATTTAGTCGATTCTCGGCATAAACCAGAGTCTAGAGTGTCCTATAAAGTATTCATGCCAACAAAATAGTGAAAACTTCTGATCTGATATAATAGTAAGTATATTGTTTTGCTAATAGAACGATATGGTTATGTTCTTATAGATGTCCGGACATGGTAGCTTTAGAAGTGAAGCGGGAGATGATAGGCCCGCTGAAAGTAGTAATTCACCTGCCCTGGCCAGGCAAGGTGAAGAACAGACACCTTCTGAAGTGCCTGTAACTGGTCAAGATGTGTTCTTTAGAATATTAGATGCGGTATTGACGCGTTTCCAACCTCCTGCTACTTCAACTCCTAGAATGAATGTTGCAAAGGAGTTGAAGGGTTTAGGAGCTCCAGAGTTTAAAGGTGAAGCCGAAGAAGGTCATGTTGTTGCGGACCTTTGGCTTAATGATGTAAAAATTATGTTAGATGGTATCCATTGTTCTAATGTAGAGAAGTTAGATGGAGTGGTCTCTTTGCTTCGTGGGTAAGCGAGAATCTGGTGGACAAACGTCACTCTGAGAATGACAAGTGATGAAGTGAATTGGTCCTTGTTCTTAAAAGAGTTCAAACACAAATATATAGGAGACCAGTTTATCAGGCAAATGAAGCAAGAATTCTTGAACCTGAAGCAATTAGACCGCACTGTATATGAGTATGAGTGTGAATTTAATAAATTAAGTCGTTTTGCAGCAGAGTTAGTGCCTACAGAGAAAGATGCTTGCGAGTGGTTTGTTGAGGGCTTACACCCAAGTTTAAAGAGATGCTGATAGTGTTGAACTTATCCTCGTTTCAAGATGTATTAAATCGTGTTAAAGCCTTAGAGAGAGCTCAAAATGAAAGGTTTGGGAATCAAAGAACCCAACCATCTAAAAGAACTGGGGCTTTATTAAGTTTTGCACCACCTAAGAGAAGTAGAGATTTTGGTTTCCGATCTCCAGCACAATCAGAGTCGATGGCATCCGTTGCAAGAGAATCAAATCAGATTAGAGCTAGACAGACTCAATCTGTAGGGTCTGGTGATGGACGAGCACAGCAGAGTCAAATTAGACAATGTGAAATTTATAGAAGAAGCCATAGCGGAACGTGTAGGGTAGTTACTGGAGCTTGTTTTCGTTGTGGTGAAGTGGGACATTTCATGAGAGATTGTCCATTGGGAATATGAGAACCAATACAGTCGGAGCGATCTGCTTCGATGTCTCAAAGAGGAAGAAGTAGAGGAAGAGGTAGAAGTCAACCTGAATCCTCTACTCAACAGGAAATACGTTCCACTGCTCGAGTGTATAATATGAATACTAATGAAGATTTTGATGATCCAGAGATTATAACAGGTACCTTTTATTATGTAATAGATATGTTATGATATTGATTGATTTGGACTTGCATATTTATATATTAATAGTGAATTGATGTGAGAATTGAGAATTCAATTATAAGTTATTTATAGTGATGTGGAAGTGACAAATTTATTAGGGTACAATATTGGGATAAATAAGATATGTTGAGAATGTTCCATTAGAATTTAGAGAATTGAATTCCATGTTAAATTGATGAAATTATTATTCAAATGATTTGAAGTAAGATTGGAAACTATAGAATTAGAGGATTTTTATCGTTCTGAAATAAAGTAGTTTCTTTACTTCAGTGACAAGATAAGGTAGAAGGAATGGGTGTTATTAGGGGAATATTAAAAGAATAAGTGATGGATACTATTATTTTGGGAGAATTGGAAAATATGTGCATCATTAATCAGTTTATAAGACAAAGGTAAATGGAATGTTTGAATGTAAACCAAGGAAATTGTATTATGGATAAGTGAGAATGAAGGTTTGATAAGTTAAGGAAATGGAGGACGAATTATTTTTGATTGGGAAGAATGTATAGTATATGAATGGTTTGATGGTGGGGTATGTTTTATTGGAAGAAATGAGTTAAATAATAAAGTGGTATGATAGTGATTTATAAAGGAGTAATAGATAGGGAAATTAAAGGAAAATGGTGTAAAGTGTGAATTATAAGTGGATATGAAAGTAAGGAAATGGTAGATGGTGTTATGAAAAGATTGTTTGATTCTGTAAAATGTATGTTTAATCAAATTTGAAGAAGATTTAAGGTTGTACTTTGGTCAAATGATGATAGAATAAGAGTTTGAGTTATTGTTATAAGGTAATTAGAGATTAATGAATAAATAGATTGATTTATGATATAAAGTGATGAGAATGGAGGCAAAAGTAAGTCATTGGTTGGAAATTG
The DNA here is from genome assembly GCF_006381635.1 of Hibiscus syriacus. Classification (NCBI taxonomy): domain Eukaryota; kingdom Viridiplantae; phylum Streptophyta; class Magnoliopsida; order Malvales; family Malvaceae; genus Hibiscus; species Hibiscus syriacus. Next base: position 4,270,911 of record NW_024062795.1, read on the forward strand.
ATTTTCAACGGTCAAAAGTAGGTGTATAACCAAATAAGAGAAAAGATCGAAATGGATTGAGTTACTTGGAAATTGAAGGCAAATCATTAGTTGCAATTGCGTAAGGAATAAAGTGGAGAAAGCAACAAGAGAACATTAAAAGATATGTTCTTATTAATATGTTCAGTGAAAATTCGAGGACGATTTTTTTTAGGGGGGGAGAGTTGTAACATCCTCAATACCGGGTTAGTGACTAAATTGGAAAGTTTCAAATTTTGGTGATTAAAATAGAATGAATGAATAGTATAAAGATATATATATATAAATGATTGTTTAGGATTGAATTGAAAAGAAGAATGAATGGAAGGGAAAAAGAGTCATTTGCAAGGAAAATTAGTTAAAGAAATGATATATATGAGTACACGTGAGTTGAAAAGGAGAGAACACCAAAGGCTTCTAGAGTTCTCTTCTTCTTCTTTCTTCCTTGTATGTGTAAAGGAAAACAAATGTGAGTTTTCTGATTATTGAGTTTCTTGTTAAATTTAAGATTGGGTTTTGATTATTAGATGATAACTAAGCTTAAGGAAAGCTTAGGTTATCTTAAAATCAAAGGATGATGGAGTTAGAAGAGATTAAAGATTAGAGGTTTTTGAATGAAATTTTGGAATAGAGTTCATATATATAATTGGAAGTTAAATTTTACTTGTCATCAATCTAGTTAAGATATATTAAAGGTTAGAAGTTGAATTAAATCATGTTACAAAGTTGGTATAATTCTTGGATTTCACAAGGAGGATAGGATTTTGAGGTTTAAGATGAAATAAATGAGTATAAATTGGTTTAAGTATGTGTATTGGAGTTAAGAATATAAAAGGGGATGAAACATGAAAGATAGCTGAAATGGATAAGTTTTTGGGTTCAAGATATGAATTCTGAGCAGAGTGCATCGGTGCACATTCAAAGTGTATCGATGCATCAAGAGAAAATCCCAAAATTTGTTGAAGGTGCATCGATGCACCTGCTTAAAATACAAACATCGAATAGGATTTATGCACCGATGCATGGGTAGTGCATCGATGCACCCGTCAAGGGATGCATCGATACATGGTATAGTGCATCGATGCATACCTTCAATAAGAAATGAAAATAGCTTTCTTTTAGCCTAAGGATTTATAGCTTGAAATATATCAATCTGTATGCTGATAAGTATCATTGTATTACTATGTAGATTTAGAGCATAATCTTATTCCACAACAATCGAATGATTAAAATCGAGTCAAAGCAAGGCTAAGGTGAGTACATATTAGAAGTATGGTACAATGGAATAAGACTTGTGATAAGTCTAATTCCTAGGCTGATTTTCATATCATAATAGTTATGAACATGCATACATGATAATTATTATGATACATGCATAAAGTATATATGTTCATATGATTTGATAAATGATATATGTGAATAGATTTAAATGCACATGTGACATGGTAAGTGATATGCGTTATATGATTACAAGAGAAATGACATGAATACATGAACATATGAAATATAAGAATAATGCCCATGATATACGATATGAGAGCTATAGGTATAGTTGGCATGCCAAGAGTCGAGGGTTCGATGTGGTCCTTCGGGACATATATGTATTCTTTGAAACATTTACAGTGTCTTTTGAGACAGATTTGATCCACTGGAATATGTATATGGTTCTTAAGGAGTGGTGGCAAATACAATATATAGGTCATTCGGGACAAAATTTCATAGCCCCTAGTGGGACCCATACGAGTTGTGGTGACAACATAGTGCACAACCTCAATGAACTCGAATACCTTGAGTTCTCAAAAATGTACATGGGCCTATAAAAGGTTATCAAAGGTAATTACATTGTTATAGTTATATGTTACCATATTATTATTGTTTACATTGAATTGTATACGACAGGATTGAATGGATAGATTGCATGTTAATGTTCATACTGAATGCATTATTATTATATTTATATGCCTCACTAAGTCTATGACTTAGCGTGTAAGTGATTTACACGTAGGTACCAAGAATCAGGAAGAGCGGAAATAGGGTGGCAAGAACAGCAGCACTGCTAGAAGATCAGATCAGAAGTAACGGATAAAGTATGTCTTTTGTCGTGTATAGTGTTGGCATGTAAGAAAAGTGTCTGTTACAAATGCTCTGATCAGTTTTGTCTTGTTTTGGTTAACTTGTGAAAAGTAACAATGTTATTTTAATGAAAGTTTTAAATTTCCTTATTTTTTGTCAATAGTCAAAGTTTGAAAAGTCAATGTGACACCTCGGACTCGTATCCGGGTCGGGTACGGGTTGAGGGTGTTACAGCAGGCTTATATGATGGATGGCTCCCTCATATGTATATCCACGAACTATGATATATATATATATTACGTCTAAGCATAGATGATAAACTCAAATGCTATTTACATCATGGTTGTCCAATTCCACTTATGTCTCTTACAAGTTTGTGGGAAACTTGCTTAAAGGACAGACAGTTGGTGTAATTGGAGCTGGTCGTATTGGATCTGCATATGCCAGAATGATGGTAATCTCTTTCTAAATTATGCACAGGATTTCATGTACATAGGTTTGAATCAGATAAGTTATTCGACATTCTTGGAGGATACACATCTTTGTAGCATTGAATATAAATAGAAATGATGGTCGGGTTAGTAAGTCTTTGATGCAGTTTTTGATGTTGTGCAACATACCACATAAGAGTGCAATGGAAAGCATTCTTTTCCAAGGCATATTCTACTTTTGGTCCAACTTTGATGCATTGATGGGAGCCATTTTTTTTGCCCATATTTTAACAGGTTGAAGGGTTTAAAATGAACTTGATTTAGCAACACGGCTAGAGAAATTTGTCACGGGTATGTCTTGGAACATTTTGTGCAAGCTGCCGAGTTTTCAGTTCATTTTTTATGATGCTTATATGTTTCCTCAATGCAGATTATGGCGAGTTCTTGAAAAACAACGGAGAGCAACCTGTTTACTGGAAAAGAGCATCGACTATGGATGAGGTGCTCCGGGAGGCAGATGTGGTAGGATTTTGTTTGCTTAGAATGCTTAACGTTGTTTCGAAGTGCAAGTTTGAATTATGCTGTCAGTTGAGAGATATTGATACTTGTTCTTTTTGTAGATAAGTCTTCACCCGATCTTGGATAAAACAACCTACCATTTGGTTAACAAAGATAGCCTCGCAACAATGAAGAAGGTGATTAAGAACTTCTTTGTCCTTAACTTTGAAAATATGTCTTGCCTGAGGAAATATGAATTGGACTATAATTTTGCATGAAGCAATCCTTGTGAACTGTAGCAGGGGCCCAGTGGTAGATGAAGCAGCTCTTGTTGAGCATCTGAAGCAAAATCCTATGTTTCGAGTCGGTCTTGATGTCTTTGAGGTGAGTTTACAAACTTTTGAATCTCAAATCAACCGACCGCACGAAAACCAACCTTAGGTTAGTACATAATTGTTCATTAATGGTGTTGTGTTAGGATGAACCTTTCATGAAACATGGGCTTGCTGAGATGAAGAATGTTGTTGTCGTATCACACGTTGCTTCTGCTTCCAAGGTAATGTTTGCTAGGATTCACTTATCGGTTTCGTGTCATCTATTGGAATGTAATTTTTTTTCCTTGTGTTTATGCAGTGGACTCGTGAGGGATGGCAACGTTAGCTGCTCTAAACGTCTTGGTAATAACTTGCTTCTCACGTTATTTAAATTAGAATCTGTTATTGTAGTTTTCATCTACGATAGCTGTTGTTCTAACTTCGAAGCCTTCCCACACTTCCTCTATCCGCATTACAAGGCAAGATCAAAGAATATCCAATTTGGGGTGATCCAAACCGAGTCGAACCATTCTTGAATGAGAACGCTCCACCTCCTGCTGCATGTCCTAGCATCGTCAATGCGAAAGCATTAGATTACATTCATTTTACAAACATTATCACTCTCCAAAAATTTGCAGTCTCCAGGACGTGTGACTCTATAACATCTTCATCTTCATCGATCTATCATGTTTTCTGCCTCAGGCTTACCAGTTTCGAAGCTATGAGCACCGATGGTCGACCGAGTCACCGTCCAAGCAGTGTTTCCAATGAATATGACGTACGGGGGGTTATACTAAGTTTAGTTCATGTTAGAATGACAGTGGCAATTACCATGTATGTGTTGCCTGTGAAAAGTACTCTTTTTATATACGTAGAATTTACTGTCATGTATGTATGAAAGAACAGCTCTATAATTTTGTCAGACAAATGAATTTGCACTCGTGGATCGATCCATCACTTCCCATCGTACAACTTTAAAGTTTATACGTAAATCAACAGTTGCATTGACCATCCAACAGTTTCTCTAGCTCACCAATTTTTTTCACTCCTAAATTACACCATTTTCTTTGGGGGGGTTTTCAGTCGGATTATTTTAGATATGAGAAAATAACCTCAGTGACCAAAAATCCCATATAATATACGATTTTAACCAACTTTTTCCGAATTTTCCAAAATGACCAACAAAATCGCAATGCAATCGCTAATTCGCAACGCGATCTCCATTATCGCAAATCAGTTTCCAGATTCGCAACGCGATTATGACTATCGCAATGCGATTTTCCAATTTCACGTTGCGATTTTCCCAATTCGCAATGCGAATTTGAAAAATCGCAATGCGATACTGACTATCGCAATGCGAATTTGGAAAATCGCAATGCAAATTTACGTATTCGCGTTGCGATTTTCATAATTCGCAATGCGAATACGTAAATCGCAACGCGATTAAGTAAATCGCAATGCGAATTAGGAAAATCGCAATGCGAATACGTAAATCGCAATGCGAATCTTACTATCGCAATGCGATTTACATAGCGCCATTCGTATTAACGCGTATTTTTTTTTCAAATTCCAAACACGAATTTTTTCTTAATAAATCGGAAACTGAACCGTCCACAGTAATCGCAACTCATAACCTCAAACTTAAAATCACAACACTCATTTCCATCTCCATCTCTCACTCTCTACGACGAAATTCGTCCCCATCTCCGAAGATTTCCGTCCCCATCGCCGGCGAAATCCCTCACAACCATTCACAGTCAAAAATCCCTCACAATCATTCAGAAATGGAAAATCAACCTCTGAGGGTTAGTTTTTTTTTTTTTTGAAAATTTTGCATTATTTTAGGTTTTTCATATTGAGATTGATGATAAGTTTACTGGTAATTTCAATAATAGATTAACCATTTCACTTAGATTTCTTATTAAATTCATTCGATTGCTGCCAATACTGCTAAACTGTTTAGCCTGTGAAGTTAGTATTTGTCTTTGTTTTGCCTTTTGGTTGAAGTAATGCAGAAGAAGAATAGTTTCGAGAATGAAAATCGCAACACGGAAATAACTATCGCAACGCGAAATAAAAATCGCAACGCGAAACCAAAATCGCATTGCGATTTTCATTTCTCGTTGCGATTTTCATTTCGCGTTGCGATTTTCATTTCGCGTTGCGATTCTCTCGTTGCGATAGTCATTTCGCGTTGCGATTCTCTCGTTGCGATAGTCATTTCCGCGTTGCGATTCTCATTATCTCGTTGAGATTTTCATTTCAACCAAAAGACAAAACAGTGTTGCAAATTTTAGTTTCAAGAATAAACTACTATTTATGTTTATTGTTTTTGGTATATCTTGACAGTGTAGTTTTTGGTATATCTAACTTGGTATGTTTATTGTTTTTGTAGAAATTTTTTTCGGCTTTATTGACATTAAGGAATAAAGTTAGCCTAGCCACTACAATTGCTTCGAAGCTTTCACCTGCACAAAGAAATTTGTTTGAGGAAACATGCTTCGGGCCATGGCTGAGAGTACAACATCCAGGTGAAGATGCTAATTTGACCCATTTATGGCTTCAGACCATGACTAGTGATCTACCCGACAGTATACAACGTGGTGAGGAAGAGATATGGTTTTATTTTCCACCGGCGTATACTTGTTTTGGGCGGAAGGAGTTCTGCTTAATCACTGGTCTACGATTCGGACACGATGATGTAGGCCGGTACACTCGTCATATCACCCGCCCATCATGGTTATCCAGGGTTTTTCCTGATGAGTCAATAGAGAAGTCGAACTTACACGTCGACAACATGAAGAAATTGTTTAATAAGAAAGATGGTTTTACTCGGATGAATGACATCGATGTTGTCCGAGTATGCCTTCTACTACTTTTGTATGCCGGCTTTTTAGGCAGAGAGGCCAGACAACCTATTCCTCAGGAGCTAATATTATTGGTAGAGGACCTAAATGCATGGAATCTGTTTCCGTGGGGTTCATATATATGGAAAGCTACCTGGACTAAGTTGTCGTCTGCCTTTGATGATCGCAAAAGTTTGCGGGGCGATGGGTCGAAATACACTTTGTCAGGCTTTGTTTGGGCCTTTAAGGTAAGAATTTCTATATAATGTTTTCAAAATTATAATTAATTATTTAACAATTACTAATGTTTGTTATTATATTGTTTGTAGATTTGGATATTCGAGGCCTTTCCCGCCATGAAGACATATGCAATAAAAACTTCAAATGATATTCCCAGGGCTATTTCCTAGAAGAGGAAACGTCTGTTGGATTGGGAAGACTTAATAACATATGCGACAATAAATAATGTAAGTTAACACAAATACTATCATATATAAACAAGTTATTAATAGTAGACGTTTAACTTTGTTTGAGTTTTTATATTTTTAGGAGGCCAACATTCCATTAATGAGACTGACACCCACGAAGGCTGAGCTTGCCACTGATTGGTGGCAAGCTAGTCAGCGTTTTCTTGATGGTACGAATGATGAGCAGCCTCCACTTCCTCCACTTCGAGAGCCATCACCTCACCCAGAGCCATCACCTGATCGACCCGACTATACACCTCTACAACGAGAGCCATCACCTATCCCGTCACATCATCGAGCCTCTTCTCCACCATCACCTCATGATAGGCGACCGGCAAAGATGCCACGACTTCTATCTCCCTGTTCTCCACCTCCACGGGATGAGTCAAGGGAGTTACGTGATGAGGTCAATGCCTTGCGTGAGGAGATCGGTACTCTACGCGATAACGATGGTGGATGGCGTGTGGAGGTGTCTACTTTACGTGGTGAGGTGGTCGCTCTACGTGAGATGGTAGTATCGTTGCAGAATGAGGTTCATACTCTACGCAACGAGGTAAGTTTAAGATTTTCCATATTTAACTTGATGATAAATTTACTCGTAATTTCACTTAAATTAACCATTTCACTTAGATTGCTTAGTAAATTTATTCGGTTGCTGCCAATACTGCTAAACTGTTTATTAACACTGTGAAGTTAGTATTTGTCTTTTTGTTTTGTCTTTTGATTGAAGTAAATTTATTTGGTTGCTGCCAATTCTGCTAAACTGTGTATTCTTTAACACTGTGAAGTTAGTATTTGTCTTTGTTTTGTCTTTTGGTTGAAAGTTTGAAATATATTTGTCTTTGTTTTCACTGTTTAAATATCATGTCTGTTTATTTACTGATATTTGTATTTAATTATTTAGCGGACCGATAAGGTGGATGCTTTACGTCGGGTTTTTCTTGCACGACAGAGTTCACGCATCAGACGGCGTGCAAGTGTTATTAAGTCTCCGTATACCCCAATAGTGCGAAGACACTGCAAGAAGAAGCCCGACTCGCCTGTCATCCCTCAAGAGTCCACTCCTATCGTTGAAGAGGCCCCTATCATTCCTCGAGAGTCCCCTCCCACCGTTCAAGAGGCCACTGTCATCGTTGAAGAGGTTCCTCCCACCATTCAAGAGCCCGATTCACATGGTGTCATATGTAGGATTCTTGAGAAACCCTCTGACGTGCCGGACATGATGGATTCAAGTTGGCTCTCGTATAAGTTATCGGCCAATACCATACCAGTATCTGAAGTGGAGAGAAAACAACTACCGGACATAATTCTGGATAACACTCTTTGGGCTAAGACCGCAGTTGATTTTTATCTACATGAGCGGAGCCAGGGGTGTTTCACTGACATATGCAAGCTCAACGATGATATCTATTTGTTGCTTGATCGGTCTTGGTGGGGCGTATTATTAGGGGTCGAAGACAATGGCTATTTCGATGGAGGGGTAAGTCTTATATTTTTCTTATATTTTAATTTGATTATTTTTTTTAAATTTATGTAAGTTACTAATATATGTCTTTTTTTGTAAAACAGCATATCGATGCGTGGATGTCACGTCTTCTAATAATTAGGAAACTTAAGGAAAATAAAAGAAATACACGATATATAATTATGCCGATGTCTTTTAACGCCGTTCACTTGAAGAATCAACGAGATGAATCATTTGCGTTGGGCAATGGACAAGCTAAACTTTATCCTGCATGGTGGGAGGTCGATAAGGTTAGTGTTTATTTTAGATTGAGTTTAAAGGTATTCATAAATAAGTGCGCAAATGAATGAATTATTACTTATGATTGCAGGTGTTTATCCCTGTTTTAGAACGTAAACATTGGCTTCTCGTCGAGCTTCAGATCCCATCCCTTAAGGCAATAGTATATGACAGCATGATAAATTACATATCATTGGCTGATTTAAGAGATATTATTAAGGGATGGAGCTCTTATTTGGCTAAATTCTTGGATGCGATAAATTATTGGACTCGTTCTGGAAACAAGAAGCCAAAGAAGCTCAATATTACAGTTAGCATAGACGAGACCGCACCACAATAAACGAAAGGACCCAGAGGGGATTGTGGTCCTCTCGTATGCTTGGCGTTGGACCGTTTGATCACAGGAAGTATAAAGTATCTACCTCCCACCGATAGAGATAGAGCTGCAGTAGGCTTGTGGTTTCGGCATTATATGGCTAGATCGATATATACGAGACGCTGCCTACCTGCATCCGCGTTATAAAAATGTCCATAAACAATTGGTATGTTTATAGGCTTGTGGTTTGAAAATGTTTGGTTAAGTACCTAGAATTCAATAATTTGTTGTTTGTAGGTTTTAGATGTGTAGAAAGTGTTGTTTGAGAAAATGTTTAGTTTATGCAGGTTAATCTCAGAAGTGAGCTGCGTGAAAATGATGTATGGCTGCAAAAGTTGATTCAATAGTAGATGAGGAAATAAGAATTATTGCTTATTTTTTGATTGTTTAATTGATTTGTAAAAGGTGATTTGTAAAAGTTGATTTGTTTAATTGATGTTAACATAATTCTTATTTGTGCTTGTTTAATTGATTGAAATGTAATGGCTGATTTTGTTGATTTCAATCTGCATTATGTTGAAGGCAAAAAGTACTATCGCAATGCGAAATGAAAATCGCAACGCGAAATTAAATTCGCGTTGCGATTTTCATTTCGCATTGCGATTCCCTCGTTGCGATTTTCATTTCGCATTGCGAAATTCGCGTTGCGATTTTCATTTCGCAATGCGATTCTCTCGTTGCGATTTTCATTTCGCATTGCGATAGTAATTTCCGCGTTGCGATAGACATTAAGATGATTGCCTATTAAGTGATAACAACTGAACAGATCATAACAATTTTCAAACTCAAGTTACTAATACATGCCTAACTGAAAATGTTAAAAGTTCACACATAAAATCTACATAATACAACGTTTGCATTTAAAAATCACATAAGTTAACAGTCCCAAAAGGTGAAGCCAGTTGTGATTGGGATTTTAAAGATGATTGCGATTTTGATTGCCTTTTTCTTGACACCATATGAGCTTTGGATTTTGATGATGATCCATATTTTGGTAGAGGAAAAGATGATTGTGATGGCACTGGTGATCCACATGTCAACCTTGTATGACCACTTTCCTTGCACCGACTACATGTCGATCTCTTCTTCTCTTCACCCTTAGACGGTATACGATCGTGACTTTTTGGTCGGCCAGGTAGCCTTCTATCCATGGCTGGTGGCAAAACTGTTTGTAAGTCATCTGGTATGTCCCACTCAGAAGGATGTGGAATAGGGTAGACAATCTCGGTATAAGTCTGTCGATATACTTCTGTAGTGTAGCAATCCATAGCGTATGTGCTTGAATCATCTTGGTTTAGATGAAGAGCAACTTTTATAACATGGCCACACGGATAACTAGATGTTTGCCATTTCATACAACTACACGTCCTTGCATTTAGATCGACAAGCCCATTTAAGTTATTATCAAGTACTTCAAACAAAGTGTTTGAACATGGTTCAACTCTCCATGACGTTGACTTCACAACACGTTTCGTTATCTTTTTTTCAGTCCATGGTGTAACGCGATGTTCCAATGTTCCTGTAAATTTAAATAAATAATACTTAGTAAAATATATGATAAGTTACAAATTCAAAGAAATAATACCTGCATGGTTTCTTTTCTTGTAGTACCACTGTTGAATAGAGGCTCGAAAAAACTCCATTAACATAGTAATGCGTAATTTCCGGGAATGACGACTTAGAGCGTTGATTGATTCTGCACTATTAGACGTCATGAAACCATATCTTGCTCCAAGTTGATGTACTCTTGACCATCTTTCAAACCCGACATCTTCTAGTGTTTGAGCACACTGAGGCAAAACAAGTCTTAAACAGTTTATATGCTTATTGAAATCCACTTCCCGATAAGCTTTTACAGCCTTCCAGTATGTCCATTTGTGCTTTTTTTATACCAGCAGACCTTGATTTTAGATTTCTATACAAATAAACACCACAAAGTCCATGAAAAGCATCAGGGAAACACCTTCTAACAGCGTTGTCAATTGAGTTTGCCCTATCGGATATGATTATCAGATTGCTAATAGGACATATACAATCCCTAAGATACCCCATAAACCATGTCCATGAATCAGAGGTTTCAGATTTGCCAACCCCGTAAGCTATTGGCAATATCACATTGTTAGCATCCATGGCTACTGCTAATAAGTTTACTCCAAGGTATCGACCTTTCAAATGTGCTCCGTCAACTATAATAACTGGGCGCATGCAAGTAATAAACGAACGAATCTACAAAATAATATACACAAGAAATATAATCATTTAAATGTGAAATGCATGTAACTAATAAAAATGAGTCAACAGAATTATATTGATTTACTAACCGCAGCACCAATGGTGATAAATAATAACTCAAAGCGTCCATCTCTATCTGTTTTGATATGAGTTACCGACCCAGGATTTTTCAGCTTTAAATTGTGACAATAAGCCGGCAGTTGGGCAAACGATGCTTCTGGCGACCCCCTCAACAATTCCAAGGCATAACATTTGGCTCTCCAAGCTTGAGAATATGATATACTAATCTTGAACCGAGCATTCATGTCAGTCATAATTTCATGTCCCCGATATACCCTGCCATTCAAAAACATTAACTCAGCCAGAAAACCACCCAACACCTTTTTTGTTTGCCTGTCTATGATGAGGAAAAAACTTGGGTTCTTGAACATGTATGTTTATCAATAAAAGTCCTAACTTGAAACATTTCGCAATCTTTTATCCTCTTTGCAATCATACGCCACGTACAGTTTTTGTCAATCATACACCTTGTTTCGAAATGATCTTTGCTTGATTTGTTAACTTTTAGTTGATAGTCATCTTCCACACATTTCGTATACAAAGCTATCTTCAAGTCTTCCTTTGTATCAAAACAATCATCTTTCTTGATACGAATAACTTTTGTGTAACAATCAACTGCTTTCTTTACCAACTCTTCTTCCGGTATCTGAAGTAATTCTGGCATATTCCAATTATACTCCCGTGGCATTTTCTTTTCTTCGGGGACTTTTTCTTCTTCTTTTTCTTCTTCTTTTTCTTCTTCAGGATTATATGAATTACAGAATGGATGTTCAACATGTTCATTCACAGTCGTAACTTCCTCCTCATTATCATCAACAACATCTTCCTCGACAACGGTTGTTTCATCATCAAATTTTGGGTATTGACCAATATCAAAATCATTACACGCAGGGTCTGTTTCTTCTTCTGAAACATCATCAAAATCCGAGTATTGACCAATATCAAAGTCCGGGTATTGACCAAGATCAAATTTCGAATACTGACTAGTACTCACAATTTTTTATGTTGGCTCATCATCGTCTAATTGGTCAATACGAAAACCGAAATTTGGTGCTGAAAGTTGATTGGGATTTGGATTAGAGAAAGGTTGTGGGTTTTGAGAAAAACTTAGTTGATTACTACCCGCTACTGACCCAACAATACTACTTCTAAGTTCAACAACATGCAATGTAACATCATCACTTGAAACACTAATGTAAGCAATGAATCGTTCAACATCTTCATTGTCGGTTAACAAATAAACTTTACCATTTCTCTGATAAGATAGCCTAAATCCACTTAGGGGCTCTAAATTCAATTTCTTTGAAACACGTAACATTAGAGTTTCATAAGTTAACTTTTTTAATGACAATTTTAGTTGAAGATTCATGGGTAAAGGCATTTATTGTAAAACACCATGAACATTCTCCCATGACCCTCCAAAACACAAATCTATCCAAACATGATCAACATTAGATGATTTCATGGTTGTAAATTAATTTACTAAACAAACGAGCTGTGAAACTAAGACCTGTTGCCGGATGGGGAAGGATGTAGGAACGGATATAGGAACGGATGTCGCCGGAGAGAGTGAAGATGGAGATGGAATGAGTTGCGATTTAGGGATTTAGGTTATGAGTTGTTGCTTCTGCGTAGATATATACACAAAAAATTTGTGTTGCGAAACTAAAACCTATTGCGAACTTTGAAAATCGCATTGCGATTCTGTATTATCTCGTTGCGAAAGTAAGTATCGCGTTGCGATTTTCCTAATTCGCAATGCGAATAAGTAAATCGCAATGCAAATTTGGCAAATCGCAATGCGATACTGACTATCGCAACGAGATAATACAAAATCGCAACGAGATTCTGACTTTCGCAACGAGATTCTGAAAATCGCAATCATCTCTTAACATTTTCAGTTAGGCATGTATTAGTAACTTGAGTTTGAACATTGCTATGATCTGTTCAATTGTTATCACTTATTAGACATTCATTTGACTATCGCAACGCGAAAATGGCTATCGTAATTCGAAATGAAAAATCGCAACTCGAAAATGGCTATCGCAACTAGAAAATCGCAATGCGAAATGAAAATCGCATTGCGATTTTCTCGTTGCGATTTTTATTTCGCATTGCGATTTTCATTTCGCATTGCGATTGTCATTTCGCATTGCGATTTTCTCATTGCGATAGTCAGTTTCGTGTTGCGATAGTCTGTTTTGCCTTCAACATAATGCAGATTGAAAATCAATAAATCAACTATTACATTTTAATCAATTAAACAAGCACAAATAAGAATTATGTACACACCAATTAAACAAATCAACAATTACAAATCATTTTTTACAAATCAATTAAACAATCAATAATAATAATAATTCTTATTTCCTCATCAATTATTGAATCAATGAATCAACTTTTGCACCCGTACATCCATTTCACGCAGCTCACTTAAGGATTAACCTGCAAAAACCAAACATTTGCTCAAACAAGACTTCCTACACATCTAAAACCTACAAACAACAAATTATTGAATTATAGGTACTTAACCAAACATTTTCAAACCAAAAGGAGTATATATGTTAACAAAACTTGCATTTGACTTACCAATTAACAATGTATACTTTCATAACGCGGATGCAGGTAGGCAGCGTCTAGAATATATCGCTCTAGCCATATAATATCGAAACCACAAGCCTACTGCAGCTCTATCTCTATCGGTAGGAGGTAGAAACTCTGTGCTTCCCGTCGTCAAACACGCCAAGCACATGCATACGAGAGGACCACAATCCCCTCTGGCTCCCGGCGATTGTTGTGGCACGGTCTCATCTCTGACAACTGTGAAATTGAACTTCTTTGGCTTCTTGTGTCCAGAATGAGTCCAATAATTAATCTCATCCAAGAATTTAGCCAAATGAGAGCTCCATCCCTTGATAATATCTTTCAAATCACACAGTGATATGTAATTTATCATGCTGTCATATACTATTATCTTCAGGGATGGGAGCTGAAGTTGGACGAGAAGCCAATCACGACGTTCCAAAACAGGGATAAACACCTGCAATCATAAGTAATAATTCATTTATTTGCGCACTTATTTATGAACACCTTTAAAAAATTTAAAAAATAAACACTAACCTTATCGACCTCCCACCATGCAGGATAAAGTTTAGCTTGTCCGTTGCCCAACGAAAATGATTCATCTCGTTGATTCTTCAAGTGAACTGCGTGAAAAGCCGCCGACATTATTGTATATCGCGAATTTTTTTTATTTTTCCTAAGCTTCCTTATTATTAGAAGACGTGACACCCACGCATCGATATACTGTTTTACAAAAAAAAGACATATATTAGTGAATTACATTAATTTTTAAAAAAATTAATCAAAATCATATATAAGTCAAATATAAGACTTACCTCCCCATCGAAATAGCCACTATCTTCAACCCCTAATAACACACCCCACCAAGACCGATTAAGCAACAAATACATCTCATCGTTGAGTTTGCTTATGTCAGTGTAACACCCTTGGCTCCGCTCATGTAGATAAAAATCAACTGCGGTCTTAGCCCAAAGGGTATTATCCAGAATTGTTTCTGGTAGTTGTCTCATCTCCAATTCAGATACCGGAAGGGTACTAGCCTGTAACTCATACGAGAGCCAACTCTCATCCATCATGTCCGGCAACGGTGGGGGTTTCTCAATAATTCGATATATTACCCCATGTGAATCGGGCTCTAGAATGGTGGGAGGGACCTCTTCAACGATGACAGTGGCCTCTTGAACGGTGGGGGGACTCTTGAGGGATGATAGGGGCCTCTTGAACAATTGGAGGGGACTCTTGAGGAATGACAGGTGAGTCGGGCTTCTTCTTGCGGAGTCTTCGCACTATTGGGGTGAACGGAGACGTAATAGCACGTGCACGCCGTCTGATGCGTGAACTCCGTCGTGCAAGGAAAACCCGACGTAAAGCATCCACCTTATCGGGCCGCTAAAAAAAATTAATACATAAATCAGTAAATAAACAGACATGATATTAAACAAAGACAAATATGTTTCAAACTTGCATTGTATTCACCCAAGTCATTATTCTATCATAGTTCACAAAATGCATCAGATAACATTCCAGAAGTAAGCACTTATATAAACATTTAAAAGGACAACATATATAAACATTCAAGAAGAAGAATAGTTTACTTTCGCAACACGAAACTTACTTTCGCAACACGAAAATAACTATCGCAACGCGGAAATGACTATCGCAACGCGGAAATGGCTATCGCAATGCGAAATGAAAATCGCAACGACAAAATCGCAACGCGAAACACAAATCGCATTACGATTTTTCATTTCGCGTTGCGATTTTGTCGTTGCGATTTTCATTTCGCATTGCGATTTTGTCGTTGCGATTTTCATTTTGCATTGCGATAGCCATTTCCGCGTTGCGATAGTCATTTTCGTGTTGCAAAAGTAAACTATTCTTCTTCTGCAAATTGAAACTTGAATGGATTGCATTACTTCAACCAAAAGACAAAAACAAAATCAAAAACAAATACTAACAAAAACAGTTTAGCAGTATTGGCAGCAACCGAATGAATTTATTAAGCAATCTACGTGAAATGGTTAATCTAAGTGAAATTACGAGTAAATTTATCATCAAGTTAAATATGAAAAATCTTAAACTTACCTCGTTGCGTAGAGTATGAACCTCATTCTGCAACGATGCTACCATCTCACGTAGAACGGCTACATCACCGCGTAAAGTAGACACCTCAACACACCATGCACCATCGTCTTTGCGTAAAGTACCGACCTCCTCACGCAAGGCATTAACCTCATCACGTAACTCTCCTAACTCATCCCGTGGAGGTGGAGAACAGGGAGATAAACATCGTGGCATCTTTGCCGGTCGCCTATCTTGCGGTGATGGTGGAGAAGAGGCTCGATGATGTGATAGAATAGGTGATGGCTGTCGTTGTGGAGGTGTATAGTCGGGTCGATCAGGTGATTGCTCTGGGTGAGGTGATAGCTCTGGATGAGGTGATGGCTCCCGAAGTGGAGGCTGCTCATCATCCGTGCCATCAAAAAAACGCTTACTAGCTTGCCACCAATCAGTGGCAAGCTCAGCTTTCATGGGTGTCAGCCTCTGTAATGGAGTGTTGGCCTCCTAACAATATAAAAGCTCAAACAAAGTTAAACGTGTACTAGTAATAACTTGTTTATAAACATATGGTAGTATTTATGTTAACTTACATTATTTATTGTCGTATACCGTAGTAAATCTTCCCATTGCAAGGTCCGTTTCCTCTTCCAGGAAATAGCCCTGGGAATATCATTTGAAGTTTTTATTGCATATGTCTTCATGGCGGGAAAGGCCTCAAATATCCAAATCTACAAACAATATAATAACAAACATTAGTAATTGTTAAATAAATACTTATAATTTTGGAAACATTATATAAAAATTCTTACCTTAAAGGCCCAAATAAAGCCTGTCAAAGTGTATTTGGAACCATCGCCATGCAAACTTTTTCGATCATCCAAGGCAGACGATAACTTATTCCATGTAGCTTTCCATAAATACGAGCCCCATGGAAACATGTTCCACGCATTTAGGTCTTCTACCAATTTGATTAGATCATTTGGAATAGGTTGTCTGGCCTCTCTGCCTAAAAAGCTGGCATGCAAAAGTATTAGAAGGCATACTCGGACAACATCGACGTCATCCATCTGAGTAAAACCATCTTTCTTATTCAATAATATCGTCAGGTCTTCCACGTGTAGATTCGGCCTCTCCAGCTCAGGAAAAACCCGGGATAACCATGATGGGCGGGTAATGTGTCTAGTGTACCGACCTACATCATCGTGTCCGAAGCGTAGACCGGTGATTAAGCAAAACTCCTCCTGCCCAAAACACGTATACGCCGGTGGAAAATCAAACCATATCTCTTCATCACGACGTTGTATAGTATATGGTAGATCCCTAGTCATGGTTTGAAGAAACAGGTGTGTCAACATCGCATCTCCACCGGGATGTTGTACTTTCAGCCATGGCCCGAAGCAAGTATCCTCAAACATTTTTCTTTGTGCAGGTGAAAGCTTCGACGCAATTGTTTTGGCCAGGCTGACTTTATTTCTTAAGGTCAATTGAGCCGAATAAAAGTTCTACAAAAACAATAAACATACTAAGTTAGATATATCAAAAACTACACTGTGAAGATATACCAAAAACAATAATAAACATAAAGAGTAGTAGTTTATTCTTCAAACTTAAATTTGCAACACTGTGAATTTCTTATTTGTCTTTATTTTTTGGTTGAAGTAATGCAATTCATTCAAGTTTCAATTTGCAGAAGAAGAATAGTTTCTGAAAATGAAAATCGCAACACGAAAATGAAAATCGCAACGCGAATTTGACTATCGCAACGAGAGAATAAAATCGCGTTGCGATTTTCATTTCGCGTTGCGATTCTCGGTTGATTTAATAAGCAATCTAAGTGAAATGGTTAATCTATTATTGAAATTACCAGTAAACTTATCATCAATTTCAATATGAAAAACCTAATAATAATGCAAAAATTTCAAAAAGAAAATAATTAAAAAAATTAACCCTCGGTGGTTGATTTGGTTGATTTTCCATTTCTGATTGTGAGGGTGGCTCTGAGAGATGGAGATAGACGGATTTCGCCGGAGATGGGGACGGATTTCGTCAGAGATGGGTGAGAGAGTGAGAGATGGAGATGGGACTGAGTTGTGATTTTAGGTTTTAGGTTATGAGTTGCGATTACGGGATATACTGTGGACGGTTCAGTGTTCCAATATATTAATATTCGTGTTTGGAATTTGAAAATAAAATACGCTTTGCGATACTAATGGCGCTTTGAAAATCGCATTGCGATTATGTATTATCTCGTTGCGAAAGTCAGTATTGAGTTGCGAAATTAAGTATCGAGTTGCGAAAGTCAGTATCGCGTTGCGATTTTGTATTATCGCGTTGCGATAGTCAGTACCGCGTTGCGATTTTCCAAATTCGCATTGAGATAGTCAGTATCGCATTGCGATTTTTCAAATTCGCATTACGATTTACTTATTCGCATTGCGAATTGGGAAAATCGCAACGCGAAATTGGAAAATCGCATTGCGATAATTATAATCGCGTTGCGAATCTGGAAACTGATTTGCGATAATGGAGATCGCGTTGCGAATTAGCGATCGCATTGCGATTTTGTTGGTCATTTTGGCAAATCCGGAAAAAGTTGGTTAAAATCGTATATTATATGAGATTTTTGGTCACTGAGGTTATTTTCTCTTTAGAATTAGCTTAACTTGAGTCATTTCAGTTTATGGTTGTTTGATATTGATCACTTTGGTTGCAAGTCCTTTTTGGTTCGGGTGAGTTTGATGTAGATTCAAAATTGACGAATTCAGATTGTTATCTTCTTATGATAAAATTATGTTGAAACTTGAAATTTTTAAAATGATCATTCTAATTCAAATATAACTACAGTACTACTTAAGTATTGATTAATCTAATTACAATTTATTACAACTTTATCTATTTCACAAGTTTTATTCTATCACATATACCTACATTTCTAAATCATTATTAAAATTGGAAATAATTTTTTAATATAAATTTTCTAGTGCACTTAAAGAGTTATTTTTAAAAAAATATATTTTTTTAAAAATAATATTCAAAACGTTTCACGAATTCTTATCTATAATATACAAAACGAACAGAAACATCGAGAACCTCTTTTGAATTAGATATCAAAACGGCAGCGTTTGTACATGAATCCTTCTATAAATATCCCCGGTTTCAATCAGAGTTAAATTATTATTATATTTAGCATTTTCCTGCTGACTCTGAATTTTGTTTTCTTTCTCTCTTTTCAATCCGATAAGGGTTTCTATCACCGCATGTGATTGAATGTTTCGGAGGAAATAATGGCGTCGACTTCGAAGAAGATAATGCTGAGGAGTTCCGACGGCGAGACTTTCGAGGTGGAGGAAGCTGTGGCGGTCGAGTCGCAGACGATCAAACACATGATCGAGGACGACTGCGCCGACAACGAGATCCCTCTACCGAACGTCACCAGCAAGATCTTATTGAAGGTCCTTGAGTACTGCAAGAAGCACGTCGATGCCGCCGCTGACAAGGAAAAGAACCCCGAGGATGAAATAAAGGCTTGGGATGCTGATTTTGTCAAAGTTGACCAAAATACCCTCTTTGACCTCATCTTGGTTAGTTCACCCACTTTTGACTCTCTCTTGTTATTTTGATGCCCTAATGATTTATTTGACATTCGCAATGCTGCTAATTTAGGGCTGTTGGTTTTAATTGAAATCGTATGCTTATCTGTTTATTGCTCTATCGGCAGAGATCATGATTTACACGATACAGTTACGGAGCACTACTATACTTATCGAGTTAAACAACTTGTTTAAAAGCTTCAAAATTTATTTGGAGTTATGTAATATAAGTTCTAAAAAACGTAGACTATGCTATGCAATTAAGTTTCACGCAAGCAGGGACGATTGGAGGATCTTATGTTAGTGATGAGAAAACGTAGGAAATTATATTAAAAATTTAGAGGGTGCGAAATTAAAATTTTTAAGGTGTTACGAAATTAGATCACTTAAACTACGTGGGAATTTGAAATTTCCAGGGGTGTGATTGCACTCCCCAGTCCCCAGTACCCCTGGGTCCATCCGTGCACACGCAAGTTGCTATTTGCATTCAATTTTTTGTTCTTTGTACCAAAAAGTCCACGTTCCTGTAACAATGGCTTATTGACCTTGATAATGCTAATTCAACTATTAAATCTATAGGTTATTGCTTATGTTGTTGTGGTTTACTTTCGATTAGTGTACTAAACCTTTTAATATTTTGATACTGGGATTTTGCAGGCTGCGAACTATCTGAATATCAAAAGTTTATTGGACTTGACCTGCCAAACTGTGGCTGACATGATTAAGGGGAAGACACCCGAGGAGATTCGCAAGACGTTCAACATCAAGAACGATTTCACCCCAGAGGAGGAGGAGGAGGCTAGGAGGGAGAACCAGTGGGCATTCGAATGATAGGAAAGCTTTTAAATTAAATGTTGATATTACCATAGTTTCTGATTTTTTCGGGTTTTATCAGTGGGTTTTCTAGTTGGGGAACAATGAGAGATGGCTTTATCTGGGTTATTTTGTTCTATGCATCAGCCGGTTCTACTTGTTGGACGATTTACTATGAACAGCTCCACAATCTATTATCCTAATATAATTAGAATTTCATAATTTGCCTCTTGGTTCTTGTGTTGTGTAATATGCAATGCATACATGCATACAATTTTATCTATAATTGCTCACATAAACACGTACATCATCATCATCATCATCATTGCATTTATTTAACTGATTAATAGAAACATTGAATGATTAAAGGGTATTTTTTTCTTCTCTTATTTGATTGATTTTATGTCCAGCGCATCTCTTGATACTTTTTGTTGAGCAGCTTTCTGTCTTCTTCCCACTTGTCTCGATCCTCATTGTGTTGATCTTTCAACGAGCTTTTAACTTTCTCGAATCTCTCCTCCTTTTGCAGCAACTTTTTCTTGTATTTATCCTTGTACTTCTCTTTGGCTTTCAGTGCTTCTTCCTCTTGCAACCCCCTGCAATTCTCACAAGCTGCAACTTTCTTTCCCTCTCCTTGGCCATCCTTTTTATCTTCCTTTACTTTTGTGCATAATTCGAGTGTCCCCTTTCCTCTCAGGCTGTTATCGATCCCCTGCAAGAATTCATCAAAACATAAATAAGAGGAGTAAAAAAGTGGGGGGGGGGGGAAACCAAGGCACTTACACTTTGATTGAAAGTTGTTGATTTCAAGTTGTTTAAGTGAGTTGAGAGTAAAGCATAAAGATCGTGGAGAAGGAGCTTGAGCATGAAAACAAGGAAATCATGCAGTATCAATGCAGCAAGCGTGGCAACAAAGTGTTGTTTGTTGCCCTGGACAGCACAGTAAAGCATACACATCAACAAGGTTCGGTCGAGCCAAAAACAATTGTTCTTATCTGCATCCATCAGATATCGCTCTCCCATACCTCTTTGGCACTCGCGATGAGCAAACACAGAATCATATAACACGGCGTCTTTCATTATATATATATATATATATAGGTGAATAAAGGCAAGGGAATTTCGAACAAAACATATAAAGGTAAGCGAATAAAAAGAAAAACCTACCCCTAGCTTCAAAGTTACGTCATCCCTTAAATAGTAAATCAATTAATTTTAAAATTTTACTCCTACAAAAGCTGCTGATATTTAAAGCTAGTTTAACATTGTTTTTAAAATTTATACTAAAAGTATTTTAATAAGTAATGTTAAAATATATATTTCCTTTTTTTATGCGATCACATTGTAGAATTTGAAAGTGTCACGTCATTAGAAGGATTAAAAATCCAAGTTTAGGGATCAAGTTGGGAAATTTTGCTGAATTCGAGGAGTGATATGGACAAAAAGAATCATGCATCAAATTGAAAGAAGATGTAGATATAGGGAGTAAATGTGTATTTATTCCTTTTTATTAAAGAGAAGCTAGGGTCAAACAAACTGGGCTTATTTTGGATTGTTCCTGCATAAATCAATGGGCTCCTTAATTAATGATGTAAAGTCCAATATCAATTTCTTTGTTCTTTTCACCCAAACCAAACGGCCGAAATGTATGCGTCCTTTAAAAAAAATGTAGAGATTGCAATTCTTTTCTCTTTTGGGCCTAATGGCTCAAATAACAATGTCTCCATTAGTTGTTGCAAGCAATATTTGAATGTCACCTTTCTTTGAATGTATCAAGAAAATGTTATCTTTTGAAATTGCATCTAATAAAATTAAAAATTGTATTTTTTTCAAAAAAAAAAATAAAACTATAAATATAAAAAATGACTTACAAAGATCGTTTATATAATAAAATTTCATAAAACTAAATCAAATTTAATCAATATCAACAATCAGTTGGTCTAATTGGATGAGACAATCGTATTCCTAAAACAAAATCATGAGTTCGAATTATAGTGTTTTCAAATGGAGCAAATTGAGTTGAAAGGGTTGCCATTCCCTTTGCAAGACTGTATCTGAATTAATTAATCAATAGACCGAATATCTATGGTTATAAAAAATCAAATTTAATCAATTAATAAAATCTAATATCAATAATTATACAGGTTATAAATCCATAAAATTTATAATTACTAATGTTTCAAGATTTGACCATCTCGATTTTAAAATCTGTGTAGTGTAAAAAGAGAGCAGAATTTAATTAAGTAAAGAAGACGAAACGTGGAAACCCCGAGCTTTGGCAATTCAATTCGGCTCATCAGCATTTTATTTTATTCTTCTTTTATCAATAAAAAAAGGCAGTTTCTATGCACATAACAAAACAAAACAAAACAAAACAAAACATCAGTAGTCACATTCTAAACACAAACAACAATATTATTTGCTAAAACCCAGAATTTAGGTCAGATTTTTCACAGGCATTTTGTAATATATAATGATTATCATGATATATATTTAATACGGTTTCAGAGAAACTTTGTATTACATATTACATATAGTATTAGGGTTTGGACAGACAACTGTTGCATCATTCTCGTTCCTTTTACCTATTAGTTCATCAATGATTAAGGGACCACTCACCTTCATTTTCCTCTATAATATTATTATTTAAGGGGATGAGGACATTCCAGATAGATACTTATTTATAAATTCACTTCATCTCCAAAAATTAGATTTGGTGGTTTAATTATGTTTTAGTCCTCTACTGTTGCGAAATTTCCTTTAATTTCATATAACATAGAGTTACATTTATCTACCGTTATTGGTAGGTCTCATATTGTGTAAAACTCTATATTGAAAGAATGTAATTCCGTGTCCTTTTTCATTACCACAGGGGTTCAATATATACACAGTCATTAGTAGATACAATCCTAATCATTAGGCTATAATTTAGGAATTAGGCTATAACTTAGGCAACTAAATATACAATAGTAAATACAAAATATTTGGAGAATATTTTGTAATTAGGAATTAGGCTATAACTTAGGCAACTAAATATACAATAGTAAATACAAAATATTTGGAGAATATTTTGTAATCTATCACTCTCCCGCAGTCGAAACGGGAGGATCTCGAACGTTAAGATTGGTCCGGAAATCGTCAAACAATATAAGGGGCAACCCCTTAGTGAAAATATCCGCAATCTGGTACCTAGACGGCACATGACGAACACGAACCTCACCCCGTGCAACTTTTTCTCGAACAAAATGAATATCCATTTCAATGTGCTTCGTACGCTGGTGTTGAATGGGATTACCAGAAAGATAGATAGCACTCACATTGTCGCAGTAAACCATTGTTGCTTTACGGATGGGACAGTTGAGTTCGAGAATAAGATTACGAAGCCAACAAGACTCCGAGACAACGTTGGCAACTCCCCTGTATTCTGCCTCGGCACTTGATCGGGAAAGCGTAGGTTGTCGTTTGGACGACCATGAGATCAAATTGTCACCCAAAAAAACACAATACCCGGAGGTGGATCGTCGAGTATCGGGACAGCCTCCCCAATCCGCATCCGTATAAGAGACAAGATCGGTAATGGAGGAAGGAGAAATATGTAAACCAAGATGAAGAGTACCTTGGATATACCAGATGATACGCTTGAGAGAGTTCATATGTTCATCCCGAGGGTCATGCATATGGAGACAAATCTGCTGAACTGCATAGGAAATATCCGGCCGCGTAAAAGTGAGATATTGCAGGGCACCCGTAAGGCTGCGGTACTGAGTTGGATCAGCATATCGTGCACCGCTGTTGGCACTCACCTTCGGCTTGGTATCAACTGGAGTCTGACTGGGCTTACAAGAATACATGCCTGCTCGATCAATGATGTCCTCAGCGTATTTTTGTTGTGATAAAAACAACCCACCCTTGTGTCGAGTCACACTGATACCGAGAAAATAGTTCAAGAAACCCAAATCCTTCATAGCAAACTCAGAGTTGAGACGAGCCATTATAGACTTGCGAAGATGCTCAGAAGACGCCGTCAGAATAATGTCATCAACGTAAAGCAGTAGGTATGCCATATCCGACCCGTGTTTGTAAATAAATAAGGAAGTATCTGATTTACTGTTAGAGAAACCAATGGAAGAAACAAAATTAGCAAACCTCTTGTACCACGCCCGAGGGGCTTGTTTGAGCCCATAGAGAGATTTACGCAGTAAACAGACATAATCAGGATGCACTTGATCTCGAAATCCCATAGGTTGGTGCATATAAACCGTTTCCTTGAGGTCATCATGCAAAAAAGCATTGCTTACATCTAACTGATGAATCAACCATTGTTTCGACAGGGCAAGACTAAGCACAGTACGGATTGTTGCTGGCTTCACTACCGGACTGAAAGTCTCTCCACAATCAATACCAACACGCTGAGTTTTACCATCACCTACAAGACGGGCCTTATGCCTCTCAAACGAACCATCAGACTTTATTTTATGAGTAAAAATCCACATAGAATGAATGACATTAACTCCAGGAGGACGGGGTACCAAATCCCACGTCTTATTTTTAATAAGAGCATCATATTCGTCAGTCATAGCAAACTTCCAATTCGGGTCACGAAGTGCAACCACAGGGTTACGTGGGAGAGGAGATCTCGTAACCGTGATAGTATGGGCCTCGGATGGGTCAAATATAGTTTTTGGCTTAAAGATACCATGCTGGCTGCGGGTGACAGGGCGTTCGAATGGAAAAGGGGGCGGTCTGGGCCGAATTGGTGAAGGGTTTGGAGGAGACATGACTGGTTGGGTCGTATGAGAAGAAAGTGGAGTCTGTTGTGGTTGGTTTTGATGAAGAAGATACGGCGACACGCCATATTCAAAAAATCATAATCACTTGTACTAGGTTGATGGACTTTGGTAAAAGGGAAGATAATTTCATCAAATTGTACATGCCGGCAGATTATGATTTTATTGTTGGATAAATCAAAACATTTATACCCTCGATGATTATCGGGATAACCCAAGAAAACACAGGGAGTGGATCGAGCTTGTAATTTGTAAATAGTCGTGGATGGAATAAGAGGATAACACAAGCACCCAAAAACCCGAATGTGAGAATAAGAGGGAACCCGGTGGTATAAAATTTGTAGAGGAGACGCATCGGCTAGTAGTGTACTGGGAAGAATATTCAAAAGATGGGTTGTCATATGAAGCGCATGATGCCAAAAAGAGTGTGGCAAAGAGGCATGAATAAGTAGTGTGCGCATGATATTATTAATGGATCTTATTTTTCATTCGGCCTTCCCGTTTTGTGAGGAGGTATAAGGGCAGGAGAAACGAAAAGAAATGCCATGGGACTCACAGAATTGCCGAAAAGAGGCATTATCAAACTCTCCCCCATTATCACATTGTATGGTTTTGATATCTCGTTCAAACTGGGTACGAATATGAGCTTGGAATTTAGTAAAAATGGAGAATACTTGTGATTTATTAGCGATGGGAAAAGTCCACAAGAATTTCGAATAATCATCCAAAAAAAAGCACATAATAACGATGTCCCGAAGAACTCAAAATGGGAGAAGTCCAAATATCACTATGAATAATATCAAAATGCATGAAAGTTGAGAAGATGAAAGAACAAAAGGCAACCGAATATGTTTTCCCAGTACACAAGATTGACAAGTAGTAGACTTAGATGGACTATTACAAGCAATCAGTTTATTTTGCTGAAGAATGTATAAAATGGAGTCGCCCGGGTGACCTAAACGGTCATGCCAAAGCGTTGAAGCAAGCAAAACAGTAGGAGATGAGGCTGGATGCGGTCTGGTGGGAGTGATTGGGTAGAGAGAGATGGTACTATCACATCTCATTAGACGTCTCCCCGTCTGTAAATCATGCACGAAAAACCCACAAGGATCAAACACCACTGACACATTATTATCAGTTGTAAATTTTCGAACAGACACTAAATTTTTAATAAGATTCGGAGTATGCAGGACATGTTTGAGAGACAAAGGTGGGTTCGGGGAAGGTAATACGGTATGACCGTAACCACGAATTGGAATTGACTGACCACTACCAACAGTAACACCATTATCTTTGCTCATATTAACATAAGACGAGAGATTACCTTGTGTTGATGTCATATGAGACGTCGCCCCAGTATCCATATACCAGTTTGGATCCGATTGAGAGAGAGACATGGTGTGCATGGCGGACTCAATATCCGTAGGAGCCCACTCGGACGATGTAGTATAGGCTTGCTGCTGCTGAGGTCGTGCTCCTAGAATACCAGGTTGTCGTGGTCCAACTTGCCTACCCCAAGGTTGAGTCGGATATGGACAAGGAGGCATGACCCAAGGTGGTTGCATCCATGTCCACCAAGGAGGCATAGCCCATGTTGGTTGCATCGGACCCTACTGACCACCGCCCAAGTTCGGACCACCTCCACGGTTGCCACCACGTCCAACACCCGGCGTCTGAACTCCACTACTAGTAGGTTTGCGGTTTTTGTTGTTGTTGCGGTGCTTGTTCTGTTTCCCACGTGCACGACCTGTAGGAGGATGATTAGAAATCTCATCAGTGTCATGATTAGTCACCATCATCGCATCATCAGTCGTCGCCTCCTTCATGCTGGTTTCTTCTAAGGCCAACATCGATCGAACTTCATAAAAAGGTGGTAGTACCTTTTTGTGGCGAATAACCGAAGCAACTCCCTTGTAAGCCGGTGTAAGACCACCCACCATGCGAAGAACAAGACGATTGTTCGAAACCGGAGCACCCACATTCTTGAGTTGGTCGGAAAGTGTTTTGAGGTGCTGGCAATATGCAGAAACCGAGGAGAAATCCTTCAAGTAGGTGTTGTTGAACTCGTGTTCCAAGGAAACAGCACGAGAGTTCTCATTATCCTGAAACAAATCGCGAAGACGATTCCATAGAGTCATGGCAGAAACATTGGCTTCAATAACGGTATTCAAAAGATCTGTCGAAATTGTGGAATAAATCCACTGAACCACAGCAGCATCCAACGTATCCCACAACTCTTGTTCTTCCTGACTAAAGATAGCCGGCTCTGTGGCCTCCCCGTCCTTAGATTTCGGTGGGATAATATGATGAAGAACCTTGTGAGATCGACAATGGACCTTGAATAACTCTGCCCAATTTGTATATTGGACGTTCTCCATCTCAAGAGTGATGGGAATATGTGTCTTGATGTTAGAAACAGCAAGAGCAGGGTGAAAGGATGAGGAAGATGATGTGGGAGCCATATCAGACGGAAGGACAGAAGACAGAGAAGAAGAGGAAGAGAAAAAAATAGGGTTGCAGAAGCTAGGATAGATCAACCGTAGCTGATACCATGAAAGAATGTAATTCCGTGTCCTTTTTCATTACCACAGGGGTTCAATATATACACAGTCATTAGTAGATACAATCCTAATCATTAGGCTATAATTTAGGAATTAGGCTATAACTTAGGCAACTAAATATACAATAGTAAATACAAAATATTTGGAGAATATTTTGTAATTAGGAATTAGGCTATAACTTAGGCAACTAAATATACAATAGTAAATACAAAATATTTGGAGAATATTTTGTAATCTATCATATATGGCATATTGGATTGAGATTTATTTATACAATATAAAAATATTTTAGTTTTATACAAATTTAGGATCGTTCGATAAGTGAAATTTGACGGTTGAAATTAATTTCTTATTCTTTTTTTTCCAATGAATATTTTATCATTTTCTATTGTTAATTTCAACAATTTATTTTCACTCGTCCAACGATCTTAAATCTATGTAAAACTAAAACTCTTTAAGTTTTCGTAATATAATGTTATCCATTGATTTTTTTAAGATTTCGGCAAAAAGTTGATTTTCTAAAAAGACTACAAATAAAAATATTATCTTATAAAGCATTTTTTTTGAATAAATTGACAATTTTATTATTCAATAGAACATAACAAATCTGGGCGATTTTCCCCAAAAATCACTCTACACCTATATATTTTCATGTCAGACACCGTTCAAGTTATATTTCACGATCTAACAACTTTTGCAGAAGGCGCGCCCCTACTCCGCGCTTTACGCCTGCCACGTGGAGTAAGACGCGCCCCCTGCAACACGCCTTGTTAAACGTGTAAAAACTCGGATATTAATTTTATAAATATTTTTTAAGTGGTGCCTAATATGTAATTAATTTCAGTTATGGTGATATTTGTGTAAAATGTCAATTTTATCTATTTATTTTTTTGTGATATTATTTTTAACAACAGATAATAATGTTTATTGACTTTTAAAATTAATTATTTAAAAATATTAAAATAAATTTTTAATTACAATTGAGAGATCAAATGAATTATTATTTATTTTTTTAAAAAATAAAGAAAAATGCAATAAAAATAAATTAAAAATGAATAAAATTCAATAAAAATATAATGTAAAGCTAAAAATATCACCAAAATATTTTTTCTAATATTAATTTTAAAAAATATAAAATAAATTTTAAATTTTAATTTTATTAAAAATGAATAAATATTATTAACTATTGTTAAAAAATAATAATTAATGGCGAGACAAAACAATTTTTGTGAAGATTGAGCAGAAAAGATCAACTCTTCGATCGAATGTTTATTCGTGGTACAATTGAGTTGATATTTAGACAGTATTTAGACAATTTTAAGTTATTGACTTTGTACGATCGAATTTTCATTCGATTCCTGTAGCTTTCCACACCTTCGACTGTTTAACAATCATAAACTTGACTAAAATAAACTATTAATTGCAATTGAGGGATCAACTGAATTATTATTCATTAATTATTATTTTTTAACAACAGTTACTAATGTTTATTCATTTTTAATAAAATTGAAATTTAATATTTATTTTATATTTTTTAAAATTAATATTAGAAAGAATATTTTAAATAAAGAGGTGATGTTTTTTAGCTTTACATTATATTTTTATTGAATTTTATTCATTTTAATTCATTTTTTGCATTTTTATTTATTTTTAAAAAGTGAATAATAATTAATTTGATTTCTCAATTGTAATTAAAAGTTTATTTTAATATTTTTAAACAATTAATTTTAAAAGTCAATAAACATTATTAACTGTTGTTAAAAATAATATCACAAAAAATAAATAGATAAAGTTGGTGTTTTTACACATATATCACTCTAATAGAAATTAATTACATATTAGGCACCAGTTTAAAAATATTTACAAAATTAGCACTCTAATTTTTTACACATTTACCATTGCGCACTGCAGGGGGCGCGCCTTACCCCACTTGGCGCCAGATCAGCCTAAAGCGCGTTGTAGGGGCGCGCTTTACTGCAAAGGGTGTTAGATCGGGAAATATAGCCTGAATGGTGCCTGACAGAGAAATATATAGGTGTAGGGTGATTTTTGGGGAAAATCACCCCAAATCTACTACAAAGTACATCTACAAACAACATCCCTTCACGGGAAAAGAATTACACACCCCATGATATACACAAATTACAATATCCCTTTGTATATTCTTCATATAAATCTTGATGCGAACAACATCCTTAATGGCATCTACCACCTCATTTACACTCTTTCTTTCATGTCTAAATTGCCTATGGTTCATTTCTTCCCAAGTGCAATAAACAAAAGCACACCAAGCAACTTTCAGCACATACACCAAAAGTGATTTACCCTTAAACCAAGAGACAACCCAGTCAAGCTCTTCACTCCAACTCCCCACAGCCCTGCATATGCCACACAACCGCAACACAACAACCCACACTCCTTAGAAAACTGGCACTCGAAAAACACATTATCACGTGATTCTTGTCTCATCCCATCACAGTTCCTGCAACCTTCATCCACATTCATCCTTAACCTAACCAACTGATCAGCAGTAGGAAGCCAATTCAACATAACCATCCAAGCATTGACAGAGTGCTTGAGAATGTTCATGGAGAATCAAACAACCTTTTTCCATTCAATCTTCTTTTTCTTATTCCTAGTCTTATCCCAAAACCACATTAATGTTACCTCACCCATAAATTTGCCAGAGAACAAAGGCATGGTCTCCCCCCTCAACCTTAAAATCTTCTTCAAGATCCAACTAAAATGGGTCTACAAACAACCTGCCAAAAATCTACAACCTTAAAAACTTAAGTATAGATCCAGGCTACCCAAAGTGACCCTACATTGGCAAGCACATTCCTCATCAACAGAAGTACACAAGCCTTACTCCAGCTTTTCAAATTTCTTAACAATAGACCACCCTCAGACTTTGGGATACAAATAGAGCCCTGTCCAATCCTGGCTCCCTTGCAAGGATGTCTCTTCCTTTCGAAAAAAATCGAGCACAAAATTGCTCAATTCTCCCAATAATATAAGTTGGCAAAATAACTTGCCTACACCAGGATTTGGTAATATACTATGAAGTACAATCCCGATCAACTGCATCATGCCGATATAGTTGAGCCATCTACTGGATCGCTGCCTAAGCTTAGCCTTCAACTTCTCCACCAGCCCACTTCAATCTTTTTTAGATAGCTTTTGAGGCACCATAGGAACTCTCAGGTATCTAACAGGTAGAGTCCTAATCTTGAATTCAATAGCTTCATGAATTAGCTTCAATTGGGTCCCACTCATACTAGAGGAGAACAGTTCAGATTTAGTTGCATTAAGCCATAGCCTTGAAAATTCATAAAACTTATCAATGATACAATCGACACCCACCTCAAAACCAATTATCCCACACTTAGGATGAAACTGAAAGACCTTTTTTGCAGCAACAACATTCAACAACTTAGAAAGCACACTTATTGACAAGACAAACAGGTAGGGAGATAAAGGATCTCCCTACCTTATACCCCTCTCGTCCATAAAGTACCCAACCAAACTCTCATTAAATGAAATGGAAAACCTAGAACCAGTGATACAAACAATGATCCATTGACTAAACTGAGCAGGCACTCCCAAACTCTCCAAAATCCCTAAAACAAAGCTCCAGCTTAAGAAGTCAAAAACTTTCTACAAATCAGCATTAATAGCACACCTTGAAGACAAAGTCCTTCTACCATACCCCCTCACCAACTCCTATTCCAGCAAGGTGTTATCCATAATACTTCTGTCTCTTTAAAAAACAGACTGGTTTAAAAGAATCATTCCAAGAAACAAATTAGTGAGCCTAGCTACAAGGATTTTAGTGATTACCTTGTAAATAACATAACAACAAGAAATCGGTCTGTAATCCTTAGCCATACTGGGATTAAGAATTCTAGGAACCAAAGTAATAGCAGTATAATTGAAAATAGGGTGCAAAACAAAAGAACTAAAAAAATGATTGCATATACAACATTAGCATCAACAATGTCCAAATAGACTTGAAAACCCAACTGTGTAGCTATCAGGGCCAGGGGCCTTGTCCTTCCCCTGACTAAAGAAAGCAACTTTAATCTTATCCATAATGGCCTCCCTTAACAAGCTCTCACCTAAGTAGCTTTCTTAGAACCCCTACATCACAACCCTTGACACCCTCATCAACACTTCCTATTTGATTAGTGAAGAATCTCACCATCTTATAAAACATTTTGAAAGTACTAAACTTTATAAAAAATAATTAGGTGTTGTCTTTGTCATTTCTCTTCTTTTTTTATCGTCAATAATTTCTTTTTTTTATCTCTATGACTGACAATAATATTAGTTTTAGTATTGGTCACTGATCACTGGTATTCATCATTATTTTTACTTTATTATAATGCATTTTTACTTTTTCATTGTTTTAAATTTTTTAAAACTCTGCTTTATAACAAGTTTTCATTTACCTTTATGACATGTTTTTGATATTTTGGTCATTATTTTTGTTTATTCTTTTTTCAGAGTTGGATTTGACATCACCACGACTAATCAAGATGACACTTATTTATTATAATGATGATTTTCTTTGCTTTGGACCCTCAGATTGGATTTGGATACACAATTTACGTTTGTGGATAGTTTTTTTATGTCGCTCAACTCTGATTTGTGATTTGCCGTTTGTTTTTCAATAGTTTGATCCATTTGATTGTTTGTTTTTTGATGAAATCAAATTTGTTCGTATTTACCTTTTATTAGAGTTTACTTGGTTAGAGCTTATTGTGTGACCTTAAGTGGTTATTTTTCTTATGCTAATGATATTTATTATGTGTTCAATTTATTGTTGTAATTTTAAGTTTTTATTATAATTTAGATTTTTTTTTAATTAGAATTATGGTTTCTATAAAAAAAAGTAACGATTAAGTTTAAATTGAATTAGATTAGATTATATGTAAAAGATATTTTTTTAATTTATTTAAAAGATAAATTTTAATTATGTTTTTATTCACAATAACTGAATTCAAAATAAAATATATTATCTTATTGATATTAGTTAAAATATAACTTCGGTAAGAAAATGCATTAAAAATTTTATGTTGAAATCTTCTTATACCCCTTAATTACAATAAATTTGATTAAATTTAGATCAAACTTAACTAAATCTTACTTTAAAAGATAATTTTTATTCGTAAAGTTTGAATTTGAATTATTTTTTTAAGAAAAATTAAAACTTTTTACCGCTTAATCTAATAAAAATTGGTAAAAGAAAAACATTTTATATTTGGTTTATAGTTTTGGTCCCCTTTTGCTTTTTTTCCCCTCCAACATATGGTTCCAGATATATAACATCATGCAATCTGGGACAACGCAATCTCCTAATCTCATTCTTCTTCCCTACCACTATATTCCTTGTCTAATAAAACTTTATTCACCCAAAAAGTTCACTCAAATTTCTCAGTTTTTTTTATTAATAATAAATTGTTCATATAATTGATTCGACTCTAAACGACAAATCCCATTAAAAAAATGCCTTTTAGATGTAATAATTGGCTTTGGTAATTAAAATCCTGTTTTAATCTGTTCATGTTCAGTTTCTCTAATGACGTTTTAGTTTGTTATTAATTGGTAATCCCACTAAATTCCTTTCCCCCACTGTGATGTATGTAAAACAAACAACAGATATGAAACTATGGTACATGTTGTTGTGTGTATGTCTGATTCTCTGTCAATTTTCCGACAGCTTTATTTTATTTTATTCCTTTTTTTTACGACTGTAATGAAATATTAAAGTCTTCAGGAATTGGAGTTATAAGCATTGTCTAGAAAGTAATATATATTTCATTTAACAACAGAAAAAAAATTGAGCAAGGTCAAGAAGGGCTCGAATCAAATGTTGAAATATTAAAGTCGGAATATGCCTTTTATATATGCGGTTCGATAATTTTTATGATTTAGTCTTTTATTTAAAATGTTAAAAGATTTTTTTATTTTAATTTTTATGATTAATATGAAATAAATATAAGTAATATTTGTTCAAAGATAACTCTTAACCATTTGATATTGATAGCACTCGAATCCTACCTCGTTGAATAATAACCATTCAAAGATAAATTTTTTAACTTAAAAATTCTAGACTAATTAATATAACTACTATTTTTCATCAGAATTCACTTGTTATGGTAACATGCTTATGGAATTTATAATTTTCTTTTTGTAAATCGATATAATTGTATGGGTTTTGCAATATTTGATAGAAATATTTGAAAATTAAATAATTAAATTAAAATTTTTAAATAAAAATTAACATGTTTAATATTATGAGGGAAGAAAATATTGGGATAATGATTTAGGGGGAAAACAACTCTTTAGATAGTGCCCGTGGAGTTTTACTTTTCAACTTGGACGATAGAAATAATGTAGGAGGAAGTCAGTCCAACTTACTGACGACTTCATAAAAATATTAGGACTGTAAGATGTTTTCTGCACAACGAATGCATATCAGTGTATGCATGTATATTTTAGAATAAGTTTGTGTTCATTTTAAATTTTGAGTTTTTATATTTATTTTATTGATATCATCTGTTTTGAAATTTTATTGGTATTTATCTCATATAATTTCTTTTATTAATATAATATATATATATATATATATATATATCTTAAAATATATTTTTAGATCCCTTACTACTAAATATCCAAACTATGCATAGCAACGTGAAACAACCCTGAATAATTGGGAATACGCCCTACAATCTTAACATCTTCATGAAGTTGTTAAAAAGTTCAATCGACTTCTTTTATGCATAATTCATTTTAATTTAATTTAAAGGCAATTTTTTAAAAATTTAAATAAAATTTTATTATTTTTATATCGTTATCCCATCATTTATGGTATTTTTAGGGATATTTTTAAATAATAACGTTTATTTTAACCAAAATTTGAATTTTACGTGTTGATGAACATAAAAAGTTGGGCAATGACGGCTGTGATGAGGTTGTTGCGCAAGACGGCTATCAGATAGAGCAAAATCACAACTGATAATTTGAGAAAATAAAAATGAAGATAAAATAGACACAAAATTTACGTGGAAAACCCCTAAATAATATAAGGTAAAAACCACGGGCAACGGTAGAAGAATTTCACTATGAGAAAATAGGAATTACAACATCTCTCGATCTACCAAGGAGAAAACAATGATAATTTTCTCTTGATAAAAAAAGAAAACAACTCTCAAGAAACTCTCTAAATTCTCTCTAGTATTGGAAGAAAGCTAGAATGCTTTGGGATGGTTTTGAAGCTAAATGAGCTAGGGTATTTATAGTTGAAACTTAAGGACTAATTTGTAAATACCCTAAATTTTAGTGACTAAAATTTGGTATTTTACCCTTGCTAATTTTCAACAATTTTGGCTCCTAATTAATTTTTTATAGCTGTCGGCTGCTAATGAATAATGCAGCCGCCCATGACTTTCAACAATCTCCCACTTGAAGATTTGATTGGAACAATCATATCTTCACACCATTCTTTCTACCTTGTACCATCATGTTACTTACGTCTCTGACAGGCTACAAGAGGATCGACACCAGGTAAATTTATCAGCGTTGATTGCCTTCGTCATGAAATCTGCTATGTTGTCTTTTGTATAGATCTTCTGCATATCTATCGTTCCTTCTTCCACCTTTTCACGAATGAAATGGTACTGAACTCGTATGTGCTTTGTTCTTGAATGAAATATTGGATTCCTTGCTAGATGCAAGGTGTTTTGACTGTCACAAAACAGAGAGACATACTCTTGATTGTGCCCAAGCTCCTCCAATAGCATCTTCAGCCAAATTGCTTCTTTACTGGCTTGTGTAGCTGCTACATATTCTGCTTCTGTTGTGGATGTAGCCACAATTGACTGCAATTTTGAAACCCAACTTACAGCTCCACCAGCAACTTTGAACACATATCATGTAGTAAATTTGCTTTTATCCAAATCTCCTGCATAGTCAGAATCTACATACCCATTGATTAGTAAGTTTGATCCTCCGTAACA
The DNA here is from genome assembly GCF_006381635.1 of Hibiscus syriacus. Taxonomy (NCBI): domain Eukaryota; kingdom Viridiplantae; phylum Streptophyta; class Magnoliopsida; order Malvales; family Malvaceae; genus Hibiscus; species Hibiscus syriacus. The sequence continues at coordinate 4,306,386 of NW_024062795.1, forward strand.
TAATGCAACATTTGAGGTCCCTTTGATGTATCTCAGGATCCTCTTTACTGTATTCCAATGCTCTTTGCCTGGATTCGCCATGTATCGACTAACCACTCCCACTGCTTGTCCAATGTCTGGTCTTGTGCATATCATAGCGAACATCAAACTTCCCACTACTGATGCATACGGTACTCGAGACATCTCCATCATCTCTTCTTCACTGCTAGGACTCATACTGGAGGATAATTTGAAGTATAGGAAGAAGGGTAGAAATTGTCTTACAATCTTGCATGTTGAATCGTGACAAGATCTTCTTCAAGTAATTCTTTTGTGAAAGACAAATCTTCCTATTACTTCTGTCTCGGTAAATTTGCATCCCTAGAATCTTGTTTGCTGATCCCAAGTCCTTCATTTCAAATTCCCTAGGCAGTTGTGCCTTCAATTCTTCAATATGATCTTTGTTGGGTCCTGCAACCAACACGTCATCCACATACAACAGCAATATAACAAAATCGTTATCACCAGACCTCTTGAAATAAGCACAAGGGTTTGCATTAAGTCTGTTGTATCCAAGGAACATAATGAATGAATCAAATCTCTTATTCCAACACCTCGGCGCCTGCTTTAGACCGTACAGAGATTTGTTCAACCTGCAAACAACTTCTTCTTTTATTTTTCTTCAAAACCTTCAGGCTGGAGCATGTAAATATCTTCTTCAAGATTTCCATGAAGAAAAGCTGTTTTAACATCTAGCTGCTCTAGATGTAAGTTCAATATAGCACACATTGGCAAAACTACTCGAACTGTTGTTAGTCGAACCACAGGAGAAAATATTTCATTGAAATCAATACCTTCTTTTTGAGCACATCCTTTGACCACCAGTCTTGCACGATACCTCTCAACTTGATCGTCACCATTTCGCTTGATTTTGAAGACCCATTTGTTACCAATTGGCTTCCTTCCTTGTGGAAGTGGCACAAGGTCCCATGTATTATTTTTATGAAGGGCTTCGATTTCTTCTTGCATCGCCATCATCCACAATGAAGCATCTGAGCTATTTATTGCCTCCTGGTATGTTGATGGCTCACCGTCCTCTGTTAAAAGGCAATATGCAATATTACCTTCTATAACATAATCTGAGTGCCAATTGGGACGCCTTCTCACACGATCTGATTGACGAGTTGTTGGAGCTTCAGAACTCTCTGGTTCTTGTTCGTCATGTGCTGGTTCTTCTTCAGAAGAATCTCCTTGTTCAACCTCCTTTTCCACATGTATCTGTGAAGTCTCTGATTTTTTAGTGCTATCATCGTCTTCTTTTCTTTGTAGTTTATCTTCTACAAAAATAACATCCCTTCTTATGATCACTTTACGGGCAGTGGGATCCCACAAGCGATACCCCTTGACTCCATCAGCATACCCGAAGAATTTGCATTTCCTGGATTTTGGATCCAACTTTGAGATTTCTTTGGAGTTGTACATCACGTACACAATACTTCCAAATACATGGAGGTTTGAATAATTAGTTGGTTTACTAGTCCACGTCTCCATTGGTGTCTTCAACTCTATTGCAGTTGATGGAGCTCGATTCACCAAATAACAGGCGGTATTGACTACTTCTGCCCAGAATGATTTTTCTAGGCCTGCATCCCTCAACATTGCTCTTGTTTTTTCTAACAAGGTTCTGTTCATCCGCTCTGCCACTCCATTTTTTTTGAGGAGTGTTCGCCACTGTGAACTGTCTTTTGATGCCTTCTTTCCTGCAAAAGTCATCAAATTCTTCGCTTGTGTATTCTCCTCCATTATCTGTTCTAAAACACTTGATCTTATTTCCAGAATCAAGTTCCACTCGCGCTTTGAAGTTTTTGAAAGTGGAAAACACATCTGACTTCTTCTTAATAGGGTACACCCAACATCTCATGCAGTAGTCATCAATAAATGAGACAAAATATTTTGCTCCGCCTAGGGATGTAACTGGTGCTTGCCATACAACAGAGTGAACCAATTCTAGAACACTTTTGCCTCTAGAATTTGATGTGTTGAATTTCAACCGGTGCTGCTTACTTGTTATGCAATGCTCACACAAAGGAAGTGATACCTTTGTTAAGCCTGGAAGTAACTTTTGCTCCACAAGGACTTTCATTCCTTGTTTTGACATGTGTCCAAGTTTATGATGCCATAGCACTGCCGAATCTGAACTACATGAGGCAACAAAGGCTTCTGCTTATACCAAAGTCTCTCCCTTCAGCATGTACAAGTTTGTAGTTATCTTTTCACCTTTCAGCACCACAAGCGCTCCACGGAACACCTTCATGATTCCTTTCCGTGATTTAATCTTGCTTGCATTATTATCCAACAATCCGTAGGATAATAAATTTTTCTTCAGGCCTTTCACGTGCCGCACATCTCGAACAACTTTAATTGTTCCATCATACATCTTCAATTTGATGGTTCCAACGCCAACGATCTCTAAGGCGTGATCATTGCAACTATACACAGATCCTCATGAGACAAGTTCATAATGATGGAACCATTCTCTTCTTGAGGTCATGTGATATGTTGCTCCTGAATCAATGAGCCATATATCTGCAAATCTTTTTCTACCTTCCACGGTGGTTGACGCTTCACAGCATAGAGCATCTCCATCATCTGAAGTGTTTGCGGTATTGCCTTGTAGATTGAAGTTTTTATTTAAACTCCAACAATCCTTCTTCAAGTGACCCTTCTTTCCACAGTTGTAGCACTTTAAATTCTTCTTACTCCTCGACTTCGATCTACCATGTTTGTGACTGCTACTTTGGCCACGTTCTGTTGATCTCCCTCTCATTGTTGTCAATGCTTCTGCTTGTTGCAGATTTACTTGTCTGTCTTCCTTGTTTTTTTGCCGATTTTTTTCTTGTAGAACAGCAGTTGCAACGTCATCGAAGACTAGACTGATGACATTACTGTTTGTCAAGTTGATGATAAGTTGATCATACAAATCAGGTAGACTTTGAAGTAGAAGTTCAGCACGTTCTTGTTCTCCTATTTTACAGCTTAAGGATGTAAGCTGAGAAAATAAGGTGTTCAGTGTATTTAAGTGCTCCGTCACTGAAGTAGATTCTGGCATACGGAGAGTGTACAATTTTCTCTTAAGGAAAATTTATTGTGCAGCGATGTGGCCTCGTACAATTTGGTGAGATGATCTCATATCTCCTTAGCTGTCTTTTTCTCCTCGATGCTTGACAATACTTCATCTGCTAATGCTAGATGAAAGTTTGCCATAACATTCCCGTCTATTTCGATCCATTTGTTATCATATATGAAATCCATCGCCTTTCGCTAATAGCTGCTAGACAACCGTCTTTTCTCAAGATGGCCTTCATCTTCAATTTCCACAATGATAATTTTCTCCCATTGAATTTTTCAATATCAAATTTCGTTGCCATAGCTTCTTTTACAGATAGCTCCCACTATTTCACTATCGTGAATAGTCCTCTGGAACCTTTAAAGAATGAGTAATAACTTCTTACTTTCTTATATTGGAGGATTCACCTTTTGGTGGTAACCACAAAGACAATAAGCAGATATTACACACTCAAATCTGGCTCGGATACCAATTGTTGCGCAAGACGGCTATCGGATAGAGCAAAATCGCAACTGATAATTTGAGAAAATAAAAATGAAGATAAAAGAAACACAAAATTTACGTGGAAAACCCCTAAATAATATAAGGTAAAAACCACGGGCAACGGTAGAAGAATTTCACTATGAGAAAATAGGAATTACAACCTCTCTCGATCTACCAAGGAGAAAACAATGATAATTCTCTCTTGATAAAAAAGAAAACAACTCTCAAGAAACTCTTTAAATTCTCTCTAGTATTGAAATAAAGCTAGAATACTTTGGGATGGTTTTGAAGCTAAATGAGTTAGGGTATTTATAGTTGAAACTTAAAAACTAATTTGTTAATACCCTAAATTTTAGTGATTAAAATTAAATATTTTACCCTTGTTAATTTTCAATCATTTTAGCTCCTAATTAATTTTTTATAGCTGCAGGCTGCTAATGAATAACGCAGCCGCCCATGACTTTCAACGAGGTTGACAAGAATCAGGAAGCGTGTCGTCAAAAGGAAAATGGCTGAGTCTTGGCATTGTCTACTCCATAAAATACAGTTCGATTTCCATTTATTTTCCCGAGAACCAGACAGAAAAGAAGGGGGGGGGGGGAAACAGCATTAACCTTCGAAGGATTTGCAGCAAACGGGATTGAGATTAAGACATTTACGTGACCTGGAAAAAAGAAGAAAATATTAAAAATCGATGTGAGTACCGAATAAATCGTATTAAAAATCATCACATTCCCATGAAAGCAACAAGCGAAAATGAAGAAGAAAAAGCTTGGGAAAGAAGAAAAAGAATTCAGGAAAATTGTGGAATTGGAATCTCGTTGGAAAAAGAAAAGTAGGAGGAGGTTGCTTTCATGTAAAACGGACCCCACGCCTTAACGTGCTTTAGGGTTTTCAAATTTTCAGGGTTTTCGAAGGGATAATCATAGCCACACACAAAAAGTAAGTAATTCTAAAAAATAAGACACAAAATCATAAAGTTATACAAAGGTGACCGTTGATGGAGAACGGTGGCGGGTGGCCCATCTCTTCCTTCCCGTTCCTTCAACGGCTTTCGCCGGAACAATCTAGGAAAGTTTCACATGTGACATTATTAATATATAGTTAAAGAATTACATTATTAGTTTTGTTATTATTATTTTTTAATAAAACTGATAAAAATTTACCGAAAATATTATTATTTCTATCGGTTTTGTTATTATTGAGCGTTTTACTGGTTTTGTTAACATATCTGGTAAAACGATATCGATTTTGTTATTATTTAATACTTTATTGAAAATATTAAAAAAATAATGTTTTAAGTAATTTTTTTACCCATTTATTAACAAAATAATAACAATACCAATAACATCTTTTATTAATCTTATATTAAAACTACCGCAATGTAGAATTTCCCCAATAATATGGGATCAACTAGCCGTTTTCCATCAATTAGGCAATGATGTGGATAAATAACAATATACCATATCATTTTCACGAATTAATTACTTTATATATCTCTAAATTATACATCTCCTTTTAAATTGATTCATACATTTAAAAAAACTAATTTTTTAAAGAAAAATATTCAAAATTCTAACGAGAATTTACAAGTAGAATAGTAAACTAAACATATAATTAGAATATTATTCCATAACTATCAAGACAAAAAACTAATAACTTAAGATCAAAATCATACAATGAGAAGATGAAAAACCCATTCAAAAATCTTAAGCAATAGATAGATATGAACATATTTGACTGATACGACAAACAAACCACAACAAGAGATTACACTATTGAAAAAACAAATTTGAGCCAAGCATCGTGAGCAAATCATCTACGAACGCAATTTGCATAGCCAAATCTAATTAGAGAGTATAAAACAGGGAATATCAGCGAGATAACAAATGAATCATATATTAATCAGTTATATCGACGTCAAATCTAACCATGAAAAAATAAACGAAAAAATGACCAAACTTTTAAATATTAATTTCATATTTATCTTATTTTAAATATATTGATTTGATATTTCTCTTGTTTTAAGTTAATTTTTAAACATTTAAAAATTTTATATTTAACGTCTAATTATATATTCATTTTATATTAATCTTAGAAATTTTAAATGATTTTAGAAGATATTATTAGAATGCTGAAAAGTTTAGAGATCAATTAAAAATAATGTCATAGTTTGAGATGGTTTTGAAATGTTCAAAAGAACAATTTAAAACAAAAGTCACTATTTGAGGATGATATTAAAATATTTTATAATTTAATGATTAATTTAAAATGAAGGACACGATTTGAGGATTTGTGGTATAGTTAGCTTTTTTTAGATAAAGGTATATTTTTGAAGGTTCTGGATTTTTTGTATTTTTTATAATATTTAAAATTAAATAAACATGTAGTGGTTATTCCCCTTCAGATTATTTCTCTTGATCTAACATCCTTCGTAGTAAGATGCACCCCCTATAGTGCGCTTTACGTTGATCTGACGCCACGTGTGTAAAGCGCGGTCTCTGGGGCACGCCTTACGCCACACAGGGTAATAGCGAGGGACAGGAGTCGCATCTTACCTTTCAATTATATATAGCACGGGGAAGGTGTCGCATCTTAAATTTAACTGATATAATTATATAAGGCGTGGTGCATGTACCGTGCCTTGTATAATTATAACTTTTCTCAACTATAAATACCCTTCTCCCCCGGTAAACTCTTCACATGTCCCCTCTCAACTTATAAATTAAAATAATTCCCTCAATGATTTAATAATTTCAGCAATCTTCTCATATTTGATTTAGAAGTTCGTGCGATTTTTCTTTATAAGGTAATTTTGTTATAATTTTTTATTATACTTATTATTTATTATAATTATTTGAAAAAAAAATAGTATACTAATTGTTTTCAATTAATTTTTGTGTTTGTAAAATTGGAAAGCGGGAGCATACGTCAAAATAGTTTTGCGGTGCAGGAAATAAAATAAAAGTATATTATTTAAATTATTTACGTTTATGTGTAAAAAATTTATTGTATTATATTTTCGTTCATATATCATTCATTTAAGCATGTTTATTTTAGTTGTTTTTTTCATATATAATATTGTCGCACTTTTAAAGTCAAAGAATGACGCGACTTTTAGCTATTGTTTATTATGATGGTAGAATTCGAAAAGATGAAACCGACGTTGTTTTCTTATCAAATGAGCGTGTTAAAATATCATTTAAGAGAAACATAACTTTTGAGGAGCTAATAACGAAGATTTCGAGGAAAGATCATATTGGAAGTAGTAGAAGAATGTCGTCATTGCAACAATGATTTCCAACATCATTGTTGCCATTAACTTATACAACGTTTGAACTTTCGAGCAATGATGATGTTGAAGTGATGGTTGAATCTCAAAGTAATTATTCAGACGCCGTTATTGAGATGTATGCAAATTTTGTTCAAGTGCGTGCTGCTCAGGGTCAGTCATTAAGCTCCCACTATGGGTTGGCTGAACAAGTTGACAGCCCAACGACAGTAATCTGTAATGATTTTAATGCCATAATGGGGAGACATTCATCTATAACTCCTTACGATATGTATCGAGGTGGGTCAACGAACAATCTGTATGGCAACATCGCTTGTAGTTCAAGGGGATGACATTCATCTGCAAATCCCTTTGACCTTAATATGGAGATGCCATCGACGCAACAATCTGTGCACTATCCATTTTACACGATGGCTTCAAGTTCCAGGGCGAGGCATTCGACTGCGAGTTTTTTCGATCTCAATGTCGATATGCCTTTCAGTTAAAGGGGAAGGAATGCAAGTAGTAGGTTCTTCGACCTAATTGTGGAGAGCATGGAGGAACCATCATCTCCACCAGAAGAACCGCTTTGTGAGCCTGATGCGGATGGTGCTGAGACCAGACTATTCATTCACCCAGAATCACAACAATTCAACTCCGATGATGATGATGTAGATGAAGTTCCAGGAAATGTGGCACAAACTGACCCTCATGTACACATGTATGAAGTTGATTATGGTGCAATATACGGGCCAAAATTTGCGGATATGCCTCATCTCGGTGACTATGGATATTATTCATCAATAAATAATGGTGAGTTATCTTTAGGCATTAAGTTTTCAAGCAAATAAGAAGCGATGATGGCTATAAAAAATTACAATATCCGTAATTATGTTCAATCCAGAGTCGACCGCTCCACGACCGAAAAATATGTATGTTGCTGTGCCCGACGTAAAAACGGATACAATTTGATGGTTCGTGTATCGAAGAAGAAGAGGAAAAACAACAGATGAGAACTAACAATATACAACGGTCCTCACACATGTTGTGCTGGAGGGGTCAACCAAGATAATCCCAACTTGGACTCTGAAGTGATATACCAAGCCATCATGCAAATGGTAAAAATAAACTCTCATATAGTTGTCGTAGTGTTGATTTCAGCTATTCAATTGCAGTATGGTACACTGTATTCTATAAAAAAGCTTGGTTGGCAAAACAAAATTTCATTGTCAAACTTCATAGCGAATGTGATGCATCTTACAACGAACTTCCAGGTTGGTTTAGGCTGGTGCGGACATTGAATCCTGGGATAATTGTGGACTTCGAAACCTCGTATGCATACCATAATGATCGAGTTCTACACGATTGATGCCAATTCTACCGGGTTTTTTTGGACTTACCCACAGTGTGTTAATGTTGTCAAATACTGCAAGCTTATGGTCCAGATTGACGGAACTTTCTTGTAAGGAAAATACAAGCAAGTTTTATTAATTGCAGTTGTCCAAGATGGTAATCGCAACATTCTTCCAGTTGCTTTTGCTCTTGTCGAAGGAGAAGATACAAATTCTTGGGCTTTTTTCCTCCGAAACTTACGTGCACATGTTATCACGATGGAAAAAATCTGTGTCATTTCAGATCACAGAGCTGGGATCAAAGCAGTAATGGAGTTTTTGGGTCTAATGTGGCAACTTCCCTTTGTCCAACATAGGTATTGTCTCCGACACATTGCTGCGAACTACCATGGAAGGTACAAGAAGAATGATGAGTGTCAATTAATTGTCTGCACTGGTAAGTGAAACTGATGTAGTTTGTTTTCTTTCGATCATTTTATTTTTGCAAAGAAAGCAAGTTAGTAAGTTATACATTTTTTGATCAGGTTAAGAACTACTTCCCCAAACGTTTGAATCAATACTTCAGGATTTGGGAGCGAAGAATGAGGAATGATACGATTACATCAACCTCATCAAAAAAGAAATGTGGACGAACACATATGGTGGTAGATATCGATATGGACACATGCCGACCAACTTGACTGAGGCAATCAATTCAACCTTAAAGGGTGCACATCACTTACCTGTAGCGGCTTTGGTAAAAACTACATATTTTCGTTTGGGGTGCTTTTTGCGAAGCTCAGAGGACAAACTCAAACCTTGATACAAGGCAGTCATGTCTATCACCCTAGATTAGTTGCAGATCTATAGAAAAAAATTACGACATCAAATGGAATGTCTGTATCTGACTTCTCTAGAAGGCATGAAATGTTTCGTATCACAGAGTTGCCGCGACCTCTTCAAGGGATTGAAGTTGTGTCGTTAAAAGTAAATATACGGGACAAAACATGCAATTGCAGGTTTTTTTAAGCTCTGAAGTATTCATGCTCTCAAGTGATAGCAACTTGCTCGCATACGCGTCAAGACTATAACCGTTTTGTGGATCCCGTATACCTACTACCTGAAGTTTATAAGGTATACGAATTTGAGTTCCCCCATAGGTAATGTCAAAGACCCTGATGAGGTTCAGGATTGGCTTCCGATTATACCAAATCCGAGTTTATTGAGGGAGCGTGGTGTCCAAAATCCAATCGAATTCATTGCGATATGGATATTCGAGAAAGATCTAGACAAGACAGAAAATGTGGGCATTGTAGAAACACAGGACACACTAGAAAAACATGTCCACTTTTGTTGTCATCAAGTAACAATTGGCGAGGACATGATGTAGTTTTTTATCAAATAATAATTATTGTACTTTAATTTACATTTACTTAAAGTTAATGTCATTCGATAACCGCTGATGAACAGTAAAAAAACGATACAAGAAAACGAGATTGAACGTTGGCGTTATATGTGATTATAATAAAAGATATAATAAGTGACAAATTGAAGAAAGTTTGAGAACACAATTATTAAATTTTATAAAACTAATAACAATTTGGTATTTGAACATAATTTTAAATACAACAAACTTATAAAAAGTATTAAATGATAAATGATAACCAAATAACAATAACTGATATTAAAAGGTAATAAACAAAATTAACCAAAATATATTAACAAAACTGTATAACAAATTTAACAAAATAAATTAAAATAAATCCAACCACATTAACAAAAAAGTAAGTATTAAATGATAAATAATTAAAAAAACACAATAAAAAATCCAATAAAGAACTAAATACAAATATAAAAAAACAAAATCTATCGATGCTTGCGACGCGAATGTGTTCCGCAGGGCGGTGACTGTCGGTCTCGAGGAGGATTTCTTCATATTAATGATTGTGATTTCTCGCTGTCGTCGTCGTTGTCATCATCATCGTGAACATCTACATTAGGTTGATGAGGAGCTGATGACGATGAAGCACCTCCATAGAATAAGGACCCCAGAGTATGACTGACTATCCCACCGGCCTGCGAAAACTGGGAAAACTCATAAAACCCAAACATCGATGAGTGTGAAAACTGTACAGGAGGTGTATGTGCTGCGATCATGGGTGATGAGGTTGAACACGGCAAAATGTGGGCATATGAACCCCAAGTCGGATCTACAAATATAGACCCATAATATCCTCCAAGAGAGGTCATAAAACTCTGTGACGGTGGCGGCGGCGGGGTCATAAAACCAGGCGGTGGTGGCATCGGGTACGGGAAAGACGATGGCGACATCATAAATGGCTGCGGAATGTAAGTCGTTGTAGACGGTGGTTGTTGTGAAGGTCCTGCTGGTGCAGCTGACGATGAACCGGAAGCACATGCTCTCCGTCCACGAGTCGGGGGACGATGGTTCTGTGTCGGTGAACGTCTCTGTCGACGTCGCTGAAAGGTCCGCCCTCGTAAATCATCAGATATCAGAAACAATTTCCCGTTACTGTTGAACCACTCGTAATAACCGTCAGCAACCATTAAGAAGTCAGTAAAAATGGGCTCTATATGAGGAAGACGTCGATGTCGATCATCCCATAGCACGGCCCACTCGTGATGCCTCATCAGTCAATCTGTATCGCTCTTGCCGCGTCTATTTGTTCTATGCAACTCGCCCATATTGTGAGGTTATTCTAGAATTGGTTGAAAACAACTAAATTGTCGGAGCACGCGATCGGTGGAGTGCCACTCGACAATCGCATAACAGATCAAGGAGATCATCGCCATCCAAACATCTAATGGGCCCCTCAACTCAGGTGGGATCACCATCCTCACATCATCATTAGAATATGACACTCATTCAAACTAAAACAAATATATATAATTTTTATCAAAATAATAATCTAATTATACAACTATAATCTAAAATCGCTTTTTAAACATTAAAATACATACTTGTGTGTCAGCCTTATGATCGATTAACACCCTAATTTTTCTAAATCATCAGGTAACTGCTGATGATTTTTCCTATCAGTAAACCAATTATTCAAGGAAAACAAAATTTATTATACAATATATAAAATGATTAATATACGAAATCAATTGTATAATTACATCAAGAGTAGCGGAAATACGAATGAGTTCTTGACAACGGGACATAAAAAGGATAATTGATACTATGCCTAAAACTGTAGCAGCATGAGACATTCACCGATAGCATTTTTCCTGTAGTCAGTGGCTCGACACATCTCCCTGTACAGGAAAGTCAAAACTGCCGAGCCCTAACTAAGTGATCCGACCATACGAAAGTTGTTAAAATGTCGCAACCACATACAATGAACATGGTTGTGCGATTTATCCGGCATCAACAACCCTCCTATCAGCTGCAGTATGCATACTCGTGCATACATTTTAACTTCATCATCAGAGGCGTCCTCGCTCAACTCCCGAAAATTGGCATCTAACCAATTTAACGGTATCCGGCCACCGTTAAAACTTTTCGAGACACGTCCTAGATAGTCCCGGCATAAAGCAATCCATGAACCGTGCGCCATCCCCGATATCACATCTCCATCCACCGGAAGCCCAGTTGCATAGAAACATGCTCAAGTGTAATCGTGCACTCTCCGCACAGAAGATGGAATGTGTGGTCTTCGGCCTCCACCGCTTCACTAAGGCAGCAGTAAGGTCTGGTTTTATCGTACAGTGACCCTCATATCTACCTATGTGACCGAATCCAGCCTCTACCAAATACGGCATGACATGGCAAGGTATCTCTAACTTAAGGTTCCTAATAAAAGGATCAAATATACGATCTCTCTCCTAAAATATAAATAATTACAAAAATTACTTTTTAAACTAATAATCATGCATTAATTAATTAAATAAATTATTAATAATAATTTAAATTAAATTAAAACGTTAAAATGGTACCGTATTAACAAAATATCGAGATATATGATTTTCATCTAAGCGAAGCAGACCACCTTTCATTTTATATCTTTAAAAAATTAATAAAATACATTATTAAATAATTTAAATAATTAAATAAATTAAATATTAAATATAATAAAATATACCTTAAACAGATAATATAAACGTATTTGAGAGAGGTTTAGAGAAGTTTAGAGGATTTAATGTTATGAAAGTGATTGAGGATGTAGTATTTATAGGGAAGGATGAGATGTGAACGGTCGAGGCATGTAGGTAATTAAACCTGCGGCAGGCCTTTCTGACGTGTGTCAGATTTATAGGTAAGACGCGGCGCCTACACTGATCTTTACACACATGTATCCATCCAATTAGCATAAGACGCTTTTCAAGGAATACACCTTACTCTACGTGACGTCAGATCAATGTAAAACGCGTTATAGGAGACGCGTCTTATTACAAAAGATATTAGATCTAAAAACATAATACGAAGGATATCTGGCAGAAAAAATAATTATAAAAGGTGATATATAAAAAAACGCATATTCTCCCGAATTGAAGACGGGAGGCCGTAGAAGCTAGATACAATGATGCTAAATTTAAGTCCGAGTATTTTGATCAATATAAAGAAAAAGAAAGAATTAGGTGGAAAATCCTAGAGCGTGGGACCGTGACGTTCACAGGTTAAAGATAAAGAAGCAAAAAAAAAAAAAAACAAGATAAGCACGGTTGTGGTGGGACCGATCCCGAATGTGCCGCAGCATCCTCCGTGATACTCCTTGCCAGCTGTTGGCAAGAGATCCTTTGATTAACCCACAACTTCCCATGATTTGTTCCAAAATTAAACTACTTAACAAGATTAGGCTGCTGTTCCAATTCCCGAACAACTTACGATTAATAGAAGCAGACATTTGTATAGTTTTGAGGTTGCTTCAAGTAAGGTGATGTCTCTTACATTTGCCTTAAAGAGATAGAAATAATTTATTTTTTATCTCACATTCTTATTTCTGTAATTAATATATTAATATTATTTTTTAATTATACATGTAGATTAAAAAATATTGTATATTTTAAATTAATATTTAAAATAAAAAACCTTTTCAAATATATTGGTTATTTCCATTTTAGTACCAATAACAATATTATGATTTTTAAAAATAACTTCAGATAAATTTTTTGGAGTCTTACTGCGTAAACAAAGGCGGTAAATAACTTAGGAGAAACGAAATGGTATTATGAAATGACGTGGCAAGCGAAGGGAGGGACCCCATAATGGGAAGACATGTAAGGGGCATTGTCGGAAATTCGAATAAATTTTGGGACAAAATATAAAAAATAAAAAAGGTAAAAATGACAAGATATGACCGTTGATTTTAAGCGTGGCATTGGTTGGATGCCAGGCTGACACTTGAAACCCTACTTTGAGAGAAATGATTGCTTTTAGTCCTCACATGGTTTCGCTGTACATTCACAGCCCCCAGGCCCACCCTCACTTCTTCCATTTCACTTAAAAAATATTTTTAATTTTAATATAATTATAAATATTTAATTTATTAATAATCAATATAAATAATATATTCTATAATTTATTATATGAATCAAAATCTTAATTTGATTTAGGGTAAATTCTATATTTACTCATCTATCTATTCTTATAATTTGGTTTTGATCATCTAATTATCTTTTTCAAAATCATATAGGTTAACTGTTATTAAAAATATAAAATTACCCCTATGATAATATTTTTAATGATGATATAACATTATTTTATGGTATTTTATAAGTAGTTCTATCTATTTGTGAATGACTACATAATCAAATTATAACATTAGTTATAATTTTAAAAATAGTAATTAGATGATTAAAGTAGAATTTTATGAATATATAAATGAGTAAATACATAGTTTAAACTTTAATTTATTGTTTAAAGTTATTAATACTTTATTCCATAACTCAAATCACATTCCGAAACTACCCTTGCTTATCCACAAATGCTCGATTTGTGCTGCCCTTTGACACCAGTTTAAAAGGGAGTGAGTTGAGACGGCACTTAGTTGCACAAAGAAAGAAAGTTATCCATAAGCTTAAGCATCCAAGCCAAGGCGAAAAAGATCGACTAGGTTCTAAACAATGTCTAAGGAAGTAGTGAGTGAAGAAGGACAGGGTCGCAAGGACTATGTGGACCCTCCACCAGCACCTCTGATTGACATGGCTGAACTCAAGCTATGGTCTTTTTACAGAGCCCTCATAGCCGAGTTCATAGCCACTCTCCTTTTCCTCTACGTCACGGTTGCCACCGTGATTGGCCACAAGAAACAAACGGACGCTTGTGGCGGCGTTGGTCTCTTGGGTATTGCATGGGCTTTTGGTGGCATGATCTTCATCCTTGTTTACTGCACCGCCGGTATCTCAGGTAAACAACAACAATAAATTAAAAACCAAGTACCTTTTTTTTTGTTTTGGGTGTTTTATGGTTTGCTGATGATTTTCCGGTGGTTTTTCGTTGCAGGTGGACACATTAACCCCGCTGTGACTTTCGGGTTGTTTTTGGCCCGTAAAGTGTCGCTGATTAGGGCTATGGCTTACATGGTGGCTCAGTCCTTGGGTGCCATTTGTGGTGTTGGGTTGGTTAAGGCTTTCATGAGACATGAATACAACTCCCTAGGTGGCGGTGCTAACACTGTGGCGACTGGCTACAACAAAGGAACTGCTCTAGGAGCTGAGATTATTGGGACTTTCGTCCTTGTCTACACTGTTTTCTCAGCCACCGACCCAAAGAGAAGCGCCCGTGACTCTCACGTCCCTGTATGTATTTTTCATCCATGTTTTTGAAACCTTTCACGCTCATTAAAGGTTGCGTTTCTGATGCAGTTTAACCTGCTGTTTTGAGTGTAGGTTTTGGCTCCACTCCCCATAGGGTTTGCTGTGTTCATGGTTCACTTGGCTACCATTCCCATAACTGGTACTGGTATCAACCCTGCTAGGAGCTTCGGTGCTGCTGTCATCTACAACAACGAGAAAGCCTGGGATGACCATGTAAGTGTTCATAACCCTGCATTTTACTATGCGAGTCTTCAAGTTTAAGCTAACTCTTGTATTAATTTTGTTATGGACAGTGGATTTTCTGGGTCGGTCCATTTGTTGGAGCACTTGCAGCAGCTGTATATCATCAGTACATCCTCAGAGCAGCAGCTATCAAGGCATTGGGATCCTTCCGTAGCAACCCAACCAACTGAACAAAATCCCAAATATCTGTCTTCACTTCACTCTTATTTTCAACATTTGTTAGTTTGTGTGTATTGAGAAGATGATGATTATGATGATCATGATTACATTCCTATATCAATTCTCTTTATTTTGTTGTTAGTTTTTGCCTTTCATGTATCATTGCTCTTTAGTGGTTTTCTCCATTATTTTTTTTTTTACTTTGTGTGCAGTTTAAAATCTTTTGAGATTTAGATTAATAGATTCCATTCAAGACCAAACTCTAAAAAGAAAACATGAAAATGGGTGTCTAATTCTAGGCAAATGACAAAATAGGCACTCAGTTTAAACGCAATGCTGTAAATGGAAGTGGCTTCATAATGGTAAATTTGGCATAGTGGATCATTTTCCATATTTCAAGGGGCAATAATGTGAGGTACACTTGAATATATGCTTTGTTTGTGTGGGGTATTGCAAGAAAGAACCAAAGATGCTCACTTCCCAAGGAAGAGAGATAGGGTTAAAAAGGGGTGGAAACCGAGTCTGCACACTGAACCGGGCTCCACCCTTTTTTTCACCTCTCTGGAAAGGTCACTTTGGAACTCTGGCACGTCAGTTGGAATTTATCCTACTTTTTGTTGAACCAGGGTCCCCGGCTAACCCAACCCCAAAAGCAAAGGTTTCAGATGCCACGCGTCATGGCATCACTTGGGGTTTACCTCTCGATCTTATCTTTTCCGAAATCAGCTTAACCACAAAGGCTAAAGAAAAAGCCAAAAAACAAGTAGCAGTACAAAAGGAAAAGTTTTTAATAATATATAATAATAGGGAATGGTTTGTGGTTATTTCTGGGTTGTTGTAAAAGAGAATCGTAGTCCCGTCTTTTTACGAAAAGGTACGTGGCCTGGTGATGAAAACTTCAACAACATTGAGCTTAATACCGGCGATTTTCTCGATATATCACCATTTGATTTTATATTTTTATATCAGATATTATTCATATTATTTTTTTATCCAACACCTTTTATAGTAAAACAAGTTTTACGTTGATCTGACGTAACGTGGGATTATATTCTCCCTTGTAACGCGTTTTATGTTAAGTTGGCATCACATGGGGGTATAATGTGGGGCAGGGATCGCGTTTTACCTTTAAATCTTACACGCGTCAACAAGGCGTGCCCCTGCGGCGTGTGTTTAATTACTCACCTATCCCTACCGTTCACACCTTTCTCCCTTCTCCTTGAATTGGACGCGATGTTGTCATACGGATTATTCTTGGCAAAATCTCGTTGATAGGGCGTTGAAAATTTTTTATTCGTTAAATAGTGGGATCGCCAGATTAATTGTTAAAGTAGTGTCCTCTACAGTACCGGGGGTAGGTCGCCATGCACGCCCGGCGACCAACCAGGTCGCCATGCACGCCCGGCGCCCAACCAGGTCGCCATGCACGCCCGGCGACCAACCAGGTCGCCATGCACGCCCGGCGACCAACCAGGTCGCCATGCACGCCCCTGCGACCTACCCCACGACCTCCATGCACGCCCATGCACGCCCAACGACCTCCATGCATGCCCAGGCACGTCCAACGACCTCCGTGCACGGCCATGCACGCCCAACGACCTCCATGCACGCCCAGCTCGCCAAAGGTCACCATGCAGTCCATGCTTGGACTGAACAACGTTGGGCCATGCAGGATAGGTAGCCATACAATCCTCTCCACTTGCAGCTGCTCAGGAGAACCTATTCCTCCTGCTCCTCGCGTGATTCCTCTTACATCTGCTCAGGAGACTCATGCATGCAGCTGTAATAGCTGTATTATTGCAGCATGATTTGAGCTGCAAAGTGTCATAGATTCGTGCCCTAGCTTCTAGCCATAGCTTGTCCCTCATGCCATAGCTTCGAGACTGTTCACTCTTGTTATCATAGCTGTATTGGTGCAGCATAAAATCTGCTGTGTTGTATTATTGCAGCGTTCAACGGTTGAAAAATTTACAGCTTTCAACGTGAATTATACAGCTCAAATTGATTGCAACTTACCTACCAACCGTTCAAATATCATTATATATTGGATATGAGGGGTTTAGGGTAGAATCATAAGAAAGAAAGAAAATTTGGCGAGAGAAAGGAAATGAAAGGAAAATAAGAAGAAGAGGAAATGGAGATAAAGGCTCAAATATCGTTTGTGAGGTAATTTTTAATTGTTTAATTTAGTTTATTAATATGAAATTATGAAATAATTAGTTTGTTAGTTTAGGGTTTAGGATAAAACAGAAATTTAGTTAATTAGTTTGTTAGTATAAATTATTAGTTTGTTAGTTTAAGTTATATTATATTAATTTGTTAGTTTAAGTTATATATTAGATTATATAAAAAATTAGTTAATTAGTTTCTTAGTTTAAGTTATTAAATGTAAAAATATTTAATTAATTTGTTAGTGTGTTTAAACGTATATTAAGTTGTTTGTTGAAGTTTAAGTTAAAATATTAAAAAAGTTAATTAGTGCTTAATTAGTTTGTTAGTTTGTTATTTTAACTAAATTATATTATAATAAAGAAAAAGTTTAATAGTTTAAGTTCTATTATAATATATTAGATTATATAAATTTAATTTTTTTAATTTATTGTTGTTTAAAGAAATAATTTTTTTACACGTACAGAGCATTATTCCACAACATTTTTCCACGTACATATTGATTCGAAGAAAGAAACAATAAAGGAAAGGAAAGGAAAGGAAATGAGCAACAACTTTTTCACGATTGTCCATTATAATGGACAGATTATGGAAAATGAGATCGGAGTAGTTTTTCAGTCTGAAAAACCAATAAATATGATGTTCAAAAAAGACATCACATTTATAGAAATGAAGCATAAGATAGAAAGAAAAATTCGAGTTGCAGTTGATGGTTTGAGGTATAGGTTTATGATATGCCCCAACCCAGTCAAATATGCTGCAGTTCCACTTGAAGAAGATGATGATATTGGAACCATGGTTCGATTACATGAGTTAACCAATATAGCAGTTATTGAGTTATTTGTTGATGTGCATAACATATGTGATGTTCCTGGGTCATCAAGAGGTGTGGCTCAAAATCCATCTGAAATGACTTTATATAGTCAGTTTGAGGAGCCGACATACAGGTTCCCGAACAGTTTTATGGCACTATTGGAAAGTGTAAATGAAGTCGGGGGGACATCTGCAACAGAAGAGTGTGAGACGAGAAACATACCGGAATTGGTTGTTGATATTGACGCTGAAAATCGATGGGGAGAAATTCATGATGATTCAAGCGAAGATGAAGAAACCGAAGAACCCGTTTTGGGCGGCGACGAAAATATTTTTGGTGGAGGTGCAATTGATGAAGTTCCGGCACCGTATGAAGCTACTCCTCACATGTACGAGATAGACTATGATGCGATGAGGGCACCTGAATTCCCAGACATGCCACATTTACCTCCATACCAAATGACTGCATCATTCGATAATTCTGGTGAATTTTCAGTTGGGGTGCAATTCAGAGGAAAAAATGAAGCTACCCTAGCGATTAAAGAGTACTGCATAAAATGCCATGTTGATATCCATGTTGCAGAGTCCAACCAGAAAACCCTATACGCGAAGTGTGTAAAATATGGCCTAGAGTGCAAGTGGAAGATCAGAGTGTCGAAAAATCAAAGGCACGATGTTTGGGTCATCACGAGGTACAATGGTCCGCACACGTGTTTGCGAAACTTCATCGAACAAGACCACCGACTATTGGACTCCGATGTAATATGTGAATACGTGAAGGCGATGGTTGAAAAGGATCCAAGGATATCTTGTTCAGTGTTAGCTGCATCTATTCGAAGCCAATTTGGATATCAAGTAAAATATGGCAAGGTGTGGAATGCGAAGATGAAGGCAATGAAGCTGACGTATGGAGATTGGGATACATCGTACAATGAGCTACCACATTTGCTACAAGCAATGAAGCGATTTATCCCAGGAACCATAGTGAAGTCTCAAACCATGCCCGCATATGACGAAGAAGGTCAACTTCTGCCAGGGAAGAAAATATTTCATAGACTATTTTGGGCATTCAAGGCATGTATTGAAGGATTTCCATTTTGTAAACGTATGATCCAAGTAGATGGTACGTGGCTGTATGGTCAATATAGGCATGTACTTTTGATGGCAGTTGCTCAAGATGGTGAGCGAAATATCTTCCCAATTGCATTCGCCATTGTTGAGGGAGAGACAACAGAGGCTTGGGATTTCTTTCTGACCAATCTACGTCAATATGTCGTTCGTGAAGATGGAGTTTGCTTGATATCCGATAGAGGAACGGGTATTTTGGCGGCAATTGAACGACCAGGAAGTCGTTGGATACCTCCGTATGCATATCCGACATATTGTATCCGTCATATTGGCAAGAATAGTATCGACCAATTTCATAACGCACACATTCGTAGCGAGATAGTCAGCATGGGTAAGTTTTATTTTCAATATTTGTGCATTTTTTACATGGTTTTTTTAATTGCGGTTTAACACAGTATATTATGAAACAGGATACGAACTACGTCGACCAAATTTTGATAAGAGATTGGAGAATTTGAAGGTATTTTACGATGATCAGCGTGTTTGGAAGTGGGCTTCAAAATACCGCGGGAAAAATGGTCACAAGCATATGACGAAGGTCGGAGATACGGACATATGACCACAAACCTTGCTGAGGCCATTAATTCGGTACTAAAAGGTACACGCCATCTCCCAATTGCGAGTGTGATGAAAGAGACGTACTTTAGATTGGGTAAAGTTTGGTCGGACAAAGGCAAAGAAATAGAGAGTCTTATAAATAGAGGTAAAACTTGGGCTCCTACAGTGGTGGAATCAATGGAAGCAAATGAGCGATTGGCAACATCAATGGTTGTTCATAATTTCGACCGAGTTGGTCATACTTTTGTCGTGTCGTGCATACGCCGTAACG
Organism: Hibiscus syriacus; assembly: GCF_006381635.1. NCBI lineage: Eukaryota > Viridiplantae > Streptophyta > Magnoliopsida > Malvales > Malvaceae > Hibiscus > Hibiscus syriacus. The sequence goes on from NW_024062795.1 coordinate 4,326,698, forward strand.
TCGGAGGAGAAGACCAAACATTTAGAGTTGATTTACGACATAAATGGTGTGATTGTGGTCGTTTTCAGGCATGGAAATATCCATGTGCTCATGCAGTCGCAGCATGTATGTATGCTGGTGTAAGCGCATACACTTATGTTGATGAGTGCTTTCACTTACGTAGGATATTAAATGTCTACAGCTATGAGTTCAGACAGATACCAAATGAATCATATTGGCTCAGAAAAGATCATGACGAATGGCTGCCAAATCCAATGCTTCGCAGAAGTCCAAAGGGTCGACCTGAGTCCACTCGTATTCATACCAGTATGGATTTCCATGCTAGAGAGAGAGGTCAAACAAAGAGATGCGGATTATGTAGGGGTGAAGGCCATTCAAAAAACAATTGTCCTAATTTACCAAGATATAGGCCTCATCATTAGTAATGATATATGTATTTCTATGAATTTCTATGTATTTATAAGATTTAGTAATGATTAGTAATGATGAAATTATTATTAATTTTTAATGATTTGATAGTAATGACTTAGTAATGATTAGTAATAATGAAATTATTATTAATTTTTAATGATTTGATAGTAATGATTTAGTAATGATTAGTAATAATGAAATTATTATTAATTATGTATGATTTGATAGTAATGACTTAGTAATGATTAGTAATAATGAAATTATTATCAATTTTTAATGATTTGATAGTAATGATTTAGTAATGATTAGTAATAATGAAATTATTATTAATTATGTATGATTTGATAGTAATGATTTAGTAATGATTAGTAATAATGAAATTATTATTAATATTTAATGATTTTTGGTTCAATGAACAATGAACAATGAACAATGAACAATGATTTAGTAATAATCATTATAAAAATGATTTAATAATGATTTAAATATTTAATGATTTGATGATTTAGTAATGATTTGATAATAATCATTATAGTAATGATTTAGTAATAATCATTATAAAAATGATTTAATAATGATTTAAATATTTAATGATTTGATGATTTAGTAATGATTTGATAATAATCATTATAATAATGATTTTATAATAATTATTATGTTATTATTTAGTAATTATTTATATTAATGATTTAATAATTATTACTAATAATTATAGAATACTAACAAAGTAGTGTACAAGTGTGGATTACTGAGTTTAAATTTATACATAGTCGAATTTATTAATGATTTTTAAATATTTAATGATTTGATACTAATGATTTACTAATTATTACTAATGATTTAATACTAATTATTTGATACTAGTAATTATTTGATACTAAACATCATTGTTAAGGTTAAAAAAAGTAGTCTAATTTCAATAAATAATTTGTAATAAATAGCAAACGAGTTTACAATTGTTGTCGATGTCGGGGTGTTGTTGAATGATAATGTCGGGGCGGACGTCTGATACGTTGTGGCCGTTGTGGCTCAGGAGTATTGTACTCATCCCCCTCATTCATTGGGGGTATTTGAACTGTCATGTGTTCAAAGTCATACGTCGACGAAAACGTAGGAGAATAGATGGGTGCCTCAGGCTGCACAAACTCTGGTATGTATGCCGGGCCAGTAGAGTCATCAACTGCGTGATGCAACGATTGTGGTGCGCTATTATCCACATCGGTCATTTCCGCTTCAGTTTGTAGAGATGAACTCCCACTCCCACTCGGTAGAGAGTATTCAGCTTTACCAAATCTTTTCTTAAACCTCAAAAATTGTCGCCTCTCTACTATTGTTGTGAGGAACGGCTTTCCATTATCCAAAAAATAAGCAAGGTAAGCCGAAGTCTCAAAATTAAAGTCGTCGTCTTGAATGGTGTCAAGAGTTGGCATGAATGAAGCCCTATTGTTCCAAGCATTAATGTAGGTTGCATGCTTCTCAACCCAATTAACGCTTTCTTTACGACGACCATCAAATCTGTGCAGGTCGTCATGCGTCTCAACCCAATTCACTGGACGACGACCATCTAAGTTTTGGAGGAGGTCATGATCCCATGGACTCCGCGGAATAGGTTGGTGGAAGTGGAATTGCCTCAGCACTCTATCCCCAAATTGGATCTCAACAAAAGCAAAATTGATCAATGGTGTAACAGCACACCAATATTGAAACCCATCTAAAATATCGTGCGGTATCAACGCAAATAATTCTTCATTCATGTATGGTCTCCAATTAAACTGTAAAATTACAAAAACAATAAAATTTATTTAAATTAGATAATATAGTTAATTAAATAATAATTAAAAAATACAAATTATGCATACCTCCTTTTTGGCCTTAATGTCTATCTTCAACCTGAACTCTTTAATGTTGTTGTGCACCAACCCTGTGCCTTCAATTTTATGCCTCCATCTGTATATCAATCAAAACAAAAATAGAGACATTTTGTTCAATAATTTTAATCAAAATAAATATTTTTAATTAATATTTTATATTAAAATAGAGGATTCATATTACCTTCCGGCAAGTGGAAAGTCAACCGCAGTCCGACTAATCGGTGTCAAAAACGGAAGTCTATGCCAAGCCCATGATTGTAGAAGCAACAGACATCCACCGATTTCTACTGTATTATTATCATTCACGACTAATGACGCCTTGCACATCTCACGATACAAGAACGCCAATATCGCCGAACCCCAGCTATATTGCCTACAATTCTCAAAATTTGTTAAAAAAAGAAGATACTGAGTGTGAACATAACTACCGGATTTATCAGGCATCAAAATTCCCCCAATCAATTGTAATATATATGCTCGTGTTGCATATATAATTTCGTGCTCCGTACTATTTGATTGAAGTTGAAATTCATTCTTCAACCATGACAACCTCACCCGCCACCCTTTACACTCTGGTGGTACGGGCGCTTTCCCAAGAAACAAGTTGCAAAGTTGTTCCACCTTATTAAACTCATGTGACATTACCACCGGCATCCCATTAGTTTGGACCCCGAGTTGCATTGCCACATCCTCCAAAGTTATCGTGCATTCGCCACACGGCAAATGAAACGTGTGCGTTTCTGGTCTCCAGCGTTCAATCAACGCACTGATCAAACCTGGGACCAACTTGTAATCTCGCACAAATGTGACATACCAAAATCCAGCCTCTTGCAAATTTTCTTCTATTAGTGGGTGTGGCTTGGGCACTTTATGTAGTCGAAGACGAAGGACTCGCTGCTCGTCCTCCTACAATTAAATATTTCAAAAAAATTATCACAATCATAAAATAATATTCAAATATTTATTAATTATAATTCATTAAACAAATATTTTATTCACCATTATTCCCAAATGACTTGAAATATGTTCATTGTCAAGCCTCAACAGTGGAATTTGGTCAGCCATTGGAATGAATCTGTAAAAAAAATTAAACAACAATATTTAAAAACTCATTTAATATAATCTAATATAAACTAACTAACTAATTTACAACACTAAACTTTAATATAATAACTTATAATATAATAAACTAATAAACTAACAAACTAAACTTTTTAAAATATAAACGTAAACACCAAACCCTTAAACAACTAATAAAATATTTTTTTATATAACTAAAACTAACTAATAAACTATTTTTTCATTATAATATACTACTAATAAACTTACTAACTAATTTTTTATATAATATATATTCAACAAACAAATATAACTTAACTATTTAACTACCAAAAACTAATTAAATAATTTTTTTTATATAACTAACTATTAACAAAACAAACTAATTAATTATTTTTTAACTATATAACTATCAAACATATACTAATTAAATAATTTTTAATTTATGTATACTATAACTTAAACTAACAATCATATAACCCTAAACTAATAAACTAATTAACATTTATAATAATAAACTAATTTAAATATAAACAAATTTACCTTATCTCCCTTTCTTCTTCTTACTTTCCTTTCTTTCTCCCTTTCTTTCTCCCTTTCTTTCTTTCTCGGCTGAATCTCTTCTCCCTTTCTTTCTTTCTTTTATGTGTGATCTTTCTTCTTGCAATTTGCACACCCCATATATAACCGACTGCCTCAATTATTTCACCAACAATGGTTCAATTATTGTGCATGCATGGTCTCGTCTCGTGAGCTAGGATCACATGGCATGCTGTAGGCATGCAGCGGGGAGCAGGAGCACGTGAACTTATCTTGGCATGCATGCAGGCATGCAGCGGGGAGCAGGAGCACGTGAAGTTATTTGGCTGCATGTGCATGCATGGTCTCGGGAGGAAGTGGACGGAGGAAGTGGACGCTGGGGCGACCTACAAGGTCGCCGGGACTACATGGCGACCTACAAGGTCGCCGGGACTACATGGCGACCTACAAGGTCGCCCAGACTGCATGGCGACCTCTCTATTGGCTGGCTCGTTTGCATGGCGACCTCTCCGTTGGCTGGCTCATCTGCATGGTGAGTATATGGCTTGTATGGCTCGTCTGCATGGGTATGGCTCGTCTGCATGGTGAGTATATGGCTTGTATGGCTCGTATGTCACTCGTATCTCCCGTATGTCGCCTGGATTGCATGGCGTCCTACAAGGTCGCCTGGATTGCATGGCGTCCTACGAGATCACTGTAGAATTCACCCCATACCAGCAATTAATCTGAAATGAACATTATATCGTGAATAAAAAAAATCGAGAACATTATCTCGTGAAATTGCCCGATTATTCTTAGACCCACCTCTGTATATATCAGAAGGAGTTGCGGATGAATATCTCCCTATTGAAGTTGATGTGACAGTACCATGGTGCGAATTTCTCATTATGGCGTTAAAATCATTGTACATTACTGTAATCGGACTGTCAACTTGATCAACTTGTTCAGCCAACCCATAGTGAGAGCTTAATGACTGACCCCGAACAATACACTTGAATAAACTTTGCATACATCTCAATATCGACGTCTGAATTATTACTTTGAGAATCATGCATCATTTCAACATCATCATTGTTCGGTAGTTCGAACGCTGTATAAGTTAATGACAACAATGATGTTGGAAATCTGTATTGCAACGACAACATTCTTCTACTACTTCCAATATGAACCTTCTTCGAAATATTCGATATCAGCTCTTCAAGAGTTATGTTTATCTTCAATAATATTTTAACACGCTCATTTGATACAAAAACGCCAATTTCATCTTCTCGAATTTCTCCATCATAATAAACAATAATTGAAAGTCGCGTCATTCTTAGAGTTTAAAAGTGCGACAATATTATATCTACAAAAAAATAACTGAAACAAACCTGATTAAATAAATAATATATGAAAGAAAATATAACATAATAAATTTTTTACACATGAACGTAAATAATTTAAATAGTATAATTTTATATTATTACATGCGCAGTAAAAATATTTCGATGTATGCTCCTGCTTTCCAATTTTACAAACATAGAAATTAATTGAAAACAATTAGTATAATAATTTTTTTCCAAATAATCATATATAATTATAAAAAAATAATATAACAAAATTACCTTATAACGAAAAATCGAACGAACTTCTGAATTAAATATAAGAGAATTGTCGGGTGTTATTTACTGGTTGAAAAAATTGTTGGTGAGAGAGTTTAAGGGGAGAGAGTTATTTATAGCCGAGAGAAGATGCTTTAAAGCTAAGAAGTTTGGGTAAATTATGCAAGGCGCGACCCCTGCACCGCGCTATATTCTTACGTGAAGTAAGACGCGCCCCAGGGACTGCGCTATAACCCACGTGGCGCCAACTCAACATAAAACGCGCTGCAGGGGTGCGCCTTACCCTACGAGGCGCCAGATCATCATAAAACACACTATAGGGAGCGTGTCTTACTGTAAAATATGTTAAATAAAAAAAAATAGTCTAAAAAGTGACTGACAGAAAAATATAAAGTCAAAGGTTGATATTTCGAGAAAAACACCCTTAATACCGTGCACACACCATGCTTTGAGGGGCCACGGGGCCAGCGATTGGTTGACGAGTGTGGGCGACTCTGTAGAGCTCCTCTCACTACCTATGTAGTTCCGTCACTTTATCACAGACACAATTATCATTTCGTCTTTAAAATAAATCAAAGTTGGTGATGGGAATAAGTGTAGTTAATAAGTAGTTATGGTTTATCTTTTCTGATTTTGATGAGAATTATGAGCAGCGTTGAAGAAACGATAAAAGACGTGGTCCTTTTCTGAAAATGAGAGTGATGTCCGCTTCTTTCTTTTCTCAAAATATAAATACTATTCATGTAAGGTGGTTGATGTCATACCAATTATGACAATAACTATTAAGTTCATCTCTAATAAATTATGTGAAGTCGTTAGAGATATGATCATAATATTATCGTCATCTAAAGAATACGAGAAATTGAATAAATAATGGGTGAGGTACGCTTTTCTACGAAATATTCATTGTGTGTGTGTGAGAACATTGAATGGTGTTAGGTTTAGGTACATAGGTACAAAGACAATGAAGCATCAAGTGTTTTGTGTCAGAATCAGTTGCAAAGGGTTATTCTGTTGGTTCCATAAAGCAGCATCCTTACATGTGTTTTTACAATCCCAGCAGGTGAAAATGACGGCCACGGCATCCTGGTTCGTTAGCCCTCGTAACAATTCAGTGAGCAGCCAAAGTAGGCTCACCATGTGTGCTTGAGATGAATCTCCCTACAATATTCCTCTCCTTCAGCCATTTTTGCTTAGAAATTCCAATGGATTCAGGAGGATATTCCTTGCAGTTTGATTAGCTTTTCCTGCCTCGTTCTGAAAGCAGATAGTCATTACTAATCATCAGCGATTACTTTAACAACATAAATAGATGACAAAAAAGATGAGCTTTGATTTCAAAGATGGAATTAAACCAGGAATGGACCTAGGGGTGCGTTAGTGCGATTCTGCTACTGAAAATTTTAAATTCTCCTATAGATAAGGTTGTAAATGAGACAAGACAGATCGTGAGCTACTCGAGTTCGATTCAGTCAACACTCAAATTGAATGGACTCAAATTGAGCTCGAACTTAAATCGAGTTCTTAACGAGTCGAAACGACATACTTGATACCTAACTCGAAAAGCTCACGAGCAATTCTAGAAAATTGATATATTTATTTTTTAATTGTCTAAATTAAATTATTAACATTTATATGTTATTTTTAAAATACAATATAAAGTTTTTATGTACTTCATGTTCATGTTTGAATTCGAGTTTGAGCTCGAGTTTGAGAATATTTCAAGTTGTTTCGAGCTTGAGTCGAGCTTTAATTTTTTATTTCAAGTCGAGTTCGAAAATATTAAGCTCGCCAACTTTCGAGTCAAGTTAAGCTTCAACTTTTTATTTTGAAATTCAAGCCGAGCTTGATAATTTCGAGCTCAAGAGCTTTTGAGTTGAATTGAACTTAGCTATAAACTTTTTAAATTGAGTCAGACCCAATAATAACCAACTTTGACTCGGCTCATTTATAGTCCTATCTATAGACGAGGAGCTTCCATTCTTTTATTTTCAGTTTTCAGCCACAATTGCAGATATTCATTACTAATCATCAGCGATCACTTTTAACAACATAAACAGATGACAAAATAGATGAGCTTTGATTTGAAAGATGAACTAAATCAAGAATGATCCGAGTTTAAATATTTCTTTATATTTTATTTTGTTAATTCAATTTTTTTAGTTATTTATTTTTTGTTTGTAAAAATTTGATTTGATGAATCCAATCAAAATCTATTTGGTCATAAACATGTTCAATTTAAATGCTTAAAATCAAAATTAATACAAATAAGAAGTTATCTAAATTCAAAATAGGGTACCTAAACAGCAATCACAGATGAAGAAAACAAACCGAGCAGAATTCCAAATGCAGAAGGGTAAAGAGCAAAACTCCATGAATCAGAGGCAGAAATAGAAGCAGAGTTGGGCGATGAAACAGGCTCCGAATTAGTACTGGTGTTTCCTGCTTTGACATCAATCCCAAACCTCATTCACCCAAGGCAATGACCACTTACATTGCACACCAACCTATACCTCTTTGATTCATTCAGCTTCACTTCATCATCTCCACTCTCGTACTTTGCTAGAACTCCACTGCTCGTATCACATGCTCTATATGTAGATTCCGTCACTTCAAACGCATTGTGTTGCCCCTTGTTATATTTAAACTCTACAAGATTTAAGTACAGTTGTACAATTAGATTAACTGCAATCCTTGTCAAACATATAGATGGAAAATCATATCGGGAAAAATGGGTTTGAAAGGGAGCAGTCAGTCGTATACCCAGAATGTCGCCGACGGTGAAATTCTATATCGCTGTCCAGGAAGCATAGTGAACCTCCGAGTTCCATCCGTTTCCGTCGCCGACGTTGTAAACTTCAGAGACGGCACCGTTCAAGAACGAAAACCGGATCATAAGAATGATAACTGGGAATATTACATAACAGACGATCTTGTCGTCTTCCATGGTTTTGAAAGCAACGAAAATGATGATTTTCTTTTTCTTTTGGAAAGTTCGATGTACACACACCATAGATTTTATCGTCAAGTAGCTTGGGATATGTAATCATGAAATTAGTTTCAATAAATGAACAAATAATAAAGGTTTAATTCACAATTTGATCCCTGAACTATACATACATATTTTTAAAAATTTATTTTGATACATTAACAATTATTTTAGTCGCAATTTATATAAAGAAAGCTGTCGATAAAACAAAACATGTAGCATGTTCCTATTAGACGAATCTTAAAATTCTCTTTAAAAATTGAATTCTAAATCGAACTTTTAACACTATGATCAATAGAAAATAAGAAAATCAATATAATTTGGACACCAAATTATGAATAAAGACAATCATAAAATACAACTGGCATTGAATCATTAGAATAAATGAATTCCAAGCTATGAGTAATGAAATGAAGAGTCGTATATTTAATGAATGTGCTGTGGATAATGATGGAGGTAGGAGATGCTTGAAACAAAAGTCTTGATACCACTGTGTGACGAGGAGAAGACAACGTGGGCATAAAAGTAGAAATTAAATACTTTGATATAAAAGAGGTTGGTTGTTAGTCCACTTAAGGTTTTTGGGTTAAATATTGGTAACCCACTTACCCATATGCCTTCTATAGTTCCAGCTTAAGATTTATCAGTTCTTAATTAAAACTTGTGTCATCTTCCTCTATGATGTCATACGCAGGCTCTTTTTCCTTGTGGAGTTTGGTGGGGGACACACGTGCATAACGAGGCGGAGAACAATGATACGATGTGATAATGTATACACATCTTTCAAATGTAATTATTATGATGTAAGAACACATTATACTTTGATTTACAAAGTAATATTGTTCAAAATTTTATATCATCTATAATGTATATGTATTTTACAAACACAACTACTTGAATCCAATTCTTATAAGGATAACAATACTCGCCTTTATCACTTAGAATACTCAATGGATTCGAGAATACAAGATACTAACGTTGCATGGTCCATGCCTTTCTGCATGAAAAACAAAGTGCTACAATAGGGCTTTCCTAAGAGACCACCTTTGGTGCCCGTGTACTGCAATTGAAATGTCCTAATCTTTCCCTAGTAAAAGAGGTAACGACAAAACTGCTGAAGACAACCTTTGCCTTAGAATTAGAAAGCTAACATCAATGATTTTAGAATAATAACCGCAATAAAAGATTACTTAGTTGATCACAATTATTTTAGATAAATTTTATAAAGTGTATATTTAAAAATTACTTGATTGAAAGTTCTTAAAACAAGTGCAACTCCGAAATGTACGATCGTAAAGCAATGTAATAAATGGTAGTAGCCATAAAGAAAAGAAAAGTAAAAGAATTCCACTGCAGCATTTAAAAGCAAAATGTTCAACTCCATCAAACTATCATATGGTGGATAAATTACGTTTCCACGCTGCCACTCTTGGTTAAAACTCGTCATCGTCTTCCTCTGCAATATGTTTTGCAAGCTCTTGCTCCTGCTGTTGTCTCTCTCTCCTCTTCTCGGCACTTTCTTTCTCCTTGTGGGAGTTTGGTGGGAACCGAAGTGCACGCACCGCCTCGTTATGCATATTGAGGCAGAAAGCAATCCTAGAATTGAACGCCATTTGAGGCTCAGTTGTGGAGTAGATGTCTCCTGTTTCCTTTGACAGCATACATCCATTTGAATGATCCAATGTTGCATCAATGGCTCCATCTCTAATTGCCTTGGCTACTATGCTCTCAGCATCAGCAACAGTGTCCAATCTAAGCTTCTTGGCAACATCTGCCAGTGAGATTCGAGAATATGAGATACTTATGTTGCGTAGCCCTGTCCTAATGACATTATGCCGCAGCCTAACAATCAAGTTATTGGTCCGGTCTGAATTGAAAGTAATTGAGAATTTCTCAGCAACAGATCTAAAAAGCTCCAAATCCCCAATGCGGACAGCCTGAAAATACATACATATTTCGTGTTCTCAAAATCATTAATAAAATCTAGCAACCACTGAAAGCAAAGAGGCAATCCAAATGATTACAACTCCTTGTTTTTTGTGCTAAAATTTAATTTAAATAACAGCAATCCAGTTTAAGAAGAATAACACAAACACGTGCGAGCGATTCTCTCCGTTTTCTTTCTAGGAAATATATGCTTCCAATATCAGACTTGGTTTTCTACAAGTAAAATGAAAAGAAAAGAAAAACTTTTTTTAACTCACATTTGTCAGTTCAAAGTAGGGCCTCAATGCCTTCTCCATGCCTTTCTGCATAAAAACAGTCCTCTCGGGGATTTCTCCTAGTAATAATCGGACAATGATGGCCCATTTGTTGCATTGAACCCGGAAACCAAGTGCTGCGACAGGGGCTTTCCTAGCGGCTTGAAGAAGACACTCTTTGGCATCCGTGTACTCTAATTGGATTGTCCTAATCTTTCCCAAATAAAATAGGTACCGGCAAAACTGCAGAGTATAACCTTTGTCATATGAGTAAAAGCTAACTGTAAGTTTCTAAAGCTACAACCATAAACTTAACCCTGCCAAACCTCCAGGAAACCATTTAATAACCATAAAAATGCAGCTCAATTGGAGGAAATTAAGTGAGCAATATTCTCGGCAAATGGTTTATACTTTATGACTTACTGTTCAAAGCCAAATAGTTAATTAAGATTGTGACTTGCCTGTTGGTTTGAGTGAGCTTCAAATCTGGGTGCCTTTGATCTCAGTTTCTCAGCTTGGTCATATAAATTGTAATGGAGGTAATTGCGAAGTAGCAGGTTAAGAAGTGTTTCCTACATGATAGAAATATGTATATATACAACACCTTAACACATCAGAGAGATAGTTGCTCAAATATTTGAAAATTTACCTGACCCAGCTCGTCATGGCGCAATGTTGCAATCCGGTGCAGGGCTAGAAGGTTACTGTCAATTAGAGATCATGCTAATTAGACCTAGAATATCACACTGTACTTTTGATCATGTATGATAGAAACATAACATAATGAGATTTCCTTAAAAGAAAACACATATCAGAATATATACTGAAGACAAATTTGAATATGGTATAGCTTACCTCCTAATTTCAGCAAGATTACCAGTGAGTTCATAGCAAAGAGAGTAATAAAAGTACAACCTCGCAGCTAGGACATCGAGGGTCCGCCTATTCAGATTCTTCAGCCGAGCAATGCTTGCAGAGGAACATGCCTTTGCCTGAAACGAGATAACATTATGTACAAAGAAACAGGCAACGTCCTGATGAAGTCATTTGTTAATGTACCTCATCGTATTTCTTTTGATCAATCAGAAATATCAGGACAAGTAAGTAGCAGTAGATTTCTAGCTCTGGCAGGGAATGCTTAGCAGGAGGTTGAGCCGCTGAGATTGCAGTGTCGATTTCCATCTCGTGCTTATCTTCCTGCAACAAATTCAACAATCGTATTATCAAAAGAACAATCAACGCAAGACTTAATACATTATGATCATTTTACTGTACTTGTACACAAATATTTCTAAGGTGAACATGAAGGTAGATGAGAGAAACTTGACTAGCGATCAACACATTTCCTACTAAACTGGTGAAGGTGACGAGCAACTCAAGTCCGATTTTCAATTCTTATAATTAACCAAGACATCAAGTTTAACATAAAGGGGAAACATGCCACTCACTTTACCAAAGGCATAAAAACTAAAAACAAAAAAAAGTAATTCCACATGACAGCTGAATATTGCAATGTCCCATCAAAAGATTACCTTAGGAAGGTATGAAGAAAGCCGAGTAAGGGCCTCGGATCCAGGGCTTAGAGCGAAAGTGAGGAATGAGGACAGCACAGACGCCTTCAGCTTCCTTCTTAAAGCCATAGTAAGTCTTATAGCCCGCAAAATACGGCGAGCTTCACGGTCATATGCACCGGTCTCTATCAGAGACGCGATTTCCTTCAAATCTAACAGAAACCCAGAAGAATTTATTCAAATACGAGAAAACCAACAAGTTCCCAGCTCAGAAAACATTAAAAATAGTAAATCAAAGTTCTACCACCAAGAGTAATAAAGATACGCGCTAGAGGGGAATGGATGTTATAGATGCATAGATTGAGTGAGCTTACGGTGCAAAGTGGATGGAGAAGATGAAGTAATGGAATTGGAAGGAGCGAGTTGTTCTTTCATCTCCACGTCTTGAGTCATAGTTTGAAAATCTGAAACAAATTGAAATGAACGTAAAAAATAATAAAGAAAAAAGGGGTGAAATTTCGATTGTGGAGACGCTTCCAAGTTAAAAGTAAAAGGGAGAGAAAGAATTGACCTTTGATTCACGAAAGTAAGTGCTGGATTTGGAGGAAACGAAAGCCAAGCCTGCAGAGAACTAGGGTTTTCTTCTCACTTTTTAGTTGATTGAGCAGTAGGTCTGGGGAGAGGAGTCTAAGAAAGCGAAAATAATCAAACTACGTACTAAACTATGCTGAGGAAATCAATCGTCTTTCTTATAGAAAAGGTCAACAGAGCCCAATTCAATAATATTGGGTCAAGGCCCATTATTGTGTTAACTCCTTTTTCATGGCCTCGTACGTACATATATAACATAGGGATGGTAATTTAACTTAAAATCGTATTTCCACTCATCTCGACTTCATGGTGTCAGATTTTTATTTAAAGAAATTAAATTCAAATTGATTCGTTCGGATTTGTAGGTGATATGATGGGTTTAAATTTAGAATGAAAAATATTTGATTTAATTCGAACCGTAAAAATAGTATAATCTTCTTTTATAATTTTAGAGATTATTGCTATAATATCACTCTATTTATAGTTTTTTTTTCTAGTTAGATTTTTATTTTGTCAAATAAAAATATTTTTATATATTTATGTTTGATCGGAACAGGTCAGATGCGGGATTTTACCCTCAAAATTTGGGTTAAACTGGGTTCGGATGAAGATTATATACTTCTTGAATCGGGTCAGATGGAGGGAGTATATTTCTCGAGTTAAAGTCAGATGGAGAAAGAGTGTGATTGTTTAATGTCGAATGGTCGAAAAAAATCTTTAAACATATATTACTTTGTATTTATCCCAGATTAATAAAACAATAAAAAATCAAATGGATAAGATATGCATCTCAGATCAAATTAGCCAAAAACCAACTCGATCAATTATCAATCTTATGTACATGTATACACATAATTTATAAAATAAAAAAGAAAAAATTAATTAGATGGTAGGTTATATTAATTAAAGATTGATTAGAAAAGTAAGTCATGAAATTAAATTATAAATATATATTAAAATTAAAAACCTATTTTTATAAATATATGTATCAATTGTAGTCAAGCAATTTAATTATCATATCCACTCTGCAACATTTTTCCATGTTAAAAGAAATCATACACAACAAAATTGTGGCATTCAAACAAATGGTAGGGCAATATTCAAGCTTGCCACAATCAAAATCAGCCTTTCTTAACAGCACCCCAGGCAAGAATCTAGAAAAGAATTTCTCTTTCAACAAGTTCATAATCATCCCACCCTTTAGTTGTATAAACCCCACCATATAAGCCGTGGTAATGAGATCAATGCTTCTCCATCTTCTCTTTTGACCAAAATTTTGCAACCCCATTTCAATCCTCTTATACTCTTCTTCTTCATTGCTTTCTTCCCCAACTCGTTTCGATATCGCTCCGGCAAGACACCTTGCTAGAGTAACGCAGTCTTCCGAGGCCAAACATCCTCCTTGGCCGAGGTCTGGAGTCATAGGATGAAGGGCGTCACCGGCTACACAAATATTGCCTCTGCTGATATTTCCCCATAGAAGCTCCCATGGTCTTCTATATCTTAAGGGGACAATGCAATACTATCGAGCCCGGTTTTTTCTACGACGGATTTCATGTCGTCGAGTGTGTCTTCAAGCTTGCTCAGTACGAACTGCTTCAGCTTAACAGGGTCGTCTTCTAGTTCTTCTTCTACAAAGTATTAACAGAAGAATCAAGAATGTTATTCAATTTAAGTCACAAAGAAGAAGGTTGTTTTTAGGTACCTTTGGTGGATGGAGTCCAGGTCAAAAACCAGTAAACATTCTCATCATTACAAGGGAGTAGGCCTGATCGAACACCTTTGCCGATGAACTGTCGGAATTTCGAACCAAAACCATGGCCACCATTGAACTTTGTGTAACCCCTAATTGTTGATCGGCCTGTGAAAACAGGCTTCTCCAAACTAAGCCATTTTGCCACCACTGAGTTCACTCCATCACACCCAATCAATACCTTGGCTTTGAGAACGGTTCCATCAGCGAGATGCACTAGTTTAAAGAACCCAGATTCCTCAATGGAAACCACCTTAGAAGAGAACCTGATAGTTCCACTAGGGAGTTCATTTGCTAAAGCTTCCGACAACAATCTCCTTTGAATACAACCAACTTCGTGACCCTTAAACGGTATCTCTGATGCTGGCTGGACTGAAAATGTAGAGGCAACAAGCATGCTGGAACCCAGATTCAAGCACCATCAACGCCAGTTTTACAGCAAACTGAAGCTTCAATGTAGTTAAAATACAGTACCTTGGAGTAAGGTCGTGTTGTGGGCGCTGAGATTCACCGATGCCAAGAACATCCAAGGCTTTGCAGGCATTGTTCCATGTCGTGAATGCGAAGCCAGTGATCCTTAATTTGTCTGATGATTCCAAAACTAAACTTCGAACCACGAGCATGCAATGGTTCTGATTCAGTTGGCACAACTGTATGTATGTCCCTGTGAAGTCCCAAGGATGTGGTTAGACCAGAAATTCCAGCTCCCACGATCACAATGTCTTGGACGATTTCCATCGGTACGCTTTCTTTTTACAGAGGTTACACAACGGCTGCAGGAATGGTAAACATGGAGGATTGAAGAATCTGTTTTATAGCGAAAGAAAGACGATGTGCATGTGCAGTTTTGTAGATAATATTAGTCAATTTGTTGGGTCGAACAATAGCAGAACAAATTAAACTTTGTCCGCAAGATTGAATTGTAGCATGTTGTCTATCTAGGGAAAACCATCCACTCGCACGTTTCCTTTCATTTTTTAATGATAAGTTCATGTTAACGATCTGTCAATCATCGAGTGTTTTATCACTTGCTTTACCTTCAACCTTGTTGCAGGTGTGGCGGCCAATAAATAACAAAATAATCATTCAGCAAGTATCAAGCTTCGAGTGATGTCCGCAAATTGATTTCTGTTTCGACTATCCTATTCCTACATGCTTTCTGCTTATAGGTTTCAGGGGAGGTACGTAGAATTTAGGCGTACAAAAATTACAAATTTTCAAAGGTATGAAATTCAATAATTAATAAAAAAATTAAAAAAAATTGATTTTTTTATTAAAAAAATATGCGACTGCACTTAAATATCCTCGACTCATTCCAGATTATATGATGTGGAGAACATAAACCCAATTGTATTATCAATTTTATGGCTCGCCCACATTCTGCTGCAAATGTTGGGCTCAATTTGCCGTGTTATTTTGGGCCGCTTCCGATTTTCTTCTCTCTCATATTCTGTATTATTTATGCATATTTATTGTACTCTAATGTTATTGGTTTTAATCTTATATTTTTCAATATTTTAAATTTAAATTTAATTCATATAATAGTTAAGTTAATTTTTTGTCATTATATATATTATTTTCATCATTTATTGATCCATAAATATTTTTTAGGGTATACATATATATTAATCACACTAATTTTTTATGATATGAATATAAATAAAATTTTAAAATAGACACAATCAATAAAATAGATCATCAATTAAAAAAATCGGACTTTCTTGCTCAACCTAATATAGAAGTACATCCGCTACATTTTTTTTTGTTAAATTAGGTTTTTAATTCAAAACATGAGAATGAGATGTACATAAATTCACACAAATTATGTCAAATATTGGAACACGAGATAGAATTTAACCTTTTTATTAACATATATATATTTGAATTTCTTTTTTCAAGTTCTATATAGAACATGAGATTTAATCTTCAATATATTATCGGTATATAAATTTTAAAATTCTCTACATTATTTTAAAAGGAAAATAGTGAATGTCAAATATGGTTCTCTATAATAGAAGCCTGCAGTTTCATGTTAGAAAAATATTTATATATAAAACATTCATCATCTAATCTATATTGATTATTAAAATATTTTTTTATAAATATGATTTTTATTCATCCACTCTATAAATTTGAAAAATATAATATACAATTAAAAATATTTTTTATTAAATAATACCTTAAACGATATTAAATTTATGTGACCAAATGCCGCGAGACAATTTAATATTTAAAAAAGTATACTGCAACTGTAAAGCATAATGATCCAATTTTCGATGGCCATTTTAATAAACAACCGAAACACGCAATCAACTGTTAAATGATTCTACTAATATATAATTGTATGTTTCAAATATCCTTGTTTTTTTATTGTTTATTTTTCCAAAACAACGATTAATAAAATATTGTTTATAATATATTAATATTGAATGAATACATGTATTTCATGCTTGCTTTCTTTTTGGATTTATTTTATTTTATTTTGTCGAAATTCCCTTATAATAATGTAGATAAAGACCATCGGCTAGCAAACAAATAAGAAAAAAAAACTTTACTATTATGTTGATAAACCAAAGATAATAAATCCAAAGATTAAATACTTTAATTAAATTTATAATTGAACCCCTATGGGCACATGAATCATTCCAAATGTGTTATGCAATACGTTTTTAATAAATTTGACTATAATTGTTTAACAATCACACATATAATTATTATATATAATGAATTTGGACCCCTATTTTCAGGGTCGTGGGATCTTGGGATGTCATTTCCAAATCTGGCTTTTCATCACATATACTTATATAATATAATTTCAGGTATAGTTTTTTAAAAGAATCGTTTAATTATATATTCATGCATGGATCATACCATACATCATCAGCAGCATCGAGGACAGACTGATAATCTTTCACATGGAAACGACTCAAAACATTGCTTTCAATATTTGAACCTAATATGTAATATTATATAGACATGCATGGCATTGAAACATGAAGATTCCAAGCTGCATGTCAAAGAAAAGAGATGGTCCAGTGCATTAATGGTACATAAGCTATACCCACCAGAATCACCCTCTTTCTTCCCTTAAAGTATCTCATTCTCCCCAAGTTTTATTATTTAGGATAGACTACGTATTTAGTCACCCAACTATCAGTTTGGTTCTATTTTGATAATCTAATTATTTTTTAAATCATATTAATGTAACGTTTTTATTTTATTTTGGTCATCCATATTGTTAAAAAACAAACAAAATTATTGACGTGATAATTTTTTCAATGATTACATGACATTATCTTATGATAACATGTAAGCATATGTAACCCCCTAGACCCGGCTTGGAAGTTATGCCCAAATCTAGGCGGTCACATGATGCATTTAGAAATTTTTTTATATATAAAACAACGTTAAAATCCATATATCAGTCTAATATGAAATTTATCCATAATAAGGATTCATATGATAAACATATATATACATATATCAAAAAACCATATAAAACATTTACGGAACAAAATACCAGTAATATAGATATATCAAGACGATAGCAAAACACATGTCACCAAAATATAACAGAAAAAGTATATATAGATATACAGTGGTACAAAAATAGGAGTAGACAGTCATCCTGATGCCAAGTCTGCTAGCCTAAAGGTCTGTTGTTATCTGAAAAGTTTAAAATTTACAAAATGAGTTAAAAAAACTCAGTGTGGTCCTTACAGTGTATAAAAATATACAAATAAAATATTTCAGTAAAATCGGTTTATCAAACATATTTTAGAAATATGAACACTACCCCTATTCGATCACCAGAATGTGTAGGTTTCCCAGAACCATACACCCACATGTACACCCGGTAAGGGCCTTATACACAAAGCATAAGGACCTGCGGTAAAGACTTACCCTGAACACAAAGTCGAGGAGCCTACGGTAACCAGTAAGGTCTTATACTGTGCTCAAAGCAGAGGATCCTGTGGAAAGTGGTAAGGTCTTACAAGTCATAGACTAGGCCTGAGATACTTCCACCGATGAAACCCCCAATGACATAAATAACATGTATGTAGTTGAATGAAAAATGTAGTTTAATCCATGAAAACATGAAAATATTCCATTTTCAGAAATCAGATTCGAAAATACGGTAATCTAGAGATCATATAAAAATATACAGTAAATCAGATATCATATAAATCGTGTTCAGAAAATCAAGTATTGTGCTTTAAAAATATTTAATATTATCATAAATCTAAAGCAGTTCAGAGAGATATTTGAATACAATAATGTAAAACCAACATGAAACACACTTGTATTGGTCTGAGTATTCTGATAGGGAAGCCTACTACTGAGTCTGTTGATCACGATCAGCGACAACGCTAGATCTTACGAATCAAAAAATTCATATCGGAATCCTAATATGAATAATATTAACATTTATTTAAATAATTTACGGAAATCTACGAGTAAATCTTGTAGAACGCGGATCGAGCGGGTCTGACAGACGAAAAACACCGGATCTAATCGACCCTCAGTCGAATGAAACATGAGTATCTTCATAAAAATAGATTATCGAAACAATTCCATAATCAAATCATAAAATTTTAATTTAAAAAATGCTAAAAACGTTAAGTATTTTCATATTAACGAGTTTAATTCAGGGTTTTCGAGGTCAGAATTTGACAAAACGGACTTCGAAATCGGACTCTATACATCGATAAACATAAAATATGACTTTTCGAAAATTTTAACTTTTTGGGTCAAAGTCAACGGCCAACAGTCGGACCTGATCAGGTCAGGCAGGCGGGTCAGGTTCAAGCAGGATCTAGAAACCACCAGGCGGTGGGACTTCTCTACACGCAAGCGAAGGTGCGTAGGCCGCGTGCGACATCATACATGGTCGGAAAAATATTTTTAAAAATTCCTACAACCATTTTAAAGGGTTTTGAGATATTTACCAAGCTCGGTTCACAACGATGAATAGCGAAGAGCTCGATTTCGAAACATCGAAAACTTAATATTTTTCATCCCTTCACACGCCGGCGGCAACAGAGATAAAGTGAACACTGGAGGACTCAGGACGATGCATGGAACACAATAGTACGAGAGGTGTCAGAAATAAAGCAACGATCAGCGACGAAACAACGATCAAATATTTATTTCTAAAAGAGGAAAATATTAAAGATAGAAAAAATAAAATAAATTTGAGATTTTTTCAGATTTTGGGTTATATAAATAAAAAATGAAAATGAAAAAATCATGTCATAGGTCCTTCAATTTTTTGATCATTTTTGAATTTGGATCCAAATTTAATCAAAATTTCAATTTAGTCCCCAAATTTAATCAAAATTCAATTTAATCCTCAAATTTTTAAGAGAATTTTAGGCCCTATTTTGGGGTGTGACAACATCACCATTAATTTTTTAATGATGAGTGACTAAAATTGAACCAATGTAACTTTAAGTATGATTTCAGAAAAAAAATAATAGTTAGATGATTAAAACAAAGCTAAAGTGATAGTTAAGTAACTAAATATGTAGTTTACCCTATTATTTAATACTACTTCAGTACCATACATCTCAAACCAAAATAAAGTTCCACCATGGTTCCAACTTGATTGATTAATAATGGAAGGAACAGCAAGCAGCTTAGGTAGGACCCTATTAACAGAGTTGTAACTTCAATTTAATTCCAAGCTGCTGGGCTTTCTTTTCCATTGATTGATTTCCTTTTTTTTTTCATTTCTTTCTCTTGAAATACACCACTTTAATTGAATTAAGGGTAAAAAAAATAAAATATTATAAAATTTATTATCTATGTTTTGTACACTATTTTTCTTTGTCTAAAACAAATAATTTGAGTGGTTAAAAATAATTGAGTATTTGTAATATGTATAGCGTTTCTTTGCAATAAAGTTTGGTTAGTTGATTTCATTCTATTCGACGAGAGATTAACACTGTAGTTAATTTTATAGTTAAATTGATCGACTCATAAGATGATTCCCTTACGATCTTATTTCGTTTTCGAATTATTTACTTCAAATTTTAGCTATAAATATTTTTGAGTCCCTTTATAGACGCATAAGGTATTAATGTCCTGGCTTTGGCCTCACTCTTTAATTAAAAAAATTAATTGAGAAAATAATTTATTGCTTACTTAGATATTAAAAAATAGAAAAATAATATTCCTACCAAACCTAGCATAAATTATTTTAATTAAAATATCATTTTCTATGTGTATAATTAACATGTAAAACTTGCAACAAAGAAATTTACATAAAAAATAACACATTTTTCCATTTTAAATTGAGAGCTTGTTTTTTCTTTAAATGAATAAATAGAGTTCAGTCTAATGTACAAAAATGATTTTCTAATTATAGAATATTTTTTTGTTGAGTTATCTGGTTATTAAAAGTTAAAAAAATATCATTTGATTACAATAAATTGTTTTATTGAATCTTCTACTATTATAAATTACAAAATAATCATCTAACTATTCATATATTTTAAATTTATCATTTTATGTTAAGAAATTATCGATCGTTTGAGTTGGATATTAACTTATTGACTATGATACGATAAAACTTATATAATTTTTTTTAAATAGTCTAAGATAATTACTAGTCAAAAAAAATTTAACCTATTAAAAAAAAATTATTCATAAAACTTATAATAAAAATAATATTTTATTATTATTAATACCACAGGATGGGTTGTAAAGTTTACATTATGTCATTGAGTTAGTGCTTGATTATAGAGGATTTTCTGTTGAGTCTTCCGACTATTAAAAATTACAAAATAGTCATTTGACTATTCATATGTACCAAACTCATCATTTTCCAATAAAAGATTGGCGTTCGTTTGAGCTAGACGTTAACTCGTCGACTAGGATGTGATAAAATCTTATCCTATAACCATTTGAGTTATATTTTATGGATTGACTTATATGTTTACATTATGTCATTGAGTTAGTGCTTGAAATATTATAAGGTCGAATCAGTGTTTAATAGCAACAACAGTAACAGTAGACATCATTAAAATATAAATTTATCATATCTCAATTAACATATTAACGTCCAGCTCCGACGACCGCCATTTTTTAACGAAAATTACTAGTTTTGAACATATAAATAGTCAAATGATCATTTTATAACATTTAATAGTCAATGGATCTAACTTTTAATAATTATATACTCAACAAAACAACACCCTATACATAAAACCATTTGTACACTTTACTCTCTTTTTTTAATGCCACATAAGTGAAAAATACGTCATGACAATTACATTTAAAAAAAAAAACACATAGAAGAAACATGCACGACACATACATAAAATAAATATTAACACAAATATGAGTTAAATTAGACGACATTACACATGCGTGAGTCCTATTTTTCTATCCTTGAATTAGTATACATTAAAAGACTATATTAAAGCAATTGAATAAACTAATATCTAATTAGTGCAAGATTTGATAACATAAATATCATATTAATTAAATATTGGTTTATCAAGTGTTTAAATATAACATTTTAACATACATTTATTGACTGATTAAAGACAATGATCATACACAAATCATTGTTGGTGTTGCCATTTGACCTAATTTATTTTCGTGTTCAAGAATGAATTGATGGGGACCAACAGGACGATTACCTCCTTAAAATTTAAAATTTCATAAGTTTAAGTATTTTTTTTTATTTTTTATTAATAATATATTTTCATCTTTCTAAAATTTTATAAATTTATTATATAATATAAAATATTACATCAATCCCTGAATTTAATTCATGCTTGTGATAAAATGCACCTCATATGTTTTTCTTTAGATAAATTCATTTAATTCTTTTAGATAAATTCATTTAATTCTTTCTTTGTTATTACTTTTATTTTGATCATTGATAAATTATGTAATGCTCAAAATCTGTTTTTGTAAGATTTTTCCATGTTTTTTAAAGTGCGTTCAATCATTAATGGTTTTTTTTTATTTGAAAATGTTATTTTGATAATTAATTGAAGATACATGTCATTTTAATATTTAATTTTAGGATAAATTACACATTTAGTATTTATATTATTACTTTTGCTCCATTTCGATATTTATTTTTTTTTATTTCAAAACATACCTAACGTTTAGTTTAGGTTTCAATTTAGTACCCCTCTATTAAAAATTAACAGAAATACTGACATGACATTAATTTTTTTTTCAATGATAATATGATATTATTTTATGGTGACAATCCAATGTCACTATGAAGTTTTTATGACCGTATATCAAAATGAAACATAAATTAAATGTTATGTAATAAAACTTGGACACTAAAACAAAATAAAAGTTTAAATACTAAACATGTAATCTATTCTTAATTTTAAAAATTTATTGAAGGATATTGATATTTCGAGGAATGAACTGTTAGGTATGGCTCATAAATATACCAGTAAAGAGGACAGGAGATGCAGCGGAGTGAGTGAAACGAACATCAACTGTCCTTACAAAGAAAGTCTCGTTGTGGGGTTACAAATTATGTGGGTTGGGGGTGCGGGGGCGTAGCCCCCGCGGTACGGTACAGGGTTAATTTTGTAATTATGTACCAGAGTTTTCTATTATAAATAGAGATGTAACCTAGACCTAAAATATCATTGAATAAAACTTCTAGCGCCGCCTAGGCACCGAGGACGTAAGCACATTGCCGAACCTCGTAAAATTCTCGTGTTCTTTCGTTTTCTTTACCCGTTTTCGTCAACAATTGGTATCAGATGTCAGGAGCAAAATTCGAAGTCGCGAAATTCGATGGTCAGGGTAACTTCGGATTATGGCAAACGAGGGTGAAGGATCTATTGGCGCAGCAAGGGATCTTGAAGGCTTTGCGACCTACAAAGCCGGCGTCGATGGATGAGGAAGATTGGGAAGAATTGCAGCAGCGAGTGGCAGGAACCATACGATTATGCTTGGCGGACGAGGTCATGTATCACGTCATGCATCTATCGTCTCCAGACGAAATTTGGAGGAAGTTGGAAAGTCAGTTTATGTCCAAATCCTTAACGACAAAACTGTATCTGAAGCAGCGGCTGTATGGGCTGAAGATGCAGGACGATCACAATTTGGCGCAACACGTGAATGTCTTCAATCAAATCGTTTCTGATCTGGCTCGGCTTGATGTGAAAATTGAGGATGAAGACAGAGCGATGATTCTGTTGTGTTCGTTACCTTCCTCTTACGAACACATGGTGACTACTCTTACATATGGGAAAGAGACTATCAACGTTGAGGAGATTATTGCAGCCTTGTTGGCTCACAACCAGCGGAAGCAGAATGCAGGGGAAAGCTCTCAAGCCGATAGCTTATATGTCAAGGGTAATCGAGATCGTGGATGGAAGCCAGAGAAGGCAGGGTCCGGGAAGCGGAATTCCAGATCCAAATCCAGGGATAAGAAGACGATTCACTGTTACAAGTGCAAGGAGGCGGGACATATGAAGCGAGACTGTCCGAAGTTGAAAAAGCAGACTGATGAGAAGCGTGATGGCTCATCCAAGTCTGTGAACGTGGTCGAGGATGATAATTCTGATTGCAGTGAGGGTGATATGCTTTCTATTTCAACGACACAATTGACGGATGCTTGGATTCTTGATTCTGGATGATCTTATCACATCACGCCAAATAGGGAATGGTTTTCGACATACAGGCCGGTTAATTCTGGTTCGGTTTATTTGGGTGATGATCGATGTTGCAATATTGTTGGTATTGGTGATGTCAGAATTAAGATGCACGATGGCTCCGTTCGGACGTTGAGTGGTGTTCGACATATCCCAGACTTGAAGAAGAATTTGATTTCCTTGGGCACTTTGCACAAGAATGGTTTTATCCCTAAGGCTGACGAGGATAGGGAAACCATTCGGATTGTTAAAGGAGCATTGACTGTGATGAAAGGCAAGATGACTGCAGCGAATATCTACAGATTGTTAGGGAGTACCGTTGCAGGTGGAGTTCACTCTGTTGAGTCCTGTGATGATACGACAAAATTGTGGCATATGCGCCTTGCTCATCTTAGTGAACGTGGTATGGCAGAATTACACAAGAGAAACTTGTTGCATGGTGTCAAAAGCTGTAAGCTCGATTTTTGCAAGTATTGTGTTCTTGGTAAACAGACTAAAGTCCGTTTCAAGACTGCGAAGCACACAACTCAAGGGATTCTTGATTATGTGCATTCTGATGTATGGGGGCCTTCCACGACATCGTCTTTGGGTGGATCTAGGTACTATGTTACTTTTATTGATGATTTTTCACGGAAAGTTTGGGTGTATTTTTTGAAACAGAAATCTGAAGTTTTTGAGAAGTTCAAGCTGTGGAAAGCTGAGGTAGAAAACCAAACAGGACGAAAAATCAAGTGTTTGCGGTCTGACAATGGTACGGAGTACACAGATTCACAGTTCCTACAATTCTGTAAGGAGCATGGGATTCAGAGGCATTTTACAGTGCGCAAGACACCACAACAGAATGGTGTTGCGGAACGAATGAACAGGTCGTTGAATGAAAGAGCCAGATGTTTGCGGTTGAATGCGGGGCTTCCCAAACACTTTTGGGCTGAGGCTGTTAACATGACGTGTTACCTTATCAACAGATCGCCAAGGGCATCGCTGGCTGGGAAAGTTGCAGAAGAGGTATGGACTGGTCATGATGTTAGTTTTGATAACTTACGGATTTTTGGTTGTCCTGCTTATGTGCATGTACCTGCTGATGAGAGATCCAAACTTGATGCAAAATCGAATGAGTGCATTTTTCTGGGTTACAAGAAAGGTGTCAAAGGATTCAAGTTCTGGGATCCAGTTGCGAAGAAAGTTGTGATTAGTAGAGATGTCGTTTTTGATGAACAGTCTATGTTGCAGCAGAAGCAAGACACGACAGTGGTAGATTTCGAGCAGTTTCCAGTTGAGAAACCAGAAACTTCTCAACCGACTTCTGGTGGTTCCACTACGGATGATTTGCAGGATTATAGTCTCGCCAGAGACAGGGTGAGACGGAAGAATATAAAGCCTCCGAACAGATTGGGTTTTGAAGACTTGGTATCTTTTGCACTTACTGTTAGCAGTGATGATCCAGTTACTTTTCATGATGCCGTTACTAGTCAGGAAAACTACAAGTGGATGGCAGCCATGGTTGAGGAGATGGAGTCTTTGAATCACAATCGCACATGGGAGTTAGTTCCCCTTCCTGAGGGTAAGAAGCCGATTGGTTGCAAATGGGTGTATAAGAAGAAACCAGCAGTAACAGAAAAAGAGGGGGAGAAGTTCAAGGCTCGTTTGGTAGCGAAGGGTTTTTCACAGCAGAAAGGAGTTGATTATGATGAAATCTTTTCTCCTGTGGTCAGGCACACTTCAATCCGAGCAGTACTTGCATTGGTGGCTAGTTGGGATTTGCATTTAGAGCAGATGGATGTTAAAACTGCTTTTTTGCATGGTGATTTAGAGGAGCAGATCTACATGCGGCAACCTGAAGGTTTCACTCAACCTGGAAACGAGCATTTAGTTTGCAGATTGAAGAAATCTTTGTACGGGTTAAAACAGTCTCCGAGACAGTGGTATAAACGGTTTGACTCCTATATGATCAAGATTGGCTACAACCGATGTGAGTATGATTGTTGTGTCTATGTTAAGAGCCTTGATGATGGTTCTTTTATTTTTCTATTACTGTATGTTGATGATATGTTGATTGCTTCGAAGAACATGGATGATGTTATCGGTTTGAAAACTTTATTGAGTCAGGAATTTGATATGAAAGATTTAGATGCTGCAAAGAAAATTCTTGGAATGGAAATTTGCAGGGACAGAGACTCAAGAAAACTGCGGCTATCTCAACGGGGTTATGTTGAGAAAATGCTAGAAAGGTTTGCGATGAGCAGCGCGAAACCAGTTAGCACTCCATTGGCGAATCACTTTAAGCTCTCATCAGAACAGTGCCCTAAGACAGATAAGGAAGCTGAAAATATGGCAAAGGTTCCGTATTCTAATGCTGTTGGCTGCTTGATGTATGCGATGGTATGTACTCGTCCTGATTTAGCTCATGCTGTTAGTCAAGTTTGTAAGTACATGTCTAAACCTGGTAAGCAACATTGGGATGCAGTCAAGTGGATCTTTCGGTACTTAAAGGGTACTGTGGGACATGGAATTGTTTTTGGGAGTCAGCGGGATAATCCTTTGGTTGTAGGATATGTGGATTCAGATTATGCAGGTGACTTGGATAATAGAAGATCTACGATAGGGTATGTGTTTACTCTTGGTGGAGGGCCTATTTGCTGGAAGTCTACTGTTCAATCTGTCGTGGCACTATCTACAACTGAAGCTGAATACATGGCAGCGGCTGAAGCTGCAAAAGAAGCTTTATGGCTTACTGGTTTAGTGAAGGAGTTGGGTGTTCAACAAGGTGGAGTTCAGTTGCTTTGTGATAATCAAAGTGCTATTCACTTGGCTAAGAATCAGGTGTATCGTGCTAGAACTAAACATATTGATGTAAGGTTCCACAGGATCAGAGAGTTGGTTGCATCTGGAGAGGTTTTGTTTCAGAAGGTACATACTGATGAGAATGCCGCTGATATGTTCACCAAGCCAGTTACGACAGACAAGTTCAAGCATTGCTTGGACTTGTTGAATGTTTCGAGTTGTTAAAGAAGCAAGGTAACCCAACCCACATTGAAGTTTCCAAGGGGCAGGATATTCGCCAAGGTGGAGATTTGTTAGGTATGGCTCATAAATATACCAGTAAAGAGGACAGGAGATGCAGCGGAGTGAGCGAAGCGAACATCAATTGTCCTTACAAAGAAAGTCTCGTTGTGGGGTTACAAATTATGTGGGTTGGGGGTGCGGGGGCGTAGCCCCCGCGGTACGGTATAGGGTTAATTTTGTAATTATGTACCAGAGTTTTCTATTATAAATAGAGATGTAACCTAGACCTAAAATATCATTGAATAAAACTTCTAGCGCCGCCTAGGCACCGAGGACGTAAGCACATTGCCGAACCTCGTAAAATTCTCGTGTTCTTTCGTTTTCTTTACCCATTTTCGTCAACATGAACAAACTCATATATTATTGGTTGCAGTAAAATTATTTAGTTAAAGTTTATGTGGGGGTTTGAAATTGAAGTAATGGTGCATATTCAATGCAAATAAAGCACAGATCCACTATGGATGGATGGAGTACCATTGATTCACCACAAGACCTCCACTATGTATCGTTTCCTTTAAGTGTCATAAGTATGATTATAGTATACTCGACAAAGTAAAATTCATTATTATAATGTATAATTAATTTAACAATTCAAATATTTTGATTAAAATAAAAATTAATTTTAAAAAATTATAGATTCTTTTCTTCTTCGTATTTATGATCGGTGACTGACATAAATTTTGTGGTTGGTCGCCAATCACCTATATTCATTTTATTTTATTGTACCATATCTTTTTTTTTAAAAAAAAATTAACAACTTTGTATTTGTGATAGCATTTTTTTTAGATTTTATGGTACATTTTACTTTACTTTTGGTACGTTTTCGATCGTCTAACTGTTATTTTTATCTATCCTTTTTCTTATTATTGGATTTGACATAGCTCTAATTGATCAAGATGACACTTATTTGTTATCAGACTGATCTTCCTTACTTTGAACACTTATATTGAATTTGGATACACTATTTGTGTTCGTGGATTGTTTTTTTATATCGCTCGTTTATGATTTATATTTTGTCAGTGATATTTCAATAGTTTGATATATTTTTATGGTTCATTTACCGATGTACTCAAATATGTTTGTCTCTACCTTTTGTTCGAGTTTATTTGATTATATTTTTTTAACATTTTCTTATATGATCCTTATGTGATATTAAGTGACCTGTTTCATTTGTTAATAATTATAGGAAATAATTTTATTATGTGTTTCGTTTGTAGTTGTGGTTGTTAAACTTCAATATTTTATATTTTTTTAATAAAATTAGCTATTACTATAAACTTTTTAAATAGTTTCTTTAATTTAAAATAAATATCAATAATATTCACATATAATATTATTTAAATAATATAAAATTAAAATCGAATATTGTAAATTATTATACCTTTAACATTGGCCATGTGGTGAAAAAATTATCTTAACTTGATTTAAATTATTACACAAAGTTGATTTTCATTGATAATTTACATATGTTAAAGGTAAATTGTTATTTAAATAATAATATCTTAGAGTTTATATACATGAAATCAAAATATAATTAAATTAAATAATAGAATGGCACAAAATTATTAGAAAAATAATGGTAAAGAAATTAATTAATAAATCATTCTTTTAATTTGATTTTCATTGACTTCTTTTCTTTTGAATTTTTATTTTGGCATAGTGTTAAAAATAACTTTCAATCTTTATTAAAATGATCCTTTTAACTCTTATTATATTTTTGGAGTATTTTAACTCCCAATATTTTACTTTAGGACAAAAATTGTCTCTATATAAATAAAAATCATTAGTTAACCCCGACTAACGCTCTAAAATATGAGTTTTTTAACATAAAATAAAATTTTAAGGGTTAAAATTCCAAAAGAAAGAGATAAAATGATTATTATGTCTAATGTTAAAGGTATTTTTACTCTAAAATAAAACATTGGGATCAGAATGTTTTAAAAAAGAAAATAGAATGAAAGACAAAATAACCTTTTTAATAAATAGTAAATGCTACTTTTAGCATTATACCTTTTATTTTTGAGAAAATAACATCAGTAACCGAAAATTCCTTATAATATACGATTTTGACCAACTTTTTTTTGATTTGCCAAAATGACCAACAAAATCGCAATTCGATTTCTAAATCGCAACGCGATCTCCAATATCGCAAATCAGTTTCAAGATTCGCAACGCGATAATACATAATCGCAACGCGATAATACATAATCACAACGCGATTATGGCTATCGCAACACGATTCTGACTATCGCAACGCGATAATACAAAATCACAATGCGATTTTCAAAGCGCCATTAGTATCGCAACGCGTATTTTATTTTCAAATTCCAAACACGAATATTAATATATCTCGTAATCGCAACTCTTAACCTAAAACCCTAAATCACAACTCAGTCTAGGAATGACAAAAAAACCCGAACCCGACGGAGAAAACCGAAAATCAAATTAAACGGGAACGGGAAAACTGTTTATGCTAAACGGGGACGGGGACGGGGAAAACCCGTTTATGTTAAACGGGGACGGGGACGAGTTTAGTAATCCCCGCCCCGATTACCCGATACCTGACCCGATAAATATTAAAAATAATTATTATATATATATATAATATTAATAAATTTAAATTAAGTTAAATTAAAAATATATATATAATATTTATATATTTAATTTAAAGATATATATCCCACCCGATACCCGACCCGATACCCGTTTAAATAATCGTTTATGCTAAACGGGGATACCCGTTTCCCCGCGGTTTTCCCTGATTACCCGATGGGGATCCCCGTTTAAATCCCCACGGTTTTTTAAGCGGGGACGGGGATAGGAGAACCAATACCCGGCCTGAACCCGGCCCGTTGCCATCCCTAACTCAGTCCCATCTCCATTCTCACTCTCTACGGCGACATCCGCCCCCATCTCCGGCGAAATCCGTCTATCTCCATCTCTCAGAGCAACCCTCACAATCATTCACGATCAGAAATGAAAATCAATCAAATCAACCACCGAAGGTTAGTTTTTTTAATTATTTTTATTTTGAAATTTTTGCATTATTATTAGGTTTTTCATATTGAAATTGATAATAAGTTTACTGGTAATTTTAATAATAGATTAACCATTTCACTTAGATTGCTTATTAAATTCATTCGATTGCTGCCAATACTGCTAAACTGTTTAGTCTTTAACCCTATAAAGTTAGTATTTATCTTTGTTTTATCTTTTGGTTGAAGTAATGCAATTCATTCAAGTTTCAATTTTAGACAATGACTATTTGAAACCGATGATCGCAACGCGAAATGAAAATCGCAACGATAGTCAAATTCACGTTGCGATAGTCATTTTCGTGTTGCGATTTTCATTTCGCGTTGCGATAGTCAAATTCGCGTAGCGATAGTCATTTTCGTGTTGCGATTTTAAGTTTCAGAAACTATTATTCTTCTGTAAATTGAAACTTGAATGAATTGCATTACTTCAACCAAAAAACAAAGACAAATACGAAATTCACAGTGTTGCAAATTTAAGTTTGAAGAATAAACTACTCTTTATATTTATTATTGTTTTTTGTATATCTTCACAGTGTAGTTTTTAATCTAACTTGGTGTGTTTATTGTTTTTGTAGAAATTTTTTTCAGCTCAATTGACCTTAAGGAATAAAATAAGCCTAGTCACTATAATTGCGTCGAAGCTTTCAACTGTACAAAGAATATTGTTTGAGGATACTTGCTTCGGGCCATGGCTGAAAGTACAACATCCAGGTGGAGATGCTATGTTGACCCATTTGTGGCTTCAGACCATGACTAGCGATCTACCCGAGAGTTAAAAACGTGGTAATGAAGAGATATGGTTTCATTTTCCACCGGCGTATACGTGTTTTGGGCGGGAGGAGTTTTGCTTAATCACTGGTCTACGCTTCGGACACGATGATGTAGGTCGATACACTAGTCATATTACCCGCCCATCATGGTTATCCCGGGTTTTTCCTGAGCTGTCAATGGAGAAGCCGAATTTACACGTCGACGACTTGACGAGATTATTGAATAAGAAAGATAGTTTTACTCGGATGGATGACGTCGATGTTGTCCGAGTATGCCTTTTAGTACTTTTGCATGTTGGTTTTTTAGGCAGAGAGGCCAGACAACCTATTCCTAAGGACCTAATATTATTGGTAGAGGACCTAAATGCATGAAACTTGTTTCCGTGAGGTTCATATCTATGGAAAGCTACCTGGAATAAGTTGTCGTCTGCCTTTGATGACTGCAAAAGTTTGCGTGGCGATGGTTCCAAATACACTTTGTCAGGCTTTATTTGGGCCTTTAAGGTAAGAATTTCGATATAATGTTTCCAAAATTATAATTAATTATTTAACAATTACTAATGTTTGTGTATTATATTGTTTTTGTAGATTTGGATATTTGAGGCTTTTTTCGACATGCATACATATGCATTAAAAACTTTAAATGATATTCCTAGAGCTATTTCCTAGAAGAGGAAACGACAGTTGTTGATTTGGGAAGAGTTACTACGGTATACGACAATAAATGATGTAAGTTAACAAAAATACTACCATATATATAAACAAGTTATTACTAGTACACGTTTAACTTTGTTTGAGTTTTTATATTGTTAGGAGGCCAACACTCCATTACAGAGGCTGACACCCACGGAGGCTGAGCTTGCCACTGATTGGTGGCAAGCTAGTAAGCGTTTTTTTTATGGCACGGATGATGAGCAGCCTCCACTTCGAGATCCATCACCTCACCCAGAGCCATCACCTAATCGACCACACTATATACCTCTACAACGAGAGCCATCACCTATTCCGTCACATCATCGAGCCTCTTCTCCACCATCACCTCATGATAGGCGACCGACAAAGATGCCACGACATTTATCTCCCTGTTCTCCACCTCCACGGGATGAGTTAGGGGAGTTACGTGATGAGGTCAATGCCTTGCGTGAGGAGGTCGGTACTTTATGCGATGACTATGGTGCATGGCGTAACTAGGTATCTACTTTACGTGGTGAGGTAGCGGCTCTACGTGAGATGGTAGCATCGTTGTAGAATGAGGTTCATACTCTACGCAACGAGGTAAGTTTAAGATTTTTCATATTTAACTTGATTTACTCGTAATTTCACTTAGATTGCTTAGTAAATTCATTCGGTTGTTACCAATACTGCTAAACAGTTCTAAAATAACCCTGTGAAGTTAGTATTTGTCTTTGTTTTGTATTTTGGTTGAACTAATGCAATCCATTCAAGTTTCAATTTACAGAAGAAGAATAGTCGCAACACGAAACTTAAATCGCAACGCGAAAATGACTATAGCACCGCGGAAATGACTATCGCAACGGGATAATCGCAATGCGAAATAAAAATCACAACGTGAAAATCACAATGCGAAAATGACTATCGCAATGCGAATTTAGTTTCGCGTTGCGATTTTGGTTTCGCGTTGCGCTTTTTATTTCGCGTTGCGATTATCCCGTTGCGTTTTAAGTTTCGTGTTGCGATTTTAAGTTTCATAAACTATTAATCTTCTGCAAATTGAAACTTGAATGGATTGGATTACTTCAACCAAAAGACAAAGACAAATACTAACTTCACAATGTTGCAAATTTAAGTTTCAAGAATAAACTACTACTCTTTATGTTGTCCTTGAACATGCACTAAACCTATATGTTATCATTTTAAATGTTTATTAGTGCTTACTTCCGGAATGTTATATGATGCATTTTGTGAACTATGATAGAATAATGACTTGGGTGAATACCGTGCAAGTTTGAAACATATTCGTCTTTGTTTTCATTGTTTAATATCATGTTTGTTTATTTACTGATTTATGTATTAATAATTATTTTTAGCGGCCCGATAAGGTGGATGCTTTACGTCGGGTTTTTCTTACACGATGGGGTTCATGCATCAGACGGCGTGCATGTGCCATTACATATCCGTTCAAGAGGCCTCTCCTATCGTTCAAGAGGCCTCTCTTATCGTTCAAGAGGCCCCTATCATCCCTCAAGAGTCCTCTCCCACCGTTCAAGAGGCCCCTGTCATCGTTGAAGAGGTCTCTCCCACCATTCAAGAGCCCGATTCATACGGCGTAATATGTCAAATTATTGAGAAACCCCTTCACGTTCCGGACATGATGGATGACTGTTGGCTTTCGTATGAGTTACTGGCCAGTACCATTCCGGCAGATGAAGTGGAGAGGAGACAACTACCGGAAACAATTCTGGATAATACCCTTTGGGCTAAGACCGCAGTTGATTTTTATCTACATGAGCGGAGCCAAGGGTGTTACGCTGACATATACAAACTCAACGATGATATGCATTTGTTGATTGATCGGTCTTGGTGGGGTGTGTTAGTAGGGGTTGAAAACAAAGGCTATTTTGATGGGGGTAAGTCTTATATTTATTCTTATATTTCATTTTGATTAAATTTTTTTAAATTTATGTAATTCACTAATATATGTATTTTTTGTAAAATAACATATTGATGCATGGGTGTCACGTCTTCTAATAGTAAGGAAATTGAAGAAAAATAAAAAAAAATATGTGATATACAATTATGTGGACGTCTTTTCACGTTGTTCACTTGAAGAATCAACGACAGGAATCATATGTGTTGGCTAATGGACAAGCTAAACTTTATCCTGCATGGTGAGAGGTCGATACGGTTAGTATTTATTTTTTTAAAATATTTTAAAGGTGTTCATAAATAAGTGCGCAATTTGAATTATAACTTATGATTGCAGGTGTTTATCCCTGTTTTGGAATGTACTCATTGGCTTCTCGTCGAGCTTCAGCTCCCATCTATGAAGATAATAGTATATGACAGCATGATAAATTACATATCATTGTCTGATTTGAGAGATATTATTAAGGGATGAAGCTCTCATTTGGACTTATGCGATTAATTATTGGACTTATTCTGGAAACAAGAAGTCAAAGAAGTTCAATGTTACAGTTATTAGAGACGAGACCGCCCCACAACAAACGCATGAAGCCAAAGGAGATTGTGGTCCTCTCGTATGCATGTGTTTGGAGCGTTTGACGATAGGAAGTACACAGTTTCTACCTCCCACCGATAGAGATAGAAGTGCAGTAGGCTTGTGGTTTTGGCATTTTATGGCTAGAGCGATATATGCGATACACTGCCTACCTGCATCCGCGTTATGAAAGTGTCCATAAACAATTTGTAAGTCAAATGCAAGTGTTGTTAAGTACCTATAATTCAATAATAATTTGTTGTTTGTTGGTTTTAGATGTGTAGAAAGTGTTGTTTGAGCAAATTTTTGGTTTCTGCAGGTTAATCCTGAAGTGAGCTGCGTGAAATTGATGTATGGGTGCATAAACAACTGTCTGGGGTACACTTTTTTTATTGTTTAATTGATTCTTAAAAGTCTGATTTGTTTAATTGATGAGGAAACTAAGAATTATTAGCAATTTTTGCTTGTTTAATTGATTTGTAAAAATTGATTTGTAAAAGTTGATTTGTTTAATATTGATGTGTAAATAATTATTATTTGTGCTTGTTTAATTGATTGAAATGTAAAAGTTGATTTGTTGATTTCAATCTGCATCATATTGAAGGCAGAAGACTTGTTGAAGGTACACTTTCGCAACGCTAAACTCAAAATCGCAATGCGAAAGCCAAAACCGCAACGCGAAAGTCAATTCGCGTTGCGATAGTCTAATACGCTTTGCGATTTTCTCGTTGTGATAGTCAAATACCCGTTGCGATAATCAAATTCACGTTGCGATAGTCAAATTCGCGTTGCGATAGTCAAATTCGCGTTACGATTTTTGAGTTGCGATAATCAAATTCGCGTTGCGATAGTCAAATTCGCGTTGTGATTTTTGAGTTGCGATAATCAAATTCGCGTTGCGATAGTCAAATTCGCGTTGTGATATTAAAATGAATGTGTAATAAGTGATAACAACTGAACAAATCATAGCAATGTTCAAACTCAAGTGACTAATACATGCCTAACTGAAAATGTTAAAAGTTTACACATAAAATACACATAATAGTCAAATTCGCGTTGCGATATTCAAATGAACGTGTAATAAGTGATAACAACTGAACATATCATAGCAATGTTCAAACTCAAGTTACTAATACATACCTAACTGAAAATGTTAAAAGTTTACACATAAAATACACATAATACAACATTTGCATTTAAAAATCACCTAAGTTAATAGTCTCAAAAGGTGAAGCCGGTTGTGATTGAGATTTTGATTTTGATTGCGATTTTGATTGCCTTTTTCTTGACACCATATGAGCTTTGGATTTTGATGAGGATCCATATTTTGGTAGAGGAAAAGATGATTGTGATGGCACTGGTGATCCACATGTCAACCTTGTATGACCACTTTCCTTGCACCGACTACATGTCGATCTCTTCTTCTCTTCACCCTTATACGGTATAAGATCGTGACTTTTTGGTCGGTCAGGTAGCCTTCAGTCCATGGCTGGTGGCAAAACTGTTTGTAAGTCATCTGGTATGTCCCACTCAGAAGGATGTGGAATAGGGTAGATAATCTCGGCATAAGTCTGTCGATATACTTCTGTAGTGTAGCAATCCATAGTGTATGCACTTGAATCATCTTAGTTTAGATGAAGAGCAACTTTTATAACATGGCCACACGGATAACCATATGTTTACCATTTCATACAACTACACGTCTTTGCATTTAGATAGACAAACCCATTTAAGTTATTATCCAGTATTTCAAACAAAGTGTTTGAACATGGTTCAACTCTCCATGACGTTGACTTCACAACACGTTTCGTTATCTTTTTTTTAGTCCATGGTGTAACACGATGTTCCAATGTTCCTGTAAATTTAAATAAATAATACTTAGTAAAATATATGATAAGTTACGAAGTTAAAGAAATAATACCTGCATGATTTCTTTTCTTGTAGTACCACTGTTGAATAGAGGCTCGAAAAAACTCCATTAACATAGTAATGGGTAATTTCTGAGAATGACGACTTAGAGCGTTGATTGATTCTGCACTATTAGACGTCATGAAACCATATCTTACTCCAAGTTGATGCACTCTTGACCATCTTTCAAACCCGACATCTTCTAGTGTTTGAGCACACTGAGGCAAAACAC
Source organism: Hibiscus syriacus (assembly GCF_006381635.1). NCBI lineage: Eukaryota > Viridiplantae > Streptophyta > Magnoliopsida > Malvales > Malvaceae > Hibiscus > Hibiscus syriacus. The sequence continues at coordinate 4,363,061 of NW_024062795.1, forward strand.
TTCTTAAACAATTTATATGCTTATTAAAATCCACTTCCCGATAAGCTTTTACAACCTTCCAGTATGTCCATTTGTGATTTTTTATACCAGCAGACCTTGATTTTAGATTTCTATACAAATGAACACCACAAAGTCCATGAAAAGCATCCGGAAAACACCTTCTAACAGCGTTGTCAATTGAGTTTTCCCTATCGGATATGATTGTCAGATTGCTAATAGGACCTATGCAATCCCTAAGATGCCCTATAAACCATGTCCATGAATCAGAGGTTTCAGATTTGCCAACCCCGTAAGCTATTGGCAGTATCCCATTGTTAGCATCCATGGCTACTGCTAATAAGTTTACTCCAATGTATCGACCTTTTAAATGTGCTCCGTCAACTATAATAACTGGGTGTATGCAAGTAATAAACGAACGAATCTACAAAATCATATACACAAGAAATATAATCATTTAAATGTGAAATGCATGTAACTAACAAAAATGAGTCAACAAAATTATATTGATTTACTAACCGCAGCACCAATGACGATAAACAGCAACTCAAAGCATCCATCTCTATCTGTTTTGATATGAGTTACCGACCCAGGATTTTTCAGCTTTAAATTGTGATAATAAGCCGACAGTTGGGCAAACGATGCTTCTGGCGACCCCCTCAACAATTCCAAGGCATAACATTTGGCTCTCCAAGCTTGAGAATATGAGATACTAATCTTGAACCGAACATTCATGTCAGTCATAATTTCATGTCCCTGATATACCCTGCCATTCAAAAACATTAACTCAGCCAGAAAACCACCCAACACCTTTTTGTTTGCCTGTCTATGGTGAGGAAAAACTTGGGTTCTTGAACATGTATGTTTATCAATAAAAGTCCTAACTTGAAACATTTCGCAATCTTTTATCCTCTTTGCAATCATACGCCACGTACATTTTTTTTCAATCATACACATTGTTTCGAAACGATCTTTGCTTGATTTGTTAACTTTTAGTTGATAGCCATCTTCCACACATTTCGTATACAAAGCTATCTTCAAGTCTTCCTTTGTATCAAAACAATCATCTTTCTTGATACGAATAATTTTTGTGTAACAATCAACTGTTATTTTTACCAACTCTTCTTCCGGTATCTGAAGTAATTCTGGCATATTCCAGTTATACTCCCGTGGCATTTTCTTCGGGGATTTATTCTTCTTCTTTTTCTTCTTCAGGGTTATATGAATTACAGAATGGATGTTCAACATGTTCATTCAAAGTCGTAACTTCCTCCTCATTATCAACAACAACATCTTCCTCGACAGCGTCTGTTTCATCATCAAAATTCGGGTATTGACCAATATCAAAATCATTACACGCAGGGTCTGTTTCTTCTTCTGAAGCATCATCAAAATCCGAGTATTGACCAATATCAAAGTCCGGGTATTGACCAAGATCAAATTTCGAATACCGACTATTACTCACAATTTTTTCTATTGGCTCATCATCGTCTAACTGGTTAATACGAAAACCGGAATTTGGTGCTGAAAGTTGATTGGGATTTGGATTAGGGAAAGGTTGTGGGTTTTGAGATTGTGTTTGGTATTGGAAATGTGGTGAAACAAAATTTGCTTGGTGATGAAATTATGGTGGAACCATTAAATTTTGAGCACCATAAACTGGGGTTGAAAAACTTAGTTGATTACTACCCGCTACTGACCCAACTTCACTATTTCTAGGTTCAACAACATACAATGTAACATCATCTTGCGAAACACTAATGTAAGCAATGAATCGTTCAACATCTTCATTGTCGGTTAACAAATAAACTTTACATTTTCTCTGATAAGATAGCCTAAATCCACTTAAGGGCTCTAAATTCAATTTATTTACAACACATAACATTAGAGTTTCATAAGTTAAATTTTTTAATGACAGTTTTAGTTGAAGATTCATGGGTAAAGGCATATATTGTAAAACACCATGAACATTCTCTCATGACCCTCTAAAACACAAATCTATCCAAATTTATCCAAACATGATCAACATTAGATGATTTCATTATTGTAAATTAATTTACTAAACAAACGAGCTGCGAAACTAAAACCTGTTGCCGGATGGGGAATGATGTCGTTGGATATAGGAACGGATGTCACCGGAGAGAGTGATAGATGGAGATGGAATGAGTTGCGATTTAGGGATTTAGGTTACGAGTTGCTTCTGCTGCGTAGTTATATACCCAAAACATTTGTGTTGCGAAACTAAAACCTGTTTCGAATTTGAAATTCAGTGTTGCGATTATGTATTATTGCGTTGCGATAATCAAAATCACGTTACGAATCTATAAACTGATTTGCGATACTGAAGATCGCGTTGCGATTTAGAGATCGCATTGCGAAATTTTCGATCCTCTCTTTATTTTTTTAGTTTCTCCATCTCTGTTACCGGATTAAGGGCGTGCAGCGGTGGAGCCCAAAAATGGACCTCTGCTTTGCTGTTTTTCCATGGGTCTTGTCTGCTGAGAAATAGAAGGAAGAAAAAAAAGTGAGGGAAGAGGAAAGATAGTTTTTTTTTGGTAAACTATACAGATATTCCTTTAAATTTTCAATCTGATCAATTTTGATCATCGGTTCAGAAAAGTAATTTCTTAGAGACGTCCCCTCTCATTAGTTTCTTCCTCAAATCTAATCAATCTAATTTCCATACCAATTCTCAAGTATCCATGGAAATAAAAATACAATAAAAGAATTAAAATGAAAAACTAAAACTTTACCTTCAAAATTCCAAAAACCTTAGAGACGTCCCCTCTCATTAGTTTCTTCCTCAAATCTTTACAATACATCACCCTCAAAGTCTCTATAAAAACTGTCTTTTTTTTTTGTTCTAACCATTGAGGACAACTAGTGATGAACGAGTGAAAGTCATGACTCATGGCGATGATTGCTGCAAAAGTGCTGAACGAGCAAATGTGGTACATTATTTTGTTTCATGTTTCCAACACGTTCGATGTCTTCCGCAATCTTCTTAGCATCCATTGATGTAAGGGGAAGAATTTATGGCTAACTTGATTGCGACTTGTGATCAATGTGCACGAGTGTTTGGACCGATAGATGTTGTTTAGATGTTGAGTTTAGATTGATATATATTATTTTTTAGTTTCTCGTAGAGGTGAAGAAGAAAGAAGAAAAATAATAAGAAGAAGGAATACGTCGATTTTTTTAATATTTTAATTTTCATGTAATACTTCTATTAATTGATTAACGAGAATGAATGATTAAAATTGAAAGGCTGGTAACGTAAGGATCAAAATCACTCTTTTTCTAAATTGGTGACTAATAGGGCAGACCAAAAACATAATAGATCATTTCGAATAGTTTACCTTCTTTTAGTAAGTTTTGTTTGGGGCCAAACCTCAAAACTTACATATAAAAGGAGTAAAAGAGCCACTTTTTGAAGAATAATGAAGAAAAGAAAAGGGGAAAGAAAAACTCGTCCATTTCAATTTTTCTGTTATCTTTTGTTCTTCTACTTCAATTATCTTATCACTAGTTGAAACCAACCAAATCAAAAACCAAAACCCACTTCTTCTTTTTTTGGTTTTCCCTCTCTTTTGATGTGATAGATCCATAGATCTATTGATTCTGGTTTTGAAGCTCGCATGAAGCCTTTTCCCAGATCCTCCTTTCAAAATATAAACCAAAGTGGTCAATTTTTTTTTAAAAAAGGTGAGCTTCTTTTTCTTATTGATTTATAACCTTTAATGTGGAAATCATGAGTTGAATTATGACGATTAATGGGTTTTAAGCGATATATGAAACATGGTTGTTTAAAGTTCTCAAATGTGAGACTTTAGACCTTCTGGATATCCCAATGGGTGACCAATTACGTTAGTAAAAAGATGTGACCTTTGACCGGTTCTGTTGTTTTAAAAAATATCTTCATGTTTTTATCGATTTTCCAGCAAAAGTACGGTCTTTGATTGCTCTGCTAGCTATTGATTATATAGTTATCGAGTTTATTGTATTATCAAGCTTTGAGGAGTAGTGAAGGATACTGACTTCTACTTGATGTTTGCTTGATTTAGTTGCTTTTTAGTTGTAATTTCACATTGCAGTATTGTTAACTTTTTGGCGTCTTTTGTTGTTGATGTTGCTGTAGTTTTCCATTTTTGTGTTGAGGCTCAAAGAGTTTAAGGCTCACGGTTCTGGTTTCTAGCTCCTGTTTGTATTCAGTGCTTATTTAGATGTGGAGAAATTGGAGTGTTTTTTGGAGGAGATGAGGGATGTTATCTGGGTTTATGAACTTCTTGAGGGCCTGTTTTCGGCCAAGGTCAGATCGATTCGTTCACACAAGCTCTGATGCTGGAGGTCGCCAAGATGGGCTTTTGTGGTACAAGGACTCAGGGCAACACTTTAGTGGCGAGTTCTCGATGGCAGTGGTTCAGGCCAACAATTTACTTGAGGATCAGAGCCAGCTCGAGTCTGGTTGTTTGAGTTCACACGAGTGCGGTCCCTATGGTACTTTTGTTGGCGTGTATGACGGGCATGGGGGCCCAGAGACTTCGCGCTACATCAATACTCATCTCTTTCAACATCTTAAACGCAAGTAAAAAGCCTTTGCCAGGGTTGAATTCTTGTCAAGTTTTATATTTACTGATTAATTACATGGAAGAAATATTCAATAAGCAATTGTTTTGGATAGGATAAATAATTGAAGGAATTACTGTGGTAAACTTGTTGCAGCTCTAGCTATGGTTTGTTGTTCTGAGTCCAAATGGTTATAGATTCCTGATTGTCCTTTTGTTATTTTGCGCCTCACTGCTTATTTCTTGCTGTAGAGCTCGCTTTCATCTGACATTTTTATCTTGCACTTTTTTACCGATTATGTTTCTTGTTCTGTAAAATTTGTTATGTTCAGGGTTCACATCAGAGCAACAGACGATGTCGGTTGATGTAATACAAAAAGCGTATCAAGCAACAGAAGAGGGTTTTTTGTCTATTGTTACCAAACAGTGGCCTATAAAACCACAAATTGCAGCTGTTGGATCCTGTTGCCTGACTGGTATTATCTGTGGTGGATCCCTTTATGTTGCCAACCTTGGCGATTCCCGTGCTGTTTTGGGTAGAGCTGTGAAAGCAACAGGAGAGGTTCTGGCCATTCAGCTCTCTGCTGAGCATAATGCGTGTATAGAGTCAGTGAGACAGGAGCTGCAATCATTGCACCCTGATGACCCACAAATTGTAGTTTTGAAGCACAATGTGTGGCGTGTAAAAGGTCTAATACAGGTAAGTTTCACCATGCTAAGTGCTAACAATTTTTATTTTGAGTAGTTGACTGCTAATATCGTTAAGTAATAACATCAAGTTCTAGACCATGACACTTTTTCATATCTGTGATGAGTGGTTAGGAATAAAATGAGATGAAGTAAGACTTGCTTTTATTTATGGCTTATATCTCATTTGTCTACAAGATTAGCCATGTGAATAAAGGAGCAATTATTACTCTCGTACATCTGCGCTGCAGATGCATAGAGAGCTTGAACCAGCTCTTGTTCAAGTTGAGAACTATCGAGCATGCTTGTGAAAAATATTTGAAAACTTCATTTTGTCATACAAAATTTTAGGGAAGAAGCATGAACCTGGGAAAAGTTTATCTGCATTTGAGTACTTCTCAAAATAAGAACTGAAAACAGGTCCGCAGTGTTTTTGGAGTGAAAATGTATTTTTATGATTACAATTCTAAAACAATGTTCAAGCGAAAGAAGGATTTTGATTTGTTAGAAAAAAGATTATATCGGCTGCATGATATTTTCTCTTTCAACGTGGTTAATATAGGATGGAGCCATTTAGGGGAAGAATACCTATTATAATTATTGACTACAGTTGGATGCTTGGGTTTATCTGTAAAGCTAAAAGGAAAAGGGAAATAAAAAAATATTTCTACTATGATAAAACTCAGTAATTAACAAAGATGATCGGAAGGGATAAATAGCTTACCGACTGTTGCTGAAAAGCTTTGCAATCCTAAGTCTTTTGTATTGTGTTTTGATCACGGTCATCCATTGATGTGGCATGTATCCATATATTCCAAGTCAAGCACCAAAATAGTGCGAGCTATCTGTCTAGTGGTACAGAATTGTAATATTGTTGATACTGTTTCCCATAGTATGTTATTGATAGAATTCTCGACCTTACAGATTTCCAAATCTATTGGCGATGTATATTTGAAAAGGGCTGAGTTCAACAGGGAGCCTTTATATCCTAAATTCCGCCTTCGCGAAACTTTCAAAAAGCCGATATTGAGCTCAGACCCTTCAATATCAGTGCACCAGCTGCAGCCACATGATCAGTTTGTGATATTTGCATCTGATGGGCTCTGGGAGCACCTAAGCAATCAAGAAGCTGTTGATATAGTTCAGAATCATCCACGAAGAGTAAGTTTAAATGTTTAATGTCATGTATCTGTCATGAATTGTAATCTTTTCTCTTATCCCTCTGAAGCTTTCATTTGATTTCAAGTATGAAAACCTTTTCTAGTCGGTTACTGATTATAGATAATAGAGTATAGAATTCAAGTTGTTAAGAAGCTTTGATCATTTATCTTGAAAATATTTCCTTTGTTACATGAGATATGACATTTTGCGGTTGCTGCTATTTCAATATCTTAAAATAAGGATTCCAAAAGAACGGAAAAAATCTAACCTTTTATCCACTTTGGTCTACAAGCAGGGAATTGCAAAGAGGCTGGTAAAAACTGCATTACATGAGGCAGCAAAGAAGAGAGAAATGAGATATTCCGACTTGAAGAAGATTGACCGCGGTGTCCGTCGCCATTTCCACGACGACGTCACAGTTATTGTGGTGTTTCTTAACTCAAACCTCGAGATCAAGGCAACCTCTGTTAAGGCTCCTAATCTATCCGTTCGAGGCAGAGGAGTCACCTTGCCTCATAATACACTGGCTCCTTGTGCTATGCCAACTGAAGCTGGCAGTACCTGATCATGCCGCATCACATGTATTTCTTTGTTGTATGGTCTTCTTTATGTGAATACCAGGTAGCTTCCGGAAAGCGACGAAAGGAGCAAGCCTTCGATTCTTTAATGTACACTGTAACTTTTAACTAGAAGCTAGTACTTTGCATTTCGCATCGGTGCCGCCGAAACACTCTAAGAACTAGAAAGGAGTACAAAGTGACAATTAGTATAGTTAAATTTACCTGGGAATAGCTGCCTTAAAAGTATATACGTTAGTCTTCTTTTGTTCTTCATCTGGTGCATTTGTTCTTACTGTTAAACTTCATGTACTTACCTGCTTCACAACTGTTAACATTGTTGCATTGTACAAAGATTGTGAGATTTGGATGAAGCAGGTCAAGATTATTAATTTAATACATCATCTCACTTAACTAAACTGGAACTAGTCAGTGAAGAACAACTCCATGTTTTATATCAGGTCTCCTAATCCTTCAAAATGGCTCATCTGCTAGTGAATATTGGCTGTTTCAGGCATTTATGGTTGTGGGGTGGTTACTGCTTTGTAACCTGTTCTTTTATACAATATTATATGTAAGTTATTTCCATGGCTCATCAGTTTTCGAGTTTAAATTTGATTTAACATCATAAAAAAATGGTTGTTGGGACATGAAGTGAAACCAGGATGAGGTTGTCCAAGATCTTTAACTCTCTTTGACTAGTGTCGTTAGGTATTTTGATTTCCTGTTGTATTCAAAGGGAGAATACAATATATTTTTGCAGCCAATCAAAGCTTGGGGTATTGAGAATGGAGGAAGTAGGCAATTCCCGAGGTGGGAATAACATTTGTCAGATTGTGTCATGGCCATATTCTCGCTAAATCCACACTAAATAACCCCTTTTCCAATTATTATTATATTTCTCTTCCCCAACCTACACACTATGGCTCCATTCTCAAAGCCATTGATCCTCAATCCTCAGCATCAATCAATAAACAAAGCAAAACCCACCAAAGCAGCACCACTGACATAAAACCCCATTTGCATTTGCTCCCTCAATGGCAATGCCATTGGGTGACAAAAAAACAAATGAAAATGAGTTATGAAGAGTTTTGTGTGTTAGGAACTTAAGATTGTGCTAACAATAATATATACTTTGACTTGAAATGGAATTTCGAGATTTGATTCTTTTATCTTTACCAGACTTTTTTCTCAGCATTGTCCTCTGTACTTTCCTTTGGTTTTCCAAACTGAAATCCAGTAATCTTATCAATTATATTTTGTTTAAGTACATTTGTTATTAAGTTGAATATATGCCAATATATGTAAGAGGATTCCTTTCCTTTTTTTCAACAACAAAAAAATGGAAAAAGGAAGAAAAAAAAAGTAGAATGAAGCTGATGACACCTTTGTATAACACAGGCTAATTATAACCTGCAACTTCATGTGGAATTGTCAGTAGTTTTCTGGCATAACATTATTCATTTATGGACCAAACAAGAACCTTCTTTTTTTCTAAACATCACCATTCAGAGCTCTAAATCCTTGCAAAAATATGGTAATGCTTTTCACTTATTGCCAATAAACAATCTTAGTTAAAGAGATTTGTGAATAGCAGTAAAGACAAGTACATACACTCAAGCTTAAACTACTGCTTTTGTAAATTCACATTAAAGATTTAATACAAGCTTAATATAATACAAAATATAATATAAAACAATATATAATACGAAAAAGATTCATCCAGTACATACTTCTAAGCAAAAGACAAGAGCTCCCCTTCCTTCTCTGGGGTGTTTGCAGTGGTGTGGTCACTATCCTTATAACTAGAGTACATTTGACTCTTCGTTTTACTCATCAGATTGCCCAATGGAAATAGATGATTTGACTAAACTGACCTTTTTTACTGAAATTTTCTCTTTCTAATAATATTTCTCGAACTATCACCTTTTCGGTTGAGGTGGCACAAAGACACATATTCAGAGACGCGTTTTACCTGAGTTTTTGTTTATTGAAATGCCACGTGTGTAAGGTGTATCTTAGGAATGAGCTTTCACGGGGTTCTGCTGAGTCGAATGACAAGTGGGTAAGGCGCATCCCCGGAGACGCGCCTTCCATTAAATGCAATAAATGCCCATCCGTTTTTTCCCCCAACTACCATTCCTCCTCCCTTATATAAACCCCCTCAAGCCCCTTTATTATTCACACCAAAATCTTCTCTTCTCTTATATAACTCATATTCTTCAACTATTTAAGTTTTAAATTTTTTATTAGTGGTAAGAAATTTATTTTTAAATTAGTATTTTTAATAGTTTTATATTTAGTAATATAATTATATAAATATTATTTTTTATTAAAATAATATTTATATAATTATTATTTATTTAAATTTATTAATTAATTATTTTTGTGCTAATTATATATATTTTTGTCTACGGATATAATGAAAAGTGAAATGCTATTGCGATTGGATGCAAACTATATCTCCAGACATTTTACTAATATGGTAATTTTTTTTATATTAAGTAAATTTATTATTATTTTAATTTAAATTTATAATGAATTTATATTAATTATAAATTTTTATAATGCATATTATTTAGGAAACTGATCGTATTTTAGAGACTTTTATTAAAACCCCACATATACTGACACCGCAACGTATTTTGCCATATTTGTCTTTTACCGGGTTCGGGTATATTGCAACAATTATTGGCGGTTGTAAACTCGAACCTGTCCTAATTTTTGCATTGATTGAGAGGTGGAGGCCCGAGACACACACATTTCATCTTCCATGTGGAGATGCTACAATTACATTGGAGGATGTTTCTATGCATCTGGGGCTTCCTGTCGATGGGAATATTATGTTTGGTATGGCGGATGGTGATTGATAGTCAATGTGCATGGAGTATCTTGGAGCTGTTCCGCCAGAGTTTAATGGAGGTAGAATAGTTTTATTATGGTTGAAAGTTAATTTTGAAGTTCTAAATGAAAATGCTTCAGATGATGAAGTAAATGCATGTGCTCGGACTTATTCTATGAATCATTGGAGGAATATTAATGCCCGACAAATACAATGCAACCAGGTGCATTGTATGTGGTTGCGTCATCTGATTGATTTTGATGAAGCTAGAAGATATAGTTGGAGCGCTGCAGTTTTGACATTTCTCTTTAGAAAAATGTGTCATACGACAAATTATAAGAAAACTACTATCGGTGGATGCCTCCTGCTTCTGCAATCATGGGCATGGTTCTGCATGCCTTTCTTATGCCCGATCGTCAATGAACATACATATTCCCCTTATTATTGAGGTAATTTTCGAACTAAATTTTGATTTAAATATTTTTAATTAAATACGATGATATTTAGTTTATATTATTTCATAGGTTTTGAAAGAAATAACCATATAGATATACCTACTGGACTAGAGGAAATTCGTTTACTTATTGATACAAAAGTTGGGTCTGAGGTATGTTTTGAAATTTGTTTAAATATGAATATATATAATTTAAAATATTATATATAATTAGAATATTATATTTATTTGAATTGTATATTTATATTTCAGTTTCAATGGATACCTTATGCGAGCGATGAAGTAAAGACTTGTATCTCACCCCACCTGAGAGGATCATTAGAGGTTTGGATGTCAGTTGTACATCTTATATGTTATGTAATTATTGAGTGGCATCCAGTTGATCGCATGCTTCGTTAGTTTGGTTGTACGCAATATATTCCTTGAGCACCTAGGAATTTAGACGACATGCATAACATCAATAGACGAGGCAAGAAAAAGGTTAACTGGGTGGTGAGACACAGAGATTAGATTGCGCTTTGGGAGAACCGGTATGCACAGTTAGCCCCTCGACAATTTTACGCTGAAACTGGTCATATGGTTACAGATAACTATATGGACTAATTTAATGAAAATGGAAAGATGTTTCTACTTTCGACGGACGCACGAGGGGTTAACATTCCTAGGCGTCAAGAGTGACGTCCACCGTCTCAATATTATCGTCCCCCGACTCGTGGACGGAGAGAATATGCTACCGGTTCTGCATCAGTCCCACCACAATATCCCTATCCACCAATAATGATGCACAGTCCTCCAGTTCAGATGTCATCTCCTCAGGGGTATATGTCATGCCAACCAGTTTATATGTCATCTCCACAGGGTTACATTCTTAGCCCTCAGGGTTACATTCCTAGCCCGCCAGGTTATATGTTTAGCCCGCAGGGTTTTATGACACCATATGGATGTGCATATACGATTATGTTTAATGATCCAATATATGGTTTATATGCATCTTATTTGGCTGGTGGTCATTCTCCACAGACACCTCAATCTCTATCTGGATCACAGACATCGATACCAATGTTTTCACACTTTTCTCAATTTTCTATAAGTGGTGGGATTGTTAGTAGCACTCCTCCAGAGTCATTATTTTATACCGGCCCTTCAGCGTCATCTACAACACCAGCCGAAGAAAATGCCGATGATGATGATGATAGTGAAGATGAGGAGACTGAAGAACAAGTTCCCCGAAGAAATCCTCAGCGAAATAGACAACCACTGCCATGTGGAACTCATTCGAGTAGACGACATCGATGATCCAGTTGTATTTTAATGTTATTTAAATAGTTATATTTCATAAATTTATGTAATTTGGTTATGTTATTTAAATGTTTCATGGTTGTTAGAATAATATTTTTAATGTTTTTATTCAAATTTAACATTAAATGTTTTTAATATACAAATTATAGTATTCGAAATTTAAAATTAAATAACAAATTATGGTATTCGAAATTTAACATTAAATTCAACTTAATATTCCAATTGTATTCAAATTAAAAGTTTTCCAATTATAGTTCACATTACTTAAATTGAAATTAAATTTATCCATACGTATGATTTTATCCTTAACATATACATTAAAACATATACATTAAAATCAATTTATCACTTCATATTTATTCGTAAAATCATGTCGATGCTCATTCCATACATTCAATAATTCTTAAATTATAACCGAAACACTTTACATAATATATTAATAATTTATAATAACAATAAAAATAAATTTATTATTATTAAAAAAAATACCAGCGTGGCATCCGACTCAGCAGATCCCATATAAAGAGCATCCTCAGGAATGCGCCTTACACATGTGACATCCCAATCAACAAAAACTCAAGTAAAACGCGTCATCGGAATGCTCCTTTATGCCACCTCAATCGAAAGGTATTACTTCAAAAAAATATTAGTAAAAAAATATTAAAAAAAAAATTTCAACTAGAAGGTGTCAATTTAATCAAATTACTATGTAAATATGTCTGCTTATAAAATGGAAATAATATATATTTTTTAGTGTTTTTAGTCACCAATTTCATAGTGTGCAAATAACTAAACAAAGGAGCTCTCTTCTCTGTCTCTCTCTCCTTCTCGAGCCCCGACCCTGTTTACTTTACCTTACTAACTCTAATCTCTTACCAGTTCCCTTTTAACTCTGTCATTTACTGTTCTACTTGCCCTTTCTATCATTATATTTAACTAAATGAAGTAACTAATTTTCATTACAGTTAACTAAATATTTAGATTACAGTACTTCTGCAGGTTCTAAAACTCCTCATAAAGCTCCTTGTAAAATCTTTCTTTCTTCCATTTTGCTAAAACAACACCTCCTTTTTATCAGAAAAGAAAGCTTTTTTTTTTTTTGAAAACCAGAAAAGAAAGCTTAGATTCCTCCAAAAGATTACCTTTCTTTACCATATCCCCATACATTCATAAGTTAGTAGCTTCTAAGCCTACTGAAACTAGGAAAAAGAAGGAAAACAAAAACTCCCCCCTTCCCTCCCCCACCCAAGGCTTTTAGCAAAGGGAAATGGGTTGTGTTGCTTCAAAGCTAGAGGAAGAAGAAGAGGTTGTGTCAATTTGTAGAGAAAGGAAACGTCTTATAAAGTTAGCAGTGGATAGAAGATATGCACTTGCAGAAGCACATTTTAGGTACTGTCAAGCTCTTTATGCTGTGTCAGCTGCCATTAAGCTCTTTGTAGCTCGCCATTCATCACCTGCTTCACCTTTTCTCATCACTTTTCCTCCACCTTGTCCGACTACACCACCGGCCACGGACCAAAACGTGATGACCAACCCAATGTTGCTTCAACAAAGGCCTTCGGAGTCCACTACCCATGAAGCCATTGCTCGTGAGTCTTGTGGTTCTTCGACAAGCTCGGACAGTTCAGAGGAAGTGACTGAGCAAGAGGTGGTGAGAGAACACCACCACCACAACCACCAACAACAACAACAACAACATTGTGAGTACTTTTATATGCAAATGCCACCACCAATGCCATCACCGCAAAGGGATTTTGGGTGGGACTTCTTTAATCCGTTCGATGTTGCTAGACCAGAGATTCTGAGTGGGTATAACAGGTGTTCCGAGGATGATTTAAGAGCGGTGAGGGAACAGGAAGGGATTCCGGAGCTAGAAGAGGAAGGGGACACCAAAGAGGAAGAGAAGAAAGTTGTCATTGTTGAAGAAAAAGATAACAAAAGGGAGCATGGGGAGAGTGAAAGTGGTGTGTTGAAAGTGAAGGAAGAGACACATGTGAGCGAAGGAGAACAAAAAGGGCTTACAGTGATGGATAGCCCAGAAAAAGGAAGGGAACTTTTAGAAGCCTTGAAAGATATTGAAGATTATTTCATCAGGGCTTATGATTCTGGGAAAGATGTATCAAGAATGTTGGAAGCTAATATGGTTCATTTGCAATCTGGTTTGGAGGGAATTAAAGGTCGGTTCTTTTGTCTCCCTTCACATATTTTGAGCTTGATTCAAGCTTTAGTATATGTTTAGAACTAGTAAAAATTGTTTAAGTTTGCATTTGAAGTTATTTTCTGCTTCAAACTTGTGGGTTAACTCCAGTTTATGAGTATATTGTACAAAAATCTCGAGTCTTTATCCCCCAGCATTTACACTTGTGGGTCTAACATTCAGTTATTGCCTTGTCCATGGCCCTCTAGTATAATTTGATGGTCCTAATGTCCATATCATAACAGGCGATCACTGACTGCTAATTTTCTTGCAGAGAACTCGACTAAAATCATCCAGGCTATTACATGGCATCGATCCACTTTGTCTAAGGCTCAATCATGTAAGAGTCTGGTGGCATCCAGTTCAAAAGGTTCTTCAGCATGGACAGAATATAAGACTGATCTGTTTGATCAATATGGAGGAATGGATTCCGGAAGCCATTCATCAACACTGGGAACACTTTGTGCGTGGGAAAAGAAGCTTTACGAAGAGGTTAAGGTAAAAAAAAATCAATATTCATTTTAGCAAAGCCAATTCGAGTTCGAGTTCTGACACATATTCGAACATAGTTATGTGACGCATGAATTCTGCAAATTAAGAGAGTTAGCCTTTTCTTTTGCTCACTTAATTTTTCTCTTCCTCCTAATCTGTTTTGGTATTTGATATGTTTTAACTTACCATATAGGCTGGTGATAGCACAAGGAAAATTTATGAGAGAAAATGTTCTCGACTGAGAAACCAGGATGTCAAGGGATATGATGAGTTTACAATGGATAAAACCAGAGCAGCAGTAAAAGATTTGTATGCCCGAATCTTGATTGCAATTCGAAGTGCTGAATCAATCTCAAAGAGAATTCAGAAACTCAGAGATGAAGAACTTCTTCCTCAAATTGTTGAACTGTTAAAAGGGTAGGTAAAAGAATCTTTAAAGAAACCTAAATTTTCATCTTAACTTTGGATTTTGATTCAACCTTCCCTTCTATGCAGCCTAAAACGAACCTGGAAAGTTATGCTTGAATCTCATGAAACCCAAAACAAAATTCTCTCTGAAGTGAAATCTTTCGCCTGCTCTTCGTTTGGAAAGTTCTACAACGATTCTCACCGGCTTGCTACGCTTCAACTAGAGGCCGAGCTTCAAAACTGGCGTGCTTGCTTTAGGGAGTATGCTGCGGCTCAAAGAGCATACATTCAAGCTCTTCATGGTTGGCTAACTAAGTTCATGGCTCCTGAAGTAGAATTTTATTCCAGAGGGAGGAGCTCTAGTGCCCCATATGGAGGTAATGGGCCTCCACTTCTTGTGATATGTTATCATTGGTTAAATTCCATGGAAGAGTTACCAGATAAGGCAGTCACCTTTTCATTGAAAAGCTTTTCTAAGGATGTAAAGGCACTGTGGGCTCAGCAAGGGGAGGAACAGCAACAGAAGAAGGAAGTTGATGGTATGGCAAAAGAACTTGATAGAAGGACCATGGCATTCCAGAAGGCTGAAACCAGGTTCTTGGAATCCAAGCTGCTTACGGAATTAAAATCCGAGTACGATACGGAACAGCGGAATGAATATCTAATGGAGAAGAAAGATCAGTTGGATATGATGAGGAATAGGTTGGATGTGGAAAGAGAGAAACACCACAATTACATGCAAGAAACACAGAGAATCACATTGAATGGATTTCAGAGTGGGTTTTCAACTGTTTTCGAGTCCTTAATCGAATTCTCCAAGGCTTCTACGAAAATCTACAATGACCTTGTGACTCTAAGTGAAAATGCTGCAAAAATGGGGAATATGTCGTATGTCGAGGGCTCCAAGGTTGAGGAAAATGGTAGCAGATGACATAACAAATCTAAAGAGATTTCTGAGAATCTTGCTTTAATGAGTTTGATGCAGTTTCTACTTGTATATTATTGCATATCATGTCTAAGCAGCTCTCTTAGGCAAATTTAGTTATGTTTCCGGGCTGTTTCAGTTCTGATGATATAGCTGATTGTTTATCATCATCATTACATGTCTAATGGCTGTTGATGAAAGATCTTTGCAAGAACTTCAAGATTATCAGTTTCATTTCTTTTTCGGGTTCAAGACCTCTGCAAGTGCTGCATTTTAATAAGCATTAGCTAATACTAACAGCTATTTGTAATGAACCAAAACCTTTGACAGGAATGCAAATGGAAGTAGTGTAGCCAACCCACAAACCGAAGTTAATTACATGTTCAAACATGATTTTTTTTATTGGATTTCATAATGATTGAAGCTCCATTAGCTTCAATCTGTAATATTATACTACATGCAATGATACACATCCTGAAAAGGCTTGGTTATGATCATGAAAATGAATAGTTACATGTTTTACAATTTATGTTATAATTTAAGGAAATAAACTGAAGAAGAGAGAAAGGATAAAAGAGGTATAGAAAGAAAAATTCGATCATTGAATTTAAGAGATTATAATAGTTAAAATAAATTGAGTTACTGACTTCTCTGCTGAAGATAAAATTTAATTTAGTTTAAATGAATATTTGCCATTATTAACTTGTTTAGAATTTCTACCTAAGATTGTACAGTTCCAATTGTTGACTGTCAATCGACTAAAGATCATGCATAATCTGCATTCATATATACTTCTAACGAAATGCTTGAGTTTATTTGATGTTTGAACAAAATTTGTTTTCTTAGGTTGCCTTTCAAGTCTTGTATTAGTCTGTTTACTATTTAGACATGATTCTTCTGTACGATGCATAAACTGATTGACTACATTTACTGCAAAAGCTATATATGATCTAGCATGCGCCAAATATATTAACTTTGCGATCAATCTATGATTGGACCTTTTATCACCATAGGTTCTTCTGGTGCATCACATAATCCATAATTAAATTTAATTGACGTCTTAATTAAATTGCAACCAATTGTCTAGGAAGTGTTTCAGTTTCCCAACTCTTTAATGTCAAATTCCTTCGAAGGCATTCTTTCAAGTTCTTTATTTCTTCAACGTCATCACTCGTATCATCCACGTACACTAGAAATGATTAATTTTTTTCCAGAAATGGAGTGCTTTATGAATAATATATGATCACCTTAACTTTACATATATCTATTGAGATCATTGACTTGATAAATTTTTCAAACAAGAGTTGTGAAGAATGTTTGAGCCCGTTAAAAGTTGTCTTCGGTCTACAAATCATTTTCTTCTTAAATTCAAAATCAGAAGAAACTTGCACACAACCTTTCTCTTCAAAATTATCACCAAGGAATGCATTCGAACCAGTGTAGATTCAATTTAAAATTAGCTGCCAAAGATAAGATAATATCCTATGAAAAATATCTTCTTGCCAAACTACGATGGTCATTGTTGTGTGGTGATGCTTGAATAATTACTACATCATGAATGAAATTTTGTTGTTATTTAGGTGCTATTAAATTTAACTTATTACATCATATCTTTTTATGTACAAATAAATATATAACGTTGAATATGATTTAAAAATATTTACTAAAGTGATTAAAACAAAAATAAAATAATAAATTAGTGATTAAATAAGTAATTTATCTTAAATTTAATGATTAATGGTGTAGTTTACTTTTGTTTCTTCGGGATAGTGGTGTAGTTTAATCTTAAAATTAAGGCGCACTTGGGACTAAAAACACCGTATAATTTTTCCTTTTAAAAGTTGCCGACCCGCTCTCTTCCGTTAATTTTACCCCTTTCCGTTTCCTCCCCCGTCCCAGACCCAAAGCCGTATTTTTCCTTATTTGAATTAAATAAGTTATTTTGAACCCTAAACTCAACTTGAAGATTTCTACTTCAATCACGAGATTTTGAGTAACGTTTGCTTTGTGTTATCTGATTTCTGCTAGTATAGTGTTCTCTGTTTTCGATCCTATTGCTCATCCCTCGTCTCCTCCTCCAGTGTCCAAGGCAAGCCCTCTATTGCATTCAAGCTTCCGACAGACCAGGGAATATATCAGGTATTTTTTGAAACCCTAAACCCAATTTGAAGATTTCTTTCTACTTGAGTCACGAAACTTGGAGTTATCTGGTCTCTCTGCATCAAAATCAATCTTCTATATTTGTTTTTCTGTTTTCGACCCTGATGTTTACCCCTCTCCTACTCATCCAGTGCCTGACGGAAGCCGCCTCTTGCTTTCTAGTTTCCGATTGATCAGCGTATTAAGTAAGGTAATTT
Source organism: Hibiscus syriacus (assembly GCF_006381635.1). Classification (NCBI taxonomy): domain Eukaryota; kingdom Viridiplantae; phylum Streptophyta; class Magnoliopsida; order Malvales; family Malvaceae; genus Hibiscus; species Hibiscus syriacus. Next base: position 4,381,002 of record NW_024062795.1, read on the forward strand.
TTGGAACCCAAAACCTAAGTTGGAAGATTATTCTGCTTGAGTTCTTAGATTTTGAGTTTTATAGTCTCTGCATCAGTGTAGTATCTTTTTTTCTGTTCTCAATCCTTCTGATTGTTACTCTGTCTCTGTTTACATTGTTGAGAAGATTTTTTTTTTAAAAAAATCTGTTTGTTTACTGGAAATAGTGGATCGCTATGGCCTCTATTTTCTGCAGCAATCTGCTGCTATTGATGTGAAATTTGTCACACATCTACTTTGTTCTTTAGTCGGTGTCTGACAGCACTGGAACTGTGAAATAGAGGGCAAGACCACCTCAATTTGGAACTTTGTTACTGATTTGTATTTCGTTTGACACTAGATTCAGTTTACTGATTTGTATTTTCTTTGAATTAGATTCAGCTATGGAAGCTGACCATTACTGCATCCTGGGCTTACCTTCCGGCGAGGAAGGAGCCAATTTGACCACAAAAGAAATTACCAAGGCTTATAGAGAAAAGGCCCGTGATCTTCATCCTGATAAACGAAAAGATGATCCAAATGCCCATGAAAATTTTATAAAGCTCAAATCCTCATACGAAATTCTTGTTGACGACAAAGCTCGTAAGCTTTTCGATGATCTCCTCTGGGTGAAACGTGAACAGCAACGTCGTTTTGCACAGCAAGACTCAAAGCGAAGAAAAATGATGTCAGATTTGGAAGATAGAGAACGTGCTTCTTTTACTCCGGATCCTGCTGTTACGGCTAAAGAAGAAGAAGAGAGAATTTCAAGAAAATTAAAAGAGGAGATCGCAAGGATACGTGCAATGCATGCAAATAAGGGTACTGGTATGAGTACGGGCTCAAGTTCAGGCTCGAATCAAGACAAGGTTGGAAGAGAAGGGAATAATGGGGGTGGGGCTAGTGTGGAGTTGGATAAAGAGGTTTTAAAGGTTTCTTGGGAAAGAATTGGGGAAGGTTATACAGCAGAGAAGCTAAGACAATTGTTTTCCAGGTTTGGGGAAGTGGAGGATATCGTAATCAAAAGCTCAAAAAAAAGAGGGTCTGCTCTAGTAGTCATGGCTACTAAAGAAGCAGCTGTAAGTGAATTTCTTTTGTGTCATCTTATTTAAGTTTCGTTGTTTTATTTTCTTCAACTTGTATTTTTTTTCTTTGCAGGTTACTGCTACGGGAAGCGTTACTGGGGATCTACACAATCCATTGCTGGTCATGCCTCTTAAACCGGTAATTGTTGCAGATTTTCCAGCTCCCCAGAAGGCCGAGGAATCTGATGGTTTCAGTAATCTGGTTGGGGCTGGTTTCCAAGCTTTTGAAGATTCTGTTTTATCTAGACTGAAAAAGGTATGGCCTTGCCTGCAGTATGTAATTTTAAGTTTGTTAATTAGATCACATTAAATTTATTGTTAAATTTGCACTATCTGACATTTGATTCTGATTTTGAACAGGCTGCCGAAAAACAAAAGTGATGTAGAGAAGCCTTGAAGATAATGTCTAAACTCACATTTTAACTATACAATAAGGATGTACTAACCCTTAAAATTTCAAATTATTGTATCTCTTAGATATATACTTTGTATTTTTATTAAAATTTGTTTTCGCTTTCTTTAAATTTTATAAGTGTCATTTTTTAAAATTTTAAATTTTCTTAATTAATTGATTACCCACATACTCTATGTATATGGTTGTTCAAATTTGAGATTTCTAAGAAGAACAAAATTACTTTTTGTGACAGACTTCAATTGATGGATTCAAAATCCTTCTATTCTTTAATTGAAAATAGTTGTATTTAAATATAATCAAGCTCGCATATTCTCATATTATAATAATGATATTAATGAAATTAATATTTATCACTGTCAATTTTTTTATTAGTCTTGTATAAACTAAAGTTGCACTAGAAACTCAAGCACATGCTCGATCAAGTTCCCCATTTGATCAAATTGTCACGTCCTTGGAGCCTTAAACTTGGGAGCGTGTGGCCTTATATGCTCTGGAACCATTCTTGGGCGTTTTACACCTAAGTTAGCCTGAAAAAACACTAAGCTAGAAGACTTAGATCAACATTGAACACTCAAGAATTCTGAAAGGAGATAACTCACACAAACAAAGAGAGAGTTTGGTGAATACTCTTTGTATTCCACCAAATGAAATGAAAAGTGAAGTGAGTACAAATGAGGTGGGGAATGCCTTTATTTATAGTTGAATCCCCTTACAATTGAGGTTAAGATCAATCTAGATCAATGGCTAAGATGAGCCCTATTAATTACAAATCTTCATATATAAGGAAACTCAATCAAATTAGCATCCATGCAAATCAATTAGTCTCATTCTTTCCTTTGATTGAAGATCTTCCCATATATGGAAAGATTCTTCCATGATCCTTCTTGATATGATATTGTCCCCTGCCATATTCTCCACTTCGGATATGATGCCACTTTCCATATTTGCAGGTTCAATGTGAACGGGCTCCTTAACTTTCTGTATGGATTGGGACAAGTATGATGGATTAGTCACGTCGAACACCTTCTTGAGAACCTCTATCCCAGACTCAAGCACACATGTCTCGGGCTCTATCTCTAGGGGCGTGACATTCTTCCCCATCGAACCTAGCGAAGCCCTCGTTGCACCACTGAAATGTACTTGGACTTGCCCACCTCGATTCCTTCCCGATGCATTGGCTTGTTGCAGTTCCCCTATATGAACTACTTGCCTCGGCTTCTGCTGCCATGTAACCTTATACTCTTTTATCCCCTTGCGCACACCTCGATTGTAGAAACCCCTTTATACCCGCCTAAACTTGTCTCCGTACGGATTGTCTCGATCCTTTGGCAAAGGCTTAGACGACTCCCCTGGTCTCTTCCAACCTTTAACCACTCTACTTTGGTGGTTAGGTCCTCATTGGCCTAGACTCACTGAAGATGGAAAATTAGACTTAACGACACAAGAATTGTGTTCGAGATGTACCTTGTTCCTTTCTGTTACATTCACCTAAAAATGCATCAGTCATACTTTCTCCTCGGAGTCTGGGCTTCATGCATCAACACTTCTCCCTTGAAATTCAGTGCCCCTGGTTGCATCAAATCTTCCACCTTGAAGTCCAGTGCCTCTACCACCTCACCCATTGGTGGTGTCTCCATGTCATTCGAGAGCTTGGATCCCTTCCTTGATGTTCGTCTCCTTTGTAACATATTCAACAAACTAGGTAAATGTCACTCCCTTGATCCCTTTTACCTCATCTCGTTTCAAAGGCATAATGCATTGTTGTTTAGGATCAATGATGGTTAAAGCATTAGAGTAGGGGAAAATGAAATCTTTAACACAGTCAAGAAAACTTAGACCGATCACAAAATCAAAATCATCTAATGGGATTATCTTGATGCACACCTTGTCCTTTCATTCCTCAATATGTAGTTCAATCTTCTATGCCTCTCCAATAATTGGTACTCCCTCAGAGTTGATAGTCTTGATCACCCTTTTTTCTTCTCCACTTGGAGACCAAGATTGTCAGCAACTCTCTTGGACATAAATAGATCGGTTACCCCAGTGTCCACCATAACACTCTTCAATCGTCCCACAACATTGATGTCCACATACATCAACCATTTTTGCTTTTGGCTCTCATACGCCTTGACAGAACTTAGGATCATCGTTCCAAACCTCATAGCCTCATCACCTGTAGGCTGGTCCACCTCCTTGAACGCCTTGGCTCGATCCCCGCAACCATGTGACCCCTCACCTTGGTGGTACCTCGGTTGCTCCACTTCTCCTTTCGGCTTACTCGCCTTGATGATCCTAATTGTGCCAAGTGTGGCTACCTATGGCTCGTTCTACTAACACAAGATGGCAACCAAATTGTCCCTCTTAGGGAAATCCCTTGCTATGTGTTTGCCCCCACAAATGTAGCATGTGAGATGTTCTCTATTTCTCTTTAGGTCTCTGTCTCTGTCTCTGTCACCAGATGACCAGAACATGCCTTTCATACGGAATCGTCTGGATCCTCCGTTCCTTGGCATTCCCTCGCCCTTTTGATGTTTTTCAGATTCATCCTTGTATGATTTCTCTCTACCTTCCCACTATTACCCTTGTATCTCAGCTTTGGCTCGCTCTTCACAGTCTCAAACTGTGATATGGTCTCGGCTACGGTTAGTGCTTTAGAAAGGTCGTGGACATCCCTCTGTTGGATCCCCATCTTGGCCCATCGTTGTAGTCCAGCCATAAAGACGCATAATCCCTCATCTTTGATCATGGTTGGGATTTTCAATTTAAGTTATATGAATCTTTTTGTAACACCCCCAACCCATACCCGACCCGGATATGAGTCAGAGATACTACATTGACTTTAAAACACAACTCTTAACAAATAATAGTAAAATATTTGAACTTATATTAAGAAAATACAATAATATACATAATGTAATATAAGTTTACCAAAATATTCAGAGCATACACAACTTAACCCTTTAATTACATGCCAACTGCTATTTACATAACAAAATGACCTACTGATTAAGTTGCTTCTGATCTGATGGTTGCAGGAGTAATACTGTCAAGCTGCTTCACCTGTCTCGTCTATTTCCTCGGATCCTACGTGTGAAACACACGCTAAGTCATCGACTTAGTGAGGCAATAATAATAAAAGGCAATGTAAGTAATGAAAATGTCATGATCATATGAGATGAGATGCAAACATGTACTTAATCAATGTAGTATACATCATCAATATCCATACCTGTAAGCATATGACTGTAACATTCATGAATCTGTATTAATAAGTTTATTGGCCAATGATAGCATATTGAGAACCTAAGGTATCGGAGTAAATTGAGGTTGTGCACTATGCTATCACCACAGCTCGTATAAATGCACCGAAGTGCCCCGTAGAATTGCACCGTAGTGCCATATAATGATGTCCATAAGGACCACATAGAATTTCTTAAGAATCGTATACATATACTATGGATCAAGTATGTGTCTTTCAAGACTTCACACATGTTCCAAAGAATATACATATGTCCCAAAGAACCGCGTAGAATTGCACCGTAGTGCCATATAATAATGTCCATAAGGACCACATAGAATTCCTTAAGAATCATATACATATACTAGGGATCAAGTATGTGTCTTTCAAGACTTCACACATGTTCCAAAGAATATACATATGTCCCAAAGAACCGCGTAGACCCTCTACCCTTGGCATGCCAACTATACTTATAGTTCTCATCTACATAACATGGGCTTGTACATTTCACGTAGTCTATATCGCGTGGAAATGTAATTCCTTACCTTTTCACATAGCTCATAACTTTTCCCACATATTCATGTTATATAATGCATTTTATATGAACTCATGTCATGTCTCATAATACCGAATATGCTCATGTACCAAGATATAAAATCTAGACTTATCACAAGTCTAGAATGGAGTATATTTCTATAATCATGCTATGCATATGCACTCACCTATACTTATTTGCCTTTTCCTCGATCGATCCTACTTGTAGATTGTTCCCGAACTTGTGTAGGCTCGGTATCTACATAAACATAATTTTCAAGATGATCATCAGATGTCTATGTCTTGAAATTAAGCTTTAATAGCTTACTAATTTAAGAAATTAATAGCTTAGTCTTTCTTTCTTTTCTTCTTTTTTTTATGGGGGAATCGGTTCCCCCCCTGGGGGTATCGATTCCCCTCTAGCATTCTGGAAATTCATATTCGTTGAGGGGGTATCGGTTCCCCTTGAATGGGTACCGATTCTCCTAACCCGAAAATCCTATTTTGAGCTCGAAAATCCTTTCCTTTCAGCTCAAATATACATATTTCAATCCCTTTAATACTCTTAGCTCTCATACACTTACTTAAACTAATTATTATCCATTCAATACCTCTAAAACTAAGAAAACTACTCATCCATATAGAATTGAAGAATCTTACTCCAATTCCAACTTGTTCTAATTTCAATTATATTACTTCATACTTCTTAATTAGCTTATTGACAAGTCAAAAATCTTATTCAAACATCAAAAACTCATACATATCAAAATTTCATCTAAAAACTCATTTTCCAAATCTATCTCTAAAACACTTATCTTGTAGTTTTAATGTCATATAAGCTTTCCTTTAGCTTATATAACATCCAAACTTTCATTTCCAATCTTAAAAATCAAAGAAACTACCAAGGTTCAGCTTCTTACCTTTACTTGCAAGCTCCACGTTTGGAGAAGGAAGAGAAGAAGATAAGAAAGAAGGAAGAAGAAATGAGAGGATTCTGGAAACCTAATGCCCATGTGGGTTCTAATATAATCCCCAAAGAATATTTAATTATTTCATTTACTCAATTACTCTTTACCCTCTTAATTCAATCCTACACCAAATAACTCAAATAGATCATTACACTCTTCCATCATTTTACTTAAATCACCAAATGTTGAAACTTTGCAAATTAATCACTAACCCGGCATGGAGGATGTTACAAATCTCTCCCCCTTAAGAAAATTCATCCTCGAATTTTTCATTGCACGAACAAATGAGGGTATTGATGTCGCATATCCTCTTCACGCTCCCACGTTGCTTCTTCTACTTTGTGATTTCTCCACAACACTTTGACCAAAGGAATAGTCTTGTTCCTCAATTGCTTAACTTCATGTGCTAAAATTTGAATCGGTTCTTCCTCATAAGTCATATCCGGTTGTACCTCGATCTCTTCTGGATTTACAATATGGGAGGGATCCGATCGATATCTTCGAAGCATTGAAACGTGAAAGACATCATGTATCTTTTCCATCTCAGGTGGTAAAGTTAGCTGATATGCTACAGGTCCTACTTTCTTTACAATCTCATATGGTCCAATAAACCGAGGACTCAATTTTCCTTTTCGACCAAATCTCAACACCTTCTTCCATGGAGACACTTTTAAAAACACTTTATCTCCAACTTGAAATTCAATTTCTTTCCTTTTAAGATCAGAATAGGACTTTTGCCGATCCGAGGCCACTTTGAGGTTATGCTGAATTTCTCGAACTTTCTGTTCTACATCTTGAATTAAATCCGGACCAAGAACACTTCGGTTTTTGAGTTCATACCAATTTAATGGAGTACGACATTTTCTTCCATATAATGCTTCATATGGGGCCATCTTTATACTAGACTGATAACTATTGTTGTAAGCGAACTCTGCCAGCGGTAAATACTTTTCCCATGATCCTTTAAATTCCATTACGCATGCTCTCAACATATCTTCCAATATCTGAATAGTTCTCTCTGATTGCCCATCAGTCTGAGGATGAAAAGCCGTACTAAAGTTTAAACTAGTCCCCAACGCTCCATGCAAAGATTTCCAGAATCTAGAAGTGAATCGAGGGTCTCGATTAGAGACTATGGAAACAGGTACTCCATGCAATCTAATAACTTCTCTAATATATAGCTCTGCATACTTTTCCATAGAGAAATCCGTTCTAACCTGAAGAAAATGCGCTGACTTAGTTAATCGATCAACAATTACCCAGATTGATTCTCTTTTGTTCGGGGTCAAGGGTAACCCCGAAACAAAATCCATCGTAACATTTTCCCATTTCCATTGAGGAATGAAAAGCGGTTGCAATAATCCTGATGGAAGTTGATGCTCGGCTTTGACTTGTTGACATATCAAACACTTAGACACAAATTCAGTGATGCTTCATTTCATCCCTGACCACCAAAATCGATCCTTCAAATCCATATACATCTTGGTTCCACCCGGGTGCATCGTTAACGGACTACAATGAGCCTCTGAAAAAATTTCTTTCTTCAAGTCGTCATTGTCGGGTATTACAATTCTTCCCTTACAATATAGATTTCCATCTGACTTAATCTCAAAATATTTAATCTCTTTGTTCTTTACTTGTTCAATTCTTTTCAAACACATTTCATCTTTACTTTGCAATTCTCCTATTCGTTCCAACCATGCTGGTTTAAGGGTTAATTCTGCACAAAGACCACCATCTCCCGTTAAAGATAATCTTGCATCCATAGCTCGTAAAGCTGCAAACGTCTTTCTACTCAGAGCATCTGCTACCACATTAGACTTTCCGGGATGATAGTCAATTATCACATCATAATCCTTTAAGAACTCTACCCATCTACGTTGTCTCAAATTCAATTCTTTTTGAGTCATCAGGTACTTCAGGCTCTTATGATCCGTATATAAGTAACAACGCTCCCCATAAAGATAATGACGCCAAATCCTGAGAGCGAATACTACAACAGCCATTTCTAAATCATGAGTGGGGTAATTCCTTTCATGTGGTTTCAACTGTCTCGATGCATACGCTACCACCTTTCCTTCTTGCATTAATACACACCCCAACCCGCTATGGGATACGTCACTGTATACTACAAAATTCTTGCTAGATTCCGGTTGAACCAATATCGGAGTTTCCGTCAGAATTCTCTTTAAAGCTTCGAAGCTTTCTTGACATTCAGAAGTCCAAACAAATGGTACGTTCTTTCTCATTAGCTTTGTTAGAGGCATCACAATCATCGAAAAATTCTTAACGAATCTTCGATAGTAACCGACAAGTCCCAGAAAACTCCGAACTTCAGACACATTCTTAGGAACTTCCCAATCCATTATAGCTTTAACCTTCTGAGGGTCTACTCTAATCCCAACTGCCGAGATCACATGCCCTAAGAAAATTACTTCGTCTAGCCAAAAGTCACATTTAGACAATTTCGCATAGAGATTTTTATCCCTGAGAATTTGCAAAACTAGCCTCAAATGTGTGTTGTGCTCTTCAATGGACTTCGAGTAAACCAGTATGTCATCAATAAAGACAACAACAAACTGGTCCAGATAGGGCTGAAAAATCCTGTTCATAAGATCCATGAAAGCAGCAGGTGCATTCGTTACTCCGAATGGCATTACGATGAATTCATAATGACCATATCTCGTTCTGAAAGCTGTTTTCGGAATATCTTTCTCCTGGATCTTCAATTGATGATAACCCGAACGTAGATCGATCTTCAAAAATACCGAAGCTCCTTTTAGTTGATCAAACAAGTCATCAATGCGCGGAAGGGGATACTTGTTCTTGATGGTCACCTTATTAAGCTGTCGATAATCAATACAGAGACGCATTGATCCATCCTTCTTTTTAACAAATAACACCGGAGCTCCCCAAGGTGACACACTTGGTCGAATAAATCCTTTTTCTAACAAATCTCGCAATTGATTCTTTAACTCTTGCAATTCCTTCGGAGCCATCCAATAAGGTGCCATTGCAATTGGAGGGGTTCCTGGCATTACTTCGATTTGAAATTCTACCTCTCTATCCGGAGGTAATCCTGGCAACTCAGCAGGAAAAACATCAGGGAACTCTCGAACTATTGGAATCTCCTCTAACCTTTTCTCTTGAGCTCTTAAATCAATCACATTTGCAAGAAAACCCTGACATCCTTGTAGCAATAATTTCTTGGCAGACATCACTGATATTACATTTGCTAAAGGATTACATATTTCACTGATCACAGTAACTTTTATTCCTTCTGGACTCTTCAGGGTTACCTTTTTCAATCTACAGTCGACATTCCCATAATAATGAAACAACCAATCCATTCCCAGAATCACTTCAAACTCGTCAAAGGGTAATTCCATCAGATTAGCAGGGAATTCAATTCCCTGAACCTTTATGGGACACCCCTTACAGACTTTGTCCACCTGAGTACTATGCCCTAACGGATTAGTTACTATCATCACATTACTCGTAGCTTCTATAGGAATCCTCAACTCCTTTACTAACTTACTTGTAATATAAGAATAATTAGAACCCGGATCAATCAGCACCAATACTAATTTATCATACAACTGAAAAGTACCTGCTATAATATCAGGGTCATCACGGTCTTCACTTGTCTTTAGGTTGTATACTCGAGCAGTGGATCGAACTTCAGGTTGAGCAGAGAATTCAGACGGGTTCCTTCCTCTGCCTCTTCCTCGTCCTCTTTGGGAGAAATAACCAGCTCTTCCAGATGGTGCCGGCTCACCAACAATCAATGGACAATCCCGGACAAAATGTCTGGCATCTCCGCATCGAAAACAAGTCCCAGCAGCCATACGGCAAGCTCCATAATAGTTTTTCCCACAATGCTGACACTGTCTCCCTTGACCCGGAGTAGATCTCCCAGCACCAGATTCCACTGACTGCGTCTGTCTAGGTCTTGCCTGACTTGCTCCCCTAGCAGACGATGCAACTGATTCTGATCTAGTTTGTGATCGAAATCCCGAGTCTCTTCCCCTTTTTGTTGGTACTGAGCTAGAAGAAGTAGTCGTCCTCTTTGATGTCTGAACTCTTGAGTCTCCAAATCTTTCATTCTGAGCCCTTTCAAGAGCTTTTGCACGATTGATCACCTCCTGGAACGAGGACAAGTTTAATACTATCAACATTTCTTTAAGTCTAGGGCACAAGCCCTCCACGAACCACTCGCAAGCATCTTTTTCAGTAGGCACAAGCTCAGCTGCAAACCTGCTCAGCTTATTAAACTCACATTCGTACTCATATACAGAGCGGCTCATCTGCTTCAAATTCATAAACTCCTGCTTCATTTGTCGGATAAACTGATCTCCAATATACTTGTTTTTAAATTCTTCTAAAAACAAAGACCAAGTCAACTGGTCGGTTGACATTCTCATGGTGACGTTCGTCCACCATATCCTCGCCTGACCCCTCAATAAAGACACAGCTCCATCTAATTTCTCCACTTCGGAACAGTGGAGACCATCTAACATGATTTTCAAATCATTCAACCAAAGATCCGCTGACACTGGACCTTCCTCAGCTTCTCCCTTAAATTCGGGAGCTCCTAAACTTCTCAACTCTTTTGCTACATTAATTCTTTGAGTTAGTGGAGCAGAAGGTTGAAGACGCGTCAGAATAGCGTCTAACGTTCTGAAGAACGTATCTTGATCTTGCACAGGCACTCCTTGAGATGCCTGTTCTTCACCTTGCCTGGCCAGGGCAGGTGAATTACTGCTTTCAGCATGCCTATCTTCTCCCGCTTCACTTCGGGAGCTATTATGTCCGGACATCTAATAAGAATAAACACATTGTTCTATTAGCAAAACAGCATACTCATACTATACCAGATCAGAAGTTCTCGCTATTTGTTGGCATGTATTCCATTTAAAGACTCTATAGACTCTGGTTTATGCCTAGAATCGGCTAAACCATAGCTCTGATACCATTAAATGTAACACCCCCAACCCATACCCGACCCGGATATGAGTCAGAGATACTACATTGACTTTAAAACACAACTCTTAACAAATAATAGTAAAATATTTGAACTTATATTAAGAAAATACAATAATATACATACTGTAATATAAGTTTACCAAAATATTCAGAGCATACACAACTTAACCCTTTAATTACATGCCAACTGCTATTTACATAACAAAATGACCTACTGATTAAGTTGCTTCTGATCTGATGGTTGCAGGAGTAATACTGTCAAGCTGCTTCACCTGTCTCGTCTATTTCCTCGGATCCTACGTGTGAAACACTCACACGCTAAGTCATCGACTTAGTGAGGCAATAATAATAACAAGGCAATGTAATGTAATGAAAATGTCATGATCATATGAGATGAGATGCAAACATGTACTTAATCAATGTAGTATACATCATCAATATCCATACCTGTAAGCGTATGACTGTAACATTCATGAATCTGTATTAATAAGTTTATTGGCCCATGATAGCATATTGAGAACCTAAGGTATCGGAGTAATGTGAGGTTGTGCACTATGCTGTCACCACAGCTCGTATAAATGCACCGAAGTACCCCGTAGAATTGCACCGTAGTGCCATATAATGATGTACATAAGGACCACATAGAATTCCTTAAGAATTGTATACATATACTATGGATCAAGTATGTGTCTTTCAAGACTTCACACATGTTCCAAAGAATATACATATGTCCCAAAGAACCGCGTAGAATTGCACCGTAGTGCCATATAATAATGTCCATAAGGACCACATAGAATTCCTTAAGAATCATATACATATACTAGGGATCAAGTATGTGTCTTTCAAGACTTCACACATGTTCCAAAGAATATACATATGTCCCAAAGAACCGCGTAGACCCTCTACCCTTGGCATGCCAACTATACCTATAGTTCTCATCTACATAACATGGGCTTGTACATTTCACGTAGTCTATATCGCGTGGACATGTAATTCCTTACCTTTTCACATAGCTCATAACTTTTCCCACATATTCATGTTATATAATGCATTTTATATGAACTCATGTCATGTCTCATAATACCGAATATGCTCATGTACCAAGATATAAAATCTAGACTTATCACAAGTCTAGAATGGAGTATATTTCTATAATCATGCTATGCATATGCACTCACCTATACTTCTTTGCCTTTTCCTCGATCGATCCTACTTGTAGATTGTTCCCGAACTTGTGTAGGCTCGGTATCTACATAAACATAATTTTCAAGATGATCATCAGATGTCTATGTCTTGAAATTAAGCTTTAATAGCTTACTAATTTAAGAAATTAATAGCTTAGTCTTTCTTTCTTTTCTTCTTTTTTTTTTATGGGGGAATCGGTTCCCCCCCTGGGGGTATCGATTCCCCTCTAGCATTCTGGAAATTCATATTCGTTGAGGGGGTATCGGTTCCCCTTGAATGTGTACCGATTCCCCTAACCCGAAAATCCTATTTTGAGCTCGAAAATCCTTTCCTTTCAGCTCAAATATACATATTTCAATCCCTTTAATACTCTTAGCTCTCATACACTTACTTAAACTAATTATTATCCATTCAATACCTCTAAAACTAAGAAAACTACTCATCCATATAGAATTGAAGAATCTTACTCCAATTCCAACTTGTTCTAATTTCAATTCTATTACTTCATACTTCTTAATTAGCTTATTGACAAGTCAAAAATTATTCAAACATCAAAAACTCATCCATATCAAAATTTCATCTAAAAACTCATTTTCCAAATCTATCTCTAAAACACTTATCTTGTAGTTTTAATGTCATATAAGCTTTCCTTTAGCTTATATAACATCCAAACTTTCATTTCCAATCTTAAAAATCAAAGAAACTACCAAGGTTCAGCTTCTTACCTTTACTTGCAAGCTCCACGTTTGGAGAAGGAAGAGAAGAAGATAAGAAAGAAGGAAGAAGAAATGAGAGGATTCTGGAAACCTAATGCCCACGTGGGTTCTAATATAATCCCCAAGGAATATTTAATTATTTCATTTACTCAATTACTCTTTTACCCTCTTAATTCCCCTTCTTTATAATTCAATCCTACACCAAATAACTCAAATAGATCATTACACTCTTTCATCATTTTACTTAAATCACCAAATGTTGAAACTTTGCAAATTAATCACTAACCCGGCATGGAGGATGTTACACTTTTCATATACACTTGGATGGAACCATTATGCTTCAATTGTTGTAGCTTTTTCCGTGCCTCAAAGTTCGGCATTCTTGGGGTAGAATTATTCCTTGAACTCCACTTTGAACTCCTCCCATTTTTTCATTGGGATCTCTTGGTTCTTTTCCTCCGAGCATCTGTGTCGCCACCATAACAGAGCAACATCAGTTAAATAATTCCGCATTTACCTTAGTGCCTTCATCCTCGATACCCATGTCCCAAAAGTATTGCTCCATACTCCAAATAAAGTTCTCAACTTCATATGCCGAGCGGGTTCCCCTAAACTCCTTTGGCTTCAGAACATCAATCCTACGTTTTACCGTTTGTGCTTCTCCTAGCGTCCCATTCATCACGGCAGCCTTGTAAACCGACACCACACTCATCATGTCCGCTTTTAAGGCCAAGAAAATGCTCTCGAGACCCTTGATCTGCTCATCAACCTTCTCGGCCATGTCATTGATGACTCCCTGAGTCTCCGCATCGAGACTCTCTTTAGCGGCCTCCAACCTTAGGATGCGTTGAGACATATCCTCCATAGTGCTCTTGACTTCACTCACCTCTTGCCTTAGAGCCTCTACCTCAGCCCTAATTGACTCACACTCTCGAGCCGTCTTGTCACTAAACTCATCGAGAATCTCTTGCACCTCATATTGGGTCTGGCTTTTCAATTCCTCCAACTTGGCGATCGTTTTCTCCAAGGATGAAATAACATCCCTAGACTTTCCTCGCTTCTTCTCAACAATAGTACGAGTCTCGACTCCCACAATAGAAACTGAGACCTCCGGTTTTGTGGTCCATCTCTCTGAAAATCGGGTTGAAAACTTGTCATTTACCGCAACGAACTTGTTCTGATACCACTTGTCATCCCCTTGAAGCCTTAAACTCAGGAACTGCGTCCTTAGATGCTTTAGAACCAATATTGGGAGTTTTGCACCTAATTCAACCTGAAAAAACTTTAAACTATAAGGTTTAGCTCAACAAAGAAGCACACAAGAACTATAAAAGGAGATAACTCACACAAACAAAGAGAAAGAGTTGAGTAAATGCTCTTTGTATTCCACTAAATGAAATGAAAAGTGAAGTGAGTACAAATGAGGTGGAAAAGACCTCTATTTATAGTTGAATCCTCTTACAATGGACGGCTAAGATCAATTTAGATTAGTGGCTAAGATGAGCCCTATTAATTACAAATATTCCTATATAAGGAAACTCAATCAAATTAGCATCCATGCAAAATCAATAATCTCATTTTTTCCTTTGATTGAAGATCTCCTCGGATATGGAAAAATTTCTCCATAATCCTCCTTGATATGATATTGTTTCTTGCCATATTCTCCAAGCTCTTGTAATCATCTTCGGATATGATGTCACTTTCCATATTTGCAAATGGACTCCTTAACTTTTTTAATGGATTGGGCCAATTGTGATAGATTAGTCACGTCCAACACCTTATTGAGAACCTCTGTCCTTGACTCAAGCACACATGGCTTGGACTTTATCTCTAGAGCGTGACAAAATATTTAGAGTTTTATTCATTAAAACATTTCGACAAAAATACTAGCCAAAGGAAAAACTCATGAGCAGGATGAACTGGACATAATTGTTCAAAGGTACTAACAACATAGTTTCATTCACTGAAAATGCAACTTAATTAATAAATCTAATTCGATTCGATTTAGTCATAAAAAGTTAATTTATACTCAATTTGAATCTAAAATTGATACATACCCAAAAAAATGGCTTGGACTAGAAACTCAAATTAAGTATAACTTTAAAATATATTTTACTTTATTACTGGTGTAATGTAAATAACTGTTTTTATTAATATAATACGTACAATTCCTACCTGAACAAAAATTTTAAATTAGAGCAAGATGATATGGTATAAATTTTTTAGAGTTCGAATAACTATTTCATATCGACGGCGGAAAAAAAATACCACAAACAAAGTTGTATTAATGTGAAGTTTATTTTATATTAAAAAGTGAAAATGAAAATGACATATAACATCAATACAACTATGCTTGTAGAATATTATGTCCGTTTGGTTCTAGAAAATATTTTTTTATTTTTAACTTTTTGAAAATTAGAAAACATGTTTGATTAATATAAATGAAAACATGAATCTAAAAATAAAATAATGAAAATATATTTGGTATCTAATTTTTAAAAATAAAAATGAATAAATAATTATTAAAATATTAAATTAAACTATAATTATTAAAAGTTGCATTACATTAATTATTAAAAATATATTGTGCATCGATTAAATTTTAAAAATATAAAAAATAATGTTATAAGCAAGTCACACAAAAGTGTCATGAATATAAAAATATGTTTAATGGTAATTGACACCTTCAAACTGTTGGGGAAAAATAATTAACGTAGCTCTGAACGTTTTTTGCACTAAAAAAATTAATCTAATCATTTGAAGAATGGAATCAAATGTTGACCATCACGACGTTTACATAGCAGTTCAAAAATTTACATGACAATCTACAAATCGATGTAAGAGTTTGCGATATTATTGTAACAGTACACGGTAAACGATGATGAGGTATATGGACTTAATTGTTTTTTTTTACTAAGTTTGATGATGTAATTGATTTCTTTTAGAAAGTTTGATGAATTATTTATTTTTAAAAAATAAAAATTATTTCAATAAAAAATATAAAATATAAACAATTATTAAGATATTCAATACATTAAACATACAAATACTATAAATTAAATTATTAAAAATTTTCAATTGATGGACTAATTGAGTGTAAAAAAAACTCAGAGGTCATATTGATTTTTTGCAAAAATTTGAGAGTTTCATATACCATTAAGTCAAAAAATTATTATTAGAATGATCTGAGCCCATTTAAGTTGGTTACAAATCTAGATCTTATGTTTCCTTATTTTTTAAATTTCCAAAACAATTTTAATAAAAATACTGAAAACATCTTCACATTTTCACTTATTTTTGTTTTTATTTTTCAGAAATCATTTTTCAATTTTACAACCAAACATGTTTTCTTCAACTTTTTCTATTTTCTAAGAAAATAAAAAGGAAAATAGCCTATATTTTCTAAAACCAAACATGCTCTTATTTTCTATCCAAAATGCATGAGATTGTAATCTATAGAGTTAATTTCACCATGCATCTTTAAATTATAGTTTAAATTCTAAATTAATCTCTAAACTTTAAAATATTTTAAATTTATCTGTAAATTATCAATATCATTTCAAACACGTCCTTCTATTTGTTTAACAAATTATTTAAGCATTAAATATCAATTTGGATAGAGATGGAGCATATTTAAGATTTTTAGATCAAATTTCAAACACATGTATACATGTTGCGTAGTCAGGTTGGCTCTGTCATATAAAAAAATTAATTGTCATTAAAATTTAATAGAGTTAATTTTTAACGCATCACATTCAAATTATCTAAAGTGATACACAATATTAAAATTTGATACACGTGTATAAAATAGGATCCAAATTACAAATGCAATACATGATTAATGATAAAAATATCATATTTAAAATAATTTATATTTTAAATTAAAATAGAATCACTAAAAATAAAAATTTATAAATTGAAATTATTCAAATTTAAATCAAAACTGACCTAGTTCTTATAAACAAAGTTATCATGCCTATTAAAAAACGTGGTATTGTGTATGCTAAAAATATTCGTTTAAATAAATCTTGAGTTCGAGTTTTTGTGTTTGCTTAATATCGCTGAAATATGTCTGAGTTTGAGGCCTTGTTTATATAGTAAATTCTCACTAAGAGATTCACCTATTAAAATTAGATGTTTGAATCGATTCATATTAATCACGAGGGCAAAAAAGAAAAAGAAAAAATGGGCATTGAAAATGAATTAGACTCAAATAGTCAAGGGAGTTGTTCGTGTCTAGGAATTATTCCCGTGAACAAGCAGAAGTTAAATAGAAAAACCGCTAAAAAATGTGAAAAATTTGTCCTTAAGCGAAACACAATTGAAAATCAAGAACCCTAATTTTGTCTATAAAATCTAGATGCCTAAACTGGATTAGAAAACAATCCACTAAAGTAAGAAAATGCAGACCCCCTACACCATTAATTTGAAACTTATCTGCTTCTGCCCTTCCATGTTCCCTTAAACTCGAAATTTTAATCCGTTCTTCTACTCTCACATGCCACCGTTCAAACTTTGGGAAAAAAAGACAACTTTGATTGTCTTCTTTCTGCCATAGATTCCACGTTTTGGATTTAAATACCCCGAGTTTTTGCAGCACCGTGGAGTGAATTTGAGAATGGGGAATTCTTGCGGAAATTCCATCAGGGTTTTAACCGATGCTGGTGAAATCATCGACGCTAAAGGGCCTAAACTTGCACGAGAGATCGTGAACGATTTTCCCGGGTATGTTATTTGTAGAAAATGTGAAGCTTCGATGTTCCCGTTAAACGGAGATGAATGGTTGGTTTGCGGCGGATTTTATTATCTTCTCCCACTGGAAAAAGTTGGGAATTATGGTGGAATCGCAGGAGGGTTGTCATCGGCGGCGGGTTTCGTGGAGAACTTGTCAGCTATGGAAGTGTTGCCGCGGAAGAAGAATGGGGTTTGGAAAGTGAAACTGGTGATTGACAGTCACCAACTGGAGGATATTTTTTCGGAGCAAGTGAATACCGAGGCTTTGATTGAGAAGATGAGAACGGCGGCTGCAAGTTCGGCCACCGTGACGCCGAAACGGAGCAAGAGTTCTAGGGGGTGGTGGTGGTGTGCAAGCCCAGCATTGTCAAAGCACCATAGTAGCTGAATACCTTTGATCTCTGCCCCCGGCAATCTTTTTTTTAATTTTATTTTTAAGTTAATTTCGTATGAGGCTCCTAAATTCTGATTATCTTTATAAATTAGTTTTAAAATATTTTATTTCAATTATCATATTATTGATATTAAATTTTACAACTTTTGAGTTTAAATCCTAAAGCATAAATGTTAAGTTGACTCTTTTTTTCTATCAAAATATTATGTTTAATCAAATTATAACACATGTCATTGGTTGATTAAAATATGTGTTATCAACAGTCTCTAAAATAGTATTGATAATTTAAGAGTTAAAATATAATATTAATTATTGAATATTATCAATGAAAGGGAAAGAAATATCTTAGATTTTATTGATAATTTACCTTATTACCAATTTTAATGCAATACCTTATTTGGCCTCTAATTGAGTAATCCCCATTCAAGGAGATAACTTTAATATAATGCTAACCTAATATATTTGTTAATAGGCTTAATATAAAAATAAATGTCTAAATTATAATTCGAAAAACATTTTAGTGATTAAAGAATTTTTTTATTAAAAAATAAGTGTATAACTAAGGTTGTTTAATGAGTTGAGCAGCTCAAACTCGACTTGATCAAAGCTCGATAAAATTCAACTCGGGATGACTCGATTCGAACTCGATCTCGACTCGAGACCTTAACGAGTTTATTCGAGCAAAGTTCAACTCAACTAGATAAGTTCACGAGCAACTCGTTAATTTTTTTCTATAATTTTTTCAGTAGTTATCTTAAAAAATTATTTCTTTAAAAAAATTATTTTACTAATAGATAATAGAAAAGATGATAAATTACTAATCTATTAATTTTCTAATAAACAATAAAAAAATAATAAATTATTAATTAGTATTTTACTATAATAAAAAAATCAAACCATATTTGTTATTTAATGTATTTGTAAATTGTTATTTTGGAGTTTAGAATTTTAATTTTTTTTCATACACTCTTTTGATAATATTTTTGGTTAAATTTATTAATTTATGTTTTATATTAAGCTCTACATAGTATTAGTAGATTTTACCTATAATTAAGAAAATTAGATAAAAATTTCAGTGAGCTTAACGAGCAATGAGTTGAGCAATAAGTTTATTTAACGAGCACGAGTCGAGCAAAAATTTGACGACCTTAATGAGCAACGAGTCGAGCAACAAATTTTTTTAACGAGAACGAGTCGAGCACTGCACAACTCGCGATCGACACGCTCAATAAGCACCCCTATGTATAACCTTTTTTGTTACCATTTTAGGCGCTCAAATGTTAACCACTGTTATAAATCTCTGTTACGTGACATGTGTGACTTTCTGGTAGTTTTGATAATTTTTATTTAAAATTAAAAATATATATTAAAAAAACCTTAATTTTTTTCAAATCTTAAAAAACCCAAGAAACTTTTAAAACTTTAATTTTAATCCCGTTGCCACCGCCGACTGCCAGTAACGTCATTGATCGGTCGAACACCCAACGACGTGTGACCTACCAACCAACCACGACAAAAAACCCATACTTTCGCAACCGATCGAACACCTAAAAATGAAGTAAATGAAATATTTTGTTTTAGGGTTTTGAATCCCTTATGTTTAGGAATTTATAGATTTAGGAGAATTTGGTGTTCGATCGGTTACGAAAGTATGAGGGTTTCCGTCATGGGTGGTTGGCTGGTCACATGTCGTTGGGTGTTCGGCCGATTAGTGGTGTTGGTTGTGGTCGGCAGTGACAAAGGGATTAAAATTAAGGTTTTAAAAGTTTTGAGTTTTTTTTGTAAGATTTGAATTTTTTTAGGTTTTTTCTTATGTATATATATTTTATTTTAAATAGAAATTCCTAAAATTATCAGAACGTAACACGTGTCACTTAACGGATATTTTTAATAGCAGTTAACGTTCGAACACTTAAAATTGTAAAAAAGAAAATGTTAAACACTTTTTTAGCGAAAATTTTTTTAGATACTAAAACGTTTTTCGAGACATAATTTGAACACTTATTTTTGTATTAAACATTGTTAATATGGATGAATTCAGGATCTCAATCTAAGAGAAATAAAGTATAGCTTTTTTAAAAGTGAAGAGGTAATTTATAATTATCTTATAAATATTTAAATTATATATATTAAATGTAACTTTTTTCTTTCTGAGATTGAGGGAAAATCGTCCCTATTAATGTAGTTTCATACTGTAATTATTTATCAGGAATAAATATATATTTTTATGTTAGATGAGTGAAATATAAAATTTTAAAAGACGAAATTAAATCGCCAATAAAATATATGAAAGTAATTAAATTATATAAAAAATTTAAAATTTTCAAAGGACAGTCTATTTCTATTTTCTCAATCCATCCATGTCGACAACAGTACACATTCGTTGATGGTAAGCGGGTAGATGTGTCTTCCATTGGGGTGGATAAAGTGTGAGATAAATTGCAAGTGAGACAACAAGGAGCAATTAAAAGATTTGCAGAGGTGATGCATGCCACTCAAACTCTATAAGTTTAGGAGCAAGGAAGGAGAGTTTGTGTTTGTGTATAATCATATGAATACACTGTAATGCTAATACTTTTAAGTTCACGTGCAACGATTTGAATTGAACAAAATCCAACAAGTTCCTGGTTAATGATTTCCAAATGCTCAATGCGTGATGTAGATACCGTCTGAAATGAACTCATCACCACCCACATTGCAATGTAAGATTTTCAAGCTTAGGCTCCTCGTCCAACCCATCACCGCTCACCCTGCCAACACTCTCGATCATGAATCCATCACCAATCACATTGTCGATACTGGATTTTTCGAGTAGGCACACACCTTTAGATCTCTGAATTATCCCTAAAAAAAAGCAAGAAACTGGTGGAGGAACTTATGTATTCTCAGTACGGATAATGTTGAGGTCGAAAATAAAAAGTGTCAAATTGATCATGAATGAATTGAGAAGATTAATTGGTGATTGAATTTTCAAAGTTACTAAATTTTTATACATTATATTTTTATTAATATTTTTTTTATTTTTTTTATAAATTTAATCTTTCACATAAAATTTTATATTCATACTCGAACATACGTAAATTACGCAAATTTCCACCGCATACCAAAACTTTTAGTAGTGTGTTAGTCATCTCATAGAACTTTAGGCACTCATGGGAAGCGTTAAATTCAAGCACAGAATGATTATTTTAAGTCAATAATTGAATGACCCCACCCCACTCCAAAACCGCGATTTTTGTTTGACCTACTTATCAGTTATTACATCTAATTTCAAACCAAAATTAAACCTAAAAAAATGATACACTCAGAGAATAGTGCATCATTTCCAATTAATAATACCATTTTTATGAAATTATATTAATTTTTTTTAAAAATAAATTATTAATAAAAATATAAAAATTATATAAAAAATTAAGGGTGAAGTACACAGATATAAGATATTACTTTGTCGAGTTCACTTGTTATTGAAAGTTACAAAATAATCCTCGACTATAGAGAGTTGTTTTGTTCAGTCACTCGATTATTAAAAATTATAGCACGATCACCTGAAAATTCATTATGTTTCAAACTCGTCTTTTTTCATTAATAAAATAACAACAGTCTGAGCTGAACGTTAACATGCCGACTGAGATATGATAAAATCTGATCTCATAATCTCAATTGACTATCATATCTCAGTCAACATGTTAACATCTAACTCATATGACCGTTCAAATTTTAGCAGGAAAGGATGAGTTTGGAACATAATGAATAGTCGAGTGATCAATTTATAACTTTTAATAGTTGAAAAACTCAATAAAGTAGCTTCCTATAATCGATGACCATTTTATAACTTTTAATAATCGGGAGACTAAACAAAACATAACCATATAGTTAGGAGATCATTTGTATACTTTATCCAATTCTTTTTTTAAATTAAGATCACATCTTATAACATCACTCTAGTTATCTATACCCAAAACCCTTTGGCCTTAACCAGATATTTTTATCGAAAAAATATTTTAGTTAATAATTTATTGTAATTATATATATTTATTTCATGGTATTATTATTAAAATATATTTATAAGAAAATCCCCTAGAACTCTGCGAAAACCCCTCAATCGAAGAAAATACCAAAAACCCATATTTGTTTGTGAAAGTAGAAACCAGATAATAAAATTTTATTTGAATCAGAATCTGATTACAGAAATGGCGGCTACCGGAAGTGCCCCGTGGCAGCCACAAGAGGAGGGGTTGAAGGAGATCTGTGGACTTCTGGAGCAGCAGATTTCACCATCTTCTTCGGCTGATAAATCTCAGATATGGCAACAGCTTCAGCACTACTCTCAGTTCCCTGATTTCAACAACTATCTCGTTTTTATCCTAGCACGAGCTGAGGTTCGCTTCGTTTTCTATCTCCGTTTGTTTCCTCATTGACTAGCTTACAGATATTTTATTTTCTGCTAGGTTTTTTGTTGAGGAACTGGATTATTGTTATTGATCAGGTTATGTGTTTATAGAGGAGATACGATTGCTGTTGTCTTTTTTTTTGGGGGGGGGATTTCTTTTTATTTTATTTTATTGGATTATGCTTCTATTCAATACTAGAATTGGGGTTTTTTAGGGTTAATTAAACTGTAATAGAATTTGCAAAGATTGTGCATTTCTTTGATGAACTACATTCCGGGTATTTTATTGAATTACACCTTTAAAACTGAAAATACAGTTTTGTGCCCTTATAAATGTCTAATGCAAGAAATCAATATTCTTACTCTTGGATGTATTAGGAATACCTGTTTGCTTTTATGTGATGATAGAATTTTGTTTCATTTTTGTTAATTTATGCAGGGTAAATTAGAAGCCTTTGGATATACTATGAGAATCTGTTTTCTTTGATGTGCTAATGAAACTTTGTTTCATTTTTGTAAATTTATGCAGGGTAAATCAGTAGAGATTCGACAAGTTGCTGGTTTGCTTCTGAAAAATAATCTAAGAACTGCTTATAAGATAATGGCTCCTGCACACCAACAATATATAAAGTCAGAGTTATTGCCCTGTTTAGGAGCTGCAGATAAACACATTAGGTCAACGGTTGGGAATATTATAACTGTGGTTGTTCAACTAGGGGGAATTGTGGGATGGCCTGAGTTGTTGCAAGCTTTTGTAAATTGTTTGGATAGCAATGACATAAACCACATGGAAGGTGCTATGGATGCATTGTCAAAGGTATGCGATGAGTAATTTTCTAATCTCTGCTATTATTATATGGAAGTTGTCATATTATTGCGGAGAAGCTTCCTTTTTGTTTATTCAATATAGAATGATTGTTTTGTAATGCTTTTACATGGTTTAAGACTTTAAGCCATTAAACGTTGAATGAATCAGTCAAATCAATAGAAGCATGTGGGTTTATTCAATATTGAACCATGGTTTATCATGCTTTTACATAGTTCATGCCATTAAGTTTTGTAAGAGTCAATTTAAATCAATAGAATAGTGTGACTGTAATTTAGTGTGAAAGCTATTTGAAAATGTCCCCATTAGTTATATGAAGTAAGCAAGCAAAAAACTTCAGTGTAAGATGTATTACTCTTCCCCCAGTTTGTCTAGTGAGATAAATGAGATGATTGGCCATCTAGAATATATTTGCCTACATGTAAAAACAAGAATTGTTGGTGGAACAAGGTTCTAAGCCTCAATGAGAGGTTGCCTTCAAATTGTACCAGGTAGAGGATTCCCACAAGTTTTACTTTCCTTAGTTCTTTCTTTTCCTTTTTATATGGAGTTTTCCTGATGCAGAATCCTTGATTTTCTATGGTTTTTGCCACGTGTTTCCATTATTCTAGGTGCCTTTTCCACTAATGAATAGCAATATATCCTGGTGAATGCCAATGGGTTAACTTACACCAGCTAATCTATATGATTTTTTCTTCTTTTATTGGTGGTCTTACTGCATTCTGAGGGTCAAACTTAAATGTAGCTGACAAACACCCTCTGGCAAAGACATGGTTATATGCTTACTTTGAATTACCTTTAACGCATCAACCATTCCTTTTGTAATACAGATTTGTGAGGATATACCTCAAGTGCTGGATTCAGATGTGCCTGGGTTAGCTGAAAGGCCTATCAACATATTTCTTCCTCGGTTATTTCAGGTGAATGCATTTCTGCATTTTTAAATTGTCAGCTTTTTAAAATTTTCTAATTATGTCTGTTTTTCTATGAGCAGTTTTTTCAATCTCCCCATGCTTCTCTGAGAAAGCTGTCATTGGGTTCTGTAAACCAATATATTATGTTGATGCCTTCCGTAAGTTAACTTGAAAGTTTGAACATTTATATTCTTCTAGTGACGGATGTTATTATGATACTTTTAGGGAAATGCTTGAATTTTGCATTGATTTCTTTCAGGCTTTATATACATCCATGGATAAATACTTAAATGGTTTGTTTGGCCTTGCTAATGACCCTGCAGCAGAAGTGCGGAAATTGGTGAGTAGTTTCTCCTTTCTCACGTATTCTTATTGTATTAATAACCTAATATTTTGAATGGAATACTCTACTGTGAATATTTCCTAATTTTCCTTATAATTTATTATTGAAGCCTATAAAAGCTTGACATGTATTACTTATTATTTCTGATTTGAACATCTATTTTGAATGCAGTGTTAGAATCCGACATATTTTCTCATCTAGTCTTTGATGTTTAATGGTTCTTTTCTTTTTTCTATCATGGACCCTGTATATATTATGTAACTGAATACTACTGACAAAGACTGTTTTCAACTCCTGTTATAATTTTGTCTGTATAAAATTTCCGAATTTTTAATTGTGAGTTAGTGATGAATTATGGAAAGCTATATTGTTTCTTCCAAGCTTATGCATCTTCACACCAATGTTCCCTTTTCTTTTTCTTACCAAATGATCAGGTTTGTGCAGCATTTGTTCAGCTAATTGAAGTCCGTCCATCTGTTCTGGAGGTAGGTATCTTTTGTTTGTTGCATTTTAGTTTTCATACATTCTTTCTTGATTGCAGTATATATTAAAACTTTATAGTTTTTTGTCATGTTCGTTTTATCCTTTTAGGCTTGTTTACAACCTGCATTTTATTTTCTCTGAAGTGACTTTGTGTTATTTCACAGCCACATATGAAGAATGTAATTGAATATATGTTGCAAGTCAATAAGGACACCGATGCTGAAGTGGCACTTGAAGCATGTGAATTCTGGTAACTTCCTTTGTGCATTACATTTCCAAGTTTCTTGGTAGATTAAGAAATTATTAAAACCGTATTTTTGATAGTTTATGCAGTTTGACAAGTTTCAAACAAATAATTTTTGGCGGAACGCCGTATCTTCTGAAATTTGATCCTTTTTTCCATCTCTGTTTGCATTTTTGATGCGTTACCCACGCTTTTTGCATTATGTGCTAGTATATTGTAAACTGGGTTGTACCTGTTAAGAAATTGAATATTTTAGCCACCATTTTCTTAATAGTTTCTGTTAGAAAATATTGATTCTTTTTCTTGCTTTCAGATATGGAGAGGTTGAAGGTCATGCATTTAACTTTACTGGCATTTTACCTTGGTCTTGGTTAATCTTTATGATTCAACATTGATCTTGGTTTGTAGGTCTGCATATTGTGATGCCCAATTACCACCTGCGATTTTGAGAGAATATTTGCCTCGACTAATTCCAGTACGCTAATACTTTGCTGAGTTTTATATTGTCTTTTTTTATTTATTTTATAATATCATGTTCTTAGTTTTCACACATATACACTCTTCTTTGTAGATTTTGTTGTCAAACATGATTTATGCAGATGATGATGAATCACTTATTGAGGCCGAGGTTATTTTTTGTCAACTTATTATATTCAGACTATATGAATTTGCAATCATAATTGATAATTTACTTGGAATTTATTTATTCTTGTAGGAAGATGAGTCTCTTCAAGACAGAGATCAGGTTGATATAATTTGTTTCTGATCAGTGTTCTCTTAGTTTTCCATAATGTATTCTAAATCAGCATTTTGATGAATGTGGTTTTCCCTAATATTTTCCATTCAGGATCTAAAACCTCGCTTTCATACATCACGATTTCATGGTTCTGAGGATGCAGAAGATGATGTAAGTATTTGATCCCCCTTTCTGTGCCAGTCAATTCGAGAACAGAGTTAACTTTTAGTTTTAGAAATATCTGTTTTCTAGTGGAACTTTTCCCTAAATGATCATTTTGGTTCAGGATGATGACTCATTCAACATATGGAACTTACGGAAATGCAGTGCGGCAGCTCTTGATGTCTTATCAAATGTGTTTGGGGATGAAATCCTTACAACTTTGATGCCTATTATTCAGGTAACTTACCTATTATGGATGTTAATGTTAGGACATGGAAATTGCATCTATTTCTAGTCTATTTATGTTGTTGGTCACTAGAACTGGTTGCACCCACATACATGGGACTAAAGGAAAGTATATCAAGATAAGATTGTTTCATGCACTAACTTTGCAAACTTAAAAAATTATCTACATAAAAATGCTAGTTTGATCAAGAAGGTTATTGTTTTGTTGCAAATGTCAAACTTCTGCTGCTCTGTGCATGAGCTTGATTGGAGTTAACAGTGATGGGAGTTATATCAAGATTTTCCTCCTTGATTTTTTGTAGGCCAAGTTAGCTGCTAGTGGTGATGAAGCCTGGAAAGATAGAGAAGCTGCTGTTTTGGCTCTTGGTGCAGTTGGTGAAGGTTGCATCAACGGTCTTTATCCTCTTTTGTCTGAGGTAATTGTTGTTGTTCTGTACTGATGCACAAAGTTCGTAGGCAGATTATTCATTGAAGAATAAATTGTGCATGTAGAACATATCTTTATTTTGTTTGCCATGATGTTGAATTAATAGAAAAACATATTTTCCTCCCAGATTGTGGCATTTTTAATTCCTCTTTTGGATGATAAGTTTCCTCTCATAAGGAGTATATCTTGTTGGACACTTTCTCGATTCAGCAAATACATTGTTCAGGTATGGATGAAAATTGCTGCTTCAGATGTTTCTTTTGAAGATCATAATTTCCACGATTTTGTTTAGCTGTAAATCTTTCTTAACCTACTAATGATAAATAACTATTATATCGAACAAAATAATATATTCTTTTGCATCATACGGCAATCTTTGGTTTGTTATCGGCACATTTTTGTTGTTCTGTCTATGTCTTTGGAACTTGTGCTTTAAAACTCTAATATTTCGTTTATTTCAGGATAGTGGCCATCAAAAAGGTTTTGAGCAATTTGACGCAACTCTTATGGGTCTTCTGCGAAGAATATTGGATACTAACAAGCGAGTGCAAGAGGCTGCTTGTTCGGCTTTTGCAACACTTGAAGAGGTTGTTATAAACATGCTGTACAAATTGTTGCATATGGGGTTTAAATTCTTATACATTTCAACATATATATAATATATTAATTTTGTTTGCAGGAGGCTGCCGAAGAGTTGGCACCTAGGTTGGAAGTAATTTTGCAGCATCTTATGTGCGCTTTTGGCAAGTATCAGGTTGTTTTCTGGATAATAAATCTACTTTCGCCTGTTGCGACTATGCCTTATGATAGATGCTCTGCTTCATCTTCAACTTTGAATAAGATTTTCTCATTTATGTATAATTACAGAGACGGAACCTTAGAATTGTTTATGATGCTATTGGAACTCTAGCAGATGCTGTTGGAGGGGAATTAAATCAGGTATATCTGTATGCTAAAATATGAACAATGTTCTTTGCACTTTGTCTCTTCTGTTGTGTATTTGTGTCTTACTATGCACAAAAGTCGTTGCACTGTTTTGGTATAAAGATGATTCTCTCTATTGACTGGTTTGTCATTTTGCAGCCTGTTTATCTTGAAATTCTGATGCCTCCACTTATTGCAAAGTGGCATCAGGTTCCAAATTCTGACAAGGATCTCTTTCCACTGCTTGAGTGCTTCACATCCATAGCACAGGTCTGTTGTCTCTTCTTGTCTGACTTTTTTATTTATAATATTTTTCTTTAAGGAGGATAGATGTACGGTCTTTGAATCTTGAAGTATTTTGGAAAGAGACTTAAAGCTGATATAGAGTTGTCTGAATTACATATTCCTCTGCATAATATAACCTGGAAGATGGGTGTGTGTGCAAACTAGAATTTCGTATTTATTCTAGTGACAGTCCAATCTGCATAATTTTTTTATCTGCTGTCAGTTTAGCACCATAGCATTCTTCAACATGATATTGGATTATATATTTGTACAAGATGACTGTACGCTATTATAGTAAAGTTAACACTGGGATTAATGTATTTTACTTTTTCAGGCATTGGGTACTGGGTTCTCTCAATTTGCTCCACCTGTATTCCAAAGGTGCATAAATATCATCCAGAGTCAACAATTGGCCAAGGTTTTTTATGAAGTTCTTTTTTACTTCTATGCTCATCAACAATTTTCCAACTTTAATTTGTTAAATTGTGCTTTCCTCTTCGTGGTTGACTGATGCTTTTATAGATTTTTTGTTCACTGTAATTAATCACCTCAATCAAGCAGCATATTGACTAGTGCCTTGATTATTTGTTTAATTTGTGTTCTGTTCTGTCATGTTATTATGTGCTTGGTTTAGGGGATTGAGATGCTTAGCCAAGACTATCTTAAATTTCCTTGTGCAATATATGTCAAGTACAGTGCTTTCCTTTAACTTGTGTTGCATTAACAATATATGTTCAAATTTATTTGATTTGAAAAGCTTAAAGCTAAAATAGATATAGAAAGAAATCAGTTGCATTTATCTGCACCTTCATATATGTGTGTGTGTATTATATTATCCACTAGTGAAAGTTTTTGCATGTAATTTTGATACACTTCACCACATGATTTTTCAATCTGATGTTCTATTTGCATAGTAATGTTACTCCAACCTGTGCCTGAAACCTCAAAGCAACTGAATCATTTTCTTAATCTCATGATGCTTTTCTCTTTGCATAATGCTTACGGGATATATGATTATTTCTCTGATCTATAAACATATTTCAGTTTTAGTTTTTTGAAGAAATTGATGGAATTTATATTGCAGGTTGATCCTGTTTCATCTGGGGTTCAGTATGATAAGGAGTTCATTGTATGCGCACTTGATTTGCTCTCTGGACTGACGGAGGGCCTTGGTAGCGGAATAGAGAGTTTGGTACTTGCTTTCTCCTTGCATCCTTTTTTCGTTTCTTGAACTGAAGTGGGCTATTCTTTTAGTCCATGGAATTATGTATTTAATGAGAAATCATGTGTAGCAAGATTTTTTACCATTATCCAATGTTAGGCGCTGGAGTAATTGCAGAGAACACATGGATTATTGTAATGAGCCAATGGACTATTATTCATGGAAACTTTCTTACGCTATATGTCCCTTAAAATTTTCGCATTTCCTGCCTTGTTGTATAATGGATTAATTGTCATCATACCTAGGTTTCGAGGACTTGTCCATTTGTTCCTGATATTGGGTGTGCAAACTGGAAATTTTCCTTAACTATAAAATTTATGATAAGTTAAAACGTGTAATGTGAACTGAGATGTTGTTTTGCACACATGGACCTTTTATATGCCAGGTTTCACAGAGCAATTTGAGGGATCTGCTTCTGCAGTGTTGCATGGATGATGATGCTTCTGATGTTCGTCAAAGTGCATTTGCACTTCTTGGGGACCTTGCAAGAGTACGTTAAAAATGAACTCACCACTTATTGCTAGTCTAGAGCTATAGACTAAATAAAACATCACTTTTCTACCTCTAAGGACATGAAGCTTGCAAGTCAATTATTAGATAAGTCTCAATTATGGTCAATTATAAAACATCCCTTCTTGAGGACTTTTCTGCCACTTATGTTAACTGTATTCAAATGTTGGACTTTGATTAGGTGTGCCCTGTTCATTTGCATCCTCATTTGTCTGAGTTTCTTGATATCGCAGCAAAGCAATTGGTAAGGACTCATTTTGGGATTCCATATTTCAGTTTGCCACATTTACATTTTTACAAAGTATATTATGCCCAATGCAGAATACCCCCAAGATAAAGGAAACCATTTCAGTAGCAAATAATGCATGCTGGGCTATCGGCGAGCTAGCAATTAAGGTATGTGTGTTCTGCATTCTCAATCATGATAAAATTAGATTACTTAACGTTTTACTGACTTGCCTTCATAAGTTGATTCCCCTTTGGGTGCTTTGAATCTTTTTTTTTACTATTTGCCTTTTGAATTTCAGGTTCGTCAAGAAATTTCTCCAATTGTCATGTCAGTGGTCTCATGTTTGGTTCCGATCCTTCAGCATGCAGAGGTAATATTCCCTTTCTTTTGGTGAAGTTTGTTGGTATGCATCCTCATATATGCATAACTATTGTTTGTATGTTAGTTCTTGTGTTAGTCATTTTGATGCCATAATCTCATCTCTGTATGATTAGCAGGGGCTCAACAAGTCACTTGTTGAAAATAGTGCAATTACACTAGGGAGGCTTGCATGGGTCTGTCCAGATCTTGTATCACCACACATGGAGCATTTCATGCAATCCTGGTGTATTGCTTTGTCTATGTAAGTATAATTTATTTTCGTCACTTGTAATTGTTGCTTTGATGTAGAGCTAAGTTACACCTGTAATTGTTGCTTCGTCTATCTCAACTCATTTGACAAATAACTGTCAGGATACGGGATGATGCTGAGAAAGAAGATGCCTTTCGAGGTCTTTGTGCAATGGTATGCATCTGTTTTTGTAATAATGTTAATTAACAGTGGCAAGAAACTAATTTGTTCCTGGATGTACACTTTTCCAGGTCAGGGCAAATCCATCAGGGGCTTTGAGTTCACTTGTTTTCATGTGCAAAGCTATTGCAAGTTGGCATGTAAGGATGCTGTTATTAGTTGTATTTTAGGCTTTTGTGTCATGTTAAACTAAAGTTTGACCTCGACTTTTTTCTCTGCCTGTAGGAAATAAGGAGCGGAGAACTACATAATGAAGTTTGTCAGGTCTTGAATGGTTACAAACAGGTAGGCATTTGTCATAGTCAGCTTTGCTTTTGCTGATTATACCTTCTTGCTGGAAGTTTGTGGTGTTCTGATTATTTTAACTTGGGGCTGTTTGTTTGCCTCTTAATGGAACTATTTAATGTTGAATGTTGAACCATTTAGCATTCAGTGCGTTTGTTTCGCACCTCTGAATGATTCAGTGTTGATTGATTCAGCAAAACAATGCTGAATGATTCAGCACATAAGTACATTCTGAATGATTCAAAGTCATTATCAAACAGCATGTCACATTCAGAGCTAATTCATACAGAACTTCTGAATCATTCAGCGCTTAATCATTCTGAAGTAAACAAACAACCCTTAATATATATTAAAATGATCAAAATCCTTATATTTTGTTTTTGCATGCCTTTTTTGCTTCTATGTACTTGTGCAATCATATGGGTTACGCTATCTCCTTGCCTATGAATCTCTTGTTTTGTGCCCTTTTATTGATTGAATTTTCTTTTTCTTTTTCTTTTCCTTTGCATTCTTTCTTTCTTTATCCAATTAACAAGGGAACTTTAGTACTTTTTGGTTGCTTATTTTTTGCTAAGTATACATTATTATTATAACATGCAATAGACTAGGTTCAGTTACTGAGTCAAGTGAATAAATGTTGCCTGCAGATGCTTAGGAATGGGGCATGGGACCAATGTATGTCTGCTCTGGAACCACCTGTCAAGGATAAACTTTCAAAGTATCAAGTATAAGAACTTGGTCATTATCCATGCTTGTCATTATTCTACATCATTTGTGGTTCTTCAGAGATGTTTATCAGCATCAATACTGTTGGTATATTTTATGCATTATCGGACTGTATTGGAGCTGCGATTTGTATAAGCTAATTTCGATAGGTGGTCGTGGATTTTTCCGAGACAAAGCATATCATTTTTGTTGTCTTGAAACAAGTTGGCTTTGTCCCCATTATGCATGGTTTCGAGGAGGGGGAGGGGTATTTATGTATGGATTTTAGCATGCAGGAATATGCAGCCTCCAAAAAGTTTGAAGAGGGAGTTCTATTTGGTGTTTAGTAATTGAAACATGGGGTAAGGTAATCTGGTTCAAGCATTTGCATTTGTTATTTTTAACTGAGACATTTTCTTGGTTTGATTGTTTTGTGAGATAGGGATAGGGTTTTGATCTGTGGATTCCACAGATTTTTTGTACAAGGGCTTTCATTGTCTTCTATTATTCCTAGTTTTGGGGTGTTATTTTCTGTATTATTCTAGATCTGAAACATACTATTGGAATTGGAGGGTTGATTTTTTCTTTGTTTTTTACTGTTTGCCTAAATAACAATAAATGTTAGGCTGGTCTCTCAGTCTGATTCTTTGAATGCCATACTGTGTTTCTTTGTTTTGATCATATTTGTTTAATTATTGTATTAAGTAGTTCTAATGTTGCTTATTTCTCCGGCGCTACGATATCTTGAAAGCTGTTTTGCTAAGATCCCTATTGGTATCATTCGTTCGATTGTCGAGCCGGAAACCGCTACTTGAATACACGTTAGCAGAGGATTTTAGCAATCCCTGATATGTCCATTAGTTCAAGTGGAATCAAGCAACAAAATGTGCACAAATAACAGCATAAAAAGGAGCTTTACGAAGGGTTTCACTTGGCAAGTTTGATGACGGAGTCCCAACAGTTTTGATTCCAGAGGACAAACCCAGTTAAAAACGCACGATTGTCCTTCGGCAAATGACAGCCAATCTGAGGAAGTAAAAAAAGTGGGGATATGAATTTCACATCGAAAAAGAAAATGAAGATCCTGGAGTTTATGAACGGTGGGATTTTATTTCCTATTAGATATGTCTTGAGAGGAGGTGATAAGTGGTGTCTAAGCGGTTTTTTATTATTTGATTTCACGCAAAGTATACAGTGGATAAGATAGACAGGATGGAGAATCATGACGATACCTCATGATGAGGGCGACGTAGAGAGAATCTCACGTCTTAAAGAAATAGGGTTGCGAATCTTACATCAGAAAATAAGAGACAAATTTTGAAATTTATAAATATGGTCTTATATATTCCTTATCGTATGTTTTTGAAAATAAAGTAATGATTATGTGATAAAATGCAAACCTTTATTAATAACAATGAGACATATATGTTTTTTATCAACAGTGATCAGAATTATGAGTGTGTTTTTCATCGTGATTACCTCAAACAAAGACAAAAGAAGCATCTGAGAATACAAACTAAACCTTAAAATTAACTCTCCCTGGAAATTCTTTCACATTTACCAATCATCATTGAAAAAGATGAAATAAAATCCGTTTTATGTCACCATTTCCCATTCATGGAAACTTGTATGATTAAAGAAGCCAGCAACATGAACCTTAATCATTCTTCAATAAACTCCCACTCTCCAACTTTTCTCTTACACGACGGCTTCCCTTCATCCCATCAAGTTTCAGACATAGAGATGATCAAGATACAGTCGGTTTCTTACACGAGTTTGAAGGACTTGTTGTCTTCTCCAACAGCAGATCAGACCGGGATCAGTACCCCGACGATACACGATAATAAAAATAATAATAGTAGTTATTGGAGTTGTTGGAACGAAGAAATTCCCATAAAGAATCCGCTGGTTAAGCATGCGGCGTTGGCTTATTTGCAGCCTATGTCGAGTCCCACGGCGACGGCGGAAAAGGGTTCGTTTGGGGGGCTTAAGGGAATGTGCTGCCGTGAAAGTGGGTGCCTTTTTTGGCTGTACGATGTCGTTTGGAGCAACGTCAGGGAGGCGGTTTGGGAGAGCAGAGAAGAGGATGATTCTTATGAAGACGATGAAGACAAGGTTGACTGAAACTCAAATCGATGCTTGTTTGACCGGTAGATAATGGTTCAATTTGTAAATATGCACTTTTTTCATAATTATCTAGAGTTCTTTTTTCCTGGATTTTTCTACTTTTTGCACGATGTCCTTGATCGGAGCTTAGAATGCAACTATTAGAATGAAGATTAATTTAAATTGATTAGAAAATTTTTAATTTAATAATTAAAATACTAAATTATATATTATTGATGAATAAAATGTGAGTTGTAGAAGGTTGTTTGCAGTTTACACAGTTCAAAATGATTTTACATACAATCATAGAAACTGATTTTAGTCATTTATTAGTTGTTCTAATATAATAAATTATCAAATTCTTTTGATAAATATTAAGAGTTTAAATTTTGATATATTTTTATTTTGAGTTAAATTAGTGTTAAAGTGATTATTTAAATATTAAAATACGATAAAAAAAGTTTAAATAGCATTGTACCAAAATGAAAAGGATAAATATAAGTAGAGACGGATATAAGATTTTATGTTAGGGGCGAACTTATAAAATTTTAGAAGAATTTATAAAACTTTAAAAGATAAAAATAAATTGTTAAATGAAAAATATAAAAAAATATTTAAATTATATGAAAATTTAAAATTTTTAAGAATAATTTAACTTTTTTTTACGTGATAAAGCTAATACATGGGAGTAATTATTTAATGGTCGAGTTTGATTAGTCTCAATTACATTTAAGTCTTTAACACCAATATCATCTATGGCTATTGACTGAAATTTTCATAACCACAAACAAATGACAAATCATTTTCTTAATTAATGGTGCAAGAACTCCATTCCTACACGCCTGTTTTGGGTCATTGTGATTGCTGTTGATTTGCTGTTTTGGTCGCCTTTTATTGTCTACCCTTTTCTTCTACCTTTTTCTTTAGCCAAGATGTTGTATTTAATCTAGATTAATCGTATCGAATTCGAATATGAATTTACATGTCTATACACAATGTCCAGTTGTCCCTATGCATTTGTCGTTGGTCTTTTACAATTGTGTAGGAGGTTTGTTTACAATTGTTTTTCTAGCTATATGGGTTGTACAACAGAAGCTATCACCAATAATCACCGCAAGAGCAATTTCCGTCTTCAAAGTGATGAAACACCTTGGAGTCTCCCACTACTATCTCTCTTTTACTAATCTTTGAGATCCTCTTTGCAAAATTGTGGCAATCCTCGCAAATTCTGATGTTCTTTCTAACGAGAACCGGAGACCCCAACTTTGTCGAGATCAATCCGAAAGAGATGGCCGATCTCACACTATGATTCTCTGGTACATTTGGTTTCTTTCTTGTCAAATCTGTTCTTCTCAACTTGGTAATACGACGAGCATAAACATCTTCCTCCTCCGCTGTCATTTTCACAATGATATCCATCACGTCATTGACCATGTTCACCTCAGCGTTTGACCCATCTTGATCGACAAACCTGTGAACTTTATAGTCTTTCTCAACTGCACTACATCCCATTGTTTTTGCTATGCCTTCTTGAATCATAAGTGTTTTGATCTTCTCAACATCTTCCCACCTCCCAGCTTCGGCATACATATTAGAAAGCAAGATGTAACACCCTGTATTGTCATGCTCCTGTGATAAAGCATGCTTGGATGCAGCTTCTGCTAATTCAATGTCGTTGGTTTTTCTACTTGCAGATAGTAGAGAACCCCAAATCCGGGCGGTTGGGACAAGCGGCATTTCTTCAATAAAATGCTTAGCTTGATCAAGATTCCCAGTTCGACCAATAAGATCCAGCATACACCCGAAGTGCTCTATTCCTGGGTCAATACCGTAGTCTCTTTCCATTGAATTAAAGTACTCCCACCCTTCATCGACCATGCCAGAAATGCTGCAAGCTGATAATAGAGAAACAAAAGTGCTCTTGTTCGGCTTGATACTGTTTTCTATCATTTCGTGGAATAACTGGATGGAAATTCTCCCGAACCCATGAATGGCATAAGCCATAATGATTGTGTTCCATGACACAACATCTTTACAAACCATGCCATCAAAACATCTCCTTGTAGTCTGGAGATCTCCACACTTGGCATACAAATAAATAATCGAATTTGAGATGATGGTATTAGACGAACTAAGCCCCAATTTCGTAACAACAGCATGTATTTGCCTACCCTCACTCAAGGAGGTTACTTCAGCATATGCTGGTAATATACTTGCAAATGTTATTGCATCAACTTTAACGGAGTTGTACCAAATGTCTAGGAACAGTTCCAAGGCTTCTGAATACCATCCATTATGTACATAAGCAGCAATCATCGCATTCAATGATGCCAAGTTCTTTCCTTTGATTCGCGTAAAGACATGTTCAGCCAGTTTCAACTTCCCACACCTCCTGTAAGAATCAACCAGAGCAGTCTCCAATACTATATGAGGGAGAAACCCTTTTCTGATTGATCTAGCATGAATAGACTTAACCATCAAAAGGGCTCCCGTTTGTGCGCAAGCTGGAAGTAAGTTTATCATTGTGATAACATCTGGCATCAGCTTACCAACATCTTGCATCTTCTTAACACAAGAGAATGACTCATAGAAACGAGCATTGGAAGCATACCCAGCAACCATAGCATTCCAAGCGACCATGTTTTTGTCAACGATCATGTCGAACACCCTCTCTGCATAAATCACATTTCTGCATTTCCCATACATATCAATTAGTGAGGTTTCCACTCTAGGATCCATTTCAAACCCATTTCTAATAACCTGACAATGAATCTCTTTCCCATTTCTTCCACAACCCTCCACAGAACAGGCCCCAAAACTGCTAATAAAACTGAAACTATCCGGTCTGATTCCTACCGAAACCATTTCCCTTAAGCAAACCAACGAGCTCAAACCATCACCAACTAGTTGGTACCCAGAAACCATAGCATTCCAAGAAACCAAGTCCCTCACAGACATCTCCTCAAACACATTCTCTCCTGATTCGACGCACCCGACTTTCATATACATAGAAATAATAGAGTTACAAATATAAACATCCAAGTCTAATCCAACCTTAATTAATTTCGCATGAACTTTTTCCCCTTCCTTCAAAGACAATAACCCAGCAAAGGCCTTGAGCACAAATGGGTATGTAAATTTATCCGGTCTAATTCCTCCAAATTCCATCCTGTGGAAATAACTAATTGCTTCATCGAACAACCCTTTTTGGACTAAACCCTTAATCACAATATTCCAGGAGAAGGTATCCGAGTGGTTCATTTCTTCAAACAGGTAGAGTGCATCATCTATCGACCCGGAATCAATGAAGGAATAAAGTGCATCCATGAGTGTGATATTGCTCCGTTCGGTTAAGGTTTTTGAAGCATTGGAATGGGTTAAACGGAGTTGATTTGGTTTGGGAAATCTTGGTCTGGTTACAGCGTCATGGCTTTGGTTTGGGTTGGGGGGTTCGAAGGGGTTCAAAGAAACAATTCTGGGTGCGTTGAAATTGGGAAAGTAATTGTGAGTGAGTAGAGTTGCAGCCATTTTGAAGTTGGTATCAAGATTCAGCAGTTGGAGAGATTGCCACTAGAAATCAAAAGCTCCTCTTTGGATTTCTAGAATGTAATAGCGTAACCGTTAATTCTGTTTCAGTCAGCGGCCACCTTTCATCAAACCCATTAGTATTATAGTATTTTATTACTATTAACTGAGACGGCGGAAACAATAAGGGTAAATTTTCTATTTAGTCACTCACTTATTCTTGTATTTTTATTTTAGTTAAATAAGTATTTAAAAAAAATCATATCTAACATTTTCGTTATTGTTTTGATCACTCTCCATACAAAAATTAATGTTGATATTGATGTAATATTTATATTATTTCAAATTTTAATATCATTTTTATTTCATCGTTAATCATATTTTTAATTTTTTTGAATAAAAGCCGCTAGTTTTATCAAAAGAAAAATATCCAAAATTATAATGAATGTTTACAACATAACCGTAAACTAAACACATAATTAGGATATTTTCCTATAACTATTAACACAAGAAACTAGCCACTCGAGATCACACAAGGACTATATAAGGAAAATGTTAAAAACCCAACCAAAATACTCGAACAAATATAGATACGAAAAGATTTGACTGCATCGGCAAACGAACCACAAAAGATGATAAAAACTATCGAAAGACCACTGACAAACCGCATATCAGAGTTGAGCGACGTAGGAAACTATCCACAAACGCAATCACGTATCCTAATTCAACCACAGTGTCCAAAGCAGGAAAAATCATAAAGATAATAAATAAGCGTCTCCTTGATCAGTTGAAGCGTGGTCAAATCCAACCCTGAGAATATAAAATCGAAAAAAAAAAATCAAACGACAAAAAACATACCAAAAGGCAGAAGAGAACATGTCATAAAGGCAGAGAAAATGGCTACAAGGACAGAGAAAACCTACAAGGACGGAGAAAACGTGCTACAAAAACAGAATTATTGAAAACTAAAA
Organism: Hibiscus syriacus; assembly: GCF_006381635.1. NCBI lineage: Eukaryota > Viridiplantae > Streptophyta > Magnoliopsida > Malvales > Malvaceae > Hibiscus > Hibiscus syriacus. The sequence goes on from NW_024062795.1 coordinate 4,419,577, forward strand.
ATCAAAATGAAAATAAAGATATAATATAAGAAAATAAGTGAAAAATAAAAAACACCGGCGATTGACAACTAGCACTAAGGTTGATGTCGCCGTCGATCAAACAAAAATATAAAAAAAGACGACGTAAGGATTTTTTTTAATATTTTTATTCGACTAATAAGATGATGATTCATCGTGGTCTTATTTTAATATATTCAATAATGTATAGAAAAGTGAGTTTAATAAAATTTTTGAATAGATGAGAATTTCCATTATGATTTAATATTAATAAATAATATTAAAAATAATATTTTGTATTATTATGTAAAAATAAATGTAATATTAATTAAAAATAATTTAATTGGATAAAGTGATTATAATATTGGTTGAAGTATACTAAAAGTTTATGTAAAGCAATTATTATATGAAAAAGGAGACGTTTTAGTCTACTAAAAGTTGATGTAATTTCAGATGGCTTTGATAGTGTGCAAGAAGGCCCTCTTTGGACTTTCGTGGCTTTCTGGTAGGGAAGTATTTGCGTTAGGACTTAGGAGACTGTTACTGCACTCTCTTCTTTCTGTTCCTTCAGGGGCCACTCTGTCTACGTGATACATTGTGATTTCATTAGGCTTTTAGTTGTGGATCCCACATCTTGGAGCCCATTAATAAAATTTTGAGTATTTTTCTTTCCTGTCTCGACTGAATCGAGTTATGAGAAAGATTTTTAACAAAGTTTCATTTACCTTTTTTTTTTTAAAAAAAAAATAAACATTTTAATTCATATACGTTTAAAAAAGTAAATATTTTGGTTTAAATATAAAAGTTATAATTTAATTTAAACATTTTAATCTAAACACATATTTAAGTATTCATATAAAATTTTGGTGATTAAGTATTCAACTCTACAAGTAAAAATAATGTCTTAGCTTTTAAAATGTGTGAAAGAGAATTATTTTGAAAAAATATAATCATTTTTTGGTTCTCTGCAACTTTTGAGATTTATGTTGCAGAGATAATTTTGTAAGGATATTGAGAGTTTTTAGAATATATTGCGTTTTGGTACATACATTAAGTTTTGGGATACATGTAATATCATGCACTTATGCTCTTCGTGTTCTTTACGTTTATAATGAATTATTATTCATCTTGTTTGTAGAGGTAGAAAAGACCAAATCACTTTAAATCTCGTCTCCTGTGCATGTCTTATTTTATGTTGACGTCATTTTGATTATTTTTCTGCTTCCAAATTCCTAACAAAAATGTTTATCGTTGATGTCGGAAGAAGCACCATTTTATATCAATGACTTTAGGACGCTATCAAACAATCTCAATGGTCGAAGGGAGTATCATTCTCCCTCAAGACTTAAGTTCAAACTTAAGGATTATAATCATCCTATGTTATTGAAATAAAAATCCCTGGCTTTAGTATTACTTGCATAGCAATCACTTTGGTATGAAACTGCCTATATGATACACTGCCATTTTACTTACCAAATGATTTCTTTTGTATCATTCGCACTCTATCGATGTTTTTTATTATCAGAAACAGCTTCATTCCTTGTGCGACTGAAACGGTTTCTTTTGTTTTCGACTGTCAGATGATTGCTTTCTTTCAAAGTTTGATGATAGGGAGACCTCCTTAGACTACCAACAGCGAAAGTAGCAACAATACCAAGGTCTACATAAAAAAAAACTGAATTTATTTAATGATCTAAGAGTAAAACAAAATATTATTCTTTATAGAAGATTCGAGTTCAAATAATTACATATGCGTTAATTGAATTAAAAAATCACCATCAGAATACTGGTCAACACCACAAAACATTGCTTCTTGTCATTCTAGATGGTAAAGCTAGCTTGGCATCTAGGAATACAAGTCAGATTTCTTACCTTTCACAGGAGAACATGAGTATTTTATGGTGAAAGAATGGACGGACGAAAGAGACACAATCACTCATATCATCTTATTATGAATTTTTATTACTATTTGTTCTCATGAAATTTCATCTATTAAAAGAAATGAATTACAAGAAGGCAAAAAAAAAATGAAAATTAGCAACAAAATCATAAAAGGTCCCAAGAACTTGAGCAAAGGACGAAAGCAACTGGACTAAATTATAGTTTTTTAAAATGTCGAGTAGTAATTGTATGATTATTTTCTAGGGAACTAAATAGTTTTGAGGATAGGGTTCTGATGTCGTCCCTGTCTACACTAACATCTCAGTAGCAGTAAAATATATAACCTTATTTATACAACAATTAATCGGAAGCTTTTTGCTCAGAATTTTCTGCCGTAGGCCACGTGGAAGGATAACGAGAGGAGGTAGGCAAGGAGCAGACATTGATGTCGATGGGGAACAATCGGTATTGAATGTCATGTTCTCTGAAGATGCTGGCTATTTCCTCTGCAAGTCGGGATCTCCTTTCCAGCCTCTCTCCGATGTCCTGGTAGTTCATTTTGTGAGTTACCCAAAGCGAAAACTTCATCCTGTTCAATTCGTCGAGTTCTTTGACCACAATCATCGGATCAGAACACCAATGGTCTTTTCGGTTGATTACGTAACTGCAAACAAAACGAAATGAATTCAATATACGGTATGATTCAATCAATGGAGATGGTGTTTTCCTGTACGTACTTTGTTATTCTTTGCTTCACGATGGCAATCTTTTCGACTGGTGTAGCAATATGGATGGTGAAGTCGATTAAATCAAGCATATCCGGACTGCGATAAAAGTTTCCAATCGGCGTCGTTGAAAGAACACTGTTGGGAAACACCATCTTCATGTTGTCGTATCTCAAGAAAATGGTGGTCAAAATGTTCATCTCCTCCACCACCAGCTAAAACCACCAAAACATGTTTAGATGACATGATGTAAAACACAAAAATGAATCAAAGATGGCCTTTTTTTTATTGTACCTGCACTCCATTGATCTCGCACCGATCCCCGACATCGAAAGGGTGAATGATGAACAAGAAGATTATGGATTCGAAGATCGTTTTGCAGGTGTTCCCGAAGATGAAGGCCGCTAGGACCAACTGGGAGCTGAAAAGTGTGATTATCCGTGACGAAGCGATTTCAAGAACGACGAGCCAGATTATGACGATGATGGTTCCGGCGACGACGTTTATGATCTTGTGAAGCTTGTTCACTGCCGTCTTTGTGTCGTTCAGGGTCAAGGCAAGAGCTTTTCGCTCTCTATAGGCATTCAACTGAAACAAAAAGCTAATGTATGTATAGATAGAGTTCCAACAATGAACAAATTAGTTCTTTTACAGATTGGTAGGGTACTTATATAGTCCTATTCGTATTCGAATATGTGTCGGACATGGATATTTTAATAAAGATAAAGAGTCGGAGCAATATAGATTCTTACCACCCAATTCTTCAAGGATTTCTTGCTGATTCTACTCTGTTCATAAGCGCCTTCAAAGGTAGCCATTGTTCTCAAAGCTTCGTCTTCTCGCATGAACCGCATCAAATCCTCCAAGTAGATGAATCTATCAACCAAAATGATTGTTCCTTAACAAGTTTATTTTGATCTTTTAACTTTGAAACAAATTCATTTTTGCAATGATACTCACTTCGAGCCACGGCGAGCCACATTATGGAAAATCTTCTTGGCAGCCGCTGTTGCTTCTTTTTCACTTCTGATCTGTTTCACCGAGTCATCCTCCATTATTTGCTCATCTAATGTCGTCAGTGTCCCGTGCCGGACCATCTTCATCAACCTCTTCATGTTCCAAGCCGAAATGTTCTCTTGATTGAGTTTGTGGACATGTTCTAATGCGATCCCGCCATCGGCTTTCTTCAGTGAACCCGATTTAGGAAGTGTTTTCAACCTGGTGAATGTTTTTTTCAACATCCCACTACTCCTCTGTTGTTGTAGAAAGGCATCTTCACGAAGATCTGAGGGCACGGTTGCACCGGCAGTCTGCAACCTTCTGATCTCTGCTGCAGTTCTCTCATCTTCTTCTTCCATCCTTCGGGTTTCGATTACCGGAGAACCGGAGAGTGTCGCTATCACGTATTGGGTGAACAACGTTTCTTGAATCCTATCGAAATAAGTACTAACATGAAAAGATGAGGCCAGTACTTTTACTAGTAGTGTCTTGAGTAACCACAAGAACGTGCTCACCAAGAAACATACGAGGATTTTGGTAACGTATTGAAGAAATAGGCTTTCCTTCTCAACTTGCTTGTCAAACAATAAATGCCAAGCCAAAAGCACCAGGGCTAACCATAAGCAATTCTGCACCGGTCTCTTTACACCATAAACGAAATACAACATCCTTTTCCTTAAAAAGAAGTTCATCTCGATGAAGAAGACGATTATTCGGATTCCCCAACCTGAAACCAATCGGCCGCATATCAAAACCAGCAAGAAAACTAGCCATTTCCATAGCTTAAGTTGCCACAGGTCCAGATCTTTCAATGAAGGGATGACTAAGCTGCAAAGCAAAGCACCGATAATAGCAACAAGACTCAAATATTGAATCCAAGTGAATGCATTAAGAGTGGTTCTCTTGAACTCATCGGGCAAATCTTCATCTGCGAAAGGGTCATCGTCTTCTTCATTTTCCGAAGCTTTTCCTAACATTCCAGACTTCATCTGACCTGAAGTTCCTAACAAACCGGACATCAATTGTACCTCTTCCGGTGACCTGTCTATAAGCCTCGACTTGGTACTCCTCAGCCTTGATAACAGACCCGACTTTCCGTAAGGAGCTGAGACGTTCGATACACGTCTCGACGCATTGTCGGTCTTATCATTTATTCCGTTTCCGTCCTGTCCTTGCGATTGGTTATGGAAACTGGCAGCGCCTGTTTCGAAAGAAACTCTTCTAGAGTCTCGAGATATAGCGGACGGGTCATGTCTAAGATCATCTATCTCTATCCCCATCTCTAATGCAATCTCGTTGCTGTTGGTGCTTTTGTTCATGAGATGATCATTCATCATCTTCCACGATTGTTCGCCCGCTGGCCATCGTTGCTTGTAATCGAAGTTATCGTTACCACCGTCCATCCTCTCATTCCTATCACCCCAGAACTCGTAATTAGGTTGCCTAAAACTGGTTTCGTGATTTGAATCTCTGTTGCCCGTCCTTGATTCTGCCGGCTCGAGCGATACCGAAGATTTCATGGGATCACCATCCATGATGAATAGCGCTTCCTCGTGGCTATCGAAATCGGATACAATGGGAACCTCTTCGGTGCTGGATTTATTGCTGCCTTTTCTGTTTTCCTCTACATTCTTGGACGAGTTCTACGACGAGAAGGCCTTCGGTTTCCATTTGGGCATTGAGGATTCGCTTCAATGAAGGCCATGGATGCAATCGCTGCATTGCAGCGTGCAAAAATTTCAATCTTAAACGTGGGGTTTGGGGTTGCTAAGATGTTGATGTCGTGCTTGATCTACTTCCAAATGAGTTTTTCTTTTCTTTTCTGTTGAGAAAACTGGAAGAGAAAAAATCGTTAATGAAAACATTCTAACAATCAACAACGGCGGAGAAAGAGAGAATCAATATGAAGCGAAGAGTAAAAGGTGGAGTTGAAGACGAAAGAGACGGAGAAAATGCATGGTTACACCGTTACTGCTAATTATAAAGAGTAAATTAATATATAAGAATTTCTGGGTTTTTCTTTCATCTGTAATAATTAATATTTTTTCTGGTCAATATATATCTAATTCCCAAGCTCAAGGTCTTTTCCCTCAAATAATACCACATTTTCTAATATTCGTAACATTTTTTTGTACCAGTAACTTTTGTATTTTTATTCAAGATTGTATAGACGTCTTAATAAAAATGTTGAAGGGTAAATTATAAGTTTTTATCATTCAATTTTCTTTTCTTTATTATTTTGATCATTAAAATTCGTAAAAAGATATACTCGTTAATATTTTCTTTGTTTTTATTTTTATTACTAAGGTGTTAAATCATAAATAAAAATGATGGCATAGCAACCACGTGATGCTGATATAGATTGCTTTTTATCGACATGGAATTTATATGCGATCCATGTCATTTTTCTTTTTTTTTCTTTTTTGATTTATCTTCTTTTTCTAAAAATAAAAATTTTACAATTTCAATCACATGTCACATCAAAGCTCCAATTATTACTCTCTATCATCTTTTCTAATCATTCAAGATATTGATAAACTTGTTTCATTGTCTTCCATCACTCAATATTTTATATTTTACCTAAATCACTTTAAAAGTCATAAAACTAATGAAACTTTAAATCATTCTAATTCATAATTCGACCAGCGTGAAATTAAAATATACAATTAACTTCCTCTTTTTCCACCTCCCCACCATTAGAATTTGAAAGAATATATTTCACCATCTAAACTCATAAAAAATCAAAACTAGGAGTTTATTTCACAAAAAATAAGAAAGTCTTGAAGTCCTTTCACATTTTTTAAAAGAGAAATATCCATTCAAAATGCTTTAGGCATTTAACGGCAAAGTGGTGAAAAAGTCGAAAGTTCAGCAAGTAAATTAATTTTTTTAAAACCTCAGTGACTAAAATATAAGTAAGAAAAAGGTTGAGTGATGACATTTATAATTTATCTCATTTTTATTAGTTTATTTTTTTTTGATACACATGAGAAAACAAAATTCTAAAAACGCAGCTCGCTCGCTTCGTTCTTATCAGCTCCTAACAACCCCTGCATTTCAGTTGGAGGCGACCACAAAATGGAAAATTCTTCTTATTGATTAAGCGCGAGGTTCGCCAGCTTATCAGCGCATTTATTCCCCTCTCTCCAGATGTGTCGAACTTCAGAAACCCATCCTTCCTTTATCATATCTAAGCAGTCGTTTATCAGATCAGAATCTGAAAAATCGTCCGTCCTATCTCCATTGAAGAAGTCCACAATCCATTTTGCATCCATCTCTAGGATCAAATTCTGTAAACCAAGACTTTTAGCCAAAATGAGACCCTGTCGAGCCCCCCAAATTTCCGCGATCGAACTAGTAACCCTCCCTAGTCTCAACATGAAGCCCGCTTTCCAGTCACCCTTACTGTCACGGATTAAGCCACTTGCCGTAGCCAGGCCTGAATCCAACTTATACACCCCATCAGTGTTAAGAATCCAACCTCCCTCAGGAGGTTTTTTCCATTTAATCCAACAAGGATCATTAACCACTATGCTATACGGGTTAGACAGGACCTTCTCTAAATTCCTTGCAAACTGTTTTGTAGAATGTATAATTTTAAAATGATCAACGCTCATCACTTTAAAAATCCTTTCATTCCTGCTTTTCCACAGGCCCCAAATAGTAGCCATGAACAAAGGACCCCATTCTAATCCATCCAACCCGACCTTCTTTGAAAGGCAATTCCTTTTCAACCAACTCTTGAATTCCATCGAACTAAACTGACAGTCTTGCTCCTTCGCTTTAAGTTCTTCCCAAACGAAATTAGCTACTCGACACGTCCGGAATATATGATCAATTGACTCTGTATCATCTCTACAAACTTTGCAATTCACATCCTGAGACATGTTCTTCCTGCATCTAACTTCATTTATATTAAGCTTGTCAAGATAGGACAACCAAATAAAGAATCTAATTCTTTCACTAGTTCTAGTTTTCCATACCCACGTAAGATTTTCTCCATAATGACCACCCATTACCATTGTAGACATGGTTTGGTAGGCTGAAGAAACCGTGAACTGCCCATCCTTGGAGAAGCCCCACGTGTTTATATATTGTTCGAGTGGATCATTTAAATGCGGTAACAAAACTCTTTGGATTTCCATTCTTGTATCTTCAGAGATAATGTGCTGAACTCCTTGAAAGTTCCAACATCTGACATCATCTATGTAACTAGCCACCTCTTCGTTACTACTCGGGTTATCCATTAGAGGATACAAATTTTTAAGTGGTTCCTTGCCCACCCACCAGTCCTGCCAGAACTTAGCTTGTACACCTGATTTAATCTGCCATTTACGCCCTTGTTTTATTAACTTGCGAGTTCCTAACATGCCTCTCCAAGTGGACGAACAATTCCCTCTTTTATCTGCTTCCAAGAATCCTTTATGTTTTAGATACTTACCCTCTATCACTTTGCACCATAAATTTTCTTGTCTGGTGAGAAGTTTCCAGCTGTTCTTCGCCATGAGAGCGATGTTCATTAACCTTGCCTTACGAATGCCTAAACCTCCCGTCATTTTGGCTTGACAAACTTTATCCCAGCTGACGAGATGATTATGAACATACTGGATGTCACCTCCCCACAAAAAAATTACGATTCAATCTGTCCAGTTTATTACACACCGAAGCAGGAAGCACGGACGTTTGCATCACGTGAATTGGAATAGCATTAGAGATGCTTTGAATGAGAGTTTTTCTTCCCGCCATGGATAAGACACGCCCTTTCCAGCCCGCCAATCTTGTCATAACTTTCTCAATGAGGGGATCATAGATTCTTGAAGTAACCCTTGTGTGGATTATAGGGACTCCCAAATAGGTTCCCAAGTTATCCGTAAGAGGGATACCACACAATTCACTTAAGTGATGGGCTGTAGAAGAACTAATATTTGGTGAGATTAAATTTTTTTATTTCAGGAGATTTACCTCAACTCCAGCTGCTCGGCTAAATTCATCAAGGTAATTTTTCATATGCTGCATTTGAATGGGATCGACTTCTGCAAACAATAGGAGATCATCCGCAAAAAATAAGTGACTTAACTCAATTCTCCCCCTCGAGCTCTTAAACAGTTTCCAAATTCCCCATTCAACTTTCTCCATAATGATGTGAGACAGTCTTTCCATAACTAAAATGAACAAGTAAGGTGACAACGGATCACCTTGGCGTAGTCCTTGCTCAGGATTCAAACTCTCAGTGATTTCCCCATTCCATAACGGTTCAATTATGCACGAAGAAATACAAAACATTATCGTCTCTATCAGTCTTCCAGGAAAATTGAAGTCTTGGAGGGTTTTCTTGAGAAATTTCCAACTAACGTTGTCATATGCTTTCTGAAGATCAATTTTAGCAATCACCGCACCCTTCCTTCCTTTCAGTTTCATCATGGAATGAACTGCCTCCTGAACGATCAAGATATTATCCGACGTGCTTCTACCTTTCAGGAAGCTGTTCTGGTAGGGACCAATCAGCCTTTGCAACAAAGGACACAAACGACGAACAACAATTTTGGAGAAGATCTTGTAAGACGTATTCAAAATGCTAATTGGCCGAAATTTAGTAATGTTATCTGCTGCACCAGATTTCGGGATAAAAACCAGGAAAGCTCTTAAAATTTTTGTCTCCATCGTTCCCAACTCCAAGGTTTTGTTCACAAAACCACATAAGATATTTTTAACCGTGTCCCAATTCTTTTTATAGAATATGGGTTGAATACCGTCTGGACCCGGAGCTTTCAAACCCTTCATAGAAAACAAAGCTACTTTAACTTCCTCCAAGGTGACTTGCTTCATTAGCTCTATTCTGTCTTCTCCATTTAATCTAGGCATGAACCTATCATAATCCCTTGACAACTGAACATACTCTTTCCCAGCGAACAAACCCTTATAAAAATTACAGACGTGTTGGCAAATAGTCTGTTTCTCTGTGATCCAATCGCTCCCAACATATAGACCAACAATTTTATTAAATTTGCGCCTGACCATGGTCGTTAGATGAAAAAACTTTGTGTTCCTTTCACCATTCAAAATCCAGTCCAGTCTTGATTTTTGAAGCAAAAAAATTTCCTCCTGCTCCAACACTCGTTGATAGTCGGCGTCCAGGGTCTTTTCTAATTCTTGCAGGTTAACCGAATTGAAATAGTATGTAACACCACAACCCGTATCCAACCCGGATACGAATCCGAGGTGTCACATTGACCTTTAAAAACATGTACTTGTATAAAATAGTGAGTAATTTAAAACTTTTATAACATATAAATGACTAATTTACATAAAAGACATTTTCATTATTACAAAACCAATCAGAGCATGTATCTTTCACTTATTATTTACATATAACTATTCGAAACATTTATAAAACGGTTCATAGCTTAAACAATAGATCTTTTGAAACATGCCAACTAGAACTTTATATACTAAATACATATTATTTACATCTTTTCTGAACTGACTTTTAGTAAGAAGAACTGACATGTCTTGCTCCACATGCTCTTACTCTTCTCGAAACCTACGTGTAATCACTTACACGCTAAGTCAAAGACTTAGTGAGGCATATAAATATAAGGTAAACGGTAACTAATAATCATACCTAAACAATTACTACTATCATTTCATCTCTCATACTTTACATATACAAATATATGCATACATATATGTCATTATCATTCATATCTCTTATCTCATGCTCCTATGATCTCTTATGTCCATATCATATAACATATACCATAACCAATTGCACATAAATATCATGTCATGTACACTATATATATATATACTATCATAAAACATATACCCAAGCAATTATATTATCATCTTCATTTCTTTCTTATTTTTTTTCACTATCATTGATTCCTTTCATCATATGGTCTTATAAGTTACCATTTGTACAATCAATATCACACATGAAATTCCACAAGGAAACAAATATTTATCATATCACTTTATTATATTATATTTAATAGCCATGATACTCATGTGAGAACTAAAGATATGCGAGTACATAAAGGTTGTGCACTAATGTTGTCACCACAGCTCATATAATTACACGAAGTGCCACGTAGAATTGCACCGGAGTGCCGCGTAGAATTGCACCGTAGTGCCATATAATAATGTCCATAAGGACCACATATCATTCCTTAAGAATCATATACATATACTAGGGATCAAGTATGTGTCTCACCAGACTTCACATGTTCCAAAGAATACATATATGTCCGAATGACCACATATCATTCCTTAAGAATCATATACATATGCCAAGGATCAAGTATGTGCCTCACCAGACTTCACACATGTTCCAAAGAATACATATATGTCCCGAAGGACCACATAGACCCTCGACTCTTGGCATGCCAACTATACCCCTAGCTCTCATGACACATAACATGGGCATTATCTTTATATCCTTTTACATATTCATGTAACCATATCATATATTCATAAGCTCATGGTTTCATTAACATATACATGTAATCACGTATTTCAGGTCAATTCTCACATGAGTTCATATTCATATAAGCATAGGATTCACCCTCATGTATCACATACTTTCTCTTCATTTGGCTCATAACATTCTCATGTGTTCATATAACATGTAAATCATTGACATCTTCATGTTATCACATAAACATATCATCTTACAATACATACAAAACACATCAATACATATATTCACATATACGTATCATTTCATTATCCTTATTATTATTCTTATCACACCATTAATCCTTTTTTTCTTACCATATTCATATCAATAACACATATATCATGCACACATATAAATCATAACAAATACATACTTCTATGAATTCATGTTTTTCACTATTGGAAATAGACTTATCACAAGTCTTATTTTCCCTTGAACCTCATATACTAGAGAAAGTACACTCACCTTAGCTTTGCTTTGATTCGATTCTAATCCTTCAGTTGATTCGGAATGGGATCACGTTCTATATCTACATAATCATACATAGATCTATATCAGTATCATAACTAATATACTCTAATGGTTCACTCTTTAGACCAAGAGAAAAGTCAATTTCATCTTTTAATGAAGGTATGCATCGATGCACTACTGATGCATCGGTGCATAAAATGTATTCGATGTTGTATTATTACTGGAATGCATGCCTTATGCATCGATGCACTAATTGCATTCAATGTTTCCTTATTAATGGGATGCATCGATGCACTACTTATGCATCGATGCACAAATTGCATTCGATGTATTTATTTTAAAAGAGTGTATCGATGCACTACCAATGCATCGATACACCTTCAAACAATTTCTGGGTTTTAACATTGATGCATCGGTGCACTATGAATATGCATCGATGCACTCTGCCCAGAACCTCTTTTTGAACCCGAAAAATCCTTCTTTTTGGATTAAATCCTTCATATTTCAACCCTTTCATATCCTAACTTTCATATACATAATTAAACTCATTATATTCATTTATCTCATCTTAACCTTAATATCCTCTCCTCTTTAGGAATTTCAAGAATCATACCCTATTTTCCACATGTTTAAAACCCAATTCTAACACTTAATACTTCTTAATTAAGCTGATGGCAAGTCAAATCCAACTTTAGAACTTCAAAAACCTTTCATAACAAAAGTTCATTTAAAAACCCTTAATAGAAATTCCTTTCTAATTCTATCTCTTTGGTGTTTTAAACTTATATAAGCTTTCCTTAAGCTTATAACCCTCAAAGACTCAAATCCAACTTAAAACTTTCAAGAAATCAAAAGCTAAATCAAACTTACCTTTGCTCTTGGCTTCCACGTGAAGAAGAAGAAGAAAGGAGAAGAGAACTCTGGAGAATTCTCTCCCTTTCCACGTGTATATAATTCCATTTTTTATTCCTAATGATCAATGACCATTTTACCTTATTCCTTTAATAATTACTAAATAACCTTCATCATATATCCAATAATCATTGAACTATTCATTCTTCTACTTTAGTCATCAAATTCTGAAACTTTACAAATTGGTCACTAACCCATAATTTGGGATGTTACAAATCTCCCCTCTTTTTAAAAAAATTCGTCCTCGAATTTTCACTGCACATCCTGAGAAGGGCATATCTTCTAACGTTCTCATGCTGCTTTCTGAACTTAAACTTTTGTATCATCTTAATAACTTGGTTCTATCTTTCCATTTGGACTACCTTTTACTTTATATCTCCTATCATGTCATTATCAGATAGACAATAACATTAATCTTATTACTCAAACCATAAACCAATCAAAATTCCTTGTCAATCTTCAATTGTCTTTCAAGAATCACCAAACTTTTATTTCATCCTTACTTGTTTACTTTATATCTCCTATCATGTCACTTATCAGATAGACAATAACATTAATTTATTACTCAAACTCATAAACCAATCAAATTCCTTGTCAATCTTCAATTGTCTTTCAGAATCACCAACTTTATTTCATCCTTACTTGACTGACTCCAAAACTTCCTTAATACTAAATCTTTATTCATTTCTCTGACTACATTCACTTGACCAAGAAACATAACCTTAAATCTTCATCATAACTGATTAAACATACACTTTGCATAACTAAACAATTTCTCATATTACCTGACATACCTTCTTACTTCTGGTTAAACTTATAACCTATATCTCAACATAATCTTTATACATCTAATCTAAACTTCATCCTTTATTTCTTCATAACTCAAAATCTTCTTATACACTAATCATATCTTTCTTTCATGTTCACATACTCTTTTCCTATCACTTAAACTTATCCCTGATTACCAGTCTTTATTATATCTTTACAACTTTACTAATCAACACTATACAAAACCTCATTCTTATCGTATCTTGCTTGTATTTTCTTCCTTCAAATTTTCTTTAAAACACATAAATATTTATCTCCTTGCCATATATCTATAGATCAAAATACACAACCACATCCAGATTCGTATCTCATTTGATTAACTTACTTTATGTTTCCTTCAAATCTGATAATTCTAACATCCATGCCACTATAGCTAATTAATAACAACTTTTCAATCTAGGGCGTAAGCCCTGATCAATTATCATACACATCATTTCAGTTAAATCATCCCAGTGTAATTCACTTATTGAACCCATACTCTCATTCATATACAGTATTATGCCTTGTCTCCTTTATTACCTTTCATTTCAATGATTAAAATACATAACCATATCTCAATCCACCATACATAATTAGCTTACCCTGAAATCATCTTCAAATCCTTTAACTTTAATACACTACTACCTTATAACTCTGTTAGTCACATCGATTCTTCCAATCTAAACATAAACCTTCATCGAACCATTCATACACATTCTTTGCAGTCAGAATTATTTCAACAATAGTTTACTCAACTAATCAAATAAACATTCAATCTCATACACCATGTCACTTTCATTATTCAAGCTTAACATTCTAACTTCCTTTATTTATAAACTGATCATTGATGTACCCATACTTAAACTCTTCTTATCAATCCTTAGTTTTACTCAAACATTTGAATCCTCACTTCCTTCACTCTATCACTTTACTATAATTACAGTATACAACTGTATCCAGATTCACTTCATATTTGGTTATCATAACCTACCATATCTTGAAATCTTGTAATTTCAATACATTCCGTCCCATAATCTTGTTAGCCCACGCTAACTCTTTCTATCTTAAATACAAAAACAGTATCTACCTCACTTGATACCTTTAAAATACTTCTTATCCTTCACATTATTTAATTTCTAGCAAAACACTTAATTCATTCCTTGATCTTTATCCATTTATCCTTTTATAATCCGCATTGTCTTATACATAACTAAACCATATCATGTTCTTTATAATCCCATGCTCTTTTATATCACATATATTTATCCATAACTATCACTCCGTATCACATTTTCATTACTTTGATAGTCAACTTTACTCGCACAAAACCTTATTCTTTATCATTCTTATACTTATGTTTTCTCCACTTGTTTTAAAAAAATCACCAGATTTCAATACTCATCTAATCCATTTAAAATACTTTTTCTGCTTCGATTTACATAACTTCTAAAAGAGCTTTTAACCCAATTCACAAGGGTTGTCCTTAACCTTGACTTATCCTCAATTAACTCTTTGTTTAATCTTTCAAGATCAAACCTATGGTTGGAGTCTGTCAAACTCTCATCTGATTTGATTATCTGACGGAGAATACAACTAATTCATGTCTGGTTTAAAGTTGAACCAGAATCTCTACCTTTCTTTGATGGTGCTAAAATTCTATGAAGCACTAATTCTCTTAATCATCTGAGATTTTATTTCTCCAAACTTTTCGTTCTGAGCTTTTTCTCTTTAAAGCTTTAACACAATTAACCATTTCTTGAAATGATAACAAATTGAAAACCAGTAACACTCTTTTAATTTAAGGCGCAAGTCCTAACAAAATATCACATGTATCATTTTCAGTCGGAATTAACTCAGCAGCAATTCTGCTTAGCTTAATAAACTTATAATCATACTCATACAAGGTGTAATTCCCTTGTTTCAAGCTCGTGTATTCCAGTTTCATCTGTCTTATAAACTGGTCATCAATACACTTATTCTTGAACTCTTATACAATTCTAATCACATCATTTAATCTTTTAACGTTCTTATGGTGACAATTGTCCACCATACTCTAACTTACCAAAGTAGTAACAAAACTACTCAATTAAACATCTCCACTTTGAAGAAATGAAAACCTTCTATCATACCATTCAATCAAAGGTCTATAACAATAGAACCTTCCTTAAATCCACCCTTGAACTTGGGTGCTCGCAACTTTATCAACTAATTTGATACATTCATTCTATGAGTTAAAGAAGTATAAATTGAAAACACATCAGAACATTCTTCAACATGAAGAATAATTTTCCAAATTTTATACAGGCATTTCCTGAGGTGTTCGCTCTTCTCCCTGCCTGGCCAGGGCAGGTGAATGCTATTACCTTCAGGTTTATTACCTTTCACTTCTTTCGAAGCTCTTATTATCATACTTCTATTATCACATAATAATCTATTTTTTTATTAGCAAGACAACATACTCCTTACACTATCAAATCAGAATTTTTCACTTTGAGTTGGCATGTACACTTTTTAAAACACTTCTGACTTCGATTTAAGCCTAGAATCGGCTAAACCGTAGCTCTGATACCATTAAATGTAACACCACAACCCGTATCCAACCTGGATACGAATCCGAGGTGTCACATTGACCTTTAAAAACATGTACTTGTATAAAATAGTGAGTAATTTAAAACTTTTATAACATATAAATGACTAATTTACATAAAAGACATTTTCATTATTACAAAACCAATCAGAGCATATATCTTTCACTTATTATTTACATATAACTATTCGAAACATTTATAAAACGGTTCATAGCTTAAACAATAGATTCTTTTGAAAACATGCCAACTAGAACTTTATATACTAAAATACATATTATTTACATCTTTTCTGATCTGACTTTTAGTAAGAAGAACTGACCTGTCTTGCTCCACATTGCTCTTTACTCTTCTCGAAACCTACGTGTAAATCACTTACACGCTAAGTCAAAGACTTAGTGAGGAATATAAACATATAAGGTAAACGGTAACTAATAATCATACCTAAACAATTACTACTATCATTTCATATCACTCATACTTTTACATGTAACAAATATATGCATACATATATGTCATTATCATTCATATCTCTTATCTCATGCTCCTATGATCTCTTATGTCTATATCATATAACATATACCATAACCAATTGCACATATACATATCATGTCATGTACACTATATATATATATACTATCATAAAACACGTATACCCAAGCAATTATATTATCATCTTCATTTCTTTCTTATTTTTTTTTCACTATCATTGATTCCTTTCATCATATGGTCTTATAAGTTACCATTTGTACAATCAATATCACACATGAAATTCCACAAGGAAACAAACATATTATCATATCACTTTATTAATATTATCTATTTAATAGCCCATGATACTCATGTGAGAACTAAAGATATGCGAGTACATAGAGGTTGTGCACTAATGCTGTCACCACAGCTCATATAATTACACCGAAGTGCCACGTAGAATTGCACCGGAGTGCCGCGTAGAATTGCACCGTAGTGCCATATAATAATGTCCATAAGGACCACATATCATTCCTTAAGAATCATATACATATACTAGGGATCAAGTATGTGTCTCACCAGACTTCACACATGTTCCAAAGAATACATATATGTCCCGAAGGACCACATATCATTCCTTAAGAATCATATACATATGCCAAGGATCAAGTATGTGTCTCACCAGACTTCACACATGTTCCAAAGAATACATATATGTCCCGAATGACCACATAAACCCTCGACTCTTGGCATGCCAACTATACCCCTAGCTCTCATGACACATAACATGGGCATTATCTTTTATATCCTTTTACATATTCATTAACCATATCATATATTCATATAAGTTCATGGTTTCATTCACATATACATGTAATCACATATTTCAGGTCAATTCTCACATGAGTTCATATTCATATAAGCATAGGATTCACCCTCATGTATCACATATACTTTCTCTTTCATATGGCTCATAACATTTCTCATGTGTTCATATAACATGTAAATCATTGACATCTTATCATGTTATCACATAAACATATCATCTTACAATACATACAAAACACATCAATACATATATTCACATATACGTATCATTTCATTATCCTTATTATTATTCTTATCATCACCATTAATCATTTTTTTTCTTACCATATTCATATCAATAACACATATACTCATGCACACATATAAATCATAATAAATACATACTTCTATGAATTCATGTTTTTCACTATTGGAAATAGACTTATCACAAGTCTTATTTTCCCTTGAACCTCATATACTAGAGAAGGTGCACTCACCTTAGCTTTGCTTTGATTCGATTCTAATCCTTCAGTTGATTCGGAACGGGATCACGTTCTATATCTACATAATCATACATAGATCTATATCATTATCATAACTAATATACTCTAATGGTTTACTCTTTAGACCAAGAGAAAAGTCAATTTCATCTTTTAATGAAGGTATGCATCGATGCACTACTGATGCATCGGTGCATAAAATGTATTCGATGTTGTATTATTACTGGGATGCATCGATGCATGCCTTATGCATCGATGCACTAATTGCATTCGATGTTTCCTTATTAATGGGATGCATCGATGCACTACTTATGCATCGATGCACAAATTGCATTCGATGTATTTATTTTAAAAGAGTGCATCGATGCACTACCAATGCATCGATACACCTTCAAACAATTTCTGGGTTTTAACATTGATGCATCGGTGCACTATGAATATGCATCGATGCACTCTGCCCATAACCTCTTTTTGAACCCGAAAAATCCTTCTTTTTGGATTAAATCCTTCATATTTCAACCCCTTTCATATTCCTAACTTTCATATACATAATTAAACTCATTAATATTCATTTATCTCATCTTTAACCTTAATATCCTCTCCTCTTTAGGAATTTCAAGAATCATACCCTATTTTCCACATGTTTAAAATCCAATTATAACACTTAATACTTCTTAATTAAGCTGATGGCAAGTCAAATCCAACTTTAGAACTTCAAAAACCTTTATATAACAAAAGTTTATTTATAAACCCTTAATAGAAATTCCTTTCTAATTCTATCTCTTTGTTGTTTTAAACTTATATAAGCTTTCCTTAAGCTTATATAACCCTCAAAGACTCGAATCCAACTTAAAACTTTCAAGAAATCAAAAGCTAAATCAAACTTACCTTTGCTCTTGGCTTCCACGTGAAGAAGAAGAAGAAAGGAGAAGAGAACTCTGGAGAATTCTCTCACTTTCCACGTGTATATAATTCCATTTTTTTATTCCTTAAATGATCAAATGACCATTTTACCCTTTATTTCCTTTAATAATTACTAAATAACCTTCATCATATATATCCAATAATCATTGAACTATTTCATTCTTCTACTTTAGTTATCAAATTCTGAAACTTTACAAATTGGTCACTAACCCATAATTTGGGATGTTACAGAGCAGATCGTTGAATCCCTTGTATTCGTTTCAACAGAATTCGCTTGCGTTTAAAGATATTCTCGAAGGAACTCTCCTTCCAAACTATGATCGCTTTCTTATTCTCTTCCACCGCATCCACAAGAGAATCTTTATTTTTATCCCAAGCTACACTAAAGATTCTGTTAAAATCTTCATGCGTAAGCCAAGCTGCTTCAAATCTAAAAGGTCTTCTCTCTTTATCAACAGGAATTTCCAAATTCGTGTTTATCAGAATCGGGTTATGATCAGAGTACACTCTTGTTAATGTAACCACCCTAAGGTTTGGGAAGTAATCGATCATTTCCATATTATGAAGTAACCTATCGAGTCTTTCCTGAAGAATGACTCTACCATGCAGGTATCTAGTCCAAGTAAACTTACTACCAACATAACCAGCATCCATAAGATTACATCTATTCCAGTGATCACGGAACTTGATGATACGGTCCATACAATCGGAGTTACTACCTAATCGTTCTTCTAAAGTAGCAAAATCATTAAAGTCGCCCATTATTATCCAAGGCTGATCAATAGTTGTGGAATAAGCGTAGATATTCTCCCAGGCTTCTTTCTTTTTAAGTGAATGAGGTTGTGTATAGACCGTAGAAAGCAACCATCTTCTATCGTCTTCTTTAATTTCACAGTGAATAACCTGATCCGTGTGCTGCCGAATAATAACCTCATGCGAACTCGAGTTCCAAAGAAGAATCATACCTCCCCGGAGGCCTTGAGTGAGAACCTCAAAGTGCATATCAAACTTCAATTTTTCCTGAAGCAACGGCCCAGTATAAGTCTTAGCTTTCGTTTCAAGTAGACAAATCATGGTAGGATTATCCGCCCGAATCAACTCTCTACTGTTCCTGATAAAATTATTATTACCTACTCTACGACAATTCCAAGAAATTAACTTCATAAAGAGAGATTATTATTCGTGCAAGCCTCAACGGCCATCGTCACATTTGTACAAACACCTTGTTCTGATCCACTCTGATCGGCAACAAAACCCCGAGTAAATTGAAAATCAGATTCACTAATAACGTTGTCAACTTCCATAACTATGTCTCCCTAAAATTCCAAATTCTTGCTCACTTCCATTTTCGACTCCATGAAAACTCTATGGCTTTTTCCCCAACTATTTTTACTACCTGACATTCCACCCTGTTCACCTCTCTTAGAAGAGAGTTTGGGAGATTTAACTAACTCAACTGATTTCCTACGAACCTCACCTTCCGAGCTCTCTGCCAAATAACTTGCATTAGCTCTGCTGCTACCTTCTTCACTTCGGATCAGTCTCCTGTCTGTAGATGCCAACTTCATCTGATTAGTATTTCTACGCACCTCTTGATTTCAGCGTTGATCCTCCTTCACCTTACTCATCTCATCTACATCAATATTCTTCAGACTATCGAATCTATTATTCTGTCGTAATTCATTAATTCTACCACTTAGGTTCTTCTGGTTAACCCTAGTTCCACGAACCCTCCTTTGAACCAACATCTAGGGGTCGTATCTCTCCTTAGGTACTTCATTCTCTTCATGTTGAAAATTCTCCTGTTCAACTTCCACGTAACTACCTTGATGTTCTTGATCCTGTGGATCTCTATTGACCTCCCTGTTCGTCGGAGACGCTTTCTGTTTCGCTAAGCAGTTTGTGACTCTGTGCCCCACCATACCACAGTTGAAACAGATCGAGTGCAAACCCTCATATTCAATATTGTATACCTTTTTTCCGATGCGTACTTTGGACAATAAGGAAGAGCCTAGATCAATTTCCACGCATATTCTAGCAAAACGTCCTCTTGTTGACCAAGCTGTATGATAGTCAATCTTGAGTGGTTTTCCGACTAACTTCCCTATGTTACATAGTATACTTTCCTCAAAGTACTCGATAGGGAGCCCTGGGATGTGAATCCACACTGCCGTAGAAGGAATGCTTGCGTTCGCTGCCACAAAATTGGGGCGCCATCTCTGCACCGTGATGTAGTGATCCATGATCTTCCAAGGGCCGTCTATGAGAACCTTTACTCTATCCAGCATATTCTGAAATTTAACTGCATAAAACCCATACCCAAGATCGATACATTCAAACTCACCTTCTAATTTCCACAAATTTGTTAACCTACCGACTAGGGTTTTGTAAGCCAATGTTCTACCCAAAATCTTAATAATTAAAGCCTTTCTCCATGGTTTCCTCAACTTACCTTTCAATTCTTGGGGGATTAAAACCGTCGGGATGTCATCCCCTTCGGGAATAACTTCATCATCAGAATCTTCATCTTCATCTTCAGTCGAGAATTGAAAGTTTCCGGGAAGAAGGTAGGGCTTATCACCGCATCCTTCCAAGATCTTCTTGGCAATTCCTCTACGGGAGCACCAACACCTTCCATTGGACGGATTCTTTTGTGAATTCTTACTGCATTGCCTTCCCCTTCCACCGCCTGGGTCGCCTTGGTGACCGGCGGAGACTCCTCTTCCTCTTCCATTTTGGTGAAAAAGTCCTTTAGGATATTTGGAACAATTTTTTTTTACTATTTTTTATCAGAGTAAATCCTCACGGTAATCTGTTTTGTCTGGTCCCTCTTCTCACGTTGATCGCAACTTGAAAGTAGGTAAAATCTCGGCGGAGTGGAGAGTTAATACGTCACGTGTTGACAGAGAGGAAGAGACATGTGAAAATCATTAACATGTTGCAAGAAAGTTTTCACGCGAGATAGATGAAGAGTGATACCAATATTTGGAACAATTTTTTTTTAAAGTCAACCAATTCATACGTGTCACTGTGTAGAAGCCATGGGCATTCATGTTCAGCTTCAGAACTAAAACCGAACGACTCATAAGAAGCTTGCACTTTTAAACACCGGAATATAAATAAACAATTACTTCTACCAACCCATGTTAGGTCGAACAATTTAAGATTTGGGGTTTATTCCACAAGAGATCCCCAAACTATAATCTCCTTCTAAATATTCTATTCTCAACAATATAATAATCAGAACTGAGAAAAAAAAGTAGAAAGGAAAAATGATTGATTTTAATGTCTTCTGAGTTTGATTCCTTCAGGCAGAAATGTTTTTGTTAAACTTTTTCCTTCACCAAAATATTACGTCCAATCAAATGATGGTATGTATCATTGATTGATTATAACCCGTATAAACAATAGTCAGGTAACGAAAAATGAAAAAAAAAAAAGCAAAATAATATAGATAATTTAAATATTAAAATAAATTATTTTAAACTTTAAGAATTATTTTGAAATGACAAAAATGATTTGAAAATCTCTTCTACAATTAACTTAAAAAAATAAAATTTGATTTTTGTTTATATAAGATGTTGAATATAAATTTTAAGGAAATTTAAAGTAATTTTTATAAAATTCTATCAATTAAGATTTGATATTCAAAATTTTAAGGATAATAAAAATAATTTTAATGAAATTTTATCTTTTATAAGGATTAAAATTTGATGCATTAACAATATAAAATTTCATGTATCTATATTATTATAAAATATTAAAATTAAACCTATTTCTAATAATATATTGTCTAATTCATTAGAACAACAAATATTCGCCCTTCTGATATAGCGATGATTTAATTGCTCATAAATAAATAAAACAATGACTTGATTGCTGATCTAACAGCAAAGGGGGAAAATTGTTCAATAAAAGGAAAACTCACATTGAACCTGAAACTTATCCCATCGGATAATGCAAATCACTGGTAAGACAAGTTTAAGATTCGAATGCTAACACTTACAAAATGTACCCTTTCGTTTATATCCCAATGGAAACAGCTGGCTGAAAGAATTGGCATGCATGGTTGTAGACGACCATAAATCATAAGAGAAAAAAGTGAATGAAAAATACTGTACAGTGCTATAAAAATGCCGGGAATGGCCTGCCCGACATAGCTATAAAAAGCTTTATATTCAGGTTATAAACATATCTACCGTATAAAACGTCTTTTGTCTTTAATGGTGGCCTCTTCTAAGCACAGACAAAAATCCTCCTGAAGATTTCCGTCGATCCTCACCTTCATCTCCTACCTGTTTTACAAATTTATCCAGCGTTAAACTTTCTATATTGATGTTCATATTCATTATTTGTGCTTCGCTGTCCAGATTGTGCTTTAAGAGAAGGAAGAGAGTGACTGTTCGAAAATAAAAGAGAACAAAAAGGCCATTAGCAGAGAATGAAAACAAACCTCCTTGGCAATTTGCTGTAAAATCTCTATGATTTCAGCGAAATCGGGTCTTAGTGCCGGATCTTGCTGCCAGCATCTCTCGAGCAGCTCGGTGAGCCTCGGGTTAGCATGCTTTGGAATTGTAGGACGTAGACCCTAGAATCAATATGAATTTTAAAACAAAAGTGACCGCCATTTGTCTAAGCACTACAAAAGTAATCCTGTTCTAAACCTTAAGATTAAATGGATAGAGACAGAGGGCAAACCTTTTGAACCACTCCAACAGCAGCTTGTAATGGGGTTAAGAACTCATATGGAATCTGAAAATGCAAACAAAAGCAAATAACCAGGGGAACCAACGAACATACCAAAACAAACCAGCAAGCATCTTCAGGTATAAGTAACCCGAACACATCAAAGAAAAGATAGCGACCGAGAGAATACCTTTCCAGTTAACAATTCCCACAGTACAATTCCAAAACTAAAAACATCAGCCTTGTGATCATATGGCTTGTGTTCAATTACCTTCAATGCAAAAGAACTGTCGTAAGAAAATGAGGAGATGAACAACCAATTAGAGGAGGAATGACATAATCTAAACTCAAATGGATTAATGGTATAACCAATTTA
Organism: Hibiscus syriacus; assembly: GCF_006381635.1. Lineage (NCBI taxonomy): Eukaryota > Viridiplantae > Streptophyta > Magnoliopsida > Malvales > Malvaceae > Hibiscus > Hibiscus syriacus. Next base: position 4,443,177 of record NW_024062795.1, read on the forward strand.
CTTAAAGATGAAAACAAAGGCAAGAATGAATAAAGAGAGCAAACTGATTACAAGTCTCTTGTCCTTTCTAGTCATAATAAAGATACAAAAGCGAAGATGAAGAGGCAAATAAACCAATACCTGAATGTTTTAAAATATCTAATATCTAGGAGGACAACTTTTGCACTTTAAATTACAAAAAAAAAAAACTAGCGAACGCATGGCTTTAAACTAGGGTCAAAAATGAAGAAAACAACTTGGATCATGGTTCATCAAGGATTTCAGTTCTCTAATTAACTTTTACCGGAAATTAACTAACTGGATCAGCTTGCATTCATTAAGGCAAACCACATTTCTAGAACATGGTACACCGCTTATGATTACCATATCCTTTTTTATAATTCAAGGGACACCCAAAGGAGAGTTTAGGGATATTCATGGAACATTTTCAAACGCTTTTGCAATAAGACCTCACCTCAGGAGCCATCCATCTATATGTTCCAGTTTCAGCTGTCATAACTCCAGATTGAGCTTTCACTCTAGCAACCCCAAAATCAGCAACCTTGACCACCTGTAATGCAAAGCCATTATTAGAATTTGACCACAATAAAATGTTCCCAAAAAAGGTTTCAGGAAAGGAGTAATTCGTGAGAAGCTTAAGTCAATTCGATGTATAAACTTAAGTAACTTCAATCATCTTACTTCATTTTCATCCATTAGAAGATTGGCAGCCTTCAAATCCCTATGGATTATATTATTTTGATGTAAGTAGTTCATTCCTTTAGAAATATCTATTGCAACTTTAAGCAAGGTTGGAAGCTTGAAAACACCCTTGTGTTTGTGAAGGTAGTCATATACACTTCCACCAGACATAAATTCTGTAGAGAGAAAAGACAAAGAAAACTAGCATTAGCATTTTCTTTCAACTACAAGAGAATAACCAAGTGAGAAAGATCAATAATCATACATTTCACTTTCATCAAGTTAATAAAGACAACTAATGAATCAGTAGGGTACCTGTTATTATAAACAAGTTTGGTGGCTTGGTACATGCACCAATAAATTGCACAACGTTCTTATGCCGAACTTTCCTGCACATTTGAAGGAAAATTGTTGGTGAGCAGAATAGATTATTCCTGGAACTAAGAAGCATTACATTTTGATAAAATAAAAAATCTGCAGATGCCATATTGTTAGAATTTAAAGTTAGAATCATTGAGACATTTCATCACGAACCTCATGATAAAAACTTCCAGGGCAAACTCTTTCTGCAAATCAGTATTTATACTCTCAGGCTTGAGGACCTTAATAGCCACTTCCTGACTACAGTAAGTACCTTTAAACCTAAAAAAGATAAAAAGGAAAAATATTATATGAATGAAAGCTTAAAAGAATCTTCATAAGAAATTAATTAATTAACTTACAGATCCCCATATGACCCAGATGCAATTTTGTTCCCAAACTTCAAGTGTCTAGGATCAATTTCCCAAACATCAGTCCCATCACTAGGAATCGCAACGTGATTCTGATCACCATTTGACCCCATTTTCTCATAGTCCCTCCTAGGAGAAAAGGAATGTTGCTTCAACCAAGATTGCTTCTGCAGAAAACCAATTGAAAGAGAAAAACTGAGTTTGAGTTGCTCATAATAAAATACAATCTTTTAGCTAAAAAATTATAACTTTCACAACAGAAATGTCCATTTCTCTATTAACATTCAGCATGTCAGCAGTAATGTGGTACCAATCACTTACGGCTGAAAGCATGTAATACATCCAAAGAGCTTATGCAGATCAGAAGACACATATTAATCAATAAAGATTTAAAGTCCGTCATCAAACTACTTAGAACTAGTTGACGTTGGCCAGATGTAAACCTCCAGTGAAGAGTGACAAAAGGGTTAACGGTGCATGAAAAGTAATAATTCAGAATGATATCATAAATAATCATTTCAAGTACTCAAAAGGCCGTAGACCTATTTACAGCTGAATAATTTTGCAGGGCTTCATTACAAAAGCTATAGAAAACAACAAAAGACAAATAGCTCAAACATGTTTCTAAATTGGACTCTCAATAAACCTGTATGTTAGCATAATCCGGAAACATAAAAATGATAAGCACACTCAGTGCAAGAGAATATAAGCTATGCTGAATCGCTGATAGGACGGATGGATGGATTACCTCAACTTTTAACACTTCCTTTTCCAAAGCAACTTTAAGCTGCTCTGTCTCCTGACAATTTCATATCACAAACATGTCAAACAAGTTCTAGAAATATTATAATTTTCTGGTAGATAAACGCTTAAACCATTTAAGTACATTAAGCACCAATGCCGTTCACTAACTGAAAGCTTAATATGAGTGTGAAAGGAAAAAATAATTGCCCTCTAAATTAACAAATAGAAATCACAAATTGAGGAAATGGACAGTTTATAAAATTTTTAAGGAATGATAGAAACAGTTCTATTGACAGATAAGCATAAAATACTGGGTCTGTAATTTTTTATTCTAGTCAAATGGTCAGTGCAAAAAAAAAATTATGTCCATATGTAACATATTATAATGAAATGTACCTCATAAGGCCAACCATCAACAACAAAAACATCCAAGGAGTAACCATCAACGGTGGAAAATGCATGTGCTTCCTGGATGTTTAGCCCAATCTCAGCAAGCAATGCAGTCAACTGCAAGTATCACACGAGCAAGATCCAATGGAATGAGAAACAATACTGAATTGTGTCTCACATATAAGGTCAAGGACACAATACTGAAGTAATTCAAGGTATAAAAATAGTTGTTTCTGCAAGAAAAATGACTAGCCTAAGAACAGTATAAATTGTCAGGAGCTTAGATGGAATTTAAGATGCTTCTTTATCTATTATTTTATTCCAAAAATCCAAGTGTTGACCATCCAAGTTCTTAAAGCAACAACTTCAAAATAACAAGATGAACACAAAAATTTACATTTCTATTTGACGAACAAAATTATATATACCTGACTGAGAAGTTTAGGTTTGTCTTCTGTTGAAAACATAATTTCATGCATGGGACTGCATCAGCAACAATTAGAAAACAAAGTAAATTTTGCCGTCCAAATGGATAGAATATAATGACACATGTATCAGTCTGTGAACAGAAACAAAGATGGACAAAAGTTGAATATGTCGATAGATGTCATCGTCACATGAACATGCAAAAACACACCTAAACCGCATATTTTAAAGATAGTGAGGATTCATGGCTCTAAGTAAGAAAGTTGAAGACGAGCTTATCAATGCACTACTGAGTATTTAAAAGAAATAGCATATAATATTGGAAAATGATAAGAAAATCCAAAGGAAGCTCTTGACAAGGGACTTTTAAAGACAGAATACATACTGGGAAAAATGTGAATTGGCATGTACAGAGCTATCACCATCTTCATCTTGAGATTTATTTGCTTCAAGTGCAAGGGCTTCCAGATTAGCGGATGAGCCAAAGGCAGGAGGCGGATGTATGCTGACAATCCAAAAGCCAGCTAAAATTGTCAGCACTGACACCAACAACAATCAAGATGCAAAATGACCAACAAAAATATTGAAAGGAAAAAATCAAAAGATATCAGCCCCACACATGTTTTATGAAATGTAAATCACAGATGGCAAAGTTTTTAAAATAAAACCTCTGTTTTATAGAGTGTTTTGGAGAACATTGAGCAGACTCCCCACACATGGGATTTGAAACAGCTGAATTTCCATCAGAAACAGATTGGACCTACAAAAGAAGGAAACCACCATGGTGCGTTTGACTATAAACAAAAGTTCACAACAAAGTACCAAAACATTTGAAAACAAATATAATATAAAAAAACCAGCTAATTGGAACTGGAACCTGAAAACTTTCAATTTACAAGGCCTGATAAGGCAAGGTACACCAAATCAGATGATTCATGACAGTAACCTATAAGCATCCCATCATTCTAAAGATTTGACAAAGAAACATAACAAATTTAAACTTGTACTGAAAAGGTAAAGCAAATCATAGTACCCCGTAATGAAATTGAAACCTAAGAAGAAAGAACAAGACACCTGCACAAGCCGGACTTCCATTGCCGGTCTATTGGCAGGATCATGAGCCAAATGCAGTAATATCTTGTGCATAAGAACATCTTCTGCCCTTTCCACATTCACATCCAACGCATAGCTGCAATGAGTAAACTCGCGCTTAATTAAAACAACTAATGATTAAATCAAAACAAAATGAGAAAAGGATGAATCAAATCTGCTTCACTCTACTTATTTCTGATCTTATAGGCAACAAGCCAAAAATCAACAAAAAAACATGAAGAATCAAAACAATAATTAAAAAGCAAAACAAAACCTTAAGCAAAAAATTCATATTAAACCTTACTGATTTAGACAAAATATTAAGACAAACAGTTCCTTAGCTAAGTTAAATGCGAAGAACAAAAACCAAACAGAGGAAAAGGATAAAAAGGAATCTCCAAGTTGAGATTCAGTATCTCAAATTTTTCAAAAAGAAAAAGAAAATTATCATAACAGATACGGATAAAAGAACATGAAAAATATGTAGAAATATTACTAGTATTTGTTTTTGTATTTTATGCATGCAGGTAAATTTTCAAGAAAAATAAAACAAAATGTAAAAAAGGAGATACCGAGTAGGGAGACGATTGAAGTGAGCCCAAAGCTCGTCATCGAAGCCAGGCCGATTAGACTCTTCTAGGTCGGAATCACGTAGCCGCCGGAGCACCTCATTGTAGACCTCGAGCTTTCGCCGCTGTTGCCGGCTCTGCAACGGCGACAAATCGTTCGCTTTGCTCACGTAACTCTCGTTATCCTCTATCACCATTGAAAAAACAAGAAGAAAACAAAAAAGCAATGAAAGGGGGAAAAATAAAATGCTAGGCAAAGGCCTAAAAAGCAAGGCAAGGAAAAGAAAGGCGTGAATGAGATGATCTTTTGCTTTTCATTTACGTTGAGATTTATACGGGAAAACCGAAGATTTAACAAAAAAAATGTTATATGTAAATTACGCTTTTAGTCACTCCGTAGAAACTTTCGATAGTTTAATTTGTAAAATTAACTTGTTTGTTTTTTAAATATAAAATTAACTTGTTATATTTACTAATTATTTATTAAAAATGTATTTGAGGTTAACAGTATTTTAGAGTTACAAGTAATGTTAAATAAATAACTTTTAGGGAAAAAGTAATTTTAAAAAATATTTTTTAATTTAAACACAAAAATTAATATTTTTAGTATTTACATTTGGAAAAATACTTTTAGTCAAATTATAATCTTGACCTTTCTTTCTTATATTATTAGTATATGTTTATTATAATTTATAATTTTATCAAAATATAATTATTTTATTAATAAGTTATTTAATGAGTTGAAAATTTTTATATCTTTTCATGTCAAATTTTTTAGATAAAAATTATTTAAAATTTATATATTATCATAAAACATATAAAATTTTAAAAAATGTTTTTAAATATTTTTTTATAATTTTATTATGATTTAAATTGATATATTTTATATTATAACATTAAAAAATTGAATATCGTTTAAATGTATATTTTAAATTTATAGTCATTGTCTTCTATAAAAATTAATGATAATATTAAATATTTAAATTCTAAATTAAATAATTTAAAAACACTAATCAAAATCACTTTTGTACAACTATTTTAAAAAATAACGATGAATAAGGTCTTAATATTTAATTTTTTATTATCTTTTGACTGTCATCAAATATTCATTCATAATGAAATTAATATCAAAATATTTTTATTTTTTCTATTTTTTTAGTTTTTCTAAAAAAATGATATTTTTTTTTAATTTTTTAATATCATCTTAATTTGATATGTTATCTCTATTGTTAGATTATTGTGAAATTGAGATATATTATTCTTTCTTTATCTCTAACTGTTTTGATCTAACAGAAAATATTTTCAATAACGATACAAAAAAATGAATCTAAAATTTTAAATTGAAAAATATATATTTTTTAACATATTATTAACAAATTTAAAAAGATACTTTACAGTTAAGTGATAGAAAAATAAAATTAAAAAATAAAATGATAAAATCAAAAAAATTGAAATTGAATAATCAAAATAGAAATAAAGATAAGATTAACTACCAAATAAATATGATTTATCCAAATGTAAATTATCTTTCATCCAATTGTATAAATATATTTTATTTTTTTATTTGGTTTAGGGGATTTTTAACGATGCATTTATTTTATTGCGTTTTATTTATTTATTGGCAACTAGTTAATTTTTATGAAAAATTAAAAATAACTAACAATATTTGAAATTGTTTTTTAATGGGTGGACTTCTTAAAGGGATTTGGGTCTGGTCAAATTAAGTGAGGTGAAAAGGTTAAGCCACATCAGATGATCAGACTTGATAAGGCTGCGCAACTTTGTATATTTCTCCCTTCTTTTTCGAAGTTCTGTATCGTAAAATTATTAAATTATGTGAGGTGTAATCACTAATTAATCCTTATGCAAGCCACGTCAGTAATACGTTCAATAGTTAAATTAAATAAAGTGAAAATAAAACAATTAAATTAAATTAAATTAAATTAAAATGAATAATCCCCTATGAATCCGTAATGAAAAGCCACCACCCACTGATTTGGATAAGGTTTTGATTTCGAAAAGACAATTATACCCCTTTAGTTTTTTTGGGACACGTCATTCCTAATAAATAAAGTTTGGACGTATTACAAGTGTTCTCTTTGATTCAAATGTATGTTCCCCTCTTTATTTTTCTTTTTGTGGACCTAAATGTATATTCCCCACTTTTTTTTTCTTTTTTTGAAACCGGACTTTTTTAATATTCCAATATAATTAGAATAAAATAATGAGTTAAAATAATATAATTTAAAAATTTTAAAAAATGCTTAAACTAAAAAATAAAAAACTTGAGCTTAATTTAAATAATTTGAAAATATTTAAACTAGAATAAACAAGTTTGATTATGGGATCTTAAATTTTTTTAAATATCTTCTGTACATTAAATTAAGACATTATTGATAATGTTGATTTTGTAATTGAATCTCATGCGAATTTGTTTTCACTAAAATGCCAAATGAACCAAAACGGTCCCGATTAAAGGAAGATGGCATGTCTTTTTCATATACGGAAAGGGAAGACGACACCGTGAGCAAAATAAGCCATCTCTCATCACTGCTTGGAGCAGTAGTCAGTTTGTAGGGTCACCTCGTATAAAGTAGCTTTATTATTTGACATAATGAAACTGTTCTTTTTCCCTTATGCGGTAACGTTTGATTGTGTTATATTTTAGGCTTACATGCTTGAGTAGTCGAGTTGAATTAGGACCGAAAATGTCTGTAAAACAAAGAACAACCTATAAATACATAATCTAGGACACTCTTTTCCCCTTTCACTATCGCGATTGAACTTCGATTCGATCTTCGTATAAAGTGATTTTTAATGAGGTTTTTTTCTCCTTTAAAAAATAAAAACTACAAATACATGTGATATTTTATTTATTTTATTTATTTTTTTAAACAATTGTTAGTTGAAAGGAGGTAAAGAAAAAACTTATTCCTAATGGTTATTAAACCTACAACCTAAAGGAGAAAGGGGTTGTCAATTTAGAGTTTTTACTCACATGTTATAGAGATTATTGATAGGTTTTTCTATATTTAAGTAAGAATAGTGATGAATTTAGAAATATTTTCAAAGTAGATACATATATTAATAAGATAAAATTTTATATATGAACGAGTACAAATAAAATTTCAAGATAATCACAAATAATAAAATAAATAATTTTAAATTTTCTGATCAACATTTATCTACCTTCAAATAAAAATGGATCTGCCACTAGAAAAGAGAATAATAAAGGAAATAAAGGTTTTTTTATATTAAAATTACAATAAAAGTGATTAATTTTAATTTGATCGATAATTTTATAAGTTTGCAAATTGAATACATTTAGGTATAATTATTTATTTTATAAAAAACTATAAGGATTATAGGTAATTTATATATCGTATAATGTAACTTAAGTGGGAAAATAATAAACATGAACATATTTGAGTATTTGTATAAAGAACTTCAACCACATGCTTTCAAATTTTAATATTAAAGAAGAATACATTTTAAGTTATGTAGAAATTATAATGTTTAAACTATATAATGAAATGTAATGTAATGAAGAAGGTCATGGTCTTTCAATTTTATATTATATACTAATAATGATATTAATTTAGATAAATTTAATCTATATATGTTTTAATATATGATAAACTATATATAGTGATAAAAATAATATTGTTCTCTTTAAAGATATTGAGTATAAATTTTTCGAATATATGTTTGTTTATTATCAATTAATTTAAAATTATATACATATATTATTTTATAATTACCTCATATTAATAAAAAAATAACACAAAATGTGCATATAATTTATATCAAATCAAATATATTCATACATATATATATATATATATATATATATATATATATATATAATAAAAGTATGTTTTAGTAAATATAAAATTCAAAATCAAAATATTGTTTATTTATTGAAGGCCGAGAAAGAACATGAATGATAAAAGATTATTATAATGTATATTTAATCAAATTGTCTTTGTTCTATATTTTTAACAAGTAAAATTCTAAATATTTAAATAAAAATTATTTATATAAAAATTTCATCTGTTGATAATATATTACTTGAATATTTAAATATATCATGTATTATTTTTATTTTAATTAATATTAAATTTTATATAATTTATGTAAAAATATATTAAAATTTTACATCAACATTTAACTATATGTGTCGGTTTGTTCAATTCGTAATATTCAAAAGACAAATGCTTTATTTTTGGAAGTCTACCAAAAGATGATATATTGCTACTGTTGAAATTGTCTTTCAAATGAAGTATTTCTAAATTCGTCAATCTTAGTTCCGACACATTATTAACGAGTACAATTGTTTAAATTTATTGTTTCAAGTTACATGTAATTATAAGCCAATATTAAACAAAAAATATTTCATATTTGAAAATTTATGGATCAATTAAATTTTTATTTGAAAAAATACAATTAATTAATCATTTTAATTGTTATTATATAATCTAAAAGCCATGTTTGATTGGTTAAAATATTATTTTACTTAAAAATTATTTAAAGCTAATAATTTACTTTTTCTTTCTCAAGCTATGGATTATCCTTATTATATAACCTAAAATATTTACTTTGATTGGTATGATCATTATTATAATAATAAAAAACATATTTATAAGCATAATTACTAAAAATAATTGTGTTCCAGTAATCTCTTTCTCAACAATAAACTAAGGACTAATCAGAACTAATTTATTATCTTTGACAACAATAAAATTAAATCACCAGTATAATAAGTGAAAAAACTTATTATTTCACCAGTATAAAATTAAATCACCAGTATAAAATTAAATCACCAATGTCAAATAATTATTGCAATTTGGCCGAGATAGAAAGCATACGAGGGTAACAAAGTTATGCTATTGCAAATGAATATACAGAATGAGAAAAGAATTGTGGGCTCAAATACAGCAGCATCCTGATTAACATAAATAACAGATCAAGCAAATATGAGTTTCCAGTTGATTTGAATTACATAACAAAGAGAAACAAAAGCTTTCAAACTTTATTGATTAAAGAATATTATAATACAACCGACTCTCTAGATGTTACCGTTCATTTTGACCAACGGAAAGTGATGAACAATGTATCAGATGCCACAATAAAAGCTTAGTAGTCACATTACTTGAAATTTCAGGAATAAACATGACCAAAACAGTGAATTTCAATGAGAAAACAACTTGGTTTTCATGGATCCACTTGTACCTACTCCGATAAGACTGAAACTTGATATTCAGATCAGTGTGTGCAGAATACGAGATTCGCAGGTGACAAGAAGTAACATGATCTGGAAGCAAGTACCTAAACAACATCATGAAAAGAACATTAACATGCAACCAATTTTTTTTACAATTCTCAAACCATACATTTATAATTAATATGAAGAGAATTAGATGACGCTAGAGAAATGAGAAAAATGAATGTGCTGGTGTGGAAGGAGGAAGAAGATGCAAGGAAGAAGTACATGCCTGGGAATACTTCTACCATCCAAGGCATTCCTCGCTGAAGAAGCAGTTTCAGCATCAGTGAATTGGATTAATGCCTGCCAACAATTGCAATAAATATGAACATCATATTGAAAAAAATGAAATCACCACAGATCCAAAAATCTAAATGCACTTTTGCCATCTCACATGGAATCGCGCAGCCTTTTCAAATGTAGTAATTTTGTGAACAAAACCAAATGCAGAAAATACCTGGAACAAAATTAAATCAGAAACAAGTACATATCACAAATACAAATAAGAAAAGAACATTATAAACCGTCACAAAGATAGGTATAATGTAAAAGTCTTTGTTAACAAATCCAAATGGACAAGAAATAAGTGCAGAATGACACCTGTGCATACATGGCTCAAGATAGACCTTAGAAAGGAGTATGACGTACATGATAATATTTCCAAACTGTCTCCAACAAAGGAATATAAATAGGGGCATAACCATATGTGATTCAACTGATTTCGATAAAAAAATCTGCAATCTCCAACAAAGGTAATTGTTTAACTCATTTTAAATCTATAAGAAACAGTTTTGTGCTCTCATATTAAAAAGCATATTCCTTAAAATACAGGATTTAAGAAAATTAAGCATCTCTCATCAGTCGTAGAAGAAATAACACACGAAAATAGAAGTGATACTTCATACATGGCAGTTCACAAGATTTTGATGAACTAAATTAGGCCACTTTTAGAGTCTAGACATAGAAATTCAAGATGTCTCCATTTAGTCATACAAATATGCTCATTCCTTAATCTAGAGCACCTGAAGCAAAAAGAGGCTTTAAAAATTCTAGAGAGCCAATTCTTATAGCAGAAATAGAATAGAGAATCTGTAACAATTGAAGGCATTTAGTTGAGAAATGCATGCCAGTAATAAGCACTTACCAAGTGAATCGTCTTAATGGTCACATCATTAGCTTCCACACCTTCAATGGTAACTAGCAAAACATTTTCTGAGGTATCTCTGGAACTCTTGTTGTTGGCAATTTCATGTCTGTTTGAATATTGAATATATACATTTTTTCCACGAACCTGTGATGGCTCTGTTGATGAAGCATAATATGAAACCATCGAAATAGCCTGATTTAAGTCTACCTGAAAATAAAAGTAACATAATTAACATAAAAACTAACCGATCAACCTACAAATATTCTCTAAATTTCACTGCATGAAATTAACCCATCGATATTCAACCTAGAAGAAGAAGAATAGAACCCAAATGATAAGTTAACCCCAAACAAATCAAAATAAACCATTATCCAAGAAAATTCAAAATCCAACCCGATTGGCGGTGAAGTAACACATCAATGTTTACACATTCTTTTCTTGAAGATTCTAATATGATTACAAGGCTGTATATGTGTCTGATTTCAAATAAGAATAAACTCACACACAACTGCTGACAAAACTGCTCTAACTCGGGTCACATAATAACATTTCTTTTACACTTTCAAATGTGAAAAGCATCAGTTCCCCATCCCAATTTACCACCAAATTAAAAAATAATAATAACACTTTGCAATTATGCAATTAACCATCAAATTTACTCATCAAAACATTAAAAAACCAGCTAAATATAAACGTATGCAAAGAAAACAAATCTCACAAAAAGAACTCATACTTCGACAAATTGAAGGAACACACTGAAATTTACACTAGAAAATCAAATTCCCAAAATAGTAGACAATCAACAATTGATTGCCCTTACATAACACAAATTGAACATTATTTTTCGCTGACACAAAGCAATCCATAAACTATAAACAAAGAACTTCAAAAAAAAATGGAAGGATTTATAAGCTTACAAATTCAACAAAAGCTTGGTTTCGATTGGCGCCGACATTGCACTTAGTGTTAACGATCTTCCCAAAGGGTTTACAGAGCTCGACGAGTTCCTCTTCTGAACACTCCCATGGGTATAACGGAATTTCGACCAAAAATCAAAACTCGGTCACGAAGCCCGAAGACTTTGTCCATTTGCTTTGAAGAGGAAATTCGAAGAGGAACCCTATGGAAGTGAGCGTTGAGAAAATCAATGGAGAGATGAGAAAAGACTTTGTCCATTTGTTTTGAAGCCTCACACCAAGAAGCACAGAAGTGAAGGATAAGCGGTGCACCACTCTGGGTTCTTTTTTTGTGTTCTTTCATAACCAAGAAATATGTAAAACCTGAAATATGAACGTCAAAAGCAAATATCTAAGCTAAATCGAAGAAGAAGAATAAGAAGATTTCAGCGGAACGAAAGGCAAGAGAGAAGGCTATTTTAGACAACGGGGACGGGAATGAGTAAATACCTAAGGGAGAGGAGGGATAGACATTCCCGGGAATGCAGTAAAAAAATTTCTTGTTGGTATTAATTTTTCCCGGCACTTGGTAATACAACCTATCCAAACATGGGTATATTCATCCAAGAAAATAATATTCCTCTCAGGAAATAAATATATCCTGAACCAAACGGGGCTTAAAGGTTTTAAATCCTTTACTGCAAATCGTGGATCATGTTTGAGAATCAACTATTAAAAAAAACAATTCCATTAACATAATTCAGCAACTTTGGGCATAACAATCACTAGAACCCATGTTTTTTAAAACTAAGATTTTTTATAAACGTTTTCTTAATGAGAAATGTTTAAATTTAATCAATATACGATTTGATTTTAAAATATTTTTATAATAAATAATTGTTTTCTAATGACCAATAGAAAATTATAATTTATTTTATTATAGAACAAATTAAATAATGAATAATGATGTCTGATTCATCATTTGAAGGATAATTTTGGCTTAATATTCTTATATAATTTAAATTTAATGTTGGAGGATGCACACACACGTGGCTGGAGAAGATAGGATAAGAGTTGGTATCTGGACAGAGGGAGGAATTAATTAATCCTCGTTTGTTTGGTTTTGGATTTGGTGGTTGCCGTTTTACTGAAGGTAATAGTTGACGTGGCAAAAGTAGCCTTTGGGCTTCACCAAAGGTCAGGCGAGGGGCACACTGCCCGCGAACCAAGGTTTACTTTGAACAAAAACACGTTTTTTTAAGGGATTCAAATTCGAACAATTATATTAATAAGATATTAATAAATTAAAAAATTTGATATTTAGAAAAATATTGGTGAATTTAAAAATATTTTTAAAGATTGATAAATGTATGTTAATAACACAAAATGTATAAATAGATAATATAAATAAAATTTCAGATCAACATAATCGATAAAATAAATAATTAATCTTTTGCAAGTTTCATCCTCGTTGTAAAAGGTTGGTTTTGACTCACCTTTGTTCTGCGGATGACTTATTAATCTTTTGCAAAGGTTCGTTAGATTCTGTGATTGGGATCCAAAATGTTCTTGATCAGTTTTATGTGTATTCCGAGTTAAATCTTAATGCTTCTAAAACTGAGTTGTTTGCATCTGGGGTTTCTGTGGAGGTGTTGGGAAGCATTCAACGCACTTCCGGGTTTCAGGTGAGGCAGCTTCCGGTGCGTTATTTGGGGGTGCCATTGGTTACTAAGAAGCTGTCAGAGAAGGACTTTTCTGTCCTACTTGATCGAATTAAGTTGAGGTTGGGGCAATGGTCGGCTAAGCATCTTAGTTACGGGGGAAGATTGCAGCCTATTAAATCTGTTTTATTCAACATATCTAATTATTGGTGTCGACAGCTTGTGCTTCCCAAAGGTGTGCTCAATAGGATTGAGCAGTTGTGCATTCGGTTCTTCTGGAAAGGGGGAAACCTTCCTTCTGTTGGTGCTCAAGTGGAAACAAATTTGTTCGTTACGGTCAGAGGGGGGTCTCGGCCTTAGGGATATTCACGGATGGAACAAAGCTTGTTTGATGCAGCTTCCTATTAGAGGAAGCTTCCTACTAAAGATAGGCTTTTACGGGTGGGGATGGTTGTTGATGCTCATTGCCTGTTGTCTGGGTTGGGGCTGAGACTAGGGATCATTTGTTCCATGAATGCTCCTTCTCGGTTGGCGTTTGGGCTGCCATCCTAGAATTGTGTGATGTGAGGATAGGGGCTCGATGTTGGCAAGAGGAGATGGATTGGTTGGTTGATCATTTGAAAGGTAAGTCTCTTATCGTTTCCATTCTTAAGTTGGCATGGAATGCTTTCATTTATTTTGTATGGGATGAGAGGAATGCTAGGTTGTTTAATAAGCCTCACAGGGATTTTAGTGTGGTTGGCATTAGATTGCAGGGTAGAAATTTGGGTAGGGATGATCCTGTGAATATAAGGATTTGTTCTAGGTGGAACATTTGAGGTGAACGGTTGGGGTTTTGATGTTTTGTAATGGTGGTTGTGGTTGTGGCTGTATGCCTTGTTGATTGTAACAGTTTTACTGCTTCTTTGGATAATAAAAATGGTTTATCTAAAAAAGAAATAGGTAATTAATTGAAGAAAATTTGGATTTTAGGATGGGAACACAAGTAAAATAAGTAACTAACGAAAGAAATTTCATATTTCATGGTACATATGTGCCCACCCTTAGCCCTTAATGGATCTGTCACTGCAGGAAAGAAAGAAGAAAAATTGTATCCGTAATGAATATTAAACGCACAACCTAAAAGAAAAGAAAAGTATAAATTTAAAGTTTTTTAATCACTTGTTCTATAAATAATTTACAAGCTAAGAAAAAATATTAAAAATAACAATTATTATATGATACATTGATTAAAAATTCACAAAGACATTTGATTTAAAAAAAGAGTTTTTCAATTTATTATATTTATAATGACACTTATTTTAAATTATCCATATAATCATTCGATTATAGGTAAATTATTAAATATATCATTTAAATTTTAAAAAAATATAAATTGATCATTTAAACTATTAAAAAGTTATAAAAAATCATTATTTATTTATTTATAATGAAAATTAATATGATAGTTAATAAAATAAAATAAATTTAATTCTTAAAATTTTTAAATTTATCTTTTCATTTTCTCCTTTATTTTTTAAAATTCATTTTCTCCCAAGGTATGAAAGAAAGTGGGATAAAATCTGCAGAATTATTAAGCATCAATTGTAGGTGGCAACAGTTACGTAAATTACACCTACCTCTCCGTGGTGATTTTCCCAGTATATCACCGGTGACCGGTAATATTATCGATTTAACACCGGTCAGACTATATTTCCCGATCTAACACCCTTAGTAGTAAAGCGCGCCCCTACACCGCGTTATACGATGATTTGGCGCCACGTAAGTATAGCGCGCCCCCTGAACCGCGCTATACGGTGAGCTGGCGTCACGTGGGTATAGCGCGGCCCCTGCAGCGCGCTATATGCCACGTAGGGGTATAGCGCGGATCAGGAACCGCGCTATACCTTTACTCCCAACATAATTTTATATAGCGCGGGGCAGGTATCGCGACATACCTTTACTCTGACATAATTTTATATAACGCGGATCATGTACCGCGTTTTGTATAACTTTCCTCACTATAAATACCATTCTCCGCTGGTTAATTTCTCACATCTCTCCTCTCAAATTATAAATTAATACAACAATTCCGTCAACGAGTTAATAATTCTGGCAATCTTCTCATATTTTATTTAGAAGTTCGTGCGATTTTTCATTATAAAGTAATTTTGTTATAATTTTTTATTATATTTATTGTTTATTATGATTATTTGAAAAAAAAATATTATACTAATTATTTTCAATTAATTTTTGTGTTTGTAAAATTGGAAAGCGGGAGCATACGTCGAAATAGTTTTACGGTGCAGGTAATAATATTAAATTATATTATTTAATTTATTTACGTTGATGTGTAAAAATTTTATTGTGTTATATGTTCGTTCATATATAATTTATTAAATCAGGTTTGTTTCATTTATTTTTTTTTGCAAATTTAATAGTGTCGCACTTTTAAACTCAAATAATGGCGCGACTTTCAGTTATTGTTTATTATGATGGTGAAATTCGAGAAGATGAAACCGGCGTTGTTTTCGTATCAAATGAGCGTGTTAAAATATCATTCAAGAGAAACATAACTCTTGAGGAGCTGATAGCGAAGATTTCGAGGAAGATTCATGTTGGAAGTAGTAGAAGAGTGTCGTCGTTGCAGTATAGATTTCCAACATCATTGTTGCCATTAACTTATACAGTGTTTGAACTTTCGAACAATGATGATGTTGAAATGATGGTTGAAGCTCAAAGTAATTATTCAGACGCCGCTATTGAGATGTATGCACATTTTGTTCAAGTGCGTGCTGTTCGGGGTCAATCATTAAGCTCCCACTATGGGCTGACTGAACAAGTTGATCAAGTTGACAGTCCGACGACAGTAATGTGTAATGATTTTAATGCCATAATGGGGAGACATTCATCCGCAACTCCTTACGATATGTACCGAGGTAGGTTCACGAACAATCCATATGGCAACATCGCGTCCAGTTCAAGGGGAAGGCATTCATCTGCAAATCCCTTTGACCTTAATATAGAGATGCCATCGACGTAACCATCTGTGCATTTCCATTTGACGCGATGGCTTCAAGCTCTAGGGGGAGGCATTCGACTGCGAGCTTTTTCGATCTCAATGTTGATATGCCTTCCTGTTCAAGGGGAAGGCGTGCAAGTAGTAGGTTCTTCAACCTAAATGTGGAGAGCATGGAGGAACCATCATCTCCACTAGAAGAACCACTTCATGAGCCTGATGCGGATGGTGCTGAGACTGGACTATTTATTGACCCAGAATCACCGCAATTCAACTCCGATGATGATGAAGTTCCAGGAAATGTGGCACAAACTGACCCTCTTGCACACATGTATGAAGCTGATTATGGTGCAATGTACGGGCCAGAATTTGCGGATATGCCTCATCTCGGTGACTATGGGCATTACTCATCAATAAATAATGGTGAGTTATCTTTAGGCATGGAGTTTTCAAGCAAAGAAGAAGCGATGATGGCTATCAAAAATTACAACATCCGTAATTCTGTTCAGTCCAGAGTAGACCGGTCCACGACCGAAAAATATGTATATTACTGTGCCCAACGCGAAAACGGATGCAATTGGATGGTTCGCGTATCGAAGAGGAAGAGGAAAAACAACAGATGGGAACTAACAGTATACAACGATCCTCACACATGTTGTGCTTGAGGGGTCAACCAAGATCATCCCAACTTGAACTCTGAAGTGATATGCCAAGCCATCATGCCCACGGTCAAAGCAAGCTCTCATATAGCTGTTGCAGTGTTTATTTCAGCTATACAATCGCAGTATGGGTACACTGTCTCCTATATAAAGCTTGGTTGGCAAAACAAAATGCCATTGTCAAACTACATGGCAAATGAGATGCATCTTACAACGAACTTCCAGGTTGGTTTAGGCTGGTGCGAACGTTGAATCCTGGGATAATTGTGGACTTCGAAACCTCCTATGCATACCATAATGATCGAGTTCTTCGCGATCGATGCCAATTCTACCGGGTTTTTCGGAGTTACCCACAGTGCGTTAATGCTGTCAAATACTACAAGCCTGTGGTCCAGATCGACGGGACTTTATTGTATGGAAAATACAAGCAAGTTTTATTATTGACAGTTGTCCAAGATGACAATCGCAACATTCTTCCAGTTGCTTTTGCTCTTGTCGAAGGAGAAGATACAACTTCTTGGGCTTTTTTCCTCCGAAATTTACGGGCACATGTTATCACAAGGGAAAACATCTGTGTCATTTCAGATCGCGAAGCTGGGATCAAAGCAACAATGGAGTCTTTGGGTCCAATGTGGCAATCACCCTTTGTCCAACATAGGTATTGTCTTCGACACATTGCCGCGAACTACCATGGAAGATACAAGAAGAATGATGAGCGTCAATTAATTGTGTGCATGGGTAAGTGAAACTTAGCAAGTTTGTTTTCTTTCTATCGTTTTAATTTTGCAAAGACAGCATGTTAGTAAGTTATACATTTTTTGATCAGGTTACGAACTACTTCCTCGAACATTTGAATACATGTTTCAAGAGTTGCAGGCGAAGAACGAGGAAGGATATGATTACATCAGCCTCATCGATAAAGAAATGTGGACGAACGCATATGATGGTGGATATCGATATGGACACATGACGACCAACTTGACAGAGGCAATCAATTCAACCTTAAAGGGTGCACGTCACTTACCAGTAGCGGCTTTGGTAAAAACTACATATTTTTGTTTGGGGGCGCTTTTTGCGAAGCTTGGGGGACAAGCTCAAACCTGGATGCAAGGCGGTCATGTCTATCACCCTAAATTAGTTGCAGATCTACAAAAAAAATTGCTGCATCAAATGGAATGTCTGTAACAAGTTTCTCTAGAAGGCATGAAATGTTTCGTGTCACAGAGTTGCCGCGACCTCTTCAAGGGATTGAAGCTGTGTCGTTAAGAGTAAATCTAAGGGACAGAATGTGCGACTGCGGGTTTTTTCAAGCTCTGAAGTATCCATGCTCTCATGTGATAACAACTTGCTCGCATACACGTCAAGACTATAACCATTTTGTGGATCCCGTATACCTACTATCTAAAGTTTTTAAGGTATACGAATTTGAGTTTCCCACATAGGTAATGACAAAGACCCTGATGAGGTTCAAGATTGGCTTCCGATTGTACCAAATTTGAGTTTATTGAGGGAGCGTGGTTGTCTAAAATCCAATCGAATTCATTACGATATGGATATTAGAGAAAGATCTAGACAAGGCAGAAGATGTGGGGATTGTAGAAACCCAGGACACACTAGAAAAACATGTCCACTTCTGTTGTCATCAAGTAACAATTGATGAGGAAATGATGTATTTTATTGTCAAATAATAATTCTTCTACTTTAATTTGCATTTACTTCAAGTTAATATCTTTTGATAATCACCGATGAAGGTTAAAAAAACAAACACAATCATTAAATTTTAACAAACTAATAACAATAAGTATTAAATGGTAAATGATAATCAAATTACAATAACTGATATTAAATGGTAATAAAAAAACGAACTGAAATACATTAAAAAAGTCAAACAAATTTAACAAAATAAAGTAAGTATTAAATGAGAAATAAAAAAAATTACAATTTAACAAAATAAAGTAAATACAAATATAATAAAAAAACAAAATCTATCGATGCATGCGACGCGAATGTGTTCTGCAGGGCGGTGGCTGTCGGTCTCGAGGAGGATTTCTTCGTATCACTGGTTCTGACTCCTCGCTGTCATCATCATCATTGTCATCGTCGTCGTCGTCGTCATCTTGCGGTACATGAGGAGCTGATGACGATGAAGCACCTCTGTAGAATAAGGACCCTGGAGGTGTATGACTGACCATCCCACCAGCCTGCGAAAACTGGGAAAACTCATAAAACCCAGACATCGCCGAGTGTGAAAACTGTACAGGAGGCGGTGTTTGTGCTGTGCCATGGGTGATGAGGCTGAACCTGCCAAATATCCAGCATATGAACCCCAAGTCGGGTCTGCAAACATAGACCCATAATAGCCTCCAAGAGGGGTCATATGTGACGGTGGCGGGGTCATAAAACCGGGTGAAGGCGGCGGTGGCATCTGGTAATGGAAAGGCGATGGCGGCATCATATATGGCTACGGCATCATATATGGTTGCGGTGGCTGTTAGGAAGGTCCTGCTTGTGCAGCTGAGGATGAACCGGAAGCACCTGCTCTCCGTCCACGAGTCGGGGGACGATGGTGTTGTGTCGGTGAACGTCTCTGTCGACGTCGTGGAAATATCTTCCCTCGTGCATCCTCGGGAAGTAGAAACGGTTTCCCGTTACTGTTGAACCCACTCATAATAATCCTCAGTATACATCAGGAAGTCAGTAAAAATGGGCTCTCTACGTGGAAGACGCCAATGTCGATCCTCCCACAATATGACCCACCCATGATGCCTCACCAGCTAATCTGTATCTGTCTTGCCGCGTCTATCTAAGCTATGCAACTCGTCCATATTGCGAGGTGCTTCCAGAATTGGTTGAAAACAACCAAACTGCCGGAGCACGCGATCAATGGAGTGCCACTCGACGGTCGCATAACAGATCAGAGGGACCATCGCCATCCAAACATCTAATGGACCCCTCAACTCAGGTGGGATCATCGCCCTCACATCATCAGTAGAATATGGCACCCATTCAAACTAAAACAAATAATATATAATTTTTATCAAAATAATAATCTAATTATATAACTATAATCTAAAATCAATTTTTAAACATTAAAATTCATACATGTGTGCCAGCCTTCTGATTGATTAGCACCCTTATCTTTTCTAAATCATCAGGTAGCTCCTGATGATTTTTCCTATCAGTAGACCACCTATTCAAGAAAAAAAATTTGTTATACGCTGTATAAAATTATTAATATACAAAATCAGTTTTATAATTACCTCAGAAGTAGTGGAAATACGAATGGATTCTTCACAACGGGACATAAAAAGGGCAATCGATACCATGCCCAAGACTGCAACAGCAGGATACGTCCACCGATAGCATTACGCCTGTAGTCAGTGGCTCCACACATCTCCCTGTACAGCAAAGCCAAAACTGTCGAGCCCCAACTGAATGATCCGTCGAGACGAAAGTCGCTAAGATGTCGCAACCACATGCAATGAACTAGGCTGCGCGATTTGTCCGATATCAGCAACCCTCCTATCAGCTGCAGTATGCATGCCCGTCCATACATCTTAACCTCATCCTCAGAGGCGTCTGCACTCAACTCCCGAAAATTGGCATCTAATCAATTTAACGGTATCCTATCTCCGATAAAATTTTATGGGACACGTCCTAGACTATCCCGACACAAAGCAGTCCAAGAACCGGAAGTTATCCCCGATATCACATCTCCATCCACCGGAAACCCCAGGTGCATAGAAACATCCTTAAGCGTGATCGTGCACTCTCCGCACGAAAAATAGAATGTGTGGGTCTCCGGCCTCCACCGCTCTACTAAAGCAGAAATCAGGTCTGGCTCTATCTTACAGTGACCCTGATATCTACCTATGTAACCGAATCCAACCTCTACTAAATACGACAAGACACGACTGGGCATCACTAACTTAAGATTCCTAATAAAAGGATCTAATGCACGGTCATTCTCCTAAAAATAAATAATTACAAAAATTAATTCTTAATCTAATAATCATGCATTAAATGAATCAACTAAATATTACTAATAATTTAAATTAAATTAAAACGTTAAAATGTTACCGTATAAGCAAAGTGTAGAGATATATGATTTCTATCCGAGCGAAGTAGACTGCCTTCCATTATATATCTGAAAAAGAATTATATTAGTAAAATATTAAATAAAGTAAAAACATAATAGTAAAAATATTATAAAATATACCTTAAAAAGAGAGTATTTGAGAGAAATTTAGAGAATTTGAGAAAATTTGGTGTGATAAAAGTTATTGAGGATGGGGTATTTATAGGGAGGTTGGGGACGTGAATTAGGGGTATAGCGCGCCCCCTGCACCGCGCTATACCCCACGTGTCAGATATATAGGTATAGCGCGCTACAGGGGCCGCGCTATACCCATGTGGCGCCAGCTCATCGTATAGCGCGGTGCAGGGGACGCGCTATACCCCACGTAGCGCCAAATCATCGTATAGCGTGGTGCAGGGGGCGCGCTTTACTGCTAAGGGTGTTAGATCGAGAAATATAGTCTGACTGGTGTTAGATCAGTAATATTACCGATCACCGGTGATATATCGGTAAAATCACCCCTTTCTGTCTTGGTCTTCTTCACCACAAAGTTTTTCCATTGATTTTCCATTTTCTCTTAAATTTTATCATGCGGGCTGTATGTGCAATTTTTTAATTTCTAAACTATAAAAACATCAAATAAATAATTAAGTTAAATAAAAATAAAAAATTTTTTAAAAAAATTGAAATTCAAAGAAAATGAAGGTATTATAATTGACATGTAACTTAAAAATAAGAATAAGAAACCATATCTCTTAAGATTTATACGTGAATGAGTTTTATGGTGTGATGATCGTTTTTTATATGCATGATTTATTTGTATTAATCGATCTTCAACAAGACCGTTATTGTTATTATTTTTAATATTGTTGGTAGTATATCCACTATTGTTGTCATTAATGTATGCTGATAAGATAGATACATTCGCCAACATGACTCATTCCTTCGATGATGACTGACCTTTAAAGAATAACAATTGTGAATGTGTCTGATTAACAATCTCATCTTTAAATATAAACTACAAAAAATCATAAGGTGTCATTGATGAATATGATGTTGTTGACTGGACTGGTTGTGGTGATGATACTAGTAAGTGAGCATCACTTGTTAATAATAATATATGAAAAACAAATCACAATTTTGAATTTTTGATAGTACTTATGTATCGTAACTTTATGGTAAACTCAAAAGAGGTGAACCATATCTAGTGAATATTCCATCTGCTTCGATTGGTTAAATGTTGGTGACATCGACAATGTCTGCTATGATTGTCTAGATGATGATGATAATGATGAGTCAAGACGATATACTCTTTCGTGATTAGTTGAGGGACGATAATATTGTACCAATAGACATTTTACCTTTCATTGATAAATAGATTTCGTTTGTTACTTATCAAACAATGGATATAATTTTTTGTAATGCATGAACCATTACGTATAACCCCTTTAAACCACCATATCATAACTTAAAAAAAAATTAACGATTAAGTAAACAATCATATCTTTCGATCCACATTGCTAACCACTATCTAAATATATATATATATATATATATATATATATATATATATATAAATAGAAAAAATAAATTTATTATTATTCTATTTTTTTCATTTATAAATTAACAATTGATAACTAATTTGTAACTTTTTAAGTTCAACTGTTTTAGTAATCTAACCATAACTTTAATATATATATATATATATATATATATATATATAGTTTAGTTTTTATTTTATTAGAGTATATAAAATATTGTTTTTAATTTTAAATGATATTCACGTTTGAAAGAAAAATTATATTATGAATCTTCATTAAAACAATTGTCACATCTCAATCAATCAAAATCACCCGTTCATAACTTTTTATATCATTAATTTACTCAAATGATACTTTTTTAGAAAATATATTACAAAATTCATATGGAAAAATATAAGTAAACATTTATTGATTAAAAGATAATATAACTAATTTTTATTAATTAAGATCGTGCCTAATATAATAAAGAGGGCAATTAATATAATTTTCTTAGTCAAACGAAAAGCAATTAGTTAACATCATGTAATGAGAATGTTGAAGACGTGGGACCCAAAAGATGGTCTGGCGCTGGCCGATTAAGTATTAAATATATACGAGTGGTCAAGAAAAAGAAAGTGCAGTTATGTGTAGATAAGCATATTAATTAACATAGAGATTACAACTTGATGACTCTCTCTGATGAACCGATAGGTGAGATTAGAACTGTTAAAATGAAAATCTGTTAAGGGTGTTGATTGTTCGGATACATGCCTCATTGATGTCCGTCATTAGATCAGATTTATCCATTAGTGCGTACAACTTAACTGTTCCTTTTATAGTGCTTGTGATGCCTTATCACGTTACTAACCATAAATTAGACGTCTTAAAAACGAGTCACCAACGATTCGAAAGTCCCGAGTCACAACTGACTAAAGGGGTCTTATTTTCCGGTATAAAGTCTCCCATATCAATAGGAGAAAGGCAAGAAAGGAAGTAAAAAAGAGCACCAGCGACAAGACCAACGCCAGTCATCAATCGCGGCCTGAGACAAATGAGATCATGAGATCGTGAGATCGAGTCCCACGGAAGGCATTTCATAATTCGAAGGTCTCTTACGAAAACTGTTTCAACCTGGTGTTGGGAGTAGCTTACTATCTTACATCTCCCTTACCCCATACATATGGGAAAAAGGGACAACTATTTTTCTGGGGCTCGAATAACTCAATTTTAAGAAAATCCACAGATGTTAACCGTATCAATAACTAGCAATCGTCAATGTAAATTCACAAGCATGAAGTGTATCATCGATTTTAGATCGCAAAGAAAAAAAGCATATCATTGACTAAAGTCACTAACATTGAAGCCTCTATTAATAGCATAATCTATGAAGCTATATAATGGTGCCACACGGTCACCATACGTTTCAAAGCCATCCAATTCGTTCTTAGCCTTCGTTTGAAGCTCTCCTATAATCTCCACCGACCTCTCAATCCCGTACAAACTCACGTAGCCTTTACGTTTCTTTTGGTGCCTCTCAATTCCTTTCTGTTCCATAGATTTTGACTCCAGAACATCGTTCACCACTTCATACAATACGCCAACAGCTCTCCCATATCTCCTCAACCTTTCTATCTCGTCATCTTTGGCGCCAGCCAACAACCCTCCACACACGGCGGAGCACTCGCCCATTGCACCGTATTTTTTCTCTTGGATAAAATCAACAGAATTCAGGCCGCCCTTGAGGTCTAGGAACTGTCCAGCAGTCATGCCAGCAGATCCCACGGTGCGGGCAATCTCGGCAATCACACGCAAGAGGCGGGGTTCGGGAACGAGTTCAGGAGGCGTATACATGACAATATGGCGGAAGCCAAGAGGGAAGAGTGCATCACCAGCAAGGATTGCCATGTCAACACCAAAGGCTTTATGGTTCGACGGTTGGCCTCTGCGTTCCGAAGCATCATCCATGCAAGGAAGGTCATCATGAATGAGGGAGGCAGCGTGAACCTGCAAAAAAGAAGAGATCAATAAAACCTGCACTTATTTCAATTGAGTTTCGATAAAATTACCAGCATATTACACCAATTGGTACCAGTTTAAACTACATAAAGACAACATAGAAGACGACTTCAGTCCAAATAGAAGAGCTTGCACACAACAAACCAAAGACGTCTCTTAGATTGCTGGGCTACAGAGAGATTGGTTATCGTGGCGGCCTTCTTTCATATTTGGATGTTTAATTACTTAGCAAAAAGATGATATACTACATAGTAAAACAAACTAAAAGCTGAAGTTAAATTGAAGTCTGAATTCCATGGCCAGTGAATCTTAAAGAGTGTACTAAGAAAATAATCCGTTAAGCTGAATTAATCGAATAAATCTAACTGCAAATACCAAAAGTAAAGAGCACAATAACTAGAAAATCATTGTAAACGATCCAGCGATATATTCTCATTCCATTTAAGATTTTATGTTAATATGAACACTGACATAATTATTCAAAAACAATCCAGAAATCATTTGGAAAAAAAGGTCATCTTTTTCCATAATCAACAATAGTTCTAGCTGAAAAACAAAATGATCATATAAACCTTGATTCTCTAAAAAAAAAATTAAAATTCAATTTTCTTAGCCGCGTCTACTAATGTAAAAGAAATCATATCATATATTTAAACAGATATCCAAGTGATCATATCATATAAACAGTAAGTTAAATAACCTGAGAAACATAGGAAATTTGGATAAAAGGGAGAAAGGGGATCAACCATTTCAAGAGCACAAGCTGTAGGAAAAGCAGCGAGCCGATTATCCCCAAAGATTTCATAAGCGGACACACACATGACAGGAGGGGATCGCTTAGCACCCTTTGCGAGAACAGAGTACCTCATGGCTTCGTAGATCTGATCTGGGTATTTCACTGGGATTGCTTCTTCAAGCTTTTGAGTGATTTCTGCATAAAGGGTAGCCCAGTAAGTCTTCAAATCGAATTGGGTCAAATTTGATTGACCGCTTGAAACTGACACAGATGGTGACGAAAGGCATCGAATTGGGATGTGGAAATTCTTGGGTTTCTTCGTCAAGTAGAGGTTTGGAATCGATGTTAACACAGTAGAAAAAGCCATCATTTCTGTGTTTTTCAGCCTTCGCTTCTTTTTTTTGGCTCTTTTCTTTCACCAATATGAAATGAACCAAACTTTCGCTGTTAGGTCAATCTCAATTACTACGATTTAGTGAAAGTTTCGACATCAAAAAGATAAAAGTTTTTAGTGCGAAAAAAATACGAAAAAGACAAAACGTACGAATTCGACAAGGTTAAATTATAAGTTTAATCATTCAACTTTCTTATCATCCCTATTTTGAGTAACTAAAGTTCATAAAATTTTAATTTAACCATTTAATTTTTGACTCACATAGACATCAATTCAGATTCAAACCATCCTTTGTCGCAACAGATCCTGGATGTCTTTACAATATTGTTCTTAGTATGATTTTAGATCCTGTTTAGTGAGTTATGGCATAAATGTCTTTACAATAATGCTTGTCATGCAGAATACTTGCAAATAATTAGAAGCAGGCATTGGTAATTGAGCATATACATGTTTTTCATTTTTCAAACGACTTGTTGAACCAGTTCAGAGTTTTGAGAGCTTTTCGGAAATGCTGCATACCTCATGGCTCTTCTTCCTGGAGTAGTCTCGCAGTAGGGATTTCACGAGTTTATTCCGTAGCAAAGGCTTGTCACTTTTGTTAGAGATAAAAACAAAAGATGAAATGTGATGAAGAACCAATATGAATGCAACCGATCCCCGAGTTGTAGCTTGGTCGAGGGCACCGGACACCCATGACTTCGCATATGCCTCCAAAATCGCTTCATTCTCCTGTAAACAACAAAAACTTGGCATTCTCATAACATGTAGCTGGCAAATATCTCCTCTGTTAAGATGCTAAATCAGATAGAAACCAAGTATACGGCTCTATCTATTTCAGAAATTCCCCAGAATATATATGTATGTATTTATAATTGGTTCTTCTATTGGGAATAATCATCAGTCCTCTAGGAATAGAAACCAGAAGTATTGTTTTCCCTCAAATTATATCAGAAACAAAAATGGAGTTCACTTCCTAGTTAACCATGGGAATTGGAGTCAGAGATTCAACTTTACGACAGTTCATTATTTCTATCTCCACAATATTTACGATTTAGAAATAAACTAATAAATTTACAATGTTCTATCTCAGGCGTTGAATCCAAACTGAGGGTTCATTACGATACATTATAAGAAATTAATGAGAAGCACATTCAATTACATTAGCCTACAGTGCAGATGGCCATGCACTAATAGAACACAAAATTAACAGATAACAGGGAGTACCTCAACAGGTTCAAGGTATCCTTTGGCCTCTCCCAGGCATTTCTGCAAGGGTGGAAGAAGTTCAAGGACACGAGAATTTGACAATCCATTCCAGGCAGCCAGGCGTATAGGAGCTTCAACACAATGGTGTAGATATACTGCAACTTGTCGACCATAGGTCAAATCACCAAAAGATAAAGCAGCATACTGCTCGACAAGAGTATCAATAAATGTAGTAACTTTCATGAATCTCTGATTGAAACATCAGAAATTCCACTATATATTTTTCTCCTGTCCCTGGTGTTAAACTGGTAGACGTATTTGAAATAGTTTCACGTCTTCCCTTAGTCCTTTTCTCGTCGAGAAGTTGTCCATATAGTTCTTGCAAAGACTCATAAACATCCCTAGTCTTCTCATCTTTAAGCACAGACATTCCAACGAGTAATATGATGGATAATGAATGTAGTTTCCAGATTACAGGAACACTCCGAACAGGTGAGACAACATCTGCAGACAAGAACGTGGACAAGGCTTCCAAACCTAAAAGGAAAAACATTGCAGCTCTAGAAACTTCAACTATATGACCAGGCTCCTGCAAAATATTTTGTATATCAGAGGCCTTTCCAAGCCCAGCTTGTTTGCTATCACATAAGGTTGATATTGGGCTAAGAAACCAGTGCAAGGGAAGCGGCAGCTTCTGGTGTGCCCATTTGATCATCAATGAAGTGCAGTCATGATCTGGACACATCTTTGATGTGTCCAGGTCCTCTGGTATGGTTTCCAGAGGAACACTACCCCTTGGTGTTTTATCAACACCCGAGGCTTTCAATTTTTTCTTATTAGACAACCATCTATTTCTGAAGTGAGAAGCTAATTTTTCACTGAAGAGCATATAATCATCTTCTTTATATTCCCACCCATATGATTTTATACTTCCCTTATCATGGATAAAACGCTGAATGAAAAGATCCAGGTACTTTAGCACAGGTACTTGAAGCATAACATCCAAGGCTTTCTCCACGATGACCTTGTCTCTTGGTCCAGCAATTAAACATAATCCTATAGCAGAAAGGATTATATCCCCGGTAAAGGTCCTCTCTTCATCTAAGGACAAAATTTCTATGACTGAGCAACCAAGCATCTGTTTGTGCCAATAAAACAGTTTTCGACCAAAATCTCAATTGACTTCACAAACTGCCATTCTGATGCGACTAACTTGGAGAAAATATCAAACACACTCTTCAATGGCCATAGTTTTTGGCTCCTCCTCCAAACCCAGGTCATTTCCACCCATTTCTGTTCCATTCTCGAGCTCAATACAGAAATGACACTCACCCAAGCCCATTGACAGAACCAGAGAATAAGACAATGAAAACAAAATTAATTCGAAATAAAAGGACGAACTAATGAAAACCCAAAGCTTTAAACAATCCGAAAATCAAGAAGACAATCAGAATGTAATCCAATTTTTTACGCGAAACTAATAAAATCAGATGGACAAAGAAGGAAAAAGAAAGATAATAAGAGAGAAAGAAGTAAAGCTAAGGAAATAAGTCAATTCAAACAAAGATTCCACCAGTATCCCCTTCGCAAGTATGTTCTCTTCATGTGATAAACTGCATACTTGAGAAGGATTATCGACCAATCTTTGTTAACTGGATCAAATTGTTAATGTATATAAAAACCTGGAAGAAGCCATGAAGGCAGCATAGAGAAGTAAATGATGTTTCGAATTCATTTTGCTTCCTTAAAGAACAGAGATGCTCAATAAAAGAACTACCTGCAGCCAGGCTAATTCCATATTGTGCACTGTCCACATCTGTAAAGCTCAAAAAACCATTTCTAATAATTTCAAGTCCAACCTTAGGAGCAAAATCTGGCAACCACGGAACGTGACCACCATCTTGTTGCATGTCCATGGCATCCTCAGGGATCACCTTCTCAAGCATTCGGGAAAGCATGTGCATGACAGCTGAGTACACCGACAATAAGGGAGAGGAAGATTTGTCATGGAGAATAGAATTTCCCATTATTCCATCCTGAGAATAAACCCATACAGACTTCAATGGTATCCATTTAACAGCTAAATCAACCATTGGTCCAACATGGATCCAAGACCAGGTTTCCACATTATCATCAGCTCTCTCAGGTATGCTATCACTTAGAATCTAGTGTGAATAAAAATTTGGAAGCGTTCTGGCCAAGGATTCTAACAAGGTATGACTCCTCAGAGATGGAAGTAAATTCACTTAAAACATTGTTCTCAACCAGTTTTTCAATTGTAGTAGGATGAATTAGCAATGCAATGCCTTAATAAAATTGTTTCAATGATTGAAAAGGTCTAATGAAGCTTGCGTCTTCGTGATGCTTTTAGATATCTAGGTCAATGTGATTTGTTCATCGGAATGCTCTTCAAATTTTATGGGATGTTGCTTTCTGATTTTCCGTGGAAAAATGTGATAAATTCTTCGATGTTATGTGTCATCAATATTGCTGAATGGCTCTTTTTGTGGTCTTTATGGTCTTTTGGAAGATTAGAAACTGAAGTTGTATGTTCAACTGGAATATTGATTAAATAAAAAATGAGGTAACAATAAGTCTATGAAATGGTATTTATCTCAAGTCTATTGATTAAATTCTCATGCATGTATTTATCTCAACTGGAATAGTGATAAATTCTCATGCACTAGAACGATGCCCGTCATCATTCTTCCAGTTGGGCCAATTTAATGTGCAATAACTAATTTCTTTTAATGACCATACCATAACGTAGTTGAAGGGTAATTTTTTTACTTGTGACTAGGCGCATCAATGAAAAATCAATACATGTCTTGTTTTTAATAATAAGGATGAGTTAACCAATATGGTTCCTTACATCATGAGATTATGAAATATTGATGTGAACTGCGAATGTGTTCTACCTGATTTTTCGGGTAAGGACATTACCAAAATTATGTTCTTATGAATTGTTATTCATCCAATCGGTTGATTTGCATATGATGAAACTAACTCGTGTTATGGTGTTATCACTGTTATGGATTTTGGATTTGCTCCTCGTTAGGAAATAATAGACTGATGCTCAGGTGGTATTGGAGCCTACAGCAATTTCATTTACCATGCATTTATGGAATGCTTATTCTTGACAATTTTTGCCTGATTGCCTTCTCTTTAAAAGACATTTCTTTTGACATCTCCATCTACCTCTTTACAATGTGAAGATGGTGCTTGGTAGATTACTTTAATCTCACATTAGACTGGAAACATAAGGTTTTTGGACATATATAAGTAGCGAGTGTTACACACCCAAATGACCTCAATAGATCGTTTCTGTTGGGAGAGTAATGGTCTTGTGACACTTGCTGGATTGCTACTATTCCTTCCTTTTAAACATAGCTGGTCTATTATTAGTTATTACCATCACTGAAACTGTATGTGGATGTTTTAGCTCTGGAGTAGCATGCTCATACAATGTTTCTCTTCCTGCTTGTAAGAATAGATAGCATGCTTATATTATTTTTTTATATAATATTTTTTGTTTTTTTTATATATAAAAAAATTACAAGAATGCTCGATTATACAATTAAACCGACCCCTTATTTATTCTGCTACAAGCGGATAAATTACAGAGAGCAACTCAGAGGGGAAATTCTCTATAGATTATTAAGATTTAAGGCACTCTCTAGGTTAATAATAAGCCTCTGCTGGTCGGGAAAAGTTAATAGGAGTTACATATTCTGTTTCACCACCATAGAGGATAGAAACTGCCATTTTTGAAGCTGTCTGTGTGGTGTGCAACAGATCCCGGAACAAGTATTTACGGAGATTTGAGCCAAGTGTTGCCGCTAATAAAAAATGATGTGCCGTTTCCACAACATGCATTTTTTACATCAGCTAATTTTTTCCCTTGCCCCAACTTTAATTAGGTTCTGCATATTGGCTTGGCTTCAGTTCTAAATGGACAGAAATTATCTTGACTACTTGTATCAAGCATGACCTAGCTAATCGATTCGATGGATTGAGATGGAATCATATTATCAATTGGGCGAGTCGGGTTAGATTTTAAAAAGTTTCGAGCCACTTGGGTTCAAATCAGTTTTGAATTTGGTTTGTTTCAAGTTTGAGTTGATTTTGAATTCAATTTTTTGGGGTTTGAACCATCGGATTTATGGGGTCGAATCATTGTAGGTTCGGATCTCAGCCTTTGCTATTTCTTCCCCAACGCTGATGAAGAACAGAGACTTTGAGAGGAAAGCTTCTGTTTCTGATTGACCTTTGATTGCCAGGAGATCGTTGTAGACCATAGAGAATTGGTATACCTGCCCTCCCATCGGGACAACATTCGGTTTCTGGAAGTATGAAATCAACTCGGTTTGACAATAAACATTGAGAACAATGATCAACTAAAAAACTTGAGAAATTAGGAGACATTAGGAGGCCTCAACTAAAAGCCTTAGGTTCTCTTCCTTGGCCTTTTTCTGGAAAAATTATTATATGAACCCTCTTCACTACGACTCGGCAACTAAAAACCTCCTAGTTTCCTTAGTCAAATGTAAAGGTTTCTTGTTAACAATTTGATAAACAGATGCATATAAGAATCAGGCTGAAAACTCGAGAGTTACTGTTGATCTCTCTTAACATTAAAATGTTTGTATGGCTAGCATATTCCAAGTTTGAATTTTAACATTTACTACACTTTGTATTCCGGATTACAGTTTTTTGTTACCAAAATGTCTTAAAATAGGGAAGGGTTCAGAAGACTTATTTATAACAGAAATCGAACATTATAAGTTTGTTACAAAGAAAAAGAATGCTTAAAATTGATACATTTATCGACACTTCAGAATGGTTTCGGCTGTTAACTGTTTCAGAGAGGTCTTGTGATTTTCCCTTGGGCTCTGCCACAGAGCAAAGCATTCTTCGGAATGGGATATTCGTCCCTCACTGATCGCACGGGTGAATACACTCTCAAGTAAAATTGCTGCCCAA
The DNA here is from genome assembly GCF_006381635.1 of Hibiscus syriacus. Lineage (NCBI taxonomy): Eukaryota > Viridiplantae > Streptophyta > Magnoliopsida > Malvales > Malvaceae > Hibiscus > Hibiscus syriacus. The sequence goes on from NW_024062795.1 coordinate 4,475,370, forward strand.
GATATTGCCGTGCCCAAAATTCACTCCTCACATTCCACATCCCAACATTATCAAGAGCCATGTAAATAGCAGTCCATGATCTAGGATATACCTGCAAACACCAACCGTTGTTCGAGTCGGGTTAATCTAAATTCGGTCAATTTGAATATATATATATAGAGAGAGAGAGAGAGAGGGGTTAGGATCCACTTAGTGTAAAACTTCTTTTTAGAATAGTTGGACGAGGGAAAATCAAAAATTAAAATTAACTCATTGTTTTTTTTTTCAATGAATATTTTCATATTTATTTACTATTAATCTCAGCCCTATGTAATTGAATTCTTCCCCATATATATAAAAGGTTTCGAACCTGTGTGGTGGATCGGGAAACTGCATCTCTTAGATTGTACTCTTTACGACTGTCCGGTGTCCATAATCCTCCATCCATGCTGCCATGGAAAAGTAATGCGAGTTTAGGGTGGAAAATGTTTGGATTTTTGCTTAAGAAGATAATATTTTTTTACTTTGGTTGTTATGTACGAGTTCTTACCCGACGACCCAAAAGGCATATCCATCAATATGCCAGTTTTGGACAATGCTTTCATGGTTCTCGAACACGATTTCCACAAAGGCTCGAAAATCAGCACCCATAACCGATGTGTCGAGGTACATTGGTTGACCGGTTGGGTTATCGGAGATGCTTCCGACTCGAAAAACGCCTCCGATCTTGAAGTAGTCGGCTAGTTTCAAAGGTGTATCAGGTGGAACAAAAGAAACACTGTTAACAGCGTATCTTTGCTTCCCATTGACTTGAGCAGCTGAGTTCACTAGCTTGATTGTTCTGGTTATGTTGATGAGACCGTAGTGATATGATCCCTGTGGATTCGGCCTTGGTCCACTTGCGGTTAGGTTGGTCCTGAAGTGCACCAAAATGAAATATTATGAGGATGAGATCATTTCGTTAGTCTATCTATTAGTTTGGACATTAAAATGTTAATATATTTCAAGATAATTATTTTATTCAAATTCGATAAGTTTTTATCTTATGAGATTAGATTTTTCAATTATTATAATATAATTGTCCTCAATTTGTTTAAGGATAAGTATTTTAATACATTATCAAAAATAAGTTTTATAATACCTTTTTCTCTATATATATTTTTCAAATAATCCTTATTTTGTCGAATAAAAATAAGAATTTTTTCATATATTTGTATTAGATCAAAATGGGGTATAACCTCTCTAAACTCAATTGAATGTTGGGTGGGGTGTAATACTCGAGTCTTTAAAACAAGCAAAAAATCGACTCAAACCAACCCATAATCATCCCTAAACAAATTTAACATGGAATACGTTTAAAACACAGATGGAAAGGTTGGATATGAAGTGTTAAATAAGAACTGATTTTTACCCAAAAATAATTGAAAAGTTGGATCAAACTTTTACCTAATGGATCGAGCCTGGTTAAGAGACCAATCAATTTGGGTCGTCGGTCCACCAGGAATCGGCCCTGAAACTGGCTTGTTGGAGTTACTATAATGAAGAGTTCCAGTGGTTGTAAGGATCTTGTCAGTAAATCGAGTCGAGGCCACGATGTAGAAATCCTGAGCAGCCTGGTCCATAGCAACAAGCACAGAATAAGATTGACCCACATGGACATCGAGTGATTCATAGATGGTCTGAACCGTGTGGGTTCCCTCCACTTCGACCAGCTTCATTTTGTGACCCTGAATTCGGAAATTCAGTGAATTCTGAAGCCCAACATTTGATATCCGAAACCTGTAAGTTTTGCCTGTGGGTAACATGGAACAATACCAAATTGTTAACATTTGTTCAAATGTGTTCATATTTGGTAAAAGAAAATGATTAAATTTTTTAACCCAAAGTGTACCTTGGTCAGCTGTGAAGAATGCGCCATTAGGTCCACGACCATTGATTAGAATACCATCAGGGAAAGGAAGTTTATGACCCCCATCTAGCCTAGCTTTCAATTTCTGCCAAAATTTAATAATATAAATATTCGAATTCGTAATCTCTATTATCGTACTTTTAAGTTTAAGTTGTTTATTTTACCCTATGATCGATCTTGAACCAATCTCCGATAAGAACAGTGAAATCGCTGGAGGGATCCAAGAAAGGAACTGGGATTCTCGGCCTACTGAGGATCCTGATGCCACCGAACCCACCAGCGGCCTTGTGGAAAGCAAGGGATGGGAAGTAGTAAAAGCTACCGATTTGGTCTTTCACTTGTAGAATGTACGTGAAGTTCTTGCCCGGCGGGATAGGGCAAGTCGTGCCGTACACTCCATCCTCGAACGAGTTTCTCCTTTGCTGCACCCCATTCCTGTTTTTATATAGATTTATAATTAGTTGAAATCTACACAATGCATGTAGGTATACTAATACTAAATACTTTTTATACTTACAATTTCTACATAAAATAACGATATATTTTCAGTCGATATCGTGATTAATGTTGTAACAATCTAAAGACTACGAGTTTAAAAGTATCGCTCACCATGAAAGAAGAAATGGCTCATCCAAGTTGTTGTACACATTGATGATGAGATTGTCATTAGTAACAGAATAGAGATCAGGCCCTGGAAATTGTCCATTGATCAGAATTCCCTGCAGAAAAGCACAAATGAAAACGTCTCTGTCAAATGATCAGCTAAAACCCAGAAATAGAAAACCAAATTACTACATCATAATAGACAGAGACGCACGTAAAATTAATTGCAAAAATAGAATATCAATGAAAAATATTAAGTTACAAACCTGCTGGCGAACCCCAAGTGGGAAAATATCTCCATAAGTAACATTCCAGGTGAAGAACCTGTAAGGATCCTCAGCCTGAACAACAACAACAGAAAGAAGAACAAAACCAACAGCAAATCTTTTCCATAAGCTGCTAGATGATCCTTTAAGCAACATTTTTTTTTCTGAAGAAACTGGATGTGATATAAGGGCACACAGTATGAAGATATATATAGAGGGTTTAAGAAGCTCCAGAAACAAAAAATGTTACAAGCTTTACAGAAGAGCAGGAGACACTGGTACGTGACTTAAAGGGGGGGAAAATAAAGAAATGAATGAAATAAACAAAAAGATGAAGGAAAATCCAACCTCCCCGCGAAAAAGGAAGAAGAAGAATTGAATGATTTGGTGTTGGTTGTTGAAGTGTTAATCATGTTTTTATAGTGTGCTTAAGTTTGTTGGGGGTTCAGTGAAATTACGCGGTGATTGAGCCACGAAAATCTTACAATTTATTTGGACTAAACTGTAATTAAACCCCTAAAGTGTCTGACACGTAAGGTGCATCTCAAATATATAGTCCTTGAAATATATAGTAATAATAATAATAACTTATCTCATAATAATAATAAATTAGCTTACCCTCATTCCCATATATAACGAGGGTAAGGGGAGGTATGATAGTAGGTTATCCTAACACTAAGTTGAGAACATATTTCGTAAGAGACCTCCGAATTATAAAATATCTTCTGTGGTACTCGATCCTACGACCCAAAATTAAAAACCTTGTGTTTGGATGTCATTTCATTCATAATAATAATAATAGAAAGTATGAAATCAAGACCGATAGGGAACCGCGTGGGGACTTTGATGCATGAGCTGAGCTGGGTTGATTTGATATGTTTTAATTACAGTTTAGTCCCTTTACCATGCTAAAAATTAAATATTTAATCCTTTCGTTTATTTTTAAGGTATAACTTACAACTATATGATTGAATTCAAAAACAAATAAATCTCGATCAAACACACATATGATAAATATTTGAATTTAGGACTTCAAAGTTTTTAAATCCTCTTTTTTGTCACTAAGCCAACGTCTAATCTACCACTAAAATTTAATTTAATATAATTTAATCATTATAATTTTATAATATTATTAATAAATCTAAATTGAGAACATAGTTAATTATTATTTTTAAAGTGATGGTGTGATTTTTTATTAAAATATTAACACTTTTTACATCGTTATCGATTGAAGATGTTATGAATTTGAGTTCACTAATCAAATTACAAAAAAAAAATTAATTAAACTATGTAAAATTAGAGTAAAAGGGTTAGATATTAAACTGAAACATAACAAAGGGAGTAAAAGTAGAATTAGAGAAATTAAAATTGCATGCCCGTGATTTCTGACGAGACACACGGCATTTCCATGTGGGAAAATTGCTTTACTGTGGACTCCGGACCTAACAAGTCCAGGTTGGGTTAGATCAAACGGCTGATATAAGTTGAGACCCATTTTAATGAAGGGTGGAGATGGATGATAATTAGTCTTTTCTGGACAATGGGAAATTGATCATTAATTTGTACGCGGAGAATGTAATGGGAACAAATGAGATGTTGTAGCCTGTAGGACGTTTCTTCCAGTTGTTTCGACAGAATTATGACAGTGAGTTTTCATATTTGTGAATGTCTTTGATCTGATTGCAAAGTCGAATGTCATGCTAATAAATCCATTGGCTTGTAACTTGTGCATATGGTAAAACTAAGATTACAATTTAGCGCATGGGTTCTGATTTCTCCATAATGTTATTGAGACGAGATGACACGAAAACGATAGCCATTGTACTAAAAAAAACATTTCCAAATTATTTGAAGTAGTTGTCAAACAATTAATTGAGGAAACGTTTTGATTAAATAAGCATTGTTTAATACTTGACGACAAGATTGAAAATGAACCTATATAGAACATGTTGATGTCATAGTTCTTTTCAGGCGAGTTTGCCAGTTGGACAATCCCTCAATTTCAGCTGCTGAGCTGTGTTGCTGGTTAGCACAAGTAATTGACCTCCGGCAAGCATCACTCAGCTTTCAAACCATTGCTACTTCAAAGTCATCGAAAGTTTAGTCTTGGAAGCAACCTCTTCTCTTATTCCATTGTAAAAGAAAAGAGTTGGAGCTTTGTAATCAAAATTTGGATCCCGAAATGAAGGAATTGATTCCTCAAAGTAGACTCCAAAAGAGGGAATGTGGTCCAAGTTTTGTGAAATTATAATTGCGTTCACTTTACAAAAAGAGGTAAACAAACCAATAGCAACAACCTCCACTTTACACTAAAGACTAAAGATGAAGTTGGACAAGTTACAGCTTGTTTTTGTTTTGTGTTGCAATGGAATCACTTGGGTGGGTTATATAGTCAGCTCTGTTTCACAGTAAGGGATGTTTTGTTTATTTCAGAATGATTAAGCGCTGAATGATTCAGAGATTCTGTATGAATTAGCTCTGAATGTGACATGCTGTTTGATAATGACTCTGAATCATTCAGAGTGTACTTCTGTGCTGAATCATTCAGCACTGTTTTGCTAAATCAGTCAGCATTGAATCATTCAGAGATACGAAACAAACACGTTGAATGTTGAACGGTTCAGCATTCAGCCCTAAATGGTTCCATTAAGAGACAAACAAACAACCTCTTAATGTCATGGAAACTGAACCAACCCGATTTGGGAAGGCATTGAAATAGCAGGCTGCTCTTGAGCGACTTGCCACGAAATTTCATGGCGTTGGTGATTGTGACGACGGAATACGGAACCCCAACCAACTTCTATTCCTCTAACAATGGGCTATCCTTATAAGTTTAATATCATTAATTTAAGCCCCAAGTTTTTTGCTTTAATGTGGTTGGGCTATGTGGGTACCTTGTAACAAAATGCGAGTAGTCAACACCCTTAATTATATTATATATAATCAATATAAAACTCACTAATCACATCATCTTTAAATTAATATCTGACTACAATATTTAAACTAGTATAAAGTATATAAACGGTTTCCCTTTAAAAAGTGTTATTTTGTTGAATCTTTTAATTATTAAAAGTTATAAAATAATCCTAATTATAGAATATTATTTTATTGAGTCACCCGACTATTAAAAGTTATAATATAATCACTTGATTATTCATATATTCCAAACTTATCATTTTTCGTTAAAAATTTGATAACCGTCTAACTTCGATGTTAATTTGTTAACTGAGAAATGATAAAATTTAGATAAACTACGCGTTTAGTGCCTAAATTATCATTTTTGATCCATTTTAGTACCTAAACTTTCAAAAAAAAATCAAAACTATGCCTAAGTTTAGTTTTTTTGTTTAATTTTCCTCAACATTAAAAACTTAATAGATGGACTTGACGACCAGCGTCTACAGTAGTCGATCATCGCGTTGTCGGCCGGTGAAGCTCGAACTTTTTATTCCACACCTTTTCGAACACTTAAATATGATTTTGGCCTCCATTTCATCGAGAAACACCTCTATATCCCAAATCGACAATGGACTTTTCAACTTCTTCATCCTCCAATCTCTATAGCCCACTGTCTGATGGGTCTAAAACTGTACCATGTTGGTCGATTCGTCATTCTCTCGTGATCTATCGTTCAGATTGGTCGTCCGTCCACCGAAATTATGCCATGTCAACACATCTGTAAAATTTTGAATGGCATGATACTAAAATGAAAAAAATAAGGGTTCTGTATGAATTTGAAAAAGTGAAAATTTAGATACTAAAACATACCAAAACTAATAATTTAAATACCAAATAAATAATTTATCTTAAAATTTATATAAAAAATACTGTCATCTGAGTAAAACTAAAATAGGAGTGAAAGAAAGTTTGATGATGAAATTTATAATTTACCTAAAAAAATAAGTAACGGTTCTTGGATTTGATTGATGAATGAAACGATGGTTAACTAATAACCGTTGACTTAATCTTGACGTGCGCCAACGTAATTACCCAAGTAAGCCCAGCCTGCCATTTCTTCTTTCTCATTGTGTCTCTGACTCTCTGTCCCATATTTATTCCAATAACACAAACTTGGAAACCATTAGACAGAAATGGAACATTTTCCGTGTCTCGTGACTGTCAAAACTTGAAGAAGAAAAAAAAGCTCCAAAGTCCCTTTAAGACACAAACAAACGCTACTCCCCCTTCTTCGACCTTCGTCCTTTGTCGTTCACTCTAAAGAAGAGAGAAAAGAACACCCGGAACTTTTAAAAATGCATGCAAAAACGGATTCAGAAGGGACGAGCGTCGATGCCTCATGGCCGCCGAGGTCGCCCCGGCGGCCGGTTTACTATGTCCAGAGTCCCTCGAACCACGATGTCGAGAAGATGTCGTATGGTTCGAGCCCCACGGCTTCACCAACGCACCATTATTACCATTGCTCCCCCATTCATCATTCCCGGGAATCGTCTACGTCTAGATTCTCGGCTTCTCTTAAGAACCCCGGGGGTCTTTCTGCTTGGAAGCATGTGCAGCTTGGTCGTGGCGACGGTGACGACAATGACGACGACGACGAAATGGACGGTCGTGATGGCAGTAAGGCTGATAAAGTCAGGCTTTATCTTTGCCTGGTTTTCTTGTTTTTCGTGCTGTTCACAGTGTTTTCTTTGATCTTGTGGGGTGCTAGCAGGAGTTACAAGCCTAAAATCCTCGTCAAGGTTAGAATTTTTTTTTGGAAAATTGATTCTTCTTTGAGTTGACTCAGTTGCCACCCGATTTGTTTTGGGCCATCGGTGCTTGCTTGTAGAGCTACTGAACTCCCCCCCCCCCGGGGGCTTTTTTTTTGACTCAGTGATTATTTGTTGTTCTACTTAAAATGTGTAAAGTAACTTTTAATCCTTTTTTTTTTAAATTTTTTGCAAAACATGGTTGGCATTCGCAATTCGGCACCTATAGCATTGAATGCTCTTGGGAAAACAAAAAGGATTTTTCTTTTCCATTGATTGATGAAATTTTAAACCCAGACTACATGAGTCAGCTCAGTGACTCAGTTAACTAGTTTTTCCCATGAAATATGGGGCATTTACAGATATCTAGGAGAGCTTAGGAATATGGAATGGGGCGCTGGTTTAATTGCTTTATCCCGTAATTTGAGCCTTATTTTGATAATTAATTTAATAAAATCATTACACCGCTAAACATTCCCAAAATTATATGTTTTGATCTTGTGAGCAGCACATAGTGTTTGAGAGCTTGCATTATCAGGCAGGAAATGATGAATCTGGGGTGCCAACAGATATGATTTCACTGAATTCAACGGTTCAGATTTCATACAGAAACCCAGCTACATTCTATGCCGTCCATGTCACATCTACCCCTTGGGAGCTTCACTATTTCCAGCTCAAAATTGCCTCTGGACAGGTAAAAAATAGAATCCATTCCCCCTTCTAATCCTTTGTATTAGCAGTTTAAAAATCCTTAAAATAAAGGGTCAAAAGTGATAACTTTTGGTTAATTAAACTAATGGGAAAGCAATGACTTTTGGGTTAGCAGCCTAGAGAAGTGGGAAATTGGAACAGAGGCGCTTTGAATACTGTTATTTACGTCTTTATTCCAGTGCCTTAAAAAGGCTGCAAACACTGCACCCAACATAATCTCAATTGGTCCCCACAGAGAAATCAAAGTGTCTTTTTTTCAAGTTCAGTTATGAATGTGGCCATTTGATTTGAAAAAAATGCCTTTCAAAAAGGACCTTTGCTGCTTAGCTGTCTTGCAGACATTGGATCACAATATGGCTTCACACATTCTTCCCTAGGATTGTAAGGAATGTTACATGGTTTTAAACTGGGATCCCTTATCCTGTCTATTTTCGTTTGATGTTGTTTTGTTTACTGTTGTCATTAATGTATGAAATAGATGAAGAAGTTTAGGCAATCGCGGAAGAGTCAGCGGAAACTGGTGACCATCGTCGGAGGGTCTCAAGTTCCACTGTATGGTGTGATACCGGCTCTTGTGAACTCTAGGGAGCATCTGAACACCGTTGCGGTGCCTCTTAACTTGACTTTTGTGATGAGGTCAAGGGCCTACATTTTGGGAAGATTAGTGAAGACGAAGTTCTACGGGCGAATCCAATGTTCCGTCACTCTCAGAGGTAACAAGATTGGGAAGCCTCATAATTTGACAAATTCATGTATTTATCAGTGACATGACCGAACTGAGTTAATCGCATTTTTTTTGCTTATCCGAAATACCAAGAATGCATATACTCCATGATGGTTAAAACTTATGCGGTAGACGGTGAAACCTTGAATATTTCGTTGTAGACATCGATGATTCTTGTCGAATTCGATTCCTTCTTTTTACGGTTGTTTAATGTATGACTTTTGAACTCGTTAACTTGATATGCATTTAGAAAAGCATTCAAATGCAATAGGGAGCTGATAAGAGCAGAATGCAGTGCGAGCACATTGACAACAAGCATGCATCCATGATACTGTTTATTGGCAACTTTTAACTTCAATTTTACTTTGCCTTGTCCTCTTTACTCTTCTGTCCATGGTTATTTCTTTATGCTCCTGTTGCTTCGATATCACCGGCGGCGGTGCTTTCATCTATGTGAATCTTCTGGTAACTCTCGACAGAGTTCAAGAGAAAACCTTGACAAATTTTATGGTAACAACTAACACGGTACCATTTGAGTATGAGCTACTTTTGTCTATTTGAATCTTTTAGTAGCTCTCCGCACAATTCAAGAGATAAAACTCTAACTAGAGGTTGTATCAAATTTGTTTGAGAATCCACCAATTGCACCATAAACAACATTTCACATGATTCTCTCATCATATTTATTATAAAATTATTAAATTAAACAAGCAATTTATTAGCTTCAAAATTTATTTAATCAAAATTATGTTTCTATAAAATCATAAAAATTAGGGTAAAATATGTATTTAGTTATCAAATTATTCTCACAGTTTTGTTCATGTCATCCAATTATTACTTTTCTTCAAAATCATACCTAAAGTTACCTTTTGGTCACTCACTGTTAAAAAATTAACGGTGATGATGACGTGTCACCATAAGGTAATACTACATCTTCAATGAAGAAAACCGAAAAAATATCACGTCAACAATTCTATTTTTTAATACAACAGGTGACTAAAATGGAACTAAAATGTAACTTTAGTATGATTTTAAAAAAGATAGTTAGGTGATCAAAACAAGACTATAAAAATAATTAAGTGACTAAATACGTAATTTACTCTAAAAGTATACACAAGTTCCAAAACCTTTCAATAAATTTTGTTCCTGCTAAATGAATCGAAAAAAGCAACTAGTATGGAATAATACAGGAGGAGGTTGTGGGTAACATTGTCCTAAAGCAGCTACAATCTCAATAATGCTCACCCATGATACAATTCTAGCATTGGGGTTTCTAAAAGGTCAGAAAAATAAACCATATTGGAGGAAATAATGTTGAAAATATTTACCGTAAAATAACACCGTTAGCATTAATTGGAAAAATAAATAATAATTTAAATGTTGAAATCGTAATCGTATCGTGGTAAAAACATTATTTTAGAAACGAATTCATCCCGTTGTGTGTAATCACTAAAGTAGGCGAATCGTCCCTCATGGTTAACACAGTCTCTCCAAGATTTTGTACATCCAAAATTAGAGTAGACTATCTGCGCTATTGCTCTTCTTGATGGAAAGTAGAGAACAACTAAGAACATTTTTTAGAGTGAATTGTGAGGAGGAATGAGTTGAGAAAATGAACAAAATTCTCTATTTATAGGCTCGAAATAGAGATAAAAGTGTCCAACAAAAAATAAATTAATATCTGATTTAATTATGGAATTAACACCCTTGTTATAATAGTTGAATTAATCTGATGAACCTGGGACTAAAACAACCCAGGTTCATTGCATCAATATCTAACAATTTGGAACTCCTGCTATTAAATCTTGTAACTCCTATAACTCTTAAAATATACAGTTTGTCTCTCCTTTAAATCAATCCAGATAAATCTTAACGTACTTATTTAATTTAGGAAAAATTATTGTTAAATTATTTAATTTTTAGAAATTAAAACAACTAATTAATCAGTTGTTATCTTTTGAATTATTTAAAATTTAAATAGTCATCAACAACTTATAAATATCAGAATAAAATCTTTGGAGAATATTCATGCGTCGAAGACATTTATTACTACGAGTACAAAGTCAAGACGGACAACTGCCATGCACAAGAGTTGTATTTATTCTCTATCACTCAATAAGGGTGCAGAGAATACAAGCCTTAAATATTTATTCCCAATTACATTTTCCATATTACGTGGGATTGAGTGTTACCAACAAATAAAATAGGTACAAATGGCCGGTGGAACTGCACCAAAAACGTAGCAATTCTTTGTCAAATCTTCCTCAATTCATAGGCAAGCTTGTTTCTTTTATTTATTTATCATCCGATTTTACTTTTTGACTGCTGCTTTTTCCCATTCATACAGCCAGGTTAATTCTTTTGTCTATTTCCTATGAACAAAAATAAAAATTACAGCAAGATGATTATGGTTATTGGAATTTGCAATTTTACCATTATCATTATTGTCTCTGTTTTTTCCCTCTTTTATACATGTCATTTTTTTGGAAGATTTTTACATGTCATTTAAGGTCTGAAGAAATTGGCATTCAAGCCATTGTAAGCTAAGTTCCATATAGCAGCAACTATTAACAAAATGCTGAGTAAAATGGCAAAGCAACCAAGTACCAAGTTTAGAATCCACGTTGCACCATTTGATCTGGGTTTTCTGATTGAAATCCACATGAAACATGGATATGCAAACGTTAAAGGCACAGCTGCCATTCCCCCAATCAAAGGTGCCAAGCTTCCCAAGAAGGGAAACGCCACCGCGATGAAGAAAGTGAGCCCTCCGAAGAAAAGACGTAAACCTACCCGAACCCACCCCGGACATCGATTTTTTCGACTTCTGGCGTAAACAAACTCCAAATTGTCGAAAGCGGGCATGGCATAGATTTGGTACGAGGTTATGCAACTTACTGTTAGCCATACGTAGATTAGGCCGATCACGAACTTCGAAGTGTCTTGAATGCGAAACTCTGAAAATGCTGTTAGAATCCCCACTCCACTTGCAGGTATCTGTAAGAAAAGTTAATTATGTTAATCAATTATGCATGTTCAATTGCAATACTGCATACGTGATGTGAATGAATGTTGTTTTACCTTGTTTCCATAAGCCCAAAATCCTGCAATAGCAAGTGGAAACAAACACATTGGTATTATAAGGTACGACACCATTACACTTCTCCACATAGACTTCCCAGATGAATGCTGTGAGTCGGATGACAATGTCCCCTGCATCAACAAATAAACACAATAATCAATGTCCAACACATATACGAAGATCGAGAAATCCAGTAATGATCGTTACCTGAATCTCTAGGATAAGATTGTGGCCCCTGAATGCAAGCATGATGATGCCAATGGCATTCAAGATGTTACTGAATCCATTCATACCGGTTTTCTCCGCTTCCGGTAAGCTGTAAGAAACACCATTAGCCCTGCCCTTGCTGATCGATAGAGCCCATATGGTGGTAATGTACCCAATGGAAGTTATGGCACCGGTTAGAGAGACTCTGGCTATTGAATTTAAATTGGGTAATTGACCAATGATGAGAGCTATGCAAGTGAATATGAGAAACCAATGTGTACCACTCAAGGACTTGGATCTACACATGGTGCCTTCTTCGCATATGATGTTGAAGAATTGTTTCATGGAGTTCCCTCCTGTGATGATAAGCATGACACAAGAGCCTCCCGATAGATACATTACCGGGAAGATCGCCAGCAACTTCCCGAGCTTCGGACCAAAGGCAATGATTGAGAGGCGGACGAATCTGCTGCAGCGGGTTCCGGGAACAGGCTCGTGAAGATTTACAAGAAGCCATGTGGTGTAGAGTTGCCATGTATATGCTATGGACAAACATATGATCCCCCATGCCCTATACAAATTAAAACAAAAAGAATTTGATCATTTTTTTTGTAGTAATTTGAAGAGTGTGGGATAAAAGTGATGGCAAAACTACTAGCAAAAACTCACCATCCAAGACTTAAAAAGGCAGCAGGAAGCAAAAGGGCCTGAAATCCAATTCCAGAACACAGCAGATGAAAAGTAGCAGAGAATGTGGTGCCGTTTCGGGACTCAGTAAGCGGCAGCCACGATTCGAGTTCCCGAAGATCGAGTCCCGGAACCGCTTGTCGAGCGACGGGGGTGTCCTTGATTGAGGTGGGGAGCTCTTGGATAGAATCATCGTCAATGGGAACTACTGTTTCTCCCATGATCCAAAACCAAAAACTAAAACCCCCTTTGATAATGGAAGCTAATGAGTAACGAAAACGATGGGGGAGATTGGGGTTTATATAGTTGACAAAAACTTGTGCACATGTGAAATGGACAGCGGGTCCTAAATATCTGCTGTTTCATTTCAAAGAATGAATTTCACGATGGTCTGGTCTTTTACACCATCAGCAGACTGCCTGTGAGCTACTTTAAACGTGTAATGGCATACGTCACCCTCATTACATCATCAATTTCCTTCCCCTTTTTCTTTTCTAAATAATAATAATAATAATTTTATAGGTTTCTACAAGATTAATCAATCATCCGCATTTCATTTAATCTTTCAAAAATAAAAACATGAATTGAATTGAATTTGAATAGTGATAAATTTAATTTTGATTTAAAATTTAATGTTCGATATCAGCTTTAATTTTGATTGAACATTAATTTTTGAATTTACACTTAATTTGAAATATAATCAAACTATTTAAGATACAAAGTTTAGATTATTAAGACTCATTTCCACTCATTAAAAGATATTGAATGTTTAAATATATTCGATTCTTGTTTCTGTGTATGTTACACCAAAGATCATACCAATATAACTAAATTTAATAAATAAAAAATATTATTTTTAATTCTATTACAATATTAAATTGAATTTATTAAGTGACATCAATGATAAAAATAAATGATATTTTTCTTAAAATATTCAGATTTAAGCATTCATATCAGCAATATGTATAAATAAATATGAATCTTTTTGTACCTGTGATATAATTATTATGAATAAATACTAAACTTATAATCTCATAAACTATTAAAAGAAATTATAATATTAAATTATTAACTCAAAAAAAAAAAACGGAAAATACGCTGGGCTGATACACGGTTATGGCTTTACGACGTTTGTTATTTTTATACCACTGACATAATTATGTATTAATATTTTTTTTCTAGATCAAGTATTTTATTTCCCCTAATTTTTAATTTAATGCATGGGACTCATGTCAATGGAAAATCTGTTCAAATATGATTTTCCCCCCACTTTGATTAGAAAAAATATATATTTTTCTTGGCATATTAATAATGCTGTCGTTGGCGAATCATACACAATATTACCAAATCTCGTTTATGATCCTGGAAATCTTTCATTCCAAGAGTCTATCACCACAAGAGACGAATTTTATTTCCCAAAATATTTATTCGCTTTAATTTTTTATATTCCGTCAGAAATATTTAAAATATCAGTTCAAAATAATTGTAATTGTTTTTTTTTCAACGTAAAATAAGTCAGAAACAATGCATTACCAACATCATTTTCCAAAGTCGTGAAAAACTCAAATATAAAGTATTAAAATAATACTGGTATTTATGAAAAACTTTGACACGTTGTTCACATATTAAGAATCTGATGACTAGAAAATTAAAAGTAGCACGAATTTTTGAAACATTAATGGAATATTTAAATAGTTTTTATTAACAGTTTGTCTACCGATATAAAAGACAAGTCGTTCAAGTAAGGTTGACGATTTAAATTCTAACATCGTGAATGAAACATAATAAATTAAGAGAATTGTTCTTATAATAAATCTTTATAATATCCGATTTAGATTAATCGATCTACAAATCAAATATCGATAATTATATAAAAATATTAACTATGTTTTATTTATAAAAAATGACAAGAAAAGGTTGGTAGTTAATTTGGTGACCAAGAATGTGTGAACTGTATGTTCAGATACAAATCGATATCTTCCTCAATACAAACCGTTTTGTTATTGTGGTAAAGAAATGGAAGACTTCTTAACAAGTAAATTAAAGGTAAAACTCTTCTATTAGTCCCTTTATTCTGTATAATTTACGGATACAATTTATATGTTCTGATTTGGTTTCCTATATTTTCAAAATTTAGAAACTTCAATTCTGAACTAAATGATAATTATTAAATCTATTTAGTCAAATTTTATTTTAGTCAATATACAATGTCTAAATAGTAGATTTAGTCCTTATTCTAAAATTTTGATCATTTTTAATTTAAATAATTCAAAACGTACCATTTTGTGTTATTATTGAAATTTCAAAACGTACATAGACTATAATGGATCAAATCAAAATGTTTAGACTATAATTTGTACATGGTATAGGGAGTAATGATATGTATAGTGAGTAATGATAAAATTGGACCTAAACTAAAAACGAAAAAAGGGGACAAATTCCATTAACGTGTGCATCAACCGAAGTATAACAAACAAAATAAAAGCATTGGAGAACGTAGTTTATGCTGATGAAAGGCAACAAAATGGGGAATCTTATTATGTCATTAACATATCCACTCAAAAGTTGATAGAATATTTATATAGTGTTATTATTATTTTTTGATATAGACATCGATTTTTAATTTATTAATTGATTAATCCAGATTGAGTACGGTAAAGGCAAGAGCGATCATTATAACCCAGTTTGCTCCATTCGCAAATGTTAGGATTCAAACATCTTACTTAACTCAAGGGATATAATGCCTCATCTCACTAGATCAACTGGTTGTTGATTTATATAATGTTACTATTATTTATATTAATCAATATTAAAAGATTAATGTGTTTTTTAAAAATAAATTAATTATACACTTATAAGTGTTCTAATCTTACTTATGAAAAAATTTATTTTTTTATTGATAGTATACATGATAATAATTCATACATATATATATTAACTGTTTTGCGCTCCAATAAAAAAAATTAGACCAAAATAATTTTATACGTGATAAAATTTAAGTAAAAATAAATTTAAATAAAATCTACGTAAATTATATACATAAAGGGAGACTTAAACGTTAACAATTAAAATAAAATTGAAGTATATTTGGATAGTTGGCCTAGCTGCTCATCTTTGTTCCCTTATATTCTTTTAGATTATAAGTTTTATACCTACTATAAGTACTTCTATTCCTTCCGCTAGAGTTTCTCCTCTCCCTCTCCTTTAGATAGAATTAGAATTAAATTTAGAGTTTGTCAAAAAGAATATGAAAATTTCTACAAAATACGTCGAGCGTGGATGAACATCGTTAACGATGAGCACCATTAAGTTAATTTATAAAACGTTAAATTATAAAGTATTAAATGTATAATTATAAATTAGTTAAAAAACTAAATGTAAATTAATTAAAATACAATATTTATAAAAACAT
Organism: Hibiscus syriacus; assembly: GCF_006381635.1. Lineage (NCBI taxonomy): Eukaryota > Viridiplantae > Streptophyta > Magnoliopsida > Malvales > Malvaceae > Hibiscus > Hibiscus syriacus. The sequence goes on from NW_024062795.1 coordinate 4,491,656, forward strand.
TAATTTTTAGGGTAAATTATATCATTGACCACCTAACTATTTACCATTTTTACTTTAACCGCCGCTTTTTCAATTTTATCAAACGGGTCACCTAACTATTTACCCTTTTTATGTTAACCACCAATTTTTCAATTTTGTTAATCGGGTCACCTAACTATTTAAATCTTGTCAATCAAGCCACATGTCATTAAATATTAAAGGAGGAGACGACATGAGAGTTAATAAATTTTGTATAAATGCACATTTAGTCCTCATTACTTACACATTCTATTAATTTGATCCTAACTTTTAATTAATTCAATAAATTTAATTCTCAATCAGATGGTGACATGTGTCACTATGTGATTAGATTTGTTCATTAATATTTTTATTTAATTTAATAAATTTTCATCCAATCAAATGGTGTCACGTATCACCAATCGAATGAATAGAAATAAATTGAATCAATAACCGATGTTGGTAAGTTTTGAACTCAAGACTTGAGGAGAGGAAGCAAAATGCCCCAACCATTGTGTTGCACCATTCAAATAACAAACATATCACGACATAATATATATATAGTTAATGGCAATAAAAAAGAGAGGAGAAATGACGTAATAAGAACTCTAACATGGAATAATTGAATAATACAATAATATATATATGTATACACACAAATATTATAACTGATTAATATGTCAATGTATTTTATTTATATTTTAAATCATTTTAATGAAAAATAAAATAAAACTAATTTTAATATATTATAATTGAAATATAACGAAGAGTTTCAGTAACTTAGAATTTTTCTGATAGTTGAAGGCTTATCGTAGTAAGTATTTTAACCTATGCATTGACTTGTTTATATCCGAGTTAGAGTAAGAATTTTATATTTTATTAATTATTCATTAAATATTTGAAGAAAATTTTAGGGGAAACTTAATTTTATTGAATTAGTCTATTTTAATAGAGTGTTGTTAAAGAATATTAGAATCCGATCGATGTTATAATATTTTAAAATATAAAATATGGTACATTTCAGTTCAATAAAATTAGAACGATGAAGATAATTTATCAATTTAAAATATGTAAAATGATGCATTTCAATTCAATAAAATTAGAATAATGAAGACAATTTACTAATTTGAAATATGTAAATGATACATTTCAGTTATGACATATTGAATTCAATTTTATTTTAAATTTTACATTAAATGTGATTTAAAATATAAATAAAACATATTCATTTGTTAATCAATTATAATATTTGTTTATATATATTTTATATTTTTATACTATTCAATTATTTCATGTTTGAATCCTTATAAGGTCATTTATTATCATTAATTATATATATTATAAATTATATAGATTATGTTATGTATATTGTACAAATTTAGTGGTCCAGTTTAGTGGTTAAGGCATTTAGTTTTTCGGCTTGCGTCCCAGACTCCCAGGTTCAAATCCCACCAATTGCGGTTATTGATTTAATTTTTTTCATTTATTTAATTGGTGACACACGGCACAACTTGATTGGATGAAAAATTTATTAAATAAAAAATATTAAAAAATTCCAATCACACAGTGGCACAAGCCACCATCGAATTGAAGATTAAATTTATTGAATTAAATAAAAGTTAGGGTCAAATTAATAGAATGTGTAAGTAATGATGACTAAATGTATAATTATACAAATTTTATTAACGACCACATCATCTCCTCCGTTAATATTTATCGATAGGTGGCTTGATTAACAAGATTTAAATAGTTAGGGGACCCGATTTATAAAATTAAAAATCAATGGTTAAAGTAAAAGGGGTAAATAATTAGGTGGTCAATGATATAGTTTATCCTAAAAAACTAATATTTTATAAATGTTGTATTTTAATTAAATTACATTTAGATTTTTAACTAAATTATAATTATATGTTTAGTACTTTATAATTTAATGTTTTATAAATTAATTTAATAGTGTCGATCATTAACATGATCGTCGAACGTGACAGCATCATCCAAAGAATATAAAAAATTTATATAAAAAATCGTGAGTTCTTTGATATACATTTTATAATCATAGGTAAATTATGTATTTTGTCATCCAATTATTTAAGTGATTATGTTTTGATTATTCAATTATTTTTTTTTCAGAATCATATTTAATTTTTTATTTTATTTTTGTCATGCACTATTAAAAAAATCAATAAATTACTAACATGGTATTTTATTTTTTCCCCAATAATAACGTGACGTTATCCTTAGTTTTTTAATCACATACGATCAAAATCAAATCACATGATAGTTTTAGCCTGCAAACAAAGACAATCTTCTTTTAGGAGATGTGTACGCGAAAAGAAGTGATTCGAAACGGGTGACGATTAGGTGGAATTGCTTTGCATTGGTGTATCCTCGTCAAAAGGTAAACAAGTTGATGTTCGTTCGCGTTGGAATAAATAGTGTCCACTCCCATAACTATTTAATATTCAATATTATCATATCGGAATAATAATATTAGAATAAAGTTGACTTACGATTTTAAATAAATTTCATTTTTATTCTAAGTAAAACTTGTTTCAGAGTATGTCCAAAATTATTAAAGTATCTATAATAATTAAATTTTCGATTAAATCATATTATCTATAAATAGTTTTATTATCTCTTGCATTCAAACTTAGAGGATTTGAACTTATTTAAGGAATCCTCCATGCACTCTCGAGTTTGACTCTTAATTTATGAAAATTATATGTCTATTATGTTTAAATTTATATTTGATTTAAATCTCATTAATCATTTATATGTGTCTTATATATCCTAAATTATTATAATCAATTCTCTCAATATTTATCTCAACAACTATATTTATCTATTTTTAATAGTTTCGCAACATATTTAAATCTCATTAATCATTATATGTGAGCTAGGTCTTTCTGTATTTGGATGCGTATTATTAATAACTAAAAAAAATATTTTAAACATATAATTCTTTACCATTATCATAACCTCTTAAAAAATAAGAAGAAAAATGTTTTCAAAGAGTAAACTATCTTAAATGTGATTGAATTTTAGAGTTTGTATTAATCTCACCACTGAATTTTAAATTGATTCATTTTTAACATTAAACTTTAGTTTCATGTTCAATAAAAGTGTTGGACCCTTAAGCCATTAACACATGTCTGATGTGTTGATTTGTACTGACATAGAAATGAAAAAAAAGAGTTCTTTCATTTAATTTTAGTCGTTCGTTGAAAATTGTCATTTTTTGTGTATTTCACGATCACCCTAAATACCGGTGAACTTGTGTAATTGTACTCTATTATTTTATGATCGATGATGGGCAACGATCGACCGACAATGAAAGTCAAAAGAGTTGACAATTTTTATTGGTACCAAATTGATACATAAATAAAAGTCTAATGCCTAAAATTAAGAAATTTTAAATTTTAATGACAAAATTAATACGTAAACTAAGATTTATAAAAAAGAAAAAATCACATCATCACGTTGTTAACAGTTTATCGGCCCAACAGCTTAATTGCATTCTAAACTAATATTCAATGTTAAAATTAAAATGATTTAAAGCATAATAAATAAAAGATACATAACTAAAAATTAAGTGATATTTAACATAATTTATATAAAAAAAAGATTCTGATCACATTTGGGTTCCTATAAAATTTTATTTATTTAGAATCTAAAAGCTCAGCCAACTCTCCTTTTATTGGAGAACAAAAGCGGCAGATTCAGCGTCAATTTATTATCTCAAATCGCTACGATTCTTCGAGAATTTTTCTGTTTCAGGTTCTTTTTAACCATTGTTTATTATTTATATACCGACCAAAATCATCTGAAGTTAACTGATTCTTCATGCATCCATAAGACATCTAGAATTTTATAATCATAAAATTTAAATTATGATTACGGTCGTGTATTTGATTTGATCGTATTTATTATGATTATGAACGTAATAAATATTATTACGATAATTACGATATTATATTCATACAATAACAATTTCAAACGATAATATTACTATTATATAATACACATTATTCTAATAACATACTGCTATTTAAATCCATCGTTTTCGTATTGGGTCTGGTGAGACACTGGCTTGGCTTTTAACATATTAAGTTTTTTCCACTTTGCTCTGCTGCGTGGAGCTTTGATATTTCAAGCTGCCTAGCATGACTTTGATGGCCTCGGGTGAGACTTATTACAAAAATAAAGGTACAAGAATATTAAATTAAAATACAAAGATCAAATTCACAATGTACACATGATATAAGGACTAATGCGAGAATATGACCAATTACAAAATATTACTCATTTTTATTCTTTGAATCTTATTATTTTGTATACAAAAAATATTTCACATTTATATGGAACCAAACTCTTGTACATAACTTTATGTAGAACTTATTTGATTTAATGACATTAATGTATGAGATTACTAAGGGTCGAAGAAATTCACTTCAACTCCCCTATCAATAATAACGAAGAGCGAAGCCGCTATCAAAACTCCACTTAGAACCATCCCTAAGAGAGCCAACGACCAATTCAGCCATCATCTTGGGCCAAAAACCTTGGGTTTCTTAATCTTAAGCCACATGAACATGGATAAGCTAAGGTCACCGGCACCGATATCCCGCCGACGAGACCGGCGAAGCTTGACAAGAAGGGGATCGCCACCGCCACGAAGAAGCATATGTAACCAAACAAAGCTCGGAAAATTGCTCGGAGCCACCATGGGGATGAATTCGGATGTGTTTTGCCCGTGGAATGCGAATAGGGCTGTTAGCATGCCCCCATCTGCTGGTATCTGTCAATGAGTGACAAAATTTTAATTTTTGTTGTTGGATTAATGTTGAAAATATTGAATTATAGTGAAAGATTGTAGCAAGTAGTACCATTTGACCATAAGCCCAATAGCCAACAATTGCAAGAGGGAATAAGCACATTGCAACGAGCGTGTAAGCGACCTTGACTCCCTTCCACATCGGCACACGGAACGGATGCTTCTCGTCCGACGGCATGGTTGCCTGAATCTCCAGTATGAGATCGTGGCCTCTAAACGCAAAAGCAACGATCCCAAGCGCATTTAGAACGTCAAAAATCCTAATAACTTCAGTTCTTCCTCGTACAGGGTTGTGTGATACTCCAGGCATTCTGCCCTCAGCAAGTGAAACAACCCAAATTAGAGTGCAGTATCCAATAGCCGTGATGGCTCCGACGAGCGATACACCGGCAATCGAGTTTAAATTAGGCAGCTGAGACAGAAGCACTGTGGCAGAGGTAAATATCAAGTACCACTCCACAGTGGTCGGCGGATGAGCAGAGCACGTTCCCCCACTTAAAGTATCAAAAAACAATTGACATGATGAGGCACCGATGATGATCAGGGTCACGCATGTTCCTGCCGATAGGTACTTGATGGGGAACATTGCTAGCCAATTTGTCAGCCTCTCACCTGAATTGATCATGAATAAGCATTCAATATCAACTTCGAAATTAGCAAGTGAATCGAGAATGTTACATTACGTTATGTCAACGGACTTACCGAAAGCTGCGCCGCAGAGCTGAAGATATCTGCTGTAACGCATTCCGGTTTCGGTTGATTCATGGAGTTGCACCAGTAAGTACAGAGTGTAAAGCTGCCATATGAAACCCAACGTCAAGGTTATGACACCCCAAGACCTGGAAACAACAAAAAGCATAGGTAAACATGTCACTTTTAGCTGCAAATTTCATAAAACAAAGATCGAATCGAAGAGCTCATCGTCCATTACGTACCACCCAAGGATTGTGAAAGCAACAGGGAGCACAAGGGCTTGGATACCAATCCCAGAACAGAGAGTATGAAACGCAGCGTAGTAGGCATTTCCATTTCTCGACTCAGTGATGGGAAGCCAAGCATAGTGAGGGTCAAGCCTGGTAAGCTTAAGAGCCCTTCTAATTGGACTTCCAACGGAGTAATAAATCATGGGGTTCGAATCCTCGGGGTAACATTTCTCGATGTTTTTTTGGTCGCGGGTTGGATACGATCGTCCCCGGAAAGAAGCGGTGATCGAGCGAGTGACGGAGAGTGAAACTGCGAAGGAGTAGTCGATATCGGCGGCAAGCCGGTCTCGGTGTTCCGGGGTAGGAGCCTATTTCATTAACATCAACCATTTTTATTTCCCAAATATGCTCTCACCTTGAACTCTCTCAAATTATTGGTAAATGATTTCCCCTTATGTTCCCTCACAAATATGCACTAAAATATCTCCGATATATAGACTTTTTGGAACATAGTCTTAATGGAGTAATATGAATTTGGTTTACTGGTTGCTGACGAGGAGTAGTTGCTTTTAGAAAAAAATAGTTATAAATATTCTACTACTAATATTCAAAATGCAGGAAAATAAAATACTGTAGCATAATTTCATCATTTTTTTCAACCCATAATTTGACTTTTTAAACTTATTTTTTTATTCATTTTTAATTAATGAATCTAATGAATTATGTAATTACATGATATTAATTTTTTTATATTTGTTATATAAAATCACCATTCATCTTATTGATTTCAGATCGTGACATATAAACGTATGCATATAATACTTTGAATTCTTCCAAATTTTATAAGGTTTACCCCTTTAAGATGAACTTTTCCGAGCTCGAATTCACAACTTTAATTTTTTACAATCTCATAGTATCATACTATCATAAGGACTAAAGAGAAGAAGATTATCACATTTAAACATTAACTTCGACAACAAGTAAATTTAAAAGATTAAATTAAAAACTACAAAAGTTAGTAACTAAAAATCGGTTTATGGAATAGGGAAAAGTTGATTTATTTGTTTTACGATTATAGGCAAAATAATAGTTGTTAATTAATGAGCAGGAAACAGAGAATGACAGTCCTCCGAAAGGAAGAAGCCAATATTACCAACCTATAGCAGATGTTAACTAATTATGTCCACATGATCAATTATTAATGCTAAATGAGTTGGTACGCTTGCTTCGGCGCCGACTCAGTTTGATTGGTCAACGGTAAAATGTCTGATTATATTGTAAAGTGCAAGGTGCAGCTATTTTAATCACAACTGTGGAAGCCATGAAACCTGAACATCCATACCTTCCATGAGACTCATCCTCAAGAAAATTCCAACCTGAGGTTTTCTTCTTCTTCTTTTTTAATCCATCAAGTCTGTCAATTCTGCCCATCAAAACATTTTTTTCGTGCCAAAAGAAAGAATTTTGATATTCGACATCAGCAAGTTGTACGGTGTTTACTGTGTTATGATAACCGAGGGAATTGACAGGTCCTGGAAGGTGGCCATGCCATTTTTTTTTCAATTATCAGACACATTTTTGGCATATGCAGTTGGGTCAATTTGAAACAACGGTTTCCACTTTTCACAACAATCTTCCATGGTTGAGCTGACAAAGGATGATTGACATGGCAGACAACTATAAATGAAACAAAATATGGAGATTTCTCATTATATATATAGGGTAAATTACGAACATGACATTTTATCTTTAGAAGCTCAATTGTGGCAACCGTTGGTTTGTTTGTTGCTGATAGGGATACGATGATGACGAGCATCGGACACTAACTACGCACATAATCAATGCTTTCTCCGCCTCTTTACTTGCTTTTCATAGTTCTAAGATTTTGCGAGGGCTCCTCAATTTGGATTTTATTTGTGCCTACCGTCCTTTTAGGTCTGGTTGCTGGTTAAGATAGTATGGTTCAATCTCTGGACTAATTATATATCTCCCATTCTCTTACAAGTTCCTCTGAATCCTGCAAAAATATCCAAATTTCATATGCTAAGATTTTTCCTTTGCTGCTGGATCATATTTTGTTTCACTTTCTGGATCTTTCTCTACACTTGTTTAACATAATATAAATGCTTTCAAATAGGAAGAGTATGTCCAAAAACGGAAGACTGTGTCTATTCATGGGATTCGCAATATATGTTTTGCACTGGATTCAGAGCAGAAATTTGATTTTGCCTTACGTTCGTGAGATTCTAGTTCCTACTGTCCCTGACGGCATGAATCCCAACATCAAAAGAAGAAAAGCGCGTCGGTATAAAAAAAAGTGAAAACAAAAAAAGAAGGAATTTTAAAATGGCATCGCACGGACTCGAAACGGAGACCTTCAGTGTGTTAGACTGACGTGATAACCAGCTACACCACGACACCATCGATTTATTCCATTTCAAATAATTTATATAATTCTAATAGAACACTTGAAAAATAAAGAAACGTCAAAATGGCATCGCCTGGACACATCATTGATGACAATCTAAGCTTGAGATTGGAGAATTCATACATAAATTCCAAATTCGAACAAAAAGTCTTAATGGTAAGACATGGAAAAACGAGCAAGAAGATTTGGCATTAACGGTGATAATAAGACATTTTCAAGCAAAATGGCTAGACACCAGTAAAAGTAGGCTTACGTGAGAAACTAGCAACTTCCGAGTTATCCTCGGTCTTTTTGCATACCTTTCAATCTTTTCTACAGCCATTGCTATAATTTCCGGGTTTCGAAGCAGGGAGTGAATCAATAAGAAAAGATTTGAAGTGCTTGTATAACTCTTTAGGCTTCTCCATATTGATCGCCTATGCTTGTAGCCCGGGTTCTGCCATTGAGCGACGAAATACAATCTATTCCTCTTTGAATCTTGCTGTGAAGATCAAGAATACATAATTCGTCTCTCCAGTGGAATTCATCGCCGACTTTAATCCCTGCAACACATCCTATTTGTTTGATGGTATTAACCCATTTTTGTTTCTTCTCACCCTTCTTGCCTATTAAAGTTGAAATCTTTGCCATGTCTAGGACTAACCATGGTGGCATCACGTCCAAATCCAAGAAAAGAAGGGATCTTTTTCCAAGTCCAAGTAAACAAGTCGTATCGCCAAAAGAATACAACATGTTAAGGATTATTCCAAAGAAATTTGTTGTAAAGAAGGGAGTATTTTTACCCAAGAATGGCATGACTTTCGTAGAGATCGATGAAGCAAATAAGATTTGTTGCAGGGATTAAAATCGGTGATGAATTCCATTGTAGAGGTGATTTATGTATTGTTGGGCTTCACAACAAGCTTCAAAGACTAATAGATTGTATTTCACCGCTCAATGGCAGAACCTAGGCTACAAGCATTGTCGAGTCGGTCGATGCGAGAGTGCTAGTAAAATTTCTTCCAATGCGTTTACGTACTGTGGTGAAGGCTTGTACTTGGTGACTAAATACTGGAAAGAGATTAGAAGGAACTCTGGTACACATGTTTACAAGTTCAAGCTGGTGAAAAAGGAGGATGGTCGTCAATATGATCCGGAATGGAAGAACATCGGCGGCATTAGTTTCGGTTAAGCCGGCAAATGCACTTTGTCACTACCTAGAAACATCTTCCTGACATTGAAAGAGTTGAACAGGGGTAGTAACTGAAAGTGAAACATCTTCTAATCAGAATCATTTTATAAGGAAACATCTTTTGTTTATACACTATGAATATGATACATTTGAATAATTTACACCTAGAAACATTAGTTGTTTTTATGTAGCAGATTCGTCTACAATATGACTAAGCATATTTACTTCGAATCAACGAAGAAGTGGCTGTTGATTCGCATGTACTTGATTGAAATAAGTATGTGATGAGCAGCGATATCAGAATAAAAATGTGAAAAGAAGGTATTGCCTGGATTCAAACCAGAGACTTTTAGTGTGCTAGACCAATGTGATAACTAACTACACCATGACACCAAATGTTGATTGTGTGTGCTTGATTATTATAAAGTATATGAAAATTAATGATAGATAGTTATGGAATTCAATACTTTCCTCTCTAAACCCCTATCCGATCCTCTTTACACAAGGGATACAATGTAATTCACGATAACTGAATCACATGGAAACATTATAGTCCCATCACTTGTTAGTCCGAACTCCTCTTCAGACATCTTGAAGAGCTCAAGGGAACTGTGGTTGCCGAGAAAAGCCAAGGGGATCACAAGACGTCTCTCGTCAGTTGTGTATGTTACAAATCAGCCTATATCAGTAGATGATTGATTAGAATGATCTGCAGCTTCCATCTTTACTGGACTAATTCTCTATCTTCCTATGGCTGCCACTTTCTTTCCATTCTGATAAGTTTCTTGGTGGTCTAGTTTTAAGTGATTGCTGAGGGAAAGAAGTCGGTCTTCTATTTATACACGAAGAACCATATGTCCTTGCTAAGCTACTGTGATTTTCTAAGCTGAAGCACGTAATTGTTTTTTTCCTTTTTGAGGAACTCGAGTCCTTCAAAGAGAATGACATTCTCTTTTGCCAACAAAACAAGAAAATAAATGAATTAAAAGGTTAACTGCTTCTACCTTGATTTTATCAGCTTCTATAAGAGTTAGACTACTGATATGTTCAGACTCTATTTTTCTCAAGTATTCATGTTCGACATTTATGTACAACACATCTTCGAACACGACCACATGAAGAACCCTCCATATTCATGAAAAGAAAGATGAATATCCTCATGTCAGATGTAAATTGCACTACTATTATACTTCATATGAGACTTTTAGGTGTCGTTGCAGCATCAGTAACAAGAAGCATCATCTTATGTACTGCAGCAAGTATTTTAGCACTGTAGATGGCTTGATATTGGTGTCGACATGTTGTGGAAATCGAATTTGATGCTCATGTCTCCTACTGAATATTTTTATTCAGGAGAATAAGAATATAGGAAGAAATGATTTTCAATGATCCTACAAATAGGCAGCCTGATATGATTTCCGTTAGGTCAGCGATTTCCTCCACATGGGACCAAAAAACTGCCAGCTCCTGCTGCATGAATTTTCTATTTCATGACGATCGCATGCAGCCATGAACTGTCTGTTGGCTGTTCCACCCACTCTCCTTTTCCTATTTTTAGTTCCCTTTGAGTACAAGTGAACTGCTAAACGCCAACCGATGAGATAAGCTGATGATGCAATGGTGAAATATAAACATGGGAAATTGTTTAACCCATTGAATGGACTTTAGTAAAAGAAAATATTTTTTCTTTAAAGGTCTCGGATTTAAATAGTTGTTTTTGTAGGATACATAAACATTGTCATACGCTAATGAAAATATGAGCATATATTAACTTATAATCACTCCAAACTATTTTAAAAAACATGGAAAATAGAGAAATCCGAGTGTTGTTGTCATTACTAAATCAAAACATTATATAATATTACATTTACGTGGCATTTAATCATTGACAATTTTACTTAAAAATACCCTAAAAATTAAATATCACCAATCTAACATCCATTTCCCATTATTTCCCGATATATCACCCTTTCTGATAGTGTGGAGCGAAGGCGTGTTTTCGGGGGTGCCTTCAAGAGGTTTGCTGATGTGGAGGGAAGGCGTGTTTTCGGGGCACACCTTCCAGGAGTTTCAACTGACATAGTGTCATGGTGGAAGGCACATTATAGGGGATGCACCTTGTAAAGGTGCGTTTAGGGGCACACACTTTTTCTTCGATTCAAAGTAGTTTTATATATATTAGGGTTTAGGGTTTATATATGATTTAAGATTTTTAAGGGTTTAGGTTAGTGGGTTTTCAGGGTTTTGGTTTTCTTTTAGGATTCTGGGAATTTATAGGATTAATAGTTTCGGTTTTGATTTAGGAATAGCTTAAGGTAATTTTCAATGTATTTTAGGTTGGAGTGGTTTAAGGTTTTTTTAGGTTAAAATGGTTTAGGGTTTTTAGATGAAAGTTGTTTAAGGCTTTTAAGGTTAAATTGGTTTTAGGGTTTTAAGTTAAAATGGTTTAGGGTTTTAGGTTAAAGTGGTTTAGGGTTTTTTAGGTTAAATGGTTTAGGGTTTTTAAGTTAAAGTGGTTTAAGGTTTAATTTTAAAAAAAAATGGTAATCACATGAAGTACATATTAGAAAATAAATTTACAAACATTACAATAGTAGAAAATACAATTACATAAATTGTTAAGTGATGATAAAAGAGAAAGGTAATTTGTAGGGTTTAATGATTTAGGGTTTGAGGGATGATTAAAGGTTTGAGGTTATAGGGGTTTACGGGTTTTTAAGATTTAAAGTTTAGGATTTTTTAGGATTTAAGGTTTAAGGTTAGATTAAAGTGAAAATGTTAATCACTTAAACTAAGAGCTAAATGGAAAAATAATTAGAAAATACACATACACTGAAAAATATTAGAAAATACAATTGCATTGAAATATTAGAAACAATCACATACATTGAAATATTAGAAATTAAGATTACATTGAAATATTAGAAATGCACTTACATTAAAATAGTATAAAAACACGCACAATTTTGAAATATTAGAAAAACACATTTATAGAAAATACAATCACATAAGTAAGGGTTAACGGTTAAGTGATGATAAAAAAGCTGGACAATTTTCCTATTGTGGCCTAGGTTTCTGTAATGTCCACATCTTTTATGTTCTCTTGAGCTCTCCCGAATATCCATATCACAATGACTTCGAGTGGATTTTGGATGACCTAAGTCCCTCAATAGCAACGAATTTGATACAATTATAAGCCAAGTCTGAATCTCATTTGGGTCTTTTTCATTAACTATGGGGGAAACTCAAATTCATATACCTTGAATACTTGTGAAAGTTGGTATACGGGATCAACATAACTTTTGTAATTCAAATAAGAATGTGAGCAAGCTGCTATGACTTGGAACCATGGATATTTGAGTGCTTGAAAGAAGCCACAATCACACCACCTTTATTGCAGATTAACTCTGAAAGAGTTACCTTCAATCCCTTGAAGAGGTCGTGGCATTTCTGTAACACGAAATAATTCACGGGTGGAGAAAAATTTGGTACCAGCATCCCATTTGATGCTAAAACTTTTTTCTGTAGATTTTCTACTAGTATTGGGTGATAAATATGGTTGTTATGCATCCCAGTAAGAGCTTGTCCCCCGAGTTTTGCAAAAAGTTAACCCAAACGAAAATAAGTTATTTTGACCAATGTCGTGATTGGTAAAAGACACGCCCCTTTAAGGTTGAATTGATAGCTTCAACCAAGTTGGTTGTCATATGACCATATCGATACCCTCCCATCATAAGCATTTATCCACATTTCTTTGTTGATGTCCATAATGTACTCGTACCCTTTCTTGTTTTTGCCAAACAAATCTTCTAGCATAGACTCAACATTCGAGGTAAGAGTTCATAACCTAAGTCATAAGCTATCAGCCATATGTAATATTTAGCGTGAAATAGAATAAATAAAATAAAAATGATTGACAAACAAAATTGAAAAGAATTTAGCATACACATGCGCACGACTAATTGACGTTCATCATTATTCTTGTATTTTCCATAGTAGTTTACATCAATATGTCAGGCACAATAACGATGTTGTGTAACATCCCAAAAGTCGGGTCAGTGACCAAAATAGAAGTTTTGAAAACTTAGTGACCAATCTTAGAAAAGATTAAAAGTTCAGGGACTTAATTAGAAAAGTTTGATATTGGATTTAATAATAAAGTTTGAAAGTAATAAGGGTATTATGGTCATTTTATAAGGAATATTTTTATTTCCCTTTATAAAGGGTATTAATCACGTGGATGGTAGAAAGGAAAGAGAAGTCTGGAATCTTTGCTTGTCTTTTTCCTTGTCGTGAGCTTCAATTCAAAGATATCAATCGAAAGCAAGTTCAGATCAGTCGATAACTATTGGGCATCGAAGAAAAGATAAGAAAGCGATATTGACTAGTGATGTCAGGTGAGTGCACATTATTTAGTATATGATGTTTAATGGGAAAAAAAGACTTGCGACAAGTCTATTTCCAATAGTAAAATGCATGAATTCATAGATAGAAGTATATGTTTGCTATGATTTATATGTGTGCATGAGTATATGTGTTGACATGTTATTATGTAAGTTACATGATTTGTATAAATACATGTTAGTGTGATAAGTCATGTGAACAATACAAATTATCTATATGATTATATAAGAATATGAAATAAGCTACATGATAAGGACATAAGAAATGAGATGAACACGTGACATAAGCTGTAAGCTAAAGAATCATTTAATATAAATATATGTTAACATAAGATAAATCAAGTATAAGTTAGATTGTATGGTATAAATGATTATACAAGAAAGGTTATGAGACTTTATGAGAGTAATATGACAAGAAGTTATAAGATCATATGTTTATGATAAGATATAAGAGCAAGTTATAAGCCATGTGATATATGATTTATATGAAAATGTTCTACATGCAAGTGATCTACGTGTATATGTGAACAGTGATATGTACATGTGAATATGTGAAATGATAAATAATAATGCCCATATTATGTGTCATGAGGGCTAGAGGTATAGTTGGCATGCCAAGAGTCGAGGATTACCTATGTCTTTCGGGACATATGGACAAGATTACCTATGTCATTCGGGACATATGTACATGATTACCTATGTCATTCGGGACATATGGACAAAATTACCTATGTCTTTCGGGACATATGGACATAATTACCTATGTCCTTCGGGGCATATGAACAAGATTACCTATGTTCTTCGAAACATATAGATAGGTCCTTCGGGACATATTTATACGAGCTGTGGTGACAGCATATGTGTGCATTACAGTCTTTGCATAACTTGAAACCAATCGTGTAGCTTGTTGTAGGAGGAATCTCACTCGCCATGAAGTTTGATAATGACATTCTATTTTACCGTCTAAGCCATTTTGTAAGAGACGATGTACCCATATTGTGAGTGTATACCAGAAATCAGCACTCCAACAGCTATGTGGGAGCTTTGCTTCACTATGGGAATGATAACTTGGCAAATAATGTTGGAGTCCAAGTTGGGATGGTCCTGGTTGATACCTCTTGTACAACATGTATGAGGATTTTTGTATATTGTTCTCATATGTTTCTCTTCATCTACCTTTTTGATACATGAACCATCCAGTTGCATCTGTTTTCACGTTGGATACAATTGTAAACATATTTCTCAGTGGTGGATCGATCAACTATGGAGTGAACTGACTTATGAATATTGTAATTCTTAATCTCCATCATTGCTTCGTCTTTCAATGTGAACTCCATGCCAATATATATAACTCACCATCATTGACTGATGAGTTAAATCCATAGTTGCCAACATTAGGCATATCCAAAAATTCAGGTCTGTACATTGCATCATAATTAGCTTCATACATATGTGCTGGAAGTTAGATTAGTTTTGTATTTATAGGAACTTCATCCACATCATCCTCAGAGTGTATATTAAATTGTGGGGATTCAGGTTTAACGAATAATATCGTTTCAGTATCATCCGCACCTGGCTCACGAAGAGGTTCTTCTGGTGGAGATGAGGGTTCCTCGGTTAATCCGATGTTGAGATCAACAAGTTGCCAGATACATGTGCTCCCCTTGAACTTGAAGTCATTGTGTCATATGGGTTGTGAACATATTTTTGTGTTGATGGCATTTCCATGTTCAAGTCGAAAAAGGTGCAGATGAATGCCTACCCTTTGAACTAGAAGGTTTTCTATATGGATTGTTGGTGGAGCCACATGGGTAAAGATCGTAAGCAGTTGTTGATGAACGCCTTCCCATTGAACTTGATGACATGGCAAAAAGATGTGGATTTTCCATTATAGATGTGAAATCATTTGTTTAATATCCCAAACATCGGGCTAATGACCAAATTGTAAAATTTCAAAATTTAGTGACTAAAATAGATAAATAGAAAAGTTTAGGGACTTATATGAAAAATTTTGTATATGATTGAATAAAAAACAATGATGATTGTAAGGGAAAAATAGTCATTTAACCAATAAATGAATTAAAAAAATTGGTATTGGGTATATTATATACACATGGAGAAGGAGGAAAGAAAAAATTAAGTATCCAGAAATATCTTCACTTTTCTTCCTCTTTCAGTCGTGAGCTACCAAAAGCAAAGATGGGTTTCTTGCTAGTTGATTATTCATTGAATTTAAGCTTGGTTTATGTTCTTTAGATGATACTTAAGCTTAAGGAAAGTTTAAGTTGTTTTAAAATAAAAAGATGATGTAGTTAGGAAGGATTAAAGATAAGAGGGTTCTAAGTGAAATCTTGGGAGAGAGTTAGTAAGTAAAGTTTGAAACTAAATTTGACTTGTCATCAGCTAAATTAAGAAGTATGAAGTGTTAGAATTGAAATTAGAGCATGTTGAAAAATTGGTAGGATTATTGATTTCAAGATATATGATGAGATTTTGAAGATAAGGATGTGATATATGAATATAAGTTGAATTGAATAGGTGTAGTTGAGTTTAATGACATGACAATGACTCAAAATGAAAGGTTTAGGTTGGTATTGGTAAATTTTCGGGTTTAAGGAGTGATTTCTAGGCTAGTAGTATCGGTACTGCTTCATCTAGTACCGATACTTCAAAGGTAAATGAGTGATATTTGGAGTAGGGGTATCGATACTGGTTGAACAATATCGATACCATAAGTCAAAGTTGGACAAGTTATTCAAGGGATATCGATACCAAGAGTACTGATACCATAGGTCAAGTATCGATACCATTTTGAAATAAAGATTCCAGAACCGAGAAAGGGTATCGATACCCATGCTCGGTATCGATACCACAGCTAGGGAAGTATCGGTATCATACCTTGGGTACCGATACTATGCAAAGTGGAAAACTTTATTAAGTCTTTCTTTTAGCTTGGATTATTAAGGATCGAATTATAATACTTAGAATTTTGCTATGAACATCAAATGTATGATTGTGTCGATATCGAGCATAAGCAAGTTCCGGAACGACCAAAGAGTTAGGATTGATCAAGAGAGATAAAATCATAGAAGTGGATTTGGATTAAGTGAGGCTAAGGTGAGTGCATGCTATAGTATAAATGTAGTTTTATGGAAATAAGACTTGTGATAAGTCTATTTCCTATGTTTAAATTTCATGGTCCAATAGTTATGAACATGTATATATCATGATCATTATAAGCACATGCATAAGTGTTATATGTTTATATGCTTTGATACATGCTATATGATACATGCTATATGATACATGTGAACATAATCAAATAACATAAGTTATATGATATGAGATTGATAATTATATGTACATGTGATATATGGTATGAGATAATACATAGGTGATTATAAGAGAAATGATATGAGTACATGAATATGTGATGAATTAGTGATTATATGGATATATGTAACATATAAATATTCAAGCCCATGTTATGTAATATGAGAGTTGTAGGTATAGTTGGCATGACAAGAGTCGAGGGTTATATGAGGTCCTTCGGGACAAATTTTATATACCACTCAGTGAAAAATTATACGAGTTGTGGTGACAACATATGTGCACAGCCTCAATGAACTCACATACCTTAAGTTCTCAGTAATATACATGGGCACATAAAAGATATAAAAGGATTTTACTTTCTTGTAAGATATCATGTTATCATTGTTAATGATGGATCATAGGTGACATGATTAAATAGTGGTATGATATTTGTGATTGTATATAATGTTCATATTTTAGGAAATGCATTATTGTATTATATTCCTCACTAAGTCGACGACTTAGCGTGTGAGTGTTTCACACGTAGGTACTAAAAAGTAGGAGGACTAAAACTAGGATTTGCAGAGACAACATACCTCTACCATAAGATTAGATCAGAAACAATTTACACAGTATGTATTTTGTTGTAATAAGTTTGTTGGCATGTAAACAAAATTGCAAATTATGTATGCTCTAATCTATTTTGTGATGTTTTGAACATACTTATGTAAATTAGTTAACTTTATTTTAATGAAAGTTTAAATTTTCCAAGATTTTTGTAAGTGTAAAAGTTTTGAAAAATAAATATGGCACCTCATATTCGTATCCGGGTTGGGGGTGTTGCAATTTGAGTCGAGTTGTCAACTTGATCAGCTTGATGAGCCAACATATAGTGAGAGGATAACGACATACCACGAAAAACATGAACCTCAATAAAAGTGACATACATTTCTGTAAGAGCTTGTGAATTTCCCATATGAGCATCAATCATCTTAGCAACATCATCATTGTTGACAACTCAAATGATGTATATGTCAATGGAAAAAGTTCAGTAGGAAATCTATACTGAATGAATATAGTCTTATAGTACTTTCAACATGAATTTTTAATAAATTTTTGTGATTAACTCCTCAATAGTGATATTTCTCTTGAATGTTAAGGGGATATAATAATCTAATTCAAAAACAACCCCCTCTTCAGATTACCAAATTTCCACATCATAATAAACAACAGCATAAAGATAACCCATTTTCAGATAGATCAGTTTGAGAGTTTGAGAGAATGAGAGTTTGAGAGAGTGTAAGGGTTTTGAAATTTGAGTGCATTCTTCATTTAATAATAGACAGAAATGATGTCTCAAGCCGAGAAACTATTCATTTTAACCAATAATATGTTTGATGGGGCGGGACACTATGGCATGACAAAGATTCTTTGGAAAAGGTAAAAGCTCTTCTTATAGGATGCGCCTTCCCTTTTCATCATAGATTTTCTGCATTTTTCATTTAATAATAGCCCCAAATGATTCCCCCTGTCAGAGAACTATTCACGCCAACATCTATTATGTTTGATGGGATGAGACACTATTACATGGTAGAGATTCTCTAAAAAATGTAAAAGTGCTTATTGTGAGACGCACCTTCCATTTTCGTCAGAAATTTTCTGCATTCTTCAGTTAATAATAGCCCAAAATGATGTCTCTCGTCGGGAAACTATTCACGTCAACACCTATTATGTTTGATGGGGCGAGACATTATGGCTTGGTAGAGATTCTCTAAAAAAGGTGAAACGTTTCTTATGGAATACACATTCCCTTTTCGTTAGAGATTCTCTGCAATCTTCAGCTAATAATATTTCTAAATGATGTCATTCGTCGGGGAACTATTTATGTTAACCCTTGTTATGTTTGATGGGAAAACACTATGGAAGTTAAGAGATTCTCTACATTTTCAGTTAATAATAGCCTTAAATGATGTCCCCCGTCGGGGAACTATTCACGTCGACCCCTATAATGTTTGATAGGATTAGACACTATGGAATTATAGAGATTCTCTTATCACATCACCTCAAAATAGAATCGGTAAAATAATGATATAGACTTTGAGATAATTTGGCCATAAGAGTTTGTATATATACATATAAGATTATGTTTGTGGTCTTAATTTTTAAAACTTTTCATTGTGTTTGTGGTCCTAACTTTCAAAATTTTCATTCTATTTAGGGTATTCACTTCCAAACTTTTCATTAAGTTTCTTTCGACCAAAACTAACATCAGTATGTCATCCAATATTTGTTTATCCGATCTCCCAAACGACATATTGTCTGAGATTTTACGATGCGTTGTCGGGAATGATATTGACTATTTCTTAAATCTTTGCTTAACTTGGTGGGATTTTTGTTTGACTGAAAAGTCTAACTTAGTTTTTTCAGAATTTAAATTGTATTTGTCCCCATTAAAACCTTTGGATCGTTCGCAATACATGTTTTTACGAAAATCTTTTATTTTAAAGAATCCTCATGCACTCTGTAGAGAAGGTATATTTAAGTATTTTGCGAAATATTATGTGAATGTTCATGTCGCTTGTAAGATTTTGGAAGAAACTTTTACGATGGATACAATAGAGGCAACATATGCATTAAGAATATAGTTGATTCATTTAGAGGGGAAGTTTCGATAAGAATATAAAATGTTAGAGAATTTCCCTCTAATGCATGATATGCAGAAACAATTAGCATTAAAATATTGTCAAAAAATCACTTTGACGACTATTAGCATAATTCCCTCAATTGTTGCCATAATTAAGGATGAGACACGGAAATACAAATGTTGTGCAAATGCTGTTTTTTTTTTGGAAAAATGAAAGTAATATGATAATTGATTTTGTTAATCGTAGGATTACAAGCAATGTAATATAAGTTTTAATTGTAATGTCAATTTCAATGTAAATTTGGATTTGGATTTGAATTTTAATTTGTAATTGAAGTTGAAATTGAAATTGAATTTGAATTTGAATTTTATTTTTAGCTCATCTATAAATATAAGCATATCTTTATGCTTTGGTTTATATATCACAAACAACTTTCTTACCATTCATAATCTATCAGTTAATATGGAGCACTCGACCAACAACTCAAGACACAGTTAGTTGAAAAATTCTTGCGACATATGAGAGCTGATGGCTCAGATAAACTATTTAATATATGTTCTCTATGTAACATCAAACATCATATGTAAGATCTTTGTTTAACCCTAACCTATACTATTTCTTTCATATATCTTATGATATTAACATTTTTTTTCATTTCAAATGGATTGCATAAATGTGATTTTGAAGGTTCAAGGTTGGATATGTGAAACATGTCTTTTCAAGCCAGCTACAACTCCTTCCACTTCAACTAACTTCAAATCGGGATATACATCTCATAATATAGAAGTTTAATTGCAAGAACTTGACTTTTTACATATAGAAAGACACATAATAAAGAATAAATGATTGAAAAAACTTAATATTTGATGAGTCAATTGACTATAAAGAATAAAGTAATTTGGTGATGTTGAGGAGTTAATGCTTATAATGTGATGCAATGTAATGCTTTTAGTAATGTTGTGTAGTTTTCGAGGTAATGCTTGTGTTTCATTATATGTTTCTATTCTAATGTAAGGTAATGTACTCTAATGTAAGGTAATGCATTATAATGTTCCTGATAATGCTTCTAATGTAAGGTAATGTATTGTAATGTCATGTAATTAACATTTAACAAACACTTAACAAACACAAATACAATTATTTATTGAATGAAAACATTAAACATTTAACATTTACCAAACATTTAACAACCATAAAGACAAATTAAAAATAAAATAAAATAAACAAACATAAATAAATATTAAAAACATTACATAAAAATATTAAATACAAAATATTAATGTTCAAATGGATCAACGATGTCATTTTCTCGAATAAGTTCGACATGGTGGTGGTTGTCTATTTCACTGAGGATTTCTTCATATAACTTCCTCTTCACTCTCCTCATCTTCACTATCACCATCTTCATCGACATTTTCTTGATTTGGAATGGATAATGATGAAGGTTCTATATAAAATAACGATACTGGAGGAGTATTAGTATCTATCCCACCGCTCAAAGAAAATTGTGAAAATTATGAAAACATTGACATCGATATATGTGATCCATACTGAGGTAGAGGTTTTTGTGGAAGAGGATCACCACCCGCCAAATAAGAAACATATGAACCAAATGATGGATCAATAAACATAGTCGTATAAAATCCTCTATTGGGGTGTCATAAAACCATACGGGCTAGGAATATAACCCTGAGGGCTCGATATGTACCCCATGTGGGCTCGCCATGTATCTCTGCGATGGTGGCATATGAACAGATGGGTTGGGCATGTACCCCTGCTGCGGTGGCATCAAAATTGGTGGGTTGGTCATGTACCCCTGTAGGCTCATAATCGGTGGAGATTATGGATATTGTGATGGTTCCGGTGGTGCTATTGATGTTGAATCAGAAGCGATTGTTATTCTTCCACGAGTCAGGGGATGATGAGATTGTGACAGTGGACGTCTATCTTAACGTCGATGAATTCTCACCCCTCGTGCTTCCTTAGAAAAAAATAAATTGCTTCTCGTTTTTGTTGAACCACTCCATATAGTCATCCGTAACCATCTGACTAATTTCAGCGTAAAAATGTCGAGGGGACAAGAGTTGATATTGGTTCTCCCAAATCGCAATTCAGTCTCTATGCTTCACCACCCAATTGACCTCTTTTTTTCCTCGTCTGTTTATGTTATGCATATTACCTAGATTCGTAGGTGCTCCAGAAATATATAGTGTACAACAAAACTGATAAAGCACACGATCAATCAGATGTTACTCAACAATAACATAACATATAAAAGGCACAGCTGACATCCATACATCTAATGGCCTACTCAAGTGAGGTGAGATGCAAACCTTTATTTCATCGCTCTCATACGGTATCCATTGAAACTAAAACATAAATATATATTTCTTATCAAAATAATATTCTAATTTTATAAAGCAAATTAAATAAAATTATTCAAATTTAAAGACGTACCTCTGACCCAATTTTTGATCAATAACTAAACGGATATTTTCTAGTTCACTAGGGATATCTCTATGGTTATTTCTTGTTACCAACCACCTATTTAATATAAACATTATTTCATTATTTACTTAAAAATATTTAAATCAAAATTTAGTATTGAAATTACCTTAATAATAGCAGAATACATATGGTTCACGCACGATCGGGCATAAGAAAATCATGCGGAACCACGCCCATGATTGGAGAAGAAGAAGACAACCATCGATAACAATTTTACTATAATTTGTTGCACAGTACATTTCTCTAAAGAGAAATTCCAAAACTACAAAGCCCCAACTGTACGTGTCTGCTTCATCAAAATCAATGAGGTGACGTAACCACATACAATGAACTTGATTGCAAGATTTGTCGGGCATTAATATTCCTCCAATTTTTCATAGTATATATGCCCAAGCACATGTCTTTGCTTCATCCTTAGAAGCATTTTCATTTAAATATTCAAAATTGGCTTTTAGCCATGATAACGATATTCGACCACCATTGAACTCTGTCGGAGAAGCTCCAAGATATTCCATGCATAATGAATGTCAATCACCATCGGCCAGACCACACATAACATTTCCATCAACCGGGAGCCCCAAATACATTGACACATCCTTTAGGGTAATGATGCACTCTCCGCATGGAAGATTGAATATGTGTGTCTCCGTCTCCACCTCTCAATCAATGCAGAAATTAGGGTGGTTTCGAGTTTGCAACCTCCAATTATTTTCACATTATAACCAAATCCGGCAACAGACAGATACTGTCAAATAAGTCATGTGTTGCCATCTTCGTGTTTCGAATAAATAGTTCCAATATACGACCATTTTTCTAATTAATCCATTTAATGAATTCAAATTTAAAATAATATAAAATAAATTTTAATTGATAAATTATTAAACATTTACATAAATATGAATAAAATATTATCATATTGGTAAAATGTCTTGAGATTTGGTTAGCATCCAATCGCAACAACATCTCGCTTTCCATTATAACTGTAGAAAAAAATCAATTATCACAAATAATTAATAAAATTATAATTATATAAAAATAATATAATATAATATAATAAAATATTATCATTAATAAAAATTTAAATATATTCTAATAATTTAAAATATAATATAATATACTAATTAATAAAATATAATATTTTTTAATAAACATATTTAATAAAATATTAAATTATTTACAATACAATACTTAATAAAAAAAAGGGCTTAAAATACATTTTATAATAAAATATATTAATTAATAAAAAATTTTATTACCAACTAATAAAAGAGAATTAGTTCAAATAAGATATATATATTTGAATTATATTAGAGAGAAGGAAGAGATTTTGGAGTGAGGATGAAGGGGATGATAAAGGTTTATATAGGGGGAGGGGAGGGGAAGGGAGAGTGTTTGGGTGGGGGAATTTCGAGCAGGTGCGTTGGGCGGGAAAGAAAGGCACGCCCCCAGAAACGCGTCTTATGGCGTGAGATTTCCCCCCGCGAAGATATGTCCCCTGCAACGCGCCTTTGACACCGTCTCGCCAGCTCAACAAAATCCCTGGAAGGCGTTCTCCCTAAAACGCGCCTTTCCCACCGTGGCGCCCAGTCAGCAAAAACCCTGCGAAAGCGCCCCCGAAACACACTTTCACTCTATCATGTCAGAAAGGATGTTATTAAGAAATAATGAGAAACATGAGTTAGATTGGGCATATTTGAATTTTAGGGTGTTTTTTTTAGTAAAATTGCCTTAATCATCATCCCTATTAAAAAATAATTTAACAATTTTTAAAATATTAACAGTTAAATTTGATGTAAAATTAAATTAAAATTAATATGAATAAAAGATATAGCATTATATATTAAATTTAACATTATGGTTAAAAATAATCATTGCACAACTAAAGCAAGGTCTCTTTCGGCCATAGGCCACACCATAGCTATTCAAGTTTTGGAAATATGCTTTGCTTAGAATCTGTTCTTATCCTTCCACTAATTAACACGCAATCATCATCATCATCATGTTTTAATTTTCTGTAAAAAAACAATCTTATGCCAGTTAAGCCACTATTACAGTGTTAAACAAAATGTGTATGATTTAATTAGTACAAAATTATTGAGGTTAACTTTTATTATAAATGTCATAGTTGACCATCTTCTTCAAATTTATTTTATATTTTTATTTATCTATATTATATTGAAATTGATTTTATTTATTTTCATCTAATCAAGACAAAATCTAAAAAAATGCAAAGACATGTGGGAAATGGGAAACTGAGATGAACCTTCTCCTAAAAGTGCGAAAACTTTGCATCCTAAACCCTACTTTCACTTGCAAATTCATCAGTCCCACTGTAAAAGAACACCCAAAATGAAAAGCTACTCTGTTTAGAAACAAAAAAAGTCTTATTGTTCTCATTTCTTACATGCACAGCTGTTGGGTCGGTGACAGTTTTCTTTACCTTTTGTTTTTGTCTCTCCGCGTTTGAGCAGCTTGCCTGTCTCTTTCCTATACTGTGTGGTACCACACTATAAATAAATTGATGATCAAACGCTTTGCTTGTCACTTACATTTCTCTCAACTCCACACAAATGGCTATCTTTCTTAGCTTCTTCTTTCTTCTCCTTTCTTCTGCTTCTGCTTCTGCTTGTGATAGCTGCCTGCATCAGTCCAAGGCTACTCACATCTCCAAAGCCTCTGCTCTTTCAGGTTCAGCTGCAATGTTATTGTTTTCTTCCCCCCCCCCCTACCAATTTGATTAATAGCCGGAGTTGTTTTCTTGCTTTAAAAATGAAATTGACAAAGACCCAGAATATATTTATGTGAGAAATTTAGTGGATGACCTTTGTTTTTTGGGTTTGGTATTTGCAGCTGGTGCTTGTGGATATGGTTCCTTGGCATTAGGCTTAAGTGGAGGACACCTTGCAGCTGGTGTTCCCCCTCTTTACAAAGATGGAGCGGGTTGCGGTGCTTGCTTTCAGGTTGGTATAATTTATATATACAACAGTTTAGTTTCCATTTTTGCAACATTTGAGTTTTATTTTCAAAGTGCTTTTGGCAGATAAGGTGCAAGAATCCAACTCTGTGCAGCAGTGCGGGGACTAGGGTCACACTAACCGATCTGAATCACAATAACAAAACGGACTTTGTTCTTAGCAGCAGAGCTTTCATGGCTATGGCAAACAAGGGCATGGGCCGAAACATTTTGAAACTTGGGATTGTGGACGTGGAATATAAAAGGATACCTTGTGAATACAAAAACCAGAACTTAGCAGTTAGAGTAGAAGAATCAAGCAAAAAGCCAAATTACTTGGCGATTAAATTGCTGTACCAGGGTGGTCAGACGGAAGTAGTAGCCATGGACGTGGCTCAGGTGGGGTCTTCGAACTGGAATTTCATGAGCAGGAAGCATGGGGCAGTGTGGGAAACAAGCAGAGTCCCGAATGGTGCACTGCAATTCAGATTCGTAGTGACGGCTGGGTTCGATGGCAAGTGGATTTGGGCAAAATCTGTGCTCCCCGCTGACTGGAAAACTGGGGTTGTTTATGATTCTGGACTTCAAATCACTGACATTGCAAAAGAAGGTTGCTCTACTTGTGATGAAACCCAATGAAGATGACACCTTAATTGCCGATTATACATATTTTGATTTTGTTCTTTTCAACGTACAAGTGAATTTGAATGGTTTAGAAGATTCAAGAAGATGAATAGATTATGAGGCAATATTTGTTTAATTTTTTCAATTGATTGATAACGTACATATTTATAGATATGATTATTCAAATTTAAAATATTTAAAAAGCATATTATAGCTTACTTTGTATGTTGTATTCACCTTATAATCATTACTAAATTAGGTATAATTATTACTTTGTACTTTGGTTATAATTATTATTATAGCTTTCATATTAATTAATATTTGGATTAATTATGTTTTAATCCCTCTTTTTATGCTGAAATTTTAGTTTGATTCTTTATTTTATTTTAATATAATTTATTCTTCTTCTTGTTAGAAAAACAATCTTCAATAATATATAAATTTATTATTAATTGATCATGAGTGATTGAAATTTTGTATAGTCATATTTACATGACCGAGTATAATTACAAATAATAGGCTCGTTACTTTAACAACCACTAAATGATGTTCTTTATTTGAATTTACTGATAATATTATAAAAATAGATAAATCAAATTATGTGAAATTAAATTATGAGATCAAATATCAACTTTAAACCTAATAAAGAGTTTAAAATCGTATTTCTTAGTAGTATGTAGTAATTATAAAATAATATTTCTTTGATTATTTTTAAATCGTGACGATACATACTTTGTAGACGTAAATGCTTGAATCTAAAATTTTAAAAAACACAACACTCACTTTGACTACTAAGACCACTGAATAAGTTCTCTAAAATCATAATTAAAAATTGTTAATTTAATACATTTTTCATGTGACGTCAAAAAAACATGTATGGGCCTAAAAGTTGTTTTTGAGTGCAAAATCTTATATTGGGTCAAAATTTAGAAATGAGGCCCATTCTAACTTATTGGGAAGCCCAAACGGGAGGTCTTAAATAATGTGTATTTCACTATGATATTCCAAACAACTAAGAGCAACAGCACCTGTAAGAGAAATGGAGAATAATTTGTATAGAACTTTTAAATTGAATCATTATCTATTATGTATTTAATAATTAATGTAAATGCTGTTTAAAACTTTAACATTGGGAGGGTATATTGCAGTTTAAGTCCATAAGCTTTCAAACTAAGCTGACAATTAATAGAGAGAATAAATAATGGGACACTGTCAAGAATGACTAATCAACGATACAGTCAGAGTCAAATGCTTTTAGAAATCAAAAAATATATTTTCTTTAAAGAAAATTATTATGTATAAATTAACATAGGGTTGGTCAACTGTTTGTGAATCATTTATATAAAATTCGTTTATTAAGTTAAATAAATGAGTATAAATAAAATTTTTATGTTCATTTAATAAACGAACGAGCACAAACATACGCATGTTCAATCTATTTATATTCATGAATATGCTCATTTTAAGTTTGTTTATCGACTCATTTACAGGCTCGTTTATGCTTCTCCTTTTCCTTTTAGCTTTTTATATTTAAAATATTAGTAAAGATAAAGTCTAAATTGAACATAAGATAAAATTTAAAGTTCAAACTGTTAAGTCTAAAAAATTTAAAGACTAGTGTCATACTTTCATCATTTTTATGTGGCTTGTAAATAAAGAAGTAAGAAAAGAGTGTTGGTTACTAATGTTAAACGAACGTATTTGTTAATATTAAATGAATATGTTCTTAAACGTTAAACGAACATGTTTACGAATATTAAATAAATATGCTCGTAAAACGCTAAATGAACAAATACAAACAATTTTAAAAATAAATAAATAAATTCGAACATGATAATAAAAATTTAAACTATCACAAATCATGAATACTTTCAAAAATAAATAATCGAACATGAATACGACTTTGTTTGCTCAAATTTGGTTTATTTATGCCCTTAAAGAAAATTAAAAATATAATGAAAAAAATTATAATATAAAAAAGTAATTATATGTTTGAATATGACGTTATTTTTAAATTTTTAAATTTATTAATTATTTAATTATATGGTTAATATATATTATAATTAAAATTTTATTTTAGTAATAAAAATTAAAGTATTGAAATCAAATTATTTTGAAATATGAAGATTTTAAATTTAATATTAAATAATTTATACAATATATTTAAAAAATTAAATATTATATTTTTATTTTAGCTTTCTCAAAACATTACAAAAAGAAATTAGATAAAAACATATTTTGTTTCTTGGGATAAAATATAAAAAAATAGAATATTTATTTTGTTAAAAGAAAACTCCATGCATAAACTTTAAATATTTAATTATTAACAAAAAATATTCTAGAGTATACTTAAAAAAACATTGTTTGAAAATATATAATTTGAATTTATTTTTAAAATATATACACATTTAAAAATAAAAATAATTTTTTACTTTTTTAAAAATGACAATATAAATAGGATATTATCTATAAAATGTATATAAATTTTATTTGAATTAGAATGAAACAAATATTATAATAAAATTACAATATAAAAATAATCAATTGATTTAAGTCTTTTACACTAAGTAATTCTGTTGCGCGACAACTTAATTTACAGTAATTTTCAATATAAAATATTATTTTGTTCAACTTAAATCACTTGAGAATTATAACTTACAAATTTGTAGAAGTTTCGGTTACAAATAAATAGTTACATTACGAGAGTTTAAAACTTATAATCTAAAAATTGTATAAATTTATAATAATTTCAATTGTAATTGAAAATATTATATAAATGTAAAATTTTTAGATTTAACATAAAATATTATTCTATTCAATCTAAAAAAATTAATCTGTCTAATTTAAAAAAAAATTAAATTATTGATATTTTTTTTATCATAACTGATTTTTATCATAATTTAACTTTATTTTAACGACTTATATTTTAGTATTTCGCCTCACACCTTAAGCTTTCAAACCACTTTGCATAGCGTTTATTTAGCAAGTGAGAATTGACAGAGGGAATAAATACAAAACCCAGAAACAGAGCATTTAAAATCAACAACCCAAAAGAGTAAATTATAGATATGATATATGCAAAATAGAGACGGCGCAGAACAATCATTGCAATGCCTTTCTTTTCTTCCATAACTGTTTCTGCATTTATAGCTTTCACTGTACAATGGTCAATCCTCTCCTATTTTTATTTCTCCTACTTCAACTTACGCTTTCGTTGCCCCTACATATAATAATATATACTTATAGAAGCAAGTGGAGTTGATCCCCACGATGACACGTGGCTAAAAACAACCCTTAGTTAAGGTTGCAAAAAGTGTCGGACAGCATTAAATAGGAACGTGCTAGATGAGAAAGCAAATTGCTAATGGCCTACATATGCAGGTGCAGGAAGCCTCCTAGACTCTTAGCCTCATTCATCACATATTTCTCCATCAACCTCCATTGGTGAATTCCCCCCCCCACTTGTGTATCAACCATCAACCCTTAGGCAATGCCGTGTGAGTTTCTTCTACCTGCAAGTATTTGAGGCATCTACCCCATCATCTTCTGGGGTTCTTTCAGTTTTACCAATTGCCATGTTCCCAAAGACATGCATGTCTGGTGCAAAACCAGATGGAATGGAACATTTGAACATTTTTAACTCTTTTTTCATGGGTTTATCTTTGTCCCTTTGTTAAGTGTGAATGGTGAAGCTGAGTCGGGAGAAAGGGTGACCAATACTGTGTTGTGGAGTCAAATCCTTTGATTTGTCATACTGATGGTCATTTAAAACCGAAGTGGTAGAAAACTTCATTAACTTGAACTCTTATAAAATAGTATATACCCAAAAGATGTTAAGTGAGACTGAGCATGTCCTTCCATTTCAATTTTCACATTGATCAACGTAGTAAATCATTATGATAATTAAGGAATGATGTAACCTTTACCACCCCAATTTAATGAAGTGAGAGTGTTTATGCTTTACTCTCTGTTGGTGTTTTGAAATCTTTTTATGTTTGAGGACTTCATTTTTGAGTAAGAAGAATTTGTGGACTGTTTATATAACCTTTTTTTATTCTGGAAGGGTGTTTACTTCCAAGATAGAGCAATGGCATTTGCTTTTTGCTTTCGTGTGTAGAGAAAAAAAATTAAATGATGGTTGCAGCGTTGCAGCGCAGAACCGATTTGGCTCTTCTTTGGGAATGAAAATGAAAACCCATAGATGCTGCAGATACAATAAACCTTTTTTCTCTCTGGTGAATAATTTATGATAAAGATGAACTTATCTGAAAACATCATCAGAAACCAATCATCAAACATGTCGATGGCAAATTACGATTATCAATGGCAAATGATATATAGTTTAAGCTCACAACTAATTTACTCAATATTCAACTGGATAAGGATTTTGTTACAGTATTAGAAGAAATTCACTACACGTTTCTGGCATCAAGTTCACAAACGTGGAGTTGATAATGGACAAATTTTCTGTGGTTATTACATGTACATTCACTGCTTCCTATCTGCATCCTGTTAATAGCCCTTTTGTCTTCATCAATATCTATTATCATCATCATTTTTGTAACAGTTTAAGTTGACATCTTAAGTAAAAGTGACCAGCCCTTTTTTAATCTTCGTTGAAAATAAAATATTTATAGAAAAAAAGCAATTTTTACGAGAGTCTATAAATATAAATGGGGGCCTGTTTCGTTTCATATTGCCCAGAGGTAGAAGCAAAGGAGCGTGCTTGCCCCCACACATCTCTCTCTTTCCCTCAGTGCAAACAAGGGAACTTGATCACCAGAATCTCTGGGAATGGAAACGGAAGGGAAAGTTGTGAGATCAAGATTCAAGAGGGTGTGTGTTTTCTGTGGAAGCAGTACTGGCAAGAGGAAATGTTACAGAGATGCCGCTGTTGAATTAGCCCAAGAATTGGTACGTACGTTCAAACATCTACTGCAAAACACTCTCGAACATTAACCTTTCTTTTTTGTGTTAGTTTAAGGGTTTTCTTTTACATTTTTGTTGTTTTTGAAAGGTGGCAAGAAGATTAGACCTTGTTTATGGTGGAGGGAGTATTGGGTTGATGGGTTTGGTTTCACAAGCTGTTCATCATGCCGGAGGGAATGTTCTTGGGTACACTCATCAATCTATGTACTCATTTTTCTGGTTTTTGTGTGTGTTCCATTTATTGACTTATATTGGCTGTTTAACAGGATCATTCCTGTAACTCTAATGAGCAAAGAGGTGCAAATCAAATTCTTTTTTCCTTTTCATATTTCACATTTTTCTAGCCGCTCTAGCTTTTGAATTATGTGTTGAGAATGTTGCATTTGGAGCCACAGATAACTGGTGAAACGGTTGGGGAAGTGAGACCAGTAGCCAACATGCACCAAAGAAAGGCAGAAATGGCCCGCCACTCTGATTGTTTTATTGCCCTACCAGGTCCCATGCATCTCTCTCTTTAAATATATAATATCCATTCCAACACCTACATCATCCCGCATGGAGTGCTCACTTTTGCTTCTCTTTGTTGTTGTTTCAGGTGGATATGGAACCTTGGAGGAGTTACTGGAAGTGATAACATGGGCACAGCTGGGTATCCATGACAAGCCTGTATGCAAATTTTTTGCTTACAATCTTTTGTTTCCATTGATGATTTCTGGTTTCCTTTCTTTTGAAACCCCAACTTTTGTTTCCAAAAATACGCAGGTGGGGTTGCTTAATGTCGATGGATATTATAATTACCTACTGACTTTCATCGACAAAGCCGTGGATGATGGCTTTATCAGGCCATGCCAACGCCACATCATTGTCTCTGCACCAAATGCAAAAGAACTGGTCCAGAAGCTCGAGGTGGGTTATTTATTGCCTACAACTGGTATTCTCTTCAATTGTTATACTTTTGTCATCAAACGTTTGTTTGCTAACAAAATGAGGCTCATATATGGAATACTGTCTGGTTGTTTAGATAAAAAGGAATCTCTCAGATTACTTTCTTGGGTCCTTTTTTCACTTGTTTGCCTGTAAATGGTAGCTCTGGTTTTGTTTTGATTAGGAGTACGTGCCTGTGCATGATGGAACCATAGCCAAGGCAAGTTGGGAGGTTGAGCAGCAGCAAGTGCCGCAACAGGTGGGGTTCAATGCCACTAGTTTGCAGACTCAGATCGCTCTATAGATGACAGACATGAAGGAAATTGAAGAAGAAGAATAAAGTAGGGGGAAAAGGTGTTTTAGGCTCTTAGATTTTTAACTAAGATTTTTGGGTCAAATACCAACCACACCATAATGATATTGGTAAGGTTTGAATGGACAAGATAAAAGAGAGAATAGTGACCAAAAGGGTGTATTTTTGTGGAATGTTAATTGCTAAGCTCATTACGTTGAGTATTTAGGCTAGTATATTGGCATCTAGAATCGTGTACAAATATCATAGCAAGAACAAGCTGCAAAATCCAAAAAACCAGCAGCTTTTTATTGTATGTATCATGTATGTCAATGCACAAAGAGCATGCATTAACTTAGCTGAATGCCCGATTGTTCCAGAACTAATCTTTTTGTTCTGGCAGTTTCTTTTAAGCTACTGGTATGATGAATCATTTATACATTTGCATCATTTTATAAACATTAAAAAGCTGGGGAACTCTGGTTTTAGCCTAGTTGGGGACTTACCCTTTGCTTGAAGCCTCTAGGTTCAGAAGTTTCAGAAGTACATTACTGCTACAATATCAAGCTCATTTGCAAGTACTACAGGAAAATTTTAACTATAGCATAACATTGAAGACTGTATCTTGTCCACAATATTAGGGGAAAAACCTAACTTCTCTCAATAGTATATGTCAAATTGACTTCCCTTTTACCTACACAATAAGTAAAATTTCACAAATCCTGCCTCTGGGGTATAAGAAAAGTTCCATAGCCTTTGGCTTGGATGGGACATTTAGCGGAAAGGTTCATATGTTTTTGTTTCAGATGTGATGGTTTCTATATAATTCCATCAAGCAATATACGGTTGATTTCGCATGAAAACTTCTGGTCAAGCCTAACAAAATAACCTAACTTCGTCCTCGTATCAATTTTGGCTGCCATTGGTTTTTCTTCTCTAATTAACCAGTAAATAATACCAGGAAGTTGTTAAAGTGTAAGGCTCATTTTAGTTAGATTCTTACAAAGTTGTTAAAGCTGCGTGATGAGGTTCGACGTTTGTTCTATCCTAGTGCTAATTGTGTTGAGATTAAAGGAAGTTGGATTTGAAAGAATATTCGCGATGGAAAGGAAAAGGTTAGTCGGCACTGCCTTATTTGGTTCCGGCTCATATTCCTAAGTTTTTCTTATATTCATGGATGTTTATTCTCGATAGATTGCCTATCAAGGATAGGCTTGTTCGGTTTGATATTATTACTGATGATGTCTGTGGCTTGTGTGGCATTGGAGTGGAATTTCAGAACCATCTCTTTTCGGAATATTCCTATACGAGGAAGGTTTGGGGTGCTATTTTGCACTCGTGTGGTTTGAGATATGAGTTGTTTTGCTAGGAGGATTCGCTTCGTTGGGTGATAACAAATCTAAATGGTAAGTCTCTTTTGGTGCATATTCTTAAATTGATTTGGACTGGTTTTGTGTATTTCATTTGGGAAGAGCGTAATCATAGGCAATTTAAAGGGTTGCCTCGATCGACTGATACGATTGTCAATAGAATTAAGGAGGCTTTTAGGATTAAGTTGTATAGATGTTGCATGAACGATTAGATGATATAAATGAGTAATTGTGAATCGAATGGGGTTGATCTAGCTGTTTTGTATTATTAATTGTAGCAACTTGTCTACTCTCTTTTTTAGATTAATATAATTTTACTTATTCAAAAAAAAATACCATAAAGCTAACTTATTGATAATGAATTGGACACTGATATAACTTCTAAAGTAGACAATATTTATTTAAATTATCGAATTTATTATAACTTGAATCGAACAAATGTTGTACTGATAATGTGGTTTTGGGGGTGGCAATGAGACTCTTGTCTGGTCCAAATAGAGTGATTGGTGCCTCGAAGAAGCCTGTTTCATCGGGATCAGGTTCTGGGGCAACGCGACAGCAACAGTTGGGGACCGATTTTAGTGGTGGCCATGGCCGTGGCCGCCTTTAAAATTTTGTCAAAAGTAGACCATGTGATAGCTGTTGTTCATCAACTCCAAGGTAAAGGGGGTTAGTTGTTGCTGCAACCAACGCAAAATCTGAGACAACGGAAGCAAAATTTTATGACAGTGACGAATTTTTAAAAATTGTAAAGATACATGCATAAAATTTTAGAAGATAAAAATAAATTATAAATATAAAATATAAAAAAGATAAAAAATATTTAAAATATATAATTATTTAAAATTGGCAAAGAATGAATGTTCCTCTCTGTTCCACCTTAATTTATGCCTTGCTTAGGGCACCACGCTCCTTGTTCCATACAAAATTAAAACCGTTAGTACTTTTGAATGTCTGAAAATTGCAAAATCCTTGTTTTGTTATATATATTTGGTTTATGTACTAAGGACCATGCTCCTAAGTTAATTTTATTATGGTACAAATAATTTCTTGGACAAGATCAAACGATTGATTGTTACTATTTTTGTCAAAAAAAAATACAAAGACCCAATGATTGAACATAAAAAAGATGGAAGTCCCAGTCAGAAAGCTATAAGGTTTGGTGGGCTGCCTAAACCAAAAGAGATGATGCTCAAATAGTTTGGGGAGCAAATAATAATATTTTAGATGTCAGATTGACTGAAGAATATAGAGCCCATTGCCATGGCTAACGTGAAAGACAATCCTTTCACCGACATGCAGAACCCCCTACGCCTATGATTATACACCGAACCCAACCCACTACTAATACCTTACCTTACCTTACCTTACCTTCTATTGTGTTCCTTTTTTTACTTTTCTATATTCAAACAGTTTATTTAAAGGGTATGTATTATCAATTGGTTAAAAAAATTGTTATTTCTAGAAATTTCAGATTCAAACATCATAGATTGATAATGTATTTAAGCGTTTATTGTCAAATGACTGAAAATCTTTAAAACATATACCATCACTTACAAACACCTTGATTAATAATGTTGACGAAAACGGGTAAAGAAAACGAAAGAACACGAGAATTTTACGAGGTTCGGCAATGTGCTTACGTCCTCGGTGCCTAGGCGGCGCTAGAAGTTTTATTCAATGATATTTTAGGTCTAGGTTACATCTCTATTTATAATAGAAAACCCTGGTACATAATTACAAAATCAACCCTGTACCGTACCGCGGGGGCTGCGCCCCCACACCCCCAACCCACATAATTCGTAACCCCACAACGAGACTTTTTATGAGCCATACATAACAAATCTCCACCTTGGCGAATATCCTGCCCCTTGGAAACTTCAATGTGGGTTGGGTTACCTTGCTTCTTTAACAACTCGAAACATTCAACAAGTCCAAACAATGCTTGAACTTGTCTGTCGTAACTGGCTTGGTGAACATATCAGCGGCATTCTCATCAGTATGTACCTTCTGAAACAAAACCTCTCCAGATGCAACCAACTCTCTGATCTTGTGGAACCTTACATCAATATGTTTAGTTCTAGCACGATACACCTGATTCTTAGCCAAGTGAATAGCACTTTGATTATCACAAAGCAACTGAACTCCACCTTGTTGAACACCCAACTCCTTCACTAAACCAGTAAGCCATAAAGCTTCTTTTGCAGCTTCAGCCGCTGCCATGTATTCAGCTTCAGTTGTAGATAGTGCCACGACAGATTGAACAGTAGACTTCCAGCAAATAGGCCCTCCACCAAGAGTAAACACATACCCTGTCGTAGATCTTCTATTATCCAAGTCACCTGCATAATCTGAATCCACATATCCTACAACCAAAGGATTATCCCGCTGACTCCCAAAAACAATTCCATGTCCCACAGTACCCTTTAAGTACCGAAAGATCCACTTGACTGCATCCCAATGTTGCTTACCAGGTTTAGACATGTACTTACAAACTTGACTAACAGCATGAGCTAAATCAGGACGAGTACATACCATCGCATACATCAAGCAGCCAACATTAGAATACGGAACCTTTGCCATATTTTCAGCTTCCTTATCTGTCTTAGGGCACTGTTCTGATGAGAGCTTAAAGTGATTCGCCAATGGAGTGCTAACTGGTTTCGCGCTGCTCATCGCAAACCTTTCTAGCATTTTCTCAACATAACCCCGTTGAGATAGCCGCAGTTTCCTTGAGTCTCTGTCCCTGCAATTTCCATTCCAAGAATTTTCTTTGCAGCACCTAAATCTTTCATATCAAATTCCTGACTCAATAAAGTTTTCAAACCGATAACATCATCCATGTTCTTCGCAGCAATCAACATATCATCAACATACAGTAATAGAAAAATAAAAGAACCATCATCAAGGCTCTTAACATAGACACAACAATCATACTCACATCGGTTGTAGCCAATCTTGATCATATAGGAGTCAAACCGTTTATACCATTGTCTCGGAGACTGTTTAACCCGTACAAAGATTTCTTCAATCTGCAAACTAAATGCTCGTTTCCAGGTTGAGTGAAACCTTCAGGTTGCCGCATGTAGATCTGCTCCTCTAAATCACCATGCAAAAAGCAGTTTTAACATCCATCTGCTCTAAATGCAAATCCCAACTAGCCACCAATGCAAGTACTGCTCGGATTGAAGTGTGCCTGACCACAGGAGAAAAGATTTCATCATAATCAACTCCTTTCTGCTGTGAAAAACCCTTCGCTACCAAACGAGCCTTGAACTTCTCCCCCTCTTTTTCTGTTACTGCTGGTTTCTTCTTATACACCCATTTGCAACCAATCGGCTTCTTACCCTCAGGAAGGGGAACTAACTCCCATGTGCGATTGTGATTCAAAGACTCCATCTCCTCAACCATGGCTGCCATCCACTTGTCGTTTTCCTGACTAGTAACGGCATCATGAAAAGTAACTGGATCATCACTGCTAACAGTAAGTGCAAAAGATACCAAGTCTTCAAAACCCAATCTGTTCGGAGGCTTTATATTCGTCCGTCTCACCCTGTCTCTGGCGAGACTATAATCCTGCAAATCATCCGTAGTGGAACCACCAGAAGTCGGTTGAGAAGTTTCTGGTTTCTCAACTGGAAACTGCTCGAAATCTACCACTGTCGTGTCTGCTTCTGCTGCAACATAGACTGTTCATCAAAAACGACATCTCTACTAATCACAACTTTCTTCGCAACTGGATCCCAGAACTTGAATCCTTTGACACCTTTCTTGTAACCCAGAAAATGCACTCCTTCGATTTTGCATCAAGTTTGGATCTCTCATCAGCAGGTACATGCACATAAGCAGGACAACCAAAAATCCGTAAGTTATCAAAACTAACATCATGACCAGTCCATACCTCTTCTGCAACTTTCCCAGCCAGCGATGCCCTTGGCGATCTGTTGATAAGGTAACACGCCATGTTAACAGCCTCAGCCCAGAAGTGTTGGGAAGCCCCGCATCAACCGCAAACATCTGGCTCTTTCATTCAACGACCTGTTCATTCGTTCCGCAACACCATTCTGTTGTGGTGTCTTGCGCACTGTAAAATGCCTCTGAATCCCATGCTCCTTACAGAATTGTAGGAACTGTGAATCTGTGTACTCCGTACCATTATCAGACCGCAAACACTTGATTTTTGTCCTGTTTGGTTTTCTACCTCAGCTTTCCACAGCTTGAACTTCTCAAAAACTTCAGATTTCTGTTTCAAAAAATACACCCAAACTTTCCGTGAAAAATCATCAATAAAAGTAACATAGTACCTAGATCCACCCAAAGACGATGTCGTGGAAGGCCTCCATACATCAGAATGCACATAATCAAGAATCCCTTGAGTTGTGTGCTTCGCAGTCTTGAAACGGACTTTAGTCTGTTTACCAAGAACACAATACTTGCAAAAATCGAGCTTACAGCTTTTGACACCATGCAACAAGTTTCTCTTGTGTAATTCTGCCATACCACGTTCACTAAGATGAGCAAGGCGCATATGCCACAATTTTGTCGTATCATCACATGACTCAACAGAGTGAACTCCACCTGCAACGGTACTCCCTAACAATCTGTAGATATTCCCTGCAGTCATCTTGCCTTTCATCACAGTCAATGCTCCTTTAACAATCCGAATGGTTTCCCTATCCTCGTCAGCCTTAGGGATAAAACCATTCTTGTGCAAAGTGCCCAAAGAAATCAAATTCTTCTTCAAGTCTGGGATATGTCGAACACCACTCAACGTCCGAACGGAGCCATCGTGCATCTTAATTCTGACATCACCAATACCAACAATATTGCAACATCGATCATCACCCAAATAAACCGAACCAGAATTAACCGGCCTGTATGTCGAAAACCATTCCCTATTTGGCGTAATGTGATAAGAACATCCAGAATCAAGAATCCAAGCATCCGTCAATTGTGTCGTTGAAATAGAAAGCATATCACCCTCACTGCAATCAGAAGTATCATCCTCGACCACGTTCACAGACTTGGATGAGCCATCACGCTTCTCATCGGTCTGCTTTTTCAACTTCGGACAGTCTCGCTTCATATGTCCCGCCTCCTTGCACTTGTAACAGTGAATCGTCTTCTTATCCCTGGATTTGGATCTGGAATTCCGCTTCCCGGACCCTGCCTTCTCTGGCTTCCGTCCACGATCTCGATTACCCTTGACATATAAGCTATCGGCTTGAGAGCTTTCCCCTGCATTCTGCTTCCGCTAGTTGTGAGCCAACAAGGCTGCAGTAATCTCCTCAACGTTGATAGTCTCTTTCCCATATGTAAGAGTAGTCACCATGTGTTCGTAAGAGGAAGGCAACGAACACAACAGAATCATCGCTCTGTCTTCATCCTCAATTTTCACATCAAGCCGAGCCAGATCAGAAACGATTTGATTGAAGACATTCACGTGTTGCGCCAAATCGTGATCGTCCTGCATCTTCAGCCCATACAGCCGCTGCTTCAGATACAGTTTTGTCGTTAAGGATTTGGACATAAACTGACTTTCCAACTTCCTCCAAATTTCGTCTGGAGACGATAGATGCATGACGTGATACATGACCTCGTCCGCCAAGCATAATCGTATGGTTCCTGCCGCTCGCTGCTGCAATTCTTCCCAATCTTCCTCATCCATCGACGCCGGCTTTGTAGGTCGCAAAGCCTTCAAGATCCCTTGCTGCGCCAATAGATCCTTCACCCTCGTTTGCCATAATCCGAAGTTACCCTGACCATCGAATTTCGCGACTTCGAATTTTGCTCCTGACATCTGATACCAATTGTTGACGAAAACGGGTAAAGAAAACGAAAGAACACGAGAATTTTACGAGGTTCGGCAATGTGCTTACGTCCTCAGTGCCTAGGCGGCGCTAGAAGTTTTATTCAATGATATTTTAGGTCTAGGTTACATCTCTATTTATAATAGAAAACTCTGGTACATAATTACAAAATCAACCCTGTACCGTACCGCGGGAGCTGCGCCCCCACACCCCCAACCCACATAATTCGTAACCCCACAACGAGACTTTTTATGAGCCATACATAACAAATAAAAAATGAATTCAATATAACACCTTTGAAATATGAATCTTTGCTATGGAAGAGATGGAAGAGTTATGTGGGTAAAGGAAATAAAGAAAAATAAGTTTTTACCTTTATTTCTTTTATTCCGATGACAAATCAAATCAATGAAATTCAGCCTTATTACCTAATGGTCTAATTACTCATTTGGTCCCTCCACATTTACTCTCCGCTTTAAAATTTCCTTTTTATGGCCATTTGGGCCCAATTCACATTCAATTAGGCTTGAAGCCCAACAATTATAATCACATATTCACATCGGTTCATAGACCTCTCGGAGCAACTCACTCGAAAGTTCAAAATGTTACAATGCAATCACTTAACGATGATCAATGAATGGAAGGCAACAACGAAATCATTAAAGGGAACAATGAATCTAGTATCATATGAGAATGAGGTCATCAACGGTCGATAATAATGAACGATGGTGAATGTGTAAGAGAAATGTGATGAACGGCTAGGGCTTAAGGACTAACCAAAAAAAGCAAAGAAAGGAAATATATTGAACTAGTATTTTAGTGATTGGATTATAATTACATGACGGAAATGATCAAAATCATCTGTTTATAACTAAAAAATTGATTATTAGACGCAACTAGCTACTGGACTTCAACAGCTAGCCCAACAGACTTCTAATAGCCTATAACAAAAATTCAACAGAATTACATCATCTAACATATATAGTGGGATTGTAGGTGAACGATAAAATTATTAACATTTTTCGTTCACAGTCGTAGCTGTAGGGACCAAGATTTTTGTACGATAATAGGCACTTTAATTTCAATTTACCATGTCAAATGTTATTTTAATTTACGGAATTTCAAATGTCATTAAGTACGTGAGAAACCATTCTCTTTTACTATTCTTTCAAAGACCAAATAAAGGAACAGCGCCATAGCAAGCCAACAAAAGTTGGATCAGTTCACTGTTTAAAATACACTAAGAAGATCAAACATGTAAGTTTATTTTTTAGATTCCAATGGGAACTCGAATTTCACGTCGATGAAGCCCGAATCATCCCCACCGGTGTAGCTTGCACGTTTATTGATTTCACTAGTTTGAGACAAAAGCTACATCGAGTCCACGACCACGCCATTCCCGAAAGGCCTTTGGTTGTAGCAGTCGAGATTGTTGCCATAGCTAACTCCGAGTACGTCACAGTACCTTTTATAGAAACCGATCCGGTCCTCCACTTGTGCATTCCGACCCCTACCGCATTCAAGCCCTCCATTGATAATATTCGTGATCACACCGTACCCTGGAACCCGACCTGCTGCCTGATCGCTACCGGAGGGTGACCACGCTCCCACGATCACATTGTGGCAAGAAGGCTTCGGCGGTTGTGCGGTCATCCAAAACCAAAACGCTGATTTAAAGGAAATTGTAGCATCAGTTGCTAGTAGGTCAGGGTTTTTTAACAAGTCCACCCGTATGGCCCTACCACACTGCCCATAGTTGTAGTTCCTGAAACACAGAAGTTGATCAGTCATTACAACAATGTGTCAATGTCAACATATCACCATAAATATATAGAGAAGAAACGAACCAAGAAAGTTGCATGGGACCTCGGCCAAAATATTGTCTACCAGAGGCACAAGGGTAGGTTGGATTCGGTTGGCAGTAACTTGAAGGTGGGTTCTGTTCCCTATTGTAGCAGTATCCCCATGAATAGGGACCATCCGGTGCAGTCGGCCACCAACCTGTAACATCGATAAATCGATTTAAACTCATCGAAAGTACGATCAACGTCGAGTAATCAACTTTCGAGATGGGACTAATTACCAGTAGTTTCATGGGAAGTTTGGGCCAAGAAAGCAGCTATTTCCCTCTTGCGAGTATCTTGGTTACCGTTTGAGGCGAAGGCAGGGTAAGATCTAGCGGCAGAAATGAAAGCATCGTAGGTATAGAAGTTACGGGCAGGACAGGCCCCATCGTTTCTATGCAAAAGCATGCGATTGAACAAATCTCTAGATATAAGACTGGTTAGTCCACCGGGAGGGTTTGGGCCAACTTTGCACTGACTTTGGCAGCCATCTTTGCAGTAGGAATCGGTGTTGCCGCACCAACCGAATTGGCTACAACATAGGCCACCGGGGCAAAGAGCACCACCTGCTTGCCTCCCGCACTGCTCGACCGAACCTATGACTACGTAGGACTAGAACAAAAGGCAAACACAGAAGGCATGGAGAAACCTCATTCTGAATTTGGTTTTGTGGATGTGGGATGAAGCAGGTTTGGTTGGAAGGATGTACATATATAGTGGGAGTAGTGGGAGTGAGGTGACGATGGATTATTATACTTGACTTTTCAAATTGCAATGTCAGATTTAGTTTCTCATCTTATCTTTGCCAACTAAAAGTTGGAAATTAAGAATAGGCAAGAGGGCGGCTAATGAATCATGTTAA
Organism: Hibiscus syriacus; assembly: GCF_006381635.1. NCBI lineage: Eukaryota > Viridiplantae > Streptophyta > Magnoliopsida > Malvales > Malvaceae > Hibiscus > Hibiscus syriacus. Next base: position 4,533,485 of record NW_024062795.1, read on the forward strand.
CTTCTTGCACATAAATTCTTACATGGGGACATTAATTAATACCGTCGCTTGGCTTTCTGTGCGTGACAAACCAACAATGGTTTTCTACATTGATTCTTTTCTAAAAAGAATTGGAAAGATAAAATGAAAATTATAGGTTGAGACTCAAATTTTAAAATATATTATATTTTTCAAATTTTAAATAAATCAATATTGATTCAATTTTCTTTAATTTAGTTAAATTATTATTTATTATTTATTAAATTAATATCATAAAATAATCGAATTATAAAAAATTAAAAAAAATATATTTTTTTATCATTTTATAGGTAAATATTTATTGAATACATTTTTATATGTCATGTTTACCCTACATAAGACATCGAATTAACTAGCTTCATAGGTGATAGGTGTTAGTGTTAGGGCGTATTTCCCGCGTACCAACAAAGCTCAGTCCTGAAGATATTTTGGCAATGTTGCCAACCATGCATGCACCTAGAGTCACGGGCTACTTTTGGCCGCAAGATCAGGATCGACCAGGGGTGGGCAAATATAATCTCTTACTTAAATTTTCATATATTTTAAAAAAATTATATATATTTTTATTATAGATTTATTTTTTTCATTCTAAAATTTTATAAATTTATCTCATACTTAAAATTTTTATATTTTTTTCTAATATAAAATTCTATATTCGTCCACACATAAGTTATAATGTATTTTCTTTAACGTCTTAAATTATTCGTATCTAATTTTATTATTATCGAGTTTAAAACACTGAAAAATAAATAAATCAATCTGTGTTAAATTCATAGCCAATAGATTCTAAAATTAGGCCATTACAGTGCTGCCTTGCACTTAACAAATATCATCGTCACCTTGTAAATAAATCAACCAATACTCTACCAAATATTTTATTCCAAATTTAGCAAACGAACAGAACACCTTGCACTTAATTTATATTTAATATGTATGACGCGACATTAATTATATTAAAATATAATTTCTTTTTAAATCGATGGAATGGTATCAGTAAATAAATGTTGTTTTTATTTGATATCTTAGATTTGAACAATTCAATATGTAGTATGTATTGTTAATAACTAAAAAAAAATATTAACATATCTAATATTTTTACATGATTAACATATCCAATTTTATAATAACCTCGTACTATTAAAATATGATTTTTTTAAATTATTATATATATGTATAATATAATAAGAAGACTAACTTAATTTTTTAAAATCGAATCGATTCGATCGAATACTCACCTCTAATTGTCTTTATATTTATTATTGGAAGATTGCTTTATAAATAAGAAGACTTTTCCCTTTTTTTTATTTTATACTTTTGATTAGTTTGAGGTAAGTATAAGATAACACATGTTCAAAGATGACTCTCAACCATTTAATATTGAATGCTTGTATTCTTAACATTCATGGTACTCGAACATAAAACTTAAAAAAAAAACAACAACAATTTCTTTATCACCTATATCACTTTATTCTATAAAATTTCTTGTAAATTATTACACATAGGATAATTCATAATTAAACAAGTATAGTATGATTAGCAACTTCAATCTGATTCGTTAGATTGGATCATTTCAAAATTGTTAAAGCAAACATTGTACAATATGGAAGGAGAATGAAATTTCTTCAAGTTAATTTATCTTTTATAAATGACTCCCTTCGTCCCAATTTTTTTAGTCCTATATTAACTAAATATATAATTTTAAAAGATAATTTTTTTTTATGTTTTAAGTTATACAAAATAAGGGAAATGATAGTTATCTCTAAAAAATAATTAATAGATTTAATATATTTATTTTAATAGCTATAAAAGAATAAGACAAATAAGAATAAAAAAAATATAAGTATTATTTTCTAATAACACAGGAAGTGATTCTTATTTTACGATTTATGAATCAGAGTTTCTTATTTATTTTATTTAATACAATCAATAATATAAATTATTGTTATTCATAATTAAATTATACTATGATTTATTTATTATATCATGTTAGTCTAACTAATATTTATGTCATATTAAATATGATATTAATTATACATTTATAATTTTTTATTAATACGTTTATAAATTAGATATACATAATTTTGTGATATATATATATATATATTGTAATATTCGAAACAATTGATTTATTAGGTAGAATATGATATTGTTATGTTTAGTCTTTCCTACTAGTTTTCTTATATTAGTAAATCGTTTCTTTTTTTTTCTTTGTTAATCAACGGTAACGCTAATTTTAATGTTGGTTGTCGACTGCTAATATTTTTTATTATCCTTTTATTTTATCAGATAATATCTTTATTTTTTTCCAATAAGTCTATCGGTATGACACGTTTTCATCTGCCTTATGGTACATTTTTTTTTTACCTTTTGACACGTTTTGTAACATCCCAAAAGTCGGGTCAATGACCAAAATAGAATTTTTGGTAATTTAGTGACCAATCTCATAAAAGATTGAAAGTTTAGGGATTTAAATGAAAAGTATTTATGTTGGATTTAATAACAAAGTTTGAAAGTAATAAGGGTATTATGGTCATTTTCCAGGAAATATTTTTATTTCCCTTTATAAAAGGTAATAAGCACGTGGGAAGGAGATAATTTCTCTAGAGCATTCTTCAGTCTTCTTCTTCCTCCTCTCTACCGTGAAGCCTGGTATAAGGTAAGTGGGTCTTCAGTTGGTTAATTCTTTCGTTTTAAAGCTTGTTTTGATTCTTGGGATATTAAGAAAGATTAAGAAAAGCTTTAGGTGGCTTAAAACTCAAAGATTAACAAGTTATGATAAATTAAGAAAAATGAGTTTTTAAGTGAATTTTTGAAATGTAATGAGTTAATAGATTTTGAAGTTGAATTTGACTTGTCAAGGGTTGAATTAAGAGATGTGAAGTGATAGAATGAATTTTAAAACATGTTGAAAATTTGGTATGATTCTTGAAGTTAATCAAGAGGAGAGGATATTAAGGTTAAAGACAAGATAAATGAATAAAAATGAATTTAAGCATGTATATATAAGTTAGGATTATAAAAGAGGATGAACCATGAAGTTTTGAAGATGAAAGAGTGAATTATTGTGCCTAAAGAGTAATTTCTGGGCAAGGTGTATCGGTACACATTCAAAGTGTACCGATGCACTCTTTAAAGAAGAAACATCAAATGCCAGTAATGTATCAATGCACTATGAGTGTGCACCGATGCACCAAGACAAATTTTGAAGGTGCATCGATGCAGTAAGGGGTGCATCATTGCATCAATAGTTCGAAGCTATTTTGGGTACCAATGCACCTATAGTGCATCGATACACTGCTGAAGGAAAAAAGTGAATATTAGTTTATTAAGTTCGTTTAAGTTGTTAGTATCAGATTACAAGGTGTAGGTATCTGATAATTGACTTAAAATGTATAATTATGTAGATTCAGAGCCTAATCAAGTTCCGGAATCATTGACAAGTAAGATCGATCAAGGGGAAAGATAAGAGATTGGAATTGACTAGCGAGGCCAGGTGAGTGCATAATAGTGACATGTATTGTTTAATGAAAATAGGACTTGCGATGAGTCTATTTCCTAGAATAATATGCATGAAGTCATGAATAAGATTATGTGGTTGTTATTATTATATGTGTTATATGTGATTATATATTTTACATTAATTGTATGTATGCATAACTAAAGATATTGATGTTCTTTGTATATGCTATAGGATTTGTGTAAAACACTAAAATGTAATAATGGAAGAACATGAAATAAATTATATGATAGAGATAAAGAATGACATGAACGAGTGAGCATAAGATAATCAAGTATAAGTCATATTATATGTACATGTGATTATACGAGAAAGGTTAGAAGACTCTATGAGGATAGTATAAATTCGAGGGCATATGCATAAATAAGGATACATAAGTTATATAGGGAAGATTTATATAGTTAAAGGAAACTATGGTTTATGAATTATAAAGTGAAGAGCTACAAAGCTTTATGAAAGAGTATATGTATGAAGTAATGGGAAATTAAACTAATTAAATAGATTAAATTAGTATATATAGATGAATTATGTAAGTGAAAGGGGAAATGAGATAAGATAAGTAGAAATTATTTATAGGATAGAATGAGACTATTTGAACATGTATTATAAACTTTATAAAGGATGACTTAGGTTAAATCATTATATGATATAAATATAGGGCATTATTTTGTAAATTACATTAAAGAGACATGTTTACACGATTACAAGATATGATACAGGACATTAGATATATGAAAGAGAAAGTATATGTGATATGAGAAAGTAAAACAAGTTAAATGATATTGAATCAGGTGAATATAAGAGATTAAAGCATAAATTATACGAAAAGATATAAGTCATAGGATATGACATGTTTATAGGAACACAGGAGAAGTGTTATATACTATGTGATACATGAATACGAAATGATATGAGAATTTACATGAACTACGTGATTAAATGTATATGTGAATGAAGCTACGAGTTTATATGAATATGTGATATGTTTACATGAATATGAAAAAGGATATAAAAGATAATGCCTATGATATGTGTCATGAGAGCTAGGGATATAGTTGACATGCCAAGAGCTAGGGATATAGTTGGCATGCCAAGAGTCGAGAGTCTACGCGGTCCTTCGGGACATATATGTATCCTTTGGAACATCTATGAGGTCTTTTGAGACACATATTTGGTCCTTGGAATATGTAAATGGATCTAAAGGAATTTTCTACGTGGTCCTTAGGGACATCTTATATGGCACTTTGGTGCATTTCTACGCGGCACTTAGGTGCAATTCTACGTGGCACTTCGATGCATTTATACGAGCTGTGGTGACAGCATTAGTGCACAACCTCTATAGACTCACATATCTATAGTTCTCACATGTGTACATGGGCTAATAAAGAAGAAGATATAAAAGAACCTTGTATGATATTATGTGTTTTGTTTGTAATCTTTATGGTGAAATGATATATGTGATATGATGGTGATGTGTATATAGCTTGGTTAAGACGAATAGGTACAAGAACATATGACTAAAAGATAAAAAAGAAAATAAGACTATTAAAGAGATAATGAGAAATTTATTACATACGCTTTATATGTTTTGTGTTAGGAAATATGTTACCAGTATTATATGATGATATGAGTATTTCTTTGTGAAACAATATATATATATATATATATGTTTGGATGCATTTTATGGTTTATCATGATTATATGAAATGTGCATAATAGGAATTAGTTATGATATGCTATAGTCGGTTTGTTTATGTCTCACTAAGTCATAGACTTAGCGTGTGATTGTTTCACACGTAGGTTACAGAAGCGAAGAAGAGCAAAACATGTCAGCATCTCCCTTACAAAATTTCATATCAGAAAATAGATGATTTAAATGTGTTTGGTTATTTTGAATATTGTTGGCATGCACTAATTGATTGAGTTAAATATGTCCTGATCGATTTTGGTTACTGTGGTAAATTTATGTAAATAAACCGCTTTTACTTTAATGAAAGTTTTAAATTTTCTTTGAATTTTGTCAAGAGTCAAAGTTTGAAAAGTCAATGTGACACCTTAGACTCGTATTTGGGTCGGGCACGGGTCTGAGGGTGTTACACGTTTTTCGGTTATTTGGTCGTTGTTTTCACTTAATTTTTTCTAAGGGTTGATTTGAAATCACTACGACTGATTAAGATGGCGCTTATATGTTATATTGTTGATCTTATATGCTTTGTACCATCATATTGGATTTGAATACCCGTTATGTGTTCGTTGATAGCTTTTTACGTCCCCGAGTCTAATTTGCAGTTCGTTTGTGATCTTTTAGTAACTTCAACCCCTTTTGTAGTTCGCTTGTCAATGCGATCAGATCTGTTTGTAACTATCTTTGTTCGACTTTTCTTAGTTAAATTTTAACATTTCCTTGTACGATCCTTATGTGACCTTAAGTTGTTAGTTTTGTTTAAATGATTATAAGAAATTGCTCTAATTATGCACTTAATTTACGATTATGATCGTAAATCTTTATTGTAATTTAAGATATTTTATATTTTAAATAAAATTAATGGTTTATTTAAAAGAAAAAATATATTCGAAACAATTGAACACTATCCTTGACTTGATAGTATTTGTTCAGCTTTCGGTTTTGTTTTATAAAAAACACATATTATAGATTTGCACTTTAAATTTAGGGTAAGTACATAAATGACCCTTGATTATAGAGTGTTGTTTTGTTGAGTTTTCTGACTATTAAAAGTTATAAAATAATCATATGGTTATAGGGCATTGTTTTGTTATATCCCCATATTATCAAAATTTATAAAATGGTCATCCGACTATTCATATGTTCCAAACTTTTCCTTTTTTGTTAAAAAATTGGCAGTCGTCTGAGCTAAACGTTAATCTGGTGACTGTGATATGATAAAATATGGTTTGAGAACCATTTGAGTTGTATTTTGTGGATCTAATTGAGCTAGTGTTTGAAATATTATGTCGTCGAGCTAGTGTTTGAAAGCAACGTTAGTAACAATAGACATAATTAAAATATGATTTATTATATCCAATCAACATGTCAACGTCCATCTCATACGGCCACCAATTCTATTAACGGAAAATGATGAATTTGGAACATAGTAGGGTGATCATTTTATAACTTTTAATAATTGGAGAATTCAACAAAGCAACACCCTATAGTTCAGATACCATTTTGTAAATTTAATATAATATGACCAAGACTTTTATATGATAATATGTCTAGAGAAGGGCACGAGACTCGTACTTGACTAGTTTTAATCTGATTCAACTTTGCCATGTTAGGTTTTTCTTTTAAAAAAATTGAGTTCGGGTCGAGTTAGACTCAAGTTTAGGAGGGAAAAATACTCGACTTGACCTGAGAAAATAATATAATTATACATTATATATTTAGAGATAAGTACAATAATACTTCTCTATTTATATACTTTTTCAATTAGATCCATATTTTATCAAATAAAATTAATATATATATACTCAAGTTTAGGAGGGAAAAATACTCAACTTGAGTTGAGAAAATAATATAGTTATACATTATATATTTAGAGATAAATACAATAACACTTCTCTATTTATATACTTTTTCAATTAGATCCATATTTTATCAAATAAAATTAATATATATATATATATATGTGTGTGTATGTCGGATCGGGTGCAATTTTAATCCCAAAAGGTGAGTTGGGTTTCGAGTTGAGTGAAATCACTCTAAATCCGATTTGAGTCAAGTTTCATGTGCAAATGGTCTTTTTTTTATCGGGTCGGGTCGGCCGAAAATCCAACCCATACAGATCCCTAAATTTGCCCTTTAATTTGAATTTACGGTGTCAAATTTTTCTTTCTCATCTTATTTTTACCAGCTAACATGAAAAAAAAAAGGATTCGCATATGGGGTGCCGGCTGTTGAATCGTCTTAACTTCTTGCATATGAATTATTTATATGGTGCCAAGTCTACATTGAAAAATACCGTCTCCTTGCATGTGGATTATATTATATGAGATCGATAAAATGGTGAGGGTAGACGAGCCGCCTTCACTCATTTTTTCTCTTCATATCAATGCAATAAAGGATTACCAGTGCCAACTCTGCAATTACCATTAGTAAAGGAAAACCTGCTACAACTTTAACAACCCCAAGTGGTAACTGACTGGACACAGCTAAGTAGCCCATCTGTCGCCAAAATCCTAAACTTCTGCTGCCTAAATCACTAATCAATTCTTAATGTAGACGTTGATACTGTTTATAAGCTGATTAGCCTAAGAGGATTACCAACGTTTTCAAAGCTTCATTTGATCTCTTGTACAATGTTAAGCTGAAGTGACTACCATGTGATTGTCCAAAATAATCAATTTTTTTCAATATCTTCATCGGGACAACAGGAATCCTGACAGGAAAGATAATCATAAAAACAAATGACTAAATATCTCCCATGATACCAAATCTAATAATGATTCTCTATAATTCAACTTGTATGTAACTTATGATGGGTAACATTTCGTAAAACTAACTGTAAAGCATGTTACAGTGAGAATGTTGGAAGTAATTTTGCTTTACTTAGGTTGCATTGCAATCATTCTGTAGAGATAAGATAAGAGATCAGATTTTGAGGAAAGAAGGCTGTATAATTTTTATTTTAACAATTGTATACGTGTAAGTTATTTACAATTACATTGCCAAAATTTCAACAGTTGAGGATGTTGAGAACAGTGACTCTAGCTTTGATCAAACACCTGAAGAAGCTTTCAAGACCTTCCTCAACATCTGGGATGCACGTCTCTGAGTTTCGGAGCTCATTTTGCAGATTCTCGATATGCTTCGTGTTTCCAGATTTAACGAAGGAGCGCAATGCAGCTTCAGCATTTGCAATTTCATTTGTTTTTTGTTCTTCTTCCTCACACATTACTCTTTTCTTGTGAATTAACTTTGAAACTATTGACCACCGGCTTGATTTCAATTCAGCCTCTGGTCCTGATATAAAGGACAACAAGGATTCAAGGACGCTGATGGTTACTGCTTCTACTTGTTTTAAGGTGCTAATAACGGCTACGGTTTCACCATCTTTTCTGAAGGAAGAGGAGGTAAGTTTATTCTCCACATGCTTCAAGTTCTTTAAGGCCTTGCAGATTGCCTTTCTTGCTGCCTTCCTGGAGGTGAAGTATTTCCTAACCTCATTTCCAAGGCATTGGGTTCCTTGTCTTCGGCGCAAAATCGATTGAAGTTCTTGTGTCCCTTCCTTTGTTAGAAGCAAGGCATCGTTAGCGGTTCCGCATACATCCAGAAGCAAGAGAGATCCATCCAAAAGTTCATCAACCAATTTCCTTTGCTGCTCTTGAGCTAAAGCTTGTTGAGTGTGGGGCAATTGAAGCAACATATCGACAGAGTCATACAAATCCTGAAGACAATTCAGTTTATCTGCTATTGATGAGGATGTAGAGGCAGTTTGAGATTCCCTCAATCGGTTCAGATTTTCATCGATTTGTGAAGCGATGGGGTGTTGCCTTGAAGGCAAGCTGTTTGAGCGAGCATGGAAAGAAGGCTGGACATTCAAAGGAGAGGCAGCCATTTTCTTTGTTTTAGAGAAGAAAGAAGGCCTTGAAATTGCGTGTTTCAACTCAGTCTAGCTATTTGCTTCCAGTTATCATCCGCTGGATATATATCACAGGTTGAGAGGAGACATGCGGAATCTCATTCTATTAAAAAAAAACAAGTACATGTAACTTGGACTTGATTTGGATCTACACGATTATCGTGAAAAAAAATCATGTTTTGTCTCCTCTCCACCATCGAACCAACTCATTACCCTTCAGCAAATAAAACCAAAATTATTGTACAGGCAATGACCATTTCCTACTTTTTCAATCATTGTTCCTCTTGTATTCTTCCTCTATAATAATGAATAATTGCATTCAACTTGTATGCAGTTTATCGTATTACTTTTGAATTATTTTGCCAAAAGGGAGACAAGATAGGCATACTTGACTTGTATACTACAGTTTTAGCAGGAAAGCATGTGTTTGCTGCAAAATTTTATTTTTTAATGATGGGAAGAAGATAGCACAATTTTTGAAGCTTCAGTTGTCCCCTAACTAAAATACAGCTAAAACAATTTTCTATAATGCAACTCGTGTATGATCCGAATCAACCATGTGAATGACAATTGATTTTCTGTTAGTGTTTAATAAATTGTTCTGGATTGAGACAATAGGAATCTTGACATTGAAGATGATAATTCAGGGATCCGTGTCTAGTCAAGGGTTCGTTCTGGAGACTTATTTTCTCCTTTTTCTTTTAGTTTTAACTAGGTCCGCTATGTCCTTATCTTGTTGAAAGCCATCAATCAATTTTCTATAATGAATATTATATCAGTTCATAGAGACAAAAGGAATCTCAAACACTTCTTATCAGCAATCCAAGATGACTGCTTGAGCCTCCCTTGAGTGGCTAACCATAGAATCAGTCTCATTCATAACAGTGCTTTGTTTATTATCATTATGCTTCAAACTCTTTAGGGCCTTCAAGATTTCCTTTTAAGATGCCTTCTTACAGGTCAAGTATTTTCTAACCTCATTAGCAAAGCTGTTTGTAGCACCTCTCTTTCTGCGAAGACGGATTGAATTTCTAGTGTGCATTCCTTTACTTGGAGTAGGGCATCTTTGGCAGTGATGCACACATCCAAAGGCCTAAGCATAGACATTTTCCCTCTGGTGTTCTTGGGATATGATTTGTCAAGTGAGGGGCAGTTGAAGCAATTTCTCAGTGCACTCATGTAAATCTTGAAGTCTACCGAGTTTTTGGTTAAATGACAATGGTATAGATGCCGACTGAGATGATACCAATCTACTCAACTGCTCATCAACCTCTGAAGTAAGAGGGTGTGATCTTGAGGGATTAGAATGAGTGTGTTAACCGGTTTGGATGCTTGAAGGAACGGAAGCCATTATCTCTCCTGAAAAGAGACTTAGAACTTATGATCTTGATTCAATCTGGAAATCACCTTCTTTCCATCATCCTACCCAACATATATATTCCGTGAATGACAAGACACGAAAAATTTCACCCTTTCAAATTGCAATGTCTCCCTCCTAACCAGTTCTACAACTCATAACATGATTCTTTTAATATGTAATCTCGTGATATATCTTGATTCCAGAAATAAGACTATACTCTATAATGAGCTATCCACGAGTGGTTTAAATATTGCTTCCACACACAGTGGGTAGTTTTATCATGTGCAGCCTCAAATATTTAGAGAAAAGGGACCTGCACCTGAAACTAATTTATGTAATTATTATTTAATCAATTTTCATTAGCATGTACATGAACATGTGTATGAAATTAAAAAGGTTGAATTTATCAAGTTCATGAATGATATCCTGAATTTCTTGTCGTGCAGGAAGCAGGCAAGATCCGCAAGCTCAACTTCAACACATCTTGCCAACTTATAGAAGAATGGATGGAGTTTAAAGATCAATTCAGAGGATTATTAAGCTGTAAGCACAATGTAGAGAGAGTCATCAGAATTTTCGTTAAACGCATGTGAAATTTAAATGTCAGCCTGTTATCTGCATAGTGCATGCTTCCATGTGAATGACATTAAAGTTTTGTAAAGTGATGATTTCTTAGTCTTTAGTCTTGAGACAAAAGGAATCCTAAATGCTTCAAACTTCATTACTTGTTTTCAGAATTGTAGGAAGTTAGAGTTGTGTGACCCAAATTCTTTTTTATCGGGCCCGAGATGGTTAGGAAGAAACTGTAACAGCTATGCTAAACAGACTATGACATAAGAATCTTTTATTTGCTTAAAGCGTGTGAGATTTCTATCTACCAATGATTGTCAAAGTCATCAAATAGTTAGAACGTGACAAAGTGCTTCAATATCTTCAACGGGACAACAAGAATATAGACAACCTAAATGGCTGAAGTTGCATTTGTAACCATTCTGGAAAGATAAGATAAAAGAGAAAATTTGTTGAAAGAAGAAAGTATAATTTTTTTACAATTTTATACATGTAAGCTATATTTTTGTACATTTACAATGCCAAGATTTCAACAGTTGAGGATGTTGAGAACAGTGACTCTAGCTTTGATCAAACGCCTGAAGAAGCTTTCAAGACCTTCCTCTAGATCTTGGATGCACATCTCTGAGTTTTGGAGCTCATTTTGCACATTCTCGACATGCATCGTGTTTCCAGATTTAACGAAGGAGTGCAGTGCAGCTTCAGCATTTGCAATTTCATTTGTTTTTTGTTCTTCTTCCTCACACGTAACTCTTTTCTGCCTTCTGGTGCATTAACTTTGAAACTATTGACCACCGGCTTGATATCAATTCAGCCTCTGGTCCTGAAATAAAGGACAACAAGGATTCTAGGACGCTGACGGTTACTGTTTCTACTTGTTTTAAGGTGCTAATCACGGCTCCGGTCTCACCATCTTTGCTGAAGGAAGAGGAGGTAAGTTTATTCTCCATATGCTTCAAGTTCTTTAAGGCCTTGAAGATTGCCTTTCTCGCTGCCTTCCTGGAGGTGAAGTATTTTCTAACCTCATTTGCAATGCATTCGGTTCCTCGTCTTCGGCGCAAAATCGATTGAAGTTCTTGTGTGCCTTCCTTTGTTAGCAGCAAGGCATCTTTAGCAGTTCCGCATACATCCAGGAGCATGAGAGATCCATCCAATAGTTGTTCAACCAATTTCCTTTGCTACTCTTGAGCTAGATCTTGTTGAGTGAGAGGCAACTGAAGAAACATATCGACAGAGTCATACAAATCCTGAAGACAATTCAGTTTATCTGCTATTGATGAGGATGTAGAGGCAGTTTGAGATTCCCTCAATCGGTTCAGATTTTCATCGATTTGTGAAGCGATGGGGTGTTGCCTTGAAGGCAAGCTGTTTGAGCGAGCATGGAAAGAAGGCTGGGCATTCAAAGGAGAGGCAGCCATTTTCTTTGTTTTAGAGAAGAAATAAGGCCTTGAAATTGTGTGTTTCAACTCAGTCTAGCTATTTTCTGTTTTCCCATTATCATCTGCTGAATATATATCGGTGGTTGACGGGAGACATGAGGAATCTTATCCTATTTAAATATAAATTAAATGTAACATGAATTTGATTTGGATCTACACAATTTTCAAGCAAAATGTTCATTTTTTGTCTCCTCTCGACCGTCAAAACAACTCATTATCCTTTAACAAATACAAAAAACTCATCTTAAATAACATGATATACTAATACAATAATAATATACTAATGCACACGATGGTGCTAAGAAATACAGCAAAAACAATTTTTTAGTAGAACAAAAGCATGCATGATTCTATAGAAAAGTTTAAATTAAACATGTGAATAATGTTTATTTTTTCTGTCAGTTTCAAATGAATAATGCAACCCCGTTTCACCCTCATCAGTTTTCTACGAATACTTTATTGAAGTTCATGCAAAAGTCTTTCGGCCTTCATGGTGGTTAGGCCTTAGAGATCCATCGAACAACTCGCTAACCTATTTCTTGCCCTGGCCTTAACATGATTATAAGGCACGAGTGGGGTTGACTTAGTACCTTGAAAGCCAGCTAGCCTGTCTCCCAAAATGAAGTAAGGTCGCCGTGCCCCTCGCGTGAATATCTTGGCCGAGATATGTTTCAACTTTCAGACGTGTGGCTATGCTTTCATTTCTGTTCAATCATATTTAGGTTTATTTTCTTGTTAAATGTGATTTTTTCATATACTTACTAGATTGCCTTGGTGAGTTTTTTTGGGTGTAAGAAACAAATTAATGTACACGTAGTGGAAGAAAAACGGTAAGGTTGAAGATTTCCATGAAACATGAGTAATCTCCATCTTCAACTCTCATAGAGTCCTCAAACAGTCCTGGTTTGGATTTTAACATTTCAAGGTTGATGATTTCAAAGAAATTGTATCTGTGAGATTATTACACAATTTTTTTTATATTGTTCAGGCCAAAAAGAAACAAGGTACCAGGCTTGTTGCCCCACTCATGCCATCAATACATTACTATACAGGGCAGAGAATAAACAACAAATGTATATGATAAAAAAAGATGTAGATTTGTTCATCAAAATTGTATCCATTTATGATCAGATCATGTATACATGTATTTTTTAACTATATAAGATGATGTACAGAAAAATTGTGAACTTATTCTTTTCCTCTGATGGTATCTGATATCATTTTCTTCAGTCTAATGGCTAAGGATGTTGAGAACAGAAACTCTAGTTTTGATCAAGAGCCTCAGCAAACACTCCACTGCATCTTCAAGACCTTGGATGCTTGACTCCAATTTCTGCAATTCAAGTTGTGCATCGTCAATGCTCATTTTACCAGATTTCCTGGTCTTGTTACCAATGAGAGCGCACAAAACTGCATCCAATTTCTCGAATTCGTTGGTATACATTGCTTCTCCCTCGCATGTTACATGTTTGGAGCTCATCAACTTGGACACCAAAGACCAATTGGTAGATTTTGATTCCATCTTTGTCCCACAGATATAAGAAAAGAGAGATTCAAACACCGTGAAGGTTACTCCTCCTAACTCTCTCAGCATGCTAAAAGTGGCTTCACCGTCGTTTTCTAACTGAGCAAAGCTAAATTTACAAGCTTTCAGAGACTTGTTTATCAACTTCTTTGCTTTCTTCCTTGAAGCCAAATATTGCTTAGCTTCATTTGTGAAACCAGCTTCATCGCCTCTTCTTCTTCTCAAAATCGACTGAAGTTGTTTAGTATCTTCCTTGGCCTGCAATAAAGCACCCTTGGCCTCACCGCACACATCCAAGAGCTTGAGAGACCCATTCAACAACTTGTTAACCTGTTCATCATTGCATCGTTGGGCTAATGATTTTTGTGTGATGGGAAGTTGAAGCAAATTATCAACCAACTTATACAGGTCTGTAAGGCAACTTAGATTTCGGGCCATTGACAGAGATGATGAAGACGCGGATTTGTTGGACTTTAGCCTACACAGATGCTCATTTATTTGAGCAACAAGTGGATGAGGCCTAGAAGGCAAACTGTTTGAACGAGCATGAAAATTGGATTTTTGGTTCAAAGGTGAAGAAGCCATCTTTTTTGTCTTAGAGCAGAAGGCTAAAGTCTTATATGTACAATTCGATAAACTCAATGCACCTTCCCCTTCAACCCTCTGGCTCTGATCATATATTTTGGCAATAGGGGAGACAAAAGGAATCTCATCTGCAACCTCCATGACTCCTAACGTAATCCTCATCCGAATCTCGATAGTTTCGCTGCATGTTTGCTCAATGTCCCCCACCCCACCCCAAAAAATCTGTAAGAAATTTATTTATATAAACATTTGTTTTACAGAAATGAAGCATTAATTATTGTGCACGACTGGCACTGTGCCCCTTGCCTCTTTCCATGTGGAACTGAACATATGTTGTACAAGATTCCAGTGATGTTTGTACTGATCTTTCAATAAATTGTTAATTGAAGAAGATAACTACGGGTACATACAGGATTGCAGGCGAGAAAAAGCGACCATATTGCATGTACGTCGGTAGGCGAGACAGGACTGCAATGCCGGTCGTGCAAATCTGAAATCTGAAAATAAACAACGAAGAAACCTCACCGATTAATTGACACATTATTAAAGAAATTTTGGAAGCAAATGCTTCTTAGCAGTTAGCATGGACACAGAAGCTCAGGAATGCCACTACAACAGGACTCGGAATCTGAAAAAAAAAATTTGGGTAACCTATACCGTTTATCATTTAACTATCTTCTCAATTTAGTTATCAAACTTTTAAATTATTCCTGTTGTAATCACTTTAATTATTTTAATATTATTTTTATTATGAAATTATTTATTTTACTAATATTTAATGTCAAATATGCTTTAAATAATAAAATTCTTTCCTACCCAAATCATAAACCATAATTCAGACCAATTTAAATCCCTAATTCACCCAATCATACCCATTAAAACACTAAAATCAAACTCAAAACTCTAAATAACAAAACCCTCTCAATCTCACCGACCTCGCTCTCACCGGCCTCACCCACTCATCAATGGCCCACAATCACCCACTCGTTCGCCTGATGACTTCTTGTTCTCTAAACCTCGTATGCTCAAATCCCCGTGACAAGTCAAAGGAGAGTCAACGACGACAGAGAGTTCATAACCAACGGGTTAGGAGGTGACAACGACACATATGACAATGACCATCGACCTTGGTGACTTGGTGTGACGGTCTTTGATGAGTCGTTTGGCCATATGGGGGCTTAGCAAGGGAAGAAGTGGTTTGGGGTTGAGGTCGTCAATGGTGAAACTGGATGTAGGGTTGTAATTTGCGGTTGGTCAATGCTGCGATTTGTAGCTGAGGTCATCGCTGAGCCATCGTTTATCGGCGTGAGGGCGAGTTGAGAGTTGTAATTTGAGGTTTAGGATTTGAGTCTAGGATGTGTACGATTTTAAGGTTTAGATAGATGTATGATTTAGGGTTTTATTTATTTTTATTATTATCCTGCATGGTAAAAATATTAATAAAATACGCTACATAATATAAAAATATTAATAAATTCAATAAGAACGATTAAAACATAAGGAATACAGAAATTGAACGATTAAATTGAAAATTTGGAGTTGGTCACCGGACACTATTTGATGACGCTATTAGTATCCTTCTTTTTCAGAAAGAAACATAAAATGCAAATTTATTTAAGGTGATCACCCGGCAAAAGATAATTGCTTTTATAAGAGACAGAATTGCTTCAGAAACTCTATTGTTTTGTGTTACATTACATATGGCTGAAATGGTGGAGCCTCCTTATTAAGCATGTCATATAATTTGCTAGCATGAAGGGCAGGTACACACCACCATAAATGGGGAAAAAAAGATGCACATCCTTTGCTATTTCATACAATTTCAATTTGAAATCCAATTTCGTACTCGGATTTTTACACAAACCTTCGGCAGCCTCAACATGAAAATGGTACAGAAATGTAGAATCAAACAACACTATATTTTGTTCTCACGATCCCTTCACGACTCGTTGCTTCTTTTCTTCAAGTCCGGTAGCCTCGTTCAACATGTCTGCGGCGTCTTTATGCATGTCTAGTTTGGCAAGAGCAACTGATTGCATATAGAAGGCAGTCGGCCACTCTGGATTCACAATCTGTGCCTGCATTGCATCTGCAAGGGCAGCGTCCGGTTGGTCGCTAAATAGATAGCATAGGCTGCGTCGAGCAAAAACAGTTGGGGAAACCATGGTTCCGACATCTATGAACTGCACACAAAGAAAAGGTATCCATAAGGCTTCCATCCCAACTCAAGAAGGTTTAGTACTGGATTTGGTTTAACATTTGTCTCATTAGAGCAGGAGTAATTTTTTCAGATGCTGAAGATTCAACCTGAAAAATATAACCTCAAATTCATATTAAAGTTCATTCTGGTCAAGAATAGCTGCTCGATACTATCATAACCGAATCACGGAAAACAAAAATTTTAAATTTTCAACAAATATATCCGGAGGAGAAAGTTTGCAGTATGAACACTACAAGATAAGAAAGGGATAGATTACAAGCAAATCAACAAACAAAAGATTCCATTTATACAATCCCATTGCCCTAGAGCTATTGAATGGTCAAGTCAATAAATAAGCAAGATGACAATCATGGACAAACTCTCAACCAAAGAACATATAGTTCTTGACGAGTTAAAGTTTCGACATTATACCTGGGAATAACAGTCAATGGCGGTTTTAAAATCTTTATCACGGAATGCATAGTCTCCACGCTTCCTAGCCTCAAGCATATCTCTCATCTGCTGAGTCCACTCTTGGAAAGATAACTAAAGCAATCCATCCACAATTGTATGAACTTCTTAGCATGAGAGTAAAAGAAAATGGATTTAAAGGATTCACTCAAATGAGTCATCACCTCATTCGTCCCTTCATCATCCTTGTAGTGATTCATCACCAATATCTGATGGATGGCTGTAAGGTCAAGTCGTGAACAGGCCTCACCCATTGCAGAAAGTGGACGCTGTGGGGTTGGTGGAGCTTCCTCGTATTTTGATATTCCAAGCATAACATAAGATGGAACCTGATAGCCAAGGGATACAATAATCAGAATCTAAAACGAAAAGCATGCTCCTATAGTCTTCAAAAGCCAAGCCACAAGGTGAGAACTTTAGGTGATTATGTTTTTTGTAATGGTGTTTATCCTCGTTTGAGGGTATTTCGTGTTTTCATATGTAATGAGGCGTTTTATTCAATGAAATATGAGGTACTCTTTTCTTCCTTCCTATGTTCGTTAACATACTTCTTAGTATGTGGACGAATACGAAGGGAGTTTTTAATGAGACCTCCAACTTCTATAAAAAAAAAAAGCCAAGCCACAAGGTCATTAATTCCACATCATTTTTTAGCTTGAGGATGGATCGAGGTAACAATAAGCATGTAAATAAGTACAGATACAGAAGAACTTTAAGTATCTTGGACAACTCCAATACAACTCTCAACATTTTCAACTCTTCACTATAAGGCAATAGATGCAGCCTCCAGGTTCAAAATCTTTGGCTCACCGATGAAGAAAGAATGAACTCTTACGGAATTGAATAGATAAAAGCAGCAATGTTCCTTACATCAGGTTTGGTTTGCAATGGAGCAAGTGTGGCAACAAGATTCTTCACGCTAGGCCGTTCCCTGGGCTCATATTGCAAACACTGAGAGGCAAGTTCAACAACCACGGTCGCCTCCTCTGTAGAAAATTTTCCCTCTAAATGTGAATCCATGAGGACCATGATGTTTTTACCCCGTATCATATCAAGGGCCTGCAAACATGCACAGCAGCAAGTAAAACCAAAGTTTTTGTAACCTTTGAGGTTAATGCTG
This sequence comes from Hibiscus syriacus, assembly GCF_006381635.1. Lineage (NCBI taxonomy): Eukaryota > Viridiplantae > Streptophyta > Magnoliopsida > Malvales > Malvaceae > Hibiscus > Hibiscus syriacus. Next base: position 4,551,890 of record NW_024062795.1, read on the forward strand.
TCTCACATTAGAACAGGTAAAGATATAATCATATAAGCAGCAGTTTAATCAGGAAAAAAAGTGAATACACCACAGCTGTTAACCTCTTGAACTCGTGATTTGTATAGCTAATTTCCATTTACAAGTATTTCAAGGAACCATGACAGACTCCATGATGCAGAGAGTTTGAAATTGAAAAAAGAAAAATACACATAATATGTTTCGATCCTACTACCAAAAACATAAGCCCCTTAAATCCACTTACATGACTAGGAGGGATGTGCTTCCCACTAAGCAGATCAAGAAGAACAGTGCCAAAACTGTAAATAACGCTTTCTGGGGTGACTCTCCCTACAAGAAGCATAATTTTGACAAAATTCAATAATGAGAATCATGCAATTTGGAAAGAGAAAACAGTTTTCATGCAGCTCAGCACAATGCAATGACAGATAAACAGCTTATCTTATATCCAGAAATGATTTTATACTTGCATAGTTACAGCCAGAACAACTCAACTTATCAAAGAAAACACTGAAAGACAACTAATTACCCATTAACACTGGAATCCATTTTCAAAAAGCCTACCTCGAGTTCCCCTTTGCATGCTATAAAGAAACAAAGATCTCTAGAAGTTGCAACAGTAACTGTCGAAACTACAAGAAGTCTGCTAATGTTGCAATCCTAACATCATTCATAAAGCTTATTCAGACTTTGCTGAAGAAAATCGGATTGAAACACAAAGAAAAGTCTTTTATTGGGAACACAAGAAGTGAAGCAAACAAATTGTGCAGAGCAACGTTAGTAAGGATCAAAGCAAATTTCAGATATGAATAACAAGGTAAATCCATTTAAATTTGGACTGGCAGAAGAACAATGAACAAGTATTTCATGACAGTAAAACCAACTGGCAGAAATAAATCAAACAGCAAAAAGATTACCATTTCTTAGATACTCAGGAGGCGTGTATGCAAGATTAGTGCTATAACTTTTCCCATCCCTGCTATTTTTCATCAGGCCGAAACATGAAAGACGTGGATCACCATCCTACAAATCCATTAAAAAGACATCAACTACTGCTCTAATTGGTAGTTAATGCCAGAATAGAGGGAAAAAACATATACATAATAAGAAGAGTTATATTCAAGAGACCAATACCTCATCAAAAAGAACCCTATAAGCATTTAAATCATGGTATAATGGATGGCCCTCACTACTACAATAATCTAAAGCTTCAGCAATGCAGGTAGCTACTCTTAAGCGCATCGCCCACTCGATGGTTTGATTTTCCCCTGTATAATGTGAACAAAGACCCAAATTTAGGCTGTGATAAACAGAAATGTCCAGATATATTATCAACCTAAAAGCATTTAGCAAACAAAACTGTATATCAAACTTACTAAGTAAATCATCCTGTAATATATTATATATGATTCAATAAGGATTACAGGAACTCAATAAATTAGCAAAAAAAAATTAAAACAAAAAATTCATGGATAAACTGTTTATGGCATGAGCAATGAATCAAGAATAACTGGAAGGGGGGAAAAGGCTAAGCTCGAGTTATATAAGACATTGTTCTTGGAAACAATTAGCAAGAACTAAAAATCAAGCCTGATTAAAAGATGAGCAAGAAATCAAAAAAATTGAACAAGAACAAATGAAAAAAGGATACTTGAAGTTAAAAGGGAATGGAGAAACTGACAATGGAACAAATGCTTAGCAAGTGTGTCATTAATCATGTACTCAGCAACAAGCAGCCTTTCATCACCATCACAGCAATACCCTATCAAATTTGCCAACCTCCTGTGTCTCAACTTCCCTACTCCACATGCTTCATCCTAAAACAAATCCACAAAACCCACATCAAATAATCCCACCAAATATCCAAAAACAGAAAAGACAATAATAATACCACAAACTGTTTAGAATCAGGCCAAGCCGTCTTAGTAAACTTCTTAACAGCGATCCATTTCCTGTTCTGCAAACGACCTTTATAAACAAGGTTAGGAGCTTTTTCCCCACTTTCAGAAACTATGTTATCTGAACTGAAATTATTGGTGGCTGCTTTAAGGTCAGCCAAGGAGAACTCAGTGAAAGAAGGGACTCCATTAGCAACATCTGGGTCGTCGGCTCCAGCACCTGGACCTGCTTGGTTATGATTCCGGGGCTCCTGTTGCTGTTTCCGACTCTGGTCTTTCTCTGGGTGGGTTTCTGTTTGAAAAGATGATTCACAACAGCCCATAATTCACTTCTGATTGAACCTTTCCTCTTCTTTTTGCTTTTCAGCACAGAATCATAAGATAAAAAGAAAAGGGGTTTTGGTTTTGACAAAATTAATAATGGGTTTAGGACTTTGAACGGATCTGGGTTTTGTTTTCGTCGTTTTGAGTTTGTTTATGTTACAGGTTTCTTCTTGTCTTTGCCTGGAACGATGCTCTCCGAGCAAGCTTTTCCTGGGTTCAACTTGTAGATGTAAATAAACTAAAGTAGTTGATCATAGCCAACTTTAAGGCTGATACTTATAGTAGGAATCAATTTTCTGGGAAATTTCTCCTTTATTTTCCTGTTAAACATTCATCATTTACATATGCCAATCCTTCTTTGGTGGTGGAGATTTGTCTTATTTATTACTTGATAAAATTACCAAATCTGAACTATTTTATATCCTTTTTACGCATTAGACTTAGCTCTTTATGTTCAGGGTACTTCTCTTACATGTTTATTTATTGATCGATCGATCAGATCTTACAGGTTTTGTTAAAAAATAAATGTAACTCCCAATGGGCACACGTTCACTGATTAGTAAATAAGAGTACGATAAGTAATAAGGGTATTTTATCTAAATATATTATTTAAAAATTAATTATAAAATATAATTTTATCTCTAATTATTTATTATGATTAGGTTTCATTCTCTTCATGTTTCCTCTCTTTAATTTTAGTCGGGTCTTATGTTTCTGTCTATATGCTGAGATTATTATGCAGGGTTTTATTAATAAGGATTACTTCCCATTATATGACGCGCATATGAAGATTGTATATGAAGACTGTTCAAATATTTATTTACTTATTTATTTATACATGCATTGCATTTTTTTTTCCTGACTGCCGGAGGTCTTCCACGGAAGCTGCTCTTAACCATGCGTTGGGGGCAGCCTACTACTCTACCTCCCTCTTACCCCATTGCATATGGGAATAGGGTTTTGTTGTTGTTGTTGTTGTTGTTTAATCAAAAATTAAAAAACAATATAATTAAGGGTAAAGTATAGTAATGGTCACTGAACATTTCTGAAGCTTGCATTTAGGTCCCCCAACTTTTAAAACTTGCAATACAATCCCCCAACATTTATTCCATTTACAATATGGTCTACCAACTTAAATCACGGTTAGAAAATTAGGGTAAATTATATAAACGGTCATTGAACTTTTCAGGCACTTGAATTTAGGTCCCCAACTTTTAAAACTTGCAAAACAGTCCCCTAATAATTTTATTTTCTTATTAAATATAGATGTATAGAAAATATAAATGATTCAATTTATATTTAAATGTATGAATCATTTATATTTTTGATATATTTTATTTTTCTTGTATAAACTAGTATTTAAAATATGTTTATATTTTAATCAAAATATTTCAATATACGAATAAAAATATATTTATATAAATGTATATTTATATTTAGATGTATAAATAAAAAAATATATTCATATATTAATGTATGAATCATTTATATTTTTTGAATATTTTATTTTTAATAAGAAATTAAAATTATTAATTATATTAGAAATACTCAACTTAAGATTATATATATAATCATGAATTATAAATATGAAAAATATAATTATTAAATTTAGTTTAAAAATATATAAATCTTAAATTTATTCTTTTAAAATATTGTATCAACTAATATTTAAAAAATATATTAAATCTATCAAACAATTTATCAAATATAATATTTTTATTGTAAAAAAATATAATATTTTCCCATCATTTATTGCTTTCAAATTTTTTGCCGAAGTTCAAATCTCATTATTTCCATTTTCCATTATATTCTTTTTTTTCTGGCATTGGTCATACTATTAGTATATGTATTATTGTATATCTCTTAACACAAACGATGGTGTTAGCTTAGTGGCTCCACCCTGTATCTTTCATTTGCGTGACTCAAGTTTGAGTTTGCCCAAGACCCAAATTTTACTTCTTTGTAACTTAATTTTCTTCTAATTAGGTGGTGACATGTGTCACCAATAACATATATCATGATCATGTGTTAACACATGTCAGATCCTGGTTAAATGATTAATTTATTAAATTTTATTTAATTTAGGACCAAATTGATAGCATATATAAATAATTAGGTAGTGACATGTGTCACCAATGACACGTGTCATGATCATGTGCTAACACATGTCATATCCTAATTAAATGATTAATTTATTAAATTCTATTTAATTTAGGACCAAATTGATTATATAAATAATAAAGACTGAATGTATAATAATGTCAATTCCTTTTAACTGCCACTTCATCATTTGTATCAATTGGTAACGACTAGTGGCTTAGTTGAAACAGTTAAATAATCATGTTGTATGATTGATAAATTTAAAAGATCGATGACAAAAGTAAAAAGGGCTAGATAGTTAAGTTGTCAACCTAGTAGTTTACACTTTTATTTATACGTCAAAATAACATTTTATAAATTTAAAATTCGAATTATTTTCAACCTTTTCTATATCCTAACTACTTTTTTTAATTAAAAAATTTATTCAACAGATAAGAATTATACTATTATATTTATATAAAAAATACGTATCACATGAAATAAGATGAAATTAAATAATAATAAATCTGACATAATTAAATTTAATTGAATTATTTTGGAATTTAGGGTTTAGAATGAAATTGAATTATTTTGGAAATTGGGGTTTAGAATGAAATTGATGACTGTTTTGCAAGTTTTAAAAGTTGGGGACCTAAATTCAAGTGCCTGAAAAGTTCAATGACCGTTTATATAATTTACCCTAATTTTCTAACAGTGATTTAAGTTGGGGGACCATATTGCAAACGGAATAAATGTTGGGGGACTGTATTGCAAGTTTTAAAAGTTGAGGGACCTAAATGCAAGCTTCAGAAATATTCAGTGACCATTACTATACTTTACCCTATAATTAAACGCGTTTTCACATACCTGGACTCTCATTTATGTATTTTATTTTTAGGGTAAATTCAGTATTTAGTTACTCACTTATTTTTACGGTTTTGTTTTGATCACTCAACTAGTTTTTTTAAATCATATATAACGTTACGTTTTGATTGTGTTTTGATTATCGATCGTTAAAAAATAAACAGAACTACTGATGTTATATTACTTTATAATAACACATCAATATCACTATTATTTTTTTAATGGCCGGTGATAAAAACTTAACTAAAATATAACATTATATATGATTTAAAAAAATAATTGGATGATTGAAACAAAATTGTGAGACTAGATAGATGACTAAATATATAATTTACCCTTATTTTTATCTTACTTTTATGAGTTGTGTACCAAACAAAAATACTAAATTTATGAAAGAATGTATACTATTTTTCTTTTTCCTCCCTCTAATTTCCTTTTGAATCATTTGTTACCCTCCTTCACTATATCCCTCAAGTAAGATTAGAGATTCAAATCTTAATGTTTGTGAATGTAGTAAATTGAATTGGGATGATCGTTATTTTCTCTGTAATACCCGATCTGAATTAATCAATTAATAAATCAGATAATAATAATTATACCATAATAAATAACTAAAATTCAAAATCTAATGCATGGAAAAGGTTTTGGCAAATGATAAATCATATGAAATGAGTGTATCCAAAAATTCCATCTTATCGATGTATCTCTTTTGTTAGCAAAATTTTTCAATAATTCTAATAAGAAAAAAATATTAAAGCAAAAGGGCTGGAAGATTTCATTGAACCAAAAAGAAACTCCAACAAGTAAACATATATTGAGGTTTATTAGGTACCAACAAATTAGTCCTCTTTTTACAGCTAAACTTGACCCATCAATATTTCAATAGAAGAAAATCTTTTAAAAATAAGCATATAAAAACTTGGGTAAACTATATGTTTAATACCCAACTATCACTTTTATTCTATTTTGGTCACTCAACTATTTTTTTCAAAATCATACCTAACTTTATGTTTTGGTCACCTACTGTTAAAAAATTAACAGAATTACTGACGTTGTAATTTTCATTTTTTTCAATGATGATATAGTCTTATCTTATGATAACACGTTAGCATCACCATTAATTTTTTTAACACAGGTGACCAAAATGAAACCAAAACTAAACATTAAGTATGATTTTGAAAAAAATGTTGGGTGACTAAACTAGAACAAAAGTGATAGTTGGAGCACTAAATGTGTAGTTTGCCATAAAAACGCATGGTGAAAGCATATATTCCTCTAATTAGTTTGTTTGCCACCAAATGATGTTTTGCCCCTGCCACTGCACTGTCACTGTCACTGCCAGCCAGTGCATAGTCGTGAGACTGACAATTTCTTTAAGCAAGGGAAAGAAAAGATCAGGCAACAAAAGGCAGCTTATTTGTAATACAAAACTCAATTATAAAACCAAAATTGCCAAAGTAAAGGGCTTTTTTACAGAATAAATAATACTAATTAAGGTGTCAAAGTTATAGTATTTAAGTATACATACCTCAAGAAAGGGACCAAACCTTAAGTGTTCAAACATGATGGGTCCAGATTTAGTATTTTACTATAACATAAAAGGTTCTCAGAATAAAATAATAATAAAGTATAATCAATGGCTTTACTATGGACATTTAGGAAATATATAAATAAAAGAGGGTGTTAATGGTAGTTGGTTGGCAGCTTCATTTTCTTAAGGTTGAGAATGATATAGTTTTCACATAATGATAAAAAATACTTGTAATATTTGATTAAATAGTTATTTTTATTTTTATTTTTTAGAGTATTTTGGTTCTTAACGTTTCAAAATTTCTATGGTTGAAAATCGTTAGTCAACAAATGAGTAATGCTCCAAAATATGAATTTTTTGTTATAAAATAGAATTTTAGGGGCCAAAATGACTCAGAAAGAAAGAAAATGACAAAAATAACTATTTAATCAAATGCATAGCTTTATGGCCTTAAAATAAAACGTTAGAACTAAAATATTTTAAAAAAATATGAATCAAAATGATTATTTAATCAAATGTTAGTAACGTTATTTTTTTACATTATACCTATATTTTTTAATGATTCATATCTTCAAATGCTAGATTTATGAAAATGATGGTTAGTTCTTTTATAAACATAAAGATTCTGTCTGGCATTCATATCCACCACTAAATAGTTGTATGTGAAAAGTTATGATTTGATTGGAAATTTGGAATTTGAAGTTAGAAAGGGTTGGATTAATAGGTTATTTCATTTTCTTTCTGGGTTTGGAGTCTTGTTGGCAGTAATCATGCAGTAACAGTTGTTGAGACATATTTCAGCTGTACTCACAGTGCTGTCTTCTGTCAAGTTGGGGACAATTATTATTAAAACAAGACATGGCCTCATCAGATGAACCTGGCCATATAATTCAATCCCCAGATATTCATGAATGAATGATAAACTGATAATATAATTTATATGTTCGCTGCAAAATTTTATTTGGTTCTTCATAACAACATTACTTGGTTGATGTTGCCTTCAATCTGCAGTTTGAAACGCTCAAAACTGTTGTCTGTACAAAGGTTAATGTAATTTAATTCAAGATGTTACAGAGAGAATTGCATTGTAGTACAACATATGGTTTGTGGGTATTCCTGTGACTTGTATCACATCTGAAACGCTCACAATTGAAGCTTTGGCTACATTTGTTGCTTTTGTTCGCAGAAGCATACCCCATTTCCTTCAATGAAAGAGGTGGTGCACGATGCCGAATACTATGAATTGCAGTTTTTCGAGTGAGGCACCGCCAATAGGTTTTCATTTCTGCAATACCACGCCACAGAAGAGCAACCAGCCAAGTTTTGCGCTACAGGTTCCATCTAACCACCACTTAAGCTTCATTTATCACACAGCGAGACTGCAGTTGTAGCCGCAAATTCATTTTCTAACCCTATGAAACTCTCTCGTGCCCGTGAGCATTCCTTTCTTCAACACGTTGCAAAAGCCCCTGGTAGGCTTCGGAGGACTCGAAACTGAACCTTTCCATTGCCTCGAAAATGCGTTGCAAGCTACCCTGCAAACTAATGTTGCTAGTTTCACTCTGATACACCACATTTCCGGCTACTGAAAGACCATTACCATCTCCAGAGACCATAACAATTTTTTTATCCAATGCTTGGATCTCTTTCTGCAACTTTTGATCCTTTCTATCCAAGCTCCTAGCCTTTCTCTCTAAATCCTTATTGGCCATCATTCTCCAATGCATTTCTGACTTATCTTGTTCCCAAATCTGGAGCATACTCATCGCAAAAATCCGAATGGAGTCGACCACCTCCCTTTCAGATATTCTACCTATTGATTGTGACCACTGATTACATATCACAAATATGGGGGGTGCACCTACCCTGCTAGGTGAGAAGGGAGCTACTCCATCATCCCTCACTTCAGGTTCATAGTAAAGACATTTGAGAAGCCAATTATTCAAAGCCCGGACATAACCTTTTTGGGCACCGATCCAACTAGTGAATCTTACGGTCCAACTAATAAGTTCATGCTCGAGTTGCAAAGTGGCCTTAAGATGATCATCACTGAGTTTTTTTCCAGATTCAATAGAACCTAAACTCTTGGCTTCTCTAAGCACTTGACACTGACTACGGTGGCATTCAAGCATGCATCTCCACATTCTGTTTAAGCTGGAAAAATAAATTACAAGAAAACAACGTAAAGGCACAAAAAAGATCATTGCAAATTGTAAATACATATTGGTTTGTGGAGTGATGAAAAATTGAAAATTCAGTACAACCAAGGTAATGATAACAATGAAAAACGAAAAAAAAGGGAGTCAAATTAGCAAAAGCAAATTTGACATCAATATCTACAGAAACTTGCTTCACTTCTCCGGAATCATAACCGAAACTTAATAAAATGTCCTTAAACAACAATTAATTGGTAGAAGACGAATATGATTATTAAGTTTTCCCAGTTTACATCTGTGAACACGAACACGATCTCATAGAAGTGCATTTGAACATGTAAATTGCTAAAGTTTTGCATACCTATCTATATGATAATGATATATAGTGATGGAAGGAGCATTTTGAAATACTGCGATGAAAAGTCGCTTCAAACTCACTCAGTCAGTACTATATTGCATCTTTAATAGAGCATAATAAGGCACAGGCTCTTCACAAATTCTATCTAGAGTTCAATGGATATAATCTCAAGCACAATACGGGAAACTCAAATAATAATCTTCTGACACGATAACTACACATTTTAGACCAAACCACCAATTAGTATCTGCCAATGTTTCAAGATTCCACTAAAAGAAGGGGGAGAAGGAAAATAAAATAAAAATACTAATTAAAGATATCAAATGGCAAGGCCAAAAGTAAGATACAATTATGTCAGTTAAGAAAAAAACACTCATTTAAGTTAAAGAGTAAAGAGCAATGCACATAGGGAATACAGAATGAGATGGAAAAAATAAAAGAGTTAAAGAAGAAGAAATAATACCCTTCAATCAGATCATAGAGCAGTGGCCATAGCTCCTCATCCTTGATCTTATTAATTGTCGCAGATATCTTGTCAACAACTTGAATTGTTATTCTTATCTTTGTGGATAGGCTCCTAATTGTATGCCGGGTTGAATCAACTTTGTTAGCTTCAGCACCCCTTTCATCTAGCCGCTTCAACTTACGGCATTTCCTGTCATGAGCCACCCGCATCATTTCCTCAGCCTGCATTGCATCAAAAACTTATCGTTAAGGAGAATCAGGTTATGGAACAACTAAAAAAGAGGCATAAAACTGCTCTTCATCCCGGGAATAACCAAGTCACAGTGAGCATAAAGTATTCCTAAAACGGGTGCAGAGGCAATATAAGTTGAAACATAAACCACAGGATGTTATCCATCATAAAGCACAAAAGTTAACATCATGAATCGTTACAAAGTTAATATCTCGGAGCAGTAACTTTCAGAATATAAATCTAATTAAACTAAAACATCAGCAGGTATTTGACAGTGAGGTATTAACTGAATTGAAAAATCTTAGAGCAGAATTGTGGAAGCTTCACAAGATTCAGGAGCAGATCTGGTTTCAGTATTCGAGAACTAATTGGATTGCTGATGGGGACCGTAATACTAAATACTTCTACACTTGTGCTACGATTAGGAATAAAAGGAATGCTCTACTTGCTTTAAACTTCAAAGGGGAAACAGTTGAAGACCCAACTGCAATTAAGGCCATAGTTAAAGAGTATTTTTTTAAGATCTATAATGAACGAACTACTTTAGAAATTGATGATTTGAATCTGGATTTTCCCAGAATTTTTTTGGAGCAGAAGCAGTTCTTAGAACAGGAGTTTTCTGAGGAGGAAGTGTGGGATGTGGTGAACTCTTGTGGCAGCAACAAAGCTCCGGGTCCTGATGGCTTTAATCTGGGATTTTTCAAGAGGTTTTGGCAGGCCCTCAAGGTAGATATTATGAAATTCTTTCATAATTTTTACTTGGGGAAGGAATGGGAACATGGAGTAAATCACACATTCATCACTCTTATTCCTAAGATCTCAAACAGTGATGGTCTGGACGATTTTAGACCTATAAGCCTTGTTGGTGGATTGTATAAGATACTCTCTAAATGTCTGTCAAGAAGACTTAGGAGCTGCATTTCGGATTTGATCAGTCCAAGTCAATTCGCTTTTATCCCCGGTCGGCAAATCCTGGACTGTTCTCTTATAGCAAATGAAGGGATTGACTATTGGAGGAAGAATGGTTTAAAAGGGTGTGTTTTTAAGGCTGATTTCAAGAAGGCATATGATACTCTTGACTGGCCTATTTTGTTCAGAATAATGAAGGAAATGGGCTTTGGTTCTAGATGGATAGGTTGGATTTCGAAATGTGTCACTTCAGCAACTGTTTCAGTTTTGGTGAACGGAGTTCCTACTGAGGAAATTCCTATGGCGAGGGGTCTTCGGCAGGGCTGTTCCTTGTCTCCATTGTTGTTCAATATAGTTGGGGAACACTTGAATCTATTAATAGTGAAGGCTGTTTCAGGAGGGCTTTTTTCGGGATTGGTCATTAGAAAAGAGGAGAGGAATTTTAATTTAACTCATTTGCAATTTGCTGATGACCTTATTATGTTCTGTGGGGCGTCGAAAAAACAGATCTTGAATGTAAAGAGGGTTCTTCGGGTGTTTGAGATTATCTCTGGTCTCCAGCTGAATTTAAAGAAGTGTAAATTATTTGGGGTGAACTTAAAGGAAGAGGAAATTAAGGATTGGGCAGCTATGATTGGATGTTCAGTGGGCTCTTTTCCCTCAGAATATTTGGGACTCCCTCTAGGTCCACATAGGAACTTCAACATTCTATGGGATCCAGTGGTTCAAAGCTTTAATAAGAGGTTAGCGGGCTGGAAAGGCTCCTCTCTGTCACTGGCAGGCAGGCTAGTTCTAATTAAATCAGTTCTATGCTCACTCCCTATATACTTTTTGTCAATGTTCAAGGTTCCAGCTTCAGTTTACAAGACTCTAAATTCTATCATGTCAAATTTTTTATGGGGTGGTGGTGATGGGAAAAAGAAGATACATTGGGTAAGCTGGTCCGATGTTTGTAAACCAAAAATTGAAGGAGGCTTGGGGGTTCCTAATTTAAAGGTGGTGAATAGGGCACTTTTGGAAAAGTGGGCTTGGAGGTTTGCTATTGAGAGGGAGGCGGTTTGGAGGGAAATGCTCTGTATCAAATATAAATTGGATCCTTCCTTGATGCAGTTTGACAGTAAAGTCTCTCCTAAACTTTCTTGGATGTGGAGAGATATGGTGAGAAATCATTATCAAGCTGATTCGTTGGGCTGTAGTATCAGAGGTAATTATAGCTTTAAAATTGGCAATGGGAGGAACATTCGGTTTTGGCAAGACAATTGGACAATGGATCATCCTTTGATGGTATTGTTCCCTAGAATATTTTCTATTGCAGTGAATAAAGCAGGAAGATTATCTCAGTTTGGGGAGTTCAGTTCAGGGGGTTGGATTTGGAACGTTCAGTTGAGGAGAGAGTTGAATGACTGGGAATTTGAGCAATGGGCAAATTTGATGGTTGTTATCTCTGATTTTTCTATTTCTGCTGATGCCGCTGATGGATTGTATTGGAAGGGGAATGGGGAAGGGGTTTTCACTGTGAAATCATGTGTCAATCTATCTTATTCGGGTTCTCCCGATTCAGAGGAAGCTAAATTTTGGAAGTCTAATGTTTGGAGGGGTCTGTTGCCTCCAAGAGTAGAGACTTTTCTTTGGCAAGTTATCTTAAAGAAGTTGGCGGTCAAGACAGCTCTGGTTAAGAGAGGTGTTCAGGGCATAAATGATACTTTGTGTTCTTTCTGTAATATTGAAGAAGAGTCTTCATCGCATTTATTTTTTTCCTGTTCGGTTGTTTGGCCAATTTGGATGAAATTCTTGGGCTATTGGAATTTTCAGTCGGTTTTTCATGCAGATGCTAAAAGATTCCTATTGGCTTGGAATGACTTGAAGACCAACTCTCTTATCTGGCCATTTATACCTGGAGCTGTTCTATGGACAATTTGGAAGACCAGGAATTTTATAGTGTTTGAAGGAGGGAAGCTTGATCGAGCAGAGATTTTCTTTCTAGCTAGGTGCAGGCTTGCTTCATGGTTTCTAGCTAAGGAAACTCATATTACTATTTCCAAGGATGATATTATTGCTGACCCGTCCATAGTGGATTCCTACTCGTCCCATTCTAATCGGGTTTCAACCGTGTTTCCTTGGTCCCCTCCTCCAAAAGGTTTTATTAAACTTAATGTGGATGCGGCTACCTCGAGTGATTGGAAGAGGAGTGGCTTAGGTGGTATTTTGAAAGACATGTTTGGTTCGATTCTTGGCTCCTTTAAAGAGCCTGCTGGTCCGGGGCCCCCAACTTTAATGGAATTGAAGGCTATCCTAAAGGGTTTAGATTTTTTTGAATCTATTCGTCATAGGTTTAAAGATAGATTGATTATTGAGAGTGATAGTCAGGTGGCAGTTGGCTGGATTAAGGATGTGGTCTCTTGTCCTGTTGTTTATGTTCAAATAGTTAAAGACATTATTCAAAAGCTTAGTGTTTTTGAAGGTTTTATTAGTTGGGTTAGTAGGACAGCCAATATAGAGGCGGATGTCCTAGCTAAGGCGGGTATTGGTTGAATATGCCCTGTTAAGGGCTGTTTCTTTCTGGTTTTGTATCTCTTGAGGGAGATTGGTTTGTATTACTTTGTTATATTTGAGTTTTATGAATCCTAGGGCACTCCTTTCCTCCTTGTGTGGATTAAGGAACTATTGTTAAGTTCCGTTAATCACTAAGGGGGTTTTATTGAGGCCTTTTATTCCTATCAAAAAAAAAAACATCAGCATGTATATAATTTACAGATGATCAAACTGAAATAAAAAGTAATCAAATGTAAAACCAACAATAATATCCATGAATCAAGTAGTTCACACATCATTTTGAGATAATCACGAATCTGATATTCAAAAGAGTAGATGGGTAACGTAAAAGGCAGGGAATGGGGAAGAAACAGATACCAAGTTCAACAGCAGTAATAAAACATCAAGGCACAGTATACCTTTACTTCATTGTAGAGTTTTTCCCCCCAAATATACAACTTTTGCAAGGTAGAGGAAAGGTTTTTCTGTTTCCTGGCTAATTCTTCATTTAGTTCTAGAAAGGCCGGATCAGTATTGTCAGCCGAAGATGAAGACTCATCAGTATTAGAAGTAGATGCATGAGATGATACTAATGATACTGAAGGAGTAACTACATACAACATCTTGGAAACTGTTGCATGAAAATTCCAAAAACCCACAGTTAATATTACTATCAGAGAAAATCTAATCATGCTGCAAACCAAAAACCCATATTTATAGCTGTAGACACTAATTTCCGTCCACATTTTTTATTTTATACATATATACACATATATATTATATAGTTTGCAAATTGTTTTTGAAAATACATATATAATATATAGTTTAAAACATTTTTTGAAAATATGTATATTATATAGTTTTTTGAAAATTATATAATATATAGTTTTTGAAAACGTTTTTAAAATATATATAATATATACTTTTGAAAACGTTATGAAAACATTTATATAATATATAATTTTTAAAAAACCATTTTGAAAATATATTTTTTGAAAATTATATAATATATAGTTTTTGAAAACGTTTTAAAATATATATAATATATACTTTTGAAAACGTTATGAAAACATTTATATAATATATAATTTTTAAAAACCATTTTGAAAATATATATAATATATAGTTTTTTTAAAAACATTTTAAAAATTTATATATTATATGTTTTTGAAAACGTTTATATATATATTATTATTATTTATTTTTACTTTTAATTTATTTATTTCTCATTTATTTTTGTGCAGGGTCCAGATTCAAGAATCAAGTCCAAGTTTGGGCCTGAACTAGCCCAGTAAGAGATCAGGGTTCCCAGTTTTCAGTCACCAAGCAGTCAGGGAGCCAAACGGTCAACAGTGCCAACGGCCGGCCGAGATCCCCGGGACTGACCCATCCCGGGATGACCGGCCATAACAACCACGATCCCGAGATCGTCGGGACTCACAACGGCCAGTGGGGGTTATAAAAACCCACGGGCGACGGGGATCACAGGAACGACATCAACAATAGAACAGAACACACAGTAAACAAATCGAGCCACACAACAAGAGATAGAACCAACGAAAGAGAAACCCATCTCAACAGATCAGAAAAAAACAACAATCAACCATTACCAAGCCACCACAGACCCACAAACGGCCAATAGTAAACCAGAGAGTCATTATCACAAGAAAGTAAATCACGAAACAACAAAGCCAGAAGCCAAACACAGTACAAAAAAACCCAAAAGGCGGAGACTTTCGAATCCTAAGGTAAAAATAACAAAGGCCAAAACTTTGTTGCGTGGAAGGATACCGAAAGCCACCCGGAGCGTCGTCGGAGAAGCGAGCGGTCACCGGAGATGGTAAAAAGCCGAAAGTTTTTTTTTTTAGATCTACGTTTACTGGGGCTTGTTTCGGGGATTTAGAGGTCGGTTCTGGGTTCGCGGTTTTGAGAGGAACGTGTGAGGTGCATTTTATCTTTTCCGGCAGCCAGAGGCGGCGGCCGGAGCGGCGGTTGACCATCGGCGGTGGCGGCCGAACCTTGGCCGGGTTAGAGAGAGTTGAGAGAACAGATGGTTCTCTCTTTGGTTAGAGAATGAAGGAAATGAAATGAAATTAAGCTGGGTGGTATATATATATATAAGGGACCATTATGCAAATAGAAGATTCTTTAATTCTTTCCGCCGTCCCCCAAGGTTTGAAGCGCAATTCGTTTCAGTCACCGTATGCAATTTGGCCACTGAATTTTCAATTGACTCAATTCGGTCCCCATTTATATGTTACATTTTTTGCAATTTGACCCCTGAATTCTTATTTTATTTTATTACCATCATGTTTTTTAATTATCATTATCTATTTTCACTTCGTATCGTTTCCATTTTATTACCTTTAAAATAATTTTTTTTCATTTATTTAATTTTTCTTCATTTTTTTTATTTTTTTTATTTGTTTTTCTATCTAATATTCTTTTGTCTTTTTCAGTAATAATCTCAATCGATCAAAGGTGAGCAATTCGAATCGAGTTTTTAATTTCAATTTAAATTTTCTAATTTTTGCATTTAACGACAACCTAAAAATTAATTGGTACCGAAAGGGCGGTTCAAGGGTGCTAATCCTTCCTTGACCGTAACCGACTCCCGAACCCGACAAATTTCTGGAAAAGCGCAGATCAGGTAAGATGGTGTCCGACCCACCTAAATTCGTTTTAACATGGTCGGTGGCGACTCCAATTCATTTAATACACGTCGAAGCCCAATTCCAGGGCTCAACCGAAAGACGGCTCCGACAGCTTGGCGACTCCGCTGGGGACAGGTAAGTGAGTCAGGCCGAAATTAATTTTCGGTTGTCTTTTTATGCGAAAATGGTAAATTTAAATTTAAATTTATTTATTCGATTCCAGTTATTTACCTTTGATTATTTTGTTTCAAATAAATAGATGTACTGATGTTTTTTAATGATTTCAGATTTTTTTCAAAATTGTCATCTCTAAGCTCTAAACCCGAGCTCCGAACCCTTTTAAGTGGGGGTGAAAGCGACGCATTCGTGTGAATTTATTCACCGCATATGCCTAGCAAGTAGCCTTCGGGATTCATATACCTTATGTCTTCGTGTGAATTTATTCACCGTGCGGGCATTAGGGAATGTGTCCCCTCGAGTTTAACTTAGTCCACACAAGCCTGTGATGGGTTTAGGACTAAGGGTCTGGTAAGCCCAAGGGGGCACCGGCAAGGAGAACTCGAGTACCGTTTTTAGAACCTAAACCGGGAGAGTACAGGGAAGTAGAGCCCACCCCAAAACCTCATTCCAAACCCTAGGATGCTTTGTTTCCTGCTTTATTTTATGTTCAAAGCATGCGAACTAGACAAATATGCGGTTAGGATTTGTTTAAAATTAGCATACGGAATAGAAATCATGTCCGGGTAGGAATTAAAGCATGTGGGGTAGATATCATGTGGGGTAGTATTTTTCATTTTTATTATTGTTTTGATTTACCTCACTAACCCTTTTATTTTTTGTTCTCTTTTATTTTGTGTTCATCGTTTGCATCATTTAAAACGATGTGTTGATCCACCAAAAATGTGTTTGTTAAACATGAATAATATGCATTAATGGACAAATGGGTTATAATACAAAGAGATAAAAAAACTCAGAAGTCCAACCGTGGTCAGAGAATACTCAAAAGCAAAGTTGCAGGGGCAATACGAGGAAAAGGTCACTGACCCGGTCGCTCCTTTCGAAAACTACAAGAACAAGATGGTGAAACACTAGCTGAGTTGGATGCCATTACGGACGAATTCAATAAGCAAGCTTCGGATAGTTTCTCTCGATGGAGGGCTCTAATGACACTTTCGTTAGAAACAAGCTCGGTAGAAAGTGAAAGTCGGAGATGCAGTCCTTCGAGATCTTTTTTGGGGCAAGCATCTCATTATTTGCACATTTTAGCCAAAGGAGCCGGAATGGTTCAACAGGATATTCAACTAGTGAAAAAGACGAATCAACTTGTCAGAAGCTGTACATGATTTGTACCATCAAAAAGAGTTTTTTGTCTCTTCAGACGTAACACTTTTGTCACCAATAAGGGTTATTCAGAATAACAGGCACATTTTTTGGATCAATGCCTCGGACATTTCATGCATCATATATTTAGACGTTTTGCATTTCTTATTTTCTTTGCATTTTGTTATTTTCTTTGCATTCACATTAACTAACATATACATGTCTCATCAAAAGGGAGTAAATACTGGATACACCGTCTCAAGCATTGGACACACCCCATCCGCATAACACTCGTTTGAAGAAGAAGAGGATGGAAGCCAGAATTACACAAATCGAGGAGAATATGTTAAAACTACAGAAGGAGCTAGAAGACAAGATAAACCAGAACAGTCGAAATACTCTGGAAACAATCACAAAGAACCAAGAGTCCTTGGTTGATCAGATCGTTGCCAAGTTAGTTGGCTTACAACAGACCAGTGCGCCTGGGGCAGGTTCATCGGAAGGGGTAACTATACAACCTACCCCACAGGTGGTTATCTCACCTGAAATCTTACCAGAACTTCGAGGGGACTCATCTGCTGCAAAAGCAAAGCCCTCGTCCTCTGTATTCAACCCTAAGAACAATCCGGGTTATTACCATATACCGGATTTGGACGAAGAGGAAAAAGCGAGGAAGATGGAGGAAAAAATCAAACAATTGGAGGACCAAATGAATATAGTCAAAGGAGACCGTGACTACCATGAAATCGATGCAGCGGAACTTAGTCTAGTCCCGGACTTGGTTCTTCCCCCGAAATTTAAGTCCCCGGAGTTCGAGAAGTTTGACGGGAATAGTTGCCCATCCGCTCACATCACTATGTTCTGCCGAAAGATGACAGGATATGGAGGAAACGACCAACTTCTGATCCACTGCTTTCAGGATAATCTGTCGGGCTCAGCCATTCGGTGGTACAACCAGCTAAGCCGATCAAATATCAAGACCTGGAAGGACCTGGCCAAGTCATTTCTGGAACAATACAAGCATAACAATGACATAAGGCCAGATCGAGTTATGCTACAAAACATGGAAAAGAAGCATAACGAGAGTTTCAGGCAGTACGCACAAAAATGGAGGGACTTGGCTGTGCAAGTTCATCCACCGTTAGATGAAAAGGAAACCCGGAAACTTTTCGTACAGACTCTGAAGGCTCCATACTTCGGGCATCTGGTGGCGATCACATCAGGAAGCTTTTCAGACTTGGTTATGGCCGGAGAAATGATTGAGTCAGCCATAAAGCAAGGCAAGATTAAGGATGGGGAAGCCAGTAAGAAGCCTCCTATGAGGGAGAGGGATTGAGAGGTTAATAACATCAAACACTCCAGCAAAGGTGTTACAATCTCCAGCCCAAAATCAACTGCAGCTGTACCGTTAGGTACTTCTAAACAAGATTCCAGAAGGGAAAGGGAACATTTCGACCCAATTCCCATGACCTACAAAGAGCTTTACCAACAACTTCTTGACACCCATGTGGTGTCACCATATCCAGTAGAACCCATGAAGCCCCCATACCCCAAGTGGTATGATGAGAATGCGTATTGTGAATATCACGGCGGAGTCCCAGGGCACACAATTGAGAACTGTTACGCATTCAAGAGGGTGGTACAAAAGATGCGTAACCAGAACTGGATCGACTTCAACAACTTGGGGGCATCCAAGTGAGGAATATCATTTCATCATTTGAGGCATTCTGTTTGACTTTGTTTTTCTTCCATTTTTTTTTCTCAAGTTTTTGTAAAAACATTTTAAGCAAATTTATGTTACTTTAAAGCAATGGATCATATTTGTAAATTTGCAATTCTTTGCATATCATTTGAATTAAGAAACTCTGTAAACGGTTCAAAGTTACGAATCTTTGAGGAAGTAACATGATTTAAAACAAGGACTTTGACCTTATCCAGAATATACCCTCAAACACCATACCCCGTTCTTGGAATTAACCAATTTTCCTTTCATAAGGTACGGACAACATGGGGCATCATTTGCATATGACAATTACTATGTTTTTATTTAAGACGTTCAATGACGATGATGATCTTTACAAATGAAAAAGTCGAGTAGGTGAATCCAGTTTAGGTCAGTTGCTTGAAAATTAAACTCTAAAGATGAGATTCCTTGACTTTCAAAAACACCTAGGCTATAACAGGTTCTTCTTGACAATCTTAGGAAATTAAATCCGTAAAAACTGAGCTATTCCGCTAAGGCAATTGGTTATAGAGGAAACTTGAAAGCCCTGGCCTTATGAGTAGATTACGTTCAAACCATGACATTGCTCGGACACTTGGCAATTCGGTGTTTGCTCCACTGCTCTTGTCAGGCTGAAGACTCTGTGATGAGATGAACCCTTCAGTTAACTTGATAAGAGTGATTATAATGATAAGTTGTCCCTCTAAAGCAATTGGTTAAACGCCCCGGCTTTATGGATTCAGCTAGCCAGATAACGGTAAATTAAATCGAATTTCTCTAAGAATGAAGTTTCAGTAAAATAGACTAAGGGAGTTAAGGAACACCTGTTATAGTTAACTACACACGAGCACTCAAGAATCTCATTTTTAGACCGATATTTTTTGCACTGCCTTTGTTGGAAGAACCTACAAAGCTTGAACAAATGAAAGATTTCAGAGGACTGAGATAAAAGGTCTAGTAATTGATCATGCTAGCTGCGTCATTTTGTCCGCACCCAATTAAAGTGCCAAAGTATGTTGCGATATTTAAAAAATGACATTTTTTACCAAAAAACCTTAGAAAGGAGGCCAACTTAAAGCCGACTCGTCCCTTTGAACATTTGTCAAAGATTTGTAACTCTGAAAGCATTAAAAGAGCTCTTGATTCCTATGATATTTTTTTGAACTCACATTTACAATTTGATTCAATTGCGAACAATACTTTACAACATTTTTATCATTTATCTCTCCTGAAACAAGAAAAAGGAGAAAAACGTTTTCAAACAGAACAATCTCAGATACGAAATGTATGTAAAGCCCAAGCTCGAGAAGCAAATGGGGCACGATCGATTCCATGGACCAGATTGGCAGGCAAAGCACGAGACTCCGTCCAAGAAATAACACATAATTTATTCATGTTGCATGCATCTTAGACATACTTAGGTGCATCACATTTATCATTTTAGCATACATAATTTTGCAGCTTTCAGAGGCAAGCTTCGACTTCAGGATGAAGGTTACTCGACTTGCAAGCACCTTTAAAGAATGATGGTGTAACTCAGCAGTAAGAAGCTACACCTCAACCGACTTTACATAACTACAGATCTCAGAACCAATTTCAGATGGGTTCGAGAACTAGTTCAGATCAAATCTAGTTCGGTTCAAACCCACCAGGAGCAACATGTTTTCAGTTAACACTTTCAAGCCAGATTTCGATTCCACGACGGAAGATATCCGGCTGTCAGAATTTATCAGTAGGTTTTCCCAGACCAGCTTAGGGGAACCACCGGAAGAATCATGACCGTTTTCGACCCGTAAAGGGAAGCCATTTTTAAACAAATTATTTGCAGCTTAGCTCAAGGCCAGAAGGGCTACCTGCCACCAAGACCTTTGAGTTCGACTACGCTCAGCTCCTAGGCACATCATTTATAGAATAGCTTAAGTCGAGAAGGGCTATCTGCCAAAGACCCTTAAGTTCGATTACACTCAGCTTCAAGGGCATAACATTTACAGCGTAACTCAAGGCTAGAAGGGTTATCTGTTAGCAAAGACCTTTGAGTTCGACTACGCTCAGCTCCTAGGCACATCATTTGCAGAATAGCTTAAGTCGAGAAGGGCTATCTGCCAAAGACCCTTAAGTTCGATTACACTCAGCTTTAAGGGCATAACATTTACAACATAACTCAAGGCTAGAAGGGTTATCTGTTAGCAAAGACCTTTGAGTTCGACTACGCTCAGCTCCAAGGCACATCATTTGCAGTATAGCTTAAGTCGAGAAGGGCTATCTGCCAAAGACCCCCAAGTTCGATTACACTCAGCTTCGGGGGCACATCATTTGCAGCATAACTTAAGTCGAGAAGGGTTATCTACCAACAAAAGACCTTCGAGTTCGACTACGCTCAGCTCCAAGGCATATCATTTGCAATACAACTTAAGTCTAGAAGGGTTATCTGCCAACAAAAGACCTTCGAGTTCGACTACGCTCAGCTCCAAGGCATATCATTTGCAATACAACTTAAGTCTAGAAGGGTTGTCTGCCAACAAAAGACCTTTGAGTTCGACTACGCTCAGCTCAACGGCATATCATTTACAGCATAACTCAAGGCTAGAAGGGTTATCTGTGACCAAAAGACCTTCGAGTTCGACTCCGCTCAGCTCCAAGGCACATCATTTGCAGCATAGCTTAAGTTGAGAAGGGCTATCTGCTAAAGACCTTCGAGTTCGATTATATTCAACTTAGAGGCAAATCAGGCTTACAGAATAGCTCAATGCAAGAAGGGCTATCTGTCAATAAAACTGTCGAGTTCGATTCTAATCAGCTCGATAACACCTCAATCACACTACTGTCCGGCTGTAATCGAGATTTTCAAGTCCAGAAGAAGACCTGGGTTAACTGTGCCTCAGTGATAAAAAATCGTTTTCCAGCAACATAGCTTAAGTCGAGAAAAGCTATTTGTCAACAAAGACTTTTCGATCAGCTCGAGGGCTTGTCAAACCAGATGGTGAAGTCAAAGAAATATTTTCCAGCCGAATTTTTAACCAAGGTCCTTAAACTGAGGAAAAGACCGAGGTTGACTACAATTGGGCAACAAGAAGTCGCATTCCGATTCAATTCCATATCATTTCAAGATTGACTTGACTTCACGACGGAGGGATCATCCGCAGCTCAATCCGACAGGGGGTTTTTCTTCAACCCCACTGAACGAAAATTTGTGTCTTTTTATCTTTGTCCTATTTTTCGTTCCACGAAAAAGGACAAAGAGGGGCAGCTGTAGACACTAATTTCCGTCCACATTTTTTATTTTATACATATATACACATATATATTATATAGTTTGCAAATTGTTTTTGAAAATACATATATAATATATAGTTTAAAACATTTTTTGAAAATATGTATATTATATAGTTTTTTGAAAATTATATAATATATAGTTTTTGAAAACGTTTTTAAAATATATATAATATATACTTTTGAAAACGTTATGAAAACATTTATATAATATATAATTTTTAAAAAACCATTTTGAAAATATATTTTTTGAAAATTATATAATATATAGTTTTTGAAAACGTTTTAAAATATATATAATATATACTTTTGAAAACGTTATGAAAACATTTATATAATATATAATTTTTAAAAACCATTTTGAAAATATATATAATATATAGTTTTTTTAAAAACATTTTAAAAATTTATATATTATATGTTTTTGAAAACGTTTATATATATATTATTATTATTTATTTTTACTTTTAATTTATTTATTTCTCATTTATTTTTGTGCAAGGTCCAGATTCAAGAATCCAGTCCAAGTTTGGGCCTGAACTAGCCCAGCAAGAGATCAGGGTTCCCAGTTTTCAGTCACCAAGCAGTCAGGGAGCCAAACGGTCAACAGTGCCAACGGCCGGCCGAGATCCCCGGGACTGACCCATCCCGGGATGACCGGCCACAACAACCACGATCCCGAGATCGTCGGGACTCACAACGGCCAGTGGGGGTTATAAAAACCCACGGGCGACGGGGATCACAGGAACGACATCAACAGTAGAACAGAACACACAGTAAACAAATCGAGCCACACAACAAGAGACAGAACCAACGAAAGAGAAACCCATCTCAACAGATCAGAAAAAAACAACAATCAACCATTACCAAGCCACCACAGACCCACAAACGGCCAATAGTAAACCAGAGAGTCATTATCACAAGAAAGTAAATCACGAAACAACAAAGCCAGAAGCCAAACACAGTACAAAAAAACCCAAAAGGCAGAGACTTTCGAATCCTAAGGTAAAAATAACAAAGCCAAAACTTTGTTGCGTGGAAGGATACCGAAAGCCACCCGGAGCGTCGTCGGAAAGCGAGCGGTCACCGGAGAGGGTAAAAAGTCGAAAGTTTTTTTTTTTTTAGATCTACGTTTACTGGGGCTTGTTTCGGGGATTTAGAGGTCGGTTCTGGGTTCGCGGTTTTGAGAGGAACATGTGAGGTGCATTTTATCTTTTCCGGCAGCCAGAGGCGGCGGCCGGAGCGGCGGTTGACCATCGGCGGTGGCGGCCGAACCTTGGCCGGGTTAGAGAGAGTTGAGAGAACAGATGGTTCTCTCTTTGGTTAGAGAATGAAGGAAATGAAATGAAATTAAGCTGGGTGGTATATATATATATAAGGGACCATTATGCAAATAGAAGATTCTTTAATTCTTTCCGCCGTCCCCCAAGGTTTGAAGCGCAATTCGTTTCAGTCACCGTATGCAATTTGGCCATTGAATTTTCAATTGACTCAATTCGGTCCCCATTTATATGTTACATTTTTTGCAATTTGACCCTTGAATTCTTATTTTATTTTATTACCATCATGTTTTTTAATTATCATTATCTATTTTCACTTCGTATCGTTTCCATTTTATTACCTTTAAAATAATTTTTTTTTCATTTATTTAATTTTTCTTCATTTTTTTTTATTTTTATTTATTTGTTTTTCTATCTAATAATCTTTTGTCTTTTTCAGTAATAATCTCAATCGATCAAAGGTGAGCAATTCGAATCGAGTTTTTAATTTCAATTTAAATTTTCTAATTTTCGCATTTAACGACAACCTAAAAATTAATTGGTACCGAAAGGGCGGTTCAAGGGTGCTAATCCTTCCTTGACCGTAACCGACTCCCGAACCCGACAAATTTCTGGAAAAGCGCAGATCAGGTAAGATGGTGTCCGACCCACCTAAATTCGTTTTAACATGGTCGGTGACGACTCCAATTCATTTAATACACGTCGAAGCCCAATTCCAGGGCTCAACCGAAAGACGGCTCCGACAATAGCAAAAATCAAAACTTTCCAATCAACAAATGAACATATGATGTATATTACAGATGAAAGCAATAACACAATATAAATTAGCTGACCCACCTGTGCTCTACCAACTGAGCTGGACGGGCATTTCAAAAGCAATAACACAATAATCCTGTAAATGTAAAGAAAATCATTACCTTGTTTACGCTGATAAGGAACTGTTCCGACCTCGAGCAACTCAGCAATTTCACTCCCTGACTCAGAAGCTCTAACAAACTGAACCTGTATCTCTTTAACCACCTCAAAACATTCCTTGGAGGGCCTTTTGAACCCTTACCAAGGTCCTCAGTGCACTCATCACTTACAACTTTCTTATCCACCGCATGAACCTCATATTCCACCCTATCACTTTCTACCCCAACACTCGGCCTGGTCTGATAAAGCGAAGCCTCTGCTTCACTACCAACAACTTTACATGCTTCATCTTCAACTGGGGACTTGGAATACCCTTCTTCTCTATCAACAAATTTCTGATCTCCATGCACTTCTTTAATCACTTCATGTTGATAATTCTCATCTTCCAAATCAGGGATCCCTTCCGCTTCCCTTACCTCCCTCAAATCCCCACTCGGCGTGTACGGACGATAGTAGTTTTCATAATTCCCAAAAGGGTTCAAGAAATCCCAAGCTGAAGTTCTCGGAGGTGAAGGTGGAGGCTGCGGCGGTTTCTCTGTCGGCGACGGTTCCAGTGAAGACTCATAACCAGGCCCCGAATAAGAAGAATAGTTACTAAAACTAAAAGCACTGGAATTTTGGTAACCCGGATAAGTATATGAACTAGAACTAGGATTGTTGTTATTATTACTTAAGTAAGAGTTAGGATAAGAAGATTAAGATTCACCCATATAAAATATCTCTGGATTCCCAGGCCTTTGTGCATAAACGATAGACGGCGTTGGCTGCTTCTTCATGAAATTCATATGCATAAACCCACCAGGGAAAGACCCAGTTTCAAAAGCACCATAATTGGGATAATTTGGTTGCAAATACTCAATATGACCCCCACCATCGTTGTGCAAAGGAGAATAATGACCCGAATGGTGCAAAGACCCGCCAGAGTCATCTGAATCAGAATGGAAGTGAAGATGAGACCCGGAATTCGAATGCGAATGGTGATGAGAAACAGCATCTTTCTTGGGTGGATTCGACCCGACTTGAACTGGATCCACCGCTTTACTTTTAAGCTTATTAGGAGATGGAGGAGAAGGAGGCAAAGCCGCCGAAGAAGTTCTGAAATCATGGTCGATCAAATTGTTCAAAGACTGCCCAAATAACTTCAAAGAAACCGTATAAGCAACGTGTGCTTCAGCTAAAGCAAAACGTTGCTTAATCGCTTCTTCTAAAAAACTACACCTTTCCCGACAAAGAGCAACTGCCGGAAGATCATCTAACTTCGAACTAGAACATCCCATATCTCCCCAAAAACCAAAAAAGAAAAAAGGAAAAAGACCCAGCAAAGTATAGTAACTGCTTTACATGAAAGTAACGAACTAACGGGATAACAGTGATTGTTTCTCAGGAAAATTTTTGGGTAGGAGAAAGGAAGGAAGAGAAAGATGGAATCTTTGCCAGCAGGGAGTATCTCGTCAGGTTATAGCAGAATGAAAAAAAAAAGTAGGAAAGAAGAGAGAGAAAACAGTGGTTCCTACTTCATTTCTGTGTTCGTCGGTGTATATTGCTGGAGCGTATTAGAGTGGAATCCAGTCGAATCAAACAAATTCTTGTACCATTTCCTTCTCTCTTTTTTCAAAACTTGTGTACTATTTTCACTTTCTAAAACTATACTACTGAGAACCAACACATTTGATTTCTTTCATTTAAAAAAAATAACACATTTGATTTCTTTGAGAGTAAACTATTGGGTTCCATTTAAAAATATATATTTTAATTATTTACGTTATTAATGTATTATATTTTAGATTTAAATATTTAATTTTTTAATCAATATATGCATCTAACATATATTTTGATTAAAATGATGTATTTTAATTTTTTAGGCATGTAATTAGATTATTTTGGGAGTTTATGTTTAACTTTATTATTTGTTAGATTTATTTTTCATTTTAAGTCTATATTTTATCAAATTTATTCATATGTTTATTTCTTTTATAATTTAGTCTCTCAAATTTATATGTTTTCTTTCTTTCTTCAAATTTTCATTCATTTAAATCTATTTTTTTTATTAAATTTGACTCATACGTTCCTCTATCAATATAAAATACCTATGTAAAATATATATGTAACTTTGATTATTTTTTTATAATAATTTTTTAATTTAGTCCTTTAATATTATATTTTATTTAATTTGATCCTATGATTGTAATTCTTTATAGTTTTTTCTTTCCATCAATTCTAACTCTTTTATGCTCTATCCATTTGTTCTATTTATAAAATTTTAAAAAAATATTAATAATATATCAAATAATTTTATAAATAGGTATATCTTTGGAGACTTAAATTCTTATTATTATTGTTACAAAAATAAATGTAGCCAACGACATTGCTTTTAACGTGTAGAGAAATGTAGTCAGCAGCTTCAATTATAGGTGGCATTGCCATTGGTAGAACCCCACATTAAACAACAAACAATGGACCACACACTGCCTCCAAAACTAACCTCCTTTCATCAACTTGAAGAAAGGGAAATGTTAACCAACAAACTCAGTAAGCTATTATATACATATAATATATATCATATAGTTCCTTACCTATCCAATAATCATACCCTAATATTTTATTTTAATTTTTTAACCCTTTATTTTAATTTTACTGATAATATATATACATATAATTTTGTCCATGGAAATGAAGCAAAATTCTATAGATGGATAATAGAAAAGGCGATCAATTCTTTTAAAAAATTTAAATTATCATATATTTTAAATATTTTTTATATTTAAGAACTCGTCTATAGACTATAATAAACCACCAAGAGATGTTACAGCTTTGGTGCTACAAAAGGCTACTAAAAATCAGCAATCAAATCGTTCACTGCTTCATGTTTTATCAGGAAAAATTTATCTACTCCATACATTAACGATTCATCCCAAATTAAAAACTTTTAATTATAGGAACGTTTAGTTCCTAAAGTATTATTATTTCCCATTTTGGTATCTAAACTTTCACTTGTTTCAAAAATCATATCTAATCTTTACTTTTTATTTCATTTTGGTACATTGTCTTTAAAAACTTAGCGAAACTGTTACAACATAGCACTTTTTATGTGTAAATTATATCATTAATCGCTCAACTATCTTCTCACTCCTATTTTGGTAATTGAAGTTTAAGTTTTTCTAATTTAATTACTTAACTTTCAAATTACTCATAATTTAATCACTCTAACTTTCAAATTTTATTTTTTTTGTTTAAATTATATATAATAAAATAATAAAAATTCATGTCACAAAAAATATTAATAAAATAAATATGAGTGATTAAAACATGTGCAATTTAAAACTTGAGTAGTTAATTGAAAATTTTTAAACTTTAGTGATCAAAATAGGAGTGAGAATATAATTGAGCGATGAATGATGTAATTTACCCATAAAAACGTCACATACAACATTCCCGTTAAATTGTTAATAGTGGGTATCAAAATAAAACATAAACGAAATATTAGATATAATTTTGAAATAAATGAAAATTTAAAAATGATAGTTTAAGCACTAAATGTATAGTTTACCTTTAATTATATTACTTTTTTTTAAAAGAAAAAGGAAATATATTTTCTTTGATATATGTATTATATAAAGAACTAAGAAATGGGTGCAATGTATAATTTGAAGTTTAGAATAAAAAAGTGAAAGCAAAAAGGGAGAGCATGGTTGAAAGTGAGGGAATCAAAAGGAGAATATGAATATGCACATTGTCCCACCCACCAAATTGCCTCAAAAGCATTCAACACCTTTTGTTTATTTTACTTTGTACATTCCCTTCATAAAAACACACCCATACCCTTTTCTTTCCATATATTAAGGGTGTCTAGAGTTCACTTCGTTTATTAACTGTCCTTTCATATTCAATTCAATCAATCAACTTGGGTTATAATTTAACATCGGCAGTGGTGGTTCACATCGTCATATTGTTATTGGATTAATGATCAAAAGATATAATTAAAATAAAATTTAATAATTTAACTAAAGTAATTACAAGTTTAATAGTATAAATAATATAACACTTAAAATTTATTAATATTTGACGAAGTATGCTAATAGGAAGAGTACCCTAAACAATTGCTCAGAGGTCTCGTTTTATCTCTCTATCCTTATTTTTATAATCATACTTTTTATCTTTAAAATTGAGATTTCTAATATTTTTTAAATCTCATTTTTTATTTATATAATTGAGGTCTTTAATTTTTTTCAATCATGTTTTCTTACTTTTATAATTGAGACTCCTAATTTTTTTAATCTCAACTTTTTACCTTTATAATTAAGACCCTTAATTTTTTTAATTCTCCTTTCTACATTTATAATTGAGACCTCTAATTTTTAAAATTTCATAAAATTATCAACAACCCCTATTTTTTAAAATATTTTTCAAGTGTACTATAACAAATAATCTAAATCCTAAAATAATTTTCAACTATCGATTTTTTTCAAAATATTTTTACTGCATGTATTATTTCTCTAGTTTTTCTTGAGCCCCTCATGAAAACAGTTGCCACTGCAAATTATTCCCATAGATTGCACATTTCAATATTAATTTTCTATTATAACAGTAATAATTTTATAGTTATAATAATAATAGTAGTGATAACAATAATAATGATAATTTTGACGTGGCTTATCCTTTTAGGGGTATTTGGTTCAAGGATTGTGAAATTCTCATGGGATGAGAATCTCATATTCTCATGTTTGTTTGGCCGAGAATCTCATTCCCGGTAATGTTTTATTACCAATAGTAGATTTTTTTGAGTATATTACCGGGAATGTCATTATCTCCTTTCCCTTAGGTATTGTAACATTACCGGCGTTTTGGATTAAAATGCCCTTAAATTTTTATTTTTATTTTCAAAAATATCCTTCTTCTGTCATTGAATAATAAAAATTCTACGAAGGTTAAATTACAAATTTATCCTTAAATTATTTTAGATTTATAAAAAAATTCTATAATTAAAATTTTATATGAAGTTCAATGGTTAAAAAAAATTTTACCCTTTCATTAAACCTTTTTTATATTTTTAATTTTGTAAAAAAAAGTATATAAATATTATGAATTTAATTTTTAAAGAAAATATATAAATATTTTACAATTTGTAATATTATACAAATATATAATAAGGACAATTTGGTCAAATATACATTCCAATAATTTTTTATTCCTTTAACCAAACACGGTAATTTTACATTCCTGTTAAACCAACCAAACACAAAATACAACATTCTCAGTAATCATATTCCATGGTAATTTTTTATTCTCCCTGATAATTTTTTATTCTCAGTGATAATCTTATATTCAGTGGTAATCTTATAAGTGAATTTGGTAGGATCAGAGGAAAATCTGCAAATGTGCAGTTGGGGCCCAAACCAATGCTTCAAATGAGATGCCGATTGAAGATAAATAGAGCATTGATGGTGTTTGGAATGACCCACTTCTGGCCACCATTCCAATCATTACTCCCTACTTTATTAACCCCCATAGCTAAGAAATAAGAGTTTTCTCTATCAAGTATCATTACATGGAAAGCAAAATCTAGGCATGAAATCAACAAGGTTTGATGGGTTTATTAATTACATTGAATAACTATCAAGTTTTCTTTATCAATACATTATTGAATCTATTACATTTAATTAAGAATAAATTGATATGTTTTTATATAATTATTGATATCTAAATTATTGATCGATTGATCTGAATAAAATATTATAAATATTCATTATAAAATGTTTTTTTCAACTTAATTTGTTCTATTTATAAAATTAGAATTGAAATTTCTGATCTATTTAAAAGAATCTTAATGTCTCATCATGTTAGATGAACTGATAGTTTAATATGTTAAAATTATATTATTAGTTTACATTTTTAGTATGAACACTAATATTACATGTACACATCAGCATAAAATAATTTGAAAAGGAATGAAAATCTATTTTTAAAAAGATATATATGACCGTATTATATAAATCGATACATAAATTTGATGGTTTTTTTAAATTGATAATTGAATTAAAAATATTTTCTATATTAATTTCTATTTTTAAAAAAAAATCTTAAACTGATCGGTGTGGTATTTTTCAATTAATTAGATCATTACAAGTAACACTTAATGTTTAGCAGAAAATTATGTACCTAACGTTTACAAAAACTGGATGTCCCAACTTCAATATTTGTCATTCCCAAGCCATTTCCTTTTATGTACAGACTGCTTTACGATCCCTTCATGTTAGATTAGAATAGTAGAAAACAATTCCAATGTATGATTGTAGAAGGAACCAAAAGAATTTAAAGAAAACCCAACCTGTCAGCCTTCATTTTGGTCTGAAAAGAAGGCTTCCACTTCAGGCTGTCCATGTTTTATTAACACACTACTATACGCATTAGGCAACTCCTTGAATAAACCACCGGTATCTAAATAATTGATGTCGGTCCAATCGTGATCCTCTTCAGCAGACTGTTCTTGTTCATAACTCACTTCAACACCATCCTTCCTCCCTTTACTATTTTCATAGTCTTTAGGAGTTTGATCTTGACTAGATTTAAGACTCTTGGCCTCACATATGCAGCTATCTGGATTTTCATGAAACTCGCCCCTACCAGGTTTCACCTCTTTTGGTTCCCCCATGAAGCCGATCTGATAAGTTCGAACCTTGGAGGCAAACTCGTCCCATGTCATATTATTTCGGTCCAAGAACAGTTTATACAGTTTCTTGGCGTTTGGTCGAATTGTTGATCTGTGCCCAAAGTATCTCCTGCAATAGACAAATGTTGGTCGAATGTGCTATCGATGTGGTTTACGAACAAGAACAAGCTAAACCCATGTAAAGGAGCTACATACCTTCGACCGGCTAAAATTCTTGCCATGTTTCCATTATTGTTTGTGACGAAAACATCACTTTCATCGCAGACAATATAATCGAGTGCGGCCAGACGACCTGAAAAGGCCGAAAATGGTGCCAACTCCTCCTTGGTGGCTATAGTCTCTTTTGAATGGAAATTAGGGAAGAGTGCTTTCAGAGGGGCTAATGTCTCTTCACCTCCATATACTTCACCTGATGCCACATAAATGTGAACGTCACTGCCAAAACCCAATGCTCTTAGCATTAGACCAATTTCCTCTGGAGTCAGCGGGCATCTTCCATGCCTTCTCACCTTTTCAGGATTACGCACCTGCATTTCATACCAAAATAAACATGTTCAAAAGTTCTTTTCAGTCTTAAGGTGTGTGTATTCAACAATTTGCTTGGTCTTACATGTAAAGTTTCCCATCTCTTCCGGATTGCTCCGAGTTCCCCCCTTTCTTTTTCTCCTCCCCCGTAATAACATCCAGAAAATGCGAGCATATCAGGTTCGAACCTATGGCAAATGGTATGTAAAGTCCTTGTAGCAGCCAAATTTCTTTCAAGTGCTCTAATACCTAAAGACAATATGATTAGCAACAGAGTGCGCTTTACCTCAAGTGCAAGGCAATAAAATGCTTGGCTTTCATCCTCATCCTTTCAATCAAGAGTTTACCCATTTCAAGAATGGGATCTGTGAATCTTAGAGCATGGTAGTTCACCCTGCATCTGAGCTTTTGTAAATCAGTTTCCAACCTATTTGAAAGCCTATAATCAAACTTTGTAAGCTCAACTACCTGCAACAGAAAAAAATAGTTAAAAATAAGTTTTGAAAACATGCTTGTGTTAAGCCCAAGAAAACCATCAAGAGATAGATCATTACAACTAGTTTAAAATATGGAAAGATGATGTCTTAAAACAATATGTAAGTGTAACATGAATACTTCAGGACGTAAAATTAAAACAATTACCATGATACACAAAAGGGTTTTATTTTGTTCTGTTTTCAGCAAAAATATATAGCTTACATGTCTGTTATTTAGAACAGGTAGAACAAGAGTCTGGTAGCATTTTAAATTGCACTTCCTCGGAACACGCATACTACGAGGAACCCAAGCTTTACCTACATTTCTTGGTAATTCTTTGATCATCTCAACATCTCTCTCGAGAGATGAAATGAACAAGTCGACATTGAATATTTCAGCAAAATCACTGCATCAAACACCCCCATCACAAATAAATGTATGTAAATAACATTAATCTCTCAAAAAAAAGTATGTAAATAACATGAAGTATAAACTGTCCCATGCATTTTGGATTAAAAATGAATATAAAATAGACCTGGTATCTTTCCAGTAAGAATGTTGATCCAGCTTGGGTATGATCAGAGTTGCATTCAAAATATATGCTACAACAACAGAGTCTATTATCTGTTGCCATAAAAAACCACAATAGTATTATCAGCACCAAAAATATTCATTTATGATTTTTGCAACTTTTCTACGCTCGCTCTCTTGTTCAAACATGTATTGACACATGTATCGGGCATGATTATTTTATGGAGAAAAGGTCCGGGAAACATAGATAACCATTAACACACGAAAAATCTAACATTAGTTCTCAATTCAAATAACAAAATATGCAGCGCAGCAGCTGCTCTGTAAAATGTCTGTTTCAGAAAACTTACCCCAGTTCTCTGTTGATTTAGCCCGCCACTGGTAGCGATCATCAAGTATCGGTTGGGATGTGTTTTCATATCAGCAGCTGAAACAAAGACAACGTAGCTAACCATCAAATTGGTAGCGTAAGTAAGCCGAAAAATACATACAAACAAATTTTTAAAAAGTATTATTGAACTGTAAAATATAGATTCAAATTTGGAATACTTTACATTGAAAACTCTTAGATGCGTTACTGCATCCATAGTAGAACTTTGATTGACTCGAACTCCATAAATCACGACCTAAATTTCCTCCACTTGCCTTAACAACAGAATATCAATTAATCATAACAGGTTTATAAGATACAAAAAAGTTATCAATTAAAAGAGAGGGAAAAAATCGTACCGGAACTTTAAACACCTTATCCAAATTGGACTCCTCAACCTGTGTTTTCCTCACCGCCTAAATAAAATACAAAACGAATCATAATATAATATAATATAATATAATATAATATAATATAATATAATATAATATAAATATAATATAATATAATATAATATAATATAATATATAATATAA
Source organism: Hibiscus syriacus (assembly GCF_006381635.1). Classification (NCBI taxonomy): domain Eukaryota; kingdom Viridiplantae; phylum Streptophyta; class Magnoliopsida; order Malvales; family Malvaceae; genus Hibiscus; species Hibiscus syriacus. Next base: position 4,585,506 of record NW_024062795.1, read on the forward strand.
TAATATAATATAATAATATAATATAATAATATAATATAATATAATATAATATAATATATAATATAATAATATAATATAACATAATATCTTTTTCAAACTTTAAGACATCAAACACATGGGAAACAACAGTAACAGAAACGGAAAACGAGAAATGCAACGTACGGAGAAGCGGTGCGAAAGGAAGTTATTGGTGGCGGTGGGAGGAGGAGTGAGAACGGAGAAGGCGAAGAGTAAGAGGAGTAGACAACCGGAGACGGCGGAGATGAAGGAGAAGACACGATGGCGCTTGCGACATAGAATGACGATAAGTCCGATGAACAAGTCATTGGAGCCTTGAAGAAGGTGGTTGTTACGTTCCTTCTTCCTTTTCTTCATTTTCACGGAAAATATAAGCTGCTTCAGATTCTTCAGCTTCGGCATCAGCATCTGAGCAATAGTTTCCTGTAACTTTTTTCAACTACAGCTTTCCTTTATATAATTAATTTCCTGAGAATTTCATGAAATCATAAAAATCTTTGTGGACCTCGAAGAATGTACCGTAGGAGTGTCTGCGCATAAAATACCTGCAAATCTTTGTCGCTCACTGATTCCACGTGTCTCTAACAATTTCTGTTTCTGCAATCTGACGCCAATGCCACCATGAAGCGCGTGCATGAATTTCATTACTGAAAGCGAAGCCAGGTCATCTTCCCCACAGACTGATTGACGACTATTGCAAACATGTTCTTTTACGCGTGCGGTCTGTAAACATTTATTTATTTATCCGAAACGAGGTCGTTTTGAGCATATTTGATTAAATATTAAAACATTAAATACATTTCAAAAATCAACGGAATCAAATAATAACATTTATTTTTATCACTAAAATTATTTGATTAGTTTGAGTCAAACTTTAATGTAAAGGGGATTTAAATGAGAAATTGTCAAAAGAGTTTATCCATTTTTCATAATTAATTTTTGCAATAGTCTTTAGTATACACAATAAGAAGTTATATAACCTCAAATTCTTTCTCATGTCATATTTAATAATTCAAATTATAATTATTTAAATTTAAATATTAAAATAATATTAATAATAAAACTGAAGAGTATAATTATGTGTATAATTACATCAATTCTCAATTTTTAAAATTAAATAATATTATATTTAATTCAACGACACCCACAAATATGACGATTATCTAAATACATCACAATCGTGTAATCGTATTTAAATTTATTAGAATATTGAGTAAAATGAGAAATTTGAGTAGAGAAATAATCTCAAATGGCTCGAAAAAATATATGAAGCTGAGACTTTACGGCTATATAAAGAACTTAAGACCTCGGTTTCAAGATGTATCAAGTCAAATGTTTATTTGACTTTTAATTTTCCCTTTATTCTATTATATTAAAGTGTTTGGATGTGTTCCTTCACGCAGAGCTAAGGACTCTGCTACTAGTTTTACAAGTAGCTTGGACACACGGATTTGAACTCCTTCAGGTCTATTCGGATTGCTTGGAAGCCACTAACCTTGTTCAAAATGCTGAGGTCACCCCAAGCTCATTGCCGTTGGTTCGTTCGATCCAACATTTGAGAGATCGTTGCTGGGTTACTGCTATCGCTTGGACCCCTCGTGAAAGCAACATGCTAGCCAATGGTTTAGCAGAACCACCGCACCCTCCGTCTTTCACCACTCGTCTTTTTGGCTCGCCTCCTCCTGAGCTTATTTCTATTGTTCATAGAGATGCTTTTGGTCCTCTTATTGTAGGGTGGTGACTATCTAACTCCCATTGCTGTTGTCTCTTATCCAAAAAAAATAAAATAAGTGATTGGATGTGTAGTTAAGTATTTTTCTCCGGTGTACTTGAGGTATCGAGATTGTGAAAATAATTTATATATTATAATATTTTTCACATAATAATTTCTTTGGTTGTTTTTAACAATAGTCGTGCCTTTTATTTATGAAATTATTATTTATTTAAATGAATTAACAATTATTTATTTTTTTACAAACAATTATTTACTTAAATGAGGGGTATACAACTAAATAAAATTTGAATTGTCAAATATTTATAAAAAGAAACATTATCTAGCAGAACTCTTCCTCTGAGCATAGGCTATAATTTTTGTACTTAAAACTTATAATTCATAACCACATAATAAATTGAATTTTGCGGTCCAACTACTACCAATTTGAAAGAGCTCAAGTGCACTGGATTCATCTTATCATTTAAGAATTTCATTACAAGTCCATTGACCCAGATGCTGCCAATACTCTTACAAGAAATATTTGTGTACTAACGGGAAAGATCAGAATTATATCATTTTTTTGTTTTTTATGATCTAACATAATTTATTTTAAATTTTATTCTTTTAATTAATCATTGATATTTAGCCTATTAACCAATTAATCTAAATCGAATTTTTTAAAAAGTCTATTACGGAATCACTCTTCTAATATAATTTACTCTATTTGCAAACACCATACTAAAATTTTAATTTTATTTAAAAAAATATAATGTTTTATATCAGTAAATCAATCAACCGATGTGAAAATGTAATCTGAAACTTTTTATTAAGACTCAACTGATGGTCATTTGGAACTTCAAATTGTTGTTGACTGATTAATCAAAGTAAACCCCAAGTTGCAAATTGTATAAATGAGGTTAGGCCCTACAAGATGCTAATATAGAATTGCAAAGAACGCGTTGACTGGGTAATGGCATAAATACTAAATACAACAATGGCGACTAGTTACATCCTTGTCTGAAATCCATTTATTTGTACTAATTCTAACATAGAAAAATCTCCTCACTCAACCCAATTTCCCCTCATCTTCTTCTTCTCTGATCATCCGGTTTTTTAATCTGCGTGAGGAAAAAGAAACATGGATTTCTCTAGCCTGTTTATTACAATTTCTGTGTTGTTGTTAGCTTTCTCAATGGACCACTCCATAGCTCAACCCTTCAGATGCAACTCCCCAAATTCATGCCGTGCCCTTGTCGGGTAAACCACCGTCAACAACACCAACCTCGGCGCCATTTAAAGGCTTTTCAACGTGACGAGCTTACCGAGCCTCCTTGGAGCCAACAACTTGCCTCCCTCCACTCCTGGCAGCTTCTCTGTACCCGCACAACGAGTCATCAGGGTCCCCATCAATTGCGTTTGTTACACCGGACCGGAACCTCCACCGGCGGTCCGACCTACACGGTTCAACCGGGCGACGGACTTTTCCACATAGCGGCCGAAGTTTTCTCGAGGTTGGTTCTGTTCCGGGAAATCGCTGTCGCCAACAATATTTTGGACCCCAATTTGATAGAAGTCGGGCAGAGACCATGGTATTAAATTGCGGCCTCAATGCAGTGTTTTATCGTATCGTAATTATTTTGAAGGTCATCGACGTAATATTAACGTGATAAAATATTTTAGAAGTATTGTGATTTTTTATAAGAAATCACGTTTGTGACAGCCGCAACACGTTACGTAATGTCCGTAGCATCAGTAACCACGACACGGCAACCGCTATTTTATATTATGACAGAGACTGCAAATCCCGTTGCCTTGTAGTTGCGACGACGTCGACGGGCAGAGAGTGGTGCATTACGATCACGTGGTGAAGCCGAACAGTACTTTGGCGGAATTGTTCGGGAATTCGGTGCCGATGAGCAGACTTTGGGTCGGATTAATGAAATCACCGCCCAGAACGAGTTAAGAGCCGAGCAACCCATTGATGTTCCTCTCAGATGTATGGCAATCTCATTTTACACATTCAATAATCGATAGTGAGAACAGCACACGGTCTTGTCAAAATCATCGGTGGTGTCCAGTTGTAAATGTTTATATTTCTCGTTTGGGTAAAGTATAGTAATGGTCACTGAACATTTCTGAAGTTTGCATTTAGGTCCCTCAACTTTTAAAACTTGCAATACAGTCCCCCAACATTTATTCTGTTTGCAATATGGTCCCTCAACTTAAACCACTATTAGAAAATTAGGGTAACGGTCATTGAACTTTTTGGGCACTTGAATTTAGGTCTCCCAACTTTTAAAACTTGTAAAATATTCCTCAATTTCATTCTAAACCCCAATTTCCAAAGTAATTCAATTTCATTCTAAACCCTAAATTCCAAAATAATTCAATTAAATTTTAAACCCTAAATTCTAAAATACTTCAATTTAAGGTTTAGAATATAATTGAATTATTTTGGAATTTAGGGTTTAGAATGAAATTAAGGTGTTTTGAAATTTTGAACATGAATTTACTATTTGACAACATTTATTTCAATATAAATTTGAGGTTTGTTTAACTATTTATATCAATTTTGAATAACAATATGCATTGATTAAACATCCCGAATAGCAAAATGGAAGCACTCTATTCGGTATTTCAACTTCCCATAAACTCTGCTCATTTCTTCAACTTTTGACTATATGAAATTCGGAACACTCATTTGGAGCATTATGATTTAAGTACCACTATGTTCTTGCATGCTATTTTTTTTATCAGATTTGAGTACCTAACCCTTCAGTGCTTTACAGTGCGATCATTTATGATTCACCTGAATTTGCTCATACAGTGATCATTTATGATTTAGTAGAATCAATGGTTTAGAAGGAAATTGAATTACTTTAGAAATTGGGGTTTATAATGAAATTAAGGATTGTTTTACAAGTTTTAAAAGTTGGGAGACCTAAATTCAAGTGTCTGAAAAGTTTAATGATCGATTATATAATTTACCCTAATTTTCTAACAGTGGTTTAAGTTGGGGGACCATATTGCAAACGGAATAAATGTTAGGGGACTGTATTGCAAGTTTTAAAAGTTGAGAGACCTAAATGAAAGCTTCAGAAATGTTCAGTGACCATTACTATACTTTACCCTTCTCGTTTAGATAGGGTGAGCTTATTATGGAGTTTGAGTTAAATAATTTTAAGTTAGTGAATTTGATGAGTATAATTTTATTATTTAAATTTTATTGGGTTATGTTTGTGAATTTCAAGCTTAAATTTAGTGTTCGAGTTAATATTTAGATTTAATTTGAAATATTTATAATATTAGCTTATTTTAGTTTAAATGATTTTTTATAATCATAAATGATACACATATATTTTTTTTTATAATTTTTCATATGAAATTCACATAAAGTTGATGGACTCAACTAGAATTTAAAAAATAATCTATTAATTATTAAAAAATTATATTATTCAAGTTTTATGTTATAGCTCAAATTTTATTTGAATTTCTTTTGATTCAAATCAAATTTATAAAATTACAAATCTAATGAAATTATATTAAGTTGAGTAAAAAATCGATTTTTACGAATCAATTTTGCTTATCCCTACATATAGTTGTTTCTGTTTGTGTAACATCCCAAATTACGGGTTAATGATTAAATTATAAAATTTCAGAATTTGTTGATTAATGTAGAATAGTTGAATAGTTCAATGATTTATTTGGGGATATTTCCTGAAAGTTGTTAGTAATTATCCAAGTAATTAAAGGGCAAAATAGTTATTTGACAAGAAAGATATTTTTCCCCCTTTATATGAATAATTCACGTGGGGGGCGGAGAGAGTTATCTAAAACTCTTTATTCTTCTTCTCCCTTCTTCTTCCTCCTCCCGTGGAAGCTAGGCAAAGATGAGTTTTCTATTTTATTGATTATTTGTTGATTTAAAGGTTGAGTTTTGATCATTCGATGATAACTAAGCTTAAGGAAAGCTTAAGTTATCTTAAAATCAAAAGATAAAGGAGTTAGAGAAGATTAAAGATTTGGGGTTCTTGAGGGAAATCTTGAAATAAAGTTGATAAGTTGAATTTGAAGTTAAATTTGACTTGTCATCAATTTAATTAAGAGATATGAAGTGATAGAATTGAATTTAAAGTATATTGAAAATTTGGTATGATTATTGATTTTTATATGGAGTATAGGATTTTGAGGTTTGAGATGTGATAAAAGAGTAGAAATTGGTTTAAGTATGCATATGTGAGTTAGGAATATGAAAGAGAATAAAACATGAAGAATTGAAGTTGAAATAGTGAATTTTCGTGCATGAACAATAATTTCTGGGTAAAATTTACAGATTATGCAGAGGGTACCGATACCCTATGGGGGGAATCGATACCCCCTAAAGGAAAAAATGAATATGTGTCTATTAAATTCGTTTAGGCTATTAGTATCAAATTACAAGGTGTAGATATCTGACAATTACCTTAAAATGTATGGTTATGTAGACATTAAACGTGAGTTCCAGAACAATTGAAGAGTTAGGATCAAATTAAAGCAAGCAAGGCTAAGGTAAGTGCATTTTAGTTTATAGGATTATAAGGAATTGGACTTGTGATAAGTCTATTTCCAATAGTTATAGTGTATGGAGTATTGATTATAAGGATGTAAATGACATGAAATGTATGAATACTTTATTGTATGAACTGATATGTGCTATGTAATTTATGTGATATGCAATATGTGAAAATAAAATATGAACTATAGGAAATGATTATACGAGTTATGTGAAAAAGATTATTCAAAGTATATGTGATATATATATATATATATATATGAACATATGTGGACAAGATATAATATGCGTACATGAATAAATGAGAAATGATATAACCATATGAAATGATCTACATGATTATATGTAATACGTGATTACATGCACTTGTGATATATGTTAAATGATATGAGATAGATGTTTACACATACATGTGGTATGTGACAGAAGAAAAGAAATATGTGATCATAAGAGCAATGATATGAACTGTGATAAATGATAATGCCCATGTTATGTGATATGAGAGCTAGTGATATAGTTGGCATGCCAAGAGTCGAAGGTTATACAGTGGTCCTTCGGGACATAGTGGTCCTTCGGGACATATATATAGTGGTCCTTCAGGAAAAATTTCATATGCCACTCAGTAGGAATTATACGAGTTGTGGTGACATTATAAGTGCACAACCTCAATGTACTCGAATACCTTAAGTTCTCAGTAAATGTACATGTGCTTATAAAAGATATCAAAAGTATACAGGGTATTTAAAGAGAATAAATAAATCAATTAATATGATACTATGTGTGCTCTGTGGTGAACTGATACATGTGTTCCATGATATGTATAAAAATGTTCAGTATATGCTTATATGATAGAAAGAAATTAGTGATAGTAATATAAGTATTGATAAGCATGTTAATGGATTATAAAGATTACAGGATGCTATGTGTGTTACATGATGTACAGAAATAAGAATGTGAATTATAATATATGTTGTTGTGTGTGTATTGTTTAATTAAGAATGACTAAGAGATATAAATGATAATTGAATGAGATAAGGATGGTATATATGCATGTATGTATTCTGTTATAAGAAACGTTATATGATTTTATTATATATTTTATATGCCTCACTAAGTCAACGACTTAGCGTGTGATTGTTTCACGCGTAGGTTTTGAAAAGAGGAAGATTGATAAAAGTTATGCAAGATAGGTCAGTTCCTCCTTTCCAAAGATCATATCAGAAAAGAATTAAATAGTATGTATTTTGTAATAATGATAGTGGTTGACATGTAATAAAGATTTGTATTATGATATGTTTTTATGGGTTCGAAAAATCATATGATTGAGTTTTGTAATGTTTTAAATGTGTATTTGTACATGGGAATTTTATACGAATGAAAGCTTAGTATTTTATTAATTTTATATACATGTTTTACCGAGGTAATGTAGCAGGGTAGCGATTCCCTAGAGCAGGGGAATCGATACCCCTTAAGCAATCTGAATTTTTTTAGAATTCGATACTGCTCACGGTACTGTTCATACCATATTTTACTGTTCATACCATATTTTACTATTCATAAAAACTTATTTTTTTAAAAATTGGATTTAACGAATATAATTCAACAATATATGATCATATTTTATTAATATAAGTTCAAATGTTCTGTTATTTTATACGAATATTGTTTAAAAAGTCAATATGACATCTCATACTCGTATTCGGGTCGGGTAAGAGTTGAGGTGCTACAGTTTGCGTTATTAGAGAGGCAGGAAAGTGATTGCTTGACATATACTATTACTAACAAATTATTTTTTTAACTCTGATTTGTTTTATCCTACCTAGAGAATCCAATTTTTAATTTTCACTATTACTAATTTCTTTTTTTTACAGCTTGTAATTCGTCAATAAGATCCGACTCATTGGACTCTACGTGCTGCTAATGGCACCTACCTTTTAACTGCAAATGGTTGCGTAAAATGCACCTGTGATGCTGCTAACAACTGGACGTAAGTATATCTCTAAACTTCCTTTTAAATCTGGCTTTTTCCGTTGGCTAATTTCTTCAACATCTGATGATGGTTTGGTCAGATTGCACTGTGAACCTTCCCAGACTAATAGACCATCCATGTGGGAAAGATGTCCATCCATGCAATGTGAAGGTCCCCAAGGAATGTCCCTCGGCAACGTCACCACTTCCAGTTGAGATCGATCGACATGTGCGTACGCCGATTATAACAACACGACTGTCTTCACTACCCTAGTTCGGGACTCGACTTGTCCCAGCAACGATGTCTCGAGAATCGGTTTAAATTGGGAGTTTCTATTCATATTGGTCTTGCTTTGTTTCCATCAAGTAGTGTAAATGCTACGCCTGTAACGATGTTAGTTCGGTTTGCCGAGAAGCTATAGAAGAATAAGGAAGAGAAAGTGAAATGCTTTTTACTTTGTGTGATCTGTGTATGGTTTATTGAATAAACTTGAGGCCTTTTGTGGAGCCAAGAATTCAGGTAACAAATTTATAAATGAATTCTGAAATTAGACCCAAGGTTGAACAAGAAATCCAATGTACTCTTTCTTATTAGTAAAATAGACCGTCGTAAGATAAGGCGTTTAGTATTGATAGAACAATTTAATAAATAACAAAGAATATAAACGAATAATCGTGTCATGATCAACAACTGTTCTAGAAACGAATTCGTCTCGACTTGTATAATTTATACAACGAATGAACGACTCTTAAAGATTAGCTCGATCTCCCCTAAAAATTTATACACTCAAAAATCCAACAAGTGATTTCAATGATTAAATATAGTGTTATTCTCCTTTAAGTTATGAGTTTGAGCAACTATGTCTATAAAATGTACGTATGTCGTTAATGGTTAAAAAAAATATTAAATAGATATTATATTATAATTATACAAAATTATTTGAAAATTATAATTAAACAAGTGATTCGAATTTGAATTCTAAAAAAAGCAATTTGATTAGATCAAATTGGAATATGTCGGGTCAAGATGAAATATTCATTACCATATCGAATGTAGTCAATTATCTAATTTTAAAATAGTAAAAAAATATTAAATATTTAATTAAAAAAACTAAAGGATACCAAAATTTAGTTTAAATTTAAGGGTAAAGTATAGTAATGGTCACTGAACATTTCTGAAGCTTGCATTTAGGTCCCCCAACTTTTAAAACTTGCAATACAGTCCCCCAACATTTATTCCGTTTGCAATATGGTCCCCCAACTTAAATCACTGTTAGAAAATTAGGGTAAATTATATAAACGGTCATTGAACTTTTCAGGCACTTGAATTTAGGTCCCCAACTTTTAAAACTTGCAAAACAATCATCAATTTCATTCTAAACCCCAATTTCCAAAATAATTCAATTTCATTTTAAACCCTAAATTCCAAAATAATTCAATTAAATTTAATTATGTCAGATTTATTATTATTTAATTTCATCTTATTTCATGTGATACGTATTTTTTATATAAATATAATAGTATAATTCTTATCTGTTGAAGAAATTTTTTAATTAAAAAAAGTAGTTAGGATATAAAAAAATGTTGAAAATAATTCGAATTTTAAATTTATAAAATGTTATTTTGACGTATAAATAAAAGTGTAAACTACTAGGTTGACAACTTAACTATCTAGCCCTTTTTACTTTTGTCATCGATCTTTTAAATTTATCAATCATACAACATGATTATTTAACTGTTTCAACTAAGCCACTAGTCGTTACCAATTGATACAAATGATGAAGTGGCAGTTAAAAGGAATTGACATTATTATAATTTCAGCCTTTATTATTTATATAATCAATTTGGTCTTAAATTAAATAGAATTTAATAAATTAATCATTTAATTAGGATCTGACATGTGTTAGCACATGATCATGTCATGACACGTGTCATTGGTGACACATGTCACTACCTAATTATTTATATATGCTATCAATTTGGTCCTAAATTAAATAAAATTTAATAAATTAATCATTTAACCAGGATCTGACATGTGTTAACACATGATCATGATATATGTTATTGGTGACACATGTCACCACCTAATTAGAAGAAAATTAAGTTACAAAGAAGTAAAATTTGGGTCTTGGGCAAACTCAAATTTGAGTCACGCAAATGAAAGATACATGGTGGAGCCACTAAGCTAACACCATCGTTTGTGTTAAGAGATATACAATAATACATATACTAATAGTATGACCAATGCCAGAAAAAAAAGAATGTAATGGAAAATGGAAATAATGAGATTTGAACTTCGGCAAAAAATTTGAAAGCAATAAATGATGGGAAAATATTATATTTTTTTACAATAAAAATATTATATTTGATAAATTGTTTGATAGATTTAATATACTTTTTAAATATTAGTTGATACAATATTTTAAAAGAATAAATTTAAGATTTATATATTTTTAAACTAAATTTAATAATTATATTTTTCATATTTATAATTCATGATTATATATAATCTTAAGTTGAGTATTTCTAATATAATAATTTTAATTTCTTATTAAAAATAAAATATTCAAAAAATATAAATGATTCATACATTAATATATGAATATATTTTTATTTATACATCTAAATATAAATATACATTTATATAAATATTTTTTATTCGTATATTGAAATATTTTGATTAAAATATAAACATATTTTAAATACTAGTTTATACAAGAAAAATAAAATATCAAAATATAAATGATTCATACATTTAAATATAAATTGAATCATTTATATTTTCTATACATCTATATTTAATAAGAAAATAAAATTATTAGGGGACTGTTTTGCAAGTTTTAAAAGTTGGGGACCTAAATTCAAGTGCCTAAAAAGTTCAATGACCGTTTATATAATTTACCCTAATTTTCTAACCGTGATTTAAGTTGGGGGACCATATTGCAAACGGAATAAATGTTGGGGGATTGTATTGCAAGTTTTAAAAGTTGGGGGACCTAAATGCAAGCTTCAGAAATGTTCAGTGACCATTACTATACTTTACCCTAAATTTAAACTAACATATCTAAAAATGTCATTATACAAACTAACTCGTTTGGATAAAAAAATTGAATACATATCCTAATTTAACTAACTAGTTAACATGAAGACCAACAACACAACCTATGACTATATAAGAAATTTGTAAATAAAATAATTAAATAATCAACATTTTTAAATTAAATTATACTTTAAATTATGAACAATTAATACAAACACACTTTTATCTATTAAAATAGATATAATATAGTTTATATATAATATTTTATCAACTATATATATCAAATGTTAAATTTAGCTTAATGGTTAAGCATATGTTCAAATTCTCACCATGACCCAAGTTTGATTTTTATTGCTGCCTTTTTAATTTATTTTTCAATTTTTCTTAGTAATAGTTTATATAAAATATGTTGTTAAGTATATATATAAAGTGTTGAGTTTCGTACAACAATTCATCTAACGGTCGATGACTTAATTAATAATTTGATTGAAAAAATTATAATTTAATAGTTAAAATAGAATTAACCTTATAGTTTAGTGACCATTCAAATAATTTATTCAAACTTTAAGGGTTAAAATGATATCTTTGAAATTTTAAGGTCAAAATTATCATTAGGACAAAATCTTGAATACTCCAAAATGGGCATTAACGTAATGTAACTAGTGTTTTGAAAATCGGATCGGTCGGTTGGTTCAACCGGGAATATTTGTCTAGTCCGGTTCAATCTACACCGGTTGAACCGCTATTAGTGAACCGGCCAGAACCGTTGAACCGTTCGAATCAGATCGGTTGAAAACCGGAAAAAACCGCCAATTTTTTTTATATAAAAAAATTAAACCAAACGACGTTGTTTGTTAAACGAGCCAAGTCGAACTCGAGTATTGCTGAGCTCGACTCGAACTTGAAAAATTTAAAAGTAAGTTCAACTCGACTCAAACTCACGAGCTAAAAATTATCAAGTTCAACTCAAACTCGAAATATAATATTGAAACTTGAACTCAAAAAGGTTTGAACTCAAAAAAAAATTAGAAGTTCGATTGAAGTCTAAAATTCGAGCTTGATTGAAGTGAAAGAATAGTTTACTCAATGCTCACCAAAAGACTACATGATTTTGAATGCCAAATTACCTATATTATTTATAGAAGTTAGTTGTGATGCTCTTCTATGTTTCTTAGCTATGTGAGATTATTTTGTTCTCATATTTTTACTCTTTAGACTTTTGGGATGCTCTTATATGTTTTTTAGTCATGTGAGATTGTTTTTTTTTTAATTTAAACCAAACAATATCATTTTGTTATGCTTTTTTTAGTCTCAAATTTATTTTTTAATTATAGTTATATAATTATATTTATTATTTAATATGTTTTATCTTAAATATTATGTTGTATTTAATTTGAATTATTATGTTTTACTTGATTTTATGGTTTGTAACTTATATATGTTATGACTTGCTTTAAATATGACTTGTGATATAAAAAATTATTTTTTATTAAATATTTTTTTATTTTTATTTAATTTTTTAAATAATTATGACGTCGTTCGGTTCGACCGGTTGAACCAGTGAATCGGTAGCATGACTGATTCGCTAACCGATCCGGTTCTGAAAACCATGAATGTAACTGATAACGGTTAGAACGGCAGGTTCAGCGTCCGTGCAACAGCTTCATCTCTCATGCCGATTCTCGACTCCCCATTTTCAATCGATCAAAGCTGTTTCTCGGGCTTTCAAATTTCCGTTTCATTTAAATTAAAACCCTCTTTATTTGAATTAAAATGAAAGCGATCATCGTCCTTTGATTTCCAACATTCTTTTTAAATGAATTATGCTGCTGATTGGCTTCAAATTGAGAGAAAGTGTAGTAGCTGATGAACATTACAGATTATCTGTTGGGCTATTCGCCTCCTATTTGGGCGACTTTGATTGCCGGAATTTTTGTAGTCGTAACACTTTCGCTTTCAATGTATCTTATTTTTGAGCACCTTTCTTCGTACAAGAATCCTGAGGTATTTTTTTAATAGAAAATTTCAGTTTTTTTTTCTCCTTATTTTGATTTTGCATTTTTTAAAAAAAAAAATCTTTGTTTTCTTGAATTGGCAGGAGCAAAAGTTCTTGATCGGCGTTGTTCTTATGGTTCCTTGCTATTCTGTAGAATCGGTGAGTTTTTTTATCGGATTTATTTGTCTTAGTTGAATGGAAGCATTTTAATATTATACATAGATGTTTTATGCAATTCAGATCGTGAAAGTCTTAGTGTTCTGCATTAAACTCTATATTGTTTCCTGAAAATCAGAGTTTTTGATAATGTAAGGCTAAAATCATCAGCATACAGAAATTAAAATTTAAAAAATGCTTGAAATTGTTGTCTATTATTGCTGTGAAAGTTGGTCTGGTGGTAATAACGGAATGCACGTTTAAGTGAATTCAGCGGTTAAATGTTTTATGATCAATTCTGGAAATTTAAAGATGCTCGCAGTTGAACATTTCTGTAGTTTGGCTCCTGACATAAAAAATGTCATGCTTGACATTTTGGAATTTTTAAGTATAATTTGGGTGCTTGAGATTGCTGAATATACCTTAAGACATGTATGTAAAACCATTGGTATAAATCTTCAAAAGTGTGATCTGATATTGCTAACATGCTTAATAGAAGTTAATGTGCATTGAATGTGGTTGTTGGTTGAATACTTATTAATTTTGTGTGTTCATAAGAAACTGAACTATGTTCAGCTTAGGTTACTATTTTAAGTTTATTGTGCTTATTAGTCTTTGAAATTTTGAGTTTAAAGTGTAGTTCCAGCATAGTACTTCAACATGTCAATTTTGCACCATGCATATGGTGTAATTATATGTTATATTCAGTCTTGCTAACCTGGATTATTTTAACAGTTTGTATCATTGGTGCATCCATCAATTAGTGTTGATTGTTCAATACTACGTGATTGCTATGAATCATTTGCGATGTATTGTTTTGGAAGATACCTTATTGGTTGCTTGGGTATGTAATCTCGAAAGCCTTGAACTTCAAACAAAGATTTTATTTCTTATTTCTGGATCATCCATGCATGATATTTCATTTATATTACAGCATTGTCTTTGTTATATGCTTTGCCCATACACTTGAATCTCAATTTTGGAAACCCTATTATTTTCAATGTCTTTGAACAGACAACTTTGCTCTTTCATTTCAACATTTGTTAGTTTTGCTCAAGCAAGGTCCAGGATGTGATTTGCAGCCCTTACCTTTAGCATCAATGACCAGCTCAAGGCTCAACACTACGTTCTACATGGTGGCCAAAGGCTGTTTCAGTTACTAGCCAATGGCTTGTTTTAGTTTAAAGTTATTTGGTGCTAAGAATGAGCATTGAGCTATTGGTGACAATGTTTGAAGTAAATTACCTTGAGATGCACAGAGAGAAAATGGTATTGTAAATATTTCATCGAATAGGTTTGAAAGAAGAACAAATAGTTCTATACTTCTGTTGAACTGGTTTATACATGCTAGCATTTTTTTTCCTTTTCCCCTTCATGAATTTGGCATTATGGGTCTCATGGTTCTAATAAACTTCTGTTAAAATATTCATAAGGTAAAGCTTTTGCAAGATATATGCATTTCTGGTTTATGGATTCTCCCAAGCTTCATCTTACAGAAGATATGTCAAAGTGCAGTACTGGTTTTGTGCTTTGACAACACAAGCTATTTGTTAAATATTTCATTTCCCCTTTTTCTTCTCCCTCATAATTTATGTTGGGCTTCATTTTTCAGCGTTTTTTTTTAATTGTGGCTGATGTTGAGAAAACTTGTTTCAATTATTGAAATCTTTCATTCAATTTCTTCTCTAAGGTGGGGAAGAGAGGACAATTGATTTCATGAGAAGACTAGGACGTGCAAGTTCTAAAGCTCCACTATTGGGACACAGTTATGAGAAAGGAACTATTAAGCACCCTTTTCCTATGAAATATTTCCTAAGCCCCTGGAAACTTGGTCGATGGTTTTACCAAGTTGTCAAGTTCGGCATTGTTCAATATGTAAGTTCTCTTTAGCTTGAAGAAAATGAAATATTACGTTTGCTTTTGACCTCATTTGTTTCCTTTTTTAATATAATTGTATGGTTTCTTGACAGATGATAATTAAGATATTGACTGCTCTCTTAGCAGTAATTCTTGAAGCTTTTGGTGTATACTGTGAAGGAGAATTCAGTTGGGGATGTGGGTAAGATAATCTTGAATGTTGCTGGTGATATTGAGGATTTTGTGTGAGTTATCAGTAGAAATACCATTTTTCTGTGTAGAAAAAAGTACTTTTGAAAGATTGTGATTCAAATTGATGCCTCTTTTGGTTCTTCACCAAAACCCTGAACTTATAATGTTGTCTCAATTGTGAACCCAAGCTTTTATTTAGAACATTCTTGCATTTAGTTCCTGCGTTTAAAGTGGTGAACATTCTCAGTGGAACAGAAATTTTGTCAATGGTCCCTCTTAAGAAACTTCTCATTATCTTGGCAATTTTTCCCCGCTTGTGCAGATATCCTTATATGGCAGTGGTTCTCAATTTCAGTCAAACATGGGCCTTTTACTGTTTACTTCAATTCTATACTGTCACAAAGGATGAACTGGCACCCATAAAACCATTGGCCAAGTTTATGACTTTTAAATCAATTGTGTTTTTGACTTGGTGGCAAGGTGTGGCAATTGCCCTTTTTTATGCTCTTGGTCTGTTCAAACATCCGGTTGCCGAAGGCTTGCATCTGAAGTCGAGTGTCCAAGACTTCATCATTTGTATAGAGGTGGATGTCTTCAAACACCAATGTATCTTTTCTAGTTAAAATTACTATTTACTATACATGATGCATCTACGTAATAAATACTCCAATGATTTACCAGTGCATGTAAGCTGAAACAACACCCTTGTAGAATTTTTGACTGACTAATCTTTTTGTAATACGAAAACTTGACATATGATGGTATTCCTCCTGCGCAGATGGGCATTGCTTCTGTTGTTCACCTGTATGTTTTCCCTTCCAAACCGTATGAGCTAATGGGAGATCGCATTCCTGGAGGTGTTTCAGTCCTTGGAGACTATGCATCCGTTGATTGCCCTATAGATCCTGATGAGGTCAGAGAAAGTGAACGGCCTACAAAGCTACGCCTACCGCAGCCTGACATAGAGGCTCGAAGTGGAATGACCATCAAAGAATGTGTGAAGGACGTATTTATTGGTGGTGGTGAATATGTAAATCTTCTGTGTATACTAACAATGCCAATTTTTTATTCCACATTGTACATTGAGATAAGTGAATATTATATCACTACTGCTGAAACTGCTGTTTTTGTTGTGCAGATTGTAAATGATGTAAAATTTACAGTAAATCAAGCTGTTGAGCCAGTTGAGAAGGGGATTACCAAGTTCAATGAGAAACTGCATAAGATCTCTCAGAACATAAAGAGGGACGACAAAGACCGGAAAAAGACAAAGGATGATAGTTGCGTTGCCACATCTGAACCGAGGGTAATTCGTGGTATAGATGACCCCCTCTTAAATGGGAGCGTTAGCGATAGCGCGCTCGCAAAGGGGAAGAAACGATGTAGAAAATCGGGAAGCTCTACTGGTGTAGAAAGTGGAGATAGCACCTGCTATCAATGCTATGGTGGATATCTCATTAGGGGCCGTAGATGGGTCACAAAGGAGTAAAAGCCTAGATGAATTGTCGCGGCTATATGAACCACGACTCGCCGACATGATTGCTTTGAGTCATCTCCTGCTTTTAGTTTCTGCCCTGCTTGCTTGGTTGACATGCCTAACAGCATTCATTATTTCTGCCAAATGCGGTTGAAGATTCTTCTTTTTCCTTTCTTTCAATTTTCCCGAATTTGTTGCATGATTCAGACATCTTTGCTCTATTTTTTAGAGAGAGATTCCGTCTAGGCAAGTGTTTTCTGGTCGAATCAAGCTCGACTCATGTCTGGAAATCATTGCCCAGAAACAAGTTATGAACAGATGAACAGCATTCTTGCTTTGAATATATGCAAGACATTTGAAATTATTTCCCATACTCATTTTTCGTGTAACTTGAAATACATGGATGATGGATCTTTCTTTCTTTTTCAGCCATAACTCATATCTCTTATCTGTTTACAACGTATATTTGAAGTTAGGATACGCTGATTGCTGAGTGTCAATATATGCAAAATAAACTAATCTATAGTGTCAGTATATGTAATTTGGAACATGTGTTTTTTTTTTCCTGGCAAATAAATATGAATATTTTAGTTTTTATTTTTTTTTCATTATCAAATAATAATTGTTTTTTATAATCATCGATATAATAATTTATTAATTGATAAATCTCGATCGAGTATTATAAAATATCATTACAAACGATTTTATTAATCTATTTTTTTTCCGAAAATTTAAATAAGTATCTCATCCTCTAGTATAATTGTTAATTGATAATGAATTCATCCCTTAATTGTATTGATTTGAATTATTATTTAATAAATATTAGTATTAATTTTTTTTTAATTTTAATCTTTTAAATAAAAAATATTTTTTAATAAAATTTACTTGAGTCTATTTCAATTTAAATAAAATTTGATATTTAAATAAATATATTTAAAAATAGTTTAGAAAAAAAACTCACCTATTCGATTCAACAATCATTGTTAATACCATTAACATTTTTTTCTCAATAGTTAATTACTATCGTGTATGTTTTTTGAATTTATAATGAATTGTTTATGAAATTAGTATGATTGCATGAATAAATTGATGACAGATTTAGATAAACATATTAGTGATTAGAATTTTTAAATTGAAGAGGTTAAGAATTTAAAATTCTTGATTATAGAATAAGAATCTCAGCCTTTTTTAATGACTAACCACGTAGTTGTACCTTTTTATTTTAATTCTTTGATAGATGGAATTCATATTCACTCCTCAAATCTCAAGCAGAGCTCTCCCAGAGGGAATCAACAATCTAAAGCGATAAATTTGAATCCCTACATACAAATTACAAAGAGCTCAGTTTTCCAGTCTCCTATGGCTCTCAATCTTCGCCAGAAACAAACAGGTACGTTTCTCTTAGATCTCTCTTCTTCCGTTTCCCCTAAATTACCGAAAGCACATTTCATATCTCTTTGTAGATCTCGATATAAGTGCAAATGCAATGAACTTTCATGTATCTTATTTTTGAGCTTTGGCCTGTTAATATTTTTTAAATTTTGATATTTTATTTGGATCCAAATCCATAAATTCTTGCGTTAACCAACCATTTGTTTTTGTTGAACTCTTTTAAAAAAAAAAACTTTTTGGATCTAGTTTTATCTGGGGTTTCCTTTACTGTGCTGTTGAATTTGATCGTATTGGGTATTTTGCTCTTTATTTTTTATTTTTTTCCATTTGGTTGCTTTTACAGAATGTATAATCCGAATGCTGAATCTGAACCAACCTGTGAATCCCACTGGAACTGCTAATGAAGAGGTTTACAAGATCTTGATTTATGACAAATTTTGTCAAAATATACTGTCCCCCTTGATCCATGTCAAGGATCTACGGAAACACGGCGTTACCCTATACTTTCTTATTGACAAGGATCGAAAACCTGTTAATGATGTACCCGCTGTCTACTTTGTTCAGCCTAACCAATCTAATATCCAGAGAATTGTAGCCGATGCTTCACGTTCTCTCTATGATAACTTTTATCTTAATTTCTCTTTATCTATACCAAGGCCACTTTTGGAGAATCTTGCTTCTGGGACTTTGAATTCGGATTCAATCCAGAAGATTTCAAAGGTTCATGATCAGTATTTGGAGTTTGTGACGTTGGAGGATAATTTGTTCTCATTGTCCCAGAAGTCTACTTATCTGCAACTGAATGATCCATCCGCTGGGGATAAGGAGATCGAAGATATTATTGAGAGGATATTGTTAGTGGATTATTTTGTGTTTTGGCTACGCTTGCAGTGGTGCCTATAATAAGATGCTCACATGGTGGACCAGCAGAGATGGTTGCTTCAGCATTGGATCAGAAGTTGAGGGATCATTTGTTGTCAAAGAACAATTTGTTTTCTGAAGGTGGGAGCTTTGCAAGCTCATTTCAGCGTCCAATTTTGTGTATCTTTGATAGGAATTTCGAGTTGTCAGCTGCGATACAACATGATTTTAGGTACCGCCCACTTGTACATGATATTCTTGGATTGAAGCTTAATAGGTTGAGTGTGCCAGGAGAGAAAGGTGGCATGAAATCGTACGAGTTGGATAGCTCAGACCCATTTTGGACGGCAAATGGCTCGTTGGAGTTCCCTGAAGTCGCTGTTGAGATTGAGTCTCAATTGAACACATATAAGAAAGATGTCGATGAGGTGAATAGGACTGGTGGGAATGCAGGAGCTGACTTTGATGGGACAGACTTGATCGGGAACACAAAGCATTTAATGAATGCAGTGAACTCCCTGCCTGAACTGACAGAACGGAAGCAGGTTATTGATAAACACACAAACATTGCAACAGTGCTCTTAGGTCAAATAAAGGAGAGATCTCTTGATGCTTATGTAAAGAAGGAGAATGATATGATGGACAGAGGAGGCATTGACCGAAATGAGTTGCTGGCTGTACTTAAGGGAAAAGGTACCAAGATGGATAAGTTGCGTTTTGCTATAACATATATTATCTCTTCTGAAACCATTAATCCAGCAGAAGCAGAAGCAGTGGAAGCAGCACTAATAGAATCTGAGGTTGATACTAGTGCATTTCAGTATGTGAAGAAGATCAAGTCATTGAATGTTTCGTTGTCATCAGCAAATTCTGCTAGTAGAAATAACATTGTTGATTGGGCTGAGAAGCTCTATGGCCAATCAATCAGTGCTGTCACAGCAGGTGTGAAGAACCTATTATCTAGTGATAGGCAGCTCGCTTTGACCAGGGCTGTGGATGCATTGATGGAGGGGAAGCCAAACCCTGAAATTGATTCTTACCTTGTGTTTGATCCCCCTGCCCCTAAATCAAGCTCTGGCTCTAGTAGCAGCCACCTGAAAGGACCCTTTAAAGAAGCTATTGTTTTCATGATTGGTGGTGGAAATTATGTGGAGTATGGCAGCTTGCAAGACCTTGCCAAGCATCAGCAACCTGTCAAGAATGTTATATATGGAACAACAGAAATTTTAACAGGAATGGAGTTTGTTGAGCAACTCTCACAGTTGGGGCATAAGATGGGATTGAGCAATCCTGTTGCTACTTCTTCAGCAACCCATTAATGCAGCTTTGATATAATTTGCAGAGCCTGCTATTCGCTGGTCAAATGCATAAAGGAGGCTGCAGCATCTAAAACGAAGATACCATACACTATTATCAAGTAAATGCATATGTGAAGGTGAATATCTGTTGGGCCATGCACTTTTTTCTTGATAGCTTGCTGATTTTGATTGAGATTTGAACCTTCGGCTATTTAGAAGAACTTATATAAATATTTCTTTTCCAGTAAGTTTCTGATGTTGGGATGGTTGTTTATCTTTCTTATTTCTTTCCCCTTCTTAGTTATACACATCATATTCATTGTAGTTTTTTTTTATAGAAATTGGATAGGCCTCGTTAAAAACCCCCTTCTTAACCTCCATGTTACAACAATAACATGTAAGACATAGGAAGGAGGAAAAGAGTGCCTAAAAATTCATTAATACCATAATAATACATAGCCATCCTAAGAAGTTCTGTTACAACATAAAACTTAAAAACCAAACACAGAACATAAATAACCAACTCAAAAGTTGTGCAACCAATTCAATACTCTAATAATCATCCTATTCCTTCTTTAGCTAGTTTATCCGCTTCACAATTAGCATCTCTCAAAATATGCCTAACAATTACCCCTCTACTCTCCACTAAGGCAGCAATGTCTTTCACCAAAGACTGGAACATAGGAGTACATACACCCGGATTTTTAATCCATTTCAGTGCATTAAGGGAATCTGATTCCAGGATGACCCTTGAAAATGAAACCAAAGCTTTCTCCTCAATATACATCAGCCCTCTTTTTATAGCCAATAGCTCTGCAAGAATAGGAGGTCCTCCCCCAATCCTTTTAGAAAACGAACCCTGTTGCAACCCTTGAGCATCCCTTAACAATCCACCAATGCCTCCTTTATCCCACTCCTTAGACATCGCACCATCAACATTTAATTTAACGAAACCTAAGGGAGGAGCAGTCCAACACGAGGAAGAAATAGAATCCTTCTTCCTTCTTACCCCCAAATCAGCTAATTTAATATCTCCCACAAGAGAATCAAAATTAATCTGCACATCATTGAATCTCGCGACAAACCATGATGCAATTCTAAAACGAACAAGGAAGAACAATAACGGGCCATCCACCATTCCTTTCCCAAAAATAATATCATTTCTACACTTCCAAGCCGTCCAAAGCACCGCCCTAGGGATGAACTTTCAAATGGTGGATTTCGGGATTAAATCATTCCAAACGATTATGAAATCCAACAAAGTCTGAGGTGGCACAAAAGATACATTCCAAGATGACAAGAATTTATACCACAGGCCTCTAACGACCTCACAATGTACAAATAGGTGAGAAACCGACTCCACACACTTTCCACACAAAGGACATAACGAGTCTTCAATCCCTGTAACTCCTCGCTTTATCAATTCCTCTCTAACTGCCACTCTCTGATGAGCAGCCTGCCAAACAAAAGTTTCGACCCGAGGAGGAGCAACCCCTGTCCATACAATGCTGTCCCAAGTACCATCATCTTCCTCATTACCAGCCCAATCAAAATAGCACTTCACACAAGATTTAGCTGAAAAACAGCCCTCCCCATTCCCTGTCCAGACCCAGCAGTCTTCTTGCAAAGATGATAAAGAGGTAGAATTCAACAAGGACATAAGCTGCATCCACTGTTCCACCTCCCAGTTCACCAAATTCCTCCTTAATTTAATGTCCCAGCAACACCCAGATGAAGAATTTTCCATGAACTCTGCAACTTTGCCCCTTTATTCATTGATAGAGCAAAGATCCTTGGGAACCTAACTTTTAAAGGAAACGAACCCAACCAAGAATCATGCCAAAATTGCACTGTCTCTCCATTCCCCATCTTCAAACACAAATTCTTCCTTACACAGTCCCCAAAATCATCATTAGAAAAGAAATTATTAATTATTCCTTTCCAAATCCAAGATGCTCGATTAGACAAAGAATTCATAATTAAGCATGTATTAAAGTCTAGATTTATACACGCAACACAACTTTTTTTCCACCACGAATTCTTCTCTGTTGCAAATTTCCATACCCATTTACCCAAAAGAACTCTATTTAGAAGAGCCAAATTCGGAATTCCCAAACCCCCCAACCTCTTCGGCTTGAATACTAACTTCCAATTCAGCCAATGAATATTCCTCTTATCTGCCGAACCACCCCAAAGGAAGGCAGCCATTATGGAATTCAATCTCTTAACCACACCAATTGGAATTCTAAAAAGGGAGAAAATAAGTCGGAAGAGAACACAAAACTGACTTCACCAAAACTGCCCTACCAGCTAGAGATAAGGAATTAGCCTTCCAACCAGCCAATTTAGAATAAAATCTCTGGACAATTGGCTCCCACAATACTGCAGAATTTCTCTTAGATCCCAACGGTAATCCTAAATATTCTGCTGGAAAAAATCCCACTGTGCAGCCAATTTCCACTGCCCAGCCTGCTAACTCATCCGTATCCACATTAATACCAAAGATTTTACTCTTAGATAAATTCAATTGCAAACCTGTCATCAATTCAAAAATTAACAACACCCTTCTGACATTCTTCAAGTCTCGAACAGTGGCCTTGCTAAAGATAATGAGGTCATCCGCAAATTGCAAATGTGATAGCATAAACAACCTCTCTTGATTTCCTAACTCAAAGCCCGAAAACATGACTCGTTTGTGTAATTTCTTTCCTGTTTGTGTTGGTGTGTGCATACACATGCTCACGGTTACAGTAATAAATTTAACTATCGGAATGAATCACTGTGATGGTATATCTTCATGTGGCTAATGTCTGCCCTTACTGGTTCCAGTTTCCTGTATGTTGTTATTCTTCATCAGAATTCTCCCTCAGAATGTTCATCCATTTCTTGCTAGGATCCCTGCAATTATGCTCATGCAGTTCAATCTCAAAAGCAGCAATTCGAATGAGTTGTCTAAAATGCAGACGAGATGATCTATCTGATGTATGTCATATGACGACACGGTTTATATTATAACATTAGCTCCGGATTTGCGATCACTGAGAAAATTCAATTTCCCATATGATTAGTATCTTACACATGGAAGGAATCACGGAATATCATAATTTCCTTTAACGTTTGAAAGAGTAACAAGCATGATTTCAATGGATCGGTCTCCAATATAGAGGACCAAAATAACAAACACAAATCATGAACATAAAAAAGAACTCCCCCCCCCCCCCCCCCACACACTCCACTAGCAGTGTGTCAGAGATTTAGGAGAAACAGTGCCGGCTGCAACTGAAACTTAGTCTTTGCTGGTTCAGATTTCAACCATCTAACAGTCGTGTCGAAGATCTATGAGAAACCGTGCCGGTTCAGTTTTTGCTGCATAGCCAAACTTGTATGAACTATACTTTCTATGCACTGCCTTGAGTTTTCCTGATCCAGCCTTCTGGTGGTAAGTAACCATCATCTTTGAACATTCACTGTTGACAAAACATCATAACAAACATGAGCATCCTTCATAATAGAACTCGGAATGCCTAGCAATCCAAATATCATAAGAACTTACAGCAGCTGTTCTTCTGTGTATTTAGTATGCCATTCACTGGTCTTGGTCCAGGTCTTGAGCCGCCAAAGACTGCACTGAGCTGTGTAAATTGCTGCTGCAGCTAGTAGAGATGGCTGAAACTTGAGCATTTCGTATTCAACCATGCACAACTCAATGAGGAAGAACGAGAGATATTTGAGCCGGTATGACACGGGGTAATATCTTTATCGGGTTTTTTTTTCTTCTTTTTTTTTCCTTTTTGGCAACTTACAAAAGCTTATAGTGATACATTCATTAATGAAATCATTTTATTAACCTGTTTCTCGGATTGTGCTGCCTTGAAAAATCTCCTCATAAAAACATACATATTGAATTGTAAAGTGTTCATTAATTTCTCCTAGAATCACGGAAACAGCTATTAGTCTAGACAAAAATACAAGGAAAACACAGGATGCATGAACTGAGAACCGATGTAGGAATTTACCATATCTAGAACATCCTTCCTCGTATAAAGCTTTGTCCGAAATCAGAACAAAGTCCTCCACTATTGGGATAGAAACCTCCTCATATTTGCATGCTAACAACATAGCTGTCATGCCAACCAATTGAAGCTTCTTTCGGATCACGGTGCAACGCTCTATGAGATTGATTGTGAGGAACAATGTCTCTTCCTTGAGTTCACATTTATAGTGAACCCGTTGAATATGATATTGTTACTGATCTGCAGGCTTCAACTTTTAAATGCTTTTAACCTTTTAATTTTGCATGTATATTCTCGATAGCTCCACCCCGATTAAGGTTATGCCATACCTAAATAAGCCAGTCAATGAGGATGGCCCTCATCTTCTCATTGATGTCGAATTGTCTATCCATGTAATTGATGTGAAATTATTCGAGTCATGTTCTTATAAATCAAGTTGTCCAAAGACACTTCATTAGCATGAAAAGCACAAAAATAAGAACAAATCAACAAGCTTTAAGCAATAAATAGCTTGTAAGTACACATAGAAAGATACTTGGCTTTAATCCAAGCTCTTCCAAAAATATTAACTATCAAGCTTTCAAAGCTTTATTCCACCACCTTTGCTTTTCATTGAGAGATTTCACCTTCAATCTCACTTTTGGAAGCTTCAAACACAACATTGATAACAATAGCTACTAAATTTCATAAACAAAATTTTAAATTTATTATTATTTTTTAAACAATTCAGAGTGATAATAAGGTAGCAAACTAATATTTAAAAAAAAATATTGATAATAAACACGTCCTATAAATAACAATTGAGATGACTTGAAATTCCATTATGATATAAAACCCCTAACTTTTCTTGATACTTGACCTATACTCTTGATCACCAAACTAACTCTAGGTTAAAGAAATGATTAAGGGGGAATTTGAATTAAGAAAAAAATCATTATAAAAGGAAATAACTTTTTCAGGAATCACATATCTTCGTTTGGTTTAGGAGCATTCCCTCCCAAGGGTTAAAAGCGATATATACCGTAGCTTTTTTGGCTTGAATCCCATTGTTTTCTTAGGTATTAGACAATTCCCTTCCTTTAAAACTACTATAAAAAAATGACCATTCCTTTTGTGCATAATTACATTGGTATAAATCTATTTTATTTCTTTTATTTTTTATTATAGTTCTAAATTTTTCAATACTTATTATAAAAAAATAATATGATGCATATGATAAAAAGTAAAAAAAATCTATTTTATTTTAAGTATTTATTATGTATGTGCTTGATTCAAGTTTTATTTTCTATATGTATTTATTGTATTTATTTTTAGGATTAATTTTCATAAAAATATTTTCTTTATTATATTCTTATGTTTTCTATTAGTTTTGTCAAATAATTTGAGATGATATTTTGTTGTACAAGTCATACATGTAGCATGAATAAAATAAAATAAATAGCACTTAATACATACTTACATCGATGTATGTACATCTCCCAATATCTTGCTACATAAAAGTAGACATATAATTATAATGGTGTAAGTATGTTTATGTATTTAAAAAAATAATATATATATATATATATATTAAGTTATTTGTGTACAAATCGTATTAAAAATATATAAATAGAAAATAAAAATATATTTTTTAATGAATTTCATATAAATATTTTTACTTTAATATTGAAAATCCATCTCGTTAAAAAAGAATGGGTAAATCACGCGTTTAGTATCTAAACTATCAGTTTTAGTATGATTTAGTACCTAAACTTTTGATTTTTTAAAAACTATACCTAAAGTTTATTTTTTATTTCATTTTAGTACCTCACCGTTAAAAGCTTAACGACACTATATTTTTATGAGTAAATTACATCACTCATCACTCAACTATCTTCTCACTTCTATTTTGGTAGCAAACTTTAAAAAAATTCAATTTAACTACTCAACTTTAAATTGCTCCTATTTTAATCACTCTAATTTATTTTATTAATAACTTTTGTGACATGATGTTTTTTTTTGTATTTATTAATATATAATTAAAAGAAAACTAAATTTGAAAGTTAGAGTGATTAAATTATGAGTAATTTGAAAGTTAAATTAAATTAAAATAAATCAAACTTTTGTAAGCAAAATAGGAGTGAGAAGATAGTTGAATGATAATGATGCAATAAACCCATAAAAAAGGTGCCACGTACAAATCACCCATTAGGTTTTTAATGGTGATGTACTAAAACGAAACAAAAACTAAACATTAAGTATGATTTTGAAAAAAAATTAAAAGTTTAAGTATTAAAATAAATCAAAACTGATAGTTTAAGTAGTTAAGGCGTAATTTACCCAAAAAGAAAATATATCCCATTGATAATTTGGTAAAACATACATTTTTACTATATTATATTATTTCAACCAAACACTTTAAGCTTATATTCATGCTAAACAAATCGAATAAAGTAACACAATATTTCCAATAATATATTAGGTAATGTAATAATTTAGTAATTTTATTTCTAAAGACAATTTTAAATTACGTGAACTAACGAACGGGGAATTTCAAAATTTCAATTTCAATTATCACGGACTGATCTATAGACGTTGAGGAGGGTGAAGTTAAATTGATACATTGAATATCCATTGTACAATATATATGTTTTGAACGTATTGGAAGAGCAGTGAGGATGAAGCAAGGAGGCAACTTGAGCTGGCATGCACCATATTTGAGCAGCCCCAAACATTTGGTTTTAATGGCGGCCCCATCCCAACGGAAATTGTGGGGGAGAAAGACGACTTCGGTTCCCGCGCCCACCGCCATCCCTTTCCCTGGGACTGACGAGTCTTACAAGTTACAACATGAATGTCGCGACGACCGAGACGATTCCGATCCCAGTCAATCATCATCGTCCTAATCAAAACATTGTACTACATACCAAAATCCGACCGAGTCTTTGTATGCACGCGTTGTAGCTCGGGATACCCACGTTCCTTGTTCTTTTTAGGATTAATCACTCATTTCCTCTTAAAAATTATAATATATTTTTAAAAATTTTAATTTTCTTATTATCGATATATTTAAAAAAAACAAAAAAAAACAAAGCTGAGAGAGCATGTAGTTTATAATCCCATAAATTGTCCTCACAACTCGACTTACAAGACAATCGTAATATCAATGGATTTGTGAAAACCATACAATCAGTTAATTTGTATTTATTTTTAAAATTAACAATTAAATTTCATATTTGTTATTAGTAATAACATTACTTATTTAAATGTAAAAAGATAATTCGGTAGGCCTTGCGGTATGATGCACCGAAATTGAGATAAAACAATACGAGATTTTAATCCCACTTTTTATGGTTCTTATGTAATTTTATTTTTCGTTTGCTTCAATAATTAATGCCCTTAATCAATACAATGCAAATAAAAGGCATCGGCCGGCGCAGTAACTGAAAGTAAATCAATTATATTGATTGTGGTCCACGATATTTTTTGTTTTTCTTTTCCTTTTTATAATATATCTTTGATATTTTTTAAATTCTTATAATAAATTAAACACATTTCCTTTATCTTTTGGTACGTATTCGATTGTTTAATCGATTTTTTTTATCTTTTTTTTAGAGTTGAATTTAATATGTGTCACGATTGATTGATATGACGCTTATTTGTTATCATACTGATCTTTCCTGCTTTGGACTCTAAATTGAATTTGAATATGTGATTCGTTGATTGTTTTTTAACATTACTTGACTCTGATTTATGGTTTGTAGGCGGTCTTTCAATAGTTCAATTCATTTTTATGGTTCATTTATTGACGCGGTTAAATTTATTTGTATCTATATTTTGTTCAAAATTTTTATTAGGTTTTTAATATTTCATTGTATGCTCCTTATGTCATCTTAAGTAGCTAGTTTCTGTGTGATTATCAAAAAATATATTAATTATGTGTTTAGTTTACGATTATGCTTGTAAATTTTTATTGTAATTATAAATTTTTTTTAATAAAATTAGTAGTTTCAATAAAGAAAGACAAAAAAAAACTATTGTGTTATTTCTTCACGTATTTTTAAATAATTTAAATTGATTATAAGATAATAATTGTTAAAAATATTATTCAATTATTAATAACATACATGTATCTTATAAATATAATTATTTGAACATAAAATTTAGAGAATAACTTATATTTTATTACTAAATTCGTTTAATGAATTCTAACAAATAAAATATTTAATAAATTCTTTCGCTGATAATAATTTAGCACAACGCCATAATAATTTTTTAAAAAATTGTCCCCACATTACATGAATAGTTTCATCCAACAATCTTTATATTCCATTTCAAAGGATTTCTTTCGCTGATAGGTTTTAACATTGAATTTTAAAAGATTGTTATTAAATAAAATTAACTTTTTAATAATTATTAAGATAATTTTTTAAAAATGAAAATCATTATATATAAAGTGAAATTTTAAAATATTTGAAATGTCACTTATTAAAATTTTCAAATTTTAGAGAATATAAAATTCCCCTGACTCATTATTTTTATGTAAAGATCGACGTAAGATTTTATATTAAATAATATAAATGTAGAAATTTATATTAAAAATTTAGATGATGTAGTTTTGTAGTAAAGACACGCATATCAATAAAAATTTAAAAATACTTGTTTTATTGAGTTGTACTTTATTTTTTAAAAATTTTAATCCTTAAACTTTAAAATATTATCCGAGTTATTGTTAGAGATGTTTTAAGCCAGCCATCAGAATGAATCACTTCATTTCTCGTTAAATAAATAAAAACATTATAAATATTTTATTATTTTTTATCTCTCATAATTTCATAAGTCCAAAAAAACAGTGACCGACTTATAAATAAATAATTAAATGTTTATGTATACGAGTCTCTTTCTATTGTCGAAAACGTTTAAAAGAAAAGTAAATATTTTTAAGAGTTAATCTTATAGGTTTACACGCTTTAAATAAGAGAGTTACGGTGAAAATTTATTGAAAAATTCAAATAATGGAGTAAACATTCACTATTAATATAAAATATTATTGTCCAAGAATTAAGATAATTCGAATTCCATATTGAACTAAAATATTTACAAGCTATTGAAGGGTCTGATCGGTCCGTATAATTTTTTTTTGCCCACGTTGTACGAACCAAAACTAAAGCTAATTTCTCAGTCAATTAGTGATATTTTTAAATAGTTAAAGTGATTATAAAATAATATATATTTAAAATTATTGATAAAGCACACATCCTATAAGAATAACGGTTAAAATATAAATTTTCTGAAAAATAACATTTTATTTTACATATAAAATCACTCAATTAAAGACAAGAATTGAAACAATAATAGACACTTTCAACAAAAAAAATACAATAAAATTCAAACTTTAAGATTTAAGAAATTTAAGAAAAATAAAAGATAAAAAAAACTGTCAAAACACTTAGCTTTTATTAAAAAAAAGTCATCTTGATTAATCAATATTATCTTAATACTATTTTAGTAAATAATATTAGAAAATTATTAATCATATAAAAAACCCTCAATAAACACTTATACCGTGAGAGCCTATAAAGAGGATATAAATAGCTTATCTCCACCGTTTTCTTTTTAATAAATCTGAGCTTAATATATATGATAATGTCTGTTTAAAATTTTTTAATACTTTGATAACAAACACTTATATATCTACATACACAATATTTAAATCTGAAATTTAAAGAATAATAATTAATTCTTTAATCACTAAAATAATTTAATTCGTGTTACCGTTTTCTTTTTAAAATATTGTTATTCTTGCTAAAATATTTCCAGCACCCTCAGATATTCTCACCAATCTCATTAAAGTTCTTCAAAAAAATTCAATACGATTGTGTGAATTTGTTTTCGAAACTTTATTTTTGTGTGTATAATAAAATGAATTTTGATAACCAATGGTTCTAAAGATGTTTTTAAGATTATTATATTATTAGAATACACAATTAAATAATACTTATTAGTATAAGTGATATTGATTTTTTTAGACTGAAAAAATAATTTTATCATTTTAATCGGATAAACTTACTATTATTGTTTCTCAATTTTAATTTTTCATTATTAATTTAATGAATTATATTAATATGATCTTTTTACCAATAAAGACCAAATAGGGATGAACAAAATTTGACTCAAAAATAATTTATTTGGTTATGTTTAATTAATTTTAAAAAAAAAATTGAGTCGAGTTATAAATAGAGCTTGACTAACTCAAAATTTTTAGTAATTAATAGATTAATTTTCAAGTTTAAATCAAATCCCTCAGCTCTATATAATATATGTATATTACATATAAAAATATGTAGAAATATATATGTATATTGTATATGGTTAGAAAAAATATTTAAATTAAAACTAAATATACCATAATATCATAAATATTTAATATAAATCTAAACATAAATTATAACAATTGAATTTGACTTAAATTCTATAAACTCGATTTAACTAATATTTTAAATAAAATTTAAATTATAAAATAAAGAGAAAATAACTTCAACGACCGAAAATACCTTATAATATACGATTTTAACCAACTTTTTTTAGATTTGCGAAAATGACCAACAAATTCGTAACGCGATCTCGAATTCGCAACACGAACTCCAATTTCGCAACGCGAATCTATAATTCGCAACACAGAAGTCAAATTCACAAAGCGCGTTTATTTTCGCAACGCGAATTTTATTTTCGAATTTGAAACACAATATTAATTTCGCAACACAAATGTAAACAATATAATCACAAATCATAACCTAAAACCCTAAATCACAACTCAATCTCATCTCCATCTCTCACTTTGTACGGCAACATCCGTCCCCATCTCCGGCGAAATCCGTCTATCTCCATCTCTCAGAGACACCCTCACAACCATTCACGGTCAGAAATAGAAAATCAACCACCGAGGGTTAGTTTTTTTAATTTTTTTTATTTTAAAAATTTTGTATTATTATTAGATTCTTCATATTTAAATTGATGATAAATTTACTGGTAATTTCAATAATAGATTAACCATTTCCTTAGATTGCTTAGTAAATTCATTCGGTTGCTGTCAATACTGTTAAACTGTTTAGTCTTTAACCATGTGAAGTTAGTATTTGTCTTTGTTTTGTCTTTTGGTTGAAGTAATGCAATTCATTCAAGTTTCAATTTGCAGAAGACTATTTGAAACTTAAATTCGCAACACGAAAATGAAAATCGCAACGAGATTTTAGTTTCGCGTTGCGATTTTCATTTTCGCGTTGTAATTTTAAGTTTCAGAAACTATTCTTCTTCTGCAAATTGAAACTTGAATGAATTGGATTACTTCAACTAAAAAACAAAGACAAATACTAACTTCACAGTCTTGCGAATTTAAGTTTCAAGAATAAACTACTACTCTTTATGTTGTCCTTGAAGCTACACTAAACCTATATGTTATCTTTTTAAATGTTTATATAAGTGCTTACTTCTGGAATGTTATCTGATGTATTTTGTGAACTATGATAGAATAATGACTTGAGTGAATACCGTGCAAGTTTGAAACATATTTGGCTTTGTTTTCACTGTTTAATATCATGTTTGTTTATAGTATATAATTTGTAGTTTTTGGTATATCTAACTTAATATGTTTATTGTTTTTGTAGAAATTTTTTTCGGCTTCATTGACCTTAAGGAATAAATTAAGCCTAGCCACTACAATTGCGTCGACGCTTACACATGTACAAAGAAAATTGTTTAAGGATACTTGCTTCGGGCCATGGCTGAAATTACAATATCCGGGTGGAGATGCTATGTTGACCCATTTGTTTCTTCAGACTATGACTAACGATCTACCCGAGAGGATACAACGTGGTGACGAAGAGATATGGTTTCATTTTCCTCCGGTGTATACTTGTTTTGGTCGGGAGGAGTTTTGCTTAATCACTGGTCTACGCTTCGGACACGATGATGTAGGTCGGTACACTAGTCATATCGCCCGCCCATCATGGTTATCTCGGGATTTTCCTGAGTTGGCAAAGACGAAGCCGAGTTTACACATCGACATTTTGAAAATATTATTTGTTAAATATGGTTTTACTCGGATGGATGCCCTCGATGTTGTCCGAGTATGCCTTTTATTACTTTTGCATGCCCTTTTTTTAGGCAAAGAGGGCATATAACCTATTTCAGAGGACCTAATATTATTGGTAGAGGACCTAAATGCATGTAACGTGTTTCTGTGGGGTTTATATCTATGGAAAGCTACCTGGAAAAAATTGTCGTCTGCCTTTGAGGACCGAAAAAGTTTGTGTGGACATGGTTCCAAATACACTTTGGTATGCTTTATTTGAGCCTTTAAGGTAAGAATTTTCTATATAATGTTTCCAAAATTATAATTAATTATTTAACAATTACTAATGTTTGTGTATTATATTGTTTGTAGATTTGGATATTTGAGGCTTTTCCCAGCATGCAGACATATGCAATCAAAAATTCAAATGATATTCCTATGGCTATTTACTGGAGGAGGATCCGGCTGTTGGATTGGGAAGAGTTACTACCATATACGACGATGAATGATGTAAGTTAACACAAATACTACCATATATAAACAAGTTATTACTAGTAGACATTTAACTTTGTTTGAGCTTTTATATTGTTAGGAGGCCAACTATCCATTACAGAGGCTGACACCCATAGAGGCTGAGTTTGCCACTGATTGGTGGTAAGCTAGTAAGCGTTTTTTTGATGGAACGGATGATGAACACCCCTCACTTCGAGAGCCATCACCTGATTGAGCCGATTCTACAGCTCGACACCCAGAGCCATCACCTCCACAACGAGAGCCATCACCTATTCCATCACATCATCGAGCCTCTTCTCCACCATCACCTCATGATAGGGGATCGGAAAAGATGCCACAACATTTATGTCCCTGTTCTCCACCTCCACGGGATGAGTTAGGGGAGTTACATGATGAGGTCAATGCTTTGCGTGAGGAGGTCGGTACTTTACGTGAAGTCAATGGTGCATGGCGTGATGAGGTACGGTCTTTACGTGGTGAAGTAGAGTTTTACGCGAAGACAATGGTGCATTACGTGGTGAGGTATCTACTTTACGTGATGAGGTAGCCGCTCTATGTGAGATTGTTGTATCGTTGCAGAATGAGGTTCATACTCTACGCAATAAGGTAGGTTTGTTTAATATTATACTAAAAATGCAAATAACCTTTTTTCGGCATTATTTATTTGTTTATATACTGATTTATGTATTAATTTATTTTTAGTGGCCCAATAAGGTAGATGCTTTACGTCGGGTTTTTCTTGCACGACGGGGTTCACGTATCAGACGTCGTGCACGTGCCATTACGTCTCCGTTCACCGCAATAGTGCCAAGACTCCGTAAGAAGAAGCTCGATTCACCTGTCATCGTTCAAGAGGCGTCTCCTATCGTTCAAGAGGCCCCTATCATCCTTCAAGATGCCCCTCCCACCGTTCAAGAGGCCCATGTCATCGTTCAAGAGGTCCCTCCCACCGTTCAAGAGGCCCCTGTCATCGTTCAAGAGGTCCCTCCCACCATTCAAGAGCCCGATTCACATGGCATAATATGTCGACATATTGATAAACCCCCTCACGTGCCCGACATGATGGATAAGAGTTGGCTTTCGTATGAGTTACCGATCAGTACCATTCGGTATCTGAAGTGGAGAAGAGAACACTACCGGATACAATTATGGATAATACCCTTTGAGCTAAGACCGCAGTTGATTTTTATCTACATGAGCTGAGCCAGGGGTGTTACGCTGACATATGCAAACTCGACGATGATATGCATTTGTTTCTTGATCAGTCTTGGTGTTATTAGGGGTTGAAGACAATGGCTATTTCGAATGGGGGGTAAGTCTTATATTGTATTTTGATTAATTTTTTTAATTTATGAAATTCACTAATATATGTATTTTTTTTATAAAACAACATATTGATGCATGGGTGTCACCGTCTTTTGATAATAAGGAAATTGAAGAAAATAAAAAATACGCGAAGGACTATTATGCCGACGTCTTTTCACGTAGCTCACTTGAAGGATTAGAGAGACACTTCATATGTGTTGGGTAATGGAAAAGTTAAACTTTATCCTGCGTGGTGGGAGATCGATAAGGTTAGTATATATTTTTGAATATTTTAAAGGTGTTCATAAATAAAAATTTACTGTGCGCAATTGAATTATTATTTATGATTGCATGTGTTTATCCCTGTTTTGGAACGTCATCATTGGCTTCTCGTCGAGCTTCAGCTTCCATCCCTGAAGACAATAGTATATGACAACATGTTGAATTACATATAATTATCTGATTTGAGAGATATTATTTGTAAGGGATGGAGCGCTCATTTGGCTAAATACTTGGATGCGATTGATTATTGGACTAATTCTGGAAACAAGAAGCCAAAAAAGTTCAAAGTTACAATGATCAGAGACGAAACCGCGCCACAACAAACGGATGGAGCCAGAGGGGATTGTGGTCTTCTTGTATGCATGTGCTTGGAACGTTTGACGACAGGAAGTAAACAATTTCTACCTCCCAAAGATAGAGATAGAGGTGCAGTAGGGTTGTGGTTTCAGTATTTTATGGCTCGAGCGATATATGCAAGATGTTGCCTACCTGCATCATCGTGCTGAAAGTATGCATAAACAATTGGTAAGTTTGAGCAAGTGTTGTTAACATATATACTCTTTGTTGGTTTGAAAATGTTTGGTTAAGTACTTAGAATTCAGTAATTTGTTTTTTGTTGGTTTTAGATGTGTAGAAAGTGTTGTTTGAGCAAATATTTGGTTTCTGCAGGTTAATCCTGAAGTGAGCTGCGTGAAATTGATGTATTTGTGCATAAACAACTGTCTGGGGTACACTTTTTTTGCTTGTTTAATTTATTTGTAAAAGTTGATTTGTTTAATTGATGAGGAAATAATAATTATTTTTTGCTTGTTTAATTGATTTGTAAAAGTTGCTTTATAAAAGTTGATTTGTTTAATTGATGTGTAAATAATTCTTAATTTTTGCTTGTTTAATTGATTTGTAAAAGTTGATTTGTTGTTTTAAATTCCAATATGCATTATGTTAAAGGCAAAAAAGACATGTTGAAGATACACTTTCGCAACGCGAAAGTCAAATTCGCGTTGCGATGGTTGTGAAAGTCAAATTCGCGTTTCGAATTTGACTTTCACAACAATCGCAACACGAATTTGAATTTCGCAATAATCGCAACAAAAAATCGCAACGTGAATTTGACTTCCGCGTTGCGAATTCAAGGAAAACACATTAAAAACGATAACAGACAATAATCAGATAAGTGATAACAACTGAACAAATCATAACAATGTTTAAACTCAAGTTACTAATGAATGTCTAACTGAAAAGTATGCATTCACACATAAAATATACATAATACAAAGTTTGCATTTAAAAATCACCTAAGTTAATAAGTCCCAAAATGTGAAGCCGGTTGTGATTGGGATTTTGATTTTGATTTTGATTGCGATTTTGATTTCCTTTTGCTTGGCACCATATGAGCTTTGGATTTTGATGAGGATCCATATTTTGGTAGAGGAAAAGATGAATGTGATGGCACTTGTGATCCACAAGTCAACCTTGTATGATCACTTTCCTTGCACCGACTACATGTCAATATCCTCTTCTCTTCACCCTTAGACGGTATACGATAGTGATTTTTTGATCGGCCAGGTAGCCTGTTGTCTATAACTGGTGGCAAAACTGTTTGTAAATCATCTGGTATGTCCCACTCAGAAGGATGTAGAATAGGGTAGACAATCTCAGCATAAGTCTGTCGATATACTTCTGTAGTGTAGCAATCCATAACGTTATCGCTTGAATCATCTTGGTTTATAACATGGCCACACGGATAACCAGATGTTTGTCATTTCATACAACTACACATATTTGCATTTAGATCGACAAGCCCATTTAAGTTATTATCCAATACTTCAAACAAAGTGTTTGAACATGGTTCAACTCTCCATGACGTTGACTTCACAACACGTTTCGTTATCTTTTTTTCAGTCCATGGTGTAACACGACGTTCCAATATTCCTGTAAATTTAAATAAATAACACTTAGTAAAATATATGATAAGTTACGAATTTAAAGAAATAATACATGCATGGTTTCTTTTCTTGTAGTACCACTATTGAATAGAGGCTCGAAAAAACTCCATTAACATAGTAATGGGTAATTTCCGGGAATGACGACTTAGAGCGTTGATTGATTTTGCACTATTAGACATCTTGAAACCATATATTACTCCAAGTTGATGTACTCTTGACCATCTTTCAAACCCGATATCTTCTAGTATTTGAGCACATTGAGGCAAAACACGTCTTAAATAATTTATATGCTTATTAAAATTCACTTCCCGATAAGCTTTTACAGCCTTTCAGTATGTCCATCTGTGATTTTTTATACCAGCAGACCTTGATTTTAGATTTCTGTACAAATGAACACCACAAAGTCCATGAAAAGCATCTGGAAAACACCTTCTAACAGCGTTGTCAATTGAGTTTGCTCTATCGGATATGATTGTCAGATTGCTAATAGGACCTATGCAATCCCTAAGATGCCCTATAAACCATGTCCATGAATCAGAGGTTTCAGATTTGCCAACCCCATAAGCTATTGGCAGTATCCCATTGTTAGCATCCATGACTAATGCTAATAAGTTTACTCCAAGGTATCGACCTTTCAAATGTGCTCCGTCAACTATAATAACTGGGCGCATGCAAGTAATAAACGAACGAATCTACAAAATAATATACACAAGACATAATCATTTAAATGTGAAATGCATGTAACTAACAAAAATGAGTCAACAAAATTATATTGATTTACTAACCGCATCACCAATGGCGATAAACAGTGACTCAAACCATCCATCTCTATCTGTTTTGATATGAGTTACCGACCCAGGATTTTTCAGCTTTAAATTGTGACAATAAGCCGGCAGTTGGGCAAACGATGCTTCTGGAGACCCCCTCAACAATTCCAAGGCATAACATTTACCTCTCCAAGCTTGAGAATATGAGATACTAATCTTGAACCGAGCATTTATGTCAGTCATAATTTCATGTCCCCGATATACCATGCCATTCAAAAATATTAACTCATCCAGAAAACTACCCAACACCTTTTTGTTTGCCTGTCTATGGTGAGGAAAAACTTGGGTTCTTGAACATGTATGTTTATCAATAAAAGTCCTAACTTGAAACATTTCACAATCTTTTATCCTATTTGTAATCATACGCCACGTACAGCTTTTGTCAATCATACACTTTATTTCGAAACGATCTTTGCTTGATTTGTTAACTTTTAGTTGATAGCCATCTTCCACAAATTTCGTATACAAAGCTATCTTCAAGTCTTCATTTGTATCAAAACAATCATCTTTTTTATACGAATAACTTTTGTATAACAATCAACTGTTATCTTTACCAACTCTTCTTTCGGTATCTGAAGTAATTCTGACATGTTCCA
Source organism: Hibiscus syriacus (assembly GCF_006381635.1). Taxonomy (NCBI): domain Eukaryota; kingdom Viridiplantae; phylum Streptophyta; class Magnoliopsida; order Malvales; family Malvaceae; genus Hibiscus; species Hibiscus syriacus. The sequence continues at coordinate 4,623,559 of NW_024062795.1, forward strand.
GTTATACTCCCGTGACATTTTCTTCTTTTTCTTTTCTTCGGGTACTTCTTCTTCTTTTTCTTCTTCAGTGTTATATGAATTACATAATGAATGTTCAATATGTTCATTCATAGTCGTAACTTCCTTCTTATTATTATCAACAACATCTTCCTCGGCAGTGGCTGTTTCATCATCAAAATTCAGGTATTGACCAATATCAAAATCATTACACGCAGGGTCTGTTTCTTCTTTTGAAACATCATTAAAATCCGAGTATTGACCAAGATCAAAGTCTGAGTATTGACCAAGATCAAATTTTGAATACTAACTAGTACTCACAATTTTTTCTATTGGCTCATAGTCGTCTAACTGGTCAATACGAAAACCGAAATTTGGTGTTGAAAGTTGATTGGGATTTGGATTAGGAAAAGGTTGTGGGTTTTGAGATTGTGTTTGATATTGTATTTGGTATTGGAAATGTGGTGAAACAAAATTTTCTTGGTGATGAAATTGTGGTGAAACCATTAAATTTTGAGGTTGATAACAACATTGTACATTGTGAGTACCATAAACTGGGGTTGAAGAACTTAGTTAATTACTATCTGCTACTGACCCAATTTCACTACTTCTAGGTTCAACAACATACAATGTAACATCATCTTCTTGCGAAACACTAATATAAGCAATGAATCGTTCAACATCTTCATTGTCGGTTAACAAATAAACTTTACATTTTCTCTGATAAGATAGCCTAAATCCACTTAGAGGCTCTAAATTCAATTTCTTTGCAACATGTAACATTAGAGTTTCATAAGTTAATTTTTTTAATGACAGTTTTAGTTGAAGATTCATGGGTAAAAACATATATTGTAAAACACCATGAACATTCTCCCATGACCCTCCAAAACATAAATCTATCCAAACATGATCAACATTAGATGATTTCATTTTACAAATTATTAATTAATTTACTAAACAAATGAGCTATAAACTACATATCATCACTAACTTAGAAAAAAACATACCTTTATTAAGTTGATAGTTGATAATTTGGGAGAGAAATCATTAAAAAATTATATAAATAAAATTATGTAAAAAAAAAATTAGAGATGGAAAAGGATGTCGTTGTATATAGGAACAGATGTCGCCGAAAAGAGTGATAGATGGAGATGGAATGAGTTGCGATTTAGGGATTTATGTTATGAGTTGTTGTTGCTGCGTAGTTATATACCCAAAACATTTGTGTTGCGAAACTAAAACCTGTTGCGAAATTAAAATTCGTGTTGCGAATTAAGAAATCGAGTTACAAATTTGAAATTCAGTGTTGCGAACGTTTCGAATTTGGAAAATCGCAATGTGATTTACATATTCGCGTTGCGAATTTGGAAACTGAGTTGCGAAATTGGAGTTCGCGTTACGAATTTGTTGGTCATTTTCGTAAATAAAAAAAAATGATTAAAATCGTATATTATAAGACATTTTCGATCACTGGAGTTATTTTTTCTAAAATAAAACTCACTCGTATAATTACATTTTTTTTTATTTAACTTTGTCGAATACTCGCTGTAGTGGGTCACATTGCGAAAGAAAGAGTGCACGTGAATACGCGTCACATTGTCAAAAAACCGCGTGAACCACATTACTGTTTCAAATTTCACTTTTCTTCTTTTCTCCGGTTTTCCAATTTTAGTGAACCGGAAATTCCGCGAACTAACCGTTACTAATCACTCTCGTCAATAAAACCGCCAAATAAAAATACATTAATCATCATCATGTTCACTGAAACATCACAAATTCTTCTTTATTACCAACTGACACAATTCCATTTCTTTATCTACCAAAAGCTCACAAGTTTTCTTTTCTTTTCATACTACCCTTCAAAGATTTAAGCTTGTTGGTCTGCAATGGAGAGACAGATTACGATGGATTCGAGTTCATCCGATGTTGGTGATAACAGTGACGTGGCTAGTGAATTGATCAAGGTGATAGAGACCGTTGGATTTTATTCGGGATTCAGGGTAACTCAAAGGAAGGAGTGCTTGAATTTGGTGAGGAGATTGAAGCTTTTGGTGCCACTTCTGGAGGAGATAAGGGAGCTTATCGGATCGGTTTCGGGTTTGGATTCTCTGCTTAATTTGAAGAAAGCACTGCTCGGAGCAAAGAAGTTGTTGAAGAATTGTAGCTATGGAAGCAAGATATATTTGGTAACAATCGATCGTTTCCTTTCTTGTTTGGCTTTTTTGTGTGTTTTTGTTGTATTCGACACTGATTCAACGAGATATTGCATTTCTTCTGTTTGTTGAAATTAGGCAATGGAAAGTGAGGCGATGATGTGTAGATTTCATGCCATTTATGATAAACTGAGTCAGGCGCTTGATGGCATCCCTTATGATCAACTCGGAGTTTCAATTGAAGTGAAAGAACAAGTAATGTTTCATTTATCGTATTTTAGCTTAATCCACTTTCTGTTTTAATTAATATTATTCAGATTCGAGTGTTTAAATTTTTCATATATTTGAAATTTTTTTGAATATCGTATTTTCATATTCATGTGTCGAAACGGAATTTGAACTACGTAAGAAATCGATAGCTTGAGCACACATTTCCACATTGTTAATCAATATATAGGATGAATCATTGCCTGGCTATGAAGTTCTTAATTCTTGTTCTTGTCATGACTTACCGGCCTACTAGGTACTCTAATTTCTCTACGCCGTACAGCATCGTGTCCACAATTCGGTGCTCACAGGGGATGGTATCGAATCGTTGGCACGACACGGAACAGCATGGGGGAAATAAGAGTATCTGGCCGGCCGGTTGTGCTTGTGACAGTTCTTATTGCATCTGGCGTTCTTAAACAGGTCATGGTTTCTTAGTTCATTGGTTGAGTTATGCTTTTGATTGAATTCAGGTTGAACTAATGCGGATGCAACTTAAAAGAGCAAAGAGGAGGACAGATACACAAGATATGGAGTTAGCTATGGATCTGATGGTGGTTTTCTCTAAGGAAGATGAACGGAATGCAGACAGTGCGATACTCGAAAGGCTAGCACACAAGCTCGAATTGCATACCATTATAGAGTTAAAAGCTGAAAAAACAGCTATAGGGAAACTGGTCAAACAGAGAGGTGGACATAATGAAACCATGCAGCAAATTGTGGATCTTCTGGCAAAGTTGAAGCAAATAGCAGGGATCGACGAAACCGTTTCGCTTGACGGTCCTGTTTCGACAAGAACTCTCCAAACACGTCAGTCTCCTTTAATACCTCACGAGTTTCTCTGCCCAATTTCATTGGAAATCATGACAGATCCTGTTATTGTAGCAACCGGACAGGTAATCACACATTGCTGTATTAACTGAGTTGTTGCATTTAAACCTGTCACTACAGTACACGAGGTATGCAGTACATTTACTTCCATGTTTCAAGCAAACTGAGGTAGTTTTTTTCTTTCTGGTTTTTTTTTTTGAAGACTTATGAAAGAGACAGCATTCGGAAGTGGTTAAATTCGAACCATCGAACATGTCCGAAGACTGGACAAACTTTAGAACACTTGTCTCTAGCACCGAATTTCGCACTCCGCAACATTATTCTGCAATGGTGTGAGAAGAACAACTTTGAACTGCCCAAGAAAGATAGCTATGCATCTTCAGTTAATTATTCTGTAGAAATCATGGAAGAGATCTCTTCATTGGTTCAAAATCTATCTTCAAGTCGGCCAAATGTACGCAAAGAAGCCATCGTCAAGATCCGTATGCTCTCGAAAGAGAGCCCGGAAAACCGAATTTTCATCGCCAACAATGGCGGAATCCCACGTGTAGTTCAGCTATTATCCTATCCAGATTCCAATATTCAAGAACACACCGTCACTGCCCTCTTGAACTTGTCAATTGACGAGACAAACAAAAGGCTTATAGCCAAAGAAGGATCGATCCCCGCCATTATTGAGATCCTTCAAAACGGAACCGATGAAGGTAGAGAGAACGCTGCAGCCACCTTGTTTAGCTTATCGATGCTCGATGAGAACAAAGTTCTTGTAGGAAACTTCAACGGGATCCCACCATTGGTGGATCTCTTGCAAAACGGGTCATTGAGGGGTAAAAAGGATGCTGCCACTGCACTTTTTAACTTGTCTTTGAACCAAGCCAACAAGTCCAGAGCCATCAAAGCAGGCATAATACCACCATTACTCCATTTACTCGATGAAAAAAACCTTGGTATGATCGACGAAGCACTCTCGATCTTGCTACTTCTTGTATCGCATCCCGAGGGCCGGAACGAAATTGGTCGATTATCATTCATCGAAACTCTGGTGGAAATCATTAGAAATGGGACTCCTAAGAACAAGGAATGCGCAGTCTCGGTTCTTCTAGAGTTGGGGTTGAACAATTCATCCATTACTTTAGCTGCACTCCAGTTTGGTGTTTATGAGGCCCTGAGAGAAATCTCCACTTCTGGAACAAGCAGAGCTCAAAGAAAAGCTAATTCCTTGTTACAACATATGAGCAGGTGTGAACATATTCCATGAACTTCCTTAAATGGTTCCAATTTTTCTAATTTATTTTCCTTTTGTTTCAGTCTGCCATTGTAAAATTTGCATCTTCACAACGTATTAGAGATTGTGAATTTTGTGTCAGTTAAGTTATTCAATCATTTGTTTATTAAAATAAATATATTTATGAATAGCAAATAATATGTTCCAGATATTATGGTAAGAATCGAATCAATTGAGGCGAGGATGAAATATATATATTTTTACTTTGAAATGAAGAAATGGGAGATTTGCAATACAAGAAAAGTATTCCCCCCCCCCCCCAAAAAAAAAGAAAGAAGTAGAAATCTAATGTTCGGACATAAAATATAATTATAAAGAACATGCTACTAGACGTGTTGGTGAATAAAATGTAATGAGATTTACTGGTTTTATCTATCGGGGAGGGGAAGAGAAATTTTACACGGATATTGAACTCATAATCTAGAAACTAGAATGGAGAAGAAGTGTCAACAAAAAAATTTTAACCATCGACTATAAAGATGGTTAACCGTGCCATTCTGATTACACTTATTTAATTATTTTCAAACGCATGCAATAATAATAAGGTTAAATTCTTTGATTATGATTTCATTATTTTTAATCTTTATATTTTTTTAAAATTTAAAAATCTGCTGCTAATTTGAAATATAATTACAAATTAGTTAAATTAAATTATTTCATTAATTTTTATATTATAGGTTAGTTTTAGATTGAGTTTGTGTTCTTAGTTTGATAATTTTAGCTCAAATAAATAAATTATATTGTTTATGTATTATTTGTGTCAGGATTAAAATTTTTAATTTTAAAAAATTAAATAGATTAAATTTGATCAAATTAGAGTATATGGACTAAACCCACACCTTATGCATAGTATAAGTGCTAACCATATAATTTGACTTAAATTTGAAAGGTAAAATTCTGATTTTGGTCCCTCTTGGTTGTCAACTTTAAGATTGTAGTCCTATTATTTAGTCTGATGTAAACCCAAACAAAACTTTGTAATGACTGGAAACCCATTTTTCTTTAAAACTAAACATCCTTTTCTTTTTCGTTTTGTGTCCCCAGTTCTTTATAAAATCTCCCAAATTCTTTAATATTTCTATTATTTTTCAGATTTACTTTAATCCCCTAAACAGAAAGGAAATAAATACAAAATTATTTAAAAGGAAAGGGAAAGGGATTTATTTTCTCGTATTTATCCAATTTTATAGGGTTACGTTTTTTTGATCGATCTGAGAGAGGGAGGATATGGTTAAGGAAGGCGATTCGAGTGAGTCACGAGTCGGTACCAATGAAGGAGAAGGTGAGGGAGTGATGGTTAACATCCGCTGCTCGAATGGTACAAAATTTACGGTGAGGACCAGTCTCAATTCAACTGTTGGAGTTTTCAAATCTGTTTTGGCTCTGAATTGCGATGTCCCAGCTGATCAGCAACGTTTGATTTATAAAGGGCGAATCTTGAAGGATGATCAAACCCTTCAAAGTTATGGTAAGTTTTAATCGCCTTCAGCTTTTTTATAATTTCATTTTAAGTTGGTTTTCAATTTTTGGGTATTTCCATTTTGGTAGAAATATAAGAAATAACCGAAAATGGTGAAACTTTTGAAACGAATTACTAAATTGTAAGCTTTGAAAGTATCAGCAGACTGCTTAATTTACCAAATGAGGTTTTTACTCTGATAATATGGTGATTTTGGTGGTTTGACTTTTATTTTGTTGTATTTTAGATGGTTTAGATGACCATATATTTTGGTGTTTGAAGATTGTGTGACATGATCACATGTGCTTTCTGTTAGATGGCTATATCCATGTAGTTTGAAGAAAGAGGATTTGTAAGCCTAATCAATTAGTACTACCCTTGATTTGCGAGTCAATGAAAACTGATGTTTTTTTATTTGGTTAATGAGTTATGCTGATTTTACTTCCTAGCTGGTGGAGGTTGGAAAGGTATGAAGTAATTTAACATCTGACCTAAGGCACTTTTTAATGACGGATGGAGATTGTGATGTCATGTGCTTGCTATGCCCTTTGTTCTTTTACCTAAGCAATCTGCATCAAATGTAATTTGTACTAACTGTCCACCTCTTCACGTTCACCATTTTGTCTTAATATTTAATAATCTAAATGGTGGTTCAGTAAACATACGTTCATGTACGATGTATATCTATGTGCATGTTTTTCGCTATATATATATGTGGGATGCTGTATCGAATATTTCCTTTCTTTATACAAAACATTTACATGAGATCTGAAAACAAAAGTGACTAGTATAACTGTATTTGATAACTTTATAATCTAAATGGTGGTTCAGTAAACATACGTTCATGTACGATGTATATCTATGTGCATGTTTTTCGGTATATATATATGTGGGATGCTGTATCGAATATTTCCTTTCTTTATACAAAACATTTACATGAGATCTGAAAACAAAAGTGACTAGTATAACTGTATTTGATAACTTTATAATGCATCATAATATGTTTCGTAGTTCACTAATCACTATCATGATGCGTTAATGCACAAAATTTATAAACAAATGTGTATGTAACGATTATTTTTATTAGACAAATCTATTTCATATGAGGGTTAGAAGTGACTTTGTAATTTATACACCCAGATTTAGATTTTGCTCAAATACTTAATGACTGCTCAACCATTTCACTGTCTTCGCCCTTATTGAAGGTCTGCAAGCTGATCATACTGTGCACATGGTTCGTGGTTTGGCCCCATCTTCATCCATATCTCCTCCTGCGGCTACCACAGATGTTGGAACTCCTAATACTACACCAGGGGTCACACGAGGTGTTGGTTCTAATGAGGGTGCTGGTGTGGGAGTACCCTCATTCCCTGGACTTAATGCACTTGGTGGAAATGGAGGTTTTGGTTTGTTTGGATCTGGACTTCCCGAATTTGAGCAAGTACAGCAACAACTAACTCAAAATCCGAACATGATGAGCGAACTAATGAATGCACCTGCTGTTCAAAGTTTGATGAATAACCCAGAGTTAATGCGTAGTTTGATTGCAAGCAATCCCCAAATGCGTGAGATCATTGATCAGAATCCGGAGCTTGGGCATATACTTAATGATCCTAGCATTCTTCGACAGACATTCGAAGCTGCAAGGAACCCTGAACTCATGCGTGAAATGATGCGAAACACTGACAGGGCTATGAGTAATATTGAATCCTCTCCTGAGGGGTTTAACGTGCTCAGGCGTATGTATGAAAATGTTCAGGAACCATTTATGAATGCTACGGCTGGAAACGACGGAAATAATCCAAGTTCAAACCCATTTGCAGCTTTATTGGGCAATCTAGGTGATTCTCAAGCTAGGGCCACTACTAACAGCACTTCTGCACATGGTTCTGAAACGATTCGGGAACAAACTAACCCAAACACAAATCCTCTTCCTAATCCTTGGGGCAACACTGTTGGTGGTGGTAAGTTTCAGCCTTCTGTACGTCATTAAAGCATATTTCTGTCGAGCCATACTCTGTTTTCCAATGTGCACTTTTTTATTATATGCGCATGCAATTCCTTTTTTAGAGAAGAAAGGCAGAGTAGAATCCAAAATGCTACTGCTTGTCCAAAAAAATAAAAATAAAAAATTCAGAGAATCATGATGCTGAGGCCCTGAGGGTCGAAGTAAGTCTGGTTATGTGGATTTGATCAATGTTTGAAATGAAACATCATACCAAGTTTATTCAGTTGTAGGGTGAATGACTTACTGAGAGTCATCTAAGCATGGTTTGCTTCCCATGTTTGATTTCATGGTTATGATTTTTTGTCTTTTCTCTTGAATTTTGCAATCTGAATGACAAATTCTTTCTTATTCGGGAAGTGTTGTACAGTAAGCTAAAGTGATGTGCCGTATAATCTTTTACCACAGTTGATGCATGGAATCAATATGTTCGGCTGACCTAGAATATAGAAATTGTTTAAAGTGAAATGCTGTACTAAGGTTGTTTGGTTGCATGGAGTAACATGTCCACGTTTGCATGATTTTGAATTACTTTTATCTTTTTTTTATTTGGTTGAAGTTTTCCCATATAAATGGGATTCTTTTATATTTAGGAAAAGAAAAAAAAACTGTTGTAAGTTAAAGCTGAATTTTTTATCAGGTTGGTTGAAGTAGAATATCTAAACCTTTTGTTGTCATTAAATGCAATTTACTACTGTTGCATATGTGTGTTAAATTCTGTGATTTTTTGGAAACATTGTGTTACAAATTGTCAGGGGGGACCCAGACCAATGCTACTGCAAGGTCAAATCCTGCTGGCGATGCTAGGGCACCAGGTCTTGGTGGTCTTGGACTTCCGGTTATGCCGCCCATGTTAAATGGAATGCCTGACGCTTCTCAGTTGACTCAGTTGTTGCAAAACCCAGCTGTATCACAAATGATGCAGAACATAGCATCTAATCCCCAATATATGAATCAGGTACCGAGAAGAATCACTTCAGTCAAGAGATTTTCATTTTGTTTTTATCATTTTTGTTAAGAATCTGCTTTTACTTTTTAGATTATGAATTTGAACCCACAACTACGTGGAATGTTTGATTTGAATCCTCAATTAAGAGAAATGATGCAAAACCCGGAAGTACTTCGTCAGATGTTTTCCCCTGAGACAATGCAGGTATATTATATGCTGTCTGCATCTCTGAGTTCTCTCCTAATAAATGCCTAAATGCTTTCATGACTTTATGGTTTTGGATCTTTCTTTTTCTATAAGGTCACCTACCTGATGGTCTTCTAGGCATGTTAAGTCTGCCCTGCTGGATAGTATCAGATTATTGGATTTATTTTCAAGTACTGTTTTGACATTAAATGTACTTGTTTTCTTTTATTCCTTGCAGCAAATGCTAGCTCTACAGCAATCACTTCTGTCCCCGCTCAATCGACAGCAGTCAACACAGTAAGTCATAGTACCTCTGTCTATTCCAACAGTAACAAAAACGTCAATGGCCTTTTCAACTCTTGCGTTTTGAGGTTGTCCTTGGTACAATACATGCTGCTTTTAGAAACATCAGAATTCTTAATAGAGTCAAATTCTCTGTGCTTTTAAAATGGTAATGTGGTCCTAAGATGATTATATTTAATTTGTTGTTATGATTCATGGTTTAATGTTTACAACTTCTTGACTTTCTTGCAGGGATTCGGCACAGACTGGTGCAACTACAGGTATAGAATAAAAACAAGTCCAAACTGTATTTATAAATTCTCTCAACAAGGGGCACGAAGAGTACTTGAACTGTCCTTGGCTCTCTATAGTTTGCTTTGCCGCTTTCGTTTACCAGTGCTTCTTTCATTTCATCTTTATGCTTTACACTTTATTTTGTTTAACCTCATTTTCAGGTGCTCCAGGTACTGCTGGTCTGGAGTCATTGATGAATTTGTTTGGTGGTCTAGGTGCTGGTGGTCCGAGTGTTCCCAACCAACCTGATGGTTAGCATTCTTATATGTTTCTGCATTTTTATGAATCAGATTCGATACACTTTGGGGTCACCACTCACCACTAACTTTATCTTCTTTCGTTGCCAGTTCCACCAGAAGAACTGTATGCTACACAATTATCACAACTCCAAGAAATGGGTTTCTATGATACAGTAGAGAATATCAGAGCACTACGTGCTACCGCTGGAAATGTCCATGCTGCGGTTGAGAGGCTTCTGGGGAATCCCGGGCCGTAATTGCTCAATATAATGCTCTTAAATTTGAACAAGAACTCTCATGTAAGACGTGTAAGATTAGTTGATTTAGCCTGCTGCCTTGGCAAAACCTCAGATTATACCGATTCATTTTCGGGCATGTTTACGTAGTTTAATGAGCTAGTAAACACGATGATATACCCTGAGAACTTGATATTGGCCTCTATGCATTCTTGGATCTTGCCTATGTCCATAAGCCTTGGATTAATCTTTTTTATCACCTAATTTTTAAGAACTTGATGCTTGTAGCATTTTTAATTTATGTTCTCTGTTGTTTTCTTATTCTGTAGAATCTTACAGTAAATTTTACTCAAAAATCGAGTATGAAGTCGAACTGCGACTAGGCTATTCCAGCATTCGATTTTTGTTCAGCAGCCTGAAGACAAGGAAGAAGTTGGGTTATGAATCAATTAATCCAACTTGGCCCATGGATGTTTTCTTTGGTTAATCCCCAATTTGGCCACTACTGTTGAATCGTATTATTTAGTGTAAACTGCAAAATAATAGTCACTGTATTTTAAAGCATTTGCATTTTGGTTACTGAACTTCTAATACTTGCAATACAATCATTGGTTTTTCAATTCATCGTCATTATAATTATTATCGTTAAGGAATTTTGACGTGACATATTAAAGTTATCTTCTTCCATCAAAATTCCTAAGCTTCTCAACTAGGCAATTGTCAATCTCCTTTTTTTCAATGTTTTTCTAATCTTCGTTATCTCTTAATACAACACTTAGGGGCTGTTTGTTTACTTCAGAATGATTAAGCGTTGAATGATTCAAATGTTGAATGATTCAGAGGCTCTGAATGGTTTGGCTCTGAATGTGACATGCTGTTTGATAACTGACTCTGAATGATTCAGAATGTACTTCTATGCTGAATCATTCAGCACTGTTTTGCTGAATCAGACAGCACTTAATCATTCAGAGGTACGAAACAAACGCGTTGAATGCTGAACGTTTCAGCATTCAGCGCTGAATAATTCCATTAAGAGGCAAACAAACAGCCCCTTCCTATATTAAAATTTTCAATATCTACCAAACATCATCAAGAGAAGAAAGAATCAATCTGAATCTCATCTTAATCTTTAAGAATGGTGGTTGTTGATTTCAAGTTTGAGAAACTTAAGATTTTAGTGGGGGGAAATGACTTTGTTGTGTCAAGTCACTATTTCTTAACGATAGTCGACAGTAGTGATTGTAACGAAAGCGAATTAAAAGTTTAATGATTTTATTGTAAGTTTTGAAAGTTTGATAATCAAAATACAAGCATCCTAAACGTTAGGTAACTATTTTGTAATTTACCTTATTATTTATTTGGATTAGCAACAGTGGTAAACTTACGAGTTTCATCCGTGTACGGTGTGCCATTTTCAATTTGAAGATTTCTTAATTTGAATTACATCTCAGTGCCTCATAATTTGGACTGTCTTTTTTTTCTCCTTAAAATTTCACATTATCTGACCAATGTAATTTTTTAACAAAATATGAGACCCCCGATTTTTAGTAGTTATATAAATTCTGGTTATATCTGAACTTTATTCAAGTTGAACTCCTAATCAACTAATGGAATTTGTTAATGTTATTAACTTGGACTTAAACATAACATTAATAATAATGAGAGGATTGAATTATATTAAATTAAAATATAGAGACTGAATCCTGAATAACGAACAAGGATAAAACCATAATTTGACCTATTGACAATTGTTAGAAAGGTTTGGGGAATTTCAATAAATGCTCCAAAGATCAGGGGTGCCACGCAGAAAATTACGAAGACCCGTTAATGAAACTTGAAAAATAATTAAAAAAGCACAAGGACTAATCAGTAAATTGAACTACTTGGTTAGAGAGGCAAAGTTCCTTGCTTTTGAAACCTATCTTCTTTGTCTCTCTTATTTTCCATCTTTCTCCGCGTTTTCAATGACCTAAGGTAAATGTCTTATCCAATTTTTTTTTTTAATTCTTAATCTTCTTCACATCTCTCATTTATAGCAGTTCAATCTCCTTAATACCTGCCTTCTCGCTTTCATTCGTTTAGTAATTTTGTGTAGTTGTTTAGAATATGATCAACTTAAATAAATATTTCGATTTTTGTTCAAATTTCTGCATTTTGATTCAATGGGTAATATTCTCTCAATGCATTTTACAGAGTCCAAGTTGGAAATTTTGATTAATGCGTTAGATGGAACACCCAAGTCTCTGGGTCTTTTAAAATTTTGCAATCTGTAATGTGTTTTTTGTTGATATAGTTCAAAGGAAATTGAAAGAATGCTGTTGTTAGTGTGCATGCGTTTTTCTTCATATTTGATCCTTTGTTTTGGTCTGTTAGTTTCTGCTTTTGGTTTATGTAATCTACAATTCTGTCATTTATTTGTGAAAAAATTCTTTGTTAAATTGTCATTGTAATGCGAGGTTTGTTTCCTATTTCTATGAAAAGAAAGTTAAACCTAAATCGATGCAGAATTTAATGAATTTCAATTTTTAATTTGGTTTCAAGTTGTAGCCCCAGTACTGATACTTTGATCGATCGATCTGTTTAGTCATTAGTTTTAATTTGGATTCTTTTGTTATAACCACGGTCCTCTTACCAGAATCAAACATTATCAGATGGTTCAGCAAATGATAGACTCTAAATTCAGTGAATTCGGACTCGTGAATCCAGTGAATAACTCACCCGCTTGTGATAAGCAATGTCCAGTTGGTGCAAAGAAGACACCGTTGAGAGATCTCCAGAACGAAAATAGGGTTGTACCCGACTCCACGGGAAGCTCCCCATTTTCTAAAGATAGAGGAATTTGTATTGATCCTATCAAGGTCTCTGGAACTAAGAGAGCATCTCCTGAATGTCCTCTGAGCCCCTCACAATGCCAATCTCCGAGCAATACTGCTGCAAATGGACCCCTTGTCTATGTCCGGAGAAAATGTGAAACCGAATTAGCCAAAAGCAGTGCTTTTGATTGTACCGGCACAAGTAATTTCCAACAGATGAGGCAAGTTACACAACCGGAGGAAATTTACCTACTAAAATCCAAAATAAAGGAGTCGAAAGTTTCTTGTTCTCCAGCATTTGCACCACTTCCGATGGCATCCTTAACAAGTTCATCTGCCAAACCTTCAGTACCATTACCTCTTGGTAAATCTGCTACAAAATTAACACCCTTAGACTCCAATCAACTTCCAGTTGTTGCCACTACCCCTTTGTTCGATTGTCCGAAAGGAATTAGTGAACTTCATTGGGAAGAGCGATATTATCACTTGCAGATGCTACTGAAAAAGTTGGACCAATCCAATCTAGAGGATTATACCCAGAGTATGTCCATGTGATGAATCAATCTTTACCATATTCTACTCTTTCGGTTATAAAATTCTTACTATACTGTATGTCAAAAAAAAAATCTTATAATACTGATTTACAATCTATTCATTTTTTTCTTGTCAGTGCTTCGATGTTTTTCTGCAGTCAAACTCAGCAGACATGCTGTTGAGCTGGAAAAAAGATCAATTCAGCTCTCACTGGAGGAAGGTAATTCATCTCTGTGTGCGCTTCTTCTTCTTCTTTTCCAGCATTTAACATTATGCCTAAATTTATTCGGTTTTTACGAGTTCATTGTATGCCGTATTTCTAACATACCACCCTTTGCAACTGGGAAATGGTATGGTGTCTACAATCTTCGTTAGCTGTCATGATTTAGTATTTACGGGCTTGAATTCCTATGGTGCCATCCATTTCCTTTATTTGATCTTTCAGCATCTTTGACTATATTTATACATCATGGATCTGATATAATCTAATCTTTCCTTGTCCCCAGCGAAGGAGTTGCAGCGTGTCTCCATTTTAAACGCCCTCGGGAAAACTACGAAAATGGCTCCAGCACCCATCACTCAAACAGATCAGTCATGCAAATGAAAGGGGATCAAACTACAAGGTAGTAAGTGTGGTGAAAAGTTGTAGCCTATCTATAGAGTGAATGCACCAACTCAGTTCATCTTCTGTGTATTTTTCTTAGTAAAAGCTGTGGGAAATTATCAAATTATTGTGGTGAAATGATCCTCTTTATCTACTATTAAGCCTAATGCTTCCTGTTAAATTTCCATTGTTTTCTTTTTAACTTTTGGGATTAACTATATAGGGTTTGGCTAAATACAAATTGAAGATATATTTTTCGGAAATAATTTTCCCCAAAACAAAAGAAAGAAAGATTATTAGTATGAGACACACGTGAAGGGGTGTAAATGAATCGGGTTTGAATGATCAAAGTTGTGTTTATGTACGTTCATATTCGGTTTTTGTTCGTTTAAATTTTTTAATATTATATCCGTGACCGTTTATTTATTTTTAAAAGTATTTGTATTCGGTTTGTTTAGTGTTTGTGAACATGTTAGTTTAATGTCCGTAAACATGTTTAATATTTGTGAACATGTTCTTCAAAATGGTGAAATTATGCCACTAAAGCTCCTTAGGCTTCATATAATCCTTAAGCTCCTTGGGCTTCTTAGTTTAAACTTCAAAATTCTTAACGTGTTTAATTTAGTCTCTATTCTTATCAATATTTAAAATGTAATAAAATAAAAGAAAAAAGAGAACCGAGTAAATGAGTTTATAAATGAATTGATAAACGAGTTTGTAAACGAGTTTGTTCATGAACATAAACAAATCGAACATACATTTGTTTGTGTTCGTTCATTTATTAAATGAACATATTTTTTTATTTATACTCATTTATTTAGTTTAACAAACTAACATAAATAAACATTACACAATCAGTTTATCAATTATTCTATTCATTTACACCCCTCTACACGTGGCAAACGTGTGAGCATCATTTATTTTTGTAAACAAACATTTTATTTTAAATAAAATAAGATTTTAATTTTTAAAAATATATATACTTTTAATCCCCTCTATAAATAAAAAAAAAAACTTTTTATCCATGAACAAAGTCAGGCTCAACCGTGTGCAGCAAGGCACGTTTTAAACTTGGTGAAAAGCACTGAAGCATAATCCAAACGTAACCACCCCATGTTTCCGACATCCAACTGAAAAAAACCGCCCACTTCATAACTTCCCTGTCCCATAACGCAAGTAACTGCCAACACTTCTACATAAACAGGACATCAACCATTTTTACAAATTTTCCCTCTTTCAACTCTCCATTGATGTCTTCTGAAAATGAACGAAATCACCGAATCTGATCCCGGATTTCGATTCCTTTCTTCTGTTACTCAACATAACATCCCGGACTTGCCTTCTTTGCCCAGCAATGTTGTGAGTTACGAACCGAAGCCCCGGAAGAAACGCTCCAAATTGATAAAGATTGGTGTTGGTGGATTCCCGACTAGTTCTAGCACCGTTTCCAGGCCTAAATATGCCAAAAAACCTGACCCTTCTGCACCAAAGATTACACCACCTTGTAGTGAATGTGGGAAGAAGTTTTGGTCATGGAAAGCACTTTTTGGACACATGAGATGTCACCCTGAGCGACAGTGGCGTGGAATTAACCCCCCTCCGAATCATTGCCGTCCTGTCAAACCGACAAATAGTACGGAGGCCTTGATGACGGAGGACGAACACGAAGTTGCAGCATCCTTATTGATGCTGGCTAATAGTGCCCCCGCCAGTGAGAGCAAATGCGGTACAAGTTATAAACCCGGGGTTCAAGAAACCGAAATTTTCCCCATAAACTTCCAGTTCGAATGCTCGAGTTGCAAGAGGGTTTTCGGGTCACGTCAAGCACTGGGAGGGCACAGGGCTAGCCACAAGAACGTCAAGGGTTGTTTCGCGATAACAAGAAGTGACGGCTACGATGACGACGACATGGCTAAAGAAAATGTGGAAGACAATAGTAGGTTGATGATAGTTTGGGGTCACAAATGCAGCGTTTGCTTGAGGGTGTTCTCTAGCGGTCAAGCCTTGGGTGGGCATAAGAGGTGCCATTGGGAGAAAGGGGACGATGAGACATCACTGAACCAAGGGCTCAACCTTTTGGCAGCAAAGCAAGATTGTGGCTTGGACCTGAATTTGCCCGCTCCTGTTGAAAATGATTCATCTCCTTCATATTCTTCGACCTTAGCTTTGGATTTAAGGTTAAGTCTGTAAGGATTAAGCATCTTTGGTAAAGTTTTATGTGACTTGTAACCTAGTATTAGAATTATTCTCTATACTGATATATATATTCATTAGTTTCTGCAACAAAAAAAAACCTTGTATTGCCTGTGCTCGGAAATTTATATGAATTCAAAGCACATAATTGATAATCTGCAACCTGAAGGAAGAACAAATTTGTTTCTTCAAACACAAGTTATTAATCAAACCAGTAACAGGAACATCAATTTTCTTAATGAAATCTCTACCAAATACACATATAATTTCTGGGTTTCTTTTTATCTATCTTTTTTAGAATTAACAATGGAGATTTCGTCACTGATCCACCTGCCCTCTGGGAAATGATAAAATCTGTTGAGTGGAAGTCAATGATTCCAGATTTGTTAATAAATTCTGAATCTAATATTAAAATCTTCCAGGTATCTTTCATTGATCCAAGCAGTAAATAACAATTATTAGAAAGTGTCAGCATGAATGCATTGCATTATCTGGAACAATACAGTCCGTCCCTGTAAACTTCACAGCCCAACATTTTTTTAATAGGGTTGACTTTTTATTAATGGGCCAATGCGTCACGTAATCACCAACTCTCGTATCTATTCTAAACTCAAACTCTCCCTGTGCTCAATAATACACTATAATATGCATGATTAAGGTATATTAAAAGTTTATATATTATATTTAAATGTTTATTTTTACTATAAAATAACATTTTAGTCTTCATATTACAAGTGAACGTGTGTCATGTATTAACTAAAAATAGAAGCATCAACTTAGATCATTTTTATTTACATGCTTTTAAAATGTACATTGAATAAGTTACTCTTATTTTTTCAAGAGGGATCAATTTACTCAATTTTAAAACTGACAAAGACCGAAAGAGTGTTTAAACCAAGAATATTTAAATCAACTATCTATAATTTTAAACTTTTGAACCAAAATATTTATTTACTTTCCATGTATACAATGACTAAAATAAATATTTTTAGGAACAATTTCTACTTAAAAGAAGGAAGAAAGGAAATTTTGCTTGTATTGGACTTACAATTTAGGCGAGAGAAAATATGTCAACTGAGAGCTTTTAACCATTTATTCTATAGATTATTTACTAAAATAAATCTTTTTATATTAGAGGAAGTAGAAGTTTAAAATGTTTTTGTTTATAATGAAATAATTAAACAAAATTTTAAATATAATATATGAACTTTTAATGCTCTTTAATCTAACATGGATTCTTCTAGGAAAGTAAGTTCAAATATATAATTTTTAAATCAAAATCAATTTGATTCAATTTAATTAATTTAACTGATTGAATCAACTAAGGTTAATTTAATGGATTAAAGTATAGGATATAATTTATTAATCGTAGCAACCGAGATCTCTCTTATGAGTACGTAAGCAGAATCCCATTAATTAACATGCCGATTGGTGATTTTAAATTGATTTTTGAAATCTTTACACCACATGTGTAACCCCCTAGACCCGGCCTATGCGTTTCGACTAAGTCTAGTGGATCACATTATGATTATTAAAGACATTTTCCGAAATCGTTATTCTATCAATATAAAATCACATTATAAATAACATGAAATTATAAACAAATTATACTATCAAAATCCAACTCGTAAATATAGTACCAATAAATAATAATTTAATTTAAAACATGTCTTCAAATTCAAAATCACAATAAACCGATCAGTACTAGCAAAAGAGTCATCATTATAAAATCCGATATTTAAAATAAGGTCCATGTCACCAAAATAAAGTCAACTTGCAAGATAAAAACATTACAATCTGATTTACTTCAAGAGATATGTTGATCCTCCAAGTGCTCGAACCGAGGTATCTAACCAACAGTATCTGAAAGGGGGAAAACATTTTCAAAAGGTGAGCTAGGCTCAGTGTGTCCCAACATTTCCATAAAATGTCAATAGGTACAAATCATAGTCCAGTAATCTCACAAATTCGTAAAAGAGTTTAACTTTTGAAAATCATAGTTTAAACTCTTTTCTGGTACACCATCAGTAGTTCTCAAAATTATTTTCCATATAGCTTACTTTATGCACATAGCAAAAAGAAAGCCGACTTAAGGATAAGCTCTGAAGCTTGTATCCTTAAGCCCAAGTCAATAAGTCCATATAGCTTACCCAAAGCACACAGCAAAGGAAAGCCGACCTAATGAAACATCTTGGGGCCCTCAAGAGTCACATTAGGCCCATTTAGCTTGATCAGAGCTATTCCATCGTAATTCAATTCCAAAATTCAATTGCACCGTGACATAAATTCCATAAATCCAAAAACATGGTAATCATATACCATTTCAAAACAAAAATTAGATAGCAGCCATATTCCATAAATTGTCACATTAAATTGGTGCATCCATAAAACAATAACCAATGAATTCAGTATACCATATATTAAAACCAATAAAATAGTTCAGTAATAAGTAGGGAACATACCTCGACAATAGGTTCAAATAGCAAATCTACTGATTGCTAGTTTCACCACGCTCTGCTACAGTTTTCGAACGCGTGAATAATGGCACACGTGGTTTAACTGATCTAGAAGAGCTGGGTCGAGTTGTCGAACGATCCGGAGAGTCTCTTGTACCTTCAAACAATAATAATCTATCAGTCCCAAATCCTATTTAATTGTTCAAAACTAGACTTCTTAAGTATATAAGCATTTTTCGGGTTTGACTATCAATTTGGGGTATTTCGAGTCTGAATTTGGCCAAACGAATTGCGGAATCGGAATCAGGACGTCGAAAAACATAAAGTATGACAGCGGAAACGGATTTGGCACGTCGAAAACTATCAGGATAGTTATACTCGGAAAAGATTAACGGTCGTTTAATGCTCGGTCAAAGCCATTTTAAGTTTTGGTCAAAGAAAGTCAATGGTCAACAGTTAACGGTCAACGGTCAACGGTCCGATCGGGTCGGGTCAACGGTTGGGTCGGGTCGGTCGGGTCAGACCGGTCAAACCGGTTCGAACCGGTTGAAACCGGTCAAACCGGTCAGAACCGGTTGAAAACCGATTAAACCGGTTTCCAGCAGCCACTCGCCCTGCGGCGGCGCGTGTGGCGCGTGAGGCATCCTCTGGGGCCCTAAAAATCCCGAAAAAATTTCTTAAAATTATTTTGAGCGATTTCGAGATACTTACAATGATCGGTTCAAATTTTTGAACGGCGGAGAGCTCGATTTCAAATCGGCTGAATCTTTGACTGCACCACCTCCTCACGCGCCGCCGTCTACGGCGGACAAGGTTGACACCGGTGAACTCGGAACGGCACAAGGAACACGATGGTGCGGGAGGTGTCGTAAACGGAGCAACGATCAGCGGTGAATTTAAGATTTTCTCGGCGATAGAGCTAACAAAACCGTCGCTACTTTGACTGAAAATTCCCGACGTTTGGCCTCGCTTCAATTAATTTGAAGGGTTTGTTCCTCGCTCGATGATGAACACAACGGTGGTTTCAAAACAACGATCGGAATTCGGACGGCGTCGGAATCGAGTTTGGAAGTTGTGTGCGTGAGGAAGGATTTGTGAAATTGATTTCTGTTTTTCAAAACAGAAATCACGCATATAACAATTGCCTGCCGACACTCCAAGGTTAAATTCAGGGCTTGGTCCCTGAATTTTCTTTAACTTTAAAACAAGCTCCAAGTTTTAAAATCTTTCAATTCAGTCCCAAATTTTCGCCAAATTTTCACAATTAAACCCTCTAATTTCAATTAAATATTATTTTGAAAATCGGGTTGTTACAATTCTCCCCCTCTACAAGAAATTTCGTCCTCGAAATTTACCTTATGAGAATAGTTGAGGAAACTGAGCCTCCATTGACTCCAATGTCTCCCAAGTAGCTTCTGAGGGGCCTCGATTACTCCACTGAACTTTGACCATTGGAATTCGCCTATTCCGAAGAACTCGTTCATCTCTCTCTAAGATCTGAATGGGCTCCTCTTCATATGACAAATCAGGTCTCAGCTCTACTTCTTCAACCTGAATAATGTGACCTGGATCTGGACGGTATCTCCTCAACATTGATACATGAAAGACATCATGAATACGACTTAGCTCAGAAGGTAACTCAAGCTGATATACAACAGGTCCTACCCTCTTCAAGATACGAAATGGTCCAATAAATCTTGGACTCAATTTACCCTTACGCCCGAATCTCAATACTTTCTTCCAGGGTGAAACTTTCAAAAAGACCCGATCTCCCACTTCAAACTGTATATCCTTCCTTCTTTGATCTGCATAAGATTTCTGCCTATCAAATGCCTCTTTCAGACGGTCACGGATTAATCTGACTGTGTCCTCCGTCTCTCGCACTAACTCAGGTCCCAACGTTTTCCTATCACGCAACTCAGTCCAATAGATCGGAGTGCGACATTTACGCCCATAGAGCGCTTCATAGGGTGTCATACGAATGCTGGTCTGATAACTGTTATTGTAAGCAAATTCAGCCAACGGCAAAAAGTTCTCCCAACTACCATGAAAATCGATTACGCAACCCCGCAACATATCCTCCAGAATCTGAATTACTCTCTCAGATTGACCATCAGTTTGTGGATGAAATGATGTACTATAATCCAATCTTATTCCCAAAGCCGTATGTAACGCCTTCCAAAATCTCGAAGTAAATCTCGGATCTCGATCATAAATAATAGATAATGGAACACCATGCAGTTTGACAATCTCTGAAATATACAATCTTGCCAGCTTATCCAAAGTATAATTTACTCGCACAGGAATGAAGTGAGCTGACTTTGTAAGTCTGTCAACAATCACCCAAACTGAATCTTTTTTCGAAGGAGTCATAGGCAAGCCAGTAACAAAATCCATAGTAATACGCTCCCATTTCCATTCAGGAATCTTGATAGGCTGTAACAAACCTGATGGATGTTGATGTTCTGCCTTAACTTGCTGACAAGTCAAACACCTAGCCACAAAGTCAGATATGTCTTTCTTCATACCAATCCAATAATACCTCTCTCTCAAATTCCGGTACTTCTTATCTCCTCCGGGGTGCATAGCTTATGGACTACTATGAGCCTCAGTAAGGATAGTCTGCCTCAACTCAGCATCATCAGGCACACAATATCTACCTTTAAAGCATAAAACTTTATCCTGATCAATTGCGTAATCTGAGTTTGTCCCCTGCTCTACTTGCTCAAAGATGGAAAGCAAGGAGCTATCAAGGGGCTGCTTAGCTTTGATCTCATCAACCAAGGTCGGCTTAACTTGCAATTCTGCTAACAAAGTGCCATCGTCATATAAATTCATCTTGGCCATTAAAGACCTCAACTCCGATACCGTCTTTCGACTCAAAGCATCTGCTACAATGTTAGCTTTATCAGGGTGGTAATCTATCACGCAATCATAATCCTTTAGAAGCTCTAACCAGCGACGCTGTCTCAAATTAAGTTCCTTCTAGATCAGAAGATACTTTAAGCTCTTATGATCTGTGAAAATGTAACACTTCTCTCCATAAAGATAGTGTCTCCAAATCTTCAAGGCAAAAATTACTGCTGCCAACTCTAAATCGTGAGTAGGATAGTTACTCTCATGCGGCCGCAGCTGACGGGATGCATAAGCCACCACCTTACTTTCCCACATTAAAACACAACCAAGTCCTGAATGTGAAGCATCACTATACACTGTAAAATCCTTCCCGGACTCTGGTTGAATCAACACCGGTGCTTGAGTCAAAACCGCCTTTAATTTCTCAAAGCTCTCCTGTTGTGCCTCGCCTCAGTCAAACAGCACATTCTTCCTTAACAACTTTGTCAAAGGAGAAGCAATGATCGAGAAGCCCTCAACAAAACGTCGATAATAACCAGCCAAGCCCAAGAAACTGCGGATTTCAGATACGTTCTTAGGTCGTTTCCAATTCATAATAGCCTCTATCTTGCTGGGATCATCCTGAACACCTCGCGCAGAAATAATATGCCCCAGAAATGACACTTCTTGAAGCCAAAACTCACACTTGCTTAGTTTGGCATATAAACGATGCTCTCTCAAAGTCCGCAGAACGATCTTCAAATGCTCGTCATGTTCTGCCTCAGTACGAGAATAGATCAGAATATCGTCAATGAAGACCACCACAAATTGATCCAAATATGGTCGGAACACCCGATTCATCAAATCCATGAAAGCTGCAGGAGCGTTCGTCAAACCAAAAGGCATCACTAAAATTCATAATGACCATATCTAGTGCGAATGGCCGTTTTTGCAACATCAGATCCTTTAACTTTCAATTGATAATACCCCGAACGAAGATCAATCTTAGAGAATACAGTAGCTCCTCGCAATTGATCAAATAAGTCATCAATCCTGGGTAATGGGTATTTATTCTTGACCGTCATCTTGTTCAATTTCCGATAGTCAATACATAATCTTAGCGACCCATCCTTCTTTTTCACGAATAGAACTGGAGCTCCCCATGGTGAAGTACTATGTCGGATAAATCCTCGATCGAATAATTCTTGCAATTGGACTTTCAACTCCTTAAGTTCCTTTGGAGCCATACGATAAGGTGCCATAGAAATAGGTGAAGATCCTGGATAAGTCTCAATCTCGAACTCTACCTCTCTATCAGGAGGTAACCCAGGCAACTCCTCCGGAAAAACATCAGGAAACTCGCTAACTGTACGAATCTCCTCGATCGTGGACAATGCACCTTTGGTGTTCAAAATACAAGCAATGAAGGTCTCATATCCCTTCCGGATCATATGATCAATTTCCATCGCTGAAACTATATTGGAGAGATAACCACGTCGTTCACCAATTAACACAACAGTCCGACCATCTGAAGTCTTTAGAGTAGCCCGCTTGTATTCGCAATCCAACTTTACCTTGTGTTTATTCAACCAATCCATTCCAAGAATTAGATCGAGCTCCCCTAAAGGAAGTTCCATAAGATCAGCGAGAAAAATTTCTCCCTGAACCTCGAGAGGACAACGCCGAAATACTTTATTCACTAATACCGCTTGTCCTACTGGACTTGTAACTGTAACAGTATTTTCAGTGTTCTCGATCAGAATCTGAAGGTTTCGAGATACTGAGCTCGATACATAGGAGTGAGTGGAGCCATTGTCCAATAATGCAAAGTATGGGGTAGAATAAATAGTAAATGTACCTGCAATAACCTCAGGCTCATCTCTGTCATCACGATGTCTAGTTGCATAAACTAAAGCTGGTTGTCTAGCCTCAGAAGCTGTTGGCCCTCTATTTTGCTGAGGTCGGGCTCTACTGTCTGTCCTGGACGCTGATCATCGAGTCTTTCCTTGACTACGATCTCTAATTGGGGTCTGTACTGTAGTATACGAACGCACAGGAGTTTGGGTAGTGGTCTGCTCAAACGAAACTAACTGAGGACAATCCCTCCGATAATGACCACTAGATCCACACTGATAGCAAAGACCCATCTTCTTACGACACTCTCCTGAGTGTTGTTTACCACAATACTCACAAAGGGGCCCATTATAATACGACGAGGAACCGCCTCGACTGACAGCTAAAGGTGAGGATGCTGCAGGACTGAAACATGTATTGCTTCTCTGAGGGGCTGAAGTACAAGTCCTCTTCCCGGACTGTGCTGATGACTCCATCGGGCCTGAAAATTTCTTAGATCGATCTTGATCAACACGCTCTCTACCAGAAACTAAAACCTCCACCTCTTCCGCATCTTTGGCTCTGCCCACCAGCACATCAAATATCTCATCCTGATGGGTTACAACTTGCCTATGCAGCTCGTATCTGAGTCCAAGGGTAAATTTACGACATCGATCTCTCTCCGTAAGTACCATACTGAATCCATACTTCAGCAACTTCAGGAACTCGATCTCATATTCAGAAACAATCATGTCTCCCTGAACCAGGTCTTGAAACTGTTGTCGTCTCTGAGCTAAGTAGCGCTCTCCCAGAAAACGGCTCCGAAAACGATCCTTAAAGAAATTCCAGGTCAAACGATCGGTAGGAACACTACTGGTCACTGACTCCCACCAAGTGTAGGCATTGTCATCTAACATCGCCACAGCACCCTGATATCTCTTAGTTGAGTCCAAACCCAACTGATCCATGCGTCTCTCTGTATCCTGGAGCCAATCATCAGCTTCAGTAAGAGCTCCACCTATCTGTCCCCCAAAAGTTCTAACTCCATTGGCAATCAAAGTCTGCGAAATAGGAACCTCAGATACAACACCAGTAGCTCTGACTGCTCCCTGTATTAACTGCAGAAATTGTCTACCAAAATTCTCATCCAAAGAAACTCCGGTAGACTCTGACTCAATATCGGTCGCTCTTATTATCGGTGTAGTCATGCCAATACCAGCGGCAGGAGGCAGATCCGTTGGGGTTGTAGGAGCATGATCACCTATCGGAGGTGGGGGATCTACCCGTATCTCATCGATCGGATCTGCGAATCTAGCCACTCGACCTCATCCACGGCTAGTTCGACGACCACGTCTAGCACTCATTTTGATGGATCTCAAGTTTACTACAGAAGATAAAACTTAGGGTTAGATAAGCACTTGGAGTCTCAAACATAGTTAAAATCTTAATAACTTTGTGACATGGCCTTAGTAACTCATTTTGTAAAATATTTCAAAACCGTATTTTCAATGTGGACTCATATACAGTCCGAGGGTTAAAAACCAAAAGCTCTGATACCAATAAATGTAATCCCCTAGACTCGGCCTATGCGTTTCGACTAAGTCTAGTGGATCACATTATGATTATTAAAGACATTTTCCGAAATCGTTATTCTATCAATATAAAATCACATTATAAATAACATGAAATTATAAACAAATTATACTATCAAAATCCAACTCGTAAATATAGTACCAATAAATAATAATTTAATTTAAAACATGTCTTCAAATTCAAAATCACAATAAACCGAGCAGTACTAGCAAAAGAGTCATCATTATAAAATCCGATATTTAAAATAAGGTCCATGTCACCAAAATAAAGTCAACTTGCAAGATAAAAACATTACAATCTGATTTACTTCAAGATATATGTTGATCCTCCAAGTGCTCGAACCGAGGTATCTAACCAACAGTATCTGAAAGGGGGAAAACATTTTCAAAAGGTGAGCTAGGCTCAGTGTGTCCCAACATTTCCATAAAATGTCAATAGGTACAAATCATAGTCCATTAATCTCACAAATTCGTAAAAGAGTTTAACTTTTGAAAATCATAGTTTAAACTCTTTTCTGGTACACCATCAGTAGTTCTCAAAATTATTTTCCATATAGCTTACTTTATGCACATAGCAAAAAGAAAGCCGACTTAAGGATAGGCTCTGAAGCTTGTATCCTTAAGCCCAAGTCAATAAGTCCATATAGCTTACCCAAAGCACACAGCAAAGGAAAGCTGACCTAATGAAACATCTTGGGGCCCTCAAGAGTCACATTAGGCCCATTTAGCTTGATCAGAGCTATTCCATCGTAATTCAATTCCAAAATTCAATTGCACCGTGACATAAATTCCATAAATCCAAAAACATGGTAATCATATATCATTTCAAAACAAAAATTAGATAGCAGCCATATTCCATAAATTGTCACATTAAATTGGTGCATCCATAAAACAATAACCAATGAATTCGGTGTACCATATATTAAAACCAATAAAACAGTTCAGTAATAAGTAGGGAACACACCTCGACAATAGGTTCAAATAATAAATCTACTGATTGCTGGTTTCACCACGCTCTGCTACAGTTTTCGAACGCGTGAATAATGGCACACGTGGTTTAACTGATCTAGAAGAGCTGGGTCGAGTTGTCGAACGATCCGGAGATTCTCTTGTACCTTCAAACAATAATAATATATCAGTCCCAAATCCTATTTAATTGTTCAAAACTAGACTTATTAAGTATATAAGCATTTTTTGGGTTTGACTATCAATTTGGGGTATTTCGAGTCTGAATTTGGCCAAACGAATTGCGGAATCGGAATCAGGACGTCGAAAAACATAAAGTATAACTTTTCGAAAATTCAGAGTCTTGGTCAAAGTCAAAGTCAACTACTTTGACCATCGATTTGGATTCCTTCGGGTTCGAATTTGACAAAACGGACAGCGGAAATGGATTTGGCACGTCGAAAACTATCAGGATAGGTATACTCGGAAAAGATTAACGGTCGTTTAATGCTCGGTCAAAGCCATTTTAAGTTTTGGTCAAAGAAAGACAACGATTAACGGTCAACGGTCAACGGTCGAGTCGGGTCGGGTCGGGTCAACGGTCGGGTCGGGTCAACGGTCGGGTCGGGTCAACGGTCAGGTCGGGTCAGATCGGTCAAACCGGTTCAGACCGGTCAAACCGGTTGAAACCGGTTTCCAGCAGCCACTTGCCACGCGGCGGCGCATGTGGCGCGTGAGGCATCCTCCGGGGCCCTAAAAATCCCGGAAAAATTTCTTAAAATTATTTTGAGCGATTTCGAGATACTTACAACGATCGGTTCAAATTTTTGAACGGCGGAGAGCTCGATTTCAAATCGGCCGAATCTTTGACTGCACCACCTCCTCACGCGCCGCCGTCTACGGCGGACAAGGTTGACACCGGTGAACTCGGAACGGCACAAGGAACACGATGGTGCGGGAGGTGTCGTAAACGGAGCAACGATCAGCGGTGAATTTAAGATTTTCTCGGCGATAGAGCTAACAAAACCGTCGCTACTTTGACTGAAAATGCCCGACGTTTGGCCGCGTTTTGCTTCAATTAATTTGAAGGGTTTGTTCCTCGCTCGATGATGAACACAACGGTGGTTTCAAAACAACGATCGGAATTCGGACGGCGTCAGAATCGAGTTTGGAAGTTGTGTGCGTGAGGAAGGATTTGTGAAATTGATTTCTGTTTTTCAAAACAGAAATCACGCATATAACAATTGCCTGTCGACACTCTAAGGTTAAATTCAGAGTTTGGTCCCTAAATTTTCTTTAACTTTAAAACAAGCTCCAAGTTTTAAAATCTTTCAATTCAGTCCCAAATTTTCGCCAAATTTTCACAATTAAACCCTCCAATTTCAATTAAATATTATTTTGAAAATCGGGTTGTTACAACATGCGCTGATATAAAAGTATGGGTCAACAACCCGAAAGCAATTTCTGGTTACTCCATGCACTACAAATTATAATTTATACATTTATCCATAAATATTTGGATCCAAAATTAACAAATTTTCCATTATTTCCTTTTTTCTAAAAAATATTTAAAAAAATATTAGTGAGAGAAGTAGAGATGGTAATAAGTTAGATGGGTTTATCCCAATGTGATCTGACTCGAGAAATATAAACTCTCTATTCGTATTCGAAATGATTTGAATTTAAGGAAATTCCATCTGACTTGAATTTTAAGGTAAAATTCGTATTTGATCAAACCCGATTCGACTCAAATATATAAAAGAAAATATTATTTGTATTTTACAAAATAGAGGCTTAATTGAAAACAAATGTAAATAGGGAAATATTATTGTATTATACTTAAATATATAAAAGAAAATTATATTTTTATCTCAGGCCGGACCATATAAGAGATTTTTCATCTTAAAACGGAACTGAACCTAACTTAATCCGATCTTACTCTTTACAAAATTTGACCCCACTCACATCATTTTCTTTTAAAACAATACTATAAAATCGAATTAGGTCTAAACTTATTGGATTCAGATCAAATTACTATAATATAGAGAAGAGGTTAAAATGGTTAAGGACAGCAACAAGTCCATTATGGCCTTAGGGTTTACTTTTAAATAATTATATATTTTATTGATTGTACTAACCTTAAAATTTTATTTATGTTTATATATATATATATATTTATATAATTTTTATATTATTAATATATGTGTTTAATTTTAAAGATATTTCTGGATGTATAACTGATTGAAGAGTATGGAAGCATGATGGAGTCGTGAATGAATAAATTTAATTGGGAGATTTGAGATGTTTTATTTTTAAGGTAAAAATTGAGTGTGTTTCCTGTAAAGCAAACAAGGGCTTGGCTGCCTGTGTTTGAGGAACCCTTGTTTTCTGCTAAATCATCATCTTCTTAATTGCTGCTCTTAATTAAATTATATATGCTTAAGACATTAATTAGTCATAATTATAATTAAATAATGAATTATACTAATATGTGGGTAATAGAGTGTATGCGGCGACTCGAGAGGCAGATTAGAGGGAGAGGAGAGGTCGTGGCTATGTCGACGGCTTCCCGGGATCCTGAGAGCCACTTTTGCCGCGTTTGAAATGAACCTTCCTCCGCATAAATAAAATAACCTGACCCCTTTCAATATTCCGTGTTTAAGAAAATGATTATATTTGTATCCTTAAAAAATCTCTAAGAAAATTATGTGTATTTTATGTAAATTATTTAATAGATGATTATTAGTGAATACATTAAATTTGAATTTTGAATATATTTTAACATAATAATTTTTATAGCGACAACTATAAGAATATATAATGTAACTTAAAAGCTCCTTTGATGGACAAGTAATAAACAGTATTAAGACCCTAAAAAATAATTCTCTAATCACTTGCTTCTTATTTTTTTTACAAACAAATATTAATATTGGCCGTCGACGGTATATATTTCTTGTTTTTCCTTTTATTTTTTTGTTCATTTATTTTTCATGTTTTTTTTAATTTTCAATAATTTCGTCTCTATGATACACTTTCATATATTTTTATGACAAATTTTTCCTTTTTTTATATGTTTTCAGTCGTTTTATCACTTTCTTGTTTAATTTTCTTAGGATTGAATTTGACGACGATTCGATTGATCAATATGACGCTTATTTATTATTCAATTGATCTTCCTTGCTTTAGACCCTGAAATTAGATTTGTTATACAACGTTCGGTGATAGTTTTCTCATGATACTTGACTCTGATTTGCAATTGTCAATGGGTTTTCAATAGTTTGATCCACTGTTACAGTTCGTTTGTTGATGCAATCAGATTTGTTTCTATCTATCTTTTGTTCAAAAAATTTTGGATGAATTTTTAATAAATTCATTGTAGGATCCTTATATGTTAATGTCTATGGGGATATGACCTAATTATATGTTTGTTGTAATATTCAATATTTTTTTATCTTTTTTTAATGAAATTAATAGCTTTTATTTGTATAAAAAATCTAATGTAATTTAAATTCATTTATGACATATATAGATACAATACGAATATTCAAACACCAAACTTAATTACACATGCAGCTGTTCGAGAATGATGAGTCAAATGAATGAATGAATGAACACCAAAAACAGGTTTAGGTCAAGAATCTGTTTCACGTAACCTTGGTTTTAACAAAAATTAAAACCATAACCTTTTGGATTAAACAGTACAAAACCAATATTGAAAATATATAACACAGGGAATCTCAGCAGGCTAAAGAACAACCAACATAACCCCAAAATTTAAAAGAAATAAAAAACAGAAAACCATGTAAAATGTTTGGCTTCAGCCTCATCAGACTGATGTCTAAGAAACAAACTCCAGAGAAAAACGACAAAAAACCCAGATTTTTTTTTATGTTTTTCCATCCCATCTTTGTTTTGTGTTTTGTTCTGTTACCTTTACAACACTTGCTCTCTAAGGCGTGTTAGATAAATGAGAAAATTTTAAACGTGGGGTCTTAAAGTTTTCTACATAGTGAAGATCCTACACGCGCATGGCTTGAGAGTGTTGTTTAAAAGAACCACCACCTAAAGATACCAGAAAAAACTGATTACTTTGACGCAACTTGCGCTTGTATTGTTCTATATTATCGCCTTTTGTAAGAAAGGAAAGCAAAAGGAAGTTTCATTGAACAGGGACACATGTTTGTTCTAGATTTTGATTTTGCTTCACTCAAAGTCCTGTTACAGTACACAGACAAAGAGACCCAAAGTACCAATCTGGGTTTTTTCCTCATAGATTCTTACTAAAGTGAGTCTCTTTCTTTTCATTTTTCACCTTTTTAAATTAACAGCTTAGTTTGGAATTTGTATGCAAACACGGGGGTTTCTTTGTGGTGTTTCAAATGTGTATGTTTGAGGGGAAATTTAGAGTTATTGAAACTACAAATTCAAAGCATGATGATTTTGATTATTTGTATATGAAAGCTGATGCTTGACAAGTGGGGATCAATTGTTTATAGTCAACTGAAATTTTGAATAATTTAAAAGTTGGAAATACAATTGAGGATTATATATTTGTGTGTGTGTGTATAGATATAGTATTTTCAGTTTTTGATTAACTGTGGATGAAAAACTATGGAGGGTTTCTTCCTTCTGAAATGCATTTCTGATTGCAGCTCATGAATCCAACCAAACTTTTTGCTGAAGATGTTTCTGCACCTCGGACAGATTGGGATTTTCGATACAAGCGAAAGGAACCTTTCCTGGAAATTCCTCTTTTTGTTTTTCATCTTTACTCTGCTTTTGTGTTTCGGGTCATGATCGTGTTTACGATTTGAATCTAATATACATATAGGCTGCACTAGAAACGAATTTGTTGGCATGGAAGGCGACGGGGATGCTGGTCCCGGCGGGTATACACTGAATTCAACGTACCTGGATGCTGCCATGGATTTGGATTTTATGGATGAACTCTTGTTTGAAGGATGCTGGTTAGAGACTAACGACGGTTTCAGCTATATGCAGCCTGGTCCTTCGACTTCTAATGGTCTTGATGAGTGTGATACAGTTCCTTTTAGTGCAAACTCGCATCAAATGCATCCCGGAGAGACGGAAACTCCGGTTTCTCCCCGTTGTTATAGGACAATAGAGGACCTTTCTGGAAGTCATTCACCGAACGGGACGGCTGATGGAAATGCTTCATCATTGTCGCAACCTGGAAGTTTTATAGTTCAAGGCACTGAGTTAGGCAGTAGATGGTGGATAGGGCCAAGCACAGAATCCGGTTCTTCTTCGTCTGTGAAAGAGAGGCTAATGCAGGCTATTGCATATTTGAAGGAATCTACAAAAGATGGGGATGTCCTTATTCAAATCTGGGTGCCAATAAAAAGAGAAGGCAAACATGTTCTTACAACCGAAGGCCAACCATATTCTCTTAATACGAATTGCAAGAGTCTCGAAATCTTTAGAGATGTCTCCAAATCCTATAACTTCCCAGCCGAGGAGGATTCGAAGGAATCAGTCGGGTTGCCTGGCCGTGTGTTTTTGGGGAAGTTGCCTGAGTGGACTCCCGATGTTCGTTTCTTCAAAAGAGATGAATATCCCCGTATTAGTTATGCTCAGATGTACAATGTTGGGGGATCTCTTGCTCTTCCTGTTTTCGAACGAGCCACGGGAACTTGCTTGGGTGTTGTCGAGCTCGTCACGACTACTCAAAAGATCAATTACCGCCCCGAGCATGAGCATGTCTGCAAAGCTCTTGAGGTCAAACTGTTGTTTTCTTTTTCATGTTCTTGAAGCTCTCCTGTAGTTTAATGCACCAACTGTCCCTTGTTTGTGTCATTTTTCTTCACTTCAATAATTATAACTTTGTTTTATGCCTTTTTAGAATGACTTCCCATTTTAGAAAAGAAAATTAAAATAAATTCAAGGAAAAAATCCTTCAGAAGTGCCAATCGCCAGGAATCTGTTTATAATACTATTCATTCTCTATGGTTGCTTGTTCTTTGTTCATATTCGGCTCTAAATAAATCGATCTTTTTGCAGGCTGTCGATCTACGGAGCTCTCCGTACTTCACTCCTCCCAATGTTGAGGTAAACAAATGGTATCTTAAACTTATATAGTTTCCAGTGATTTGGAATTTTATTATTTGTTTCCGAGACTGAAGGAAGTTGTCTATATTCTCAGGCTTGCAACGAGTTGTACCAAGCTGCATTACCCGAGATAGCCGAGGTTCT
Source organism: Hibiscus syriacus (assembly GCF_006381635.1). Taxonomy (NCBI): domain Eukaryota; kingdom Viridiplantae; phylum Streptophyta; class Magnoliopsida; order Malvales; family Malvaceae; genus Hibiscus; species Hibiscus syriacus. The sequence continues at coordinate 4,655,760 of NW_024062795.1, forward strand.
AAGATCTGTCTGCAAGACATATAAACTTCCTATGGCTCTGACATGGGCTCCATGTCTCAGTCAAGGTAAAAACGGATGCCGACACTCTGACGAGAACTTTTATCATTGCGTCTCCACTGTGGATGCTGCTTGCTTCGTTGCTGATACAGATTTTTCGGATTTCCTTGAGGCGTGCTCGGAGCACCACCTGTTCAGAGGCCAAGGTGTAGTTGGCAGAGCATTCACGACGAACAAACAATGTTTTGTCACTGATATAACGGTCTTCAGTAAGACAAATTATCCTCTCTCTCACCATGCTAGGATGTTCGGGTTACGCGGTGCTGTTGCTATACCGTTACAAAGCTTTTTTACTCGATCGGTTGAATTTGTTTTGGAGTTATTCTTGCCAAAAGATTGCGATGACAGTGAAGCACAAAAACAGATGCTGAACTCGTTGTCCGGTTTTATGCAGCAGGCTTGCCAGAGTTTGCATGTAGTTGTGGACAAGGAGCTCGGGGAAGAAGTGATACTTCCAGTTAAAGAAGTCGCTGTGTTAGACAGGAGATCAGATAAAGAAATTATTCAATTTAAGGTTTCTTCTCTGAAAGAGAACTCTCCGGAAGAGTCATCATGGATTGCTCACATGATGGAGGCCCAACAGAAGGGTAAAGGCGTTTCTGTCTCGTGGGAATATCAAAAGGAAGAACCGAAAGAAGAGTTCAAGGTGACAACCCATTGCGAAGACACTCAACTAAAGTTGCACAATAAGGAGATACTTCCGGATTTCCAGCAGTTTCATCAAAACGCTGAAACCAAAGCTAGCGTTGAGGGAGGTGGTGGCGACTCCGCTTCTACCGGTGGTCGTTACATTTCAGCTGGTAAAAGAGCCGGCGAGAAGAGACGAACCAAGATGGAGAAGACAATCAGCCTGGAGGTTCTTCGGCAGTACTTTGCTGGGAGTCTTAAAGATGCTGCTAAGAGTTTTGGTGGTAGGAAAATATTTCATTAGAAATAGGAGCCACACATTGTTACTTAATGATCAAAGTAACCATAGTTATATAAGTAATTTTACCTCGTAAATATCACTATTTAAGCATAAGCATAGCAGCAGCAATGTATCTCTTGAAGATAGAGATTTATTTAGCCTAGTATATATTGATAAAGGTGTTATATAAGTTCAAACACTGAAGTTCTTTACTGAATTACTGAAAAGTTAGTTTCGAATGTGTCCTTCGAACAATGGCAGGCGTATTGCCTTTATGATGTTATCGGACTGGTTTGTTCCTTTGCATTCTTACTGCGACGTTTCTGTCACCATTCAAATGCCTTTGTCATCCATGCATTAGCAGTTTGTTCCATTTGTCTCAATGAAAGTTGCTTAACAGAGTTCATTCTATTGCAGTGTGTCCTACTACTTTGAAAAGGATATGCAGGCAACATGGGATCACTCGATGGCCTTCTCGGAAAATTAAGGAGGTAGGCCACTCTTTGAAAAAACTACAACTCGTGATTGATTCGGTCCAGGGTGCTGAGGGTGCCATTCAAATTGGATCATTCTATTCGAGCTTCCCTGAACTTAGCTCGCCAAATCTTTCTGGCAATGGCCCTTCTTCGTCATTGAAGATTGGTAACTGTTCAAAGCCATCTGAACCTCTACTTGAGAACTGCATGTTCAGCCAAGGAGCTGCTGCTCCGAAGTCTCCACCTTCCTCGTGTAGCCACAGCTCTGGTTCAACTACCTGTCTCTCCACGGGAGCAAAACAGCATAATACGAGTACCGATGCCTTATGTAATGCAGATGGGTTGATGGTGGAAGACCCTGGTGGACTAATGAAGAGAGCTCATAGTCATGTCGAATTGCACTCGTTAAATCAAGAGGAGCCTAAGCTGCTTGCAAGATCCCAAAGCCATATAACATTCAGCGAACTTCAGACCTTCGAGACTCTGCCACTCTTGCCGAAAAGCAGTGGCCAGAACTTACGAGCCAGGGGTGCCTTTAGAGTAAAAGCAGTGTTTGGAGATATTAAGATACGGTTCAGCTTGCAACCGAGTTGGGGTTTCAGAGAACTGCAACAAGAGATTGCGAAGCGATTTAGCATCGAAGATGTCAGCGGAATGGACCTCAAGTACCTGGATGATGACAGCGAGTGTGTTCTTTTGACATGTGATGCTGACCTTGAGGAGTGTATAGACATACACAAACCATCTCAAAGCCACACCATTAAAATCTCCCTTCACCAAACTTCTCATCCGAATCTCGGAAGTTCATTCGGTTGCACTGCACCATTATAATAACGCCAAGGTCGTCATCAATTCCCTTCAAGCTTCCGGTGTAGGTAATCCGATGGTCGTGGTAATTTATTTAGGATTTATCTCTTATATCATTTGAAACAATCAGTTATGCAATCCCATTAGTTAATAGACGGAATCAGGGTACATGAATTTTATAGACTCTGCAATAAGAACATGTAAATTAGGTTGAAGCCAATAACGTTGACCAAGGATTGTGTTTGTTATGTTCATCGTATGTACTGTTATGCCTCGTTGAATTAGTTTATTACACTTCCTCATTATACAAGAAGTTTGAGTATGCCTCAATGCACGACTTTCGTACATACGACATCGCTTATCATAGGTTAATCGTACTTGCTTTCGAGAGGGGGAAGTGAGATTAGGGTTGGAAAAAAAACCCCGAGAATCTAAAAAAACAATCCGAATTATATAGTATTCGAGTAATTTATAAAATTTAAAAACGGTTATAAGAACCAAATTCTGTAACTAACTTATAATTAGTTTTAATTACTTGGTAGTGTAAAAACACTACGATACTAGAAGATGATGTGGCGAAGTTTTAAATAATCCATATCACCCTCATTCATCAAGATATCACAACACAAAAGCCATGCCCTACTAATTAAGGTAGCCGGAATAAATACACAACTTCTACATATTACAGGGACCGATTACATAATTTAACCAACACGTTGTATGTGAATCGTTGGGGTTAAGGATGATAAACGTTCAAGGACTTTGAAAACCAAGTTTTTGCAGAAATGACGGGAATTCTCTGTAGTCAATTCCAAGGTTATCAATTATATTTCTTAAGCAATATTTCTTGCGGGAGGACCCATCAAACTCAGCACCACCTGCAAATCAAATGAGCATTAGATGTACAAATATACATCACTGACCATTTATATACAATTATTTACTAATAAATACGGTGCGTGTCTAAAGCATAAGCAGATAAACAGTTGAATGCAACACATTAACGGTGTTTAGTAATGATTCTTATAAAGTTTTCGTTTTCATGCATACCAAAGTGCATTTATGTCTATAACTTTATGTTAAATATTTGGAAGATAAATCTTAACATATAGTCTATAGGACCTCTATACAACCGGTTGATGAATAAATATAACATTAAAACAGAATACTTTATGTATACCATAATGTTGATGAATAGATATAAGACAGTATTCTATTTTAGAATATAAGATTAAAAGAAAGACTGCAATTGGTTGTAACCCAAAAACTTAGTGAATAGGATTATATTTTATGTTGAAACCGAAAATATTACGTTTTCCATAGCAAATCATGTAAACTGCATAACTATTCTGGTTGCAATTTACTGTGGGTAACATTTTAAGTTAAAACTCGCTACAATTTAACATTCTCGGTTGTAATCGAAATTATTATTAATTGTGTAATCTTTTAAAATAGACAATGTAACATTTTAGATCAAAACCCGCCGCACAACAGAACTACCGGAATTCTACAGTTTACTTTTGGCACAATTATCTTCTGTGGCCGCATTTTAGAGATGTGCTATTTGATTTGATACTATTTACTATCGTTTTCTACCAACTTTTGGATGGGGAAAAACAAATAAATAGAAGGAAACAACTCACAACTGTCAAAACAAAACACAGCCTTGGCATAAAAACCAGTTAGAAACAAGTGGATTGACACAGACAGCAAAGATAATGGAGTCAAAGAGTTACAAGGGTACCGTTAAACTTACTGGTAAAAACACAAGCCCGTGCAAGAAACCGACAAGAACCAATGCTAAGTACATCTGAAAGTAATATACCTGCAGGAAAAACAAAAAAAGAGAGGAAGAAAGCTGGTGTATATATATTCTATCAATCAGGAAGAAGAGATAATTGAAAGATAAAAGGGAATGGTTAGAGACCACAAAAAGCTCTGATCTTGAGAAGAAAAGCACAACTACTCCTACAAGCTTCGTGAGGGTGATTCCACTGGTAAAAGAAGTGAAAATGGACACGATCAGTAACTCTTTTTCAGCAACTGAACACCAGCTAACTAATGGTTTTTACCGAGCGTCATAATAGGCGCACAGAAGAAGAGATAATCTCTTCAATAAACAATTAACTGGTGTATGGGTGGGGGAATTCTGTTTTTAATAAAATAAGATAATCCCCCCCCCTTCCGATCTTCAATCCCCACACTTTCCCCAAACCCCAAAGATAAATTGAGATTGTTCCTCAGATGTTCATAAGAGATAAATTTCAATAAAACAGCTCCAAAAAGGACAGTTAAATTGATAAAAAAATTATTTAGATTGTATACAATGTTTATCTAGTCTTCCAATAGCTATCATTGATACCACACCAAAATTGGGACAATGGAAGAACAGTAAACCTGAATACAGATGCTCCAATGGTACTAAGAGCCTCCTTCATTCTTTGATCTCTATTCCCATTACATACCTGTTTAAGGGAAATATAGAATTATGAAATTAATAATTTTAAAAGATAACAAGTCAACGTGCAATTCCTTCGTTAATATAATTTTAAAAGATAACACGTCGATGTGCAATTCCTTGGTTAATATAATATTTTCCTTACTGCAGCAGAGCATTTTCCAGAAGAACTAGAGTTCAATTGGAGGTTAAATTTGTCGCAATTAGGCAATATACAAGTTTCTTTCTTCTTTGAACTACAAATAAATCTACAGAAACCTTACATTGTGTTTGGATAAACAATTATAAAGGGAAAGTAAAAGAAAAGATAGGAAGATCAAGGAAAGGACAAAATACGTGTGTATTTTGTTTGGATAATTAAAATTAGTAAGGGAAAGGATTCGTTATAATGACTTTTTTCAATTATACCCTTTCTATAAAATTACTTAAAAAATAATTAAGGGGATAAAAAAGGTATCTCACATATTAAAAAAAATCAAATTTCTTACCTAGATTTCCCCCAAATTGGGGTAAATAAAACTTGAGTGTCTTGTGGGAAAGAAAGGGGACACTCAACTCCCTTTACTTTTCCTTTCTTTTAATAATTTATCCAAACAAGAGAGAGGTTCTTGTTTTTTTTTTTTAACTTTACTTTCCCTTCCGTTATTCCAATCCAAACATAGGGTTAAGTAGAAAAAATAAAAAATTTCCCACAGCCATATATGATACAAGTAACCCAGTTCCATTACCTACTCATCTCAGACTAAACTAAACTGAGTAAAGATTGAATACTGACCAAGAACGCATTTGCTATATGGACACAGAATTCAACGGCAATCCCTATCGACATGATAAGGTTCACGACTGAGATTGCATTGAGCTGAATACCCAGAATTGCCATTACACCCTGCAAAATTAGAGAGAGAATAACTTCCTTTCTTTTAGGCGAAAATATAATTAAGAAAAAGGACATGGCAAAAGTTACAGAAACTTTATTACATTTTTAATAAATAAAAAGTGGAGAAATAAAAAGGCTGAAAAGCACACACACTATTTTAAATGTCAAGGCAGAAGATATACCATGAGATCTACAACAATCATCACCAATACCAGTACAATGATGGCGGAAATCCACAAACTGCATTTACCAAACCAAAGAGGAACATACTAAAGTTGACATAATTCCAAAACAAAAGGGCAAAAAGAGATTAAGCACGCAGATAAAAAGTCTACAAAAAGGACCACAGAAAGAATTTGAACCTGGATGTGATAACCAGACAGACAATAAAAATAGCACCTGTAATTTAAGAAAACGTACTCGATGAACTTTTACATAGAGATTCATTTAATAAGGTATGCATGCCAATAAATACAGCTACTTCAGGAAACATGGTAAAAAATAAAGAAGGCACAAAGAAAAGGTAAACATAGCAGCCAATGCTAAAGAACAAAGCATCTCATAAAATGAGAGGAAAATTCAAATCTCTTGAGAGAATAATGATGAGAAAGATGATAGAAACTCCATATGTTAAAACATTTTCTACAATGCCAATACTTCTATAAACCGTCTCTGAATAGGTGAAAATGATTTTTACAAAAGAGAGCACAAAATATAGATGACACTAGAGAGAGCAGAAAACCAGTTGTTTGAAATACAACCTGCTTGAAGGATGCAAAATAATCAATATGGCATGCTGGAAAACCCACCTAGTGCAATAGCAATATTCGTCAAAGCAATCCTCCAAATATCAAGGTATTGCTCAAAGAAAATGTAGAAGACCGAATAGGGAAAGATTTGCATCTGCACCAGAGTAATGTCAGTAATGTCAGCAAAGAAGCAAACAGGAATTAGGAAAAATATTGTTTCAGAAAACAAGAAGTAATGGCGAAAATGTCAAACACAAAACCAGAAGCATGAGGAAGATATTTTTCAAAAAAGAACTGCGATCATATCAATAAACTAGTGGTTCTTTTTTCTAGAAGGTCTTGTTTCCTTGTACACATTCCCCTTAAAGCCCATTAACCAGGTTATTGCATTTCAATACAATATCAAATCTGAAGACAAAATATACAATCAAGTTTGGTATTAACATGAAGAATATTGTCATGGCAATATTCATGGCTTCATAACAAAGAACATAAAATGGGCTGAAACAATAAAAGAAGTGTTTTTGCCATCAGCATTTCCATGATTATCCCCTTAAATGAAAAAGTAAACTTACAAGCAACCACTTGATACAAGAGAACTTTAAAGCTTATCTAAGATCAATGGAGAACATAGCTAATCGAAACCTTTAGTGAATCAGAAACTCTTGAGCTGAACTCCCTTGCAGCTCGCAATGCATTAACATAGTCACCCTGAGGAAAATGATGAGATCAAGTGAAGTGGTGTGATTAACTAAAGTCGTACAAGGAAATAATCAAAAATCATATTGAGATCAATTAGTCAACTAAAGACATCGGCTTACTTGTCTGTTAACCGGTGTGTGATAAGTACGAAATTCTGATGCTTTTATAACACCATTTTCGTAACCTGTAAAGATGTATACAGGAAAGTAAGAAACGCCTTTTATTATCCCGTAAGAGCACCAGAAAACGATGTTTAATATACATAGGAAAATTTCCAATCTACAAACCATTCAAATCCACACTGCTAGTGTAAGCCCCATGACCACCTTTAGCACAATCAGCGGATGGCAGTGCATTAAGGAACCAAGGAAGCTTCTCTCTAAATTGCTCTGTAGATGGGCGATCATTAACCAGATCCGCGTGGCGGAAGCACTGGAACCAACAAAAAGGATTTTAGTGCTCGCAATATTTTTGGTTTGGTACTTGGAATAGACCTCCAACCTTAACCACTCAAATGCATATGTAATGGACCCTTTCTGAAAAACATTTATAATTTATATGCTACACGTAACCCCAAAAAAGACACACAAGGAGGAGAGAGAACAGGGACAAAACCGTTGTACAGTCTTTGCAGACTCCACCTAAGCCACAAGAACCTCCATCGGGTGAACAACAAGGTGGCTGGAAAGAGTAATATCTTGTTTAGCAATCCAGTTATAATCATCTAAAAGGCTCAAAAAGGTGGAGAAAAATAAACGTCATGTCATATAAGCATGTTATTATCGTTTCAGATCTCATCATAAGAGGGAATAAAATGAAATGTTAAGCTTGTGTTAAAAACTTTATATTAATACAAGATCCATTTGGTTAACATAAAAAGAAACTAGTAACATATGAAGTACTAACTTGATCATCTGGAGGACAGTAAGAGCCATTTGTAAACTTCCGACAACAACCAAATGCCTCTGGTGATAACCATACAAGAAAATCATCAAGCCATGAAGCAGCTGGCTTTGCAATGAAGCTTGATTCAGGAACTAATGATGCCCTTGATATCTAGCCAAAATGATAAATTGTAATGTTTTAGATAGGGAGTCAGAGAGAGACAGATAAAAATAATGCTTCAACCAACTCCAAGAAAGCCTCTTTCAACTTTCACACACTGTAATTAAGCAAGTTTCAAGCAAAGCAACATACAGCACAATGCTACATGCATAGAAAAGAACATATATCCCAGATTGTATTGATGTTAGCATTATATCTTATAATTAAAACTACTAGAAATTCATTACCTCATTCAAGAGAGAGTTAGAATCACACTGGTTGATGGAGCATAACTTATTTGTATCTCTTGATTCCAAGCTGAGCGGAAAAGCTCGTTAGATCAAACAGCCTTAAGGATTGAGAATAAAACCAATGATATAGAGGCATTAACAAAAATGAGATGAGAAGAATTTTCACATGTTTTCTTTTGATAAAAAGCTTTAGAACATTGTAATTAAGCTGGGATATAGGTAATTGACAGTCAACTCTACTCCAACTCCGTGAACATATTACCCATTAAATACTAAATTACCAATACCTTCCGGCTCGACATCACTCATTTTCATTGCAAATAAATTTTACTGTAATTCTTCTAAAAGTAATGCAAAATATAAAATAATTAATAATTTTTTTTTTGATAGGACAATTAATAAAATTTATATTACAACTATAAACTGTAATCAACTAAAAATTGCAATCCCATGAAAGAAACCATTCTGTTATCCATCCAAAGGTAAGGATAACGAAAATCTTTTTTTTTTTTTGATAGGAATGAAAGGCCTTCACCAAAATCCCCTACTTGATTAAGGGAGTTTAGAAGTAAACTCCTTAATCAGCAGAGGGAGGAGAAGAGAGCCTTAGAAATTTTATTAAAATAAAACAGTAACATAAGATACAACCACTACTTCTACAAACAACACATAAAACTTAAAGACTTCTAGGCCAGAACCCCACTAAACAAAACGCAGCAGCTAAAACAGCAACAACAGTCAACCAATTCCCTCCTTAGCTAATTTATCTGCCTCACAATTACAGCACCTAGGAATCCATCTAACAACAACCTGTCTAGCAGAAACAGAAAACACGATGTCCTTAACAAAATTAGCCAGAAAAACAGGAGAAGAAATGCCATCATTAATCCATTCCACTGCTGTCTTCGAATCACTTTCAATGATAAGCCTACCCTTCGACGCCCAACTTTAAGAAATAAAGAAATCAATGCCTCTTTTAATTGCCTTTAATTCTGCTAGAATAGGAGTAGCTGGACCGACTTTCTCTGAAAAAGACGCAAGCGTAACCCGATTCCAGTCCCTTAGAATACCCCCAATACCCGCCAACCTCCGCACACTACTAACAGCCCCATCCACATTCATCTTAAAAAAGTCTACTGGAGGAGGAATCCAGCTCAACACAGTGTTATTCCCAGTCTTATGAGCAGTAAGATTGTCCGCCAGGGTAGGATCTCCAATAAGAGAATCCACTTGCAATGTGATTAGGGGAAACTTAGCCAGGAACCACTTTGCTAATCTGAAACGCACAGTAAAAAACAAAGAAATTATGTCCAACTTTCCCTTATCAAAGATGATCTCGTTTCTAATCTTCCAAATAGACCAAAAAACTACCCCTGGGATAAACTGCCAAATCACAGAATTAGGCCTCAATACCTCCCACGAACTAAGCAGACTGGGAGGGTTAGAAGGAAGCGCTAACCGTACACCCCAGAACCCTATGAGTTTAGTCCACAGAACCCAAGAAACCGGACATGAAATAAAAAGATGTTGAACAGATTCTTCCTCTAAGTTACATAACGGGCAAAGAAAATTATCGCCTATATTGACCCCCCTTCTCAACAATTCAACTCTGACAGCAACTTTTTGATGAGACAGTTGCCACAAGAAAGTCTCCACTCTAGGTGGAACAAACCCCAACCAAACACATTTATTCCACTGAAAAGAATCATCATGAAAAGAAGATAGAGCTTGCCTACAAGCTTTAACCGAAAACAGCCCATCGTCCGAACCATCCCACAGCATACAATCGTCCATAGTCTCGATAAGTTTAATGTCTTTCAACCTATCCAGAAGCTCAACCAACTGCATTGCCTCCCAATCACAAAGATTCCTCCTAGTCGTAACATTCCAAACCCATCCACTCAATTCAAAGCTCCCAAAATCAGCAACGTGACCCAATTTATTGGATGAGAGGACAAAAATTCTCGGAAACAGCAGTTTCAAAGGGACCTCACCAAGCCACGAATCGTTCCAAAAGGAAATGGATTTACCATTACCTATTTGAAGCTTTGCATGAGACCTAAGACAACCTCCAAAGGATAACGAAAATCTGAAGTTTCATAATTTTTTGCAGCAAACTACAACCCCGTAAGGGATAAAGAACTGATCCTGTAATACAGAATTACTCTTCCTTCAACTTAGCTTTTCTCACCCAAAGGATCAAAACTCGATCAATCATGTCTAAATTGTTCATGGCTTAGGGTATGCAGTCCAGTCAATGGCTGACCATATATTTAAAGCCATGGTTCAAGGCTCCTGAAAGACAGTAGCAACAAGGACCTAGAAAACCCACCTGTTTTCCTTAGAGCTTATAGAGAGAGACTGATTTTTTTGAGGAAGAGAAACATTCAACCTCATGCATCAAATTCTGACTCCAACATCACCCATTTTTAGAATTTTCTGACTATGGAGGAACTCGAATGATTTTCCCGATGAGAATGCTTTCCTCCTCACTAAAGGATACTAAAATCAAAGTTGAGTTTAATGAGACAGTATTTTTTTTATAGGAATAGGAGGCCTCATTAAAAACCTCCCTCTTAGTTGGCTCTTGTGAAAGAGGCACAAGAGCCAACTAGTGGAAGGACGAAAAGAGTGCCTCATCTTATTGATAAACCATAATTACATAAGATACATCTTACATAATAAACATCCCTAGATAAAATACAGAACAATACAACAATAAAACTCAACACCTCAACCAATCCCCTCCTTAGCTAGCTTGTCTACTTCCCAATTACAACTCCTAGGAATCCAATTAATAATAATACCCATAGCATATACAAAGGCCCCAATTTCCTCAACCAAAGAACTAAAAAACGTTGGGGCAGAAAAAGGCATCAAGATCCAATCCACTGCTTTTTTACAATCACTCTCAAGGATTAGTCTTCCCTCAACTGCTTTAATGAGACAGTATCACAAAGCCAGAAAGAAAACTCAGACCCGATAATCAGACAGTTGAGGTCCTAGAAATATAAGCCTAATCCTCATAGAAATGTATCCATTTCAATGCCCCATACACGATTATGGAGTTGACCAAAATCTGACAAAACCCCCCACTAAACAGTAGCAAGAATGGAACTAGCATACATTTTATCTACTGTTCGTTCTTCACAAATGAAATTCCTAGTTAAGATCATCTTCCACACCTAGAAGCAGATTCTTATGTATTTATGTTACTTGTTAGGATCAAAACTCAAATATTTCGCCTCAAGCAATCACAGTTTCTTCAACATGAAGAAGTCAAACTGTCTTTCTATCATATCTCAAGTTAGAACTCCATGTGAAAGAGGAGAGAGAATTATCGCAAAATCTCATGAAAGTCTATTTTCATGCATAGAAATGTTCATCTAAAGTACACTAATTTTTTCTAAAGTACACTAGTCTTTCTATCATGTCTGAGATATCCGAGCAAGGTTAAATCATGTATCCCGGTATCATGCACACCATTTTAGGCAATGACATTTTTCACTTCTAATTCACACCAATATCACATGATGACAATTACTAGTTTGAAAACAACATACGCTACTTACGGAAGAATTTGGTGGAGGGGAAAGTAAGTATCAAACTGAGAAAAGAAGAATGACATAATATTCAAATTGATACCTGTAATTGTAATCCTTAACAACAAAATACAATGGCGGTCCGATTCTGAGATATTCTGAGATATTGGTGAAATATCCCTAACACAATACAAATTGGACTGTGAGATTGACAAGGAAAAAAAATGAAACTCCAGAATGAAAAGGAAATATCAAAATAGATGGCTTAAACCTGAAGATACGAGTCCCGAGGAAGAACAATTTGTTGCTCCAAACCAGGCTCAACCCTTGTGGAAAGGGCCTAAAACACAAGTAGAAAACTATCCATATAATGAAATATCAATTGGGAAAATAGTTGACACAAAATGCAGGCAACTTACTATGCTTGCCAAAGAAAAAGCAACAAAGATGGCAATTACTACCACTTTGACAGCCCAAAGTCCAAGAAAGGGTGCATGTATTTCCTACATTATCAAAAGTTTTTGAAAGTCAACATGAAAACAGATAATAGGCCATATAGCATTTGATATGAACATTCATTAAGAAATTCAGTACTAGTAACTTTGAATATCTTACTTGCATATATCTTGACAAAAGTTCAGGTCCTCTGGAGTCCAAGGCTGAATTTATCAAAATGGTTGATCAGTATGAATGCTGAGTTACAGAGTAGAAGAATGTTCACGTTAAAATTTTGAGTGTGCTTGGTTGAGTGGGAAAGCGAAAGGAAAGGTAAGAGGGGAATGGAAAACCGGAAAGAAAATAAATTTTGAATCTGCTTGGTAGGAAGGAAAAGTAAGAAAGGAAATAGGAAAGTTGACCTTTTTCTATCCTAATGCACAAAAATAAATCATTACAATTGGAATGATAAGATGAGAGAAAATGAGAAAAAATGAAGTGTGCATTTTAAAGATTATGCATTCTTTTTTCAAAAATCTTCATTTTCTATCCTATCATTTTTCTACTCTATCAAGCAACGGATGGATGGATTTTTTTCCCTTTCCTTCCAAGCACAACAATTGAAAGAAAATTTATATTTTCTTTCATCTTCAACGTTTCATCCTTTTAATTTTCTTTCCAACCTCTCAAGCAAAGCCTTAGAGCTGTACTAGACATTCAAAGCAAACAATACATGATAAATTCATAAAAAGATAACCTTCACCAGGCTCTTCAGTAGATGACGGAATTTTTATGCATGGAAAACAGTCAATCCTGTTATCCTCGGCTCTCAGACAGTCGAAAACTATCAGTGAAACAAAAGCAGTAACTTGTAGGAGGAAGTCCAGCAAAACAGCCACAGCTAACAAAAGAAAAACAATGGAGGCATAGATATTAATGTCAAACCAGGAGTTGATAATTTGTTACAAGATAGTGGATGTAGGAACAGATCATTTCACCTGCAAACAGGGAAAAGACACGGCAAGCTGGCATAGGAGTGAAACCTCCAACAGCAAATGCAAGAATCTCAGACAAACTAGCTAGTGTTATGGATGGACCAACTTCAACCATTGCATTACTGATTCGCTCCTCTAAAGGTAACTCCAATGGTTGCCGTTTTACGGCATGAACCAGTATACACATGTTATCCACTCCAACCTGATTAAAATAAATCGCACAGGAAATGAAAGAGAACTATAACAAAGAACTAAGGAAACCAAAAACACAGTAATCACTGTCAAACTCTAAATGAGGAAGAAAAAAAATAAAGTTTCTAAATAAAAAATCATATAGAATGTCTAAATGGATGTATAGTTTCACATTTAAAGAAAATACGCTGCAAAATAGAGACCAAAATATATATTTTTTTTTTGATAGAATAGAGACCAAAATATAAAAATGAGGGATATACATATATATATGAAAAAGAATGTATTTTTAGTAACACACTCTTAAAAGTTTTTGTTTTCTAAAGTGCATTAGAATGGGAACATGTCTGCCCCACAAATCGGGAACAGAGTCATCATAAGAACACAAGTTTCAGTTTCAGGATAAACGAACAGAGTCATCATAATAATGTTTTAAATTAGTAAAGCCCAAATGTGAGAAACTCAGCACCTGTAATGTCTGTAAAGGATTTTTCAACAAGGGAGAGGGGGAATAGGGGTGAACTCAGGACTAATTATAATCTTGGATGCAGATTCTATCACATAAAAAAGTAAAGAAAATCTGATTGAAAACTTACAGCCAAAACCAAAAAAGGTATCACTTCCATTATGATCAATGTTGACTTAACCCCAAAAGCACTGAACAACCCAACAGATCCAAGAACGGAGAGCATGACAAGAACAACTCCTGAGAGACCAAGCAAGACCTGCAAAACAGTAGGAGAATGGTGAGTTACAGAAATTTAATATTCCAAATACAAGAAAATTTATTTAATTTCAACAGAAAATAGCATATGACAAGAATTTATGTTACATGGACACGACATAGACAAGTAATATACAAATGTTCGCATTACCAAATTTCTGTCTTTGTTGATGCATGTACCCATGATAACATGAGCAAATGCATCTAGGAATACCACAGCACTGGACACCAGAAAGTTAAACACACATATGTGCTTTTCTGTATATATGATAGCCCATTGGGTTTGAACTACACAATATTCTGGCTTTCTACAATAGGCAGGGAACAATGGAACCCTGCCTTTTATTTGTATCTGAAAACCTAACATGCAAAAGTGAAGATATAGATCATGAAATTGAATATATTGGATAGAGCACATTTGTAAAAGCAACAAAGTGTATTTAAATCAATTCAAACATTGAGATCATCATGAAAAGAAATGGATATGTAAGTAGCAGTAGATGCGAGAGGTGTTAATAAACCGAATGTATATCGGGGTACTTCACATTAAAAATATAAAAAATAGTTAAAAACTTAAGAATATACCTTGGATGAGATATAGACAGTAGACAAACGAGGTGCATCACCCAATGTGATAGATATGTAAGCAAACATTACAAGATAGCTTACCTGAAATGAAACTAGATTAGGAGAAAAGCGAAGAGGAAACAAACAAATAATTGTCAAGTATAAAAAGAGAGAGTTAGAAATAACTGGAATCATTTGGAAAAGTTGACTGCTGAGAAAAGAATAAAGCTAGTAACTTGCCACAATTGTTATAATATCTGCAGTGCTCTCTCTTTTCAGTTCTTCCTCAATTGAGCTTTCAGATGAAAAGGAAAGAGACAGATTTCTAGACTGAACTAAAGGTAGCAGCTCTTCCTGTAATGTCCATATAACCATCCAAGAGTAAGTAAGACAATATCTTTTTCAGTGTACCATTATAGCAGTTCCTCCTAATAATCAAGACAATACAATATCCACAGACGAGAATATAAGAAACTAGGGTTGCGCAACGCTACTGAAAATCAAACCAAAATGTGGTATTTTGACAGTTTATGATACATAAGTTTAAAAACCGTGATTACCTGAATCGAATTGAATTCTATTCTATTCTATTTGTAATTTATTTTTTATTTTTTTATAATGTAAAGATAAATATTTTATGTTTCAAATAGTGAAAATAACTATAAGTTACTATATAAGAATCATTAATTGTTTTTATTTACTTGAAAAAATATATTTTAGAAATGTTTATGGAAAAAGATTTTGAAAATTTATCAAAGAATGTAAAAAAAACTGAAACAAAGCTATTATCTGAAAATAAAGTTAGAAAATCAAGACCCAAAATTAATATGAAAAAAATCGAGAACCAAACCGAGCCAAACCAATTAAAATGGATGGTTCAAAAAATCCAAGAAACCCGACCGAACCAAACCGATCTCACCCCTCTAAGAAACAAATGTGCACTTGTACCTTCACTAACTGAATAAAAGCTTTTTCCCAAGCCACTGCCTTCCCATTCCCGTTGCCTGCTTCATCAATTGCATTATTAACTGGGTAGGTTACAACAAATGCAGAAGCCTGAAATTGAAATGAAATAGTATTAAAAATTATATATATACTCAGTATGGCTGTAAATGAACAGAGCATTTGACAAACTACTCATGAACAGTTTTCGTATGTTGTTTGTTTGTTAAGCTAAATAAAAGAGTTAAACAAAAAATTTACATTCGTTTATTAAACAAACACGTTTGAGCAGAGGTTTTTTTTGGTTCGTTTATGTCCATAAACTAGCTTGTTTATAAGCTCGTTTACTTAAATTTGATATTTTTCATATAAAAGATACTTTAAAATATCTATATTTGTTTTATTTATAATATAATCATCAATATTTATATTTGATTATTTTATATCTAAAATATAAGAATTATGTTCATTTATGATTTGTTTGTTTATTATTGACAAATAGATTTTTATTTGATTGCAAACATGTTTAGTTTACATGTTCGTGAACATTAAATGAACACTTTCACGAACATTAAACAAACGAACATGAACACACATAATTTTTAAATAAGCAAACATGAACACGATTCTAAAATTATTAACGAACCTGAACCGAAAACGAACAAGCTTAAAAATAAACAAACAAACATGAACATATGTCCATTTGTTCAAGATTGATTCATTTAGATCCCTAATACTCGGAACGCTAAGACAGGATAAAATATTACCTCAGAATAATTGATCCCAGAAAATCCCCCTAACGCAGTGCTAGGATCAAGTGGAGCCTCAAATGCGCTCAGACATGTCTCTGAAGAAGTGTAATGCTGAAAGAGGGGGGAAATGAGATAAAATTGAAGACATTTTAGGCATCCCGGTGAGAATCATCATAAATATAATGCCAACTATAACAAGCATCAGCTTTCCTAACTTCAAAGAAAATTAACTCTGCTAAAATGTAACAGATATTTCACAGGTAAAAGTGGCTGGTTATGGTGGGCCTCAAATGCTTCTGTTTTTCCATGAGCAAGTCCTATCTATGAGCAAAATGAAAAGCCCACACATCATGACATGAACTTTGTCTTTTTAAACAAAGCAATCAATGCCTATTCCTGCCCTTACATTAAGGCAAGAGCCTTACGCCAATTGACATCATAATAACAAAAGCAACATAGAGTTAACTTAAACAATGAAATAAAAGGGAAATGAGAAGGATGGATTCAATTGGAATAGAATGCCAACAGGGAAACATCTGATTTCTTCCATGATATCCTCTTATCCAGATTAAAAAAATCAAGTATAATTATGCACATGCAGACCTAAAAATACATATACATGGAGCCCAAAAATAATTACCTGAAAACAGTACTCAGCATGTGTAACTCCTCCATAGTTTTCAAAGTTTTCCCGATCCATCTTGAAGTACTAGCGAAAGAGGCCAAGTAACAAAAACAAAGATGATTATGTTCTAGTAAAAGGAAAAGGTAACTCAAATTCTATTTGCTTAATTTCGAAAGGCATTATAGATATCCTGAACCAGGATCCTCAAAAATACAAATGCAAGAAAACCTGTAAAATACTCTGAGTAGCACAATCTTGGCCAAGTGGCTTCAAGCAAATATCAGTAAGAGACACATTCAAACCAGAATAAATTGCACGAAGTCCATCAACCTGTCCAAGATCAGCAGGAACAGATAAATAAGATGAAGCAAACAGAAAATACATGTGAAGACATAGTTCAAGTAAGATATACTTCAAGCAATATCTCACTTATATCAATGACTCAGAAAAGTAGCAATGAGTGTGTACTGTACCTTCTCTTGAATTTCAAAAAGCAATTGGATGTTATCGTCTGACACTATACTGGGGGACTTCCCTTGTGTTTTATCAGGCAAAGTTGCTAAAATAAGCTGAAAACAATCAAGTTTAAAAAAAAATCATTGCTTTCATATAAACTTAGGTGACGTCTCAATTCCTTTAAACTGAGATAAACAGACAAAGAAATAGACAGAGAGACATGGATAGAGTATTAGAGAATTAGTGTTCAAGAAAATATATATATTTATTCTCAAACTTCAACTTTTTGGCACAGAGAATTCAATCAAGTCAAAAGCTTGGGGGAAAAAGTATATTTAGATAAACACAAAACAGTTGAGATATGAAATTAAACCTTGATGCTCCGACATACCAAATCCTTTCCTTAATGGTGTTCAATCAACAAGTAATTAGATACACAGCATCGACCACACAGCTTATGTAATTTCTGGATGACAAAAATCCCCAAAATATGCATTAATTTTTGTATAAGTTTGGCTTTCTAGGTTCCTCCACTGAGATATCCTTTGTCTATTTGACATTTAACTAGGCATATTATGGCATCTTATAGAAAAACGCACTGAGATGATGCTTAAGCTTAATCCTCACTGCTTTTGTCACCTATGATACTCAACTTTCTAGGTTCCACTGCTCAGATATTCATTTTCAATTTGTCATTTACTGAGGCATATTAAGGCATCTTATAGCCAAACACACTAAGATGCCAACTAAACTTAATTATATTTAGGATTGTCAACCTGTAATCCTCAAAACTTTTGCCACCTTAATTCCAAATCCTATCTTTCTAAAATAATATTAAGATAAAGTCCAAAAAGGAACAGGTAGCTTAGGGAAGGCAAGAAATGGTTTCTCTTATCTTGTATACAGAATCAAAAGACAAGCATTTATTCTTTTCATTATTTCAGGAAGGACGGGGATTGAATACGGAGAAACAATTATATCATAAATGAAATTAACCTGTTCAATTCTGTAGAAAGGTGCCAGGTGACTGTCAAAAAACTGTTTCTCTTCTGCTGCCCTACTTCCATGGCCTACCCACAACTATATGATAACACATGTCAAGACTTTATAGTATGCAGAAGATTAATGGTATAAAGAAAACAGGAAGTATGATGACACACAAATACATGTCCTCACAGTTTATCCAAGGAGCAGTCAATACCAAAAAAATACTTCAAACACCTTTTCGTCCAAACATTTAGGAATGGGAAATATATATGGCAAAACAATTTTCCTTTCCCTTGTTTTAGAATCTATATAAGAAATTGAGCAGACAGATGAAAAAGGTCTAATATGGGCTTAAAACAGGAAGGAAATAGAAGTGCAATGAATTAAGAAAATAGCTAATTACTAATAAGAAACTTTTTCTAGTAAACTGAACCTCACACCTGCCCCAACTGATGAACTAGAGGAAGAGAAAGAAAGGTGCAAGAATAAGGGTAGAACTAACACATTGATGGTAACTCACAATAGTTTCTAGCATAAAGATGAAACATGATACCTTCTCTGGCCTTGTCTCCACTTCAATACGAATGAGACCAAAACATAGCACAATAACAACTGCCAGTGATGAAAACAATACAAGAGTAGGATTTCTAGCAACCCATATTCCATAACTCCTGGGCATAGCATAACCAAACATTTAGAACATGCTAGACATTTAATCATCTAGATACATATGTGCGCATGTGTGTATTTGTGTGTAATAAAATCTAACTATGTACATGTTCACCTGTAAAACCTCGACATATATCCTTGAATAATAGAAAGTTGCGCCTCATTTTTCAGTTGTGAAGCCACCCCACGTCCCTGAAATCAGGACAAACATGCACATAAACATCTAAAGCTCAAAGACCACCTAGTTCTTTTCTAGGAGGAAATATAGCAAGCTGAATAAATATCATATGAAGATATTAAAATAAAGAGGAAGATGTTCATGGGAAAGAAGGAATAAAAGAAATATTTAGAACATAACTAACAGATTGCTATTTTTATCAATTAAAATATTGTAGAAAAAAAAGAATACCAATTGCAACAGCAGTAGCAGAAACTGTTGGAACTGTTAAGTTTTTTTTTTAAATCAAAGTTACTTCTTAGGTACGAAAAAGGTAAATGTCCATTAATGCAATTATCAAACTCGCCATACCATGAGAATGTCCAAGTCAACAATGTACTAATAAGAGAAGTAATAATCATCACTTACCTCCAAAGCAAGATTCTCATCATATTGCATGTTAGACAAATTTGCTTCATCTTCATCTATTGACTTCAGTAATGGTTCCCTGTCGGATTCAAGTATTCCTTCTCGTTGCCGATGAAACAATGCCCATCCAAAAAGTCCCAAAACCAATATGATATATGCTATAGCTAATGCAAAGTCTATACATCTTACCTGCAAGTGACACTAAATATCACTATATACACCAAACATATATCAAAAAGAATTTCACAAATGAAAATTAACCGATTCAGCCATGACAACTAAGTGTTATGCAGTGTTTAAACTAAAACTAAAGCAAATGTTGTCAACTTTAACAAAAGAAAAGTCATCAATTAGACCTTAACAGGCCCAATAGTTATTGAGCAGTGATCTTTTTTCGGTGGTGAAGGAGGTTCAGAATTGGAGCATTGAGGTGATGAAGGGCAATCACCACAAGAGCAGCCAAGAGTGGTGTCACCACATGAATAAGTAGAAACGTTCATCAGCCTCATTCCAGATAAGTCAGGAACAGTAGACTTGAAATCAATAGCATAAGGTGAACCAGGAAATCCAGGAGGAGCTTTCTGACCAATAAATTCAAACCACTCTGAAAAGAATCGAAATATCAATAATATGCTATTGGAAAACAACAGAAAGTCACAAGTAGGCAAGTGAAAAAATATTCTACGAAGGATTTGGCTGGACCCCACATAATACTGACCAAAGTATCTTCAGTTATGATTTTAGTTAGTTTCATAAGCAAGATGAGAACACATTGCTTCCCAGCAGCCAAATGCTTTTGATGTGACAAGAACCATGACTTTTAAGGGTATAAGTAGGCAGCTAAAAGAATATAAGTCAACCTCTATTGACTCAGAAATACAAGTTGTTCAATGTTTTCACAATACAAATTTAGCATTGCTTCCCAGGAGGAGCTTTCTAACCAATAAATTTCAGGAACTTTAGAGCATGGGGAAAGACTAGATATTCCAACTCTATTTGCATCCATAGGTTCAGTACAGCCTGAAAACTGACATAACTGCAAAAAATGAATGAGACCAACCTATAATTTATTTTCTTTCACCACAAATTTAGCAGAAAAAATAAACAAAAAGTCCCAAGAGGAAATCCAAGCTTTTTCACAAGGCATTTCCTCCAAGCAATGAAGAAATAATACCATTTTATTATAAACTTCCTCTGTACTGCTTAATTCACTCAACATCCAAACCACTTCCGTTTCTATGCCAATTTTGTTGATTCAAAAAATATAAAAATGCTTAAATCAAAATTTAAGAAAATATATATGTTATACTCAGCTAAAAAAGATACCAGATAATATCTGGCAAACTGTTTTCACAATATAAAATTTTTCAGCCATGCACAAAACTTAAATTAACCTTTAAAGTTTGTTGCCCCAGCTCCTATGAATTCAATGGCTCTTGTATTCATGGTCCCAAACTTTACCTCCTTGCAGGAGTCATAAAGCCCTTCTCCAAAAGCATCAGATACAAAAAAGTCGATGCCATCCACTGTTAAGTTGCCATTAACCTGAGAAATTAATAATACAATGTGAATCAGTTAAACAAGATTGAACATAGAAATTGGAACCCATCCTAAATGTTTTATTAAATCCAACCACTTGATGGAAATCATTAGCTTTGAAGCATGAGAGAAACATTGAAAACAGGAAGTACGTTAAACCAAAAGCAAGGTATGGGTACTGCTCATCATAAGCCTGTCCTAACCTCTGAAACAGAAGTCACATTGATGAATAGACTTTGATTAGGAGAGCATGAAAGCTCGCAGAAGAGATTTAAGAAGTTCCTCAAGCACGCTGGACAACCAACAAGGAAAGGAATGGCCTGACAAATAGCATACATTTAGAACTAGTGTGAGAAAAGCAGCACTAATGGATACAAATACAACAGATAAGCTACTAGCACCAAAAAACAAACTTGAGCCTTTTCCAGAGACATCATCATACTGTTAGAAGTGATAGCTTATCAGCTCACTATTTGTGGTGAAAGAGTACTTGTGAGTTCAAAATATGTACAATAGTAACGGTGGTACAAATTTGATTTTCAGCTTGAAATCTTGAATAAGCACACACATATTGTAAAAATAATAAAGCCAGAGGTTTTACCTGCTGAACTTGTGCCCGCAATGTGTCAAATTGATCCTCTGTGCAACAAACATTACCGCTTATTGATGGACACAAGCTTTGAATTTTGGCAGAAAATAGATCATCAGGCTGATAAGGCACAAAAATAAACATAAAAGTATACATATAGTGTCAGAAGAACAGCTTTGAATTTGGGCATAAAACAGCTCATCAAGGTGATAAAGCATGAAATAAAGATATAACAAACAAACATTAAGTAGCAGAAGTTTATACAAGAAGGGCAAATCAATCAGAGAAAATAAAGCAATAAAAATGTAAAATGGACAAGCATGAGGTAGCTCACCTTCACAGATGGCGAACCATAAGGGCAATTTAGAACTTTCCCATCACTTCGTTGTCCACATATATCATACATTGCACAATATTCTTTAGAATGCCTCTCCCTGACCAACAGATCAGGAGTTTTTCAATTCAAACAAAAGAAAATGAGACAGATAATACTGCAACCTTGTGGCAAGTAAGGTGTTAAAGTGGCCATAAGATAAGCTCTTAGTAATTGCAGGACCTTGATAATATTATTGAGGATAGGCTCAATGAACTAAACATGCAGTCCACAAAAACTACAAAAATGTGATCTAAAAAGCTGAGAATTCTACACAACACACATTAGTACATATATTAATAAGACGGGAAATATTTAACACTGGTTATGCTCTGGGACTGAAAAAGTCTTACCCCAATGTGGGATAGGAAACTGAACGGCCACAAGAATCAGTCTTTCTCGCGCACAGTCCAGGTATCAATAAAATTACCTAGAAAAAAAAAAGCAACAATTTAATTAACACGAAGTCAGTAGGACATCAACGGCTTCTAACTCAATTCTAAGGTACTAATTTTTTTGCAAAATCTGATGTTCAAAGTCAAACGCAAGTCGATAAAGTTTCAGCTCCGTTTGAAAGAGCCATCTTTTTTTCCGCCTCAAATCAAACGATAAGCAGATTACGGATGACTAAATAACCGAACAAACACCATAAACAGCGCAATACCCAAATGAAAAATCTCAAGTAGAAGCTCTGCAAAGCCCCAATTCAACAACGTTATAGTAAAGAAAACTATGCACTTAGAAAAACCAAGTGATCCATGATCACGATATCATAAACCCCCTCCCCACCCCCACCCAAAAAAAAAACTTAAATTCAATCAAAAAATGTTCAGGAAACAGATGCTCACGAAATAGGATCAAAGAGCGGAGTCTTACCTGTAGAAGAGAAAAAACAGCGAGAAAACTGGGAAACTTCATCCTTCAGTCGAGAAGAACGAACAGTCGAGTGGGTGTTGAGTTGGGATTTAGTTGAAGAAATTTTTCGAGGAAATATAGCAAATGTTTTCCGCAATGACGTCAATAGGACGAAAGTGAGGTTGGAAATTGCAATTAAAAGAAGAAAAATGACTGTATACAATCGTTATTAATACACTTAATTAACACAGGACAAATTAAATAATGTAGAAAATTGTCAAATTTTCATTTTTCCCCCCATGAAAATGCTATTTCCACTCTGCGCTACCGGCAAAAAAAGAAGGTAGGAAAAGAGAATTTTAATCGTGGGAACTTCTTATCATCAGCCACGTTAGCCTACGTATGTCTTAACTCTTAAGTAACCACACAATTAAAACTTTTATATCCCTCACAACAATCTTTTTAAGGATATTTTGTTTAGGTAAACTACAATTTTCATCACTAAATGTTGATCTTACTCTTATTTTAGTTATTAAACTTTATAAATTTTTAATTTGATCACTAAATTTTTTAATTACTTCTTTCCTCTGCTTTAAAATACTTAACAGAGTTATGATTAAGTATCTATCTTTTAAAAATCATGAAATGGATCAAAAATATTATTCATTTAAAAAAATTGATTTTTGATTGCTTTTGATTTTGGGACGATGGATTATATTTTATCAAAATCTCAATGATAGAGAAGTAGAGAAGGATGAGACGATTTATATATTTAGATTTTAAGTTGAAAGGATGGTGAAATTTATAGATAAGAGTAATATGAATTTTGTAAGTTTTGGTTTAGTGTTAAATTTTACTAATTTTAAATTGAATGATACGAGATGATCATATGATTCATGAGTTTGTTGATATCTTGAATGGTTAGAAAATATATCAAAGAATGGTAATTATAGCACAAATCAAATGACCTCAGTAGTTAAGGGATTGTTGTTATCTTTTGAGGTCTTAGGTTCAAGCAACGCGTATGCAAGTATGTATGAACATTTATTATCAAACGATTGAGAATCTTTTATTCCTCTTCTATCCTTTCTGACTTTTATAAAAATGGTCGATCTTATAAAACGTACATAGACTACGTTTTTTTTAGATTTAGTCAATTTATTATAATTTTATCATTTTCTAATCCATTTATTTTCTAAAAGTGTATTATCAGTCCTGAGGGTAATTTTTTTCTATTAATTCCTTCAAATATTTTAATTTAAACTTATTTTTAAAACATAAGATAACACAACATATACATATGGACATTTTTGTTGGAGAAGTTATTTTACACATTTAAAAAGTAAATATTAAATGTATAATATTTTCCTAATAAGTATGAACCGAGTGATCTTGGTGGTAAAAGAATTATAGTTATTTCTCGAGGTCTTAGGTTCGAGCATCATGAATTCCAGAGGTATAAGTGTTCAATGTCGAATGGTTGAAAGTTTTTTTAAAACATATAATACCTTATACTTACTCCAAATTAATAAAAACAAATTGAACCATAGAAAATATTGCAATGCATATGCCTCACTAGCACATATTTAAACTATAAAATATATCTATTATTAGACCTTCTAAACAATTTGAACTATAAAATTAGCTAAAAATATGATCTTTTGTAAAATCTATTCTTGATGCTTAAAATATTAAATTGATTATTTATACAATCTCAAGATAAAAATACCTTATAAAATTAAAATTACTTTATTTTATAATAAATTATCAAATCACATATATTTTTTTAAACAAGGACAACTGAATTTTATTAATAAAAACAATATAATGAATCATAATTATAACACACCCAATTGTAAAGAGGAAAATAATAACAATAGTCACACAAAAATTTTATACAAAAACAAAAATATTAAACTCAAAGATAAAAAAAACAAAACTTTAATTTGAGAATGACGTCAAACATCAAAACAACCCAGTAATTTTCATAAAAACTCTTTATATATGTCGAACGAGACGTTTTACGAATGATAAAAGAGTGGTGAGTGAACCAAACTATCTCTCAGGTTGTTACGCTATACGTGACCACTAACAAACTAATTAGAAAACAAATGTCAAAGTCCTTATGTAAGCACCAAGACAATCATAAAGGTTCTTGAAAAACGTACTAAAAGTCATAAAGAACACGTCACAAGAGAATATAAAATATGTGTCATAATAGCAAAGAAAAAATATCACAAGGATATAGATTATTATTCAAAATTGTAAAAAAATAACTTAAAAAAAGAAAACAAAAGACATAATATAAAAAAATAAGAGAATTAATAATCATCGATGATCGATAACTACAATTAAAATTAATATCGCCGTCAGTTAAATAAATATAAAAAAGAAAGAAGATAAATAAAAATATAAAAAGAAAATCTAAATTAAAGAGGAAAAAAAAGCATATTTAGTGGTGGTATACAACTACTAGAAGCAAAGGGGATATTGAAAAAAGGCCAAAGGGTCGTTACAAAAAAAAAAACATATGGAACGAGAGATCTTCGACACAACCTCTCTCTAAAGAAAGATAATCTAAGGTTAAAGAAATATATTATAAAAATATTAATATTTTTTTTCGGAAATGTTAATATAGGAAATACGCTACTGAAAATGTTATCTTTTTCTATCGAAAATGTTATCTTTTTCTATCGAAAATGTTAATATGAAGCGCTATCTAAAATGTCTTATTTTACTGGAAATATTAATATAGGTAGCGAAATTAATATTTTCGATAAAAAATAACATTTTAAATAACACTTTATCAAAAATATTAAAAAAATATTAATATTTTCGGTATCACTTTTTCTTAACCTTATATTAGATTGCCATTAAGAAGAACTACCCAGGTTATATCAGGAAGAAGCTATGCAAGTTTCACCAAATTAAATGTTTTTGTTAAAAAAAAACGTATTATAATTATCTGCAAAGTTACAGTTTTATAAAACAAAAAATCAGTAAAACTCCAAATATATCCAAAACACAAAAATCAATATAAGTAATACCTATATTGATCCAGCTCATCTTCGATATCTATAATACCATCATACTCCTAAAATTTTTAAATTTAAATATTTTTTATTAAAAATTTAATTTCGTACTATTAAAATTTTATAATTTCACACTTAAATTTTTAATATAATATAAGTTTTTAAACCCTAAACCTTTAACATAAAAATTTATGCTCATACTGATAACACCAGAGCATAACCATTACAGGAATCAATAAAGGTTGCGCCAGAGTCAGAGTAATACAAGTTAAACAAGCTCTTTTCGATATTCTGTTAATGTATATTATCCCAGCAAAGAAAAGCAAAAATCTGGCTCACTGTCTATGGAGCCAAAGGGCCAAATAAGAAACAAAAGTACTCCATGTGGCATCACATCTTTATTAGGTTACATTGGGGAAGACCAGCATTTTATAAATTATGCATTCTTATGCAGTTTTGGGCTCCAGAGGAGCCTGGTCTCCTGATCACACTACCTCCGGTTCTTGTTGAACAGGAACGCAAGGTCTCCAAATTGTTTCCGTTCCCACATCCATGAGTGCAATGCCCTTTGCTTGTAAATCAGCTCTCATCTGATCACTTTTCAAGAAGTCCTTGTTTCTTCTCACTTCGGCTCTTTCATTAATTACACGAATCACGTCATCTTCCACCAACCCAGCTCTCGTTAATGCTTTCTCCTTTAATTGCATCAAAACCTGTTTGCCAGAAAATCCGTCTTTAGTGTTTAAACTTTTACAGAAGGTGTGAATCAGTAACATCAGGCAACAAAGCCAAGCCCGTTACCTCGTTATAAGAGTAAGGTGGCTGCAATCCAAGGACATCCAAAACTTTTGTAACTTCTTTCTTGACCTCTACAAGGGATTGAATTACCAATAACCTTTGTTGCTTTTGCTGCTTCTTCTGTAAAATTACAAGGGAATATAACGTATCTGCCTAGGCATAAACTTATACATGCACAAACATTTTATATATATGTAAGAGAGAGTAATTAGCACGCATGAAGATACACAAATACCTTTAGCATGGTCAACAAATTGTTTACCAACTTCAATGCTTCTAAAAAGGCTCCAGTCAATATAAGTGAAGTGCTCAAGTCATCTGACATTTTCGTCTGGAACTCATTTTGGAGCTTGCTAATGCACTCCTTGGCGTCCGGAGTAGTCCGAGCTGGTTTGCCATCGTTGGGGATTTCTTCTTTTAGTTGTGATAGAGAATCTTGACAATCTTGCAAAGTCTGCACAACAAAGCGGGTAAAGATACTTGTCACAAGGACTTTAATCTTAAATTAACAGGTACATTGGCCTATGTCAGTGAACTAAAAGAACTTGGTCTCTCGGGTCAACTCAGAAAAATAATTATGTATCATCACACCAAAAGTCAGTCAGTCTTCTGAGTAATTTTTAACCTGAAGGACAGGCAATTCTGCAGGTAGTGCGAATTTAATCAATTATAGAAGAAATCTTAAGTGGTAAAACGAAAGAGAGGAGAGGTGGGGGGGAATATCAAAGAAAGCTGAAACTCCGATAAATTGAAAGAGGCACACTCATGCATCCATGACAACTCACATGTATACAAGTAGACAAGTCAGACAAACAAATATTAAGCCTAAAATGCCAAACCACTCTCTCCTGAGTCATCTGAACTCTGACCAGCATATGCCTAGCAAGGAAAAATAGCTAAGTGCAATACCTGGTATATGTAAAAAATAGCTTCCGATGCACCTTCCAACTGAACCATGGAGTAATTGAGAGGAGAACGATAGTGTGCATTAATCAAGAAGTATCGCAAAGCCAGTGGGTGATATCTCTCAGTAATCTAAAAGAAAATACAAATTAACAAACAAAAGAAGCTCGGATGAGAATACTTCTGTGATTGTCACTAAGGTTATCAAAAACATAATAAGCCCAAACTTTACCTGGCGAATTGTGAAAAAGTTCCCTAATGATTTTGACATCTTCTCATTGTTATTAGTAACATGCCCATTGTGCATCCAGTAACTTACATCACTCTCTTCACATGCAGCACAACTCTGAGCAATTTCATTTTCATGGTGAGGGAAAATCAAATCAAGCCCACCACCATGAATGTCAAATTTGAAGCTTAAATAATGTGCACTCATTGCACTGCATTCTATGTGCCACCCAGGTCGTCCAGGTCCCCATGGGCTGTCCCAAGATGGTTCACCAGGCTTCGCGGCCTGAAACAATTATTGAACATGAAATTTTGGAAATGTAGCAACATTAGAAATGGTAGATGACTGATGCAAAATAGAAAGGATGAAGAAGTTTTGATGTTATATGTTTATTCAACTTTAGGTTCAACAAACTACTATTGCTTTTTGGTAATTAGGGTTTGTCATTCTTGTACACTGTCACCTAGACATGAGATGAATGTCAGATAAGGGGATGCATCCGAATGTGTTCAACACGGATGTCGAACAGGAGTAATTTAAAGAAAATGAAATGTTCAGGAAAGATAGCTTGTACTTTATATCCAGATGCCTATTTAAAGTCACATTCATAGGGTTTAAACTGATTTTTTTTCAGTCAACAATTAGACATTAGGAAGCATGGGTAATATCAGGGGCAATCGTTTTATAGCCTGACCAGATTCAGCACAGTGCTGGCAACTTTGGGAGGGCAATTTCTAGAATTAAGATGAGAAGTCATGAGCATGAATGCAATACAAATACCTCCACCTTACATAAATTTAATAATAACCGAACCAAATTGAAGGGACATCAAGTAGCTCAATTTTTTATTTCAAAACAAACTCAAGCAAATAAATTAAAGCTCCTCCATGATCAAGCAAACCTCAAGCCTTGAGATTTTAAAAGGAAAGAATCTCCAGCCTACAGGATAGGCTCAGCCTGATTACATTCCTAAACTTACTAGTAAGTTATGTAGGTTTCAAACCTTCCATAGTGCAAAATCAGAAGGATTGCGCTTCCTTGAGTCAACAGCAACACGTTCACCTGCTCTGTTGTTTTCCAGCTTCTGTCCAGATAACTTGCCATAATTTGGGAACTTATCAACAGCAAAAAACACATCCCCATCAACCACATATCCGAAGTCTTTGTTTATAATCTGCAAGATGAAAATATAGGGAAAGTTATTGGAGAAATTAAAGAACAGCGAAGGAAGCATTACCTTCACAGATAGCAAGAGGCAAAAATAAAAAGGATATTAGACATATTTAGCCAATGCACAACAGAAAAAGTTTAAAGGAAACATTGAGAAAAAGTCAAATGTCTGTATTATTGCAATATATTTAAAAAGAGTTGGGAGTTGGTTCTAACTCTCATAATAATTATAATAGAGCACTTCTCCATGGAACATATGTAATGAACTTAATGTCCAGCAGTTCAACAACTCTTAACAATTAAGATGGCAACTTCAGCTCAACATGAATAGTCACAAAAAGTTGAAAACTGCTTTTCCACTTTATCACAGTAGATATTAAAAGGAAAACATCTAAAATCCCTTCAAAGAATAGAGCATTGATCCTTGCATACACTTCCTTTGCGGCATCATTGATAATCATTGCATAGATGCAGCGAAAATACAATTTACAAGCACACAATAAATGATAATAACTATCAAATATAACCATTTAAATTCATTACACTTTTGGCAACCCAAATATATACATATACATACCATGCATACATACATAAAAACATAAAGTGTTATCAAGGGTGTCTACAAATACAAACCTATTTATGCAAGGAAAATACCCCAGAAGTAGCAATAGAGATGCAACAGTGCAATGTGGCTAAATGGAGAGAAGAATCATGGTATCTATATGTCTAGGAAATAAAGCTGGCGTATTCAGAGAAGAAAACCTGAGTTATCATATCTTTGATTTGCTCAATGTGACCAGAAACGCGTGGCTCGTGTGTTGGAGAAAGACACTGCAAATCACTCATATCAACATTATATTCTTTACAGAATCGGTCACTCAAACTTATCGGATCTTCCCCAGTCTCATTTGCTCGACGAATTATCTGCAAAAGTCCAATCAGTGGCGCTCATGACATGAGGAAGAGAGAATAGTTATTGAGATATGTTAGATGTACTATTAGTTAGAAAGCAAAGGGGGGGAAACATTTGCTACAAGAGGAACACATTACCTCTATAGCATCTACACTCAACAGGAAAATCAAGTTTAAAACAGATTAATGTATCAAATAAAAGTGCATGAGCTCTTGTAGGACCAACTGTTGACATATTTTATAACTAAATTGTTTAATAAATTTAAAAGGAGAAAACAACTGAGTTGAGGTTTCATATCCTCCATATTAGCAAATGAATCATATAAAGTTAAATGCATTGGATTAAAAGGATAAGTATCATATCAACATCAAGAGACAAATACGGCATTGCTCTCAACTAAAACACCGAAATGGAACCAAGGAGACGATCATATTGAAATTCAAACCTTATCATCAACATCAGTAAAATTTCTGACATAAGTGACCTCATAACCCAAGTGTTGAAGGTACCTGTATAATTTCAATCCAGAATTTAGTCGGCAAACAATTTATTCTTCTAAGGAAAACGGGGGAAAACATAGGCGATTTCTCCAAAACAAATTATACACCTGTAAAGTACATCAAAGGAAACAGCTGCACGAGCATGTCCGAGGTGACTGAAATCATAGGCAGTGACACCACAGACATACATGCGAACTTTACCAGGGATTTTGGGCTTGAAATCCTCTTTTTGCTGAGTCATGGTATTGTAAACAACAAAGTGTGCCTCTTGGGTGTCCATCTTTGCCGATGTTTTAGAGGCTTTATTCTGGTTTGTTTCTTGCTTTGAAGGATCCATGCCTTGCTTAAAGGGGAAAAAAATAAAAACTAACATTAAACAGAATTATTGCTATCGTTACAAAAAAATAACCCAAAATCTCTTTCGTGAATCAATTTGAATCAATCGTCAAAGTAAATTTAGGGTTTCGATAATTCACCTGAATGTGCAGAGATCCCCTTTTCGCTACTGGCTTTTACTAGTTCTGTCTGTTTTTGCGCCGCTTTTCTTTCGTTGTTATGATCGTGTTCTCTTTTATCATTTTTCATTTTGGGCCTCGGTTTATTTTTGGTTTGTTTTGAGGTGCTGGGCCGGCCCTTTTCTGTATGATTTTGATAGGAGTGCAAAAAAATTTATTACCAGATTGACTCAAATTAATATTTTATCTAAATTTATAATATTATAAATAAAATTTTAAGATAAAATATGCAAATAATCTTGTTATCATATGATCATTCATATGTTATAAAATAATTACTTGATTATTCATATATTCTAAACTCATCATTTTTGTTAAATAATTGACGGACATCTGAGCTTAATGTTAACTGGAATATGATAAAAATTTGACATCAGAACTGTTTGAGTTGTATTTTATGGATTTAGTATTTGTTTATATTATACCGTCGAGTCAATGCTTGAAATATTTTGACATAGAGCAAGTGTTGTAAACATCATTACAATATAATTTTATCACATCTCAATTAGTATGTTAATGTCCGACTTAAACAACCATCAATATTTTAACAGAAATTGACGAGTTTAGAATATATTAATAGTCAAGTGTTCATTATATAATTTTTAATAGTCAGTGAACTCAATAAAACAGTGTCTACAATTTGTATTTTTTATCCAAAATTTTATGAATTTAATTATGATATAGATTTAAATTTTTAGTATTTTTTAATTCTAAAATAATATTAATGATATATTATTATAATTTAACTTTAAAGAAAGTTAAAGAGTTTTTTAGTTCGATACAATTTTTTTATGAAACATACTTTCAAAATGTCAAAAAGAAGTGAAATAAAGATTTTGAAGTCCAATGATCATCTATGGCGATCTAAAATGATGGACGATGATGATGAATAGTGATCGATAACAAAAGATTTTGATCGAAATTAGAGATTATAATGATGTTTATTTAGAGTTCAAGACTCAATTCGGTATTTCACATAAAATTTAAAGAATAAATTAATATTTTATTTAAAATTTAAAGATTAAATTAAATACTAATTTCTTTTGTTAATATTATATCATCAAATTAACGATATTTATTATTCTAATAACTAAAATATTTAAATAACATAAAAAGTTAAAACATTATATTTTAAATCAGTGATCATAAATGAAGAAAAACAAAAGAAAAATTACAATCTTGATAGTTTCCGCTGTATTAAAATAAAATAAAAAGGGAGACGTGTTGGCAAAGCGTAGCGGCGTGGGGCCGTTGCCAACCAATGTTGAAGCAGAAATTGGTAGACAACTAGACATAATAGGAACGGGGGGCATGCACCACTCCGACTCATCGCCAACCCTAGCTTTTAGGGATCAACAAGACTCAACTTGAATTTGTTAAAATCGAATTAATTTAAATTAAAATAAAATTATAAAATAAAATTTTAAATAACTTAAATAAATAATTAATGAATTAAATTTTAAATTCGAATAGAGTCTGTTGACACACTATATGTACAGCGGCATGGGGCCGTTGCCAACAAATGTTGAATAAAAAATGAGTAGACAACTAGACAGGACCGGAACGGGGCATGCACCACTCCTACCCACCGCCTACCCTAGCTTTCAGCCGTCCTTCTGACGTGGCATCGACCCTGATTAGTCACAACAGTCGTTTTAGTCTAAGGAAAGTCCACGTCGTCATCATCATCTCACCAGAATCTAAAGAGTGTCCACGTTGATTTTTAGACAGCTAATGTAAACGCTTTTGTTTTGGATTCCTTTTTTTTCTCTCTCCCTCCAAGATATTCCTTTTTCTTTTCCTTTTCCACACGAAGAAATCCTTTTTTCCTTTTTTATTATTTTGTTATTTTATTCCTCATCAGCCAAACAGAGGTAAACTGAATTTGAGTTGAATTTAATTTGCATTTCATTCTCATTTCTGCTCATACATAAAGTCTGCATCTTCCATTTCGTTGCCTCTTCACTCTTCTGTTTCAGCCTCTGTAAAAGGAATTGTCATTTTCTCCCCCTTTTTTTTTGCTTAAACAAGGTATTGCTTTTTATTTTTTTTTCTTTTTAAATGTTCTTCTTTTTTGCTTTGATCTATTGAGTGTCAAATAGCCGGCCTTATTTGTAGCTAACTATTGCGTGCCTGCCATGTTTTGTTCTTCCCGATGCACTATTGAGTGTCAAATAGCCGGCCTTATTTCTGTTTTATGATTTGGATCTGCCTGAAGTTTTGGCTTAATTAACCTATTTTCTGGTATCGGCTTGGTTTTCCTGTTACGGTTAAATGCTAGCGGAATCTGAAATTTATTTTGATTTGCTCATGCATCACGTTGATATCTATTTCTGATTCATCTAGATCTTGGTGAAGTATGGAGTGATGTTTGCTTGAGAACTCCAGATTCCGTAGAATTTGGTGTATACTCCTGTGTTATATGTTTTGAATTCTTTTGTAGTTTCGATTTTATGCTTTCTTTAAATGATTGATATTATCGGAAATTGAGTTCTAGAATGGCTGGTTCGAATATTGTTCTCTTTGTGTTTAGGAATTTACTTGCTATGAAGTGTAAAACTTGTGAACAATTGGAGATGATACAGAATATAAACCACACTAATTAACTATTCGTATTTGGAATGATACAATTAACAATGCAACAAACTACTTTGATCTAGTTTTAGTAGTGGGTCGATCTTAAGAATTGTCAAATCAGAAATGCAAACAAGTTAATAATTATCTTCCTTTGAGAATGGAAAAAAGGTTTCCAAATAAATAAAGAAATTCATTTTTTTACAACAATCCCTTTTCCTAATGCAGGATAATAAGAGATGGCGGATGAGGATATTCAACCTCTTGTCTGTGACAATGGAACTGGAATGGTCAAGGTTAGTAAGTTATATTTCTTATGTTTATACGTTTGGTTTATTTTCTTAGCATGGATTCTATAGACATTTCATTCCAAGTTTTTTTATCTTGAAAATTTTAATAATGAAAGTTTGTGAATAATTCTATTTTCATTATGTATTGGCTTGGTTTTACTATTGATGCAATAGACTTTTGGATTTTCTTGTGTTTTATCAATTATTTGTTCTAATATGTAACTGTTGATGCTTGCTTTTTTCTTCTATTTGCAGGCTGGATTTGCTGGTGATGATGCCCCTAGAGCAGTCTTCCCTAGTATTGTTGGTCGCCCACGACACACAGGTGTCATGGTCGGGATGGGTCAAAAGGATGCTTATGTTGGTGATGAAGCCCAGTCAAAGAGAGGTATCCTTACTTTAAAATACCCTATTGAACATGGCATTGTCAGCAATTGGGACGACATGGAGAAGATTTGGCACCATACTTTCTACAATGAGCTTCGTGTTGCCCCTGAAGAGCATCCAGTACTCCTTACAGAAGCACCACTCAACCCTAAGGCTAATAGGGAGAAGATGACCCAGATTATGTTTGAAACATTCAATGTTCCTGCTATGTATGTTGCTATTCAGGCAGTTCTTTCACTTTACGCCAGTGGTCGTACCACAGGTATGTATTTATGGCTTGGAAACTAGTTTTGATTGTATTCCAGAGTTTGTGATTGAAATAACTTTAGCTTTACAATCACTAGGCATTACTCTATTTATTCTATTTGTTATACAATATTGGAAACTGGAAACTAACATGGAGATTTTGTTTTGTTTGTTTCCTCTCGTTTATTGTTAACTCTGTTCTCTTATATTTGAATAGGTATTGTCTTGGATTCTGGCGATGGTGTGAGCCACACAGTGCCAATTTATGAAGGCTATGCTCTGCCCCATGCTATTCTCCGTTTAGACCTTGCTGGACGTGATCTTACAGATTCCTTGATGAAGATCTTAACCGAGAGAGGGTACACTTTTACAACAACTGCAGAACGGGAAATTGTTCGTGATATGAAAGAAAAACTTGCTTATGTTGCTCTTGATTATGAGCAAGAGTTGGAGACTGCCAAAAGCAGCTCTGCTATTGAAAAGAGTTATGAATTGCCTGATGGGCAAGTGATCACAATTGGAGCAGAGAGGTTCCGTTGCCCCGAAGTACTCTTCCAGCCATCTCTGATTGGAATGGAAGCTGCCGGAATCCATGAAACTACTTACAACTCCATCATGAAGTGCGATGT
The DNA here is from genome assembly GCF_006381635.1 of Hibiscus syriacus. Taxonomy (NCBI): domain Eukaryota; kingdom Viridiplantae; phylum Streptophyta; class Magnoliopsida; order Malvales; family Malvaceae; genus Hibiscus; species Hibiscus syriacus. The sequence goes on from NW_024062795.1 coordinate 4,691,102, forward strand.
TGATATCAGGAAGGATCTGTATGGAAACATTGTGCTTAGTGGTGGATCAACCATGTTTCCCGGCATTGCTGATAGGATGAGCAAGGAAATCACTGCCCTTGCCCCTAGCAGCATGAAGATCAAGGTGGTTGCACCTCCCGAGAGAAAATACAGTGTCTGGATTGGAGGATCCATTTTAGCATCTCTTAGCACCTTCCAGCAGGTAAATTCCGAGCCTATTTGCACTTCTAATTTTCCAAGTATAGCTTATTTGAGGAGCTTCATTGGGGATGAATGTTATCGACTTTCATTGCTTACCGTCTACATTTTTTGCCACAGATGTGGATTTCCAAAGGTGAATATGATGAATCTGGCCCGGCTATCGTTCACAGGAAGTGCTTCTGATTTGAACGTATTCTAAGCCTTTATTTTCAGACGTTTCCGTGTGAGTTCAGTTTGTGTTCTATTTCCTAAGGCTTTGGTTTTTTTTGTCAATGGAGGAAAGATTCTGGTACATATAGTTAATGCTTTTGAGTGCTCTCTCCCTCTCTCACGTTAGGTTTCAGAATTTAGATACCAAATTTACTTTTGGCATCGAGTGGCTTGTATTGTTTTCGAATTTGATAGTTGTTTTGGTCTTGTTATTATTTTAGTAGGCCAAGAACTTTTAATCATTAAGAGAAAATCTAATATAAATAAAAACTGTTATTTTAAAAAATTATTAAATTTAAAGATTAAAAATTGTTTTTTTTCTCTTAATGAAAAGTAGGGGTGTATTCGATGGGTAGTTCTGTTGTGCGACGGTTAAAAAACGGAGTGACCGGTTAAACAAGTGATTGGTTAAAATTTAGACTGGTTATGTTATATCATTTAACTGGAAATATTATCAAGTAAAATAATAAATTAGATAGCGTTTATATAATGTAATAGGTAGCGTTTATATAATAAAATAGGTTAATTACTGAAAATATTATCAAGCATGATAACATATTAGGTAGCGTTTATATAATGTAATAGGTAGCGCTTATATAATAAAATAGGTTAATTACTGGAAATATTATTAAACACAATAACATATTAGGTAGCGTTTATATAATGTAATAGATAGCGCTTATATTGATATATTCTATCATAAAATCAGTATATTTATACCGGTAATATTGCAAATTTATCTATTATATTATAATTATCGGTTTTAATGTTTTTGGGATCGAAACAATTTTAAATATATCGACACTTTATGAGTGCACCTCGTTGGACATTCATTCTGGAAAAAAATATCGACACAAACTTAAAACGTGTCGATACATTATGTAGATATATTTTCTTATAAAATTGGTATATTTCTACCGAGTACATTGTAAATTTACCTAATACATTGTAATTATCGGTTTCGATTTTATGGGATCGATACTTTTAATAAATGTATCGACATTTTATGTGTGCACCTCGTTAGACATTCATTATGGAAAAAAGTATCGACACAAACTTAAAATGTGTCGATACATTATGTAGACCTATTTTCTCATAAAACTAATAGATTTCTACCGAGTACATTGTAAATTTACCTATTACATTGTAATTATCGGTTTCGATGCTTTTGGGATCGATACTTTTAATAAATGTATCGACACTTTATGCGTGCACCTCGTTTGACATTCATTCTAGACAAAATGTATCGACACTTTTTAAATTTGTGTCGATACATTATGTAGACCTATTCTCTCATAAAATCGGTATATTTATACTAGTTACATTGTAAATTTATCTATTATATTATAATTATCGGTTTCGATGTAACATATGTGTCGATATTTTTAGAAAATGTATCGACACATATATTTAACTATTCTCTCAATATAATATAATTAATGATATATTATTTTTATTATAATAAATAATAAATATAATTTATAATAATTTTATTTTAATAAAATATAATAATCATAATTTTTTATTTATAAAATTATAGATATAATATTTTAATAATAATATTGACATAAATAATATTAAATCAATTATTCTAATATTTTAAAAATATTATTATTATATTGTTAATAAATAATATTATTTTATTGTATTTGATGTTTATAATTATATTGTAATTATGATTATTTTTCATCACTTCATTATGATTTTTTAAAATTATATTGTAATTATATATTTTTTTATTTTATTATTTGAAAGTTAATATCGAAATAGAAATACCGTGTCATTTTTTTCATTAGTTATATTGTGGCAACTTACAAACTAAAAAATTAAAATTAATTGGTATAATTTGTGTTTACTAATTTTATCATTAAAAAGTTTATTTTTACATGTTTTGTTATTGTTGGGCATAACAAAACCGGTAAACATTATTATTTCTACCTAAAACATCAATGTTTTTTAATATTTTCGGTAAAATGCCCAACAATAACAAAACCGGTAAAAAAATAACAAAACCGATAGCGTTTTACCTGTTTTGTTAAAATAATGATGTTTTCGGTAATTTTTACCTGTTTTGTTATTGTTGTATATCGGTTACATTGTAAATTTACCTATTACATTATAATTATAGCATATGTATCGATACTTTTAGAAAATGTATCGACACATATGTTTAACTATTATCTCATTATAATATAATTAATTATATATTATTCTTATTATAAAAAATAAAAAATATAATTTATAATAATTTTATTTTAATAAAATATAATAATCATAATTTTTTATTTATAAAATTATAGATATAATATTTTAATAATAATATTTACATAAATAATATTAAATAAATTATTCTAATATTTTAAAAATAATAATATTATTTTGTTAATAAATAATAGTATTTTATTGTATTTGATGTTTATAGGCGCTATTACTGTTTTTCTTTTAAATTCCAAAAGTGTCGATACTTATTTAAATAGAATCGATACTTTCAACATATCCGGTAGGTAGTTTAATGTAATATGTATCGTCTATTTTTTTATCGTTTACATTATTATACTTGATAATGTTTATAGTAAATAACTGGTTATGTTATCATTGGTAATATTTTAGGCGTTTACCTAATATATTGTAATAACAAATTAAATAATTAACATATTTTATTATATAAGCGATACATATTACGTTATATAAGCGCTACCTAATATGTTATTGTGCTTAATAATGTTTCCAGTAATTAACCTAATTTATTATATAAGCGCTGCCTATTACATTATATAAGCGGTACTTAATATGTTATTGTGTTTAATAATATTTATAGTAATTAACATATTTTATTATATAAGCGCTACCTATTACATTATATAAGCGTCACCTATTACATTATATAAGCAGTACCTAATATGTTATTGTGTTTGATAATGTTTCTAGTAATTAACCTATTTTATTATATAAGCGCTACCTATTACATTATATAAGCGCTACCTATTACATCATATTTTTACTTGTTATATTGTAAAGTATCGATCCTTTTTATAAAAAGGATCTATACTTTCAACATATCAGGTAACATTATGATAAAACCGGTAAAATTTACCAGATATGTTGAAAGTATAGATATTTTTTTTAAATGTATCTATACTTTGTTGAAAGTTATGTATTTATGTTTCAAAATTTTTTAATAGTGGTTCATTTTACTTGTTATATTGTAAAGTATCGATCTTTTTTATAAAAAAGATCTATACTTTCAACATATTAGGTAACATTATGATAAAACCGGTAAAATTTACCTGATATGTTGAAAGTATAGATACTTTTTATAAAAATGTATCGATACTTTGTTGAAAGTTATGTAATTTATGTTTCAAAATTTTTTAATAGTGGTTCACGTTTTCCACCTATAATATTAATTTAATAATTTTATTTACACAAAAAATTATTTGATTGTTTTGATATTTTATAAAATATTATCTAGAATTTAAATTTAACAATTTTAACCAAAAATAATAATAAATATGTAATATCTATATTTATTATTTTTAATTTAATAATAATATATACCGTAACATAAAAATAAATCGTTAGACGTGTATAATTACTAAATTAATATATTAAAATTCACTAAAAAAACCTTAAATTAATATTTTTCACAGTGAAATAAGTATGAACACTTATATATATGTATCGATACTTACCGATAATCAAAGTTTACCGGTTACTAAATTTTTTAATAGTTTTTCATGTTTTCTACCTAAAATATTATTAGTCTGTCAATATAATAGGTAGCGCTAAACCATTAAATATCTTTTAATATATCCGATAATACCGTATATTAACCATATATTAGTCGTCTTTCATGAGACAATCCTGTATTGGATTCGATTTTTAAACTAGAGATGATCCAAACTGTACTTTGTAGATTCGGTTTTTTAATAAAAAGATTATCCGAACTGTACTTTGTAGTTTTCCAAAATTTAAAACTGGAACGAACTGTACTTAATAGTTTTCCAAAAATTGAAATTAAAACTGAATGAATAAAAATCATAGTTTTCCAAAAATTAAAAACTAAAATCGAAGGACATAAAAATTATTTTATGGTTTTCGATTTGATTTAGATTATTGATTTGGTTTTGTGTTTTTTAATATTTCACTATTTTTCAAATTCATCAATTCAAACAGTAAACGTGAAGTTTAAATCAGGTGAAAACACAAAAATTTAAATTCATAAAAATATTATAAGTAGTGGATGAGTAATGGAATAACAGACATTATATAATGGTAGGCAGCAGCCTAAATAGTTATCATGAAAAATGGCAGTGTGAAGTAAAATCATATTAATAATAGTAGATCGCAGTAGTAATTTAACGAGTAATAATCAATTACGGTAATAACGTGCTGTTTTTTTATTGTTTTGTTATTTTAATTTTTTTATTAAAAAAATCAGTTCGTTAAAAAAATCAGATTGTTTTTAAAAAGTTTAGTATCATGATATTTATAATGATTACATTGATATATGTTATATCCGTAATTACGATAATTGTAATGTGATTGCAACTGCAGTTTAATTTCCCTAGTATAAGACTATATAAAAGCAAAAGGTTCAAACCTAACTCAAAATCTGGATTAATATCAATTCATAAGTTAATAAATTATAAATTTTATAATAATAATAAATCATTTAAATTAAATCAAATTGTTATAAAAATATGAACTCAGGTCCAAATAAAATTATTCTCGTACTTACAACCAATCTTTTTATAAAAAAATTAAAAAATTTAATCGTTGAAAATTTCAACGGACTTAATTTTAATCAACTTACTTTAGTGGTTAAAGGAATTATTGTTGTTCTTAGAGGTCATAGATTCAAGCACCAATAATTACAAAGATGATCAGAGAATTTATTATTAAATAATTAAAAATATTTAAAATAAATATTAATTTATAATCAACCTAACTCAATAAAATAAAATGAAACGCTGAGTGTCCGAGCGGTCCCTATCCCAACAAATAATTTTTCCTAGGCTCTCAAGCTACCATTTTTCTCAACGTCATATTTGTATGATTTTGTCGTTATTGCTGCATTTAGTATAAATATATTATATAACAGCAACATTCAGATTTACCAAAAGAAAGCACCTACATACACTGAATTTTCATTTCAAGGTCTCGCATCTTCCATTTCACTCACATTTCTACTTTCTGGGTTTTTTATATATAAAAAAAAGCTTGCTTTTAACTGTCTTTTTTTTCTTTGTACTTTGGGTTCAGTCTTCAGAACAGAAACAATATGGGACAGATTATTAAGATGCTGCATGAATTAAAGCCTGTGTTGTTGATGGTGTTGGTTCAAGTAGTATATGCTGGGTGTGTTGTGTTGTACTTTGTGGTGTGACAACACCAGTGCAGTAGCTATGGCAACAAACCTCATACTGCATGCAAAGAGCAAGCACATCGAGCTAGACCTACATTTTGTGCGTGAAAAGGTGACAGCTCGTGAACTTCAAATCAACTATGTGCCCACTAATAGTCAAGTAGCAGACATTTTAACTAACCCTCTTCCCTTGGTCAAATTTGATTTGTTTAGAAGTAAACTATGTGTTTTTATGTTGAAAGAAGTATGTAAGAAGCAGGGTGAATGTTAAACCATAATCGGTTAAGCCTGTTAAACCATATACTGTTAGGCTGGTAGTCGGTTGTAGGACTGTTATGGTTCCTCTTGCTCTTTGCATGCAGTATGGGGTTTGTTGCCATAGCTACTGCACTGGTGTTGTCACACCACACCTTGGGCTCTTCGGGCAGTGGAACATTCATCTCATTCAACACAGCCTTAATCCATACGACTTCAGAGGTGGCATCGGCAAGGCTTCTATATTCGGCTTCTGCAGTGGACCTGGATACTACACGTTGCTTTTTCGAGCTCCAAGCCAGTAGATGATTCCCATTGTAGACACAATATCCAGAGATCGACCTCCTGTCATCAGTATCTCCTCCCCAATCCGAGTCCGAAAAGGCATTGAGTGCCACCATCGTTTGTGCTTGAGTTGCAAACCAGAGGCCAGTGTTCCTCAGTGGGCTCTTGCAGGAACTGTGTTGCTTTATTGATTGCAAAAGAAATGTCCGACCTTGTATGACATACATACTGCAGTGCCCATACAACACTTCTATACTACTGAGGTTTGCTTAGCACTTCCCCATCGTTTTTACTAAATTTCATTGTTGTAGCCATGGGAGTAGAGGCTGAGTTTACATTTAACATTTGATTCTTTTGTAGCAGTTCGGTGACAAACTTCTTCTGGCTGAGGAACAAGCCATTGTCTGACCGATGTACTTCGATACCAAGGAAGTACTTAAGCTGCCCAAGATCCTTCAAGGAGAATTTCTCATGTAGTGCGTGAACAATTCGATTGATTTCAAGTTGAGAACTTCCAGTAATGAGGATATCATCCATATATACCACCATGTATACAACTTCACAATCCACTTGTCTAATAAACAGTGATGAATATGCTCTCGAGGGCTTGAACTTTAAGCTAAGTAAGAATTTTATTAGCTTGAGAAACCATTTTCTTGGAGCTTATCTCAAGCCATGCAATGCCTTCTTCAGTTTGCATACTAAAATAGTTCCATCACTAGACTGCTCCTCAAAACCAGGAACCTGTTGCATATATACATCCTCGATTAGATCCCCTTTAAGAAAGGCATTATTTACATCCACTTGCCTAATTTGCCAGTGGCATGAAACAGCTAGTGATAACAATATGTTGATTGTGAAGAAACGAACCACAGGATTGAAAGTGTCCATAAAATCATAGCCAGGTATTTGGGAATACCCCTTGGCAACCAGTCTAGCCTTCAGTTTTTCTATGGAGCCATCAACATTCTTCTTCACCTTGAGGAGCCATTTGCAGCCAATGGCTTTCCTACCAGCTGGTAACTCCACAATGTCCCACGTGTCATTGCTAAGTAGTGCATTGTATTCAGCCATAACAGTTGTCCTCCAGTCATCATCTCGGATGGTATCTCGAATATCACCAGGTACTTCCTTACATTGAGGTGAATAGATTTTCGGTTTAAAAATCCTATGCTTACTTCGAGTTGTCATAGCATGAGTGTTAGTCATTCTAACAACTGGAATGTTTTCTTGATTCTGAGTTTGCTCACTAGAGACAGCTTGTTCATGCTGAGAAGATGCAACTTGATCATGTTGAGAAGAAGCATAGGCAGCAGACTCAAGAGCAAGAGAGCCCGATTTGTTGTTTACTGATTATTCTTCAGTGTGTACATGCAGTCCATCACCTGCAGTTGCATAATGATCTGTACTGCTAGTTTCAACTGTTTCATTAGTACCAAGTCCAACATTAATACTCGAGCCTGGGGCAGTCCTGGCAGTTCTGGCTTGCTCGTGTGGACTGAGAACAACTGGAATGACCCTCGATCGAACTGCTTCATTAGTACTTCTTTTGCAGGTTGTTGCCTTGTGTGCAAAGGGAAATATATTTTCATTGAACACCACACTCCTGGAAACATAAATTCTGCCATGATCATCCATGCATTGATAACCCTGATGCATAGGAGAGTACCCTAGGAAGACACAAGCCTTGGATCGAAAGTTTAACTTGTGAGTATTGAACATCCTGAGATTAGGAAAGCACTGACATCCAAAATTTTTGAAAAATCTATAATCATGGGGCTTATTATATAGCTTCTGATAAGGAGACACATTACCAAGGTTCTTGGAGGGTATCCTGTTGATGAGATACACAACACTAAGAACTGCATGAGACCAGAAAGTTAGGGGCATTGAAGCTTCTACTAGCAGAGTCAAGGCAGTTTCAACTATGTGCCTATGTTTTCTTTCCACCACCCCATTTTGTTGTGAGGTATGTGGGCATGATTTCTTGAGTTTAACACCTAGTTTGCATGAGACAACTTCTAGAAATCGAAACTCTCCTCCATTGTCTGTTTGTAAAGCATGAATTGTAGTTTTGAACTGATTAGAAACCAAGGCTGAAAACACTTCAAAAGACACAGCAACTTCACTTTTATTTCTTATCAAATAGACCCAACTGTTTCTTGAGTACAAATCTACAAAACTCAAAAAATATTTGAAACCACTAGAAATAATAGGGGCAGGACCCCATACATCAACTTCAACTAACTCAAAAGGCTGCTTATACACAGTTTGTGACATATGAAAAGGTTGAGTTTTGCTTTTTCCCATCTAACAGGCTGCACAAACCTTACTTTTGTCTACACTGAGTCTCTTATTGAGGGTTGTCATTACCACCTCAGGTGCTGGATGACCGAGCCTCTTGTGCCATAACAAGTACTCATTATTATTGCTAACAATAGTGTTATTGAGTGTTGATGCTCCTTGCATAGTCTGACAATCAAAACTTTACAATCCTCCATCAAGTTTTCCTTGTATCAGCACGACTCCTGTGCATTCATCCTTAACATAACAAGCATTTTTGTGAAATTCAAAGAAAACGAAATTGTTTTGTGTGAATTTCGAAACTGATAAGAGATTCTTGTTAATATTTGGGACATGCAGTATTTGATCAAATAAGAGATCCTTAGAGACAATTTTTAAAGCATTCCTACCAATGTGAAGGATTGGAATAGAAGAACCATCACCTAGATGAACCTTACCACTGTAGTGTATGCTTGCTTGCTCGAGAATGTGGAGGTGGTGCCAGTCACATGGTGTGTGGCTCCTGAATCAGGAAACCATTTAGCATGATTCAAAGGACCATTAGCCATTAACACATTGACCTGCACATTATCACTTGGTTCAACAGCAGATGTGTCTTCACTTCCATCACTACCACTTACAAAGGGACTGTAATGGAAGTCAGGTGTATGTCAAAAACATGAACATGTATTTGCCTGCATGTCGTTAGATAAGGGGTTTTGTTGAGTGGTTACTCCTTTGAAATTTTGATCAAACCTATGCCAGCACCTGTCAACTAGATGGCCTAGCTTCCCACGCAATTGACATTGCTACTTAGGTCTTCCTTTATATTTGTTGCTCGTGGTGCTGTTGGGTTTAGAAGTCGCGCAACTCTTGTACTGTTGTGTATCAGAAACCTGATTGGTGTTGTAACGTGTGAAATTAACACCTATTGGGAACCTTGATGAGTCATCAAGACGAGATTCAACATCAATAAGAACAGAAACTACATTATCAAGGGAAAATGAATCTCTGCTTGCAGTGATCGCAGCCACCGTTGGCTCATATTCGACTGGAAATCCATTAAGAATGGTGGCAATGTGATCGATGTCTGAGATAGGGTTACCATACGTGGCCAAGAGATCGCATATTTCTTTGATGGCCATGGTGTAATCTCTCATAAACTGAGAGCCTTTCTTCATCGATCTAAGATGACAATGCAGAGCCATTATCTTTGTGGTAGATAGTTCGGAATACAACCTGGTGATGGCATCCCAAACTGCAGCAGTGGATTCGACACCAACCAATTGAGGCAGAATGTTGGTGCTAACAGTGGAAAGAAGCCAAGAGGCCAAAGATCTGTCTTGCTTGACATACCGAAGGTAAGCTGGATTATCAATCTGTTCTCCAACCTCGTTGAGTATCAGCTTTGCTGGAACCACCATGGATTCTTCAATAAAGCTTTCAAGACCGAGCCCTCTGACTGTGAGAATCACTTGTTGCTTCCAAAGAAGGTAGTTCGAGTCGGTTAAGCATACATTGATTATTTTATTAGCGAAGGTATGCGAGCTGGCTTCTGTCAGCTGTTCATCCTCGGCCATCATTGTAATGCCTTGAACCATGACTGTTCTTTGAAGACAAACAAGAACCAGAAAGCACGAGCGAAGAAAGAATGGCACACAACGGAGCTTTTTCAAGATCTAATGGCGAATGATACCATGTTAACCATGGCATGAAACTTAAGAAAATGAACAAGAGAGAAATGCAGAAAACGTGGTATTGCATTCATGTGTCTTTTACAAAGATGAGCAACTATTTAAAGTTGTGAATGAGTTGTTGCATGATCGGTTGTAACAGTATTACAATCGACTACCATCCTAATCGTATATGGTTTAACATGCTTAACTGAATATGGTTTAACATGCATGATAAAGAAACATTAATCAAATTATGTTATTTTCTTATCATGATTCTTTGTTTGTAAACATTGTTCTTAAGTTATCAGAAACAACTAGAAACGACTAAGGTTCTGGGTTCTTTAGATACATGGATGGACGGAAGGGGACCGGTGGGAAGAGTCGTTCTCTAGATATTTCAAATTAGCATATTATATATATATATATATATTCAATTGACAATATATTTTCTTCCTTTAGAATTTTATAAGTTTACTCATTCCTAAAGTTTTAAAAGTATGTCCCTAGAATAAAATCCTACGTCATCCATGTTTAGATATATTCCCACTTTGAACCATGCAGGAATCTTCTATCCAAATTTTAATTCAGTTAAAATTCACAAAATGTGGATCTGGTTTCAAATATATATTTTAATTAATGAAGTTATATATATTATTTGTATAATATAACAAGTTGACATCTATTAACCTTGTTTTCCGCCATTTTTTTTGGGTAGAAAGAGGCCAAAAATGACATGGACTATTCTTCTTCAAGCATTTCTTTGTGCGTTATTTGGGTAAGCAAAAAGGGGAAAAAAGGCTTAATTAGCTAAAAATTCAACGCTGCATTTGATTTAATAATGTATTTTATCCTATTTTAATGATCTTAAATCTTAAATAAAATTAGTTCTATATTTAATAAATGAAAATAAATTTAATATTCGAATCAAATTATGTCATATGTCACCATTTGATTGGAGACTTAAATTAATTTAATTGATTTTAATTTAATATATTTATTTTCTACCAATCTGAGGATGACACGCGTCACCCTTTGAAAGAAAATAAATAACATATAAATGAGAGTACTGGGATTCAAACCAAAGTGGCATAGGTGAGCAACCATACTATAAACCAACAAGCCAAGCCTACTTCTTAGTCTTAAAATGACAATATGTTGTATATATTTAATATCATTATGTATTAATAATTAACTTGATTTTATAATAATTTATGTTTTTTAATAAAACAATTTATGTATTTTAACTTTAAAAAATATATTTTATTTTTATTTTAACTTATTAAATATATTTTATTATCAAATTAAATTAAAAAATATATTTTATTCTTATTTTAGTATAAAATATTTTTTTATTCTTGTCTAACTTAAAAAATATATTTTATCTCATCTTAACTTTTAAAAATATAATTTTATTATCATTTTAAATTTTAAAAATGTATTGTATTCTTACTTTAAATTATTAAATATGTTTTATTTATATATTAACATAAAAGTATTTTAATCTTATTTTAGCTTAAACAATATACTTTATTCTTGTCTTAACTTAAAATGTATATTTTATTCTTATTTTAACTTTAAAATTTATATTTTATTTTAATCTTCATTTAAAAATATTTAACATATATTTAATAAGTTAAGTGAAGAATAAAATATATTTAACAAGTTTATGTAATAATAATATATATATTTGGAATATATTTAAATTAAGACAAAATAAAATATATTTTTAAAATTTAAGATAAGAACAAAATATATTTTTCAGTTAAAAATAAAAATAAAATATATTTTAAAGTTAAGATAATAATAAAATAAATACTTTTAAATTAAAATTAATAATAAAATAATTAAAAAATAAGTTTAGAATAAAATATATTTAATAAATCAAGATAAATTATATTTTTAAAGTTGGGAATATAAAATATTATGAAATTAAGTTAGTTATTTATACAGTATGATATAAAATATATATAACATATTGTCAATTTAAACCCAGTATTAGTTTTGGTTATGTGGTTCAGCCCTTACTTTCTCTCCCAAACGACCTTGGATCAATCTCATTGCTAGCAATTTGCATGATTTGTTTTCTATCAACCATAGCGTGACATGTGTCACTGATTAGTGAAAAATAAATATATTAATTTAAAACAAATTAATTTAATTTAACACTAACACGTGGCAATATTTGATTCGATGATTAAATTTATTTAACAGTGACATAAATTGATAGAATGTGTAAATATTACGGACTAAATATATAATTATACCAATTTTATTAACAACACATCACCACCTATATTAAAAATTAACGGCCGATAACTTGATTGAAACATTAAATGATTGGGTGGTCTGATTGATTAAATTGAAACGTTGGTGGTCAAAACTATTTTTGACCATAGTTTGGTGATCCCCGTGTAGTTTACCCTTATATTTATATACTATATAACAACTACACAGATTTACCAAAAAGACAACAACTACATATAGAACGTGAATTTTCATTTGCTTATAAATTTCAAGGTCTCTCATCTTCCATTTCATTCACACACACTAGCATACTTTCTGGGATTCGTATACAAAAGAAAAAGCATGATTTGTCCACTTGGGTTTTCGGTCTTCAAAAACAAAATACGAGACAGAATATTAAGACATTGCAAGAATTAAAGCCTATGCTGTTGATGGTGTTGGTTCAAGTAATATTTGGTGTGATGAATGCACTTTACAAATTGGCAGCAAACGATGGGATGAGCTTGCGAATCATCGTGTCTTATAGATTCATATTTGCCACTGCTGTTATGATTCCTCTTGCTCTCGTTGCTGAAAGGTTTGCTCTCTCTCTTTCATTTTTTAATGTTCACTTTTTTTTTTTGCCTTCTAAGCATTATTAGATTATCAAATAACATTGGTTTCACTCCATGCATGGATAAAGAGCAGTGAGGAACATTAATCAAATTCTGTTGTTTTTTACCATGATTCTTTGTTTTATAGACATTGTTCTAAGGTTATCAGAAACAACTAGTAAAGACTAAGGTTGTGGGTTCTTGAGCAAGGTTCCCACTTTGTATAAACCATAGGGGAATCTTCTGTCCAAAATTTATTTCACTCAAAATTCATAAAACGTGGATCTGATTTCAAATATATTTTAATTAATTAAGTTATATAATATAACATATTGACAACTACTAACCTTGTTTTCCGATATTTTTGTTGGGTGGGAAGAGGCAAAAAATAACATGGACTATTCTTCTTCAAACATTTCTTTGTGCGTTGTTCGGGTAAGCAAAAAAGGCTTAAGTAGCTAAAGATTCAACGCTGCATTTGATTATAGGTGAAATGGACTATTCAATACAAATAGGATCATTTTATTATAAGTTATTATTCTATCTAGAAAAGTTGTTGTAAGTGAATAGTGTTTCATCTCTTGAGATATTTATTTTCACTTTGCAGGGGGTCACTAACTCAAAATTTGTACATAGAAAGTCTGGCCTTAACATCTGCAACCTTTGTTTGTGCCATGACAAATCTCATCCCAGCCATAACCTTCATTATAGCCATCATTATGTATGTATGTATGTTTCTTTTTTACTAAAAATTTGGTGGGTTCAATACCAAAGTTTATGACAGACTAGAAAAGCTTGCATTGAGGACAACGGCAGGGAAGGCAAAGGTTTTGGGAACTGTAGTTGGAATAGGCGGGGCAATGGTACTCACGTTATACAAAGGACTCCCAATCAATATAACAACCCATATTAACCTTCGTCCTAATGGCTCTAACTCCTCAGATGCTACTCATCATCTATTGGGTGCTTTGTTGGCCTTTGTCTGCTGCATTTGTTATGCTCTTTGGATGAAAATTAGCTGACCCTTATTCCCATATGTAATGAGGTAAGGGAGAGGTAGGATAGAAGGCTGCCCCCAACGTCAGGTTGAGAGCAGTTTCTGTAGGAGACCTCCAAATTATGAAATGCCCTCCATGAGACTCGATCCCACGACCCCAAGATTAAGAGCCTTGTGCTCTACCAACTGAGCTGGATGAGAATCGTAGAAGCAGTTATTTTTGCATTGTGTGTGGGAAAAGAGAGTCGGTGGAAATTAGGGTAGAATATTAGGCTGCTCACTGTTGTGCACTCAGTATGTTAACTAGTGTAATCTGTTGAGCCCAGATCTTTAGTTGTGTTTTAAGGGTTTAGAGTGGAATAATAAAGAGTTTTTTCATTGGTGCAGGGAGTTTTAGGAACGTTTAGTTTGTTGTCTTGGTGTGCACGGATTAAATGCATCCGAATTATGGGCCTCAGTCGTGCTACGTACGCGTAAAGTATTGTGAAAAAAAATGAAATGATCTTATCTTTTAAAATATCTTTGATATAGCACAATTCAAATAGGATATTTATCATTTTTAAGTATATCGTTTATAAAATAAATTCATTGTTAATACATGAGATAATAATGTTCCTATCATTGAATTAGTTTAAAAAGAAGGACTAGAGAATTAATAATATTATATTGTTTGTTCCGTAGGAAGAGGCCAAAAATAACATGGACTATTCTTCTTCAAGCATTTCTTTGTGCGTTGTTCGGGTAAGCAAAAAAGGCTTAAGTAGCTAAAGATTCAACGCTGCATTTGATAATAGATGAAATGGACTATTCAATACAAATAGAGTTATTAATATTATGTTGTTTGGTTGAATAAAATCACATGAAAAAATTGATAAAAACGTCAATCTTAGGAACCAAATTACACACAACATAGGAGGGGGTTTGACTAGTTTTTTTCCCGTTTGATTCAACATTAGATATTTAATAATTTAATTTTAAACATATTTTCTTAAAAAATTCCTATAATTTTTGCACCCACGTCCACTCTAATTTCATCCTTGGTCAATTCGTTAATCAAGTTATAAAAATTTAGTAATAGTTAATTTGTTTCAAAATGTTAAATCTAATAAAATAGATAGTATAGTTGATTGTACGCATGATGACAAAATAGATAGCCAGTCCATTCTAATCTAATACTCGTCTCGTCTTAGTATGGCCCCTTATTTCTCGAAGGAAAACTCTACCTTGGAAGGTAAGTGGATAAATGTTGTGATGATGAGACATTGATAATATAAATATATTTTTTAAAAGAAATTTGAATAAATTTATTTAATTGGATTTAAAAAGAATTGAGTTAAGCTAATAAAATAAGATTTACTAATTTAATTAAGCGTAAAGTACACTTACGATTATGGGCCATTGCTTTGTTGAGTCACTAATTATTAAAAGTTACAAATGATCCTCTGACTATATAGCTTTACTTTGTTGAGTCTCCAACTATTAAAAATTACAAAATTATCTTTTGACTATAAGGCATTATTTTGTTAAGTCTTCCGACTATTAAAAGTTACAAAATGATCATACGACTATAGGACGTTACTTTGTTGAGTCCCGACTATTAAAAGTTACAAAATAATCCTCCGATTATAGGAAGTTACTTTGTTGAGTCCCCCAATTATTAAAAGTTACGAAATGATCACTCGACTATTCATATGTTTTAAACTCGTCATTTTTCGTTAAAAAAATTAATGACAGTCTAAGTTGGATGTTAACGTGTTGACTAAGATATGATAAAATCTGATCCCAGAATCTCAAACAACTATACACCTCAAACGATTTTGGGATTAGATTTTATCATATCTCAGTCAACATGTTAACATCCAACTCAGATGAATGTCAATTTTTTTAATGGAAAATGACGGATTTGAAACTTATAAATAGTCGGGTGGCCATTTTGTAACTTTCAATAGTCAAGGGACTCAACAAACAATGCATATAATTGGGAATCATTTTGTAACTTTTCATAGTTATGGACTCAACAAAATAATGTTCTATAGTCGATGGATCATTTGTGTACTTTATCCTTTAATAAAAAAATCACTTGATTCTATGAAACACTTAATCATGTAATGGACGGGAGGAGCTTGATTGATTGTAATATCAGAAAGGAATCCACCCTTCGCCTTGTTTTAAGACCGTTGCGGATCGCAGATTTTTTTGAAGATCTTGACCGAATAAACAAACCCCTTGAAGATGGTAAGTTGGGTTGCAATTGGCAATGCCAAGGCAAAAATTCAGTACAAGGGATCCCCCATATCAACGATTGCGGGCAGATAATTGGAAGCTGGGAGGACGTTAGCTGTTTTGAATATTCCGCAGAGACCTTGTTCTTCGTCACTGATTATTCCAACGAAACCAGTTTTTCTTTCTTATGCCATTAGGGAAGTGCTTGTTTTCAATGTCCATTTTCTGGGTCTCGTCTCTCGTAAATTTTGGTGACATGTTCTTTTATCATGTATTTGGTTCTTCTGTGTTAATGATTGTTTTATCATTTAAAAAAGAAAAAATCATTTTGCAATGCAAAATTAACAATTATTGGAATCAATTGTCGGTGATGATTGATGTAAATGTAAACAAAAGAAGGTAATGGAGAAGTCAAATCTAAGATTGTCTAGTTTTTATCAAATACCAAATCTATCTATACAAGTACAAGAAGAAACAGACTATCTTGGCTTGTCTGCCCTTCTTCTCTCATCCATTCTCTCTTACAAATTTAGCCCAAACACTAATGACAAGAAGTTCAGCTTTTATCATGAAAGAAACAAAAAAAGGCGCAAGCCAAATATTCTTGTGAATTTTACAACCAGAATTTGTATAGATTGCTTCACAATCACAGGATTCATCTTCCGACAGAATTACAGTAAAAACGATACTTTACACTAAATGAAATTCTTTTTAATTTACAAAAACATTTTACATTATCTAACCAAATACCCACATGTATGTAATAAATTAAAGCACCAGACGTCCATCTTCAACTGCAATGGGATCCTACGCAGAAGTCCCAAAGCTTGCACAAACTTCTACTTTCCGATTTCATGTTCCTTCTCATATACAACTCGCTTCAATTGGTTCTAGCAGTTCATTTTTATCTATGATAAAAAAAATGTCGAGCCAAAAAAAGGGGGGGGGGGTCAGGAGCTGGCTGACATTTACCATTGCAATGAATGAACTCGCCGAAGCACTTTTCGCGGTGGTTTTCGTTTCTCCTCAACAGGGATTAGGTTCTCCATCAGCTGTATTCAACATAAGCAACAAGCGAGCATCATAATTTGAACCAAGTCTTTCATCATATAAAACCCGATAAACTAGTCAGATTAATATGCTGTATGCAATGAAAGAATTTAATTTTGAACTGATGCCAATCTCTTCTTAAAATATATGGAAGAGTGTGAACCTTCATCCAAAGATAAATTTATACATTTGAAGCACATGGTAATGGAATTAAAAAAAGGCATACCTGCTTAAACCTCTCTTTGTTCAGCTCAGCCTGCAAAAGTCAGCCAGAGAAATCAACACGAAAACATTCATTTAATGCATAATGACGATCCATACAATTTTTCAACATGAATGGATCTTCTAGTAACTACTAGATTAAGGAGGAAAGGGAGTGAAAATCTCAAATGTTTCACCTCGTGTAATGATTGACTATACTATGCTTTATACATCATTGCAATAACTCTACATGTATGCTCAATCTTAAAAAAAATCATATATATAGTGAGGATCATATTCCCATACACGTGAGTCGGAAGAGGGTATTAGAATGAGATTTCTAAAGAAAAATGAAAAATCCGGGTACAATAACTACATGGTATTCATTAATCACAGTTCCAACAAACTATTCTGCACACTCTGATTGCATCAACTTACTAGCATAATTCAGAAAACATTTGAAATTTAATCAAACAATTAACTTAGAAGCAGCTGAAAATTCTTTAACACTATAGTTTAAGATCATATATTATATATACAGGGGCAGACGTACCTCGTCTCTGAGCAACCGGGTTTTCTCTTCTTCCAATTGTGTCACCAGGGATTCCAATTCAACCGTATAAGCCTAAGCATCAACAAGTAAAACAACACCAAGGGGAAAAAACAACTTTCAACATCCAGTCTAATTGCAGAATACAGGTTTCGAAGTTGGAAGAAAAGCAATTAAAATCTGATTTTCTAAGAAACCAAACAGAGTTTACAAAGGAGAGCCTGACCTGTTTGCGTTCTCTGGACCTAGCAGCAGATTCTCTGTTTTTTATCATCCTCCTCTGTTTCTGCATCGTCGCTTTATCCAAAGGCGGGGCCACCACGGCGCGTCGTTTTCCTCTAGCGCCTCCACAAGCTATCGCTACCAACCTCTGATGATCTACGCCGCCGTTGTTCCCAAACGCCGAAAACTGATTCCCGCCACCGTTGATAACGCCCTGGTCAACAGCATATACCCCTGCACCAACTCCCACCTGATTACCAACTCCTCTGACATCCTCTTCTCTGACCGCCCCAGCTTTCGTTAAAAAATCCTCCAAAGTCATCCCTTCCGGTGGACGATCCCCCTGTCTCTGATCCTCGCCACCGACCACGATCTGCTTCCAGACATCATCGACGGACTTGTTAGCGAGCGAGAAATCACCTTCTCCGGTTATGGAAACGCCGGCGAACTGCGGGTGCTCGTCGGGATTAGACGGCGGTGGCGATGAGCAGATGTTTTTTAAGAAATCGTCCATGTTCATGGAACCAAGAGGGTTCTGAGATTGGTTCGTATTATTCTGTTGGTTCTGAAGATCTGCCAAGAGAGTGGAGAGCGAAGAACATAGAGACGACTGACGTGGCAGGTCGTTATTCGTCTGTGACGTCGTCGGTATCACCTTAGAGGACGCCATGACAGCCCCTAGATTTTTCACAGCTTTTCCCCCGATTCCTTTGCTCAAAGTGTATCAATCTTGTTTTCGTTTTTCCCAATTGAAAAGAGAATTGGATGACAAAGTAGAAGAGCGCAGCAGTTTAAATAGAGTAAGGAAGAAGGGAGGAACCTGCTAGATGGCCGTGACTCTATATGACCAATCTGTAAAATGTATGTAAGGCTACGTTTGTTTTTTCCGCCCCTACCTTCCTTAGTTTATTTTTAAGTAATTATTTTTTATAATTTAAATATTTAATAATTTCTTCAATTTTGACTTAACGAATCATATATTTAATTAAAATTCATATATTATTTGAATATTTATTTCTGCAGAAAGAATGAAATAATTGAAATCACATAGTCCTTTTCATGTGTAACGTCCTTAACCCATACGTTGCAATTTGGCCGTGATTGGAGAAAAGGGAAGCTTAAGCCCTAAGAAATCCATTTGAAATTGAATGGTCAACTAGAACTCTTGCATGCATCAAGACAGTTTTTGTTTGTTGTTTAGCGCTTTTTTTCTTTACAGTGGAAAGAGAGTGAAGAAGACGCGCCATTGTGGAGGGAGAGCGAGCGTGTACTAGAAATAGCTTTGACTGTATCTGCCGTCCCCAGACGATACGGTTTCGCTTTCAAACAACCGAATCCAATCGAACCGTCTACAAGCTTAGGTTAGGACTCACTTTCTTCGAGCCGCCTTCTGCTATTGATGCTTAAGCTTTCTAACAATCTAAGTGCAATGCTATTGAAAAAGGTAAAAATCAATAATTAAATTAAATTATAAAAACAAAAAATAGAAATAAATAATTATATATGACAATTAAAATCCACACGATTTGTTGAGTTGTTGTCTGTTTACTTTGAATTTTATGTTTTTTCTATGTTTCATAATAAATTATTCGATTTTTAGTTTCATCTTTTTAATTGAATGGATCAAATTATTGATTTAATAATAATTATGATGCTATTAAATAAATAAATAAAATTAAATTTTTTCACATTTACTATATGAATAAAATAAAAGATTTTATATAAAAGTTTTCTTTTAAAAAAATCATTAAACGATAATCGTATATAAAGTAAGAAAAATTATATATATTATCTCTATTAAAAACGAGTTCAACTCATAGATAAATGGTTTACAGATATCCTATAATTATTTAAATAAATAAATAAATCAAAATAAACAATAGTTGAACGATAACTATTAATGATATTTGGTCAAAAGGAGTCGTGAAGTTGGAGCTTGAGAAAGATCATTTCGCTGAGAAATGAGATTAGGGTTTTGTTTGACGAACTAAGGGTAGTAAATACGAGAAACGTGTGGTTAGAAATCTGGAGAAAAGGTGATAGTGTCATGGCACAAACTGATTTGATTTCCTATGCACATTCCAAAACTTATTGTGTACTTGGCTTGGAGTTCGTAATAAGCTTTTCACTAAGGACTGGCTTATTAAGATGAGAATAGTTGTGGATGCCACGTGTTTTGTGTGGCGACGCGGAGGAAACTAAGAACCATCTTTTCTTCGAATGTCCTTTCTCGGTTGGGATTTAGAGGCATGCTTTGGATTTATATGGTTTGGATCGAGTGGTGCTTACTTGGGAGCAAGAATTGGAAAGGGTTTGCACCTAGAAAGACTAGTTGTTTCTTCTTCTCTTGCTCAAATTATCATGGAATGCTTGTATTTACTACATTTGGAAGGAGATAAATAAGAGGATTTTTGGTAGGATTGCTAGTGAGGTGCTTGATGTTTCAAATGCTACAAAGGAAACTGTTAGATGTAACCTCTATAGAAGCAAATTTGACAGTGTTGATAGTGTAAATTCTAGGCTCTATATAGATAGAGGCTTGCTTCACTTAGGACTGTTTGGTTCAAGTCATATAAGATTACCGAGGGAATGAAATCCACATTCTCCCGTTTGGTTGGACGGTAATCTCGTTCTCAGTAATGTTTTATTACCAACAGTGGATTTTTTTAGGTATATTATCGGGAATGTCATTACCCCATTCCCTTAGGTATTGTTGGATTACAGTCGTTTTGGACTAAAATGCCATTAA
Source organism: Hibiscus syriacus (assembly GCF_006381635.1). Taxonomy (NCBI): domain Eukaryota; kingdom Viridiplantae; phylum Streptophyta; class Magnoliopsida; order Malvales; family Malvaceae; genus Hibiscus; species Hibiscus syriacus. Next base: position 4,712,209 of record NW_024062795.1, read on the forward strand.
TTTTTTTTCTCAAAAACATCATTCTTTTGTCATTGAATAATAAAAATTCTACGAATGTTAAATTACAAATTTATCCTTAAACTATTTTAGATTTACAAAAAATGTCTATAATTAAAATTTTATATGAAGTTCAGGGGTTAAAATAAAATTTTACCCTTTCATTAAACCTTTTTATATTTTCAATTTTGAAAAAAAATTATATAAATTTTATGAATTTAAATTTTTTAAAGAAAATATATAAATATCTTATAGTAATATTATAGTAGAATTCAACTTGTTAAAAAACAAATGTATAATAACGACAATTTGGTCAAATATGCATTCCAATAATTTTTTATTCCTTTAACCAAACACGGTAATCTTACATTCCTGCTAAACCAACCAAACACAAAATACAACATTCACAGTAATCCTATTCTCTGGTAATCTTTTATTCTCAGTGGTAATCTTACATTCCGTGAACCAAACACACCCTTGTGAGATACTCAAATTCTTTGTAACAACTTAATGTTGTTGTTCTTTGAATATAATACATGCATTACATCCGAAAAAAAGGATTACTAATAATTTTATAAAGATAGCACTTAATTTGTGTAATATTAAAAAAACTCAAAATTCACAAGATAATACTTAATTTGTGTAATATTAAAACTTACAATGACATAAATTGTTATTAGACCAAAAATCTTGGGAACACGGGATTATTATTCTTTAGTTCAGGCTCTACTTGATTAAATATTTAATAAATTATGCTATTTTTAATTTAAATATTTATTTTTACATGAATCAAAATAATACTAGACAAATTATATCGAATATAGAAATTTTAACATAGATCGGACCATTTTGAGCCCTCACTAAGCTCCGCCCTTGGTCAATCCTATCAATTCTCCTGTTACTAAGTTTGATCCATATAATCCTCCTATTAATGTTTAGAATCTCATCTAGACCTCTAACAAGGCCATTGAATTGCCTACCATTCCCCTTTCTCAAATAGAGTAAACAAAATCATTCTCAATTATCTTATGAATAAAAGAAAGTAAGAATTTATTATGAAGGCGTAAAGTGGTCCATTCCAACTCTCATCTTAACTTAGAGTTCTCCTAGACAAGTTGCACACGTCCATAATGACATCTCAAATATTCTTAGAGGAACGACATTAAAAACAAAGATGATTTCTAGTTTTTAGAGCATTACCACAAAGCCAACACTGTCCATCCACAATAGGACTCATTTGCAACAATCGACCTTTAATGAGAAGTCTACCGAGTACAGTCATCCATCAAATGATAGCATATTTTGCCGTACGAAGAGGGAACCGCAAAGTCCCGTGCCACATGAATTTAGCTCCTTCAGGTAAAATCGATGACCAAATATACTCGACTTTAGCAGTTCAAAAGTCATATGCAGAGTCAAATAAAGATTGCCTCTCTAACCTACCCAAGGTCTAGTATTTTTCTCAAGTTTCAGCTGACATTAACCTTGCTATTCACTCGTCAAAAATCATCCCTTTTGAAAACATAAACTTTAATCCAAGCAACTCAGACATATATGTCATCTATCAAAAATATTTCAGAGTAACAGCAAGATACAGGCTTTATTTCAACATTGGATATCTTTTACTCTAAGACCATCCTCTGACTTAGAGAGCAAATTTGCTTCCAGTTAACACGTGCACCTGCGGTAGTAGAGTTCTTTCCCTTCCAAAAGAAGAAAAAAGAAAACTTTGCACAAAGTTAATTAATCCTCCTAATAACTGCTTGTAGGAATACAAGTTACCTGCACTAATAATTAGTTATGCTAAACATGATGGCCTTTATAAATTTGGAGCCTGCTAACGAAGTTTAATTTTTTGCCAAAAATACACAATTATAATAATGTTAATTTAGAATTTATTCAATAAACAGAAAATTCATTGGCCACCACCCCAGACTAATGATCTCTTTCATCAAATCCGACCGACAACTAAAAACATTAAAATAATATATGAAACCAAAAAGTTTGTCGTCTTTTTTCGAGATAAAACGTTTGTTATTGTCCAATGTCCATTAAGGACAAAAAGTTTCATAACAAGGTGGCGTGTTAATTTTTTCCTATTTGAGAAATTTAAATATTAAATATTAAAAATAAAGTGTGAATTTAAATAAGAAAAAAACGTAAGTAAATCCAGAGTTTCACTTGGTTGAGTTCAATTAAACCATTCATTGAACAGAGAGAGAGAAGCTTTCCTTCAAAGACCCATGAGAAGACGTTCAAAGATCAAACAACTCGTGACTCCCACAAAAATTCCGCCGCTTTGGTCCATTTTTCTATATACATCAAGTGAAACATTGATGAAATACCGAGTTTGCTTTTACTTTTTATCATGTATATATATTTTATTTTTTATTATACAATCAATATGTTTGTTGTTATCGTATAATGAATTCGAACATAAAAACATCGTGTTAATAGGATAGATGGAAATACCAACAATCAATTGATTTAGTGGAACGAGACACTAGATTTCTTAAGTAAGGTTAGATGTTTGAATCCTGACGTTTGTGTATAGAGTAAATTGGGTTGGGAGGGTCACCTTCGCCTTTGTAGTACTTGATTTGGATTAGTTTATTAATGTTAGCATAATGAGTTAGTGAGCATCAATGATCATGCTCTAACATTGCTCGAGCTCCAGTGCATGTTGCATGGTTGCTGCATGGTGTTAGTAAAATAACTAATAGGTTCTAGAAGGCTGTTAGCAGCAGTTAAGGTTGTTAATGATTAGTTACAAAATATGTTAGGACTATAATAACTATGGGAGCTGTATATAAACAGAGGGATTGTAAACCATGAGTTGTATTCATTCTCTATTCAATATACAAGTATTTTGTGTTTCTTCGCTAGATATTTAACATGGTATCATTCGCAAACAGTCCTGATTTTGTTTTTCTTCCGCTGCATGGAGTTATTGCGAACGGAAATGCAGAGGAGAAGATCTCGAAGATTGCCACCGCCAATGGCATCTCCTGCGCCAGAGGAAACCTAGTCTCCTCCCAAATCAACCATTTTCAACAAAAGGAAGAGGAATATGGCTAATGCCTCACATTCCAATTCAGCTTCCGCTTTCTTCAATCTTCAGTCCTCACCGCCTAACAACAAAACTCTAACCACCATTTCCAATCTTAAGGAATTCACATCTTCTCAGTTGGAGGATATGAAGCGGAACTTCATCTATTGCTCTCACTCTGAGATTCTCAAGGATCTCGACGCCTCTCACTCTCGCCTCCACAAGCGCTTCAAGATCCTGACACAAGCATGCCAACAAGTAATGGAGGAAGCTGAAAAAGAATACAAGAAGATATCGGAAAAGATTGATAGCAACCATAAAGTAATGAAAGCCTCATATGCAGAATTCATGGCAGATGCTCAAGCCACTGCATCTCGTGTTTGTAAAACTTCCATTTCTGAACTTTCAAAGTCATTTGAGAAAGAAATTGATGATCTCCGCAACCGATTTGGAACGCCATCCGCTTATAATTGATTCTGAAACCGGAAGAAACTTCCTCTGGATCTTCTTTTTTGGTCTTGTATAATTGGAAGGGCAATGGAATTTTCCTGATGGGTAAATGGTGTAGCGTAGTATTGATTTTTTTCTTCTTTTTCGTGATATCTAGCTGTTACTATTCTGAAACATGTGGGCTTTATTAGTTCAAACAAGGGAAAAATGGATTCGTGTAGCTTAACTATTGATTAGGGAAAAAAAGTCTGTCAATGATCCTTGTATAAGAGGATGAAGAAGAAAGAAATGAAGGTGAGTAAGAAGAACGAAAGAAAGCATCGGCACTTTCGATTCAAGTGAACGAAAGGAAACATCGGCACTTTCGATTCAAGAAGAACGAAAGGAAGCATCGGCACTTTCGATTCAAGTGAACGAAAGGAAGCATCAACACTTTCGATTCAAGTGTTCATCTTTTCATCAAGAAGGTTGAATGTTAGAAATGAGTTGTAATTAGTTTTTAGAGCTTGTTGTAATAGTGTGTTCAAGGTCAGAAGAACATAAGAAGAAGAAGTAGAGGAAATGTTAGCATAATGAGTTAGTGAGCATCAATGATCATGCTCTAACATTGCTCGAGCTCCAGTGCATGCTGCATGGTGTTAGTAAAATAACTAATAGGTTCTAGAAGGCTGTTAGCAACAGTTAAGGCTGTTAGCAACAGTTACTATGGGAGCTGTATATAAACAACAGAGGGGTTGTAAACCATGAGTTGTATTCATTCTCTATTCAATATTCTAGTATTATGTTTCTTCACTAGATACTTAATAATTAATAACGATTCTGAGATCAAATTTATTATATCTCAGTAGCTTATTAACATTGAGCTTAAACAAACGTCAAATTTTTAACAAAAAATGACATATTTGGACATATGAATAGTTGAATTATTATTTTGTAACTTTTAATAGTCGAATGATCCTAAACCCTAAAACAATAACAGCTAAGGCCCCTTACCACTCAATTTTGCAATCAAAGCCTTAAATGATGCACAATGACCAGCAACCATCCACAGGTCGGTTTCAATATAAAGACATGGCTCGGTAGATGCTCAAGCAACTTTCTGGACTGGACCATCAGATCTGAAACCTTGACGGCGAGCTCTGCGACCACGTCCTCCACCTGCAATCAGTGATTTTACCCAAAATTGTTAATGTAATTATAATCAGACATTTTCCGAATCAACTTTCAAAGATGAGACAAATTACTTAAGATTTTGTCGATTGATAATATAAGTGACATTCCATACTGCATGAGACCAGCACTTGAGTGGCATGATGCTTGAACTAGGACACAAAAGGTTGTTTCTGTAATCTGCCAATGTTTCCTTTCGACCGCACCGTTCTGCTGGGACGTGTGTGGACAAGTGACTCGATGTTTAATGCCTAACTCACTCGACCTCAAGCGATTGTTTCGTTGAAATTTACAGAAGATATGATTCGGTTTTGCCTCATACTTGTCAATATACAGCCTCAAGCCATGCATTCTATACTCTTATAAGATGGTAGTAATTTCGTTAAATATCCTCCAAATTTACTCTTTGGGATTCCCTTAGTGATCTTAACTAGCCTCGAAAGAATCTCTTGCAAACGTAGATTCCTCCAAACAAAGAAATTACGTGCTCAGCTTTGAAATTCACAGCAGCATAGCAAGGACATTTGGTTCCTCCTGTATAAATAGAAGACCGATTTCTTTCCCTCAGCAATCACTTACCACTGGAACATATGGAGTACGCAAATACGATTCCAACCGAGAAACTCTTCAGAATAGCAAGAAAGTGGCAGAAGATGGCAGCCATCGGAAGATAGAGAATTAGTCCAGTAAAGATGGCAGCTGCATATCATTCTAATCAATCATCAACTGCTGATAAAGGCTGATTTGTAACATACACAATTGACGAGAGACATCCTCTGCGGCTTTTCTCGGCCGCAACCGCTGTTTCCTTGAGCTCTTCAAGATGTCTGAAGAGTTCGGACTACCGAGTGATAGGACTATAATGTTACCATGTGATTTAGTTATCGTGAATTACATTGTCTCCCTTGTGAAAAGTGGATCGGATAGGGTTTAGAGAGGAAAGTATTCAATTCCATTACTATCTATTATTATTCTAATTATATAACACGATTGGCCATTCGGTGTTGTGGTGTAGATGGTTATCACGTCAGTCTAACACACTGAAAGTCTCCGGTTCAAGTCCGGGCGACGCCACTATTACGTTACTTTTACTATTTTAATGTTTTCTTGATGCCAACACACTTTTTTTTTCTTATGATGTTGGGATTCATTCCATCAGTGACAGTAGAAACTAGAAACTTAGGAACATAGGGCAAAATCAAATTTCTGCTCTGAATCCATAGCAAAACATCGTCCATATAATATATATTGTGAATCCCGTGAAATCGGTACAGTCTTCCTTTTTTGGACATAGTCTTCCTATTTCAAGGCATCTATATTATGTTAAATAAGTGCAGAGAAAGATCCAGAAAATGAAACAAAATAAGATCCAGCAGCACAGGAAAGCATTAACTGGTCTTAATCTAGTATATGAAATTGGACATTTGTTCAGGATTCAGAGGAACTTTTTAGAGAACGGGAACAATATAATTAGTCCAGAGATTGAACCATGCAATCTGAACTAGCAACGTGACCTACAAGGAGGGTAGCTAGGCACAAACAAAATCCACATTGGACCTCTTCACCATCTGAGCACCATTTTCACCTTTGGGGAGTCTAAAAGAGTTCTCTCTCACAAGTCCTTGGCCCTCGCAAGATCTTATAACTATGATACCGTGTCCTTATTCATACCAACTTGTGTAACTTTAACGTTATCGGTTTCGGTTTATTGGTCACATGATTTTTCTCATGTGTGCAAAAAGTAAGATGGTGCTCGCATTTATATACCAGAACAGTAAGAGATTCATATCTCTTCACTAAAACAGTATAATGATGCTTCCTTATAAAATGATTCTGACCAAAAGATGTTTCATTTTCAGTTATTGTTCGTCTCTGTTCAGCTCTTTGCCTCTTTCAATGTCAGGAAGTTGACTTCCTTCTACTTCATGATATACCCAAAATATCAATTTCTGTTCTAAAATAAAACCCTGATCAGCAGCAGCTCTTTCAATGTCATGACATTATCTTGCATCAATTATTACATATTTAGAAGTTATTATAATTTAATCTCTGATAATGATAATGATAATGATAATGTTAAGCACAAAGATAGGCAATATAGAATCCATGGCTGAGGAGGCTCCATTCTGGTCCTTGACCAGCGATGTCTAATGCAAAAGCTATAGCAGTTGATGTTGATGAACAATCGGTGGCTCAAAAAGGTTATTTTTTTCATCTACACCACAGATAAGAAATGCCATCTCGCGCCCCTCAGCAATAACATATTTGTTGAACTCGTAAAGCTTTCTGATGAAGAGTTTGGTATATCAAGTTGTGGTCCTATGGTGTTGCCGTGCGATTCGACGACCTTGTTTGAATACATAGTCTTTGTGGTTCAAGAAGGGTTGGATAGACACCTGGAGAAACCTCTGCTTAGTTCCATTTCTCCTAGACGCTACTCTGTTTGCACATCTTTCAATCAAGGACAGACACGCCAACAGTCGCTTGTTCCTGGACACTGAACAACGTACTGTTGAAAAATGTAAATGACTGAAACTACCGTATAGTATAACACATTCAAACTCCATGTGGCAATAGAAAAAAACTAAAAGGAAAATCAATTCACGATCTATCTCTTTCCTACCATCACATGGTTTTGCATCCCTCAGGTCTTCATTGAGAACAACATGGAAGAGATTGTCCCCATGGATAAAGTGACAGGAAGGTCATGAAATTGATTGGATTTGAGCAGAGACAAGGTACAGTTGGAAATTTGTTTGAGGGAGGGTTTCTTATTACTATTTAAAAGTAATTAATCTTATACAAACAAGATCCTAAAAATGTAAGTTGAAATCTGTGATGAACTAATCATGAGTCAAATTGCAAGAGTGGACCATATTATTGTTAAACCACTTGGCAGACAGATAAAGGTGTCTGCATGCACTTCTTTGCTCCACGCAAAAGCAGGCAAGCCCCCTTGCAGATTAGCCCTCATATCTGCCATCACATGGCTTTGTTTCCTATGAATGAATAGTTGAAATCTGATTATTCATTAAAGGGAATGTCTGTCTTTGACCTTGTGATTATATATTCATCACAATTCAATTGCCTCATGTCAAGCACAACAGCTGCATTTAGCAATTGAAGACCTCAAAATCCCTCTCTTTTTTTCTTTCATCCGAGTCTTTTCTACTAAACTAAGTAAAGCAAGACGATCAGTGCCAAGAAGCTTATCAAGTTAGCAAGAAAATGGCCGAAAACTGGCTTCAATCAGGAGAAAAGTAATCACATTACCAAGAACCACCATGGATGCGGAAACAAACAGTTGCGATACATCATCGTCGGTCGAAAAGGGTCACTTTGTTGTACACAGTGTGGATCAGTAGCGCTTTGTGCTTCCTTTGGAATATCTAAAGTACAGAATTGTGATGGGGCTATTCAACTTGGCAGAAGAAGAGTTTGGACTACCAGGCAATGTGGTTCACATCTTGCCTTGCAACGCAAGCTTTATGGAATATGTAATTGCTCTCATAAAAAGGAAACCAAGCAAAGAAGTGGAGAAAGCATTGATCCTTTCTGTAGCCACTGGTCGTTGTTCATCGTCATATCTTTATCAGCAAGAAATGATCCTTTCTGGAACATCACAACTGTTGTTTCTCATGCTTAGTCTCTCTTGAACCTACACAGGCAACTTACTTCATATCTGCAATATTACAACAACAATTTCATAACTAATTAAAAAGACAGATACTTATTTCAATGAAAGCATGCAGATAAAAAGTCGCTTGTTTGTTGATTTTAAGCAAATTGGCTTTGAAATAACTCCGTGTGCCAAGGGAAAAAACTAATAGGACCACACAATTTAAAGTAATTAATCATATGTGAAGTGGATCCTAAACGAAATCTGTTATCAAATCATGAGTCAATGTTATTGCAACAGTGGACCGTGTTGTTGTTAAACCACTTGGCAGATAGGTGGAGATGTGTCTGCATGCAGTTGTATGCGCTCCACCTTGATGGGTTAACCATTCACTTGAAACAGGTAGGTCTCCTTTCAGATTAACCCTCGTATCTGCCATTACAAGGCTTTGTTTCCAATGAATACCTGAATTCTAATCATTCAATAAGCGTACTGTCTCTATCCTTGTGATTATATATATTCATGGAAGTTGCATTGCCAATAATTTCAATAACAATTTTATCAGCAACGATCTCATCTACACGGCGTTGCAAGTTGCAACGGTGGTTGCACGCAAATTGACACCCTGATTTTCTGATTTCGACTTGCGTCTCTAGAATCATCTAATCTGTTTAAAATTTTTAAATTAGGAGTTTTTTATTTGATGTAACTCATTTTATAAAAGTTTAATTAGGAGTAAATTATTTAAATTATATCTTTTATTGATTTTATATTTTACAAGTATTTTTAGTTTAAGTATCTACTGATTCAAAGTTATTATTAGAGGTGTCTGGTCATTATCAAGCTTAAAAGAATTTGTTATCCAATCAACGTTTGACATATAACATGTTTCTTAATTTCTTTTAATTTTATTTATTAAAAGATAAATTAAAATTATTTTAAAAAATCTTAAACCAATTTTCAAAATCTCTAAGCTCAAATCCCTAAAACCATTCGTTACTAATGAATTAGACACCATCAATCGATAATGAGGTTTAACAACGAATAAATGAACGAGTGTTTGACAACAACAGTGGCAAATGACGACAAAAATGGACTTTAAGATTAATAATTTAGGTATGAGAAATTTAGGAATGTATAATTTGTGGAAATTTAAAAGATTGAGATGATAACAGGGGATTACCAACAATGATAGTCCAATGAAGGGTGGGTGAGTGTTCAATAACAATGGTGACGGCCGACAACAGTAATGAACTTCCGGATGAAAGATTTTTAGAAAATATAATAAAACTAAAAATTCTAGAGATTTTTAAAATTTTAAAATTTAGGATATTTTAATTAAAAAAAGTTAATATTAATAAATAAATAATATCACCAGTCAAGTAATCACTGGTTGACAGAAATACCTTAAAATAATAACAATACTAAACTTTATACCCCTAAAATCAACAAAAGATCTTTTAAGTAATCGATATACTTCAATTTATATTTGTGTAAATAAGTATTTTATTCAACATTAATATAAATAATGTTTTTCCTTAACTTAATATTAAGAAAATATCTAAAAGAAGAATTTACATCTATATAAATAATTTAATAATAAAATGAAACAATCTAATCTTTAATTCAGTTCGAGTTCTTTCGGGTAGAAAATTCACATTCAAGCTTATAAACAGGTTCGCATTTGAGTCTGGACAAAAGAAGCATCTACCCAGGGCCCAAATTTAAAGGTTCATATATAATTAGAAAAAATTAATATACTTATTTAGTCATTCATCTTTTATTCCATTTTTATTTTGATCATTCAATTATTATCAAATTATTCCATTTTTATTTTGATCAATCTTTTGAAAATCAAACGTTTTGATTGTCAGTCTAAAATAAATTAACGACAATGTTAATGCAGTATTTTTAAATTATTTATTTAATTCCCATGTAAATATTCTTTTATTAGTTTTTACAATATGAAGATGACTGAAATCGAACCCTAAATTTTTTTGAAAGAAGGCAAACCCTAACCCTCTTAGATCAGCTTGCTTTGCGTGAATAATTAGATATTCAATAAAATTTCTTGATGTTTTCTATTTGAATTTAATGTATTTATTATACAACTTTTTAAACATATGAAAAATATAATTTATAAGTAAATTATTTTTAAAATTCTTACTATTCAATTTTATTTACAATAATTTTATTGGAGGCCTAATTTCTATATTCACCCATGGGTCACCAAAATCTTAAAAACGAACCTGCTTATAAATCCAAGCCGTTTTGCAGATTTTTTTTATAGGAATGGAAGGCCTCGTTAAAAACCCATTCTTGATTTTGATAATAAGCTCCTTAATCAGCGAAAGGTAGAAAAGAGTGCCTTGTATTTTATTAATAATGAAAAATTACATAAGATACAACCAATACACCAATAACAGTACATAAAACTTAAAAACACCCCCTGCCATTAAAGTCTTCACTGTAGACCAGAAAACCACAGTTGAATCCTAACAATCAACCTATCCCACTCTTAGCTAGATTGTCTGCCTCCCCATTTTACAGATTCAATACCCTTTGATCTGATAATTCAAATCAATGACTACAGCTTGAATACTATAAAATAGAATTTCCTCTATTTTCAATTTCAAACGATAATATAAATAATCCATAAGCTATTTGTTGAATTATGTCCCCATCAGCCACAAGTTAAAACCCAAAGACAAGTGAACTTATGTACCCCGCAGCAAAATCTTACACATTGCAGGCATCATAACTTAAACCTACTCCTACTCTCTCTGTCTCAACCTTGTTCTTGTATCTTAGAAAATCCTATGTTAAAAAACCGGGTAGAACTCATCAATGTGTGCAGGATTGAGTCAGTTGTAACTTATTCCGATACACTAAGACGAACGGCGACACGCACACTGTATCCTATCCTTTCTTTTAAAAAACAAATTGCTTGTATTTTCATCGTAATATTCATAAAAAGAAGGGTAAAATACGCAATGCATTCAAATTTTACCAAGTCGGTTAGAACTTTGAAGAGTCAAAGCTTCTCCGCTGGAATCCATTGGGCTCAATCCAGATGATGCAACACCATGAGTCCCATTATGAGAGTTTAACGGGCTAATGACTGCATTCGTCTGAGAATTTTTGCAGATGGTTTCAATTTCGAGTACTGCAGGAAAAAATTGTAAAAAAACTGTTAGGAGATGCAACACGAGATTTCACCATGAGTAAACAAAGAATAGCAGAATCTAATTGCATAAGAAAGCTTGATTTTGGAGAAGTAGCTACCTGCTCAAGAAAGGAATTAATCTCCTCTTCTGTAAGACCATCATCATCTCCAGCATTCTCTTCCCAACCAAGGGAACGTAAAAATGCAGCCTCTTCCTCATCAGGATGAAGGAAAACATCAGGCCTAGAATGCCCATCTCCATTGCTAGAACAGTGATGAGGCTCGGTATAAGCATTTCCATTCAGGGATATTTCACTCCTACTGTCAGTTGGCAAGTCAGCATTTGAGATTTCTGGTTATAGAACACCTGCATCCATTAGAGTAACAGAAGAGCTGGACTCTTCGGTGCCAAGTTCATCAGGCTTCTCGGAGACAGGTTGTGACATAGCAGGGCTGGGATCAAGGACAGAAGAAGCAGATTTAGTGGTAGATTTCTTCTTTAGAAGGTTGAAGAAGTCATTCCTACTCTGGGCTTGCGCAGTTGCTCTCTTCTCTGCCGTTAACCACAATTGAGTCTGATTACACTCAGCAGTGGCAGACCAGGGGCTGTTGCCTGAACTCCTAAAGGGAGCAGATGCAGCAGCTGAACAAGTGACGCTTCGTGGACTATTCACAAGTTTGTTGCTTCCATTAGTAGGACTCAAGTTATCCTTTTTGTTCACCAAGGAGACACCATTTGATTCTCGTGATGGTTTGAATATGGAAAGCCTGTTCTCATTAGAAACTTTTATACTGTCAGATCTTGAAGTTCCGCCATGTGTGGAGTTAAAAGAGACTGAAGGATGCAGCTTCTGTCCAACTTTAGGTTTCGATTTCTCTGAAGGACTGACCACCTATTAGACAACAGGAAGTGAATACTCTCACACACATAAAAGTAAAATAAGGAACCTTAAAAATCTTATCATAAGTATAAATTCAATAAGCAAAAGAAAAGAAGAAAAAAAGAAAATTAGAATAAGATTTCTAACACGGTATAAAATATAAACCAAATATCTCCATTTCCCCCCTTATTCCCTTTGCAGTCACTTCATCTCTATTCAGTAAAAAGTTAATTTACAATACCTTGACCAAACCCATGCCACCTCTGCTGCCACCAGCATATAACCCAATGTGTACTTATAATTAGAAAACATACACACAACAAAAGCTTAACAATAATAGCTCACCGAACTTTTAGGCGTTGATATTGTCACCAAGGGAATTAGTTGCCTTGACTGTTTGATAGCCAGCTCCTCAAGCCTTTGAGTTTCAACGTTTAACTAGAAGAAGGAACACATCAGATCTTATTTTTCAGCACTAATATAGTTTTTAATGAATAAACTAAGTACAGAAGAATTGTTCAAGTTACCATGGGAGGTGTACGAGCACGAGAAGGCCCCTGAGCCACTGCTTCAGCCATATTAAGACTCATCGTTGAAATTGGAGTTGAGCCTGAAGAAGCATTTTTTGAAGAAACTGCCACACCTCTGCCACTGCTTCCCACACCCACAGAAATGTTTGCAAGAGCTGATGTCCTGCCATAACTGCCAGTGCCAGGTGGGGTCCCCAAGGGAAAGCTCTGCCCAGGAATACTCAAACCAGGAGATGAAACACTTCCTATTTCAGACCCAAGTTGTCTTTCTTCAGCACCAAGTGAAGGAAAATCATGTTCGAACGCAGATTTATTACTCAAGTCAGGAGATGAAATGCTTCCTATTTCAGACCCCACTGGTTTTTCTTCAGCACCAAGAGATGGAAAATCACGTTCAAATGCAGATTTATCATGGACAGCTGTGCTAATTTTACCATTACCACTGTCATGATGGCTTTTTCTGTTGCAACTAGATTCATTTGTCGCTTTCCTTGGCCATGTGTCACTGCGCTTGCGAGCTATCATAGACTGTGAACGCCGTAAGACACCCTTCTCAGATATGCTTGGCAGCATTTTATCAAGAGAATCAGAATTGTTTCGGTTCCTATGGTCGCTGAGAACGGCATTCTTCCGATCATGATAACCATTAGTAAAATTTTCCCAATCCCTTTCCCGGTTACCTTCAGCAAAATTGCTATAAGCCAGTGAGTCAGAAGACCCTTTTCTACTATAACTCCTCCTAGAATAGACATAAGAGGCCCTATCCAAAACAGATGCCCTACCTATATCACCATCACTGTCAACAGACAACTTATTTCTGGCATGCTTCAAAGCAGAATGATTGTCTATAGGGGAAAAATCAAAGATTAGAATATATAAATTTGTTTTCGATTTTGCTTGAAAAGAACGACAAGCAGATAAATATCAAATTTTGCTAACTGTCAAGAGTGCTATCAGAAACTAGGCAAACAAGTTGCAGGCAACTACAGAGAAAAAATCAACTTCTAGAGACACACCTCTAAATACAAAATAAAGAAGAAACTCTAAAATAATTACAATAATGTTCTCTTTTTCAAGCAAAATGAAGATGTGCATTTCGAAATATAAGGCAATTAAGTAGAAGTTGATTTTTCTCTTTTTCAAGCAAAATGAAGTTGCAGGCAGCTACATAGAAAAAAAAAACTTCCAGAGACATACCTCTACAAGTAAAATAAAGAAACTTAAAAATTTTACAATACTGTTCTCTTTTCAAGTAAAATGAAGATGCACGTTTTGAAAAATGAGGTATGTACTATAAATCTAACATTTTGAGTGCTATAGGCATCCTTGAAGTACTATCATCAAATCTCTCCTAAAGATATCAACCAACAGAGATTTATTAAAACCATAAATGCAAGAAAGAAATAATACACCCTGAAGATATAAACTAAAATTACCTGAATGTGAAGACGATGATGTAAATTGGTGAATTGAATTGCCACTACCAGTAAGACTTCCCCCGCTCTTCAACCATTGTGGTATCAATGAAGGCTCAGTTCTTTCCATAACTCTTGCAAAACATTATCATAAAGAGAAAAAAAAATCCAAATTCTGTTTCTCTATTTCCAGGTCAAACTTCTCAATTCCCAAAAATTTTATGTTTCCTTAAATCCAGTTTCACCCATCAAATACCTTAACGTGAACCTCAAAGTTTCTAACTATTAGAACCAAATTTTTGCAATTTCAGAATTCTTTTCTTTACACTGTAACTAAGTTTGTACTTCGTGTCCCTCCCATACAATATACACTTTCAAGATTATCAAACCAGCCAATCAAGTAAAAAATTTAAAGAAATTATAATCATGGCATTGCTGAGTAATAAAATATACTTGAAGATTTTCCAAAAATTCTTCTAAAAAATGGTAACTCTCTAAACAAGAACTTCTACAATTCAAATGACCCGGTTATTTTCCCCCCTTTATATTCCTATTCCAATTTCAATATATGGTATGCTTCTAGAGTTCTTCAAAACCAGACAAAAACAAACTATGAAGACCAAGACCTCCACATACCTATGATGAACAAGAAAGCACAAAACGAGACTGCTCTGAATGAAGAACCTAGACCTAATATGGTAAATGACCAGAAAATTTGAACCCAAAAATAGTCCTACCCATCAAATACCTTAACGTGAACCCTCTAAAAAAACCCGGGTTCTACTTTTTCTACTATGAACAGTTCAGTAACAGAGTGAAAGGAAAAGAAAATTCTCAGATTATCATAAAGATCATCAGTCGCTAACCATCTAAATCAGATTAAAAAAAGTAAGAGGATATTAATCGTACGGATCTCGAGGCTTCGTCGTCCCTCAATTCTCTCGCGGTTCGCTATTCAGTGAATCAAATTCCAAACTATCAGAAAGCCAGGAGGAAAAATAAGGAAGGAAAAGCGTTAGTCAAATGAACAGCTTAGTTCGCTAAACGGCCGTAGTATTTTCTGATGTGAACTTGCTGAGAGGAAGATGAGAAAATAGTTTCTAGAACTGAACCGATGCAGATGAAATAGAGAAGAAGGGTGCAACATTTTTTTTCGTAATGTAAAAAATGGGTGACAAAATAAAACTTAACTTTAACTTTAAGTGTGTACAGTATTTTTTTTAAATAGGTGTTTAATAATTTTTACGTTATACTTTTTTATGTTTATATTTTTGAAGTTATATTTTTAGGTGTTGAATTATAATAGACATTAAATTTTGGTCATTCGCGACGTATGTCGAATTTATAGATTTTTAAAAATTTATATTTTAAAACACACTTTAAAATTTTGTTTAAAAAAACTCATTTTTTCTAGAATTATAAAAGAATCCTTAAAAACTTAATTTTAATCCCTTTAACACCTCCAGTTGATCGAAATTCCAATAATGTGAGACCGATCAAACAACCAACGGTCAAAATCCTTGCTCCAATCTCTAATTGTGGCACAAATAACTCCTTTAGTGAATTACGAAATCTTTTTTTTACACGGTCAGTGAATGTTCGGCTAGTCGTGAAAATTAAGGGTTTCAATCGTTGAGTGTTTGGTCGGTCGACCGATTGATGATGTTGGTGGCGGTAGGCAGTGTTAAGGGATTGAAATTATGGTTTTCAGGATTTTGGGGTTTTTTAAAAATAAATTTTAAGATTAAGTTTTTTTAAAATAAAATTTTAAATGCATAACCCGTGTCACTTAACAGTCGAATTTAAAGACTATTACAGTCCTGATACCTAAAAATATAACGTTAAAAATATTAAATACCTAAAAATATAATAAATAAAACTTTAGACACCTATTTTTAAAAAAATTACTTTAGATACTTAAAGTTAACTTTAGTATACTTTAAACATTTAAAGTTAACTTTACTATACTTTAAGCATTTATTTTTGTATTAAGTCATTGAATAATAATATAAAAATGATAAATGCAATTTCTATGTACTTTCAAGTATAAAACTACACTTAAAAAAAATATTATTTTGATTTGATTTATATTTTTAAATAATTCAAACATTCCAGAGGAAATTGTTATAAGGTGTTCCTTTCCCCTTATCTATTCGTCCTTTGTGTGAAGAGGTTGGGTCACGACATCCATTATGTCATGGATGTCGACTTTTGGGAACCGATGAGTCTCACTCGTCATGGTCTCCCTCTCTCGTTTAGTTTTCGCTAATGAGTTTTTGCAGGGCCAATTCTAATCAGGAAACCTTCTCAGAGTCACCCTTGATGAATTCAGCAGGTTTTCAGGTCACAAAGTGAACTCGAATAAAACTCGGGGTTTCTTCTATGTTGTTGAAGAAGAGCGAGCCGATAATCTTTGTTCCTCACTTGATTTTCAACATTTAACGGACTTCGAGAATTATCTGGGCATGCCTCTTTTTCATAAAAAAGTCATCAAAAGTACCTTTCAATCCATTATTGACGAAGTACTGCATACACTAAGTAGATGGGTTGCAACGAATCTCTCTTTTGGCTAGATCGACTCTCCTCATGATCACAAATAGAACAAATAGCGAGTCGGCTTATTTGGGGTGACATATAACGCCCCTTAAAACTTCGCTTGTCAATTGGGGTTATTATTGCCAAGGACCCGTTTGGATCAAAGATTTTAGGATTCATATTTTTTTTTCCTGATTAAGGATACTCATATTTGATTGGGTATTCTTTCTCAAGTGAGGATAATATTTATTTCCCAAGTATGTTTATTCCGAGAATGTTATTCTCACACACCCGTTGAATATTCTTTTATTCTCGTGTGCTAAGGGCTAAAATACCCTTATTTTTTAGTTTGTCTCTGTGATATCTTCTTCTTCCCGTGATAGCTTGCCTCCCTAAGAGAAAAATTTATCGTTCTCATGGTAAGATTTATTCTCCTCTCCCTTTCTTTACAATATTTTACTTGTTTAATTTTTCTAGAAAAATTATTGTAGTCGATTTAAGTTAACCTCGAGCGATAGTTTATTATAGTTGTTGTTTTGCTGGATCCATTCTGTCATTTTTTCATAATCTTGTGCAGTATTTGAGCTTTAATGGAAGATTGAATAGTCATAAAGAGGGGTTGTAAACTGTAAAGTAAAAGCAAGGATATTTGATAGGGTCCAGTTATATTCATAGTTGAATTAATTAGACTCTTAAACCGGTTATCTTCTCCCCCTTCTATTTTTCCATCACCTTCCCCAGAAAACCGTCAAAACTCCACCGACCCATGCCCTCCTCTCCATTGGCTCGCCGACGAGCTCTCGGTCTGTAACCCAGACCGTCAATGGCTCCCACCACTTCACAATCAAGGGCTATTCCTTAGGCAAATGCATGGGTGGATCGATCTCTTATCGATTTCTTATCGTTCTTAGTCTTAATCGATATTTGTATTTTTTTAACGGGAAACTTTACAGTTATACCGGCACAGGTAAGTTCGTCTTCTCTTCTGTAAGTCACATTTATATATATATTTTAAATATTTTCTGAGAATCATTCAAAACAATAGTCGTTGAACCCTGATCTCTGCATTTTTCGTTATTCTTTTTTTCCACATCAATTAGGGTGGATCGATCTGTTGTTCTTTCTGGCATTAATGCTAATTTGTTAATTTAAATGCCTGTTGATCGGTTCGTCAATGTTAGAAGGGATCCTGTTTTTTCTTCATCAAATGCTATGCTGTTAATCGGTATTTGTATTTTTGAATGTGTACGCGCTTCATGAGCTAGATCCGCTGCTTCTTGTTACATTTTTACTCTTTGATCAAGTTTGAATTGGTTGTATCTTGGTGATTCGTGTTAGTTTGACTCAGCGGTTATCTACTGTATGAGTTTTAACTAGCAAGATCGGAAATTTATGTTCTGTGCGTAAGAATCTCATGTATTAAATCGAAAGTGAAACTTAGGGATGGGAGGAACTATATATGGTTCTTTTGGGCTTAGTTCATAAATAATTTTGTCATTATTTATTTGCTTTATGCTAAAAAGAGTAATTTCTCATGTGTTCGATAGTGTTGCACATTTATTATAAACTGTTCTGTTCTTGCTGAAGCCTTTTCATTATGATGTGTGGGATCTAAGTGAAAAGTTGTGCATGGGTAGTGATTACCTTAAGCCAGTTATACTTTTAATACTGAAAGCTTTCTACTGAGAAGGAGATAGGTTAATCAAGAATAAGACAAAAGAAAACATATGCCCATGGTAGAAGTTCAGTCTGTTTTGTACAAAATAAATGCAAGTGATTGAATTTCATTATCAACATATTTGTTATGTATTTTTAAAGCTTCTGTAATGATATACATTCTACCTTTTTAATATGCTGCAACCTGCCATGTTGGAATTTGATTACCAAATAACTTAAGGTGGTTTATACTCTAATTTTATAGATAGCAATTTTGTTGCTTGCTTCTGCAAGTGTGAGCTATGCTTTACATGCATGGTATATTAATTTGTGAATAAGGTTGATATCTTAGTTACTACTTGCTATTTAAAAATTCAAATTATTAATTAAGCAATTAAAATCTGTTGATCTAAATGAAAGAATTGTTAATTAGTTGACTTGGCATTCATATGACTTAAAGGCCATGTCTTGTTGGCACTGCATGATCACATGTCAAACGGTGGCAAGAGCTATTGCCATCTAAAGATGATCCCTTGAATTTAACATTGTATTTTTTAATCAGAGAAATCATTAAATGACGATAGAATCAATAGAAAGATGATATTTCAAGGCTTTTATTTGACCTCAATTGTGAAGGATATTTCTGGTGCTGGAATTCTGTTTACACCTGTGCACAAATGCTTCAAAAGCACGAGGCCAGTTGGGGGATATTTTGCCGAGTCAGTCACTGATCTTGGAGAACTGCAGGCATTTGTCCGTATTTTTGGCTGTTATGGAGTTGATAGACTAGATAGGATGATGAAAGAGCACACTGCTGCCCTGTTGAATTGCATAGACACATAATTACGGTCAAACCGTGAATTGTTAGAAGCAGTTGCCAGCAGCATTCATTTTGGTGACAGAATAGAAAGGGAGGCTTGTTTGAAGCAAATTATGGATTTGGACACAATAATCGGTTTTTGCATTGAGGCAGGACAGGCCTTGGCTTTTGATAAACTTTTAGCTGAAGTTTCTGGTGCTGTGCTCAAAGTAGGTGCACCTCTAATTTATTCATTGCTTGCCGGAGTAGTTAAGCATATACCTGAAGAAATACCCGAGAAGAGGGAAATAAGAAGAATGAGGGGGTCGCAAACAGTGTTGCTCTTGCTGGTGATCATGACTCTGAGTGGGTTAGATCTATTTTGGAAGAAGTTGGAGGTGCTAATGATGGGTCCTGGAGCTTGTTGCCTTATTTATTTGCCACTTTCATGACATCAAATATCTGGAACACAACCGGATTCAACGTTGACACGGGGGGTTTCAATAACAATATCCATTGTTTGGCAAGGTGAGTGTCCTTTCTGATTTTCTTATAATTTAAAAAGTAGGAAAAAAACTTTTGGTCGCCATGAGTTCTGGAGACCGAAGCATGTTATATTACAAACTGAATGCCTTGTAGCTAATATGTCCTAAATCAAAAAAAATTATCAGGGAATTTATTTGATTTGTTTATTTGTATGGTGACATTGTTGATTATAAAAGAATATGCCAAACTACCATAACTACTGAAATGCAAAACTTCAATTCATGCGCCAGGCTTTGGAACTATTCTTAAGTATAATATTTTACGGAATTCTCTTCCCGAATGATTGTTACAAATAGAACAAATTCCAAACATTGATTTCCATTATATGTTTTATGCTTCAATGTTCAGCCGATCCATTTGGTTTCTATCATATGAGACATATTCAATAAAAATATTTGTAAGAATCCTTTATTGGGATGATTAAATCACATAAGATAAAGTCAGCTGTGATTAGAAAGCACTGTTAGCAGAGTGCGAACCAATTTTGAAGCAAGGGGCAACTTGATTTTTACACCAACTTTGAGATTTGTAATGGATGGTGAAATGCCTCATTATCTGCTTGCAAAGGATTTGATTTTGCAGGAAAGATCGTAATATAAATTCATGAGATAAATAATAATTATAAAGTATCCAGAATTAAGTATAAATATAAAAGATAAATAAATAAATTATTGTACATAGAAGATATAATAAGTATTATATCTTAGATAACAAAAATAATTTACAACTTTTTATTATTATGAATATCTATGATAAATTATTGTATGGAAGAATGTAAACCTTGTCGATTGAAAAACACAAGAAACCTTCCAGTGAATGCGTCACGTATGAACCGAATCTAATTTTCACAATGTAAATATTTAGTTAAATGTTGATGTAAAATTTTAATATATTTTTACATAAATTATGTAAAATTTAATATTAATTAAAATTAAAATAATACATGATATATTTAAATACTCAAGTAATATATTATCAACAGATAAAATTTTTATATAAATAATTTTTATTTAAATATTTAGAATTTCACTTGTTAAAAAAATATAAAACAAAAACAATTTGGTAAAATATACATTACATTAATCTTTTATTCCTTTAACCAAACATTGTAATCTTACATTCCTGCCAAACCAACCAAACACACAGTAATGTAATATTCCCAGTAATCCTATTCCCTGGTAATTTTTTATTTCCACTAGTAATCTTACATTCTGTGAACCAAACGCACTCTTAAAGTATGGTGCTCTGGGAATTCGGCCCCTAAGACCCCAAAATGAGGTTTTTCTCATTAAATCGGGGCATACATTTTCTTACGCGACCGGACTCTTTTTGGATGCGTATTGTTCAAGCTAAATACAAAATTACGGAAGTGCTGCCTCGACATATTGAAGCTAAGAATGGCTCTTTCGTTTGGAAATTCCTTTCTTGAGTTTGGACGTACATCCGTGATAATGTTTGTTGGTCAATAGGTGATGGGCGTGGTACTAATTTTTGGATATATTCTTGGATTCCAGGCATCAATCCTTTTGGCGATTCCGTTAGCTCAGATAATATTTTGAATCCTCAAGCTACCGTTCGCGATTTTGTGTCTAGTGAAGGCGAGTGGAATACTAACCTTTTGCGTCAAATCCTTGATGAAGACATTGTTCAACACATCATGGTAGTCCCCAGTCCGTGCGATCCTTTGGGTCATGATCAGCCAACTTGGCGTAGGGAGCAAAACGGGAAGTGCAGGTAAAGTCAGCCTTCATCTTTATTTGGTTGGCATGAGATTACGACGGCCCCCAATGCATTAGGCATTTTATTTGGTTAGTGCTAGACAAAAAACTGAAAACGAACGTTGAATTGGTGAAGTATGGACTTTCCTCTGACCATCACTGTCCGGTCTGTAGAACGGAAGAGGAATCAATCATTATGTGCTGCGTGATTGTCATTCAGCGCACTCTCTCTGGACTGAGCTTGTCCCTAGCCATTTACTGTCGATTTTCTTCTCTTCTTATACCTTTGATTGGCTTTAGTCTAACTTAACTATAAATGCAGGTCTGGACAGGAATGATTTCCAACGGAGACATATTTTCGGGGCCCTTATTTGGAAAATGTGGAAGCAACGAAACAATTTTGTTTTTAATGGTTAAATATTCTCGTCGATATCCATTATACAGGCATCTCGATCGTGGGATGTTCATTAGGGATATTCTTCTTAAAGTGCTATTCTTAAGGAAGATCAACAATAAGAAAACGATATGGAATCCGCCACAAGCTGAAACTTTCAAGCTCAACACGGATGGCGCTGTAAACACGAGGACAATGGAGGCTATCGGACTTTCAATTCTTAAGCGGTGATGACCCATGAAGTTGCGATTGTTAGGTGGATTCGAAGCTTTCTCAACGTACAATGGAACATTACAATTGAATGTATACGTCGAGAAGCCAGCAAACTCGTTGATGCTGTGGCTGTGCTTGGACATGGTAGAACGATGGGACTTTCTCTATTGCAGAATCCTCCAAACGAAATCTAAAGTATCCTCATGGCTATTCAAACTTCGGTAATACAGTGTTTTACCTCTGTAACAAGAAGAAAAAAGAGTTGAGTTACTCAACCATGTATAATATGTATATCACGTATGCAAAAAAATACGATAAAATATATATGTATTATATATGGTTGTAGAAAACCATTTAAATTATTATAAAATTCAGTTTAAATTGAAATTAAATAATATAATATTATAAATATTACAATTAAATTTCAATAGAAGGTCGAACAATTTGACTCAGCCCAAAAAAAATTTAAATGAAGTGTAAGTTGTAAAATAAAATTCGTCAACTTGAATAATTCAAAATTTTTTAACTTGATTCGACTCGATTGGATCGAACGCTCACTTTTACTTCCTTCTTATGTTCTTTTTCTTAATTCAAATGTTAGTACTTAAATTGTATCTTTTCCTTATACTATTAAAAAAGTTTGTTTTTCTTGAATTGTTTAAATCATATATTTTATTATAAAATAAAATTTAATAAAAAAAAATTCACACACGTTAGAAAATATTATGCAAACTTTATCATAGGTCACATTATTACTGAATCATGTTATCATTAATGTCATTAAAAAATTATTTTTAAAAATCCTATTTTCGTCGTTTTCCTTGTAATTCTTTTTTTCACATACAACGATATTAATTTTAGTGTTGATCGTCAATCATTTGTTTTTTTTATTTTTCTTCTATTTTATATTACATATTTGTTTTTTTTTAATTTTCAATAACTCTACCTTTATGATTCATTTTTGTTTGCCTTAATGACATGTTGTTGTATGCATTTATGACACATTTTTCTTTGTCGTTTAGCCTATTTTTATTTTTTCATTGATTTTCTTTCGTTTATTTTTAGGGTTAAATTGAATGATCAATATGACATTTATCTATTATTATGTTGATTTTTGTATTTTAAACTCTTGAATTAGACATGAATGCACGACTTACATTCGTAAATAATTTTAATTAACTAATTAAAGGGATAACAATGTTTAAACAAATATATTTGCACGTCTTTATTTTAACGTTGTTGCCATATTGATAAATGAAATGAAATTTTGATGTATTAAATTAAACATTAAAAAATAGAGATATCATATTAGAAGATTTTATAAAGTACAGGGTCCAGATCGGTAATTACCTCTCACACTGTATTAATTTTACGTTCAAATGGACAAATCTTTGAACATCATTTAGGCGGGTTTTTTTTATATACGCTTTTTCCCCCAAAATTTATTCCTATCTTCGAACCTTTTTCCAGTTTCACTCTTAATGGCCACTCCAACTGAATCCTCCATCCTCTCCGATCTACAAACCGCCGGCGATTCCAAAATCATCCACTCACTGGTCTCCGACTACCTCCGCCCAATCTCCGCTCTTGCGAATTCCAAAAAGAAGAAACCCGACGAAGCCGCCATCCGCTCCCTCGCCAAACAGTTTTTGTCCTTCATTTCCAAATCCTTCCCGATAATCTACAAGCGCATCTACATACAAAACCCTACTGAACAACAAAAAGCCTCTCTCAGTGATTTCTTCGAGACTTACCGGCTTTGCATAACCTGTCTTGAGTTCGTCTCTTCGCAGATAGCCGGCGGTGCGCACTTGGTTCAGATCCAGAGGTTGAAGCTCGTTTACTGTTTACATTCCTGGGGACGGTACGATGATGGAGAGAGCGAAGCACTCAGGGTTTTGGAGAGGCTTAGAGGGGAAGCTAAATCAAAAGGTGAAATCGTCCCGGGTATCGATGTTGCTGGCGGTGATTCGAAGTTCGGATCTATTGTGGTCGAAGCAGTAGCTTCTGTAGTGAAAAATGTGGCCATGGGACACAGTAAAGATTCTGGGAAATATGAAAGGGTTCTTGCTTTGGTGGAACAAGTGAGGCCTTGGTGCAGGTATTGAATTTATTGATTTACTCAAATACTTTCCCGAAATGATTTGCTTATTTATTTATTTATTTATTTTTCTGTGAGTCTTTATAGGGCATTAGACTCCGATGTTGTTGAGAAATCGCACAACGTGCTTGTTACTTTTCTGGGCAGATGCTGTCGGTTTTTGGTTGAGGAGATTAATCATTTTGGCCTCGAGTTGGTTCGACGGTTCTGCATTCAATGTTTGGCCGAGTATGCTAGGTCAATGATGAAGGATCAAGTTTATAAGGTATACGTTGTTACTTAATATTTAGCCAAGCATATATGTTTTTTTTTTTAAAACATTCTTCTAATTATTACATTTGCAGTTTACCCGCAGAATATGTTCCTCACTGTTCTCTCTAGAAAGAACCAATAGCTCAGTTCAAATTGCCTTAGTAACGTTTTTGTTAGCATCCACTTCCCGTGAATGCAAGGTAAGATTGTCTATATAACATTTTAGAATGATTGAGGAATATGTTCAATAAGTCATTTAGCTTCAATAATTTAGGATTTTTGTATGTGTGCAAGTTTTGACTATAAATTCATGTTGCAGCCAACAGTTCCCCAACACCAAATAGTAGTGTCACATGATAGTAACTTTATAAATATGTTTCTTGTTAGCAATGCTGATACCTGCATTCCTTCTGTACCCTTTTGAACCTTTCCAATTAAGCAGTTATGGTGCATTGTAAGCTGGAATTTATGTATCAGCTTTCGAATCCATTACTTGAAGACTTATGATGTTGTTTCTGATGGTGTCATTCTATTTTGTTTACATATCATTGTTCTTTTTATTTGGTTCAGTTAATAATTTGAGATCTTACCAAATATTCTTCCTAAACTGCTTCCGCACATCATTTTGCTTTGCTAGCTCAATTTTAACCTTTTTAGTTAGTTTTTTAAAATTATTTTTAATGGATATTTTCAACCATCTTAGGGCTTCATAGCTGATGTTTATTTCTTACATTGTGATTTATATATTAATGTATTTGTTGGCAGAGTGATCTAGATAATAATGCACTAGAGTTTGTTGAACTTGTTGATTATTGTGCCTATAAATGTCGAGCTGCTGGTACAACTTTCTGTAGCACTCTAGCGAAACATTTAAATGACATAGCAGGTGATTTTCGTGAGGTATGTTGCTTGACTGCGGCTTTTCTGCGGATTGAACTTGTATCTATTTTATTTATTTGGATAAGATGCCCCGAGTTAATTATATTAAATTTGGTAAAATTTCACAGGCTACAATCCCTGTTGATCTGATACTGAGGCTTTATGCAATTGGGCTAGATTTTGCTGAGCATAATGTTAAGCTGAAATATGATAATTGTGCCACTTCCAAAGGTGCAGAAGATGATTCAGCTGTTGATATTATGGTTCTTGAAAGGGATAAGCTGCACACTCTGTCTGCTTTACTTGGAAATTGCTGTAACATTGGCAAAAATGAGACTAGCATAGCATCTGACGTTGAATGTAAAATTTTTGTGGCCCGTGGAGAGAGAAAGGCTTATCTACTGATGTTATATAATACACTGAAATTCTTGTGTCAGCCGCTTGCTGAACTAGTAAATGCAGAGAAAAAACAGATACTTGCTGAAACCAAAGCTTCATCTGATTCTAGCAACCTTTGCATTATCCAGGATGCCTTTAATCAGTTCTGTGATAGTTTCTTCTCTCTTTTAAGGTAATCCCATTTCTGTCTTGGATGGACTTATTTGCTTTGTTGTAACCAAATGTGATTACAATGACAATTTGACTTTGTTGTCAAAGGAGTGCTAATTTTTTCCTTGTATCTAGGTGACTAAAGGGCATAATCTTTTGCCTTCTAAATATGACATTCTCTTTGCTTGTGTATGCTGATATTATAGTAATTATGCAACTTTAACGAATTACATACTTTTTGGGTCATTTTTAGAAGATTACAATATCAACTGTTGATGTATCATCGTGTTTACTTAATAGCTTTGAATTGGTACATGCCCAACTATGGATGATGTTATTTATAAAACATATTGCAAAATTTATGGGAAATCATTATGTACATAAATCAGTTATGAATATAATGGTTGTCTGAATTTTCTCACTTACCCTTGCAGCTGTACATCTGAAACAAAGGGAGAAGGATTTGATGATGATGAAGTGTTGGTACCCAGTATAATTGTGGCTGGTTTCATTGTTTCCATCCGTACAAAGCTTAATATCCCGGTCTGTTAAACTTATCTGTACAAAACTTTGTTAATTTATTGACTAATTTTGGATGAGACGATGTCTATTAAACTTTCACTGTTGCTGATTGGTTTTCCCTTTTATATTTCAGAAGAGTATGTGTTACATTACGCAAATAATTGGCAGCAGTTGGATTCAATCTCAAGGGCTAAAATACCTCTATATCTCTCTATATAATATTGGTGTTCTTATGTACAAAAGTAAGCAGATTGAAGAGGTACTTAATTCTTTGAAATTTTTGGATGTTAAGGTTATCGTATTATATAACTGTTCTTTCGCATGGTTGATGAATCCTATCAGTTTTTAATTTCTAAATGAACCTGATTCATTTCTGTGTGCTTGAAGCTATTTTCATGCATATTTATTTATGTAGGATCTGGCATCAGCGTGTTGATGTTCATGTTTGGAAGCAACCTTTTCAGTTCATTTGCTTTGCTATTAAGTTCCTTGTTCATATAAGTTATCAATCCAACCTTTGCAGGCATTGAAGGCTTTAAAACTTTCTCATAGAGCATCATGGACAAATATTCAGCTTCTCTGTGAAATGTATACTCAAAAGAAAAGTTTTGATGATCATTTGTCAGAAGATGCTATTAGAGGTTTGGTATCTGATGCATGTAGTAGAACTGCTTTTCTTTTGGAAGTTCTCCATGCATGTGGAAATCTTAAGGTGGAAAGAATTATTGTGGAGAGCCTTGAAAACTGGTCCACGCTTGAAAATTTGTTTAGACAGTTGTCAAGTCCTATGCCTTTGATAAGGCAATGGGTTAAGGTATAATCTTCAAATCTAGGTCTGTTTTCCTGCATATTTTTGTTATGATGACCAATTGTTCATTTGATTTCAGATACAGTGTAAACTTCATAAAAACATGGATTTAGAGGATAGCGCTCCAACTTTATGTTGTATGCTGTTGTCTTCTTCGGAAGTGTCAAAGAGGGCAATTGGCAAAATTTTAGAGCAGGTTCATATCTGAGATAATTTTATTGGAAAAATAGCCCTTCTAGATATTTTCTGTTCTGCTTGCTTATGACCAATGAATGATTTTTCCAATTGCAGGAGCTTCTTGCATATCAAGAAATGACTCATGGGTACCCAGATTTTTGTCATAGAATGCAAATGAAAGTTATCGATTTACTTATCCAAGATGATTATGCCATAGGAGATAATCCTTTACAGAGAGCAAGAATTTTAATTAGAAAGGGAAGATCACTAAGGGCTAATGGGATTGAAGCTTTGAAGGACTGTATTTGGTGCTTGTCTGAAGCTATATCTATTATGGTGAGGTGTTGAGGTCTGCATGGGATTGCGCCTTTATTTTTTTCCCTGTTGATATTAGTTGTAATTCTACTGCTGCTTTTTGGAGTTGTATCAAATCACAAACCTGAAGTATTTTTTAAACAGGAGAACTTTTATGGTGAAACACGTAATGCTGGAACTCCAGCCTGCCATCAATTAGCTGCTGCGTATGGTTTACTTGCACTATGCACTCAGGAAGCTGAACCAAACTCCGAGGTATTTTTGTATTAAAAGGTCTCCAGGTTTGACTAATTATTGCTTAGTCATTCTTTAGGCTTGACTATATGTTTTGGTCAATACTAGTGATAAATTTCAATATTACTTACTGTTCATACTTTGTTTTCACCAAAACAGCAAGTTTATCAGCGTATCTGTGTGGTCAAACATATTCATTCCTAATAGTTGTTTCCCGAGTGATGAGCTCAAAATGGTGTCCGGAAACACACTGCAACTGCTATATAATATACTTGATTTGCTATCAGTGAAGGTGCGCTTATTGATATGATTGGCTTTATCTTTTAGTCAGGAAAATCTAATTGCCTAGAGTTCTGAACATCTGTTAACTGTTTTACTTATGGTTGTTTCTTTCTTACCTTTTTATTTGCAGGGTTACACAAAATTACACAGCAACATATATAAACTGATAATGAGAATATACAAACTGAACAATGTAGATCTTGGGAAATGTGCAGCCAACCTCTGGGAGTGTAGGCGGCTTAGTCATGCACTCTTTGTTTCTCCGGTAAATGAGTCATTCATCACGAATTTATCTGAGCAGTGCGGAGAAAGTTCCAAAGCTGTTGATTTCTGGATACGATGTCTAAGTGGATCTGAACCAGGGCTTATTGGGTTCCAACAGAACATCACATGCTTCTTTAACAATTTCATCCAAGGCTTGAAAAATGATGAAATCAATTCACAATCAGCTGTCTCAGCTAACAATGTAAATCTGGTTGTTTCTGAAATCACTGCAAGTGTAAGTCATGTCAGATTTCAAGTAAATGCTACAATCTTTATTGACCATTTTATACCATTGACTGAATTGGTCAGTTATCTGTTTGCTGCTCTTATAGGATCCTGTGCGTAGTCATTCGCTCTTCCTTGCGGGGCATCTCTACTATGACTTGTGTGAAAAACACATCTCCAGTGGACGGTTATTTGGGGTTGATTTCAAATTTTTGCTTGATCTAACATTTTTTTTTAATTTTTATTTCTTTAAATTTCCTTATACTGTAACATTTTAATAAATCCAATATGACTAAGAGTCTTTGCCATGAAAATCTTATTCGTGTTGTTACTTATAATGTTCATGTCCGAGTGTTGCTTATTATGATTTTCTTTTCTAATTGCCATTTTTCTGCTAGGGTCTTTCATATGCAAAAAAAGCTTTTCGACTGCGGAGTCAAATTTTCAAAAGAAAATTTACATTCTCGATTGAGGAGCATGTTGAAAAAGGCAAGGAATCTGGTGACATTGGTGAATTGCCCAGAAAGCTGTAAATGGTCCAAAGAATCTTCAAGTGCACAGAATAGTTGCTAGTGAAATTTGGTCTTTTGACAGTAGTTCATCAAATCTGTGTTGCTGTTATCTTAGTCCGTGGAATGTGCTTCAATGTTATATTGAAAGCATTCTTCAAGTTAAATTTCTCTCTCTTACAATGTCTGATTTATTTCTCTCTAATGTTTTACACTTTTTAGGAATCTTTGTATTTTATTTGATCAACATACTATGTCCAGGTTGGATGTATTAATGAAATGGCTGGAAATGGGGTTGAGGCTGAATCTTTCCTAGTATGGGGAAAAAGTATCTCCTGTTCACAGAACTTACCACTATTTGAAGCCACTTTTTCTTCTATATTGGGTATGAAAGTCATTTGCACCTATTATTTTGTGTCTCATTGATAATTGTTCACTCTTACAATTGCAATGGTGATATGCTGAAAGTTTACTTTCTGATGAAATTAGGGAAATTATATCGAAAGAAACAACTCTGGAATTTTGCAGAGCAGGAACTGCAAAGTGCCAAAAGAATTCTGGTAGATAGCAGCAGCAATTATTCCTGCATAAGATGCAGATTGATGTTGGAAGGTAATCTTGACCAGCAATTTGGTGATTTATTCCATAATCTTTCAGACAGTGATGTCATAAATGACTCGAAAGAGAGACTATCTCATGCTGAAGTTTTGTATAAGTCAGCCCTTGAGAAATTAAATCATTCTCAGTGGAAAAATATCATTAGTGATGAAGAAAGTAAGGAGGATCTGGCGATCAGAACCGCTATAATAAGCAGTGAAGATGTTGCTGGCAATGCTGCTTCTAAACCAGACGCAACAGGTGCCAGAAAGGGTAGGAAAACTAAGAATGTATCCAAACCTGCGGTGAAGGAGCAACAAGCAATACCTGAACAAATTTCAAGAGTAACTCCCTCTAGATCTCAATCTTCTCAAAACCAAAGCATTAGCAGTACTGGTGAAGCGCAAGTTGGGCGTTCAAAACAGTCAAATGGCAATGTTGTGTCCAAAGTCTCTGACACTTATTGGGAAAAGGAATCACCACTCTTGGGTAAAGAAAGCTATATGGATGAATCAACAAGTGAAATTGCATGCATTTGTAAGCGAACCAAGTGTTGGCAGTGCCTTCCTGCTGAGACTATGAAATCTGGGTTACTGATATACTTCATAAATATCAAATGGGAGTATGCCCGCAGGAAACTTTTGGCGAGGATACTTACTGGTATAGGTATGGTTCTGTTTCCCTGATACTATTTGATTGTGCATTCGAAACACACATGCACACCAACATATAAAAACTATTAAGTTGGCCTATTAGTTGTCTTTTTCAATTTGAGATCATGTTACTAAATATAAATTATCTGATATTAAGCTTCAGATAGTGAAAGAGTAAAATATTTTATTCATTTGTAAGTCAAGTAAGCTGTAGTGAACATTCAACACTCTTATTGCAAAACTCACTGAATGATAGGATCATACTCCAGTCATCTGTCTCAAGACTTCCTTTTTGTAGGACAGACACTGTATTGTGTCCTTTTTGTTTTATATTGCAATCTGCTATTTACAATTTTTTAGTCTTTTAGTTGTTTTTCCAGGCCTTGATTGAGTGAGGAAAAGGGTATAGCAACTGTTAACGATTCTTGTAAATATTTCCAAAATTAATACATTAGGGGAAAATCTATCATGAGAGTACTAACTGTACTATTGGTATTTTAAAGCTTATGCTTGAAGAAAATGTTTCTTTCTTATCAATTAAATGCACTCTTTATTATAAATGGTGCTCAGTTCAGTTCTCATTGATTTATGTAAAAATCTACATTTACCTTATGCTTTCTTGCAATTTGGTTTTCATATTTTTAGGAAAATGCTTGGGATATCATGATCAGACACATGAGATACACAAAGTTGTTTGGCAAAGCATATCTGTCCTAGTCAGCAGAAATGCATTTACTCAGACTTGTTCCCCTGCTCGTGGATCTTTCTTGCTTGATTTGATTGGAAGGGAAATCATTGGAGATACTTTTGCCACTGAACGTGCAGCAATCCTATACAGTATAGGTTGGATGACTGTGAAGAGTTTCCATTCCAAAGGTACCAGGTATGTGTGCTTGTATGTCTGTCACCTGTATACAGGTTCAACTAATAGTTGTCCTCTGTTATGTTGCAGGATACGTATTTTAATCATTCTGCGTGTACATTTATATATGTTTTCAAATTTATATGTATCTAAATAAATGAGGACTCTGGTAAAATGGTAAATTACTACTATCAAGTTTATGAATTATGCCTTTTGTATTAAGTACTTGTTCCTTTGCCTCTTTTCATGGTTTGTGTTCTGAACAGGATTGTATGCTGTGATCTTTCCAAAGTTCAGTTATAAAAAATAGTACACTGGCTGAAGCTAGCATTTGTACTCAGCTGTGAGGTTCCTGTACTTTTCAAAAAGGTTGAATTTATTTTATTATTCTGATCTGTTCCTCATGCTTGCATAAGATTAATATAATCTTAGGTATAGTCTTATTTTAACTTCTCAGTTGTGGCTTGATGTAAAACCTGATTGTGGTATATCAGCACAAAGTAACTGGCCTTCTGTTTGAGACTAAATATTTTTTTCTGTGTTTAGTTGATTTTTATCAAGTATGGTACGCTTGAGGATAGCATGTTCACTATTTTGACTGTTAATTTAGGAGTAGTGCCAAGCCTGTTTGAAATTTGTTGTCTTCTTGTCACCTAATTAAATTACTTTTCCTAATTTTCTGATCTATGATAACATGTGACCAAATAACTGACTGACACATTAAACTACTTGAGACTGGTTGCTTCTTCTAAAGGTCTTCTTCATCCAAATTCAAATGAAATGTAAGTTATGTTCACTTAAGTCAATAATGAAGTTTCTCTTTAGAACTGTTGATTGACAGATTTCCTAACACCTACTGGACTACATGGCTATAATGAAGGAAAATATTATTCAATTAAGATAAATTTGATTGATTACCACTTGTGATGTTTATCTCAAGATACTTAATGTTTTGTCAGGAAGTTTCCTTATAATTTCCATTTATTATATTTGCAAGTTGCTCCCAATAAATTTGTCCTCTTAACTGCTTTACCTTTCAATTCTCTCTATTTCTTTTTCTCTAATGTCCTGGCAGCTAATTTTTTATTTATTAACACTCAGGTCTCCAGATTGCTTTCTGTAGTATATCTGCTTTCTGCCACTAATGAGCATTTTACTTTGCCATCTTGCAAAGCACTTTCTGAAAGTCATTGGGCTTCATATTTTTCATCAAGCTTCACTTGGAACACATCTTAACAATCAATTCTTTCCTAATACTTCTGGGAGATATATTGCTCAACACTTTCTAGATTCTGGGGTAAGCTTGCACACTTCATATTGTCTTTCCTTGGCGTCATTTTCAAGATGATAAAATATCATGACAAGTTATTTGCCATAGGCCTATAGCTATACTATCTTCAGTGAATTCTTTTCTCAACTGAAATGTTAGTGCTTCCAAAAATTGTCTTCAACCGTCAAGGTATTTGACATACATGGTATAGTTGAATTGCATGACAGTTACACTCCTTAATTTTACGTGGAAATTCCTTGCCCTCAAGAGTCATTCTGAATTTGGGTGCTCCTTCATCTTTAATTACGATAGTAGCAATATTAATTACACTCTGGCAAATTCTGTTTCTTTGGGACTAAGTGCTAATTTGTGGAGTCTTGCCAACTTTTTTTGATTTGCTCTTTTTATCAGAGTAGCAATATTAATTCTGATAGAAGCAATATTTATGTATTTGTGCATTTTTACTTTTCTTGATTATTGCTGTTGGCATTTTTTATCTCCTTCTGCAGATTAATATATTACAACGCCAGCTATTTCAATTTTTTAATTGAGTTGTTGGACTTTTATTTTCAGGACTTGCATGCAACTGGTTCATCTTGCCCACATACTGAGGCATCCATCTTGTTAAGGTTGCTGCTACAAGTGAAAATTTATGAAGATTTACTATCTTAGTTTATCCTTACCCCATCAACGCTAAATTTGTACATACGAAAAATAAATGTTATTCTTTCTTCTTTTTGTTCTGCTGCAGGCTTGCTCCTGTGTCAGTTCATGATCTTGAACAATTTGTGATGAACTTTTATATGGGCCTTCCTTCCACCGCCATCATCTGTATAAGTTTGCTTGGTCATGCTTATACCAGTTTAATGCAAGAATTGCTACTTTACCCTTCTTCAATTCATGCATGGATGCTGTTGTCACGGCTGAATTCCAAGAATCAACCTATTGTTTTGCTTTTGCCTCTGGATTCAGTTTTAAAAGGTATATTTTTTGGTAGAAATTTTTATAATTAAAAATTAACAATATATTAATGCGTATAACTACCTGGTGCTAAAAGAATCTGGAAAAAATATACAGATGTTTCATAAGATGCTGCTCCTAATGATGAGAATGCAAGAGCTTGCCAGGAATTTTTTCAGCGGATGAATTCAGGTAAAAAGTGGCATTGCCCTTGGGGTTCCACTGTGGTTGATAATGTAGCTCCAGCATTTAAAGTGATATTGGAAGAGAACTACGTGACATCTTCTGGCTGTCCTTTAGAAGATACAAAAAGTGCTAGGTCTTTGTGGTGGATGATAAGAAAGAAGGTTGATCACCAACTTGGTAAGCTATTGAGGTAGGGAATCTCTTTTGTCAGGTATTTGTTTAACCATTTTTGGCACAATTGTTATTGGGACTGGACCACCAGTGGCCATTTCCATTGGTGCTCATAAGACTTAATTCAATTGTTCTTCAACTCCTCTTCTTTTTGTTACTTATAGTAAACTACTCAAAGTTCATATGTAATTTTCTCCATTTCATGTTGGAATTGAGAACTGATGTATGAAATATATATGCATCGCCTGTGTTCCAGTAATTTGGAAGATTCATGGCTGGGCCCATGGAGGCACGTGCTTCTCGGGGACTGCTTGGAGTGTGAAAGCTTGAACACAGAGCATAAGAAGCTGGTGCGGAATCTGAAATCTAAATGCAAAATGGACATAAATGAGAGTTACCTCAAACTTGTTCTTGGAGCTGCTAAGTGTAATATTGAAGAAGCTTGTCTTTCAAAGCAGTGTTTGCAAAAAGGATGCTACTTTGGCATGCTTGAACATCACCCAGAAGAAAATTGCGGATCTAATGGCATTGATAATGTGTCTGCATTGGCTTCTCGACTAATACATGAAGCAGTGAATGAGCTTCATTGGGAGGACACAATCTCTAGGGAACCAATAATTTTGATTTTGGACTTGGATGTCCAGGTTGGTGCAATTGCTCTAGTTCTTTTTTTGTGTTATATTTTCATCTCAGGGCATATGAATATAGCATGAATTTTATCTTGCTTCAAGGAGATGGTTGTCCTCTAATAGAAATTTTTACACCTCATTTTTGCTTTTGCCAACATTTTTTTTTGGTTTGTTTGTTCCTTTCTTCTTTTGAAAGACCATCCTTTTTTAACTTTTATTGTAACAAACTGACCATATGAGGACTGTGTGTAGATGCTTCCCTGGGAAAGTATACCAATTCTAAGACAACAGGTAATCTTGGATGTATCCAAGGGATCTATCCAAGGGATGCGTCCAACTTGGTAAGATACAGTAACTGTGTAATTGTACAGATTATTTCATTATATTTTCTAATTTACACAAGAAAAAGAATGCAGTTTTTGCATATGATACCTAGAGTAGTTTAAGAAAATGGTAATTTCACGTTCATAGATGGTTGAAAATGACCCTTGTAAGTTATCTTTGAACGTTTAATAACATTCAATTTGGTTCAAAAAAATTTATAACATTTTACTCTCAAATGTTTTTGTTTCTTTAATTTCTCATGCTTCTAAATCTATTTTAACCAAATTTGAAACACATGTTCTGTAACTACTTTAGAATATATTTTTAGCTTCAATTCATCTTTTTAACTATAAATATCATTTTTGTAGTTTAATCCCTCAATTTTATATTTTACTCAATTTAATCTTCTAATTACAAGACTTTGTAAATCCTTTATTCTCATTAATTCATTAACTTCTTTATACTTCTATTTATATTATCCTCAAAATATTCTTTTAAAAAATAGCATTATAAATATATTATATAGTTTTAAACAATATTTTATTTATTAAACAACATTAGAATTCATACACATGTAAAAAAGATGGAAAATATGTGTTTTATATGAACCATTTAAATTAAAATCAATAACTATCAAAATATTATAAATAATTATATTTATATTTTAATAAAAACGTGAAGAAATATATTTGATTGAACTCAACTCTATTAAAAGATATTTAAATAATATTTAATGATAAATCGGTACTCATAAATTCAATGAACTCAAAATTTTTGTATTTGACTCAATCAAATACTCACCTTTAAAGGTCGAAAAATTTATATTTACATGTAACCTTTGTTTGCTGCTTGTAAGGTGTTAATTAATATCTGGTTGAATCAACTCAGAGACTAGTAAATAGTCAAATTTCCTGGCACACGTTGGAGCAAATTTAGTTGAAAGCAGCAACTTTCCAATTCATATATTGCCAAGTAATTTCTATTATACTTCTGCAGAGGCATCGTTTTGCTCACGGAATCAGACACTATTTTGAATTCTTGCAAAACTCATGTCAAAGCGAAAAATTCCTGACTCAAGGTTTCAGTGAAGAAACAATCACAAAATAAATGCGACAAGAAATTGAAAGGAATGGAATGGTGCCAATCATTTGACTCACTTCAGTGCCCCTAAACATTACGATCAGAGGGTTCAGTAGCATTTGAAAGTTTTGAAATATTCATTGTTTCCCTGCATCCCATCGTGTGAAACTAAGTCTATATATACATACGGGGTTAGAGGATAAACATATGTCGACAAAAGGAAAGCAATTACCAGTACATCCAAATGATAACACGCAACAAAAAGGAAAACAGGCATTTTCCAAGCCGTGATATACCCCTCCTAAAATGAATTGTGAGAATTAAATCAGTGCAAAATCAAAATCTATGGCGATACATAGCTTTTGATGTTTCCCATCCCTTTTAGCTACGCCTTTCATCCTACATTCTGCCTCCAAATGTTTTCCCTTCTCCTCCTCCTGCCTGAATGCCCTAAAAGAACTCGGCCATGTCGATGGAGTCGGCTAACCAAAGACATATTGCTCCCATCATTCTCATCATCTTCATTGGAATAACCCAGACCCCCAACAGGAGAGGTGACGCGAACACCAACAGCATTCTCATCCACTACATGTGTAGGTTGCCTTGTTTGTCTACCAAGGTCATTCCTTGATGACCCAAATGCATGCAACATAAGAAAGAGATTCAAAATATTACCATCTAAGCCATCCTCAAGATCTTCATCCCTTTCCATAGCATCTGCATAGGTACCATCCTCTCCATTTGTCTCAAAGCCATGATGATTTCTTTCTATTACATAATCACCGAATACCATTGCTCCAGGCATTGTTGCCCTTATTGTGCTGATCACATCCTCCTGCTCCTGCTCCCGTTCAAGCCTTCTCCATTTTTGCTCGAGGGTCGGATCCACTTCGCGTGGCTGAGCACATGGATGATCTGCTTTCATGTGTTTCCTAAGTTCCTTAAAAGACCCAACAAAGGTGCAGTCTTCCTGCATACAGCTTCTCTTTTTGGAATTTAAAAATTCCCTAGCAGGTTCCACCACAGTCCATCCTTTCACCTGACCCCTGCAAAGTGGACATGATAGTTCAGTTACTCCAAACTTCTCAACAGACCAACTGGAACCGGCTGCCAGAACTGAATCATCAACAGAACTAAGAAATGGTTCTTCATAATGAGATGAGACTTCTTTAGTGTGGAACTTCTTGTACTGGTCAAGGCAGTTTGAGTATCGGAAGCTAGTTCCACACATGTAGGGACGGCAGCCCTTGTCATGGGATGAACAAAGAAGAAGAACAGCATTGTGAGGGCACTCCATGCAAACAGAACATGTTGCACCTTCCCAATCTTTATTATCCAAAGCTTTGGAACATATTTCTGGGTGAGAATCTCTAGATATCCCTTGGCAACGAGAGTGCAACAAGTATGGGGTCATCCGGGATGCAATTCTACGCCGACCCTTGCTACCTTTTGCCATTTGCAAACTACAACTCAAATTAAAATTGCAAAATTAGAAAAATCTAGCAATGAATAATCTTAAGTCCAACACAAGATGGTAAAAACAGATCAATCACTTCTTGTGCTTCTGAAATTTTTAAAGCTAATGGTAATTATATCTAAACCAAAGTTTAATCATGTACACTTATCATGAACGACAAGTCTAATATCAGAAACAAATACATGTACTCCTTAGAGAGAAAGGGAGAGAGTAATGAGATGCTTGGGCTATTCAAGGTTTAGGGTTATCCTTGATTAAATCCATGACATACCTACTTACCTAGAGAGCAATCCATCAATGATATGCAATTTTAATTTAAAATAAAATATAATAACACCCAAAAATCAAGCTTAATACCAATAAAACAAACATTGTCATTAACATCCATAATTGGCATAGACCCAGCTAAAAGAACATCCATAGAAACGAAAACCCCGGACACAATGAACATCCATGTTCCACTATACAAGAGAATTAGGTCATCCTTGACAATAGTAATCGCAAAAGAACAATTCCAATCAATGAACAAGCCAAATATGACGTCAACATTCACAAATTAAAAAGGCGAATTCGAAAGAATCTCACATGTTTGAAAAATGAAAGTAGCAGAAATCTATATCAAGATAAGGGGTTAGATGGCGATACCAAAAACATCCAGAGTTCATAGAATTTAAGAATCCAAAGAACGTGGTTTTGCAATAGCTTCACATTAGTAGTACAGTTAATTAACTGATTAAACAAAAGGAAAAGAACGTGAAAAACTACTTTACACATAGGACTTCAAATTTTATCCACTTAAATTACGAACTTGGAAGCATTTAAAATTAAAATAATTTCACCAAAAAAAAAAGGAACGAAGATTCACCAGGAAAGGGCATACCGGGGAGAAGAGGATTGAATTGGGGGTAGAGAAATTTAGGGTTTTGTTAGGCCACGAAACCGAGGGATTGAAAAAAAGTTGTAAATAGTAAGAGCCAATGCCAAAAGCTTTGTAGCGAACAAATGACTAGACGAATTCGAAATTTAGAATATTCGGTTAATTGGGTATTTTCTTGTGGGAAGGCACTTCACGCGACGTGGAAATGGTAGTGCGATTCACGGCCTCGTCTAAACATAAATACGCGGTGGATTTGAGAACAACATAGCGTCTGAAAGGCACGCTCCACTGAAACTTTGCTAGATGAGTGATGATGACATTTTGAAGAGTCGGTCACTTACATATCTATACAACTAGAGATGGTCATACGGGAGATCCCATTTTTTATGGATTCAAATTTAATTCAAGTATTATATTTTTTTTATCTAATTCAATTTAAATTTAGAGAGATTTATTTAATTTAAAATTTGATTCGATTTTCAGAGTAAAATTCATGCTTGAATTGATATATTTATATATCAGTTAAAAATAAAAATATAATAAAAAATTATTATAATTATCTTTAAATATATATAATATAAATATTATCTTTGGTTAGATCAATAACTTTTCACCTTAGCCTAATCTAATTTCATCATTTAAAAAACGATGATATTTTTTCATGTTAAATCAATTAATTTAATATTATAAAATATTTAAAATAATAAAACACTTTTGTTTTTCATTCATCTCAATTTCTTCTCTTTGGTTATCTAAGAGGGTGATATTATAATCTTTGGTCAAACAGCTATCATCCATGTTTTATTACAACTCTTTCGTTGTTGTATTACATAATTATTCTATTGTATTAATTAGTATTTATTTAATCATTTTACTATTATATTCTAACATCGACTCTCACATTATTTCTGTTATATTAACCAGAATTTATAATAACTAAAAATAAGTCATTTCTAAGTTATGAGAAAGTTGAATTATCTATATGCTATTATTATTATTATGTACATTTTTATGTTAGTTTCGATAGTATTTATCATGTGTCACTGACAATGATATTTATTTGTATTTATAATTTTTCGAATTGTTTGATTATTTTATTAATCATTTCCTTATATGATTTTAAGGACCTATTTTACTTTTTAAAGGTTATTTTATACACCTTGATAATTTAAAAGAAATAAACAATTTATACAATTAATTTGATCTGATTTTATAAAATTTATTTAAATTTATCATATTTCTACCCTTTCAATTAAACTAGTAATTATTATTAATTAAATAATAATGATAAAATAATTTGTGTCCTATAGATATAGGTTTCGACATCAATTAAAAAATCCAAAGGATTTGGGCTGAGATGGTAAGATACTAAGATTCAATAACCCGAGCTCGTCCACCCGACCCAAATCTAACATCACAAGAAGAAGACGGCCGTTTTTAAATGCTCAAAACCCTAAAAATCTACGACCAAAGGAACATAGGGAAAGGGGTTTAGGAGTTGCATAAGCAGAGCAAATCAGTCATCTCTTGATTTCTTTTTCTTCAGGCAACTATAATCGTCGAAGATGCCAAAGTCTAAGCGTAACAAAATAGGTTTGCCTTCTTTTTTTAAAAAAAATCTTTCATCATTGAAAACATAATCTTTTTTTGTCATAATGTTTTGAAAGTGTTTGAATGTCATGGTCTTTTCAGTTTCACTATCAAAGACAAAGAAGAAGGGCAAGGAACATAAAGAATCGATTGTGAATTCCATAAGGGAAGCTGCGGAAAGTTACAATTCTATCTATGTTTTCTCTTTTGAAAACATGAGGAATCTTAAATTCAAGGAGTTTAGAGAGCAGCTCAAGTTCACCAGCAGGTAAAAATTTCGAATTCAATAGCCCATTTCCCCCTTTTGTTGTTGATCATTTTGTTTAAGTTTTTGTTGGTTTTACTTCAGATTTTTCCTTGGTTCGAATAAAGTTATGCAAGTTGCATTAGGCCGTTCTGCTTCTGATGAGATTAGACCTGGTCTTTACAAAGTCTCTAAGGTATATTCCAGTAACTTATATTTATGTGTGTGTGTGTATATATATATATATATTGCATTGTTGTTTTTTATATTTTTTGTTGCTTTTCTTTATTATAATTATCAATTGTTTTGAAGCTTCTGCGTGGGGATGCTGGGCTTTTTCTTACCAACATGCCAAGAGAAGAAGTTGAAAGGTAACCATGTTTTGCAGCTTGTATAAGGTTGTTACTGTTCGAATTGAGCTTCTCTTCTTATATATTGCATTGTTAAGGTTGGTACTGTTCGAATTGAGCTTCTCTTCTTTGTGTTCTATGGTTTCCTTATTTCCCATTGTTTTGCAGCTTGTTTAATAAATTTGAAGAAAATGACTTTGCAAGAACAGGAAGCATTGCAACCGAAAAGGTGGGGGGGGGGGCAGACGAGCTCTTAATATTCTTCATGGCATCTTTTATACTTGATTACTGACTTTTGGGTTTGCACTTGCTCTCTGCCATTTCCAGGTGGAACTTCCGGAAGGTCCTTTAGATCAGTTCACACATGAGATGGAACCCTTTCTGCGCAAGCAAGGCATGCCCGTTCGGTTGAACAAAGGTTGTTTATTCGTCTCTTATTTTTCTTCCCATCATACACGGATGTTATCTATTTCGATTGAATTTGCATACTAACTTGATCTTCGGTGTACAGGTGTTGTGGAACTTGTTTCAAACTTTGTTGTTTGTGAGGATGGAAAGCCTTTGTCACCCGAGTCTGCTCGGATACTGGTCTGTTCATTCTTCATACCTTCATCTTCCCAGTCATAACTTAATATTGTCAATGAAGGAAATATTTGATTAGTATTAGTCGGTCATTTGCTGTTAGTTGCAATCATTTGATGATGGTTTTGTCTACTGGTACTCAAAATTTTGGTGATGTTTTATTTGCAGCGCTTGTTGGGTATCAAAATGGCTACTTTCCGAATGAATTTGATATGCAGATGGAGTCCTGAGGACTTTGAACTTTACATGGAAGGACCAGAAGAATCTGACGTTGAATGCGCCTAGACCAATTTTTCCAGATTGAATACGATCGCATTAAAAGGGGTTTAATCATTCAAATTTCATGTCTTGGATGCCATCTTGGTTGTTATGGTAGACGTGCTATCACAAGGTAAAATGCAGCGGCATTGGTGTAGATTATTTCTTAGTTTTGTCTCAATCTCAGGTTATGATTTGACTGGTTTTAAACTGCAACTGTTGCACTAAATTTTGATATCTTTTAATATATTTTATTCGAAGTTCCTCTCTCTGTAAAATCTTCTGACCCTTCCACCCTCTTTTCTTCAAATCTTATCCATGTTATGGTTGATTTGGGATTGCAGCGTTTAATAAATACAAACATTGAAGTAAACATCCGGTTTCCAAGTATCCTTTGCAGATGGTATGCTAGTCATGTTACGGCCTGCAAGGATGTTGCTTTTACAAAGAGGAAGGGTTCCGGAATTTGTGGGGTATTCGAAATGTCGATGAAAGATCCCTCAGCAAACTTTTGCCAAAGCACAAGGCAATGGTGTGGTCATTTTCTTCCTCATGGAATGATAAGCAAATTAAGCTGATAAAACTACTAAAGCTGAAGAGGAACTGTATCGGTATCAAATCAGGGAAACAAAGAGTACTGATCAAACGTGGTCATGTGCATGAAATGCAAATTCACATGCATCTTTTAAAATGAAACCTTGATGGATTAACCTCTGCTCCAAAATGAAGTTTTTGCATCCCATTAAATTGTAAATGAACCACATGGCTTCATCAGCGATGAAAACACAAACTCAAAATGGTGTCAACTCGGCCTTTTCACCCTCCAAAAGCATTAGCTCCTCACGCCAACCTTCCAGTTTAGCCAACTTTTCCAGCTGTTCTGGCTTCATATCTTGCTGTGGTGTTTTCTGTTGTTGTGCTTCTGCTAGTCGAATCTACATATGAAAACCAATATTCAGGTTAAATAAAAAACATGAAAATTGAGTTTTAGTTATTGAAAACAGGTCGGATTTAGAACAAGTTCTCCCCTAAAAAGCATAAAAGCCCCATGCTGCATCCCATGTAACGGGAGGGACACAAATGCGAACAACTTGT
This sequence comes from Hibiscus syriacus, assembly GCF_006381635.1. NCBI lineage: Eukaryota > Viridiplantae > Streptophyta > Magnoliopsida > Malvales > Malvaceae > Hibiscus > Hibiscus syriacus. The sequence goes on from NW_024062795.1 coordinate 4,754,669, forward strand.
AGTGTCCCAGTACAATTCCAGTACAGAAATAAATAAGTAATTGCATGCTAAAGTCACTGAAAGTCATCAAACATGTTTAGGAGCAATATAAAGTAGAAACTTGCATAAACAATGCATATATCAAAGAACCAGTTGTCAAACTAATCATTGTGTATAATTTCAGCAAACAAGCCTCTTCAGATCGGTGCAAACACCCATACATCGTTGCACAAAAACCAGAATCTTATTCAGAGCCTCTTCAAGGAGTGCAACTGATTCGAAAAGGAAAGGAAGAGCAGGAGTTCAGATTAATTCGAATATGGAGACCCATAGCAAGAGAACAAGGGGTTTTGCACCCAAAAGTAAATTGATAGCAGTGACGATCATTATACCCACAAGGAGCGAAAGGGAGTACAAACTATAATTGTCATTTGAAGAAACTTACGCAGGCATTACATAAATAAAGCAGCATGGACTAATTCTCATTTTATACTTCCTTTCAGAACTTTTTTCAGACTTCTGCACCATATGCACAAAGATCCTCTACGTAATGCATATGAGGTCAATTTAGTAAACAGAAAAGAAACATTTTATTAATTTGAAACAGTGGAAATATGATGCATATTTTTCTTCCTTTTCCCGTTCTCTTTATGTATTTTAAACCTCAAAAAGCAATTTCCAATTTGTTCTCCTCCCATCAGTCAATGTCATGAGTCTTCTGTCTCTTGAACTTAAGGGACGAATTACGTTGATATGACAAAGTAAACTTTTCTAACTTCAAGAGTTTGCTACGATGTACAATAATACTGGACAAATTCTTTTACATGTTAAGTGTAATAGGCCATACCTTCTTTTTAAGTGCTAGAATCTTTTTATTGGGATCTAGAACTGGTTGTCCATCATCTGAGGCCTCCACTTAGTTTGAGGGAGGAGAGATTGATACATGATTCGGGGAAAAAGCAAGATTAGTCATCTGAGATGTCAATGATGTAACAGACTCTGATCCATCATCTAAATCCTCCTTAGGTACATCCTCTCTTTCAATCTTGTCATCTGCCATGGCTTCTGAGTTCTTTCCCTTTTAGAGAGCAGCCTGCCATAAATAAATTGGTAAATGAAATGCTAAGTGTTAATGCACAGATATTCTTGCCTAATGTCTAGACTCACTAAACACAGCCCCTCCGCTATGGTGCACAAACTAAGCAAGAAAAGAAAATAACCATCTATTTGGAGGTTTGAAATGAGCCATGACTCGAGCATAGGTGAAAATGGCAAGGGATACAGAATTTTGTGATAAACATAATGCTAACATGCAAATCTAGGCCAATTGAAGTTTCACAGAAAGGAAAAGAACTGAAAATTTTCTCTTATGAGAGTTTAATGAACCAAGCAAGAAAATGCAATAAGCCAAAATTGCAAAAAACCATTAAATAGAGGTTCGCGAAAGATCACAGCAACAAGCTTCATACTTGTAGCCGTTTCTCCTTCTTTCGTTCATTTCTCTTTGCTGACTTAGTCTTCGGTTTTGCATCTGCAGGTGGATCATAACCTGGAGGCACTACTTGTGATGCTGCCATCTCCTTTTTCCACTGCATCATCAATTAACAAAGATTAATGTCATCAAATTCTATGAAAAATAAACATATAAAAACAAAAACTACAACAATTTGCAGGAGATATTTCCATGAAATAAAACTTTGAATCCAGTAACTCCAAAGAACAAAGTCTCGACCGAATTTTAGTTGAATGGCAGTCACATTGTTGATGGAATGTAGCAATGTATAATCTCATTTAATGACCCATTATAGAAAATTAAGTACTTTAACATGAAACTTTTAGCTCCAAAACTCAACATGGGCAAAAAATTCCCACATACACCAAGCATCAAACATCATGTATCTTCCATACATACATAAACACAAACAAGACATACACATCAAAACTTACAAAATTGACGCCATCACTTTTCTCTTCCTCAAATTCTAATCACTAAAACAAGTCAACAGAAGAAACTTAGACGCACGCGAATGCATACATTACATACATAAACTTTAAACATACCAGGGCACCTTTAGACTGGTAAATGGCGACTTCCTCTTGGGGAACATACCCGGCCCGAATACGAATGGGCTTGCGGAGAGTGCCGTCGGGTCTTCGAGTAGGCGCCAGAATTCTCTCTCCTTTTAGGATTTTGCTTAATTCCTCCATCTTCTGCAATTGCTCTTCACTTCCCCCGATATTGCTAGCCATTGACATAATATTATTGAAATTAAGCAATTTGGTTTCGCTCTGGTCTTTGGGCCTCTGATTACTGCTTCAGTTCCAGAAATCAATCAAAATGTATTCATTTCACAATCCTATCAATTCAAAAAGGTTAAAGAAATTAAAATTTGAAAGAAATGTTTTTTTTCTTCTAAAAAACTTGTTTTGTTTGTGGGTACTTAATTGAAGATGTTTTAAATTACATTTTGCTCCCCCAAAAGTCAAGTTGGACAACAATTAAATCTATAATTAAAAAACAACTCTTTTAAACCAACAATTAGTTGGTCTAGTGAGATGAAACACTAGATTCTTTAAGTACGTTTGAATGTTCAAACCTTGGTGTTTGTAAATAGAGCAAACTGGATTGCAAGAATTATCCTTGCCTCTATTAGTACTCAATCTAAATTAGCCGATCAATAGATTATATATTAATGATTAATTAAAAAAATATTTTTAGAGTTTTCATTTTTATTTATAATATTTAAATTTAAAACCCTCATAATAGTTTTAGTAATTAAAGAAAATTTTATTTTTTGTCCGAATTCCAGTAATATAACTTCTATATGCATGTGAGTTTAAATCTAAAGCTTTTAAAAAATATTTAAATTTAAAAATCTTATTTAAAAGATATTATTTTTATCATTCAATTTAATATATAATAATTGTTTTTTTAAAGAATATATAATAATTGATTCCTAGTAAGAGGAATATTTTGTACTAAAAAGGAGAAAAAGGTAAAATCGTTCAATGTTTTGTACTAAAAATAATTGGAATGTTCGATTTATATGGACAAACTGAATAATTGATGTTACACACACAGAGTAATACACTTTTTGAGGTGAATTGCTAATTAAAATCAACAGTTGGTGTAATTTAATAAGAAAAATAATAATAATTTAAATATTTTAGAGTAGTTGAAAACAATTTTACTAGAAAAAGAAACACTAGTTCAACAAAAGAACTCAATTTATCATCAAGTAATAAAATGTTTGAATTGGGTTGTTAGATAAATATATTTTGAGAATCACACCATAATTTAGTTTCCCCCCTTTTTTATAACAGAAAATTTTAAATATTACATCTTAGTAGGCCGAGAAGTTTTTTTTATATCGTTTGAGGATAGTCGATCTGAAATAGTATTTCAATAAATTGCGCTCGGACCACACCTCTACTTAAACAATCGAGTCGAGATTATACTTCGAAGAATTCATGCTACAAATTTCAAGCTCCAAAATCTCATCTCTCAAATAAAAATCGACACATAATTTTATCTAAATGGTGTGAAATGTGAAATTATAAAATTTCAGAGTGTGAAATTATATCATCAATAAAAAATATAAAAAATACTTGAATTATATGAGAATTTAAATTTTTTAAGAGTGCTATCATTGCTCACAAGCGTAATATAATGGCAAAAGAACACAACCTTTGAATTGCATTATAAGGTTACATGGAAGTTTTAATTATTAAAAGGTAAACCAAAAGACATAAATTCATTCGTGGAACCATCAGAAGCATATCAAAACCGTAAGGTTTCCCATCATAGAAATCGCATGCAAATTGTCTATTCCCCTATATCATGTAATCAAAATTAATATGGACAAATGATAAACAAATCTAATGTAAGCAAAGATCAACCTTCTGCAACAAGATTGGTTCCCTTTTGCAAGTTGATTCGAAGAATCGTTGCTCCGAGTTATATTTTATCCATAAACAGGCTCGGTCAAGGTGTTTTCAACACTGCAAAACAAGGATGATGACTAAAATCATGTTGGACTGGGATATTTTACTCCCTCTTATCCTCTTCCGTGTCCTCTTCGTGATCAGAGACACCGGCATTTCCATTATTCCTCTCTTGCTTGACTAAACTGAAATCCCCACCAGACTGCCCCCTTGTTAGAGATTGAGCTTCTTCATCATCGAATTCCTCCCCAACATCTCCCGAGTATGCATATCTGAGCAAAGTAGGCAGTAACGAGCATATTAGCATAATAACATGGAGAAAAAAAAAAAGATTCATCGTCTATTTGAATGAAACTTCTAAAAGTACCCTCCTTGAGCTCTCTCCAGCATGTCAAAACCTCAGGCGACATACGATTTAAGAAATTTTAAATTCAAAAAGAGAGGAAAATAACGGTTAAGGTCATCTAATTGACTCTGTAAAACTTAGAGTAATACGCACCTTTGGGAGCTCTGAGATGGAGCCCAAAGGTAGCAAATAACACAGAGTAGTGGAAATGAAAGAATGTCCCAGAAAGCTGTGATAATCCAAGCACTTTGCCACCTCTCGTTGAATGGATCTGTTGCTTTGAAGTATACCTGTACTGCCAAATTAATCAGATCCATGATCAATTGAACCCATTGGTATAATACCAAGAACTAAATACAGGTTTTAAGTACAATAAATGTTTTCGTCATATTGCTTCACTTGAAACACAAATATTTGTCATTTATCCGCGACAATATAACATGAAACATCAACCAAGAAAGAAACCAGAATCTAGACGAAATATACCTCAAAAGTTATCCATCCAACTGAAGCAATCACCGCCGCAGCTAGTGCATTTGAGAATTTCCTATAGAGGTCCAACTTTGCAGATATTCTTTTGACCTGGATGAAAAACTAATGTCAGTCATAGAAATTTGTACAGTATGAAAGAGCAAAGTGAGGGGAAATATATCATGATAATGAATGAGCACAGCTATTACGGTCAAGAAACTTAAGATCGCCAATCACTAAAGCATGATGAAAAAATGAAAAGAACAAAGTACCTGTAACTGCTCTAGTGTTTTTGAAAGAGATGTAAAAATCCACAATATCAAAAATGCATCCAGGAATGCAACAGGAAGGACTAGGAAGAGTCTTGCTCTTCCTGATATATCATTAATGTTCCCTACATACTCGGCAATGTCCAGCAATTCAGATGCCAAGAAATAAGTCGCTCCAATAAGAAGCACCTTTGATGTAAGGCCACCTAAAGTTGGACGTACAACACCATAGCCCATTGAAACAGAAAGTATGAGGAGTCGAGCAAGTGTTTTTCTTATTGCTCCAACGGTCACGACCCAACTTGTAAGTAAAACAGGCCTCATTCCTGAGCTGTTAAAATTAAAATAGTCAAGATACCACAATATCATTTCAAACAAACCCAGACCAATGACGGCAGTGATGCAGTGCTGAAGTAGCAGGATATCTTTCCAAAACCTCACATACTGCGAGAACCAAATGGCACTAAGCAACAAATAGGCAATCATCATGTAAACATAAAACTTCATCAATGGTGCCATTCTCCCTGGTAAATAACCATCAGGGTTCTTCCACACCGTCTTCCCACTCATTGTTGTTCCCTTGAGCTTCGGATCACATGCTATGAAAAACAAATTATACATCCCTGTTTTCATGATGGGAACCTCGGTTTTGTCCATACTTGTTGATAAATAGTTCCCACCAAAATGTATGTTCAAAACAATGGGCCAATTACTATCTGTTGCAGAAGGTATTCGAATGACTTCACCTTGCTTGCACCCTTCCAGCTTAGCAAGATCAGGGGTACAACATATAGATCTCTGTCCACCATAAGCTGAACCACCTATATTATTTCTATCAGCAGCCTCGAAAATCACTGCCTGTATCAACCCGTTGCTATGTTCCTTGTCAGAATGCCCGTCTGCAGCAGCCCAAGTCCTCCAGAATGTGATATTCTCAAATCTATGTATAAAATAAATACATTCAAGGCACAAAATTTTGGAAGTGAATGAACAACAAAAAATGGAGGTGGAAATGCTTAATTCAGCACCAAGAAACTGTTTTACTTATGAATAGACATAACTGTTTTAATCCATGGCCACATGAGATCTTGCAAAAACAGCATTAATTATATATTCTGACAAATGATAATGACATAGAAAACTCAGATCTCTGGTACCCTGAAACCGCTATCTCCCAGACAATTTTCAAATAGGTTCACACAAACTCAATGAACACTAATGATCCATTTCAATAAGACTAAAGATACCATCAACATATAATTAATTATAAAATTATTGAGTAAAATAAACAACTCATAAACTTCATAATTTATTTATTTAAAACCATTTATTTCTTAAAACATAACAACTGTATTAACCATGCTTTTATTACCTTGATTCCTAAGAAGGGCAATCCCGAGAAAATAGAGGATTATAGACCCATAAGTCTTGTGGGCAGCTTGTATAAAATTCTTTCGAAAGTTCTTTCAAAAAGACTCATTTCCTGTATTAAGGACATTATTAGTCCTTCACAGTTGGCTTTTATTCCGGGAAGGCAACTGTGGGACTGTGCATTTATAGCAAATGAAGGAATTGACTCTTGGAGGAAACAAGGTCTTAAAGGGGTTGTATTTAAAGTGGATTTTAGCAGAGCGTACGATACTGTAGAATGGCAGATTATTCAAAGGCTTATGAAAGAATTGGGTTTTGGTAAGAGGTGGTGTTCTTGGATTGCACAATGTATTTCCACAGCCTCAATTTCGGTCCTAGTGAATGGCTCTCCTACTGAGGAGTTTTCGATTGCTAAAGGCTTGAGACAAGGTTGTAGCCTTTCTCCTCTTCTGTTCAATATGGTTGGGGAACTACTTCATTTAATGTTGAATAAAGCAGTGGATTTGGGTCTTTTCCAAGGGTTCTCTTTCGGTAAAAACCAAAATTCTTTTTCTTTGTCTCATCTTCAGTTTGCAGATGATTTAATTATCTTCTGTCGAGCCTCTGTCACTCAAATCAAGAATGTTAGGAGAGTGTTGAGGATTTTCAGCGTTCTAACGGGGCTCCATCTTAATCTTAGTAAAAGTAAGCTCTTTGGGATTAATGTGGGGAGTGACATCCTTGATGAGTGGGCTAGGAACATTGGTTGTTCGGTCGGTTCTTTTCCTACTGATTATTTAGGTCTTCCATTAGGGGCGGTTAAGAATTCGGAGAAGCTTTGGGATCCAGTTTTTGCAAATGTTAATAGGAAACTGACAGGTTGGAAAGCCTCTTCTTTGTCCATGGCTGGTCGTTTGGCACTTATTAAGTCGGTTTTATCTTCTTTACCTATCTTTTTCCTATCAATTTTTAAGATGCCTTCTTCTATTTGTCTGAGGTTAAATTCCTTGTTGTCGAATTTCCTGTGGGGGGGAGGGGTCGACAAGAAGAAAATGCATTGGGTGAGTTGGGATAAGGTCTGTAGACCGTTGAGTGTAGGAGGTTTGGGAGTTACTGATTTAAGTCTTTTAAACCGAGCGTTGTTGGGTAAGTGGATTTGGAAATTTGCTAATGATACTAATTCTTTGTGGAAGCAGTTCTTATGTAGCAAACACAATGTGAGCTGCCATTCCATGGATATCAATAAGGTTTTCTCCCAAAAAGACTCTTGGATTTGGAGGGGAATCGTAAACAACTTTTTTAAGAATGATGACTTTGGAGGTTGTCTTAGGTCTCATGCAAAGCTTCAAATAGGTAATGGTAAATCCATTTCCTTTTGGAACGATTCGTGGCTTGGTGAGGTCCCTTTGAAACTGATGTTTCCGAGAATTTTTGTCCTCTCATCCAATAAATTAGGTCACGTTGCTGATTTTGGGAGCTTTGAATTGAGTGGATGGGTTTGGAATGTTACGACTAGGAGGAATCTTTGTGATTGGGAGGTAATGCAGTTGGTTGAGCTTCTGGATAGGTTGAAAGACATTAAACTTATCGAGACTATGGACGATTGTATGCTGTGGGATGGTTCGGACGATGGGCTGTTTTCGGTTAAAGCTTGTAGGCAAGCTCTATCTTCTTTTCATGATGATTCTTTTCAGTGGAATAAATGTGTTTGGTTGGGGTTTGTTCCACCTAGAGTGGAGACTTTCTTGTGGCAATTGTCTCATCAAAAAGTTGCTGTCAGAGCTGAATTGTTGAGAAGGGGGGTCAATATAGGCGATAATTTTCTTTGCCCGTTATGTAACTTAGAGGAAGAATCTGTTCAACATCTTTTTATTTCATGTCCGGTTTCTTGGGTTCTGTGGACTAAACTCATAGGGTTCTGGGGTGTACGGTTAGCGCTTCCTTCTAACCCTCCCAGTCTGCTTAGTTCGTGGGAGGTATTGAGGCCTAATTCTGTGATTTGGCAGTTTATCCCAGGGGTAGTTTTTTGGTCTATTTAGAAGATTAGAAACGAGATCATCTTTGATAAGGGAAAGTTGGACATAATTTCTTTGTTTTTTACTGTGCGTTTCAGATTAGCAAAGTGGTTCTAGGCTAAGTTTCCCCTAATCACATTGCAAGTGGATTCTCTTATTGGAGATCCTACCCTGGCGGACAATCTTACTGCTCATAAGACTGGGAATAACACTGTGTTGAGCTGGATTCCTCCTCCAGTAGACTTTTTTAAGATGAATGTGGATGGGGTTGTTAGTAGTGTGCGGAGGTTGGCGGGTATTGGGGGTATTCTAAGGGACTGGAATCGGGTTACGCTTGCGTCTTTTTCAGAGAAAGTCGGTCCAGCTACTCCTATTCTAGCAGAATTAAAGGCAATTAACAGAGGCATTGATTTCTTTCTTTCTTCAAGTTGGGCGTCGAAGGGTAGGCTTATCATTGAAAGTGATTCGAAGACAGCAGTGGAATGGATTAATGATGGCATTTCTTCTCCTGTTTTTCTGGCTAATTTTGTTAAGGACATCGTGTTTTCTGTTTCTGCTAGACAGGTTGTTGTTAGATGGATTCCTAGGTGCTGTAATTGTGAGGCAGATAAATTAGCTAAGGAGGGAATTGGTTGACTGTTGTTGCTGTTTTAGCTGCTGCGTTTTGTTTAGTGGGGATCTGGCCTAGAAGTCTTTAAGTTTTATGTGTTATTTGTAGAAGTAGTGGTTGTATCTTATGTTACTGTTTTATTTTAATAAAATTTCTAAGGCTCTCTTCTCCTCCCTCTGCTGATTAAGGAGTTTACTTCTAAACTCCCTTAATCAAGTAGGGGATTTTGGTGAAGGCCTTTCATTCCTATCAAAAAAAAATTCCTACTAAACATACCGGTGAGTACTACCCTTATCAACTACATTTCACACAAGTAACGATTTATGTCTACATTTCGTTCCTTATACCAGATCGATTTGCTTTCTGAGTAACATGGACTTGGATCTGCTCAAATAACCATTTTCACTCGAATATGCAATTAATAAATAGTATAAAAAACGATAACCACATTTCTTGATTTTTCAGAATTAAATCTTTCATAGATCATCATAGATACACTTTAAGGCTTGAGCATTAACTACTTGCTAAGAGATCTAGTCCGTATAAATAAAACAACACCATACTTCGCTTAAAACTCTAATAATTTTTTTTGATTCAAAAACGCTAATAAATTGAACTTAAAATAAAACAAACGATTCACACCTTTTAAATAAAGGAAATGTTACGTTAACATTACCAATGAAAGAGCGGACATCGGAAACATACTTAACAGAGGAAATGTTTCGTCAAAAAATAGTAAAAAATAACTGAAAATTGCATTTCTTATTTTTCAAAATTAAATCTTCTGTCGATCATCATAGGTACACCTAAACATTAACTAATTTTTAACAGATCTAATCCATATAAACAAAATAACGATATGTTCTTCACTTAAAACTTTAATACATTGTGTATAAAAATAAAACAAACGAAACACATTTTTTAAATAAAGGAAATGTTTAGTCAACAGTACCGAATGAAAGAGCGGCCATCGGAAACGGAGTTGTCGGAGGAAAGGGAGGCGGCAAGGCCTTCACTTCCGCCTGGAAGAAGATAAGCATTTCCAACTTCATTGAAGAGTTGATTTTTGTAAATGTGGATTGAAGCATTGATCGTTGTTAACGCGGTTGATAATAGAAGAAAGATGGATATTCGATATGCGAGATCCATGGCTAGGAAATTGGGGATTCCTGTTCCGCTCTAAACAGATGCGAGCGAGTAGATCTGCGAATTTGAGGGGAAAAGTAGAGTGAGTAAGATCGAAGCAATGGTTTAAGCAGTGGTTTAAGCAATGAAGCAAGCGTAGCGTCACTGTCGGTGAGAGAGAAAGTACTTTTACGCGCCCAGTACGCGCGGGTTCGTGGCTGTTGTCTAAAAGTTTGGGTAAACTATGTATTTAGTGAACCAACTATTCCTGCAGTTTTTTTTAGTCACTCAATTATATTTTTAAAATCATACCTAAATTTGTATTTTTATTCCGTTTTTATCACCGTCATTAAAGAACAAACAAATCTATCAAATGTTAACCACCAAATTTATAAAATGTATAAATAATAAGAACTAAATAATAATTATATTAATATTTTTAACTGTCATGTCACATTATCTATTAAATGTAACAACAAGATCAAGTGCTTGATTGGTAATAATTAAATAATTAGATGATCTGATTGATAAAATTAAACGATTCATGGAAATAAAAAAAGGAAAGAAATTAAGAGGTCATAGTTATAGTTTATCCTAAATATATATATGACGTGGCAGAACCCAGTTGGGAATTGACAGCATAACTGACATGAATGATTAAATGAACGAAATGCGCTCTCGTTTCTTCCCTCCTTTGTCCGTTTTATACGAATAAATCCTCACAGGATTAAACTTGTTGATTCGGCATTCTCTCCCTCTCTTCATCGGCATCAACAAACAAAGGAGCTTAGTACACTTCGGATTGTTGCAGTCCATAGCTCCAATCTTATGGTATAATTTCCCCTTTACTTACTACTGAAATCTTGTTCTTTATTCTTCTGTATTGTCATATTCATCTTCACACTTTTTTTGGGTTTGTATCTGTTTTTCTTTTTGAAACGTTTGAAGAAAGCTGGGGATAGTGGTGTTTGAAGAAAAGGTTTCTTTTAGGTTACTTTAAGTCTTTAAGTAACCCTCATTACGGAGAATTCGCTTACCGAGTTGTTTTTATTATTCAGTTGTTCATTTCTTGTGCTTCTTAGTTAGTTCAGGATTTGGTTGTGGCCTATGGGTGCCAGTGTCGGGAGCTATAATTTGCTAAAATGGTTTTTTTTTAATTCACATAATAATAGTTCGTGAAAATTTTCATTGTTTTGAAAATTAATTCTCAAAACTAATTTTGAGGAATGTTGTTTTTGTTATTAAATTGTTAAGCGTTTCTTATGCTTCTTAGTTGGATCAGGATTTAGATCTGGTTGCCAGTGTTGGGAGCTAGACTTCGCCAATATGAAATTCTAACTTGCATCACAGTTACTAAAATTTTTCATTGTTTCCAAAATTATTTTTCAAAAATAATTTGTGGTTTTTTACTCATTTTATTAATTTACTAGAAAAAGAGAATTGAAATAGTTTCAGATGGATTTTATGAAGCTGTCTAGCTCCCAACCAGCATTAGAAATTAGGAATTCCTTGTAGAGGAGGTGTTGATGGGATTGACTTCACACTTGATTATCTGTACTTTATTTTTTGGCACATAAATCCTTGCCCTGTTAACTTGGTGTTTTGATCTTATTTTACTAGCATTTATATTTTGCATGATAACTGATGACAATTGATGGGTGATCAAATAAATGTAAGGATTTGCACGATACTCATTCCATTCCTAGAGTGTCCCAAGGTTTTAAGGGCAGTTTTTTTCAACTCACAGAAGGGAAAAAATCATTTTCTGCGTTTAACCTTGGCTTTTTGAATAAGAAAAATTAATAGTAGTTGTCGTTGATGCCTAATAACTTCTTTCTTCGTTGGGCGGGTGTGCCTCTGTAGTTATTTCAAGAAAATGAATCAATCCCATTTGAAAATATAGGAGAGTAAGAGATTTTGGAACATATTAATTGTTTCCCTGGTCCAAATAATTGCAAATACGCAAATAATAAAACTTGGAGAATGCAATATATCTTGTCAATTTCATCACGCTTCATAACTGAAAACACTTTCTGTATGATAGATGAAAGGAGCTTCAACAGATAAGGGCTTCAGATTATACATAAGGATCTAGAAATGGGGACAAAGGAGTCATATTGGATTAATGGGTATTTTGGTAAATGGAGGTTCTTGATCCCTCCGAGATGATCACCATCCCACTGGAAAAGCCAAGCAATGGATTGGGAGTTCAAATTTATTATTTATTAATAGTTTTGGTACATCTTGGAGCACAAGTGCAATGGAGCCTGTGGAGCACCAATTGGAGAGTTGCTGGTCTGTTTAACATGAATTTTTTGGCCTATTATCTTTCTGATTTTGATAAATGGAAAGGACATTTAGGTGCCAACCGTAATTGCAAATTGTGATTCCTCAAAAAGGTTAAACTCAATTATTCTTTTTGTGTTCAGCAACTTTTGCATCAACAAATGGCTAGTCGTTCTTGTCGCACTATATATGTCGGTAACCTACCACTAGATGTCAAGGAGTGGGAGATTGAAGACATTTTCTATAAGGTTTGTGTCATCTAGTCCTTTTTTTTTTTTGTATATTACTAAATCAAAGAGAAGAAGCAAGAGTACCATATACCGATTCTGTTTGTTCTGATCAAATTGCTTTGTATTTTCTTGGTCACTTGTGTGGCATTTTAGTTGGAATTTCCTTCTGTTATCTTTTACATGATTCTTAAAGCTTCCGAAGCATGATACTAAAACATGTAAGAGTTATTTACGTGAAAATTATTCACTGCTTCATTTGTCTTCTTCAAGGGTAAACTTTTTTTCATATAAAGAAAAGCTGCAATTCTGTGTTAAGTGCTGCTTTATGCATGATTTTCACATTTTGGTATGGTTTCCCTTGATCAAACACCATAACCTACTCTGCGTGCTGATGCCTTTAGATTATTCTTACTGCAAAAAAAAAAAATCTTCTTGATCCATCTTCTTCAACTTAACTTGTGCAATTGAAGAACTTCAAATCCTTTTGTATGGCTGATTACCATATCCACTTGAAAGGTTCTAGTAGTAGTAGACTTTTTTCTTCTTTTTAGAACATGGGTCTTTGGAATCTTTTAATATGACCTTTGTGAACTAAAGCATGGACGGATTTTAAGCTTCTTTTTAGCACATTTTCTGACCTTGTTTTACTGCCTATTTCTAAGCTAGTCCTATTTGCAGTTTGAGGACCCTTTGGATGCTGAAAATGCAATTAAGGGTCGAGATGGCTATAATTTTGACGGGTGTCGTATCAGGGTAATTGCCTTTTAACTAGTATACTATTATTTAGCTATTTAAATGGATTCTTATCTTACCCTTGAAACAGGTTGAGCTTGCCCATGGTGGTAGAGGGCAATCTTCTCGAAGTGAATATGGCGGCGCCGGTGGCGGCAGAGCTGGTAGAGGACAATTTGGTGCTTCTCATCGGTCTGAGTTTTGAGGTTATACTTATATACATTTTTAAAGTTCATGTTTCTGTTTCAATCTTTATCTATTTCTACTGTCTGTTGTATTTTTCCCTTGTACCATATTGACATTCTTTTCATTCACTATTATTTAGTTGTTGTTCACGGACTGCATTCTTCTGCTTCTTGGAAAGATCTGAAGGTGAGATTATTCCCACTTCTTCTAAATTAAGGTTCTTCTCATATGGACCTGAAAAGTTGCACTATCGTGGATTCATTTTAGGATTACATGCGCATGGCTGGAGTGTATGCTTTGCTGAAGTTTATTTGGAAGGTGATGGTATGTGATCTGATTAGGTTCACTTACTATTTTCATGTTATACCCATCATATCTATCTGTTTTTGCATTTTATTTTATATGTTCAGAGTCCAAATTTGTTTAGCTATAGCTTTTCCTCTTGCACGAGCCATGGGTATAGTGGACTACACAAATTATGATGACATGAAATATGCGGTGTGTTTATTGGAACCTGCGGATTTGATTTGTTCGTGACATGTGTTTCTTAATTATTTTACTTACCTTGCGTTTGATTTCCTAGTTGCACAGATAAGGAAACTTGATGATTCTGAATTTCGAAATCCTTTTGCAAGGGCTTATGTCTGGGTAACCTCCTCTTTAGCGGATTTGCTAAGTTATGCGGTTTTGGGCTTTCTTTAAATTTTTTCTTTCCATAAGGTTTTGAATAGAGGAAATATGTAATGACTCATTTTTTTAAGTTACTTTTGTACAAGTGACTGTGCTCATGTTTAAAAGATTCACTTGAAAATATAATTCTTTTTTTTTTTGTGGTGTCTGGGGTTCCTGTCAGGACTGATGTAGGATTTTCTGCTAAGTGGTGCATAGACACTTATATTTGAAAATTAGAGTTGCTAAAGTACAAAATTTCATAGGGTGCAAAATTGGATTATTAGTAGAAAATACAAAGAAAATTTGACATTTTTAGGGATGCGACCTCATCCCCTCGTCCATCCCTGATTTCTGCTTCTGCTGGTATCATGAAGAAAATACCCTTCTTTATTGAGGCGGCGGGAATTTTATTTTTCATTTTAATTTCTCTTTAAAAAACATTTTATTGGAACTTGCAATTGTTATTTCACAGGTGAAATGCTACGAGGGCAGTCCTCGCAGGGGGGTCGAAGCAGGAGTAGAAGTCACAGTAGGAGTCCAAGAAGCAATCAACCTATAAATTTTATTGGCCTTTTGCGACCTAGAATCATCTGTTTTTTGTTCTCCTGTGTTTAGGTCTCCCCTCATACACAAAAATTGAGAGATTGACACCCAAAAAATCTCATTCTTTTGCGTACTCATAGTCACACCCTTAATTCCTGTGGCTATCTTCTTTATCATGGTTAGCCTGATTCTTTATCTTTATCCAGGTCTGTATCAAAATCAAGGTCACCTTCACCTGCCAGATTATCCAAGTATGTATATGTCTTGAAGTTTGCTATACTATCTTTTATTTTAAGTAGCAGTTTTCTCTCCCTTTGTGCTCATTTTTCTTCTTGTATCTTTCGCTTGCCCATACACAGATCAAGGTCAAGGTCCAACTAATGACAGGTAAGTTATTTCTATCAATAATTGCAATGGACAAATTTACAGTGAACATTTCAGCAGGCAAGAAGATCAATTGCTGAAATATGAGTTATGCATGAAGTAAAACGAGATTTTCGGTTTCTCAATCCCAGAAACTTAACATATGGTGAACTTTAGGCTCTCATTATATATGCAAAACAAACTATAGAGAGAGCTAGACTGCTAGAGCATTAGTTTGGGATTAATCGAGTTTTTATAGTTGGTATATACTTTTGCTAGCCATCACCAGCGAATTTTCCCGAAATTGAAATAAAACCAACCCATGTGTGCAGACTGGAAAAATACCGGCATGCCGCGATAAATTCTTTCAAGCAGTATTCATAGTCGGGTTTTATTGCTGTTACAGGAATGTCTGCAAGTGGCTAGCGTCTGCTGAGTTGCCTGCCGACTTTGTGAATGTTTTGGTGCCATATAGTAGTGAGGATTGTTCAGTATCTTTGTGGTGTAATCCTTTAGCTACCTGCTTATTCTGGTACATATACTGCTTTCACTTCGAGACTAATTTGTTGAGGGTTAAAATGTTCCTACTGCAACAATGATGTCATCAAACATTGACCCTTATTATTTAGAGCTAGCATCTGCTGAGTTACCTGCTGAGTGTTTGTAATGGGACTAATTTGTACCTTTTAACCTACTAGTTTTTACCTCGACATCGTTGCCTGTGGACTTTGTAAACCGGCTTGGTTATTTTTTTAATAGTTTGAGATAATTATAAGGTAGTATTTGTTTATAACTTTTTTAAGCAATTGAGACGTAACTTCTCGAATCCAATACTTTTGAGGAAAATGATATTCCCTTTTACTATTAAGGTCACTTGATTGGTTCAACCGTTTGACATTTTTTTAGATCATTTTGTCCCTCAATATTTCTTTTTGAGGCAAAAAGACCCTTTCATAAATGGAAATCATTAATCAACTAATGGTCAATGTTCTAAAATAACTTTTAGAATTTTTTTTTCTATTATGAAATATTGGAGGTTACAATATTTCAAAAGAAAGTAATAAAGATCAAAGTTATTATTTAGTCAAATGTTAAGGTTTTTTTTTGTCATAAAATAGAATGTTAGAGTTAAAAATACTCCAAAAAGAAATAAAGGTCAAATTAATTATATTGTCAAACATTATTTTTTTTAGCATTATACCTTTATATAACTATGTGAATTTTTATAATACTCATCTATTTTTCAAGATCGAGACCATACAATTAATAGATAAATTAACTGTAGAACACATTGGATATGAGGGAAAATGGCCACAATTAACAGATAAATTAACTGTAAAACACATTGGATATGAAGCAATATGGCCAAATCTACACATAAATTAATGCATTTTATTCTGAGGGAAATTAACCAATCTGTGGTGATATTTATGGTATCATATCAAACGAAGACAAACTATCTGCAGTATGATTTTGATTCAATTGAAAGCTGTACAAACACGCCTGATTTCTCCTGCAGATCCTGTTTTCACCCCAATCTGTCCCATCTTCACAATGGAGTCAACAAAATCTGCTTCAAAAGAGGATCCAAAAATTGGACTGAGGAATCCAAAATAGGAGTCAACCGCCATCCTGGTGGTGTCATCGTCGTATAGCCTGGCATCGGATTCCAGCACCGCAAAACCGTTCCGAACGTTGTCCAATATCTGTTTATCGAACGTTTGCTCGCTGCCTCGATCCATTGGCAGTCTCACATTAACGTCTCCATTCTGAGGGCAAATGGATTTCAGCTCCGGCAAAAAATCAGGGCTTATTGCAGGGTCTGATCCCACACCAGGTGAGAAATTGTAAAGCCTTTTGGTCATGAAAAAACAAGCAGTCGTCCCAATTGTATGTGCCGCTGCATGCATTTTCATTGGCAAAAGAAAAAAACAAAAATAGCATTAGATGCTCACAAGTGGAGGACCATCTATTATTAATTAGCACATTCACCCAAGTGTTAGAGCCTAGAGAAAGACTATTCTTCATGCATCTGTCCTGGAAAGGAAAAAACTTGACAACTCCAGCTTATCTGCCTATCATGGTCCGTAGTAAACAGTCACACATATATTTATATATGTATGTATGTGTGCAGGATGGATCCAGGGGTGTTGAAATGCGGTCGCATTCATGAAAATTTTAAATTCTTATGCAGTTCCTACTTATACGTGTATGAGTAAGTCATGATATATTAGTTGAGTTCCTACTGCAATAATGATGTCATCAAACATGCATGAGAGAGAGAGAGAGAGAATGGGGTAATTTACAGCTGAGAAGCACAAGGTCTGTCTCCGAGAGACCTTTCTGAAGAAACTTATCCTTGAGTAGCTGGATTGAGTCACTAACATCTGGCATGTTAGCCGCCAGAGAAACATCCGAAACCCTTCCATCTCTACGGCCTGTTGGGACATCATATGATGGTCCATTTGCCTACATGTCATTCATACATACATATAATAAGGATTAAACATAGAGTAACATGTATCAATGAAACCAAGTATATGCATGTATGTATATACATGCATTTCATACCAAAACTATAGCATCTCGAGCTGCTAAGGCCACTATATCAGCACAAGAAACAACTCCTGGACATATAGCTTCCAGCTGAGCTTTGGCTTGTTCTATAACTTCAAATCCCCCAACTCCCTGGTGACCAAAAGCATGTCTCTCAGCATTCGGACCATTTTCTATCAGAATCGAACCATCACAGCCCTGAAATATACATATCATATTAAACATTAGCTCCCACTGATCTCACCATTAATGGAGAATGAAAGACAATAGAGTGGAGAAGGGAAGAAAGACCTCAACAAAACAGTCATGAAAATGGAGCCTGAGCAAGACGGGAGGGATGTTGGAGCTAGATTGAGCAGCATTCCGAACAACGCTCGAGACAATGGACTCGGCATCTGGGCATGTGTTTGCATAAAACCCCACTGAAAGCTGGCCTTTAGAAACCCCAATGGAAAATGCAGATAACAGTAGCAGTTGAAATAAGAAAGCAAAGCCCATTGTTTAGTATGACAAGTACCTACAGTAATTATCAACAAAACAGTGTCTTCAAGGAGGAAGACGAACATATATGTGTGCGTGTGTGTATATATGTGAAAAAGAAAAAGGCTGAGAATTTAAGTAAGCGGCAAAGGGCTTAGCAGCTATAAAGCTGACAGCTTTCTTGGATAGAGAAGCCAATGTTTCAACTCTTAACCAAAATTTGCATGTGGTTTGTCATTTCTCTACTGGATTTATAGCACTCTTCTTCTTTTCTAAGATTATTTATGAAATTCTTTTTACTTTTATTGTGGGACAAAATGGAAATTTAAAAATATATATTTCATTTGAATGAATATCATAATGGATCATGGCACGTTCTTGAAAAAAAATGGTTGTTCCTTGTTCCAATATGTAATGGGGTAAGGGGAGGTAAGATAGTAGGTTGCCCCCAACACTAGGTTGAGAGCAACTTCCATGGGAGACCTCCAAATTATAAAATGACATGTTCTTGAAGAGTTCCCAATAATTAAGTGCAAGCAGATATCTCCACAACTACCTCTGAATAAATGCACTCTCGAATGAGGGCCCAATTCATTTTAAGCCCTTCTTCCTATGAGAGATAGCCAGAAGGGAATTTGGGAGAGATAATAGGATATAGGTAAAATTATGTCATCGGTCCTTGTACTCCAATAAGGTGTAAAATTTAATCTTTATATTTAAAATGTTAAATTTGTTTTATTCTTTTATTTTTTAAAAAAAATCCTAATTCAATAGTTGATAACGTTAATATTTTGTGTCAAATATTTCAATTAGTAGATTTGACTGGTTTGTCTCGATCTGACCCTGTAAGGTTTAATTTTTTTTTTGAAAATTATGAATCAGGTGAGGTCGAATCGATTTTTGAGTAAAAAATAATTGATTTGACTAGAGATAATAGTGCAATTATCTCTTATATATTTATGGATATTTACAATAATACTCATTTTTCTATATTCTTTTAATTAGATCCTTATTTTACATAATAAAAATGAGAATTATAATATATATATATATTATCTTTGTGTTGGGTCGAGTCCGGTATAGATTTTACTCTTAAAAAAGTGAGTCAGGTGAAGTTTTCACTAACTTGGATTGAATCAAATCACATTTAAAATAAAATGATACTTTACTTAAATCAAGTCGATTCAACCAGAAACTTGACCCATATTCATTCCTAATTAGTACACCCAAGGGAGAACGAAATGGTAGGTACTAGGTAATGGCCTTCCCCCAAAAATGAGAATATTCTCTTCTAATTACTTAAAATAATAAAATTTTATATTAGTGCAATAATCAAATTCTTCTTTATTTATAATACCAAAATTTAAATCCTTAGACTTACTTAACATGCTTAATACATCTTTAAATACGGATTTATATTAATGTTAAAATATTGCATTACAAATTTAAAATATTGTGTTGCTAAAAAAACATGCTGCGTAATGTTTATAAAATATATTATCTAATTTTATACCCATTAATTTGCATGCTTTAATTTTCCTTTTTATCTAAGAAAGCAAAGGGTCCACCAATTCTTTTCAAGCAAAAACTATATGATTGATCTCGTATCCATTTATTCATATTTTTAAGTATGTAACAAGGTTGGACTTCAACCTTCGAACACCAATGGCAGATTCAGAAATTTAAGAATGGGGATCCAAAATTTTAATTTTTTTTTCTTAAAAATAATGGATATGCAAAATTTTGTATTTTTTTTCTTTTTTACTTAACACATTAAGTTAAATTTAATCATTTTTCTAAAATAATGGGATTCACTTGACCCCTATTAGGGCTTAGTGCATCCGCCAATGCTTCGAACAAAGAATAAAATGAGTTATTTTTGCTGTATTTAAAAGATAATCTTGATTTAACACATATTTATAAATAATTGATAATTAGACGAATATCCTTCTATCCAGAGTTGAATATGATCAAAATGCTAAACGATAACAAAAAATTTCCAAAAAAAATATTTGTTTCTTTAACTCAATTCTTTTTTAGGCAAAATACATAAATAGTCTCCTGACTATAAAATATTATTTTATTAAGTTATTCGATTATTAAAACTTATAAAACGGTCTCCCGATAATATGATGTTGCTTTGTTGAGACCATCGGCTATTAAAAACTACAAAATGGTTACTCGATTATTTATATGTTTCAATCTCGTCTTTTCTGTTAAAAATTGACGGCCTTCTGAATTGGACATTAACATGTTGACTGAGATATGATAAAAACTGATTCCAGAACCATTTGAGTTGTATCTTTTGACGTTAACCTGTTTACATCTAGGTCAGACGGTTATCAATTTTTTAACGAAAAAAAGACGAGTTTGAAATATATAGATAATTGGGTGAACATTTTGTAACTTTTAATAGTCAATGGATTCAAGAAAGCTACATCCTATAGTCGATGGTCATTTTATAATTTTTAATAGTCGAGGGACTCAACAAAGTGACACTCCATAGTCGGAGATCATTTGTGTACTTTATCCTTTAGTTTAAGAGACATTAAATATTTTATCATTCGATTAAACATATATAAATAAAATTATAGTAACAGAAAATATGGATACATATCCCAATCCAAAGGGACCATATTGGCACATGCGAGAATAGAAAATAATTAGAGCAATGGCTCACATGAGCTGTAGAGATTATCAAACAATTAAAGCCTCTAAAGCGACATTTATCTTCTTTCAATAATTCACACAGATCATTAACCCCATATTGCACGCCATTGTCGACCTCCTTCTTCCTTTTCAATTACAACAAAAAAATGCAAGTTGGGATGAAAAATTCTTTAACTTGTCACTTCCATTCAACTCACTCACTTCATTCACATTTTGAAGTCATTCATCTGTTATAGTTTTAACTCCAACCGTTACATTTAATTTCACCTGATTTTATATTCTATTTTTCAATTAAATGAACCATATCAACTTAAATTATAATATATCAAGTGAACATGTTATAAGAATATGTATAAAAAAACTAGCCTCCTTTATACTTCAGTTATCAATCTTATCAGTCATGCAAAACTCATTATGCGATATCGGTGATTAAAGTAAGTATTATTTTTTCTAAAAGTTTTAGATTTGAGTAGTTGTGTTTGCAGGATGTATTTGCGTTGTTAATAAATAAGAAAGATCATGAACATATACTATCTTGTAATCACCCTAACTATTCAAAAAAAATTCAGTCTTGCACATATAAGTACCATAAAATTCAATAACTTTCGTAACATTTATTCTTTGAGGTCTCGGGTTCGAGCACCCTGAGTATTAGGGGTGTGAGCATTCAATGTCAAATGGTTCAAAGTAATCTTTAAACAAATATTACTTTGTACTTACCACATATTATTAAACAACTGATTGTATCAAATTAAATTATAATGTATCAGGTGAACATGTTATACGAATATGTAAAAAAGAATTAGCCTCTTTTATACTTTAGTAATCAATCGTACAGAATCTATTATGTGGTCTCAGTAATTAAATGTAGTATTATTCTCCCTAAAGGTCTTGGGTTTAAGCAGCTGTGTTCCAGGGTATGTGTACGTTATTAATGGTAAAGAAAAATCATGAATAGACACTATCATATAATCACTCTAAATTATTCAAAAAAAAAAATCAATCGTGCAAATATAAGTAACATCAAATTCAAGAATTTTCTTAACATTTATTCCTCGAGGTCCCAGGGTGGAGCACCATGAATGCTAGGAGAGTGAGCGTTCAATATCAAATAGTTGAGAGTTATCTTTGAACATATACTACCTTATACTTATTCCAGATTAATAAAAAAACCGATTGTATGAATCGAACAAATTAAATTTGGGGTTTTTGTTTACGGTTGTGGAGGACCTGTTGGAGCGTGACTCTGAGGAGAAACCTTAGTTTCCTGCTGATCTTGGTGATCTGGAGAAGAAACATGGAAATTGAGAAGAACGGTTCCAAGGCCAATTTCCATGGGAGGAGTTTGCAGCTTGTAGGTGTTAATATTATGAATCAGCACATCTTCTGCTTCAATACTACCATTGAATTCATTTCTTAGAACAGTATGAAGTTCCTTTTGAAGTTTCTGGATTGTTGTCAGACTGCTGTAAACAACTTTTGACCTCTTTCTTGTATGAATTCTCCACGAATTTCTCCAAATTTCAACTGCAAAATAGGTCGCTTAATCATCAAAATAAATAACACATCTACACCGATAAATATCGGGCGTAACGGTAAGTCACATCACACTCTTAAGGAAATAATTTAAATTTAAATCTAACCAATGATGTTATTGAAAAAGATAATCACGAATTTAAAATATAAATCTTAAAACAAACGTAGATAATACAACAATAAGTATATAAACACATGAATAAATGAGCAAAAGTACATTACAAGTTATTATACTATAACGTGATCAGTCCTTATACTTTTAAAATGAGTGTGAAGATTTATGTTTATTAAAAAAAATTATTAATGTTATGAGAAATACTAAATTAAATGATGTTTTGTTAATTTAGAAATGTCGTGACATTTTAAAATGTCATATCATATTTATAAGACGCATTATAATTTAATTAGAATTACTATATGTAATCTAATTTGATTTAGATCCTATTCATTGATTAAATACAACGGTTCTAGTTAAGTTACAATAAGTTGAGTGAATATGTCATATCACTTACATCATCAAATAAAAACACGACTAAACTAATAAATATAAGACGTAACAGTAAGTCATATCATATTCTCAATGAAAAAAATTACGTTCAAATCTTGAAAATGATGATATTAAGAGAGATAATCTCGAATTTTAAATATGATTAGTAAAACTAACATAAAATTATAACAATAAGAATGAAAACATGTAAAGAAAAGAGTAAAAGTTCTTTACAAATCACTATACTATAACGTAAAGTGCATTTCGGTCATTATACTTTTAAAATAAGCATAGAGATTCATGTATGTTAGAAAAATTGTTAATTTTATGAGAAAAGCTAAGTCAAATGAAGTTTAAATATGTCATAACATATCATAGTTCACATAATGTTTTGTAACATAACTAGAATTATTACATTTAGTTTCAATTTTCTTTACTAGAGTTATTACATTTTAGCTCCTTACCAGATTAAACTTAAGTTGAATTAGACTTTGGAATATAAAGAAAAGAAGTGTGACCTGGACAATCATCTAGAATCTCTTGTTTTACGGTGACAGGGTTGGGGTGGGGTGAAGTTGAGGACTCGGAACTTGCATAATATCCAGATGATGAATTGCTGGAATGAGTAACCTGTCTTCGTCTCTTCTTCGGAGCAATTTTGAAGACCTTGGGTGCATAGTTTTCCAGGGGTTTGCCTAATCTGTACCTTGAACCACATGCATTGCACAACACTGGTTTCTCAGGTGGTCCATTTCTCCATAGTGGTGTGCCTAGTTTAACCAAAAATAAATAAATAATTAAACCAATCCAAATTTATAGAATTTGTATATCTCAAAATTATAATTGTTCGTAAAATAAAATAACGTTCGTTTACGATAAGAGTTAGTTTGACCGATGGAATCCGACAAAATCTACTCTAAATTTTATTAAACTATAAATTATACCGAATCAATTTAAAATTAATTAACGTAATATAAACTCAAATAATTCAAACTAATAATAATTTATGAACAAGGGGAAAGCATTCAGCTTTTGGTTTACTGATTAATAAGAAATCAAAGTTTTAAACACAAAATCATGGGAGTGATTTAGGGTAGTGACAGTGACAGTATAATTAATTGCAACAACAAAAGCACATTATGTAACGAAAATAGAGGGAAAATAAATAAAAAAATTAAATTAAATTAAGGAAGAGGAAACTCACGGTCAATCCCACAGTGAAAACAAGGTCCTATTTTCCCCATTTTCGATAAATCTGTCTGAAAATTCTGTTCCAAATATATAATCCAATCTGTGAAATAAAGAAATATATCGAAAATTAAACACCAATTTGTAATTAAACAGTAAAATAATAATAAAAATGGTGGTAAGAGCTTTGGATTTGGAAGAGGAGACTTACTTGAGAATCAGCTAGCATCAACGCAAATCAAGATTTCTCATTTTTTTTTATCAAATATAAATATCTCTAATTTTTATACACTAACATTGGTCCGAAAATGATTGTGGAACCCATGTCAACGTATCCCACTGTGGGTTCCACTCACTGTGTCTGTAAATTGTAATGTGCAATTTCCCCTCTTTTTTACCTTTTTATGACAGAAAATAAACACACTTTACAAAAAAATAATTATTTTATTTTATTTATTAATTGCTTTGGATATTATACATACAATGCCACAAAACAGTCACATTTATGAGGCAGCCAAAATTGCCATATATACTTAATAAATCTATTTTATTTATAGATAATTGTTTGGTACATTGATGTAATTAAGAAGCTGTCAAATATTCTTAATATTAATTGAAATATAAAAATAAATGAGATATGATAAATTCTTAATTCCGTATGTGAGATTAAAAAATTATACCATTATATAAGTATACCAAATAATAAAGAACGAACGGAGTGACTTGAGAACAAGAAATTTATTTTAAGAATAATTTATATAAAAAGAAATAATTTATTGGAATCTAATTTTATGTTGTTCGTAATTTTAGAATTATGTGAGTGCAATTATAATTGTGTTCATGTAATTCATGTTTTGTGTGTTTGTGTATTTGTAGAGTTATTATAACAAACATTGGTGTATAATGTTATAATGGATATCTTAATGCGTAATGAACTTCTAAGTTGATATATTTGACAATGCCTGAAATGTGAAAAATATGATATACGATAAATATGAATTGTGAATATTGATTGATTAACAGAAGTTATAATTATTTTAGTTCATGATAGGGATATTATTGATGGCGATGAGGTGAATTGTGTGTTGTAAATAACGTGATCATGTGTCGTCTACGATCATAATGTGTGTTATAGGGATGGATTATAGATTTATGTGTCCGTCTAGATACTAAGTAACCGTTGGATTAAATTACTTCACATTATTCTAAAACGTAAATTTTGTTATGTGTTTCAATTGTACAATACACTACATTATCATTCTGTCTTCCTATACCATATTTTATTATGTTATGTCTTATATTCTATTACTTTGGGATGAATTTTGGCTTGCATATAGTATTTAAGATCATTAGTGAATCATGTGTAGATTATAAGTAATTAATTGGTGTGAAATTTGATATTGATGGAAGCATGTTTAGTAATGCCATGTATGTCAAAGTTGCATGTAATACTAAATGTTGGTTTGAAGCATGCTTTGGGATGAAATTTGACATGCACATAGTGTTTGATACTAGGAACTGGTCCAAAATGCTTAGGTGATGCGTTGACATGGTTTGAAGGCTTAAATAGAATTTTTTATTATTACTAAATTGAGAGATATTATGTTTTCAGATAAATACGCGATTCAAATTCACACAAAATAGGATCATATGAGCATCCTTAACTATTCTGTCAATTAATGGATCTCAGCTTAAATGCAAATTTACATAGAGATTTTTATAATTTTTTTGTAATTTCACTGAGGGATATTTGATACTATATGTTAATAAAATAATTTGAAATGGTAATATATTTGGATAGATTAAATTGAAATGAAAATATAATTTAAGGTGAATATAGAATGTAATTCAATATATTGAATTTTATTTAATATTAACATTTTAAAACTTATAGTTTAAATTCCTATGAAGTATAATTTAAGAATAATAAAATATTTTTAGTGTTTAAAAATTAAAGATAACAGTAAAATATTTTAAAGAGATGAAAAATTTATTTTATAAATAACAAAAAATTAATAATAGTTCATATGCATATATTTAAGTCAATTAAGAGTACGAATCAATTGACCTCAATAGTTAAGAGACTTATTCTCCCAAAAGGTCACGAGTTTGAGTCCCCAACGAGGATAAGAGTGTTCAGAGTTAAAATATTATATATCAAAAGGAAAAAAGTCAATTAAGAATTTATGATTACATAACCCTTTTTAATAATTATTATACTTTATCATAATATTATTAAATATCATGATTTGATTTTTTATTTAATAAAGAGATATTTACATTCTGAAGATAAATATTGGGTTTCAAGCCCATATAAAATGGGGCAATATAAAAATCTTCGGTCACTCTACTAATTAATGGATCTGAAAATAATGAATTAAAGTTGAGTAAACTACATATTTAGTATCTCAATTCACCTAACTATTTCTTTTAAAATAATATCTAACGTTATATTTTAGTCACCAACCATTAAAAAGAATAATAGAACTACTATCGTGTCATTTTTTATTATTTTTCAATGACGATGTAGTATTACCCTGTGATAACACTCCAACACCACTGTTATCAATAGAGGGTGGCAAAAATAAAATCAAAATGTAAGGTTAAGTATGATTTTGAAACAAAATATAATTGAGTGATCAAAACGAAACAAAAGTGATAGTTAGAGCATTAAACATGTAGCTTACCCTTTAAATTTTGATAGGTAAGAAAAACAATTTGCACGAGGGCAGGGCTGTGCTTTCACGACGTGGAGAGGATGGATGACTACTGCTTGGGCCTAACGTTATTCATACAGAAACTAATACCCTCGCGTTTGTTACATGCGCCCTTTCCTTTTTCCTTTTCAATTATATATATATATATGAAATAATGATGTCCTTTTCCATGAAGTTCAATATTGTACGGGTACCAATCAATCTTTGTTAAGTGAGGTTTGTATGCTTCAATTCATCATTTGATTTTCTCAATCAACATACCAAATCCATATTTTTTATAATTATAAAGTACAATCAAAATAATTTGTTTTAATCTTCTTTTTCTTTTTTTATTTAAAAAATAATTTTATCCTCGCATTAAATCTAATTAACAATATAATCTTTATTTTCTAATTATATTAATTTAGCATCAAACTCGTTCAATTGCATTAATATTGTCCTTTGATTGAAGAGAATTATCGTTCGTTAATATGGTATTAATATGCAATTTAAGCGTATTAATTTAACGACCAATAATTTTGATGTGACAATCTATGTATGAATGATGACATAATAAAAAAAAGTTTGATTAATTTTTTAATTGAAATTGAGAATATAATTAATTTTTATGAAAAGATTGATGGCTTCTTATAAGAAAAGTTTGACTATTAAAATTGTAACTGATAAGGTTAAAATATTGCATTTTTAAATTCAATCAGTTAAGATATATTTAATTAACTAGATAAGGTAATAATCTGATCTATTAAATAAAATTTAATCTATAAACGTTTAATTAATAGAATAGGTATAATAATAAAATTACTCTCAATGTTTATACAAATTGTCACTTTGTTCTATATATTTTTTAGTATTTTAGCCTCATACATTTATTTTGGAGCAAAATGCTTCACGGTTTGATGAAAATCTCTAATTGACTAACAATCAATGCTTCTTATTGACATGACAGGTCTATGTATGATGTCACATCATCAAAAAATATTTTTAAATATTTTTTTATAAATGTATATGTAATTAATTACAATTATAGTTTATTTTAAAAATATTTTTTGTTGGTGTGCCATCATACATGGACTTGTCACGTCCGCATGAAACATTAACGATTAGTCAACTAACGATTTTCATCCAATTAGGTGATATTTTGCTCCAAAATAAATTATTGGATGCTAAAATGCTCTATAAAAAAGGATAGGAGATAAATTAATCATGTGTGCAAATATTAGGGAGTAATTTTATCATTATGCCAATAAAATATTAAACCTTTTTATAATAATAAAGTAGGTGTCATATTAGGCGTTTTTCCCGATATATCACATTTTCCATTTATTTTTCCTTGTCAGGCACCTTTCAGACTATTTTTTCCAATCTAACACTCTTTGCAGTAAGGAGCGCCCCTTGCAGCGCGCTTTACGTTGATCTAGTGCCACGTGGGGTAAGTCGCCCCCTAGAGCGCGCCTTATGCTGTTGTGGGTTACACGTGTGTAAAACGCGGCCCCTGGGGCGCGCCTTATGCCATGCAGGTCAATAGCGTGAGTCAGGGGCCGCACCTTACATTTAATTCAATTATATATAGCGCGGGGCAGGTACTGCGCCTTGTATATTTATAGCTACTTTTCTCGGCTATAAATACCATTCTTCCCCGGTAAACTCCTCACATCTCCCCTCTCAACTTATAAATTAATACAACAATTCTGTCAACGAGTCAATAATTTCGGCAATCTTCTCATATTTGATTCAGAAGTTCGTGCGATTTTTCGTTATAAGGTAATTTTGTTATAATTTTTTTATTATACTTATTGTTTATTATGATTATTTGAAAAAATATTATAAGTTTATGTGTAAAAAATTTATTATGTTATATTTTCGTTCATATATTATTTATTTAATCATGTTTGTTTCAGTTGTTTTTTGCAGATATAATATTGTCGCACTTTTAAACTCAAAGAATGACGTGACTTTCAGCTATTGTTTATTATGATGGTGAAATTCGAGAAGATGAAACTGGCGTTGTTTTCGTATCAAATGAGCGTGTTAAAATATCATTCAAGAGAAACATAACTCTTGAGGAGCTGATAACGAAGATTTTGAGGAAGGTTCATGTTGGAAGTAGTAGAAGAATGTCGTCGTTGCAGTACGGATTTCCAACATCATCATTGCCATTAACTTATACAGCGTTCGAACTATCGAACAATGATGATGTTGAAGTGATGGTTAAATCTCAAAGTAATTATTCAGACGCCGATATTGAGATGTATGCAAATTTTGTTCAAGTGCGTGCTGCTTGGGTCAGTCATTAAGCTCCCACTATGGGCTAGCTGAACAAGTTGATCAAGTTGACAAACCGACGACAATAATGTGTAATGATTTTAATGCCATAATGGGGAAACATTCATCTGCAACTCCTTATGATATATACCGAGATGGGTCGACGAACAATCTGTATGGCAACATTGCGTGCTGTTCAAGGGGAATGCATTCATCTGTAAATCCCTTTGACCTTAATATGGAGATGCCATCGACGCAAAAATATGTGCACTATCCATTTGACACGATGGCTTCAAGCTCCATGGGGAGGCATTCGACTGCGAGCTTTTTCGATCTCAATGTCGATATGCCTTCCAGTTCAAGGGGAATGCATGCAAGTAATAGGTTCTTCGACCTAAATATGGAGAGCATGGAGGAACCATTATCTCCACCATAAGAACCG
Source organism: Hibiscus syriacus (assembly GCF_006381635.1). Classification (NCBI taxonomy): domain Eukaryota; kingdom Viridiplantae; phylum Streptophyta; class Magnoliopsida; order Malvales; family Malvaceae; genus Hibiscus; species Hibiscus syriacus. The sequence continues at coordinate 4,784,129 of NW_024062795.1, forward strand.
CTTTGTGAGTCTGGTGCGGATGGTGCTAGGACTGGAGTATTCATTCACCCAGAATCACCACAATTCAACTCGGATGATGATGATGTATATGAAGTTCCAGGAAATGTGGCACAAACTGACCCTCCTGCACATATGTATGAAGCTGATTATGGTGCAATGTACGGGCCAAAATTTGCGGATATGCCTAATCTCGGTGACTATGGATATTACTCATCACTAAATAATGGTGAGTTATCTTTAGGCATGAAGTTTTCAAACAAATAAGAAGCGACGATGGCTATTAAAAATTATAATATCCGTAATTCTGTTAAGTCCAGAGTCGACCGCTCCATGACCAAAAAATATGTATGTTACTGTGCCCAACGCGAAACAGATGCAATTGGATGGTTTGGGTATCGAAGAGGAAAAACAACAGATGAGAACTAACAGTATACAACGGTCCTCACACATGTTGTGCTGGAGGGGTCAACCAAGATTATCCCAACTTAGACTCTGAAGTGATATGCCAAGCCATCATGCTCATGGTAAAAGCAAGCTCTCATATAGATGTTGCAGTGTTGATTTCAACTATACAATCGCAGTATGGGTACACTGTCTCCTATTAAAATCTTGGTTGGCAAAACAAAATGTCATTATCAAACTTCATGGCGAATGTTATGCATCTTACAACGTACTTCCAGGTTGGTTTAGGCTGGTGCGAACGTTGAATCCTATGACAAACGTGGACTTCGAAACCTCCTATGCATACCATAATGATCGAGTTCTACGCGATCGATACCAATTCTACCGGGTTTTTTAGACTTACCCACAGTGCGTTAATGATGTCAAATACTGCAAGCTTGTGGTCCAGATCGACGAGACTTTATTGTATTGAAAATACAAGCAAGTTTTATTATTGACAGTTATCCAAGATGACAATTGCAACATTCTTCCAGTTGCTTTTGCTCTTGTCGAATGAGAAGATACAGATTCTTGGGCTTTTTTCCTCCGAAACTTATGTGCACATGTTATCACGATGGGAAAAATCTGTGTCATTTCAGATCGTAGAGCTGGGATCAAAGCAGCAATGGAGTTTTTGGGTCCAATGTGGCAACCACCCTTTGTTCAACATAGTTATTGTCTCTGACACATTGCTGCGAACTACCATGGAAGGTACAAAAAGAATGATGAGTGTCAATTAATTGTGAACATGAGTAAGTGAAACTGATGTAGTTTGTTATCTTTCGATCATTTTAATTTTACAAAGAAAATAAGTTAGAAAGTTATACATTTTTTGATCAGGTTACTAACTACTTTCTCGAACGTTTGAATCAATGCTTCAAGATTTGCGGGCGAAGAATGAGGAATGATACGATTACATCAACCTCATTGATAAAGAAATATGGATGAACGCATATGATGGTGGATATCGATATGGACACATGACAACCAACTTGACTAAGGTAATCAATTCAACCTTAAAGGGTGCACGTCACTTACCTGTAGCGGCTTTGGTAAAAACTATATATTTTTCGTTTGGGGGCTCTTTTTGCAAAGCTCGGAGGACAATCTCAAACCTGGATGCAAGGCGGTCATGTCTATCACCCTAGATTAGTTGCATATCTACAGAAAAAAATTACTACATCAAATGAAATGTCTATATCTGACTTCTCTAGAAGGCATGAAATGTTTCGTGTCACAGAGTTGATGCGACCTCTTCAAGGGATTGAAGTTGTGTCGTTAAGAGTAAATCTACATGACAGAGCGTGCGACTGCAGGTTTTTTCAAGCTCTGAAGTATCCATGCTCTCATGTGATAGAAGCTTGCTTGCATACGCGTCAAGACTATAACCATTTTGTGGATCCCGTATACCTACTATCTGAAGTTTATAAGGTATACGAAATTGAGTTCCCCCTATAGGCAATGATAAAGACCCTGATGAGGTTCAGGATTGGCTTCCGATTGTACCAAATCCAAGTTTATTGAGGGAGCGTGGTCGTCCAAAATCCAATTGAATTCATTGCGATATGGATATTCGAGAAAGATCTAGACAAGACCGAAGATGTGAGCATTGTAGAAACCCAGGACACACTAGAAAAACATGTCCACTTCTGTTGTCATCAAATAACAATTGATGATGACATGATGTAGTTGTTTATCAAATAATAATTCTTGTACTTTAATTTACATTTACTTAAAGTTAATGTTATTCGATAACCGCTGATGAATAGTAAAAAAATGATACAAGAAAACGAGATTGAATGTTGGCGTTATATGTGATTATAATAAAAGAGATAATAAGTGACAAACTGAAGAAAGTTTTAGAACACAATTATTAAATTTTATCAAACTAATAACAATTTGGTATTTAAACATAATTTTAAATACAACAAACTTACAAAAAGTATTAAATGGTAAATGATAACCAAATAACAATAACTGATATTAAATGGTAATAAACAAAATTAACCAAAATACATTAACAAAACTGTATAAGAAATTTAACAAAATAAATTAAAATAAATCCAACCACATTAATGAAAAAAGTAAGTATTAAATGATAAATAAAAAAATTACAATAAAAAATCCAATAAACAACTAAATACAAATATAATTACAAAAAATCTATTGATGTCTGCGACGCGAATGTGTTTCGCAAGACGGTGATTGTCGGTCTCGAGGAGGATTTCTTCGTATCACTAGTTGTGACTCCTCGCTGTCATCATCATCGTCGTCGTCATCCTGAACAACTACATTTTGTTGAGGAGGAGCTGATGACGATGAAACACCTCCATAGAATAAGGACCCTGGAGGTGTATGATTGACTATCCCACCGGCCTGTAAAAACTGGAAAACTCATAAAACCCAGACATTGCCGAGTGTGAAAACTATACATGAGGTGTCTGTGCTGCGGCCATAGGTAATGAGGCTGCACCCGCCAAATATCCAGCATATGAACCCCAAATAGGATCTACAAATATAGACCCATAATATCCTCCAGGAGGAGTCATAAAACTCTGTGACGGTGACGATGGTGACGGTAGGGTCATAAAACCATGTGATGGTGGCGGCGGCGGCGGTGGCATCGGGTAAAGGAACGACGATGACGACATCACATATGGCTGCAGAAGGTAAGTCACTATAGACGGTGGCTACTGTGAAGGTCCTGCTGGTACAGCTGAGGATGAATCAGAAGTACATGCTCTCCGTCCACGAGTCAGGGGACGATGGTGCTGTGTTGGTGAATGTCTTTGTCGACGTCGCTGAAAGGTCCACCCTCGTGCATCATCGGAAAGCAGAAACAGTTTCCTGTTACTGTTGAACCACTCATAATAATCGTCAGCAACCATGAAGAGGTTAGCAAAAATGGGCTCTCTACGGGGAAGGCGCCGATGTGGATCCTCCCACAGTACGACCCACTCGTGATGCCTCACCCGCCAATATGTATCGGTCTTGTCGCGTCTATATGTGCTATGCAACTCGTCCATAGTGTGAGGTGCTTCCGAAATTGGTTGAAAACAACCAAATTGCCGGAGCACGCGATCAGTGGAGTGCCACTCGACGATCGCATAACATATCAAAGGGACCATCTCCATCCAAACATCTAATGGTGCCCCTCAACTTAGGTGGAATCACCATCCTTACATCATCATTAGAATATGGCACCCATTCAAACTAAAACAAATATATATAATTTTTATCAAAATAATAATCTAATTATACAACTATAATCTAAAATCGATTTTTAAACATTAAAAGGCATACCTGTGTGCCAGCCTTCTGATCGATTAACACCCTCATTTTTTCTAAATCATCAGGTAGCTCCTGATGATTTTTCCTATCAGTAGACCACCTATTCAAGGAAAAAAAATTATTATACAATGTATAAAATGATTAATATATGAAATTAGTTTTATAATTATCTCAATAGTAGTGGAAATACGAATGAGTTCTTGACAACGGGACATAAAAAGGGCAATCGATACCACGCCCAAGACTGCAGCAGCATGAGACATCCGCCGATAGCATTTTTTCTATAGTCAATCGCACGACACGTCTCCCTATACAGGAAAGCCAAAACTGCCGAGCCCCAATTGAGTGATCAGGCCAGATGAAAGTCGCCAAGATGTCGCAACCACATACAGCGAACTTGGTTGCGCAATTTGTCCGACATCAGTAACCCTCCAATTAGCTGCAACATGCATGCCCGTGCATATATTTTAACTTCATCATCAGAGGCGTAATCGCTCAACTCCCGAAAATTGGCATCTAACCAATTTAACGGTATCCGACCACCATTAAAATTTTCCGGGACACGTCCTAGATAGTCCCGACACAAAGCAGTCCATGAACCGTGCGCCATCCCCGATATCACATCTCCATCCACCGGAAGCCCCAGGTGCATAGAATCATCCTCAAGTGTAATCGTGCACTCTCCGCACGGAAGATGGAATGTGTGGGTCTCCGGCCTCCATCGCTCTACTAAGGTGGCAATAAGGTTTGGTTCTATTTTACAGTGACCCTCATATCTACCTATGTGACCGAATCCAACCTCTACTAAATACGGCATGACACAGTCAGTTATCACTAACTTAAGGTTCCTAATAACAGGATCTAATATACAGTCTCTCTCCTAAAATATAAATAATTCCAAAAATTAATTTTTAAACTAATAATCATGCATTAAATAAATAAATAAATTATTACTAATAATTTAAATTAAATTAAAACGTTAAAATGTTATCGTATCAGTAAAATGTCGAGATATATGATTTCCATCCAAGCGAAGCAGACCGTTTTCCATTTTATATATGAAAAAAAAATTAATTAAATATAATATTACACAATTTAAATACTAAAATAAATAAAATACAAAATATTAAATATAATAAAATATACCTTAAACAGAGAATACAGTATTTGAGAGAGGTTGAGAGAAGTTGAGAGGATTTGATGTGATGAAAGTGATTGAGGATGGGGGTATTTATAGGGAGGGAGGGGGTGTAAACGGTCTGGGTAGGTATGTAATTAAACCTAAGGCACGTCGTAGGAGGCGCGTCTTTCTGACGCGTGTCAGATTTGCAGGTAAGGTGCGGCCCATGCCCTACGCCTTACCCCACGTGGCGCCAGATCAACGTAAAGCGCACTGCACGGAGCGCGTCTTACTGCAAAGGGTGTTAGATCGAAAAAAATATCTGAAAGGTGTCTGATAAGAAAAAATAAATGAAAAAAAAGTAATATATTAGGAAAAATGCCGTCATATTAGGTAAAATTAATTAATTTATGAACGAACCTCCATTCTCAACTATGCGCGTGCGCCACAAATCTCCTCCTTGGACACTTTGTATTTTAAATGCTCTTCCTCTTTCGCTTGTTTACACCACTACCTTTTTATCTGTGGGCATCTCCTTCTCTGTCGTGGCACTTCTGATTATCAGGTAAAAAGACCCCTTTTTTTTGTTCGTATAAAGTTTTTCTTTAAAAAAAAAGAATCATCTTTTTTATATTTTGGAATCTCTAGCCATGCATGACATTAGTGTTTTCTCCAGTTTCATCAAAATCTCTTTTAAAGTTTGTATTTTTGTTTTTGCTCTTAGATGTTTGATGTTAACTGTTTATGTTTCCTTCCATGTGAGTTTCAAGGACTGAGGAGAATTTAAAAAAACGTTATTTTACGTTATGTTTTTTTATTGGGGTGTCTTGTTCATCAATTGCCTTTGTGAATTTCACATTGTTATATTTCTTCAAGAAGGAAGGAGAAACATGGTTTGCAATGAAATCTTACACTTTGAAACGATTTATTGCTTTAGTTTGCCGTGGTTAATTTGTTGCTTGTCCTTGCTTATGATCAGCTACATAAAGATCTATTGAGTTTAAATTTCGATTTTACTGAAAGAGAGATTATTCAGTTTATGCTGTGAAATTGGCCTATTTGGATTTCACATTGGCTGTACTATTGTTTAAGTGTTTAATGCAATCCTTATCTTTTGACATGATGGGATAAAAGGAATAATTTTTCTGAAGAACTCTTGCATTCGGGTTATGTTGTTGATAAGCACGTAGTTGGTATTTACTTGTCCTTAAGTTTTCATCAAGTTGTTGTATGTGTGACATTTATTGTTGATCGAATGGTGCATTTAATTTCGGTTATGTGGTAGGCTTTTGAATTGTGTCTTAATATATGGAATTGACCAATGTTTTCATTCAATCAGTGATCCAGAACTAGGTTCCATAGAAAGAGAAGTTTCGGGGAAAAAGGCTTTTGAGAGATCTTAATGGCAGATGCTACTGATCCATGTCCTGACTTGCAGAGTGTGTATAAAGTTTCTAGTCGCCAAGCTAATCGACTGAGTCGGAATGTGGCAGACATGAAGCTTGCTTCTGCACAAGATGGTGATAAGGAGAATTTGTTGGAATCTGATAATACTCCCAACGCATGGGGACATCCGAATGTGAATCAGAAACTTATGATGCAAAGTAATCGTGGTTCAGAAAAGGCTGCTGACAAAGCCTGGCCAACTCAAAATGCTGTTTCTGGGAAACAACAAGGTGATAAAACGTGGGGAAATAGTAGTATAAAATTTCCATCTTCAGAGCATGGAAGGAGCGATCCTGATCAATCTGGTTCCGCTTTGACTAACAGCTCCCAGGATGGCCAAATTATACCAGACCATGAAACTGGTGATAATTTGGATTATGAAAATGGAGATGATGAATACGACAATGATGAAAATGGTGTTTTGTATGATAGTGATGATATCGATGATTATGTTTCTGATTTAGATGATGAGAAGAGCCATGAAGCGCGCAAGAAGAACAAGTGGTTCGCTTTGTTTTTTGAAAGCTTAGAGAAACTGACAGTTGAGGAGATTCTTTCACCAGTTCGGCGGTGGCACTGTCCAGCATGTCAAAGTGGGCCAGGAGCCATCAACTGGTATCGAGGCATGCAAGCCCTAATGGCTCATGCCATGACTAAAACAACACGAAGAGCTAAGATGCATCGTGTATTTGCTGAAGTTTTGGTTGAGGAGATGCGGAGGAGAGGAGCTTTTATTAAACCAGAAAATGATGCATTTGGCAAATGGGAAGGGCTGAATGATAGAGTTGCAGATCGTGAGATTGTTTGGCCTCCAATGGTTATCATTATGAATACACGATATGAACAGGATGAAAACGGCAAGGTAGTTTATGACCATCATCATTTGTTTTCGGTTTTTTTCCTCCAGTAAATTATATTGTAAAAATCCCCAAGAAAACGTTATGTAGCTTACTGTGCTTTTTCGGTAAAATTTCTCTTTTACTAGTATGCTCCTGATTTCTTTGTACTGACTATCATTTCATCAGTGGACTGGAATGGGAAATCAAGAGCTTCTCAATTACTTCAGCTCGTATGCAGCAGTAAAAGCAAGACACTCATACGGTCCACAAGGGCACCGGGGGATGAGTGTTTTGATCTTTAAGAGCTCAGCAGCAGGGTATCTAGAGGCCGCACGTCTGCATAAGCATTTTAAAGAGCAAGGGAGGGATAGGGATGCCTGGGATTGTTCACGGGCTCCATTCTGTCCAGGTGGGAAGCGCCAACTCTATGGCTACATTGCCATGAAAGAAGACTTGGATTTATTTAATCGACATTCTCAAGGTCTAATCACTCTCTTCTTACCCCCAAAATATCATGTCAATGTGTGTACATGTGTGCTTGCATGAGCTAGAAGCTAGATAAAGAAATGAAAATTAACTCCGATTTGTCATAGCAAGGCAATAAGGTAGTTTGAGAGAGCTACTTCACAGCGATTGATTATGATATAATACAAGGTTTCCTAAAATGAAAATGGCCAAAGAATATTTCATAAATTACTAAACTAAAACTTGGCTAGCATGGAACTATTATTTTGTTAGTTTGTTAATTGAAAGTTTTCAACTTTTAGTGTGATTGCAAACTTGGATGAGGTGATCTATAGTGCTTTCTCTTTTGGCTTCATTTTCATTCCAAATTTTTGATTTCTTTGATAACCACGGCTCACTTGAGCATGGAGGAAGGAGTCAATCTCAAAACAACTTTTAATCCAGCGCATGACAGTTTAATCGCATTTGGGAACTGGGATAAAGTGACAATGCCGTTAAACTTACAATTATTTTACTAAGAATAGTAGATAACCATGCATTTGAATGTGCTGAGTGGCTGATGTTTTGCTTCTATAGTTTGTAATAGAATTTAAACCTTACAAATGATTGATGACGGAAGGTGCATAATATCATCTGTTTAGGCAATGTAATTTCCTTTCACAGTCATGTTTGATAACCTACGCGATCAAGCAGGTAAGTCCGGGCTAAAATTTGAGATGAGATCATACCAAGAGATGGTTGAGAGCCAGATAAAGAAGATAAACAATGATAGTCAGCAGCTTATCCTACTTAAGAAGAAGGTTGCTCAAGAACAGCAGCACTCACAAGTCCTTGCAGAGTCTATAGGACAACTGGGCGAGAAGCTCCGACAGACAACAGAGGAATATAGTATTGCGAGGCAGCAAAGTAGATTGCAGCATGAGCAGAACAAAGAAGAGGTAACATTCTAAAATCTTTGTATTCCTTTACTTCTGTTGCCAATCATGGCCAACAAGTTAGGACATGAAGGATGCCCTGGAACCACCTTCTTCATATTTCACTACTTGGTAAAATGGTCATCATACTTGGTGGATTCTATTGGTATTGTCACTGCTTTTATAACTTGTAGGGAAGCTGAACTTAGGGTAACTTTAAGAAGTCAATTCATGACATGCCCGTTTTTGGCATTGATTCGTCTCCATATTTTACTCGGTATATTTAAATCAACATCGAATCTTCTAACTTGTTATCTCCATGCATTAATTTCCAGTTGGGAACCAAAGAGCAATATTTTAAGGAGAAAATAAATGTTATTTGCCAAGCCATACAGTTGAAGGAAGATAATTTTGAGAAGCTGCTGAGTGCAGCGAGGGAGAGAGTTAAGCAATCAAATGCAAATCCGAAAAATAATGAAAGTGAGCATAGGTAAGAGTTATGCTTCAAGATATCTTGTTTGAGATCTCATATATGGCCTATTGAGTTCATGCTAGAAGGTATTAACAGTTTTTGTTTTCTGCTGACCCGCTACATACTGCTGTGTCCATCTTAGACCATATTGGTACCATTTAGCTACCTTATCTGGCACTTTACTTCCGTTTTAAGTTTCAGTGTTTGATATCTGTGTCCAACACATAATTGAACCTTCAGTTTTTATAAATTAACAATTTTTAAACCTTCAGTGCTTCTGAGATAGAGGTAACAGCCCAAGAAAAATGGATGGAGGAATTCGAGTTAGAGAGGGAGAAGCTGATGAAAAGTCATCAGGACAGAAGGTTGGCAATCACACAGAGGTACTGGGAGGAGCTGATTGAGCTTGAGAAAGGGTTCGAAAAGGAATTGACCCTTCTCATGGAAAAGTACAACCCCGATTGCCCCGTGGAAGAGACTACCAACAGCCCTAAAGAACAAGACAAGAAGGGAACAACGGATATCAAAACAGAATAGACGACAAAGAATCTATTCGTTGAGGGAAAGAAGCGACATTATATTTTTCCTTCAAAGGTAAAGAATATACAGAGTTTTGTTACCAAAGATACTTCAGTTTTGGATATAGAGGGCTGGGAAAGGCATTTCCGGATGGTGATGAATACTGGAATAATGGAACTTGAATTGCTTTATCATTATTTAAAATACATTTATGAGGATTCTTTAACGTTTCAGCAGTTGCAATGTCAAATTTCATTTCATTTTTTCATCTGTTCATCTAAGTTTCAGGGTCATTAATGCCACCTTAATGCCATTAATTGGCTTTTTCACCCTCGCGAATTAAATTAATCAACCATACCATAAGGTAAAAGATTATATAATTTGCTTTATCACTTTTCCTTCTATTTTTCTACGTCATATGTTTCTATTAGCCACGTAAATTTCGGAAACTTAAATACCACAACAAGCTGTTCCATTAAAGTTCACCAATTTTCTTCGACTTCTTACTTATTAGCACCCTAAACCCATACTGTCTTTATCTTTATTGCTAATTCAAACCCAAATATAAGGGCCAACCACCCAATGCACCCAACAAACAACCCCATTATAAGGGCCAACATCCCTTGGCTAGGCTCCTCACTACCCTATTCCTTCTGAAAACCGTTGCACCCCTGTTACTTTTCCAACTTGTTGAGAAACAATGGTTCAGGGAAGATGCAGTGCAGTGGCAGCCACGGTGCTGCTCTGCTTGTTGTCACTCCACTTTGAGTCGGCTTGATCGGCAACTTTCACGGTCGGAGATAGCGGTGGCTGGACTTTCAACACCGTTGGTTGGACTAAAGGCAAGCGCTTTAGGGCCGGAGACACACCAGGTAAGTATTTAAACATGTTCATAACTTCATACGAGTTTTGTGTATGTTACTCGACTCGAACTTTATTTTTCTCCGAAAGATCTTGTTATTTTTTTCGTAGATGACATTAGAAATTTCTAAACCTCCATCAAATTAAACTCGTTAAAATTGTCAACTTTCTACCTATCAAGGTCTTTAGATAGGCCTCTCGTCCCACCAGAGCCTTTAACTAATATATATCCTCTTAATACAAGCTTGTAATCAATTACAGTATATAGACAAGACCTCTAACAGGTTCATCTTCTACATCAGAATAAAATTCAAAGTTTGATAACCAATCCACCAAATATTAGTTTATAAATGATCATGATAACTTTACTATTGATACATGCACTAAAAATCATTATAAATACTCAATATAGACCGATAAAGGGATGAGACCTTCACAACCTCTATATATCTTCTTCATCCTCCTTTACTTTAATCAATACAAAAACATCGGTCAACTGTCATTTTTTAACCGGTTGCGACTCTATCTAAATCAGAAGGGACAAATCATCAATGACAGATAAAAATTATTTGTTTTCATGAACATATTCGTATTTAACAGTCGTGTCTAACACAAAGTTATGCGATAATGTATTTTGTAATTGCAGTGTTCAATTACAACCCTTCGATCCACAATGCGGTAGCTGTGAACAGAGCCGGATATAGTTCATGCAAAGCACCAAAAGGTGCTAATGTATTCAGCTCAGGCAAGGATCAGATCAAGCTAAGAAAGGGCCAAAACTTCTTCATCTGCAGTTATGTTGGTCACTGTGAAGCTGGAATGAAAATAGCAGTCATTGCTGCCTAGTGCCATGACATAATAATCGGCTTGCATTAAGCATTAATGTGAGATTTGGTGTCAAATCTAGTGTTAGCTTTTGCTTTGTTTGAGTGATTACTTGTCGGTGGTCCCAAATAATAAAATCTATAATGATGATGGTTTAGGTGGAGATCTTGATGATTAATGCTTTAAGGGTTTTACTTTATCCTCCCTTTACAATTAAAATATAGTGTGTTTTACATATTGCTATTGAGACCTTGTATTTTCACAGCAACAAAAGTTATTTAAATGGTTTCATTTAAAATACTAAGAGTTTAAGCATTTCATGACAGCAATGTTATTTTAACATAAAATTATTATAATCAAGTAAAATTATTAATGATATTGTATCAATTAAAAAACATGTTTCAACCAGTAAATGTATACATTTATTTGAATAATTTTAAGAAAATTCTCACTCAAAATAAATAAAAAAAAAAGTGAAGAAAACAAATGAAAACGGTGGAAGGGAGAGTAAAATTATAGATAGGCAAGGTCGAGTTTCCGGTTAATCCGAAAAATATATACCATTTATCTGAAATTTGATCTGATTTGGGTTTAAAATGACTTATCCGACCTGCATCCAATCCTTTCTAAGAACTCTCCCTTTCACCGTTTTCATTTGTTTTCTTCACATTCTTTATTAAAACATATATTAAAAAATATTAATCGGCTAGCCTCCCTAATTACTCTCTAATCGGTTAGTCTAGCTTTACTCATTTGTTTATTTGTATTCTAATCTTCAATATTTTCTTCATTTTATCAATAGGACAAATTTTGTTTGTCTTTCTCAACGGAAGATTTGAATATTTTGCTTAAAAATAGGTATGAGATCCGAACTCGACAAGTTCAAACTCAATTCAAAAGGCTTAAGCATTTCGTGACAATAAAAGATTATTATAATCAAGTAGAATTACCAATGATATTGTGTCAATTAAAAAACATGTTTCAACCGTAAATGTACACACATTTATTTGAATAATTTTAAGAAAATTCTCACTCAAATTAAATAAAGAATGTGAGGAAAACAAATGAAAACGGTGAAAGGAAGAGTAAAATTAGAGATAAGCATGAGTTAGGTTGGATCGGATCGGATTTTCGTCCAACCCTATCCAACCCGAAAAATGTAGATTCTTCACCTGAAATCCGACCCGATTCGGATTTAGAGTGACTTCATCCGAACCGAATCTGACCCGTTTTTTGAGATAAAACCTGAATCTGATCTGTCCCGATCCGAAACAAATATATTTATAAAAAAATATTTTTTATTCAATAAAAACATGAATCTAATTGAAAAAAATATAAAGAGGATATTATTACACTTATCCTTAAATATATATAAAATATAATTATATTATTTTTCGGGTCAAGTATTTTCAGCCTAAGTTCGAATATGACCTGACCCGAACATATTCTCTAAAAAAACTCAACCACCCGAACTTATTTTTTTATTAAAAAAATTTGATTCAATAGAATCGGATCGGGTCAGAACTCGTTAGGTTCGAATCTCAGTCTATCTTTAAGCAAAATATCCTAGAGAAACAAAATTTGTCCCATTGATGAAATGAAGAACATAATGAAGATTAGAATACAAATAACAAATGAGTAAAGCTAGACTAACCGATTAGAGAGTAATTAGTAAGGCTAGCCGATTAATATTTTAATATATTTTTATTTTATTTTAAATATTTTGCTACTTTTATAAATTTTAATTAATTTTAAAGAGATTTTAATAAATAAATGATGATATCATTATTGACATATGACATAATTTTATATTATCACACTATAAAGAATCAATGTTATTAATAAAAAAATCAAAATAATAAATATAACTAAAACTTGAATGTTAACTTAAAAATAAAATATATATTTAAGCCCACTTAAAACTGCAAAAATATGAAGTATATTTTGTACGTGGGATGTAATCTTAAATTGATATAATTTGATTTATACCCTTAATGTAAGGAATTATTATAATTCATGCACGAGTCAATCAATCAATTTATTTATTTTCTTTTATGTTTTCCGTTTAACCTTATTAGCTAAAATAAATTTCCTTGATTATCATGTTAGTGTTTTACCAAAAGAAAAGTAGAATATTTGAATATGAAGAACAAATATTTATTTTCCATAAAAGAATATACCTCAAATTATCTTTTAATTATCTTGAACCTCCATAGAATGCATTATTTTCTTAAGTATTGTGCAGGAAGATTAATATAATGGCAAGTAGAGGTAGCTCAATCTTACTCCCAGCAATGGTGTTTTTCATTTCAGCTTCAACACGAGGCCATTCATTCGTATACGCTGCAGCATTATATCGTCGGAGGTGAAGAAGGATGGGATCCGGTTATCACCATGCAAGGTTGGGCTCAAGGAAAAGATTTCCATGCCGGCAATGTTCTAGGTACGTTATACGCGATTATGTTAATTAGAAATGTTCATGGATCGAAAAAGCGAAGCTGGTATAAGATGTTGATTTATTTTTGATTGCAGAATTCATATATGATCAGACATTTGATGTTGCAATAGTGGATAAAGAGGGACATGATACATGCACCGTGAGCGACAAATCCATACGGTTCTTTGACGGGGATGATAATATCACGCTTGCATTTGATCCTAATTATTTCATTTGCAGTTTCCCTGATATTTGCGCTATCGGCTTGCAGTTGGCCATCAACGCTACTGCACCACCACCGTCATTTTAATGGAGGATACATCAACATCTCCGATTCTCCTGCATCAAAAGACTCATTATGACTTTATGAATGACACACACTAAAGACTCGTTATAAAACCTCTTAAGTATAACTGAAAAAAGATTCATGATATCTCAATGAAATCACCTCATTCTTATTTTCTTTTATTCTACCTCGAAATGAGGACAAAATACTTCGGTTAATAATTACTGTATCATCATATATAATTTTCGACCCAAATTAGAAGAAATAAAACTCAAACGATCACTACACCCCATTTAATCCATCTACAAGTCTCATCAACAATTTCATTTTACATTAGAACAGATATGGAAGGGTGATTAAAACAGTACGCGTTCAGCAAAAATGGAACTCTGGGATTTAAGCCACTTTCCAATATATTCCTACTAGGAATCCAAAGCCTTTAAAGAAAGAAACTAAAAAAAGAAAGAAAAGAGAAATTGTAAGAGCCATTGACAGTGGAACACACATGTTCACAATAATCATGAAAGGTGCTATAAAAACGTGAAAGTTCTCATCTTTACACCATCATTACATTCGATGAAAAAGGTTGGGGAAAACAAAAAGGTCGAATTTGCCCTGCTTTAACTTTTCAAAGCTGTTACAGATGGTTGACTTATACATTATACTCATGCTATTAATCACTAAATTCTCCTTAAATATTTATATTTTACATCTGATTATAAACAAATGCTAAGCAAGAAAAAGAGAGATTACCTGAAGAGTTTCAGTATGTTTACACTTCTTTTAAAGTTGCAGCAAAAAAAAAAAAAAGATTGATCCTTGAAGGGTATTCCATTAACTGCTCTTAGGATTTCTCTGAGAGAAATTTACAGAGTCCGTTTGACATACTGGCCGCCTCCGGTATTTCAAAGTACATCAATGGAGGTGGACAGTATGCCAAATTGGCTCTGCAACAAGACCTCTGAGAAACCCCATAGATAATGATACCACCAAGAAGAAAAAAACCAGCAAAGAAAGACAAGTACTCGGCTGGAAACTTGAAGGGGTTTATATATATGTAGAAGTAAAAGGGTGCATGAGCGTGCTTTTTCCTGCAATTGTTTTACATATATGGTCAAATATTCAACTACCATTGTCTACTTTCATGGTTTTACCTTGGAAAAGAAGGATGCCCTAGGCTTTGACAACGAAAACTCACTGCAACCTTAACAAAGCTATATGTATATATATATATATATACATATAATGTTTATATTCAAGTATGGGATTTCATATACGTATCTTTTGGGGTTTCAAAATGCTTTTTTTTTCACTGGCTTCAAAAAATAAGGGCAAAGCATGGGTTTGTGAGCTGTTTCTGTCTTCCACTCAGCAGTACTGTTAATGGCTTTGTCAACTCATCTTGTGAATTCAAACTTGCAAATCTATGTCTTATGATTGTGTGTTCTTTTTGCAAATGATAAGTGTTTTTTTTTGTTGGAAAATGAAAGGTGTTTTTGAAGCTCAGTATTTGGATGATGGTTGAAAGCCACACTATCCCTTTCCTTTCCCGCTACTGTTCTGCGTTTTTCAATGCCATGCCGCACTGTTATAGCGCATGCTGAATGTACAAAGAAAACCGTGAAGTGTGTTTTGATTAGAAAATGAAAGTGATTTGAACTTGAGGAATCAACTTTTTACAGCTCTATTTCGATCATTCTCATTGGGAAACATGATCCCTTCTCTTTGGGTAACTAAACATGACCTCTCAAGGTTTTTTTTTTTGAATAGGTGAGCTCTGAAAGTTAAACGTGAAGGTTCAGGGTAATAAAGATATATACGATAATGTATGAAATACAAACCCTAAATGTATTAGATTTGAATTTAATGACCTTTTAAGGTGTTTACCTATAACATACTCATAGTTAATAGTAAAATGAACACCCGAATAAAAAAATAAATTTCTTTAATTTTAAGTTATTTAAGTTTTTATTCGAGTAAATTAAAATTAAAAATTTTTAGTTTAAGTCGAGTTGGGATTTATTGATTTGAAAAATCGAATTTTAAAACTTTACAATTCAACTCTTAATTTTCTTATTTCTTCAATTCATCCTTTTTTTTTAAGTTTATTTTTTTATCAAATTTGAATCGCTAACTCCTAAACCATTTAGAATACCTATGAAGCTTCAATTTCTCTTTTTGAAAACCAGTTTTCAACTTTTTTCAATTTAATCCCTGAACTTTTCATTACTTCTTCAATTACTCATTCGTTTTAAATCTATTTTTGATCAAATTTATGCCACATGCTCCACTAACACTATATAATACCTATAAACTTTAATATTTATTATTAACACCAAAATTTAATCTTATTTTATTCAATTTGGCCCTGATTGACTTCTTTGTAAATTTTTTCTTCCCATTAATTCCTTCAACTCCTTTATACTACCATCAGTAATTTGTCCTAAAAATATCTATTTAAAAATAATATTATAAATACATTTTATAATTTTAGATGTTATTTGATTTATTAAATAACATTAAAAATCTTGAAAAAGAATATATATATATTTGTTTAAATTAAAAATCAATATGTATCATAATATTATAAAAATACAATTAAAGAGAAACTTGAACAACTCAACTCGACTTAAATCTCATAAACTTGATTCAACTAAATAATTAAAATATAGTTTGAATCATAAAATAGAAATCATCAACTTAACTGACTTAAAATCTTTTGACTTGACTCGATCGAATAAGCATCCATATTAATACCTTTAACCAGGCCTAAACCCGAAAATCCTGTTTCAACATAGAAAAATACTGATAACCCTAAATGAAGGCCCAAAAGAACAGGTTCAGCGGAGAGAAGCCCAAGAAGCAAGACAGCAAGCAATGCATGTGTGAAACAAAAAAGTTTACGTTTTCAAACGTTCACTGGGGACCTGTGGGAGCTTCGAAGAGATTCAGCCATGGCCTTATCTCCAAACTTCCACACAATTCTCACCACCTTTCATTCTTTTTCGATCTACACGCCATCCCTAAAGCTTCCCGCTGCCAGCTCTTCACACCAAGCCTTTCACTTATCAACCAAACCCGTCAAAACCAATCCGTCAACAACACTAGCTTCCGATGAGAAATGGAGGGTTAATGTTTCTTTCTTCTGGCCGACTTTTTTAAACAAAGGCAAGGACACTAAGGTTCTCAAGGAAGAGATTCTCGTGGCCATTACACCACTTGATTGTGGCGCCTGTTAAGTATAGATGAGGTTTGGGTAGTTAAGTTCTTGATGGTTAGTTAGCTGTTGTGTCAGTTAGTTTGTTGCTTAAGGCTGTTAGTATAGTTACAGTAGTTAGTTTTACTTCTTGATGTTGTAAGCTGTATATAACAGCAAGTGATCAGCTTGTATTGGCGTGTGGTACTTACTTTGTTATTCACAAAGTAGTTGATTTCTCAACATGCTATCAATCGCCAAAGATTCTGGTGACCTTTCTTGTGCTTTTGCTGCTTGATCATGTCATTTGGTGAAGCCCTTCCATCCTCCAGCAATGTCAAGATGTTTACAAACAAAAAGATCAATGTGGTGCTTGATGAGATGAATTTTATTATGGAAACAGCAAGTGCTACTTACTGTGCGTAGTCATCGTCTTGAAAGATTGCTTACTGGTGCATTGAAGCCTCCATCTGAGTTGATTGCTGATGAGAATGAGACAATGATTCCGAATAAAGATTATGAAGCTTTTGTGGCACAAGACAGTGCCTTGGCTTCCTGGTTGCTGTCCACTATTAGCAATCATTTACTGCCTCAATTTGTTGGATCTAAGACTGCATCTGCAGTGTGGAGCACTGTATTACAATTGTTCGCTACTAGATCATCGACAACTACTATGAACTTGCATTGCAAGTTCCTGTCTCTCAAGAAAGGTGAGGATAGCATGCGGGTGTATTTGGCTCGTGTTAAAGAAATGTATGATGCCTTGGCATCTTGTGGCAGTACTGTTTTCACGGTTGGTCAGATAGCAAGCATTTTAAAAGGGTTACCTCGAGAGTATCAACCTTTCATGGCAGTGATTACTACCAATGGAGAGTCTTTGTCCCTGGAAAAGGTTTGCACAATTTTAATTGATGCTGAAATGCAGTTAGCAGGATTTACTGCTCAAGAAGAAGTAATCTTGGCAAGTGCGAATGTTGCTCGTGGGTTTGAATCAAATAAGGATGGTTCACACTCAAACTCCCAGCACCATCCATCTTATCAGTCTTCGCATTCTGGTGCAAGATCGAGTGGTAGGTCTGGTCGTGGACGTGGAAGGTCTCGGGTTCAATGCCAGTTATGTGGGAAGCCAGGTCACCTTGTTGACCGGTGTTGGCATCGGTATGATGAGAACTTTCACATTATAACCTTTAATACTGGTCAGTCTCAGTACACGAGTGATTCTGCGAGAGCTAACAATATCTCATATAACAATACTGGGTGTGAGTGTTGTTCGAATAACACGCGTTATCAGACGGGGTTAGAGGGTGTTTCTCGTGATCATATGCCTTCTGCATCAACTCAAGATGAGTGGGTGGTCGATTCTGGTGCCACGCATCATGTGACATCAAAATCAGGTAATCTTGCTCATCGAGTAGAACGTAGTGGGCCAGGTACGCTTATGGTTGGTAATGTCCTTTCTTTAAATGTTAATATGATTGGTAATGCCACCCTAGAAACCTCAACAAGATCATTGTTGCTAAATGACCTGCTTCATGTGCCTAGAATAACACAAAATCTACTCTCGGTGTCCAAGTTTGCTAGGGACAATGTAGTCTATTTTGAGTTCAATGCTGATGGGTGTTGTGTTCGTGATGTCACTACCAAGGAGGTTTTACTGCGTGGACGAGTTGAGGGTGGTCTGAATGTTTTCTCTAGAGGTTCAGTTTCAAGTGCTGAAACAAGTGTTGTTGTTAATTCAGTTGTTAATAGCTTTAGTCTTTGGCATCGTCGGTTATGACATGCAACATTTAACACAGTTGCAAATGCTTGTAAAATAATTGATGTAATGCTTTCAAAGGATACAAATAACATGTGTGAAGCGTGTTGCATTGGTAAAAGTCATAAGTTGCCTTTTGTTAACTCTACTACTGTCTATAATGAACCATTTTAGCTTGTGTTCACTGATATTTGGGGACCTGCTCATGTAATATCCAATGGCTTTCGTTATTATCTATCATTTATGGACGCATATTCTAGGCACGCGTGGGTATATTTTCTAACAGATAGATCCCAAGATGTGGCTGTGTTTAAGCAATTTCAGAAAATGGTGATGAACCAATTTGGTGTGTCTATTAAAGCCATACAAAGCGATTGGGGTGGTGAGTACATGAGTCTGTCTACTATTCTAGCTAAGGATGACATCATTCATCGAGTAGCTTGCCCCCACACCTCTGAACAGAATGGGGTAGTAGAGAGGAAACACAAACATATTGTGGAATTGGCTTTAGTACTATTAGCTCAAGCTGCAATGCCTCTACGTTTCTGGTATTATGCTGCAGTCACTGCTGTTTACATCATCAATCGACTACCAACAAAAGTTTTAGATGGTATGTCTCCTACTGAGAAGCTATGGGGAAGGAAATCCGAGTATGAATCAATGAGGGTATTTGGTTGTAAGTGTTATCCACATTTAAGAGTGTTCCAGAGGCATAAGCTTGAATTCAGGTCTCAATCATGCACTTTCTTAGGGTATAATCCACATCATAAGGGACATATGTGTCTTGCTACAGATGAGAGGATTTATATATACATGTAGTCTTTGATGAGGCAGTATTTCCATTTATGAGTTCTGGTTCTTCTTCTGTTGCATATACTGTTCCAAGCTTTAAATCAAGTTCTCTTGAGCTTGTTACAGATGTTAGAAAATTTCAGACTAATGGTGCTATTGTGGAGGCTGAGCCAATAACTACCAGTTTGAGCGTAAATTCAGAGAATGTACATGTGACAGAAGCAGTTCAGGATGAGGTTTCGAGTACAAATACTGAAAGTAATCAGCCTAATGCACTCGATGCTCAACATGATGATAATGATCAACAAGTTAATGAAGACTTAGGTGTTCATGTTAGCATGGATTCAGAAGCAGGAAATGATGCTGAAACCATAGTAAATTGCCACCCTATGCTCACAAGAAGCAAGTATGGTGTGTTCAAGCCTAAAGCCTATTTTGTCACTTCTGACACGATGGAGCCTGCCAATGTTCATGAGGCTTTGCAGTCACCACATTGAAAACATGTTGTGTTTACTGAAATTGAAGCATTACAGGCGAATGATACGTGGTCACTTGTCTCGCTACCTGAAAGAAGATCAGTAGTGGGCTGCAAGTGGCTGTTCAAAGTGAAGAAAAATCCAGATGGATCTGTCAGCCGGTACAAAGCACGGCTTGTAGCACGAGGGTACTCTCAGGTTCCAGGGGTTGATTTTAATAAAACGTTTAGCCCAGTAGTAAAGTTTGCTACAATTAATGTGGTGCTATACTTGGTTGTAACAAGGGGCTGGCAATTGCGTCAGATTGATGTCAATAACGCCTTCTTGCATGGAGATTTGCATGAAGATGTCTTCATGCAGCAGCCACCCGGATTCGAGCAGAGGGCTTTTGATGGTACTTTGTTGGTGTGTAAGCTTCAGAAGGCTCTATATGGCCTGAAACAGGCGCCGCGTAGCTGGCATGCTAAACTAAAACACTGCCTACTGTAAATAGGTTTCAAAGAATCCAAGGCAGACACGTCCTTGTTTATACGCTGCATTCAAGGCAAGTATGTGTATATGCTGGTATATGTTGATGACATAGTGATCACAGGTGAATCAAATACTCAGATTGAAGAAGTGGTGAAGTTGTTAGGTGCTGAATTTGCTCTAAAGGATCTTGGAGAGCTCAATTACTTTCTTGGAATTGAGGTTAAAAGATATGGAGAGTCATTAATTCTTAGTCAACGCAAGTTTCTATTGGAATTGCTGATGAAGACTAAGATGCATAATGCAGGAGCTGTGTCCACCCCCATGCTGGTAACATCGAAGCTTGCGCAGGGCGATGGTGAACTACTGTCTGATGCATATGAGTATCGTAGTATTGTAGGTGCTTTACTTTATGCCTGCCACACACGTCCGGACATTTCCTTTAGTGTTAATAAGGTTACTCAATACATGCATGCACCTAGACAAGAGCACTTTGTAGCTGTTAAGCGAATACTACAGTATTTGGTAGGAACACTCAATCACGGTTTGATTATAGCGCCAGCAGTGGCAGGTGTGCATGTTGTAGCCTTTGTTGATGTCAACTGGGGTGGCAATACTGATGATCAAAAATCAATCACAGGGAATTGCATCTTTGTTGGCGATAACCTGGTTATGTGGACTTCGAAGAAACAAAAATCAGTTTCTCGATCCACCATGGAAGCAGAGTACAGAAGTGTTGCTGATGCAACTGCTGAAATAACATGGGTGAGTGCACTGCTTGCAGAAATGAGAGTT
Organism: Hibiscus syriacus; assembly: GCF_006381635.1. NCBI lineage: Eukaryota > Viridiplantae > Streptophyta > Magnoliopsida > Malvales > Malvaceae > Hibiscus > Hibiscus syriacus. The sequence goes on from NW_024062795.1 coordinate 4,805,528, forward strand.
CAGCAGATGAAGATCCCTGTGGTGTGGTGTGAGAACAATAGCACAGTTGCCATAGCTGCAAATCCAGTATATCACACTAAAACGAAGCATGTAGAGTTGGATGTTCACTTTGTTCGAGAGAAAGTTACAGCCAAGCAGGTTCTGGCGAACTATGTGCCTGCTAGCCATCAAGTAGCTGATGGCTTGACTAAGCCTCTGTCAATAGCACAGTTTGAGATTTTTCGTGCAAAGCTTAATGTACAGTCATTTCTTGGGGGAGAAGAAAAAAAGCAGGGTGAATGTTAAGTATAGCTGAGGTTCAGGTAGTTAAGTTCTTGATGGTTAGTTAGTTGTTGTGTCAGTTAGTTTGTTGCTTAAGGCTGTTAGTATAGTTACAGTAGTTAGTTTTACTTCTTGATGTTGTAAGCTGTATATAACAGCAAGTGATCAGCTTGTATTGGTGTGTGGTACTTACTTTGTTATTCACAAAGCAGTTGATTTCTCAACAGCGCCGATGCCACCCTTGTCCATGACCAACAAGGGGTTGATCAGGTGGGGGTTTTTGTTTTTGAATTTCGAGAATTGTACTCCATAATCGTTACAATTAGCGAGAAAACTTGAAGCAGATAATCCCACAAAGCACAAAGCAGCCTTTGAAATCTGATTTATTAGATGGGAAATGGGAGCTTATTTACACGACTTCCCAATCTGTTTTACAAACTTAGGTTGCTAAAACTCACTTTGCTTTGCTTTTTTCTTTTCTCATTTCTTATAGTTTAATATTTTGAAATAATGTTTTGACAGAGACCCAATTTTCTAAGATCAAGAACAAACTACCAAGCAATCAATGTTGATACACTTAGAGCACAAAATATGGAATATTTTCCTTTCTTCAACCAGGTAAAGCTTAAACTGTTCCAGTTCCATTGGGTTAAAGTCAGGTTTTTCATTTTACGGTTCATGTTAGAAGTTTGCGACTATCGCCTTCAAGTCTCAACGATGTCATTTCTAAGGTTCGAATTGCACCCACCACTCAGTGTTGGTTAAACTCGGCTTTTAGCATATTCATTGGCATGGATTTCCTGTTTAATTTCTTCTTAATTGTCATCTAATTAAACTGTTATGCTTTGTAGGTTACTGCAGATTTAACACCTCTAAATCCAAGGAAAGTGGCTGTAAAATTTGATAAATTCAAAATTGGAGGTCTGGTAAGTTGAAATGTAATCATCTGATTAGCTTGATATTTAAAGTATTGCTTCTCTTTATAATATACTATCGACCCTGCTTCCAACTGCTGCATTTTTAACCTGGATTGCTGTTTTGAAAGTATGAGTTCCAGCATTGCAGTGCTGGTTAACAGTTTCCCCATGAAAGCCTCAAAAAAGTATTTTGAAAATTGGGCATTTGGGGTAGAGAACATTGCATATTTCACTTTAAAGTTTAGATTTTTTTTAGAACATGTAAATGGCTCGTTAAAGAATCTCCTTTAGTGCCAGTAGTTCCTTTAGCCAGGGATAACATATTGCAGAGACCCCATCGTATAATTTGTTTTCTCTCGATCTGCAGATACCTATTAAGGCACCTGGAAGAGCTCGTGGTGAATTAGAGATTACATATTTGGATGAAGAACTGAGGTGAGTTAACATCCTGATATCAAAATGAAATATATGTTCAACATAAACTCACTTTATCTACGCCTATGGGGTATCTCTGACATGTATATGCGGAACTTTTGTATATACGTGTTAGATATGAGTGTTAAATAAATGGCTGTCCAGCTTAGTTGGTAGAGTGTAAGGTTCTTAGCCTTGAGGTCATGGGATCAAGTCTCAGGGTATTTCTTAGATCAAATATAAATTCATTCTATTACTTTTTATACAATTCTTTTCTTTTATTGGAATAAGCATTTAAATTTTACTTTGAGAATGAATGAAGGGTTTTCATGTAAGGACATGATCTGGTATAATAAAAGTTTTAGTTCTTATAACGTATACAATCTATCAATTTGATCTTAAATCAAAATAATTTAATATATTTAACCCTTTATATTTAAAATTTTATCATTTCAATATGTTGTTCCTCTAAATTATTTGTTCTTCCATCATAAATATTATATTATTTCCTTTTACGTTTATGGTATAATAGCAGTTTAACAATAACTTGTCGTTACTTTATGGTCGAATATGATTATTCAATTATTACTTTGATATGATGGGCTTGTTTAGATTGACTGTATCATAAAAAAATTAAATTAAAGAAATTTCTAATATGAAGAGTTAACTTTATTAAATCTCAAATTATGACAAAATTAATATAATATATAAGTTTTACAGATTAAAACTATTATTACATCATGTTATATAAAACATATTTTTTAATTTTAATGATAGACGATTTATTTGCAATAATATTTTAATTAAGTGATATATTTTTAATTTTTCTTAAAAATATTCATTATTAAACATATCATTAAGTGACTTAAAATGTATTTTATCGACAACAAATATAATTATTATAAAAAAAACATCGACAAAAACTGCGTTCAAGATAAAAAGGAAAAATCAGACAAAATTTTCAATAAATCCCGAATAAATATAAGGTATTATATATTAGAAAACTTTTAACTCTTTAATAACGAATGTTCATATTTTTGTATACACAATATTTAAATATGAAATTTAAAAAAGTAATATTAAATTTTTTAATCATTAAAATTATTTGGTCCGTTCCACACATTTGATATACAAATTGGTTAACAAAACAATTTTTATTAAGAAAGCAGATATTTAAGACAAGCTGGTCAACATACGTGTTTTTAAAGGGTTGTTATCAGATAAAAACATCGAGGAAAATAAATGAGTATTTTGCGGGAAAATAAAATAAAAAAATAAACACAGCTCCTCCTGACAAATCTATGTAAGAAGGAAGTTGTTATGGATATAGGTGATTGTCTCAGGAAAAGCGGTTAATATACGGTGTTATTGGATATATTAAAATATATTTAATAAATTTATTTTAGCGTTATCGGAAATGTTGAGTAATAATAATGTAGTAAGTCTAAATCATAAAGAAATATTAAAAAATTTGACAACTGACAAACTTAGCTTGTCGGTTTATGTCGATACTTTATAAAAATGTATCGATCCATATCAATATATCAAGAAAAAATATGTCAAAACTGGTCATGAAAAGACAAAATCGGTAAAGCACTACCGGATATATTGCACGTGTCGATACTTTAATATAAGTATCGACACATAGTGAATTTAAAGGTGAAGCAGTTTTAGTGCATATAAAGTGTCGATTCTTTATAAATATGTATCGATCTACAACGATATAACATGTAAAAATATGACAAAATTGGTCAGGAAAAGACAAAACCGATAAAGAGATACCGAATATATTGCAAGTGTCGATACTTTAATATAAGTATCGACACATTGTGAATTTAAAGGAGAAACAATTTTAGCGCCTATAAAGTGTCGATTCTTTATAAATATGTATTGATCCACAACAATATAACATGTAAAAATATGACAAAATCGGTCAGGAAAATATAAAACCGGTAAAGAGATATCAGATATATTGCAAGTATCGATACTTTAATATAAGTATCGACACATTGTGAATTTAAAGGAGAAGCAGTTTTAGCTCCTAGAAAGTGTCGATTCTTTATAAATATGTATCGATCCACAACGATATAACATGTAAAAATATGACAAAACCGGTCAGGAAAAGATAAAACCGGTAAAGAGATATCGGATATATTGCAAGTGTCGATACTTTAATATAAGTATCGACACATTGTGAATTTAAAGGAGAAGCAGTTTTAGCGCCTAGAAAGTGTCGATTCTTTATAAATATGTATCGATCTACAACGATATAACAGGTAAAAATATGACAAAATCGATCAGGAAAAGACAAAATCGATAAAGAGATACCAGATATATTGCAAGTTTCGATACTTTAATATAATTATCGACACATTGTGAATATAAAGGAGAAGCAATTTTAGCGCCTATAAAGTGTCGATTCTTTATAAATATATATCGATCCACAACGATATAACAGGTAAAAATATAATAAAACCGATCTCGAAAAGACAAAACCAGTAAAGAGCTGCCAGATATATTGAAAGTGTCGATAATTTAATATAAGTATCGACACTTTGTGAATTTAAAAGATAAGTTGTTTTAGCGCCTTTAAAGTGTCGATACTTTATAAAAATGTATCGATCCATAATGATATAACTGTTAAAAATATGATAAAACCGGTCTCTAAATGACAAAACCGGTAAAGCGCTACCGAATATATTGAAAGTGTCGATACTTTAATAAGTACGCGTAATAAATTATCGATATTTTCAAAGAAATAGGTAATTATACTATCGAAAGTATCGACACATGATATAAAAGTATCGACACTTTTGTAGTTGTATCGATTAAATAGAAATAACATATGGCATAGTTAAATATCCTCTGAAAAATAGATAGAACAGATGAGTTTTTGAAATAGAAGCGTAATTGTTGTTGCATTTCAGAAGGCGTTTCTAAAGCGAAGTTTGTTTGTTTGTTGCTACAGTCGAATCGAAAAGTACGTTGTCAAAACCCTAGTTTTTTATTATTACAGTAATCGAAATAAGGTTTTTATGTGTTGTTTGTGGTTTTGGAGTAAAGAAGCATTTGAGACCGATTACATGTAGAAAGTGATATTCTAGGTAAAATATAAATATCGATACTTTTATTAAATATTATAGGTTGTATAAATGTGTCGATACTTGGAGTATTGAGTGTTCTCATTTGTTTAAAGGAAATAGGGATTAAGGTTTTTGGGTTTGGTTTGAGGATTTCGAATTGAAGCCAAGAAGGATTTGGGACCGATTATATAATATTCTAGGTAAAAAATAAATATGGATATATGTATATAATATTATAGGTAGAAAATGATATTTTAGGTTTATAAATGTGCCGACACATTTTGTAGTGGCCATTCAAATTCTTTTGAAGAAAACCGTTTTACCACAAGAGTAGTTATCTATATTTGTATATTGAATAAAGTGTATGTAACAAGTATTTGATTTGATTTGCGTAAACTGATATATGAAGAAAAAATGGAGTCAATGGGTGGAAATATTATTGGTGGCGCATATGACTTTGAAATTGAGGCCGAGACTCAAAAACAGCCAAATGGTGGATATATGTACTTCTAGTAAATATCAATGTCTTTTTGTTATTATTGTTGAAATGGTAATTGTATTAAAGTATTTAAGAACTTTAAATTGATGACAAATTTTAAATGTTGACAGTATGACCGAATGCAAAAGGATGAAAGAAGGTGGCAAATACATCAGTTCAGTATGTAAATTGAAATTGACATTGAGTATTATTTAGCGTTAATGTATTGATTAAAAAAAGTTATGCTTAATATTAGGTTAGAAATGATGTGTTGGAGAAATGGAATTCGATAAGTGATGCTGAGAAGGAACCTTACATCGCACAGTCAAAGATGGATAGTGAAAAATACAAAGAATGGAGGAAAGCCATGAAAAGAATGTATTCATTAAACTTGTAAATACGTTGATACAAAATATATAAGAACTATAACATTATATATTGTTAAAAAATATAGGAAGTGTCGACAAGGTGCAACATTAAAAGGGTGAATTCATTAGTTATACACCTTAAGAAGAAGGGTCAGTTGAATGTGCTGGGAGAAATGGGATTTAGATCATTGGTAGGAGTAAGGGATCGACCTATTCGGAGGGAATTGTGTCGATCCTTGATGGCGCAATTTGATGTCAAACAATGTATTGCTAAATATGGTGATTTTTCATTTCCACTCGGGATCCCATGTGCTGCAGCCGTATTGGGGGTAGGAAATTAAGGCAAAAGTGTTGTAGAAGTCTCTAAGAGTAAGGACTGGAAAGCACTTGCCTCCAAATATAGTTTGAAGCAAAATGTGACATATGCTGAACTTGAAGAAAAAATCAAAAGTGGATCTTACGGGGAGGATGAGCTGAAGGCTCGAGTTCTATTGTACCTTATCGAGATTTTTCTTTGTCCAACGGGTGATACGTCAACGAACAAGGACTATATGAAGTTCATTTGTGATGAAGGCTTGAAGGGTGAATTCAATTGGGCTGAATATGTCCATTCGAGATTGATTGAATCAATAATTACCTTTAAAAAGGGTAACCAGAGATACCTCAAAGGGTGCATAGCAATCTTAGAGGTAAATGAGTTGAAGAACGTTTTTGTTTTTTATATAAAATTAAATTATATAAAATTATAAATTTTATTATAAATGCAAATTGCACTGTTCGATTTTTGGTCGGGCTGTGAGGCAGTGCCGGCTTATGAAAGAACCAAAGTGACACACATCCGTGCATGGGGGAATGAAGAGGTGGTTAGATTGATGTCGAAGTTGAAGTTGGATAGACTGAGGAAGCAAGAAAAGGTAATAAATGTAATTAAATAATATTAAGAATATAATCAATGTCTTAATATTGTAATTTAATTTTGAAGGTTATTGGCAAGGATGTAGTGGATGCAGTGGAGGCAGAGGAGAAGGAAGAAGAGATGGTTGTATTGGGGGATGACGGTGAGGGAAAACAAAGTAAATTCGACATTTTGATGTCTGAATTGGCTGATATCAAAAAAATCCAATTTGATATCATGCAAAGACAATCAAGAGTCGAAGAGAAACTTGAGAGAGTCGAAGAAACACTTGAGAGGCATAATGAGGAAGTGGAAGGAAAAATAGATGGAGTGGTGAAAGAAGTTGAGGTGTTGAGGGGTGAACTTAAGATGGTGAGGGGTGAACTTAATATGGTGAGGGGTGAAAAATTTGATGGAGTGGTGAAGGAGGTTGTGGAATTGAGGAGTGAACTTACGGGGGTGAAGGGGGTGGTTGATGAATACTTGGATGAAGGGGAAAAATTGAAGGGTGAAATAAAAGAGATGAATAGCAATGTAGAGCAAAAATAAGATGAACTGAAAAAATATGAAGAAGAAAATAAGGAGGAAGAAGAAAAGAGGGAGGAAGAAGAAAAGAGGGAGGATGTCAATGTGATCTATACACCAGAGAGTGTTATAGATGCAGATTTGGATTCAGAATGTCCTGCACCCCAGAAGAAGAAGCAAAAGGTAAATTGAATAAAAGAAAACTTAATTTGATATTTATCATGTTGTTGTGACAAAAATTTGTATGCAGAATTGTAGGTTGAAAAAGCGGATATTCCAAGCAGAATTGATAAAATCGAAACTGTAATTTGTGATTATTTATGGAATAGTGAGTTAGAATCGGGGTAAGTGAAATATATTGCTTTGTGAGTGATATTTAAATATTTCATGACAAGATATTAATCCTAATGATTCATACAGATATTCTATAATCTCAATGGGAAATCAATTCGCTAATATATTCGACGTTGCAACGTTGAAGCCTACAAAATGGGTTGGCGGTGTGGTAAGTAAAAAGTACAAAATGTTAAAACCTATTGAATATGTAATTAATTTTGTTAGGTTATTGATTTGGTCGCCTGGACAGTATGCTATGATTCGAAAAAATCACTCCGGAGGATTGGCTACATTCCATACCATTTAGCGGTGAGTTAAATTAATAAATGTTGAAAAGTAATGTTATAGACGGTAAATTAATAATGATTGTCGCGTAATTGCAACAACAGGCGTTGGATGCCAACAACGAAGTAAGTGTTGAGAGTATTGCTACCTTTTGGGGTCCCATATTGGGTAACTATGTGAAATTCACCGACTGTGAGAAGGTAAGACACCATACGAATTGCAAATGATGTTTTCGGATATAAAATGTTGAATTTTGTCAAATTGGGTATGAAATTTGTTGCAGATCATGATCACAATAAACTACCATAATTAACATTGGTATCTGTTGGTGTTGGATATGGTAGATCATGTTGCAACAATATATGATAGTATGTTTACATCTGAAGCAGCTAAATAGAGAGTGAATGATGCTAAGAGATTGGTATATATGAAAGGACATTATGTAAATTATAATGCATATTTTGTTTGGATCATAACTTCATATTTTTTAATGCATATGAAAATATTATATAGTTATAATAAGAAACGCAATTGGGTAGAAGTATGTGGATCTCTATGAAAGTTCTCCTTGAAAAATTTCAAATTTGTGGAGCATAAGAAGAATGAGCAATTGAATGGGTATGAGATCTTCTCATAAATAGAAAGCCTAATTTATGCAGGTTTCATAATTGACATATGTGTTTTTCAAATTTTGTTACAGATATGATTGCGGCATGTATGTGATGATGTGGATGGAATCGATCGGTTCTACAGGGACAACTGGTGATTTTGTAAGTGGAATTAAAAATTCGTTTGCGGTTAACTTGTTAAAAGTCGTAGATTGAATGTTGTGGTTTACAATACTTAACGTACTGACAATTTGAATATAGGTTGTTGGAGAGTGAGATCGATCGCGAATATTAAACGATATCGTAAGCCACAATCAAAATCAACGAAGACAGGAGATAACAAAAGCTGTCATGAGACACAAGAATAACAAAAGTAAGCGATTATGTAAATGTAGAGTTAATTTTGTATAAGATTTATAATTTTTTATACGATTTATAATTTTTTATGTGGATGTAATTATGTATGAGATGAGAAAAGTTAGCAGTAGGTTGGTAAAATGTAAATGTAGGGATTGAATGACCATTTCATATTGAGGGTATGTACAATAACTACAAAATTCAATAACTTTAAAGTAAAAGGTAAATTTACAATGTAGACGCAAAAAATAGATTTTTTAATGAAAAATTAATAAACACAAAGATTTGTTTCCAACATTTTGTCCAGTACGGTTCCCAAACGTTAAGTTTTCAAAAAATAGGTAAGCATATGTGTCGATACATTTATAAAACGTGTCGATCCTAAAAACATCGAAACAAATAATTATAATATAATAGGTAATTTTATAATATAATCGGTATAAATATATCGATTTTATGTGAGAATATGTCTATATAATGTATCGACATTTTTTATTTTGTGTCGATACTTTTTGTCCAGAATGAATGTCAAAAATGATGAACGAATAAAGTGTCGATACATATATAAAAAGTGTCGATCCTAAAAACATCGAACAAATAATTATAATGTAATAGGTAATTTTGTAATATAACCGGTATAAATATACCGATTTTATGTGAGAATAGGTCTACATAATATATCGACATTTTTTATTTTGTGTCGATATTTTTTGTCCAGAATGAATGCAAAAAAATGATGAACGAATAAAGTGTCGATCCCAAAAACATCGAAACAGATAATTATAATGTAATAGGTAATTTTGTAATATAACCGGTATAAATATATCGGTTTTATGTGAGAATAGGTCTACATAATGTATCAACACTTTTTTATTTTGTGTCGATACTTTTTGTCCAGATTGAATGCCAAAAATGATGAACGAATAAAATGTAGATACATATATAAAAAGTATTGATCTCAAAAATATCGAAACAAATAATTATAATGTAATAGATAATTTTACAATATAACCGGTATAAATATACCGGTTTTATGTGAGAATAGGTCTACATAATGTATCAACACTTTTTTTATTTTTTGTCGATACTTTTTATCCAGATTGAATGCCAAAAATGATGAACGAATAAAGTGTCGATACATATATAAAAAGTGTCGATCTCAAAAACATCGAAATAAATAATTATAATGTAATAAGTAATTTTGTAATATAACTGGTATAAATATACTGATTTTATGTGAGAATAGGTCTACATAATGTATCGACTCTTTTTTATTTTTTGTCGATACTTTTTGTCCAGAATGAATGCAAAAAATGATGAACGAATAAAGTGTCGATACATATATAAAAAGTATCGATCCCAAAAACATCGAAATAGACAATTATAATGTAATAGGTAATTTTGTAATATAACCGGTATAAATATACCGATTTTATGTGAGAATAGGTCTACATAATGTATCGACACTTTTTTATTTTATGTCGATATTTTTTGTCCAGAATGAATGCAAAAAATGATGAACGAATAAAGTGTCGATACATATATAAAAAGTGTCGATCCCAAAAACATCGAAATAAATAATTATAATGTAATAGTTAAATTTACAATGTAACCGGTATAACAATACCGGTTTTATGGGAGAATAGGTCTACAACATGTATCGACACTTGTGGAATTTGTGTCGATACTTTTTGTCCAGAAGGAAATCCAAAAGTTGCACGCATAAAGTGTCGATACATTTTTAAAATATGTCGATCCCAATAACATTAAAAGCGATAATTATAATGTAATAGGTAAATTTCTAATGTAACCGATATAAATATACCGGTTTTATGAGAAAATAGGTCATCATAAAGTATCGACAATTGTTAAATTTGTGTCGATACCATTTTAAATATCGTGTGTTTTCCCCCTCCATTATTTATAGTGGATACAAATTTCAAATCGACAAACCCTAAACCTAAAGGCAAAAGAGAACTCTTCCTTTCCGACGAATACTAGCGTTATCATAACAGTGACGATCAAATATTCAGGTAAATTTATCTATATTTTATGGGTTTGATTGATTTCCACATTGGAGTTTTTTTTCTGAATGTGTTTGTGTTCTAATGTAATAGCATCCACACCCAAAATGGCTCCAAAACGTCAGCGTCAGAAGCGCGGTCTTTCTCAAAGCTCTTCTCAACCCACGTCTTCTCAACCACAACCTCCTTTTCAAACAATCGTTTCTTCTGAGGAAATCAGGTCGTTCGAAACTCTGAACTTTAGATCCAATACGGAGAAAGAAAGATGGCAGACGAGTTTTAAAGTAAGAAAGATTCGTCCCGAACGTGTTATTGACCTGGGTTTCTTGTTTGATGATAAATATGCTTTAGTTTTAAATCCATATTTACATCTTGGGGTTGGCTTGAATTCCTTGGTATAGAACTAAAATATTACCCCAACCTAGTTAGAGTCTTCTACAATAATGTTTCCTTACAGCGCGAGCCTAATAAGACTAATATAATAGGAATTAATGCCCATATCATAGGGAATGATATATATATATATATATCTCCGAGAACTATTGCAGAGGGTCTAGGTGTCGAGAATAAAAGGGATTCAGATGAAAATAATTTAGATACTATAGTACAACGGATTGCTAGAAATAGCCCAATTCACCTAGATGTAGAGTAGAGAGTGTTTCACAAAATGCTCAGTTGGTATATCCGGCCTACTGGGGGAAAACATTCAACGCTTCGAGACAACGATTATTGGTGGATAACAAAGTATAAATCCAATAAGGCTCCAAACATTGCTAAATTGATATTTAATACAATTGTATATATGGTCACAAAGGGAGTAACAATTTCAACTTCACTACCATATGGATGTGTCATCACCCATCTGTTGAATAAGAAAGAAGTTGATTTTTCGCATGACGCCCCTGTTCGATTAACCCGCAAGATTGACATGTTATTTATTAAAAAAACGGGATATGATTTTGTTGGAAAAGTCGGTTAGAAGCGAGTGAAGGAGGTCGGATTAGATCAAGAGAGGGAGGAAATAGAGCCCATTAGCCATGAAGACGACCAACTAATTGGAGACGCAATGATGGAAGAAGCTCCGGAAGCTCCAGTTGGAGACGATGTCACAATTAAGACGGTGATGGAATAAATGGTCAATTTTCGGGAGCATATCGATTCCCTTGTGAGCAGAATGCGAGTCGATATTTCATCACTGTGCGATGAAGTCTCCATGTTGCGTGACGAATTACGTCAACGAAATCAAACGAGTTAGGTAATTAATTATTTATATTTCTAAACATTTACACGTTCTGAAAAGTATTTTATTTTCTTTTAACATATGTGGACAACCAAGAGGTCAATGAAGATGAAGATGACGATGAAGATAATGATGATGATGATGATGATCCAAACAAGTATATCGTGTCTGCAACGCCGCCTGCAAGAAAACTTATAATTTTTTATGTCAATGGTGTCCTTGCCTACAACCCAAGACAACCAAAAGGTTTTAATTCTATTCTTTTGTATCCATTATTTTAACATATAAGCGTAGAACTTTAATCTCATTTTTTTTATATTGTAGATGTTGTCCTCATAAAAGAATTATATAAATTTATGCATTTTTTGTAGACAATTTTGTTATTGCCATTTAGTCTTCCAAGATGAGGTTAGAACTGTTGAGCAATTGAATTACTGTAACCAAAATAGTTAATATACAATTAAATGTTAAAATTCAAACTTGATTACAATCTCAGGCATAACATCGACCCTGCACTTGAGAAACTACCTTTGTTGTCTGACCATTTTCTATTCACTTGGGTAAGATGAATCTCATTACAATTTGCTGACTTTTATTTGTCTATGATTTCTACATATTTATGTTCGACTGTTTGTGAAAAGGATCAAGTAAATTGCAAAACATACGATAATGTTACATACTGTAAAGATCTCAATGATGTTTGGAACGCGTTTCCTTATTTTAACGACCTAAATACACTGTTGGTCGATGATTCACCGGAAAAAATGATTTATAATCCGGTAAGTTGCATTTATGCAATATGTTTTTCCAGTTAAACAGGTGTTCATACATTGATTGATTAACAATTTATGTGTTTATATAGAAATACAATTACATATGTCCACATTCATTTGACGATGCTTCCCATTCGGGCGACAATGCTCTAGGTATGAGACAAATTTATTCCTGCTTATGCGAATTTAGTAGTAAAATTACACCTCATTAGTTTGATAATTGAAATTATTTATATATGTCCTCAGAAAAAGGCGGTAACATACGAGAGTATTTGGAAAATTTGTTGAAGGCGCCTAATGTTCCGGACTTCGTTAGAAATAACCCTTTTTAATCGTATTATTTTCATTGTGGGTATATTATTTGAACATTGTTATGTATAAATTATTTGAATATTATTTGAACATTGTTATGTATAAATTTCTTGTGTACGTATGTTACTTGAACATTATGAATTAATTATGCAATTTAATTTATAAGGTAACAACTTACCTTTTTTCAAAACTTATTAACTTAGCTAATATGCATGTTACCATTGATTATTCCATATTTGCTTCTCTGTATATAAATACATTTGAGGATTGTTGAAATATCAATAATAGTTATTAATGTATTTTACATCTGCGTACAAATGTATCGAAACACATTATTAAAGAATCGTTTTCTATAATCTCCACAACAAAGTTTTTATACATAAAGTTTCCAAACTTAAAGTTTCCCATAAAGTGTCGATACATTTTTAAAAAGTATCGATCCCGAAAACATCGAAACCCATAATTATAATGTAATAGGTAATTTTGTAATATAACCGGTATATTTATACCGGTTTTATGTGATAATCGGTCTACATAATATGTCAACACTTTTTAATGTTGTGTCGATACTTTTTTCCAGAATGAATGCCCAAAAGGGTGAACACATAATGTGTCGATAAATTTATAAAAAAGTATCGATCCCAAAAACATCGAAACCGATAATTATAATGTAATAGGTAAATTTACAATGTAACCGGTACAAATGTACCAGTTTTTTGAGAAAATAGGTGAACATAATGTATCGACACATTTTAGATTTGTGTCAATACTTTTGGTCCACAAGGAAAATCCAAAAAGGTTGTACCCATAAAGTGTCGATACATTTTTAAACAGTATCGATCCCTAAAACATCAAAACCCATAATTATAATGTAATAGGTAATTTTGTAATATAACTGGTATAAATATACCGGTTTTATGTGAGAATATGTCTATATAATTTGTCGACACTTTTAAATGATGTGTCGATACTTTTTTCCAGAATGAATGCTCAAAGAAGGGTGAACGCAGAAAGTGTTGATACATTTATAAAAAGTATCAATCCTAAAAATATTGAAACCGATAATTATTATGTAATACGTAAATTTACAATGTAACTGGTATAAATGTACCGGTTTTATGAGAAAATAGGTGAACATAATGTATCGACACGTTTTAGATTTGTGTTGATACTTGTAAATAACGCGTTTTTTCTTCCTTCATTATTTATAATGTAACGCTATAAACCCTAAATCGACAAACCCTCTATTAAGAATACCAGTGTTCATAACAGTTACGACCAGTTATTCATGTGACAAACACTTTTTTCCCTTCTTGTGTTTGATATTTATGTTGTCGAAACCCTACTTTTTTAGAAAATCTTTGAAAAGAGGGATTATGTTTTAAATTTTGCTGTTTGTGAATGGTTATAGGTTGCAAGTTCAATTTTTGTTCGCGAAGATGATGACCTTCAAATGGAGCCCTAGCGTATATATATTAAAGAAAATCGAAAGCGACCAGTAAATATCAATGTATTCATGTAATTGTTCTCTAAATGGTAATTAGATTAAAGTATTTAATCTAATTTAATTGATTCAAATCTGTACAGTCTTACTGAATGCGAAAGGATAAAGGAAGCTCATAATCATGTTGACATCATAGCCAATAAAACCCCTTGCAAGGTCTAAATGGTAATCTAGGAATTGGTAAGGCAAGCTTCCTTTGATGGTTTAGGGTTTAGAGCCCTCCAACGTAAGGAGTGCATGATTGAACATTACGTTTAATAGTTGTATTCAGTTGTTGAAGAATTGTTCTTAATTTTATATAAGGATAATTTTATTGGCTATGTAGTCAACATGAGTAACCTGGATAATCCAGTTACAGAACTGATTCCGGCCATGATTGCGGGAGACTATAGTCTACATATTGTTTGGCATTTATGTGATGATGCAGATGAAATATTAAACGGTCTCGTAAGCCACAATCAAAATAGACTAAGAGAGGAAATTTTGTTAATATAGGGTTAATTTTGTATAAGTTATTTATAATTTTGTATGTGAATGTAATTATGTATGAGATGAGAAAAGTTAGCAATATGTTATTGTACATGTTTCTTATACACAATAGGAGTCATGTTGATACTTACGATATATGGAGATCGTTGTCATCATGTGCGGGACTGAATGGCCATTTCATACCGTCTTCGAAAAAATCAGTTGATGTAGGCTGTGTGCTTGTATTCAAACTGAGCTTGACTTGAGGACATGTTAGTTTGTTATGTCCCTCGCCGTTGCAGTACCCACATTGCCTAATTTTTTTCTCGACCTTGTTCTTCGGTACTTCTTTTCGCTTGTGTTGTTTTCGTTGAGGGTCGCGAACGTTGTTTACTACACTGCTCTGGTTGACTGAATCATTCAAACCAAATGAGTTTTCAAATTCTTCTATTAGTCTTTTCATCTCATCTCTTGCGGTTTTGAAAGGCGCGTCTGTCTTTGATGCAATGTAGCATAACCTACTTGACGTTGAACGTAGAGCAACGAACCTTGCCATTTGCATCACTTCTGGAGGCACATTCAAGTTAACATAATTGGGTGCAGAAGCCTTCGTATCCTTAGTCCACCTACTTTGAATCAAATTCCCGGGCAAATATGTGTAACCCAAGTGCTTCAAAATGTGAAGTTGATGGCGACACGAAAGTCCAACGGTCTCGAATTTTTTGCAGGAGCAAATTAGGGTTTCCGTAAGAAAATAAAAACTAATTTCAAATGTTCTATTTTTTTCTTTGTATTTTGTCAACATATAATGTTGACATTCATCTGATAAGGACTGAATCTCTTCCTCAATCCGGTACAATGTCTCCTGTTGAAGTTCATCTTGGAACGCACGAAAAGATTCGTGGGTAAAAATCTCAGCAGCATGGCTTTCAAGTTCGAACAGTTTTGTGATCTGGAAGTGTTTCATCTGGGAACTTAAGTAATCCGCTTTCAACTCGTTCATATGCATTCTACTAATTCCATCTTCAATTGCACAAACAACATTTAAATATGTCTTATTGTGTTTCAATGCAATCGCTAGTAAAGCATTCATAGACTCGCACCTTTGTGTTGAGTGAATATTGGCAAAAAATTACCGGTTAGATATGCTTGTGCCCATACGTGTCGAGTGTTTCCCTTCTCAATCACCCATGGATGCTTTTCGATGTTGAATTCTAAAACAACCGAACGCCATTGAATATCAAATTCCTCAGTTGTCTAACCGGAAGCCATGCATTTTGATAATGCTGCTCTAAATTTTGGGTCACCAATGTTAGCTTGTGCATTGCGAGAAAGATGCCAATAACATAATCTGTGCTTAGCATAAAAGATAACAGATTTGATAGCCCTCTGCATTGCCCTATCCCCATCGGTGACAACTGAAATAGGCGATTTATTCATCATGGCCTCTAAAAAATTCTGTAGCACCCACTCGAAAGATTGAGACGTCTCGTCAGCGATTATGGCAGTGGCAAACACAATTGTGTTATGGTGATAATTGACACCGACAATAGGCATAATTGGTCGACCATACAAATTATCTTTGTACGTTGTGTCGAACACAATTACATCACTGAAGCATGTGTAATCTGATCTCGATGTAGAATCCGACCAAATAAGATTATACAATGCCCCTGATTCGTCTACCGAGTATATCATAAAAAACTCGGGATCATCATGTCTCTTATAATCAAAGTAAGTAATAAGCGCATTCACATCCCCATCGATGATTTCCTTTGCTTTACCTCTTTGAAGTGCATTGCAGAAGTCTTTATGTGTAAATCCAACATTATGATAGCCCCTTGCCTGCCGCGTTAAATGGTTCATTACTTGTGACGTGCCAACACCGACCTCTTTCAATGTTGTTGCCTCATCGATATCAGCCTTACTTACAATTCTATTAGAACGAATAAATGGTGTCATAGCAGGTGTGCACAATGCATGATTATGTTTCTGATAAGACTTACTTATAACCCAGTGATCGTTTGTATTTGTTGCTGTAACTACGACTCTAGCCTTGCATCCTGTTCTTGTGACTGGCGTATGAGCACGTTGACGATCAACAGTATTGGCTTTTGATTCTCGAAACCCTTCTTTGGAACAACAAAATTCTTGTGTCTTCAGATTCCCTTCCACGTCAAGTCGTGTTGTTCCCTTACGTGCACTAAACCCATGTTCTCGTACGAATCCCTTGTAAAAGTACCAAGCTTGATCACGTGAAGAGAAGAGCTGACCAACCAATCTGTCAGATTCATCAACATTATGTACTTCATGGCATTCCTCGGTTGGCTTAACATTATCTGCATCAATATGATCCATGGCAAAAATTTTGTTGTGCAAGTTCAGTGGTCCCGAAGTTGATGGAGATGTAAGTAAAGGTTCATTCAACATGTTTTAGTCGTGCTTTCAATAGGATGTGGTATTGGTAGTGGTAGTTGAAGGGTGGGTACAACATTAATTTCGTGTGACATATTTAGGTGTGTACAATAACTACCTAAATATGTGTCGATACATTTTCTAAAAGTATCGACCCAAAAAATATCGAAACCAATAATTATAATGTAATAGGTGAATTAACAATGTAACCGGTATAAATATATCGGTTAATTAGAAAACATGTAAATATAATGTATCGATACTTGTTTAATTTGTGTCGATACTTATTGTCCAGAATGAATGGCCAAATGTGGTGCACGCATAAAGTGTCGATACAATTATTAAAAGTATTGATCCCAATAAAATCGAAACCGGTAATTATAATGTAATATGTAAATTTACAATGTAATCGGTATAAATATATCGGTTTTATGAGAAAATAGGTCATCATAAAGTATCGATACTTCTTAAATTTATGTCGATATATTTTGTCCATAATGAATGTGTCGTAACCGTCTTTCGGTTGGGCCCCAGAATTGGGCTTCGACTTAGGAAAATGGATTGGAGTCGCCACCGATCATTTATTTAAAAATAAATGGGTTGATCGGATACCCTATTTCTTACCTGATCTGCGTCTTACCAGAAATATGTCGGGCTCGGGAGTCGGTTACGGTCAAGGAAGGATTAGCACCCTTGAACCGCCCTTTCGGTACTACGTAATTTCCAGTTGTCTTAATTAAGAAAAATAACAAGTTAAATTAAAAGGTAAAGTTTCGACCCCAATTACTTACCATTTATTGATTTGAAAATATCCTTAAAAAATCGAGAAATGTGTTAGATAAACAAGGTAAATAAAACAAATAAGGTAAAAGGGAAAAATAAAATAAATAAAATAAATAAATAAGATAAAGGAAAAAAATAGTAAAGTAATAATTATATATAGTAATATTTGAAAAAGGAAAAATATATATATATATATACGTCAAAGTATTAAAAAATAGAAAAGTTACCCTCTCACTTCACCGAAAGTGATGGGCTTTAGTCAGAAATAAGACAAAAAAATGGGTCCTCTAGGTTAGTAATATATAATATAATGTTTAATAATAATAATGATAAAGACACAAGATTTTCTAAAAAATAATATAATAATAATAAATAAATAAAACGAAAATAATAATATATATATATATATATATATATAAAGTTATAAGATATATTACGTAAATAAAAAAATAATCAAATAAAAATAATTAAGAATATATATATATTAGTAATAGGTATATAAATCAACCATTAAAAGTATAAAAAAATATATGACTAGATAAAGATAATTACAATATATATAGTAATAATAGACTTATAAGTAGAATATTAAAGAAATATATATATATATATATATATATACACATATAATAATAATAACATAAATAATAAAAATAAATGAATAAAATATCCATATAATAAATAAAGGGACTAATATAGATTTTTAAAAAGCTCTTCCCCTCCTTTAACCGAAAATCAAACCGGTTTTTCAAAATAAGCCTCGGGGTAGATCTAGGTTCGAAACTTCGAAACCCTACCCATTTTGGTCATCGGCACAACCCACGTTTTGGGTTATTCGAACCAAATCTCAAGAAAAATAACGTGCACATGCAAAAGAAAGAAAAAAGAAAATGCTACCTTTTATTTCCTTTTCGAATCCTTTACAATAGCTTTGCCTTTGTATCTTCCCGTGCTTTCCTCTATGTTTTGTGTGTAAATCGTGTGTTACAATAGTGAGTTACAATGGCTATTTATAGTGCTTGTGGATCCTATCTTTAGGAGTTTAAATAATAGTAGAACTCTATCCTATTTTTTGAATCCTAGTAAAATTCTATCATATCTTTAGGAGTTTGAATTCTAGTAGGACGAAAAGGTGTGTTGACAGCTGCCCCTCTTTGCCCATAGTCGTGTAACGGGGATAGGGCAAAGATTAAAAGACACACTTTTCGTTCGGTGGAGTTGAAAATTGACTCTGATGTTTCAATAACTCCCTGTCGAATTGAGTTACGGATGACTCCTCCATCGTGAAGTCGAGTTCATCTTGAAATGATATGAAATTAAAGCCGTAGTTCGGAATTTGAATCAGCACGTGGCTTCTCGTTACCCTTCGGTCTTCTTCTCGGTTTAAAGACCTTGGATCGGAATCGAACTCAGAAATCTTCATTGACAGATAGCTTTTTCTTGACTTAAGCTATGCTGTTTGAAAATGGTTGCTTGTCACTAAGGCACGGCTAACCCAGGTCCTCTTCTCGACTTGAAAACCTCGACTGCAACCGGAAAGTAGTGTGATTGATGTGTCATCGAGCTGAATGGAGTCGAACTCGACAATTTTGATGGCAGATAATCTTTCTTTGAGTTGGATATCCTTCGTCGTGAAGTTGAAATCCAAGTAAGTAGCATTGTTCCAAGTCCAATATCCTCCGTCGTGAAGTTGAAATTGGCTCTGGAACCGGGAAATTGTTTGTTGACAACCAGCCGTCCCTTCGTTGTGAAGTTGAACTTGTGTTGTCTCGAGTCCAATATCCTTCGTTGTGAAGTTGAAATTGAATCTGAATGAAATTTTGTTGACAAGCAGCGGTCCCTTCGTCGTGAAGTTGAACTTGCGTTGTCTGGAGTCCAATATCTTTCATTGTGAAGTTGAAATTGGCTCTGGGATTGGGAAGTTGTTGTTGACAAACAGCGGTCCCTTCGTCGTGAAGTTGACCTTGCATTGTCTGGAGTCCAATATCCTTCGCTGTGAAGTTGAAATTGGCTCTGAATGAAATTTTGTTGACAAGCAGCGGTCCCTTCGTCGTGAAGTTGAACTTGCGTTGTCTGGAGTCCAATATCCTTCGTTGTGAAGTTGAAATTGGCTCTGAGATTGGAAAGTTGTTGTTGACAAGCAGCGGTCCCTTCGTCGTGAAGTTAAACTTGCATTGTCTGGAGTCCAATATCCTTTGCTGTGAAGTTGAAATTGGCTCTGAATGAAATTTTGTTGACAAGCAGCGGTCCCTTCGTCGTGAAGTTGAACTTGCGTTGTCTGGAGTCCAATATCCTTCGTTGTGAAGTTGAAATTGGCTCTGAGATTGGAAAGTTGTTGTTGACAAGCAGCGGTCCCTTCGTCGTGAAGTTGAACTTGCATTTTCTGGAGTCCAATATCCTTCGTTGTGAAGTTGAAATTGGCTCTGAGATTGGGAAGTTGTTGTTGACAACCAACGGTCCCTTCGTCGTGAAGTTGAACTTGTGCTGTCTTGGGTCCAATATCCTTCGCTGTGAAGTTGAAATTCAAGTATTGTATGTTGCGGGTGGACACAATTCCCTTTGCCGTGAAGTTGAAACCGTGGAGACCCCTTTATTGTGAAGTTTGGCTTCGAGCTAGATATCCTTCGTCGTGAAGTTGAAATCCACTCTCGAGCAAATCGTGTCACTTTGAGTTCAATATCCTTCACCGCAAAGTTGAAATTGACTCTAGCTAAAACCTGAAAAGTTATCCATATATGTGATGCTATGGATGCAATGCTCTTAGGTGTGCCTAAAATGCATATGCAACATATGTTATCTTGGGGCTCTGGAGAGAAATCTCGATCTCCAGTTGCCTGTCTGGAATCTTGATTCTTGAATCTTCAAATTTTGATCCCTGATCTTGAATTCTTCAAATGTTCAAATCTGATGTGCACATTCTATTTTTGATTTGAGAAATGCTTCTCGACCATCTCAAGTTTGTGCTTGAGCTGAGTGTAACAGTTCAGATGATGCTTCAAAAGAAGTTGTCTTGAAAGAGATAGAATTCGTTTCAAGGGAAACGATCTCAAAGATATATGTTGTTTCATGAGAAACAGTTTCAAGGGAAACAAAATTATGTTTTAAGGGAAATAAATTTGAAGATTTTGTGTTTCAAGAGTAACTGTCTCAAGGGAGACAAAATTATTTTTAGGGGAAATAAATTCAAAGGTTTTGTTTCAAGGGAAACTGTCTCAAGATAGACGAAAATTGTTTCAAGAGAAACTGTCTCAAGAGAGACAAAACTTAGTTCCAAAAGAAACTGTCTCAAGGGAGACGAAATTTGTTTCAAAGAAAACATATTCAAATATTTTGTTTCAAGGGAAACTGTCTCAAGAGAGATAAAATTTATTTCAAGGGAAACTGTCTCAAGATAGACGAAATTTGTTTCAAGAGAAACTGTCTCAAGAGAGACAAAATTTGTTTCAAGGGAAACTGTCTCAAGAGAGAAAAAACTCTTCTAGTGAAAACGGTCTCAAGTGAGACAAATCTTGTTTTAAGAAAAACAATCATGAGTGAAATAAATCTTCTTTCGAGTAAAACAGTCCCAAGTGAGACAAAGTCTGTTTTAAAAAAGCAATCTCAAGTGAGATAATCATCTGCATTAAATGAAACTGTCTCAAGCGAGACAGAATTTATATTGTAAATGTCGATCTTTCTGTCTGTCGAGTTGGTTGAAGTGTAGTTTCTTGCTGCTGAGCTAAACAACTGACATCAATCTGTAAAGGTGCTTTTGAATCGAGTATTCTTCGTCTTGAAGTCGAACTTGACTCTAAAGCTGTAAAAATTATGTATGTGGAAAGAAAATGATAGATATGACGCTTAAAATGTATGCATAAGATGCATGTAACATGAATTTGTTATATTTTATCTCCTGAAAAAGGTCCGATAATTCGCATTAGGATGTTAAATCCCCAAAGATGCCTCAATATCCAAAAATGCCCCAATATTTGATGTTGAATCTTCAAAGATACCCCAAATGTTCCTCATTTCTTGCTTCATCATTGATTCTAAGCATGAGCTTTGTGTTTGAGAGTCACATGTCATTTACCAAGATCCACTCTAGAGATACTGTCTTGTTTGAAAAAAAAATGTTTTTCTTTCTCTTTTATTTTCAAAGTCATGAAAATATCAATTAAAAGAGTTTCAAAAAATGTTTAATCTCAAGTTTTAAAAATATTGCCCCTATCACGGTTTTACAATAGAGACGAATCATAAAACTAGAGTTCATCGGATATCAAAGAATTAATTATAATGTTAATCCTTCAATAAATTATAGTTATTTGACAAGTGTCAAGATCAAAGCTATCTTTGAGAGATGGTCAACTAAGGAAAGGATAAAAAGTCTCAGGTCATTGTGTTTGGTCAAAGGTTTGGCATTTGATGCTCAAAGGATTGATGGGGTAGCTTGCATGCTCAAAGGATTGATGGGGTAGCTTGCATGCTTCTCTACTGGAAGTGTTCTCTGACTCCCAACCTTCGTTGTCACACTCGGATTGTGCGATGCCTTATCAAGGAATTTGTGTGATCACCTCAGTTGCACAATTTTTATATTCGAGCCGCCTTTTCAGGTTTTCAACTCGAATCCTCCTTTGGTTTCAAGACGTTATTCAGGATTTATGTCTTGAACCCCCCTTTGTTATTTTTCTCTACCATACATTAATTACATTGTTTTTTTTTTGCAAACAAAGATTAATCCTGATGGGCGGGATGAAATCTGAAGATAGTCTCTTCTGTTTAGAAATCCATGTATGATTAGAATGGACTTTTAAGGCACGTAATGTAGGCCAGGGTTCGTGGTTATGAAAGAAAAGGATAAATAGGCCCAAATAAGTGTTTCAGGGTATTGAACCAAGGATCAATTCATTCTGATGCCATCGATCTTGTCTTGCTCAAAATGTCTCTTTCTCTTGATGCTCTATGATCTTTGAGTGAAGGGATTCAGTGATTCGGGAATGATTGTGCTTGATCAATCTCATTGAAGCTTGATGCACCATTTGTCTTTAGGGAATTTTTGTATGTGTTTTTGTTCCCTTTTTTATTTTTGTTCTTTCTTTTTGTTCTTGTTTTTTCCTTTTTTGCTTATTTTCTTTTTTCTTTTTGCCCTTTTTGTTCTGATTGAATCATCGCACTTGGCATTTGGTTCACCTTTCGGTATCTCATCTGAATCAATGTCTTCACTCATGTGAGCAGATTTTCTCCACCTTGCCCTCAGTATGAAGGGTGATCCTTGGTTAGGGTTGAATCAAAAAGAAAAAAAAATACTATAGGCTCAAAAGGGGACGCAAGGGATATATATTTTCTCCTGTTGTGAAGGGATAAAGAAAGAAAGCCGTTCATCATTTCATACATATAAGTCTTCACAGAAGAGGTATCCCCAGGGGGATAGATTTTCAGGATTAATTATATTCACATGAAAATAGTGTAGTTAATGCATGATAGAATTATTTCGAATGAATTATTTTTTCTGCTCCTTGCTCCCAACATGTCTCAATGTTCAGGCTCCTGGCGAGATGCCCCAAACTGTATCTTGGAAGAATGCTCATGTTCAAATGAACAACTCAATGCCTTGGGTTTTAATGGTAAAAAAGGTTAATTTTGAGTCTAAAAAGACAGTTGTGTGATCTTATTGACTCAAAGAAAGGTGTGGGTGTATCAAAAAGATAAAGGTAATGTTCAAGAATTTCAAATGGAGGTAATGTCAAAATTTGGTTTTTTGATAATGACCATGAGTTATTTTGGGTAAAGAATCAATGTGTTTTATTCTAGGGTTTGAGACATGGTAAGAAAGGTCTAATCTTGTCATATGTCAAAAATCTATAATTCTTGAAGAATTAAAAGAATCCTTAATTCATTTAATATTCAAAGAACTAAAGATTAAAATTTGTTCAATTGCTCCACCTTAGAAAGTAACATGAATTCAAACGTTTAAAATAAGTGTTCAAACAAAATAATCCTCTAAGTGCAAATGGTATATGCCATGCCCCCTTCTTCGGCAAGCGCCTTACAGTTTTCAGAAGAATTTTTGGGAATCCTTATGTGGCAACAATTTCAACATTGTAGCCCTTAGGAGATGGGTACTCTTTTCTCAGATCATCCTGGCAGGCTTAGTCCTACAATCAGCTGATCCAGCTCCCCCTGTACTGATTTCAGTTTTTCTTTAATTGTTAAAATCTGGCTTCCATGTGGTGTAATGTGGTTAAGACCACTTTATCGAATCCTCCGTGATTTAATTTCATGTTTATGAAAATGCTTAAAAATGTAGATGAAGATGCAAAAACGCAAGAATGCATGAAATGTTCGAGGCATTGATCCAAGAAATGTGACTGTTATTATGAATAATCCTTATTGGGGACAAAAATGTTTTATCTTTTAAGAGAAAAAA
The DNA here is from genome assembly GCF_006381635.1 of Hibiscus syriacus. Classification (NCBI taxonomy): domain Eukaryota; kingdom Viridiplantae; phylum Streptophyta; class Magnoliopsida; order Malvales; family Malvaceae; genus Hibiscus; species Hibiscus syriacus. The sequence goes on from NW_024062795.1 coordinate 4,829,977, forward strand.
ATATCCTGACAGCTTCTGACATGTTGACTAGTCTTCTGCTTTCGTCTTTCACCGGTTGAATAACCTGTCGAACCTCTCCGGCCTCTCTGAATGAACCGTGAAAATGTTGAGTTGTTTTTTGTACTGGTCCAAGAAGTCTCGAATGATCGCATCTCGAGCATTTACTTTTGTTGAGCATGTTCCCAACGAATTCGTCATTGGAGCCCTTAATTGATAGGAACTATGTGAAGTTCATTAATCTGTTTCTTGAATTCGCCGGCAATGGTCTCCAATTTCAGCTATCATTTTGCCATTGTTGTGTTCAAAGGGACTTCCGAGATACATAACCTTCATCTTGCCCCTGCAACCTCTGCCAGTCAGTTCTTCAAAGATAAGCTTTCATTGTGCTTGATGTAGACCCGGTTCATTTTGAGTCTTTTATAATGCAGCAGAGTGATATACTCTTCAATTGTGGGCACCACGTCTTCTGGATTGAATGTGACACATAGTCGCCTTGTAGACTATCCTCTGTATTTTCATCTCTTGTATTACAACACCTTTGTCCATGGATTCAGATTATTCGAGTTTTAACAAACACGTTTTAGTGGATCAATGACCTCTTTTTAATGATGTAAGTGAAATAAAATAAAGATGAAAAGAGTTAGTGAGGTGAAAAATAATAAAAAACGATCATAAAAATGAAAGTCCTACCCCACATGATACCTACCCCATATGCTTATTATTCCTACCCGGACATGATCTCTATCCCGCATGCTAATTTCAAACAAATCCTAACCGCATATTTGTCTAGTTCGCATGCTTTGAACAGAAAGTAAAGCATGAAATAAAGCAGCCTAGGGTTTGAAGTGAGGTTTTGGGGTGGGCTCTAATTCTCTATAGTCTCCCGGTTTAAGTTCTAAAAAAACGGTACCCGAGTTCTCCTTGCTGGTGCCCCTTTGGGCTTGCCAGACCTTTAGTCCTAAACCCATCACAGGTTTGTGTGGACTAAGTTAAACTCGAGAGGACACATTCCCTTATGTCTATGCGGAGAATAAATTCACACGAAGACATAAGGTATATGAATCCCGAAGGCTACTTGCTAGGCATATGCGGTGAATAAATTCACACGAATGCGTCGCTTTCACCCCCACTTAAAACGGGTTCGGAGCTCGGGTTTAGAGCCTTAGATGAAAAAAGACTTTAAGGGCTGAAATCATTGAGAAAACGGTTAGTACAACTAATTACTCGAAAATATAATCAAAAGTAAGTAATAAGGATCAAAATGTTACCTTAAAATTTAAACTTACCCTTTTCATTAAAAAGACAACTGGAAATTACCTTAGCCTGACTCACTTACCTGTGTCCCCAGCGGAGTCGCCAAGCTGTCGTAACCGTCTTTCGGTTGGGCCCCAGAATTGGGCTTCGACTTAGGAAAATGGATTGGAGTCGCCACCGATCATTTATTTAAAAATAAATGGGTTGATCGGATACCCTATTTCTTACCTGATCTGCGTCTTACCAGAAATATGTCGGGCTCGGGAGTCGGTTACGGTCAAGGAAGGATTAGCACCCTTGAACCGCCCTTTCGGTACTACGTAATTTCCAGTTGTCTTAATTAAGAAAAATAACAAGTTAAATTAAAAGGTAAAGTTTCGACCCCAATTACTTACCATTTATTGATTTGAAAATATCCTTAAAAAATCGAGAAATGTGTTAGATAAACAAGGTAAATAAAACAAATAAGGTAAAAGGGAAAAATAAAATAAATAAAATAAATAAATAAGATAAAGGAAAAAAATAGTAAAGTAATAATTATATATAGTAATATTTGAAAAAGGAAAAATATATATATATATATATACGTCAAAGTATTAAAAAATAGAAAAGTTATCCTCTCACTTCACCGAAAGTGATGGGCTTTAGTCAGAAATAAGACAAAAAAATGGGTCCTCTAGGTTAGTAATATAATATAATGTTTAATAATAATAATGATAAAGACACAAGATTTTCTAAAAAATATAATAATAATAAATAAAAAAAACGAAAATAATATATATATATATATAAAGTTATAAGATATATTACGTAAATAAAAAAATAATCAAATAAAAATAATTAAGAATATATATATATTAGTAATAGGTATATAAATCAACCATTAAAAGTATAAAAAAATATATGACTAGATAAAGATAATTACAATATATATAGTAATAATAGACTTATAAGTAGAATATTAAAGAAATATATATATATATATATATACACATATAATAATAATAACATAAATAATAAAAATAAATGAATAAAATATTCATATAATAAATAAAGGGACTAATATAGATTTTTAAAAAGCTCTTCCCCTCCTTTAACCGAAAATCAAACCGGTTTTTCAAAATAAGCCTCGGGGTAGATCTAGGTTCGAAACTTCGAAACCCTACCCATTTTGGTCATCGGCGCAACCCACGTTTTGGGTTATTCGAACCAAATCTCAAGAAAAATAACGTGCACATGCAAAAGAAAGAAAAAAGAAAATGCTACCTTTTATTTCCTTTTCGAATCCTTTACAATAGCTTTGCCTTTGTATCTTCCCGTGCTTTCCTCTATGTTTTGTGTGTAAATCGTGTGTTACAATAGTGAGTTACAATGGCTATTTATAGTGCTTGTGGATCCTATCTTTAGGAGTTTAAATAATAGTAGAACTCTATCCTATTTTTTGAATCCTAGTAAAATTCTATCATATCTTTAGGAGTTTGAATTCTAGTAGGACGAAAAGGTGTGTTGACAGAATGCCAGACGGGTGCACTTATAAAGTATCGATACATTTTTAAAAAGTATCGATCCTAAAAACATCGAAACTCATAATTATAATGTAATAGGTAATTTTGTAATATAACCGGTATATTTATACCGGTTTTATGTGAGAATAGGTCTACATAATGTGTTGACACTTTTTAATGTTGTGTTGATACTTTTTTCCAGAATGAATGCCCAAAAGGGTGAACGCGTATAGTGTCGATACATTTATAAAAATTATCGATCCAAAAAATATCGAAACCGATAATTATAATATAATAGGTAAATTTGCAATGTTACCGGTATAAATATAATGGTTTACTTATAAAATAGGTCAATATAAGCGCTACCTATTACATTATATAAGCGTTACCTATTACATTATATAAGCGCTACCTATTACATTATATAAGCGTTACCTAATATGTTATTGTACTTGATAACATTTTCGGTTAAATAATATAACATAACCGATCTAAATTTTAATCAGTCACTTATTTAACTGATCACGCCATACATTAACCATTTTTTAAGCGTCGCACAACAGAAATACCCAAATTTTGATTGATCTGATTTTTTAAATTTTTTTTAATAAATTTATTAAACCTGATTTTATATGTTTTGGTAGTTAAAATTATTTAATAAATGGCTGTTGTATTCCAAAATATTGGAATTCTTTTTACATAAATTTATATATTTTTCTCATTCGTAGATAGTAAATATTTCAAAGTTTCTAATATCGGCGCATATTATTGTTTTCTCATTTCCTCAAATTGGCTAGAAAGTACACCGAAAGTTAATCCGTCACGCTTCTATATTCTTCTTCTTTCTGGAACTCCCAATTCCTTTGATTTGTTTTTTTTCCCGAACTTTCTTTAGAACTCTGTCTCAAAGCTTGAATTCTTAACGGGATTCATTCAACTTTCTTAAAGTCAACAGTTAAATTTCTTGAAGTCCTCCCCAGTCAAAAGAAGCATCCTTATTCCTTTTTTTAGTTCCATTCTTCAATAATTGTTTTAACTACCTGCTTGATGGATTCAAAACCTGAATCTTGAAATCCCAGCAAAAAAAAAAAGGAAACCAAAAGAAAAATGTTCACAAAATTACCACTTACACACCCGAAAGCATCTAATTTTGGGTTTAATCATTTGATTTCTGGCAATAAAGATGTTTCCAAGTTTGGGTATTTCTCAATAAACTCTGTTTCGCAGCATAAGTTCAGGTTCAAGCTTGTGGGGGCTCATGGGGATAGATGGAAGCATACCAGTATGTATCATAAGTTCATTTTGCTTTTATGTGTGTAGATATATGTATTGTTGAAGATAAGTTTTATCAACATTGTTCTTCAATTTCTTCTTTTAAGGTAGTTTAATTCTCAGGTACCCTGGTCTAACATTTTAGCCATTGGGATGGGATACTTTTAAAGTCTAAATTGTTGGGCTTTGCTAGCTATAGCCTATAGTATAGCGGTCCTAATAGTAGCAGTTTACAGTTAATGGAATGAGTATCTTTATAAAATATATTAAATTTAACAAGTACCATTAGCTGAACCAAATTGCTCTTGATACTTAAAAGTGGATGCTTTTATTTAATTCCTAGTTTTATATTTGCACCTTCTGTTGTCTTGACAGATACTGTTCAAGAAAGAATAAATTCATGGCTGTCAAAGACTCAGCATTTTTTGACTGAGGTAACTTCGCCTCTAGTAAAAACTAGTCACAGTGGAAAGCCTGATGCTGAAAACGATGTCGACACTCAAGACATGGACGACATTTTCTTGGGAGAACAGACTGTTACTAGTAGAATGCCTAATGGAATTCTTTCATTTGCTGCTATTGTGTCTATTGAGCAGTTTAGCAGGTGAAATTTTCTTTTACTACATTTTTTAAGTACTTTTGTGACTATGGATTAGTATGTAAAAATCTAGAGGGTCTCCATGTTAAAATAAGACCCTGAAAGCTATGAATGGTGAACTCAGTTTGAGGATGTAATTGACGCCAATGCTGTAACCATTATTTGGTATACTCTGAGTGTTGTGCACAGAAAAGTTATAGGAACCAAAGAACTTTTAGCTTATCCAGATTTCCGCTTTCCATTTCTTACACGAATATTAGTGATTCATCTATAGTTTTTGAGTTTCCAATTGGATCAGGGTTTGAATCTTAGAATTTAAGTTTGCAGGATGAATGGATTGACTGGGCAAAAGATGCAAAGGATATTTAAAGCTCTGGTTCCTAAAATTGTCTATGATGATGCTCTTAATTTGGTGGAGTATTGCTGCTTTAGGTTCTTGTCAAAGGATGCCTCTGATCTTCATCCCAGCCTTAAGGTCTGCACTTTTGACAACTATGTGCATATGAACAATCTGTATTCTTTCTTATTAGTTATCATTATCACTATTTTCATTTTCTTCATAAGATGCTCAGTGAACAATAAGTGAAGATGATCTTCTGGCCTTTTTCCATACTTACTTTTATGCTTGTCTTTCTTACTGTTTGCATGCCTATTGTGTGATCTGTTTATGAATTTTGCAATATTCACTTCCAGTTCTACACAAAACTTAAAACAAAGACAATCGATAATTTTAAATTTTTTCACATAATGTATGATTGGCAGTTCTACAACCACCATCAGCAGTTTATGAGCTACATAATCAGTAGCTTCCCCCTCAGTTTCATCTATGTCTTGGGAATCATGAAGTTCCTGATTAGCTGTTCTTTCTTAACAAATTTTGTTATGTTTGCAGGAACCTGCATTCCAGAGACTAATTTTCATCACAATGCTTGCCTGGGAGAATCCTTATAGTGATAAAAACGATTTGAGTGCTCATGCTTCAAGAAAAGCTTCTTTCCAGGTTCTATTCTTTTACCATCTTTTGAAGCATTCTGAAATTATATTACCATTGAGGCATTGAATCCTCCCCTGCCCCCCCCTCCAAACACACGCACACAGAGAAGCACTCTTTTATTTTGCATTAAACAGTATGATCGTTGAAATTATTTATTTTTATTGGTGGTATTGAAGGGAAAGCGGGTGAGAGAAGAAGCCTTCACTCGGATCGCTCCTGCTATTCCTGGTGTAGCTGATCACTGTACAGTGCATAACCTTTTCAAAGCTCTTGCTGGTGATGAAAAGGGTATCTCATTACGAGTGTGGCTAACTTATATTGATGAACTTCTCAAGTAAGTTCTGATTTCATACTGCTACTAGTTCAAGTTAAACTTTCATGATCAGATGTGAACCAACTGTAGATACATAATCAGTAATAGCTCAACCTCGCCATGTTATAAGAACTACTAACAGTAATAACTCAACCTCAGATGTGAACCCTGCAGGACTAACATAATAATAACAATATTAATTGAGCTGGCCTAGCGTTTTCATGCGTGCAAGCCTGCATTTTGCTCAATTCTTTCCACTCAGCACCATCCAAACCCCTATTATAATTGGTATGGTGTCATAATAATAGATCCAAACTTCCTTAAATAGAGGAGGTCGAATTTGTTTTTCCCTTATCTTTTATTCTATGTACCCATTTTTAAGCAACTAAATTATATTCTTCTTTTGTTTCTGTTTTCATATTTCTTTCCTGCCTTTATATTATTTGAACTTCATTATTTAACACCTGTATATTTTAAAAATAATGTTTAAAATCGGTGTAGTGGTTAATGGTTTCTTCTTTTCACTTTTTTTGACAACTTTCTCCCTCCTCGTTTGAACCTTTATGATAAAACATATGATGGTATTGATCAATGGATCTTGCATACTTCTTTATGTTCTTCTGCTGGCTAGACTCATTTCTGTTAACTAGCTCCTTTTGATTTCATTATGGTAAGCTTAATTCCTGCTGGTTTTAGTGTAGAGTGCATGAAGGAAGGAAATTATATCATAGCCATGAATATCCTCAGCTCTCAGGAGAAAGAATCTTGTGCATTGGTTCCGGCAAGAAACAACCTGTTCTAAAATGGGAGAATAACATGGCATGGCCGGGAAAGCTTACTCTAACTGATAAAGCGCTGTATTTTGAGGTACTTATTGTCCACAATAACTTGTTTATCAATTTTATATCTTAATCTATAATACTTTTTTTCATCAGTTCATGAGTCGACTGATGTTTCTAATTGATAAAAGCATTAACATTTTCCTCTTCTAATTTTTTCCCCATTTTGTCTTCCTGAAAATATTGGTTTCAGTCATGAAAATAAGTAGAAAAGTTTGAATTTTTTTAAAGATGTTTGTTAGGAAACGTAGAATGTCCATATGTATTTAACTGATCCTTATATTTGATATACGGGTTGAACAGCTGAAGCTTACTCTAGAACTGTTACAATATTGGCCACAAAATTGTAATTGATGTATCAGTGACTGTTGTGTTGCTGCAGGCAATTGGATTTCAAGGGCAGAAAGATGCAATAAGGCTTGATCTTACAGGGCATGGGTTGCAAGTGAAGAAAGTAAAAGTTGGACCTTTCAATTCAGGGCTTTTTGACTCTGGAGTTGCTGTTTCATCTGATCTGGGGTGAGATTCTCCAATCTTGTAATGGTGAAGGATTGGTCCTCCTTTTATGTATTATTTTGATTTGCTGCTTGTTTTGGTATAAAAAAGGATATTTTTTACTGTTAGAGTTCCTCTTAAATGAATAGAAAACATTATATTTGAACTCTTATTCAGGTCATGGGTGCTGGAGTTTGTTGACTTGGGAGGTGAACTGAGACGAGATCTGTGGTATGCATTTATCAGAGAGGTTATTACTCTACACAAGTTTCTTAGTGAGTATGGACCAGATGACGATGATGGATCACTCCTTCAAGTATTTGGTTCTCACAAAGGGAAGGAAAAGGCAATGATGGGTGCAATTAATGGCATTTCTAGACTTCAAGCACTCCAGTCCACCCGAATGTTTTTGGATGATCCAATCAAACTTGTCCAGTATTCGTTTTTGCAAAATGCACCCCATGGTGATGCCGTTTTCCAAACTCTAGCAGTAAATTATTGGGGTGGACCATTAGTTGCAGAACTTACAGATGCAGGGTATCCGCAAGCTCAAGGGAGGAGCCCTTACGACGAGACATTTGAAATCAGTGATCACGTATTTGACATAGATGGAAGTGTTTACTTGCGGAACTGGATGAGATCTCCGTCTTGGAGTTCTAGTGCTTCCATTAGTTTTTGGAAGCATTCTTCTATTAAACACGCAGTTGTGTTAAATAAAAATCTTGTTGTAGCTGGTGAGACCCTAGTAGAAAGGGCAGCGGCAATCTGCAAACAGAAGTACCAGGCCGTTGAGAGAACTCAAGCTACAATTGATGCTGCAAAAATTCAAGGAATACCCAGTAATATAGACCTTTTCAAGGTTTGGCATATATTTGTCTATGTTTTTGCTTCTCATTGGTTACCTTTCGATTTTATACGCCAATTGATCGAACTTGTTGGAAATTCTCTTTATGCAGGAACTTATTCTTCCTTTCGCAATAACTGCTAGGAGTTTCGAAAAGCTTAGACGCTGGGAGGAGCCACACTTGACTCTCTCTTTTCTGGCGTTTGTATATACGATTATTTTCAGGTACACACTTTACATATATTACTGCTAGGCAAACAATAGTAACTTTCTAAATGATGATATATATAATATGGAGCAAGATGATGATTCATTTATGCATCAAGAACATAGATGTTATAAATAGTTTACAATGACCATCTTGTTACGCTTTAACGTTTTGGATACGAGAATTCGTGAGATATCCTCTATATTTCGCTCTTGATATTTAAAATATGATAAATGCTTAAAAAATTGTTCCTTGCGCTCGAATTTTTGTAAGCATTCTCGTATTCAAATAGATATTTAAATCGGGTTTTCGTCGTTTTTAACTAGTGTCACTCCATGTTAGTACACTAAGATGATTTCTTTAACGTTTACTTCCTAGGAATATGCTGCATTATGTGTTTCCTGCGGCATTGATCGTCTTAGCCACTGGCATGCTAACCCTTAAAGGGCTCAAGGAACAAGGACGCCTGGGTAGATCTTTCGGCAAAATCACTATCCGTGATCAGCCACCTTCAAATACTATTCAGAAGATTATAGCTTTAAAAGATGCCATGCGCGACGTGGAATACTATCTCCAGAATCTGAATGTTACTCTCCTTAAATTACGCACGATTCTTCTTGCAGGTCAGCCTCAGGTACGATATTATGGTTCACGAGGGGACTAGTAAAGAATGATAAATGCAATAAGGATCTTCGTTTCTTTTATGGTGCAAATCTGCATGAAACTATACTCATTTAATCATTTTAACAGGTAACAACTGATGTTGCACTGGTGTTGTTATCATCTGCAACCATTCTTCTCATTGTTCCTTTCAAGTATGTTCTTGCCTTCCTTCTATGCGATCTCTTCACTCAAGAGCTCGAATTCAGGAGGGAAATGGTTAAGAAATTCTTAAGTTTGCTGAAGGAGCGTTGGGTCACCGTGCCTGCAACCCCGGTAATTGTATTACCGTTCGAGGACTGGACGAGAGCTGCGAATCAAAGAAGCCGAATGGATAAGAAAATAAATCAGAAGGAAGGCAGGACAGTCACACGCCTAGATAGTTTTTGACATCCACTGTAGTTTTAAAATGAAAAGTATGTTCGATTTTGTATAAAAGAAAGGCAAAGAACGTTTTTTCCTTCATTTTTGTATAGACATTGTTGCACTGATATATGTGGCAATTTAGTTCTTGGTATTTATATACCATGAAAATCTAGTTTTTAGAACCGTTAAAAGAAAGTAAAAGATGGAAAAAGATGTTTTTTTCAATGATTTATTCACCAAATCATTGCAGAATCAATAACGTTTATCCTTATCAACAACAGCCTTTTGTTTGGCAGCATAACTCTTGCCATGGAAATCAAGAAAAAGAGCCAAAAGAGAAGCATTGAAAACAGCGTTGAAACACCAGCCCTGGATCCCCGAACAACCCGATCCCGTGAAATGGTAGTAAAGCATCAAAACGGAAACCAGAAAGCTGAACACGAACTGCGCAATCTGGCAATTTGTGACCAATCTCTTCCACTTGGGACGAATCCCCACCACACAGAGAAGATAGTAAAAGTACATTATCACATGTACGGTCGCATTGGTGACGAGTGCCACCGGGAACAGTGACTGGGAAGTGTTTAACCAGAGATAGCACATAACAACGACAGTGCCGTGGTGGTAGACGTGGAGAAACGTCAGCCTTTGCTTGGATTTGCTCAGGATAATCAAAAGGGTGTCGATGAATTCGAGAATCTTGGAGAGGTAGAAGATGTTGGCCCAGAAAAAAAGGGGACCGGTGGGAGGGGTGTCGGGAGGGAAACAAACGACGTGGGATAAAGGAGAGGGGATGGATACGATGGAGAGTGTGCATCCGACGGCCATGACGAGGGAAACAAGGAAGAGGTTGAGGGAATGGAGGGCTGTGATGGGTTTGAGGATGTTGGGACCGAGTGAAGGGAGCGGTGTTTTGGAGAGGAGGAAGGTGACGGCGAGGTAAGTGAGAACCGTTAGACCGAGGAAGTGTGGGGTGGAGCCGAGTGTTTGACCCTGAATCCATTGGAAATGGAGGATTTTGGGGTGGTTCACTAGCCAGAACCGGAGAGATGAGTACAGTTGGTCCATGTTGGTAGTGGAGACTGCTGCCGGCTGTGGTGGTCGGACGATGGGTGAGGAGGAGGTCAATGCTTTATGCATTTAATAAGAAGCCAAGGCCCTCCGCTGAATCGTGTATGCTTTGTTATCCTTTCATTTTTCACATACTTTAACGTCAGCCCACTATTCATTTATTTTCCCTAGAGGATACAACGGGTCTTAATGGTCAAAAAACAAATTGAACGTAAAATGAAGGCTTATTCTTAAATATCAGTATAAAATATTCAAGATTAAAAAATAAATGAGGATGAAAATAATAAATAAATAATAGAATTGGAAGAGGAAGATGGGGGGTCAAGAGAGGAAAGGTTGAGATGAGGGGGATTAAAGATGAAAAGAATTATCCACAGTAAACCTGTGAGTTAAGACTTTAATTCACTAAAAAAAATATAAACAATGACATTGTTAGGTTTGGAATTATAAATCATAAAAGAAATTTTGCTTTTTTACCTTAACTTTTTTTTTAAATAATGTGTAGTGATTATAAGTTACACATTTATTAGACACAACTATTTAAATTTAAATTTCATTTACTAATAAAATTATTTAATGAATATTTTATTTTAACATTTTATTGATATCGGACATAGTTAATATATATCAAATAAATCAAATCAAAATAAAATTATTGAAATAACGAAAGAGGGAAAAACATTTAGATGTCTAAAAATTTAATTGATAAAATTAGAAAATTTTATAATTAAATAATTAAAATAGAAATACGATCAAAGTTAAATTACAAAAACATAGTTTACCCTGAAAAACTAGAAATAAAATAATTTAATAATCATAACTTTTTAACAGAAAGCGCATCTAGTGTAGTGGTATCATAGTACCCTCCCACGGTACTGACCGGGGTTCGATTCCCCGGATGCGCATTTTTATTTCTTCAATTGAATTTTTCATTTTTCCAGAAGAATTTATTATTTATATAACGATGTGCGCTGCACAGATCTTGTTGTTACCTTCTTCCGGACAACCCTCTTTCACTGACCCATCGGAGTTCGGGTTTCCCCATTGGCACCAGATTCAACCTTTCCTTCTCCGATGCCGACAAGTCCTAGAGCAGAAATAATGTGGCATTCTTGGATATAAACCATTTAGAAGATGACCTAGCCCCCACACAAAAGCTGATATCTTAGATTTGCATAGAGTTCCAGGAAAGCACCATAACCGAGCATATTGGTACTTATGGAATTGTCAAAGATAACCTGCCAATAATTAAAAAAGAAATGTCTATTATCATAATGTATTTGTTGGACTTTGTTCAGAGGTGGAAAAGATCAGTTGGCATAATGTATCTGCTGGACTTTGTTCCTTTACCTTTTCAAGAAGCACTCGTCTTCTAAACACTCCACCTAATTTAAAAGGTCGATAGCGACTCCAAAACATTCTAAAATCCTTTTCAAGGAAAACCCAAGTCGTACCAAATTTCCTCCCGCTCCCGGGCGAAAAATGGTGTCGACAGCTTGACGACTCTGCTGGGGACCCTAGAGGGTCAAGCCTTAAGTCAATTATATATTGTCTCTATAGTTAGAAATTGAGAATTCAGTTTTATTTAATTTATGATTCCTTTGATTCCTTTCAATTATTTTTTTTGTATACTAATGTGTGCATTTGATCGATTTTCATATATTAAAGTCTTGGATTTGCTTTAGTTCGTTTTTTTGTAATTGTCTGTCGAAGGTTTGATAATTTCTCCTCACACACGACATGTGCATTGCATAACATAAGTTCTATACCCGAGCTCTTCCTTTTAAGTGGGAGTGAAAGTGACGTCTTCGTGAGAATTTATTCTCCATGTTAGACCTAACAAGTAGCTTTCGGGATTCATATGCCCTATGTCTTCGTGAGGATTTATTCTCCGTGTCAGGCATAGGGAAATGTGCCCCCTCAAATTGAACTCGATCTGCTTAAGCCTATAATGGGTGAGGATCGAGGGTTTGGCAGCCCAAGGGGGGACCAACATCAAGGACAATTCGAGTACATTTTCTTCATAGGGCTGAAACCATACATACAGTGAACTGTAGAACGGTCACCCTTAGTATAGACATATCGAACATATGTCCGTCAGTAGGTACCAAAATAAGTGTACACAAAGGAGAAATGAACTCTAACTTTTTTCTTTTAATTTATTCGATAGATTCTTTTCGAATAACAGCATGCGAACTAGATACCATGCGGTTAGGATTATTTAAAAAAAATTATTGTGGGTAGAAAACATGTCCGGGTAGGAATGTCATTTAAGTATATCATGTTCGGGTAGATATCATGACGGGGTAGATGTTCTATTCATCTTTGAATAACATTTTTATCTGTATTAATTATCTTACTTGTACTAACTAATTTCTTTTCTTTTGTTTGTGTATACTAACTTATTTCTTTTGTCCATGTCATTTTTCATCTTCATTTGCATTACATTGCATCAACATAACATAATACAAAGTGTTGATTTGCAATGGGATATTCAAATGAAAATTTTGCACAAGACGAGATAAAAAAAATTCAATTAAGCAGTCACATACACAGACATGCGCCGAGGGATAATAGAAGACCGGAATACCAGAATGAGACTTGTTTGAAGATCGTGCAATATTTGAGATTGGAAAGCTGATCCTTTGATCCAAGAAAGTATTGAGGGGTATCAATTCCAAAGACGAAGCAGTGAGCTCGAAGATCGTGCAGCATTCGAGACTGAAATGATGAATCCACTGACCCGAGGAGTAATCCAGCAGTGGAGTCTTATCTACAATCATCTCATCGCTTACCACCAAAGAGCAACACACTAATTTCACTATCGCCGAGGCATTAACAGAGTTAGTTTACAGAGCATTGAGGGGCATCAGTTCCAAATATGAAGATATGAGATGAAGTAGTGAGCTCGAAGATCGTGCAACATTCGAGATCGAAATGACGATCCATCGACCCGATGAGGAATCCAACAGTAGATTCTGATCTCCTCATCTACGATCACCTCATCGCTAGTTATCAAGGAGCGACACATTGGTTTCAACATCGCAGAGGCATTATATAGAGCATTGAGGGGCATTTTCAAGGACGAAGGTCCAAGATAAAGCGACAATCCACTTCAAACTCAATATCTAATCGAAGGCATATCTGTAAAGTGGACTGTCTTGTAATGTGAAAGATTTTATCACTGGTGAAAATTATTCTACGATATTCATCGTTGAGATCAACATTTTTGCATCTGCATTTGCATTTTTGCATTTTGCATTTGCATTTGCATTTAATTTTTAAACATTTTCATGAAAAAAAACATATTCATGAAGGATTCTATAAAGTGGTCCTAACCATGTAACACCACATGGAAGCAATAATCTAAAATCAGTACAGTTGGAGCTTGCTCAGCTGGTTGTAGGACTGAGCCTTACAGAATGATCTGAGAAAAGTGTCCACATATCCCAAGGACTACGATGTTAATCTCGTGCACTGTCACCGCATAGAAAACTCCAGGCATTCATCTGAGAACTATAAGGAAATGAAGCGCAAGATCCAGAACCTGATAAATTCAGGGGCATGGACAATCAAAGAAGAATGGGGGCATTACATTTACCATTTTCATCGAGAGCATTGTTTTGTTTGAACACATTTTTGTTCTGTCTTTCATATTTGTTTAATCTTTTAAACAACTGAATTTACGCTACCTTCTAAGGTGGAATGATTGAACGAGTTTTAATCTTTATTTTTTTCAATTATCAAATGAATTAAGGATTCTTTTAATTCTTCAAGAATTATAGATTTTTGACATATGACAAGATTAGACCTTTCTTTTACTGTACAAAGCCAAAGAAAAATACCTTGTTTCTTTACCCAAAATAACTCATGGTCATTACCAAAAGACCAAATTTTGACATTACCTAAAGACCAAATTTTGACATTACCTTTATTTGAGTCATACCTATACCTTTCTTTGAGTCAATAAAGTCGCACCATTGTCTTCTTAGACGCAAAACCAACATTTTTTACCAATAAAACCTGCAGACATTGAGTACGAAATGTTCACTTGAACATGAACCTTCCTACCATAAGACACAACTTGGGGCATCACACATCAACTTCCTGAAGGTGAGCCCGAACATTGAGACATGCTGGGACAAGAAGCAGAAAGTAGAATTATTTCTAAATAATTCTATCATGCATTAATTACATTGTTTTCATGTGGATAAAATTAATCTTGAAAATCTATCCCCTTGGGGATACCTCTTATGCAAAGACTTATGTGTATGAGATGATGAACGACTTTGTTTCATTTATCCATATATGTATATATCCCTTGTTTTCCCTTTTTTGAGCCTATATTATTTTTCTTCTGATTCAACCCTAACCAAGGATCACCCTCCACACTGGGGGCAACGTGGAAGAAATCTGCTCACATGAGTGAAGACATCAATCCAGAGGAGATATCAAAAAGGTGAATCAAGTGACAAGTGTGAAAATCCAATCAGAACAAAGAGCAAAAAGGAAAAAAGAAACAAAAAAAAAAAGAAAAAGAAAAAGCAAAGAAAAAGGAACAAGAAGCACATGTAAAGATTCCCCTCGAGTCAAATGACACATCAAACTTCAAACTATGAGATTGATCAAGCGCAATTATTCCAGAATCACTTCACTCGAAGATCATAGAGCATCAAGAGAGAGACGCATACGAGCATATTCAAATTGAGCAAGACAGGTTTGAAGGTATCAGAATGAATTGATCATTGGTTCAATACCTTAAAACACTTGTTTGGGCATATTTATCCTTTTCTTTCATAACCATTGAACCATGGCCTACATTACGTGCCTTAAAAAGTCTCTTCTAATAATACATGGATTTCTAAGCATAAGAGACTATCTTCATATTTAATCCTGCCCATCAGGATTAATCTTTATTTGTAAAAAGTATTCTAAAATCCTTAATGCATGATAGGGAAAAATAATAAAAGGAGGGTTCAAGATGAATAATTCTGAATGACGTCTTGAAACCGAAGGTGGATTCGAGTTGAAAACCTGAAAAGGCAGCTCGAGTATAAAATTGGTGCAGTTGAGGCAATCGCACAAATTCTTTGATAAGACATTGCACAATCCAAGTCTGACCATGAGAGTTAGGAGTCGGAGAACACTTCCAATAGATGAGCATACAAGCTACCCCATCAGATCAGTGAACATAAAAGAAATAAGAAGGCCAAACCATTAACCAAACACAATAATCTGAGATTTTTTCCCCTTACTTAACCATTTTCCAAAGATAACTTTGATCTTGACACTTGTCAAATAGCTATAATTTATTGAATGATTAACAGTGTAATTAATTCTTTGATGTTCAATGAACTCTAGTCTTATGATTCGTCTCAATTATGAAACCGAGAAAGGGGCAATATTTTCAAAACTTTTTGATTAAACATTTTCCAAAACTTTTTGATATTTTCAGACTCTCGAAAATAAAAGAAGAATAAAAAAACATTTTCAAACAAGATAATCTCTCTAGAGTGGATATTGGTTGTTGACATATGGCTCTCAGACACAAAGTTCATGCTTAAAATCAGTGCTGGAGAAAGAAATTATGAATGTTGGGGAATCTTTGGAGATTCAACGTCCTGAAGTAAACGATCAGATCTTCTGAAGGTCTTTCCTCCATATGCAGAAGCAAGTAGACTATTGATCGCCTTTGATATAGTTTCTCTTGAAACAAATGGTCGTCTCGCTCGAGATGAATTTTTGCAAAAACAAATTTTGTCTTCCTTGAGATAGTTTCCCTCGAAACAGAAGATTGTTTTTTGCTTGAGATAGTTTCTCTCGAAACATAAGATTTTGTCTCCCTTGAGACAGTCTCCTTTGTGACAGTCTCCTTTGAGACAGTTTCCCTTGAAACAAGTTTAGTCTCCCTTGAGACAGTTTCCCTTGAAACAAATTTTATCTCCCTTGAGACAGTCTCACTTGAGACAGTTTCCCTTGAAACAAATTTTGTCTCCCTTGAGACAGTCTCCCTTGAGACAGTTTCCCTTGAAACAAATTTAGTCTCCCTTGAGACAGTCTCCCTTGAGACAGTTTTCCTTGAAACAAGTTTTGTCTCCCTTGAGACAGTTTCCCTTTAAACAAATTTTATCTCTCTTGAGACAGTTTCCATCGAAACAAAAGATTTATCTCGCTTGAGATAATTTCACTCGAAACACAATATTTTTAGAAACTAAGCCTGATTTTCAGGGGTTTCTTGAAGAAAAGCTTAAGAGACCATCGTGATATATAGGGGTTTCTTGAGGACAAGTTTGAGGGACCATCGTGATATGTAGGGGTTCCTTGGTGACAACTAAGAAACTGAGTTTGATTTTCAAGAGTTTCTTAATGAGTAAGTCCTCTGGGCCATCCATAAGACATTCAGTGCAGGATGTTTTCAAATGAGATTTTAGAAACTAAGCCTTCTGGGGTTTCTTGATTTGTAAGTCCTCCGGGCCATCAATAAGTCTTCCGAGCATGATGCGTAAGTCCTCTGGGCCATCCATAAGACCTTCAGTGCAGGATGTTTTCAAACGAGATTTAAAAACTAAGCCTTCGGGGGTTTCTTGATTTGTAAGTCCTCCGGGCCATCCATAAGACCTTTGGGCAGGTGTTTGCAACATTTTTGATACTCAGTTCATCACATATGGAGTTGAATCAACAACACCTAACTCGAGGGACCAACATTGCCAGTAAAGAATTCATAATGAAGAGCTTGTTCAACCTTTTTCCTAATTCACAACATCTCAAATCGACAACGCCTTACTAGAGAGATCATCATTTCCAGTGGAAAGACCAGGATGAAAAGAACCCGCTACTTGAAGAACTAAAGATGAAGACTCAGCCAGGAGAACGAAGCAAGATGACATCATTTGCAGCAATGACTCGACGATTTCACAGAATGAGAAGAATTGGCATTCCCAGTGAGGAGTTCGCAGCGTGACAAGAAGAGACCAAGATAAAAAAAATGGTGCTCTTTTATCTTTGCTTCATTCCCGTTTCACAGCAATGAGCAAAGAGGGGCAGCTGCTAGCACCCCATTTTTTATTTCAACTCATGCCCTACGTGAAGCACAAACCCTACCAATATCCCATTCATTTTTATTTTCAAATCCCACTCCACTATCTCCAACATGTTCCCCACGCCTTGCTGCCCATGCTCAAACGCACAACACCTAACAGCCCTGCCTCCCATGTACTGCCCCCCACCATCCCATGATATGTCATTCCCAGTACCCAACACCTTGCCCAAGTCGTGCAAGTCCCTATGTCGTGCCCATGCTAGTGTGCTTCCACTATCATTATTTTATTTTTCCTTTGTAATGGTTATACAACCGAACAAAAAAGAATGTAAAGGGGGGAAGCTCAGATTGAAAAAATGTAAGAGAGAGACGATTCAAACTAAACAGCATATTGTAGGGGATTTTCTCCCCATTTTTTTCAAGAAACCAATACAACATTCAGAGGTCAAATTTTTCTCTTTTTTCTGTAAATTTTGTTGAAGCCTTAGTTCTATATATTATATTTAGAGTTAATTACCACATAGGTCCCTTTTATTAGACCGTGTATATGCTTTTTAGTCACTGGTTTGAGTTGTTTTGATCTTTAGTTTGAATTTCTGGATCTAATGTGCTATTTACCCTTATTTAGTTTGTTTAGAAAATACTCAGGTTTAAAATAGGGTGAATCTCGTTTCAGTCCCTCATAGTTAGCCACATATTTATATTTTGGTCACTAATTCCATCTTTTATCTATTAGTTTCGATTTATGCTAGATTTTTTGTTTTATTTTATTTCGGTCACTTCTCATGGTGTTATTTATTTATTTCGAATTGTTCTGTTGGTTTTTGTTATTTATATTTTGGTCACCATTTTTTTTATTGTATATGATTTGCGATTTAGATGCATGGTTTTCTATTGTTTTATTTTAGTCATCAGATGAATGTATCTTTTTTTTCGAGATTGGCTACTGATATTTATATTTTTCCGTTTTAGTCTTGTATTTATGGTTTATTTACGATTCTAATGTTCATGTTAGGTGATTCTCTTGTTTCACACCATGATAGTTGATTTTATTAATCTTCATAATCTTAAAATTATTCTAATATTGAATTCTTAGGAAAATTATTATATTCCTTTTATTTTAGTTGGAAAGAGAAATATTCGTCCTAAAATATTTTAGGGAGTATTTTCTCTTCAATTGGAAATGTGGGAATATTTTTTATTTTTCCTTAGAATTTTTGTTTTATAATATTGTATGGTTGAATTCGGAATAATGGAATCATAATTTAAATATATATTCGAATTTTTAGATTTCTACTATTTAGAAATAATATATAATTGATAGGTACCAATTTTGGGCGTTGTGGGAGTGTTTATCCTTCCCCACACGTAATCGACCCCTGAACCTATTTTATTATTAAAAAATAAATTTCTGGTTACACGTGGCTCGGTAAATCTTTTAAATGACGTTTTATTAAAGACTCTTTTAAAAGAAAATTTTTAGGTATTCGATCTACCTAATTCAAAAGGTCGATGGCGACTCCAAAACATTTCAAAATCCTTTTCAAGGAAAACCCCAAGTCGTACTAAATTTTCCCCCGCTCCCGGACAAAAAATGGTGTCGACAATGTGTTTCTTGTTTCATTTCCTGCCCAAGGTCATGTAAATCCTCTTCTAAGACTTGGCAAACGCCTTGCCTCCAAGGGTTTGCTTGTCACACTATCAACACCCAAATGCTACGGCAAACAGATGGCTAAAGCCAACAACCTTACCGACCAATCTATCCCGGTGGGCTACGGCTTTATCCGATTTGAATCGTTTCAGGATGGTTGGGACGATGATGACACAAGACGCCGAGACCTATAGCAATACATGCATCAACTGGAACTAGTAGGCAAAGACGAGATTACGATAATGATCAATAAACATGCCGAACAAAACCGCCCCGTTTCATGCTTCATCAATAACCCTTTTATTCCTTGGACATCTGATGATGCCGAAAGCCTTGGCATCCCTTCTGCAATGCTTTGGGTGCAATCGTGTGCTTGTTTTGCTGCATATTACCATTATAATCATGGGTTGGTGTCGTTTCCTAGTGAAAGTGATCCAAAACTTGATGTTCGGTTGCCTGCCATGACTGTTCTCAAGAACGATGAAGTTCCTAGCTTTTTGCACCCTTCGACTCCTTATTCTTATTTGTGGACCGCCATTCTTGGTCAGTTCAAGAAACTTGATAAGCCTTTTTGTGTGTTGATGGACACTTTCGAAGAACTCGAGCGGGAAATAATTTAATATATGTCCTAGTTTTGCCCTATAAAGACTATTGGTCCATTGTTCAAGCACCCTAAAGTACTAAACGACACGGTTCGTTGTGACATGATGAAATCCAACGACTGTGTTGAGTGGCTCGACTTGAAACCAACCTCGTCAGTGATATACATTTCATTTGAAACTGTTGTTTACTTGAAACAAGAAAAAGTTAATGAAATAGCTCAAGCTCTGTTAACGACTGGTATCTCGTTCTTTTGGGTGATGAAACCACCGTCTAAAGAATCAGGCCTTCCAATTCACACTTTTCCCGAAGGTTTCCTAGAGAAAGTAGGTGATAATGGAAAGATTGTGCAATGGAGTCAACAAGAGAAAGTGCTAACTCACCCTTCGGTTTCCTGCTTCGTGTCGCATTGTGGTTGGAACTCAACAACGGAGGCACTTTCATTTGGTGTGACAATCGTTGCGTTCCCTCAATGGGTGATCAGGTGACGGCTGCTGTTTACTTGGTCGATGTGTTCAAGACTGGTGTGCTAATGTGCCGTGGAGCTGCGGAGAATAGGCTAATTCCCAAGGAGGATGTGGTGAAATGCTTCCTAGAAGCAACTACTGGCCCCAAGGCGTCGGATTTGAAGAGTAACGCCTTGAAGTGGAAGGTGGCGGCGGAGGCAGCAGTTGCGGACGGTGGTTCCTCTAATAGGAACATAGAAGCCTTCATTGATGAGGTGAAAAGGAACATACCACCTTGGCTCTATTGCAGCTAAATAATAAAATGATTCCTCCTGAATTTCACATACAAATCTCATTTGTAGAGAATTTCAAATGATTTCTGTGATTAACACAAAATACAACTCCATGAGTAAACGCTTCAACGTTAGACTGCAGATAACTTGTAAACATATTGTCCATTATCCTCCATTTTCACCAGGTTGAACTTGTAAATATATGGTAGCAGGGCCCCCTCTAGTTTCCTTCTAATATTTAGCCACTCACTCGATACAAGCCTTTATAAACAAACTTGTAGCCGAAATCTTTGGCATTACTAATGTGGTTATAAGTTATAACTACGTATCACCCTCACATGCTTTAACAAGTTTATTTTTATCTTTTAAGCATGTAAACTGATCAGAAGAAAATCTACTCATCATAGCACTACCGTAAATACCCAGGTTCTGCCATTCAGCGACGCAAGACAAGTTCATTGTGAAGCCCAACAATACACAATGACATTCATCACCGACTTCAATACCTGCACCACATCATGTTTGCTTGGTTATGTCAACCCATTTGGCCAACCACTTGTTAAGGTTGGCTACTCTCTTATGAAGAGATAAGCCCCAACATTTCATTTGTTCTTAAGCTAAAATTTAAATATGTTTTTAAAAATTAGTTAGGAACGTTACTTTGATTTTTGTTATAAACATTAAATTGATTAGCTTATGTTGTGCTAAAATATCTATAGGCCTTGTTGGATTTGAATTCACGTCGATTTGTACAAAACTTGCACTTTTTGTTCCTAGGCATGAGGCAGAGTGTTATTTTCCAAATTCGAAGACACAAGTTGATTCATATATATATAAACATCTTTCATGCTTGATATCCCACCGTATGATATAAACTTTTCATTTTCTTAACATAATTCACAAGTAGCTTATTTTAATAGTTAATTTCTCATTCATCATTCAACCATTTTGAGCATATGATATACCGTTATAAAGGTCTCATGGAGTAAAACATAAAATCATAATTTTATGATTCGAAACTCCACCTTTATTCATAAAAAATATACCTCAAAGTTTTCAAATCCTTTAATATTACATAATTATATTGGGTATAGATTAAATTTAAAAATCAAATTAGATTAAATTCATAAAGAAACGTTAAAGTCTTTACCGTTAGATTTTTTTGGTAAACCTTAACATATCAGCATGTTTAAATGTTAGATTTTATTTTCTTTAAAATAACTAAAATTTACAAAATATACATACAAAAATTACTTAATTGAATGTATTTAAAATATACTTTCTCATATGGTTATCAATAATAAATATTGAATAATAATACGTCAAGTTGAAAATTTTGAACACGGGAAGGTAATTTTTAAACAAGTCCGACCTATCTTCCATTTCTAGTGAATTTCCATTAGAATTTACACAAATTACAATGAACATTGGAGTAAAAGCCGCTGCTTCAACTCTATTGACTGCACAAAACAGTAAAAAGTTACTACAATTACTTTCTACCCAGCAGACCAAAACAATTTGATGATTCATGTGCATCGTTCATCGTACTTTGCCGGCTCCACCAGAACTAATGCCGGCGATGACCAACGTCTTTCTTCTTCCATTTCTGATTGTTGAGAACGTGAAATTCAATGAATAATTTCAGTATATTTTCATTGCTTATTATTTCAATTACATTGCAACCAGCTTATATATAGAAGTTGTGCCTTCAAGTTTACTCAACCTCTCGTACAACTTTATAACATAATCTAACATCTCTCAACAACCATAACATCTCACTCACTCGTACAATAGGAGCACATGTACACAATCCTGCATATTCTAGAACACTGTGTATTCTGGAATACATATTCCAATACTGATCATATTGCCGACGATGACCAACGTCCTTCTTCTTCCATTCTTGATCATATTGCTGACTACCCTCCATTTTCACAAACTTGAACTTGTAAACACGTGTACCGGAGTCCCTTCTAATCTCTTTCGAGTATTTAGTCACCAAGTACAAGCCTTCATAAACAAATATATAGCCAGAATCATTCAAGTTCCCAGTATGATTATACCTTCGTATAACTCTCACACGCTTTCTGTCAATCATATTATTCACCAAGGCAATATTCTCACCTACAAGTTTTTGATTTTAAGTTTCTTCTTACCACCAAAACATAGGATTTTAGCCTTCACCGCAGTATGTAGACTCATTGGAAGAAACTTCACTCGTAACACTCTCGTATCGACCGAGTCGACAATGCTTGTAGCCCAGGTTCTACCATTGAGCGACGAAATACAATTTATTCCTCTGTGAAGTTCATTGTGAAGCCCAACGATGCATAACTCTCCTCTCCAATTGAATTCATCATCGATTTTAATCCCTGCAACACATCCTATTTGTTTGTTAGTGTTAACCCATTTCGCCAAGCAACTGAGAAGGCTGGTTACTCTCTCTTATGAAGCACTAATCCCGAAGATTTCGCAATTTCTGGGCTCATCCCATGATCTTTTGAGACCTTGTCACGTAATCCCTTGACCACCCTTAACATTCTGTAACATCTCAGAGCTTCATCGATATCCCTACGAATGTCGTACCATTCTTGGGTAAAAATACTCCTTTCTTTAGAACAAATTCCTTTGGAATGATCCTTAACATGCTGTATTCTTTTGCCGATATGTCCTGTTTGCTTGAATCTTGGAAAGGATCCTTTTTTTACTGGGTTTGGACGTGATGCCACCATGGTTAGTCCTGGTAAACGGGCCCCAAAAGAAAGTTAAAGAAAATAACAGAAGAAGAGGGCAATAACTCCATAGCAACACCAAAGAAGAAGAAGTAGATGGTAAAACAAGCCAAAACTCACACTTGAGAATGGAAAGCAAGAAACTCTGAAACAAAGTTGAAGAGATGAAAAAATGAAGACTACAACGCAAAAATAAACGTGCAGGAAATTACCTGGAAATGACAAAGGTTTCAACTTTAATAGGCAAGAAGCACGAGAGAAAGCAAAAGGGAAGTAAAATAGAATATCACCTGAGAAAATTTTAGCAAGGGTGGAGAAATTGGGTGTTGAACTTGAAATGTAGCAGTGTTGACAGGGGAATGATGGAGTCATGGAGGCGAACGGTTAGATTGTTTACAGTTGCCACCTTCAAATTTTTGAAATGGGAGTGGTTTGAGAATGGAGGGTGATTTGAAAAGACGTGGTAAGTTTGTACTTTAATTTAAATTAATTTTTATATTATAAAAAAGCAAAAAATATAAACGTTATAGAAAATTAAAAAATAAACTTTATAGAAAATCAATTGTGAGTTTAACGGGAAACAAGTGTTTATATTATATTTAAAATTAATTTAAGTGTTTAAATATTTTTCGTTAAAATTAATATTTTATTACTAATAGTAGATTTTTTGAGTATATTATCGGGAATGTCATTACCTCCATTCCCTTAGGTATTGTAATATTACCGGCGTTTTGGACTAAAATGCCCTTAAATTTTTATTTTTTTTTCCAAAATATCATTCTTCTGTCATTGAATAATAAAAATTCTACGAATGTTAAATTACAAATTTATCCTTAAATTATTTTAGATTTACAAAAAAAATTATATAATTAAAATTTTATATGAAGTTCAGGAGTTAAAAAAAATTTACCCTTTAATTAAACATTTTTTATATTTTTAATTTTGTAAAAAAAATTATATAAATATTATGAATTTAATTTTTTAAAGAAAATATATAAATATTTTACAATTTGTAATATTATACAAATATATAATAAGAATAATTTGGTCAAATATACATTCCAATAATCTTTTATTCCTTTAACCAAACACGGTAATCTTACATTACTGCTAAACCAACCAAACACAAAATACAACATTCTCAGTAATCCTATTCCCTGGTAATCTTTTATTCTCACTGATAATCTTACATTCCGCGAACCAAACGCACCCTTAGATGTTAGAAATTATAAAAAAAAAGTATTGATTTTGATAAGTTAAAGATAATTTTTAAATTTGATATAATAGTAAAAAATTATTTTGGATTAAATTTATATAATTATTTTTTAAGTTTTTAACTCATTATTTTTTAGTTTTTTTAAATTTGGTTATGATGATGTGACATAGACTGTTTAAAAATTATGTCACGTAAATAAAAATGCATCTTACAAAACAAATTTTTAAAAGGTGTTTCCTAAATGACATATCTTTATCAAAAGGATATTATTTTTATCGATAATTTTATTTAGTTATATTTAGTGGAAAAAATTGTTTTAGATATTATTTTCATAAATAAGTGGTGATTTTATCGAAGAATTACCCTAACAGGAAATAATTATCTGTCAGGCAACGTTTCGTTAAATTTTATCAATTTAGTACCCTATCTGACAATGCACAGATCGTCATCCGCGCCTTTGCGAGGTTTCGTCCGAGCTGATGCTACTTCATGCCTTATCCGAGCTGGCGCCACGTAAGGACAGGCGCGGATCGCCATCTGCACCTTAGCATTTTAAAAATTAAAAAAATAAAACTATTAGGATTAACATCGTAATTTAATACATATTAATTTCATGAGTTGAAGAGCTTAATATGGTTAGCTTATATTGACATATTGTAGTGTTTAGGTTATATTTCTTGACAATGTAAGATAAAAACTAAAAGATGTATTTCTTTATGGACGTATTTACATGTATTTATATTATCTTTAGTTCGAAATATTAAAAATATAAAGCAAAATTTACGTAAAAAAAGGATAGTTCATATATTATTATTATTATTTATTTATTAAGTATTGATGGACATATCTTTCACACATTCATGTTATTATTATTGATCGATGTTTGGTTTATGATTTAACATGTACAACGCACATATAATATTTTTAGAAAAAATTCAATATTCTTAAGAGAGTTTTTGTGTTCTTTTTCAGTTGTTAAAATTACAATTCTTTTAAAGAGTTATTTATTATTCTCATTTCTCCTCAAAGTTTTCGAGAAGAGTAATACTGGTAATTTCAACTTCAAAATTGAATGTATAAATTATGAATGATCACGTTAATATCAAGGGGTAATACCCATTTTAAGAATTATACTAATTAAGACGATTTTATTTCTAAGAAAATAATTCTTACATGACACAATCAAATTTTATTTTATTTTAATTTATTTATTTCTTGGTCGGGACTAAGAAATAAATTACCAGTAATATTATATTTAGAAATATCCATAAAATAATCTAGATATTTGTAATATTTGATATTATATATAGAATTTTCTATAAAATAATTTAGATATTTTAAAGATTAAATGAATAAATATTGACATGTGTTAACAATTAAATGATCACTAAAATTTATAAATAGGGTGAGATTTATCATTATAAAAAGAGAAAAAGGGAAAATAGTGTCAAAATTGTGAGCTAAAGCAATAGAGCTTAGAGGTAGATAAGAGAAAAATAGTGATGTGAGTGTACAATATTGTAAATGCGTTTTGAAATACCTAAATTTTGTCTATCCTATCTTTTTTATTTAAGTTGATTTTAAAGCACAAAATATCATCCGAGTTGCAACGAATTTCCAAACGGGATCCGAGCATTTCCAGGTTAATATGTCTTTTGAAACGAGATCGACTTTCAATTTGTTTTCTAATACATTTTGAAACGTTTCAGTTGGACATCGAGAATTCAGTATAATTATTTTAACTTAAGATAACGCATGTAGAAAATTCAATACAAGCACAATACGAGAATTTTAGTTAATTATTTTATTGATTATTTGTAATTAAATTTAACTTTAGTTTTTCTTTAGTTGTTTATGGTAATTTAAGATTATTATTATTATTTTAAAGATTTATTTGTGTATCTAGCATTAATGAGAAAAATACTAAGTTTTGCTTTTAGGGGGTGTTTGATTTAAGGATTGTGGACATTCTCATATTTGGTTGGTCGGGACCGGGAACCTCATTCCCGGTAATATTTTATTACTAATAGTAGATATTTTGGGGTATATTATCGAGAATGTCATTACCTCCCTTCCCTTAAGTATTGTAACATTACCTACGTTTTGGACTAAAATGCCCTTTTTTATTTTTATTTTTAAATATCCTTCTTCTGTCATTGAATAATAAAAATTCTACGTAAGGTAAATTACAAATTTATCCTTAAATTATTTTAGATTTACAAAAAAAAATCTATAATTAAAATTTTATATGAAGTTCAGGGGTTAAAATTTTTTTTACCATTTCATTAAACCTTTTTTATATTTTTAATTTTGTAAAAAAATTTATATAAATATTATGAATTTAATTTTTTAAAGAAAATATATAAATATTTTACAATTTGTAATATTATACAAATATATAATAAGGACAATTTGGTCAAATATACATTCCAATAATATTTTATTCCTTTAACCAAACACGGTAATCTTACATTCCTGCTAAACCAACCAAACACAAAAAATAACATTCCCAGTAATCTTATTCCCTAATAATCTTTTATTCCCTGATAATCTTTGATTCTTACTAATAATCTTATATTCCGTGAACCAAACGCACCCTTAAGGTTCTTTTGAAGACCTATAGATATACACTCTTCTTATATAATGAAAGGGAAAAAAAGGAGAGTGCCCAAAAACATTATAATATGAGAATAGAAGTAATAAAAGATAACTTTTGTTTCAAGTTATTTCTTTTTTATTTTTGGCTTTTACCCTTATTGCTTCAATTGGTTTTGGTTTTATTTTATTTTTCTTAGATAAAGCCTTAATTTTAGGCTAGTTTCTTTTAAATCTTCTATTAGCTTAATTAGGAAGATAGTTAAAATGGTTTCGTTTGTGCTTGAAGTTTTATTTTAATTATTTAAAACTCATCATGGTTAAATATTAGAGCTTCAATTTTAGGATTAGTTTTATTAAGTCTCTTTAAATTCATAATTTGACACTTTAGTCAGTTGAAGTCTTAATCAACTCACTTAGCTTAATTATGTTCGATAATTGAATGTTTGATTGCATAATTCAGTTTCAAAAAATAAATGCAATGTTCATTTATTAGAGATTAATAGTTTATCATCAGTTTATACTCGAGTGTGACCATTATTATTTTCTGAAATAAATTAACACCCATTTTAAATATGCGCATCATGATTTCAAAATTAAAACAATGTTTATTTATTATGATTAATGATAAAATCTCTGCTTATGCTTGGGAATGGTTATTGTTGTTAATTCCTAAATAAATTAATATCTTTTTTAAATTTGCATACATAACGGATTATGAATTAAATAAAATCTCGAAGTCATAATTTCCAATTTCAAAATAATGGTAATTGACTATGTATCAATTATGGCAGTGTGGGGTGTTAATCATTCTCCATATGTAACTGACTCCTGAATCTATTTATAATTTCGCATATCAAAACTGATATTTTAGAAAATTAAGATTTTATTAAAATTACATGTTTTTATGTGGCCCAATTCCATTTTAAAAATGATTGGCAGCAACTCTCATTTTTTATAATATTTTTGAAACACATCATCGGCCTAAAAAAGTCATTATGACATATTTTATATTAATGAAAGTATTTTCTTCTCTTAAGTCCCGATTAAGACTTGGTTTGTTTTAAATTTCCAGTGTACTTGTATTAGTTTTAAATATATGCTTGACTCTATCGCCTCAATAATATATAGTTGGTTGTTGACTGAATGATATATGATCGATCATGTTACCTAAGTATTATTATGCAGTAAGAATTTATAAATAAAAGGCTAACCAATGTGATAGAGAGTTAGCGTTGTTGAATATTCAAGGTTGGCTGGCAAGGAATTCAAAGTTGAAATTGCATGGGGCGGCTGGAAATATGGGCGGCAAATTAGGCAGCTAATTTTGTTGAATATTGTAATATAATTAATTATATTTTAATCCCTGTATACTTTAGTGTATTTACAAGATTAGTCCTTAAGCTTCAACTATAAATACCCTACCCCATTTAGCTTCAAAATCATCCCAAATCATTTATTTCTCCCAATACTAGAGAGCTTTCTTGTGAGTAGTGAGTGTTTTGTAAACACCTGTAAATTTTCTCTCTTAGTAAAAGATCTGCAGCAGTCATGAGATATAGGCATAATTGGCTTAACTCCGTTATCAATTTCGGGTTTTATTTTTTCGCTTTTATTTCGCATTCTCACTAATCTGGTTATATGGAAATTACTCGTTACTCGTTTTATTTCCCAACAACTGGTATCATGAGCTTTTGGTAATGAATTTTGTCAATTTTTCTGCAAGGTTACTATTCATGTAAATAGTGAAATTTGGTCACCGATACGAGCTTGTCGATGGAGGTGTTCTAATACACGGTGGTTTGCAGAAATTGTCAGAAACGATCCAAACAAAGCCAGATTCGAGTGGGAGTAATGGTTGCAGAAGAAGGGAATGTGAAATTTGAGAAGTTGAATGGTGCGCTCAAGACCTTCTTGGAATGACTTAGACCGTAGGTAATGCTCGGGGGAGAGCAAGGTGATGCCCAAAGACTTTTGGAGGCCATAACTGTAGCCGGAAAGCTGACTAAGCTTGCAAGTGACAAGCCAAGTAGCAATGTGTCGTCCATGCCCATGCCCAGAGATAGTGGCAATAATGGGGGAGATTGAGAAAAGGTGCAGCGGAGAAAAGGTAGAGAAAGCTCTTCGAATGGCCAATGTGATCCATCGACTGTTAATAGCCAAGGAAAGCCATCGGGAAAAAATGGCAAGGCTAAGTCCGGTGTGAAGAAGAAGAGGAGCAAGGAAATGAAGTGCTACTTCTGTGATGGTCCTCATTTGGTTAGAGGATGTCCCTAGAAGCGTCGCCTTATAACCATCATGAAGAG
This sequence comes from Hibiscus syriacus, assembly GCF_006381635.1. Classification (NCBI taxonomy): domain Eukaryota; kingdom Viridiplantae; phylum Streptophyta; class Magnoliopsida; order Malvales; family Malvaceae; genus Hibiscus; species Hibiscus syriacus. The sequence continues at coordinate 4,859,274 of NW_024062795.1, forward strand.
GATGGGAGAAGGAGAAGTAGCGGGAATTGGCGCAGTTGCAAGTGTTAAAGTTGCCAAGCTAGGGAAAAGACTTGGTTCGATTGAGGGGATCAATGCGGCCAAGCAAGGAACAAGACATGGTGTGACTACAAGTTCTCAAGTAGTCAATCCAATATCAAAATGTGACGAGACTGCAGGTGTCAAAGAAGTCAAGCATAGGAAAGGACCCGGTGCGATAGCAAGAGATAAAACCGTCAAGCTGATAGTGCAAAGTGAGCAAGTCTGCTCACACAATATGTCAGGATGGAGGCGTGGTCCAAGTTGAGGCGTCTCAAGCATAAAGGGACACTTAAGGAGTATGTGAGTCGATTCAGAAGACTCATGCTCAAAGTCCCAAGTTTGACAGAAGAAGATGAGTTCTTAACCTTCATGTTCGAATTAAAGCCATGGGCGAAGAAAGTGTTGGAGCGAAGGGAAGTCAAGGAATTGTCTAAAGCCTTGAAACCGCTGAGTCTATCAAAGAATTTGGAGTCAATAAGAACAAGACTTCCAAAGCAAAGTCAAAAGTCGAGGGTAGAGGCAAAAGATTCCGTAATGAAGGCAAGTCAGAGGATGAGGAATATTGTTCCTCGAGTGACAGAGAAAATCCACTCAATGATGAACCAGATGGTGAGTCTGTGGATGATGTATGCAGTCTTGGCACAAGTTCGAGTGTCAAAGATGCTAAGTCGAGGGTAAGAGTCAAGCAAATGAGAGGGCGCAAACTTAAGATGCCAGAAGTGTTGCAAGATTACCCGAGGGGAGCCAAGTCATCCAAGGTGATGGATGAGCCCAGGATCGAGTTGTCCAGAGAAAAGGATGAACCCAGGATCGAAGAGGCGTTGAGAGTTGGCTCAATAAGGTTCATTTCTGCCAAGGCGAGTAGAAGCCAAGTGAATGAGGAGTTGTCCATGTCCAAAGAGTTTGTCGAGCATGTACGTGTAGAGAACATGGCTTTAGAGACCATCATAAGAGAAAGGTCGAAGCAGGGGCTTGCCGAGGATGTTCAAGTGAGGAACAATCCTTCAAAGACTAGTGGACAAGAGTAGAAGGGAGCCAAGATGTTGAGGGACAAGGCAACCATGGAGAAACTGCCCAATAACAAGTGGGTTTACAAAGCAGTGATTACAAACAAACTGAAGTTGTGTTCAGCTTCAGTTGGCATGCTACAAGAACAAAATTAGAAATACTGCTGCATTGATCGAGGTGTGAAGACATATTAAAATCAACCTTCAAGTAGAAGATTGTTGAATATTCAAGGTTGGCTGGAAAGGAATTCAAAGTTGAAATTGCATGGGGCGGCTGGAAACATGGGTGACAAATTAGGCAGCCAATTTTGTTGAATATTGTAATAGGGTTAATTACATTTTAATCCATGCACAATTTAAGGTATTTACAAGATTAGTCCTTAAGCTTTAACTATAAATACCCTAATCCATTTAGCTTCCAAAATCATCCCAACACATTTCTTTCTCCCAATACTAGAGAGCTTTCTTGTGAGTAGTGAGTGTTTTGTAAACACCTGTAAATTTTCTCTCTTAGTAAAAGATCTGCATTAGTTCGGAGACGTAGGCATTATTGGTTGAACTTCGTTATCAATTTCGGGTATTATTTTTTCTCTTTTATTTCGCATTCTCACTAATCTAGTTATAGGAAAATTACTCGTTACTCGTTTTATTTCCCAATAAACGTAGTATTAATAATATATATTGGTTATTCTATAGTTGTTATTCCTTAGGTTATGAGTTCGAGCATTAAAAATGTCAACGGTATTCTGAAAACTTACCGAAGAATGAAAAAGTAACAACGCATGACTTCGTGATAGAGTTGTGAGACTTCTTAGTTTTTGGTAACACTACTAGGAAAATAAGATGTATTGTCGGGATTAAAGTCGATACCAACTCATTCAAGGGGTAAGTCATATATTACTTTCTACCCAGCAGAAGAAAACAATTTGATGATTCATGTGAATTGTTCATCGCACGTTCATATTGCCGATAATCTTTCATTTTTCTAGTTTATTTAATTTTGAAATTGCAATAGATCTAAAAAAATATTTAAATTAAAAATAATAAATTATGATTTAACTTTTCTAGATTCAAAATTAGACAGGACCTAAAAAGCAATAGTACTCTATGAAAATGGGCTAGGATCTAATACATCTAAATTAAAAAATAGAAATACCTAAGGGTGTGTTTGATTCACGGAATGTAAGATTATCAGTTGGAATAAAAGATTACCAGAGAATATGATTACTGAGAATGTTATATTTTGTGTTTGGTTGGTTTAGCAGGAATGCAAGATTACCGTGTTTGGTTAAAGGAATAAAAGATTATTAGAATGTATATTTGACCAAATTGTCCTTATTATATATATATTTTTTAACAAATTGAAAAATATTTATATATTTTCTTTAAAAAATTTAAATTCATAAAATTTATATAATTTTTTTATAAAATTAAAAATATAAAAAGGTTTAATGAAAGGATAAAATTTTATTTTAACACTGAATTTCATATAAAATTTTAATTATAGATTTTTTTTGTAAATCTAAAATAGTTTAAGGATAAATTTGTAATTTAACATTCGTAGAATTTTTATTATTCAATGACAGAATAAGAATATTTTTGAAAGAAAAAAAATTAAGGGCATTTTAGTCTTAAACTCCGGTAATCAAATAATACCTAAGGAAACGGAGGTAATGACATTCTTGGTAATATACCCAAAAAAATCCACTATTGGTAATGTAAGATTACCGGGAATGACATTCTCCCAACCAAACACACCCTAAGGGTGCGCTTGGTTCAAGGAATGAAATATTACTAGTGGGAATAAAAGATTACCAGAGAATAGGATTACTGAGAATGTTATATTATTGTATTTGGTTGGTTTGGCAAGAATGTAAGATTACAGTGTTTGGTTAAAAGAATAAAAGATTACTGGAATGTATATTTTACTAAATTGTCCTTGTTCTATATTTATTTTTTAAAAAAGTGAAATTCTAAATATTTAAATAAAAAGTAATTATATAAAAATTCTATTTATTGATAATATATTACTTGAGTATTTAAATATATCATGTATTATTTTAATTAATATTAATATTAAATTTTACATAATTTATGTAAAAATATATTAAAATTTTACATCAACATTTAACTAAATGTTTATATTGTGAAAATTCTTCATAGATATTTATAATAATAAAAAGATGTAAATTATTTTTGTTATCTAAGATATAATATTTATTATATCTTCCATATATAATAATTTATTTATTTATCTTTTATATTTATACTTAATTCTGCATACTTTATCATTATTATTTATCTAATGAATTTATATTACAAAAACATAATTCAAATAAGTAAGAAAATATAACACTAAAAATCATATTGTCTATAATTTTATATTTCATCGTCATTCATTATTATCTTTGCTAATATTTTAATAAAATTATTAATACTCGATCCTAATTTGATTTGTACTTAACTCTTGATTACGAAAAGTAAGCAACCCAATAATTCATGATTCCCAACCTGTAATTTGTCTCCGAACATACAAAAACCGATAGAGGCCAAACTTTGAACATACTAGACTGTTAATTTCTTTCATCAATAAATGCTTATCTACATCCACATTTAAGCTATAATCAATCACATAAATAAAGGTTCATCAAGAAATATAATCTCAATATTGTAAACATAAAACTAACGTAAATCACTTGCAGAGGAATCAAGCCTCTTGCAAAAGCGTTTCACTGTTTCAGCATTGAACCAGTTCTTTTTCATCAGCAGTGTAAAATGGGCAATTAGTACTTATAATCCACTGTAACATCCGCAATACCGGGTTAGTGACTAAATTGAAAAGTTTCAGAATTTGGTGATCAATTTAGGAAAAATTGAAAAGTTTAGGGATTTAAAGTGTAATATTTTGATAGTGGATTAAATGGTAATTATGGAAGAATTGAAAGGGTATTATGGTCTTTTTATATAAAAGATATTTATCTCTTATTTAAAGAGAGAAGCTTATGGGTGAGGAAGTATCTGGAAAGCTTCATTCTTCTTTTTTTCTTCTTCCTGTTGGTTTACTTCATAAGGGTGAGTTTAATTTCAGCTTCTTAATTCTTGAATTTATAAATTAGTTTTGATTCTTTGGGTATTAAATAAGCTTAAGGAAAGCTTATATGAGATTTAAACAATAAGATAAAGGAATTAAGAAGGAATTTGTAATATGAGTTTTAAGATGAAATTTTGATATGGTATGGTTGTTGAAGTTTTATTGATGAATTTGACTTGTCATCAATCTAATTAAGAAGTATGAAGTGTTAGAATTGGAATTAGAACATATTGAAAATTTAGTGTGATTCTTGAATGCCATGTAAATGATGGAAATTTGGGTTTAAAGAAGTGATTATGGAATAGAAATGAGTTTAAATATGTGTATGGAAGTTAGGAATATTAAAGGAAGTAAAATATGAAGGTTTAAGCTGAAATGAAGTGAATTTCGAGCTCAAAAATATGATTTCTGGGCAAGGGGAATCGGTACCCATTCAAGAGGAACCGATACCCCTTCAAACGAACAAAAATTTCCATAATGTCATGAGGGAATCGATACCCCCATAGTAGGGAACCGATTCCCCCTAAAGGAAAATTGTAAATATTGGTTTAATAAGTTCGTTTAAGTTGCTAGTATCAAATTACAAGGTGTAGGTATCTAATAATTGTCTTAAAATGTATAATTATGTAGATTCAGAGCCTAAACGAGTTCCGGAATCATTGACAAGTAAGATCGATAAAAAGGGAAGATAAGAGATTGGAATGGACTAGTGAGGCCAGGTGAGTGCATACAAGTTAGTTTATGATGTTTAATGGAAATAAGACTTGCGACAAGTCTATTTCCTATATTAGAATGCATTAATTTATGATCATAGGCATATGTTTGATTTGGGTATGTGATATATATTACAATATGTGTTAAATGATTGTGTGAATACATGTATTATGATAAGTATAGGAATTAATATGAATGGTCTATATGATTGCATGGGAATGTGAAATAGGTTATATGATAGGTGACCATACATGTTAATAGTATACGTGATCAATTATAAGAATTAATATAATAGATTTATATGACTACATGAGAAAGGCGATGAGTTAAATAAGATTAGACTATAGAGTAATATGAGAATAATATATTAGTGAATGGAATTGAGTATAAATGATGATACCAAACCATAAGATAAGTATTTACTTATAGGATAATATGATATTATATGAATATAATATATAACTTTATGAGGAAGAATTGGGTGTTATATGATTTAGGTATGAAAATGATCTATGCGTAAGTAAATTACGTGATTATGTGACTATGTGTGAAATAGAGTAAACTAGGTAAGTATAAGATATGTAAATATATGGCTATGGAACAAAGTATGTAATAATACAATGTTATTTGATTTATGATTTTGATATGTGCATGGATACATGAAATGGATATAGGTTATTATATATGTTACATGATTATATGCATGTGTGATATATGCTATGAGACATGCCCAATGTGAAATGAAATAAGCCAAGTGACTATATGAAATATGTGATTGTAAGATCAATGATTACATGTACATGTGGTACGTGACAGAAAGGAAATGATATGAATAAGTGAAGTGAAATGATATAAATGACAATGCCCATGTTATGTGTCATGAGAGCTAGGGGTATAGTTGGCATGCCAAGAGTCGAGGGTCTATGTGGTCCTTCGGGACATATATGTATTCTTTAGAACATGTGTGAAGTCTGGTGAGACACATACTTGATCCTTGGCATATGTATATGATTCTTAAGGAATGATATGTGGTCATTCGGGACATATATGTATTCTTTGGAACATGTGTGAAGTCTGGTGAGACACATACTTGATCCCTAGTATATGTATATGATTCTTAAGGAATGATATGTGGTCCTTCGGGACATATATGTATTCTTTGGAACATGTGTGAAGTCTGGTGAGACACATACTTGATCCCTAGTATATGTATATGATTCTTAAGGAATGATATGTGGTCCTTATGGACATTATTATATGGCACTACGGTGCAATTCTACGCGGCACTACGGTGCAATTCTATGAGGCACTTCGGTGCATTTATATGAGTTGTGGTGACAGCATTAGTGCACAACCTCCATAAACTCACATATCTATAGTTCTCACATATGTACATGGGCTAATCAAGAGATATAAACAAATATATGTTAGTGATATGATAAATGTTATAGAAATGATATGATGTTGTGTGTGTATAGTGTTTGATTGAAAAGGCTAAGCATAAAAGTATGTGATTACATGATGAACTATTAATGATGAGTTATGTGTATGTATGTATTTACTGTAATTAATCTGATATGATTTTATATGATACGAGGAAATCATGTAATTTGATATAACATGATAGAACAGAACATGCATGTATTGATATATGTTATAAAGTGCATTATAAGTTTTTATGCCTCACTAAGTCTTCGACTTAGCGTGTGATTGTTTCACACGTAGGGTACATAAGCAAGAAGAGAAGAGAAGAAGAGTAATACAGGTCAGCATCTCCCTTACAAGATTTCAGATCAGAAAATAGATGAGTTAAATGATTTTTGTTATTTTGAATATAGTTGGCATGTACTAATTGATTGAGTTAAATATGCTCTGATCGATTTTGGTTATTGTGGTCAATTTATGTAACTAAACCACTTTTACTTTAATGAAATGTTTAAATTTTCTTTGAATTTTGTCAAGAGTCAAAGTTTGAAAAGTCAATGTGACACCTCGGACTCGTATCCGGGTCGGGTACGGGTTGGGGGTGTTACATCCACATTTGAAAAAATATGCTTCATAAATGAAACGAGATTCGTACAAAGAGTTCATAGATGTTGATCTACATTCACATCTAAGCTAATCGATCACATAAAAAAAGCTCATAAAAATGTCATTTCTAAAGTTAATGAAAATCACATGCCGGAGAATCGAGCCTCTCACAAAAGCGTTCCACTTCTTCAGCACTGAACCAGTCCTTTTTCATCTGCAAAGTAAAATAGGCAATTTGTACCTCATCATCATACTTATAATCCACAATCGAAAAAAAAATACACTTTTTACACTAAACGAGGAATGTACAAAGTAAGGGCAGCCTTCAATGCTAAAGTTCTCCGGGGCGCTTTCGACAAATGACTTTATGAAATAGAGAATAAAGTTCCCACATTCTTTACCATTTCTTTGTTGTGGCACTTGAAAAGATCAAGGGTCAAACAGAGACATAACAGACGATCAAACAATATCAACATTTTGTACTGTAATCACCTTAGGGACCAAAAGAGGAATTTGATAAATTGTCTGTTTATTCTCAGGCCTGCCTTCATCTTTATAAATGTTGAACACGAAACTGCTAGCAAGAAATTCATATTGAATATTAGAAATTGTGGCAATTTTACTCGGCTAGTAACACGAGTTATGCAAATGAGTAAATATATTTTCTTATATTCGGTTCGTATCAATATGTTATTTGTCACAACCCCAAGATATGATCATAGTTGTAGAGTTTACATTGTATGGCATGTTGGCATGAAAGCATATTTCTGGCCATTTAACAATGTAAGACAACCAATACATGGCTTAAGGGAAAACATACCGGTTCACATCGGGCATATTTAGAATGGAAGCAAAGAACTTTTCCAGGGTAGATATCACTACAGCTTCGATCATCCCAGGTTCCTCCTTTTGTAATTTTGAATCAGTCACTGCACTTCCTAATCCATTTACTAAATAGCTCTGTTTCTTCAGTTTAGCAACAGTTATACCGGCTGCCCAGACCTGCAATGAAAAGAATACGCGACTCATCAGTATTTCCAGTTTCCAGAACAAGTATATAATTTATCCAAATGAAATTACAAAGTTCAAAGTTGGAACAATGAACCTACGATCTTATACACCAACAAACAAGCTCAAAGAATTTTAATTATGTTTTTTGTTTTAATGCTAGAGATGCTATGTATGATTTCCCAGATTTTTGAAAACGAAAACGACAGTCAAGCTTAAATATTGCAAGTGTTCTAGGATAAGGTGAGATCCATTTTCTTCCCTCCGGATGATAAACCATCAATGAAGCTTCCATTCAATGATACCGATAGGGCTAGCGAAAAGCAAAATAGTATGATAGAGCTCTAAACAAACTTGGAATAAGTAAATATATAAAAAAAATGTTGAAAGCTTATTATTCAAACATCCCGAGGACGGACATAAGCATTCCAGTGTCTTTTATACGGCTAGTAGTACATAAATCTAAGATTTACAATTGAGTAAACAAAGCACAATACATGGATGTTAATTTGATAGCGCTACCACACGTAGAAATTTCCTAATGTTCACAACTAGAATCTGGATTCATTTCTCATTCTCTTGGATAAAGGCAATATGAATCACAGTCCATCAATTTGAATTTGCATAAGCTTGAATCATTGTAGTTTCATTGTACGCCATTTAAGACCAAATCTTCAGTAAAATCAACTAAATAACTCAAGTTCATAAACACAAAAACCCAAAGTCTGGATCTTATTAAAATTCCATTGCATGTTACTTATCTGAAATTCATAATTTGAGATAAAGATCACAACTGAAATTCACAAGACAAAAACTATAATTATCATCAAAGCATCATAATTAGAACTCAAATAATCAACATACAAAAAACAAAACCTTAGGATTAAAAGGGTCAGCTGCTCCTGAATCAATAATCACCTCTTTTATTTTCTCTCTCAATCCAACTCTTCCCAGAAAACTATCAAGAAGTGAACCATATTTGCCCAAAAACAAAAAAACCCAAATTTTCTTTCAAAGATCAAAATTTGAAAACGAAAAAAAACTCAAATTCATTAAACTTACATCAACAAGCTAGTGTTGCTAAAAGCATGGAAAATGAAGCAACTTTGACGACCATCTTCCTCTTTCTCCAAAACCCACTCTGCCAACTCATTTCTCAGTTCAGATATACGCCGCTCGAGCCTTACATCGAGATCAAACCATAGCAATTCATTAACATCTACTGCAAAAGTAACCGCATGGATTCCTCTTAAATTGTGCCATTCAACGTATCTCTTTAAATGCTTGGTTTTAGCCCCCAAGCCATCCCAAAACAACCACCGTTAGCAAATAAAAATGTTGAAAATATCAACGCCATAAGCAAATACCTAAAAGGGAGATGGGAGACTAATACGCCAGGAGCAAAAATCAACGCCAAATGGAAGGAGAATAAGATTTTCTTTCAGTTAGAACCAAGCGGTGAGAGGGTATTTTAGACAACAATGAACAAAAATAAAAAAATACCTAAGGAGACGAGAATATAGAATATTTCTTAGTTATTGACAATACACACATACTTTAACTGTTTAAATTTAATATAATAATTAAATATTAAAGGGAGAAAAATAAAATAAAATTTAAAGATACAAAATTTGAGCATTTTGTTAAAAAATCAATCGATATTCAAGTGACAACTAATCACCCGATAGTTTTTACATTGGAAAGGGCGGTGCAAGCTATGTCTTCAAGAATCTCAATGCTAACTAGCTATAGGAAGAAACAGCCTGTGACAGACAACATAAAATTTAAATTACGGACATGTTTTTTGTTTGTTTTCTCTTCAATGTTTTTTTTATACCTCCAATCTTGTCATTGACCTAACATCAGTAAACTCTTATATCAAGTCGTATAGTAGTGTAAGATGGATCAAAGTCATTGACCAGCCTCAAACCCTCGGCTTCACCACCCTCCCCACTGTCAAGTTCAAAACCTCTCAATTTCCAAAGACAAATTGTTCATATAATAAATGCCAACAAAAATAAAATCTGTTTTTTTAACTCATAAATGAGAGTGTGGAGATACGCGTTGAGCATATGTTAACCTTGTTTTCTTCTCTTTATAAATCCCAGTTGGCTAGGGTTTCCTCAAGGCTCAAAAACAAACCTTGGGTTTCTTTTCTTTCTCTTTTCTTTATTTTCTCCCAAGTTTTTCGAGTGTTTTAGGGTTGTTTGTTTTCCGACATGAATCAATGGGGATTTTGAGAGGAATGTTGGTTGGCTCGATGCCGGGCTTCGACATCGTCGAAGTGAAAGTATCGGACCAGGCTTCATTCCCCTCAAACATTCTCATTTTACTGTTCTACTTATGGAATTAACGAAGCGAGAAAGTTGATGGGAATGTTGTTTGGATCGATATCATTTAGGTTTAGGACAATGAATTTTTCTTTTAGAAAGTTTCTAGGCTTATATGATATCGGACCAGGCTTCATTCCCGTCAACCAAACACTTCCTATGATCCGGTTGTGTTCCAGACATGAGAGATGAATGTTGGTCGGTTTGAAGTAAAGTTTTTAGGTAATGGAAATCAAGTAATTAACCGTTCTTTTTAAATGTGTTTGAGGTTTGAGTTTTGTATGGAAACCTTCTGACAGGCTTTCCAGTTGTCGAAGATGCTAACAAACACACACACGAGAAGATGGTTTTGACTTATTTGTTTGTGTTGACCATAACCATATTTTTTTTTCTTCTGTTTTCTATGGTTTTCGTGTTAGATTAATTATCTCTCGCATTCCCAGACAACTCACAGCACAAATCTGTGGTCTAATTTTTAATTAGTTAATAATTTCTCTTATTTTTTTAAAAAAAATTGACCATTTTAAATAAATGTAACCGCCCGTGTATTCATAGAGAAAGAGCAGCAAAATGTAACTGATGAATTTATTTCATTTGAAAATGCATATACAAAGAGGTGATATAACAATTTATTGATTGACTTATAGAAAGAATTGTGATTCTATCTAAAAATTTTAGTTTCAAACATTGTGTTTATATGGTGGTTGTGAAGATGTACATATGGTGTTTCCTTCGAGTGTTGTGACTACTTTAAACTTTTTCGGTGTTGTCTTCGAACATTGTGTATTTGTGTATCTGTCTAGATACTAGGAAATAAAAAGATAAACTTTGAAAATGATTCGAGTTTTGATTAAATTATGTGATAAATATGTGTTTTTACATTCTACCTTACTTGATATGTGTTCAAATTGTTTTTACTGATTATCTCAATAAACTTTAAGCTCGTTAAGTCGTTTTCAATGTCATTACAAGACTTATAGGTAAAGTTCGAATTGATTTATGATAATATCACCTCAAAATCACAGGCCAACCATTTGTATATGTAAATATTCGTTTTTACAACGTCTAGAGCATAATCATAGAATCATTTTCGTAATACTCTTTTAAGCATCGGTGTGTATTTTAAGTTATTCGAGTTATGCTTCTTCATGCTTAATATGTAGTGAGGTTAATGGTTTGTGTTGCTTTGATTGAGTTTAGCATGATGATGATTTCTGTGCGAGGAACATAATTCATGTTTTGATTACTTAGAATGTCAAAGTGATTAAACTAACTGCTAGCTTGAGCATGATGAGAATTGCTTGAAAAGTATGATATTTTAGGTTTGGTAACGTTGAGCTAATGTAAGCATGGTTGTATCTACCTTAACAATTGGTAAGCTTATGTTGTGTGCCAGCTTGTTTTGGATTGAAAGGCACGTTCCATGCATTTACCATTACAAAGATTATAATCCATTGAGAGGGGAATGTTATTATCTCTGGAGGATCCAAGTTCAAGCAGTTGTATCTGCATTATGTGTGTGCATTGTAACGGGCTAAGAAAATTATGAAAAGATATTACCTAATTACATTCTTTTCTAATACTTGCATCCAATCTATTTTGTCAACCTCAAATTACAGTTTTAAAATTAGATGCATTGTCTATCTGAAAAATCAAAGAAAAAAAAATGAAAAAAGTACTTAAAAATGTAATATTTTACCAGAAAAATACTTTTTTCTTCTGCAATTAGCCTCCCTTCTGCAAATTTTCTTAATAATACACATACAAACACTCATACATATATAATTTGATCAAGACCAAGGTTGAAAAATAACAAAGAAAAACTTCATTAATTCATGCAAGAACACTTAAAAACATCTGACAAGTTTATGAGAAAAAACCTCCATTATTCAAGGTTTCTGATCCTTCAAGTCCTTGACATAAGGCATATCTTCATCTTTGTGCTTGAGATTACTGTGGTATATTATAAAGCTATGTCTGCTATCGAAATCCTTGACAAAGTTGTTCATTTTCTTCCCAGAACCCATAGCAGAAGCTTGATCTTGATGTAAAAGACCTTTGATTGCTTCAGGCATAGATTGGTCCTTCATTAATTACACTTTTCCAGTACTCCCTTGGTTCCTTTCTTGCGTGGCTGAAGTTGGAAAACTATTCAAAAAAAAGATCAAAAACACTCATCAAAGATATAACCAAATGAAAACTGATATTAAACATTATTTAAAGAACTTAATAGGAAGATAATGGGCTGATATTTTTCTTGAAAGTCTGGATACCAGGAGAAAAAAGCAGAAAATCAAGATATTAAACATTGTTTAAAGAACTTAATAGGAATATTATTTAAAGTACTTGCGGCTTTGGTGCGTAGGTTTTCATATGTAGCAGAGTTAGCTTTATATGATGGCACTGTATGTGAAATTTTTATGGATATAGTTCCTCCAAAGTGCATCGATGACCTTGTCGCCGATGTGATACAGTCACTTTGGGTTAGAGTCCTAAAGAAAGGTCAATCATTCACATTGTCAACTATAGGCAAAGGAAAAAAGAAAAGGTCTATGTCCACTTTATGTTGATGATGGTATATAGTGCAATGTCCAAAACCTGTGTGCTGTATTAGATTCAATGAATATTAGGAAAGAATTTTAGGTGTATGGTAATGTAATCTTTCTGAGTAGACGCTTTTCACCTTTGTTGACAATTTTAGTGAAAATGAGTTGTGGAAATTGTCAATGCAAAGAGAGTGGAACCTGTGAAATTGCTGATATTAGTTAGGCATCTGCTGATTTATCTTTCAAAAGAAATGGTTTGAAGAAAGATTGCAGGCCTTCTTTACTGGCCAGCTTTTTTATGTTACTTTAATCATTTGAGTTGAAGAAATCAACGAGGTTTTCAGTGCTATATGATGATGAAATCTCGATGAAACATGCATATAATTCATAGTCAACTCTTTTTGCAGAATTTCTATCCCACTATCGCAACATATGGCAAACGGGTATAATTTCGTGAATTTCGCACCGCACCCGCTTCACTTGGGGCGGGGATAGGTATAATTTTAGTGGGCAGTGGGCGGGTATGGATTTAGAAAGTGGTACCCGTCGCGGGTAGGGGACGGGTAATGGGTTTGAGACCTTACCCGCTCCGCATCCGCCCGCCCCGCATCCGCCCGCCCCACATCTGCCCGCCCAGCTAAATATTCATTAAATTTTGGACCATTATAAATTTAGGTGTAATCTAAGAAACTAATTTATAAATCATAATATTGTATACGATATAACTTGTAATTTAATCAAATATTAGGGATAAGTTTATGAATAAATTTTTTTTTCTTTCAAACCTCTTGTTACTGAGCCGATCTTTCAAACTTCTGGTATCTACTCTCCAGCTTATTCAGGTATGTTTCTTCCCTTTTTACTTGAAATTTAATTTTTGTAAGAGTCATTTTCGTAGTCATTTAATTTTAAGCTCCTCTGCATTTCGTTTTAAGAGTTTAATTTTTATTTGCTCATATTGATTTTTAATTATTTTTAGATTCATCTCAATGTTTGTTTTAAGCTTAATTTCTTAATGTTATGAAAATCAATATCTTGTCACACTAAGCACCCACGTTTTAGGCCAACAAAGTCATATTATTACTTCTCAAACCTCCATTTTTAGCGCCACTGAATAGAATTAAGTGTTTCACTCGTGCTTTCTCTAGTACTCTGTTTGGCTACGAGGGGAAAGTTGTGGAGGTTAAATATGCTAACTCTGAAATTGACTTTTTCAAATTCAAATATCAACCGAGTATTTTACAATTTTCTAATTTTTCGAAGTGCTAAAAGTATTTTAAATTAAAAATTGCTCGTAACTTCCGTTCTTTAATTACTGAGTTTCCTGGTCTTTACGTTTGTTGAATTTTATTTTATTTATTTCTAAAATTTTCAAATAGGTTACATCTTACATTTTCCTAAAACATAATCTTTGGAAACTAATCTTCTTTTGTACTTAAAAGTTTTTCATATGTTCAGAGATTCAATGTATTCCTTGTGCTTTATAATTTTCCCATGTTCTTGTCCCCGAAATTAAATTTATATTCTCCTTTCTGAAGAGCTGTTATTTTATGAGGTCTTAAATCATCTTAGTTTGCTTCGACAAAATTTAAATGTTCTCAGCTTTTGTTTTGGTTAAATTCGATGATATTTTCTCAGATTATAGGGAAATATAAATATATAATGTCCTTGAATCATATGCGTGTAATTCAATTGTCCTTTCCTGTTTTACTAAAAAAACATAGTATTTGTCATTTATGTTTATAGACTTTAATTATGTCTTTTATTATGTTGTTTTATTAGAATGATGATTGTAATACTGAAGTATCAGAAGTCACAAGTATTGCCTGAAATTTTAGAATGTTGTGCCTGAAATTTTAAAATGTTGTTCCAAAGAACAAAAACATTATGTGTTTATCATTTATGTTTCTAGACTTTAATTATGTCTTTTATTATAGTGTTTTATGTACTTTAAGATCTATATTAACACTTAACTCAGATAATCATTCGTTTATTTTTATTATGTTTCTTAATGGACGTGTTTGTTTTATGTTTGTTGCTTATATATAACTTAAGTTTGCTGTCAGGCGGGTCTAGCCGAGTACGTCTTTAGTGGGTAGTGGGTGTGGGGATGGATTTGAGAATGTACCCGCGTGGACGGGTGTGGATTTGAAAATTTTTACCCATCATGAGTGATGGGTGGATGGTGGATTGAAAAATATTAGATGATATGAGGATGGGGGAGATGATATCCGCACCCGACCCGCCCGTTTGCCATCCCTACAAACTTTCATGTTTTCTGGTTTTTTAGGTCAGTTTAAAATCCACCACTTCACTGGAAAAATCTATACTATATTCTATGAATTTATTCATTTACTTTTGTTGTAGTTTCTCCGGAATTTTTTCGTAATTCGTATTTTTATTGTTTTATCATTCCCCTATGGAAACTTTTGAAATTCCTGGAATTCTTTAAAGCTTTATATCGCTTCACCAGCTACAATCCTTTCAAATGATGATTGACAGACCTACATAATTTATTAGAACTAATCGCAACTCTTCCTTTAAATGAAAAAATAAATATTAGAAAACTGTCATAATCTCATTTCTTTCGTCAACACCTATATAGCATGTGATTCATGCCAAAGATGGAATGAATCAACATCAACATGATTATGCCTGATTATGGTCCATCAGCTAGATTAGTTGCCTTACAGTTTATTTAATTTCTAAAACTTGATATCCATGAAGCTGTTGAGGGACAACATTTAATTGGAGTGGGATATAATTCTCGTCTCTTTACATATACATATCACTCCAATTTTTTATCCCCCATGGTTGGTTATCCAGGCCAGTTACAGAAGATTAAATATGAAATAAATTGGGCTAATAAGCAAAACCCCAAATTGATCCATGGAGGGTTCTCCACGTGATATGAAGGCCCCTTCCATACTACCAATAAAATATAAATTTGTAGTTGCGGATCCATCATCCATGGAAGAACATTACTTCGATTGTAAAGTGGAAAAATTCCTTGTATGTTGGTTCTTCTGAAATGCGTAATAAGCTCTATTCTTCGATCTTTCCATCAATTATCATTCTTTCCCTCTTTTTCCTCTTCCTTTACTCCACTTTCCTCCCTCTTTATACCAATAACGACTCCTCTTCACTGCCCACTAAGAAGTTCCTTCCTTTATCCTCTTCTTCTACTTGTAACCTTTTTGATGGCAATTGGGTGTTAAACTCCACCAAAGCCAAGCCTTTCTACGATGAGACCTGCCCATTTCATAGAAACGCCTGGAATTGTCTTAACAACAAGAGGGACAATATGGGAATCATCAATTCATGGGAATGGGTACCCAAAGATTGCAACTTGGAGAGAATTGATCCCTCGAGGTTCTTGAGTTTGATGAGGAATAGGAATATTGGGTTTGTTGGGGATTCTTTGAATGAAAATTTTCTGGTGTCTTTTTTGTGTATTCTTAGAGTGGTTGATGGGGGTGCTAAAAAGTGGAAGAAAAAGGGAGCTTGGAGAGGGGCTTATTTTCCCAAGTATAATGTCACAGTTGCCTATCACAGGGCTGTTTTGCTTGCCAAATATAAGTAAGCTTTGTTTACTTTCATTGATAGTTTTTTCCCCCAAATTGATTGAAAAATGCCATTGATATAATTTTATGTCCTATTTGTTATATTGTGATGCTTAGAATTTCACAAAACCAGATAGCAAAAAGAAAGTTGCTTGCTGAAACTGTGTTAAGCAATGAGTAGGCCATGTTTATATCAATCTATTAGAGGAAACTGGTAAAATGAAGCCACTTCCATTAGAGCCTTCATTAATGTTGTCGTCATGAAACATTTTGCCTACACGTTATGTTGTTTAGTTTTAACTTCCTCTTGTTGACAACAAAATCTGAAAGTTTTGTTCTTCCAAGGTTTCACGGCAACGGCTCCCAGTGTTGTTGTTCTTAATTTTTTTATTTAGTGATTCTTGGAATTATGTTTTCCCATTTTAATGATGTAGACCATCATGGATTAAACTGCAAGTGGTGTTTTATCTGCAATGAGAATTGAAAGCCCTCATATTTTCATTCTCTGAAATCTTTTTCGGATACGGGATTGCATTGTAGTTGCCATGACCGATGAATTTTTGGTTGGGATGGCTCTCTTCTGATTATTCCACTTGCCAAATTCCCTCAGTATTGTCCTGTATGTTTTAATATTAAGATCTGAATTGGAATGTCGTATCAGAGTTGACATCACTGTTTTTACCAAACTGCTGACGACTTTGACATGTTGTTTTGATCGGGAAACCAGTTTCTGACTTGATTGTTAGCAAATTTTCTTTTCAATGCTATGACTTGGAACTATTTTCTTATTTTAGTATCAGTAACATATGTAATATGGATTCTTATGTTGTTTCATTGGTCTTTCTTTGTTGTATGTTTCACCTACTTTTGCATTACTGAAAAAGGTGGGAGCCAAAACAATCTGCAGTTTCTTCTCAAGATGAACTAAAAGGAGTATACCGAGTGGATGTTGATATTGTTGCAGATGAATGGAGCAGGATCACCGACTTCTATGATGTTCTCGTTTTCAACACTGGCCATTGGTAATTTCTTTCATCTAAATTATAGAAGATGTTGGTCAATTAACATCTCTCTTTTTGTTATTATTTTCTGTCATCATAAGGGCTTAATATATAATTTTGAAATGCTTTTCTGATGAAATGTAGAGTATCTTAATACATACATAACACACTTCCCTTCATTCATATGCCTATGCATGTGCGGCGCAGTTATCCTGGGCCATTCCTCTTCGAGAACATCCTGTGCTAACCTTTGATTTTATCTTTGATTAGGTGGGGCTATGATAAATTCCCAAAAGAGACTCCTCTAGTATTTTACCGGCATGGGCGACCAATAAATCCTTCCCTGGGATTATTGGATGGCTTTCAAGTGGTTCTTGAAAATATGGTTCACCACATTCAAAAGGAGGTTCCTAAGAAAACTCTCAAGTTCTGGCGGTTGCAATCGCCGAGACATTTTTATGGTGGCGAGTGGAATCAAAATGGTAGTTGCTTGTTTGACAGACCCCTTGAAGAAGACCAGGTATCAGTTGATAACTTTTAATCATTCTTCAGTTGCAATGTCAAGGTTGTTTTTTTTTTCAATACTCCATTTAGTTTAGTCACATGATATTGCCAACTCTAGTCTTTTTTAATTTCATTGGCATGCCTTGCATGACAATTCATCCAATGTTAGTATGGTTTAAAACAGAATCTAATATTGGTCTAATGAAAACCATTTTGAATTCTAAACCTATATTTGGAATGTGCACTGGTATATTTACATTGGATTCGATACTAATGCCTGGACAGCTTGACTTGTGGTTCAATCCCAGCATCAACGGAGTGAATAAAGAAGCAAGAACACTTAACCATCTAATTAAAGAGGCAGTGCAAGGCACAGATATTCAGGTGCTTGATCTGACTCATTTGAGTGAGTTCAGAGCAGATGCCCATCCGGCAATTTGGTTAGGACAGAAAGATGCCGTGTCGATATGGGGCCAGGACTGCATGCACTGGTGCCTACCTGGTGTCCCTGATACATGGGTTGATATACTTGTGCAACTAATCCATAATAGCTTCTAGACAGGATGACGAAATGTGAAGAGAATCTAATCAAGTTTTTTACATGTTCACCTTGGATAATGCCGACCATCTTCCTCTTCGTGCAATGGATACACCTATATGTGAATGTGAATGTGAATTTGCACAGGTGAATGCCATAAGATTGGTGTCTTTGGAGATAAATGAGAGTTGACTGTTTGTAAATTAAACCCTGCTGCCTATAAGATTGCTTTTTATGGGCGTTATTTTACTCTTCTTTTTCCATTTTTCGGTTTTGGGGGTGGGGATCGAAAGATCAAGTTGAGGAATTCATCTACATTTCATAGGTTTAATATTCAAATGTGTAGAAAGAATGCCCATTTTTTAACTCATTCATTTGATTCTGTTCATGCTTTTAACATTTCTGAACTTTGAAGTTAAATGTAAGTGCAGCTTATTGTTAGCATATTGATCACTTGAAACATATTGGAACCGACTTAAGCGTACATGCAACGTTGACTAGATGACGGATGAATCTAGGCAGGGACGGCCGGGGCAATTGATTCTCCCTCGAAATTTCAAATTATCATATATTTTAGATGTTTTATATATTTTCTATTAATAATTTGTTTTTGCATTCTCTTATAATTTTACAAGTTCACATCTCTTAAAATCTTAGAAATTCACTATCCTAACATAAAATTTGACATCTGTCCTCTGGACAAGAGAGTTGCTTATTCCATTTTATTTTTTTGATTTATTTCTGGTGGATCTTTCTCCAGTATGGAAGTTACTTCAGCCTTTGGAAAAGAATAAGAGAATCAAAACTCTCATCTGAAATGGTGTATTCCATTTGTAAACTCCCATAGAAATCTTGTTTTGCTGAGACATTAAAAAGCCTTGCCACTTATGTTGTTACTATAAAAATGGGTATGTTATGTAAAACCAAAGACTTGGTGCTATTACGGGAAGAATAACAAAATATTTGTTTATGGATTTTTTTTGTTTCGTATTTAATTTTTTTTATTGTTTTAAACTATTTTATTCAGGGTAAACTATATAAATGGATCACTGAATTTTTAAGGTGTTTTCACTTTAATTATAAACATTCATTAAATATGTAATTCGTTTTCATTATGGTTATCGGCATTAACTGTCGTTAAAAATACTGACATGACATGTTAAAGCATTTTAAGGTTTTAAATTTGTAGTCACCGTTAAAATTAAATTTTTATGAACAAAACGACCGTCAATCAATTTTAACGACGAGAACAATTGGTTTGATCAAAAAATTGATTTGACTTTTAGATAAAATGTTTTAATTTTTAGTTTCAATTAGGATTTACTTGAAATTTGAAAGGATTAAAATATTTTTTAATAAGTTTGAACACAAAAGAGAGAGAGAGGAGTAGTTTGACGATCTTTTCAACGGTAGAAATCAACAAATGATAAGAGACAACAATCCAAGAGAAACTAATAGCTAAAATTTTTCGATATACTATTGTTAATCGTTAGATTATCTTGAAATCGAATTGTATTAATCTTTTGATCAAACAAAACATTTTTATTATTAGTATGATCATCGATCACTTTATTTATAAAAATTAAAAGTTTTTAAGAAAGAAGACTCCACGTTAGCAGTTGTAACGATAACTAACTATATTGATCATAATGAAATCGAATTAAAAAAATTAATAAATATAATATAAGTTTTAAAAGTGTAATGATTATTATTATTATTTTCACAAAATGAATATTATTATTGTTAGGTGAGGTAGTTTTTTTTGTCCACAAAAGTTTAAGTTATGGGTGGCTCCCAGTCCAGGGTCAGGACATATCTTAGATTCAATTGAGATTTACATAGGACTTTACAGATTACCCACAAAAAATAAAAGTGGTGAAATTCGAATTTGGCCTCGGCAAGTGAGGTAGTTTGTTTTAATTAGCTGACCTTATTCCCATATGTAATGGGATAAGTGGAGGTAGGATAATAGACTGCCAACGCCAGGTTGAGAGCAACTTCCGTGGGAGACCTCTGACAGTCAGAATTATGATAGGACTTTACAGATTACCCACAAAAAATAAAAGTGGTGAAATTCGAATTTGGCCTCGGCAAGTGAGGTAGTTTGTTTTAATTAACTGACCTTATTCCCATATGTAATGGGATAAGTGGAGGTAGGATAATAGACTGCCAACGCCAGGTTAAGAGCAACTTCCGTGAGAGACCTCTGACAGTCAGAATTATGAATTGCCCACCATAAGGCTCGATCTCACGACCACATGATTAAAAGCATTGCACTCTACCAACTGAGTAGACGAGCAATTATGAGATAGTTTGTTTTGTATTCATTAAATCTTCTAATTAAATACATAAAAAAGTGTCATTCTAAATAAAGAAAAAACGAAAGAAAAAAAAAGCGGAATCAGCCGGATTAATAAAACCCTAAATCCCTATTTTTTTCCTGGAATTCTGAGTATTTTTTAATTAAAATCCGTTCGAACATGGCTTCTTTAGAGATCGAGGTGGTATCATCAGAATCAGAACCAAAAACAACCCAACAACAATACTCTACTCAACAAATCCCTATAATCGACGTCTTCTCGGCCTCTGCTTATGGAGATTTTGATAAACTGAGAAAATTCGTGGAAGAAGATGACGCCTCACTTGCAACACCTGACGGTAACAGCTATTACGCCCTTCAGTGGGCTGCTCTTAACAACTTCTCAGATATTGCTCAATACATTATCGAGGTAAATTCGGATTTTTTTATCAACTTTCTGGTGGATTTTTCCTGAGAATTAAATAACTTTTTTTGGGTTAAATGTAATTGAAGCATGGTGGAAATGTGAATGCAACTGACAACCACCAGCAGACAGCTTTGCACTGGGCTGCAGTTAGGGGTTCGATTGCCGTGGCAGATGTGCTCTTGCAAAATGGAGCTCGAGTCGAAGCAGCTGATCTCAATGGTTATCGTGTAATTATTTTTTTTTCTTTTATCATTAGTTATCTATTGAGTCTTGGTTGTCCATATCTCCTTATGGGGCTGTAAAAGGCTTCATTTTTGTCCGGATTACGTGTCCAGTAGATTTTTTTTTAAAAGAGTGTCCACTAGATTTAAATACTGCACCAGGGGCATGATTTATACTTAAACCAATCTATTTTCATCTTCATGCATGTAATAATAGTATTTACTTTACTGCAGTGCATCTCAGGACTTAATGTTTTTTCTAATGCAGCCAGTTCATATTGCTGCACAATATGGGCAAACATCTTTCTTAAATCATATTGTTGCAAAATATCAGGCGGAATATGATGCACCTGATAACTGTGGGAGGTCGCCTCTTCATTGGTATGTTTTATGAAATAGGTTAAATGTATATTTCAGAATATTGGTTTACAGCATAAGATCATTTTAGTCTAAACTCTAATATATTCAACTAATTGTTTATTGGGCAGAGCCAAATAATTAGTACTATTAATTTGATATAGTCTTGTAGTATGTTTTTCTTTTTGGCTATTTATAATATTTTATGAATGAAAATGGTTATAGTTGCTCATGGATGAACCAATATCACTTTTTTGAATGGGGCTATCCCCCAACTATACAGGCTAGTACCAAGAGGATATAACAATTAGGTGTCATGTTTGTAAAACTGGGTTTTTCCCTACTATACAAGCAGCTAAGAGGGTATAGTGATCTGGTTGTTGTAGCATATTTGGGGAATGAAACTATGAAAACTTTCACATGCGACTTTGGGTATGTAGTTGATGTTTCCCATATATCCAAGCTGGAGGCAACCTGCATTGTCAGTCCTAAGTGCTTTCAAATGAACCCTTTCATTTGGTGGTTTTGTCATTAACCATTTGTTCCAAAAGTCATAGGAGTTCAACGAAACTGGTAATTGGTTAAGTTCTTACATTACTTTCTATTTCTTTGAGGTCATACTATTTGATTTGGGCAATGCCTAGATTGAGATTCATCGTTGTGTGGTCCTTTGAGGTCCCTTAGATGAACTGTTGGATTTGGTGGGTTTTTAATTCATCATTAGATCCAAAAGTTATACAGGTTGAATGGAGCTTGACTGGTTAAGTTCTTACATTACTTTCTATAACTAGGTTGTTCTAAAGTGTAGTGAATTCTATTAATTACAATTTCCAATCATATGATGTGTTAAACAGGGCTGCATATAAGGGATTTTCAGATACAATTAAATTGCTTCTATTTCGAGATGCATTTCAAGGGAGACAAGACATTGAAGGTACCATTCGACAGTTAATGTTTGCACTGTCTCACATGCAAGTTCTGTAGTTAATGTGTTGAATCCTTATGGAATTATCTTTATGATTTAAAGTTTTAACGGTGCTGGGAATCTTCTATTTTCTTACCGAACTCTGAACATCATTACGATTTATTCAGTGTGCTAGGCTAAAGATTATTCTCTAACCGCTTTAAAACTTCCAACTAAGTTTGATTTCATATACTCATTGCTGCCAGGTTGCACTCCATTGCACTGGGCTGTACTGAGAGGAAATGTGGAGTCGTGTGTGTTACTTGTGCATGCAGGCACAAAGAAGGAATTAGCGGTAAAAGATAAAGCTGGAAACACCCCTCTTAAGCTTGCATATGAAAAAGGTCATCAGCAGATTGCCCGTTTCCTTGTATGTAACTGTGTAGTTATGTTTTTCTTGCTTTTGTTTACCTAAAGTAAACTTTGAATCCTAGAGTTGTGGATGTGGTCTCTAAGAGGAAACTGACCTTTGGGATTAACCAGATGTATTGTCTCTGGATTCTTGTTAGTTTTGATTTTTGGGGACCCATTATTTAAGACGTTGCCTTTCTAGGGTGTATGTGAGGGTGTGGTGGAGCTTGAATCTTGTTTGTTTGGCTTCAAATATTAAGGACTGGAACAGCACATCTATCATCTAACATAGATACTATTGCACTGTAAATCAGTAAAATGTGTATATTTCATATAGAATGGTATTATCACTTCTCTAGTTTATTGCTTTTCGAGCTCTAGAGTTGTATGGTTAATTTAATTTGACGTCTGGTTAGAAACGAGTTCACAGAGATGGTTTACTCAGAATTTGCATCAAATTCTCAAACCATTCCATGTGACATCCCCTATTTTTACACTCTTAACCTTGGGTATCTTGTAGACTTTGTGGCTGTTTAATTTCCTTGTGTTGTTTTGATTTTGTTCAGTCTAAAGCAGATAGATCCAATAGCAAACGATTGGTGGACAGAATTCGCAGTGGGAAGATGGGGGAAGTTGGTTATGCTCCTATATTGTTTTGCTTTGTCGTTGTTCTAATTATCCTCTTCATCAACTCAGTACTTACTAGTGAGTAGACTATGATATTTAAGTAATGGACATGTTTGCTTTTTGCCATCAATCATGAATAATCCCTTTAAGTTGCATGTAGCTCCAAGTCTTCCTAAGGTAACTGCCATTGTTGGACTTTGGGGATGGATTGGTGTTTCTCTAGGTATTGCGTCATTGATTATGTTCTACAGGTGTAGTAGGTAATTGTTATGCTCTGGCTTTACTTTCATTGAGTTGATTTTACATTTTTTTTAATTTTCTGGTTTTCTAATTTGGAGCATGGTGCATGAAATATTGTTAAACAAACTTTGGTAATCTAATTGTATTACTTATCATTATATTTCTCTTTCGATTATTTGTTTATAGAGCACATTGCAATGTTCAATAGATGTTTAGATGTGTCTTTTCTTGTGTGGTGCTTTTGAATGTTTGAACAAAAATTGGAACATTTGACAATTTTTTATCTGTTTAAGTAAACTACTCAGTAAACATTTTATGATATTTGTAATTTCTGACCTTTAAATGAAACCATTATCTGATTTTAAACAAATTTTGACTTTTTAAATCTCTTTTCTCTTTTTCCTGATTTTCTTTCACAATTCTCTGCAGCAAAGATCCAGGCTATATAAAAAAATTTAGAAGATTGGATGGCTATGAAGATACAGAGGTATGAGAGTTTCTGTGTAATTGGTTATAAACTTTAATCTTGAACTGCGGCTAGGAATGGATAAAAGCTCAACTTCTGTGGAGATTGCTATATTGGTTAGGCACGGATAGCAGTAGTCTTTAAGTGAGCTTGGTCCTGATGCACATGGTATCATTTTTTCCTAAAAAGTTTTTACAGTTAACAAATCCCACATGTCATAATGTAATATCAATAACTTTTCTGTTTATATTTGTTTCTAGCACACGGTGAATTTGAGGCTTAAACTTACCGTAAATGGACAATCCATTTCAGTGTCTCTTGAATCTCTAGTTCCCAATTAGCTGGCAGAAGTAGGGACAAAAAGTTCTCTAGATTAGCCATTATTATGCATTAAATCAAGAGTTTGAGGACTGAGCCAGGCTGTATAAAAGGTCTAGCTTTGGAGATGCAGAAAATTTCTATGTGGCATGAGTGGGGTAAAGGGGAGTGAGCTTGTAACACCCCCAACCCGTACCCGACCTGGATTCGAGTCCGATGTGTCACATTGACTTTTCAAAACATTTACTTGTATAAAATAGTGAGTAATTTAAAAAAAAACTTTGATAACATTTAACTTATTCAAAACGTTTACAAAATATATCAGAGTTCATACAATTTATATCCTTAGATTACATGCCAACTACACTCTATAACCAGTACATATATTTTCTGATCTGACATTTGGTAAGGAGAACTGACCTGTCTTGCTCCGCATTACTCTTTACTCTTCTCGAAACCTACGTGTGAAACAATCACACGCTAAGTCGAAGACTTAGTGAGGCATAACAACTTATAATGCACTTTATAACATATATCAATACATGCATGTTCTGTTCTATCATGTTATACCAATTCCATGCATTCTTCGTATCATATAAAATCATATCAGATTAATTACAGTAAATACATACATACACATAATTCATCATTAACAGTTTATCATGTAATCACATACTTTTATGGTTAACCTTTTCAATCAAACACTATACACACACAACATCATATCATTTCTATAACATTTATCGTACCACTAACATATATTTGTTCATATCTCTGGATTAGCCCATGTACATATGTGAGAACTATCGATATGTGAGTCTATAGAGGTTGTGCACTAATGCTGTCACCACAGCTCGTATAATTGCACCGAAGTGCCGCGTAGAATTGCACCGTAGTGCCATATAATAATGTCCATAAGGACCACGTATTATTCCTTAAGAATCATATACATATACTAGGGATCAAGTATGTGTCTTTCAAGACTTCACACATGTTCCACAGAATATATATATATCCCGAAAGACCGCGTAGAATTGCACCGTAGTGCCATATAATAATGTCCCTAAGGACCACATATTATTCCTTAAGAATCATATACATATACTAAGGACCAAGTATGTGCCTCAAAGACCTCATAAATGTTCCAAAGAATATACATGTCCCGAAGGACCGCGTAGACCCTCGACTCTTGGCATGCCAACTATACCCCTAGCTCTCATGACACATAACATGGGCATTATCATTTATTTCATTTCAAATATTCACATAAACATGTAATTCACTTTCACATATCACGTATCACATAGCTTCTTTTCATATTATCACATAGTCACATAGTTCACTTACACGTAGATCATTTCCATATAATTCACATGTCACATATCTCATGTTCTTGTATAATTTCTATCATTTCTCACCCAATCACATTTATTCATGTAAACATACTTATCATATCTTGTTCACATAAGATCATATACTTCATATAACAAATAGAAACACCTAGAACACTTTCACTTAGCTTATATCAATTTTCAGAGTCCTTTCATATTATCTGATGACATATATCATATAGATATATATAATAACTGATATCATATTATCTACCTTATGCTCCATTTCTTTGTATTCCCTTTTTCATATCAGCATATATTTAAATATTCTTATATGTCCTATCAATATCCTATAAACTTATTCATATTCTCATATATCATATTTTAATATAATTTGTATAGTAATAATCTATAATTGTATCATATAATGATTTTACCCAAGTATTCATTTATAAAGTTTATATTACATGTTCAATTAGTCTCATACTATCTTATAAATAATTTTCATTTATTTTATATCATTTTCCTTTTCCACTCACATAAACCATCTATTTATTTAGTTCTATTTCTCATGACTTCCTCAATACTCTTTAATAAAACTTTGTAGCTCTTCACTATAATACATAAACCATAGTTTCCTTTAATTTATCAATCTTCCCTATATTACTTATGTATCCTTATTTATGCCCTCGAATTCATACTATTCTCTTAGAGTCTCCTAACATTTCTCGTATAATTACTTATACCATATCATATAACTTATACTTGATTATCTTATTCTCTCATATTCATTTCATTTCTTATGACTCTATCATATAACTTATTTCATGTTCTTCCATTATTACATATTAAAGTCTTACATACATCATATAACATATACAAAGCATATCCTTATCTTTAGTCATGCATACATACAATCAATGTAATACAGATAATCACATATAATTATAACTACACATAATCATGTCCATGACTTCATGCATATTACTCTAGGAAATAGACTCATCGCAAGTCTTATTTCCATTAAACACTACATATCACTAGTATGCACTCACCTGGGCCTCGTTGTTTGAATCAATCCTAATCCTTAGTTTGTTCCGGAACAAGCTTTCATTCTATATCTACATAATAATACATTAATACTTATCAGTATACTGATTGATATATTCGAAACTATCACTCTTTAGTCTCAAAGAAAAGCCAATTTCATCTTTTAATGAAGGTATGCATCGATGCACTACACCATGCATCGATGCATAAATCCTATTCGATGTTTGTATTTAATGGGATGCATCGATGCATAAATCCTATTCGATGTTTTCTATTTAAATTCATGCATCGATGCACTGCATGTGCATCGATGCACCTTAAACAATTTCTGGTATTTATCATCGATGCATCGGTGCACAATGAATGTGCATCGATGCACATTGCCCATAACTGACATTTTAGCACGTAAATCATCAACTCTTCCCTTAATTCTTCTATTTTAAGCCCCTCTTATGACATTAAACTCAACTACTATAACTTGAACCAACTTATATCCATGTAAATCATCTTTAACCTCAAAATCCTATCTTCTTTATGAGATTCAAGAATCATACCAAATTTTTCACATGTTTCAAATCCAATTCTAACACTTAATACTTCTTAATTAAGCTGATGGCAAGTCAAATCCAACTTTAGAACTTCAAAAACCTTTCTATAACAAAAGTTCATTTATAAACCCTTAATAGAAATTCCTTTCTAATTCTATCTCTTTGGTGTTTTAAACTTATATAAGCTTTCCTTAAGCTTAT
Source organism: Hibiscus syriacus (assembly GCF_006381635.1). Classification (NCBI taxonomy): domain Eukaryota; kingdom Viridiplantae; phylum Streptophyta; class Magnoliopsida; order Malvales; family Malvaceae; genus Hibiscus; species Hibiscus syriacus. The sequence continues at coordinate 4,887,046 of NW_024062795.1, forward strand.
ATAATACTCCAAGAATCAAAATCAACTTATAAATCCAAGAATTAAACAGCTGAAATTAAACTCACCTTTAAATGAGGCTTACGGGGAGAAGAAGAAGCTGGAGAAGAAGACTCTGGATAATTATCTCATTTCCCACGTGTTTTATAACCCTTAAAAGAAAGATAAAAAATCTTTCTGGTCAAATGACCAATTTACCCTTTATTTCCTTTAATAATTACTGAATAACCTTCATCATATTTCCAATAAATCATTGAACTATTCAATTATCCTACTTTAATCACCAATTTCTGAAACTTTATAATTTGGTCACTAATCCGGTATTGAGGATGTTACAGAGCTCTTAAGGAGACTTGTAGTTTGGTTGTATAATTAGTCTGTTACGACTGACTGAAAGGACGGTACTCATACTGTACTTTATAAAAGCACAGCATCTACCTGATTGTTAGAATCATGAATTAATTTTCCTGCACAACTACCATTCCTTCATGTTTCATTTCTTCTTATGTTAGGTGAATTGGGGAGTTTTTTTTTCTAGCTTGATCAATTAACCATAGGCTTGCCTTTTTAAAATTCATTCGAAAGGATGTGAGGGAAATTATTTAAAAAATGATTTTAAGCTCTTAATTTTTTTTTCTGTTATTTTACATGAATTGAACCGTTCTTATATGCTCAATTGATAGGATCTGTTGCTGAATGTTGATCTGAACAACTCTTCACTGTGGACAGGGAATTGGGATCAGCTTTGCCCTACCTGCAAGGTTTCCCGATGAACCTTTTCTTTTAACCATCTATTGCATATTTACATGAATATTCCTCATCTTGCAATGCTGTTTTGCGAATTTTATCTGTTGTCAGATAATAAGACCTATTCGTTCTAAGCACTGCCCTATCTGTAAGCACTGCATTGAACAGTTTGACCACCATTGTCCATGGATATCTAACTGTGTTGGGAAGGTAAGAAATTGGTCTTGAGCTAAATGTGGAAGATAACCATATAATGAGTGTCATCTAGATAGAAATGATCTGTTTAAGACCAATATCTTGGATGCAATTGCTATCATCTTACTGGTGCAGATATGTTTAGAAATTCATCTAGGAATAGGCTGGTAAATCACTCTTGTTTTTCATTCCTGGAGTGTGAAAAATCATATTCCTTCCGTTGCCTCTTGAATAGTTAGTTATTTTCAGTTTGGAAGATGTTATTGTTAGTGTTGATAAGAGTGTTTATATAAGGATGATATTGAAGTCACTTTGCTAGTGATATTGTTAGATGTTGAATTGAAGCCTAATATGAAGATCTAGGGCAGAAACCAATCCAGTTTCCCAGCTTTTACATCAATTCTGCAATCCATTTCATCTTTAGCCTCCTCAATTAGTTTTAGTGTTCCTTTCCCCCCACTTATCTGCTTTACTTGCTGTTCTCTTGCAGAGAAACAAACGGGATTTCTTTGTTTTCATTTGCATGGGAACTCTGACTTCATTCATTGGAGCATTCATTGCAGTTCAAAGTACCCACCTTTTCTGATTGAGATAAAATTTGTTTATATTCTACTTATTTAAAAGCTTTTGTTTGCGTCATTAGGGATTTGGACAGTAATACCTGCATTGTCTGCTGGTAAAACATGGATTCATCTTGTCATTGATCATCATCCTGGTATTGTTGCATTTCTCGTTTTGGATGTCGTGCTTTTGATTTCTGCTACGACTTTGACCATAATACAGGCATTCCAGGTAAATGAAGAGTCCATTTTTCTACTTTTAACTTTGTTTATCTGAACTATTTAAAGATTTTAAAGCTGGTTTAAGGAATGGAGAAATGACAATATCGATTTTAATCAAAACTGAAAGCAAATTGTTCCCCTTTCTATTTAAGATGATTTAACCTATATTAAAACTTTTCTGGTCTGTGTTTCCTAATGTAGATAGCTCGGAATATCACCACTAACGAAGTATCAAATGCTATCCGCTACGGGTATCTCCGTGGCCCTGAAGGACAGTTTCGGAACCCATATAATCATGGTTGCCAAAAGAATTGTACAGATCTCCTCATTCGTGGCTACACAGACGATGAAATTGCTTGGCCTCCATTACAAAGTGTTGCCAGTTAGAGAAACTACGGTTAGCTTGTGTTGTGTGTTCTTTTTTAAGTAGATGTACACATCCCATCCCACTTGTTAATATACAAACCCTTTGCACATTATGACCAGAAGAAAAGGGGTAAAAAGATACAAAAAGGATTATTCTTCGTACAGAAATGAACCTCTTCTATTTGCTTCCTGGTTAAAGGAAGATAAAACAGAAGCTTGTTCGATCTACATTGCGTTCTTAATCTTGTATTCATTACAGGAAATAGAGTAGGAGATATGGTAAAGTTCAGTAATTGATGCGTCTGCACTTGCAACGTTTGCTCATGGTTGGAGCTTTTGAAGGATTTCAAATGGAAGAAAATAGAGTAGGAGATATGGTCGGCCATTTTGCTGCCGTCCAGTTGCGTTTCATATTATACACTTCATTTATAATTTACTCTTTGTAATTGGGATGGAATCACGGTTGCAACTTGCAAGTTGTGTATTTATTTTTGGAAAATGCTTATTTTCTAAACATGACGGTTTAAACACTTGCTTGATAATGATATGAATATTCCATAGAACAATATGAACAAAACAACGTAGTCCAGCGCCTTCATGATTATTATTAGGGGAAATTATAATTAAGACCACTTAACTATTGCTCCTTTTTTATTTTGACCGTTGACTTTTTAATTTTGTTAATCAAATCATTTAATTAATTAAGTGTTGCAATCAAGTCATTTGTTGCAAACATTTAACGGTAATGGAAGATGTGACGTGATTACGGAAAAATTGATATAATAATAAATATAGTCATTAATATTTATACATTTAATCAATTTAATCCTAATTTTAATTCAATTAAATAAATTAAAATTTAGGACTAAATTAATTGAATATGAAAATATTAAAGATCAAATGTGTAATTATATCAATTTTTTAACAATAACATCACCTCTTTCATTAAATGTTAATGACAAGTAATTTGGTTATAACACTTAAATAATTAAATGATTTTATTCACAAAATTAAAAGATCGACTATCAAATAAAACTGATTAATAATTAAGTGATCATATGTATAATTTACTCTTATTATCATTACTCAATCGACAGAAACGACGTAGTCCGATGTCCTTCATCTTTTCCGTTTTCGTCGATCACCAGCGGAATAAGAATTGGGCCCCACGCTGACAAATGCCGACCAATCACATTTGTTTCGCATCATTTTCTCGCTTCTAATTGGTTGCTTAACGCCACGTCATCTCCCCAATCCTCCACCATTCATCTATAAAAACGTTGTGCTAATATTTAATCCAAAAGAGAATAAAATAACAAATATATAATCAGATTTCGGTTCTCTCTTAGCCTTTACGGAGTTGTTTTGCAGTGGACGGAAGACGATGAGGGTCGCCTGTTCTAAATCTTGCATTCTCTCATTGGCTTTCGTTTTATTTACGATTGTATCCTCTTCCACCGCCTTGGTTTCAACTCCCTATCCGAAGGCCGTCTCTGTAAGTTCTTTTAATGCTTTTTTTTATACAATCCATTGATATTTTTGGGGTTTTTCGTTATGAATTTGATGGGTTTTCTTTTTGGGAGTTTTTAGGATTTGAAAGATGTTGTGAAGGGATTGGCATTCCAAGCAGATGATTTTAAGATTTCAGGTTTGATATGAGGGATGCCCTTGTGGGCCATTCGGTGGCATATGAATTCGACATTGGAATCGATAATAAAGTGATTCCTTTTACGCTTTTGGAGGATGTAAATCGTTGGGATTACTGGAAGAGCCGGCTAGACCCGGAGATGAAAATGAGTTGGTGGAGCAGAAGGGGATTTCGGACTATGGGTTACCCGTTTTGGCCCCGTTTCAGCTGGCTGGACCAATGGAACTCTGGATTCAGGATGCCAAAGATATGCGAATCTCCTTACCGGTGATTTTTTTCCTTCTTTTTTTATATATATATTTTCCCCTTTTTCGTGTAACAAAAGTTTTATTCTTTGAAGCTTTGATATTGGGAATTTTGTTACTTAGGGATCTTAGTATTCATTGTTCATAACAAGTTTATTGGTGGTTTGATACTCTTGACTTGCATATCTTTGAAGTATATTTATTAATCTTATTGGTGGTTGATCCCGCAGCACGATGTAGATGCCGGTGTCCTGAAAAAGGTTATTTTAGCCGACAGTGCCGTGGTGACTGTCAAGGGTGCAAGATCAGTTAGTCTGCGCCATTCAGTCGATCTTCCGTTGCTTCTTAACAGAACTTATAATGGATTTGCATCCGGCCTTATGGCCCTTGCTCTGAGCATCTTCGTTTTGGGTCCAAAGGCAAACAAGAAAGGTTACTTTAAGTTACTCAAGGCTGATGTGGCGGCTCAAACGTTTGTGAAGATTGGTTTCGGGGTGGAGAAGAAGTTGAAAGAAGGAGATGGGTTTAGTTTGGAGGGCTTTCCTGAGTGGAGGACAAAGCCCTAGACGGTGAGAATGAACTTTGAGGTACTCGCCAAGGTTGAGGGGGAGAAAGTTATACCAGAGAGAATCATGCAGGTTGACCCTGTTGCTATGGAGGATACAATCGCACCAAACGAGCTGGCGGGGAACACGTCCATGTCAACCACTCCTGTTGTTCACCCTCCAAATCCCTTCACCTTGTAAATTGTTAAAGGGAGAAGAAGTGTCGAAGGTTTGAATTAGTTAACGAAACTGTAAAGACCGAGAAGAATCAATTTACCAGAAGATGTGAGCACATCATTTGTATTTAGGTCTCAATCCATGGAGATTCTTCAGAGTATCAAAACATATACAAAGCCCTTTTAACAGATTTTAAGTAGTTTATATATTGAACGACGCTCTCAGCAACACCAAATTTATTTGTTGATGAATGCAATACCCTTTTGAATGCTTCCAGCTAACTCTTCCTTTGCTTTCTCCAAACCAGCCCTGTTTAATAATCAGAGGGATTGACTGAGTTAATCTGCTATCTGTACCTAAGATAATAAGTGATTATATTTCTGACATAATATACCTCTCGTATTCGTTTAGGGGCCCTAGTTGAAAGACTTCCTCGGCTCCGGTACGACCAAGTCGTACCTTGGTTGCAAAGAAAGGAAGATTGGTAACCTGCGATCGAAATTGTTAAAGAAAATGTGAAAATGCAAGAAACAAGAAGAGTGTTGGCATGAAATGCCCGTATGAGAGGTACCTGGGAAGCTACAAAGGCACATTCCACGATTCCGGCATCACCTCTCAAGCCTCGGAGGCATGCATCTGCAAATTTGACAGCTGCATATGCCTATACGCACGTAAAAACCTTCCCTTTAGTTTATTTCATCCATCAACATTTTAAAAGAAAATAAGGAATCTGTTACAGAATGAATTGGAGATAGAATGGCCAACCATTGACAGAGTTGCAGATCCACCCCCAGCTTTTGCCTGCATAAGTGAAAAGATGAAACTTATAATTCAAGCATATCGATATATAACTCGTAAGAATAACACTTGCTCGTAGTTACTAGCCCCTCTGCATTTAGCAGGGAGCTAGTCCGAGGTTTGAACTTAAATCCCTTCTTTTTCTCGGAAACAGTTAATGGTGGTACATGGGAGACCGGACTAAGAAATGTTGAGGATGTTCCGACTTCTACTGTATATTTCATTTTGTTGATTCTGCAATCTCTGTTAAGGAAAACAAAGGGAACATTACCATACCTCAACAACTTCTGTCCCACCATTTTGAATGCGGTTTGTTAGATAATCAGTTTCTTCAGGGGTGAAGCTGCATGAAGGCTTGACCTGCAAAGATTTAAATCAAGAATAATTAACCGATGATAGATTATCAGAACTGAAAACAACTGAAATTTATAGATACTGTTGAAGACCTGTGATAAAAGAGGCAAAATTGTCACTCCTGCATGACCTCCAACAACAGGGACATTAACTTCTCTTGGATCAAGTCCCAGGACTTCCGCCTGTACGGAAAGACGAGAAAGTTTGCATATATAAGGATTAAAAACCAGAAATGCTGCAAAATTCTTGGTGCTCTAATAGAATGGTGGCTGAAGACATTGATTCTTCCATAGTCTACCATTATACGGTTATGCATACCACAAAAGTGTTTGCTCTGACGACATCAAGAGTCGTAACTCCCAAAAGTCGCTTTGGGTCGTAAGTACCGGCCTTCTTAGAGACCTCTGCCGCAATTGGAACTGTAGAATTCACTGGATTGCTTATCAGATTAACAATTGCATTTGGGCAGCACTTTGCGACTCCTTCACAAAGTGTCTTGACAATTCCAGCATTGATGTTGAAAAGGTCATCCCTTGTCATTCCAGGCTTTCTTGGAACACCAGCAGGTATGATCACAAGGTCCATGCCGGTCAACGCACTCTCGAGCTGTGGTTGCCCCAGGAAACCACGTACCTAGAACCCCCCCCCCCCAAAAAAATACTCGTATCGACGTTTTTGATTCGACATAATAATTTTTGTTCACTGTTAAATAATTGAAGTCAGAAACAACAGGAGAAGAAATATTACCACTGCACCAGTGTCCATGTGACTGAGATCAGCTGTGACACCAGGGGAGTTCACAACATCATAAAGATGAAGAACCGAAACAAGCGGATTCATCTTCATTAACATTGCAAGAGGCTGGCCGATGCCTCCAGCAGCTCCTAGGATAGCAACCTTGAACCCCGGTGACCCTCCTTTTGCTCGGCAATCAGCTCGCCTCAAAACAGAACTTTCCTCCATCTATTAAAACCAACACAAGAAAATAAACAACAAGAAACCCACCTTATTAATTAAAACTTGTTCTTATTAGACAACACGGAAGAGAACCCGGAGATTCGAAGGCTGGAGATGAGCCGCGATCCTGGCGATGCGCTGGTTAGCCTCCATTACTTTTTTCTTTTTTCTAGAGAGATAAACAGACAGTGAGGGTTAAAACGCGGGGTGGAGGTTAATATTCGGTTCTACCTGTGGCAAGAACGAATGGATTTGAACAGAAAAGCAAAAAAAGAGATAACGGTGAAGTTGACATAAATGTATATATTCATTTTGAGAAATTTTGATTGTGTGGAAACTATATTTTGAAGTCCTTATCCTATCTTTTAATCGCAAAAGAAATTCGTCTCTCAAAAACATGGTCTGGCTTCATTTCCAGGGTGATAAAATACTTGAGATGCCTGTTTTTTTTGCTCAAATACTTGTGTCTATATAATGCAAGCTGCTAACTGTAATAAATTATCAATATTTATTTCATCAACAGCTGCTAGTCGTCTTAATCAAAATTTACGATCAAATATTTTTTATTTACAGAATGGTGCGAACTTTAGTCGTTGCAGTAAATACTCGAAAAAGATAAATAGATTGCATATCAAAGCTAGAACAAACTTATGGCAATGGATTACAGTTACAGTTCTACGACAAAATTGTAAAAAAAATCCAACTCAAAACATCAAGGCTATAATGTCTGTCACAGTATCAGGGTTGGGATTTGGCATCGTGATGACAATGGTTGTAGACGATAATTTTAGAGAAATCAAACTAGTGTTTGAGCACTTGTTCCTTTAATGGTGACCAAAGGTTTAGTTGGATGTAACTAGGCCTTTGATTTTTTCCCTTTAGCTTCAGCAGCAGGTTTGGCCTTGAAAGGCATGAAGGACTTCCCGCCCATGAATGGCCGTAAAACTTCTGGTATTTCAACACCGTCTTCCTTCTGGTAATTCTCGAGGATGCAGCACAAGGTCCTTTCGGTCGCCGTAAGAGTAGAGTTCAACAAATGCACATATTGTTTTGCCTGTTCATTGTTCTGCAACAGGTAAACAATGGAATGCGGTTACAAAGCATGGACCAGAATTCAAGCAGCAGACTCAAGACTTGAGATGATAGATATTAAGCTATGGAAGTAGTTTCAGATTAATGCTAAACTGGTTTGAACTCTTATGAAATATGAAGATGGGAAAAAGGATGAATCGGTTTATATTTCTTAAACACTTGCACTCTGATTTTTTATATATAACAAGGCAAAAACCAATACAACCCACCTTTTTCTGCCCATATCTAATTTCCAGTCTCCTTGATTGATAATCTGTACAGTTTGAGCATGACACAAGCTCTCTGTAAGTCTGAGATGCAGGAAACCATGCTTCCAGGTCATATTTCTTGGCAGCAGCGTCATTAAGAGCACCAGAAACAATCACCACAATTTGATAAGGAAGCTTTAGCTGCAAAACATAAGTCACACTAATCCATGTAAAGATTCTTCAGCCTTAAAACTTCAGATGAAATAAGCTTTAACTAAACGTAGTACATTATCAACTGAGGAAAACTTGTGCATGGTTAGGCACTTTAGGTTGAAGGGCAAAGATTCCAATTTCTTTATTTAAAAGCGAGTTTCACTATGAAAACCAAAAAAAATTATCCCATGACCACCACTAGCCCTTCCACATGGCATGTGAAATAAATATGAAGGTAGCATAATAGAGCTCATTGGTCCAGATAAAGCCAACATTCAAAGAGTTCTATGATAGACACAAATGAGATTGGGTGAAAAGACTGGAAACTGTTACTAAATGCATTTGGAGTTATACCAGCTGATAAAAATCCTCAGAGTTTTTAATCATTTCCTCATGCATGTCCCAGGAGTCATTACCATTTGGACTGGTAATGCAGAACTGCTCCACTTTCTCAAACTGATGAACCCGGAAAATTCCTAGGGTATCGCGACCGTGTGAACCAGCCTCTTTGCGGAAACAAGATGAATATCCAGCATATCTGGGGGAAAAATATTTTCATAAACAAATAGCAACAGGAAACCCTTGACTAGAAATATAGCCATCACTTCTTTTTCATGGTTAGAACCTTTTAGGCAGCTCAGAGGGCTGGATCCAGTCATCTATGTGGTAAGAACAAAGTGGTTGTTCAGCAGTTGCAATAAGATATTTATCCTCACCCTCACCAGTCACCTAATGAACATCAACAAAACCTGTAATGCTTTAATGATTGGCAAATTCTTAACCTTAAAGAACAGCAACCATTTTCTTTTGTTTCTATTTCCTAATTATAAGAGGAATACTTCCTTGATAGCAAGTAAAGTCAGTAACAAAAAATTAAATCATCTCAATTTTGTAAAAAAAGTTCAAATCTTAGAACTTGAAAGAAAATCAAGACCACCCCAGTATATGGAAAGATGTGAGATCTCCAAATCAATCTAAAAATGTTACCTTGTAAAGTTCCTCGTCAAATTGTGCCAATTGGGCACACTTGGCCATAACCTCTTTTCTCATGAAGAACGGTGTTTGCAAAGCTGTATACTGCCTTTTCTCCAGAAAATCTAGCCCGAAATTGATCAAAGCTTGATTGAGGCGCACCCCATCTCCCTTTAGGTAGTAACCTCTACCTCCTGCTACATCAGCACCTATAGTACAGGGTAAGAGATCATCAGTTAAATGATTCCAAGATAAACTAACCAATTCAATTAGCTAGCTGAATTCATGCATAAAACAAAGCAAAGTTCATCATTAGAGAAACAACCTAAGGTTTCACAAACTAGTAGCTTAAAGAGAGACGCTAAACATCTTAAAACCAATAAACAATATACTCCATTACATACAGCAAAGCATGATAACCCTGAAAAATGCAATTACCCTTTTTTGTATCTGCAATCCCAAGAAGCTCGACAAGCTCAACATGATTCTTTAACTTAGGTTCCACACGCTTCTCACCCCAAGTTCTAATCACAGCATTATTTGCCTGCAATATATTGTCCACTTCAGTAAATTACACTGATTAAAGCATAAGCAATCAAAAAACCAACGGAATGAATAAAATTTGCTGGGTCAGTCACCTCGTCATCACTGACGGGAACTGAATCGTGCACAAGGTTACCGATTTTTTCCAATTTAGATTTCAAAACATCCCAAGAATCCTTAACCTCAACGTCTTTCTCGCCTATTTTCTGCTTAACTTCCTCTGTCTTTGCAATCATCTCTGATGCATCTTGCTTAGCCTTTTCCACATCGATTCCAACAACAAAAAACAAATGAAGAAAATGCCATAACTAATAGAAGAAACAAACGAGAGAAAACGAAAACTCACAATTTTAAGTTGAGCGACTTGCTTGTTGATCTTATTGAACTCTTTTCGCAGATTTTCAAGTTCATATAACACTGTACATGAAACTTAGCATTAAAAACGGAAAATAAAAAAATAAAATTAAATCGATACGTGAGAATGAGATTGGGAGATAACGTTGACGATAAACTTTGTCGAGGTCGATGATGGCGTCGACATCTCCGACGTTGGCGTAACGCCGCCGCAAAGATTCACGAACGATCTCAGGGTTGTGACCCTTCTCCTCTCTGAACAAATTGATGTCCAGCATATTTTTCTCTTCAGGTAACAATGTGAGTGAAATCGACCGTGTCGGGACTCGGAAATGAACCAGCACTAAAGATAAAACAGTATAAGAACTCGAAAACCCTAGTTTCTGATATTGTTTGGTTCCAAGTTCGCGCTATTCTTTCCTCTGATAGTTGTTCTGGATTCACAATCCACTGGGCGTTTCCCGTTTGAAACTATTGGGCTTCTAGGGCTGCTTTTAATTTAAGCCGAATTGAATTAACAATCTAACTAGCCATTGACTATTAATCCATTTTTTAGAGGTATATATTAATCCAATTCGACTTATTTACGTAAATATTGGGGGATATTTTGGTAAAAGTATTTAGAGAGTTGGTGTATTTTGAACCGTAACAGTTGAAGTTTTTTATGGATAAATTATAGGATTGATTACATTTATTTAAGTTTGGAATATTTTTTTACTAAATTTAAAAAACATAATATTTGGTTATTTTATTTTTATTTAATTAATATATGTCACTGAAGATTAATTGTAGTTAGAGTTCTTAAGGATTATTGGCGTGTCACAATAAATATATATATAAATAAAAAGAATTAACTATATAAATAGTCACTAATATTTGAGTAAAATTTCATTTTTTATTGAAGTTTCAAAATTAACCAATTAATCGAGATAATTTGCAATGTATGTCCAAGAATAATAATAGATACGGAACTCCACTGACACAAAGGGAGCAGTTGAAGCATTACCAACTGTTGTAGTCGAATCAATTTGCAGTGTTCTCACAACTAGAAGAATAGGAGCGTATATTTCCTGGCAGAAGTGCCCAAATAATGATTTAGTGATTGTTTAATTCCCAAAAAAATCCAGTTTACTTATTATTTCCCGAAATGGGGTGAAATGTACAGTGCTTCAAGTGGTTCTTCGGATATCTCGGCGTTTTTAGGGTTAATTTTTTCCATGCTTGATTTCTCGGCGTCTTTAGGGTTATGACACTAGGGGAATGCTCGGCGTCTTCAAGCAATTGGACTGTGGGATCTCTCGGCGTCTTCTGCATGCTACAGGGAATGCCAAGGTGGATCTCTCGGCGTCTTCACCTGTCGTCTGGCACACGGGAATCTCTACATGACTCTCTGAATCGTGCATGCATGCTGGGGGGCCTGGACGTCTTCATTTCTACATGACTCTCTGCATGCATGCAGAGTTGCTTTAACACTTGAATACAATAATAATGGGAGTGCTCGGTGTCTTTAGTTAATATGGTTACAAGGGCGTTCGATTTCCCGGCGTCTTCAGCTATACATGGAGAATATTTGGTTGCAGGTGGTCGTGAAATCTCGGCGTCTTCTTCTTCCTCCGAGATTCGTTCTGCATGCGTCTGTATTCTTTGTGGCCGAAGCGTGAGATTCATCTGAAGCGTCTGTATGCTTTGGGGCTGAAGCGTGAGATTTGTTGCATGCTTTGAGACTAATAATTTGCTCGAAGTCTTCAATTGCAGGGATGGTATTATAAAAAAACGTCAATAATTGGTGCACCGACTTGTTATAAAATAGGGGTGGGTATTGTATTTCATTGCATGCAGTTGGTTTTAACTTACAGAAGCAAGTGAGGGAATTTTTTTTGCATTAGATTCAATTGGAGCTGCTGCTTGAAGTGATATTGGAGATTTTTGTTGGTTCGGTAATTTTTCGAGCTTTGGTTTAATGTAGTTCAAAAACACGTAAGTTCTTTCTCGTTTCCCATGCGAACTCTGTTTTTTTCGTGTTGAAAGAATGCTCATATATGTTAGGAGAATGATACATTTAAATTTTGTTCATGAGACCATAGTAATGTAATTTAGAGTACTAATGTTAATTTAAAATTAGAAAATGTAAGTTTGATGATTAGGTATACGGAAAATTTAAGTTTGAGTATTATTGTTAATTTAAATTTTCGTGTGATTTTTAGTTGTATTTTTATATAATAATTATTAGAATTTTTATTTTGATTTAGTGGGAAAAAAATTCCCATTATGTAATCCTGACATTTTTACCGTAATAATAATGTATTTAAGTATTATTTTTATAAAACAATTGTTAACATAATTTATATTTATTATTTATAGTTTTGTAAATAATTAATTTTCATTACATTATTAATGTAATTTATTCTGAATATCTATATTTTTACGTGTAGAGAAAATGAGCAACAAATTTTTCACGATTGTCCATTACAATGGACATATGATGGAAAATGAGGTCGGAGTTATTTTTCAGTCTGAAACACCTATAAATATGATGTTTAAAAGGGACATCACATTTGCAGAGATCAAGGAGAGGATAGAAAGAAAAATACGTGCTAAAGTTGATGGTTTGAGGTACAGATTTATGGTATGTCCCAATCCGGTCAGGTATGCTGCAGTACCACTTGAAGAAGACGATGATATTATAACTATGGTTGAATTACATGACTCAACAAATATTCCAATTATTGAGTTATTTGTTGAGTTGTGTAATATATCTAATGTGCCTGGGTCATCAATAAATGTGGTTGGAACTTCATCTCAAATGGGTTTCGAGAGTCATTTCGATAACCCAACATATAGGTCAATGAACAGCTTTGTGGCGATGTTGGAAAGTGCAAATGAAGTTGGTGGAACATCTGGAGCCGCAGAGTATGATGCTGAAAACCACTGGGAAGAAATACTTGAAGATTCCAGTGAAGATGAAGAAACTGAGGAACCTCTTTTGGCTGAGGATGATGCCATGTTCCATGGTGATGAAGCTGATATCAATATTGATGAATATTCGACATCGTATCAACCTACCCCTCACATGCAGGAGATTGATTATGAAGCAATGAGGGCACCTGAATTCCCGGAGATGCCACATTTAACTTCAGGCTATATGATTGAATCGTCCGATAACTCTGGTGAATTAGCAGTTGGGAAGCAATACAGAGGAAAAAAGAAGCTACACTAGCGATTAAAGAGTATTGCATAAGAGGCCATGTAGATTGCAAGACTGCAGAGTCCAACCAGAAAACTTTGTACGCGAAGTGTGTTAAATATGGGCCCGAGTGTAAATGGTTGATCAGAGTGTCCAAAATGCAGAGGCAAGATGCTTGGGTCATCACAAGGTACAATGGTCCACACACATGTTTGCAAAACTCTATCGAACAAGACCACCGACTACTGGACTCCGATGTAATTTGTCAATATGTGAAGGTTTTGGTTGAACAAAATCCAAGGATCCCTTGCTCGGTGTTAGCTGCATCTATTCGAGACCAGTTCTGATACAATGTAAAATACAAACCCGTGTGGCATGCGAAGGAAAAGGCAAGGAGGTTGATATATGGCGATTGGGATACATCATACAATGAGTTACCTGATTTGTTACGAGCTATGAAACAATTCATACCTGGAACCATCGTGAAGTCTCAGACCATGCCTGCATACGACCGAGAAGATCAACTTGTTCAAGGGAAGAGAATATTCCATAGACTATTTTGGGCATTCAAGTCTTGCATAGAAGGTTTTCCATTTTGTAAACGTATGGTCCAAATAGATGGTACGTGGTTATACGGTCAATACAAACATATATTATTGATAGCAGTTGCGCAGGATGATCAACGAAATATATTCCCAATTGCATTCGCCATCGTTGAAGGAGAGACAACAGAGGCTTGGGACTTCTTTCTCAATAATCTACGTAAGTATGTCGTCCGAGAAGAAGGAGTTTCCTTGATATCCGATCGAGGAACTGGCCTTTTGGCAGTAATTGAACGACCGGGAAGTCGTTGGACACCTCCGCACGCATATCCCGCATATTGTATCCTTCATATTGGTAAGAATTGTATTGAGAAGTTTCATAACGGCCGTATTCGTAGGGAGATAGTCAGCATGGGTAAGTTTTATTTTCAGCATTTGTACTCATTTATGTGTTTGTTTATAAATTGACTTTAACACAATATCTATTTTGAAACAGGATATGAACTACGCCAACCAAATTTTGACAAGAGATTGGAGGATTTGAAGGCCATAGATGAGCGCGTTTGGAAATGGGCGTCGAAAATCGAGCGGGAGAAGTGGTCGCAAGCATACGATTGTGGTCGGAGATACGGACACATGACTACAAACCTTGCTGAGGCCATTAATTCAGTACTAAAAGGTATACGACATCTCCCAATAGCGAGTGTGGTGAAAGAGACATACTTTAGGTTTGGCTAAAGTTTGGTCTGATAAAGGGAAAGAGATCGAGTGTCTGATAAATCGAGGTAAAATCTGGGCTCCGACGGTGGTAGAAGCAATGGAAGCAAATGAGCGTATGGCAACCTCAATGTTTGTTCATGACTTCGATCGAATTGGACATACTTTTGTTGTCATCGCATGCATACGTCGCAACGAAGGAGCAGATCGAGAATCATTTACTGTTAATTTACGACAAAGATGGTGTGATTGTAGCCGCTTTCAGGCGTGGAGATATCCGTGTGTTCATGCAGTCGCTGCATGTATGCATACTGGACTCAATTCATACACTTATGTTGATGAGTGCTTTCACCTACAGAGGATATTAAATATATACAACCATGAGTTCAGACCGATCCCAAATGAATCTTATTGGGACAATCGAGATCATGATGAATGGTTGCCAAATCCACTACTTCGTAGAAGTCCAACGGGTCGACCGGAATCTACTCGTATTCATACCAGTATGGATATACATATTAAAGAGAAAGGCCAACCGAAGAGGTGTGGATTATGTAGAGGTGAAGGGCATTCAAAAAGAAATTGTCCAAACCTTCCACGGTATAGACCTCAGCAGTAATCTTATTATTTTATAAATTTTTATATTATATGCGATTCAATTACTCGAGTACATATTTAATAATAATTATTTAAATTTAATTATTTAACTTTAATGATTTAATAATAATTATTTAACTTTAATGATTTAATAATAATTACTTTAATGATTTAACTTTAATGA
Organism: Hibiscus syriacus; assembly: GCF_006381635.1. Lineage (NCBI taxonomy): Eukaryota > Viridiplantae > Streptophyta > Magnoliopsida > Malvales > Malvaceae > Hibiscus > Hibiscus syriacus. The sequence continues at coordinate 4,902,443 of NW_024062795.1, forward strand.
TTTAATAATAATTACTTTAATGATTTAATTTTAATGATTTAATAATAATTACTTTAATGATTTAATTTTAATGATTTAATGATTTAACTTTAATGATTTAATAATAATTACTTTAATGATTTAATAATAATTACTTTAATGATTTAACTTTAATGCTTTAATAATAATTGCTTTAATAATAATTACTTTAATGATTTAATGATTTAATAATTTAATAATAATTACTTTAATGATTTAACTTTAATGTTTTAGGGTCTGTTTGTTTCCCGTAATTGGAATTACGGAATTGGTTTTCCCCGAATTCCCGTGTTTGTTTCACGTAATTCGTTTTCCGGAAAATGTTTTCCCGTGTTTGTTTCACGTAATTCGTTTTCCGGAAAACGTTTTCCCGTGTTTGTTTCACGTAATTCGTTTTCCAGAATGTAATTCATTTTCCTAGTAACAGAATTTCCTTTGTGTTTTCTGTAAAATGACTTACGGATTCATTTTCCGTAAGTCATTTTCCGAACTTTTCACTTCAAAGCAAAAATACTCAAAATAATTTTATTTTATGAATTTAATATTAATAAAATATTTTAATATCATTTTCATCAAAATATTAATTATTAAAATATTTAAAATATATTTATTAATATTTATAATAATATAATATTATATTTTTAATATTATATAAAATAATCAATTATATTATAATAATATAAGATATTATATTTTTATTTTAATAATATAAATTTTTTTATATATTTAATAATGAATAATATTATTTATATATTTCAATAATATTTTAGTAAAGATATTAAAATATACTAATTAATATTTTTAAAATATAATATAGTACTATTACTTTAATAAATAATTAATATAATTTATAAAATTTTATTTCACTAAAATATACCGAAAAAATGTTTAAATAACATCTTCCAAACATCATAAAACGTTTTCCAGATGTTTTCCAGAAATGTAATTCATTTTCCAGAAATGTAATTCATTTTACAGAAATGTAATTCATTTTACAGAAATGTAATTCATTTTCCAGAATTCAAATTCCAGTAATTCAAATTCCAGTAATTCATTTTCTGGAAAACCAATTACAGCTAAACAAACAGACCCTTAATAATAATTACTTTAATGATTTAATGATTTAATGATTTAATAATAATTACTTTAATGATTTAATTTTAATGATTTAATGATTTAACTTTAATGATTTAATAATAATTACTTTAATGATTTAATAATAATTACTTTAATGATTTAACTTTAATGCTTTAATAATAATTACTTTAATGATTTAATTTTAATGATTTAATGATTTAACTTTAATGATTTAATAATAATTACTTTAATGATTTAATAATAATTACTTTAATGATTTAACTTTAATGCTTTAATAATAATTACTTTAATGATTGAATGATTTAATAATAATTACTTTAATGATTTAACTTTAATGCTTTAATAATAATTACTTTAATGATTTAATGATTTAATAATAATTACTTTAATGATTTAATTTTAATAATTTAATAATAATTACTTAATTTTAATGATTTAATAATAATTACTTGACTTTAATGATTTATATTTACTGATATAATAATAGTAAATATATTCGATTCAATTACTTTAATTTGATACAAATAATTAAAATAAGGATTAAAACTCTTGTCGGTGTCGGGGTGTTGTTGAGTAATAATGTCGAGGCCCACGTCGGTTTCGTTGTTGTCGTTGCACTTGTTCAGGAGTTTGTTCAGCATAACCAACCTGCTCATTCATCGAGGGCATAGGTTCTGGTGTTGTAAATACATGCCCACCACCACTATGCTCTCCCATCTGAGGACAAACACTCGTACTTGTCATCATAGATGTCATCTGATCAAAATCATTTGTTGCCCCAAACATAGGAGGGAACATGAGTGATTTATGAGGAACATGATGAGGAGTGTAGGGCGTAACACCAGAATCACCAACCACTTGACTAAATGATCTTGTGTGATCAAAAGATTCTGGTGGGATATTATCCATTGTCTCTTGTTCTGCTCCACGGTGAGAAGAACTCCTACTCCCACTCCCACTCCCACTCCCACTCCCACTCCCAGTCCTTCTTGGTTTCTCGGGTTTATCGAATTTTTTCGTATACTCTATAAATTGTCGCCTTTCTCTGATCGTTGTCAAGAACGGCTTTCCATGTTCCCAAAAATAATTCAGGTAATCCGAACTCTTGAAGTCAAAGTCATCTGCTTGTATGGGAGTGAGCATTGGCAAGTATGAACCCCTGTTGTTCCAATGATTGATATGGTTAGCATGCCTCACCGACCAATCCTCACCGACCCTACCCCGCCCATCTAATCGATGAAGAGCATCATGATTCTCTGGAATGACTGGAATATGTTGGTGGAAGCCGAACTGCCTTAACACTCTATCGGCAAATTGGAACTCCACAAACATGAAATGGATCAATAGTGTAACAACACACCAATATTCACAACCCTCCCAGACATGTTGCGGTACGCACGACATAATTTCTTGATCATCGTACGGCCTCCAAATAAACTATAAAATAAAATTATATAGTTATTATTTAATTAAATAATTATAAAAATCAACAAATTAATAAATAACAATATTATAATATAAACATAATAAAAAATAAATTCACTTATTAATTTTATATATACCTCAACTTTGCATTTGATGTCAATCTTAAACCTAAACTCTTTCACGTTGTTGTACGCTAACCCCATTCTTTCTATTTTATGCCTCCATCTGTATACCAATCAAAATAAAATTTTGTAATTATTTTTCATTTAGAAAATATTCTTTATTTAATTAAAGATAAAATATTTTAAATCAATAAAATTACCTTCCGGCAAGAGGAAAGTCAACTGCAGTTCGGCTAATCGGTGTTAACCATGGAATTCTGTACCACGCCCACGATTGTAATAACATCGTGCATCCACCGATTTCAGTCGTGTACGCATCATTAACAATTAATGATGCCTTGCACATCTCGCGATATAAGAATGCCAATATTGCTGATGCCCAACTATACTGACGGGTCATAAAGAAGTTCTCCAAAAACGGAAGATATTGTATATGGACAAGATTACTGGATTTATCTGGCATCAAGATTCCGCCGATCAAACGTAATATATATGCTCGAGTTGCATATATAATGTCTCGCTCACTACATTGTGGATCGAGCTTAAACTTATTTGCCAACCAGGATAATCTCAGCCGTGACCCTTTTGCTATATCTTTGTCTGGTACCTTCCCAAGGTAACGCTCACATATTGCAAACATGTCAAGATCTGTATTTCCAACCACTGCCATTCCATTTGTAGGAACCCCTAGTTGTAAAGCCACATCCTCCAAAGTGATCGTACATTCACCACATGGAAGATGAAAAGTATGAGTTTCTGGTCTCCACCTTTCAATTAATGCACTTATCAAACCAGGGATCAACCGAAATTCTCTTACAAAAGCAACATCATAAAAACCCACAGTTTTCAAATTATCAGCAATACGTTGATCTGGCATTTCACAGTTGATAAGTCGAGGACGAAGGACTCGTTGTTCGTCATCCTGCAATTTATTAATCATTGTAATTAGAATTAATACACCGTTCTCAAATAAAAAAAATAAGTCGATCATATTACCAGTTCTCCCAAATTACTCGAAATGTGTCGACCATCTAGCCTCAAAAGAACATTTTCTTCTGCCATGTTTCAACAAATCTAGACAAAAAAAATTAAATATTACACTCAATTATTACATTGTTTTATTCAAATAATCAATTGCATGTTATCTACTTTAATAAAAAATAAACATCAAATATAATATGATCCCTAATTACTATTTGCTTCTCAACATTTTCAAACTTTGCAATTTAATCACTAAATTTATAAATTCTTTCAAATTTAACCAATTAAGCATATTAATACTAAATTCAAGCATAGTATACCAACTTTTTATAATTTACTCTAATTCCTTAAATTCTTCAAATTTTACAAAACGATCCCTAATTACTATTTGGTTCTCAACATTTTCAAACTTAGCAATTTAATCCATAAATTTTAAATTCTTTCTAATTTAACCAATTAAGCATACTAATACTAAATTCCAGCATAGTATAGCAACTTTTAATAATTTACTCTTATTCCTTAAATTTTACAAAACGGTCCCTAAAACTTTACAATGTTCCAAAATGGTCCCAACCTTATTTCAAATTATGTAACAACATATAAATTATTATTTCAGAGTGTAACAACATATAATCACAAAATTAATAAACTTATGAAACTAAAATTATGAGATCAATATGAAACCCTAAACCTTTAAAACAAGAATCAAATGAGATCTAGGGCTTGAGTTTAAATTACCTCAGGCTATGCTTTGTGATCTTGCTGCTGATCGATCTCCCTCTCAGGCTCTCACTGCTTCTGTAATTGTGAATTGCCTCAGCCCCAAACTCTCACTGCTTCTGTAATTGTGAATTGCCTCAGCCCGAGCAGTCTCTTATAAACACATTCGTAACTCATCCATGCATTATTGGATTTATTTGTTAAGAAGACGCCGAGATTTCCACGAAAACACCGAGAAATCCTTACCTAAATGTGAAGAAGACGCCGAGAAATCCAACAATTGCATGCCCCCCACATGCAGACGTGCAGCCCCTGCTCAACCCGTGATTTCTGTGCTTTCTCCCTGCAGAACCCGTGATTTCTCACGTCCAGTCCCATGCACAGCACTGAAGACGCCGAGATTTCCTACGAAGAATCCAACTGAAGACGCCGAGAGTTCCTATGAAGAATCCAACTGAAGACGCCGAGAGATCAATCATACATGCACAGCTCCCACATATCTATCATGCATGAAATTGCATGCATGATGAAGATACTAATTTTTTACCCATATTATTATTATTATTATTATTATTATTATTATCATTATTATTATTATTAAATATATATTAAATACATATATAAATAATTAATTACAGGCCCAATTACAACTGGACCGGCCCAGTTACAAACAAACCAGAACCGGTCCAGACCAACCAGAAACCCTAAACATTTGGGGGTTTCAGTTAAGGTTTCCTAACCCTAATCCCAGCCGCCTCATCATCACAGCCGTTGGATCTGAGAGATCCAACGGTCCTCAGATATGCCAGAAGAAACCCTAGGGTATCATTACCCTAGGGCCACGCGGCGCCGCCCCAGTTTCCAATCACCGCTGCCGACACTCTTTCGCCGCCTCCGCCGCTGCCACGTCCCAAATGAAGACTCCAGAAGACCAGCTGCCCTCCACACGCCATGGCTACGGGGTGAGTCACCACTGGTAGTCCGGTGACTCACCGAGACCCCCTCTTCGGACCGGTACGATGGACACACCGGTGGTGGCTATAAAAGCCACCACCTGAACCTGAAAAAAGAAAGAAAAAAAAAAGGAGGAAGAAGACAGAGAACACATACCAGAGATACAAAACCAAAAAAATATATATATATATACAAAATACTACCAACGATCTCAGTCAACATCCCACAACCAGCAACCAAAAACAGAAGAAAAAGGAGGAGAAAAACTTACCGAGGAAGCCAAACGCCGGATCTCACCAAAACCTTCGAAAAACCGAAGGTATTCTTTTTAGATTTGCTCCGATTGGGAGCCGTTTAACGGAAAAGAGCATCGGAACCGTCATTAGGACGGTCCGATCTACGTTTAGATGTAAAAAAAAAATTTCCGGCCACCGAAGACGGTGACCGGCGGCGGTGGTTGACGGCAGACGAACGTCGACTGACGGCTGCCGGCCGGCTAGCTTCTCTCTGTTCTAGAGAGAAGCGAGAGAAAATTCTCTCTCTCAGAGAAGAGAGAGAGAAAGAAAAAAAAAATGAAATGAAGCTGGCCCTTCGGGCCAGCCGGTTTTGACCTTATATAGGCCTTCCCGAACGACGTCGTTTCGAGAATGACTATGCGCGTAATTAGACAATAGTTAAACCCCGTCCGCCGTCCTCCTAATTTGTAATTTTTACATTCTAGTCACTAAATCGATTTTATAATACTTTTAATTCGGATCTTTAATTTTAATTTCTTTTATTTTAGTCCTTTATATTAAAATAATATATTTAGGATAAATAACAGATTTAATCCTTTAATTTTAATAAATAATATTTTAATCCTTAGTTTATATTTTTAATTTATTTTATTCTAATATCCGAATTTTAGATTATTTTATTTTAGTCACTAAATTATCAAAAAAAAATAGCATGTTCAATCCCTGTAATTCTGATTAATTATGAATTAGGTGTTTCAATTTTAATTTCACTATATTTTAATCATTTATTTTATGTATTTTTTATTGCTTTTAAATATATAGTTAGAATTGTATTTTTTTTACTTGTTTATATATTTAAATATTGTATAAATATATAATAAATAAATATTTATTTTAAATAAATTATTTTAATATTTAGTTTTCAATATCAAAGAAAAGGACAGTCTTAAAACAACTGGATGTCCTATTCTGATATTTTAAAATTAAAAAATTAAACAATATTATTTAAATTAATATTTATCAATATCAAAGAAAAGAGCTGTCTTAAGACACCTAGAAGTTCTTTTCTGATATTTTTAAATAAATAAATATTTTTTATATAATTTTGAAATAATAGGATTATAAATTAAATATATTTTTGAATTTTTAAATTTTAATAATAGAGACAATTTATAATTAAAAAGTACCAATTTTGGGCGTTGTAGGGGTGCTAATCCTTCCCTAAACGTAACCGACCACGAACCCCTTTTTATTATTAAAAAGAATGAATTTTTGGTTATAAACGCAGATCAGTTCAATTTTTTAATTGATGTTTTCTTAAAACTCTTTTAAAAAATAATTTTTAGGTATTCGACCTACCTGATCCAAAAGGCCGATGGCGACTCCCCAAATTATTTTCAAAACCATTTATTTATATAGATTTTCCCGCCAAAATAAATATTTCGTGCCCGGACGAAAACCGGTTACGACACATGAAATTGCGTTAAAGACGCCGAGATATCCAGCCTTCCATGCAAAGACGCCGAGAGATCCACGCTTCCACATCTGCTGAAGACGCCGGGATATCCAAGTTGAAGACGACGAGAGCTCCATCAAACCTGAAGACGCCGAGCTTTCCATATTTCCTATAGCAATCACTCCATTGTGGGAAATAATATCATGGCTTCATTATCTTGGGAATAAAAGTTTCCTTAAACATTATCTTGGCAGTTTTGCCATATTTCCTTGGTTAGAATACATTTGTTTCAGAGAAAGGATATCCTTTTATTGTTATCATCATCATTAGAATCACTATCATCATCATCATTTTTCTTGTTATTGCTTCGACTGGTATAAGGAAGTAAGGAACCCCTTTTCTGCTTTTTTCTTTTTCTTTTTGAGGGCTATTTTGAGCTAAAAAGACGATAAAATTGAAGGTGACTTGTCTAGATTTTAAGTTTTGCTGAGATGGTTGCTTCTTCTTCTTTCTTTCTTTTTTTTACTTCTAGAGTTGCATATGGGTTTATGCTTGGCCTGAGTCCTTGAGTTTCACTAGTCCAACAAAGCCACTCAACTTATGACTTGACCAAAACTGAGACAAACTGCTTATTGATGAAGTAGCCAAAATTGAAGAACAACTTGTTTTAGCATCTCATGTATATACATAATCTGAATCAGAAATCTGTTGCATTACAATGTCAAAATCTCAATTGTTAACCTGCTGACTGCTTCATTGATATTTTCTTTTATCTGTAAATGTATTGTCAGTCGGTATGATAAAAGAAAACTCTGAGACCAAACGGCAGCCAGCAAGTTGTTGAAATTAAAAAGATAGAACAGATGTTTTAGAAATGCTTCCACTTCTTCTTTTCATAGTAATAAAAGGATATCCTTCCTCTGTAGCAAGGAAATATACGTTCACATTCTTCCAGTTGTGCAAATTGTTTTGATTGCAACAGTTGGCAATGCTTCTACTACCTTTTGTGTGGGTGGTTCCGTATTAGCTCAGATTATTCTTGAACATATAATAAAATGATCTCCATCAATTTGAAATTTCGATGGGGAATCTAAATATTAGTAATCATTTATGTAGTTTATTCTTTTTAATTTTATATATTTATTGTGACATGTCAACAATTTGTTAAAGTCTAATATCAATTAATTTTCGGTAATCACATCTTTATTAAATAAAAACAAAAATGGTCATATATAATATTTTTTGAATTAAGTAAAAAAATATAAAACTTAAATAAAAGTGATAAATCTTATAATTTACCTATTTCTATCACTATTGATGACTTAATACATTATCATTTATTAAAAGGCAAATTACATTAAATAGTAATTAATGTTTAAGTAAATTTTTATTTTATATTAATATTTTAAAATTAATGATTTAACCATTACCGTGTAAATGACGATGATTGAACCCTGATTTGATACCGTTTCTTCACATGTTTGACCGTCCCTTTATCTCTTACAATCCTCCCGCTCTTTTGATTTTTCTCTCCACCAAGCCAATATCATAACTCCACCAGCTATAGCTTTCAAAACCGAGTTCTACCCACAATGAGTCAATGACTCAGAAATCCATCCTCTGCTTTGTGGTTCAGTGTCAACAATGGTGGTGCCCACCCTTTTATCACCATACCCTGACCTGCCATCTTCTGCAGTAGGCATTCTTGTGTCTGATATTGCCATGCAAATGAAACTTGTACACTTCCTTGAGGTTATAAGTAATCCTTAATTGATTCATATAAGCATCAGGAAAATCTGTTTCTCGCTCCAAGATACCATACATATAAAACTTGTCCTCCTTAGTTGAGAAAAAGAGTATTGAGAATTCAATGATGATTACCAGCCATAAAACAAGGTGACTGGAGTGAGTACTATTTACCACCTTCTCTATGTTTTCTCAGTGGACTGATGCAGTAAACCAGAAAACATAAACAACTGAACCAAAGGGGCATTGATCAAGACCTGGTCATTCAGGTAATTGCCGCGATCCCATACATCGGTCCCTCTCAAACTGAGTGAACCAACAGTGAAAACACGAATGTAAGTGAACCATTGAATATATTCAGCTACCAAGGCAAGGCATCAAAGGAATTAAATAAACAACCTCGGCCCTTTGAGTTTCCAATTATTTCATTCTTGATAAACTCCAAATTAGAATCCGATAGTTTGTAGGGGACCAAGTTGGTCTGGAAATCTGTTACATCAACGTTCAATGCACCGTCCAACCTAAGTGAAGCAGTCAAAGAGGAGAAAGTTTCATCGGTGTGCTCCAAAAGAGTGAGTTGAGAAAACACTATTGTAGGGCTCAACAACAGAATTAGAGACTTGAGGAACTGGATAGACACTGACCCGAAAACCAGCTTGGATTTCTTGCCGTAATCAACTGACAAACGCTCTAAAATTACGAAAAAACCCAGACAAGATCCAGTGCCCCCACCAATAGCATTGAAAATAAGGAACCCAGTGCAGTTATATAAACATAATCTAATTATAACAAATAATTAAAAACAATATTAAATATTAGATACGAAAACGTACTTATATTAATTGATATGTTTAAATCTTGAGTCTTTGTTTGATTGTGATCTTTTAAGAAATAAATTCTCTTATTGTAAAAACTCTCTACGAGATAAATGTAATACAAGTTAACATTTTTTTTAAGATCACCACCTATGGTATAGATTAAATATTATGTCAATCCTTTTTAATATTTATAAGTTTTTCTTTCATCAAATTATAAATATAATTTGTGATATTTGTTCTTTAATTCTATGACACCTTAATATCTAATATACATGTAATATAATAATTATTTAATTTTATATCATATTTTATGATAACATTATACATTATACAATTACATATAATTATTGATTTTAATCCGTCATCTCACGGTGGAAGAATTGACAATAAGTATTGGTCCTCACTTCATCAATAACAATGGATTTAAGATCAACAAAGACGACACGAGGGACGTGCTTTTCGACATCATTTTCCTAGAAAAAGGTGTTAAAAGCATCATCTCCTCCTCTTAAAGTCTTGTCACTTGATATTTGGCCATCATGTTGCATTTCATGTTTGAGGAGATAAAGTTCCTAGTATGTATTTTCGACCTAACCTCACACATTTTCTCCTCCGAACGAGAGGTTTCATTCGGATGCAAACGAGAACTGGATTGTTTTTGATGACGACACGAGATTGACGCTGCTTTTGATTGTGGATCTAGGGCTAAAATTTTTAAATATTGTTTTGGGGAAAAAATTCGTGAGATAATAATATTGAGAGATTATTTCGTCGAATAGGGTGAATGTCACAATATAACTTGGAGCCACATTGTACTCCCAGCGCCCTAGCCGGAACTCACCAAGGTCGCACTGTGCTCCATGCGGTTTTTCCCCACCAAGGTCGCATGGTGTTCCATGCGTTTAGCATGAAAAACACACATATGTCCCCCACTTGATTGCATGGCTTCTCCTCTCCCCATGAATGGTACCCGTCACGCTGCATGCAGCATGGCAGTCTGCGCCCTTACAGGGGGCAACAATAAAGGTTACATTTTGTAGCAGTAATTGCAACAATAATAGAGCTCGGTTGGTTGGGGTTTTATTATATATTGGGTGTATGGGAGGGAGGCACCGGGAGTAAAGAAAAAGAGAAGTAGAAGAAAGGAAGGAAGGAAGAAGAATAAGAAAGGAAGGAAGAAGAAGAAGAAGAAAGAAATAATCTGGTAAATTTTATTTTATTTTTTGATCTTTTAATCTCTTACTTAGTTTAGATTAAATTAGTTTTGTTTATAATAATGGTTTTATTAAATTGTTAATGTTATTAAATTTATTTTTTCTACATATTCGTTCAAATGACATAACAAAATCAACTACTTCATCTTGAAACTCAACATATTTATAGCCATTTGGGAGCGATGGTGTTATTATTATTTAATAAAATATTATTATTTAATAATAAATTATTATTAAATTACATAAGTTTATTTTATGATTAATTGATTAATTTCATGAATATTATAATTGTAGAAAGACGAACAACGAGTCTTCCGTCATCGGCTCAATATTTCCGCTAAGTCACACCTTTTGATTGAAGATAACCTACAAGAGGTTGGATTTTATTATGTCACATTTGTTCGAGAGTATAAGTTGGTCCCGGGTTTGATCAGTGCATTGATTGAACGTTGGAGGTCAAAAACACATACATTTCATTTTCCGTACGGAGAATGCACTATAACTCTAGAAGATGTGGACTTCCAACTCGGGGTTCCAACAAATGAGATAACGGTGGTGATGAGAAATCATTACAATAATGTGGAAACACTTTGCAATTAAGGCTGTCGTGGTTGGAGAATCAATTTAAACTCCAACAAAATAGTACCCAAGAAGAAATTGTATATGCAACTCGAGCATATATCTTGCAGTTGATTGAGGAGTTTTGATGTCGGATAAATCCAACAATCTGGTTCATATGCAATATCTCATGATTTTGAGAAATTTTCAGAATACGCATCAATACAGTTGGGAATCTGCGATATTAGCACTTGTACCATGAGATGTGCAAGGCATCAGTAATCGTCAATAATATTAATACAACATAAATCGGTGGATGTTTGATGTTGCTACAATCTTGGGCTTCGCACAGACTTCCATTTTTAACACCGATTAGTTGAACAACGATTAATTTTCCTCTTGCCTGAAGGTAATATTTATTTTCTCTATTTTAATTTAAATTCTTAATTTGAGTTTATTTATTGTGATTAAAAATAAGTAACACATATTTTTTTTGATTTACATATTGATAACTCCGTAAAAGGTAATATTTTGGGACATTTTCACTTAAGTTATTGAATGTTTAAGAGCTCATTTAGGACCATGTAGAAGCATTTAGTTGCATGTGGTGGAATTCGGTTTGCCGCGACATTTATTTTAAGCGGTGTTGCCTTATGGGAAAGGTGCTTGTTTGATGATGTGCAGGAACTAAAAGCAAGGAAAAGAGGAAAGGAAATGTCGTGACATAAGGAGATTGCTGAGCAAAATAAAAATGCCAAGTGCGACTGGCATTTCGAAAGCGCGCAAAGTGCGAGAAGATATTTTTGAAGCCAACTGTCTCCTACTCTCTGAGAGATCTGCCCGAGAAATCTACCTCGAAGATCCGCCTGGAAGGATCGGTACTGCAACCGTCGGTCCTACTGATGACGTTGCCTGCCCCTGCAGATCTTGTCTGTCCTTGGGTACCTGCAACGGGAATATACCGATCACTCAGCCAGCTACCCAGGCTGTATCATAGCCTGCTCTGGCCGACTCTCAAGCAACTTAACCATGGTTTTAGGGTTTCTTAGGAAAGTCAACACCAAGTCCTAGGATTAATTTTCCCCTATAAATAGAGGATGAAGCCACAATTTTAGAGACTTTGGTTTCACTCAGATTTGAGCTTAAAAAGTTAGAGAGAGAAGGTCTCACTTTTCTCAGTCAATCCTACTTACCGTGGCATTTGTCCTTGACAAGCCTGAGGGAGTGGCGTTCTAAGCGTCCGAGAGGAGCTAGATCGTTGGGAGCAGTTCTTGGTGGTCGAGGGAAGCATTTGGCAGTGCATGTTGAAGGCTTTTTCTCCTCCCCTTAGTTCTTTACTTTCATATTTTATTATTGGGTTGTAAGGAACGAATTAAACTTGCTTTGTGCTTGATTATTTCGAACCCCACTATGAACTAATCCTATTTGGTGGGAGTTTGCTTGGATGTTTAAGTTTTTATTTCAATGAATGGTTGTTTTTCTATGCTTTAATCTATTTTTTTTTATGAAACTTATTAGCCTTAAGGTTGTAGGAGCTACGAGAGTATCCTTTTCTTAGGAGGTTTTTAGGGTTCGATAGAATACATTGGTAAAATATCCTTAGTATTTGAGAGAAATTAGGGAGGAACTACATAAAAAAGGGGTTCTAGGTAGTAACTAGGTCTAATCCGCCTTAGAGATAAGGCTAGGATTTCATTCGACTAAAAGGAGCTGTGCAAGAACGCTAGGTTGGATGTTAATGCTGCCGCAAAAAGGTATTACCGAGACATATCCTATTATCTGGACCAATAGGATCACTGCAGGGGTTTACGCCAATCGATTTTACCAATGCATCTTTAATCTGTCAAGTCTCTTACTAGAGATAGCATAGGGCACCTCAGTAGATTCTGTCAGGTAGACTAGGCATATAAGAAATACCATTCGAATAAATAGACTTAGATTTTCCTAGTGACTCCTATCACTCACTTCTATAGTAGCTTGTCATGTGAGAAAGACAAAGTCCTATTAATTAACTCATATATTTATATTTCATTTTGCCTTGACATTTCCATTTGTTTGCACTAAACACAATCTATTTTGCCACGACATATTCATTCGCTACCACATCACCATCATTCCATTTCCATATCAATCATTCCATTTTGCCACATCATTATCATTTGTATATACCATCACTAACTTTACTTAGGTGACAAAGTAAAGTGTCTTGACAAACCTATTTGACTCCCTCAATTCCCTGTGGAGACGATACTCAACTTATCACTGTATTACTTGTTCGATTGTGTATACTTGCACATATATCTACACTCATTTGTAGTACTCACAAATAGCAGACACATAACGAGGCATAAAATAGAAAGGACGAGACTAGTGCAAAATAATATTAAAGAGTTTCGGATGAAAATCGACATTTATAGAAAAAAAGAATGTATATTTTATAATATAATATAATTATTTTATTTTAATTAAATTCATTTATTTATATTTATTTCTTTATAATTTTATATTTTTTTCCTAATGAATTAATTTTGGAGGCCTAATTTTATAATATAAATATAAAATAATATTTCTTTATTTATAATTTTATAATTTCGCGTCAAATTAATTTTTATAAATTTTAATTTTACAATTTAAATTGGAAGTTTTACCTAGATAGAGAAATTTTAACGTGTGTGTCGGTAGATGTTTTGGATGGTTGTCAATATTGGAGTGATGTTACATCATTGATTCATTTTGTTTTTGTTGAAATACAGTTTTCGGATTAAGTGTTGAGGCAGTTCGATTGCCATCGACCTATTCTACCCATTCTATGAGATCATTACCCTTACACAGATTAGATGGACTGGGTAAGCACAATGTGAAATGGGTTGCGAAGCACGCGAACTAAATTAATACTTGGAACAACAGAGCTTCATACTTGCCACATCTTGATCTAATTCCATATGATGATTTTAATTTTGAGATTTTGTGTAACACCCTTGGACTAATGCGGATGACCCGATCTGATCCGAGGTACCACATTAGGACCGCCGGAGCGACCCACAATTAAAAATCTCAGGAAAATTTAAAATTTCTTTTAAAACGTGTAAAATAATAAAATAATTTATAATTAAGATACAAGTTTAGAAAACCATTCATATATTACAAACAAAATTAAAATCATACACATTTTAGACTCAGAAATAAAAATAGAATACCACCTACATGCCCCCTCAACACATGCACCGGACTCTGCAAGTAACGCCGATGGAACTCCAATGTTGATGTCGATAGCTGCAATGGTTCAATTCTTTTAACCTAAAATAGTGAGTAACGGAGTGAGCTTTGGAAAGCTCAGTAATACAAAACTACCAAGTGATGCTGAAGGACATGCAAATAATATGTAAGAATAATTTTCCTTATTGATTCAAACATTTACAGATTTTTATGTTGAGCAAAGGTCCCACTGATATCTCATGTAGTAAAAGAAAGGAAGCTTTCAGTTCATAGTAAATGCTCGGTGGACTAGGTTCAAGAGATCATAATAGGGTGTCTAGTGTGTTCCCACAAAACTAGTAAAAATGTACAGATCTTTTTTTTAAACAATAGTAGTTTAAAACGAATTTAAAAAACTATAGTAAAATCCTCCAACTGAACGCCAATATGCAGTTCCCCAGACCTGTATTCATAAGGACTTACCCTAGGCCCAAAGGGCATAAGTGTCAACCTAAGGGGGCACCTTGGGTCCATAAGATCTTACCCTAGCCGAAGCATAGGTGCCCACTGAGGGGAGTGCCCTTAGGCCCATAAGAACTTAACCAATGCACACAACAGAGGAGCCAGCCTAAGGAAGTGCCTTAGAGTCCATAAGATTTATCTGATTAAATTTCCACCCAAGAGTCACTTTAGGTCCATAAGGAATTATCAGTCGGTGTTGAACCTATACAAGAAATTTCCAACAGCGATTAAACCTGCCAGAGTCTTCAGTCATACCAGAGTCCAAGAGTACCCCGTATAAAATAATTTCAGTCAGTAAATAGAGATATCATAAATCAGATCAGAGATCATAATATATATCAAAGTTCATAACATAAATTAGAGGCTAGACTGTATTTCACATAACAGAAACATACTTTTAAAATAAGAGAAAACATATGTGTGATCATGGAACACACTAGATGTTCCAAATATTATTCAGAGGTTATTGGTATTTATCAGATAGGGAATCATGAAACTTTTTGTAAACTAATTAAATTCAGAGACGAGATCCCCATAAAAGGGTTTAATAGCTGACATATTCATTAGTTATCCAGAACGTGATTTATATGATCATATAGTATTCAGATATTTTTCGGAGGCACTATGTAATCATAAAGGTATTCAAAATCCTTTGCATCAGAGTTACTTATGTTTTCATATATGACAATAATGATTCCATTATTCAGGAAATCAGAGACATTTTGGGCATTAGGTTCTTGGAGAATTCTTAGTGATTTGATCTAATAAGGGAGAAACGAAGATTCAGGGCATTTAAGATTTGTATCAATCTATCTGAATATCGAGTTAACTCAAATTGAACAAATCCCAGAAATGATACCTGTCAACCGATCAAATCGTTGTACTTTAAGGGTATTCACTCTTTACTACAGACAACTCTTGTCGAATTGATCATCTTCAGAACCATTACTTAATGGATCTTAGGGAGACGAGCAGATATTCCAATGGTCTTTATTACATTTCTACATTGCAACTATATCAGAAAATGATGACGTACTTGATTCGTGGTTCAAAACCCTTTTAGACATTACAACATATAAGATCATCAGTGTTTCCAGACTTATCCAAATTATTCGCTTGATTCAAGGCCATTGGGGTACTTAAATTAATTAGTATTCAAGTTTATCTCGGTCACTTCAGAGTTTCTAAAGTATTCCTATCGTTTTAATAATTTGAATACATACAAAACTTATATTCAATTCAACTTTGTCATTTCGAGTAATTCAGACGTATAAGGTACTTTTGGTAATTTAGCCTCTGGGTGTTCGCTCAAAAATTAGTAATTTTAAGTCCTTTACCATCTCAAGATCATGAGCGATTATCATGATTATTTTCACTTTCGGGGAAAAACCTTATCTTTTACAACATACCGATATTTTTGTAGTTTCATGTCCAAGTATTTCCAACATTTAACTTTTAACAAAATAAATCAGAATTTATGAGTCCTGAGATTTACTAATTTAGTGATTAATTCATTGAACTTAGATTTATTTCCGATTGGTCTACCAATTTCTTATATGAGTCATCCGAGTCGTATTCGGTTACCGATTTTTTACTGTATTTGGATCGAGTTTAGAATTAATTTACTATATATATGAGACCAAACATATTCATCCATGTATTTACCAATTCCAACATGTTCCATAAAGTATGCATAAGGCATTAATGTATTAACTCGATTTTCGTGCTCTACCGATCAAACATTTAAACTTCATTCGATCATTCTCGAACTTTAATCCAACGTCCAATGATATCTTGGATGTATACAAATAGAAATTATGTCATAAACGTAACTTAATTACAAAAAAGGATCAAATCGGGAGATTAATCAGTGAAAACAACTTACCGAGTTTGAATTTGGCAAAACGGACCTAAAAAACGGACTTAGGATGTCGAAAAACTTCATGATAGGTTTTTTTTAAAAGTCAACGGCTGGTCAACGACGATCAACGGCGGTCAACGCGACTCATTTTAACGGCTCGAGTGGCTTGGTCATCAGGCTCCCCTAAATGACAGATGACACCCACGCACAGAGGGCAGCGTGTGCGACGACTTCGATCGTCAGACGGAGATGAAAATTTCTAGATTTGTAGATCGAGACCTCGGGAGTCTTGTACATACGCTATTTTATGACAAAGAGCACCAAAACGCGATGACGGTGAGGGAAAACATCAGTCGAGGTTTGCTCAAGATCGATCATGGAACACAATGCTGGGGGCGGTGAGTTTAAATGATGATTAGATCGGCGATAATTGGAAGATTTTCACTGCACAATTTGAGGTTTCCGTCAATGCTTGGGGTGACATTTACGATGATAAACGCCATTACACAATGAAAGGATGGCCGGGTTAAGTTCTACGATCGACTACGCGTCGAATGAAAGGGCGGCAACGACCCGATGGTGGCCCGATGACGAGAAAGAAAGGCGAAACGGGGGGTGGCAAATGTTGGGTTTAAGGATTTTAGGTTTTTGTTTCTTAATGGAGAAGATAATTAGGGTTTTAGTTATTTTACTGCCCATTAAAAATGGGATAATTCAGGTTTAAGCCCCTAAATTTCCTATAATTTCAAAAATCGAGCTGCATACTTTTAAGAATATACAATTTGGTCCTCAACTTTTCCCTTCTTATGACTTTAATTTGATACTTAAAATTATTAAAATCTTACCCCTAAATTGGGGTGTGACACTTCGACTTACCTTTAGTATTATTGGGATCATGGAAAGTCGTACCTTACGACGTTGGGAGAAAGATAACAGTTTAAGAAATATAAGAAAAAATTTGGTGCAACCGATAAATTTATACCGAGTGGAAGTGGGAGCTCATCCCAACAACATGAAGCAGAAACAACAAACCATTTGATGATTCTTCAGTTCTGGCATACATACCCTAGTTGATGCATCTTTAGGCACCTATCTACTCTCACATGTTTGAATCGACGTATGACTTTGAGCAAATGACATCTATGATATCAAATATGATCATTTGTCAATCTACGTTTCTATGAGGGATAGAGAGCAAAGTGGTGGAATGATAGAGCATAGTGGTGGACATATATTTACAACACTGACTGATATGCCCCTAATGAATGAGGAGGATGAGTACTATACTAATGAGCAACCACAACAACCATAACGCATTAGACGTCTGCCTCGACATTATCATTCCACAACACCTCGACATCGACAATAATTATAAAGTCAATTGCTATTTGTATAAAAAAAATTAATAGTAAATAAAATGTTACTGTATGTTAAAATTAAATATTTAAATTATATTAGTATTTTCTAAACATAAGTAAAAAAAATTTTAGAAAATTTTTACCTTAACTTAAATATTTAAATTTTATTCTTATTATATTTTAAAATTAATATAAAAACTATATTTTTTTCAAGGCAAATAATTAACCTTATCCCAATGATTGGTGGAAACGGCTAAATATATTAAATTAAAATAAATTAAATATTCAATCGGGCGATGACACGTGTCATGATATTTAACACTACTAACACGTGGCACGATCTAATTCGAAGATTAAATTTATTTTAATTTATTAAAGTTAGGACTAAATTGATAGAATATATAAGTAAAAGTTACCAAATATGTAATTATATCAATTTTATTAAATTTTAAAAGTTAAAATGAGATAAAATATATAAATTAATTTTAATTTTTTAAAATTAAAACTAAATTAATTGAGTATAAGTGATAAAATGTGAAATTATATCAATTTTATTAAATTTGAAAAGTTAAGATGAGATAAAAAAATATATATATTTATATTAAATAAGAATAAAAAATTATATTTTTAATAAATAACAATAAAATATATATTAAGTTAAGATAAATATACATAAAAATACATATATAATTACAGATGAGGCTTATATCTTGGTAGGTTTGGACATTTCTTTTTTGAATGGCATTCACCCTTATATAATATGCATCTCTTTGGTTAAACCTTTCTCCCAACCATGGAAATCCATACTGTTATGATTACGAATGAACTCGGGTTAACCCTTTGGACTTCTACAAAGGATTGGATTTGCAACCATTCGTCATTATCATTTTTTGACTAATATGATTCATTGGGATATGTCTGAATGCATAGCTGTAGACATTTAATATCCTATGTAGGTGAAAACGGTCATTAACATAACTGTATGTGCTTATACCAGCATACAAACATGCATCGACTGCATGAGCACATGGATATCTCCATGTCTGAAAGCGATCATAATCACACCATTTGTGTCGTAAATTAACTCTAAATGTTTGACATTCTCCTCATTCGTTGCAGCGTATGCATGACACAACAAAAGTATGACCAACTCGGTTGAAATTATGAACAAGCATTGAGGTTGTCAATTACTCGTTTACTTCCATTGCTTCCACCACTGTAGGAGCCCAAGTTTAACCTCTATTTATGAGATACTCAATCTCATTGCCTTTATTGGGCCAAACCTTAGCCAACCTAAAGCATGTCTCTTTCACCCCACTCGCTATTAGGAGATGACGTGTACCTTTTAGTACTAAATTAATGGCCTTAGCAAGGTTTGTAATCATGTGTATGTATCGCTGACTCTTGTCATATAGTTGCAACCATTTTTTTCGCAGTATTTTTAAGAACACTTCCAAACATGTTGATCATCATAAAATACCTTTAAATTCTCCAACCTCTTATCAAAATTTGGTTGGTGTGGTTCGTATCTTGTTTCATTATATATATATATATATATATTATATATATATATATTATATATATATATATATATATATATTGTTATACCTCAATTAAAAAAACCACGTAAATCAATACACACATGTTGAAAATAAAACTTACACATGCTTACTATCTTGCTACGAATGCGGTCATTATGAAACTAATCGATACTATTCTTACCAATATGGCAGATACAAAATGTGGGATATGCATGTGGAGGTATCCAACGACTTGCTGATCGTTCAATTACCGCCAAAATTCATGTTCCTAATCGGATGTCAAACAAACTCTATCTTTTCAAACGACATATTGCCGTAGATTGGTCAAAAAGAAATATCAAGCCTCTGTTGTCTCTCTTTCAAAAATAGTGAATGCAATTGGGAAGATATTTCATTCATCATCTCGTGCAAATATCATAAACAATACATGTTTCTATTGTCCATACAACCACATACCATATACTTGGACCATACGTTTACAAAATGGAAATCCTTTTATGCATAACTTGAATGCCCAAAAGAGTCTATGAAATATTTTCTTCCTTGGAACAAGTTGACTTTCTTCGTCATATACAGACATGGTTTGAGACTTCACTATGGTTCTCGGGATGAATCGCTTCATTGCTTGTAACAAATGTGGTAGCTCATTGTACGATGTATCCCAATCTCCATATGTCAGCTTCATTGCCTTCATTTTCGCATTCTAAACCTTGTTTTATTTTACTTGGTATCCAAATTGGCTTCGAATAGATGCAACTAACACTAAACAAGGGATCATTGGATTATTTTCAACCAACACCTTCACGTATTCACATATTACATCGAAGTCCAATAATCGGTGGTCTTGTTAGATTGAGTTTCGCAAACATGTGTGAGGACCATTGTACCTTGTGATGACCCAAGTATCGTGCCTCTGAATTTTATACACTCTGAACTTCCACTTGCACTCTGGACCATATTTAATACATTTCGCATATATGGTTTTTTGGTTGGACTCTATAACATGGACATCAACATGGCCTTTGATGCAATACTCTTTAATCGCCAAAGTAGTTTCATTTTTTCCTTTAAATTGCATCTCAACCGAAAATTCACCATAATTTTTGAATAATTCAACTATGTGGTATGGAGGTATATATGGCATGTATGGGGAATAATGATGCCCTCATCGCGTCATAATCTATCTCGTACATATGAGGGGTAGGTTGATACGGTGTCAGAACTTCATTAGTGGCTAGATTAGGTGCACCACCACAGCAAAAATTATCATCACCAGTCAAAACGGGTTCCTCAGTTTCTTCATCTTTAATGGAATCATCATAGATTTCTCCCCATCGATTTTCAGCATCAACATCAATAGTTAATTTTGAATGATATATGTTTATCTCCTCATACTCTGCTACTGCCTACCGACTTCATTTTCACTTCCCAATAGTGCCATAAAACTATTTATCCATATATATGTCGAGTCCTCAAACTTATTTCCGAAAGTCATTTGAGATGAACTTTCAGCCACATTTCTTGATGACCCTAGAACATCAGATATCTTACGTACATCAACAAATAACTCAATATATGCAATATTTGTTTACTCATGTCATCCAATAATGGTTCCAATATCATCATCTTCTTTAACTGGTACTGCATCATATCTAACTAGATTGTGACATATGATAAACATGTACTTCAAACCATCAACTGTAGCTCGAATTTTCCTTTCTATTATTTACTTCATTTCTACAAATGTGATGTCCCTTTTGAACATCATATTTATAGGTCTTTCAGATAGAAAAAAAAACTTTGAGATCATTTTCCATAATATGTCCATTATATTGAACAATCGTGAAAAAGTTGTTGTTCATTTTCTCTACAAATTCAAAATTTGTATTTAGAATAAAAATTATCGTATACTATGATCATAAATCGTAAAACAACAATAGTAAATTTAAAAAATATTTATAAAATAATAACATAATAATCAATATTAAAATACCTCAAATAAAATTTCTTTAAACTTAATTCATCGTTTTTCTGTAAAAAAAATTAACAAACTATTGGACTAATTTAAGACAAAATAACATAAATTTAAACCTATTTAACATATAATACATACTCAAATTAGAATAACGAAAGAAAGAACACATTAAACTATTTGAAATGCTCCCTCTATTAATCTTCTTTGTAATTCTCTCTCTATCAATTACAATTGTTGCTCGTATCTTTAACTTTAGATGATCACTCCTAATATCATTCTTACACACACACACACACACACACATATATATATATATATATATATATATATATCTAAAAGAAATTCTTTCTTTATGTTCAACTTGTTATTACAGGGTATGGGTTAGGATAAGGATATGAGTTAAACTTTTATCATTCGAATATCAACTACCAGGTCGAATGCCAGCTACAAGCCTGCACATACGTGATTGGTGCATGGGTCATGCGACAGGGAGAGATACATGGAGTGCATGGTATCTTCGAATTTTTGGGGTGAGAGTCTCTTAGACTCCACGACGTCTCCGAGGTGTGGCTCCATAGACGCATGAACGATAATGTGTCATCATCGGTGCAGGGTATGAACACCGTGAGAATAATGCGTCTTCAGACTAGACTGTAACATTCACCTCATTAGAATAAATAATCTTTCCACAACATTATTCGACGAATTATTTTTTCTCATTGTATTATCTCACAAAATCAATCGTGGATCTAGAGGCAGTCATTTTGGAGAGGCAAAAAAATTAATAATCGTAACAATTGTCTCGCATAACAAAAATAATGTCAAATCAATTAATTAACAAGTCACATCAGTATTTCACCACCCCAGTAATCGTTTTATGTCTTCAAAGGTCTTCACCTCTTCAAACATTAAAAATTGGTTATTTATTAAATAATTTTAAATAATTTAATAAGGTTATTTATTTTTAAAAATAATTTATTTTAAATATTTTAAAAATATGGTTATTTATTTTAAAATATTTATTTTAAATAATTTATTATTATGGATTGATTTATTTTAAAATATGGTAGATTTATTTTAAATAATTATTATATGGATTGATTTATTTTAAAATATGGATGATTTATTAAATAATTATTAGTATGATTGATTTATTTAAAATATGGATTGATTTATTTAAATAATTTATTAATATGATTGATTATTTTAAAATATGGATTGATTTTTATTGTATTGTATGGATTGATTTATTTTAAATAATTTATTAGTATGAATGATTATTTTAAATATGGATGATTTATTATGTAGTTGTATGGATTGATTTATTTTAAATAATTTATTAGTATGATGATTATTTAAAATAGATTAATTTATTTTAAATAATTTATTAGTATAGATTGATTTATTTAAAATATAGATTAATTTATTATTGTAGTTGTATGGATTGATTTATTTTAAATAATTTATTAGTATAGATTGATTTATTTTAAAATATGGATTGTTTTTTTTAAATAAATTATTATTGTAGTTGTATGGATTATTTCAATTTCAGTATTGTAAAACTAAAATTATTTAAATTTCAGTATTGCAAAACTCTTTTAAGTTTAAAAATCAGTTTATTTATATTTCAGTTCATTTTAACAGTCTGCAGACGTTAAAAAACAAACAATCTTCTTCTTGCAGACTGCAGACTTTTGGTCCACCTCTTCTGCTGCAAATGTGGTCCGCAGACTGCAGACCTTTTACCTCTGCAAAAACAAACACCACCTAAATCATTATTGTATGAACCATGTTTATATTTGTACATGTACACATGACACAGGGAAGTTATACAGTGCGACAGTATTAATATGCGGTTAAAAAATATTATCGATTTTGTTATTATTTAAATAATAAAATTAGTAAAAAATTATCTGAAATATTATTATTTTTATCGGTTTTGTTATTATTGAGCACTTTACGCGCTCAAATTTGATAATATATTCAGTAAAATGGTACCTAAAATATTATTTTTCTACCATATATATTATCAAACCCATAAAACACAAATAATAACCAAATCAATAAAAATAATAATATTTTTTTATAATTTTTTACTAATTTTATTATTTAAATAATAATAAAATGACTTCCCCGATGACACAAATAGGCCTGTAAATGAACTGAACGTTCAGCGAACTGTTCATGAACCGTGCGGCGGGAAGTTCGTTTAAGTGCATTTATTTATTAAATAAACGAACATGAATTAGATTTTGTGTTCGTTTAATTAAATGAACGAACACGAACATATGTCTCATTCGTTCATTTACGTTAGTGAACATTCGGTTATGTTCGTTCAGTTATGTTCGTTTATGTTCGTTCATGGTCATTCATTTATGTTTAGCCCAATCTTCTTAAATCAATTTTGGTAATCAATTTGTAAGTATCTTAAAAATATTAATTAATATGATATTCTGATGACTAATTCTATAATTAACCCAATTTGATTTGGAGATTAAATCCAATAAGTTAACATGTGAGGCACCTCGCACCTATATTCTTTTTTTCATTTTTTTCCCAAACCCTTGTGTTCACTAGAGAGTGGAGACGGTCGTTGAAAGTTTCAAAACAAGTTATATTATAGTGCAATATGAAGTTTTACAGATATGTTTTCATCTCTTTCTCTGTTTTATTTGGCTTAATAGTTGATATGTAAAGTTATTACAAGTATCTTTCCACCTAAAACTCAAGAAAACATCATACTGCTTTCTAGAAATAGATAGGAAGATAAATGTAACAATCAAAAGTATATAAGCATCAGTAAAGAGAAAAATATATAGAATTTGCCAGAAAACAAAACAAAGGTTTCTATGCAATTTCTGCAAAAGAGTGTAATAGCGGAAGTAATGGATTTTCTAGGAAGAACTCATTAATAAGTAGAAAATACACTTTGACAATGAATTTTTGTTTTCATAGTTCTTGTGTGGCCTTTAGTTGGAGTAGACTTTAGGTACGTTAAAATTTTGAATGATGGTTTAACAATAATATCAGTTACGATATGTAGCATCGAAGGGATTTCGGATCTATGTTATTGCCTTGTAGTCCAATTTGTACCGTTCGAAATCTTCATGCTGTTAAATTTTCTACTCTGTCAACGGAAAGGACCATTATTAACAAACCTCACTAAAGTCTGACATTGATGTCACAAAACTTTTAGCCGGCAAATTTATTAGAATAACGTAATGGAAATAATTGTTCATATGTAATCATGTACTACTAAGATAAATGTTATATCGTTAAATTAAAGTCGTGTGAATCATTTAATATCTTTAAAAGATCGATTGAAATATTTAATATCTTCAAACATTTCATCACTGCTAATCAACTCTTTCGCTATTTATCACTATAGATTTGGTTGATTTGCATTGTCGACTATTTTTCATGAAAGAACAATGAAAGGTATGATCTCCAACGTTTATGTTCGTTTATGGTCGTGTTCATTTATGTTCGTGTTCGTTTATGTTCGTGTTCGTTTATTTATTAAATGAACGAACATAAACAAGTTATATTCCTTAATAAATGAACATGAACAAAAAAAAATTTATTCATTTATATTCGTGTTCGTTTATTTATTAAATGAACGAACATAAATATAACTCCGTTTATATGCGTTCGGTTCTTTTACATACCTAGACACAAACGTGCAATTTTTGATTGAATTGGAAGTCCACAGCCAATTTAACGCATGCCAGTGCTGTCCCATCTCAGTGCACCTTTCCAAAATTTCACGTCGACCAGTGTGAAATGCTGACCAAGAACTTCTGTTTTGGCGTAATTCTACCTCCAGTCTCTTTCTTTCAACTTTTAAGATTTAATCCCTCTACTTTTGGAATAATTTTAGTGTTCAACGTATTAATCGATTTATCTAAATTACATACTACAAAGATCTATTATAAAATCAAATATATTAATCTAAATTATTTTATTAATAATATTAAAATTTAAACCATAAACAAGGTCTAATCTCTTATTGTATTAAACCAATTGATAATTGATTATTTATCTACTTTTATTTTCATTTGCTTAGCCTCTCTTCCTATCTATATAGTAATTTGAAAATCAAAATTCAATTGATAAAATTATCTATATAGGTTTTCATTGTTAAATCTAACTCAATTCTAAGTATTCTTAACTATTTGACATTGAACACTCAATCATCCTTGCAATCGTAGATGCTCGAACCCGTAATATATAGGAATAGCAATAATTCCTTTAAATCACAGAAGTAAGTTAGTTCATGCTTGAACTTTAATTTTAAATTAGATACGTAGGAAAAAATTGAAATTAGAAAGTTTGAAGAGTATAGGGATGGGGACAAAATTATACATTTTTATTTTAAAATTCCTAAGATAAACCCGTATTTCCCTTGTGATGAAATTTAATCACTAAATTATTTTTTTCAAAATTATACTTAAATTATATTTTTAATTTATTTTAGTTACGTTCAATGATAAAGAGACACTATCTTATGGTGATATGTCAGCATCATTATTACTTTTTAACAATAGGTGACTAAAACGGAATAAAATATAAGTTCAGGTATAATTAAAAAATTAGTAAATGATCAAACAAAATTACTTAAATAGTTAAGGGACTAAATACAAATTTACGCTTATTTTGTTGTTCGTTGAGCTTACGTATCTTAATTTTCATTTTAATGGCCGATCATCTGGTCTCCATATATCTACACGTAGCAATAGATTAAGGGGTGTTAGAAATATGTGTATTCCTGAAAATTTTAGATTTTTTGTATATTAAATATATATTTTATATAAATTATTTAATTCGTATCCTTAATTATTTAATAATATCACATTCTTTAAATTTAAATTTTTAATATAATTTTTTATACTCGGACTCCGGACACAAATTCCTACACGTAAATCAAATTCAATTAATTTACAAATAAAGCTCTCCCCTCGTTGTATACGCATGCTCTCTATCGCGTTCCCATTTTCCACGCTTTCTCTTTCTCAATAGCCTCTCCACTACCTTCGGCCTTCACTGACCGCCATGCCGGTCCGGCGAAGCTCCCAGCGATGGCCTCTTCATGTGACCATCTTTCTCTTTTCATTCATCTTCATCGTTTCTTATGCAAAATCTGATGAAGTGGAGATGTTGCTGAAGTTCAAATCAGCTGTTGAAAGCTCGGATCCTAACGTTTTCAGTTCATGGAAACAAGGGAACTCTGCATGTGACTTCGCCGGAGTTGTTTGCAATTCGAATGGGTTCGTCACCGAAATCAATCTTCCCCAACCACGAATTGTGAGTTATGTTCCTTTTGATCCAATCTGCGAGTTGCGATCACTGCTGAAGATTGATCTCGGGAACAATTCTTTCCATGGGAATGTTTCGGAGTACCTGAAGAAATGTTCTAGCCTGCAATACTTGGATTTGGGAGTCAATGCTTTTTCTGGAAAAGTGCCTGATTTGTCTTCTTTAACTGGATTGAAGTTCTTGAATTTGAACAACAGTGGATTTTCCGGGATTTTCCCATGGAAATCACTGGAAAATCTCACGGAATTGACTTTCTTAAGCCTCGGTGACAATCCGTTCGATGCAGGTCCATTTCCTCTTGAAGTTCTGAAGCTTGAGAAATTGTTTTGGCTTTATCTCACAAATTGCAGCTTCACTGGACATATTCCTGAGGGAATTCAGAATCTCACTCTGCTGCAAAATCTTGAGCTCTCCGATAACAGATTGTCGGGTCCAATCCCAGCTGGAATTACCAAACTTAACAAGCTTTGGCAATTTGAGTTTTACAACAACTCACTGTCGGGGAAATTACCTGTTGGATTCGGAAACCTTTCGAACCTTAAGAACTTTGATGCGTCGATGAATATGCTCGAAGGCGACTTATCGGAGTTACGATCGTTGAAGAATCTTGCTTCGTTGCAGCTCTTTGAAAACCAATTTTCAGGAGAGGTTCCAGTGGAGTTTGGTGAGTTCAAGCACCTTGTAGGACTATCACTATAGAGGAACAAACTTACTGGTCAGCTTCCAACGAAAATCGGGTCTTCGTCGGATCTTAATTTCATAGATGTTTCGGAGAATTTTTTGACAGGTCCTATACCACCAGATATGTGCAAGAATGGCAAAATGGTTGGTCTTCTTTTGCTGCAGAACAGCTTCACTGGCTCAATCCCGGAGAGCTACACGAACTGTAAGTCGTTGGTTCGATTACGAGTGAATAACAATTCGCTGTCGGGGACCGTCCCTGCCGGAATATGGAGTTTGCCGAATCTCTCCATAATTGATCTTAGCATGAATCGTTTTGAAGGTCCAGTGACGGGTGATATTGGTAATGCCAAGTCTCTTGCACAACTTTTCTTGGCCAATAATCAGTTTTCAGGGGAATTGCCTACTTCAATCTCTCAAGCTTCATCATTAGTCTCGATTCAGCTTAGTTTGAATATATTTTCGGGCCAAATTCCGGTAACCATTGGAGAATTAAAACTCCTAGGCAGTCTTTATTTGAATGGTAACATGTTTTCTGGTGTCATACCAGATGCATTAGGCTCTTGTGTTTCTTTGAATGATGTAAACGTTGCTGGTAACTCACTTTCCGGTAAAATTCCCGAGAGTATAGGATATTTACGTAACCTTAACTCCTTGAATTTATCCGAAAACAAACTCTCGGGTGATATTCCGGCCACCTTGTCATCTTCTAGATTAAGCCTTCTAGACTTGTCGAACAACCAGTTAGTCGGTCCCATACCGAAATCATTATCTATTCAGGCTTTCAAAGACTGCTTTGAGGGGAATCCGGGCCTATGCAGCTCGGATCTCGAGAACTTCCGGCCGTGTTCGTCAAATCCCGGTACATCGAGTCATCTTCGCATGTTTTTATCCTGTTTCATAGCTGGAATATTAGTCCTGCTCGTATCATTAGGATGTTACATGTTTGTGAGGGCGAAGCAGAGTAATCTTGATCATCCATTGAAGAAGGTTTCTTGGAACATGAAATCATATCGCATGCTGAGTTTCACCGAAAAGGATATCATCGATGCTGTCAAATTGCAGAATCTAATAGGTAAAGGTGGATCAGGGAATGTCTATAAAGTTGAACTCGGAGATGGCAAAGAACTTGCTGTGAAGCATATTTGGATCTCGGATTCCAGAAATCGTAGAAGCTATCAAAGCAGTACAACTATGCTAACACAAAGGAGCTTCCGGTCTCTAGAATATGATGCAGAGGTAGCAGCATTGAGTGCCATTAGGCATGTGAATGTGGTTAATCTGTACTGTAGCATTACTAGCGAGGATAGCAACCTGCTGGTTTACGAGTATCTACCGAATGGGAGCTTATGGGACAGGCTGCATTCATGTCAAAAGATGGAGATGAACTGGGAGACGAGATACTCCATTGCATTAGGAGCTGCAAGAGGGTTAGAGTATTTGCATCACGGATGCGACAGACCGGTGATACACCGTGATGTGAAGTCTAGCAATATTTTGTTAGATGAAGAGTGGAAGCCGAGGATTGCTGATTTTGGACTCGCAAAGATCGTGCAGGACAGCAATGGAGGGGATTGGACTAATGTTATAGCCGGAACTCATGGCTACATGGCTCCTGGTAAGTTTCTTATGCTTTTGTTCATATGATTCAAGTAACTTGCATTGAAAAAGCTTCTGATTTGGTTTTAATTGCTGCATAATTTAATGGCAGAGTCTGCATACACATGCAAGGTAAACGAGAAGAGCGATGTTTACAGCTTCGGAGTTGTGCTTATGGAGTTGGTCACGGGGAAAAGGCCGGTTGAGCCCGAATTCGGAGAGAACAAGGACATAGTTTACTGGATCTATAATAAACTGAAGACCAAAGAAACTTCAGTCGAGGTTGTGGGCTCTAGCATCTCAACTGCATCAAAGGAAGACGCCGTCAAGGTGTTAAGAATTGCAGTACACTGCACGGCGAAGATTCCGACGCTTAGACCTAGCATGAGAAAGGTAGTTCAAATGCTGGAGGAGGCCGAACCTTGTAAACTTACTGATATTATTGTTCATAAAAAAGGTGAAAGTAGCCCCACTGAGGAATGGAAGAACAACGGTAAGTAAATCCGAAGCTATTGAATTCCTCATCCAGTAATTCCATGGAATTTGGAACCCCGAGTGAGCAGCAAGCACTTGGAAGCTTCTTCTTCTTGCTTGGCTCATTTGGACCATAGTTGCAGCAGATAGGTAGCAATAGAAGCAGGTGATAATAAATCTAAAATATGTAGGTCTTTTGTTCTTCTTCTTCCTTGTAATATATTTGCACCAGTTTTCTGTCAAGGAAATAATGTAATCAAGGCTCTAGTTGCTGTTCAACCACAGTATAAAGCAAATGTAATCGTTTTGGATCATCCGCCATCTGGTTTGGAGTCATGACAGATTCAGATTTAAGATATGTTCATCTAGTTCCTTTTCCTTTTCCTTTTTCTTCTTTTGTCTTGAACTATGCTAAAATTAAAAATTGATTGCGGATGTTTTTATAAGGGTAAAGTACACAAATGATCATCTAATTATAGGTATTGTTTTGTTGAATCTCCCGACTATTAAAAGTTATAAAATAATCCCCAAAATATAATACGTTGTTTTGTTGAGTCATTCGACCGTTAAAGGTTACAAAATGATCATTCGACTATTCATTTGTTGCAAACTCATTCTTTTTCATTAAAAAATTGATAACAGTCTGAGCTTGACGATAACCTGTTGACTAAGATATGATAGTCGTTTAAGATTTTGTGATCAAATTTTATCATACCACAGTCAGTAGGTTAACGTTCAACTCAAAATGTCGTCGATTTTTTAACAAAAAAGGATGAGTTTGGAACATATGAATAGTCAGATAATTTTTTTGTAACTTTTAATAATTGAATGACTCAATAAAGTAACTTCAAGTAACTTCTTATAATCGGTGAATCATTTGTGTACGTTACCTGTTTTATAATTCTATATTAAATTAATAAAATATATAAATATTTGAAATTAAATATATTAGTATGTCTATTATTTAACAAATATATCATACTCCTATTAGAAATTAAATAATTAAAACGTAAATTAATTAATAATCGAATGATTATGAATATAATTTATTGAAATAAAAAAATTACAATTAAGAGTTGATTAAATAAAACGGTAAAAGTAGAACAAAAACGCCTCATTATTTTTTTCAACATAAAAAAAGCCTCATTAGTTAAAGTAAAGCTAGCGGGTCGGTTCTCCCTCCCGATTGAGAGAGGTAGGGTTTGGGTTGTGGTTGTCGATTTCGAAGGAGAATCGAAGTGGGTGCCTCAATTGTATTTCGGCATTGCCCCCATCAAAAGACAATGGCGGGCATAACAGTAGTCATCTGGATAGTAGCATTTCTTATAGAAGCACGAATAGGAGGCATGAGAGCAATGTTAGTGCTTCATGCTCATCAAGCAAAAGAGTAGAAGAGGGTAGTTATTCAAGGGAAGATGAAGGTCTAAGAGACGAGGAGATCAATGAATTTCTTCAGTCAAGGTTTGTACTGAATTTATACGGAAAAAATCATTATGTTGAGGAAGAATTAGTGGTTTGACAGGATGAGTCTCTTGGCATTTGAAGCCCCTCCTTAGCCTATGCATGTTGACTTAGATGGTTATTAGGGAAAGCAAACGGTGAAATGTTTCCTCAACTGACCTGAAACCTATTTTATGATGACAGGGTGAAGCATGGTCGAGGTTCTATAGGTTCAAGGATGTATGACACTGGACCTTATCTGCCCACAAGTTCTACGTTCCCAGGGAAGCTTCCGACAACCTCCCTCGGAATGGAACATCTTGTCAAGTTGGGTCCTGAGAAGCCTTCTTCACTGAGGCATGATGAGTCTTTTTTCGATTCAGATCCCCATGTACATAGAAAGAAGAAAGATAAGGACGACCTTGCGAGATCGGATAAAAAACACAGTAAGAAGCACAAATCTAAAGAAAAAGGTAGAGATAAGTAGAAGAAAGAAGAGAACAGAAGTGAACATAGCAAGTGAAGCTGAATATTTGTCAACTTCTGTATACTACTGGATTCTTAGTTCTTATTCTATGATGCTAATTGATCATATATGCTTGAACACCAGAGTTTGAGTTTTTCCTTCTCTGATCCCTCTTTATACCGCCATCTAGAGGAGACGACTGCCAACTAAGCATTTTAGCAGAAAAACTTGCATTAAGACGGATATCATGAGTCGTTGTACTGATGATCTATCTCGTCAAAGATCTCCTCCTGGCCAAGGGCACAAACATAAGGCAAATGTGTGAGGAACTGTTGACAGAAGAGGAATCAGATGCTTGCTGCTAAATATGGTAAAGGGTAATGATACCTGTAAAAGCTCTTCAATGATATCTTCCATTGTTATTATGCCAACAGCCTCTTCGGAGTGTCTCGGGAGTGGATTGCCATTTAGATATAGGACGTCTGAATCAACCCCGTTTGTCCACTTCCTGCTCCGAGAACCACTAGAATTACCAGCGATGGGAAAGCTTTTCCATTTCTTAAGTGAACGCTTTCATCTTAAAGAACTATCTCGGTGATGTTTGTCACCGTCTATGTCGACTTTCACTTCTGGCAAGGGACCATGTCAAGAGACAAAGATCACAATAATAAATATCAGTGGCAAGAATTTCATCATAAATATGTTCATACGATCTGCTAAATCATGGTATGAGTGAAAATTGGAAAGAATATGTCCCAGGGAGGCTGATACTTACTCCTAACAGAGTTACTAGAGGGCGTCTGATCTGTCTTGTTGCATTGTCTTACAACGAAGGCCATGCGGCTATGACCCTTTTAAAATTCATTTAATATATCATACAATGGCAACGATTCTCGAACCGTATAACATCCAAATATATTTATACATATAAGCAATCAAAGTGTCAAAGGGGTGTGTCGTAACCGGTTTTCGTCCGGACACAAATTTTTACTTGGCGGGAAAAATAATGTAGATACAAAATAATTAAAAAAAATGGTTTGGGAGTCGTCATCGGCCTTTTGGGTCAGGTAGGTCGAATACCTAAAAATTATCTTTTAAAAGAGTTTTTTAAGAAAACATCAGTTAAAAGATAAACTGATCCGCGTTTAACCAAAAATTTGTTCTTTTTAGAAATAAAAAGGGATTCGTGGTCAGTTACGTTTAGGGAATGATTAGCACCCCTACAACGCCCAAAATTGGTACTTATTAATTATAAATTGTCTCTATTATTGAAAATTTAAAAGTTCAAAAATATATTTAATCCATAATTCTGTTAAGTTTATTAATATAATTTTAAGATAATATATTAATATATATATTTTATTAAACAAGATATTTATTTATTTAGAAATATCAGAAAAGGGCTTCTAGGTGCTATAAGACAGCTCATTTCTTAATATTAAAAAAATAAATAAATTTTAATAAAATATAATATAAAAATAGATTTATATATTAAAATATTTTTTATCAGAAAATGGACATCCAGTTGCTTTAAGACTGTCCTTTCTTAATATTGATATATATTAAAATATGATTGAAATGATTTAAAAATAATATATTAAATTTATAAATAGTATTTTCATAAAATAAATAAACATTATTTATATATATTTATAAGACTTAGATAAATATTATATATATATATATATATATATATATTGACATAAATAATAAATAATAATAGTAATACTAATGATAAATATATAATCATAAATATATGAAAGTAAAATATGATTAATAAAATTAAAACATAGTATTAAAATGTAAAAAGTAATAAATCTTGTAAAATAAATGAAAATATTAATCTTAGAGACTAAATTATAATCTAATAAAATTAAATACTTAATTTATAATTTATTTAAAACTACAGGGATTAGATATGCTATTTTATCAATTTATTAATTTAGGGACTAAAATAAAATTATATAAAACATCAGTTATTAAAGGTAAAATATTAAAAATCGCAGACCTAATTCGAATTATTAAAAATATATGTATTAATAGTGTAGTTTGACCTAATTAATTATTAGGGATCAAAATAAAAGTAATTGAAATTACCAGGGACTAAATAAAGTATTTATCCTAAAATATATAAATACTGCTAGGGACTAAATTATAAATTAATAAAGTTAGAAGACCATATTAAAACATATTAAAATTGATTTCAGTGATTAAATTGAAAACATTACAAACGTGGAACACTACGGAAAGGGTTTACCCTTTAGTGAAATTACGCATACACCCTCCCCCAAAACGCTGTCGTTTGAGAGAGGATTTTTAAACCCTTTAACCGGCCCAAAATAGCCATTTTTCTTTCTCTCTCTAGGAGAGAGACTCTCTCGCCTCTCTCTAAATTTCTCTCGATGAAGAAAATCCGACAACCATGCCGGCCACCGCGCTCTGGTGGCAATGACCACGGAAAATTTTAAAACCCCCCAAAATATAGATCGGAACGTGCTAATACCGATTTCGGTGTCCTTTTTCCCTAAAAAGCTCCCAATCGGAGCAAATCTACGAAAGTACCTTCGGTTTTCAAAGGTTTTTGGTGATTCTTGGAGGCTAGTGGTGACTCTGATCGAGGTGTTGTCTTCCTCGGTAAGTTTCTCTCGCTCTTCTCTATTTGTTTTGTGGTTTGCTTTGTGGTTTGTTGGTGTTTTTCTTCAATCTTTGGTCTCTTGCTCTCCGTCTTTGCTTGCTGTGGCCTCCTGTCCGTTTTTTTTGTTTGCAGGTGTGATGAGGCTTTGTAGCCATCCAGGTACTAGCCTCGGACCGGTTCTATTGGTGATTTTCTGGTGAGTCACCATAGCTATGGTGGTGACTCACCATAGGCAACCACGTGGACGGTCAGAGTCATGGCAGCAGAGCTTCTGGAGTGTCGGCGATGAGGTGGCGTGGCACTGGAAGCTTCAGGCAGTGGCGACGTGGCCCTAGGGTATGATACCCTAGGGTTTTCATATGGCTCAATGGTGGCCGTTGGATCTTTCCAGATCCAATGGCGGTGATTAGCTGGCGGCTAGGGCATGAGATGATACAAATCCTAAACATTTATGGTTACTATTGGGCTACCGAATATGGGCCTCTGTATTTGGGTTGGGTCTGTAATAGTAAATAAATAAAATTATTTAATAATAATAATAATAATATAATAATTATAATTATAATTATAATAATAAAATATAAATAATATTCAAATGAAAAAAACGAGTATCTTCAGCCCCTCTTTGCTTATTCTTGTATTAACAAGAATAGGGAAAAGACGAAAAGATAATAAGTTTTTTTTTTCATTTGACTTCACTTGATTATGATGGAAATGTTGAACAAATTCTTCTTTGGGATTAGTTCTTCTCATTATGAACTTTTTCACTGGGAAAGGCGATTTATCTCCTTCTGTGATGTAATCTAGCAAAAAGTTGAACAAATTCTCCTCCTTCTTCATATGAGTTCTTCTCATTATGAACTCCTTCTGGAAATGCTGATACTGATCTATTTTCTTCTGTGATAGCATCAAACAAAGGTTGAACAAGCTCTTCTCATTATGAACTTCTTCTTCCTTCTTCATATGAGTTCTTCTCATTATGAGCTTTCTCTGGAAAAGTTAATCCATCAAGTGATGAATTCAGGCAAAAGGTTGAACAAATTCTTCTCATTATGAATTTCTTCTTCCTCTTCAGATAAGTTCTTCTCATTATGAACTTTCTCTGGAAATGTTGATCCATCAAGTGATGAATTCGAGCAAAAGGTTAAACAAGT
The DNA here is from genome assembly GCF_006381635.1 of Hibiscus syriacus. NCBI lineage: Eukaryota > Viridiplantae > Streptophyta > Magnoliopsida > Malvales > Malvaceae > Hibiscus > Hibiscus syriacus. The sequence continues at coordinate 4,938,006 of NW_024062795.1, forward strand.
TCTTCTCATTATGAACTTATTCTTCCTTCTTCAGATGAGTTCTTCTCATTATGAATACTTCTGGAAATGTTGATCCATCAAGTGATGGATTCGAACAAAAGGTTAAACAAGTTCTTCTCATTATGAACTTCCTCTTCCTTCTTCAGATGAGTTCTTCTCATTATGAACACTTCTGGAAATGTTGATCCATCAAGTGATGGATTCAAGCAAAAGGTTAAACAAGTTCTTCTCATTATGAACTTCCTCTTCCTTCTTCAGATGAGTTCTTCTCATTATGAACACTTCTGGAAATGTTGATCCATCAAGTGATGGATTCGAGCAAAAGGTTAAACAAGTTCTTCTCATTATGAACTTCCTATTCCTTCTTCAGATGAGTTCTTCTCATTATGAACACTTCTGGAAATATTGATCCATCAAGTGATGGATTCGAGCAAAAGGTTGAACAAGTTCTTATCATTATGAACTTCTTCTTCCTTCTTCAGATGAGTTCTTCTCATTATGAACTCTTCTGGAAATGTTGATCCATCAAATGATGAATTCAAGCAAAAAGTTGAACAAGTTCTTCTCATTATGAACTTCTTCTTCCTTCTTCAGGTGAGTTCTTCTCATTATGAACTCTACTTGGAAATGTTTTAAGAAAAAAACATTCTGCACTGTAGGGCTTACAGCTGACCCGAAGGTTTTGAAAACATCAAAAAGCTCCCGAAGGCTTTTTGGAAACATCATGCACTGTAGGACTTACAGATGACCCTAAGGCTTTGAAAACATCAAAAAGCTCCCGAAGGCTTTTTGGAAACATCATGCATTGTAGGACTTACAGATGTGAGAAATAGTTTACTAAGTAAGAAACTATGAAAATCGTCTTCTTACTATTCAACAATTTCATTTTTAGAAAATATTGAATGAGAAACTATGAAAACCGTTTTCTCATTATTTTTCAAAATAACATGTTGATTGGGTAACATGCCCCAATCTCAAGATAATGCTCACTCTTGCGGATTACGTTCATCTATTCTTCAGATGTTTGCGTGATTCATGTATTTACGGTTTTGAATACCTTCTTCTTGTAAGGTATTTTTTTACCCTGAATCTTCTTGTTCTTCCGAAGATCTATAAAACTTCATGTTTGAATGCACTTAGATGTATCAATGTAATGCATTATCTATTGTGTAAATTATATTCTTATGAATGTTGATGCAATCTTCATTTGACTTCAAAGTGGTGAACTTGGTCTTCTTTCACTTCATCATTTATTGCCAGGATTACCTCTGGAGTGTAGCAACTTATGCTATCAAGCTTTCATTTCTGCAGAATCATCTGATCAATCTGTATCTTGGTGTCTTCTTTGCATCATTTAAGTCTCAGAAGAAATGTTTCATTTGTGAAACTCTTGCTGTAGTCATAACTATGACTTTGATGCCCCATTTTATCTTGGATAAAACCAGCTTTCTTTGTTGGGACTTGTGTAGAAATTCAATAAAGCTTTCATCTTTGAAAAGAGAATCTATCATCTTTAAAAAGAGAATCTATCATCTTTGAAGAGAGAATCTATCATCTTTGAAGAGAGAATCTATCATCTTTGAAGAGAGAATCTATCATCTTTGAAGAATGTAGATGTAGATATGTCTGACTTAGCAGGGATTAATTAGGAGAGTAGAGTATGTTCTAATTTGACTCTTTGAAACACATCACAAGGAAGATTTATTCTAATTCCTTTCATGTCTCCACATATAATCAGATCTTGAATAAGGCAACTTGGACCATATCATGTCGAGATGCTTAACAATAACTTGTCGTTCAATCTTAATTAGCTCCACCAGTTTCTTGTTGTTAAAAATTTCAGCTCTCCTTTCTGTGGAAAGAAATATTCATCATATCTCACTTCTACCCTTGAGGTTGAAGAAGACAAACTTCATCTTGGACCAATAAATGGAAACCATCTGATCATAATATTGGTTCAACATCAGAATGACTGGTTCGTAAAACATTTGTCAATACATTCATCATCTCATGTGGTTTATGCTCAGATGCTAGTAAAACATTTGACAACACATTCATCCTTTCCTGTGGCTTCTGCACAGATGCTATTTGACAACACATTCATTATTTCATGTGACTTATGCACATATTTCTAGTCAGGGAGGTTCTTTCGTAGAGCTCAGAACTTTCGTATAATGTCACAAGACCACTTGAGAATAAAACTCAATAGGAATATAAATGAGATGCTGGTGTGACCAAAAAGTTGATCAAATTCGCGAGATATGCTAGTGATGAATTGAATAAGAGATACTAATTGATCTTGATATTGTCTCAGGCAAGGGTAAGTGTGATATTGATCATGTTTTCTTCCATAACAAGTGTTGTAGGAAGTAGAAACACTTCAGCTATAGGATCCATGTACATAAGAAGGTTTATGGAATTCTTACTATTGGGGATGAAACACATTGGATAAACCAAATAGATGAAAATTCAGTTCACCCTGGCTGATAATGATAACCCTAGTAACAACGGGAATAAGAATAACATAAACTGAGCCTCTTTATTTGTTCAATATCATCAAGTAAACAAACACTGATGAGAAAAATAGATTCGTGATCTCAATAGCATGATTGAAACTAACTGTCTGGAATCTCAACGAAATATTTCCAATCATTACCGACACAAAATACAAAATTCAAAGCCGATATTTTAAGAAACTGAACCCTGGATCAAATAGTTTGCCTAGGGACCATCCTTATTCATGCAACCGTGATGTAGCTTAATAAAGAACATGTTGTCGTGTGAAACATGATTTAAGAAGATTGAGTATTTGAAACCATTCTTGCTGAGTAGATATTTGTTCAACAATATGATCCTGATGTAACTGTCTGATGAACGAAACAATAATGTATAGTCAGCTCCACTGTCACTGTTTCACCATTTTCCTTCTTCATATCTTTCTGTCTCATTGGAAATATTTTTTCAAATCAATGATCTTTAACACATGATGATATGGGCCTTCAGCATGTCCCAGCATTGCTGATACGAACGTTCAAAAATGCATCAACAGTTCTAATTCTGATTGAAATGGGCTTTCAGCATGCCCCGATATTTGCTTCTTGTTAATCTGAGCCTTTAAAATGCTCCATATGAATCTGTCTAAAGTAACCTTTAAAATGCCCCAACATTTGCTGATACAGATGTTACAAGTGTGCTCAACATTACTTCTTGTTTAGATGAGCCTCTAAGAATGCCCAAATATTCATATTGTTGTGAGCCTTCAAAATGCCCCAATATTCTATTTCTGGTTGAAATGGGCCCTCAAGATATCCCTCTAGATCTGTCTGAATTGGGCTTTCGAGATGCCTCAATTTTTTATTTCTGGTTTACTCTCGACGTCTGTTTGACTGAAATTTCATGATCCCCACGAGGTCCAATTTTGATAATGAACTATTGTAGGTACTTGTAGCTTTATTCGTGCCCCAAATCTGTTTATCTTGAATACTCTCATTCTGGTGTCACTAAACAGTAGTATCATCAAGTAACTGGAGAAATTCTCTTCATGTTGTCACAAACTTAAGAAGTACTCAATCATTCTGACAGAAACGTCTGAGATATGTGTCTTTTGAATGAGGTGACCATTTTCTATATCTGGAGGGATCTAGTCAGACAGAGTAGTATAAATTGCTTGGTAATTCATTCCAGGCTGACATAGTGAACCTTGTTTTCAGTGAAGGCTATTTCTGGAATATACTTTTCTGTGGGAGAGAAACCAATTTATGTGAACAGTAATCTGATGCAACAGCAAGACTACATATGCAGTGGTACAGGCTTTTGAAAAATCTGCACTCATGCAACATGTTGATTCTGATAACAACTCATCTGATTATGAAGTGATCTTTCAGGATGATTTCATAGATATTGAAAGTTCTTATCGAGGAAATCCTGAATTTTGATTCTGATGAGGAGAATAAACTATTATACTTGACGAAAATTGGGGTACTCAGAAGCTGAGACTTCAATAGCCATGAAGAGATGTGGTCTGAATTCATCAATTGCAGAGTTGACAGATTCTGAATTCATCAATTGCAGAGTTGACAGATTTTATATGTGCTGCTCAAATATCAAAGGTTGCTGACGCACTTCTTCTGGTAGAAGATAGGAATCCATTATGCAATGATCCTAATTACAAGAAAAGGCTAAACTCGAGCTATGATTTTTGGGAAAGGAATAAGCAGAAGAAGCTTGAAAAGAAGCTTCTTAATGAAGACGATCATGCAGTTCATCTTTCAATTCCAATAATTGGTTCTGGGGTTCTTACCGAACCAGATCAGATAACTCAAAGAACACTTCCAGAAGATGCTATTGGGTCTCTTTATTTCTACTATGAGCAAATTCATCTTTTAAATCCAATGATTAGTTTTGGGGTTCATACCAAATCATATCAGATAACTCAAAGAACATTTCCAGAAGATGCTATTGGGTCTCCTTATTTCTACTAAGAGAACGTGGCACTTGCTCCAGTTAATGTTTGGACTGAAATATCATAGTACTTATTCGATGTAGAGCCAGAATTTGTAGATTCAAAGCATTTTCATGCTGCTACACTAAAAAGGGGCTATATTCATAATCTGCCAATTGAGAACAGATTTCCTCTTATCTTGTTTTCTCCACGCACTATGTATGATATTTTTCCATTGACAAAGAAATGATGGCCTTCCTGGGATCCAAGAACAAAGTTGAACTGTTTACAAACATGTACAAGAAGTTCCAAATTGACAGAAAGGATCTGTAAGGCTCTTGAAGTTTATGACGATGAGCCACCTTCGAGTGTCCATAAGTATATTTTAGATGAATGCCGAAAATGGAATCTAGTATGGGTTGGAAGGAATAAAGTTGCTCCATTTGAACCTGATGAGGTGGAAATGCTTCTAGGTTTCCCTAAAAACCATACCCGATGAGGAGGATCTGCTAGAGACATGTTCCCCGGTGGTATCAATGTCCTGTCTCTTTTCTCTGGAATCAGTGATGCAGAGGTTGCCTTATACTGTCTTGGTATACCTTTGAAAACAAATGTGCAAGAACTGAATGATGATCGGTTGGAGCAATTGATGAGTAGATTTGGCGGATTCGACCTTGTTGTCGGTAGCATCTTGTGTAACAACCTTAATGGAAGCACTAAACATCATCAAGATGGACTCGAGGATTTTTGTTGGTGTATTTTCTTGCAATGACTGTCACAGTGACTGTCTCTACTGCTGCTCCAAAATACACACTGCCATATCCCACTCTTCCCTAACCATGGAAAGGTTTAGTTGATGATAAAACTGGTTATCTCAACTTTTGGAATCCTGTACAACATACAAGTGTAGAATCTGTTCCAATGTCTTATTCTGTGCCATAAGTTCTCAATTTCAAATTTAGCAATCTTCTGAAGGACATAATGGATATAATCCTGACAAGGAAAATAATCGGCATGGAAGAGGCAGCAATGATGCATCAAGACTTGAACCAGTATCACAGTATAACCAGAGTGCAGATGGTGGACTTGTTCATTCCCATAATATACCTTAATGGGACTTATAACTCTGTGATGTAATCTTCTAGAGAACAAGGATTGATGGCTGGGGAAAATAATTTGTCTGGTGATGCTTATTGCCCTCAGCATGAGATAAATGATAATTTTTCTTGATGAATTGCTAATAATGTCACAGGAGATCGTTACAAGTTCAATTCTCCAGACTTTCTGGTTTCTTGGACCACTTGCTTTCAAGAAAGTGAAATGCTTCATTATTCTGGCATTGTTTTTTTTTCTACAATAGAGGTAGAATAAACAACAATTGCTTCAAGGACCTTCCTTATTTGAGACTGTCCTGTTTGAAAATGTTTTTTCTCATTTTCTTTATTAAAGAATGAAAGAATTTTGTAAAGTATTACCCCTTTCAGGTTCACAATATAATCAAATCATAAACAATGAATTTAATGAATATCAAATAAATCAACTATACTTTTAAATCATTCAAAAATCATAGTCCTATGGCAAGTGTCAAAATTATTGACAGATTTGAGGTGTAGGTTGATTTTGGTAAAGTAGGTTCTTTCAAGTTGGTTCAGTATGTCGCTTCGGGCTTCCACTAACTTGAAGAATTGGTAATTATGCTCATCTTGTAGAGATGCTTCTCGTTTTCAAATTCTCAGGAACATCTTTTGGGATGTGCGGTGCTTCATTTAAGAGCTTAAGATCATCTCTTATGTCGTTGTTGCACCATTCAATATTCGAGCCGCCTTTTCAGGTTTTTAACTCGAATCCTCCTTTGGTTCTAATATGTTATTTAAAAATTTACATCTTGAACCCCCCTTTTATCATTTTTCATATCATGCATTAAAGATTTTAAAAACCAATTTTTGTAAATAAAAATCAATCTTGAGAGGCAGAATGAATTCTGAAGATATTCTCTTTAGATGCCTTCAATCTTGCTTTACTTGACTTAGATATGCCTTGCTGGGGATTTTTCCATCATCTGGATCCCTCTAGACTGCCAAATTTTGGATTCATTTCCAGTTTTTCATATCTTCATCATTTCTTGCTCTTCTTGTTGAATATGAATATCTGAATTAATTGTACTTGATCCATCTTGTAACTTGAGGCTCCATGGAGTCACCCATCTTGATTCAATTTCTCCTTTTTTTCTTTCTTTTTTCTTTTTCCTTCTTCTTTCTTTGTTGGATGAGTATAAGACTTCAATTGCTTTGAACACCTCCTTTTCCTTTTTGTCATTTTTTCTTCTTCAAGTATAATATTTCTTGACAGAATCTGAGTTTATTTGGTTTCTCATAACTTTCCCATCCGTTTTTGCCAAGATCAACGCTTCTCGGGAAAAGGCCTTTTTTCAACATAGGTCCCTTCTCAATTAGACATTCGTTTCCTACAGAAATCTTTATGTATAGGCAATATTAGATCACACTCTTAGAACTCTCTTGGATGTACTTTCTGTTCGTGACCTTTCATCATCCATTTCTGATACATCTGCCCATGGCAAATAGCTTTCAATTGGTTCTCATCAATAAGGTTTAATTGATCAAATCGAAATTGGATACATTCAGTCTTCTCCAATTTTTCCTCCTTTAGGATACAAAATAATGGGATCTCAACTTCAATTGGTAATACTGCTTCCATCCCATAGACTAAACAATAAGGTGTTGCCCCAGTAAATGTTCGTACAGTAATTCAATATGCATATAAGGCACCAATCTTTGTAAACTTCAGTGGTCTTTGTAATGATCCTCTTAAGGTTCTTATTTGCTCCTACAAATGCCCCATTTATCTTTGGGCGATATGTTACTGAATTTGCATGCTTGATCAGTGTGCGAAGTTCAGTTATCTCATACATAGAAGTCCTTATAAAAAGAGGTATCTCCAGGGGGATGAATATTCAAGATTAACTTTATTTACATGAAAAAAATGTAATTAATGCATGATATATTTATTTCAATCAATCACTTTTTCCTTCTTCTTTGAGTATGCCCTAATCACTCGAAATTATCTTCAATGAGTTGGTCCATGATGCCTCATCTCGTCTCTTCTTGTAGTAAGATTCACGGATAACTGAAAGTTTGGTTCTTTTGAGGTTTTTTTTATGATGGCATTGTATTTGGAAGGTCAAATGTGTGACTTTTGAAGTCATATATATGGTAGAAAGGGTAATATCATAAACCAACCAACTCTATTCGAGAAGGTAAACATCTAGAGTTGGTGTCTCAAAAATAGGTAGAGACATTTCTTCAGAGTCTCAGATAAATGTACGGTCAAAATTTGGTTTTAGTAAGGATCAAGTAATTGGCATTGGATGGAAGGTATAATTTTATCACTTGCCAAAGATATATAATTCTTGAAAAATTAAAAGAATATTTAATCTACTTGATACTCAATAATCTCAAGATTAAAAATTGATTCCTTGCTCATAACCATAAAAGCAATACACATTTATTTATTGCACAAAAGCGGAGAAAAGAAACAAAAAACAAGTTCAAACAAGATGCTGAAAATAGAAAGTACTACAGTGGTAGATAACACTTCCACTTGTTTATGCATCATTACTCCTCTAATGTTGGGTGTGTAATAGGATCAGGGCCATTATCCTCATTTGCCCCCCAATTCTTGATAATTTCTTGTGTCAAGACTCCCTTGTCGACGAGTGTCTCTATTTCCTTTAACAGTGACCAACAATTCCCTGTTGAATGTCTAGATATCCCCAAGTGAAAATTACAGAAGCTATTTTGAACATAGCAATGGGCATAAGGCTTTGGTGACACCTTCACCAATCTTGGTGTAATATATTGACCTTTAACCAAATGAGGGTACAGGTCTGAGATAGATTCTTGAAACACCTTCAGAGTTTTTCTCGCTAGCGAGGCTATCACCTTCTTTGATCGCTCTGAACGACTGAATGCTCTCATGTTATCGAGGGGGTTCTGGGTGCTCATTTCAGCTATAATTGGGGTAGTGTTCACCAAACTCCTTAGATTGCCCCTTGGGACCAAATCTTGAATATGTCTTGAATTACCATACTCTCTAATAGGTTCTTGATCATCAGACAATATCACATCGAACTCATCATTATCATTCAGAACCTTATTCACAGCCTTCATAGCGGGATTCTTTAAGGGTTTCTCTCCATGGAGTACAACATTTATCAGGTCCATCAGTTTTGTCATTTGCTCTTTTGAATTATTATGGGATTTTTTTACTTGATCAATCATCTCTTGTTGAGTCTTGATAAGTTGCTCTTGTAGTTTCTCAATTCTACCAACCCTTGCTAAAATCTCATTCATGGTTATTATCTCTCTTTAGGAAGACCAAGTTAGCTCCACTTTGATTTCAAAAATTCTGTCATGGAATCTTCCCCGAATTATTCCACATGTTTAAATGTATGCAAAATATTTTTAAACAAAATGTAAATATGTAAAGATGCAAACGCAAAAAAATGAGAATATGAATACAAACGTAAAAATGCAAATATAAAAATGTGAATGTAACCATAAAAATGTAAATTGTGCAATACAAAAGGAAACATAAAAGTATAAATGCAAAATGAAAAATGCAAGGATGCAAAATGCAAATGTATGTATGAAAAGGTGTTACTCAAGAGTGATCATCTTAGAACAGATTTCATTGAACACAAAAGTTTTAGTACATCAAACAAAACTTTACATATAAGGATATCTTTCACTTCTAACTTCTCCAAATCCCAGTTAGTTTCCATTTATGCTCAAAAGTTGAGTCTTCAGTCTGCTTCATCTCCTTGTAAAGTCAGCTAAATCTATTATTTAAGAACCATATTATTTGTCTGGACTGCAACTTCTTCTATGAGATTCTCTTTCATCTTCTGTGTCACTTCTCGGAGTTGCTCATTTTCCCTTGTAAGGGATCATTTCTGTCCAAGAAGTTCTTGAACAAGGTCTTCATATATGTTGCAGTTCTTTTCAGCTTGGTGACCCCTGTTATCCACTCTTCTGGGGTGTTTCCTATGCCAATATTTTGAAAGGCTTGACTGATTTTCTGGAAATCTTCATGCATGGTTTCCATTTTTGTGCTCAATTTCTTGTTTTGATCGTTCAAGTCCTTCAAATAACATGCTTGAGCTTCATAAAAACCTTCACTACTCTGAATGCCCTGACTGATGCTCTTACCATAGACTGCTTTTGGTATCAATTTGGCAGGATCTTTGTGGAGTACTTTTGGTATTAATATAACAGGATCTCTGTGTGCATTGCTTGCTTCTATCCTCGGAGTTTCCTCAAGATGTCTTTCCTTGGCCGCATTATATTTTGTTTGATCATAAAACTTTTTGTCCATTTACGATTTCTTTCTAATTTGATGAACAGTATTTCAAGTCAACACCTTTTGGTTATGCCATGATCATGTAATGCAGGCACAAAACAAAAGAAATCAATATAAACAAGTTAAAACAAAACAAAATGTATGAAAAATAAAAGTGAGAAAGGAAATAAATAAATTGGTAAGTACCAATTAATGAAAAGAAAATATTCTACCTATCATGGTATATAATATATCCTAACCTCATGTTTTCTAGTTCCATGATTTGTTTGGAAAAATTAACCTAACAACATGATTACTAGTTCGCAGGCATTTATTCAAAGAGAAAAATAATAAATTAAATAAATTAAAAGCTAGAGCTTATTTCTCCTTTGTGTACACCTATGAACAGAGGTTCAGTACTGTCTTAGATCAGGTGAATTTCTAGGGTTTATTATATGCGGAGTTTCAGTTCTAGGAGTAAAGGTACTCGAATTGTCCTAGTTGATGCCCCCTTGGGCTGTCAAACCCTCAATCCTAGTCCATTACAGACTTAAGCAGATCGAGTTCAATTCGAGGGGACACATTTCTCTATGCCTGACACGGAGAATAAATTCTCACGAAGACATAGAGCATATGAACCCCGAAAGTTACTTGCTAGGTCTGACACGGAGAATAAATTCTCACGAAGACGTCGCTTTCACTCCCACTTAAAAGGGACAAACTCAATTATAGAGCTTATGTTATACAATGTAAGTGTTGTGTGTGAGGAGAAATGTTCAAACCTCTGACAGAAAAATAAATAATGAAATAAAATACTTGCAAATAAAATGAAATATTAATAATATATATAAATACTATGAAAATAAAAAGTATATATATATAAAAAAGAATTATAAATTAAATATATGAATTTATAATTTATAATTAATAGAGACAATTTATAATTGATTTTAAAAGCTTGACAGTCCCCAGCAGAGTCGCCAAGCTGTCGTAACCGGTTTTCGTCCGGGCACAAATTTTTACTTGGCGGGAAAAATAATGTGGATACAAAATAATTAAAAAATGGTTTGGGAGTCGCCATCGACCTTTTGGGTCAGGTAGGTCGAATACCTAAAGATTATCTTTTAAAAGAGTTTTTTAAGAAAACATCAGTTAAAAGATAAATTGATACGCGTTTAACCAAAAATTCGTTCTTTTTAGAAATAAAAAGGGATTCGTGGTCGGTTACGTTTAGGGAATGATTAGCACCCCTACAACGCCCAAAATTGGTACTTATTAATTATAAATTGTCTCTATTATTGAAAATTTAAAAGTTCAAAAATATATTTAATCCATAATTCTGTTAAGTTTATTAATATAATTTTAAGATAATATATTAATATATATATTTTATTAAACAAGATATTTATTTATTTAAAAATATCAGAAAAGGGTTTCTAGGTGCTTTAAGACAGCTCCTTTCTTAATATTAAAAAATAAATAAATTTTAATAAAAAATAATATAAAAATATATTTATATATTAAAATATTTTTTATCAGAAAATGGACATTCAGTTGCTTTAAGACTGTCATTTCTTAATATTGATATATATTAAAATATGATTGAAATGATTTAAAAATAATACATTAAATTTATAAATAGTATTTTCATAAAATAAATAAATATTATTTATATATATTTATAAGACTTAGATAAATATTATATATATATATATTGACATAAATAATAAATAATAATAGTAATACTAATGATAAATATATAATCATAAATATATGAAAGTAAAATATGATTAATAAAATTAAAACATAGTATTAAAATGTAAAAAGTAATAAAGCTTGTAAAATAAATGAAAATATTAATCTTAGAGACTAAATTATAATCTAATAAAATTAAATACTTAATTTATAATTTATTTAAAACTACAGGGATTAGATATGCTATTTTATCAATTTATTAATTTATGGACTAAAATAAAATTATATAAAACATCAGTTATTAAATGTAAAATATTAAAAATCACAGACCTAATTCGAATTATTAAAAATATATGTATTAATAGTGTAGTTTGACCTAATTAATTATTAGGGATCAAAATAAAAGTAATTGAAATTACCAGGGACTAAATAAAGTATTTATCCTAAAATATATAAATACTTCTAAGGACTAAATTATAAATTAATAAAGTTAGAAGACCGTATTAAAACATATTAAAATTGATTTCAGTGATTAAATTGAAAACATTACAAACGTGGAACACTGCGGAAAGGGTTTACCCTTTAGTGAAATTACGCATACACCCTCCCCCAAAACGCTGTCGTTTGGGAGAGGATTTTTAAACCCTTTAACCGGCCCAAAATAACTATTTTTCATTCTCTCTCTGGGAGAGAGACTCTCTCGCCTCTCTCTAAATTTCTCTCAATGGAGAAAATTCAGCAACCATGCCGGCCACCGCGCTCCGGTGGCAATGACCACGGAAAATTTTAAAACCCCCCAAAATATAGATCGAAACGTGCTAATGTCGATTTCGGTGTCCTTTTTCCCTAAAAAGCTCACAATCGGAGCAAATCTACGAAAGTACCTTCAGTTTTCGAAGGTTTTTGGTGATTCTTGGAGGCCTGTGGTGACTCCGATCGAGGTGTTGTCTTCCTCGATAAGTTTCTCTTGCTCTTCTCTTTTTGTTTTGTGGTTTGCTTTGTGGTTTGTTGGTGGTTTTCTTCAATCTTTGGTCTCTTGCTCTCCGTCTTTTCTTGCTGTGGCCTCCTGTCCGTTTTTTTTGTTTGCGGGTGTGATGAGGCTTTGTAGCCATCCAGGTACTAGCCTCGGACCGGTTCTATTGGTGATTTTCCGGTGAGTCACCATAGCTATGGTGGTGACTCACCATAGGCAACCACGTGGACGGTCAGAGTCATGGCAGCAGAGCTTCTGGAGTGTCGGCGACGAGGTGGCGTGGCACTGGAAGCTTCAGGCAGTGGCGACGTGGCCCTAGGGTATCATACCCTAGGGTTTTCATATGGCTCAATGGTGGTCGTTGGATCTTTCCAGATCCAATGGCGGTGATTAGTTGGCGGCTGGGGCATGAGATGATACAAACCCTAAACATTTAGGGTTACTGTTGGGCTATCGAATATGGGCCTCTGTATTTGGGTTGGGTCTGTAATAGTAAATAAATAAAATTATTTAATAATAATAATATAATTATAATAATAATAATAATAATAATAATAATAATAATAATAAAATATAAATAATATTCAAATGAAAAAAAAACGAGTATCTTCAGGGTGGACGGTGAATGCTTTGCACAATAATACGAATTAAAGTTGTCCACTTTTTCAAGACATGATTTACTATAAAATATCTTGGAATCCTTCGTATAGTAACGCTCTTCACATGCACTGCATCTTCATGGTGGATTGTCAATAGATTCTTGACCTTGAAGATCAAGACTCCAATGATGTTTGTAGGCTGCTCATAATAAACTGGCACTCTGCTATGCCCTTTCTCCAAAACTAAACTCATCAATTCCCTGTCCATAACATGTAATGGTACTTATCTAATGAAAGCTGAGAAAGAGATGCAAATGCTATCTTTCTTGATAATTTACAGAAAATAATACCTGTCAAGCTTGGCATTAATATCGATTGTAAATGTTTCAGATATGGGTGTCATCGCATCTTTAGCTGTTTTCTCGGTAATCTCAAGTGCTCCAGCAATAATTGTTGTCTCGTCATGCGTTAGTTCTAACACCTTTTCCAGCCTAATAAAGGTACAACAAAAGGATCATAAATCTGAAAGTTACGATTAAAAAACAAGTATTGATTCGATATATGGCAACAGCCAAGTAAATAACAACTTGTATATATAGAGAAAACTAAAGGGTTTTTTATGCAATATTTCTCAAAAATGCCGAGAAGCTGTTAAGCACACCTCGTTGCCATGCAAATTTACTAGGGTTTTCAACTCTGCTCTTCGAAAAAGTGCAACGTGTCCATGTCCCAGGAGAAAGTCCAGCTGAATCGATCAAGAGAGCTATATGCAGGAATTTTACAAGCACGGTTGTCGTTCTCACTATGAAAACGGCATTAATGGTGAAGGATTATAGCAATATTCATTCCCTTGCTTATCGGGTAGGCAACAGGAAAACAGATCCAAACAAGAACTTGAACAATAGGAGCCACCGTTGCACCAATTACCAAACCATACCGAGAACAAAGAGATTGTGGTATTATCTGCACATACAATTAAATTGTAATTAGGATATGCATAGAACTTGCTTCCTTTTTAATGCAGTTGTATGCAAATCCACTTTCCAAGAAAAGATTCAAGCGAGAAAATCTGGGGACAATTTTTAAAACGAGTGGAAACTTTTTAGAAAGCAAAAATTATAGCAAATGATTGTAACACACAACAACAAAGTCATATCAAAACATCTCATGTTCAGGGTACCACTTGTGCTGAATTAAAAGCGATAAATCTAATTAAAGTGGATTCACCTCACCAAACAGAAGAATCAAGGTAACCGAAATCAGGATAGCACCCCATGCTGTGACCAGACTATCAAGGAAAATGGGAAGTGCCTGATAAAAGTAACAAAAAACTTACAATATATACATATATATAAAATTTCCAAAATCACGAAACGAGATCATCTATTGGAGATGAATCTATAATATATGTATATATACCTCCATTGAAGCAGCATTGCATAGAAGCGGCGTACAAAGCAACAAATGCTGATTTTTGACAACCGGCAAAATCTTTGCTGCTCGAATAAGGAATAAGTTGGCTTATACATCGTACAGAGAAAAATATGGGGAAGAATTCATTAACCATCACTTTTGTCATGTAATTTCTAAATCTCAATATCTCTAATTAATGGATTCTGTTATTTCATTCGTTTGATTTCCTTTCAGAGAGAGATAGAGGGAACCTAAATTTGAGTGAACAAGCAATTAATACTGATAAGCTCATCAACCACAGTAAAAAGGTAAACATTCTATCATTCCATTAATGATTCGAACTCATTTGCTCCTCATAAATTAAAATAAATCATTGCTAATTTTCTTTTCTTAATCAATTACAGGAAATAAAAGAAAATAAAGAAGTGCCGGCATGTTTACGATTGGCGGGAGTACCAGACTTAGCCAGAACCTCGAGATCAACAAGACTCAACGACATGAGGCCTAACGTAAGGTCGGACATCAATCCGGCGAAGACCACCAACTATACTATTATCACCATGTAAACAAAGAAATCCGTTTCGCAACACTTTAACTCCACCGCCATTCTTGGTTACTCCATTAGCTGTTCAAAAGCAATGCAGCTCGTTGTTTTCTTGTTCAAAGTCTAAAGTCTGTATTGTTAAAGGCTTTTCTCCTCTTCCTGGATGGTTTCATGAAAGGTGTCGTATTTAAGGTGAAGGAGTGGTGGATCAATGGTTACTATGCGATAGACTTTGGCTCATTTTATTTGTTGCCTAGGCTGATGCTTTCCTTGTTTCTGTTTGGGTGTGCGTCGTTTCTTCGGTTTTTCTATAGGGGTGGTTCATTCTTGTTAGTTTTTGCTTGGTTCGTGTTGCCGTAGTAGCGTGATCGGATATAGTTCTGTGTTTTTGGAATCGGTTGTAAACTATTTCCATCCCAAGAACACTCTTTTACCTCCATTTAGATGTAGGGATATTTTTTAATGAGGTCATTAGGACGTTTCTTTGTGTTTTCTTCAATACAAAGAATCCTTTATTTTCAAAAAAAAAAAAAACTCCACCGCCATTCAATTTCTTCTCTCAAAAACAACCTGGAAAAAAGATAGAAAGATTTCAAAATGAAATCCTAGAGCTGTAGTTAGAAAAGCGATGAATCCATTGCCAAAAGCATGTTGTCATACGTTAAGAGCTGTTAGCCTTCTTTTTTAGATAACGCGGAAAAAAGATTTTTGTCATACTATGAACGAGGAAGGAGAGAGATGACGATAGTTGTAGTAGTAAATATATTCGGGTCATTTAATTATATGTTTTATAATAAATCTAGTTATTTTTAAAGATTATAAATAAACAATTTAATTAAAATATTATTATAAATGAATTATTTTTTATTAAATATTAAATGAAATAATGGTTTGATTTGATATGATAATAATTGGTCACTAAAATTTATACATTTCTATTATTTTAATCTTAATTTAAAATAACTTAATAAATTTAACTCTTTATATTTAATTATTTTTATCAATTTAGGTCTTCTCCTCTTAAAAATATTACATTATTTTCTTGTTATTTTTTAGTATAATAACAATTTAGTCGTCACTTGTCATTATTACATGACAAAATGCATATATTTAATTACTGCTTTGATATGAAAGAATCGTTCGACTTAATAATATAGTAAAAAGTAATTAAATTGATAAAAGTTAAATGTAAAGAGTCGCATTTATTTAATTGTTTCAAATTAAGATTAAATTAATAAAAATACATATTTTTTATTTAATATTGACAAATATTACATAATTTTTGAAAAAAAATCTAATAAGTGACTATAGTAATAAAAATGTTATATTTTAAAAATAAATTAAAATTCAAATAAATTGTACTTGAAATGTATATATATTATCAATTTGTTAGGGAAATTTTGCACATCGACCTATCAAAGCCTTAAAATTATTTGAAATATATAGCGATTTCTCTTGTTTATCAAATAAACCCTCAAATTGGTTCAATAATTTGAATGGGGTTAGGTTATTTTAGGTGGGACATAAACATGAACTGCACATTGAAAGCTACCGAACGAAGCATTGATTGGCAATAACGATTCTTTATTTACTGTGCTCGTATTGTGAATGAGATATACGTAAATATATTAATGGGTTATGTCAATTGGTAAGCAGTTTGACATCGTATGTCTCGAATTTGAGTTATTATATATGTAAAAATTCCTCATTAAGAGACTTATCCGCCAAAATTAAGTATGCGACACGAGTCAATCCTGATTTATTAGGACGAAGCCTTAAAAACCCAGATGACAACAAGAAAAAATATATATACATATTGTTATCATTGCTATTATACTAATCATTAAAGATTATATTAATGCACATTTAGGGATGGTTATTTAATTCGAATTTGGGGAATTGATTTTATTGTTTTGAGTAGAGCTGGGTATACAGGCTACCCACCCGTTTAGCCTGCGGGTTTTGACGGTGTGGGCTTAAATGGAGCGGTTTAAAAAGCCCGAATTCATAAACTGTTTTGAATTTTAAGGCCCGCGGGCTAAACGGGCTTACCTGCAGCCCGTTAAATAACAACAATTTTAAATGCTTTAAATGCAATAAAAAAATAATGTTCTAACTTGTTACACCTTTAAAAATAATCCAACAACTTGAAAAGAAAGATAACACCGTCAAAATAATAAATAATATTTAAATTTTATTTTAAATAGCCATAAATGATTATAAAATAATATTTGTTTTAATTTTTTTAATCACTAATATATATATAACGATATAATTACTTAAACTCAAATTAAAAAAAATAATATTCACTTATATCACCAAATTGAAAAACAAATAAAGCAATAACCACATTATACTTTTATAAAACACGATTATTCAAGGCTATAATATGTTATTCAAGACTATAATATGAAGACACAGAAGTGTCTGCAAGCAGAAATTCAAACATAAAATTCAACAAAGTCAAACATTACACAAATTTAACAAGAAAGTTGTCTAGTAGTCCTAATAATTGTATTGTATAGATACTTTAGAGAAAGACTAAAACATAATATGAATATATAAAATAAAATACTTACATTATAAGAGTAAATTTGAAAGATACGGTTATATTAAAATTTATAAAATATAAGTCATTAATTTGTTAAAATATATTTATTTTGTAAAAGCTCTTTAAAAGTTGAAAAGTTTGTTTTCAATTTTTTCTTTTACTTTTCTTTCTTATTTTTAATCCAAATATTACGTGTCATGTGATATATTATTAGAATATCACGTGACTTTTTATAATTAAAGAACAAAATGGATAACATACTTCATGAAAAAAATAAATGTCAAAATTAAATTTTAAAAAATCTTTAAATACCAAAGTGATAATGATGTAAATTTTATAAGACTAAAATACTATATAAATCTTTTAATTTTTATTTTTAAAAATAAAGAATAATTTGATACATTGTAAATGAAAAAAAATATCAAACAACGGTAAAATTATGACAAACGTCCTAATAAATTTAAGAACTACAATGGTTATAAGTAACATCATATTTATAGGTAATTTATTTTTTTTTCGATAAAATTATTTAAGTTTATTTTCTCTAAAATTTATAAATTTTAAATTAAGCGGGCTTTGCGGGCTACCCGCGGTTATACCCATTAAACCTGCGGGTTTAACGGTCCGAACTAAAAAGCTTACAATTTAAACGGGCTTTAGTTTTTTAGGCCCGAAACCCGCACGGGCCGCGAGTTAAACGGGTAGCCCGCGGGCCTTAACCCATATACCCAGCTCTAGTTTTGAGTTTGGGTTAAACTTTTTTGAAAGGTGTAATCAGATTGAATTTTAGTTACGGTGAAAATAATTTGACATGATCCGAGATAATATTATAATCTTTTCTTATATATTTAGAAACAATTGTAATAATATTATTCTCTATATTTTTTATTCAATTAGACCCTTATTTCACTTAATAAAAATAAATTATATATATTTGAGTCGAGTTGGATGCAAATCGGAGATGGGTTCAACCTAAAAAATAAAATCAATTTTCAAGTTGGATGATACTCTCCTAAGTTTAAGTCAAATCGAGTGCAAATAAAATCATTTAATTTTTAAATTAAATTCAGATAAATTAAAAACTCGATCAAACTCATCCCGTGAACATTCCTATACACATAACAATCACACCTTCTTTTTGTCTATAAAACAAATTATTTGCAAGGATAAGTGGAAATGCATATAAGAAAGGGATAATGAAACAGATTTGATGTGTTATCTGTCAAAGAACCAAACAAAATCTATTTGGCAAGCTGTCACCACTCGCCCTGCTGCGTGGGCGTAGCTCTCTTGCTTTCGAGTGGGCTCAGATCTTCAATAAGCCTTAGCCTTTGCTGCTAGGGGTGTGTAAATTTGGGTATCTGGGTTTTTGGGTATTCGTAATATTCGGGTCCATGCCTATTTAAATATTTAAGTAGATAAAATATATCACCAACAAAAAATTCAAACGAATAAATTGATAAAATTATAAATATATTTTTTTAATTTTAATAATAAAAATCTATTTTTATTCGTTAAAAAAAGTATTTAGACATGAACTCGGTCCATGCCTATCTTTCTAGTGGCCGAAGTACAAAAAGTAGGGTGACGTAAGAATAAAACCTGCCGGCCATGTCGGAGTCTCCGACAGGGAATCTTCTCTTTCCCTCAAACGCCAAATGGATATATGGTTTTAGATCTCACATTCTCTCTAATGAAAAAAAAAAGAAAATAATCTCAGTGACCAAAAATCTCAGATAATATACGATTTTGATTAATTTTTTTTGGATTTGTAAAAATGACCAACAAAATCGCAATGCGATCTCTAATTAAAAGTGATTATTCAAGAAACAATTAACAATCATGCACCTTAAAACAACTGAATCAACAACCAATTGCATTAGTATTATACGATTAAATATGTCATAATTAAAAGTTAATCTACAATCAATCGCGATTATTACAATTTTAAGCAAAACATTCAAAAATAATATCACTATTTAAGGCTCAATCCCACATAGTATTGAGAACAAGTGTTGGTAATGCTCAAATCCCACATAGTATTCGAAACACTATTGGGAATGGTATTTAAGGCTTGGCTTTCCCACTTCCTTGTTGAGTGATAGAGAACAAGGGAGACTCTCGCGCGCCGCCGCCGTCGTCCGTCTCGTCTCGTCTCGTGGTCGTGGTCGTGGTAATACGTGTCTTCGACACGTCCGCGCGGATACTATCTTTTTAGAGAAAATTCTTAAGAAACAAAATCTTTTTTTTAACTATCACAACTGTAGACTTTCGCAACAACAACTGTAGACTATCGCAACGCGAAATGGAAAATCACAACGCGATTTTCAACTATCGCAACGCGAAATGGAAAATCACAACGCGATTTTCAACTACCGCAACGCGAAATAGAAAATTGCAACGCGATTTTCAACTATCGCAACGCGAAATGGAAAATCGCAACGCGATTTTCAACTATCGCAACGCGAAATGCAACGCAAATTTGCGATAGTGGAGATCGCAATGCGAATTAGAGATCGCATTGCGATTTTGTTGGTCATTTTCGCAAATCCAAAAAAAAATTGTCAAAATCGTATATTATCTGAGATTTTTGGTCATTGAAGTTATTTTCTCAAAAAGAAATCAAACACACAATTTTTTACCAAGGATAAACTATATTGCTAGTCACTGAATTATTAGGGTACTTTTACTTTGGTCATTAAACTTTTAAAATATATATTACATCATTAAACTTTTAATTCATTTTTATTAATGTCACTGACAATAATTTCCGTTAAAAATATTGACGTGATGCGGTAAATTTTTCTTTCCTAAAAAGAACCCCTAAAGTTTCAAATATGTAGTCGCCATAAAAGGTTACATGTTCGATAAACGAAACAATTGTATGTTAATCTCAATATTGGAAGGATCCATTTGACCAGAATATTAATATAGTTTGATTTCAAGTTTATCAGACTGTTGATAAAGATTTTTTTTTAAATTTTTAGTCTATATTAGAATTTGAGGAGATTAAAATGTTATCCGAGGAGTTTGAACTAAAAGAAAGAAAATAAGAAGAGAAGTTTAATGATCTTTCCGATAAAAAAACCCTGGAACAATAGAAAAAATGACAACATAATAAGACGAATATCTAATAGAAACTAAAAGTTAAACTTTTTTGAAATGTCATTGTTAATAATCAGATTAAGTTAAAACTAAAATATATTAGTTTCCTGGTCAAATGAATCTTACCAATCGTTGGGACTTGAGATTAATCGACGATCACTTCATTCATCAACATTTGGACTTTAGCGATAGCTTCAATTTGAAAAACTAAGATTTTTTTAGGTAGAAGACTTTAATGTACCACGAAAATGACCTAGTGGAAGTGAATTACAAGTTTAGTGATATTAATTTATTTTTTAAAAGTTTTACGGTCAAAGTGAAAGAATCTTAAAAGTTCAGTGACTACCAGTGTAGTTTATTCTTTTAATAATTAAAAATACTTAAATAAAAGTAGTGTAAAATAACTTAACCCAGAAAGGACAGGTAGATACAAATCTGGATCGTGCCCTAAGAGAAGCCCATAAAAAATTCACTTGAATTCTTCAAATCTTTTTTGCCTTCAGGTAATCTTCGTACTGATTGCTTTGTTTTTCTTAAACCCTCCGTTACTTGAATTTTATTACAAATGTATTAGAAATGGGTCTGGTAGATTATGAACAGATATTGGATTTGATTGGGGTTAATCGTTGATTGCTTGTTAATTTGAACTGGAATTTGTGATTATGCCAAAGCATCTTTAGGAACTGTTGTTGATGTAGCCGAAGCAGTTACGTAGGGTTCAAGATTTAATAATTTGTTTTTTATGTCACCAACAGAAGTCACTTTACATTGATTGCAGTATTATCACTATTGCATAACCATGTCAAGGAGGCCGCTAAATCCTGCTCGACGCTTTGCTGATGGTGGAAGCATCCCATTCATTGGCTCAGTACAATCTAAAACACGCTCATCGCCATTACTATCTATTGGGCTTTTGGTTGTGGTAACTTGAACTTCCATCGCGCCTTTTTATAATCTTTGTTTTCTTGGTTCTTGTCACTTGTGTTAGAATGTTACTATCAAAGATGGTATTCTTTGTATTAGAAAGCTTGCGGCTGGTGCCAGAATTATTGTCTTGTTCATCTCCGTTGGCTTCTTAATAGAAAGCTTTTAGTTATACTCTAAAAATTGCAAGAAAAGGATTAACTCAGTTCTTGAAATTTCAGGGTGCAATTCTTCTGATTGGCTATTTGCATAGTGGTTCAGGTTTCTTTATTCTATCCTTTTTAAACTTCTCTTTCTTAGATGCGATTGTTTAAGTTGATAAGGTTCATGAAGCAATCTGTGTTCAGTTGTATCCGCCAGTGTAAAAGAGGAATCAAGTATAGTTGAAGGTAAATGCTTGTTACACCTTGTTATAGTCATTCCCTAGTTCTGAATAATATGGATATGAATGTGTGTTGTCGATCTATGATGCTGCAGTTTGGTTTTGTAAGAGTGACATTTATTACAAAATGATCTTCTGCTAGTGTTGTATATTACAAAATGATCTGTAAATGGGATTTTCAATACTGTAATGCCCCCTAAATGCAGTTCCTTAATTTTAGAAATTTATTGATCATCTACAGTTCTATAACTCTTTAGGATAAGTTTATTGTTACATGCATGTTTCTTTCATTCGCAACTTTAAATGGTAGAATGAAATAATAAATTTACTCTCGAGGATTCGAGGTTGCAACTGTTCAATTGATTCTCTGCCTTTCCTGTTAGCTGGGGTGTCCAGTCCCCAAAAAGAAAGGATGGGAAGTTCATACCGAGAGTTTTGATGTATATGCAGGTGGTTCCTCATGCACATTTGAAGTTCAGAGAGCGCTACCTGTTTTAAAGAAGGCTTATGGTGACAGCATGCATAAAGTACTTCATGTTGGCCCGGATACTTGTTCAGTGGTGTCCAGGTTATTAAAGGAGGATGATACTCAGGCCTGGGGCGTGGAGCCATACGAATTAGATGATGTTGATGCCAGCTGCAAAAGTCTTGTGCAGAAAGGCATTGTGCGTGTGGCAGATATCAAGTATCCTCTTCCATACCGTGCTAAATCCTTTTCCCTAGTCATTGTGTCAGATGCCTTGGATTACTTGTCTCCTAGGTACCTTAATAAAACTCTTCCAGAACTGGCGAGGGTATCAGCTGATGGTGTTATTATATTTTCTGGTAACTTCCTCATTGTGTTTTATATGTTTGAAATAAGATTAACATTTTCTTTTGAATATGTGTGCATTTATTAAAAGAGAACTGTAACCTAAACTTGATTTGACATGGGGGATAGAGCCTTCTTTAGCTACTTTTTGTGATGAATTGTTAACTGGACTCACATTGCTACTTTCGAATATGCATTCTTGCATGCACTTTTTTTCATTATGTCTCATTGGTATATAGTTCAGGTCCTGTAGTTTCTTGCTGATGTATGATTCCATGAGCAGGTTATCCAGGTAGGCAGAGAGCTAAGGTTACAGAACTATCCAAATTTGGTCGTCCTGTGAGTATTTTCGTAACATTTAGGTTTCTTATTTTCCTCTGTTTTTAGTAGTTGCAAGTTTGATTTGTGTGCTTTTGGCACGTTTAGAAAGCACTATTTGTGGTAATTCCCGAAAAAATTCCTCGCTGTCATGTATATAAGCTCCTACTATAATAGATTGATCACATATATTGAAGAAGGGCCTGACATTATGAAATGTTTTTTTTCCTCATTTTTTTTGTGAAGGCCAAATTACGGAGTTCGACTTGGTGGATAAGATATTTTATTCAGACTAAACTAGAAGAGAATGAAGCCGCCGCAAAGAAGTTTGAACAAGCTTCAAGCAAGAGGTCATATAAGCCAGCTTGTCAAGTTTTCCACCTAAAATCGTTGCATTAAAGAATCCCGGCATCAGGCCCAGATGTTAACCAATCAAGTCGGGCTCATCGGTAAACAGCGTTCATATGACGTCCTCTTTTTACTCGAACGGTAAACAGTGTTGCGATTAACAAACCCTTTTGTAATCAGCTATTTCGCTTGACGTTTTTAATGGTGAAGTAATTACTTCAAGTGTTGTGCAATCATGTATTATTTCATCTTCCCAGCCTTCTTTTTTGTTTTCCAGTGTTGGTTTATGTTTTCTATCTGGGTTTTCTATTTTTTCTTCAAATGTTCGTTTTTGACCAGGCATTGTTAATCTTTCAAATATACCCAAAAAGGGGGGGGGGATCAAATATATCCGTATAAGACGTGATGCTGTGTCTTGTAATTTCAAATGATATTTTCTTGCTTTACAATTGTATGTAAACACATGTTTTTGCTTTACAATTCTGTCTTATAATATAATTATCACAAATTTAAAAAGAAGTCGCTTTAAATTATTAAATTGGTGAAACGATTAAAAACAATCAAATAATGCTATAGAAGCCAAATGTATCAAAAAAATATAATGCAGTGTCTTTTCATATAATTTGACCAAAAAGTAGTTAATACTTGAGCAAATTTATAAAGTGTTCAAGGGCTAACAATTGACGCCATGGCAACAACAATCAATACTTTATTTGATAATACAAAATTACATTATATAATTTGATTAAAGATAATCAATATTTAAATTTTGTGGAGATTAAAATCTTCAGCTGTGCTACTCCGCAACCGGCAGCACCCCACGGTCCATCCCCAAATAGGAGGTATTTTGGGGTTAAGCGATGGCCATGGTCCATCCCAGCTTGTCCTCGATACCACCAGTTTGAATCCCTGTTAGAGTTGCATGCAATTTCTGAGCCACTGTTTCTGCCCCCAATTTGTATTCAATCCTGCATTTATATGATCAACAAGAAAAACAGATATTAGAATTAAAAACTAAATGTTTAACCGAAACATTTGCAGGCAATCATCATTTTGACAGATATTGACCAAATAAATGGTGCTAAAATTCATCCTTTACCTTTTACCCTGGTAGGTTATACTTGCAACAGACTTCACAACCATAGCTGTCCCTGTGCAGAAGACTTCTTCAGCATCGAGCGCCTCCTCTAGCGGAACAACTCGTTCCTCGACCTGCCAACCAGAGAGTTAATAGGCATACGAATATATAAGAAAACAGCTTTTTATGAAGTTGAACTGGGGCAAAGTTTGATAGTAATTACTGATCAGTTACCTGGTATCCAAAACCTGAAGCAAGTTCCATGATGCTTTTTCTTGTGATTCCTGGGAGAATTGTCCCATCAGCTATTGGAGTTGAGATGACATTTCCCTGCATTTCAGCACACATATGATTGAGTATATGTTCTTCAAGATTCGTTCTACAAATTAGTCCGATTCCCATCGGTTTTACCTTGAGAAAGAAGATATTACAAGCAGAACCTTCCTCGATGTTGCTTCCAGTCAATGCATCCAGAAACAAGACATCTGAGAACCCTTTAGCTCTTGCTTGAGTTAATGGCTTGTAAACCTGCATTGATATTCAAAATATGGTCAAGAATACCATGTAAAATATAGATGCAGAAAAGGAAATTATACAGCAAAAACGAGTTGTTACAGGTGAATAATTCGTGACAGCTTTAACGCCTCCTGTACCACCAGGAGTAGCTCTATGGACTTTGTCTTCAACCATCAAGTTCAGTTCAGCCTTTAAAAATGAAACCACTATACTTAACATCCTGATTTCATTTCATATTTGCACACAAAAGAAAAGAGAAATTAAACCTATATTAGCAAACGCCCACGGTTTTGGGATCTTACCTTGTTATAACTGCCCACTGGGGAAGCATACACTAAGAATGTGTACTCTGATGCTGGTTTCACTCCCAGATTTTGACCAGTTCCCATAAGCAAAGGCCTAATATATAATGATCCTTTTCGATGCGGTGGTACCTGTATCATACAAATATTACTACACAAATTCTTTGGCAAGAAGGGGTGTAAAGTCTATGTCGAATACCCATCGCTTGTTGGCCAGGACAGTCTTTTTTACTGCGTCTATGAATTGCTCCACGGTTGGCGATGGCATGCACATCCTATCCGCACCGATCTTCATCCTCAGGGCATTCTCTTGAGGCCGGAAGAGGAGAATCCCCTCGTCTTCCTTCCTATACGCCTTTAGTCCCTCGAATAACCCCTGATGCCACCATTTTTATATCCTTGGGTGATTGGCATTGGTTGATTCAAGAGTTTTTTTCATCATACACTTAATCATATCCTACCTAGACTCTTCATATATCCTCAACAAAATATGTTCGATATCTACGATTGATACATAGATCACGTATATAGAAGAACATAAAAATAAATAAACATATTTTTATCAAACACTCATTGTCGAGTTCGAACAAGAAAAGACTAGTGATTATGAGACGTAACCTGGCCATAGTTCAATATTCCAGATGAAGGGCACAACTCAATGTTACCAAAGCGAGCTATGGTTCCTTGGGAAAACTTTCCATCATCTTGAGTGAAATTCATAACGTACATGTAATCAGTCTTAGTTAGAGCAAATTCAAGCTCATCCCAATTCACATTCGCATACTCCGTCTTCTCCTTGCTTTAACAACAAAAGGATATAAGTTCACAAAATCATCAACAACAAAAAAGTAAACCCAAACGACTATGGCAATCAAATTCAACATGGTGAGCTTTTAAATCGATTACACAAACAACAAGGTTGAACATTGAATATCATCATACGAAACATTAAATCTAACGAAACTCAATAGGCAGAAAAAAAGCCGTCACCTTTACATGATTAAAGATTGAAAAAAAAATGTTGAAAAAGGATCTTACCATTCGACCTCGTTTTGTTGAGATAAAGAACCCATTGGGAAATGTTAATTTTCTTCGGGAGAACGAAAGAAGAGGAGAAAGCCAAATTCGTTTTTTGTACACTTGCACCGAAATTAGCGAGTTTGAAGGGTTTATATAGTGGCAAAATAGTGAAAATGAAATATATGCATTAATTTTCATTCGATAAATCAAGTCAAATTAAATATTAGAAATATTAACTAAAGAAAATGAATAATTTATCAAACACAATCTAAATTAAAATAATGTATTTGGATTAGTCCTTTTATTCCTTTCGGCATGCACTAATTGACACCACATTCAAGCTTAGTGTGAAATCATAAAAGAACATTCTCAAAAGCAAGTTAGCAAAATATTATATTGGCCACGATTTTGGCAAAAATAACCATAACACTAATCACTTAATTGAAGCACGATAAATTTAAAAAAGTATTTATTTAAAGAGTTTGAAATAAGATTTGATAAGTTAATAAAGCCTATAAAAAATAAATCATATCAAGTCTTTAATGCTTTTGATGAATAACAACACTTCGTTCACACCGAAAATTTTAAATAAATAATGATATTTTTCATTATTTGATCACCGCATGTTTTATTCAAAATTTTATATATGGGTGATTGTAGACTGAGTTACTTATTTATATATTTTTTAAATGAATAATAAATTAAAAAAAATTATAATTAATAATAATAAAATCCATAAAAAAAGGTAATATAACCACCGAAAGCCTTTCAAAAATCTAACTTAAATTTGAAGTATACAATTTTAAAAATATATATTTTACCGTCTTTTTATCGGAACAACTCTATAATACATAAATTCTCTTCAAAGTTTAAAATGTGTTTTCAGAAATTTTTATTAAACGAGGCCTAAGCTTAATATGTCGAGTGATTTCAATAGTAAAAGAGGATGTTGTTCTCTCTAGAATATCCTAATTCAAGCAATTGTATCTGTAAACAATGCGTATACATTGTTAATACACTAAGAAAATTTTGAATAGATATAATTTATTTCGAATAATCTAGGGTGATTACACACACTCTGCAGACGCAACTGCTCGAACCCATTATTTTTAGGGAGAACAATACTTCTTTTAACCACTAAGATCACTTTATAAATTCTAAACATATACTATCTTAAGACGACACGTACATTGTGATATTAGAAGATATTCCAAAGGAAAATATATTGTTGGAACAATTGAACTTTTAGCTGAGTCAATTGTTGGAAAACAATATTACAAGTATATTAATATATTATATAATTTTATATGATATTTGATTTATTAAATAATATTGTAAATATTAATTATAAATGTGAAAAATAATATGAAGAAATATAAATATATATAGTATATGATTAGAGAGAGTCGTTTAAATTGAAATCAATTAATATCATAACATTACAAATAAATTTAAACAAAAACTCAAACAAATATATTTAATTTGACTCGATTCAAAAATAAATAAATAAAAATTTAAATAATAAAGTAGTACTTGTCAACTTAATTAACTTGAATTTATTCTATTAATCAAATATTTCCTCTATTAATGACATGTATTTTGTTTAAGAATTAACCACCATTAATTTGATGCTTGTGTGTTGAATGATTACTTTATTATCTTTAATACGTTTTCTTGACTAAATACTTGATATAATTAAACACCTTTGGCTTCAATTCATGAAAGTTGATTCAACTTTAAGGAATAAATGCTTAGACTGAACATCACTTCTACCTGTAAATAACTTCAATGGGGAAGTATCTCATGTCAACTTCTATGTTTGTAGACAGTGTGGCCTACCTAGGCCATGGCCCACCCTATGCCCAAAAATAGGGTAAATTACTCATTTAGTCACTCACTTCTTATTTTTTTGTTTTAGTCACTCAACTATTATTTATTTTAAATCATACCTAATGTTTCATTTTGGTTATGATTTGGTCACTCATCCTTAAAAAATTAACGGTGATATTAACATATCATTATAAGATAACGCCACATCAAGATTGAAAAATAATTTAAAAAATGTCATGTTAGCATCATCGTTAACATCTTAACGACATTTGACCAAAACAGAAGTAAAATGTAACCTTAGGTATGATTTAAAAAAAAATAGTTGAATGACCAAATAGATGGTTTACCCTAAATAAAAATGTGTATAAATTATGTTAAGAAAATTATACTGTTCCAATTAATATTTTTTTTCTAGATTTAATTCATATATATACATAAATTAAATTTTTTGTTATGTTTTGTTTGTAGATATTTATAACCCATATTCAATAAATATAAACTTATAGACCCAAATCTTAAAAAAAATATTGGATAACTAAAATTAATTATAAATTTAATTTAATTCAAATATTTATAATTTTTAAATTTATGAATTATAAATCATCCAAACAATTTGATTCAGATCTATTTTTGTTATTAGCCCTAATCGTTAGTAGTAGTACTACTTTCACTTGTGGTGTTGGTTAAGTATGGTAATTAGCACCCTAAACAAATTACCTAACCACATTTATTGGTAGCAATATCTCATTGGGTGGGTGTCTCTGAGAGAATTAATAGCTTTGATTACGAAAAGAGGTTAGCTCATGCAACGCCGAAGTTATAAAAAATGTTGTTTTTTTTAGAATTCGAGTTCGAATAATTGTATTTGTAGGGTGTACATTATCAATGAGTTAATTTTTTTAATAGATACTAATTTATAATCACCTCAGATTATTTGAACAAAAATATTGGAAAAATAGACTGCAAAATCACACCGTTAACACTGACTGAAAAAATAATAATAATTCAAAAGTTGAAATCATAAACTGTATCATGGTAAAAACCATAGACTTATAAATGAATTTGCCCTGATGTGTGTAATCGCTCCAATAGGCGAATCGTCCCCCGAGGTCTCCAAATTCCGTACAACCAAAACCATATTGGACTGCTGGCGGTATTACAATTCTGATCGGAAAGTATAAAGAGAACAATTTTAGAAACACTAAGAGAGTGAATAGTGAGTTGTAGAGTAAGTTGAGAAGCTGAATTCAACTCTCTATTTATAGGCTAAAAATAGGGGTATAATCATCTGACAAAAAATTAGATTAATATATGATTTTAATTTTGGAATTAAACCTTATTATAACTGCTAAAACGTCCTAATGAATCTTACTCAAAAATAATCCAGGTTCATTGCATCAATAATCAGTTGTTATAACTAATGAAATTAAATCATGTAACTCCTGATATTAACAGATTGTCAAATAACTATTAAATTTACTTAATTTCAGACAGCTAATTAATCGGTCCTCAACCGCCTATAAATATCAGATGAAATCTTTCACATTTTCATTTGTTCTTTCAGAGAGAAAATCTACACGAATTTTCTCTAAAAAGATAGTATCCGTATGAACGTGTCGAAGACACATATTACCATTATCACTATTATTACCATTACCATTACCATTATCACGACTACTAGTTTAGATGAGACGGATGGCGGCGTGCGAGAGTTCCCTTGTTCTCTATCACTCAAAAAATGAGTGGAGAATGTAAACATTAAATACCCATCATCAATAGTGTTTCTAACTCTATATGGTTGAGCATTACCAACAAAAAAATATTTTCTCCCTCTACATATATAAGATTGAGCATTACCAACAAAAAGTTATTCTCTCCCTCTACATATATGGGGATTGTCTTTCATAAAAATCTTGTGCATGATGCACAACGCATGATGTGGGTTTAATGAATAGTTTAAGAGGTTTAATGAAAAATACGTTTTTTTATAAAGTTTTGAAAGTTCTATAAACAAGCTTTTAACAAATGAAATGATGGGCTTTTCTTTATTTGCATAAACCTTTAAGACAAAACTTTTAATGATGTGCAGTTTGAATCATTCATTATAATCATGCTAATAAGTGGCTCAATAGTAGTTCTATTTGATCATGCGTTAAATTTAAGTACGGGCGTAAATAAATAAAATGTTTGATGAACTGTTCGTGTTTGTTTATGTTCATGAATAAATTTGTTTAAAAATTCGTTTATTTACTTTTTTATCAACTCATTTATAAGCTTGTTGACCCGGTTCTCTTTTTCTATTTATTTTTTACATTTTAAATATTGACGATGCTAGGGATAAAATTGAACACATGAAGAATTTAGAGTTTAAATTGTGAAGCTTAATGAATTTTAGGACTAGTGGCATAATTTCATCTTTTTTCTAAACATATGAACGAAATGTTGACAAACATATAACGAACCAAACACAAACACCTTAAAAAATAAACAAACATACACGAACATGAACCAAACATTAATATCTTCAAACAATGGTTGATCTATAAATTTAAAAATAAGAGTACACAATTTTAATATATTTTTTTATAAAATGAGTATGCTAATTTTTTTTTATTTTATGAATAGGTTGTGGGTTGATGAAGCGTTCGATATGGGAGGGAATTAACGTATTGTATATTTACGAGTTTGGATGGCCCGTAGTGTACCCATCCTTAACCACAATCTTGTTGCGGTTTTAGAAGATCTCTTTGGGCCAAAATTCAATTAACGCTTCCGTGGGTGGCTTTCAACCTTTTAAAAGCAATGCTCATTTTCTCGTATTATTCATGTTTAATTCATTTAGCATTCATGAATACACAATTCGTTTATATGTTCTCGTACATATTCGTTGAGTACTTGTGAGTGAACATGATACATCATATGTTCGGAAATTGTAAAATTACACCTCAAATCCTTAAGCCCCTTAAGCTTAACAGTTTGAACTCTAAAGTTTACCTTGTGTTCAATTTAATCCTTACCTTCACAATATTTAAAATGTAAAAAATAAATAAAAGGAAAAAAAAGAAAAGTAGTTTATAAACTTCCTTGAGTAACTAAAAATAATTAATTTGATTCAATTGAATACGTCAAATGTTGACTCCTTCTAAGGGGACATTACAAAGGTTGAAGTGAAACAAAGGACAAACGAAAACGTTTACCTGTAAAAGTTTTCACAATCCTCATTTCATGCATCAAACAGCGGCATCACATGATTGATTCTCTAATTACATATAGTCAAGAGTAACTTTATTGATCTTATTTTTATAAGAAATATTTAAAAAAAAATAAACCTTGAATATTGTATACAATCAAAAGCAGAATTCAGTGTATCTCTCTCCCTAAATCAATGTCAAAACACGACCCCTGAAGAAGCATTCTAGTCTCTGCTCCTCATCACATGCTCTACTAATTGCATATTCATCTTTATTATATGCACTGATAGTGATATTTTATTAAAATATAGCAACTGCAATTGCCAAACACCACTTGTTTACGTGTGGTGGAGACTTCATTCCGTGAGATGCCGTCTGTCTAAATTAATCACCATGTTATATATATTTATAATATTGTGGACAAAAATAAATTTTTATGTTAGGGAAATAAATTTTTAAAATTTTAAAAGGAGACAAATTAACTTTTAAAATTCTAAATGAAAATATATTATATATAAAAATTATTTAAAATATATAATAATTTAAAATTTTCAAAAAAAGATGATTGCTCCACGTACGTCTCTCTCTGTGTATCCCTATATAACGTCCTTTTTCAATAAAATGCTACGATAAAATGAATATAGTTCTTGAGCAATTTCCGCAATTTAAGTATGGAAATGGAACAATGAGATATATAGTAATTTGAGTTCACATGATTACGTTACTGTTAGAAGAGTGCATGTTGACGAAGGGAGCTGAGATTTTCGACCAACTATCACGCATGTGACATGTAATATACGCATAGATGAATCGAGGAGTTGGAAGTATGTAATTATAGTTTCAAAATTTTCAAATCTTCATATGATTTATATATATTTTTGTCGATAATTCAATTTCATATACTTTTGACATTTTATAATTTTATACTTTTAAATTTTTATATATAACTTTTTAAATTCACACTTTTAACGTACAATTATTTATCCGTCCTTATCTATGGGAACATATCATTGTTAAAATTTTAAGGGCAACTCGGTAAAAGGGTAAACTTATGAAGGGAATTTAAGGCTTAATATATTTAAAATGATAAAAATTTGAAAATATTAAATAAATTACATAAATATATATTTTTTTGTTTGTCCTCCAAGTTTCAAGAATTCGTTTTTATTAATACGGATCGACTCGCGTTGCACACGTAGTTTTGGTGGGTAATTTTCCATCAGGGATTTCTACATACATAAGGACTTGAACTCAAAAGTTTGTTTAAGCGATATCAAGCTACTTATCACTTGAACCAACTATTGTTGGTAATAAATATATTTCAATTTGACAAGCGATATCAAGCTACTTATCACTTGAACCAACTATTGTTGGTAATAAATATATTTCAATTACTATAAATTGTAAAATTTATAAAAAAAAATCAAAATTTAAAAGAGAGACAAAATAACATACATAAGTTCAATAAATATGTTATTTTTCAGTTAGTTGGTTCAATTTGACAAAAAAAAATTAAAAATTCGAATGTTAAAAACGATGATTTTTTTTAAAAAAATTAAAATAACTTTTAAGAAAAAAAAGGATTAAAAAATATCATTAGATTAAATCGATATCATAAATGAACAGTGACTGTATTTTGATCATTAAAATTGTTCTCACTGAAATTAAAATTTTAAGATTAATAAGTAGATTGAAAAGAAAGCATAGATGTATATGTTTAGGTTTTGCTTGTAAATTGCAGCTCTTTTCACATAAAAAAAAATTGCAACTCTTTTTGAAGCCCACAAAATGTTAATTGTTGTTATACAATGCATGTGAATTCTAATGCATATTTTATTCTTAAAAAAATATGTTTAGTTGCTTCTCTCGTACATTTTTGCTCTACTCTTGGAAGTATTTATAAAGAAATTTCCTTTTATTTTTGTTTTTAATTTCTTAACTTCCCTTTCAGCCATTTCTTCCTTGAGCTATTGCCTATATAAACCCTAAACCATAAGTCATCATACACAAGAAAAACTAGTGACAATGTGGTTCATCAAGCTTCTCTTAGCTATATGCTTCATGACCCTATGTCTATTTCACTCGTCCCGAGCTCAAAATTCTCCTCGAGACTTTGTGAGTGCTCATAACGTGATTCGTGCCACCGTCGGGGTCGGTCCGCTAGTTTGGAACCACACCTTGGCTTCCTATGCTCAGAATTATGCCGATGAAAGGATAGGTGACTGCAAATTGGAACATTCCTATGGACCATACGGTGAAAACCTTGCTGAAGGCTATGGCAACCTTGATGGCGCCGACGCAGTGAAAATGTGGGCTAGCGAGAAGCCTGACTACGACCACGGTTCCAACCGGTGCAAGAGTGGTGGTGACGACTGCCTGCACTATACTCAAGTTGTTTGGAGCAAGTCGGTTCACCTCGGGTGCGCCAGATCCCAGTGTGCAAACGGATGGATTTTCGTTATTTGCAGTTATGATCCTGTTGGAAACGTTGAGGGTGAACGTCCTTATTAATATATATATATATATATAAATTGTTGTGTTATTCCTTGTAAGTTAGTTGTTTCGAATCACCTGTCACATGGGATTCAATATAATTTTATGTTTGTAACACGCACGAGAGAAAAAACCGATAAAATTGGGAGAGATCAGCAATTCACGGGGTCTCTTAGTGGTCTCAATATGTATGATTGATTATATTATTGAATATATAACAATATTGTTATATCCCTTAACAGGTGGAGTTAAAAAATTTATTTTGGATTGTTCAATTTTAAAAATAATATTTTGGGTGTCAAATTTAAAAATTACGAAGTAGATGAAAATGATTAATGGATGTCAATTTATATCTAAGGGTGTTGATATTATTTAAAAAAATTAATTTTATTCTTTTTAAAATATTTTTATATTATTTTTATATTAAAAATATTCCAAAAAAAATAAATGTCACCCCTCCTTATATATTACCTCTGTCAGTGCCCCTGTCAGTGCCCCTTGAGACGTTTTCAAAAATTACCAGTTTTCCATTAATCAATATTTTTAGATAGACTTCTTCACCTATAGAAATCTCCAAGGAGTCCATGACTTATGGAATAAGGAGCATCAATAGTTTAGAATCAATTATTGTACATAGCTGTCCATAATTGTCTTATGTCTAATACCACTAATTAAGATCACTATAAAATATCTCTCTACCACGACTGATTGAATGATTTTCTTCTTCTTCTTCTTCTTCTCAACAACCCTCCTAATTTTGGCTTCTTGACTTATTTTCTTTATGTCTTCACCTCTGTGAGAGGAAAATGTCAATCAATAAGTGTCCCTGTATCGATTATGATTCTATGTCTCGAAAGGGGTGAATCGCTCCTATCAACAAACAAGGACGAAACTACATGGGAGGTGGGAGGGGCAAATGCCCCCCTCACCCACCACTTTAATAGTTTAATTGAGTTTAGGTCACTAATATTTTTAAAATCATTACAATTAAGTCATTGTCCTCCCAAATTTATTGGTTTAATTATATTTTAGGACCCTTTAAGTTTTAAAATGAAATATTGATTTCTATTTTTTGTTTAATTACTCTTTAAGATCCTTCAATTTTAAAATTAATAAAATTAAACCATAACTCCTTTTAATTTTTATGGTTTGTTCAATTTTAGAGGTCCTATTTATTTTAAAGTTAAACAACTTGTCCCTCGTAGTTCAATCTTGGCTCCGTCCCTGTCAACAAACATAATATTGAGTTTGATTGGTAAAGGAGACATGAACCCTAGTTATCTGTTCATGGAAAGAAAAGCACAAAATATCTGGTAAAGGAGACATGAAACATAGTCATCTGTTCATGGTTTGTGTAAAAGGAGATGTCAAATTTGATTTTAAGTTGGGACGTTTTAGAAGACAAACATGGTTGCTATTAATTAGATAAATGTATCTCCGGTCAAAGTAGAACTTTCTGAGATAAAGCTCAAGGAAACAAGGTAAGAATGAAAATGTTAGCTTGGATCCCCATTTCATGCATTAAACTGCGCAACGCACGTTAAATTCTGTATTTACCTTCAAGTCAAAAAGTAAAACTTCACTTTGAAATTTGAATCATCATTTAAAAATTGCAATTCACAGTTTCATTGTCAAGAGATAGGGAAAATGAGAAACAAATTTCCAGTAAATGTTTGCCTTATAGCTTTGACTGTTGCTCATGTTTCCGTTGCACAGAACTCACCTCAAGACCACCTTAGAGTCCCTAATGCAGCTCCTGCACAGGTCGAGGCTGAACAGATGACATGGGACATCACCGTTGCAGCCTATGCCTAGACTGGCATAGAAGCAGTGGAGTTGTGGGTCAACCAGAAGCCTCACTACGACTATGCCGCAATGAATGTATCGGTGGAGAGTGTTTGCATTATACTCAAGTGGTTGACATCAGGGTAGTGTTAATCTTCCGTCCTCGGGCGCCATTAACTTTTGGGTGTCAGAAAGGCCGAGGTATAACACACCTGTGTTGGTGGGGAGTTCAGGGGTTACACTCTCGGCCACAGGGTCGGACAGTCACCTTTTTATGACTTAAATATTAACCATCAAATTACCATTTATTCATCATCTATCCATGCTTACGCATACTGTAATTTTTATCACAATGCTTCACTTTAAGGTCAAAATCTAATACAAGAACCACTCTAGTAGGAAACTTCAATTTCAAAGAGATGACTCCCCAAGTGATTTGAGATCTGCAGACTACATGATAGTTCAGAAATTTCTACATTACTACTTGAACTAATTCTTGGTTTTTCAAGAAAGCTCAACTATCCTTGCCCGCTTCTTTGATCTACTCTTTCCTGCTGCTTCACTAACATCATTGTCTTTGCCCGTATCGGATTTTCCCCTAGGGCAGGATGTTTCATTATCATTGTTGCCATCATCGTCACTCTCCTCATTATCATCACTGCTATCATCTGATTCTGTTCCACTACTACTACCACCACCACCAGATACTGTAATCACCGGCTGATTACCAGCAATTGCAGATTCAGCAGCAGCCAGAGCCTCAGGCGTGTGAAGATCAGCTACACCTAACATCAAATCCTGTTTCACGATATGCAAAACCAAAACTTATTAACAAACTCCTAGACCATTCGATTTGCACAATTAGAGAGAGAGTTCAGTTTTAGTGTTACCATTTCAATGACTTCAGAGTCATTCCCATTGAGTACTTCAATATCATATGCTTGAGAATTATTCTACATTATGATGAACAAGAACATATGTTAGAAATTAAAAGAGCATTCACCGATGATCAAAATTTGAAAACGAACCTTTGTTTCAAGTTCCAGCCTTTTATTAGCTTCAGCCATGACTCCCAAGAAATCTTGCACTTTTCCCAAAACTGCAATACTCAAAAAGAAAGATTTCAGCACTCAGCAGTAGCTTATAGTACCCCATGACTGGAACTCCGATAAATCAGTAGATCAGGTACAGAGGAACTTATAAAATTTTAAGGGAAAAAACATATTATCAATATAAAACACAAAGAAAATCCCTAAATTATATGAGAATTCCCCTTCAGTCCATCCCTGGTGCATGCAACCAAAAAGCCAAAGTATATGCCTATATTTATAATTCTCAAGGCTCAAACAAAGATCATAATTCCAACCCCAAATTACAAACTATCAGTTTTAAATTTCTTTATTCGGCATAGATAATAGTATTACATTCCCCAAATTGCATATTATCAAATTCTATTATTATGCTTTTTAAAAGCTTAAAATATATACTGGGGACGATTTACCTTGACTTTTAGGAATCTGGGTAATGGCTGGTTTCTTGGCAGCATCAATTTGAGAGGTCGAGTCCTTTTCCTTACAAACAAGAAGTGCAGATTCTGTCGCACAAACACCAAATATATGAATTTTCAATGAACAGGAAATAAAGTAAAAAATTATCTAGTACACAACAAGAAAAAGAATAGTTACCAAGGGGTGAAGAAGAGCAACCCTTGTGCTCAATCCGCAGAAGATCTTTGCTTGAACTTCCCATTTCTCTGTTCAGTCAAGGGGAGGGCTGCAAATCAATCTTCAAGTTTAGGAATAAAAAACTTAACTTCTAATTTTTGGTCTGAAAGAAACTTGAAGGCAAGAAAAGGTTTGGGTCAGGGACTGCAGAAGGAGGAAGACGACGGTGGCGGCGGAATGTGTTTAAATAGCACCCAATTCGTAGGGCTTTTATTTTTCCAAAACTATTTAATATAAAAAATTAATTTTAAATTGATAATTTTGTGTTCAAATAGCAGGGTAAATTTCTATTTCGGTACTTATATTTGGCTTTGATACTTAATTTGGTAACTGAGATATTTTTCAATTAGGAATATAGATTTTACTTTTAGGTTTAATTTGATAATTTATTTTTTTCAATTAGGTACTTCAACTTAATTTTTAGTTCAAATCGATATTTATAATATAATGATTTATTTAAACCATTAAGTTAAATTTAAATACTAATTTAAATAAAAAAATTGATTTAAACATCTAATTAAAAAATTAAATCTTAAAACTAATATTAATTTTTTTTATTAATTTGAGGTGATTACAATATAGTATTTGTTCGAAAAATTCTTATCTATCTAATAATGAACGCTCGTACACCCTTGTAGATATCATACTCAAATCTAATATCAATATTTTTTTACTTTAAATGTATTTATATTTTTTTTGAATTAATCTAGAGTGATTACAAGATAATATATGTGTTCTAAAGATTCACGATTATTTGACAATGAAAGCTCAAATACCCATAAAAACCAATTGGGACTCTTTATTCACAAAGACAGTTTTGAAAATGTATTTTGTTTGATTAAAGAACCATATTTATTACCTATTAGTAAATGTTTTTCTTCAACAAAACTAAGAAAAATCAAAGATGACACGGTTTAAGGTCTATATTACATATTAATATTTGTTCAGAATTATTTTTACCTATTGGTAACATGCACCCATCTATTAATATAATTGTTTGTACCCATTATCTCTAGAGATAATAACATTTTCTTTTACCATTACAATCATTTGATAAACTTACAGTGATGCATATATACTTTTTAAATAAGATCGATTACCAATAAGATGAAATTATTTATATGGACAATAAAAATTAAGTTTTTAATAGTTTAAGCTGTCCAAATTTTTTATGATTAGATATAATTTTGTATAGTTTTTTTGCTAAAAGAAATTATTTACTTGTTTATAAATATATCTGGAAGTAACTTAGTAAACGGTAAAAATATCTTACTGCCTAGAAAGTTTAACAAGCGGCAGCTTAGTTTAAAGTTAAAAAATGATGATTTTAGGGTACATCGAAAATGTGATAAAAAATTATAATATTTTAGGTTGGTTTTAACTTAAAATGTTACATTTTTCAATTATATTATATAATAAACTTGACATTTCATAATCATGATTTCTGTAATTAATTAGAGTCCTTTTGTAGGTTCAAATTGATGTAAAATAAATTACTTCATCTTGTTTAATTGTTTTATATAATTATTCAATATTTAACCATCTATTAATATACCTTATGTATCTTATAGTTATCAGGATTCGACAGGGAAAATAATTTACCACTCAAGAACAAACTGAGTCTAAGACCCTAAAATACTTGGAAATAATCAGCAGAAACTTTTTCAATGTGATTTTGATTTTGATTATCTGTTTATTCCACACAAAGCAATCAATTAAATATTAGAAAATTCCTCCAAATCCTCGAAGAACAAATCTAGAGGATCAAGAACATAATTATTCTGAAGGTTTGAATTGCATCCTCCTCCAGATCCATGAGGACCAGGCTTGTCGATTCCCTAAGAATTTGGGTTGTATCCTTCAACAGGATAGATATTGCGTCCTTCTGGAGGATTATCATTGTATTCTTGTGCAGACCCGACATTGTTCACTTCCAAAGGATCAATGATGTATTCTTCTACAGGATCGGCATCGTCGTCATCTGTAGGATTCACAGGATCGATATTGTATTCTTCTGCGATATTTGCATTGTATCCTTCGAAAGGATTGAGACTGTACCCTGGAGTTGGAACTATCATATTGGGAACAACGTATCTCCCGTCAATCATATTTACATCAAACGCCACCCCCTTCGCCCGATGAATCCCCAATGTAAAAATGTTGGGGATTCGAACTCAGAACAGCCACCTTCTGCTCTTCCACATTCTTCTTCAACCTCTCCAAGGCTGATTTTAGTTCAAGGAGCTGTGACGTGTCAAGTTGTTCAATCTTTGGCTGCTGGAATTCGCTCGTCAACACGTTAATCTCTTCACAAATCACTCATGAACAATACAAATATAACCTCGTTTTTGATAAAATAAATCCAACAATGAAGATATATAATCAAACCTCTGTAAGCTACATGTTCAGCTGACGGATATTATCCTTACGGAGAGCGTCGACGAGCAACGACGTTCCCGAAGTATCTGGCGGGTTGCGATTGAGATATCGATCGATGACAGTGTCAACCGTGGGGTTGCCAAATGAAAACGCCTTTTGGGACGGCGAGAAGATAACAATGGCGAGCTCAGCACCACGAAGGGTGCTGATTTCACTCGCCTTTTTTAACAGACCAGCCTTAAGCTTCGAGAAGGAGACTAGGAGATGGGTTTCGTTCGTCATCTTCTTCATTTCATCTCTTTGTCGGCCTAGAGTCTTCTTCTCCATGTCTGAAAGCACCTAAAGAGTAAAAACCAATAGAGTTATAGGGTATTCCGTGAATAGGATATGTGATTAACCTGATGAAAATGTTAAAGTATTTATAAAGAGATTAACAAATAAGTTTAAAACACTTGTAGCTGTACATATTTATTATGCTTAAGGTTTTATTTAGTGTATACTTTTGTTTGAATTTAATTAGTTGCTAGTTTTAAACATATACAGTGAAAACATTAAAAATGTCATATCTACCTGCCAACTCTAATTGGTGCGTTTATGTCTAAGATTATTTTAGAATATTTATTTAATTACCAGGAGTAATGTTTTAATTCAATCATAATAATCTGTATATTCTACTTTTTATTCATAGTAATCTGTATGTTGTATGCTGACATGATCTTGAATCAGTATGAAATTCAGATAATGTAGAAATAAAGGGAGAAGGAAAATATTCGAATGAATTGATTAAATTTAGTTTAGGGTTTACATGTTTTTTTTGTCAATACGAGATGATTAAATTTTAACAACTACTCGTGAAATCTAACGCGCCTTTGCTTTCCCTCGCTTCTTCTTATTCTTTTTATTATTAAAACACAAAAAATAAATATTATAGAATGCCTTTTCAATAATAGAAACTATGATATTTTCATTTTATATGTGAAACATGAATCTAAAAAATCACCTTTGGTATAATTTATTTTATACAATAAATTTAATATTCTATAGTTATAGTTTAAGTATTTAATTAGAAATTTGTGTAACAGTACATTGATATAAAACAATTGTTTTATCTTATTTAATTTTAAGATTCTATTAAAATATATTATATTATCTTATAATTATTAGAATATGATATAGATAATAGTTTGTGAACTTATATATCAAGAACAAACTAAATCCCAAACTTATACAGAAATAATCGGTAGAATTCTTTGTTTATTCCACATAAAGCAACCAATTAATTAGAAGACTCCATCTCCAAATCCTTGAAGAACTTCTGGATCAAGAATATCGTTTTTCTGACGGTTGGAATTGCATTCTCCTTGATCCAGGAGTGTAACAACCCGAAGAAAAAAAAAACAATTTAAATCGGTGTAATTTGGATAAATTTGGGGATTAAATTAAAAGTTTTCAAAACTTATACACAATATTAGAAGTGAAGGAAATTCAGGGACCAAGATCTGAATTACTCCTTTTAGTGTCGGCAGGAAATTTGATATATACGTATGTATGGTTTTCTGTTTTCAAAACAGAAAACAATTGTGAAATTCCTCCTCCCGCACTCTACTTCAAAGCCTGATTCCAACGTCGTCCGACCTCCGACCGTCAAATTGAAACCACCATCGTGTTCATCTTCGACCCGTGAACAAAACCCAGTAAATCAATTATAGCGAAACGCTGCCAAACAACGTGAATTTCGAGTCAAAGTCTCGACGTTTTTTTAGCACTACCGCCGAGAAAATCTTAAATTCATCTCCGATCGTTGATCGGTTTTCGACACCTCTCGCACCATCGTGTTCCTTGTGCCGTTTCGAGTCCGCCGGTGTCAACCTTGGTCTCCGTCGACGGCGGCGCGTGAGGAGGTGGAGCAGTCAAAGATTCGATCGACTTGAAATCGAACTCTCCGCCGTTCAAAAATTTGAACCGATCTTTGTAAGTATCTCGAAATCGCTCAAAATAATTTTTAGAAAATTTTCCTTAATTTTTAGACCCCCGGAGGAGGCCTCACGTGCCACACGCGCCGCCGCAGGGAGAGTGAGTGGCTGAAAATCGATCTGACCGGTTTCGACCGGTTCGAACCGGTCTCGACCGACCGACCGACCCGACCGTTGACCGTTGACTTCCTTTGACCAAAACTTAAAATGGCTCTGACCGACCATTAAACGACCGTTAATCTTTTCCGAGTATACCTATTCTGATAGTTTTCGACGTCCCGAATCCGTTTCCGAAGTCCGTTTTGTCAAATTCGAACCCAAAGGCCTCCAAATCGATGGTCAAAGTGGTTGACTTTGACTTTGACCAAGAATTTAAATTTTCGAAAAGACATACTTTATGTTTTTCGACGTCCTGATTCCGATTCTGTAATCCGTTTGGCCAAATTCAAACCCGAAATCCTCCAAATTGATAGTCAAACCCTGAAAATGCTTATATACTTAAGAATTTTAGCTTTGAACAATTAAGTAAGATTTGGAGCTGATAAATTATTATTGTTTGAAGGTACAAGAGACTCTCCGAGTCATTCGACAGCTCGACCCAGCTCTTCTAGATCAATTAAACCACGTGTGCCAGTATTCACCCGTAAGACCCGTAAATTTTATGATTTTAGAGATTTATTTATGTTACCCATAAGTAATATAGTGTTATTATAAAATAGGTTTGAAAACTGTAGCAGAGCATGGTGAAACCAGCAATCAGTAGATCTACTATTTGAACCTATTATCGAGGTGTGTTCCCTAATTATTACTGAACTGTTTTATTGGTTTTAATATGAGGTACACTGAGTTATTTGGTTACTGTTTTATTGATGCACCAATTTAATGTGATGATTTATGGAATTTGTGTCACGATGCAATTGAACTTTTGGATTGAATTACAATAGTATAGCTCTGATCAAGCTAATAAATAGAATGAGCCTAATGTGACTCTTGGGGCCCCAAGATACATTAGGTTGGCTTCCCTTGCTGTGTGCTTAGGGTAAGCTATATGGACTTGGACTTACGGGCTTAAGGATACAAGCTATAAAGCTTATCCTTAGGTTGGCTTTCTTTTTGCTGTGTGCTTAGAGTAAGTTATATGGAAAATAGTTTTGGAAATTACTGATGGTATACAAGAAAAGAGTTTAAACTATGATTTTCAAAAGTTAAACTCTTTTATGAATTTATGAGATTTACTGGACTATGATTTGTTTAATGTACCTATTGTGATTTTAAGGTAATATTGGGACACACTGAGCCTAGCTCACCTTTCGAAAATATTTTTCCCCCTTTCAGATACTGTTGGTTAGATACATCGGTTCGAGCACTTGGAGGATCAACATATCTCTTGAAGTATATCTGATTGTAATGTTTTATCTTGCTAGTTGACTTTATTTTGGTGACATGGACCTTATTTTAAAGTATCGTATTTTAGGATGATGACACTTTTGCTATTACTGTTCGGTTTATTGTGATTTTGATTTTGAAGACATGTTTTAAATTAATTTATTACTTATTGGTATTATATTTACAAGTTGGGTTTTGATGGTATAATTTATTTCATGACATTTATAATGTGATTTTACATTGATTGAATAACGGTTTCAAAAAATGTCTTTAAGAATCATAATATGATTCACTAGACTTAGTCGAAACGCATAGGCCGAGTCTAGGGGGTTACAAGGAGTATCAAGAATGTTGTGTTTCCATGAGGATTAGCATTGTTTATATACTCCTCCAAATCCATTAGGACCAAACATGTCGATTCCCTGATGATTTGCAATGTGTCCTTCAACAGGATTGATATTCCAACCTTCTGTAGGAATATCACTGGATCCTTGTGCAGACCTGACATGTTGCACTTCCGAAGAATCGACAGGTATTCTTGTGCAAGATTGACAGTGTCTTCATATGTAAGATTCACAGGATTGATATTGTATTCTTCAACAGAATTAGAATTGTATCCTTATAAAGGATTGAGATTGTATCCTGGTGTTGGAACTATATATCGTATTGGGAACAACGTATCCTCCACACATCATATTTGCATCGAACGCCATAATGTTGTAATTAGGATTCACCCCTTCGCCTGATGAATTTCCTATATAAACAGCTGGAAACTCCCATTCAGAAAGAATATCAAGCTTATGCGCTTCCACATTCTTCATCATTGATCTATGTTA
The DNA here is from genome assembly GCF_006381635.1 of Hibiscus syriacus. NCBI lineage: Eukaryota > Viridiplantae > Streptophyta > Magnoliopsida > Malvales > Malvaceae > Hibiscus > Hibiscus syriacus. Next base: position 4,981,981 of record NW_024062795.1, read on the forward strand.
TTTTAGTTGGGAGAAAATTAGCGCTAAACCAAGTTGTGTTCGAGTCACTTCCTCTATCCCGATAAGTTATCTTAGAGGCTAAAAGTACGGGCGGATTTAAAAACATCTTTTAGGGTGAACATATATATACCAACAACATAAATTTTCGTATAGATTGAACACAAATAAAATTTCAGGGGAGCACTATTAGTAAAATAAATAACTAAGTACAAAAAATTCAGATTTCAGGATGAACATTTTTTTTATTAATTAGGATGGACACTTGCTCACCTTAAAATACATTTGCATTCGCCATGGAGTAAAAGGACTGTCTCGAATGTATTGTTACTTAACTAAATTCGAATTGAACAAGCTCTTAGAACTCCTCTATTATAATTACCATCAACCCCTCCATACTCGTACTTCTCCTACGTACCATCGAACCTAATAGATACCAAACCATTATCAAAATCTTGAAAAGATGACGATGATGTTGGTTATAGGTTTATTTATAGAGTTGGGGTTTAAATTGGGAAAGAGATTAGGAAATTTGGAAATTTAGGTTTGATCTAAATATTTCAGATGAAAGTTAAATTTAATGAGTTATTTTGAATTAGGATTTAATCCATAAAATGTATATAAGTTTTGGGATTTAGCTTTATTATATTAAGTTACGTCACTATTCTCATTAAGTCGTTAGTAAAAATTAACGATTAGTGATTAAAATAGAAACAAAGTATATTGCTAAATATGTTTTAAAAAAAAATTGAGATACAAAAATAAAATCACGAGAATAGATACAATATCAAATAGGTAGTTTATTCAATTTAAAAATAAATAATTTTTTTAGTAAAATAAAAATATGAAGTAAAAAAAAGGAAAAACAACATAAATAAAACCTAATTAGCTATGTTACATTAAAAGAAAAATACCAACTTCTCATAAAGTTTCTTTTTAATGATTCAACTTTGGATTTTTGTGCCCAAAAAAAAATGTGTTATGACTTATGCCTCAATGGGGTTTCAGCAACTGCCAAGAACAGCATACGTGCAATTTAATATGGCGAATTTAAATTTATTTCTAATATTATTTTAGAAATATATATTTTCAAGATATAAAGTTTTTTTTGAATATAAGAATATGCCCGCCCTGAAATTCGGATTTTTTATGTTAGTTGTCCACTTTATTGGAAGGGTCCACCCTGAAATTTTATTTGTGTCCGTCCCATATGAAAATTTTCTATCATTAAAACATATGTACTCACCTTAAAAAAAATTCTAGATACGCCAGTGAAATATAGATAAGAAAGAAATAAATGAAAGAAAAAGAAAGAAAGAAATGTTTGAATGAACATCAAATCTTGTCCTCCAAATCTTTAAAGAACAAATCTAGAAGATCAAGAGTATCATTATTCTGAGGGTTGGAATTGCATCCTCCTCCAGATCCAAGAATATTATTTTCATGAAGATCATTATTGTGTATTCCTCCAAATCCATGAGGACCAGGCATGTCGGTTCCCTCAGGGTTTGTATTTTATCCTTCAACAGGATTGATATAGCGTCCTTCTGTAGGATTATCATTGTATTCTTGTGCAGACCCGACATTGTTCACTTCAAAAGGATCAACAATGTATTCTTCTACCGGATCAAAATTGTCTTCATATGTAGGATTCACAGGATTGATATATAATCCTTCTGTAAGATTATATTGTGCAGACTCGACGTTGTGCACTTCGAAAGGATAAACAATGTATTCTTCTACAAGATCAACATTGTCTTCATTTGTAGGATTCACAGGATCGATATTGTATTCTTCTACAAGATTAACATTGTATCCTTCCAAAGGATTGAGATTATATCCTGGAGTTGGAACAACCTATCTCCCCCCGATCATATCTGCATCGAAAACCATATTGTTGTTATTTGTGTAGTAATCAGGATTCACCCCTTGGCCCGACCAATTCCCAATGTAAAACTGTTGGGGGCTCGCATTCAGAGCAGCCAGCTTCTGCTCTTCAACATCCTTTTGCAACTTCTCCATGGATGATTTTAGTTCAAGGAGTTGTGATAGGTCAAGGTCTTCAATCTTTTGCTGCTGGTTTTCGCTCGACATCACTTTAAGCTCTTTGCCACGTTCCTTTGAAGCTTCTAACTGGATCGTCGCCTGTTACAAGTCACTCATGAACAATACATACATATAATCTCGTTTGATAAAATAAATCCAACAATGAAGAGATATAACCAAACCTGTGTAAGCTCCATGTTGAGCTGACGGATATTAGCTTTACCGTGAGCCTCGACGAGCAACGACGTTCCCGAAGTATCCGGCGGGTTGCAATTGAGATAACGATCAATGACAGTGTCAACCGTGGGGTTGCCAAAAGAAAACGCCTTTTTGGACGGGAAGAAGATAACAGTGGCGAGCTCGGCACCACAAAGGGTGCTCTGATTTCACTCGCCTTTTTGAACAGACCAGCCTTTCGCTTCGAGAAGGAGACTAGGAGATGGGTTTCGTTCTTCATCTTCTTCATTTCAACTCTTTGTCGGCCTAGAGTCTTCTTCTCCATGTCTGAAAGCACCTAAAGAGTAAAAACCAGTAGAGTGATGAGGTATTCTGTGAATAGGATATGTGATTAACCTGATGAAAATATTGAGTCTTTATACAGAGATTGATAAATAAGTTTAAAACACTTTTACCTGTACATATTTATTATGCTTAGGTTTTATTTAGTGTATTCATTTGTTTGAATTTAATTAGTTGCTAGTTTTAAACCTATACAGTAAAAACAATAAAAATGTAATGCTGCCTGTCAATTCTAATTGGTCGTTACAAATTTTAATGAAAGTGTAAATTTTAATTATTCAACTCTGGATTTCAAAAAGTCAGAATTGAGCCATACATGGGAATATCATAATTTCAGCAATAGCCAAGAACAATATATATATATATGTATTTAAAATGGTGAATTTAAATTTATGTCTGAGATTATTTTAGAATATTATATATAATATTTTTATTCGAACATAATAATATGTATATTGTATGTTGAGATATGCTTGAATCTCTGTGAAATCAAGATAATATAGAAATAAAGGGGAAACAAAAGAAAGAAAGAAAATACTCGAATGAATTGATCAAATCTAATCTAGGGTATATGTTATTTTAATAGAGTGAGTGAGTGATTATAAAATATTATATGTTCAGAATTTTCTTAATCGATTAACAATGCACATATACACCGTATACACAACTATTCAAATATGGGTCCTCTAAAGGGGAACAACATTACATTTTACCACTAAAGTCATCCAGTTTCCATGTGTAGATTTTTTAACGGTTGCAATATTTAGTATCCAAAAGTAACCTAATGCTTACAGTTTCAGAGAAATAGTGAACTAATTATTGAAATACGAAGAACCGTTGAAGTTAACTAATTTTTAAAATACTAAAAACCGTCAAAGTTAACTAATTTGTTCCTTCATAATATTTCTTCAACGGTTTCTATTAATTAACAAATTAAAGCCGTACTTGTAGAATCTAGTGCGGCTTCCTTTTATTTTTTTCTTATTAAAACAAAAAAATAAATATTTTCAATAGTGCTTTTTCAACAATAGAAACTATGGAATTGGAAGAGGGGAACTCATTTTTATTTTTTGTGTAAAATATGAATATAAAAAAAATCACATCTGATATAACATATTATAGGAATGGTATTCCAACCTTCTGTAGGATCATCACTACATCCTTGTGCAGACCTGACATTGTACAGTTACGAATAATCGACAATGTATTTCTGTGCAAGATTGACAGTGTCTTCACCTGTAAAATTCACAAGATGGATATTGTATTCTTCAGCAGGATTGATATTGTATCCTGGTGTTGGAACTATTTGTGTTGTACTTGGATGGGATTCATACGATAATTGTACTAGAGGAAAATCCATTGATGATGGAACGTGTATGTAACGAATTAGGTCAAGTTCCACATATATGGTCTCAAGTCAAAATTGAACCATGCATACAACTTTTTTTTTGTCTACTTTAAAGGGCATAATACAAGAAAGAAAAGCTTTATGAATTATGATCAAACAATGGTGATTACTAGAAATGGCTAATGGGCAACCTAGTTGTAGAGACAGGCGTATCAACAGGAAACTACCGGATTTGCAGTGAGAGATCTTTCAACTGTTGGATGTCCACTTTCGATGGAGCTCTAGTGAGGGCACACTGCGCGGTGGTTGTCTTTGGGAAAGCAATGACATCTCTGATAGAACTTGCATCTGCTAACAACATAACCAATCGATCCAAACCATAAGCGATTCCCCCTGCAAAAAATACGAGAAAATAGATAAAATATCAGATGAACTCTTATTCCAGATAGAAAAAAAGTTTGTTTTGTGGCCTAGGCGTGTCATACCATGTGGAGGAGCACCCATGTCTAAAGCTTCCAGAAGATAGCCAAACTTATCTTCAGCCTGTAAATAACATAGAACCAAATTTATTAGGACAATAAGAGAATTTGACAACTCAAACAAAGCAGTATCTTTGCTTTTCTAGGATCTAGAAGCATTCTGGTTCCGTATATGATTTTTAGTTTCTTTTTAGGACAGTATATATAGGATCAGACAATCAAATTGACACGAGCTAGATAACAGAATCATCCACTAACTTGGTTTTCTTGGCCGCAATGATAAAGGCAATAGGCCAATAGCAAGACGTGTAATGGACACGACTTCCCCGGTTACATGGTGCAAACGATATCCATAGATTTATAAATTCTTGAGTAGATTAAGGTTCTTCTCACCTGTTCAGGAGAGATGCCAATTGTTTCCAGTACTTTCTGTTGGACCTCGCGTTTATAAATTCTTAAACTTCCTCCACCAATCTGACAATGCAAGAGGCAATGATGCATTCAATTATAGAACGGTCGACCAAATCTTACCCTTTAAAGTTTATAGAAAGCACATAATATAAATACCTCGACTCCATTGTAAACCATGTCATAAGCTAGGGCACGTGCAGAAGAAAGATCTTCCATATCTTCAGGGTTTGGTGCAGTAAATGGATGATGCAAGGGCTACAATATAAGTAAATTTTCAACAACAGGCAGGTGAAAGCCGTAAATGATGTATACAAAAAAATAAAACTTCCATCCATATATACATATATATTATTATATTAATTTAGCAATCTAAAACTTCCATACAAATTACTTTAACAAGCTAAAGCTTTCACCAAATTACGTGTAAGCACATATGTGAACAAAAAGAAAATAAAGAAATAATCAAATCTAAAATTTGAATATATACTCGTATTTTGATACAACAAAGAAAACTTACAATACCAAGGAAAACTAAATCTAAAACTTCAGCTACTCCCTTAATTCCTCGAAAATGACAGAATCTCACACTGTTAAACTACGATAGGGATGTTACAAGTACAAAGGGAACTATATATCACACAAAAAAGGCAAATTCTTTCAGGAATATATATATATATATATATATATATATATCAATTATTTCAATAAAATTACCAAAAAATAGCAAGAGCATGACACGGACCTCAAATCTTTGCTCTGAATCATTCCACTCGAACATTGGGAAATCAGTCACCCACAAAATTGAATGCTTATACTGCATTTCAGATTTGAAGCAAATGCTTAATTTTAGAAAAGAAAAAAATAATAAGCAACAAATATGTATTTCAGATAGAAGCCTGCTCAGGAACTTACATAGTCAACCAAACCCAGTTCATGGGCCATGAATACCCTAAGTCGATCCAAGGTTCTATTAACCGATGTATGATGACCAACTGCAAACAAGATCAGATCACCTGGTCCTGCAGAGCATTTTCTCAAGAATTCTTCTCTGTTCTCTGGACACAAACTAGATACTAGAGCAGGAATTCCTTCGATCTCCCCTAAAGGAATAATAAAACCATCAGACCAGGTTTACAAATAGCAACTCAACTTTTCAAAGGGGTGCATATGAACTAGATAGAGAATATTACTATTTACCATCATCCAAGACCTTAAGGAAGGGTAAACCCTTTGCTCCAGACTTGATTGCCTCATTATAAACATCACCTTTCTTAAGAGCTGTGTTTGAAAACCTTTTAGCGCATGAAGGCACACATAATGTTTTGATAATTCCCCCATTTTTTAATGTATCTGCAAAGAGCCTGAAGGGAGAGTCTATGAAGACATTAGATACCTACAGCTTCAACAAGAGGCAACAAATTAGCAAATATTAGACAATGTACATCAGCAAAAAGTAGACAGTGTGTGCCAAGTGTAAGAGTGACCAATGATCATTACATTTTTCAACTCAAGATCAAATCTGATATCTGGACGATCAGAACCATAACGATCCATTGCCTCAGCATATGTTAGTCTTGGGAAAGGGTTAGGTAATTGGATGCCATTAATCTCTAGAAAGAGCTGCATCAAATATGAGATTAAAATGATTTGAAATTCTTGTAAATGCATAAAGTACTTCAAATGTTTGATATGGTGAGAGCAATCACCTTCGGTCCTTTATCTACATTCAATTTAAAAAGGCAGAGTGCCAAAAGGTCTTCTGATGAATGCCTTGAGTGTCTACCTAGAAAATCAATTAGCAAACCTAGCTTGATTAACTAGTGGGCCATTGGGCAGTGTAGATGATGCCAAGCCAATTCAAAGGCCCACAAGCTGAGCCATCAAGCTTACCTCAAGCCTGAGCTGAAGGCGGGCAGCCTAGTATTTAGTTAAACTTGAATATTTTAATTACCAACCCCACCCCAACAGATACTTATGAACAGCTCCTCCTGAAAGATATTTTGGAGCTAGGACAAATCATTTTAGCATATAGGTCCCAATTCACAAACCTTTCTAATTAAGTCTTCGTTAAGTTTAAGCATGTCCTCCAACGGAGTAAAAGCCAATTCCATATCTAGTTGTGTGAACTCAGGCTGTCTGTCTGCTCTCAGATCTTCATCTCTAAAACATCTGGAGCGAAAAATGGAAAAAGGAAAAGAATTTATATCCTGGTTATACTCCAGAAGAGTCTCGCAATAACTAGTGTTACCCTAATTCTTAGCAGAAATTGGATATTGTAACCCCTACCCCATTTTTTCCTAACAAACATAGGAGAAATCAAACCGAGTCCAAGAACAGAACAGGCTCATCTTGACTCTCATCATGCAAATTGAGAAAAGGTTAAAAATTTGTTTGAGTAAATTAGTCTTTCCAAAACAAAACTAAAATTGCAGAAAGCTTATCAAGATAGGAGAAACGGAGAAGAAGTAAAAAACTTACCTTGCTATTTGATAGTATTTATCAAAACCGGAAACCATTAACATTTGCTTGAAAAGCTGCGGACTTTGAGGCAAAGCATAGAATGTTCCTGACTTCAAAATATACATTAGAGTGAATCAAACCTGTTTCATTGTCCCAAATCCCAATAATATAAGTGATGATTGATGAAGACTTGAAAATTTAACACTTGTTGACTGAATAACCACCAGTTAGGATGCAAAAAACTCCTCCATCATAAAAGTTGTTTCATGCAGTCTTAAAGAATTTAATAGCAGCTGGATCACTAATACCTGGATTCTTGAGGGAACCAAATAATCCCGAGCACCTTCTGGAGTAGATCTAGAGAGCATTGGAGTTTCAATCTACCTTGTAACCATGAAAAGGTCAGAAGCAAAACGGAGACTGAGCATGAACCACCATAAAATAACTAAAGAAATAACAATTACTATATTAAAACAATCTTCATAGGGTTACACCTCCACAAACTTATGTACATCCTCTAGGTACCGTCGAATGAGTTTCACCACTTTATGACGCAGCATCATGTTGAAATGCATTTGTTGTCGACGTAAATCAAGGTATCGGTATCTATGAAACAGGTATTCCAACAATAAACATCAACTCAAAGTCCCAAATATATCATAAGGAAAACCATTTGCAGTAAACTGAATTGCTAGATATAATTAAAAAAATAAAAGCAAAAGACCCAAAAACATATCATAAGGAAAACATTTGCGGTAAACTGAATTGATTGATATAATTAAAGAAGTAAAAGCAAAAGACCCAAAAAGAGACTGTAAAACTAAGCTAATCAGGTAATCAGGAACAATGTAGCTCATTCTCTATCCCTTCATATGATAAGACAATATCAGGTTTATAAGCAAACAATGTGCATAGCTTTTTTGACAAATTGAAGTAAGATACAAGTTGGCCACCTTAAACGGATTTCTTCCTTAACAAAATCATTTGAATCATCCGCGCTAGTAACCAAAAATGGAAGCTTTGATCTCACAGCATTCAATATCTGAACATGCTCGGCAGCGACCTGGCAGACATAATTTACACCGAATTAAAGATATAATAATAAAGAATGAATAAGCTCAAATACAGTAATACGCCTCTATTGAGCCGGTTTTCATCAGTAATGGGAATGAAAAGCATAGACTCAAATAGAGTAAATATACCTCTATGGAGCCAGTTTTCATTTTCGTATTAACAGACTCACTGGGCCGAGACCGGACAACACCACCGACAGCAACAACATACTCAACCCTCAAATCTTTAATAGCATCATGAGCATCAGGAAACTCACCCGGAAGCGACGTAATCTATAATTCAAAAACAAACAAAAGCATCATTCCAAAAAGGAAAAATAACCCAACTTTACAATTTCGTTTATAGGAAAGTTTGCAAATGAATACCTGGACGATGCCAGTGTGGTCTCTGAGATTAAAAAAGGTGAGGCCACCATGGACCCGGTGGAGAGCTACCCACCCGCAAAGTCGGACCCGAGAACCCACATCTTGATTTGATAAGCCACCACAGAGAGCGGTGCGGGAGACCCAACGGAGAGAGTCGGTGAGAGGGGATATGGGGTTGGGAGTTTCGGAGGAAACGGAAGGAGGAGGCGATTGAAAAGTGGAAGCTGAAACAGAGGAAAGGGTTCGACTTCGACGGTTACTGCGAAGTGATTTTGGGAGTATAACGGAAGGGAAAACAGAGAGAGGTCTGGCGCGAAAGGAGAGGAGAAGGAAGGATTTGAGAAGCAGAGACATTGTTCCGAGGTTTTTGAGAGAAGGGGATTTCAGCAACGTTGCTCATACGCACAACACAGGGTTTAATGGATTGGGTGCTCGCCTGCGCAGTACGTGGCTTCTATATTGGTTACATTTAGTAAGGATAAACTACAAATTTAATCATTCAAGTTTTGTTTCACTCTTATTTTAGTTATTAAAAATTTTAAAATATATTTTAATCACTCAATTTTAACATTGTATTGTTTTTATCACTCACCATTAAATGATAAAAAATGTATCGACATGAGAGATGGTACAATGATACACCAAAATAATATTATTTTTCACTTCTTACAAAAGCTAAATTTAAACCAAAATAATATCATTTTGAATCTATACAAGAAAAGATTTTCCTTTTTATTTTCCTCTTTTTCTTTTTGTCATCTTAATATTAGGTTAAGCCTATTCAAATTTTAGGCATCATGTTGTACATCGTCTTAGTTGTCGTTGGTTGTCGTCATCGACCGAAAAGTCTCAAAAAAATTCATTAAATTTATTTCATTCTCTTAAAAATAAATATGATCATTTAATTAAAAAATATATCAAAACCCATAAATTTAACCTTATTTTATTATATCTTTTTTATTGTTTCCCTTTCAACACAATATACAATAAACATTTTTTATTTGTTGTTGGATTCATACAATTATGATGGACATTTATTTTAAGTTGTTTCACGCGTTCAAATTGTTAGGAATTTAGGGTTTAGGAATTTATGGATTTATGAGTTTAGGATTTTGGGATAATGAAAAGAGTAATAGTCGGTTAATAAGCTGGCGGCGATAGGTGTTAGTCGTTCGGAAACGGAGATGGTGACTGAAAATGATTGGCGAAGACTGAAAATGAGAGTGGAAATGATAAATTTAGGGCTTTAGGTTTTTCTTTATAATTTCATAAAAATGTGAGCTTTTTTAAATTAATAATTTTCTTTAAATAATAATAATTTTAAAAAATATAAATGCGACATGGGTTAGATAACGGTTTTTTAATGGTCGTTACGGTATAAGTACTTAAAAGCGTAATGTTGAAAAATTTAGGCACCTACTTTGAGCGAAAAAATTTTAGACGTAAAGTTTGGACACTTGTTTTTGCATTAGACTTTTTTTTTATTTTAAAACTTATATGGTATAAATATTAATAAGATAAGTTATATTATAATAAAATAAGTCATGACATCGTACTTTTTATGATTTAATGGTAAGAGTAATTCAAAAGTTCAGTGATTAAATTGAAGATTGTTAAACTTCAATGACTGAAATATAAAAGGAAAATAAAGCTAAATGGTAAAATTTATGATTTACCCTAAAACAAACCGTGTAAACTACAAGGAGCTCGTTAATGTTTTCATAAGTTAGTTTAATCATTAATGTTTTAAACACTAAGGGGTCCGGTTTTATCGTAAAATTATCATTCTATCGTGATGGCCTATTAATGTTTTAGTTTAAGGAGATCTTGGGTGTTGATAGCTTCATTTTATGGATTTCAAATGTTCTGAGTTTATGGGATTATGACCGAGTTAAGGACAGTAGGATCAACCGTGATTAGTAAAGAAAAATATTAGACGACAGCATTTTCACCTTTAGCGTGCACAATGCTGCATTCATCAGTACTGTCTGCTTGATCTACAGCAATGCGTGGCATTTGCAATAGAGGAGTTACCTGCTACAAGATGACAAACATGGATAGAATTAGTGGCCACTTGCCATGCACCCTCCTTACTCAGTCAGTAAGTACTTCATATTTTCCAGGTTGGACAGGGCATTTGGCTGCGAAAACAAAGGACAATGCAGGAGAGAGTGCACTGGAGAAGAAAACAATTTCAAGTAGGTTAAGACATTTGAAATGAAGGCGGGTTCTTCCATATTTTGATATTAAGAAAGAGAAGAAGTAGTTTACTCTTCTCCATGCGTCTTTTCTTGGGTTTCTACTCAAAGTCAAGATTCTCGCTAATCTCCACGTTGCGATTCGACTCTGCTTCCTTGAAACAAACTTCATTTGGCTTTGGGGTTTCGACCCTCTACATAAATTGCATATATAATTATTATCTGACAATTCATATGTAGAGTTATCTGCTAATATAATATTTGTTTTTCCCAAGAGGCCTTCATTTTATCTAGAGCTAAGATGGTAAACCCCCAAGTATCAACGCAATAATGAAGTTCGACCTTCTTTTCTGTGAATTCATTTCGACTATAGCCATGTCTGTTGGCTGCCACCCATAACTGATGCTTGATTTGTTTGAGTTACTCGATGGTAGCATGTTTATTCCGTTCATTTCTCTTATTTAAGTAGAGAGTTATAGTTGGTGAGATGACAACATTTGACCGATGTCTACAGAAATGAAGGCATAAGTGTAAAGAAGGAGAAGGAAGTAGTCAGGATTTTCTTATTTGGTGTGGTTGAAGAGTATTTATAGTAACTCTAATCGATGGTGTCAAATATAAAGTAATTATACCTACTCATAGGTCACCAACTAAATAAATTTGATCATTAGATCTTGAATTTCGTTATAGTAAATCATACGAGTCTATCGGAGATTTTGTTTATACACTATAACTTGTTTAATATTACAATACTCTTATGTGCAAAAAATATGAATTTCCAAAGATTATGATAAAAAAAATTATTTAAAAGCGGAGAACTAAAATTTCTGGAAGTGACATTAGAAGTTATAACAAACTCCATTGCCTTTTATTTCTCCCGTAATATTTCTATTATCACCATATTCCATGAAAAGTGAATGGGGAAGAAAGCAGTATTTTTTTTCTTCAAATAAAAACATGTAAATCATAATAATTGTTTGACCTTCAACTTTCAGCCCTTTTGAGGTATTTTCATCTTAAGTGCGACCCTCCTTTTTGATTATTTTGAAAGGTACGTGCACCACCAACCATGCATTCACAGCCATCATTCCACAATGAACCCATACGTGTGACGCAGACATGATTGCAAAAACAAGACATTTTTTATTACTATAAAAGTTAGCTCACTCAACATGATTCCCCATGCCAGCTACATCCATGCACTTATGTGTTTACCAGCTGTACCGTTTCTCTTTCATGAAGCGTTCTACAAAGTTACATTTCACGCATAAGGTTTAGGGTTTAAGTTCGGACAATGACATCAATGTGGGTCAAGGGTACATCAGTTTAAGGTTTAAACTTCATCTAAACAATGAATTGTTGATAGGAACAAGTTTATTTAGTCGATTGTTGGCGATCATCCCTTCTAATTTAAGAGGAGAGTCGCAATCGTTGAGAAATAGATCATCGCCCAGTATTCATCCTTTAAGTTATGTTATTGTGAGTGGCGTAAGTCTATCAAATGTCATATTTAGAGATCTTACGTGATAGACTATCTAAAGGTTAATGGCATTATTATTCCAAGATTAGAGATCTTTTAGCAACCTTGATGAACGGAAGAGCCTATTTAACGCTTTCAGCTGGTAGGGGAATTACTAGTTTTTGGAGATCATAGGTATAATAGAACTATTGCTATAAATAATCCCTAGTCGCCTCAATGTTTCTTTTCCCATGGCTCCTTTTAAAAGTGCCCTGTATAGAGCATCGCCCTGATCGGTCAATTAAAAAGGCCACCACAAAGCCACAACAAAAACTTGTTTACACCCTTCTTTTAATGAAAAAAAAGGGACTCACCTCTCCATTCCAAAAAGCTATCTTCAAAGGTGGTATTGCTTTCTAAGACAAGGGACAAGTAAAAAGATATGGCCACCCTTTGCTTTCATGCACATATTTGTATACAGCTCATATATAGCTCTCCTACCTATGCGTCTTATCTTGCCCTAAGTACACTAATCAATGTTTCTCTATGTTAAAACAACAATGGTTCTTATTTATTTCAACTTATAAAAGAAATATATATATCCTCAGTGTAATGAGTAGTCTCAATCCATCATACTGTCTCTTCTGTACCTTGTAAACCCAGATTTTATACTTTATTCTGCTGCAATTAATGCTGGTTTTGGATGTTTCATATATATATATATATATATATATATATATATATCGTATTGGAGTTAATAATTATGTCTTTGGTGCATTTAATGCTGGTTTCAGTGAATTTTCTATTCTAGCTTTAAAGCAACTTGGGGTATCGCCATATTTGAACCAGTTGGAGTTCAAGGAAGCAACAACACACAAACGCTCCAACAGAGGTAATGTCTGAATCTGATTCCATCTTTGGCTCCATTTTGTCTGCTTCTCTTTTATTAGTCTTGTACTGGAAAAATATTGCATGCCTATGTTTTTTTTTCTTCCCAAATATTTTTTGCTGGCAAATCATAATCGTATCTGCCCACGCAATGCTGCTCTAAACTGAATTTTCCCCCCCTTAGGAATGAGAATCTCAGCTGAACTTGCTTTTATTACGATAAAAGTTACTTCCTTTGAGATGAAATATATGCAACGATCAGCCAACTCCGTTTTCAGCTCTTAACATACAGATTTTTCACATTGACACTGATCCATTACAGAAAAAGGACAAGAAGAACAAGTTAAACACAATCTTTGAAGCTTCAAGTATATATCCTAGTTTTTTGATTGTATGATTTTGTTACCCAGAAGATAAATGGGAGAAATAAAGGGTCATGTCGAAGCTAAGATCGGAACTTCAAATATCGAAGTCCGAAACTCGTTGAAGCAGGAGGTACAAATTCTCAGCCTTTTCATTTATGTATATGTTATATGTATGTGTGTGTGTACATTGAAAGTAATAATAATTTCCATTTTCATATTTCTGCAGATTCTACAGCTTGAAGAACGATTGCAGGACCAATTTGTGGTTAGGAGTACATTGGAGAATGCATCAAGTCATAGGCCGTTTACCTATGATTTAGCAGTTGAAAATTTAATCCCCACAGTAAATTCATTAGTTCTGTTACTATTTTCTTTTATAAGTAACTTTTTGCCATTAGTTGATTACATTTATCCGGGTAAATCCCATTGATTTTGTTAATGAAATGATACATCAATCAAATTCCAGGATGCCAAGGAACTTATCAAGGATATTGCAGTTTTAGAACTGGAAGTTGTCCACTTGGAGAAGTATCTTCTCTCGTTGTACCGTAAAAATTTCGATAAAACTTTCTTGTCTCTAAAGACCATTGATGAGAAGTCGAAACCAAGTTCAATGGCACATAAAGAGATGTTTCAAGAGGTTCAGACACATGACACTATTCAATCTGGTGATCCGGTTTTGTCTTGGAACTCAATGGGAAATCATCCAAAGGAATGCAACGATTTTTGGGGTACTGCAGAACTGTTAGATTCCAGCATTTATCGAAGCCATTCGTCACTCTCTGATCAGCGACCTGCTTATTCGGTTAATTCTCCACAACAAACCGTTGCTAAAGCTGTAGAACAATACCATTCTCTGCCTTTGTCCATGTTGGAGGTGAATTATATCAATGTGAACTCCATTTTATACATGCATTTAGACATCAATGCTTATGATGTTTTGAGTTCTGATTTTCTTTTCCCTGTCAAATTTCCAGCAAGCTCAGATGGATTCTTCAAACGGATACAGCTTGGCAGAGTATTTTGGAACCGGCGGCATTGACGATCATGTGACCGAAACACCAAACTGGCTTTCTGAGGAGATGATCAAGAGCATTTCAGTCATATATTGTGAACTTGCAGATCCACCTTTGATTAACCATGATTCCTCTCCGATTTCACATTTTGAAAACCCTTTTAGCATTAGGGAACCAAAGGAGTACAGCGGACCTTACTGCTCAATGGTGAAGGTTCAATGGATCTGCAGAGATAGTAAGAAGTTACAGGATATTGAACATAAGTTCCAATACTATAGGTGAGCTTTATTTATCACTCTTATATACATTAGATTTCTCATTTCAATTTAACCGAAATAGAGAATATAAATCGAGTGTTTTATAGGTCACTTGTTTATCAGCTGGAAGAAGTTAATGTTCGTAGGATGAAACATGAAGAGAAGCTAGCTTTCTGGATTAATGTACACAATTCTCTGGTGATGCATGTAATGTTTCCCCTTAGCATTCATCTTTATATTCAATCTTTGTTACAACTTTCTGCATGTAATGCTTCGTTCTTACAGGCATTTTTGGTTTATGGCATTCTGAGAAACAATCTGAAGAGATTGTCCTTATTACTCAAGGTGAGCAAAGCTTCTCTGGTTAATTTAACCAAAGATCATGGAATCGATGTTTACCATTGCATTTACAAGCCTAAATATGATACAGGCATCCTATGATGTGGGGGGACAGACCATAAGCTTAGACATAATACAGAGTTCAATTCTGGGATGTCGGTTGCCTCGTCCCGGACAGGTACTTTTTCTTCTCCGAAACTTTTATCCACTTATGGTGCATAGGAAAGAATTTAGATACTTGTTTATCTCGACACTGAATGAACTGAATTCTTGCATCTGCTTGCAGTGGCTACGGTTTTTGTTTCCTTCAAAGACGAAATTGAAGGTCGGAGTTCCTCGAAGAGCTTATGCAATCGAATATGCAGAACCTCTTCTGCATTTTGCACTTTGTTCAGGAAGCTATTCGGACCCTGCGGTACGCAGTTTGCCATTCACCAAATTGAAAATGTTAATGCTCAATTCATATCAATACTTACCGACTTGGATCGAATGTACAGGTCCGTATATACACACCAGAGAAAGTGTTCCAGGAACTCGAAGTTGCAAAAGAGGAGTACATACGGGCAAACTGGAGTGTCAACAAAGAACAGAAAATTATGTTACCAAAGCTTATGGAATATTTTGCAAAAGATTCAAATGTTTGCTCAGCTGGTTTGTTGCAGATGGTTGAGCAATTTATGCCTGATTCACTGAGGAAAAATCTTCAGCCATCTTGCAAGAGGAAGACAGGGAAAACCATTGAGTGGATCTCCCACAACTTCGCATTTCGATATCTATTTTCAAAAGAATTAGCGAAGTGATTGTATTGAATGCAAGAGATGGCGGTGGGTTTTTCGAATGATAGATGAATCATAACTGCAACTTTCTGAAAACCCTTTGGCACTCAAGGATCAAATGAGCTGAAGAAACAAGTTTGGGGATTTTCAAACCTTGGAGCTCATTTACTCATTATCCTGTTCGATCAAAAGTTTCTCCATTGAGAAAGTTGTGATTTGGCTGTCATTCCTAATTGTGTTTCAAGTTCTTGCATGCATCTTAATGCGAGAATTTATTGTGTATAATATTATACTGTAACACAAACATCTAGATAGGTTTCACGATTAAAATCATCATCTTAGTTTAATCTTTCAACCATTTCCCTATCTTATTGTCGAAACGATTTTTTCCTTAAAGGTGAAAAAGGTGAGATTTTGAAAACCACATTAATTCTTAATTGTCCCTTTTTAATTTAAAAATAAATGCGATTTAAAAAACCTCTCATTTCGAAAAATTTTGAATTTCCTTTACGATCGAAAAATACGGTTCGAAGAGTCGCCACCAATCTTTGATTAGGGTGTGATTGGGCACCCAAAAATTCTTTGTCATTTTAAATAAAAATTAATTTTAATTAAAACAACAAATTGAGGTCTGCGTGATCAAAATCCGAGTTCGGGAGTCGATTACGTTTGGGGAAGGATTAGCACCCCCACAACGCCCTAAATCGGTACCTAATCGATTAATTAACGTATTTGCAATGAACTTTACAAATTCGAATTTATTTTGATTTTTGATCTCATAAAACAAAGATATAAATTTAAAAACATTCAAAAGCACTCAAACAAATTAAATTAAAATTACCAAGTCATTTTAGAAAGATAAAGAATGTTCGATTATTTACAAATATCGAGACCAGATCTTAAAGATATAACAACCTTTTCTCGATATATTTAAATAAACGAACATTTCTTTTTCTCTCGTTCCCAAATTTTAGGTGATGAATCAATTTTTTTGGTTTCACTTTCGGGATACACTTTTATTTTAAAATCATTAAAAGCGGACCTCAAATCAGTTATGACTGCCCACTTCAACAATTTTAAATTAAAAGGGTATTACCCTTAGTCCGATTATGTAATAGGTCGAGTTATGCAAATAAGGCTATCATGCAAATTATACCAAAAATGATGTCATGTAAAGACAAAATTAACTAAAATATGCCATGCACTCAAACAAACTTCTAACTCTTATAGATAAAAAAAACAATAAAATTCATATGTATTTACAACACTAACATACATTAGAATAAAACAATATATACAATAAAACATGCTATTAATAACTCGATTTCACATTCAAAATTACCATGAAGGACCATAATAAAATAAAATTAAACTAAGCATGCAAAGTAGGAATAAACAACTAACTTAAAAACAAATCTAAGAATGGACTATGTTAAAATAAATTTAAATTTAAAGAATTAATTAAAAAAGTCTAAATTATGACTAAATTAAATCTATGGACGAAAATAAAAATATTAACATAATTACATACCAAACGTAAAAATACAAGATATTAACTTGAATAAATAATGGGGTCAAAATAGAAACTTTTTAAAGTAATGAGCCAGAATCACAATCATTGCAAAATTCAATTAAACACACAAAATGGACTAAAATAGAACATGCAAAACTAGAAGACCGAATATGCAAACAAGAGAAAATAAATACCCTAGCATTTAGGACTAAAATCAAATGTGCATAAAAGTTAAAGACCAAATTACGAAGCAAACAATACTCGGCTTCAGGACTAAAATGGAAATCAACAGCATACGCAGTGACCTTAAAATAATTAGCCCTAATAACCTAACATAAAACCTACTTTAAACTAAACCTAATCCTACACTCATATTAAACCTAACCCTCAGCCGTTTCACTCATCTTCTCTATCTCTCCCTTCTTCTTCCCCACGCTCGCACATTACCCAAATCAGAAAAGGAAATCTACCGCTGCTCCATCTCTCGGCCACCACGTCTTGGTGGCTCTACTCCGTTCGATACCCAGTATAACTCCAAAGTTCAACGCCCACTTAAACTCGGCACTAGACCAAACTTCGATCCTATCCCTCTCTTCCCATGAACGCTTCAAGTTCTTCACACCGGCCACCGCTCGCCGATGACCACTCTCCATTCAACACGGTCTTCTACTTTGACCACTCAAAACAGAAATCTCAACTACTCATCTCTCAATCCCGACGACACGAACGAATGGTCTCTAAGACTAAGGGTAAGTAATCTCTCTACTTCTTCATTTTGTTTGGTTAGAACATGCTGTTAATAATAAATGAAAATAGTTACTGAAATATGGAAATGGTTGAATACCTGTCGAAGAATATTCGCTTGTATGCACTGTATATCAAAATGGAAACCTCTGTTTACTTTCCAAGATTGCTTTGTTCTTCCTTCTTGCTCTATTGTGTGAAATAAAAAATAAATAAAACTGTTCTCTGGTTTTCGTAATAGTATCTAATTGCTTCTGAAATTTGTTTTTTATTTGTTGAAAAATAGATGTTGAAGGAATCGTTTTTTTCCTCTGATTACAAGATGGTCTCCTCTTTTTTTCCCCCCTATTGATGAATGGTTATCTAAAAAAACTGACCATCCCCCATTTACAGTTTTTTGATAACTCACAATACCCCCCACTCTCTACAAACCGTTCCCTCTAGTTTTTTCTGGTTTCTTAACTACCCAGACAAATTAAGCATCTACAGCTGCCCCTCTTTGTTCATTGTCGTGTAACGAGAATAGAGCAAAGATCAAAAGATGACCGAATTTGTCTGGTCTTGAGAATGTTACGTCAGGATAAATACTTGAAAAATCTTCAAATGACGAGCCTGCTCCCTATTCCTTCAGGAAGTATAAGACTCGAACAATCTTCATAAAAAGTGTATGCTCTCTATTCATTCAGAGAGTATAAGACTTGAACAATCTTTAATAAAACGGGTCCGCTCTCTCTTTCTTCAGAGAGTATAGAACTCGAACAATCTTCAATAAACTTGTCCGCTCCCTATTCATTCAGAGAGTATAGGACTCAATCTTCAACGAACTTGTCCGCTCCCTATTCCTTCAGAGAGTATAGGACTCGAGCAATCTTCATAAAACGGGTTCGCTCTCTATTCCTTCAGAGAGTATAGAACTCGAACAATCTTCAATGAACTTGTCCGCTCCCTATTCCTTCAGAGAGTATAGGACTCAATCTTCAACGAACTTGTCCGCTCCCTATTCATTCAGAGAGTATAGGACTCAATCTTCAACGAACTTGTCCGCTCCCTATTCCTTCAGAGAGTATAGGACTCAATCTTCAACGAACTTGTCCGCTCCCTATTCCTTCAGAGAGTATAGGACTCAATCTTCAACAAACGAATTTGCTTCACTACTCTTTCGTGAAGGCTTATAGAGGATTTGCTTCAAAGGTCAAACCTGAAAATCAAACATTATTCATCATGAATGTATATTTGAAAAATATTATACTAAAATATTTAGAAGTTGAGAAATTTTTTGAAAATCCATCTCCATCGTGAAAACTTGTCTGGAGCCATTGAATATTTGAATCTGCTTTGACTCAATTTTCGTATAAACATCATTCTTGTCAAAATATCAAGACCAGTTATCTTCATCTCGATGCTTTCATATCTTCAATCTTCAACTATCCCTGGGAAACCTGTAGATATTTAAGCCATCATGCGATTATGAATGCCATGATCCTACTCATGCCTAAAATGTATGCAATTCAATGCGTTTTCTTCTTTGAAGGAACTCTATCTCCTTTTGATCTCGATGGAATTCGGCTTCATCTTGGGCACAGAACGTTTGACCAGTTCACACCAGTTAACAATCTCAATTCCATATTTCTCGGCTTAACAGTACCTTGACTTATTTCTTTCTTGAAACCCGTCAGTACCCATGACCAACTTCTTGATCAATGATAACCTCCTTGAGTCATCTTTTAATGGCTGAGATTTTCTACGAATTTGAGGATTTTAGTTTCCCATGGTCACACAAGCTTACATGTTTAAACCATTGTCAACTTCAGAATACCTGCATTTTCCAAAACCTTTTGCACAATAATACAAAATGATCTCATGTACTTCAAGTTAAGCCATATGTTTTAACCTTTCAAAATAAGATGTTTGCAAAAGGGAAATTATCAAGAAAAGACATCTCATTATTTGTATAAATACAGAGAATTTTAGGCAACTAAATGGCAAACTTTTAACTGGAAACAGTAAAAGAACAAAAGAGTAGGCGTCTTCAAATATCAATAATGCAAATGCTTTTGAACTGACACGCCGTTAGAATGTCTCGAGCATAGCTTCTGTCAAAAAGATCTTCAAAATTGTGATGCTTAAGAGTATGAAGCTACTTCTAAACTCCCAAATCTCTATCATTGGATGCCCTAAACCAGTATTGAATCTCATATGCATTCAATTTCTCTTGGTTATTTCAATCGAGACTCATTAATCTTCAGTCTCATCCCTGATCACCAACTGTCATTGTTACTATCCATATCAGGAGCTCTTTCTACTTCCAAAATTGATTCAGAACCTCCACCATACACGAATTCTGAATTTCAAACTCAACTCAAGTCGCCCTTTGCGGGTTTTCAACTTGAGACCTCCTTTGGTTCCAAGACGCCCTTTTCGGGTTTTCATCTTGAACCCTCCTTTTATTTCTCTTTTTTTTTCTTTTTCTTCCTTTTTCCATTTGTTCTCTTCCCTTTTTCATTTTTTCTTCTTTTTCTTTCTTTTTTTTTTCCATCATTTTCTTTTTCTTATTTTCTCATTTTTTTCTCTTTTATTTCTTCTTCAAGCAAAATATCTCTTAACAGCATCGGAATTCACTGGATATGGTAATTCTGATCCGTCCATTTCAATTAGGACTAAAGCTCCCCCAGAAAAGGCCTTCTTGACAACATAAGGTCCTTCCCAATTGGGCATCCATTTTCCTCTGAAATCCTTCTGAATAGGCAAAATCCTTTTAAGCACCAAATCTCCCTCATGGAATTCTCGAAGGTGAACTTTCTTACCATGTGCCCGTATCATACGTTTTTGGTACATCTGACCATGACAAATAGCTTTCAATCTCTTTTCTTCAATCAAATTCAACTGGTCATACCTAGCTTGGACCCATTCTGCCTCATCAAGCTTTACCTCTGACAAAATCCGAAGTGAGGGAATTTCCACCTCAATAGGTAAGACAGCTTCCATCCCATAAACCAAAGAAAATGGTGTTGCCCCAGTTGAAGTCCGTACTGAAGTTCGATAAGCAAACAGAGCAAAGGGCAAATTCTCATGCCAATCCTTATAGGTCTCAGTCATTTTCTCTATGAGCCTTTTGATGTTCTTATTGGCCGCCTCTACTGCCCCATTCATCTTTGGGCGATAAGTGGTGGAATTATGATGCTTTATTTTGAACTGTTTACAGACCGAGTCCATCATCTTATTATTTAAATTCAACGCATTATCAGAGATAATCCTCTCTGGTAAACCATATCTACAAATGATCTCCTTCTTCAAAAATTTGCATATTGTAGACTGGGTAACATTTGCATAAGAAGCTGCTTCTACCCACTTGGTGAAATAATCTATGGCTACCAGAATAAAGCGATGACCATTTGAAGCTTTGGGCGAAATTTGTCCAATAACATCCATGCCCCACATTGAGAATGGCCACGGAGCTGTCATTACATGCAACGGATGAGGAGGAGTATGTATCTTATCTCCATAAATCTGACATTTTCGGGCATAATTGATACAGTCTGTTTCCACAGTTGACCAATAATACCCAAATCTCATAATTTGTCTAG
Source organism: Hibiscus syriacus (assembly GCF_006381635.1). Lineage (NCBI taxonomy): Eukaryota > Viridiplantae > Streptophyta > Magnoliopsida > Malvales > Malvaceae > Hibiscus > Hibiscus syriacus. The sequence continues at coordinate 5,003,819 of NW_024062795.1, forward strand.
CCATAGCATGCCCATTAGCATGGGTACCACATATTCCCTCATGCACTTCTTCAAGAATCAATTTGGCTTCTTTCGCGTCCACACATCTTAACAAGATCTGATCCAGACTTTTCTTGTATAGGGTCTCACCATCAAGCACATACCCTGATGCCATTCTTCTAATGGTTCTCTTATCATTCTCAGTGGCCTGTTCTGGATAATTCTGATACCTTATATATTGCAAGATATAATAATACCAGGGGTTTCCATCTTCTTCCTCTTCGATATTGAAACAATGGGCTGGATACTCATAAGCCTTCATTTCAATGGGCATCATATTTGAATGCTCGCTCATTTTAAATGCCGCTGCCAGTGTGGCTAAGGCATCTGCCATCTGATTCTCTTCTCTAGGGAGGTAATTGAAAGTTATTTCTTCAAATTCTTCAACAAGCTCCATAACCAACTTACGGTATTCTACAAGCTTGGGATCTTTTGTCTCCCATTCTCCTCTGAGTTGGTAGATTACCAAAGCTGAATCACCATACACTTTGAGCATTTTTACTTTGCGTTCAACAGCAGCTCTAATACCCAGAACACAAGCTTCATACTCAGCCATATTGTTAGTACAATCAAAATTAAGCCGACTGGTGAAAGGATAATGCTCTCCCTCTGGTGAGACCAAAATTGCCCCGATTCCATGTCCCATGGCATTTGAAGCACCATCGAAGTTCAACTTCCAATATTTACTAATGGATGCCACTGCTTCTTCTACCGAAATAGCCATTAAATCTTCATCTGGGAAATCAAAGCTCAACGACTCATATTCTTCCGAAGCCCTGCTTGCAATGAATTCTGCTATAGCACTTCCTTTAATTGCCGTCTGGTTTACATACTGGATGTCAAATTCGGACAATAAGATCTGCCAACGAGCTAATCTTCCAGATAATGCAGGCACACCCATTAGATATTTCAAGGGATCAAGCTTGGATATAAGCCAAGTAGTATGATACAACATATATTGCCTAAGCCTTCGGGTATCCCATACTAAAGCGCAACACAACTTTTCAATGGGTGAGTATCTTGTCTCACATTCAGTGAACTTCTTGCTGAGATAATAGATAGCCCTTTCTTTCTTCTCAGTTTGGTCACGTTGCCCCAGCACACACCCCATTGAATTTTCATAAAACCGACAAATACAGAATCAAGGGTTTGCCTGAGATGGGTGGTGCTAAGATCGGAGTGCTCGACAAATATCTTTTCACTGCTTCAAAAGCTCTTTGACAATCCTCACTCCATTCCCCAGAGTTATTCTTGCGAAGAAGGCGGAATATGGGATCACACTTTTCTGTCAGCTGTGAAATAAACCGAGCTATATAATTCAATCTCCCCAAAAATCCTCTGACTTCTTTTTGTGTTCGTGGGGCTGGCAAGTCTTGAATAGCCTTTACTTTATCTGGGTCTATTTCAATTCCTTTTTGGCTTACTACAAATCCCAACAGCTTCCCAGATGTCACCCCAAAAGTACATTTATTTGGGTTGAGTTTTAGCTGGCATCTTTTTAGTCTTTTAAAGAGCTTTCTCAAATTCCCGATATGTTCTTCCTCTGTCTTAGCTTTGACAATCATATCATCGACATAAACTTCTATCTCTTTATGCATCATGTCGTGAAATAACGTCACCATGGCCCTTTGATATGTTGCCCCGGCGTTCTTCAATCCAAACGGCATTACTTTATAGCAAAACGTTCACCACATGGTAACAAATGTCGTTTTTTCCATATCTTCAGTGTTCATCTTAATTTGATTATAGCCAGAGAAACCATCCATAAAAGAGAACAAAGAATTTCCAGCAGTATTATCCACTAGCGTGTCTATATGTGGCAAAGGAAAATTATCCTTTGAACTAGCTCGGTTGAGATCCCTGTAGTCAACACACATTCGAACTTTCCCATCCTTCTTCGGTACTGGGACAATATTAGCTACCCATTCAGGATATTTGGCCACTTTAAGAAACCCGGCATTAAATTGTTTTTTCACTTCCTCTTTAATCTTGAGCAGCATCTCAGGTCTCATTCTTCTCAGTTTTTGTTGTACCGGTTTACATTCAGGCTTTATTGGCAATTTGTGAACAACCAGTTCTGTATCTAAACCCGGCATATCTTCGTATGACCAAGCAAACACATTCTTGTATTCTTGAAGCAATTCTATCAAATCTTGTCGACCTCCAACTGACAGAGTGGTACCAATCTTTATTTCTCTCTTATCCTCATCTGTCCCCAAATTCAAAATCTCAGTAGGCTCTTTATGAGGCAGAATCTGCTTATCTTCATTCTCCACCATTTTCAGCAATTCAGAAGGTAGTTCACATCCTTCATCATCATCACAATCTTCGATCTCTCCTTGACATATAGGCTTCTCGAAATCAATCTCCGGGTCAGAGTCATTGGCATTCATATTATTGATATATGAGCTCCTGAAAAAATAATGAAAGAGAAGATATATATACATATATAAATATGGGAGAATCTTTTCCCATATAAATAAATAGAAATAAATAAATACATACATATATACAACAAAGAATGAATGAATGAAATGAATGGGAAAATGTTTGCCATTTGGAACTAATAGAATGCATCTTTTATTGAAAGCAAGAAAAAACAAACAGCTTAACCCTTTACATAAAATCACCTATTGCCCCAGGGTATGAACAACAGGGAGAAAGTTCCAGTGCATTACTCTGTAAAAGATTTGTAAACTACAGGCAGTTCTTCCGCGGTCCAATTGTTCAACACAAAGCCCGGTGGTGCAGGATAAATGCCCATAACTCTCATTTCCTCAAATTCATCATCAGTTATAACATTAATGCCTAAATCTCCCAAGGCATTCTCAACCATCGTCTCAGTGTTCCTTGAATTCCCTTGAAACATATGCCCCCTAGACATGAAAATGCTACTCAACGGCGGGAAGGTCATGGGTTCCCAGCTAAGGTCTTCACCAGCCCATCTTGCCTTTCTGATTTCTTGGCCCTTCTTAATTCCCCTCATCTTATCCCTCGAAGTTGGCTGATATCCCAAACCAAATCGATCTTTTTTAGTAATAGGGCATATAGGATTCACCGGTCCTTGCAACTGTCAGCCTAAACCCTTTCCAACTTTTGCTCCTCTTCCAAGAGTCAATTTAAGCCCCATCTTGGTACAGTTTGACAATCGAGGCTTTGGTATCTTCTTGCCTTCAGCCACAAACGTAGCATTGACAAACTCCAACGATCTGAAAGAACACTCGACGGCTTGCTCATCAACTTCAATATACGGAGCAGTAGTAGAAACAGAAGCAATAATGTCCTCTTCAGTATGAATACATACCAACCTTCCATCAATCACAAATTTCAGTCTCTGGTGTAATGTGGACGGAACTGCACCGGCCTGATGAATCCAAGGCCTTCCCAACAAACAATTGTACGTAGGCATAATGTCCATTACGAGAAATTCCACTTCATAAGTTGCTGGACCAATATTCAGAGGAACATCAATCTTGCCCAACACTTCTCTTTTAGTCCCATCGAAAGCTCGAACCACAATTTGACAGGTTCTCATAAGTGTACTATCTAATGGAAGCTTCTTTAGAGTCACTAAAGGCATCACATTCAAAGCTGAACCATTATCAACTAAGACCCGGGACAACACATGCCCTTTACATTTAACTGTAATGTGCAAAGCTTTCTGACCACCAATCATCCCAGAAGGGATCTCATCCTCAGAAAAAGATAAAAAATTATCAGCTTGTATATTGGAAACTAACCGATCAAACTTTTCAATGGGCAACTCTTTCGGAACAAAAGTCTGGTTCAAAACCTTTAACAGAGCATTCCTATGGGCCTCTGAACTCAAAAGTAATGATAAAACAGAAATACGGGCAGGCAACTTGTGTAACTGTTCCACAACACTGTATTCACTGTGTTTCAGAAACTTCAAAAATTCTACCGCTTCACTCTCAGTTACTGGTTCATTAATAACAGGCTTATCCTCTTCTATCTGCACATCCACTTTTTTCCCTTTATCAACTGCAACCTTCTTCTCAGACTCTTTAGGTGGATTAAGAGAATAACACCTACCGCTTCTAGTAAAACGTCCCACCTCATCTACTTCCTCATTCTCTTTTGTTACATCTCCCATCTGGCAATCATATCTCCAAGGCACTTGTTTATTATCCCGATATGGGAATGGAGATGGAGGTGTAATAACCACTTTCGGGGCTACCTTCTCAGCAACTCGATTTTTGGGAGTAATAATTAGGGGACAACTGGCATTGTATACTCCTTTAGACGATCCTTCTGAAGCGCAAACTTCCGCTTCCTCTTTTTCAGCAATCTCTCTAAAGAACTCAATTTCTTTACTGTCCATCATGTCTTGTACCAAAGATAGGAAATCATGACATTGCTGAATACTGTGTCCTTCACTGTTATGATACTGACACACCTCTCCACTGTTAAACTGTTCACCCATCAAACTGGGCTTCAACAATCCTACCTTGACCATCTGGCACCACACCCAACTCATGGGTGATACTACATCACTAACCTTCCTTACAATTCTCTTTCCTTTCTCTTCAGTAATCGCATTAACTCCTGCCCCTGCATGGCTTGGCAACGGATTCTGAGCTATATTTGGCTGCTCATTGTCACCAAAGTTGATGACATTCCTCGTTCTCAAAGCTTGGACAACCTTCTTAAAAGCAATACAATTCTCAATGGAATGCCCAGGGTTCCCTGCATGGTACTCACACTGAGCACTAGCATCATACCATTTGGGAAAAGGAGGTTGCATTGGTGTCACGTGATACGACGAAACCACATGTCGATCATACAAAATCTGAAACAATTCCTTATAAGTCATCGGAATTGGATCAAATTGAGGCCTCTCTCTCCTCTGGTCCCTTGCCCCTTGTCTGTTGTCATTTTGTGTTGATGACCCTGCTCCTTGAGGACGGGAAACAGTAATGTTATTAGAATCGTACTGCCTCACATTACTGACTTCGTTTTCCTTTTTCCTCGTTGGTGGTCTCTTACTAGACTCTCCTCCCTCGAGCTTCCCACTCTTAACAGCCATTTCAATCATTTCTCCCGCCGTAACTACATCAGCAAAACTTCGATAAGGATTACCGATAAGATGCGAGAAAAAAGGAGCCTTTAAGGTGTTGACAAAAAGCATATTTGTTTCTTCCTCTTCCAATGGCGGGTGGACTTGCACTGCTACATCTCTCCAACTCTCGTTAGACTTCTTTTCCATTCCTTGCAACATCATCCTGTTGGGCCTAACATCTTTCACATGTTTGTATTGCTCAAGAAAGGACTTAGCCAAGTCTTTCCACGATTTAATATTAACTCTACTCAGCTGGTTATACCATCGGATTGCCGAGCCAGTTAAGCTTTCCTGAAAGCAGTGTATCAACAATTGATCGTCCCCTATGTATCCGGTCATCTTCCTACAAAACATTGTGATATGTGCAGAGGGGCACCTGGTACCATCAAACTTTTCAAAGTCAGGAACTTTAAACTTTGGAGGCAAGACCAGATCAGGAACTAGACTTAACTCCTTTGCGTCGAATCCATAGACACTGGTATCTTCCTTCATGGCTCTGACCTCTCTTTCTAACTGCTTCCATTTCTCTTCCAACAGATTGTTTTGGTCCTTCTTGGCTTCTTCATCAAGGTCCGGAACTTGATGATATTGATGTTCTTCCTGATACGAACTAGATCCAGGCTGTATGTTAACAGAAGCACCGACTGGATTAATGTGCACCTTTCCGACATGAACATGAGTCCCTTGAACGTTCTGAGATTGCTCTGGGGTGAACCCTGGAGGATGAAGTGAGTCCTCAATTATACCTTCTGGCATAGGGCTTTTCCCATGTTCCGGATTTCTTCCTTCCAACATACTCGTAAATTTGGCAAACATCTCCTTTTGGGCATTCATCATATCTTCTTGTATTTTCTTGATATTATCTTGTAACTCCGACTGAGCCTTCTCAATTTGGGCAAGTTTGTCTTCCATAACTTTCTTCCTGGTTCTGTAGATATGCTTGGATTTTCCAGTATTACTCTGTCACAGAGTCATTTTGTTATCGCTGATATTTATTAATGAATATGAAACATATGATTATGAATGAATAAAATGCGATGCAAAAATTAAATGCATTAAAAATGCATATGCAAAATGCAGGGTGTTGATCCCGGAACGACTCCTTAGAACAACTCTTTATATTAGAACGACGTTCAATTACAAAGTTGAAACATATCACAAATAAATCTGCACCATTTCTCCTATTTGCAGTACATGTGCTAGCAACTCCATGATCTTCTGGTTCTCTTCAGCCTCAGGATCCAGTTCTTCAGTCACATCAGCAGCTTCCTCAGATAGAATGACCAAATATTGAGCTATCCCCCGCGCCTGAGCTCGCCTGAGCTTAACTCTCGCCTGAGCTCGCTCCCACCGAAAACGCCACTGTATATCCCCCTCATAAGGAACTATCGATAACTCACTTGCTTGCCTCTGAAACTCTTGAACCATGGCTTCAAGCTCGCTCACTTGTCTCTTCAAACTTTCAACATCCCCACGGCTTGAGCTACCTTCCCCGCTTCGGTATCGTCGTAATGCAGTCTCTAAACTTGAAATTTTCCCCTTCAACTTCTCATTCTGGGCTTGACTCTCTTGTAACCGCTGCTCTAAAGAATCCTTTTCTTTCGATAAAATTTTCACTTGGTGCCTGCTTTGCTTGAGCTCTTCTTGACTCTCTCCGGCTACTCTTTTGAGGCTCGCCACCTCTTGTCTCAATTCGACAGACTTACTCGAGCTAGAACCTACTTGAGCTTTTACCATTCGCTGATAAGTTGACCGAAGATCGTCAAAGTCTAGTCGAAGTTGCTTCTTACTTTTTCAATTCGATCTGCTCTACTCTTCTGAATATCGATCTCCAATCCCTTTTGATACACTTCATCTTCTAGTTTCTGCAAAGTCATTCTCCATTGTCTCCGTTCTGCTTCGAAATCGCGCTTGGCTAACTCTAATGGAGATGGCACCACTCTCAACTGTTCCTCCACCGGCTGAATATTTTCAGGATTCCCCATCGGGATATTGTCATTTACTCGACTGCTTCTCCACTGCTCGTACTCTTGAGATAACTCGAGATCATAGGTAAACAAATTCACACGACGAGTTTGCTTCCAAGCCTCAGCAACCCCTTTAACTTTAACCTTATACTGATCTCCTTTGAATGCAAAATCTGATCCTACCAAGTCCCACGTGGCTGGAATGAACTGCCTTGACCCATACTGTCTGGAAACTAGTAGCGGTGCATACCCAACAGAGCCCCATATACCTGGCAAAGGAACCCAATCTCGCTCTCCACATCGGTAAAGTATATCCGAAGAGGTATTCCACGAAGCTCGCCACAAAATATCTCCATCTCTGATATCCTTGAAGATGACCATCCATTTTTCTTCAGTAAAACCCCCAGGCCACTCTTTAGAAAGAAAATCTTTCAAAGGCGAAAACCCCTCTAGAAACACTCGTCCTGGTGCTCTTTCAACATGTTTAAAATGATTCAGAATCCACACTAGCAGCAAAGGCGCACATCCTATAAAGCGTCCTTCTCCCTCGCGCCTACAAGAACTCAAAGACCGAAACGTCTCAGCTAGAATAGCTGGAACAGGATCCACGTGCTTGTCTAATCTTTCAAACAGGTCAACAACTGATACATCTACATATCCTAGCACTTTTGGAAAAATAATGAGCCCATAAATCCCTAAAGCAAACAAATCAAGCTTCTTTCTCTTATCAGGATGATGAGCAATTACTTCTTTCAGAGCAGCCCAAGAGATGCACTCACTGTCTCCTTTCTTCTTAATGTTTCTGATTACCCAATCTTCACTCATTCCGGTCATCACTAGTAATTTCTTCTTAAATGAAGGAGTGACTGGCAGCTTGGTATATATTCTATCTATCTGGGACCTCGGACAACGGACCAATGCTTGATACTCCTCTATTGTTGGTGTTAGATCCACTCTACCAAATGTGAAACAGCTATAAGCCGGATTCCAAAACTGCGCCAATGCTCTAAACAGATTTCGGTCAATAGGAACACCCAGAAGACAAGGAATATCGCCGTACAACTGATAAAACATCTCCTTATCGGCTGCTTCCCATCTTCCCCATATCTCTCTTAGCTCACTCAGATCATTCTGACGTATGTTGATGTGAGTGTAACCAAATAACTCTGACACATATCCAGGCGTCACGCTGTCTCCATTGGTCAACTGGGACTGTTCCGACCACCTCAGAACATCTGCATTGTCCTCAACCTCTTTCCGAACCGTTCGTTCTGGCCTTCTATATGGACATCGACCCAAATCAACACCATGTAATGGACAATGCAATGCAAAACAGAAAAGAAACAAGGCAAAAACAACAAAAGATCGGTTAGTAAACATAAAGCAATTAAGTCGGGATAATAATTTATTCAAGAATCCTACCCACATGCTGGCTACCCAATCATGCTTTATCAGATCCTACCCAACATGATATCTACCCCCATGCTTTGTTATCCACAAAAATAAATCCTAACCGCATGATATCTAATTCGCATGCTTGTTCAAAAAATAAACCTAACCGCATGATATCTAGTTCGCGTGCATTTATTCGGAAAAAAATGAAAATAAATGACTCAAAAAAGCTTTTCCTTGTGTACCCTCCTCACGGGATTCTTAAGGTTCGGGTTTAGTTCAACCTAAGTTCGGGCTCTACGTTCACTATATGCCGGGTTAGGTTCTAAAGCAATAGGTTCTCGAATTGTCCTTGCCGGTGCCCCCTTGGGCTGCCGAACCCTCAATCCTGGCCCATCACAGGCTTTAGGGGATCGAGTTCAATTTCGAGGGAACACACCTCCTTATGTCCATGCGGAGGTGATTACCATCACGAGGACCATAAGGCGTGAGCTCCAGGAGCGATCCACTATCCCATGCGGAGGTGAAAACCACACGAGGGCATAGTTTCTCACTCCTACTTAAATAGGACGGAGCGGGGTTTTAGCTCATGTTATGATAATGCAGTTGTGCAGTGTGTGAGGAAAAGCGAAAAACAATCAATAAAAACACTCAAAATCAATTCCCAAAACACACAATCATTCTGAAATCATTAGCAAACAGATCAGTACAACTATTTAATTGTCAATCAAATTAAATTAAAGAAATCAAAATACAAACAAAACTTATTAAAAACCAAACAAGGGATCAAAATCAAATTAAAACGAATTTGTAATTTTCAATTGCAAAGACAATTAATTAATCGACTATCGGCTTGACTCTCTAAAAAAAAGTCCCCAGCGGAGTCGCCAAGCTGTCGAAACGATTTTTCCTTAAAGGTGAGATTTTGAAAACCACATTAATTCTTAATTGTCCCTTTTTAATTTAAAAACAAATGCGATTTAAAAAACCTCTCGTTTCGAAAAATTTTGAATTTCCTTTACGATCGAAAAATACGGTTCGAAGAGTCGCCACCAATCTTTGATTAGGGTGTGATTGGGCACCCAAAAATTCTTTGTCATTTTAAATAAAAATTAATTTTAATTAAAACAACAAATTGAGGTCTGCGTGATCAAAATCCGAGTTCGGGAGTCGATTACGTTTGGGGAAGGATTAGCACCCCCACAACGTCCTAAATCGGTACCTAATCGATTAATTAACGTATTGCAATGAACTTTACAAATTCGAATTTATTTGATTTTTGATCTCATAAAACAAAGATATAAATTTAAAAACATTCAAAAGCACTCAAACAATTAAATTAAAATTACCAAGTCATTTTAGAAAGATAAAGAATGTTCGATTATTTACAAATATCGAGACCAGATCTTAAAGATATAACAACCTTTTCTCGATATATTTAAATAAACGAACATTTCTTTTCTCTCGTTCCCAAATTTTAGGTGATGAATCAATTTTTTGGTTTCACTTTCGGGATACACTTTTATTTTAAAATCATTAAAAGCGGACCTCAAATCAGTTATGACTGCCCACTTCAACAATTTTAAATTAAAAGGGTATTACCCTTAGTCCGATTATGTAATAGGTCGAGTTATGCAAATAAGGCTATCATGCAAATTATACCAAAATGATGTCATGTAAAGACAAAATTAACTAAAATATGCCATGCACTCAAACAAACTTCTAACTCTTATAGATAAAAAAAACAATAAAATTCATATGTATTTACAACACTAACATACATTAGAATAAAACAATATATACAATAAAACATGCTATTAATAACTCGATTTCACATTCAAAATTACCATGAAGGACCATAATAAAATAAAATTAAACTAAGCATGCAAAGTAGGAATAAACAACTAACTTAAAAACAAATCTAAGAATGGACTATGTTAAAATAAATTTAAATTTAAAGAATTAATTAAAAAAGTCTAAATTATGACTAAATTAAATCTATGGACGAAAATAAAAATATTAACATAATTACATACCAAACGTAAAAATACAAGATATTACCAAACGTAAAAATGAATAACTTGATAAATAATGGGGTCAAAATAGAAACTTTTTAAAGTAATGAGCCAGAATCACAATCATTGCAAAATTCAATTAAACACACAAAATGGACTAAAATAGAACATGCAAAACTAGAAGACCGAATATGCAAACAAGAGAAAATAAATACCCTAGCATTTAGGACTAAATCAAATGTGCATAAAAGTTAAAGCCAAATTACAAGCAACAATACTTGGCTTCAGGACTAAAATGGAATCAACAGCATACGCAGTGACCTAAATAATTAGCCCTATAACCTAAAAAAACCTACTTAAACTAAACCTCCTACATCATTAAACCTAACCCCTCAGCCGTTTCACTCATCTTCTCTATCTCTCCCTTCTTCTTCCCCACGCTCGCACATTGCCCAAATCAGAAAAGGAAATCTACCGCTGCTCCATCTCTCGGCCACCCGTCTTGGTGGCTCTACTCCGTTCGATACCCAGTAAACTCCAAAGTTCAACGCCCACTTAAACTCGGCACTAGACCAAACTTCGATCCTATCCCTCTCTTCCCATGAACGCTTCAAGTTCTTCACACCGGCCACCGCTCGCCGTGACCACTCTCCATTCAACACGGTCTTCTACTTGACCACTCAAAACAGAAATCTCAACTACTCATCTCTCAATCCCGACGACACTAACGAATGGTCTCTAAGACTAAGGGTAAGTAATCTCTCTACTTCTTCATTTTGTTTGGTTAGAACATGCTGTTAATATAAATGAAAATAGTTACTGAAATATGGAAATGGTTGAATACCTGTCGAAGAAATATTCGCTTGTATGCTCTGTATATCAAATGGAAACCTCTGTTTACTTTCCAGATTGCTTTGTTCTTCCTTCTTGCTCTTTGTGTGAAATAAAAAATAAATAAACTGTTCTCTGGTTTTCGTATAGTATCTAATTGCTTCTGAAATTTGTTTTATTTGTTGAAAAATAGAGTTGAAGGAATCGTTTTTTTTTTCCTCTGATTACAAGATGGTCTCCTCTTTTTTTTCCCCCCCTGTTGATGAATGGTTATCTAAAAACTGACCATTCCCATTTACAGTTTTTTGATAACTCACAATACCCCCCACTCTCTACAAACCGTTCCCTCTAGTTTTTTCTAGTTTCTTAACTACCCAGACAAATTAAGCATCTACACTTATAAAAGATGTTCTAATAAGAACAAGAAAAGATGGACAAGATCAATCTTTTTTTTTTCATTAGTAAGAACTACCTATAGGCCGGATTATGTAAAACCCAATCTACAAATACTATTTACAGTATCTTGTTCAAGTAAGACAGAGAAATTAAGAAATGAGAAGAGAAGATGATCTAGTTGCATGATTTTCACAACTGGAAGCATATGAACCATAGGTAGCAGAGAGAAAGAGCCCACATAATCTTATGTCTGTAAAGCAGAGGTTAGAGTTTGCTCTTCCAAATTGCTGTTGGGGCTTTGGGTTTATCAGCCCAATTTCTTGGCCTTATGCTCCCCCAAAAAGAAAAAGCAAACGACTAAGGTCTCTTAACAAACAAATCCCAGTTTCCTCCCCGTTTTCTTCTGTCGTTTCTTTGTCGTTTAACGTATCTTACTACTACAATAAACAGGAAACCAGTGTGAAAAGCGAGGGACGAAAGAAATGGAAGAAGTGGGAGTAGGGTTAGCATTAGCAAGAGCGACGGAGTTGAGATTGAAAATCAGCAGCTGCATCACCTCCGCCAAGCCTGTTTCTCCATATGAACAAAGCCCAAAAAACCAAGCTGATGAAAATGGTAGGTTGAATGGAGACAAAGGCCATAATTCTCATCAAAGTTTCAGTGGAGCAGATGAAGAAGAAGACGAAGAAACAACCGAGAGGCTTTTGGATATTCAAGATGCCCTTGAATCACTTGAATCCCAACTCCTTGCCCTACAGGTTTGTTACCCCAAAAATCTTAACCCCCCTCTCCATTTTGTTAAATGCTAGGTTTTATGTTATAAACCCTAAGCCCCCTTGAAAAAAAATAAAAAAACCCTGATTTTATTGACATTTATGCATGTAAATATGTGAAACGAAAAGAAAATTACCCTTTAGATCCTAATTCCAAGTCCTAATTTTTATGCTGTGAAACTTAAGAATGAAGTTTTTCTGGAGTAGGGGTAAAGTAAACACATTTCTATATGAAGTTACTTGAGGAAGAATGGATTCAAAACATTAGTTGTTAGTATTTTCCTTGAAATAAAGAGATGTTTGTGTCGATAACATTTTTTTCTTACAAAAAATGGTTTAGAAGTTAGTTTTCTCTACTTAACAGAATCTGCAACATCAGCAAAGTTATGAAAAAGAAGTTGCCCTTGCCGAGATCGATTATAGCAGGAGAGTTGTCTTGGAGAAGCTCGAAGAATATCAAGGGAAGGACATGGAAGTGATTCTCGAGGCTTCTGCTTTTTTTAGTAAAACAGTGGAGAATAACAGTGATCTTCTCCTTCCTCCATATCTAAGTCGCCCGCCACGGTCCTTGGTTTCGGATAACTGCTCTTTGTCACACTTACAGTCAACGTACAAGTCTTTGCCAAATGGGATATCCACAGGTGACAAGCAAGACGAATCCGGAAACTCGAGGAAAGGATTTGGCCACTTCATAAGTTCAGCAGTGAAGACCGTTCTTCCCCTTGTTGGTGTAATGTATATATTAAGCCTGTCAAATTTTGTGCCAAGCATTGGGAAAGGTAACCCTGTCAAGATTTTTTACATGAGTCGACAACGTGCAAGTGAAGAAAAGAATTCCGATGCTCCATGTCCACCTGGTAAAGTCCTGGTAATGGAAGATGGTGAAGCTCGATGCTTGGTGAAAGAGAGGATCGAAGTACCATTCGAGTCCCTTGTTGCCAAACCAGATGTAAATTACGGTTGCGGTTAGTTTGATATTACTTACAAATGTTGTGTATAACACTCCTTTTATTGTTAATTAGTTGCAATGAAATTTTATTTGAGAGTGCCTTTTCATGCTTCTAAGGAGATGAAATAGTAGAAAACTTGACTCTGTACAGAAATGCGACCAAAATTCGCCTCAGAGTAGTTTAACAAATATACTTTGTTTTCTTATCAATCAAGAGCAATCAATTTCCGGTACTCCTTACCGGAAATAGCAGGTGTCGTGCCAGCTTCAGGGCTTATATCCCCTCTTTCCTTTCTCTTCATTCTCCTCCGCTGCCTTCCCCAATACCTCTTCTCCACCGTCCAACCAACCCAACCCAATCTCCGCCGTCCAATCAACCCAACCCAATCTCCGCCGTCACTGCCATCTCCAAATCTTGGTGGTCCACCGTCCTCGCTCTCTTCCCCTCCGGTTTCACCACTTCCCAGTTCTCCCAAATTACCTCCAACTCAAAAACAACCCCCACCTTGTCCTACGCTTCTTCCTCTTCAGCAAACAAAAATCCTTTGTGATCACAACCTCTCCTATTCCAACCATATTCACATCTTCTCTCGTGCTCGACTGAAAACCTGTACCCGGGAACTCCTCGCCCTCGCGATTCGGATCCCAGGTATTGGAAACGAACCCACTCATTTGAAACTATTTGAATTGCTAGTTAAAAGTTATGAGTGCGATTCTGCCCCGTTTGTTTTTGATTTATTGGTAAATTCTTGTTTACAAATGAAAAGGCTTGATGGGTCTATTGAGATATTTGGAATGATGGATTAGCCCCCAGGTTACAACTTGTAATGCTTTGATTTAGGAGTTTTCGAAATGCCATGGAGCAAATAAAGGATATGAGGTTTTTGGAGTAGGTAATGCTGAGAATGAATGTAATAAGAAAAGGGTTTTACAGGTCCGGCCAACTGTGCATACTTTTAACGCTTTGATGCTCTATTTTTAAGCTTAGGGTGCATTCCAAATAGTTGTTGTTATAGTGTTTCAATGGCAGCTTTTTGTGAGGAAGGGAAGATCAGTGAAGCAGAGGTCTTGTGGGCGGATAGGCGGATATGAAAGTTAAGGGATTAAAGCGTGATCCTGACAATATACATACACCTTACGTATGTAACTGTTCAGATATAGAATCTTTAAGGAGACAGAATCTTTAAGGAGCAAAACGTTTTCTTTTACCGTTACAATTACTCAATAAGTTCATACACCGATGCTCTTAACACTTGAATTCGAATTCTTTTGCAGAGGGATATAATATGGTTATATATATGGCATATCACTAAGCTTTAATTTTCTTTTCTTTTCTTTTTTCCCTCGGAGATCCTCAATCAATCTTCACAGTTCCCTGTAAAAGAGAAAACTCATTAGAATTTTGTGAACGAGTAAATGCATGAATTTAAAAGCAGGAAACATCCAAAAAATCATTTATTAGCATTATCTATTGCTCAGCTTCTATCACTGCAAATTTGATCAAGGTGTTATCCTTTTCAATAGTAAAACACTAATGGGTAAATTGCATGCAAACCCCTTCAACTTTCCCTCTGACTACATTCAAAGCTTTGCCATTTAGGTTGCTAATTCATTGCATACGGGATTTTTCCGGTTTCAAGATGATGACTAACGGTGTTAAGTCAAGTAGGAGTGGAGTGTAACAGATAATAAAGTTGAGGAGGTTGATGTAATTGACCCCGAAACTAACAGATAACTGATCATAACCAGATAAATGAGGGATGAGAAGGTAGAGTAGACTGACAGCTAGATGGCTTTTGATTTTGAAGACAGAATTCTATGCACATAAAGAAAATATACAGGAATAAGGGATCTTCTCGTCTAGGAGTAAATTTAGAAATATTTTTATATTACAAAATTTTTGTAATACCAATAAAATTTCAGAATAAATATATTAATAAAATAAATAATTACCTGTAGATTTGAACTTATGTATTAGTGTATCCACCATTGTTTCCGTGGCGTGAAGGTGGAAAAAATGACTTAGAAAAAATTCCGTCACGTAATCGACTTTGATACTAATAATTTTTAGATTTTGGAGGTTACTGGTTTAAGATCCTCATATGAGTATTATTAAACAACTTTTTTCTTTTATTAAAAGGAAAAAAAAACTATTGAAAGATAAAACCTTGTTTGGAAACAATAAAAACATAATCTAAAAGGATAAAATAAAGGGCAACTTAAACCTTCAATAAATCACTAAGTAATGACTAATTAACATTAATACATGAATCTATATATTTTGTTGTTAGTTGAACTTTTACTGTATCATGACTACATAATTTATTGTTCTACCGATGCTCACTTCACCTATAGTTAAATGAAATTTTCCTGCTAGGAAAGGTACAATATTTTGTATTCATCAGTACAACAGTGACACAATATATATATACATGTAAAACTAAAAGATAAAAAGGGAGAATATCTTGCCATGATACCCAAAATTTAATCTCTCAATCCTGCATTGAATGCTCAGAATCAAAGAATTGAGAACAACCAAACCCAATAAACAAAAATGAACCCTTGAACCGTTCACAAGACTTTCGAATTCGACTGGAACTTAAATTCGAACCAACTAATGTTTGAAGTTTGGAACCCACCCCAACCTAAGGGCATTATAAGAAGCCTTTGGTTGAAAACCCCTCCACACCAAACTCCAACGTCTGTGCATTTAATGTCACCCCATTTCCCTCTTCTCCTTCTTCAATCCTCGAAGCTCATAAAATCCTGTCTCGTCAATTTCCTCATTAATTGTCCCTCCCCACCTTTCATTAATGCTTCCCCGCCTTTCCACTCTCCTATCTCCCGTCGTTCTCTCCATCCAGCCGTCCACGTGTCCAATCTGGGTTCTCCCTGAAGAAAAATGGCTTCTTTTGTCTTTTTTGTTTATCTTCTGTTGAACCTCTCCGGTGAGAGCAATGCTTCTGGGTCGCCGCAACGGAGCCGGCTCGACGAGAAAGCCGCCACGCTTGAAGCGGTAGATCTTAAAAACATCGGACTCGCCATCGACTTGGTTCTTCTCGACGAGCCGCCGCCGCCGGAGAATCTGACGCTTGATTCCGACAATGGAAAAAATCCTCTCCGACGGAAAAAGGGCGAAGCTTTCATCCCTCTGTAGTATCTAAACGAGAAAACCCTCGGTTTCATCATTAACGATCCAAACGGAGATGCCCTTTTGCTCCAAAATCCGGTCCCTCTTCTGTACCTCCAAGGAGAAGCTGTGGTGGGCTCCGTTATCATCATCCTCTCCGCCGCTAAACTCCTCTCGAAACCAAATGAATACGACCTTTTCAACACAAAATTAAACCTTTCCTCGCAACTATTGCTTCCGTTTGCTCTTCTTGGTGACGCCTCTTCGGTTATTTCCGTTATGGTGTTGTTTGGGAAAGATTGGAGAGGAGCTTCGGTCAGGGAATCCAGAGTGTTGTTGATGAAAACGGCGTCGTCGAGGCTCGGACGGATTCTGGCCGCCATTAACGGAGTGAAAGGACATTCGGTGGCGAAAATTCCAGCTCTACACAGCGGGCAATTAGCGTGTGATTTCAACCAAACGTCAATGCAATCCACGTGGAAGGCATGCGAGCAAACGGGAAGTGTTCGGACGTATTCGTTGTCTTCGAACTCCAACAAACACACGGCGCAGTCTTTGGGGCTGTTGTTGGGTCTGGTTTTTAAAGTGTAGAGAGAAAGCGGTAGCGTTTTGATGGCAGAGTCATCTAGGCCGTAAGGGGAAAGAGGGAGCTCGAACGGATCAGAGGACGGGAGAGAGTCGAGGTCGGTCGTCGTGGATGGTAAGTAGCGTCGCCGACGCCGACGGCGGAGGCGAATGAAGTTGAGAAAACGGTGAATTAGAGGGATAAGCCGTTTTGAGATCAGACGCGAATACATGACGATCAGAAATGCTGCGGCGACCACCACCACTATGGCGATCAACGGTGGACTGAAGTCAACCGGAAGTTTGGAAGGCGGCAGATACGAAGACGACGACGACGGCGTAGATGAGGGTGAAGAGGAGGGAGAGGAAGAATGGATCAGCGAAGGAGATGGGGCCCAGGCGATGAACCCCATAATAGGCGGCAAAGGTGGTGGGTTGATAGTTTCTCACTTTGAGAGTAAGTGTTTAAAGCTGATGGGGAAAGTGTAAGTGTTTAGATTTGAGGGTTGACTATTTTGTCTGGTCTCACACCCAACGATTTGT
Source organism: Hibiscus syriacus (assembly GCF_006381635.1). Classification (NCBI taxonomy): domain Eukaryota; kingdom Viridiplantae; phylum Streptophyta; class Magnoliopsida; order Malvales; family Malvaceae; genus Hibiscus; species Hibiscus syriacus. The sequence goes on from NW_024062795.1 coordinate 5,021,498, forward strand.
CGTGAGGAGATGGGGGTAGACGAAACAATTGATGAATTTAAGGCTATAAGACAAGTTTTAATCCTCTGCGGATACACCCATGTTTTATCTACTTGAGACGTGATGATCTCTTCAAAACCCAGTCAACGGATTCTTAAATCAGACGTTTCTTTGTATGACGTGGTTCATGAGTATTGGTTAATCAGAGATTGGGTTTGGGATTTGTAATGTAAAGTATACGGCTGCGTGAATCAGAGAACATGATGGTGGAAATGGACAAGAAGGTTGGATGTGGTGACCCACAGGGTTAGGATCTTTGAGGAAATGGAAGACAGGAGGCTAAGCATGTATGATCCCTTTCACACCACATGCTTAGTGCTTCTCTTACACTTTTAACTCTGCTTTGCTTTCTCTCTCACAACACTATACTTCATCAATTCATTAATCCACTCATTCTTCATATGGCTTCAATTTCCACGTATCCATTCATTTTATTTGATAAAAAATAATATTTATTATTTTTAGAGATTTTGAGTTCGAATACTTTATCTACATGAATACTCATTATAAAATAATTAATAGTTGTCAAATATATTATATTATAATTAATTTTTAAATTAAATCAAATCAAATTTTAATGTCTGGTTCTTGGATTAATGAAATACATTTATAAAAAAATTAACTTGACATGTTATTAATAATTGTCGTGGAAAGTTTATGACTTGGAAGATCGAAAGATCTTACTTTTGAGAATGGAATAGATTTTTTATTGATAGTATTTTAATGACAAGATTTACTCCGTCAATGCACTTTAATGAGGTCGATTAGCAAAACGACAAATTTAAAATTAATAAAACTTATTATTATTTTTATTATTAATTTAAGATAATTATAAAATAATATATATCTTATAAAATTTTAATTATTTAACAATGAAAACTAAAATATTCTTATAATTTTTAATACTCAAACTTAAAACCTTAAAAGATAAAACTATTCTTCCAATAATAAAGTAATTTGGTTCATGTTGAGATTTTTGTTTGAATGTGAGAATTGAGATGCATAATATTCAACAACGTTTCATGGTGAGAGAAGTTCATACTCAAGCCTATGATTTTTTTTAAATGTATATAGTACATACTATCTCTATTTTATATAATATATTTGGTGTTATGAATAGAAAAAAGTATTCTCTCGTTATAAACCTTTATAATATTTAATTTAAAATAATTAATTGAGTAATTAAATATTGATAGTCATAGAAAATTTTATCATACATTCAACAAAAATCATATGCAATTAGCTTGTCACTGATAAATTGTAATATTAAAAAAATAGATAATTAATTAAAATTTTCACTTTTTTTAAATGTGAAGGAGGTATAAATCATTACATCTAGAGGAGTATATTCCATTATGGGGGGGGGGGGGGAGTGTAAAGCTGCTTCGTTTGCTTCACGTTATATGAGAATAATATTGGACTTTGTTGATTATAACATTGATGGCTCGGATGAGAGAATAGAGTGTTGGAAGATAGGGAGCTTCTGCACGTTAAAGCTATTCGTTTGGAGCGCGATCTTTTTGAAGTCATTGAACCGAATAAGTTTTAGACTTTCATAAACACCCCAAAGTTATATCAACTTATACCAACATCATTAAATAATTCTTATTAAAATTCATTCATATATTGTTAAATAATTAAAACAAAAAATTAAATTTGATATATATGGGGTGAATACAAGGTAGTATCTGGTGAAAAACTTTCAATCATTTGACAATGAATGTTCATACTCTTGTATACATAGTGCTCAAACCTAGGACCTTAAAGTACAATAACAAATCCTTTAACCATTAAGGTCGTTTGGTTTGTGCTTCTAACATGTCATTTAAATAAATCTAAAATAAAAATAACTAGTTTTTTTTATAAATTATTAAAAAACTAAAATTATCAATTAAACATTATTTGAGGTTGATACGTAAATATATGTTACGTAAAAGTATCAATTCAATTATTCTATTTTAACTAATTTAATATTGTTACTAAAAGTAATTCAGTTTTTAGCTATACAAGTTTATTGGTATAATTTGTATGCTCTAAATTAAAATGAAAATTTAATAGTATAGAATATAAATTCCCTTTAGCCCACGAATATTGGTACACATGATTGAGATTCAGAAATTTTAGTTTGTAAGACCAAGTTCAATCCTACTACTGTCACTCTTGGTGGACAATCTGTTAATTCATATATAAATCGTGATTTAGTCTTAGATATATATTGACTCTGGATTGGAAAGTCGTCCCTTAAACTTTTTTTTACCATAAATATATATAATATAAAAATTCCCTCTAAAAAGTATTTGTAGTATACGTCCATTATTAACTTTTTAAATGGTAACTAAATAACCATTAATCAGGCATATAAACACTCCTTTATGAAAATCATAATTTTCAATATTTTGTCGATTTATTACTTTTTATAATTTTATTAAAAATAATCAATATGGATTTGAGTTTTCTCTCATAAAAAATACTTGAGGTGGATGGTCCGGAGATAAAGAGTGGAGTTAGGTCGAGCCCATTGGTTAAAGGAATCAGCCCACCTAGTCCGGGTTTTCTAGAATTGACCATAGCGACAAAAATGTTTAATGCCAAAAGTACTTTAATTTGTTGCCCTCCAGTTCTTCACTGTTTTGTAAAGATTAATTTAGGCTGATTTGTATCATATATATTTAATTTTAGTATGTGAGTCTCTTCACATAAATTTTCTATATATATAATGTCTCAAATTTAATATAAACTACTTATTACTTAAATCAACCTCATTGACACATTCTTAATTATTAATGAAACATATAAAACTTAAATTTAGAAAAAAATCAATAAATCATTTATGAAAAATATGAAAAATATTTGAAACCATTGAATTAAATTTAAAATTTTAATTGTCAACAATCTTTAGAACAAGTACTTAAAAGTTTTCAATTGATATTTGCTCTACCTCTTAAGTTGTTGGTTCAATATTCATTAGTAACAAAAAATTTCTTTTATTTTCTCTAGATAATTTTTTAAAGATTCTAATTTTAAAAAGTATCAATAAAATATTTAATAATATAGTTTATCGAAAATGCATAAAAGGTAAATAAAATACATCATAAATATAGAGTTATAAAAAAACTAAAAAATTTAAAAAAATGTAATGAAAAAAATCAACAATTAGCATCAAAATTAATATTATCGCTTATCAAATAAAGATAAAAAGAGGTTATAAATAGGGATGGGCATGGGATCCGAACCTGACGGGTTCAGACCCAACCCTTTAAAAAAAACTCGGGTTCGGATTCGGGTTGTGTTGGGTTTTTTAAACGTGATGTTCGGGTTGGGTAAGTTTAGGGTTCACGTTTAAGGTAAAAAATATCCGATTCGACCCAACCCGAAAAAATAATTTTACCTTATATATTTAGGAATACTTACAATAATATCCTCTATATATTTTTTTCAATTAAATATTTGTTTTTTATTATTTTGAGTCGGGTCGGATCTGGTTCGGATTTTATCTTAAAAAATCGGGTAGAGTTCAAGTCGGGTGGAGGGTATATAATTTTCGGGTCAGGTGAAGGATGTAAATTTTTCAGGTCGGGTTAGCCAAAACTTGACCCAAACCCGACCCATGCCCATCCCTAGTTACGAAAAATATATGCTGAGAATTTTTTAATATATATCTTAAATTTATTTAATTATTAATTTTTATATAAAAATTAATTAATTTTATATCATGGTATGAGTGGAATAAAGTTTGGACTCCGAAGCATTAACTGCCTCCTTAACTGGTGAGCCACATTTATGACCTCTACCCATATTCCATTGACTTACCAATATTGTTTCTTTTTTCATTCGTTTTCCTATTATTTTTCATTAAAAAATTGTCCACAATTATTTTTCTTAAAATCAATTAAAATAAATATGACATTATAATAATATTAAAAGGAAAAGTGATCCAAATTACTATCAATAAAATATTTATTAATGATTCCATACAAATATAGATATATAAAATGTCTCATATCAATAGAGTCCTTTTCTGAAATGCTCCCATTAAATAACTTATAACTGTTCGAAAAAGAAGTCTCTCATTTTCTCCTATATAAACTGAAAAAAATAATTTCGTCATTTTAAACATTATACAGTTTTATTAAATTAAATATTCTTAGAGGTTTTAATTACACTTTTCATATTTGTTTATAATGAAAAAAGTATTTGAGATTAGAGACATTGAGTTCGAACAATTGTATATGTAAAGTGTATATGTGTTGTCAATAATTAGTAGTGATTTTATACAAATAATGCCTTCTTGTAATCATCCCTCCATCCAATATATATATATATATATATATATATAATATTATTTTAGCATTGAATTTATCTACAAAATTTAAATATTAAATATTATTTAAAAACATTAAGCATCTTATAACACGATAGAACATAAACCAATTATGTTTATATTGCATTAAAATCACATGACATGTCATACCTTAATTATTAGCTATCTAAACACTAGCCATGAACATGCAAATTAAGAAGTCGACGATCTTCAACTAATTCAGCAACTCATGAATTAGATACGGAAACTAAATGAGGTGAAAATAAGTATTAGAAAGAAAAACAACATTCACTGATTCACACCAACCTCTCAACCTCCATCATAAATAAGAGTGGCAAAGATTTCCCCAAACTCTTAACCCATTGCATTGCCCAATCCAATTTCCAGTTTTTTGTTTAAATATAATAATATTATCACCATATATTGAAGGACAGAGATTGAACATATTTATTTAATTATCTCATTATCGTTCAATATATTTTTAATTAAAAATGAAAAAAAGGATCGGAACAATACAAGCATTATATCGAATTATTAAAAGAAAAAGTTTGCATATACGAAGTTATTGAGGTAGCAGCTCAACTAACTCTCCCACCACCGTCCCCCTTTACATTTTCCCTTTCCTTTCTTTTGTGGTTAAATATCATTTATCATCACAGCTTATCATACATGTTCACGGAGTTCTTGCTATCTTGTTTGCATTTGTTAAGGTGACAACATACAATGTCGGTCTCGTACGCAGTAAAGGTTGAAGAATCGAGGCCTGGAACTGGGAAAAAGCCGTCTGCCGGGCCGGTTTATCGGTGCATATATGCTAAGGATGGTCTCTTGGATTTGCCGGACGGAATGCATTCTCCATGGGAGTTCTTTAGGTGAGAATATATATGCAGTTTGCTCATTTCTGCAAAGATTTGTTTATAGTTTTGGGCTAACGCAAGATCTAGAAGATATAATGATGTTAATAAGAGTTGTTTATCTCATGGAATCACTTAAAACCAATAAATCAGACACAAATAATTAAATAAAAATTATTATTATTATTATTATTATTATATTCTAAAATATTACATTGCTAATTTTTGTTTTGTTCTGTTTTTGGTTGTTAAATTATTATTTTTCATACTCTAAGAATTTTAGTGTCAGTAAATATAATAATTATCTGATTTATTACAATGGTACAATTATGGTTTTGGTCCTTCAATCAGGCTCAAATTTGAGATTTAGTCCAATAATCATAATTTGACCACTCAATTTTTATAATATCATTCATTAGTCCAAATAGTTAACACCATAACTATTTTTATTAAACTATTGGCCCACTTCATTATTAAAAACATCATAACTATGTTGATAAGTGGTCTTTTTTGTGTTGAAAGGATGTTTACATCATAAAAGTAGAAGAATAGATTGTGTCAAATTGAAGTATAAGGACTAGATTTGGATGTTTACGTTCATGTTAATAATGATTTTTTTGTATGTTGAAAAGATGTTTACATTCTAAAAGTGGAGGATCAAATTACGCCAAATGAAAATATAAGAACAAAATCATAAACTTGAGTACAACACAGGCACCAAAATACAATTAGACCAACAAAATACAAAAAGAGAAAAATAATTGTTCCATGCAGGATGATCTAACCAGCTGAGCTAATAGGTTAGACTCTTTTTTACTTTCTAATATTATTTTCTTCCTGCAGCGATTCTGTTAAAAGGAATCCGACCAATCGAATGCTGGGACGACGACAAACCACAGATTCTAAGGTAATAACAGGATTATTACTAGAGAACAGACCCTAAGGTAATAACAGGATTATTACTAGAGAACAGACCAAATGCTTCAATAAGATAGTAACTTGATGCTCAAAGTTTACTACTTTGTGCCATTGCCTTGGTCTGTCCCAAAATTAAATATTTCAAACTTCCATGCACTGGATAAGAACATGTTAACACTAGGACAAAACTGAAAATTGAGGTGTTTACTCTTTCCTTTTATCGGATAACATAACTCAGTTTCCTTTGCTTTTGCAGCAAGCCGGTCCTTATGTATGGATCACATATCAGGAGGCTTATGATGCTGCTCTCAGAATTGGTTCTGCCTTGAGGAACCAGGGTGTCAATCCTGTAAGTAACTCTAATGTTAACCAGTTTAATCTGAATATTGACCAACAAAAAACTTACTGTCATGTTTCTAGGGAGACCGATGCGGTATCTACGGTTCCAATTGTCCGGAGTGGATCATTGCTATGGAGGTATGCCTTGCCTAGTATCTGTTTTCTGACTGCTAAGTGACTTATGTTGTATAATTTGTTTGGTTGCCTTCTTCCACAGGCTTGTAACAGTCAAGCTGTAACATATGTACCTCTATATGATAGTCTTGGTATGACACCTCTTTTGTCGATACATTTTTCGGTGTATTGATTGGAAAGCTTCGCAGTTATCGGTTGTTCTTCATTTGGTTTCGAGGTGATAATTTATCTGTTTTTATGTTGTCCAGGTGCTAATGCGGTGGAGTTCATCGTTAACCATGCTGAAGTTAAAATAGCCTTTGTTCAAGAGAACAAACTCCCCTCTGTAAGTTTTCATTGCAGATGATGCAATATGTTTTCAGTCGCATTTAGCTTCGTTTCACAATGTGCTTTTGATCCTGGACAGATCCTATCATGCCTTCCAGCATGTTGTTCTTACTTAAAAAGTAAGTGCAGATTCCAATAATTAGGTGCTTTGACATTAAGATTACTTATTGTCTGCAGTAAAAGCTTACCAATTGAAGTATACATCTTCTGTTCTTCAGCCATTGTCAGCTTTGCAAATGTTTCTAGCACACAAAAGAAGGAAGCCGAAGAGCTAGGTGTATCTGTCTTTTCATGGAAGGAATTCTCCGAGCTGGTAACATGTTTGTGCCCATATGTTTCAATCGAAACGATGCTGCATCGGTTAACTCAAATTTACAAAACAAAGTTAAACGTTTTCATAGGGTTCTTTGGACTGTGAGCTTCCACCAAAACAGAAGACTGATATATGCACAATAATGTATACAAGTGGAACAACAGGAGAACCAAAAGGAGTCATTCTCACAAACAGGGCAATCATGACAGAAGTTTTGTCTATAGATCAACTGATAGAAGTTACAGACAAACCTGTGAGAAAGCAAACATAAACCCTTTTAATCATAAAACATTGAAGTGTTTTGAGTCTTTCTTTGTTGTAAAGTTTAACATATATCACATGAATTGCATTACAGTGTTCAGAAGAGGATGCATATTTCTCCTTCCTCCCTCTGGCTCACGTCTACGATCAGATGATGGAGACCTATTTCATCAAAAGAGGTTCCTCAATAGGATTCTGGTAAGGGGTAAGATTACAATTTTATATACTCTTTTACCTGCTTTTGTATTAAAGCATCTAATTAAATCCTCATGCTTTACTTGCAGGATGTGCGTTATTTAATGGACGATCTCCAGGAACTAAAACCGACAGCATTTTGCGCGGTTCCAAGAGTTTATGACCGCATATACACCTGTACATATCGACAAATCATCTCTATGAATTTAAACTCATGTTGATACCTGTTGTATGTTCTAAAGCAGTACCATGTAACTTGTTCTTGAAGGTATTGTTAACAAAATTGCATCGGGTGGTCTACTTAGGAATAAGTTGTTCCAGTATGCCTATAACTAGTAAGTATACTGGTAAACCTTTTATTTGGTTGTTGGATTTGCTTGATTGTGTTACTCTACAGTCCAACTAATGTAAAAGCTAAAAACAGCAAATTAAGAAATATGGAGAATGGATTCCCACAAGACAAAGCATCCCCTCTCATGGACAAACTTGTCTTCGAGAAGGTTTGTTTTTCGATCGTGACATCTTTTTCTCTATTCTGATTAAGACCCCTGATTTACTTGCTAAAATTCATGTAATTCTTGTAGGTAAGACAAGCATTGGGAGGCAAAGTTCGTATAATGCTATCGGGTGCAGCGCCTTTGCCGAGGCATGTGGAGGAGTTTCCGAGGGTCTCCTGCTGCTCTAATTTATCACAAGGATATGGTAACAACTAAAACAAGTGTTGATGAAAAAAAATTCTGCTCAAGTTTATTGAAATTATTCTGGTTTTCTTCAATGTAATAGGTTTGACTGAGACCTGTGGTGGCTGTTATACTTCCCTTGCAAATGTAATGTCTATGATCGGAACTGTTGGGGTTCCAATAACAACTATTGAAGCAAGACTTGAATCGGTGCCGGAGATGGGATACGATGCACTTTCCGATGTGCCACGCGGAGAAATATGCCTGAGGGGAAACACCCTTTTCTCAGGTTACTACAAGAGGCAAGACCTAACTGATGAAGTTGTTATTGATGGCTGGTTTCATACAGGTACTAAAGAAATATGCACTTGCTGCTCTTATTAACCGCGACTCGTACTGATATAAATATGTTGATATCATTGCAGGTGACATCGGTGAACTGCAACCCGATGGGACGATGAAGATCATCGACAGGAAAAAGAACATATTCAAGCTTTCTCAAGGCGAATATGTTGCAGTTGAGAACATCGAGAACACATACTCGCGTTGCCCTCTTATAGCATCGGTATGTTGTCGTACATATAACTATTTAACCAGTTACACATAGTACTCCATTAAGACCCTAAAAATGAATTTGTTGAAACATTCCGATGGACAGATTTGGGTTTACGGGAACAGTTTCGAGTCATTTCTGGTGGCTGTGGTAGTCCCTGAGAGGAAGGCTTTAGAAGACTGGGCAATGGAACAGAATGAACCTACTGATTTCAAGTCATTATGCGAAAACCTGAAGGCGAAGAAGTACATTTTGAACGAGCTAAACAGCACTGGCAAGAAACATCAGGTATGTAGATAAATACCTCAAGTCCTCAACAACTTCCTCTTCCTTGTCCTGCAAGTTATAGAAACCATTTAAGTTTTTTTCATCAACTGATGCAAAATCTATACTTCCAACAGCTTAGAGGCTTTGAAATGCTGAAAGCGGTGCATTTGGAACAGAACCCCTTCGACATGGAGAGGGATATGGTGACCCCAACTTTCAAGCTTAAGAGGCCACAACTGCTCAAATACTACAAGGTATGCTTTCTCTCTCCCCCCCCCAAATCATTGATTGGGAATTGGGATCGGGATAGACAAAAGGGGTGCAGGGGTGAGGTCGTACACTTAAAATTTTTAAATTCTCATGTAATTTAAATATTTTCTTCTTATTTTTAATGATTATCTAATTTAACATCGTCTGAAATTTTCTAATTTAACTCGCGTTAAATTTTTCATATACCTAACATAAAATCATTCGTATACGAACCTGAAAAAGATCAAAACTTAGTTGATGGTAATGAGTGAAAGTTTATATTAATTGCATGGAAATGATGTACATCATATGCCGATTGTTACTTGCAGGAGAAAATTGATCAACTTTACAGTGAAACCAAGGGGACTAAGGCATGCTAAGATCAGTTGGGAGAGCAAGAAATTGAAATTCAGCTGTGCTGAAGTGATTACAAATAGTTGCAGAAACATGTTTCTGTTATGTAGTATTTACTTGAAAAGATAGGTCGGTAATTGATATCTCATTAAAAAAACATATTGTAAAGCTTTCTTTGTTACTAGTTCCACTTGTCAGTGTTACTATAACCTTGTCGAACCGAACACCGATGGCTTGATTCGTTCAATTAACGACATTGTTATTATAAATAATTAAAAAATTAAAATCAGTTTAACCAAATAATATATATATATATATTAAAATAAACTTCTATAATTTTTTTAATATTATTTGATCATTCGAATAATTGAATCGAAAATCAATGATTTAACGAGTTTGACTATTTATCTTAATCTTACAACATCAGTATGGATGACCAGTTTGGTTGGATTCAGACTTGATAAATGTGGAAAAAGAAAATACCACCGGACATAAAGCTTACACACTTTATTTTTGCTTGCTTTTATCTTGCTCCAAAGAACGAAGATAATACAGTTGGATCAATTAAAATGTTACTCAGTTGACTACCTCCATCTTTCATTTAAGTACATTTTTTCAAACTCCAACTTTTATTGTTATATATTTAAATATGAATCAATTAAATGATCTTTCAGAAAAAAAGAGTATTAATTTTCCTATAAATTTCGATTTCAAGCGATTACGTTTGTAGTATATATATATATATATATGCATTATTAATAATTAAGGAATATTATAAATAAAAATATACTCATTCAAACTATTAAAAAGATATAAAATTATTAATTATTATTATTATTATATAATGAATTAAGAAAATTAACATTTCAATTAGAGATGGATATGAGACCTGAACCCGACAGGTTCCGATCCGACCCGATCGGGTAGTTTTTTTTTAAAAAAATTGAGTTCGGGTCGGGTTTAGGGTAAAAAAAACCCGACCCGACCAAAAAAATTATCTTATATGTTTAAGAATAATTACAGTAATACTCCTCTATATATTATTTTTTTCAATTAAGTCACTGTTTTTATTGAATAAAAATAATATTTTTTTATTATTTCGAGTCGGATCGAATTTTTAAGTTATATATTAGATCGGGTTCGAGTCGGATTTCGGGTAGAGAATTTCTTATCCTCAAATTGAGTCGGATGGACAAAAATCCGACCTATGCCTATCCCTAACTACAATAATTATTTTATGATGAATCGGTAACGTAATTATGACATATAAAGGGGATTTCAAGTTTTCATCATCTCTTAAATAGTCAACCCCCTGTTTCCTTGTAGCTTCTTCTCTTCTCCACCGCGTTGAGTTGGAAAAAAAAACAATGACTAAACGTAAGACAAATATGTCTATCAACTCAGTCCAGTCATCTCTCCAGTCCCCATCGTTTACCACCAACACAAGACTTTGCCATTTTCATAGTTCTTTATTGTTTCGTTTGCAAAAACCCCATTTCCATTATCATTTTCCTGGAAATTTCCCTCTCCTCGTACGTCTCCCATCTTTTCATTTTCTTGCTTCTACATGATTTTGACCTCAAAGCAACAAAGGGTCTCTTTCAGCAATGGTTTAGGTGTTGAAAAGAAAAAAGGAAAATGGATTTTGTTTAATTGTTTGAATGAGTCATTCACGTATTGGTGTTCTGTTCCCGTTTGCCAAAGTTTGATTCTTTTGGTTTGCTTCATGAATTCTTTGAGATTATTTTGGAATAACTAATGGCTGGGATTCTAGGAAAATTTCTTCCTGTTGGGAAATCATCTTCTGCTAAAGATGATAATGATGATGACAGTAACGTTGAATATTCATTTGCTATTGAGTACCATGGTCCTCCGGTCAGTTTTGACATCCCCAAAGCTGTTCCGGTGGACGTTGAACGTCTCCCCACGGCGGCTCCGGTTTCCTCTTCCTATGTCTTGAGTGATGTTTTATTGCCTGTTATCCAACCAATTGTGAAGGCTAAACCAGTAGCTCCAAAACTATCCAATGAATCATCAACTGAAGTTGATGATAGTTCGAGGAGACCATCAATGGGGTTAGAATTAGTTGATTCTGATACAACTGAGTCAGTGTTGAGCTCACCTTCACTTTCATCATCTGAGGTATTTTCTCAAAAAGGGGAGGATCATAACAAAGAGACTACTTGCCATGTCAAAAGACCATCTGTCGTAACTTTCCGTGATCCGGAATCATGTGACGTGCTTCAAGACGAGTTGAGCTCTAACCATTCTGAGACCGAAAGCACCGACACCGCTGCACAATCTATTGCGAGGAAGGCGAAAAAAGGGTCATGTTATAGGTGCTTAAAGGGGAACCGGTTTACAGAGAAGGAGATTTGCATTGTTTGTGATGCAAAGTTTTGTTACAAGTGTGTATTAAGAGCAATGGGGTCGATGCCGGAGGGAAGAAAATGTGTTACTTGCATAGGTAAGAAGATCGAGGAATCGAAGCGAGCAAGTCTCGGAAAATGTTCCAGGATGCTCAAGAGGTTGCTCAATGAGTTGGAAGTTCAACAGGCAATGAATTCCGAGAAGACGTGCATGGCAAACCAACTACCACCTGAGCAGATCGTTGTCAATGGAGAGCCTCTGAATCAAGCTGAGTTGCATGTTTTGCAAACCTGCCCAAACCCGCCGAAGAAACTAAAACCAGGACTCCATTGGTATGACAAAGTATCTGGATTGTGGGGAAAGGTAACAACTAAACCTTTCCTTTGTTTTTGCCTTACAAGTAATCTATGGTTTGTTCTCTTCCATTGAAATTGATTTTACTGCTCTGCTGAATAATCAGGAAGGACACGGGCCGTGCCAGATTATTACTGCTCAGCTCAATGTTGGAGGACAAATCAAGGCTCATGCTAGCAATGGAAATGCGAAAGTAATAGTAAATAATCGTGAGATTACAAGAAACGAGCTGTGGATGCTGCAGGTTATTGTTACTGTACATGATTGAGTTCTTTTAAATTATGGTTTCCTAGACATGCAAGTTCAGTGCCAATCTGTTAAATATATTTTTTCAGATCGCTGGAGTTAATTGTGAAGGAAAACCGAGTTTTTGGCTAAGTGCCGATGGATTGTACCAGGAAGAGGGTCAAAATAATGAAAAGGGGCCTATATGGAAGATGGTATATTTTCATATGGATGTGCATACTGCAGAAGCATAGTTATTTTCCCTTATGTCACGTCCTTAGCAATAATATGGATGCTGTACATGTACCTTATTTTCAGACTCGAGTTAAGCTTTTTTGCGCTCTCTTGTCTTTGCCGGTTCCTCCTAATCCAGCGAACCCTGCCGGAGAAGATGTCAGCCAGAGAACCCGGGAGCAGCAAGTGCTTCATAAACTTCTTCTAGTTGGCTATCAAAAGTCAGGCACAAGTACAATATACAAGCAGGTAATCAATTTATGACTAATAGTCTATGGTTTTATGCCACTCGAAATGAAGAATATGCTAAGTGAAACTTCGAATATCGTCACTTGCTTATTGCAGGCCAAGATTCTGTATAATGTTTCCTTCTCAGAAGATGAACGCCGGAATATCAAATTGATGATCCAAAGCAATTTGTATGGCTATCTTGCTATATTGCTCGAAGGGCGAGAACAATTTGAAGAAGTCTTAACGGAGAATAGGAAAAGGCAGATTGCTGATGAATCTGGTCCTTCAGGTACACCGCAATGGCACAATATGATTTACTATATACTCTAATTGAATTCATTGTTAAATAGAGTGTGACCTTCATTGTTGACAACAGACAGTGCAAGCCAGATTGATGGTAAATCCGAATATTCGATTTCCCCCAGACTGAAAGCCTTCACGGAGTGGCTTATCCAAGTGATGGTGTCTGGTAATTTGGAAGTCATCTTCCCAGATTCTATTTGTGATTATGCACCATATGTTCAGGAGCTGTGGAATGATGCTGGCTTTCAGGCCACATATAACCGAAGACATGAACTCAAAACGCTGCCCAGAGCTGCTACTTATTTCTTAGAACGGGTAAGCCGGCCCCCCTTGATAATAAAACTAAAAGCACTTGATCTTCTTAGCAATTCTTATAGTGTAAACTTCATCTTCTTCTCAGGCTGTTGAGATTTCAAAGACGGATTACGAGCCCTCGGATATGGATATCTTGAATGCTGAGGGACTCGCGTCGTCCAACGGACTATGTTGCATGGAATTCTCATTTCCGACATCAGATAGAGAGAGCTTTGTTGATGGTTATCAACATGATCCATCAGCAAGGTTAGTTATACTCCATTCTATGCATAAGTCGTACACTACAAACTAAATTACATATATTTATCTTGCTTAACATGACTTGTTCCGAATCTGCAGGTTCCAACTTATTAGATTGCATCCCAGTAGCCTTGGGGAGAACTGCAAGTGGGTAGGGATGTTCGAAGATGTCGATATCGTCCTGTTTTGCGTCTCCTTGACCGACTACGACGAGTTCTCATTAGACAGTAATGGAGTTCTGGTAAACAAAATGGTGGCAAGCAAGCAACTGTTTGAAAGTATTGTCACCCATCCGGCATTCGAGCAAAAGGAATTCCTTCTTATACTCAACAAAGCCGACCTGCTCGAAGAAAAAATCGAGCAGGCTCCCCTGACTCGATGCGAGTGGTTCCATGACTTCGACCCTGTTATCAGCCATAATCAACCGTCCAACATCAACTGCAGCAATGATGGAAACAAGCATGCTAGACTAGCACAGCGTGCCTTCCACTACATTGCAGTAAAGTTCAAGAGGCTATTCAATTCGCTTACGGATAGTAAGCTGTACGTCTCCATGGTTACAGGCTTGGAGCCCGATTCTGTCGATGAAGCTCTCAGGTACACCGGAGACATTCTTAATTGGGAGTACAACGACAACAGCTTCATCAACGTCGAGATGTCGTCTACAGATATAGAAGCAAGCTCAACTTCATGACCCTTTTTTAGCTTCCTTGCAAGGATTACAGATAAAAGAAAACTAGAAAATAGATGTAAAAATATCAGATTCTTAGGCCCCAAACAAAATCTTTTCTGCAACTATCAATTCCTTTATTATTATTTTGTTCAAAATCACATACCAATCATGAATCACTGTAAACACTTTTTAAATTTCTTGTATTTACCAGATTCCCAATAAAAAAAATTATTACTTTGCTGGGGGAATAAGATACAAAACAAAGGAACATTCAAAGCAAAACTGCCATAAACTTAACGATGAACAAAATCAACAATAAAACAATTATAATTTACATATCACAATCATAGCATAGAGTTGAACAAAAGTTATGTAAAAATGGAATTTGGTTACATTATTAATTCTGGTCAATCACCAAGGGCCAAACCGGTCTATAAGCATACAGACAGTAGCTTCCGACATTGTAGACTCGTTAGTATCATCTTTAGAAGCTTCCTCCTCTTCTACTCAACCTTCCTTGGCAAACTGCTGCTCTTTTTTAGCCCTTATCGACATGAAGGGATTTCTTGCTTGAACCTTCGCTTTAAGCTTTGCTGCTACCTCGTCCATCAACTCACCAACTACTGCAGACATTTTTTGCCACCAAAGCTTGAATGAATTTGTTTGCTTTTCTCTGTTTCTTTAATGAGGAAACTGAGGGGAAGCAGAAGGGTTAATATAGAAGAAAATGAGAATTCTGAGGTGTGGTGTTTGGAAAATCACCTGTAGTTTTCATTTGGTGGTGCCGAATCTGTGGGTTATTGACTCACTGGAAATAGAAAACCCACGTGAAAATGAGTATTAGACTATTAAACAAAGGATATTCCAATATGAGAGAACCAATTTGTGGTCCGCCCCTAGATACAAGTTCAAATGGAAGAAAAGGATATTCCCAAATCCTGGGAATGAATATCTCGAGTGGGGAAGTTTCCCCTGTATAACGGTCATACCATCTTCAATATAAAAACGACTGTCAATGGCTACCACCACTTACATAGATATCGTACCTTACTTGGTCTTTAATCCTTATATTATTTTCAAATTTAAGATTTAATCCTATAATTTTTCTCTCTAAAAAAATGATCTCCTTTAAGTTTTCCCACTGACTTTTTTTATTGTTTTTTTAACTAAGAGTAGGGACGAGCATTCGATCGAGTCGAGTCAAAATTTTTTGAATTATTCGAGTCATATTTTATAACTCGAACTTAACTTGAAATTTTTTTGAGTCAAACCGAGTTTAAGAAACTCGAGTCGAGTTGTTCGAGTTTCTATAAAAATTTAATTGTAATTATCTGTAGTATTATAATACAAATTTATTCCAATTTTTCGACTTTCTCTAACCATATAAGATATATATATATTTTCATATTTTTTCACATTATCATGTTATTTAATATATCACATACAATCTAAAATTATAAAATGTATTTACAATATTATATTTTAAAGAATGTATTTTGTGGATAAAAGATTAACGGGAGTATACAATAGTTAAAGAATTGATGTGAAGAAAGAATTTGTAGACAATTGTAGTCAAAAGACTAAATTGAGTAAAATACAAAGTTAAAGGATTAAATTAAAAAGAGTATATTTTTAGTAAAAATAATAATAATTGAAGTTACATAAGTATTCTATAGTGGTAGGGGAGTATGTGGTTTAAATTTGGTTTAAAAAAGTACTTAAAATGAAAAATGAATTGAAGAAATATACAAGGTAGAAGATTCATTAAAGTATTCCTCTTTTTTATATGGATAGCCTAGATGTTGTATTAGCGGTAGCAAAATTCTGTTCTCTTTGGATAATAAAACTCACAATTTATAAATAAAAAAAAGAATTGAAGAAATATGGAAATCATGCAAAATATAGGGACTAAATTGAAAAAAATAAAAATTTTGTTGTATAAAATTTGAATTGAAAGTACATATGTATTTTATGATGGTTTAGGAGTGTGTGGTTCAAATTTGGTAAAAACAAATTGACTTAGAATGAAGGAAGAATTGAAGGAATAGGAAATCAAGGACTAAATCGTAAATCTGTCAAAATACTCATCCAAATTTTTGGTTTTTCGAGTTAGTCAAAATTTTGATATTTCAACTTGACTCGAACTCGAAAACCGAATTTATAATTCAAGGTGACTTGAATAACTCAAAATTAAAAAAAATTATTTTTCAAGTCGAGTTGAGTTTTGTTCACCCCTAACTAGGAGTATAAAACTAAACTCCAACTTTAAAGCATAGCTCAATGATCAAAACTATAATTAAATTACCATTATCTTGTTTTTAATATAATATTAATCTATCAAAATCCCTAAATAATTATATACATAAATGTATTCAAACTTTAGCTTTCTCTCATTGGTAAGCCGTTCATATTTTTTTTTATTTTTATCTTTGTTGATCGACGATAACACTAATTTTAATGTTGGTTATCGACCGTCGATATTTTTTATTGTAATTTTAATTTCTTATATTATCTTTATTTTGTTTTGTTTTTTATTTTCAAAAAGTTTGATTGTATAATACGTTTTACTATACATTTATGTCATGTTTTTCTTCTTCTTTTTGGCACGTTTTTCGGTTATTTGGACGTTTTTTCACTTATTTTTTTCTAAGTGTTTATTTGATATCGCCATGACTGCTGAGGATGACGCTTATATGTTATATTGTTGATCTCCTCTCATTTGGACTCTCGGATTGGATTTGGATACCCTTTATGCGTTTGTAGATAGTTTTTCACGTCACTCGAGTCTGATTTTTAGTTTGTCGGTGGTCTTTCAGTTGCTTAATCTTCTTTTTTGGTTCATTTGTCAATGTGATCATATCTGTTTGTATAGATCTTTATTCGAGTTTTTTTGTTAGATTTTAATATTTTATTGTATGATCCTTATGTGATCTTAAGTTGATAGTTTTGTTTTAATGATTATAAAAAATTGTCCTAATTATGTGCTTATTTTACAATTATGATTATAAATCTTTATTGTAATTTAAAATATATTTTTATTTTTAATAAAATTAGTGATTTCTTTTTAAAAAAATTATTCGAACTCTCATATTTTTTTAATATTACAATAATAGGACCTATCAATTCAAACTCTCATTTTTTTTAAAATATTATAATAATAAAATCCATTAACAACAACATTGTGCTTCCTAGGGTTTTGGATTCGAGAAATTATATCTATAGAGTTTATATATCTTGTCAATATCTTAAGAAAATGTATATATATTATCTTATAATCATTTCAAACTATTAAAAAAATTATGTATTACAATAATAATCGTATCTTTGTTTGTTGTAGCACCTAGATTTTGTTTCCTCTAGAAGAGTTGGCATATTTGGATTCGTTCATGTGGCCAGGAGCTAAGCGGCTGATTTAGCCCAATAAAGATAATAGGTTTTTTTAACCCATTAGGGTAAGTAAAGATTTATTTTGAGATATACGATATTTTTTACAGTGTTATTAGAACTCGTCACTCCGAGGTGACGAGTTCCAATAAAAATATATTTTTTATTCGAACTCGTTACGCCGAATTAATGAATTCAAATAAAATATAATTTCTTTATTAAAATCTATCACATCGAGATAAAAAGTTAGAAAAAAAATATTTTTTATTAAAATTCGTCATCTTGACATGACGAGTTCCATGTCACTGTAGAAAAGACCATAGATCCCAAAATAAATTTTTACTTGTCCTAATGGGCTAAATAAAAACCCATATACCTTATTGGGCCAATTTTGCCAAGCTAAGCAGCAAAATAGACAACTTGGGCCTTGTAACTGCTCCGGTGTGGCTTTACGTTACAGATCTGTTGGCTACAATTGAACATTTCTGGTGGCCCCAATGGTAAAGCATATTTGAAAGTTTATTTATTTTTTTTTATTTACAGATTTCTATGTGGGTTTGACACTTTAGGAAACATCAAGAGGCCTGCCCACTAAAGCCGAATACCACGACTTTAAATATGCGATATAATATAAGAACCCATCATTAATGACTGTACATATAAAGACCAATCTATGGGCATTGTGCATACAGATCTTTTTCATATTTCTTCCTTTTTATTCACTGTGGATATGATAAAAGTGAAAGAGACATCTTCTAAGACAGCAAAGATGGAAATGCCATAAAAATATTGGCTTGCTTGGTTTGCATTTGGCCAATGTTCATAAATCATGAAACTAATCTTTATCTCCATGTCAATCGCCGATCAACTTTAAACCACAATGTATGTGGCTTTCACCGAAGTTCCCATCTGAATGATGTCCGATGTTGCTGTAACTTCGTCGGGCGCTGATACGCCAGAGGTAGAGGAAACCAAAATCATGGCTATCCACACTTGATGCTATAGCACCACCTGTCGAGATATATTGTGAAACAGGGTTGGAGCACGTGCCCTGACTCTATTCGGGTTCGTTCTGCATTGGGGACCTGGGCTTCTTTTTCATTTTTAATAAAACCAAAAGTTGCCATCGTTCCTATGCCTCCTTTGTGTTAAAGCTTCCAGATTGAAGCATAGTCAGACCACGTGACAAGTAATTGAAGTGCCTCCAATAGTTGAGACCGCCTTGAAAAGAAAGACTTCGAAGTTCAAATCCATGGCGTCCAACCTTCATACATGCTACAAAGATTAACAACACTCGTAGCTTGCTTTAATAGATAATCCACTTGCTCCGCAATGCTAAGTTCCCTGAAGAGGTACAAAAGAATTGCCTGTTAATACATATTTCACTCGATACCTCTTTCCAGTCTCGAAACAAAGCAGATACCTTCTATCTGTAATGTCTAGCCCATCTAATTTCATTTCTACGCGTCTTAGGACTGACATTGCGTAAGAATTTTTACCTGCAAACATAAATAGGTTACACCAATGGAACTAAATAGAGGGAACTCTAATTCATTTTTTTTTAAAAGGAAAAGGTAATCCTTATCTACTCGTCAAACAAGACAAATATTTCAATATTGAGACTGGAATATAGTTCCTTCACAGAAAAGGTAAGTGATGGCAACAAAGGCTTGAAGGTCTGGCAAGTCTCCCTAACTCTTAAGCCATAAGACTGGAATATTGCTTGTCCATGTATTGGAGATACTTCCATCTTGGTCTCTCTCTCCCTAGCCATTGCTTCAGTCATAGCAGAGACATCCTTGGATAAAACTGACTCTAATGGAAGAAGGATTGTGTCATGGTTGGAGAAGGAGATGAGGAAGGAGGAGAAGACGATCGGGGAGGTGAAGAGAGAATTGGGGAAAATGATAAACGAGGGTTAGGGATTGCTGAAGGAATTGGGATTGTTACCTGATGAAGTGAAGGTCACGTGAGGAGCACGGGTTCATTAAACCCAATTAATGTTTGAAGACCCAGCAGCCTTGAGCCCAACAGAGAAGTCCACCAGAGAAGCCTAAGATAATATGCAGTAACAGAATTAGTTAGAATCTAAGCCAGCGCTTGTTAGATTTGTAGTACACGGTAAAAAATAATTGTACCTGGAAAAGGAAGGATTATGCATCATTTCATTGAAATGAATCTGAATTTCTTAAACCTTTTCTGCTTCTCCTCTGAAATCTTTCTTTTCTCTTCTTCATTATCTCGTTCATCACAAATTGGTATCGAGAGCCTCGGTTCTGGCAAGCAAAGGGCATGACAAAGAGAATCAAAACATGAATGAAGCTGATCTATCAGGCCTGCAGAAACAGATGGAGGATTTAACAGCATTAGTGAAGCAAGGAAGGGACGAGACTAATCCACCTAAGTGGTGGGAAGTGCAGGAAAACAGAATCACAGCAATGGAATCAAGAATGGCTACTAATCAAAGCTATGTTGAAGAGTTGTTGAAGATTCTAACAGGCAGGACGGGTGAGCAGGAAAATGTTGCTGGTGAACAGGTACAACTTCTAATGCTTCTAAAATGGAGAACAAAGTCCTGTTTTGGTGACTGTGGTAAAAGATAAATCAAGATCACTTATAAACCGGATGAGCCTGGATATTAAAAGCAAACCTGATGATTGTGTGGTCTTAAAAAATGGGAATCAGTTAGGTGAAAATAGTGAATCTAGACCTAAATTGTTGGGGTCTGAAACTGAAAGAAGAGGTCCAGGAAGTTTTTATAAGTTCAGGGTCTATGTGGCATAGGCCTAAAATTGAGTGCCATTTTTTGAAGGGGTTAATCCTAGGGGGTGGCTTCAAAAATGTCTTAAATATTTCTCTCTGTGTAATGTTCCTAATGAGCAGAGGATAGAAGTAGCCACTATGTACCTAACTAGGAAAGCAAGGTTTGGTTTGATGGTATATATGCAGAAACATCATGTGACATGGCATGAATTTGAGGCAGATCTTTGCCATAGATTTGTGATAGGTACTTTGCTGACATAGTTGAGGAATTATCAAAGTTAGTGCAGAAGGGATCAGTAGAGGAATACAGGACAGGTTTGAAGAATTCAGCCTCATATGCTGTTACAGAATCCTACTCTGGGTGAAGAGTTTTTGTCTCTCTTTTATTAGTGGATTAAGAGAAGATATCAAGCATAGAGTTAAGGTTTTGGAGCCAAAGACACTCTCTGAAGCTGCAGACAAGCTAAACTATATGAGCTTTCTGTGGAATATGAGATAAAAGAGGGAGAGCATTTTTTAGAAACCCACCCTACCCAAACCATTACCTAGTACTAAACCTAATTTCTCAAATCCACAACAGAAAAGTTCAGCTAATCTGCCTCCAAAACAGAATTGTTGGAGTACAGGAGACAAAACAACCTATGTTATAAGTGTGGTGAAAAGTTCTCTCCAGGGCATCATGTAAGTAAGCAATTGAATATGATGATTGAGGACGAACCTGTTTATCTTCAGAAACTTTACCAAATGAGTTAGAACAGCAAGTGTTACAAGATGAGGAGAGCCTAGAAATTTCTATGAATGCTATATCGGGTGTATTGGTCATAATACACTAAGGATTCAAGGCACTATTCTAGGCAGGCCATTGAACTATTAATTGACAGTGGTAGCACCCACAGTTTTTTAAACCTCAGTGGGCTGATGCAAGGATTCAGGTAACACCATATCCTTTAGCTATTACAGTGGCTAATGGACAGCAGCTTTTCAGTACAGCTAGGTGTAACGGGTGGAATGGCAAATGCAGGGACATTCTTTTATTCATGATTTTAGACTTCTGCAGTTAGGGGAAGTGATATGGTCCTAGGTGTGGATTGGATGAAGTTAGTCAGTCCTATCTTATGGACTTTAATAAACGACACTCAGTTTTGTACATCAGGATGAACAAATTGTTATCAATGGCCAACAGCCCTCGAATTTTTGCAACAGATTTCAGGAGCTACACTATTAAAGATGACAGTTTCAAATTCTGCTTTATTGGGGTATGCTGTTTTGATGAATATGACAGAAGGTTCAAGACCTACTCCTACAACTATTCAACCATTATTGAAAAAATACAATTCTATTTTTGCTGAGCCTACAGGTCTTCCACCTACAAGAACTCATGATCATACTATCACTTTAAAGCCTGATTCTATGCCTGTTAATTTAAGGCCATACAGATTTCCTCATAATCAAAAAGCTGAAGTGGAAAAACAATTGCTGCTATGTTATTTCTTATTATTCAACCTAGCAAAAGTCCTTTTGCTTCTCCATGCCTTCTCATTAAAAAGAAGGATGGTACTTGGGGTTTTGTGTTGATATAGGCAGTTGAACAGCATGACAATTAAGGATAAATTTCCTATTCCTGTTGTTGAGGATTATTGGATGAGCTACATGGGGCTGTCTACTTTTCAAAAATTGATCTAAGATCATGTTACTGGCAGATCAAAATTAAAGAGGAGGACATTTATAAAACAGAATTCCGAACTCATCAGGGTCATTATGAATTTAAGGTAATGCCCTTTGGGTTAACTAATGCTCCTGCAACATTTCAGGCTTTGATGAATATTATTTAGTTCATTCCTTAGGAAGTTTGTTTGGTGTTTTTTGATGGTATATGGTTTAGCAGTTCTATGACACCATATTCTGCATTTACAATTAGTTTTGGATGTTTTGCAAAGTAATCACTATTTGCAAAACTATCTAAGTGTTTCTTTGGTCAGACCCAAGTAGAGTACTTAGGCCATATATTTCAGCTGCTGGTGTTGCTACTGATCCTAGCAAGATAGAAGCAATGAGAAATTGGCCTTACCTAAATCCTTAAAATCATTGAGGGGATTTTTGGGGTTGACAAGATATTATAGAAGATTTATAAAAGATTATGGGACAATTAGTAAACCTTTGACTCAGATGCTGAAAAAGGACTGTTTTAAGTGGAACAGTGCAGCTTTGACTGCTTTTGAAGAACTGAAGAGAACTATGGTCTGGCACCTGTGTTAGCTCTACCAGACTTTACTAAGATTTTTTAGAGACTGATGCTAGTTTGGAGGCATAGGGGCTGTTTTATCACAGCAGACCTATAGCATTTTTAAGTAAAGCTCTCAATCAATGCCATGCTGCTATGTCTATTTATGAGAGGGAATACCTTGCTATTTTATTAGCAGTCTCCAAGTGGAGACACTATTTAGAGAGCAAACCTTTTATCATCAAAACTGATCATGAGCCTTTAAATACTTATTGGAGCAGAAACTCACTACTGCTATTCAAAAAAGGGGGCTGACAAATTATTGGGATTGGATTACACTATCCAATACAGGAAGGTATATCCAATATTGTGGCAGATGCTTTATCCAGGCAATGGGAAGACAAGCTCAGTCTTGTCATGGGAACTACTCTAGTTATTCCTACTTGGGTACAAGAAGTGGAGGAGAGTTACAAGGATGATTTATTGGCTACTGAGTGGATTTCTATTCTGACTGTGTCTCCTAATGCTGATTCTAAGTGGAAATATTCCAAAGGAATTCTCAGATTTCAAGACAGGGTCTATATTGGTACTAAAGGCTCTCTTAGGCTACAGATTCTTCAAACTTTACATGACTCACCTCATGGAGGTCATTCAGGAACTCAGGCCACTTATCAAATAATTAGAAGTTACTTTTATTGGCCTAAACTTAAGGCAATGGTGGCTACTTATGTGAGGGTTTGTCCAGTATGTCAGCAAACTAAAGTGGAGCATGTTGCTAAACCTGGTTTACTTCAGCCACTGCATATTCCTCAACAGGCCTGGGAAATTATCACTATGGATTTTATAGAAGGTTTACCTACTTCTTTGAAGAAGAACTGTATCTTAGTGGTGGTGGATAAGTTCACAAAATACAGTCATTTTGTGGCAATATCACATCCTTATACTGCTGCTGAAGTAGCTAAACTCTACTTAGACAACATTTATAAGTTGCATGGCCAGCCTAAAGTGGCCATTTCAGACAGAGATAAAACCTTCACTAGTCTTTTTTGGAAAGAACTAATGAAGAAGTTAGGTACTAAGACTCTATTTAGTACTGCCTACCACCCAGAGACGGATGGACAAAGTGAAAGGGTGAATCAGTGTCTTGAACAGTATCTAAGAGGGTTGTGTTTCTCCCAACCAAAGCAGTGGGCTAAATGGTTATCTCATGCAGAGTGGTGGTATAATACCACCTATCATACAGCCCTAAAGTTGACACCATTTCAAGCTCTATATGGATATGCACCTCCTACAATGGTATGGCAATCAGACTCACCAGTGCATTCTGTCAGTGAATTAATGAAGACTAGAGATGACATTCGCAGACTAGTCAAATTTCATTTAGAACATGCAACCAATCGCATGAAACAAAAAGCTGATAAAAAATGATCGGAAAGAAATTTTGCAGTGGGAGAGGAAGTGTACCTGAAATTACAGCCTTTGTAGTACACGGTATAAAAATAATTGTACCTGGAAAAGGAAGGATTATGCATCATTTCATTGAAATGAATTCTGAATTTCTTAAACCTTTTCTGCTTCTCCTCTGAAATCTCTTTCTTTTCTCTTCTTCATTATCTCGTTCATCACAGATTGCATTTGCCTGCGACAACAGCAAAAAAGAGTAATATAGTTGTCAAACCATGGTCTCTCTAAATCAGCAGAACTTTCACAAAGTTATATAGTTTCATGAAAAAAAGGAACTGAATCAAGGCAACTAGACATGAACACTCATTACAAAGGAAGTACACAGTCAAGCAAACCACAGAGACGAGACAAAAAAATGGGAACCTTTGAAAGGTCTTCCATAAGAGAACCGTGTACAGCTGCAGCCTCCTTTCCCAGATTGTGGACATCATGCAGATCTTCAGTTATTGCCAAAACCTAAAAAGAAGCTTAATAACATCAGAGCATCAAGGGGAACATAAAAGGAATTCCTTTAGTTAGATTTAAAAGAGAATATAACAACATAAGTTGCAAAAGAGACAAAAAATAATATAAAAAAAAGATGGAAAGGGCTCTATAAGAGTACTTATCAGTGATGTGACTAGCTGCAAAACCAAAAGAAACTTCACTTAAAGCAACACCAAAAATAACCAAAGTCCCTGAATGAATGGAATATATATTCTTGTCAACTTTCAAATATATTACTACTTTTCTTCCTATTATGCCTTAATCAAAGCCATGATACTCACATTTGTAGGAAAAGCTATACAAGGGACGATATATAGATAGAGAACGTGCAAACTATCACCGTTTTAGCTTTGAGATTGTTTACCTTGATGTCTTTGTTGGGGATGTTGTTATTGTCTTATGTAAGATAACTTTGTGCACAAAAATGTTTGTCAAAATGGGCCAGGATAGCATTGCTTTGTAAAGGTATGGTTGCCTGTTTTGTTATTTTTGGGATTGATGTTAGGGTACGGAGTGTGCTTCTCAAAATGTTCTCGCATGCTTCTATGGGCTGTTCATTCTTGAAGGAATTTTGTAATTTACACTAACAGGGGCAGACAAAAAGAACAAATCACCCTAAAAGTCTTAATATGTGGTACCAATTACCAAGTACCAACCCATGATGAAACTACAAGAACACATTAAAAATAGATGTTAAAAACTAGATAAATGAACACCACCATTTATGCTTGTATTTTTCATTCAATAGGATGAAGACGGGTTTTAAACCAAAGCCACCAGTAAATGCTTCTGACGCTTTATGACCTCCATTAAAAGCATTTTTTGATTTTTATAGACATTAAAGAAAAAGTACAAACAATACCTCTTCCAGCATTGAACCAGATTCGGAAGTTAAAGCAGTATGACCCCTTGATACACGGGCAAATGCAGATAAAGCAACACTGGCTTCATATGCACAATCTCTAATTGCAAGAACAGTACTTTGTAAGTCACCTGAAATAAATGAATGTTTCAGGTGAAAACAATAAATGTATATGCAGAAGAAACATAGATAGGCATCCTTAGCTTCGAGTTTCACACATTTAAATGCATCCACATGATTAAGTTTTTAAGTTGATGAAGACAGGAAATGTAACCTGAAGCAGATTTTGCTTTAAGAGATGCGATGCACAGTTCATTAGTTGCAGAATATAAGCCACTAGAAGCAACTTCCATGTTGTTTTGAGCAAGCTTCCATTCTTGTTCAATACCTATTATGAGTCAAAAGATTATAGTAACAACCCATTTGAGAGTATAATTCAATTAAAAGATTCAATCATCCATTAATATGGGAGACTCACGTGTAAAAGAATGATAGGTAACCTCAAATTTTGTTAGTGCATTGAAATACGCTTGCTGCCATGTCCGGCTATCACCATCACCAGTGCTCAATACATACCCCTCTCTGGGAATCTGAAAAATACCATCCCGAGACGCCTCAAACTCTAATACTGACATGCAAATTTTCACAATGCTTGATGCTTTTTCTTTTGCCTCATGTAGCAGATGCCTGCGTCTCATCAGGTGGTCATGGAATTCGGGAGGAATTCCAGATGCCTTGGCTGAAGAATTTCCCGTTGCACTGGAATTTGGTCCACCACAAGCCCACCCCATTGCTCTCTCCAGCTAACCTTCTGCCACAAGAGAAGTCTGCTCACACGATTTAAGGCCCTCTACTGCATGAGCTACTTTTGATAGAACGGATTGCATAGTTTCCATCAACTTGGGTCTACTAAAGTTTAGAACAGCGGGATACAATTCATCATCAGTTGAAAAGAATTTCTGGAACAGAATCCTACTATTATGTGAAGGGGTCAAGCCAACATCATGCATCCATTCCATTTGCACAATCTCTAGTATAGTCTTGCGAAGAGCTTCTTTGAGCTCATTCACCTGCCTTTTCATGACAGAAGCTGCTGATCTTGCTGCTCTAGCAGTTTCATGCACGTTGCGGTACTCCTCGAGCATAAGCTGGACCCTTTTAATAGCCTCAGCATCCTTCCTTACTTGATCAGTACTGGGCTCCTTTGCTCCCTCAGACAGTAACTTCAAATGCTCATTTTCTTTATCCAAGCAAGATACTAAAGCAGGAGCAATTCGCATTTTGAGGTAGCGACCAAGACACTCTTGAAGTTGAATTTCAAGCTTTCTCTTAACAACATCAAAAAGCTGTTCAAATCCTAGATTTTGATCCACTGATGAAGCCATATTATGTATGCATGAATCAAGGATAGAACCTAGAACACCTATTTTCCAAATAAAAAAGGAATGGTTGTTCAATAAAGCTCCAAAGTTTGGTTCTTATGTAATGTTTGGTTATTAATATACTAAGGCACTCTTTTCCTCCTTCCGCTACTTGTCTCCTTAATAGAGACAACTATGAGGGAGGTTTTTAATGAGGCCTTCTATTCCTATCAAAAATAAAAAATAAAGCTCCAAAGTTCCAAACACACTCTGATACCAAGTGTCCAGAACTTATAAAGTCCACTAAATTCGGAATTTCATCAGAATGAGGAGCAAAAGTGCTAGTCAGTGAAGATAATGCTTTATCAATTGATTCTAACTCAGAGAAGGGTTTAACTAAGATGGCTAGTAATACTTGGCTTTTTGAATGATGAGACTCTCTAAAGTCATCACCACTAATTAGAGACTGAAAATGCTGTTCACGAGAAACCAAGGAATTTTTAATCTCAGCTTCTCTCTTTATGAGAGATGAAGTTCTCATATCTCTATGATTCCAAGTTTGGTGGAGCTGTTCCAGCTGGGCCCTGCAAGCTTCTTCTTGAGAGTCTAGCTCCTCTGCTTCTTCCCAAGATAGATGATCCCGACTCTTCATAGCAGCTTCTTCAAGAGCCAACTGTTGCTCGGTAATGAGGCCAACCTTAACAAAATAGTTTTGTTCTAATTCAGCCAAGGATGCTCTTTCTAATTCAACTTCGACTAGCTGTTCCAATGCTGTGTCAATAGACCCCCTTATTTGTGAGATTAATCCAAATGCGTCCATAACTTCTGTATTGATTGAAACAGCAGACCTCATTACATCAGGTAAAACAACTTCAGTCATTTCCCCAATCAAAATTTTACAACAATTTAAAAGGGCTTTGAATATTGAAGGCCAGTTTCCTTCAGAATAATACTTTGGATAATATAAATATCTATCTACAACTGGCATGTCTCCACCGATTTGCTGCCATAGTTCATTAACAAATCCAGTAACAAGTATGCATTTCTCCACTTGCTCTTCAAACTCAGAGAAGACATTACAGACATTATAGACATCAGATGGTAGTCGACTACTCTCAATGTTAGCCCTACCAGTATGATTGTATATCTCAAGTACCCTATGCTTAACATCATTATATAATGAATGTAGAGCTACAGTTAGAACAGGTAAAACCTTGTCGTTCTTTTCTTCCAGATCCTCTCGCATTCTTGACTCTCCAGATTGCAGAGAAGAAATAGCACCCTCCTTCCTTACAAGACCAGCAGATTGCATGTATTTCATGAAAGCAAACATGAGTCGATCCTTAGCTTTTGACTCAGTCTTCGAGCCAATTGAGTTCACAAGCTCCGCACACTCTTCCTCAACTTTCTCAATCTCTGCTGCATATTTCTCCACTTCAAAACAAAGGTCATCGTGACTGCTTTTCATAAACTCATGGTTATCCCCATGTGCTTTAGCGATCAATTCAGCAGCCAGGCTTCTCGCTACAGAAAGGATGTCAGAAGAGACAGCATTTGCAGATAGTTGCAGTACTTGTGCCCAGCTATGCACTGTGCTGGTTGTGAGGTAATTCAAAGGTAGTACTCTTTGTAAAGCCAACGAGTACGCTTGAAGTGCCATTACTGCAGAAGAGAGTCCATGATCCAACTCAGATATAAGCTGAGAAACTTCCCTGTCTATATCATAGCATTGGGCTTGTGTGGGCTCAGGTACTATGGTCAATGGAACGCCAGCTTGAGGAACAGCAGATGTAAGAGATAGAGCATCTGCCATACCACTGAGATTTACTGAAGCATTTATTTCGGGAATTAAATTGCCTCGTAAAGCATCAAGTATCCTTTCATGCTGCTCAATCCAAGTTGTAGCTTGTTGAGCTTTCTCGGATACCACATTCTTTGCTTGATTAAACTCTCGAGCTTGGATTTCAAATGATGCACAGATTTTCTCTGGATTACAAGTTGCTTCAGCAACAATTGACTTCGCAGATGTCTCATGTAAAATAAGATTTGATCGCTCCTGGTCAGCTCGATAAAAAAGAGCAGAGACAAGCTCATATTGATTCAGAACATCTCTGAACCTCTGAAATATATGAATTCAACAATCAAAATTTCAAGTTTAAAACAAACAAAAAGGTTGTTAGAAATACTTGCGAGTGCGAACCATTACCTCGAGAGCAGATTCAACAGCTGGAAATGTAGCCAACAAAAGATCATGATGTTCCTGATAAAGATTGAGATGACAAAAAACTGTAAAAACTCCAAATAATTTCCACAATAGAGACAATTAAACA
Organism: Hibiscus syriacus; assembly: GCF_006381635.1. Classification (NCBI taxonomy): domain Eukaryota; kingdom Viridiplantae; phylum Streptophyta; class Magnoliopsida; order Malvales; family Malvaceae; genus Hibiscus; species Hibiscus syriacus. Next base: position 5,051,119 of record NW_024062795.1, read on the forward strand.
GTTCATGCAATACATGTAAACAATAGATTATCAGACTGATTAAAATCTTAACCCAATTCAGGAAATTAAATATTCAAAATAATGCCTAAACAGGAAATACTGCATAACAAATTACACAGGCTAAATAACAACCAAGCAAGTTGTGGCCAATAGAGTCAATCATGCTTCCAAATCTAGTCAGTATCAAAAATAAATAAAATAAATCATAAACACATGCAAATAAGAACCTGCAGGGGAACTCGAATCTCTTGCACTCTAGATGCAAATAAACTCAAGCTAACAGCCAGTTCCATGCCCTTTCTTTCTTCGCCACCAATGGCAGCATCATCATGAAAATCTCCACGTGTCCATTCTATAAGTGGATCCCATACAAAAACTTCCAGTAACATCAATAGTACATCCTTATTCTTCCTTAGAACACCGACAACCGCCTCACAATTTGCCCTAAAGGTACCTTCTATACCAGTCAAGCCTAGTGCAGTCTCAATTGTCTTGGTTAGACGGAATGGAACTATCTCTGGGACTTTTAGTCTTTTCCCTTTATCAAAACAAACATTATAATCAATATGCACCACATCCCCACTACTGAAATCGATGAGGATGTTATCCAAATGTCTATCACCCAGGCCCAGAATGTGGCCAACCATACTCATGGCCGCAACACTTCCAGAATACCTACAAGAGGAAAATAAAACATATGTTTAAATGTTTCACTAATTGCCTTAATGTTAAAAAATAGGACAGAACCATGCATCACCACCAAGATAAATTATATTCAATTTCAAATCCCTACCGTTACTAATTATATTAAAACCATTTGCATGCAGATGAAATCACATCTACTACAACAAGAATGAAACTTGAATCTTATAAGAAAAATATAGAATAACACCAAACTTCAGTTTACCATCAATAATGATACCATTCATATGAAGCACTTCTAATAACTTCAGAACAACTGATTCAACAATAAATAATACCAAATTCATTAATACCTTCTTTATTTTCTTTTTTGAACAAGCCTTCATTAACACTTAAGCCATATAACACTCAAAAGTAAATTTCCTATTCCGTACGTTTCTAGAAGATTGAGACATGCTTTTCTAGCTAAGATTGCAAAAACATTAAATTGATGATGAATGCACATCAACCCTTTTGTGTTTTACAGCACTCTGAAGAACATTTAAATTTAGACCAAACGAGGCTTTCTGGCAAGAAATTAGGCATTCGTTGATTCAACAAATTCATTTAAAGGCTCAATTTTTTGTATCTTAGTGATTACTGTTTTATACTTATGAATCTTGCTTCCACTTATAATCAAATAGATTTTATTGTTAATGTTCACACAACCATTCACGAGCTTATCTTTGTTCTTCTGTAAATTAGGGTATTCAGGTGCTTTCTTAAATTGTTTTTAGTGAGTTTATTAACGGTTGCAATATAAAAGATGTTTGGTGTGATATCTTATGGCCTAAAGGGACAGAGCCTACAAATGCAGTTCTAGTTTCTTCTTGATATAAGTTACGGGTTCTCAAGAGTGACTGATTGAAGCTTTCTGAATAACAAGACTGTTACTGAAGGAAAATGAAAAATACCTCTTCAATTTTGAGTTAAAGGCTTTGAACCCTTCACTTGCACACCAAATTTCTTGATGCAGAAGCTGTTTAGGAACCTCCTTCATAAGATCCAAAAGAACTTTATGCTTGACTTCATGAGGCCAGTCCCTTCTGGAAATTACTCTTCTGATGCCTTTCTCCTTGAGTGCAGGAATAATTTTTCCATAGAACATATCACTTGGCCGGGGAAAGGAGGAACAGAACTTTTTGCACTTCCAGCACCCAATGCAGAGACTTGTGCAAGCTGTACACGGTTTTGCCAAGACTTAAAAATGCTGTATATGCTTATCACATTATCCACCCATTGGATTAGACCTGCCCGACCACTGATTGGAGTCACATAATAGTAGCGAATGCCAACCAAATTATGGTTAGTACCAGAAGATGAATGCAGAAAACTATTTATAGCTTGCAACAGCTGCATGATTCTTGCATCAAGACGCAAATCTTCATGCCCTTTCAACAGATAAGTGTATGTTTTACCATCTGAACCCAGAATAACAAGTTTCTTTGGTTTTGTTTTGGTTGATAAGATAGTAATATGTTCTGAGAAAGAAGCAATTGTGACAATTCCATTTAGATTTGAAGTGAGAGCTCTGTCAGTTTCAAATGCAGTGATTTGCTTCTCAAGACCAGGCATTGGAACATCAGAGGATGATAACATAGCCAGTCGTGGTGCAACTTCCCCCAAAGAAATTGAAGATTTTCTCTGATAAGATGCTAAGGATGCAGCAATATGGTCAAACGGCCTCCAGACATCTCCCAGTGCAGCAATAGATGCTGGAGGAGTCTTAAGGCTTAAAATGGCCGATTTTAACTGCTCTTTATACTCATGGTGGAACCATAACTCATGAGGTGTCTCAGGCTTCCTAGAAGTTGAAGCTAGACGGCGTTCTAGAGCAACAACAATGGGAGCCATCATAGCCGAGTATTTAGCAGCATTTATCTTGTTCTTCTCACTCTGGCTAAGTGTAGCATTTTCTGCAATTCGTGCAGCTTCCTCCTTCAGAACATTTATACGTCTCATTACATCTGAAAGCAAACCCAATCAATATTGAGAGGAAATGAACTAGCAATATGAAGTACAAAAAAATGTATTGAGTGAAGACAAGAAACATAAATGCTAGCAATAATAATTTGACAATAGCTATGTACAACTGAAAACTGAAATATCAATTTACATCTAGTTAGATACACCTCATACCTCATATGTCACATATACAATTTCAGGATATGCATGTTATAGATCACTATTCATGTTTACAGAAAAGATACATAATGACGAAAAAGCCTTACTTCAATATGAAACATCATAAAACCGTAGGAATTCATATGCAAACAAAACAGTTACTGAGCAGAAGAAACCCTTAAGATGATAAGCTTACCCATGTGAAGATCTTGAAGAGTGCTCAGCCATAGTTCCTCCCAAAGAACAGTCACATTTCCAAGCTCATTAATCACTAGTTGCACATCCTGAATTAATCTTGGATACAGGTCTCTCTGCATGCAGCAAATTTATGCCTCAACATGTGTTGTATATGATGCTTTAACCAAGCAATTGTTATTCGACAAAACTAAATCAAGGCGATAAAGCACCAGGAGAACAAAAAGTCCATATGTATATGATCAAAAGGGATTAACAAGAAAAAAGATTTAATTTTACGCCAATATGTATGCATTTGATCACCACAGAAGCAATCAGACACTCATAAAGGACTTATCTCATTCACTTTTGCAACTCTGATTCATTTCCATGCAATTTTCAATAGCTAATCCCATTAATCACCCAGTTAAAACCTTTGGCAGATGTTATAACACATTTAGATGGCAAAATTAGCATGAATATTTTTTTTATAGGAATTGAAGGCCTCGTTAAAAACCCCCTTCTTAATTAAAAGAGTTTAAAGACAAACTCCTTAATCATCGGAAGGAGGAAAAGAGTGCCTTAGGATTTCATTGAACATAAGAAATTACAAGATACAACCAGAAATCCACCCCCAATATAAACAAAACACCAAAAACAATCGAAAACAACCCTAAAAAACAGCATAAACTCTGCCTAATCCACCTTAGCTAGAACAACAGCCTCAAAAAAGACTGACCAAACTTAAAACCTGAGCTTCCCGAAAGACACCACAACACAAAACAATTGTAATAGAAGCCAAATAAAACAAAACGACTCAATCCATATACACCAAGATCAACCACAAAGGCCAAGAGTTTCGACATAAAACGAATGCAGAGGAGCAAGCTTCGAATCTCTTCCTTACTGCCAAATATTGCTCATCTTGTCGTCGGAGACCATCCGAACTTCCAACTCCAAAAACAAAGGTCATATGTAAGTCATCTTCCAAAACTTCCATTGCCGTAATCTTCCGAGATCAGAACCACTACTGAGCCTTTAGACTCAAAATCCAGATCTTTCCCTAACTGTAAGGAGTCTGTCTCAACCTTCTTTAGACTTTGCCCCAATGTTGGAAATTCCAAATCATAAAGGAATCTGCCTGCAGGATCCTCGCGTTGCACCTTCTTCTGTTTAAATTTGCTTTGGCAGTGATAATTCTTCCTTTGAGGAGCCGAAATTTTGTCATGAAAAGAATAGAGAGAGGTATAATTATTATAATTCCCCTCCTTAATTCTGTCTTTCTGCCTGGAAATGTGCGAGAATGAATCATCCTTCAAAGTTCGTGTACCACTATTGATGGGCAAATCAATTAAAAAATCCTTCAAACCCTCCTTAGCATGTGTTGTCATACAACAATTCTTGTTGACATTTTCTGCCTTACTTTCCTCAAAACCAGCACCGTCTCGTGTTCCACCTCCTTTGTTCCCCGGTTCAGCATGACCTCACCATTTAATCTATTGAAAGCATAATTATTTATAAGGCCCTCTTTAAACACATCTTCGACCACCTTTGACTCAACTCGACCATCCAACATGGGGAAATCAGAAAAATAATCCTTCGAACCCTCATAGCCACGTGCAGGCAAACAACTATCCTTATAGACATCCATTGCCTCTCTCTCCGCGTGCACCAGCACTGTCTCGTGTTCCCCCACCTCCTCAATTTGCGAATGAACCATCCCTTGACCCACAACGGCACTCCTCCGACCCATCATCATTTCCTCGCCTATGTTCCTGTCCTCCTCGCCCTCACCCGACAAGAAGCAACCTCTAGTACTACTCCACATACAACAGAAAACATTTTCTTCATCCTCAGAACACCTCTCGGGACACTACACCTCCAATGGGTTAACGTTTCTACCTACTTCTTCAGCACACACCTCCAACTCGAGAAACTTAACTGGATAGACACCAACGAGCTCCCCCACCTTGGATAAAGGATAGGCGACTGCCTCTTCCATCGAAGACGGCTTTATCCAGACAGATTCTGGGCTGAAACACGGCTCAAACTCAGAAACATGAACTGTAAAGAGCCTATCCCCAACTTTCAAAACAATGGATTTTTTCACACGAGCTTGACAGTTCGTGATGATCTGTAGCAAAGCCCTATCAAAAGAGTAGTTATTTAAGGTCCCTTCCTCAATGGAAATAAGAACTCCCCATTTGAGTACAATATTTCTGAAGGTGGAGAGACTCCACACAAACGGAGGGATCCCTTTGCACGAAAGCCATGCTCGACGGCTGCTGCACTTAAAATCTTCCGACCAAACTCCCACTCTGTCGAAACATTTATTCAACGCCCCAATCTGATTATGTAGAGTAAAGTCCCTACTCTTTGCATCTTCAAATAAGATTAAAATTGCTAGCCCACTTAATCTCATAATTTTCGGACCAACAATGACTTCCTTGTGCATAATGGCAGCCAACTCTTTCATCTTAATAAAAATTTTGCACCATCCTACCAAGCTGTCTTTGAGAGTTGAGAGCTTATCCTCGTCAACAGAACCAACAATGGGAGCCTCAGTATGACTAGCAACCTCCACTAAACTCTTGCCCTCGACTGGATATGGGCCAGAGAACTTCTTCCTCCAGAAAACATCACGAGGATGATATCTCGCCATGAAAACTCTAACTTTGTTACTTTGAAACCAAGATCTATCAACACAGTTGATAGCCTTCCTCGCATCCTCCAGTCTGGTGAAACGAAAAAAGCCAAACCTACTTCCTCCCTTGCTTCTTTTATTAGGGATGAAAGAATCCACCACCTCGCCATATTTATCGAAAAATAACCAAAGACCTTGATGATGAAGACACTCTGGAATGTTGAAAATGATCATTGTGAACAATTTTTCCCAACAGATCTTCTCACCTTACTCGCCATCAAAGAGAAAAGAAAAGGAAAAAAGACAAAAAGTTTTCTAAAACGCCTAATTTTTAGAGAGAAGGTGGAGCTTCTCTCACTAACGCCTAATTTGAAACACTTTTTCTTAAGAGCTACAAGTTCATTCAATAAATAGGCATAAAAGACAGGACAAACAAAAATTAGAAACACTGACAAATGGCAAGCAGCAACCATAGCATAAACATCTTTTTGAAAATTGGAGATAGAATGGATGAATAATACATATTAGAAATCAGGTGATAGGCATCACCATACTTTATGTACATACTCTAACTTGCATGTATATCGTTTAACCAAAATGACAGGTAAACAAAAATAGTCAAATATTGCAACATAGTAACGCAACAGTTTTTTAATTCTTAAATGCACTAATGTAGAAATTTTATATTACCAAACAGCCAAGTATGTGTTGAAGCTCCTCAGAGGGCTTCTCTTCATAAGCATTTATATCAACCAGCGTTGGATACACGATAGACCAAGGAGAAAACTTGGCTAACATCATTAATAAACTCTCTATCTGCTTCCGGACGACTTCCTCAGGATGTGAACTCAACCTAGCAAACAACTGAGGTGTAACATCCTACAAAAATAATATAGTGTTAACAAATAGTTTTTACGAAAAAGGAAATTGGGAGGAGGAAACACGAAACAGCTGATTACCTGCCATGACAACAGAGGAACTGTTGAAAGCGCAGGTGCAAGTGTGTCTTTTAACTCTAATCCATAGTTCAGAAGAATATGCATGACATATAAAGTAGCTCTCAGTGTATAGCTGCCAAGTTTTTGTTTCTGGGACTGATAAAAATCACCAGACAGCCGGCCATCACAAAGCTTGGTAGATGAATATAAAAGATACTTTATGAAAGCATGAGCTGCATGCCCAAATAGGGAGACTCTCCTCTTTCTCAAAGACCACCAAATATCAATCAACTTATCAATTACACATGTTATATCTGTTTCTTCTGTACCAGAATTCACAGGTTGTAAAGTACTCAACAACTGAGAACTTAGAGTGGAAGTAAGCCTTTCACCACCAGAGTTTTCTGCACCAGGTGCTCCAGCAGCAGTCTCCATCATATCCACTACTTGATGCACCAAAGTCATTGAATTATTGTTGGTTCTCAAATTTTCTGCAGCATCAGAGGAAAAATTCATTTGTTCTGCTCCATTATCTATATGGTCAAAATTATCCCTCTTCTGTAAAAGTGGCAGCATAACAGATTCCACTCTTTGGATCTCATCCTCAGTCAATTTGAATCTTTTAGGTGCAAGTTCCGGAACCAGAATAGAAGAAAAAGAGCACAACTGAAGACACTTTTCTTGCAGTTTAGCAACAGAGATCTTGGCCTGATTGAAACACCAAGAAGCATAAGAAATCCATGACTTGGCCATTGTTGGGCAAAGTTGAGTGGATAATTTTGTAGCTGTACCCACTATTTCCTCAATAACAATATCCAAGCTCCATTTAGAGCTTAAGTTCTCATCACTGAGAGAATAAACACCTGTGTCACTGGAAGAATCAATAGCCTCATTTAGATCTGATTGTATCCTGAAAAAAATATTCTTTAAACTCAAACTGGAATAATCCTGTCTCAACCAGTTTGAAAGTTTCAAGCAAGCCTTTGCCTTCAACACACCATCATCAACATCATTAACTATAAATGTCGAAGAACACAAATAAGGACGAAGGAATGACCAAATATTTGCAAAAGCATCCTCAATCTTGTTCTCAGCATACATTAGCAAGATTCCTTCATATTGCAGATTCAAGTTTAGCAAATTACGGTATCTCTCATTAGAACAGCTCAACACATGATCTCTTAGATAGTTGTTCAAACCGTTAGCCAACATCAGATTTCCTTGTTTACGAGCTAAACTCATCATATTCATAGAAAGCTTTAAGGTAACAGGAGACATAGGGGAAATGGTTCGATACACTCGGAGAACTTTCAACCAAGGGTTACAATCTTGATGAATTCCTTTAATTAAAGGCTGCAGTGGCAGCAAATATGAACTTAGACCAGACTGACTGAGTTTGGATTTGCCTTGGCTGCCCATATACTCCATGCATTTCCCTTGGCCACCCATTTGGTCATAGCCATCTCCAAACACAAAGATGCAATGCAACTGTGCGGCACATTCAGTAGCCTCAGCTAATCCATCAAGTGGCAGAACAGACAACAGGTCCTCCAGCATGGACTTGGCCTTTCGCAATTCATGCGGCACCTTATCCAGTTTTCCCTGAATCTGAAGAAGCAATGCCTGCAAAAGCATCTGCTCGCTCCTTTGCAAGGCTAGTTTGGGATCAAGCGTGAGTTCGCTGCTAGATTTTGGTGTTAAATCCAGGTATGCCCATGCAGCCTGAAGATCGCCCTCATCAAACCGTGCCAATGCATGAACTGCATTCATTTCATTGCCAGCTGTAGTTAAAGCACCAGAATAACTCTTTCCGACATATTTAGCCCGAAGTGTTTGCAACTCTAAAAGCCAGGACTCCAGAGACTTCCAGTCGGATACAGCTGTATAACTCTCAATAATACGTGCAATGGAAAACTGTACACCATCAGAACCCATAGTACTGAGTGACTCCTCAGTCTGTAATAAGTGCGCAAAATGAGAAGCAGCCTTTTCATATTGACCTTCTGCCTGATATGCAAGCCCAGTTATCCACTGGAAAGGTTCGAGTATGCTACTGTGCTTCACTGATTGATCATCCAAAAGTAGTGGAGAAAATGTCGGTGAAACCCATTTCTGTAGACCAATTAAAGCCTCTGATTCATGATTCCTGCATAGAGCCAATGACATGTGCCGTACAATCCTCAAGACATCACCAACATATTTCTCCCTTGTGTTATGGAGGTTTTCAGTTACTTGAGCCTGAGACTTCTCTTTAAAAGCAGACACCACCAGATTTTTAAGCTCCTGCAGCCGCAAAGTACAGTATTGAATGGTAGCATCATGGCATTGTAACGCCAATCCAGCATTCATCATTGGCTCACACATTCGAGAAAACCACTCCTCGCATACTTTCTTGTTTGCTCGAAAAAACAATGAACTCTGTCGACCAACGGATGGTAAAACAGCAGATCCTTTGTATGCGTTATATACAGTCTTCTTCAGAGCCTCGACGAAATCCAATAATAACCTCATAGGCAACAAGTGTGCACCAGAAGAACCTATTATACTTAAGCTTCCATCATTTTGTTCACTGTCAAGCTGTAGAACATGTGAAATGTCCAAAAGCATTCGTTCCAATGCTGCAAAAGTTTGAGTAGGCCCACCAAGGTTAGTTCGTAAGCCAGTAGAAATACAATATTTTGCTGCCTCATGTATGGCCCACCAAGCCCCAGCCAGGTTATTAACAGAGCAAATTTTTTCAATTTTTCAAGAACATCTTCTTCCATTTTTATATCCAACCATAGATCATTTGCACCTGCATTTCCAGTTTCCTCAAGCTGTCCCAAACTGCTGTCCGTAGAGCTCCTACACATATGAATAAGCCGTTGGATCCAAGAAGAAAGGGGCACTTTCCATCGTTGTGATATGTAACTCAAAATGGAAACAAGTTGCTGAGAGTGAAGCTGTTGGGGCAGCTGCTTTAAGGCAAATACTTGCTTCCAGGTCAAGTTTGAATTATTGCCTAACAAAAGAGCTCGGGGGCTGGGATTGCTAAAGGCTCCAATATCATATATACCATATACATATATTGTACTCAACAAGACATGAGACAGAAGCCTAACATATGCATTTCTAATGTCAGCATCTGGATCACCAAGCTTTTCCAGGACTGCATCACTAACAGAATTAAAGTAAAAGGGAGGCATCAACCTAGCTTGCAAGAGCAGCTCCAAGGATAATGTGACGTCTAGCCTGACCTTTGGTTCCCGGTCAAATGTAGCCTCCAAAATAGAGAAAATCAGATCTCCGAAAAGAGAAACATATCCAAAGTCTTCATAGAAATTATATCTCACATTTGCACTCTCAGATAAGGAAATGAGATTTTCACAGAATCTTTGTACCCATTCCAAAGCTACTATTTTAACTGCAACAGGAGAAGAAACACGGAGAGCTTTAACAAGAAGTGAGCCACACTCCCTGAGATACTCAATAATCACAGCTGAATGGACATCTCTATCACTGTTAAGGACTTTTTCAGCAGCAACATCCCCAACAGGTATGTTACCACTTTGATTTCTTATGGAACACTTGCTCAAGAATTTAACCATACTTAACCTATCCAATGTCTTGATAATGTTGACTTGCAAGTCCACACAAAACTGAATAGGTAATTCAAAAGGATTCAGCTTCTCAAAGATAAAAGAAACCAAATTTTCTGACCTCTGAAGGTACAATGTGGCAATCTTTGGTTGGGTAATCAAACTGTTACATCCACACGAGGAAACAGAAGTTAACAGAACTTTCAAATCAAATTTAATCAGAGCAAACAACTCAAGTTTTGAGTAAGATCTAGAATCCCCTGTACCATTAACCTCCTCTCCATGAACTATTTTTTCCAAGTATACCCTTCAACAGCTCCAGCTCTTCAATTAGCAAGGTCATTGCTTGTTGAACTATTTCATCATTCCCTTGTTGTAGTAAGAAGACATAAGTAGCTGCAGAACTTCCAGTGACTAAATGATTTGGATGCAAACGCAGCTGAGATATTGCTCCGTCAAAATGAAGAATTTTCCTCACAGATGAGGGAAGAAGGGCAAGCTTTTGCAAAGATAATAATTGAAGATTAGTTTTTAACACTCCATGAACTTAAAAGGAGGTGATCTTCCCAGCTCCAACAGGTCGACTAGTATTTCCCAATTCTAAGCTCTGAAATAATATGCCAATAGCAAGTGGGTAAAAAGCGGAAAACCTTTCTCGTAATATTTCTGCCAATAGTGTCAAGCATTTCCAAGAATCCTCAATCCATCTTGACCATCCAAACTTCTTTCCCACAACAGATAAACATCCCAATAACCGGGGAAGCATTTTGCTTAGAGGTTCACTTATTTGTTCAAGTAGATTCATTTCCAGCAATCCGGATGCAGTAGATTGCAAAACTGTAGAAAAACAAGAAAGCAATGCAAGCAACCTACGAAACTGTTGTGGGGTTCCATGAGTCCCATCCTGAAGCAATACGTTCATGTCTCCCAAGAACTTGGACATCAATCCCAGAGAGAACTGCAAATTACACACCCAATGCTTCTGAAATTGCAAGAAACTATCCATAATAACCCTCCTGTCAGTTTCTGCAAGGTCAGGTACCAATGCCCACCCAAGAAGCAGATCAATAATGTCAAGAAAATGTGGTTGGAAAGACAGCGAAAACTTCAACGATATCAAGGTCAAAACACCTAGAAGTCGATGTAATAAACTCAACGAAGTTCTTTCATCCTCTAGGAGTTCTTGGCATGCTTTGAGGATTGGTAAAACATATCTTTCAATCGCACCCACATCACCAACACTATGAAACTCACGTAGACCTTCCAAGGCCAGTTCGGTGGTCCCATCCCCAGCACTAATATTACTAAGCAATGGCAAAGCCCATCCAATGAACCGGTCCACCAAACTACTGAGCATAACATGGTTTTGCCTTCCACTTGATCCTATGGGAACCGAACACAACTGCACAAGGAGCACCATATGCAATAGCAGCAGACTGCCTCACCGAGTATGACCTGACCACATTTTTGCCACAAATTTCAACAAACTACACATTAATCAATATTCTAATAATCAGGTTTTTCCTTTTTCTTTTTTAATTGGAAGCATGATCTCAAAGTTTACAGAACTCAAAATTTATAGTTTGTAAGTATCCTTTAAAATTGTAAATTTTAACATTTATTGGTCAAGCATACATAAGAACAAATCTTCTTTTCCTGTGAAGTTAAACATTGCTCAATGATTGATTAAATTGATACTAGATAACAAGAAAACTAAGAAAATAAATAAAAGGAAAGAAGAACGAATAATATTGAAACTCAAATAAAATTAAATCCGAACCATCGAGCGAGCAAGAGGAAGAGAGAGAATTATACTTGTCAGAAAGAAGTTGAGAGAAGCCTTGAGCAAGGAAAGAAGCGGACTGAGCGACGAGGATAGAGTTAGGCCTGCTCATCTCTACTTGAGCGCATCTCTATCTCTAAAATTTATTTTATTTATAATATTTAATTATTATAATATTAATTTTAAAAATATAAAATAAAATATATATATTTCTAATAAATATCAAAATAAAAAACATAAATAAAATATTCATAAATAATAATACAAAAATATAAATAAATAAAAAAAATTACATTTCATAATAATATTGTAAAAAAAACATGAATTACATAATTATATATTTTAATTCTCGGAATTAAAATATTCATTCCACAAATATTCAATTAGTGTATTTCGTAGAGTAAAATAAGCAGTTGTATCTTTGATTTGTCTAAATCGAACAAAGAATTCTTGAAATTAAATGTCCTCATCTTTAACAAATTCGACATTCGGAGGCGGCACATCTCTTTCTTCAACAATTGGAGAATTAAGATCTCGTTCATCCTCGATTATTATATTATGCATTATTATACAAGCGGTCATAATATCTTTCAAATCATTTTTACTCCAAAAACATGTTGGATTTGCCACAATTGCAAATCGACTTTGAAGAACTCCAAATGCACGTTCGACATCTTTTCGAATGAATTTTGGGAGAGTTTATCTGATTATTAGTTAAATTGTTGTGTTTGAGTTGTTGGTTAAAATGTTGTTTGAGTTTTATTAGTATTTTTTATATTTTTATGTTTGTTGTAATTTTTATGTTTCAAAAAATTAATATGTTTATTTATCTAATTTCAATAGATTTTTATCTATCTTGCAAATTAATCTACTTGAATTTAAAAAAAAATCAGAAAAAATATGAAAAAATCAGAAAAAATAAAAAAAAATACAAAAAATCAAAAAAATCATAAAACAATTAGTATTTTTATATATATAATTTTAATGTATTTTTTTATCTTGTAATTTAATTTATTTAAATTTAAAAAAAAATTATAGCGCATGCTATAATATCACGTCAGATGTGACACAGACTGTAATGTTTCACTATTGTAGCGAGAGATATGACGATGGGTTGGAGGAGTTTTTTCTCCACAGATATTTTCCAAATATCGAGAAGCATTGGAGATGCCCTTAGGAGGATAAATAATGGCGCGGTGGAGAGAATTAATAGCGGCAAGTCGAGCTGACTCGTTTTCGTCGGATTTGGTCGAAGCAGTGTGAATCGTTGTTGTCGTGGGAACCGAAGTTGAGGCAGTGGCGGAGGAGGAAGTAGCAACGGAAGCGGTAGCGGCGGCTGTGGTGGTGTCTTTAGGTAGAGCAGCGGAAAGGAGAGCCGCAAGTTGCTGTTGTTGGTGCTGCAATCCTTGCATCATTGTTGTATAGATATCTATAGCTTCGCATTTCTTTGATCGGTTCTCTTCTTCTGCGCTTGTTTGCCTCACGGATGGCGTTTAAAAGCGTCTCCGTCTTGGTTTTTTCCCTTTCTTGCTTTTATTTTATATACACTTGATTTATGTCATAAATGGCCCTAAAGTTTATGAGATTTGTCATTATAGTACTTGTTATTGGTAACAGTTTAACCGACTCTCACTAGTAATTTTTTTTTCTAATTTAAATGGAGATAAAGGTATAAAAAGGCATAAAAGAGAAGTAAAGGATACAAGTTAAAATCATCTTCTCAGTGAGAATTCTTTTAGAATCATGATAATTTTAGTTAGGCATAGGGTTATTATGATTATTTTTGTTAAATAAATTTAATAATTGAATCTTGAATTTTATTATAATAAATCACGTAAACTTATTAGAGGTTATATTTTATACATTGTAATTGATTCGAGAGTTATAATACTCCTTAATCTAGAAGATATAAATATTTAATACGGTTTGATAATATAGATAAACTTGAGTATTATTTATAAAATTATATATAATTGTTTCCTCTTTTATGTTCAATCGGTGAATGGATGATAATTATATATATATATATATATATATATATATATATATATATATATATATATTGAGATGCAGACTTAACATATTCACATAATTGGGTCAAATCTTAAATTATATCATAAATTTTAATTTTTTATAATTATATATGTAAATTGATTTTATTTCAACTTTTATAAATTATTGACATTATAATTAACATTAAATAGATACAAATAATTAATTAGTATTATATAATATACTTTTAAGTTATTTTTATTATTTAAAATATAAAAAATTGTTTTTATGTTATAACAATAAATTGTACTTAAAAATAAAATGAAAATGAGTGAAGTTATTAGAATGAATGGTAAAATAGTCCATAGAAGCAGCATCAAAAGGAAAAATAGAACAATTAAGATTTCTAATATTTAATTGAACTTAATTGAAGTTTCATAAAAAAATTACCTTCTCAAATCACCAAATTTACAAAATAATAATAATAATAATAATAATAATAATAATGCCACAACTTATATGGGGAGCAATTATCAATACTTGCAACTCAAAAGGATGATATTGTAGTTTCCCCAAAACTTTAACCCGCGACATAAACCGACAATAACTAAAAGGCCGCTATATAAACAAACCCTAAAACCTAAATGATAACAAGCCGGAGGTATCTTCGCCGTCCGAACTCAACGCAACTTCGCAACAACAAAAAAAAGACCTGCAACTTTGATCATCCAGAACGATGTCGTACGACGACGTGGAAATAGAGGACATGCATTGGAACGAGGAGTTGCAGGCATACACTTATCCATGCCCCTGCGGCGATCTATTCCAGATCACGAAGGAAGACCTAAAGCTGGGCGAGGAAATCGCCCGTTGCCCAAGCTGTTCTCTGTACATCACGGTCATCTACAACGCCGAGGACTTCGCCGACAACAAATCTAACAACGGTCTCGACCCTCAAAAAGGGCAAGCCGTCGCCGTTGCTTGAGGCTTTAAAGGTCACTATTATTTCTCTGTTTTCTCTGATTTGAATCAGCATTGATGAGGAAAATAATTTAACTTGGCTGTCGTGGGGTTCTATGTAACACTGGTTATACTTGATTGAACATTGTAAACCAATTTGATAGCTTAAATACAATATGAGATGGATGCATAGTTTATTCATTTGTTGTTTGAAACTTTATGTCGGAAAGCTTTCCTTTCTCGTATTATTAATCAATGATACAGTTTTGCATCTTTCAAGCAACTTGGTATTGGTGGTGTTGTGATTGACTGCAGTTGCAGGGGATGGCTATGGGAATTTAAGTGTAATCTCCATAAACCATGCTTAATCACATCAAATCCATAATTGGACTCCCAAAAAATCCACAAGGAGATCTATAACAGCTGTTCATATATTGCAACAACAACTCAACTCAGCCTTAGTTTTAAAAAAAACGCGCCTAATACGAAGGCACACGCGCATAGAAAAACGCCTCCAGCGATACAGGTGAAGTGAGAAATCGAAAACCCATTTAAATGTAAGCTTTTGTAGCTTTTCGAAAAGGTGCAAGACACACCGCTTCTGTCGTCTTAGAGATAAATGTCTTCACCATTCTTTTGTTCACGTTGTGGATGCAACGATTAGTGTAGAGCGTGTCACCCGTGAGAAGCAACCGGTTACTACTTGAAAACTCAAGTTTTAGAAGAACCAAAACTCAGTTTAAGAGAGAGATAAAATAATATAAACAGATAATAAGATCTGATAATTTTATTGTGTATTTATACTTACATCAGTAGTTTTAGTTTTGTTGAACGGAAGCTTTTTTGCTTTTTTCTCTTTTTTCAACTATATCACAGAATTTCAAATTTAAAATAGTATTTTTGATGTTGAAGATGAGTATAATATAAATTTTTTTAGTTAGAATTTGTACAACTTTTAATTATCTTAAATAAATGCTAAATTTAACTTTGGGTTAAAATGTTTTGGAAACTAAGATTTTGTTGATGGTAAAAGTGGGTTGGCTCTTGAGTAGGGAAGAATCCGTGGTTTTGTCAATGATTCAGGGGATTGGGAAAATCGATAGCCGTAGAAAGTTGGAATTGCTGTTGATTAGAGTTGGGAGGAAAAGTGTGTCCGGACGTGAAATTTCGGTGTATTCAAGACAATGTTTGTTCAAACCTATTATCAAGGTCCCAAGATTTCAGTCCCTCGTTTATCTTATCTTACGTATGTACAGAAACAAGTCGAAACAAATGTGCATTTATCGATTAACTTGTATTAGGTATATGGCTTCATATGGTATCTGAAAGGCCTCCACTCTTTCCATTCCATTAATTAACATTCAGTATCCAATGGAGAGATGCATCTTTTGAACAACTTTTTTTTACTGCATTTGGTACTGCCTTTGAAGCGAAAATTCAGATAGCTGCAAATCTTATTAAGAATGAATTTTCTCTTCACCTTTGAACGGCTTGAATATGGAAAACTTTATTGCTAATTTTAGGCTTAATATAAAAATAAATGTTCAGATTATAACGTTTTTTCCATTTATGTGCCTATAATTTTCGGTCAATTTAAGTGTTCTAACCATAGCGGCCGACTTCAATGATTCAATTTTGCAATGACAATGGGAATTACAAAAGGACTGGAGATTTTAAGGTATTAGGACAACAACAAGGGTGGCGGCCGATGACAGTGACAGCTGTGGGAGTGGCCGGCGAATGTGGAAGCGGCTAACAACAGAATTGATCTTTTGGGTTTAGAAATTTAAGGATTATTCTAATATAAAAATATTTTTAAGTTTTTTAAATAAAATTTTTAAAATTATCTGAATACGACGCATGTCACTTAACATACTTTTTTAACATTTTTTACGACCGAAGAACTTAAAATGATAACGTTTGTAACGTTAAACACCTAGATTGACCGGAAACAAATTTAAACACCTGAACGGGAAAAAAGTAATAGTTTAGACATTTTTTTATATTAAGCCTTACCAGCAGCTTGAATAGATTTGGAGTATGACATTTATATTATGTAAAATTCATACAAAAAAGTATACTTTATATTATATAGTAGTGTGAATTGTGAATTGGGAGGCGTTACCTGTGCAAAATTCATGGATCTTATCCTGATTGGCTTAAACCAGTACGGTCAAGGTTCTTGATACTTTCATGTTCCGCCTCCTCTGGGCTCGGTTCGGACCATCTCTGTTCCCCTCACTTGTTTCGACCTGCCATGGTTATATAAGGTCAACCTTTATATTTTCTTTTATCATTAGAAATGACTAAATTATTAATATCTCCTTTTTTAGCATAATGCCGTGATCTTTAGGTTATTGATTTCTTGTGATTGTTATTTCACTAAGTCAAACATTTGAAACATACACCAGTTTCATACCTTAAGGAATCTGAAATTATTATATTCCAAGCAACCATTTTTTATGCAGATCGCAACACAATTAGTTGCAAGGGGAAACATGACTATATTATTATGATCAAGTGTTCTCGCACAAAAGAAATTTAAAGTACATTATTTTCGGTACAAAAGGGGGGGGAAGTAAGAAGAAGATTGAGAAGGAGAAACATAAATATACGAATTGCCAGTTGCCACGCTTATTCATCTATAATTTCATGCATAAAGCTTGGGAGATAGCCTTGGAGTTACGGTAACCACCAACGGTTCAGCTTTAGGGAGAGTCAATGCAGGTGCTTCAGTCATGTCCACCGGCTCATCCGACACCGTCCCCAAGTTGAATTCATGAAGCAAACGAGCCATTGTCAAGTGCAAGATTTGAATCGCAAACGTCACACCGGGACACATCCTTCTGCCCGAACCAAATGGTAAGAACTCGAAATTTTGACCCCTGATATCGAAATCGGCATGTTCGTTAAGGAATCGCTCGGGCCTGAATTCCGAAGGGTTTTGCCAGATTTTGGGGTCTCTCATCAACTTCCAAAGGTTAACGAGAAGTCGAGTGCCTTTCGGGATATGGAAACCGGCAACCGTGCAGTCTTCCATGGCTTCTCGTGGCGCCGAGAGAGGAGCTGCTGGGTATAACCGCAACGCTTCCTTGACGATGGCGTGCAAGTATGGTAGGTTCTTCATATCGGACTCCTCGACTTGCCGGTCCTTTCCTACCTGAGCTTCGAGTTCTTCTTGCGCCTTCTTTATCACGTGGCGGTTGTTCAATAGCAAAGATAGTGCCCATGTAAGTGTTAGCACGGTGGTGTCGTTGCCGCCCAACAGAAGACTCTGCAATCAAAATTGTTCAATGGTTAATTCATTTGTTTCAAATCAAAATCATCTATATTGAATAGAAAATATTAATTAACTAATGATTGATGAATGTTACTAATCTAATATTTTCTATACTTAATTGTTAACGAATCATATGTCATATCATTATTTTGAATGACAAGATATATGACATACGTAACATTACATCATCACTTTAAATAATATAATATATGATACGTAAATAATTTAATAAATATAAAAATATCTCTTTAATAGCATGCATTAATTATAATTAATTAACCGTTTTTATCTTTTGAAACAATAGATGTCAAAGTGTTTTAGAAAAGTAAAAATAAAATGATTATTTTGATAAACATTAGAGTTAATTTTGATATTATGTATATTCCAAGAAAACTTGATATTATGAGAATTGTTTAATGGTTGATGTAAATCTATACGTATACGTACCTGACAAGTGGCCTTGATAGTAATATCTGCCTCTTCTTTCGAAGTCTTGCCGTCGTCCAACACATCCAGCATAACATCGATGAAATCCTTTTCGCCTTTGATATTTCCGGCAGCCCTCCGTTCACGGTGCTCATTAACCCAGCTTCCAAGCACATAATCCAACTCCTTCGCAGTTTTCTTGAACTTGCCTACGGTTCCGGTCAAAACGTCGATCCAGCCGAATAAAGGAACAGCGTCCGACACCGTGAGCAACCCGGCAAGGTAAAAGAATTCATTCAAAGCCTTCTGGCACCGTTTGGATTCCTCGTCGTTTCTCCCATCGGGGCCGCTGTATCCTTTTCCGGTCACCATCTTCACTATAACGTTCATCGCTAAATCCGAAAACTTGTCCTTCATTTGAACGACAGCAACGCCTTTGTTCGCCACTGATTCCTCGTACAAATGTTTGAGGAAAAGGTTGATTTCCGCTTCCCGAACATGCTTGAGCAGCTCGAGACGGCGGTTGGAGAGGAGCTCGACGGTGGCGATTTTCCTCGTGTGGCGCCAGTAGGGGCCATAAGGAGCCGAACCCATCAAGGCGTGGTCGTAGCCCATGATCTTCGCCGTTAACGTCCTCGGCCGTGTGGGGAAGACCTTGTCATTGGTGGTGAAACATTCTTTTATGACGTCCCAGCTGCTCACCACCAGTGTCGGGTGGATCCCCATGCGGATCAAGAAGGCGGGTCCATACTCATCGGCCAAAGACCCAAGTTTTCGGTGTATGAGCTGGTCTCCACCGAAAAGGTGAAGGTGGCCGAGTAAAGGCCGGCCTCCCTTCGGCTCCGGCGGCGGTTTTTTATCGCCTTTCTGGTTGCTTTTGGATCTGCTGATAGTACCGAAGATGAAGACCGCGATGATTAAAGGAACAAGAACTGTAAAAACCATGTTTTGTTGCAACAGAGTAGAGAAATCCATGGTGATTGATTGATAGTGATTAACTCAGTTGCAAGATTTCGAAGTGCATTGCTTCTGAATTTATAGCAGAAATATTAGCAAAATAGTGGTCAAGTGATCTGAATAAAATATCTGACAAATTATTTCATAGGACACGTCTCCTTTATGTGTAAGTTACAAAGTCTAGTCTGAAAATAAAGGATCCAATTGCAAAATTTAATATATACTATTAAAAAAATTCGGCCTTGAAGGATAGAGATAGACAACTCTTAACACCGGCCTAGGTTTGATGTTCTTTTAATTGTACAAGGTTTCGTTAAATTAAGATATTCACTTTAAGCTAATTTTTAACTTTAAAAATCTTATATATTAATCTTTAAATTATATTTTTATTTTAAATTAATTTTATAATATTTTTTATTAATTCTTAAACTTTTAATAACATTTTATTTTGATTCTTCTATTAATATGTCATTAGTTCTTCTGTATAAAAATAATAATTTATTTTGAAATGTTTAGAAGAGACCATGTGATCTTCCAAATCAATTAATCTATTTTTTAAAGGTTTTAAAAACTTTTTAACGTCACGGGTTCAATTCCTAAGAGCTTGAAAATATATTACTCTTTTAAAATCAATAGAGGTAATGATACATTAAGGGAATGATCAAAATAGGAAGATTTGTTAGAGAGGATTGATATAAGATGTTTTAAAATTTAGGGACCAAATGGATATCATGGTTTATGGATTGATATATAATATTTTAAAATTTAAAGATTAATTTAAAATGACAATCATAGTTTGACTAAATAATATACCAATATTTTTTTTTGCATAATATAAAAATCAGCCTCTAACGTTTACTAAAAAGTCACTTTGGTTATATTCTTTCTTTGGAAGTATTTAAACCCTTAATATTTTATTTTGGGTTAAAAATGATAATTGATTGGATGAAAACGGTTAGTTGACTAACGGTCACGTTTATCGTTAACACGTATACATAAATGATGTTGTAGTAAATGTTACGTGTCATGTCAACAACAAGCATTTATCGTTAGTCAATTAATAGTTTTCATCTAATAAGAAGTTATTTTACCCTAAAATGAAATATTAAGGGTTCAAAAACTTAATATATATATATATAAAAAAATCAAAATAATAATTCGGTCAAACATTAAATACGAATTTTGATATTATATCTTTAAAAACTCATTAGTATTAAATTGAACTAATAAATTAAATTCCTAGTTAAGAAAAAAGAATAAATTTAGATATTAAATAAAAATGAGTAGCAAAAGAGCTTGATAAAATATAGCTAAATGGCAGTGTAAATGAAAAAGGATAAGAAAAGTGAACAGAAAGTAAAATATAATTAAAAAAAATAGAGTTTGTAAAAGCTGGAATACATCCATTGACCAATGGAAAACGACATGAGCAAAATTCAGATGTTTTATTGGTTGGAATTTAGTTCTGTCCAAATCGACGGCCGAGAAAATCATTAAATAAATGGCATTTTATTGACTGAAACCCACGACGTTGCTTTGAAAAGTAATGGCATTTGGCAACCGAAATATTTTATTATTAACCATTCTCCTTAAAGTGATATTTTGTTCCTCCAAGGTGACGTTTTTTTCTTGAGAGTAATAACATTAAATATCTAATAATTTAATAATAAAATAATTGTTATATTTAATATCTAATAATTTAATGAAAATAATTTAATAACTTAGTCCTACTACTTTATAAAATTACATTATTTAATGAAGCAGAAATAAATACATAAACGCATTCGACACTATGAGCTAGTCTTTTTTTCTTCTCACGGCGACGCAGCCGATTCCAAGATGATGGCCTCCAACTCTGCATTTAAATGTATATTTAAGGGTTTAGGGTCTGTACATGCTGGCTTTTTGGACATTCCAATACAAGTTGCCTAGCACGTGCTTTGAATTGGAAGGCAACGTTCATGTATATGAAAAAAGTGTCGTAGGTTTCCATGAACATGACTCAAATGCTGGTTATAGTATTATCCCTGACCTTAAGTTTTAGTTATGCCATGTCTAATCATGATTAAGGCATTATTCAAATACCATGAGTAATGATAGAACAGATCGAAGGGTAAAATATAATTTACTTAAAAAGTGTAGGGGGCAATCTGTAATTAATCCATAATTTGTTTGAGGGCTTGGCAACCAAATTGGGCTTCCACTTTTTCAAGCGCAAACACTTTTGACTGGAAATTAATCTGCTGGACTCTAAGCTGCTTTCAAATCTTTTATATATAATTCAATGGTTTGGTTTGAGATTTCGGTGTTTATGGGATATTATTATTAATTATTTAATATGTTGAAAGTGAATTTCTTTTATAAATAATCTTAATTTATCATTACATAATCAAAATAGTAATAAAAAAATATATGACCTATATAAAAAAATCATGTATTGGGTTGACATCCTCAGGCAATGATGGTCTCAGTTTCAAAGATCAAAGTTTGAAACTTTCTATATTAACAGCCAACTCAGCACCGGAAATTTCGTCCTTCAAAACCTCATTATTTTCAGCAACCCAAGTACCTCATGCCCTCCGCTGCTTCAATTTCTTTATTTCACGCTTGACCCTTTTATCCAATTACATTTTCAAAAATATTTTTGAGAACAGTCATATATATATATATATTAATAACAAAAACATTTTATATTAAGTATATATAAATAAAATTTTAAGCTGGAGACTATCAGTAAAATAAATAATTAACATAAAAAAATTTGAATTTTAAAGTGGATATGTGTTCACCCTAGACAATAAATATAATAATAATAATTTTATAATTTTTAAAATTTTAATAACTAAAAGCTTATTTTAATATAATTTAATTACTTTCGTACTTTACCCATTAATCTATGACTTAAAACGTTAAACAAAGCTAATTCAGCTACTTGAGTCCTTATTGTATGAATAATAATATTAAGCTCCTTGACGACAAAAACAGGTTTAGACATTATCCAAAGCAAACATGCATGCAGTCTACCTTTTCTTTTAATTTCTTGTTCATTAATGGAAGCGGCAAGTGGGGGGTAATACAGATTTCCAAGACAAATTAATAGTTTATTTTGTTGGCAACTTTGAATCCCGGAATTCATTGTCAGTGGTCTAAGTTGATGAGATGAGAGGACTGGTTGACTGCATCTTTTAATTATTTTCTTTTTTGGTGGGACAAAATTAATATTTGTTTTGGTTGAATAGAAAATATGGACTCATATTTGTTTAATTACTCAAGCATATATGATACCATGAATCATACAGATGAAGTTGCATCACTAAATATGACCACACTGGCGTTTTCTTTAATGGTTGCCATATCAAACATTAACAATGAAAAATATATATATATTATAACCATGATTTAATAAAGTAATATAACATCAATTTTATATTTCAGTTCAATATACCAAATAAAATAAGATATCATTTTTTGTAATCTTATATTTCGTAATTTTATTTTAAAATTAATCTTACTTCCCAAGAATCGAACTCATTCTATATATTAGAAGTGGACTATTCAATCAAATAAATTATAAAAATTCATAATCAATGATGGATCAACATGATCTATTTTAACCACCTACTAAACTGCCTTACGCATCGTAATCTATTTTACTTTTCATGTATTCATAGAAAATTGTGATTTGAATTTTAAAAATAGCTCAAAATATACGAATTTAGTAGGGAATTGAAATCAATCGAAGTGCCAAATCCATGAAGAATGAAAGCAAATTACATTACAAATTTGCCAAAGAAAAGCAAGACATATTATGACACAATAAAAGGTTACCCTCACTCAGCCTCTTCCAAAGATGCTTCAATTCGAAGAAGAACGAACCCCACAGCAACTCCAACAAGAACAAGTCCATTCATGATCGCTGCAATCCTGAATATCTCACCCACCGCATTACAGGTCGAAGACAAGGCGCCGCCGCCTCTCCCTTTCCCCTTCGGAGGAACTTTGAGCGAGCTCATGACCTTTGCAAACGACTGCTCGAGGCACACCGACTGGCCTAGTGAGACCACATTGTTGTGAGCTTTTAGCCCATCAAAGGAATTCAATTCTGTGATGTAATTCACATTGACCGAAGCTCTTCTCCTCGGACCGCCAACCGTGGCAGCAGCCAATGTGGGTTGAGACAGTGCGGCTGAGATTGTTGTTGCCATTGCTGTATTTGGTGTAGGAGAAAGGTAAGGTTTAAATTTTATGAACTAAGAGATGAAAATTAATGAAAAAGGGATCAGAAGAGAGAGGGGATAAGGTGAGGTGAGAATGGATGGTTGATAAGGCGATTAGATGAACTTGAGTGGAGGAAAGGATTCCGTAGCTTTAAATGGTGGCCATAAGAAATTTGAGATTCAGAGTCGGATCGAATTGGATTTAAATTCGAAATACTTTTGGTTCAGAAACTGTCTGAATATATTTTGATCTCATATATTTATGTGTAATATACTAACGACAATGTCAATCAAACTACATTTTGTTTAGGTTAAATAACTATTTGATCAGATACAGGGACTCGAAAACAAAAGAAACTTAGCTCATTGTTTGATATGTGATTATTCCCTTGATGTTGATCACATACACTAGAAAAACTCAAACAGAGATATGCATCATCAAGCAAAAAAAAAATAATACTAAAATATATTAATAAATCATACCCTTAAACTGTAAAAGGCAAAAGAGAAGCTAGGAAGAAAAAGGTGAGGGATTAATTCTCTTTTCCCCAACATCATAGCTTCCTGTAACAGATGCTAAATACCCAACACCACATTTATTGAGTACTATGTAAGTCTGCTCTAGTCTTCGTATTCCGTCTCTTCGTCATCCTCTTCATTGTTTTCCCTATACCTCCATCCATCCTCTACATTGTTACGGTCTTCTTCTGTTTCTTCGCTATCCTCTTCCTCAAATACTTGTTCTTTGACTGGCCTTCGCTTTTTGGGTATAGGCAAAGTGGCAGGGGAAGGGCTCGAGCCTTTCTGCCTTGAAATCTTTGCAGGGGGCATCTTCACCTTTGGCTTGGCCCTACTCTGCTTCCGACTTTTTCCATTAACTCGCTTTCCAGCATAAGTATCATGATCGCTGCCTTCATCCATCTCATTATCGGCATTAGGTGTGGCATTCTCGGCATTCTCATCTGACATATGACCTGGATGCTCTCTCCTTAAATGGAGTTTTAGTTTATATTCATGTATGTAAGCTTTCTCACAACCTTCATAAGGGCAGGCATAAGGGCGATCAGATGATGCAGAACCATAGGCACCACCAGCAGACTTTGATGTTTTAATTATCTTCTCTACAGGCTGGGTATATTTTGCCACTTCTGATGTCGAGTTCTATCAAATGCAAAGGTGAAAGGATGTAATGTCTCAAGGTTAATAAGATGGCATGTATGTCATGTTATACAAAATAAGACCATGATATGACAGCAATGTTGCAAACCTTTTCATGGTGGGATGCAATGTGGTTCTTTAGCTTGTACTCATGAGCGTATCTCTTTGCACAATCTTCGTATGGACAGATATGGTAGTTTTCTTGTGAATGTGTTCTCATGTGCGACCTCAGGTTGAAATCCAAGGAGAATGCCTGTCATTCTCAACCAAATCCGTCAGAACTTGGAACAAATATAAAGGGCAAGCATGTTATGTCTATAACTCTATATGCCCATAGCCATAAAAGCAAATTAATAAAGAAAGCCTCTAAAGCAAAAACAACAGTTCTAGAAAACCTTATCATCAGGCACTGTACAAAACTACGTTTAAAAAATCACAATGTTCCACTTAGCGATTTCAACAAGTTTATACGGTTTAAAATTAAGGTTCAGTTTTCCCATCTCCTGCTATAAAAGAGCAATTCAGAATTTCACATCAAAAGAGAAGATGCCCAAGACAAGTAACAGAACAAGAATGTAAACTATACATATTAAAAAGAAAATGTTTAACAGCGTGAGATAGATTTAACACCTTTCCACAACCTTCATGTGGGCATATAAAATGTCTCTCTCCAGTGTGAATGAGGAAATGTCTTTTCAGTTTTGAACTATCCAAAAATTTCTGCAGAGTTAACAAACAGTATACCACATTAGCAACTACCAATGGAACAATATACATATATGCCACAAATACACAGTAACAAACATCAATGAAACACTTTAAAGGTGAAATTAAGCATTTACATAGTTCCCAAGAAAGCATAAATCAGAACTGCTTCATCATGTAACAGTGATTATTTAGGAATTTATCATTCATCAGAAGTAGAAATCTTAAACAAGATACCTTCCCACAACCCTCATAGTGACAAATATATTGTCTCTCTCCGTGAATGTGTGAATGCTTTCTCAAAGCACCAGCATCAATAAACGTCTTTCCACAGCCTTCATAGCTGCAAAGGAAAAGAACTTCAGTAGTAGGCTCTGGTTCAGGCTCTGGTGCTTCAGACTCTTTCTCCTTATCATCCAAAGCCTTCAAGGTGTGCTCTATAAACCAAACAATTGGGTGAGGAAGGTTAGGTCGGAGAAAAGTACAAAGAAGAAGATGAAAACAAAAATCCCCTATGGGATGATTCTTTCACCACTCCTCCCTATGGCCTTTAAATTATGCACAGAATCTATTATTTAAAATAAAATAAACTGTACACACAAGATATTAACCTTCCAACCTACAATGTAATGAAAATATAGTTAAGGGAGTCTCCAAGACATGCTAGAAAACCTAATCCGAAAACGAATATAGACCATATATCTATCACCAAACAAAAACTGTCAAGAGCTTTGGATTTAACTCATCACAGGCACACTTAAAGATTATATAAGAAACAATACTGCTTTTATCTAAATTCTATTCCAAAGCTAAACAAGTCGTGACACTTTGTATAGGAACTGTATATTTTTCCATTGCAAAAGAAAATAACTCAGGTCAAAGTTACAAATAACTATCAGATAACAGAAAAACATATGGGGAAAAAAACATCGAACTCACCATTTACCCATTTCAAAATCATGCACTTCCCACCAGTTGCTACAACATCTTGAGGTACCCTAAACAAAATTCCGGGTCAGATCATTGACATTGTCTATGATACAAAGAAAGAAATTGATAATTAAATCATGTCACAATCTTGGTTAAGATATCCAATTTGCATGCATGCTACATAAAAAAAAAATTGAGCGTACTCGAAATATCAAATCAATAAATAATAGCTCATTCAAATGAAAAATAACTCTTCAATTTGCAAAATAATCAATAGCAGAAAGCAATTAAAAGGATTTGATGACAAAAAGAGGTTTAATTTACCATCTTTTGAACCATTTAACAGCAGGAGCCTTAGATTTGAGAAGAGGCCGTCTCTCAAATATATTGTGAGCGTACTGCATCTCCATCCGTTGCCTTTACGATTACTAGGTTTTCTGTAGCAGTGTCGCGGCCGCTATTTCACAGTAGAGGCGCCGTCCGCCACCTTTGAAGAACCTAAATAGCGGTGTGAACAAATTTCACACCAAATAGCAGCGGATCGCGGCCGCAAATAGCAGAGTAAAGGAAAATAGTGGAGATATTTGCTATACCGGTAACTGTGAAAAAATTCTCCTTCAAAAGAGAGGGTGCAGATGAGACAGAGTAACAAAGCAGTAGAACCGAAAACAGAAAACCAAATATCATGACACGATTAGAAATCAATTTTGGAGTTAATTTTAGGGTTTCAGAAATCAACTTGTTTAATTCCCTCGTGTGTCGGAAACTTGAAGGAAAGAGAAGAGAAGGCTTGGGTCAGGTAATTTTGCAATTTTCCTACTAAGTTGGTAATAGGTTAACCGTTGATCAGGGATGAGCAAAAATTGCTCAATCTAAAATATTTTATTTTTAATAACAAAAACCTGACTATTAATTGAATTTGATTCATAATTTTATAAATTTAATTTATCTAAAAATTAAATAAAGGTTGAATAAAAAAATTATTAACTTAAAAATTTTAATAATTATTAAGTACAAGTCGAGTCACTCAACTTTGAATGATATACATATATATATATATATATATATATATATTAAGAAATATATATTTATGTTGTATGTGGTTATAAAAAACGTTTAAATTAGAATCAATTAGTATCATAACATTATAAATATTTACAATAAATTTAAGAATAAATTCAAACATCTTGACTTAACTTAATTCGATTTAAATTTCATAAACACTCAAAAAACTTTGAATAAAACATGAGTTATAAAAGAACATTCATCAACTCCATTAACTCAAAAAAAAATCAATTCGGCTCGAACGAATATTCACCCATTATTATTGATATTAAACTCAACTAAGAAAAAAAGTATGTTTAGTCGCATTATTACATTTATTATGGCGATCAGAAGAATAGAAAAAATGTAATTGAATGCCTCTAATTACATTCAAGAGTCATAAATTATAATAATTGATGAAACAAATCTCACGTGTATAATTACCTTCAATCATATACAAATTCAATTACATGAGGCTTTCCAAACACATTCTAATAATATATATTCCTTTTAGACTAAATCATATAATTAGTCTCTCAACTATTAAAATTTTTCATTTTGATCATTGAAAAGGAAATCAAACAAGTCACCAAAATTAGGATCTACTTCATTTTAGTCATTCAACAATCAAAAACATCATGGTTAAAGTTTATTTTATTTTATTTTACAGATTACTTGATTTAATTTTTTATTTAGAAAAGGAAATCTTAAAGCACAATTCTAAGAATAAGTAACTAATTGGACAGTTGCACAATGCTTACGTGCCGAAAGATACATCTTCCCTACCAAGCAACTAATGTTCAAAATGTGATGCCCAAAAACATATTTTAATGTCCATTACCTTTGCTTTCATATTTCCAACCCTTCACTTTATTCATTCTCTTGCATTTCTATTATCTTATAACAGTGTTGATTTTCCAAAATTAAAAAAAAAAATTATTATTAGGAAATACAAATAAAAATTTCTAAAATATATGAATCATTTAAATTTTTTATTGTCAGTCCATCATTATATCCAGAGATAGATTAAAGGATGTTGATATAACATCATATTTTTTGAAAATTTTTGAATTTATGTAATTTAGATATTTTTAAATTTTTAATAATAATTTAATTTTACACCCCTAAAATTTTATAATCTCACACCTCTATATTCTTAATAAATTCATTATGCTTCCTTCCATCTTCTTAATTGTTTTTATACAAAGTACAAATGTCTGATATATTACAAGTGCATAACTTATATATAATCAATGTATTATAAATGATATATCATTAAAATATTAGTAGATGAAATCAACAATATTATTAATGTATTATCCACTTACGTTTAGTGTAAATTTTTTAATTTTATATCATTTATGATCGTTATATGAGTAATTATTAAAATTATATTTTTTATGAATATATTCTCATTATCTACCGTTAATCTTAACGTTTATTTTTATATATTCAAATCCGCTTTTATATATATAAATAAAAGAAAAGGAATGGAGAAAAAGACATGAAGAGGGGGCATCCAACAAAGCTTTCAGGCTACCAACTTTTTGGGAACCTTCTGCTTGGAATGCCTGTATTTTTTTTAATTATTAAAACCTGCATTCCATATCCACAAAGCCAAAACCAGAAACCATTGACTCATCTCCCTCAACTCATATCACAAACCGAGTCAACTCATCCTTCACAAAAACAAAACTTCATTTCAATCTAACATCTGCCAGCTAATATCTCCTTTAGCAACACTACTTTCCCCGTCGAATTAACATAACCGCTATTCACATCACCTTGTTGGGTCGAATAAACCACCCTGCTGCATTTCCTACTCACCTTTCGCAGCCTCTTGAGTTGAACCAAATAATTTAAAACGCCTGTCCACGCGGTCATATTCCCCAGTCTGACTCGTTCAACGGAACAAGTCTCCATTGCCACGACAATTTCTCCAATCGGAGGACGGCGCTCGTGGTCGTCTAATAAACAACGTGACGCCACGCTCAGTATTCTCCTTATCATGCTCTCCATCATGTACGTCGGAAATGGAATCCTGGGGTCGTAGATTTTGACCATTCTTTGCTTTTTCACCAACGGAACCGCCCATTCAACGATGGAAGCCGGTGTTTTTGTGAGATCAATAACTCTTCTGCAACTAATGATTTCTAATAACACAACCCCTAAACTAAACACGTCGTTTTTAGTGCTTAATTCGTTAGGGGAAGTGTAAGAAGGGTCCAAGTACCCGATCGTACCGGCAGGCTGAGAGGCCTGACTCGACGAGTCCGCCGGCGAGATCGCGAGTCCGAAATCAGCCAGTTTAGCAGTCCAGTTCGAATCGAACAAGATATTATCCGATTTGATATCTCTATGGATAACCAAAGGCTTGCCTTCGTGTAAAAACTGAACCGCCCTCGCGATTCGCATAGCGACTTCCACACGTTTAGGCCACGACGGAGGCGTGACGGCGACGTGTAACAAGTCATGCAAAGAACCATTAGGCATCAACTCCATGACCAGAAGCTTGTCGTTCTTCTCGGCCGAGCCGTGACTCGCTCCGAGGTAGCCGATGACATTAGAACTTTTACTTAAAGATGACAATATGGATATTTCATTATCCAGCTTCTTCAAGTTGTCACGTTGCGCCTCGACGCCATTGATCGATGGCCTCTTCACGGCAACCACTTGATTATCTAGAAGAATGCCTTGATAGACCGCTCCATGACTGCCTTTCCCGATCAGCCTCGACGGAGAGAAACTTTGGGTGGCTTCCACAAGTTGTTCGTAACCAAACTCCGCCATTGTTACTTGTTTGTTCAGAAAAGAATAAGCTCTGATGAAGGAACATTAAAGGACTAAACAATAAATAAATAAATAAATAAAGGGGGCATTAAAAGGATAAATTATAATGGATGGATTATTGAGAGAAGAAAAAGTGGAAGAAAAAGTAAAAGGAAGTCTTACAAGTCCTAGTTAAAAGAGAAGTGCTCTGACAAGGCGAGATGAGTTGCTGATCCACCATAGCTGCTTCTTGGGACCCTTTTCTTTTCTTTCTTTAATTTCCCTTTTTCTTTTCTAATTCTAAGTGATATTTATGTTCAACATAATGAATCGACTGAGTATTTAACTGAGTTTGATGTAAGTTGATTGGTATTTAACTGAGTTGGAGTGATTGAGTATGATTCACCTGTGTGTATATATTGATCCAAACTTATAAATCAAAGCTTCTGACTTTTTAAAGAGAAGATAATGAAGAATTTTTTCCGAATATTGTGTTGAGTATTCAAGAGAATCTAAACAATATATATATATAGGATAATTATTATATATGAATTCGATTGTATAGTTTTTTTTTTTGGTTTCATTACCTGTTATAAAATAATAAATATTTAATTTTAAAAAATTGAGAATTTGGTTACCTTTTAACAGTATTCTCAATGCATAAAATAGAGATATCAGATTAATTTGAAATTTTACGTAATAAATACAATAATCCAATTAGTAGAATATTAATAGTGCAATGAGTCATGAAAGTATGTAAAACTATACTAATTGACACTTATATAAGTAAATCATTCCTTTATATATATATAAAAAAGATAACTTTAATAAAGGAAATATTAGGTGAAAACGTATGTAAAAATAAAAATAAAAAAATTGGGAACCAGCAGGGAGGCTAAAAATAACAGTTGCAAGTGTTTTCATGCACTAATCAGGTGATTCGAATTCTATATATATAAAAAAGGAAAGTAAAAAGAATAACATTTAAATATAAAAAAGATTACTTAAAGAATATATAAAAGTTGCTTATTTGGAATGGTAAATCCATTACTCTCATGCGTTGGGTGCATGACCTCTTTATACCTTTTGGAATCCCCGAGATTATCCACACACAAAATAATATTTTAAATATCACAGGTTGCTTTCGAATTTTGTGTTTATATAGATTTTTTTTAGGTTGCTTTAATATATTGGGATGTATTCTTAATTATTTATTTAAATATTAATTAAATACATCTATTATTAAGTTAAAGTTGTTAGCGATTCTATTTATTCTTAGTATATTTAGAGTTTAGGTTTAAGGTGCTCGAAATTCTAAACATTTATTCAGAAATTAATTAAGTTTTTCGAAAGAAAATTGTACTTAATTAAATCTTTTATACTTTAAATTTTTATCGATTTATCTTTAAATCAATATTGATAATTAAATCTAATATATATTTAGATTAATTTATATCACATGCCATGCCATAATATTATTAAGTGAAAATTCTAGAAATTTATTAATTTTTAATAATGTTTAGAATTTTAATGACTTGTTTTAGATTTTCTTTATATATTCTACAAATTCTATATGGCATATTATCAGTGTACTATATGGTATTAATCTCTCACGAAAAAAAAATTAAGACATAATAGTAAAAAAATTCAAATAACTTAATCGGTTTAATTTTTTTATTTGAGGTTTAATTGATTTAGTTTTTTCATTCGAGTACTTGACTGATTTAATTTATTGGTTTGAGAATTTAATTGAACGAAAGAAAAAATCATGACCTTAATTGGTTTTTTTCCCAAAAGGTTGATGGCTTCAAGTATTCTTAAGCCTATAATTTATATTAGATTATTATTAGGTACGAATTCATGTCAGGAGATACTCACTTAGGATATTATATTAGAAATTTAGAAAATGTGGTCTTATATCATCAGTATAAAAAAAAATAATACCTAGATTATATGAGGATTAAAATTTTCTAAGATACAGCTGCATCCCAGCATCCTATTGATCTATCTCTGATTATTATTAAGTATATTGAGAGTGAAAATTTTTATATCAGTAATATTTTTTGATTAATATGTAATAAATATAAGGCAATATCTATTCAAATATAACTTTCAATCTCTTGATATTGAACGTTTACAACCATGACATTTATGGTGCTGGAACCCGAATCCAAAAAGAATAACAATAATATCTTTATCATAGATATTACTTGGTTGGTACCTACGAATAATATTAAAATGCTGACAATTATTACATTTATTTATGTTTTAGTTCATTTTATATGTTCACGCACTTGATTTACTTAAAATGAAAAATCAGACCTAAATTCATAATAAGTCAATAACCCAACGTAGAGGCCCATTACAATTGATATAATTGGAGATGGGTCGTACGTTACTTCATAAAAGTTTTAGAATAATTAAACTGGATATTACAATAATGAATTGTCTGTCCAGCTCAGTTGATAGAGCGTAAGGCTCTTAACCTTGTGGTCGTGGGATCGAGGTAGGCAATTCATAATTCTGACTGCCGGAGGTCTTCCACGGAAGCTGCTCTCAACCTAGCGTTGGGAGCAGCCTACTACTCTACCTCCCTCTTACCCCATTACATATGGGAATAGAGTCAGCTAATTTTAAACTGAATATTACAATAAAGCACATTCCTTATCCACTCTAGTATGTTTATGATACTTATAAATGTGTTTATCTCATATGTATATGATAAGAGATTGTTGATACTACTTTATTTGTCTAATAAATATATTATAGCTAATGTTTAAAAAAAAGTAGGTAAACTATATTCATGACCATTAATGATTACTTATTTTCATTTTAACCCTTGATCTTTTAATATTATCAACCATATTATTTAATTATTCAAGTGTTACAATCAAACCATTAACTGTTAACATTAAACAGAAGAATTGGCGTAATTGTTAAAAAATATAATTAAATATTTAGTCCTCATTACTTATATATTCTATTAACTTAATCATAATTTTATTTAATTTATGGCAAAGTACATAAATAATCCCCAATTAAATGGTTCAATTTTGTTGAGTCCTTGATTATTGAATGTTACAAAATGATCCTTGATTTTAGAACGTCACTTTGTTGAGTCCCCTGACTATTAAAATGTACAAAATGATTATCCGATTATTCATATGTTCTAAACTTGTCCTTTTACAATTAAAAAAATTGATGGTCGTCTGAGCTGCACGTTAACATGTTGATTGAGATATGATAAAATTGTATTTTAATGATGTCTAATAGCACTGTTGTTGTTTTCAAACACTGGCTCAACCATATAATGAAAACAGAAGTTTCATCCTCAAAATACAACTCAAACAGTTATAGGATCATATTTTATCATATCCTGGTGAGCATGTTAACGTCAATCTCAAATGACCGCATATTTTTTCACAAAAAAAGACGAGTCTGGAATATATAAATAGTCAGACGACTATTTTGTAACTTTTAATAGTTGAGGGATTTAACAATGAATATCTTATAGTAAATGAATCATTTTGTAACTTTTAATAATCATAGACTTAACAAAATAATACCTTATAATCAAACAATTATTTATATACTTTACCATTTAATTTGATAAAATTTAATCTTTAATTAAATGATGAT
The DNA here is from genome assembly GCF_006381635.1 of Hibiscus syriacus. Lineage (NCBI taxonomy): Eukaryota > Viridiplantae > Streptophyta > Magnoliopsida > Malvales > Malvaceae > Hibiscus > Hibiscus syriacus. The sequence goes on from NW_024062795.1 coordinate 5,085,118, forward strand.
ATATATTAATTAACTGTTATCTAAGTAATGAATTATTTAGCGGTAATATTTGAAATCGGTGGCATTTCGTCAAGCTGTTAACATCATCAAAATTAAAACAACAAACTTTTTAATAATTGTTTCAATAAGATTAGGATGAGAATTGGAATTTTCCACGTGGTCCCCGCAACGTAGACCTTCCGCACAGACAGTTCCCATCATCATTGATTCTTGTCTCTCACGCGCCTCTTAAATTCGTCAAGGATAAATAAATAAGGGTAAACTCTATGTTTAGTATACCAACTATCACTTTTGTTTTGTTTTCATCACCCACCTATTTTTTTTTAAATTAGTTTCATTTTGCTCACTCACCGTTAAAAAATGAATGGTGATGTTAATGTATCAGCATAAGATAATGACACGTTATCTTTGAATAAATTGGAAAATGCTACATTATTAGTTTTGTTAATTTTTTAATGGTAGATGACAAAAATAAAATCAAAAAGTAATTTTAGATATTACTTTAAAAATAGTTAGATGACCAAAAAAGAATAAAAGTGATAGTTGAGATACTAAACATGCAGTTTTTTCAATAAATAAATAATCACTTTTAATTTTTTATGGGTAAAATAAATGTTTAGTATTAAATTATCAGTTTTAATTTGTTTTAGTACCTAAACTTTTATTTTTTTTCAAAATCATACATAACGTTTAGTTTATGTTTCATTTTAGTATCTCGCTGTTAAAAACCTAAAGGGTGATTTGCATTAGCACCTTTTCTATGGGTAAATTGCATCGTTCAACACTCAACTATCTTCTCAATCAAATTTTGGTAACTAAAGTTTAATTTTTTTAATTTAATTACTTAACTTTCAAATTACTCCTTATTTAATCACTTTAGCTTTCAAATTTATTTTTAAATTTTTAATTATATATTAATTAAAAAAATAAAAAATGTCATTTTCAAAATGTCAAATTTTCCCATAAACAATAGTACTAAATGTCAAATTAGTAATTAAAAAAATAAAAAATAAATTAGAGTGATTAAAATAAGAGTAATTTGAAAGTTGAGTAGTTAAATTGAAATTTTTTAAACAATAGTACCAAAATAGTAGTGAAAAGATAGTTGAATAGTGTATAATGTAATTTTCCCATAAAAATGCAGTGTCAAAATGAAAAAAACTAAATGTTAGGTATGAATTTAAAAAAACTAAAAGTTTAAGTACTAAATGCAGAGTGTGCCCTTTCGTATTACATAAAAAGGAAGAATAGTCTCGTATCCGTGAAACTACGGGAACGGTGGTGAAAAAGACTACATTTATAAGCAATCAACCAAACAAAACTTTGCCTAATCAAGTGAGGGTCTATCGAATCGCACGTGACCTTTTTTATGATTAATATTTAATCATTACCTCGATTATGTTAAATTCTCTTACCTTTTTTATTTTTCAAAAATTTAATTTCGTAAGGTCAAATATGTAAACGAATTTATACGGTGGTACATTATTTGCTGAATTTTTACTCTCAACTCATTAAAAGTGATCTTGAACAATGAATTTTAAAAATTTAAAGATATTGAAAAATTAATATTTTTAAATAAATCATTTCATAGTGATATTTTATTTCGAGTCAATAATTTTTTATTAAAAATAAACTATTTTAATTTTAACATTTTCATATGTAAAACGAGGAAAATCTGATTATTGAGTTAGAAATTTAAAAAGAGGAAAAGAATCAGTGTCGTTTATTAGGATGGGGCTACTTTTTTGGGTGAATTTGTATTTAGTCATCTACTATTTCTATGGTTTTATTTTGGTCATTTAATTATTTTTTAAGTTATGTTTAACACTATATATTTATTTTATTTTGGTCACTTATTGTTAAAAGATTAATGATCAAGCTAATGTGATACCATAAGATAATACCATGTCATCATTGGGAAAAAAATAATCACATCAATAATTATATTTTTTTTAATACAGCGCATGACCAAAATGTAACTAAATCATAACGTAAAATGTGAAAATAGCTGGATGACCCGTTTATGTAGTTCACCCTTTTTTATCAAATAGGATCAAATTGGTCCCCGGCTAGACTGCATCATCTTAAATGCATCCACATGTGTAGCTCAAAGTACATCAATAGCTCTTATCGATGGTGACAAAGATAGCAGTAAATATCCAATTTTTTTACTGCTTATTTATCCATGTCAAAAAGGGGAAGTTTATTGGAACAGAAAGAAATCAAGATTCATTCAAGGCTGGAAATGTAGGGTATGGTAAAATAAAAAGAAATTTTATGGTCATTAGTGGGATTAATCATGGATTAGATTAGATGATGATCTGTTCCATTTCGGACTACTTCTTTATGTTTATTTTAAGTATAGAAAAAAGTGGGTCCATGGGGGTATTAGCTGGCTGGCTATTTGTAACAACCCGGAATAAAATTTAGAGAAAAAAAAATTTAATTAAGTAATTTGGCAAAATTTGAGGATTAAATCGAAAGTTTTCAAAATTGTAGGCCATTTTAGAAGTTAAAGGAAATTCAGGGACCAAGCCCTGCATTACTCCTTTTAGTGTCGGCAGAAAATTTCATTTAAACGTATGAATGGTTTTCTGTTTTCAAAACAGAAAACAATTGTGAAATTCCTCCTCCCGCACTCTACTTCAAAGCCGATTCCGACGCCGTCCGAATTCCGATCGTTGTTTTGAAACCACCGTTGTGTTCATCATCGAGCGAGGAACAAACCCTTCAAATTAATTGAAGCGAAACGCGGCCAAACGTCGGGAAATTCCAGTCAAAGTAGCGACGGTTTTGTTAGCTCTATCGCCGAGGAAATCTTAAATTCACCGCTGATCGTTGCTCCGTTTACGACACCTCCCGCACCATCGTGTTCCTTGTGCCGTTCCGAGTTCACCGGTGTCAACCTTGTCCGCCGTAGACGGCGGCGCGTGAGGAGGTGGTGCAGTCAAAGATTCGGCTGATTTGAAATCGAGCTCTCCGCCGTTCAAAAATTTGAACTGATCGTTGTAAGTATCTTGAAATCGCTCAAAATAATTTTTAGAAATTTTTCCGGGATTTTTAGGGCCCCGGAGGACGCCTCACGCGCCACACGCGCCGCCGCAGGGCGAGTGGCTGCTAGAAACCGGTTTAACCGGTTTTCAACCGGTTCTGACCGGTTTCAACCGGTTCGAACCGGTTTGACCGGTCTGAATCGGTTTGACCGGTCTGACCCGACCCGACCGTTGACCCGACCCGACCCGACCGTTGACCCGACCCGACCCGACCGTTGACCGTTGACCATTGACTTTCTTTGACCAAAACTTAAAATGGCTTTGACCGAGCATTAAAAGACCGTTAATCTTTTCCGAGTATACCTATCCTGATAGTTTTCGACGTGCCGAATCCGTTTCCGTGGTCCGTTTTGTCAAATTCGAATCCGAAGGTCTCCAAATCTACGGTCAAAGTGGTTGACTTTGACTTTGACCAAGAATTTGAATTTTCGAAAAGTCATAATTTATGTTTTTCGACGCCCTGATTCCGATTCCGTAATCCGTTTGGCCAAATTCAGACTCGAAATACCTCAAATTGATAGTCAAACCCGAAAAATGCGTATATACTTAAGAAGTTTAGCTTTGAACAATTAAATAGGATTTGAGACTGATAAATATTATTGTTTGAAGGTACAAGAGACTCTCCGGATCGTTCGACAGCTCGACCCAGCTCTTCTAGATCAGTTAAACCACGTGTGCCAGTATTTACCCGTTCGAAAACTGTAGCAGAGCGTGGTGAAACCAGCAATCAATAGATTTGTTATTTGAATCTATTATCGAGGTGTGTTCCCTACTTGTTATTGAACTGTTTTATTGGTTTTAATACGTGGTACACCGAATTCATTGGCTATTGTTTTATGGATGCACCAATTTAATGTGACAATTTATGGAATATGGCTGCTATCTAATTTTTGTTTTGAAATGGTATATGATTACCATGTTTTTGGATTTATGGAGTTTATGTCACGGTGCAATTGAATTTTGGAATTGAAATACGATGGAATAGCTCTGATCAAGCTAACTGGGCCTAATGTGACTCTTGAGGGCCCCAAGATGTTTCATTAGGTCGGCTTTCCTTTGCTGTGTGCTTAGGGTAAGCTATATGGACTTATTGACTTGGGCTTAAGGATACAAGCTTCAGAGCCTATCCTTAAGTCGGCTTTCTTTTTGCTATGTGCATAAAGTAAGCTATATGGAAAATAATTTTGGGAACTACTGATGGTGTACCAGAAAAGGGTTTAAACTATGATTTTCAAAAAGTTAAACTCTTTTACGAATTTGTGAGATTACTGGAATATGATTTGTACCTATTGTGATTTTATGGAAATGTTGGGACACACTGAGCCTAGCTCACCTTTTGAAAATGTTTTCCCCTTTCAGATACTGTTGGGTAGATACCTTGGTTCGAGCACTTGGAGGATCAACATATCTCTTGAAGTAAATCAGATTGTAATGTTTTTATCTGGCAAGTTTACTTTATTTTGGTGACATGGACCTTATTTTAAAATATCGGATTTTATAATGATAACACTTTTGCTACTACTGCTCGGTTTATTGTGATTTTGAATTTGAAGACATGTTTTAAATTAAATTATTATTTATTTGTACTATATTTACAAGTTGGATTTTGATAGTATAAATTGTTTATAATTTCATGTTTTTATAATGTGATTTTATATTGATGGAATAACGGTTGCGAAAATGTCTTTAATAATTATAATGTGATCCACTAGACTTAGTCGAAACGCATAGGCCGGGTCTAGGGGGTTACATTTATTGGTATCAGAGCTTTTGGTTTTTAACCCTCGGACTGTGTATGAGTCCACATTGAAAATACGGTTTTGAAATATTTTACAAAACGAGTTACTAAGGCCATGTCACAAAGTTATTAAGATTTTAACTATGTTTGAGACTCCAAGTGCTTATCTAACCCTAAGTTTTATCTTCTGTAGTAAACTTGAGATCCATCAAAATGAGTGCTAGACGTAGTCGTCGAACTAGCCGTGGACGAGGTCGAGTGGCTAGATTCGCAGATCCGATCGATGAGATACGGGTAGATCCCCCACCTCCGATAGGTGATCATGCTCCTACGACCCCAACGGATCTGCCTCCTGCCGCTGGTATTGGCATGACTACACCGATAATAGGAGCGACCGATATTGAGTTAGAGTCTACCGGAGTTGCTTTGGATGAGAATTTTGGTAGACAATTTCTGCAGTTAATACAGGGAGCAGTCAGAGCTACTGGTGTTGTATCTGAGGTTCCTATTTCGCAGACTTTGATTGCCAATGGAGTTAGAACTTTTGGGGGACAGATAGGTGGAGCTCCTACTGAAGCTGAGGATTGGCTCCAGGATACAGAGAGACGCATGGATCAGTTGGGTTTGGACTCAATTAAGAGATATCAGGGTGCTGTGGCGATGTTAGATGGCAATGCCTACACTTGGTGGGAGTCAGTGACCAGTAGTGTTCCTACCTATCGTTTGACCTGGAATTTCTTTAAGGATCGCTTTCGGAGCCGTTTTCTGGGAGAGCGCTACTTAGCTCAGAGACGACAACAGTTTCAAGACCTGGTTCAGGGAGACATGATTGTTTCTGAATATGAGATCGAGTTCCTGAAATTGCTGAAGTATGGATTCAGTATGGTACATACGGAGAGAGATCGATGTCGTAAATTTGTCCTTGGACTCAGATACGAGCTGCGTAGGCAAGTTGTAACCCATCAGGATGAGATATTTGATGTGCTGGTGGGCAGAGCCAAAGATGCGGAAGAGGTGGAGTTTTTAGTTTCTGGTAGAGAGCTTGTTGATCAAGATCGATCTAAGAAATTTTCAGGCTCGATGGAGTCATCAGCACAGTCCGGAAAGAGGACTCGTACTTCAGCTCCTCAGAGAAGCAATACACGTTTCAGGCCTGCAGCATCCTCACCTTTAGCTGTCAGTCGAGGCGGTTCCTCGTCGTATTATAATGGGCCCCTTTGTGAGTATTGTGGTAAACAACACTCAGGAGAGTGTCGTAAGAAGATGGGTCTTTGCTATCAGTGTGGATCTAGTGGTCATTATCGGAGGGATTGTCCTCAGTTAGTTTCGTTTGAGCAGACCACTACCCAAACTCCTGTGCGTTCGCAGACTACAGTACAGACCCCAATTAGAGATCGTAGTCAAGGAAAGACTCGAGGATCAGCGTCCAGGACAGACAGTAGAGCCCGACCTCAGCAAAATAGAGGGCCAACAGCTTCTGAGGCTAGACAGCCAGCTTTGGTTTATGCAACTAGACGTCGTGATGACAGAGATGAGCCTGAGGTTATTGCAGGTACATTTACTATTTATTCTATCCCATACTTTGCATTACTGGACAATGGCTCCACTCACTCCTATGTATCGAGCTCAGTATCTCGAAACCTTCAGATTCCGATAGAGAACACTGAAAATATTGTTACAGTTACGAGTCCAGTAGGACAAGCAGTATTAGTGAATAAAGTATTTCGGCGTTGCCCTCTCGAGGTTCAGGGAGAAATTTTTCTCGCTGATCTTATGGAGCTTCCTCTAGAGGAGTTTGATCTAATTCTTGGAATGGATTGGTTGAATAAACACAAGGTAAAGCTGGATTGCAAATACAAGCGGGCTACTCTGAAGACTTCAGATGGTCGGACTATTGTGTTAATTGGGGAACGGCGTGGCTATCTCTCCAATATAGTTTCAGCGATGGAAATTGATCGTATGATCCGAAAGGGATATGAGACCTTCATTGCTTGTATTTTGAACACCAAAGGTGCATTGTCCACGATCGAGGAGATTCGTACAATTAGCGAGTTTCCTGATGTTTTTCCGGAGGAGTTGCCTGGGTTACCTCCTGATAGAGAGGTAGAGTTCGAGATTGAGACTTATCCAGGATCTTCACCTATTTCTATGGCACCTTATCGTATGGCTCCAAAGGAACTTAAGGAGTTGAAAGTCCAATTGCAAGAATTATTCGATCGAGGATTTATCCGACATAGTACTTCACCATGGGGAGCTCCAGTTCTATTCGTGAAAAAGAAGGATGGGTCGCTAAGATTATGTATTGACTATCGGAAATTGAACAAGATGACGGTCAAGAATAAATACCCATTACCCAGGATTGATGACTTATTTGATCAATTGCGAGGAGCTACTGTATTCTCTAAGATTGATCTTCGTTCGGGGTATTATCAATTGAAAGTTAAAGGATCTGATGTTGCAAAAACGGCCATTCGCACTAGATATGGTCATTATGAATTTTAGTGATGCCTTTTGGTTTGACGAACGCTCCTGCAGCTTTTATGGATTTGATGAATCGGGTGTTCCGACCATATTTGGATCAATTTGTGGTGGTCTTCATTGACGATATTCTGATCTATTCTCGTACGGAGGCAGAGCATGACGAGCATTTGAAGATCGTTCTGCGGACTTTGAGAGAGCATCGTCTATATGCCAAACTAAGCAAGTGTGAGTTTTGGCTTCAAGAAGTGTCATTTCTGGGGCATATTATTTCTGCGCGAGGTGTTCAGGTTGATCCCAGCAAGATAGAGGCTATTATGAATTGGAAACGACCTAAGAACGTATCTGAAATCCGCAGTTTCTTGGGCTTGGCTGGTTATTATCGACGTTTTGTTGAGGGCTTTTCGATCATTGCTTCTCCTTTGACAAAGTTGTTAAGGAAGAATGTGTCGTTTGACTGGGGCGAGGCACAACAGGAGAGCTTTGAGAAATTAAAGGCGGTTTTGACTCAAGCACCGGTGTTGATTCAACCACAGTCCGGGAAGGATTTTACAGTGTATAGTGATGCTTCACATTCAGGACTTGGTTGTGTTTTAATGCAGGAAAGTAAGGTGGTGGCTTATGCATCCCGTCAGCTGCGACCGCATGAGTGTAATTATCCTACTCACGATTTAGAGTTGGCAGCAGTAATTTTTGCCTTGAAGATTTGGAGACACTATCTTTATGGAGAGAAGTGTTACATTTTCACAGATCATAAGAGCTTAAAGTATCTTCTGACCCAGAAGGAACTTAATTTGAGACAGCGTCGCTGGTTAGAGCTTCTAAAGGATTATGATTGTGTGATTGATTACCACCCTGGTAAAGCTAACATTGTAGCAGATGCTTTGAGTCGAAAGACGGTATCGGAGTTGAGGTCTTTAATGGCCAAGATGAATTTATATGACGATGGCACTTTGTTAGCAGAATTGCAAGTTAAGCTGACCTTGGTTGATGAGATTAAAGCTAAGCAGCCCCTTGATAGCTCCTTGCTTTCCATCTTTGAGCAAGTAGAGCAGGGGACAAACACAGATTACGCAATTGATCAGGATGAAGTTTTATGCTTTAAAGGTAGATATTGTGTGCCTGATGACGCTGAATTGAGGCAGACTATCCTTACTGAGGCTCACAGTAGTCCATATGCTATGCACCCCGGAGGAGATAAGATGTACCGGAATTTGAGAGAGAGGTATTATTGGACTGGTATGAAGAAAGACATATCTGACTTTGTGGCTAGGTGTTTGACTTGTCAGCAAGTTAAGGCAGAACATCAACATCCATCAGGTTTGTTACAGCCTATCAAGATTCCTGAATGGAAATGGGAGCGTATTACTATGGATTTTGTTACTGGCTTGCCTATGACTCCTTTGAAAAAAAATTCAGTTTGGGTGATTGTTGACAGACTTACAAAGTCAGCTCACTTCATTCCTGTGCGAGTAAATTATACTTTGGATAAGCTGGCAAGATTGTATATTTCAGAGATTGTCAGATTGCATGGTATTCCATTGTCTATTATTTCTGATCGAGATCCGAGATTTACTTCGAGATTTTGGAAGGCGTTACATACGGCTTTGGGAACAAGATTGGATTATAGTACATCCTTTCATCCACAAACTGATGGTCAATCTGAGAGAGTAATTCAGATTCTGGAGGATATGTTGCGGGGTTGCGTAATCGATTTTCATGGTAGTTGGGAGAACTTTTTGCCGTTGGCTGAATTTGCTTACAATAACAGTTATCAGACCAGTATTCGTATGGCACCCTATGAAGCACTCTATGGGCGTAAATGTCGCACTCCGATCTGTTGGACTGAGTTGCGTGATAGGAAAACGTTGGGACCTGAGTTAGTGCGAGAGATGGAGGACACAGTCAGATTAATCCGTGACCGTCTGAAAGAGGCATTTGATAGGCAGAAATCTTATGCAGATCAAAGAAGGAAGGATATACAGTTTGAAGTGGGAGATCAGGTCTTTTTGAAAGTTTCACCCTGGAAGAAAGTATTGAGATTCGGGCGTAAGGGTAAATTAAGTCCAAGATTTATTGGACCATTTCGTATCTTGAAGAGGGTAGGACCTGTTGCATATCAGCTTGAGTTGCCTTCTGAGTTAAGTCGTATTCATGATGTTTTTCATGTATCAATGTTGAGGAGATACCGTCCAGATCCAGGTCACATTATTCAGGTTGAAGAAGTAGAGCTAAGACCTGATTTGTCATATGAGGAGGAGCCCATTCAGATTTTAGAAAGAGATGAAAGAGTTCTTCGGAATATGCGAATTCCAATGGTCAAAGTTCAGTGGAGTAATCGAGGCCCCTCAGAAGCTACTTGGGAGACATTGGAGTCAATGGAGGCTCAGTTTCCTCAACTATTCTCATAAGGTAAATTTCGAGGACGAAATTTCTTGTAGAGGGGGAGAATTGTAACAACCCGGAATAAATTTAGAGAAAAAAAAATTTAATTAAGTAATTTGGCAAAATTTGAGGATTAAATCGAAAGTTTTCAAAATTGTAGGCCATTTTAGAAGTTAAAGGAAATTCAGGGACCAAGCCCTGCATTACTCCTTTTAGTGTCGGCAGAAAATTTCATTTAAACGTATGAATGGTTTTCTGTTTTCAAAACAGAAAACAATTGTGAAATTCCTCCTCCCGCACTCTACTTCAAAGCCGATTCCGACGCCGTCCGAATTCCGATCGTTGTTTTGAAACCACCGTTGTGTTCATCATCGAGCGAGGAACAAACCCTTCAAATTAATTGAAGCGAAACGCGGCCAAACGTCGGGAAATTCCAGTCAAAGTAGTGACGGTTTTGTTAGCTCTATCGCCGAGGAAATCTTAAATTCACCGCTGATCGTTGCTCCGTTTACGACACCTCCCGCACCATCGTGTTCCTTGTGCCGTTCCGAGTTCACCGATGTCAACCTTGTCCGCCGTAGACGGCGGCGCGTGAGGAGGTGGTGCAGTCAAAGATTCGGCTGATTTGAAATCGAGCTCTCCGCCGTTCAAAAATTTGAACCGATCGTTGTAAGTATCTTGAAATCGCTCAAAATAATTTTTAGAAATTTTTTCGGGATTTTTAGGGCCCCGGAGGACGCCTCACGCGCCACACGCGCCGCCGCAGGGCGAGTGGCTGCTGGAAACCGGTTTAACCGGTTTTCAACCGGTTCTGACCGGTTTGACCGGTTTCAACCGGTTCGAACCGGTTTGACCGATCTGAATCGGTTTGACCGGTCTGACTCGACCCGATCGTTGACCCGACCCGACCCGACCGTTGACCCGACCCGACCCGACCGTTGACCCGACCCGACCCGACCGTTGACCATTGACTTTCTTTGACTAAAACTTAAAATGGCTTTGACCGAGCATTAAACGACCGTTAATCTTTTCCGAGTATACATATCCTGATAGTTTTCGACGTGCCGAATCCGTTTCCGTGGTCCGTTTTGTCAAATTCGAATCCGAAGGTCTCCAAATCTACGGTCAAAGTGGTTGACTTTGACTTTGACCAAGAATTTGAATTTTCGAAAAGTCATACTTTATGTTTTTCGACGCCCTGATTCCGATTCCGTAATCCGTTTGGCCAAATTCAGACTCGAAATACCTCAAATTGATAGTCAAACCCGAAAAATGCGTATATACTTAAGAAGTTTAGCTTTGAACAATTAAATAGGATTTGAGACTGATAAATATTATTGTTTGAAGGTACAAGAGACTCTCCGGATCGTTCGACAGCTCGACCCAGCTCTTCTAGATCAGTTAAACCACGTGTGCCAGTATTTACCCGTTCGAAAACTGTAGCAGAGCGTGGTGAAACTAGCAATCAATAGATTTGTTATTTGAATCTATTGTCGAGGTGTGTTCCCTACTTGTTATTGAACTGTTTTATTGGTTTTAATACGTGGTACACCGAATTCATTGGCTATTGTTTTATGGATGCACCAATTTAATGTGACAATTTATGGAATATGGCTGCTATCTAATTTTTGTTTTGAAATGGTATATGATTACCATGTTTTTGGATTTATGGAGTTTATGTCACGGTGCATTTGAATTTTGGAATTGAAATACGATGGAATAGCTCTGATCAAGCTAACTGGGCCTAATGTGACTCTTGAGGGCCCCAAGATGTTTCATTAGGTCGGCTTTCCTTTGCTGTGTGCTTAGGGTAAGCTATATGGACTTATTGACTTGGGCTTAAGGATACAAGCTTCAGAGCCTATCCTTAAGTCAGCTTTCTTTTTGCTATGTGCATAAAGTAAGCTATATGGAAAATAATTTTGGGAACTACTGATGGTGTACCAGAAAAGGGTTTAAACTATGATTTTCAAAAAGTTAAACTCTTTTACGAATTTGTGAGATTACTGGAATATGATTTGTACCTATTGTGATTTTATGGAAATGTTGGGACACACTGAGCCTAGCTCACCTTTTGAAAATGTTTTCCCCTTTCAGATACTGTTGGGTAGATACCTTGGTTCGAGCACTTGGAGGATCAACATATCTCTTGAAGTAAATCAGATTGTAATGTTTTTATCTGGCAAGTTTACTTTATTTTGGTGACATGGACCTTATTTTAAAATATCGGATTTTATAATGATAACACTTTTGCTACTACTGCTCGGTTTATTGTGATTTTGAATTTGAAGACATGTTTTAAATTAAATTATTATTTATTTGTACTATATTTACAAGTTGGATTTTGATAGTATAAATTGTTTATAATTTCATGTTTTTATAATGTGATTTTATATTGATGGAATAACGGTTGCGAAAAATGTCTTTAATAATTATAATGTGATCCACTAGACTTAGTCGAAACGCATAGGCCGGGTCTAGGGGGTTACACTATTGTTGTGAGATTATAATTTATAATAAGCTTTTTTATCAGGTACATTTGCATTGTTAATTTTAAATATTATTTGTTCTCTTCTAAAAAATATTATTTGTTTTGAATCAGTTAAGTAATTTTGTCACACCCCAATTTAGGGGCTAAAAATTAAGAATTTTAAAGTATTGATTTTAATTGGTATCTTGGGAGAAATTGAGGATTAAATTATAAAATTTCAAAGTTGGCAGATCATTTAAGAAGTGCAGAAAATTCAGTGGCTAAACTTATAGTTTAACTATTTTTCTTATATGTTGAAAATATAAACTCATTTCCCATATGTTTCTGCAAAAAAATGTTTATATTTCCTCTTCCCCTCAACCCTCATTTGAATTCCGATCTACTCACCGTCCGATCACCGTTTGATGAACCGAAATCACCATCGTGTTCGTTGTCGACCTATGAACAAAACCCCTCAAGCATCTCGTCGTGAATCGCCGTCGTTCATCGTTAATTTCAATCGGAATCATCGTCGGTTTTAACTCATTTTCTGTTGGTTTTCTGTCGATTCACGTAATCCAACCATCCATTTCGACACCTCTTACATCATCGTGTTCCTTACATCGTTCCGAGTCCACCAGTGTCCTCCGTGTCTCTGTCGTCATCGGCTCATGGAGGGGTGAGGAAGTCAAAGTTTTTGATGTTTCGGAATCGAGATTTCCGCAGTTCAAAATTGTGAACCGAGCTTGGTAAGTGTCTCAAAATGCCATAAAATAATTTTTGGAAAATTTTTAGGATTTTTTCGGACACCATAACACTGTTCACGTGCCCCCACACGCAGCCCCTACGAGTGGGGGAGCTTCGGAAATTGTTGGGGCAGTTTGACCCGTTTGACCCGACCCGGTTGACCCGACCTGTTGTCCCGACTCGTTGACTCGACCTGTTATCCCGACTTGTTGACCCAACCCGTAGACCGACCATTGTCCGTTGACTTTGATCATTGACTTTGACCAAAAAGTTAAATTTTTCGAAAAGTTCAATTTTTCAAAAAGTCATATTTTATGTTTTTCGAAGTTCTGAGTCTGATTCCGAATGTTTTTTTTCAAAATTCGAACCCGAAAGCCTCGAAATTGTCATTCAAACCCGTTAACTATGACTTTAACCAAAAATTCAAAATTTTCAAAAAGTCATATTTTATGTTTTTCGACGTCCTGAATCCGAAATTCGTTTCGTCAAATTCGAAGCCGGTAAGCTATTTTTGACTAATTAATCACTGATTCGATCCATTTTTCGCAATTAAACTCCGTTTTTAATGAAATTTCTGTTGATATGTATCCAAAGAATTATTGGAAGTTGATTTCAAGATCGAAGATATGGAGTTTAAATGGTCGATCAGTATGACACATAAATCGAGGTAATATATTACTACATGTTTATGCTTTATAGAACATGTTGAAAATGGAAAATGTATGGATGTATATGATTGGACTATTATGAATGTTTGTTTATGGATGAACTCGAACCGAATACGGTTTAAGCAATAAATTATGAGAATAATTTAATTAGATAAAATTATGAAAATACCCTTATGTCGTAAAAAGACAAGAATTGACCATGAAAGTTGGATAAGAAGTTGTAAAGACATATTGATCTAATCAAACTACTGATGTGTATAGAAAATACTAGCTTTGCTTAGAAAATCTGGATAATCGATTTCTAAACGCAAGATGATTTGTACAAGATACTAGAAGTTTGATAAGGAATATTTGTAAAGTTTAAAGATTATCCGGAAAAGAGATAAACCTTAAAATCTCTGAATTATAATTATCTTTGTTAAGATTTTTAATACCTAAATTATATGGTTAATAAATTATGAAATTACCCTTGAGAGAGAAAAGTAGTCCGAACTAACCCTGAATGGAAAAATACTCAAGAAGTCATGCCTAAATCGATGAATTACTAGTTTTATCGTTAAGTTATACGTTTATACAGAAAAATCCTGATAATCTGTAAATCTCCGAGTTATGAGTAAATACATGAAGAATAATTTATCGATGATGGTCTTTTGACAGAATTGTTCGAAATGACTGAAATAAATGATAAGTTTGAAAAAAATAATAAGACCGGACTGAAGGAAATGATTGAAATACCCTGTAAGTGTAAAATGACCAAAATGCCCTAAAGTGTAAAATGGCCTAAAGTATCTCTAAAACATGGAATTTCTAATACCCATAGCTTTGAAATGAACTGAATGGAAGTATTGTATGTATCTGAATCGTTAAAAGGACTTAATTACTTTGGAAACTCTGAAGTGACCGGGATAGACTTGACTAATAAATAAACTTAGCAACTTCAATGATTGAAGATTAAGTAAATGATTTTGATAAGTCTGGAAACTATGATGAACTTACATGATGTACCATCTCTATGGGTTATGAACCACAAATCAAGTAAGTCGGTATTTCCTGATACAGTTGAAACGTAAAATTGAAATAAAGATCTATGGAATATATGTTTGTCTCCTTAAGATATATTCATCGATGATTCTAAAGATGATCTATGAACAAGAATTGTTGGTATTAAATAGTGAATACACTAGAAGGATAATGAATTGACCATTCGACATACATCAGTTTTGGGAGTTGTTCGATAATCCGATAAATCGACACAAATTATAAGTGCCCTAAATCTTCGTTTCTCCCTTATCAGCTCAAATCACTACGGTCATATATGAAAACACAAGTAACTCTGATGCAAATGATTCTGAATACCCCATTTGGTTCAATTGGACTAAAATCTTGTTAATTCAATACACACCCATGAATACCCTGATTGTTGGGTAACGAAATCAATCTCAGTAAATTTGAATCTAGAATTATTTTCTATAAAGGTTCCTAAACACTTTCCTGATGCACATGAATCATAGTGTGATTCTAAAAAATCAACCTTAAATATTAGATTAGTTCGGTTAGCAATCGATTCCCTTCAATAGGATCTCGTTCCTGGAATCTGATCAAACTACAACAGTTACATGTTATCCATTTTGATAACTATCAATTGTCTCTGAGAAATACTTGAATATCCTAGTGTGTTCCACATGTACTACATGACGATTTTATATGTTTTTAAATGAGTTTCATCGAAATTATTGATTTATTGGTTTATGAACCATGACAACATGTTATATGTTTTCCGATTATGGTTTTCACCGAAAAATATGAATTATTCCTGATTTACGACATCATGGAATATACTGTTTTATGATCTATAGTTACCTGAAATATGTTATCGGGTTTCCTGTTTTCACTGGAAAATATGATTCTGATAAATCACATACTGAAGATTTTTATGAGATAATACCCGATGTTCTAAATACAGTTTATTTTGATATCTAATTTACCACATATTTCTGATATGGTTTCTGGTTACGATATGTTTGTACCTGGTTTCTAAATATGGAACATTTTCATATTTTAATGGATTAATTACCGTTTTCACTCCAATACATACATGTTTATTATTGTCATTGACTGTATGATTGGAGGAAGTATTTCAGGCTCCTCTGCTATGTGCAAGGGTAAGTCCTTACCGTTACCGTATGCTCATTTGCTGTGTGCAAGGGTAAGCCTTATAGTTTCCCCATGTTCCTTTGTTGTGTGCAAGGGTAAGCCTTATAGTTTCCCCAGGTTCCTTTGCTGTGTGCAAAGATAAGCCTTACAGTTTCCCCAGGTTCCTTTATTATGTGCAAGGGTAAGCCTTATAGTTTCTCCAGGTTCCTTTGTTGTGTGCAAAGGTAAGCCTTACAGTTTCCCTAGGTTCCTTTGATTTGTGCAAGGGTAAGCCTTACAGTTTCCATATGCTCTTTTGCTATGTGCAAGGGTAAGCCTTATAGTTTCCCCATGTTCTTTTGCTATGTGCAAGGGTAAGACCTTATCGTTTTTGCATGCTCTTCTGCTTTGTGCTCAGGGTAAATATGTTTTAAATTGCTGTCGTTTTAAAAAAATCTGTATCTTTTCACTGGTTTTATGGGAACACACTAGATAACCTATTCTGATTTCCTGAACTCAATCATCCGAAATATTTTCTCTGAATTGAAAGCTCATGGTTCGTTACCACCTGAAATATCAGTAGGATATCCGCTCAACATAAAAATCTGTAGATGTCAGAACCAATAAGGAAATATATGTTTATCTATATCTGCACGTTCTTCAGCATCATCTGGTAGTTCTATATTACTGAGCTTTCCAAAGCTCACTCTGTTACTCATATTTTCAGGTTGAAAGAATCATATCAGTGCAATTATCGACTTCAGTAAGGGAGTTCTTTCGGCGTTGTTTGCAGAGTATGATACATATGATTAGGGGGCATGTAATTATATTTTGTTCTATACACGAGTCTGAAAATCTGTTTTATTTCTGAATACTGATAAATTTTATTTTGCATAAATCATTTTATGAGTTACATGTTTTGACAAAAGTTTTAAATTTTTCGAGATTTTTACAGTGGGTCGCTCTGGTGGCCCTAATGTGACACTCTAGATCGGACCGGGTTACCGCATCGGTCTGAGGGGGTTATAAATTTTAATAGTTAAAGAGGGTTACAAATTTTAATAGTTAAAGGGGGCGTTCTTATTCTTTGAGGTTTTGAGTTTGAATAGTTACATTTATAGGTTCGTACTGTCAATGTAAAAAATTGTAAACAAATACTATCATTATAATCACCCTAAATTATTAGAAAATATTATTTATTTTGATACGTCAGCTGGTGTTGGAAGATATGCAGTTCTAAGGATAATTTTCTAGGAAAATTATTAGGTTGAATCGAGATAAGGTTGAGAATTGACTAATTTGAGATGTACAATAAGTATAATGTATTCTTTAGGAATTAATAAGCTCTTCCGTATTTAAAATGAGATTCAGGAACAACAATAGTTCTCGACATGAATACATTATGAACTCAAGCGGTGGAGAGAATATGTAAGAGAGAAGACTGTTACACTAGGTGAAAGGTCATATGCATATAACCACACCTCATGTCTATAAGAGTATTCTAAAATAACTTAAACTCTTTGACACCAAGAGAACTTCCAAAGACATAAAGAGAATATACCCGAAATAATGATACCAAATACCTAACATCTCTTGAGAAGTCACGACTAGTTGATATGACCTCTAACAAGTCTATGTGACCTATGAGAGCCAAATCTATCGCTACATGATTGTACCCACATAGACAATCAACCTATGAATAATTGTAACCCTGAAGCTGACACACATACTAACAAGTCCTTATATAAGCCCTCGAGTATAGGGGTGAGCAAAACTCATATCGACTTGAAAAAAATTAAACTTTTTTTTATTAAACTCAAAGCTAAAAATGTAACACCCCAACCCGTACCCGACCCGGATACGAGTCTGAGGTGTCACATTGACTTTTCAAACTTTGACTCTTGATAAAATTCAAAGAATTTTTAAAATATTTCATTAAAGTAAAAGAGGTTTAGTTACATAACTTACCACAATAACCAAAATCAATCAGAGCATATTTAATTCAACCAATTAGTACATGCCAACTATACTCAAAATAACCAAAAACATTTAAATCCTCTATTTTTTGATCTGAAATTTTGTAAGGGAGGTGCTGACATGTCTTACTCTTCTTCTCTTCTCTTCTTGCTTCTGTACCCTACGTGTGAAACAATCACACGCTAAGTCGAAGACTTAGTGAGGCATAAAAACTTATAATGCACTTTATAACATATATCAATACATGCATGTTCTGTTCTATCATGTTATACCAAATTACATGATTTCCTCGTATCATATAAAATCATATCAGATTAATTACAGTAAATACATACATACACATAACTCATCATTAATATTTTATCATGTAATCACATACTTTTATGCTTAACCTTTTCAATCAAACACTATACACACACAACATCATATCATTTATATAACATTTATCATATCACTAACATATATTTGTTTATATCTCTTGATTAGCCCATGTACATATGTGAGAACTATAGATATGTGAGTTTATGGAGGTTGTGCACTAATGTTGTCACCACAGCTCATATAAATGCACCGAAGTGCCACATAGAATTGCACCGTAGTGCCGCGTAAAATTGCACCGTAGTGCCATATAATAATGTCCATAATGACCACATATCATTCCTTAAGAATCATATACATATACTAGGGATCAAGTATGTGTCTCACCAGACTTCACACATGTTCCAAAGAATACATATATGTCCCGAAGGACCACATATCATTCCTTAAGAATCATATACATATACGAGGGATCAAGTATGTGTCTCACCATACTTCACACATGTTCCAAAGAATACATATATGTCCCGAAGGACCACATATCATTCCTTAAGAATCATATACATATACTAGGGATCAAGTATGTGTCTCACCAGACTTCACACATGTTCCAAAGAATACATATATGTCCTGAAGGACCACATAGACCCTCGACTCTTGACATGCCAACTATACTCCTAGCTCTCATGACACATAACATGGGCATTGTCATTTATATCATTTCATATTCACACATGCATATTAATTATCTGTTATCACATGTCTGATCTCTTATAATCATGTAATCACATAACTCATGTCATTTCTTGTAAAATCACATATATCATGTAATACATATAACTTATACACTTTCTCATATGTTCACATGGTTCACATCACATGAATCATAGCTTTTCATATAGTTTATGCTTTATTCTCTTATATTCCCATACATGTAATACATATCAAGCATGGTTACACAACTCCTTTCGATATAACTTGCATGTACCTATATTCTTTTTCATATACTCACATAGTCATATAGTATAATATTTCATATAACCTCATGAAACAACTCACATGGATACATACTCAAATACTCATAGTTACATATCACTTAAATTATTCATATTTACCTAATCCATGGCCATATAGCTTTTATCACCAAGTCACTTATCTAATCTCTTATTCTCATATGTTCATATTTATCATATAACACATAAGTTTTATTGCATATTTATATCTCATTCCTACATCACTAATTCATAATATATTTTACATCATATCATCTACCTTATTCTGTATTTCTTATATACACTTACATTACCTAACCTACATTATACTTATAAACCTGAATATATTACTTCTATTATTTCTTTTATGTACAATTTAATATATTTACTTAATTCAATTCCGTACAACTCCTATAATCATTTCATATCACTCCATAGCTTCTATTATACAACTAATGTATCATAATTTTATTTAAGCATATGAATCTTTCTCCTCTATCTTATCTTATATGCTCATAGTATCACTGAAGTTCAAGTCTCCTAGTTAATATATTATTTATGTAACCTTTGCTTACTTAGTTCATATCATTTCTCATAAACTCACTTTTACCATATTCTCATATTATTACTTAAATTATCTCATAACATGTATTCACGTAGTAATATTTCATTTATATATATATATATCAAAGATCTTATCACATAACTTATCTTTTATATTCATATAATTTATTATCATATCATATGGTTTATATCATCATAACATATCACATATTCACATCAACCATATAATACATATATACAATAACATGTCAACACATATAAATCATACACATATATACTTCTATTTATGAATTCATGCATTTTACTATGGAAATAGACTTGTCGCAAGTCTTATTTCCATTTAACATCATATAATACTAATATGCACTCACCTGGCCTCACTAGTCAATTCCAATATCTTATCTTCCCTTTTTATCGATCTTACTTGTCAATGATTCCGGAACTCGTTTAGGCTCTGAATCTACATAACTATACATTTTAAGACAATTATTAGATACCTACACCTTGTAATTTGATACTAGCAACTTAAATGAACTTATTAAACCAATATTTACAATTTTCCTTTAGGGGGAATCGGTTCTCTCCTGTGGGGGTATCGGTTCCCCCTTGACATTATGTAAATTCTGGTTCGTTTAAGGGGGTATCGGTTCCCCTTGAATGGGTACCGATTCCCCTTGCCCAGAAATCACATTTTGAGCTAGAAAATCACTTCATTTTTAGCTCAACACTACATACTTCACTCCCTTTAATATTCATAACTTTCATACACATACTTAAACCAATAAATTTTCATTCAATATCTCTTCAACTTAAAAATTCACTCTTCCACATAGCATTCAAGAATCATACCAATTTTTCCATGTTATTCAAAATTAATTCTAACACTTATAACTTCTTACTCTTCCATATGACAAGTCAAATTCAACTTCAAAATCTATTAACTCATTCTATTTCACTAATTCACTTAAAAACTCTTCATATTTAATCTTTCATAACTCATCCATTTTTTAAGTTTCAACCTACTTTAATCTCTAAATAATCTTTCTTAGCACCCCAATAATCAAAACTAAGCTTAAAACTCAAGAATTAACCAACTGGAATTAAACTTACCTTTGCCATAGAGCTTACGGGAAGAGATGAGGAAGAAGATGACCCAAGCTCCAGATCTTTCTTTTCTTCTCACCCTTTCCACGTTTTTATCACCTTAAAAGAAAGATAAAAATCTTTCTGGTCAAATGACCATTTTACCCTTAATTTCCTTTAATAATTACTAAATAACCTTCATCATATATTTTCCAATAATCATTAAATTATTTCATTCTTCTACGTTAGTCACCAAATTTTGAAACTTTTCAATTTAGTCACTAACCCGGTATTGCGGATGTTACAAAAAAGCTCAATTCGATTTGACTCGTAATTTCATAAACTCGACTCGAAAAAAATTAAAATTCGAGTCGAGTTATAAAATAAAACTCGAATGACTCAAAATTTTTTTTATAATTAATTGATTAATCTTCAAGTTTAAGCCGAATCCATCAACTCTGATATATGATATCACATATGAATATATATATATATATATATATATATAGTTGTAAGTATGTATGTATATACACATATATATGTATGTATATTTGTTTGTATGTATGTATGTATGTATATCATATATAATTATAAAAAAACATTTAAATTATAATCAAATAGTACCATAACATTATAAATAGTTACAATTAAATTTAAATATAGACTCAAATAATTTAACTCGGAAATTTTGACTTCTATCAAATACTCTACCTCTATAATTTATTGACATCTACCAATGACAAATTTTCATCCAACTGTTGTTATTTGCTCAAACTAGAAATGATGAACGTAACGTGTTTGGGTTCAAAAACATGCATGAGTTGTTTAGTATAATTTCGTTAAAGATATAAGAAATGAATGAGCAGTAAGAGATGTTATATATATTATATGCATTTCATATCATATGGATTTTATTCCCGCTTGCAACAAACAGAAAATACACACACAGATCAGAATCGATAAACTTGTTCAATATAAAAAGGATGCAGTTGTTTCTGCAAACTTCTTTCACATGGGTATATAAACACGTTGGAGTTCGGCAATCGGCATCTTTTTCTAGAATGTAAAGCGAGGACAATTCGGTCATTTCAAGAAAAAAAATAAGTGGGCAGCTTATTAAAATAAGGGGTACCTATATTGACAGCAATCCAAATCCAAAAGCAAAAAGATATTATTTATTTTTATTTTTATATAACATTAAATAATCAACATCAATGTGGGGTAGGGTTGGGATGAGGTGTCCGACTTGCATTTGATGCTTTGTTATCCGATGTTTACCTTAAACTCTGCCCGTTGCTGACTTCATGGCATACTATTATTATTATTATTACCATCACAGTGATTTTATTTTATTAACACATTTTTTAACCTTTTTTATTTTTTTCTTCCCATAACAGCTGGTGTAATTTGCAAACCTTAATTGGAAACTAAGAAAGAATATTTAACCTCGGGATTTTCAAAACAACCGTAGAAAAGAAATGTTCCCAAAATGAAGTCCTGCAATTGTCAGTAGTTTAGTAATTTTTTGTTTGTCGACGACAGTTATTTTTACAAAAAGGGATGATTAGGGTTAAAAGTCTTTTAAGTATACTACGACAATGATTTGGGCAGGGGCACATCAATTTCTGTCTGAAAAACCAACTCACTGAAAAGACAATGTTATCCATTATGTGGACTGCCTTTGCTGAAAGAACCCAAGGTTAGCCAGGGCATTTCGCTTTTTTTTTTGGGGGAAAATCTTAGTCTAATTTTGAAAATCGATGGTATTCTTTTTCAATATATTTATTAAAACTCGATTAAATTTAAATTTTAGTTAAATAAATTCTTATACAGGAAATAAATTCAACGAAAAAGCTTGAGATGTATTATTTTTATCTACAAAATATTTAAATTATGAGATGTGATGTAATGTTTGATGATAATGTATACTAATCGTATAACATATTTTTACTTATAATAATTAATATGTAAATGAATCAATCGTAAACGAATAAGTTTGTGTTCGTATTCGTTTTCTATTTTTAAAAACGTTCATATTCAGTTTGTGTTCACTTAAATTTTTTGTATAATATTCACGTTTGTTAATTTATTTTTTAAGGTGTTTGCATAATTATATTTAATTTGTTTTAGCATTCATAAACATATTTTCTTAACGCCTGCAAATATGTTTGTTTAACGTTTGTGAACATGTTCATTTATATTTTTGTCAGCATACTGTAATCCTTAAGTTCCTTAAGCTTCATTGTTTGAACTGTAAAGTTCACATTTTGTTTATAATTATGTATCTAACTTAATAAATAAATATAAAATAAACATTATAAAAATAATTTACGAACAGATTGATTCATCGAAAGTTATGTTTAATTATACCCTTAAAAATAATAGATAAATTATTGTAAAAAATTGTTTATCTATTCAAAGATTACATGCCATAAAAGAATTAATCATTAATATCTATAATAAATATCATAATTTAGAAGGAAAAAGAAAAAGTGAAAGATTTACAAGACTACTTTACGAGACCCTACGAGTGGACTTCTTCTTGTACATGGCTAGACCATGTTCCCACCTAGAAGTAAAGGTCCCCAACCTGGTTGAGTTAGCCAGGCTATTAGATTTAACCCGGTGTGCGACTCGTACCACTTTAGTTCTTAACTCAGCCAAAATACAACACAGTCAATCAAAAAGCAAAAAAGGAAAGAAACCCGACAAACTCTTAGTCTTACTTATGTTCAGCCTCTGCAAAGAGAGAAAAAGAATTTAACTTTTTTATTTTATTTTCTCTCTCTATATTTTTTTTCGAGAAAGAGAGAGATTTGGAGAGAGGCAAGAAAGAAGAGAACAAGATGGGATTGATGATGGAAAACACATTTTAGTATATAAAAAAATCCTGCTCTTTCAAAAACCTGGAAACCCCACCAGATGGAACTTACAGATTTGCAAAACAATAAGCAAACCAACAACAATTCCGAAGAATCGAACCGCCATCAGTTGCAGCAAGAGCACCTGCAACATCAAAAACAATCTTCTTCTTCTTCTTCTTCTTCCCACTTTGTGGTCCCTTTTGATGGCACCAGATCTTCGGTTCCTTCTTCTGGTAACCCTTTTAATATGGGCTCCATTTCTCAACTTCATCACCTTCTTCTTCGTCCCACGACTAAGACCACCACCTCCGCCGCCGCAACGCTGCCTCTCCCGTCTTCTTCTTCATCGTCCTCAACCACTGCAACGAACGCGTCACCTCAGCTCGTTGACGCCTCTCTTGCTATCGCTACCAGATCTAGTTCTCTCAACATAGATTCCAAGAGCCAAACGAACTCTTCACTTTCATCCACGACGACGGCGACGGCGACAGCAGCCAACCCACCGGCGAAGCGCTCCACTAAGGACCGGCACACCAAAGTCGATGGTCGAGGCCGCCGTATCAGAATGCCAGCTACTTGTGCGGCTAGGGTTTTTCAATTGACTAGAGAATTAGGTCATAAATCCGACGGGGAGACAATTGAGTGGCTTTTACAACAAGCTGAACCGGAAATAATAGCAGCCACCGGAACTGGTACTATACCCGCCAATTTTTCAACTCTTAATATTTCTTTAAGAAGCAGCGGATCCACGCTTTCAGCCCCACCTTCAAAATCTGCTCCTCACTCCTTCCATGGCGCTGTAGCTTTGGCTTCTCATCATCATCATCATCACCCTTACGACGAAGGGTTCGCTCATAGCGCTTTGTTGGGTTTTCATCAGCAACAACAGCAGCAGCATCTTTTAACGGCAGATCAAATAGCCGAAGCTTTACCCGTCGGCGGCGGCGGAGTTAGTGGGAGTTTAAGTGAGAATTATATGAGGAAACGTTTCAGAGAGGATTTGTTTAAGGATGATAATCAGCAACAAGGCGAAACTGGCAGTGGTGGCGGAGATGATTCTCCTAATAAGGCTTTCAAAACCGGTTTAAGCCAATTACCGAAACCGCAACAACAAGATGTCGGATCTTCGGGTCTACTTCGACCGTCGAATTTTGTGCCTGCTACTGCCATGTGGGCAGTGGCACCAGCACCGAGCAGTGGAGCCGGAAGTACATTTTGGATGTTACCCATGACCACTGCTGGTGCTGGTGGCCCATCAATGGCTTCGGTTACATCTGGAACTGAGCAGGGTCAACCCCAGATGTGGCCATTTGGAACAGCAAGTGGGAACACAATGCAAGCGCCATTACATTTCCTGCCAAGATTTAATCTTCCAGGTAACCCTGAATTCCAAGGTGGTAGAGCCTGTCCTTTGCAATTAGGTTCAATGTTAATGCAGCAGCAACAACCTCCTCCTCCTCATCACCTCGGTCTAGGCATGTCCGACACCAATTTAGGCATGTTGGCCGCTCTTAATGCTTATTCTCGAGGCGTTCCGAACATTAACTCGGACCAAAATAATCCAATCGAACATCATCATCAACACCACCACCAATCTCAAGGTACAGTTAGTGGAGATGATGAAGACCCTAATAATTCTCAATGATGGACGGAGAATTAAATATACAAAGTTGGTCAGTAGGGTTTTTAATTAATTCCCATATATGTGACATGTTTGAATGCCTTGGATTTATTTCTTTTCTCCCTTGAGAAAAATGAATGCATCGAGTCTGTGCCAAGTGGGTGCCATTGTTAGTATTGTTAGTCCATTTTGTTTCTGGTTTTTATCAAGTCCGAGTTTGTAATTTATGTTTCATGTCCGAAGGGGACACCACAGAGAACAGTAATGAGAGAAAAGAGAGTTGTTTTGTATAGGAGGATATTTGTTTTGTGTTTTTAATCTGATTCGACTTAAATATATTTATCAAAATTTTAAAAATGGGAAACAAAGGCGCCACCTTTATCGTTTTCAAATAAACAATTCTATAAAGTGTCAATTTACTCCTTTTTCTTCTTCTCAAGTTTCAAAGTGATCCCCGGAAAGCATGTTCTGTCAGTAGTGTGTTGTAGTTTTTCCAAGTTCCAAGCCTTTGCCACTTTTTAATTTGGCTTATTTAATGTTGTTTTGTTTACACTGCTGTAAGCATGTTTCTTTTATTTCTACATGGGCAGTAGGCATGCTAGTTTCTTGTATTTTTAAACTAATTAATTAAGCAAACCCCACTTCTCCTTAGTGGTTCGGTCTGCCTGATTTCCGGCGGGGCGGGGCGGGCCGGGGGGGGGGAAGAAAAGAAAAAGGATTACTTTAATTGGGATGTTGCTTGTCAATGTTCCAAGGAAAACTAGAAATGGACGAGAATGTCTTTTCCCAATAATCAATATCTATGCAATCTTTTTTAATATGTGAATACATATGTATATTTTTGGGTTCTGATAACTTTATCTAGGGTAGACGTGGGAATTATTCGAGTTGGATTAATTTTGAATTAAATTAATTAAAATTTTTAAATTTGAATTGTTGCATGTTTAAAGTGTGTTACATTTTGAGTCATTTGAAATTTCTAATAATGTTGCTCGAGTTGAACATGGATAGAGCTACGTTGTAAGTGGAGGGCCATGATTCCAACTATGATGATTTAATTGCATTTTTTATTTAAATATTTTTAAGGTCTTATTAATTTTAAACTAATGAAATTAAATTTTAACTTTTATTTTTTTAATTTATTTATTTTGAAATATTTAGTTCTAAAATTAGTGAAATTAAGTTTAATTTCTTTAATTTTTATGATTTAATTATTTTCTAGGAATATGTTTGTTTTAAAATTAAATAATTTAGCTTTCTTATAATTTAATCTTAACTGTGTTCCTGACACCGGGTCATATCAAATTCAAGTAATTTAGCAAATGAGAGAAAATACAACGCTGGTAGGATTTAGAAGTATTGTTTCTTTTTATTTAGTAACATGTAATTAGGGGCGGATAAACTTGACTCTCTAAGGGGTAATCACGTCTCTATTATTTTGACAAAAAAAATGAAAAAAATAGTTTAAAGTGTTGAAAAAAAGAAATTTGCATAGTCGATATTTTTAAAAGAAAATATATTAAATTTTAAATCCTTATTTTTGAATTTTAAGATGTAAATTTGAAGTTGTTTGTATTATATTTATAAAGATATTTATAGTTTAGTTAATATTTATTAAATATTCTTTTAATTAGATTTAAATAACATTAAAAATAATTTCTAAATTATTAAACCCTGAATTGATTTTGCCACAGTTGTCGAGGGTCAGCCGCCTATTTTGAAACGCAAAAACCCATGGGTAATTTTAGTACAAAAAATAATACAAAAAGTCAGATTTCATTAGATTTGTGGTTATATCAGACAAATCTCCACTTTTATCCACTTAAACAAACAAACAAACTTGACATACTAAAATAAGATGAGTTGAAGCAGATTGTCCCATGGAAATTTGGGCATTGCCGTGAATGGCGCCGCACATTTTCAATTACCTCTAAAGTTAAAAAAAAACAAATTATTTTTGAAGTTAGCTAAAAGTTACGCGTTTTAGAAAAGTTAGATCCATATTATATGACAAAATAATTCCATCTACCGTTAGAGTCGAATTTTAAGTAAAAGAAATGATAATTTACTTGACATACAACTTTATCACACTGATTCAATATTTTGTCAATTATTCAACACTCAAATTGTTAAATATCAATTATATACAAAACTATGAAAATATATAAAATTCATTTGGTGAATCTCTCTTTTTATACAATATTACCACTTAATTATATTTTTTAACAAAACATTATTTCATTAAATATAAATATAAACCCACAAATTTAACGTTACAAAATTCTATAAATATAAATACTTATAATTTGTTTTTAATAAACATGATTTTATCTCACTAGATGAATTTGGATGAAACAAAATACTGAGCAAACAAATGGAATAAAGGCAAAAGATATGGGACTATATTGCATTTGATTTTTTTTTCTAAAGCACTCCTTGTTGGCACAGGGAGGCAGAACAAAGCAAAAAATGTAAAACAATAGCCACAGTGCTCAACATTACATATGGCCATATTTCCTGTATACAAAGGCAAAAAAAGCTTCAATCTACATATATATTTTCTCATGCTTCAAGCCAGAGTTAGAGAGGACCAATGAACCAAACAAAATCTCACCTTCTTCTGTCTCCAGAGAAATGAAAAATTACAAGTTGGCACCGAACAGGTTTCTCCATTGTTGATATTTTGAGCTTTTTAAGTAACGGGAGACCAACCTTATATTTCAATTACCATATTTCTCAATGTCTCCTGCCGCTTAAATGGGATGCCTTCACCAAAGCTATCCTCTTCTTCATGCTTTAATGACCTCATTGACAAAGATGATGATAAACCTGGACCTGATTAGACGCAATCCATCGATTGTTTAAGCGAAAAGTAGAATGATAAATGTTTCTTAACTTGCATAAAACATTCTTCAACGTCCCTGAGAACATACCCTCAACCATATCTTTGGTTTTGTGCAGAAGAAAAGTTCCCGAAAGGATGGTCACGAACCCACATATCTCGGTTATGATCTGAGTCGGACTCTGCCCATCCCGGTCCTGATATAAAAGAAGCTAAACATCAATAAGGTAAATTCAAGTTCTATCCAATTAAAAAATCTGAGATCTAAGTAAGCTGCTCAAACTATAGCAGCTCTAAGGGCTCAGCATCAAACTAAAACCATAAGGGAACCAAGTAGGAGTTCACTTTCATATCATAGCAGTCACAAACAGGCCCACTATACGAAGCCAAACAAGGGTATTACAACTTAGAACTGCCAGAATCACCAAAAGATTCTGCACTTCAGCGCATAAGAGTTCCCTTCCCCTAAAAAGAGCATCCACCGTACATACCGGGTTAAGCAACTCATTCCAAGACAATTTAATTGAGATAATGCCTGAAAAAGAGCTTGTGGAAGGTGGTAGGCAGTATCCAGTAAGATATTTTGAACACGATAATTTAGTATACTTTTCGAACCATTCTGATAAAACCAATGACTAGAAATTACCTTAAACATGATTACACTAGCCAGAAAGGTCGGTGACGTGAACATAACATAGTATATGGGAGAAACCACAGCGGGGTTGAAAGTATCAAGCGCCTGCAATTATGAAGAAAAAAAAAAGGAATCAAGGGTGAAACAAAACCAAAGTAATAGGATATTGTTTCCCGGGGCAAGAAAATCATAAATAGATAAATTCCAATTGATTTATTGTTTAAATCAATGATAAAGAAAACCATAATTGCAGCATTTGACACAAAAGTGTACTAGACCTTGAATCAAAATGATGAAATTCAATTCTCTTTGTTTGAAGGGCGATGTCAGAATTATTCATAAAAAAGGGCAAGAGTTTACAATGAGAGAAAGAGAGGGTACCAAAAAAGAGGAAAAATAACCATTACCTTGTTTAAATAATTCATTTGGGTAAAGCACGCAAACAATCACAACTAAAGTAAAGGCCCCCGTCTGTGGATATATGAGCTGATTCATTCCTGAAAAGGTTAACTTCAAGGCAATACCAAGTGCTTTAACACTCATCACCTGTCAAAGGATAATCTTAGAAGGGGGGAGGGGACATTGGAATGGAAACAGAATTAAGTTGGAGTATAATGGGTTGGGAAGGCCGCCCCATTAGTCGGCACAAGTGATTATACCCAAAAAAAGAAAACAGAATTATGTCTTCAACAGCCTAGTATAAGTATAACATGTGTATGTCCATATTTTGGAACAAATTGGAGTATAAGTATAAAGAGAGCTGTTAAGACCAAAGCTGTGTAAAACAGAAACCCTGAAAGAAATACCAAAGAGGAACTAGAATTATTTTCTTCCATTGCAGTTGAACAATTTACGTTAGAAAATATGCAAAGAGCTAAGAACAATATTATTAAGAAAATTGAACCTGGCTCCGTGGCAAGATCCCAAAATTCTGTTACAGATTCAATCTGGCGTTCTTGGGGAGCCTGCAACACAATTGTTGTAGAGCCACAACACACAAAACACAACCAAGAACCCCAAAAATAAGTAACCTTTCCTGCAAAATGACAAGGGCAAGTGCCGCACTGCAAGAGAAACAATGATTAGCAATCAACACCGAAACCCAAACCTAAATATGAGTAAAAACTTTCTTGCCTGATGATGATGCTGAGGGCACCTAGAGGAGTGACCAGTATAGCTGGTGCAAATGCATAAGATGCAAAATTAGCAATTTCCCCCATGACCACTGTTGCAAAGCCAGTTACCAGTAAAAACCACATTTTTCTTCAATAATCATGAACCTTTAGCAACCAAACAAGTCATTATATTTAAAGAGAATGCAGGGTTTGATCACATTAAGAAGTACAGAATGAAGAACTATTTTTTATAAATGCATGATATACAACTGATGAGAGCATTCCACTTTTAATTCGTGCTAGATAACTTATATTAGATCATCTTTCAGGGATAATATTTGAAAAGGAAAAAAGTGAAAAGGAATATAAAGAAAAGAGTTTTCAATATGAATGAAAAATTCATGAGTAGGAGTTAATGATCAACGAGAAATCCATAAAACTTACTCGTTATCATGCCTGGCCACCAAAGTGGCTCAAGCAAGTAAGAATACCCTCCAAATCCTGCATAAAAAGCAATAAAACAAAGTCAATTCACTATGCAATGCATTAGAACAATAAAAGACTCCTCGTAAAAAATGAGCAGCCGAACAAGCAGTAAATGGTATCAATCAAGCAAGTAATAATTGATGAATGGAAAAAAAAATCTATTCAAAAGCAACAAATTATGCATGAAAAAACAGCAATCATCTGGAATTTAAAACACCCAAGCATATCATTTTCTCCAGTTGCATCCCATAAAGACATATCATTAAGCATAATTTCTGCACAAAAAAAAAAAAAAAACATCGGGAGATGGCCATATTCCAACAGTTTGAAATCAATAAGTTAAAAGATATAAAATCAAAGATGCCAAGCAACTCAAAGTTCAAAAAGGATGGGCACTAGATTGGTAATAGCGCAAATCAATAAATTCAAAGGGAAAATTAATTTCCAACATTTACGGTTCAATCAGTTTCATTTTCTGGACGAGGAAACAATTATTCAGTATCCATGCAAATCATTTTACAGCAAAACATTAAAAAAAAAGAACAATTAAGTATAAAACTTTGATAGAATTACAGCACCTGCCCCGACACCGGAAGCAGCAGCTTTCTTCAAACCTTTTTTCTTAACGATGAAACTTGCCCCGATAAATAAACTATACGAAAGCGCTAAAACCAAACCCTTAATATTATCCGAGGACATACCCTCGCTCCACTCACGGAGAGTCTCCGTACTCGAGCCCTAAACTTTAAAAAGAAAACCCTGATTCTAGAGGGAATGCTGCTCTATTCTATGTCATCGGAACAGGGACACGATCCTCGATTAACTCTGAAATTCGACTGAGTCTAAGAAACGAGTTCATGGATCGCGAAAGAAATCGCAATTCAACCCAATATTGGAATCCGATTTACACTTGAACCATGTCAGGAGAACACGGGATAACGGATCTTGGCCCCTCGAAATGGTTGTCGGCGGGATTTGGTGGGAAACATAACTTTATGCTAAAACGGAAGTACAATATATATAGGTAAAATATGTACAATTGAGTACAACTTTATGCTAGAAACTAATTTTGTTGAAGTTAAAATATAAAAAGTAAACTAGTATTTAAACTATTAATTTTATTTTATTTTAGTATTTAAGCTTTTATTTGTTTTAAAATTAGACCTATCATTTATTTTTTTTTCATTTTAATGTCCCGGCGTTAAAAATTTCTGTTGCACGTGGTATTTTTTATGGGTAAATTATATCATTCATCACTTAACTATCTTTTTACTCCTATTTTAGTCACTAAAGTTTAATTTTTTTTAATTTAACTACTCAACTTTCAAATTACTCATGTTTTAACCATTATAATTTATTTTATTAATAATTTGTGTGTCATGAAATTTTTATTATTAGTTTATTAATATATAATAAAAATTAAATTTGAAAGTTAGAGTGATTAAATTAGGAGTAATTTGAAAGCTAAGTAATTAAATTAAAAAAACTTCGATGACCAAAATAGGAGTAATAATATAGTTGAATGATGAATGATGTAATTTAACAATAAAAAAGTGTATTGTTGTAATAATTTCGTTAAGTTTTTAACAGTGATGTACTAAAACGAAATAAAAAGTAAACATTAGGTATGATTTTGAAACAAATGAAAGTTTAAGTACTAAAACAAAATAAAACTGATAATTTAGGTACTAAATATGTAGGTTACCCAATATAAAAGGAAAGTATAATATATATAGGTAAAATATGTAGTAATATGCAGTGCGAATGGTTAAAGTGATTAAACAATTTGGTTGTGGATTTCAGTGTGTGCGCGGATATTATTATTATGATTTGGGTCGGCATCTTGTATGCGGATATAGGGGCTTGAGCCATGATGTGCCAAAAGAAGAGAGACGTGAGTGAAAAGCTCTCCACCATTCATCAATGCTACAGCATGCTCCTTCCACGAACACCTTCTGGCTGAATCAAACAACACTATCATCCACAGATCACACAGAAATCTCCATACTCCACCATCAATCTCGCTGGAATAATCTAACAATTGAGTGCAAAATTCGTTTCCCTTGACAAGTATATCATCAGGATATGGAAAAAACATTTTCCTTGCAAATACCTGAGACATGAATCGAAGAAATGGATGATGCGGAACAACATTAAACCTTGGAGTTCTACCGCGAAGCACTTGTCTGATGCAATCAGGTCTTTTTTTGTCAGGTATAAAACTTTCTCCTGTCATATCCCCAAAGTCTTTGGGCATCATCATAGCATGCACTAGAACAAGGTACAACATATAATCGGACAAGATATTGCTTTTCCGGCGCCATGATAAATCATCAGGTCCTTCATATCCAAATTCATTGTTAAACCACTTGGTAGTAATATAGAAAATAAAGATGGCCTTCGTTGAACTTGTGGGCATTTGTTTGCTTTCATCCTTCCCATGTTCCAGATATTGCCGCAAAGATGCATCTAGTTCCTCAACCCGCATCCTCCGTGGGGCATTACACGATAAAGAACCCGTAAGCTCCTTTTTCAAACCACTGTAGATGAGTTCCTTCATATCACTATCGATTTCCATCCAAGTTATAGAACGATACTTGCTTACAACTTCGTTGTTGTCAATAAGATTTATGAGTGGGGAGAAAATCTTAATCCAACATGTAGGTGGAAAATCCTCGAACAAATCATACCGTGCTATTTTTGGAATTGTTATTGAACGCAACTTGAAAGAAACCAACCGATTGTACAACTTACCGCCGGACTTACTACCGAATAGAACCATTGTCAGATAGGACCACATGTACAAAACAAGTGCAAAAATGTCCAGGAAAATAGCCCCAACCAACAGCATGTAGGTGATGGTAATGTCAACACTTGATATGTCCCTCTTACTCACACCACCAATATTATTTTGCATTGAGAAAGCAATCAGTACGTATAAAGGAGACAAAATGTAGAAGCCACGAAGAAATGCACTCAGTCTCCTGTAACGGTGTTGCAAGGGATTATTGGTGAAGAACAAATCATAAAGGAATTGTAGCTCAATGTTCACCAATCGGAAGGCTTCCTCAGCAGTTTTGTTTTCTAAGAAAACTCTCCCCTCATGGTACTTATTGGAAACCATAAATGGGAGGTCCAAAAACAATGGTTTAAAAATTTCAAACGACTTGCAAGCCTCACCAAGAAATCTCAAATGTGGATCCATCTCATTTTTTTCCTGTCTCAGGCTGAGCCGACTCGAACAACCCCGTTCTAATCATTTCACTTCCATGATTACGTTCTGCTTCGGAGTACAAGGTATTCCGGAGCTGTTCATTGCTTGCGGATCTCAATGCCACTATCCTTTCCGCATACTTGAGAATTCCAACAACTAATAACAGAACCATCACAAGATCAAGGTGATAGAGGCTTCCATTCATTGACGAGCCGCCTGTTCGAAACTTGACGTAGATGTAAACTGCTTCTGCAACATTGGAGACTAGTCCAAGAAAGTGCCTTAGCCACAACTCGTTGTCTTCTAAGGAATAAGCCGTGATGTTAGCAGGCTGCCAAGGTGCCATAGAAGGAACGGTACCCAAAGCACCATAACCGCACTTTCCTCAACAAAGGTGCCCCTAAGAATGGTGGTCATGGCCAAAGTCGCAACCCAATCAGCTCCCATATATATTGACCACACAATCGCTGCTACGTAAGGTAAGCATCGTCCCTTGTAATTTTGTCGACCGTAGGCTGATAGGATGAGAAGCAGCTGCAGGGAAAGACTCAACGTAACTAAACACCGGACTTCCCATTCGCTCCAATCTTCTGCCAACTCTTGAAATGATTGGATTTTCCCCACCGCCCAATTTTTTATTTCCACGTAAATAAGTTAGAGGGCAACTGAAAAATAAAATAAATATACTTAATTCATAAATAAATGTCTAAATTATACTGCTTATTTATTTTAAGTATCTAGTTTTTATTTGTTCAAAGTACATGTTTAACGATTATTATGTTACCATTTTCAGTGCCTAAAATTTTATTTTGATATCATTTTAATATCATCCCGTCAACGACTATTTGAAAAAATAATAAATTTCTATAAAAAAATCTTAACTCTTCTCAAACCCTAAATCCTCTTTAGAGATCATGCAACGAGAGACGATCGAAAATTCGAGCAGCTGTGTAGCCTCACTGATGGCAATGAACAAATAATATTTGGGTGAAAAATGATTTTGTGCGACTAATTTAGGGATAATGTGTGACGTTCTATGATTTCGGGTGACAATGTGCAACGGAAAAGGGAGGTAACCAACCGTTTGGAGCCTTTCAATAGAACGAGTGACCAATGGTGGTTAATTCGATAATGATATATGAGATTTGGAGATTTAAGCTTAGGGATTTTAGAAAACTAATGATTTTAGGATTTTAAAAAATAAAATTAAAGGAAAAAAATATG
Organism: Hibiscus syriacus; assembly: GCF_006381635.1. NCBI lineage: Eukaryota > Viridiplantae > Streptophyta > Magnoliopsida > Malvales > Malvaceae > Hibiscus > Hibiscus syriacus. The sequence goes on from NW_024062795.1 coordinate 5,119,724, forward strand.
TTACATGTCTAATACTTATTGGATAATATTATTTCAACTGTAGTTAATATTCAAGTACCTTAAATAATAACTTTGAAAATATTAGACACATATTTTGACAAAAAATTGAGTATGTAAAATAGGTTAGCTTTCTAACTTCAAACAATAATTATGAAACTATTTAGGATAAATTATATCAATAGTCATCAATCTATTATTTCTTATAGTTATCGAATTAAACATTTTTTGACAAAAACATCATCAATATTTATTTTTCTATTTTAATCACCGAAAGCTAAATATTTATCGAGAGCATTTATATGTTTTTCTTAAAATTTTCACATTATTTTATTAATATTTTATTTGACCAATACAATGATGACACATGGCATTGTTGTATTATTAACTTATTTATACTATGTCACCACCTTAAATTCTTGTCAAAATGTAATTTGGGATGGATCAAATCAGGGGTCATTGCGTAATGGATCAAACGTTTAAACACTAGATCAAGCTATATAATTATTATATTTCTAATCGAACTAATATTTAACATAAATTATGATTAAAATTAAAGACCGAATTAAAATTATTTTTTCACTTCATTTTAGAATAAAATAAACCAATTAAATAATTATTTTTCTATAAAATTAATATTAAACTATTCTAAAAATCAAATGTACACATTTTGTTTAATATACAATTTTTATTTTTTAAAATAAAATTAAAATCAATCATTTTAAATATAATTAATTGTATGTAGGGATATGAACATTCAATGTCAAATAATTGAATATTTGAACAAATATTACCTTGTATTCACCCAAATTAATAAAAAAATGTATTCAATAATATGAAAAAGTACAATATTAAATACATAATAATTATTGACAATTATAATATATAAATATGTTATTTGAAAAAAGCCAATTTCTATTAAAAATTATTATATAGTGTATTTTGTGAGATTTAGTCCATTTTTATTTTAATACTTTACATTTTAAAATATATATTTTCAGTTTGAAATTATTTTTAATATAATTAAATAATTTGATATATTTTTTAAATGTGACATTTACCATAATATTATTTGATGAAATTAATAAAAATATTAATTTTATAACTGATGATACTCATATAAAAATAAAATATCAATATAAAAAAAACTAAATCGTCATAAAAATAAATAAAAAAAGAGAGTAATTTTTTAAAACGAATTATTATTATATTTTAAAAATAAATAAAAATATTTGATTAATTTATTATATTACTAAATGAAGTGAGAAAATAATATTAGTTTGGTCTTCAATTTTAATCATAGTTTAAGTTAAATATTAATTTAGTTAGAAGTATAATAATTATATAACTTGTTCACAGGCTAAACATTTGATTCCTTTTGTAAGGAGCTTTTGATTCAATATATTTTGATTGTATTTTGATAAAATTTTAAAGTGATAATATAATATAACTATTTTTGTTAACTCATGATAAATATAAGGTAATATATGTTCAAAAATAACTCTTAATCATTTTACATTGAACACTCATACTCTCTTTACATTTCTGATACTCGAACGTGGAACCTGAAGAATAACACCTATTCATAATATGACTTAAATGTAATTTTTGATAAAATGTTAACAAAATACTAATCCAGCTTAATGGCTAGGTGTAAGATCTATATGTATATGGTCTAAGTTCTAAATCTTTTCCTTATCATTCAAATAACTTTAATTTTCTTAACAGTATTATCGTTAAATTTTTAACTACCTACGATAAACATATAATATTTAAAACACTTTAAAAATAATATACAACGAATATAACTCATCTAACTATTTTTTTATAAAAAGAAAAAGCATATTTACTTATAATTCATAAGGAATCGTTTTTTCAAAAACTATGTTGCACTATTTAACTTAGTAAGATAATTAATAAAAATAATTTTATTTTGACTATTAATTAAATTATGTAGACACACGTTTTTGTCCGGATAAAAAATATTATTAAATATTATTATTATTACCCTACCCACTCAACTTTCCACCATACCTAGAAAACCCATTACCATTATCCACCAAATCATCCACAAAATATTAAAATTATACCCCCACTATACCCACTAAAGCCACATTCCATAAAATAACATGATATCACCATTGAAAAAGGGGAAGCCATACGTGAGAGAGAGATAAGAAAATTAAAGGAAGAAATAGAAAGAAAAAAAAGAGAAAAGGGTATTGAATTCTGTCAGATTTTCGCCGGTGATCGAGATGTCCGATCAACGTCCCGAACGGTGAAAAGTTGCACAAGGCCAAAACGAACAACATACTGAAAAATCAGAACGATCGGACGGTGGATGACGATGGATCAGAGAAAATAAATCAGAACGGTTTTAGCCTTTTTACGACAAACGAAGCCGATTTATGCAAAACCGACTTTAGATCCAAGATTAAGAGGCCAAGAAGGACTTCTCGATAAAATTTGGCAACCAACAACCACCGGTGGCGGTGGCGGCGCGGTGATGGCACGACGATGGTGGCCGGCAACTCTTTTATGATGATGTTATGTATTTTTGGTATAATTTATGTTTAGTCCATGAACTTTTATGCATGTTTTCCATTCCAACATCTAAATATATGTGTTTTCCTGATTTTGACACTTTAGTTTCTGTTATTTTATTTTAGTCACTTAAGTTTCTGTTTTTACTATTTATGTCTTTTAAATTTATGTTTTAACTATTTTAGTCTTTTAAGTTTCTGTTCTTACCATTTTTAATCCTTTAAGTTCATGTTTTTGCTAGATCTATTATTCAAGTAAAACAATTTCTTTAATTAATTAATTTAAAGCAAGTTAATTAATATTTAATAAATGGATTATATTTTAACTTGATATTTGATTCAGGATTTCCACCATTACGACAACATGTAAGCGACACAGTACCACTTTTGGGGGTTGTGGGGGTGCTAATCCTTCTGTTGAGCTATGTTTTGATATAACAATTTAAGGCAAAATGGTTTTTGGACTTGAATTGAATTTACAAAATGTTTTTGGACTTAATTGAATTTATTCAAAGTTTTAAAAGGTTTCAAAAATAATTCAAAGTCCATTAAAATTCGAATTTGAGCAAAAATGCTATAGGGTACCGATACCCCCTGCAGGGGTATCCATACCCCCTAAAGGCTCAAATTCCAGATTGCTCGGAGGGTATCTATACCCCCAGGGGTATCCATACCCCGGGTATCAATACCCCCAAAGTATCTATACCCCCTGGCTGCAACGGCTAGTTTTATTTGAATATAATAGAGTACCAATACCCCCTATTATGGGCAACCTTTTTGAGCAGAAAAATCATCCCCAAATGGCTCCAAAACATCCCCAACGGCTATATACGATTTCAAACACATTTCAAGCTATAAATACAAGCTGTGGACACTTGATGAAAAAGAGAACAACTATCCAAGCAATCAAACACAAGAGAAGAGTTTTTCATTCTTATTTCATCTTTCTATTGTAAATATTTTGTTCTTGTGAGCTCAATCTTGTAAACACCTACCTTAGAGAGGTTTTCTTGTTTACATCTTTCATCATTTTGTAAAGGGGAAAGGTTCTAGCTTAGCCCGTGTAAAAGCTAGAGAAAGGTTCTAGTTTAGCCCGGAAAAACTAGGGAGTTTGTAAGGTTACTCTTTGTCCTCAAAAGAAAGAACAAATTAATGAATTTGTTGGAAAATCCTTGGTGAGGAGCTAAAGTAGTGGATGTAGACTTGGTTGAGAAGTCGAACCACTCTAAATCGCTGTGCAATTCTCTATCTTTTAATCTTCTTACTCTCTAAACACAAAAATCGATCCCGACCCTTTTTACAAGCAATTCTGATTATCGATTCGAGCTTCCGAAAATCCCAATAATTGGTATTAGAGCCTAACTCATTAGAAGGTTTAACCACCTTGAGACGATCCTAGAAGAAGCTCTACCAATTCCGACACAACCGAGAAGATGGCTTCCACCTCCGGCCCGTTCCACATGGAAGACTCCCTACCAACCGACAAACCTCCATACTTCAATGAAGTCAACTATCATCATTGGAAGAAATTAATGAATGTATTCATACAATCCAATGATCTTGATACATGAGAGATAATCGAGAACGGCTACTCTTCTCCAAAGAAGAAGGAGAAGAAGAGGAGTGACAAAGAATGGAAGAAAGCTAAACTTAATGCCAATGCCATGCACATGTTGTTTGTGCATTTGGTCCTGAAATCTATGAAGGGGTTTCTTCATGTTCAAGTGCCAAGGAGCTTTGGAATAAGCTCGAGGAAATCCATGGAAACAAGAAAGAAGAACCAACAAAAGTGGTGTCTTTAATGGCTCGTAAAGAGCCCGAGGTATATTCTAACTCAAATGAATTTAATTCATATATGTTTGATGAGTTACAAGATGCTTTTAATAGATTATATTCGGAGTTTGAGACCATGAACTCCAAATATAAGAAAATGATTTCAAAACTTAAAATCGAAAACGATTTTCTTTTAAAAACAAAAATAGATTTTGAAAGCCAAAATGAAATTTTGAAAAATGATTTAGAGCTTTCAAAAATAAAATTTGATTGTTTTGAAAAAGAAAATTTTGATTTAAAAGTTAAGCTGAATGCTTAACAAAAGAAAAAGAAATCATTTTAAACAATTCATTTAGTTCAATAATGAAAATATGCTCACATTGTCATTATCATGGTCATTTGGAACATACTTGTCATTTGAAGAAATGAAAGCGTTTTAAAATTAGGCAAGTATGGGTTCCGAAAGGAACAATGGGCATTGAAACTAACGTCCAAGGATCCAAAGCAATTTGGATACCAAAATCGAAATGAATGTCTCTTGTAGGTGTGTGGGAGCAATGGTGATGAAGATGATGATATTCAAGATGCTCTAGCCACACATGAAAAATGAATGGGTAACCTCTAAGCTTAATGCTTTTAATTTTGGTTGCTCATTTAATTTTAAACATGCATGAGTTTTGATTTTAAATAATTATGTATTATTTTTAATCTCATGTATGTTAAAAGGAAGTTATGATGAACATTTTAATGTTTTAATAATTTTTCAGAATTTTTAGTTCATCATAATGAATTTTGGTCAAAATTGGTTTTAAATGCAAATTATATCTCTCTAACAATTGATATCAACTTTTCAAATGTTTTGAATTTACAAATTTTAAATTTTTGACCTAAATTTAAATGATTATGCATATGGTTTAAATGAAAATGATATCTCTCTAACAATTGATATCAAAATTTTCAAAATGCATAATATTTTTGGAAAACTTTATGCAAATGCACTTAATTTTAAACAATTTGTATTAATATCAAATTTCAACAATCGATATTGCATAGAGTATTTTAGACTTGGATACATTGAATTTCATGTGCTACTAACATGTTTGTTATTCTTTTTTGAAATTCAATTTTTTTAAAAAGTGTCAAGACCTTAAAGCTTAATTTTTGTTTGAAATGCATTTATTGAGGGGGGGAGCTTTGATTTTTAAAATGATTTTTAAAATGCCAAATTTATCACTTACTCTCCAAAGTTATTTTAAACTTTAAAGATTGAATTATTTTTTATATAATAAAAAGGGGGAGAAGTTTTAGTTTGAAAAATTCAATTTCTTAATGAAAAGGGGGAGCTTAACATTTTCATATATTTTCCAACGATTGGTAAGAATTGATTATCTTTTTGACAATTAGTATCCTTTTGTAATAATTGGTATATTTTTCATTAAACATTTTATTAAGGAGGAGTTTTTCCAAAAACAATTTTTCAAATGTTTTGTTATATCAAAAAGGGGGAGATTGTTGAACTATGTTTTGATATAACAATTTAAGGCAAAATAGTTTTTGAACTTGAATTGAATTTACAAAATGTTTTTGGACTTAATTGAATTTATTCAAAGTTTTAAAAGGTTTCAAAAATAATTCAAAGTCCATTAAAATTTGAATTTGAGCAAAAATGTTATAGGGTACCGATACCCCCTGCAGGGGTATCCATACCCCCCTAAAGGCTCAAATTCCAGATTGCTCGGAGGGTATCTATACCCCCAGGGGTATCTATACCCCCTGACTACAACGGCTAGTTTTATTTGAATTTAATGAAAGAGTACTGATACCCTATGATAGGGTACCGATACCCCCTATTATGGGTAGCCTTTTTAGCAAAAAAATCATCCACAAACGGCTCCAAAACATCCCCAACAGCTATATACGACTTCAAACACATTTCAAGCTATAAATACAAGCTGAGGATACTTGAAGAAAAAGAGAACAACTATCAAAGCAATCAAACACAAGAGAAGAGTTTTTCATTCTTATTTCATCTTTCTCTTGTAAATATTTTGTTCTTGTGAGCTCAATCTTGTAAACACCTACCTTAGATAGGTTTTCTTGTTTACATCTTTTATCCTTTTGAAAAGGGGAAAGGTTCTAGCTTAGCCCGTGTAAAAGCTAGGGAAATGTTTTAGTTTAGCCCGGAAAAACTAGGGAGTTTGTAAGGTTACTCTTTGTCCTCAAAAGAAAGAACAAATTAGTGAATTTGTTGGAAAATCCTTGGTGATGAGCTAAGGTAGTGGATGTAGACTTTGTTGAGAAGTCGAACCACTCTAAATCGCTGTGCAATTCTCTATCTTTTAATCTTCTTACTCCCTAAACACAAAACCCGATCCCGACCCTCTTTGCAAGCAATTCCGGTTGTTGATTCGAGCTTCCGAAAATCCCAACACCTTCCCTACGCGTAACAGACTCCCGAACTCGTTTTAATCGAATTTTTGGTAAATGCATACCAACTTTTGTCTTAAAAACGATTTTTTTCTAAAAATTGTTTTTAAAAGACGTTTTTAGGTATTCAACCTACCTAACCCAAAGGTTGATGGCGACTCTATCCAATTTTATCCAATTTAATTCAAAATCACCCATTTTCCAAAATTAAAAGTTGTAATTGTTTTTAAACAATATTTAATTGTTCCACCTAAAAACGATTATGACAACTTGGTGACTCCACTGGGGACGTTTTAGAGAGTCAGGCTGTAAGTCGCTTACACATTGTCGTTGTAATGGAAATTATGAGTTCGAGTTTTTAGTTAATTTTTTATTCATTTATTGAAGTTTCTAATTGCTTCATTTTTTGTTATAGTAACATTTTGATTTTTGCTTTCAGATATGTCCAAGTTTTTATTGAGTGGTTTCGTTTTACTTTTGAGTCAAAGGGTTGAATGTTCCTCCTCACACACATCATGGGCATTTACATAACATAAGCTCTATACCCGAGCTCCGAACCCTTTCTAAGTGGGGGCAAAAGCGACGCCTTCGTGAGAATTTATTATCCGTGTAGGCCTAGCAAGTAACCTTTGGGATTCATATACCTTATGTCTTCGTGTGAATTTATTCACCGTGCGGGCATAAGGGAATGTATCCTCTCGAATTGAACTCGATCCATTTAAGCCTATAATGGGTGAGGATCGAGAGTTTGACAGCCCAAGGGGGCACCGACATCAAGGACAATTCGAGTATATTTTTCTTCATAGAGCCGAAACCATACATATAGTGAACCGTAGAACGATTACCATAGGTATAGTCAAATCGAACCTCTGTCCGTAAGTAGGTAGCCAAATTAAGTGTACACAAAGGAGGATCATTTCTGAACCTTTTATTTTGCTTTAAATTTGGTTGAATGACTGCATGCGAATTAGATACCATGCGGTTAGGATTAATTTCTTGTAAATACATCTTTATGGGTAGAAAACATGTTTCAGTAGGATTACTATCTAATAAAAGCATGCTTGGGTAGATATCATGACTGGGTAGGTGTTATATTCATCTTTGAATGACATTTTAATCTGTACCAATTATCTTACATGTACTAACTAATTTCATTTTTTTGTTTGAGTACACTAACTTATCTCGCTTCTTTTGTTTGTGTCATTTTTTTCATTATTATCTACATTGCATTTGCATTGTCATAATATAATGCAAGAGGTGTTGATCCACAAAAACGTGTTTGTTAAACATGAATAATTTGCATTAATGGACAAAGGGGTTGTAATACAATAGTTGAAAAAGCACAAAGGTCCGGTTAGGGTCAGAGAGACAATCTGCAAGACCATTCAACCAAGAAGATACGGTACCCACAATTGAACAGTATACCACTCTGATGCATTATAAAGGACTCAAAATAAACCGATTTTACACCGAGCACATCAAAAGTCAACCTTTTGAATTGGAAAAATTTGTAGGGGCAAGACGAGAAAAATGATACTAACCTGGAGAGTCACTTCAAAGACAAAAAGAGCAGGATGACAAAACGATAGCTGAAATTGGAGGCCATTGTTGACGAGTTCAAGAAGCAAGCAAGTGAGGTCCAGATAGTTCCTTTTGATGGAGGGCTCCAATGACATATTCGTCGGGAACAAGTTCAGCAAAATATGAAAACCATAGATGCAGCCATTCGAGACTTTTTGGAACAAGTACAAAGAGTATCTCATCACTTGCACAGTTTAACCAGAGAAGCCGGAACGGTTCGACAGGGTATCCAACCGGCGACAAACAAAGGGAGAAGACTACTCAACCTGTTAGAAGCCCTTCGGGGTCTAGAGGATTTATTCAGAATATACCTTTGATATTTTTGTCTCTTAAAAGATAAAATACTTTTGTCCCCAATAAGGATTATTTATAATAACATACATGTTTTCTGATCAATACCTCGAGCATTTCATACATTTTTGCATCTATATTTCATTTTAAAGCATTTTTATAAACATGGAATCTCTTAATGGAGGATTTGATGGAGTGTTCTTAACTACATGACACCAAATAGAAGTAAGATTTGATTAATTAAAAAAACAGAAATCAGTACAGTGGGACCCTATTCAGCTGATTGTAGTGCTACGCTTGCCAGGATGATCTGAGAAAAGAGTCCCCATATCCTAAGGGCTACGATGTTGAAGTTGTGTACAATTACCACATAGGAAGCTCCGGACATTCCTCTGAGAAATATAAGGCACTGAAGCGCTAGATCCAAAACATGATGGATTCATGAGCATGGACAATCGAAGAAATGGGCATTGCATCTACCTTTAACATTGAGAGCATTGTTTTGTTTGAAATCGTTTTTGTCCTATCTTTCATATTTGTTTAATCTTTTAAACGACTAAATTTATGCTACATTCTAAAGTGAAATAATTGAACGAGTTTTAATCTTTAGTTCTTCGAATATTAAATGAATTAAATATTCTTTTAATTCTTCAAGAATTATAGATTTTTGACATATAGCAAGAATAGACATTTCTTATCCTATCTAAAACCAAAAAAATCCCTCGATTCTTTACCCAAAATAATCCATGGAGAGTCATACTGATACCTTTGAGTCAATTAAGTCACACCATCGTCATTTTAGACGTAAACCCAACAATTTTTACCAATAAAACCTAAGACATTGAGTGCAGGATGTTCACTTGAACATGAACCTTTCTACCAGAAGATACACCTTGGGGTATCTCGCATCGATTTTCTGAAGTTGAGCTTGTACAATTGAAGCATGCTGGGAGCAAGAAGCATAAAAAGAGAATTAATTCGAAATAATTCTATCATGCATTAATTACAATTTTTCATGTGAATATGATTAATCCTGAAAATATATCCCCTAGGGATACCTTTTCTGCGAGAAATTTTGTGTATGAGATGATGAACGACTTTGTTTCATTTATTCATATATGTATATATATATCCCTTGTTGTCCCCTTTTGAGCCTATAGTATTTTTTTCTAATTCAACCCTAACCAATGATCACCCTCCACACTGGGGGCAAGGTGGAAGAAATATGCTCACATGAGTGAAGACATCAAATCATAGGAGATATCAAAAGGTGAATCAAATGACAAGTGCGAAGATCCAATAAAGAAAAAAAAAGAAAAAAAAGGGACGAGAATCGACTCAAATGACACATTGAGCATCAAACTATGAAATTGATAAAACACAGTTATTCCAGAATCACTTTACTCGAAGATCATAGAGCATCAAGAGAGAGACATACGAGCATATTCAAACTGAGCAATACATGATTGAAGGCATCAGAATGAATTGATCCTTGGTTCAATACCCTGAAACACTTGTTTGGGCCCATTTCTCATTTTCTTTCATAACCATGAACCATGGCCTACATTACGTGCCTTAAAAAGTCCCTTTTAATCATACATGAATTTCTAAACAGAAGAGATTATCCTCAGATTTCATCCCACCCATCAGGATTAATTTTTATTTGCAAAAAGTTTTCTAAAATCTTTAATGCATGATAGAGAAAAATAATAAAGGGGGTTCAATATGTAAATTTTGAATGACGTTTTGAAACCAAAAGAGGATTCAAGTTGAAAACCTGAACATGCGACTCGAATATAAAAATGGTGCAACTGAGGCGATCACACAAATTCTTTGATAAGGCATTGCATAATCCGAGTGTGACCATGAGAGTTGGGAGCCGGAGAACACTTCCAGTAGATGAGCATACAAGCTACCCCATCAAATCAGTGAACATCAAAGAAATAAGAAGGTCAAACCATTGACCAAACACAATAACTTGAGACTTTTTTTATCATTTCTTTACTTAACCATTTCCCAAAAATAGCTTTGATATTGACATTTGTCAAATAGCTATAATTTATTGAAGGATTAATAGTGTAATTAATTCTTTGATGTCCAATGAAATCTAGTTTTATGATTCATCTCAATTATGAAACCGAGATAGGGATAATATTTTCAAAACTTTTTGATCAAACATTTTTCAAAACTCTTCTAATTGATATTTTCAGATCTCGAAAATAAAATAAAAGAAAAACACTTTTCAAACAAGACAATCTCTCTAGAGTGGATCTTGGTATTTGACATGTGACTCTCAGATATAAAGGTTATGCTTAGAATTAGTGCTGAAGCAATAGATGAGGAACGATGAGGGCATTTTTGAATCATCAAATGTTAGGGCATCTTTTGAGATTCAACATCGAATATCGGGGCATCTTTGGGAATTCAATATCATGGTGCGACTTATCAGATCTTCTGAAGGTCTTTCCTCCACATGCAGGAACAAGAAGACAAAGCACGCATGAGATAAAACAAGAGTTAATTCATATTACATGCATCTTAGGCATACTTAAGAGTACCACATTCATCAATTTTTGCACACATAATTTTTTGCAGCTTTCAAAGCCAATTTCAACTTCACATCGAATGATATTGGACTCAACAAATAACTTTCCAGCTTTCAGAGCCAATTTCAACTTTACAACGAAGGATATTATACTCAACAAACAACTTTCCAGTTTCATTCAGAGTCAATTTCAACTTCACAGCGAAGGATATTGGACTCGAATCAACACCATTTACTCGAGATTTGATTTTAACTTCACAACGAAGGATATCCAACTCAAAGGCAATTCTTGGATTTCAACTTCACGACGAAGGATATGTCCACCAGGAAGAACGAGCAGCCTATCGATCGCCTTTGAGATTGTTTCTCTCGAAACAAAGTGTTGTCTCGCTAGAGATAGTTTTTCTTGAAAAATAAAATTTTGTCTCACTTGAGACAATTTCTATCAAAACAAATTACGTATCGCTCGAGACAATTCTCCCTTGAGATGCAAATTTTGAAAACGAAGTTGATCTCACTTGAGATTGTTTTTCTTAAAACAAACTTTGTCTCACTTGAGACAATTTTTACTCGAAAGAAGATATTTCATTTCACTCAAGATTGTTTTTAAAGAAGATTTTGTCTTGCTTGAGATAGTTTCCCTCGAAACAGAAAGTTTTGTCTCTCTTGAGACAATTTCCCTCGAAACATAAACTTTGTCTCCTTTGAGACAATTTCTCTTGAAATATAAACTTAGTCTCCCTTGAGACAATTTCTTTTGAAACATAAACTTTGAAAACATTTCCCTTGAAACGAATTTTGTCTTTCTTGAGATAGTTTCGTTGAAACGAATTTTGTCTCTCTTGAGATATTTTCCCTTGAAATAAATTTTATCTCCATTGAGACAATTTCTCTTGAAACATAAACTTTGAAAATGTTTCCCTTGAAACGAGTTTTATCTCTCTTGAGACAGTTTCCCTTCAAACACCCACATTTGAGACATTTTCTCTTGAAACATGTTTTGTTCCCCTCAAGACAGTTTCTTATGAAACACCAAACTTTGATATTGTTTCCCTTGAAACAAGTTTTAGTTTCTTTGAGATCTTTTCTCATGAAACAACAACCAAACTTTGAGATGTTTCTCTTGAAACAAATCGTATTTTCTTTGAGATCGTTTATCATGAAACAAAAAATATCTTTGAGATTGTTTCCCTTGAAACAAATTTTATCTCTTTTGAGAAGCTTCTCTTGAAGCATCATCTGTGAGTCAGTTTCTCTTAAAATCGTGTTATCATCCCTAATGATGGCCTGTCGTCCTCATCACGTAGGAACAGTGTCATTACCCGACCTAATCTCCTCATCACTTAGGAGCCGTGTCAACCACAGATAACCAGACATCCTCATCACGTAGGAACCGTGTTATCACCCTTAGATGGCATGTCATCCTCATCACGTAGGAACCGTGTCATCAACCGACCTGATCTCTTCATCACGTAGGAGCCGTGTCAACCCCAGATAACCAGCAATCCTCATCACGTAGGAACCGTGTTATTACCCTTAGATGACTTGTCGTCCTCATCACGTAGGAACCATGTCATCACCCGACCTGATCTCCTCATCACGTAGGAGCTGTGTCAACCCCAGATAACCAACCGTCCTCATCACGTAGGAATCGTGTTATCACTCTTAGATGACCTGCGTCCTCATCACGTAGGAACTGTGTCATCACCCGACCTGATATCTTCATCACGTAGGAGTCGTGTCAACTGTTAGATGACCAGAACTCTTCATCACGTATGAGTCGTGTCGTCCCCACAACACAAACATATAAAGTCTCCGAAACAAGAAAGCGAATCGGACAAAAATTGTTTGTCTTTTTCGTCTTTGCCATATTCTTGTTAATATAAGAATGTGCAAAGAGGGGTGGCTGTAGACACACGTTTTTGTCCATGTCAAAAAAATAATAATAATAATATTATTATTATTATTACCCTACCCACTCAACTTTCCACCATACCTAAAAAAACCCATTACCATTATCCACCAAATCATCCACTAAATATTAAAAATATACCCCACTATACCCACTAAAACCATATTATTCTCCACTCAAAAAGACCCATAAAATGACATGTAATCACCATTGAAAAATGAGAAGCCATACGTGGGGGAGAGCCATACGTGAGAGAGAGATAAGAAAATTAAAGGAAGAAATAGAAAGAAAAAAAAAGAGAAAATGGTCTTGAATTCTGCCGGATTTTCATCGGTGATCGAGATCTCCGATCAACGTTCCGAATGGTGAAAAGTTACGCAAGGCCAACATGAACAAGATATTGAAAAATCGGAACGATCGGACGGTGGACGGCGACGGATCGGAGAAAATAAATTTGAATGGTTTTTGGCCTTTTTACGACAAACAGAGTCGATTCATGCAAAACCGACTCTAGATCCAAGATTAGGAGGTCAAAACAGACTTCCCGGTGAAATTTGGCAGCCAACAACCTACGGTGGCGGTGGTGGCGCGGCGACGGTGGCCGATGACTCTTTTTATGATGATGTTATGTATTTTTGGTATAATTTTTGTTTAGTCCATGAACTTTTATGCATGTTTTCCATTCAGCATATGTATATATATGTTTTCCTAATTTTAACACTTTAGTTTATGTTATTTTATTTTAGTCACTTAAGTTTCTGTTTTTACTATTTATGTCCTTTAAATTTCCGTTTTAACTGTTTTAGTCTTTTAAGTTTCTGTTCTTACCATTTTTAATCTTTTAAGTTCATGTTTTTGCTAGATCTATGATTCAAGTAAAATAGTTTCTTTAATTAATTAATTTAAAGCAAGTTAATTAATATTTAATAAATTGATCATATTTTAACTTGATATTTGATTCAGGATTTCCTCCATTAAGATACGTGTAAAAGAACAAAAGCTCTCGCCTTTGCAGTACTCAAACTGGATTAATCGATCAATAGATCAGATACCAGTGATTATTTAAAAAAACAAAAGCTCTACTTTATTGATCTAAATGTAACGCTGCATAAAGCCATAGCCATCGTGAAGCAAAGTATTATTCTAGATTTAATATTTTTGTTCATAAATTATTTACTCGCGTGAAACATAAAATAGGCTGATATCATAAGTAAGTTACTAAAATTTATCAATTTTTTATTTGAATATGTAAAGTATTTTTATCAAAATAAGTATTTAAAGTTGTATTTTCTTGTTAAAATAGATACTTAAAGTATTTGATCTTTTTCATATAAATTTTAAAAAATTGACACGTGTTATTAATTAAAGAGTACTTTAGATACTTAGATGAAAAAGACTTAATATATTACGTATCTATTTTGATCAAAAAAATACTTTAAGTACCTATTTTGATAAAAAAAAAGATCTACCTATTTTAACCAAAACGATAACCTTTAAATATTTACTTTGATAAAAAAATGATATACTTTAAATACTTACTTGATATAAACCTATAAAATAATACATAATACATGTACTGATACAAGGTTTACAAATTATAAAAAAAACAAACTACTTTATACAATATGCTTGATTATATCATCTTTGTCTGTGTTGGTATCGTATTGCTGATGATCAAATATCAACAGTTTAAGCTCTCCTCCTCGGTAACATCGTCATGCTTTTAAACACTATATATATAGCTTTTGAGTAATACTGAATCAACACACAACTGTTCTATTCTGCTCTGTTTTCTTTCTTCTTTATAAAAACTCTGACAAATTTTGAATTATTTGTGTCCAGTTTTTAATGTATTTCAGCAGGATGATTGGTATGGACAATGAGGAAAAAGGCACCGATGATAAATGCTATCAGGAACTGTGAAAATGTTATGAAATTAGTAGGAGAAAAGGTTAACCGATCAAACCAGAAATCAACATGTATTACTTTTCGGTGTATTTACCAAGGCATTTTAGAACAGAATCACGACGTGTCCTACAACAACATAGTAAAACAGAGCTATGTATAGTATAAAGTTCACTAGACGTAAATTAGGATGGGCGGAACAATCATACTTTTAAAAATTTCAAAATCTCATATAATTGAAATTTTCTTTATATATTTTTGTTAATAATCAATTTTGGTCACACTAAAATTTTATAGACTTCGTCCGTTCATGGCCAGCATAAATTGGTTTGTGACCAAACACCACACCAAATACTTTAACTCCTTTTTCTATTTTGACACGATACTTAACACTGCCGGCAGGTTCTTTGTCCATGTAAAACGCAACTCTATCACCGATACAAAGCTGTTTGCTGCAAACGAACTCTCGCCATCCCTTGGTAAGAACCGGCTTCGGGTACTTTTTGTTCGTTTTACGAGTGTAGATTCGGAACTTCCAAACATGACCGCACTCGTCTCGCACTTGAAAATCAACCATGTGCCTGTCGCCACTTAAAGGAGGGAAACACTTGAGGGACTTGCTCGGGAGGGTCATTCGCTTCTCGATATCGGTCTTCTTAAGATTCTTTAACACGATTGGTGCCATTGTTGGAGGAGGAGGACAATTTGCTTATGTTTTGCCTTTTGTTACTTTAGCTGGAGATAAACGATGGGGCTTAATATAGAGAGAAAGCGCCTGAAAATGATGAAAATATTGGGCAGTCGGCAGTGGGTAGCGCGGTTTTGCTACGGTTTCTGGGAGTGGCTCGCGTTTCTCTCTTCTTTTTCGCTATTCACTAGTCAACATCTTGAAGTGCTAAGTTTTGAGATATTGGTTTTTGGTTCTTTACTATGATAACATCTTGAGACATGGGATCAGGGATCTAAATGCGTCGTATCAGATTAAATTTTGAGTTATTTGAATTTTATCTGAATATAAACTAAATTTTATAATTTAAATTCAATTTTTCAAAAATTATTTTTTTAGGCCAAACTATATGTGTAGTATCTCAACTATCACTTTTGTTATGTTTTGATCACTTAACTATATTTTGTTTTAAAATCATACCTAATGTTACGTTTTTGTTTCATTTTGGTCACCAACCGTTAAAAATTAATGGTAATGTTGATGTGTCACCATAAGTTAATGTCACATCAACATTGAAAATTTTTAAAAATGTCACGTGAACAGTTCTACTTTTTTTTTAACCGTAAGTACGTGGGGAAACTTATTGTATTATTTCTCAATCACATGACTTTACCCCTTTTTTAATAGTAGGAAGAAAAAAAAAAAGAAAATTCCAAACTTGGGACCAAACTTGTGATATGTAGCGAGATATGGAGTTAGATTGAGTTGTAAGAATGTTATATCGCGCGATGTTGGCGAAAAGATAAGCCGATAGCGTTTGAAAAACAAAGCAATGTGTTATTTCTGGATCGCACGGCCATAGAGGTACCGCGCGAGTGCACGCAGTTGCTTTATTCTCTTGTTTTCTTATTGCGTTATATCCAATAAATAACAATGAACACATTTATGAGCCACGACAAGTAGAGCAGAACATTTGTCAGTTTAAACTGATAAAATCCACACAACTACTATTAGGGATGGGTATGGGCCGGATTTTTGTCCACCCGATCCAACTCGAGAGCAATGATTCCTCTCCCGAGATCTGACTCGACCCACATGAAATAAGATTTCACCCGACCCAAACTCGATCCGATATATAACTTAAAAAATCGACCCGACCTGAAATAATAAAAAATATTATTTTTATTCAATAAAAACGACTTAATTGAAAAAAAATATTTAGAGGAAAATTATTGTAATTATTCCTAAATATATAAGATAAATTTTTCCCAGATCAGATCGGGTATTTTTCACCCTAAACTCAAACCCGACCCGATTTTTTAAAAAAAAAACGACTCGATTGGGTCAGGTCAGATCAGAACCCTTCGGGTTCGGGTCTCATACCCATCCCTAACTACTATATTCAATTAAAAAAAGAGATGCTTGTTAGGGTTCTATCATGATGTGGATTTACAAAAAAAGTTTTAAGAGTTACCATGGTTTTTCACTGACCATCTTTCGATCATGCATGAAATTGACGTTAGTGCATATGGATCTCGAGGAAGGGTGGAAATTAGGGATACTTTCAGTACGATATATATTGATGCTCTGTGTATATATGCAAGGCATATTAGCCAGAATTACAAGTGTCTACAAGTTGAAACCAAACTCAACAGAGGGTTTGTTTCTCATGTTATATATAAAACATACACTAAACTATGCTAGCAGTGAATTGGCTTGTGACCAAATACCACACCAAATACTTTAACTTCCTTCTCCACTTCCACATTATACTTAACACAGTCGGCTGCTTTGTTGTCCATGAAAAACGCAACTAGATCACGGTTTAATTATGTAATTATGTAACATGTTTTTTATTATAAATAGAGATGTAACCTAAACCTATGAGACATTAAATAAAATTTCTAGTG
Organism: Hibiscus syriacus; assembly: GCF_006381635.1. Lineage (NCBI taxonomy): Eukaryota > Viridiplantae > Streptophyta > Magnoliopsida > Malvales > Malvaceae > Hibiscus > Hibiscus syriacus. The sequence continues at coordinate 5,137,275 of NW_024062795.1, forward strand.
CCGCCTAGACACCGAGGACGTAAGCACATTGCCGAACCTCGTTAAAATTCTTGTGTTCTTTCGTTTACTTTTCCCGATTCTTCAACAATTGGTATCAGATGTCAGGAACAAAATTCGAAGTTGCAAAATTCGATGGTCAGGGTAACTTTGGATTATGGCAAACGAGGGTGAAGGATCTGTTGGCGCAGCAGGGGATCCTGAAGGCTTTGCGACCTACAAAGCCTGTGTCGATGAAGGAGGACGATTGGGAAGAATTGCAACAGCGAGCGGCAGGAACCATACGATTATGCTTGGCGGACAAGGTTATGTATCACGTCATGCATCTGTCGTCTCCAGACGAAATTTGGAGGAAGTTGGAAAGTCAGTTTATGTCCAAATCTTTAGCGACAAAATTATATCTAAAGCAGTGGTTGTATGGGCTGAAGATGCAGGATGGTCATGATTTGATGCAACACGTGAATGTCTTCAATCAAATCATTTCTGATTTGGCTAGGCTTGATGTGAAAATTGAGGATGAAGACAGAGCGATGATTCTGTTGTGTTTGTTTCCTCCCTCTTACGAACACAAGGTGACTACTCTTACATATGGGAAAGAGACTATCAATGTTGAGGAGATTACTGCAATCTTGTTGGCTCACAACCAGTGGAAGCAGAAGGCAGGGTCTGGCAAGTGGAATTCCAGATCCAAATCTAGGGATAAGAAGACAATTCACTGTTACAAGTGCAAAGACGCGGGACATATGAAGCGAGACTGTCCGAAGTTGAAAAAGAAGACTGATGAGAAGCGTGATGATTCATCCAAGTCTGTGAATGTGGTCGAGGATGACAATTTTGATTGCAGTGAGGGTGATATGCTCTCTATTTCAACGACTCAATTGACGGATGTTTGGATTCTTGATTCTGGATGTTCCTATCACATCACGCCAAATAGGGAATGTTTTTCGAAATACAAGTCGGTTAATTATGGTTCTGTTTATTTGGGTGATGATCGATGTTGCAATATTGTTGGTATTGGTGATGTCAGAATTAAGATGTATGACGGCTCTGTTCAGACGTTGAGTGGTGTTCAACATATCCCATATTTGAAGAAGAATTTGATTTCTTTGGGCACTTTGCACAAGAATGGTTTTATCCCTAAGGCTGATGAGGATAGGGAGACCATTCGGATTGTTAAAGGAGCTTTGATTGTGATGAAAGGAAAGATGACGACGGAGAATATTTACATATTGTTAGGGAGTACCGTTGTAGGTGGAGTTCATTCTATTGAGTCCTGTGATGATACTACAAAACTGTGGCATATGCGTCTTGCTCATCTTAGTGAACGTGGTATGGCAGAATTACACAAAATAAATTTGTTGCATGGTGTCAAAAGTTGTAAGCTCGATTTTTGCAAGTATTGTGTTCTTGGTAAACAGACTAAAGTCCGTTTCAAGACTGCGAAGCACACAACTCAAGCGATTCTTGATTATGCACACTCTGATGTATGGGGGCCTTCCACGACATCGTCTCTGGGTGGATATAGGTATTATGTTACTTTTATTGACGATTTTTCACGGAAAGTTTGAGTGTATTTTTTGAAACAGAAGTCAGACGCTTTTGAGAAGTTCAAGCTATGGAAAGCTGAGGTAGAAAACCAAACAGGACAAAAAATCAAGTGTTTACGGTCTGACAGTGGTACGGAGTACACAGATTCACAATTCTTACACTTCTGTAAGGAGCACGAGATTAAGAGACATTTTACAGTGCGCAAGACACCACAACAGAATGGTGTTGCGGAACGGATGAACATGTCATTGAATGAAAGAGCCAGATGTTTGCGGTTGAATGTGGGGCTTCCCAAACACTTCTGGGCCGAGGCTGTTATTGTAACATCTTCAATACCGGGTTAGTGACCAAATTGTAAAATTTCAGGAATTGGTGATTAAAGTGGGATAATTGAATAATTTAATTATTTATTGGAAAAATGATGAAGGTTATTAGTAATTATTGAATTAAGTAAAGGATAAAATAGTCATTTGACATGGAAGATTTTTATTTTTCCTTTATTAGATAAGGACGCCACGTGGAAGAGAAAAGAAGGCAAAATAAATTTCCAGAGTTCTCTTCTTATTCTTCAGCCGTGAGTCACCATGGCAAAGGTGAGTTTTGTGGTTAGTTGATTATTTGTTAAAATAAAAGTTGGTTTATGGTTATTAGATGATAACTAAGCTTAAGGAAAGCTTAAGTTATCTTAAAATCAAAGTATGATGGAGTTAGGAGGGATTAAAGATTTGAGGTTCTTGGGTGAAATCTTGAAATAGAGTTCATAACTAGAGTTGGAAGTTAAATTTGACTTGTCAATGGCCTAATTAAGAAGTTAGAAGTCATAGAATTGGAATTAAAACCTATTGCAAAGTTGGTTTAATTCTTGAGTTACATATGAGGAAAAGAATTTTGAAGTTAAAGATGATTTATATGGATATAAATTGGTTTAAGCATGTGTATATGAGTTAAGAACATGAAAGGGGTTGAAAGATGAAGCATTTGAGTTGATTTGAGTTGATTTTCGGGCTTAAAAATGAATTTTGGGCTATGTGCATCGATGCACATTCGAGGTGCACCGATGCATCAAGGGTAAATTTCCAGAAATTGTTCAGAGTGTATCGATGCACAGGAAGTGCATCGACGCACCCATTAAAAATAGAAACATCGAATGCAATTAGTGCATCGATGCATAAGGAGTGTATCGATGCACATGTTAAGGGATGCATCGATACACTGTAGAATGCATCGATGCACTTCAAGGGAAATAGAATTATACCTTTCTTTTGGTCTAAGAAATGATATATTAGTGTATATCAATTGGATACAAATATGTATCAATGTATGATTATATAGATATCGAGCACGAACAAGTCCCAGAGCGATTATCAAGTTATGATTCGATCGCCAGAGAGGAAATTATAAAAATGGATTGGAACTTAATGAGGCCAAGGTGACTGCGTATTATTTTATATATGATGTTTAATGGGAAATAAGACTTGTGACAAGTCTAATTTCTATAGTATTGTGCATGAAGCATGAACATGAACATGTGTTTGTTATGAGTGTCTGAGTTATATGTTATGGTATGTGTTGACATGTTATTGTATATGTATTTCATGGTTGATATGAATATATTCTATGTTATGATGATATGATAAGAAATTATATGAATATAAAAGAGAAGTTATGTGATAAGATCTTTGAGATATAGAAAAATGGAATATAAGATTATGCGAATACATGATATGTGATAAATTAGGTAATAATATGGGAATATGGTAAAAAGCGAGTTTAGAAGAAATGATGGGAATGAAGTACTCAAGTGTAAAGGTTATATAAACAATAAGAATGTGAGTTGGGTAAGTGAATAGTGGTATGAACATTTATTTGAAATAGTAAAATAGAATTATATCATTGAATGAGAATTGAAACAAGATAGATAATATTGACCTATATGATGATATGAGACTTGAACATAAGTGATAATAGGAACATATAAGATGAGTTAGATGGGAAAGATACATATGCTTCAATAGAATTATGATATATGGGTTGTATGATGGAAATCCATGTAATCATATTAGAAAGTTATAGGTACTATATGAATTGAATTAGGTAAATAGATTAGATTAGTATATAAATGAAATAATAGAAGTGACATATGTTTATGAGTGTGACAGATGTGATATGATCTAGGTGAATATCATAGAATGAGGTATAAGCTATATGATATGAGATAAGTTATTTTATACATATATGATATAAGCTATTAATCAGGACATATGAGATTATGAGAAGGAGAATATAAATGATGTGAATACAAGTATAGGAAAATGATATATATATATATATATATATATGAAGATGAATTATATGAATACACATTTAGATGATGAAATGATGGATTATATGAACATGAAAATATCTATATATATATAGGATAAGACATAAAAATAAGATATAAGCAATGTGACAAGGAATGTGAAATAGTATGAAAAGTGAATATGAGCTACGTGATATGTGAAAGTGATTTACGTGTTTATATGTATATGTGATTCAACTTATGTGACATAATCTACGTGCTATGTGAAAGTGAACTACGTGTTTATATGAAAATGTGAAATGACATAAATGATTATGCCCATGTTATGTGTCATGAGAGCTAGGGTATAGTTGGCATGCCAAGAGTCGAGGGTCTATGCGGTCCTTCGGGACATATATGTTTTCTTTGGAACATATGTGAGGTCTTTTGAGACACATACTTGATCCTTGGCATATGTATATGATTCTTAAGGAATGATATGTGGTCTTTAGGGACAACCTTATATGGCACTTCGGTGCATTTCTATGCGGTACTACGGTGCAATTCTACATGGCACTTCGGTGCATTTATACGAGCTGTGGTGACAGCATTAGTGCACAACCTATATAGACTCATATATCTATAGTTCTCACATGTGTATATGGGCTAATAAGAAAAAAAACAAATATATTACATGTGATTTGTATGCTTTTGTGATATGAATGGTATTATATGATGTATATGATGATATGTGGATTGTATGATTAAATGAGGCAAATGTTGGTTAAAATGCTAGGTATAAGAGGATATGTATTAAGTGATATAAATGATAATAATATTGATAATGAAATAAGGCTAAAGATGGAAATGATGAGTGATGAATATATATGTGTATATGTTTTTATATGTAATTATATATATTGCATATGTGTTATAGGGATTTGTTACATGAATAAGGGTATGAGTGATAGTAATAATTGTTCATGCATGATTACAAGCTATAGTTATATTTTATGTTTATTGCCTCACTAAGTCATCGACTTAGCGTGTGATTATTTCACACGTAGGTTACCGAAGTGAGAAGAGTAAAGAGCAATGTGGAGCAAGATAGGTCAGTTCTCCTTACCAAAGGTCAGATCAGAAGAAAGGTGAATAATATGTATTTTAATACATAAAGTTCTAGTTGGTGTATTTAAAATAACATATTGTATAAGCTCAGAATAGTTCGATAAAGGTTTTGAATAAGTTATATGTAATAATAAATTTTAATTACTCACTATTTTATACAAGTAAAGGTTTTTGAAAAGTCAATGTGACACTTCGGACTCGGATCTGGGTCGGATACGGGTTGGGGGTGTTACAGTTAACATGGCGTGTTATCTTATCAACAGATCGCCAAGGGCATCATTGGCTGGGAAAGTTGTATAAGAGGTATGGACTGGTCATGATGTTAGTTTTGATAACTTACGGATTTTTGGTTGTCCTGCTTATGTGCATGTACCTGCTGATGAGAGATCCAAACTTGATGCAAAATCGAATGAGTGCATTTTTCTTGGTTACAAGAAAGGTGTCAAAGGATTCAAGTTCTGGGATCCAATTGCGAAGAAAATTGTGATCAATAGAGATGTTGTTTTTTATGAATAATCCATGTTGTAGCAGAAGAAAGACACAACAGTGGTGGATTTCGAGCTGTTTCCAGTTGAGAAACCAGAAACTTCTCAACCGACTTCTGGTGGTTCCGCTACGGATGATTTACAGGATTATAGTCTCGCCAGAGACAGGGTGAGATGGACGAATATAAAGCCCCCGAGTAGATTGGGTTTTGAAGACTTGGTCTCTTTTGCACTTACTGTTAGCAGTGATGATCCGGTTCTTTTCATTATGTCGTTACTAGTCAGGAAAACGACAAGTGGATGGTTGCCATGGTTGAGAAGATAGAGTCTTTGAATCACAATCGTACATGGGAGTTAGTTCTCCTTCTTGAGGGTAAGAAGTCAATTGGTTGCAAATGGGTGTATAAGAAGAAACCAATAGTAACAGAAAAAAAGGAGGAGAAGTTCAAGGCTCACTTGGTAGCAAAGGGTTTTTCACAGAAGAAAGGAGTTGATTATGATGAAATCTTTTCTCTTGTGGTCAGGCACACTTCAATCCGAGCAGTACTTGCATTGGTGGCTAGTTGGGATTTGCATTTAGAGCAGATGGATGTTAAAACTGTTTTTTTTTCATGGTGATTTAGAGGAGCAGATCTACATGCGATAGCCTGAAGGTTTCACTCAACTTGGAAACGAGCATTTAGTTTGTAGATTGAAGAAATCTTTGTACGGGTTGAAACAGTCTCTGAGACAGTGGTATAAACGGTTTGACTCATATATGATCAAGATTGGCTACAACCGATGTGAGTATGATTGTTATGTCTATGTTAAGAGCCTTGATGATGGTTCTTTTATTTTTCTGTTATTGTATGTTGATGATATGTTGATTGCTGCGAAAAACATGGATGATGTTATTGGTTTGAAAACCTTATTGAGTCAGGAATTTGATATGAAAGATTTAGGTGATGCAAAGAAAATTATTGGAATGGAAATTTGCAGGGACAAAGACTCAAGGAAACTGTGGCTATCTCAACAGGGTTATATTGAGAAAATGCTAGAAAGGTTTGCGATGAGCAGCGCAAAACCAATTAACACTCCATTGGCGAATCACTTTAAGCTCTCATTAGAACAGTGCCCGAAGACAGATAAGGAAGCTGAAGATATGGCAAAGGTTTCGTATTCTAATGTTGTTGGCTGCTTGATGTATGCAATGGTATGTACTCGTCCTGATTTAGCTCATGTTGTTAGTCAAGTTTGTAAGTACATGTCTAAACCTGGTAAGCAACATTGGGAAGCAGTCAAGTGGATTTTTTGGTACTTAAAGGGTACTGTGGGACATGGAATTGTTTTTGGTAGTCAGCGGGATAATCCTTTGGTTGTAGGATATGTGGATTCAGACTATTCAGGTGACTTGGATAATAGAAGATCTACGGCAGGGTATGTGTTTACTCTTGGTGGAGGGCCTATTTGTTGGAAGTCTATTGTTCAATATGTTGTGGCACTATCTACAACTGAAGTTGAATACATGGCAGCAGCTGAAGCTGCAAAAGAAGCTTTATGGGTTACTGGTTTAGTGAAGGAGTTGAGCGTTCAACAAGGTGGAGTTCAGTTGTTTTGTGATAATCAAAGTGCTATTCACTTGGCTAAAAATCAGGTGTATCGTGCTATAACTAAACATATTGATGTAAGGTTCCACAAGATCAGAGAGTTGGTTGCATCTGGAGAGGTTTTGTTTCAGAAGGTACATACTGATGAGAATGCCGTTGATATGTTCACCAAGCCAGTTACGACAAACAAGTTCAAGCATTGCTTGGACTTGTTGAATGTTTTGAGTTGTTAAAGAAGTAAGGTTACTCAACCCACATTGAAGTTTCCAAGGGGCAGGATATTCGCCAAGGTGGAGATTTGTAAGGTATGGCTCATAAATGTACCAAGTTTTTTATTATAAATAGAGATGTAACCTAAACCTATGAGACATTGAATAAAATTTCTAGCGCCGCCTAGGCACCGAGGACGTAAGCACATTGCCGAACCTCGTTAAAATTCTTGTGTTTTTTCATTTACTTTGCCCGATTCTTCAACAATCATCGATACCGATCTGTTTGGTGCAAACGAACTCTCGCCATCCCTTGGTAAGAACCGGCTTTGGGTACTTTTTGTTCGTTTTACGAGTGTAGATTTGGAACTTCCAAATACGACCGCAATCGTCTCGCACTTGAAAATCGACCATATGCTTGTTTCCACTTAAAGGAGGGAAACACTTGAGGGACTTGCTCGGAAGGGTCATTCGCTTCTCAATATCTGTCTTCTTAAGATTCTTTAACGCGATTGGTGCCATTGATGAAATAGGGTGTTAAAAGTTTATTGTACGTTTGGTAGAGAAACGATGGGTCTGGAAATATATAGAGAGAAGAACAAGAGTGGCTCAAGGACTAAAGTTGCCTACTATTTTTCTTCCACGGATTTTCCTTCCCAACCGCGCGGTTTCTATTTTATGTTGTTGTGAATCGAATGTCTTATTGTGAAGTAGCGCGATCTTACTGCAGTTTCTGATTGTGACGCGCTTTTGTTTTCTTTTTATAAGCTCCAAATACGTCATTATTTAAAAAATGTTGAAGTTACAAGTTCCCCGCCCAAACAAATTATATTTAACCTTCCAATGACGTCGATGATCACAAGTTTAGATGCTTCTCAAACGTGGGACCAAACTTGTCGTGTCTTAATTCAATTCTAGCAATGAACTCGCGCAATGTTTGCCAAAAAGAAGCCCTCATATTGCGCTTAAGTGCGTTCCAAAGACAAAACAAATCTTAATTATCAATACATCTGATTTAGATGGTTAATCAAAAAATATTGTACCGGTTATACTAAAACAAACTAGGGTAGATTATAATGATAGTCCCTACTTTTAGATTAATTTCACATCAGTTACTAGACTTTTAAAAAATTTATTATGATCACTAAACATTTAATTTATTTTTATTACATGCATAACAGCTAATTGTTGTCCAGAAAACTTGAATTGACAACAAAAAAATTAAGGTATTAAATTGACAGTTGTCATAAATGTCAAGTTTTAGATGAATAAAATGGCCGTCGGTCAATATCAATTTTTAATAGTGAAAATATTTTATTTGATTAAAAGATTAACATGTTCTAATTTTAAGTTGATTCTGCGATTTACAATAGACAAATTTAAAAGTTTACACTTTTGGTTGTAAAACAATCATAAGATGACATTCATAATAATAGTTGATGATGAATAATGAGAGTCCCAATGCATTACCTACATATTTAGAAATAACATGCTTTTTTAAATGTTGTTGCAAAGAGCTTAATTCATGACCTGGTGACGAAAGGAGATATGGTGAAATGAAACAACGCTATTTAGAAGAAAGAAGACAAAAACAAATATGCTGTATCCATCGATGTACAAAGCAAAAGATGTCGCAAAAGTTGTCATAATTCATTTTATTAATGAAAAAATTACAGGAACAAAAGCAACTGGAAATGACATCGCGATGCGATAGGCGTACCGCACGAGTGCGCGCGTGGTTTCTTTATTTTTCCGTCTTCTTTTGCTAGACCAATCACGCTGACGCACCGAGTCAATGCCCGATAAATAACACATTAAGGAGTCACCGCGGGACAAGAATAATAAAAACATGTGTGAGAATGGCGTCATCTCCTAGATAAGTATGAAACTAGAATCTAATAAGTTTTTGATACGATTCGATTTTATCCTATCAGATTTTTGAAAAATTCGAATTTAGATCTGGTCCGACTCATGCCCATGTTTACTCATCTCTATTACAAAATTATCTAATGTAGAAAAGAAAACGTCGCTTTCCAATTCTACTTTAACTTCTTCTATACAATTTTTTTTATTAATTTAGAGTAATTAAAAGGTAGTATTTATTCTAAGGTAAATATCATACTCATAACATTTCTGATATTCGAACACGAGACTTCAAAAAATAACAACAAATCATTTACCACTGAAGTCGTTTGAGTTTACACCTCCTACACAAATTAGATCTCATAAATAAAATACTTATCATGGAGCTATCATTAAGTATGGACATGGGTCGGGTCGGATTTTCGGTCAACCCGATCCGATTTGAAAATTATACAACATTCACACGAACTCAACCTGACTTTTTGAGATAAAATTCGAACTCGACCTGAAATAATATATTTATTAAAAATTATTTTTATTCGATAAAAATAAGAATTTAATTGAAAAAATAATATATAGAGGAACATTATTCTAATTATCCCTAAATATAAAGGTAAAATTATATATTTTTCTCGCATCAAATCACATATTTTTTACTTTAAATTTAAACCCAATTCGATCGAAACACAATTTGCAAAAAAACTCGATCTGAACTCAAATTTTTTAAATGTCCATCCCTAGCTATCACACGTACCTTTAGCGAGCACTGTGATAAAATCTAACAATCGCGCGTTCTCAACATTGGACTAATTAATTATTTAATATAACATCATCTCATATTATAATTTTTGTATAGTAAAGGAGGTTGAGGCGGCCATTACATTATCGCTTTATATAGAGATCATCTTTATATATTCGTATTTCATAAGCACTCAAAAAATTTAAAAAATTTAAAAAATTTTAAACCTTCGACATTTAGGGGTTTCGAAGAACATACAAAATAATTTCAGAAAAGATATATTGAATATCTAATATTCTTAAAAAACAATTAATTGATATGATCTTTAATAACTACATGTAATCTATCATAATCAAATTTATCAACTAATTTGATCTTATTCATCTAATTTGATATCATATAAAAAATTATAATGATTCAACGACTAACACACGTGAAAACCTATTATAAAACATCTTAATTAAAATTGAAAGACAAAATATGATCTTAATAAAATCATCTTACCCTCATTCATCGTTATTCTATCTCTTTATGAGGATAAAATATTTTAGCATTGATTAATGATCAATCCACCACCAATTATAAGATGACGTTTGATTGTCATGAATCCTTTGGAATTAAAGAGAATTGGAATTCAATTCCACCATTTTCTCATGTTTGGTTCAAGTTTTCCAAGGGAATTGGAATTCCGCATGGCTTCAACTTTCCATCAAATGAGGGAAAGTGAATTGATATTTGACCATACTACCCTCATCAATCTTTTGGTAACTTATTCATATATTGAATAAAATTATTTTTTTATTATTTCGGGTCGGGTTTCTAATTTATATATTCGGGTCGGGTCGGTTTTTTTAAGTGTGATATTCGGGTCGGGTCGAGTTCGGGTTTAGGGTGAAAAATACTGACCCGAAAATATATATAATTTTACTTTATATATTTAGGAATAATTACAATAATACCCCTCTATATATAATTTTTTTCAATTAAGTCAATGTTTTTATTGAAAAATAATAATTTTTTATTATTTCGGGTCGGGTCGGATTTCTAATTCATATATTCGGGTCGGGTCGGGTGAAACTTTATTTTGGTAGGGTCGGGTTCGGGTTTAAGGTGAAAAATACCCGACCCGACCCAAAAAATATATAATTTTACCTTATATATTTAGGAATAATTATAATAATACCCCTATATATATATATATATATTTCCAATTAAGTCACTGTTTTTATTGAATAAAAATAATTTTTTTATTATTTCGGGTCGGGTTTCTAATTCATATATTCGGGTCGGGTCGGGTGAAACTTTATTTTGGTCGGGTCGGGTCTCGGATGGAGGTTCCCTTGTTCTCGGGTCGGGTCGGGTCAGGTGGACCAAAAACCCGACCCAACCCGACCCATGACCATCCCTAATTTGGATAATTTAACTTGTGATATTTATTAGCATGATTTTTATAATTTATTGAAATGAATAATCAATCAATAAAATTAAAATTTATTTTTTAAAATTTTTTATAATATATTGCTACATGTAATTTATAAAACAAACTAAAATTAAGCAAAAAAACAAGAAGGGCAATCATGTCATTTTACATTACTGAAATCAAATTCATCTGACATGTCTGCAAACCAAACAAAATATGGAATTGGATTCCAATTCAATTTCTTGCCAACCAAACAGAATATGGAATTAGATGTCAATTCCTGACAGATTCTAATTCCCTCAGAAACATTCCAACGAACCAAACGTTACCTAAGTCTCTGTTCAAATTGAAAAGAAAGAACCGTATGTAATTATCACAATCAACCTATTACAATAAACTACATTATTATAGTGATATTTTTTATTAATTATATAAATTAATCATATAGCGTCACAAGTTTATAAATATAAAAAATTCTTAAAAATATAAAAAAGTTTAAAATATTATGTGGTGTGACAAAGCCATATCCATACAAGTCAAGTGGGGCCGTTCTAGCTGAAAGGAAAAAAAAGTGCGGCATTTTTTTTCCTTCTTAATTTCTTCGAACGCTGTCGCGCGATCGCCTCTATTTAGCGAATGATGGCCAAAATATCAAGCAACACCCTTGGTTTTAGAGATCAAACACTTAAATTTAAAAGAAATGCTAGTAAGAGAAGATCGACAGATCAAGCTAAAATGCTATCAACGATGTGAAAAATTTCTGGGTAATCAAACTGTCACGGTAAGAGGAGAAGCTATAAGAATCGGAGTAAGAGAATTGGGGAAATCAGAAAAAGGGTTAGAGATTTAAAATTGGGACTGGACCTAACACGTTTTACAGCTCACTAAGGATAATAAACATCTTGCTTAGCTGTGTAGGTGGTTATAATCAGTACAACAAGAACTGCCAGCTGTAGGGTAACTATGAGAACACTATAATTATATAAACCATGTACTAGAGGAGGAGAAAGTATACTTTGATTGAATGAATTCTAAGCTTCTTAAATCTATTCTTTTCTCTCCTTAATCTTAATTCTCTTAATTTTTTGTCTAAATTCCTTCTCTAATCTCCTAGGGTCATAACAACTGGTATTCAAAGCCATCATTTACTGGTAGCTTGAAGCAAAGAAACAAACCATGGCTGAATCTTCTGTTCTCTCTGCAATTCAAAACCAGATTGACGAATTATCAAAGCTGGTGAAGCAAGATCAGTATATGGAGACAAGGATTACAAAGAATAAGGGTTATTTCGAGCAGATTTTAAGGGTCTTGACAGGAAAGACGGTAGAGCAAGACCAAAACAGCCCTAAAACGGGGTCGTTACTTGCTGCAATTGAAGGCACAAATGATGGGTGTCAAGTGTTTGATAAAATGTCATCCATCACTAGTACTCAATACTTGGAAAGTGGTTCCGACCGTGAGTGGACTGAAGAACAAAAGCTGGAATGGATGATTACGCTTGATGCTTCGGGTTTTATTTCAATTATGCAACATGCTCGTAACCGTGCTTTGCGTGAGGAAGTTTACCGTCCTTATATAAAACGGGCATCAAGTGATGATTTGGATAATACACCAATCATCAATCATATATTGAAACTTCGGTTGGAGATGGCTAAGCTTCTCAATTACAATAATTATGCTGAGGTAAGCATAGCAACAAAAATGACAACTGTTGATAAAGCTGAGGAACTATTAGAAAAGCTTCGGAGTGCTTCGTGGAATGCTGCTGTCCAGGATTTTGAAGACTTAAAAAGTTTCTCCAAAAGTTAAGGTGATCCAGAAGCTGATAATTTGAGCCATTGAGACATGAGTTTCTGGAGTGAGAAGCTTTGTGAGTCAAAATACAACATCAATGAAGAAGAACTCCGACCATATTTCTCATTTTCAAGGGTTATGGATGGCCTTTTCAACCTTTCCAAGGTACTTTTTGAGATTGATATTGAACCAGCTGATGGTCTGGCTCCTGTCTGGAACAATGATGAGCGGTTCTACTGTGTCAAAAACTCTTCAGGTAGTCCAATTGCCTACTTTTATTTTGTTCCATACTCTCGTCCATCAGAGAAAAGAGGAGGTTCATGGATGGATGAGGTCGTTTCTCGAAGTCGAGTATTGTCACGTAATGGTACCACCTCAAGATTACCTATTGCCCACATGGTGTGTAATCAAACACCACCATTCGGGGACAAGCCAAGCCTCATGACATTCCGTGAAGTAGAAACTGTCTTCCATGAATTTGGCCATGCACTTCAACATATGCTGACTAAGCAAGATGAGGGTCCAGTAGCTGGCATTCGGGGAATTGAATGGGATGATGTTGAGTTGTCATCCCAGTTCATGGAAAATTAGTGTTATCACAGGGATACACTGATGAGCATTGCAAAACATTATCAAATAGGGGAGAGCCTGCCTGAAGAGGTATATTTGAAGCTTCTTGCTGAAAGGACTTTCTGTGTTGGTTCTCTAAGTCTTCGTCAGATTAAAATTGCTAGCCTGGATTTGGAGTTGCATACAAAATATATACCAGATGGGTCTGAATATGTTTATGATGTTGATCAGAGAGTTTCTAGAAAAACACAAGTAATCCCTCCATTGTCGGAAGATAGATTTCTTTGTGCTTTCAACAATATATTTGCAGGTGGATATGGTGTTGGATACTACAGTTACAAGTGGGCAGAAGTTTTGTCTGCAGATGTTTTCTCAGCTTTTGAGGATGTTGGATTAAAAGACAACAAGGCGGTTAAAGAAGCCGACCACAAGTTCCGAGAGACTATTCTTGCTCTTGCGGATATAAGATATGTTGTTGCGAATGTGTTAACGGATGCGACATCAGTTTTAGGCGGCGATGCAACGCTGCAAATTCTGTATGTGAAGCTATTAGAGGCAATATCTTGTTGTGGAAATGAACAAAGTGAATGGCATACAGCTGAGGCTGCTTTATTTTGCATTCGAGCTATATCAAGTTATGTGTCTATCGTTGAAACAAACGTAATGCCTCATGTTATGGATCTGCTTCCGAAACTGCTTCATCAGCCGCAGCTTCTCCCAACGGTTTGCTTAATAATTGGAGCATTTTCTAAGTGGCTTGATGCTGCATCAAATGGTTTCTCTAAGTTGCCTTTGGTGATTGATATTCTCATAAGTTGGGTGCGTAACTCTGAAGATTCTGCTGCAGCTGCTGCTTTGGCATTTAGACACTCTGTGATGATTGCAGTAAAAAGCTTTCTACATATTGTAAAGAGATTTTCCATATATACTATACAACAGTTAATGGCGAAGGTAGTTTTAAGGGCTCTGTTGAAGATTCATTACACTTAGTTGAAACTTTAAGCATGGTTATTACTGAACTTCCACCAGAGCCTGCTAAGGCTGCTTTGGAGGAACTATACGCATCATTTGTTACTCCTTTACAGGCAGTTATTAACCAAGGTCCAGAAGTTTTAGAGAAGAAACATGCTAGTGAATTAACAGTTCACATAGATTGATTTGCTTATATCTTCCGGTTTGTAAATCATCCTGAAGCAGTTGTTGATTCAGTTCACAGGCTTTGGCCAATATTCAAAGCCATTTTTGATCTTCGCGTTTGGGACATGAGGACCATGGAGTCTCTTTGCCATGCTTGCAAATATGTTGTGAGAACTTCTAGAAGGTTTATGGGAACAACAATTGGAGCAATGCTTGAAGAAATCCAAGGCATGTATCAACAACACCACCAGTTGTGCTTCCTTTATCTCTCTAGTGAAGTTATAAAGATATTTGGCTCTGACCCTTCTTGTGCAAGTTACCTAAAAAATATGACTGAAGTGCTCTTCAAGCACACAGCGTCCCTTCTCACGAGTATTAAAGAATTCACTACAAGACCAGACATCGCATATGATTATTTTCTACTGGCATCAAGATGCATTCGTTATTGTCCTCAATTATTTGTCCCTTCTGTTGTATTTCTGGCAAGGGCATTACCGAGGAAAGATAGAGGTATAAAGACAGAGGACATAATTTACTTGAAGTTTCAGTCTTACCATCAAACCTCAATTGCTCTTCGAAAGGGATTAAAGCTGGCAGCAAGGTTCTATGGTTCTATAATGCTCGACAAACGTCGGGAGCATGAACACAATCAAATACAGTGGATGAAATTAGGACTGGAAAATGTCACTGTGGTAAATTATATTGTACTTCCAGCACAATTCTCAGATTTTGATCCTTGGGGAAAAGTATCATTTCGTGGGGAGGGTATTGTCACTATCAGAGGAGAAACGATAAGAATCGGAGCAAGAGAATTGAGGAAATTAGAGAAAGGGTTAGAGATTTGGAATTGGGACTGAACCTAACACGTTTTCCAAACCACTAAGGATAATAAACATCTTGCTTAGCTGTGCAGGTGGTTATAATCAGTACAACAAGGACTGCCAGCTATAGGGTAACTATGGGAACACTGTAATTATATAAACCATGTACTAGAGGAGGAGAAAGTATACTTTGATTGAATGAATTCTAAGCTTCTTGAATCTATTCTTTTCTCTCCTTAATCTTAATTCTCTCAATTCTTCGTCTAAATTCGTTCTCTAGTCTCCTAGGGTCATAACACAAACTTAGACGATGTTGGGTTGGGAGGCAAAAATCCAGATTCAAAAACTCTTGGATTTAATATACTTAAGTGACAATGTTTGCTCCGCCGTTAACAAGGCCAAGTCCTTCAAAAGGGAATGCAGTGAGGTAGGGAAGCCGGTGAATCAGCTGTCTCAAACGATGAAGATTCTTCTTTGCTGCATCCGTTCAGCTCGAGCTCTACTTTACTTGCGCCCGCTTCATTGCATACTGCCCGAGGTCAAGCGTCACTTTGAGCTCGCCCTCTCCCTTGTTCACAAATGCAAGCAGCGGAACTTCATATGGCGGCTCTTCACCGGCAGCAATGGAATCCAATTCAGGGAGCTCTACAATTTTTTACATGATCCCATTGAGGATATGGAATGGTTGTTTTCTATATACGTCGCAGGCCGCCACGAAACGCCGTGCAAGAAGTCGCCGAAGTATCTGGTGTGGTCTTACATTGCTACCGTCAAAATGGGGCGTGAATTAGACGATCGGATCAAGGCGACGGATTCTCTGACGTTTCTCGCTCTAGAAAAAGATGAGTATAAGAACATTGTTTATTAAGAAGGTGAAGTACCTCCTTTACAAAAGCTTCTGAAAGAAAGCATTTCTTTAGACGCTCAAATCAAGGTTGCCAAAACACTTTGCCTTCTAGCTAATGAGAAGGGAAGGGAAATGGTGATCATGAAGGAAATGGTTTCTATGATCTTAAACCGTTTATCGAGAACATCTCCGATATGGGATCGAATCGAAGCGGCCGATTTGGTAGCCAGCATTGCGGAACATAAGCCGAAAATAAAGGAATATCATTTAATCGGGGAGAATGTCATATGGAGACTGGTTGCATTGTTGTCATCTGCTAATGATCATACGCCGACTTCACTTAAGCTGCAGTTGAAACTCAGTTGTTCCAAGGCTTTGCTGATCCTTGTTCGAGGGAGCGTTCAAAATTGTTCGACATTCACCGAGACGAAAGGTATGTTGTGCTTGGCTAAGTTGTTGGGAATGGAAAAGAATGAATTACAGTACAATTGCTTAATGATTATAAGGGAAATTACAGTACAATTGCTTAATGATTATAAGGGAAATCACAGCCATTGCTGAATCAGATAACGATTTCAGACATTCCACTTTCAAGAGCTCTTCTCCGGCTTCGAAGGCGATTGTTGATGAGCTATTGAGGGTGATCGAAGAATATGACATCACTAAACTGCGAATCCCGGCGATCGAATTGGTCGGTTCATTGGCAAGGTCTTTTTCAGTAAAAGAGAGCAGAGTAATTAGTCCATTGGTAGCACTACTAGGCCATAAAGATCGAGAAATTGCGATCAAAGCTTCTATAGCCTTGCAGAAGTTTGTATTCTCAACTAATTACCTTTGTTCCGAGCGTTCAAAGTCTATAATCGAATTCAACGGCGTACCATTGTTAATGAAGCTATTACTTAATGACTGAGATAAAGAGTTGCAGTCGCACGGATTAACTCTCCTGTGCCACATAGCAATACACGAAGGGGAAAGCGATGTTCTAATCAATGCCGGAGCATTGAATGTTCTTCAGACAACCGGTCGGGCAGTTGCCGAAGAACATCCCGAATTAAAGGTATTGATTACCGAAGCAATATCGAAACTACAATCCAACAACACAGAGAAACAAGAAGCATCGGATAGCTCGCCGGGCATTAAACGATCTATTACAGAACAGAGTAAAATGTTTTTCAAATTTATGCGACGTCAATCGAAGATATTGTTACAGAGTCTTAACATATACCTTCAAGGGATATTGAATCTCCTGAAAGAATCATGTAAAAAGGGAATTGCAGAAGCAATACGTTCATTGAAGAACAGGAGAATTCGGAGGCTTAAGAAATCAAAATGCTTGGAACTGAGTTTAACTAGAAGGCCGGTGATGGATTCATGGATGAAGGAGATTGCACGGAAGCTTAGAGTGATGAAGAAAATTGTTAAATCAATGGATAAGAAAGAGATCAGACGAAGATTTGGATATATATTTCATAAAATCAGAACCGGCAATCGAACGATTTCTAATGAGTTATTTCAAATCCACATATTCTTGAGTTTGGATATTTTGGTAAGTTTTCTGGGATTCGGATTATTTTTTATACAGATTCAAATTCGAATTGCTCATATTAAATCGAATTTGAATTCGAACTCATTTTTCTAGGGATTAATTCTAGGTATACATTAAATTATGTAAATTTTATTACTATTTAATATAATGATCTTTTCAAATCTTTTATTTTATTTTGTCAATCGTTTAGGCCCAGAATTTAACAAGGGTTGGAGATGGGCCGAACAGGTAATATAACCCGCGAACCTCCCTTGTAAATCCGTACATGAAGAAGAAAATGAAGCTGCAAATATAAAAAGCCTTTGATTTATTTAATTACGAGAGATGGTGGTAGTAAAAATTAAATGCTTAAGATATAAATTGGTGCATGTAGTTATTAATTCTCATTAAAATTGCTATCGTAAAGTTATGACTGAAACTGATAGCTTGGAAGTAATGCGACTGTTAAACAAAGATTCAAACTATTCATGTAATGTCCCTTTGGTTGATACTATTAGAATGACTTTAGAAAATTATACATAGATCAATCCCAATAGGTGCAAACGGCTTAGCTGATATATTAGCGTCAATTTCCTGTGGGAAGAGTATTGGGGAAATCCAATTTGTCCAACCTCCTCTCGAAGCTGTCAACCTTATTATTCGAGAAGCTAGGTGTTAAAAATAACACGTGTAAAAGAATTCCTCAATATTATTCAAACAATTATACTATTACAATACAGTATTTATATACAAACTAATGAAAGTAATTGTTCTACTAACTAATTGCTAACTAAATGTTAACAAACTGTAACAAACTAACTGAATGAACTAAATTATTTCTTAACACCCCCTCAAGTTGGTAGTCTAAAGATATCTTTGACTCCCAATTTGGAAATTAAATATCCATGTTGTTGTGTTCCCAAAGCCTTGGTCAAAACATCAACCAATTGATTTGCCGACGAAACATGATCTGTTTGAATTATCACTTCTTGTATTTTCTCCCGAATAAAGTGACAGTCTATTTCAATATGTTTTGTTCTTTCATGGAACATTGGATTTGCTGCAATCTGCAACACTGCCTTACTATCACAATAGCGTTTAGCTAGTTGCAAGTCCTTTTACTCTCAATTCCACCAATAAACCTTTTAACCATATAATTTCAGCTGCTACCATTGCCTTACTTTCTATATTCTGCCTCTGTTGATGACCTTGCTATGGTATTGTGCTTCTTTGATTTCCAAGAAACCAAAGAATTTCTAAGCTTAACACAAAAATCAATAATTGATCTTCTTGTCATCAAACAGGCTGGCCAATCAACATCACAAAAAGTTGTCAACTGACATTGTCCTGTAGAAGATAGCAAGATTCATTGACCGTGATTCTTTTTAATATACTTAACCACTCTAAGTGCTGCTTCTAAATGTGATCTTTTGGGCTGCTACATGAACTGACTTAGATGATGTACCACATAAGTAATATTTGGTCTTGTATGAGTAAGATAGATTAATCTTCCTACTAACTTTTGGAAGGCTTCTTTTTCATTCTGCAATATTTAATCATCAACCTTTTGCTCACTACTTTCAGCCAATTGAGAGTAATAATCAATAGTAGTAAATTTAACATTCTGCTCCATAGGAGTGTAAGTGGGTTTGGTCCCTCCTAATCCTATTTCTTCAATGAGCTCTAGTGCATATTTCCTTTGGTTTAACAAAATTCTTTCACTTGATCTGAGTATCTCAAAACCATGAAAATACTTAAGTTCTCCTAAATCCTTCATTCTGAAATTAGCATGCAAGATTCCTTTCAATTCATCTATCATTGCAGCAACATTATCAATAATCAACAAGCAGAAAAGAAAAAACAAAGAAATCACAAAGGTCGAGCAAAAGATCGAGACATTTTCTCTGATACCATGTTAAAAATAACAAGTGTAAAAGAATTCCTCAATATTATTCAGTCAACTATATCGTTACTGTTAAAAGTTAGTTCAAAGTTTGGCAACCAACTTTGAAAAATGTTTTTCAAAATTTGGTAAATGTTTCTTTGAAAAAATGTTTTTCAAAGTTTGGTAAAGTTTGGTAGATGGTTGTTGAAAATAGGAATGGGTAAATTCACTTTAGTCATTTCACTTTAGGGTATTTTCAAAGATTAGTCTCTAAGTTTCAACTATAAATACCATAGCTCATTTAGCTTCAAAATCATCCCAAAATCCCAAAAATCATTTCTTTCTCCCAATACTAGAGAGTTTTCTTGTGAGTAGTGAGTGTTTTGTAAACACCTGTAAATTTTCTCTCTTAGTAAAAGATCTGCAGCAGTCCGGAGATGTAAGCACAATTGGCTGAACTCCGTTATCAATTTCGGGTATTATTTTTCCGCTTTTATTTCGCATTCTCACTAATCTGGTTATAGGGAAATTACTCGTACTCGATTTATTTCCCAACAACTGGTAATCAGAGCTATTGGTTGTGAATTTTGTCAATTTTTGCGAGGTTACTATTCATGTGAATAGTGAATTTCGTGAATAGTAAAAATTTTGTCGGCGATACGAGTTTGTCGATGGAGGTGTTATAATACACGGTGGTTCGCACAAATTGTCAGAAACGATTCGAAGAAGCCAGATTCGAGTGGGAGCGATGGCTGCAGACGAAGGGAAGGTGAAAATTGAAAAGTTCGATGGTGCGGACTTTGGCTTTTGGAAGATGCATATTGAAGATTTTCTGTACCAGAAAAATCTATATCAACCTCTATCAGGAAAGCAACCAGAGGGCATGAAGAATGAAGACTGGGCTCTTCTCGACAGACAAGCCCTCGGAGTTATCCGACTGACGTTATCCCGCAATGTTGCTTTCAACATAGCAAAGGAAAAGACCACGGCGGGTCTTATGGCGGCTCTCTCCAGTATGTATGAGAAGCCATCAGCCTCAAACAAAGTTCATTTGATGAGGCGATTATTCAATTTGCGGATGACGGAAGGGGCATCGATGGCACAACACCTAAATGAACTCAACACAATCACAACCCAGTTGAGTTCAGTGGAAATTGAATTCGATGATGAAGTTCGAGCTTTAATTATCTTATCATCTCTACCAGACAGTTGGAATGCTACTGTTACAGCAGTCAGCAGCTCATCGGGAAACAGCAAATTAAAATTCAACGATGTTCGGGATCTGGTATTGAGTGAAGAAATTCGACGGAGAGAATCGGGTGAAGCATCAACCTCCTCAGCCTTACACACGGAGTCCAGAGGGAGAACTTCAAAAAGAAATTTAAATCGTGGCAGATCCAAATCCAGAATGGGAAAATCAAGAACGGGAAAGAAAGATTTTACCTATTATAACTGCAGTAAGAAGGGTCACTTTAAAAAGGATTGTCGAGCACTGAAGAAAAATATCGGCGCACAGGAATCTGCCAACGTGACAGAGGATACAGGTGATGCCATGATTCTAAGCGTCAACAGTCCGATTGAATCATGG
Source organism: Hibiscus syriacus (assembly GCF_006381635.1). Taxonomy (NCBI): domain Eukaryota; kingdom Viridiplantae; phylum Streptophyta; class Magnoliopsida; order Malvales; family Malvaceae; genus Hibiscus; species Hibiscus syriacus. The sequence goes on from NW_024062795.1 coordinate 5,158,698, forward strand.
ATATTGGATTCAGGAGCATCTTTCCACTCAACCCATGCTGATAAATCATGGAGAACTATGTCAGCAGTGATTTTGGGAGGGTTCATCTAGCTGATGATGAAACCTTGAAGATCGTCGGAAAAGGAGACATCCGATTAAAGCTGCCAAACCAGACCACCTGGAAGCTGACAGGAGTGAGACATATTCATGGCCTCAAAAGGAATTTGATTTCTGTAGGACAGCTTGATGGAGAAGGATATAGAACCTTTTCAGGCTGTGAATGAAAGATTACCAAAGGAGCACTCGTCATTGCTCGTGGTAAGAAAACTGGTACTCTCTATATAACCTCAAATTTAGAGAATATCATTGCAGTAGCAGATGCTGATGGAAAATCAAACCTATGACACCAAACGCTTAGCCATATGAGAGAGAAAGGGATGAAGACACTTTTGTCAAAGGGGAAGTTATCGGATCTAAAGAATGTAGACATCGGACTATGCGAGGATTGCATCTTTGGCAAACAAAAGAAAGTCAGCTTTGCAAAGATTGGTAAGACACCCAAGGCTGAAAAGTTAAAGTTGGTTCATATTGATGTATGGGGACCATCTCCAGTTCCATCTCTTGCAGGCTCATTATATTATGTCACCTTCATCGATGATTCTACAAGGAAGGTGTGAGTTTATTTTCTGAAGAAAAAATCAGAAGTCTTTGATACCTTCAGAAAATGGAAGGCCATGGTGGAAAATGAGACTGGTCTGAAAGTCAAGCGGTTGAGGTATGATAATGGAGGAGAGTACAAAAATCATAGATTCAGAGAATTTTGCGCAAACAATGGGATCAAGATGGAGATAATAGTTCCCATGACACCGCAACAGGATGGCGTAGCAAAGCGCATGAACAGAACTCTGAATGAACATGCCAGAAGCATGAGGATACATGCCGGATTGCCAAAATTTCTATGGGCTGAAGCTATCAACACTGCAGCTTACCTGATCAACCGTGGGCCCTCAGTTCCTTTGGATGGCAGAATACCAGAGGAAGTTTGGAGCAAGAAAGAAATAAACCTTTCACACTTAAGAGTGTTTGGTTGTATTTCTTATGTACACATAAACTCTGCTGAAAGAAGTAAACTTGATGTCAAGTCCAACAAATATGTCTTTGTTGGTTATGGTGGTGATGAGTTCGGCTACCGGTTTTGGGACTATGAAAATCGGAAGATCATCAGAAGCAGAGATGTCATTTTCAATGAGAATGTGATTTACAAAGACATGTCAACTGTAGAATCAAGCAGCTCCGATACCAAAGTTGAAACAAAGGAATTTGTTGAGTCCGAGGAGATTTATGGAAATGATGTTCAGATCAGTCCTGAAGCAGTTCAAGAAGAACCATGCACACCGAAACTAAGACGCTCCTCCAGAATTCCTAAACCAACCCAATGTTATTCTCCTTCTTTGCAATACTTGTTGCTGACTGACAATGGTGAACCAAAGTGCTATGATGAAGCAATGCAGGTGGAGGATTCAGTCAAGTGGGAGTCTTCCATGAAAGATGAGATGGACTCGCTTATGTCAAATCAGACGTAAGAATTAGTTGAATTATCACCAGACAAGAAAGTGCTCCACAAAAAGTGGATTTACAGGATCAAGGAAGAGCACGATGGGAGCAAACGCTACAAAGCAAGATTGGTTGTCAAAGGTTTTCAGCAAAAGGAAGAAAATTTATATATTGAGCAGTTAGATGTAAAGACATCTTTCCTTCATGGTGATTTGGAGGAAGAAATCTATATGAGGCAGCCAGAAGGCTTCATAGAGGCAGGCAAGAAAAACCTGGTATACAGGTTGAAGAAGAGCTTGTATGGTTTAAAATAAGCTCCTAGACAGTGGTACAAGAAGTTCGATAACTTCATGGGTAGCAGTGGTTTTACCAGATGCCAAGCAGATCATTGTTGCTACATTAAGAGGTTCGATAATAGCTTCGTTATTTTATTATTGTACGTTGATGACATGCTCGTTGCAGGCTCAAACATACAAGAGATTATACACTTGAAGCAAAAATTGTCGAAGCAGTTTGCTATGAAGGATCTGGGTGCTGCAAAGCAGATTCTTGGGATGAGGATCAAAAGAGACACAAAGTCGGGGACTTTGATGTTATCACAGGCTGAGTACATCAACAAAGTACTCTCCAGGTTCAACATGCAAGATTCTAAACCCAGTAAGTACACCTTTAGTTGTTCATTTTAGACTCTCCAAAGAACAGTCACCAAAGACGGAGGAAGAACGTGCACACATGGTAAAGGTGTCGTATGCCTCAGCAATTGGAAGTCTGATGTATGCCATGGTATGTACCAGACCAGATATTGCTCATGCAGTGGGAGATGTTAGCAGGTACATGAATAATCCGGGCAAGGTACACTGGGAAGCAGTCAAATGGATCCTCAAATATCTGCGAGATACCACAAACAAAGCACTTTGTTTCAAAGGTGGAGATACGATATTGGCAGGCTATGTAGATGCTGACTTAGCCGAAAATATTGACATCAGAATGAACACTACAGGGTATGTCTATTCTCTAGGAGGAACTGCAGTGAGTTGGGTTTCTCAACTACAGAAGATAGTTGCTCTCTCCACAACTGAAGCAGAATATGTCGTTGTTACGGAAGCTAGCAAGGAGATGGTTTGGCTCCAAAGTTTCTTGGAAGAGTTAGGCAAGAAACAAGAAAACAATGTCTTATATTGCGACAGTCAAAGTGCTATCCATCTAGCAAAGAATCCGTCTTTTCATTTCAGGACGAAGCACATACAATTGAGATATCATTTTATCCGATCTCTTCTGGAAGATGGGATTTTGAAACTTGAAAAGATTAGTGGAGCTCAAAATCTGGCAGACATGTTGACAAGACGGTGACTACGGACAAACTGAAGTTGTGTTCAACTTCAGTTGGCATGCTAGAATAACAAGACCAGAAATACTGCTGCATTGATCGAGGTGTGAAGACAGATTAAAATCAGTCTTCAAGTGGGAGATTGTTAAAAGTTAGTTCAAAGTTTGGCAACCAACTTTGAAAAATGTTTTTCAAAGTTTGGTAAATGTTTCTTTGAAAAAATGTTTTTCAAAGTTTGGTAGATGTTTGTTGAAAATAGGAATGGGTAAATTCACTTTAGTCATTGCACTTTAGGGTATTTTCAAATATTAGTCTCTAAGTTTCAACTATAAATACCCTAGCTCATTTAGCTTCAAAATCATCCCAAAATCCCAAAAATCATTTATTTCTACCAATACTAGAGAGTTTTCTTGTGAGTTGTGAGTGTTTTGTAAACACCTGTAAATTTTCTCTCTTAGTAAAAAATATGCAGCAGTCCGGAGACGTAAGCACAATTGGCTGAACTCCGTTATCAATTTCAGGTATTATTTTTTCGCTTTTATTTCGCATTCTCACTAATCTAGTTATAGGAAAATTACTCGTACTCGGTTTATTTCCCAACAGTTACAATACAATATTTATATACAAACTAATGAAAGTAATTATTCTGCTAACTAATTGCTAACTAAATGTCAACAGACTGTAACAAACTAACTGAATGAACTAAACTATTTCTTAACACTATGATAATAGCTTAAGTTTTTTCTGCCTCCTGTGTTTGCAAAAAAAAATGCTACATAAACTTTCTTCTATCTCAAATTTATGTGTTAATTTTTGAAAATTTCTTAAACCGATATTTAATTTTAATGTGATATTTCGATAAATAATCAAATTATGAGATATGATATTTAATGGTGTCAAGATTTTAATCACGTATGTAATCTAATTGGTTGTTGAAGTGATATGTCATGACGGGGCTAATTTGAGAATTTGGAAAAAATCCAGAACCACTTTGAAATTTTTACCAACTTCAAGTACCAATTCGTAGAATAAGCAAAACCCAAAACCGAGTCACCCAGTTCAGCCAAATGATCAGTCATCACCCAAATTTTCAAACCTCTAGAACTAGTTTGAATCTTTGGTCATTGAAAACGATGCGGATGCCCACACCAATCATTTACACTTCCAATATATAACAAAAAGATATATAATAAAATATAATCACACTGAAAACTATGAGAAGTCATATGATCATGCATTCCTGCTATCCTCATATTCCGATGTTTTTTTGATGTCAAATGACATAAAATTATGTTTTAAGAGTTTATTTTGATGTTTAAATAACAGAAAATTTATTTTTATACATTTTATTAAGTGATTAGTTATATTTTTAGACATTATTATAGGAAGATGTTTGAAGTTGTGTTTTCTTAAATGGATTTTGGAGAACAAGTCGAAAGATAAAATATGATCTTAAGATTATGTAAGGTATAAAATATTTAGTGTAAGTATTACACGATGATTCGAATAAGAATTTAATAATAATACAACTTCAATTTAACTCAAACTAGAGATCTTATTTAAACGATATCAAGTTGTTTATCACTTTTATCAATTCATATTGATATTAAAGATAATTTTTAATTGAAATGATTAATGTGTTAATTATTTAAATTAAATGTACGATATTATAAAAATAAATAATTAAATTGTTTTGAATTAAAATAGATTGAGTGGACTGATTGAGAATTAAAGTATTTGAAATTAATGGTTTCATCTAATTAATATGGTAACTAAGAGGGAAAAAAGGGTAAAGAAACGAGTGACTGATAGCTTTAAGACGCCTCCGTCAAAGACTGAAAATTTGGAGAGATTTTACGAGACAAACTCCATCAGAATTGGCATTCAACGGTAAAAGATGTAAAACGCACGTGCGGTGGACTTGGGTACTCACCTCTCATCACTTGGTACTTTAACCCCCCTAAAATCCAGCATACAATGATTATTCTACATAATTATTAATAAAACATTAACAGTATCGGTGGCCCAATGTCAAATCTAAATCGACAAAATTCCCATGAATCGGTTGACCGAGAATTTGATCGGTTCTGTAAAATGATGTGTTGCAGCTATGTCGGTCACGAACCACCGTGTTACCACCCGCAGTCAAACCGAGACCGAAATGCTCGAGCAACGCAGCCGCCGTCTCTTGTTTAGCACAGTCATTAGCTCTGCCATTACTATCGACGAGTTCACCGCCGCCGACATTAGGTAAGTCGGACTGCTTCGGTTCTCTCTTCACTTGAACCTTTTTTCCCCTACTTGCTGCTCTCTCCAATTCAACCCTATAATGCAACGAACTCAACTCATCCTCCTCCTTGTGAAATGTGATTCGATCACCGACGTTCAAGCCGTTTCCAAGAACGAACCGCCTCCAACCCTTGGAGAGAACCGGTTTCTTATATCGTCCTTGCCTACGAACGGTGCACACAAGCGGCCACTCGACGGTCTCATACGTGACTAGCAATTCCACTGCATGGCCGCCATTGAACTCGGGAAAGGAGCTTAAAACCCTACTTGGGATGGACAATCTTTTGAGACGATCGGTTTCAGTTAGGTATTTTGAGAAGATCTTCATTCTTAAAAAGAAAGAAAAAGAATCAGAGTGGGTTTTGGTAAATATAACTTTGTTGGTGAGACTAATCCCTTCAGTTCAGTTATTATATACATATGTGTGGGTGACTTAAGTGATATAAATTGAGTTCACTAAGGAAACAAGTTGGGGGAACCCAACGCTATCGCACGATTGTGTGGAATGAGCAATGGGTTTTGTTAGCTACTCGAACGCTTATCGCACGATTCTCTCTGACGTGGCATTAGGCATGCTGTGTCGCACAAAATGTTGTCAACTGCTATCGCAAATGATATTTTTTTAACTTAAGAAATTAAAATAAATTAATTTTATTTATGATTTATTTTAGTCAATAGAAGCAAGTTGGACAATGTTCGAGGGTCAAGATAATCAAAATATATAGGACTCAAAGTGATGCTGATGCAACCGACATGAGCAAGCGTACTTTGAACGACATTAAAATCACCCTCTGCCGAATGTAGGGTCTATTTTTTCCTACTTCTAGAACTCGAGGGAAAAAAGAAACTCTTTCCAGAACATCCATCCATTCCAGGCCACGTCTCTGCTTATTTCTGCTTGCCTCGATTTAACGGTTCGTCAATGAACAGTGAACGGCGTCATATGTTAACAAATCCAATTTGTTCACGCAAACTCTGGGAAGACAATTACCTTCCTAACCATGATTTATTCCACATTCCACCACAGCTTACAGTTTTCTTTGTCAACATATTTAAACTAATTTCATATGAGAAAGTCTAAAATATTCACACAGACTAATACACAGAGAAAATATTAAGAGAGATTAATTTACTTTATAATAAGAAAAATAAAAATCTATTAGATATTTAGATTTAAAAATTAATAAAATAAAATTTTTCTTCAAGACTCCAAATACTATTGTACCCAAAAGAAAATATAAGGGAGAAGAGACTCTTTTTGTGAATTGAACTGCTGCAATGCTTGGAATTTTGTGTCGCAATTTTTGAGCAACAGCCACTCTCACAGTCTGCAGGACCCGTGATTCGAACTTTCACTATTGGCTCATCCAAACCCAACTAATTCAAGATATGATTTATAGATTCTTAGTTATAAGTTGAGATTCATATAAAAATAAGTCCATCAACCATTAAAATAACGTTGTACATTCACCAAGGATATATGTGTTCTCATCCATGTACTTGAGGTTTTGATCAGAAGAAACCAAAACAATTGACAAAAATGGATACGAAAACACCATCTCACATCCATCCGGTTCAATTGACATCTATATCAGCTCTTTAAAAAGATTCTTTAATTATACATTGGCCATTGGCCATTGGCCATTGGGCTTCGGCCGCTTGTTTAGACAAAGGCAAGGCAGAAACGTGATGAATTTCTTTAATTATACATTGCACAAATACAATTACAAAACACCCTCAGGATATATATTACACATGAACTCCCACAACTTTTACAAAAAAACAAAACAGCCATGCTTTCGCTCCATATTACGACCAACGTTTACCTTTGCGTTCCAACTTTACAAAGATAGAACATGTAAAATAACAAAATAAAACAAACACTTCAAGAGATCAATCGATATTTTTAAAAAGAAAAATTATAATTATAATTATAATTATAATTAAAAGATACATTTCATGATGCATAAAGAGGATTCTGAAGAGTAGTATGCGACCCTTTCTTCTTGAAAATCCAATCACCCACCAGAGGAACAATGGGCTTCTTCTTCATCAACTTCCTCTCTCTTTTCCCCGCAAAATACCCTTCTTTTTCCCCTATACTCAGTATCTGAGACAACGTCGGGTTATTCTCCATTCGTTTCATCAACTCCTTTCTTTTCGCTTCTTCCCTCGCTATATCTTCTCCCTTCCCCATCTCCAAACTCACCGTCCTCGGCATCGGCGTAGTCTCCGCCGCCTTTTTAGCTGCAGCAGCCTCGGCTATAGCCAACTTCGACATGTTCTTATGGAGTTCAGCGTTCAATGAAGCCAACGCAATCTCTGTTTCGGATTCCCTTTCCTTCAGAAGCTTCAGCTCCGCCTTTGTTTCCTCAAGTTCGGTCTCGAGCTTCTTCAAGGTATCGAGAACCTCTCGGTGATGGGTATTATTCTCTCGTTGATCATCTTTACGGCTTAGAGGAGTACCGGGTGAAAACCAGGTGATCTCTTGGCTTGGAGGGCGGCTGTAAGTGTAAGGCTTCGGAGTGTATATCTCTCCGACGAGAAGCCGCTCGCCGAAAACGGCAACAGCTTCTTTGACGGTGCGAAAAGGACGGGAAGTGTCGACGTTGGAGCGATAGTCTTTTGGTGGTTTTGTAGCCGGAACTTGGACTTGGGTTTCCATGGAAGAAGCTGGAGATGAAATGAGAAGAATTGTATGTGTTTTCGCGTGTAGATTATGGAGAAGGAGAGGATGTATTTGATAATGAGTCTGAGATTTCTTTGCTTTTACTGCAAAAGGTTACAGAGAGAGAGATTTGTTGTTTGAAGGTTAAGCCTTGGAGGTAGTGGAAGTGGACTGCTTAACTACTGGGTCAATGAATGAAGGGGTATAATTCTGATTTTAGTTTCCATAATTTTGTCTTTTAATTTTATACTAGTACATTGAATTATTAATATCTTAAAAATATTAATAATTTTAATTTTTTATTGACTTATCAAATTCTTTTATTAAAAAATAAAATATATAAAATTAAAATGAATGCTTATAATTATAAATGTAAACTAAACACTTAATTATGATATTTTCTTATGATTACAAAAAAATAGTCACTTAAAATTACATAATGAGCATACAATAAAAATGTTAAAAACCTAATAAAAAATTCAAACAATATATATATATATATATATATGAACAAAATGAGATAAAACTACTGAAATACTAATAAATAACCATAAATCAGAGTCGAGCAATGTGAAAAAATAATCAACGAACACAAATTACGTATCTAAATCCAATTTAATAGTCTAAAACAGATAAGATCATCATAATAACAAATAAGTATCATCTTAATTAGTCACGATGATGTTAATTTCAAAAATGAAAAAAAAGATAAACTAAAACAGCGAACGAAACGTATCATAAAAACAGAAGAAAAAAAACATACCATAAAGATATAAAACAAAATCTCATAAAAATAAGATTATTAAAAACTAAAAAAAGAAAAAATGTGATATGAAAAAAAACAAGAAATATTAATAACGATAACAAACACAAATATTAATGCTACCGCATGTTAACCAAAATACAAAAATAATAAAAGACTTTAAAATTTTTGTGAGGTAAACTGGTAGAGTTTATAAAATATAAACAAAAATTAGGTTAAAATTTTCAATAAAAATATTTACGAGTGTTATAATTTAAGCCTAGTCGAATGAAGTGTTACATAATTGAAATAATCATAAAAATTTAAATTATAATATTATAAATGATATAAATTAAGTTATAATAATCATTTTATTAAATTAGACTGAATTAATAAATTAATTAGATATCATTTATATTAAAAACATCAAGATAATAAATCTTCAATTTTGACATGATAGAGGGACTAAAATCATAATTAAACCTTATAATGGCATTACATGCGGAATATCTGAGAGACAATTATAGAGCTTTCCTAATCAAACAGCAGCTTAATTTTAGGTGCTTGTAACTTTTGTAATTATAACTTCGTAATCATTGTTTGTGTCACATCCTGGAACAAGACAACACAACGCGAAACTCGGAATTTAATACAAGAGTGAAATTCATTGTTGTCTGTTTGAGAACAACTGGATTGATTTAAGTAAGCATAATGAAATGTAAAATTATCCGTACGAATAAGATTATTGAGAATATTATATTTTGTGTTTGGTTGATTTAGTAAGAATGTAATATTATCGTATTTGATTAAAGGAATAAAAGATTATTAGAATATATATTTGACCAAATTATTCTTATTATATATTTATTTTTTAACAAGTTGAAAAATATTTTTATATTTTATTTAAAAAATTTAAATTTATATAATTTTTTTACAAAATTAAAAATATTAAAAGATTTAATAAAAGGGTAAAATTTTATTTTAACCCCTGAACTTCATATAAAAGTTTAATTATATATATATTTTTTAAATCTAAAATAGTTTAAGGATAAATTTGTAATTTAACATTCGTAGAATTTTTATTATTCAATGACATAATAAGGATATTTTTGAAAAAAAGTAAGGGCATTTTAGTCCAAACACCGGTAATCCAACAATACATAAGGGAAGGGGTAATGATATTCCCGGTAATATACCCCAAAAAATTCACTATTAATAATAAAACATTACCGAGAATGAGATTCCCGACCAACCAAACGAGGAAATACAAGTGTTTGATATACATTAGAAAATTACTTGAAATTATGGTACCGATTAGTTGGATAAGGGATGAATGATGTGAAGTGAATTGGGCACTCCTCTCTTATAAGTTTTATATATTTTAAACATTTTATTCATATCTTTTATTATAAATTCATTTTTATTTTTTAAAATTTATAAGTTTATCATTCTTTAAAATTTTATAAATTTATTCCATTAACATAAAATAACATGTTCGTCGTCAATTTTGATCATCTAATCAAATTGAATCGGAGACAAAAAAAAGTATTACATGACAAATAAATCATTTGGAGAATATAGTAGAAAATTATGAAGATTCATAAATTTATTGGTTAAAGGGATGATTGTTATCCTTAGAGATCTTATATCCGAGTATTAAAGACTATAAGACCCCGTTTGATTCACATCATATTTCATTCCTGGAGGGTATGTTTTTTCTTGGGTAATGATACCCATATTTGGATGAGCTTCATTCCCAAGTGCAGGAAAAGAAGAAATACCAACAGTGGTATTTTTTTCCCGTTTTCCCGGGAATATCAATTCCCATTCTCTCTTAGGTATTTACTTATTCTCGGTTCTCATGTATAAAATACCCTTCTCCCCGCTTGGTTCTGGTTGAAAGAAAATATGTTTCTTCTTTGATTTGGCGTTCAGATTTGCTTTTAGCGTATTAGTCTCCCTCTCCCTTTTAGGTATTTGCTTATGGCGTTGATATTTCAATTTGTTTCATTGTTCAATTTTTATGGGTTTTTCACTCATGTTTATGTATTTTTTTCTACTACTACACTGATCTGCCCATTATTTTTCTAATTTTTATGGGTTCGTGGGACTAATTGAGATGCACCATTTTTCAATTCACCCATATTTGAGCTCACTTGAGTTGTAGCAGTTAAACCCATTCAAAATCTAAGGAGTTATCCATCTTTCATTGAAAAACCAGGTATATTTTCATAGATGTGAACTTTTTCTTCTTCGTTTATGAAACTGATGCCATCTCTAATTCTTTCGTTCTCTTGAGTCTTGACCTCTAGTTGGCTATATATGTTTCCCAACAATTTCAAATCTGTTACCTTTTTAATAGGATCCAACTGTTCAGACCTGTACATATCTATTAAGGCACATCTTTATTTGACAAGATCATTGCATTTCAACTTTCAAAAGGCACTCAAAGAATTGTACACTTTTTGAAAGTATTTTCTCTCTTTTGATTTTCCTTCACCTCTATTTTTGCTTTTCCTTTTTGTGCTAATGCATAAGATTTCTCTTGTCATGTTTTAGGGCTTACAAACTTGAAAAGCTTACAAATATCCTGCAGTAAGGTCACAGATTTCGGCATCACCTGTTTAAAAGGTACCTTGCCAATACTTTCTATCTCACTTGCTATCATTTCCATAAAAAAAATAAGTTGCTATCATGACTTAGTATGAAAAAGAATTTTTCATCTAAGATTGCTAGTTTGTTGTTGTTGGATTATTGTGCCTGCGAGAGGATTTTATTATTGTACTGCATGGTGTGGAATGTTATGGTGAAGTTATCATTCAACTAAGAATATACATCATGCCAACAAACCTTGGCCCCTTAAGTTGTTCAAAGAAGTCAAAATTTTTAAACCTTTTAAGTATGTAGGTTGAATGATACAGAATAAACGTCTTTCTTTTTTTTCTTTAAAAAACTTCCTATTATTACTTTGGGAATCATTGATTTATTTTATATTTAATCTTGTTTATTTTGATGTAATCTGTGATACATTGAAATTTTGTTCTATGACAACTGTATTTGTACTAACATTTTATACTTTCAATGTTCTTCACCATAATTTTGGTGGTGGTGTCATTGACCTGTGTATATTATATGCCTGTTCAATTTAATAGTTAACACTCGACCATTTTCTACTTATTATCAGGTTATAGGAATCATGGAATTGGTTGTTACTGATTATTAAACTTCTATTCCTTGAAATTATTTATACTTTCAAATCTGTTTCAGGCCTGCAAAAGCTTTATATTTTGAACTTGGAGGGCTGCCCGGTTACTGCTTCATGCCTGGATTCTTTTTCTGGTATATATTCTTGGCATGTATATTGCAATCGTTTTCCTCTTAAACTGATTGCATCAGGAGCTGCTGACTGCAATTTTGCTTTTGCATTAAAAGTTGATATTTCATTTAAATAATCTTTGTGCTTTTCTTTTCCAATTTTAATATTTTCCTGCTGATGACAGAAACTTGTGCATTTTCAATTTAGAAACTAGTTTTTGTAATCTCCTGACGGTCTTCCTTCTTTCAACATACATCATGTCATTCTGAGGAAATATTCAAAATGATTGATTGACCATAGAAACTCTACTTGCATCTTCTTTTGATTACTTTGTCTTCTACATTAAACATGATATTGACTTGGCCTTTTTACTTTGCACAGTTCTTGTATCTCTGTTATATTTGAATCTTAGCAGGTGCAATTTCTCTGATGATGGATGTGAGAGGTTTTCTAGTAAGTTGGCTTCATGCTTTCCCCATTACGCATATGTAAAAATTCTTAGATGGCGTTTGGCTTATTGCATTTTTTTGTTTTGACAGAGCTAGGTAATCTGAAGATATTAAACTTGGGTTTCAATGACATCAGTGATTCGAGTTTGATACATCTGAAAGGTGTTCTCCCTCTTCCCTTGTGTTGTTTGGTAGAATATTGATCTATATAATGTATTTGCTTCATATATGCGTGTTCCTTATTTTGGAGGACTGATAATGAAGTGAATATAATGGAATAAAAATTATTTATCTAAATAATGAGTGGTTATTCTTTGCAAAACATATAATAGGATCTCGTGATATGGTTTTCTTTATGAAATTTGTTCCATGTTTTTAGTGGTGGTTGCCATCCATAATTTGATTTTTTTTGCTTGGATCCAGGTTTGACAAATTTAGAGAGCTTGAACTTGGATTCATGTAGAATTGGTGATTATGGGCTGGTTCATTTGTCAGGTTGTTGGTCTAACTGCTACCATCTTTCTTTGTTTATATATTTGTTCATTTTGAAATAGAAATAATTAATTTAATTTAAATGTTTCTACCTACGTTATTTTTCTTCTGTTGTGGGAGGATTGTCATCTTCATTAAACCATCCTATTACCTCAACTCATAATAATTCTCCGCTATCTTATAAAAAAATAGACGACAGTGGCTGAAAACAACCGCTTTCATTTGTTTAGGTCTTCAACGATTGAAATGTTTGGAGTTGTCTGATACTGAAGTTGGAAGCAATGGCCTTCGCCATCTTTCAGGTTAGATATCCTCCTTTCTCATAGTATGACATTCTCTATATTTTGCAGTTGTTGTTACTTTCTGTTTCTAGTTTTGGTGGTAAAGTGCTTCTTTAACTCTTTTGTTGCATATAATTATTTTCTTGATTTGATTCTCTGTTATCGCTACCCTGATTTGCTATCCTTCTTTGAAGACTTCTCAAAACTCAGATGATTCTACATGGAAATTTTTTGAAAACAATTGAAGGCACCTATGTTAGACATATACCTGGATCTGGCATTCTCATATGAGTCTGCATAACAACATTGTTCATTTAGTAGTATGAGGAGCTTTAATCATTGAATAAGCATATAAAACTGATATCTTCTCAAACAATTGATTCTTATATATGATCATTCGATTTCTTTTGGTTTACTTGTAGGTTTGGTTAATCTGGAGAGCATAAACCTGTCATTTAATGGAGTTACAGATGGTGGTTTAAGAAAATTGTCTGGACTCTTGTCTCTGAAATCACTCAACCTGGATTCTCGTCAAATCACAGATGCCAGACTTGCAGCTCTTATCAGTATGACTGTTCGGAGTGCCTATTTCAGTTCTTTGAATTGTCCTTTTAGTTCTTTAACATGATTCATTGTGAAATAATAAGTTTTGTCACTTATTATACTGATGATTTAATTTTATTGTTGTCAAAGATAATAAATTAGTTCTGATTAGTCCTTAGTTTATTGTTGAGAAAGAGATTACTGAAACATTATTTTTAGTAATTATGCTTATAAATATGTTTTTTATTATTATAATAGCGATCATGCCAATCAAAGTAAATATTTTAGGTTATATAATAAGGATAATTCACAGCTTGAGAAAGAAAAAGTAAATTATTAGTTTTAAATAATTTTTAAGTAAAATAATATTTTTAACCAATCAAACAGGGCCTTTAGGTTATATAATAACAATTAAAATGATTAATTAATTATATTTTTTCAAATAAAAATTTAATTGATCAATAAATTTTCAAATATGAAATATTTTTGTTTAATACTGGCTTATAATTAGATGTAACGTGAAACAATAAATTTAAACAACTGTACTCGGTAATAATGTGCCAGAACTAAGATTGACGAATTTGAAAGTACTTCATTTGAAAGACAATTTCTTCAACAGTAGCAATATATCATCTTTTGGCAAACTTCCAAAAATAAAGCCTTTGTCTTTTTAATACTACTAATTGAACAGACGACACAGTTAAATGTTGATGTAAAATTTTAATATATTTTTATATAAATTATATAAAATTTAATATTAATTAAAATTAAAATAATACATGATATCAAGTAATATATTATCAACAAATAAAATTTTTATATAAATAATTTTTATTTAAATATTTAGAATTTCACTTGTTAAAAAATATAGAACAAGGACAATATGGTAAAATATACATTCCAGTAATCTTTTATTCCTTCAACCAAACACTGTAATCTTACATTCCTGCCAAATCAACCAAACACAGTAATGTAACATTTTCAGTAATCCTATTCCCTGGTAATCTTTTATTCTCATTGGTAATTTTACATTATGTGAACAAAACGCACCCTAAGAGAATATGAACTTTCATTGTCAAATTGTTAAGAATATTTAAAACATATATTATATTGTAATCATCTTATATTAAATAAAAAATATTAGACAATAAGGGGTGGAAACGAAATTTCCTTTACTTTTCCCTAATAAACCGAGAGAGAGGGAGGGAGTGAATAATCCTTCATCTTCCCAAGCTTTCCCATTGTTGAATGTTCAAACATTCAAATGAAGAAAGCTCAATTTCGCCCAATTTTCATAAGGAATCCAAACATAGTTCTATAACCCTTAGGTCATTGTCTATCCTTTTAGCACCTTTTATAGTAGACTCATAATAACAAGTTTAGTAAGTAAAACCCTAGACCCTAAATTAATATTTAGGATGAATAAAACATGCTAACTCATAGTATGAATTCAGATTTTTGTTGTTTATATTTGGCATTGGTTGTGTTTTTATTTTTAAGAACAATTGGAATTGGTAAAATCCTCCAAGTAACGAGAATTCGTTAATCTGAGAAATGTTATAAATTCGAATCAGGTGAGTGTAATTAAAATCAAATATGTATTTGTGTTTATTAACAAATGGAGACTATAGACGTGTCATTGTCTTATATTACTAAGATTCATTATTATTGTTAAACAAATAGGGAATTTATTGAGTGATAAAAGTGATGAAAAAGAATATTATTTTTCTTCTAAGATTCGAGTTTAAGTAACTATGTATATTACTCTGGAGTGATTGTCTATCGTTTTAGCACATTAATTTATAGTAGGCTTAATGTAAAAATAAGTGTCCAAACTATACACAAAGTTAACTTTAGGTGTTTAAAAAAATTTCGTTAAAAATAAATGATTAACTTCAAACGTTTCTTTTTTTGTAACACCCCCAACCCGTATCCCAACCCGGATACTAGTCAGAGATATTACATTGACTTTTAAAACACAACTCATTACAAATAATAGTAAAATACTTGAACTTATATTACGAAAAATACAATAATATACATATGGTAATATAAGTTTACCAAAATATTCAGAGCATACACAACTTAACTCTAAAATTACATGCCAACATCTATTTTCATAACAAAATGACCTACTGATTAAGTTGCTTCTGATCTTATAGTTGCAGGAGTAATGTTGTCCAGCTGCTTAACCTCGATCGACTTTATCGGATCCTACGTGTGAAACACTCACACGCTAAGTCATCGACTTAGTGAGGCAATATAATAATAATATCAATAAATATAAAGTAATTGTCAAAATGAGATGGGTTGCAATAATAAGATGTATGTAAACAATGCAATAACCAAAACCATGTTTCTTACACATATACTTATCACATTCACATTCATAAGTTTGCCTTAGTAAGTTCATTAGCCCATGGTACCATACAGAGAACCTAAGGTATGTGAGTATTGTGAGGTTGTGCACTATGCTGTCACTACAACTCATATAATTGCACCTAAGTGCCACGTAGAATTGCACCTAAGTGTCACGTAGAATTGCACCGGAGTGCCGCGTAGAATTGCACCGTAGTGCCATATAATAATATCCATAAGGACCACATATCATTCCTTAAGAATCATATACATATGCCAAGGATCAAGTATGTGTCTCACCAGACTCACACATGTTCCAAAGAATACATATATGTCCCGAAGGACCACATATCATTCCTTAAGAATCATATACATATACCAAGGATCAAGTATGTGTCTCACCAGACCTCACACATGTTCCAAAGAATACATATATGTCCCGAAGGACCACATAGACCCTCTACCCTTGGCATGGCAACTATACCTATAGTTCTCATTTACACAACATGGGCTTTCACAATTTATCTAATTTATATCACGTAGACATATTATTTCCATACCTTTATCATATAACTCATGTAACTTTTTCTTTCATATTCATGTCCCATAATGCATATGGTATGGATTCATGTCATATATCATCATATGAACTACGATCATGTATCAAAATATTGAATTTAGACTTATCACAAGTCTAGAACTGAATAAATTACATATTCATGCTATGCATATGCACTCACCTAGATTTCTTTGTCTTTCCCTCGATTGATCCTACTTGTCGATGGTTCCGGAACTCGATTAGGCTCAATATCTACATAAGTAAAATTTTCAAGATGATTATCAGATGCCTAAGTCTTGAAATTAACCTCTAATAGCCTACCAATTTAAGGGATTGATAGTTTAGTCTCTCTTCTTTCTTTCTTTTTTTCATTATGGGGGAATCGGTTCCCCCCTGGGGGTATCGATTCCCCTCTAGCATTCTGGAAATTCATATTCGTTTGAGGGGGGATCGATTCCCCTTGAATGGGTACCGATTCCCCTAGCCTAGAAATCCCATTTTGAGCTCGAAAATCACCTTATTTCAGCTCAAACCTTCCTATTTCACTTCCTTTAATACTCCTAACTTTAATACACATACTTAAACTTATTTCTATTCCATAATCACTTCTTTAACTCCAAATCTAGTCATTCCTATGTAATTGCAAAAATTATACTAGTTTTGCAACATGTTCAAATTTCTATTCTAACACTTCCTATCCCTTAATTAACTTGATGCCAAGTCAAATCTCACTTCCAATTCTTATTATGAACTCTAATCTAAGATTTCACTTTTCTACTTCCTTTCTTTAATTCTTCATATACTTCTCATCTTGAGGTTTTAAAACAATTTAAACTTCCTTTAAGCTTAACTATTGCCTAATGGTCATGAATCAACCATAAATTCATCAAGAAATTCACTAACAAGAGAATCTTACCTTAGCTTGGGTCTCACGTATGAAGAAGAAGAAAGAAGAAGAGGACTCTGGAAGCTTATTTTTTAATTTCCTATACTTCCACGTGGTTAATATAATACTAACCCCAATAATTATATTACTATAAAAAGACCATTTTGTCCTTCTAATCTTCATTCTTTATAATTCAATCCTACACAAAATAACTCAAATAAGTCATTGAACTTTTCCATCATTCTACTTTAAATCACCAAATACTGAAACTTTACAAATTAATCACTAACCCGGCATGGAGGATGTTACAAATCTCTCTCCCTTAAGAAAATTCATCCTCGAATTTTCAATAAGAAAAGAGATGGGGATACTGATTCCTCATATCCTCCTCACACTCCCATGTTGCTTCCTCTACTTCGTGATTCTTCCATAAAACTTTAACCAATGGGATAATCTTGTTCCTCAATTGCTTAACCTCATGAGCTAAAATTTGAATCGGTTCTTCCTTATAAGTCAAATCCGGTTATACCTCGATCTCTTCTGGGTTTACGATATGGGAGGGATCCGATCGATATCTCCGAAGCATTGAGACATGGAATACATTGTGAATCTTTTCCATTTCTGGTGGTAAAGTCAATTGGTATGCTACGGGTCCCACTCTTTTTACAATCTCATATGGTCCAATAAACCGGGGACTTAACTTTCCTTTCCGACCAAACCTCAACATATTCTTCCATGGAGATACCTTTAAAAACACTTTATCCCCAACTTCAAATTCAATCTCCTTTCTTTTAAGATCAGAATAGGACTTTTGCCGATCAGAGGCCACTTTGAGGTTATGCTGAATTTCTCAAACTTTCTGTTCTACATCTTGAATTAAATCCGGACCAAGAATACTTCGATCTTTGAGTTCATACCAATTTAATGGAGTACGACATTTTCTTCCATATAATGCTTCATATGGGGCCATCTTTATACTAGACTGATAACTATTGTTGTAAGCGAACTCTACCAGCGGTAAATACTTTTCCCATGATCCTTTGAATTCCATTACGCATGCTCTCAACATATCTTCCAATATCTGAATAGTTCTCTCTGGTTGCCCATCAGTCTGAGGATGAAAAGCCGTACTAAAGTTTAAACGAGTCCCCAACGCTCCATGCAAAGATTTCCAGAATCTAGAAGTGAATCGAGGGTCTCGATCAGAGACTATGGAAACAGGTACTCCATGCAATCTAATAACTTCTCTAATATACAACTCTGCATACTTTTCCATAGAGAAATATGTTCTAACCGGAAGGAAATGCGCTGACTTAGTTAATCGATCAACAATTACTCAGATTGATTCTCTTTTGTTCGGAGTCAAGGGTAACCCTGAAACAAAATCCATCGTAACATTTTCCCATTTCCATTGAGGAATGAAAAGCGGTTGCAATAATCTTGACAGAACTTGATGCTCAGCTTTGACTTGTTGACATATCAAATACTTAGACACAAATTCGGTGATGCTTCGTTTCATCCCTGACCACCAAAATCGATCCTTCAAATCTATATACATCTTGGTTCCACCCGGGTGCATCGTTAACGGACTGCAATGAGCCTCTGTTAATATTTCTTTCTTTAAGTCGTCATTGTCGGGTATTACAATTCTTCCTTTACAATATAGATTTCCATCTGACTTAATCTCAAAGTCTTTAATCTCTTTGCTCTTTACTTGCTCAATTATTTTCAAACACGTTTCATCTTTACTTTGCAATTCTCCTACTCGTTCCAACCATGCTGGTTTAAGGGTTAACTCTGCACAAAGACCACCGTCTCCCGTTAAAGATAATCTTGCATCCATAGCTTTTAAAGCTGCAAACGTCTTTCTACTCAAAGCATCTGCTACCACGTTAGCCTTTCCGGGATAATAGTCAATTATCACATCATAATCTTTTAAGAACTCTACCCATCTACGTTGCCTCAAATTCAACTCTTTTTTAGTCATCAGGTACTTCAGGCTCTTATGATCCGTATATAAGTAACAACGCTCCCCATAAAGATAATGACGCCAAATCCTGAGAGCGAATACTACAGCAGCCATTTCTAAATCATGAGTGGGGTAATTCTTTTCATGTGGTTTCAACTGTCTCGATGCATACGCTACCACCTTCCCTTCTTGCATTAATACACACCCCAACCAGTTCTGGGATGCGTCACTGTATACTACAAAATTCTTGCCAGATTCCGGTTGAACCAATATCGGAGTTTCTGTCAGAATTCTCTTTAAAGCTTCAAAACTTTCTTGACATTCAGAAGTCCAAACAAACGGTACATTCTTTCTCATCATCTTTGTTAAAGGCAGCACTATCATCGAAAAATTCTTAACGAATCTTCGATAATAACCGACAAGTCCAAGGAAACTCCAAACTTCAGATATATTCTTTGGAACTTCCCAGTCCATTATAGCTTTAACCTTCTGAGGGTCTACTCTAATCCCAACTGCCGAGATCACATGCCCTAAGAAAATTACTTCGTTTAGCCAAAATTCACATTTGGACAATTTCGCATAGAGATTTTTATCCCTGAGAATTTGCAAAACTAGCCTCAGATGTGCGCTGTGCTCTTCAATGGACTTCGAGTAAACCAGTATGTCATCAATAAAGACAACAACAAACTGGTCCAAATATGGCTGAAAAATCATGTTCATGAGATCCATGAAAGCAGCTGGTGCATTCGTTACTCCGAATGGCATTACGATGAATTCATAATGACCATATCTCGTTCTGAAAGCCGTCTTCGGAATATCTTTCTCCTGAATCTTCAATTGATGATAACTCGAACGTAGATCGATCTTCGAAAATACCGAAGTTCCTTTTAGTTGATCAAACAAGTCATCAATGCGCGGAAGGGGATACTTGTTCTTCATGGTCACCTTATTAAGTTGTCGATAATCAATACCTAGATGCATTTATCCATCATTCTTCTTAACAAATAACACCGGAGCTCCCCAAGGTGACACACTTGGTCGAATAAATCCCTTTCCTAACAACTCTTGTAATTGATTCTTTAACTCTTGCAATTCTTTCAGAGTCATCCGATAAGGTGACATTGCAATTGGAGCAGTTCCTGGCATTACTTCAATTTGAAATTCTACCTCTCTATCTGGAGGTAATCTTGGCAACTCAGTCGGGAAAACTTCAGGGAATTCTTAAACTATTGGAATCTCCTCTAGCCCTTTCTCTATAGCTCTTAAATCTATTACATTTTCAAGAAATCCTTGACATCCCTGTAGCAATAGCTTCTTAGCTGACATTACATTTTCTAAGGGATTAAACTTTTAACTGCTCACACTTATCTTTGTTTCTCCTGGACTTTTCAGGGTTACCTTTTTCAATCTGCAATTAACATCTCCATAGTAACGGAACAACCAATCCATTCCCATAATCACTTCAAACTCGTCAAAGGGTAATTCCATCAGATTAGCAGGGAATTCAATTCCCTGAACCTTTATGGGACACCCCTTATAGACTTTATTCACCCGAGCACTATGGCCTAACGGAGTTGTTACTATAATCTCATTACTTGTAGCTTCTAAGGGAATCCTCAATTCCTTTACTAACTTACTTGTAATATAAGAATAATTAGAACCCGGATCAATCAGTACCAATACTAATTTATCGTACAACTGAAAAGTACTTGCTATAATATCAGGGTCATCACGGTCTTCACTTGTCTTTAGATTGTACACCCGTGCAGTTGATCGAACTTCAGGTTGAGCAGAGAATTCAGACGGGTTCCTTCCTCTGCCTCTTCCTCGTCCTCTTTGTGAGGAAGAACCAACTCTTTCAGATGGTGCAGGCTCACCAACTATCAATGGACAATCCCAGATAAAATGTCCGGCATCTTCGCATCAAAAACAAGTCCCAGCAGCCATCCGACAAGCCCCAGAATGGTTTTTCCCACAATGCTGACACTGTCTCGCTTGACTCGGAGTAGATCTCCCAATACCATATCCCACTGACTGCGTCTGTCTAGGTCTTGCCTGACTTGCTCCCCTAGCAGACGATGCAACTGATTCTGATCTAGCTTGTGATCGAAATCCTGAGTCTCTTCCCCTTTTTGATGGTACTGAGCTAGAAGAAACACCCGTTCTCTTTGATGTCTGAACTCTAAAATCCCCAAATCTCTCATTCTAAGCTCTTTCAAGAGCCTTGGCACGATTGATCACCTCTTGGAACGAGGACAAATTCAATACTATCAGCATCGCTTTCAATCTAGGGCGTAAACCCTCCACAAACCATTCACAAGCCTCTTTTTCAGTAGGCACATGCTCGGATGCAAACCTACTCAACTTGTTGAACTCACATTTATACTCATATACAGAGCGGTTCATCTGTTTCAAATTCAAAAACTCCTGCTTCATTTGTCGAATAAATTGATCTCCAATGTACTTGTTTTTAAATTCATCTAAGAATAAAGACCAAGTCAATTGGTCACTGGGCATCCTCATGGTGACGTTAGTCCACTATATTATCGCCTGACCCGTCAACAACGAGACAGCTCCATCTAACTTCTCCACTTCAGAACAGTGGAGACCATCCAACATGATTTTTAAATCATTTAACCAAAGATCTGCCGCAACCGGACATTCTTCGGTTTCTCCCTTAAATTCGGAAACTCCTAAACCTCTCAACTCTTTTTCTACATTCATCATTTGAGTTGATGGAGCAGGAGGTTGAAGACGCATTAGAATAACGTCTAACGTTCTGAAGAACATATATTGATCTTGCACAGGCACTCTTTGAGATGTCTGTTCTTCACCTTGCATGGCCAGGGCAGGTGAATTACTGCTTTCAGCAGGCCTATCTTCTTCCGCTTCACTTCGGGAGCTATTATGTCCGGACATCTAATAAGAATAAACACATTGTTCTATTAGCAAAACAACATACTCATACTATACCAGATCAGAAGTTCTCACTATTTATTGGCATGTATTCCATTTAAAGACTCTATAGACTCTGGTTTATGCCTAGAATCGGCTAAATCATAGCTCTGATACCATTAAATGTAACACCCCCAACCCGTATCCCAACCCGAATACTAGTCAGAGATATTACATTGACTTTTAAAACACAACTCATTACAAATAATAATAAAATACTTGAACTTATATTACGAAAAATACAATAATATACATATGGTAATATAAGTTTACCAAAATATTCAGAGCATACACAACTTAACTCTAAAATTACATGCCAACATCCATTTTCATAACAAAATGACCTACTGATTAAGTTGCTTCTGATCTGATAGTTGCAGGAGTAATGTTGTCCAATTGCTTAACCTCGATCGTCTACTTTATCGGATCCTACGTGTGAAACACTCACACACTAAGTCATCGACTTAGTGAGGCAATATAATAATAATATCAATAAATATAAAGTAATTACCAAAATGAGATGGGTTGCAATAATAAGATGTATGTAAACAATGCAATAACCAAAACCATGTTTCTTACACATATACTTATCAAATTCACATTCATAAGTTTGCCTTAGTAAGTTCATTAGCCCATGGTACCATACAGAGAACCTAAGGTATGTGAGTATTGTGAGGTTGTGCACTATGCTGTCACCACAGCTCATATAATTGCACCTAAGTGCCACGTAGAATTGCACCGGAGTGCTACGTAGAATTGCACCGTAGTGCCATATAATAATATCCATAAGGACCACATATCATTCCTTAAGAATCATATACATATGCCAAGGATCAAGTATGTGTCTCACCAGACTCACACATGTTCCAAAGAATACATATATGTCCCGAAGGACCACATATCATTCCTTAAGAATCATATACATATACCAAGGATCAAGTATGTGTCTCACCAGACCTCACACATGTTCCAAAGAATACATATATGTTCCGAAGGACCACATAGACCCTCTACCCTTGGCATGTCAACTATACCTATAGTTCTTATTTACATAACATGGGCTTTCACAATTTATCTAATTTATATCACGTAGACATATTATTTCCATACCTTTATCATATAACTCATGTAACTTTTTCTTTCATATTCATGTCCCATAATGCATATGGTATGGATTCATGTCATATATCATCATATGAACTACGATCATGTATCAAAATATTGAATCTAGACTTATCACAAGTCTAGAACTGAATAAAATACATATTCATGCTATGCATATGCACTCACCTAGATTTCTTTGTCTTTCCCTCGATTGATCCTACTTGTCGATGGTTCCGGAACTCGATTAGGCTCAATATCTATATAAGCAAAATTTTCAAGATGATTATCAGATGCCTAAGTTTTGAAATTAACCTCTAATAGCCTACCAATTTAAGGGATTGATAGTTTAGTCTCTCTTCTTTCTTTTTTTTTCATTATGGGGGAATCGGTTCCCCCCTGGGGGCATCGATTCCCCTCTAGCATTCTGAAAATTCATATTCGTTTGAGGGGGGATCGATTCCCCTTGAATGGGTACCGATTCCCCTAGCCCAGAAATCCCATTTTGAGCTCAAAAATCACCTTATTTCAGCTCAAACCTTCCTATTTCACTTCCTTTAATACTCCTAACTTTAATACACATACTTAAACTTATTTATATTCCATAATCACTTCTTTAACTCCAAATCTAGTCATTCCTATGTAATTGCAAAAATTATACTAGTTTTACAACATGTTCAAATTCCTATTAACACTTCCTATCCCTTAATTAACTTGATGACAAGTCAAATCTCACTTTCAATTCTTATTATGAACTCTAATCTAAGATTTCACTTTTCTACTTCCTTTCTTTAATTCTTCATATACTTCTCATCTTGAGGTTTTAAAACAATTTAAACTTCCTTTAAGCTTAACTATTGCCTAATGGTCATGAATCAACCATAAATTCATCAAGAAATTCACTAACAAGAGAATCTTACCTTAGCTTGGGTCTCACGTATGAAGAAGAAGAATGAAGAAGAGGACTCTGGAAGCTTGTTTTTTAATCTCCTATACTTCCACGTGGTTAATATAATACTAACCCCAATAATTATATTGCTATAAAAAGACCATTTTGTCCTTCTAATCTTTTTTCTTTATAATTCAATCCTACACAAAATAACTCAAATAAGTCATTGAACTTTTCCATCATTCTACTTTAAATCACCAAATGATGAAACTTTACAAATTAATCACTAACCCGGCATGAAGGATGTTACATTTTTAGATACCTAGACTGTAATCGCTGTTAAATTTGATCGTTATGTAACATATATCAGGCAAGTAAAATTACAATTTTTTATTAAAAAAAAAGACACTTAAAATTTTTATTTTAAAAAAACTCAAAACTTGTTAAAAATAAAAAAACCCAAAATCCCGAAAATCTATAATTTCAATCCCCCATCACCATTGACAGCCACAACCATCACCAATTGGTCAAAATCTCAACGGCTCACACCTAACGGTCGAACCCTCATTATTCAAGCGATGATTGTAGTAAAAAATTGACGATTGCAACAACTTACTAATTCCTACTAAGGGCGATGATTCCAACGATTTAGGCGACGATTCCTCCCGTCATGCATTGAGATCCGATTAGATAAAGTGACCGATGATAAAAGACGACAACCAAGACAATATCGTCGACGATCGACACAAGTAAAGGAGTTTGGAATTAGAGTTTTTAGAGTTTATAATCCTTTTTAGATTTAAGAAAAATTTAAGTTTTTTTATAAACAAATTATATATATATATATATATATATATATATATATTAAAATATATTTTTTTAAATATTTTACATGTTACATATTATTTAACATCATCCAAGTGTAACTATGAAAATGTTAAATACTTAGGGGTTGTTTGTTTGGTTCTGAATGGAACCATTCAACGTTGAATGCTGAATCGTTCAATATTCATCGCGTTTGTTTCGCACCTCTGAATAATTCAGTGCTGACTGATTTAGCAAAACAATGTTGAATGATTCAGCACAGAAGTACATTTTGAATAATTCAGAGCCATTATCAAACAACATGTCACATTCAGAGCTAATTCATACAGAACCTCTGAATCATTCAATATTTGAATCATTCAACGCTTAATCATTCTGAAGTAAACAAACATCCTCTTACTTTTTAACTAAAACTTCTTTTTAAGACACCTAAGAAATTTTGCGTATAGTTGTACAATTATTTTTGCATTAAGCCTGTCAAACAAAGAAATGTGCTCAACTGTGGCGTCGGATCCAAACTTTTACCGCAAGTTTTTGAAAAATGCACATGAAAGCCGACTTCAATAGGTTAGCAATTTAACGGTTACAATATTTTGCCTCTATAAAGTAGACGCGGCTTTTGGAAATTTGGACGGTAGGGTTTCGGTCATCGCTCCAGAAATTTTCTCTTCCTCTTGACCGATTTCACTTCAATCATTCACTGCGTTTAACGCAATCCCAAAGTGAAGCGAGAATATGGCCCCGAAAAAGAAGCCGCAAAACCAAAGCAGCCGAAAAGCCACTTCCGCTTCTTCTTCTTCTTCATCTAAAGGCAATCAATCGTCATCGTCTGCCCCGCGGCTTCAGATATCGGCGGAGAACGAGAACCGACTCCGTCGACTTTTACTCAACTCCGGTCACTCCACCCAATCACAAAGCGATCCGAATCATCCTCAAGATTCTCTATCCAAAGCTCAAAAGGCAAAGAAACTCAAAGCCGTTTACGAGAAGCTTTCTTGCGAAGGTTTTTCTAATGATCAAATTGAACTGGCCCTCTCCTCTCTCAAGGTTCTATTATTTAAGTTTTTGATATGTTTTTTCTTATAATTTTCTTCTTCTTCTTCTTCTTCTTATTTTTCCTTGTGAATATATTGATTGACCAGTTGACATGTTTTCATTGAGTAGGACGGTGCTACTTTTGAAACCGCTCTCGATTGGTTATGCTTGAACTTACCTCGACATGAGCTTCCTCTGAAGTTCTCGAGTGGAACTTCATTGCATTCAGATGGAGGTATATTATAAATGTATATGTGCATTTGTATGTGAATTTCTAATAAAATGTGATGATCGCGTGCAATGCCTAATGCGTCTCGTCACTGATGTTTTAAGATTATGAATTTTTATTATCTTTATCTCTGGATAAATTTTATCTTCCAGTATAATATTTTATTAGTAGTTAGTTACAAGTGTTAAATAGGGGACATATGTATACTATTACGGCAGATTAGAAAGGAAGTAGAACTTCAGTTTTTATTTTTCTTTCTGTTTCTCTTCTGTTTACTGTAGTTTAAATAATGCGATTTAATCTGTTAGGAGGGAATATTGGTGTTATATCAGTCGAAAAGGAAGACTGGACTCCTTCGGTGGATGCATCGACAAGGATTAAAGAAAACTTACATGGACTTTCTGTTAGAACCAAGGGCAGTGAAGATGAGGATTCTCTAAACACGTGTCAACCATCACAAGCAGATTGGATTCGGCAATATATGGAGCAACACGTGGAGGTAAGGGAACAGAGTCTAGTGTCACTGATGTTGTATTCTGTTGCTGTCTATGCTGTTTTGGTTTAGGGTCTATTTAATTGAATGCTTTATTCCTTTGCTGGAATTTGTTTAAAATAGTTTTGACAAATAGTTTGTCCGTCAGGATGAATCCAAAACTTGGGAGGATGATGCAAGTGATGAAGGTTCAGCCAAAGAGGTATTGCTAACTTCTTTTTTCATTTTTATTCTTTCCCTAGCTTTTAATTATAAAATAAAGGAATCAAAGTGAGTTCCACTTGATGACTAACATTTCAGTCATTTATAATTAATCATGATGCAGCTTCTAGAATGTATTTTGCATTAGTTTTGTTGTCTTTTTTGTCGCCCTCCCCTAATAGTAGATACTTAGATTTTAATTAGTTACTATGACAAGGTCTAATTTAATTCTTTATGCAATCTCTCTCTCTCTACATATATTAATAGGTTTCTGGACCAAGGCCTTATGATGTTATTGCAAAAGAATACCATGCAGCACGATTAGAAGCGACAAAAGCTAAGGAAAAGAGGGATAAAAAGGGCCAGGAAAGGGCAGGCAGTATAATCCGCAAACTCAAGCAAGAGTTATCTGCCTTAGGTGATTTGTAGTTCTTTTTATGATTTATGTTAAAAAATGTCTCTTGATTTATTTGTAATGAATTGTTTAATTTTTCTGATCAGGATTATCAGATGATATCTTAGCATCAGAAATTTTGCATGAACGTGCATCTGCTTGTGTGTCTGAGGCCACAGCCACTAGTTCCATGCCTGAAGAGCAGGCTGAGATAATATCTTTTGGGTATGAAGAAGGCAATTCTGCAGCCTCTGTGATAACTTTGGGTGACACAACAGGCAGTGTAAATGTCACAGAGACTTCTACCAAATCTGTTCCTTCTTTATTGCCTGATCAAGAAAAGGGTGACTCCGAAAATATGTCAGAAGATGTGGAGATCGGTGATTTCTTCTTAGAAGAATCTCCAATTAATGATGCTGTTGCTTCTGAAGTACTAAAATTGCAGAAGAAAGAAAAGATGAAAGAACTATACAATGAGAACAATTTGGAGAAATTGGATGGAATCTGGAAGAAGGTAATGCCCAAAATGCAATGATCTTGTGAGGTTAATATTACTGATGATTGGTGATAAGGTATTAAGTATGCATCTTTTTTAACTTTACATATATATGACTGTGAACTTGCAGCGCGATGATTTTAGAACTCTGCTGAGTATGAGTCCTGATTTTTATATTTTCAGTTTCATATGTGTGCCTTATCAATCCCTTTCTTAACTTCAAATGTTTTACTTTGGCCTTGTTATATCCAAATTCATTCTCACTTTTTTAGGATATGATCTAAATAATGACAGGGAGAATCAAAAAAGATTCCTAAGGCTGTTCTTCATCAATTATGTCAAAGATCAGGGTGGGAGGCACCAAAATTTGATAAAATACCTGCCAAAGGTAAAGGTTTTGCTTATTCTGTTAGTGTGTTACGTAAAGCTAGCGGGAGGGGCAAGAGCAGAAAAGCTGGGGGGCTAATCACCCTTCAGCTTCCTAATGAGCAAGAAGCTTTTGAATCTGCTGAGGTACTTGTTTGTCCTTATGCTTCATGCTGATAATAAACTGTGATTAAGAACGAACAGTGCAATGCTATTGGTGTCAAAACAATTAGAAGATGAAAAATCGTGGAGAACATTGGAGGAAAGTAGCTTCCCAGAAACTTGGATGCATTAGCCATTTATTCTTTCTGCATACAGACATGTTGATTCACAAACTTGTTCTGAATGTGAAAATGACAAATAAACATTTTTTCTCTTCAAGTGAATGCCTTAAATGGTAAATTCAGTCCTTTTACTCTGATTCGTGGTTTCTGGTCCTCAGATTGGTCAACCGTAATTTTTGGTTTATGTATTCCATAGAAGTGGTGATGGACTAGAAATATTATTTTCTACATTTTCTAAGGATTGGTAGCAATTTTTTTTAGAAAAACATGTCTTTTTTCTTTGATATAGGGTAGGTACTGAAAACTAGTTTAGTTTCATCCTTCAATAAAGTTTTTATGAAAAGTCTCAGGTGCTCTGTAAACATGCTAATTTTATATTACCAACTCTCTTCACCTTCACTTTTTTACTTCTTAATATTTATTATTGTGAATAACATTTTTATTATTAATGTGTGAAATGGCTTGTCTGAGTATGCTGCGCGAGAGGGTGTAATCTAACAGTGTGCTTGAAATTTTATTTGACAGTTACAAATGTGATTTAAGATATATCCTTCCTTCTTTTGGACTGGTCTTTGTCATGCTATCTTGTGTCCCTTTTTTATTTCCCCAATCTATGTTGCGTCTGTTCTGTTAAGGCTGTGTTATGTTAGTTCTCTGTTATTGGTATATGACTGAATGTGAGCTTTTTCCTTTCTCTTCTCTAGTAAATATGCATGACTTACAGGTAAAATATTTAAAAATGGTTATTTACCTCCTTGATTTAACTACAGGATTCACAGAACAGAGTTGCAGCATTTGCTCTTTGTCAGTTGTTTCCAGATCTTCCAATTCAGCTAATAGTCACTGAGCCATATTCTTCTCTCATTTTTCAATGGAAAGGAGGTGATGATATAAACATTCATTTTCTATTCAGAAATGCAAAATAACTCCAAGCAACTTTGTGTTATTTATGTTAATGGTGTTATGGCATCTTTTCTAATAGTGTGCTGGATCTTCTTTTAATTTCTGGTTTAGTTCATATGCGTTGATGATTTCCTATCAAATCAACATAAGAATAAAAGAGATATTTATCAGATTGCTAAAAGCAAGGTGTCACTGCTTTCGATTTTATTAACATATTTGAACACTTTCAGGGGAATCATTGACCAAAATAGAAGACAGTGAGGCAGATCGAAGGGCTGGTTTTGTGGATCGGTTATTGAGTGCCGATGATTCCAGGTCAAAGGCTCCTAGTCATGATACTAATTATTTTGCTTTAGAAGAGCTCCAGAAGACCTACATTGAAGATAATAAAGTCCCTATTTCTTCTGTAGCTGATCCAATATCTGAAAGTATGCTATTTTATTCTTTTGGCACATTTATAGTAGATTATATGGCCAAATTTGCTGCTGACATTGGGATATGAAACGTTTTAAGTTGTTTAACCCCAATGTTTTTTTTGTCTTTTCAGTTTCTTTTTCCATTTTTCCTTTTCTTTCCTCCTTAGGAAGTGCTCTTTTAATCCATGTATGAAAGACCCTTCGCAAAATAGTTAGAATTGACTAGGAATTGTGATGGATATTCCGTTCATGAATTTTTAGATATTGTTTGGTAACTTTGAATGTGCTTACATACTCGATTAAAGGAGGAAATATTGGGTAGATTGCTATGAGGATCGTAGAAAATAGTGTAATGGTTCAATTTGAGCTGAATATCTATAGTGGTATTTTGACAAACGGTGTTGTAATAAACTAATAATCTCTTCAATTTGACACATCATATTGCAGGGAGAAGCCATGCAAAAGAAGCAGAAAGTTTATATTTGAGACAGGAAGCAGAAAAGATAAAGCATACACAGAAATTCAAGGTTGGTGTATTTTTATAGCTCTCTCTGGAAAATAGTAATTGGATTCATTAAGAATTGAGTATAAACTATATATTTACTTGTTTTTTGAACCGATTCTATTATTTTTGTTGCTATTTAATTGAATTTTCTTTTGAATATTGGCTGGGGGGATCTAATAGTTCAATTGCACCACATTGAAGTAGTTTTAACTTACTATCTGGTAATGAATATTATGAAGTTAACTAGCTTCCTTCTGCTGAAATACATGTTATAGTTTAGTTTAGCTCTGATTCTGTTGGAGGGAAAGTGGGGGGATAGATTCTGAATTTTGTGGTTCCAATCTCATTATCTAGAATCTGATGTCAGAATTTATTGATGTATGTACACCAAGAGACTAAAAGTAAAAGGATATGATGTTTGTTGTAGTAGATTATCAACCTTCCACATGTAATTCTTGGTATAGTTTTATAGCTGCACTTGTATAGTTCTCAAAACTAAAGTTCTGGTGTTTTGGGAATGTTATAAACACCTTGACACTTAAAGAGCAATATGATCCAACTTGGTAGTGATTTAGTGATCTAGGTAGTCTAACTCATGATTTCTTTTCTGATTCATATTGAGCATTTTATGTTGTTGATGTGAACATCATGCCTATTCTTGCAAATTGTACTGTTACTCAGTTTGCAATGCATTTGATTATGGCCATTAAGAGTTCTATACCTTTTCTTGTTATTGTTTTCAGGAGATGTTGAAAACTAGAGCTGCTCTTCCTATTGCTGGGTTGAAAAATTACATTTTGCAACTGCTAAAGGAAAATGATGTTCTTGTTGTTTGTGGTGAAACAGGATCTGGAAAAACTACGCAGGTTTAATCTTTTATTTTCCTTTTCTGTGTGCAAACCCTTATTTATGAGCATCCTTGGCTCACATAGCTTGAGTTTCATGTTTTTGGTGAGGTTTGTCACATTACTAATATCTTTTTTCCTTTGAAAATTAGAGTTATGTTTTTTTTCCTCTAAATGTAGGTTCCTCAGTTTATATTGGATGATATGATCGAATCGAGACATGGTGCAGATTGTAATATAATATGCACGCAACCAAGGAGAATAGCGGTGGGTGAATAATATGCCAATAAATGCTTAACTCTAAATTTTCATCCACCCTCATTACTAATTCACTCTTCGTTAAAAATTCAATTACTTATGAGAGGTTAATTCTATCCACCTTTCTCCTTTATCTTCTCTTTGTCGCTCTAAGATGTTTCTGGAAGATTTAAATACATTATGCAGATATGATTATAGAATAGAAGAAGCCTGACTCTGTTTTCACAAAGAAAGGAAACTCATAAAGTACCAATTGTATAGTACTGTCACTACTGCACATTAAGTTTCAAATAATGCTTCTCATAAAGTACCAATTGCAACTAGAAAATCTGATGTAATATATTGTATCAACGGAGTTCTTTTTGTTTTTCGAGTTTGCCCCTGTTATGTGTTATTGCAAATTTCATCTATGTTTTCACATATAAATATAGATATATATATTTCTACAGATTTGGTAAAAGTTTTGTGTGGTTTGTCTTATCATTGCAGGCAATTTCTGTTGCTGAGCGAGTTGCTGATGAGCGTTGTGAACCATCTCCTGGTTCTAATGGGTCTTTGGTTGGTTATCAAGTTCGTCTAGAAAATGCTAGGTGTTTACCTCCTTATCTCATAAGTTACTATAATGTGCTAATTGCAATTATTATTATTTTGATACGTAAAATTTTATTATCCAAATAGAAGAGTTCAGTACAAAAAAATCCCAATCATTGGTGACTTTGCTCTCAGAAATGAGCTGCAATGATGAATTCTGCCTATATTCTTTAAACATTTTCTATATGCTATTTCTTAATTAAATCTATTTGGTGTCAGATTTGTTTTGTGCATTGTGGTTTGTTCAGGTTTTTTAATCTCACAATTAGTGGTTATACGATGAATACTTTTTGTACAATCATTCTTCATATACTGATTTTGCTAACTGCATGATGGTGGTTAGGAAGGCTTAAGATAGTTGCTTGTTAAGGAGCATGAAAAACATTTCCTTTGATTTTCCACCTTTTGAATTGCTTAGTGGTGCTGACATTTTGTTTATGTTAATTTATGATGATTTTTCTGTCTTTTGAATCATTCTGTAAGGTAACAAACATTGTGATTATGGCAATAAAGAAGGGCTTATCTTTCTTCGCTTTGATTCATCAGAGGTTTAAAGAACGTTTAATTGTTGAATCAGACAGTAAACTAGCAGTGGAGTGGATAAAAAATTATGATTGTTGTCCTTGTGTCTATAGAGTCTTTGTGAAAGACATTGTTATTCTGTTAAGAGATCTTAATGGTATTATTAGATGGGTTCCTAGATCAGCCAATGTTGAGGCTGACAGCTTAGCTAAAGCTGGTATTGGCTAGTTACACAGCTTTCTATTAGGCTTTAGTTAGGATTTGGGTTGATTATTGTAAAGGGTGTGTTTTGTTTTTAAACATTATGTATCTTTCGGTTTTTAATGAATTAAGGCACTCTTTTCCTCATTCCGCTGATTAAGGAGCACTTTGTGCTCCATTAATCATGAAGGGGTTTTTTAACGAGGCCTACCTTCTTATAAAAAAAAACATTGTTCCTACCATTTTTTAAGCTCTACATTTCTTTTCTTATGTTGTAATTGTTCACTTTGTTTAGGTAGAATTGTATTTGCCTTTATAGCCCACTTGTTTTTTTCACTTATAAAGTGCATATAAAAAAACCATAAAGACTAATGTGCTATCTCTCTCTCTTTCTTTTCTTGAATAACAATTTTCTTATTGGTTATACTGTACTTTCTAGGAATGAGAAGACAAAGCTTCTTTTTTGTACAACTGGTATTCTTCTGAGGAAACTTGCAGTAAGTCCTTGTCAGACAATTTTTTTTTACTTACCGACTGCTCTGAATCTGTCATGGCTGATTTTGAATGAAATCTTTTCTTGTTTTAGTTTAGACCATTTAACATTTGATTCTGGCAGTCTTAATACTTATTTTATTTATCTGTTGGGCCTGTTCTGTTTTTCTTTAACATGGCCATCTTTGTGATCAATTTGTTGGCAGTTTAATAACATGAGGTGTATGCTGGCTTATCATTTCATGAACTTGCTAGTCATTACATTATTCAACATTAGTTTGGCCTTTTAAGCTGTTACTTCTCTTCCTAATTCTATAGATGTGAAAGTTAGCATTGGTTTGAGCAGTGAATTTTAGACCTGCTTCCTAGGAAGTCTGCCTTGAAACTTGACATGGTAGAATTGGCATTAACCACACACACTCACTAGCTTTTAGCGTAATGTTTGACCACTTCAACATATTTCTGTTTCTATTGATTTTTGGACAAAATGTGAAATCGCTTTATCTTGTAATGGAACTATGGAAGTTAAGACATATATACAAATGTCCCACTTAAAACTGCTTATCAGATAAGCTGCTGCTTTTGATGTTTGAAGTCTTCTTCTCCTGCTTTTACTTGTGATGCTGAAATGTGATATTGGGACAGTGAACTGAATCTTTTTGCGAAACCAGAAATCATCGGCTAGTTGTTGACATTTTCACTAGTAGCTACTGTCTCTAGGTTCCTCCTCTTATGATTTTAATTTTAATATACCATGGGGATTATTTAATACTATACAGAAAATATAGTTCATACTAGAATATGTTTCTATGGATGCTGATATAGCTCTGGGATTTTATTTTGACCTATAGTCTCGGTTATTATTTGTGGTCATGTATTTTACGTGAAGAAACTTAGATGGAACTCGAGTGGTTATGTCAAGAATTTTTTTCAATATATGTATATTGTAAAATTAGCATATAGAGAGCTCTCATATTAAATTTTCATCCTCAACTTCCCTTAACATTCACAGGGGGATAAAAGCTTGACTGGTGTTACTCACATTATAGTTGATGAAGTACATGAACGGTCTCTTTTGGTAAGTGGATGAATTTTAAGTTCAACTAACTATGGCTATTTCTGGTGGATTTTTTGTAACACAAGTTTCTTTTGGTTTACAATGTTGTTTAATGAATTAACCTGACTTTGTTGAGAACATTTGTAACAATCATCTCCAAGTTCCGTCCATAAAAAAAATAACTCCATAATATAATCATAAAGAATGTGTGGGGGATGAACAATCTGCCAATAAGGGAAATGAACTTTCAATTCTAAATTTTTAGCCAACACTGAACTTTGTAAAATTAACTTGACTTTGTTTCTTTTTCCTTAACAGGGTGATTTTCTACTCATTGTTCTGAAGAACCTGATTGAGAAGCAATCTGCCTCTACCACACCCAAACTGAAAATTATTCTTATGTATGTATATGTTTTTTTTAATTTTCTGTAAAATTTAATGGGTTTCTTTTGGTCGTGGTTGTGTAAGCATGTCTTGTCCTCCATGCCGGCTTCCTTTTTCTTCTGTTTTCTGAATTATGCTCTAAATGTTTAGGTCTGCAACGGTTGATTCTGATTTATTCTCAAAATATTTTGGTCTTTGCCCGGTGATTACTGCACAAGGCCGGACACATCCTGTGACAACTTGCTTTCTTGAGGATATATATGAAAGTATCAATTATCACCTTGCTTCAGATTCTCCTGCTTCTCTAAGAAATGAAACATCCACAAGGGATATGGTAATTAAAAATTGCTTTTTATTATCCTTACTGTGTGTTAGCTATCTACTTCTAGAATTTGGAGCTGGATAAAAAGTACACTATTAAATGACTATGTGATCAGACACATGTCTTGACTGCACTTGTAAGTTAAAAAACCAGCTAGGTTAGGTGTGCCAATTGTTGGTGATGCTTTAATTGTTTTCTTGCATTTTGATGTTTTTTTCTCATTGTCTACACATGTTAACTAACGTTTGCATTTTAAGCATCATGTATAAGTCATTCTAAGTTATCTCTCTGATAATTTGAGTGTGTTATGAAATACGAAGAGTTATCTTTATTTCTGTCATGCAAGTAATGAACTCTTGCATCCTCCTGCAGAGAGGTCCGGTGAACAATCGTAGAGGAAAGAAAAATCTTGTCTTGTCTGCATGGGGTGATGATTCCATGCTTTCGGAGGAGTATGTAAATCCTAATTACATTTCAAGTAATTATCAAACATATAGCGGGCAAACACAACAGAATTTGGTAAACTCTTTCAGAACAAGCAACTTGGTTTATTCTATTTTCCTCAATGATTGGATGAGTAATAGGCTTACTATTTTTAAAAACAGAAAAGACTGAATGAAGATATTATTGATTATGATTTGCTTGAAGATTTAGTTTGTCATGTAGATGAAACATGTGACAAGGGTGCTATACTAATCTTTTTGCCGGTAAGCTATCCTAAGTGCTTTTGATGTCAATAAATGTCACGCTTTGATTTTTCATGTTTTGATATTAGTATGAGACATATTCCATGGTTTAACAGGGAGTTGTAGAAATTCATATGTTACTTGATAGGCTAGCTGCTGCTTATCGATTTGCTGGACCATCTTCTGACTGGCTTCTGCCTCTACATTCATCAATCGCATCGGATGAGCAGAAAAAGGTTTTTTTAAATCCTCCTGATGGTATACGAAAGGTCAGTTCTTCAGTCTTGTTTAAGATTTTCATTTGTTATCAGAACTTTCACTAAGACTGATTTAAATTCTTCCAATATTTTTTTTTTTGATAAGATTCTTCCAATATTTTTCAATTTCAGATTATTGTAGCTACAAACATTGCGGAGACTAGCATAACAATTGATGACGTAGTCTATGTGATCGACTGTGGAAAGCATAAAGAGAATCGTTATAATCCCCAAAAGGTTTGCATTCATATGTTTTTTACAGTGTAGTAACCTCCCTTTTCATTGATGTTTATGTTGCATGGAGTGCAAATGGTTTGAGTCAGGCCTATACTATTTTATGTTTTTAAGTGCTCATAAAGAGGTTTTGCTGAGAGAATCTTAAGTTTAATTCAACTTTTGTATCGATCTATTGGAATAATTAATTTCTACTTTGAAAACTAATTTATATTCGTCAATTTCCTATATTTTGGCTATAGAGTATCACTGTAATTGCATCCTTTCGTTGACTGAAGCTTATGCTAGATGCCATGTTGGGTGTCTTCAGTAGTCAAGAACGTCTAATTACGAGTATTAAAAGAAAAAGTACAGAGTTCTAACAGGAGTAAACATCATTAATTGCTAGTCTGAGGAAGGAAAATTCTGTCATTTCTGCTTTGGGCTTTCAGTTTGGACTTGAGAAGTTATTAGAAAGTGGAGAAAGACTTTTGTAGCTGGTAATGCTTGTTTATATTGGAGAACTCGGAGGGCTGCATGCTTATGAAGTTGTAGGTATAGCAAGTTGAGCAGAAATTTGGAAGTAATGCTTAAGCATTTTACCTCAATTATAGTTGAATTGTTGCCTCTATGCTTGCATCTCCTTTGTATCAAAGAAAAAAATGTCATGTGTTGCTATGTATGAATCCCTTCTATTAAGTCACCACTTATAAGCTTAGTGTTCTTTTCCCTTCAAATTGTTTCTGTAGAAATTATCAAGCATGGTTGAAGATTGGATTTCTCGAGCAAACGCTAAGCAACGGAGAGGAAGAGCTGGCCGTGTTAAGCCTGGAATTTGCTTCTGTTTGTATACACGGCATAGATTTGAAAAGCTCATGCGTCCATATCAAGTGATTTCTTTATAAACATACATCTTAATGTGCTAATAACTAGGCATTTTTTTTGCCCTGAAGCTTTTAGTTTTTTCCTGAATTATTATCTAGGTGCCTGAAATGCTTCGGATGCCTTTAGTAGAGCTCTGTTTACAAATTAAGCTACTTAACCTAGGTCAGATAAAGCCTTTCTTATCCAAGGTATTAATACATATTTACAGTAAACATAAATTGTCATCTATGTTCTCTTCTTTGGTGTTCTAATGACATATCTTTTGATTTCAGGCTTTGGAGCCACCCAAGGAAGAAGCTATGAACTCTGCCATTTCATTGTTATATGAGGTAATTTCCCTTAATTTAACTAACAAATTACATACAGTTCATGGTGATTAAAATTTTGGGCTTCAAGGAAGAAGTCATGTTTTCATCTTGTCTTCACTACTTGACTAAGGTTTTCCCTGTTTAGGAGCATTATTATTTGCTCATCTTTTCATCCTGCTCAACTAGCAGTTAAGTACCTGGGCTTTGTAGTGGAGGAGCCTAAATTAATAATAGTATACCAATTGCTGCTTTAGTTTATTTCTTGTTGGCAAATGATGATGGCCTGTGAATTTTGGTAATAAGTGCTTATTTTCAGGTTGGTGCCGTTGAGAGAGATGAAGAGTTGACACCTCTAGGGCATCATTTGGCAAAGCTTCCTGTTGATGTGTTGATCGGAAAGGTGTGCTTAATATTTTTAATCCCCCTCAATTCTTTTGATTTTTTTACTATGGATGTTGTTTGCTCTCCATTAAAAAATTTTGAGTCAGGAAATGTTGTTAATGATATTTTTGTCTCTTCTTTGTACCTCTTATTATGTTTAAACTCATTGTCATCAATTTTTGGAAAAATGTTATTTCTTTTGAATGAAATTACGTCTTTTCTGATCTGCACGCTATACATTTATAAAGTACGTACTATTAGGAGTTAATTTATACTGCCGGTCTGCCCCCTGATAGAAGGAATGCTAATGGGACATGCACAGAGCTAAAGTGTTTTAAAATAGTACAAACATAATAAATTAATAATATTGAACCTAGATTTTAAATTAGGGCTTTCTTGTCAAATTACCTAGAGAACGTGCCAAATCTGAAGATTTTTATAGGCCGTGAGTCAAGCTATGTTAGCTGAATTTGAACTCCATCCTTTTGTTTATTCTTGTCAAAGACTGCTGCCTTTTGTTTGCTTGAAGTTCTTACATGATGAGGGTGAATGGTTTTTGTAAACCCCAAAATCCTCTCTATATAATATGGATTCTCAGATCTTTTAATCTTTTGTTGCAATAAACTGTTATAGTATTTCTGTTTACCTGAATTTACTAATTGTTCTTGGGTGAAGTTCAGATGCTGCTCTATGGTGGAATATTTGGCTGCTTATCGCCCATTCTGTCTATCTCTGCATTTCTCAGCTATAAGTCTCCATTTTTATATCCAAAGGATGAGGTAGTTCTTTTATTTCTATATCAAGCTTCTGCTGTTCTTGCTTTCAGAAAAGAAAGAAGTAACAATACCATCATTATCTTCTTTTTATATTACAGAAACAGAATGTTGAAAGAGCTAAATTGGCTTTGCTAAGTGACAAGCTGGACGAATCTAGCAATTTAAATGATGCTGAGAGGCTGTCTGACCACTTGCTAATGATGGTTGCATATAGGAAGTGGGAAAAGATTTTCCGTGAGGTATGTCAATGATTGTGTTAGGCCTTTTGGCAGTTATTAGCTCAAAGGAAAAGTGATCAGTGTTGTCTGCTTATTAATCTAAAACAAAAAAAAACGAAGAGTCTGCAATGCTATAAAAGTTTACTTGTTTGGTATATAGCACCCTGGTTGATCTGCACTCTGATATTTAGAACCTTTATCCAGCAAAATTTGGGGGGGAAGAGAATCATGTTCTATTTTGGGAGGGGTTTCAGTTCTAACTACCCATTTAATTTAATGGGTGCTTGTAATAGATATATCTCGTGGCACTTCAAACAGAATGACTTACTCATATGTAAAATTTATATCCTTGCAGAAAGGAGTAAAAGCTGCTCAGCAGTTTTGCAAGAAGTACTTTTTAAGCAGTTCGGTTATGTCCATGACAAGGTTCAGCTTTATTCTCTCTCTCTCTCTTCCACCGCCATTGTTGAGATGCTTACTTGGCTATTTGTTTCTGCGTCCAACCTGTATCATTCTATTTTTGTCATTTTATGAATATGGAATGAATTCTCTAACTTACAGTTGATAGTTTTGAGTTCTGTGCAAGTTCTTAAGTTATCAATTGTAATGGGATGTATTGCCTTCTGGTAGTGGAATCTTTGCCAATTTGCAGTTAGAAAATATGCCATGGTGCCTGCTTATTATTGGTTATTTTCTTTAGTAGTTACAATCCTTTGGATATCCCACTTAGAAGTGAAAGGAGTAAATTGCTCCTCATCATATTTGTCATGGCTATCCGAGTCAAAGGTAGCAAGTTAAGTGTCAGTATGATAGTTGCCCGACTTGCTTCTTCTTTCTAGCCCTCCCATATGCATAAGAAATAACCTATGTAATCATGATAATATCTACTGAAATATTCTGTTTCTGTGCGCTACTAATCTTGAACTTTTGACTTTTCTTAAATTCTCAGAGACATGAGAATACAATTTGGAACACTGCTAGCAGATATAGGATTCATCAATCTTCCAACTAATCTTCAGGTATGCAACCTGTGATTTAATTGATACAACTTATATGGCATTTGATGCAATGTATGTTTTCTCGCTCTTATCTTACAGATTGGGAGAAAAAGGAAGGAGAACCTTGATGGTTGGTTTTCAGATTACTCACAACCATTCAATATGCATTCACATCATTCTGCAGTTGTGAAGGTAATCATGAACATTTTTGTCTGGCTGCTTTTGAATTAGTTTACATTTTAGTTCTACTTTTGCAGTTACTCAAATCTCTTATGTTATGGCAGAGGTCATCTTTTTGGTCCTTTATTCACTTCATTTGTTTGGATTATGTATGTCCTCTATTTTATTTTTCACGATGCTATTAGGTGCTTAGTTATATATCTGTCCCCAAAGGGAAGTTGCATGTCCTTTGTAAGTGTGTGTTAGAGACATTCTATACGCTACCCACTTGTAAACTGGGGCCCTCTTTTTTTTATTATTACTAATTTTGTTTTTCCTGTTTTCTTATATCACTAAATTTTCGTATTTTGTTTTTGTAAAATTCTATATCTTAATTTTCCTGTAAATTTACATATATCTGTTGAACCACCATTCTCCTCATGTGTGTTCGATAATTTGATAAAGGGCTTGAAATATCCAGAGTTCCTACTTTCATCTACCGACTTATGAGCATGATGATGTGCCGTTAAGTGTGGTTTATTTACAAGGTGTATGTAACAAAGGATGATTATAACCACAAAACTGCATCTAATTCTAGATATAATTCTAATATTATCTTTGAAGGCAATACTATGTGCTGGTTTATACCCCAATGTCGCTGCTACGGAGCTGGGCATTACTGAAGCAGCTCTCAACAGACTTAAACCTAATCCTACAACAAAGGGCCATCCAGTCTGGTATGATGGAAGACGAGAGGTTCATATACACCCTACTTCCATTAACAGTAGCTTGAAATCCTTTCAACATCCATTTCTCGTCTTCCTTGAAAAGGTATGTAGACTTCTATCTTGTGGATTTAATTTAATCCACTTTTGTCTTCTAATTTTCTCATTTCTCTAATTTGTGTCTTCTCCGATTTGTGAATAATACTTATTTCATAGACATACATAGGGTTGACAAACCAGTGCATGGTCATTTCCTATTGAGAGAAAGAACTAGCCTAACAAAGGCTAATGTAAAAGATTAGCTTCCTTTTTCCTTGAAAAGTCTGTTCATTCATTTACTATATTTGTTTGTTATAGTGTAAGTTTCTTTTTTTTTTTGATAGGAATAGTAGGCCTCACTAAAAACCCCCTTCATGATTAACGGAACTTGAAAATAGTTCCTTAATCAGCGGAAGGAGGAAAAGAGTGCCCTAGGAGTTCATTAATCTTAAAACATTACAAAGTAATACAAAGTCTAATCTCCCTCCAGAGATAAAAAGCCAAAAAGAACCAGCCCTTAACAGAACATAATACTCAACCAATACCAGCCTTAGCTAGAACATCCGCCTCTATATTGGCTGTTCTACTAACCCATCTAATAAGACCTTCATAAACACTAAGCTTTTGAATAATTTCCTTAACAACTTGAACATAAACGACAGGACAAGAACCAACATCCTTGACCCAACCAATTGCCACCTTACTATCACTCTCGATAATCAATCTCTCTTTAAATTTGTGGCGAATAGATTCATAATAAAATAACCCCTTTAGGATAGCTTTCAATTCCTTCAAAGTTGGAGGTCCCGGACCAGCAGGGTCTTTGAAGGAGCCAAGAATCAAACCAGAACTATCTTTCAGAACACCACCTAAACCACTCCTCTTCCAATCACTAGAAGTAGCCGCATCCACATTAAGTTTAATAAAACCCTTTGGAGGAGGGGACCAAGGAACCTTAGTTGAAATCCGATTAGTATGAGACGAGCAAGAATCCACTAAGGACGGGTCGGCAATAAGAGCATCCTTGGAAATAGAAATCTGAGTTTCCCTAGCTAGAAACCATGAAGCAAGCCTGCACCTAGCTAGATAGAATATTTCTGCTCGATCAAACTTCCCTCCTTCAAACACTATATAATTCCTAGTTTTCCATATTGTCCATAAGACCACTCCAGGGATAAATGACCACATCAGAGAGTTGGTCTTTAAGTTAGTCCATGCTACTAGGAATTTTTTTGCATCTTCATGAAAAACAGACTGAAAATTCCAATAACCCATGAATTTAGTCCATATTGGCCAAACAACCGAACAGGAAAAAAATAGATGAGATGAAGACTCTTCTTCTAGATTACAAAAAAGACACATAGAATCATTTATGCCCTGAACACCTCTCTTAACCAGAGCTGTCTTCACTGCCAGCTTCTTTAAGATAACTTGCCAAAGAAAAGTCTCCACTCTTGGAGGCAGCAGGCCCCTCCAAACAATAGATTTCCAAAAATTAGCTTCCTCCAAATCAGAAATACCCGAATAATATAGATTGGCACATGATTTAACATTGAAAACCCCTTCTCCATTCCCCTTCCACAACAGTCCATCAACAGCATCAGTAGAAACAGAAAAATCTGAAATAACAGCCATCAAGTTTGACCATTGTTCAAATTCCCAGTCATTCAACTCCCTTCTCAACTGGACGTTCCAAAACCAGCCCCCAGAACTGTAATCCCCAAACTGAAATAATCTTCCAGTTTTGTTCACTGCAATAGAGAATAGTCTAGGGAACATGACCATCAAAGGATGATCCAATGCCCAATTGTCTTGCCAAAACCGAATATTCCTCCCATTGCCAATTTTGTAGCTATAATTGCTTCTGATACTACAGCCCATCGAATCATCTTTAAAATGATTATTCACCAAAGATCTCCATATCCAAGAAAATTTAGGAGAAACCTTACTATCAAGCTGCATCAATGAAGAATCCATTTTGTATTTAGTGCAAATCATTTCCCTCCAAATCGCCTTCCTCTCAATAGCAAACCTCCAAGCCCACTTTTCCAATAAAGCCCTATTCATCGTATTTATATTAGGAACTCCCAAGCCTCCTTCAATTTTTGGTTTACAAACGCTGGACCAGCTTACCCAATGGATTTTCTTCCTCCCACCTCCTCCACCCCATAAAAAATTTGACATAATAGAGTTTAGGGTCTTGTATACTGAAGCTGAAACCTTAAATAATGACAAATAGTATATAGGAAGTGAACATATGACTGATTTAATCAAAACCAGCCTGCCCGCCAGTGACAAAGAAGAGCCTTTCCAGCCTGCTAACCTCTTATTGAAGCTTTGAACCACTGGATCCCACAGAATGTTAGAGTTCCTGTGTGGACCAAGAGGGAGTCCCAAATATTCAGAGGGAAAATAACCCACTGAACATCCAATCGTAGCTGCCCAATCCTTAATTTCCTCTTCCCTTAAATTCACCCCAAACAATTTGCACTTCTTCAAGTTCAACTGAAGTCCAGAAATAATCTCAAACACTCGAAGCACCCTCTTCACATTCAAGATCTGTTTTTTCGACGCACCACAGAAAATTATAAGGTCGTCAGCAAATTGTAGATGTG
Organism: Hibiscus syriacus; assembly: GCF_006381635.1. NCBI lineage: Eukaryota > Viridiplantae > Streptophyta > Magnoliopsida > Malvales > Malvaceae > Hibiscus > Hibiscus syriacus. Next base: position 5,202,134 of record NW_024062795.1, read on the forward strand.
TTAAATTAAAATTCTTCTCCTCATTTCTAATCATCAAACTCGAAAAGAGACCCCCTGAAACAGCTTTAAGTATCAATAAATTCAATAGTTCCCCAACTATATTAAACAACAACGGAGACAAAGAACAACCTTGACGAAGACCCTTAGCCATTGGGATTTCCTCGGTTGGAACCCCATTCACCAAGACTGAAACAGTTGCTGAAGTGATGCACTTCGAAATCCACCCTATCCATCTAGAACCAAATCCCATTTCCTTCATAATTCTGAACAAAATAGGCCAGTCAAGTGTATCATATGCCTTCTTGAAATCAGCTTTAAAAACACATCCTTTTAAACCATTCTTCTTCCAAAAGTCAATCCCTTCATTGGCTATAAGGGAACAATCCAAGATTTGTCGACCGGGAATAAAAGCGAATTGACATGGACTGATCAAATCTGAAATGCAGCTCCTAAGTCTCCTTGACAGACATTTAGAGAGGATCTTGTACAAACCACCAACTAAGCTAATAGGTCTAAAATCGTCCAAACCGCCAATGTTTGAAATTTTCGGAATAAGAGTGATGAAAGTGTGATTTATTCGATGTTCCCAATCCTTCCCCAAGTAAAATTTCTTAAAGAAGATCATAATATCTTCCTTAAGGACCTGCCAAAACCTCTTGAAAAAACCCATATTAAAGCCATCAGGACCCGGAGCTTTGTTACTTCCACAAGACTTCACAACATCCCAAACTTCCTCCTCTGAAAATTCCTGCTCTAAGAACTGATTCTGCTCCAAAGAAATTCTGGAAAAATCCAGATTTAATTCATCAATTTCTAGAGTAGATCGGTTATTGTAGATTTTAAAAAAATAATCCTTCACAATGTCCTTAATAGCAATTGGGTCTTCAACTATTTCTCCTCTAAAATTAAGTGCCACCAGTGCATTCCTCTTCTTCCTAACCGTAGCACAGGTATGGAAGTATTTAGTGTTGCGATCCCCGTCTTCAATCCATTTAGATCTCGAATACTGAAACCAAATCTGCTCTTGGATCTTGTGCAGCTTCCACAATTCTGCTCTACAATTATTCAACTCAGTTAATACCTCACTATCGACAACACCCTGCTTTTGTTGAATATCAGCCTCTATCTTCGAAATTTTCTTATCTAACTCAGAAATCAAGTCTCCTGGATACTTATCTCTGTTTCCAGACCACTTTTTAATTGCATGTTTGGCACTCCTTAAAAGACTAAAAGCACCTGCCTTCTTCCGACTTTTCTTAGAACTTTGAATAGAAGAAATAACCATATCCTCAAAACCCTCCTCATCCATCAAATAGTTGAACATTCTAAACGGTTTTTGACCCCAGTCCACTCCTTTATTCACAAGAATTATGGCATTGTGATCTGACAATGATCTTGGTAGAAGAGACTGTAAAATGTCCGGAAATAACGCTAGAAATTGACTGTCAACCAAAAAACGATCTAATCTTACAAACGTGGGATTCTCTTGGTTATTACACCAAGTGAACCTTCCCCCATTCATAGGAAGATCAATTAAGCCCGTATGAAGAATGAAGTCATTAAAGATCTCCATTGAGCTCCTACTTTGGCCTCTGCCCATCTTCTCATTTTCTTGTAAATAAACATTAAGTCCCCTCCCACACAAACGGGAAAATTCTGTCCACTAAGAAAACTGCTTAATTCTTCAAAAAAACCAGCTTTCTCTTCCTCCACTGCTGGACCGTATACATTGATGAAACCACAACTGAAGTTTTTATTCCGGAATTTACCAAAGGTAGCTATAAATCTCCTACTAATAAACTGACTCTCCAACTCAAAGATATGTTCATCCCAACAACACAACAGGCCCCCCGCTGATCCAACTGAAGGAGATTCCAAAACTCCTTTAAGCTTATTAATCCCACTTCTCCTAAAGAAAGACCTCTTAAATTTTTCAGTCTTAGTTTCTTGCAACCAAAGGAAAGTAGGATTTAAGCTAGTGACTAAATTCTGAACAGCCCTCTTTTTTTCATTTTTCCCCAGACCCCTAACATTCCATGAACATATTATTAACTTTGACATCTTCATAAAGGGAACAAGGTACAAACAAAACCCTCAATCAACCAAACCTTGATTAATCCCAATTAATCCTTTCTCTAGAGCTATGATTTTTTCCAAAAATGCTTCTTTCCCTTCCTTAAAAGATACTCCCAAAAGCTTACTAACCTCCCAAGTTTCTACAGCTTCTTTCAATAAACTCGAGAAAGCTGAGGAGGATGCTGTATCAATGCTCACCTGGTCAAGAGCTTCTCGAAACAGGATCCTTCTAGCTCTCCTCTTCCTTCTAATTAACAAACTAGATTTGGGTCTTAAGCATTCACCTTCAGAACAGTAACCTTCAATCTCCCGCTCTACGGTCCCATCCCCAAGACCATTAACAAAGCTAGGAAGAAGACTCCCATCAGCAATGAGCTCTGTTGAAAAACAAATTTGTTTTGCAGTGCTGGAGTCCACATCCAACTTCCTCTGCCCAACCTTGGTGCCATCTATTTCATTCGTAAAGTTCAACAAATCTCCATACCAATATCTTCTTTCCCTCGACCTGCTATAGACCCTTTTGCAACTGCTCAAACTTCTAGTTTCCAGCACCTCACTCTCAGATGAGACCTTTCTTCTAGAACGGTGTAACTGTCTCCCCCTTGAGATGTTTCCTAAATTAGTTGTAACCGGTTCAACCAACCTTAAACTTTCTTCTTCAGCCTCTATTTCTGCATTAACCACCTTCTCTGTAATTGGGCTCTTCTCCAATACTCTAAACGTTTTCCTGTTTTTTCCTGCTAAATTAAGGTTCTCCACAAAATCCCCACACTTATTAACTATATATGCTGGCCCAGAAATGAAACCCGAAAAATCTTTTGACCCAGACTGCCCAGAGTCTTCAGAATGGGCCTGAGACCCATCAGCCGAATAATGTTGACTTCTAATCCCCAAACCTGCAAACTCACCAACTTTTAAACTCCCAACCTTTTGACTTTCTGGCAGACTACATTTAATACCTTTCCTATCTAAGGGAAGCCTTGCTAGCTGTCTATTCTCACTAACTCCTCCAGAACCACTGAACACACCCTGCTCAATCCAATTGTCCACTGACAGACGATTTCTCCTTGCTGCACATGCCTCCCCTTCCCCATGATCTGACAACAACCTGTCTACATCCTCCTCAGACCTAATTTCTTCAGAAAATGCCTCATCGGAATCCTCCACCGGAAAATTACTGAAAAACGAACTTGAATACTCACTTGCTGATCCAATCTTAATACTTACTTTGAATGATCTTCCATAAGATCCAAGAGTGATCACCTCTGGAACATCAAAGGGGCTTTCCACCCTCAATAAAATTCTTGCCATTGTAAGGTCTTCTCTTTTCCTTGTACTCTCATGAATACCTACCACTTTGCCCCATCTCCCAGCCATTTTCTCGAAGAAAGATTCATTCCAGCATAACAAAGGAACCCCTATTAATTCTGCCATGCAGAAGGCCATGAGAACTCCGGCCTCATTCAGTAAAGGTTCCACTCGTTCAAACCACTGTTTTAAAACCTCTTCCTTTTTGCTCCACAAATCCAGCATCTCCTCATGGGAATTGAGAACTAAAACGCAAGAGTTCCAAACATAACCCAATCTAGCAATTTGAACATCATAGCCTTCCTTAAATAAGGCATTCCGAATGAACTCAACTTGAAACGAGTATTTGAGAATCCCTGTTAACGACCTCTTCACCCAATTGGCACTTTCTGATGGAATATGCATCTCCATAATGTTTTTCTTGACATTCCTCCTTTGGACATCCTCAGACAATAGTTCTTTGTACCCCCTTGTAATCCCATTTGACATCAGAGCATCCCTATAAGTTCTATCGTCCCTTCTACTTCTGATAATATTTTCTCTTTCTCTTGATTTCGAAGAATCTGCATTAATCTGACCAGAAGCCTCGTTTGAAGAAGTATGCACCACCCTTGACCTTGAACGATCATCCTTAAATCTGGCAGGACTAACTAAGATCTTCCTTCCATCAATCACAACCCCGTTTAACTCATCAACAGCCCTCCTTAAATCTTCCTCCCTCTTAAAATGAACAAAAGCAAAGGTGGAAAATCTGTACTTAGGATTTCTAATTTGATTGGGAATGAAAACTCTCATAACCGGACCATGGACTAAGAATAATTCCTTAAGAGTATGACGAGAAACCCTCCTACTCAGGTTGTCGATAAACGCCGACCAACACTCATCGGGAACTGACTTTTTTTTAAAATTCTCTCTCTCTACGTTTTTCTCTCTCTCACTCATTTTTTTTCCTACGATTTCCTTTCTTTTTAGTGAGAGCCAGGTTTGAAATGCTAAATTGCTCTTACTAATTTAATGGCGTCATGTTGCGCAATTTTATCGATTATAAGAATAAACCATCCTAGCTAAATTATGAGCTGCAATATAGAAGAGGCGCATCATTTTGGTTCTTACTTCTTACATGTTTAAGGTTCAACATAATGATTTATCTTTTTACTTATGCTTGTCTAGAATGTTGCACTTCCTGATTACACTACCAGTTTTGAGATTTTGTAAGACTGAAAATGGTGAAATTCACTTTTCCATGGTTAAAAATGGGAAGGAAAATGAAAAATTGTTAAGAGCAAGCTCCATCTTCAATTTGCTTTTGTACTGCAATCTAATTTTGGCATTAACAGGTTGAAACCAACAAAGTCTTTCTGCGAGATACTACCATCATATCTCCCTTCTCTATTTTGCTGTTTGGTGGGTTAATTAACATTCAGCATCAGGTATTTTCTGTAATCCTTAGTATTTATTCAAAACTCCTGTTTTATATGCCGCTCCATTTCGGTTTTTAGGTTTTTAACATCTTTTTTTTTCTTTTAGTCTGGATTGGTTGCTATAGATGGATGGCTAAAGTTGACAGCGCCTGCTCAAACTGCTGTTCTGTGCAAGGAACTTAGATCTGCTCTTCATTCAATTTTGCAGGAGCTGATTAGAAAGCCTGAGGTTTGGTTGTGTGTGATTATTCGTAGTTTAGCCATCTTCTCTGGATTGCATAGAATTTTGAACTATGTTTCTTGGTTATCTAACACATACGGTTGCCTCCATATAAGTTTCTCATTTGTTTATCGTCTCTCTCTGGTAAAGCTTGTGTGTTCAATGCTGCCTGCTTAACTAGTTCTTTTCTTTTTTTTTTTTTTGCCTTGATAGAATGCTACGATTGTAGATAATGAGGTAGTGAAGTCTATGGTTCATTTGCTGCTAGAAGAAGACAAACCTCCAAAATAGTTCAGCACCGTAGGTATGTTGCTTCGAGCTTTCATAATTCAGCTCGAGACTATGTGGCTAACTCGCTAAACTTTGCCTTGTGGCTTCGTTTTCATTGTGGTAAGTTATGGTGGCTAAACTGCAACTACATATATTTTTGAGAAGTGATCACTGGAAGTATGCAAGTGAGGTTGAGTTTAAAGGCTCGCCCTTGGTAGCATCCGAGTTCTCAAAGGAATTTTCTTTCGCTTAAATATTCTGTTGGCCTTGTTTATTTATTTCATTTTTTTCGTATCCTTTCTTGGCATGAACGGTTAATGAAAATGGTTGAAATTTTCATGCAAGTACAATCAACTTGGATTGTCAATTTATAATTAGGGTGTCTTTGTTTCACATAATATAACAATATGATTAAAATTAAGATTACGTAATGTAAGATTATAAAATAGCATTATGTGTAATCTTATATTATTTTATTTCGTTAATCAATTTGGTTGAATTGTAGGATTACGATGGCTGGTTAGAAGAATTTACAATATGATTTAAAATTAGGTTGTATAATGTAAGATTACAAAATAGAATGATGTGTGATCTTGCATTATCTTATATGGTTAATTTGGTCTAAATATAAGTATGATGGTTGATTAGAAGAATCCAAGATTTTAACTTTAAGTATGATTTTTTTCAAAATTTAAAAATAAAAAATATATTAATATCTACTCAGAAATTGACACGTCATTTTTTCTAAGAAAAATCTATTTACGTAGGATATAATAGTAAGATTATTTCTCAATGTTCCATTTAAGATTATTTCTCAATGTTCCATTGATTCTTTTTATTTTCACTTTTAATTTCTTTACAATATTAATCTCACTATTAAAAAATTTCAATATTCTTTTATTATTTTCTTAAAATTTTCAATTAAACAAGTACAAAAAGAATTTTCAATTAAAACCAAGCTTCCTTTTTTATATTCTCCAATCTAACTAAACCAAGCATTCAAACCATTCACATGTAACACAATCAATATTCAAAATTATTCTCATTTTGTAAAGTGCATTTTATAATAAATCTTTGGAGACAAAAAGTAAACTCCCAATTCTTGATAATTATAAATCATCTTAGATTATCAAAAAGTATATTTGATATATCTCTTCTGATGTTTAATCATTTTAAACATTATATCATAACTAGAAAGTCATAAAAATAAATAAGAAATGCTTAGAAATGAATACACTTTTGTTCGAACGAAAACTCATAGCTTTGTTGATACATAATTCACGACTCAAACAAAAAAATGCACACTCAATGCTCTCCAAACTCAAATACAAAAGAAACAACATTAAGAAAAATCAACAATTTTTTTAGAATATTTTTTACTTTAGAGAAGGGGAAGAGAAATTTTGCTACAAATGAAAATTGAATCCACAACTTAAAGAAGAGAGAATGAATTAATTGAGAGTTTTTAATTTCTTATTCTAGAGAATATTGACAAAGATATCCTATCTAAACTCATTCAAATACAAGAAGCTGAAAAATCATATTAATACAAAGTTATTTACAAAAAGGAATATATTTTGCGAAGTACAATCTCACGGACTATTATGACAATTTTTTATTAGTATAAAATAATTATAAAACAATATATTTTTTAATTATTTAATAATAAACGTTTAAATAATTTTATAAATATAGTACAAAAACTCAAAACTTTAAAAATGATAATTATTTTTTTATTATTGAAATAAATTGATTCGTGTTATAATAATAATAATAATAATATTCCACGAGCTATGATCGTTCAACGTCGAAGTGTAGAGTGCGGTGACAGCTAAAGATGGGTCTAATATCCGACTGTCTTATCTCCATCACTTGGGCCGTCTCCTAATACATCGTAGCCTCAGGCTCTCAATTCCATAGCCGCTAACGAAGCCTTTCCCTCTTAAAATAACGAATCAGATACTCAAAAGAAAAGAAGAGAAAAATCTGAGACTCCAAAAATGAACTTTTCTCTCTTCCATCTGCTTTTCCTCCTCTCTCTTTTGATAACCTACTTCTCTTTCTCTCACGTCCTTGCTGACTCCCACTTTGAAGGATTCGACGCCGAAGATGATGAAACTATTGAAGAAGAGATCTTAGATCACCACTCGATTCGATCGCCGCCTGTGACTCAGTCAGATTCACAGCCCCTTACGGATCTTGAAACCCGAACCGACCCTGATCCCAACCCTGTTCCCGCTTCGGATACTCCGTCCCAATCGGATCTTCAAAAGCCATCCACTACATCATTTGAGTACTGGGATGAGGACGAATTCGAGGGTTTGCCTGTTGAACAACCGCCACCCGAACCTATAAAGGATACTGAAAACGCTACTCCCAAGGACCTAGATCCGAAAACGACCTCGAAATCCCAAGACGCGACGGTTTCGAAGAAGTCGTTTACGGTGGAGATTGTCTGTGGGTCTTTCCTGATTGTTTTTGCAATCAATTACTTCACTGGTAAACGTGAAAACGAGAATCTTGCTTTGGCATGGGCTGCGAAGTTTGCCACGAAAGGTTCTATATTTGAGAAAAATTTCAGTCTTTTGGGTGTTGGAGAAGGGGAGGACTCGCCTTTGTTGTTGAAAGAAGGGCAAACCGTGTTCAAATTCTATGCGAGTGGGCGAAGGTACTGCCAGGGATTGCTGGCAACGATGGAGTTAAAGAGCAGGCATGATTTGATATCGAGATTGTTTAATTTGGTGGTTCCCTGTAAAGATGAGATCACTTTTGAAGTTTATATGAATGATGAAGCCATGGATCAAGTGATTTTAGCTGTGGCAAAGAAGAAGGCGGCCAAGGGGATGCAAAAAGAGGTGCGAGATTTGCAGAGGTTTGCAGGGTTGATGCCGAATCCTAGTGGAAGGAAATGGGTGGTGGGTGAACTATCCGTGATTTCTGAATCGAAGGAGGTTGCTGGAGATTTGATTACCGAGGCTGTGCTTGAGCAGGTTAGTTGGTCTAGCGTATTCATTTGATTTGATGGGATAGTTTTATCTGCTAGTGCGTTGCAGGATTTGGATTTCTGCCGTATAACAATGGTGATTTTAGTATTTTAAAGTGATAAATTATAGTTTTTAATTTATTAGATTCTATGGCTTTCTTTGTGCTACATGCATGGCTCGTATGGCTTGATTGTTTTTAGCTTACAGTTTCATGAAATAATCTTCTCTGAGTTCTTGTTGTGCTCATGTAATAAGCAATTCGTTAGTGCTGTAGGATATTTTGTATTGGCTGCATGTTAGCCAGATTAGTGACGCGTATCAGTTAAGAGGTTAGTGTTGAAAAAATAAGTCGACTATATTCGAAGAAGTTGATGCTGAATGAAACAATACTCGGTTTTGTGGTAGTGTTGAAATTATTTAAGGGTGTATTTTCTTTAATAGTGTTTTGAACATACATGAACATGGATCTATTTGAAATAGATTAGTGCCTTACCTAGAAGTGGAATTCATAACCCTTTTTAGTTGTTAGTTTGGTGTTCCGTTGTGTGGGTGGGACGTTCTGTATGTGTTAAAACACTCTGCAGGTTGTGTGGAATAGTTCACTGTAAGTTGGAACCAACCAATAGGATTTTCATGTAGTTCTATGTTTTGTGGGGGCTGGCGGCAAACAGTCGCATTTATTTGTTTTGAAACATGTATTTATGCTAGTATGATGGAATGAATATAACATCGCTGCATTAGTAGCTAAAATCACAAGTTGGAATGGTGGTATGTTTGCTTGTGATTTTACTTTGTAATTAAATTTCTAGTGATCAGACTTTATCAAGAATTTCTTCCCTGTTAGATTCCTAACTTTGTAAGGTATGGGTTCTTGACTTGATCGAGAAAACAATGGCTACAGACTTGTGACAGTTCGTATTAGTTTTCTTTTTCTTCATATTTTGATGGTCTTCTGTTGCTTCCTGTTATCTCTTCTAAGTTTTTCTTACTAAATCATGGTATAAGTTCTGTTTCAACTCCATGCCTTATGGATAAAGGCAAAGTTGACCAGTTATTAAGTTGCTACCCGACTATCATACATATTATTACTATCAGTCGTAGCAGATTTTGGTTGGCGGAGTTGAAAGAGTGGGAGATACGAAAATTTTACTAGGATTCAAGAGTCCATATGTTTAGCGAGGATTAGGACCTTGTTGTCCATTACATTTTGTGGTTCTTGTGTATGCTTTGGTTGTTCCTACTAATTCTTTCCCATAATATCTGACCTCTCATTGTTCTTTTACCATTTGCACTGAGTTCTCTTGGCAGCTCTACCATTTTTTTTAACATTCAAAATCTATTGTGATTGTCAACCTGCAGGTTTTTGGTGACAAAGCTTATGAGAAATACGGAAAGAATTTCATTTCGATGCATTTTTCAGATCAGCATCTCGGCATCCACAGGAAGATGCTCGTCTTTAAGTTTGCCCTCCCTGATGCCAACAACATGGCTGACATGACTCGCTTGGTGGCTCTTGTACCATACTACATTGATTTAGTTGGGCGATATAAGCTCAGCTCACAGGTTTTCCAGCTGGAAGTTAGATTATGTATCAAATGCTCAATATATGTCAACTTGTTAATCTTCTCAAATTCTTTTTCTTATCGCAGGCTCGATCCAAAACCGAAACTGCAAGAGTGAAAGCTGCACAAGAGGCATACAAAGAACTTCAAAACGCTAGGCAAGAAGCATTGCAGAGAAAGAAGACAGAGAAGAAAAAGATGTTGGAGGAGGCAGAGGCGAAGCTCAGCGCAGAAGCGGTTCGCAAGAGAGAAGCGAAAGAACGTGCTCGGCAGATGAAGAAGGCAATGCCGAAAATGAAGATGACCCGTGCTTGACGTTAGTGGTATTAAATCCTTACTCCGTAGTTGGCTATTATTTCTCCCTTGTCGACACTGGGAATGTATTTTAGTTGTCAACTACTTTAGCTACTATCCAACATCACCATATGACTGGGATTTTAAATCTACTTGAAGATGGTGCTTCTGAAACTTAATAATCTTTTTTCCATGGATGACATTTAAGCTTTTGTTTGGGGCAATTCCGATTAATGATTTTGATGTGCTGATCATCACTTTTCGAAAATCGAACCAAACTCATTAAGGTTGGTCCGCTCAAAATTATTTAAATCACATTTTTTATTATTTATGTAAATAACACTTGAAGAATTTTTTTTTAAAATGACATTTTTTACGGATTAAAGCACTTTTTAGTTCTTAAATTATATCTTAGAATACAATTTGGTGTTTAAAGAATTTTTTACTAAAAATAGGCGATTAACGCTTTTTTTGTTATATTTTTAGGTGTTTAATGTTATATTTTATAATTTTTTAATAATAAAAATATTGTTAAAAAAATCAAACCACCTTGTATTGTCCCTCTCCCTCCCACCACCTCCAACAGCAAGGAGTCACCACCTATTGAATTTTGTTTTAAGCAAGGAATTCAATGGTGGCGGCCATATAACGTACGGATGGCTGTAATTGTCGAAATTATCAGAAAATAGTAACGAACAACCTAAAAATTCGACGATCCTTTGTGGTGTTTTTTCACGATGATCGGTGCAATTTTACGGTGGATGAGAGACTGAATTTTGATAATGATGGAGAGACGATTCTTATGGTGTCAACAGTGACGGCCACGGACTAACAATGATCGATTGACGGAGGAAGATGTAAAATTTAGGGGGTTTTAAGTTTTTTAAGAAAAATTATAATATTAAGTTTTTTTAAATAAAATAATTTTAAAATTTTATGAGTAACGCGTGTCAGATAACGATTAAATTTAACGATTATTACGGTACATATATCTAAAAGTATTATATTAAAAAAGTTAAAACACATTTTTAACGAAAAAATATTTATCCATTAAATCATATTTTAAGATATAATTTATTACACACGGGACAAAGGCTACTTCAGTGCTCTATAGAGTGCGTCCTTTAATAGGAAATGAGGCAGAATTTTCCCGACAAGTTGATGAGGAAAAAAATGGAAGAATAAAAGTTGACAAAAAAAATGTAGAACGTTATCTAAAAAGAAAGAATGCTTATGATAAAGACGTGTTTATGACAAAACAAAATGTAGAATATATATTCTAAATATGTCGGTGTTAATGCATATTGCATTTTGGGGGAGAGAGTATAAGTTTAAATTTAAAATATAATACTATAAAAAGAGATAATCACAAACTCTAAATTGATGAACTTAACATTATAAGGTCAAATTCTACGTTTGAAAGGAGACTAGAAGCTACAACAAGATGAATGCCACTTGTAATCATATAACAACTGATACTTACTGATCAGAGCAGAGCAGTTAGTATCTTTTATTGTCCCTCAAGTTTTGGGGCATCGATGGTTTTCTATAGATCGTATTTGGTGACCCCTACTAGAAGTAACTCTATTTTCTAAGCAACGTGCCTGGTATAAAAGTTTTGAACCTTTTCTTGAGAACTGAAACAATAATGGAGCCGACGAACGGCCAAGTTGTTATGACGGCAATGTATGCAAGTAACCAGATCGATTGTCTGCTCCGCCGTGAAAGCTTATCGATGCGTGCTTGAACAGGGACGATCAAATCCTTAACGTTTTTCTCCACTTTCTGCTCGATTCGCTCGTCGGAGTTTATTTTATCTATTGACTCGAAATTCGTTCTGTTATCGGAAATTGTACCTTCTTCCTTACTATGAATCATATGCTCGTTGTTCGACGTGTCTTCTTGTAAAGCATCTGTTGGTTCATTGCTCATTGCGGTCACCATTCCATCTCCCATAACATTCAAATAAGGTGCCCGATCAATTGAACTCTGCAGTGGCTTGGGCACCGGAGAACCCTGCATCTGCAACAAAACATAGAAGTCAAATGATCGGATCCCAAAGTCGAACGGATATCGATATGTCCTTTTTTTCAAATAAAGTAAAATTGTTTCCTACGAAATTAGATTACTGAGAGGTTTACCCTCTGTCTTTTGATAAGAGGGCTAGTCCTTAGAACACCAAAAAACTCGTTAACAGCTCTTACCCACCTGCAATTCAATGAATAATAAACCATGTAAATTGACACAATGAACCTTACATTACAACTTGTGCCATAATCAGAAAAGGCTGCTTGTATGACAAATTTATGTCACACGAGATGCACAGTCACGAATACTACGGGTTAATTTTCATTAACAAACCCACCAGCTCCAGGGTAAAGTAGAAACTTGAATACGAGTTTTCTGGTTAGATATGTGAAATTGTTAAAATGATATACATAAAGATGTGTGTTTATATTATTGAACATGCCAATTATAGGTATCTTGGGATAAAAAAGGGATTACCATATGCCAGAAGCTGTTATCCCCTCATAGTAAGCCAGATGTCCTCCATGTGGCGTAGTAGCTAGGACAATATTTTCATTGACCCTAGACGTAAAACCAAATGGATGGTTAGCTTTTAAAGAAACAAGTGAAGTATAATGTTATCCTTCTTGTAACTGCTTTATTAATTGAGATGTCATGGAGGACATATAAATCTATAATGTCATGCTCATACTGGAACTGCAAATTTAATTCATTAATATTATTAAGGAATCAAGTGGTTTCTCTCACTAGAATCAAGTGCCCCTGAAAAGGGAGACGGCAAAGAAAAGGTAAATCAGAGAATGATGAGTCATTTCTTACCTACATTCATCCCATGGAATAGCTTCACTGGTGCATACTGGATCATCCATGGCGCTGACACAGAGAAGAGGCACTGACACATTTTCTATATAATTAATACTGCTTGATCGCCTATAATACGTATCCACAGTCTGACACACAAGGAAGCCTTTATTAGATTGGAAGTATGGAAAGAAAAAAAAATAGTTTTTTTTACCTCAAATTTTCCAAGAATTCGAGTAGCATGGTTGTCAAAGTCCCTAAGAGAGCTTGACTGCGAAAACAGAAGAAGAAAAGAATTAGGAGACTTTTCAGTGGGATAACTGACAAGCAGAAAATTTCTTTCAAACAATGTTACGACTAAAGTAGTATGAAATAATATGAGGTGAGGCATTTGATTTGGTGCAAGAGTTTATTGCCATTTGAGGACCTACTAAATTTATTTCTAAATAAATACTATCTGCACTAAAGAAGGAAGCAATTTAACACCAACTTATTGTATTATCCCTCTAAAATGCTTCTGCTATGTGATTGGCTTGCTTGCTTTCACATACAGCAGGAAACTTGAGTACCTTTTCAACTCCTTCCCAATTTACAAGACGAGACAAGATAGACTGATGTCTGCATGAAACCACAAAGTATATTATGTAAATGTAACCTCTAAAGTAAGTAAAATGATTATGCAAAATGAAGTAATGCGGACGTACAATTGTGCATAACCTTGCAGGCCAACTGTTAGTGCTCTATCATAAATTTTCTGCATAGGTCGACGGTTGATGAACCTATCACATACCTGCAGGAAAAATATTGACAAACCTTACTAAAACAGGAAGAAGTGGCAGCATCTTGGTTAGGAGTTCGTGAGATAAACGAAGACACAGAGTAAGATAGATTGATTTTAAGCAGAAAGTGGTCCTACTGCTGCCACTACAGCCATTGGCCATCCATGACAGACTTGGCAATGGTGGCAGTAGCAGAACTGCAGAAGGTGTTCTCTCCTTATATCTGCATTAAGAAATGATGACACATTTAAGCGCAAACGAAACAGCATGTTTTCAACTGATATAGTTACTGTAAGGCAGGGAATTAATTGGTTACTAGGTTAGGTCATCAAGGACCATATTTTTTTTTATAGGAATATTAGGCCTCATTAAAAACCCCCTTCATGATTAATGAAACTCTGAAAAAGTTCATTAATCAGCGGAAGGAGGAAAAGAGTGCCTTGGAATTTATTAATAATAAACTTAATACAATATATTACAAAAACCTAAAACTCCTTGAAGGAAATCAAAAACCTAAATAGTTACAACCTTAAAAACAACATAAATATTAACCAATTCCAGCCTTAGCTAGAGCGTCCGCCTCTAGATTTGCTGCCCTATTAACCCATCTAATAACACCTTCACACAGTCTAAGTTTTTCAATAATATCTTTAACAATGTAAGCATAAACAGCAGGACATGAAACGAAATCCCTAACCCAGTCAACTGCCACCCTGCAGTCACTCTCAATTATCAATCGATCCTTTAATCTGTGTCGTATAGTGTGAAAGAAAGATAAGCCCTTTAGGATAGATTTCAATTCCATCAAAGTAGGAGGACCAGGACCTGCGGATTCCTTGTAAGAGTCAATGATTGTCCCGTTATCATCTCTCAAAACACCACCTATCCCACTTCTCTTCCAGTCAGTAGTAGTAGCAGCATCGACATTTAATTTGATGAAGCCCTTTGGGGGAGGGGACCAATTAATCACAGTTGGAATCAGTTTGGAGTTAGGAGAACATGAATCCCCTAAGGAAGGATCTGAAATAAACAAATCCTTAGAGATCGAAACCTATTTGTACTTAGCTAAGTACCATGAAGCTAGCCTGAATCTAGCTAAAAAGAAGAGTTCTGCTTGATCTACCTTTCCTCCTTCAAAAACAATATAATTTCTGAATTTCCAAATTGTTCATAGGACAACCCCTGGAATAAATGACCATATGGTTGAATTAATCCTCAAATCAGCCCATGCTAGGAGAAATATTTTTGCATCAACATGAAAGACAGATTGAATGTTCCAGAACCTAATGAATTTATTCCAAATGCTCCAAACCACCGAACAAGTAAAAAATAAATGGGAGGGTGTCTCATCAAACTGCTTGCAAAAAGGACACAACAAGTCATCTATACCCATCATACCTCTTTTAACAAGAGCTGACTTCACTGCCAACTTCTATAGAACAACTTGCCATACAAATGTCTCCACTCTTGGAGGCAGTAATCCACTCCAAACAACATTCTTCTAGAAATTAACATCTGATGAACTTGAGGTCCCTGAATAACACTGACTAACACAAGATTTCACAGTAAATACCCCATCTCCAGTGCCTTTCCAGACCAATACGTCAGATGAATCAACCGAAAGGGAAATATTTGAAATAATTGTCATCAAATTAGACCACTGCTCATATTCCCAATCATTCAATTCCCTTCTTAAATGTATATCCCAAAACCAGCTGCCTGAGCTAAAATCACCAAACTCAGATAATTTTCCAGTTTTGTTTAAGTCATCAGGGACCATATCAACAAAATGCCAGTTAACTCTCCCTGTTTGTTCTTCTAAACTTCAACCATCGGATGGGGTTTTGAAGAGCAATTGCCTCACAACAAAATGCAGGGAACTTTATTCTCAATAAGGATAGTTAAGTTCACTTATTATTTATCATCTTTCTCTCTCTTTACCTGTTCTTCTATTTTAGGGGAAAAGTGGATGTATTATTTGTGATAAAACTTTACAGAGAGTAGGAGCAAAAGAGGATATAAAATTTGAAAAATGCAGATGAAATAGAGATCAGAGACTTGGTTGTGCGATAGTAATAAAAACACTAACCAAGAGGTCCCAAGGAGAGCATATAGCCGCAGCCCCAACAACAGGAGTATTTGCGCCATCCTCTCCAAGATATTTAACCTGAAAGGAGAAAGCATATATTTAGGCTTTCAAACAGTATATAAAACAATTAAACAACTCTGTATTTATAAAAACAAAATGTTAAGAATTTAGAAGTACGGAGATCATTAGTCAAACAGGACAAGGACATTACAACAATTACATTGAACCTAAAAGGCTTGGTCTAAACCACAATTGTCTCTTATAGAAAATATTGTGCATTACGAACAAACAGAAAATGGGTTTATATTCATAATTTAAAATTAAAACCAGTATAAGATTTGACATTTCTTTTACCTAGCCTGACAGGAGCAGATGGGACAAAAAGTAAATATTCATCTTAAAGTTAAAAGTAGTAAATTTTCAGCTAAACTGCAATAGATCTTCACAGATTATGCAGTTAGAAAAGAAAAATAGAAGCACGATCATGTCCAAGGAAAATTTTCAAGATGAAATGAAAGTTCTAATGCTTTTCCACTTTTTTTTTTTGATAAAAATAGGAGGCCTCATTAAAAAACCCATTCATAACCATCAGGCTACGAAGATAGCTTGACGGACATTGGATCTTTTCCACATTTGTGATTCTCATAAATGTAATCAGAAGAATTCATATACCAGAATATTGGCACCAATGCTAGTTCCGACAGCATATAGAGGAGCTTCTGGATATTCACAACGTATATGGTCAATGACTTTCCGTACATCTTCAGTCCATCCAGCATTATAACAGCAATCAGACTGAAAATAAAATCATTTAGGTAGACTTCAGAAATTTGAAAATGGTAATTTCTCATAAGACTAAGATGATTCAGAATCTAGGCCAAAAAGGGGGTTCCATAAGAAACTCACTGTTAGAGATACACCTCCTAGACCACGATGATTGCTTACAACAACATTCCAACCCTGTCTTGCCATGTTGAATGCAAGATGCTTCACATACTGTGAACACAGCAACTCTTCTTTAGGTACTTCAACGGAAAATATAAATAAAATATCATATCATATATATATAAACTTCTATCAAAAATATATATATATATATATATATATATAAACCTACCGCAGCAATAGAATCGCTGGTCAAGCCAGGAATGACAATGACAATAGGAGTTTTATCATCTTTACGAGCAGTGGAACCATCAATTACGCCATCGGAACCCTCCAGAACTGTTATTAGTTACAGATTCATAATATTAAAACTTAAGTCGTATCTATCATATTAAAGAGGGAACTCACCCCCATTCTTTAAATTTGAATTACATAAATGTTCTAAATGACCAAGCTAATTAAAAATAAAAGAAATAAAATAACGGGAAGATGAATAAAATCTAACCATCCGAATAAGTTAGCCAGTCCAGAGCAATTGTTCCACCATCAAAAGCACGGAATAAATGTCTAAGAATAAAAAACACTTTGCATATTAACATTCCATTCCTCCCAAAAAAAATGAAGTTCAAAACATGGATTTAAAAAATGAAATATAAAAGAATTGAACTAACCGTCTATAAGTAACTGGAGGAGGCCTTCCGTGAAAAGTCAAGAAGGCCGTCTGAATATGAGGACTTGAAAGCCATGGAGTGACCAAGTACCTGCACAGTTGTTGAACAAAATCGCAAACAAGTAGAAGATGTAAATTCTATTTCGACTAATTAACAGAGAAATCTCGCCACAAAAGTAAAGGTATAATTATGAAATTCATCCTACACTTTACGAAAACTGAGAAGCTAATCCTCAAATTCGTCCGAATGTAAATGTAATCCTCAAACGCTATGAAAACTGAAAAAAATAGTTGAAACAAGTAATACCAAACCTTATTGTTAAATAGCTAATATGAAAATCCTCTCAGTTCAGTAATGCCAAAAATAACAAAAATCGGCAGTTCAGTTCAATAATTTTATATAGATAATTATTGAGTGTAAATCAGCTGTTAATACTAAAGTTGAGGACTAATCTCTCAGTTATCGTAAAGTAGAAGGATAGAATTGATAAATAGACCTAAAACTAATAGTGTTACCTTTGTTGGAATATCTTACACTTGGCGGCTACTGATCGGCCGAGGTCGGAGCTTGAGTTGTAAGTTAATGTAACGGGATCGCCTCTGAAAAAAGTGAGCAAATCGTGAAGGAAATGAATCTCCAGAAAGTTGTACAGAAAAACGAGGAATACAAAGAAGGCGGCGAGGAAATAATGGGAGACGGGGATTAAAGCAAGAGCTTGGAAGAGAAGATAGTAGGGAGAGATGGCGGACTCGCAATCCATTGTTTTTTGGAAAAGAAATCGAAAGCTGAGAGACAGCTTTTGTTATTCTCAGAAATAAGCAAAAAAGGAAATCCAAGAATATTGGGTGGATAATAGGAATTGCTAAATTTTGTCTTTTATGGGGAAAACTTTAAAAGCGCCGTCTGTGGGAATCGAACCCACGACCACGTGGTTAAAAGCCACGCGCTCTACCGGCTGAGCTAAGACGGCTTCGATTGGTTTCTGACTTCGTTTTTTATAGTCTATTTGTAAATAAATAGGAGAAAATTACATGTGTAGTACCTAAATTATCATTTTGGTTTCAGTTTATCCCTTGAACTTTATTTTTTTCAAAATTATACCTAACATTTAGTTTATGTTTCAACTTGGTATCCTACAGTTAAAAACTTAGCTTAAGCGATGATGCAAAATTATTTTTCCATTTTTGATATTCTACATGTCTTATAATGTAACTTTTATGTCATCATTGTCGTTAAGTTTTTAACGATAGTGTATCAAATTAAAATTTAAACTAAATGTTAAATATGATATAAAAAAGAATAAAGTTTAGGTACTAAAATAGATAAAAGTGATAGTTTAAGTACTAAAATGGAATAAAAATGATAGTTTAAGTACTAAACATATAGTTTACCCTTATATGTTTACATAATGATTATAAAAGAATCAAGGCAGAAACCAATCGAAATCGTCTAAGCTTAGTCGGTAGAGTTAGAGTGTGTGGCTTTTAACCACGTGGTCCTGGACACGTCATCGATGCCATGAAGTTTTTAATGGCGGGTATCAAATTAAAACATAGACTAAACGTTAGATATGATTTTGAATAAAAATAAAATTTAGCTACTAAATGAAATAAAAAAATAATTTATATACTAAATGTGTAATTTACCTAATAAATAAATCTAAAATTTTCCCAAATACTCTTATCTTGTTGAAAGGGGGCAGCTTTTGGCTTTTCTCATAAAGCAGTAAAAGAAGGAAATTACCTATAACTTATCTTAAAAGCTGTCCCTAAGGCCTAAACTATGTAGGATTTGAGTTCTCAATTAACTGCTGCTATGTTACAATTCTCTTCTATTAAATTCTTATTTGGGTAACTTTGAAATTTTCTTTAGGTTAAATTATAAGAGAAAATCGCCTCAGTGACCAAAAAAAAGTTATAATATACGATTTTAACCAACTTTTTTTGGATTTGCCAAAATGACCAACAAAATCGCAACGCGAAATAAAAATCGCAACGCGATCCCCAGAATCGCAAATCAGTTTCCAAAATCGCAACGCGATTCTTGAAAATCGCAATGCGATAGTACAAATTCGCATTGCGATTTTCCAAAATCGCAACGCGAATATGAAAATCGCAACGCGAACACATAAATCGCAACGCGTATCCGTAAATCGCAACGCGTATCCGTAAATCGCAACGCATATGGGTAAATCGCAATGCGTATCCGTATATCGCAATGCGTATCCGTAAATCGCAACGAGAATCTGTAAATCGCAACGATAATCCGTAAATCGCAACGAGAATCTGTAAATCGCAACGATAATCCGTAAATCGCAACGAGAATCTGTAAATCACAACACTGAAATTTTGGGTATATAACACTGAAATCATAAACTAAATCCCTAAATCGCAACTCATTCCATCTCCATCTATCACTCTCTCCGGCGACATCCGTTCCTATATCCAACGACATCCTTCCCAATCCGGCAACAGGTTTTAGTTTCGCAGCTCGTCTGTTTAGTAAATTAATTTACAACCATGAAATCATCTAATGTTGATCATGTTTGGATAGATTTGTGTTTTGGAGGGTCATGGGATAATGTTCATGGTGTTTTACAATATATGCCTTTACCCATGAATCTTCAACTAAAATTGTCTTTACAAAAGTTAACTTATGAAACTCTAATGCTACGTGTTTCAAATAAATTGAATTTAGAGCCCCTAAGTGGATTTAGGCTATCTTATCAGAGAAATGGTAAAGTTTATTTGTTAACCGACAATGAAGATGTTGAACGATTCATTGCTTACATTAGTGTTTCACAAGATGATGTTACATTGTATGTTGTTGAACCTAGAAGTAGTATTGTTGGGTCAGTAGCGGGTAGTAATCAACTAAGTTTTTCTCAAAACCCACAACCTTTCTCTAATCCAAATCCCAATCAACTTTCAGCACCAAATTCCGGTTTTCGTATTGACCAGTTAGACGATGATGAGCCAACAGAAAAAATTGTGAGTACTAGTCAGTATTCGAAATTTGGTCTTGGTCAATATCCGGACTTTGATATTGGTCAATACACGGATTTTGATGATGTTTCAGAAGAAGAAACAGACCATGTGTGTAATGATTTTCATATTGGTCAATACCCGAATTTTGATGATGAAACACCCGTTGCCGAGGAAGATGTTGTTGATGATAATGAGGAGGAAGTTACGACTGTGAATGAACATGTTGAACATCTTGGTCAAAAGTTGCTCTTCATTTAAACCAAGATGATTCAAGCGCATACGCTATGGATTGCTACACTACAGAAGTTTATCGACAGACTTATGCCGAGATTGTCTACCCTATTCCACATCCTTCTGAGTGGGACATACCAGATGACTTACAAACAGTTTTGCCACCAGCCATGGACAGAAGGCTACCTGGCCGACCAAAAAGTCACGATCGTATACCGTCTAAGGGTGAAGAGAAGAAGAGATCGACATGTAGTCGGTGCAAGGAAAGTGGTCATACAAGGTTGACATGTGGATCACCAGTGCCATCAAAATCATCTTTTCCTCTACCAAAATATGGATCCTCATCAAAATCCAAAGCTCATATGGTGTCAAGCAAAAGGCAACCATCTTTAAAATCCCAATCACAATTGGCTTCACCTTTTGGGACTGTTAACTTAGGTGATTTTTAAATGCAAACGTTGTATTATGTGGATTTTATGTGTGAACTTTTAACATTTTCAGTTGAATTAATGACTCAGGCCAACCATTTTGACTTAACCAACTCTTGTTATTCAGTTGTTATCACTATTAGGCATGCATTTGACTATCGCAACACGGAAATTACAATCGCAACGAGAGAATCGCAATGCGAAATGAAAATCGCATTGCGATTCTCTCGTTGCGATTTTCATTTCGCATTGCGATTTTCATTTCGCATTGCGATAGTCAATTTTGCCTTCAACATAATGCAGATTGAAATCAACAAAATCAACCATTACATTTCGCAATGCGGAAATGAAAATCGCAACGAGAGAATCGCAATGCGAAATGAAAATCGCAACGAGAGAATCGCAATGCGAAATGAAAATCGCAATGCGAAATGAAAATCGCAACGAGATAATCGCAATGCGAAATTAAAATCGCATTGCGATTCTCCCATTGCGATTTTCATTTCCGCATTGCGATTTTCATTTCGCATTGCGATTCTCTCGTTGCGATTTTCATTTCGCATTGCGATTTTCATTTCGCATTGCGATAGTCAATTTTGCCTTCAACATAATGCAGATTGAAATCAACAAAATCAACCATTACATTTCAATCAATTAAACAAGCACAAATAAGAATTATATTCGCATCAATTACACAAATCAACTTTTACAAATCATCTTTTACAAATCAATTAAACAATCAAAAAATAAGCAATAATTCTTATTTCCGATCATCTACTATTGAATCAACTTTTACAAATCAATTAAACAATCAAAAAACAATCAATTAAACTATTGAATCAACTTTTGCAGCTCGACATCATTTTCACGCAGTTCACTTCTGAGATTAACCTGCAGAAACCAAACATTTGTTCAAACAACACTTTCTACACATCTAAAACCTACAAACAGCAAATTATTGAATTCTAGGTACTTAACCAAACATTTTCAAACCAAAAGTATATAAACTTACCAATTGTTTATGGACATTTTTATAACGCGGATGCAGGTAGGCAGCGTCTCGTATATATCGATTTAGCCATATAATGTCGAAACCACAAGCCTACTGCAGCTTTATCTCTATCGGTGGGAGGTAGATACTTGATGCTTCCCGTCGTCAAACGCTCCAACGCCAAGCATACGAGAGGACCACAATCTCCTCTGGCTCCGCTCGTTTGTTGTGGCGCGGTCTCGTCTCTAATAACTGTAATATTGAGCTTCTTTGGCTTCTTGTTTCCAGAACGAGTCCAATAATTGATCGCATCCAAGAATTTAGCCAAATGAGAGCTCCATCCCTTAATAACATCTCTTAAATCAGCCAATGATATGTAATTTATCATGCTGTCATACACTATTGTCTTAAGGGATGGGAGCTGAAGCTCGACGAGAATCCAATGTTTACGTTCCAAAACAGGGATAAACACCTGCAATCATAAGTAATAATTCATTCATTTGCGCACTTATTTCATAAAACCTTTAAACTCAATCTAAAATAAATACTAACCTTATCGACCTCCCACCATGCAGGATAAAGTTTAGCTTGTCCATTGCCCAAATCAAATGATTCATTTCGTGCATTCTTCAAGTGAACGGCGTGAAAAGACGTCGGCATAATTGTATATCGTATATTTTTATTTTTCTTAAGTTTTCTTATTATTAGAAGACGTGTCACCCACGCATCGATATGCTGTTTTACAAAAAAAGACATATATTAGTGACTTACATAAATTTAAAAAAAAAATTAATCAAATTGAAATATAAGAAAAATATAAGACTTACCCCCCCATCGAAATAGCCATTGTCTTCGACCCCTAATAATACGCCCCACCAAGACCGATCAAGCAACAAATAGATATCATCGGTGAGCTTGCATATGTCAGTGAAACACCCCTGGCTCCGCTCATGTAGATAAAAATCAACAGCGGTCTTAGCCCAAAGGGTGTTATCCAGAATTGTGTCCGGTAGTTGTTCCCTCTCCTCTTCAGATACCGGTATGGTACTGGCCGGTAACTCATACAAGAGCCAACTTGAATCCATCATGTCCGGCACGTCAGAGGGTTTCTCAAGAAGCCTACATATGACGCCATGTGAATCGGGCTCTTGAATGGTGGGAGGGACCTCTTCAATGATGACAGTGGCCTCTTGAACGGTGGGAGGGGACTCTCGAGGAATGATAGGGGGGGCCTCTTCAACGATAGGAGTGGACTCTTGAGGGATGACAGGCGAGTCGGGCTTCTTCTTGCGGTGTCTTCGCACTATTGGGGTGTACGGAGACTTAATAGCACGTGCACGCTGTCTGATGCGTGAACTCCGTCGTGCAAGCATAACCCGACGTAAAGCATCCACTCTATCGGGCCGCTAAATAATTAAATACAAAAATCAGTAAATAAACAGACATGATATTTAAACAGTGAAAACAAAGACAAATATGTTTCAAACTTGCATTGTATTCACCCAAGTCATTATTCTATCATAGTTCACAAAATGCATCAGATAACAAAGAAAAATATGTTTCAAACTAATACCCTGAAGTTAGTATTTGTCTTTGTTTTGTCTTTTGGTTGAAAGTAAATTTATCCATTCAAGTTTCAATTTGCAGAAGAAGAAATAGTTTACTTTCGCAACACGAAACTTAAAATCGCAACGCGAAACCAAAATCGCAACGCGAAATGAAAATCGCAACGACAGAATCGCAATGCGAAATGAAAATCGCAACGAAAGAATCGCAACGCGAAATGAAAATCGCAATGCGATTTTGGTTTCGCGTTGCGATCTTGTCGTTGCGATTTTGGTTTCGCGTTGCGATTCTGTCGTTGCGATTTTCATTTCGCGTTGCGATTTTGGTTTCGCGTTGCGATTTTAAGTTTCGTGTTGCGAAAGTAAACTATTTCTTCTTCTGCAAATTGAAACTTGAATGGATAAATTTACTTTCAACCAAAAGACAAAACAAAGACAAATACTATTTCACAGTGTTAAAGAATACACAGTTTAGCAGAATTGGCAGTAACCGAACAAATTTACTTTCAACCAAAAGACAAAACAAAGACAAATACTATTTCACAGTGTTATAGAATACACAGTTTAGCAGAATTGGCAGCAACCGAACAAATTTACTTTCAACCAAAAGACAAACAAAGACAAATACTATTTCACAGTGTTAAAGAATACACAGTTTAGCAGAATTGGCAGCAACCGAACAAATTTACTTTCAACCAAAAGACAAAACAAAGACAAATACTATTTCACAGTGTTAAAGAATACACAGTTTAGCAGAATTGGCAGCAACCGAACAAATTTACTTTCAACCAAAAGACAAAACAAAGACAAATACTATTTCACAGTGTTAAAGAATACACAGTTTAGCAGAATTGGCAGCAACCGAATAAATTTACTAAGCAATCTAAGTGAAATGGCTAATCTAAGTGAAATTACGAGTAAATTTATCATTAAGTTAAATATGGAAAATCTTAAACTTACCTCGTTGCGTAGAGTATGAACCTCATTCTGCAACGATACTATCATCTCACGTAGAGCGGCAACCTCACCACGTAAAGTTGACACCTCCACACGCCATGCACCATCGTTATCGCGTAGAGTACCGATCTCCTCACGCAAGGCATTGACCTCATCACGTAACTCCCTTGACTCATCCCGTTGAGGTGGAGGTGGAGAACAGGGAGATAGGAGTCGTGGCATCTTTGCCGGTCGCCTATCATGAGGTGATGGTGGAGAAGAGGCTCGATGATGTGACGGGATAGGTGATGGCTCTCGTTCTAGAGGTGTATAGTCGGGTCGATCGGGTGATGGCTCTAGGTGAGGTGATGGCTCTCGAATTGGAGGAAGTGGATGCTGCTCATCATCCGTGCCATCAAAAAAATTCAGACTAGCTTGCCACCAATCAGTGGCAAGCTCTTCCTCCGTGGGTGTCAGTCTTTGTAATGGAATGTTAGCCTCCTAAAATATAAAAACTCAAACAAAGTTAAACGTCTACTATTAATAACTTGTTTATATATTATATGAAAGTATTTGTGTTAACTTACATTATTTATTGTGGCATATGGTATTAAGTCTTCCCAATCCAACAGAGTTTTCCTCTTCCAGGAAATAGCCCTGGGAATATCATTTGACGTTTTTATTGCATATGTACGCATGCTGGGGAAAGCCTCGAATATCCAAATCTACAAACAATATAATAACAAAATTAGTAATTGTTAAATAATTAATTATAATTTTAGAAACATTATATAGAAATTCTTACCTTAAAGGCCCAAACAAAGCCTGACAAAGTGTATTTGGACCCATCGCCCCGCAAACTTTTGCGGTCATCAAAGGCAGACGACAACTTAGTCCAAGTAGCTTTCCATATATACGAACCCCACGGAAACAGATTCCATGCATTCAGGTCCTCTACCAATATTATTAGCTCCCGATGAATAGGTTGTCTGGCCTCTCTGCCTAAAAAGCCGGCATACACAAGTAGTAGAAGGCATACTCGGACAACATCGACGTCATCCATCCGAGTGAAACCAGCTTTCTTATTAAACAATTTCTTCAGGTCGTCGACATGTAGGTTCGGCTTCTCCATTGACTCATCCGGAAAAACCCGGGATAACCATGATGGGCGGGCGATATGACGAGTGTACCGGCCTACATCATCGTGTCCGAATCGTAGACCAGTGATTAAGCAGAACTCCTTCCGCCCAAAACAAGTATACGCTGGTGGAAAATGAAACCATATCTCTTCCTCACCACGTTGTATACTGTCGGGTAGATTTGATGTCATGGTCTGAAGCCACAAATGGGTCAAATTAGCATCTCCACCCGGATGTTGTACTCTCAGCCATGGCCCGAAGCAGGTTTCCTCAAACAATTGTCTTTGAGCAGGTGAAAGCTTCTTTGCAATTGTAGTGGCCAGGCTGACTTTATTTCTCAAGGTCAATTGAGCCGAAAAAAATTTCTACAAAAACAATAAACATACCAAGTTAGATATACCAAAAACTACACTGTGAAGATATAACAAAAACAATAAACATAAAAGTAGTAGTTTATTCTTGAAACTAAAATTTGCAACACTGTTTTGTCTTTTGGTTGAAATGAAAATCGCAACGAGAGAATCGCAACGCGAGATGACAATCGCAACGAGAGAATCGCAACGCGAAATGACAATCGCAACGAGAGATTCGCAACGCGAAATGAAAATCGCAATGCGATTTTGGTTTCGCGTTGCGATTCTCTCGTTGCGATTTTCATTTCGCGTTGCGATTCTCTCGTTGCGATTGTCATTTCTCTCGTTGCGACAGTCATTCTCTCGTTGCGATTTTCATTTATCTCGTTGCGACTCTTCTGCAAATTGAAACTTGAATGGATTGCATTACTTCAACCAAAAGACAGAACAAAGACAAAGACAAATACTAACTTGAAAATCGGAACGAGAGAATAGCAACGCGAAATGAAAATCGCAACGACAGAATCGTAACGCGAAATGAAATCTAAGTGAAATGGTTAATCTATTATTGAAATGACCAATAAACTTATCATCAGTTTCAATATGAAAAACCTACAATAATGCAAACATTTCAAAATAAAAATAATTAAAAAAACTAACCCTCGGAGGTTGATTTTCCATTTCTGAATATTGTGAGGGATTTCTGACCGTGAATGGTTGTGAGGGATTTCGCCGGAGATGGGGACGGAAATCTTCGGAGATGGGGACGGATTTCTTCGCCGTAGAGAGTGAGAGATGGAGATGGGACTGAGTTGTGATTTTAGGTTTTAGGTTATGAGTTGCGATTACGGGATTTTGTCTTAATATTCTTTTTGTAATTTGAAAATAAAATACGCGTAGCGATTATAATGGCGCTTTAAATATCGCGTTGCGATTTACGGATTATCGTTGCGATTTATAGATTCTCGTTGCGATTTACGGATACGCGTTGCGATATACGGATACGCGTTGCGATATACGGATACGCATTGCGATATACGGATACGCATTGCGATTTACCCATACGCGTTGCGATTTACGGATACACGTTGCGATTTACGGATACGCGTTGCGATTTATGTGTTCGCGTTGCGATTTTCATATTCGCGTTGCGATTTTGGAAAATCGCAATGCGAATTTGTACTATCGCATTGCGATTTTCAAGAATCGCGTTGCGATTTTGGAAACTGATTTGCGATTCTGGGGATCGCGTTGCGATTTTTATTTCGCGTTGCGATTTTGTTGGTCATTTTGGCAAATCCAAAAAAAGTTGGTTAAAATCGTATATTATAACTTTTTTTTGGTCACTGAGGCGATTTTCTCAAATTATAATTGTGATTCTTCTATTATATATAAATTTAGAATTTAATCCATATGCTTGAATCTAATATAATTTAATCTTATTTTTCATATTGTCATTCATTCATCCAAATAGATAATAACAATATTAAGGGCTGCTGTTAAAATGCTAAATGTGATATTAAATATTTTTACATAACAATAAAGAAAAATGTTGTTTTAATTAGTAAATAAACTTTTGAAACGTTAATAATATTAAATAATATTTAGATAACTTCAATAATTAATACGATCCTTATAATTCAATTATTCAGCAAGGAGCCTAAGATGTTAAATAATATTATTGAAATAATATTAAATAACATTTAGATCACTTCAATAATTAATACGATTTTCAGTCCATAAACATTCTTCCTCTTAATCGAATATTGACCGTTTTATCCAAAAAGACGAAATTATAGTCCTCTTCTTTTCTAAATATTAAATTAGACTGCCTAGTTTTAATTTATTTTGATTTTGTACCTTTATTTTTTATAATTAATTATATTTTATCCCTAGAACTGATATTCTATCTTCGTCCTTGCATTTGTTCCCACTATTTTATAATTTCTCACTTCTATTACGCAATGCATTGAAATCTCCTCCAAGTATTTATTGTCTTCCCAACGAACCTTTGAGCTCATTAAGATTATTCCATAGTGATATTTGATCCTGAACTTTATTTGAATTATATTGATATCAGGGACGAATGTATTTGGCTCCTAACATACTCATTATTTTAAATAATTTATTAAATATAGTTCAATATATTAAGGGAGTGAGAAAAAACTACATACCCATTTTGTTAAAAAAAGCATTGAAATTTTTGGACTCCATTTTTAAATATGTGGATCCGCCACTGATTAATATAGGTGATCATTTACATATTTCAATACATTAAAAGTGAATTTCTCAATGCAAATAGAGTTCATTGTAGGAGCAACTTATTCATCGTTGTCCTCTGATGAAAGAGCACACTGTCGCTTGATGAAGATGCATGTTCTTCATCATCGCTTGGTGGAAGAGCTTCATCATCCCCTGATGAAGGGGCAAGTTCTTCAGACTTCCATTCTCCTGATGGAGCAAGTTCTTCATCATTCTCCAATGAATCCTTTTCCTTGTTTTCCGTTGAAGCACCGCTAGATTAATTAAAAATTACTCCTTTAATTGAGAACTCATTGTAACAAAACTCATATTTACTTGTCTCCAACATCACTAATAAGTTCCACATCAACAAATTTCTTCAAAATTAAACAACTCAAAACATGTCTCTAATACCAATTATTAGATTTTTGTAAAATAAAATAAAAATAAGACAATATCAACATAGAACAAGATTGTTCACCCTAAAATTAGGGTTGAAACTTTTGAGAATTTGGTAAAATTTTGAATTTCAAGACTCAATTGAATTTTGAACTAAATTGAAAAGTATATAGAATTTTAGGGGTCAATCTGTATTTTTTTTAAAAATGAGCCACTTCTAACATGGTTTAACTTTATGTACGAATTCAACATGTATTATTATCTGGTAGGACTGAACAAAGAAAGAGAAAAAAAATGAAATTATATAGGAAACGGATCAAGCCCCGGCTTTAAATTAGTAGTTAAACAAAAATACAAATAAGATTATTGTCCATCAATGCATCATAGTTTAAATAATTAACTCATACAAGTCACCGAGAAGAGGAAACCAATGCTGTGATGTTAACAGAACTGATACTTGTTTGTAACTTTGTTCTTCAATCAGAACCATCATCTCCTTGTATGTGTGAAGACCGTGCAAGGCAATCTGGGAACTTGAATGGAAACTTTGTTCTTCAATCAGAACCATCATCTCCTTGTATGTGTGATGACCGTGCATGGCAATCTGGGAACTTGAAAGGAAACTTTGTTCTTCAATCAGAACCATCATCTCCTTGTATGTGTGAAGACCGTGCAAGGCAATCTGGGAACTTGAAAGGAAACTTTGTTCTTCAATCAGAACCATCATCTCCTTGTATGTGTGAAGACCGTGCAAGGCAATCTGGGAACTTGAAAGGAAACTTTGTTCTTCAATCAGAACCATCATCTCCTTGTATGTGTGAAGACCGTGCAAGGCAATCTGGGAACTTGAAAGGAAGAGTCATCAGAGGCTCGTCGTCGCATAAATTCTGGCAAGCCAAACCGAAAGCAAATCCCAATGCGGTTGCAACCGGAACAGCGACAGCGTTTCCCACCTGTATGTACCTGGTAAAAGCAAGAGAAAAGTGTGCTTATAATTGGCCTATGCTATGCTTCTCTGACCAAGATTAACAACTTATCTTAATATGTCTTTAATATCCCTAATAAAATTGATATTGGTAAATTTTTTATAACTGAACAACTCAAATCACGATCTTAATATCAACTGTTAAAAATTTGTAAGCAGAAATGAAAATAAAACAAGATCAACATAAAATAAGAATATCATATACCAAAATTGGGTTGAAATTTTATGTGCAAACGCAGCAAACCTCTCTTTAATAGTCCCAAAAAGTTTGTAGCGGTCCGGGAATCCTTGTAATCTCGCATTCTCACGGATTGTAAGCACCCTATCTTGGGAAGGATGGATGACCGTCTGCCAAAAAGGTTTGGCTTTTGAAGTGAGATACAATATATTTAAATAACACAAATATGGATGGCCTTGAGTTCGAGTAGAATTGAATTTTTACCCCACTCGAACCTGACCCGAAAATTGAAGTTTAGGAGAATCCCACTTATCTCAAATTTTTAGATTAAAAACCGCACATCCAACTCAACCTATATATATATATATATATATATATATATATATATTAGATAAAATAATGATTTAATTTAAAAAATAGAATATAAATTATTCCTAAACATATAAGGTATAATTATAATATTGTGTTAAATAAATTCAAATATTTTCATCCTAAACTCAAAGGTCAAACCCGACTACACCCTTTTAAAAATCATATTCAATACCAAATTTTCAAAATAGAAAACCGACCTAACCGGGTTAGGTCAGGTCAAAACCTGTCAGGTACAAGGGAAATGACCATCCCTACCCATAAACATCCTTAATCATGGCAATCCAATACATAAAAAGAGAAGGGGGAAAGGAACCTGATTGTGAGGTTCAGCCCTTGTTACCACTGTGTTGACAATTTCATCCAACCACAAACGACCGAATGGCCTAAATTCCAGTGATCACATAAGGTTGTGCAAAATATAGCATTGTAGCAAAATCAAAATTTGTCAATAATAGTTAAGCGATGCTTACTTGGTTGATCTCCCTTTGACAAATTTCATGGCATAATCTGGCACCTGTAAACATAATTTAAATGAAAAGACTTGAACGAAAACAATGTAATAAACAATAAGAGTTGTAGACAACATAATACCAATGGTTATCCAGATTTGAGCAACACTCTGTCCATTGTTGTGTCCCACTCTACTTTATTGTTTTCACCAACTATTACACCAGGCAAGTCCCTGAAATTCGCACCCTGGAAAAACAAAATATTAGCTATTGATAATGAGAAATATGTATCAGTTAGATCGTATCCCTGCCATTCTAGTGAATATGGCCAACGAAAAGTAAGTTCAAGGCTCTCTCCCCGCTGGAGGCCCTTGGTCTGCTTTTGTCATAATCTAAGTAAAAGAGTTAGTAGGAGAGCTTTGTGGGAACGGTTCAAGCTCCATGGCAAGGTTGTTAAGGTGTTTATCCCCATTGTTAACAAGAGACCGAAGTACAGGGATTCGACTTTTACTTTTGTCCACTTTGAGAGCCAGGAGGATCTTCTGCAAGCAGTAGCAAAGGTAGATAATGCAATGATTGATGGGAAGAGAGTTTCGGTCAAGGAAGCGAAATATTAGAAATCGGCAAGAGGGAGGGATGAGACTAAAACAAAGGGTACTGAAGGCAAAGGTTTGGTGTACAATAAGTTTCATGATGGGAGCTCTTATCGTGAGAAACTGGTGGGAAATAATAAGCTTAAAGTAGGGGCTCGTAGTAGTTCGAAGAATCCTTAGTATGTTTTCATCCCTGTAGAGGAGCGGTGTTGGTTAAAGAGGTCGATGACTGGCATACATAAACAATCATATGATGTGGAACTAATTCAGAAAGCTTTGCACAACGATGGTATAACTGCAAAAGTGGTGAGCTGGGGGTATGCCAGGAACTCATGCTTAGTCACTTTTCAGTCGAAAGAAGATAAAATGAAAGCTCTGAAAGAAAAAGCTCTGGAATTAAATTTCTGGTTCGATTGGTTGAGGCCAGTTTCCTCGGAAGGGAGTGTACCTCTGGCGTTTTGCGAAGTGTCGTTAATTGGAGTACCTCTGAACTGTTGGAATTAAGCTTTTTTCTCCAGTCTAGCTTCAAGGTGGGGGAGTTAGTGGAGATCAAGAAGGAAACACTGCAAAAGTTGGATTGCAGAGCAACTCAGATGGTTGTTAAGGCGGCTAGTCCTTTTGATTTCCCGGAATCGATTTCCATCAACACTAATGGTAGGTTGTATGTGATAAAGATCAAAGTAAGGAATCTCAAGATTGTTTCTTCACATATCTCCGACTATCTATTTTTCTTCCCTAGGACACTCACACTTGCTGCCTCAAGCAGATTATACAAGGTCCCGTGGCTACGTTTCCTGTTATCCAGTGGATTCCATGGTTCTCCCTGGCCAATCACATCCCATGCGGTCCCCATTGAGCCATGGGGAATCTAGTGAGCCACAGCAACAGCAAACGAAGACAAGCCGTTGCCAGCCTCAGTCGTCCCAGCTGCAAGATAATGTCGATATTGGTACCATCTGAATGCTGCTTTTGTGTCAATCTAGGAACTATCTGCTTACCCTTGTGTTTATATAAATTGTATAGATGGTCTTATCTTATATGCCATTTGATAATTTAACCATCAGCACCAGCAAGAAAGCAGTAGTGAACACAAATAAAAGCTAAACATGATTATCTGGAATAGCCTTTAGCTGCTTGTTAAATTGCTTCAGCTAAGAGTTATTTTGCTTAGGTGATGTGAAAGTTTGTAGATTTCCTTTATTTGAAAACGATTGATTCTTTCAATCTTGATGTAACTTCTTCATATTAGTGTTTCTTTTCGGGTGGCACATCTGATTTTCTTTCCCCTTCTTGCAGAACATTCTCACATGTCTCTTACAGATTCAACAGTGAGGGGTATTAGATGTGCACTTAAGTATTCTGCTGGCCCCAACAAATCTAACCGAGTAAATCAGGAGCAGTGCCAAATCCCAGCCCGAGCTGACCCCACAGAGCCTGGAACAGCAAAAGTTCACAAAAAGGAGGAGAGGAAGAGGTCCTACTCGCTGCCGCTTCTTGGACGACAAGGCAGAAGGTGAACGGATATTTGTCCAGATCAACAAGCTTGGACAGCCTGTTGGTCCAAATGCATACAAGCTAAGCTGCTTCCTGGCCACTATAGCACGGAATGGACACAGAGCACCCCTTACTTTTATTCACCGGAGGGCAGTGCCAGATTCTTATAAAGTGGACATGTGGGAATATGTTCAGGCATGATAAAACATTTGCTGTGTCCTTTTGTGTCATATTACTTCCTTTTTCATTGACATTTTGCCTCTTCCATTTGCTATATAGACGAAGTTTGACATTGATCCAAGTGGCAAGTCTTGGGTCATGCAGGCTATCGGTACAAAATGGAGGGACTGGAAAGCAGATTTAAAGGCAACATATTACGATTCTCTTAAGACGGATGAAGAGCGCTTGAAGGTACATGATCCAAGGGTTGTTCCTGAGCAATGGCCAAGCCTTATTTCATACTGGAACACTGATGAGACAAAGGTACACGCTAAGAAGTGATTGTCAATTCAAATTACCTCTATCCAGCTGCAAATTTTATTGGTAGTTAACGTTAAAATGTGTAAGCCTGTTGTCTATAATTTCCGTTTGTAGAAGCATTGTGAGAGAAATAAGGCTAATCGTAAAAAACAGACGTGTGGACATTCGTCAGGGACCAAGAGTTATGCAATCCATCTGAGGAGGAGGTGATTTCTCGTTTTCTGTAGTTACATGCATGTTTCATATTTTGCTTTGGCCATATTTGAAAGAAACTGTTGCTTTTGTTGTGGAAATAGCCAAACAAGAGGCCTGATGGGAAGGAACCAACTAGAGCTGAGCTTTATATATTAACACATACACGCAAGTATGGACAGCCTGTTGACGAAACTGCGGCAAAATTAATTGTATGTATAAGTGACTCAACCGTTCTTTTGCTAGTTGCAGATTTATATGTAAATCTTGTGCATCCGCCCTTGATAAATTTTGCAAGTTGAACAATTGTGTTTTTCTTTGCAGTCAAAGATCCGCGAACAAGAAGCTAAGAAGCAGAATAACTCACAACGTAGTGATGAGTCAAATGACACCTTGTGTCAAGTTATGGGAGAAGAAAAAGATGACTGCGTGGAAACTTCTGGAATGGGTCCCAATCGTACTGGTATTTTTGGCTCAAGGCCTAGCCGTGCTGCCCTTGTGAGGATGGCTTCCGAGGCCAAAAGTTCCGCAAATAAAGAGGTGCGTAAGATGGCGGTGAAAATGGAGGCCATGGAGGAAAAATATACCCTTATGGAAAACCACATGGCTAGAATGGCTTCAAACATGGAAAAGTTTCTACAGAAGATTGGTGTGTCTTCAAATATTTTGGGGTCGGAACTGGCAACCTCTTATACCAGTATTTAATGGTTGTTATTTTTTGTCATATGCCATACTATTATGCTGTTTGCATAAAAGTTATATGATACTCCTAAATGTCCCTAGTACACAATGAAGCTACAACATACAGTACATATTTAGTAGGGACAATATTTTTACTGGACATGTTAACTAATTAGCTTAGTCTTGGAAATGTACCAACCGCTAATAAAAACACAATGTTGTGACCAAGTGGGTTTGCAAAATAATGAGCTTTTAAGCATCTAGGGTGACCCAATATATTATGAAAAATGCCTTAGTTGATTGAAAGATTTCAACTGTGAAAACAAAATGATCTCAAAATAGAATATTTTAGGAAATAGCATGTCATGCATTTGTAGTTTGGTTGCAAATGTGTGCAATATTGTTAAGCATATTTCAGGAACGTACACGAGATTTTAGGTTAGAGGTGTGAACTTTTAGAAAGTTATATTATAAATTTGGGGTCTAAAATTAGATAATCAGTATAAAATACAAAAAAATACCTACACTATATGAGACTTTAAAACTTCGACGGGTGCGACTGTCCCCTTCGGTCCATCCCCGCCTTCCATATATTCCACCTGTCTCGCTTGCATTAACTTGTCAATGACATAAGGAAAACAAGACTTTCTTTGTTCATTGTGTATTTGCCTTTCAAAAACTCTGTACAGTCGAGTTTGCCGCGTTAGCTATACATCAGGCCAGACTATAGAAATTCAGTTTTGCCGATAACTCGGTTTAGTTTTCTTTTTCCAACACTTCCACTAGGAGGAAGATCCAAAAGATGATGATGTTTAACGGACTTTACCCACCGTTTTCGCCGTAGGTGGAATTATGCTGATTCAAATTGGCAGTGTTTTAATATTGAACTTCTGAAACATGAATCATTGAACGAATGAAGTTACTAAGCGAAACGTTATATTTTGTATGAATATATAGGAAGCTATTAAGCAAAATGGTCGTGGGGGGATCACCACCACCGTCTGATGAGTTGAATTGTTTTTCTCTGGTATTTTTTTTCCCTGGTGAGTTTATGTTTTCGGTAAGGTAAAGACAATGCCTGCAATTATTTAATCGGTTTCGACTTTTAAGTTGACATGGTTTCAGAGCCAGACTTTTATATGTATGTGTATATGTATATTATGGATATATATCACTATTTTCAGATGATATAAATCATGTAGATTTGTATAACTTTATATACTTTTTCCCCTTTATCATTTGTTGTAATCACGTACCCATTTATTACAAGAAATTCTCCTCTTTTGATATGGATGTATATGTATCTAGAAAATTATTTGGTAGATGCATGGTTAAAATTTAACTTTCACTTTTGTCAAGTTAATGATAAATTATTTGTTATGATAATAGAGAAATTAATTTATTCTTAAGTCTAAGCTAGTTTAATATAAAAATCATATACGATAATGATAAATTAAGTGTTAAGTTTCTAATTTCAATGCTAACAAGTGTGGAGTGAAATAGCATCAATACTAGAAGTGTCCATTTTTGGGTGTTCGAAGTGTTAGGTACCTATGAATTGTATGTGCTTTAATCCTAAAACTTGGGTATTTATAAAATTCGAATACCTATTAATGGTGGTAGTAAGGTATCTGATACTTATTTTAATTTTTGTAAAATTAAAAGTTTAAAAGTATAAATTACATAGTATAAATATAAAATTATAGAGATTTAATTGAAATATTTTGAAAATACGAAGAAGATGAATTTTGTTATAATAATAATAATTTAATTTAAAATAAAAAATAGAGTCGGGTAAACTTTGCTAAAAGGATGGAAATAACCTAAATATAAATACCACGGCGGCGAATCTGATAATTCTTTAAGGAACAACGTTTGGAAACTCAAATCCATCTCCGTTAAAAGTCAATAAATCTCCAAATACCTAACGTTAATTTCTTTACGGGATTTTTCAATTACTTAATTACACCCGCTACACAAGGTAAACACTCACTCTCTTTCTTCCCAAACTAATTATTCCCTTTTATTTGTTTCTTAATTTTAAAAGAGAAAAAAAGATCCTTTTTACTTAGTATTCCTTTTAAAATATTATTTTTAATATTTTTAAATTTTTGGTGATTGCTAAATTGCCCCGCCATTACTTGTTCTTCGGTGTTCAAACCACGATTTGCCCAAATTGCCATTTGAATTTTACTTTCTCTTGTTAAGTGTAGCGTTTCTTGCGTTTTCATTCCACCATGTGTTGTTTTTGAGAGAACAGAGAAGAACAGAACTTTCTAGGGTTTTTTGAGAATTGGGTTTCTGGGTATTTTAAACTGGGAAATTTTACGAGGGAAAAAGATCTAATTCTTTTAGTAAAAAAAGAAGTAAACTTTGTGTTAGTGGAATTGATATTGAGTTGATTTATGTTATTTTATGGTTGGTTGTAGTGTGTAAGAAAAAGGCCAATTTCTGTTTAGACAAATGAAGCGAAAAAAGGGCATAAGAAAGGAAACAAGGTGTGGTTTATGAGAAAATGGAAGACAGTGCTAATTCCGATGTGCCTTCGCATAGTGATACCGACAAGAGCAGTCCACAAATAGGGTTTGAGAGACAAGGTGTGGTTTATGAGAAAATGGAAGACAGTGCTAATTCGTCAGCCGAGATGAAAATGGGTGCTTCTAGTGG
This sequence comes from Hibiscus syriacus, assembly GCF_006381635.1. NCBI lineage: Eukaryota > Viridiplantae > Streptophyta > Magnoliopsida > Malvales > Malvaceae > Hibiscus > Hibiscus syriacus. The sequence continues at coordinate 5,238,883 of NW_024062795.1, forward strand.
TGTGTCGAGGAAAGCTGGAAGTATCAAGATTAAGTCGTCTAGGATGTTGGCTGGTTCAAATGCTGATAAGAGTGGCAATGCCATAGCCGCAGAACGTGAGGGTTCTTTCCAGAAAGAAGCAAAGATGCATCGTCTAGGTTCTCGGTATAATAAGCTAGAATTAGATTCTGCTCTAACGGTATGCCGGAGGTTTTACTTTGTTTCTGTTACTGTTTACTCCCCCCCCCTATTTTCTTACCATTGTTTCTGTTTGTTGTTTTCTCTTAGGTGATCAAGAAAGTGATGAAAATGGAAGCAGCTGCTCCCTTCAATGAGCCTGTCAACCCTGAAGCTCTAGGGATACCTGTAAGTGTGAATAACAAGCTATACTTATAAGGTTTCAGATTTTGCAGCATTTTTTTTCTTTGGTATTCAAAAGTCGAGAGGTTTTTCGATGGTAGATAATTAGTAATTTATTCATATCTGGATTATCTATGCACTTTTATTATTATGGCTATTGATATTGTCCTCCTAAGGGAGTTAAATAACATCTTAAGAGAAATTTCATTGTAGGGAAGCCAATGGCTTTCTGTATTTATTGTTACAGCTCCTGCTATATGTGGCTTAATTACTTGGATGATACATTTATGTCTTGCCTTATATGCCATATAGTTTCTTATTCCCTTTTTGTTAAGTCTAACAAGATATGTTTTACTTGTTTAATTCTTTCTGTATCAAAACGTAGGACTATTTTGATATCATAGACACACCAATGGATTTTAGAACGATATGCAACAATCTTGAAAATGAGGACAAGCATATGGATTCAGAGGACGTGTTTAAGGACGTACAATACATTTGGGATAATTGTTGCAAGTACAACAACAAAGGTAATGCTATCTTGGACCTAATGAGGCGGGTGAAGAAGAACTTCATGAAGTATTGGACAGCAGCAGGATTATACACTGAACGGTCAAAAGGAGCAAATGGTGAGGACTGATGTTGACTTGTGTACCTAGTAGTTGATGCATTTTGTTTTTCTTTATACGGAATTTGTTTATTCTTCTGTCATTTTTAGTTCTTCAGGAAGGTTTTTTGAATTACAAGTATTCTTTAATGCATCTATGATGCTATAGGCCTTTCTGACTCTTGTGTTGGTAAAGACAAAACATCGAAATATTGTTTATTTTTCACATTAAAATTGTTTACCTATGTGGAGCTGAGGAATTTTTTTTTGGTATCACATACATGGCTTTACTAGAAGTCTTTATTTCCTTTTTATCAGGTGCTGATGGTGGTGATGTCGACGATGGTGCACTTTTCAGCCAGGGGAAAATGCATATAAAAGGCAGTCAATCAAAAATGAAAAAGAAACATGGGTATGTTGTTGGTGGGGTTTTCCCCTTCCTCTCCTGTGCAATGGACAGTTTCATCTGCATTCCCCCCAATATATATATCTGTAATTGTTTTTCATCCTTCATTTTGCAGGAGGAGACATAAAAGTGATTGTTTATGTGCTATTTGCGTCTTGAAGCGGCATAAGAGAGAGTGTGAGGCAAATGCTCGAATGGCTAATAAAGGTCAGAGTGGAGTCCAGGATTTCCAGCAAGAGGTATGCTGCTGCTAATTTATTGGACTGATGTAGTGATGTTTACATTTAAGGTTAAATCAATCGTTAAAAGAATTATGTTTCATATTCTAAACAGAAGATTGGCTTCTCTTCTACATTTCTTGAATGTAGGAATCTTCACCTGTTGGTAGTTTTTACGGTGATGATTTATCACCAAATATGGATGAATCAGTGGACCCATATGCAGATACCGAGGTGGAAGGTGAAGGAGAAAAGGTGAAAAGGGAGTTGTCTGAGCATCAATATAGCCATATGGAGGGGAGGCATGAGGAGGAGGAGGAAGATGACGTGGAAGAAGAGGAAGAGGAGGATGAGGATGAGGAAGAAAATGAGATGAAGCCTATGAACAAAGATGGTCATCGAACAAAAGAGCAATCACGGTTAAGAGGTAGCTTGTCAGAGCAGCCGAGTAGAAAATCTCTGCCTGAAGCAATGGATAAGTCCGGTGTAGTAGCCCTAAACCAGAGAGGATCTACTCCATCACAAAATGAGGAAAAAAGTAAAGAAGTTCAGCAGCAGAGATACAAGGTATTTCTCTTCTCCAATATCCCTTTTTTCCTTCCCCACCCCCTCTTGTTTCCGGTTTCCAAAATATAGTCATCCATTGTGTCCCTTCATCATTACTACAAAATATCCCATTTCCATTCTAGCTCGGAGAGTGTACTGCAAACTTTCTTCCTATTATTTTGGGACAAGGCTTAAGCACCTTATTAAGTTATCAGCAAAGTGATGCTTCAAGAGTTCAAGGTTTCTATTTTGCACATACGCATTTTTGCATTTCTATGACATGCTACTATGTATTTAGTTCGTGCACCGAGTTAATGGTGTTCATGGAATTACAGGAGTCTCAAGAAAGGCAACAAAGATCTAAAATGTTGGAGAGCTTCCGCTTCGAGAATCTCGTGCTCCTTAACTTATGTGGAATTCTCTTTCCTGGCCCTCATTCGTTGGCTCAGAATTGGGGTTCTCGAACTAGTTCAATTCATGCAGCTATTGAGACTTTCATGAAGTAGATTATGGTATTTCTCGTGGTCCCTTTGTCAAGTTGTATTTGACATAACTTTGTAAACTGGCATGGTAAACTAGGTGATATGCATATTACCACTGTAAATTATTAGATGGAAAACACAAGAATGCTCAGACACTAGGCATAATCTACATTTATGGTTTACAATTTACACCTCCAATCTAAGTTTCCTTTAGTTCCGCCATTTTTTTTAATCATATAACTATATTTTTTCATCCTAGATAAAGGGTTCAATCATTGTTTTCATCATTTGCTGTGTGAAAAGTCATAACCCGTTCTTTCACTTGAATGATTTCCAAGTGTTCTGAGATCTGTGAGCTGCTATTTTCAAAGGTGTTTTATGCTTACTGTTAACTATGTGATTTGTCTAATGAAATGGGAGAGACGCAGTCGATCATCGTCTGTTTTCTGTGGTGTTGTTCCATTAATGTTTTGGAGATTTGCCTTGAGAATAAGAGAAAGAGAGAAAGTAGGAATACACAAAATATAATCCAAATCCATAATAGAAATCACAAGGTACAAGAAATATCAATATAAGATGATGAAAATAAATGTCAACATAAAACAATAAGAAGTGGACTGAAATATATGAGTGAAACAGTGTCTACCATCTCCATACTAAGAAGTTGAAGCACTGATAGCAGCCATATAGTCTCAAGGACTGCTAGTTGATGGTGGTGGAGAGAGGAAAGGAATAGAGGGAATAGTAGTTGGAATCGTGGGGATCGAAGGAAAGTTTGGCAGTGGTGGCAGGGTAACCTTTGGGGCAGTAGGCAAGTTGGGAATGCTAGGAAGTGGCGGTAGTGAGCCAGGCTTCGGCAGTGCCGGTAAAGTTGGTGTCGCAGGCCGTGGCAATGGTGGCAGTACCGGTAAAGTTGGTATCTTAGGCATGGGTGGTAACTGCTGAAGACGACGAACTGCTAGACTGCCATCAATGCTGGAAAACGTCAGTGCTGCAAACAAGGCTAAGATGAAGCAATTGAAAGGTGCCATTTGCTAGTGAATCTAATGTATGAAACAATGAGTGATTGGAAGTTGAAGAAAGCCAATGCTGGTGCTGAGTTTTTATACAAAAATCCATGGATTGTAGCTTGTCTGGTTAGACAATTGAGTAGATCAAATTTGGGTTTGGTAGTTCACCACCTTATCTAACTTCGACTCTGCAAATATCAAATGCAGTTGTGGTTGGCTGGACTTTCAATTAATTATATTGCCAAAGAAATACAAATCCTTTTTGTTCTACATTATTTGGTTGGTCGTCTGACACTTAGCTCTGGACGTTATGCGTTGCTTTGATACATAGTTCACGTATATTATTCCGTAACAGCCGTGTATATATTTGTTACTTTATATAAAAATGTAAGGGTAAATTATACTGACGGCCATTCAACTTTTAAAACGTTTGTATTTTGATTATCAAAATTGAAATTATTTTATTGAAAAAAATTGTTTCGATCACAAGACGTTAGACCATTAACGAAAACTGATGACATGATACAAGAGTTAGCATGCATATATCATTTTTTTAATAAATTAATATCATCTAATAACTTAATGATAAAACAATACATGAAGACTGCATTAAAAATGCTAACTCAGCCGTCATTGATATCTTGATGTGCCATGTCATATAGTATTAATGGTTTAACGGTGCAAATATCAAAATGAAAATTTTATTTAACGAAAATGACTATAATGAAAAAAAAATTGATTTCAATGATTTTGATGATCAAAGTGCAAACACCTTGAAAGTTATGTGGCCATTAATATAATTTACCCAAAACATTAAATAAAAAATGTAAAAGAAAAGGAGGTTGTTTGTCTGAAGAAAATTTTCAACTGTTTAACTTGATGCAAGAGAATGTTTGGTTCACTCCATTACCAGATTTTTCTTGGTAAAAAAGAAGCAACTCCATAAAGAGTGATGAACTACAGCAAGAGTCTTAAATTAACCATACTAATGAAATTATAAATAAAGAAAACAAAAATTAGTGTATTTGTAATAAATCTCGTTCCTGTCCAAAATAAAGGTTCATGTAGGAAACAGCAGCTTAAGCGTCTCATGATCATGGCAGATCATACTTCACACGTCCGAGGTATAAACCACATGCAGGGGCCATTGGACTTGCAGCAGTCACCGTCTTTGCATTCAGAATTTTTTCCACTGTAATCATTTCATTTGATTCGATGCATGAACACCGACCCGGAAAAGATAACAGAGGTCAAAAACTAGAGCAGATTAAACAATTGCCTACGTGCACATATAATGAAAACATACCAGCAGAAGTTGTCAACTCTCCAGTGCCAGCACATTTGAGAACACCAACAAGCAGTCTAACCTGCATGAAACCCGGCAGATGATCAAAATATATACGTACATGTGTGTGTGTGTGTATAAGTGAAAAGCTATATCCCACAAAGATTAGTATCAGGAAGACAAAGGAGACATCAAAATAGAGATAATAAGTTATTAAATTGTTTTCTCCCTTAGACTGGTACAAAGTAATGAACAAAGCTCACAAACGGGCAATCAGAATCATATATAAAGGAGGCAACGACTGAAACCTGGTGGTAAAGAAAGGAGCGTGCACGTGCTGTTACCACATAGCAGCGGTGTCTTCTCCTTACTCCAAATTCTTCTAGATTACTTTTACCATTATTTGAGTCTACCACATCATCAGTATTGGAGAATGAATTAATGGGGAGCTCAACCTCAGGCTTAATAGAGCATAAATGAGAATTGCTTGAGCTTGAATTACTCTGTTCCCTCTCAGTGGTTGATGGGAAATAAGGAGTTGCAGGTACTTCACAGACATGAAGTTCATCTAAAGTTCTGATTGGCGAGTTTGCCTACACATTCATCTTCAAGTAGTCAACAAAACTAGAAAGATGGGAAGTTCATATTCTAAGCTGTTAGGAAATATTACACATGTAATTATGTCGTTTAGGCATAGACATGCATGTGTAGCCATGTAACAAACATGATAATGATACTTCATGCATGTGAGAGAAGTAACCACCTGGCAACCTGATGCCCTGAAGGAACTAAAATCATGATGTCCAACAAGAACTTTGCATGCTTCCTGGAAGTATACCAATTAAGTTCACTTTTTTTTTTTGAATAAATCAATAATTAAATCAAACAAGGAATCACAATGAAAAAACCCACCTGCATTGCATATAGATCTAGGTTCTCTTGTACATGCCACACCCGCTCTTTTTCAAAAGCAGTCAAAGGTTCAGGGCCAGAAACCAAGCGGTAAAAGTACCTACAAAATCATTTCCCGTAGATTCAGAGATATATCTTAGTTCAATTCATGGAATGCAATGAAATCAAAATCACTGTCTTGCATTTTTAGAACACTAAAGAAACATCAACGTGCTTCTAATTGTATTAAAGGGATTTTCTTGCATAAAGCATTAAATAATATGAAAAAAGCATTAAATAATAGTAAAAGTGTGTGCTGAAGAAGCTGGTAGAAACGTTAACTCATCGGAGGTGCAGTGTCCCGGGAGGTGTTCTGAGGAAGAAGAAAATGCTTTCTGTTGTATGGGGAGTGGGTCTAGAGGTTGTTTCTTGTCGGGTGAGGGCGAGGACGACAGGAACATAGGCGAGGAAATGATGATGGGTCTGAGGAGCGCTGTTGTGGTCAGGGGACGGTTCATTCGCAAATTGAGGAGGTGGGGGAACACGAGACAGAGCTGGTGCATGCGGAGAGAGAAGCAGTGGATGTCTATAAGGATAGGTGTTTGTCTGAACGTATGAGGGTTCGAAGGATTATTTTTCAGATTTCCCCATGTTGGATGGTCGAGTTGAGTCAAAGGTCGTGGAGGATGTGCTTAAAGAGGGCCTTATAAATAATAGTGCATTTAATAGATTAAATGGTGAGGCCATGCTGAACCGGGGAACAAAGGAGGTGGAACACGAGATAGTGCTGGTTTTGGAGGGGAGTGAGGCAGAAAATGCCAACAAGAATTATTGTATGACAGCACGTGCCAAGGAGGGAATGAAGGATTTTTTAATTGATTTTCCCATCAAAGGTGGTGCACGATCTTTGAGGGATGATTCATTCTCGCACATTTCCAGGCAGAAACACAGAGTGAAGGAGGGGAATTATAATAATTTTACCTCTCTCCATTCTTTTCATGACAAAAATTCGGCTCCTCAAAGGAAGAATTATCACTGCCGAAGCAAGTTTAAACAGAATAAGGTGCAACGCGAGGATTCTGCAGGCAGATTCCTTTATGATTTGGAATTTCCAGCATTGGGGCAGAGTCTAAAGAAGGTAGAGACAGACTCCTTAATGTTAGGGAAAGATCTGGATTTTGAGTCTGGAGGTTTTGGCAGATTACGGCAGTGGAAGTTTTGGCAGATGAATTACATATGATCTTTGCTTTTGGAGTTGGAAGTTCGGTTGCTCTCCGTCGACAAGTTGAGCAATATGTGCAGTTAGGAGGAGATTCGATGCTTGCTCCTCTGCATCCGTTTTATGTGGAAACTCTTGGTCTTTGTGGTTGATCTTGGTGTATATGGATTGAGTCGTTTGTTTTATTTGGCTTATATTATAGTTGTTTGGTGTTGTGGTGTCTTTCGGGCCAAGCTAAGGTGGATTAGGCAGAGTTTTGCTGTTTTTTAGGTTTATTTTCGAATGTTTCTGGTGTTCTGTTTATGTTGGGGGTGGATTTCTGGTTGTATCTGGTAATTTCTTATGTTCAATGAAATCCTAAGGCACTCTTTTCCTCCTTCCGATGATTGAGGAGTTTGTTTAAAACTCCTTTAATCAAGAAGAGGGTTTTTAACGAGGCCTTCAATTCTTATAAAAAATATGAAAAAACCTAAAATATCATGTGAATTTGCTTAAATTATTTGTTGCACTTGTTAGAAGTGGGAAAAATATCAATAACAAACATATTCTGTTCACATATGACAGCTAAAAATAAAATTAAAAAAAGCATGATGTAAGCTGACAGAATAAAGTATAACTGCTCTTAAAGTAATGATTCAAACATGCAGTAGTTTTTTTTTCATCTTTCATATCATGATATGCTTCCCTCAATCCTTGAGTACCAAGGTCCATTTCAATACACAAGTAAAGACAGCTGATTTATGTTTTAATTAAAACACAAGCACCATGCAATTGACAAACTCATCTACTAGAAAAGGGCTTTAGCAACAGGATGAACACATTTTAATCCTTTTTTTTCAAAACTTTCAAAAATGGCTAAATTGTAATGTCATGTTAACCATGATTCCATGTAACTGGAAGAAAGGGTAAAGTTGAAAGGTTTTAGAAGCAAGTGCCAACTTCCATCAAAGAATTATACCACCTAAAATATTTTTCAGCTGAGCTAAGTGGTCACATTGTAGAAAGTGAAATTTAGATCACAAAATACCGACGTGCGCTCCTCAGCTTTATATCTGGCATGAAAATCATTTGGAACACATCGAACATCGATCACACTGATATCACCATCATTCTTCTAAAGTAAACCAAATTAAACAATGTGTTATTGGACACTAAACACCAACATGATAATGTATATATGTTTTACAAAAAGAAAGAATAAAAGTTAGCAATCCTGGGTTGAAGACAACAGGAGTAGGAGACTCATACAACATCTTAACACAAACTAGAAAGATCAACAGGAACACACCTGTAAGAAATGGTTCACAGCTCTTCTAACAACAGATGGTTCATGAGGTGGTAACTGCATTTTAGCTTGATGACGTCATTATATAAGTCATAAAGACATAAACTCTTATAACCTAGTTATTTGAAAAATACTACTACAAGTAAAATGTACATTGAGGCATCCATATCATGCAATCAAAAATGCCATAAAATTAAACATCAGCTCATATACATGCACATGAGTTCCACCTAAGCCTCCATTACTTTAAATTCAAAGGAAAAAAGTAAATCAAACAATAAGAGAGAACGCTTCAACCATTTCCTAGTAAGAAATGAAAAATGGTAATCAGGGAAAAAGGGCCTAATGCAAATAATAAGGAAATGTATGTCAACACTTTTCAAGTACCAAATGGGAAATGATACTCACCACTTCGCCAGGCTTCCTTTTGCTTATTCGTTCCACATCTACATGGCAAACATTTGATAAGGCATGTACACCAGCATCCTACAATAGTGACAAAAAAATTTAATTGATACAACATTGAATAGCATACAGCCATGTCGCAATGGAACTATATGTCCAAATCAAGCAAATTAAAGTATATTACTTTAGAAAAATTATAACTACAAGTGAACTTTTTGGTAATAATACTGGTCAGCATCATTAGTATTATTTCAACCAAACAATGTCTGCACGTCCATTAATTCATGAAAGTAGTCCTTAAAGCAAATACAATTAACAATGGATAAGATGATTAAAGAGTATAATAACAGAATATAACAGAGAAGTAAGCGTTTGCAATGAAGACTTACGGTTCGGCTTGAGCAAAAAATTGAAACCGGCTGTCCAATAAATTTATGAAAAGCCTCCTGTATAACCAAAACATAACTATTTAAACCTGATCATTAACTCAACCAGAATATGTTTACCTTGCAATAAAATGAAACAAGGCACATGAAACTCGAAATGCACACTTTTCTCTCAAACTCCAAATCCAAGAATAAATAAATAAATCTTAAGATGCATACCAAATGACTTCGCGAAATTCGAAATTTCAGAGTTTTTTTTTTTTTTTTTGCTTTTTGGCGATTAAAAGAAAACATAGAACAAGGTACTACCTCTAATACGCCAACGACAGTGCGGCAATTGGGCTGCTGCTGCGAACCAGAGAAGCGAGTTCCAATGTACTCAATAGCTACTAAATAGCGCTGGATTCTTGGGCTTTTGCTCATGCTTGACTCTTGTAGTTGTTTATCTTCTAGATCTTGGTCGCGGTGATCTTGGGTTTTAGGTATCTTAGAAGGCCTGGATTCGGTGATTGTGCTCGGAGAGTGCTTGGGACTTCCCGTCATTTCATATAGTAAAATTTTCCCTCAGCTTCTCAGCCTCCAAACAGCACTCAAAGGCGATGTCGTTGTGGGATTTAAAAAGGGTTTTAAGTGAATTGTCTGGGCTTTAGACCGTATTTTGTTATTATTTAAATGTGAATAAATAAAAATATTTATAAAAAATATAATTATTTCATACATACATAGTGTAAAAAATTATTAAAATATAGTAACATATTTAAATTTATCCTTAAAATTCAATAAAATAATTATTTTAACATTTTTTGAATTACTTTAATTCTTAATATTTTAATTTTGATCAAAACAATTATTTTTTATAAAAACAATTAATTAACTAACTATTAATACTTATTTAATTATTTATGTAACACAACACCATTAGAAAATATCGTAATAATAATAATATTATTAATCAATTAGAACGACACCTAAAAAAATAATTTAAATATAAAACAAAACTGAGTGTGGCAGTTAAATATAGAATATAATACAAGACCCCATTGTTAAGGTTGCAATCCTTTGATATTATTCCTAATCCTATATATTTCTGGCTCACCAAATCTCCTAATTCATAAACTCAAATATCTCATTCATTTATTCAGTAATGTTCTTCTTTTCAAAACTTTTTTCGAATGACGGAAGAAGACGATGGTTGATAGTCCGGAGACTGTCGAGAGAACTCCGATAGCATCTGAACAACATCTCTCATGGTGGGACGTTCGATGCTATTTTCTTGTACACATAGCATTGCGATGAACAATAAGTGCATTGCTTCGTCTTTGGGCACGGATGTTAGTCTTGGATCTACGATGCTGCTAACTTCTTCTCTTCGACAATTCGTCACTCGTTTAGCCCAATGTACTATATCTACACCTTCTCCGAACTCTCCTACTGGTCGTCGGCCGGTTATCATCTCTAGAAGAACCACTCCGAAACTATACACGTCGCTTTTCTCGTCTACCCTCAATGTGTATGCGTATTCTGAGATTAAAATAACATAAACATTAACATTAATACCAATAAATAGTACTATCATGGCACACAATTTGACGAAGGGGATCAAGTTTAGTACATACCAGGAGCAATGTAGCCATAGGACCCTGCAATAGCTGACATGCACTCCGATGCACCCCCGTCGACCAAGAATTTTGCCAATCCGAAATCAGCAACGTGTGCTTCGAAGCTTGAATCGAGCAAGATATTATTTGATTTCACGTCTCGATGAACGATCAATGGCGAACAATCATGGTGAAGATAGCATAGGCCTTTAGCTGCTTCCACTGCAATTTTGTACCTCAAGTTCCATCCTAGGAATGCACCCTTTTTCTTCCCGTGTAACGCTTCTCCGAGGCTCCCGTTTCTCATGTACTCGTAGACCAAGAGATTGTTTTCCTTGTTGGAGCAAAACGCTAGCAGCCTGACGATGTTCCGGTGCTTGATGTTTCCTAGCGTCTGGATTTCGGCTCGGAAACCATGATCGTGTCTACTTGTGCCGAAGCCAAGAAGCTTTTTCACTGCGATTTCCATACCGTTCGGCATTTTCCCATGATAAACAATGCCTGCACCTCCTCTTCCGATCACATTGCCGTCTTTGACACATTCGAGGATGTCGGAGACGGTGAATTCAAGGTTTTGGAACGCAGTCATCTTCCAATAATCGGAACCGTTTTTCTTGAACGACTTGGCCTTGATAATAGCCGCAGAGGCGAATATTAGAGAGCATATTAAAAGGCCTATTGCAAATATTAGCTTGAAGTCCCCAGGGACCTTCCTAGGGGTGCTTGAGATTGCTGTCAGATTGCAAGGGTTGTTGAGCAGAGAACCACAAAGTTGAGGATTGCCTGCGAAAGATGAAGCGTTAAAGACGGCAAACTGGCCGGATTCGGGTAACTTCCCGGAGAAATGGTTGAACGAGAAGTCGGCAACCGTGAGGCTTTTCATTGATCCAATGCTTTTCAGAATGAACTCATTTAAGTGGTTCCTAGATACATTCAAGTAACTCAGGATATGCAAATTGGAGATCTCCATTGGAATTGAGCCAGAGAGGTTATTTTGGCTTATGTCAAGGTATGTAAGATGAAAACAGTGCCCAATTGCTGGTGGAATGATACCGGAAAGTGAATTTCTACTAAGATCAAGCTTCAAAACTTGCCTGAGTTCACCTATAGAAGGCGGTATCGGACCCAAGAATCGGTTTCCGCTAAGTAAAAGGATTTCAAGAGAAGACAAGTTGGCAAGTGAATACGGCAATGAACCTGAGAGGAGATTGTTTGACAAATTAAGCTGGCCTAACTTAACTGGTCTCGACGACAAGTTACTGTTTTCGGCCAAGGTTCCCGAAAGGTAATTGTTCTGCAACTCGGCTAAATTCAGCTCAGGCAAGTAAATGAAACCATTAGGAATAGTACCATTCAAGTAATTCTGCCCCAACCTGACTCTAGTGAGACTATAACATCTCCCCAGTTCTTCCGGAACAGACCCGAAAAGGAAGTTTTTCATCAAAACTAATATCCTTAACTGATTCGAATCACACAGGCCTCGAGGGATCGTACCGGTTAGCTTGTTGGACGATAAATCAAGCAACTGCAGCTTCCCATTTCGACCGAGATTCTCGGGTATAACACCGGTGAAGTTGTTCATCCATAGCCCCAACGTCTCCAAATTAGGCAAGTCAGCTACGAAGTCCGGAATAGAGCCATGCAGTCTATTCATGAAGAGATTGAATAGCCTGAGCTGCTTGAGATCGTCGAACTGAGACGGGATTTCTCCGGTGAGCGCATTGTGGGAGAGATCTAGGTTCACCAAGTTGGTCAAGTTGCCTAACTGCTTCGGAATCGGACCCAAGAGTCGATTGATATGGAGGTACAGAGTATCAAGTAACTGCAAGTTCCCCAGATGATGAGGAATTGGACCATCCAATTCACAGCTTGAGAGATCCATGTGAACCAAATTTATCAATTTACCAAACTCCGAAGGGATACCACCTTCGAAAACATTGTAATACCCCAAGTAAATCTCTCTCAGGTTCACCAGATTGCCTAATTCGCCAGGGATTTTGCCATGAAGATCATTTCCCGCCAGTGAAAGATACTCCAACCCGATCAATGTGCCATAGCTCGGGGGGATTGTGCCATAGAAATAGTTGCCACCGAGGTCCAAGTACCTGAGTTTCTTCAAGCCAACAACACCAACAGGCAGCAAAGCAGTGAATTTGTTGTTATAAGCATCCAACATTTCCAGGTTGCCTACACTTGCATAGTTCCAATCCAGGTGACCGTCGAACTGGTTGTTCGAAACGTTGAGGTATCGAAGATCACTCATATTTGCTATCTCCATGCTTCCGGTGAAGTTGTTTCCGGCTAGAGAAAGGTTTATTAGCCTATCGAGTATCGAAATCCGGGGTGAAACCGAGCCGCATACATTCATATCGGTCAAGTCCAAGGAAACAACTCGGCCACCGGAGCATCCGATTCCGGTCCATGAGCAAACAGAACCAGGGTCCGAAGAATTCCACGAGCTCAACAGCGGGTCAGGGAACTCAAACCCGCTTTTAAGTGCAACCAGGACATAAAAATCAGAAACTAATGAAGCAGAACATGAAGTGGTTACAAGAGAGAATAATGTCAACACAATGAGAGGGACCATGTTTGGTTCGTGGGAAAAAAATACTATGTTTTTTCTCAAGAGAATTGAGTTTGGAAGGACTTGAAGCAAAGACAAAGGGATTTAAGCGTTAGAACAACAAAAGATTTTCTAGGAAAGTAGGAAAGAAAAGTGAAAGGAATCTGAGAAACTTCAAGTGTGTGTAGGCTTAAAGAATCAAACATCTTGATAGAAAGAGTCTTGACATACAAGATAGATGCTAAGCCTCACCTTTTTCTTCTTTTCTTTTCCTTTCCTTTCTTTTTCTCTCAAAGACAAAGAAGAGATTGAATTTCTGCTAGTCATGGAAAATTTTAACTGTTCATTCTTCTCTCTCTTTCTCTACCCTAAGCTTCTTTAAGCAAAGAAAAGTGGATTTGGTTTAAAGGGTTTTACAATCCGAGTCTCTGGGTCGGTTCAGTTGGTTAAGACGAGTTAAAATTTTGATAAGTTCAGATTATAGAGGAGGGAAGGAAGAAGAAGAAAAAGGTAAAGTTGATGGACTCTTTATTTATATGACAAAAAAGAATGGCCTTTAGCTTTAAGCCTTAATCAAACAATGATCTTTATTGCTTTGAATGAGAGATAGATGGAATTGTTCAATCATTTTAAAATGTTGGCTTTCAAATCCTCGAGAATGATTCAAAAACATTGCTTTTACTGCAGAAATTTAAGGATGTTCAGATCAAAATATCCAATTTTCTCACTGTTTCAACCCAGTTTTGATTCCTTGGATTGGTTGCCAAATCTGGGTTCTTTATGCTAGTTTCAACACTAAACATATGCAGAATTTATCAAGAATCTATGTATATAATTCCCCTGATGAAGACATATCAGTTTCATCAGAAAATGGAGCTCAACCATATTGATTCTTTAAAAAGTAAAATTCTGTCCCCCCATGTAAACATCATCATGTTTAAAGATTCATGCACATGGAGTTGCTGATGTTATGTGCATCACAAATAGCAAAAAATTGTTAAAAGAAAATCAAGAACCAGTGGCTAGACTTTGAGTTAAACAGAGAAATTCCATTATCAACAGTGATGTCCAACAAAAATAAAAGTAACTTGGATGATGCATGCATGGAGGTCCCATTAAAAAAAATATTTTATAATAGTATCATGGTGTAAAGTGAGATCGGATTTTCGAACACATATATATATATATATATATATATATATGAGGAATCAAATTATTTTATATCAAAAGAATATGATTTTATTGAGTATTTAAATAGATGCATAAATATCTTATTTAAATAAAAAAAAAGACTTAATGTCATTATATACAAAAAAAAAAACATTAAGGAGAGATAACAATCCCTTCCAACCCCTTAATAGATTTGTTCCTGACTTATGCCAAAGAAAACAATTTCAGTTTATATCATTACAACTCGAAACAACTCATACCCCGTAGATTGAATTGAACTTAATCTTGATTATAAATTATATTAGAGTTTGTGGTTTGAATTCTATTTGATCCGACCGAAAAAGTAATTCATAGATTTGAGTATTCCCACGCAGAGTTTTAGGCAATTCTTGTGAGGAGTTTATAATATTTGAGTTGGAAACATGTGGGTGCAGCATAGTCAGAGATGATGATTATTAATATATGATTGCAATGTCTTGTTTGAATGATCAAAATATAATTATGCTGCATGAAAGGAAGGAACCACTGTAAGCTTTTCTTGGTTGTGTTTGATCAACTTTATTCCAATCTGGGACCAAACTGTATATATTAATGTGCAAAATGGAAGATGGGATAGTCTTAAAGAGAGGGCTCAAAAGCAAAAGCAAACTGATAAACACACACATATATCGGTATATATATTATATGCCTTTGATCTTCCAGTTGAAAATAAAAAGGGTAAAGTCCACTTTGATCTTCTATTTTTTCTAAACATTACAATTTAGTCATTCAATTAAAATATTATTACAAACAAGTCATTGACCAATAAATATTACACAAAATAGTATTGTGGCATGGTATAATAATACATTTTATCAATTTGATCATAATTTAAAATAATTTAAAAAAATATAATCCTTTATATTTAAAAGTTATGTTAATATAATCTTTATTCTTCTCTCGTAAGTGTTATACTAATTTCTTATTATATGTTTGGTATAATAACAATTTAACAATAACTTGATGTTATTTTATGGTAGATCAATACATTTATTCAATTATTGTTTTGATACGATCGACTCGCTTGATTTGGCGGTATCATAAAAAGGATTAAATTGATCAAATTTTAACAAATAAATCATTAAATTTATTAAATTATTTCAAATTAAGACCAAGTTGATAAAACTATATAAATCTTGAGATTAAATGGCTATTATATCAAACTACACTACACGATAATTTCAATTTTTACAACGAGTGGTTTGTTTGTAATAATTTTTTAGTTAAGTGACTAAATTATAATTTTTTAAAATAACCCATTTGTTATCAAATATAGAATCGAGTGACCTTATTTTACCCAAAGAAAAAAATCTAGGACCGCTCCATTTTCGACATGGAAAAGAGTGCTCTTGTATTAACTTGAACTCAAATATATCATTTGTAATTTAAAGAAAATAATGACTTACCATTACATGGGAAAGAGTGCTCTTGTTTTGTAATAGATTCATCTTTCGCTATTCATTTTCTATCTCTGTCATGTGGGCAATACCATAGAAAAATAGTGGTGTCCCTATCTGGCTTATTGATAGGAAGGTTGTGGACCCTTTGAAGGGTCACTATCCCTATGGCTAACCCGATTAAATTTGATAAAAGAAATTATATGATTTTTCGTTTATAATTCGGACATTATGACGTCATGGTAAAATTTGAAAGAGGGAACAAGGTCTCAACTTGGCTTAAAACGAAAGGAAATGATTGGTAATCCTAAGATGTTTAAAGCATAAAAGCATGTTAATTAGTTGACAAAATCCAGGGCATGGGACCATCTGTGATATCTTCTGGTCCAAATCAGGTACAGTTTCCATAGGTGAAGTTGTCATTTTGACTCTTGGTTATTAATGATTGTGCTGTAATTTTAGTTTGTCTTCCCCAACAAATCTTTGCAGATTTGAGAGAAGTCCCATTCCGAAAACTATAGTGGAAAATAAATTTAAAATGTCATATTTGAATCATCCAAATGAGATATCTTTATATTCTTAACAAAACTACCTATAAATATAATATTTTATTATGATTTGATAAAATTAAAAGGGATAAACCATTATTTTAAAGCATTCACTAGGGGGATAATTGTGATATCATTATGCTAATTATTGAACAACTCGAGAACATACGAGTAATAAACAAGGATTTCATCTCCAATCATCTGCATAAAGAATAAAATTAATATGTGAAACCTCAAGATAAAATTTTTGACTGAACTCGACTTACGAAATAGTCTTAGAATAAACATAAATTTCAAAAGAAATTAATTATAAATAAAAAAAACAAAATCACATAAGTTAAGATATTCATTTCTTTCTTTTGTAGACGACTCTCTACCTAAATTAAGAAAAGATAAGTTGTTCATCTCAAATTAACACCCTGCCGTATAAATCATCACAAATCATTATCTCAGTCGTTATATAATAACAATATCTATACGACGTGGGTCAAGAAAAAATATGACTTTACTATTTTTTGTAGGTACAATACACATTTGAGGGAAGCCATGACCTACTTACATGATATACATATATAATAACATCAGGCAGACAGGAATAAGCAAAAGAAAGACTATATTAGAAGACCAGTATGAATGGTTGACTTTGCATCACACTAGGAGTGTGGCAGAGCATCCAGAAAGGGAGAGAACCAGGTTCCATTTGCTTTCTCCAGGAGTACCTGTTAAAGCTGCTTTCATTTTGTTTATTGAATTATTCGTCGGCAGTATAATTGACAGTGTAATATAATACCTTTGCTGATTTTCGAACTAATGAAATTCGTTGGAAAAGAATAAAGTAATTAATTCCCAGAATTTCACCAACCATACTTTCCTCTTTCCACAAATGTTCAAATTGCTTAATAGATGAAGATTACTTAGAATCTTCTACTTAGTTATTTTTATTATAAGTATGGATTAACCACATAAAGAATAAATAAATTTGATTATAATCGAGTTTTTGTTCTTTTCTATCGTTATCAAAATTTTCAGATACAAAATTAATGATATAGTGTGATAAAAATGTTACAAAATACAGTATTAGTGGTAGATGCGCATTAAGTTTAGGGTAGGCGAGTGTTTATCCTAAAATTTGGATTTTATTTGATAATTATCTATTTTACTAATTTTATTCACTCACGTATAAAATTTTTGTAGTGTAACAACCCAGAGGAGGAAGATGGAGAAAATGCACATCCATGTCACCTGGTCCCTTGGCCATGCATCAACATGCACAAAAATGGAAGCGTCCTTGGAAAGAAAAGATGGAAAGGTGACAACTTCAGGAACACAACTTTCCTGCTTTGAGTACTGATTTTTTATTCATTATTAATCCCTGCTGAGTTCAGATGAACTAATGATTGAGTTGCGTACATTGCAATGTGACATGGAATTGTTGGAGTCGCGTGGTCATGACAGTGAAAGCCATGATTATTCAGTAAAAGTTTTGTTAATCTAGCTTTTGCTCTTATTTTTTTTATCCGTAGAATCAAGAGGAAAGTTTTCTCAATCTAAATATTTTCGTTCGTAATATAATTAGGGCCTGTAAACGAACCGAACGCACAAGAACGGATATATGTTCATATTCGTTCATTTAATAACTAAACGAACATAAGCAAACACGAACATAAACGAACAAAAAAAAATTTCACTCATGTTTGTTCATTAAGGAATATAGTTTATTCATGTTCATTCATTTAAATGATAAACGAACATAAACGAACACAAATGAACGAACATAAACGAACATAATAAATGAACATAAACAAAAATAAACAAACAACACAAACACAAAAAAAACTTATTCGAACACAACAAATGAATGTAAAAAAAAAGTAAACAGCAAGAATAACAACTTAAAATTCATTAATATAACATGGAACTTTAGAGTTAATTTGTTCAAATACGACAAAACATACATAAATCATATATAAGCTATATGAACATAATAAAATCTTAAAGTTAATTTGTTCAACAAAACAATCTTCTTGAAATCCAAACAACTTCAATAATCTTTGTAACATATTCAACTTGTCATCTGTTCGAACATAAATGAACATAAATGAACGAACATATAATCGAACGTTCACGAATGTAAATGAACGAACGAACCCTTTGTTCATGTTCGTTCATTTAATTAAACGAACGCAAAATCTTGTTCATGTTCGTTCATTTAATAAATAAACGAATATAAATGAACTTCCCGCCGCACGGTTCATAAATGATTCGCTGAACGTTCAGTTCATTTACATGCCTAAATATAATATATCATCTCATGAAATCAATTGATGTTTAATATAATTATATCTTCGAAATACGAAAGAGAAATACGAAAGATATCTTTGAGATAAAAAATTCATAAAAAAAAATAACTCGTTTACAGGGTGAGAGTTTAGGAATGATATGGTGGTGCTAAAGGGTAAAGGGGAAAGAAGTTAAAGTTGAAAGAGTACAAAAAGAAAGGGGAGCAATGAGCATGGGTGTCACTTTGTGGTGTAATTAAGGGGCATAATTATAGTGACTGAATCATGAAATCAGTATAGGAATGTTAAAATAAAGAACGTTATCATTGTTCCTTTGACTAATCAAAGTATCATCTCATAGACAAAAGGAAGTCTTAGGAGGTAAGGCCAATCACGCCTTGGAACTCCTTTCAGCTTTGGCAAATGCACCCCAATCATTCAAAGTTGAAATTTCAACACCAACAAAGTGATATTAATGGTTAAATATATTCTTGATATTCTTAAAGACGTCGAGTTCGAGTACAATATCTATAAGGGTGTTTGAACGTGCATTATTAGATAATTGAGAATTTTAGAATATATGCTACCTTATAAATTATATTTTTGACCACTTAATTATATGAGGATTTCGATCTAATTACTAATCTTTCAATTTTGTTAACATACCACTTAACTATTTAAATAATACAAATAAAGTCATTTACTGTTAACATTTGACACATGAGTTGACGTGACAGTTAACAAAATTAATATAATTACATATTTAGTCACAAAAGTTCTTTCGTCAAATATTAACATAAGTGACATGGATGACATCATTAAAATAGTTAAATGGTTTATTTAACGAAATTAAAAAAACGGTGATAAGATTGAAATCCCTTCGTAATAAAGTGGTCACGAGTGTAGTTTATTTTTTTTTAAATTCATTTCCCTTGAGAACTTTACTCAAAAAGATGATTGCTGCAGGCTTGTGTTTACTTACAGAAGTAAAGTATCTTTGGAAGGTGGCCTTGGTTTGGTCCTTCTATATATGGAGCCGTTGGCAAAGCAAAAGTAAAAGCAAAATAATGTATCTAAAAGATTGTAAATAAAGCAAACGAGTTCCTCTCAACTGTCTTTCAAGTTGTGACCGAAATAGATTCTCTTGCTATTTCAAAACTTTAATACAAAACTTTCGATTTTGCAATTTTTTTAAATGGTTGAATTTCAAATAAAAAACTCCACTGATTGTGTCAACTCGATTGATGTATCGGTAAGTACTAGAGTTTAAGTGTACCTGACATTTTCATTTGAGATTGTTATTAGTTAATATCATCGTTGGTCTCTTTTAAAATCTATGACATACTCTCATCCGAAATCCATATAATCTTCTCTCAACTAAATATAAAAATCCAAATCAAATTACTTAAAATTATGTCAACTCGATTAATATATCGATAAATATTAGAGTTTAAGCCTAATCGAGAATTCCATTAAGATTGTGATTAGTGAATATTAAACTTTTTTAAAGTTTATGACATGCTATCATCCTAAAACCGAATAATCTCCTCTCAACTAAACCAAAAGAAGAAAAGAAAACCGTAATCGAATAATTTGGGATAAAGTGAGCACATATAATTCATCAGCTAGCAAGGCAATATTGGAACTGTAGGCTGTTTAATTCAGATAAAAAGTGGAATCACACCTCCCTAGTAAGATAACACTTACTTGAAGTTCACAATGAGTTACTAAAGAGATATCCCCTTGCATGAGTGAATGCAAAAACTTTTGCTTTGGATGAACCAATAATGCCTAATTTTTTATAAATTAAAAGGGAAAAGAGAAAAGAAAATGCAAACTAAAGAGTTTATAATTATTTAGCATAAATCAATTTTGTACTCCAAAAATAATAATAATTCATGTTCCAATTTTAAAAATATATATATATTATTTAAAGAAATAGTTAGAAATAGTAAAATATATACAAAACATTAAAAAAATATCTATATTATATTGATATATTATATGCAAGCATCAACACCGGATCTAGAAATTTAAAAATAGGTCCAAAATTTTAATATTCTACTTAAAAAATTCAGGTATGTAAACTTTTATTTTATTTTATCATTTTTATTATTAAATTTAATATTTTTATCAAAATAATTAGAGTGCAATTGTTCTCATAGAAAGTCACGTACATCCGCCCCTACAAGCATGCTCTAAAACCAAGCAAAGCATCAGCGTTGAGTTTTTATATTATAAATAGGGTTTGTATTTCAATGTACTATCAACACCGACGACACTATACACTAGGGTAGACAAGAGCCTAAAAATTGGGATTGTCTCAGGAAAAACGGGCTAATATACGACTAATATACGGTGTTACAGGATACATTATAATATATTTAACAAATTCGGTTTAGCGCTACCTGAAATATCGAGTAATAACAATGTTGTAGGTGGAAATCATGAAGAAAATATTAAAAAATTTGGCAACCGGCAAACTTAGCTTGTCGGTTTGTGTCGATACAAATTAAAAATGTATCGGTCCATAGCAATATAACAGGTAAAAATATGATAAAACCGGTGTCATTATGATAAAACCGGTAAAGTGCTATCGGATATATTGAAAGTGTCGATAAATTAATATAAGTGTCGACACTTTTGTAATTTAAAAGATAAGAAGTTATAGCGCCTAAAAGGTGTAGATACTTTATAAAAATATGTAGATCAATGGCAATATAACAGGTAATAATATGACAAAACATGTCTCGAAATGATAAAACCGATAAAAAGCTACCGGATATATTGAAAGTGTCGATAAATTAATATAAGTATCGACACTTTTGTAATTTAAAAGAGAAGAAGTTATAGCACCTGAAAAGTGTCGATACTTTATGTAAATGTATCGATCCATAATAATATATCCGGTAATAATATGACAAAAAGAGGTCTCGAAATGATAAAATCGGTAAAAAGATACCGGATATATTTAAAGTGTCGATAAATTAGTATAAGTATCGACACTTTCGTAATTTAAAAGAGAATAAATTATAGCGCCTAAAAAGTGTCGATACTTTAAGAAAATGTATAGATCCATAACAATATAATATGTAAAAATATGATAAAACCGATATCGAAATGACAAAACCGGTAAAGCGCTACCGGTTATGTTGAAAGTGTCGGTACTTTAATAAGTACGCGTAAACAAGTATCGACACTTCACATAAAAGTATCGACACTTATGTAATTGTATCGATTAAATATAAATAACATATCCGATGTAAATATAAAGGCATAGCTAAATTTCCTCTGAAAATAGATATAGTTTTTGAAATCGAAGCGTAATTGTTGCTGCATTTCAGAAGGCGTTTCTACGTTGAAGTTTGTTTTGTTTGTTGTTGCATTTCAAATCGAAAGGTACGTTGTTGAAACCCTAGTTTTTTATTATTACAATAATTAGGGTTTTTATGTGTTGTTATTTGGGGTTTTCGAAGTAAAGAAGTATTTAGGACCGATTACATGTAGAAAGTGATCTTCTAGGTATATGATAAATATCTATACTTTTATTTAATATTATAGGTAGAAAATGATATTATAGGTTGTATAAATGTGCCGATACTTTGAGTATTGAGTGTTCCCATTCGTTTGAAGGAAATAGGGAGGTTTTGGGACCGATTATTATATAATATTATAGGTAGAAAATAAATATGGATACCCGTATATAATATTATAAGTAGAAAATGATATTTGAGGTTTGTATAAATGTGCCGACACTTGTTGTAGTGGCCATTAAAATTCTATTGAAAACTAACCGTTTTACCACAAGAGTGGTTATCGATTTTTGTATACAAGTATTTGATTTGATTTGCGTAAACTGATATATGAAGGAAAAATGAAGTCAATGGGTGGAAAGCAACCAAAGGGTGGATATATGTACTTCTAGTAAGTATCAATTTCTTTTTTGTTATTATTGTTGAAATGGTAATTGGATTAAAGTATTTAGGAACTTTAAATTGATTACAAATTTTAAATGTTGACAGTATGGATGAATGCAAAAGGATGAAGGAAGATGACACACACAGCGGTTCGATATGTAAAATGAAATTGACATTGAGTATTATTTAGCATTAATGTATTGATTAAGAAACGTTTATGCTTAATATTAGGTGAAAAAAGATGTGAGGTTGAAATGGAATTCGATGAGTGATGCTCAAAAGGAGCCTTACATCACACTGTCAAGGAATGATAGTAAAGAATACAAAGAATGGAGGAAAGCACATGAAAAGAAGGTATTCATTAAACTTGTAAATACTTTGATACAAGATATATAAGAACAATAACATTATATATTGTTAAAAAATGTAGGATGTGTCGACAAAGTGCAGCATAAAAAGGGTGTATTCATTAATTGATCACCTTAAAATGAATGATCAGTTGAATGTGCTGAGTGAAATGGGGTTTGGATCATTGATAGGAGTAAATGATCGACCAATTCAGAGGGAATTGTGTCGATCCTTGATGGAGCAATTTGATGTCAAACAATGTATTGCTAAATATGGCGATTATTCATTCCCTCTGGGGGTATCGATTGCTGCAGCCGTCTTGGGGGTACAAAACAAAGGCAAAAGTGTTGTAGAAGTCTATAGGAGTAAGAACTGGAAAGCACTTGCCTCCAAATATGGTTTGAATCATAAGGTGACATATGCTGAAGTTGAAGAGGATATCAAAAGCGGATCTTACCGGGGGGATGAGCTGAAGGCCCGAGTTCTATTGTACCTTGCAGGGATATTTCTTTGTCCAACGGGTGATACGTCAACGAACAAGGACAATATGAAGCTCATTTGCGATGAAGGCTTGAAGGGTGAATTCAATTGGGCTGGATATGTCCATTCGAGATTGATTGAATCAATAATCACCTTTCAAAAGGGCAGCCATAGATACCTCAAAGGGTGCATAGCAATCTTAGAGGTAACTGAGTTGAAAAATGTTTTTGTTTTTTTATATAAAAAGATGGTATAGTTATTATATAAAATGATTAATTTTATTATAAATGCAGGTTGCACTGTTCGATTATTGGTCAGGTTGTGATAGTTTGTCGGCTTATGAAAGACGCGGAGTGGCACGCATCCGTGCATGGGGGAAGGAAGAGGTGGTAAGAGTGATGGCGAAGTTGAAGGTGGATAGACCAAGGAAGCTAGAAATGGTAATAAATGAAATTAAATAATATTAAGAATATAATCAATTCTTAATACAAATTTAATTTTCAAGGTTATTTTCAAGGACGTAGAGGAGGCAGAGGAGAGGGAAGTAGATATGGTTGGAGGGGTGGATGACGGTCAGGGGGATTACGGTCAGGGAAAACAGAGTAAATTCGACATTTTGATGTCTGAATTGGCTGATATTAAAAAAATCGTTTTTGATATTCATTAAAGACAATCAAGAGTCGAAAGACACATGAAAGGAATAAGATGAAAGTGGAAGGAAAGATAGATGTATTGGTGAAAAAAGTTGAGGTGTTGAGTGGTGAAGTTAATATGTTGACGGGTGGAAAAATTGATGGAGTTGTCAAGGAGGTTGTGGAAATAAGGAGTGAACTTTCGGGGGTGAAGGAGGTGGTTAAAAAAAACTTGGATGAAGGGGGAAATTGAAGGGTGAAATAAAAGAGATGAAGAGCTATGTAGAGAAAAAATACGATGAACTGAGAAAATTTGAAGAAGAAAAGATTGAGGAAGAAGAAAAGATGGAGGAAATGAGGAGAAAAGATGTCACTAACATCTATACATCGGAGAGTGTTATAGATGCATATTTGGATTCGGAATGTCCTGCACCCCAGAAGAAGAAGCAGAAGGTAAGTTGAATAAAAGATAACTTAATTTGATTTTTATCATGTTGTTGTGATACAAATTTGTAAGCAAAACTGTAGGTTGTAAAAGCGGATATTCCAATCGGAATTGAACCGGTCGAAGCTGCAATTTGTGATTATTTATGGAATAGTGAGTTAGAATCGGGGTAAGTCACTTATATTGCTTTGTGAGTGATATTTAAATATTTCATGAAAAGATATTAATCATGAAAAGATATTAATCCTAATGATTCATACAGATATACTGTAATCTCAATGGGAAATCAATACGCACAAGTATCCGACATTGCAACGTTGAAGCCTATGGAATGGGTTGGCAGTGTGGTAAGTAGAAATCAATTAAAAGACAAAACCTATTCAATATGTTCTGATTGTGTAATTAATTTTGTTAGGTTATTGATTTGCTCGCCTGGACAATATGCTACGATTCTAAAAAGTCAGGCCGGATGATTGGCTACATTCCATACCACTTAGCGGTGAGTTAAATTAATAAGTGTTGAAAAGTAATGTTACAGACGGTAAATTAATAATGATTGTCGCGTAATTGCAGAAACAGACGTTGGACAACAACGGTAATGTTGAGGGTATTGCGAGCTTTTGGGGTGCCATGTTGCCTAACTATATGAAATTCACCAACTGTGAGAAGGTAAGACACCATACGAATAGGCTAAATGATGTTTTTGGATATATAATGTTGAATTTTGTCAAATTGTGTGTGAAATTTGTTGCAGATTATGATCACAATAAACTATAATAATTCACATTGGTATCTGTTGGTGTTGGATATGAAAAAATGTGTTGGAACTGTATATGATAGTCTGTTTAAATCTGAAGCAGCTAAACAGAGAGTGAAAGATGCCAAGAGATTGGTATGTATGAAATGAAATTATGTAAATTATAATGCATAATTTGTATGGATCATAACTTCATATTTTTTAATGCAGATGAAAATATTAGATAGTTATAATGAGAAACACATTTGGGTAGAAGCATGTGGCTCTCTAGGAAAAGTCTCCTTGCAAAGATTCAAATTCGTGGAGCATAAGATGACTGAACAATTGAATGGATATGATTGCGGCATCTATGTGATGATGTGGATGGAATCGATCGGTTCTAGCGGGGCTACTGGTGATTTTGTAAGTAGAATTAAAAATTAGTTTGCCGTTATATTGTTAAAAGTCGTAGATTGAATGTTGTGGTTTACAATACTTAAACGTACTGACAATTTGAATATAAGTTGTTGGAGAATGGGATCGTATGCGAATATTAAACGATCTCGTATGCCACAATCAAAATCAACTAAGAGAGAAGATGACAAAAGCTGCCATGCTACACAAGGATAACAAAAAGAAGGGATGATGTAAATGTAGGGTTAATTTTGTATACGATTTATAATTTTGTATGTGAATGTAATTATGTATGAGATGGGAAAAGTTATCAATTGGTTGTTGTACATGTTTCTTATACACAGTAGGATTCTGCATTATTCCAAGTGTCACTAACATAATTGTCATCATGTGCGGGACTGAATGGCCATTCCATATCTAGGTATGTTCAATAACTAAAAAATGCAATAACTTTAAAGTAATAGGTAAATTTACAATGTAGGTGGTAAAAATAGAAAATAACACTGAAAAAATTAATAAACACAGATTTGATTCCAACATTTTGTCCAAGTATACCGGTTTATGAGAAAACAGGTGTACATAAAGTATCGACACTTGTTTAATTTGTATCGATCCCAAAAACATCGAGAACCATAATTATAATGTAATAGGTCTATTATCAATCTAACCGGTCTAAATACACCGGTTTATGAGAAAACAGGTGTACATAAAGTATCGACACTTGTTTAATTTGTGTCGATCCCATACTTTGTGTCCAGAATGATTTCCTTACCAAGTGCATGGAAATGTGTCGATACATTTATAAAACGTATCGATCCCAAAAACATCGAGACCCATAACTATAATGTAGTAGGTAAATTATCAATCTAACCGGTCTAAATACACCGGTTTATGAGAAAACATGTGTACATGAAGTATCGACACTTTTTAAATTTATGTCGATACTTTGTGTCCAGAATGATTTTCTTACTAAGGTCACCATAATGTGTCGATACATGTATAAAAAGTATCGATCCCAAAAACATCAAGACCCATAATTATAATGTAATAGGTAAATTATCAATCTAACCGGTCTAAATACACCGGTTTATGAGAAAATAGGTGTACATAAAGTATCTATACTTTGTGTCCAGAATTTAAATGGTCAAAAAGTGCACACAAAAGTGTCGATACATTTATAAAAAGTATAGATCCTAAAACAATGAAATTCATAATTTGAATGTAATAGGTCATTTTGCAATGTAACCGGTACAAATATACCTATTTAATTTTAAACAGGTCATCATAATGTATCGACACATTTTATAGTTGTGTCGATACATTTTTAAATTACTCGCATTTTTTTCATTCATTATTTATATGATACAAACTCCAAATCGAAAAACCCTAAACCTTACTAAACATAAACCTAAAGGCAGAAGAGAACTCATCGATTCCGACGAATACCAGCGTTCATAACAGTTACGATCAGATATTCAGGTAAATTTGTCGATATTTTGCCATAAATTAGGGTTTGTTTGATTTACAGATTGGTCACTTTTGTTTCCTTAATGTGTTTGTGTTCCAATGTAACAGCATCCACACCGAAAATGGCTCCAAAATGTAAGTGTCAGACTCGGGGTTCTTCTCAACCCAGCTCTTCTCAACCCACCTCTTCTGAGGATATCAGGTCGTTCGACACTGAGAACTTTAGATCCGATGCAGAGAAAGAAAGATGGCAAAGGAGTTTTAAAGTAAGGAAGATTCGTCCCGAACGTGTCATTGACCTGGGTTTCTTGTTCGATGGTAAATATGATTTTAGTTTTAAATCAACATTTACATCGTGGGGTTGGCTTGAATTCCTTGGTGTATAACCAACATATTACCCCAACCTAGTTAGAGTATTCTACAACAATGCTTCCTTCCAGTATGAGCCTAATAAGAGTAATATAATAGGAATTAATACCCAAGTCATGGGGAAGGATATATATATATATCTCCGGAGACTATTGCTTCGGGTATAGGTGTCGAGAATAAAGGGGATTCAGATGAAACTGACTTAGATACTACAATAAAACGGGTTGATAGAAATAGCCTAATTAACCTAGATGTAGAGGTGAGAGTGTTTCACAAAATGCTGACTTGGTTTATTCGGCCTTCTGGGGGAAAACATTCAACGATTCGAGACAGCGATTATTGGTGGATAGCAAAGTATAGATCCAAAACGGCTCCAAACATTGCTAAACTGATGTTTAAAACATTTGTATATATGGTCACAAAGGGAGCATCAATTTCAACTTCACTACCATATGGATGTGTCATCCCATCTGTTGAAAAAGGAAGAAGTTGATTTTTCGTTTGACGCCCCTGTTCGATTAACCCGTAAGATTGACATGTTATTTATTAAAAAAACGGGATATGATTTTGTTGAAAAAGTCGGTTGGAAGCGTGTCAAGGATGTCGGATTGGATCTAGAGAGGGAGGACAATGAAGACGACCAACCAATGGGAGACGGGGGAGGAGACGCAATGATGGAAGAAGCTGCAGAAGCTCCATAAGCTCAAGTTGGACAGGATGTCACAATTACGACAGTGATGGAATACATGGTCAACTTTCGGGAGCATATTGATTCCCTTGTGAGCGGAATGTGAGCCGATATTTCATCATTGCGCGAGTCTCCATGTTGCGTAATGAATTACATCAACGACATCAAACGAGTTAGGTAATTAATTATTTATGTTTCTAAACATTTACACGTTCTGAAATGTATTTTATTTTCTTTTAACAGATGTGGATATCCAAGCGGTCAATGAAGATGACGATGAAGATTATGATGATGATGATCCAAACAAATATATCGTGTCTGCAACGCCGCCTTCAAGAAAACTAGTAATTTTTGATGTCAATGGTGTCCTTGCTTACATCCCAAGACATCCAGAAGGTTTCAATTCTGTTAATTTGTATCCATTATTTTAACATATAAGCGTACAACTTTAATCTCATTTTCTTCATGTTGCAGGTGTTATCCTCAGGAATGGATTATGTGAATTTATGCAATTTTGTACACAGAATTTTGTTGTTGCCATTTGGTCATCCAATATGAGGTTAGAACTATTTAGTAATTCAAATTACTATAACCAAAATGGTTAATATACAATTAAATGTTAACATTCAAACTTGATTACAATCTCAGGCATAACATAGACCGTGTACTTGATAAACTACGTTCGTTCTCTGACCACTTTCTATTCGTTTGGGTAAGATGATTGTCATTACACTTTTCTAACTTTAATTTGCCTAAGATCCCTACATATTTATGTTCGACTGTTTGAAACAGGATCAAAGAAAGTGCAAAACAACAAATAAGTTTACATACTGTAAAGATCTCAATGATGTTTGGAACAAGTTTACTGATTTTAATGTCTTAAATACACTGTTGGTCGATGATTCACCGCGAAAAATGATCCATAATCCGGTAAGTTACAGTTATGCCATATTTTTCCAGTTAAACAGTTGTTCATATATTGATTGATTAACAATTTATGTTTTTTATTAGATAAACAATTACATATGTCCACATTCTTTCGACGCTGCTTCCCATTCGGATGACGATGCTCTAAGTATGACAAAAATTTATTCCTGATTATGCTCATTTAGTTTCTTGTTAGTAAAATTGCACCTGATTAGTTTGATTATTGAAATTATTTATATATTTCCTCAGACAAAGGTGGTACCATACGCGAGTATTTGGAAAATTTGTTGAAGGCGCCTAATGTTCCGGACTTCGTTAGTGATAACCCTTTTCCATCAGATTAATTTCGTTGTAGGTACATTATTTGAACATTGTAATCCAGAAATTTGTTGTTTATATATGTTATGGTTTGAATATATTTTTTCATTCCATTCAAAAAAACTAAATCATATAACACAGTAATTGTGTAATTGTGTCTTTTAATATGAATATTACATTATAACATGTGACTTATACAGTAAATATTCCATTCCATGTGACCACTATGACAACCCATCAACTTACAATTTGAGTTTGAATTTAAATATAAATTTTGGCTCCACTATAAATATTAGCCCTAAACCGAAATTCCATCCATCCAAAAAATAACTTACTCAATGGATGCATATGGAGATAACATCAAATTCCATTGCTAAGGTAACAATGTTACTTATCTTTTTTCAAAACTTGTTGAAATATCAACACTAATTATATCAAGTGTCCATAATGTGTCCATATTTGATTCTTTGTACACCGATACATTTGAGGATTGTTAAAATATCAACACTAATTATATCAAGTGTCCATAATGTGTTTTCCAAACAAAACAAGTTCACAAATAAGTGTCGACACATTTATATCAAGTGTCGATCCCAAAAACATCGAAACCCGTAACTATAATGTAATAGGTCACTTTACAATGTAACCGATTTAAATTTACCGGTTTTATGAGAAAATAGGTCTACAATATGTGTCGACACTTTATTCATTTGTGTCGATACATGTTGTCCAGAATGTATTTCCAAACCAAGTGCACGAACAAAGTGTCGATACATTTATAAAAAGTGTCGATCCTATAAACATCGAAACACATAATTATAATGTAATCGGTAACATAATAATGTAACCGGTCTAAATATACTGGTTATTTAAAAAAAGGTATACATAATGTATCGATACTTTATACATTTGTGTCGACACTTTATGTCCATAATAAATTTTCCAAACAAGTTCACAAAAAAGTGTCGATACATTTAGAAAAAGTGTCGATCCGAAAAACATCGAAACCCGTAATTATAATGTAATAGGTCACTTTACAATGTAACCGGTTTAAATTTACCAGTTTTATGAGAAAATATATCTACAGAATGTATCGACACGTTTTAAATTAGTGTCGATACTTTTGAAAATTACGCGTGTTTTTTTCTTATATATACAAAACCCAAAATGAAAAACCCTAAAGGCAGAGAACTCTTCCACTCCGACGGTGATGACATTCAAATAGAGCCCCAGCGTATCAACATTGAAGAAAATCGAAAGCGACCAGTAAGTATCAATGTATTCATGTAATTGTTCTTGAAATGGTAATTGGATTCAAGTGTTTAAGATCTTTTAATTCATTACAAATTTCAAATCTCTACAGTTTGACTGAATGCAAAATGATAAAGGAAGCTCATAATCATGTTGACTGTATAGCTAATAAAACACCTTTTTAGGGTCCAAATGGTAAGCTACGAATTGGTAAGACAAGCTTTCTTTTAAGGGTTTAGGGACTGAATCCCTACAACATAAGGAGTACATGATTGAACATTACATATAATAGTTGTATTCAGTTGTTGAAGAATTGTTTTTAATTTTATATGAATATAGTTGTAATGTTCAAACATGATTGAATGATGTGGTTAATTTTCAATAACAATAGGTTGTTGTACATGTTTCCTATACACAGTAGGAGTCATGTTGATACTTAGGATATATGGAGATTGTTGTCTACATTATTCCAAATGTCTCTAACATCATGTGCAGGACTGAATGACCAGTCCATTTCGTCTTCAAAAAAATCAGTTGAAGTAGGTTGCGTGCTTGTATTCAAACCCAGCTTGACTTGAGGACATGTTAGTTTGTTATGTCCCTCACCGTTGCAGAACCCACATCGCCTAATTTTCTTCTCGACCTTGTTCTTTGTTACTTCTTTTTGCTTGCATTGTTTTCGTTGAGGGTCGCGAACGTTGTTTAATACACTGCTCCGATTGACTGAATCATTCAAACCAAACGAGTTCTCAAATTCTTCTGTTAATCTTTTCATCTCACCTCTTGTGGTTTTGAAAGACACGTCTGTCTTTGATGCAACACAGCATAACATACTTGTTGTTGCACGTAGAGAAGCAAACCTTGTCATTTGCATTATTTCTGGAGGCACATTAAAATCAACAAAACTGGGTGCAGAAGCCTTCGCATCCTTAGTCCACCTAATTTGAATCAAAGACCTGGGCAAATATGTGTAATCCAAGTGCTTCAAAACGTGAAGTTGATGGCAACATGGAAGTCCAACTGTCTTGAATTTTCTGCATGAGTAATTTAGGGTTTCCGTACGAGAATCAAAACTAATTTCAAATGTCCTATTTTTTCTTTGTACTTTTTCAAATAAAAATATTGACATTCATCTGATAATGACTCAATCTCTTCCTGAATCCGGTACAATGTCTCCCGTTGAAGTTCTTCTTGGAACGCACGAAAAGATTCGCGCATATAAATCTCAGAAGCATGACTTTCAAATTCAACCAGTTTTGTGATCAGGAAGGGCTTCTTCTGGGAACTTAAGTAATCCGCTTTCAACTCGTTCAGACGCATTCTACTAATTTCATCTTCAATTGCACGAACAACATCTAAATATGTCTTCTTGTGTTTCAATTACATCACCGAAGCATATGTAATCTGATCTCGGTGTAGAATCCGACCAAATAAGATTATGCAACGCCCTTGATTCGTCTACTGAGTATGTCACAAAAAACCCGGGATCATCATGTTTCTTATAATCAAAGTAAGCAATAAGCGCATTCACATCCCCATCGATGATTTCCTTTGCTTTTCCTATTTGAAGTACATTGTAGAGGTCTTTATGTGTAAATCCAACATTATGATAGCCCCCTGCCTGCTGCGTTAAATAGTTCATTACTTGTGACGTGCCAACGCCGACCTCTTTCAATGTTGTTGCCTCATCGATATCAGCCTTACTTACAGCTCTATTAGAACGCATAAATGGTTTCATAGCAGGTGTGCACAATGCATGATTATGTTTCTGATAAGACTTACTTATAACCCACTGATCGTTTGTATTTGTTGTTGTAACTACGATTCTAGCCTTGCATCCTGTTATTGTGATTGGCGTATGAGCACATTGACGGTCAATGGTAATGACTTTTGATATTCGAAACCCTTCTTTGGAACAACAAAATTCTTGTATCTTCACATTCCCTTCCATGTCAAGCCGTGTTGTTCCCCGACGTGCACTAAACCCATGTTCTCGTGCGAATTCCTTGTAAAAGTACCAAGCTTGATCACGTGAAGAGAAGAGCTTACCAACCAATATGTCAGATTCATCAACATTATGTACTTTATTGTATTCCTCGGTTGGCTTAACATTGTCTGCATCAGTATGATCCATGGCAAAAATTTTGTTGTGCAATTTCAGTGGTCCCAACATGAGTTGATGGAGATGTATGTAAGTAAAGGTTCATTGAACAATATGTTTCAGTGGTGCTTTCAATAGGATGTGGTATTGGTAGTAGTGGTAGTTGAAGGGTGGGTACAACATTAAATTTGCAGGACATATTCAGGTATGTACAATAACTACATAATTCAATAACTTTAAAGTAATAGGTAAAATTACAATGTAGGTGGTAAAATTAGACTATTTTAATGACAAATGATATAATGTAATAGGTAAATTGACAATGAAACCAGTACACATATACCGTTTAATTATAAAACAGGTTAACATAAAGTATCGACACTATTAGATTTTGTATCGATAAATATAATGTAATAGGTAAATTTCCAATGTAATCGGTAGAAATATACCGGGTTCATGAGAGAATAGGTCTACATTATGTATCGACACTCTTTAAATATGTGTCGATACTTTTTTCCAAAATAAAGCACAAACGAGTTGCACGCATAAAGTGTCGAAACATTTAAAATTGTATCGATCCTGAAAACATCGAAATCGATATTTATAATGTAATAGGTCAATTTATAATGTAACCGGTTTAAATTTACCGTTTTTATGAGAAAATATGTCAATATAAGCGCTACCTATTACATTATATAAGAGCTACCTAATTTGTTATTGTACTTTATAATATTTTCGGTTAAATGCCTATTTTATTATATAAGCGCTATCTATTACATTATCTAAGCGCTACCTAATATGTTATTGTGCTTGATAATATTTCCGGTTAAATGATATAACATAACTGGTCTAAATTTTAACCGGTCACTTGTTTAATCGGTCACGCCGTTTTTTAGGCACCGCACAGCAGAAGTTCCCCTAAAAAATGGTAAATATGTAGTCAAGTCCTTAAAAGTTATAAAATTATAGTTAAAATATGTTCCAATCCCTATACATTTTGTTCAATTGGAATTTAGTCTTCATAATTTATTTTTAGGAATTCACTCTCTCTACTTTTATTTTGTTCACTTGAATTTTAAAATTTAAAAGTTAATATAATAAATGTTAGATGTATGTATTATAATTTATGAACAGAGGTGCAAGGTTTGCATTTGAATTCCAAATATGTTATACACCAACTTTTAAAAATTATAAATAAAATTATAAACATTTAGCGAGAGATTGACATGTGTTGGGATGTGGTTGTATTATATTCACAAATAATTTTAGTATTTTTTCTATATTTTCGATTAATGAATTAGTTTTATGATCTTAAAATTTTAATATGACTTCTCAAAAATTCGTATTTTTTAACATAAAATTTTACGTTAACTTTATAGATACTCGGTATAAAAATTTAAAATTGTTTGTAACTTTTACATGGATAAAATATTTGAACGTTTAGTTGTTAAACATTTAATGGGAATTTGGGTCGATATTCTTATCTTTTTGGATTATCAAAATGCAGTGCCTTAAAAGCACAAAACCCGCAAGATTTATTGCAATAGAAGACAATAATATTTTTCATGGCGGGAGAGTCTTTACAAGTTTTGTCATTAAGCATCTCAAAATACCAAAAAGAAACCTCATAATCCGCAAACAATTTGTCTCTTCTTGCTTGATCCATGCAGCTTTCTTACAACTCCATATCTTTCAAAGATTACGAAACAAAATCTACTAAGAATCCATGGAATATTCTTCACACAGATTTTGTAGCAAAAGTTATAAACATTATACGCCTACAAATACACACAATTAGGGATGGAAACAGATGGATCAGAGTGATTTTTTGTTCAAATCTGACCGGATCTTATAATAATATAATTTGATTTTGATCTGATTCAAATTTAAAATATCTCATTAATCTTTAAATCTAATCTAAAATTTTGATTGGAAATCTGATTACGTTTGGACCCAATTTAATATATATATATATATATATATATATTATGTAACAATTCTTTTTATCAAAATAGACAAAAATTAAATAAAATAATAAATTTTCAAATTTAATAGCATAAAATTAAAGTGAAATTTAATTTTAACGACTCTTATACTAATTTTTACATATGTTTTATCAAAACGTAATTAATAATATATAAATATTAAAAGAGTAGTTTTATAATCATTCCAGGATCAGACGACTTCTCCTTAAACTCGATCCAACTCGGTTAACTTTGTTAAAAAGAAACTCAGTTAAATTCTGATTTTTTTAAAAAATATATATATAAATCCATCATATCATAACAAACCTATCAAATATAATACATATTATATATATAGGATGGCCGGCAAAAAGAAAAAGTCTAGCGAGATAAGGAATGAATTGAAATATAAACTCGAAAGGAAACAAAGGATTCTATCAATGATGTATCGAGAGAGGTGTTGGGTGCAGTGACACTACTTAGAAATTTTAAAATCAAATATAATTTATTTATTTTCTTTACATTTTTATTAATAATCTAATTTTATATTTCTTGAAAATTTTCAATATTAAACCCTTTAAAATTTTAATATAACTTTTTAAGTTACTACTTTTAACATAAATTCATATATATTCCTCCTTGAATATAATGGCATATTATATATGGAATGACCGAAGAAAACCTATAGAAGCAAAGTCTGCTGCATGGTATAAAATATATAGAGTAGCTGAGCTGACATAATAGGCAATATGCCCCATTCTACATAATGGGAATGATATCGATGTTGGAGTAGGTGGAAATCCAACTCATATTCAACTCGGATTGTCCACTCCTTGTCTCTCTTTGAATATCATTATCACTTAATATCCTTTTGCACCATCATTGCTACAGTTCTTCAGATGTTCAGATATGTTCAAACCATATATAATTCATATTTTATTATGTTACGGAATTGTAAGATACTGATAAACGGTCAATTGTAAATAAAATAAAAATACACAAACATATAAATTTATGTGAAAAATTATTGATAGTATTATAAGATGATTGAAAAATAATAACCCATCCTTAAAAAATATATATATATATATATATATATATATATATATATATATATAAACATTAAACCCTAAGCACTAAACTTTTTTGATACATTAAATTCCATTATTTGTTGGTTCAGCTCTAGGGATTGGATCTGGTACCTGATCTGAGAGATTGAGACCATTTAAATCATGAAGACCATTGGGCCATTTTTGTTTTCGTCCTTGAATATAGATTATACAGCCCATTTTATTTTATCGTTTTAAGAGTAAAGTACAACGGTGGTCACCTAACGTCTCAAATAGTTCTATTTTGGTCATCTAACTTTAAAATTTTTATTTCAATCACTGAACTTTTCAAAATTTTAATTTCCAATCACTCCACCAACATTTACACATTTTTGTAATAACTAAATAATAAAAAAAGTAACCCTTGTACTATTTAACGGCGAGTGACTGAAAATTAAAACTTTAAAAGCTGAATGATCATAAAAGAACTTTTGAAAATTAACTATTAAAATAAAACAAAATCCAAAGTTGGATGACCACCCTTGTACTTTACCCTTTTGAAATTACAAATTCTATAAAATTTAACTTCTTAATGTTGGATCCTCTCTATCCATAAGGAGGTAGAGGAGTGAGGAGTAGATAAAATGATCATAGCCCCTTTTTTTAGTTTTAGTTAAGAAATTTTATAATGATTTTTATTATTGAATTGTTGATTAATAACTACTCGTAGATTGAAATATTCGATTGACTCGATTGATATAATTAATTATAAAATAATTTTTTATTGATCTCGTTGACATGTGAAAAATCATATAAAAAATTCATAATTTTTCTATATTTAGAAGTGTTTTTATGGGACTTAAACTATGAACGAATTCTTTGTACGAAAACCGATTTTGTCGGGCCAAGACAACGTTCACTCATAGGCAACGATCAACCCATTGAGCAATCCAATGGCGGAGCCCATTTTTACTATTGGACAGACTGCGGCCTTCATCAAGCCCACTTCCATTTATTTTATCAACAGAAGAAGCTGATAGCCGCTCTCGAGCTTGTTCCATTTTTTATTTCACTTTCTCTCAGATCTCGAGGTATTAGCGTTCAAAGTTTTGTAGCGAATTACATTCCAAGTTTTTGAATTTTTTCCTTTAGTTTTTTATGTGAATGACTGATTTCGTTTGGTAATGCTCAGGGTGTATGAAAGCGTATTGATTTAACTTCAGTTTCTGGCGATGATTGAAATGGATTTCCACATGAAAAGACATTGTTGCGTAAATCAAGGCTGGAGTCTCGAAAAGAGCTCTTCTTGCCAAAACCCTGAAAATGGGGTTTTGGAAAGAAATACCAAAGGAGCTCGAGAATTGGCATGCTTAAAGTTCATGCCTTTGTTCATGACATTGTTCCTGATATGTTTTATCATCCAGGGTTAACTCTTTTTTATACTCTTTCGATTTAGAATTATATAGTTGGATTTTTAGTGAAAATTGTACGATGCTTGATTAGCTTCTATCTATATTCAAAACTTCAGTTTTGCTCGTTATGACATTGATTTGGCTAAGGACTGGAAATGAGTTGTTTGGAATTTTGCAGAATATTGTTTGTTGAAGAAACATGTCTCATCGCAAGTTTGAGCATCCAAGGCATGGCTCTTTGGGATTTCTCCCAAGGAAAAGAGCCTCTCGCCACAGAGGAAAAGGTTTTTTCTCTCTATGTTTCCATTTAATTGTTTTATAGTTAGAAAGTGTTGATGTTATGTTTAGTAATATTGTTGGATTATCCTATCATTCAAATGGTTTATAGCATTAGCCGTGGCCAAGTGGAAACCCTTTTAGTTTAATAGTTTGTCGTTTAATCCTACATAATCTCTGATGCAATGGCTGAGTGGAGCCCTTTTCCCTATCATGTGCAGCTTGCTAATTTAAAACATTTTAAGTCGCTCTGGCTATCTTAATTCCCTCTATGGTTTTGTTAATTAGAATCTTCTGAGTTTTTTCATCTCCTTTTGTGGTAGTTCAGTGAAGGCATTCCCAAAAGATGATCCTACTAAGCCATGCGGACTAACTGCATTCTTGGGATACAAAGCTGGGATGACCCATATAGTGAGGGAAGTTGAAAAGCCTGGATCAAGTAATTATTTTTTCTCTAGATCATGATTTTGAAACCTTGGAATTTATGTGCTTTTTTATGTCGTTCTCCTCCATGTTTAGTTGGTTAGTTTAATGTATTTATATTTTTTCTTCCAGAACTTCACAAGAAGGAGACTTGTGAAGCAGTTACTATCATTGAGAGACCACCTATGGTTGTTGTTGGATATGTCAAAACTCCTCGTGGTCTTCGTACCTTGGGCACTGTGTGGGCTTAGCATCTGAGTGAAGAGGTGAAACGAAGGTTCTATAAGCATTGGTGCAAATCTAAGAAGAAAGCTTTCACCAAGTACTCCAAGAAGTTTGAAACTGAAGATGGTAAGAAAGACATTCAATTGCAGCTGGAAAAACTGAAAAAATATTGCACTGTGATTCGTGTTTTGGCCCACACTCAGGTATATCCCCTCAAGTAGTTCTGTAATTTGTAATTATGTTTATCCTTCCAATTCTTGACGGTTGAACATTTTACCTTTATGTTTTTCTGACTTCTTTACATCTTTTGTTGTATATTGTTGCAGATAAGAAAAATGAAGGGTTTGAAGCAGAAGAAGGCTCATTTAATGGAGGTTCAAGTCAATGGTGGAACTGTTGCCCAGAAAATTGACTTCGCTTACAGTTTCTTTGAGAAACCTATTCCTGTTGATTCTGTGTTCCAGAAAGATGAGATGATTGATATCATTGGTGTGACCAAGGGAAAAGGGTATGAGGGTGTGGTGACCAGATGGGGTGTTACCCGTCTCCCACGTAAGACCCATCGTGGTCTTCGCAAGGTTGCCTGTATTGGTGCATGGCATCCAGCTAGGGTTTCCTTTACTGTTGCCAGGGCTGGCCAAAATGGCTACCATCACCGCACCGAGATGAATAAGAAAGTGTACAAGCTTGGAAAGGCTGGACAAGAGTCACATGCTGCCATGACCGAATACGACGGGTAGCCAAGCACCCTTATCCCAACGTTCTATTTATATTTGTATGCTAACTATTGCAACTGAGGCATTTTTAATACCTCCTTCCCTTTTCTCCAAATTTCAGGACTGAAAAGGATATAACCCCAATGGGTGGATTCCCCCATTATGGTGTGGTGAAAGAGGATTATTTGATGATTAAAGGTGGCTGTGTTGGGCCAAAGAAACGTGTTGTGACTTTGAGGCAAACCCTTTTGCACCAAACATCTAGGGTTGCTCTGGAGGAGATCAAGCTCAAGTTCATCGATACGTCATCCAAGTTCGGCCATGGTTGCTTCCAGACGACACAGGAGAAGGCCAAGTTCTATGGGAAGCTCAAGGCCATGGTGGCTTGACTCAGGGACATGGTTGTGAAAAAGTATGGGGAAGGATAAAAGAAGATATATGATATGAATTTTGTATTTTGTCTTGTTTTTCAAGACGAGCTTTAGTGTGCTTTCCTTATGCACGATCATATTTTAGAAATGTTTTACATGAGAATAGGAGACAATCATCTTTTAGAAATATGTCCTTATGCATGATTTTGAATTGCCCCTTTTGTTTTTTAATATTTGTCAAAAATAAATTATTGAAGGGCTTTTATTCACGTTTGAATGTGCCGTTGAATATAAATATGTATTTTAGAAATATGTATTTTAAGTCCTTAATAAATTTAGTTCTTACTATTTATATATTTTGAAGTACTGTTGGGTCAAGAATTATTTGCATATAATTGAAAATTTATTGTACAAAACGTTTCCTGCATATATCTAATCTTATTAACAAAGCCATAGTGACAAATTTTCTCGAAATTAAATTACTACCCGTGACCACATCATGTTGGCTTCAGAATCATAGATTTAATTAGGGTAAGCATTTGATCGGGAAGTTCGAGTTGACAAGATCTATTTTATAACTCGAATTTGACTTATTTTTTAGTTGAATCGAGTCGAATTTTTGTTTCAATTAAATTGTAAATATTTATAATATTATGATATGATTTAATTCTAATTTAAATAGTTTTTATAACAATAATATTTCTTCATATTTTTTTCATATGTGATATACATATATCACATACAGAGTCGAGGTACTCGACCCAAACTTGAAAATTAATCAGTTTGAACTTGAATTCGAGTCGAATTGAGTTTATGAAATTACAAATCGAAGTCGATTCGAGTAGAGTAAAAAAATCGGTTTTTCGAGTCGAGTTTTGCTCACCCCTAATTTTAATATTATTTGTTAAGAATTTGTAAATGAAAAATTAATCAGAATTAGATCAACATGAACTAAATCAAATAAAATATAAATTTTAAATTGATCTGATTCTGTCTATCTCTATGGATAAAAATAACAAAAAATACACTATATGTTTTTTTTATATTTTTAATTATTATCTTTAAATTTTTAAATTTAAAAATATCTTTATAATTTTAAATTTACTTACAAATGTGATTAAATCTTGTTGCTATTGTTTTAATTTTGTAGTGTGTGTGTATATATATAAATAAATATTTGCACCCTACAAGCCTCTCCTCCTCAGGTGAGTGGTAGTTGAAGAATGAAACCTCAGTGTAAATTAAGTGTTGTTGCTGTTAATCTTTGTTTTTTTCAGTTGAGGATGTCATTGTCCATGAAGTATAATACTAGGCAAAATTATGAGTTGATTTAAATTAAAAAACTTTATGATATTATTGGATAAGATCTTAGATAGGCTTTCAAAGACATTTTGATTATCTTGTTTGACAAAGAGGTAGAAGAAGCTATTTCTTTTTCAAGGGTCCTCACCTCTAATCATTTCTTCAATGTAGAAGTAGCTTTAGTGTTTCTCACAAAAGTGATGGGGTTTCTCTGCACAGTTACCTCACCAGGTTTGCTTTTTAATACTTACTGGTTTGAATCAATCACACCCTTTGTTTTGTTTTCTCAAGCTCTTTGCTTTAAGCCACAGTTCATGTTCTTCATTCTTCTCTTGAATCATTACATTTATGGCACTGCATATGCATAGCTGTAAGGTCTCTCTCTCTCTCTCACTCACTCTCAATCACCTCTTTTTCTTCCTGAACTTTCAAGTCAATTCTTATTGTGTTCTTTTTCATGTGCTTTTCTATCCTGTTGTTGTTCTCGTGTTTGCTTTGAATCAAATACCCAACTTTTCTTAAAGATAATACTGCAATTGTGTATGTTTCATATTTTTCATTTTTTATTTGGTTTAGTCGGAGATTATGTTAGATTTGGTCAT
Organism: Hibiscus syriacus; assembly: GCF_006381635.1. NCBI lineage: Eukaryota > Viridiplantae > Streptophyta > Magnoliopsida > Malvales > Malvaceae > Hibiscus > Hibiscus syriacus. Next base: position 5,279,989 of record NW_024062795.1, read on the forward strand.
CTTTCTCATGATTACACCTGAATACTTTATGTTGGGATGATGATATAATGGAAGATTTTGTCATAAGTAAAATTTCATTAATTCTTAATGATGGTTACAATCATCTTCTCAAGTGAAAAATTCATAATCTTTGAAATTCTTACTTGAATGCAGTTAAAAATTATATTTGTATTGGATTTCAAATTCATGTGGAATTGGATTTAATTTAGTAAATCCAGTAACTAAAAGGTGACAAACTTTAAAAAGAAAACCAAGAGATTTATGTTTGGTTTCTGGTCTCCAGACAGCAAGGCCCATGGCTTTTGATTTCGTTAGGGTTTTTGCTTCTTCAAACAAGTGTATAGTATTAATCAAGTCATCAGGATTTCTCGTCATCATTCTCATTCACAGAAGATCACAAGCAAAGTGCACACTGCCGGGAATTATCATATAACTTTGTCTTTACATTTTTCAATTCTGTATATAAAAGCTAGCTGCTCTTAGCCCTTGAGAAATGGTGCCTGTCTCGTTTTTTCCAGGGCAGTCTTAGTGCCATAGGATCAAAGGTCTGCTGATTTTCCTCTCTTGGTAAGTACTGATGTGAGCTTATTTTCACTTGTAATGATGCTTTGCAAGCTTTGGGTCAGTGTTATTTTCTTCAGTTTTTCATCATACATCTATGATTTAGAGATCCTGATTGTGATATCAACATCGACATCGACAGTATTTAAGGGCTATGGCAGCCTGAAAGTGCCACTTTCTTATCTTCTTCTCAAGCAGAATGATCAAAATCACCCGAAAATGACTATTTTATCAGTGTCCATATTCGACTATGTGATGGGTCTACAATGTCTGAAAACGATTTCACTATGTTGTACCTCCTGCTAATGTTTATATCTATAGCATTTTTTTCCTGTAAAAATTTCTTTGAGCATTTCATTCACAAACATCCTTTCTTGTTAATTTTACTTGCGAATTTCTCTGAATTGTGTATTACTGACTTGATCACTTCAAGATGTGATTATTGTTCCTCGTATTGAATGCATTTTCTATGTTCACCATTTGGAGACATCTTGCCCTTGAAATGTGGATAAATGTTCCTGGATTTTGATGATTTCCTTTTGTCAATCTTTTACAAGAGACTATGACAACTCATGAATGAGGAGGTTCATTTTTCTTAGAGGAATAACCTGCAACTATGCCTGAATCTGCGACAGTTGTGCTGTGATTTATTTAAGAATACTATGAATGACTGCATATGAAGACTGTTTAACTATATATTCATTTATTTATTTATACATGCATTGTATTTAATATGTATTTTTAATTTTCTGAATTGCCGGAGGTCTTCCACGGAAGCTGCTCTCAACCTGGTGTTGGGGACAGCCTACTAACCTACCTCCCCCTTACCCCATTGCATATGGGAATAGAGTTTTGTTATTGTTGTTGTATCTGTTTCTACAAGAACGATCACTGCCTTTCTGAAACAACTATGGATGAGTTTGGAACTGGAAGATCAATGCCATGGAACATATACCCAAGTTCAGATTCGAGTCCGTCTCAACCTGTAGTCGAAAAGGAACCGCCGTTGAGAAACTTGGGGACATCCATGAATGCCGTTTCTTTTGGCTTTGTTGCTACCGCCATCTTGATATCAATGTTTGTTATCATGGCCATCTTTGAACACCCCTTTCAGCAAAATCCTGCTTTTTCTTCACCGGATGAAGATGCAGCTCTAGGATCTGGAGCAGTCGGAAAACTCGTGAATCCGCAAAGAGTAAGCTTCTATCTCATCAGGCTGTTAAGTTAATGTAGCCTGCACATTCTGCTGTTCTTTCTCTTTTGGCACCATTACTTCGTAAACAAAGAAAATTTAACCAGATAATGATCACGGATTTCGGTTTTCGACTCTTCGATCACTAAGCTTATAACCCTTTGGCCCTCAGCAATGATTATGGAAAGATGATGTGTATTTGATGTACTCGTCGTGATGGCAGGTATCGGCATCATATGCGACTGATTTGTTGGTGGTGATGCCAGGAGAGCAGAACCCTACTTACATTGCTCAACTTGCTCCCCTCCCTTGCCCAAGGGAAGGCATCTACTGGCCTCCCCATGAACATAATTTTGTATATCCGCGATGTTCTTTATTATATTTATCAACAATCAACCTTCTTGTATCCTAATACTATTATCCAATGAAATATTTATAATCTTGAAGCTGGTTTTACCCAAAGAAGACAATCCCCTGCAAATCACAAACTTGAATAATTTATATTAGAAAGAAAGTAAAAAAATAAAATTACATTACAAGATAAAAATTGCAAGTAATGGAATCCCCAACACACCTAAGCTCTTTAACCACTCTTCCATTCACCCATCCCCATGAAGTTTTATCACTGTAAATCTGACTATTCTTATGTTTCCACTCCCCATTTCCTATATATTTTTGGATTCTCTCATATTCAGTAACTTTTTCCTATTACTGTTTGCTTCCATGGCGGGCAAAGAATACAAAGTGTTACGTGGAAGGGAAAATCGTCTATTGCTCATCGATGCCATCTTCATCAGGTAATAGTGCAGTCAATAAAGACTTTACCAGGAGAGAGATCTCTCCTTTCTTGACAATTAATCTTGCCCCGGAAACAACCCAATATCCAGGAATTTCTTGTGGCCCTCGTGTAATCTCGGTTGTATCAACATATTTCAAAAGCTTGGTAGCTTGAATGGGCACGGGAGGACCTCCAGGGTAAACAGCGGAGTTTATATTCACATCAGCTGGGCTTGGAGGTGGCTTCTGAACTTGTGTAAAGTGATGACTGATTAATGTGGATATGAGTCCAGACTTGGCTACCGACCCGTGTGATCCCTCCCATTCTGGCTGCTTAACAAAAATAGCTCCCGAGACGGTTGCAAAGAGTAGTCGTAAGAAGAGGATATTTTTAAAACCGTGATTCTCAACCTGCAATTGGGCTCCAGTTACAATTGAAAGATCCTCATCAGACTCGATGGGAGCTGTGCATGCATGAGAATAGTTTTTCCAATAAACTTTCTCATACTATTTACGATCATGAGACTCTTGGCAGAAATTCCCTTTCGAATCATCTACAAGTTGGAAGATTTTTGGAAGGGAGGAAAGGTGCTGCAAGTGGATGGCCAAGTGGTTGCTCCTTTTACCTTCTAGATACAGTCGAAGGCCGGTCACAGGCCTCTTACCCACATCAAACTGTCATGAAAATATATAACTAAAAATTAGGTATAGTTCCTTTCTTTTTGATATTAACAAAGACTTTCCACTAATGGTTTCAGCTCAACGACCCAATAGCTAAAATCAGTTTCAAACTTCCGCCATGCCCATGCGACAGTTGAATTATGCTCTCCTTTGGAGATCTAAGAAAGACGAAATCTTAATAAAAAAAACTACTCAACACATGGATATGGATATCAACATGTTCTGAAGAGACCCTAGCGATCATCTATAAATCTAACACCAGCATATCAACACGTTCTGAAGTTTATCTAGCTGAAGGGCTAATAAAAACTACTCAACACGTATGGACAAAATCTACACTGCCAAACGCTCCATCTACCTAAAAAAAGCCAGAAGATTTTAAATCTACAAAATTCTTTACCGGAGTAGTGTTCGCAGAAAGCTTGGGCCCCATGAAGCTGAATTGCAAAGATGCAGTGCTATGTTGCTTTCATTGTGGACCAAGAGGAAGCTCACTGAAAACTGGTGCCCGTTGTTTCGGAAGCTGAAATTCCAAAAAACTGGCGGAGCTCTCCAATTGGTGGTTTATCTGTAACAGCAATAGCTTATGGATGAAACATGCATACATTTGCTGTAAAAAAGAAGTTAACATTTGCAGAAGTAAGCGAAGTTGACTGTAAACAAGATCCAATAACAAATTGTCGTCATGACACGGATTATGTAAAGCCAGAAATACCAACCAATTATTCTGTTCCAACTCTCTCTCGAACTAGGAATTTATTATAGCGGGAGTTAAAATATTTTTTATTTTCCATAAATGCAATTTTTTTAATTGAAGGGGGCCTGGTAAATTTTTCTTTATTTAATTTTCAAAAATATATAAATTTTTAATATTAATTAATAATTAAAAAAAATTGGCGGGGGCCAAGGCTCCCCCTGCCCCCCCCCCCCAATGTTCCGCCAGTGCTCTTAGTTAAACACTGCTAGTTAAGGATTTCAAGATAACAAAAGTGATCAAGGACCAACTCCTATTGATGTAGTTTGGTACATACCAACAACTTACCATCATTTAACTAATGGTTTAATCAAAATAAGATCATAATTCATGTTTGATTGCCTCAGAATTGCACAATAATAAGATGGTTAGTGAACTTACGACACACTATATTAAACAAATTAGAAAGACTTTTTAAAGGAGCAAAAATATGAGGCATAGTTCTTACAGAAAATAATAAAGGCATTTCGTGTTTAGGAAGGAAAAAAACAGATGCAATAATTTGAAGCAAGCAGTAGAAGAAAATAAAAAAAAATGCATTAGGTAGATGGAGAATCGTAGGTCTTGCTTACATCGCAAATATAGATTTATGGCATGGCTCAAAAACCACAGCCCGGAACTCCATTCAACAGAGAAGTTTTTTTTTTTTTGATAGAACCATTCAACAGAGAAGTAATAGGGATAAAGGGCATTGAGATTACATCAGGCTCTAACTGAACCGTATGTAACCAGTCATTATGAGAAAGGTTTCTATTACCACTTCCACCTCCCCTTTTGTAAATAGTTATAATATCCTGCAATTTTGAGGTAATTATTGACAACATTGATATCGGGAAAGAAATATAAACCTTTATCAAGGAGCTTTAACTATTAAGCAAACAACACCATATGAAAGGAAACTGACCTCTTTATGTGCATATGAACTTGATGGACTCTTATTAGCAAACCTTAATCGCTGTTCCCTGATTTCAAACTGAAAAAGAAAAAAATCGATTAGATGCCTCAGGGGGGAAGAAACACAAATTATGCCAATAGCTCACTTATAAGGATGAATGAAAGATAAATTAAAACCAATAAAACAGTAACAGACATTTAGTATTCTCTGGCAACTATTTAACCGGTTCTTCATTAGCAATCATACAATATTTAGTGTGAAACCAGGATGTAGTGTTACTATGTTTAGAGAGAGTGAGAAAACTCTCCTTTCTAAACAGTGCTTCTCAAAAACAAATTTTGGCATCAATATGCAACACTTCCATGATAACACCCTGCTTGCCAGGTCAATCATGGAGATTGTGCCCCAGTTGTAAAAGAATATTGAACTATAAATATTGATTTCATTCCATCCAAACAAGGAGCACGATTTATGTATATATACAGCTTCAGATTAGAAGATTTATCACCACAGTTCCGTAGCGAACCTTGTCATTCGAAAAGCCTTGCTCAGACACCATGCTATAATGTTCACTGACATCTAAAAACCTCTTATCAGCCACATCCTTCAGTCTTTTCTGGATATCAGCAGTTTGAAGAGTGGAGGAATGCTGCTGTTTTATGCAAATAACATCCTTCCCTCCCATCTTTTCACCAACAATTATATGGGTGCCATAAGTTTCAATAAACCTGAGATGCCGTCCAAATTATATATCAACCTCAAATACTATAAAGCAGCAAGTAAATAACATCAAATTAAGCAGGCAGTGGGCATCAGAAAATTCATAGCCATCAACACAAAAGCAGTCTTAACGTTTTTATTAAGAATGAGTATGTTGAACCAGAATAAAAGTAATTAAAAAGTTGAATGATGACAAAACTCGAAGAGACAGTGCGTGAAATATGCATTGGCTGAAGCCCAATTCATTGAATAAGGAAGAAAAAGCCTCCCACATGAAAAGGTCCTTTTTTAAATAGAAAAGCAGCTTTATTATAGCAAACTAAGTCAAAAGCATTACAATTAACTAAAGTGTTCTGGAAGTTCCTCATATAATACCATCCAATAGATGATTTAATATTTTCATAGCATCTACAAAAGTGTTAGCTAACATTTTTTTTTGATAGGACAAGTGTTAGCTAACATGACCAATGTGAAAAACACTTCGCCAGAATTCAATGATCAAATTTGCATCAAATTTCAACCTTGTCAATGCTTCAGGTTCCAATGTAGATGGGACTGCTTTCCTGACATTATCTCGTAGCACCATCTGAGATTTCTCCAGTGAGACTGTGTAAAGGGTGATGAACACCCCATCATAAACAAGCGTCTTGGTATTAGCAGCATCTTTTTACCAACAATCAGAGAATTCAAACATGGAATTGAAGAGGCCTGAAGGTATTTTTCCAGTCAAAGATATTTCTTGGTTGAATTGCTATGACATCTGGAGAAAATAAAAGACTCATATATCTTTCACAGGATTTGACTCATGCCGCAACAATTTAACTATTAATACGGATATGAATAGCATTGAACAAAGAGTAGACTATTACCTGTTGGAAAGAGAGAATATCAGACCTAAATCGTGTGCGCTCCCCTTTATCACATTTTATTGACTTGGACACATTGGGTATTGAAATTCCACCTGGAAAAACAATCTCATGGCCCCCATCTTCATCAATCTCAAAAAGACACGAATCTTTCGAATTATTCCCTTTACAGTACTTCAGCCGAAGATCCGTTCCAATATCATAACCACATCCAATGGACCCTATCCCTATGGCAATCTCAGCCGCCTTTGGAGCTGGCATCTTAAGTGCCATTGCTCAGTGCATCACTCTTTTTCACCAAAACTGGAACCAAATTCACACGTGATTCAATTATTCAAGCCAAACATAGTACACTCCAAGAAAAGCAAAAGCAATACTATTTTAATCATTTACATAAATAAACTAATCCAAATCATACAAAATAGCTCAACGTGTAAAAACAGAACAAAATCTATCATACAAAATTTTCCTTTTAAGTAATATTACTAACAGGGAACAGATCAGAAGATCATAAAGAGCTCAAATATTCAAAGACATTAAACAAAAGCAATTTTCATACTCTTTTTCCAGTAATAATCACAACTAAAACCAACTCAGCTCAATTTAAGAAGAAAATTGAGCCGATTTTCACAATTTGATCATAAAACTAAAAATAGACTCAAACAATTTTACTTAAAAAAGGTTAGCTCACGAATTAAAGTTGGAATCTTCGGTGGGGGTTTTTGAGCTGATTTTAAAGCTCGAAAAAAACCCGACGCAAATTGAAGCCGTCCCCGTCAAGCCCTTCGCTCGATTTCGAGGTGTTTTGAAACTGCAGGATTTCCAGGTCGGGAAATTCCAAGAACAAAACTTGAACGGAGAGAAAGATAAAGAAATGTAAATGAAAATAACAAATGAAAAATCAAACAAATTGAAAGAGAGAGAAACCCTAAGAAAGGTGGAGAGTTGCTGAGTTGAGGGAGTAGCAAAAACAGGTTTGACTGAAAAATAAAGAAATTCCTTTGTGTTGACATGTGAGTTGTGAGGGAGTCAGACTTTGTTGAGTTTTGATTGAGAAATAGTATAGAAAAAAAGGAGGGGATAATCAAAGGTATGGCTTTCAATGCATGGCCTTGGGTTCCATTTTCACACGTCTTTTAGTTTTTTATTTCTATATTTATTTTACCTTAATCCTTTAATTATTGCCTTAATTGATCATTAATCACGCCACTTGCTTTCTATCTTTTCATGCATTTTGTAATGTTTTATATTTAATGCATGATTCTACTTGATTTGATTTTATTTGGTTATATAATTAAAAATAAACGTATAATTTTATATTAGAGTAAGGTTTTTTTAAAATATATTAAATTATATTAAAAATTATAACTATAAAATTATAAAAATTAAAAAAATATAAAATTAGATTATCAATAAAAATATAATAAAATATTTAAATTATATAAGAATTTGATTTTTAAAGAGTGTAATTATATCTTAATATCTCTCTGCAAAATAATTGTAATATCATTATCTCATTAGTTAAATAAAATTATTAAAAATAATATATAGATAGAGAAAATTATATAAAAAATAAAATATTACACGTTAACTTTTTAATAGTCGACGATTAAAATAAATGAATATAAAATTAGAAAAAAGTTTATAAAAAATAATTTCATGATCAAATAGAAAAGGGTTAATAATTTCGATTATTCTAAAGAGAGATTTTGATATATAGCAACGTAATTATCCCTTCACAATGCAAAATCAACCGTTTCAATGGATCTACCATGGATACGTATTAAACCAGTTCAAATTATCGTCGCTGAAATAAATCCCATCTTCTCTCACCGACCACAAGCACGAGTTATGGTACTTCCGGCACCGGTGCTCGTCTCTCCTGGCAACGAATGCATCGAAAGACTGCTGCTTCCCTTCCAGCCAGTCCACACTGCAAAAGAAAAGCGTCGTCGCGAACCAGTCCACTTTCGTATCAAATTGGTAGTCATCGTGCGGGAACATCGGCATCTCTCCGATATCCCTATCGCCAGACTTGCAGTGGATTTTTAACGGCGGAACACCAGGCGGCATATCGTTAGGCAGGTCGTTCACTATGTGGATGTGGTAATTAATGAACACCATGTCTTCGTTGATGGCTGCGATTGCCGATGGATACAACAAGGAGATTGAAGCCAGAATTGGGAACGCAATGATCAGTTTGAGGTCAGCCATAGTGTGATAACGTATGTTGCAGTATGAGATTGTCGGATTTTTATAGTGTGTTTTGGAATCTTGGGAATTAAATTTGGAGATATGTCACAATTAATTCTCGTACTTATCTTGAGAAATAATAATATTTTTAAATTTGAATTATTTTTTAGTATTTTATTTTTAGTATAACCATTAGTTACCAATTTATTAATAGATTAAACCGGATCGGGTATTGCATATGTAAGAGTATGATCCATTGATGTCAAAGGATTGTTTTCTCTAAAGGTATTGGATTTAAGCATATTGTTTATGGGATGTTTGAGCGTTCATTCTTAAATAATTGAAAGTCTTTCGAACAACTTTATAATCACTATTTTTTTTATTTCTTTAATTTTTTTTTCATTTTAAGTTATTTTTTAACAAAACTGAATTAAACATTCCTAAACTATTATAGAATACATATAGCTTTAATTCTTCTTTTTAAAAATCATTTTTCTCTTTTACAATTTACACCCTCAATATTACCTAACTTCCTTATTCAAAATAAAATCCATCAACACCACTGTGATATGAACATAATTTCCTTATTTAAAATAAAATATATCAACACCATCTTTCTCCCACGCTGACGCCCTTACGCGAGAGGTTCCGGAAACAGTACAGAAACTAAGTCGTAAAAGGAGAAGGCTTTTGGATCCATATTTCTCTAGCAGTAGCTGAGCTGCAGTTACTATGGAATTACCCTTTGTCAGATTCCACAGGAGCTGTACAAACTACAGAGAGGTTATTCCATCCAAGTATCTTTTATCATAGGACTCTTGATCAGGTAATGCACCATCGGGTTCATTGACAAGTTGAAAGGATTTGGGTAGAGAAGAAAGGTGTTCCATGCAGACAGTTAACCGATTGCATCGTTTACCCTCCACAATGAGCCCAACACCTGTAACTGGTCTCAAACCTTCATCAACCTGTCATGGAATTTCTAATAATGGTAAGTTTTTATTTTCAACAGGTACAAAATGATTGCATTTGATAGAAATTCCCCACTCTAATACCAAGGATTTGAATGAAATCACCTCCCACAAAGAGACTTTCTTGTAGCAAAAGAAACAGGAAAATGATCACCTAATGATTATGAAATTCCACAAAGGGACCGGTGTGATGTGAAAATGTCTTCTATTGGTTTCATAAATTACTATCCTGATGAGATCATAGAACATTCGACTCCTGAACACATTTTTCATAACACACCAGAGAAACCAACAGCAGAAAGGTCAGCTTCAAGGGAATTTTTTCCCCAAACAACATGCATTTGCATTATAATGAAACAAACAGGTGCAAGCTGATAAAAGAGCAGAGAATTTTTAGTGGTAAACCACATACTGGAATGGTGTTAACATACATCTTGGGACCCAATAAGTTGAACTGTAAAAATAAATTGCTCGTTTGCTTGTGTTGTTGACCACGGAGAAACTCTCTGAAAACCGGTGCCCACTCCCTTGGCAAGTGAAATTCCAAAAATTGTTCCAGCTCTTCAATTCCTGGTTTACCTATGAGAGCAATAGGGATGAGATGTGTATTCCGTTTGCTATAAAAAAATAAAGGTATAATGTCAAAATTCACTCCTAATATTTGATTAAATATCACTTTGGTTTATATTCCTTTTTTAAAGCATTTTAGCCCCAATGTTTTATTTTGGGTTAAAATGACATTCGATTGAATAGAAACCGTTAGTTGACTAATGGTCAATGTTTGTTGCTGATGTAGCAATTCCTATGTGTCCACAGGGTTGATGTGATAAATCTCTTAATGAAATAAGACACATAAGACTTATCACGTCAACAACATGTGTTCATTTAGTCAACCATTAATTGACTGTGTAGTTTACCCTTTTTTAAACCGTTAAACTTTAAAAAGTTACAATCACAATAATAATTTTTTTAAATTCGTTTTTTCTAGTCACTCGGCCAAATCTGAATGTTATTAATAAAAATATGTCGAATAGGAAGATTCCCAGTTTAAACTTAGGGTGAGTGTTTGATGGAATCGAACTAAAAGAAATTGAACTAAACAAATTTATGAGTACAGTTTATTATTCAAACTTTTTAAAAAGAAATTTAAATCGAAATAAACATATTTATTTAAAATTTTATTTAAATTTAAATATAATTTATAATATTATTACATTGATTAGTTCTAATTTAAAATATGTTTAATCAAAACAAAGAAACTAAAAAGACTAAATTACAAAACACAAACTAGTCGAGTCGACGAAGAAGGGAATCACGTGGCCGTGATGAAGACTTATTGACCAAAATGACTGATAGCTTGGAGGATCTGCTGCATTAACTCAACGATCCAGAGTTTAGTCAACATATTTATCTAACAAAAAAATTTAAGGATAAAGTATCCAAATAGTCTCGCGAGTATAAGATATAATTTTATTTGAGTCATTTGACTTTTAAAAGTTATAAAATGATCTTACGGTTATAAGATGTTATTTTATTAAGTTCTCCGACTATTAAAAGTTAAAAAATGATCATTCAACTATTCATATGTTCCAAACTAGTCTTTTTCCATTTAAACATTGGTGGTTATATGAGCTAGACGTTAATCTATTGACTATGGTATGATAAAATATGATCTCAAAATCATTTGAGTTGTATTTTCTAGATCGACTCTTCATTTACATTATACCGTCAAGCTAATGCTTGAAATATTATGTCATCAATTCAATGTTTGAAAGTAATGATTGTGCCAATAGACATCATTAAAATATAATTTTATCATATCTCATTCAGTATGTTAACATCTATTTCATATGATTATCAATTTTTTAAAGAAAAATGATGAGTTTGAAATGTATAAATAGTAGAGTTGTCATTTTATAATTTTTAATAGGCAGAAGACTCAACGAAATAATACCTAAAAGTCAGGTACCATTTGTATACTTTACCCCCAAAAAATAAAATAATTTTCTGTTTATATTATCCAATAATTCATAGGGATGCGACACATTATCATAATCATTGATTTGTTTAGATAATTATCTACACGTGTTGAGTGGAGGATGTGTGGTATTAAATTTGATATTTTTTAAATAAATTTTAAATTTTATAAAAAGAAAAAATTAATTAAAAGAATTATTTCGTTTAAGAATCTTATATGATTTAACTCTTGATATAATCAAGGCATAATGTAACTATCAAATATAGGAGATTTTAGATAAAAAGAAAAAAGTCGAATTGTTAAATAATTGATGAAATATTTATGATGTTTATAAGATTAGGATTTGAACTGGATACACATCCGAACTTTAATGTTGCATTTATCTGTAGAGAAGCTAACGTTGTGGCTCATACTCTTGTCCATTAGGCTCATAACTGCTTTTTCATCGATTTGATTTATTTATGATGTTTCAAATGAAAATTACGAATTTTATTATTTTGGATGTAATAAATAATTTATTTTGTTCATACTAAAAAATAATAAAAAGACACCGATAATTAGATACTCTTGCTCTCTGTGTGAAGAAAGGTTGATAATAAGAGAATTAATAAAAAAAATATAAATGTTAATTAAAAATGAATTTTTTAAATTATGATAATAAGGTAAAAAGGTCCATTATTTGATCCCACGTTCACTTCATCTTCTCTCTATCTATGTATATTTGTAACCAATGCTGTGCTCTACTATCTCCTATCCAGGGCGGCTCTGGACAGGGGCAAGAGGGGCACCCTAAGGATCTATAATTTAAATTTATATTAATTTATTATATTTTAATAGATTAAATTTAAAATAAAGTTCATAAATATTAATATTTTATTTTCTTATATTAATATAAGAGGGCTCATAAGTTTATTTCTTATTGATTTATTGTTCTCATCATAACGTTAAAAATTATATTAATATACTAAATTAAAAGCAGAGCCCATAAATATTAATAAACTAAATTAAAAGCAGGGCCCATAAACTTATTTCTTATTGACTTATTAAAAAAATGTTGTAATAATTTTAAGATTATTTTTTTCATAATAATTTATCGGATGTTGATGCGAATGAATTTTTTTTGAAAATAAAGTGTTGCAATTGACTTTTCCAAATATATTCATGTCAGCGCTTGAAGTTCTTGAGTTTGTTAAAGCTGTAGATTGTTATCCTAATGTTTCAATTGTTTATCGAATTTTATAAACTTATTTCTTATTGACTTATTAAAAAAATGTTGTAATAATTTTAAGATTATTATTTTTCATAATAATTTGTCGGATGTTGATGCGAATGATTTTTTTTAAAATAAAGTGTTGCAATTGACTTTGCCAAATGTATTCATGTCAGCGCTTGAAGTTCTTGAGTTTGTTAAAGCTGGAGATTGTTATCCTAATGTTTCAATTGTTTATCGAATTTTATTAACAATGCTGGTAACGGTAGCATCCGTGGAAAGAAATTTTTCAAAGCTGAAATTATTGAAGAATTACTTGAGGTCAATAATGTCACAGGAAAAATTGAATGGGCTAGCTATGTTATATATTGAGAAAAATATGTTGGAAAATATTGATGTTGACACTATTATCAATGATTTTACATCAAGAAATACTCGAAGACAATATTTTTTTATAGGTATTTATATACTTAAATATATTTTTGACATTTTTAATATTGTAATGAATTAATATTTATTTAATTTAATAAAAAATTAATTAAAATTTTATATTACATATTTTTTTATATTCTTCTAAAATCAAAGTTGAAGTTGCAGGTAATGAAAGTTCCATTCCCATGGAGTCTTCTTCTCCCTCAGATCTTTTGCCAATCCCAGAGCCCGAAACCCCAAAACCCAGTTCCAGCCCAACCCCAAAACCGACCAAAAACTCAAACCCCGACGCCCAATATTCATCGGAGCAAGAAGATGACGGCGGTGTCGATGACGATCGAGCCGAATGCAACAAAAACGGTGGTGATGGGGTGAAGATGTCTGTCGATCCCACACTGAGACGAAACAGCTCGATTTCTTCGGCTTATGCGCTCCAGCTCCAGACTGCCGTGAAGAGAGCGTTCTCGATGCGAAGATCTTTCTCGGTATCGGAAAGTTATTGTAGGATCCATGACCAGCATGTGACTTTAACATCTCCCCTGGATGAAGATGAAGTACCGAAAGATATCAGTGGAACTAAAATATCTGTGAAGAAGAAGAAGAACACAAAAGACAAGATCTTTAAAGCATGGAAGAAATTATTCAGACTGTAGTGTCGTTTAATTACTCGAATTTTTTTATATATATCCATTGAATCTGCTTTGCAATTTTTCTTTTTTCTTTTTTTTTTAAATATCGTTTAATTATTGCATTTCCCCCTTTTTTATTTTAAATAGTATTGCCTTAATTAATTTCATATGTTGGAGTATTATATAATAAAGTAAAAATTATTTATATCTTCTCAAGATTTCGTTATTCGATATTTAAATTAGGTCTTGATTATATATAGAGTTAAATAAAACCGGATTCTTAAAATAAGAAGAAGGTAAGCTCTCTTAATGTTAGGGGTGATGTCGGAAATTTTTTTCGTGAGTCAAAAAAAATTTATAAAATTTCAAAAATCAAAATATAAATTTTATCATTTATATAGAGAAAAATATAGTTTTATTATTATCTTAATTTCAAAATTTAAAGAATTTAAATTATTATTTTTATTAGTGTCTGTGAGTCACTTAATCGCCTTTCCGATCCTTCTAATTTCGCATTTGGTTAACATATTATTTTCATAAACGAAATTTAAACTTGTCTTAAATGTCAATTTTCTTATCATTAAATTCAAAAATTATTATTTTATTGTTAATATTTTATTTTAAAAAAATATGATTACCTAAAATCAATTTTTTAACATAAGAGTATTTGTTTATTAATTTACTGTCTCAAAAGAAAACATTTAGATCTCATTATAGACGTGGTTTAAGACTAAGTGGTTGAAACAAATATTTATTCGTTAAAAAACATGAAATGCAAATAAGAATCAAAGGGACACGACAAGGCCGTCAAATGGCACGTGGATTTTTTTAGACACATAAAAAGAAATTTATTTTTTTTTATAAAGTCCAAAACTTCTAGCATTTTCGTGGAATCGACTTTCGATTGTCTTTATTTGTAGGTGTAAATCTTGAGTATAGGATACCCTTTTTTATTTTGGACTTAAGTCTAAAAAATAGATATTTATCATTTGGAAACCTCCTATAGTTTATTAAAATTTACCCTTTTTCACGTTCGAATATATTGATTTTTAGATGAGAAAGTATTCAACAAAATTTGATGAAAAATTACTAACAAATATGAAACAATTTTTGAAATATTTGAATTTTATCACTTGTTGTTAAAAAACAAAATATAATTAAAGTGCAAAGATGAAAATAAATAAAATTTGAAGTACCAATAATAAATTTTTATGTTGAATTGCATTATTAAAATTAAATCGTAGTATTACTTCTGGCGTTTTGGTTAATGAGAGAGTTACAATTTTAATCCCTTCAAAATTTTAATAATTTAATTTAATCCTTGTTGGCATCTTAATAAAATGGAAGATTTTATTTTATTTTCTCTTTCCACGAATTAATAGTTTAATTTAATACATTTATTTAACCTTTGAACCAAAATTTTCAATTTTCTTTTTTTATAAATAAAGACTATCGATTATGTCTTCGAGCAGCGACAACATATGTGACACCTCTCATCTCTTCGTCTAGCAAATTTAGTTATGTCATATGCAATTCAATTCCCTTCTCTAAACGCATGTTATATTTTTACCTCACAAACTCTCAGCCATAAGCCGCAAATATGCTGTCGTAGCGTGAACTCTATGTTCAGATGATCCTTTCTTTGAATGAGACGCTTTACTTCCAGATTATTTTATCTTGAGTCTTCATGCACCAAAGTTCCATCCTCCGATAAGTTCTTCCGGTACTCTCCACAGCTCCGCTTGTAAAGCCGTACATGTACCTATTGATTTATAGAAACCTAGCAGCCATCGACCTTCTTCATTGCGTAATACCCCTCTGCAAGAAGCAGTTCCAGTCGCACTATTGTTAGCACCATCAGTATTGAGCTTAAGTCAACCTGCTGGAGGTGGCATCCATCGAGTTTCATGCCTTGTTTGCTGCCCCGTGTAATAGCGAAGTTCATTTGCTGCTGTCGTTGCTCGACGCACTTCAACAACTAGTCGACGACTTTGTTCCAATACCGAACGTCCGAACCTCTTTTGATATTTTCAGGATCGAATACCAATTTGTTCCGATGACGCCATAAGTTTCAGAAAATCGCTCCAAACATAACGTCCCAAACCTCCTCATCTCTTACAAATTGCTTCGAATTCTCCATATTATATCGCAGCCAATCCTTGATGCCCATCGTGAGAAATTCAGCCAACAAGTCCTCCTTGACTAACGTTGTCCAGATTGCATTTGCGATTCGACATTTACATATTTTTAATAAAAAATCTTTAATCACTTAAAATTAACTTTAAATATAATTTTAACACTTATTTTTATATTAAACCATTTGAAATTAAAACATTTGTTAAGATAAAATAACCCGCATCATCAAACTGTCTACGTCAAACATACCACGTAATAATAATAAAATTATCACCCAACATTACACGTTACTTACCTGATGGAAAATTCGTAATGCACTAAAATGATAATAATGATTGATTTGTTCTTTTCTAATATAGTTAGGATGGATCGAGGGAAGGACGAAAGCAGTTGTTATCCTTGAAATTTTAAAATTATAATATACTTTATATTTTTATGTATTTTTTATTGAAATATTTTCTTGTATTTCTAAAATTTTATATATTTATTTATTTTTAAAATTTTAAAAATTTATCTCTCAAACATAAAATATTACGTTTGTCCCTATTAATAGTAGAGACTAAAATGCATCTCTGTTAAAAGATTTATATATTTTTTCTTAATATAGATTAAGGCAAAGTTATTTAAATAATATCATTTTTAATTATTAAAAAATCAAAAGGTAATTAATTATGAAAATGATAATACTTTTTTAATATATAATGTCACGTAAGATAAAAATATGTCAGATAACACATGCTTTACTCTACGTAACATCTGCCAAAAAAAATAATCTTTTATAATCGAATTAAATGAAGAAAAAAAATGTAAATAACGAGATGCACATTCCTATGAAGGAAACAAATTTAATTATTTAATATTCTTTATTATTTTGATTAATTTATATTATTTTACCTAATATTTTTATAGTTGTTTTAATGAACACTAACATTTTAGAATTTTAATTTATTTAAATAATTAATGTTTATATAATTCGTATTTGTATATTTGATAATAAAATATTTAAAATAGGTGTAATCTTATGCAAACTAAAGAGTATATATTTTGTAACAAAAAAAGAGTATATATTTGATATAATTTCCATTTTTTATTTACTATTTTCGGTTTATCGCCAACCTATTTATCGTTCGTTCGATTTTCAACAAGCACGTATCGCATTATAAATTCATAGAGAAACAAGAACAGAATTCTGTTTTTCATTCTTCATATAATTCCCAGATTTTCTCCATTTTTGCTCTGCTACAATTCGGACTTAGTTCTCGCCGTCCAAACAACTAGTAATTCTGTTGACGTCTATAGCTTCTTTATTTAGATTTGCTAATTTTGATTTCCTTTTAATTTTAGCAACGATTGTTTAAACTGTTTTATTTTTCTGGAAATGCAAAGAAGATTCTCTATGATATTCTCCTTCAATATATAAATGCATATTAATTTGATTGCAAACAACATATATTAATTTGATGCAATTTGTTTCAATAGATTTCGAAGGAGGCAATTGCTCAATTAAATGAATCGGTCGATCGAAGCGGCCTGAACCTGAATCTTGTAAGTTTTAATTCAATGAGTTTTCATAACATTGAATCGAATGCATTAATTGTCAGTTAATTAAAAATAATGGTTTAATTCAATATTATTTTCTTGATTATTCTCTGTATTGAAATTGCAGAACATTTCTGTTTTCTCTTTTCAACTTAAATCATATGATTATCCAATCGCAGAATCATTTTTTTGAAAGAAGGTATTTTGTATTATAAGAATTACAAAGTACACCACCTCAATAACCTCAATAAAAAACTTCTCTAATCTTAAATTGAGGAAAAAGAATGTACCTTGAGGTGGTAAATATCAAATAACCATACCACTCTTACATAAATCAATCCATACACCATTCATTCAACAATCCCCATTCCAGCATATAAAACTCAACACAGACAACCCCAATACTAATGATGGGAACTAGATAATAAGCATAAAAAAAAACGGCAACAGGAGAGGATCTGCGCGCAAGACAGCAGCATCCTGTCTCAGCAAACCTGGGAAAAAACACAGCAGTAGCTCTACACAGCACCATGAAAACACTAACAACACGAGTAAGCCTGAGTTGAAAACTTGAGCAGATAACAGAAAGAGCAAATCACTCCACGAATAGAAAGAATACGGACCTCAAACAGAATCAGGAACAGAACAACTTTAACATGTTACAGAAGCTTGTGATTTTTTTATTTTAATTTATTAATCTTTTATTTCTTTATTAAATTTAGTGCTGTATCATATTTTAATTTGTTTTCTTCAAATTAATTTTAATTAGAAAAACGCAGATCAGGGAGGAAAACGCTAACACATAGATTTGGCGTTAGGATTCGATATTGAGAAGCAAAAAGTCCCCGAGTTGAATCACTTGTCGAGGCGACTCAAATGACGGCGAGCGAAACCGTTGGTTGCGAAGAAGGGCCGGCTTCATCGCCAATGAATCCGTCATCGCCGATGAACCCTTCATCGCCGAGGAGTAGGGTAAAGTTTCTTTGCAGCTACGGAGGGAAAATATTGCCCAGACCAAGCGACGGTAAACTCAAGTACTTTGGTGGGGAGACTCGTATGGTGGCGGTCCCGGGGGATATCAAATTTTCAGGTTTGCCCTCGTTTCATCCTTGTTAAGTTTTCGATTCATTCCCAATGATAATTTGGTCATTGTTTTTGTCTTTGATAGTTTTGCCAATATTTGCTTCACCTTATCATTTATTTTATAAATCCTTTTTTTTGTTACTATATTTTATAAACGTTTTTATTTGGTAACAAGTTACGACTTGGATGAACTTTAGATCGATTTAGAATTCAAAATTGGACAGTTTAATAATTTTTCCAGTGTTTTAGCTATCATAATTTGGATTGATCACTTGTATTTCTAAACTGTAGTCAACAATGCCATAGTTATAGTGTTTAGAGTTGCTTGTTTGGTTTATGTTTTCGTTTTGGCCAAAGTTCAAATCTTAGTAACCTTTCTCTTCAAAAACTATATTTGTGTTGGAAGGAAAAAAAATCATAGCAATCTGTGAATATCTTAAAGTTGAAGAAATCAGCAAAACTTTATAAAGCCGTTATTTTTAAAAGTGACATTTTACATGTATGTGACAGAATTGATGAAGAAGGTGAACAGTATGGTTGAAGGGGACATGGTTCTGAAATTCCCCATTATCCCTGATGAACTTGATGCCTTGTTAACTGTAAAATCCGACGAGGATGTCGAACACATGGTTGATGAGTATCGTCGTTTGGAAAGTGAAGGAACTCCAAAACTTCGTGCTTTCTTGTTCCCTTCCAACCCAATCGTAGTCGAGAACCAAATGAACCCTGTTGATCACTACGCCATTGAGCAGCAGTATATAGAAGCCATCAATGGCATAGTTCGTCCAAGTTCAACTGATACTAGTGGAAGGCTCACCCCTGTTAACCCAAACCGCTCCAACTTCAGCCCCTCTGCTAGCACTTCCCCTAAAGCAGCTTCTCCGGATAATAGCTCTTTCCTCATGGAGCCATCAGTTTCAAATGGAAACCAACATAATAAACCCCCCATGTCTAAAGTCCAGAGTTCTCCCAACATTTACAACCTCAACACCCTCCATCTGCCAAGTAACAACCATAGCAATCACCAAGTTTACCAGGCACACTATCATTATCACCAAAACCACCAGCAACTACAACCCTACAGTGTTCCATCTCCAAGAACATCCCCAGATTTTCGGGCTGAAAAGCCCCCAGGGCCACACGACTTTGTGAGAGGTGCTATGGGGCATGGTCATGTACCAGTAAACCGGGTCTATCCGGTAGGCAGACAGAACATGGTGAATGGATACCAAGCATGTCCTTGCTGCTGCGACGACTGTTTGGCTTATGCAAGTGGAGGATCTTCTAAGAAAGTTAGCCCTTCTAGAAGTGCAAGGCTTGATAAGCCAGATAGTCCCGGTCAGAGGAACCATTTGCCGGAATAAAGCAGTGAAATCAATCAAGTAGCATCCTGATCATCAGACTGAAGAACTGAAAGATAGGTACATAATTTTTTTCCTTCTAGCATACTGATCATCAGCAGTGGAAGGTTTTTTATTTCCTTTATACATATCTGGTGTGAGTTTTCGTTTTCTCTTCTTGCAAACTTGGTTCATATAAATTGCCAAGTTGAAGTGGTAAACAAGATTTATAGATTTGTGAAGAAATTATGTACATATATCTAAAGAAATGACAGTTGAAAGAATGAATTCCCATATTCTCTCTGTTGTTTTTACTATCCTATCATTGTCCCATTCCCCTTTTTATTGAGTTGAATTAGGTAACGTAGACAGAATCTGGGCAGAGGATTATCAGGTACTGTAGAACTTTCTATATGGCATTCTTCGGAAATTTAATTCGACATGTCGTTCATATAGGTTATTTCATTTATCAATTGCTGTTAGAGCCAATTATTGTAAGATGTCCAGTCAAAAGTAGGGATTTTAATGTTATTCTAAGCACTTCTAGCAATTTGCTTTTGAGGCAGTGCTCTCCATCCGATGTCCTTCCGGTAGAATCCTCCTGGCCAGTTGATTTCTTCAACTGCTCGGTAAGCTTTATCCCTTGCTTCTTCAAGATCTTTGCCTTCAGCAGTAATCCCAAGAACGCGGCCACCGGTAGCAATGAAATTGCCATCGGAATCAAGTGCAGTTCCAGCATGGAATATCTTGACAGAAGGAGCAACATGTTCTGCTTCCTCAAGGTTCCGAATCACGGTCCCTTTCTCATAGGAGCCAGGGTAACCCTTGCTTGCCATCACTACCACCATAGCCGACCCGGGGGACCAGTCCAGTGACACCCCTTTTAGCTCTCCTCTACAAGCTGCTAGCAGAACTTTTGCAAGATCAGACTCTAAACGAACCATCAGGACCTGTTGCAGAGCATAACAGAACAAATGCAATTTAAGAATCTATTGTGTTATTGGAGCTTTAAGAGATGGCAAATAAACCAGCCTATAACTGACCTGACATTCCGGGTCTCCAAACCGGACATTGTACTCGATTAGTTTTGGTAAGCCCGACTTCTTCTCGATCATTAGTCCAGCGAATAAAACCCCGAAAAATTTGCATCCTTCCATTGTCATGCCCTTAACTGTAGGGAGAATAATAGATTCCATGACCACAGATTGAACTTCTTAGTTAAGACTGGTGCAGGGGAGTATGCCCCCATTCCACCAGTATTAGGACCTGTGTCACCATCTCCAACCCGTTTATGGTCTTGTGCAGACTCGAGTGGTATGGCATTCTCTCCATCCACAAGGGCAAAGAACGACGCTTCTTCTCCTTCGAGAAATTCCTCGACAATGACCCGACAGCCTGCAGAACCAAAAACACCCTCTACAAGCATCGAATCAACAGCTTCGTATGCCTCCTCCAATGTCATAGCAACGGTAACTCCTTTTCCGGCAGCCAGTCCATCTGCTTTGATAACAATAGGTGCTCCTTGCTCTTTAATGTATTGCTTTGCAGCTGATGCATCTGAAAATGTTTGATATTAAACCAAACATTTTTAAAAAGCATTAATACAACAGAAAACATGTCTGATAATGTAATAACAAATGTTTGCATTGAATTCGAGATAAAACCTTAGCTGTAGGAATCCCATATTTATCACATATAGTCTTCATGAAGTTCTTAGAACCTTCCAAAGCAGCAGCCTCTGCTGAAGGGCCAAAAGTAGGGATTCCAGCCATCACCAAATCATTAGCAAGACCTGAAACAAGGGGAGCCTCCGGTCCAACAACAACCAAAACGACACTCCATTTGCGGCAAAATGAAATCACAGCTGAACTATCGGAGATGTCGAGGTCGGGAATACCAGTTGCATCGCCTGAGGCCGAAATCCCGGCATTGCCTGGTGCACAAAACACGGCATCGCATGATGGCGACCGCTGCAACGCATAGCACAGGGCATGTTCTCTTCCCCCTCCACCAATAACTAGAACCACCACTCTCTCCGCTGCACAGTATAAATGACATTTCTACTCAAGTCAAAATCATCTGCTTTACCATTAGTCCTATGGGTTTGATGATTCACGGAAGGCTTATCCAGGAGTAATAATATTACTTGAAATTAGTTTTAATTACACTCCCAGTCCATGTAACTTTTTGAAATACACCTACTTTTAATGGCATCAGATTTAAAAATTAAAGTTCAATCAATAACATTTCAATTAAATTTAAATGTGTCATTTTAATATTTAAAGGCTTCTTTTAAAAGTTAAAATCAGATTGTTGTTCTCTTAGAGGACTCGATTTAAATAACCCCTTCAAATTTAGGGAAAATCAATAAAAGGCTCAACTGGACTCAATTTTTTTTAGTCAGACAAGTAGATGCAGTGAAGTAGAGGGGCCAAAATGAAATTCCCATTTTTCCTTGGCCTTGTAATAAAAAAAACAAAAAAGATGAAAAAAAACCAGTAACATTACAGAAAATGGAGAAAAGGGGAAATGATATCCTTAAAAAATAGACAAATTTACCGATACCTAATAAAAATAGATAAATTAATGGGGGAAAGGGTTCTTAAGATCAGTGCTAATACCGGAAGCACCGTTACTGACATGGCCATCGGCAGAAACGGAGAGTTCTGATTTCAGGGAAAAGCATCGGAAGACAGTAGAAGACCATCGTGAACCGTCGATGTGCGGCGGAGAGGAGCTATGATGATTGATGGAGAAACTGAGGGATCCCGCTGAGAAAGAAGAAGAAGTCCCAAAGAAGGATTTTGATGGTAAAAAGGAAGTGGGAAAAGATTGAGAAGTAAAGATTCCATTGTTGTTGCTGAAAGCAAGCTTTGGATAAGGGGAGAGATTAGCGGTCGTTAAGGCCATGCCTTCTTCGCCGTTGTTCTTTTTCCTCTTCCTTCCAAACTCTACAAAATGAATAGCCCTTACAGATAACTCATTTCATATTCAAATAAACGTGACAAGGCAGTAGTGTTTAAGGTTTTATCGTTATTTTTTTGTCTATTTATGACTTTGATTCCTCTTTCTTATTCGAATGTGTGTCCAAAAAGAGGTAATGGAAATATATATGAATGATAGTTTAATTTAAATTAGATAAATTTTAATTCTATTTGATAAGATTGATTTTTTATAAAAAAAATTAAATTCGAATCATATCAAATTATATTTTGACCTGACTTGACTTGATTCCAAAAAATAATATAATTTAAATTCATATTGATTTTTTTCTTAAAAAAAATTAAATTTAAGGAGAAATTTTTTTGACCACTTAATTCCAGAAAATAATATAATTTTTCTACATATTTATATTTAAAGATAATTATTATAACATCTTTTTTTATATTTTTTCAATTATATTTCTATTTTATCAAGAAAAATATCCTTTTATATATTAATGCATGCTATTGGATCATACGGATATTTTTATTCCAAAATTCGAGTTAAGTTTTAAATAGAATATGACTTCCCTAAACTAGGATCGAAATAGATTCATATTGAAGCGATACACTTTTCCAAGTGAAATTAGATCAACCTAACCCCACCTCGTTATCCCTAAATGCATATGAGACTATTCGTCATTTTTTTTAAAAAAAATAAAGACTAATTATATCAAAGTTACATAAAATTTTAAAAATATTTTATAAAAGACAGAACTTAAATTAACTTTTAATAGGGACCAATTTGTCCAATTTCAAGATTGAAAAGAACCAAAGAGGCCATTTTATGGAAAATTGAAAAAGGAAAACCCGATTTCAACCATTTAAACCTCACACGCATACATAACTAATTTCAATTCCCAATATTTATAGAGAAAATAATTTCAGCGACCAAAAATGCCTTAAAATATATGATTTTAATTAATTTTTTTTAGATTTGTCAAAATGACCAACTAAATCGTAATACGATCGATAATTCGCAACGCGATCTCCGGTATCGCAAATCAGTTTCCAGATTCGCAACGCGATTCTGACTATCGCATTGCGATTTTCCAAATTCGCGTTGCAATTTTCCGAATTCGCAATGCGAATATGTAAATCGCAATGCGATTATGACTATCGCAATGCGATTATGACTATCGCAACGAGATTATGACTATCGCAACGAGATTATGACTATCGCAACGCGATTCTGACTATCGCAACGCGATTCTGACTATCGCAACGCGATGCTGACTATAGCAATGCGATTTTCAAAGTGCCATTATTATCGCAACATATATTTTTTTTTCAAATTCCAAACACGAATATTAATATATCGGAACACTGAACCGTCCACAGTATATCCCGTAATCGCAACTCATAACCTAAAACCCTAAATCACAACTCAGTCTCATCTCCATCTCTCACTCTCTAAGGCGACATCCGTCCCCATCTCCGACGAAATCAGTCCTCATCTACGGCGAAATCCGTCTATCTCCATCTCTCAGAACCACCCTCACAATCATTCACGGTCATAAATGGAAAATCAACCACCGAGAGTTAGTTTTTTAAATTATTTTTATTTTGAAATTTTTAAATTATTATTAGGTTTTTCATATTGAAATTGATGATAAGTTTACTGGTAATTTCAATAATAAATTAACCATTTCATTTAGATTGCTTATTAAATTCATTCGATTGCTGCCAATACTGCTAAACTGTTTAGTCTTTAAACCCTGTGAATTTAGTATTTGTCTTTGTTTTGTCTTTTGGTTGAAGTAATGCAATCCATTCAAGTTTCAATTTTAGTATTTGAAGCCGAGAATCGAAACGCGAAATGAAAATCGCAACGACAGAATCGCAATGCGATTTTAGTTTCGCGTTGCGATAGTCATTTTCGTGTTGCGATTTTCATTTTCGTGTTGCGATTTTAAGTTTCAGAAACTATTCTTCTTCTGCAAATTGAAACTTGAATGAATTGCATTACTTCAACAAAAAAACAAATACAAATACTAAATTCACAGTGTTGCAAATTTAAGTTTGAAGAATAAACTACTACTATGTTTATTGTTCTTGATATATCTTCACAGTGTAGTTTTTGGTATATCTAACTTGGTATGTTTATTGTTTTTGTAGAACTTTTATTCGGCTCAATTGACCTTAAGAAATAAAGTAAGCCTGGCCAAAACAATTGTGTCAAAGCTTTCACCTGCACAAAGAAAAATATTTGAGGATACTTGCTTCGGGCCATGGCTGAAAGTACAACATCCGGGTGGAGATGCTATGTTGACCCATCTGTTTCTTCAAACCATGACTAGCGATCTACCAGAGACTATACAACGTCGTGATGAAGAGATATGGTTTGATTTTCCACCGGCGTATACGTGTTTTGGGCGGGAGGAGTTTTGCTTAATCACCGGTCTACGCTTCGGACACGATGATGTAGGTCGGTATACTAGACGTATTACCCGCCTATCATGGTTATCCTGGGTTTTTCCTAAGCTGTCAATGGAGAAGCCGAATTTACACGTGGAAGACTTGACGAGATTATTGAATAAGAAAGATGGTTTTACTTGGATGGATGACGTCGATGTTGTCCGAGTATGCCTTCTAATACTTTTGCATGCCGGCTTTTTAGGCAGAGAGGCCAGACAACCTATTCCTAATGATCTAAATAAATTGGTAGAGGACCTAAATACATGGAACATATTTCCGTGGGGTTCGTATCTATGGAAAGCTACATGAAATAAATTGTCGTCTGCCTTTGATGATCGGAAAAGTTTGCGTGGCGATGGTTCCAAACACTTGTCAGGTTTTATTTGGGCCTTTAAGGTAAGAATTTTTATATAATGTTTCCAAATTATAATTAATTATTTAACAATTACTAATGTTTGTTATATATTGTTTGTAGATTTGGATATTTGAGGCTTTCCCGCCATGCAGACATAGCATTAAAAACTTCTAATGATATTCCTAGGCTATTTCCTGGAAGAGGAAACGGACCTTGCAGCAATAGGAAGATTTACTACCCTATACGAATATAAATAATGTAAGTTAACACAAATACTACCATATGTTTATAAACAAGTTATTACTAGTACACATTTAACTTTGTTTGAGCTTTTATATTGTTAGGAGGGCAACACTCCATTACAGAGACTGACACCCACGGAAGCTGAACTTGCCACTGATTGGTGGCAAGCTAGTAAGCGTTTTTTTGATGGCATGAATGATGAACAGCCTCCACTTCGAGAGCCATCACCTCACCCAGAGCCATCACCTGATCAACCTGACTATACACCTCCAACGAGAGCCACACCTATTCTGTCACATCATCGAGCCTCTTCTCCACCATCACCTCATGATAGGCGACCGACAAAGATGTCACGACGTTTATCTTCCTGTTCTCCACCTCCACCTCCACGGGATGAGTTAGGGGAGTTACGTGATGAGGTCAATGCCTTGCATGAGGAGGTCGATACTTTACGCGATGACAATGGTGCATGGCGTATTGAGGTGTCTACTTTACGTGGTGAGGTAGCCGCTCTACGTGAGATGGTAGCATCGTTGCAAAATGAGGTTCATACTCTACGCAACGAGGTAAGTTTAATATTTTTAATATTTAACTTGATGATAAATTTACTCGTAATTTCACTTAGATTAACCATTTCACTTAGATTAACCATTTCACTTAGATTGCTTAGTAAATTCATTCTGTTGCTGTCAATACTAATAAATTGTTTATTCTTTAACCCTGTGAAGTTAGTATTTGTTTTTGGTTGTCTTTTGGTTGAAGTAATGCAATCCATTCAAGTTTCAATTTGCAGAAGAATAATAGTTTACTTTCGCAACGCAAAAATGACTATCGCAACGCGAAAATGACTATCGCAACTAAAGAATCGCAATGCGAAATGAAAATCACATTGCGATTCTCTTGTTATGATAGTCAAATTCGCGTTGCGATAATCATTCGTGTTGCGATTTTAAGTTTCAGATTCTATTCTTCTTCTGCAAATTGAAACTTAAATGAATTGCATTACTTCAACCAAAAGATAAAGACAAATACTAACTTCACAGTGTTGAAAATTTAAGTTTCAAGAATAAACTACTACTCTTTATGTTGTCATTGAACCTGCACTAAACCTATATGTTATCCTTTTAAATATTTATATAAGTGATTACTTCTGGAATGTTATCTGATGCATTTTGTGAACAATGATAGAATAATAACTTGGGTGAATATCGTGCAAGGTTGAAATATATTTGTCTTTGTTTTCACTGTTTAATATCATGTCTGTTTATTTACTGATTTATGTATTAATTTATTTTTAGCAGCTCGCTAAGGTGGATGCTCTACGTCGGGTTTTTCTTGCAAGACGGATTTCAAGCATCAGACGGCGTACACGTGCCATTACGTCTCCGTTCACCCCAATAGTGCGAAGAATCCGTAAGAAAAAGCCCGACTCACCTGTCATCGTTCAAGATGCCTCCCCTATCGTTCAAGAGGCCCCTATCATCCCTCAAGAGTCCCCTCCTACCGTTCAAGAGGTCACTGTCATCGTTGAAGAGGTCCCTCGCAACATTTTAAAGCCCGATTCACACGACGTAATATATCGAATTATTGAGAAACCCCCTCACGTGCCGGACATGATGGATGACTGTTGGCTTTCGTATAAGTTACCGGCCAGTACCATTCCGGCAGATGAAGTGGAGAGGAAACAACTACCATAAACAATTCTGGATAATACCCTTTGGGCTAAGACCGCAGTTGATTTTTATCTACATGATCAGAGCCAAATGTTTTACGCTGACATATACAAACTCAACGATGATATGCATTTATTGATTAAACGGTCTTGGTGGGGTGTGTTATTTGGGGTTGAAGACAATAGGTATTTCAATGGGGGGTAAGTCTTATATTTCTTCTTATATTTCATTTTGATTAATTTTTTTTAAATTTATGTAATTCACTAATATATGTCTTTTTTTGTAAAACAGCATATTGATGCATGGGTGTCACGTCTTCTAATAATAAGGAAATTGAAGAAAAAAAATACGCGATATACAATTATGTCGACGTCTTTTCACGTAGTTCACTTGAAGAATCAACGACAGGAATCATATGTGTTGGCTAATGGACAAGCTAAACTTTATCCTGCATGGTGGGAGGTCGATAAGGTTAGTATTTATTTGTTTAAATATTTTAAAGGTGTTCATAAATAAGTGCGCAATTTGAATTATTACATTTCGATGCATGTGTTTATCCCTGTTTTGGAACGTACTCATTGGCTTCTCGTCGAGCTTCAGCTCCCATCCCTAAAGATAATAGTATATGACAGCATGATAAATTACATATCATTGTCTAATTTGAGAGATATTATTAAGGGATAGAGCTCTCATTTGGCTAAATTCTTGGATGCGATTAATTATTGGACTTATTCTGGAAACAAGAAGCCAAAGAAATTCAATGTTACAGTTATCAGAGACGAGACTGTGCCACAACAAATGCAGGAAGCCAGAGGGGATTGTGGTCCTCTCGTATGCATGTGCTTGGAGCGTTTAACGACAGGAAGCCTCCCACCGATAGAGATAGAGGTGCAGTAGGCTTGTGGTTTCGGCATTTTATGGCTAGAGCGATATATGCGAGACGCTGCCTACCTACATCCGCGTTATGAAAGTGTCCATAAACAATTTGTAAGTCAAATGCAAGTGTTGTTAAGTACCTAGAATTCAATAATAATTTGTTGTTTGTTGGTTTTAGATGTGTAGAAAGTGTTGTTTGAGCAAATGTTTGGTTTCTGCAGGTTAATCCTGAAGTGAGCTGCGTGAAATTGATGTATGGGTGCATAAACAATTGTCTGGGGTATACTTTTTTTGATTGTTTAATTGATTCTTAAAAGTCTGATTTGTTTAATTGATGAGGAAAAAATAAGAATTATTAGCAATTTTTTCTTGTTTAATTGATTTGTAAAAATTGATTTGTAAAAGTTGATTTGTTTAATATTGATGTGTAAATAATTCTTATTTGTGCTTGTTTAATTGATTGAAATGTAAAAGTTGATTTGTTGATTTCAATCTGCATCATATTGAAGGCAAAAGACCTGTTGAAGGTACACTTTCGTAATGCGAAAGCCAAAATCGTAATGCGAAAGCCAAAATCGCAACGCGAAAGTAAATTCGCATTGCGATAGTCTAATACGCTTTGCGATTTTCTCGTTGCGATAGTCGAATACCCGTTGCGATAGTCAAATTCACGTTGCGATAGTCAAATTCACGTTGCGATAGTCAAATTCTCATTGCGATAGTCAAATTCGCGTTGCGAATTTTTCGTTGCGATAGTCAAATTCGCGTTGCGATATTCAAATGAATGTGTAATAAGTGATAACAACTAAACAGATCATAGCAATGTTCAAACTCAAGTTACTAATACATGCCTAACTGAAAATGTTAAAAGTTTACACATAAAATACACATAATACAACGTTTGCATTTAAAAATCACCTAAGTTAATAGTCCCAAAAGGTGAAGCCGGTTGTGATTGGGATTTTGATTGTTTTTTTCTTGACACCATATGAGCTTTGGATTTTGATAAGGATCAATATTTTGGTAGAGAAAAAGATGATTGTGATGGCACTGGTGATCCACATGTCAACCTTGTATGACCACTTTCCTTGCACCGACTACATGTCGATCTCTTCTTCTATTCACCCTTAGACGGTATACGATCATGACTTTTTGGTCGGCCAGGTAGCCTTCTGTCCATGACTGGTGGAAAAACTGTTTGTAAGTCATCTGATATGTCCCACTCAGAAAGATGTGGAATAGGGTAGATAATCTCGGCATAAGTCTGTCGATATACTTCTGTAGTGTAGCAATCCATAGCGTATGCGCTTGAATCATCTTGGTTTAGATGAAGAGCAACTTTTATAACATGACCACACGGATAACCAGATGTTTTCCATTTCATACAACTATATGTCTTTGCATTTAGATCTACAAGCCCATTTAAGTTATTATTCAGTACTTCAAACAAAGTGTTTGAACATGGTTCAACTCTCCATGACGTTGACTTCACAACACGTTTCGTTATCTTTTTTTCAGTCCATGGTGTAACACGATGTTCCAATATTCCTATAAATTTAAATAAATAATACTTAGTAAAATATATGATAAGTTACGAATTTAAAGAAATAATACCTGCATGGTTTCTTTTCTTGTAGTACCACTGTTGAATAGAGGCTCGAAAAAACTCTATTAACATAGTAATGGGTAATTTCCGGGAATGACGACTTAGAGCGTTAATTGATTCTGCACTATTAGACGTCATGAAACCATATCTTGCTCCAAGTTGATGTACTCTTGACCATCTTTCAAACCCGACATCTTCTAGTGTTTGAGCACACTGAGGCAAAACACGTCTTAAACAATTTATATGCTTATTAAAATCCACTTCCCGATAAGCTTTTACAGCCTTCCAGTATGTCTATTTGTGATTTTTTATATCAGCAGACCTTGATTTTAGATTTCTATACAAATGAACACCACAAAGTTCATGAAAAGCATCTGGGAAACACCTTCTAACAACGTTGTCAATTGAGTTTGCCCTATCGGATATGATTGTCAGATTGCTAATAGGACATATGCAATCCCTAAGATGCCCCATTAACCATGTCCATGAATCAGAGGTTTCAGATTTGCCAACCCCGTAAGCTATTGGCAGTATCCCATTGTTAGCATCCATGGCTACTGCTAATAAGTTTACTCCAAGGTATCGACCTTTTAAATGTGCTCCGTCAACTATAATAACTGGGCGCATGCAAGTAATAAACGAACGAATCTACAAAATCATATACACTAGAAATATAATCATTTAAATGTGAAATGCATGTAACTAACAAAAATGAGTCAACAAAATTATATTGATTTACTAACCGCAGCACCAATGGCGATAAACAACAACTCAAAGTATCCATCTCTATCTGTTTTGATATGAGTTACCGACCCAGGATTTTTCAGCTTTAAATTGTGACAATAAGCCGGCAATTGGGCACACGATGCTTCTGGCGACCCCCTCAACAATTCCAAGGCATAACATTTGGCTCTCCAAGATTGAGAATATGAGATACTAATCTTGTACCGAGCATTCATGTCAGTCATAATTTCATGTCCCCGATATACCCTGTCATTCACAAACATTAACTCAGCCAGAAAACCACCCAACACCTTTTTGTTTGCCTATCTATGGTGAGGAAAAACTTGGGTTCTTGAACATGTATGTTTATCAATAAAAGTCCTAACTTGAAACATTTCGCAATCTTTTATCCTCTTTGCAATCATACGCCACGTACAGTTTTTGTCAATCATACACCTTGTTTCGAAACGATCTTTGCTTGATTTGTTAACTTTTAGCTGATAGCCATCTTCCACACATTTCGTATACAAAACTATCTTCAAGTCTTCCTTTGTATCAAAATAATCATCTTTCTTGATACGAATAATTTTTGTGTAACAATCAACTGCTATCTTTACCAACTCTTCTTCTGGTATCTGAAGTAATTCTGGAATATTCCAGTTATACTCCCGTGACATTTTCTTCGGGGACTTTTCTTTGGGGATTTCTTCTTCTTTTTCTTCTTCAGGGTTATATGAATTACAGAATGGATGCTCAACATGTTCATTCACAGTCGTAACTTCCTCCTCATTATCATCAACAATATCTTCCTCGACAGCGGCTGTTTCATCATCAAAATTCGGGTATTGACCAATATCAAAATCATTACACGCAGGGTCTGTTTCTTCTTCTGAAACATCATCAAAATCTGAGTATTGACCAAGAACAAAGTCCGGGTATTGACCAAGATCAAATTTCGAATACTGACTAGTACTCACAATTTTTTCTGTTGGCTCATCATCATCTAACTGGTCAATACGAAAACCGGAATTTGGTGCTGAAAGTTGATTGGGATTTGGATTAGGGAAAGGTTGTGGGTTTTGAGATTGTGTTTGGTATTGGAAATGTAGTGAAACAAAATTTGCTTGGTGATGAAATTGTGGTAGAACCATTAAATTTTGAGCACTATAAACTGGGGTTGAAAAACTTAGTTGATTACTACCCGCTACTGACTCAACTTCACTGCTTCTAGGTTCAACAACATACAATGTAACATCATCTTGCGAAATACTAATGTAAGCAATGAATCGTTCAACATCTTCATTATCGGTTAACAAATAAACTTTACCTTTTCTCTGATAAGATAGCCTAAATCCACTTAAGGGCTCTAAATTCAATTTATTTACAATACGTAACATTAGAGTTTCGTAAGTTAACTTTTTTAATGACCGTTTTAGTTGAAGATTCATAGGTAAAGACATATATTGTAAAACACCATGAACATTCTCCTATGACCCTCCAAAACATAAATCTATCCAAATATGATCAACATTAGATGATTTCATTATTGTAAATTAATTTACTAAACAAACGAGCTGCGAAACTAAAACCTGTTGCCGGATGGGGAAGGATGTCGTTGGATATAGGAACGGATGTCGCCGGAGAGAGTGATAGATGGAGATGGAATGAGTTGCGATTTAGGGATTTAGGTTATGAGTTGCTTCTGCTGCGTAGTTATATACCCAAAACATTTGTGTTGCGAAACTAAAACCTGTTGCGAATTTGAAATTCAGTGTTGCGACAGTCAGAATCGCGTTACGATAGTCAGAATCTCGTTGCGATAATCATAATCGCATTGCGATAGTCATAATCGCATTGCGATAGTCATAATCGCATTGCGATAGTCATAATCGCATTGCGATTTACATATTCGCATTGCGAATTCGGAAAATCGCAACGCGAATTCGAAAAATTGCAATGCGATAGTCAGAATCGCGTTGCGAATCTTTACGATACCAGAGATCGCGTTGCAAATTATCAATCGCATTGCGATTTAGTTGGTTATTTTGACAAATCTAAAAAAAATTGATTAAAATCATATATTATAAGATATTTTTAATCACTGGTTTTCAAATTAAAATGGATGGACCAACTTCTTAATTTGTTGAAACTCATAATTAGACCCCGAAAAAGGGATTATAAATTTCAAAATTTGTTCGAAATACATCCCACAGATAGGGATCAGAAAATAAGGTTATAGTAACTAAAATGGTAGTCTCCGACAAAAAAATATATAATAAAAAAGCAGGTTCATCAGCAATCAAAGCCTTGGTTCTCCTTTGTTCTACTCACTTTTTGGTTTTTTTCTTAACAGGGACGATACGGGTATGGGGCATTTCTTTTTTTACTTTATACATACGATGATACAAAAGAAAACGGCATGGCACGGCTATTGGCTGGTAGAAGCGCAAGGAACTCCGAAAGGTTACTAAGTATGCAGTGCCATGAATAAGTTCTGCTTACGAGCATGCTCCGGTATAAGTTTCTTCACAACATCAGGGGGGACGCTCGAGAGCTCTGTCAATGTAAAGGGAAACACAGAGTAAGCAAGAATTCAACCAACATGTATTTAAAGTTTTGCTTCTCCACAATTTGCAATTAATTTAAAGATACTGCATACGTGTAGTCACATATATCTTAATGGCAAAACATGCTTCTAACTACCGAGTGAAACTCACCTTGTGGCTTAAAATTGAAGAGTGGTGGGAGCGGACGGCCGTTGGGAAGTCGAGTGTTCGGATCCCTCAGTTCATCAAAGAACGGGTGAATGCAAGCCTCCAACTGCAGTAACATTGCCATTGAAAGATAAGTAAAGAAGCCGATTACTGAATGATATTTTTACCATTACTACTCAGTACAGCAGAAGCAAGAGTATCATATAACTTACGGCAGTGCAGCGCAAATTGGGAGAGTACTGAAAAAACCTACAGACAAGGTCCACTGCTTCCGGAGGCAAACGCTTTTGGAAGACCTGTTGCAAGAAAATGCATTATTAAGTTCGATAGGAAACCTTATGATAAGCAAAGCGTGAGAAATAGAAAAGGAGAAAAGAGCACACATACCTTGTGCCATGGATGGGGCTTTATCTGGGGAAACTTGAATTCAGTGTAGTTCGGATTCATGCACTTCATCTCCTCCCTGGTTGGAGTCCCCAAAACCTAAACAAACATTCAAACTCATAGACATTACAAAACACATCCTTAGGGAAACGTTGATGTACATGTTTCCAGACATTGTGTCAAAAACAATGCAGATAGGGGCAGTATAGGGCAAAAGAAGTTGTTCTGACACAGACTGCCTTCACTGGCAATGGACATACTCAAATCCTAAATTTTGGCTTGAATTTCCTTCTATTCGTGAAAAGGAATTATTGAAAAGAAAATATATTATAAAATTAAGGGGCACTGTAAAAACTCATTTGTAAGTCAGAAAATGTCAAGTTATCTATAATGTTCATCGAAGCACCCCAGGGTACCTTTAATTTCATTATAAACATAACCAAGTTTAAGCAAAAAGAAGTCTATAATTATCAAAAACTAATGTTGTTGAGATGTAATATTCTTCAATAGGTTTTCAAATGGCAACAAACGTCAAAAGTAACTAATAGGTTAATAATGCATTAAAACAAGTACTCCAAGAAAAGTGAAGGAATGATAAGATGTAATCACCTTAATGATTTCAACAAGTTGGTCGACCCCACTTTCACCAGGAAACAGTGGCTGCATTGTATGGTAGCAATCAGAAACACAATTAATGAAGAGAATAATAACTTTGTAACAGTACCCTTATTAAACAAATTAATCTGAAGTTACCTGTCCAAGAAGCAATTCAGCCATCACACAACCAGCAGACCATATATCTATAGCGGTTGTGTATTCAGTGGCACCAAATATGAGTTCTGGAGCTCGATAATATCTTGAGCAGATGTAAGAAACATTGGGTTCTCCCTTCACCTGGAACAAGGAATTCATGCTAACTCAGGTGATGAAACAAGATTCAGCACCAACAATTATTATTACATGAAAACTTACAAGCACTTTTGCACTCCCAAAATCACAAAGTTTCAACTGATGCGTATGTGGATTCACCTGGGGGGAAAAACACAGAAGTTAAATCTCACCAAACCAAGGATAATGTGGCTCCAAATATATAACCTCTAACCAGATAACATTTCTCTCATATAAAGAAAACAAATAATAATAAACATATAAAATCCTCAAAAACATAACTATTGTACATCTTAGCAATGATGAATAAAGGCAGCCAGTAAATAACAGGTTTTTATAAATATGGTCAAGAGACTTGATCAGTTTTATTAACAAAACAATACAATTACATTCAGAGTGTACTCTATTACATGAAAAACATGTGCTCTGTACACCATAGAAGAAGAATCTTACAAGTAAATTCTGAGGTTTGATGTCACGGTGACATATACCAATGCAGTTGTGTATATAGGCAAGTGCTCTGCATATCTGCAATCCAAAAGAAGACAATTAGCTACAACTCTATCGAATAATTTTTTTTAAAGTTCAAACTGAAGAAAGGGAAAAGAAAAGCTAGAGAATCATGAATATTGGACCTATCTAATGTGAATGCTATAGTTTAAACCAAAAACTGAAAGATGACTTCTCATTTCATTACCATATGATTTAGCAGTAACACCAAATAAATCATGACAAATATATACCATTTCTGAAACAACTCTGAACCACTCAATTACCCAATAAAAGGTTGCTGGGAGAGAAATATATTCCAACCCTATCATTCCACATATCAATATAACATATAAGGATATGCTTTAAAAGGACAGAGAAGCACCTGGTAGGTATAGAGTTTAACGTATATTAAAGGCATTCGTGTGTTCATCCTGCTGTAGCTTCTGGCCGTACGATGAATAGTTTCAGGTACATACTCAAGAACAAGATTGAGGTAGAGTTCTTCCTTGTCTGTTTTTGAGAAAAAATAATGCTTAAGAGCAACAATATTAGGATGATCCAGCATTTGCATAATCTGCAACTCCCTATTTTTGTAGCGCTTATCTTGAAGAACCTTCTTGATGGCAACAATTTCTCCAGTTTCACGACACTTTGCCTGCAGGAAACAGTCAACTCATTCAAGATTATGGTCTACTTAACAAAGTCAAGAAAATATTTTTGATCAAGAGTATTATAGAACTACTTACTTGGAAAACAACACCGAAGGAACCAGTTCCAACTGCATGCTCAGCAATATAACTAACATTCTGTCAATCCAGCCAAAAATAGATTAGATTGAGAATAATGCAGGTTGATAAAACATATATTACAGAATCATGCAAGAAAAATTTTACACGCTAATTTATTTTCTTTCAACCTGTTTTGATTGACCATTTCGACCACCAATGGTTGTTCTTATCACATGTCCTGTTTCAGCACCCACTCCATCAACTATATCTGGTTCACTATCCTGCATGGGTAAAACATAAAGGATTATCTACAAATAGAGAAGCCTCTTGCAGAGATTGTTAGTCAGACTACTATATTCTCAATAAGCATTGCCATTGTAAAGCTGCTTGAGAAGTTCTGAAGTAAAATACTAAGGACCTATAGATTGAGCTTCTTACTCTGTCTTCATCATTGTCAACCTTGTCTCTGAGTTTCATTTCAAGCATTTCTCTCCCCAGCCAATCAACAGAACTAGACGAGCTTTTGAAACCATTAACAGACCTGGAACTACCCACTCCTCCATTTCCTAGGCTTGCAGATGCCATAATTCAGCCAGGTAAACTTTATAGAAACTAGTATTGGCTATCCACTAAACACTCGTAGTGCAGCTGCTCATCCCATCCAAGCACCTGTCTTCCTAATAGATTCCTAAAGTTAAGAAGGAAGAAACCATTAAAGAGGAGAATGTAGAATGATTAATTATCATAGGTTCCGTGCAAAAATATCAGATACGACTGACTGCCAAGGTGAAAGATCAGAAAAAAGAGCAAAAGCGCATTAAGAAAATAGATTCCTACATAACACCGTAAAAGAATAAATTCCTCAAATAAAAATAACTACAAGCTTCTAGGGGACATAAATTTAAGTTTTTAAGCATTCAAGTAAACTAGGATACCGAAAGCATATGGGAATCAAATGTTAACAATTACTTCTTCATATAGCATACAGAATATATACTTTTGCAGAACATGAGCGTCAGAAAAAAAAGCAATGTAACAAGGAAACAAGAAAGAGATTTTCAGTTAAGAAACAACCTGCTGAGAAAAATAGCCCACGGCTTAACTTCAAGTTCAAACTAGTGACATCAGCCTACGTAAAATTTGCTCCCTTCGAACAGTTAAAATCCAATGTCAGATTCTTTGAAATATGCACAAAATTTATTGCTTGTTTAAATCCTATGCCAATTACCAAACCTTTATAAATGAGCTTTATTTCTATTAAAATAAATTGATCAGCGTGATCTATTAGTAAAAGAAATAAAGAGGAACAAAAAATATTCAAATTAATTACGACGTGCAATTATCTGTTAAACTCACACAGAGCTCCGATCAGATCTAACCCTAATCTAGGCAATCAAAACACCAGAAACCACATAATCTTCCACTAGAGATATGAATTACTGAAAAGAACCCTAAAAAACAAACCGTCGCATACCACTTAAAAGAAAAATAGCAATTTTCGTCGACACATAAACCCAAACTATTTCACTTCAAAAAGAACCAAATAAAAGGGATTCCCGTTCGAATAATTACTTGGAAGTATTCGGAACGAAACCAAAAACAGATCAAGCGCATTTCTTTATCCTCGGAGTTCGATTACGAAACTCAAATCAGATATTTTTATTCCTTCAAACAAAAAATAACTGAAGGCAGACAGCCATGGACTGTTTCTGATCTGATCAAATTTGCTACTTTCAAGATTTTCCGATATTTCTAGTAATTTTCCCCCAATATTTTGAGTGAAGACTGGAAAGAGAGAGAAAGAGCGGTTTTGGGCGGGGGGAATATACACGAAATGAAAATTACCTATCTTGACATCTTTTTATTATATTATTTTCTGGTTTAATTTCTCACTCAGTCCCTATATTCTTCATACACTTATAATTTAGTTTCTCTTATTTTATTCCCGGGAATATTCCCTGTACCCTATTAATTATGTAGAATTTTAAAACTAAGAAAAGTAGGTCACTTCACACTTGGCTAATATTAAACGTGTAAAAAGCTTAATAGAAAATTATGAATATGGATATGCTAAAAGAGTTTTCTCTTTAGCTTGGCTTGTTCTTTGCTCCAGGTTTTTTTTTCACTTGGTAGACGGTAGTATTAATTTTGGTATTGATCGTTCATTGTCTATATTTTTTTATTTATTTTTACATCTTTTTCCTTTTTTTCTTTTAATTTTTAATAATTTTATTTTATGATATATTTTTCTTTATATCTATAATATTTTTATTTTCTATTAATTTTTAATTTTTTTTATCGATCGTTTAATTATAATATCGAAGTTATAAAGTTTTCCAGCATTATTTCACATGAGTGTAGTGAAACTTATTTTTTATTCTCCCTATCTATTTTACTGTTTATATTTATGATTATTTTTTTCAATAATATTGTCTTATATATTAATGATTGCTGAGAAAGAAAACTGTCAAGTCTTTTAATTCAATAATTGACTGTCTACCTGCTCTGCTCATCAAATTTGTTTTTATTGCAAATCATGGTCAAATCTATAATTGACTATGAATTTCCTTTTTCTTATTTTAAGTAAATATATTTTTACATTGTTTAAATTATAAATGTTTTGATTTAAAATGTTCATGCTATAGTTAGTAAGTTTAAATATTTAAATTTGAATGTTTTATTAATTTTAAAATTAAGTAAATATATTCATCCTAAACATAAGGAATTATTTTAGACAATGTACATTTTATTGGATGAATTTTTTAAATACAATGAAATTATAAATTTTATATAAATTATAATATTTTTTAAAATTGTTAAAGAAATTTAAATATTATTTATGATTTTTATATCATTTTATTTAATTAAACGTTTACTCCTGTTCTAAGTCTAAAAGATTAATTGAATTCTCATCGTTTTTATGAATTTTTCTTTAAAATTTTTGTGCGTCTTTGACCATGACTTTGAAGTCTCTAATATAATATTGTACATATATTTAGTGTGTAATCACCATAAATATCAAGAATATGAACGATTAATATCGAGATATTAAAATTTATCTTTAAATATGTACTGTCATGTACTTATCCTAATTTAATAAAAAAAACTCTTAAAAATATTACAAGTGAATGATTAATTTTCTAGAGTTTAAAAATAAAAATGACCTAAAGAATATTTAAATTGTCCCATAATAATTTTAATATTTTAAATTAAAATATTATTTTTTTCAAATATAAATAATTAAAATATTTTTATAATAAAAATATTAAAATAATTTTTTTAAATATAATAAAAGAGTTATAATATTTTTATAATAAAAATACTAAAATATTTCAGTTTGACATATGGCATTAAACCCATGAGAGAGGATGACGAGGGTCCCTTATCGTTATCAATAATTGGACTTTACGTAAAAGTCCTTCAAAATAATTTAACCATTAATTAAGTCCTTATCGTTATATTTAACTTGCTAATCAAGTTTTAATATAGTTTGTCAAAGATTAAGATATTTAATCTTTCTATACTCGGTTCAAATCTTATTGTATATAAATATTATATGGAATTTTGATTTAAGTTTTTTATAATTTATAATTTATTGCGCAACCTCATATATAAAAATAATTATTGTTATCTTTAGAGATCTTACGTTCGCAGTTACGTTTGCAAGTGTATGTATGTTATCAATAACTAAGAAAAAATTTGAACATACATTATCTTATATCACTACAAATAATTTAAAAAATATTATAATTAAAGATTTAAGCAATAATTTACTTCATAACTTTTATATTTAATATATAAAAACAATTCTTTAATCATTGAGACTGATCGATTTGTATATCATAAACTATATTTAAATTCTTGTTTTATCCCTTAAAAAATTAATTAAAAGTGACCCTTGACGTTTTATTTTCGATACCCATTTTAACCTTTGGTTCTAAACCGTCAAAAAATTGCAAACAATAATTAATCGACATTCGAAACATGATAAGAACAAAAATCTTAAATTAATTTATAAAAATTATTAAACATATGAACGATGAATAAGAAAAAAGGAACAAAAACATGTGATAAAAAAATAGGGTTAATCTGTGGTTTAGTCCCTTAACTATATTTAATTTAAAGTTAAAACTTTTTCTTATTTTCTAATTTAATTTAAGAATTTTATTCTTCCCACATATCGACTAATTATAGGCTGATATATTTATTTTTAATGGTATTAGTAATAATAATCAAAATAAATAATATAATATTTTATTTAAAATGATAACAATAATTATTTTTATTAAATAAATAAAGAGAAAATATAAAAAAATTATAATCTCAAAAAAGAATAATTTATAAAATTTAAAATCAATTAGTCACGTTAACCGATTGTTTAAAATATCAAACACCAAAATATTTAAAAATTAACCTACAATTGATTGGTGTAGAACGATGAAAAATTATATTCTTTAAATTAGACAAATAATATCATAATATTATAAATAGAATAAACTGGGTTATAATTGATCATCATATAATGAACTTTTATAAAATTTAATTTAAAATAATTGATTAATAAATTATAAAATATAATTGATAAATAAATATTTAAAATTTAGAAGGTTAGATTGCATGCTTGGTGCTACCACAGCCTCTACTTCCCTCATGCAACTCTCACAATCATTGCTTACACTTCCCCAAATTTGTTTCCCTTTTCACGAAAAATATGAAATGTTTTTTTGTTCATAATATTTTCGAACTTTTAGTTTTAAGTTAAATCTTATTGGGTGTGGATTAAATTATTTTGAATCCATTAACATCTTTCTTTTAAAAGTAAATAAATATTTAAATTTGTTAAAAGACTAATTAAACCCCACGAGTAACGCCATCAATCATATGTGGAATGTTGTGTTAGTATTATGAACTAATATGGGTAAGTTGTTTAATTTTAAAATAAGTAACGTCTTTAAAGTGAAATAAACCATAAAAATTAAAAATTGATTTTAAAATTGAAAGGGTCCTAAAATATAATTAAACTATTTAACTATAGGAGGGGCAAGGACTTAATTATAATGATTTAAAAATATTAATTGTGTATAACTAATTAAACCATCAAAATTAGGGGGCAATTGTCCCTCTCACTTCTAAGATAAATTCGTCCCAAATCACATTAACATCGTAATATTTTTGGAATAAATACAAGATAACATATGTTTAAAGATATCTTAACCATGTCAATGAGTGTTGGCAAAAGTTATACCTCTATATCCACAATGCTCGAATCTAAAATTTTAATGAATAACAATAATTCTTTAATTATATCATACACTTAATTTGTGCATGTTTATTATGTCCTAAATTGAAGAGGATAATTACAAAAGATCCATAGCCGATTATAAGTATATAAAAATACGACGTGGAACCCATATACGATGTTAACTTCCTCAATCTTTTCCAGCATGATTCCAAGTGAAAAAGTCAGAACAAATTTATTTACTTATCTACAAAAGAAAACAAAGCTTTAATATTTGTTCATAAAATATTAATATTATTGTATATTTAATGAACAAATTTTGAATTCAAACAATTCCAAATATATATTAAATGTTTCTTCATGAATACTATGCCAAGGTGGTCCTCCACCATTCATATGTACAGTCTTCATAACAATGATTAATTTTCTTCGCAAAGTAAAAAAAGAAAGCACCGGGTCTTTAGTGCATGAGAATTGGACGGTAAACATCTTTCATTTCCACTTCAATTGCATTTCAAAATTAAGGAAAAGGAAACAACTTGAATCATCGTGAACATGTGGTTGGGAAGATCATGCTCCTTATAAGGGATGGGCATAAGACGAATCGATTTTTTGGTCATCTTAATTTTGATTTGAAATTCGAAGATTTTTATATAATTTGAACTTATCCAAACATTTGATAATGGTGCATTCGTTCTATTTTTTTTTTTTTGTAAAAGGGGTACTTTGTATTAGAATAAATGCAAAGTACACCACCTCATGAACCTCATTAAAAAACATCCCTATCCCTAATTGGAGGAAAAAGAGTGAACCAAGAGGTGGAAAAGAATAAAATATAGTATAACACGGAGAAACAAACCATTCCAACCCAAATCGCACCACAACTCACACAAACGCCCATACCTACTGAACGTGTTACATAAGACCTTGACATTTAACAACACTCAACCCAACACATTATAACCAACAATAACATTCTAAAAGACCCTTTGGAAGTAAAATCAGTGGATAATCTCAAAGAACACAGCCCTGGACTCCACACAGTCTCAGGCAGTCATGCACCAACCTCAAAAACAAATCTCGTACAACCTCAAATTAACCGTGTCACTCCTTTTCAACAAACACAACCCACCTTTCTTCAAATCAGAATCAGATAGTGAACTACCAGATAATTCAGAGGAATTTAGATCTGATTTCAACAATTTTAATCTCTTCAATGCTCGATCTCTTTTTATTTTTTCATCTTTCGAAAGAACTTTGTCTTGAATATCCAGTAGTGAGCCAGTAGTGAGCCAAATTTATTATGTTTCCTATTAAACCTATTGATCGGCACCTGCTCAGAACTCGAAACATCAAGAGGCCTTAGATTGACGGAATTAGACTTGGGACTGCCGAGTATCTACATATGAATTTGGGGCCGAACACCCAAGAATATCCCTGCTCGGCAGCCCATCGAAAGGCTCACTCAGCAAATCCATCGCATTACCTCCTAACGCTACACCCAATTCCTTTCTTTTCATATGCTCCATAATATATTTATCAACAGCATTGTGATAGCCGCTCGACTGACATATAGAAGAGTGCGCCCTAGCCCCATACCTTAATTGTAACATCCCAAAATCTGGGTCAGTGACTAAAATGAGAATTTTTGAAATTTGATGATAAAAGTAGAATAGTTAAATAGTTCAATGACTTATTGGAAATATAGTTGAAGGTTGTTTGGTCATTATTGAATGAATTAAAGGGTAAAATGGTCAATTGACAAGTAAGATTTTTATTTTCCTTTATAAGATAAGGGAACCACGTGGGAAATGAGATAATTCTCCAGAGTTTTCTTTCTTCTTCTTCCTCCTCCCGTATCTCCAAGCTCAAAGGTGAGTTTCTTTGTTTGTTGATTAATTGTTGATTTTAAGGTTGGGTTATGATCATTAGATGATAATTAAGCTTAAGGAAAGCTTAATTTGTTCTAAAACAACAAGATGAAAGATATAGAAGAGATTAAAGGAAATGAGTTTTTAGATGAATTTATGGGAAAAAGTTAATAAGTGAAATTTGAAAAGGAATTTGACTTGTCATCACTAATAATAAGAGATTTATAAAGTTAGAAAGGATTAATAACAAAGTTGAAAGTTTAATAAGATTCTTAATTTTAAGAATCAGGATGAGATATGGAAGATGTAGATGGTTTATATGAATACAAGTTGGTTTAAGTAATGGTAGTTGAGTTTAATAACATGATAAGGGCTTAAAATAGAAGAATTGAATGAAGAGTTGATGATTTTCGGGCGTAAAATACAAATTTTGGGCAAAGTGTATCGATGCACATTCAATGTGTACCGATGCACTCTTTAAAGAAGAAACATCGAAGGCTTTGAGTGTACCTATGCACAGTTAGTGCATCGATGCACCCCCTTAAGATTAAACATCAAAGGTGATTTGTGCACCGATGCATGGGTAGTGCATCGATGCACATATTAACGGATGCATCGATGCACATGTTAACGGATACATCGATACACTATAGAATGTATCGATGCACTTCAATGGGAAATGGAATAAATCTTTCTTTCAGTCTAAGAAGTGATAGATTATAGTATATCGATTGGATACTGATAGTATAAATATATGATTGTGTAG
This sequence comes from Hibiscus syriacus, assembly GCF_006381635.1. Classification (NCBI taxonomy): domain Eukaryota; kingdom Viridiplantae; phylum Streptophyta; class Magnoliopsida; order Malvales; family Malvaceae; genus Hibiscus; species Hibiscus syriacus. The sequence continues at coordinate 5,323,903 of NW_024062795.1, forward strand.
ATATCGATCGAGAGCAAGTTCCGGAATGATTGAAAGATTAGAATTGATCCAAAAGAGAAAATAAGTCATATGAGTAATTAATAGCAAGTGATGCCAAGGTGAGTGCATATTAGATTGTATATGATATAAAATGGAAATAAGACTTGCGACAAGTCTATTTCTTATAGTGTTATGCTTAAATTCATGAACATGAACATGTGTTTGTTATGAATTATATGTTGTGTAGTTATGAATATATGTTTATATAATGAATAATATGCATATGTGATATATGAATATAAGAGATTAAGTGAATGAACATAGTTGATATGCAGGATTATATAAGAATAAGATATGAATCATATAATATAGATTATATGAGAAAAATATGTGAATAAGATATGATATATATGTTTATGAGAAACCATGCAAGTAACATGAACTAGGGGATATGAATATATGAATACATGTTTGTGTGATAACCTATGTAAACTGATTTAATTGATCTATGTGATTACACGAGAATATGATATAAGCTATATGGTAATGACATAAGTGATTATATGAATATGTGATATAAGCTACGTAACAAGGACTTATGTGATCATATGAGAATGAGATAAAGAGCCATGTGATATATGACATGAGTTATATGAAAGAGAAAGTATATGTGATAAGTGAATCATATGATTATATGAAGATGTGAATCGATATAAAGATAATGTCCATGTTATGTGTAAAGAGAGCTATAGGTATAGTTGGCATGCCAAGAGTCGAGAGATTTAAAGTGGTCATTCGGGATATTTCATAGTGGTTATTCGGGACAAATTTCATAGCCCCTAGTGGGACCCCATACGAGTTGTGGTGACAGCATAGTGCACAACCTCAATAGACTCACATATATATAGTTCTCAAAAGTGTACATGGGCTAAACAAAGAGATAACAATGAAGATAGTACTTGTGAAGTATATGCTTTTGTGATATGAACTGTATTATATGATTGATATGATGATCTGTGTATGGTCTGAATGAGTCATATGTTGATAAAAATGTATGATTAAAGGATATAAATGATAATAATATGGATAATATAATAAGATTATGATGGAAATAAGGTATGATGTGTATATGTGTACATTATGTTATATAGAATGATTGTGTAACATCATGAAGTGATATTGTAACATCCTTAATATCGGGTTAGTGACTAGATTAAAAAATTTCAAAAATTGGTGACTAAAGTAGGATAATTTAATAGTTCAACGATTTATTGGAAATATATGATGAATGTTATTTAGTAATTATGGAATGAATTAAAGGGTAAAATAGTCAATTGACAAGTGAGATTATTATTCTTTCTTTATAAGAAAAGGGGACCACGTGAAAAGGGAGAGATTTCTCAAGAGTTCTCTTATTCTTTTTTTTTTCTCGTGGAAGCCAAGAGCAAAGGTAAGTTTGATTTAGCTATTGATTTCTTGAATTTTTAAGTTGGATTTGAGTCTTTGGGGGTTATATAAGCTTAAGGAAAGCTTATATAAGTTTAAAACACCAAGAAGAGAGAATTAGAAATGAATTTCTATTAAGAGTTTATAAATGAACTTTTATTATAAAAAAGGTTTGTGAAGTTCTAAGGATGAATTTGACTTGTCAAAGGTCTAATTAAGAAGTGAGAAGCAATAGAATTGAATATGGAACATGTTGAAAATTTAGTGTAATTCTTGAATTACATATGGAGAATAGGATTTTGATGTTAAATAGGTGATTAATGAATAGGAACGAGTTTGAATATGAGTATGTAAGTTAAGAATAAGAAAGGGGGTGATATATGAAGTTATTAAGTTAAAAAGAGTGGATTTTCGGGCATAAATTGGAATTATGGGCTATGTGCATCAATGCACATTCAATGTGTACCGATGCATCAAGGGTAAATTTCTAGAAATTGTTCAGTGTGTATCGATGCACAGGAAGTGCATCGATGCACCCCTTAAAAATAGAAACATCGAAAGCAATTAGTGCATCGATTCATAAGGAGTACATCGATGCACATGTTAAGAGATGTATCGATACACTGTAGAATGCATCGATGTACTTCAAGGGGAAATAGAAATAAACCTTTCTTTTGGTCTAAGAAATGATAGATTATAGTATATCAATTGGATACTAATATGTATCAATGTATGATTATATAGATATCGAACACGCACAAGTCCCAGAACGATTATCAAGTTATGATTCGATCGCAAGAGGGGAAATTATAAAAATGGATTGAAACTTAGTGAGGCTAAGGTGAGTGCATATTCGATAGTATATGATGGTTGATGGAAATAAGACTTGCGACAAGTCTATTTCCTATAGCGTTGCGTATGAATTTATGAATAGTAACTTGTGTTTAATATGAGTGTGTGTATGTTTGTTTATATGAATTGATTTGTTCTTGTATGTACATATGAATATGAAAATGATCTATGTGCATATGTGATATATATGATATACATGAACATATGTGAACAAGAGATGAAAATGATATACATTTTATATGAACACATGGGAAATGTTATAAGATAAGTGACATATGATTATGAACTCATATGAACAGTGATATGTACATGTGAATATGTGACATGATAGATTGCTAATGCCCATGTTATGTGTAAAGAGAGCTAGAGGTATAGTTGGCATGCCAAGAGTCGAGGGTTCTACGTGGTCCTTCAGGACATATATGTATTCTTTGGAATATTTACAGGGTCTTGTGAGACACATATATGATCAATTGAAATATGTATATGGTTCTTAAGGAGTGGTCATTTAGGATAAATACAGTACATAGGTCATTTGGGACAAAATTCATAACCCCTAGTGGGACCCCATATGAGCTGTGGTGACAGCATAGTGCACAACCTCAGTAGACTCACATATCTACAGTTATCACATGTGTATATGGGCTAATAAAGAGATAACAATAAACTTATTACATGTGACTTATATGCTTTTGTGCTGTGAATTATATTACATGTTTTATATGATTATATTTGGATTATATGAATGAATGAGTCATATGTTGGTTAAAATGATAGGTATAAGAGGATATGTTTAAGGGATATAAATGATAATAATATTGATAGTAAAATAAGGCTAATGATGGAAATGATGAGTGATGAGTATATGTGTGTATGTTCTTACATGTAATATATATTGTATAGGTGTTCTAGGTATTTGTTACATGAATAAGGATATGAGTGATATGATATGATAACAGTGATTGTTATGGCATTATTACAAGTTATAGTTACATTACATGTTTATTGCCTCACTAAGTCATAGACTTTGCGTGTGATTGTTTCACACGTAGGTTACCGAAGTGAGAAGAGTAAAGAGCAATGTGGAGCAAGACATGTCAGTTCTCCTTACCAAAGGTCAGATCAGAAGAAAGGTGAATAATATGTATTTTAATATATAAAGTTCTAGTTGGCATGTATTCAAAATAATATATATTGTATAAGCTCTGAATAGTTTTGTAAACATTTTGAATAAGATATATGTTATAAAAGTTTTAAATTACTCACTATTTTATACAAGTAAATGTTTTGAAAAGTCAATGTGACACCTCAGACTCGTATTCGGATCGAATACGGGTTGAGGGTGTTACAGATATGTTCATACATATTTAAGCATTTAGAGTTTCCTTTATAAGTTTAATGTCTCACTAAGTCATAGACTTAGCATGTGATTGTTTCACACGTAGGTTATAGAAGCGAGAAGAGAAGCGAATAAATGCAAGACATGTCAATATCTCCCTTACAAAATTTTGGATCAGAAAATAGATTATTTAAATGTGTTTGATTATTTTGATTATAGTTGGCATGTACTAATTGATTGAGTTGAATATGCTATGATCGATTTTAGTTATTTTGGTCAATTTATGTAAATAAACCGCTTTTATTTTAATGAAAGTTTTAAATTTTCTTTGAATTTTGTCAAGAGTCAAAGTTTGACAAGTTAATGTGACACCTCAGACTCGTATTCGGGTCGGGTACAGGTTAGGGGTGTTACATTAATATCTTGGAATTAAAAAAACCCATGCAATTATTTAAACCCTTTTTCACTAACCCATCACGAGGTACAAACGGACAAGCATGCACATTGTCTTCTATGGCAACACATAGCTCCAACTCAGCGACCACGAGCCCACTACAAGATGTCTCTGAAGAATTAGAAGCATCACAACTCTGACACCGTAAAACATGTGTATTAACCCCATAACGCACTGCCTGGGGTACTAAATCTTGAGCCCATAACTCTTCACAATGAAGACCAACACCAGCTTTCTCCATAATTGGACACCTCGATCCACCAACAACAGTCAAGCCATCGAGAAAATCTTGAAGCTCTTCCTGATCAGTCTCCATATGTGAGTTAGCACGAAAAGATTGAGTAGTCATACCAGCACAAACCTCTAAATCGGGAGTATTTTCTGAAGATACCTCGACTATCTCCTTCACCATGGAGCCGGAGAGGCAACATCCCAAGCCATCGAAGACGAATCTTCCCAAACAGAATCTGGGCTAAAACAGGGTTCAAACTCAAAAACAAATACTGAAACAATCCTTTTCCCAACTACCAAATCGATTGTTTCTTCCACACGAGCTTTACAGTTCTTTGTAATCTGAAACATATCCCTATCAAACGATCCGGGATTAAGGGTTCCTTCCTCAATGGAGATGAGATCTCCCCATTTCTTTGCAATGTTTCTGAAAGTAATGACTCCACACAAATGGAAGTATCCCCCTGCAAGATAGCCATGCTCGACGGCTGCAACACTGGAAATTCTCCGACCACACTTCCACTTTGTCAAAGAAAATTTTCAACGCTTCAGACTGGTTAAGAAGAGTATGATCCCTACTCTCTTCATCTTCAAAAATGATTAAAATTGCTAAACCACTTAACCTCATGATTTTCGGGCCTGATATACCTTCCTTGTGCATAAAAGCGGAAATGCTCTTTCATTTTCATAAACTTTCTACACCATCATACCAGACTGTCTCTAAGTGAAACTAGCTTATCCTCGTCGACAACACCAACAATGGGAGCCTAATAAAGACTATCCACCACCATTCTGATCTTAGCCTCAGCCGGATTTGGACCCAAAGACTTCTTTCTCCAGAAAGCTTCTCGAGGTTGAAATCTCGCCATGAAAACTCGAATTTTATTACCTTGAATTCTGTTCTATCGGCACAATTGATGGCCTTCCTCGCATCCTCCAATCTTGTGAAACAAACAAAACCAAATCTACTGCCTCCCTTGCTTCTTTTATTAGGAATGAAAGAATCGACCACCTCGCCATATTTATCGAATAATAACCAAAGACCTTGATGATGAATAAACTCTTGAATATTAAAGATGATCACCGTAACACAGTTTCACACTAACGAAATTCTTGCCTTACTCGCCATAAAGAATATAATTATGAAAACGCCTGAAATTTTTGAACACCTGAATTTTAGAGAGAATGAGGAGCTTCTCTCACCTTAAATCTTAGTAACATATTTAAAAGTATACTCGCATTCGTTCTAAATTTGTCCCGACTTTTAGGTAAAAAAATATTTTTAATATAACATAAATATTTTTTCTTAATTTTTATTCAACAAGATAAGATAATTATGAGAATATATAGAAGAATATTATAATAACGATCTCTACGTATATAGAATGACATTAGAGTAATTATTCAGATAGAATCAAATTAAAAATATACTTTCAATCTAATTTTATACCGATTTATTTCACAAACTTTGATCTCTGGTTATTTCTGTCACAAAACTCCGGTCTAATTCCATCTTTCCATTTAGTATAAGCGTATAACAACAAATGTGGTATGGTAAATAAATGGCTTAATTAATGCATCTTTTGCCCCCTAATTTTTACTTGTTTTCTCATTTTCGTATCTAACATTTTTCTCCCTGTCAACGGTGCCTTTAAAGCATGTAAGCATCGTTTATTTATCTCAAAATTGTCACTAAAAATTATTTTAATAATTCATCAAGACATCAAGAGACCTTAAAAAATAGTATTGTTCTCCCCATAAATATTGAGTTCAAACAACTATTACCTCTTGTCATCATCTCAGACTATTTAATTCTTTTTGATTAGTTGGAACGAGTCTTTGTAATACTTTCGACAAAATAAACGCAACCGAATTTAATGAAAAAGGAAAAATATATATATCAAATACTTCAAGTTTTATTTTTGTTTAATTTAATCCCTAAAAATTATTTAATCATAAACTGATTCCTATTTATTTCTAGATTTTATAATTTGTTGATCTTTATGTAATACGGGTGTCCATTGTCCAGTTCAAAATTATATATATATATAGGCTACAAAAGTTTTTTTTTTAAAAAAAGAACTAAATCCAAATGAAATTTTATCGTTCGAATAAGTAAAAACTTTTATATTCAATAACTGACTTTTGACAGAAAAAAATCGATTAACATTTTTTTTTTAATTTTTAATTAATTCAATTTTAGACAATTTAGTTCGATTACCGATAAAATTAATAGTTTTAGGATGAGACTTGCTAGACATGAAACCTGAGGCATTGGAAGAACGTCGAGGAACCATTTTGGGTCGAAATAGCGTTTTCGTGGAGAAAGGAAGGCTCAATTGGAAACTTGATGCCATGAATTATTCTAGCCACCGATGTTGATCAACTTTCTATTGTCATAATGTCATAGATTATACATAATTCACATGATCACTATTGAAACGTTATTTCGCAAATTGTTTTTCACATAACACACTCAAAATCAATAAAAATATATCTAAAAGTTTAACATTTAATTCTTCGACGTCTTCCTACAATTGTCTAATGAGATTATTTTCAAAACATATTATTTATATTCTCGAAAGAATGCTTCTCATTGTTTGAATTCTTAAATAAATATTTCAAACTCCTTAAATTTGAGAAGACGCAAACGTAAAAAATAATATTATTTATGTTAATTAAATGAGACAAATTATGATGTTTAATGTAATTACAAAAGATAAAAAAATATTTTTTTATTATGATTAAGAAAATTTCTAATTTAAAAGATGATAGTAAGGAGATAGAATAATATAGGTGCATATGTTAATGTATTTATATAAACGTAGACTTCCTCTCGAATTAGATTTGTTCAAGTTAAGTGAGGTCGAATTTTAAAATTTTAAAATTTGAATTTAATCTTATTTAATTTAAATTATTGTATAAATTTAATTACTTTTTATCATTTAAAATTAAATTTAAATTAAACCAATTAAAAAAATAAAACTCTCATCTAAACTTGATACAAATTAAATTTATCAAATCAAATGAAATTATCCAAATCATAAATAAATCAACTATAAAGCCATAATTATCAATTAAATTTTATTCACATATCAAATATAGAACAAATCAATGATTATTGGAAAGTATTTATAATAAATAAATAGCATGAAAATTGAAAGAAAAAAAGGGATTAAATGGTAAGAAATTGAAGAGGGGGCACATTATATATAGAAGAAAACAAAGAATGGAAGAGTCCTCTTGGAGTAGGTCTTTGATCTCTCATTGACACTCTTCTCCACATAAAGGGGCAGCTGCAGCAGCAGTATTTGCTTCCATCTCTGCCCCTTTTATCCCTTTCCCTTTAAGCTTCTCCACCCGCCATTCTCATCAAAGTAAAAGTCTTGGCGTTTATTTTCTCTCCTTTTTTTTTTCTCTATTCTTTATATATGTATAGCTTTTGATTGTTGACTTTGGGTTTTTTTTTGTGTGTGTTTATTTTGCTTCTGTTGAATTGATTAAGAAGGGGTGAGTGTATATGATGGGAGAAAGAATCTTACCGGGAAGTTTCTTCCAGTACCCACCTTCTGGACTCCATGCTTCTCCTCACAGGCCTTCGCTTCCTTCAGATCGTGAAAGGTTTGCCCTTTTTTATGTTGAATTACTTTAGTCAATCGAATCCCATGTTTTGTTTTTAATTTTTGGAATTCTTTACTCTAATCATTGATGGTTTTCTTGTTTTTTGGTTTCATAATTTGAGCTTTTTTTATTCTGATTATGAGCTTACTATGTATTGCATTTCTTCAATCTGTCTTACAATTTAAGCAACAATGGCAGGTATTTAGCTGAATTATTGGCTGAGAAACAGAAGTTGGGACCTTTTGTGCAAATTCTGCCACTATGCACCCGGCTTCTTAATCAAGGTTATTGAATCATCTGTTTTTTTTTATCCTTTTTGTTTGATGTAAAATCCATTAGCTGTCGTGATTTGTATAATCAGAAAATGGGTGTGATTGTTTTCTCTCTGTGGTCGAATGGAAATCATTCTTATAAGCTGTCCTATCCATACATGTTCATATAAACTTTCTGAAGGATAATCCTCTTCTAGTTGAACGTATGTTTCGTTCTTCTAGATTGTTATCGGTGACTCGTTATCCTAGTGTTCTGTTGGTACTTTTTCTTTCGAGGATAATCCACTCCATACAAATATAATTGTCCTATTATATTATAATTCTTAACTGGCTACATTTGGTTTTAAGTGATTACAAGCTGAAATATTCTTTAGCTAGATATTTCTACACTCTTTTATGTGCTTTTAAAGTGAGCAAACCGGAGGGATGCCACTAGAGAGTTGTACTAAAGCATGTAATCAATCATAAATCCAGATGATGACATTTACTGGCAAAGACGATCTGGACAACATATGGAGTCACTTTTTCTTTTTCTTACATTGCTGCAGAGATTAAAAGGGTCTCAGGTCTTAATCCCGGTTTTGCGGATCATGATAGATTTGAGCATGATAGTCCTTTAAGGTCGTTGGTTCAACATCCTAATGGGAGACAGATGGATATGGAGGGATGGTCTGCAATGCAAACAGAGGTAATTCTGTTTAATGTTTATATGCCCATTTGTTCTTAAGATCAATGATTTGATTCCAATTAATGTTAAATCAAAGGAAAATGGAAAGTTCCTTTATTGAAAATTTCTTGCTTCAGGAAAACAAGCTTATACAACGAGTTGCTTCAATTCAAGATGCATCGATGGGTTGGCCTGGTTTGCGGGGAGTCCCTACAACACCAATTGTAAAGAGGGTTGTTAGACTTGATGTACCCGTGGATAAATATCCAAATGTAAGCTATTTCAAAAGTAAGATTTTCGTTTATTTCCTTTTAAGTTAACATTTACGACTCCGCGGCTTTTCAGTATAACTTTGTTGGCCGAATTTTGGGACCACGTGGGAATTCCCTGAAGAGAGTTGAAGCTGTGACAGAGTGTAGGGTGTACATAAGAGGCAAGGGTTCTGTCAAGGATTCGGTAAAGGTATGAATTCTTTTAATACCAACATGTAATTTTGGTAACACATTCTGCAGTTGGACCTATATCATAGGTCAAGTCCTATGGTCATTTGTTTAGATTCTTATTATAATGGAAGCGTTGTCTATTTTCTTAGTTGGTTGCAGTATGTCGGTGGCTGATTGTTTGGCTAGCCATAGGAGTATGATATCCTATATATCCTACTTTTTTATATCTTTCCTTCCAAACCATTTTCTAAAGGGCATTGTAAATAGTAGGCTAGATGAAAATTGGTCATCTTATTTTATATATACTGTTGATGTGTGCGTCTCCATTTGCATTTGACATACTCCTAAGCGAACTTGAGTATTATTCCTAGTTTCCGGATGAAGTAACTTGTTACCTAGTTAAAGATAGATCATTAGTCGCTTAGTGAACTGTGAATTGAGATGAAATTTCATATTTTCAACATAAATATGAGATTGAGTTTTCCATTGGTGTTTTGCTTCAATTGTTGTTATTCATTTGTACTTTTCTTTAAAATTTGCACTACTGGTTGATGACTTTTCTATAGGAAGAGAAACTGAAAGATAAACCGGGATATGAACATCTTAACGAGCCGCTGCACGTGTTGTTGGAGGCTGAATTTCCCGAGGATGCGATAAACTCTCGTTTGGACTATGCTATTGGAATACTAGAAAATCTTCTGAAGCCTGTGGTACAAACAAAGCAATTTGTGTTTTTATTTTATTTTATTTTGTGTTCTTTTTAACCCTTCCTTTTCAACCGTCTTCAGGATGAATCCTTGGATGACTACAAGAAACAACAGCTTAGGGAGTTGGCTTTACTAAATGGTACATTACGGGAAGAGAGTCCGAGAATGAGCCCAAGTATGTCACCCTTTAACAGTACCGGGATGAAACGGGCCAAGACAGGAAGATGACCTTACCGATGATACATCTTATTAATTGAAATCATGATGGCTTTGTGGTGGTTTGATCAGGAACTTAGGGATGTTGAATTAGGAAGATCTAGTCAAACTCCTGTCAGTTTTGCACGGCGATGGAGACCATCGGCGGTCTCTTTCTCCATTGATCCTGTCTTCCAACTTCTCATCCTCTCCATAGAGTTGACAACTCTTCTTGATTATACTATGAATAACCTCTCCCATAGTTTATTTTTGCCATGTTCTTTCCGCTTCCGCGTCTCGTAACCTCTAATTTACTCGAATATCCTTTGCACTGACAATTTTCATGCATATTTCTACGTATGCATGCCTTTTAATATAAGATACTATCAGTCATTGTATTGTATTTTGATTTGATAATAAGTAATATTCTCTCTATTGTGTTTATTTTGATCTTCCCCGCCTGGCACTGAACTGGTATACGTGTCCTTGTTATTCATCTATTCATAATTGCAGAACTTCAGGAATTTGTTTTCGGGGTACTTATAGTGTGAATGTTATTGAATATATTTTATATATATATATACATATTTTTGAATAGTTTAGGATGATTATAAGGTAGTATATGTTCATAATATTTTTTAATCATTAACGACGTAAACACACCTTGTAGACATATTTGTTTGAACTCGAAACTTCAATAGAAAATAATACTTTCTTTAACTATTGGGGTTACTCAATAAATTCAGTAATCGAATATATTTAAATTGTCACTATTTGATAATATTGAATGTTACTTATCAAAGAATAGATGAATGTTATTGAATATATTTAAATTTCGATAAGAATTGAAATATCTTTTGATAACAGGTCTTTTACCGTTTGTTAATTTTATTCTCGGTAGAATTTACGTTTCCAGGTGCGGGATCTTTTGGTCCATATCTTAGAAAATTGAGAAATTCTTTGGTAAGCAAACAGAACAAAGTAAAATTGTGCATACAAGATAGGACTGTAAATTAATATTCTTGATTTATGTTCATTTATTTATTTCAATAATGAATATGAAATAATATATTTATCAGACAAATGAGTTTGAACCGATATATATATTTTATTTCGTTACATTTTTTGAGCAAAGTTCATTCATGAATTTATTTATTAGTTCACTACACATTTATTTATTTAAATTTAATTTCTATTGAAATTATAAAATTTTATGTTAATTTTATTTATTTATAATATAATTTATAATATTTATATTTAATTATTTTTTTATCTAAAACAATAGAATCATGCTTGTTTATGATTTGGATAAATTTTTAATTGTTCGTAAACATATTTCTTGAACTTTCTATTCATGAATATATTAAATTCATATTTTTATTTTATTATACATAGACTATTTTTATAATGTTTACATCATATAGTATTATATCTTATTAAATTATTTTTGCGATATATTATAAAATTTTCAGATTAACATTTCCCTCCATCAAATCCACTTCAGATTAAAATTTTCTACTTCATTAACAATTTTAATAAAAAAAAAGATAAAATTACACATTTAATACCTAAACTATTATTATTATTCCGTTGGTAACCAAATTTTATATATATATATATATTTTAAATTCATACATTATTTTTAATTTAAATTTCAATTTGATATCCGCCATTAAAAAATTAACAAAACTGTTAATATGATATTTTTTAATTTTTTCAATAATGACATGACATTACCTTATAGTAACACGCCAATATCACCGTTAAATTTTTAACGGCAGGTTCCAAAATGAAACTTAAACTAAACGTTATATATGATATTTTAAAAAAAAATAATGTTTAGATACCAAAATGAAACAAAAGTAGTAGTTTAGGCACTAATCGTATAGTTTATCCTAAAAAATTGAATAGAAATTTATCTTCCCTATAGATAAATGGATTATACAGCATGAATGGATCAATCATTGTAGTTCGAAGATTAAATCACACCCTGTTCGTACCAACAGCAATCACAAGAAATAAGGTTGTTTTTCATTTCAAGCTTCATCTTTTGTATGGTACACACTTGTAGTCACAAGCGAATGTTTAATTATTAAATTCAATCAGGCAGACAGCGAAGGGAACTCAACCACAACCACTACAGGACCGATATCTCGACTCTGAAAATGTGATTGCATCTAATTTCACAAAACCTTTCTGACCTCTTTTACTGAAGTTTATGCATCTCCTTTCAAAGTAAAGCACAAACCTTAAAATTCATAATAAAATCTCATTTTATCATTACAAATAGTACAAGTTATGTTTGGAATTTTATCTGACCTCTCCAAAGGGTTTGCTTAAATCCTGATCTATGGCCACTAGAAAACCGGTTTCTCTAAAACAACACCAGCAGCGATGCTGTTTTGGCCTGCATAACAGAAGGTAAAAGAATAAACATAAAACGAGGATAAAATGCAAAACAATAAAATGTCATCAGATGACAACAATCATAAAAACTCGAAAAGCAGACTGACAGATGCATATGGATATAGATATTTGAGTTTCAAGCTTTGAACATGCACGAGTGTATTGAAGCTCAAAGTTCCATATCAGCATAAAAGATTACAAAGTTCTTCATTTACATTCGATCATTATGTCAACCACTAGAATACATGCATGGATGATTAGAAATTATTTCTTCCTCACAAACAAAAGAACGGATGTAACTGAATCTAGATGATTGAGGACCACCGAAAAAGTTTGCGTACACACCTCAAATAGGACAAGCTGATTTTACAACGATGCTCTCAGCCCCCAAGGCCTAGTTCAACCTCGAGTTCATCATCTTGTTCAAACAACTTCAAAAGACGGGCATATTGTTCGTCTCGTTTCTTTTTCTGCCACAACTTGTAAAGGAAAAACGAAAACAACCCTACTGCAACAAGCCCGAACAGTACAAAGACTATTATGGTCGCAGTATTATTATTTGTATCAGGCTTGGTTTTTGAGCTTGTGGAGTCATCAGAAAAACCTGAAAAAAGGAAACATATCGGAGCAAATTGTTTAACAGGTTCAATATGAACAACCTTTACTTTTGATGTTACAGCTACTTAATCCATAATCCAATCGAATTCAGCTGCAAAAAAATTCAATGAAGGATAAAAAAAGCAAGTACAACAATAAGAAGGAATAAGACGCAATAGTTTCACGTCGACTCCGTTAAATCAGACACCATAATTTCCCAAAATTTCATGGATATTGGATTAAGAGGGTTGAATTTGAACCTTGAACCAAAAACTTAATCATGCTACATAAATCCTAATTGCCAACTTATACCGCTACGTAGCAGATTTATCCTAGCAAAAATTTCAAGAAAAGAGAGAAAAAAAGTCAAGTTTAGAATTTAATTTTGGTAAAGATGGATACAAAATGCTCTGATTTTCATGTTCGTTCGATGTTAACTTCCTTGAAGCCAAACAGATAATATTAATAATTACTAAAAAAACCAATCAATAAATAAAATTGTCTGATCTGCATTCTCGAACATGTAAACTGTACGAATTGACAATACAAATAAACTTGATTTTCACGCAATCAATGATTCGAATGCAGACCAGAATAGAATGATATTTCAATTAAAAAATACAAGTGTCTTTCAAACAACGACAACAACAAAACAAAAAGCGATTTAGAAAGAAACCTGGAATGAGTTGTAGATGAACGGAAGCGAAAAACAGTAGAAAACGAACCGATCTACTTCTTGAAATTCCTGTCATTCTCTCACTCTCTTTCCCGCGGCAGAGAAAGAGGAATCGATCTTTTTCTCGACCTACAATTTTCCAGATTTCTCTGACAAAAGATGCCGATTTTTGCAATGTTGCCCAATGCCCGGTCCTATATATTTATATTCAAATTGAATCTCTCCCAAAAAAAAATATCAAATTGAATTCTCCGCGTAGGATTTTATCTTCAGGCCTTGAATTTATCCAACTAAAAACAATGGGAAAATGTCCTCGATGATGGCTCAATGCTTTGACCAAACTTCGAGTTAAGCCGTTTTATATATATAAAGATAAATTAATCATATAAATTAAAATTATTAAAATATATAAATTAGACATATAAAAATACATATAATAACAATAATGACTTGTTGATAAACTAGTATTATCATAATTCAATTACAATTTATTTTTTTATGATTGTGAATTCTTATCGATATCTAATTTGAAAGTACAAAATAAGGATAAATAAAAAATATAATTAAATAAATGCTATCAAAATTTAAAGAGTAGACGTAAAATTTAATCTTAAGAAAAAGAAAAAAATATATATTACAAGAAAATAAAAAAATGTTTTATTATAGTAGATAAAATTATCCAACATTTTCACACACAAAAAACTAATTAAAATAATAAAAAGTAACAGGACTCCGTTTAACTAAAGGAAAAGGGATGAAAGAAACAGAAAAAAGGTCAAGTCTGGTGGTCAATTAAGAAAATTATAAGAATAAAATGATTTTTTAGGATGCAATTAAAATATTAAAAATATTAAGGATTAGTTCAAAATAAATCCAATTTGAATGTAAACCTTCGAAAATCAAAATGTAGATAAAAACGTATAATACAATTAACTCAATTATATTATGTAAACCTTCGAAAATCAAAATGTAGATAAAAATTTGAATGTTACGATTTAACGACCTAATAGCCAAAAGAATTTAATATAAGAAGTTAAATTGTTAAATTGAAACCTTTTAAAGTTTAACGACCAAATTGATACACAAAACAAAAATCAACGACTAATAGGATAGTTTACCATTTTTTAATTAAACATATCTAATTTACCTATTGGAACAATCAATGACTAATAGGATACACAAAACAAAAATCAATGACTAATAGGATAGTTTACCATTTTTTTAATTAAACATATATAATTAACCTAGAGGAACAATCAATGCACAATTGAAGTACTCCCATCTTTTTCAAACCAGAGGTATAGAGAAATAGATGACATAGAGCTTTAGATGTTTCTTTACTGTGTGAGAGCTTGACTCGTGTGACATTAAAACATGGATTAGAATTACAACTATGAGATAAGTAGTTAACATACATTCACCGAGCAAATGCCAAAGCCCGAAACACGAGTTTAAGAAATCAACAGCAAATGCAAATCACTTGAAGCACTTGGCATCCAAAAGCGGTTCACCCTCGAATGGCTCGTAGTCCTCTATCATCTGATTCACGCGCTCTTTCTCGGCTTCGTCCGAGATGTCGACCTTCTTCCACTCGTAAAGTTCCATGTCGTAACACTCGTCAATCACAAATTGGGGGATTTCCTGCCCACGGAAAAGCCAGAGTCCCTTGACTTTGAAGGGCGCTTCGGAGCCTATCACCAGTATCTTCCCAAATGCATACTTGCGTGCCAAATCCATTCTTTGCAGGAACCCGCCTACTTTGTTCAGAGTGACGAATGATACTGTATTCTCCTCATTGTACTTGTAGTCACAGAACCAAAGGGAGTATCCCTCAGGATCATACATGTCCCAAAATCCTATACCAACGATAATCATCATGTTGAGAAGAAGAGGGAAACAAACAAGTCAAGTCGGGATGTGGGATACCTTTGATTGCGACTTCACGGAAGTTTGTCTTCGTGTTAGAGTACAGCCTCTTCCAGTCATCCAGTACCATCTTACTTGGAGGCAGCAAATCGAGAGGATTCTTAGGTTTCGGCTTTGGTGCCTCTTCCTCCTCCGCAGCCTCTGCTCTGGGCTTTGCAGGCTCCTTCTCGGTTTCTTTCTTTGGTTCATCCTTGACCTTTGGTTTAGCTTCTTTTGGCTGCAATGGCTTCTTAGAAGGAATGGGTAATGCAGATTCTGCCTGCTTGACCTCGCCCATAATCTTTTTAAAATTCGGTTGATTAACCATTGTCCAGTAGTACCTCTCGACATGAGGAAATTCCGAGATAAAACTCTTGGTCATCAAATGGGTAAAACCCAAAAAAAGGCTCATTGTCATCACAATATCAGCAAGGGTCACAGAATGTCCGACCAGGTAAGTGTTGTAAGCGAGATGAGTGTTTAGAGCACCCAATGCTCTCTTCAACGCAGCAATTGTTGCATCCTCGGCCTACATGGAAGGCCATCCATAGAAGTTAAAGGATTAAGGATGGTAAAACCAAACGAAATAAGACTAAGATCAGAAGAACAGGGAATCATCAATCTTTTTTCATTATAGACAAGAATATCTAGTATTCAATGCCATATTTCATAACAATGAAATTGCTATTAACTTTTAAAACCGAGCATTGAAGAAACATATTTACAATTTAATAAACGAAAAAGGGACCAATTAAATGAGAAAGCCGAGACAGAATAACTTTTAACTGATAGGTAAGCAGAGAATGAGGGATGAAAATTGTAGGAATTATAGAAATATATGATTCTGTAAATATCCTTTAATTAAGGGATTCTGTAAATATTCTACAATCCTTTATTTTAAGGGATCATATCTCCTAGGATTAGTATTTTTCCTTTCTTAGAGTTTCCTACTTTAGAGATGATTTGTATATAAATATGTAATCTGTCCTATTGAAAAGAATAAGAAATTATAGAGAATTACTCTGATTTTTACATAGTATCAGGTTAGGTTACGGTTTCTTTCCAACCTAGACGATGTCCACAACTTCTTCTCCTACTCCGGAGATCACTTCGAATCCAGAAAATTTTTCTAGTTCTGCTCCTCAATCAGAAGGTAATCTGGTCATGAAAGAACCAGAAGGTAAACCTCATGCTACGGTTTTTTCTCCTCCCAGTCGACCCCTAATTGGATCCTCGATTCTGGTGCTACGGATCATATGACTTGTAATAAGAATTTGTTTTGCAATTTTTTTCCAAACTTTGGTAAAGCTGTCAAAACGGCCGATGGTTCTTTGTGCAAAATAGAAGGACATGACACTGTTATTCTCAATGACCAGATTGTACTTAAAAATGTCCTCTTCGTACCAAATCTGGCTTGCAATCTCGTTTCCGTTAGTAAACTTTTCACCGAGATGCACTGCTCTACAATTTTTAATGATATTGATTGTACTTTGTAGGCACTGAACTCGAACAAGATGATTGGTAAGGCTAGCTTGTAGAATGGTCTCTACATTCTTCCTGCCTCTACTAAAATCGAAATCTCGAAATCTTTCACTGCTTTAGAAAAAGTTGATAATGTTATGTTATGGCACTATCGTTTAGGTCATCCTAGTTTTCACTATCTTGCAAAAGTTTTTCCTGCTCTATTTATTCGTAAAAGGCAAATTCTTTTTCTTGCAAACTTTGCTCTCTTGCCAAACATACTAAATCAACTTATTCTCCTTTTACATATAAGCATTCTCACCCTTTTGCTTTGATCCACAGTGATATTTGGGGCCCTTCTCGGGTGAAGAATGTTGATAATTGTATTGATGATTTGCTAAAAGATAAATCTGAAACTGCTGGTATTTTAACCCAATTTTATAACATGGTTCTCACTCAATTTGGGTCTAAAATTAAGCTCTTTAAATCTGATAATGGCAGTGAATTTTTTGCCAAGTCTTTGGGTGCGCTTTTCAGAGAAAAGGGCATAGTTCAGATTAGTTCTTGTGTTGACACCCCACAACAAAACGGTATTGCCGAAAGAAAAAATAGACACCTCCTTGAAGTTACTCGTTCTCTTCTATTTACCACTAATGTTCCAAAATATTTGTGGGGGGAAGCCTTATTAACTGCCACATATTTAATCAATCGAATGCCTAGTAAGGTTTTACAATTTTAAACACATCAATCTATATTTTTGCAATACTTTCCCCATTTTAAACCTATCTCCTCCATTCTTCCACTTAAAATATTTGGTTGTACTGTTTTTATACAAAACATTGCTCTTAATAAGTCCAAGTTATATCCTAAATCATTAAAGTGTGTACTGGTTGGGTATTCTTCACTTAAGAAGGGTTATAAATGCTATCATCCTCCTTCAAAACGATTTTTTATCACTATGGATATAACATTTTATGAGCAGGATCTCTATTTCACTAAGGCTGAAATTCAGGGGGAGACATTGAAGGATTTTCAGCCACATCAAGTATCTCCTCCAACTCTTCATTCTTAACCTTCAGAATTGCCACCAATTTTGTCCTTACCTACAGATTTGTCACCTGTAACTACTCCCATTGATCCACCGGTAGTACCTATCACTACTTCACCCATACCCACTTTAAATACCCTTCCTGAAAATACACATACTCCCATTCAAAATATTCCACAAACAACACCAATCAAACAGCTCCGTTTCTATACAAGGAAAAGAAAACATATTCCTAAGGCTGTTTTGCAATCTGATACTTGCCGAGAATTGGATTTGAGTCTAGCTGCCAAAATAGAAGAAGAAATCAGTAAGTTCACTTTCCCTACTCTAGATGACTTCCTTATTGTTATTAGAAAAGGGGTTAGACAATGCATCAAGCATCCTATTGAAAAATTTGCAGGTTATAATTCATTGATGTGGTCTTTTCAAGCATTTACAGCAAAATTGGATAAAGAACAGGTTCCCACAAGCATAGCTGAAACTCTAAAGGATTCAAAATGGAGAAGGGTTGTTGAAGAGGAAATTTGTACACAAGAGAAAAATGCTACTTGGACCGTTACGGACATTCCTCAAGAAAAAAAGGTTGTTGGCTGTAAATGGATCTTTACTGTAAAGTATAACTCCAAGGGTAGCATCCAACGATACAAAGCGAGACTAGTGGCCAGAGGCTTTACACAAACATATGAGATAGATTTCACAAAAACTTTTGCACCTGTGACAAAGCTGAATACTGTTCGAGTACTCCTAAGTTTTGTTGTAAATTGCAATTGGAAATTACACAAACTTGATGTAAAAAACGTTTTTCTTAATGGCAAGCTAGAAGAAGAAGAAGTTTATATGAAGTTGCCACCTGGCTTAAAGTCTGTTGAAGGAAGTAACAAGGTGTGCAAGCTCAACAAGTCTCTATACGGGTTAAAACAATCACCCAGAACTTGGTTCGAGAGGTTCACTAAAGTCATCTTAAAAAACGGCTACAAGCAGTCCCTCGTCGATCATACTCTTTTCATCAAGGTAACCTTATTGTGTACGTGGACGACATAATTCTTACCGGAGATGATGAAGAATATATTTGCAATTTGAAGTTGTTAAATAAAGAATTCGAAACCAAGGACTTGGAAAAGCTAAGGTATTTCCTAGGAATGGATGTGACAAAGTCAAAAGTAGGACTTGTGATCAACCAAAGAAAATATGTACTTGATTTACTCAAAGAAACTGGTTTTCTTGGTTGTAAGCCGAATGATACACCAATGGAGGCAAGTTTGAAATTTAACAAAGAGAAATTTCAAAGATTAGTTGGGAAACTAATTTATTTATCATTGACAAGGTCAAATATAACATTTCTTGTAAATGTGATAAGTCAACACATGACTAATCCTACTAAAGAGCATATGGCAGCAGCAAATAGAATTCTCAAGTACCTGAAGAAAACTCCAGGACACGGTTTAATGTTTAAGAAGACACAAGACAGAACTATTAAGATCTTTACAGATTCTACTTGGGTCGGAGACCTTACTGAAAGGAGATTCACTAGTGGCTACTGCACCTTTGTTTGGGGAAACTTTACAACTTGGAGAAGTAAAAAACAATCTGTTGTTTCAAGAAGTAGTGCAGAAGCTGAATTCAGAGCACTAGCATTGGGAATATGCGAAGGAATTTGGCTACTTAAACTACTGAAAGAACTTGTCACTAATCAAGAGGATCACTTTGAAGTTTTTTGTGATAATCAATCTGCTATTCAAACTGCCAATAACCCAGTTCAACATGATCGGACAAAGCATGTTGAGATTGATAGGCATTTTATTGCTGATCAAGTTAAAAAAAAGATAACCACACTTTCATACATTCCTTCAGAAGAACAAGTTGCAGACATTCTTACTAAGGCTTTGCCAAAGCCTGTTTTCAATAAATTCCTATTTAAACTGGGATTATACAATGTATATTCTCCGGCTTGAGGGGGAGTGTAGGAATTATAGAAATATATGATTCTGTAAATATCCTTTAATTAAGGGATTATGTAAATATTCTACAATTTATGTAAATATCTCCTAGGATGTAACACCCCAATTTAGGGGCTAAAATTAAGAAATTATAAAGTGATGAATTTAATTAGTATTTTTGAAAGAAATTAGGGATTAAATTGTAAAATCGTAAAGTTGGCATACAATTTTAAGAAGTGCAGGAAGTTCAGTGACTAAACTCATAATTTAGCCATTTTCCTTTATGAGAGAATTTATAACCCCCTCCCCGTGCTGCAGAATTTATTTTTTCCAGTTTTCCCTCTCCCCTCAACCCTTCTTTCAACTCCGATCTACTCGTCGTCCGACCACCGATCGATGAGCCAAAATCACCATTGTGTTCGTTGTCAACCGAGAATCAAAAAACCTCAAACCTTTCGTCGTGAATCGTCGCCTTTCAGTCGGAAATATTGTCGGTAATAACTCGATTTCAATTGTTTTTCGTCGATTCACGATGATCCGATTACGACACCTCCCGCACCATCGTGTTCCTTGCATTGTTCCGAGTTCGCCGGTGTCATCCTTGGTCTCCGTCGACGGTAGAGCGTGAGGAGGTAAAGCGGTTAAAGTTTCCGATTTGTTAGAATCTAGCACTCCACCATTCAAATTTGTGAACCGAGCTTTGTAAGTGCCTCGAAATCGGTTAAAAAAAATTTTAAGAATTTTTCCGTGATTTTTAGGCTGCCGGAAGAGGCCCCACGCGCCGCCACTGCACGTGGGGATGGTCTAAATGCCCGGTTTGACCGGTTTTATTACGAATTTGACCGGTTTAACTAATTACAACCCGACCCGACCCGTTGACCCGACCCGTTGACCGTTGACTGGCGTTGACCACAGTTGACCAAAACTTTGAATGACTTTGACCGGGCATTAAACGACCTTTGACTTTAACCAAGTATACCTATCCTTACATTTTTCAACGTTCCAAATCCGATTTCGCAGTCCGTTTTTCGAAATTCAGACCCGAAGGCCTCGAAATTGCCAGTCAAACCTGTTAACTTTGATAGAAAAATCCAAATTTTCGAAAAGTCACATTTTATGCTTTCGACGTCCTGAATCTGAATCCGAAATCCGTTTCGCCAAATTCTAACCCGGTAAGCTGTTTTTCACTGATTTATCATCTGATTCGATCCGTTTTTCAGAATTAAGCTCTGTTTTTTATGTAATTTCTGTTGATATGGATCCGAGAAAATATTGGAAGATGATTTCAAGATCGAGGGTCTTCGAATGGAATTTAATGGTCGATCAGTATTGCACGAAAATCGAGGTAATACTTTACTACCTCTTTATGCTTTATGGAACATGTTGATATTGATAAATGCCTGAATAAGATAATGTTGGTCACTTTTGTGGAGTTGAATAATTTTTCACTCGATATGAATGTGGTAAAAATTCTGTAACTGAATACGGAACGAATGTCTAATACAAGAAATTGAAAGATTGTTAAAATTAAATTACAAGTTTGTGATTAATGATAAAGAAATCAGCCATGAACTTGTAAATTATATTTTATATCATCAAAGGTTAAATGTTAAAGGTACTTGGATGAGAAATTATAAGAAAACTCCGATAAGGTAAAATTACAAAAATACCCTTATATTGTAAGATGATAAGAATTGTCCCTGTAAGTTGGTTAATAACTCTGAAAAGACATATTGATCCGATAAAATTACAGATGTGCATAAGAAATAATAGTTTTGTTTAGAAAATTTGGATAACTGGTTTTTAACGCCAAATAGGGTTTGCGCAAGAAGCTAGAAGTGTGTTAAGGAATAATTTCAAGATCAGAGAATGTTCGGGAAAACAACTGACCATAGGATCTTTAAATTATAATTATTTTCGTTAAGAGCTAATAACGAAATTATCTGGTTAAGAAATTACGAAAAATGCCCTTAAGAGGTAAAATAGTCCGAGTTAACCCTAAATGAGAGTACTTTGAGGACTTGTACTTAACTCAATTAAGTACGAATTTGATTGTTAAGATCATGACTTAGTACAGAAAATTTCTTGATATTCCGTTGGTAAAAATCTGAGAAAACACTTGACCCGAAAATATTCAAGTTATGAGTAAATACCTTAAGAACAATTTATCAGAGGGTGCTCTTTTATCAAAATTGTTCGAAGGGACTGGAATAGATGATAAATTGGAATTAAATAATAAACCGAATGGAGGAAAAAGATTGAAATATCGTAGATCTATAAAATGACAAAAATACCCCTGTAACAAAAATGAACCAAGAATATCACCAAGCTCAGGAATGATTGGATATCCTCGAGCTCTGAAATGAATGGAATAAGACTGAGCATCAAAATGACCAAAATACCCTTATGACCTAGAATAAGTAAATGTCTTGGATTGATTTAGTAATCCAAATAAGCATAGGTGTTGGACTACCTTTAAAAGTTATGGTACACAGCTTAAATGAGTTGATCAATCGTAATGATATGTCAGTACCTGGACGACATAGATATTACTTGAATGTGTGTTCATGTTCTCAAGTGTAGCTTGATGATAATTTTGAAAGTATTCAGCTCAGCTAAACTCTAGATCGCATTCAATATTAAGAAGTGGATATTCATTAGACAAATCAACTACGACTACCAAATTGAATTGAACGGAAGTGCAATATGTATCTGAAATTTAGAAGTCTGAATTACTATAGAAAACCCTGAAGTAACTGTAAAGGACTTGTCTGCTAAATGAACTAAGTAACTCAAAGACTGAGGATTAAGTAAGAGATTGGAATAAGTTTGGAAACTCGGATGAACTTATATGATGTATCGTCCCTATGAATTATGAACCATAAATCAAGTACGTCAGCATTTCCCGGTATACTTGAAACATGGAAATGAAATAAAGACCATTAGAATATTTGTTTTTCTCCTTAAGATCTATTCAGTGATGACTCAGAAGATGATCTGTGGATAAGAATATTTGTATTAAAGTGTAAATACCATGGAAGGTTAATGAATTGACAAGTTGATAAGTATTGGTTATGGGAGCTATTCATCTGGAGTTGTTCGATAATCGGATTAATCGTCATAGATTGTAAAGATTCTGAATACCTTCAGATTTCGTAGAGCTTCAGAAAAGTGTCCGCAATAAGATGATCTCGATAAATCATATCATGAATAACTGATGATTCTGTCAGTTAATGAACTTTTCAAATAGTGATTCTAACTTCCGACATTCTATCGGTAAACTAAAGATTCGTATTTCTCTACCCGATAAGATTATCCAGTATCTCTAAATAATATCTATAAACACTGGTGTGTTCCCTACTCACATGAATATTTTATCTGATTTTCGATTTGAATTCTGATATGACACTTGACATGGATTCTGATATGATATCTGACATGAATTCTGATCTGATACTTAACTTGGGGGTAATGTTGAAAGAAATATACCTGGAGGCTCCTCGGCTGTGTGCTCAGGGCCTTACTTACCGGCTCCTCGGCAGTGTGCTCAAGGCCTTACTGGACTTGACAATGGGTGTATGGTTCTGGGGAACCTACACATTTTGGACTTGACTGATGGGGGTATATATATATATATATATATATATATATGTTTTAAAGGGATCTGAAAAGTTACATGATTTTTGGGAATACACTAAAAAACCTATTCTGATCTCCTAAACCTAAACATCCCAAATATTTTCCAGCAAAACTGAATACTATCTGTTAATACTTGAAATATCAATGGAACCTCAGCTCAGCTAAAAAAATCTATAGATATCTGAACCAATAAGGGAATATATGTTTATCTGTATATGCACGTTCTTCAGCATCATTTGGTAGTTCTGTATTACTGAGCTTTCCGAAGCTCATTCTGTTACTCACTTTTTCAGGTTAAAAGAATCGTACCAGTGCATCTATCGACATCAGTAAGGAAGATCTTCCGGCGTTGCTTGCAGAGTATGGTACATGTGATTAGGGGACATGTAATTGTATTTTGTTTTATATACGAGTCTGAAAATCTGTTTTATTTCGAATATTGATAACTTTTATTTTGTACTCATAAATGATTTTATGAGTTTACAAGTTTTAAGAAAAGTTTTAAAATTTCCGCTATTTTTACAGTGGGTCGCTCTAGTGGCCCTAATTTGACAACCCATATCGGATCGGGTTACCCGTATTGGTTTGAGGGGTTACATTTAGTGGTATCAGAGCTATGGTTTGAGTCAAACTTTTTCAAGAAAGACCGGCCGGTCGAATGTCAAAATATATTTGATCAGTACATGCCCCTAGAGTGCAATCGTACCTCTCTAAGTCGGAACTCCAGGACTGAATCTCTATTTGTAACGAGCAAACCGAAGTTTCTATCCGTTAAGACTATACTTGTACAAAAAGGAATATGCTACTGCTCTATGAGTCTATTCTCATGACCAAGACTGAATTATTCATCTGAGAAATTTTGACTCGACTCCGGAAATAAATTGGGATATGCTACTGCTCTATGAGTCTATTCTCATGACCATGACTGAATTGATTACTCTAAGAAATTTTCATTCGGATTCTTTTATTGAAATGAGAAAAAGTTTTGATAAGAATATATACTCAATTGATTAAGGATTAGTGAAAGATCTGTATTTCTATAAGAGCTACATGAAATATATGAAAGAACTGATAGAAGTTTCATTTCTGCAATAATATGACATGAATGAATTTCGAAGACGAAATTCTTTCAAGGAGGGGAGAATTGTAACACCCCAATTTAGGGGCTAAAATTAAGAAATTATAAATTGGTGAATTTAATTAGTATTTTTTGATAAAATTGGAGATTAAATTGTAAAATCATAAAGTTGGCATACCATTTTAAGAAGTGCAGGAAGTTCAATGACTAAACTTATAATTTAGCCATTTTTCTTTATGAGAATTTATAACCCCCTCCCCGTGCTACATAATTTATTTATCCCAGTTTTCCCTCTCCCCTTCTTTCAACTCCGATCTACTCGTCGTCCGACCTCCGATCGACGAGCCGAAACCACCATCATGTTCGTTGTCAACCGAGGAACAAAACCTCTCAAACCTTTCGTCGTGAATCGTCGTCGTTCGTCGTTAATTTCAGACGGAAGTATTGTCGGTAATAACTCGATTTCAATTGGTTTTTCGTCGATTCACGACGATCCGATGATCCGTTTACAACACCTCCCGCACCATCGTGTTCCTTGCATCGTTCCGAGTCCGCCGGTGTCATCCTTGGTCTCTGTCGACGGCGGCGCGTGAGGAGGTGAAAGGGTCAAAGTTTTCGATTTGTTGGAATCGAGCACTCCACCGTTCAAATTTGTGAACTGAGCTTTGTAAGTGCCTCGAAATCGCTTAAAATAATTTTTAAAAATTTTTCTGTGATTTTTAGGCTGCCGGAAGAGGACCCACGCGCCGCCACTGCGAGTGGGGATGGTCCAAATAACTGGTTTGACCAGTTTTATTACATATTTGACCGATTACAACCCGTTGACCCGACCCGTTGACCGTTGATCGGCGTTGACCAAAGTTGACTGAAACTTTGAATGACTTTGACCGGGCATTAAACGACCTTTGACTTTGATGAGTATACCTATCATGACATTTTTCGACGTTCCAAATCCGATTCCGCAGTCTGTTTTTCGAAATTCAGACCCGAAGGCCTCGAAATTGCCAGTCAAACCCGTTGACTTTGATTTTGACTAAAAATTCTAAATTTTAAAAAAGTCATATTTTATGCTTTCGACATCTTGAATCCGAATCCGAATCCGAAGTCTGTTTCGTCAAATTCTAACCCGGTAAGCTTTTTTTCATTGATTTATCATCCGATTCGATCCGTTTTTCAGAATTAAGCTCTGTTTTTTATGTAATTTCTGTTGATATGGATCGAAGGAAATATTGGAAGATGATTTCAAGATCGAGGGCGTTCGAATGGAATTTAATGGTCGATCAGCATTGCACGAAAATCGAGGTAATACTTTACTTCCTCTTTATACTTTATGGAACATGTTGATATTGGTAAATGCATGAATAAGATAATGTTGATCACTTTTGTGGAGTTGAATAATTTATTCACTCGATATGAATGTGGTAGAAATTCTGTAACTGAATACTAAACGAATGTCTAATATAAGAGATTGAAAGATTATTAGAATTAAATTACAAATTTGTGATTAATGATAAAGAAATCAGCCATGTACTTGTAAATTATATTTTATATCATCAAAGGTTAAATATTAAAGGTACTTGGATACGAAATTATGAGAATACTCTGGTAGGGTAAAATTACGAAAATACCCTTATAATGTAAGATGATAAGAACTGTCCATGGAAATTGGTTAATAACTATGAAAAGACATTGATCTGATATAATTACAGATGTGCATAAGAAATAATAGTTTTATTTAGAAAATTTGGATAACTGATTTTTAACGCCAAAAAGAGTTTGCGCAAGATGCTAGAAGTGTGTTAAGGAATAATTTCAAGATCAAAGAATGTTCGGGAAGCAATTGACCATAGGATCTTTAAATTATAATTATTTTTGTTAAGAGCTAATATCGAAATTATCTGGTTAAGAAATTACGAAAATGCACTTGAGAGGTAAAATAGTCTGAGTTGACCCTGAATGAGAAAGTACTTTGAAGACTTGTACTTAACTCGATTAAGTACGAATTTGATTGTTAAGATCATGACTTAGTGTATAAAATTTCTTGATATTCCGTTGGTAAAAATTTGAGAAAGCACTTGACCCGAAAATATCCAAGTTATGAGTAAATACCTGAAAAACAATTTATCGCAGGGTGCTCTTTTATCAGAATTGTTCGAAGAGACTGAAATAGAGGATAAATTGGAATTAAATAATAAGACCGGATGGAGGGAAAAGATTGAAATACCGTAGATCTGTAAAATGACAAAAATACCCCTGCAATAAAAATAACCCAAGAATATCACCAAGCTCATGAATGATTGAATATCCTCGAGCTCTGAAATGAATGGAATAAGACTGAGCATCAAAATGACCAAAATACCCTTATGACCTAGAATAAGTAAATGTATTGGATTGATTTAGTAATCCAAATAAGCATAGGTGTTGGACTACCTTTAAAAGTTATGGTACACAGCTTAAATGAGTTGATCAATCGTAATGATATGTCAGTACCTGGACGACATAGATATTACTTGAATGTGTGTTCATGTTCTCAACTGTGGCTTGATGATAATTTTGAAAGTATTCAGCTCAACTAAACTCTAGATCGCATTCAATATTAAGAAATGGATATTCATTAGACAAATCAACTACGACTACCAAATTGAATTGAACGGAAGTGCAATATGTATCTGAAATTCAGAAGTCTGAATTACTATGGAAAACCCTAAAGTAACTGTAAAGGACTTGTCTGCTAAATGAACAAAGTAACTCACAGACTGAGGATTAAGTAAGAGATTGGGATAAGTTTGGAAACTCGGATTAACTTATATGATGTATCGTCCTCATGAATTATGAACCACAAATCAACTATGTCAGCATTTCCTGGTATACTTGAAACATGGAAATGAAATAAAGACCATTAGAATATTTGTTTGTCTCCTTAAGATCTATTCAGTGATGACTCAGAAGATAATTTGTGGATAAGAATATTTGTATTAAAGAGTAAATACCATGGAATGTTAATGAATTGACAAGTTAATAAGTATTGGTTATGGGAGCTATTCATCTGGAGTTGTTCGATAATCGGATTAATCGTCATAGATTGTAAAGATTCCGAATACCTTCAGATTTCGTAGAGCTTTAGAAAAGTGTCCGAATAAGATTGATCCCGATAAATCATATCATGAATAACTGATGATTCTGTCAGTTAATGAACTTTTCAAACAGTGATTCTAACTTCAGACATTCTATCGGTAAACTGAAGATTCGTATTTCTCTACCCGATAAGATTATCCAATATCTCTAAATAATATCCATAAACTCTGGTGTGTTCCCTACTCACATGAATATTTTATCTGATTTTCGATTTGAATTCTGATCTGATACTTGACATGGATTCTGATCTAATATCTGACATGGATTCTGATCTGATACTTGACTTGGATTTTGATCTGATACTTGATCTGGATTTTGATATGAAACTTGACCTGATTTATGTTTTGATTTTTGATATATTCGTTTACGGACGGACATATTTTACTTGGGGGTAATGTTGAAAGAAGTACACCTGGAGGCTCCTCGACTGTGTGCTCAGGGCCTTACTGGACTTGACGGTGGGTGTATGGTTCTGGGGAATCTACACATTTTGGACTTGACGAATGGGGTATATATATTTATATATGTTTTAAAAAGATCTGAAAAGTTACATGATTTTTGGGAATACACTAGAAAACCTATTCTAATCTCCTGAACCTAAACATCCCAAATATTTTCCATCAGAACTGAATACTATCTGTTAATACTTGAAATATCATGAGACCTCAGCTCAGCTAAAGAAATCTGTAGATATCTGAACCAAAAAGAGAATATATGTTTATCTGTATATGCACGTTCTTCAGCATCATCTGGTAGTTATGTATTACTGAGCTTTCCGAAGCTCACTCTGCTACTCACCTTTTCAGGTTAAAAGAATCGTACCAGTGCATCTATCGACATTAGTAAGGAAGATCTTCCGGCGTTGCTTGCAGAGTATGGTACATGTGATTAGGGGACATCTAATTGTATTTTGTTTTATATACGAGTCTGAAAATCTGTTTTATTTCGAATATTGATAACTTTTATTTTGTACTCATAAATGATTTTGAGTTTACAAGTTTTAAGAAAAGTTTTAAAATTTCCGTTATTTTTACAGTGGGTCGCTCCGGTGGCCCTAATGTGACAACGCATATCGGATCGGATTACCCATATCGGTCTGGGGGGTTACATAGGATTAGTATCTTTCCTTTCTAGAGTTTCCTACTTTAGAGAGATAATTTGTATATAAATATGTAATCTGTCCTATTGAAAAGAATAAGAAATTACAGAGAATTACTCTGATTTCTATAAAAATAAATATATGGGAAAAAAAACGTACTGGGGGAAGATACACAGCACGCCCCATCCTTGGTATAATCCAAGAAATGATATTAGCATCAATTTCCAGTGAAGCAAAATCAATCCACTGTTCAATAAGGGCCTAAAACGGAACACATGAAAGAAAAAAAGAAAACATCATATAGGGTAGCAAAGTAAAATCATAAAAAAATCTAATCGAAGTGACGAAAACAAATGAAAAATCTTACACGTTCGTAAAGAGACGAACCATACAGAGAATTATCAGCCTTCAAGCGAGTAACTAAAGCAACAATAAAGGACCAATAAGTTTTAAGAGGATCATTTGAAGATCTCTGGTGAAGATTAAGGGAGTAATGAGTTCAAACCATATCGAGCGATGGCATTGCTTTCAAAAATGGGGCCATCAGGTGTTTCCAGCACAGGAACCTAAAAACCAGCATGTATTTTTCGTTTCAAAATACTAAAATCAATATATAAAACAGCATATCCTTGAACATCAACATCATTGCATATACATATACCTTCCCGATAGGGGTCATCTTGAGAAATTCAGGTGTTTTATTTGAGACACCCATCTCGAAATTGTCAGCAAGTTTGACATCTATACCACTGTACTCTGCGACAATGAGAGTCTTGAATGAATTCTTATGGGTCTTCTTAGCATGCAAGATCTACAAAATAGGTCAAACAAATGTGTTATTGAGGAAAGTAAAATGGTTCACAATTCAAAGCACGAACCAAGTCCAACAATTATTCGAATGACTATAAAGGAAAAGCTTGAAGCAAGTCAGAAATTCTTGCCAGTCGAATCAGAGTGAAAAAATTTATAACAGTGTGGTTTTACTTCTATAAGAAATCATACTGTTAGAACTGAGAGTACTTGTCCCGAATTATTTAAATTTTTTATCCAGATACAATATTTTCTCGTTACAACTTGATTTTAGCAAAATAGGAAGCAGCAAAACCAACAATAAAAATGATTTAAATTCCCAAACACACAGAACACCTGATAAGAAAGATTCAAAGTGAAGATTATGCTAGTCTAATGCTCACTCCAGAAATCTCAAAAAATATATCATAAGAAACGAAGTGCATCGAAAAGAATACTGATTACAACGATCTAATTGAAGAAGAAATTAACTCACTAGAGCCATAGCTTAACAAAGAAAGCGTTTAACACTCCGAGATTAGATCTGAAACAGAGAAAACAAAGGCCAGTTAAGTTAAAACAAATAAGTTTAATAGATAAACCCGGATCATTTTAACAGATACTTCAAGTACGAAATTACCTTTCCTTAATCTAAATATGTCAACCAAATTTAGTGTAAATTAGGTATACCCCGATGAAGAACCTTTCTACCCAGAGCGAGGGAGAGAGTAGAGACTTGAGTGAGACAGTCCTGCAAAATTAGGGTTTTAAGTCAAATTGTCTGAGATCGATGAGTTGACGATTAGAATTATATTTTGTTTTTTTATTAACATAATATACGTTTTAAAAAATAATTATTAATCAATTAATTTTAAAAGCTCACATATCTAGTATTTATAATATTGTAACTTAAAACGTAAAAAAATATTAATTCTTTTAACATCCCATGATTCATATACAAATAGAATTATATACAAATAGAATTATATTAAATTAGAGGATTATAGTGGAGTTGAATGATGTATGAGATATCGACTAGGAATTCTAATCGGGGATTGTCTCAGGAAAAGCGGGCTAATATACGGTTAATATACGGTGTTACTGGATACATTATAATATATTTAACAAATTCCGTTTAGCGCTACCTGAAATATCGAGTAATAACAATGTTGTAGGTGGAAATCATGAAGAAAATATTAAAAAATTTGGCAACCGGCAAACTTAGCTTGTCGGTTTGTGTCGATACAAATTAAAAATGTATCGACCCATAGCAATATAACAGGTAAAAATATGATAAAACCGGTGTCATTACGATAAAACCAGTAAAGCGCTACCGGATATATTGAAAGTGTCGATAAATTAATATAAGTGTCGACACTTTTGTAATTTAAAATAGAAGAAGTTATAGCGCCTAAAAGGTGTCGATACTTTATAAAAATGTGTCGATCCATAGCAATATAACAGGTAATAATATGACAAAACATGTCTCTAAATGATAAAACCGGTAAAAAACTATCGGATATATTGAAAGTGTCGATAAATTAATATAAGTATCAACACTTTTGTAATTTAAAAGAGAAGAAGTTATAGCGCCTGAAAAGTGCCGATACTTTATACAAATGTATCGATCCATAGTAATATATCCGGTAATAATATGACAAAAGAGGTCTCGAAATGATAAAATCGGTAAAAATATATCGGATATATTGAAAGTGTTGATAAATTAATATAAGTATCGACACTTTCATAATTTAAAAGAGAAGAAATTATAGCGCCTAAAAAGTGTCGATATTTTAAGAAAATGTATCGATCCATAACAATATAATAGGTAAAAATATGATAAAACCGGTATCGAAATGACAAAACCGGTAAAACGCTATCGGTTATGTTGAAAGTGTCGGTACTTTAATAAGTACGCGTAAACAAGTATCGACACTTTAAGATAAATAGGTAAATATCCTCTCGAAAGTATCGACAATTATGTAATTGTATCGATTAAATATAAATAACATATCCGGTGTAAAATATAAAGGCATAGCTAAATTTCTTCTGAAAATATATAGAGTTTTTTAAATCGAAGCGTAATTGTTGTTGCATTTCAGAAGGCGTTTCTACGTTGAAGTTTGTTTTGTTTGTTGCTGCATTTCAAATCGAAAGGTGTGTTGTTGAAACCCTAGTTTTTTAATATTACAGTAATTAGGGTTTTTATGTGTTGTTGTTTGGGGTTTTCGAAGTAAAGAAGCATTTGAGACCGATTACATGTAGAAAGTGATCTTCTAGGTAGATGATAAATATCGATACTTTTATTTAATATTATAGGTAGAAAATGATATTATAAGTTGTATAAATGTGCCGATACTTTGAGTATTAAGTGTTCCCATTCGTTTGAAGGAAATAGGGAGGTTTTGGGACCGATTATTATATAATATTATAGGTAGAAAATAAATATGGATACCTGTATATAATATTATAGGTAGAAAATGATATTTGAGGTTTGTATAAATGTGTCGACACTTGTTGTAGTGGCCATTCAAATTCTATTGAAGACCAACCGTTTTACCACAAGAGTGATTATCGATTTTTGTATACAAGTATTTGATTTGATTTGCGTAAACTGATATATGAAGGAAAAAAGAAGTCAATGGGTGGAAAGCAACCAAAGGGTGGATATATGTATTTCTAGTAATTATCAATTTCTTTTTGTTATTATTGTTGAAATGGTAATTGGATTAAAGTATTTAGGGACTTTAAATTGATTACAAATTTTAAATGTTGACAGTATGGACGAATGCAAAAGGATGAAGGAAGATGGCACACACAGCAGTTGGGTATGTAAAATGAAATTGATATTGAGTATTATTTAGCGTTAATGTATTGATTAAGAAATGTTTATGCTTAATATTAGGTGAAAAAGGATGTGAGGGTGAAATGGAATTCGATGAGTGATGCTCAAAAGGAACCTTACATCACACTGTCAAGGAATGATAGTAAAAAATACAAAGAACGGAGGAAAGCACATGAAAAGAATGTATTCATTAAACTTGTAAATACGTTGATACAAGATATATAAGAACAATAACATTATATATTGTTAAAAAATGTAGGATGTGTCGACAAGGTGCATCATAAAAATGGTGTATTCATTAATTAAACACCTTAAAAAGAATGATCAGTTGAATGTGTTTAGTGAAATGAGGTTTGGATCATTGATAGGAGTAAAGGATCAACCAATTCGAAGGGAATTGTGTCGATCCTAGATGGAGCAATTTGATGTCAAACAATGTATTGCTAAATATGCCGATTATTCATTCCCTCTGGGGGTATCGACTGCTGCAGCCGTCTTGGGGGTACAAAACAAAGGCAAAAGTGTCCATAATGTGTTTTCCAAACAAAACAAATTCACAAATAAGTGTCGACACATTTATATCAAGTGTCGATCCCAAAAACATCGAAACCCGTAACTATAATGTAATAGGTCACTTTACAATGTAACCGGTTTAAATTTACAGGTTTTATGAGAAAATATGTCTACAATATGTGTCGACACTTTATTCATTTATGTCGATACATGTTATCCAGAATGTATTTCCAAACCAAGTGCACGAACAAAGTGTCGATACATTTATAAAAAGTGTCGATACATTTATAAAAAGTGTCGATCCCAAAAACATCGAAATTCGTAATTATAATGTAATAGGTAAAATAAAAATGTAACCGGTCTAAATATATCGGTTTATGAGAAAAGAGGTATTCATAAAGTATCGACACTTTATAAATTTGTACCGATACTTTGTGTCCATAATGTGTTTTCCAAACAAAACAAGTTCATTAATAAGTGTCGACACATTTATATCAAGTGTCGATCCAAAAAACATCGAAACTCGTAACTATAATGTAATAGGTCACTTTACAATGTAACCAGTTTAAATTTACCGGTTTTATGAGAAAATAGGTCTACAATATGTGTCGACACTTTATTCATTTGTGTCGATACATGTTGTCCAGAATGTATTTCCAAACCAAGTGCATGAACAAAGTGTCGATACATTTATAAAAAGTGTCGATCCTACAAACATCGAAACACATAATTATAATGTAATCGGTAACATAACAATGTAACCGGTCTAAATATACTGGTTATTTAAAAAAAAGGTATACATAATGTATCGATACTTTATACATTTGTGTCGACACTTTATGTCCATAATAAATTTTCCAAACAAGTTCACGAAAAATTATCGATACATTTAGAAAAAGTGTCGATCCTAAAAACATCGAAACCTGTAATTATAATGTAATAGGTCACTTTACAATGTAACCGGTTTAAATTTATCGGTTTTATGAGAAAATAGGTCTACAGAATGTATCGACACTTTTTAAATTAATCGATACTTTTGAAAATTACGCGTGTTTTTTCTTATATATACAAAACCCAAAACGAAAAACCCTAAAGGCAGAAAACTATTCCACTCCGACGGTGATGACCTTCAAATGGAGCCCCAGCGAATCAACATTGAAGAAAATCGAAAGCGACCAGTAAGTATCAATGTATTCATGTAATTGTTCTTGAAATGGTAATTGGATTCAAGTGTTTAAGATCTTTTAATTCATTATAAATTTCAAATCTCTACAGTCTGACTGATTGCAAAATAATAAAGGAAGCTCATAATCATGTTGACTGTATAGCCAATAAAATACCCTTTCAGGGTCCAAATGATAAGCTATGAATTAGAAAGACAAGCTTTCTTTTGAGGGTTTAGGGACTGAATCCCTACAACATAAGGAGTACATGATTGAACATTACATATAATAGTTGTATTCAGTTGTTGAAGAATTGTTTTTAATTTTATACGAATATAGTTGTAATGTTCAAACATGATTGAATGATGTGGTTAATTTGCAATAACAATAGGTTGTTGTACATGTTTCCTATACATAGTAGGAGTCATGTTGATACTTAGGATATATGGAGATCGTTGTCTGCATTATTCCAAATGTCTCTAACATCATGTGCGGGACTGAATGACCAGTCCATTTCATCTTCAAAAAAATCAGTTGAAGTAGGCTGCGTGCTTGTATTCAAACCCAGCTTGACTTGAGGACATGTTAGTTTGTTATGTCCCTCACCGTTGTAGAACCCACATCGCCTAATTTTATTCTCGACATTGTTCTTTGTTACTTCTTTTCGCTTGTGTTGTTTTCGTTAAAGGTCGTGAACGATGTTTAATACACTGCTCTGATTGACTGAATCATTCAAACCAAACGAGTTCTCAAATTCTTCTATTAATATTTTCATCTCATCTCTTGCGGTTTTGAAAGACGCGTCTGTCTTTAATGCAACATATCATAACATACTTGTTGTTGCATGTAGAGAAGCAAACCTTGCCATTTGCATTATTTCTGGAGGCACATTAAAATCAACAAAACTGGGTGCAGAAGCCTTCGGATCCTTAGTCCACCTAATTTGAATCAAAGACCCGGGCAAATATGTGTAATCCAAATGCTTCAAAACGTGAAGTTGATGGCGACATGGAAGTCCAACTGTCTCGATTTTTTTGCATGAGCAATTTAGGGTTTCAGCACGAGAATCAAAACTAATTTCAAATGTCATATTTTTTCTTTGTATTTTTTCAAATAAAAATATTGGCATTCATCTGATAATGACTCAATCTCTTCCTGAATCCGGTACAATGTCTCCCGTTGAAGTTCTTCTTGGAACGCACGAAAAGATTCGCGCATATAAATCTCAGAAGCATGACTTTCAAATTCAACCAGTTTTGTGATCAGGAAGGGCTTCGTCTGGGAACTTAAGTAATCCGCTTTCAACTCGTTCAGACGCATTCTACTAATTCCATCTTCAATTACACGAACAACATCTAAATATGTCTTCTTGTGTTTCAATGCAATTGCGAGTGAAGCATTCATAGACTCGTACCTTTGTGTTGAGCGAATATTAGCAAAGAAAGGGCCGGTTAGATATGCTTGTG
The DNA here is from genome assembly GCF_006381635.1 of Hibiscus syriacus. Classification (NCBI taxonomy): domain Eukaryota; kingdom Viridiplantae; phylum Streptophyta; class Magnoliopsida; order Malvales; family Malvaceae; genus Hibiscus; species Hibiscus syriacus. The sequence continues at coordinate 5,359,866 of NW_024062795.1, forward strand.
TCCATAAGTGTCGAGTATTTCCCTTCTCAATCACCAATGGATGTTTTTCGACGTTGAACTTTGAAACAACTGAACGCCATTGAATATCAAATTCGTCGGTTGTCCACCAGGAAACCATGCATTTTGAGAATGCCGCTGTAAATTTTGGGTCACTAATGTTAGCTTGTGCATTGCGAGAAATATGCCAAGAACATAATCTGTGCTTAGCATTAGGGATAACAGATTTGATAGCCCTCTGCATTGCCCTATCCCCATCGGTGACAACTGAAATAGGCGATTTGTTCATCATGGCTTCTAAAAAATTCTGTAGCACCCACTCTAAAGATTGGGACGTCTCGTCAGCGATTATGGCAGTAGCAAACACAATTGTGTTATGGTGATGATTGACACCGACAATAGGCATAATTGGTCGACCATACAAATTATCTTTGTACGTTGTGTCAAACGCAATTACATCACCGAAGCATATGTAATCTGATCTCGATGTAGAATCTGACCAAATAAGATTATGCAACGCCCCTGATTCGTCTACCGAGTATGTCACAAAAAACCCGGGATCATCATGTTTCTTATAATCAAAGTAAGCAATAAGCGCATTCACATCCCCATCGACGATTTCCTTTGCTTTGCCTCTTTGAAGTGCATTGTAGAGGTCTTTATGTGTAAATCCAACATTATGATAGCCCCATGCCTGCTGCGTTAAATAGTTCATTACTTGTGACGTGCCAACACCGACCTCTTTCAATGTTGTTGCCTCATCGATATCAGCCTTACTTACAGCTCTATTAGAACACATAAATGGTGTCATAGCAGGTGTGTACAATGCATGATTATGTTTCTGATAAGACTTACTTATAACCCACTGATTGTTTGTATTTGTTGTTGTAACTACGATTCTAGCCTTGCATCCTGTTCTTGTGATTGGCGTATGAGCACGTTGACGATCAACAGTATTGACTTTTGATACTCGAAACCCTTCTTTGGAACAACAAAATTCTCGTGTCTTCACATTCCCTTCCATGTCAAGCCGTGTTGTTCCCCGACGTGCACTAAACTCATGTTCCCGTGCGAATTCCTTGTAAAAGTACCAAGCTTGATCACGTGAAGAGAAGAGCTTACCAACTAATATGTCAGATTCATCAACATTATGTACTTTATTGCATTCCTCGGTTGGCTTAACATTGTCTGCATCAGTATGATCCATGGTAAAAATTTTGTTGTGCAATTTCAGTAGTCCCAACAGGAGTTGATAGAGATGTACGTAAGTAAAGGTTCATTGAACAACATGTTTCAGTGGTGCTTTCAATAGGATGTAGTATTGGTAGTGGTGGTAGTTAAAGGGTGGGTAAAATAACTTTAAAGTAATAGGTAAAATTACAATGTAGGTGGTAAAATTAGACTATTTTAATGACAAATGATATAATGTAATAGGTAAATTGACAATGTAACCAATACACATAAACCGTTTAATTATAAAACAGGTTAACATAAAGTATCGACACTATTAGATTTTGTGTCGATAAATATAATGTAATAGGTAAATTTTCAATGTAACCGGTAGAAATATATCGGGTTCATGAGAGAATAGGTCAACATAAAGTATCGACACTTTATTTAATTTGTGTCGATACATTTTTTCAAAATGAATGGCAAACGAGGTGTACGCATAAAGTGTCGATATATTTTTAAAAAGTATCGATCCTCGAAACATCGAAATCGATAATTATTATGTAACAGATAAATTTACAATGTAACCGGTTAAAATATATCGGTTAATTAGCAAATAGGTCTACATTATGTATCGACACTCGTTAAATATGTGTCGATACTTTTTTCCAAAATAAAGCACAAACGAGTTGCACGCATAAAATGTCGATACATTTAAAATTGTATCGATCCTGAAAACATCAAAACCGATATTTATAATGTAATATGTCAATTTATATTGTAACCGGGTTAAATTTACCGTTTTTATGAGAAAATAGATCAATATAAGCGCTACCTATTACATTATATAAGCGCTACCTAATTTGTTATTGTACTTGATAATATTTCCAGTTAAATGCATATTTTATTATATAAGCGCTACCTACTACATTATCTAAGCGCTACCTAATATGTTATTGTGCTTGATAATATTTTCGATTAAATTATATAACATAAATAATCTAAATTTTAACCGGTCACTTGTTTAACCGGTCACGCCGTTTTTAGACGCCGCACAGCAGAAGTTCTCGTCTAACCGTAATATTATCAAACTACAAATTTAAAATTTTAGTTTGAACGATCCAAACCACAAAGGATTTTATATTTTAGATACGATATAGTTTAAATTCTATGGGAGCCCAAATACGTTGATGAAAACGCTAATATTTGCAAATTGAACGTCATTTTGGGTATAAAAGAATTAATTTTAAATGAATAAAGTTATATTTATATTCATTTATTTATTTTTTAAAAGATTTATGTTTATTTAAATTTTTAGTATTACATTTATGTTTATTTAATATTCACTAACATATTTTTTAGTGTTCATGAAATATTAATTTAATGTTCACAAACATATTTATTTATATAACTAACACTCTCTTTTTACTATTTCATTTACAAGTTAAATAAAAATAATGAAACTGTGCCACTTAGTCTTTAAGTTTCATAGGCTTTACAATTTTAAATTCAAAATTCATCTTATATTCAAATTAGTCTCTATCTTCACCAATATTTTAAATGTAAAAAAAATAGTAAACGAGTCTCTAAACAAACTTATAAACGAATCAATAAACAAACTTATTCGTTGACAAAAATAAACCGAACATACATATGTTCATGTTCATTCGCTTATTAAATGAACACAAAAACTTTGTTCATACAAATAAACATACATAAATGAACATTATACAAACTGTTGACAAACAAATTCTCAAACACTATGTTCATTTACACCTCTAATAATAATAGTTAGCGCATGAAAATGAAAAGGTAAATATGTATTTTTGTACCTAAATTTGATTTTAAGGTATCATTTGTATCTAAACCTTTTGTGGTGTCTAATTAAGTATCTAAAATTGACTTTGAGTTTCAGTTTAATACATATTTTTTTATTAAAGAATATCAATTTTATTTTTTAATCAAAATTAAAATTTAAGATAAATAATTTATTTGAACAATGAAATTAAATTTAGATATCATTTTAAATATAAAAGCCAATTTCATATATCTAACTGGACAAAATAAATTTAGTATTAAATTGAACTTTGAGGTTAAATTTAGATACAAAATTGCACCTTCAATTCAACTATCAAAATGTATACTTATCCGAAGCGAAAATTGCAGTGGTGGTTTTTTGGAATGAAAGACGTGGTCTCATTTCCAGCTTTTTTCCACTTAGCCGCCTCCCGCCTATTTTAGTTGCCTTTTCTGTAAATCTTCAAAGGTTGTGGCTCTTCAGCAATTTGCCAAAGGTAAAGGAAAACTAAGGAGGAGGAATAAGAAGATATCAAATATGGCCGCAACAGCCAACTCCGCCACCATTCCTCTTCTCTTGCCTTACAAAATGGGGAATTTTAACCTCTCTCACAGGTTTGTTTCTTTTACACACAAATTATTCTTAATCTTACAGCAACAAATTACGACTGCTGTTTTAGTTTATCTTCATATTGAAATCATGCTTTCGTGATCTGGAATTCTGGCTTGATGAATTTTTGTATTTAATTGTCACTCTTTCTTTTCTTGCGTTGATTCTTCGGTTTGAAAATCTTAGTAATATAGTGAAGATTTGAGTCATTTTTTGGGTAACTAAAGGGGGTGGGGGGGAACTACCTATCTATACTAAGCTGGCTGCTTCTTCTGCCCTAATATATTCTCTCTTATGCCTGGTGGGGGCGGTATTCTCTCTGGCATCCGGCCGTCTCCTGCGCGTGCCATTCTGGCCAAAACATCCGCTAGTCGATTTCCTTCACGGTGTATCAAAATATAGTGAAGATTTGTCTCAATTGACGAACGCGTTGCTGCTGAATTTTAAACAGAAGTATCAGATTGATCAAATTTGCTTCTATTCCCTGTACTCTTTGCAGATTTATAGTTTAATCCCTCTACTCTTTGATTTGAAAATTGAAGTCCGCAATTAGTTCACATTAATGATACTAATCTAGTTAACAGAACTCGTTTTTCATAATCGAACTTCAATTTTTAAATCGAAGATTAAATTTCAAATACGCGAAAAATACAAAGACTCCAAGCATAACTTTGATCTCTTAAATATGTGCCGACAAAACACTCCTCTATATATAATTAAACATTAAAATATTAATATTTGTGGATACAAAATTGTGGTCCCTTATTTGTCCATAGCTTAGGCAACCAATGCATAGATTTTTGTTGTTGTTGAACTTCTCCTGTTTTTCACCCACATAATTGCGTGTGTATACAGGAACGAAGCAATGTGTAATAAAAAAGGTCATTTACCCCTAAAACTTTTAGATTTAATTATTTTTAAGCCCCTTCTAATTTTAGTTAGATAATTAAGTATTGTTTCTTTAATTTTTTGATTAATTGATTTTTAACTCCTCTTAATTTTAAAATTAGGCAAATTAAATCTTCACCCCTATATTTATTTGATACAATTTCTTTATAGGTCTCTCTTAATTTTGAAACTATACAAATTAAGTCTCGACCTACTGTTTTTTGGGCTTAAATGCTTTGCAAGTCCCTTTTCATTTTAAAACTAAACAAGTAGATCCCAACTCCAATTTTAATTTTAAATTGATGGTTTAATAATTATACTCTAATAATTATCTTATTCCTATTTATCTCCGAAAATTTTATCCTGACTCTATCATGTGTATATATATAATGTTTTCTTTAAAAATATTGAAATTAATGATACAGGGTTGTTTTAGCACCATTGACAAGAAGCAGGTCTTACAACAATATTCCACAGCCACATGCTATCTTATACTACTCTCAGCGTTCATCCAATGGTGGATTTCTCATTGCTGAAGCCACTGGTGTTTCCAATACAGCACAGGGGTAATGTTTTCTCCGTTTCCTTACTCTATCCATTTATCTATGATCTATCTATATTCTATACATAAAACAAGCATTTATCGAGTCAAGTGATAAAAAAATAATTTAATGTCTTTTATGTAAGATTTTGTGTGTGAAAATTATAGATGGACAAAACAACATTATGAGAGTGTGACCACTCATTTGGAGATTCAGTCTAATTTAATTTTAATTTTAGTTGGTATCTAATATGAATATCGAACATGGAGAGTCTTATACAAATTATGTATATATAAATGTGAATATATATATATATATATATGATCGTTGCTTGATGATATTAGTGATCATACTGGATTTGAAGGTACCCAGATACACCTGGAATCTGGACAAAAGAGCAAGTGGAAGCTTGGAAACCAATTGTGGAAGGTGTTCACGACGAGGGAGGCATCTTTTTTTGTCAACTTTGGCATGTCGGCCGCGCCTCTAGTTATGGTATCATATATGTAGCTTAATTTATTTCTTTTTCCTTTTTTAGAAACTTTTGTCTTTTCTTAAGATAAAATTTTCAACCAAAAAAAATTATTGATTATTAGATGATATAATAGAATTAGATATTAGATTTATTAAAGTAAATTAAATTAGAGGTTCGAATTATGAAGTTATAAATGAAGCAAACTAAATTTAACGCATTATCTTTTATTGTGTTCTTATAATATTCTATTCGAATTAGTTAATCCATTAATTCAATGCCTGAAATTATACTTAAAAAATAAACTTTAAATGAAATATGTAGTGTTTTAAAAAGGGATAGATTTTTTTAACCAAAAATGGACGAGTTAAATACTTTTTAGGATTTTTCTTTTTAATACATCTAAAATAAATATAAGGCAGTATCTGTTCAAATACTCTCAACTAATTAATTATGAATGCTTATACCCCTGTCGATGTAACTCGTGACCTCTGAAGAATGATGAGTCTCTCAACCATCGAGGTGAATTGGTTCATCCACTTTTTAGATATTAAAAGTAAGAGAAAAGGGAAGATTCCCCTAATAGCTGCCTGTGCGCCGTGAACCATGGGCTATAGTTGCCTTTTTCTGTGGGGCAATGCACAATATAAAGCATCCGACCGCACGTCTACCTACTACGGCACTTCATTTGAGCCTGGCCTAGTCAAGAGACAGGGAAATAAAGATAACATATGGAATTGCAATTCATATAGAAACATATGTGAGTGAATAGATGTTTGATGGCCCTTTAATAAGATTTTGGGTTTAAATAAGATTTGACGGAGTTCAATTTCAGATACAACCAAAACCTATATATATATATATGATTATCGAACACCAAAAATCATGAGGTAAACTAGCTCATCCTATAGTATAGTGTATATACTATATACCACAACGCTTAGAATTGTTTCATTCAGGTGAAGAATTGAAGATACAGAACCCAATTCATTAAAATGACTTTACTAAAAGAAAACAGAGTTTCTTATACCTTGTACGTAATTTTCTATCACAGCTTTTCAGCCTAATGGTAAAGCTCCGGTCTCTTGTACTGATAAAGGAGTGACACCAGGCCTTGATGGCATGGATTGGTCACCACCTCGTCGGCTTAGAACCGATGAAATCCCCGGCGTTGTCAACGACTTCAGGCTGGCGGCCCGAAATGCCATCGAAGCGGGTGAGAATACACATGATGCTTTAAGCTTTGAGTTACTGAACATTGATTATTGAAATTAAAAGTTCCAATATTAATTAAGCAGGATTTGATGGAGTTGAGATCCATGGTGCAAATGGTTACTTACTTGATCAGTTCATGAAAGACCAAGTAAATGACAGAACAGATGAGTATGGCGGAAGCTTGGAGAACCGGTGCCAGTTTCCGCTCGAGATCGTCGAAGCAGTGGTGAACGAAATTGGACCAGACAGGGTCGGAATGAGACTATCACCTTATGCTAGCTACATGGAAGCTAGCGAATCAACCCCCGAAGAACTAGGTGTTTACATGGCGAATGCAGTTAATGAATTCGGCATCATTTATCTGCACGTTATCGAGCCACAGATGATTAAAATAAACGACAAGTACGAAACTCCTCATAGTCTTCTCCCAATGAGGAAGGCCTTTAAGGGCACTTTCATTGCTGCAGGAGGGTACAATAGAGATGATGGTAACATGGCTATTGCTGATAATTACTCAGATTTGGTTGCCTTTGGGAGGTTGTTCTTGGCTAATCCGGATTTGCCGAGACGATTTGAGCTTGATGCTTCTCTTAATATGTACAATCGGAACACTTTTTACATCCCGGATCCAGTCGTCGGATACACCGATTATCCATTCCTTGAAGATTCTTCATAGTAAAAATGTTGTTCTTGTTTGCATGTAATACGAAGAATGTATTGAAGTATAAGTTGAAAGAATTGTACAAACAAGTCAAGTCGGGATGTGGGATACCTTTGATTGCGACTTTGCGGAAGTTTGTCTTCATGTTAGAGTACAGCCTCTTCCAGTCATCCAGTACCATCTTACTTGGAGGCAGCAAATCGAGAGGATTCTTAGGTTTCGGCTTTGGTGCCTCTTCCTCCTCCGCAGCCTCTGCTCTGGGCTTTGCAGGCTCCTTCTCGGTTTCTTTCTTGGCTTCTTTCTTTGGTTCATCCTTGACCTTTGATTTAGCTTCTTTTGGCAGCAATGGCTTCTTAGAAGGAATGGGTAATGCAGATTCTGTCTGCTTGACCTCGCCCATAATCTTTTTAAAATTCGGTTGATTAACCATTGTCCAGTAGTACCTCTCGACATGAGGAAATTCCGAGGTAAAACTCTTGGTCATCAAACAGGTAAAACCCAAAAAAAGGTTCATTCTCATAACAATATCAGCAAGGGTCACAGAATGTCCGACCAGGTACGTGTTGTCAGCGAGATGAGTGTTTAGAGCACCCAATGCTCTCTTCAACGCAGCAATTGTTGCTTCCTCGGCCTACACGCAAGGCCATCCATAGAAGTTAAAGGATTAAGGATGGTAAAACCAAACGAAATAATACTAAGATCAGAAGAACCGGGAATCATCAATCTTTTTTCATTATAGACAAGAATATCTAGTTTTCAATGCCATACTTATTTCATAACAATGAAATTGCAATTAACTTTTAAAACCGAGCATTGAAGAAACATATTTACAATTTAATAAACGAAAAAGGGACCAATTATATGAGAAAGCCGAGACAGAATAACATTCGCTTAACATATTCAACAAAATTTTAACTGATAGGTAAGCAGAGAATGAGGGATGAAAATAAATATATGGGAGAAAAAACGTACTGGGGGAAGATACACAGCACGCCCCATCCTTGGTCTAATCCAAGAAATGATATTAGCATCAATTTCCAGTGAAGCAAAATCAATCCTTTGTTCAATAAGGGCCTAAAAAAATCCACATGAAAGAAATAAAACATCATATAGGGTAGCAAAGTAAAATCATAAAAAAAATCTAATCGAAGTGCCGAAAACAAGTGAAAAATCTTACACATTCGTAAAGAGACGAACCATACAGAGAATTATCAGCCTTCAAGCGAGTAACTAAAGCAACAATAAAAAGACCAATTAGTTTTAAGAGGATCATTTGAAGACCTCTGGTGAAGATTAAGGGAGTAATGAGTTCAAACCATATCGAGCAATGGCGTTGCTTTCAAAAATGGGACCATCAGGTGTTTCCAACACAGGAACTTAAAAAACCAGCATGTTTGACATCTTGAGAAATTCGGGTGTTTTATTTGAGAAGCCCTTCTCGAAATTGTCAGCAAGTTTGACATCTATACCACTGTACTCTGCGGCAATGAGAATCTTGAATGAATTCTTATTGGTCTTCACAGCATGCAAGATCTACAAAATAGGTCAAACAAATGTGTTATTGAGGAAAGTAAAATGGTTCACAATTCAAAGCACGAACCGAGTCCAACAATTACTCGAATGACTATAAAGGAAAAGCTTGAAGCAAGTCAGAAATTCATTGCCAGTCGAATCAGAATGAAAAAATATATAACAGTGTGGTTTTACTTCTATAAGAAATCATGCTGTTAGAACTGATAGTACTTGTCCCGAATTATTCAAAATTTTTATCCAGATACGATATTTTCTCGTTACAACTTGATTTTAGCAAAATAGCAAACAGCAAAAACAACAAAAAAAGGATTTAAATTCCCAAACACACAGAATACCTGATAAGAAAGATGCAAAGTAAAGATTATGCTAGTCTAATGCTCACTCAAGAAATCTCAAAAAATATATCATAAGAAACGAAGTGCATCGAAAAAAATACTGGTTACAACGATCTAATTGAAGAAGAAATGAACTCACAAGAGCCATAGCTTAACGAAGAAAACGTTTAACACTCCGAGATTAGATCTGAAACAGAGAAAACAAAGGCGAGTTCAGTTAAAACAAAGAAATTCGATAGATAAACCCGGATCATTTTAACAGATACTTGAATATGCCAACCAAATTTAGTGCAAATTAAGTATACCCCGATGAAGAACCTTTCTACCCAGAGTGAGGGAGCTAGTAGAGACATGAGTAAGACAGTCCTGCAAAATTAGGGTTTTAAGTCAAATTGTCATATATTTTATTTTTTATTAACATAATAAACGTTTAAAAATAATTATTAATTAATTGATTTAAAAGTTCACATATTTAGTATATTATAATGTTCGAACTTAAAACTTCAAAAAAAAAATATTAATTCTTTTAACATCCTTAATTCATATACAAATAGAATTATATTAAATTAGAGGATTATAGTGGAGTTGAATGATGTATGAGATATTGATTAGGTGGTCTAACCGTAATATTATCGAACTACAAATTTAAAATTTTAGTATGAACGATCCTAACCACAAAGGATTTTATATTTTAGATACGGTATAGTTTAAATTCTATGGGAGCCCAAATACGTTGATGAAAACGCTAATATTTGCAAATTGCACAATATTTTAGGTATAAATAAATTAAATTTGAATGAATAAAATTATATTCATATTCGTTTGTTTATTTTTTAAAAGATTTATGTTTGATTTATGTTTGTTCTTTAATATTACGTTTATGTTTATTTAACATTCAATAACATGTTTTTTAGTGTTAATGAAATATTAATTTAATGTTCACAAACATATTCAATTAATGTTAGATAATTAACACTCTTTTTATTATTTCATTTGCAAGTCAAAGAAAAATAATGAAATTGTGCCACTTAGTCTTTAAGTTTCATAGGCTTTACAATTTTAAATTCAAAATTCATCTTATATTCAAATTAGTCTCTATCTTCACCAATATTTTAAATGTAAAAAAAATAGTAAACGAGTCTCTAAACAAACTTATAAATGAATCAATAAACAAACTTATTCGTTGACAAAAATAAACCGAACATACATATGTTCATGTTCATTCGCTTATTAAATGAACACAAAAACTTTGTTCATACAAATAAACATACATAAATGAACATTATACAAACTGTTGACAAACAAATTCTCAAACACTATGTTTATTTACACCTCTAGTAATAATAGTTAGCGCATGAAAATGAAAAGGTAAATATGTATTTTTGTACCCAAATTTGATTTTATGGTGTCATTTGTATCTAAACCTTTTGTGGTGTCTAATTAAGTATCTAAAATTGACTTTGAGTTTCAGTTTAATACATATTTTTTTATTAAAGAATATCAATTTTATTTTTTAATCAAAATTAAAAATTTAAGATAAATAATTTATTTGAACACTGAAATTAAATTTAGATATCACTTTAAATATAAAAGCCAATTTCATATATCTAACTGGACAAAATAAATTTAGTATTAAATTGAACTTTGAGGTTAAATTTAGATACAAAATTGCACCTTCAATTCAACTATCAAAATGTATATTTATCCAAAGCGAAAATTGTAGTGGTGGTTTTTTGGAATGAAAGACGTGGTCTCATTTCCAGCTTTTTTCCACTTAGCCGCCTCCCGCCTATTTTAGTTGCCTTTTCTGTAAATCTTCAAAGGTTGTGGCTCTTCAGCAATTTGCCAAAGGTAAAGGAAAACTAAGGAGGAGGAATAAGAAGATATCAAATATGGCCGCAACAGCCAACTCCGCCACCATTCCTCTTCTCTTGCCTTACAAAATGGGGAATTTTAACCTCTCTCACAGGTTTGTTTCTTTTACACACAAATTATTCTTAATCTTACAGCAACAAATTTCGACTGCTGTTTTAGTTTATCTTCATATTGAAATCATGCTTTCGTGATCTGGAATTCTGGCTTGATGAATTTTTGTGTTTAATTGTCACTCTTTCTTTTCTTGCGTTGATTCTTCAGTTTGAAAATCTTAGTAATATAGTGAAGATTTGAGTCATTTTTTGGGTAACTAAGGGGGGGGGGGGGGAACTACCTAATCTATACTAAGCTGGCTGCTTCTTCTGCTCTAATTGCTTCTCTTATGCCTGGTGGGGGCGTTATTTCTATGTGGCATCGGCCGTCTCCTGCGCGTGCCATTTTGGCCAAAATATCCGCTAGTCGATTTCCTTCACGGTGTATCAAAATATAGTGAAGATTTGTCTCAACTGACGAACGCGTTGCTGCTGAATTTCTTTATAGGTCTCTCTTAATTTTGAAACTATACAAATTAAGTCTCGACCTACTGTTTTTTGGGCTTAAATGCTTTCTAAGCCCCTTTTCATTTTTAAAATTAGACAAGTAGATCCCAACTCCAATTTTAATTTTAAATCGATGGTTTAATAATTAGACTCTAATAATTATCTTATTCCTATTTATCTCCGAAAATTTTATCCTGACTCTATCATGTGTATATATATAATGTTTTCTTTAAAAATATTAAAATTAATGATAAGGGTTGTTTTAGCACCATTGACAAGAAGCAGGTCTTACAACAATATTCCACAGCCACATGCTATCTTATACTACTCTCAGCGTTCATCCAATGGTGGATTTCTCATTGCTGAAGCCACTGGTGTTTCCAATACAGCACAGGGGTAATGTTTTCTCCGTTTCCTTCGTCTATCCATCTATCTATGATTTATCTATATTTTATACACAAAACGAGCATTTATCGAGTCAAATGATAAAAAATAATTTAATGTCTTTTATGTAAGATTTTGTGTGTGAAAATTATAGATAGACAAAACAACATTATGAGAGTGTTACCACTCATTTGGAGATTCAATCTAATTTAATTTTAATTTTAGTTGGTATCTAATATGAATATCGAACATTGAGAGTCTTATACAAATTATGTACATATGAATGTTTTTTTGAGCAAATATATATATATATATATATATATATATATATATGAATGTTTCTTGATGATATTAGTGGTCATACTGGATTTGAAGGTACCCAGATACACCTGGAATCTGGACAAAAGAGCAAGTGGAAGCTTGGAAACCAATTGTGGAAGGTGTTCACGACGAGAGAGGCATCTTTTTTTGTCAACTTTGGCATGTTGGCCGCGCCTCTAGTTATGGTATCATATATGTAGCTTAATTTATTTCTTACCTACCGCCATTTTCCTTTTTTAGAACCTTTTGTCTTTTCTTAAGATAAAATTCTCAACCAAATATTTTTTTATTGATTATTAGATGATACAATAGAACGAGATATTAGATTTATTAAAGTAAATTAGATTAGAGGTTTGAATTATGAAGTTATAAATGAAGCAAACTAAATTTAATGTATTATCTTTTATTGTGTTCTTATAATATTCGATTAGAATTAATTAATTCATTAGTTTAATGAGTGAAGTTATACTTAAAAAATAAACTTTAAATGAAATCTGTAGTGTTTTAAAGAGGGATAGATTTTTTTAACAAAAAATGGATGTGTTAAATACTTTTTAGGGTTTTCCTTTTTAACACATCTAAGGTAAATACAAGCCAGTATCTGTTCGAAGACTCTCAACTAATTAATTATGAATGCTTATACCCCTGTCGATGTTTGAACCCGTGACCTCTAAAGAATAATGAGTCACTTAACTATTGAGGTCAATTGCTTCATCCACTTTTTAGATATTAAAAGAAAGAGAAAAGGGAAGATTCCCCTAATAGCTGCCTGTGCCGTGAACCATGGGCTATAGTTGCCTTTTTCTGTGGGGCAATGCACAATATAAAGCATCCGACCGCACGTCTACCTACTACGGCACTTCATTTGAGCCTGGCCTAGTTAAGAGACAGGGAAATAAAGATAACATATGGAATTGCAATTCATATAGAAACATATGTGAGTGATTAGAGGTTTGATGTCCCTTTAATAAGATTTTGGGTTTAAATAAGATTTGACGGAGTTCAATTTCAGATACAACCAAAACCTATATATATATATATGATTATCGAACACCAAAACTCATGAAGTAAACTAGCTCATCCTATAGTATAGTGTATATACTATATACCACAATGCTTAGAATTGTTTCATTCAGGTGAAGAATTGAAGATACAGAACCCAATTCATTAAAATGACTTTACTAAAAGAAAACAGAGTTTCTTATACCTTGTACGTAATCTTCTATCACAGCTTTTCAGCCTAATGGTCAAGCTCCGGTCTCTTGTACTGATAAAGGAGTGACACCAGGCCTTGAAGGCATGGATTGGTCACCTCCTCGTCGGCTTAGAACCGATGAAATCCCCGGCATTGTCAATGACTTCAGGCTGGCGGCCCGAAATACCATCGAAGCGGGTGAGAATACACATGATGCTTTAAACTTTGAGTTACTGAACATTGATTATTGAAATTAAAAGTTCCAATATTAATTAAGCAGGATTTGATGGAGTTGAGATCCATGGTGCAAATGGTTACTTACTTGATCAATTCATGAAAGACCAAGTAAATGACAGAACAGATGAGTATGGCGGAAGCTTGGAGAACCGTTGCCGGTTTCCGCTCGAGATCGTCGAAGTAGTGGTTAACGAAATCGAACCAGACAGGATCGGAATGAGGCTATCACCTTATGCTAGCTACATGGAAGCTAGCGAATCAAACCCCGAAGAACTAGGTGTTTACATGGCGAATGCAGTTAATGAATTCGGCATCATTTATCCGCACGTTATCGAGCCACGGATGATTAAAATAAACGACAAGTACGAAACTCCTCATAGTCTTCTCCCAATGAGGAAGGCCTTTAAGGGCACTTTCATTGCTGCAGGAGGGTACAATAGAGATGATGGTAACATGGCTATTGCTGATAATTACTCAGATTTGGTTGCCTTTGGGAGGTTGTTCTTGGCTAATCCGGATTTGCCGAGACGATTTGAGCTCTTCTGGTCTATGATGTTACCAAGCCGACAACATTCGAAAATGTAAGCCGATGGCTGAAGGAACTCAGGGACCATGCGGATTAAAATATCGTGATTATGATGATCGGGAACAAGACTGATTTAAAGCATCTCCGGGCACGGAGGACAGTCAGCTTTGCGGAGAAAGAGGGACTTTCGTTTATCAAGACATCTGCACTAGAAGCAACGAATGTCGAGAAGGCTTTCCAGACCATTCTTTCCGAAATATACCGCATAATTAGTAAAAAATCTCTTTCTTCAGATGAACCGACGCCTGCGAGTATTAAAGAAGGGAAGACCATTGATGTTGGGACTTGGGCAGCCGACTCAAAAAAGGCTTGCTGCACATCATCCTGAACTTCATCTTCCTCGTAATGAAGTTGAGGGTTTTATTGTAGACTCCTTTTGTGACTGTCACAAACATTTGAACCATTCATGCATTACTGCATGTCAGTGGATGTTAATGATGATTTTGTTATGATTGCCAAGTGTTATTGATTGATTCGTTTTGTTTACCATACCTATTTACCCATGTCAATGGACAAATTCAAATATTTATGAATATCTTACAAATTTTATTATTGTGATTTCATATAATATTCGGATTTCTCAATTATTTTACATAACATGAGTACAAAATAAATGCAAATTCAGATAATCATGATGAGAATCAATTAATTAAACTTTCAAAAGATTCGGATTAAAATGTCTGAATTTTTTTATTTAAAAATATTTAATAGATTTGAATATCTGATGAATAATTAATTCTTGAATTCATATATTAATACTCAAATTTAATGAGTATAGATGGTAAACAAATTCAGCTGACCAACACAAGGATGACAATTCAAAAATATGAAATGCATGTTAAAATTATTATTTAATGTCGAATATTAAACACCTTAAAATGTCTATCCGTGTTATTTTTGCAGATTCCGACTTTGGATTATAAAAAAAAAATATATGTTTAATTCCATGATGATTTAAATTTTTTATATACATATTAAACTTTAAAATATATAATTTACTTTTACATATTTAGATATCTAATGGATAATAAATTCAACTCTGATTTGGATAGTAATATCTAAATATAAAATGGATTTGAATTTTTAAATAAATGTATAGATTAAGATAATTCACAAATTATAGATATCCGAATTGTCGTTCTTATCTGACACAGAAATCTATTTCAGTTCCATTTAAATTTAGCTTAGTTTAGAAATAGATACGCACATGGTAAGTAATCTAAACATAAGTTGCAAGTTATTAACAATCATCACAACTTGCGCTTAAAACAGAGGGTTCAAACAGCCAACACTTTACGTTTCCGAAAGGTTCATATGATATGCAACATGTTTATGGTCTCTCTAAAAAGAGTTAGATCGCTACATGGTCGACTAGCCACAGCAGTTGTTCTTCTGTTCAATCGACTGTCCTTTCATTTCGACGGTTCCGGTTGACCTGTCCTTTCATTTCGACGGTTCCGGTTGACCTGTTCGCAGCTGGTTGGCTACCCATTCTGAAAAGGTTTTGATAAGAAACCATATAGGTCAACTTCATTAAAAATGATATGAAAAACATAAATAAATGAATAAAGGTGGAGATTTAGACACAAACGAAAATGATTTTTCTTAGACAAACTAGGCCGGTGACTATTGAATCGAAAGAAAGAGTTAATTGCTCCGAAGTGCAAAGGGAAACTATTGGCCAGTGACAATGGTGACATCTTACTAATAGACAATTAACCAATTACTAGCAAACAGGTTAAGAAAAGGAACACATGGAAGAGTTGGAAGTCGTTTTACTTTTTCTTGATTTCACCAGCCATGGTTAAGAAAGCCTGCTCCACATTGATTGTATCTTTAGCACTCGTCTCCAGGAAAGGAATCCCGAGTTCATCAGCAAATGCCTGCAGTTCATTGAACAACAGAATCGCAAATTAATCACATTATGATGCCAAGGTAAATTATTTCAGCAGCAGCAGCTGGTTCCATCTGTTTACACAATTTGTCATCTTAACAATCAATATCCATTAGTTTCAAAAGGAAAGGAACATCTCTGGAAAATACGTGGATTAACTGATGATGAAACTTCAAACATTAAAAGTAACAGCACATTACCTTTGCTGTTTGCGTGTCGACATCCTTGTTCTCAACTAAATCACATTTGTTGCCAACCAGAAGCTTGCATACACTGTCATTAGCATATCTATCAATCTCATTCAACCATTGCTTGGCATTATTGAAGCTCTCCATCTCGGTAACATAGTAGACAATATGTTCCAATCCCAATAAACAGAAGGATAGTGAGACGTTTATGCAGTGTCAGAAACGAGAAATAAGAAAGTGATACAGCTAACAATCATTTCAGAAGAAAAAGCACCACCACCTTCTAATTGAGTTCTTCGTTATGCTAAGATTTAAAGATCTCTTAAAAAGTAACCCCCCTTCTTTCACCAACTTGAAAAATACATAATAAGAAATGTAATTTTAGGATCACATGACAATTTACACGTTGAAACAAAATCTGGAATATTTACTGTATTATGTTTATTGTAATTACAAGAACAGAAATCAACAGATAATGTGATGAATGATGATCAAATTTGTTTGAAACACACCGCCAAGATTTACTTCTGGATAATAATTTATGATTTACATTTCAGACGGGTTCAGTTTCTTACAATTATCCCATGAGCTCCTCGATAATAACTGCTCGTGATAGTCCGAAAACGCTCCTGTCCAGCAGTATCCCACTAAACAAAGAAGAGTAGAACATCACATGTTAATAGAGACGGCTGAAAAGTGGGGGAGGGGGTAGAGGAGAACAATGCATGATTATTCCTTGCTCATTTATCCCAACACTAGACAGCCACAGTCAAGTAGTCAACTGTCACGGGAAAATTGGATTAACAAATTAAACTAGTCCTACAAACACCATCCCATCGGCCACAACTGAAAATTCCTGCATCATGACACAATCAAACTCACTTTTCTGGTACATCAAAACTGAAGGTTATTTTAGCTATGCAAGCCCTCGTTTCCTATTAAATTCATAAATAGGATAAGACAAACATTGGTAGTGGCCCTTTTACATCGTTGCTGAAAAACATAGTATAGTTCAACTACCTAATCTATGCTGTGGCGTGTTGTTTCCGCCATGAAACCAACAATTTGACTCAAGATTCTCACAAGTCAACTAGCTTTATTAAACATGTATAATTATAAAGTTCCGAACAATAAGGATAGAACAAGGCAACAAGCTTTGAGCAGAAACAAACTTCAAAATAACGATTACAGGCTTAAATGTACATGATACCAAATGCCTAGCACCACTTTTTTTTTTTTTTAGGAAACATGCTATACTCACAATTTGCAGCTTGATTGTCTAGCCATCAAGCTCCACAGTTCTGATTTTCTAAATATAAACAATTAAATAAGATAAATTTCACATTTTTAGTACATTTAGAAAAATCTCCATATATTTATACAACAGAGAGAAGGAAACTCACAAAATCAACACCGATGGTACTGATGTAGCTATCCACGTAAGAATCATCCTGGAAAAATTTAAACACGCACACTTAAAACTCTTAAAAGAAATGCGAGTAGATAGATAGATAGAGAGAGAGAGAAGAACACAGATTTAACTTTTTTTTCAAAAGAAATGCGAGTAGAAATATACAGAAATGGAAATAAAACATAAAATCAAAAAGAAAGAAGGCTCACTATTCGTTGCTCATTTTGAGATCCAAAAGACTTGAAAATCTGAGACGAAAGAACGGAGAGTTCGGCAGAGAAAAGGGAAAGTTCGTGTTTTTAGTTTCTTCCGATTGCCGCTCTATTTGTCTATCCCTCTCAATTCCATTTCTTTATTACTTAGGGTAAATTATACATTTAGTATCTAAATTATTAGTTTTATTTCATTTTAATATCTAAACTTTCATTTAT
This sequence comes from Hibiscus syriacus, assembly GCF_006381635.1. Taxonomy (NCBI): domain Eukaryota; kingdom Viridiplantae; phylum Streptophyta; class Magnoliopsida; order Malvales; family Malvaceae; genus Hibiscus; species Hibiscus syriacus. Next base: position 5,378,147 of record NW_024062795.1, read on the forward strand.
TTTAAAATCATATATATTGTTTACTTTTTATTTCGTTTTGGTACTTCACCGTTATAAACTAAACAGAATGGTTACAATATGACACTTTTCTATAGGTAAATTAAATCATTTATCATTCAACCATCTTTTCACTCATATTTGGTCGCTGAAGTTTTTTTTATTTAATTACTTAACTTTTAAATTACTCCTAATTAATCACTCTAACTTTTAAATTTAATTTTTTATTTTAATTATATATTAATAAAATAATAATAATAATTTTCATGTCACAAAAACTATTAATAAAATAAATTAGAGTGATTAAATCATGAGCAATTTGAATGTTGAGTAGGTAAATTGAAGTTTTTTAAACATTAGTGATCAAAATAAGAGTGAGAAGATAATTAACGACGGGTACTAAAATGAAACAATAATAAACATTAAGTATGATTTTGAAATAAATGAAAGTTTAGGTACTAAAATGATAGAAAATTGATAATTTAGGTACCAATCATGTAGTTTATCTTTTTAATTATTATTATTAGGGTAAACTATACTCCTAATATCACTTTTATTACGTTTTTATCACTCAACTATTATTTTTCTCAAAATCATAACGTTATATTTTCATTTCACTTTGGTTTGTCACCATTAATTTTTTAACAGTAGGTGACCAAAATGAAACTAAAACGATGATATGTATGATTTTAAAACAAAAAATAGTAAGGTAACCAAAACGGAACAAAAGTAATAGTTGAAGTACTAAATATGTAGTTTATTCTTATTATTATTATAGAAATTCAAATCACTTATAAAATTATTTTAGATTTCGGCCTTTTGTGGAAATTAATAATATTATTCTACTATTGTAATTATGAGATAAAATTTCAATTTTATATTTATTCTTCCGATTTTGAACAAAAAGGATAATTCCCCATGAAACATCATCAATCAACAATATAACAAATAATTTGTAAAATCATCACTCTGGGCAAAATGGCCTTTCCAAGCCATCCTTATGGCTAGGGATTCTGAAGTGTCTAAGCCTCCCTTCTTGCTTCTTCATGTACCCTTCACACAAAAATGCCATGGAGAATTTATCTTCCACGACTCGGTTCACATCATGCACGAACACGTCGGTCACTCCTTTCTCTTTATTCTTCGCCATCATACCTGCGGTGTATATGGCGGTCATCCTCCCCGGAGCGTCCTCATAATACCCGGTCGGCGCGTCTACCATTATTAAGTCCCATTTCATCTCGTAAACTTCACTCGGCAAACCTTTCAATGCAAGTTGGCACATTGAGTATTTAGGGTCTGTGATTGCTGTGCATTCGGGCCCTCTGCCCACGTCCATGAGATTATCGGCTTGGTTCACCTTGCTGTCATACGTGACATGGTAGGACTCTAACATGGGGAACCGGCGTCGGATTTGCTCGATCCAGGCCTCGTCTTCTTCGAGGAAAACCGTTCGTCCACCGTAGTTGAGCGAACTCCACATAAGGCTATCATGGCCCAGACCGAACACTAGGAAGTTGCAAGGTGACTTCTTCTCTAGTATCTTCGCCGTGACCGAGATCTCCTTCAACGTCTGTTGCGGGGTGATACTCGAAGTCGCGTAGTGGACGAGAGCTTGGGCAAGAGCATGTGGTATCTTGTTGCATGACGGAGAACAATCCTTGCTTTCTTCGACAGGACTAGACGTTTTAGATACAGCAAAATTTCGCAACGTGCTCGGAGACGACGATAAACTTGATCTCAACACGAAAAGGAGGAGAAAAGCAAAGAAAACCCCTAAAAGGAGGACCTTGGAATTGAGGACTTGACTTGTCTTAGGCCTCATGTTTTACCTGAAATGTCTGATGCATGGCATGTTTATATTTGAGCTGCAAATACATTAAAAACTGGTGAAAGATATTGGTATGATACTTTAGTTTCATTGTGCTTGGAAGTGAAGAAACACCAGTTACTTGATGAAGACAAAACATCTACGAGGATTGTGCATGAAGCAACAACAATGTTGTTGGCACATCTACTAGTTTGGTGGATTTCTTTAAATTAGGGTTCATTCTAGTACTCAATTTCTTCTTTTCTATGATTATTAATTTTAAGGTGCAACAGCAACGGATGATTAGGGGAGCCCTAGTTTTTAGAATTTGCTGGTTGAATGATCTTTCAAACAATAATGGGATATCGTGTGACTGATGCTGACTTGGAAGTTGAATTCTCTATTCTGGTTGTTTTTAGATTCCTTAGGTAGGTGATAAAAGCAATGAAAGCTTTCTTGATTAAGTTTGATTCGAAAACAAAATCATAAATGTCCGACTCGAATCCGATCAAATTGATAACTTTACATTGCTATAACAAAAAATAGTACATTGGTGAGTAATATGTTATTTCCCCCTTAAATCGCAAGATACATGTCTTATCTAAGATAAGGTTGAGTATTCAATCGAGTTTAATCAAATTGAGTCAAATTAAAAATATTATTATTAAAGAAAACCTAAAAGCAAAGCAAGACACCATAGCCGACGATGGTGACTCCAAGACTCCACAACAGCATGGTTGGAATTAAAATCTGATGGGACTCCACGACCCCACAGCCGGCGTCGAAATTAAATTTTATGGGGGTGTTCGGCGGTGATTAGTAACCACAAATTAGAAATTAGATATTTGAGATTTTAAGGATTAAAGTTTAGAGATTTGAGAATTTAAGGATTTGAAGTGACAGCAAGGATGATGATCTGTCAATAAATGAGTGATGAGAAATGGGTGGCCGACTGACAGTGGAAACGATGACCGGAGATGGTTGGCAGCGACAATAAAAGGATTAAAATTAGAGATTTTAGGGTTTTTTTTTTGAGATTTTAGATAAATTCAGGAATCTTTTAAAAATAATAATATTTTTAAAATTTTTATTTTAAATAAAAATTTCAAAATATATATAAACACGACAAGTGTTATTTAACAAAAAAAAATTAATTACCGTTACGGTCAGAACATTTAAAATTATTACGTTGACACCTATATTAACTGAAAAACTTTATGCACCTAAATTAAATGAAAAGAAAAAGATATAATTTGAACACTTTTTTTATATATTAAGCTGAAGAATAAACAAACTTAAAATGAAGGAATTGAAGGAGAAAGAGAATTAGAGACAAAATACTAAACTCATATTTTAGTTTTCTGATTATTCGAACTTAACAAATTCAAACTTGAAATTCGAGTAGCAATTCAAACATAAGTTCGAGATTTATAGACGGAGAAAATATAACGGGGAGTGAATGTAACCCGTAAGATTGAATAGTTTAGCTGTACAAAAGAATAATTATAATGTTATATAGCTGTAAGATCAAGTAAATTCAAGATGATGATTCGGCCATTACAAAAAAATTGCAGTGATCTTAATTATAAATTTATAAGGAGCAGCCTATTTTAGCTGTACAAAGCATAGTTCAGAAAGTAGAACAATGGCTCTACCTAAGGTAACAACAAAATGGCCTGTATGCAAATTTCAAACATAAATCACAAACTCACCAAATAGCGACCGATGTTCTCGGTCGTCCACTGCTTTTTCCTTCTGAGCAAACTTTGGCCGGATAAATTGTCCTGGCTGCATGGTTGAAAATCCATGATGATCGAACATCATCAGGCAGCAAGACTTATCAAAACTCCAAAACAATATATTTTTTCCTAATAATTATATTATGACACACTGCTGAGCTTATGGACCGGAGTGGAAGCCGGTATAAGCTTCTTTCTAGTTTCTCAGCCTCCTTTTCTCAGGTGTTAAAGTAGCGATTCAGTTTGTCCATTGTCTTCAAAAGTTAGTTTTTGACTTTTTGTCTGCACGAGCTCTGCGAACAGCATTCTGAATCAGTCTCTCGTGCTCTTTCAGCATTACCTCAAGGTTCCCTCCACAAGGCAACAATGATCCGGAAGAATGGATTCGGTTATTCATGGAAACGCAACCCTAGATTCATAAACAAGATAATTGTTAGTAGCTCCAGACAGTTGAAACTGATAAACTTTGTTCTCCATTATGCCGTGAATACTATAAAAGCAATTGTTGCAAACTATCACATGGAATCAGTTGTCACAAGAATGGATATTGAATCCACCAGTAAAGGAAAAGAAACAGGATGTATTGGCCACAAAACATGAACGATATAACTGATACTATTTACGAAGTTCCCTTACCACTGCTGATTCCTTGGAAGATAGTTGTTCATCCTTCACATTCGAAGCCTTTGGCCTATCGAGTAAACGATGGGATAGTTCATGCTTCTCAGAGGACTCCACAATATCCAGATGGTTATATCCGGCATTAAAATGCTCCTCTGGCCAGTGAGGATTTATGTTATTCTCTTTAGTCATATCAAACCGTGGACAGCCTCTAACCGCAATTGAATTAGAAAATCTGGACAATTCCAATGTTCCACGATGAACAGATGTTGCTTGAGATCTCAACTCTTCAGGCTTCCTAGGAGAACTAAATGCTCGAGTGGAAGCCTTCATAGACTCAATCTCATTTGTTTTCTTATTCCGAGAAGATCCAAATCTACTAGGGCGGCGCATTGACTGGCTCGAATGAGAATTGGGTAGAACTATTTCTGTTCCTTTCAGAGGCTCAATAGGGAAGGCAGTACCCCTGTCTTCTTCAGAGTAGTGTACTTCACTGATACTTTTTCCACTGTATTGTCGTCGCCGCTTCTGTATCAAGCAACACAGTAAACATCAGTCCTGACCAGAAGACTGATTTTCCACTGGAAAGTGTTCAAACACCACACATTAAATACCATCATAAGCGTATGCATTTCGCAAACGCAAATAAGTCTCGCAAGTAAGAAATTACCTGTATGGATGCTTGTGATTCGGCATTCAGATCTGGGGCAGGAACAGCTATTGATTCTCTGGAATGCCTTCTACCAGGATCGTGTGCACGGACTTTCCCAGCAGCAGCTCTTTGCCTGGTTTTCCAGTTAACAGGAAGAACAATTGTTTTATTCCTCTTTTTTTTTTTTTTTTGGGGGGGGGGGGTTAAATTTAGAGAGAAATAACATAATAAATAACACAAACCAAGTCAAATTGAGAATTTTCATCTCTTTCTCGTAGGAATGACAATATAACACAAGCCAGTTGGGTTACGCTACACCTTGCCCGACGATTAGGGGCCCTTTTCTTCCTGAAAAATTGGCTCGGGGGATGGGGCGGATTTCTAATTAAAATTTTTTGGTATGTGGCGGGCGGTTTAAACCAAACCCGTCAGCACTGAGAAGTTTACGAAAATACCCCTTGTTTAATTTTATAACTATTTTTATACATTTTAATTAGAATATTTTAAAACTTTTATATAAAAAATACATTTTAACTTTTTGTATATACTGTACTTATTTTTTATAAGATTTCATAATACGTATTTTATTTAATCTTGTAAAAAGTAATATAATATAAAAGAATTATGTAATATGCTGGCCTATTGGGCTGGTAGAGTTGGAGTCAATGAGTTTTTCTTTTTTCGGGGTCGGATTTGGGTGTTAAAGTTTTTAAGTAAAATCAGGTTGGGGTGGAGTCAAGGCAGAAGATATTCAAGTCAGGTCAGTGTCTGGCAGAGCAAAAAACCGCCCCACCCAACTCAGTTGCTATACCTACTTTCTTGTGGGGGATAGGATTTAGTACGTTCCTTGTTATTTAATTTGCCATCAAAATTTATGTTTAGGATGTTAGCCAAAAATATCATGATTTTCCTAGTTCGACACAATGTCAAATGCAGATCACAAAGAGGTTACTAAAGCTTCCAGCATAATGAACTAAAAGACCATAATATAGGAAAAAGTTTAATAAGCCACAATATAATTTTCACACAATCTTGTTTAAACATTGATGAGATAAAAATAATAATACAAAGTAGGAGCAGATAAATACCTTCTAGATTCCTCTTCTCGAAGCTTGGCATCAAACTCCTTACTAGGTGGATACTTCGGCAAACTAGATTGATCACAGGGAAGAGGCTGTGTTGTAAAGAACTGGAAGAGAAATTTTGGAGTTAAAACAAAATTACCAAAATGAAATATTGTCAATAAAAAGAATGTTAGACAAGAAGTAAGAAGGAAGAAAAGATAGGATAATAATGAGCAGCCAACATAGTTGACATTCTAATGAACTACCCAGCAGAACCAAGACAAGCTGTGCAGTAACAATTTCATCGCTGGCATATTGAACACGTTACTTCTGAAGTAAGAGGAAGAGCAGATGAGTGCCAATGAACCCAATAAGCTGGATAATTATAAAGATTGCAATTGATAACATTTCAAGCGCGGTAAATATGCAAAGAAAGGCTTCTTGCTTATTATAAAGAATAATTTATTTCCATTCTTAGCAAGTTAACCAAAAGGCATATTTGAAATCCCCAACCATGACAATATGTTATGAGTCAAATAGTTGGCTAACCCTTGGTCTTAGTTTGGTAAATACTTGTTCAAAGTTAATTATAGAACTGTAGATGGCACTAGCTTACGTGTATGTGAAATGAAATAAACTAAAGGTACACTCTCCCCTGTTCTCTCATTTCTTGTCTAAAATCCCTATCCCTTTACTGGCTGCTAACTAATTCCATATAGGCCTGCATCTGAATAGGAGCACTCCTATGAAGATTATAAATGGTAAAATGTCAGAATGGAATTCAAGCTAATAAAGTAGGTGTTAAGACTAAGGGGGATTCCTTTTTCTTGCTTGTATAAGAAAAGTCGCCAAATTAAATTGTTCTCAAGGAAATCAGTTGGACTAACAGACAGATTGATCCCAAAAAGAAGACTGTTAGTAACAAGTAACAATTGAAATATCACTGTTCTTGATGACAATGTACAACCTGGAGGAAGACTATATTAACTTTACCTCACTCTGAAGTGCTGACGAAGCAGTTCCACGAGACTCGGGTTCTATCGCAAGAAGAACCTCCAAAAGGAGCAAAGCAGACGCAGGAAAGTCCTTGAATGTCTCAGGAAGACAACTTTTATACGGATGTTGAGGTTTGAAAATGGTTGCATGTGGCAATTTTGATCTCTTCCAATACTCTTCAGAAGGCGATCCACAGAGTTTGAAAATTTTATGCAGTTGTTCAACCTAAAAAGGTTAAATGATCAAAATGTCACACACCACAAATTAAATTACAAAGCTCAACTGCAAATGTACTGCTATAAGTAAATTCCAAATAATTTGTAGCTCAGATCCAGAGTACACATCCATTGCATGGTCATGTCATTAGAATGACAATTATACGGATAAAAGTTGAATAACTTGTAGAAGTACATCAGTTAAACCACGGTCCGGTAAATACTCAACAAACTCAGATAAGTTTTGTCAGTGATATAGAATAAATGTCTACACCAGCAACACCCCTGCTCCCAACCCACCTTAAAAGTAAACAAGGACCCAACACAAACACATAATGAGCAAATAATTTGGCGTTTAAATACATGGGACATGAAATGACAAGCAAATTATATACCTATATCATGGCAGAGTGCTGCTAGTATGACTTGAAAATTAACTTTTGGCATCTAGGTCTACCAATGTCATAATAGCAAAGAGGGACCCAAAATTCTCTTTGCATATATGTTTTTCATCTTGTTAAGCACGAGCGCCAACATGCACACATCCACAAACACACACAACTTATATATATATATGAATACAGTAATAATTCTATGTCATCATAAGGAGGATATTTCTTGTTTCTATCATAAGAACAGAAAACTTCATTAGAAGCTATCATGCACAAGAAGTTTCAAATTATACGTCTTAACGCCCCAAAAAGTGAAATAAGTACCTCAGTTCTTCCAGACATGATAGGCTTGCCAACAAATAATTCAGCAAGTATGCAACCAGAACTCCACAGATCGACAGCAACTCCATAGTTTGTAGAACCAAGCAAAAGCTCAGGAGGACGATACCATAAGGTTACCACACGACTTGTTAGAGGCTGCTTCTGATCGGGATGGAAAAAAGTTGCCAGTCCAAAATCACCAATCTTGAGATTTCCATTACAGTCTATCAAGAGATTTGAGCCCTTGATGTCACGATGCAAAACACCATGACTATGGCAATGGTCAAGTCCTCGGAGCAGCTGTTGCATATAACACTTGATCTGCACAGTTACACATAAAATTCAGCACTTGAACTCCCTAACAACTGAGTCCCTTTTCTTTCATTTGAGCAAAAATAAAAAATAAAATGGCAAAATATAATTCTTCACAATAAATATAAAACAAAAATAATGGAAGGCTGCACTTTGACAAAAAACTGCTTCCACTTGTACAAACAGGCTGACAGCCTAATACCTAAAGAAAGGAATTTCAACCAAATTTGTTTTCCTTTTTTTGTAAATTTGATTGTTTATTGCTACAAGCACAATACGTTCCATCAAAAACCAATGAAAAAACACTCAGAGTTCACAATTTCACAGACTTCTTATGAAATTGTTTTCTTCCACCATGGCTATACTCCTTTGAAGTCTAGAAAATTATGGAATCACAAATTTTATGCTGATCCAAACAACATTAATCAAATCAATATCGAAGATATCAACATACCTGAGCTTCGGTGAACTTAACCTCAGGGACTGCTAAAAGCCCTGCAAGATCATGCTCCATGTATTCAAATATAAGGTATAAGCTTCCAGAAGCCCTGGAAGGAATTAGACCTTCAAGCTTCATGACATTAGGATGATCAAGCCGACGCAAAATAATAATTTCTCTTGCCATGAAACAAACACTTTCAGGGTCCATATTAACAAATCTAACTTTCTTCAAGGCAACTAACTTATTTGATTCAAGGTCACGAGCTTTGTACACACTGCTGTAAGTTCCTTGACCAATCTACATTATTTGCAGGACAGTTAACTATATCTATTGAAAGATGAAAAATAATATAACGTAACAAATTACATCAATAAATCAAAGAGCTAATGCCCCTTGTTGATTGCCATAATTTGTATCAAGATGCACAATAACAACACATGCTCATTTTGTCTGCAAGGTAGTAGCTAATTTATGTATTATATATTTCAAAGTAAATATGCATAAGAAAAACACAAATTTCTGGAACGGGCATCATACAAGAAAAACTATAAATAAGCAATAAAAAATAAAGCTATTGAAAAAACCTTCTCCAACTTCTCGAACGACTCTGCCTTTCGAGGTATCCATCCATTGATGGCTTCCCCAGCTACTGTTGCTAGCCAAGAAGGCCAACCAGCGACCACCTGTGCACCTCCCTCGCCAACAGTTGCATTCATGATCCTGGACATCCTCGGCTGCCCTTGTCCACCCCTACCCTCGGTCTCCACTGTTGAACGTATTTGCAACTCGGAAGGGCTACCCTTGGCCGCCGACGCTGCCTTCGTTTCCTCATCATTGGAAGAGGAGGAGGAAGGCCCTGAAACGGCACTGTGGTTTGGCTGCTGATCTGAGATCAACCGTTCAGTGGCATCTGTTTCGGCCTCCACATTGTCCCTTTTAAAAGAAACAGATAACTTTTTTGCGGATTTTCTCGAGTTCTTGTGGGCCTTGTCCCTTTTGCCATGGTTATTTTCAACATGGTCATCTGCTCGAGCCCCTTTCGAGCAAATGCAACCCATAATTTAGAGCGCCTGTTTTTTTCCCCCAATCAGAAACTGACCCGTCCAATGTAGTCTCCCTCTTCGTTATTATCAAATTCAATCATCATCAACGAAGAAGTGTCTCAATTTTCTCTCTTAAAAGGAATGCAACTTTCTCTAGTGAATGAGAAAGACCCAGATCCCAAATCAAAAGGATATCCCAAAGAGATTGCTAATTCGATAGTTCCCAAAAAGCCTATACTACAATCAACAAAAACCCAGATCTCCAAATAAAATTGAAAAAACTCAAAAAAAAAATCCCAGAAACGGAATAAAATGAGAATTTCATGAACCAAACACGGGACCCCAGAAGGCAGCTTTGCTCCCCAAAAGAAAAAAACAAATAAAACAAAAATGCATATGAGCTTAAACAACGATGAAAGAAAAACAATTAATTTCTGTAAAATATTAACAATTGAATTGTCTAAATTTGTTGAAGACAGGAATTTGAAGAAAATGTGCCATGCAAGTGAATGGAAATTTGAAAAACATAAGTTTCTTTCTTTACTTGGTCAAATATTACTCTTTTTTAGAAGCTATTACAAAAGAAGGGAGATAAACACGGATCTGCGTATCAGTTCTAAGATTACGAATAGCCCTTGAAAAATAATAACTTTTGCTGTGTTTTTCTTTTCCTCCTGTATCAGTGTGTGTTTGGTAGAGAGGAAAATTAGAAATCAGAAACAAAAAACAAAGAGAATGTTTACAGTAGAGTAGAGTAGAGATTAAGGGGGAGTGGGAAAAAAACAGAGGTTGAAGTTGAAAGCGCTGCACGGGGGGCGGGAGAAGGTGGCGCAACGTGGCGCGTAGTGAGGTGGAGTGGGGCTCGGAGAAACAAACAATCAAATATATCCTGGCTGACAGCGACGTGATTTTTATATGGATTTTCTACTCTTCCTCCATTTTTTGGCCCACTTAATTGCCTTCGAGTTGGGCTGTTTCAAATTTTTTACCTTGAGCCCAACGTTATCGAAAATTTGAAGCAACCGTTACTGTTAAACCAAGATGTTTAGCCACACGAGATTGAATAAAATTGTATGTGCTACCGCTGTCAATCAAAATTCGGATTTGGCGCCCTAGTATGTCCCCAAGAACTCGGATTGTGTTTGGATGGAAACACCCTGCTAAAGAGTTAAAGGACACTAAAGATTGTTCCTTCCCCGTATCATCAGAATCGTCGGGGTCCAAGGTCGTATTATCTGCAGGAAGTGGCGGTGGTTCTGGGACCCCATTAGCGACCTCATCATCCAATAAAAATAATTAGGATCCTTACACTTATGACCCGGTATAAACTTGGAATCACAATAATAACATAACCCTTTTTCGCGTCGTGCTTGAGCTTCGGCAGAGGAAATTCGACGAGCGATTGGCATATTATTCGCAGGAACTGTATGCTGGTCTAAAGTAGGGGGACGACCTGGTTGAAACTTAGGCCCAGTAGAACTCAAGGAGGGCGAAGGTAATAGTGGTGCTAATTTTTAGCCGGATGCTCGGCCCAATGATCGTCGGCCATGCAACCTTGCTTTGTGGAAACGGGCCAACGCCTGAACTTCCAACATGGAAGTGGATCGGTGACTCAAAACCTCATTCTTAATATCTGATCGTAACCCAGAAACAAAGCACTCGATAATAAATTCATCCGACAAATTGTGGGTACGTAGTGCCAAATCCTCAAAATGAGTTTGATAATTCTCCACCGTTGTTGTTTGGGTGAGTTTTGATAACTGCCCCGCTGGTGACTCGATTTCCATAATTGAGAATAGTTCCCGAATCGCATCAACCAAATGATTCCAACAGACCAACTGTCGTTGGTGTTGTATCCACTGGAACCATTTCTTCACCGTGCCATCCATCCGAAAGGACGCCATCGTGACACGATGATGGTCTTCAGTACCATAAAACTCAAAAAATTCATTGGCTGATGCTAACCATTCCTCTGGGTCTTTACTCGTGAAGAGAGGAAGCTCGACTTAGACTGGTTTGGCAGCGAGAGGAAAAATATCATCGGAATCGGAGCGCGCCTTTGCCTTACCCCGAATCACACCAGTATCTGCAGTGAGTTCTCCTCCTGTAGATGTTGTTGCCGATATTCCCAACAAAGCTGAAATGGTCTGTAGCTGACGGGTCATCTGTCGGAGAGTCGACTGGGTGGAAGTGTTCCATTGTTCTTTATTTGTGACGTGTTTTTGCAATGAAGTGAGGAGCTGCTCATGGCGGGATGATGTATCTTGGACTGCTTTAATGGATTCAGTGTTGGTTACCATACTGGTAAGCTCAACGAAAGCACCGAAATGTTATGAATCTAATGTCCAGAAAGATAAAATGGAGAATAAATAGAAAATAAGAGAAATATTAGATTAGAACGTGAAAAAAGTTAAGGTTTTTCATGCCTCATGGCTTACAATTTCGTATTATTTATATTCTATTTTCTCACTCGAGCTCCTGCGCACTTCCCTATTTTCTGGGATGACAGATGTCGCATTACCAGCTTCCTCTTTGCTGTACTGCTCATTCGTATGACCTGTAGTAACAGCCTCTCCTAAGTCCTATGACAGATCCAAAAAATAATGCCGTAAGAATATTATTTTTGTAAAATTTAATAGTTAGAGTACTTAATAAAGTAATATCTTATAGTTAGAGATTATTTGTGTATTTTACCCTAAATTTAAATGGTTTTATTTTTTTATAATGTTGCAAAAAGACTTTCTTGGATCTAGCTAAATTATAGTGTTTCTGTATTAGAAAAAACAAAATTACCATCCTCAATCACTTACTATTTCCATTTTTTTTATTAAAACTAAAAAATTCAAATATATTTTCATTTTACAATCAATTGAATATTTATACATATAATCTTTATTCTTCATATGAACTTAAATTATCACATCTTTAAATAATATTTAGATTTGTTAGGTTGACTTTTTCATTAAATTTGGATTAAATGTTAGATAACTTTTTTATAATATCATTATTTATTTTTACTTATTTTAAATTTAAATAGGTCTTGTTATTCATGGGAACTAAGTGGTGTCTTGTTGGTAGGTCATTGCTTCAATCATACATTACTTGGTTTAATAATGTTATGAGATTCTCTAGGTCTAATAGTCTGATTTCAAATGCTTCTATAAACAGGTGGTGTAGGCCCCCAGTTTGGACGATTAAAACCAATGTTGATGTAACTTGTTTACGCTTGTCGGGTAGGCCGATGATCAGAGTTCTGGCTCGCGATTGTCACAATGTCGTGGTTACATGTCATGTTACTCCTTTCTCCGGTTCTTGTAATGGTGGTGATGTGGAAACGGCAACGATAATCTTAAGGATCTAAATGACTATTGAATTGCAGTGTTCGTCGATTACAATTGAGAGTGATGCTGTAAATGTTGTCTGACGGCTAACTTTGAGACAACTTAATATGTCTGTTGTTGAGTTGTATTTAACTGGCGCTCGCTGATTACTTCCCGATAATCACCATATTCATGTCCATGTCATTCAATGTTCAGCTAACACAGCGGCTCATGCTTTAGCACAATTTGCTTTATCGCTTTCATCATCTATGTATTTTGTTTATGATTCGTCTAATTGTATTACTGATGCACTTCTTTCGGATGCCACTATTGATGAATAATATCAAAGTATGTTTTATTTCTAAATAAATAAACAAATAAATATTTAATTTTAAATTGAATAAAATAAATCGTTGATTTTTAATGATAAAATCAATTGGTTTGGATTTAAATTTAAATTCTAAGCCAAAATAGATGGGTCCAAACATGTCTTACTTCTTTTGAGCTCGATAGCTACTTTAGCCTCTTTACCTTAAAGAAATTCTCATTTTAATCTATTTATTTAGTTTATAATCAATTTAATCCCTTAAAATTTTATTTTTATTTGCATCATTATCCCTTAAATCAAAGAGCCAAATTGTTAAAAGGAAAAATAAAATAAAAAAAAAATTATAAGGTTGAAGGACAAAATTATATATTAATCCCTTAACTTTTTTTATGCAGTGAATATCTTCACATTTCGTACCGTTAATCTCAGCATTTGATTTCCCCTCATCCAACGATCCTAAAAAGGTGTAAAATTAAAAAGTTTTACACTATGTAATTTGATCCTTCCCCATATATATATTATATATATATATATATATATATATATATTGCTTCACATGTTAAATTATTATAATTTATTTTTTCTCTAAATTATTATTTTCATATACATTTAGGAAATAAAGTAAATAATGTGTAATTTAAAAGGTAAATCGTGAATAATGCCAAAATATAAGAAGCCAAGGGGGTATATAAGAAAATAGACCAATTGTTTAGGGACCTACCGTAATACTAATCAGAGAACAATTATAACTCGAAAAACAGAAAGCTGGCCAGGGTGCAAGTAACGTGAAAACAAAATCAAAGCCTTTATGTTCCCTATAAATTTGAGGATTCAAAGACATCGATTTCCACATTCTACGAATTCCATTTCGGTCTTCTGGGAAAAGGCTTCTCAGGTTAGACTGATCGAATCTTGTTCGTAATTCATTGCTTCGCGTGCCAGTATGTTTATGTGATCATTTGACCATTCGAGAATTTGATATTTCTTAGAACATTATACAAATCCGTCTGTTTTCATCATACCCATTTCAGTTTCTATCCAATGCATCTCAGGTTAATGATTTCATTGTCCATCTTTCTCATTTTTTGAATCAAGCCCCCCTCCCCACCTTTTTTTTATCTTTTACTCGTATGTGTTATTTGTATGTATATCAGTGTATTCATGTTTCATGAATGGAATGCTATCGGCAATGCGGACGATCGGGGACTGCAGGGAAATGGGTTTTTAGTGGATGTGTAAAATTTTGCTATTGACTAGTAGTATGCAGATTGGTATGTCTAGTAGCTTGTATATGTGTGTGTGATTTAATATATTAATTTTACTGTTTACCATTTCAGTGGATTAATTGTGTATGGATCTTAATTTAGTTTCTTTATCTGATCGATTTAGTTTAAGCTTTAAAAATAATTCTAAGAAAGGAATTTGGATTGGATCCAAGTTTCCCACATCTGCTTGCAAACTGTAATAGTATCTTGATGTCTTATCGAAACACTCTTGTTGTGGTACGATGATTCTAAATACTGCCTGTGGTGATTTTGTATTTATTTCTTTTGAATATTTGTACTTCTCTGTAATCACTAAAATGATGGAGAAAGGGAAGTTATATGTGGAACTATACCGAATCATAACTGAGCTTAGGTAATTTTTAGTTTTATTATATTCATGTTATTGTTGTTCGATTGAATGCAGTTGAGCTGATTTATTTTTCATTTGTTATTCAGAAAAGACGTCTGAGGGAACGCGCATGGGTAATGGTCTTGATGAAGTAAATAAAGACACATCTGATCATTTGATAAAGACGGTAAATCTACGTTCTTAGTTACAATTTTGGACAATTATAACTTATAAGTTTACTTTTGCTCATGTTTGAGTGTAGACCTGATTAAACTTTTGATAGAAGCCCCCGTATAAGGATATTAGGTGGATATATGAAATTGTTTTCTTTTCATGTTGAAGTCATCCTTCAGCTCGTCCTGTTTTCAACACTATGCTTAGAGCACCATAATGAAGGGTGCTTAATTCTTATCACATTATTGGCCTACAAAATACAAAACTTTCAAATAAATCCTTTTTTTATGATAGTTAATGTCATTATTACTGCCTTTATGTTTCAGAAGTTCTTTTACTGTTTGAGAATGAGTTTCTATATTTGGCTGAAGGTTGAACCTGGGAAACCTGCATCACTAACTTGGAAGCGGAAACTTGATGGCGAGGGATGCATTCCTTCAATGTTCACTCTAACTCTTCAAGAGAACCTTCAAATGGTATGTTTAGAGAACAAAAGTTTCTGTAATCTTTAGAAATCATTAATCTCTTGATGTGTGTGTATATATATTACATGGTTTAACTCTGAAAAGTAAAGTCATTGTAGTGCTCTTTGAGACACTGCATATTCAAAAGGCTAAAGTGAGAATGGGTTAACTTGAACTGAAGTTCGCTCAATAATTGCAGACAGGGAACCTGTTGTGGTTAGGCCATACTGTTGAGCATGGAAAGTCCTAATCTTGGAATAGGAATTTGTTTATGTGAACCATACACCCTTTCTTTTTAGTGCAAGCAAATGTATAACTCTATTCTGAGAGGTCCTTGTTTGAGAGAATCATGCTAGCGACATAATATGTGAATAAAATTGTACAAGATCTTTAGTACATTTTGTTGTACATGAATTTTAGCTCTCGAATTTTCCTAAAGAATTTGATACACCATCTCAGACATAGTGCTCATGAATTTAGTTATGATAAATCAAATTGTACGCCATATTATAAACTCAGTCGTATATAAACAAATTATTCTTACAACATGGAGTATTCTTGACAGTTGTATAAGTGCACAGGAAGATGGATTTCGACACACATTTGTCCAGCATTTTCTTGTTGCAAATGTTTCTATATAAGTTCTTTAGAATATAATGTGCATTTGATATAAGTGTATGGTAAATGTGTATCTTTTCTTGTTATTTTTTTCATAATCAGACGATTTTATATTGCTTTGATAGGCTCCGATTGGTATTAGGCTGTACCAGCAAATCAGAGAACAATCAGCCGAAGGAAGGGTAGATTCTTAAATGTCTTTTCTAGCTTCATGCGTTATAAATGGTAAAGGTGACCTAATTTATCTTCATGTTTCTTTTGCAGCGGGTTTTTATCGACCCATTTGCCAAGCGCTGTATCACTTCTTCTCATGGTGTTCCTCTCGGTGGTGTCGGGTAGGTCTTCATTTACCTGCCAGGAATTTTAGTTTCTTCTTATTTCAATGCCTAGCATTAAGCTTTTATCAGTTTATAGTTGATTTGCTTATTTGGAGTGTAAAGACAATCGGAACCATTCTTATATTTATTTACTTATTAATAATATTTAAATCATTAAACCTGCACATATTTCTATATAGTGAGTGGTAGATTTTGGAAGATTTAGCAAAAATGTGTGTGAAGAAAATGTTGCCAATACCATAAAGTTAACTGATTCTTCCGTGCTTGCTTTGTTCTATTGACCTTCTCATGATTAACTCTTTTAAGATTCTCCTCCCTCTCCTTCAGAGCAGGAAGCATTGGAAGAAGTTACAAAGGTGAATTTCAGCGTTGGCAACTATTCCCCAGAATATGTGAAGATAAACCGGTTTTAGCAAATCAGTTTTCTGTAAGTTGGAATATCTTGACAGCACAGAGAAAAGAAATTTATTGTTGTTCATCGTTGCCTTTCTCAGCAGCAATAATTAAATTAAACTAGATCCTTTTTATATCAAAAGTAGGCATGTTATAAAGCTGGAAACCATCCTAATTAGCATATTATGCATTGCTTTCCCCAGAATATGTGAAGCTAAACTGTTTTTACCAAAACAGTTTACTGTAAGTTGGAATCTCTTGACATCACAGAGAAAAGAAATTTATTGTTGTTCCATCGTTGCCTTTCTCAGCAGCAATAATTAAATTAAACTATATCCTTTTTCTATCAAAAGTAGGCATGTTATAAAGCTGGAAATCATCCTAATTAGCATATTATACATTGCTTCTTCGAATCCATGAGCCTATGACATTTTTAATTGATCAAACAACTTAACTTTCTATTTCTAGCAGAAGTGACAGCAAGATGATAAAAGTGTGATTAGGAATTATCCTGCTTCTCTTTTACATTTTGAACTGTCATTACCATTGCCATTTAATTCTAGTTGTATGTAATCTTCATGTCCATAATATCTTTTAATTGTTTATCGAAGGAGTATTAATCTGTCTTAATCAAATGCAAATATTTCTTGCAGGTGTTTGTTTCACGCTCAAGTGGTGAAAAGTATTCCAGTGTACTGTGCTCTGCAAGTCCTCAGCTGGTCAAGTAAGAAATTATTCTTTTGTTTCTTATGATTAAGAAATGAACGCCATTAGTGAATTCTTGAGCACATAATCTCTGGCTTATGTATGCATTTGATTCAAAATAATTGGAAGTTAAAACAAGGAAAAGTTTTCCTTTCAAATATCATGTGAATTAACAGAGAAAATGAAGACTCAGGACTTTTTTCTTGGGACTGGAATCTGAAGGGTAATAATTCTACATATCATGATTTATACTCAAGGGCTTGGACAGTATATGAAGGTATCTACGTTATCATGTGGTGTAATTTTTTTTATGACCATATCCTTTGATATATCATCTTCTACGGTTGTCACCATCTTGTCTCAAAATGCAGGTGAACCAGACCCAGAACTTAAAATTATTTTTCGTCAAATTTCACCTTTTATTCCTGATAATTACAAAGAAAGAAGCTTTCCTGTTTCAGCTTTTACTTTCACTGTGAGAAATGGGTCTTGTAAAAATTTTCTTTGGCATGATTAACTACTTGCTTTGGTATTGATCAGTTTAGTTTTGAAATTTCAGCTATATAATACTGGAAAGACGGCTGCAGATGTCACATTGCTTTTCACTTGGGCTGTGAGTAGCCATTTTTCTTTTAATATCCTTTTCACTCAATTAACCATTAGACTCATGCAAAATTATTTTGTGCATTTCCACTCAGAACTCTGTGGGAGGAGATTCTGAATTTTCCGGTCGTCACTCCAATTCAAAAATAATGTAAGAATCCGTTGCTTCCTTAAGCTTGAGTCTCTGTGTGTGTGGGTGGATGCGTCTATATACTGATTTCAATTTTAGTCAGTTATGACTTTAATTGTTCATTTAAGTTCTTTCTAATGGAATATTCCGTAATTATAACTATAGCATCCTTATGGTTTATACTAACCTATCAAGTACCTGGTTTTTCTAGGATGAAGGATGGTGTGCATGGTATTTTGTTGCATCACGAGTAAGCTCATCGGTGAAGATGGGAGATAAAAAAATGTTTCAACTTGGTTTGATCAGTTCAATGGCTTTGCATTGTATCCTTTTTGTTTCTTTTTTAGTAACAAATGTGCATTTACTGGAACAGAACCGCAGATAGACATCCTCCTGTGACTTTTGCAATTGCAGCACAGGAGAAAGATGGTGTTCAAATTTCAGACTGTCCATGCTTTTTGATACGTGGGAACTCACAAGGCATAACTGCAAAAGAAATGTGGCAAGAAATAAAAGAGGTTTCTTGTCTTTTTTCCCTCTCTTTCCGTGTCCACTACATAGGATATGATTATTGATTTTAGCATTTCTGCTTCGCCATAAACTTTTGCATATCATTAATTAAATTTGATGACTGTAATAAATGAGATTTGAGTCATCTACAATAATACAACATTAGCAGCAGATACGTTCCCATGTTTTTACATTCTAACAGTTCAACTCTAACCAATATAGTCCATAGAAGCTGTGACTTCTTAGCAGTGATCCAGTTCATTGTAGCTTTTCTTGACATTGCTGCTGACTCTACAGTACTCTGTTCTTAAATATCTGTGAATTCAATGCTTGTGTCTACGAGATACTTGAGCATGGTTCCAAAATTACTGGGCTGGAAAGACTATGGCTCTCTTTGGTTGCTTTTTTTCAAAGTAACATGCAAAGAGCAAAAAGTACTAATTTGCTTCTTTTTTCTTGTTATAATTTCATTTAACTTGAGAGTTCTCAAACTTGCTTTATAGCATGGTTCCTTTGAGCGTTTAGAGCACACTGAAGAGTCAGTATCTTCAGAGCCAGGGTCATCAATAGGGGCAGCAATTACAGCTCTATGACAATTCCGTCTGGCACTGTACATTCTGTTACTTTTTCATCGGCTTGGGACTGTCCTGAAGTGAAATTTCTAGGTGGAAAGACTTATCACAGGTGTGTGATGAAATACTTGTGCAAGGAATACAACTCAATAATATATTATCTGCATAATGAATAGGTATATGCATCTACAGGCATTATACGAAATTCTATGGAACCAATGGGGATGCTGCAGCAAATATTGCTGATGATGCTATTCTCGGTTATAATACCCTGTTCTCACAATGTTTGTCATGATTTTTAATTTTAGAAGAGTAAATTTTCTATGAAGTTCTACAAAATAAAATTGTTAGCAGAGAGGAAATTCTACTCAAAACTTAAGTTTACTAGTCTCTCAAACCCGTTGCCTGTAGTGCATAATTTGCATTTCAATTTTTCCCCTGAAACACAGAGCACAAGCATTGGGAGTCAATGATTGAAGCATGGCAAAGGCCTGTACTCGAAGACAAGAAGCTTCCTGAATGGTTAGCTCAGACTTAGTTTCCCACAATTGCTTATGCTAACAGAGTCTAATATTTCTGAACCCCCTTGACAGGTACCGTGTCACTTTATTCAATGAGCTCTATTATCTTAATTCAGGGGGAACAATATGGACAGGTGCCTAGATATTGCACTCAATTGTTGGAATTGGATTTATTATAAAGGACGTGCTATTTTAATCCCCCTTTGTTAGTTCTGCAGATGGATTACCTCCAGTCAGTTTAGCAAGCATTGGAGGAAGTAAGTTTTCCCTTGATAGATCTCAATTAGGTTTGAAAAGCATTGTTGATGCTCCCCGTCAAAATGATACTACCATTGACATTCTCGGAAGGATGACTTCTATACTTGACCAAGTACAAGCTCCAAATGGGCCTAATTCTGCTTGTGGTACAAATTTGCTGCAAGAAGGAGAAGAGAACATTGGTCAATTCCTTTATCTTGAAGGGACTGATTATCACATGTGGAACACCTACGATGTTCATTTTTATGCATCTTTTGCTCTAATCATGTTATTTCCAAAACTTCAGCTCAGCATCCAGAGAGACTTTGCAGCTGCTGTAATGATGCACGATTCTAATAAAATGAAACTTTTACATGATGGAAGATTGGCTCCAAGGAAGGTTCTTGGAGCTGTTCCACATGATATTGGAATTGATGACCCATGGTTTGAAATAAACACATATTTTCTTTACGACACTGCTTGATGGAAAGACTTGAATCCGAAATTTGTTCTCCAAATTTACAGGGATTTTTCTGTCACCGGTGACAAGAAGTTTGCACAAGCTGTTTGGCCCTTGGTTTATGTTGCAATGGCTTACATGGAGCAATTTGACAAGGATGGTGATGGGATGATTGAGAATGAAGGCTTTCCTGATCAAACATACGATACATGGTCTGTGTCTGGTATAAGCGCCTATTGAGGTGGGTTATGGGTGGCAGCCTTACAGGCTGCATCTGCCCTGGCAGGTGAAGTAGGAGACAAGGGTTCTGAAGATTACTTTTGGTACAAGTTTCTCAAGGCAAAAGATGTCTATCAGAGATTGTGGAATGGTACTTATTTCAATTATGACAACGGTGGCAGTCGCACAAGTTCATCTATACAGGCTGATCAATTGGCTGGACAATGGTATGTCATGATGGAAGGGAACTTCTTGTTTCAGCATTTACTTTTCGATAACCTAGAATAAGATTTTGGTTAGAATTTTAAAATTTTAATTTGCACTTGAAAATCATTTTTATATAGGTCTGAACTTAGTAATCTCTCCCATTTCTTGTTTTGGTTAGAAAACATATATTACTTTCATCTATCATATAATGCCTAGATTTAAGCATGTATATCTTCACATTTGACTCGTGCTAATTGGTATTGAACTATGTAGTCCTGAGGCTTATTATTTTTCATTTTGTTGCATGTGCTAAATCTCTTTGTGCTATTTTGTTTGCGTGGTAATAAATTCTAAGCTCTTTGTAGGTATGCAAGGGCATGTGGTCTTTTCCCGATAGTTGATGAAGACAAAGCAAAAGCAGCATTAGAGAAGGTTTACATTTTTAATGTCTTAAAAGTGAAAGACGGAAAGCGGGGTGCCGTGAATGGGATGCTGTGGCTGCATCAATGATCCATGAAGATTTGGTGGATACGGCGTTTCATACTGCAAGAGGAGTTTTTGAAGCTGTGTGGTCCGAAGAAGGACTTGGGTAAGATGGCTTTTCCTTCTTTTAATGGCTGGCGCGGTTTTTGTTGCATAGGAAAAAATTCTCCTTGAACTTTTTGTAGTGCATCTATTATCATTAGTAGTTACTGGTTGAACATTCTTCATTTTACTTGTAAATACACCTGCGATCCTGTTAACAGTTACTCGTTTCAAACTCCCGAAGCCTGGAACACAGATGATCAATACAGATCTATACTTTACATGCGCCCTTTGGCCATATGGGCAATGCAATGGGCTATATCGAGACCGAAACTTCCGAAGAAAGAACCGAAACCCGGAGTAAAAGCAGATTCCGTCAGAGGATGTGGCAGACTATGTTCGACTATACTCGTCAGAGGATGTTGAAATAAATTATTTAACTCTTAAGGTAACAATGAAAGCATTGTTGCCTCATAAACACTCCATAATCAAGTTTTAATTTTCAATTTTTTAAAATTTATTCTTTCTTTTTATTGGTGTAATGGGAAGATAACGGAGATTGGTGGGTGGGAAATGTATATTATATACTACTCTTAAACTAATCTATACACAATTTAGGGATTCTGTCAATGTAGTCCCTTTATTGCAAAGACTTGTTCAAATATGTTAGTCTATTATTAAACTGATTGGTTTAGTCCATGTATTAGTAAAAATGACATTAAATTTGTTCAATTAAAAAAATATTCCATTTGCAAAAAAAAAATTTAACTATATTAAACGATAATCAATATTTTGTAAATGGTAATCGTTAACTTTGTAAAATATTTCACCGTATTTGATTCTTTTGATAATAGGACTAAATTTGTACCATGCACTGTAATTGGAGGATTAAATTGATGCATTTGATAATAAAGGAACTAAATTGATAGAGTCGCTATAATAGAGGGACCTTAACATGTACTTTGACCATCCCAAAAGTTAGGACTAACTGTCAAGTTTAACCCCTTTCCTCCTCCACGTAGCGTCCAAACCCCAGCAGTACATAACGCTTGGGGGTTACTCGAACACGCCACTTTCTTTCCATTAATTTATCCCCACATTCTTTCAATATTACCGACGTATGTGTCAAATCTTTGCAACTTATAAGCTTTTTATAACGACAAAGCAAAACGCAACAGAAATATGTTAAGAGTCGAAAGTAAGAGTTAAATTTATAAATACTTTTTTAAGATAAATTCATATATATTAATCACATAAACCTTTCACGTGAAATGAATATAAATAGGATTTTATGATAAACTATATTAATAAAATAAACAATAAGTTATTTTTGTTCCTGAGACGAATGTATAAAAAATAATTGAGATCAATAAACAGTTCGATATATGAAATCACTCACTTTGAAACTACGACAAATAAAGTGACCTTTTATTATTATTAGATTTTTCAGAGATCCATGCCGGTTTTTCTAGTCTAATATACATGATTGATGCTTCTAATCCAATGTTGATTTTGATTGTTTCTTCTCAAGAAATAGATTTTCATTTTTTGAAAAGAGAAATGTATTATTTTGTAATTGTATTTTGCAATCAGTTGAAGTGAATAATTCTTAAATAAATTACATTCTTTCATGTTCTTTATTTAAAACTAACTCGTTAGCAATAAAGATTTGTAAGTGAAAAATTTCATGAAATCTAATAAAAGTTAAAATTTAATCTCATAACTTAATTATAAGCATAATACAGAATTCTCTCCCATCTCCGAATATATATTTCAAAGATATACTTAACCCCCACGAGCCTAGGAGCAGCAGGTCGGTTACACGGGCCTCATCTGCTGGCATTGTTTTCCTTGTATGATAGGCATGATGCTAGGAGATAAACTTGGTGCTGAGAGGAAAGTATTCATCATACGTCTCTAGACAATGGGCTAAAATTTAAATTAATCCTTAAATTTCAGAACATTCTAATTGAGTACTCAAATATACGACCAATCGTGCACTAGTGTCGGTTGGTGTCATGCGTCACTATATGACTACGACGCTTATTTATTTTTCTTATTTCTCTTTAATAATTGGTAATAAAAAATATTTAATTAGTATTTTTTATTTTAAATAAATACATAAAATAAAAAATAATTTAAATGAATAGTTTAATAAAAATATTGAGCTAATTTATATTCTAATAAAAACAAACACGATCTAAACCTTAGATTTCCTCCAGACCTCCTAAAATGGAGATTGGAAGATAGAGAAGATCTAGCTAGATATCCAAACTCGGTTGCTTACAAATGAGTTCCACAAGTAACACTGTTAGGAGAATGTGACTGCGCGCAGCTATTGACCGATTGAAATCATTCTAACAACTTCCAAGCCAATTCACATCGGGTGATCGGAACCAGTGGCAACATCACCTTCTAGGCTTCTTCGTTTCTTCGTCCCTTTCCATGCCTTGACCTCCTGGGTGCTTCGTCCTCGCTTTCACTGTCACCATTTCTGAAGCTGTTTCCGGCAGCAAGTGAATCTGCCTTCTGTACGTCGTGCTGATATTGAGTCTCGTCATCCAACCCACCCCCTGGACCGGTCATGTCCTGCCCTCTACCCTGCTCCGGTCCAGCACTATATCTATCATTGGTTGGTGTCCTCTGATCTCTTTTAATACCCCAACCAGAATTCTGTGAGGAAGGTGCTGCAAGTCCAGGAAATGTAGGGGGCATGCCAACCGGTCGGCCACCTCGAGGAGGATTTGCACCTGTAGGCCCCATACCCCCCATAAATGGAGCATGCCCTGGACCCATCATCATCCCAAGTCCACCACCTGGAAACATTGGCCCATGTTGTGGAGGTCGTCGCCCTGGAAACATCATGCCAGATGCAGAACCTCTAAAATCTCCAGAAAACCTTGGCCCATATGGAGCAAATGGGCGGGGAGCGCCAAAGAGATCCGACATCCCAAAACCATCAGGTGTAACTGGCCCATAAGAGAAGCCATCACCACCCATCATCATAGGTGGAAAACCACGCATCCCGGGCATGGGTCTGGCACCACGGCCAAGTGGCATATGAGGGGGCCACATCATTCCTCTGCCTCTTCCTCTGCCCTGATCAGCAACACTAAAGCTTTCATCTTCCTCTTCACTTTCTTCCTCTTCCTCTTCTTCATTGTCCTCAAATGGAACGATGTCTGGGTTCTCTCCAATATCTGAATTGACTCCCTTTGCTTTCTCTTCTTCACGTTTTGATTCTGCCGCCAGTGAAATAGCCTGTATCCATGGGAATTTTAAAAAAATGAATACAGACATACATATTCATTCATTATGGACATCCAATATTTTTTTGCGTCTAAACAACCTTCCCATGGAAAATGAACTACACAAATAGATTGCTCATCAATCAACTCATGAGTCTAATCTTGCACCAGTTACTCCCTACAAACACTCGTACATAACTTTATCAATAAGGCCACTTGCATAGTATGGTTCATTAGGAGGCTATTAGCCTGTCTTAAATTGATATTTATATCGTACACGGGTATATAAATGAAATCATACTAATTAGCACCAAGCAGTAGAACACAAGATTTGCTTACCTATCTTATAGTCTGCTTTGTTTTTTTACTTCCACCGTGCCTTTTTTTTGTTTTGAATTGTTACTATTACCACACTTATTCTGATAATTAAATTTCTATTCGTGTTCAAACTCATAAATTAGAAAAATAAAATAGAATAAGCATACCATAAGCTCACTATCTGGCTCAAGATAAAGCATGGAGGCTAGCTGCTCACCAACAGAAGGCTCTAACTCCTGACAATCTCTACTTATCTGCCAGCGCACAAAGTAGACCAATAAGTTCAAAATATAATAGCACTGTGCGTTTGAGTATTGCTTACTGTAGAAACTACTATCGCAGATAAAGATATATGGTAAAAGCAGATACATAATTCAAAGAAACCAGACAATTAGCCTAATTAATTGACAAAATTATCCGTCAAGTAAAATTATCCTTATTCAATGTGAAGGCTTTAACTTTAAAAAGCTAGGAATTATACCTTTACTGGTAGGTTCTCATTGTAGGGGTTCCTCAAATGGCGAGTTTTGTGGAAGGAAAGCTCGCATAACTACATATCAAAAATAGCATTGAGTAACCAGAAACTCGTAACATTTTTACAGAATAATATTTATGCATGCCCCAAAATTCAAAATAATACATCTAATGGGGAGCATTAAACTAATCAGCAACTAAAAAATGTAGAAAAAATTAGATTTAATAAACAGAGATCATCAAAATAAGCACCATGCTAAGAATATCTTTAACCTTTTTAGTTCCTTAAAACTTAGCTTCATGGAGAATTTTGTTCCAAAAGCAGAAGAAGGGAGAGGAGTGTAGAAATGAACCTTTAACCATTTTACTGAGAAATTCCGTCCATAATGGGCAGTTCCATGAGCATACTTCCAGTTCCCTCCACCAACAGATCCACCAATTTTGGATGTCATCTTGGCACAACCCTAATAAGCCAAGACAGTGTAATAGTAAAACATCATAGGAGACAAAAAGGCAAAATTTTGTACTAACACTATCATAAGATCTACTTGAGGATTTACTGGATAGAAAAGCTAAACATAGTAAGCTATGCATAACAAGTTATTTCAGAATAACACAGGTGCTGATTCTCAAATTCAATAGATAGAGGATTGGGGATATAGATTTCTGACATACCTGGAAATGTCGAGTACGGTTAACAGAGAATATCAAAATAACATTTTCAGCAGAATCAAAAGCTTCATTCAGTTTAGCCTCGTTGCTTCTTTGAGTTGCCCATACTCTTTGCTGAACAGATAATTCCAGATTTTCGCGGTTGCAACTTTTAACAATAAAATACCTAAGAAGCCATATTTAGAAGAAACCAATCATAACAAAGTTACTCACAAAAATGACACATAATTCAACACAGAGAATAATGTCAAATTCAGGGGGGGGAAACAGAACAGCAAATAGAACCATGTACAGGTTATAACTTATAAGCAGAAGGCTGCCATAGACTAAGATGAATGCTAACAATAGTACTTAATCACTAAATGAGAGTCAAAAGTATTATAATAAATCATTCCAGACAAATGCTTATTGTCAATTATAAAGCTGAATTTAAACTTAAACGTTTTTAGGCATACTAGTTCTCAACCATTCAACACATAGACAAATGCAAAGTCAATACAATCACTATTTAAGGAAGTTTAGAATCTAATTGCTGACAACTTAGCATTTTAATTCCTTTAGAAACAGGGTTGCAAGTTACAACTATGGCATATTCTTGTACTTATTCCCAACTCTAGATTTAACTACTAAAAGTTAAAATCAGAAATTTATTCTCTATTGTTCATGAAACCACTTTCTTATTTCTATCATATTCAAATCTGTTTGTTAGGTGGTTTGTTTTAAGTCTTATTTTCTTCAGTTGAAAGTTTAGGAGTTTGTTCAGTCTTTGTAATTTGGCTCTTGTGAATAAAAGTTTCTTGGCACTCTTTTCCTCCTTTGTTCTGTCATGTTACCTTCATAACATGGCAGGGCTTGAAGGAGGTTTTAATGAGGCCTACTTTCTATAAAAAAAAAATCTGTCCCTTCTCTCATTGAACCACACATTACATGCAGCTGTAAACTTGAGTGAAATTTGGAAAGATGAGCATGTAACAGAAAGGTGACCTTTTTTCAGATTTCTAAAAAAGGGGAAGAGAAAACACACCAGCACCATAATACATCAAATATAGTAAACAAGATGGTCCAGGTGTAGAAAAATGCTTCAAAAAATATTTTTAAAAAAAGGAGACATTATTTTTCTTTCCTCACCCTTGTATGTCATAAAAGAATAAACCTTTCCACAAAATATTGTTTGTTGTATCTAAAGTTGCAAAAAGTTTAGTTACAGTAACTCGTTACTTCTGTAGACATGAGAAAATAGGAGAATAAAGGTTATTTTATCCAACTCTTAGGTCTTAATTGTACTACCCAAGTAAAAGGTTTACACCTTTTTAGACCCCTGCAAAATAAAATAAAATAAAATAAAATACAAGAGCTTGAGGGAGTAAAACAACACAGAAAAGAATAGCCAATCATTCAAAATATAAGATTTGAACAACACAGAATAAACATGTAGAAAAAAGAGCAACTAGGTTCTTATGAAACTAATTACACCTGACAGAAGATGTGTGAATTCTGTTGGGCAATTATTGTTCAATTAAGGACACTTCATAACTCTGTCCAAAACAAATACAATTAATGATTTACAGAACCTGGTTAAGACCCCAGGACACACCTAGATATTCCTTGAGGCAAAGGTATAGCATTTCTGTTCGCCTGGTTGGACTGACCATTGGGGACATTTTGTATCTGGGTCTGGCTGACCTGTTGCTGAGGCTGTTGAAATTGCTGCTGCACGTTAGCGGACTCTGTTGTTGAAGGTTTTCCAGTTGCTCCTTGGTTTACATTGTTTTGTCCTTGTGGAATCAGAGATTTTTCAGTCTGTTGCGGGAAGCCTGCATTCCTTTGTTGAAAAAATTTGTTGTTATAATTGTAAGAAGTCAATTGCTGAATCTTTTGCAGGACTTCTTCCACAGAAGGTGGAGGTCCTGGGAGCTTTGCATGCCTATATCGGCAGTCAGGACCATTAGGACAAAAACCCAGCTTGTACCTGCAACCATGAAATTCAGTATAAACATAATTAATGCCAAATATTCATGATGTTCCATGGCTTCTGTTTTAAGATGCATCAAAGGGCAGGTTATTTGGCAAATCCAATAAAAAAAATGGAGGTCAAATGACTTTAAAAACAAAATAACGGTCCTTTCCATTTAGCTTTACCTAGGTAACGCATAGTTTCTATAAGCTATTAACTAAATTCACTTGAAGATAACAATGATATTACGCTACAGCTCATCTTATAAGGTGCATTTTATAGAAAATAGCACTTTGTTCTAGCCATTTTCTAAATCTTCTTTCATAACCCAAGTCCTATAAAAACTAGTGCAAGCAATTGAACCGATGTAAAAGAAAAGTAGAAAACAATAATAATGCAAGCATAAGCCCCAAAAACATACATGTTACACTCCTTGATGTCCTCGTTGGTGTGTTTATAAACACAATCTTGTTCCCTGCACTCACCAAAGAGCCTAAAAAACCGGCAGACCGGCATACGGGACTTGTCGTACTGGTGAAGGAAACCGCAGGCATCACCCTTCATGCAAAGGCTGCGGAGCCAGTGGCGGCAAACAGTCTGCCGAAAGCTCCTTCGCCCAGCTCCGCCACCAGAAACGGCGGGGGAATCATTCGTCAAAGCAGGGGCAACGCCTTGGGCGACGGGGTTGTTGTTGTTGTTGACTGCAGAAGGATCGGAATTAACGACATGCATGGAGGCGGTCGGGGCGGCGGGACCCACGTCAAGACCGCCTTCGAAATCGAAGCTGAGACCTCCCTCCGCGTCATCCATAGTGGCCGCGCGTGATGGTTTGTTGTTTTCCCTTTTAGGGTTTAATGTATAAATCTGCAAATTTACCAGTATTTTATGAGAGATAAATAAAAGCAGCACTTGTTTATTTAAAGGGTAAACTACATCCAAAATAACTTAATTATAAATCTAATAACAAATATTTTTTTAAGTTACATGATTATAAGTATATTATTTCATAGTTAAATGTGAAAATAATGTGTAGTGTTGTTTGATATAATAATATTTGTAGCTATTGAAACTTAAACATTTTATTAATTTTATCATAATTTAATAAACTCATATTTAAAATTATGTCGATTTATTTTTTATGATATTAACTCACCGAATGAAAGTAATAATTTGTCAAATACATTTTATCATAAAACAACAATATAATAATGTTAAACTGTTATTACATTAGAAAAGTACCGTGAAAATAATATAATATTTTTAATTAAAGAATAAATAATTTGTGAGAATAAAAAATATTAAAATGATAAAAAATAAATATAAAGAGTTAAATTTAAGTTTAATTAAAAAATAAATGTTTAAATTTGTTGAGTTAATTGATCGATGAAATCAGCCAAGAGGGGGTGAATTGACAATTAAAAATTTGGTGGAAGCTTTTGCAGAAAATTGAAAGTAATTTGCACAGCGATTTAGAGTGGTTCGACTTTTTCAACTAAAGTATACGTTCACTACCGTAGCTATTCACACTGAGTATTTTCCAACAAACTCACTAATTTGTTCTTTCTTTTGAGAACAAATAGATAACATTACAACTCCCTCAAGAATATACCACAATTCTTGAGAACACTCTTTCTCAAAAAGAATATTACAAATTCGCAAACTTAATGAAAACTCTCACAAGGCAAATGTGTTTGCACAATTCTAGAACAAAGAAAGAACACTCAAGAATAATATAATTGAACACAATAAGTGTTCTTGAAA
The DNA here is from genome assembly GCF_006381635.1 of Hibiscus syriacus. Taxonomy (NCBI): domain Eukaryota; kingdom Viridiplantae; phylum Streptophyta; class Magnoliopsida; order Malvales; family Malvaceae; genus Hibiscus; species Hibiscus syriacus. The sequence goes on from NW_024062795.1 coordinate 5,408,116, forward strand.
GCAAAAATGAATATTGAATGAAATAGGCTTGAAAATGCTCAAACTTGAGGTTTGATGCTTTCTCCTTGACTCTCTCTTGATTCTTGTTGATTGTTGTATCTTCTTGTTGATCAATGGCTTCTAAGCTTGTTTAAATACTAATTCAGTTGCTTCTGAACATTGGGGATGATTAGTGGAGTCACTGGAGTCGTTTAAGTGTGAAAACAATTAATAAAATCAGTTAGGAGCATGTGTGCATCGGTACACTATGTGTAAATTTCAAATATTTCGATCGTTGGACCCTTAGTGCATCGATACACTGATAGTGCATCGATGCATAAATATGCTTCGATGTTTTGAAAAAGCCTGGGTGCATCGATGCATGGCTTGTGCATCGGTGCATAAAATCAATTTGATGTTTAATATATATGGAGTGCATCGATGCATGGTATGTGCATCGGTACACAAAAGCCATTCGATGTTCAATTAAAACAAGGGTGCATCGATGCATTGATTCATGCATCAGTACACTTACCTGAAAGATTGATTTTAGGCTCGTTTTTGGTTCGAAATACTTTGTGAAAATTGTTTCAAAAATATTTTAAGTATAAAACATAATTTTACACATTAGTAAGGATTGAAATTGAACTTTGAAAGACTTGAAGTAATATTTTGATATTCGAATAAATATATCGAATATACTTTAGAAAATCTTATGTAAAATCTTAAAATTCATTTAACTTAATTTGTTATATCAAAACATCAAAATGTTTTCAACAATCTCCCATTTTTTATATAACAAAACATTTTAGTAATTTTAAGATTTTTGAAATAAAGTTTTTGAAATTACTCCCCCTTACTTTAACACTTCTCCCCCTTTTTGTTGAATCAAAAAGACTCTAAAACATTTTTAAACAAGGTTTTAAAAAATTAGTCAATTGATATTTAGAAATTTAAAGCTTAAGTTGCTAAGATCACAATCAAAAGAAATATTAGCCATTAGTTTCATAATCAATATTCATAAATAGATATGTAATGGAAAATTGGTCATATATGGTAAATGACGCAAAAACCAATATAAGTTCAACAACCAAATATATATAATAAGTTATAAAATCCAAGCATCCAAACAAATTTAAACATTCAACAACCAAAGTAAAACAATCCAAAAATAGCAAAATGTTTATCAATCCAAGTTTTAAGACCAAGAAAGCATGGAAAAATAAAGATCTACTCCATCGGAGGGTCAGGAGGAGGAGGATAATGTGCTCGTACTTCAAGAGTGAGAGCGTCCATACGTTCACGCATCTCCCGTTGAAATTCAGTTAGCTGAGACTCCATGAAAGCAAACCTTAGATCAAATGATTCTAGGAAAGATCGAAAATATGGAGGCGTTTGATCTTCTTGTTATGCTGGATCTGGTGTTGGCTCATCATCTGGTACGTGATCGTCAATATCTTGCATAAGCTGTTGAAACTCGGGATCGTCGCCAGCAGCCAGTGCCAAAGGAGGATGAGGAGCACGAGAAGAGCTAGGAGCAGCTCGTGAAGAACTGGCTCCCGGAGTTTGCTTATTGGGTCGATAAACCCATTGGCCAGTCTCCTCATCCTGTTTCCAATCAGCTTTCTTCAAGGAAGTGAGATTAATTTGGTTTTGAAGAGGGATGGGATTGTCGAGAGAGACTCTAAGACCGAGTTTGATAAAAAGATTATAAGTAGACACCCATAAACTAAAGTTTTGACATGTTTAGAGGGGACAACATTTATAGTATCTACTAGTTCACTAAAAATGATTTGTGGCAAATTTATCTTTCTATTATGTTGGATACAATGTATCCACCATAAATCTCTGACACGAAGAGTGGAGTACCTACCTCTGGATGGTCGAAACCACCAAGAGATCATTAAATGCAGAAAATGATCGTGATGTGTACGTAAGGTACTAACACTAGCATTAGGAAGATAGGGATATGCCACAATTTCTTTCTCATTATATAAACCATTGTCATCTAGCCCAAACTGTTTAGCTATAGTGTTGGAGTCAATATGAATATATTGTCCTAAAAGGTAGGATCTGATTCCTATAGTCCCACATTGACTCTTGTTTTGAATACATACCGCATTAGAGTAGAAAATGCAGACCAACTGATGATAGACAATAGGTTTAAGGTGAAACAGTTTATTAAACCTCCAGGATTTGAGAGTCGGAAGGTATTCAAAGTTAATATCTACCATGGCTTGAATAGAGGGAATACGTTCTTCCCGGATTTTGTATGTTCGGAAAGAATCCATGTACCTATAGTAGAGTTCTTCTCTATGACGACCAACCATATTAAAATAGGAGTTTAGAATGCTCATATTGGGATTGTTTGGATTTGGAGGGTGAGGAGGAATAGGACTAGGAGGTCGGTTAGAATAACTCGAAGAAGTCCTAGGGCGTTTCGGGTTGGACATGGTTTAGGAATCGGAATTGGATGGGTAACCTGCAAATTTAAAAACATGTATGCAATATAATCAATCCCAAAACTCAAAAGAGTCTGCAATAATTCAAGATTCTCTAAATCGAATCCTAATGGGCAATATTTTGAAAACTATTTGAAAATAATATTTGAGAAATCCTAATATGTATAGTTTTCATGAAAATAACACAATTAAATCAAAAACATCAATAATTTTTTTTAAAAAACATAACTTTTTTTATTTCAAAATTTCAGAGAAAAAATTGAAAAATTGTTTGTTTTTGACAAAATTGGTTGTAAAATATAGTTTAGAATCATACTATAATCAATGCCCGATATAATGTTCATCTTAGAACTAATCTAAACTAGTTCTAAAATCAAAATTTGATAAAATATAGGTTTTTGGGAAAATACCTTGAAAAATTCGGATTGAGTGGAATGTGATGATGTTTTGCATGATTTAATGATGTTAGCAGGATTTGGAGAAGTAATATGAATGATTTCCGATAAAAAGTAGGTTTTTGAGCAATTTTGAGAGTGATGAGAGGGTGAAGAGCGGCGGCAGTTTGAGAGTGTTTAAGAGAGTTTGAGAAAATGAAGAAGAAATAGGGGTTTTAACCAAAAACCCGACGGATGCATCGATGCATGGCCTTGTGCATCAATGCACATTCAAGGATTGCATCGGTACATCTTCATGATGTATCGATGCATATTCAAAAGGGATGCATCAATGTATTTTCATAGTGTATAGATGCATTATGCACAAAAATGACAAAATTTCATTTTAAACACTTAAAATGCTAAATAATTTAGCTCTAATGGTATTGGCAACTCATATATTGAAATTTATTCATGTTCAATCAATCAATTTTATCATTAAACTACATTTGAACATATAATCAATTTTCACCAAAGATTATAAACTTCCCCTAACTATTAGTATAGAATCCAATCAAAAGTGTTATTTTTATAAGCATTTTCAAATCTAATTTAAAAGTGCTAAAATTATTTTAAACATTAAGTGAAGATAGGCCAGTTAAACCTAATTCTCTCCTAAGTGTTTAAAATCTCTCTTTGTCTAAAGGCTTTGTAAAGATATCCGCTAATTGATGCAAAATATCAACAAATTCTAAAACTACATCTTCCTTAGCGACATGGTCTCTAATGAAGTGATGTATAATTTCAATATGCTTAGTTCTAGAGTACTGGATGGGATTTTTAGTGAGACAAATAGAACTAGTATTGTCACACTTTATAGGAATGGTACCTACTTCAATTCCATATTAAAAAATTTGTTGTTTCATCCATAAAACTTGTGCACAATAACTACCGGCTGAAATGTATTCCGCTTCAGTGGTAGATAATGCAACACAATTTTGTTTCTTTGAAAACCAAGAAATCAACATATTTACAAGGAATTGGCAAGTACTGGAGGTGCTTTTCCTATTTAATTTGCATCCTCCATAATCCGCATCAGAGAAGGCATGCAAGCTAAAGCTAGAGTCTCTAGGATACCAAAGTCCTAAACTAGGAGTGTCCTTAAGGTATCTAAAGATTCTCTTAACAGCTAGTAAATGTGATTCCTTAGGACATGATTGAAAATCTAGCACATAAGCAAACACTAAATATAATGTCTGGTCTCTACTTGCAGTTAAATAAAGCAAAGAGCCAATCATTGGCCTATATAATTTAACATCCACATATTTACCTCCTTCATCTTTGTCAAGCTTTGTAGATAAGCTCATTGGAGTGTCATGAGGTTTCCCATTTTCTAGTCCAAACTTTTTGAGCATATCTTTGACGTACTTAGCTTGATTGATGAATATGTCATCTTTTCTTTGCTTGATTTGCAGTCCCAAGAAAAATGAGAGCTCCCCCATCATACTCATCTCGAAGTCACTTTGCATTAGCTTAGAAAATTCTTGGCAAAGAACATCATTAGTAGAACCAAAAATTATATCATCAACATAAATTTGAACTACTAATAAATCTTTACCTTTATGCTTTAAAAACAATGTAGTGTCAATCTTCCCTTTTGAAAAACCTTTTTTCAATTAAAAAGTTTGACAATATTTCATATCAAGCTCTAGGAGCTTGTTTTAAACCATAAAGCGCTTTTGTTAATTTAAGAACATGATTTGGAAATTTTGAATCTTCAAAACCAGGAGGTTGTTCCACATACACTTCTTCTTTTATAAAATCATTTAAAAATGCACTTTTAATATCCATTTGATATAATTTTAATTCATTGAAACATGCAAAAGCTAATAACATTCTAATTGCTTCCATCCTCGTTGCGGGAGCGTATGTTTCATCATAGTCTATTCCTTCTTCTTGAGTATACCCTTGAGAAACAAGTCTAGCCTTGTTTCTCACTATATTACCATTTTCATCAAGCTTATTTCTAAATACCTATCTAGTACCTACAGTAGACTTATTACTAGGTCTTTCAACTAATGTACATACTTTACTTCTCTCAAATTGATTTAACTCTTCTTGCATAGCTATAATCCAATGTTCATCATTTAATGCTTCTTTAATATTCTTAGGCTCTATGCATGAGATAAATTCCACATAATTACAAATATTTCTAAGAGAAGATCGAGTTGTTACCCCTTTGGATGGATCACTTATTATTTCACCATCCTTGACATAATTGTATTCCCTTGGGTAAGAGACTTCCCTTTCTTCAATGGTTAGATTCTCGAGAGGATCTTGAGTTTCCTCATCTTTCATTTCTTCATTTGATGATGGTTCTCCAATGTCATGTATGTTTATAATACCTACATTATCATTCACACAAGAATCCTTCCTCGGAAGGGGATTATCATCGAAAACAACATGTATAGACTATTCTACAACTAAAGTTCTTTTATTAAATACTCGATAAGCTTTAGAATTTAATGAATAACCCAGAAAAAATTCATTCATCACTTTAGCATCAAATTTGCCAAGATTGTCTTTACCGTTGTTTAAAACAAAACATTTACATCCAAAAGGATGAAAATAGCTAATGTTAGGCTTTTTATTTTTAAAAAGTTCATATGGAATTTTCTTCAAAATAGGTTTAATCATTACTCGATTAATAACATAACAAGCGGTATTTGTGGCTTCCGCCCAAAAATATTTTGGCAAATTGTTTTCACAAAGCATGGTTCTAGAAATTTATTCTAAAGTTCGATTTTTCCTCTCAACAACTCCATTTTGTTGAGGAGTTCTAGGTGCTGAAAAATTATGGCTAATACCATTAGAATTACAAAATTCAGTAAATCCAAGATTTTCAAATTCAGTTCCATGATCACTCCTAACACTAGTTATAGAGTAACCTTTTATGTTTTGGATTACTTTTGAAAACGTGATGAATTTTTCTAATGCTTCATATTTAATACTTAAGAATAGAACCCAAGTATATCTAGAATAGTAATCTACCAATACAAATGCATATTGTTTTCCACCCAAGCTAGTAGTTCTAGATGGCCCAAAAAGATCTAAATGGATCAATTGTAATACTCTACTAGTGGATACGTCGTTAATGGATTTAAAAGAAACTCGCTTTTGTTTTCCTTTAGCACAAGCATCATAGATTTTATCATTATCAAATTTTAGTTTAGACAACCCTCGAACTAAATCTCCTTGAATTAACCGTTGCAAAACACTCATACAAGTATGTCCTAGTCTCCTATGCCATAACCCACTATCATGCTCATCCTTATCAATTAGGCATAAATTAGTCATATCTATGGAATTTAAATGCACCATGTAAATGTTTCATATTCTATTATCAACAAGCATAATCTGATTAGATGCAATGTCTATGACTTTACAACCATTAATGTAACACCCCAACCCGTATCCAACCCGGATCCGAGTCCGAGGTGTTATATTGACTTTTCAAAACTCTGTTCTTTACAAATTCACTAAAAACTTAATTTCATCAATTGAGAAAATGAATACTTTACAGTAATAAATACAATCAAATTATTTTACAACCCAATCAGAGCATATTCAACTCAATCAATTAGTACATACCAATTATATTAAAAAATAATCAAATACATTTAATTCATCTATTTTCTGATCTGAAACTTTGTAAGGGAGATACCGACCTGTCTTGCTTCTCTTAGCTTTTCTTCTCGCTTCTGTAACCTACATGTGAAACAATCACACACTTAGTGAGGCATTAAATTTATAAAAGAACTCTAACTATTTAAACATGCATAAGCACATCATCTCATGATGTCACGCCAAAACAATATAACATTACATACAATGTAATATACACATATACATATCTCACACGGTTTACATCACTAACCTTATTCCACTAACCATATTCTTATTATTTATATCTTATAATCATATACTCATATATTCATTCATTTAAGCCACATATGATTTATTTAATCAATCAATATACACTTCATCTCATATATCATATAATACAATTTATATCACAAAAGCATATACTTTACATGTAAGATATATTTATTGTTATCTCTTTGTTTGCCCATGTACACTTTTGAGAACTATAGATATGTGAGTCTATTGAGGTTGTGCACTATGATGTCACCACAGCTCGTACAATTATTCTGAAGGACCTATTCAGAGGTCATAAAGAACCTCGTCAACTGTCTATAGGTCCCGAAGAACCTAGGTAATATGTCCATATACTTCTTAGAACATAGGTATACTGTCCATATGTCTCAAAAGATATAGGTAATTATGTCAATATGTTCCGTAGAACATAGGTAAACCCTCGACTCTTGGCATACCAACTATACTACTAGCTCTCATATTACATAACAAGGGCAAATTAACATTTCACATTTCATACACGTAACTTATGTCATAACTTGTACACATATACACATTCACATATACACATAGACACATGGTTCACTTACACATAGAACATTTTCATATTTATCATATATTGTATCATATAAAAGTATTTCATATGATCTCATAGGTCATATCACATAGATACGTTTTCAAAACTCATAGTCACATATCTTATCTCTTGTTCTAATAAGTTCATATTTATCATTTAACACATTGATTCTTATTGCATATTTTATATCATATTCTTATACCACTAATTCATAACATAATTTAGGTCAATGTTGCTTAACTTATTTTACTCTTTCACTTATTCATATAATTTCATTACACTAATTTCTATCATTTATACAACATCATACACTCATTTTCCTATAATTGATACCCATATACTTTATATTTCTAATTTTTATAACATCCTCATATAATTTCAAGTACTTTGATACTATAATTCATATCACATAATAATTTCACCTGACTATATCTTATGTTCATTTAAGGCTTAAATCGTATATTATTTAAGTCTCCCTTACGCTACCTATTCATATAATCTTATTTGAATCTTATAGGTAATTGCTACTTCTCTTGTCTCATTTCCCTTTTACCAGTTTACATGATTTATTACACTAACCTTTACAATAACGTATGACTTATATCACTTATCTCACCATATTTAAATCCTACTTTACTCTATTTATTTAATTCAATTTCATATAACACCTATAATCCTTCTCATAGGGATTTTATAGTTCTTCATTTTATAACTCATATATCATAGTTTCTATAGTGCTTATCCTATAGGTTCGAATCACCATTATATAGTCATGCACACATACAAATCATGTATTGCATATAATCACAAATATCACATATACTCATCTTACACCCATGATCATGCTCATGATTTTATGCATACTACCATAGGAAATAGACTCATCGCGAGTCTTGTTTCCATTCATCATACATCACTAATACGCACTCACCTGTGCCTCACTTGCTAACAATTACTTCTATGGCTTGCTTTCTCTTCTTGATCAATTCTAACCTTTTAATCATTACGGAACTTGCTCTCGATCGATATCTACACAATCATGTATTTATACTATCAGTATCCCATTTGATATACTTTAATATATCATTTCATAAACTGAAATAACGATTTATTCCATTTCCCATTAAAGTGCATCGGTATATTCTACAATGTATCGATGCATCCCTTAACATGTACATCGATGCACTACCCATTCATCGATACACAAATCACCTTCGATGTTTTAATCTTAAGGGGGTGTATCGATGTACTCCTTATGCATCGATGCACTAATTGCATTCGATGTTTCTATTTTTAAGGGGTGCATCGATACACACTGAACAATTTCTGAAAATTTACCCTTGATGCAAAGGTACAGGTTGAATGTGTACCGATGCACACTAGCCCATAATTCCATTTCGTGCACAAAAATCTACTAAAATCAACTCAAATGCTTTATCTTTCATCCCCTTTCATGTTCTTAACTCATATACACATGCTTAAACTAATTTATATCCATATAAACCATCTTTAACCTCCAAATTCTATCCCTCATATGTAACTCAAGAATTATACCAACTTTGCAACATGTTTTAATTCCAATTCTATGGCTTCTAACTTCTTAATTAGACCCTTGACAAGTCAAATTTAACTTCCAATTTAACTTATCAAATTTCATTCAAGATTTCCTTTAAAAACTTCTAATCTTTAATCTCTTTTGACTCCTTTATCTTATGGTTTTAAGATAAATTAAGTTTTCCTTAAGCTTAATTATCATCTAATGATCAAAACCCAATCTTAAATTCGGCTAAATATCAACCAACAAGATATCTTACCTTTGCTTATGGCTTCATGTGAAGAAGAAGAAGAAAGGAGAATAAGAGAACTCTGGAGAAATCTCTCCTTTTCCACGTGGTTCCCTTATCCTACAAAGGAAAAATAAAAATATTACTTGTCAAGTGACCATTTTACCTTTTAATTCATTTAATAATTACTAAACATCCTTCATCATATATTTCATATAAGTCATTGAACTATTCATTTATCCTACTTTAATCACCATTTTTTGAAATTTTTCAATCTAGTCACTAACCCGGTATTGAGGATGTTACAAATCTCCCATCCTTTTAAGAAAATTCATCTTCGAATTTTCACTGAACTCATTGATAAGTACACTACCTATACATATCTTCTAATGCTCTTTATCCACATTCTTTCCTTTATATATTTATCTACTGTCGCTTATCATATAAACAATAACTAGTAACCATAATCCTCTTCCAATGTGATTAAATATATACTTTACGAAATTAAAAATCTTTTCACATCACCTTACACACTTCTCTTACTTCTATATCAAACTTATCATCTACACTTCCATATAACCTTTATCATATCTGATCATTTAACTCAATCCTTTTCATTTCTTTATTCCATTATTTCTTTATTTATTCAAAATCAAAATCTCCTTATACCCAAATAACATCTTTCCTTTCGTGTTCACATACTCTTGTCCTATTACCTATTCTCATCTCTGTGTACCAATATTCATTGCATCATCGTAACTTTGATAACCTAATTTACTTATACATAACTTCATTCTTTATCATCTCTTATACTTTGTATTTTCCTTACTTAAAGCTCCATACAAATACTTTTCCCTTATCTACATCATAGTTATCTTATCAGAATACACAACTATATTCAGATCCACATTATAATTGATTAACTCAACTTTATCTTTTCTTCCAACCTTATAACTCTATCACCTTTACTCTAACAACTAATCAATAACATCTGTTCAATCTAGGCACAAGCCCTAGTTAACCAATCATATACATCATTTCCAATCGAAATTATTTCAAAATTAGTTTACTTAACTTATCAATTTCACCTCTATTCTCATACATCATGTAGTTTTTGTTGTTCAAACTCAACATTCTGACTTCCTTTGTCTTATAAGCTGATCATCGGTATACATATTCTTAAACTGTTCTTATCAATCCTTAGCTTGTATCCAGATCCACTTCATATCTTTTATCTTAACCTGACAATATCTTATAATCTTATAATTTCGGTACATTTTTATCACATACTCTGGTTAGCCAACGCTAACTCTTTCCATCTTAACTGTAAATCCTTATCATATACACACACTTGCTTATACACCATACTATCCCTTCGTTTCAAACCCATAAGATATGACTTTATACAACTTATACGCTTGTCACTAATACACTTATTCTTAAACTCTTCTACCAATTCTCATTGCATCATTTGATCTTTTAACGCTCTTATGGTGACACTTCTTCACCATATTCTATCTTATCCAAGGAATAATAAGAATACTTCACATTACTTTTCTGATTCAAAACTGGGAAAACCTTCTATCATTATTCTAATATGATTTCAACTTCTGAAGTCAACCTTTGATTTTATGAGGCACTTCCTGAGGTGTTCGCTCTTCATCCTGCCTGGCCAGGGCAGGTGAATAGCTATAACAATAAGGAATATCACCTTTCACTTTATTTCGAAATTATCATAATAATACTTCTATTATAACTTAGCAATCTAATTCTATAATACTTCATAATATAATTTAGGTCAATATCGCTTAACTTATTTTACTCTTTCACTTATTCATATAATTTAATTACACCAATTTCTATAATTTATACAACATCATGCACTCATTTTCCTATAATTGATACATTAATGCCATATACTTTATATTTCTAATTCTTATAACATCCTCATATGATGTCAAGTACTTTGATACTGTAATTCATATCACATAATAATTTCACATGACTATATCTTATGTTCATTTCAGGCTTAAATCGTATAATATCTAAGTCTCCCTTATATAGTTTATGCTACCTATTCATATAATCTTATTTGAATCTTATAGGTAATTGCTACTTCTCTTGTCTCATTTCCCTTTTACCAGTTTAAATGATTTATTTCACTAACCTTTACAATAACGTATGACTTATATCACTTATCTAACCATATTTAAATCCTAGTTTACTATATTTATTTAATTCAGTTTCATATAACACCTATAATCCTTCTAATAAGGATTTTTTAGTTCTTCATTTTGTAACTCGTATGTCATAGTTTCTATAGTGCTTATCCTATTGGTTCGTATCACCATCATATGGTCATGCACACATACAAATCATGTATTACATATAATCACAAATATCACATATACTCATCTTACACCCATGATCATGATCATGATTTTATGCATACTACTATAGGAAATAGACTCATCACGAGTCTTGTTTCCATTCATCATACATCACTAATATGCACTCACCTGTGCCTCACTTGCTAACAATTACCCATATGGCTTGCTTTCTCTTCTTGATCAATTCTAACCTTTCAATCATTACGGAACTTGCTCTCGATCGATATCTACACAATCATGTATTTATACTATCAGTATCCCATTTGATATACTTTAATCTATCATTTCATAAACTGAAATAACGATTTATTCAATTTCCCATTAAAGTGCATCGGTACATTCTACAGTGTATCGATGTATCCTTTAACATGTGCATCGATGCACTACCAATGCATCGATACACAAATTACATTCGATGTTTTAATCTTAAGGGGGTATATCGATGCACTAATTGCATTCGATGTTTCCATTTTTAAGGGGTGCATCGATGCACTTCCTGTGCATCGATACACACTAAACAATTTCTAGAAATTTACCCTTGATGCATCAGTACAGGTTGAATGTGTACCGATGCACACTAGCCCAAAATTCTATTTCGTGCACAAAAATCCACTCAAATCCACTCAAATGCTTCATCTTTAATCCCCTTTCATGTTTCTAACTCATATACACATGCTTAAACCAATTTATATCCATATAAACCATCTTTAACCTCAAAATTCCTCATATGTAACTCAAGAATTATACCAACTTTGCAACATGTTTTAATTCCAATTATATGGCTTCTAACTTATTAATTAGACCATTGACAAGTCAAATTTAACTTATCAACTTTCATTCAAGATTTCCTTTAAAAACTTCTAATCTTTAATCTCTCTTGACTCCTTTATCTTATGGTTTTAATATAAATTAAGCTTTCCTTAATCTTAATTATCATCTAATGATCAAAACCCAATCTTAAATTCGGCTAAATATCAACCAACAAGATATTTTACCTTTGCTTATGGCTTTACGTGAAGAAGAAGAAGAAGAAAGGAGAAGAAGAGAACTCTGGAGAAATCTATCCTCTTCCACGTGGTTCCCTTGTCCTAATTAGGAAAAATAAAAATCTTACTTATCAAATGATTACTAAACAACCTTCAGCATATATTTCAAATAAGTCACTGAACTATTCATTTATCCTACTTTAATCACCAATTTTTGAAATTTTCCAATCTAGTCACTAACCCGGTATTGAGGATGTTACAATTAATATCAAACATGACATTAAATCCCTTATCACACAATTGACTAATACTTAATATATTATGCTTTAATCCATTCACATATAAAACATTCTTAATTTGTATGGAAGAGGTATTACCCATAATGCCTATACATTCAATGTAACCTTTTGAGTTATCACCAAAAGTCACCTCTCCTCCATTTTTGGCGTTGAGCTCTATGAACCGGCTTTTGTCTCCGTTCATGTGTTTTAAGCATCCACTATCAAGGTACCATGTGTAACATCCTCTATACCGGGTTAGTGATCAAATTGTGAAATTTTAAAATTTAGTGACCAAAGTAGATAAATTGAATAATTAAAAGATTTAATGGGAATGTTTCATGTAGGATGGATAAGCAAAGAAGGGAAATTAATAGGGCAAATGAGTCTTTTAGCAAGATAAATAATTAAATATTACTTAAGGTTATTTAATAAACCACGTGGAAGTTAGTAGAGAATGCAAAAGTTTTTAGATTTCTCTTCTTCTTCTTTCTTCTTCTTCACCGTGAAGATAAAACTAAAGATGAGTTTTCTGGTTAATCAAATTCTTGATGAATTTAAGGTTGCTTATTGATCATTAGATGATAACTAAGCTTAAGGAAAGCTTAGGTTATCTTAAAATCATAAGATGATGGGGTTAGAAATGATTAAAGAAAGGAAGTAGAAAAGTGAAATATTAGAATAGAGTTCATAATAAGAATTAGAAGTTGGATTTGACTTGTCATAAAGCTAATTAAGAAGTATAAGGTGATAGAATTAAAGTTTGAACAGGTTGGAATTTGAGTAAGATTCTTAAATTCTATATGGGGGATTGGGTTTTTAAGTTTTAGAGGTGTTGAATAGATAATAATTAGTTTAAATAAGTGTATGCAAGTTAGGGATATAAAATGAGGTGAATTATAAAGTGTTGAGAGGATTATGAAGAGATTTTCGTGCTCAAAATAACATTTCTGGGCTATGTGCATCGATGCACATTCAATATGCACCAATGCATCAAGGATAAATCCAGAATTTATTCAAGGTGTATCGATGCACATGAAGTGCATCGATGCACTAATTTTAAATACAAACATCGAATGCCATCAGTGTATCGATGCACAAGTAGTGCATCGATGCACCTCATTATATACAAACATCGAATGGGATTTATGCACCGATGCATAGATAGTGCATCAATGCACCCATCAAGGGATGCATCGATACATGGTGTAGTGCATCGATGCATACCTCTATTAAAAGATGAAAATGACTTTTCTTTTAACCCAATAAATGATAGTTTAGAATATATTAATTAGTATACTGATAAGTATCAATGAATTACTATGTAGATACAGAGACTAAACAAGTTCCAGAACAATTGCTTAGTAGGATTGATAGAGGAAAAGGCAAAGAAATATAGGTGAGTGCATATGCATAGCATGAATATAGTGGTATATTCAGTTCTAGACTTGTGAGAAGTCTAGATTTAATACATTGATGCATGATTCATTTCATACTGTGGAACATGGTATGAATACATACTATGTGCATTGAGTAATATATTTTTAATGAATATGTATACAAAGTTATATGAGCCATGTGATGAAGGTAAGGAAATAATATGTCTATACGAAATATTATGTAATTTGTGAAAAACCCATGTTATGTAGATGAGAACCATAGGTATAGTTGGCATGCCAAGAGTAGAGGGTCTACGCGGTCATTCGAGATATATATGTATTCTTTGGAACATGTATGAGGTCTTTAAGACATATATTTGATCATTGGCATATGTATATGATTATTAAGGAATTATCTACGCGGTCCTTAGAGACAATCTTATATGGCACCGGTGCAATTTTACACGGCACTTTGGTACAATTCTACGTGGCACTTCGATGCATTTATATGAGCTGTTGTGACAGCATAGTGCACAACCTCACAATACTCACATACCTTAGGTTCTCAATATGGTATCATGGGCTAGTGAACTGATTAATATGAACTTATGAGTGTAATGTGATGAGTTTATGTGTAGGAAACATGGTTATGGACATTATACAGATAATATGCATATGTTATTACATTTTATTTCATTTTTTGCATTCTCATGATATTTCCTTATTATTACTATTATATTGCCCCACTAAGTTGATGACTTAGCGTGTGAGTGTTTCACACGTAGGATCCAAAAAAGTAGACGGTCAAGGTTAAGCAGCTGGACAACATTACTCCTGCAACTATCAGATCAGAAGCAACTTAATAGTATGTCATTTTGTTATGTAAATCAGTGTTGGCATGTAATAGAATGTTAAGTTGTGTATGCTCTGAGTATTTTGATAAACTTGTATTAACATATGTATATTATTGTATTTTAATAATATAAGTTTAAATGTTTTATCATTTTTTTAGAGTATTGTTTTGTTTAATCAATGTGACATCCTGGACTCGTATCCGGGTCAGGTACGGGTTAAGGATGTTACATTTAATGGTATCAGAGCTATGGTTTAACCGATTCTAGGCATAAACCAGAGTCTATAGAGTCTTTAAATGGAATACATGCCAACAAATAGTAAGAACTTCTGATCTGGTATAGTATGAGTATACTGTTTTACTAATAGAACAATGCGTTTATTCTTATTAGATGTCCGGACATAATAGCTCCCGAAGTGAAGCATGAGAAGATAGGTCTGCTGAAAGCAGTAATTCACCTGCCTTGGCCAGGCAAGGTGAAGGACAAGCATCTCAGGGAGTGCTTGTACAAGATCAAGACACTTTCTTTAGGACTATGGACGCTATTCTGATACGTCTTCAACCTTCTGCCCCACCAATTCAAATAATGAATGTAGCAAAAGAGTTGAGAGGTTTAGGAGCTCCCGAGTTTAAGGGAGAAGCCGAGGAAGGTCCTGTTGCGGCGGATCTTTGGTTAAATGATTTGAAAATCATGTTGGATGGTCTCCACTGCTCTGAAGTGGAGAAACTAGATGGAGCTTTCTTGTTACTGAGGGGTCAGGCGAGAATATAGTGGACGAACGTCACCATGAGGATGTCAAATGACCAATTAACTTGGTCCTTATTTTTAGAAGAATTCAAAAACAAGTACATCGGAGATCAATTTATTCGGCAGATGAAGCAGGAGTTTATGAACTTGAAACAGATGAACCGCTCTGTATATGAGTATGAATGTGAGTTCAACAAGCTGAGTAGGTTTGCATCTGAGCTTGTGCCTACTGAAAAAGAGGCTTGTGAATGGTTTGTGGAAGGCTTACGCCCTAGATTGAAATAGATGCTGATATTATTGAATTTGTCCTCGTTCCAAGAGGTGATTAATCGTGCCAAAGCTCTTGAAAGAGCTCAGAATGAGAGATTCGGGGATTTTAGAGTTTAGACATCAAAGAGAACATGTGCTTCTTCCAGCTCGGCACCACCAAAAAGTGGGAGAGACTCAGGATTTCGATCACAAGCTAGATTCGAATCAGTTGCATCTTCAGCTAGAGGAGTAAGTCAGGTGAGACCTAGACAGACGCAATCAGTGGGATCTGGTCTTGGGAGATCTACTCCGAGTAAAGTGAAACAGTGTCAGCATTGTGGAAAGAACCATTTTGGGTCATATCGAATGGCTTCTGGAACTTGTTTTCGATACGGAGATACGAGACATTTTATCCGAGATTGTCCGTTAATGATTGGAGAGTCCGCACCATCTGAGAGAGCTGGCTCTGCCTCACAGAGAGGTCAGGGAAGAGGTAGAGGAAGGAACCAGTCTGAATCCTCTGCTCAACCTGAAGTTCGGTCAATCGCACGAGTGTACAATTTAAAGATAAGTGAAGACCGTGATAACCCTGATATTATAGCAGGTACTTTTCAGCTGTATGATAAATTGGTATTGGTACTAATTGATCCAGGATCTAATTATTCTTACATTACGAGTAAGTTAGTAAAAGAATTGAGGATTCCCTTAGAAGCTACGAGTAATGAGATTATAGTAACTAATCCTTTAGGCCATAGTGCTCGGGTGAACAAAGTCTGTAAGGAGTGTCCCATAAAGATTCAGGGAATTGAATTCCCTGTTAATATGATGAAATTACCCTTTGACGAGTTTGAAGTGATTCTAGGAAGAGATTGGTTGTTTCGTTACTATGAAGATGTTAATTGCAGATCGAAAAAGGTAACCCTGAAGAGTCCAGGAGAAACATAAATAAGTGTGAGTAGTGAAAGGTTTAATCCTTTAGCAAATGTAATATCATTAATGTCTGCTAAGAAGCTATTGTTACAAGTATGTCAAGGTTTTCTTACAAATGTGATCGATACAAGAGCTAAAGAAAAAGGATTGGATGAGATTCCAATAGTTCGGGAATTACCTGATGTTTTCCCTACTGAGTTACCAGGATTACCTCCAGATAGAGAGGTAGAATTTCAAATTGAAGTAATGCCGGGAACAACTCCAATTGCAATGACACCTTATCGGATGGCTCTGAAAGAATTGCAAGAGTTAAAGAATCAATTGCAAGAGTTGTTAGAGAAGGGATTTATTCGACCAAGTGTGTCACCTTGGGGAGCTCCAGTGTTATTCGTTAAGAAGAATGATGGATCAATCCATCTCTGCATTGATTATCGACAGCTTAATAAGGTGACCATCAAGAATAAGTATCCCCTCCCGCGCATTGATGACTTGTTTGATCAGCTAAAAGGAGCTTCAGTATTTTCGAAGATCGATCTACGTTCGGGTTATCACCAATTGAAGATTCAGGAGAAAGATATTTCGAAGACGACTTTTAGAACGATATATGATCATTATGAATTCATTGTAATGCCATTCGGAGTAACGAATGCACCTACTGAATTCATGGATCTCATGAATAGGATTTTTCAGGCCTATTTGGACTAGTTTGTTGTTGTCTTTATTGATGACATATTGGTTTACTCGAAATCCACTGAAGAAAATGGTACACATTTGCGAATAGTTTTGCAAATTCTCAGAGATAAGAAGCTTTATGCCAAATTGTCCAAATATGAATTTTGGTTAAATGAAGTAATTTTCTTAGGGCATGTGATCTCTGCAGATGGGATTCAGGTGGACCCTCAAAAGGTAAAATCTATAATGGACTGGGAAGTTCCAAAAAATGTATCCGAAGTTTGGAATTTCCTTGGACTTTCATGTTATTATCGAAGATTTGTTAAGAATTTTTCGATGATAGTGCTGCCTTTAACGAAGCTGATGATAAAGAATGTACCTTTTGTTTGGGCTTTTGAATGTCAAGAAAGTTTTGAAGCTTTAAAGAGAATTCTGACAGAAACTCCTTTATTGGTTCAACAAGAATCTGGTAAGCATTTTGTTGTATACAGTGACGCTTCCCACAATGGGTTGGGGTGTGTATTAATGCAAGAAGGGAAGGTGGTAGCGTATTCATCAAGACAGTTGAAATCACATGAAAAGAATTACCCCACCCATGATTTAGAAATGGCTGCAGTGATGTTCGCCCTCAAAATTTGGCGTCATTATCTGTATGGAGAACGATGTTATTTGTATACGGATCATAAGAGCTTGAAATACCTAATGACTCAAAAAGAGCTTAATTTGAGACAAAGGAGATGGGTTGAGTTTTTGAGAGATTTTGATATAATAATTGACTATCATCCCAGAAAGGCTAACGTGGTAGCAGATGCTTTGAGTAGAAAGACATTTGCAGCTTTACGGGCTATGGATGCAAGGTTATCTTTAACTGGAGACGGTGGTCTATATGCAGAGTTAATACTTAAACCAGCATGGTTGGAACGAATAGGAGAATTGCAAAGTAAAGATGAAAGGTGTTTGAGAAGAATTGATCAAGTAAATAACAAAGAGATTAAAGACTTTGAGGTTAAGTCGGATGAAAATTTATATTATAAAGGAATAATTGTGATACAAGACGATGAAGATTTGAAGAAAGATTTATTGACAGAGGCTCATTGCAGTCCATTGACGATGCACCCGGGTGGAACTAAGATATATATGGATTTAAAAGATCGGTATTGGTGGCCAGGGATGAAACGAAACATTACTGAATTTGTGTCCAATTGCTTAACATGTCAACAAGTCAAAGTCGAACATCAAGTTCCGTCTGGATTATTGCAAACACTTTCTATTCCACAATGGAAGTGAGAAAAATGTAACAATGGATTTTGTTTCGGGGTTACCCCTGACTCCAAACAAAAGAGATTTAATCTGGGTAATTGTTGATCGATTGACCAAGTCAGCACATTTCCTTCCTATCAGAACATATTTATTCATGGAAAAGTATTCGGAACTGTATATTCGAGAAATTATTAGATTGCATGGAGTGCCTGTTTCTATAATTTCTGATCGAGATCCTCGATTTACCTCAAGATTCAGGAAATCCTTGCATGGAGCGTTGGAGACTCGCTTAAACTTTAGTACCACATTTCACCCTCAGACAGATGGACAATCAGAAAGAATAATTCAAATATTGGAAGATATGTTGCGAGCATGTGTCATTGAGTTTAAAGGGTCGTGGGAGAAATACTTACCACTGGTGTAGTTCGCTTACAACAATAGTTATCAGTCCAGTATTAAAATGGCACCCTATGAGGCGTTATATGGGAGGAGTGTCGTACGCCATTAAACTGGTATGAGCTCAAAAATCGAAGTGTACTTGGTCCAGATTTGATTCAAGATATGGAAGAGAAAGTTCGGGAAATTCAACATAACCTAAAGGTGGCATTTGATCGGCAAAAGTCCTATTCTGACCTTAAAAGAAAGGAGATTGAATTTGAAGTTGGGGATAAAGTGTTTCTGAATGTATCTCCATGGAAAAAAATATTACGATTTGGTCGGAAAGGAAAGCTAAGTCCTAGATTTATTGGGCTATACGAAATCGTTAAAAGAATAGGACCAGCGGTATACCAATTATCTTTTCCACCCAAAATGGAAAAAATCCATAATGTTTTCCATGTGTCCATGTTACGAAGATATAGGTCCGATCCTTCTCACATTGTTGCACCAGAACAAGTAGAAGTTCAACCTGATTTGACCTATGAAGAGGAACCAATAAAAATATTGGCACACGAAGTTAAGCAATTGAGAAATAAAACGGTTCCGTTGGTCAAAGTTCTTTGGAGAAATCATAAAGTAGAAGAAGCCACTTGGGAACGTGAAGAAGATATGCGATTTCAATATCCTCATCTGTTCGTGCAATGAAAATTCGAGGATGAATTTTCTTTAGGGAGGGAGATTTGTAACATCCTCCATACCGGGTTAGTGATCAAATTGTGAAATTTTAAAATTTAGTGACCAAAGTAGATAAATTGAATAGTTGAAAGATTTAATGTGAATGTTTCATGTAGGATGGATAAACAAAGAAGGGAAATTAAGAGGGCAAATGAGTCTTTTAGCAAGAGAAATAATTAAATATTACTTAAGGTTATTTAATAAACCACGTGAAAGTTAGTAGAGAATGCAAAAATTTCCAGGTTTCTCTTCTTCTTCTTTCTTCTTCTTCACCGTGAAGACAAAGCTAAAGGTGAGTTTTCTGGTTAATCAAATTCTTGATGAATTTAAGGTTGCTTATTGATCATTAGATGATAACTAAGCTTAAGGAAAGCTTAGGTTATCTTAAAACCATAAGATGATGGGGTTAGGAAGGATTAAAGAAAGGAAGTAGAAAAGTGAAATCTTGGAATAGAGTTCATAATAAGAATTAGAAGTTGGATTTGACTTGTCATAAAGCTAATTAAGAAGTATGAGGTGATAGAATTAAAATTTGAACAGGTTGGAATTTGAGTAAGATTCTTAAATTCTATATGGGGGATTGGGTTTTTAAGTTTTAGAGGTGTTGAATGGATAATAATTAGTTTAAATAAGTGTATGCAAGTTAGGGATATAAAAGGAGGTGAATTATAAAGTGTTGAGAGGATTATGAAGAGATTTTCGTGCTCAAAATAACATTTATGGGCTATGTGCATCGATGCACATTCAATATGCACCGATGCATCAAGGATAAATCCCAGAAATTGTTTAAGGTGTATCGATGCACATAAAGTGCATCGATGCACTAATTTAAAATACAAACATCGAATGTCATCAGTGTATCGATGCACAAGTAGTGCATCGATGCACCTCATTATATACAAACATCGAATGGGATTTATGCACCGATGCATAGATAGTGCATCGATGCACCCGTCAAGGGATGCATCGATGCATACCTCTATTAAAAGATGAAAATGGCTTTTCTTTTAACCTAATAAATGATAGTTTAGAATATATTAATTAGTATACTGATAAGTATCAATGAATTACTATGTAGATACAGAGACTAAACAAGTTCCAGAAAAATTGCTTAGTAGGATCGATCGAGGAAAAGGCAAAGAAATATAGGTGAGTGCATATGCATAGCATGAATATAGTGGTATATTCAGTTCTAGACTTGTGAGAAGTCTAGATTCAATACATTGATGCATGATTCATTTCATATTGTGGAGCATGGTATGAATACATACTATGTGCATTGAGTAACATGTTTTGAATGAATATGTATACAAAGTTATATGAGCCATGTGATGAAGGTAAGGAAATGATATGTCTATGCGAAATATTATGTAATTTGTGAAAACCCATGTTATGTAGATGAGAACTATAGGTATAGTTGGCATGCCAAGAGTAGAGGATATACGCGGTCCTTCGGGATATATATGTATTCTTTGGAACATGTGTGAGATCTTTAAGACACATACTTGATCCTTGGCATATGTATATGATTCTTAAGGAATTATCTACGTGGTCCTTAGGGACAATCTTATATGGCACTACGGTGCAATTATACGCGGCAGTTCGGTGCAATTCTACGTGGCACTTCGGTGCAATTCTACGTGGCACTTCGGTGCATTTATACGAGCTGTGGTGACAACATAGTGCACAACCTCACAGTACTCACATACCTTAGGTTCTCAATATGGTATCATGGGCTAGTGAATTGATTAATACGAACTTATGAGTGTTAATGTGATGAGTCTATGTGTAGGAAACATTGTTATGGACATTATACATATAATATGCATATGTTATTGCATTTCATTTCATTTTTGGCATTCTCATGATATTTCCTTATTATTATTATTATATTGCCTCACTAAGTCGATGACTTAGCGTGTGAGTGTTTCACACGTAGGATCCAAAAAAGTAGACGATCAAGGTTAAGCAGCTGGACAACATTATTCCTGTAACTATCAGATCAGAAGCAACTTAATAGTATGTCATTTTGTTATGTAAATCAGTGTTGACATGTAATAGAATGTTAAGTTGTGTATGCTCTGAGTATTTTGATAAACTTGTATTAACATATGTATATTATTGTATTTTAATAATATAAGTTTAAATGTTTTATCATTTTTTTAGAGTATTGTTTTGTTTAGTCAATGTGACATCCTGGACTCGTATCCGGGTCGGGTACGGGTTGAGGGTGTTACACCATGAGTTTGAATTTGTTTCCCAAGCCTTGTAGCAATGCTCATTTTCCTACAAACATAGATTAATTTTTTTATTTTTGGTACCCAAATTCTTTTGGGTCCATATTCATTAGTTTCCAAAATCCTAGTTCTCTTAGGTATCCATTTGTGTAGGATATCCTTATTTTTAGTAGTAATGAGTTCTTTAGGAACCCATATACTCTTAATGATTTTTTCATTAGAGGTTCTTTGGGGACCTCTATGATTGTAGTTTTTAAAACTTTTTCTAACAAAGTTTGATTTTAAATTTTCTCCATTTTCAAAACGTTTTGTTCCAACTTTATTAAAAGAAGCTTTAAGATCATCAATTTTCTTTTGATGATCATCATTGACCTTTGAAAGTAAATTATGCAAATCATAATTTTTCTTTTCAAATTCTTCTAGTTTGATTTGCAAATTTTTTATTTTACTTTTAAAATCATTGTTGGTCTTGGATATGAGTTTATTTTCATTTTTAATTTTGAAATATCATTTTTATATTTTAAAAACAATTTATCATAATCTGAAGCCAACCAATTATATTCCTATAATAACTCATCATAAGATAATTCATTCGAATCGAATGAGTTAGAGGTTACCTGAGAATCTTCCCCGAATGCCATCAAGCACAAGTTTGCTACTTCTTGTTCCTCTTCATCGGAACCTTCTTCATCACTCCATGTAGCCACATGAGCCTTGTGTTTCTTCTTGGATTGACCCTTTTTCTTTAATTGAGGGCAATCGTATTTGACATACCCCGACTTTTTGCATTCGTAGCAAATAATCGGGTCCTTCTCCTTTGGTTCAGTTTTGAAACCTTCATTTCGTTTGAATTTTCTTCCTCGGTTGGGCCTCATTAATTTTTTGAACCGTTTGGCAAATAATGTCATTTCCTTATCATCGTCATCGTCATCTTCATCCGAATCACTCTCATCTTTTGTGGATTTGAGAGCAACTCCAACGTTCTTCTTCTTCTACTTCTCCTTTGGTGTCTCATCAGTCTTATCGAGGTCTACCTCATCTTGAAGCATCATTTCATGAGTGAGGAGTGAACCGATTA
Source organism: Hibiscus syriacus (assembly GCF_006381635.1). Classification (NCBI taxonomy): domain Eukaryota; kingdom Viridiplantae; phylum Streptophyta; class Magnoliopsida; order Malvales; family Malvaceae; genus Hibiscus; species Hibiscus syriacus. The sequence goes on from NW_024062795.1 coordinate 5,431,401, forward strand.
ATTCTTCAAGGGTTAAGGACTTTAAGTTCTTAGCCTTAATGATAGCCATCTTCTTTGATTGCCACGATTTTGGAATTGAGTAAACTAACTTCCTCATAAGCTTTTCATTTGGAATGATCTCTCCATATGATTTGAGACCATTGACAATCGTAGAAAATCTATCTGTCATAACTTTGATGTCTTCATCCGGTTTCATCCTGAAATTTGCATAGCTATGAGTTAGAAGACTAATTTTATATTCTTTTACCTCGTTGGTGCCTTCATGAGTGACATGTAGTTTGTCCCATATTTATTTGACGGTTGTACAAGATGAACTCTCCCATATTCATATGGTCCAAGAGCACAAAAGATAATATGGATGACTTTGGAGTTGAGCTGGAACATTCTTTTATCTCATTCACTCCACAATCTTGGATGAGTGGAAGGTTTGATGTATCCGTCTTCAATAATATTTCATGCTCCCATCTCACTTGCTTGAATGAAATACATCATCCTATTCTTCCAATAAGCATAATTAGCTCCATTGAAGAAAGGAGGCTTGTTGACGGGCAATGAATCAAGATCGAAGTCGGAGTTTGAAGTTGAGGCCATTGATGACTTGATTATCGATGTAACTCTTCCCGGATCTACTCAAGAGGTGATTAAACCTTCAAATGAGTCAAGCTCTGATGCCAATTGTTGAGTTAATCTATCGATGAAATCGGCCAAGAGGGGGTGAATTGGCAATTAAAAATTTGGTGGAAGTTTTTGCATAAAATTGAAAGTAATTTGCACATCGATTTAGAGTGGTTCGACTTTCTCAACCAAAGTCTACGTCCACTACCTTAACTATCCACACTAAGGATTTTCCAACAAATTCACTAATTTGTTCTTTCTTTTGAGGACAAAGAGATAACCTTACAACTCCCTCAAGAATATACCCCAATTATTGAGACCACTCTTTCTCAAAGAGAATATTACAAATTCACAAATTTAATGAAAAACCTCACAAGGAAAATGTGTTTCCACAATTCTAGAACAAAGAAAGAACACTCAAGAATAATACAATTGAGCACAATAAGTGTTCTTGAAAGCAGAAATGAATATTGAATGAAATAGGCTTGAAAATGCTCAAACTTGAGGTTTGATTCTTTCTCTTTGACTCTATCTTGATTCTTGTTGATTGTTGTATCTTCTTGTTGATCAATGGCTTCTAAGCTTGTTTAAATACTCCTTCAATTGATTATGAACGTTGGGGATGATTAGTGGAGTCAATGGAGCCGCTTAAGTGTGAAAACAATTAATAAAATCAGTTAGGAGCGTGTGTGCATCGATGCATAAGGCTAGTGCATTGGTACACTATGTGTAAAATTTAAATATTTCGACCGTTAGACCCTTAGTACATCGATACACTGATAGTGCATCGATGCATAAGTACGCTTCGATATTTTGAAAAAGCCTGGGTGCATCGATGCATGGCTTGTGCATCGGTGCATAAAATCAATTCGACGTTTAATATATATGGAGTGCATCGATGCATGTTATGTGCATTGATACACAAAATGTAACATCCTCAATACCGGGTTAGTGATCAAATTGTAAAGTTTTAGAATATGGTGACTATAGTAGAACCATGGATTAGTTCAATGATTTATTTAGAAAAAAATCATAAAAGTTATTAGTAATTATAAGATGAATTGAAGGGCAAAAGGGTCATTTGACAAGGAAGATTTTTATTTTCCTTATAAGATAAGGAAATCACATGGGAAGAGAGAAAAGGTTCCTAAGTTCTCTTCTCTTCTCTTCTTCATTCTTTATACGTGAAGGCTTGACTCAAATGTGAGTTTCTTTATTTGTTGATTAATTATTGATTTTAAGGTTGGGTTATGATCATTAGATGATAATTAAGCTTAAGGAAAGCTTAATTTGTTCTAAAACAACAAGATGAAAGATATAGAAGATATTAAAGAAAATGAGTTTTTAGATGAATTTCTGGAAAAGAGTTAATAAGTGAAATTTGAGAAGGAATTTGACTTGTCATCACTAAGAATAAGAGATATATGAAGTTAGAAAGGATTAATAACAAAGTTGAAAGTTTAGTAAGATTCTTAAATCTTAAGAATCATGATGAGATATGGAAGATAAAGATGGTTTACAAGGATATAAGTTGGTTTAAGTAATGGTAGTTAAATTTAATGACATAAAAAGGGCATAAAATAGAAGAATTGAATGAAGAATTGATGATTTTCGGGCTTAAAATGCAAATTCTGGGCAAGGTGTATCGATGCACACTCAATGTGCATCGATGCACTCTTTAAAGAAGAAACATCGAATGCAATTGATGCGTCGATGCATAAGGAGTGCATCAATGTATCCCCTTAAAATGAAAACATCGAAGGTAATTTGTGTATCGATGCATGGGTAGTGCATCGATGCACATGTTAAAGAATGCATCCATGCACTGTAGAATGCATCGATGCACTGTAGAATGCATCGATGCACTTCAAGGGGAAATTGAAATAGACATTTCTTTTGGTCTAAGAAATGATAGATTAGAATATATCAATTGGATACTAATATGTATCAATGTACGATTATATAGATATCGAGCACGAACAAGTTTCAGAACGATTATCAAGTTAAGATTCGATCGAAAGTAAAGTTCAGATAGGTCGTCAGAGTAAGATGCGCAAGAAATAGAAAGAGCTTGGTAGTGTTATTGGTGATCAGGTGAGTACATGATAGTAAGTATATGTTATGTTAGGGAATTTAGACTTACGATGAGTCTAATTCCGATATTAGATTACATGAGTACAAAGATATAATCATATTGCATAGGATGTTTATGAGTAGATGGATATACATATTGTAGATGCTTAATTTGTCTGGGGCCTTTACCATTTTCAAATGAAAGCAGTTCTGGGGAGTTAAAAACCAGAAATAAACGTGAGAAGGCAGTTAACAAAAAGAGAGAGCCATTATTGGTAGTTAAGGAGCACGATACTGGGGCAAGAAAATAAACTGTAAAGGGTTCAGTTTTTGGGAATTAACCACCAGAGGAATAAATCAGAGATCACAGACAGAGAGAAAAAAAGGGAGAAATGAGCAGAGAAACATATTACCCATCACGAGAAGACTAGAAGCAGGAAACCTGATTAATTATCAGCAATTTCACATAGTGAAAAGAGATACAGAAGAAAAACAAGGGTGATCCCACAATTCAAAGGCAGAGAAAGCATTAGAACTGCAAGTATTTTCGAGGTACTCTTCTGGGATTTATTTTTGTTTCCAATTTCTTTTGCGTATGTTTGTGTCATTTGGAGAAACTAAATTGGATCAACTTTAGGTTTGGATTTTATACCGTAGTAATTAGACTGTAAAAAGATTATTAAGGTTCCTATAAAATCCATAACACTAATTTGTAATGGAATCCCTTCCATGTTTTTTCATCGAAGCAATACAAAACAAAGCAATACCAATCATTTCTCCATTCTTTGTTCCCATTTCTATTTCAACAGAACCAAGCAAGAAAAGTAAACATAACTAATTCTTTCCCATTTCTACTTCTTGAGATAGAAATCATACCAAAACAAAAGATTTCAAGTGGTTTTCATTTTCTACTTTCATCTTATAGAGTTTCCAAAGGTGTATGTATTCGATTAGAAGTAAAATAGTGTAAAGGGAAAGTGGTAGTGTTACCTTAGTCGTTGGGGTCGCATCGCCGGAGAGGGGAGACGCCGAAAAGAGAGTGAGGCCGAGAGGTCAAGACTTTTTTTTTTTTGAATCTGTTTTTAAAATTGTTAACGCGATTTAGATCCAAGATTGAAGGCTAGCATGGCGGCGATGATGGTTGAAGGATGAGGCACGACAACCAGTCTCCTTTTCTGGTTTGCCGTGCGTGTAAGAATGAGAGGGGGGTTGGAGAAGAAGAGTGAAACGTGAGGTGTACACGTGAATTGGGTAGTTTAGGTTGTATAAAATATGTTTGATATCATAGTTTTTGGGTTAATTAATTTTTAGCCACCTAAATCTTAGGATAATTTGCTCTCCTTGTACTTTAGCCTCATATTTACACTTTAGTCTTTTTCAGGATTGCTTTCGAATTTAACCTTTTGTGTTTGTTCTGATTTCGCTATTTTTCCAGTTTTAATTTTAGTTGTAATTTTGTTAGATTATTTATGTTAAAATCCCTTATATTTATGTGTGTTTTTATTTAAGTCCCGTGTTTAATTTTCAATTTGTATGTTTAATTTTACATATATTTAAATTTAGTCATTATTTTAACATGTATATATATACACTTTTTAAAATGTATAGTTTAGCATGTTATGATTTTGTTTTTGTATTTAGGTCACATATGTACATTGTATGTTAATATGCATGGTTTATAATTCTTAATTAAAATATATGTATGTAATTTTTTGTATGTCACATTGTATGTTTTTTTTTATTTTTGTTTAATTGATTTTAGCATGATATTTTTTTCCACAATTTGCATGATAGCCTTATTTGCATAACTCGACGTATTCATAATTGGATTAAGGGTAATATATTTTTAATTTAAAATTATTTTAAGTGGGCAGTCATAACTGATTTGAGGTCCGCTTTTAATGATTTTAAAATAAAAATGTATCCCGAAAGTGAAACCAAAAAATTGATTCGTCACCTAAAATTTGGGAACGAGAGAAAAAGAAATGTTCGTTTATTTAAATATATCGAGAAAAGGTTGTTATATCTTTAAGATCTGGTCTCGATATTTGTAAATAATTGAACATTTTTATCTTTCTAAAACGACTCGGTAATTTTAATTTAATTTATTTGAGTGCTTTTGAATGTTTTTAAATTTACATCATTGTTTTATGAGATCAAAAATTAAATTAAATTTGAATTTGTAAAGTTCATTGCAAAGACGTTAATTAATCGGCTAGGTACCGATTTAGGGCGTTGTGGGGGTGTTAATCCTTCCCCGCACGTAACCGACTCCCAAACTTGGATTTTGGTAACGCATACCTCAATTTGTTGTTTTAATTAAAGTTAATTTTTATTTAAAATGACAAAGCATTTTTGGGTGCCCAATTACACCCTAATCAAAGATTGGTGGCGACTCTTCGAACCGTATTTTTCGATCGTAAAGGAAATTCAAATTTTTTCGAACGAGAGGTCTTTTAAATCGCATATGTTTTTAAAATGAAAAGAGACAATTAAGAATTAATGTGGTTTTCAAAATCGCACCTTTTTTCACCTTTTAAGAAAAAAATCGTTTCGACACATATATGCATTTAGAAGTTAACTGCATCTGTATATATATGATTTATATGAATGTATATTGTGTGATAAATTTGATAGCCATGATTTATGTGATAATAGACATGAATATAAGTTTATATGAAATAAGATCATGTGATATGAAGGTGGTATATGAATATAAATGATTAATTAACATGAGATACATGACCATGTGAAAGCAAGAATATGTATATGTGAACATGTGTTATGAGATAAGAATCATAACTATGAGCTATGTGAAAAAGAATACAATTAAAAGTGAAAAGTTAGGTGATAAGTGAATGTGAATTACATGGAAATATGTTATGTGAAAGTGAACTATGTGCCTACGTGAATATGTAAAAAGATGAAAAATAATGCCCATGTTATATAATAAGAGAACTATAGGTATAGTTGGCATGCCAAGAGTCGAGGGTCTACGTGGTCTTTCGGGACATAGTGGTCCTTCGGGACATAGTGGTCATTCGGGACATAGTGGTCCTTCAGGACACAGTGATCCTTCGGGACATAGTGGTCCTTCGGGACATAATGGTCCTTCGGGACACAATGGTCCTTCAGGACATAGTGGTCCTACGGGACAAATTCTACGCGTCCCTAGTGGGATTTATACGAGTTGTGGTGACAACATTGTGCACAACCTTTATGTACTCACATACCTTAAGTTCTCAGTAGTGTGCATGGGCTAACAAAAAAGGATAATAATAAAATGTGAGTTGTAATGAGAAATGTGTTACATGTTTTTTATGAGGATATATGTGAATGTGTGTATGTGTTACAAGAAAGAATGTGTGTTATGGGTTATGGCATTTGTTATGTGATGTACATGAATATATGTTAATATATATATGAATGAATATCAATGACTCATATGATGATGTTAGAACATGTTATAAGATATAGAATATGAAAATAAGAGATCATATGAACAAGAGATAAGAGATAGAAAGGATAATCATATAAGAGTACGAGGAAATATAAATGATGACATGCATGTGTGTATGTAATTGTGACATGAAAAAGTATGTATACAAGTATGACGTTGTATTACATGATATATAATGCATTTAATAATTTACATATGGATTTATATGTCTCACTAAGTCTATGACTTAGCGTGTGAGTGTTTCACACGTAGGTTCAGGAAAACAGGAAGAGAAGCTATGAGGAGCAAGACAGGTTAGTTTCTCCTTACTGAAGGTCAGATCAGAACATAAATGAATAATATATATTTTGTTATATAGAATCTAGTTGACATGTAGTTAAAAGATTTGTATTAGATACGCTCTGATCAGTTTTGTAAAACCATATGTTTTATATCATAGAAAGTAAAATGTTTTATTAGAAATATCAAACTGAATCTTGGGTATTTTGTAAAAGTAAATGTTTTGAGAAGTCAATGTGACACCTCAGACTCGTATCCGGGTCGGGTACGGGTAGGGGGTGTTACACAAAAGCCGTTCGATGTTCAATTAAAACAAGGGTGCATCGATGCATTGATTCATGCATCGATACACTTACCTGAAAGATTGATTTTAGGCTCGTTTTTTGTTCGAAATACTTTGTGAAAATTGTTTCAAAAATATTTTAAGTATAAAACATAATTTTACACATGAGTAAGGATTGAAATTGAACTTTGAAAGACTTGGAATAATATTTTGATATTCGAATAAATATATCGAATATACTTTAGAAAATCTTATGTAAAATCTTAAAATTCATTTAACTTAATTTGTTATATCGAAACATCAAAATGTTTTCAACAAAATTATATATATATATATATTTTTTTTTATTTATTTTAGGTTTTTAAGTAAGGGGTGAGCGTTCTATGGAGTCAATTTTTTTTTGACTTCTTTTAGTTGACGAGTCATAATTTATAACTTAAACTTTTTTTAAATTTTTTAGAGTCGAGTTGTTTGAGTTTTGTTTAAATTTAATTGTAAATATTTATAATATTATAATAATATTTGATTTCAATTTAAACGATTTTCTATAATCATACGCAATACATATATTTATTTATATTTTTTATTTGTGATATATATATAGTCATACAAAACCGATGAACTTGTCTCAAACTTAAAAATCAATCCAATAATTACTAAAACTTAAGTTATATTTTATAACTCGACTCGAATTTAAAAATTTTCCGAGTCGAGTCGATTTTATAAAATTACGAGTCAAGTCAATTTAAGTTGAGTTTTTTCGAGTTGAATCGATAAATTTTTATAGTCGGGTTAAATTTTACTCACCCATAAATTAAAGATTTTTTTATTGAATTAAGACAAAATTGATTGAAATATATAAGTTTTCTATTGGATTAATGATTTACAGTCAATGACTTATTTGTAATAAATTTTGAATTGAATGATCTGTTTATAACTTTTAAAAAAGAGTAACTTGTTTATCAGAAAACATATAATTGAGTAACCTGGTGTGTATTTTAGCCAAAAATCATAATGAAAATGATTCGAGTCATGTGTCGAATACTGAGTGAGTGGACTCACCAGATATTTTTTTCTTATTGTGTTTTTTTTTTCAAATAGGATTAATAAGTTAATACTATTTTCCGCCATTTTCGAAATGGCGTCAATTATTATAATCACTAAAACAGAAATAATTGAAAAAGACAATAAAACAAGCACACACTCGCTCACTACACTCACTCACTACACTCTGTGCGTTGCTTTTTCAACTACACAGCGTCCTTTTTCTTATCTTCTCCAACTTCTTTACCTTTTTTTCCAGCTATGGGTCGTGCCCCTTCTTAACAAACTTATATGCTTTAGCTTATTTTTCTGCTAAAATAGAAAAACCCTAGCGGTTATACTACTCCTCACCAGATCTACATTGCTCTGCATTTAGGTAAGACTTTACAGGATTCTTTATTTCTTCCGCTTTTGCTTTTGCTTTGTTCTTTTATTCCTTTGGATTTTTCTCTATTTTTAACGCTTCTCGCCGTTAGATCTGAGTAAAAACACTTCAGTTTTAGCTGAAGAACCTGCGTTGTGAACTAGATCCAAGCACGATATTTTCTCTTTGTATAATTCTTATACCTAAGCTTATCTTCCTGATTATTGTTCTTTGTAAGTGATTTTATTGGAAAAAATGGATTTTTATTTTATTTTTTGAAATTTTGGCGTAACTATGTTTTGGGTTTGGTTGCATTGTTATCTGTTTGGTAGCTAAGAAAAAGTGAAGGAAGTGGGAAGGAAAAAAGAGCTCGCATATTTTGTTTTAATTTTTTATTCAATTTGGTTTTAAAGGATTGAAAGAGACACCTTACTTGAGCGTCGGTTACTGTGAGTGTGCATTATTAACGTTTAAAAGTCAATACTTCTTTTTTGCTTGCTTTTCTATTTTAACCATTTTTTTGTCGGTCACCAAACAGGGCAGTCGCCTCTCGTATTAGAATGAAAATGGAATTAAGTAGAACTTTGGTAACCCTCCCCCGCTTAATGTGGTGTGCTTTTAAAGCAACGGGAATTTAGAACTTATTTTGGCTAGGGTGTTTCAATTAATTTAAGATTTAAGGGGACCCCAATTTATTGTAAGCTGCTCTGTCTAGTTCCTTTCTTTCTGCTTTTGTCATTGGGAATTTCTTAAAGACACAACAGTGTGAGGAAGTATCAGTTTTGAGTTTGCTTGATTAGTACTTCAATGGGTTTAATGACACATTTCTCCCTGATTTGCTAGAGCTTGTATTGTAGCTTAAAATGGAGGACCCCGATGTACAACCTGGTGAAGATCTGGTGATAAAGCCCTTGAATTTTGACCACCAGTTCGCTGAAAGTCCGGCAGAAAGTGTGAGTAAGGTTGCTAAGCCTAGGAAATTTAGTGAAGCAGCGGAGACAAAAGTCTCAACCCCGGCTAATTCAACCAGGAAGAGAAGTGATCCTAGGAATGGATCTGAATTAAGTTCAGGTTTTGCCAAATCAACTGTATCTTCTTCATTGAGATCATCCAGTTCTGCTGCTGCTCCAAGAAGAAACAGCACAGGGGGCATGTATGAGAAGTCATCAGCCTCTAGTGCAAGACTTCAGAACAATGCTAGTTCTACTGCAGGCAAGAAAACCACCACCCTGTCGGCTACTGAATCAGTTAGGCGGTCCCTACCGGAACTCAGAAGAAGTTCACTGCCTTCAGTGGCGCCAAAACCCACATCCAGAGCAAACCTTCCAGAGACTAGGAAGTCCGTTCCAGTGTCTCTAGTTGGTCGAAGCTTAAGTACATCAACTGCATCTGATTCAAGCTTTCAAAAAACTGTGAGAAAGTCCAGTGTAAAGTCATCGTTATCAGCCTCTTCATCTTTGAAAAAGCTTACTTCTTCATCACTGGACAGCACTGCGAGCAGCACAAGTAGAAAGACAATTTCAAAGGTTTCTTCTCCAACCACACGCTCACCTGCTGTATCCAGTGGTTTAAGAGCTGGGTCTTTGTCAACATCCCTGGATTGGAGTTCTAATTTATCTGGGCGGAAAAAAGCGGTGACCCCAGACAGGAGAGATTCACGTTTTGTTGTTCTTCCCCAGGTGGAGACAAAAGCTGGTGATGATCTGGTAAGTATATTTGTTACATCACAGAATATCTTATGGTATGCATCAGGATGTTAACACTTTCCGCAATTTAGTCATGGCCGTCTCTTTCTAGGATCTGATCTCAATTCTCAAATGGCCTTTGCATTTGCTATATGATTATGATTTATGAATAAACAACTTAAAATGTTTCAGTGGCATTGGTTTTTCTCTTAGTTCCTTCCTAAACACCTGACAGTGGATTTTGTTATACCATGAGTTTGTTCCCATCTGGAAACCAGATAAAATTATCCCTGATAAGTTTGAACAACCTTGTTTGCTTTATAAGAGTTACTTAATAGTGACCATTGTAAGAATTATTGTATGAAGAAAACTTGGCTTTGAATCAATTATGTATAGGAGATATTGGTTTTCTGGTGATTTCCACCTGCATGAACACTTGATCATTGAACATGCTAGAAAAACCTTAGCTTTAGCCTAGACATGAATAAGATGAGCTGATTAACTCTACAAGTTGCTATTTCCGAGTAGTTGTACTGTTATTGAAGTTTTTTTTTTTTTTTGAGTTTATCTATATATATCTCTTTATCCTTCAATATATAACTGTCTGTTAATGTGTATGTTATATTTTCTATGGTTCATCATCAAATGTCATATTTCTTCTGAGTAAGGTTCTAATTGATCTAGTTGTTCTGTTTGTCCATTGCATCATCAGAGATTGGATCTTAGAGGCCATAGAGTGTGCAGCCTTAATGCTAGTGGCTTGAACTTGTCACCAAATCTAGAGGTAAACTGATTCTTTTATTAGACATATTAATTTATGAAAAATTTTGTATGTTTTTTATTTCATTTGAGGCTGCCCCATATCGGGCTATATCCCTTTTTCTCCTTGTAAAGCAATTGTCGAACTTCTACACACTTAAGGTTGCTAGTCAGCTAGTGTATGTATGGCTTATATGTGCTGCTCCATCATTTGGGGAGTTTTCCATTTTTAGGTCCATTTGTTAGGTATGCTTGCTAAATCCTCAATACTGAAATAAGTATCGATTCCTTCAACGTTATATAACTATAAAGCATGTATGTGATTATTTATCTAGAAATAAGTTTTAGAGGCTGGGAAGAGGGAACTTAGGAACTGAAGTGAAATCAGTCTGATCTTATTGTTCAGATTGGCTGGAATATGGCATGAAATCAGAATATTACTGGAGAATTTTTCTTGAATTCCATATTATTGTTCCATTCTGCTAATTATTTTATATGGCAGTTTGTTTATCTCAGAGATAATCTCTTATCAACAGTGGAAGGTGTTGAAATATTGACACGAGTGAAGGTTTGATAATTTGTGAACTGCACACTGTCTTTCGCCTGTATTGAGGCATACATAGGAATTGATTTATTTTATTTATCCTTATGAATAAATTGGTGATCGATCTTTCCAGGTTCTTGATTTGAGCTTTAATGATTTTAAAGGGCCTGGATTTGAACCTCTTGCAAATTGCAAAGCTTTACAGGTTTGCCATTCTAGCATACTTCTTTTTTGAATGCCAAAAGCAAACATTGGTTTCCTCCATGCTTCAAGGTCCTTACATATTTATTGCTTGTGCAGCAATTATATCTTGCTGGGAATCAAATCACTTCACTTGCAAGTTTACCTGAGCTACCGAACTTGGAGGTGAGCTCTTAAAGTTGTATCTATCTTCAAGATCGTGTTTCAGGATTTACATTTAATTTTAGCCTTCTAAATATTTGTACTTCTTCTTTGTTGTTCCCTTTTTTCTCTAGTTTCTCTCTGTTGCTCAAAACAAGTTGAAGTCCCTTTCGATGGCAAGTCAACCTCGACTACAGGTTTACATTCAATTTTGATTATTTGATTATTATTGGTTATTCTTCATATATTTTTGACAGTTTATTGTGTACTGTAAATATAATGTATTCATATTTTCCTGTGCAGGTTTTAGCTGCCAGCAAAAACAGAATATCAACTCTAAAGGGTTTTCCTTATCTTCCTGTTCTTGAGGTTAGTGAGTGCCTGGAGTTTATGATATAAGCTGGTATATATCACATCATGATGTGTTTTTAATTGTGCTGTGGCACAGCATTTACGAGTGGAGGAGAACCCTATACTTAAGATGTCTCATCTGGAAGCAGCTTCCATTTTGCTTGTTGGGCCTACCTTGAAGAAATTTAATGATAGAGGTACTTCTATTTTTGAATATCTATAAGTTTGCATTAGAGGTACTCTTCAGAATTAATAAGGGGTATTCTTATAGATCTTTCCCGAGATGAGCTAGCACTTGCAAAGCGTTATCCTGCACATACAGCTTTGTGCATTAGGGATGGGTGGGAGTTTTCTCGTCCAGACAATGCTGCAGGTTTGTATTTTGTGATAACTCCTTGTTTACTATTTGCTTTGCAAATTAAATAGCATCAATATAGGCACAAAATATGTACACATGGCATGAGATGTACTTAGCAAAGCATGCACTTTGAGACTTCTTGTGTTGCTACAGCGGTAACGGGAAAGGGAAAAAGACAAAAATGTAGTTAAACCTTGAAATTTTTTATGTTCTCCTAACTTTTTATCCTTAACGTATCTTAGGCCATAAATTTTTAATGTTTTCAAAATATTTAAATTTTAGTATTTTTTTAGATATTAAAAATTTTGTTGTGTCTCCGCTGCCCCCCATCCATATAAAATTCCTGGTTTCATCCCTGATATTTAATGTATGATTTTGTCAGCAGATTCCACATTTTGCTTTCTTTTTGAGCAATGGAAGGATCGTTTTCCTCCTGGTTATCTGCTTAAAGAAGCCTCCATTGACAAACCTTTTGAGGAGGATGCTTGTCTCTGTCACATTGTTTTTGTTCAAGAGAGCACACTGAGCACTGATTCAGATATAATCTTAAAGTATCAATGGTTTCTGGGGGAGAGAACACTTTCAAATTTCACTGCTATTCCTGATGCCAGTGGCGAGGTAATTGATCAGGATTGATTGTTACTTCTTCTGTAAACATATTTGGCTGATAAATACTTCTATTTTATGCTTTGTAATGTCATTTTTTCTTTATTATTATTATTATTGGCTAAATATGGTATCATGTGATTGTCTAGGTTTACTGGCCAAAGCATGAAGACATTAATAAAATATTGAAAGTGGAATGTACTCCAGTTTTAGGTGAAACTGAATATCCTCCAATTTTTGCTATATCATCTCCAGTTGCACGAGGTATATACTTTGTCCTTTGGTTATTGAGTTTTCCTTATTTTGCATTTTTTTTGCAATATGCTTTAGTGCACATGCATGCACATAGCAGAATCTGTCCACAAGTCTATATAATTTTATGCACCTGCATATTGTCAGTTCATTTCACTTTGTAGTTTGTACAAATCTGTCTTATTTTCTCCACTTTTAAAGCTTGCTTCTCTACCTTGTGAAGGGAATGGAATTCCAAAGGTTTTAAACCTTGAAGTACTTGGTGAACTGGTGGAAGGTAATGTAATCAAGGGTCATGCTAAGGTTGCATGGTGTGGTGGGACTCCTGGGAAGGGTGTTGCTAGGTAAGAATGCTGGTTAGTGTTTTTAGGACTTGCCCATTACTGATACGTGTACGTTTGTGGATTTCTTTTAAATAAAACCTTATGGATAACTTGTTCTCATATTTTCAGCTGGTTAAGGAGAAGATGGAACAGCAGCCCAGTGGTAATTGCTGGAGCAGAGGATGAAGAGTATCAGTTGACCATAGATGACACTGACTCCAGTTTGGTCTTTATGTACACACCAGTAACAGAAGAAGGTGCCAAAGGGGAGCCACAGTATAAGTATACCGATTTTGTAAAAGCAGGTGTGTGGGAAAAATTTATGCATATCTCAGCTTTGATATAACTATATTTTGTCTTTTATATTTATGTATATCCCAGTTGCATGTGATTCCTATAGCAGTTGTTTGCATTTCTATTAACTGTTGTTTGCATGTAAGCTGCTAATTATACCTTGTTATGCCATTCTTCAAAAGATATACACGTCTCTTTGAAGTCTTGACATCTTTGGGAGTTTAACTAGGTTTGCACTTTCTGTTGAGTCTGCATCTCTTTCTGTTCATTTTACGGTTCGAGAAAGGTGTTCTAAATTGAGGACATAATTAGATGTTATAGGCGCTTATGCCCGGCTGTTCATCTTATGTGTTTTCTGTTTCGAATTCCAATTTAAATGACTAAATATATTGGCAGCTCCTCCATCCGTCAATAATGTCCGAATTATTGGAGATGCTGTAGAAGGGAATGTCGTCAGAGGAGTTGGCAATTACTTTGGAGGACGAGAGGGTCCCAGCAAGTTTGAGTGGCTACGTGAGAATAAGGAGACTGGGTTAGTACACTTTTAAAATGAGTACTTTGGAGCATTAGCGGATTTAATACTTTCTCCTCATGTGTTATCCCCACCCCTTTCCTCTTTATATCTATTATGTATTCCTCTTACTTGAATTGACCCTTTTCTCTATTGTGTATATAAAGCTTCGGAAACTTATTTGTTTTTGTTGTTTTTTCTTTTGCAAAACTGTTTCAAAAAAAATTCATATATCTTCATATTTTATACAGTTTGTTATTTTGCCTTATTTTAATACAGCTTTCTTGTTCACTTGGCTCTCTTATGTTTATACATGAGTATACATTCTGTTCTATGGAGATAACTTCTTAATCATTCCTTTATAATATTGATTGGATTTTTTCCATTAAAAAATCATCTTAAGGTTTAATACCAAGTCCCAACATTGTTTTCACACAGTTTTCTTGCATTATATTACCTTTAGTTTAATTCTTCACTCATCCTTTCACTGGAATTTGTTGACAGAGACTTTCTGATCGTGACAAGTGGTACATCTGAGTATACCTTGACCAAAGAAGATGTTGGGAGACGCTTGGCTTTCGTATATATACCTATGAACTTTGAAGGTATATCCATTTCAGCCTTGTTTGAAGTTCTACAGGATTTCTTACCACCGAGCAACTTGTATGGTAATGTGGTAATATTCACTTTCTTTTCAGGACAGGAAGGGGAATCTGTGTCAATAGTCTCTGGTACTGTGAGGCAGGGTAAGCTCATTTACATTTATATCTTCAGTGTTATTGATGTTTTATCATTGTTTGTTAATAAACTGGTAGTATATGCATAATTAAAAAGTTTGCAATTGAGTAAACAGATATCATAGTAATTTATTCTATTTTAAGAGGTTTTGCTTGGTTTGTTTTTAGAGTGAATTCTTATCCTATTTGTTCTGCATAATGCATGAAAAAATTAGAGCCCACTGCAACCTGTGGCTGACTTCTCTATCATCATTACTGTAAAATACAATTGTAGGGCTTACACCTTTAATATTTTAAGAATGTTCACTAGTCCAAGACATCATCCTTGTTGAATGTTAAGCCAAGTAATTTTTCTCTTTAATTTTTATGGTGAGTTATTGTCATCTGCTTATACTGATTGCAAACTATTGTTTATGTTCCCAGTTTGCTGATCATTTATGCCTTATTATTTTACACATATGACATTACCATCCTGGAGTGAATATGATATAAAGATTTCATTCTTAGTTAACATTTATCATCCTTACAGATCAAAAACCTGTTATGGATTTCTTTGTTTTATGATCTTATTTTTTGAATTTCCAGCTCCACCAAAAGTGACAAATGTTAAGATAATTGGTGATTTGAGGGAGAACAGTAAGATTACTGTGACTGGTACTGTCACAGGAGGCACTGAAGGTTCAAGTAGAGTACAATGGCTTAAAACAAATTCTTCAGTACTTAATGGTGAGAATGAGCTTGAAGCAATGAGCACGTCCAAGGTTGCCAAGGTTGGTGGTTATTAAAACATTTGCACGTGTAGTCTCTCATCCTCTGACATTTATACTTGATGCAAACTCTGAGTTGAGTTTGACCTTCATTTAGGCATTCCGCATACCTTTAGGAGCAGTTGGCTATTATATCATTGCAAAGTATACTCCGATGACTCCTTATGGTGAATCTGGTGAACCAGTTTATGTTATATCAGAAAGAGCAGTAGAGAGTAAGCATTTTCGTTTCCTTCTTGTTTATGTGCTTATCATGTTGGATTTCAGTGAAAAGAGAATAATAAATAACCGAAAGTTAAATATTAACTTTGGATATTGATCTCAACCATTTTTTGGAGGGATTTTAACATTTTACTTATCTGATTGATGTACAAGTGTGCTTTTGATCTGTACAGCTCTCCCCCCCAGTCTGAATTTCTTATCTATCACGGGTGATTATAGTGAAGGTGGTATATTGACAGCATCATATGGCTATATAGGGGGTCATGAAGGAAAAAGTATCTACAATTGGTACCTTCATGAGGTATGCATTTATGTTAACTAGGGTTTTCATGTGGTTTTATTAACTTGCAAAATGGTTTAGTCCCATTTTTAAGTTTTGATGTTTTAAATGTATTAAGTTTCATGTGAAACTCTGTAATCATTGGTTCTGCTCTAATAAGAAGAAAAAAACAGTTTCAATATATCAAGAAAAAATAAAAGTGTTAAAAGCATCTAACTTAAAGCTTTTGTAAATGAGTTCCAGTCTTACTAACTTATATGTTCTTGGGATCTGTAGGTTGAAAATGACACAGGCACTTTGATTCATGAGGTTCGGGGGCTTCTTCAGTACCAAGTAACCAAAGATGCAATTGGTAAATTCATCTCCTTTCAGTGTATTCCGGTGCGTAATGATGGGATTGTAGGTGAGCCAAGAACCTGCTTGGGACAAGAATGCATTCGTCCAGGTGGCTTTCCATCTTTTATCTCAGCATTTTTCTTCATTCAACAAGTTAAATTTTAACAAATTGAAAATATTCTAGTTGAGTTTAAGAAAAGTAAATGCAATCAATTACTTTATTGGAGAATGGGGAAAACATGTTGAATCATAAAAAATGGCACTTAAGAGAAGTTTGTTATTTAGGATTGCAAGTTCTTCTCATTTTACTCATTTTCATCTACTTAATGGCTTAGTGTTTCATCTTGCAGTAGGGCCTAGAGGTATTTGATTGATTCAAATGAGCAGTTTGGATGTTCTTAGCATCTTAGATTTCTTCTGGATTCCATTATACGTTAATTCTATATATTAGTTAACATGTATACAAATTCCGGCGGTTTAAACAAGAAATTAAGAAATAACCTATCAAAGCCCTAATAGTTGGCTATGACTCAATCCTCAGTCCCTAACATTGTGCATGGTTGATTACATTAAATCTGTGTAATGCTCTCCCTCAAGTTTGTATAGATGTTAATCATGCCCAAATTGTTATGGAGCTATTCAACCCGAGTTCCAGTTAAAATCTTAGTGGATATTTCACCTAGATGTCTTTCACGTATCCAGTAGAGATGTAACTTGTCTTTTTATTTTATTACATGTTCGGTGTCCGCATTGTGACATGTCAAATATGTAATGAACTTGAATCTACATTTTCTTTATATCTAACGTCCATTTTAACTTTCCTTTTAATTATGGAGTGTTGTTATTTTTCATTCATCTAAACCCTATATTCTTGTCTTGCTCTTATTCTACATGTGAATATGTTTTGGTTCATTCATGGTTGCTAAATTTGGAATAACTGGATCTAATTCTTGTGCTTTGTGCTTCTCAATGATCAGGAAGTCCAAGATTGCTAGCGCTGCAGATTGTTGGAAATGCTGTTGAAGGAACTATTTTGAGTGTTGAGAAAAAGTACTGGGGTGGTGAAGAGGGAGATTCGGTTTTTCGCTGGTTCCGGGTAATTATTTGACTCCGTTTTCCTGTAAACTACTATTTTCTTCCTACTCTTATGTGGTATTCATGAAACATTGCTACTGTTATTTTTCTTACATGAAAAATATAATTGGTATTCTAAGCTGAAAAAGATGAAATTTTATTTGAATACTTATTTGTGTTGTGTTATAAAATTTTATTCTCTTTTTGTAACTTATCAATTAATATGTATATCTGCAGACTAGTTCAGATGGTTCTCAATGTGAGATTAATGGGGCTAATGGCTCATCATATATGCCGTCAATTGATGATATTGGCTTCTTTATTTCGATCTCATGCGAGCCTGTGAGAAATGATTGGGCTCGCGGTCCCATTGTTCTTTCAGAACAAATTGGGCCTGTTGTAGCTGGTATAAACTTTCTATTCTAAAACCTTTTTTCCTTTTTCCTTTTTTCATTTCCTTCTTTACCTACTGGGTTACCATTGTTTCAATCATTAATGGGGCTAATGGCTCATCATATATGCCGTCAATTGATGATATTGGCTTCTTTATTTCGATCTCATGCGAGCCTGTGAGAAATGATTGGGCTCGCGGTCCCATTGTTCTTTCAGAACAAATTGGGCCTGTTGTAGCTGGTATAAACTTTCTATTCTAAAACCTTTTTTCCTTTTTCCTTTTTTCATTTCCTTCTTTACCTACTGGGTTACCATTGTTTCAATCATTAATAATGGAGATAGGTGTTATTTAGAAACTGAATTTGAAATGCAGGTCTTCCTACTTGTCAGTCGCTGGAGTTTCTTGGATCAATGATGGAGGGACAACGTTTGAGCTTCATTGCTTCATATATCGGAGGGTGAGACTCATGGTGAAATGCCATCATTTCGATGAGAACTGATTCTTATATCCTAATTGTAGTAAACAGACACAGTTGAACCGAAATCCTTGTTTTTGATTCAGGGAGAGGGGAGACTGTTTGCATGAATGGTTTAGACTGAAAACCAATGGGATCAAGGAGAAACGAAGTAGTGATGGTGAGTTTTGTTATTGAATCTTGACTAAAAGTTTCTAGAGCATAGTCACATGGATCGCGGTACGCTCGGTACGGGAACGTGAAACGGGATCGCAATTCGCTCCCTAAAATTCGGTACGAGGGGTTAGACTTATTTCGGATCGCTTCGGTACGATGTACCAGTTTCTTAGGTTGCAATTTTTCTACATCAAATTTTATAAGTAACTATAAATAGTAGGAATAAAATAAAAGAAATTAAAACTTCCTTAATAATTGAAATAACACGTAAAAAACAGGGATTTAAACAGATATTTACTCTTAACTAAAAACAAATATAAAATTGAACAGGTAAAATTAGAAATAAATCAGTGATCTAAGTACAAAATGCGCATAAGTTACAGGGTCTTATATACAATTTATCAAATTCGATTTAATCTAAAATAATATGTAAAATAACATAAATCGTACCTAAGCATTTAAAATAAAATCAGAAAATTGGGACGAATTAGGGACCGTTTTATAAACATTCACTAAATTACGAGGCCTAAACATAATTTACCCTAAGAATACGGTGACTAAATCCTAATTTAACCGAAAACCTAACTAAAGGTATTAAAATGCCCAAACTCAGCCGCCTCTCTCCAACTCTCCCTCTTTTTTTTTATAGGAACCCGACTCTCCTATCTTCTTCATCCTCCTATATTCTTCTTCGACAGCATCATCGACAGCCGCCACGCCAAGGTTAGTTTCGCCTCGTTCATTATCTTCTTCAGCCTTAAACCGACCCCTGTCGTTCCCCCATTTCCTCTCCCTCAAGCTCCTCTTTAACACTCGACGAAACCCAAAGCCTTCATGCCATCCGCCGTCCTACGCTCCGATGAGGAGCTAGGACTCCATCTAAACCCAAATCTCGTACCGAATCCCGATTTTGAAACGACTGGAACGCGATTTTGAAACGACTGGAACGCGTTTGTACCGCGTTTCGGATCGCTTCGTATGGTACGCAGATCGTGGGCTGTTGAGCGATTTATGTGACTATGTTCTAGAGACAGCTATTTGAGGTGCAAGGCTGAAATTCTTTCTTATCTTTCCAGAATTTCTGGATTTAACTATTGATGATGTGGGAAAAAATATTGAACTTGTTTACACTCCCATTCGCAAAGATGGAGTCAAAGGGAATCCTAGGAGCATAATATCTGATGAGATTTTTCCTGGTGAGTTGTACAAGCCATTATTGGTATTGTACACTTGATACTATACTTATTCCCATGATTGTGCCCAAAATTTTCGTGTATCAGCGGATCCAGTAGGTTTGGACCTTGTCATTCCTGATTGCCATCAGAACCTGGAGACTGTCCCACAGAAAACATATTTTGGTGGACAGGAAGGTGTTGGAGAGTATACATGGTATAGAACAAAGACCAAAATAAATGGGTCTGTGTTGGCAGATATATCTAGTTCTTCTGAAGATGTTATCTGTGGTCAGACATCGTAAGTTTAACATATTGCAATAGGTTTCAGGATGTCTGTATAACTGTTGCACGTGTTAGAAGAACATTTATTGATACCTTATACTTTGCCAGCATGTATACTCCATCACTTGAAGATGTGGATGCTTATTTAGTATTACATTGGATACCCACTCGTGTTGACGGGAAATCAGGAAAACCATTAGTTGCAATTTCCAACTCACCAGTTATTCCAGGTATATCTGTGATTATTCATTTTTTCTACATATATTTCTTGTCCATTGTGAATAACATGCACTTGCCATTGATATTCATGGTAACTTCCTTTTTGAGTTGAAGGTTTTGAGCATTCATATTATTATGTTAATGCTACATTTGTTTTGAACCCTTCCACATTACACATTAAATGTGAATATATTGCAGCACCTCCCGTAGTTTCTAGTGTTTGTGTGAATAAGCTGGATTCAGGGATGTACTCTGGGGAGGGAGAATATTCTGGTGGCTATGAGGGATCAAGTCTCTTTAGTTGGTATAGAGAAACTAATGATGGAACAATCATTCTCATCAATGGGGCTAATGCTAAAACTTATGAAGTTACTGATGCAGATTATAACTGCCGTTTGTTGTTTGGGTAATCATTCCATTATACTCATTTTTTGTTATTTAACCCTCAAAAATTTGATCCCCTGTCATCTTATTGCATAAACTTTAGCTGTACTTATTCATTTTAAGCTGTTAAATGCTTCTCTCAGGTACACACCAGTTCGATCAGATTCAGTTGTTGGAGAACTTAGGCTGTCTGAACCTTCTGAAATTGTTTTCCCTGGTAAGCAAAACATTTGCCTTCGTCTCTTGGGACGTGAAACATTATTTGAATTAATGATTTCTTTAAAGGAGACAAATATTTGGAATTTGGAATTCCCATTTCGTTGGGAAGACTTTTAAAATTCCATTATTTATTGGTTATTGTATCTCCTGTGTCTCATCTGGTGTAGTTCTGCTGCCCTTAATGCCCTTGTATATTTCTGCTTCAATTATGTGAGTTCAGATTCAAGCCTGTTTACTTAGGCCTGAACTTGTTTCAGCTAACCAGATAAAAGTTCATACCAGCAACCAATTGATACTAGCACTGTTTTGGTATATGGGAGGAGATTATTACCAGCAGAGCATAGAATTTCTATCCAATCCTTCACCCCTTCTCCTAGCACTTGAAAGCATCCCAATTAATATTTAGTACAACATATTTCTTTAAATCTTTTTTGCAATTTGAAAAGCATTATTTTGATTTGAATTTGAAAAATTCCTGCCATTCAGAGCTTCCAATGGTAGAGATGCTTGCTGTTACCGGAAAGGCAATAGAAGGTGATGTACTAACTGTTGTTGAAGTGATTCCAAAAACTGAAACCCAGCAATGCGTTTGGAGCAAGTACAAGAAAGATGTGTTCTATCAGTGGTATTTTAACATCATACATAATCTTGTTAAGATCTAAAGCAACCACTAAAGTTTCTAATCCTATATTTCTTGTGGATTTCTTTTAACATGAAGCTGAATTAAGAATGAAATCAATATGAAGAATTAAAAAGCATTGAACATAAAGAGGCAGTAAAAATGAAATTTTGTTCTCATATCCGCAGTTGTTATTTCTTTTGTTTTAATGTAACATAAGGGATCCTGCAGGTTCTTTTCATCAGAAACAGGGGATAGAACATCCTTTGAGCCCTTACCCTCGCAACGCTCCTGTTCTTTTAAAGTTCGCTTTGAGGACATCGGTAGATGCCTAAAATGTGAATGCATTGTGACCGATGTCTTTGGAAGGTCAAGTGAGACAGTATATGCTGAGACTGCTCCTGTATTGGCAGGTTATTTGCATTTCACCTTCATTCACTGTATTTACTCCCAAGGAAAATTCTCTTTAACAAATTCATTATGGTTATGGCTCATTCACTCATCATCTATCTTCATGTTTGGGATGATTCGGTCATCAAGAAATATTTCTCTTGGGTGTGTTAGACTAATTACTTCTGTATGAGCTGCTCACCATAACTAAAAGTTGATGTTCAAGAGTCCTTTAAAGTTAAATATGGGTTCCAGTTTTTAGTTGGGATATAAGGATTACTAATGCTCTTACTTTTTATATTAAGAATCATTTGTTGATTATCATTTGGCTCCTTTATTTGATACTGAAATTCTCGTTTTCTTCAGGTTTTCCAAGAATTGATAAGCTTGAGATTGAAGGGAGGGGATTTCACACCAATTTATATGCCGTACTTGACACTTATTTTGGAGGAAAAGAAGGAAAAAGTAAAATTCAGTGGCTTAGGTCAATGGTTGGCAGTCCTGATCTTATCTCCATACCAGGTTTGCAAAATCCACGAGTCTGCTGAGGATTTTAGGTATCTATATAATTGTTTGATTGAATTTCCAATCATTGGATGCCGGTAAGAATATAATTTTCCCCTCGTTTCTGGTCGAAGTTGATAATATAATTTCTTAGTAAGAAATATTTTTATAGCATACTGTAATGTCCTGGTTCCAATCCTTTTACATATATGTTCTAAAGATTAACTGATCTGGGGGAAGAAGAAGAAGAATTTACTGCCTGGCTTAATTCTTAAGATATCATGTCTCTTATGAGATTATAAGGAACTTATTTATTAACTTAATTTTAAGGCATAAAGTCAAAGTTCCAATCTTTTTCAGTTCTGAAAGATGAATTGATCCTGCAGGTGAAACAGGGAGGATGTATGAAGCAAATGTTGATGATGTAGGGTACAGGTTGGTTGCTATTTATACACCAGTAAGGGAGGATGGCATTGAGGGGCAACCTACTTCTGCATCAACTGAGCCAATTGTAGTTGGTAATTTTGAATTTCTTCTTGTTTAACTTGTTGAATGGTTATTATTATATTGTTGAAATCAGAAATTTAGAGGAAGAGAAAAAAGAGAAACTAGAGAGAATTGAATCGATCTTGTGTATTGAAAAAGATAATTACAAGGCTATTTATATACAAGAAATAGAGCAAGGAAAGAACAATTAAATGTAATCCCTAATTATCAGCTAATTAAATAAAAAACAATTCCTAAGAATCTGTTGAATATATGTCGGTTACAATTATTTTTTTTAAAAATTGATGGAAATTTTTTATTGCATTCTACTCAGAATTTCTTCTCGTGTTGCTTGGTTGAGCTTGAGCTCACCTAGTGTTAGATGATTTTAAGAGTTCTATTCATAGTAGTTAGATGTGCATGTTGTCCCACAACAAAATACCAACTTAAACGTGGTGAATGTGCTTTGAATTGTTGTATTTCAATTTTTCATGCATTTAATGTGTCTATTCTTTTTTACATTAAGCTTAAAGAACCATCCGGAGGAGGAACCCACCACGTTGAAGGAGAACAGCCCTTATGTGTTAATAATTAGAAAGATGAGAGAGAGTGTCAGGGAGAAAGTGGGAGAGAGAGAGAGGTTTTCATTTGGTCAGTTTTCCGGTGAGGAGTGGACGGTTTTCGTTGACAATCTGAGTAAAAGGGTAACTAGGAAAACTCTTAAGGAAATTTTTCATCAACAGGGGAGTGTTGTTCGTGTCTATATTCCGAATAATTCCAACAAGCCGAATTATAGAAATTATACGTTTGCTTTCGTCCAGTTTGCTAATGAGGATGGGTTGTTGAAGGCGATAGCAAATATTAATGGTATCTGGATTGATGGTAAGAAAATCTCAGTAGGAGTTGCTAAGTACCAGAAGAAGAGACTAAAGCAGGCTGTTAGAAGTAACAACAATAAGGAAGTTGATAAGTGGAAAAAGGATACGCATCGGAGTAGAAGAGCTGGATCAGAATCTTATAGCCGACTGAGAGATGAGAGATCTTACAAGGATGCGTTAGCATCTTTGGATGGAAGGAGAGAAGGTCCGGCGTCTAAAGTGATTTGGGAAGGCCATAAAGACAAGGAAGTAGGGGTGAGGAATTTGTGGGAAATGCATATTCCCCCAGACGAATATGATTGGGTGAAAAGATCAATAACTGGGATCATTAAATCCCATTTTGATATGGGGACAGTAGTGAAGGGGTTGGCTAGTAAAGGGATCAAGGTCAAGGGAACTAAATGGGGTTATACCTGGAACTCTTGCATTATAACCTTTGGGTCGAAGGAAGAGTTCGAGGAGGCGTGGAAAAACAGAAGGGATGAAGTGTCACTTTGGTTCGACTGGCTTGATCCACTTATGAGTGTAGATGGAGTCCCGATGGCTTTCTGTTCAGTGGAGTTGTATGGAATCCCTTTACTATGTTGTAATGTATCTTTTTTGGAAAAGCTGGTCTCAAGGTGGGGGAAATTGGTGTGTATTCATGAGTCCACGATCAGAAGAGAGGATTTGGCGGTGGCAAGAGCTTTGTTGAGGGTGGTGAGTCCTTATGATATACAGGATTCTGTTACCTTGGGTGCATATGGGAGATCGTATAAGGTTAAGATTAGTGTGGGATCGGTCAGTTCTAAACAGGAAAGTTTTTTTGCAGAAATTCTTCAGGTGGCCGGAGATGGTGTGTCTAGAGTTGATTCTTCATCGGAAGAGAAAGAAGTCCGGAGTTCAGGTGGAGTAGGTAGACCACAATTGCCAGCTGAGAATTCTAGGGACACAGTAGACAGATGGTTGGTAGGTGATGTCTGCACAACAGTGGCAGGCGGCAGTGGAAGTAAACATTTAATGCTGCACGAAGGAGAAAGTCAACCTAGTGGTGCTACGGTGTCAGGTTTTTCTGCAGAAGATTTGAATTTTAAAGAGGACTATAGGGGCCTTGGTCTAAGGAATGTCTCTATTAATGAATCTGAAGAAGCCCATTTAGAGGGCTCGAGTGAGTCCAATACAAATATCTACAGAATAGTACCTTCTGGGCCAGCTGTTAATTTATTAAAACTGGGATATGGTAACCGTTTGGAGTCTCGGGTGGAATTGGCAGGTTCTCAGCAGCAATCTGATTCGGATAAACTAAAGGTGCAGAATTGGGCTAATGTCTCGGCAGACTTAAATCCAAATTTGTTGCCTGCTGGGTCTTCACAATCTAACAGGGAGTATGATTCACCAGCTAATAATCTAATTCCAGGGGGCATGATGTTAAATTAAGTAGGGTGGAGGTTCAAGGAGAGTTTCAGCATTCTGTTTTGGTAGACTCAAAACTGCAGAATTCGAATACTGATTTGTCAGGTTATAAACATATTTCGATTGAGGGTGGGTTCACGGATAGAGTACAGTCTCAATCTGAAGGGATCTCAAATAAGCCAAATAAGGATCTGTTAGAGGAAGTAGTAGTCTTGGAAAAGGACGATTGTAGGGGGGTTGGAACTGAACTGATTAGGGATAGAGACAGATCGCTGTTCCAGCATAGAAGAACACTTTGTCCCAAAAGTTTGCCCATAGAGAGGAGGAGAATGGCCAGCTATAAAAGACATTATACCAGGTCGAGGGTGAGAATTAACTGGTTTGAGAATAAACACAAAGGTATTCCGGTGAGAAAGGATTTGCAGCCTCCTTCAATAAATATGGAAGTGGAAGGGAAGTGATTTTAAATGGTGCAGCTGATGATCAGAACCCTTATGTGGCACCAACTAATTGTAATAGTTCTTCGGAGGTCTTGGCAGTAGTTCCTTTCTCTGCTGTAGGGTCAGGAAGGTCTAAAAGAAGGGAGAGAAGAGTTTTAACAAGGGAAGCAGTTGATATGGTTAATTCTCCTTTTGTTTTTACTCCTCAGTTCTCGAAGGCGGTTGAGGAAGCGATGGTTACATGGGAAGTATGTAAAGTTCTAGGAATTTCTTTCAAAGATGGGAAGAAGGCTTTTTTGGACAAAATTATCAACCTTGAAGAGGGTTCGGCTGAGAGTAGGGAACAGGGGAAGTCAGGGGTTTAGTCTCTATTTCTCTGTTGACTAGCTATAAGGATTTGGTGTAGATCTTCTTGTTATGATAAATGTCAACATTATTTCTTGGAATGTAAGGGGTCTTGGAAAAAAGGAAAAGTCAAGAGTTGTAGCTAATTTGGTGAAGAAGAATAAGCCGAACTTGATTCTAATTCAAGAAACAAAACTGGAAACTGTTTCTTTGGCTCTTAGAAGAAGGATAGGGGGGAGATTCCTTAGAGGAGGGATTGTTGCGCCAGCAGTGGGATCTGCTGGTGGATTGATGATTATGTGGAATGAAAATGATTTTGAAGTTTCGAACAGCCATCTTAATGGCAGATTCATAGCAGCCTTTGGGAAGTTCAGAAATTCAAGTGAAGAGTGTCTGATTATCAATGTATACGGTCCATCAATTGAAGCAGAAAAGGAAGATTTTTTCAGGGAATTGTTGGAGTTTGTTTCGGCTCAAAATATGTTAGTGTGTATTGGGGGAGATTTTAATGTGTATCTTGATCCGGACGAGAAGTTGGGAAAATCACAAAACTGGCATTCTATTGATTTATTTAGAAACTTCTTACAGCAATCACATTTAATTGATCTACCTTTGGTGGGAGGAAGGTATACTTGGTGCAATAATAGAGAAGACTCGACTTGGGAAAGACTAGATAGGTTCTTAATCTCTGGGACGTTTCTGTCATGTTTTCCAAATGTAGTGCAAAGTCTCTTGCCTAAATCCCTATCTGATCATAATCCAGTCTCATTAGAGGACAAAGCTGTTAATTGGGGACCGAAACCATTCAGGTTTTTTAATTATTTACTAGAGGAGGAAGGATTTGAGGAATTGGTTAAATCTTCAATGCTTGCTATGAGGGGGAGAAATAATAAAAGGGGTATTTTCAGTATCTTAAAAGGTAATAAAAATTCAATCAGAAATTGGTCCAGCAGTAAATTTATTGGGATCCCTGAGTCGATTTCTGATTTAGAGAGGAATATTAATGAATTGGATCTTAAAGCTCAAGGTGAAATTCTTTCGAAGCAGGAGTGGGATCAGTTGAGGCTGTGTAGGACAAATCTATGGAGGTTGTATAGGACAGAAGAAAGCATCTGGTTTCAGAAGTCAACGGCGAGATGGATCAAGGAGGGGGATAGGAACACAAGGTTTTTTCATCTGTCTGCTCTGAACAGAAGCAAAAGAAATGAAATCTTAAGCTTGAAGATAAATGGGAGTGTGGTTTCAGATCCTCAACAATTAAAGGTACATATTTCAGAATTTTTCAAGGCAGCCTATAATTCCAATTCAACATTGGAAACGGAGGATTTACTACTGGATTTTGCTAAGCTATCAGGTGATCAGTCTAAGAAGCTTGAAGAGCATTTCTTAGAACAGGAAATTTGGCAAGCTATAGTTTCATCAGACAGCTCTAAAGCTCCAGGACCAGATGGTTTCACCATGGGTTTCTTTAAAAACTGCTGGCCGATTTTAAAGGAGCACGTGTTGAAATTTTTTGAAGATTTCTATTTTGGAAGGAAATGGGAGCACGGTATAAACCATGCTTTTATCACACTTATTCCGAAGAAGCTTAATCCGGACAGTGTAGAGGAATTTAGACCAATCAGCCTTGTAGGCAGCTTATACAAGATACTTTCTAAAGTTCTATCGAAGAGACTGAGTTGTTGTGTTGGTGATATTATTAGTCACTCTCAGTTTGCGTTTATACCAGGGAGACAGTTGCTGGATTGTGCTTTTATAGCAAACGAAGGGATTGATTACTGGAGGAAAAAAGGGTTAAAAGGGGTTGCCTTCAAAGTAGATTTTCGTAGGGCTTATGATTCCGTGGAATTGCCAATTTTAATCAGAGTAATGTCAGAGATGGGTTTTGGTAAGAGATGGTTGTCGTGGATATCTCAGTGTATTTCAACAGCTTCAATCTCAGTTCTCTTAAACGGGTCTCCATCGGAAGAGTTCCACATGGCCAAAGGACTTAGGCAAGGGTGCAATTTATCTCCGCTACTGTTTAACATTGTAGGTGAGCTGCTTAATTTGATGATATCTAAAGCAGTGGAGAGGGGTCTGTTTCAAGGCTTTGTTATTGGGGAATCTGAAAATTCTGTTCGATTGACACATCTACAATTTGCAGATGACTTGATCATCTTCTGTCAAGCATCTCTCTCCCAGATTAAAAATGTCAAGAGAGTATTGAGGATTTTTAGTGTTATGACAGGGTTGCATCTTAATCTAGCTAAGAGTAAGCTATTTGGTATTACTGTGGAAGAGGAAGTTTTATCAGAATGGGCATCTTCGGTGGGCTGTTCTATTGATTCTCTTCCAACAGATTACTTGGGACTTCCTCTAGGTGCTAAGAAAAACTCAGAAGCCTTATGGGATCTAGTTTTCAAGAATTTTAGTTCCAAACTAGCCGGCTGGAAAGCTAATTGTCTCTCATTGGCGGGCATGACAGTTTTATTAAAGTCGGTGTTAACATCCCTACCAATATTCTTCTTATCTCTTTTTAGAATGCCTTGTAAAATTGGTAAGAAGCTTAATTCTTTAATGGCCAGTTTCCTATGGGGGGATAATGAGGACAAAAGGAAGATACACTGGGTTAATTGGAAATCAGTCTGCACGCCTCTAAATTGTGGTGGCCTTGGTGTTCTTGATGTGAACCTATCTAATCGGGCTCTTTTGGGAAAATGGGTGTGGAAGTTCGCCAATGAAAAAAATACTTTGTGGAAAAGTGTGTTATGTTGCAGGCACAAGGTAAGTAGTAATTCCATGTCTATTTGTAAGGTTTTTTCGCCCAAATCTTCTTGGATTTGGAGAGGGATTGCCAACAATTTCTTGAAGAACGACTCGGAGGGTGAACGTATCAGATCTAACTCCAAGTTGAAACTGGGAAATGGAAAGTCTATTACATTTTGGACGGATTCATGGGCTGATGAGTCTCCTTTAAAAAATCTTTTCCCTAGAATGTATGCGTTGTCAACAAATAAATGGGGTATGGTCGCTGAGTTTGGAAGTTCAGATTCGAACGGTTGGGTGTGGAACATCGATACCAGAAGGAATTTGTGTGACTGGGAGTTGGATCAGTGGCTGGATTTAATGACAAAACTGAAAGACTTTAAACTGACTGATTCAGTTGAAGACTTTCTTTCTTGGTCTGCAAGCGGGGATGGACTGTTTTCAGTGAAATCTTGTAGAAAGGAACTCGACAAGGTGTCTGGGGAGTCCGATTTATGGGTAAAAGGGGTGTGGCAGGGTTTATCTCCTTCTCGTGTTGAAGTCTTCCTGTGGCAGCTAGCTCATCAGAAAGTGGCAGTGAGAGAGGAGTTGGTGAAAAGAGGTTTGCAGCTAGGGGATGAAATTCTATGTCCGTTTTGTAAAAAACAGGTGGAATCAGTTCAACATTTATTTATTTCGTGTGATGTTGTTTGGGAACTTTGGAACAAGATAGCAAGCTATTGGGATATAGCCTTAGTCCTTCCAAAGGATCCACCTTCTTTGCTATGTTCTTGGGGTGAGCTGAGGGGGAAATCGTTGATTTGGAAATTTATCCCGGGAGTAGTATTTTGGTCGATATGGAAAGCTAGGAATGCAATGGTGTTCGAAGGTTCCCCCTTGGATAGGATGTCTTTGTTTTTTATTGCTAGATTCAGGTTATCTAAATGGTTTCTAGCCAAGTATCCTAAGTGTCCTATTCAGGAGGATGTGCTGATTGGTGATCCATCTCTTGCAGATGGTATTAAAGCTCTCAACATTTACAATTTTCAGGTTTCTCGCTGGATTCCACCCCCTATGAATTTTTTGAAGATGAATGTCGATGGAGCTGTTAGACTTGATGGCTCAAATGGAGGTATAGGAGGTATTTTGAGAGATTGGAATAGCAACTCCATTCTGACTTTTTCAGAAAATGTAGGTCAGGGTCCCCCGCCGGTTGCTGAGTTAAAGGCTATTAAGAGAGGCATTGAAATCTATATGTCTTCTTGTTGGGTTAAGGTTGGAAGGTTGATTGTGTAAAGTGACTGTAAGTCGGCTGTGGAATGGGTCCATACCCCAGCTTTGGCCCCTGTTTTTATCCTCCCATTAGTTAAAGAGATTTCATCTTTTATCTCGGACAGGGTGCACTCAATTAGACTGATTCCAAGGGTGTGTAATGGGGAGGCTGATAGTTTAGCAAAGATGGGAATTGGTTGATGTTTAGTCGTTTCCAGTGCGTTTTATCGTTTGAGTTTAGGTTTTTGGTTCTGTTGAGTAGCTTAGTCTGTTGTGTTTTTTCAGTATGGTGTTTATGTTAAATCTTATGTAATTTCGGAGGAGTAATAAAGTTTCTAAGGCACTCTTTTCCTCCTTCTTTGATCAAGAAGGAGGTTTTTAAGGAGGCCTGTCATTCTTATCAAAAAAAAAAATGTGTCTATTCTTTTTATGTGGACATTGTTTAAATTGCAGAGCCTGATGTTTACAAAGAAGTGAAACAGAAGCTTGATCTTGGATCTGTAAAGTTTGAGGTGAGATTATGTTCCTTGTTTTCAAGCAATGTGTATTTCTTTTGACCATTATATAAGTTTTTGTTCTTCCTTAATGTTCTTGTGGTGTTGATGCATCTTTCTATTTTTAATACTATGAAGTACGAATTTATAGGCGTGCGATCTGCCTTTACTCATTCGACTTCAAAAGTCACAAGAACAGTTTAGGATATCCGTTATTATGAGTTTTGTAAAGCACCAAACTGATACTTTTATTTTACTTTATTTATTCAAATAGATATAATGTCAATTTAGAAACATAGAAGCCAAAAGGAGGGAATAACATAGAAATATACCTGAGACTAAATCCTAGTTGAAAAATGTAAGACAAATTAATTTGATAGTTTCAGATGGACTGGTATAGTTTGTTAATATTTTTTCGATTTCTGAGACTTACTGCTTCAATCTCTGGAACAGGTATTATGTGACAAGGACCGCAGCCCGAAAAAGGTTCTTATTTCATTTTTCTTTCAACTCTTTATACGGTTATTCTCTTTCGGAAAGAAGAAATAATAACTGCTTTTATCACTATTCATATTGCAGGTTCCAGGAGAAGGGTGTCTTGAGAGAAGAATCCTGGAAATTAACAGAAAACGAATCAAGGTGGTGAAGCCGGGTTCAAAGACTTCTTTTCCTACTACTGAAATACGCGGAACCTATGCTCCGCCCTTTCATGTATGTTTGTTTCTTGACGGAGATAATTTTAGTCTGTTAGACAATGCAATCCTCTTCTCTTCTTTAGTTAGATGATTTGATTTGCTTCAGCTCAGAAAGCTTTGAGCATTATGCCATTCTTCTATAGTTCTTTTTGTTAAAATTTTGCAGGTGGAAACTTTCCGTAATGACCAACGCCGACTTAAGATAGTGGTGGACAGTGAGAGCGAGGTAGACCTCGTAGTGCAGTCACGATACCTCCGAGACGTTATTGTTCTTGTGATCCGTGGTCTTGCTCAGCGGTTCAATAGTACATCTCTCAATTCTCTCCTTAAGATAGAGACATAAATCTTGGTCATAAAACACAAAAGCACAAAAGAGCAATCAAACTGTAGGTTTCCTTTTTAGGTCTCTATGCTTTCTCTCACCGAAGGTTTTCATCGGTGTCGGTGCCATTGACATCATTGTTTTTGCTTGTTAACAGTATATATTATCCGGTGTTCTGCTTGCAAAGCATCGGCGGTGCGGTGTTTCACTTGTGTGTACATTATTCATTTGAATAATAATATTCTATTGACAATTGTCTCACTAGTGTTAATATATGATTTCAATGGTTGACTTGTGATGCTCCTCCGATCCCGAGGTTTGTAAAGGTAGCCGCCGTTGTATCAGTAGTGTGTTTGCTTCCTTCACTGCCACTTTTAGCCCAAGCGTCACTAAGAACCATCCAACGGAAAACACTCGTGCTAGCGTGGAGTTGGGGCTTGAGTGAGTTAATTAAAGGTAGCAAAAAAATGCGCCAGCTAAGCTCTCTGGTTAACTTACGCATCTACCTAAGACGCTAAAATACGCAGTAGGCGATTGACGACACCTTTCAAAAATGGTTTTATTTGAAGTTTGCTCCCTATATTATATTAATTTTTTCAGATTATATTTATTTTTTCAACTTGGTACCTCAAGGTTTTTTTCTCGTCAAAATCACTCGTAAAGTATTGAAACGTGGCATTTCATAATCATGAATGCATAAAAACGTGACTTGTAGGACTTATGACAAAAGAAATTGATATAATACTAAAATTTAATTTGACTATTTGATAAAATAATTATTTAGATCTCTATTTAAAAAAATACTATGATCCTAATGTTTTATTTAGAGGTAAAATAACGCATGATTATGTGAAAATTATTAGTTGACAAACAATTAATATGTCGTTGAAGTGACGCATATCTCATGTCAAAATTGATGACATGATACATGTTATGTGTTGAAAGTAATGACATAACTGTCTAATATCAGCAACAAACATTGATCGTTAGTCGATTAATAATTTTCATCCAATCATGAATCATTTTACTCATAATGAAATATTGGAGACCAAAGTATTCCAGAAAAAAAAACGGAGATTATTGTGACTATTTAATTAAATATTAAAGATATTTTTGACATCATGTTAGAAAAAATTTAGGTACTAAGTTGTTAAAACTAAGTATAATTAGGGAACAAATTGTCAATAAAACCCAAACAAAATAATAATAGTCCATTCGCCATCCAACCGAAAGGCACTCTTGCTAGCGTGGAGTGAGGGTGACGTGATCATTAGCGGTAGCAAAAAATGCGCCAGCTGAGTTCTCGTCCCCCATTCCCTCTGCCTTTGGATGCTTCTGCTGTCTTTTGGTGTTTCACTCTTCTTCTTCTTCTTCTTCTTCTCTCTTCGGAAAGCTAAGAAAACAATAAATCTTTAAGCTTTCCTTTTGGTGCGAGTATTTTGCACCTTTCAACTCCTTCCAAACGATTGCTCTCATTTCCCTTCTGTTTCAAGCTTTGATGTCTCCTTGTTCATTGTTTCATTCATTAAGTATATTGGTTCATTCTGTCTTTACTCTTCTTCTTCTTTTTTCCAACAAAAAATAAGGGAAAGAATAAGCAAGTCTACGTCAGTTTCTATTACAGTCACATTGTTTTCTTGTCGTTTTATGGTTTTTTTCCGTTCCCTTTCTTCTCTTTGGTCTTGGAATTGTTTTATTGCACCTCCACTTCAGCTAATGAAGGTTTTTGAGGCTGGCTGCAACACTGTATCTTGTTCTTTTTTTTCTTTTTTATCCAAAACAGCAGTCGTTGAGATGCATTTAGTGTAAGAATTTCTGTGTTGGGTTTGAAAGTTTTGATCTTTGGGTTTAAAGATTATCACTTTGACTGAGAAAACCTTGTTTAGCCAAGGGAATTTACTTTTTTGTTCATCTGTGAGTTGTAGAAATCTTTGAGATTTTAACTAATTGCTTTGCCATGATTTCTGTAATGTTTGAAATCTTATAAAATTTCCAGGAAAGGAACGCATATGCATATGATCAGCCTTAGCAACATGCTTAGATCTTCGATTTTTTTCGATATTATAATCAACATTTAAGGTGTAGAGAAATGAGTTTGTGTTGTTTGTATTGCAGGTTAAAGTAGAGAAAGTTGATGCTTTAATGAAACCCTGACTGAAAAAAATGGGCTATGTTGCTTCGAGGATCGATATCGAAGGGAGGGTTAGGGTTTGTAAGGAGAGGAAGAAGCTAATGAAACAATTGGTGGGTTATAGGGAAGAATTTGCAGATGCTCAGTTGGCATATTTGAGGGCATTGAAGAATACTGGTGTGACTCTTAGACAGTTTACCGAGCCGGACTCGTTGGAACTTGATAATATCTCTTCTGGCCAGACATTGCCTCCGTCTCCACATTCCCCGTTGCCCCTGCCGCCGCCGCCTTCTTTTAGTCCTGATTCAAGAAAGGTTGGTGATAATTGTAAGGTAGAAGCTGCCCGAGAAGGAAGCATGGAGATTACTCTGGATAATTGTTCTACGCCACCACGTCCTACTGCAAGCTCATCATGGAACTATTGGGACCTTTTCGAGTATGCTTCACCTATCTGTAATCCGAAACAGAGTGAAACGATAGAACCGGTTTGGGAGGAAAGTTGGGCAGAGAGTAAGATGGAGTTTGAGGATGAAGATCAAGGAGAAGAGCTTGTTAAAAAGGCCATAAGTCCTCTACCCGAAAAGCCTCCGCCTAGGGAAATCGTTGACGAGAACACATCGATGATGAGCTGGTTTGATAAAGACTCTACCGATGTTGCCGCCGTAGTATTGAAGAACAGGAAGACCTTGGAAGGAATTACAAAGGAGTTAGATGACTACTTTTTGAAAGCATCGGCTGGTGGAAAGGAAATAGCTGTTTTTACAGACATCAATGTAGGGACCAATTCTCTTCCATGGAAACTCAATGAAAACAAAAGTAAGTAAACCTTTTAACGGTTCTAAATTTGCCTTCTTGCTTCAACTAGATTGGCAAATGAATCCCGGTTCAGGCCTTGCAGGGAATTCTAACGAGTTTTTTCGTTGGTAATTGTTGTTTGATCTCGTAATACTCCATTTGAGCATCGAATAGTCAGTATCGGATTGGCTGCATTGTGTATAATACTCACTGTTTCCGACGTGTCCACATTACAGGGAAGAGAAGCAATTCTGCTTAGGTTTTTAGCGCGTTGTCATGGAGCTGGTCTTCTAAGTCCCTTCTGCTTGCAAGAGATGATTTTCAGCGTGGATCTGGCGAACCATGCAAGCCTGGAGCTCATTGCATTACTCTTGGTAAGCTATATGCGGCGGAGCAGATGCTTTACAAGGAAGTAAAGGTAAAGAGTGGTACTTAGCCCGGAGCAGATGACTACGCTTCGTGTCGGTTTCGGTTTCATATATGATTCTGTTTAAGTCTTCGTATTCTCAGGGATAGCTATGTTTCGTAGGAGGAAGAAATTACCAAATTAGAGCTCGAAAGAAATTGATGTTGCCGCAAAAGCAAGACAAAAGCCATGACTGGACCAAGACCGAGAAAATCAGATCGAGTGTTGAGAATCTGGAGAATGACATAACTCACCTGCAACATTCAATAAGTACAGACTGTTCATCTATAGCGGAGAAGGCCAAATATCTAAACTCCGTCCAAGTAAGCAAGACCATGGTTTTAAACAACCTAAAAACTAGCCTTCCCAATGTATTTCAGGCATTAATGGGATTCTCCAAAGCTTGTGTTCTAAATATACCTTGTGCCTCGGAGCACTCGACGAACTGATTTTCTGCTAGATTGGTCGAGTCGAGCTGATTTTCCCTAACGCAGTGAACATGAGAGGATAGAATTATAGCATATGTAATAAGCATCTCAGTTTACTTTTCACCAGGAAATGCAAATCTTATCCTACTGCCAATAAAGCCGAACAAAAATAAACTGAAATGGAACAACCTGAAGGTAAACGTCAACGAGAGATCAGATCAATGCAGCATCGTTAGTTCATCATCTCTCTTGGAAAGCTCCTCCACCGAAATATCGATCGCCTTCGAAATCTCCTCCATCTTATCACGGCTCAGATCAAGGAACAATTTCGATCAAATTAAAGTCGAAAAAGTTTTACTTCTGCAGATCTCTTCTCATTGTTGAATGATATCCATTGTTTGTGGCTCAATCCTGAAGCTCGAACCTGGTCGTTTGTGAGTAAATTGAGTTGGAAGGTCATCTCATAATGAACTTCTGTAAAATCCGGTTTAAATTAATCAGTCAATAGATTGAATATCTCTGATTAATTAAAAAAAAAGAAATTGACATTTCAATTAATGTGAACAACTCAATCGGTATGAACCAATATCTCACATCAATACCAGTTTCGTTACAACTCAATGTCAATCGACAAGGAAGATACACTGAATCAAATTGACAGAAAATAATAAATCAAGCAAAAATCAAATGCCAAACCAATTATAACATTACTTCCAACATTAGAATGAATATATTATCAACAATTTGAGTATCTGAACCATCGTTTAAACAACACAACAAAACACCTGCTCTATGTAGTTAGTAAATCATAAGAACACATAATTTTTTAATGATTTTATATAATTATTTATGATTTTATATTTTTAAATACATTTTATATTTAAAATAATATTTTAAAAAAAATCTAAAAAATCCTCGTAAAACAATTAAATCCCTACTTAAGAATCAACAACAACCAATTAAACGTCTCGTACGTTATTATTTTCCATTATTTTTTAGGACCTTTTTATTTTTTAAACTTATATTTATAATATAAATATTATATTTAGAATTTTAAATCATGTGTGTATTTTACTCCCACTAAAAGAATAATTATTCCCTCAGTTCCACCACTCAAACAGTCATTTATTGATTTTTTTAATTAATTTTTTTTATTTTCACTCATTATTATTTAAAATTTATTATTGATAAAAATATGAAAATATATATTTTAAAAAACTTTTGATCAAGTAGTTTTGAAATATATATTTTATAAAAGTTAATTTTTTAAATATTTAAAATAATTATGGTTAAAGACTTAAAGTTTAAATTTTTTTATCTTTTAGAAAATTAATAAGAGATAAATTTAGTGGGAATGAGATTGTAATATTTTATTTCAACAGTAAACTGACAATTCTTTAGTATAATCCCAAGAGAGAAGAGTAACTGAAAGTTTGAAATTATAACAGACCAGAGAGATCGTTGCCGCCTTAGGCTAAAACCCTAAAATTCTAAAAGAAAAACTACCTGGAATTCTCAGTATCATTCACATTCCGAAAAACCAAAATAGATCAACAAAATTTCATTGAACCAAGTTTCCTTCTCTCTTATCGGAAAGCGAAGAAATAATCAATAATCAACCTACCATGGCGGCAGAGGTTATACTAATGAACGAGGTAGAGTCGAAAGCGGCTCAGTTGGGTATCGATCTGAGTATCGATTTCAATTCCATTCAACTTCCTCCCGGTGAAAACTTCGACATTGTCAGGTCTTAGACCTGATTTTATCTTTCTAAATGTTTTAGTCTTTTAGACTGATTTTGTTTTTTATTTGCTTTTCTAATCTTCGCTTTTGGACAGTGATGATGAGGATGTTTACCATGAAGATCAGCTGGAGTTTGATTCCGGGTTTGGAAATGTGATCGTCGTCGATAATCTCCCCGTTGTTCCGCGTGAAAAGTTTGATAAACTCGAGGGTGTACTTAAAAAAATCTACAGTCAGATTGGTGTAATTAAGGAGGATGGTCTTTGGATGCCAACTGATCCTGAGACTAAGAAAAGCCTAGGTTACTGCTTCATAGAGTTTAATACTCCTCAGGTTCGATATTTGCAGCTTTTGAAGTTATATATATATAATTAATTTTGATCTTATGGCTTTATATTTTAAAATCTTATTTGGTTTTTATTATTATTATTGTTAATGGACATAGGAAGCTGAGCTTGCTAAGGAGAAGACAAATGGGTACAAGTTGGATAGATCACATATTTTCGTTGTCAATATGTTTGATGATTTTGATAAGTACATGAGAGTTCCGGATGAATGGGCTCCTCCTGAAGTTAAACCCTACACGCCAGGGGTAATATTGTTAAAACGTAAAACCAACTTTCTCCTTCATTGTTTTGGTTGTTGGTATTAAATGTATTTGATTCCACATTTTCTTTGCTATTGCTATACACACACATAGGCAGTGAAAGTGTTGATTAGAGTTTCCTTAAAATTTCAAATTATTATATATTTTAGATTTTTTTATATTTTTTATTAATAATTTATTTTCGCCCTTAAAATTTTAAAAGTTTATCGCCCTGGTATGAATAGATGGTAACTTGTCTCCATGAATAATTGAGTGTTTATCAATGGTTTAGTGCTCTATGTAACGATTTAAAATGTTAGAAAGATAGTTTTGATTTATTTGTGGCCATGGTAGTGTTAAATTTTTTTTTGTGATTTTTTTATTATTACCAATATACTTGCATTTAGATTTTAGTGATTGTAATTGTAGATTTCTGTCTGGTATTATGAGGAGTTTATCACTATTAGAAATGTGTTTCAACATATTATTTAACCGCTATATTATATCTCAAGTGTTATTCTTTTATTGCACAAAACCTGTGTTATACATGTTTATCCGCGTGTGTATATATGTATCATATTTCTTTGATGTCATTGCAGGAAAATCTTCAGAAGTGGCTTACCGATGATAAGTCACGAGATCAATTTGTAATTCGTGCTGGCACGGACACGGAGGTTCTTTGGAATGATGCAAGGCAGTCTAAAAAAACTGAGCTTGTTTACAAGCGCACTGTAAGTAGCTTGCCCTTGTATCACATACAATGGATAGAGTGTAAATGAACTGGAATTAAACGAATTAGATTGTATTCGTGTTCATATTTCTTTATTTATTTTTGAAGATATTTTTGGTTGATTTATTTAATGTTTATAAACATGTTCAGTTATGGTGGTCTAGAACGAACACTCTTTTTATTCTTTTACTTGCAAACCAAAGAATGTATAACTATGTCACTAATCCTTAAGCCTCTTAGATTTCACAGTTTGAGCTCTAAAGTTTACCATGTGTTAAATTTTAGTCCTTGCTTTCATCAATATTTAAAATGTCAAAAAATTAAAGAAAAAGGATAATCGGATAAACGAGCTTATAAATGATTCGATAAGTGAGATTATAAACGAGTCAATAAATAAGCTTGTTTGTAAACATAAATGAACCTGAACACAACTATGTTCGTGTTTGTTTATTAAATGAATATAAAAATTTTATTCATACTCATTTATTTAACTTAATTAACGAACATAAACGAAAAAATGTTTATTAGTGCTGCAATATATACTGTCCATATCTTTTGACCAAGGTGTGGTATTGGTTGAATTATTTTAATTCAGTTCTTTTATGGGTAATTAAACTGGTTGCCATTTTCATTATTTAAATTTTAATACTACTT
The DNA here is from genome assembly GCF_006381635.1 of Hibiscus syriacus. NCBI lineage: Eukaryota > Viridiplantae > Streptophyta > Magnoliopsida > Malvales > Malvaceae > Hibiscus > Hibiscus syriacus. The sequence goes on from NW_024062795.1 coordinate 5,470,301, forward strand.
TATAATTGATTATAACCTTTTTTGTTTGCAGTACTGGACTGAAAGTTTTGTACAGTGGTCACCCCTAGGGACATACTTGGCAACAGTTCACAGGCAAGGAGCCGCAGTTTGGGGAGGTGCTACTACCTTTAACCGCCTAATGCGTTATGCCCATCCTCAGGTTACAATCAGACTTTTGGTTAATATATTCCCTGAACTTTGCTTCTTCTTCTTTTTCCCTCCTTTAACATTCAAACACTCATACAGGTTAAGCTTATTGATTTTTCTCCTGCGGAGAAATTTTTGGTAACTTACAACAGTCATGAACCAAGCAATCCTCGTGATGCCAATGTGAGTTTTTGGAACTAATTACACATTGCTTAAACTTTATTCTATTATTCAAATGTTCTATCTGATATAATCTTAATGTATTCAGAGGGTTGTGATAAACATTTTTGATGTGAGAACCGGTAAAGTGATGAGAGATTTCAAGGGTAGTGCAGATGAATTTTCAATTGGAGGAGCTGGAGGTGTTGCTGGAGTTTCTTGGCCTGTTTTCAGGTGATCCTTTCTTGTGATCATCCTTCATGAATCATGTGTTCCATATTCTCTCTCAGTCACCTCCTTTCATCTCATCTTTGTGAGGTTCTCTGTATCTGACTAACTATATTGTCATGTTCCAGATGGGGAGGTGGAAAAGCGGACAAGTATTTCGCCAAACTCGGGAAGAATATGATATCTGTTTATGAAACAGAGACCTTTAGCCTTGTCGACAAGAAATCTTTGAAGGTTGAAAATGTTGTGGACTTTACTTGGTCACCAACAGACCCCATTCTTGCACTTTTTGTTCCTGAACTTGGAGGTGGAAATCAACCTGCTAGAGTAGGCACATGTGCTTTGTTTGAGAAGCTTCTTTATTTTTGTATAAATTTAGATTTAGATATCAACTGATGTGTCACTTGCATGAATATCTCAGGTGAGTCTAGTCCAAATCCCGAATAAAACTGAGTTAAGGCAGAAGAACATTTTCAGTGTTAGTGATTGCAAAATGTACTGGCAAAGCGATGGTGATTATCTTGCCGTCAAAGCTGATCGCTATACAAAAACAAAGAAAAACACATATACAGGCTTTGAGCTCTTCCGCATCAAAGAAAGGGACATTCCAATTGAGGTTTTGGAGCTGGATAATAAAAGTGACAAGATCATTGCTTTTGCTTGGGAGCCCAAGGGTCACAGATTTGCTGTGATACATGGGGATAATCCAAGGCCGGATATTAGCTTTTACTCTATGCGAACTGCTCACAATACAGGCCGAGTTTCGAAGCTTAGCACACTTAAAGGCAAGCAAGCAAATGCCTTATTCTGGTCACCAGGAGGCCGTTTCATTGTGCTTGCTGGATTGAAGGGTTTCAATGGTCAGTTGGAATTCTTTAACGTTGATGAGCTTGAAACCATGGCGATTGCTGAACATTTTATGGCCACGGATATTGTATGGGATCCCACTGGAAGGTAAGCCAGAGATAACTTGACAACATCTATAACGGATTTACTTGTGTTATTTTCTATTTAGCTCAAGTAAAAGATATATATTTTTTTGCTTAAATATCTATTCTAATAAGTTGTCCACACTGTATATGTTAGGTATGTTGCAACTGCTGTGACTTCTGTTCACGAAATGGAAAATGGTTTTAACATTTGGTCCTTTAATGGCAAGCTACTTTACCGGATACCGAAGGATCATTTCTTCCAGGTAAATGATGATATTTGATTTTTGTCACGGATGGACGGAGGATATTATGCTACTTAAAAAAAATTAGTGGGTAGATTATAAATTAAGGGGCAAAAGCATATTATTAATAAAAAATATAAAAGAAATATCTAAAATATATAAGAATTTAAATTTTTTAGAGGTTTGACTACTCCCGACCATCCCCGTTTGTTGGTACTTGAGTGGTATGCATCAGTTTCTTGGAGTTGGGTTTACAAGGTTAGTGCGCATTGATCTCATTGTTTTGTGGGAACTTATTGTTGCATTGCAGTTCTTGTGGCGCCCAAGGCCACCATCCTTTTTGAGTCCAGAGAAGGAAGAAGAGATAGCAAAGAACTTGAAGAAGTATAGCAAAAAGTACGAGGCAGAGGACCAAGATGTATCGATGCTATTGAGCGAGCAAGATCGGGAGAAGAGAAGGATGTTGAAGGAGGAATGGGAGAAGTGGGTTAGCGGATGGAAGCGGACACACGAGGAAGAAAAACAGGATAGGCAAAAGTTGAGGGATGGAGAAGCTAGTGACGGAGAAGAGGAATACGAAGCCAAAGAAGTTGAAGTAGAGGAACTCTTGGATGTGTCGGAACAAGTCCTACCATTTGAAGATTGAAAGATGAAACACCGAAATTTTTATCATCATTTTGCTTATTGGATTGGATGCCTTCATTATTTCTAATTGAATTTTGAGGCATCAATAATGGCTTTTCCCCCATATATATTTTTCCTATATCTGTGTTTTTACTTTTAATATAATTAAGTTGTTTTTGTTTTTTTAATAGTATGAATTGATTATAAGATAATATTTATTTAATTTTTTTAATATATTCATAATATACATACTATATATACGTAATTATTTGAACTTAAATATTCTAAAAATATAATATTTCCTTTTATCACTAAAATTAATTAACATATTTAACTCCATTATTTTTTATATCTTTTTACCGGATGAAACCACTCGATGAGTGAAATGGTCCTTATCCTCCACTCCCACCTATTTTTTTAATTTTCTTATGTTAATAAAAAAATAATTGTTTTTCTTCGTATTAATACATTAGAAACAAAATGAGTAAGAACTAATATATAAGAAAAATAAAGGATCAAAATACACTTAAATTATATTTTATTTATTATTTTAGCATACAAAAAGATTTTATTCTTTTCCACTATGTCACATTCAAAAAATAACACATGAAATTTTTATAATTTAATATATATATCTTGTCCTACGTTTTAAGAATATAAATGGGTAATTTTATAAGAGAAATAAAAGGTTAAATAGTATTTTAACATACGAAATTATATATATTTTTTTATATCTAAAAATTATAAATTTTCTAACTATAAAACACATTGTTCTATTCACATTTTATCACATAAAAATTATATAACACTCTAAAAGTACATCACATAATACAAAATACATATTAAATGAACAAAAAATATTGAAATATTTATAATTTAATATATATTTTGTCACATTTCAAGAGTGTCACATAATTTTTTTAAATAAAATTTTAATTAAAACAACATCCTTCTCGTTTTAAAAATTGAAAATTTTAATTTAACCAAACTTTTTTTTCAGATGTTAGAATGGTAAACGTGATACAATTTTAAACGTTAAAAATACTATTTGACCCAAAAATTAAATTCGAAAGGCAACACGAGTGGGCTGGACGATCCAAAATGGGTCCAAAATAAAATAATGACGAGTCTACTGAAACGCTGATATATACTGGACGGACTTGAAATTATATCCCTACGGGTTCTCTTTTGTCTATTTAGTCTATACGAACCGATCTCCCGCGAGAAGATCATACACACAGGCACACAGCAAATTAGATCGAGGTAACCTCCGTCTCAGATCTGTTAACATCGCTATCTTATTTGTTAGTTTAGAGGATAGAATCTCCAGATTTAAACGAACCTATACTTCTCGAAAATTTCAAAATGTTGAAGGCTATATTAAGTCGTACTGGTGTTTTTCCCAGCGAGCAGCCTAATTTTTGTTTTTGTAGCACTATTCCATTTTCTTTCTCCCAAACACTGCATTTTTATTATTGATATTTGCATTTACATGCTTGTTGTTGTATAGATCTGAGGTGGTCGATGTGTTTGCTGATTTGATCGTCTGATTAGTTTTTGTTTCTTGATTGTACGTTTTGTTTTAGATCTTTTTGAATTCGTTCCTTCTTAATTTACTTTATCTTGATTCCATTTCTAGATTTTAATTTTGAATTTTCTTTTATCCTAACGTCATGTTCATTGTTTACTAGTTTCTCTGCTGAGTAGCTTGCTCCGATATCCAAGATGGTATATACCTTAGCCTTTACTTCATTCTCCTTTGTTCTTTTTTGTTGAATTGTCGGTTTGGATAGAATCTCATTTAACTCATTTTTATACTATTTATTCACCAATTGAATTGTGTAATGATTTAGGAGAAATTGAAGATAAATGCTGAACCATTCATTGCAACCTACGAGGTTCATTTTCTGTTTTCTGCAATGATACAAAAGTTTCCTTTTATTTTTGTGATTCAGGTTGTACTTGCTGCTTCTGTTTTAAGCAAGTCCGGCAAAGGTCAGTTCATTTCTCTTGTTATAGTTGTTTTTATCATGTCATGATGATTGAATAGTTGAAGTGCAAAATTTGGTTCTCACTGACATTCGTTTTGTCTCTCATTTCAGTGCTTGTTTCCAGGCAGTTTGTGGACATGACTCGCATAAGAATTGAAGGTCTTCTTGCAGCTTTTCCCAAGTTGGTGGGCACGGGAAAGCAACACACATATGTCGAGACTGAGAATGTGCGATATGTTTATCAACCGATAGAAGCTCTTTATTTGCTTCTTGTAACTAACAAACAGAGCAATATTCTCGAAGATTTGGAGACTCTGCGACTGCTCTCGAAGCTGGTGTGCATCAGCTGCTCTTTGATTTATTTCCTCTCTTTTTTAGATCTTTGATCATAATAAATTACATAAAAGTAAGACATTTGGTTTTTTATTTCTTTGGTCACCTTCAGTAGTTGCAAGTTGATTTTTATTCTGTAGTTGAATGGACATCAGTGCAAATATAATCTCTGTTTCTTTTATCTGCATGTGTTTTTTAGCTAGTCATTCCTTTTCAGTTTTCTATCTCATTAAATTTTTCTGTTACCTAAGGCATTTTCAATTTTTATCCTTTGTAATAATATTCTCTGTCTCATCTGAGTTGAACAAGTACTCACTTTATTCCGTTTTTTTCCCTAGGTACCCGAATATTGTTACTCTTTAGACGAGGAGGGTATTTGCAAGACTGCTTTTGAATTGATCTTTGCTTTTGATGAAGTCATCTGTCTTGGGCACAAGGAAAACGTGACAGTTGCACAGGTTAAGCAATACTGCGAGATGGAGAGTCATGAAGAGAAATTGCACAAGTTGGTATTGCAGAGCAAGATTAATGAAACTAAGGATGTCATGAAGCGTAAAGCTAGTGAGATTGACAAGAGCAAGGTATATTTATTACAATTTTCTTGGCCCTTGTAATAATTAGTCTCTTTTTTATGTACTCTATTTCTTCACGTGTATTCTGCAGATTGATAAGAATAAAGGTGATAAAGGAGGGTTCATGTCCATGGGCTTGGGAAGAATTGAGGCTAGCTTTAGTGATATGAGCATTTCTAGCACTGGAAGCGGTGTTGGCGGTGGTTCTGGGGCGGGAGTAACTACTGATGTTGATACCTTCTCTACTAAGTCTAAAGGTATGTCACATTAGTATTACGCCACATGCAATGAATTGGACTTGTTTGCATGTTTTTAACCAATTGAATGCTTCAGTATTATTCCGTAAGAAAGTCAAGATGTTTCTCTCTCCTAAGCATGTTTAATATCAAACTTGTTTCGGAAAATTTTCTGACCTTATGCTCATATTGCCAGGCCGTCAACCCTCATCTGCAACTGCTCCTCCTAAAGGTCTTGGCATGCAGCTTGGTAAATCACAAAAAACAAACCAGTTCTTGGAATCCCTGAAAGCAGAAGGCGAACTGATTTTTGAAGATGTGCAGCCAAGGGCAGGCCAATCACGAGTGGCTGCACCTGCACCTACTGATCCCATCACTTTGACTGCCGAGGAGAAACTCAATGTCACTCTAAAAAGAGATGGTGGAATAAGTAACTTTGATGTTCAAGGGACTTTGTCTCTTCAAATTCTTAACCAGGATGATGCACACATCCAAGTTCAGGTAACAATTTGGATCTTACTGGTGTGAGAATTCATAATCTGTTGGAAATTTTTAAAAAATCATGCTTTAGCTTTGGTGATTAGCATGAAGTTCTGTTTGGTTTAAATCTTAGTGTTATGTAGTTTCCCATTTGGCACAAAAATTAGCATGTCCCTTATTGAAGAATGCGCTTTGAAGAAACAAGAATGCAGGTCTTTCAAATATATTATTTTCCACATTCTTGAAGGACAATATCTTTTGTTGCATCATGGGATGTGATCTAATTTATTCTTGTTAATCAGGGTAGAATACCACTTTCTTGTATTTGCTTCCATATTTTTACGTTGCCTCTCACTTGTCTACTGCATCTCAAATCCCTGGGAACATTTGTCTTAATCCATGTTGGTATGACTTGCCACTGAAAGACATTCTATTAACTCGATCATGTAACAATAAACATGTCCTCAATGTGCAACATATATTGCTTCTAAAGCCTTCACTGCATTGAGTTCACTATTTTTCCTGCGTGCTTTGTCTTCAAATTTTCTGCTACAATACCTTTCCAGCATTGAATTACCAAATTTCGATCTTTATTTTCAGATTGAAACTGGGGGTAATCCTGGCATTCTTTTCAAGACTCATCCTAACATGAGCAAGGAGTTATTTGCCAATGATAATATTCTGGGGTTGAAGGACCCTAGTAGGCCTTTCCCTACTGGTCCAGCCGGGGATGCAGCTGGTGTTGGCCTTTTGAAGTGGAGAATGCAAAGTGCAGATGAGTCAATGGTGCCATTGACCAGTGGGTCTCGAATCTAACACTTCCCACTTATTCTTGGTAATATAATTGCTATTGCATGCTTTTATGGTTACTGAGTTTTTTTTTGGTTGCAGTCAACTGCTGGCCATCAGTTTCTGGAAATGAAACTTATGTCAGCATTGAATATGAAGCTTCTACCATGTTTGATCTGCGAAATGTTGTGATTTCTGTACCTCTCCCAGCTCTTCGGGAGGCACCAAATGTCAGGCAGATTGATGGTGAATGGAGGTAAATTGAGATCATTTAGTAAACTGAATTCAACTCAATTCAACTGAGTCAAGCCATAATCCAGAACTCTTTTGGTCTAGCCTTCATAAGATGTTACTAACTTTGATGATGATGTTGTGTATCACAAAATGCTAAAACCTTAAAACAGTTTTTATCTGCACTATATCATTTCCAACTTCTTGTTTGTCTTGCAGGTATGACTCCAGAAATTGTGTCTTAGAATGGTCCATAGTTCTGATCGATAACTCTAACCGCAGGTTGGTACATTTGCAACACTTCAAAGCTTCTTATTGTGTTTAGATATTCTCAAGATGCTATTGGTTTATAAGTCTTTTCTTGCTTCTCACAATGGCAGTGGATCGATGGAGTTTGTTACGCCTCCGGCAGATTCATCAGCGTTCTTCCCCATTTCTATCCGCTTTTCAGCAGCTAGTTTATACAGTGACCTGAAGGTTTGATATTCAAATTCCTTCACCTTATCGAATAAATGCCACAGATTTCACTCATTCGAGGGAATTTATCGGTGTAGGTTGCGAACATCATTCCGCTGAAAGGTGGTGGAGCTCCCCCCAAATTCTCCCAGAGAACAAATTTGATTACTGAGAATTATGAAGTCGTGTGAGGCTGTGAGCGATGGATATTCAGAACTGTAATAAGAGGCGGTGAGTTCGCACTTATATCTATGGTTCAAACAACCGCTGCACCTTTCTTTTTGCTTCTTTATAATATGCTGGACTAGCAATTTTGTTGCTCCAAGTCTATATATTCTTTTCTCTTACGGTATAAATAATAGCTTTCTTATACACTAGAGATGAGTGAGTATTATTTTTTTCGTCTTTTATATATTTTGTTATCCTCAGATTGAATTCATTGAAAATTATTATATACAAATATATTAGTGGCTGTTGTTAAACTTATTCTAGAATTTATGATCAATATATTTAGCCCTTAGTCAATCTTCCACAGCGTCTGAATAAATAAAACTGAACCAAATTCTTTTCTAGTTCTTATGCCTTCTACTTCTGCCTTGTGCTGGTGATATGATTCGTTCTTTTCTAGTCACTAATGTAATCGAATTATAATAAAATGATCACTCTAACGTCAACTCTAATTAAATTGTTGATGTGATATATTAAAATGATAACATCAACTAATTCCTTCAATAACCGTGCAATTTGAACCCTTCATTTTATTAAGGATTGGGATTTAAATTAGGTAGAACCAACAAAAAGATCCTGCTTTCATTTCAAGCATTGCATCAATTCATTACCGAGATGCTTAACCATAAATCCCAAGGCACAAAATAAAAGAGAACAAACCACTGCACAAAACACTTCAAATATCACAAGACAGTAAATCTCAATACCATTTAGCCAAGAATGGCATAGAAGCTGCCCCGAGGAGGAGTGGAAGATTAGATCCGAGCAGCAATTTAATATTGCCTTGCGTTATGGGGTTCATGAAATCTACCCCAAGGAGGTCAACAAGAGACATGTAAATCAAGATTCCAGCCGAAAGGGAGTTGAAGATTCCTTCCACCACTAGTGCTTTGGGGCTGTTCTCATTGTATACTTTTGATACACCCATGCCTATGGCTATGCCCGTCGGGGTTGTCAGGGAGAACAGCACTACCATCATTGCAATGGCTCGGCTCTTGAACTTTGCCTGCACTCGGAAATTTTAATAAAATCATAATAAGCATTTAGGGAAGTGACTATTTGACAAAAATCAATATTCTTACTATGTTAATGTAATTGTTGATGGGGAAATGAGGTTATGATTGATTTTTTATGGTTCGTTTTTTTAGTTTGAACGTAAAAATATTGACGCTGGTTTAGTAGGTTGAGTGAGATGATGAATAGTAGAGATGTTGAGTTCGAGAAATATAGTCTCCTTCTCTATTCTTACATGATAATTTAAATGCATGCTTTTAATATAGATGTTAGATCTAAGGTGATGATTATTTATATATTGTTAAGTTAAATAGACTTGATTGTCGTATAGTAGATTTAATTAATCTTGTGAGATTGTCAATAATCATATTAAGAAATTATAACTGTCTAGAGAATATGAAATTTCGGTAGTTTCAAAGAACTCCGAATGACTAGCTAAACAAAAGAATGATAACAGGAGTATCCCTTACAAAAAATAATCTGAAGAAGATACAATAATATTGTACTAATATATCTTGGCTAGAGAGAACAATTATTATTATTATTATTATTATTATTTAATGACGTAAATTAATATTCCTCCACTGTTACTTCACTATATTATAGCTAGGCTTAGGGACTTGTTAGCTACTTTGACCATCAAGTGTCTATTTTGTTTCTCTAGGCAGAGCAGCACGGATATGAGCATGGATAGACTTGGTCGTTTTTTAAAAATTTTAAATTATATATATTTTAAATTTTTTATATATTTTATATTAAAAATTTGTTTTTACCTCTTAGAATTTAATAAATTCGTTTGATCTTAAAATTTTATTTTTCTTAACATAAAATTATACTTATGTTATAGGATATGAATATAGTTTGAGGAGACAGAATACCTGAGAGATGCAGCCACCAAGGCCCATGCCTTCAAAGAATTGATGGAAAGTCAATGCTGCTACAAGTGGCTTGATTGTTTTTGCACTTTGGGAGCATCCCAATGCCATCCTAATTATTACCGAATGAACCGCAATCCCCACCTCCAACACCTATTTCAGTCATTTCAACCCACCATATTCACTTCCAAGTTCTTCATGATAACAAATAGAATAAAGTATATGAACGATTACTAAAATATATTAAAACATTTTCTAATTTTTGAAAATTTTAAAATTTTAAAATTATAAAATAATTATGTATTTCGTCTCACTAAATGTGTTCATTATAGACTTATCAAAAATTTTAAACTTTGACCATAATTATTTTAAATATTTTAAACAATTAAATTTTATAAAATATATGTTTAAAAATTACTTGATTTAAAGTTTTTAAAATATATTTTTCTATATTTTTATCGATAGTAAATTTTAAATAATATTGAGTCAAAGCAAAAAAAATTAATAGAAAAAATCAACAATGGATAGATTTAATAAGATAGAGGAAGTATTATTTTTATCAAAATATGGAGTATAAAACAGTCATTATAGATTATAAGATAGTGATAAGTTTTAATAAGTTTAAGGATTATTTTGTAATAATTTGATAAGTTTAATGATTACTTACTTTACAATAGTTTGAAAATTTTAATAATTATTTATAATCATTTGAAAGTTTAATAATCATTATATAACTTCAATAATAAAAATCATTTTAATTAACATAATTTAATGATTATTTGTATATTTTATCTTAACAAATAATAGTAGAATCTGATATATGTTTGAGTTACTAATAACATTTACCATTTAAATCATATTATAGATAAATATTTCATGAACCATCTTCGTTAAAAATCATCTATGTTCTTAACTAATAAAAATTATTCACGTCACCCTCTTTCTTTTATAGATGATTTTTATTGGGTGAGAATAAGGGAGGTTCTTATTATAGATGATTTTTTCATATATGTATATGTGTAACTTAATCTAAGCATAAAAGTTGAATGCATTTATGAATAGGATATTAACCTGTGAAATAATACGTTGCCTAATAAGATGATGGGAAGATTCAGAATCCTGTGGCACCACAGCAGAACCATGAGAATGTCCATGAGTGGCATGTACATGAACATGTCCCTGATGGTCCCCCATCATCTCCTCATCGCCGTTCACGGGCAAAGCCTTGTTAAAATGGGAACTCTTGAAGAAACTCGTCGCCAACGTCTCGATCATCATGGTGGCTATGGCCGAAACCATGGCAAGAAACCCGGCGAATGGGAAAACCCCCCAAGGCTTTTCGCTGAGGCAAGAGCTGGACAAAGACTCGTATCCGTCGGGGACTATGTGCAAGAAAGCGGTGGCCAGGATCACCCCGGCCGCGAACGCTTTGATCAGGAAGAAGATGTTGTTTTCTGGTCTATTGGAATATGCATTCTGGAATATACATTTGCATTCTAGAATATGCATTGTTAACGTGTAATATGTGCATGCACTGTTAATGTGTGCATTGAGTGTGTGTGCGTGTGAGTTGTTATGGTTGTTAAGGATATGGACATTTTGGATTCTGTTATGAATGTTGTTATAGGAAGCTAAGAGATTGAGTAAGCTAAGAGATTGAGTAAGCTTGAAGTCATAGCTACTATATAAGTTGGTTGTGATGTAGTTGCACGTGAAGCATAATAGTAATATCAGATGTTATTCATTTGATCTTAATTCTCAACATGGTCGAAACGTCGGGATTTTCTTTGCCAGAATCGGCAGTGAAACGCCGAGAGCACCGGCCATCAAGATCGATGCGACATTTCAAAGCCTTGGTTCTGTCGCCGGGGCATCGAGACTCAGCTCGTCGTCACAAGCACAGTATGCAGAAACCATGAAAGGGAGATAAGGAAGACAAAGAAAGAGAGAAAAGAGCAAAGTATGGTTCTTCATTTTCAGAGAAATAAAAAAAGAGAACTGGTATTGTAGGGTTCTACCTGGAGTTGAACTTATAAGGTCAGTAAGTAGTCAGTGTTAATGTATATTAATATTTATAATAATATATACATATATATACACACACATCCGAAATAATTAAATTTATTATATATTATAAAATAATTTTTAAACTTATCAAAATTTATAATTATTTATAATATCACAATAATATTTTACAATATTTTAATAAATTCAATGATTATTTTATAATATCTAAATATTTAATGATTAACTTTTTTTATAATCTAACTTCAAATATTTTCATTTTCAAAATTTGAATAAAAAATTCTATTTGAGAATCTCGAATTTATTATCACACGATCTAATATATATGTTTATTAGATAGACTTGACTTATCACGTTATCAGTGGACATCCGTACTAGCCAACAAAATCTATCTATTTCATTTAAAAAAAAATTGAATCTTCACCTATTTTTTATACGTAAACAAGAAATATGTAATTTTTTAAAAATTATTTTAGAATAAATAAATATTATTAATTAAAACCACGAATAACTCGTTACATATAATAATTTCTCGTACGGAAAGAGAAGGAATGCTCAAATTGTGAAGCCAGTTGGGCATTAGCAAAATAAAGAGATTGTAAAGAGGTTCGAAATGGCGACATGCAACTCCACGCAAATAGCGTGAGAGTGTGTTTGGTGGTGACACGTGTATGGTAATTGGACGGCTAAACTCACGATATAATGCACTCAAAATAAATAATTCACGAAATAACGTTCTCCCAACATTATTTGCTGAAATAGGGTGAAATCAACAGTGTGGCCGTAGGTCGCCATGCCTTCCGGGCGACCTACGACGTGGCTTGCTTCTGTGTGCATGGGACATGCACAACCCAACCATAGGTCGCCATGCACTCCCAGCGACCTCCTAGGTCGCCATGCACGCCCGGCGACCAAGGAGGTCGCCATGCACTCGGGGCGACCAAGGATTCATGCATGGGGAGATCGTGCCATGCACTCGGGGCTCGGTTCATGCATGGGGCACTCGAGGCGACCAAGGATGACCAAGGAACGGTTCATGCATGGGGCACTCGGGGCGACCAAGGATCGGTTCATGCATGGGAAGAATGGGGAGATCGTGCATGTGTAGGTCGCCATGGAGTCCCGGCAAGGTCGCGAGCAGGCGAGCATGCAACAGGGGATGTCGCCGCGAGTGCATGGCGACCTCCTTGGTCGCCGGGCGTGCATGGCGACCTAGGAGGTCGCTGGGAGTGCATGGCGACCTACGGCCACTGTTGATTTCGCCCTATTTCAGCAAATAATATTAGGAGAACGTTATTTCGTGAATTATTTATTTTGAGTGCATTATTTCGTGAGTTTACCCGTAATTGGACTGAATGACGACATTATGAGAAATCCCAATAATTTAATTAACTAAATAAAGGCCTATAATTATTAAATGCTATTTTCTTTATGTCTAACCTACTCACTGACTAGAATTTTAAAATGTCATGGTTTAGGACTGCATTTTTTTAGCGAAATTCTAAAGAAAGGTGATTTAATTTAAAGTTAAAAAAATTATAAATGGGCACGACTATAAATATGATTAAAAAATATATTTTTTTAGTTTGACGCAATCTAAAACTAAAAAATTATAAAAAATCATATTTTTATTTACTAATTAAAATTATTATGAAAAATATCATATTTTTTATTATGATCAATTGGACATGTTATGTTTTTATCACATTTTCGGTCACACCTTATTTTTATTATTTTTGACCTTAGATTTAAGTTGTACTATAAAACTGACGAGGAGTGCTTATCGAGCGAGTCTGTCGCGAGTTCGGCGGTACTTGACTCATGCTCTTTAAAAAAATTTAATGCTCAATTCGACTCGTTGCTCGTTAAGCTTACTAAAAATTTGCCTTATTTTTTTTAACTAAAAATAAAATTTATTAATACTATAGGAGGATATTAGGGTTGTGTTTGGTTTTTTATATTATTTAATATTATTATATTTTATTATTTATTAAAAAATAATAGATTAGTTCACTTATTATTTTTATTATTTATTATTTATTAATAAATTAATAATTATTATTTAGATTTATTCTTTGAATGAAATAAGTTTAAAGTAATTACTAAAAATATATTTTAAAAAATTAACGAGTTATTCGTTAACTTATCGAGTCGAATTAGACTTTATTTGGCGCAGCACGTTTAGGTCACGAGTCAAGTTCGAGTCGAACCAACTCGAGTCGAGCGTTTATCGAATTTTGATTGAGTCGAGTTTGAGGTGCTAACACCCCCTTGAACTTACCTTTACGGATAAATCAAAACTCAAGTTCAAGGCTAATGTGTGATCAAAATAGATTGAATGATTAAATTTAAAGAAATGTTAATTATTATTTTTAGTTTTAATAGTATTCGAGTTAATTCAAGTTAACAGTTTAAATTTTGGGTTCAATCTTAGTTTAAATTTTACCAGTTTAAATAATTAAAAACCAAATATTAAAATTATGTTCTTTTTAACTTTAATCAAGTAATTTGATTGTTTTATGATTTGATCTTTAATTTTTTTATTAATTCAATTCATGTTTTGTTTTAAGATTTTTTTTTTTTTGAAAGGAGGCGATATTGTATGTTACAAGCCAAAGTCACATACAACATCGGACAAAAGTATGAGCCTCGCTTTAAGATTATTTTAATCAAATTTGAGTAGCTTGTTTTTCAATCACAATAGAATGTATGTTTAATTTCAATTTCTTTTTTTGATAACAAATTTATTCTTTTATTCAATTTAGTTTTTCAACCTTGTATTTTATTCAATTTAGTCATTTGACTAGATATTATATAACTCTAAATGATATTTGATTTATTTTTTAGAAATAATAGAACTGATGGTTGAAAATAATGGCGACAACAATAAGGATCGATGATGGTTAAGGTTAATGAAAATGTATTTTTTAGAAAAAAATATTTTAATTTATTTTTATAAGAAGGTGAAAAAAATAAATTTTAAGAATTTAAGAATTGAATTTAAAATTACTCTTTTTTAATTTGTATCATTATTAAGCTAATTATAGTTAATGGGAGTTAACGACTTAATAATTAAAATAAGACAAATCAATGATACAAATGATTAAATCATTCTTTTTTCAAAATTGATAACTAAAATAAGACAAAATTAAAATAAAAAGAACCACTAATGTAGTTAACCCACGATTCTAAAGACACGATTTTGGTTGTCCATTGACTTGACCTATAAATAGAGCACATCTCCTCTATTTGTAACATCTCGAGCAAAAGAATAATACTTCGTTTACTATCACTAACCATACATTTTAGGAAATAATGTATGATTAGTTGTAACAAATTGTTGAATATTACCTACGGTTTTCCTTCACCAAACATCAATGTTATTAATAGCTTCCAAAACTAACATCAATAATAATAAAAGAGTTATTTTTTAATCAAAATAAAATTAAGGATTAACTAATTCAAATACCACCAACCTTTAAGTGTTGATTCTTTTATACCACCAACGTTTTAATTTTATCAATTTTAACACTAATATTTATGTTTAAATGTAATTATGTCACTCCACCGTTAATGATTTAACAGGACAATGACATGGCAACGATATGCCGTGACGTCACTGATGTGGATGCCACATATAAACGACGTCGTTTTGATATATTTTTTTAATTTTCAAAAGACCTAAAATGACGTCGTTTTGCTCGAATCCTAATTTTCACATGGACTAAACTCAAATTTCCCATTATTTTTTCCTCTTCTCCCTCCTCATCTTCATCTGCGTCTCCTTTTCCATGGTTTTCTGATAATATGAAACTAGAATAACCATCTTTATCATGAAAAATATTTTTTGGCAGACTTTATCATGAAAATTAAGATGAAGATTTATAATCTAGTTCCTTTTTGGCAATGGCGCGGCTGCCGTCTCCTGGATCCTCTCGATTTCGTTTCTCATTTTGCCCTAAAATATCACCTTGTCTTTGTCAACATAAAGCTTCTCTTATTGCAACAGTCTCCGCTCAACCCCACTCCCTTTCACTCTCTTATTTTGGTTTTTATTGTTGTAGTCAAAATTATGCTCTTCCCTACAACCCCATTGATGAGCCCTTTTCAACCCAAAGCTTCCACCTTCAGCCTGAATTGAAGCTTCTTTCTTTTTCTTTTTTCTGATTTTTTGTTGTACTTCACCTTTTTGGGGATTTTCTTGAGAAAAAATGGCAGAAAATATCAACAGTTCGGCCATTAATCTCCTTTGTACAGAGAACACAAGATGTTGCTTTGATGGAGATCTTGATTTCAATGCAGTGGATGAGTTGGGGGTTTGCCCTGTTTTTAAAAATCAGACCTTTAATCAAAATGACCCTTTTATTCTAACCGACAGATCATCTTCTTTGATGGGTTGTCCTGATTTTGAATTACAAAGTGATGACTTAATTAAGGAAATGGTTGAAAAAGAGATATGTGTTTGCTTGGAGATGATTATCTCAAGAGACTGAGAACTGAGGATTTGGACTTGAGTGTTAGGAGACAGCCCATTGAATGAATCTGTAAGGTCTATTTTTTTTCCTCTTTGCTTGTTTGATCCATTTAACTAGCTTTTGTAACTAGCTTGTTTGCTCGTTTGGTTGCCAAGAAAACTATGAAAAAGGTGATGAAGATGAGGAAAAAATAATGGGAAAATTTGATTTTATTCCTTAGAAAAATTAGGGTTCAAACAAAACGACATTATTTTGAGTACTAAAACAGAAGCGTCAAAATGACATAATTTAGATGTGACATCCACGCTAGCGATGTCACGATATGTCGTTACCATGTCATTGTCTTATTAAACTATTAATGACGGAGTGACATAATTGTATTTAAACGCAAACGTTAATACTAAAATTGACAAAATTAAAATGTTTGTGGTATAAACGAATCATCGCTTAAAGGTTGATGGTATTTGAAGTAATTAAACTTAAAATTAAATATTGTACTTTAGTTGAAATTTTAGATTTAATTTATATAATGTTTTTTAAAATTAAATTATGTTCAAATATAATGTATTAAAAATTTAATATTAATTTGAGTAAGGTATACATATGTACTGATTAAAAATTGAATATGTAGCAAGAGACTGTATACATATGTAGTAATTACAAATAATAAAGGAAGAAAGTTGAAAGTTAAAAGCATGGTAAAAAATACAAATTTAATCCTACAACCGCCCTTAACCCAACCTAGTGGAACCCATTCTGCCGCTGCCTCCGCCGGTTTGGTCTTTGCAAATTGCAATACAAACTGTTCCATCGGTCAGTAGAAATCTACACACGCCAGGATTCACAAGCTAAACCTAGCATTTATTTCACTGTTCTCAATTAACATTCCCATCTACTCCTTACTTAGTTCAACTACACCCCCTATTTCTCTTTCTGGCAATTACTTTTTATCTGTTTGGTTGCTTAGAAACCCTGAGAAAATGATTTGAGAAATGGGTTTTTTCTTTCTTTCTGAATACCAGGCGCTTCTATATAATCGTTTACTAAATCCATAAGAACCCGAAGTTTTGTTTTACTGTTTTAGTTTATCAGCTTTTCATTGTACTCCGCATGGAGCATTAGGGTTTCTTAGGGGAATCCTGATGTCAGCTGTTTGCTATTTGGCTTTGGAGGTTAGCATATACTGTTCTTTGTTGATTGAATTGCTTTTATTTTCTGCCCCAGTGAAGCTATGTATATGTGCTCAATGTTTTTTTTGGGGGGTTCCCAAGCACTCAAATTGCATTTAATTCTGACCAATTCGTTTAAGCTTCATTGGTAAGGAATCACTTTGATAGTCAGTTTTGATATTTGTGTTTTTCTTGTTCATAGAATTGAAATGAGTTTTGTGATGGAAGTAAAGCTTATGCTTCTGCAATTTATTCTCCTAGTTTCTTCTTTTGCTGTCCCGCTTGTGGCTTCTGACACTGTAAGATTCTACAATCCATCTTCTTATTTTTTTCAAAAAAGAAAGTGTATGCAAATTGTAGAGTTTACTACTTGTATTCACAATATGAAGGTTTCCTTTTGGTTATCATTTTGATGTCTCAGGCTTCTAGTGGATCTGCTGCAACATTTAATTCTTCCTCCGAGCATGAAGGTAATGAAGATGTTTGATTTCCGCATTTGCTTGTAGATTTTTTTTTAAAAAAATTGTGGTAAATATCGACATTTTCGAAGATTAAGCTGTTTCATTTTTGTTGGGTCATGTAGCAGGATGACCTTCTGGTTGGGTTATCTCTCCAAATAACAGTAAATGCTTTGGATACACTGGAAGTCTCCGGTCATGGGATGAATCCGAGGACCACTGTAAACAATATTATGGACACTTAGCGGCCCTAACATCATATGAAGAACTGAGCTTTGCACAACATCTGTGTGGGAAATTTGTCGATGGTTGCTGGGCTGGAGGAAGAGTTAGCAATTCAACGGTCAGTTTGAGTTGGAAGTGGTCTGATAATACATCGCTCTGGAACGAATCAGTTCTTAGATTACCTTCCCAATCCATTTGCAACAAATCGTCTTGCTATGTCAACAATGCAGCTGATTTATGTACATTGGTGAAGAATGGATCGTCACCTCTTGTGAGTGAGAGATGCAATGCATCTCATGCTTTTCTGTGCATGGTCGATATTGGTAAGATATACAGTTATTTTAAAATTTACAGAGCAGTTGTTCAATAGTAGTCTTTTCACCCTATTAAATTGATATATTAAGTATTAACCGTTCTTTTCTATAATGTGTTTGACATTTTTTGTTGTCATTATTGAGATTTTATTTTTTCCGCTTGCAGAGAACAAATGTTACTACATGCACTGCCATAAGGAATATCTCATTATCCTAGCAGTTGTTAGTGGGTATGTTCTCTTCACAACATTTGTTGTTGTTTGGCTGCTTGCATATAAGCGGAGTAAGAAGCGTAGAAGATCTGTGAAACTATCTAATCCTGCAGCTTCTGCATTAGTTCCCCCCTCGTGGAAAATCTTCACCAGTGATGAATTGAGGTCGATCACAAAAAATTTCAGTGAAGGAAATCGGCTTCATGGGGATGCAAAGACAGGTGGCACATACAGTGGCCTTCTGCCTGATGGATCAAAGGTAGCAGTTAAGAGGTTGAAGAGATCTAATTTTCAGAGGAAAAAAGAGTTCTACTCGGAAATTGGTAGGGTTGCTAGGCTTCGTCACCCAAATTTAGTTGCTGTGAAAGGATGCTGCTATGATCATGGAAACCGCTACATCGTATATGAGTTCATAATAAATGGACCATTGGATAGATGGCTATACCACATACCAAGGGGTGGTAGGAGCTTGGATTGGACCATGAGGATCAAAATTGCTACAACTCTGGCCCAGGGAATTGCGTGAGTACATACACTATATCTTCTTTCTTTGTTAAGTGCAACTATAATTGATACTTTCGGCATCCCCATTTGGCCATTTCCGCTTTTGCTCGGAGACAATTTTTAATACTTTCTAAAAGATCTTTTTACTTATTATTCTAACTCATTCTTTTCTTTAATTAAAAAGCATGTGTTGTTTACTGACAAGTTTTTAAATTATTATATTCTTTGTCTAGGGCGTTTAAGTTGATGCAGGCATTCTTATTCGTTTTACACTTGATACCTCGTGTATGGATCTGTTAATTGGATTGTGATCTTCATACTTCCTGCAAGTCGTTTTTTACCTGTTAATAAGTGTGTAACAATTTAATATTTTAAAACAGGTTCCTGCACGACAAGGTCAAGCCGCACGTTGTGTTCCGGGATATACGTGCAAGCAACGTACTACTCGATGAAGAGTTTGGAGCCCATCTAATGGGGGTTGGTCTTTCGAAGATTGTTCCGTGGGATGCAATGCATGAGAGGACTATGATGGCTGGTGGAACGTATGGATATCTTGCCCCGGAGTTTGTCTATCGGAATGAACTCACGACAAAGAGTGACGTGTATAGCTTCGGAGTGTTGCTGCTTGAAATCATAAGTGGGCGCAGGCCTTCTCAGCAAGTTGAACCAGTGGGTTGGCAGAGCATATTTGAATGGGCAACACCTTTAGTTCAGGCTCATCGCTATCCAGAGCTCTTGGATCCTCTCATATCTTCATCAACTTCTGATATTCCAGAAGCAGGTAATATTCAGAAGGTGGTGGACCTCGTATATGCTTGCACGCAAAATGTCCCTTCTATGCGGCCGAGAATGTGTCACGTTGTTCATCAATTGCAGCTTTTGGCTCAGCCAACTGTCACAAAGTAACTTAAGCTTACATCCAGCTCTGGGGCTTTTTGCCAGAGCTTTAATTTTCTTAGTAATAGTTTAGAGCTACCTTAATTCTAGTAAAAATTAATTCCAATAGGAGAATGCTAGATTTGTTCTTCCAAGGTCTTTTCAGCCTTGTGTATCAGTTAGGTTCTTCAGTTGGTGGTCTAGATCAGAATCGACTCGAGAAACAGCTTTGAGGGACATTAAAAGAAACGTGAAAAGTTCCAACGAAAGCTGAAGCTGAAGGCTGTTGTTCTCAGTTCGCAAATGAATCTGCAGCCAAAGTTGGAACTCATGCAGTTCATGTTAAGATTAGATTGGAATCGGCATGAGAAACAGCTTTGAATGATATCGAAAAGAATGTCTTTGCTGCAAAGTACATAGAATCTGTTGATCCACATTCTCTACAGCGACCACTGCCTCAGCCGCCTGAGAAGTATACTGTATAAATGCATATCCTTTTGATCTTTTTGTGAACTCACCCTTGACAATCTTAACTGTTGTAGGTAGAAGTACGGTTCTTGGAGCTTACACATTTTTTTTAGATTTAATAATCAAGTTGGATAATTTACAATAAAAAATTGAATAATAATACAGGTAAAATCTTTAAGATTTTAATTCTAGCAATAAAAAAATTGCAGAAGGTTCTAACTGCAATCTTCAGACAACAAAGAATACAGAATTTGCACTCCATGATTTACAAATGACAAGCCTCTTAGAACAAGAGTTCCCATGGCTATAAACCACCTCCGAAATCAATCAAGGAAAACACAGCAATGGTTATAGGAAATTTTATATACATGTCTGAATTTGTTAGCATCTTTATAATGGTATATAAAGCAGCTACTGTTGTAAATTCTCTTCAACACTCAACTTTATCTGCACGGCAGAAAATCGAATTCTACGGCCCTCATTCAACTTATCTGAACTTACTAACAAATATATACAAATATTGCCTCCAAGATCAATTAATCAACTCAATAATTCAATTACCTCTGTTAGAGTAGCTATATATTGTCACCTAACGAGAGAGGTGTTTGGAATGCAGCTTTTTTTTTTGTCATGTTTTGTAACTGAGAGGATCCTGCATTTGGCTGGTCCTCAAATGAGAGCAAAATCCTTATGTAAGAAACCACAGAAAAAGAAACACCAAGAAATTCCTAACAGCAACTTGAGTACCATGTCTTGTAAACCGTGGATGCCGTAACAACCGGCAGGAAGCATGAGAATCCTTCAAGACCATCACAGAACAAAAAGTCATACCATCCGATTCATTCTTTGTTGAGTAATGAAATGAGCATCATGTGGCAGGCCAATAGAGTTCAACTGTCCATGGTACAAAAATGAAATAATACTGTTTAGAATTATATTCTATGTTGATTATTAGAATTCCATAAGAACCAAATAAAATTCGGGAATGAATTGAATTATTTTTTAGTAACCTTAATGGTAAAATCATTGATCCATAACCAAAAAATCATAGAAGGACGCTCTTGCAGGGGAAAGGAGAAAATCATACCATTCCCTGCATTAGTTGTTGGGTGCCAAAATACCCCTCCTATAAAGCCAATATCTGACAGCTACGAAATCTATTCAGGTCACCACCTTTATGACGATCAAGTTTCTTGTGCCCACCGGTTTGCGTGGATGTGGAAACATGTGATCTTTTACTTCTTTCAGGGATAGCATGGACATTATTGTTACCTAGAGCTAAATGTGTATCATCTCTAGAATAATATCCCTGGTCTGGGAACGTATCATGGTTATGCTCCTTTACAAAACTACAAACAACCCACCTTCCATCTTGCCTTCTCTTAACATGCATTCCAGCTTTGCAATCCGTTTTAGACCACGATCGGTTAAGTCTGCCCCGTTTCTTCTTGACCGGAACGGTTGTTGCAAATGCTGGTTGGTCATTTCCATATCTTGTGCATACGAATTTCGCATCGATGAACTTCCCGGATACTCGTGAACGGCGACTAGCTTTAATTATAGTAGAAAAGCCTATAGATTTTGCATATTGCTTGTAGAACGAAAATGCTTCCTCCTTTGAATCGAATTCTAATCCATCAAGAGCGGCATTAATATAAATGTCATCACAACTATTACCCACCATATGAGTTGTTCACTTCCTAGGCGTGGGAAATCTAGCCACTGAAAGTAAAGTTCACATCTCAATAATTACTGCTCAGAAATTAAAATGCAAACCCAGCCTTTGTGAAAGTGTAACTCATAGAGAATTGGGACTAAGTTTAATTGATTAATAATATGTAGAGGTGAACATTAACTGAAATCCACATTCGCAGTGCAGAAGAAGAAGAAAGAGTGAAAACCAAAGTAAAAATGCTGCAAAATGAAATCAATAAAGCAGGAAAGAAAGGCGGAGAACGATGAAAGGGAGTTTACCTGAGGATTGAGGATTGGATTTTGATTGAGTAAGAGCTAATGGTGAGCATAGGCAGAGCGAGTAGAGAGTGGCGAGTAGGACATAGGGTCGTTCAGTCCTTCTTTGAGCCCAAAGAAGGAATTGGAGCTCTTAAGGAGGTTTCTCCGGTGGATGATATTTTAGAAGTCGCCATGTCCCGTCTATAACTCGAGGTTAAAGTGTATAAATGGTTACTTGATTATATGATAATATTTTGTTGAGTCTTCTAATTATAAAATAGTTTTTCGATGTCGAGTCTTCTGATTATTGAAAGTTTTACAAAATTATCACTCGACTATTCATATGTACCAAACTCGTCATTTTCTAATCTTAAATTGACATCATTTGAAGTTAGACTTTAACTTGATGACTGAGATATGATAAAATATGTTCTCATAATCAAACTACTATTATATGTAATACTCCAAAATTTCAATTAGTGGCCAAAATGTAAATTTTGAAAGTTTAGTGGTCAAAGTATAAACTTGGGAAAAGTTTAGGGACTAAAGTGTACTTTTAAAAACTATGTAATTTGGTCCCGTAAGTGAATAGTTTATTCCCAATAATGATGTTTTCGTGGGTTTCAAATTTTTCGTACGGATTTTGTATTAAAAGTTATAAAACGATAAAGTCGGGGGAAAATTCGAATAACCGGGTCGAATCAGATTTTAAAGATATTTTGAAGGATAATAAGGTAAGGTTAATAATGTAATTTCCATGACTTAAATTTGAAGGATTTAATATGGATCATTGGATTTAAGTTGATTCTTCCATGTTAAATATGAATTGTTGGATTTAAGTGAGTAGATTGTAATTTTTGGAAAACTACAAGGGAAAAATTGGAAGATGAAAAATTGTTGTTCATGTTTGACTATGATGATGTAAGGGATGATGAAAGCATGGTAATTTAGTAATCATCATGAAATTCAATGGTAAATTGATAAAGATATTTAAATTTTAAGAGTAAATTGATAATTTTGAATTAAATTTATTTAATAAGGAAAGATGAAGAATTTTAAGAGATTTGTTCATCTTTCCCCTCCATTGACGTGAGCCATGCCAATGTAAGAAAAAAAATTTCTTTTGATTTTTCAAGCTAATTTATTACGAATTTGGATGAAATCATGAAATACAAACTTGATCTACATGAAATTTTCTATCATTTGGTGCCTTTTGTTCATGATTTTCATGCTTAAAACCTTATGTTTTTGAATTGGATGGATAAAGGGGAGGTTAGGTTTTGATGAACTAAGGATGGATTATGATGTAGTTGATGTTGTTGAATCATTTTCATGCTTGTATGATGATTAAAACCACCTAGAAATGCATATATTATATTAGACCATGCTAGGGTTTATAATGAAATTGGTTGTTTGAATTGAGATTGATAAGGATTTGATTGTAAAGGATTGTAAATGATGTTTAGAAGTTGAATTCATACTTGAATCAAGTTGGAAATCAAGTCAAAGTGATTATGGTATATTCGGCCAAGATGAAGTTATAGGGAAAATTTTGTGAAAAATTATTTTGAGGTTAGACATGATGAATGGAGGATTATACAAGCTTTAGAAAGTTGTTTGGGCCAATGTGAAAATTTGTTAAAGTTTAAGGACCAAAGTGCAAGTTGTAAGAATTGGTGAAGAAATTAAGGATGCAAACCAATGAAAATTGTTTAGATTTTATAATATGGCGGTAAGTTTGAAAAATCACCAGAAATTCTATAAAAAAAGATCAGGAGGTGATTTTTATATATTTGTGTTCGTATGTCAATCTAATTTTGTTTAAAACAAATGGAGATTGATTTCGAGGCGTATAATGAAAGATATTAATTTTTTTTTATCGATTATAGGTCAGAAAACAGGGTAGCAAATTTTGGAAATTAGATTAGAAAATTCATTATAAATTGTACAAGTCGAATTAGAAAGAGTGTTTTTTATGGTTAGATTCGTATTTGAATATTGTTTTAAATGGAACAAACAAAATTAAATTCCGGTGCGTATATTAATACAAAATAATGATTCTTTAAAGGTAGTGTAAGTTGTCAGAATATGAAAATTTTAGAATTGAAGTGGAAATGGATTAGAAGTTGAAGAATAATGTTTAAATGTATGATTAGAATGCTTGATTATATTTTTGGATGCTTGGAATTGAAGTTAAATGGCAAGGGACCATTTTGTATAAATTGAAAATGTTGAGAATAATTCTAAAAGAATTCATTTTAATGGTTAGATGGTGGAATTTGAAATGATTAATTGAGTTATGAGTTGACATCAATGATAAGAGGATTGAAGTTATACTTTAAGTGTTATGGTTAGCATTGACGTTTTGAAATGGATTTAGTATCGAATAAGTATCAATAGAATTTTTATGAATTTTATTATTAATTTGTGTCTATGTTAGAAGAATACTAATCTATGCTTTTGAAAATGTATATGATGAACAAATAATTCTTGTGTAGATCGTGACAAAAAGCAAGTTCAAAGTGATTCAAACACAAAGGAAATAATACAATAATAAAGGAATATCGATAGTAGGATTTCTAGTGAGGTGAGTGCATTTTACTTATACTATTATAAGAAAGACATGAGGAAGACTTGAGATGAGTCAACCGCGAATGATTTGAAAAGAAAATGATTTAAATTTGTTTTATTATAATTCATATTATTTTATCTAATGATTTCTTATGAATAATTTTGGGTATGAACTGCCCAATGCATTTTTTATGATATTTTGATATGTTCATATTTATGAATATTTTTATATTTAAATGATATGTGATTTTGATGGAGAAGCCTATTGTATGGTGCATTAAGAAATATATATTATACAATACTTTATTTTGTTATTATTTAAAAAGATTATGATATGTGAATGATATATGATACTTGATTGTAATGATATTTGAAAAGATTCTGATAAATGAATGATATATGATTTAGTGAAAATGCCCATTGTAAATGCATCGAGAGTCATAAGTATAATTGGCATGCCATAGAGTTAGAGCATTATATTTAGCACGTGTCTTACGTCACTTATGTGATGGTGGTGCTACTAGCAGCTGCATTATACTTATAACACGTGTCTGACATCTGTGTGGTGATGGTGCTACTAAATGAAACTTAGCACGTGTCTGACGCCCGTGTGACGGTGGTGATACTATATGGTACTTAGCACATGTCTGACGTGTAACACCCTTAACTCATATCCGACCCGAATACAAGTCTAAGGTGTCACATTGACTTTTCAAAACCTTGACTCTTATAGAAAATTCATTGGAATTTTTAAAACTTTCATTAAAACGAAACACATTAATTTACATAAAACCATAAAATACAAAATCGATCAGAGTATTCGTAATTAACACTTATTACATGCCAACACTCTATACATAACCAAGTACATACTTTGTCAATTACTTCTGATCTGATCTCTTATTAGTATTGTTGTCCGTGCTACTTCTATTTCCACTTTTCCTGATTCTGGTACCTACGTGTAAATCACTTACACGCTAAGTCATAGACTTAGTGAGGCAATAAATGAATATGCAACAATAAACTTATGAATGTTCATACTTACAATTGGATCATGACATTTCAATATGCATGTATCTATCGCACGATAACATATAATGCACATACGAAACTTACCTTCTTGTATCACTTTCACTGTAAATCGGTATTTCAATTGCATAGCCCATGTATATTATTGAGATTAGAGGTATGTGAGTGCATTGAGGTTGTGCACTAATGTTGTCACCACAGCTCGTATCTATTCCCTCATGGGGCACCGAACCTTAGTTCAGTATTCGTTCCGTAGGACTCCTACATCCTGAAGGACTACGTCCCGAAGGACTATTATACCCTCGACTCTTGGCATTCCAATTACACCTATAATTCTCATATCGTATACTATGGGCATTATTCTTATATTTCATATGTTCATGTACTCATATCATTTCTCTTGTGATCATGTATCTCATATCACTTCATATCATGTTCTCATATCACAGGTCATACCACATATCATATCACATGAACATATATATATCTTATGCATGTATCACAATAATTATCATGTATGCATGTTCAAAACTACTGTATTATAAAAATCAACATAGGGATTAGACTTATCACAAATCTTATTCCATTATAATATACATATAGTATGCACTCACCTTAGCTTTGCTTTGATTCGATTCTAATCCTTTGATCGTTCCGGAATAAGCTTACTTTTAGTATCTACATAATCGTACATGGATCTATATCAGTATTATAACTAATATACTCTAATGATTCACTCTTTAGACTAAGAGAAAAGTCAATTTCATCTTTTAATGAAGGTATGCATCGATGCACTACTGATGCATCGGTGCATAAAAGGTATTCGATGTAGTATTATTGCTGGGATGCATCGATGCACTCCTTATGCATTCGATGTTTTTATTTTAAAAGAGTGCATCGATGCACTACTAATGCATCGATGGACATTCATACAATTTCTGGGTTTTAACCTTGATGCATCGATGCACCATGAATGTGCATCGGTGCACTCTGCCCAGAATCCTCTTTTTGAACCCGAAAGTTCATTCATTTGGATTAAATCCTTCATGTTTAATCCCCTTTTTCATTCTTAACTCTAGTACACATCCTTAAACAAATTTATACTCATTTATTTCATCTCTAACCTTCAAATCCTATCATTCATATGAAATTCAAGAATTACATCAATAATCCAACATGTTTGAATTCCACTTTTAACACTTCATATATCTTAACTAGATTGATGACAAGTCAAATTTAACTTTCAATTCTAGTTATGAACTCTATTCCAAGATTTCATTTAAGAACTTCAAATCTTAAATCTCTCCTAACTCAATCATCCTTTGATGTTAAGATAACTTAAGCTTTCCTTAAGCTTAGTTATCATCTAATAATCAAAACCCAATATTAAATTTAACAAGAAACTCAATAATCAGAAATCTTACCTTTGCTTTGGTTCACACGTACAAGGAAGAAAGAAGAAGAAGATAACTCTGGAAGGCTTTGATGTTCTCTTCTTTTCATCCCACTTGTACTCATATATATCCTTATCCCTTATTTAATTAATTTTCCTTGCAAATGGCTCTTTTGCCATTCCATTCCTTCTTCTTTTCATTTCAATCCTACACAATCATTTACATATAAATCTTTATATTATTCATTCATTCTATTTTAATCACCAAAATCTGAAAATTTCCAATTTAGTCACTAACCCGGTATTGAGGATGTTACAACTCTCCCCCCTTAAGAAAATTCGTCCTCGAATTTTCATTATGCAAAGAGGTAGGGGTACTTAATCCTCATGTCCTCTTCGCGTTCCCATGTTGCTTCCTCTACTTTGTGATTCCTCCACAAGACCTTAACCAATGGAATAGTCTTGTTCCTTAGTTATTTAACTTCGTGAGCTAATATTTGAGTAGGTTTTTCCTCATAAGTTAAATCTGGTCGGACTTCAATTTCTTCAGGAGTCATAATGTGAGATGGGTCAGATCTATATTTCCTAAGCATTGAGACATGAAAAACATTGTGTATCTTTTCCATTTTAGGTGGCAAAAATAACTGATATGCTACTGATCCTACCCTCTTAGTAATCTCATAAGGTCTAATGAATCGAGGACTCAACTTTCCTTTACGTCCAAACCTCAATATTTTATTCCACGGAGACACTTTCAAGAACACTTTATCTCCGACTTAAAATTCAATTTCTTTCCTTTTTAAATCAGCATACGATTTCTGTCTATCAGCTGCAGCTTTCAGATTATTTTGAATTACTTGAACTTTCTCTTATGTATTCTGAATCAACTCAGGACCAATAACTTCTCGATCCTTAAGTTCATACCAGTTCAAGGGCGTACGACATCTTCTTCCGTATAGAGCTTCATAGGGAGCCATTTTGATGCTTGACTGATAACTATTGTTGTACGCAAATTCAGCAAGTGGTAAATACCTTTCCCACGATCCTTTGTATTCAATAACACAAGCTCTTAGCATATCCTCCAGAATTTGAATAGTTCGCTCGGATTGACCATCGGTTTGAGGATGAAATGTTGTACTGAAGTTTAACCGAGTTCCCAATGCTCTATGTAATGGCTTCCAAAACCGTGATGTGAATCTAGGATCCCGATCAGAAACTATGGAAATAGGTACACCATGCAACCGTATAATCTCTCTAATATACAATTCAGCATACCTATCCATGGAGAAATCAGTTCGTACTGGAATAAAATGGGCTGACTTAGTCAATCTATCCACGATTACCCAGATTGAATCCTTTTTGTTCAGAGTTAAAGGCAAACCCGTCACAAAATCCATCGTTATGTTTTCCCATTTCCATTGAGGAATTGAAATTGGTTGTAACAATCCTGACGGAACTTGATGTTCAGCTTTGACTTGTTTGACAAGTCAAACACTTTGATACAAATTCTGAAATGTCTTTCTTCATTCCCGGCCACCAATATCGACTCTTAAGATCCATATACATTTTGTTCCCTCCCGGATGCATTGTCAATGGACTACAATGAGCTTCCGTTAACAAATCATTCTTTAATTCATCATCATCCGGAATTACTAATCTTTCTTGATAATACAAGTTCTCATCAGACTTAATCTCATAATCCATACCCTCTCCATTCTTTATCTGTTGTATCCTCTTTAAACACTTTTCATCTTT
This sequence comes from Hibiscus syriacus, assembly GCF_006381635.1. Classification (NCBI taxonomy): domain Eukaryota; kingdom Viridiplantae; phylum Streptophyta; class Magnoliopsida; order Malvales; family Malvaceae; genus Hibiscus; species Hibiscus syriacus. The sequence continues at coordinate 5,499,265 of NW_024062795.1, forward strand.
AACTTGCAATTCTTTAATTCGATTTAGCCAAAACGGGCTTGACTGTCAATTCTGCACAAATTGCACCATCTTCTCTTAACGATAATCTAGCATCAAGAGTTCGCAAAGCTGCAACCGTCTTTCGACTCAAGGCATCAGCTACCACATTTGCCTTTCCCGGATGAAAATCAATCACCACATCATAAACCTTGAGAAATTCCACCCATTTTCTTTGTCTTAAACTCAACTCTTTCATAGTCATCAAGTATTTTAAGCTCTTATGATTCGTATACAAATAGCACTTTTCACCATACAAGTAGTGACGCCAGATCTTTAAAGCAAACACTACTGTCGCCATCTCTAGGTCGTGTGTTGGATAATTTTTCTCGTGGATTTTTAGTTGTCTCGAAGCATAGGCTACCACTTTGCCTTCTTGCATTAATACGCATCCCAAACCACTATGAGACGCATCACTATACACTAAAAAGTTCTTTCCAGACTCGGGTTGAACTAACACTGGAGCTTCTGTAAGAATCTTCTTTAACTTTTCAAAACTCTCTTGACATTCTTGAGTCCAAACAAATTTTACTTCCTTTTTTCAACAGTTTAGTCATGGGTAATGCTATAATCGAAAAGTTTTTAACAAACCTTCGATAATAACCAGCTAACCCCAGAAAACTTCTAACTTCCGATACATTCTTTGGAACTTTCGACTCCAGAATAACTTTAATCTTTTGGGGATCCACTCAAACTCCTTCTGCAGAAATTATATGTCCAAGGAATGCCACTTCATTCAACCAGAATTCACATTTAGAGAATTTAGCATAAAGCTTCTTGTCTCGTAAAATCTGTAAAACAATCTGTAAGTGTCAACTATGTTCTTCTTCTAACTTTGAATATATTAAAATATCATCAATAAACACCACATCAAACTTATTCAAATACGGTTGGAAAATTCTGTTCATTAAATCCATAAAAGTAGCTGGTGCATTCGTAACTCCAAACGGCATCACGATAAATTCATAATGATCATATCTTGTTCTAAACGCCGTTTTCGAAATGTCTTTTTCTTGAATCTTTAATTGATGATAACCCGAACGTAGATCAATTTTTGAGAATACTGAAGCTTCCTTTAATTGATCAAATAAATCGTCGATTCGGGGAAGTGGATACTTGTTCTTGATGATCACTTTATTGAGTTGTCTGTAATCGATACAAAGACACATTGATCCATCTTTCTTCTTAACAAATAGAACTAGAGCTCCCCAAGGTGATACACTTGGTCTAATAAACCCTTTGTCCAATAACTCCTTTAATTAAATCTTTAATTCTTGTAATTCCTTTGGAGCCATTCTGTATGGTGCTATTACAATGGGCGTTGTTCCTGGTATTATCTCAATCTAGAATTCCACCTCTCTGTCAGGAGGTAAACCTGGCAACTCTGCAGGAAATACATCGAGAAACTCTCTGACTATAGGAATCTCTTCAATCCCTTTCTCCTTGGTTCTAACATCCAGTACATTAACAATAAACCCTTGACATCCCTGTAGCAGTAACTTCTTTGCAGTCATCACTGAAATCACACTTGCTAATGAATTCCATCTTTCACTAAATACTATAACTTATATTTCTTCAGAACTTCTTAATGTCACTCTTTTCAATCTACAATCGACATCAGCGTAATAACGATATAACCAATCCATCCCCAGTATCACTTCGAATTCGTCAAAAGGTAATTCCATCAGATTAGCAGGAAATTCAATTCCCTGAATCCGTATGGGACACCCTCGGCTCACCATATTTACCTGAGCACTGTGCCCTAATGGATTCGTCACTATTACTTCATTACTAGTAGTTTCTAAAGGAATGTTCAATTCTCTTACTAACGTACTAGTAATATATGAATATGTAGATCACGGATCAATAAATACAATAACACCTTTGTCAAACAATAAAAAGGTACCTGTTATAATATCTGGGTCATCACAATCCGCATTGGTCTTGAGGTTATACACTCGAGCAGTGGAGTGTATCTCCTGTTGAGCAGAGGACTCTGACTGACTTCTTCCTCTGCCTCTACCTCTTCCCTTCTGGGCTACGGAAACAGACCTCTCTGGCTGTACAGATTCACTGGTTGACATTGGACAATCTCGAACGAAATGTCTGGCGTCTCCACATCTAAAGCAGACTTCAGAAATCATTTGACATACCCCTAAATGATTCTTTCCACAATACGGGCATTGTCTGGCTTGACTCTGATTAGTTGTCCTAGCTCCAGATTCCACTGACTGAGTTTGTCTTCCTCTCATTTGATTTGATCCTCTAGCGTAGGATGCCACTGATTATGATCTAACCTGGGGTCGAAAACCAGCATCTTTGCCCCTTTTTGATGGTGCGAAATTCGAAGAAACACCCGTTCTTTTGACTGTCTGAGCTCTTGAATTTTCAAACCTCTCGTTCTGAGCTCTTTCCAGAGCCTTGGCATGGTTAACTACTTCTTGAAATGATGATAAATTCAAGACAATCAACATTTCCTTTAACCGAGGACGTAAACCCTCTACGAACCACTCACAAGCATCCTTTTCAGTAGGAACTAGCTCGGCAGCAAAGCGGCTCAATTTATTGAATTCACACTCGTACTCATATACAGTGTGATTACATTGCTTCAAACTCATGAACTCTTGCTTTATTTGACGAATAAATTGATCTCCAATGTACTTATGCTTGAATTCTTCTAAAAATAATGACCAAGTTACTTGGGCATTAGATATCCTTAATGTAATATTGGTCTACCAGATCCTTGCTTGTCCTCTCAACAAGGAAATTACTCCATCCAGCTTCTCAGCATCGGAACAATGAAGTCCCGTAAACATGACTTTCATGTCATTAAGCCAAAGGTCCGCAGTAACATGACCTTCATTGGCTTCCCCTTTAAACTCTGGAGCTCCTAATCCCTTCAACTCTTTCGCAACATTCATTTTTGGAGTTGAAGTAACAGGAGGTTGGAAACGCGTCAATACCGCGTCTAACGTTCTAAAGAATATCTTGATCATGACAGGCATTCCAGAGGATGTCTGTTCTTCACTCTGCCTGGCCAGGGCAGGTGAATTACTGCTTTCAACGGGTCTATCGTCTCCCGCTTCATTTCTAGATCTGCTTTTTGAGGACATCTATAAAAATATAACCATATAGTTCTATTAGCAAAACAACATACTTACTATTCCATCAGATCAGAAGTTTTCACTATTTTGTTGGCATGTATACCTTATAAGATACTCTAGACTTCAGTTTATGCCGAGAATCGACTAAACCGTAGCTCTGATACCATTAAATGTAACACCCTTAACTCATATTCGACCCGAATACAAGTCTAAGGTGTCATATTGACTTTTCAAAACCTTGACTCTTATAGAAAATCCCAAGAATTTATAAAACTTTCATTAAAACGAAACACATTAATTTACATAAAACCATAAAATACAAAATCGATCAGAGTATTCGTAATTAACACTTATTACATGCCAACACTCTATACATAACCAAGTACATACTTTGTCAATTACTTCTGATCTGATCTCTTAGTAGTATTGATGTCCGTGCTACTTCTATTTCCACTTTTCCTGATTCTTGGTACCTACGTGTAAATCACTTACACGCTAAGTCATAGACTTAGTGAGGAAATAAATGAATATGCAACAATAAACTTATGAATGTTCATACTTACAATTGGATCATGACATTTCAATATGCATGTATCTATCGCACGATAACATATAATACACATACGAAACTTACCTTCTTGTATCACTTTCACTGTAAATCGGTATTTCAATTGCATAGCCCATGTATATTATTGAGATTAGAGGTATGTGAGTGCATTAAGGTTGTGCACTAATGCTGTCACCACAGCTCGTATCTATTCTCTCATGGGGCACCGAACTTTAGTTCAGTATTCGTCCCGTAGGACTCCTACATCCCGAAAGACTACGTCCCGAAGGACTATTATACCCTCGACTCTTGGCATGCTAATTACACCTATAATTCTCATATCGTATACTATGGGCATTATTCTTATATTTCATATGTTCATGTATTCATATCATTTCTCTTGTGATCATGTATCTCATATCACTTCATATCATGTTCTCATATCACAGGTCATACCACATATCATATCACATGAACATATATATATCTTATGCATGTATCACAATAATTATCATGTATGCATGTTCACAACTATTGTATTATAAAAATCAACATAGGGATTAGACTTATCACAAGTCTTATTCCATTATAATATACATATAGTGTAACACCCCAACCCGTACCCGACTTGAATACGAGTCCGAGATGTCACATTGACATTTTCAAAACCTTTACTCTTGTAAAATAACTGAACATTTGAATTTATATTAAGAAAATACAATCAAATATTATTCAATTGTGTTTGGTATAAAATTTTGAGATAAAAACGTGTTTATAAACGGTGAAATACGATATGAACAGTACTACAGTAACCTGCTACAGTGATTTTCGTAAATGTACATAACACTCGTAAAAATTTAACCTTTCATTTCTTTGCATTTATACTTATATAAATATGTTTAAAATATTACAAAACTCGATCAGAGCATAAATACCTAATTTACCTACTTTATTTACATGCCAACCTATTTATCACATAATAATACATATTGTGTAATTTACTTCTGATCTGATCTTTGAGCAGAGATATGTTGTTACTTTGAACGTAGCTTTGATCCTTCTGCTTCTCAGTACCTACGTGTAAATCACTTACACGCTAAGTCATAAACTTAGTGAAGCAAAAACATAATAATAATAATGCATTTCTCATAAATATAAACATTCAATCTATGAATTCAATCGTGTCGCATATAATTCAGTATACATGATAACATAAGATAATACAAGTACTTTTAATACCTTTTTATCGTATAAATATATATATATCGAACATTTCTCTACATACCATGGAACACATATACTACTTCACAACAAAACATACATAGTAGCAAATCAATTTATTTATTTACTCTCTGTAAAGACCATGTATTAGCCCATGTATACTTTTGAGAACTTAAGGTATGTGAGTACATTGAGGTTGTGCACCACTATGCTGTCACAACAGCTCGATCAATGTCCCGAAGGACCAGTCCATAGATTTCGAAGAACCTAGGTAATCAGTCCATATGTCCCGAAGAATATAGGTAAACAGTCCATATGTCCCGAAGAACATAGGTAAACAGTCCATATGTCCCGAAGAACATAGGTAAACAGTCCATATGTCCCGAAGAACATAGGTAAACAGTCCATATGTCCCGAAGAACATAGGTAAACCCTCGACCCTTGGCATGCCAACTATACCCTAGCTCTCATATCACATAACATGGGCATTATCATTTAACAGTTCACATTACTTGACATTTCTCTTCTGTCATATACCACATGTATCACGTATTGCCTATTCATATGTCATTTCATATAACATATATCATATGTGCATGTAATCACATAGATCGTATCATATAGCTTCATTCATATCACATATTCATATAAGCTCATAGTTTTTTCACATAGCTCACTATATTTTTCATATATATCTTATAATAGATTCTTATATCATCATTTGTTTCCTTTCTACTATTCATAATCACATTAACATGTAATGCAAGCAATATGTATTAATACATACATGTAATCACATAACTTATACCACATGATTCATGTAGTCATTTAGATCATTGTCTTTTAACACATACCCCATAATCACACAAATCATCACATAAATTACCAATCAAATCACATTTTAGGAGTTACTTCTTACCATAGTAACTCCATCACTAGCTCATCGCAAGCCAATGTTTATTCAATAATATAAGTACAAATTAAATTGCACTTACCTTAGCCTTACTTTGATTCGATTATAATCCTTTGATTATTCCGGAACTTGTTTAGGCTCAATATCTACATAAATATATCATTTCAAAACAACTATCAGAAGCCTAAACTTTAAACTTGATATTAATAACTTAAATTGGTTTAATGAATCAAATTCTATATTTTCATTTAGGGGGGAATCGATACCCCCCCAGGGGAATCGATACCCCCTGAACATACTGGAATTTTTTGTTCAAGAGGGGGAATCGATTCCCATTCATAGGGTATCGGTTCCCTCTACCCAGAAATTGTATTTTAAGCTCGAAAATCATCAAATTTTCCTTCAATTCTTCTATTTTAAACCCCTACCATGTCATTAAACTCAAATACCATTACTTAAACTAACTTATATCCATGAAAATCCTCTATGACTTCAAAATCCTATTCTTCATATAAAATTCAAGAATCATACTAAAATTTCAATATGTTCTAAATACAATTCTAACACTTCTATCTTCTTATTCTCATAGATGACAAGTCAAATTCAACTTAAAATTCAACTTATCAACTCTATTCCATGATTTCATATAAAAACTCATTTTCTTTAATCTATCATAACTCTTTTATCTTTTGCTTTTAAGATAACTTAAGCTTTCCTTAAGCTTAATTATCATCTAGTGATCATAACCCAACTTTTAAAACAATAAACAATTAACAAAACAACAAACTCACCTTTGATGTCTCTCTCTCTCGTGTGGAAGAACAAAGGAGATGAAGTGGAGAAAAATATCTCCTCATCCTTATCCCACATGCCTATATATCATTTAATTATAATTTTCAAGTCAAATGACCATTTTGCCCTTTAATTCTTTGGATAATTACTATAAAATTTTAGGAAATATTTCCGAACAAATCATTAAACTATTAAACTATTCTACTTTAATCATCATATTCTGAAATTTTACAATTTTGGTCACTAACCCGTATTTTGGGATGTTACATATAGTATGCACTCACCTTAGCTTTACTTTGATTCGATTCTAATCCTTTGATCGTTCCGGAATAAGCTTACTTTTAGTATCTACATAATCGCACATGGATCTATATCAGTATTATAACTAATATACTCTAATGATTCACTCTTTAGACTAAGAGAAAAGTCAATTTCATCTTTTAATGAAGGTATGCATCGATGCACTACTGATGCATCGGTGCATAAAAGGTATTCGATGTAGTATTATTGCTGGGATGCATCGATGCACTCCTTATGCATCGATGCACCAATTGCATTCGATGTTTTTATTTTAAAAAAGTGCATCGATGCACTACCAATGCATCGATGCACATTCATACAATTTCTGGGTTTAACCTTGATGCATCGATGCACCATGAATGTGCATCGGTGCACTCTGCCCAAAATCCTCTTTTTGAACCGAAAGTTCATTCATTGGATTAATCCATGTTTAATCCCCTTTTTCAATCTTAACTCTAGTACACATCCTTAAACCAATTTATACTCATATTTCATCTTTAACCTTCAAATCCTATCCTTCATGAAATTCAAGAATTACATCAATAATCCAACATGTTTGAATTCCACTTTTAACACTTCATATATCTTAACTATTGATGACAAGTCAAATTAACTTTCATTCTAGTTATGAACTCTATTCCAAGATTTCATTTAAGAACTTCAAATCTTAAATCTCTCCTAACTCAATCATCCTTTGATGTTAAGATAACTTAAGCTTAGTTATCATCTAATAATCAAAACCCAATATTAAATTTAACAAGAAACACAATAATCAGAAATCTTACCTTTGCTTTGGTTCACACGTACAAGGATGAAAGAAGAAGAAGATAACTCTGGAAGGCTTTGGTGTTCTCTTCTTTTCATCCTACTTGTACTCATATATATCCTTATCCCTTATTTAATTAATTTTCCTTGCAAATGGCTCTTTTGCCCTTCCATTCCTTCTTCCTTTCAATTCAATCCTACACAATCATTTACATATAAATCTTTATACTATTCATTCATTCTATTTTAATCACCAAAATATGAAAATTTCCAATTTAGTCACTAACCCGGTATTGAGGATGTTACATGACGTCTATGTGACGATGGTGCTAAAGTACTAGGAATACATTTTATGGCACGTATATGAAAATGGTGCTTGCACGTATGTGATGATGGTGTGATGTATTCCTTATTATTGGCACATTGATACTGTGTGCTACAGTACTTGTGCATTATATATATATGCTCATCTGACTCGCATACATTACATTCTCAGTGGTTTACATTGGACTATGAAATGAAAAAGTGAATAGTATATGCTATGAAATGAAATTGAATGATACAGGCTATGAAATGAATAAAGTGAAAGGCACATGATTGATCTGAAATGGAAATGTACTAGTTGATTGATTTAATTGAAAATGAGTTATATGGCATTAAAAGTGCAAATTGTTTACAAGGTAGTTAAATTGTATATGATCCATTTGCATGTGATTTTCCTATTATGTATTCTCAATTTTCATACTATGTATTCTCAATTTTCATACAACGGATTGTATATGAAACGATATATGAACATACATGTTGATCGATATGATCGAATGAAGAGCTTTTATTGAGAACTTGGTTAGACATTGAATATCTTATATATGGTTTGATGAATAACAAATCAGTTTTATATAATGCTTACGTATTTTATATATATGTTATGTTTTGCTATACGTATGTTTTATTTTTATTATTATTAGAATTATAATGTCTTACTAAGTGTATATTTAGCGTGTGATGATTTTCACACGTAGGAAATGAAGAGCGTTCGGAGTAAGGATCTAGGCCCAATATCAACTTTAGAAGATCAAATCCGCTTCAGAATCAGTATGGCATCTTTTTTTAATGTTGATGGTACTAGTTGACATGTATACTATATGATTATGATATTTTAAATAGATATGTTTGAATCTGGTTTAAATAGATGATACTTATTATTATTGTTTATGAATAATGGTTTGTTGATTAGTATTTTAGTGAAAATGATTTTTAATGCTATCGAAATGAAATATTTTATGATCTTTTATAATAATTGAATGATTTTAGAAAAAAAAACAAAATTTTATTGATTTTCGAATAAGAACTGTATTGAAAGAATTATGTGACATCCTGGACTCGTATGTTGTAACGTATAAGGGAAATGGGTGTTGTTAAAGTCATATCTCAGTCAGCATGTTAACATCTAGCTTTGAAAATCGTTAATTTTTTAACAGAAAAGGATGAGTTTAGACATATTGAATAATCGGGTGACCATTTTGCATTTTGTAATAGTCAGGGGACTCAACAAAGCAATGTCCTATAGTCTAGGGATCATTTTATAAATTTTAATAGTTGAGAGACGCAAAAAGATGATATCTTATAATCGGGTACCATTTATGTAGTTTATCCTAATTTTAAATATCTAAAATTCTCTTTAATTATGGAATTGATATTAGCTTTTATGGGCTCTTCATTTCTTCTTAAAAGCTGTATCTATTGGGTTAGATGTTGGACTACTTATACAAGGAGAGAAGAGTTGAAGAGTCGGAAATATAAGGGCAACTCGGTTATAAAGGAACAAATAGCCTGTGTTTTTTAAGGCAGGCTCCAGTTCTGTCTCACTACTTCCCATCTCATACTGGATTTAGCCAACATTACAGTTGATCGTACAAGGTTCTATCTTAATTAAAGCTGAGAAACAGCTACAGCTTACACTGTTTCTCTGAGCCATATTATTACAATATTCTAAAACCAACATTGCCCAAATCTGTGTCTAATGGGCTCTGTTCTCTCACCGCTGGGGTATGACCATGACGGTCTTCAATCCCCAAATATCATCATCCCAAGCAACATCCCCGGACGATGCACCATACGCCTTGTCAACGTATTCCAAATCCCACTGAGGCCACCCCACCGTAGCCCACGGCATTTGCTCCTCCGCCCATTCCTCCCACCACACGAAGTCGCACTCCGCCGCCACTACTCCTCCATCCTCCTCGGTTTCCACAGCTCTCTTGCTCTTCTTTCGACCATCTTCATCACCCATGGCCTGCCCTTGTCTCTTCATGATTTTTTTTTTGCGATTTTCAACGGAAAACGATGTAATGGAACGGGGAAGAAGATGATTAGTTATACATAGGCGAAGGGATGTGAAGCGAGTGTGTACAAAGTTTCTGGACAACGCGGCGGTGATGTTGTGGGAATTTGTGTGATCATATTATTAAATAACGTGTCATACTTGAAACAGACAGATCAACCGACAAAATCTTCCCCCGGGCACTTTGAAGTTGGAACCGAACTCTAATATCATTAATCTGGACCCCTGTTATAGATACGGGTCCGGTTCCTTGAATTTATCGGTAATCAAGATTTAAAGATAAAAATAAATTTGTCGAAAAATATAAAAAGAAAAAGAAAATATGAAATATAATTTTATGTTAAAACGTATCAATTTTAAAAAATATATTATAAATTTAAAGAAATATAAAGTTACAAAATTTTAAGAGATATACATAAAATTATTAATAAAAATATAAAAAATAAAAAATTTAAAAAGTACAATCCCACTTAATATTTTAGATGGGTTCCTACATGTAGATAATAAGTATTACTTATTTATAGAGAAGAAACTCGTGGGATTTGATCTTAATTAAAGCATCTAATATGAAGTACTTGAGGCATCAGCTAGCTACTGAATTCAGTCTGTGCTGTTATTCAAGGCTTGGTGGCAATTACAATATTAGATACAGACAACTTGGTCAAACCCACTATAGGCTTTTAATTGGTTAAAGTCTAGTATAAGTAGTACTATTATACTGAAAAGTTCATTTTAGTCCCTTGATTATGAAAAGAAATATTTTATTCCATGTACTATACAAAAATTTATTTTGGTCCTCTACTATAAAAATGAATATCTTAGTTCCTATACATTTGAGAAGTTAACATTTTGGTCCATCAGTACTAAAATTATTGATAGTTGATTTATTTTATTTTCTGTTTATACACTCTTTAAATCCCTCTTGATTTTAAATTTGAGGTAATGAATCTTTTTCAAAACATAAACATGGATTAGTTTCGAATCACCCCAAAAAATGACACATAAAGCAGACATTTTATATTATCTTATGGATTATAGTTTTTATTATTATTGCAAGAAAGACAAGACAATAAAACTTTAAGTTATATTAAGAGTTTTTTAAAGATTAAATTTACATTAATCAAAATTGATTGCACGATACATTAGTCGTGAAATTCAACATATCAAAATGACAAATATTACAAACAGAAAATATATTTACAATACTGTGATAGAAGTTTCAATCTATGATCAATGGCACACAACATAACACAACATTAAAAATTTTGACTAATTTTACATTTAGCTTTCATAAGAAGTTAAGATTATTTAAAAATCATAAAATGATAAATCATTAACAAAAAATAATGAGAATTTAATTTAAAAAGAAAATACAAAATCATAAAAGATATTTAAAATGTCATTAAATTTTTTAAAAATAAAATTATGAAAAATATTATAATTTTTATAGTATCTAAAAGTTTATCCAATCATAGTTGTAAAATATTGAAAAAACGACCGATATTGTCGTATATTTTTTTATTTACTTGCTTTCACAAATAAATTGAATAAATTATTTTTTAAGAAAGATTAACTTGCATAGTTTTAAAATGTAGGGACATATACATGATTTGATATCAGTGGTGTAAATTTTTAAAAAGTTACATTACAAATTAAAAAATGTGAAATTACAAATTTTTTATAGATATAAAAATAAATCGACAACGAAAATATAAAGAAACACATAAATTATATAAAAATTCAAAAATTTCAAGAAATATAGCTAATATTGCAACTCATCATACTTGAAGAACTACTTACAATTAGCCTATTTAGTTATCCCTTCCTATTTCCCATCTTCTAGTGGACATAGTTAATATTGCAGCTCCATCATACCTGATAAAGCAGAGAGTAACAGCTACTACAGCTTACACTGTTTTCTAAGCTCAATTATTAGCATATTCAACTTTCAAAGTAAAACATATTTTGCCAAACTTCCTCTTCTCATCTCATTTCTGGGGTATCGCCATTACCCTCTTCAAACCCCAAATATCATCATCCCAGGCAACATCGCCGAACAATTCACCATAAGCCCTGTCCACAAAATCCACATCCCACAACGGCGACCACACCGACGCCCACGGCATTTGCTCCGCCCACCACACCGTACTCTGCAACCCGCACCCCGCCGCCACTACTCCTCCTCCCTCCTCCTCCTCCTTAGTTTCCACAGTTCTCTTGCTCCTCTTTCCACCGTCACCCCTGGCCTCCATATCGCTCCTTTGCCTCTTCATGATTTTCTCTTACGATTTTCAACGGAAAACGATGGAATGAAATTGGGAAGAAGAGGATTGCTTATATATATATAGGTGAAGGGGATGCGAGGAGAAAAAGGCGGCTGGCCAGTGTTTGTGTGCGCAAAGACACGGGCAGATAAACTGACAGAATCTACCACCTTGCTTCCATGACCAGGCACTTGGCACCCAACTCAACTATCATCCATCTGGACCGTTGTTAAAAAGGCGGCCCCGTTCGTTGAATTTATCTCGTGATTAATGATTCAAAGACGCAGGACACACAGGTAAGAAATACGAAACTACTTTGTTACCGAGAAGAAATTACACGTGGGATTGGTAGGTGTTGTTTTGTGGAAACTTCTCAACTTAATAAACCATCCAATACTTGTTCTATAAGGATCAGGTTTTGTTAGGATGAGTGTATTACCTGAATTTAGTGGATTATAATCTAATAAGGTTTAATTATTTTTATTTTGAAAATTTTGATTTGGGTAAACGATAAAATTGAATTTAATCAAATATGATTTTTTGTTTTAAAAATTAGATTGAATTTATAATCAAATAAATTCTTTTTAACTCAACTCAAATTAAATTAAAAATAAAAGGATATTATACTCAAATTATATTCGAGTGGACGTAAAATACCACCCGACTCAACCATGTCCATCGCTAGGTGTTGTCGGCATAATTAAATTATGGAGCAGCTATTTAAGCTACCAATATGGATTGGACTGATGCAGTCATTTAAGACTTGGTGTCGACTAGATATCGAGTACTCGGTCAAAACTTGAGAAACTATAACATGAAGGACGGCCTACTGTTGTTTTTTCAACGATTTTGGACCTAGTTACACCAAAGGGTCACAAAGTCCAACGAATAGCTAGAGAAAACTACATGGAAGGTCATTCAACTTCTATAACGTTAATGTTTCTGTCACTTAAAAACTTTTAATTTAGTCACTTAATTTTTATGATATTAATATTTTGATCATGAAATTTTAAATTTCTTTTTTTGTCCTCTCGGTTGTCAAGGCTTCGCCTTGACTAATATAAACTAATCCGGGTCACACACCTAACTTTGAAGGGTGAATCCCGCAATAGAGATTTTTTGCATGCATAAGGATTACACTAATGATCTACTTAAACAATATCAAGTTGCTTACCAAGTTAACCAATATTTGTTTGATATTAAATTTTTTAATTTAATCATTCAATTTTAAAATTTTGAATTTATAATAATTTTATAAGAAAAATACTTCCCCTATATAACGTTTTTCGTTTTGTCTATTATGCAGAGTAAATATGGGCTCGATTACAAATATCTGCAATAAGACGTGATCACTTAAATGTGTCTTCTAACGTAATTGAAATAAATATAATTTTTTTTAATATTTTTCAGATATTATTCTCTTAAATTTAATAAATATTATCTTTATAAAATGATTCAGATGTAATTAATATTTTAATAAAAGTTAAAAAGACTTTCTTGAAACCGATGATAACTAAAATATCAAAGAACAAACTTTTACTTGATTTTTAAGTTCATTTCCGACTACTCTGCCATTGTTCATTTTTTTAATGGAACTAACATTGATGTAAAATTAAATATAATACATTAAAGTAACTATTTTTTGACAACTATACATTAGAGTAACTTTAGTACAATCTAGATTTGATTAAGCAATATTTTATGTTCTATTTATATATATTATAAGTATAAACTTTTAAATAGATTAAAAATTGCCAAATATTTATTAAATATTTTAAAATAAGATGAAATTATTAATAACTGTAACAACTTACCAAGTCTTGGGTTAGAAAAGATTGAGCCGAAACAATTAAAAGCTCATAACTGGTATTCTTCCTTCAAGTTTCTAACCGAATTAAAAGTCCCAACTTTCATCATTAAAAAAGCTTGACAAGCGTTGAAACCACAGAGAAAAACCCAATAGGATTATATACATCGCCGAATGTCTAATTAAATAACTCGATTTCCAGCTTGATTTTTATACAATTTTCTCTCCATTTTCGGAGACCTCAGACACTTGATACTAACATAAAAATTTCTACATCCTGACCGGACACACTTCAATTACAAATACATAAAACAACACATAATATGGCTATCGACACAACCATCTTCTATCTTGCGAGATGGTTTCTAAACACCTAAAACAGCTTTGTTCTTATTTTGTTCAAGAAACCTATTTACTTGCATACTCAGAACCCCTCCAAAAATATTTACATTGAAGGACTCCTTTTCACCGATGACTTCAAAATTCCACGGTTTTAAAACTGGTATTTTGTAAAAGCTCCTCTTCCTTGTTACCTATTTACTCTTTTGTGGATTGGAATGGGTTCTAAGCCAACGCAGGAATGCTGCAATTTCGGCTATCCCTGTCAAGGCAGTCGAACCCCTCGATTCTAACCGCTGGTTTGTTACCAAAATTTGCCCGAACACAGCTCCCTTTCCTTGGACCGGAGGATGGAGACGACGAGGACAATCCAAAAGGAGATGGGATCGGAGATAGCAGTGGAAATGGGGTGGTGGTCTTCTCATCCCCAAATCGAGCATCCTGTATTAATGGGTTAGCAGCTCTGCTCGGCGGCGACCCACAAAAAAATGGGGGCGGCAGCGCTAAATTTGCACAGCTTTCTTCCACTCCACAACCATCCTGTTATATTTCAACACCAATAGCCATATGGATTTTATAAGAAACGATGTACTAAAACATAATAACTAAACTCTATTCTTTCGGTAACTCTTTAGCTGGCACATGGGCAACAACAACCTTAGTTCCTTTATAATTTAAATAGTGATTTACTGGTGTGTATAATTAAGACCATTTATAATTCCTATTTGTGAACAAGTTAAACATAATTTAGGAGTATAAATAAAATTAGGTGAAAGAAGTATACCTTTGTAAGAATCATATCCAAAACATCACTCCCAGGTTTTGAATCACAAAGCTCCCCTTGATGACTGAAAAACATCAAACAAATATGTCATTTCTTTGCTTTAGGTGATACTGAAAAAGGAGAGAGGATTGAAGGGCATAGAAAGAGGGGGAAATTACCTAAGTTGCCATCTAAGGGACCTCACAGGGTGGTCGTTGAAGGAGGAGTTTAAGGAACGCAAACGACGTGGTTTTGGGCAGACCATGGTCTCTCCCCGATCTGTAACCATAACTGACATCGGAATGGAGCTTCCCTGCTCCTCACGCCTGCTTCTGATCACGTTTTGTTGAATCGCAAACTGCTTCATCTTCTACCTTTCACCGGTATTTTTAATTAACTATTAACAAGTAGTTTACCTGTTCAGCACAAACATCCTTAATAAATCATCTTCCTAAAATGGAAACCAAGATATATAACTTTCGAAATTTCTTTTCAATATTAAAATTCTACAAATCACTAAAATCAACTTTAAATCCACAGATCTGCTCACATAAATTAAAACAAAACAAATTTAAGCAGATCGCTAATTAATTTCATCGCAGATCTACCTAGTCTTAGCAGAAAGAGATGTAAAGACAAAAATCAAACGTCAATTTTATAAATCTAGATTCCGGTAAAGACACGATCCGGATCAAAGAACAGATGATTCAGAACTGAAAAAAAACGCCATGGATCTTCCAAAAAGATCAACATAATAACTTACCTTAGCTTTTAACCACACAGCGCCTCTGAAATTCTTTCAGAAATGGAGAAAAAACACAAAATTTGGCGAAGGTACAAAGGATGACGATAAAGGAGAGGTCCAGTGTGATTTATAGGAGAAGCAAGAGAATCACAAAAAATAAATTAATTAATTAAAAAAAAAAAGGGAAAGGCATGCGGGGAGCAAGCGCCTGCAAAGCAACCACTTCTCTGCAATCTGGTCTGGCTGGGCTGTATCATTTATTTATTCATTTATGTAAAATTTAAAATGAATTAATAAATAATTTGTATATAATATCACGAAGGCGGTGCCTGCCTGCGGCGAGAAATATCAAGAACCAAACAAATTTTTACGAACCAATAGATGGGAAGCGAACATCCGTGTGATTTTGCTTTTGGACACGTGTTACTTGATTGTTTTGGTTTTCAAAATTTAGGGGGTAGGAACGTGGTGGGCATGGAGATTGGTTCGGATTGAGGTCCTTACTTTTTTGGTAAATTACGTGGATAATTATTTAATTATGACACTTTTAATCTAATTACTGATCTTTTAATTTTATTAATTAAATTGTTAAATTATTAGAATAATATTATTATATATTTGATCTCTTATTATTTATTTATTTTATCAATTTGATCATAATTTTAAATTAATTTTATTATTCATTAGATAATGACATGTTAACATCTAATTGGAAGAAAATTAATTGAATTAAATAAATTAAAATTACGTATTGAGTGACATACTATTCAAAAAAATGTGTCATGAAATAACACAACACAACAGTAATACGTGTCATCATTTGTTTGAAATATTAAATTTATTATATTAAATTAAGGTTAAGACCAAATTGATAAAATATATAAATATTAATGATCAAATATACAATTATACTAAATTTTTACGTTCAATGTTGATAACATGTTATTTGATTGACATTTTTGATCTACTTAACTGAATAAAATTAAAAAATTAACAATTAGATTAAAAATTTATCATAATTAAGTAGTCATTCATAAAATTTATCTTTTTCTTTTAAAATAAAAATTGTATGAAACGGTGATGGAGTATCCGGGAATTATGCCTACTCCACTGGGTTTTTATTTGAATATTGGCTTCCGCTACCCTTGTATTTTATTTTTATTTGTAAGCCTGAATTGTGAATAAATTAGTATAAAAGGTGGGGAGCTATTGGTCTGTTTTGACTCTATTGATAACGTTTATTAAGTTTGAATTCGCTAATTTATTATGTCTCTCTCTACATCCTCAACCGTCCACTGTGTCATGAGTTGCACAAACCATCAATGCTCAAGCCACCTAGAATTACAAGCCTGACCCCTATTCTACCATTAGCGGTACCATTGTCGGGCAACCCCAGTCATACACCTACTACCATACCCGGGTATTGAGCTAACCACAAGTAACGGCAAATTTGTTTCGATAATATGAAAAAAATTGAATTTTTTTTCTTAAATGATAGTGTAGATTTTATTTGTTTAAATTGTATGAATGTTATAGTGTTCAAGATAGACGTTTGGATTATACGACGATTTCGAGAAAGATGCAAAGAAAACAAAACGTTATCTCGGATTATCTAAATATTCTTCTCATTTTACTATATATATAACTCTACTTAAAGAAATAAAATTCAATAATCTTTCGCTTGTGAAATTTTTGTTTTCCTTCCCTGCTTGAGTGATTTTGCCCACAACATACCAACAACTATCGTATGCCTATACAGCTTGCACTTTCGTCTCCAACACCATGGCTACCCAATGGGAAGCCCTAAACCTAATGCTACAATGGCTAGTTCAACCCCAAAACATCCAAGCCCAAAAATCGTAAACAACCTATTCAGTAGCCTACCGAGTGACAAGTTCTGCACCAAAAAATGAGCCAACGCCCCATGCAGCACCCCTATTTGTAATCATCCGTCAGGTTCTGTCCATCTCGGGTCTATTATGTCACTAGTTCTCAATGAGTTTAGTAGTTCGTAAGTAATTTAAATTTGATTCGGTCAAAATTTAATTAAAGTTTGATTTAGATTGATTCGAACTTAAATTTGAACTCGACTCGAGATCTTAACGACTTGAATCGAGTCAAGTTCGATTCGACTCGATAAATTCACGAACAACTCGTTAATTTTTTTTATAACTTTGTAGTTTGGTGATTGTAAGAAATAATGAATGGAGTGAAGAGATGTTGATTTTCTTATTTTTAAGATTGATTATGTATTGTTGATTTTTTTTTCAAAAAATGTTTTTAATATATTAATTTGATTAATTTGTAGATTGTTATTTTGGAGTTTAAATTTTGAAATTGTGTCATACACTCTTTCAATAATTTTTTTGGTTAAATTTGTTAATTTATGTTTATATTAAGCTCTATATAATATTAGTAGATTTTGTTTATAGTTAACAATAAGGTAAAAATTCTAATGAACTTAACGAGCAATGAGCTTAACGAGCAACGAGCACGATTCGAGCAAAATTTTAACAAGTTTAACAAGTAACGAGTCAAGTTGAGCAACAAAAAATTTTAACGAACATGAGTCGAGTGCTGCCCAACTCGCAATCTACTCGCTCAATAAGTACCCAGTGTGTGACAGTCTAATTTAAAGTTAATTTAAAACAGTTTCAACTTAAAATGTTTGCATAATGCAACAAAATAACCCTAACGTTTGAAAGTAGTGTCAAACTTGCCCGTATTATTTTTTTGAAACATTTAACCACTGAACGTTTAACTTTGAGTCAAAAATTACACTTGATGGATGGAAACCGTCAGTCAATTGACGGTCAACGCCAGATGTTGACGGAGCAAGCACACATGGATGTGGAAGCTAACGTGGCATATCTATGTCGGAGATCATGATGACGTGGAACTGCCACGTCAGAATTTTTAAAAATAAAATAAATAATTTTATGATTAATATTATTTATATTTAATTATTTATGACCTATAAAAGAATGACACATGTCACTCTCTGATTAGTGTGAGAACCAAACTTGGGCAAAGGCTATGGAATAGCACAACCTTTGCCACTAGACCAAGCTCGTCATTTGGTTAAATAATGAATAAAATGATATTTAATACATATTCTATTTAAATTTAATGAAAAAAAATTAAAACACTTATTTATACTTTTGCATATACCATGAATGAACCACATTCACAACACACTATGAGTATGTCTATGTTACTCGAATTCAAGTGCAAATATTAGATACGAGTATATGGCTCGCGTAAGTTCATTCTTTTTTTTTTTAAACAAGTTTTTCCATATCCAGATAAGTTTCATGGGGTACTCTGAAACAAGAACAAAGTCGGATCAACTATCTATGCATTCAATATCAGAAATCAAAGTCTACCGGAGTCGGTACATACCAGAACAACAGTGATGAACACATATACTGTAGAGATTCGTTCTACATACAGCTAATAAAAAAAGCAAAAACAAATCTTTACGAAAACATTTCATGAAAAAATCCAGAATTTCATGATACTCGGTTTAAATTGTATAAGACTTCCATTAATTAAATGTGCAAAAGATACATAAGCACTCTGCCTAACATCTCTAGATTTTCTGTATTTATCGATATATCCCTGCAAAACAGAAAAAATAATGTCAATTTTATGAATGAATTACATTTAAAAAAAATACAACACTAATAGGCACTTGATAGAGAAAAGCAACATTCACACTTTGGGATCTAGTTTAGTTGGATGAAAGGGATTGGTAGAAGAAACAGAGCATTTATTTTATAGAATGTGCACAGAATAGTGCCTCTGGAATTAAAGACTCACACCTCAACAAGTCTTGCTATTTTTGGTTTGGCTAAAGAAAGATATTACCCGTGGATATGCTACATTCAAGAGTGATGGACCTGGATTAGAGAAAGAAAATATAAGAGACCTCTCTCCTGCATTGGGGGAATCAGTGATTTCACGAACAGCGTCATACTGGCTTTGCGGAGATGATAAGCCAGAGGTGACAAAAAAGGATGGCCGAAAGGGTACTGAAGGTTCCCAATCATCAAAAGAAATTTCTATTCTACATTCAGAAAAGTGCAATGGATGATCCCTGGCAATATCATTTACAATAAAGTTTTCTAGTTTAGAGTTAGTGAAGGGGGAATAGACTTGCAGCAAGGAAGATAACCTTGAAGTACAGCGCTCACTGTCATTGTCCAACATCTTTTAAGCACAAAGAGAGCATGCACTTGAAGAATAGCTTAAATTTAAAGGAAAAAAAATTAAAACACTTGTTTATACTTTCCCCTCTTCTCCTCCTACTTGGAAGGTTGTGAAGGTGGCAAAGGTGAAGGCGTCTTCGCCTCTGGAACCTCAATGTCACCACCACCACCATGTGAAAGCTTTACATTCAACAAAACACCCAAAGCTTGCATAACTCTCTGATTTTTTAAATGTTCATTCAATTTGCTAGGATTCCTCTGAATTTCTTGCATGGCTTTAACAAAATTTGGCCGCTGTAAAAATAAACAATCAGAGAGTGACACGTGTCAAGTCATTATGATCTCCGATATGGACATGTCACGTTAGCTTTCACGTTCATGTGTGCTTGCTCCGTCAGCATCTAGCATTGACCGTCAGTTGACTGACGATTTTCATCCATCAAGGGTGATTTTTGACCCAAAGTTAAACATTCAGTAGTCAAATGTTTAAAAAAAAACAATACGTGCAAGTTTGACACTAATGTCAAACTTCAGGATTATTTTGTTGCATTATACCTAAAATGTTATCATGTTCAACCTAAAAATAATATAAAATTTTAACATTTTCGGTTTCAATAAAAATTACGTTACAATAATTTATAACTTACAACAAAAATATTATTAAAAAATAACATTTTTTATCGTAAGAAAATCATTCATGACGAAACATTACGGGCTGTAAACTCTACCGAATGGAGGCTGGAATCAGTTTGTGAAATTGTCAAACAAGATGAATCGTGAATCGGGCTGAAGATCCATGACGAAACATTACAGGCTTTGAATCTCCAAACACGTAATCGGATTTTGCCAACCCAAAAAATTACCATCTTAAACTCTTAGGCCGCATTGGATTACAAATAATTAGTTTATAGATTTTATAAAGCAATGTCAACTACTTCTTTCTTGGATTAAACGATGGCAATAGTTAAAAAGAGAGTGTTTTTTCTTAAGTTTTGAGTTTAAATAGTTGAGTGGATACTATATGTATACATTATCGATGATTAAAAAAATTATAAATAGATATTACTTTTTTAATCACTCAAACTATTTTAAAAAATAATATAGGATTCTAATAGAATTTGTAAACTCTACCTTATTTTAAAAACTAATTAAGCAACCTCGTTACTCCTTAGAGTGTGTTTGATTGGAGGAATGTGAGATTCCCATAGGAATGGAATCCACATTTTCCCGTTTGGTTGGCCGGGAATATCGTTCCCGATAATTTTACATTATCAATAGTGGATTTTTTGGGGTATATTACCGGGAATGTCATTACCTCTCTTTCCTTAGGTATTGTTGGATTACCACCGTTTTGGACTAAAATGCCCTTAATTTTTTTTTCTTTCAAAAATATCCTTATTCTATCATTGAATAATAAAATTCTACGAATGTTATATTAGATTTACAAAAAAAAATTCTATAATTAAAATTTTATATGAAGTTCAAGGGTTAAAATAAAATTTTACCCTTTCATTAAACCTTTTTATATTTTCAATTTTGTAAAAAAAATTGTATAAATTTTATGAATTTATATTTTTTAAAGAAAATATATAAATATTTTTCAACTTGTTAAAAAAAAATATATAATAGAGACAATTTGGTTAAATATACATTCAAATAATCTTTTGTTCCTTTAACCAAACACGATAATCTTACATTCCTGCTAAGTCAACCAAACACAAAATACAACATTCCCATTAATCCTATTCCCTGGTAATCTTACATTCCTACTGGTAATCTTACATTCCGTGAATCAAACACACCCTTAAATCTTCCTGCAGCACCATGCGCACCATCGCAGGAGGAGCTGTAAACTCTACCCTTTAAACTATGTATATATATATATATATATATATATATATATATATATATATATATATATATCATATTTTATTATAATTTAATGAATAAATTAATATGTTATTCTAACTTGATGTGCGTTGGTAAATTATACTGCAATACGTAAATTA
Source organism: Hibiscus syriacus (assembly GCF_006381635.1). Classification (NCBI taxonomy): domain Eukaryota; kingdom Viridiplantae; phylum Streptophyta; class Magnoliopsida; order Malvales; family Malvaceae; genus Hibiscus; species Hibiscus syriacus. Next base: position 5,521,425 of record NW_024062795.1, read on the forward strand.
TTAGCAACGATAATTATAAATGATAAAAATCAAGTCTTTTAAGGAATATCGATATATATATATATATATATATATATATCGATTCTATAGGTAAAATCTGATAAATTGTATATTACAATTTCATTAAAATTGAAATATAGACTTATATAAATTAAAATATATAATTTATATAAATTTATATAAATTAAAATTTTATCATTACAATATAATGTATCATGATTAAATTTAGATTATGGTATAAATATAGATTTTTTGTGTCTTTATTTTTAAAGGAATATAATGATTAAATTATTATTATAGTTTATTTTTAAAATGATTTGTTGAGGCAAAAAAGGAGTGGATTGAAAATTTAGGGTCCAACAATCGACATTTACCGGTTACGACAACCGATGATGTTGAATGACGATGGACGATAAGAACTTTTACTAAATTCAAAAGATTAAATTGATATTTTACCTAAAATTCAAGGATTAAATTAATAGTTTGCTTAAAATCTAATGTTTAATCTAAAGTTTAATTATTTTTAATGACGTATTGTATTATCAAACTAGTGAGAGTTAACACTCAATTATTAAAATAAAACATATCGAAAATAATAGTGACTAGAGCATAACTTTGTTTCAAAATCATTGATTAAAATAAGATAGACCAAAACAAAAGTGACCAACACTGTAATTTACATTTATATAAAATATTATATTTTAACATGTCCGGAAACCAATCAGGAAATGGATAGGCATATTTGTTTAAGATTTGACATATGCTGCAGCTTATAATAATTATTTACAGCCAAAAGGATTGTATCGGCATTTCCTAATCATAATCACAAATACAGTAGAAATTGCCCATTTGTTAAAATTCATTTTGTTTGATGGAACAAAAAAAAATGTATAATTCTGTACAATGAACCAAATCATATTTGAGTTTGAAATTTTATAGAATGCGTAATTATTTAATTTATTAAGGGGCATTCTAGCATAAACAACTCCAGTTTTTCTATAATATGTTTGCTTGAGAGATGAGTAAGGATTTGAAACCCTGGTTGATTATTAGCACTTGAACAGCTCAAAATCTCATTTTTATAAACATTTCCAGCGTTGCAAACTCGTATATATTCATCATCTCTACCAGTCTACTACCAATCTCAAATAGACAAATACCCCTTTTTGTTCATAGTTCCAATTCAATTATAAACTATATAATACTACATTGTTTGTTTTACACGACACGCACATATATAGATAGAGAGCACTTCAAAGTGCGAAATGAAAGATGACGGGTGAAAAAGAGATGATGAAAAAACCCAGATTGCGAGAGAGAAGGACGCTCTTTAGGCACAATCGCTGAAGAAGAAGAAAGAATATGCAAAACGTCTTCCAGTTTCTGTTTCTCTCTCTGTGTTGTCATTGTGTGAAGCCAATAGTAATTAGCAGGAGAGGCACACGCAGAAGAAGTGGCTTCTGTATATGTCCATTCACACCTCATCAATACCCATTTTCTTCTCCATGAAACCCGTTTTCTCTTCTTCTTTTCACCCACTCTTTTACCCTCCTCTTCCCCCCCTCCGCCGTCCCAGGTGGCCCCGGATGAACTTCTCCGCCACCTACCACCACCACTACTCCGATCAAAACAAGACCAAGCTCGTTGTCATCATGGGCGCCACCGGCGCTGGAAAGTCCCGTCTCTCGATCGATTTGTCCGCTCATTTTCCTCGCTCTCAAATTATAAACTCCGACAAAATGCAGCTTTACAACGGGTTGGATATAACGACGAACAAAATTTCTATAAAAGAGAGGAAAGGTGTTCCGCACTTCCTGCTGGGGGACTTAGACAAAATCGACGACGACGTCGAGCCGTCTCATTTCCGTTCTATGGCGGCTTTCGCAATTGCTGAGATTGCTTCCCGTGGGGACCTGCCGGTTGTCGTTGGCGGATCCAACTCATTCATCCATGCTCTCCTTGTGGACACCTTTGACCCCGAAGTGGACGTGTTTGCAGCCGGGTTGGGCTCAGTGAGTCACGCGTTGAGATACGACTGTTGTTTTATTTGGGTTGACGTGGCCTGCTCGGTTCTGCGCGACTACCTAAGCCAACGAGTAGACGAAATGCTCGACTCGGGGATGTTGGAAGAGTTGGGTCAGTTCTACGACCCGGCAAAACAAGGTATCCGTATTGGGTTAAGAAAAGCAATCGGAGTTCCCGAATTCGACAAATATTTCACCAAGTTCCCTCCACGGGAAACCGTAGAAAAGGAGTTAGTTCCGCCGTTAAGCAGCTCAGATACGGCGAGGAGGACGGCGTACGAGGAAGCCGTGAGAGACATTAAAGACAACACATATTGGTTGGCCAAGAGACAGATAGGGAAGATCATGAAGCTAAGAGAGGCGGGGTGGGATCTTACTAGAATCGACGCCACGGCGGCGTTTAGAGCGGTGACGATGAAGAAAAACAAGTCATATTCCCGGGATGTGTGGGAGAGGGAAGTGGTGGGACCAAGCGTTAAAGTTGTTAAGAAATTTTTAAACGAGTAGGTTTTTCAGCCATTTCCAGCCATTATTTGTTGTTCTGTTCGATGTGCAATGGCTGCACCAACTCACTCGGCAAGCAAAGGCCGGTGGCTTTTGGTTCGCATGCATGCAAAAAAACCAATTTTTTTGTAGGTAAACAAAATCTGTGATTTTTTTTGTTTTATTTTCACCGCTTAAAATAGTGTTAATTGGGATAAAAATTGCATTTTTCTTTTGGTTTTGTCACACACCTTTGGACTACACTACACTTGTGCCAATGGGAACAAAGGGTCATCGTGCCTTGGTTTTCCTGTTTCATGGCATCTTTATGCAACAAAAATACCCATTTTTCTTCAGAGGGATTTTAATTTTAAATCTCCAGTTTCGTAGGATGAATGGCATTAAATTGGGGAGTCACGTCGTGGTAGATTCTGGTAATTAAAATCCAATTGTACTTTGATGAAAATGATGGGATGAATTGTCAATTCTCTGGCAGAGTCGGCATTTGCAGTTTCTAGAATATTTATTCATTTCTTATACCAATTAAGCCCTCACCTAGATGGTCGTGATTCAATAAAACAATCTCCTTTTTAAGTTGCATCATCAATAATCTCTCTTAGTACATATTATTTGAAATAATTATTATGTTTATAAATAAATAATTTTAATTCAATCATTAAATTTTTAATATTATAATTTAGGGATTGTTTATTTATTTCAGAATGATTAAACACTGAATGATTCAAATGTTGAATAATGACATGTTGTTTGATAATTATTTTGAATCATTCAACATAATCTTTATTCATAGGTCAGAAACAAACACGTAAAATACTGAATAAAAAATAAACAAACAGTCCGTGTTAATGATAAAGAGGGTCATTTTGCTCCCATCAATCTTAATAAAAGGGAGTATTATTCCTCCATTTTCCTCCTTAAGACTCTCTTCTCCTCGTATCAGCTTTACGCTCTAAATGTTTATTGTATTCGGCTCTCTATTGTAAACCATGACTTTTTGCCACATAAGGAGGCTAGACCTGTCAATTTTAATGGTTTAATTTTATTTTAAGTCGTTAATATTTTGAAAATTATTAAAATTAAATTCTAAGTTTTTTAAAATTTTATTAATTTTATTATATTTTTAAATTAAACTTTTATTAATTTTAAAATTGATGAAATTAAGTCTTATCTTCATTTTTTGGTTTAATTATTTTGAAAACTTTTTAAATTAAAATTAATAAAACTAAAACCTATTCTTTTAAATTTTACAATATTTTCCGTTTCAAAGTTAAATAACTTAGTTATTTATAATTTAATCCTAGTTATGCTCCTATTTTTGTCCAAATTAAGATGAGTGAATTGTTAGAAACTATCACAACTGGTGTCTCCCTCTTTACCAATCAGTTGTAATCAAATTTGAATTTTTTATTATTAGACTCATGTGGCTCAAATTCTATTTAAGTATTGTTTGAACTCGATGATGTTCATTGTTTAAGAATACCCCTTTAAGGGGTTTTGTTGAATAGGTGAACTTGTATATTGATGACTTGTGTCAAGGTGAAGATTGTTTGATTTTTGTGACTTGAATCCTATTAGATTCGATTTGAAAAGTTCGTGATTGTTTGATAAATAGATAAAATAGAGATAAAAAAGTATATACATCGTACAAAACTATACTTCTATACTTAGTTGTTGATTAAGAGTAGGAAACTTAATACGAGTAGAATTTTTTTTGTACGTATATTTTCTTTAGAATCAACTAGAAAGTACAAATTAAGTATGAATTAACTAACACTAAAATCACGCAGTCTCAATCCTTTTATAACCACTTTTTAATACAATGAAATTTCTCTCTTTTATCCTAGATTTTCATCCTATTAGATATTTGTTATAAAAAAATCTTAATATTTTATTTATTTATTTTAGTATAATCATCAATATTTAATTTATTAATCGACTAATTCAGATCAAATATTAATATTTTATTTTAATTTCTCTATGTGATAATCAATATCTAGTATTAAATTAAGGGTAAAGTATAGTAATGGTCACTAAACTTTTCTAAAGTTTACATTTAAGTCCCCAACTTTTAAAACTTGCAATACAATCCCACAATATTTAGTCCGTTTGTAATATGGTCCCCAACAGTTACGTCAGAGACCATATTACAAACGGACTAAATGTTGAGAGACCATATTGCAAACGGACTAAATGTTGGGAGATTATATTGCAATTTTTAAAAGTTGGGGAACTAAACGAAACCTTTAGAAAAGTTCAATGACCATTACGATGCTTTACCCTTAACTTATTTATTAAAATATACTAAATATAAATACCAAATTTATATTATATAGTAATGTATCAAATCAATTTACACCATAAATGTTTTATCTCATATTCGAGGTGATATCATGATCGACAAATACTATAAACCGAATGAAAAAATCTTATATATTTTTTCTTTGATAGAGACTCCTATAATTATCGTTATATTGAAAATTTACAAATCACATAAAATTTATGATATTAAGATTAAGTTATGTCTATTATTTTTTTACATAAACTACGACATTTATATGTGTGGGATCCATTCATGAATTTGGAAATCAAATCTATGCATTGAGTAAAAGGCATTGGAAGGAAGCTTGATCCGTCCGATTGTAAATTTATTAGTATACGTGATAATAATAAATTAGAATAATTAAAATTAAAATTAATTATTATAAAAATACAATTTATTTAAAATAAAATTTAAGTTTAATATTTTTAAAATATTATTTGTGTGTACAATGATAAAATATATTGCATTTTTAAAGGAAAAAATATATTTGAATCAGAATGATGTTGCCACGCTCGACGAGTAAGGATAAGCACGGTTAATGATGAACATTATAAAATTAAATGTAAAATATAATAATGGTTACTGAATTTTTTTAAAGCTTTCATTTAAGTCCTCAACTTTTAAAACTTACAATACAATCCCCCAATATTTAGTCTGTTTGCAATATGGTCTCCCAACAGTTACGTCGGGGATCATATTGCAAACAGACTAAATGTTGAGGGACCATATTGCAAATAGATTAAATGTTGAGGGATTATATTGCAAGTTTTAAAAGTTAGGAGACCTAAATGAAAGCTTTAGAAAAATTCAGTAACCATTACTATACTTTACCCTTAAATTAATTACTCAAACGTTTTAGAAACAGAGAAAGAGTTGAAAGTTTGAAGCAGAAATGAGGGAGGTGTAGTTATTGACCAAGCATGGTGAGCGAAATGGTTATCCAACTCCTGTCGATAAGTTCGTGCAGCTGAATCCAACTGCCTTACTAACCATATGATATTTTAATATACGATTAAAGAAAGACGTTATTTAAAATATTATTATTTTTTTTAACATTTCTAGTAAATCACTATCTAAAACATTATTTTTTATATAAAAAATGTTACTATTAAACGCTACCTAAAATATTATTTTCTATCAAAAATATTAATATTGAAAGCTACTTAAAATGTTATTTTTTATATCAAATTTTAAATAGTAAAATTAACATTTTTGATAAAAAGTAATATTTTAAATAATATTTTATTAAAATATTAAAATAATAATATTTTAATAGTATTTTTTAACTGTATATTTAACTGTCGATAGAAGTACCCTATTTCTGACAGATATATAAGTTCCATCACATGCCACATTTATTGGCAATAGAGGAATCCGTAGGCAAATTGACAAGCAGTTTATTATTAAATATTAAACACATCACCAGTTCACCAACCTTTAGTCTTAAATTAATGCCAAAAAATAAAACAATTGGAAGAGAATTTAGAAACAAGAAGCAGCAATTGAATCATGCAGCAGCTTTGAGTTTGACTATCAAAATTATTGGTATTTTGTCATAATTGTCTTATTTTTATCTCCCCCCAGCCAACCAGATCTGCAACTAGGTGTTGTTTTACAACAGTTTTATATGATCGTACGCCGGTTTAAACAAAACTATATCCATATGCATGGCTTGCACGTAGAAGGCAAAGACCATAACAAAAGCCTTGATTGCTTGTTAGCTATAATTTGATTAACCAAGCTTCAAGGGACGATTTAATCACCAATCTTCCGGTCATATAGTCTTATCACTGGATATCTAACATCAAGTACATATGCAAGATTTTATATTAAGATCAAATTTTTAAAATTTTAAGAGATGAATTTGCAAAAATTTAGTAGATAAAAATATATTATTAATATAAAATAAAATATATGATAATTTTAAATTTTTAAGGGCAGACTCTCTACTGCTTCCCTCGATCCATCTCTATCTAACATGAACATGTTTTTATGACAGGAAGGGGAAACAAATAGCGCAGGAAATGCTCTTTGTATTTTTTTATATTGAGTGTTAATGCGGTGACGGGGCAAAGATGTTTAATCTATGTAAAATTCTACTTTTTTCTTTACACATTGATTAAGAGTAAGAAACTCAGTTTGGTAGTTTTTTTCTATGCAATTTTTTTTTTGTAAATAAAAAATTTATCTATATAAATATATACTAGGAATTATAATTTAAAAGTAAGTTGATTAAATCTTAAATCGCGTTTAGATGTAAATATACTAGGAATATTAACAGTTGAATCTCTTTCAAGTGTTGGAAAGAGATGCAAATGAAAGAGATGCAAAGAGGAAACTGTATGAGGGCAGAAAATAGTAATCGTCAAACACCGCATTAACATGTAGAGAAGGAGAAGTGCTCCCACTGTAATTAAGTACAACAACTTCTCATTATTGTTCTAAGACTCTAGTTTAATAGTGTTAATCATAATTTATAATCCATCTAACAAAGAATTTCATACGAACATTGAGAAATTTGTCTCATCGTGACTAAATTATGTGCTTCATTTCTGTTGTGCTATGGAAGGGCCCGACAAATTGCAAACATGGTAAAAATTTGTATTACGTACAGTCAAATTTATTCCCAACTTGCATGCATGCATGCACTTTGCACTGAAATTGCTTGGTCCATGTGCAATGTTTGCAAGGGAGCACCAAGAATCGAAGGCAAGAAAAAAACATCATTAGGAAACAGCATAGGAAAAAACGTGTAGAACTTAAAATGTTTTATACTACGTAAGTGTAACTTAAACTATATATATACATACATATATATAAATTTGTGCTTAGGTTAGAGACTAAAGTAGCTTGGTCAACAAGAATGTTTTGACATTAGGGAAATAAAGAAATTCCAAAACGTTATTGACTTTTTGTTTGCAGAGATAATTAATGCTTGATATTAAAGAAATAACTAGTTGATTGGGGCATGCATGATATACGAATATGTTTTGACATTGAATAAATAATTAGTAGGAGACAATGGTGATATTATTTTCTATATTATATATATGCATATGTTTTGCCAAACATAGAGACAGTATATGCTTAAACTTCGTTGTAGTCTGTTCTCAAAAATTTAGAATCCTAAATCATAAACTTTCTTGTCAAACCTATTAAAAACTTATTCCAGCATAACTTCAGAAACTAAGGTGTGGATTTAGTCCATGTCTTTTGATCATGTGGGTTTAGTATAAGTATTTTAGTTTGATCAAATTTAGTTTTAATATACTTTTAGTTTTGAGATTTCATTATTAACTAAAAGCTCAATTATAAATTTTATCACTTAATTTTATCTTCACCTCTATTATAGTCATTAAATTTTAAAAATTTTCAGTTGGATCACTCAACTTTGAAGATTATTTTTTTTCCACTTCACCATAAATCACAAATGACGCGACATTATAATTTATACTAAAATGATGTTGTTTTAAATCCTAAAACAAAAATCAAATTTACAGTAAAATAGCGTCATTTCATATCCATATAAAAATCATCTTTTTTTTTTCCTTCCTCTCCTTTTCTTTCCTTATGTTTGAATCAACCGAGATTCCAACCACTGCTAGTCATGACTGACCACTATGTCAGTGGCCCAAGAGTCCTAAAATTTTTCACCAATCTCCTTTAACCTTTCTATACACAAATTTAGTGTCTATCTAACTAGAAAATACTTTAAACTCCACACATCTGGTGTTGAATACTTTAATTTCTTGTTCTTCAATTTTCTTCGTCCCTCGTAGAATGAAACCTAAGCAGAAGATTGTTGCTCCTTGCCATAAAAGAGACTATTATTAGGTTTTCAAATGGAAGCTTCGATCATCGGAGACCCACCGTAAGACTTTCTCCTTAGTATTTTTTCTTTTTCTTTGTAGATTTTTATTCCTTGAACTTTTAACATTGATTTCGCTACTACTGTTGTTGTTAACGGTGGTAAGAGGTGGACAATGAAAATAATGCAATTGCTGAAAAATGATGAATGGGGAAAAAACATAAAAGTATGTGGATAACGAGTGACTTTCACATTAAAAAAAACCATGTCATCAGTCATTACATGATTACAAAGATAACAGTGAAGTGATAAAAAATTAAATCTACAAAATCGGGTGATCAAATTGAAAGTTTTTAAAGTTTAATGATCAAATCTAGAGTAAAATTAAAGTTGAATAATAAAATTTGTAGTTTACCTTGGCCAAATATATAGAGAAAATATGATTGAACTATAGAGACTCAAAATAATCAAATTAAATAATAAAAACTAAATCTATAATTTATACATAATACAGAGATTAATAGTACAACTTGATTTAATAGAAAAGAATTTAACCCAAGAGAAATGCTGCTACCTGGTGTCGACCTGACCCACAACATTCTAGCAATGAGGACCTAACTAGCCCGATTTAGCTTGAGTTAACCCAATAAGGTTTAATTTTTTTTAAGTATGTTAGATAATATTTAAATTAATATATTTATAATTTCCTTTTATATTATTAATTTTCTTATCTGTTCACTACACGGATTTATGGTATTTAATATTAAATATATATTTAATAAATTCATATTTAAAGTTTTATTATAAGCCTTCACCATGCCGCTACTTCTTTGTCAGATGGTTTTCGCCGGAGGATTGGTATCAACAGTACTGTCCGGATGCACATGGATAATTGGGGTGGCTCTACACCGGTGCACTTTTGTAACTCATATATTGATAACGTGGTGAATCCCATTCGTTGCGATGAGTTCATACTGAAAATTTACCAACTTGGAATGTAAATCGTCTTCGGGCTGTCTTTTCTGAGCATCAGATGTCTTGGTTGGAGTTCTCATTCCACCGGCGTCTATTCGGTTCGTTCGAATTATCATTGTCTGATGCGACCACCCACACCGGTTCCTCCTGTTTCCTCTTTATGGTTGACACTCTCCCGCCTGCCCACATTGCCAAAGATCCGGATGTTTGGTTGGTGGCTAGCTCATGAGGCTCTCCCAACTGGTCGTTGTGTGTTTCTGGTGGGATTGTCCGATGGTTTTTGTCCTTTATGTGGTACGATTGAAGAAACCGTCCTCCATGTTTTGCGTGACTGCGATGACGTTCAATTCAATCTCAACCCTGCTGGTTTTACTCCTCATGTTACCCATGGACGACAGGTATCTTGTGGGGATTGGTTAATGGAGATGAATATAAACAAGAGAGCATGTGAAACTGTTAAAAGTTTCAAAGTTTGGCAACCAACTTTGGAAAATGTTTTTTTCAAAGTTTGGTAAATGTTTCTTTAAAAAATGTTTTTCAAATTTTGGTAAAATTTTGGTAGATGTTTGTTGAAAATAAGAATGAGTAAATTCACTTTAGTCATTGCACTTTAGGGTATTTTCAAAGATTAGTCCCTAAGTTTCTACTATAAATACCCTCACCCATTTAGCTTCAAAATCATCCCAAAACATTTCTTTATTCATATACTAGAGAGCTTTCTTGTGAGTAGTGAGTGTTTTGTAAACACCTGTAAATTTTCTCTCTTAGTAAAAGATCTGCAGCAGCCCGGAGACGTAAGTACAATTGGCTGAACTCCGTTATCAATTTTCGGGTATTATTTTTCCGCTTTTATTTCGCATTCTCACTAATCTGGTTATAGGGAAATTACTTGTACTCGGTTTATTTTCCTAACAACTGGTATCAGAGCTTTTGGTTGTGAATTTTGTCAAATTTTCTGCGAGGTTACTATTCATTACTATTCACGTGAATAGTGAATTTCGTGAATAGTGAAAATCGGTCGGCGATACGAGTTTGTCGACGGTGGTGTTCTAATACACGGTGATTCGCAAGAATTGTCAGAAACGATCCAAACGAAGCCAGATTCGAGTGGGAGCGATGGCTGCAGACGAAGGGAAGGTGAAAATTGAAAAGTTCGATGGTGCGGACTTTGGCTTTTGGAAGATGCAGATTGAAGATTTTTTGTACCAGAAAAATCTATATCAACCTCTCTCAGGAAAACAACCAGAGGGCATGAAGGATGAAGATTGGGCTCTTCTCGACAGACAAGCCCTCGGAGTTATCCGACTGACGTTATCCCGCAATGTTGCTTTTAACATAGCAAAGGAAAAGACCACGGCGGGTCTTATGGCGGCTCTCTCCAGTATGTACGAGAAGCCATCGGCCTCAAACAAAGTTCATTTGATGAGGCGATTATTCAATTTGCGGATGGCGGAAGGGGCATCGGTGGCACAACACCTAAATGAACTCAACACAATCACAACCCAGTTGAGTTCAGTGGAAATTGAGTTCGATGATGAATTTCGAGCTTTAATTCTCTTATCATCTCTCCAGTATGAACTAATATGTAGATTTTATTGGCAGATATGCATCTGAAGGTATCAAAGCGGCCTGTGATTGGGCATATAAAGGTGTCGAACAAGAATCTGTACTCGAAGGTAAAACTTCAAAATAATATTACAGACTATCTGTTTGCCATGAGATGAGAACAATGTGAAAAATATTAATTTATAAGCTTCTGGTATTGCAGATGATTACTTTCTGTCGCGGATACCGATTGTTCATCGGAGGTTAGCACAGGGTGGAGTCCGATTGGCTGCAACTCTTAACCGTATCTTTGGATGAATTAAGCAACATATGCCACACTCTATGTTAATAATATTATTTGATCATTTATCTTGACTCAGAAATGAGTTAACTTCGTTCTTATGTTTATAAAATAAGTTAATTGAATCGAGTTTGATCTTGTAACTAGTCATCTCTCCATAATTTCTGTGAATTGATTATTACCATTGGAATTTCTTCTCCTCCTATCTTTCAGTTAGCCTGGGAGAACGATCAAGGGGCAATCAATTTGATTTCCAAGTAGAAAATTAAACAAATATTATTATATATTTAATGATGATAGCCAAATAAGAAAAAGACACTAATCTTTAATCAATATACAGTACACTATAATGCTTGAATTAATCAATATACAGTACACTATAATGCTTGAATTGCCATACAGAGTATACATTCCAATGGCTATATGTCATACATATTTCATAAATTATCCATCTCATTACCCATCCAATTGCCTTCAACGGAGTCCGAAGCGGACATGGATGCAAAGCTGAAACCCCCATTTCATAACCAGTACTGCAGCTGTCGATACTGTAATAACTTTGTTCAAGAGTTAGATCCGAAATGTTCATGAAAACCGGGGGATGAATGCTTTGTTGGGTGGTGAGAACCGAGCTTGAATTTTCCGAGAAACGATTTGAAGTAGTGTCCGTTGCTGTTGGAAATGAAGGGACTGTGTGGTCAGATAATTTACACGGAACCGAGCTTTGGCGTGCCTGTTTGTTCTTCAGTAGTCATTTATCTCGTTGTCTGTTCTTCCCGGAAGGTGCTGTGCAATTTTTGACCACCTAGGCTAGAACGATTTATCCGACCATTAATAAACTCAAAACATGCAACCCTACAAGTACATTAAATTCAACAGATTACAAAGAAAACTACCTGTTCCCCCACATGGAATGGAGTTCAAGAATCAAGAGTTGCTCTTGGGGAGTCAGGTTTCCACGCTTAATGTCTGGTTTTAAATAATTCAACCACCTTTTACCAGTTATCTTGAGACCTTCACATTTAGCCAACATGTTCCAACGACCTTCCCCATGACGAGAAATGTAATGGGTTAAGAAAGTGTCCTTTGCAAGGGTCCATGGCCCTCTTCTCAGCTCACTGTCCTCTTCCATGGCTGCTCTCGTATTCTTTTCTGTTTCTTTGGGTTTTTTCAGAGGGTATAAAACAATGGGGTATCCCCCATAGGCATCAAATTGTACAATAAGCCTACGAGTTATAGGGTTGCAGAGGTGGCGATTGGCAAAGGTAGAAGAACAGTGCAACAGAGGGACCCTCCTACTGTTCATCATATAACACACCAGTAGTGAAAGACTTTAAATTGGTACATTCGTTGTATTTCTTTATCATATCATCAATCAATCAGAGAGAAAAATGGAGCAAATCAGAGGATTAATGATGGTTTAAATTAAGTACAAAGTGGATCCTGCAACAACCTTAAAAGAGCAGTTTAGTCCCTTACCCCCCAAATCCTTCCATCAAACGTGGAATGAAGGGGTTTTCTCCATGGTGGAGCATGTTAGAAAATTTTGTAACAATGACCAAGTTACTGGAACAGCAAGATTGGTGCACTGTACAAGCAAAATCACTCTTCTTTTCTTTCTCGTTCAAGTATTTTTTTTCTCTCATGCCCCACTTCAGTATCTGACAGAAACACCCAATAAAATGCAATATAAGGTCAGTGCTGCTAATTTTGACCACATTCAGCACTTCATTTCTTTGCTAGGTTCCTAAGACTAAAAGATTTCGGAGTGTGTAAATCCAAGCTGAAATTTCATCCTTGAAGCACCGAGAGAAGAATTTGGTCACTTTGATGTTGAAATTCTGGGATTTTGTCAGTTCCATTTATTTGATACTTTAGCCTTGTTGTGCACCTTTTTTGCGTACGGAAGTTCATGGGTAATTGTATTCCCGGGACTGAAAATTAGAGTGATGGAGACAATTGAAGAGATTGAAATAGGGAGAAAGATTTTTCAGTTGCACATTAAGCTATGGAAATTGGAACAACGCTTGATTGACAATTTCCTTAAAATATGAATATTATTTTATGCAAATTAAAATAATTTTTTAATAATCTAACATAATTACAAGATAATATTTATTTAGATTTTTTTAATTATGAATAACATATACACACTCAGCAAACGTAAATACTTGAACAGACGATCTTTAGAGAGAAAATAACTACCTTTAACTATTGAGATACTTAATGAGCTCACAAATAAAAATAACTAGAGTCCGCTTAATTCTAAAAAAATGTTATATTTATTTTTTTAGAATATAGAAAACATTGAAGAAAATGAGTGGGGTCATACAATTAGAAAATCATTTATGGAAAATAAAAACAAAATTAAGTGAAAATACGAAAACAGAAAAAATGATGTTTTCAACATTTTCATTAGAATTGTTTTAGAAAATATTTTGACTTAATTTACACGAATTCAAATATATTTTATAATAAATTTTGACTTAATAATATTTAAAATCCTCAAACCCATATATATAAATCAATGTGTAGTTTTAATTAAAATATCACCGACAATCACAAATCAATATTAAGAGAATATTACCACCGCAGGCGTGGCCTAGTTGGCAAAGCAAGGACTCTTGAGATTTATGAGCTAGTCTCATGTCTTAGGTTCGAACCGCGCTAGCTGAGAATCTTAAAAAAAAGCGGGAGACAGAGTGGTGAGATTTATGAGCTAGTCTCATGTCTTGGGAGGTCTTACGTTATCAAAGAAAAAATATTAAGATAATATCTCACATACCTAATCTAAGTACTTGGTTACTTTTTTAATTTTGTTTTCAGCTCCCTCTCTGAAACCAGCAAAAATCAAGGGGAAAATCTCACATAGGATACCAATCGAATCTGCTCTTGCTGTCAAGGGGGGGAAAGGTAAAATTAAAAACTTCTTGTCCTTGTAACATATAGGATTCCATGTCTTAAAGGTTTCCCATTTCCAACTTTAATTTTGGATTTCATCTTCTTTTATCCACGATAACAATGGGATCCACCTTATAGGAGTCTACTGCATTAAAGACTTATTCATTCTTCTTTAACTTGTTGGGAAATTTCCTTTGAAAAGAGATGCATGCATACAGCTGGTTGTTCTGTAAATCAATTAATAGTTATGCTCACATATTTAACTGATATAATACTATCATTAGCCCCCAACGTTTGTCGAAATAGTCATTTTGATCCCTTTTCTTTTTATTTTAAGAATATTTTAGCTCAAACATTTTAATTTTTGTCAAAATGGTCTTTGTTGGGGGAAACCATTAGTTAACTATCAGTTAACCTATATTGCTTACGTGCCATTTCTACACGTGTTAAATTATAGACATGCTATGTCATCATCTTGGTGACATGACGTATATCATGTCATCACTTTAGGTAACACGACATGTGACACGTTAATAATATAGCACATGTAAAAATATCACGTTAACAATATGCATTAACTGTTAGTCAATTAACAATTTTTATGTAACATAGGCCATTTTGACAAAAATTAAAACATTCAAAATTGAAATATTCAAATAAAATAAAACCTAAAATGATTATTCAAATAAACGTTGAGGATTAATCTTGACATTATACCATATTTAATTCAATTATTTGAACTTTATCGTTTTCAACCAACACGCACATTTGTATTCCACATATTAAGAAGACTAATGTGCGTTGTTCGGAAAAGGGTAATAAATAAGGATCAGACAGTGGAAACTATACATGTCGGGTTAGGACATGAGTATTGTCTCAGGATTCCTGTTGTTTTTTCCTCTAAAAATGCTTCACAAGACACGTCCATTTGTTATCCCCATTCAATACCCTCTCCCTCTTGTCTCTTGCCCTCGGCTTCTTTACCAAATAATGTACTTTGCTCCTCCTTTATAAGAATTTTTCTTCAAAAAGTTGAGCAAGCTCTATCGGTTACGAAGCTGCTGTCTCTACCAATTGGACACCTTGAAATCTCCTACTTTCTAAAGCAATATTTTATTAAAAAATTGTATAATTGATACTTTTTACTTTTTCTGTAGTTTCGAATCGAGTTTTGATCATCTTCTCTTTACTTCACTCAATCTGTGATTAGTTAGATTTGAGTTTTAAATAGGTGGAAATTAAGAGAAATGAATATTCTAATTGGTCTCTAAACTATGACCACTATTTTAAATTAGTCTTCAATTTTTTAATATTTCAATTTCATCATTAAACTATGTCTCTCAATCTAAATTGGTCCCCAAACCTTTGAATCTTCCAATTCATCCCAAAATTCATCAAAGTATGTAATTAGTTTCAATCATAGTTTAACCTAAACTTTATTTTTCAAACATATAATAATATAGTTTTGCCTAACAATTTTATCAACATGAGTTGTGATTAGCATATATAGATAGTTTGGGATGAAATTGAAACGGTCAAAAGTTTTAAGGACTAATTTGGAATGAGTCATAGTTTGAGGATAAAATTGAGATATTAAAAAAGTTAAAGAACTCATTTAAAATAAGAATTGAAATTTAAGGACATATAATGAATTAACTCTAAAAATTATTATTATTATTCACTAAAATGCATGTGACAATATTGTGTATATGTTGCCACATAATAAAAGGATTAATTATGATTCTAGTCCATGTACTCTTCATACGTTTTAAAATTTAATCCTCAACTTCTAATTCTAAGAAATTAATTCCTCTGCACTTTGATTAAAAAATTAAAATCCAATTGCTAACCCAATCAAAGAACTTATGTTAGACGGTGAAATCATATACCATGTATTAAATTGAATTGAAATTAATCTCGTTAAATCAATTGATAATTAATTATTATTTGTAGAAATAATAAAGTAAACGTTAGACGGTGAAATCCAAACAATTTTAGAGGTTCCATTCCTAAAGTAAAAGTTCCATTGGAAACCCACCCAGCAACCAAAGAAGAGAGAGAGAGAGAGAGAGAGAGAGAGATCCTTTTGTAGCCTTTCGGTGCTTCAATTCAACAACTTTGATTCCTTTCCATCTTTTTTCCATAATTCAAAACAACGGAATCAATTGTTTCTTTCCTTTTAATCCTCATAATTTGATCTCTTCCCATTCGCCATTGTTGCTACGTACACCGAAACATGTTTCTTTGGTCGAGCTGACAGTGCTGGGCAATGGCAATTGAAGTTTTGTCGGGGATTTCAAGCCCCAGGATCTCGTTTTCCGATGATCTCGACCAAAACGACGGTGTGGGTTCCGTCGAAGAATGTCGACATCGGAGACTAGACACGTCGCTGTTGAATTCGTCGTCGGATTTCGACTTCTGCTTCGAGAATTACAGTTACGTTCAAGAGCTGCCCACCGCTGATGAGCTCTTTTCCAATGGCAAGATTCTCCCGATCGAAATCAAGCGAAAACCCGTCATCCCAAAACAAGCTCATCGTCAACCGGATCCAGCTTCTACTCGTCGTCGGACGATTACAACGGAGAGCTCGGGAACGAAACGATTAAAAGAATTTTTATCGATGAGCATCGATGCAGACGACAAGCCTGCATCGAAATCGTTTTGGCAGTTCAAGAGAAGCAGTAGCCTCAACTGCGAGAGCAGTCGAAGCAAGAGCCTAATCCGCTCAATCCGATTCCTCACACGAAGCAATTCAACCGGTTCGGCTCCGATTCCGAAAGAAACCCAGAAGCATACTTTCCTGAAGCAGCCATCTTTGTCGAGGAAGTCATCGGTGTCGAGTTCGTCTTCCGGTACGTATTACAGTTACGGTAATCCAACACAGAAGCCGAGTTGTGGAGCACATGGGAGTACCGGTGTTCGAGTCAGTCCTGTTTTGAATCTACCGCATCCGATCATTTCAAATGTGACCGTCAGCTTCTTCGGGTTCGGTTCTCTCTTCTGTAATGGTAAGGTTAAAAAGAAGAAAAGATGAAAATTTTTGAGCTGGTTTGTTTGCATGTGCATGTGGTTTAGCATATTTGTAAATTGGAAGAGCAAAATTTGGTAAAGAAAGAGATTCATTTCATTAGATATTATCGGAAGCACATGGAGGGGGGGTATCTGGTTCAAGTGAAAACAATTAATCAACTTGATGATCAAGATGCATATCATTATTGTTTTGGACTTGGCAGACAGGTCACCATGGTATGTATTCTTCTTCTTCCCGTACATTCTGCTATTACTCTAATATCCACAATTCTTAAAGGGTTAAATACAATTACTTAAAAGAAATTAATGTTTTTTTTATCAATATCTTTTCATAATATTTCTTAATTATTGATAATATATATACACAGGCGTAACTACTTTAACCAGTGAGGATACTCAATAATAGATTAAATGTGATTAATTGATAATAATTAAAAAATGAGTTATTAAATGTGATTTGTGGGTTTTCGTGAGTTGTTTTGCTTGATTTTAAACTTATAATGCTTCAAGTAATTGGATAGGGACCCTGTTAATGTGTCTTTTTGTTTCCATCTTTCTTTAAGTCAAGTAAAGAGATGATAAAGGACCCTCCTCGTCTCATAACTATAAACAAAAATCAAGTAAAGAGATGATACTTTTTCTTTAGTAATTGACTTTAAACATTTTTTAAGAAAATATAATTTTTTAAAAAACAGATAAATAATTCATAATTATCTCATAAATTTTTAAATTTTATATATAAATTAAATATAATTTTTTTGTCTGGTTGGGGGATCATTGTCCCTCTCATGTATATAATAAATCCGTCCTTGAGTAGTATATTTTTTAATTATATTGATATGATTACGAGATAATATTTGTTTAGAAATTTTTTAATCATTTAACAATAAATGCTCAAATATTTCTACAGAAATCATATTCAAATTTGAGACCTCTAAAAATAAAAATAATTTTTTAATCACGGAGATAACTTATTTACGTTAATTACATGTTAAGTCTACTAAGCCTAAGCTTGGGAGGAAAACCTAATGCTTCAGCCATGCGGCTGATCAATTGCTTGTCTCATGAGTAAAGAGTTAAAAGTCTTATTTCACTCACTACTCGGATTAAGGAATTGAATAGTCAAATAAATGTTATATATTTCGATGCTTTCGATAGTATGCTTATCATCATGTGCACTAAGTTTTTCAGAGATTTATTATGTTGAAGGATAATGTTTTATGTCTGTAAAATTAATTATTGAACTTTATTAAATGGTGATAAGGTTTGTTCTATTGTTTCTCAACGAGATTTATTATACGCGGATCATATTTTTCTGTATCTCTTTATTTTATGTATTTAGAGTTTTGATTTTTTAAATCAAGTAAAAGTAAAAGAAGATATTCATGGTGTCTTTATGTGTCGTGGCGTCTCAATTATTTTTTTAATTTTTTTTATTGGTGACGACTTTTCTCCCATCATACACCATCACATATATATAATACAAATTTTATTAACCTATGAGTTAGCTTTGGAGCAAGTAATCAACTTTACTAAATTTTAATGTCATATTGCTTGGACATTTCTAGTTATTTCTTGTAGTGTTTATATAGAAGATAAAATGTTATTTAATTGAATTAGAGAAAAATAATTAAAGCATTGTATATAGTGAGACAATATAAAAAGTTTGAATAGGTGAAACAATAAAAGAAAAATTAAATATAAACATAAATAGTATTAATGAAATGATAAATCCATTGGTCAATTTAAGATGTTGGTGCAACTTGAGCTCTGATACTTATCAAAGTATTAATGAATATTACAATAAAACCAAAACTATCATTTTAATAAATTTTTTAATGAAATTATATCCTTCTAAAGGTCTAAAACTTTTCCCCCAACTTATTTAACATCAGTAATTATATCTGCATTAAAATTAAATATTAAAAAAATTCTATAACAATACATACATCTCAAATTAGACCGATAATTTTCAAAGTTGATTTTTTTTATCTTATCATTTTCAACGATCTCTGAAACCTTATAAGAATCCATCGATACATATATCAGCTGTAATTTAAGAAATATTGACTGTAAACCCATAAAAATGTCAAATTAAATAATGAAAACATTAGAAATGATTCTATAACATAACCTTGAAAAAGTGAAACAAAGACAAATTCTCTCACATCCAATTACTTTTGAACATCACGCGTTTGTTTTTCGACTTACATAGAGGAAATTGCCTAGTTATCATCATGGAGTTCTTACTCAATCTCTTTCTTTGAAAGTGGTATCAATAATTTTTCTCATGAGGTTTTCTTATCGACACCGGATGAAGCCATCAACAGTGAATTATAAATGTTTTTATGTCATTACTCGATAATCTTAGCCTCACATGTAACATTTATTTTCTGAAAATTCCATTTCCTTATGCCCTTTACGACAATCGTTGTCGATTTTTCATTCATTTTCTTTTTATTATCTCTTCTATATAATCTTCTTAAACTCATCGTCATCATACACTTCGTCTTTGAAAACCAAATTTTTAATATTATTTATCATTGTTTTTAGATTTTCTGTGATCTTCTTTCTAATTGTCTCTATTCTATTTGTGGTCGTTATAAATTAAAAACTCGATATTAATATGAGAGGTCATAAGAATGTGGTTTATCAAAAGAAGAGTTGGTATCACATTTAACTATATGAAGAGGCATGCATAAGAAAATTAGAGCAGTAACTATTTACTATATGTTTTGAAGGTTGATCAGTTCGTTATATTTAATGATTTGATTGAGATACATAAATCATGGTGAGCAACATCGAATTAATCTAGATCTCATCAGGACATTAGTTCACAACATCAGTAACTATTTGGGTTCTTTTTAATCCTGTGTGAACGAGCAACAATAATATATAGAAAATCAGAAGTGGATAGTGGAGATGAATAAAAAAGACTACCTAAGATGTTTTTGAATTTTGTGTTTTAAAAGGTCAACTACATTGATGTTTTTGAATTTCCAGTGTGTTTTTACTTTGGTCACTAATTTTTTAAAACTTACATTATAGTCGTTAAATTTTTAATTTACTTTTATTATGATCATTTTTATTAAGAAAAAATAGGTGACACATTAAAAACTCTATAAAAATCATAGCTTTTTAAATTGGCAACTACCATTTGAAACACCTATATTGTCACCATTTAACCACCATCATCAATCTAATTCGATTATTGTCCATAATCACATTCGCAAATAACATCATATAATAGCAAAATTAAAATAAAAGAAAATAAGCAAAGGGGAAAAAAGACACAAGGAAAATTACCCATCTTAATTTTGGTTAATTTATTAATTCTATTGGTGGAAAGACTTTGTTTGAACAAAAGCTTAACAAAATTTGGCTTCAAGCTGATTTGATAATTGACAGTGATGGACCATAAAGTCTTAACTTTTAGTTATGATTGATATTTGAATAGATTAGAAGGTTTTTCGATGAGTTTGAACCGAAGGAAAAAAAAAAGTAGTTTAGTGATATTTTCAATTAAAACATCATCAAATGAAGATAAAAGACGATGGAAAAAGAAAAAGCAATAACTGTTAGTTTGAAAACAGACAATTTTTGGATTTGTAGGGTTTTTTTTAGGAAAAATAAAATAAAAAATAGACTTTAACTTGTCACATTAATTTTTCTTAACGATAATGAACGTAGTAAAAATGAATTAAAAGTATAGTGATTGTAATGTAAGTTTTAAAAATTTGGTGACCAAATTGAAAGTATCCTAAAAATGAACCATTATAAGTGTAGTTTAGCTTTTTAAGGCAAAAAAAAGAAGGAAGAAGAAGGTGCATAACGTGCATCATTTAAGATAAAAGTACTGGCCCCTTTACTAAAAGAAATAACCAATTAGATCCTTTTACTTCAAAAATGGAAGTAGATGCATAAAATTATAAATAATTTAATGGAATCTGCCCAATTTTTTACATGCAAAAGAATAACACTTTAATTTTATATATATACTTTCATTTATAAATAGTTTATCCTTACATATCAATTATAAATAGGTCGTATCCTTTTCTATTTGAAATCGTCTTAATTATGTATTCTTATTGGTTCTTTCTTCTCTTATTTGTAGTATTCAAGAATTTTAAGGAATTTTGCTTATTTGAAATATTTTAGTAATAGTAAAATGACCATCTGAAGGTAGTGACTAAGGAGTATATGTCATTTCGTTAAATTTCATAAATTAGATGCATTCTCTCCATTATTTTGTTTGTTTAATATTAAGTTTTATCATAAATATTTAATAGATTGACGGATTTGTCTATAGTGAATTTTAATGGTTATATTTTTGACATTTTAGCTTAATTTTCTAAAAAATTGGTATCAGGGCCTCAATGAAGGTTATCATAGTTGTTCGATTATTGAAAAAATAATGTGGTATCGTAATAGTGTATGTCTGAAAAAATTCTAATTAGAAAAAACTCTATATTTTAATTATTTTTGCGATCCATCTCTTTTATGTAGAAACTTACATATTGTATTGTTCATGTATCATATTTACTATTACATTATACATTGTTGAATATTGTTCATTAGAATTGAACTGAAAACAAA
Organism: Hibiscus syriacus; assembly: GCF_006381635.1. NCBI lineage: Eukaryota > Viridiplantae > Streptophyta > Magnoliopsida > Malvales > Malvaceae > Hibiscus > Hibiscus syriacus. The sequence continues at coordinate 5,543,429 of NW_024062795.1, forward strand.
AATCAAATTAAATGAGACATCAAGCACATTATCTATACTGATGAAGAGAATAATGTCAAATGTAAGCTTCTAAATAGAACCTGTTGATGAGCTCAATCATTTTTATATATGACAAAGTAAGGTGTTATACACCTTATTTCAGAAAAGTCTAGACATCACTATTAAGAAATGAAAACTCATGTTTATGGACGAGAAAGAATGAAAAACAACAGACATTTGACTTGCAAAATAGTCCCATCTTTTCTTGCTAAAAATAAGAAGTATGACTACAAGTATTTCATTACAATGAGTGGATATTGAATTAGGATTGTATCTATCATATGTCCTCTAATTGAGAGTGATCCTTTGATTTAGTAAAACTAGTTTGAGAAGTTATTTATATGGGAAATGAAAATGTCTAAAAACTATAGAGACAGATTCGATCTGATTAAATAATTAAAATATATTAACTAAAGTTTTATATTATATTAGTAAAGATAAATTAGGATAACATAGGAAATGTTAATGTCAAGTTTTATAAATTTTTTAGTTGCGACTACTCTCTCTCTCTCTTGATTTAATATTACTTGTTGATACTCTTGTTTCTTCGTCTTATCCTTCTTTCTTCTTATTCTACAAATTTTATTTGTATACTATAAATATTGCGTTTATATTATGTTTGATATATTAATAAAAATTAACTACTGAATTTGGGCTACATACAATTTTCTAATCAATTTGGGCTACAATAACAATCGAGGAGCGGCTGACTATGCTTTCATGGTTGTGAACTTTGTGGCCCAATAATTCTCTTGGCAACCATTAACAATCCATTGATTGTCTCAACCAAATACAGTGTTTCTATCTTTCTCTCGAGCTAATTAATTATTAATACTATAGTTATATATTTTAAATTTTAAAATTTTATGATAATAATTTGTAACAAATTTAATGATAATGACTAAATATTTATAAAGAGATGTAAAATTATTTGATAAAAATTAAAAGGAAATAACAATGATTAGTGCTAATGCATCTATTTATGTACTAAAATTTAATTCTAATTAAATATACTTAATATAAGAAAAGAAACACCAACGAACACTGGTTTCCTGTGTGCACAGATCCAACAATTGGTCCTTTTTGTCTTTAAGTATGACAAAACCAAATTCTGGGCATTTTTATGACTGTGTTCACTTATTTAAGTCTTCAACATACTTGTTTAATGCTTTCCAGGTCAAAGATGATCTAAGACACACAGTTCGGTGGTTTATTTTTACTAGCAAACACGTAAAAAGTAATCATAAATATTTTAGTTGATGGAGTATTTACTATCATCAATTATATGTAAATATTAGGGATGGACAAGGGATGAAATTGGTAAACTTTTTTATTGTTTCGATCCTGACTTGAAAATTCAATTTTTTTTACATGATATTGATATGTTTTTACTTTTACTGATATTTTATCCATCCCGAATCAATTTTAAATTTTGGAGTAAAATCTCATTTTGTGTCTTCTCGATCCAAGTAAATTTAAATAATATTATAAAATTTTAATACTTTGGCCGTGATGTCTTCTTATCGGTGATCATGCATGCCGAGGAAGCCTCCGAGGGAGAACAATGAATGCTGTTAATTCCTTTTTCAACAACTGTAGCCTTACGCTCGGTATGCATTGTTCAAAGATTTCACGGCTTCTCAGCCTCCACCTCTATCTCTCACGATTCTTCTTTTCCTTTCTATTTACCTTCCTTGTAGTCTTCTTAAACTCATCGTCATCAGTCACTTGATCTTCAAAAATCACATTCATAATATTATCTATCGACTTGTTTAGATTCTTCATGATCTTCTCTCTAACTGCCTCGATCTTCTATGTAGTTATAATAAATCAGAAACTCCATATTCATATTAGAAGCCATAAAAGCGGGATCCACTTTAAGAAAAGTTAGTAGCATCTTTAACTATTAGAAGGCACACACACAAGAAGATTAGAGTCATGGTCTTAAAAGATTATGAAATGTGTTAGCAGGAACGGAACCATGTAATACTTGGGAGAGATTCCCCTCTCCAATTTTTTTTTGTTAAATGACAATACTTTTAAATCCTTAATACTTAAAATAATGATCAAACTAAGTTCTATGACATCTAATCTTTAGATTCAAATCCTTATTAGGTACATGTCTTTTTAAGTTAAATAAGTTAACTCCTCTTGATATTTAATCATTGTTTTTTTGGATAAGTAAAATTGTATTCATCTAAAAAGAAAGCAGTAAAGATGCTAAAGTAACATAACAACCAGCTAGATTAACCCTCAATCTATGCATAATTGCCTATTTACACCATCCAACCTATTCATGAGACATCTAAACAACTTCATCCTAACAGCCTCTTTTATAACATTCATAATTGTATCAGTCGAACGAATCAACCCTCTAAAATGCCTGTGATTACGCTCTTCCCATATGAAATATACAAAACCCGTCCAAGCTAATTTAAGAATATGAACTAAGAGATACGTACCCTTCAGATTCAAGATCATCCAACGAAGAGTGTCATCCCAACAATTCTGCTCCGGCGGTTGCAACCCATAAGAGTTCATAACAGCACCCCAAACCTCCCTCGCATAAGAACATTCCAAGAAAAGATGATCTCGAGGTTCCACCCCAATACCGCACAGACCACACACAATATTTAATCATTGTTTTGGTCCTACGTATTAGCAAGTTTTATTTTAATTGTATTGTAGTGACCTATAGAATGTTTATGTCAGATCTTATAAACCTTTCGATTTTGATTACTTTTCTCTCAAGATTTAGTATTCTTTGCCGAAATCTTTCATCTCCATCTTATTCTTCTTTCTTTACATTACACAAATTCCTTGTTTATTATTATTATACTCAATATCGAGAATGTTCAATATAGAATAGAGCTATAATTATCCTATAAAAATTGGATAAATACAAAGTTCGTAATATGTAAATACAAATATTTATGCGAGGGATAAAGATAGGATATCTATCTCATTATCTATGGAAGAGTTTAATTTTTATCCCCATCATTAACAAAATTTGTACCCATTCTCATTTAATTTGGTTTGAAAAATTTTAAATATAATCTTAATCCTAGTTAGATGGGAGAGGAAAGGAAGACTTCAAGGAAAAGAATGAGAGTGCTTCTAGTAGTTCTAGAACTCATGACCTAAAAGAATACGAGCAAACAAAGATGAGTAATTTGGCAAACCGATCAAATGTTCTTGCTCAGATGTGATTGTGACTTATAACGTGATTTGCTTCTTTAAAATAATTATATTTTTAAATATAAATATAGTCACGGTGATTTTGAAAACTAGTATGATACGATTATTATGATGCATCAAGGTTGAAATTTAATAGGTAGTAGATTTGTTGATACTTGAATGACAAGTCTAATAATTACTATACTAAAGCTTGTCTGAATGCTACCATTTAATTTATTTGGGCTGAACGTAATAGAAGACATTTTAGACAGCTTTAGAGAAATGAATGCAAGGTGATATACTTTGTTAAATAAGTTGTTGGTATACGGATAAGGAAAAAGTGTATAAATAGATTTGGTAATGTAAATTTGTACTCAAGTATAATATGAGATATCTTGGAGTAGTGTGTTTGTAATTTTGACAATGAATATTAAGTTAATTAAATGATGATAAGACCTTATATGAAACTCTTGACGTAGATTTAATATTAATTCGATTAATATTTGTTGTTATAATATTCAAGAGATCATAAATTTAAGTATAAATATTTCAAATGAAAGAATTTATTGAGCGAGTTAGGTAGTAAAAGGAAATATTATTCTTAGAGAATTTAAGTTCGAGTAATTACTTTTACAGTGTGTAGAGGTGAGCAAAACTCAACTCGATTCGAAAATTTGATTTTTTCGACTCGACTCGAAAAATTTTCAAGTTCAAGTCGAGTTATAAAATACAACTTGAATAACTCAAAATTTTTAATAATTAGTTGATTGATTTTTAAATTTAAGGCAAGTCCCTCGACTCTGTATAATATATGTATATCACACATGAAAAGATATGAAGAAATATATACATATAGTTATAAAAATCATTTAAATTAGAATAAAAAAATATAATAATATTATAAATATTAACAATTAAATTTAAATAAAAACTCTACTCGACTCAAAAAAGTTCAAATCAAATTTAATTATAAAATAAGACTCGTTAAATTGAATAACTGAAATTTTTTTGACTTGAAGTGATCGAATGCTCACACCGGTGTGTATGAATATTGTCTATAAACTAAAATAAATTCTAAACAAATATAACATTTTAATCATAAAAAAATATTATTGATTGATTTATTATAATTTTTATCTTTAAAATTTATGTCTTAAATGCAAAATTGGGATTGTTGTGGATTAAATGAATTTTAACTATTTTATGTTTAGAAGAAGGGCTATTTGCAAATTAGTTGATGAAAATAAATAAATATAATTTTTGGAAAAACAACACAAAAGAGTCAAGGCCTAGAAGGAGCAAGACTAAGATGCAAATCCAAGCTCAATGAATCATCAAAACCATCTCCTTTGGTAAACCTACTCAACGAGGGTCCATCAAAGGTCCGACCATGGTTGGCCCTACCTTGCATCATTTGTGGGCAAACGTTCAGCCCCGAACAACCACCACCGCCATAAGGTACACCGGCTTGCCCCCTTCCACCAGCGTCACCACCACCGCCAGTTGGAATCAAACAACCATGTGAGTAGTTGAAAGGCGGTGGCCCTCCACGTGGTAAGTAAACCCACGATGGCCCCGTTGCAGTCGGCACCACAAGCGGTGTGGCCGACGCTAACAGATGCGCCGGAGGAGCGAAAGCAGAAATCATGGGATTCCTAGCGAACGAAACGGTTGCCGCCGCGCTTCGAGTGGCTTGCATCTGAGCACGCTTCAGCTGTTGCCTTTCCTTTTTATGAGCATTTTGGTGACCCCCAAGGGCCTGAGAGTTAGCGAACTCACGGCAACAATACTGGCACTCGTATTTACGTTCACCTGAAGGAGCAGGAAAACCACTAGGCTCTTCCGGGGACGTCCCTGACGGTGGAACTTTGACCGTGTTGATACTAGAGATGCTGGATTCCGAACCATCATCGTCCTCCGAGACGTTGAAGCCGAAGAGCTTTAAACGTGTAGCGGCGGGCGTGGTGGTTCTTGTATTATCCCGGTACTCTAGCTCCGCCATGTTATAAAGCAAGAGAGTGAGATGCAGAAAGTAAAAAGATAAAAAGAAGAAAGTATAAGGTGATGTAGTGTATGAGAAGAGATGCTTGTGTGGGGTGTATATATACATAGAGACAAGATGAAAATAAAGAAAGTGGTTTGTAAAATGTGCACAGTGGACTCAGAGAGAGAGAGAGAGAGAGAGAGAGTTCAGATATCCCAACGAGGATATCAAGGGGGAACATAGCTCCAAGCCAATAACACTTGGGGACCCAAGGGGATTGCATTTTGTCTCCCGTTATACCTATTCATCTGTTAACACTTGAATTAAATGAGTATGACTCGAGTTTGAACTCTACTTGAGTTCTTAACGAGTTAAAATAAGATACTTGAAATCTTACTCGAAAAATAATATATTATTTTTTATTTTTAAATTAAATTATTAATAATGATAATATTTATATTTTTTAAAATATAACTTGACTTCAAGGTTTTGCGAGCTCGAGTCAAGCTTCAATTTTGATTTCAAGTACGACTCAAACTTGATAATTTTAAGATTGCGAGTTTTCTAATCGAGTCCAGCTTAGCAATACTTAATCTTGACTTGACTCATTTACAATCCTAATTGAGTTTGAACTTAGGATAAAAAAATTGATTCGAAATAATATTATAATTATTCATTATATATTTTATGAATAATTGTAATAATCTCTCTCATTATGATTTTTTTTAATTAGATCTTTATTTTATCTAATAAAAAATAAAAATCAAATTTCGGATCGCATAAAATTCTCTTAAACCCGTATTAAATCGAATACGAATGAAAATATTTGATTTTCAAATCAGATTTAAATGAATACAAAATCTAATCCGACTTGTGATCCCTAATCGTAACCAAAATTTATTGAAACATAATTAAATGGTATTGACTTTGTCATTGCACTTGCTAATGTTTTGTATAAAGACTGAAATGATCGAGTTGGAGCACAAGGAAATGAAAGCATTTGACAAAACCGGTATATCTCAAATTATTATTTGTTTTGCTTTTAAATTTGTTTTTGTTGGAAATATGACGCAATGTTGTTGGGAAACAGACAAGAAACTGATGTGACATAAACCACTTCAAGGGCTTCTTAAGTTGCAATGGACGCTGTCGCTGAGAAGCTAACAAAGATGTTTGTAAACATTGGTTTTGGTTGGGTTAATGTCATCGTTTTGAGCATTCAGTTTTTAAACAACAAATTGCTAGGATGCATACTAAAAAGATGAAAAATATAATTAAAACTAATTATTATAAAATATAAAAAATAATAATAATTAAAATATGTCATACGAAATTCATGAATAATAAAATTAAAATTAAAATAAATATAAACACCAATAACACACAATGATGCTCGATGCTTCTCTCTGATTAAAAAAAATCTTTATTTAAATAAAGAATGAATTGTAAATTTGGTAACTAAATTTTACTCACTCTTATTTCATTCATTGTACTTTAAATCTTTTCAATTTCCTCACTGAACTTAATATATTGAGTTTTTTAATCACTCAGTTATTTTCTTACTAACGACGATATAAATGAATTGTTAATAGATGTAAAACGATACCATTTTGGTGAAAGTTTTGTTTTTCAGAACGGCATCGTTTTAACGCATTAACTATTTAACGGAGAAGTGATAAAAAATCCAATATATAAAATTCACTAAAAAATTAAAAATGTATAAAATTAAGTGCGCAAAATAGAAGATATAATAAAATTTAGTGATGAAATTTGTAATTTATTCTTAAAAAAAAAACTCCGCATTCCACTTCACTTGACTTGGGCTCAATCTCAGGAGCCGACAGCCGCACCCACTCCCACTTTAGCCTCATCTCTTTCCTCAAAGTCAAACCATAAACATTTATTTGTTAAAAAAAGAAATTATAAAATACATAAAATTAATCTAATTTGAACATTTAAACATTTTCGAGTCTTATCAACTCATACAATTATAATAAAAAATATAACTAAATTAAGATTCTAAAGAAAAAAGTGAAAATAAAGTAGTAATTAAGATTGATTAAGTAGGATACTCTTCAAATATAATTGATTTTCTTTTTTTTTCTTTCAATGACGGTGGTATATATATATACGATTTCATAAATATCCTCATGGCGGAACGAGGATTAGATATAAAGAAGGTCGAAATATTAATTTTTTTTAAGAAGAATACAATAATTTACTAGATATTTAACAGTACAATTTAGAAAATAATGTCTAATTTGTATAATAATTAAATTTATAATGACTTAAATTGTTATTAGATAAAAAATTTAAGAACATTGAATTATCATTTTTTTTGTATAACCACTGGTTTCCAATCTATTGGTCGACTAATTCGGATCAGGTACTGCAGAGGCGAGGGCGATCCTCTCAACCCAGTTTGCTCCATTTTCAATCGCCAAGATTCGGACTCCTGCCTTGCTTAAAGGATCTAGTGCCTCATCCTGTTAGATTAACCGGTTGTTGGTATTGGATTATTATTCTTTAATTTGTCCCCTACTTGATTAAATATCTAATAAATTACTATATTTATTAACTTAAATACTTAATTTTACCTTAACCAAAGTACTATTTAATTAAAATCTATCGAACATAAAATAATTTTACATGGGCAGGAAGCATCTGCCTCGTTTACATTGTATATATATAATTTAGAGTGTAAATAGCGTGTAGAGATTTGTAGATACCGGCATGAAAATGCATGAATGTTGAGGTTTTTACATATAAGGGGTCCCTGCCTTTACGTGTTGAAGATGAATAATTGCTTAGGATGTTTGCGTGATTGACGTTAAAATTATACATATACTCCTATATAATATTTTCTCCTGGTTTGCCCAAGATCTCCCCGAATCTTACTAACTATGACAGAGGGAAAGAGGGAGAGTTTAGGGTTTTCATTCTAAATTCTAATCTCCTCCTTCCACCTTTTCAAATGAGAATCAATGATTAATACGTGCGTGAAACTCCAAATATGATGACCTACCTTTGTCTCCCATTTCTCATCTGTGTTTCTATTCAATATTTTATATATGAACCCTAATATTCCATTCAAATACATTATATATACATACATACATACATATAAGAAGGCTTGACTTCCTTTTTAAGTAAAGTCTAATAGATTCTTTCTTCCCCTTTCAAACGACAATTTTCTTGTAGATTCCAATAAGCAGCAGGTAAGAGATGGGATGGCTGTGATGACCCTTTCATGTGGGACATGTGTCTTATTTTATAGGAAACCCTGAAGTTATCATGCACATAGATTTAGGTCTTGGATTGGATCTCCATCAGTTTCGAAATAAAGAAACAAAAACCCTAGCCCTCGTTAAACCTAACCACCTTTCCCATCTTCTTGCTTTATTATGAGGATCCAATGATTTAACTTTTTTTTTCTCCCCCCTCATGTGGGTCTTTCCTTCTCACTGCCGCTATCACCCGCCTGTATATGGGTGCAATAGATTTGGTCTCGTCAGGGACAGATAATTTTATGTTAGAAAATGAACTTATAAAATTTAGGGGTGAAGATAGATTATCGATAAAAAATAAAAAAAAAATTAAAAATTAAAAATTAAATTAAATTATATGAAAATTTAAAATTTTCAAAAAGTCGATCGTACGTCAACCTTCTCGATCCATCCCTGAGTCTCACTCGTAATAAATGTGAGTGGTCATAGTCATAAAGGTTAAAGAGTTCACATAGGGTTGTTGGGGACCAGTGTTACCCAAGTAAAGTTGTGTGCTGGTTCCTTGGCTTCACTTGGGATTCTTGAATTGTCTTCATTTAATAAGGGTGTTGAGAGAGTGACGGTATAGCTTTCATTGAATTGCACTCGCAGTTGTTCATGATTTTATGGGATGAAACTAGAACTATAAGTGCAAATTAAATAGTCTGAAATCTTCCTGTTTTCCCAACATGTTTAATTGGATAGGACCCGTACCAAACTCTAACGTGAAGTAGTTTAGGTATACATATAGTGGAGAGATGAATTTGATACATAAAATGTAGAGGAGACTGTACATACAAATTATATGTTGAATATGAGATTAATAAATTTAAAACAAAATAAAAAAATATTACTAAAATTAAATTGCATTCTCTAGACAATTTCTTAATTACAAATAATATTTTTAGTGAGTCACGAGTGTCTTGTTTTAAGATTGTGAAAACTTGATCTTAAAAATGAGTTTGATGAGTTATATTTTTTTCTATTTGTTTGAGAATCAATCTTAAGGTCGTCTAACGCTTCTCTATCCATCCCTTATGGTTGAATACAAGAGGCAAAGACACAAGGTTTTCTCCACTAATGAAGGATAATAAAACATGTGAGGTTGCATCGATATTCAATTGGTGCATGTTGGGGGACCACATGAACGACAACACAACCTAGCTCTCTAGTTCCCACCTTGAGATTAGGGGAGAACTTTTAAGTAAAAGGGGGATGTTGAAACAATTGTCCAATCAAACATTCACAATCCCCATTGATTAATAAACAACTGTCATCTTAACTAGGGTGTGGTGTCATTGTTGTAATGGCTTCCACCATCTTCATATTAAAAAAAGACAAAACTTGCAAGGAGCCTCAATCAATCATGCTTTTATTGTTTTTCTTTGTTGTTGATTGAAAGGATCCCTATATCTAAGATTGCCCGAATCAACAAATGTGCCCCACCTTACTTTGTGCTAATCAATGGAAATTAACCAATTGAAATAATATAATTCTTTTTATTAGACGAGTGATAATAATATAGTATATTATTATAATTTTTCTTGATCATTTATAATATATACACACTTTATAAATGGAGTTCAGATCCAAAAATTCTAAAAATAATAATATTTTCTTTAATAATCGAGACTACTCGATGGACCTGAAATAATATAACCCTAGTAGTGAAAACAAAAGATTATTTGAGGCATGATCCTCTATCATCATTTTATATCAACTCCACTAACTTTCTCAATCTTCTTTTGTTTCTTTTTGCCACAATTACTTTTGGAATGATCCAAAAAAAGGAGAGATATCCCTAAAAGAATGACTTAGTTTTCAAGGTGAAACCCCTTTTTATGGATATGTTTAAAGAACTTTAAATTTTAAAAAGTTTAAGATAAGATATAAAATAGGTTATTGAATAATGTTCAAATGACTTTTTCGTAGATTAACTTTAAAAAATTATAAAATAATTATTTGATTTATTAAACTATTATAAAATAATCATCAAATTTTATTGAACTAATTCTAATTAAAAATTAAATTTTATCGAATTTGGTCAACATTATTATTAAATTTATAAAATTTTTATACTTATTATAACATCGAAATAATTATTTTATATTGACTCAATAAATTTAATAATATTTTTTAAAAAAATCAGCGACCAAAATAATTATTCGAACATAATTTAAAAGCCTATGATATATTTTATAGAAAAATAAAACCGCTCCATGGATTCCAAGTGACACTGCCTACTTGACTTTTGAAACATAAATAGGTGGGTGAAGTTGGGTGGAGTTAGCTTTGAGTTATATGATGAAGTGACCTTATCTCTCTTCCCATCCCTCCTTATATAATTCGACTATCATTTTAAATATTCATTTATATAGATAAATATTATTCGAAAAAGTTTTATAATCTTAATTTTACTGGCTCTGTTTTTTTATTAGAGTTTTATTAAAAAAATTATTCGAATTGAATCATGCTTCTAACTTTAGTTGTTGATTAAAAGTAAAAAAAAAAAATTAATTTGAATAGATTTCTATTAAACATATTTATTTATAGTCAAGTAATTATATATATATATATATATATTAGGGGTTAAGATTAAAAATAAAATCAATTATGCAAATCCTCTTGTATTCTTATTTTTTAACATTAATATTAATTCTTCGCTTTTGCCTGTAATTTTTTCTGTTAAGAAAATTTTACTTAAATATTCAGTATCTCCTTTATCATACAATCACTATATTTATGGTTATCTTATAACAACTACAATTCAATTAGCAAACCACATAATCATATATTATCTAAAGCATTAGAAAAGCAGTCAATTTGCAATTTAAACTTAAACAATATATAGTTGTGAGTAGTAAGTAGCACAATGGAAGGTCTCCCGTGAAAGGATTATTGGGAGAGATGAGGGAAGGGGGACTTTGGGTCAACCAATGAGACGAAACAAATGTGCAATTGTGTTGCTGATTAAGTGAGAGATACTTGGACTATTAATCAGGGATAGATTCTGGTTCTTATGTTAGTTGGAGTGGGGACATGTGCACATGCTCGTTTATGACAAAAACATTTTATGTTTGGAGTTTTCATTTGTTTTTTTCTCTTTTGATGAAATGAAATTATATTTCTTTGGATTCTAGAATGGCAGCTCTTTCATGGCTTTACATGTATATATCCTAGCTCGTCACTGTAGGGCTCCAACATTATAAAGCTCCTTCAAGGTATGCCTCTTAACATTATTGTTTCGTATTATAGGGATCCATTATCGTAGGAGTACATCAACAGAGTTATATATGGATCTGATAGTTAATAGATGAAATTATAATTAATAAAACTTGAATCATTCGATCATTTTACAGTTTGATAAATAGACCAAATATTTGATATGCAACATAAATATAAAAGAGAGTTGATCATCACATGCGAAGGTGGATTGAAAATTTTAAGACTTGGTAAAAGTAATAAAAGTTAACCTATTGTTTGGGATCACTACTTCTTTATATAGATCGAATATTAAGTCAATTTTTTAAGTATTTATAATTTTGTCTCTCATCTAAATATAAATATAATTTATGATATCTACACTTTAATTTCATGATAATTGAATACCTATTACAGATGTAATATAAATAGTCATTGATTTTATGTCATATTTTATTATAGCATTGTACATTACACATATGAACCTATTATCAACGGAATTTGCTTAATCTAAGGGGCCGTTTGATAAAATAAAATGATTAAGCGTTGAATGATTCAATCGCTTGAATGATTCAAAGGCTTTGTATGAACTGGCTCTGAATGTGACATGCTGTTTGATAATGGTTCTGAATGTTCAATCTGAATTATGGATAATTTCATTTTTACCTTCATAATGATTTATTATATTATAAGATATGATTGTTTAATAAGACAACATGTGAAAAAATAGGTATTATGGTAAAATATCGGGTGCTTAATGATTCAGAATGTACTTTAATGCTGAATAATTCAGTAGTGTTTTGCTGTTTCATTCAGCATAGTCTTCATTCAGAGGTGAGAATCAAACACGCTGAATGCTGAACGGTTCAGCATTCAACAGTAAACAAACAGCCCCTAAGTTCGATGTGTTTTTATTTTAAAGAGAAAAACCTTCACTTATGGAAGAATTCAGCATAGAGCAAGGGGACTCTGTCTCGTTATAAAATACAAGTGGGTTTTGATTCAAACCCAGGTTAAGACAACTTTGTTTAGGATTAAAATTAGCCATTTATTTTTATTATTACTATTTGTTGAAATATTATTATTGTTAAACAAATATTTTAATATTAATCGAGAAAATAAATTGAATAATTATTGTATTATTAAAAAATTATTATCTTAAAAATAAATTTATCTTTAACTAGTGAAATTATAAAATAATACTATATATGTATATATACTGAATTAATGAAAACAATATAATCATTTATACTAACTAAACATGATTTAAAGTAAAAATTATATGAATAGTCTAGGATGATTACAAAATGATATTTTTTAGAACTTTCTTTATTAATTGATAATGTGCATACATCCTGCAAACGTAACTACTTAAATCAAAATTTCAAGGAAAAACAAAATTCTCTTCCGTCAATGAAATTATTTAATGAATAACTCATGATTGGGTCCATTAGGCTTCTACCAACCCAGAGAGAAAACATGTTTTGAAATCCACCGGCCCATCAATCTTCTACCGAATCCTAGAGAAAAACACTATTTTGATTAAGATTCTGAGTTTAAGAATTTATTAAGTGATTTTAATGCTAAAAGAGAATTATATTTTTTAATCACTCTGAACTATTATAAAATAATTTTAAAACTTTAAAATACAAAATAATTAAATAATTTGATGGAATTAATCACTAAAGTATTAAAATAAATAAACAGAATACTTATAGTTCACACAAATATATCGAATGGGCTTTCATGCAGACCGAGTAGCTCGGTCCTCAAACATTTATATATAATTTACAAGTCGATTTAAGGACATGCTTCATGTTTGTACATTATAGAATAATTATAAGAAATTAATCATTGTAGTAATAATTACATTCTCTTATAATTATTAAACACATCTCACTAATTAAAACAAGAAAAATGAATATATAAATAAAAGTTTAAAGATTGCCATGACTAAAAATTAGAATAAATAACCAAATATTCCAATTACATCAATTTTACAAAATTCACTAATTATAATAATTATTTTTTAATAGTTTAGAATGATTACAAGATAATAAATGTTCATAATTTTTTTAAAAACCATTAACAACACACACATCCTGCAGATACAACTGTTCGAACCCAATACCTTAAAGAAAAACAACATTCTCTTCAACCACTGAGACTGTTCGATAATTCATCACAATAATTACTTAAAACATATAGTAATATGCATATTTATAAATAATTGTATTCAAATCAAACTATCAAATGATTAAAAGCATGCTCTAAGGCGTGGAAGCTGTTTCATTAATTCTATTATTGCATACTTAAAATTTACCAATTATATTCAATTATAAATGGTAAATAAATAACTGTCATCTTATAAATAAATTTATTTTTTAAGAATGCCCTAATAATATGATTCACTTACCATATATGCATTTTAAAAATAAACCTACGTTGAATTTTAGTAAATTTAACCGTCAAAAAATGTCCTTTAATGTTGATTCAATTAATTTGAGGAAACATGGAGTTAAATTGGCAGCCTCTGAATCAAATATGGAAATGAGCGTCCTTGAAAATCCAGCAAATTGCCTTTAAACAGCTTCCCATTCAATGAATACAATGAATCAAGCCAACTGAGTCGACTCACTAATTGCTCAACTCATCTCCCTCCCTTTTATGCGAGTTATTTCATTATCCCTTGTCTAAGAAGTACCGAATGTGTTTTGGTTTTCTTTATTATGGTTTTTCGATCAATACAATAGTTTCCCAATGACATTGTTCTGTCAAAATTTTGATTCATCCTATGTGTTTCTTTTTGGCATCTCTCGTCCTCAAACAAAATAACTGAGTTTCGAACCGAGTTCCATGGTAAACAAAACATGAAGGGTAAACGCGACAATCCATTAGCGTCATGTCCGAAGCTCTTTAACGTACAATTTCACTTCTTCGGTGTTCTCTCCTGTGTCGTCCTCTTTGTTTGCGGGTTATCTTTCGGAGTCATACTCAGTTTCCATCTAAAAAACTTTTCTTTCGATCTACACATCACGCAATCGCCTCTCGGTCCGCCGCCTCAGCGACCAGTCAATTCTAGTGATCGTATCGGTCGTGTTGGACTGACGGAATTTCTCGAGCCGCCGAGTTTGATGCATGACATGGATGACAAAGAGCTTCTATGGAGGGCTTCTATGAGTCCCCGAATTGCTGAGTACCCGTTCAACCGAGTCCCTAAAGTTGCATTTTTGTTCTTGACGAAAGGGCCTGTTTTATTGGCTCCATTGTGGGAGGTGTTCTTCAAAGGGAACCAAGGGCTGTACTCAATCTATGTGCACTCCGATCCATCTTTCAACACATCGGAGCCCGATGGCTCGGTGTTCTACGGCAGAAGAATTCCCAGCAAGGTCAGCTTTTCAAACCACTTCTATTTTATGTTCACAATTTGTCGATTCTTTTCTACAATATCTTACATACATGATCAAATGAATGCACTAAAAAATGTTACAATTATGTTCCGATTGAGTATACGATTACCATATTTTCATCTGAATTATCTTAAATCTTTATGTTAATTAATTACATAAAAGTTAGTAAATAATAATAGCAAACCAAACTTTGGGATTTTGATCTTGTTTATCCTTCGTATATTAATTTTGTTGAGCAAGACATTTGGCTGGTTGGCCATGAGTTTTAAAATCACTGGGAGTGCTCTTCTTCATGCCCCTAAAGTCTCTATTCCCTTCCTCTTTAGGTAAGATTATGATTAGATTTAAAATTTGTCAAAAATGTTTTTATTAATCAGGGTAAATTTTAAATTTTCTCACTCCTAATTTGATCATTAAAATTTAAAAGTTTTCAATTTGCTCATTAAACTTTTTATTTTTTCCTATTTTAATCACTCGGGTGTTGAATTGTAAATAAAAAAGTGACATGGCAGCCACATGTGCTGATACGGACTACTTTTTCTAGACATGAAGTTCATGTGTCATCCACATCATTTTTCCTTCCTTTCTTTTTTGATTTTATCTTCCTCAGATGATAAAGGTTTTATAGTTTCATCTTGTGTCACGTCGATACTACAATTATCATTTTTCGACATCTTTTTTGACTACTCAAGTTATCTACAAACTTGTCTAATTGTTTCCTATCACTAGTTTAGATTTTACCCAAGTCATTTTAAAGCTCAATCCTAAACCCAAAACTCATAAAACCTTAGAATATTGTAATCTATAATACCAACTAGTCGATCAACGTAGAATCAAAACATATAACTCGTTTCGTCCTTCTCCACCTCCCACTATTAGGATTTGGAAGAAGATGCTTCATCATCGAGAAATCAAAGGGAATTTGAAACTATGATTTTTTTCACACAAAAAATGAATTTTTTTCACACAAAAAATGAATTTTTTTGGGTCATTTCATAATTTTAAAGGAAAATATACGGTCATAACGTCGTTAAGCATTTAACAGTTGAGTGAAAAAATAAGAGTAAATAAAAATTTTAATGAATAAATTAAAAGAGTGGGAAAAAATAAGGTCATGAAATTTATAATTTACCCTTTAATTAGGACATGAATACCAGAGTTTATTTGTTGTGTATGAATCTATTGTAAAAAAAAGTTGAATTAACATGTTCTATTGAATGCACTATGGCCGGCATTGATTTCTTGGGACATAGAATTCACAATTTGTACTAGATTTTGGCTCTATTTATGGAAGCTGCCACCATACAAACCACAAAGTTGCATCATGGTAAATATGTTGTATGTGTATTTTTCAATTTACAAGTATGGAATCAGTGATCGAATTAACTAAATTGGTGACTTTTTATTTAACTATTAATACGTTAATGATTAAATAAAAAAATTGTTTATATTTTTCTTATCAATTTTTAATTTGGTTATATATCCAGCAGGAAGTTGAATGGGGAAAAGTGAACATGATAGAAGCCGAGCGTCGCCTTCTAGCGAACGCACTATTAGATTTATCGAACCAAAGATTTGTTCTTCTCTCGGAATCATGCGTTCCGCTCTTCAACTTCTCCACCATCTACTCTTACCTCATCAACTCTTCCCACACTTTCGTCGAGTCCTACGACTTAGCCGGCCCTGTCGGCCGCGGTCGATACAGCCAAAAAATGAGCCCTCAGATCACAATCGACCAATGGAGAAAAGGAGCACAATGGTTCGAAATTGACCGAGATCTTGCCATCGAAGTTGTTTCGGACCAAACGTATTTCCCGGTGTTCCAACAGCATTGCATGGACGGTTGCTATGCCGACGAACATTATCTTCCCACATTTGTGGCCATGAAGTTTGGGGAGAAGAACTCGAACCGGAGTTTGACGTGGGTCGATTGGTCCAAAGGAGGGCCTCATCCGACCAGGTTCTTGAGGACGGGGGTAACTATTGAGTTTTTGGAGAAATTGAGGAACGGAAGCCAATGCCAGTACAACGGGAAAAACACAAATATCTGTCACTTGTTTGCCAGAAAGTTCATGCCCGATGCCCTGTACAGGTTGTTAAAGTTTGCACCAATTGTCATGCAATTCCATTAAGAAATACCATTTTTTTGAAAGGATTTTTTTAATTATTCGAGGTTTAATTAAGGGTAAACTATAAAAAAGTGATCCGATTATTAGCACGTTTCTCTTATGGTTATTTGATTATCAAAAATTATAAAATAATAATTTTATTTATCGGTTTTATTTTTATTTTATCATTAGTTGTTAACTTAGTAAAAAAAATTAACGTGACAGTTTATAAATTTGACATAATAATTAATTTAGTCTTTAACACTCATTCATTGTGTTTGTTAGATCCTCATAGTCATTGTAACAATCGAACATTCGATCGAATAGGATACGCTACATTCAATTTTCGAAACAGTGTCACAACTAATTTAATCACAATTTCAATCACGAATAATAATATTTTATCAACGAGGATTGTTTTGCAAACAATTTTAAAGTTGAAATGACATTTGGGTAAAATTATTCAAGCATTTAAAACATTAGTGGAATTCAATAGGGGTACCAGTACTGGTATGCTTATTGATACTCTTACTTTGATATTGAAATCTTGGAAATATATCGATACTATTTTTAGTTTCAATGTTTGGACAATCTTAAAAAAAATTATAGCATCGATACCTTATACATGATTTACTATTCCATTGCTTTTACTGTATTATCAACTTTTCAAATTCCACAAAAAATACCATATTAACCTACGAACAATCCATGCAAGTTTCATTTCATCATATCAATATGTTAATCAAGTTTTCATGTCAATTAGATTATCATGTTAGAATTTCATGCATTGTACATGCCAACTTGAGATGCTCTGGTTAACGAGCATAGATCATCTATGTACATGCCACTATAATATTGGATATATAGAAAGATATACTTTATGGATCATTAGTGACTCGTTATGCATGTAATAGCTTCTTGAACGATATTTCTTCAACATCATGGTCGTCGTTTCCTCTATTGCTGGTAGCTGTGAATTTTGATGAAGATATAGACTAAATTGAAGATAAGGTAAATTTTCGAGTTCAAATTATGAAGTTTAAGAAAATTAAAGACTAATGACATAGTTTCACCATTTCTTTGACTTGCAAATAAGATGGCAGAAGATAATGTTAGTTGTCGAACATTAAACAAACATATTCGCGAATATTAAATGATTATATTTGTGAATGTCAAATAAATATATTTAAGAATGTTAAACGAATGAACACAAACACCTTAAAAAATAAACAAACAAATACGAACATAATATTGAAAATTTAAATGAACAAAAATCGAATATGAACACCTTTAAAAATAAACAAACAAACACAAATATAATTTTATTCGTTCAAGTTAAATTCATTCACACCCCGTGGCGGATGCAAGGCTTGTTCATGGTGGACATAGAATTCGAATTTCTTTATATTAGTTGTTTACTTTATTACTGATACCACTCTAAAATTTTATTTATGTCTATTTCATACGAAATTTTTTTATTATTAATATATATGTGCTCACTCAAAACCATATTCCTAAATCCGTCATTGGTTACTTCCTTAAATATAAGCGGAAAAAAGATACAGCAATAGTGACAATTCAATGAGCAACAACTTTGACAACACGGCGAATGAAGCGAACTTGTGCATATGAGTTATGTGTGAAACAATCTAATGTATTGCTTCTTCATTCATACTTGCGCATGTTAGTGTTTCTACAACAAGTAAAGAGCGAAACCTTTAACAAAGGTTTCATAGAAACCATTATATTTAAATTCAGACGCAATAAGTACGAACTAAACTACTTCAATAGTGGAAATATTATTGTTATTCCTTAAGATATCATATTAAATACTATGTATGTAGGGGGTGTACGAGCGTTCAATATCAAATGGTTGAGAATTTTTAAATATATATTACCTTATATTCAAGGGCAGAACCAGAAATTTATTAAGGCGGAGTTAAAGTATCTTTTATTTTTCATAAATACAATTTTCTTTAATTGAGAAGGATATCTAAATATAGTTTTTTATTAAAAACAAATTTAATCTTTAATTGCGTAATTATTTTATCTAAAAATTATATAAATATATATAAAAAAAGATATGGATACATTATAATAATATTCTTTTATCATTTGAAAAAGTGGTATTTAATATTTTTTTAATTGAGTTAGTACTCAACCATTTATTACACTAAATAAAAAATTTCAATGTATAGTGTGAATATTTTTAACTAAAAACATTATTAGATTTAGTTGCGTTTAAATAATAAGGAAAATATAAAAAGAAATTTATAAACTTTTCCGTAAAAAATATAAAACATTTGCAAAATCGTTTTCATTTTTTCCCCATATGGAATACTATATAATTACAAATACAACACATGGTAAATATATTATTTTAAATTTTCTTAATCATGGTATAATTTTAAAAGATGCATTTACCATGCATCACATCACATGGGTTTAAAGATCAGGTTAAGATTTTTTGGTCAACACTATTTGATTAATTGCATAAATAAATAAATAAAATGACATGTGCAAAAAATTAAATAAAACAAAATAACCTATACCATGTTTCTTTGATAAATATCTCTCTCTTATCATATTAAGCAATCTCCTAAAAATTCTATATTTATGGAAAAAAGAATAAAATAATTTGATTTCTTACCTACTCTTTATTCTCTTACAAAATTGCTTTTTAATTTATTAAGCGCTAATTATTTTTGTGAATTATATCTACGTGAGGAGCCATCATAAGTAGGGATCGCAATGGGTCGGGTCGGGTCGGGTTTTTGGGCCACTCGACCTGAGAAGAAAGGGTTCTCCACCCGTGACCCGACCCGATCTGACAAAATTAATGTTTCACACCGACCCGACCCGACCCATATGACTTAGAAAACCCGACCTGACCTGACCCGAAATAAAAAAAAATTTAATTCAAAAAACAGTGACTTAATTAAAAAAATATATATGGTTCTCCACCCGTGACCCGACCCGATCTGACAAAATTAATGTTTCACCCGACCCGACCCGACCCGAATATATGACTTAGAAACCCGACCTGACCTGACCCGAAATAAAAAAAAATTTAATTCAATAAAAACAGTGACTTAATTAAAAAAATATATATATGGAGGGATATTATTGTAATTATCCCTAAATATATAAGATAAAATTATATATATTTTCGGGTCGGGTCGGGTCGGGTTTTTTACCCTAAACCCGACCCAACCCAACCCGAACAGTGCATTTAAAAAAACCCGACCCGACCCGACCCGAACCCGATTTTTTTTTTTAAAAAAATCTGACCCGATCGGGTCGAGTCGGGTCGGAACCCGTCGGATTCGGGTTGAGTTGCCATCCCTACGCGTACCAACCAAAAACCGCATTTCCGATTTTGCACAAAGAATTAATGAAAAGAAGGTTGTTAAACTTCAGCCCTTATATTTTATGAAAAATTTTAAAAAATAATTTGTCAGTAATACTATTAAACCATGACGTTAAACTGTTATTTTATGCTAAACATAAATTATTAGTGTTATTAATTTTTTTTCTAGTTCTATATATATTAATTATTGAACTAATGATTTTCTCTTTAGGGATTTAACGTCAATATTTAACAGTATAACTAATAAATGAACTAATTTTAAATAAATGAACTAATTTTAAAAATGGATATCCCTTGTTCCCATATGTAATGAGATAAGGGAGATGTAAGATAGTAGGCTGCCCCCAACATTAGGTTGAGAGCAGCTTCCGTAGGAGACCTCCGAATTATAAAAATGCCCTCCATGAGACTTGATCTCACGACCTCAAAGTTAAGAACATTGTGCTCTACCAACTGAGCTAGATGATCATTTCAATTTTCAAATGAACTAATTTTAAAGTTTTCATAAAATATGATGACAAATATTTGATAAATTAAAGTAAAGAGTCTAGTTATCTAATTTTCATAAAATGGGGGGATGAATTCACAATTATATCAAACAAAAATATAATTCTTATTGCGTCTTCTGCCCAGGCCCATCCTTTTTATTTAAAGACCGTCTCTTTTCCTTCCCATATTCATTGAGAACTTTCAAACATCCTTAATTTTTTTTTAATTCAGTGGAATTGACCATTTTACCCTTTACCTTCTCAATTAGATCTGTCCATTTCCCTTCCCTCCTATCATTTTTCTTTGATCTGCAAAGGAAAATAGGATCGCTTACTTCCAATTCTCAGTAAAGAAAAAGAAATCCAAAGGGAAAAAAATATATAGTTATGTTTGGGACAGGATTGGGGTTCAGGAGAGTCCGTGGAGAAGACCGGTTTTACAACCCGGCCAAGGCGAGAAGGTCGTTTGAGAACCAGCAAACTGATCAACTACGGAGGGCTCAAAGCGATGTTACGGTCACCCAATCGAATGTGGACCGGGAGACGGAGAAAGTCGTTGCTTCGACTGACCATAATAAACCGGTTTTGGTTCCCGTTTCAGAACCGGTCGTCTCTCCTTTGAGTAATTTGGAGCGGTTTTTGGACTCGGTCATGCCTTCCGTCCCCGCACTTTATCTCTCTAAGGTTTATTCAATCTCAAAATGATAAGATCCTTTTGTTAATTTTTAATTATTTTTTTCGTTTGTTCGGTTTAAGCTAGTTTCCGTTGTAGATTTTGAGTGTGTTCTAATTTGAAGTAAGATATATGTTGTTTTAATTTGACTGTTTATTGAGTAATGGAACTCAAAATCACTTGAAGACTGTGTAACTGTGTACATAAATCTATTTATGGTGCAATTTGCGATATTTTTTTGGAGATTGAGTATCTTATTTTTATTTTTTTCAAAAATGAGATTGATATTTGAAAATGGATGTGGCAGAGGACGATTAGAGAGTGGCGGACACGTGACGGAGAATTTCAGCCATATTTCATGTTAGGCGATTTATGGGAGACATTCAAAGAGTGGAGTGCTTATGGTGCTGGAGTCCCACTGATTTTGAATGATTGTGATTCTGTTGTTCAGTATTATGTACCTTATTTATCCGGTATTCAAATATATGTGGATTCCATGAAATTGCCTGCCAAGTCCAGGTAATTAATATATTGCTTGCATTGATTTATTTGGCGTTCACTTTAAACTTGTAGGATCTTAGTAGCTAGTTCTACATTGTTTGTTTACTTTCTGACTTTTGTTCTCTTTTGTTAGCTAGCTATGTGATGTTATTAACTTAATTTATGGTTTTATTCTGTCAATTTTTATTTAGTCCCACAGTTTCTGAGTGGTTCTTTATGCTTGAATGATTGTTATATTCCTATGTGGAGGGTTCTGCTTGCATTTAATTGAAATATCTCCTTTCTAATCTATTTATTAAAGCATGATTCTCTCCTTTGAATGTAATTAATAGCAATCTGTAACTGTTTGAGTTTGATTCTTATGGCCACAATGTCTCAAGTTTTATATGCTGCATGACATGGATTTAGTTGTTCTGTTGGTTCAAGTATTTTATCTGGTAAGGATAAAGGGGAATCTCTTTCACTTCTTTTATAGCATTAGCTTAGAGGTGAAAGCGGTAACAAGTGCGCCTATTGGCGCAAATAATAAAGTAAAAGTAAAATATCGTTCCCGTGAGGACTGAGGAGTATTGCCTAGTTCTTACTTAGTATTAGAAATGTCGGTCAAATTTATTTGAAGAGTCCAATTCTGTTTAAACTGAAAACTAGAAAACAAAGTGAAGTAAATTTTAACACTATCTTGTTGCAACAAAATTGACTATTTCAATAGCACAATAAGATATTTGAACCTAGAATTTCAACTCTTCTTTCTCACTTCATCGTCATCAATGAATGATCTCTCTAGATCACAACATAATTTGCTAATCTAGAGCACTAATTTTGATGTTGCTCGCTTGGATGGATGGATGGGCTCCTAATGCTTGATGAATTCCATCCTTGTGAACCCTTGTTTATGCTATATTTGGTTGAGTGGAGAATTCCCTTGGTCTTACCTTTGTTTACTCAAAGTACATTTTGTCTCAAGATCATGAGGAATAAGCTCAGCATTATCACTATTCAGCGTACAACTCATGACTGCCAAAGCAAGAAACGACAAAGGAGAAAAAAATGGAACTAAAAAGCAATAGAAAAAAAAATTGAATTAGAGTCAACTTGCTTAATCTAAATATTAGCATGTCTTGTTTCAAGTGATAAAATAGAAGTATCATTCCCAAGTGGAGTATTTTGCTTTGCTCACTAAGTACTAGGAATGTCACAAATGTCAACTCTATTCAAAGTATCCAATCGTCATTTAAATTCTAAAATAAAATTTTAACGAAGTAAGTTCAACACTGTCAAATTATAAAAGTACTAATGCATTTCATGAGCACAATAGAGAATTGAACATAGAATTACAACTCTTTTATCACTTCATCAAGATCAATGGCCACTCTCTATCATAACACCATAATTTGCTAATCTAGAGCAATAATTTGTCTGCAAGTATCTTTTGAAGTTTTGTAGATGTGTTAATCCCATACGACCCACACCCGTGACTATTGAATTAAGGATTAACGTTAGGATCAAGCTCTTGTTAGGCTATTCAAGGAAATTAGGTATATTCCTATCATAATTACCAATCAACTCTCTTCGTCTCATGCAATTGAATTAAACGAGGGTTATAGAATCAAAGGTTGCTTTTACTATCACCTTTTGAAGTTGTAAATATAAAATCAAATCAATCAATTGGTGATCAAGCGATTGAAGGCACTAAGGTTAGAATTGCATAAACAAATTAGGCATTTCTATAAAGATAATAAAACACAATCAAGAATTAATGAAGAGTTATTGCATTTCTAGATCAAGAAGTTTAGTTCTCTATTATATACAAAGTAAAGATCAAATTCATCGTTATGGTACAGTTGGAATCTAGGACCTAAATCAGAAAGCTTTAGAAGAAACTCTATCGAAGCCTCCTTGATCTCCTTTCTTAGATCTCCAAGGTTAACTGATATCCCTTTGAACTCGTAAGTCTTCTATGCTCTCAGAATAGGAAATAACTACCTTTAGTTTTTATTAACTAACTACTCCCCAGCTGCTACGCAGACACAATGGCTCTTCCGCGTGACCACTTCGCTTTGCTTTGCTCTCTTCAAACCCATCGGACACCTAAAACACATAAAAAAAAAAGAACCAGGATCAATTACTCATTATATTACTACTTAAAGCAACTAAAAATATATGAAATGCAGAATGAGAATCTTTAATTATTTTTATTTCTAAAATCAATCCAAAAAACTACTAAAACTCACATGCAGCTCAACTCATTTTAGTACCACACAGAGGACCATATAACTGTATTCTAGGGTTATCAGAAGCTAGGTTCTTGACTTGAGTCCTACCTGTCTTCCCTATCGCGAAATCCTTTGTGTTTTGTTCTAGTTCCTATTTAATGCAAAAGTGCTTGTGCTAAGCTAAATCTAACTTAGTCTTATGGTGACTTGAGTCCTACCTGTCTTCCCTATCGCAAAATCCTTTGTGTTATGTCCTAGTTAATATTTCATGCAAAAGTGCTTGTGCTAAATCTAACTTTCGGAGTCTTATGATGATAATTTTGAAGTGAATCTATTCTGTGTTAATTTTATAAGTGATCACCTGGAGTATTTCTTGTGGGAATACCAAGACAGTGATTTCTTTGTTTCCATTTTCTCACTAAGAAGGTAAACTTTCTGGCTGTATTTTTTTATTAACCCCCACCCCCACATTCTTTCCTTTGCCTCCGCGCATTATTATTTCTTGAGAAATATATTTGGTCTAAGCAAATGATTTTGATGTTGCTTCCATTTGTTTTTGACTCTGTAGCTTTTGTAGGAATTTGCATTAAGCGATATAATACAAAGTATGTTGTGTTATATGTAATTATGATTGATTCTCTTTATGATAGGCAACCAGGTCAGGATAGTGATAGTGACTTTAGGGACTCGAGCAGTGATGGTAGTAGTGATTGTGAACCTGAAAGAGGATCAAATGCTTTGAGAGAAACAAGAAATCTCCACATGGCAAGTGAGATATCTCGTAGGATGGATAGATTGTCCATGGGAGATCAGCAGATACTTCAAGAAGACTTATCTAGTGATGAGGGGGAATATGTCAATTCTCAAAGTTGTTTGATTTTTGAGTATTTTGAACGAAACCCTCCTTATAGCCGAGAACCTTTAGCTGACAAGGTTAATATGCAATATGCTCTTCTCTCCTCTCCTTTTTACAGCAAGTGGTCATTTAATGTGTGGATCAAGCTTTGCATTTTTTGGTCACTTCCTAAACTTAATATTCGGTAACAGATTGAAGATCTGGCCTTCCAGTTCCCTGAATTGAAGACACTAAAAAGCTGTGATTTACTATCTTCCAGCTGGCTTTCCGTTGCATGGTATTATTATTTATTTTCCTTAGACATTTGTTTCCAAACTTGTGTTTGACTACTTGACTGATAATATATACTGAAACTCTCTTAGGTATCCGATTTACAGAATACCTACTGGACCTACATTAAAAGATCTAGATGCTTGCTTTCTGACTTACCATTATCTTCATACACCCAGAGGAGGTAATATAGAATTTTATTTTAAATCTTATCATTTTCAATGTGTGTTTACTCGGAGTGATGCTAGGATTTTGTGTTAACTGATCTTTTCTGGCTGTCACTTGTAATTGTTAATCTTTTACATTTCTAACAACCTTTGTGAATTACTTTGTCAGATGGTGCTCGAGAGTCTTCCATATGGATCCATTATCTAATTGCTTGAATAATAATAAGATACTTTGAAAGTGTTGTAGTAGTCATTCTTTCTTCTTTACATCACTTTTCGTCAAAAGTTTTACCATGTTTGACTTCAAAGTAGTTACTGAAAATCTTGCTCTGTTTTACCAAAGTCCTACATTTAGTCCGTTGTTTTGGTGGGTAAAAATGTCTTTTACAGCAGCTTCTCGTACTTGATTGCATAACCTCATGTTTACAGACTTGCTTTTGTTCAGTAACAGTTTGTGTTTGCACGAGTGTTGGTAGCATATGTCTGTATTGGTAAAGATTTATCATCTGTTCCTTTTATGTAACTTGTCATATTTCAGGTGGAGAAAGTGCTCAGGCACCGATTGTGACATGCCCCAATTACATGGATGGTGTTCCAAAGATGTCATTGCCTGTCTTCGGTCTTGCATCATACAAGTTCAAGGGATCCTTGTGGATGCCTAATGGAACAACCGATTGTGCCTTGGCAAAAAACCTCTTTCAGGCTGCTGACAATTGGTTGAGACACCTTCATGTCAATCAGCCAGATTTCTCATTTTTCTGCAGCAGGTGATAGTCCGATATCTTTGTAATGGTAGTTCTATCACTCCAGAAGGGAAGTGCAATCATTACATGTCAAAATATTTCCTACAAACAAACTATATTTCCTCAGTATTGGAGGTCAAGGCCAAATGTTAAATTTGGGGTTGTAATAATTTATAAAAGAACAGAACTTGGGGGGGGGGGAAATGTCGTCCGACACGGAACCGTGCTGGATGGAAGGGAAGAAGTGAAGCATTTGCGATAAATAAAGGAATTGAATGGAGAAAAAATTAGACTCAGACGCTGATGTAGAGCCTGAGCTCAAGCCAGTGCGGAGGCGGTTTCCTTTCACTATCAGCATAGAATATATATTAGTTTCTTCTTCTTGCTTTTACTTTACCATGTTTTAATTTTAATTTATGGATAAGTTAAGAAAAACCAGGCCCTTTTTTCGTCCTGATGATAAAAAATGTAGGATTTCATGTTTTACTAGACATTATAGAGGGGATTTTGGTTTGGTTGCTTGCATAAGTGCGACCTTTGAGCTATCCCTTATATGTATTGTAATGCTAATAATGTTTATCAACATTTAATCATCTTTAATATATGTTTGGAGAGGATCGGTTTTTAATGAACGGATATCGTTCGGTGTTTCCAGTTCCTTGGCAATGATTAGCTTTGGTTCTACATTTTTATGGAAATGTAATCTATAGCATGAAGATATGATCTGCCATTGCCACTGAGTCATTATCATTTGCATGTTATTTCTTATATAAAAGTATTTTGTTTCTGAAATATTTGTATCTGGTAAAAATATAGAAGTCAAGCATGGTAAATATACTATAGGGCGCGGATTTTGAGCTTCGAGTCCAATGCCTCAAAACATATCTTCGACATGATCTTGTAGAATGCATCCAATTCGGCTAGTTGCTCGATTGTCATCTTCTCCATCACAGTCCTTGCAAGCTTCTGCCTTTCCTCATTCATATTCAACATTTTCTTGTACATTGAACCATTCCTCACTGTTGCTCCCATTTGCTTCAGCCTCTTCTCTTGCTGTAAACTCAATGCAGTGTTTTCCTACATTAACATCAATCAATGTTATAGGCCATTTTCAGGATGCATGGGATTCAAATCTGAAACATTAAATTAGTTTTGATTTGCTAACCTCCAGGAAATTGGCTCCGACTTGCAGATCGGGTTTGTATCGGGAAACAAATGTGTTTCCTGAACCATACATGCATCTTGCTATCGAGAAGCTTTTAATGATTTTCTTTCGTTTCTTCTCTATCTCCTGGTTCAACTGGAGAGTTTTCGGCATGGAAACTGAGCTGCCGAGTTTCTTCTTATAAGCAATCACTGCCTTCACAAACTCCTGCATTTATATAACAACAATCATGGATTTTTATATATAATGTAATCCTCTGCTCAAAACATAAGCGGCCTGAGTACCGTACCTGATACGCCGATGCACATCCTGAATAATCGAAAGCTTCTGAATCCGGTTGCCGCATTCGCTCGGGATGAAACTGAAGCCCCATGGTGAATTTACCCTCGTCAGGGTTGTATCCTTCACGATCATAAAACCCTTCCACCAAACCATCTGGTGCAAAAGCCATTGGCACAAAACGAGGAGCAAGTTTCTTTACACCTTGGTGGTGATAACTGTTCACCTTGATTTCCATCTCGCTTTCATCCAAACAATCTTCAAACCATCGGTGCAAAGGGGTGTCTTTCACTACCTTCACTGGATGCCGATGACCGTCATAATTATTGTAGTCCATATGAACAACTTTCCGCTCCCCCGAGTTTTTCTTCGACAGTTCTTTACCTATATCTTGATACAAAGTGCCTCCGCTCGCGACATTAAGGACTTGTGATCCTCTACATATGCCCAAATAGGGTATGTTCCTTTCAAGACACAACTTAGCAAGCCTTAACTCGATCGAATCTTTCTCTTTGTCAATCGAAGTATCACTTGCATGAAGTAGTTTAATCTCGTTGAGTTCCTCTACCGAAAAGCCCGACAATTCGGAATCATAAAGGGACGGATCAATATCCTCTCCTTCACAAAGAAGAACACCATGGATAGGCTCGAAGCTTTGAAGCAGCATGTGGACTCCGGTGACTCGAGGGACAATCACAGGCACTGCTCCATAGCGTACAATGAGATCTAGATGATATTCTCCTGCGCAAGGAGGATGAAGCTTTTGTAAGTATCTTGCAACATTCATGTTCATATATATATATATATATATATATATACACACACGTTAATTGACTAAGAAAAATTCTGAACAAATACATGTAAGAATTCCAGCCATAACTTAACATTTATTTGTATGCATGCATGCAGGGGATTCAAAAGTAAAATCGAAAATGCATTCATTGAAATCAATCAAAAGACAAAGGAATGGAACGAACCTACAAAATCCACAAACTTATTCTTCCGAACAGTTCGTCGAGAGACGATGAGAACCCTTGGAAGAATCATCGAGATATCGGAAGCCACAGACTCCATAACCAAGATAATGTGCAAGCAGCGATGAAGATTATGGTTTGCTCGATCTGTCGCAGATTTATTTGTTTAGTTTTGTTCCGAAATCAATAGGTGAAAAGGGTAGAGGATGTAAGCGCCGCGGATTTGCACATGCAAAATCTAATACAAGATGTTGCGATATTTAATAGACGTTTTTGTTTGGTGTTTAATGAATGATGTTGTTAATTAGTGTTTGCGTTAATTTAGGTTAACCTAAATCTCAGATTGGATTTATATTCAAAGTGATGTCGTGGAGATGATACAATACAAAGCAAACAGCAATTATTATCATTATCCACCTTACGTTGTTTTTAACAACGAGTCTAAATATAGACTGAAATTAATCTTTTTCTTTTGTACATTTAAATAATCTTAAAACGTGACATCTGTCTATGGATTTTATTAATTTCAAAATCTATAAAAGATTTTTTTTTTTAATTTTAAGTGAAAAAATTGAAACTTCTTAGAAAATTATGAGCACTTTAATTCTTATTAACTTCAAAAGTTATAAATTGAGGGTAATTAATCATAATTTTAATATTTTTTTATTTCAAGTAATTTTGATTGACGTAATAATAACTTTAATTAATTAATCACAAAACTGAAATTAGCGTTGTTTCGCATATAAAATATCGAGTTACAAATTTTACCGGTTCAAGTTTACCATGACCCTTTAATAATCATTCCACTTGAAGATCCAACAAACCCTAGATTCCAATTAAAATATCTGATGAAATCATGTGCTTACAACATTTTCTTTGGATAATCTATCCAATAACTTGGTGTTAAAGGTGTCAAGTTAATGGTTCATTTGATTCACAAAATATAATATTATCTTAAGGAATAAGATTTTCATAATATAACATTAATTGATACATTATCTTATTTAATTTATTTGATAGGATGTAAAACTACCGTATTTAATTTGAAGAATATAAAATATTTACATAAAAATATTTAACAACTTAAAAATTTATAATATTAAATTAAAAACATTTACATGAAAATTTATAAAAATTATTTTCGTTACATTATCTATATTTTACAAATAAAATTTAAATTTAATATATTATTAATATAATCAATATACTAAACAATGATTAAAAAATTATATAAGTAAGTATCTTATATTTATTTTTATTATGGTATATATTATATAATTTTAATTTTCAATAACAATGTTATTTTTTAGTAATTGGATAATTTAAAGTAAGGTAATTCTAAAATTTTGAGTTTTAACATGTTTATTATTGAACTAAACTGAGTAACTTATAATTGCTTTCATTATCATAAACTTGCAAATCAAACTTCTTATGAAAAATAAAGCTCAAATTTTAATCAAATTTATATTATCTTAATTAAATTTACGTCATGAGCTAGATATTTAGATAGCATGTATAAAAATAATATTAAAGACATTATAAATAATAAATATAATACTAATAAAAATATATTAAAATATTATTTAAATATATATAACACTATTTAAATATTTAATTAATATAAAATAAAAATATTTAATAAATTTATACTTCAAATAATTAGCGATTGATGATACATACGATAAAATAGATAAAATGTTGAAATTGTGAGGATTAGATTGAAGCAATTTAGATGTTTATAGATTATTTGAAAATATAAGCAATAGTTTAAGGATATTTGTGTCGAATTACCCAAATGTTAAATTACGTTAACTCGCCTTAATTCAGTTTCTCTTTCCAAAACCCTAAAACCTTCCGAACCTCCTTTGCCATACGAACTAAAGAAAGCTATACTGGGCAGTGGGCAGAGCTGAACTCAACAGTTTTAGTTGCCGCCCTCTCTCTCTTCCTCCCTTTTCATTCTCTTTTTTACCCCATTTTTGTTTTCTAAAAATGTCTGTTAATGTCAGTAAAGCAGAAGCAAAAAACTTGTTCATAGCAGCAGGTTGCAACAGAATAGTCAACAACGTTTCGTGGGGTGCTTCTGATTTGGTCTCTTTCGGTTCCCAAAATGCTGTCGCTATTTTCTGTCCCAAGGTTCCTCCTTTATCTTCTTCTGGCCATCCATGTGTTATTTGATCAAAAGCTTCTTCTTACTTGTCTTTGTATATGTATTGCAGTCTGCTCAGATTTTGACAACACTTCCGGGTCATAAGGCAGTTGTGAACTGCACCCATTGGCTTCCAAGTAACAAGTTTGCATTCAAAGGTGCAGTTTTGATTCTATTGTTTTATTTGCAAAAGGATATATAAATTTATCAAATTGGAACATGTTTTTGCTTGGTTTTTTTATGAATGATGAGGCGAAGGAAAAACAAATTTGGGTTTTGTAATTTGTTCATTTTGGTTTACAGTTCTTCTGAGTTAAGTTTGTTTTGATTCTAAAGTGTTGTTAAAAAGTTCCAGTGTTTTGTAATGCCTTTGGGAGGATTTGAACCATTTATTGGTATGGTAATGAACTCTTTTCTGTTGTTTATTTCCAGCGAAACACTTAGAGCGGCATTATCTATTGTCCGGTGATGCTGATGGTACTATGATTCTATGGGAACTTTCTGTTGCTGACACTAAGGTATTCACTCTGCAAATCTCTTGTTAAGATTGATTATATGGGAACTATTATTTGAAAGCATTTGGCATGTTAGTTTTTATTGGATCTTATAGTTAAGATTGTTTTATGTTGATTCTTCCTACTTTACCCATTTTTTTTTACAGTGGAGGCATGTTTTGCAATTGCCGCAATCGCATAGGAAGGGCGTAACATGCATTGCTGCGTTTATGGTTTCTCAAAGCGATGCGATATTTGCTTCTTCTTCTTCTGATGGCACTGTTTGCGTATGGGATTTTGTGCTTCCAACTACTTCTGGGGGTGAGTCAAATGTTTGAAGAAACTTAGTTTAACCATTTTGCATTTGCAGCTATTGTTAGTGTAAAATATTTTGCTTTCCACTGTTCTATGACTTGCCACAATTGTAAAAATAGTTATGTGCTGCCCATAGTACTAAATTGCGGCCACAATGCAGTCTAACGGCCACTTCATAATGATTTTCAAGGTCACTGCGACTGCAACCGCAATTTAGTACTATGGTTCTGCCTCTGCATCTAAATTGCTAGTTATCACTTGTAATCTTCTTTAGATCTTGTTTTAGACAGATGTGTTAATGTGACGTTATTCGGTTGAAACCTTGATTGTATTTCCTCTAGGTGAATGTAAAATTACATGTCTGGAAACTCTTATTGTTGGCTCAAGACCTATGGTGACACTTTCACTTGCACAATTGCCCGGAAATGAAGGGCTTATAGCCCTGGCAATGGGGGGATTGGATAACAAGATATACCTTTATTGTGGGAAGAGGACTGGAAAGGTACCGTCTTCTTATTTTTTTTCCGTTTGTTTTCATGTATACTTTATTTCCTATTGATATCAACTCAATATATATTTTTATTCGAAATTGGTTGACATTCAACAGATAATCATTTCTCTCGGTTCTCTTTATCTAAGGCCATGCGTTC
Organism: Hibiscus syriacus; assembly: GCF_006381635.1. NCBI lineage: Eukaryota > Viridiplantae > Streptophyta > Magnoliopsida > Malvales > Malvaceae > Hibiscus > Hibiscus syriacus. The sequence continues at coordinate 5,575,921 of NW_024062795.1, forward strand.
TAAAATGAATCAGCATACTCAATAATCCCCCATATTTTTCAACCATGGGTTTTCTGGTCCCCCTTGAATATTTCTTTGTGGCCAATAAATAAAAATATCCTTTTTATTTTTAAATTTGCATGTGCAGTTTGTTCGTGCTTGTGAAGTAAAAGGGCATACAGATTGGATCAGGAGTTTAGATTTCTCGTTACCTATATTTAGTGGTGAAAGCGAAAGTATTCTACTTGTAAGTTCATCTCAGGACAAAGGTATACGCATATGGAAGTTGACTCTCCGAGGTTCTCTAGCTGACGCAGAGGGTACACATAAAAGAGGCGAAATAAGCCTGGCATCTTATATTGAAGGTCCTGTTTTCGTAGCCAGCTCATTCTCTTACCAAATATCTTTGGAATCTCTTCTGATTGGACATGAGGATTGGGTATATTCGGTACAATGGCAACCACCTTCAGCGGTTGCTGAAGAAGCGGTTGGCTTCTATCAACCCCAAAGCATCTTGTCTGCATCGATGGATAAGACAATGATGATCTGGCAACCGGAGAGGAAAACTGGTATTTGGATGAATGTTGTCACTGTTGGGGAATTAAGCCATTGTGCTTTAGGCTTTTACGGTGGCCATTGGAGCCCTGATGCAGGTTCTATCTTGGCGCATGGATTTGGTGGTGAATTCCATAAGTGGAAAAATGTCGGTGTTAGCTCAGATAATTGGCAACCACAGAAAGTACCTTCTGGGCATTTTGCAGTAGTGACGGATATCTGTTGGGCAAGGTGTGGTGAATACATACTGTCAGTAAGTCATGATCAGGTAAGATGTCATCCTTGTTAAAGATGTAGGCGAGAGGTTGAGATAGCAGTAGAATTAATGTGCATTCCTTAAAACTTTTGTGAAATTAAACAGCAGTGTTGATGCTTGAATCTCTTGTTTCAGACAACTCGTATTTTTTCTCCATGGCACAATCAAGATCCTCAGTCTAATGAGGACTCCTGGCATGAAATTGCTCGGCCTCAAGTTCATGGGCATGATATTAATTGTGCAACTATCATTCAAGGGAAAGGGAACCATCGTTTTGTTAGTGGAGCAGACGAGAAAGTTGGCAGAGTATTTGAAGCCCCTTTATCTTTCTTGAAGACATTGCATCATGCTACTTCAGAACAGTCAAGTTTTCCCGAAGACTTCCAAGCAGATGTTCATGTCTTGGGTGCCAATATGTCTGCTCTTGGTCTATCACAGAAGCCTATTTATGTAAATGGTTAGTTTTGTAAATAACTAACATCGAGATCCTTAGGGATACACCCCATCTTTTCATCGCGTTACTGTGTGCTCAGGTCTTATCGTTTTTTTTTTGTGTTTCCATTCGAGGCTGAAACTTTCTTACCTCTATATTTGTAAGGAAATTATTTGACAGGAAATTTTTTCCTTGCAGCAACCCATGAGGTCCATGATAATCCCGGAAATGACGGTCTTGACACTCTTGAATCGGTTCCTGATGCTGTTCCAGTTGCTTTAACTGAACCTCCTATTGAGGATCAACTTGCATGGCATACATTGTGGCCAGAATCACATAAACTCTATGGTCATGGAAATGAGCTTTTTTCTTTATGCTGTGATCATGAGGGAAAACTCGTTGCTTCATCGTGTAAGGTACGCGCCTTTCTTATCACTTGGCTTACTTGAAATTTAATTCCGATTGGTTTGGTAAGGTGGGTTGTCTTTCTTCACATTGATCATGAAACCATACAAGTCATGTGAGTTCGCAATGTGACTGACATTGGTTTAGCAGTGCTGAAGTGATCAGCCATCATACAGAAGTCCTCCGATTGTTTCTTATAGTGTACTTCGTTTGCAGGCCCAGTCTGCAACAGTTGCCGATATATGGTTATGGCAAGTGGGTTCATGGAAAGCTGTCGGTCGTTTGCAGTCTCACAGCTTAACAGTGACGCAGATGGAATTTTCTCACGATGACAGCCTTCTTTTGGCAGTCTCGCGGGATCGCCAATTCTCTGTTTTCAAAATCAATAGAGGAGGTACCCTGATATCTTCTAATTGTGTTCTAATACTGTTTACTCACATTAATTGAATGTCGATTATATATGACTGTCAGTTTTTTTTATCTGTAGGCATGGATGAAGTTGATTACAACCTTATGGAGAGGAGGGAGGCACATAAAAGAATAATATGGACATGTTCGTGGAACCCTTTTGGTCATGAATTCGCAACGGGTTCTAGGGACAAGACGGTGAAGATTTGGGGGGTGGAGAAAGCATCTACAGTTCAACAGCTTCTGACTTTACCGCCGTTCAACAGCAGCGTCAATGCCCTGTCTTGGGTTGGTCTCGACCGACAAAGAAATCACGGTATTCTTGCAGTCGGAATGGAAACTGGACTCCTTCAAATTTGGAGCCTTCATGTCGAAAGAGGCGATGACAGCATTTCAACGCCAAGTGTGACCGCTGCTCTGATCATCCGGCTCGATCCTTTCATGTGCCATGTTTCTGCAGTTAACCGTTTGGCGTGGAAGAACCGTGAGAAGAATGAAAATTGCAGAAGCCTCCAGCTTGCTTCATGCGGAGCTGATAATTGTGTGAGGTTGTATGAGATAACCGTCGACTAACCCGAAAATCCTTATGTGTGACTACTTGAATAGTAATAATATTTAGTGTCAAACTAGAAAAAATAAAATAATAATATTTTGTATTTTTATCGATTTTAATATATATATATATATATATATATATATATATATCTTATACTCGTATCACTAATAACATTTAGTGACTTCTCAAATCGTTACATGATAATGTAAGCTCATTGTCACCTTCGCTTCATTCTCTTTCGTCATTATTAATTGAACTTATCTTCAAATCTCATATATTAACTTGACCAGTTTTAGTTACTTCTTAAACGAGTTGTTAATAAAATTTATTGATTCAAAAACGATTTATCACGAATCTGATCGATAAATAATCGTAGAAATTTTATTTCCCATCTACATACACTTTATAATATGCAAAATAATCATGCAATACTAAAATGAAAAATACAGCGCTTTTGCGTTTAACAGTTAATGATTTAAGTTTGAAATTCGATTCAAGTTTTAATCCAAAACAAATGGCAAAAGCACGTGCTTTAAAACGCACTTTATTTTTTATGGGTGACTAAATGACAAGCTACGAGGATTCTGTTAAGCCAAGTCTTCCTCTTCCTGAAGCATCCTTGCTATCTCTGTTGGTGGCGTAGCGAGGCAGTGGACCTCACGTCCATAGGGATTGCTAGTTTGGCCAGTTTATCTGCGATTTGGTTGCCTTCTCTTCGGGTGCGGAGAAATCTTACTGTCCATTCTCCTTCTCTTCGGGTGCGGAGAAATCTTACTGTCCATTCTTTCTTCAGGATCTCACGGATGTGGAGCGCAACTGAGGGCTCTCCCCTTCCAGCTTTCGGCTTCATCAGTATACAATACGAACAGCTTCCATGCTGTCAAGTTCAACTTCTAGGTGAGTAATCCCTAGCTCCCATGTAAAACGCACTTTATTGATACTTATAAAAGACACGTTTTGTCGGGGCAAAACTGCCCTTGCATATGGGAATCTTTAATTCCCAAGATAGTGTCATCAGCTTATTATTTCCCCCAATAGGATGATTGCTATAGAAAACATGCAAAGCTCGGCGTCTTCAGCTTTGATGGAGCTCTCGGCATCTTCAACTTGGATATCTCGACGTCTTCAGCAGATGTGCATTTGGAGCTCTCGGCGTCTTTGTGTCTTCAACGTGGGGACCAGCTTTGTTATGTTTGGTAGCAGGAAGTTTGCAGCAAAATAAGGAATTCATGGGAAGAATAATGCACGTGGGGACCAGTTTTGTTATGTTTGGTAGCATGATGTTTGCAGGAAAATAAGGAAATCATTGGAAGAATAATGCACGTGGGGACGGGAATGAGATGTAAAACAAACCAAACTTTGATAAAGTGAATCAATAATTGATTATAAGGTATGTCCCAATCCGGTCAGGTATGCTGCAGTACCACTTGAAGACGATGATGATATTATAAGTATGGTTGAATTACATGACTCAACAAATATTCCAATTATTGAGTTATTTGTTGAGTTGTGTAATATATCTAATGTGCCTGGGTCATCAAGAAATGCGGTTGGAACTTCATCTCAAATGGGTTTTGAGAGTCATTTCAGCAGTTTTGTGGCGATGTTGGAAAGTGAAAATGAAGTAGGTGGAGTATCTGGAGCCGCAGAGTATGACGCTTAAAACCGCTGGGAATAAATACTTGAAGATTCCAGTGAATATGAGGAAAATGAGGAACCTCCTTTGGCTGAGGATGATGCCGTGTTCGATGGTGATGAAGTTGATATCAATATTGTTGAATATTCGTCGTATCAACTTACCCCTCACATGCAGGAGATTGATTATGAAGCAATGAGGGCACCTGAATTCCCGGAGATGCCACATTTAACTTCAGGCTACATGAGTGAATCGTCCGATAACTCTGGTGAATTATCAGTTGGGAACCAATACAGAGGAAAAAAAGAAGCTACAATAGCGATTAAAGAGTATTGCATAATAGGCCATGTAGATTTCAAGGTTGTAGAGTCCAACCAGAAAACTTTGTACGCGAAGTGTTTTAAATATGGGCCTGAGTGTAAGTGGCTGATTAGAGTGTCGAAAATACAGAGGCAAGATGCTTGGGACATCACAAAATCCAAGGATCTCTTGTTCGGTGTTGGTTGCATCTATTCGAGACCAGTTCGGATACAATGTAAAATACAAACCCGTTTGGCATGCGAAGGAGAAGGCAAGGAGTTAATATGGTGATTGGATATCATACAATGAGTTACCTGATTTGTTACGAGCTATGAAACATTTCATTCCTGGAACTATAGTGAAATCTCAGACCATGCATGCATATAACCGAGAAGGTCAACTTGTTCATGGGAAGAAAATATTCCATAGACTCTTTTGGGCATTCAAGTCATGCATAGAAGGTTTTCCATTTTGCAAACGTATGGTCCAAGTAGATGGTACGTGGTTATACGGTCAATACAAACATATATTATTGATAGCAGTTGCGCAAGATGGTCAACGAAATATATTCCCAATTGCATTCGCTATCGTTGAAGGAGAGACAACAAAGGCTTGGGACTTTTTTCTGACTAATCTACGTAAGTATGTCGTCCGAGAAGAAGGAGTTTCCTTGATATTCGATCGAGGATCAGGCATTTTGGCAGCAATTGAACGATCGGGAAGTCGTTGGACACCTCCGCATGCATATCCCGCATATTGTATCCGTCATATTGGTAAAAATTGTATTGAGAAGTTTCATAACGGCCGAATTTGTAGGGAGATAGACAATATGGGTAAGTTTTATTTTAAGCATTTGTACCAATTTATGTGTTTTTTATAAGTTTACTTTAACACAATATCTATTTTGAAACAGGATATGAACTACGACAACCAAATTTTGACAAGATATTAGAGGATTTGAAGGCCATTGATGAGCGCTTTTGGAACTGGTATCGAAAATCGAGCGGGAGAAGTGGTCACAATCATACGATGGTGGTCGGAGATACGGACACATGACTACAAAACTTGTTGAGGCCATTAATTCAGTACTAAAAGGTACACGCCATCTCCCAATAGCGAGTGTGGTGAAAGAGACATACTTTAGGTTGGCTAAAGTTTGGTCTGATAAAGGCAAAGAGATCGAGTGTCTGATAAATCGCGGTAAAATCTGGGCTCCGATGGTGGTAGAAGCAATGTAAGAAAATGAGCGTACGGCAACCTCAATGTATGTTCATGACTTTGATCGAATTGGACATACTTTTGTTGTCATCGCATGCATACGTCGCAACGAAGTAGCAGATAGAGAATCATTTACTGTTAATTTACGACAAAGATGGTGTGATTGTGGCCGCTTTCAGGCGTGGAGATATCCGTGTGCTCATGCAGTCGCTGCATGTATGCATACTGGAATCAATTCATACACTTATGTTGATGAGTGTTTTCACCTACAGAAGATATTAAATATATACAACCATGAGTTCATATCGATCCCAAATGAATCTTATTGGGATAATCGAGATAATGATGAATGGTTGCCAAATCCACTACTTACTTCGTAGAAGTCTGAAGGGTCGACTATAATCTACTCGTATTCATATCAGCATGTATATCCATATTAGAGAGAAAGGCCAACCGAAGAGATGTGGATTATGTAGAGCTGAAGGTCATTCAAAAAGAAATTGTCCAAACCTTCCACAGTACAGACCTCAGCAGTAATCTTATTATTTTATAAATTTGTATATTATATTCGATTTAATTACTCGAGTATATATTTAATAATAATTATTTAAATTTAATCATTTAAATTTAATGATTTTATAATAATTATTTAACTTTAATGATTTCATAATAATTATTTAACTTTAATGATTTAAATTAAATACTTTAATAATAATTATTTAACTTTAATGATTTAAATTAAATACTTTAATAATAATTACTTAACTTTAATGATTTAATTTTAATGATTTAATAATAATTACTTCACTTTAATAATTTAACTTTAATGATTTATTAATAATTATTTAACTTTAATGATTTAATAATAATTAATTCACTTTAATAATTAAACTTTAATGATTTATTAATAATTATTTAACTTTAATGATTAAAGTTTAATAATTTAATAATAGTAATGATATTCGATTCAATTACTTAAATTTGATACAAATAATTTAAATAAGGATTACAACTCTTGACGGTGTCGGGGTGTTGTTGTGTAATAATGTCGAGACGCACGTCGGTTTCTTTGTGATCGTTGCGCTTATTCAGGAGTTTGTTCATCATAACCAGCATGTTCATTCATAGAGGGCATAGGTTCCGGTGTTGTAAATATATGCCCACCAACACTATGCTCTCCCATCTGAGGAGTATAGGGCGTAACACCAGAATCACCAACCACTTGACTAAATGATATTGTGTGATCAAAAGATTCTTGTGGGATATTATCCATTGCCTCTTGTTCTGCTACACGGTGAGAAGAACTCCCACTCCAATGACTTCTTGGTTTCTCGGGTTTACCAAATTTTTTTGTATACTCTATAAATTGTCGTCTTTCTCTGATCGTTGTCAAGAACGACTTTCCATGTTCCCAAAAATAATTAAGATAATCCGAACTCTTGAAGTCAAAGTCATCCGCTTGTATGAGAGTGAGCGTTGGCAAGTATGAACCCTTGTTGTTCCAATGATTGATATGGTTGACATGCCTCACCGACCAATCCTCACCGACCCTACCCCGCTCATCTAATCGATGGAGAGCATCATGATTCTCTGGAATGACTGGAATAGGTTGGTGGAAGCCGAATTACCTCAATACTATATCGGCAAATTGGAACTCCACAAACATGAAATGGATCAATGGTGTAACAGCACACCAATATTGACAACCCTCTCAGACATGTTGCGGTACGCACGACATAATTTCTTGATCATTGTACGGCCTCCAAATAAACTATAAAATAAAATTATATAGTTATTATTTAATTAAATAATTATAAAAATCAACAAAATAAATAAATAAAAATATTATAATATAAACATAATAAAAAATAAATTCGCTTATTAATTTTATATATACCTCAACTTTGCATTTGATGTCAATCTTAAACCTAAACTCTTTCACGTTATTATGTACCAACCTCGTTCTTTCTATTTTATGCCTCCATCTGTATACCAATCAAAATAAAATTTTGTAATTATTTTTCATTTACAAAATATTCTTTATTTAATTTAAAATAAAATATTTTAAATCAATAAAATTACCTTCCGGCAAGAGGAAAGTCAACTGCAGTTCGGCTAATCGGTGTTAACCATGGAATTCTGTACCACGCCCACGATTGTAATAACATCGTGCATCCACCGATTTCAGTCGTATACGCATCATTAACGAGTAATGACGCCTTGCACATCTCGCGATACAAGAATGCCAATATTGCTGATCCCCAGCTATACTGACGGGTCATAAAGAAGTTCTCCAAAAATGGAAGATATTGTATATGGACAAGATTACTGGATTTATCTGGCATCAAGATTCCGCCGATCAAACGTAATATATATGCTCGAGTTGCATATATAATGTCTTGCTCACTACATTGTGGATCTAGCTTAAACTCATTTGCCAACCAGGATAATCTCAGCCGTGACCCTTTTGCTATATCTTTGTCTGGTACCTTCCCAAGGTAACGCTCACATATTGCAAACACGTCAAGATCGGTATTTCCTACCACTGCCATTCCATTTGTAGGAACCCCTGGTTGTAAAGCCACATCCTCCAAAGTGATCGTACATCACCACATGGAAGATAAAAAGTATGAGTTTCTGGTCTCCACCTTTCAATTAATGCACTTATCAAAACGGGGATCAACCGAAATTCTCTTACAAAAGCAACATCATAAAAACCCACTATTTTCAAATTATCAACAATACGTTGATCTGGCATCTCACAGTTGATAAGTCGAGGACGAAGGACTCGTTGTTCGTCATCCTGCAATTTGTTAATCAATGTAATTAGAATTAATACACCGTTCTCAAATAAAAAAATAAGTCGATCATATTACCAGTTCTCCCAAATGACTCGAAATGTGTCGACCATCTAGCCTCAAAAGAACATTTTTTCTGTCATATTTCAACAAATTTAGACAAAAAAAATTAAATATTACACTCAATTATTACATTGTTTTATTCAAATAATCAATTGCATGTTATCTGCTTTAATAAAAAAAATAAACATCAAATATAAAATGATCCCTAATTACTATTTGGTTCTCAACATTTTCAAACTTTGTAATTTAATCCCTAAATTTATAAATTCTTGCAAATTTGTTAAAATATTCTTTAAAATTTGTTAATTCTATTACATCATAATAACTAGTCTCATATTTTATATTACTCAATAACAAAATCTAAAATATAGTTCATTCTTTAAAATAAAAAAAATCAATCTAATTAATTTCTATTTAAAATTATAATCATGTAACAATTATAAAAATTACATAAAACTTACCAAATATTCGATTTATTTCTTCCTTTATTTGAACTTTTTTCTCTTTTTTTTCCCAAAATAACTCTCGAACATGCAAGCTTCTCTTCTCTTCTTTTCTAACTTCTCCCTGAACTCAGTTATCCTCCATTTTATATATCATATTCGATGCATTGTTGCTTCACAATGTCTCCATTGATTGATAATTGCTTTTGATCCGTACTCATGCATTATTAATTTCCTTTTGTAAACGTAATTTATGCATGCAATTCAATACCCTTTATTTTACTTTTGCTTTGTTTTCAATCATATTTTTTTGCTTTTGATTTGTTTTAAATCAGATAAGTATTATTTTATGCCCTTATAATCAATTATTGATTCACTTTTATCAAAATTTGGTTTGTTTTACATCTTATTCCCGTCCCCACGTGCATTATTCTTCCCATGATTTCCTTATTTTCCTGCAAACATCATGCTACCAAACATAACAAAGCTGGTCCCCACGTGCATTATTCTTCTCATGAATTCCTTATTTTGCTGCAAACTTCCTGCTACCAAACATAACAAAGCTAGTCCCCACGTTGAAGACACAAAGACGTCGAGAGCTCCAAATGCACATCTGCTGAAGACGCCGAGAGCTCCATCAAAGCTGAAGACGCCGAGCTTTGCATGTTTCCTATAACAATCACCCTATTGTGAGAAATAATAAGCTGATGACACTATCTTGGGAATTAAAGATTCTGCAATATTTGGGCAGTTTTGCCGTTTTGTCGGTCACGCCATTCACTTTAAAGAATAAAACCATACCTTGATATTTACTGAACGTGCCACGTAGAACAAAGATGCATATCAACCGCATTTTCTATATGCATGATATAGGCCGTGAATTTTCCCTACACGGCATACAAAGTCAACGAAAGAGTGTATATTGCTAATAATTGGCTAACTGTATCAATTCAATAAATAATTATTTTGATGGTGTTTTTTTAATGTGCCTCTCTTTCCCTGTATTTTCCCTTTATTTTTTACTTTTGGAAGTTGAAAATTATGAGACATCCGACCAATAAACTAGATTTGGTAAATTACATAGTTGAAATAATTAATGTTATCAAGAAAACATACATGAAGAAGGAAAAGAATATATACTGTACTAAAGAGTGGTCACATCTCAAACCAATAAAACAATCTATATAAATGAAATGAATCTTCTGCAGACTCCTAAGAATGAAACAAATCAACTGTGCATATATCGGTAAAAACTATAAGATTTCATGACAAGAAACCAGGAATTTGCAGCAATAAAGAGATTTTATTGACCAGAAAACCTGTTGAGGCAAAATCGGAGTGAAAGGGTCGATAAGAGCAGGCAGGGATCCTCATGAATGTCTTTAGCACTTGAACTGAAATGGCAACTTTGCAAAATCAAACAGAGAGATAGAATGTCTTCTGGTTTCAGTCACTTGGCCTCGAATCTTGTTTTGGGTAGAGACTTCAACATTCCATCGGTATCGAGCCCATTCTTCACGAAAACTTGCCCAATAATGGATTGATCATAAAGGAGCGTCTAGCAAGAATTTTACTTGCCAGTACATGTCTCTGCATACCCAATATTGAGTATAAGCTTTTACAATGAAATCTTCAGATAGACTTTTGTTTCCTATATGACATATCAAAGCGAAACACACGAGATAGAAAATACCATCTGCGTTCCTTATTATCCTTCACAAATACATATCAGAAAACCAATACCGCTAACAAAGCAGACATTAAAACAGAGATTAAAAAATACAAACCCTTCTTTCAAAATTGTTATTGCTTTCTTCTTGACTGATTTACATTGGCTGTGAAGTCATGATCTGTTGATTGACGTTATCTGTCGAACAGTTGAGCAGATGAATCTGGCAAAACTACTGAAGTAGCTCCGGTCATGGTTTGGAAATGAGAAGGCATCGTGAGTGCCAGATGCTGAGTGGAGTACATCTGAGCATTAGCAGGATCTGTGAATTCATAAGCATATGTGGCAGCCGCAGCAGAGGTAGGTGCAACAGTTTGTGATGGATGATGAATCTGAGAGTAATGGACATACTGTTGCTGATTGTTTGGGACTTGAACCAGTTGCGGAGTACCAGTAGCTGATGTTCCGAATGCTCTTGTGGCAGCAGCCATTTCAGGATTGGCAATAGAAGCATTCTCAGACGGTTGAATGTCAGATTGGGAGGAGTTTGTGGATGGCTAGATGGGATTGCGTTAGTGCCTTCATTCATACAAAGTTGCTGGACAGGCAAGTTGTAAGCTTGGGCTTGCATTGTCGGCACATAATAGAGGGGGATATTTCTGATCAATTTGAGCATGATGATGTTGTTTGGAATGATGTACAAGGTAATAAGCTGAGATTGGAACAGCCCCAACAGGGTGATGATGAGTAAAATGTGCTGCACCAGTATGTAAGAATTGTGGTGGAGATTGTTCTTGCAACTGTTGATCAAATTGGGTTTGCGGCAATATATAACCAGAATCCTGAACTAGCTGCTTCCGCTGCTGCAGAAACTGTTGATCAAATTGGGCTTGCCGCAATATATAACCAGGATCCTGAAGTAGTACTTCTTGTTGTTGCTGCTGTTTTAGTTCAAATTGGAGTTGCTGCAATAAATAACCAGAATCCGGAACTAGTTGTTGCTTCTGCTGCTGCAACTGTTGATCGACTTGGGGTTGCTACAATATATAACTAGAATCCTGAACTAGTTGTTGCTGCTGTTGCTTCTGCAACTATTGATCAAATTGGGATTACTGCAATATATAACAAGAATCCTGAACTTGTTGTTGTTGCTGCTGTTGCTGCAACTGTTGATCAAATTAGGGTTGCTGTAACATATAACCAGGTTCCTGAACAAGTTCTTGTACTGGAACTCGGGCATTTGCATTTGGATCGGAGATATCAAAGTTTGAATCAACAGGGTTTGCAGGAACCCCGTTGGACCCAGATGGGATTTGAGCAACTTGGTCTTGATGAATCGTATGTTTTTGGCGTGACAATGGATTTGTAGAACTACAATCACTGGCACTGGCAAATTATATATATATATAACGCGATCTCAGCTGCTTTCTAAAAGCAAACTCAAGCAAAATTAAGGATTGGAAACAAATATGTAAAGGGTATCTGGAGACAGAATCCGGAGAAGTCAAATCATGACCGCTGCTAGGTTTCTTTTGATTCTGAAGAGGAGCACCCGGAGAAGTCAAAATTATATATATATTTGTGATGTTGGGATTGCAGAAGTCATTACTATTACACATGGGCTGCAATTAGTAACTGAACTTCAGTACAACCAAGTTTTTTTAGAAAGCCATGTCGCGAAAGTGGTTGGCCAACTCACATCTTGATCTTTCCATTGTTGGTTTTCATCTTGCTGCTTATGAATCGCCTTGTGATATTTCATGATGTCATTAGCGGCTAATGTTATAAAGAATGTTTAATTTCACCAAAAAAATTATTATTCAAATTTTATCATTATAAGTTCGTCTAGTTTAATTATCTTATTTTTTATTATATAGATTGGAACTAAAATTACTAAATTTAAGAATACAAAGATTAGAACGAATTAACATACCTTCGTGGTTAAGAAATCGCTATTATTTCTATAAGTTATAGATTCGAACACCTGCGACTACAAAGGTGACTGAACATTTATTGTTAAATAGTTGAGAATACTTAGATACTACTTATATCAAATTCAAAAAAAAAGTAAATTGACCAATTATTATATATAAATCAAATTCAAAATTTACACATAATATAATAACTAATAATCAACTTTCCCCCCTGGAAAGTCAAAATAGAATCAAACTATACAGCTTATATCATGGAGAATCATTTTTCTAAAAATAAATATATAATAAATTATGTTGAGAGATTTTCTAGAAAATAAAAATAATAAATTTTATATTATTTATTTTAAATTTCTTAAATTAATTCTCTTTAAGCTTTTTATTAACTTTTAATTGAATCAGTATTATTGAGTCAAGAGATACTAAAGCAAGCGTTTTATAATAATAAAGAGATCATATTTGATATATAATCACTACAGAAATCTCATGCACCATCATCATGAATCAATAATTCATTAAGAACAACATAAAAATAATTAAAAGATTTATAAATAAATAACTTAAAACTTATTATCGTACTCTTGTTCCGATTTCAAAAATATTGGTAAAAGAATTTAAAATAAAATGAAAAGAGAAAAAAAATCTGAAACGAAGTGATTGCTAGAGATTATTATTTCGTTGAGGATATTTAGGCAATTTATTTGATATTTTCCTTCTGTATTTTCCTCCCTAATATACAATTCTACTAAATCTAAAGTATTAACAACATTCCCATGAGAACCGTAAACTGTTAAGCAAATTCCCATAGTTTCCGATGCAAAGAGCTGTTGAAATTCTTCTTATCTTTAAAAGATTGATTTTTCTAATAATCTAGAATGATTATAATCTAGTATTTATTTAACATTTTTTTAATTAATTAAGCATATTTATTTGTAGACCTGATTGCTTTAACTTAAAATCTTTAAAGAAAATAATAGTTTTTTTTACGCTGCTCGAACCCAGAACTTGAAGGGAGAATAATATTCCTTTTTACAACTTAAATCCCTTGATAGATTTATAATTCTATCATTTTTCAATCCGAATATGATTAAAATATAACAAAAACTACTAGTTACAGTACTTACCCAAACATCTAAATTCAAATAAACAAAATTTTAATTATCAAAATTAACTCGAATCTAGAGAAAGTTATATTCCAAACTTGAATTTAGTATAACTTTTGATAAAATTGTGATATTGTGTTTGAATAAATTTCAATAAGATTCATATCTTTGAAAGTAAAGACATTAAAACTTAGCTTAAAATTATAAATTATAATAGCTATTCACTTTCTTATTATTCATTAGCTTTTATTCTACCGGATATCAATGAGTTCTTTTGCTTTACCGGTCCACATTAATAGCAATATCCCAAAGTTTAGTTTCTCACGTCAGCTTTTCACCGATTTGATTGAACATATGGATGAATATGTACATTGATATGGCATAATGTACTAAAATTATGCTATTTTTAAAAGCCACATTATCAAAACATGCCGTTTCCTCTCATCATGTTTATTTACCCACATACGAGTCAATTTCCCTCCGGAAAAACACCAACACAAAAATCGAAGGAGCGAAGGCATAATGACAAAATTAGTCTCAATGTTTTGTATAAATGATCGTTTTATATCTTATTATTTTGAAGCATTTTACTCACAAACGTTTTAATTTTTTATTAAAACAGATCATGTTAGATGGAAATCGTTAGTTAATTAACTATCAATTAATATTGTTGACATGATATTAGGTGATGTGGTACATATTAAGTCATCAACATGGTTTGACCGTTAGGTAACTAAAAGTTTTAACCAAAATTGAAACATTATGGGATAAAATGTTCCAAAATAAAAGAATACGGTGCAAAGTAACCTTTTTGTGCAAACGTTGAGGGGTATTTTTATCATTATGTCAAAATTAAAGGGTAAACTACAAGCTTAGTATCCCAACTGTCATTTTTTTCATTTTGGTCACCCAACTATTTTTTTCTTCAAAAATCATACCTAAATTTATATTTTAGTCATCTACCGTTAAAAAATCAACAGAACTATTGACATGACATTTTTTATTTTTTAATGATGGCATGGTTTTACCTTGTGGTGACACATCAACATCAATATTAAATTTTAACAACATATAACCAAAATAAAATATTAGTATGATTTAAAAAAAAATAGTTGAGTGACCAAAACAAAACATAAATAATAGTTGAGATATTAAACTTTTGACAACCGAGCGTACAAATGACTGGGGTGACTTCCAACAAAACACTAGTGATCAAAGTTATTTACCATTGTATAAGTTCCAAAGTTGTAGTCTTCTTCTTCCCATTTAAACCATGTTCATCTCTAAGTATAGTAATCAAATCACCATGGAAATTCTTAACAACGTTTAGATTTATGTATTTAAATCTACAGACATCATAAAGAATTTTATAGATTCATAAAGAATTTTAATTAATTAAATAGACTCAAACTATACGTTTATTATCTCAGTTATCATTTTTGTTTCGTTTTGACAATTGGATTATTTTTTTAAATCATACCTAACGTTACGTTTTAATTTTATTTTAGTCATTCACCGTTAAAAAAATAATAGAACTATTGACATGAAATTTATAAAAAAATAATTTCAATGATGATGTGGCACTACCTTATTGTGACACATCAACAAAACCGTTTATTTTTTAACGGTGGATGACAAAAATGAAACTAAAATGTAATATTAGGTATGATTTTAAAACAAAAAATAGTTTAGTGACCAAAACGGAAAAAGTTATAGTTGAGGTGTTAAACATAAAATTTACCCTAAATACCCGATTATATAAATGCAGCAGATGACGGAAGGGATAAACTTTAAATTATAAAAATAAAATGCAAAAAAATCTCCGTCTAAAACTCTAAATCTCAAAACATATTTATCTTCCGTCTTACTACTTCCCCTTTAACCAAGATCTAGGCTTGCCTTCCTCTTTTCACTCATTTTCTTCTGAATTATAACATTATTTATTGTTATTACAAATAAATCAAGCTGAATAAGATCCAATTTTAGCAACTTCGGTTTGATGGACCGGAAGCGAACAGAGAGTCCCGTCTACACGCGCCGATGGACTAGTCATTCGGGCACGGGGAGCACCGGCGGCAGTGTCGAGTCACCTACATTATCGCCGGCGCATCACCCACCGCACCACGCCCGTTCTTCCTCCGCCACTGGCATTTCCAGCATCAAGCGCACGCAAAACTTCGCCGCGAAAGCTGCGGCTCAGCGGCTGGCTCAGGTCATGGCATCGCAAACCACTGATGACGACGATGAAGAAGATGACGGCGACGATCTAGGTTTTAAGTATAGTGCTCCGCCTCCTCTCGCTATGTCTAGAAAAGTTAACGCCGCTGCTACAGCTGGCGGTGCCGGTAATAAAGCCGCTCTTAACTCTACGAGGATTGGGAGATCTCCTTCACATGCCGTAAGTTTACTCCATTTGCTGAACTTTTACTGTTCTGTGTTTTAGTCGTTTGCTTTTTCTTTGAGATAGGATTTGATCTTTGAGTTCGATGCGGCGCAAAGTTTATTGCAGTTCCTTTATGGCTTAAATTCTGTTGCACAAGAATTGGTTTTAGGAGAATGCTAATAGATGCGAAGAATAAGATCGCATTTGATCTTTGAGTACGATGCGGCACAAAATTGATTTTAGTTGCACTGTGCCGTAAATTCTGTTGCTATATTATTATTATTATTATTATTATTATTTCTAAATTAGGATTTTAAATTTGTCTATTAAGATTTGTATTAGTATAAAGTTAATAAAATCAAAATAATAGCGTGGATTATGGTTAATCTAAGAATATTTTTTGCTTCAATTGCTAATGTTAAACTCCAAACTAGATGTATCATTTTACCAGTCTATGTGGAAAGCTCACCGGAAATATCTGATGATACTTTGACACTAGTTAGCACGGAACTTGGTAGAGGAAGCACCAACAGTTCGATCAACATCAGCCGGAAGGTCTACGATCTCTCATCGTATGGCACCGCCTGTACCGCCACCCAATAAAACACCACTGAGGACTGCTTTATCTATACCTTCTGAGCCTCCGAAAAACCGGCAACCAGAGAAAAGGTATAAAATGTAGCAATGGACAGTCTTACTCTCAGACTCTAAAAAGAAAAAAGCAAAGTCAAGAAATTTAGTTTCCTTGTTCTGTCATATGACTTTCTAGATGATCAAATAAATATGGACACCAACTTGTTCATTGTTTATTTCTAGGATGTACTTCTTATTTCCTTTTTATGGTCTTTTAGCTTGCATATATCAAATATCTAATTCTGGCTGCAGCAATTTGTAGTATCTTGGTTAAGTTTTACTATTGAATTCTTGCTTTGAAAGCAATCACTTTTTTCTTTAACATGTATAAAAAAAATTATATTATTTCTTTCACAATTCAGACAAAAAGGACATTTTTTAATATCTGTGAATTTGTATGAAAAAATATATTATTTCCTTTCTGGCCAAAAAGGGAAGTATGTTTGGGTTATTTATGTAGCAAATTAACTGTGTAAACATCTATGGATGCAGATTTACATCTGACATTGGGTTTAACTCCAAGGATACCGGAGATAACCGTGAGGCTTCTGCACTTCGTGATGAAGTATGCTAATCACCCTTTAATAATATAAATGTTTGTGTCTGTCATTCAGAGAAAAAATGCGTTCTTAATTTTCCATATGTGAAACTGATAATTATTTGTCATGCAGCTTGATATGCTGCAAGAAGAAAATGAGAATGTCCTAGATAAGGTGTGCAGTGCTTTTACTTTATCTATTTAACATGTAGCATGTGCTCTAATATCATTTGATTGTAGTTGAATGATTCTTGAAAAAACGTTACAGCTCAGACTTGAGGAAGAAAGGTGCAAGGAAGTGGAGGCTAGAGTTAGAGAGCTTGAAAAACAGGTAACTATTAATTAAAATTTCCGTTAAATTTTTTAACTTGTTATCCTTAATTTTCTTCAAATAAGTAACTTTATGTTTCTAAAAAACTACTTAAATGATCATATTTTTGTAGAAGTTATATATCAAGTTCTATAAGTTTCTTTTGCATAAAATCTTATCTGAAAATCAATAATTTGAATTGTTATTGATAATTTTATGTTCTAAAACTTTTGCCACATAAATACTCTTAAGAGTGGTGGATGGTAACTTGGTTGATATTTCTCTCCTATTTCAGAAATATGACTTTGTAATCCTTTGAGTTAAAGCTTAACACCTTCAAAGTTAAGCTCTAACCACTGCATCATTTCAAATACAATTTAGGGATGCTAAAATATGTGTAATCTTAAAGATTTTTTAAATTACATAACTTTATTTGGTACATCTTCTCAATTCTAAATTTAGTGAGTGGTTGAAGTAATGTGTAGCTTTACATGTAAGGGAAGTTTAAATTCTTTAAGAATCATTTCTTCATAGTAATAATCAAAATGTAAAGTTGACATTGAGTTATTTAGAGTTTCTAACTCTTGTGTTGTGTAAGTAATTAATATACACAAAATTTTAGAACATCTCTATCATTCCTATTGGCTTTAGAGAATAAACAACAGTAGTAACCCATATCGACCTTAATCATATAAAGGTGATTTACTTGTTCCATTTTTTCTCCTGAGTTATTAGGTTGCTGCTCTCGGAGAAGGGGTATCTTTGGAAGCGAAACTGTTAAGCAGGTAGATTTTGGTTCAAACAACCTTAAGGTATATCTTTTTCTATCCACTTTAGTTTTCTTTACCTTTTTCTAACATCTTGTGTTACCATCTACAGGAAAGAGGCTGCATTGCGTCAAAGAGAGGTGATTGGAAATTTGGGTTTTGCTCTATTTGTGGATAAATGGCTAATTATATGCTTGCTAACTATATTTCAGTTTATTTATTTATATTTAATGTTGATTTGAGCAAGGCACACTCAGCATCGTCATTAGACCACAAATGAGTTGAAGTTTTAGTTTCATCTATTGTGATAAACTTAACACTTTCCATCTGAGAATAAGAAATGCCACTTTTTTCCTTTTGATTTTAGCTTCAAGAATAATTCATTTCCTTTTCTTTTATCTTCACAGGCTGCACTTAAGGATGCAAAGCAAACCAAGGATGTTGTAGACAAGGAGATTTTGTCTCTTAGATCTGAAGTTGAGGTAAATATCAGCAAGTGGTTTTCCTATACTATGATCTTCTCACCCTCTAAATGATTATAATAACTTTTTCCGTTTCTATGCTGCATTCCATTATGCTGTATTTTTTGTATTAATTTTGCTTGAATTAGAATGCTAAAGATGAGGCGACAACCATTGTAAGCCAACTTAATGGAGCTGAATCTGAAGTAAAAGCCCTTCGTTCAATGACTCAAAGAATGGTCTTGAGTCAAAATGAGATGGTATCTGCTTAAATTATTGCAAAATGTGAGTAGTCTTTCACTTTTTATTAGAAGATTAATTGCTTTATGCATTTCAATTTCAGGAAGAAGTTGTCCTTAAGAGGTGTTGGCTTGCTCGTTACTGGGGCTTAGCTGCGAGATATGGTAGTTACTGGATAACTTATGTTTGAAATTTATTTGGAGAGTGAAATATACACCATTCACTCTTTTGATTAAATCTTGTTGAATCACGTGACAATCATTATGGATAATTACTGTCAACTTTTCTTTTTCCTTCAAAAAAAGAATACTTTATCCCTCCTCATGTCAAGTTGTTGAAAAGTTGAGAATGCAATCATATATTCAAACAGACACTTATAGTGCCATTGCATTTACCTGTAGATGATGTACGGTTTATCCATCATTAAGGCCATACTGTTTCACATAATCGCTTGTGCTTTCTAGGTATCTGTGCAGATATTGCTGTGTCTAAGCATGAGTACTGGTCATCATTAGCTCCTCTTCCTTTTGAGGTGGTTGTTTCTGCTGGACAAAAAGCTAAGGAGGAGTTTTCTGAAAAAGGCTAGTAACCATAAATAGTTTATGCATTGAAGTTAATAGCCGGTTAAGATTATTGCTAGCAAGGTGTTATTCTTGTTAACTATAGATAGCAACATCTTTCTCATATCGTATCATACACATCACGTTTTAAGACCATACACAATGTCAAGCAGGTGATGTCGAGAATGAAAAGAGGAGCAAACTTGTTGAGTACTTGAGTGACCTAACTGGTGAAGGAAATATTGAGAGTATGCTTTCAGTTGAAATGGGTTTGAAGGAGCTTGCATCCTTAAAGGTGCTCCCCTTCCCCTCCTTTCCTCTCCCACCCAAAAGAAAATGAAGTGGTGCACTTTTGGAATTAAGATACTATGTTCACTCCACTAGTTTAATAATTTAGTTTACATGTTTTTGAAGGTTGAAGAAGCTATCGTGAATGCATTTGCCCAACAGAGAAGAGCAAGTTCTGTTAGACTTTCTTTGTCCGGTATACTCTATGTTACTTTTTAACATATTTGTTCAACTATCTGTTGACTTCTAAATTGTTATTTTTTTTTCATTTTTATCTTATTGTTTACAAGCTGATTTCTTTGCCTTTTTTTTTGCTAATTCAATGCATGTTTTTCAGATATCAAATCACCACGTGATATAAAGTTTATGGAGGCATTTGGTAAGTATTTATTTATTTAGTTGCTGTCCTGTTTATTTGTATTACCATTTACCATGTTCCCACACCAAGGAGTAAATACAGTGCCCTAAGAGAGAGAGATAAGAGAGCTTGCAATT
The DNA here is from genome assembly GCF_006381635.1 of Hibiscus syriacus. Lineage (NCBI taxonomy): Eukaryota > Viridiplantae > Streptophyta > Magnoliopsida > Malvales > Malvaceae > Hibiscus > Hibiscus syriacus. The sequence goes on from NW_024062795.1 coordinate 5,596,349, forward strand.
TAGGGTTACCTAAGAGAGATAGAGAGAGGACTTAAAACCATTAATAAAAAGGATGAAAGTAAACATCTCTCATTTCTCATTTCTCATTGTTTCTTATATATGATCTTTGATGTAACTGGTATTCTGTCTTTGATTTTTACATTCGATAGGAATTACTTTCGATTACAAGAATGACTGGTATGCTTTATTGCAGAATTGAGTCCAGAGGAGTCTGAGGATGTTCTATTCAAGGAGGTATGGCCTCGTCTCTCTTTGTTATCTGCAGTTTTATCTCAATGATGTTTTCTGCCACTTCATCTGTAATTAATCCACCGAGCTCATGAATTTCTTGGTCTTGGTCATCCCGTTAAACTATTTTGTTTGATTGCTGGTGGCACTAACTTTATCCTGGCCCAACTAGATACTAGTTTTGTGTGTGGAAATTGCTTCGGCTTCAAATTTTGAAATTTCCATATTATTGTTTATTAATTTACTTGCCAACAAGTTTCAGATGCCTCTTGACCCCTTTTGCTAGACCTCTTGCCCTGTTGGTATAGTGTCGAGCTTAAGTATTGGATTTTTAATTTGTTTTCCTTTAAGCTGATTAGGCCAATTTGTTAAATGGTTCCTGGTTAAGCAGTGATCACCGTCATACAAAGTACAAGATTAAGATTAGCCTTTTAGTATTTTGTATGTCCTGTTTGACAGTTGGAAAAGGGAATATGACATTATGCGGTTGACTATTTATACAACATACTGTGTAGGCATGGCTTACATATTTTTGGAGAAGAGCCAAATCCCATGGCATCGAGGAGGATACAGCTAAAGAGCGACTTAAATTTTGGATCAGCTGTTCTGCACATTCTCCAAGCTCACATGATGCTGTTGATGGTAATCCTAATTTTATCGAGCATTGCTGTACTTTTTCCCAGCCTCTAAGCCATTTCTTTCTGTTGGTTTAACCAAACTTTGAATCTAAATTCAGTTATTCCCTTGATTTATTATTACTTGTGTTTTTACTTGTTCAGTTGAGGAAGGACTGATGGAGTTGCGGAAATTGGGAATCGAACATCGACTTTGGGAATCATCTCGTAGGACTTGAGTTGGCTGACTCTTTGAGAAAAATTGCTATATAGTATTTAGTTGAAAAGAGTTCTTGAGAGGGACTGCTATCAGATACATATTACACGGTTTAAAATTGTTTTTGCCCTCCAAATGAGGTGTTGCTTTAGCAAATAAATTAGTTTAAAGGAAAAGTAATAATGCTTCAACTGAACCATGTGTGTTTGATAGCCCATAGAACTGTGTATGGTAGCGGATATGACTGCCAATGGACAACCGGGTTATGTAGTTGGTAGATAAGGGCATTTTTAGCTTAAACCTTATTTATATTTACATTTTAATTAGTTAATTAGGAATGAAGATGAAGATGAAGATGAAGGGGAAGGGGAAGGGGAAGGGGAAGGGGAAGGGGAAGGGGAAGTGGGTGTGGGTGTGGGCAATTTGTCCCCTTCAAAATTTCATCACATATTTTAAGTATTTTTTATTGATATATAATTTTATAAATTTGTGTTTCTTTAAAATTCTATAAATTTATCCCCTTAATATAAATTTAAAATTATGTGTCCTTATAATCCTAACTTTAGAAAATCTAAATCTGAACTCTCATCAATAGTCAATGTTCTCGATTTAATATTTAATAAAACCCATTATCATATTTAATGCAAAGTTTATTACTAAATAGTTACATTTTAAGTATTTTCTTTTATGCATATACTCTCTTCTTTTTTGTAGTAAAAAAAATTTTCTCAGTTACGTCGGTAAAGATAATACACCTCAATTTCTCGGTTCATTATTTTTTAAATTAAGAGATGATTATAAATTTATGTAATATATTAAATGTTAATTGAGTTGATATTATTAATATTAATTGAATTAGAGAATAATTAAAAAAATGTTTTAAAGAAATATACATGTTTTTATTAAAATTATGTAATATATTAAATGTTAATCGAGTTGATATTATAGCATTTTATATTATTTTATTTTATTTAAATAAAATAAATTTAAGTTAATTAAAGATTGAAATGACAAAATAATATATATGTATATATTAAGCAATATACTGGTAGTGGTGTCTATAATTTACGTGGGACCCTTTGGGTCAAGAGCATGCCATTTACATAATTAATTCATCTTTGTTTTTTGAGTACAAGAGTCTTGCTAGTGAATTGTTTTGTTCAAAAAATGATGCCTAAATGTCCTTCCTCATATGCAACCCAACATGCATTCACTTGATTTCAGGGTGTTCATGCATACTAATCTATGCTCCAAAAACTTCACAAATATTATGAAATTAACTTCAAAATATGAGAAATATTGTGGAACTAATCATTATATATATATATATATATATATTTGGCTTAAATTGGATGCACATGGCTCTGCCTATTTAAAATTTCAAATTCAAAAAATCTAAATTTGTAATCTTAAATTCTAAATGAGACACATGAAATTAAAATATTTAAACTTGGTCTAGATTAAAGTTTACCCACATGCGTATCAAATAATTTTAATTTATGTTTTAGAAAATCTTTTTACATACAAATTGTGTAAAATTTAATCTTTACAATTTTATCTATTTGAATGTTATTTGTCTTGTTTGAGGATCAAAGATTTTAATTTAAAATTTAGAATTTAGAGTTTATGATTTATAAATTAAGATTTAACATAAAATAGAGAAAATTGTAGTCTAAATTTTATATATCTCGTATATCAAATAATTTCTCTTATATTTAATGAATTTGATAATAAAATTTTAGGGTTTATCGATGAATGAACAAGATCAAGGGTACTAAACCCCTAGGTGGTAAGTGCATCTCATTATTTTAGAAAAATGATTAAATTTAGTTTAATGTGTTAAGGGGGGAAATTACATACCCATTATTTTTAAGAAAAAAGATATTAAAATTTTAAATCTTATTCTTAAATTTCTAGATCCGCTACTAAACAATATTATTCTCTTTAAGCTCTCTTAATACATTGAATCATTTATGGTTTAATTAATTAGTAGATTACATTATTTGTTCCTGATTCAACTTAGCTAGACACACTCTCCCCTTCTACAAGCTTTGCTTGTCAGAATCTTTGGAGAAAGCATATATCATAGTAGAAATGAAGAGAAAGAAGTTGATCATTAGAAAAGGCAAATAGATATATAGAAGAAATAATGAAAACATATTCTAACAGAAAGTTCGTTATATAATAAGCTGGTGAGAGCCCACGATTGCAACTACTCCTCAGTGGGATCCTGAGTTGGGAGAAATCATCAGAAGTTTAATCTTAAGATCCAACAGATATGATCGAGTTCCATGTAGACCAATGATGAGTTGTATACTTCCAAGTGATGTTTCATTTAGTTATCTGAAAGGGGTTTCATCGTAATATCATAATCGGATCAAATTAGAATAATATTTAATTTTTAACGTTTTGTTTTAAGATTTTAAATATTATAATGTTGTTGATGAAAACAAATGAGTCACAGCGGTTATAACCCTTTTTGATTTGGATAACAAATCGTAGTTGGTGATGAAACGATTGTTGGTCAATGTTAATGTCTTATATCTTCATCATGAGATAGAAAAAGGATGAGTGAAGAGGGAGAGTCTTGATCTCTCCCTCTATCTTGATTGATAGATTTTATTATGACTCTTAATGTTGATAATAGACGTAGAGTCACAATGACTGTTTGTAGATTGGTGGAATAGATGGACTCAACTAATGTAGTTAATTGTTGATTAATTTTAGTTATGAGAAATCACATGAAACCTGTTAAAAGTCATATTAAAAGATTGTGACTTTCTAATAAATTTAAAACTCTCGAGACCTTATGTCTAAAAATATTATTACTCCAAAAATTGAACGTATAAAGATCATATAACAAGTACCATTCACATGTGATTCATAATGAATGACAACTATGCTCATGCTGAGTTTATGAGACTAATCAAAATCAATGCTTGAGCACTATAATCAGTGAATGTGAACATATAATTTGTCTTTTATATTTGAAGTTATTATTATTCTATTAAAAAATATTATTTCTATAAAAAAAATTAAAAAATATTATTGTTCAATGGACACTCATATAAAAGGCCTAGAATCATTATCTTCTTAGATAACAGCAATTCAAAATTACTCCATTCCATTCAAAGAAGACTAACACCTCTCCCTTTTATTTATGTTTGTGTGGGTTTAAGACAGGGAAGAATTGTAAAGACAAACACTTTATGTTGATGGATCCCAACAATTTGAAAACCAATTCGCCTTCTTCCACAAGCAAAACAAAGCAGCAGCAGCCACAAGAAACAAGGTTCTTGGGAGTAAGGAGGCGGCCATGGTGTCGTTACGCGGCCGAGATAAGAGACCCTTCCACGAAAGAAAGGCATTGGCTCGGCACGTTCGACACGACCGAGGAAGCAGCCTTGGCCTACGACCGTGCAGCTCGGTCCATGCGAGGCTCCAAGGCTCGTACAAACTTCGTTTATTCCTACATGCCGGTCGGTTCATCTGTCACCTCCATCGTCTCCCCCGACGAATCACAGCATGATTTTTTTTCCATTAATCCCCCTTTCCACCACCATCAAAACGAGGCAAACCGGAACCAGGTTTTCTTCTCTACTCAAGAAGACCCTTTCACTGCATGCCAGTTCCCTTCGGGGTGGATCCAAGAGACTAGCGATGGCACTGTCGAATCTTACAGACCCATTACCGGTGTTATGGACATCGGAGACGGTGGTTCTCAGCAGCTAGGCCATGACTCCGAGCTGCCACCATTGTCTCCGGATGTCTCCTCCTCGTGTTACGGATCCGGACTTGATATGAGCAATGAAGCATGGAATGAGATAGGCTTCTTCAGGTTCTCGGATCAAACTGCATTCGTAATTAACTCTCAGACGGGAACCACCGGGTTTGATTTGAGTTCATCGTGGGGCTACTTTCTTTAAATAACAAGGAAGCATAAATGATCAACAGCACTGCAACTACTGTAACTATAAAATTATCAACAAAATTAATCCATGTTAGTTTCGTCGGGGTACTGCTGTCAAATGGATGATTTCGGCTGGACGTAACAAGCAATGGCTTCTCTTTCGGTTGTCTATGGATTTGGGCCCAACCCAGGAAAATAGCTTGTTTCATGGTTACATGTTGTCTTGACTTCTGGTAAAAATGTGTAAGGGCCAGCTAATACGGTCCACTTTGGAGTGAAATGTAACTAGAACGTGATATGATTTCTACGATAACCGCGAGCAGATAGTCGTACGAGTTTGGACATGTTCTCTGAAAGTTTCTAAACTTTTGTTAGACAAGATAGATTGAAACCAGGGCTGGTTTTAGGCCTGTGCGGGCTGTCCAACCGTACAGGGTCTAATTTTTGTAAGGGCCTCCAAAATTTTTTAAATCTTTTATATGTATGTGTATTTAGAATATTTAACCCAAAAATTTTCAAGTCCAAGACTTATTTTACTGTTATGGTATATGATCACCAAATTTTAAAATATTAGTGAATTTCTTTATATATATAATATTTTAGTTTTAAAATGCTTATTTTATTGTTATGGCACAAGGCCACCAAAATTTACAAGACGGTCCTGATTGAAACCTGTCAGTTTTCTACTAATTCAGATTTTCAGATAATTTTTTTCATTTATCATAACTTTTCGTTAATCTACATTTAATTATCAGTCTACAAATAATCATAATGACTCTAAGACTGACCCACTCACTATAAATACTCTCCATCAAGACAGAAAAGAAGATGAAACTGCCTATAACAACATTCAGCCCTTGAATCTTCTTATTCCTCGCGACGATCCATTCGTGTTTTTTATCCCAACAATGATCCAAAACCACCACCTTATTGACCGTAACCCAAATCAAAATGAATGAATCTTCAATGATTAATAAAACACTTACAGTCATTATTTGAGTTCTAATCAATCAAATTTAAATGGTGAAAGATTTATATATATAAATTAATTAATCACATGTTAATATCAGGTTTATTTCCTTTTATCATCCAAAAATAAAAGGTTGTAAGGGTTTTAAAACAATCGTCCAACTATTTCCACCAAAAACAAAATTCAATTATGCTCAAGGCTTAAGGGTTTTTAGAAAATGAAAATATTTTAAAGACCAGGGACGTCCATTGTTAGAACCCTTCTAAGGTTTAAGATTTCAGAAATATCATAAGTTCAGATTGAATTGAAACACATCATCTCATCCGCGTTTTTCAAGGAACCAGAAACCCGAAAAAATGTACACCTCTGCTTTGAGTTTTCCTGATAAAAAAAAAAGTAAAAAAAGGGGTTTTGGGTTCTGTTTCCTCCTCCAAACTCTCGATGAACATCGTAGGAACATAATTTTGAAAAAGAAAAACTCGGTAAAAGATGGATTGGATATACTTAGGCTGCGGATTCCTTGGCAATCTTCTCTGCCTTAGCAGTGACCTCCTCTATTCCTCCAACCATGTAAAATGACTGCTCTGGAAGATCATCATACTTCCCATCCAACACGCCCTGCAAGAGTCGTGATTATTAGTGATTAATGCCTACTAATACCACACAATATACATTCCGTTGATAGGATTCATATTATCTGTCTAAACTACGAGTTGAAATGTATGTCAACCCGCAAACAAGGACTAAACATTTTCAATATATCTGGGTTACAGATCACAATGCATTTATTTGCTCGAATGTAAGCCAATATTATCCATTTGTCGCATAACTTAGCCACTTGTTTTAATAATGAAGAATATTATACAGCAGATCCGCACATTACAACTAACCACTCTCCCATGTATGCCACAACATACCATAATAGAAGCTGCGTAAAGAAATAAAAATTTGTACCTGGAAGCTGGTGATGCCCTCTTTCAACTCCACATACTTGCCAGAGGCACCAGTGAACACTTCTGCTACATGGAAAGGCTGGCTCAAGAACCTTCGGATCTTACGAGCACGAGCTACAGTTATCATCTTCACTGAGCTCGTCCATCCCCAAAATGGCAATGATATCTTGCAAGCTCTTGTAGTTTTGGAGAACCTTCTGCACACCACGAGCAGTATTATAGTGTCCCTCACCCAATATATGTGGAGAGAGCATACGAGATGTAGAATCCAAAGAATCTACAGCAGGGTAAATACCAAGCTCAGAGATCTGACAAAATAAAGAAAACAAGAGTTCTGAGCAAAGAGCAGCAGGTATTCATAAAGTACCATCAGATTGAGCACCTTCAGAAAGCATATAGATGTGCACAATACCTGACGAAACAACACAGTTGTAGCATCCAAGTGAGCAAAGGTTGTTGCAGGAGCTGGATCAGTCAAATCATCAGAAGGCACATAAATGGCTTGCACAGAAGTGATTGAACCTTTCTTGGTGGTGGTAATACGCTCTTGAAGGCCTCCAAGATCAGTAGCTAAAGTCGGTTGGTAACCGACAGCAGATGGAATTCGACCAAGCAAAGCAGACACTTCTGAATTTGCCTGGGAAAATATGCGCACAATTCAAACCATCAGCAACATGTAACACATAAAGTGAAGTGTTTCACAAGCTTCCAAAATATGCCAACTCACTTGAGTAAATCGGAAAATGTTGTCAATAAAGAGAAGCACATCCTTCCCTTCAGCATCACGGAAGTGTTCAGCCACAGTCAAACCAGTAAGGCCAACACGAGCAAGAGCACCAGGTGGCTCATTCATTTGACCATAGACAAGAGCACACTTGCTTTCAGCCTGGAATTATAAAAAAGCGGGGAACCACAAAGATAAGATACAACAAAATACAGAAATCTGGACGAGATGAATAAGATGCCTGGTATTTACCTGCTTGTCACCTAGCTTGATGACACCACTCTCGATCATTTCCCTATACAAGTCATTTCCCTCTCTTGTGCGTTCTCCAACACCAGCAAACACTGAGAAACCACCTATGTACAGAAACTAGTAATATAAAAACAATAAACAATTGCAAACTGTGAACCAACAGCAAATATAACATAATACCAACCATGAGCTTTATCAACATTATTGATAAGTTACATACTAAGCAGTCTTTCCTATACCAGCACCACCAAAAAGTCCAATCTTTCCTCCTCTTTGATATGGGGCAAGGAGGTCGACAACCTACAAAATAAAAAAAGATAAAAAGGTTTGGACTGACATAATCTCATCCAAATTCAGACAAAAGAATGTGTAAATAGAAGTTTGTCCTGAAACAGGATAGCATATTTCTATTAGAAAGAGAGAAAACAAGGATAGCAAGGGATCAAAGAAATACATAATTCCAAGCATTAATTAGTACCTTAATGCCAGTGACAAGGATCTGTTCAGTAGCTTGATCGACAAAAGCTGGTGCCTCTCTGTGAATGGGCAAGTAGTGGTCGGTTTCTATTAAAAAGTAGTCAGTCTGTTAGACTTGTATACCAGTATACAATACACTGTTCAAACTAATAAAATGTTGGCAAATCTCTTACTGAGTTCGCCTTTCTCATCAATAGGCTCTCCAATGACATTTATGATTCGACCAAGAGTAGCTCTACCAACAGGCACCTGAGGAGAATAATCAAACATGATTAAGAAGCTAGTTAAATTAAAGCACAATAGCATCATATCTAGACAATTGAAAACGGGAAATAGCTCAGAAGTAGCAAACTGAAGAATAAAGTAATGGATTTGAATTAGAGGCCTAATAACTTCAGGGAAAGAATCACTGAAAAGAAAAGTAATCTTCTGCTGGTTTGAACAAAATTTATCACTAATTCGAGGACATAACTCAGATTTATATTCTAATCAGATATTCATCTTAATTTCACTGTATCACCAAGTTCCAACAACAACAAAAAAATAGAACACTCAAAATAGGAGATGAAAATTACAGTGATAGGAGATCCAGTACAGAGGACAGGCTGCCCTCTAACAAGTCCCTCCGTTCCATTCATAGCAATGATCCTAACCATGTTTTCACCCAAATGCTGAGCTACTTCCAGCACAAGCCGGATAGAGTGGTCCATCACCTCAAGCGCCGTCAAGATAGGAGGCAAACCTTCCTCTGAATCAGGCGTTTATAGGTTTGGTCAACGAATTATTTCGCTTAAAAGCAAGATGAAAAAACTAAATGAAATTTCAATTTTGTACACTTACTTGTTATATTTTCTTTAGGAAAGGTATTAAAAGCAAATTAATTGTAATTTTACTAATTCAATTCTTTTGTAAATTGGGAGGGTTCGATTAAAATATATTAAGATTATAGTTTAAAATTTATCTTTTATATAAATTCAATTTAAGTGTGTAATTACACAATTAGAATATATTTTTAACAGTGGTCGATTAATGACCCGAGTTGGTGGACTTGCGTCCATAATATTAGCATTCATCTTATGTTATTTTCTATAATTATATCTCAGCATTTGTATTACTTTTTAAGGCAAATTATATTAAATATTATTGAATTTTAAGCCATATATTGTTTATAATTTTTAATTGTTTTACTTATAATACTGATTTTGATTTTTGATTCAATTATATTTAAGAATGACTATAGATCGGGTCGAGTTTTTCACCCACCTGAACTTGACTCAAAAATTAAATTTCTCCACCCGTACTCGATTCGACCTAATTTTTTAACTTAAAACTCTCACTCAACCCGACCTATATATATAATTCATTTTTATAATATACAATAATGACCTAATAGAAAAAATAAAGTTGAAAGGAATAATATTCTAATTATCCCTAAGCATATAAGAGATAATTATAATATTATGTCAAGTCAGGTTGGATTTTTCACCCTAACTCATACTCGACTCGACCTGACGCTTTAAAAAATCGACATAAATCAATTTTTCAAAAAAAAAAAAAAATAACTTGACCGGATCGGGTAGGGTTGGAACCAATCGAATCAAGGTGAAATGCTCAACCTTAATTATTTCATTGGGCCGTTAAATTTTAGCGGTATGCTGACGTGGATGAATCTTTTTCATCATTGTGATAATATGGACAAAACATCATCGTTTTGATGTGACTATTGATAAAAAAAATAACGTCATTTTAAGCATTGAACTTTAAGAGTATTGATTTTATCATTAAATTTTAAAAATTTCAATTTTAGGCATTAATTTTTTTTACTACCATTGATACCAAACGTTAATACTACATCTCCTTCAATGATAGTATGATTAAGCTAGTTTTAAATTATGTTGTTGGTCTTCCCAAAATAATGTTTCTCATTGTTCAGATTTTTGAAAAAATATCCAAACCCTCAAATTTGAGAAAACCTCAAACACTAAAATGGTGGATTTTTATTTAATTTCATCGGTTTTGAGTGAGTTTTGTGAAAAAATATACCTAGTAAAAGAAAGATGAGTGAAATGCAAACGTTTTAATATCAATTTTCCTGCAAATGGAGTTCAGTGACTAGCAACAATCGGGAAAGAAAAATGCCTAAAAGTGAATAATTCAAATTTTAAGTGGCAAAATTGATATACCCTAAAGTTTAATGTTTAAAACAACGTTATTTTGAACATCAATAATCACATCAAAATAGTGTCATTTTATCTATTTCATCACGTGTTTGCATGGTAACAAACAAATTATATAATCGAAGCCAAAATCAGCATTCAATATTATAATTAAAACAATTAAAAGGTCAGTAATATAAATAATACACTTCTTAAAAATTAGTAGTATATAATATAATTTACTCAATTTTTTATCATCCTTTTTAACTTTGGGTTTGTACTATGATTTTTTTATAAATATACCTATTATTCAATTTAATCATGAACTCAAATTTTTAGTCGTTTTGACAATGTGACTTACTATTATATCACTTGTGATAAGATTTGAGCAACACGTTATTGAAGTATTTAAAATACGAAAAATTATCGAGTTAATGATTGATATTAAACAAAATTTAGGGTTTAATTTTAAAAAAATATCAAAATTATGATTAAAATTTATTATCGTTCAATAAAAGATTGGTATTTCATTTCAAAAAAAAATTTCATAAAAAACAATAAAAATAAAAAAATTATTTTAAAATATATCTATAAGCTATATTTTTTATTTTGAGTGTCTACATTTATGATCTAAATGTATAACATTTCCATTTTGTGACTATTTTCAGATAATTCGTTTATAAAAATTGTAATTAATAAATGCGTGACACAATACCTCCAATAATTTTCTTCCTTTTATCTTTCCAATTTGCTAAGAAAATAAACAAGAAAAAGTTCATTTTGATTTTCAAGAAATAAAAAAAATCTATATTAAAAATTAGTATCAAACACTTCAAATACAAAAATCTATCTATTCAAAAGTGAAATTAAAATTATAAATTTATAACTTTAAGGGGGTATTTGGTTCAAGGATTGTGGCATTCCCATGTTTGGTTGGCCGGGAATCTCATTTCCGGTAATGTTTTATTACTATTAGTAGATTTTTTGGGTATATTACCGGGAATGTCATTACCTCCCTTCCCTTAGGTATTGTAACATTACCGGCGTTTTGGACTAAAATGCCCTTAAATTTTTATTTTTTTTCAAAAATATCTTTCTTCTGTCATTGAATAATAAAAATTCTACGAATGTTAAATTACAAATTTATCCTTAAATTATTTTAGATTTACAAAAAAAAAATCTATAATTAAAATTTTATATGAAGTTCAGGGGTTAAAAATTTTTTTAACCCTTTCATTAAACCTTTTTTATATTTTTAATTTTGTAAAAAAATTATATAAATATTATAAATTTAATTTTTTTAAAAAATATATAAATATTTTACAATTTGTAATATTATACAAATATATAATAAGGACAATTTGGTCAAATATACATTCTAATAATCTTTTATTTCTTTAATCAAACACGGTAATCTTACATTCCTGCTAAACCAACCAAACACAAAATAAAACATTCCCAGTAATCCTATTCCCTGGTAATCTTTTATTCTCACTGATAATCTTACATTTCGTGAACTAAACGCACCCTAAAATTTTATTGTAAAACCGCTCTAATTTTGCTTCTACTAATAAAACGAGTAAAAAACCACAGAACTTAAATGACTCATCAAGAAGATAATAATTATTCTGAACTATCTACTTTCACACACACACACACATAAAAGAAGAAGAAGAAGAATTGATACCTAAAGTAAAAAAATGGATATAATTGAAATACTTATTTTGCAATAAACCCAAACAATCTCATCGACTATCTCGTCATTATAACAAATAAACGAGCCGATATTACTCTCAGAGAAGTTCATCTCATCAAACCCTAGCTTCTCCCTGGAAGCCCAAATCAATGGCTTCGCGTCGACTTCTTAGTTCTCTCCTCCGCTCCTCTTCTCGCCGGTCTCTGTCTAGACCCTCAAACTCTAACCCTCGCCTCACTTCTCCGATTCCTAACCGCCTTCCTATTCCATGTCATTACTTCCTCTCACGCGATGCTGGGTACGCCACATCTGCAGCTGCGGCCGCTTCTCCTGCCCCATCGCAGCCTCTTTCGGCTAAGGGAGGCGGAAAAGGTAAGATCACCGATGAATTTACTGGAGCAGGAGCAATCGGTCAGGTTTGCCAAGTGATCGGTGCCGTCGTTGATGTGAGATTCGATGAAGGTTTGCCTCCTATTTTGACGGCGCTTGAGGTGATGGGCCACTCGATCCGACTTGTGCTGGAAGTAGCTCAGCATTTGGGCGAAAACATGGTTAGGACCATTGCTATGGATGGAACGGAGGGACTTGTTAGAGGGCAGCCTGTCCTCAATACCGGATCTCCTATCACCGTAATTATCCTCTTTTCTTTTAAGTGTTATATTTCTCTATTGGAAATGAGATAATGTCGGAAATTGAAACTTGGAGATCAGTGAAATTAAGATAAATGTCTGATTATGGATCTGATTTATGTTCTGGAATTAGTGATAGTTTTTTTCAGTGATTCTTTTCCCTGAAATTATTAGGCATCCAATTCATATCGGTTACTTTACCCTAGAGTTCGTTACTACTGAGCTTTTTACCATTTTCAGTTGTCTACTATATAATACTTTTGTACATGAATTTCACTGGCTCGATTCTTTCAGGTGCCTGTTGGTAGAGCTACTCTTGGCCGAATCATAAATGTTATTGGAGAGCCTATTGACGAGAAAGGCGAACTCAGTAAGAGATTTGCCTACTTTTTTTTAGTTTGAACAGTATACTGGTATAAAAATCTAACAGGCTGATTACTTTTTAATAGAAACCGATCACTACTTGCCCATTCACAGAGAGGCACCAGCTTTTGTCGATCAAGCTACTGAACAACAGATCCTTGTCACTGGCATTAAGGTACTAATTAATGCCTGAAATTATATATTTATTTCTTTCTCATTGAAATATGTTATCATGTTTCAGGACAAACTTGTATTTACACATTCTGTTGTCTGAATCTGGATGAGATTATGTCAGTGAAAACCTTTTTATCTTGTTTTATTTTGTAGGTTGTTGACCTCCTTGCCCCATATCAAAGAGGAGGAAAGATTGGACTTTTCGGTGGTGCTGGTGTAGGAAAGACTGTGCTTATTATGGAACTTATTAACAATGTTGCTAAAGCTCATGGTTGGTTTTAGGTTATATTTGTTGTTGGTTCACAGTTTTCACATTGGTTATTGTTCTGATATTACTAGTTTCTGTACATAGGTGGTTTCTCTGTGTTTGCTGGCGTTGGAGAACGCACAAGAGAGGGAAATGACTTGTATAGGGAAATGATTGAGAGTGGTGTCATCAAGCTAGGTGACAAGCAGGTAAATACCAGGCATCTTATTCATCTTGTCCAGATTTCTGTATCTTGTTGCCTCTTATCTTTGTGATTTTTCTCTTTTGTATATTCCAGGCTGAAAGCAAGTGCGCTCTTGTCTATGGTCAAATGAATGAGCCACCTGGTGCTCGTGCTCGTGTTGGCCTTACTGGTTTGACTGTGGCTGAACACTTCCGTGACGCTGAAGGGCAGGATGTGCTTCTCTTTATTGACAACATTTTCCGATTTACTCAAGTGAGTTGGCTTATTTTGGAAGCTTTTGAAACAAGCAACTTTTATGTGTTACATGTTGCTGAAGGCTTGAATTGTGTGCATATTTTCCCAGGCAAACTCAGAAGTGTCTGCTTTGCTTGGTCGAATTCCATCTGCTGTCGGTTACCAACCGACTTTGGCTACTGATCTTGGAGGCCTTCAAGAGCGTATTACCACCACCAAGAAAGGTTCTATCACTTCTGTGCAAGCCATTTATGTGCCTGCTGATGACTTGACTGATCCAGCTCCTGCAACAACATTTGCTCACTTGGATGCTACCACTGTGTTGTCCCGCCAGGTATTGTACATATCTATATGTTTTCTGAAGGTGCTCTATCTGATGTTTCCTTATGATTATCTGCTGCTCTTTGCTCATAACAATTTTTTCTTTATTTTATCAGATCTCTGAGCTTGGTATTTACCCTGCTGTGGATCCTTTGGATTCTACATCTCGTATGCTCTCTCCACATATCTTGGGTGAGGAACACTACAATACTGCTCGTGGTGTCCAGAAGGTTCTCCAAAACTATAAGAACTTGCAAGATATCATTGCCATTTTGGGAATGGATGAGCTCAGCGAAGATGATAAGTTAACTGTAGCCCGTGCTCGTAAGATCCAAAGGTTCTTGAGCCAGCCTTTCCATGTAGCAGAAGTGTTCACTGGTGCTCCTGGAAAGTATGTGGAGTTGAAAGAGAGCATCACCAGCTTCCAGGTACTCTATTTTATCTTTGCCTGGCTTCTTGTATAGTATGTTATGGTATGCATGACAAAGTGGGTAATTACCTGTAATGAGTGGATACACTGCATGATATCCTTCGTTATTAAAATAAGTGGCCAAGTTATGTTACACATGGATAATATTTTCTTACATTATAGAGCAAATAAAGGCAATGTGATCTGTATGGCTAAACCCAGATATATTGAAAATGCTAATTCCTTGGATGTGGGTTGACATACATTTCAACTTGTGGTTTAGACAATTACATTTATATTTTCTTGATATAGATATTCAGACCCTCTTTTTTAAGAGAATTCATTGACAAGGTTTAGTCATTTAACATGAATGTGTCATGCTTGCATCAGTATTAATGATATATTAACTGTATATTGTGTGGTATTCGTAAGCATTAATTCTTAATAATCACGACTTGTACAGGGCGTGTTGGATGGAAAGTACGATGATCTTCCAGAGCAGTCATTTTACATGGTTGGAGGAATAGAAGAAGTCATTGCCAAGGCAGACAAGATTGCCAAGGAATCCGCAGCCTAATTAAATCCATGTATGACGATGATACCTTTGTTTTATCTCTTGGTTTGTTGCGAAAATAATTTAGTCGGTAGTGGCCATGCCATTGCCAGCAAACGGACTTTTAATTTTTTTGGCATCAAATGGTCCAGAGTTCTTTTGGTTTATGTTCTAATGATGTTGCTCAAGAGTATTAAAGAGGAAATGGAACACAAAACCCTCTGTTTTTAGTTATTTAATAAGGGAAAGCTCAAAGCCGATTCGTACATTTTTTTTCGTATTCCTTGAAAAACGTTGTTTGACCAATTTATCTAGACTTTTTCTAGTTATTTGTTTGAGCGTTAAGAAAATCTTCATTCATAGAATTGAAATAAGTACCGTGCTCTAATTATGTAGAAGATAATTTAAACACTTCAAAATTAGCAAATTTAAACAGGACGACTAACCACAATTATTATGTAAAAAATAATTTAAACATTTCCAAATTAGCAAATTTGGCCCATTATATTAAAATATTTGACTGTCGCTCACAATAAGCAGAAAGTTATTGATAGAGGGAAAGCACAATAAGCATAAAATCAACTTTTCATTAAACAAAAATTAACACAATTTGTGTTCCACAATATTTGACCGTCTCGCTCAAAAACAGCTCAGCCACAATATCAGAATGGGTTTTTACATGCTAACCAATTTAACAGAGTTTGCTTTCTCTTGCAGGGTGTCAAGAAGGCTGTCGAAGCTCTTCTTGAAAGACTCCACTCCCTCGTCTTCCAGCTGTGAGCCGACGTAGGCCCAATCAATCCCCAACCTCTCAAGTGCACTATAGATGCCTTCAGCTTCAGACACATTCGCATCGATTGTCCTCGAAACGGTCCGGCGTGGTTGAAACCTGCAACAAAATTAATTCACCAAAACACATCACGTGATTATTCACCAAAAGACGTCAAAAATCACGTGCTTTATTGAACAAGAAAGATAGCTCACCGTGTCAGGACCAATAAGAGGAGCGACGTATAAGAGTGTCGGGGTAGGCAGGGTTCTTTATACTAGTAGAGGCCCACAGCAACCTCTGTTTCTTGTCTCCCTTCTTCACTAAAGCCTCCCATCTTGGACCAGAGAATTTCTTCTGGTAGAGCTGGTATGCCAGAGCTGCTTGAGCTACTGCGGCCTAAAAAATAGTAACCATGACACGATGCGAGTAAACTCCAACATATACTGAAGTTAATTTTGTCAAAGAGGGTGTCTACCCGACAGACAAAGAAGGAAGCTCTAGAGAGATCACACAGCCCGGAAGCCTCAAGGCCATCCATGTAAGCATCAATGACAGCTTCATATCTAGCAAGCGAGAATACGAGCTGCAGAAGAAGAAGAAACAAGGTTGAGATTTACATGCATTAATCGGTTTAGAGTTGTTCTCGAGTTATCAGCCAATGGACCATCCAAAGCATTGATTGTTTGGATTGGTACAACATCTTACATGTTAAGTTGGGGATATTATACGGTGACATTCACGCTTATGCCTTTTGCAATAACTTCCTTGATCGAAGGAATGCATGGTGCTGTCGCAGGGATCTTGATATACACATTGCAACCGCTTTATGTCACAGAGATTTTGGTCTTTCTAACAAAGGTGGGGACGAAGAGTCGTATAAATGAAGGTCAGATGTTGGCGAGGGTTGTAGTACTAATGGAAACGCATCTTTCAGTAGACCAAATGGGCAGCTGAAAGAAGACATTTTGATGGGTAGGAAGAATATTCAGGGCACTCTCTGTAATATAATATTATTTAGGATAAACTACGCTGACAGTCACTAAGAGTTTAGGATTATTTTACTTTTATCACCAAACTATTAAAACTTACATTACAGTTACTAAACTTTTAACTCTCTCATTATGATCATTCTTGTTAGTTGTAGTTAATAAAATTATGTTACACACCAAAAAAAATCTAATAAAATTCTTCTCTCTTTTTTTTCATTTGAATTGACAGTCATTATTCCTTCTTTGGTCATCATTTTTTTGTGTTCTTCCGAATACTATCCACAACCATCAATAACATCCGATAATAAATATAAATAAATAAAAATTACTTATCTCAATTTTGATAAGTTTTTAATAAATAAAATAATCGTATATAAATTTTAGAGGTAGAAATATTTCGTTTGATCAGAAGATTAACATAGTTTGATTTTTGATGATTTACAATGATAAATTAAAAGATTTTAGCTTTTTAGTTTTAATCGAAAGGTTTAGTAACAAATTTAAATCATAAAAAGTAAAGAGAAAAAGAATAAAAATTTGATGAATTTTTCGATCATAAGAATTATCGAACAATACTTGATCGACATTTGAAGGAGCAACGGTTGTCAAAACAAAAGTGACAATAACGAAATCAAATTAAAAATGTAGTTATTATAATGCAAATTTTAAAAGTTTGGTGACTAAAGCTAAAATGACTTAAAGTTCAGTAGCAACCAATATGATTTACGCTATTATTAATTTTTTTTAATCTATTCCCACTTTTCTTTTGGATTTGGTCAAACCTTTCTCTGTTTTGTTTTCAACAATTTGGAATATTCTTCAATTTCAGCATCAGGTTTAGGGTTCATACTATCTTTAATCAACGATAAAAAAAAAAGATTTTTTTTTTGTTAGTCTGTTAAACTCTAGATTGGGAGCGAGGGCTATTTATACTATAAACTCCTTTTGTCTAGATAAACTAAGGGCGATTGTACTTCTAAAATTTTTTAACTTTTATATAATTTAGATATTTTTTATATTCTTTTATTAAAAATATATTTTCGTCCCTTAAATTTTTAAAATTTATCTTCATAACATAAAAATCATGATTTCATCATTACAGTCTTCTTACAGTTGCGACGAATATTTTGTCTCTTGATATCTTTGCAACATAAAATCATGATTTCATCACTACAGTCTTATTTTAGTTTCGACAGACTTCTTGTCTCTTGATATCCTATAAGAGAAAACGGTCTCAGAAGTTAGTTACCCTGTAAGTAAATAAACATTCCAACACTACACATGAATGTGAGAAGCAGGTCATGGTTGGTGCTGTCAAGTTTAGTAGGTGATACATTCAAATATTATGTAAACATACAATGTTGGGGTTAATTTTCACTTAAATGAAAATCTTTGGGAGGAAAAGGGGTCAACTTTACTAATTTTGAAATGTTTAAACTATATTTTTATATAATGGATTATTATATTTAATAATGTGTGATTATAGTTGGATTATAACTATGACCTCCCAAAAAAGAATGGTCATAAGGCAGGACACAGGCATGGATTCCCTCCAAAAACTATCTAATCTTCACAAAAACGAGAAAATATCGAGCAAAAAACATGGAGAAGATCCTCATCGGTGAAAAGTCTGGAGGCTTTCCGAGATTCGGAAGATGGCGGACCAAATTCGAATTAGAGACATCCAGTTTCAAATTAGAGAATGTTAAGCCAAAGGAGCCTGATGGTCATGTTACAGGGTCCGATGAGATAATGTTGGAACACGGATTGAAGCATGACCAGATCCTGGAACAGGTAGATCAATTCATTGAAAGCTTAGTTTTGGCTCAAGATAAGTCGATATCCCCTGAAGTTTCCGATATCGTCGAGCCATTTCTGAAGATGACTGATTCCATGATCGCGACGTACGAAAGGAGGGAAGCCTCGGCTAAGTTTGGCCATAACCAGGACGACGATTCATCGTTTTTCGAGGCAGTAACCCGCCTTTCATAAATTCTTTGGCCAACGGTTGTTCTAATTCGAGCGGGATCGGTCTTCCAACATGCAATGTCGTTGTTGGAAACCGAGTTCCAGACTCTTCTAGACATTTGGAAACGCAGCTGCAATGCGACTATAATGGACTCCAAAACTCCGAAGACTCCCAAGCAATCCGTCTTCAACTCAAATCAACATGAAATCGAGATCGAGTTCCCGTATTTTCCGCCCGGATCGAAGGTCGTTATGAAACAAGTCGCCACCGTTATGATCTTAGCAGGGCACGAGTCCGAATGCTGCGTCGCTTACACGGCTCTTAGGCTGAACGCATTGCACGCTGAGTTCCGCAAGCAAGGGTACGAAAACATCAATATGGAGGACTTTCAATGGATGGAATGGGCAACACAGGAAGGAGAGATCGATAATTGGGTTCACATCGTCAAATATTGCACGACTAATCTCTTCTCCATCGAACGCAAGCTTTGCGACTCGATATTCGAACATGCTCCGATCGCTCAGAGGTTGTTCTGCGATCTGGCTACATCCTTGACCGTAAAGCTTCTTAATTTCCCAAATGCTCTGCTTTTGATCAAACAGTACTCCACGGAGAAACTATTCAAGTTCTTAGACATATACGAGACATTGTGTGATTTGATTTCTGTTATCGGTAATGACTTATCTGCAAAGGATTTGATACCCGAGACGTAATGCAGGATCGGCGAAGCAACTGTAAGTATTTTCTGTGAGCTTGAGAATTCGATCAAGAGCGATAACGGGAGAATCCCGGTGGCAAACGGTGCAGTCCACCCCCTTACTCGATACACCATGTATTATTTAAAGTATGCTTGCGATTACAAGGACACACTAGAGAAAATATATCAGCAACACTACGAGACGGAGGGATCGACCAAGCGAGAGCCTAAGAATGCAACCGAGGACAATGGTGAGAGCACCAACACCTCCCATTTCGCAAAAGAGTTGATGTTGGTGATGGACTTATTAGACGCCAACATCGACATGAAATCAAAGTTGTACTGTGACCCGTCATTGCGTTACATTTTCTTGATGAACAACGGGAGGTACATGTTGCAGAAAATCAAGAGCTCCAACGACATCTATGAAGTGATGGGCGACGAATGGTTGTGGAAACAATCTTCGGATTTAAGGCAGTACCATAAGAACTATCAAAGAGAGACATGGGGCAAGGTGTTGCAGTGCATGAGCCAAGAGGGTATGCAAGTGAATGGGAAGGTGTCCAAGTCAATATTGAAAGAAAGGTTCAAGAGCTTCAACGCCTTGTTCGACGAAATCCATAAGACGCAGAGCGCATGGATGGTGAGCGACAAACAGCTTAAATCGGAGCTTAGAGTTTCGATATCGGCAGTTGTGATCCCGGCATACAGGGCCTTCTTGGGAAGATTCAGTTCACATATTAATAAAGGTAAACAACAAGAGAAGTACATGAAATATCAAGCTGAAGATATCGAGGGGTTGATTGATGAACTATTTGAAGGAACTGTGACATCAATCGGGAGGATGAGACATGCATTTAATGTTGTAAGAAATTGATGTATTTTTAAAAAAAATCAAATCTCATATTTTTGTGGAGAAATTATGAGAAGAGAATTTATTTATAAGTCAATATAATTTATTAAAATTGTAAAAGTCAATTAAGGTGTTGGACTTGTAAGCATAAAAATTAAGTCTAATTTTTGTGTAGTACTTTTTATTTTATTGAATTTCTGAAAGAGTTTAAGAATAATAAATGGTTTAATGGATAATTTTTAAATTTAATTAAAGTAAAAATATTTTAATTGTTAGAAATTACTTTTAACTTGTTTTAAATTTTACAAAAAAAAATCTTTAAAAACTATTTTTATTTTTAATACGTTACTTTTCTGAGTCACTTTTTATTAGTTATAACTAGTACCTTCTTATAAATATCAAGCTTGGTTTTTTTTTTTTTTTTGGATAATTAAGCTTGGTTCTTATATTAAGCACATTTAAACAAAAATTTAGAACCTCTCCTATTCTCTCTCTCTTGTTTTCTCTATCATGTTGAGTTTATAGAATATTATCATAAATAATGTTATTAAATACTTTTTCTTTTCTTTTTTTTTCTTTTCTTTTTTGGATAAATAAGTTATATTTCATCCAAAGAAAATGCAGCAAAGCTGCTACAAGAGAACAATCTCAATCTATATCAGTCCCCAGTTTATGTACATGTCTCTATTACCATCATCTATAATGTGTAAACTAAGGCTATACAATTTAATTTTCACTGCTTCCTTAATTCTTTTTACAGTATCCTCACTTGATCGAGAAATGCCCCTGAATAACCTGAAATTGCGTTCTTCCCACACGTGATACAGAAAACCAGTCCAGGCCAACTTTAAAATTCTTGTTCGAAGCGATTTACCCTTCATACTCACAACCAACCAATTAAGGCGTTGGTCCCAACTGTCAGCAATGCTATGAATCCCACATAACCCCAGGACAACATTCCAAACATTCTTAGCATATGAGCAATCTGCAAATAAATGGTTGCGCGATTTCATACTAGAACCACAAACAACACAAGCATCATCATTAACCACACCAAAACGAATAAGCCGGTCTCTAGTTGGCAGCTTATCGAGGATGACCATCCACGAAATTAAGGAAAATTTTGGTATGTGGGAAGGGAACCAAATGATCTTATGCCAACTCACATTCTCCCTGCTAATTCTAATGTTGTCTCAAATCCATTTGCTTTTTATCAGGCTCAAATTTGCATTGGGAGAAAACAGTCTACTCGCATCATCCCGCAACCTCAGTAATTTGTTTCTATTAAATACTTTTTCATAATTGAAGAATTAGTTGGATTTTCAAATATAGAATATATGACGAAATATTCTTAAAAATAATATTTTATGCTCAACTAGTCATCATCGATTCTTTAATATGGTACAACATTTCTAAGATGCAAGTCACTGAAAAAATTCTTCAAGTTCTCATTATTACATACTATAATTATCGATGGATTAGGAGAAGACAATGAGGGGGGAAATGTCGAAAATAGAAGATGTAGGATGCTTGTTGATATTTTCCCTAATTTTGCCTCAAGAAGATGAAGAAATATGCTATCTTCGTTTATACCAACTGTATTTCCCTTTTGTTGTGAGCCATTTAAGATATGAACACAAAAGGATTGCAATATCAAAACAAATTCAGAAACTAGCTTCAGACTTGAAGCTCCATTTTTCAACGGTGTCAGTGTGAATTAAGAGGCAGTGGATTTTTAGTTAAGCGTATAACAGGTAGATAATTATTTAATAGGTTAAGCAAAGCTCGAAAAATTATAAATAATTTAACAGAAAACTTATCAGTTTTATCCATGATTCAAGTCCGGCAGGTGCTTTGATCCCACCCAGGGTTCAACGTTTAAGAAATATCACGGTTCCGATTGCATTTCAAAACAGCATCTGAAGTCACCCAAATGGCCATACAGCGTTTTTTAAGGAACCAGGTAAAAAAAATGTACACATCCGCTGTTTTTTCCCTTATTAAATATATATAAAAAAGAGGGGTTTGAGATTCTATTTCCTCCATTGACGAGGAAAATCGTTGGAGCACAAATAAGAAAAACACCCTGGTACATTTGATCGCAAAAAATGAACAGTCCTGTTGCTGCCAATGGCAAGGCCAACACCACCTACATTATTTTTGCACCTAACCAAGAGATAGAACAAAGGCAGGCATCGTCGCATCATGTATGGATTTACTTAGGCTGCAGATTCCTTGGCAATCTTGTCTGCCTTGGCAATGACTTCCTCTATTCCTCCAACCATGTAAAATGACTGCTCTGAAAGATCATCGTACTTTCCGTCCAACACGCCCTATAAGAATCATGGTTATTAAGAATTACTGCCGCTAAAACCACAAGCTATGCAACTAAAATTCGACTAATGATGATGCACGCATGAAACATACATGATAAACAACAACACTACACACATAGCAGCCACTAGAATAATTGGATAGGTTTTCTTGGCAACATATGTTTTACCCAAAACTGTTATGGACCTTGTCAATGAATTCTCATAAAATTGGATTAATATTATCTGTGTAACCCACCACAAGTTGACACGTATCCAAGTAACTACCATTTTCTACATATCTGGGTTTGGCCGTACAGATCACATTGCATTTATTTGCCCTAATATAAGCCAACATTACCCATATATCTCATATGGGCTTGGCCACTTCATTATAACATCTACTAATGCATTCAAAAATTTGGTACAAGTAATGGAGGATATAATAAAATGGATCCGTTCATTACAACTAATCAATTTTTATGTTTGTCATAGCATACTATACAAGAAGCCATGCAGAGATAAAATCGTGTACCTGGAAGCTGGTGATGCTCTCTTTCAACTCCACATACTTGCCGGGGGCACCAGTGAATACTTCTGCTACATGGAAGGGCTGGCTCAAGAACCTTTGGATCTTACGAGCACGAGCTACAGTTAATTTATCGTCTTCACTGAGCTCGTCCATCCCCAAAATGGCAATGATATCTTGCAAGTTCTTGTAGTTTTGGAGAACCTTCTGCACACCACGAGCGGTATTGTAATGTTCCTCACCCAAGATATGTGGAGAGAGCATACGAGATGTAGAATCCAAAGGATCAACAGCAGGGTAAATACCAAGCTCAGAGATCTGACAAAATAAAGAAACAAAGTGTTCTGAGCAAAGAGCAGCAGTTAATCATAAGGTAACATCAGATAAAGCCCCTTCAAAAAACATACAGATGTGTACAGTACCTGACGAGACAACACAGTTGTAGCATCCAAGTGAGCAAAGGTTGTTGCAGGAGCTGGATCAGTCAAGTCATCAGCAGGCACATAAATGGCTTGCACAGAAGTGATAGAACCTTTCTTGGTGGTGGTAATACGCTCTTGAAGGCCTCCAAGATCAGTAGCCAATGTCGGTTGGTAACCGACAGCAGATGGAATACGACCAAGCAAAGCAGACACTTCTGAGTTTGCCTGGAAAAAATGCACAAAATTCAAACCATCAGGCAACATATAACACATAAAGTGAAGTGTTTCAAAAGCTTCCAAAATAAGCCAACTCACTTGAGTAAATCGGAAAATATTGTCAAAAAAGAGAAGAACATCCTGCCCTTCAGCATCACGGAAGTGTTCAGCCACAGTCAAACCAGTAAGGCCAACACGAGCACGAGCACCAGGTGGCTCGTTCATTTGACCATAGACAAGAGCACACTTGCTTTCAGCCTGGAATTACACAAAAAAGAAAAATCACAAAGATTGGATGCAACAAAATACAGAAATCTGGACAAGATGAATAAGATGTCTGGCATTTTACCTGCTTGTCACCTAGCTTGATGACACCACTCTCAATCATTTCCCTATACAAGTCATTGCCCTCTCTTGTGCGTTCTCCAACGCCAGCAAACACAGAGAAACCACCTATGTACAGAAACTACTAATATAAGAACAATAACCAATGTGAAAACTGTGAACCAACAACAAATATAACCTAAAACCAACCATGAGCTTTAGCAACATTGTTGATAAGTTCCATAATAAGCACAGTCTTTCCTACACCAGCACCACCGAAAAGTCCAATCTTTCCCCCTCTTTGATATGGGGCAAGGAGGTCAACAACCTACAAAATAAAACAAGATAAAAGGGTTTTGTAAAAGACAAACTCATCCAGATTCAGACAACAGAATGTGTAAATAGAAGCTTGTCCTGAAACAGGATAACATATTTCAATTAGAAAGAGAGGAAACAAGAATAGCATGGCATCAAAGAAATACATAATTCCAAGCATTAACTAGTACCTTAATGCCAGTGACAAGGATCTGCTGTTCAGTAGCTTGATCGACAAAAGCTGGTGCCTCCCTGTGAATGGGCAAGTAGTGGTCGGTTTCTGTTAAAAATTAAACAGTCCTTTAGATTATTGCACCAGTATACAATACATTGTTCAAACTATTAAAATTCTGGCAAAACCCTAACTAAGTTCGCCTTTCTCGTCAATAGGCTCTCCAATTACATTAATGATTCGACCAAGAGTAGCTCTACCAACAGGCACCTGAAAAGAACAAGCAAACATGATTAAGTGAAATTCAACCACAAAAATAGAGTACGGCAGACAATTGAAAATGGTAAAAAGATTAATAGTAAGCTGAAGAATAAAGCATTGTATTTGAATTAGATGCCTAATACTTTCGGTAAAAGAATCACTGATTCTAGAAAATAACTCAGATATATAATATAATCATATTTATCTTAATTTCACAGCATCTCGAAGTTCCAATTTCCGACATTACCGCGTTTACAAAAAAAAAATAACACTTAAAAGAGAAGAGGAAAATTACAGTGATCGGAGATCCGGTATTGAGGACAGGCTGCCCTCTAACAAGTCCCTCTGTTCCATCCATAGCAATGGTCCTAACCATGTTTTCACCCAAATGCTGTGCTACTTCCAGCACAAGCCGGATCGAGTGGTCCATCACCTCAAGGGCCGTCAAAATAGGAGGCAAACCTTCATCGAATCTCACATCAACGACGGCACCGATCACTTGACAAACCTGACCGATTGCTCCTGCTCCAGTAAATTCATCGGTGATCTTACCTTTTCCGCCGCCTTTCTTAGCGGAAGGAGGCTGCGATGGAACAGAAGAAGCGGCTGCAGCAGCAGCAGCAGATGTGGCGTACTCAGCGTCGCGTGAGAGCAAGTAAGAGCAGGGAATAGGACGACGCGTAGGAATCGGAGAAGACAGAAGAGGGTTAGCGTTTGACGATCTAGACAGAGATCGGCGAGAAGTAGAGCGGAGGAATGAACCGAAGAGCCGACGTGAAGCCATTGATTTGGGCTTCGAGAGAGAGAGAGGCTAGGGATTGATGGATTAACTTTTCGGGAGTGGTGCCTGCCCGTTGAGTTGTTATAATGCTGAGAGACTGGGTTAGATTTTTTTCATTTTTACAGTTTTACTACGTGGAGTGTTCTTTTCCATTTTTACTCCTTTTTCTCTCTCTTTTACTATATTTTAGTGGTTAGACTTTTTCTAGTTTTTCTATTTAGACCTTTAATTTCGGGGCATTTTTCAAAGACTTGTGCTTTGTTTGGTTGGTTTGAATGGTATTATCAACATATATTTTTATTTTATTAAATACATGTGTTATTTTAATCTAATCATGATTGACAATAAACTATATAAATTTTAATTAAAAATTAAATAAATTTAAACGTTTAAATAAAAATTATTATTCTTCAATATAACTATATATATATATAACATAAACATTTATATATAAAAAAGTGTAAGATTTTATTGAAAATTTTGTTTTTATGAAGGTCTCTAACAGTTAAGATTTTGTTTTTATGTATTGAATATATATCTATATATATTCAAATTCTTATTTAAAAAAAATATTTTAAAATTTTTATATGAATAAAACTCGTAAGGAATTTACATATGTTACTATTCAGTACTAACTTAATCACTATTTATAAACATGATTTATATAATATATTTACTTAATCTTTTTATTGAAAACAAAGTATGTATATTTGAAATCTTCTGATTTTTTCTTACTATACTTTTTTTTTGAATTTTAGTGAATCTTATATTTTTTAGATTTTATATATGTTTTAAGTTTTACAATTATTTATTTGTATTATTAATTTTCAGATAAAAAAATATTATAATAAAAAATACAAATATCAAATTTGGACAAGAGAATTTCATATACTAATTGAGAAAAATGTTTATATGACATAAGCTAAATTTTTAATTAAACTTTATTAACTTATAAATAGTTCATGATCGATTTCATGAGTGTATTACAAAACTTTATTTAAACATATTCACAGAACTTTCAGAGATTGAATACATAAAGAAATGGAGTAGATAAATTTTTAAGAATTTAAATTTTATCTGAAGACTACTCATTTTCTTTAATAATTTTATAGTTATTTCTCTTAAAATCCATTATTAAAGTCTTTAAG
This sequence comes from Hibiscus syriacus, assembly GCF_006381635.1. Classification (NCBI taxonomy): domain Eukaryota; kingdom Viridiplantae; phylum Streptophyta; class Magnoliopsida; order Malvales; family Malvaceae; genus Hibiscus; species Hibiscus syriacus. The sequence goes on from NW_024062795.1 coordinate 5,623,441, forward strand.
TGTTCAATTTGAAAGATTAGATGCTTATTTGGGTATGTCCACAAAACATTTATACAAAAACTAAGAATTTACTTATAATACTTCTTTAAATTCTTTTCTAAATACCCAAAGATAAAATAAAATAAATTACATATTTAATAGTAAAATTATTACTTTTGCTTTATTTTAGTATTTAAATTTTAGCATGGCATGGCTTTGTTAAGCTGAACACCTCCCGTTTCTACTCAATCGAGGCTAGTAATTAAAAAGTAAAGTACACATTTAGTTATCTAATTATTTTCGTAGTTTTATTTTAATCATCTAACTATTTTTCTTTTCAAAATCATAGCTAAAGTTATATTTTAATCACTTACGTTTAAAAATTAACAATAACACTAATGTATCATCATAAAATAATACCATATCTTTATTAAAGAAATAAAAAATTAACACATTGGCCATTTTTATTTATTTTTTTAACAATTAATGATCAAAACAGAACAAAAACATAATTTTAAATATAATTTAGAAAAAAAATAATCAAATGCCCAAAACAAATCCACAAAAACAATTAGGTGAATAAATTTGTAGTTTACTTAGTTAAAATAATAACAAAAGATTACCAACAATTGATTAGTCTATTGATTATTCTAGTAGGATGAATCATGACATTTAAAAATAGAATAAACTAAGTTGAAATAGTCACTCTATATTAGATATACGTAATAACCGATTCAAATTAATCAATTATTAGATAAGAAATAGATGGTATAATACCAAAATATATATATAACAATACATTCTACAGCTATATAATTGATATATATAGGGTACAACTAAAGAACTGTTGAGACATTCGAGTACTAAATAGACATTCTATAATTCGTGTCATTATTAACCAAGACTTTGCATTTTGCATGCAGATATGGAGTTCAAAACCCAAGAATTGCTTACTGCTTTGGCTCCTATTGAATTTGCCAGAGCTTCCGCATCTGATTGCCGGCGGCTTACAATCATATGCTTCTTCTTTGGATCACACTTATCAGGCAACTCAACACTGTAAGTTATGAAGGTTGAAGATATAGGGCAACCCGATAATATGGATCCCGGATCCCCTGAAATGGGTTTTCTATGCAGAATGGTACCTCCAGCAGCTATTACAACATCTTGTAGATATCCCTTGTAAGAAGGTTCGAAATCCCCCATTATATAGAACTTGCACTCATTAAAAATCTTCGGTTGCTGCAAAGAGTAATGTTGTCAACAAAGAAATACAGTCGAAACAAAATCAAATAAACAGGTAAGTTCAGTGTTAATATATTGCATACACATGCAAGCATCATTCTCAGCATTTTTCCAAGAATAACTGCCCTACATCTTATCTTTTAGAAATAGAGTCAGTGTTACATAAATTTTTGGTTTTCGGTAGATGACAATGACAAGTTCCCGGTAAACAAAAGGTCGGAAGAAACAGGGCCAATGATGAATTAAAATAAAAATTTATAACAGATCATGAGTATTTGAAAAGCAAAGACCAAGAGGAGCCAACCTTGTTCTGGAGTCTCAGCCTTCCAAGTCGTGGACCATTCCTGATTCCATGAACATCGATACTAATTTCATATGGTAACTCATCAACAGGTTTCATGGCTTTGATGCAAGCTTTGGCCCCTGCACAAATAGAAGTTTAAAATACAAGTTGTGATTATTATAGGCATATGCAATTCTGCAAACTATAGCTCATAATTACAGAATATGCAGTAGACACAAAGGCTTATTAAAGCCTTAAAACTATAATGCAATTTTTGGCGTTAAAAGGTACACTCACAATTAATATTCAGGATCCACTTCCCCTCCAAGATACCCATTAAAAATTTAAGGGTTCTTTTGCATGCTCCATTCTCATCCGTGGATGCAATGACATGGGTGACATTTGAATCCCATTTTTTCAACACTGTAACACCAGCTAACCTTTCAAATTCAGATACGATTTCCTGTTGTTCAACAAATTTAGAGTAAATGTTAAAGTATTTTCTTTCTGTGAATGGAAAAAAAGAAAGCATAAGCACAACAGGCAGTGAGTCAGAGCCCTTGCCTTTTCTTCAACTGTTAGAACCGAGCAACATAGAACCAGTTTGTTGTGTGATTCACAAGGACTCCATTTCTTCTGCACACAGCCATCTTTGTTTGTAGGAACTTCATTATGGTGAATTGGCAAATGTCTGGAAATGAAGCAAGAACTTAATGAATTTTTCATGAGCAAGAAATGGTGAAGTATGTCAAGACTCAGGGAACTAGAATGAGCTGAATCAAAGTTTTGCATACCCTCTTAAAACACTTCTTTTGCTGCTTCCTTGAGATTCCGACTTCTCATTAGGCAACTTAGAAGAGGGATGAAGAGGGCATAACATTACAAAGTTATCCTATTGAGATCCAAAATAAATACACACGTTAACAGGAAACATTGTCTTAACTTCTCAAAATAAAAATTCATATTAAAAAAGAAAAATGCTTGATCTGTATCATACTTACAGTATCCCACTGGCACTGTGAGACTAATTTTGCACAGGGAACATGGAAACTCTTGCGACAACTCTTTTCATAACAGCCCAACGATGCACCCTTGAGTCCGCAACAGGAGCATTTTATTTTTCGACTTCTGGAGAGTTCAGCTTCAAGGTTGATTGCCTTATCATTTTCAAAATAAACATTAGGGGCCCTGCAAAATAATTTCACATTATAATATACTAACAATGCAGAAGCTACAAGTTCAAAGAGTCTAAATCAAGTGAGTTTAATTGATTAGAAATTCTTTTACCATTCAGTGCAATTCTTGTGTGAATGTATAACCTTAGAGCCACCATTGTAACCTTGAGGAACAGGCCTTCCTTCATAGTAATGAACCATCTCTCCTGTAGCCTGCAATTTTGTTTAACAAGTAAGCTTCAGCAATCTGAGAGAAAATATGGGTTGTTTTAATCATATCATAGAAAATTCTAACCTCAGAGTCTTCCGTGGAAAGACAGAAAGCACATTGTGTTTTCATTGCAATGGTCTCACATTTAGGCAAGGCTTCTTCATTTGCTAAAGGCAATTTCTTTACTGTTGAACCATCTGTGATTCCAACAGTGGTACTCCCATGAGCCTTTCCACTTAGTCTCTCAGAAAAGACATTAATATTTCCTTGCTGCTGCTGTTGGTCTTCAGCCAACCAAACTTTTGTGTCACCACAAAAAGAAACTTTCATCTTTTTCTTACAATTTGGGTTTTTTTCACTTTTCAAATTCGTAGCTGACTTTACTTCCCTAGCGGATTTAATTGATCCTTTTCTGACCCGTTTGGCACCACTGTCATGAGCTAAGGGACTGGGAAGTGAGGACTTCTGTTGAATCATATTTTCATCTGTCGGACTCTGGATGCTTGAAACTTCTTTAGGGATATCAACCTTATTTGGTTTTTGTTTCTTTGACTTTGAAGAAGATTTCTTTTGGCATTGGGCAGTGATATTCCTGCAACTTTCATCACCACATTTTCTCTTACCCACTACAGCAGGCAATTCTGTATCACCCTGTTTAGGAGTTTCAGCATTTTCATGGTGATCCAAACCAGCCACATTACACGTTTTCCTAGTTTTAGCAAAATATGAACTTCTACTACAGTCAAGTGCTTGTTTTTTGTTAAAATCTTCAGATCCTTTTCCCAGATTACCATGATCTCCAGAAATATGACTGCTAGTCCTGTCAACCATCTTCTCTTGGGCAGTCTTTCTCTGCTTAGCACCCAACTCCTTGGATTTACAGCTCCCAATCTTATGACTAAGACGCTTGGTTCTGGAAGATGTTATATTAGGCAGCATCTCATCTGAAGTGTTATGTCTTGTTACCATGCACGTGCCATTATTAAAGGGCCCAACTGTATTTGCACCCTGTAATGCTGGTTCTTCAGTGTCCTTGACCTGCATTTGTTTGAAATAATAGTAAACCAGAATGATCACACCTTATGGGGGGAAATCCTAGAAAAGAAGAAACACAAAAGAGCTTTAGGCGGGGGTCTTAAATGAGATTACTTTTACCTGCATTTTAACTGGACTTGGAAGTTCTGGAGAACAAGGTCTTTGGGTCCATTCAAAGATTTCGCTATCAAAAAGACTCACATGGTCAGGGTTTCCATGCACCTCCTCTTCCTACATGATTTTATGAAGACGTAAGTAAAAAGTTTCAGGCCAATACAAGCTCATGTATGTTGCAGAGTTCAGTTGTCATTAAAAGGAAGATTCATGTATTATCATGTCTACAAATTGTTATGGATACCTGAGTAGCAAATTTTACTAAATGCACTTAGCTGACAATGTCATATGCAAGTGATCACTTACATTAGAAAACCCATCATCATAAGAATCCTTCATATCACTGAAAGAAGGAAGTTCAGGTGGCGTTGAGTACACATATTGATCCCCATCAGTGAGCTGACTTGGCTTCTCTACATCCTCTTCCCTCAACCAGAAAAAAGGTGAAAGTGTTTGCTCCTCGTTTTCTCCTAAATTGTAGATCTCCTTTGGACTATTCAAACTCGTTTTACGTTCATCCTCAGTGATTTCAACCAACCCATTTCCATTTTTCGCAGACCGCATGGGTGTTTCCAACTGGGGATGTTGTGGCACCTGAACCCTTTTGTTTGTCGGAAAAGAAGGCTTCACAGGAATGGAATCAGAACTTTCTGTTGATTTAGCCACGCTTGATCCTCTTCTTTGGTTTGCTTCCTGATTGTCTGCTCTTTCAGTACAATCGAGAGGTGGATTCTGGGTGACAAAAATACTGAAACCTGAAGCTACTTCCATGCTTTTATAGATGTTAACCAAGTTATCCATGTGAGGAGCTGGACGAATCTCTACAGCATAAATATTAAATATGTAAGTTATTTCCATTTGCTTCCCATTTCAACAAATTCAATCGAACGTTGAATATAAGCCAATGAGAAAAATGCAATATCAATTGAAAACAATGTTGTTTAATATAGTATCAAAGAACACCAAAATAAACAACAAAACAAAAAAAATATATCGCTGGCCTCAATTTCCATTCAATCAAACAGATAGAGGGATTTAAAGAAACTCACTGCCAATGAACAAAACAACAATTTCAAAAAGACTTAAAAACAAGAACGAAGCACACCTCGACGCCGGTAGGGCACTTTACAAATTGGACAATCGGAACCATATTTCATTGATTTCACTATACAGCCACTGAAAAGCACCAGAAACTTATCGACGTAAGGATTTCAATGAATTCGATGAAGCTTAGACGCATAAATAACTAAAAGAAAATGAGAAAGGAGTTAAAGGTATATATATAACATACTTGCAGAAGACATGATTGCATGTGAGGGAAACCGCAGAGTTCAACAGACTCAAGCTGCATCAGAATTCTTTTTATTAAGAGAATTAATAAAAATAAAGAAAAACAATTAAAAAAGCACGAAGTGAAGAGAACGAGTAATACCAAATGGGGCATTTCAGCTCTCCGCCCATTTTCTCGAGGTGACTTGGATCCCCCATTTTTGGGTCTTTAGATGAATGGATTTTCCTTTCTTCTGGAGAATAAGCGATGGAAATAACTGAAAAGATGAATGGAACTGGGAAGATGTGAATAGTGGCGAAAGATTATATTGAAAGAAAGCGCTAAACCAAAATCTCAAATTCCCAACCCGCCATGTACCGTTGGCGCTCTATTTCTGGTTCATTTTCATTTTTTAACATTTTGAACCTACCACCAACTTTGGGCCGGATAATTGCTATTATTTAGAACTTGACCTACCAGCCCCGAAGAACATTCATGGCAATAGTGTTTTTTCCAAGGGTAAACTAAATCATTAGTCACTAAACTTTAGATTAAATATCGATTTTAGCATTGAAATTTAAAATATTTTAGTTTTAGCATTAAACTTTAAAATATTTCAATTTTAACATTAAACTTTAGTTTATGTTTCAATTAGGCCATTGGGTTGTTAAATCATTAACGTCATAATGATGTGGTAGTTTATTTTTCCTATTTTTCTATAAAAAAATCTTTTACTCATTCGATCATAGTTGTTGGTCAAACTTCACTTGTCATTGATCGTCCTTAATGTCATATTTGGTATCAAAATAATTATATTTCACTCGTTTTTCTTCTCTTTATATTGGATTTCCATAAAATCCATTTAAAAATAACAAAAATATATCAAAAGATTCTTTGTTCAAATGCTATGATCTCTTTTGATGGTCGTCCAATGAGACTAGTTTTTATATATATTGTTTGTATTATCAAAATAATGTTTCTTACCATTCTAATTTTAAAAATACTTCCTAAATCCCTCAAATCCAAAAAAATCTCTCAAACCCCACACCCAAAAAATATTTTTTTGTGTTTAATTTCTAAAGTTTTAAAGATGTTTTAGAAAAAAAATTCTCTATGTATGAAATATTGAGAAGAGTGTATTGGTACTTAGGATGTCCACAAAAGATGTTGGAGAATGATTATTTCTAACAACAATTATAAATAAACAAACAAATAAACTAATTTTGACAAAGAATATGAGTATGTATAATAAAAAAATTGTACTTTCACACCAACATCAAACTATCACCTCATCCAATTGTTAATTATTTAACGGGTCTATGCCCTAATTAAAATGTAAACTAAAGTTCAATATAAATTGGAAAGTAAAAGTCTAAAATCAGTACACAACCTAAAATTAAATGACTAATGATATAATTTATTTATATTTTTAATCACGCACTCCATCTTTACCCTATTCGCATTTTTAAAAATTAATGCCTCCACCTTAAATTTAAGAATTTAATCATTTCAATTTTTTATATAATTATTTGTATGTCATTTTTTTGATAAATTAATCCAGATAATGTATTATAGAGACGAGCGAGATTTTCTTAACCCAATTTATTTGTTACGCAAATATCATGATTCAAATTTTTAACATTACTTAAAAAAATATAGTGTGTTGTACTATTAGTCCAACTTTAATCATTTGACTTTTAAAATCTAATAATTAAACTATAATTGCTTTAAAGACAAAATAGATTTTGTGGTATTTAAAAAAAATTAGCTCACTTGGTGAACACTACACTTGTGTAAAACAGCTAACAACACACAGGGTCTGAACTTTGAATGAAAACGAAGATGGAGGAGTAAAGAAAAGGATGGGTAGATCATTCAAAAATTTCCCATGGCGCCATAGCCGGATGAGAAGGATCAATTTTCTCCCACAGGGTTCTCACAATAACATCACCACCAACCTTAGCTCTTCCATTCGATATCTTCAATGTCTCCAGGGTTTCGACACATCTATGAACTCTCTTTCCCTGCAAGTGTTTCTGCGCAACAGCGTCTCCCTCGGCAGCAACATCGTCTAGCTTGACCGCTTGTCTCATTAGCATATCGATCAGCGTCGTGATTTGAACTTCCGGTACTTTGGCTCCGTTGGAGATCGATTTCTCGATCGCGGAAACCTTAAAGAAATTATCAGAAGCAGTAAGATTTTATCATTTTACGTGGTGGTTGATGATATTGTTATGAAATGATGATTTGCTTGCTTACTTGATCTGTCAGCTTGTCGAGTTCCATGGAAACGTGGTTGATAGCCCGTTGAGCGGTTTGGATCTTGGCGTTTCTCCGTATCTGGATGAATCTTCGCTCGATGCTTGCCGGATCCTCCATTAATACGAGCTTCGATCGGTCTTTGACACCGCACATGCCCAAATACTCACCGTTTTGTCTATTTTTCCCTTTGAATATCACTCTCTGTTCACTCGGTTGTAACCCGGTTTCTGCTGTTAGACGCTTCTTCACCTCTCCTGTTTACTACGTAAAGGAAAACTCAGTACCAACTTTCTCACTAGCCAAACATCAAAGAGAAAGTCAAAAGAAAATGAAAAACCGTTAGTAGATTAAGTAGATCCGGTTTTTTTTTTACCAAACGTGGCTTGAGAGTTCACGGAGATCTCGTAACGCATCGCCCCGTAAACAACACGCAGCCGAACATCAGGGGACGAAACGCCGCTGTTCTGGTTCCTTTTCTGCACCAGCATCCCTCCGGGTCTCATTTCCCAATCGGTTTCTTCTTCCGTTGAAACATAAGATGACAATGTCGTATCGGTTGAGCTTTCACCCATTTTATCATACCCATTGGACATTCTCTTCTTCATCATCTTCCTGTTGCTCGCACTAAAAGAAAAACTAAACTTTTCCAGGAATATTGTCACTGATTTTCTTAGGGAGAGAAAAAACTTTTCAAGGCATTGAAGTTAACGAATTGACCTAGTTTCGGCTTCCTCTGCCGACAGTAAATTTAACAGCGATCATCGACAAGATTTGGGTGGGGTTTTTTATACGCGGGGTGTAGTATTTTATGGTTTTGCTTCAAAAACAATAGGAAAAATGACAGGAAAGTGTTTCGACCAATGGGAAGTCTGCCACGTGTGATCTGTCCATATGCAACTTGTAGTAACAGCTAAGCAATAGTTGCCGACAGTTATATATATATATATATATATATATGTATGTCAAATAAAGATATAGAAACCACAGTCCAAATTAGAAATGTACGTTGGACGAGATGAGACTCTAATTTAATAAAATATTTTTAATATAGTTTTTAAAATTCTTAAATTGTCGGATAATAAGAAGTGTGGAAGAAGAAAAAAACTTAGGTGAAAGGTAGATCTGAAGAAAAAACTTGTGTTGTCAATCAGAAGATGACCTTGAATTTGTAATTCTAATTCGAATATAATTTATCAATTTTGACAGTTTGTGTTTTGGAGCTAGATAAAAAAGTTGAAGTATTTGGTGCTGTAGATTCTTAGTTTGACCAAGAACAATAAAGATACATATCTATTTGTCTGTATTTGCAGAATAGTTGGAAGGCAATTATATACATATATATATATAAAAGATTGATAATGAAATGATAAAGGATTGATGATTTAACTCTGTAAATAGTGATTTTGGTTAAATAATAAGAAAATAATGTGATATATTTAAATGTGCAGTGTGTAGTGACTGTTTTGTAGTTAAGAATTGGTTGATTACATTAACTTACCGATTTTGTGTATTTACTGTATCAGGTGTACATATATGTGTGTTTGTATGCGACATGCATGTCTAGTTTAATTTGGTTGAGGGTATGAATTTCATGGTGTGTGTATTTTTTTATGTAATTAGTGTGTATATATATGTGGTCAACCTTTCGAAATTATTACTGCCTGGGTAATATTTGAGTAAAAAAGTTTGTTTATTACTTTTGTGTTTATCATAGAATATTGATGTATTTGTTTGATGGTCTAGTTTAGGATAATGAATTTAGAATGTTGATAATGGGCCTAATAGCCTTGATGCAGGTGTTAGCGATGCTAGTAGTGGGCCTAGCATTGATGCAGGAAATATCATCACAACTAACAAATATATGCTGTCTAAATATCAAACTTCACCAACAGATACATTATTCATCAAGTAAAAATGCTATCTTATAAAATCACGAATCATTCCTTCTATTTATTGATTTTTTAACATACGATACTATTTTTTTCTTTTTGGTCCTTCAACCTCTGAATTTCATCTATTTTGACAAATTCTTTCAATTTAATATTTTTTTTATTTTGACCATTTTCTATTAACGACCAACATCATATTAGATTGAGCTCTCAACTCTACAACTACAGTCTACATATCTATTGTCTTATTTCCTCTCAAGCCACTGAAAAAAAAAATCACAATAATTTTAGAAAGAAATTCAAATCAAGCGCAATAACTTAAGTCGAGACTAAATGAATTATAAATCAATTTTAAGAAAATAAATAAACAAAATTAGCTACAACCAGGTCCGTACAATCTAAAAAAAAGTGGTTGGGTAATAATATGAGGCTATTTAACATAACTGACCCCAATTTTCTTTAATATTTCCTTTTTGACACCGTTTGACCAATATTTTCTGAAGTAGTACCCTTTCAGCTGAGTTTGCAAAGGCGCGTCCCCGGGGACGCGCTTTACCCGTGTTTTCGCTGAGTTGGATGCCACGTGTGGAAGGCGCATCACCGGGGACGCGCCTTTCGCCAGCTCGACTGCCACGTATTTTGTTTAATAATAATATTTTATTTTATTATTATTATAAATTAATAATATATTATGTAAAGTGTTTCGATTATAATGTAAGAATTATCAAATGTATTTTGTTAATGTGTGTTAAAGGTAGAGTGAATTATCTACATTAATATGATATAACAATATATGAAAACCAGTTTTGATTTTATTGTAGTTATAGGAAAAATGTATGAAATTATAATATTACACATATGGTTATATTATTATTTTTGATTTTGATTATCGATCTATTAATTTTATCAGTTAATTATTTAAATGTTATCAATCTAGTCATCTCATATCAATATTTAACGAAAATATTGATGCATAAGTTAATAAATTAGTATAATTACATATTTAATCTTCAAGACTTACATATTTTATAAAATTAGTCTTATTGAAAATTTAATTTAATATTCACATGAAGGAGCGTTCCCAGGGGCGCGCCTTCCATTATTTTGTCAGAGAATATGTTATCATTGCCATATTATGTCACTCATGTCCCTCGGGAACACTAGATATATCAGTACCTATTATTTCACTATTCACATGAAGGCGCGTTCCCGGGGGCGCGCCTTCCATTATTTTGTCAGAGAATATGTTATCATTGCCCTATTATGTCACTCATGTCCCTCGGGGACACTAGATATATCAGTACCTATTATTTTACTATTCACATGAAGGTGCGTTCCCGGGGGCGCGCCTTCCATTATTTTGTCAGAGAATATGTTATCATTACCCTATTATGTCACTCATGTCCCTCGGGGACACTAGATATATCAGTACCTATTATTTCACTATTCATATGAAGGCGCGTTCTCGGGGGCGCGCCTTCCATTATTTTGTCATAGAATATGTTATCATTGCCCTATTATGTCACTCATGTCCCTCGGGGACATTATTCATATCAATACCTATTATTTCTCAGGGGACTTGAAGGGGCGTTCCCGGGGGCGCGCCTTCCATTATTTTGTCATAGAATATGTTATCATTGCCCTATTATGTCACTCATGTCCCTCGGGGACATTATTCATATCAGTACCTATTATTTCTTAGGGGACTTGAAGGCGCGTTCTCGGGGGCGCGCCTTCCATTATTTTGTCATAGAATATGTTATCATTGCCCTATTATGTCACTCATGTCCCTCAGGGACATTATTCATATCAGTACCTATTATTTCTCAGGGGACTTGAAGGCGCGTTCCCGGGGGGGCGCATTCCATTATTTTGTCATAGAATATGTTATCATTGCCCTATTATGTCACTCATGTCCCTCGGGGACACTAGATATATCAGTAAATCAGGTAAATTATAACAAAAATTTAACTTCTTTTGAAAGTTCAGCAAGTTAAGAATAACTTAAATTAAAACGTTATGTGAAGTTTGAATAAATTAGATAAAATGTTATGGATAAATTGAATAAATGTGAAGTGATAAGTTGATTGTGACATTGAAATTGTATGGAATGAGCATTGAAATGTGACATTGAATAAATTGCCAATTCACCCCCCTCTTGGCCGATTCCGTCGATCGATTAACTCAACATAAGTTGATTTTAATGTATATGTTTTAATATATATGTTAATGATAAAATCATATGTATGGATAAATTTAATTTCAATTTAAGTATTGTGAACTATAATTGGAATATAACTTTTAATTTCGAATACAATTGGAATATTAAGTTGAAATTTAATGTTAAATTTCGAATACTATAATTTATATTTTAAATTTAAATTTCGAATAATATTATTTTTATTTTAAATTTCGAATAATATAATTTGTATTTTAAAAACATTTATCAAACATTTAATGTTAAATGTGAATAAAAAAACATTAAAAATATGTATGTAACAACCATGAAACATTTAAATAACATAACCAAATTACATAAAATTCTGAAATATAATTATTTAAATAACATTAAATACAACTGGATCACCGATGTCGTCTTCTCGAATGAGTTCCACATGGCGGTGGTTGTCTATTTCGTGGAGGATTTCTTCGTGGAACTTGTTCTTCAGTCTCTTCATCTTCACTATCATCATCAGCAGCATTTTCTTCATTTGGTGTAGATGACGGTGAAGGGGCTGGAGGGCCTGTATAAAATAACGACCCTGGATGAGTACTAGTAACAATCCCACCGCTCCCCGGGAACTGTGAAAACTGTGTAAACATTGGCATCGATGTCTGTGATCCAGATGGAGATTGAGGTGTCTGCGGAGAAGCACCACCAGCCAAATAAGATGCATATGAACCATATGCTGGATCATTAAACATAGTCGTAAATGTACCTCCATATGGTATAAAACCCTGCGGGCTAGGCATGTAACCTGGCGGGCTAGGAATGTAACCCTGCGGGCTCGGAATGTAACCCTGCGGAGATGGCATATAAACTGGTGGGCTTGGCATATGAAGTGGAGGGCTGGGCATGTACCCCTACGGCATCGACGAATAAGGATGTTGTGGTGGGACTGATGCAGAACCGATAGCGCCTTCTCTCCGTCCACGCGTCGGGGGACGATGATATTGAGACGGTTGACGTCTTTCTCGGCGCCTAGGAATGTTAACCCCTCGTACTTCCGCCTAAAGTAGAAACGGCTTCCCATTTTCATTAAACCAGTCCATATAGTTATTTGTAACCATATGACCAGTTTCAGCGTAATATTGTCGAGGGGCCAACAGTGTATATCGGTTCTCCCAAAGCGCAATCCAATCTCTGTGTCTCACCACCCAGTTAACATCTTTCTTTCCTCGTCTATCTATGTTATGCACGTCGTCTAAATTCCTAGGAGCTCCAGGAATATATTGCGTATAACCATACTGACGGAGCACGCGATCAACTGGATGCCACTCAATAATAGCATAACATATAAGAGGTATAACCAATATCCATACCTCTAATGACCCACTAAGGTGGGGTGGGATGCAAGCTTTCACTTCATCGCTCGCATAAGGTATCCACTGAAACTGAAATATAAATATACAATTCAAATAAATAAAATATTCTAATTATATCTAACATTTTAAATTAAAATATTAATAATTAAACAAATTTAAAAACATACCTCAGACCCAGCTTTCGTATCAATAAGTAAACGAATTTCCTCTAACCCAGTAGGTATACTTTTATGGTCCTTTCTTTTCATCGACCACCTATGAAATATAATATAAACTAAATATCACCCTATTTAATTAAAAATATTTAAATCAAAATTTAGTTCGAAAATTACCTCAACAATAAGGGGAATACGTATGGTTCATTCACGATCGGGCATAAGAAAGGCATGCGGAACCACGCCCATGATTGTAGAAGCAGAAGACATCCACCGATAGCAGTTTTCTTATAATTCGTCGCCCGACACATTTCTCTAAAGAGAAATGCCAAAACTGCAGCGCCCCAACTATATCTTCCAGCTTCATCAAAATCGATCAGATGCCGCAACCACATACAATACACCTGGTTGCGAGATTTTTCGGGCATCAATATTCCTCCAATTATTCGTAGAATATATGCCCGAGCACATGCCTTTGCTTGATCCTCTGAAGCATTTTCATTTAAAACCTCAAAATTAGCTTTCAACCAAGATAAAGCTATTCTACCTCCATTAAACTCTGGCGGAGCAGCTCCAAGATAATCAATGCACATTGATTGCCAATCACCATCCGCCATACCACACATCATATTTCCATCGACGGGAAGCCCCAGATGCATAGAGACATCCTCCAATGTAATTGTCGCCTCTCCACATGGAAGATGAAAAGTGTGTGTCTCGGGCCTCCACCTCTCAATCAGTGTAGAAATTAGGACAGGTTCGAGTTTGCAACCGCCTATAATTGTTGCAATATACCCGAACCCGGCAGAAGCCAAATATGGCAAAATACGTTCCGGTGTCGGTATACGTGGATTTTTAATAAAAGTCTCTAAAATACGATCAGTATCCTAAATAATATACATTATAAAAAATAAAAATTAATATAAATTCATAATAACTTTAAAATAAAAATAAATTTAAATATTAACATTAATTATAAAAAATATTACCATATCGCTAAAATGTCTGGAGATATGATCAATATCCAATCGCAACAGCATTTCGTTTTCCATTATAACTGTAGACAAAACAATATAATTAGCAAAAAAAATAAATAATTCTAAATAAATAATAATTATATAAATATTATTTTAATAAAAAAATAATATTTACATAAATATATTAATATAAAAAATAATAACTATTTAAAAAAATACTAACATAAAAATAAATTTCTTACCACTAATAACAAGTTTAAAACTCAAATAGTTGGAGAATTTGAGTTATATAAGAGAGGAGAATATGATTTTGGTGTGAAGAATGAGGGAGGGTTGAGGGGGTTTATATAGGGGAGGAGGAGGGGTAGTTAGGAAAAACAGATGGGGGGCATTTATGGCATTTAATGGAAGGCGCGTCCCCGGGGATGCACCTTCCACACGTGGCATCCAACTCAGCGAAAACACGGGTAAAGCGCATCCCCGGGGACGTGCCTTTGCCAACTCAGCAGAAAGGGTGCTACTTCGAAAAATATTAATCAAACGGTATCAGAAAGAGAATATTAAAGAAAATTGGTATCAGTTATGTCAAATAGATTATGATAGAGATTCAGGCATTTAGCAGCCTTAGCCTTGTTGAGTGTTGATTATCGTTGTCGCATGCTTTTGTCTTTTCTGGCCTGTTATGGTACTTTAACAATAATTAGGCTTTTCTGGACTTGTGTTTAACGTCCATAATATACCCACACTTCACCACCATAGCATTAATTGGTTCTAATTCCACAAATGAGCGTATCGATTAAAGCAACGACCGTATTTTTATATGAAAATTTAAATAATTGAAGAAAAAAATAAAACCAAAACCTTCCCTCAAAACATGCTTCATCTTCCATAAAAATCTAACAATTATTTATATTTTTCATGTCTCTATTTGAACCTAGATGCAATATTGATGAAGGCATAAAGAATAAGAGAATCAATCTCATCAACTTTTTACTTTTGCTACGCTTAATCATCCAATCCAGCATTCTTTACCGATAATCCAGGGAAGATTGAATCAGACAAGACTGCAGAATAATATCCCACAATTTCCTAGTATAAGGAGGACAGGGTCCAAACTCCAAAGAGACGGTCCCTAGTTTCAGAAGCAGACTCACATAGGGTACACTTCGGATCAATGTGTGTTCCCTATTCAAAGAGTTTAGATTTAACAATAAGTTGAACGACTGTGTGATAAAAATAAATTATTTTTCTAGAGAATTCGGATTTGAGTAAATCGGATTATTAAAAAGAATTAACCATATTAAAAAAATTAACGATGAGTTTGTCTTGAAGTCGGACAATAAAATTTGTTGTTAATGAATAACCTCGTCAACAGGAGTAATTATTTATAACTGGTTTAGTCTCCCAAATGTTGAACAGACTTCAAGACTAAATCTGGATGTCAGATAACTTGAACTATGCAGTAAACTAGGTTTAGTCTCCTAAGAGATAAAGCTCTGATAAGATCAAACAGTAAACCCTAGTTAATCTTAACACTGGCTTTACATTCTCCATTAGCTCCAAGTCCATGATTCTCATTTCAAATATGGTAAGAGAAACTGATGTTGACGACGATGCTGGGGATAGTTGCTTGTGACCGAACCAACAGGCTAGTCCTCAAGTTCATCATTTTTTTGGTCTCATTTGACTTGTGACTTGCTTTACTTTCAACAATCGTATCACCAATGGACCTAGTGGCAGTGCGAACATTTGACACCGCCGTATCATCATTGGGTCTAACTGCATCATCATTGAACAAATGTTGATTCTATCTTTTCATGACAATTGAACTGACAGATGCACAAGAAAAGAGGGGGGGACCAGAAGTCAAAAGTTGTTCGTTTCACTGACCATCAATACTATGTGGAAACGAGACGAGGTTAGTACAGGTCATGTCTATCACGGATGGATCGAGGAGATTAGTAAGATAGTCGTTCTTTTAAAAAATTTAAATGATATATATTTTATTTATATTTTTAATTGAAAATACATTTTTATTTCTTAAAATTTTATATATTTTATTTATATTTTCAGTTGAAAAAATATTTTTATTCCCTAAAATTTTATAAATTTGTATTTATAATATAGCATTGTGTTCTTCCCTTACGGTCAGAGATGGTAATGAATCGACAATAAATTCAAGAGAATACGAGATAAATTTTTTTGGGGGATAAGTAATGAGTTACGAACTAATTTACCGAAGATGTATCTTATATGATTAAAAGTTATTATTTGATATATTGAAGATATTTTTTCTCAAAAAATTATATTAATGACCAACACAAGTTGGTTCAAGTGGTAAGCAGCTTGATATCGCTTAAGCATGATTTTGAATTTGAGTCATTGTATATATATAAAATCTTTGCTGAGAGACTCACCCACCAAAGTTAGATATGTGACGCAAGTCAATCTGCCTTAGTCAAGCTGATATCTTGAAACCGGGAGGATAATATATATATAAATATAAATATTCATCGTTATATACTTATGTGTCCTTAGTTTGTGAAAAGTTATTTAAGAAACAGTCACAGACAATGATTTTTTTTTACTTGAAAAGTGTGATTAAAAAATTGTCTGATCCTCACTTGTAGAATTCAAAATCTAAACAATAGGATTAAAAACTGTCTATATGTCACAACAGTCTTTAATTTATATGATTTTTGGTTGAAATGCATAGATTCGAATTTCCTTACAAAATAAAATAGAATCGTCATTCATCATTTGGATTTAGGTATGATGGAAGAATTATAAAATCACATTTTAAAATAAAGATTTTAAAAAATTATCTTCAAGAAAAATAATTTAAATTTATGCTTAAAAAATCTAAAAATTAAAATAAGAAGAGTTTAAGAATCGGTTACGTATAAAGAAGAGTTAGTACACCTACAATATTCAATTTTGATATCTAATTGATTACATATTGTCTTCATAGTAAATGTTACGAATTTAACTTTAAATTTAATTTTCAATACTTTATGAATGTTGTAATCACCATTCTCTACCTCAACCCAAACACCAAACCCCAAATCAGGAGGCCCAAACCAAAAAATACCCAAACCCATTTACAAACGGGCCTTAATCCCAACCCGAGACCCAATCAAAAAATAAAACCCAAGACCCAACTAAACCTAAAACCGAACCCAAACACAAATTGACCTAGACCCGGAGCCCCAAAGCTAGACTCGACCTGGTAAACGCCCAAACACCCCAACCGAAGGTCAACTTCATTCCCCCCAACCAGAGGCCACCCTTCTCTGCCCCAATGCCCGAAAAGTCAACCAGGCAAGCCTCCAGCAATCCACCTCGTGCAGAAAACAAAGGAGAAAAATAAAAAACAATCATCAATATTTTCTCTGTAAAATGGGTATAAGACCCCGAACAAAAAAAATGAAAACTCTCGACTTATTTTTTGAAAAACAATGTAACAGAGGGGTTATTCATCCCCTTTCCATTAACATCCGAAGAGTAGTGTAAAAAGGGATTTCTCCCCTTAACCATTCGAAGCAAATAAAACGCGAAGCATTACAAGACATTTTTTTCTCTTATTTTCACATTACAAAATTTTCCTTTTATATTCCCAACAATACCAAGTTACTATTGTTCTGGTATGTATGTTATTTCATTCGAAAAAAGAAAAAAAAGGAGAAGGGGTTTTACCTCTCGGCTAAAACAAAAACCGATATTGAGGGCCTCCATCACTCAATTCGAACGATGGGAACATTCAGAGCACCCTCATGAACGTAATACCTCATAGCTAACTTGATCCAACGGCTGTCGGAGTAGATCGTGGCACCAAAAGTTGAGAGGTTGTCGGTCATTTTCGTGGCGATAGACGCCAGATCTCGTAAAATCGCGGTCCGATTCGAGATCCCGGCTTTGAGATGAGCCTCCTCATGAAATTTGGTGGCCAATGACGACGGTCGGGACGACGACTGACGGTGACTTTGATGGGCGACGTGCGACCGTGTTTATAGAGAAGAGAGAGCTTCTCTCTCTACCCAAAACAAAAATAAAACAAAAATGAAATCTAAAGGAAAATTGGTGATAAGGGGTATTTATAACCCAGACCAAACAACGTCGTTTCGGCCTTGTATGCGCGGGTTGACTCGAAGGGTCTAATCCCTTCCGCAATCCTCAACTTTTCCTTTATTTATAATTTGGTCACTTATTTTAGGATTAATTTCTTATTAATTTAAATTTTTGTCTTTATCTTGTTATTTACCATTTTTATGTTTTAATGCTAACATTTGGTTTATCTCTTTTCAGGTCCCTCAACATTAGCTGTGTTTTTATATTTTGGTCCATGTTTTAATTTTTCGATTGCATGTTTAATTTTGCATTTATTTCCATTCAGTCATTTGTTTAATTTACATAGTTATTTAATAAATAGTCTCTAAACATGCCTAAATTTCAATTTAGTTTTTAGTTTTAAATTTATTGCAATTTAGCTCCTATTTTATTTTATTTCAATTTAGTCTTTACTTTAAATCATTTTACTAACTTCTCAATTTTATTTTCTTTTTAGGCTGTTCGAATCAAAACTTCCGATGTTATTTATTTACTTTAATTTTCTTTACTTTTTTAATTCTCTAGTCTTGTTTTTGTTTGTTTGTTTGTTCTTCTCCCTTTAAATTATTTATTTTAACTGTTTCAATAAACATTCTAATTTCTCTTTTTATTTCTTTTTAGGTATGGTCACTAAGGTATTTTCTTTAAATTCAATCAATTTTATTTTAACATATTAATAAATTAGATTTCAAGTTCAATTCTTTAGACTTAGTTCTTAGATTAGATTAACACTCAAATTGAACTTAGAAATTAGGACGACACTCTAGTTTAATTAGGGAGCAATTTAAGTCGAGTTTTCGCATAAGACACCCGATTATTCGAATCGATTGCTCGACCCTTTAAAAATTTATTAATCATCAATATTTTCTAAAAATGACACTTTAGGCTTAGCTCTTTTTAATAGGTTAATTTAGACAATACTTAGAATTTTGGTTTATTAATTAATCCTCAACTTTAGAAATTATTGATTTAGGTCCTTAAACTTTTAGTATTTTAGAACTTGATATTTTAGATCTTTGACCTTTTAGTTCCGACCTTCGATTATTAGGGAATTAGGGGTATATCTCCTGCAAGTATGCTCAGGGGGTGACTACCGGTGATTCCTGAAATAGGTTAACATCATTTTCAAGACCGCATTATGATTTCTAAAATTAAGGCAATGTCCAGTTATTAGGCACAATAGTTGATCTCCCGAGTTTATGCTAGGGGCGATTGTTATAGGCTTTAATAAATGAATACCCTTTTTAACTTTGCATTCGTAATGATTTTTAAATTAAATAAATATCGAACTAATTTTTTTTTATTTTAAATATAGGGTAATCAACTAGGTAACAATTATTGAGCGCTTGTGGGGGGTAGTAATCCTTCCCCACGTGTAACTGACTCCTAAACATGATTTCTGGATTTTCGCATACCTTAAAACTCAGTATTTTGATAAAAAATTAAATGTTTTATTAAAATCACTATGTTTTTATGGTATCCCAATCGCACCTTAAATGATTGGTGGTGACTCCTCACATTTAGAAAAATCTTTTTAAAGAAAACTCCCCGAGTCGGTATTGGTCTTTCCTCGCCCGGACGAAAAACGACGTCGATAGCTTGACGACTCCACTGGGGATGTTTTTTTTAAAACAAATTGAGAGTCGAGCCGAGTTGGTTACCTTATATTTAAGATTTTGAGAAATTATAAATTCGATCTTATTTTAATTTACAGTTCGTTCTGTTATTTCAAATAAAAAAGATTTTCTCCGTGGTTAATGCTTATACTTCTGTGAATTTATTTAAGACTGTAGCATATCATAGCTCTGAACTCGAGCTCCAACCCGGTTTACCTAAGTAGAGAGAAATGTCACACCTCACGAGGAGCATTGGGTTTCCTTATGCGGGTCTGATAAAATATCTCTGGAAAACATCCTAAGTTGCCTATTCGGATATCAGATCAGATGTACGCTTTTAGTGGTGTGATCCCCTAAGCAAAATCCGATTCGTAAGTCTGTAATGTGCCAGAATCGGAGTCGACCTTAACAGGTTGTGAAGATGGCTTGGGAACCCTTTGCTAGAACCCATCCTCATGTAGAGAATTTAGTAAACATACCCCACTAGAGCCATGTGGATAACCTAGGAGAACTAGAACACATGCAATTAGGACTATTAATTTCCTTTTTGTGCTTTATTTTTCAGTCTCAACGTTGAGTCAAATTTAATTATTGTTGTTAAGATTACATTTCTTTGACTAATCATTTCAACTAACTTGATTATTTTTTGTTTCTACTAACATTGATTTCCTTTTATCTGGTTTTGTTGCATTTTTGCATGAACATGACATATCATTATTGATCCCTTAAATAACACAAAGAGAAAGAAGAAAATATATAGCAGAAAAAAAGAGAGAGACTATCTTCATAGCAGTGAAGATAACCTTTAAGCTCTTGTTTGGGCCTATTTATCCATTTCTTTCATAACCATGAGCCCCGACCTACATTACGTTCCTGAAAAGTCCCTTCTAATCATACATGGATTTTTAAGTGGAGAGATTATCTTCAGATTTCATTCCTACCATCAGGTTTAATTTTATTTACAAAAAAATGGTTTCTAAAACCTTAATGTATGATAAGGAAAATAATAAAAGGAGGGTTCAAGAAGTAAAATTTTAGATTACGTCTTAAAACCAAAAAAGAATTCGAGTTGAAAACCTGAAAATGCAGCTTGAACACAAAGATTGTCAATCACTGCACAAAATATAATCTTATACATTTTGATAAAGTACTACACAACCTAAATGTGCTCACGAGGGCTGGGAACCAGTGAACATCTCCAGAAGAGAAGCATAATGATTACTTCACCAGATCAATAAACAACATAGTCAAGAATACAAGATTTCAACCAAAGAAGTCAACCCTGAAACACATTGCCTTCCTAAGTCAGCCTAAGCTTTATATCAGCATTAATCTTTACACTTTTCAAATGTATTTAATATTTGAAGGATTAAAAGAAAATTTGACTTATTTGATATTCAATGAACTATTATTTTACAAATTTTTTTATTGTGAGCCAGAAGAATATGAAAACACTTTTGAATTTTATTCAACATTTTTTCACATTTCTAAAATGAAAGAAAATAGAAAAAACTTTTTTAAACAGAACAATCTCAAGTGAAAAAGGTCCTTGAGCTTGGTGAGGCTTATTCTGCGTTTATCAAAGAAAAAGAACAAACGATGCCATCACAATGAAGCATTTCTTAAAAGCAAATATTCCGAGAGATCATAAGGACTGGAGGACAAAACTTCTAACACTTCATTCTAACGTTGTCAAAAGAAGATGATCGCCTTAGTTGAAGATGACGCATATCCCAGCTCATAGCAAAAATGAAAGACAATTATGTTAAAAGAATTGCTCACTTATTAAGTGCCCATATGGTTATGGTATAATAAAGAGAAACCCTCAAGCTATTCTTTAATATTGATGATTAGTGACACAAGAGTGAGGTCATCCGAGATTAAGATTTGGCACGAAGAAAGCCATGAGTACCCACATTACGGCTTTACCTAAACCTGATGTTGTTAAGATCACAAGATTCAAATCAAACAGACATGGTGAATAACCCCCATCACTTGGAGTGCCAGGGCCGAAGATGAACAACAAAAGAGCTCACCTTGAATTGAACTATTTGTGCTTTAGTTTGCAAAGGACTATTGAGAAATAATTTTGATTGAAAAATAGAGTCAAAGACGTGTAAGGTGCCCAGTCGTCTACCTAATCGCAACAAGAATTCAAGAGAAGAAACACTTCTTCTAGAATTGTGTTGAAGAAGAAAGACAAAAGATAGAAGACGAGACGGATATGATTGTTCAAGATGATTAGTTTGACCATGTTGATATTGGGGGCAGACTCCATACAAGAGAGATCAAGTGAAGGAGGATTGAGATCTCCATTTTGAAGTCAAGAGATGATTATTGATAAACATTTATGCATATAAAAAAATCATGCATTACATTTAGATGCATATCTATTGCATTCATATTTCATGTATCAAGACAGTTTTAAAGATTGTTCAAATAAAAGATAAGAGTGAAGGAAGAGCATAATACGAGCCTCGAATGGAGTTTTTTTTATTCAAAGTGGTTAAGCCTCAAGAATTGAGGAGTCCAATAAAGAATAATTATTACTTTGATGTGAGGGCATGTTACCCAAACAACAAGATGTTTTCAATTTTTTTTTTAAAGAAACTAGGTCTGATTTTCAGAGGCTCCTTGATAGGATGTTTTCAAATGAATTTTTAAAAGAAGCTAAGCCTAATTTTTAGGGATTTCTTGATGTTTTTAAATGAGTTTTTAGAAATTAAGCTTGATTTTTAGAGGTTTGTTGATGATTATTTCCAAAGAATTTTTAAAGAAGCTAGGCCTAATTTTTAGGTTTTTTTATGATAACTGTAAACGAAAGATTTTAAGAAACTAAGGTTGATTTTCAAGGGTTTCTTAATGAGTAAGTCCTTCGGGCCATCCATAAGACATTCGGGCATGATGTTTTCAACATTTCCTTTGCTCGATTCACAACACTTCGAATCAGCAATGCCCCACTAGAGGGGTTAACATTTCCTATTGCCCGATTCACAACATTTTGAATCAGTAAAACTTCTTCGGGCCATCAGTAAGTCTTTCGAGTATGATGCTTAAATCCTTTAGGTCATTTATAAGTTTTTTGAGCAAAATGATAAGTCCTTTGGGCCATCCATAAGACCTTCGAGCAGGATTTTTTCAATATTTCCTTTGCTCTATTCACAACACTTCGATTTAGGAACGCCCCACTAAAGGGGTTAACAATTCCTATTGCTTGATTCACAACACTTTGAATCAACTTAAGTCCATCAGGCCATCAGTAAGTCTTTCGAGTATGATGCTTAAATCTTTCAGGTCATCTATAAGTCTTCCAAGCAAGATGATAAGTTCTTCGGGCCATCCATAAGACCTTCATGCAGGATATTTTCACATTTCCTTTGCTCGATTCACAACACTTCGAATCAGCAATGCATCACTCGAGGGATCAACATTTCCAGTAGAAAGATCATGATGAGAAGAACCCTTATATTAAAGAACTAAAGATGGATACTCAGCCAAGAGAATGAAGTAAAGATAATTTACAGCAAGAACTTGAAGATTTCGCATAATGAGTATATCAACATCACATTGGGTCAACCATCACGTATGAGGTCAGATCAACATTATCACTTTGCTCGATTCCATCGCAAAAAGATGTTATTGGCATTCCCAATGAAGAGTTTGTGGCTTGACAAACAAAGATTGGGCTGAAAAATTGAGCTTTATTATCTTTGCTTCATTCATGTTTTACAACAATGAGAAAAGAGGGGCAGCTGTAATCATCATTTTCTACTCTAACCCAAACATCAAATCCCAAATCAGGCCCAAACCAAATAATACCCAACCCCAAACGAGCCTCAAGCCCAACCTAAGACTCGATCATAAAATAAAATCCAAGACCCAACTAAACCTAAAACCCGATCCAAACATAAACTGACCTAGACCTAGAACCCCAAAACTAGACCCAACTCGATAGCTGCCCAAATACCCCAAACCAAAGGCCACCTTCATTCCCCCCAACCAAATATCACCTCTCTCTGCCCCAATGCCCAAAAAGCAACCATACACGCCACTAAGCCTCCAGTACTGCACCACCTGCAGAAAACAAAGGAGAAGAAACAAAAATCATCAATATTTTCTCTGTAAAACAGGTATAAAACCCCGAACCAAAAAATAAAAGCTCTCGATTTTTTTTAAAAACAGTGTAGCAGAGGGGTTATTTACCCCCTTTCCATTAGCATTCGAATAGTAGTGTAAAAAGGGATTTATCCCCTTAATTATTCGAAGAAAATAAAATGCTAAGCATTACAAGACTTTTTTTCTCTTATTTTTGGCATTACAAACATTTCCTTTTATATTCTCATCAATACAAAATTACTATTGTTCTGGTATATATGTTATTTCATTTGAAAAAAAGTAAAAAAGAGGATGAGGAGTTTTACCTCTCGTCTAAAACGGAAACCGGCGTTGGGGGCCTCAATCACCAATCCGAATGGTGGGAACATTCAAAGCACCCTCGGGAACGTCATACCTCAGAGCTAGCTTGATCCAACGGCTATCGGAGTAGATCGGGGACCAAAAGCCAAGAGGTTGCCGACTATTTTTATGGTGATAGACACCATATCTAAAAAAAATAGCCTGATTCGAGATCATGACGTCGAGACGGCCGACGATGGTCAGCGATGATTGAGATGGGCGACCGTGTTTAGAGAGAAGATCTCTTCTCTCTCTACCCAAAACAAAAATGAAATCTAAAGAAAAAAGAGTGATAAGAGGTATTTATAACTCAAGCCAAACGACGTCGTTTAGCCCCCGTATGTGCGGGTTAACCCGAAAGGTCTAATCCATTCCACAATCCTCAACTTTTACTTTGTTTATAATCTGGTCACTTATTTAGGATTAATTTATTATTAATTTGAATTTTTGTCTTTATCTTGTTATTTACCATTTTTATGTTTTAATACTAACTTTTGGTCTATCTCTTTTCAGGTCCCTCGATATTAGTCGTGATTTAACATTTTGGTCCCAATTTGAATTTTCGATTGCATGTTTAATTGTGCATTTATTTCAATTCAGTCATTTGTTTAATTTATATAGTTATTTAGTAAATAGTCTCTAAACATTCATAAATTTCAATTTAGTCCTTAATTTTAAATTTATTGCAATTTAACTCCTATTTTATTTTATTTCAATTTAGTATTTTCTTTTCAGGTCATTCGAATCAAAACTTCCGATGTTATTTATTTACTTTAATTTGCTTTACTTTTTAAATTCTCTAGTCTTGTTTTTCCCTTTAAATTATTTTATTTTAACTGTTTTAATAAACATTCTAATTTCTCTTTTTATTTCTTTTAGGTACAATCACTAAGGTATATTCTTTAAATTCAATTAATTTTATTTCAACATATTAATAAATTAGATTTCAAGTTCAATTCTTTAGACTTAGTTCTTAGATTAGATTAACACTCGAATCGAACTTAGAAATTAGATGTCCGATTATTCGAATCAATTACTCAACCCTTTTAAAATTTATTAATCATCAATATTTTCTAAAAAGTGGCACTTTAGGCTTAGTTCTTTTTAATAGGTTAATTTAGATAATACTTAGAATTTTGGTTTATTAACTAGTCCTCAACTTTAAAAATTATTGAATTAGGTCCTTACACTTTTAGTCTTTTAGAACTTGATGTTTTAGATCTTTGACCATTTAGTCTCTGGCCTTTAAGATTGACATAATTAAATAGGTTAAATAGAGCCTCCATTTTTATCTAGATTTCAATATAATCCTCTCAATTTAGGGAATAATTCGAGTCGACCCTCGCGTAAATACTCGAGGGACCATCTCGGTATTCGATTCAATAATTGATTAAAATCAAATAGGGTTAATATTAGAACCTATACTTATAGGTTTGTGCCTTTAGGTTCTTTAACTTTCATAATCCGACACTTTAAGACAGAGAGAGCCTTAAATTACCCTTAGTTAATTAGGATGAATAAAATTTGTTTGATTGCATTTTTAAAAACCAAAGGAAATGTTCACTTATTAGGGAATTAATGGTATATCTCCCGCAAGTATGCTCAAGAGGTGACTGCCGATGATTCCCGAAATAGGTCAACATCATTTTTCAAGACCACATTATGACTTCTAAAATTAAGGCAATGCCCAGTTATTAGACACAATAGTTGATCTCTCGCGTTTATGCTAGGGGCGAATGTTATCGGCTTTAATAAACAAATATTCTTTTTAACTTTGCATTAGTAATGATTTTTAAATTAAATAAATATCGAACTCAAAATTTTCGATTTTAAATATAGGGTAATCAACTAGGTACCATTTTTTAGGCGTTTGTGGGGGAGCTAATCCTTCCCCACGCGTAACTGACTTCCGAACCTGGTTTCTAGATTTTCGCAGGCCTTAAAACTCGATATTTTGATATAAAAAAAAGTTTTTATTAAAATCACATGATTTTTAAGGTGTCCCAATCGCAAATTAAATGATTGGTGCAATTCCTCATATTTCGAAAAATCTTTTCAAATAAAAACTCCCGAGTCGGTGTCGATCTTTTCCCGCCCTGACAAAAAACAGTGTCGACAAATGTAAATTTTATTTAAAGATAAAATCAAGATTGCTCATCTTTCTAGAAAGACATAGTTCTACTTGTTTTAAGAGACCATCTCATTAATCTTCTAATAAGATAACATTGCGTTGATACTTCTTTGATGAAATTAAATATGCACTAAAAACATAATTATTAAATAACATGAATGAATGAGATATAAAATGCATGAGAGGAGTGAAATTAGTATTGCTATTGATGCATGAAGCTAAATAATAATAAAATAATATTAAAATTAAAATCCTTAAAAGAATAATATAACATTTTATTCAAAAATATTAAAATTCATTTGAATATTGAAAAATATATCCTTTCATTTGAACAATTTACAAAATTATTCTTCAACTATTTAAGAGGTTATTTCACGAATCATTTACACCATCACATAAAAAAAACATTACCTTTACAATTACTTATATATAATAATAATAATAATAAAACCAATGTATATAAGTTGTATAAAAATAATACATATATTTACTTATGTATTAACTATACAATATAAGTTATATATATTAAAATTTACAGATATATATTTATACACAATATAATATAAAAACTAA
The DNA here is from genome assembly GCF_006381635.1 of Hibiscus syriacus. Classification (NCBI taxonomy): domain Eukaryota; kingdom Viridiplantae; phylum Streptophyta; class Magnoliopsida; order Malvales; family Malvaceae; genus Hibiscus; species Hibiscus syriacus. Next base: position 5,650,464 of record NW_024062795.1, read on the forward strand.
GAAAAAGTAACAAGATGCTATATAAAATAAATTATATATATATATATATATATATATATATAATATGAGAAATCGAGAATTGTATTTTTAGGATCGTTGGATAAGGGGAAATCAAAAGTTGAGATTAACTCGTTATTTTTTTTAGTGAATATCTTCACATTTTCTATTGTTATTCTCAACATTTGATTTCTCAAACTAACGACCCTAAAAATATATAAAAAAAAGTTACACTATGTAATTAGATCTTAGTCCATATAAGAAATATATTATATACTTCATACGTATAATATAATTAAGGTCCTAATGATCATCTAATTAGTTAATGATTTTAAATACCACAATAACTCAAATTCCAACATACTTTTAACCCTAACAAAATTAAAGTTTTGACGACATGTTTTGCATAGAAGATAAAACATCGAACCTCGAATCTAATTATCTTAAATTTACTTTGATCTAAATTTGAATTAATTTGTTCAAACGTAAGTGTTTATAATATTGTATAAATCAAATCAATGAAAATTAAAGAATATAAGTACGAATATACACCATTCACATCTTTCAAGCATTATACAAATTCTTCAATTATGACAATCTTAAGTTCTTTTTAGAATACTCCATATTAAATAGTGTTTTTTAAATACTTCTTTTTATGTTTGCATAAGATTATTACGTGTATTAGAACCTATCAAGTGATTTTAGTAGTAAAAGAAAATGTTATTCTCCTTAAAAGTTTTGGATTTGAGCAGTTGTGTGTATATGTTGTCAACGAGTTAAGAAAATTCCGAATTAATATTACTTTATAATCACTTCAAACTATTAAAAAAAGATTACGTGTACTATACATAACAATAATTATTATGCACTAATTTTATATTATTATAAATGATTATGCAGAAAAATCAGTGTGAATCCAACATTGAAGAGCACAAATTTCTCATATCTATACGTAAAGATTTTAACAATGGTTTGAACTTTTTTTATAGTATAAATGTTTGATATTGTTGAATTATGTATCGTGATTAAAATGATAAAGTAACTTGAAAATGGAAAAGATTTTAAAAGAAGAGAAGCCAACCACCCAATAACACGTACGATTTCCAAACGACGATAAAATTGACATATTTGCTAAAATGGGTTGGCAAAGCAATCAATATATGAAGTCAATTAGATTTTAGCATAAAATATACTGTACAAGTAGATTCTTCCTTTTTATATAATACTATCAACCATCTTTTTACCTACCCACACACCAAGACAATCTGATCATTTGGATAAAGATTAACCCAAAGATAATATTAATAAAGACAATCTGACCATCTTTTTACATCCATTCTGTAATTCATATAATCCTGAAGAAGAAAAAGAAGAAGAAAAAGTCCCCGAAGAAAAGAAAATGCCACGAGAGTATAACTGGAATATGCCAGAATTACTTCAGTTACCGGAAGAAGAGTTGGCAAAGAAAGCAATTGATTGTTACACAAAAGTTATTCGTATCAAGAAAGATGATTGTTTTGATACAAAGGAAGACTTGAAGATAGCTTTGTATACGAAATGTGTGGAAGATGGCTATCAACTAAAAGTTAACAAATCAAGCAAAGATCGTATCGAAACAAGGTGTACGATTGACAAAAACTGTACGTGGCGTATGATTGCAAAGAGGATAAAAGATTGCGCAATGTTTCAAGTTAGGACTTTTATTGATAAACATACATGTTCAAGAACCCAAGTTTTTCCTCACCATAGACAGGCAAACAAAAAGGTGTTGGGTGGTTTTCTGGCTGAGTTAATGTTTTTGAATGGCAGGGTATATCTGGGACATGAAATTATGACTGACATGAATGCTCGGTTCAAGATTAGTATATCATATTCTCAAGCTTGGAGAGCCAAATGTTATGCCTTGGAATTGTTGAGGGGGTCGCCAGAAGCATCGTTTGCCCAACTGCCGGCTTATTGTCACAATTTAAAGCTGAAAAATCCTGGGTCGGTAACTCATATCAAAACAGATAGAGATGGACGCTTTGAGTTGCTGTTTATCGCCATTGGTGCTGCGGTTAGTAAATCAATATAATTCTGTTGACTCATTTCTGTTAGTTACATGCATTTCACATTTAAATGATTATATTTCTTGTGTATATTATTTTTGTAGATTCATTCGTTTATTACTTGCATGCGCCCAGTTATTATAGTTGACGGAGCACATTTGAAAGGTCGATACCTTGGAGTAAACTTATTAGCAGTAGCCATGGATGCTAACAATGGGATATTGCCAATAGCTTACGGGGTTGGCAAATCTGAAACCTCTGATTCATGGACATGGTTTATGGGGCATCTTAGGGATTGCATAGGTCCTATTAGCAATCTGACAATCATATCCGATAGGGCAAACTCAATTGACAACGCTGTTAGAAGGTGTTTCCCAGATGCTTTTCATGGACTTTGTGGTGTTCATTTGTATAGAAATCTAAAATCAAGGTCTGCTGGTATAAAAAAAGCACAAATGGACATACTGGAAGGCTATAAAGGCTTATCGGGAAGTGGATTTCAATAAGCATATAAACTGTTTAAGACGTGTTTTGCCTCAGTGTGCTCAAACACTAGAAGATGTCGGGTTTGAAAGATGGTCAAGAGTACATCAACTTGGAGCAAGATATGGTTTCATGACGTCTAATAGTGCAGAATCAATTAACGCTCTAAGTCGTCATTCCCGGAAATTACCCATTACTATGTTAATGGGGTTTTTTCGAGCCTCTATTCAACAGTGGTACTACAAGAAAAGAAACCATGCAGGTATTATTTCTTTGAATTCGTAAATTATCATATATTTTACTAAGTATTATTTATTTAAATTTACAGGAACATTGGAACATCGTGTTACACCATGGACTGAAAAAAAGATAACGAAACGTGTTGTGAAGTCAACGTCATGGAGAGTTGAACCATGTTCAAACACTTTGTTTGAAGTACTGGATAATAACTTAAATGGGCTTGTCGATCTAAATGCAAGGACGTGTAGTTGTATGAAATGGCAAACATCTGGTTATCCATGTGGCCATGTTATAAAAGTTGCTCTTCATCTAAACCAAGATGATTCAAGCACATACGCTATGGATTGCTACACTACAGAAGTATATCGACAGACTTATGCCGAGATTGTCTACCCTATTTCACATCCTTCTGAGTGGGACATACCAGATGACTTACAAACAGTTTTGCCACCAGCCATGGACAGAAGGCTACCTGGCCGACCAAAAAGTCACGATCGTATACCGTCTAAGGGTGAAGAGAAGAAGAGATTGACATGTAGTCGGTGCAAGGAAAGTGGTCATACAAGGTTGACATGTGGATCACCAGTGCCATCACAATCATCTTTTCCTCTACGAAAATATGGATCATCATCAAAATCCAAAGCTCATATGGTGTCAAGAAAAAGGCAATCAAAATCGCAATCATCTTTAAAATCCCAATCACAACTGGCTTCACCTTTTGGGACTGTTAACTTAGGTGATTTTTAAATGCAAACGTTGTATTATGTAGATTTTATGTGTGAACTTTTAACATTTTCAGTTAGACATGTATTAGTAACTTGAGTTTGAAAATTGCTATGATCTGTTCCAGTTGTTATCACTTAATAGGCAATCATCTTAATGTCTATCGCAACGCGGAAATTACTATCGCAATGCGAAATGAAAATCGCAATGAGAGAATCGCAATGCGAAATGAAAATCGCAACGCTAATTTCGTAATGCGAAATGAAAATCGCAACGAGGGAATCGCAATGCGAAATGAAAATCGCAACGCGAATTCGAGTTTCGCGTTGCGATTTTCATTTTCGCGTTGCGATTCTCTCGTTGCGATTTTCATTTCGCATTGCGATAGTACTTTTTGCCTTCAACATAATGCATATTGAAATCAACAAAATCAACCATTACATTTCAATCAATTAAACAAGCACAAATAAGAATTATGTTAACATCAATTAAACAAATCAACTTTTACAAATCACCTTTTACAAATCAATTAAACAATCAAAAAATAAGCAATAATTATTAGAGAAAATAACACTTCTACTATTGAATCAACTTTTGCAGCCATACATCATTTTCACGCAGCTCACTTCTGAGATTAACCTGCATAAACCAAACATTTGCTCAAACAACACTTTCTACACATCTAAAACCTACAAACAGCAAATTATTGAATTCTAGGTACTTAACCAAACATTTTCAAACCACAAGCCTATAAATATACCAATTGTTTATGGACATTTTTATAACGCGGATGCATGTAGGCAGCGTCTCGTATATATCGATCTAGCCATATAATGTCGAAACCACAAGTCTACTGCAGCTCTATCTATATCGGTGGGAGGTAGATACTTTATACTTCCTGTGATCAAACGATCCAACGCCAAGCATACGAGAGGACCACAATCCCCTCTGGGTCTTTTCGTTTGTTGTAGTGCGGTCTCGTCTCTGCTAACTGTAATATTGAGCTTCTTTGGCTTCTTGTTTCCAGAACGAGTCCAATAATTTATCGCATCCAAGTATTTAGCCAAATAAGAGCTCCATCCCTTAATAATATCTCTTAAATCAGCCAATGATATGTAATTTATCATGCTGTCATATATTATTGCCTTAAGGGATGGGATCTGAAGCTCGACGAGAAGCCAATGGTTACGTTCCAAAACAGGGATAAACACCTGCAATCATAAGTAATAATTCATTCATTTGTGCACTTATTTATGAATACCTTTAAACTCAATCTAAAATAAACACTAACCTTATCGACCTCCCACCATGCAGGATAAAGTTTAGCTTGTCCATTGCCCAACGCAAATGATTCATCTCGTTGATTCTTCAAGTGAACGGCGTTAAAAGACGTCGGCATAATTGTATACCGTGTATTTCTTTTAATAAGACTTACCCCTCCATCGAAATAGCCATTGTCTTCGATCCCTAATAATACGCCCCACCAAGACCGATCAAGCAACAAATAGATATCATCATTGAGCTTGCATATGTCAGTGAAACACCCCTGGCTTCGCTCATGTAGATAAAAATCAACTGCGGTCTTAGCCCAAAGGGTGTTATCTAGAATTATGTCCGGTAGTTGTTTCCTATCCTCTTCAGATACCGGTATGGTACTGGCCGGTAACTCATACGAGAGCCAACTTGAATCCATCATGTCCGGCACGTCAGAGGGTTTCTCAAGAATCCTACATATGACGCCATGTGAATCGGGCTCTTGAATGGTGGGAGGGACCTCTTCAACGATGACAGTGGCCTCTTGAACGGTGGGAGGGGACTCTCGAGGAATGATAGGGGCCTCTTCAATGATAGGAGTGGACTCTTGAGGGATGATAGGCGAGTCGGGCTTCTTCTTGTGGTGTCTTCGCACTATTGGGGTATACGGAGACTTAATAGCACATGCACGCCGTCTGATGCGTGAACTCTGTCGTGCAAGAAAAACCCGACGTAAAGTATCCACCTTATCGATCCGCTAAATAAAAATACAAATATCAGTAAATAAACAGACATGATATTTAAACAGTGAAAACAAAGATAAATATATTTCAAACTTTCAACTAAAAGACAAAACAAAGACAAATACTAACTTCACAGTGTTAAAGTAAAAAGTTTAGCAGTTTTGGCAGCAACCGAATAAATTTACTAAGCAATCTAAGTGAAATGGTTAATTTAAGTGAAATTACGAGTAAATTTATCATCAAGTTAAATATGGAAAATCTTAAACTTACCTCGTTGCGTAGAGTATGAACCTCATTCTGTAACGATACTACCATCTCACGTAGAGCGGTAACCTCACCACGTAAAGTAGACACCTCCACACGCCATGCACCATTGTTATCAAGTAAAGTACCGATCTCCTCACGCAAGGCATTGACCTCATCACGTAACTCCCTTGACTCATCCCGTGGAGGTGGAGAATAGAGAGATAGAAGTCGTGGCATCTTTGTCGGTCGCCTATCATGAGGTGATGGTGGAGAAGAGGCTCGATGATGTGACGGGATAGGTGATGGCTCTCATTGTAGAGGTGTATAGTCGGGTCAATCAGGTGATGGCTCTAGGTGAGGTGATGGCTCTCGAAGTGGAGGAAGTAGAGGCTGCTCATCATTCGTGCCATCAAGAAAACGCTGACTAGCTTGCCACCAATCAGTGGCAAGCTCAGCCTCCGTGGGTGTCAGTCTCATTAATGGAATGTTGGCCTCCTAAAAATATAAAAACTCAAACAAAGTTAAACGTCTAATATTAATAACTTGTTTATATATGATAGTATTTGTGTTAACTTACATTATTTATTGTCGCATATGGTATTAAGTCTTCCCAATCCAACAGACGTTTCCTCTTCCAGGAAATAGCCCTGGGAATATCATTTGAAGTTTTTATTGCATATGTCTTCATGGCGGGAAAGGCCTCGAATATCCAAATCTACAAACAATATAATAACAAACATTAGTAATTGTTAAATAATTAATTATAATTTTGAAAACATTATATAGAAATTCTTACCTTAAAGGCCCAAACAAAGCCTGACAAAGTGTATTTCGACCCATCGCCCCGCAAACTTTTACGGTCATCAAAGGCAGACGACAACTTAGTCCAGGTAGCTTTCCATATATACGAACCCCACAGAAACAGATTCCATGCATTTAGGTCCTCTACCAATAATATTTGCTCCTGAGGAATAGGTTGTCTGGCCTCTCTGCCTAAAAAGTCGGCATACAAAAGTAGTAGAAGGCATACTCGGACAATATCGACGTCATTCATCCGAGTAAAACCATCTTTCTTATTAAACAATTTCTTCATGTCGTCGACGTGTAAGTTTGGCTTCTCTATTGACTCATCAGGAAAAACCCTGGATAACCATGATGGGCGGGTGATATGACGAGTGTACCGGCCTACATCATCGTGTCCGAATCGTAGACCAGTGATTAAGCAGAACTCCTTCCGCCCAAAACAAGTATACGCCGGTGGAAAATGAAACAATATCTCTTCCTCACCACGTTGTATACTGTCGGGTAGATCGCTAGTCATGGTCTGAAGCCACAAATGGGTCAAACTAGCATCTCCACCCGGATGCTGTACTCTCAGCCATGGCCCGAAGCAGGTTTCTTCAAACAATTTTCTTTGTGCAGGTGAAAGCTTCGAAGCAATTGTAGTGGCTAGGCTAACTTTATTCCTTAATGTCAATGAAGCCGAAAAAAATTTCTACAAAAAAACAATAAACATACCAAGTTAGATATACCAAAAATTACACTGTCAAGATATACCAAAAACAAAACAATAAACATAAATAGTAGTTTATTCTTGAAACTAAAATTTGCAACACTGCTTTTGTCTTTTGGTTGAAATGAAAATCGCAACGAGATAATGAGAATCGCAACGCGGAAATGACTATCGCAACGAGAGAATCGCAACGCGAAATGACTATCGCGACCAGACAATCGCAACGCGAAATGAAAATCGCAACCGCGAAATAAAAATCGCAACGCGAAATGAAAATCGCAACGCGAAATAAAAATCGCAATGCCATTTTTGTTTCGCGTTGCGTTTTTTTATTTCGCGTTGCGATAGTTATTTCCGCGTTGCGATTTTCATTCTCGAAACTATTCTTCTTCTGCATTACTTCAACCAAAAGACAAAGCAAAGACAAATACTAACTTCACAGGCTAAACAGTTTAGCAGTATTGGCAGCAATCGAATGAATTTAATAAGAAATCTAAGTGAAATGGTTAATCTATTATTGAAATTACCAGTAAACTTATCATCAATCTCAATATGAAAAACCTAAAATAATGCAAAAATTTTCAAAATAAAAATAAAAAAACTAACCCTCGGAGGTTGATTTTCCATTTCTAAATGATTGTGAGGGATTTTTGACTGTGAATGGTTGTGAGGGATTTCGCCGGCGATGGGGACGGAAATCTTCGGAGATGGGGACGGATTTCGTCGTAGAGAGTGAGAGATGGAGATGGGGCTGAGTGTTGTGTTTTTGGGTTTGAGGTTATGAGTTGCGATTACTGTGGACGGTTCAGTTTCCGATTTATTAAGAAAAAATTCGTGTTTGGAATTTGAAAAAAAAATACGCGTTAATACGAATGGCGCTATGTAAATCGCGTTGCGAAAGTCAGAATCGCGTTGCGAAAGTCAGTATCTCGTTGCGATTTTTTATTATCGCATTGCGATAGTAAGTATCGCATTGCGATAGTCAGTATCGCATTGAGTATAATTTCCTTTTATCTAATCTAAATGCATTCTTATATTCGAAGGTCAAATCCTTGTACATTATTATTCAATACATATTCAATCATCATTCATCACCATTCACAAATATAATATGCATTCTTTATGCGAATCTTACATGTATGTGATAATAATAATTAATCTTTTAAAAAACAATAAACATAATGATTATGGAATAGTTAAATTCATTGAGTGACCTTAATGATAAAAAAGAGATTGTTATTTTTTCTAGAGGACTCTAGTTTAAACAATTGTATCTAAATGGTGTATTTGAGTTGTTGATTGTTAAGAAAGATTCTGAACATACACTACATTGTAATTATCTCAAACTATTCATAATAATAATAATAATAGATTAGATGAACTTATTGAGCGATCTCATTGATAAAAGAGAGTATTGTTTTTCTTAGAAGATTCGAATTTAAACTGTAGTTCAAAAAAATTCTAAATATATACTACATTGTAATCGTCCTAAACTATTCAAAATAATAATAACAATAGAGTAGATATCGACCTAATATTTGGATGCTATTAACGTTTTTATTCCACCAACCCATATACATATTTATTTCAACTACGTGTCTTTTTTCCATTTGAAATTTCAAAAGAAAGAAAGAAAGAAAAGCACATGTAAACAACCAATGGACAGGCTCTTCCTTTTTGAAAATGTATATATTTATGGCAAAACCAGCCGACGAGAACACCGGAAAACCAAAGAGACAAGTAAAGAAACATTATTAAGCTATCACAATTTCATTCAACTTCTTTAAGGTAACTACAAAAAGTAAGACTTACCTACTACACACATTTTATAATCTAAAGCATTCTCTTACACAAATGGAAATTCCTACCAACTGAGTTTACATTCTTTCAACCCAAATCAGATTTTTTTTCTTCCAAACTATATAAATATTGTATAGAAAAAGTGGCTGCTAATTCTATTCAAAATTGGTCTTATATTATATTTAAGTAATACTTAGGTCTCCTCTAATATTATAATTGGAAGTTTTCTTTTCTGTCAAAAAATACTTTTAGAACCATAAGTAATGCTAAACATGCATTTTTTAGAGAAAATAAATATGTTTAAACAATATTTTCCAATCCAAATAAAAAATGTTAAATATTTTAATTTTTGTGTATGAAAATTACTTTTTGAGTCAAAATTATAATTTTAACCTTCATTTGTTATCGTATGTAGGTCTGTAAACGAACAGAACGTTCAGCGAACCGTTCGGCGGGAAATTCGTTTATGTTCATTTATTTATTAAACGAACGAACATGAATAATATTTTGTGTTCATTTAATTAAATGAACGAAAATGAACAGATGGCTCGTTCGTTCATTTACGTTCGTGAACATTCAATAATATGTTTGTTCATTTATGTTCGTTTATCTGCGTTCATTTATGTTTAGCCCAATCTATCTAAACTCATTTAAAATATTAAAACCCAATAAATTTTAATTTGATACCTATAAATATTTTAAAATTCAATTAATTTTAAATAAAAATAAAAAAACCCAAAAAATTAAATAAAAATATAATCCTAAAATTGTTAGGAAAGAAAATTTTTTATTTTAATTTATATTTGTTTATGTTCATTTATTGTGTTCGTTTACATTTATTCGTTTGTGTTCGTTTACGTTCGTTTATTGTGTTCGTTTATGTTCGTTCATTTGTGTTCGTTTATAATTTAAATGAACGAACATGAACAAGCTACATTCCTTAACAAATGATTACGAACAAGAAATTTTTTGTTCGTTTATGTTTATATTCGTTCATTTGTTCGGTTAAAGTTAAACGAATGAACATGAACATACCTCCGTTCGTGTTCGTTCGATTCGTTTACAAGCCTAATCGTATGATATGTTTATTTTATAAGTTATAAAACTATTTTTTATCAAATTATAATTATATGACAATAAAATATTGACGGGTTTTAAAAAATTATTACGTCTTATCAATAATTTTTTAGAGAAAAATTATTTTAAATTTTTTATAGAATACATACAATAATTATATATTTTTATTTTTTATCATAATTTAAGTTGATATATTTTTTGTAAAATAAGTTGATATATTTTATAGGGCTAGGATCTAATTACATAGCATAAAACTAAAAAGTATTACACCTTTTTAGGATCATTGGATGAGAGAAAATCAAATGTTGAAATTAACAATAGTAAATAATAAGATATTAACCGGAAAAAAACAATAAGTTAATCTTGACCTTTGATTTTATCTCATCTAACGATCCTAAAAAAGTGTAAAACTTTTTAATTTTACACTATGTAATTAGATTTTAACTCTATTTTATATATTATAATATTAAAGAATATATATATATATATATATATAAGTATACAACACCACATGTTAATGATGCTACTGAACACTTTTATCAAAAATAAACTTTTCGAAAGTATATTTTAAAAACAATTTAAATTATATGTATAGTAAAAGCGTTCACTTGATATATCAACATGAAAGGCATCGGCTTGGCATATTAAACGCGCTTACACAAACCAGAACCAGACATTAATTATTTCATCATACAATAAACAAACCGATCTTGTTGTAGAAAACACAGGGTCTTAGTTAATGTAGTACGCTGGAACACAATACGAGGAAGATGACCGAAAATCATACATTGTTGAGCATGGCATCCACTGTCTCTTGTATCACCTTCCAAGCCATGATAACATGTTTATCCTCCGTAAGACTGGCCCCAATGGCAAATCTTATCATGTAAATTTCATCGACCTGTGCATGAGTAACGTATATGTGTCCCGCCGCGTTGATCGTCTCTAATAATTTCTTGTTAAATTCGTTCGTACGCGCGTTGTTGTCTTCGTTATCACGAAACTGTAATGCCGATGGCGAAATCCTAAAACACACCATAGCGAAATACCTGGGGACGATGATTTCAAACCTATCGTCTGTGATTACGAGCTCTTCGAAGCGTTTCGCCATTTTAACGTGACTTCTGAGGAAGTTTCTGAGGTTGGCCACACCATAGCTTCTCATCACAAGCCAGAGCTTCATGGCTCGGAACCTTCGGCTGAGAGTTATCTGCCAGTCTTTGTAGTCCACCACTTGTTTCGAATCGGTAGCTTTGTTCCGGAGATACTCTGGGTTGGTGGAAAGCGATTTTATGAGACTGCTTGGATCCTTCACCCACATGCAACAGCAGTCCAATGTGGTGAAGAACCATTTATGTGCGTTGAGACTGAAAGAGTCTGCTCCTTCGACGCCATCGATAAAATGCCGAAACTCGGGACAAATACAGGCACTTCCTGCGTATGCAGCATCCACATGAACCCACATACCGTATTCTTTTGCCACATCGCATAGCGGAATCAACGGATCAACAGCGGTGGTCGATGTTGTCCCGATCGTGGCACAGAGATATAGCGGGATAAGTCCAGCTTTCACGTCTGTGCTTATTGCATGTCGTAATGATTCAGGTGACAGACCGAATGCAGCTGATCTTCTTGTCCTGATGGCTCTGAAATTTTTAGGGTCAATACCGGCGATTTTAGCTGCCTTTGCTAGAGCACTATGTGTTTGATCGGAAGCATAGACGACCAATTTCCCGATGTTCTCCCTCCCAACTTTGAGAAACATCCGATCTCTCGCGGCTGTTACCGTACATAAAATGGCCTCACAAGTTGTTCCTTGCAAAACGCCCCCTCCGTTCCCGGAGAAAAGGAACTCACGAGGAAGATCAAGCATTTGTCCAAGCCAATCCATGACAATGGATTCCAGCTCGGTCGCAGCCGGTGACGATATCCAGTTGAATCCGACCACATTGAAACCCGTGCTAAGCATTTCACCGAGGAACCCCGCCACGCTACCACTCGAAGGAAAATACGCAAAATAGTTCGGACTTTGCCAATGAGTTATTCCGGGGATAATATGTTGCTGCACATCTTGAAGGATCGCCTCCACCGGCTCGGCGACATACGGTGCCGTTGTCGGCAACCGTTTCGGGAGGTATCCCGGTTCGACCTGACTCAGAACCGGGTACTTGTCGATGTTCTGATAATAATCAGCTAGAAAATCAATGATCATGTGGCCTTGCCTCCTGAATTCCTCAGGATCTAGGGGGTTAACATTATTGCTAAAACCGTTTTCTAGTTCATTCAATGATGCAAGGCTGCCCATTTGAACAAGTTTAACACTTAAAAGCTTTAATTTGTCGTCTGTGTTGCTGGTTGCGGTGCGATTTGTTCCTCTCTGGACCTGCTTTATATAACTTTCGACACATACCTAAACCATGTATTGATTATAATTTATTTTAATGTGTTAGGTGGAAATATTTATTTATGAAAAATCCCGATTTTTCTTGGTAATTACCCGTTGGGCAGGTTGATCAACCTTCAACGTTCAGCCATGCATGCATATTGCTAGTAAACCAGAACACTTGGCAATTCTTCGCTTTATTATTAGTTTTGATTTATATACACTTAATTATTAATTGCATCATATCATACGTATGATATTTGTTGGGTTGGCACCATGACATGACAATCACATGTGTAGACTTTTTATTAGGTTGACATTTTTAACCATTATATTGATTTCCTAATTAACACATTCCTTAACCAATTTCGCTACTCATAACATCAATACTCTAATTACAATTAACACTATGCATAAATAAATGGATAAAATATGTAGAGACCATTTTCGTAAGGAGATTTTTTAATAGGTTTTGTTTTTTTTAATTATTATTATTATATTAAGATGAATTTGTCACACTCGACGAGCACCCCCTAATGACGAGCATTATTAATTTAGTTTATAAAAATTTAAAAGGTAAAGTATAGTAATGGTCATTGAATATTTCTGAAGCTTGCGTTTAGGTCCCTCAACTTTTAAAACTTGCAATACAGTCCCCCAACATTTAATCCGTTTGTAATATGGTCCCCGCACCTATGAAAATTAGGGTAAATTATATAAATGATCACTGGACTTTTTAGGTACTTGAATTTAGGTCCCCCAACTTTTAAAACTTACAAAACAATCCTCAATTTCATTCTAAACCACAAATTCCAAAGTAATTCAATTTCATTCTAAACCCTAAATTCCAAAATAATTCAATTACATTCTAAAACCCAAATTCTAAAATACTTCAATTTCTGTCTTTTTTATAAACGACGCCAATGTCACTAAATTATTAATTAATTTACTTTTTATATTTAAAAGCATATGATAATTTTCTAATTTTAATTTAAAGACATGAAATTTTTTCAATAGTAAGAATATATGATAATAATTCATTTATTTAAAAATAAATATATTTCTGATTATTTGTGTATGTTTTTATATCTAATCATACGAGTTAATATATTTTATATCTTTCATATAAATATTAAGACTACATAAATAGCAGAGTCAAAAATTTATATATGAGTTATGTTAATTATAGTAATGATGTATAAATATATTTTATTTTTATATTATTTCTATTATAAATAAAATATAAATATTACCATGATAATTAAATATTTATTTACTTATTACATCGAATTTGTTTTGTAGAAAAATTATTTAATAAAATCATAAAAAACACAATAAAAAATAAACACTGAAGTTGACTACTTCAAAAATAAAATAAAAAAATCAATAATTTAATATAATATACCCTAAGTTGATGATAACAATCAACTCAAAAGAGATGAGGTTTGTGCCATGTTTTTGTAACGTACGTAAACTTTCTATTTCATGGTCATGTATTCTTTTAGTTCTAGCACGATCTATTTTTTAATTTTCTAATACACTTAACAAAATTATATTATAACTCATTAAGTGATTTCATAGGTAAAAAATGTTATTTTCTTTAAAAGTTTTAAATTCAAACAATTGTGTTTGTAGGGTATATCTATATTATTAATAAATTAAAAAAATTGAATAAATAATATCTTATAATCACATCGAACTATTAAAAAACTAAATTATAATTGAAATAAATAAAAATTATAAGGATGTCAACTGGGGATTTTGATTCTTAATTTTTTCATTGAGAGATTGTGTTTTTTTATTCAATTTCTTCCATAATCATTTTTTATATTTAAATTATTGAAGGTCACTAAATTTACATTTACAAGGAGGGAGTGTATTTTTTTCTTCACAAAAGTAAAAAAATCAAAACGTTATCACGTTCTTAAAGATAATCTAGTATATTCCTCCTTAAATTGAAATATTTTAGAATTTGGGTTTTAGAATGTAATTGAATTATTTTGGAATTTAGGGTTTAGAATGAAATTGAATTACTTTGGAATTTGGGGTTTAGAATGAAATTGAGGAATGTTTTGTAAGTTTTAAAAGTTAGGGGACCTAAATTCAAGTGCCTGAAAAGTTCAGTGACCATTTATATAATTTACCCTATTTTTCATAAGTGCGGGACCATATTGCAAATGGATTAAATGTTGGGGACTGTATTGTAAGTTTTAAAAGTTGAGGGACCTAAATGCAAGCTTTAAAAATGTTCAGTGACCATTACTATACTTTACCCAAATTTAAAATTCTAAAAAACCATACGTATAATTGTAAATTAGTTAAAAATCTAAAAAGTAAAAAAATAAAATAAAATATTAATTATATTATTTTCTATACACTTTTTTTGGTAAACTATACATTGACCACATAATTATTGACCATTTTCATTCTGACAACCATTTTTAAAATTTTATCAATCAAGTCGCTCAACTATTTAAACACATTCAATCAAGTCACTTGTCGTTTACATTTAATGGAATAGTTGATTAATAAAATTGATATAATTACATATTTAATCTTGATTCCTTACGTGATCTATTAAATTGGTCATAATTCATGTCACCAGAAGGAAAATAAACTGAATCAAGAAGCTACCAGAGAAAGTTAAACTTGAGTTTCCAAAGTGGATTAAGTAACTTCTACCACTTCGCCAACACTAGTTCTTAATATAATATTTACAACATTTGTTATTTATCTGATACTATAATGAAGGCTATATAAAAATAAAAGTAACAATAAAACAGCTCGAACCTTGATCTATTACTAGGGATAGGAACGGGGTAGGGCAAGTCAGTTTTTTTGCATCCTCGACCTCAACCCAAAAATATATTATTTATACCCAACCCTGTCCGACCCAATTCAAATATATTAATATTTTAAAATAGTTAAAATAATATATTTATAGTTATTTATTATATTTTAAATAGTTAAAATAATATATTTATAGTTATTTATTATATTTTAAATAGTTAAAATAATATATTTTACCTTAAATCCGACCCGATTCAAATATATATATAAAAGGATAAACTAATAATTTATATCGGATTTGATCAGGTCGATAATTTTTCACCTTAAACTTGTTCATGTCCCACCCCAAAGCTATCTCTTATATGACATGCCTGATACCCAAATTTTCAACAACAAAAAAACGACCCCTATTGGATCAAGTTGGATCAAAGTCCGCCTGCTTCGTATTAAATTGTCATTTTTGGTTCGATTTTTCTAAAATTTTTGGTATGGGGGACGCAGAATGAGTTATATAATAGATAACTTCAGGCGGGGTAGGGTCGGGTTTAAGGTGAAAAATACCGACCTAACCCAACCCAGTATAAATTATTAGTTTACTCGTTTATATATTTATTATATTCGAATCTGATCGGATTTAAGATAAAATATATTCCCTCTTCTTTCTTCTCTCCATAGTTTTAAAATATGAGTGTAATTATAAAAATGAAAACCTTTCATCTTCTCTCCTCTCCCTAATTTTTTAAATTTAAGTGAAATTTTATAAATAAAAACATTATATTTTCTCTCCCTAGTTTTTAAAATTTTAGTGAAATTTTTAAACAAAAATCTTCTCTTATCTCTTCACCTTCTACATCTTTAATAATAGTTTACACTTATTGATATTTTAAAATTATTTTATATAACCTAATGTAAATATAATAAAATTAATAACCAATAAATGAATAATTTAACATTAATAATTTTAATAAAAGAATTAATAATTTAAAATTATTATAATGGGTATAAAAATATAAACGATTTATTTATTACAATGTATATACAGTTAAAACTCTATAAATTAATAATGTCAGGACCAGAGAAATTTATTAATTTAGAGAGTTATTAACTTATCGATAAATTAATAATTATTAATTTAAAGAGTTTTTAAGTAATTATACTATACATACCAAACAAAAAGGCAAATTAGTCTATGCCTCTTAGAATTACATTGCAGCGAATCTTGGGACTCAACGTAAATTAGTAACTATGTACTGTGTTCATATGCATTGGAAATCAATAATGACTTTTGAAGTACAGTAAATGTAAACAAGAGGAACAGTGTGTTCAATGTATTCTTAAGCAAGTTTGGCATATATAAATTACATGAATGTGTTAGAGTATTCAAACCATATCTCACAAGATGGCTTCTCATCTAAAAGGTGTTGCAAAATCAACTATGTCAGATCAAATACGTAAGGAGTTGTGTGAGTACAAGAGAGATAAACCTATAAGCACACAAAAAGACTTGCAGAGATGGCTTGAGGGAAAATTTCAGTTGAAAGTTAGTCAAGGAACAATATCAAACACACTTAAGCGGTCAGATGACTATCTCTCTGCTGAAATAGAAAAGGGAAGAGCAGAGATCAAAAGACACAAACCAGCAAAATATCCTGACATGGAGAAGGTTGTTTATGAGTGGTTTCTCCAGCATCAAGAACGTGTGAATATCACAGGAGAATTAATTTTGCAAAAGGCAAGAGATACAATGAAACTCGTGTACCCTCATGATGATTCAGATTTTAACTTCTCTATAGGATGGCTTGGGAAATTCAAGCACCGACATGGCATAAAGTCATTTCGTCGTTTTGGCGAGAGTGGGTCTGTTGATGTACAATACATGGAGCAGAAATTGGTATTGATTCGGGAGAAAATTGACCAGTTCCCTATGAAAGATGTTTTCAATATGGATGAAACTGGGTTGTTTTATAGGCTACAAGCTGATCATTCACTGGCAACAAAACAACTTGAAGGAAGATAACAAGATAAAGAAAGGCTGACGGTAGTTATTTGTTGCAATGAAGATGGCTCTGAAAAAATCCCTCTATGGATTATTGGGAAATATGCAAAGCCTCGTTGCTTCAAGAATGTCAACATGAATAGCTTGGATTGTCAGTATCGAGCTAACAAAAAAACATGGATGACTAGTGTGCTTTTTGATGAATATGTTCGTTCATTTGACCAAATGATGCATGGTACAAGAGTTCTACTTGTGGTGGATAATTGTCCAGCACATCCAAGAAATATTGAAGGGCTAAGAAACGTTGAGTTGTTCTTCTTGCCACCCAACATGACATCAAAGATTCAACCTTGCGATGTTGGGATAATAAGAGCTTTCAAGATGCATTACCGTAGAAGGTTTTACCGCAAAATATTGGAAGGTTATGAGGTGGGACAATCTGATCCAGGGAAGATAAATGTCCTTGCTGCTATCAATTTGGAAATCCCAGCTTGGACGATAGATGTTCGAAAAGAAACAATAGCGAATTGCTTCCGACACTGTAAAATTCGTTCAGCTAGTGACGTTGCAAGAAATTTGGATAAATCCACTTTTGATGAAGCAACTCAAGACCTCGAGACTATGATCAATCAATGTGGCTATCGTAATAAGATGGATATCGATAATCTAATGAACTACCCAGGTGAAAATGAAGCATGTCCGGAGGTTCAGAGTTTAGAAGATATTGTGGGTACTATCATTGAGAACAATGCAGAGGATGACTGCGAAGATGATACGGTGTCTTTGGAGCCTGTTACGCGAAAGGAAGCACTTATGGCGCCGAACACTCTTCACAACTTTATGATACAATACAAAAATACAACACCTGAGCTATTGGATGCAATAAGAAAAGTTAGAGATGAGCTCCAAATAGACTTGAACTTTAAAGGAAAAACATACAACTATTGAATCATATTTCAATAGAGTGTAATATATTTTTTTCAGTTTCTATGAATTATTAATTTATGATTTTCTTGGGACCAAAAATTATAAAGGGATTTTATGGAAAATTATTATCTTATTATTTTATCGAGTTTTTCAATTTTTTACATTGGCCCAAGTCGAGACCGGACAAATTTATTATTTTAGAGAGTTTATTAATTTACCAAGTATTAATTTAAAGAGTTTCTACTGTATATAGAAAGAAAATTTTTTAATCTAATGATCATAATTAAATTTATTATTTTAATAATCATAATTAATTATGAGCCTTAAATGATGAAAAATTATTATTAATATATTTAACAACCACAAGTTATTAATTTAATTAAACTTTTGAATATATTTTTGTATTAAATTATAAAAAATAAATTTGGTAATCTAATTATCATAATTAATTATGTGCTTTAAATAGTGAATAAAATTTCTTACACTGAAACATTTCTTACACTGAAAAAATTAATCTAACACTAAAGAACGAAATCAAATGTTAATTGTCACGACGTTTACATGACAGTTCACAAACTTACACAACAATTTATAATATGGTAGCGTAGTGTTGATTTTATTACTGAAGTAGCTTTTTTTCAGGTTCCTCTACACAGTCATGTTATCAAGCTCAATTCTAATCTTTTTCGCTCACATTTCCCATGTACTCGTGAGTCCTTCAGACGCTCCCCATAATTCATCCTCTAGTACGGAGCATGCACCATGTTCACTTATTTTTATTTTTCAAAAATTACTTTTTAATTTTACAATCAAACATATTTTCTTCAACGTTTTTATTTTCTAAGAAAATAAAATTAAAAATAATCTATATTTTCTAAAACCAAACATACCCTAAGTTTTCTCATTTTTATTTTCTCTCATTGAACGATTATAAAAAGATACAAAACAAAAAAATTTACACTATGTAAGTGGATTCTAACCCATGTTATATATATAAACACCCTATTCTATCTCTAATAAATGGCAGCATTAGGCTTCATTGATTTCAAACTTATTAATGTTAGTCTTATGATAATTCAGTTTCATTTTATAATCTTATTTTAATCATTTCAATGAACTTTTAATTCCGTCCCTGCTTCAAGTGTACGCTGTTTTCTTTTGAGTTAGAATTTTGCTGTCATCTCCAGTCTTAATAATGTGCATCTGTTTTCAAAAAGTCATTGACCCATGCACAATGTGTATTCTTTCTTCCGGAAAACAACAAAACCTAAGATCTTACGTGGACATCTCCCCAACAACACAAAACCTACCGTTGAAACCAGCAGAGTCGTGGACCTATGTTTTGTCTCTCTACTATTTGCATGTCTGTGGAATACTTCAAACCTTCAGGAATTTTATTTCTAGGTGAAATTAAATGTTTTAAACATTGATAATTTGATAGTGAAAAAAAATTACAAGTAGAATTATGTTTTTGTTATTTGTTTTACTTAGAGTTGGAGGTTTGAAAATTAAATTGAGAGTTAGGGTTTTCAATATTATAGTTTTGGGTTCATGATTCATGGGTTTAGACTTTGAGGTTTGGATTATAAATTTAAAATAACGAGTTCATATTTTATATATTATGATTAATGGTTTATCTGCTTGAACTCGATTCATTTAAGAAGAATGTCATTCTCTTTTATTATTGAGGCTACTCAATGAGTTCATTTTTAATGAAACCTTAGAGTTTGATATTAGGGTTTAAGATCATTCAAACATGTCACATGACATTCAAATAGATATACTAGTGGAGTACTTTTTTTATCTTTTGTATGTTAAATAAATTATTTTAATTTTTATATACATAAAATATTATTAAAGATATATAATTAAATTATACCATTGGTGTTTAGATCAAATGAAACGAGATAAATTCAGCTTAACAATTGAAAATTACTATTCAATATCAAAGTAAAACGATATTAATTTCATTGGGCATAGCATTTAAAATAGTGATATGTAATTTTTTTTTTGAAAATATATTATTTCTAACGTGGATATCATGTATAAAAAACTTAGGGTAAAATATCAAATAGTCACTCAAAATTTTGAGCTATTACAATTCTGCCATAAAAAATCATTATAATTAAGTCACCTAATTTTTAAGACATCATCAATTTAATTATCATAGATAATAAAAAAAATTTAATATCAATCATCACATTAAATCTCTTAATAATGCATCATCTTTAATAAAATAATGAAATAAATTATCATCTAATTAATCATAACATAACATATATATAACTTTTTACTATGCATGGCAATCAAACCTTGTCAAGTGGTATCTGTAGTTAAAGGGAATGTTATTTTCTCTATGGGTCATGGGTTCGAGCAGCTGCGTTTGTAGGGTGTATGTTATTAATGATTAAAAATTATTTTGAACAAATATTATCTTATAATCACCCCGAATTATTAAAAAGAAACATGAGAGCTCCAACTTAAAATACAAATGCCAGGCACCCAGCTAAAGACTTTATTACATCACTGAGAATAAAAACTTTTAAGTTAAACTAGATTGTACTTTATAATTTAATTAATGTTATAACTTAATTTACATGTATCATAATTTTCACTATAAGAAAATATATCTTTACGATGACACACGCTAATTTATGACTTGCAAAAAATGTGTGTCATAAAAAATGTCATGTTTCTTAAAATCTGAACGATTTATGACTTACAATAATATGTGTCATAAAAACGGTCCTCATCGACAAGGTTGCCAGCCTCTCATTGACAAGGTTAAACTCAAACTCCATCAATGGTCCAGGTTGAAGTTAAGTTATGCATGCAGACTTGAGCTGATAAAAACGATCCTTTTTAGTGTGGCTAATTACTGGTGTAGGCAGCTTATTCTACCTCAATCTGTCATCAATAAAATCGAACAGATTTGCTCGAGATACTTCTGGAAAGGCTCTGATATTCTTACTGTGGGAGCCAGAGTTAGTTGGGACAGAATTTGTGTAACACCCCAATTTAGGGGCTAAAATTAAGAAATTATAAAGTGGCGGATTTAATTGATATTTTGAAAGAAATATTGGGGATTAAATTGTAAAGTTTTAAAGTTGGCAGACCGTTTTATAAAGTGCAAGAAATTCAGTGGCTAAACCCATGATTTAACCATTTCTTATATATGATGAATTATAAGCTCCTCCCCGTGCGCAGGTTTCATATTTTCCAGATTTCCCTTCTCCAACAACCCAACTTCCAACTCCGATCTACTCGTCGTCCGACCTCCAAACGACGAGCCGAAACCACCATCGTGTTCGTTGTCAATCGAGGAACAAAACCCCTCAAACCTTTCGTCGTGAATCATCGCCGTTCGTCGTGAATTTCAGTCGGAAGTATCGTCGGTAATAACTCGGTTTTAGTTGGTTTTTCATAGATTCACGACGATCGGGTCATCTGTTTACGACACCTCCCGCACCATCGTGTTCGTTGCATCGTTCCGAGTTTGCCGGTGTCATCCTTGGTCTCCGTCGATGGTGGCGCGTGAGGAGGTGAAGCGGTCAAAGTTTATGATATGTTGAAATCGAGCTCTCCGCCGTTCAAAATTGTGAACCGAGCTTTGTAAGTATCTCGAAATCGCTCAAAATAATTTTTAGAAATTTTTTCGGGATTTTAGCACTATTCACGCACCCCCACGCGCCGCCACTGCGCGTGGGGAAGAAAAAAATGACCGGTTTGACCGGTTTTGGTGCATAGTTGACCGGTTTGACCGATCACAACCCGACCCAACCTGTTTACCCGACCCGACCCATTGACTCGACTCGTTGACCCGTTGACCGTCGACCGTCGTTGACCACTGTTGACCAAAACTTTGACTGGCTTTGACCGGGCATTAAACGACCTTTGACTTCGACCGAGTATACCTATCCTGACATTTTTCGACGTTCCAAATCCGATTCCGCTGTCCGTTTTTCGAAATTAGAACCCGAAGGCCTTGAAATATCCGGTCAAACCCCGTTGACTTTGATTTTGACCGAAAATTCCAAATTTCCGAAAAGTCACATTTTATGCTTTCGACGTCCTGAATCCGAATCCGAAGTCCGTTTCGCCAAATTCGAACCCGGTAAGCCGTCTTTTACTGATTTATCACCCGATTTGATCCGTTTATCGCAATTAAGCTCCGTTTCTGATATAATTTATGTTGATATGTATCTGAGGAATTATTTGAAGTTGAATTGAAGATCAAAGGCATTCGAATGGAATTTTTATGGTCGATCGGTATTGCACGGAAATCGAGGTAATACTTTACTACCTCTTTATGCTTTATGGAACATATTGATATTGGTAAATGCATGAATAAGATAATGTTGGTCACTTTTGTGGAGTTGAATAATTTATTCACTCGATATGAATGTGGTAGAAATTCTGTAACTGAATACGGATCGAATGACTAAGATAAGAGATTGATAATTGTTAGAATTAAATTACAAGTTTGTGATTGGTGATAAAGAAATCAACTCTGGATTTGTAACTTATATTTTATATTATCAAGGGTTAAATGTTAAAGATACTTGGATGAAAAATTATGAGAATACTCCGATATGGTAAAATTATGAAATTACCCTTATGTTGGAAAATGATAAGAATTGCCCCTGGAAGTTGGTTAATAACTCTGAAAAGACATATTGATCCGATATAACTACTGATGTGCATAAGAAATGTTAGTTTTATTTGGAAATTATGGATAACCGGTTTTAATCCTATGAGAGTTTGTGAAGGAATCATTTCAAAATCAAAGAATGTTCGGGAAAGCAATTGATCATGGG
The DNA here is from genome assembly GCF_006381635.1 of Hibiscus syriacus. NCBI lineage: Eukaryota > Viridiplantae > Streptophyta > Magnoliopsida > Malvales > Malvaceae > Hibiscus > Hibiscus syriacus. The sequence continues at coordinate 5,673,501 of NW_024062795.1, forward strand.
ATCTCTAAATTATAATTATTTTCGTTAAGTGCTAATATTGAAATTATTTGGTTAAGAAATTACGAAAATGCCCTTGAGAGATAAAATAGTCTGAATTGACCCTGAATGAGAGAGTACTTTGAGGATTTGTACTTAACTCGATTAAGTACGAATTTAATTGTTAAGATCCTGTCTTTGTACAGAAAAATTTATAATATTCCGTTTGTAAAATCTGAGAAGACACTTGACCCGAAAATATTCGAATAAGGAGTAAATACTTGAAGAGTAATTTATTGGAGGTATTCTGCTGAAAGAATTGTTCGAAAGGACTGAAGTAAATGATAAGATTGAATTAAATAATAAGACCGGATGGAAGGAAATGATTGAAATATTCTAGAATTATAAAATGACCAAATTACTCCTGGAATAGAAATGACTCAAGAATGTCACCAAGCTCAGGAATGAATGGATATACTCAAGCTTTGAAATGAATAGAAAAAATGTTAAGCACCAAAATGACCAAAATGCCCTTATGACCTAGAATAAGTAAATGTATTGGATTAATTAAGAAATCCAAATAAACATGGATGTTGTGCTACCAGTAAAAGTTGTGGAACGCAACTTAAGTGATTAACCAACGTTAGTACTATATCATTACCTGAATGATATAAGTATCACTTGAATGTTTGTTCATCTGCTCAAATTTGGATCGATGATAATTCTGGAAGTACTTGGCGCAGCTCAACTCTAGAGTGCATACAGTACTAATAAGTGGGTAGTCGTTAGTTAAATCAACCACGAATACCAGAATGACTTTATTATATGAATAAATTGAAATGAAATGTAGTACAACGTGTATTTGAAATTCAGAAACGTCTGAATTATTCTGGAAAACTTTAAAGTAATCGGGATAGACTTGCTTACCAAACGAACTAAGTAACATCAATGAGTAAGGATTAAATAGGTGATTTGATGAGTTTGGAAACACTGTTGAACTTACATGATGAATTGTCATTATGGGTTATGAGCCATGGATCAAGTACGTCAGTATTTCCTGATATTGTTGAAACGGTGGAAATGAAATAAAGACCGTTGGAAGATTTATTCAGTGATGATTATGGGGATGATCTATGGATCTGCACTATGGTATTAAAGAGTGAATACACTGGAAGGATAATGAATTGACTTGTTGACATGCATCAGTTTGAGAGTTGTGTAACTCGAGTTGTTTGATAATATGATCGATAATCGTAGATTGTAAATGACTTGAATCTTCAATTCTATATTTCATCTAAAATCACTTCGGTCATGTTTGAAAAAAAAACAAGTAACGCAGATGGAAAAGATTCTGAATATCTCATTTGGTTCAATTGGGCTGAAATCCTATGAATTTAAAGTATATTCCTCAATACCCCTGATTGTTTGGGTAATGGAATCACTCGCATTAAATCTGAATTTAGAATTATTATGTATAAAGGTTCCTGAACGTTTTCCTAAAGCACACGAAAATATAGTGGGATTCTAATGTATCAATATTAAATGTCTGGCTAGATCGGTTAGTAATCGATTCTCCTCAATAGGACCTTGTTCCAGGAATTCGATCAAATTTCATAAGTTTCATGTTATCCAAAATGATAACTACAATGGCCTCTGGAAATACTGGGATTCTCTAGTGTGTTCCCTACTTATTACTGAACTGTTTTATTGGTTTTAATATGTGGTATACCGAATTCATTGGTTATTGTTTTATGGATACACCAATTTAATGTGACAATTTATGGAATATGGCTGCTATCTAATTTTTGTTTTGAAATGGTATATGATTACCATGTTTTTGGATTTATGGAATTTATGTCACGGTGCAATTGAATTTTGGAATTGAATTACGATGGAATAGCTCTGATCAAGCTAAATGGGCCTAATGTGACTCTTGAGGGCCCCAAGATGTTTCATTAGGTCGGCTTTCCTTTGCTGTGTGCTTAAGGTAAGCTATATGGACTTATTGACTTGGGCTTAAGGATACAAGCTTCATAGCCTATCCTTAAGTCGGCTTTCTTTTTGCTATGTGCATAAAGTAAGCTATATGGAAAATAATTTTGGGAACTACTGATGGTGTACCAGAAAAGGGTTTAAACTATGATTTTCAAAAGTTAAACTCTTTTACGAAATTGTGAGATTTACTGGACTATGATTTGTACATATTATGATTTTATTATACTGTTGGAACACACTAGACATCCTATTCGATCTCCTGAAAATGTCATACTTTGAAAGGTTTATTATGAACTGAGATTCATGGCTTCTACTCGATGAACTTCTAAGGGAACCCCAAATTATTCTGCAAGCTGGTATACATATGATTCAATAAGGAAATTATATGGCTTTCCATTTATCTACATATCATGTAGCATCATCTGATAGTTCTGTATTACTGAGCTTTCCAAAGCTCACTCTATTACTCACCTTTTTAGGTTAAAACAATTGTACCAGTGCATCTATCGACTTCAGTAAGGGAGTTCTTCCGGCGTGGTTGCAGAGTATGGTATTTGTGATTAGGGGGCATGTAATTGTATTTTGATTTATATACGAGTTTGGAAATCTGTTTTATTTTTAAATAGTGATAAATGATTTTATAAGTTTACATGTTCTGATAAAAAGTTTTAAAATTTCCGCTATTTTTACGGTGGGTCGCTCCGGTGGCCCTAATGTGACTTCCTGAATCGGATCGGGCTACCCGCATCGGTTTGGGGTGTTACATTTTGTAAACCAAAATCAGAATGTGGACTCGGTCTCAATGACATCAAATCATGGAATAAATCTTGCATGATGCTCCTCATTAGGCGTCTTCTTGCATGGGAGGGTTCTCTTTGGGTCGCATGGATCCAATCTTTTTATTTTAAGGACCGAGACTTCTGGGAGATGGAAGTTCCTACGAACTCAAGCTGGCTTCTAAGAAAAATTATGAACCACCGATCAGCTTCTCGTCCTATTCTCGCCTCAGGAGCATTAAGTACAAAGCAGATTTGGGAAGAGGTTCGAGCGAAAAGCAGTAAAGTATCATGGTAAAAGCTGTTATGGTTTTCTTTCCACATTCCTAAATATAGCCTTATCTCTTGGATGGCCATTTTAGATCGTCTCCCCACAAAGGACATATTGCAAAGATTCGGTATTGAATCGAATGACCTATGCATCCTTTGTTCTGAAGCTAGTGAATCAAGAAACCATCTTTTTATTGATTGTAAGTTCACTGCAACAATATGGTATTCTATCCTTCAGCTCGTAGGATTACAAAAACCATCGCAAACTTGGGAAGATCTGCTGGTATGGGCTACAAATTCATGGAAAGGTAAATCCTTACTTACTATGATCTTAAAGATTTCTTGGTGCACTCTCAATTATACAATTTGAGAAGAAAGAAACCGAAGATTATTTAGAGGAGCTTCCAGAAATGAGAATACAATTCTGGAATCTATCAAGCAAATTGTTGGAATTCAACTTAGTAATAGAAATGTTAATAGATTAGATATAACTAATCTTTCTCTTTATTATAACTGGGGTATAGATTGATTTTGTTGTAATTAGGATCCCTTCTTCTTGCTCTTTGGATTGTAATTGTTGTTCTGTTTTGTAGCAGGCTACTGTTATTCTTGGGTAATAAAAAACTTAATTATCCAAAAATAATAATGTGTGTCATATTTAATAGTCATAATCCAAAAAATTTAGCAAACACACGGAGTATACTTTTCATTGTGTGTAATCTCTAAAAGTCAACTTTTAATTTCCCCCCATTATTTTCATCATTTCCCGCTTCTTCTTCTCGATAATCAGTTCATGCACGCATGTTTCCCCCTTTTTCCCTTTTTCTCTTTGCATTAGTTCACGCACACATCATTTCCCTTGTTATGTGAAGAACAAGTCTCAGTTCCAACCTTGAAATGGGGAAGGGTGGAATACTGGATTAGCTCAACAGTTTGCTGTGGTCCACAACTCTCAGCGGCGGTGACTACCGCATCCACCGTCACTCCCCTTATCCCACCATCTCCTCCAATGCCATCTCCGAGCCAATTGTTCAGCCTCTGGTTCCCGTGCCTCCTCCCGCTGCGGCCTCAAGTCCTCAGTCCACTACTACTTCCCCCAAATCTGAATCCAAAGATCTAGTTGATAAAAATAGTGACGATAATAGCAATGATAATGACCAAAACGCTAGCTCTTCCGACGGTTCTCCGGATGATATCTCTCGCCAAGCTCAGCTTTTAACTGAGGTTTTTAATTATTTCTCCATTTTTTTACTATTTTTCTTCTTTCTTTCTTTCTAATTCCCATCTTCTTCGTGTCAGTTGTCAAAGAAGGTAGTAAATTTGTGGGAACTGCGGCAGATTGCATCGCAGAGAATTCCTGAAGGTGCAGGAATCAGGTCTATAGTGTGGAAGGTGGTGTCTCTGTCTTTTCTGTTTGGTTGCTAAGAAATTTTGAAATTTGTTGAGATTCCTATATTTTTAGTCTCTGAATCGAATGAATCGTCAATTCCCATGCACGAGTTTCTAATTAAATTTAATTACTTTAGGTCTTTATTATTGAATTGAAAATTTTATAATTATTTATGTTGAAAACTTTGGAAATTGTTATGTTTTTTTGTTATGTTGATGATAGTTAATAGTAGGCTAGATGAATGGGTGAAGCTTGAACAACTTGATCTTGATTCTGTGGAAATAGTTGTTGATGTTAAGGTTGAAGACAAGGTAAAGTTTCTTTTACAATATCGAGCATTACATTTCAGTTTCTTCTCTATTTGTGTTCTGAGGGTGTATTTATGTGAAGATTTTGCTCATGGGGATCTGAGGTTACAAGCTTAAAAATGACTCGCCACAAAAAATGTAAGAATGATGAGACACACGTTGAGGTTGTAAGTAAATGCTCACCTTTTGCTCGGTGATGTGTAAAGATAAGAGGCTAATTTGAAAATTCTACTTGTTGCTTTTGTGAAATTCTGTTATATGTAACTGTATGTTGCTTTCTTTTCTGCAGGGTCATGAAGAACTAGATGCTTCTAGCTTGCGTGAGCATGAGAAATTCACAAAGGTGAAAAATATTTCAACCATAAAACTTTGATGATATGAAATTGAGACATTGTATTTTCCCCCATTTCCACCAGAATATAATGATTCATTGAATTTGTACTTTTGTGAGTTTTGTCTCAACTTCATGAAACGCAAAGAGCAACTTCAAAGGCATATGGTGAACTTTGCTTCAATGAAGTAATAAAAATTTCCCCCTTACAATACTTAGGGTTGCATTAGTTTATAGTAACTTAATTGTTGACTATGTTCTAGTTTCTTTATGGTAACCTTGAATATTGTAATGTGATTTTACTTTTTTTTAATCATGAATATAAGTTTTGTTTACCATATATTTTTGTTCTGTATGTTTTGGCTGAAAGTAACTGAGTGTCAAATGATTTGATAAGTGATGCCTGACATTTCTTCTCTCCATGTATGATGTGGATTGAAGTCAATGCTCTTGTCTTAGCAAGTGATACTTCTCATCTTGTTGCTGCTTTGCTTAATTTGTGCATAAGACAAGAATTATCCTTCTATCGATCCACTAATACTATACAAATTATGTAGGTGTAGATCTGTGTGTCGAGGTTTTCCTCGTTTTCTTTCCTTTTGGTCCTAATTGGTTAAGATATAAACAATTATGGGATGTGTAGTTTGCTTGCTAAACTGCAAGTATCTGGTTTTTATGTATGATTGATTATCAATATATATTTTTTTCTTTAAGTACCTGGAAATCACAAAAACTTAGTTAATGGTGCCGGTGGTATTCGTCATTTGTTTCCCAAATGGTTAAGAATGGATCTTGTATTTTAAGATCAGTATATGGCAAGAATAATCTTTATTCTCCATGTCTTCAATTAATATCTTAAATTGCATTCCCTCACTACAACAAAATAGAGTTTTAGCGGTGTTTTTTTAGTCTTATAGCGGCGTTTTTAAGCGCCGCTAAAAGTATTTACGGCGATAGGAAAAACGCCGCAAGAAGCGCCGGCAATACCAGCGCCACTAAAGTTAGCGGCGTTTGAGAACAAAAAATGCCGCAATATGTCAATATCTATTACGGCGTTTTTTGAACAAACGCCGCAAAAAGTTATGATATATAGCGGCGTTTCTAGAAAAAAACACCGCAAAAGAGAAGACCTATACTGGCGTTTTTAGAACAAACGCCGCAAAAGGTTAAACCTATAGCGGCGTTTTTGGACACAAACGCCGCAAAAGGTTAGACCTATAACGGCGTTTTTGAACACAAACGCCGCAAAAAGTCAGACCTATAGCGGCGTTTTTGGATACAAACGTCGCTAATTACCTTTCTTTAGCTAATATTAATTGATTTTGCATATTTCATTTATGCTATACATCACCTAAATTTATATCTAGCTTTATCTAATTAACAACAACCATACATTTTAATTAAGACAAAAAACATAAAGAAAAATACTTAACAACAAAATAAATTAAAGTTTTTTTATGGAGAGAGAACCTTAAAAGACATTAAAGTACAAATGAGTTACAACTGAACCTCAAAGTGTAGATATACATGGATTTGTTGTTCGATACATCCTCAATTTCGCTAGCGTCATCATCATAACCTCCAGATATGCCTTCTAAAGCTACTTTGTTTCACACTTAATTGGAATTTGTCATATTCATCGTCTTGACATCTTATTTGAAAGTATCATTTGACAGTGAATGATATCTCCTCAATAGATTAAAAACAAATGGGAAACGTTGTGCCAGTCTATTGAAGAAGCCGCTTTTTGTTGAAGTTTGTTCTTCAAGATTACTGCAATTACAATAATTTAGAGTAGTCACAATGATGTGATCACATCAGCAATGAGAAACACTCACTTATGAAGATAACAACTGTATTTTGTAATAAATCATATACTGGTGCATTAATGTGTGTATCATATATTCAAGGCATTAACTTTAGGAAGTTGACTAAAACGTCTAAAATAAACAGAGTGTACTAAATTTGTGCAAGCACCAATAAGATAAAAGGCCATCCTAAGCTGCAGCTTTATATTTATGCTACAATGGGGGAATAAATATATCAGACAACAGGATTTAAGGACATTTATCAAACTAACGTAAACCAAAAGCTTGAATACCAACTTAAAATCAACAGACAACTTCAACTATACATTCTAGTTAAAATATGCAGAACATGTGAAGTTTAGAAGACGAAATTGTTCAGCTATTATCTCTCCCCAAAGAATACTGCTGCAAACTCTACTCTGGACAAACATTTTCCCCCAATCACATATGCAAGAGTACATTTCAGAAAGAAGAATCCATTTAAGTACAAATACTTCTAGACAACAAAAAAATTCTAAATGACTCGTTAAAAAAACACAAACACTATCATCTTCTACATCATTCACTATTTCACTCCAAAACTCACCTGAGCAAATGAAAGAAAATAAAAGACATACAACCACCATGTGGGGCAGGGGGAACCTAGAAGATTAGAATATACCTCATATTTTTTCTGAGAATCAAAATTCTTGCTCCCATCATCATCCTTTGACAAAGATGCAGAAACCCCATGGCTAATAGGTTTCCGCTTCTTATGACTTTTACTAGTTCCAGGATCAATATTATTTGCTTTGGAACCATTCTTTTTGGAAGTACTAACAACACTGTTACCCTTATCTCTCTTATGCTTCTTTTGACTTGCCTCACTACAGACTTTCTGCTTTCTTTTTCTATTTTTCCTTTTGGCTAAACCAATTGCAAGAACAATTTTGTTTCTGGGTGCCTCATTATCATAAGATAATTCATGCTTCGGTTCAGGTGCTTCTTCATTTTGCTTTGAATTTGTGCTTTTAGAATGAGAAAAAACCTCACCAGCTACAGGAGTTAACTTCTGTTCAGCAGATGAACCTGCTGGAGATGCAACAGGCTTCACTCCATCTTCTATATCCACATATAATGAGCCACCAGCTACAGGAGTAAACTTTCTTTCAGCAGATGAACCTGCTGGAGATGCAACAGGCTTATTTGCATCACAAACATTTACACAAGATGTACCACCTTCCTCAGTACCACCAAGGGGTGTAACACATTGATTAGAAGGTACATCTATATGAGAGGTTTCTGGTTCCTTTTTGAAAGTATCAACTTCCTGAGCTACATCAGATTTTCCTTTACTAGAGGAGGATCTTTTCTTTGCAATAATGGATGTTCCAAAAATTCGGGACACTTTTTCAGTAGCAGGATACTTTATTCCAGTTTGAGCATTTGTCTTGATAGTTTTTGATCTTTCTCCTTTAGAAAATGAATCCATATGGGTAATGGGCTTGAGTGGATCAGTATTACAGCACTTTGGGCATTGCCACTTTCCCATTGGGATGCGCTAAAATTATGGATACAGTAGAAGAAAGAAAATGAGTAAAAAGAAATAGCTAATGTAGCCATAAAACAAAGATGAGGATCATCTAAAGTTAGCTAAAATATCATACCTTAAGAGGTGGATCAAGGCATTGTAGATGATAAGTCCTGGGACAATTATCACAACACAATAAGTTTCCACCTAGATCACAAATAACACATTCATAGTAGTACTGGAGACAATAAAAATTACGGACAGTTGTAAGAAGCAGTTAAAATATGCCCATAAAACACAGTCAAGACATAAGATTGCAAATGAATGTATATTCCATTGGATTTTTTCCCTCACAATATTATGCAGTATGATACTATAATGATTTTCTTTGATTTTCCAACAACAAAAGTTCATAAACATTTATCAAGCAGAGTATGGTGCGGGAGACAATTGAAGAAAGAAACATTCTTGAAAACACAACCCATAATCATGGTCAGAACTCAGAGGTTCTCAAGGTCACATGAATTGATGCATAGAAGAAGAGCGCTAAGCATATTGCAATGGAAAAAATGTGAAAACCCAAATCCACCAATAGTTCTTGTTCTGAGCCCATTCACTCGTGTGAAAAATTATATGAAACAACATGTATAACTCAAATTTTAACTTCTACCATGTTGATTCTGATACTTGATAAACATCTAGCAAAATTCTTAACACTTGACCAATCAAATTTTGAGTAAAACTCAAATATATTGACGAACATTTTCAAGAAAAAGATCAAGGAGAGTGTTCAGCAATATCCACCATAAACAAACAAGTCAAAATATGATAAGAACTACATTGCAAAGGGAGTAAACAACTAAATGAAGGAACAAGAACAAAAAACAGCATACCCCATCATTTCCCTTCTTTTTAGATAACTGATCGGAGCTATTTTCTCCCTTCAGCCTACGTTTAGCTGAAGAACTCCTAGGAGATTCTGACGCTAAGTTTTCTTCTTTACCATTGGCTAAGGATGGGCCACTTGGAAGCTTTCTTCGTTTGCGCTTTAGGACCCAGTTCCAGTTAATCATTTTACTATTCAATGAACTGATATCTTTCATCCTTTTTTAATCATGAGTATGAACAGAAGAAAGCATGTCAAGAAGATGGGTTTGGGTAAACGGCGGGATTGAAAAATGCTTGAAAGGGAAAAAAATGAAAAAAAGGTTAAAGGGCACGACACTTAAAATTTGTAAACTTGCGGCGTTTGTAAACACAAACGCCACTATAGTACAAGTGTATAGCGGCGTTTGAATAAAAACGCCACTAAAGTATGAGTCTTTAGCGACGTTTGTATAAAAATATCAATAAAGTACGAGTCTTTAGCGGCGTTTGTATAAAAATGCCACTAAATTACGAGTCTTTAGCGACGTTTGTAAACACAAACGCCACTATAGTACAAGTGTATAACGGCGTTTGAATAAAAATGTCACTAAAGTACGCGTCTTTAGCGGAGTTTGTATAAAAATGCCACTAAAGTATGAGTCTTTAGCGGCGTTTGTATAAAAACGCCACTAAATTATGAGTCTTTAGCGGCGTTTGTAAACACAAACGCCACTATAGTACATGTGTATAACGGCGTTTGTATAAAAATACCACTAAAGTACAATTCTATAGCAGCGTTTGTATAAAAATGCCACTAAATTACGAGTCTTTAGTGGCGTTTGTATAAAAACGCCACTAAAGTACTACTCTTTTGCGGCGTTTGTTGAAAAAACGCCATTATCAATGAACCTATTGCGGTGTTTTTATAAAAAAGCTGCTAAAGTTACCATTTTATGGCGTTTTCTATGTAAACACCGCTATATGTTTAAAATTAGTGGCGTTTACTCCTAAAACGCCGCTGTAGAACAATTTTGCTGTAGTGCCTGTAGTGTAATCGCCTATCTTATGACTTGATAGTATGGAATGTTGTACATATGTAGGATATTGTTGCCTTGAAAAAAAAGCTTTTGGAAATTCTTGGTGATATATATGTGTGTGTATTCTCTTTGATTTTACCCCTTTTCTAATTATTGCAAGTTACAAATGGGGCAGGCAAAATCAATATTAACTCTCTGTTTAATTTTTACTCTGTAGAGGAAGTGTGATTTGAAGCATCCCCCTGGGGACGAAATATATCGAAGTGGTACACTGTCAATGTTTGAGGTATATTCTTGAAAAGCTTTTACTGTTGCTACATTCTGTTCCAAATCTCAAAAATGAAAAAGAAAAGTCTTTCCTCATTCTAGTTAAGTAAAATCTATATGATTATGGTTTTCTTTGAACCCACATTATTGCTTTTGCTTTATGTAAGTTCAATTTTCACTGTTTTTTGTTTTTACATAAAATCAAATAATCGTAAGATTTTCTTGTAAGATATTTTGAAAAAAGGTGGTGTATGCTTTTTTCAACTTCCAATACGAGCATATAAATGTTTTTCACCATTTTTCTTTTTCTTTTTCCTATCCCTTTGTTGTGTTTTCCTACTTAAACATGTATTGTTATAGAATGAAGCAGATCTTTGCTGACATTGGTATTCCTTTGTTCAAATATTTTGAGAGAGGTTGATGGCAAAAAGAACAAGGTTTATGGGCATAATCTTTGTTATTTAGCAAAGTTGTTCCTTGATCACAAGACCCTTTATTACGACGTTGACCTATTTTTATTCTATGTTTTGTGTGAATATGATGATCGAGGTTTCCATATGGTTAGATACTTCTCTAAGGTAGCTTATATGTTTTTGTTGCATATGATTTGATGCGGTTTGGAGTTAAAATAAACCTTATAAGTCTGTGGTTGTTTTAATATTTTTTGTCTATCCGTGAATTATAGCATAATTACCGATAGTGTGTTGGTTAAAAACTATGTAGTTCTAATATCTGGCTTTGCTTAAGATGTTGTGAATCTTTCTTATTTCTTAAATATATATATATATATATATATATATATATATATATATATATATATATGTATGTATGTATGTATGTATGTATGTATGTATGTATATATGTATTTCATTGTTTACATTATTTAGACTGCATTACCCTAACACAAACAAATATATTAGCATTTTGCATCTAATCATGCAAGAAAAGCATTAAGAGGAATCCTATAATTTGTCATGTATCCTCACCCTTCCTCCATATCAAGGGAAAGACTATAGAAAATTTTTGATTGCATTTTGTAAGCTCTATGCTTGCTATTTTCTTTTATGATTTTCCCCTTGTGATATGTTCTTTGGAATTTCATCCTATCGGTTATTAACTAGAGTTTTATTGCTTATTTGTCTTCGTTTTGGACCACAACATATGAACTCTCAAAGAAATAAGGTAAAGTTGGCACACCTGAAAGACCACTTTCCGACCTAGGTCTGTTGAGCTACAGAGGGTACTAGACAAAAGTTCTTTTACACATCTTGAAGAAACATAAAGAAAATATTTTCATCAAGTTATCACTATTGAAGCCATATATCAAGTCTAGTGGGTTGTGATTTATGCAATTTCTTCTACATTATCCATTGTGAAAACTTTAATTCCATAAAGATGTTAAAAATATTGTCATGTCTCTTTTTTTTTCTAATTTTTAAAAATTTATTTTAATATATCCTAGAAGGGTATGCCTAGTAAACCTGCTAGTGGATTTCAAAAATTTGGTTAGCAGTGGATGTGCTGCTGATATGAGTGGTTGAGTAGACTAAAGCCTACACGGTAAATATTCTTGAGTTCAACTCAACTGGACCCATCTATCAGAAAATTAAGTTGCAAGTTTGATTAGGAAAACCTCATCTCCTATTCAATAATACATGAAAAGAGAAATTTTGAGATATTGGATTTGAAAATTAGAACATGCTAATACTACTCAAACCACTTCAATTTGTCCTGCGGACATTAAATTGAATCTGGGTATGTTTTCAGTCAAGCTTGTGTAGATTGTAAAGTGTGTGTGGTTGCTTTCACATTGGTGATTAGAGAATAGACGGGCCTACTTAGAAAATATAGACAAACATCCTTGAATAATATGACAACATTGGAGATTTTAGATCATCTTCCCATATCGAAAATATAAAAAAAAGTATGAAAATGATGCTAAAAACATGCATGAATTGATTGGTTTGATGATGCTTCTATTATGTGTGATAAATTATTATTCTTGTTTAGCTTAGTGTTTATATCTACTATAAATTCTTGGTAAATTTTGGTTCAATATTGGTCATTGAATCGTTTTGGTGAGTGTTTATATCCACTGCTCAAAATGGATCTAACAAAAGGGTTAGCTTCAATTGGATCAATGTTTTAGTGAGGACTTCGATCATTCCTTGTTTAAATTGTAGCTTTCATTTTGACTAATCATTTATTGTAAACTATTTGTAGTGTCCCCGTCAGTCGGGAGGTACCGAGTGTGGATATTATGTTTGTAAGTTCATGAAAGAGATAGTCGAGAACGGACTTGAAGTGCTGGTCAATAAGAATGTAAGCAAACTTTTCTGATACACATATGTCATATCATACATACACATTAGTCATACAACTATCATATGGACTGAAGTAGGATGCTATTCTAAACAAATTAATGCAAGTACTTGTTAGCAAGGCTGAAAACTGTGAATTTGTGCCGTGATAATGTATATAATTTATATGGGAAGTTTTACTAATTAAATGTGTAAAATTTATTTTTTACATATGCTTTAAAGAATGCATATGTAAAATTGGTCATTTTAGTTCTCTTTGATAGTTATATACTTCACTTTAAATAAGTATAAATTATATACTTATTTCATATTTTTACTTAGGTTGGCGATGGGAATGAAGAATACACGGATGATGACATTGATGATATTCGCAAAGAATTGGTATCTTATGTGGCAAACTTTATTATGCCGTGATATTTTGTATCGACATATTATTACAATATTTTTGATAACTTAATGTTAATATATTGTATGCAAATGGATTGCTTATATATAATATGATATATATATATATATATATATTTAGTATTATGAGACATTAAATGTGATTTAGTTTGATTATTTGTCAATCTACAATAAATATATATATATATATATATAAAATTTACGACATACAATCACGACACACAAATGTGTGTCATATTTTTTAATGACTTGTTCTTCAATGACACACAATGTAAGTCGTAAATGTAAGTCATAAATGCGTGTCATAAATTTATGACACACAAATGTGTGTCATCTTCATTTATGACGAGGGCTTCAATGACGCGTAATGTGCGTCATAAATGCATGTCATAAATGCGCGTCATAGATTTATGACACACAATTGCGTATCATCTGATATTTATGACGGTGGCTTCAATGAAGCGTATTTGTGTGTCATCTACACCTATAGATGACGCGTAATGCGCGTCATTAAAGGAGTTTTTCTAGTAGTGTTTATTGGTGAATAAAATTGAGAGTTTATTTAATTAAAAATAATTTTATTTTATAATAATACAAGCATCACGAGTTAAAATTATATCAACGTTAAAGAGTAACTTAGTTTTATACTAAATAATTTTATGACATCCATAATTAATATATTTTAAAAATTACGTGTTGTTTTGGAATTTTAAAAATTCACAGGTTCAAAATTAGACTTCAGATTTAATCCACTGAAATTGATACATGGATATAGATTTAACAATGAAGTGGACTTATTTGAAAACAATAATAGTTGCATTGAATCTTTTTTTAAAAATTAAAAAATCATTCGATTTTTAGAAGAATATTCTTTTGTTACGAATAAATAAAAAGTCGCAATCAAGTTATTTTATTTTTGCACACTATCACTTTAATTATCATTGCAAAATAATATTACCTTTAAGAAGGATATTCTATCATTTTGGATGATTAATAATCTCACATTACAGCAGGTTTAAAAACTATATCGTTAATCACTTTAATAAAAACAATATCTTTAACTTTTAAAATAACCTTTTAATGCATTATTTGAAACACATGAGACAAGTACAATTGTTTTGTGAAAAACATATTATAATGATAACAATAGTAATAAAAAAGGTAAATAAGAAATATATAATAATAATAATAATAATAATAATAATCTTTTAAAGAATAAATGTAAATTATATATATATAACAACAGGAATAGTGATTATGAATAATAACAACGGAGAAAAAATTAACGGGGATAATAATAACAATTACTACTAATAATAATAATTTTCAAAGAATAAATATAAAAATTAATGTGGTCAGGTTATTTATGAGTTCTCTGGATTAATAGTACTTGTTCGTATATTTTTATAACTTATTGATAATTTACAGGCACTTTTAAATATAATTCTTGAATTTAAATTTTTCTTAAAAAGAATAATATTTATTTTTCCGCTAAAATTATTTAATAGATTCAATTTTTTAAGATTTGTATCGAATAAAATTCTTTGGTTTGGTAGACTGAATTTAGTGCGACAGCCAACAGAAATTCTACCTCCACCTTGAGTTATAAGGAAGTGGTGGCAAACCCTAAACCATGCATCGGGGCTGATTAAGCGGTGGGCATCCAACCACTACAAGCTTCCCCCATTCCTTCTAGAAATATCTACCTAACAGATAAGCCTAAAATACTGTTTTATTCTTAGATAATTGTGTCTTATCCTTTAATCTTACTAGTTTATATTAAATTAAGGCTAAAATATGTCGAATATAAAGTAGGTATATAGTTACATGTCACTTAATGTGAGGATTATTGAATTGATCTAATTTTTATCAAATAAGTTTAGTATTATTGGTGGTGGTGTTGGTACAACATACACGAAGACGAATAAATCAATATTGAAAATTCAATATATTTTTTTCTTTCTAAAATCAGTTTGATCAATCAACTGGACGTTGGTTCGATTAATATTATCAATATTATAATATCTAAAATACTATGGATTCTAATTTATATAAAAGAGATAAAAGATTGACTGATATTTAAGGTTTATTTATGTATAAATGAAAGGTTGTGACTTGTTCATATACACATTATTTAAGTAAATGATAAAAGATTAAGGTCTTTTGTTATTAATTTGACCAATAGAAAAGGCTAATTAATTTTGAAGATTTGTGCTTTTGCTTTTGCTTTTGCATTCACTTCCTTCAGTTTCAATGTATTAATTGTTTTTCTGTTGGGCAGGTTTCCTCATTTGATAGTGTTAAACCTAACAGCTTGGCCAGGAACTATTAAAAGAATATTGAAAGCTTGGTCGACTAACTTTTGTACACTTCAAATTAAGGACCTCAACTCCATTGAATGGGATCGTCAAACTCAGACAGATCATATATATATATATATATATGCATGTACACACAAGGGAAATATAAATCAAAACAATGATTGTGTAATGAAACTATTAAGTGACTTTAGTAGTAAAAATAAATGTTTTTCACTTGAGAGTTTTGAGTTCAAATAGTTAGATATGTGAGATATGTATATGTTGTCAATTGGTTAAGAAAGTTATGAATATTATTGTGTACACTAAAATTTAATATTTTAGTTGGTATTTTTATTTAAAAATAACAATTTAGTGATTTTAAAAAAAATTAATGTATATATAATTTAATTAAATTTTGATCCATATACTTGGGTATATTTTTTTTGGGTACGGCGTCTAATTTTTTTATCTTAATTTGATCTTTGTTATTTTATTACCTCAATAATTTTGATAATTCTACTATCCTTTCGTTGAGACTTAAGCATGTGATATTTTTAGATCTCGATGTGTGATAATATCATGATATAAACTAGAGGCCACCAAATTACAATGTGAACTCTGAAAATTGTAGAAACTATAAAATAATTATATCTATTTAAAATAATTCTCACATAATTATAAAGGATAAAACATACTCGCTATTTATAGAGTCAAATACTTGATCATCAAGAATCATATTTTCATAAGAATTGTTAATTAAATAAACTTAATTATTAAGTAATATTTAATCAAAAGAATTATAATAAAATTTAACTTAATTTTTAATTATATTTAATATTTAATATTTAATTTTAAAAAATCATTGGGTCGTTGTATACAATCTTTCTTATGGATCAAAATGGTCCCAGACAATAAACTCATGCGCACCATGGGCTTTTCCTTTGGTAGCTTGTGATTCTTTGCCAGTCCATGACTCACGGTAATTTCTATATAAATTTTATCAAATTACATTGACTGAATCCTTTGCCTTCGAGTTAATGAATTGAGAACTGCATATAATTTAGGCATTATAATTTATATCTCTAAATCAATTTTATCAAATTACATTGATTGAATCTAAATTCGATTGGATTATTATTGTAACATATATGAAGACGTGAATTTAAATGAGTTTAAGCATAATAATATATTTATTATTAATATTTAATTGTAAAAGTTTTTCGAAAACCTTATATTGAAAAATAGAAAACATTTTGATTTTTGCTTACTTTATGTGTATAACAATATTGAGAGCATTTCTTTTCATTTTTTAAAAAATATTACATAATTCAATTTAACAATTTTTTACGATATTGTTAAATAGACTTTGTTTATAAAATTAAAAGAATAGAAAGACTAAATCATTGAGATTGAAATAGAAGAGATTGAATTTCAAATATTTGAACATCATAGAGACTGAAAGCGAAATTAGACCGAAAACATATTATTACTTGTAGAGGACAAAAAAAGTACGTTGATTATTGGGTTTTGACCACCAGCTTCACCAAAAAAATAAACAAAGGTTGCATACTTGATCTGCGCTGCGCCCACTAGGAGTTGGAGACGTCGCTCGGCGGTTCGCAGTTTGTATATAAAAGCTACAACTCCACTGCGGTGGTTGTCGAGATTTACATTAGAAATGGGTTCGAGAATGTTGTGGGCTTCTAGGGCGGCTTCTTATCTCAGGATCTCTGTTTTCCGTAGAGGGTTTTCCACTGGTAATTCATTACCCTTTCTATAAATTTTCATCTCTCTCCATGGTTTCTCATATTGTTAAATGATCAGGAGGAAATAAACCCAGAACTTGGTTTTGGGTGTTGATTTCATTTTTGTTCTTGATCCAAGATTTTACCTTCCGGAAAGAAATGTTATATTTTGTTTTACCTGACTGGATTGTTGTGTGTTTTTCTTTTCTTTGAATGCTAGATGCTAATGCTTAATGTTTTGCTATAGATATAAAAGTCCCAATTTTTTATTAAAAAAATGTTTATTAATACTTATATTCATGAATAATGTTATGCATTGCCATTGCTATTAGGTGTAGTCGGTTGCTTATCTGAGTCAACCTGTATTCTTGGATATTTGCCTATGGATATATATATATATATATATATAAATGATGTTATATACTATATAAATTTAAAAAGTGTTATAGAAATTTGCAGAAACTGAAATGACCCTGAACTTTTTTTAGTCTTGGTATGTTGTTCTGAACTTGTGGTGAGCATGTTGTCAATATGGTAGAGTTCAATGGTGACGTATTTGTATAGTTGAGCTTTATTATTTGGAAGTAAAATCTTAGCAGTATTAGACCATGTTAACCGCGATAATATAACTTCAAACTGTGCTGTTTATGGAAATTCATCATCTTTCCTCGAAGCAGCATCTTAGAGCAAAATTCCTCCATGGTACATGATGAATTTTATTGTGATATTTAATAAAGGTGTTGTACTACCTATAATGCCCCGTGTTATACCTTGTCGTTTGTGTTAATGCAGCTGATACATTTCTTCTATTCCTGCAGTTTTAAAGGATCTGAAATATGCCGATTCTCATGAGTGGGTGAAGGTTACTGGAAATGCTGCCACGATTGGTATAACCGATCATGCTCAAGATCATTTAGGTGATGTTGTGTATGTCGAATTACCTGAAGTCGGAGCTTCTGTAAAGCAGGGAGACAGTTTTGGAGCGGTCGAAAGTGTCAAGGCTACTAGTGATGTTAATTCTCCCGTTTCGGGAAAAGTGGTTGAAGTTAATGAAGAGCTCGCCAATTCTCCTGCTCTGGTTTGCACTCTGATCCTTTCAAATTTTGTATGTTTCCAAATTCGAGTATATTGATTGTGTAATTGTGCCTTCTGCATGTGCACATGCATGGATGCACCCTTGTGTTCATCTTCCCGGAATGAACTACAGTCATAAGGAAAATTTGGATGTTTTAAGTTTTTTCTTTTTATTGTTGCTTAATTTTAGTAATATGGTATTCACTTTTGCTTATGTCTACTATCTGTGTTCATCACAATTTAGGTTAACTCGAGTCCATATGAGGATGGATGGATTATTAAGGTTGAGATGAATGATTCCGTGTAGTTGAAAAACTTGATGGACTCAGAACAATACTTAAAGTTTTGCGGGAAGAAGATTCAAAGCACTGACCTGATGAACTCGGCATGCTCGATACCGAGGGTGATGCTATGCAGTGAGAGACAACAGCTATATATGTAGCCAACCAGTTGAGAAATGTTGCTTTCTGTTTCTGTTTCTGATTCTGTTTTGGGTTTCGGATTTGGTGTCATGTTTTTTTCTTCTTAAACTTAGACGAAGGAAATAATGATTTAGTGTAATGGAAATGATTTTGAAGTATCACTGTAGTGGCAAATTCTGGATTTTTTTTTTATATTGGTACCAGGTATGATTAAAGTTGGTTCTCATTTCAGTGGGACAAATTAGTTAGTTTCATCAATGCCACAGTTAATGCTCTGATACGATGAACTCATGATCCATCCACAAGGATGGTACCAAATCTCATGATTGGGATTTTTTTTCTCCCTTATTACTTATTTTTTTATTTCTATTTATGACGTCAATATTAATTTAGAGTGACATCAATAAAGCATATTTGAGGTAATTTTATGAAAATAATATCTATTTAATAATTATTTACGTAAGTAGTATTTTTTGACCAAGACACGATAAGCAAGTCATGTTTTTTCAAAAGGTTCATTTTACATGGTATGCATTTACTAACGTTACAAGGATTTTAAGCAAAATTTTTATGTATAATCATTAATGATTTATTATTATTGTTATTATTAATAATAATCTTAAGTTAATACAAGACAATATTTATTCAAAGATAAATCTCAACTTCTCGACATTAAACGCTCGCACCCCTAACACCTATGGGGCTCGAACTTAGATCCTCAAAGAATAATAATAATTTCTTTATCAAATGAGACTACTTAGTTAAAAATATTAAAAAATTATATATAAATTTTATTAAAAAAAATGCACATGAGTCAATACATACGCATGAGCATAAGCCAACTAGACGACAATAGCATGTGTGTGTAGGTATAGTCTTCAATCATGTAATGATTGATATTTCAAAAATTACATTTAATTATTTAAAGAAAAAAATATATATCTAAACAATATGAGATTTACGAATTTATAATCAAAATTTTTGATTTCAAGTAGTTAAAAACAAGTATTGAATTTGATTAGATGTATGACAGTACAAACAATTAAAGACAATTGTAGCCTTCTGAAACTCGAGATCCTAATAGTCAAAATTGTCTTTAACAGCCGTATTGATATGTGTATGATAAAGTTCAAGACCTATCTCTTACAACTTAAAATCAACAAATTTTGACTGTAATATTCTTAAAATCACATTATTTATATATGTTTTTCTTAATGTGTTTAAATAAGATTTTTTGATTGAAGATAAGATATACACACATTGTTACTGTCTGATTTGTGCTCGTGCAAATATGTGTTGAATCACGTGTGTGTTTTTCAAAAGGTAAAACTCATACAAATTTTTAAATATTTTTGATACATTATTCTTATTTATTTTATTTATTAATATCATTACTTTAAAATATTTTTTAATATTTTTTAAGAATTCGTACACTTGTGGGTTTTTTTTATTTTTTGATAAAATTTATACAATTTCGTCTGAAATTCCTATCATATTAGTACTTTGAAAAATATAACTTACGAAACGTGCCTTTGTAATTTTATTTTTTAAAAATATCATTTACATAAACAATTATTAAATATATATTACTCCTACACATGTTTAATTAATTTTAATAGGATGTTATTGTTATCGTTAAGGTTGTGTTTGTAAAAGAACATTATACCTACCATTTGGTGAATTCTCCTCTTTCCACTACTTTTACAATCAATGTATTCAAATATCATATCATTTTCACTCTATAATTTGCTAACAACTCCTACAAACCTAAATCTGATTTTACAAGAAAAATAATTGACTACCTACGCCTAGAGTGAACACAGACCATCTTCATCATTGTTTAAATTGGCATTAATAATTCGAACCGCCATATTAATTTTATAATATTCAATTTAAAATAATTATTAATAAATAAAATTTACATATTAAATTAATTTTAAATTTCACGAACCATGTGACCTTCGTGGTAAATGAAATGTTGTTATTATTTGAGGACTCGGGTTCGAACACCATAAATGTCAGGGGTGTGATCATTTAATGTTGAGAGGTTCAGAGTTATCTTTAAACATATATTGCCTTGTACTTATCCCAAATTAATAAAAAAGCTTTTAATTTAAATTTAAAGAATCATTTTATATATAATCCTCTGAGATTTAATATTGATCCAATTGTTAGATGTATAAAAATTTCTAAAACCGATATATACTATTAATAAAGATGAATAAAATTTGACTCGATTTAAAAATTAATATTTTTATTTGACTTTATTAAAAAGGAAAATTTGTTATTGACTTTGAGTTGTAACTTCAGAAATTTGATTTGATTCGAAAAAATTTTAAATTCAAATCGAGTTATAAAATAGAACTCAAATAATTCAAAAATTTTAATAACTAGTTAATTGATTTTTAAGTTTAAGTTGAGTCATTGTATGTATATCACGAATGAAAAAATATGAAAAAAATATATGTTGTATATAATTATAGAAAATCGTTTAAACTATAATAAAATATTATCATAATATTATAATTATTTATAATTAAATTTAAATAGAAACTCGAATAACTCAAATCGACTTGAATTTTATAAACTCGAGTCGATTCGAATTTTTTTAAATCAAATTTAAATAATAAAATAAGACTTATCAACTCAAATAATTACATTTTTTTAAACTTTAACTTGAATAACTAATCAATATCGTATTTGGCGTACATATAATTAACGGATTCCTCAATGATGATTATGGATCAAACTTAATAAGTTAATTATTCAAAATATATTTTAACAGTTAAAAATAGAAAGGAAAAGAAAAGAAAATAATGATGGATTGTTGGTGGCTTAATGTGGAAGCCAAGCGTGTTCTCCACTTGTTCCTCCTAAACCATAACAAAATAGACCTAATCCTTCTTTTTTGTATTTTAATTCATATAATTAATCTAGTATTCTCAATAATAAAAGATAATTTTTTTATAATTTTTAGGTTCGAATAATTATATTTATAGAATATACATTCACTATCCATTGATTAAAAATTTTATGAACAAATATTATTTTATAAACAAACAAATTATTAAAAAAAAATACTAAAACGCATTTCTCTCGCATTTCATGTGCTCCACTAATACGCTTAGGACTTGATTAAGTACTCCTACATGCCATGCCACTAACTACCATTGCCAAATTATTTTAATAATTAGTAATTCATATGGAAAACTAACTTAATTTTTTTTTTTTGGATAATCAATCCATTTCATCCAAATGGAAGCAACAAGCTGCTACAAAAAAAAAAACAGTTTACAACCAATTAAATGAGTCCCCAATCAATACAAAGTTGTCTATTTACCCTATCCACTCTATTCATATCATGCCTATACAACTTAATTCTAACAGCCTCTTTTATAGCATGTACAATTACATCAGTTGAACGCGACAATCCTCTAAAAATACGAAAGTTGCGCTCTTCCCAAATGGAATAAACGAATCCAGTCCATGCCAGTTTCAGGATGTGAACTAGCAGGGACTTACCTTCCAATTTCTGGCCATCCAGCAGAGCATCTCATCCCAGCTTCCTCCTTGCTGCTGTAATCTACAGTCATGTAAAACAGAGTCCCATACTGATCTCGACTAAGAACATTCCAGGAATAGGTGATTCTTGGACTCCAGTCCAATCCCACATAACCCACAAACAAGGTCTGTCACCACTCCAAACCGAGCAAGTCTATCCTTGGTAGGCAGCCTATCAAGGATTGCCATCCATGTGATTAAAGAGAATTTTGGAACGTAAGATAAGACGATGCCAATCTACTTTATTCTTCCTTCCCCTAATTCTATCCCATACCCATCAGCTTGCAGAAGCTGGGAGCAGGACCTTGGCCTCATCTCGCAATTTGATTAATTTCCTAAGTATCCAGCTGAAATGGGGCTTAATCCCCACACTCCAATAGTCCTCCTGTCTGAAAAACTAACTTAAAATTATTAATATGTATATATATTAAAAACTTTATATACAACCTTTCTAACTATTTGAACACATATACAACTTTTTTTAAATAAAATTACTTTACGTAAACAAATAAATGAGAAGTGGAATAAAATATTTTGAAAAATTCTTTAGCCGATAAACGATCGAATAAATTTTGATGGACGATCGTTTAATCAAATTAGTTCGTTTTAATTGATTATTTCGATTTAACCGAACATAAAATACCTCTATTATTTTAATCCTAAATCCTAAAAACTTTAATACTAATCCCTAACCCCAATACCTTAAATTTTAAATTTAAAACCTAAACATTAGATTATAAACTCTACAACCTAAAATCTTGAACTCTAAAATAATAAAATTTATGCAATTTTACTTTACACAACAAGTATGTCAAATATTTTTTTAATACTTTAACTTGAATTATTTATTAGAGATAGACTCAAAAACTTGAAAATATAAATTATTTAATTTAAAGTTAATATCAATTATCAATTAGTCTCATATATTAAATTCTTTAAATTAAATCTAATTTTTGAATCTAAATATTATAAAAAAAATAAAAAAAATCGTGTTATAAATAGATCTATACAATATATACTATGAAAAGAAAATGGTAAATAAACGTAAAATATGGTAAATAGTTTTATTCCTCTAAATTAATTATTTTTTGGCCACCTCAGCTACATCAAATAGTAGACCACCAGTTACAAGTAACGGTAAATTTCGCCCAGCTATTCCAATATTTTCTCATTATTAAATAAAAATAAAATAAAATACACAGCACAAGAAGAAAATGAAAAATTGCAAAGATACCCAAAATAATAGTTTTATTTATAAATAAACCCTCGCTTTGTTTGGCCTTGACAATTTCAGATCTGGTCTCGATGCTCTGTAACCGATAAAAAAAAAAAGAAAAAAAAAAGCCCGTCTGTTTTCGAACCTAAACTTCTAAAACCGAACCTTCTCTCATTTTCTTATCTTGCATTGTCAACAACAAATTATCTGTCGCTGTCGCCGTCGATGTATATGTTTCTTCACAAAAATGTGGTAAAGATGAGCTCTGGTAAAACTCCGTTCAAATTATTCAGTTTCTAATTTTGGATTATGTGAATATGTTTTTGTTTCCTTTTTGGTTTCTGATTGCTATGTTTTTTAAGTTCATTTTGTTTTAAAATTGAATTGCTCCACGGAAGCTAACAATAGAATTTGAATTATTTGTAACTTTAGTTTTCTCTGTTAACTGATAAACAAAATAGTCGAAAGTAAAGTGAAAGTTGATATTTAATAAAGTGGGTAATTAGGTCAATTGGAAGATTAGAACCAACTACTACTACTAGTATTTTACTTTTTTTTTAACTTTTTTTTTTCTTTTCCAAGATTTTGAAGTGTCATTGGATTCTTTCTCTGTGAATTGAGTGAACTGAAAAGGGTAAAAAGTAGGAGAAAAGAAATTCTTTACAGTGCAATCTGTGGGACTATATGTAATTATGGTCCTAATTGAACTTCCATTTGCAGAAACGTTTGTGTGAATTTGATTCATCCATGGCGAAATCGCGGCAACATTATTTTTCTTCTCAAGATTCATCCTTATCACCTAGGGGTGGGAGATCGAGGGAATGGGAAGGTCCATTGAGATGGACTGAGTATTTGGGTCCTGACTCGACTTCTCCTTTCACAACTAGAAGCTCTAGGCACATGAATTCTGATGGTCAGGTCCACAATTTGGGTGTTGGATTGAACAAGGGCTTGAACATGCAGTGGGTAGCACAACTTGTTGAAGTGGCCGATGGCCTTATGGCCAAAATGTATAGATTGAACCAAATCTTGGACTACCCAGATCCTATAGGTCATGCATTTTCAGAAGCATTTTGGAAAGCGGGTGTTTTTCCCAACCATCCAAGGATTTGTATATTGCTCTCGAAAAAGTTTCCTGAGCACTTCAGCAAACTGCAACTTGAGCGGGTAAGAACTGCATTTTACATGTTGCTATAGGTGGAGTTTGTGACTTTTTCCCCCCTATTAGTGAGTATCAAACTGTTCTATTGTCTTTGATAAATAATGGTGCAGGTTGATAAGGCTGCTTTGGATGCTTTGAGTAGTAATGCAGAAATTCATTTGCAGAGTTTGGAACTATGGGTTCAGGTGAGAGGCTCATTGCCATGCAAAAGTATAAATTATAAAAAAAGGATTTAAGACCTATCATAATTTCACCTGCTTCCTAGTTCAAGGCTTTAAGTTCTAGGATTTAGTGTCATTGTCAGGTGCTATATCATGTATGTGTAACTGCATGGTTTAATTTACATAGTGCCTTGCAGGCATTTTAGTAGCCGTATAGAATGGATAACCTTGTGTTTATTGGTTTTCAATTCTATTGTTAGTTTATTTCTTATGTATAATTAGTTAATGAAAATTGTCTTTTTCATATTTTCTAAATGTAATTGATTGTTTTCCATGGATCAGTTACTTCTTGATTTGATGTCATTTCGAGAACAAGCTTTGAGACTCATATTGGACCTTAGAAGTACTGTTATCACATTGTTGGTAAGTGTGACTTCGCTCTTCTATGAGGCAAGTTTTATGTAGCTTTTTAAAAGCAACAACTTGATTCCCCTTTTGGTGTTTGACTACATGGAGCATATGAAAGAAAGTGATGTGTGGCTCAGAATTTACCTAGTATAAATAGGTCCTTCAGAAAGGTGTTTTGTTGTATCCTCTTAATTTGCTTGAAAGAATCTTGAAATTTTTATAGTCTAGGTGTTGTTGAATAAAATGGTGAGTTGTTTTCTGCATTGTATTCGTTAACTTGTTACACTATTTTCTTATAAAAAAAAACTTGTTACACTATTTTTGCAGCCTCATCAAAATTCGCTTATACTACATGGTTTTATGGATCTCTTCTGTTCTTTCGTTCGTGTCAATCTTTTTTCTGAGAAGGTAATTCTGCCATGATTATATTGCGTTGCTCACGTGCACTAGTATGCATGAATTTTGTATGTGAGAGACAGGACCACTATTACTCTGGAGAACTTATATCTGTTTTCTTAAACAAGTATTAGTGGCAAAAAAAAGTTGTTGTCAGTTCGCTTATGAATCTGATGCCTTAACAACAGTTACCAAGGAAAATGATGCTGCAAGTTTACAATCTTTTGCATGCTATGTCAAGAAATGACCGAGATTGTGATTTTTATCATCGGTATGGACTCACTCACTACCTTTCAATCTTGCAGTTTAGTTCTAAGCATGTTACAATACATTTGATTTCTGGCCCCTATATGTTTAAATGGTCTAGGGATTTACCTTTGTTTGAGGAAACTTGAGTGGTATTACAATATTCGTAGTTTTGATTTTAATATATACTGTTGCTTTTATTCATTTTTGCTGCTGTGATTAGCAGACTGGTGCTTGAACAAAATTCTTTATAAATGGCATGATCATAAAATTTACTACTTAGCATAATGTGTTAATGCTGGTTAGATAATTTTTTTGTTTAGCACATGATGTTTACTATGAGGGAAAAATCATCTTATATGCTAATAATTCATGCTTATAATACGGTTGTTGAATCTTCTTTAAAAGCAAATTGCCATATGATTCGCATTTCAACATATTTGCAAACTTGCACGTAATATGAGTGATTTTCTTTCTCTGAATTTCAGGTTGATTCAATTCATTGATTCCTATGATCTGCCATTGAAGGGATTACAAGAAGATCTCAATTTTGTTAGCCCGCGTATTGGAGAGGTCATTTTCATCCTTTATCTTATGAAACATGATTATTATAATGTTCCTTGTTTTCTTATACATTTATTTTTGGTATAAAACAAGATTATTGTTGTCTGTTATGTTTCTGCTCCATTTTTTTGTCCTATTAGATGGTTTGTAGTATCCTTGTCTTTTAGCCAGAAAGTTTCTTTCAAGTTTCTGTAAATATTAGCTGCTGGCATTGTTTGTAGAAGTACCCTACCCATGCTATGAGGAAATCTCCTCTTCCCTCGTTGCCATCTATGTCGATTTGTCACTTATGAAGCTCCTACCTATCTCTTCCGAATGGTTTTTATTCTGTCTTTTGGAAATGATGAAACGCTTAGTCAACAATCTTATGAAAATTCTGGAAGAAAAACCACTTCTCCTTTTAAGATCAGTTTACCATCCTTATCTAGTGTGGAATATATTTGACATAAATGTTTGTAACTGCCCTTCAAAGGAAGAAAGAAATAAAAATATTAACCCTGCCTGATATCATGCTTGTTAGTTGTGTAATTGGTGACATTTATAATATAGCATCCTCCTTTTATAAAGTTCTACTACATATGTAAATGCTCATTAATTTGAATGCTTTTCTCTAGTTTTATGTGGTCAGTGGTTCTTATTTCTTTAGTTGAATGATTGTTCCAGAACCTTACCTTTCAAGAGCTTTAATTCCAAAATTTAAATACGTTTATGTTGGAGATAGTTACACTGATTTTTTTGTTCTGTGTTTCCAGGTTCTAGAGGCTGTGGGTCCTATTATTTTCCTATCCACAGACACAAGGAAGCTGCGAAATGAGGGATTTTTAAGTCCATATCATCCTCGATATCCAGATATTCTTACAAATTCTGCTCATCCAATGGTAAATACTGTTACTTGGAAAGACTTTTAGATACTATAAGATGTTTGTACTCTCCATATCTTTTCTGCTCTAGTCTTTTTAGCAATTTTGAACATTCTTTTTCCTATCAAATACAGTGTTACTGCAACTGCATTTCTGACATCATTTTCCATACTACAGAGAGCACAAGATCTGGCAAATGTTACTTCTTACAGGGAGTGGGTATTACTTGGGTATCTAGTTTGTCCTGATGAACTGCTTCGTGTCACTAGCATTGATATTGCTCTGGTAACCCCCTGACAATTCCTTCGGCTTTAACAATTTTGCACTTTAGATTGGTATGCATGGGAATGGGAAAAATAACAAATATTCTTGCTAATGAGCTTTTCCTTTTAAGTTATTCTTTTTCATACCACAATCTTATAAAAGTTGCCTTTTACTACATACTGGATCAACGTGTTCTGTGAAATAAACTAAACTATTTCCCAGGAAAGGATACTTCAACCACTTTGACTGTTGGTTATCTTTACTCTCTTCACTAAACCAATAACAGTAGTATTTTTCCTTAACACAAGTTACAAGTACGGCAGCCACCTGGGTCTCTCTGGACACCTGTACCATATGTATTTTGGCTGCTTTTTTAAAGTAATTATTGGTTTAATATATTTTTTCCGGGTATATATAAGAAAATAATTATGGCTATCATTCATCTAAGAAGGCTGAATTTAGAGTTGTTGAAATATACCATTTGCATTCGTTCTGGGTTTTGGATTATTGTGCTAGAAAGTGATAAGTTATTATTGTTCGACTTTTTTTCCTTTTTATCAAACACATGCGGGACAAGAAAAGTAGGTGAGAGAAGGTCCGCTTCTCTCTAGAGCCCAGGCGTTTTTGAATTATTTTCCCCACCGTCATCCACCCGTTGCCCACTGCCGCCGACCGCCGTCCGCCGCCATACTCCGACCACCTTTAAATCTGTTTTTTCCTGGGAAGATCGTCGGCCCACGCTGATTCCAAATCTGGCCTTAGATTTGCGATTGAGCCTTTCAAACGACGCAGATCTTCACGAAGTTCTCCGCCGTTTTTCGCCACTTCCCGCCGCTCGTGGTTGCCTCAGCCTCACCACCGGTCTCAGCTTCTTCTCGCGACCTAACCCCCTTCCATAGTGTCGACAGTCGGTTCTTTTCTGCTGAACGGGTTCTACTAGAAATTACCCTTTCCTCCAATTTATGTTTTTTCAATTCTCCTTTGTCCAACTTCCCAGTTCTCACCATGGAACCCATAAGGCCGTCTCAACACAGGAGAACCAGTGGGCTTGCTGCAACAGCCGCGGCAGGTGCAGCCTCTGTCAACCCCATTAGTTCTTCCTCTGGACCCGACGGCGCGACCACATTTTCCTACTCCAGCCAGAAAAAACGAGAGAGGGAGAATGAGAAGGAGAAGACTAAGTATCGGAAAAGGAACAGGAGAGCCTTCACCAGTCGTATGCTGGCCGGTTTGAGGCAATACGGAAATTTCCATCTTTCCGCACGTTCCAACATGAACGATGTTCTGGCTGCCTTGGCCCGTGAGGCAGGTTGGATAGTTGAGGCCGACGGCACTACCTACAGGCAGTCTCCTACGCCCCAAAATCAGCAACTTTTAAGAGGTAATTCTGTGAGGTCAAGTGAAAGTCCTTTATCATCCAGGCGTTTGGAAAATTGCTCAGCTAAAGCATCTTTAGACTGTCAATCACATACTGTAAGGATTGACGTAAATGGAAGATCTCCTTCACAAGGTGGGACTTTTAGAACTGAGATGCTTCCTTCAGCAGAGGCAAAACCAGCCCGTTCTGAAGCTGATGATCACCATGGAATAAAAAAGATCATCACGAAGGGGTACTCCAATGAAAAATCTTCTGAAGTAGCGAGAGGGAGAAGAAATGGTTATCAAAATTGGTGGAAGGAAGGTCATACAAATGGTAGTAATAGGTGTAGAAGTGGATGCATCTCGTTATTCATTGAGAACCTACCGGAGAAGATCCATTGGAAGAGACTCGAATCTTTATTTAGCACTTACGGTCATGTTATTAATGCATTCATTCCTAACAAAAGGAATTCGAAAGGAGGCCGCTTTGGGTTCATTCGCTTTGCAACTATTGAAGAAGCAAGGAAAGCGATTTCAAGCATGAATGGCGTTCATATTTACGACAGCCGAATTAGAGTCTCTTTGGCTAAATATAAACCCCAACAGTCTTACTGGCGAAAGTCCTCGAAGGTTGTTCAACGTAAGTCTGGGATGAAAGAGATTCCGAGGATTAAACACTGTGAAGTTGAGGGAGTTGTGGACGAAGAGAAACTTCACATTTTAAGTAATATTCTTGTGGGGTGGTGCAAGAACTTTATCAAGATTGGTAATCTTGCTAACCAAATACAAGCCAAAGGACTAGCGGGTTTCACACTTATGAGAGCTGTTGGAAATGTAGTTCTAATGGTTTTTGAAGATTCTAATTCGTTGAGAAACGTGAAGGATGATAAGTTAGAGACTCTTGCAAAATGGTTTTCCAAAGTGGAAACTTGGTCTGAGAGCCTTATGGTGGAGAGCCGGCGCGTTTGGCTAGTTTGCGAAGGTATTCCTTTTCACGCTTGGAATTGGGATACTTTAAAAAACATAGCTAAAATGTGGGGCAAGTTAATAGCAATTGATAACAGTTGTGAGTTCCCTTCGTCTTTTGATCGGGCAAAAATCCAAATACTCACAAATGCTCAAGGGAGAATTAATGAGTTGTTTGAGTTGAAGGTCGGGGATCATTTATTCAAAATCTTGGTGCATGAAGTTGATCCTTCCTTCAAACCTAATTCTTGGGTTCCCGAAGATTGCGATATATCTTTAGAACTTGATCCTCCAATTGGATTGTGATTGTTCGGCAACTGTATTCAGAGGTTAAGTTTGTGGTTGTAATTGTTGGTTTTTTTTGCTATGTTATCTTACATCTTGAGGTGTATTTTACAAATGGGGTTATTGTTTTAGGGGCTTTTTGTTTGACGATGTAAGATTTCTAGGTAATATGGTTTGTATTGGTGTTTATTCCCATATGTGGGTTTGGTGTTACCTCATGTACTTAGTATTCTATTTAATAAAATATGAGGTACTCTTTTCTCCCTTCCAATGTTCTACAACATACTTCTAAGTATGTGGAAGAATATGAAGGGAGTTTTTAATGAGATCTCCAAATTCTATCCAAAAAAAAAAGAAAAAATATTTCATTATTGTTTGTTCTGCCCTTCTGTTTGCTTATTTTTCCTAATGGCTTTCAGGTTGTACTGAAGGAAAATTTAGTGCTTACATTATTCAGGGACGAGGTTAGTTTTAATTTCTGATGTTGATTTTTTTCCCACATTTTTAATGGCTAACGCTTCCTGTAATTTTGGGCATGCAGTATGTACTATTGCACGAGTATTATCAGTTATATGTTTTGCCTCGGATACTGGAGTCAAAGAAGATGGCAAAATCGGGGCGGACCAAACAAAAGGAAGCAGATTTGGAATATAGTGTGGCCAAACAAGTTGAGAAAATGATAGGGTATGATTAGTGGGAGGATATGAACTATGCTCCCATTTTATTTTTTATAAGCTGTGACTATAAATTGAAGACAAGAGAACTTATCATTCTAATGGTTTTCCTTTATTCCGGGTGACACCATAATTTTTTGGCTATATTTGTTTAATCGGAAACTTCTAATTCTGGCCTTCAGTATGTATCTCTGAGAGTTTTGTTAAATTTTGAATTTAGGTGCAATCATGACCAAATGTGTCTTGCTATTTACAAGTTCACTTAAAGTTTATATACAATGGCAGTGGAAGAAGAGAGGAAACATAAACAGGGGGGATGGCAATATGAAGGTGTCTGTCAAATCATGTTGTTTTAGGTTGAAATTTATAGTCAAGTCATTGGACATGATATATGAATCTGGGAAAGAAAAAGAAAAACAGAGAAGTATAGAAGACTTGGCTATATATGTTTATTGAGAGGAAAGGATTGTGTTAATCCATATAACAAAGCAATTCTAAGAATTTCAAGACATGGACACTTTCAGATCTTTCTTTTCTTTATCCATTTAACAAAATATTTTATAAGATTACCATAGTTTTTTTTTAAAGCTGTTGTTTCCTGTGTTTTCTGGTCTAGATGTCATCTTCAGGTTTATTATATATCATAAACTGGTTTATGGTTTCAGTGAAGTACACGAGCAAGCATTAATATCATGTGATGCTATACACCATGAGAGGAGAATACTACTGAAGCAAGAAATTGGCAGGATGGTTCTCTTTTTCACTGATCAACCTAGTTTATTGGCCCCAAACATTCAGGTACGATTGGTACCAGACTCTTTTACCAACTCCTTAAGACAAAGTTTTCTTCTTTGCTTCTTTCCTTCTAAAACTTTCTTCATTTGCGCATACTTAAATTGTTCTTTTAACTAAGCTCTGGAGAAAGCAATGGCTCTTGTACCTTAATTTTTGACTGGTTGGGATGATAATGCTGTTAACAACCATTATCATCTGTGGAGAAACATGCCTTGCAACTTCTATTGGTACTTTTTGTAATTTATTTACCTTATGACGATGATATCTAATACCTTACTTTCACAACCATCTTAACTTTGTTGGCCTAGAACTAAGAAATTTACTCAAATAACTTGCATAGAGAATTATTCATTTTCTTGATGTTGTCTAATAATATTCTGCTTCCTCGCAGATGGTTTTTTCTGCCTTGGCATTGGCTCAATGTGAGGTTATCTGGTACTTTCAACATGTAGGAATTGCATCATCAAAATCAAAAGGTGCTCGAATGGTTCCAGTTGACATAGTAAGTCCAGATTTTGGTCCTTATATCAATAAACCTTTTCCTTGAAGATATTTTGGCATTCTTATTTGTATCTTTTTCTTGTCTTTGATTTTTCTAGTTTTAATATTTGATGTTGGTGGTCTTATATTGATTTTTCCTGTTTCGTTTGAATGAATGAACAAATTGTATTATGTTATTTGCTAAATCAATTTTTGTGATTAAGATAACATAATCCACTTCTTAACTTGGCCAGAAATGATTTTGTTGCAGGATCCAAATGACCCAACTATTGGGTTCTTGTTGGATGGAATGAACCATCTAGGCTGTCTAGTACGCAAGTACATTGCAGGTATCGTCTTTGTTGATGTATTTAACTCTTTGATGAAGGCAATTAAATGAAGTTTACTTTTCATCTAGAAGATGCATTTTACAGATAAACAAATATAAACAGATCTCCGAGTTTGTGTCAATGTAAATGTGTAACTGTCAAGATTCTGGCATTTCTCGTGTTAAAGGCACAAGTAGATGCATCTTCTAAGGAGAGAATGCAAAAGCATTCTCTCAAACAATCGGACAGACTACTCCATGGCATCATACATCCATCAAGGAGGGGTAAATGTCACTAAAGCTTCCTGCTCTTTCATGGGGAAAAACTTATTAAGCAAAAATCTTGGGCAAAGCAGGTGTACTCCCTGTTACTGGGATAAAATCTGTTGAACACTGTCTGTAGGCACTGATGGCATGCTAATGATGCAGTTAAACATATATCTCTATTTCAGTCACTGCTTAAATATTAATCACATGCTTTTCAGTGCTTATATTACACTAATGATGATCTATTACTGCAAGAAAAACTTCACAATATCTGAACCGTATTTAAAGATTTTACATCTTTCAATGCAGCTATTCGAGGTTATGCATTATCGTATCTCTCTTCGTGTGCTGGTAGAATCCGGTTTTTGCTGGGAACTCCTGGGATGGTGGCTCTTGATCTTGATGCAACCTTAAAAACACTCTTTCAGCAGATTGTTAATCACCTTGAAAATATACCCAAGCCACAGGGTGAAAATATTTCTGCAATCACGTGTAACCTATCTGTAAGAAGCCTATAAAATTAATTTTTCCCTTTCAAACACAACCATAAATCCATACAAATGAAAATAGTAATGAGTTTGGGGTAATATCTGCTGCCTGTGAAGCTAATGATATATGAAGCCACAAGGAAAAGTTTATATGTATATATATTATATTATATTATAATATATACACAGATACTACACACACATATCCATATTTGTGTTATGGTTTTAACTCGTGCATATGTGCTCCATGTTTTACTTCATTTTTCTATTAAGTTCTTCTACAAAATACGTTCTCTTACGCTGTTTCCTCTCTGATTGTGAGGAACCTTGGACATTGAACTTATTCTCTGCATATATAATATCTTTGATATACATGTGCTTGAGAACTTTTTCATACTTTTCATTAAATTTTGTTTTTTAGAATTATTTATGCGCTTTTATCACTTTGCCATTAGTAAAATGCATCTAGAAGTATCGTGTTTATGATTGTATGCCTGATCTAAAGTAACTTGTGATTCTTAACCAGGACTTCCGTAAAGATTGGTTGTGTATATTGATGATTGTTACATCTGCTCGATCATCTATAAACATAAGACATTTGGAGAAAGCTACTGTCTCCACCGGAAAGGAGGGGTTACTATCAGAAGGAAATGCAGCATACAATTGGTCCAGGTGCGCTAACTTCGATTCACATGATTTTTGAGGCTTAGCTTATATTTTATTATTTTTTTTATAAGAATTTCAGTCCTCGTTAAAAACTCCCTTCTTGATTAATGGAGCTTGTAGAGAAGCTCCTTAATCAGCGGAAGGAGGAAAAGAGTGCCTTACGATTTTATTGAACAATAAAATTACATAAGATACAACCAACAAAACACCCCAACAGAAACATATAAGCTCAAAACACCCTTAAACCACCCAAACTAAATAACACTAAATCAACCAATTCCTTCTTTAGCTAAGGCATCAGCCTCTAAATTGGTTGTCCTATTTACCCATCTAACAACACCTTCTAATACATTAAGCCTATGAACAACATCTTTAATCAAAAAAGCATAAACATCAGTACATAAATTCACCTCCTTAACCCAGTCTACTGCCACCTTGCTGTCGCTTTCGATAATCAAACGGCCATTGATCCTCTCTCGTAAATTAGCAAATAACAACAATCCCTTCTGAATAGCTTTTAATTCCATAAGGGTTGGAGGACCCGGCCCAGCCGTTTCCTTGAAAGAGCCTAAGGTCAACCCTGAGGAATCCTTTAAAACTCCCCCTATCCCACTCTTCTTCCAATCTCTTGTAGTAGCAGCATCAACATTTAGTTTTACAAAACCTTTAGGAGGAGGATACCAAGGAAAAATAGATGCAATCTGATTAGAATTGAGAGAGCACGAGTCCCCTAAGGAAGGATCTGAAATAAGAGAATCCTTTGGAATAGAAACCTCTTTATGCTTTGCTAGGAACCAAGAAGCAAGCCTAAACCTTGCTAAGAAAAAATATTCAGCCATATCTAACTTTCTCCCTTCAAACACAATAAGATTCCTAATTTTCCAAGTTGTCCAAAGAACTACCCCAGGAATTAAAGACCAAATCAGAGAGTTAGCTTCAAATCAGCCCAAGCTAGAAGAAAGCTTTTAGCATTAACATGAAAAACAGACTTTATCTTCCAGAAATTCAGAAATTTGTTCCAAATAGCCCACACCACCGAACAAGAGAAAAACAAATGCGAGGGAGACTCATCCTCCATCATAGAGGACATAACACGTCTTCAATTCCTTGAATTCCTCTTTTAACAAGTTCTGCCCTAACACGTTAGCTGCAATCAGTATGTTTCGTGATGTGAGAAATTAAATTTTCATTTCATTTCTAGAGAACAATTTTACTAAAGAAAAGTGGTATTATACAGTAGCTTTTCATGTGTGTTTTTTTTTATAGGAATTGAAGGCCTCGTTAAAAACCTCCTTGATTACGAGAGCTTGTAGAAAAGCTACTTAATCAGCGGAAGGAGGAAAAGAGTGCCTTAAGATTTCATAACCATAGAAAACATAAGATACAACCAGAAAAGCCTCCCCCAACATAATCAAACAACCCAAAACAGCCAGAAGAACCCTAAACAACAACACTAACACAGCGAAATTCAACTAAGCTAAACCGACAGTCACAAAAATGACTGACCAGAATTAACACCTTAACTACCCGAAAACCAGCACAAAAACAAAACAATTACAGCAGAAGCCGAATATCACAGCTGACTCAAACCATAAAATCCAAAATCAAAAACAAAAAGCCCTGAACTTCCACTCAACGAGTACAAGACTCTTCTTCCGCATTACTGCCTCTTCTGCCTAACTGCCTCTTCTAGCTCGACATGTTGACAAAGACCATCCAAAACTCCAACTATAGAGCCTTCAAGATCAGAAAAAACTCCCTCTCCATGCACCTTCCTCTGAGACTTCTTGCTTTGACTTTAACGAGGCTTCCTTTGATGAGCAGAGAATTTTTCTTGAAAATTTCGGAGAGAACTAAATATAGCATTTCTCTCCTCCAAAGTTGTTTCTTTCTGACGCCCAACCACTTTCTCGGAATTCGACAGCCCCATCCCCTGACCAGCAGGCAGATCCTCGTGCACAGCTGTCCCACTAACCGAACAAACAATCGGGAACTCCAAGAACCTATTACTATTTAATAAAACCTTGGTCTGCCGAGAACCAACATTCCTAATTGGAGCCAAACGCCTCCCACTAACAACAAGAGACATGTGCTGCACATCTTTCGAAATTGCACTATCAACTCTAGCATCACACACTTCCAAACCTGAGCCCACATGAACCCCACTAGCTTCCTTCAAAATATTAAAATCAGCACTCTTTTGGCCAACTGAACCGAGCGTAGCTTCCCCATTACTGTTTGTCTGGTTATCACAAAACGACAGCTTATGCCCATGCACATTAGTCCCCACTTGCGCCCCCCTTGCTACCTCCAAAGAATTAAAAGTGCCGCTCAACTGGAATCAGACCCATGCGCAGCTGTACCGTAACGGACTGTCGGGGACACAACTTCCATAGCCCTTACCTCATCGGAACATGGACCATTTCCTACATCCTCGGCACCTGAACCACACATACCACCACCAGAATGCATGCCTTCAAAACACGCTCGAGTTTCTAGCTGAACTTCCTTAATATTAGTGGAATCAAGATTAACTCCAGAAATCGTTCCAGCATCTACCACCAACTCGGAAGGCTTAAAACGGCGAGACACCACAAAGCTCCTCCGTGGGCAACGGGGCTGCTACTGACGTTTCCAACACAGACGAATCAATCCAGACGGAATCTGGGCTAAAGCAAGGTTCAAACTCAGAAACAAAAATTGTAAAAGACTGTTCACCAACTTTCAAGACACAGGATTCTTCCAATCGATCTTTGCGGTTCGTAATGATCTGAAAACAGGCCCTATCAAACGAGCCAGGATTAACGGTTCCTTCGTCAATAGAGATAAGAGCTCCCCATTTTTCTGCTATGTTCCTGAAAGTTGAATGGCACCACACCAACAGAGGGATCCCTCTACACGATAACCATGCCCGTCGACTGCTACACCAAAAGTTTTCCGACCACAGATCCACTTTGGCAAAGCATTTATTCAACGCTCCAATCTGATTTTTTAGGGTATAGTCCCTACTCTCTTCATCTTCAAATATAATCAAAATAGCTAAACCACTTAACCTCATAATTTTCGGGCCTAATATGCCTTCCTTGTGCATAATAGCAGCTAGCTCTTTCATTTTTAAAAATTTTCTACTCCAACCAGCCAAACAATCTCTAAGAGTAATGAGCTTATCCTCGTCAACTATACCAATAATTGGCGCCTCTTTGACATCCGCCTCACTGCTCTTGACCACAGCTGAATTTGGACTAGAATACTTTTTCCTCTAGAAAACATCACGAGGTTGAAATCTCGCCATGAACACTCTAACCTTTTTATCTTGAATCCAAGATCTATTGGCACAGAGGATAGCCCTCCTCGCGTCCTCCACTCTAGAAAATCAGACAAAACCGAACCGACTACCTCCCTTGCTTCTTTTGCTAGGGATGAAAGAATCGACCACCTCGCCATATTTATCGAACAATAACCTAAGACCTTGATAGTGAAGACAATCTGGAATATTGAAAATAATAACTGTAGCACAATTCTTCCCACCAGATCTTCTCAACTGACTCGCCATTAAAGGATTCGAAAGTGATAAAGAAAGAAAATTTTGAAAAACACCTAAATTTTTAGAGAGAAGGGGGAGCTTCTCTCACTTGCCGTCTTTCATGTGTGTTTTGCATATTGGAAAAATTATTTTGTTTCTGCATAGTTGGTGTGGCATGGGTAAAGAGATGTTGAAATGATAGTACTCTAGCATTCCAGCTAAACAATCCAAATCTATTATTTATTCACATTTTCTCATAATTAAAGGCCTATCAATCTATCTCCTGCTAAACAAACCCATACAGTTTTTTTTATATGTATAAATACTCAGTAACAGAATATATGGATCTGTTTCAATGCAGATGTGTTGATGAACTAGAGTCTCAATTATTGAAGCATGGTAGTCTCAAAAAGCTATACTTCTATCACCAGCACCTTACAGCAGTATGCTTTGAAACTCTTTTCATGTTCTTTCTTTTGGAATATCCATACAATACTGAATTTTGTATACATATTGTAATAGGTGTTTAGAAACACTATGTTTGGACCAGAGGGGCGTCCACAACATTGTTGTGCATGGCTTGGTGTCGCTAGTAGTTTTCCAGAATGTGCATCTCCAATTGTTCCAGAGGAGGTAATGATTTAAACCAGCAGCATGAAATACACTCCCCCCTCCCTCTACACACACATTTCATAGTCTTTATTCGCTGGTTCAAGTGATTAAAACAAACTCTACAAATTGGTGTATTTCTCGTTCTGACAATTTATGACTTATTATCTCATTTTGTTTTAAGAGTGGTAATGTTTAATATCTAGTCTATGTTTTTTGTTTTCTCCTCTCATTAGAGGAAATG
This sequence comes from Hibiscus syriacus, assembly GCF_006381635.1. Taxonomy (NCBI): domain Eukaryota; kingdom Viridiplantae; phylum Streptophyta; class Magnoliopsida; order Malvales; family Malvaceae; genus Hibiscus; species Hibiscus syriacus. Next base: position 5,711,825 of record NW_024062795.1, read on the forward strand.
TTAAATTTGGAAAGTTGATTGCTGCTTTATGTTTACTACAATTATCAGGTGACAAAAATCGGGCGAGATGCAGTCCTATATGTAGAGTCTCTCATTGAATCAATAATGGGAGGATTGGAAGGTCTAATTAACATCCTTGATTCTGAAGGTGGATTTGGGGCTTTGGAGATGCAGGTTGGTATTTGGTTCTTGTTCCAATATAAACTAATTGGTATTGATTAACATTTTATATACCTAACTTTTCAAGTATTCTCAGCTTCTTCCAGAGCAAGCAGCTTTTTATTTGAATAATGCATCTAGAGTTTCAATTCCTTCAGCAAAATCCCCTAAAGGGCCAGTTGCTTATCCTTTGCCAGGCCACGAGAGTTATCCAGAGAATAACAATTCAATCAAAATGTAAGGCCCTTGCCTGAACTTTTATTTCCATTGCTTCGATCGCCTGAATCAATAAATTAACACTCTCAATAACTTTTGTTTGTTCTAGGTTGGAGGCTGCAATGCAGAGGCTAACCAATTTGTGTTCAGTTTTGAATGATATGGAACCTATATGTGTTCTGAACCATATCTTTGTTTTGAGGGAGGTAAGTCAATGCTGAATCTGCCTCAGGCCCTTTTATGTAGCAGTACTTAGATGGGAGGCCTGGCCTGTTGGTTTCCTAGAATATGTTTCCATTTCGTTTGAAGTTCCTCTGATAGGTTCCAAGTTAGCTATTTATATTCCGCTAGCTTGCTTAGTAAATTGTTGTTTAACTTATGGTGCAGTTTTTTAAGCCACTGTTTAACTTATTAGATGAATGTTGTTGATGTGATGCGGTCATTTGTTGTCAAATATTCCAATCAGGCCATTAGTATTCTTATTTTTGAGTTATAATATTCTCATCATATGTGCAGTACATGAGGGAATGCATCATCGGGAACTTCAGGAGGAGGTTACTTGCAGTACTGAAAACTGATAATGATCTTCAAAGGCCTTCTATTCTAGAATCACTGATCCGCAGACACATGAATATAGTCCATCTAGCAGAACAGCATATTAGCATGGATCTAACACAAGGAATCCGAGAAGCCTTACTCTATGAGTCCTTCTCTGGCCCAGTTTCTTCTCTGCATTTATTTGACAGACAAGCGGAGCAACATACTGGGTCAGCCACCGAAGTTGTCTGCAACTGGTACATAGAAAATATTGTGAAGGATATGTCTGGTGCTGGAATTCTGTTTACACCCATGCATAAATGCTTCAAAAGCACAAGGCCAGTTGGTGGGTATTTTGCTGAGTCAGTCACCGATCTTGGAGAACTGCAGGCATTTATTCGTATTTTTGGTGGTTATGGAGTCGACAGACTAGATAGAATGATGAAAGAACACACTGCTGCACTGTTGAATTGCATAGACACATCATTACGGTCAAACCGTGAGTTGTTAGAAGCAGTTGCTGGCAGCATGCATTCTGGTGACAGAATAGAAAGGGAAGCTTGTTTGAAGCAAATTGTGGATTTGGACACAATAATTGGCTTCTGTATCGAGGCAGGACAGGCTTTGGCTTTTGATAAACTTTTAGCTGAAGCTGCTGGAGCTGTGCTCGAAGAAGGTGCACCTTTAATTTATTCATTGCTTGCTGGGGTGGTTAAGCATATACCTGAAGAAATACCTGAAAAGAGGGAAATAAGAAGAATGAGGGGAGTTGCAAACAGTGTTGCTCTCGCCGCTGATCATGACTCTGAATGGGTTAGATCCATTTTGGAAGAAGTCGGAGGTGCTAATGATGGGTCCTGGAGTTTGTTGCCTTATTTATTTGCCACTTTCATGACATCAAATATCTGGAACACAACTGGCTTCAATGTTGACACTGGCGGTTTCAACAACAATATTCATTGTTTGGCAAGGTGGGTATCCTTTCTGGTCTTCTTATAACTAAAATAAAAAAGAGAACTTTTGGGTTGACCACAATTTCTAGAGAACGAAGGATGCCACATTACAATCTGAATGCCTCGTAGCCTGTTGCATGTTTAACCCGACAAATATTGATTGGTTTGTTTATCCTTTAATAGCTATGGTTGTTTTTGTCAATATTCTCTTTTTTATGAAGTCATTCAGGAGACAACCTACTAGTACACACTATCTCACTAGCGCTCAAGCATCGCTTGTGTATCTATCCTTGTAAAAAGAGGGCGCCATGCTAATTATTTTGTTTTAACTTGGCAGGTGCGTAAGTGCTGTTATTGCTGGAAGTGAGTATGTTAGATTGGCACGTGAACATCACCAGAGACAGTTGCTATCAAACGGTCATGCCGGTAATGCTGACAGTTTGGATCCAGATATGCACGTGTCAGCAGAAGCTAGTATAAAATCAGCAATGCAGCTCTTTATTAAATTCTCGGCGGGAATTGTACTAGATTCATGGAACGAAGTTAACAGGTAAATGATACTCATCAACGTATTTTCTTTTTATTTGATTAAACTTTACAAGCCATTTTACTTGTGGGACTTGAAACAAACCAGAGAAGCCAATATTGACATCTAATCCGTATGCATCATAACGCTAATGCGAAAATGTTTGTTTATTGCAGATCACATCTTGTTGCGAAGCTTATTTTCCTGGACCAACTCTGTGACATTTCACCATACCTTCCTAGAAGCTCTCTCGAGACCCACGTTCCATATGCTATTCTTCGTTCAATATACAGCCAGTACTATGGGAACTCTCCTTTGATGCCGGTGACATTATTAAGTGCCTCACCACGCCATTCCCCTTCCGTATCGTTGGCCCATGCCTCCCCTATAATGAGGCAGCCGCGAGGAGATTTGACTCTGCAGTACAGTGCTAAGGATTCGGGTTACTTTAAAGGTTCATCGTCTCACAGCCAAGAGCAATTTTATGATGCCGAAAATGCAAGTCTACGAGGAGGTGAATACAAACAAAGAAACGTTCGCCGCTCCGGGCCGTTGGATTACAGTTCAAGCCGTAAAGTCAAGTACTCTGAAGGATCGGCCTCTGGAGGTGTAGGTACCGGTCCCAGTCCGCTGCCAAGGTTTGCGGTATCTAGGTCTGGTCCAATCTCATACAAGTAAGATGAATTGATGGTCCACTTCAATAAGGAATATTACTTGTGCTAAATTATCTCATCTGCCTCTTGTCAATTAGTATGTGAAATTAGGTCATAAAATTAGGTTTAGGGTTTAGCTCACACAAAATTTTCTAAAAATGTATATGCAAATTTACTTCGTTGCTTTTAATTACAATGCACTTCTTTCCTGTAAATTAGATAAATTTTATTTTCAAAGGGTTCTAATTTTCATGTTTAAATTTCATTATTAATAGTTATTTTATCTTTATTTTTAAATAATTGTTTTAGTCTCGTGTCTGATAAATATTCGAAGTATATATATTTTTCAAGTATATAAAAAATAGTTTCATTTACCATAATTTTATTTTTCATAAGATTCAATAATACCTTATTGAAGTGTATATATATTATTACTCAATAATATATTTTTCAAGTATCGTAATAATTGTGTTTAATGAACGCCCTGAAGGGAGAGAGAGGAGATACAAAGGGTGAGAGAGTAAGTTTTAACTCTAATAAAAGTCTATATGAATAGCACGGTCGGTGAATTGTTCGTAAATTATTTGTATAATGTTTGTTTATTAAGTTAAATAAATGAGTATGAATAAAATTCTTATGTTCATCTGATAAATGAACGAATACAAAAAAATGTATGCTGAATTTGTTTATATTCACAAACAAACTCGTTTATAAGTATGTTTACTCGGTTCTTATTTTCTTTTTATTTTTTTTGTATTTTAAATATTAGTAAAGATAAGGATTAAATTGAACATAAGATGAACTATAGAGTTGAAACTTAAGGAATTTAAGGATTAGTGCCATAATTTTACTATTTTCCTTTGGCTTGCAAATAAAAGGGGTAAAAAGAAAGTGTTGATTGTCAAATGTTGCGAATGTTAAATGAACAAATATAAATATTTTTAAAAATAAATGATAAACACGAATATGATATTAAAATTTTAAATAAATACGAACCAAATATAAATACTTTAAAAAATTAATAAGCGAACATGAATATAACTTTATAAGTTTAAGCTCGATTCATTTATACCTCAAATCATAACCATGCATGTGGCCTGGGATGGAACGTAAGGATGAAATTGATAAAAATAAAAGATGTGAGCAAAGTCAAACCATAGTGCAAAGGGGAAGTGCAAACAGGAACGAAACCCAAGGCTTGCAAGTAGCAAAGAATGCAACATTTTGCGAATATAAGGGCCTTTTACTAAATACGGAGGTTTCTTTTCTTGAAGGAACAAGTATTTCCATATCTGATAAATTTTATCCATTTTTAGATGCCACAATGAATAATATAGAAAGAAACAAGATTGGACATCACGTAACTGCCACTTTGGACTCTGTTCGTCTTTGTCTTCTGTCTTTAGATTTGTTTTCCATAGCATAATCAAACAAGGGCTTAACACACAATATTAAATTGTTACTGCTGATGCAAAATGAGATCAGAGCATGTCCAACTCTCTTTAATATTTAGGTCTTTATGGAATATTTTAAAATTAAAGTATTCATTTAAAATAAAGATAATTGTTAAAGACTTGTTGTGCAATCAAACCACTTAAATAACATCTAAATCCAAGAGTTGTAAATTTATTTGACTTGTATTGTAGTTCACCCAACAGTGCAACGACCCATGAGTGATGTGATCTGACAAAATTATTTTGCGTCAAACAGACGGCTTACTGCCACATCAAGACTCCCTGTTGTCAAACCCTAAATAATCTTTAAACTAACACGATAAATGGCATGAAATCGATAGTAAATTATTTGATATTAAACAACAGTTAATTTTTAAATTGAATAGATTTGATACGAGTTTAAATCTGATTTAAATTTTAAACGAGTTAATATAGATTATTTGATATCTGATTTAAAATTTTAATTTTTAAGTAGATTAATTTATTATTAACATTTATAAAATATCTATCGACTATAAGATGATGTTTTGTTGAGTATATCTATTATCAAAAGTTATAAAATAGCCACTTGACGATTTCTATGTTTCAAACTCATCATTTTTCGTTAAAAAGGTTAATTGTTGGGCGTTAACATACTGATTGAGATATGATAAAATCATATTTTAATGATGTCTATTGACACCGATGTTACTTTCAAACAGTGGCTCGACAATATAATATAAATAGTGACTCAATCCACAAAATACAATTCAAACAGATCTGATATCATATTTTAACGTCTAGCTCAGACGACCATCAATCTTTTAACAGAAAAAGACATGCTTGGAATATATATAAATAGTTGAGTGACTATTTTATAATTTTTAATATTATAGGTCTCAACAAAGCAATATATTATAATCGAAGACCATTTTATAATTTTCAATAGTTAAAGAACTTAACAGAATAATATCATATTATCTAATCAAATGATTGTTTGAGTACCTTATCCAAACTTATACTACATCCTACCAATAGGGATGGCAACGGGTCGGGTTTCGGTCGGGTATTGGTCCCCCCGTCCCCATCCCCGTTTAAAAAACTCGTATCCATCATCGCTTAAAAAATCGCGAGGATTTAAATGGGGATCACCATCGGGTAATCAGAAAAAACTGCGGGGAAACAGGTATCCCCGTTTAGCATAAATAATTATTTAAACGGGTATCGGGCCGGTATATATATATTTAAATTAAATATATAAATATTATATAAATATTTTAATTTAATTTTAATTTATTAATATTATATATATATATAATAATTATTTTTAATATTTATTAGGCCGGGTATCAGACCTGATAATCGGGTAATCGGGGCGAGGATTACCAAACCCGTTCCCGTCCCCGTTTAGCATAAACGGTTTTTTTCTATCCTCGTCTCCGTTTAGTATAAACGATTTTTCTCCATCCCCGTTTAATTCGATTTTCGATTTTTCCTGTCAGGTTCGAATTTTTTTTTCATCCCTACCTACCAAATTGATATAATATTCTCCTAAATGATCAAATATTTTTCATATTTATATTGTTAGGCCAAGTAATCGAGTCATCTATGTAGTGTAGTTTAAATTTCTTAGCCTTTCGAGACACACATGTGAATGGCGAAAACATTTGAGATAATAAAATTTCGTCTATCTACTCTGACTCTGAGCATGGGTTTCTTGTATCTTATAATGCACATATAAAATTAATAGACGGGATCTTTGAATAATTTATGTGATCTATTAAAAAAAATATTACTACTAGATATGTATAGATTGTCGACACAACGGACACTAAAGTTTTTTATAAATACGTTTTAATACAATCTTGAAAGGGAATAGAACCCTGTCCACCCTCACCACCTCTTTATCTTCTTTTTTATTTTTTATATGATAGAAAAAATTAAAACACCGATCAAAGATCAATTCTTTATCGATCATGACTCACGTTCTAAATATAAAAAAAATGAATCGTTCACTGTCAATGAGATAATCTTATTCTCATCAACGAAATCAATGATGAAAAATGTGTTTATAATCAAAGATAGGTGTAGAAAAGATGACCAAACGACTTGCATCCCAATTTGATGATTGATGAATGCAGAATTGATGATGATCATGGATGACTGCCTCTTGCTTTTCATGCCAAAGAAAGACTTGCATTCCAACTCGTAAGGCTTAGCGATGGTTTCTTGTCTGGTCTTGTATCTGTAAATCAATCAATTGAAAAGGAACTGCTACTCTGAATAACCAATACAAGCGAAGCCAAAAGCACACTTATTTTTAAACTAAATATATATTCAGATGCACTTGTCTGTTCCTCCTGTAACTTCCTCGGCCTTCACAAGAAAACATGACACTGAATAGATAGATGGAACCATCAAAGTCACTGCCACTGCCACACTAAAGACAACAAACAAAGAGCAAAATAGAAAAGAAATTCTTTTTATTTTATTTTTCAATATAAAGACACCTGTTGTGTCCCTCCCCAACCAAATCAAGACACCCCAAGAAAAAAAGATATCCTTTCTTCTTATTTGTTCTTCTTCAAGCCGTACTCTTTTCTTTTTCAATTGAACAAAAAATTAAACTTTCAAGTCCTCTCTATGTTTCTCATGGATGGTTTTAACATGTCTGTGCCTCTACCTTTCTCATACACTTTCACCATCACAAGCAGCAGAAGTTCGACTACGAGCACCCACACGAATCCTTGGATGGACGTTCGGATATGGAGTAGGTTACCAGATCAGCTGCTCGATCGAGTCATCGCGTTTCTTCCACCGCCGGCTTTTTTCCGAGCTCGTTCCGTTTGTAAGAGATGGTACGCTCTCCTTTTTTGCAGCAACTTCCTTGAATTATACATGCAGATATCGCCACGCCACCATTGGTTTATGTTCTTGAAGCACAAGCCATTGAAGAACTACATCTACAGAGCTAACGACAACGCCTGTGGAGCAGACGACAGAACCAACTGTGAAGGGTACCTCTTTAATCCCTATGATGTTTTATGGTACCGCCTTTCGTTCAACTTGCTTCCTTCTGGATTCTATCCGGCTTCTTCCTCCGGTGGCTTGGTTTGCTTTGTTTCCGACGAAGCCGGCACGAAAAATATCATCCTATTCAACCCTTTAGTTGGTTCTTTAAGCCAGTTGCCCCCCACGCTAAGGCCCCGCCTCTTCCCCTCAATAGGATTTACAGTTAGTCCCACATCGATTGACGTTACGGTTGCCGGAGATGATATGATTTCGCCTTACGCGGTCAAGAATTTATCCACGGAAAGCTTCCACATCGATGCCGGTGGATTTTACTCCATCTGGGGCGCCACCTCTTCATTGCCACGCCTTTGTAGCCTCGAATCAGGCCGAATGATTCACGTCGTCGGTAAATTCTATTGCATGAGTTATAGCCCGTTCAGCGTCCTAGCTTACGACATGGCCGCAAACAAGTGGTTCAAGATTCAAGCCCCCATGCGAAGATTCCTCCGATCACCGGGCTTGGTGGAGAGTCGAGGAAAGCTGGTGTTAGTCGCTGCAGTAGAGAAAATCAAGCTCAACGTGCCGAAGAGTTTGAGACTATGGAGCTTGCAAGACTGCGGAACGACATGGGTAGAAATCGACAGAATGCCATTGCAACTGTATATGCAGTTTGCTCAATTCGAAGGTGGTAATGGCTTTGATTCAGTCGGACATGGCGAATTCATCGTGATAATGATTCGAGGGACCGACAAGGGGTTGCTGTTCGATATCTGTAGGAAGAGGTGGCAGTGGATTCCAGCGTGCCCTTACATTGACTGTGATAACAATGGAGAGGATGTTGAATTGCGTGGTTTGGCTTATGAGCCTAGGCTTGCTACGCCGGTTATCGGTCTCCTTAGTTGATCGAGGCTGGTTTTTGTTTTACTGATGTGCTACGATGATCTTAAAGCTAGTAGTGTTTTGATGTACTGAACATGATTTTGATGCATGAAGCTTCTGTTCCTGCTTTCTTTCCCTTGTGGCCAATAATGCATTTAATTTGAATGATTTGATTTCTCTAAAATATTAATTCCTATCTGATTTTCTCTCAGTTTATCTGTACTCGGAGTCTTCTCTTCCTGCTTTATAGCCATCCAAAATGTACGCACACATGCCATTTGGGGCCTGAACAACGGCAGTCAGGCAGGGAGCTGCTTGAATCTTGATTGGAGTTTCATAGAAATAGAGTAGTAGTTTAATTATACGTTTAGGGTAAATTATACTTTTAGTACTAATCCAGTGGGAAAAAAATAATGGCTAAGATAATGCAATGTAGAGATTATTTCTTTGAATTGGGTGATTGCTACAGTATATCCGAAGTCGCATTGCCCTTCACGCATCCTAGCCGAACTCTTTGAAGTCGCACGGTCTTCCATGATTTTTTGGCAAAAAAACACTCGAAGCCGTCGTGGCTTCCAGGCGTTTTCTACCCCAAAAATCTCTCAACGTTGCATGAAAAGTCATACGTTTCTCAACTCCAATAGCGCATGGAGTGCATGGCGTCTCCCACTGCCACACTGTATGGGCCATGCACCAATCACGTAGGTGCAGGCTGGTAGTTGGCATTCAAATGTAGGTGGTAGCTGGTACTTGACATTCGAATGATAAAAGCTTAACTCATACTTCTATATTAACTCATACCTTGTAAGAACAAGTTGAACATAAAAAAAATTCTTTAAGCTATATATATGTAAGAATGAAATCGAGAGTGATCATTTAAAAACTAAAGATAGGAGTAACAATTGGAGGAGAGTGCAATTGATCAGTGAGAAATTGCAAAGAAAATTAACACAAGGAGCATTTTAGAAAATTTGGTGTTTTTTTTTTCTTTTATTATTCTAATTTAAGTATGTATTATATGGTAAATTGATTTAAATTTGTGTTATTTTGCATGAAATTAGTCCAATACTTTTTTTTTGTAGAAAAAAGTGGTGAATTAAGTTTGAAGAAATTTTATTTGAGGTATTTTACTATTGATTATTATATTAATATTATTTTTATAAATATTTGTTAATTTTACTATTGTTGTAATGTTAATATTATTTTATATGATCATAGTGTACCATTATTTTTTCATTCTAAATACCAAATTTGAATTTGTAGAGAAAATAAGCAATACTTTTTTCACGATTGTCCATTATAATGGGCATATTATGGAAAATGAGGTTGTAGTTGTTTTTCATTCTGAAATACATATAATTATGATGTTCAAAAGGGTTATTACATTTATAGAAATGAAGCAGATGAAAGAAAGAAAAATTCGAGCTACAATTGATGATTTGAAGTACCGATTTATGTTATGTCTCAATCCAGTTAAATATGTTGCAGTACCAGTTGAAGAAGATGATGATATTGAAACCACGATTAGATTACATGAGTCAACAAATATTACCGTTATTGAGTTATTTGTTGATGTGCGTAAGATATCTGATGCTCCTGGGTCATCAAGAAATGTGGCTGGAAATTCATCTCAAATGATTTTCGGAAGTAAGTTTGAAGACCTGATATACAGATCGATAAACAATTTTTATGACACTATTGGAAAGTGGAAATGAAATCGGTAGAACATCCACAATAGTTGAGTATGAGGAGAGAAACATATATCATTCGTAATTGACTGTTGATGTTGATGCTGAAAATCGATGGGGAGAAATTCATGATGATTCCAGGGAAGATGAAGAAACTGAGGAACCCATTTTGGTCGACGATGATAATTTGTCCGATGTTGGTGCACCGAACTTGGTCACTGATGAATTTTCGACACCGAATCAACCTACCCCTCACATGTACGAGATAGATTATGATGCGATGAGGGCACCATAATTCCCAGACATGCCACATATACCTTCATACCACATGACTGAATCATTCTAAAATTATGGTAAATTTTCGGTTGGGATGCAATTTAGAGGAAAAAATGAAGTTATGTTGGCGATTAAAGAGTATTGCATCAAAAACCATGTTGATGTCCATGTTGCAGAGTCCAACAAAAAAACCATATATGCAAAGTGTGTTAAATATGACCCAAAGTGCAAGTGAAAGATCAGAGTGTCCAAAATTCAGAGGCACGATGCTTGGGTCATCACAAGGTACAATGGTCCTCACACATGTTTGCGAAACTCAATCGAACAAGACCACTGACTATTGGACTCCAATGTAATATGTGAATACGTGAAGGTGTTGGTTGAAAAGAATCCAAGGATCCATTGTTCAATGTTAGTTTCTATTCAAAGCCAATTTGTATACCAAGTAAAATGCGGCAAGGTTTGGAATGTGAAAATGAAGGAAATGAAGCTGACGTATGGAGATTGAGATACATGTACAATTAGCTACCACATTTATTACAAGTAATGAAGCAATTCATCATGGGAACCATAGTGAAGTCTCAAACCATGCCTGCATATGACGAAGAAGGTCAACTTGTTCCAGGGAAAAATATATTTCATAGACTCTTTTGGGCATTCAAGTCATGCATAAAAGGATTTCCATTTTTGAAAACGTATGGTCCAAGTAGATGGTATGCGGTTGCATGGTCAATATAAGCATGTATTGTTGATGGTAGTTGCGCAAGATGGTGAACGAAATATTTTACCAATTACATTCGCCATTGTTGAATGAGAGGCAACAGAGGCTTGTGATTTCTTTTTGACCAATCTACGTCAATATGTCGTTCGAGAAGATGGAGTTTGCATGATATCCGATCAAGGAACATACATTTTGGCGACAATTGAACGACCATGAAGTCGTAAGATACCTCCGCATGCATATCTCACATTTTGTATTTGCTTTATTAGTAAGAATAGTAACGATCAGTTTCATAACACTCTCATTCGTAGAGAGATAGTAAGCATGTGTAAGGTTTATTTTCAATATGTATGTAATGATTTATGTGTTTTTTTAGTTGAGGTTTAACAAAATATATATTATGAAATATGATATGAATTACGCCAACCAAATTTTGATAAGAGGTTGGAGAATTTGAAGGTATTTTATGATGTTCAACATATTTGGAAGTGGGCTTTGAAAATTCAGCAAGAAAAAAGGTCGCAAGCATACAACGAGGGTCGGCGATATAGACACATAACTATAATCTTGTTGAGGCCATTAATTTAGTACTAAAAGATACATGTCATCTCCCAATAGCGAGTGTGTTGAAAGAAACATACTTTACGTTGGCTAAGATTTGGTCTGATAAAGGTAACGAGATTGAGTGTCTCATAAATAAAGGTCAAACTTGGGCTCTTGTAGTGGTGGAAGCAATGAAAGCAAACGAGCTATTGGCAACCTCAATGTCTGTTCATAATTTTGACCGAGTTGGTCATATTTTTGTTGTGTCATGCATACGCCACAACGAATGAGGAGAATGCCAAACATTTAAAGTTGATTTACGAAACAAATGGTGTGATTGTGGTCGCTTTCAGGCATGGAGATATCCATGTGCTCATGTAGTCGCTGCATGTATGTATGTTGGTGTAAACACATACACTTATGTTGATAAGTGCTTTCATCTACATAGGATATTAAATTCCTACAGTTATGCATTCATACAGATCCCCAAATGAATCATATTGATAAAAAAAAGGATCATGACGAATGGCTGCCAAATCCAATGCTTCGTAAAACTCTAAAGGGTCGACTTGAGTCCAATCGTAATCATACCAGTATGGATTTCCATGCTAGAGAGAAATACCAACCAAAAAGATGCGAACTATGTAGGGGTGAAGGTCATTAAAAAAATGTTCAAATCTACCAAGATATAAGCCTCATCAGTAATCATATAGTATTTGTATGTGAACGAATATTTGAATTTTTTTTATTTCAATTTGAAGGAATGTGATAAACTAAAATATGTTATATATATTTGATATCAATTTGTATTAATAATTAACTTGATTTTATAATAATTTATGTTTTTTAATATTATAATTTATGTATTTTTATTTTAAAAATATATTTTATTTTTATCTTAATTTATTAAATATATTTTATTATCAAACTAAATTAAAATATATATTTTATTATTCTTATTTTAGTTTAAAAATATTTTTTTCTTATCTAACATAAAAATATATATTTTATCTCATCTTAACTTTTAAAATTTAATAAAAATGATATAATTACATATTTGGTCACTTTTACTTATATATTCTATCAATTTAGTCTTAATTTTAATAAATTAAAATTAATTAAATCTTCGAATCAGATCATGCCACGTGTTAGTAGTGTCAAATATCATGACATGTGTCGTCACCCAATCGAAGTTTACCATTTTTTTAAATTTAATATATTTAGTTTTCACCACCATGGGACAATGTTAACTATTTGCCTTGCAATTGAATATATCTTAACTTAAATTCACATCTTAATTAATAAAATTGAATATAAAATAAAATATATATTTTTTTACTTTAGTTAAGATAAAAATAAAATATATTTCTAAATTAATATAAGAATAAAATATATTAATATATTTTTTAAAATTAAAATTACAATAAAATAATAATAAAATTATAGAATTATTAAAATTATTAAAATATTATTCAAATTAAAATAATATTACCTTACAAACCAATTATTAAAATATATTATCGCCATTGAAAATATTATTAAATATTAAAATAACAGGTGTTGTTTATTAAATGAAAATATTATTAATATAGAAATATTAAATTTATTGAAAATAGTATTTAGATTAATTTTAATTTTTTTTTATTTTTTTAATAACATGATTGATTTACGTATTTTATATTAATGAGTGTGATTAATTAAACAAAATTAAACCATCTGATTTGAATAAATAACATTTTATTTAATATTAATTTTTATACAAATAACAATTGACTTTATAATTCTTGACGATGTCGGGGTGTTATGGAATGATAATGTCGAGGTGAACGTCAAATGTATTGTGACCGTTGCGGTTGTTCAGGAGTATGGTATTCATCCTCTTCATTCATTGGAGGCATATGATCTAATGTTGTAAATATATGTCCACCACTATGATCTCCTATCCTACCACTTTGTTCTCACATCCCTGTTGGAAACATAGACTGACAAATAGTCGTATTTGACAGCATAGATGTCATTTGCTCCAAATCATACATCGATTCAAACATGGGAGAGTAGATGGATGCATGAGGATGTATCAACTCGAGTATTTATGTCGAAACAGAAGAATCATTAAACGATTGTGTTTAGCTATTATCCATAGGTGTCGTTTTCACTTCATGTTATCGAGATGAACTCTCACTCCCACTTGGTATAAATTTTTCGGCTTTACCAATTTTTTTCTTAAATTTCTTAAATTGTCGCCTTTCTCCGAACATCGTCAGGTACGACCTTCCCTGATCTCAATAATAATGAAGGTAAGTCAATCTCTCAAAATCAAAATCATCATCCTGAATGGGATCAAGAGCTGGCAAGTACGAAGCTCTGTTGTTCCAAGCATTAATGTAGTTCGTGTGCTTCGCTACCCAATTCACGTTGTGCTTACCCCGTCTATATAATCTGTGGAGGGGATAATGATTTCATGGACTCTGCAGAATAGATTGGTGGAAGCCGAACTATCCCAACACTCTATCCGAAAAATGTATCTCAACAAAAGCAAAATGAATAAATGGTGTAATAACACACCGATTTTGACAACCATTCAAAACGTCTTCCGGAACATACACAATAGTTTTTTCCTCTATGTATAGACTCCAATTAAACTGTAAAATTAAAATTTATAAAAAATAATTAGGCGCGAAATTATAAAATTATAATTTAAATAAATAAATTTAAATAAATGAATTTAAATAAAATTAATTATTATTATTATATTATAATATATACATTTTTTTTCTATAAATGTCGATCTTCAACCGAAACTCTTTAATATTATTATGCACTAGCCTCGTCCTTTCTATTTTATGTCTCCATCCGTATATCAATAAAAAATATTCGTTACTTATTTTTAATCACAATAAATAAATTCTAATTAAGGTTTTAAATTAAAATAGAGAGAAAAAATATTACCTTATGACAAGAGGAAAGTCAATCGTTGTTCGACTAATCGGTGTTAAAAATGGAAGTCTGTGCCAAGCCCATGATTGTAGGAACATCAAACATCCACCGATTTCTATTGTATTAATATTATTGACGACTAGTGACGCCTTGCACATCTCACGGTATAAGAAAGTCAATATTGCAGATCCCCAACTATACTGACAAGTATTCTGAAAATTTCTAAAAAACGGAAGATACTGCGTGTGAACTAGATTACTGGATTTATCCGGCATCAAAACTCACCCAATCAACTGCAATATATATTCTCGAGTTGCATATACAATTTCTTATTGGGCATTATTTTCATAGAGCTTAAATTGATTCTCCAACCACGATAGCCTCAAACGCCACTCTTTTAACTCTAGGCTTACTGTGTTCTGCTCAAGAAACTCACTGCAAAGGTCTTCCACATTATTGTAATCATTTCTCATCACCACCGGCATCCCATTTGTTGGGACCCCGAGTTGGAAGGCCACATCTTCTAGTGTTATCGTGCATTCTCCGCATGGAAAATGGAATGTATATGTTTCTGGCCTCCAACGTTCAATCAACGCGCAAATCAAACCCAAGACCAATTTATGCTCTCGAACAAATGTAAGTTAACAAAATCTAGCCTCTTGCAGGTGATCTTCGATCAAAGGGTGTGGGTTAGTTGGAGTATTGAGCTGATGACAGAGGACTCTCTGCTCGTCTTCCTACAATTACAATATTCATGAAATTAATCAATTAATCATAAAATAAACTTCTACCATTTAATAAAAATTATTCTACCATTTAATAAAAATTATTTTTTCTCAAATAATAATAACATCATCGATCCCAAATTACTAGAAATATGTTGAGTGTCAAGATGAAGTAATTGATTTTGTTCTGCCATTTGAACGAATCTATAGAAAATTTAATAATTTAATAACACATAAAGTTGTTGCTGCATGAAGGGAAATGTTGCATAAAGAAACAAATACTACTAACTACAACTAAGTATTCAACACAAATAAGAAACACATATCCATGCATCTAATTTGAACGAATTGATTTACTAGATTAAAAGTTGAATAATGGCAATATTATAATGAATTCAATTTAAAGATTACATTTAATATAAACATTAATTTAAGGAAAATAATTTAATCTAAAAATAATCTACACTAAGTAACTAATTTAATTTAAACAAGTAAAAAATTGTAAAAAAAACAACAATAACAACAAAAAATTACCTTCTTTAAATCTTCTCCTTTAACCCTAATCTAATTTATTTTTAAGTTAAATTCAATATAATTTATTTATTTTTAAACTAAATTTCATTAGAACTAAAAATATTAATTAATTAAATAATAAATTTAATAAATCGAACAAATTAAAATTTATCATCTATATTATTTATTATCGACTTTAACTTTCTTCTCTTATTCTTCTTTCTTCCTCTTTTTTTCTTCTTTCTTCCTCTTTTTTTCTTTTTTCTTCTCCTCTTTTTTCTTTCACTTTCGATGTAACCCTCCCTCCCTGCACCCATATATATTCAAAATCCAACCCTGACTCCAACTAACCCCATAATGGTTAGCCAACTGGGCTATTATTGCTGCAATTATTGCAGCATTATTGATGCCCTCATGCAGGAGGCAAACTGTCATATTGCAGGGCCAGCGTGATGGGCGTTGAATTCACCGGGGACGAGGGTCATGCATGCAAGTGAGAAACGCATGGCTTCTCATGCGTCTTCGAGGGAATTTTGGGGGTGAAAAATGGTGGAAGCCAAAGCGACTCCGAGGGATTTTTCCGGCCAAAATCGCATGGAAGACCATGCGACTTGGAGGGGTTCGGCTGGGACGCGGGGAGGGCAATACGACTCCACATTTGAAGAAATAATCTCTGCATTACATTATCTGAGCCATTATTTTTCCCAGTGGACTATTCGAAAAATTCAGCTCTTTTAGTACATTAACTATTTTTTTAATTTTGTTTTAGTACTTAAACTTTTTTTAAAATTGTACTTAACGATTAGTTTAGGTTTTAATTTGATGCATACCGTTAAATATTTAACAACACTAATGATGTGGAAATTACATTACAAGACGTGTGAAATATCTAAAAAGGTAAAATAATTCCACATCGTCTTCGCCGTTAAGTTTTTAACAGCGAGATACCAAATTAAAATCTAAACTAAACGTAAGATATGATTTTTTTAAATAAAATAAAATTCATGTACTAAAATATAACGATAGTTTAGGTACTAAACATGTAATATGAAAAAATAACGTCATCACTATCAGTAGTCTTTCAGTAGTTTGATCATCTGTTGTTGTTTATTTGTCGAAATAGTCAGATTTGTTTGTATTTATCTTTTATTCAAGTTTTTTTGGATGAATTTTTATCTTTTTCTTGTTTGGTCATTGTATGATCTCAAGTGACTAGTTTTTTGTGTCAATATTTATTTGCAAATATCATAATAATATGTTTAGTTTACGTTTATGATTATATATTTTTATTGTAATTTTATAAATTTCGTTTTTAATCATTTGTTTTTCGGAGTCTTGGAAGTTGTGAGGCATAAGAAGAATAAGGTGAACTGGCATAGATTCCATATTTCAAGGCATTCAGTCATTTCTTGGATGGTCATTTTTAAATAGCCTTGATTGATCTCGTTTAGACTGATTGTGGATGCTGATTATGTTCTTTGTGAGAGTGGTTTGGAGTCAAGGGACCATATCTTCTATGGCTTCCCTTTCTCAAAAGTTGTGTGGATTGGCGTGCTTTAAATTTGTCATTTGCAGAGAGTTTGTTAACTCAGGTGGACTATTTTACACCTGAAGGGTATGTCTTTGCTTACTATCATTATGGAAATTGTTTGGAACTCTTTTATCTATTATGTGGGGGAAGAAATTTCAGTATACTTGTGTATAGGGATGGCAAACTGGTACAGTTTCGTGGATTCCGCACCGCATCCGCTCCAATTGGAGCGAGAATGGGTATAATTTTAGCGGGTAGTGGGCGGGTGTGGATTTATAAAGTGGTACCCGTCGTGGGTGGTGGGCAGGTAATGGGTTTGAGACATTACCCGCCCCGCATCCGCCCCGTATCCTCCCGTCCAGCTAAATATCTATTAAATTTTGGACCATTATGAATTTAGGTGTAATTTTAGAGACTAATTTATAAATTTTAATATTGTATAATATATAACATATAATTTAACCAAATATTAAGGATATTTAGTCTTTAATCTGGTCTTTAATTAGGGAAATATTCGGCTCTTTGATTAAACTCATAATCCCACTAACAACGTCAATTTCCATGTTCTTTAGCCTATGTTGTCCATCCAAACACAAATTAGCCGTACTATATGCATTAACATCAAAAGCAGCAGTTTCCATGTTCTTTAGCCCCTCAAAACTCATATTAGATGCACTATGAGCATTAACATCGAAAGCAACTCAACAATCCAGCTCTACGACTACATGCTCCCTACAATCTGTCTCCATAACATTCGTAGAGCCACTCCTCTGACAAATTGAAGCATGCATTGCTACCACATCACGAACTGTCTGGGAACCAACTCCAACATCCCATTAGTTTGCTGTCAGGCGGGTCTAGATGGGTAGTTGGCTAGTGGGCAGTGACTGTGGGGATGGATTTGAAAATGTACCCGCGTGGGCGGGTGTGGATTTGAAAATTTGTACCCATCATGGGTGGTGGGCAGGTGGTGGTTTGAAAAATATTAGGTAGGTATGGGGATGGGAGAGGGGGTATCCGCACCCGACCCGCCCGTTTGCCATCCCTACTTGTGTACAGGTTGATGATATTATTCGATATATTAAGGAGGCAGTTAGGTATAAATTGATAGGGATGCCCATAGATAGAGAGAAATCTGTTAACGGATTTCTTTGTAATGAGCTAAATCAGGGATTTGTTTGCTTTTGTTTGACTGGTTGGCAGGGATTGTTGGTTGTTTGTAGTTTGATTTGTTCCTAGGAGGATGGAGGCCGCAGAAATGAGAATGCTTCGATGGACATGTGGTAGGACTCTGTGGGACATGACACCAAACTCTGCTATTGATTGTTGGCGTGCTTTATTTTTTATTTTCTGACTGCCGGAGGTCTTCCACGGAAGCTGCACTCAACCGGAGTTGGGGCAGCCTACTAACCTAGCTCCCTCTTACCCCATTACATATGGGAATAGGGTTTTGTTGTTGTTGTTGATAAATAAAGCACATTTATCTGAAATATTAAGTGTTCAATAAACGATAAATATATATGACTTTTTATACAATGTTAAATTATTCAAACTTTTTCCACTTATAAATAAGAGGATAATATATAGTTCTTCAATCTACGACTTCATATATGATACAAAAATAATAATATCAATGAATTAAGATTGAATCGACGATTTATATAACTTTTAATACGTTAATAATTAGTATGTTATGGATTTTGATACATTTATGCATAGATGTTTCTCTTTTTTTTTTCTAGCCATGTTTTGATACTTTTCTCGTATTTATCTAATTATATTTTAAATTTAAATTAATTTACTTCCAAATAAATTTTGTCACGCGTTAATATATAATACTATTATTTTTTATACAAACTCATACATCCATGCACTCGCTCTCACACCAAATCATCAACTTATGATTCCAGTTTTGAATAAAACCCTCGTCGGAACATTATTTCACCGGTGAACTCTCAAGCAATAGAATAACATAAGCCAAGATTATAATTATAACATTTTATTATTGAAACAAGGATTATTATTTGATAAATTGACAACAATATTTTTTTACAATTAATTCTTATTTACCGTCACGTGTATCCTTAACTAATATTTAAATTAATAAAGGAAGATACATGACGGTAAATTAAAATTATTTGTAAAAAAATCTATCAGTATATCAAATAATTACCTTTAAAACAAACAATATTGACTCGGCTGATAACAATGGAGATTAATTTGAACCGTTGACATCAATCAGCTTTGTAAATCTCCATGACCCAATGATTATAAACACGACAAACGACTTTCAAAGAAGAGAACCCAGCTTGTTTTGCCAATGTTTTAAACTCTTGTTCGGTCCTCTCTTTTGCACCAGGAAGAATTTGAGACAAGGCCATCTCTCGCTGGAAGATAGTCTTTGTTATAATATCTGTCTCTGGTACGTCTGATACTATAGATTCAACCGATACAATCTTACCATTCTCTGGCAATGCATCATAACATACTTTCAATAACTTCAAGCATCGATCATCGCCCCAATCATGAAGCATAGACTGAAAAAAGTACAAACACAATCATACATTAACCTTCCTTAATAATCAATATATAATGTTAGAGTGTAAAGTTCATATATATATATATATATATATATATATATTACTAACCTTCATGAAAATAACTTCGGCTTTAGGAATTTTCGTAAACATATCTCCTGCTATGTGCTCCACTCCTAAAAAGGTTGACGAAGAGATGATATAAAATTATGATGTTCATTGCTGAAATCATATCACAATAGGTATAATGATAAAACTAGTATTTAGTGTTTATCTAAATAGTTACTTTGACTTTTTTTTAAGAGCATTTTAACCATCTAACGTTTTAATTTTGGTCTAAATAATTAATGTTGAATGAAACCGTTAGTTGACTAGCGGTTAAGATATGTTGCAGATGTGATATTCCTATGTGTTTAATAAATGATATGACACATACTACGTCACTATATCAGGTGGCATAACACATGATATATATATATATATATATATATATATATATATAAAGTATGTAGAATATTACCTGGGCAGGGGACTGCATCTTTAATAACTTGGGGGAGGTCAAAATTAATACCCTTAATTTGTGGGTACTTTGAAACAATGAGCTTAAGATTTGTACCAACTCCACCTCCCACATCAGCCACTTGGCTTACACCTTCAAACCCTTTGTAATTCTCCAGAACTCGGTTCATTATCAGGTTGGTGTAAACCGACATGGCTTGATTGAACGATTTCGACATATCATCATCGGTCGCCAGCAGCTCGAACATGTGCTTCCCGAATGCTTTCATACACGATAACCCTCCCTCCATTGTCACCTCTTTCAAGAATTTCCTACGAAAAGAACAAACAACAAATAAACAAACTGATATAGTGAAGAAAAGACTAAATTTTATACCATAAATTAATAAAGAATATTTAGTTACCAGCATTCGATGATGTATTTTTCGAGGAAGACATGTTGCAATGGAGCGAAGGAGATTTCTTCGTTTTGGAGGAAGTATTTGCCGACCGATGCGAGGCCGTATGATCTTTGGGTCTGCCCGTCTTCTCCGGTGATTTGATCGCATGTTAAGATGGAGTGAGTCGCCAAGAGTCTGAGAATCCGATCGACGATGGCAGTGGCGTCAGGGTTATTGGTGGAAAGCCGAGACACTATCTCGGCTGCCGACAGCATGCCGGAAGGAGTGTCGGCTTTGGATATGATCTCCAACAAGCCGAGATCGACGGCGGCTTTCAAAGTGAAAGGGAGCGCTGAAATGGTAGCCAAATGCATGGCTTGTAAGACGTCGGCTTCTTCGTGATTTGATGAGCCATTTTGCAGTGAATCCATGGCGTTTTTGGATATCTTAGAGAAGATGAAGTTAATTTATTAAGTATTCAAACAACTCTTATCTCTCACACTGTTTTTGCCATCACAGAATCCCCATTTTATAGGTAAAATGTAGAGCTGGATACACGGGCTACCCGCCCGTTTAGTCCGCAGGTTTTGATGGCGCGGCCTTAAACGGAGTGGTTTAAAAAGTCCGCATTCATAAACAGTTTTGAATTTTAAGGCCCGCGTCCCGTCCATTTAACCTGCGGGCTAAACGGGCTTACCTACGGCCCGTTAAATAACAATAATTTTAAATGTTTTAAATGCAATAAAAAATAATATTCTACCTTGCTACACCTTTAAAAGTGATCCAGCAACTTAAAAATGAATGTAGCACCGTCAAAATAATAAATAATATTTAAATTTTATTTTAAATAGCCGGAAATGATTATAAAATAATATTTTTTAAATTTTTTAATCATTAATATATATATAATGATATAATTACTTAAACTCAAATTAAAAAAACAATGTACACTTATATCACCAAATTGAAAAACAAATAAAACAATAACCACATTATACTTTTATAAAACACGATTATTCAAGGTTATGATATGAAGACACAGAAGTGTCCACAAGCAGAAATTCAAACATAAAAATTCAACAAAGTCAAACATTATACAAATCTAACAAGAAAATTGTCAAGTGGTCCTAATAATTGTATTTTATGAATACTTTATAGAATGACTAAAACATAATATGAAAATATAAAATAAAATACTTACAGTATAAGAGTAAATTTGAAAGATACAATTATATTAAAATTGATAAAATATAAGTCATTCATTTGTTAAAATATATTTATTTTGTAAAAGTCTTTAAAATTTGAAACGTATGTTTTCAAATTTTCTTTTACTTTTCTTTCTTATTTTTAATCCAAATATTATGTGTCATGAGATATATTATTATAATATCACGTGATTTTTTATAATTAAAGAACGAAATGGATAACATACTTCATGAAGAAAAAAAATAAAGGTCAAAATTAAATAAAAAATCTTTAAATACCAAAGTGATAATGATGTAAATTTTATAAGACTAAAATACTATAAAAATCTTTTAATTTTTATTTTTTAAAATGAAGAATAATTTGATACATTGTAAATGAAAAAAAAAATCAAACAGCGGTAGAATTATGACAACCCTAATAAATTTAAGAACTACAATGGTTATAAGTAACATCATTTTTATAGGTAATTTATTTTATTTTTCTATAAAATTCTTTAAGTTTATTTTCTCTAAAATTTTATAAATTTTAAATTAAACGGGTTATTGCGGGCTTCACGGGTTACCCGCGGTTATACCTATTAAACCCGCGGGTTTAACGGTCTGAGCTAAAAAACCCGCAATTTAAACGAGCTTTAATTTTTTAAATCCGAAACTAACACGAGCCGCAGGTTAAACGGATAACCCGCGGACGTTAACCCATATACCCAGCTCTAGTAAAATGGCAGAAAAGTCAGCAATCAGGTAATAAAGTACAATAAAAATGAAGTTTATTTGGGGTATTAGGCCTATTATTTTATGTTAATATAATACAGTGACCATAAATGACCACAGTCAAGAGTAGACTTAGTAAGTCAACCGAAATTAGAATTAAATATCAAAATGGATTAAAATACTTAGTCAATTAAGAAATTGAGACCAAGGTTTAAATTGAATAGGACTAAAAATATATCATTGTACCAATAAGTTTTAAGGATGGGGCATGACTCCTTCCATTGTATTGAAGGCCGGTTTTGGATGGGTATTTAATATAAATTCAATAGATTTTGATTCAATTTATAAAATTCTGATTAGAATTATGCCGAGTTGAGTTTTTTATAAAAGAAATTATATTATATTCGAATCGGGTCAAATTCAGATTTATAGTGAAAAATCTTATATGACATGACTCGTCTTAGTTTAATCGGATGCAAAATTTTACTTCAAAAATCGACCAAGTTTTGGATCGGGTGAGATCCTCCTAAACCTGAGTTAGGTCGATGTGGGTATTATTAAATTTTCGAATCATGTTCGGGTGTGTTAAAACCTGACCCGACCCATGACCATCCCTAGATTAAAGTTTGTCCTTGTGCTAAGAGAAGTTTTGCTAAAATAAAGTTCTAACTAATATAAATTTTGAATATTTTGATTCAATTAATCTGAATCATATATAATAAAGATTCATTATGAGACGATTCTCTCGACTTAATTTCCTCCATTTATATAATGTCATAATTCAAATATTTGATTTAACTCTTTTATTTCATAGATTTGGTATTTTTATAGATACCAATATTCTTATTAAAAATATCCATAAATGAATGAAAAATAGAATGAAATAATCATATCTTTGTTTAAAAAAAGTATTTATTATAACCACTAAATATAAATTACGAACCCATCGAGATAAAAGTTAGTTTATTAATATGTCATCATTGTAATATGTACATTTATGTTAGTATTGATAATATTTATTTTTTAGTGTTGACGGTTATTTTTTATGCTGTTTGAGTGAGTTTTTAATATTTTTTGTATGATCTTGTTTTACTTTTTAATTGTAATTTATGCATCCTTATTAGTTTTAGGAGAAATATTCGATTAATGTGATTAATCTATTATGAGTTTTGTAATTTTTTCTGGTAATATTATTATATTATATTTATTCAATAAAACTAATTATTATTATTATTAGCTTTATAATTCTTAGAAGTACCAAATCCTAGATCAAACAACTCAACAATTTCCTCTTCATCTAATAATAATAATAATAACTCGTTGTTATCAACTCGTTTTTTATTTTTATAATAATGTATGTTTTTTATTAAAATAATAATATGTAATTGGCGGCTAGAAGGGCGTTTTTCCCGAAATATCACTTATACCATATAATATTCTATGTCAGGCATCCTTCAGACTATTTTTCCCGATATAACACCCTTTGCAGTAAGGCTCGCCCCCTGCAACGCGCTTTACGCTGATATGGCGCCATATGGGGTAAGACGCGCCCCCTGCAGCGCGCTTTACGCTGACATGGACACACGCGTCTAAAGCGCGGCCCCTGGGGAGCGCCTTACGATACGTAGGGCTATAGCGCGGGCCAGGGGCCGCGCTTTTCAATGATCACATGCTCAATTATCATACATGCATAATGCAAGGCACAATGCAGGGACCGCGCCTTGCATTATTTACTCGGACCTCTCGGCTTTAAAGCATCATCTCTCTGCTATAAATAACCCTCTCCCCGTAAACTCTCTCACAATTCCCTCTCAACCGAGAAATTAATACAACAATCCTTTCAACCAGTAAATAACACCCGACAATCCTCTTATATTTAATTCAGAAGTTCGTTCAATATTTCGTTATAAGGTAACTTTGTTATAATATTTTTTTATTATACTTATTGTTTATTGTGATTATTTGAAAAAATATTATAGTAATTGTTTTCAATTAATTTCTGTGCCAGTTCAAGGGAAAAGTGAGAGCATACGTCGAAATATTTTTGTGGTGCATGTAATAATATAAAATTATATTATTTAAATTATTTACGTTTATGTGTAAAAAATTTATTGTGTTATATTTTCGTTCATATATTATTTATTTAATCAGGTTTGTTTCAGTTGTTTTTTTACAGATATAATATTGTCTCACTTTTAAACTCTAAGAATGACGTGACTTTCAACTATTGTTTATTATGATGGAGAAATTCGAGAATATGAAACCGGCATTGTTTTCGTATCAAATGAGCGTGGTAAAATATCATTCAAGAGAAACATAACTCTTGAGGAGCTGATAACGAAGATTTCGAGGAAGGTTCATGTTGGAAGTAGTAGAAGAATGTCGTCGTTGCAGTACAGATTTCCAACATCATTGTTGCCATTAACCTATACAATGTTCGAACTATCGAACAATGATAATATTGAAATGATGGCTAATTCTCAAAGTAATTATTCAGACGACGATATTGAGATTTATACAAAGTTTGTTCAAGTGCATGTTGTTCGGGGTCAGTCATTAAGCTCCCACTATGGGCTGGCTGAACAAGTTGATCAAGTTGACAGCCCGACTACAGTAATGTGTGTAATGATTTTAACGCCATAATGGGAAATCCACATCATGGTGCAGTCATATCAACTTCAATGGGGAAACATTCATCCATAACTCATTACAATATGTACCGATGTGGGTCTACGAACAATTCATATGGCAACATCGCGTCCAGTTCAAGGGGAAGACATTTATCTGCAAATTTCTTTGACCTTAATATGGAGATGTCATCGACGCAACAATCTGTGTAGTTTCCATTTGACACGATAGCTTCAAGCTCCAGGGGTAGGCATTCCATTGCGAGCTTTTTCGATCTCAATGTCGATATGCCTTCTAGCTCAAGGGGAAGACGTGCAAGTAGTAGGTTCTTCGACCTAAATGTGGAGAGCATGGAGGAACCATCATCTCCACTAGAAGAACCGCTTCGTGAGCCTGATAAGGATGGTGTTGAGACTAGACTATTCATTCACCCATCACTGCAATTCAACTCCGATGATGTTGAAAATGTAGATGAAGTTCCATTAAATTTGGCACAAACTGACCCTCCAGCACACATGTATGAAGTTGATTATGGTGCAATGTACGGGCTAGAATTTGTGGATATGCCTCATCTCGGTAACAATGGATACTATTCATCAATAAATAAAGGTGAGTTATTTTTAGGCATGGAGTTTTCAAGCAAAGAAGAAGCAATGATGGCTATAAAAAATTACAATATCCGTGTTTCTGTTCAATCGAGAGTCGACCGCTCCACGACAGAAAAATATGTATGCTATTGTGCCTTACGCGAAAATGGATGCAATTAGATTGTTCGCGTATCGAAGAGGAAGAGGAAAAGGAAAAACAACATATGGGAACTAACAGTATACAACGATCCTCACACATGTTGTGCTGGAGGGGTTAACCACGATCATCCCAACTTGGACTCTGAAGTGATATGCCAAGCCATCATGCCCTTGGTAAAAGCAAGCTCTCATATAGTTGTTGTTGTGTTGATTTCAGCTATACAATCGTAGTATGTGTAATTTGTCTCCTATAAAAAAGCTTGGTTGGCAAAAGAAAATGACATTGTCAAACTTCATGGCGAATGGGATGTATCTTACAACGAACTACTAGGCTGGTTTAGGCTGGTGCGGGGTTGAATCCTGGGACAATTATAGACTTCGAAACCTCCTATGCATGCCATAATGAATGAGTTCTTCGCGATCGATGCCAATTCTACCGGGTTTTTTGGACTTACCCACAGTGCGTTAATGTTGTCAATTATTGCAAGCCTGTGGTCAGATCGATGAGACTTTCTTGTATGGAAAATACAAGCAAGTTTTATTATTGACAATTGTCCAATATGGCAATCACAACATTCTTCCAGTTGCTTTTGCTCTTGTTGAAGGAGAAGATATAGATTCTTGGGCTTTTTTCCTCCGAAACTTACGTGCACATGTTATCACGAGGGAAAAAATATGTGTCATTTCATATCGCGGAGTTAGGATCAAAGCAGCAATGGAGTCTTTGGGTCCAATGTGGCAACCACCCTTTGTCCAACATAGGTATTATCTCCGACACATTGCTGTGAACTACCATGGAAGGTACAAGAAGAATGATGAGCGTCAATTAATTGTGCGCATGGGTAAGTGAAACTGATGTAGTTTGTTTTCTTTCGATCATTTTAATTTTGCAAAGAAAACAAGTTAGTAAGTTATACATTTTTTGATCAGGTTACGAACTACTTCCTCAAACGTTTGAATCAATGCTTCAAGATTTATGGGCAAAAAACAAGGAATGATACGATTACATCAGCCTCATCGATAAAGAAATGTGGACGAATACATATGATGGTGGATATCGATATGGACACATGACGACCAACTTGGCTGAGGCAATCAATTCAACCTTAAAGGGTGCACGTCACTTACTTGTAGCAGCTTTGGTAAAAATTACATATTTTCGTTTGGGGGTGCTTTTTGCGAAGCTCGGGGGATAAGCTCAAACCTGGATGCAAGGCGGTCATGTCTATCACCCTAGATTAGTTGCAGATCTACAAAAACAAATTGCTGCATCAAATGAAATGTCTGTAACAAGCATCTCTAGGAATTGAAGATGTGTCGTTAAGAGTAAATCTACGGGACAGAACGTGCGACTGCGGGTTTTTTCAAGCTCTGAAGTATCCATACTCTCATGTGATAGCAGCTTGCTCGCATACACGTCAAGACTATAACTGTTTTGTTGATCCCGTATACCTACTATCTGAAGTTTTTAAGGTATACGAATTTGAGTTCCCCCTATAGGTAATGACAAAGTCCCTGATGAGGTTCAGGATTGGCTTCCGATTGTACCAAATATAACTTTATTGAGGGAGTGTGGTCGTCCAAAATCCAATCGAATTCATTATGATATGGATATTCGAGAAAGATCTAGACAAGATAGAAGATGTAACACCCTCAACCCATACCCGACCCGGATACTAGTCCAGGATGTCACATTGACTATACAAAACAATATTCTTTTAAAAAACGATAAAACATTTGAACTTATATTATTAAAATACAATAATATATATATGTTAATACAAGTTTATCAAAATACTCAGAGCATACACAACTTGACTCTTTGATTACATGCCAACATTCATTTACATAACAAAAGGACCTACTGATCAAGTTGCCTCTGATCTGATAGTTGCAGAAGTAATGTTGTCCAGCTGCTTAACATGTCTCGTCTACTTTCTTGGATCCTACGTGTGAAACACTCAAACGCTAAGCATCGACTTAGTGAGGCAATATAATAATAATAAGAAAATATCATGAGAATGCCAAAATGAAATGAAGTGCAATAAACATATGCATTTAATCTGTATAATGTTTATAACCATGTTTCCTACACATAGACTCATCACATTAACACTCATAAGTTCATATTAATCAGTTCACTAGCCCATGATACCATACTGAGAACCTAAGGTATGTGAGTACTGTGAGGTTGTGCAATATGTTGTCACCACAGCTCGTATAAATGCATCGAAGTTCCACGTAGAATTGCACCGAAATGCCGCGTAGAATTGCACCGTAGTGCCATATAAGATTGTCCCTAAGGACCACGTAGAAAATTCCTTAAGAATCATATACATATGCCAATGATCAAGTATGTGTCTCAAAAGACCTCACACATGTTCCAAAGAACACATATATATCCCGAATGACCGCATAGACCCTCTACTCTTGGCATGCCAACTATACCTATAGTTCTCATTTACACAACATGGGCTTTTCTCAAATTACATAGTATATCACATAGACATATCATTTCCTTACCTTCATCACATGACTCATATAACTTTGCATACATATTCATTTAAAACATGTTACACAATGCACATAGTATGAATTCATATCATGCTTCACAATATGAAATGAATCATGCATCAATGTATTGAATCTAGACTTATCACAAGTTGGAACTGACTATATCGCTATAATCATGTTATGCATATGCACTCACCTATATTTCTTTTCTTTTCCCTTGATCGATCCTACTGGGCAACTGTTCTGAAATTTTTTAGGCTCTGAATCTACATAAATAAAATTTTCAAACTGGTTATCAGATGCCTAAACCTTTTAATTAACTTCTAATAGCTTAAACAAATTTAAAGAATTAATGTTTCATTTTTCTTTTAGGGGGTATCGATACCCCTATGGGGGAATCGGTACCCCTATGATATTCTGTAATTTTTTCGTCAATGGGGGTATCGGTACCCCTCTGGGGGGAATCGATACCCCCATAACATTCTGGAATTTCTCGTTTGAGAGGGTATCGGTACCTATTGAATGGGTACCGATACCCCTAGCCCATAATTCATGTTTTAAGCTCGAAAATCACTTAATAATCCTCTCAACACTACATAATTCACCTCCTTTTATATCCCTAACTTGCATCCACTTACTTAAACTAATTATTATCCATTCAATACCTCTAAAACTTAGAAATCCAATTCTCCGTATAGAATTTAAGAATCTCACTCAAAATCCAACATGTTCTTAATCTAATTCTAACACTTCCTATTCCTTAATTAGCTTGATCACAAGTCAAATCCAACTCCAATTCTTATTATGAGCTCTATTCTAAAATTTCACTTTTCTACTTCCTTTCTTTAATCCTTCCTAACTCCATCATCTTTTGATTTTAAGATAACCTAAGCTTTCCTTAAGCGTAGTTATCATCTAATAATCAATAAGTAACCCTAAATTCATCAAAAATTTAATTAACAAGAAAACTTACCTTTAGATTGGCTTCACGGTGGAGAAGAAGAATGAAGAAGGAGAGAAATCTAGAACTTTGGTCTTTCTCAATGGCTTCCACGTGGGTATAAATATCATCAACTAAGATTTAATTATTTTCCTTGTCAAAAGACTCATTTGCCCCTTTAATTCCCCCTTCTTTGCTAATTGATCCTACACCAAACATTTCAATAAATTCTTTGAACCTTTCAATTTATCCAATTTAATCACTGAATTTTTAAATCTCATAATTTAACCACTAACCCGGTATGGAGGATGTTACAGAAGATGAGGGCATTGTAGAAACCCATGACACACTGGAAAAACATATCCACTTCTGCTGTCATCAAGTAACAATTGATGATGAACTGATGTAGTTGTTTATCAAATAAGAATTCATGTACTTTAATTTGCATTTACTTCAAGTTAATGTCATTCGATCTTACAATAAGTGACAAACTGAAGAAAGTTATCGAACACAATTGTTAAATTTTATCAAAACAATAACAATTTGGTATTTGAATATAATTTTAAATACAATAAACTTACAATTAGTATTAAATGGTAAATGATAAACAAATTAGAATAACTGATATTAAATGGTAATAAACAAAATTAACAAAAATATATTAACAAAAAATCCAACAAATTTAACAAAATAAATTAAAATAAATCCAACAAAATTAATGAAATAAAGTATGTATTAAATGATAAATAATAAAAAAATTACAATAAAAAAGTCCAATAAACAACTAAATACAAATATAATAAAAAAATAAAATCTATCGACGCCTGCGACGCGAATGAGTTCTGCAATGTGATGGTTGTCGGTCTCGAGGAGGATTTCTTCGTATCAGTGGTTGTGACTCATTGCTGTCATCATCATCACCACCATCGTCGTTGTCGTCGTAATCGTCGTCGTCGTCTTTAGCTGCTACATTAGGTTGATAATGAGCTGATGACGAGGAAGCACCTCCATAGAATAAGGACCCTGGAGGTGTATGACTGACAATCCCACCGGCCTGCGAAAACTGGGAAAACTCGTAAAACCCAGGCATCGCTGAGTGTGAAAACTGTACAGGAGGTGTCTGTGCTGCGGCCATGGGTGATGAGGTTGAACCCGCCAAAATGTGGGTATATGAACCCCAAGTCGGATATGCAAACATAGACCCATAATATCCTCCAGGAAGGGTCATAAAACTCTGTGACGGTTACGGCAGTCATAAAACCAGGTGAAGGTGGTGGCGGCGACATCGGGTAAGGGAACGGCGTTGGTGACATCATATATGGTTACGGTATGTAAGTCGCTGTAGATGGTGGCTGCTATGAAGGTCCTGCTGGTGCAGCTGAGGATGAACCAAAAGCACCTGCTCTCCATCCACGAGTCGGGTTGTGTCGATGAACGTCTCTGTCGACGTCGCTGAAATGTCTACCCTCGTGCATCCTCGAAAAACAGAAACAGTTTCTCGTTACTGTTGAACCACTCATAATAACCCTCAGCAACCATCAAGAGGTTAGTAAAAATGGACTCTCTACGGAGAAGGTGTCGATGTCGATCCTCCTACAGCACGACCCACTTATGATGCCTCACTAATCAATCTGTATCGGTCTTGTCGCGTCTATATGTGCTATGCAACTCGTCCATATTGCGAGGTGCTTCCGAAATTGGTTGAAAACAACCAAATTGTCAGAGCACGCAATCAGTGGAGTGCCACTCGACGATCGCATAACAGATCAAAAGGATCATCGCCATCCAAACATCTAATGGGCCCCTCAACTCAGGTGGGATCACCATCCTCATATTATCATTAGAATATAACACTCATTCAAACTAAAACAATTAAATATAATTTTTATCAAAATAATAATCTAATTATACAACTATAATCTAAAATTGATTTTTAAACATTAAAATGCATACCTGTGTGCCAGCCTTCTGATCGATTAGCACCCTAATTTTTTTCTAAATCATCAGGTAGCTTCTGATGATTTTTCCTATCAGTAGACCACCTATTCAAGAAAAATAAAATTTATTATACACTGTATAAAATGATTAATATATGAAATCAGTTTTATAATTACCTCAATAGTAGCAAAAATACGAATGGGTTCTTGACAATTGGACATAAAAAGGGCAATCGATACCATGCCCAATACTGCAGCAACAGGAGAAATCCGTCGATAGTATTTTTCTTGTAGTCAGTGGCTCGACACATCTCCCTATACAGGAAAGCCAAAACTGTCGAGCCCCAACTGAGTGATCCGGCCAGACGAAAGTCGCCAAGATGTCGCAACCACATACAGTGAACTTGGTTGCGATATTTGTCCGGCATCAGTAACCATCCTATCAGCTGCAGTATGCATGCCCGCGTATACATTTTAACTTCATCATCAGAGGGGTCCTCGCTCAACTCCCGAAAATTGACATCTAACCAATTTAACGGTATCCGACCACTGTTAAAACTTTCCGGGACACGTCCTAAATAGTCCCGGCATAAAGCAGTCCATGAACCTTGCGCCATCCTCGATATCACATCTCCATCCACCGGAAGCCCCAGGTGTATAGAAACATCCTCAAGTGTAATCGTGCACTCTCCGCACGGAAGATGGAATGTGTGGGTCTCCGGCCTCCACCGCTCCACTAAGGCAGAAATCAGGTCTGGTTCTATCTTACAGTGACCCTCATATCTACCTATGTGATCGAATCCAGCCTCTACTAAATACGACAAGACACGGCTATGTATCACTAACTTAAGATTCCTAATAAAAAGATCTAATACACGGTCCCTCTCCTAAAATTAAATAATTACAAAAAGTTAATTTTTAAACTAATAATCATGCATTAAATAAATAAAGAAATTATTACTAATAATTTAAATTATATTAAAACGTTAAAATGTTATCGTATTAGCAAAATGTCGCGATATATGATTCCATCCAAACGAAGTAGACCTCCTTCCATTTTATATCTGCAAAAAAATTAATTAAATAAAATATAAAAAAATTAAATACTTAAATAAATTAAAAACAAAATATTAAATATAATAAAATATACCTTAAACAGTTAAAATAGAATATAAGAGTATTTGAGATAAGTTGAGTGGATTTAGTGTGATGAAAGTGATTGAGAATGGGGAATTTATAGGGAGGGGGTAGGGTGTGAACGGCCGGGATTGGGGGTAATTAAACCTAAGGCGCGCCGCAGGAGCGCGCCTTTCTGACGCGTGTTAGCATTAAAGGTAAAGCGCGGCCCCTGCCCCTGCTATACCTCAAGTGGCGTCAGATCAACGTAAGGCGCGATGCATGGGGCACACCTTACCCCACGTGGCGCCATATTAACATAAAATACGCTGCAAAGATGTGTCTTACTACAAAGAGTATTAAATAAAAAATAATAGTCTGAAGGTGCCGGACAAGGAATATTATTATAGAGCATATGTGATATTTCATTATTTCGGAAAAAACGCCGCTAGAAGAGAAGACTTTTCAATGCAGTCTAATGTGAGATAATATTAATAAAAAAAATGTGAGAGAATATAATTAATTAAAGTATCAAATATGAGGTCAGTGCGTGCGTTAGTTGGGTAATATATATACATAACAGTAAGTTAAGTGAACAACACTAAACGTTAAGAAAATCAAACAAGTAGAAATATAATATACTTTAAGATTCAGTCTGAAAATTTGTGACAGAAATTCAAACTATAATTCATTAAAATACAATCTAATGAAAAAGGATCCGAATTTAGAAGGAAAAAAAATTGGGTCATAGAATTTAAAATAAAATATTCCTTAATCATGCCAAAAAAATAGATATAACCCGCATATAATCAAATAATATTTGAAATACAACCTTAAATGTAGATGTTATTGTATTTATTTTCGATAAATTTTAACTTAAATATAAGTGCTAAAATCTGATCTATTGGATTATATATATAATCACATAATATTGTGAAATGTCTATAATTTTTTAACTAAACACTTGGATTATTTTTTAAAATATTATTTGAACTTAATTTATAATCCAAGGAATTTACATCTAAAACGATTTGATATCAAGGACATTTAAACCTAAAAATGATTATTTGAATTTTAATACAAACTCGAAAGCTAAGACTACTCGAATAAAAAGGTGAAAGTAATTTTAAATTATTAAATTACATCAAATTATATGAAAATAATTTAAATCTTAACTTCAACGTTATCAAACAATTAGACGATTAAAGTCGGATAGAGAGAGAATATATAATTCCATAGTAGGTATCAATGATGTAAGTTGCGGAATTGATCTTTTAACAAATCAAATTGGATGATTAAATTGTCAAATATTCCACTTTTTATTATTTTAATTTCCCCGTGTTATTCAAAATTGGATTTCTTATTATATTCTAATCTCACTACAAAAATTGACCTAGCCGTCTTTGACTAGAAATCCATTTATGATAATGTATCGAGTTACTCAAGGGATGAATTATTTATTCCATTTGATTTATTCAATTTGAAGAATATAAGCTTTGAATAATATATTTTCTGATTCTATTTTTATAATTGGATTACATCATATTAAATTGTCATTTGTTATCTATTTTATTAAATTCATCTTCACATTTCATGACTTCCAACTTTTTTTTGTTTAGTTAAAATCTTATAAAAGTATCTCCAGAAAAATAATATCAAACGTCTAACATTCATTGGAAAGTCATCATCTATTGACATAATTTATGATAATTCCACATGATTTATTAGAATTAAATTTATTGTCAATCGATAATATTTACATATTGTGTCAGCTTTCGAATAACTATCATAATTATACACATGATGTCAACACTAAGAATCATTATAAAAAAATTCAATTAAGATCGAGGGACGGGGGAGGAGGGTTGGAACCTCTTTCCTCGTCCATACTTTTTTAACTCCTTATAGAGACATGAGACACTAACATCGGACAACGGTTGTTCCACCATTAATTATGATTCTCCGTCTAAGTGAAAAGGGATGAACCATCGTAATCATCATAACCCATTTATTTTTATCAACTATATCAAAATATTTTTATTTAATTTTAATTACAGATATACAAATATCAATATGAAGGCATTTATTAATATTTCATTATTTCAAACAATAATTCAAACTGCTAAATTAGCGTAGTATATCATACTTAATTAATGAATTGAAAAGATATACTTAAATCGCGACATCATGTATGAATAAATTTAGGGTAAACTACGTTTTTAGTATCTAAACTATTAATTTTTGTCCGTTTTAGTACCTAAACTTTCATATTTTTTTCAAAATCATATTTAATGTTTAGTTGTTATTTCATTTTAGTACCTCAAAGTTAAAAACTTAACGGACATGCTGACATGACATAACACTGGTGGACGAATGACCAATCTAATCAGATCGAAAGTCCAAATACATCGGACAATGGAGATCGAATGATGAATAAATCAAAGAGCTCATTTTTTTTTATTTGGGGAGACTGAGGCATTTTCTGGTGAAACAAAGTTCGAAATCGCGTTCTTGGGGTCGAAAAGGTGCAAGTTGAAAAGTTTAAGCTTCATCGGCCGACTGATGCGACAACCAACTACTCTAGACGCGGTGGCTGACAGGCTCGTCCATTAAATTTTTAACGACGAGTACTAAAATGAAACAAAAACTAAACATTAAGTATAATTTTAAAAAAAAATAAACATTTAAATATTAAAATAAATCGAAACTGATAGTTTACTTATAAATTGAATATGAACAGAGACAGTTCACTTGTTATTTTCCCCCTCTTTTTATACTATTTTTCTTGTTTGACTTCAATTTCGATCTTCAAATATTTAAATATTGGTCAATAATTTATACGATTATATATGTTATATCCTTCTTATGTATACTCTAAAATATACTTTGGAGAGGTTAGTTAGTACTCATATTAAAATTTGAATTTTTTTAGATAATTATTTATTTTATTGATTGTGTCCATCCTAAAATTTTATTTATTCACAACCTATATAAAAAATTTATTATTAATATATATTTATCCACCCTTAAAAATAATTTTAGATCTCACACTGTGTATACGCAAATCTATTATAAACCCAACCAGTAATACCACAACTACCGTAGCATCCAACATACTTAATACTAACAATATTATTATTAAAAGGATAAACTACATGGAAGACCACTAAACAATGGTCAAAAATCAATTTGACCAGCAAAGTTTCAATTGAATCAATCAGACCACCCAACTATTTAAATGTTTCAATCAAACCACTAGATGTTAATTTTTAACGGAGGTGGTGACGTGGCCATTAAAATATTTTGGTATAATTCACAATTGATCCCTATAACTTATATATTCTTTTAATTTGATTCTAATTTTAATAAATTAAAATAAATTTAACCATCAAATCAGGAGGTGTCACGTGTCATCGGTGACACTTGTCATGACATGTGTCTTTACTCGATTGGATGAAAATTTATTTTAATTTATTTTTAATGTAATAGATTTATTTTCCACCAATCAGAGGGTCACCTACGTGTCACCCTGTGACTGAAAGAGAATAAATCCGCACAAAAGGTGGGTAAGAGGAATTGAACCCAGGATGCTTGATTGAAATATTAGAAATCAAACCATTGAACTAAGACAACCATTTAGTTTTTTGGACAACAAATAATATATATATTATATTTTAATATATAAATGTTTTACTCAAAATTAAAGAATATTTATATATCTTAAAATTTAAAATTATCTTTTATTTTTGTTTTAACTTATTAAATATATTTTATTTTTTCTTAACTTATTATATATTTTTATTTTTATTTTAATGTAAAAATATAAATTGTGTTCTTTGGTTGTACTATTTTTTTTTGGGTAATAATATTTAAAATTATCTCAAAAAAGTATTAGGTGGAGTGGTTAAGCAATTTGGAATTTCTGGGGGGTAAACTTAGGTTCAAAATACTACTCAAACCCCACAAACAACTATTATATTTTCAAAAAAAATCCTATCAATTAAGAATTAACACATGCTATCATATTATGATAATAATTTTTATTAACATAAATTAACCATGACCGTTAATCGAAATGGAATGAACTTTAACATTGATGATTAAAATAAATAAATAAAAGTTAAAATTTAATAACTAAAATGACATATTCTGAAAGTAGTGGGCAATTTTCCCAATAAATCACTGGTGATCGATATATTTATCGATTTAACACCGGTCAGATTACATTTCCCGATCTAACACCCGTAGCAGTAAAGTGCGCCTTCTGAACCGCGTTATATGCTGATTTGGTGCCACGTGAGTATAGCGCGCCCCCTGCCCCACGATATACGGTGATTTGGCGCAACGTGGGTATAGCGTGCCCCCTGATCCGCGCTATACATGTGTATCTAACACGTGGGGTATAGCGCGGTGCAGGGGGAACACTATACCCCTAAATACCCGACCCCTCACATCCCAATCCTCCCTATAAATACCCCTATCCTCAATCACTTTTATCACACCAAATTCTCTAAATTTCTCTCAAATACCCTCTCTTTTTAAGGTATATTTTATAATATTTTTACTATTATATATTTACTTTATTTAATATTTACTTTATTTAATATTTTACTAATATAATTCTTTTGCAGATATATAATGGAAGGCAATCTACTTTGCTCAGATGGAAATCATATATCTCTACACTTTGCTGATACGGTAACATTTTAACGTTTTAATTTAATTTAAATTATTAGTAATATTTAGTTGATTTATTTAATGCATGATTTAGATTAAGAATTAAATATCTCGACATTTTGCTGATACAGTAACATTTTAACGTTTTAATTTAATTTAAATTATTAGTAATAATTAGTTGATTTATTTAATGCATTATTTATTTAAGCTCATAGTGTGAGCTTAAAGATTGACTCCGAACAACACACACTTGAACAAAATGTGCATACATCTCAATAGCGGCGTCTGAATAATTACTTTGAGCTTCAACCGTCATTTGAACATCATCATTGTTCGAAAGTTCGAACGTTGTATAAGTTAATGGCAACAATGATGTTGGAAATCTGTACTGCAACGACGACATTCTTCTATTACTTCCAACATGAATCTTCCTCGAAATCTTCATTATCAGCTCCTCAAGAGTTTGTTTCTTGAATGATATTTTAACACGCTCATTTGATACGAAAACAACGTCGGTTTCAGCTTCTCGAATTTCACCACCATAATAACAATAGCTGAAAGTCGCTCCATTCTTTGAGTTTAAAAGCATGGTTTTCAGAACTGAACCGGTTAGCGAACCAGTCATGCTACCGGTTCACTGGTTCAATCGGTCGAACCGGTCGGAAGAACCGGACGACGTCATAATTATTTAAAAATTAAAAAAATACCAAAAATATTTAATAAAAATAATTTTTTATATCACAAGTCATTTCAAACAAGTCATACATATATAAGTTAAAATCATAAAATCAAGTGAACAAATGATTCAATTACTACAACATATTTAAGGTAACATATTAAATAAATATAATATTATATAATTAAAAAAATTTGGGGTTAAAAAAATCATAACAAAATGATATTGTTTGGTTTAATTTTTTTTTAAAAAACAATCTCACATGACTAAGAAACATAGAAGAGCATCCAAAAATTTAAAGAGTACAAAACAATATCACATTGCTAAGAAACATAGAAGCGCATCACAATTAACTTCTATAAATAATAGAGGTAATTTGGCATTCAAAATCATGAAGCCTTTTGGTGAGCATTGAGTGAACTATTCTTTCACTTCAATCAAGCTCGAATTTTAGGATCAATCGAGCTTCTAATTTTTTTTGAGTTCAAGCCTTTTTGAGTTCAAGTTTCAATATTATATTTCGAGTTTGAGTTGAATTTGATAATTTTTAGCTTATGAGTTTAAGTTGAGTTGAGCTTACTTTTAAAGTTTTCAAGTTTGAGTTGAGCTCAGCAATACTCGAGTTCGACTTGGCTCGTTTAACAAACGACATTGTTTGGTTTAATTTTTTTTTTAAACAAAAATCCCGGTTTTTTCCGGTTTTCAGCCGGTCCGGTTCGAACGGTTCAGCGGTTCTGGCCGGTTCACTAATAGCGGTTCAACCGGTTTATATTGAACCGGACTAAGCAACGGTTTCCGGTTGAACCGGTTGAACCGGCCGGTCCGGTCCGATTTTCAAAACAGAGTTTAAAAGTGCGGCAATATTATGTCTGAAAAAAATAACTTAAACAAACATGATTAAATAAATTATATATAAACGAAAATATAACACAAAATTTTTTTTATACATCAACGTAAATAATTTAAATAATATAATTTTATTTATTACCTGCACCGCAAAACTATTCGACGTATGTTCCCACTTTTCATTTTACATATAAAAAATAATTGAAAATAATTAATATTATTTTTCAAATAATGATAATAAACATAATATAATTAAAAATTATAACAAAATTACCTTATAACGAAAAATCGCATGAACTTCTAATCAATATGAGAAGATTGTCAGAATTATTACTCGTTAACGGAATTGTTGTATTAATTTATAAGAGAGGAGAGATGCAAGAGATGTGAGGAGAGATGCGGTATTTATAAACATATAAGGCGCGATACTTGCACCGCGTTATATGTAATTATTATAGCGTGGATCAGGGACCGCGTTAAATATAATTTTGGTACGGCGTATAGTGCGGCCCTTGATCCGCGCTATACCCCTACATGGCGTATAGCGCGGAGCAAGGACAAGGGCCGCGCTATACCCCACGTGTAACTCAGTTAGCGTATAGCGCGATACAGGGGGCGCGCTATACTCTACGTGACGTTAAATCAATATATAGCGCGGTTCAAAAAGTACGCTTTACTGCTACGGATATTAGATCGAGAAATATAATCTGACCGATGTTACATCAATAAATATTCAACTTTTCCTCGGCTTCTCCCAACTTTTTACCGATCAAATGTACTTTTACTTTTTTAATGTCTATCTTTTTCTTTTCTTTTCTTCTGGGTACATCAGTGTTTATTTTTAATCATTTCTTACCTCCTAATAAAAGGAAATTAAAACTCACGGAAATCTATGGCATTGCTGCATTCTATTAATTAATTAATGTTCAATCATTTTGCAAATTTAAGATAATATCGTTCGTCCTTGGTCTTTGAGCGATAATTGATTTTTCTATTAATTAATTAATGTTCAATCATTCTGTAAATTTAAGATAATATTGTTCGTCCTCCATCTTTGAGCGATAAATGATTTTTTTTACTAATATGAGAGAATTAAAATGAAACATTTATTTAAAAAATTAATTATTAATAATACTTATATCTTATAGATGCATCTACTCAAATATAAATCTTTGCTCTTCATAAATTCAGATTCAATTCAGCCTTTCCTCTTCACTTTCCTTGTCTGATCGTTCCGACGGTTTTTCAGATTGTGCGACGAATGGAAAAGTCGGTTCACTGAGTGTAAGCTGTTTTTGTTTTTAGGACCAGTTTTTTTTTTTTTTAAACGTTTTAATTGCTTTGTTTAAGTTTTGTTGCTTTCAAGACTTTGTGAGTGCCCATTTGGCACGTGATTTCCTTATATAATAAAACTCCCAACCCACGTTTCGTGCTAAAAAAAATTTAAGTGTCGTTTAGTTCGTTGGAATGTTTCTGACGGAATTAGAATCTGTGAAGGAATTAAAATCTGTAAGAATTGGAATCTGAATCTGATACATGTTTGGTTGGCGGGAAATTGAATTGGAATCCAATTCCATATTCTGTTTGGTTCGCAGACATGTCAGATGAATTTGATTTTAGTAATGTAAAATGACAGAATTGCCCTTCTTATTTTTTTTTATTAATTTTAGTTTGTTTTATAACTTACATGTAGCAATATATTATAAAATTTTAAAAAATATTAAAATTTTATTTTATTGATTAATTATTCATTTCAATAAATTATAAAAATCATACTAATAAACATCATAATTTAAAATCATCTCAATTATGGATGGCCATGGGTCGGGTTTTTGGTCCACCCGACCCGACCCGAGAACAATGGAACCTCCACCCGAGACTCGACCCGACCAAAATAAAGTTTCACCCGACCTGACCCGAAATAATAAAAAAAAATTATTCAATAAAAACAGTGTCTTAATTGAAAAAAAATATATATATAGGGGTATTATTGTAATTATTCTTAAATCATTAAGGTAAAATTATATATTTTTTTCGGGTCGGGTATTTTTCACCATAAACTCGAACCCGACCCGAGTATCACACTTAAAAAACCCGACCCAAACCCGAAATCTTTTTAAAAAAACCGACCCGATCCCGAAATTTTTAAAAAAAAATACGACCCGAATACCAAAAAATTGATGAGGGTAATATGGTCAAATTTCACATTCCTTCCTCCAAAAGATTTCAATATCATCATGTTATGGATGTAATTTACTTTCCTTGATGAAATTATATTCTAATTCTCCTTTTGAAAACTTGAACTAAACATAGGAAAGTAGTTGAATTGGATTCCAATTCTCCCTAACTCCAAAGAATTCCAGCGAACCAAACGTTATCTTAATAAATTGGAGTGCTAAATGATTTTAGCATGATAATCCACAGATAAAAACGTAATTAGTAAGATATAGACATTATTGTCACGCTCAAGGGGTAAATGATTTTAGCCCTGGAAGATTGATTTGATGTTAATTAGGGTCAAACAGACAAAATTGTTCTTTCAATCTCTGCACATGGCTGTATGCTTTGACGAAGAAGAAAAATATCATCACATGATAATTCTCTCGCCTCAAAAAAGTTAACCAGGGTTGCATCTCACTGACAGTGCCAAGTGCGAAGATATACTGCACTGGACATAGCAATTTCTCTATCACGTGGGCCACTGTTTATTCCATGACCCTTTCTCCTTCTATCTTTCTCTTCTCCTCATTTACCTAAACTAGCCTCTCCATTCTGTCTCTTATTACTTTCCAGTTCTCCTCCTAGACGAAAAGGCCACAAAAAACACAGTGATTTGTTCTGGTGCACACAATTTATGTGGATATCAGCAGTATGAGGCCATTTTGCTCTTGTGTGCTGGTATTGGCGATTGTCGTCGTGTTGCAGATTTGGGTGTTCTGCGATTGCCAAGCGGGGGCAATAAGGGTTTTTCTAGGAAAAGGGATGGAAGATGAGAACAAGGGCCAAAGGGACTTGTTACAAAAGTACTACTTCAATGGGACATCTTTTAGTTTCAACGGAACCAGTAAAGGATTTGAACAAGGCAAACGAAGAATTCCCAGTTGCCCCGACCCTCTACACAACTAGCAGAGTGGAACTTGTTAGATAGTATCCAAAATACCCTGTTTTCCCTCATCATCTTCATGCTAGTTTTTTGTTATTCCAGGGGGAAAACGAGGGTATTTTGGTATTTTAAAACTTCATTTTCGATTTAGGATCAGGAGCTGAAGCGTATAGAATAGACAGTCTCAGTTAATGTATAGTTATAATTTATGTATGTTCTTCTGTTTGGATCCATTAAATGAAATATGAAAGCTTGATTCAATCTGGGATTGCTGCGGTTTTTGTCCAGGAAGAAAAAACAGTAAAAGAAGATTCATAAAGCAGGGGTGGTGGATGTCCTCTTCTGATGGCAACAACACAAAGATTTTACCTTTACGATATCTTTTCGTTACTGTAGAAATATTGAGATTGATTCAATTGCAGTGTCCAAGTAGAGTATCTGGTACTGCTTCCTCAACTTTTCAGACAAAATAGAAAACATCAAAAGTAATGATTTCTCAAGTCCGTACTACTTCCAAAAGATTTACCTAAT
The DNA here is from genome assembly GCF_006381635.1 of Hibiscus syriacus. Lineage (NCBI taxonomy): Eukaryota > Viridiplantae > Streptophyta > Magnoliopsida > Malvales > Malvaceae > Hibiscus > Hibiscus syriacus. Next base: position 5,754,193 of record NW_024062795.1, read on the forward strand.
CTTACTTTAAATGGCTTGAAATAGAGTAAACCCTTTTTGGTTACCAACACTTTCTACCAGTCAACTTTGGGGCCATAGGAACAGTCCTGTAAGGTTTGATCCAACATAATTTCCCATGAAAATAAAATTTTTAAATTTTTAATTTTTTAGTTGTTTACAATTGGTGTTTTTCCCGATATATCACCCTTTGACTTTATATTTTCCTGTCATGCACCATTCAGATTATTTTTTCTGATCTAACACCTTTTGCAATAAGGCGCGCCCCCTGCAGTGCATTTTATGCTGAGTTGACACCACGTGGGGTATAGCGCGGCCCCTGGGCGCGTTTTACTCCACATAGGGCTATAGCATGGTGCAGGGATCGCGTCTTGCATAATTTATCCGAACTTCTCGGCTTTAAAGCATCATCTATTGGCCATAAATAGCCCTCTCCCCGTAAACTCTCTCACCAACAATCATTTCAACCAGTAAATAACACCCGACAATTCTCTTATATTTGATTCAGAAGTTCGTTCGATTTTTCGTTATAAAGTAATTTTGTTATATTATTTTTTTATAATTATATATAATTATTTGAAAAAATATTAAACTAATTGTTTCAATTAATTTCTCATGTGATAGCAGCTTGCTCGCATACACGTCAAGACTATAATTGTTTTGTGGATCCCATATACTTAATATCTGAAGTTTTTAAGGTATATGAATTTGAGTTTCCCCTATAGGTAATGACAAAGACCCTGATGAGGTTCAGGATTGACTTCCGATTGTATCAAATCCAACTTTATTGAGGGAGCGTAGTTGTCCAAAATCCAATCGAATTCATTGTGATATAGATATTCAAGAAAGATTTAGACAAGATAGAAGATGTGAGCATTGTAGAAACCCATGATACACTAGAAAAACATGTCCACTTCTGCTGTCATCAAGTAACAATTGATGAGGAACTGATGTAGTTGTTTATCAAATAAGAATTCTTGTACTTTAATTTGCATTTACTTCAAGTTAATGTCATTCGATCTTACAATAAGTGACAAACTGAAGAAAGTTATCGAACACAATTATTAAATTTTATCATAACAATAACAATTTGGTATTTGAATATAATTTTAAATACAACAAACTTACAATAAGTATTAAATTGTAAATGGTAAACAAATTACAATAACTGAAATTAAATGGTAATAAACAAAATTAACCAAAATACATTAACAAAAAGTCCAACAAATTCAACAAAATAAATTAAAATAAATCCAACCAAATTAATTAAATAAAGTAAGTATTAAATGTTAAATAATAATAAAAATTACAATAAAAAATCCAATAAATAACTAAATACAAATATAATAAAAAAACAAAATCTATTGATGCCTGCGACGCGAACGTGTTCCGCAGGGCGGTGGCTGTCGGTCTCGAGGAGGATTTCTTCGTATAAGTGGTTGTGACTCCTCGCTGTCATCATCATCACCATCGTCGTCGTCGTCATCGTCGTGAGCAGCTACATTAGGTTGATGAGGAGCTGATGACGATGAAGCACCTTCATAGAATAAGGACCCTGGAGGCGTATGATTGAATATCCCACCAGCCTGCGAAAACTGGGAAAACTCATAAAACCCAGACATATCTGAGTATGAAAACTGTACAGGAGGTGTCTGTACTACGGCCATGAGTGATGAGGCTGAACCCGCCAAAATGTGGGCATATGAACCCCAAGTCGGATATGCAAACATAGATCCATAATATCCTCCAGGAGGGGTCATAAATTTATGTGACGGTGGCAACGACGACATCAGGTGAGGCATCACATATGGTTGCGGAAGATAAGTCGCTGTAGACGGTGGCTGCTGTGAAGGTCCTGTTGGTGCATTTGAGGATAAACCGGAAGCACCTGCTCTCCGTCCACGAGTCGGGGACGATGGTACTGTATCGGTGAACGTCTCTGTCGACGTCATTTGAAAGGTCCGCTCTCGTGTATCCTCAGAAAGCAGAAACGGTTTCCCGTAATAACTGTCAGCAACCATCAAAAGTCAGTAAAAATTGGCTCTCTATAGGGAAAGTGCCGATGTCGATCCTCCCACAACATGACCCCCTCGTGATGCCTCACCAGCCAATCTGTATCGGTCTTGTCGCGTCTATCTATGCTATGCAACTCGTCTATATTGCGAGGTGCTTCCGGAATTGGTTGAAAACAACCAAATTGCCGGAGTACGCGATCAGTGGAGTGCCACTCGACGATCGCATAACAGATCAAATGGACCATCGCCATCCAAACATCTAATGGTCCCCTCAACTCATGTAGGATCACCATCCTCACATCATCTTTAGAATATGACACTCATTCAAACTAAAACAAATATATATAATTTTTATCAAAATAATAATCTAATTATACAACTATAATCTAAAATCGATTTTTAAACATTAAAAGGCATACCTATGTGCCAGCCTTCTGATCGATTAGCACCCTAATGTTTTCTAAATCATCAGATAGCTCCTGATGATTTTTCCTATCAGTAGACCATATATTCAAGGAAAAAAATTATTATACACTGTATAAAATGATTAATATACGAAATCAATTTTATAATTACCTCAAGAGTAGCGGAAATACGAATGAGTTCTTGACAACGAGACATAAAAAGGGAAATCGATACCATACCCAAGACTGCAGCAGCAGGAGACATCTGCCGATAGCATTTTTCCTGTAGTCAGTGGCTCGACACATCTCCCTGTACAGGAAAGCCAAAACTGCCGAGCCCCAACTAAGTGATCCGACTAGACGAAAGTCGCCAAAATGTCGCAACCACATACAGTAAACTTAGTTGCGCGATTTGTCCGACATCAGCAACCCTCCTATCAGCTGCAGTATGCATGCCCGTGCATACATTTTAACTTCATCATCAGAGGCGTCCTTCCATCCAAGCGAAGTAGATCTCCTTCCATTTTATATATACAAAAAAATTAATTAAATGAAATATTAAAACATTTAAATACTTAAATAAATTAAAAACAAAATATTAAATATAATAAAATATACCTTAAATAGTTAAAATAGAATATAAGAGTTTTTTGAGAGAAGTTGAGAGGATTTGGTGTGATGAAATTGATTGTAAATGGGGGCATTTATAAGTAGGGGTGGGGTGTGAACGACCGGGGGTAGGTGGGTAATTAAACCTGCGGCGCGCTTTATTGACGCGTGTCAGATTTAAAGGTAAAGCGCGACCCCTGCCCCGCGCTATACCCCACGTGGCGCCAACTCAACATTAAGCGCGCTGCAGAGGACGTGCCTTACTGCAAAAGGTGTTAGATCTTGAAAAATAGTCTGAATGGTGCCTGACAGGGAAATATAAAGTCAAAGGGTGATATATCGGGAAAAACGCTTTACAATTTGAAATGGGCATAATGAACCGTTATGCTCGTTTGTTTAACTGATCATTTTATTTTTTGTTTTTTTTATTTGTGGAGTATTTTACCTTTTAATGTTTCAATTTTTAATTATTTTATATTTTATTTAATTTACCCTCCAATGTTTTAATTTTGATCATTTTATATTTTATTTATTTTACTCTCTAACGTTTTAATTTTTGATCAAAATATATCATGTTGGATGAAAACCTTTAATTTATTAACGGTCAACACATATTGTTGATGTGTCATTTTATGTGTTCAATTGTTAATGTGACACTTACCACATCATCATTTTGGGTAACATGCATGCCACATCAGCAATTGAACACATATAAAAATATCACATCAACAACATGTGTGACAGTTAGCCAACTAGTAATTTTCATCCAACAAGATATGTTTTGATCAAAAATTGAAATGTTGGAGAATAAAATACTTCAAAAATAAATAAAAAAAGAAGTAAAATGATCAGTTAAGCAAACGTTAAGGGATAATTATGTTCATTATACCATTTGAAATATACATTATTATCGAACACATGGTAAATGAAAAGTTAAGGCCTTCGTTTGTTATCTCGTTAATTCCTGTTGCACCAATTTGAAATGTCACTATTCAACATATAAGCCTGTAAAGTTAGAGCTTGTAAGCAGTAAATGGAAAAGGGTATTTGATTCGTCTATATCCTTGAAGTTGTGGGGTGGCAATATATATAAGAAAGCAATCATGTTCATCCAGTTAAAAGGGGAAAAGAGCTGTGACCTATGGGTAATGTAAGACCGAAGTTGGAACGTAGTAGTTTGTATATTAGTATCGTTTGGAAACATAGGCGATGTTCCAGTTAAAAGTGGGTGAAGACAGATGAAAAGGGGGAGAGAAATTTTGAAAGTGGGTATTTTGGATGTTCTTCCATTTTTTGTATTTACTGATGTTTTAACAAACAGGATGAAATGGGAGGTCTCCTAGTCTGCTAAATTCTGGGTGCTTTATTAAGCATGGAAACCGATGAGCCAGAAGGCCAAAGAAATTGAAAAAGCTGCTACTCATTGCCTAGCTCTACACTATAGTGGTTTGTTTGCTAGTGTTTGGATTTCGTATCAATTTCACTCTCTTATTATTTATATCACGTGCATTGTGCAAATACTTGAACATCGGATTTTTTCAATTCCTAACACACAATAGTCATTTATTCATCTCTTATTTTTACAAGATATTCTTTCCTGTTCTTTTAATGTTTTTTAATCGAGATATTTTAGTTAACATAATAAATGTTTTTCAAGTCAAATTCTTATTTTCCAAGAAGAACGATACCAATTTATATGTAAATTTGTTACTTCAATTTTTATTTTGAAGGGTTTAATAGGATGGGATATTATATCCTTTAAATAAGATTAATCGTTTAAATTTCAACGTTGTGAATAGAACAAACTAAATTAAAAAGATTACTTTAATAAACCTTTATATTACTTGATTTAGATTGAACGATGAATAAATATAATATTAATATTTTAATGTTTATCCTGAACGGGCCAGCAATAATTGAGAAGAGAAGAATTATAATACGCCCAAATGCATCACATGTTTTTGCTTCAACCGTGGTGTGTGTTTGCCGTGGGGGTTACATATGCCTTGCGACGGCCAAACCATTTCTGGTAGCTAAAGGCGCAGGGCTCAGAACGTAGGACCCGAAATGGATTTGAACATTCATGGGGGGCTCCGACAAGCCCTTCATTATTCAACCAACACTTCCATTTCCCCCTACTTGCCTTTCTTCGCAAACTATAACTAAATTCCCATCTATTTCATTACTTGTCTACTATGCCCATTTCAAGCACTCTCTGCCTGCTCAATTTGGTCACAAAGACAAGAATTACCATGACAAGTATAGTTCAAATTATTGTAAATGAAATATATTTTAAAATAATTTTATGATTTTAAAAATAATTTAATTCAATTTTTTACTTAAAATGATCCTTAATTTTAATCAAAGAATCTCGTAATTTTACTGTTTCAAATAAATATTATAATGTAGTCAAATACCATATATGACAACTCTCGTACGTATCTTCTCTACATTATAAATGTAGATACTCGATTTGTCCGGGGCTAAGTCGGAGAAGACTTGAAGTGATGACAGACTTAAAGAAAGCCCAACTAGGTTGAGGCCCAATTTAAGTCCAATGGTCCTCAGCAGAGTGAATTCTAGTCCACTTGAAACCTGGAAAGTAAAATGGTTATAGGAAGTTAATAAATGTGAGAAGGGAGTTAACAAAGGATGGATCAATTATTGGTAGTGGAGGAGCGTGAAACTTGGGCAATTAAAAACTGTAAAGAGTCAGTTTTTTGAGGGGTAATTAATCGCTGAAATTTATCAACTAAAGCAGGGAGAACACAACGGGGAGGAGGGGATTGAACCGAGAGAGTCAGAGGATATTTTGGACACCAGAAGCTAAGAGAGCAGTAATTAGGGACTACCAGCCGAAAACCCTATTGATCATCAACAATTCCACATTGTAAAAGAATACAAAGAGAGACAACAGTGTAATCTCATAATTCAAAACCAGTGAAAGTAATAAAATACGAGGAATTCCGAGGTATTCTTCTTGGGTGTTATTTATTGTTTATATATATATATATATATATATATCTATATATATATATATAATATATATATATATATGTGTTTTCTTTCTGTGTGTGTACATGTTATTTTGCGATCAGAGGAAATTAAGCAAGGATTAAGTAACACCCTTTAAAAAAAAAACAGAATCCATGTGAAGTAGTGCGAGCATGAAAAGTTTCCAAAATTTCTTCATTTTCTTTCGAACCACAAACAGTTTTCTTTGAAACCAAAGCAATGATAGAGAATATGAGTTAGTTTATATACCTTACTCGGTCTCATTTTTACTCGCATCGGAGATACCTTAGGTCAGTTAGTTGGGCGCCGACGAGTAGCAGTTTTCGTGGGTCCACCATTCGTAAGAGTAGAAGTGAAGTCCTGAGAATTTTAAAAATAGAATAAAAGGTTTTAGGTTCGGTTTCCTGGGTTTAAGTTCAAGGCCGAGGTGTTGAGGTTCTTCGTAATTGCAGGGTAATATTAGAGTTAAGTTTTCATTTGGAATTTTCTTTTATGCGTAAAAAAATAAATAAAAGAAACTTAGGAGTTAGAGTAATTTCCTTACCTTGGTTATTTGAGTCCATTGCCGGAGAAATAGAGAGTCACCGTTAAGGGTGGTCATCGGAATGGTTTACTCGATCATGAATGTTAGGGGAGTGCCAAGGTCCTCGGTTAAGAGTGGGTTTCTTTTGGGACGAAAAAAAAGATCACCAACAATCAAGAAATTAGCCATCAGTAGTAACGAGAGAACCCGAGAGTTGACCATTATCAACCAGAAACCATAAAACAAGAAAAAAAAAAGAAAATCCTTACATTTCCCATCAATAGGAGTTAGCTCTGGCCACCCGAAGTCGGAACCGCCTATAATCGCTCAAGGTATTCTCTTTTGGCCTTTGATATTTGTTTGTTTTAGGGATTTAGGGAGTCTCGGTGGAGTTTGGGTTTGGGTTTGTGAGGCTTCGGTTCGGTAACAAGGGGTAGAGCGAGGTCGTGAGGTATTGGTTCCTCAACGGAGCTTTCAAGGGTGAATCCGCGGTGGTCGAGGGTTCAACAGTGAAGGTTGGGGGTCGTTTTGACCTTTGGGTTATGGTTTCTTGCTGTGAGAGATTTGAAGCTTAAGGGTTCAAGGTGTTTTACGGGGTGGACTCGAGCTTGTGTGGATCCTTATCGGAGCCTTGGGTGGCAGCCATGGTGGCCACAGCCTCGTTTGGGTCGCTTTGAGAGAGAATGAGAGGAGCTTTGAGAGAACGGCGGGGGGGAGAGTTTATCAAAGTGAGGCTAAGTTTAGAATGAAAATTAGGTTAAAACTAAACCTAAGGTTCCTAATAAATTCAGTCTCCTAAACGGCATCGTTTAGGACCTACGCCTAGGAGAGGGTTAACCACGCAGACGTCCCCTGCAGTTCTCATATGTTTCGTTTTAACTCCTGCTTCAATGTTGTGTAATTTTCGAATTGGGTTCTCAATTTTTATGTTTGTTACATTTTAGTATGGGTTAGGTTATTTTAAATTTCCCACAACTTCATGTATCCGGCTCTTAAATTTCATAATGTTTGTTTTAGTCCATTTCGGTGGTTAATATACATTTTGTGTTACTTATATTTCTGGTATGTTTGTTCGATTTCTTTTATTTTAGTCCTGAGTATTGTTGTAGCTGATTTTTCGTTGCTTTAAACGTTTAACCTTGAATGTTTCGCGTGTTACATGTCAGTCCTGAGTTGATGTTATGTTTTATTTTCCAATGTAAATTGTAATTTTGGTTATTTGACAATTTAGTCATTTAGCATGCTTGTTGAGTTTAATGGTTAATTTCTATTTTGTATGCTTAGTTCTAGTTTTCTGTTATTTTGGTCCCCCATGTCAGTATTGAATATGAGATTGTTGTTATTAATAGTAGGTTTTTTTATAGCGATTTATATTATTTTAGTGTATGTGCATATTTTATTTTAGACTTAGACGTTTATTCGAATGTGTGACATTATCTAATTATTATTATTATTTTTATTTTATTTATTTATTTATTTATTTTTGCATGATATCCTCAGGTGCATAACTCGACATTATTACATAATTTAACTAAGGGTAATATCCTTTTAATTTAAAATTGTTGAAGTGGGCAGTCATAACTGATTTGAGGTCCGCTTTTAATGATTTTAAAATAAAAGTGTATCCCGAAAGTGAAACAAAAAAAATTGATTCGTCGCCTAAAATTTGGGAATGAGAGAAAAAGAAATGTTCGTTTATTTAAATATATCGAGAAAAAGTTGTTATATCGTTAAGATCTGGTCTCGATATTTGTAAATAATCGAACATTCTTTATCTTTCTAAAATGACTTGGTAATTTTAATTTAATTCGTTTGAGTGTTCTTAAATGTTTTAAATTTACATTTTTGTTTTATGGGATCAAAACTCAAATTAAGTTCGAATTTGTAAAGTTCATTGCAAACACGTTAATTAATTGACTAGGTACCGATTTAGGGCGTTGTGGGGGTACTAATCCTTCCCCACACATAACCGACTCCCGAACTCGGATTTTGATAACGCATACCTCAATTTGTTGTTTTAATTAAAATTAATTTTTATTTAAAATGATAAAGCATTTTTGGGTGCCCAATCACACCCTAATCAAAGATTGGTGGCGACTCTTTGAACCGTATTTTTCGATCGTAAAGGAAATCCAAAAATTTTCGAAACGAGATGTCTTTTAAATCGCATTTGTTTTTAAATTAAAAAGAGATAATTAAGAATTAATGTGGTTTTTAAAATCTCACATTTTCACCTTTTAGAAAAAAATCGTTTCGACAGCTTGGCGACTCCGCTGGGGATATTTTTTTTTAGAGAGTCAGGCCGATAGTCGATTAATTAATTGTCTTTGCAATTGAAAATTACAAATTCGTTTTAATTTGATTTTTGATCCCTTGTTTGGTTTTTAATAAGTTTTGTTTGTATTTTGATTTTTTTAATTTAATTCGATTAACAATTAAATAGTTGTACTAATTTGTTTGCTAATGATTTCAGATTAATTGTGGAATTTAGAAAATTTGAGTGTTTTTATTGTGTTTTTTCGCTTTTCTCACACACCGTTGCATTTTCATGACATGAGCTAAAACCCTGCTCCGTCCTAATTAAGTAGGAGTGAGAGACTATACCCTCGTGTGGTTTTCACCTCCGCATGGGATAGTGGATCGCTCCTGGAGCTCACGCCTTATGGTCCTCGTGATGGTAATCACCTCCGCATGGACATAAGGAGGTGTGTTCCCTCGAAATTGAACTCGATCCCCTAAAGCCTGTGATGGGCCAGGATTGAGGGTTCGGTAGCCCAAGGGGGCACCGACAAGGACAATTCGAGAACCTATTACTTTAGAACCTAACCCGACATATAGTGAACGTAGAGCCCGTACTTAGGTTGAGCCAAACCCGAGCCTTAAGAATCCCGTGAGGAGGGTACACAAGGAAAAGCTTTTTTTTAGTCATTTATTTTCGTTTTTTGAATAAGCATGCGAACTAGATATCATGCGGTTAGGTTTATTTTTTGAATAAGCATGCGAATTAGATATCATGCGGTTAGGATTTATTTTTGTAAATAAAAAAGCATGGGGGTAGATATCATGTTGGGTAGGATCTGATAAAGCATGATTGGGTAGCCAGCATATGGGTAGGATTCTTGAACAAATTATTATCCCGATTTAATTGCTTTATGTTTGTTAACCGATCTCTTGTTGTCTTTGTCTTGTTTCTTTCTGTTTTGCATTGCACTATCCATTACATGGTGTTGATTTGGGATCGATGTCCATATAGAAGGCCAGTAATATGGAACGAACGGTTCAGAAAGAGGTTGAAGGCAATGCAAATGTTTTGAGGTGGTCGGAACAGTCCCAACTGACCAATGGGGACAGCGTTATGCCTGGATACGTGTCAGAGTTATTTGGTTATACTCATATCAACGTGCGTCAGAATGATCTAAGTGAGCTAAAGGAGATATGGGGAAGATGGACAGTAGCCGATAAGGAGATGTTTTATCAGTTATACGGTGATATTCCTTATCTTCTGGATATTCCTATTGACCGAAATTTGTTTAGAGCATTGGCACAGTTCTGGAACTCGGCTTATAGCTATTTCACATTTGGTAGAGTGGATCTGACACCAACAATAGAGGAGTATCAAGCTTTGGTCCGTTGTCCGAGGTCCCAGATAGATAGAATATATACCAAGCTGCCAGTCACTCCTTCGTTTAAGAAGAAATTACTATTGATGACCGGAATGAGTGAAGATTGGGTAGTCAGAAACATTAAGAAGAAAGGAGACAGTGAGTGTATCTCTTGGGCTGCTTTGAAAGAAGTAATCGATCATCATCCTGATAAGAGAAAGAAGCTTGACTTGTTTGCTTTAGGGATTTATAGGCTCGTTATTTTTCCAAAGGTGCTAGGATATGTAGACGTATAAGTCGTTGACCTGTTTGAAAGATTAGACAAGCACGTGGATCATGTTCCATCCATTTTAACTGAGACGTTCCGGTCTTTGAGTTCTTGTAGGCGCGAGGGAGAAGGACGCTTTATAGGATGTGCGCCTTTGCTGCTAGTTTGGATTCTGAGTCATTTCAAACATGTTGAAAGAGCACCAGGACAAGTGTTTCTAGAGGGGTTTTTGCCTTTGAAAGATTTTCTTTCTAAAGAATGGCCTGGGGGCTTCACCGAAGAAAAATGGATGGTCATCTTCAAGGATATCAGAAATGAAGATATTTTGTGGCGAGCTTCGTGGAATACCTCTTCGGATATACTTTACCGATGTGGAGAGCGAGATTGGGCTCCTTTGCCAGGTATATGGGGTTCTGTTGGGTATGCACTGCTACTAGTTTCCAGACAGTATGGATCGACGCAGTTCATTCCAGCCACGTGGGACTTGGTAGGATCGGATTTTGCATTCAAAGGAGATCAGTATAAGGGTAAAGTTAAAGGGGTTGCTGAGGCCTGGAAGCAAACTCGTCGCGTGAATTTTTTTCACCTATGATCTCGAGTTATCTCAAGAGTACGAGCAGTGGAGAAGCGATCGAGTAAATGACAACATCCCGATAGTGAATCCTGAAAATATTCAGCCGGTGGAAGAACAGTTGAGAGTGGTGCCATCTTCATTAGAGTTAGCAAAGCGCGATTTCAAAGCAGAACGGAGACAATGGAGAATGACTTTGCAGAAACTGGAAGATGAAGTGTATCAAAAGGGATTGGAGATTGACATTCAGAAGAGTAGAGCAGATCAAATTGAAAAAGTGGAGAAACAACTTCGGCTAGACTTTGACGATCTTCGGTCAACTTATCAGCGAATGGTAAAAGCTCAGGTAGGTTCTAGCTCGAGTAAGTCTGTCGAATTGAGGCAAGAGGTGGCGAGCCTCAAAAGAGTAGCCGGAGAGAGTCAAGAAGAGCTCAAGCAAAGCAGGCACCAAGTGAAGATTTTATCGAAAGAAAAGGATTCTTTAGAGCAGCAGTTACAAAAGAGTCAAGCTCAGAATGAGAAGTTGAAAGAGAAAATTTCAAGTTTAGAGACTGCATTACGACGATACTGAAACAGGGAAGGTAGCTCGAGCCAGGGGGAGGTTGAAAGTCTGAAAAAACAAGTGAGTGAGCTTGAAGCCATGGTTCGAGATTTTCAGTGGCAAGCAAGTGAGCTATCGATAGTTCCTTATGAGGGGGCATATACAATGGCATTTTCGTTGGGAGCGAGCTCAGGCGAGAGTTAAGCAAAGAGAATACCTTATTGCTTGTTACCTAGGACACGCGCGGAGAATAGCTCAGTATTTGGTCATTTTATCCGAGGAAGCTGCTGATGTGACTGAAGAACTGGATCCTGAGGCTGAAGAAAACCAGAAGATCGTGGAGTTGCTAGCACATGTACAACAAATAGGAGAGATGGTGCAGATTTATTTGTAATATGTTTCAACTTTGTAATTGAACGTCGTTCTAATATAAAGAGTTGTTCTAAGGAGTCGTTCCAGGATCAACACCCTGCATTTTGCATATGCATTTTTAATACATTTAAATTTTTGCATCGCATTTTATTCATTCATAATCATATATTTTATATTCATTAATAAATATCAGCGATAACAAAATGACTCTGTGACAGAGTAATACTGGAAAATCCCAAGTATATCTACAGAACCAGGAAGAAAGTTATGGAAGACAAACTTGCCCAAATTGAGAAGGCTCAGTTGGAGTTACAAGATAATATCAAGAAAATGCAAGAAGATATGATGAATGCCCAAAAAGAGATGTTTGCCAAGTTTGCGAGTATGTTGGAAGGAAGAAATCCAGAACATGGGAAAAGCCCTATGCCAGAGTGTAACTGAGGACCCACTTCATCATCCAGGGTTAACCCCAGAACAATCTCAGAACGTTCAAGGGACCCCTGCACATGTCGGGAAGGTGCACATTAATCCAGTCGGTGCTTCTGTTAACGTACAACCTGGATCTAGTTCGTATCAGGAAGAACATCAATATCATCAAGTTCCAGACCTTGATGAAGAAGCCAAGAAAAACCAAAACAATCCGTTGGAAGAGAAATTGAAGTAGTTAGAAAGAGAGGTCAGAGCCATGAAGGAAGATACCAGCGTCTATGGATTCGACGCAAAGGAATTAAGTCTAGTTCATGATCTGGTCTTGCCTCCAAAGTTTAAGGTTCCTGACTTTGAGAAGTTTGATGGTACCAGGTGTCCCTCTGCGCATATCACGATGTTTTGTAGGAAGATGACCGGATACATAGGGGACGATCAATTGTTGATACACTGCTTTCAGGAAAGCTTAACTGGCTCGGCAATCCTGTGGTATAACCAGCTGATTAGAGCTAATATTAAATCATGGAAAGACTTGGCTAATTCATTTCTTGAGCAATACAAACATGTAAAAGATGTTAGACCTAACAGGATGATGTTACAAGAAATGGAAAAGAAGTCTAACGAGAGTTTTAGACAATATGCTCAAAGATGGAGAGATGTAGCAGTGCAAGTCCACCCGCCATTGGAAGAGGATGAAACAAATATGCTTTTTGTCAACACCTTAAAGGCTCCTTTTTTCTTGCATCTTATCGGTAATCCTTATCGAAGTTTTACTGATGTAGTTACGGCGGGAGAAATGATTGAAATGGCTGTTAAGAGTGGGAAGCTCGAGGGAGGAGAGTCTAGTAAGAGACCACCAACGAGGAAAAAGGAAAACGAAGTCAGTAATGTGAGGCAGTACGATTCTAATAACATCACTGTTTCCCGTCCTCAAGGAGTAGGGTCGTCAACACAAAATGATAATAGACAAGGGGCAATGGACCAGAGGAGAGAGAGACCTCAATTTGATCTAATTCCGATGACTTATAAGGAATTGTTTCAGATTTTGTATGATCGACATGTGGTTTCACCGTATCACGTGACACCAATGCAACCTCCTTTTCCCAAATGGTATGATGCTAGTGCTCAGTGTGAGTACCATGCAGGGAACCCCGGGCATTCCATTGAGAATTGTACTGCTTTTAAGAAGGTTTTCCAAGCTTTGAGAACGAGGAATGTCATCAACTTTGGTGACAGTGAGCAGCCGAATATAGCTCAGAATCCGTTGCCAAGCCATGCAGGAGCAGGAGTTAACGCGATTACTAAAGAGAGAGGAAAAAGAATTGTAAGGAATGTTAGTGAGGTGGTATCACCCATGAGTTGGGTGTGGTACCAGATGGTCAAGGTAGGATTGTTGAAGCCTAGTTTGACGGGTGAACAGTTTAACAGTAGAGAGGTATGTTTGTATCATAACAGTGAAGGACACAGTATTCAACAATGTCTTGACTTCCTATCTTTGGTACAAGACATGATGGACAATAAAGAAATTGAGTTCTTTAGAGAGATTGCTGAAGAAGAGGAAGCGGAAGTTTGCGCTTCAGAAGGATCATCTAAAGGGGTATACAATGCCAGTTGTCCCCTAATTATTACTCCCAAGAATCGAGTTGCTGAGAAGGTAGCCCCGAAAGTGGTTATTACACCTCCATCTACATTCCCGTATCGGGATACTAAACAAGTGTCTTGGAGATATGATTGCCAGATGGGAGATGTAACAAAAGAGAATGAGGAAGTAGATGAGGTGGGACACTTTACTAGAAGCGGTAGGTGTTATTCTCTTAATCCCCCTAAAGAGTCTGAGAATAAGGTTGCAGTTGATAAGGGGAAAAATGTTGATGTGCAGATAGAAGAAGATAAGCCTGTTATCAATGAACCAGTAACCGAGAGTGAAGCGGTAGAATTTTTGAAGTTTCTGAAGCATAATGTATACAGTGTTGTGGAACAATTACACAAGTTGCCTGCCCGTATTTCTGTTTTATCATTACTTTTGAGTTCAGAGGCCCATAAGAATGCTCTGTTAAAGGTTTTGAACCAGACTTTTTTTCTGAAAGAGTTGCCCATTGAAAAGTTGGATCGGTTAGTTTCAAATGTACAAGATGATAATTTTTTATCTTTTTCTGATGATGAGATCCCTTCTGGGATGATTGGTAGTCAGAAGGCTTTGCACATTATAGTTAAATATAAAGGGCATGTGTTATCCTGGGTTTTGGTTGATAATGGTTCAGCTTTGAATGTGATGCCCTTAGTGACTCTAAAGAAGCTTCCATTAGATAGTACACTTATGAGAACCTGTCAAAGTGTGGTTCGAGCTTTCGATGGGACTAAAAGAGAAGTGTTGGGCAAGATTGATGTTCCTCTGAATATTGGTCCAGCAACTTATGAAGTGGAATTTCTCGTAATGGACATTATGCCTACGTACAATTGCTTGTTGGTAAGGCCTTGGATTCATCAGGCCGGTGCAGTTCCATCCACATTGCACCAGAGACTGAAATTTGTGATTGATGGAAGGTTGGTATGTATTCATGCTGAAGAGGACATTATTGCTTCTGTTTCTACTACTGCTCCATATATTGAAGTTGATGAGCAAGCCATCGAGTGTTCTTTCAGATCGTTAGAGTTTGTCAATGCTACGTTTGTGGCCGAAGGCAGAAAGATACCAAAGCCTCGATTGTCAGATTGTACCAAGATGGGGCTCAAATTGACTCTTGGAAGAGGAGCGAAAGTTGGAAAATGCTTAGGTCGACAGTTGCAAGGACCGGTGAATCCAATATGCCCTGTTACTAAAAGAGATCGATTTGGTTTGGGGTATCAGCCAACTCCGAGGGATAAGCTGAGGGGAATTAAGAAGGGTCAGGAAATGAGAAAGGCCAGATTGGCTGGTGAAGACCTTAGCTGGGAACCCATGACCTTCCCGCCGTTGAGCAGCATTTTCATATCTGGGGGACATATGTTTCAAGGGAATTCAAGGAACACCGAGGTAATGGTTGAGGATGCCTTGGGAGATTTAGGCATTAATGTTATAACTGATGGTGAATTTGAGGAAATGAGAGCTATGGGCATTTATCTTGTACCGCCGGGCTTCGTGTTGAACAATTGGACCGCGGAAGAACTGCCTGTAGTTTACAAATCTTTTACAGAGTAATGCACTGGAACTTTCTCCCTGTTGTTCATACCCTGGGGCAATAGGTGATTTTATGTAAAGGGTTAAGCTGTTTGTTTTTTCTTGCTTTCAATAAAAGATGCATTATGTTATTTCCAAATGGCAAACATTCTCCCATACATTTCATTCATTCATTCTTTGTTGTATATATGTATGTATTTATTTCTTTCTATTTATTTATATGGGAAAAGATCATCTCATATGTATATATGTATATATATCTTCTCTTTCATTATTTTTTCAGGAGCTCAGATATCAATAATATGAATGCTAATGACTCTGACCCGGAGATTGATTTCGAGAAGCCTATATGTCAAGGAGAAATCGAGGATTGTGATGATGATGAGGGATGTGAACTACCTTCTGAATTGCTGAAAAATGGTGGAGAATGAAGATAAGCATATTCTGCCTCATAAAGAGCCTACTGAGATTTTGAATTTGGGGACGGATGAGGATAAGAGAGAAGTAAAGATTGGTACCACTCTGTCAGTTGGAGGTTGACAAGATTTGATAGAATTGCTTCGAGAATACAAGGATGTGTTTGCTTGGTCATACGAAGATATGCCGGGTTTAGATACAGAGTTAGTTGTTCACAAACTGCCAATAAAGCCTGAATGTAAACCGGTACAACAAAAACTGAGAATAATGAGACCCGAGATGATGCTCAAGATTAAAGAGGAAGTGAATAAACAATTTGATGTCGGGTTTCTTAAAGTGGCCAAATATCCTGAATAGGTGGCGAATATTGTCCCAGTACCGAAGAAGGATGGGAAAGTTCGAATGTGTGTTAACTACAAGGATCTCAACCGAGCTAGTCCAAAAGATAATTTTCCTTTGCCACATATAGACACGCTAGTGATAATACTGCTGGAAATTCTTTGTTCTCTTTTATGGATGGTTTCTCTGGATACAATCAAATTAAGATGAACCCTGAAGATATGGAAAAAACGACGTTCGTTACCATGTGGGGAACGTTTTGTTATAAAGTAATGTCGTTTGGATTGAAGAACGCCGGGGCAACATATCAAAGGGCCATGGTGTCGTTATTTCACGACATGATGCATAAAGAGATAAAAGTTTATGTCGATGATATGATTGTCAAAGCCAAGACAGAGGAATAACATATTGGGAATTTGAGAAAGCTTTTTATAAGACTAAGAAGATGCCAGTTAAAACTCAACCCAAATAAATGTACTTTTGGGGTGACATCTGGGAAGTTATTGAGATTCGTAGTAAGCCAAAAAGGAATTGAAATAGACCCAGATAAAGTAAAGGCTATTCAAGACTTGCCACCCCCACGAACACAAAAATAAGTCAGAGGATTTTTGGGGAGATTGAATTATATAGCTCGGTTTATTTCACAGCTGACGGAAAAGTGTGATCCCATATTCCGCCTTCTTCGCAAGAATAACTCAGGGGAATGGAGTGAGGATTGTCAAAGAGCTTTTGAAGCAGTGAAAAGATATTTGTCGAGTACTCCAATTTTAGCGCCACCCATCTCAGGCAAACCGTTGATTCTTTATTTGTCGGTTTATGAAAATTCAATGGGGTGTGTGCTAGGGCGACGTGACCAAACTGAGAAAAAAGAAAGGGCTATTTATTATCTCAGCAAGAAGTTCACTGAATGTGAGACAAGATACTCACCCATTGAAAAGTTGTGTTGCGCTTTAGTATGGGCTACCCGAAGGCTTAGACAATATATGTTGTATCATACTACTTGGCTTATATCCAAGCTTGATCCCTTGAAATATTTAATGGGTGTGCTTGTATTATCTGGAAAATTAGCTCGTTGGCAGATCTTATTGTCCGAGTTTGACATCCAATATGTAAACCAGACTGCAATTAAAGGAAGTGCTATAGCAGAATTCATTGCAAGCAGGGCTTCGGAAGAATATGAGTCGTTGAGCTTTGATTTCCCAGATGAAGATTTAATGGCTATTTCGGTAGAAGAAGCAGTTGCATCCACTAGAAAATATTGGAAGTTGAACTTCGATGGTGCTTTAAATACCTTGGGACATGGAATCGGGGTAATTTTGGTCTCACCAGAGGGAGAGCATTATCCTTTCACCAGTCGGCTTAATTTTGATTGTACTAACAATATGGCCGAGTATGAAGCTTGTGTTATGGGTCTTAGAGCTGTTGTTGAACGCAAAATAAAAATGCTCAAGGTGTATGGGGATTCAGCTTTGGTAATATACCAACTCAGGGGAGAATGGGAGACAAAAGATCCTAAGCTTGTAGAATACCGTAAGTTAGTTATGGAACTTGTTGAAGAATTTGAAGAAGTAACTTTCAATTACCTCCCCAGAGAAGAGAATCAAATGGCAGATGCCTTAGCTACACTGTCAGCAGCGTTTAAAATGAGTGAGCATTCAAATATGATGCCTATTGAAATGAAAGCTTATGAGTATCCAGCCCATTGTTTTAATATTAAAGAGGAAGAAGATGGAAACCCCGATATTATGATATATTGCAATATATAAGGTATCAGAGTTATCCAGAACAGACCACTGAGAATGATAAGAGAACCATTAGAAGAATGGCATCAGGGTATGTGCTTGATGGTGAGACTCTATACAAGAAAAGTTTGGATCAGGTCTTGTTAAGATGTGTTGACGCGAAAGAAGCCAAATTGATTCTTGAAGAAGTGCATGAGGGAATATGTGGTACCCATGCTAATGGGCATGCTATGGCTAGGCAGATTATGAGAATTGGGTATTATTGGTCAACTATGGAAACAAACTGTATCAATTATGCCCGAAAATGTCACAGATGTCAGATTTATGGAGATAGGATACATACTCCTCCTCATCCGTTGCACGTAATGATAGCTCCGTGGCCATTCTCAATGTGGGGCATAGATGTTATTGGACAAATTTCGCCCAAAGCTTCAAATGGCCATCGTTTCATCCTGGTAGCCATAGATTACTTCACTAAGTGGGTAGAAGCAACTTCTTACGCAAATGTTACCCAGTCTACAATATGCAAATTCTTAAAGAAGGAGATCATTTGTAGATATGGTTTACCAGAGAGGATTATCTCCGATAATGCGTTGAATTTAAACAATAAGATGATGGACTTGGTCTGTAAACAGTTCAAAATAAAGCATCATAATTCCACCACTTATCGCCCAAAGATGAATGGGGCAGTAGAGGCGGCTAATAAGAACATCAAAAGGCTCATAGAGAAGATGACTGAGACCTATAAAGATTGGCATGAGAAGTTGCCATTTGCTCTGTTTGCCTATCGAACTTCTGTACGAACGTCAACTGGGGCAACTCAATTTTCTCTGGTATATGGGATAGAAGCTGTCTTACCTATTGAGGTGGAAATTCCCTCACTTCGGATTTTGTCAGAAGTAAAGCTCAATGAGGCAGAATGGGTCCAGGCTAGATACGACCAATTGAATTTAATTGAAGAAAAGAGATTGAAAGTTATTGGTCATGGTCAGATGTACCAAAAACGTATGATACAGGCACATGGTAAGAAAGTTCGCCTTCGAGAATTCCATGAGGGATATTTGGTGCTTAAAAGGATTTTGCCTATTCAGAAGGATTTCATAGGAAAATGGATGCCCAATTGGGAAGGACCTTATGTTGTCAAAAAAACCTTTTCTGGGGGAGCTCTAGTCCTAACTGAAATGGACGGATCAGAATTACCATATCCAGTGAATTCCGACGCTGTTAAGAGATATTTCGCTTGAAGAAGAAATAAAAGAGAAAAAGCAAAAATGAAAAAAATAATAATAAAAATGATAAGAAGAAAAAAATGAATGAGAAAAAAGAAAAATGATGGAAAAAACGAAAAGAAAAAAAAGAAAAAATGTAAAAGGAAAGAAAAATGAAAGAGAAAAAAAAGAAGAGAAAAATGAAAAAAAGAGAAATAAAAGAAGGGTTCAAGACAAAAACCCGAAAAGGGCGTCTTGGAACCAAAGGAGGTCTCAAGTTGAAAACCCGCAAAGGGCGACTTGAGTTGAGTTTAAAATTCAGAATTCGTGCATGGTGGAGGTTCTGAATCAATTTTGGAAGTGGAAAGAGCTCCTGATATGGATAGTAACAATGACAGTTGGTGATCAGGAATGAGACTAAAGATTATTGAGTCTCGATTGAAATAACCAAGAGAAATTGAATGCACATGAGATTCAATACTGGTTTAGGGCATCCAATGATAGAGATTTGGGAGTTTAGAAGTAGCTCCATACTCTTAAGTATCACAATTTTGGAGATCTTTTTGACAGAATCTACACTCGAGATATTCTAACGGCATGCCAGTTCAAAAGCATTTGCATTATTGATATTTGAAGACGCCTACTCTTTTGTTATTTTACTGTTTCCAGTTAAGAGTTTGCCATTCAGTTGCCTAAAATTCTCTGTATTTATATAAATAAAGAGATGTCTTTCCTTGTTCGTTTCCCTTTTGTAAGCATCTTATTTTGAAAAGTTAAAACATATAGCTTAACTTGAAGTACATGAGATCATTTTGTATTATTGTGCAAAAGGTTTTGAAAAATGCAGGTATTCTGAAGTTGACAATGGTTTAAACATGTAAGCTTGTGTGGCTACGGGAAGCTAAAACTTTGGAGTTCGTAGAAAATTTCATCCATTAAAAGATGACTCTAAGAGATTGTTGTTTGTCGAGAAGTTGGTCATGGATATTGGCGGGTTTTAAGAAAGAAAGGAGTCAAGGTCATGTTAAGCCGAGAGATATGGAATTGAGATTGTCAACTGGGGTGAACTGGTCAAACGTTCTGTGCCCAAGATGAAGCAGAGTTCCATCAAGATCAAAAGGAGATAGAGTTCCTTCGAAGAAGAAAATGCATCAAATTGCATATTTGCATACATTTAGGCATGAATAGGATCATGACACTCATAATTGCATGATGACTTAAGCATTTGCAGGTTTCCCAATGATAGTTGAAGATTGAAGATATTGAAGCATCGAGATGAAGATAACTGGTCTTGAGATTTTGACAAGAATGATGTTCATACGAAAATTGAGTCAAAGCAGAATCAAATATCCAATGGATTTCAGACAAGTTTTCATGATAGAGATGAATTTTTAGAAATTTTCTCAAATTCTAAATTTTTGAATATAATATTTCCAAGCATATGTTCATGATTGATAATGTTTGATTTTCAGGTTTGACCTTCAAAATAAGTAAATTTTAAGCCTTCACGAAAGAGTAGTGAATCAAACTCGTTTGTTGAAGATTGAGTCCTATACTCTCTGAAGGAATAGGGAGCGGACAAGTTCGTTGAAGATTGAGTCCTATACTCTCTGAAGGAATAGGGAGCGGACAAGTTCGTTGAAGATTGAGTCCTATACTCTCTGAAGGAATAGGGAGCGGACAAGTTCGTTGAAGATTGTTTGAGTCCTATACTCTCTGAAGGAATAGGGAGCGGACACGTTTATTGAAGATCGAGTCTTATACTCTCTGAAGGAATAGGGAGCGGACCCGTTTGTTGAAGATTATTCGAGTCTTATACTCCCTGAACTAATAGGGAGCAGACACGTTTGTTGAAGAATGTTTGAGTCTTAAACTCCCTGAATGAATAAGAAGCAGACACGTTTGCCAAGGATTGTTCGAGTCTTACACTCCTTGAAAGAAAAGGGAGCAGACCCGTTATTTGAAGATTTTTCAAGTATCACTTCTCTTGAAGTAACAGTGGAATGGTTTAATCTTTTGAAGTTCTCATGACCGGACAAACTCGATCATCTTTTGATCTTTGCTCTATTCTCGTTACACAACAATGAGCAAAGAGGGGCAGCTGTAGATACTCGATTTGTCCGGGGCTAAGTCGGAGAAGACTTGAAGTGATGACAGACTTAAAGAAAGCCCAACTAGGTTGAGGCCCAATTTAAGTCCAATGGTTCTCAGCAGAGTGAATTCTAGTCCACTTGAAACCTGGAAAGTAAAATGGTTATAGGAAGTTAATAAATGTGAGAAGGGAGTTAACAAATGATGGATCAATTATTGGTAGTGGAGGAGCATGAAACTTGGGCAATTAAAAACTGTAAAGAGTCAGTTTTTTTAGGGGTAATTAACCGTTGGAATTTATCAACTAAAGCAAGGAGGACACAACGAGGAGGAGGGGATTGAACCGAGAGAGTCAGAGGATATTTTAGACACCAGAAGCTAAGAAAGCAGCAATTAGGGACTACCAGCTGAAAGCCCTATTGATCATCAACAATTCCACATTGTAAAAGAATACAAAGAGAGACAACAATGTAATCTCATAATTCAAAACCAGTGAAAGCAATAAAATACGAGGAATTCTGAGGTATTCTTCTTGGTTGTTATTTACTGTTTATATATATATGTTTTTCTTTCTGTGTGTGTACATGTTATTTTGCAATCAGAGGAAATTAAGCAAGGATTAAGTAACACCCTTTAAAAAAAACAGAATCCATGTGAAGTAGTGCGAGCATGAAAAGTTTCCAAAATTTCTTCATTTTCTTTCGAACCAC
Organism: Hibiscus syriacus; assembly: GCF_006381635.1. Lineage (NCBI taxonomy): Eukaryota > Viridiplantae > Streptophyta > Magnoliopsida > Malvales > Malvaceae > Hibiscus > Hibiscus syriacus. The sequence continues at coordinate 5,776,200 of NW_024062795.1, forward strand.
AAACAATTTTCTTTGAAACCAAAGCAATGATAGAGAATATGAGTTAGTTTATATACCTTACTCGGTCTCATTTTTACTCGCATCGGAGATACCTTAGGTCAGTTAGTTGGGCGCCGGCGAGTAGCAGTTTTCGTGGGTCTACCATTCGTAAGAGTAGAAGTGAAGTCCTGAGAGTTTTAAAAATAGAATAAAAGGTTTCAGGTTCTGTTTCCTGGGTTCAAGTTCAAGGTCGAGACGTTGAGGTTCTTCGGAATTGCAGGGTAATATTATAGTTAAGTTTTCATTTGGAATTTTCTTTTATGCGTAAAAAAAATAAATAAAAGAAACTTAGGAGTTAGAGTACTTTCCTTACCTTGGTTATTTGAGTCCATTACCGGAGAAATAGAGAGTCACCGTTGAGGGTGGTCATCGGAATGGTTTACTCGATCGTGAATGTTAGGGGAGTGCCAAGGTCCTCGGTTAAGAGTGGGTTTCTTTTGGGACGAAAAAAAAGATCACCAACAATCAAGAAATTAGCCATCAGTAGTAACGAGAGAACCCGAGAGTTGACCATTATCAACCAGAAACCACAAAATAAGAAAAAAAAAGAAAATCCTTACCTTTCCCATAAATAGGAGTTAGCTCTGGCCACCCGAAGTCAGAACCGCCTAGAATCGCTCAAGGTATTCTCTTTTGGTCTTTGATCTGTGTTTGTTTTAGGGATTTAGGGAATCTCGGTGGAGTTTGGGTTTGGGTTTGTGAGGCTTCGGTTCGGTAACAAGGGGTAGAGCGAGGTCGTGAGGTCTTGGTTCCTCAACGGAGCTTTCGAGGGTGAATCTGCGGTGGTCGAGGGTTCATCAGTGAAGGTTGGGGGTCGTTTTGACCTTTGGGTTATGGTTTCTTGCTGTGAGAGATTTGAAGCTTAAGGGTTCAAGGTGATTTACGGGGTGGACTCGAGCTTGTGTGGATCCTCATCGGAGCCTTGGGTAGCGGCCATGGTGGCCACGGCCTCGTTTGGGTCGCTTTGAGAGAGAATGAGAGGAGCTTTGAGAGAACGGCGGGGGAGGGGGGGGGAGTTTATCAAAGTGAGGCTGAGTTTAGAATGAAAATTAGGTTAAAACTAAACCTAAGGTTCCTAATATATTCAGTCTCCTAAACGGCATCGTTTAGGACCTACGCCTAGGAGAAGGTTAACCACGCAGACGTCCCCTGCAGTTCTCATCTGTTTCGTTTTAACTCCTGCTTCAATGTTGTGTAATTTTCGAATTGGGTTCTCAATTTTTATGTTTGTTACATTTTAGTATGGGTTAGGTTATTTTAAATTTCCCACAACTTCATGTATCCGGCTCTTAAATTTCACAATGTTTGTTTTAGTCCATTTCGGTGGTTAATATACATTTTGTGTTACTTATATTTCTGGTCTGTTTGTTCGATTTCTTTTATTTTAGTCCTGAGTATTGTTGTAGCTGATTTTTCGTTGCTTTAAACGTTTAACCTTGAATGTTTCACGTGTTACATGTCAGTCCTGAGTTGATGTTATGTTTTATTTTCCAATGTAAATTGTAATTTTGGTTATTTGACAATTTAGTCATTTAGCATGCTTGTTGAGTTTAATGGTTAATTTCTATTTTGCTGTTTCTAGTTTTCTGTTATTTTGGTCCCCTATGTCAGTATTGAATATAAGATTGTTGTTATTAATAGTAGGTTTTTTTATAGCGATTTATAATATTTTAGTGTATGTGTATATTTTATTTTAGACTTAGATGTTTATTCGAATGTGTGACATTATCTAATTATTATTATTATTATTATTATTTGCATGATATCCTCAGGTGCATAACTCGACATTATTACATAATTTAACTAAGGGTAATATCCTTTTAATTTAAAATTGTTGAAGTGGGCAGTCATAACTGATTTAAGGTCCGCTTTTAATGATTTTAAAATAAAATTGTATCCCGAAAGTGAAACCAAAAAAATTGATTCGTCACCTAAAATTTGAGAACGAGAGAAAAATAAATGTTCGTTTATTTAAATATATCGAGAAAATGTTGTTATATCTTTAAGATCTGGTCTTGATATTTGTAAATAATCGAACATTCTTTATCTTTCTAAAATGACTTGGTAATTTTAATTTAATTCGTTTGAGTGTTCTTAAATGTTTTAAATTTACATTTTTGTTTTATGGGATCAAAACTCAAATTAAGTTCGAATTTGTATAGTTCATTGCAAAAACGTTAATTAATCGACTAGGTACCGATTTAGGGCGTTGTGGGGGTGCTAATCCTTCCCCACACGTAACCGACTCCCGAACTCGGATTTTGGTAACGCAGACCTCAATTTGTTGTTTTAATTAAAATTAATTTTTATTTAAAATGACAAAGTATTTTTGGGTGCCCAATCACACCCTAATCAAAGATTGGTGGCGACTCTTTGAACCGTATTTTTCGATCGTAAAGGAAATCCAAAAATTTTCGAAACGAGAGGTCTTTTAAATCGCATTTGTTTTTAAATTAAAAAGAGATAATTAAGAATTAATGTGGTTTTTAAAATCTCACATTTTTCACCTTTTAGAAAAAAATTGTTTCGACAATAAATATTTTTAATTAATTCTAATTGACTTGCTATCGTATAATGTTCAAATTCTTTCCTCTTTTATGCCATGTTTGATACTATAATTATCATGTATTACCCTCTTCTAAAATGCATTCAAAAAACATTTTTGTTTTATAATGTCTTCATTTTTACTTCTGAATACTCAGCTTAGATTCTTGCTCTTTGCTTTGTAGAAATATTCTTTGAATTCTGAAGAGTACACATTTTTTTATGAAATATTTATAAAGATAGTGTTTCGTATACGTCTCGAATAACTTTTACCCTTTTATTTTTCTCTTGATTTATAGTACACCAATAACTCCCAAGTGACGCTCAAGTTCCTAAAGTATCAAACACGACGAGAACAACCCGGTTGTCAAATGAATCGCTAGTTGTGGTGTTGAATATGCCTAGAAATCTTATGGTATTAAATTTGTGATTGTGATGGTCGTCGCGGCTACAACTGCAGTTGTCATATAAAAATATAGGTGCAATTGAATAAAGTCGAATCCGAATATTGAAAAACTGAAGCTGATGAATTTCACACATGAATGGAAAAAGAAAAAAAATTGGAAATGGCAATGGAAAGAGGAAGAAGCTGATCAGAGGGCCTTTTAGCACTTTGGCAGAAAGAGAAATTGAAAAGGAAAGAAAGAAACACAAAGGGAATGAATAAGGTGAAGAACACAAGCAGGGATGGACCTAGAGGGGAGACTATTTTTTTGTATTTTTTGTTAAAAATTTGTTTCATCTCCTAAAAATTTTATAAATTTGTCTGTCCTTTAAAATTTTATAAGTCCATTGCCCTAACATAAAATTTTGTGTTTATTCCTAAACATAAGCCGGGACAAACTTACACGGTTAATAACTTAATTTTTGAGAAAGTGAACAACACATTGTAATTGTGATTTTGTTTTTTATTGATGAAATTTAAATAATCATTTTAGTTAAACATCATTCGATCGAAATAATTAAGTTGAATTATGTTACTATTATATTTTTAGAATAATAATTTTATATATTATAACTAAAATTATTAAAAAAATCTCAACTAATATAATATATGTTTAAATGATGACATGATAGTATTGCTTAATTGATTTTTAGTTAAATTTGAGGGTGTAATTAATTTTAATTAAAAGTTCAAATATTTTTATATAATTAAAAATTATTAAAATTTAAAAAGAAAATAAAACTTAGTGAAATATTTATAACAATAATTAAAATTAAAAATACTAAAGATTCAAAAAAGTAACTAAAATTTATAATATTAAAAAAATACAAGTTAAGAATATTAATAAAGTGTTAAAAGTTTTGAACACTTTCGTCGAAAAAAACTTGAATTATCTTTCGAAAACTTTGATCTGTTACTATTTTTTGAACATATTATTAGTGAAACCAATATTATATTAAAATAATAATAAAAACCAAACTCTGAACTTATTAAGTGGTCTTTGTGGTTTAAATAAGTCTTGTTCTCCTTTGAGGTCCTAGGTATGAACAATTATTTATGCAGCATGTGTGCGCGTTGTTAATGACTAAATTAGATTATAAACATATATCGCTTTATAATCATCATAAATTATTAAAAAAATTGAACTCTATTTTAATTTTTTACACTAAATATTAATTAATAAACCCTATACTTATGCAATAATAAATGGAACAGTGTATATATGAAACTTTATGTTGGTGGGAATTTGTTCTATATTTGAGAGAGATTACATCCAAAGCCAATATTAAATCAAGATACAAATTAGGTAGTTTAAAAACCTCAGGCAGACTCTTTGGGCGCCCACAGTCTTATAAATAATCTAATTAAGTTAATTTTCTGGTTTTTAAGGAATCAATGAAAATAAATGGGATGTAATAATAAAAAGAAAATCCTATTAGGATGCCAAAGATACATTTATTTGTATTTGGGAAAAAGTATTATGGAAAAATAAGATTCCAACACGTGTTCTCAATGCCATTGATGAATTATATTTGTATTTAATTATCATTTTAAGAAATGGAAGTAAGTGTGTTTTATTTAATTGTTCGGAGAATCAAATAATAAATATAATTAGCCATTGGGTATTTGTACGGAACCCCGAAAACCTGGAGGTGAGCTCGCAATGAGATGCTGCGACACCGAGACGCACGCAGTTCTAATATACAAATAAGCGCCCCCAGTGCTTTGCACGTGCATCAGTTACGGTTCCATTTTCACTCTAGCTGTGCCTTGCATGGCTTCCACTTTTCAATTGCCGTCGTTTTCTTCTTATAGTCTTCTACATTTTTGTCCTTTCTCCTCTAAATTACATTGTTATTCCTTTTTTTTTATCTTTTGAATTAGTTATTAGTATTTAATATATTGATTGATTAATCATATTAACTTTTGTAAAAGCACATTACGGGACGACCCTCTAATCTAATTTGTTACATTTGCAATCATCATAATTTGTACTATTGATCTCACTTAAAAAATATAATGTCTCTTCTCAATAAATCAATTGGTTTGTAAATGTGTTATATGTTATATCTAAGATCAAAATTAATACTTTTCTTCTAATACATAAAGAAAATATTAGTTACTTTGTAAATCTAGTTAAAGTAACGTCTTTATTGAAGTTGGAAAGGATTGAATATAATTACGTGAAATGGGTCATCACGTTTATCATTTGTTAGAGAGTCCGTTATCTTGTTTTTTTCTCTTTTCACCTCTAATTGCATAAGTGAATTCCATGAACAGAATCCACGGTGACATCCCCATGGAATGACATAAGTTTGTGAATGAAAGTTTTGTAGACATCTTCGTTATTAGCCTTTAATTCAACTTTCGTGAAGTGTAATCTTGATGCATATTGTAGTATATCATAAATACCTGTAGTTTCGTCATTATAATCGAACATTGTTCTAAACTATGCGAGAAATCAAATATTCAAGAGTCTTTAAAGTCTCAAATTACATCACCTCAAGAAGTAGTCGAGTATCTAAGAGTAAGATCAATAGTTAAATTGGAAAAGAATAGTTAAAAACAATATTAGAAATTTGAAAAATAAATTAAAATGAAGAATGTAAGCGGAACGTAGGAAAAATAAAATGAGTGGTGCATATTGTAATAATGTGTTGCATGGCGGGTTGTTTGAAAGAGTAGAAAGGCAGGAAAACCAGTTTGAGGGAATCCCATTTTCCAAAGAGGAAGTGTCCCCATATGCCAGCTTTACCCAAAAGAAGAAGAAAAAAAAAAAAAAGAGAAACGCAAACACATTCACCCCCGATTTTCAGGTCTTTTTACTTCACCACTCGTTTGGAAAAACCACTGCGCCGCCCCCACTTATATAACCCTTCCCTTCCACTCCTCTTCCTCTCCGTACAAAAAATTAATCCCATGAGAATGAGCTGTAATGGCTGCAGGGTCCTTCGAAAGGGCTGCACCCAAGACTGCATCATTAGACCCTGCCTTCAATGGATCAAGTCCCCTGATTCTCAAGCCAACGCTACTCTCTTCCTCGCCAAGTTCTACGGCCGTGCCGGCCTCCTCAATCTCATCGAGGCCGGCCCCGAAAACCTACGCCCCGGTAATCCAAATATTCACCATTTGATCCCTGTTATTCATTGCTCTGGAAATAAGTGTATGATTCTTCTTGTTTGTTGTGTGTTATTGCAGCTATTTTCAGGTCACTTTTATACGAGGCTTGTGGGCGTGTTGTGAACTCTGTTTATGGGTCCGTCGGCATGCTCTGGTCCGGGAACTGGGTCGAGTGCCAAGCCGCTGTTGATGCTGTGCTCAAAGGTTCGCAGATAACCCAATCCTCTCCTGAATCGCTTTAGCAGCAGCAACCAATTTGTACTCTCAAAACGTATGACATCCGTCATGTCTTCAAGGATCACAACACGGCCGAGATCGACAAGGTCGTCAAGTCCCGCGCTCGTTTCAAGCGGTCCGCCAACAAGTCCAAGCGCCGGGCTGAATCATTCAGTGATAACAAGGAAGAGGAGAGCATGTTCTCGATAGAGACCTTGGAGGATTCGCTGGTGAACCGGACCAAAAAGGGCCTTCTTCTGAAGTTCGCAAACCAAACCGAGGAGAGTGTTGATATCCGCTTGGAATTGACTCTCTTTTTAGCTCCTGCAAAAAATTAATCCCCCTCTGTGCTCCATTTCATCAACAGATAGAAGCAATTTTGGCGGCTATAAAAATAAAGACGTCAACTTTAGTTTTCACCTCATCATATAATAATAGAATGTCTAAATTTATTAACTTGTGTTTCTTTTCTTGTTTGATTTTAAAAGAAATGTTCCTGGTTGTCTATATATATGAAAACTGAACTGTTCTGATTATTAATTAATTTAAGGGCAATGGGAATCATCGAATTGTGTTTTGTTATTTGATGCTCGACATGGTTAGATGGCTGCAACAATTTGGCAGCAAGAACCGGAGAGATTATGTGTATTGCGGTCAGCACACGGGGCCACGGCTATAGGGTGTGTTGTTTGGGGAATGTGAGATTCTTATATACCGACGTTTTGAATTAAAATGACTTTAATTTTTTTCTCTAAAAAATATCTTTATTCTGTCATTTAATAATAAAAATTCTACGAATGTTAAATTATAAATTTATCCTTAAACTATTTTAGATTTTAAAAAAATCTATAATTAAAATTTTATATGAAGTTTATGGGTTAAAATAAAATTTTACCCTTAAATTAAACCTTTTTATATTTTCAATTTTGTAAAAAATATATAAATTTTATGAATTTAATTTTTTTTAAAGAAAATATGTAAATATTTTTCAACTTGTTAAAAAAACAAATATATAATAAGAACAATTTGGTCAAATATATATTTAAATAATCTTTTATTCCTTTAACCAAACACGGTAATCTTACATTCCTGCTAAACCAACCAAACACAAAATACAATATTCCCAGTAATTTTACATTCCCACTGATAATCTTACATTTCGTGAACCAAATACATCCTAAGGGTCATTTCACGTAGAGTCGTATCATGTTTAGTGTTGTAGACAGTTGCTCTTCATGCAAAGGTTCTTGGTTTCCAAATACAGTTGCTGACATTTGTCTGGTTCTGTAATAAATTGTGACAGTTAATCGTGTAAAATGACTGTAAAAACTTTAATTTAACTTCGTCTGATATCTTTATCTAATTAATATGAAACGATGATAGTTAATATTTTTTTAATTTTGATTTGATCGGTATTTGTAAGCCCTTTGAAGATTTTTATTGGCCTTTGAAGATTTGTATGGTCCATGAAGGATGAAGCCTATACCCATCAAACACACACTAAGCCCTTAACATACACGATTTGCCTAGGCCCATATGTTAACATCAATTTTCTTGCGTTGTATTTACCATTTTCATCTTTTTCCTGCCTTTACCACTCACTATTTGCCCACTTTACTCAATTTCTTTTAATGTTTTAGTTTTAGTTCACTTGATATTATTGGGTTTATAATGTACGAGAAGTTATGAGTTGAAAATACTTAAATTTATATTATCCTATAAAATGTAACGAGTTACAATTAACAATTATAGGTTAATTTAAACATGACCCCCTATCCACTTATGGTGAGTGATACTAAAGATGAAAAAAGAGAAATGTCCATACAACTTAATTATGGCAGCACTTATGAATTTATTAAGTGACTTGCGCGATAAAAATGAATTGGCGGCGCTTATGAATTTAGTGAATGATTTTTGTGATAAAAGTGAACGTTGTTTTAAAAGATTCAGATTTGAGTAGTTGTGTCGATAAAGTTTGTGTGTATTATCAATCACTAAAAAAGTTCTAAACGACCAATGGGGTTGGTTCAAATGGTAAGCAATTTAAACAAATTAATATATTTCTTAAGCACAGGTCTGGGTCCTAACAGGAGCAGCCAGAGCGATTGCTCCGGGGCCCTCTTTGAGAGACCCCACCTTTTAAAAAAATAAAAATAAAAATAAAAAAATATATAAATGCCAACCAATTTAAACTCCACCACTCCACCGCCATCTTTACATTTATCCCACTTCATTTAGTTCTCAATTTCTTCTCCCCAAATTAATTCTTAAACTTCTTCAAATCTTCATTAACATTAACTTTTTTTTTCTATTTAAACTTACTAATTAAACCCATAAAGATGTCAACCAATTTTATCTTACCAATTTCTTTTTCTTTTTAATTTTGGTGAACTTAATATTATATAAATGTTATGAGCATTGTTTTCTGATCCTTTAGTTTTAAAATTAATTACTTACATCTCCCTTGCTTAGGGGTCCCTTTTTTTATTTTTCGCTCCAGACCCCGATAATGGTTGAGACGGCTTTTCTTAAGCAGGTCTTAAGTTCGAATCCTTGTGTATGCATAAATTCCCGCTAAGAGACTCACCCACCAAAGTTAGGTGTGTGACTCGGGTTGGTCTGGATTAGTTAGGACCGAAGCCTTGAGAATCTAGATGGTAGCAAAAAAAAAAGGTTATGAACATATATTAATTTGTGATCACCCTAGACTATTAAAAAATGTAAAATATATTTTTAAGTTAATAGGATAAATAAATCTTATTCTTATAATAAACTAATAAACAATGTTTCCTATCAAATAATTAATATGTGTTATTTAGAAAATAATTGTATCTATAAGAAAGAAAATTTTAATAAACTTTAAATTACTTGATATGTTAAATAATTTCGATTTTTAATATATATAATTTAACATGTTATTTTTACATACCTTGTCTAGATAAGTTTAGCAAAAGTTAATTTTGTAGAGACTATATTTTATTTATGAGGGAATGACAGTACAATTGTGACAAGAATTCATGGTAGAAATTGATTCAGTGTAATTAATACCATCTCTTTAAGCAATCAAAGCCATGGCCCTCACTTTTGTCTTTATATTTTGGATACATTGCCTTATAAGGATAAAATTGGCTCCTCTTTAAACTACACCATACATGTGGTTCAAAACCAACCCTTAGAAACTCTTTAACCATTTTTTTCATATATTTTATCCCATTCATGATAATTTAATATTATGTGAATAGGTAATAAAGACTGCATCATATATATTTGTTATACCTTTCAAATTTCCTTAGCAAGATAGATTTTTGCTTCTCACATAAAATTTTCTAAAGAACTTTAAAGTCTTCGTAATTGAAGTTCTAGAATAACATCTTAGGACCTTAAGAGTTTTACACCAATTGAGAAGTCATGATTCTTTAACATAACTTCTAGTGCAACGTGATTCGTTAAGGTTGATTGATAACTAATCACATCAATTAAATTTATTTATTTTATCAGACTACAAATAATCATCATAACTTTATGTCTGAATCAAATACTAAGATTTTATAAAAAGACGGATGAGAAAATGTATAGCAATACTCAATAAAAATAAATTTTATATGAAACCATAAGAGGTTAAGAGATTTACACGTTTTATGATTTCACTGGTAAGACTATTTTTGGATGGTAATGCCTAGCTCATTGAGGATGCTGAATTTAGTGGGAAAATTAGAGAAATTATCTTTAAAGAAGAATTTGTTAATATTCCTCAACATAATGTTTCTAATAAATTAGGGTGAATATAATAGGTAGTATATGTTGAAAGACTTTCAATATTTGACAATGAACGCTTATATCTCTGCATATACAGTGCTCGAACTCTAGACCTCAATAAATAACAAATAAGATTTCGTGCTCCTCGTCATAATTATACTATTACTATTCACAATATTGAAAAACAACCTACTATACTTGATATTATTCAAACAACAACTCTAGATGAAAATAATGTCATAATATCTCTCGTTCAAATATAAAACATTGTTTTGAATGAACAAATTATACAACCTCAAGAAGCAATGTCATTAATAAGATCCTCAAGAAATTGTTCAACTGAAATACTCTCTTTCCAATCATTTTTAAATATTAAATCTAATCTTACGTATATTTCGTCTTCCATTCTTGGAACTAAAATAATTTAGTTATCTTTTATTAAAAAGAATTCATATAAAAAATATAAAAAAGTGATGTAGAAATGGCAGACTTGATGAGTTGCAATGTAGTATTTAGTAGCCAAAACGGCACCATCTTAAATGGGACCATTGCCTGTATGTTTACAACGCAGACCATAACCCTCTAGAAATGTCAATATTTAAATTTAATTTATGGCCCACTATTGCTATAGAATTCTGCCTTTAATCAATTTTTTTAATTTTAATTGTGAAATCGAATAAAATATATATATATATCATATATATTATATATATATATATATATATATATATATATATATATATATATATATAAGAACCCATTTAGTGTCCTTAATGGTTAAAGAGAGTAATATTCTTTTAAGGATTCTGGATTCAAGCAACTGAATTTATAGGATGTCTGCCTTTAATCAATTTTTTTTAATTTTAATTGTGAAATCGAATAAAAAAATATACACTCATATATATATATATATATATAAGAACCCATTTAGTGTCCTTAATGGTTAAAGAGAGTAATATTCTTTTAAGGATTATGGATTCAAGCAACTGAATTTATAGGCTGTATGTGTTGATTATAACTATGAAATATTATGAACATAATCACCCAAACTATTTAAAAAGAAAAAGAAAACCTAAGGAAAAGAATTAATTGTTTCTATCATTTGCAAGCCATTATACACTAAAGAAAAAAATATATAAGTTTAGTTAGTTATAATATAGTTGATATTATTATTATTATATTTTAGAGATTGTAAATTTAAATATACTTGAACGCTCATTTTAAAGGTTTAAAAAAAGAAAGAAAAAATATTGTAGAATAGATGATATTTATGCACATAAATGAAAGATGGATGGTTTTGTTTGGATGAATGGAAAGGTTTCTTTCAAGACAACACCATTTTGCAAGTTGCTTTCATTTTCTCAACAGCTTGTTATGGGCAACTACCTTATCATCTGCAACATTCTCTTGTTTAGTTTTATTTCATAAAATGACATTTCTATCTTTAAAATATTTGACTAAATATTATATTCATATTGCATTTTACACGAATCAAGTGATCTTAATAGTTAAAATGATAGTTGTACTTGTTATCCCTAAAAGTTTTGAATTTAATTACGACGTGTTATGAGTGTATGAGCGTCTATTGTCAAATGGTTGAGAGTCTTTTGAACATACACCACCTTCTTATAATCACCTTACATCAATAAAAATAAATAAATACCGGTTTTACCAAGAATAATCACTTTGTCCATTTTTTTATGTGGCATTTTAGCCCTCAATATTGCATTTTAGGTTAAAATGATCTCCTATTTTGGAGTGTTAATCGTATTTTAACTAATATTTTTTATTTATATAGAGAATTTTTTTACCTCAAAGTGAAAGATTAATGGTCAAAATACTTTAAAAAAAGAGAGACAATAAAAGTCAAATGACAATTTTGATAAACATTAAGGATTATTTTTAGTCATAATAAAACAATTATTTCTCCATGATCGTCATAGCTTTTTAATATTTAATTTCGTAAAAAAGGAGAAGCTAATTATGTAAATTTCCCAATTTAGAAATATTTTCCAAACAAATTGGGGAGAACTCAATATCTTCAAATTTGAATGACATCATGACCGACAAATGTTTGCCCAGCTTGCAATTTCTACTATGATTGAGGGGACCCCTTTCATCCATGTCTCTAATAGCAAGAACGTGGTTCTAAAATTTCAAAGGTCCATTAAACTTAATAATTAAAGAATATGCTGTTTGTTTTGAAAATTTTAAATATACTTGTATTTATAGGATACGTGTATTTTTATTAATAATTAAAAAACAATCTGAATAAATACTATTTTCTAATCACTCACTATTAAAAATACAAATTCTGAGGTCATATGTTCAAATTCACCATTGGTGCCTTTAGTAGTTGTATAGTTAAATTGGTTATTTAGTGATATTAACTCATTTCTTGCATGGTGAAAATATTTCAATATATTTTTAAAAAGTTACATATAAATGATACAATTAATTGTGTTTTATTTAAGTCTTAAAAAATATAATATTTATTTTTTATATATAGTAAAAATAATTTTGTGCTTCTAATCAAATATGCTGTGTAATGACAAATGACATCACTTTAATCTCAATTAACATTAAATTTCAGGTTTGATATTGAACAACCTCTTTTTTTTTTATATAAAAACAAATTAAAGGAGAACATACGCTTAGATATCATTAAATTATGCTCAAATGATAGTTATGATCATTGAACTTTCGAAAGTCACAGAAATGATTATTAAATTTATTTAATTATTACAAAACAGTCACTATAATATTATAATAAATGCAAAATTTTGATATATCTAAAAAATATTTTATAATAGTTTAATAAAAATTAACAATTATTTTATAATATTTTGATAAAATTTAATAATAATTAGTTAATAATTTAATAAAATTTAATGATTATTTTATGATTTTTGGAAGTAAATGATCAAAATAATGTAAACCATAAAAAACTTTGCTATTAGTCCACGTGGTAGGTGAAAGTTGCAAAATAAATGCTTATATTTTAATTTCAATATTTTTAACTTTAAAACTTTATTTCTTTTTTATAATTTAAGAAAAGATCGAATTTGAAATCCTGACCAAAAAAAATATTAATATCACTTAACTACCGAAACAATAAGACTATCGACTGAAAGTTTAATCTTAATATAACATTAATATATCGATTCTAACTACCGAGACACTGGTGGCTGCTTTAGTTAGCCAAGAAAAAGATTCCATTAACTAGCTCTATTGTTTCTGTATTATCGAAAAATATATATATCAATTTTACTATTAATCCCTATGCAATATATTAAATCAACCTACACAAAATAAAATATTGACGACTATCATTTAATTTTTTAAAATATCCACATTTAATTCAAAGATATATACATATATTCCCAACATTATGAGTACGACATGACGATACCTTTTCATCAGACTTTTCTTCCCTATATTTCCCATATTCCTGTTCCCATTTTTTTTTATAGAAATTTTAAAATATAATTTGTTGATATAAAGTTTAAAAATGGTAAAAATTGATTACAACTGAAAATTTTATTAAGAGAATAATTCTTTAAGTTGAATAGAGCAACCTATTAGTTTCGATAGATTATAACGGGAAATGTTACATTTTTATAATATTTTTGATAGTAAACCTTAAACTCTCGTAATATAACTTTTAGGTTATAATTGAAAATGTTATAAATTTATGTAACATTTTAGATTGAAACCGTCTTAAATTAATCTTAAATTAGACAGTTGCATAACAGAAATACCTTGAATTCAGGAAGAAAAAATAAAAAAATCTGACAGAAAAACAGAAAAACTAAGCAACTCACCATTGAATTTATTGAATCTATTTGGAGTTGAAGAACATTAGAGGGCAGAACACCAGGAACTAAGCACAATTAGTTTCACCGGTGCTACCGAGTACAAAGGAATCGAATGGTTTGTAAAAAAAAGAAAAACAGGTAGACTAGTTGGCGTGCAATGGAAAAGCAGCAAGAAACGATGCTCTCTTGACGAACCTCCCTTTCATTCGAGGCCTCTTCTCGGCATTCAGTTTCCGAACCTCGTACCTTATTTTCTTCGAGAACAACCTCCTTCTCCTCTTTTCTCTGTATCTTGATACTCTTGCTTCCCTTCCTCCATCGCCCATTGCCTGCGTTTGTCCTCCCTTGCCCATCAAACTACTATACCTATGCAGAAATTCTGTTTCACCATTTCCCTGCAAATTTCAAACCAACCAATAAATTAAATAGGAATTTGAAATTTTTATAGTATGGTGCATAAGTGACGCAAAGTAGAAAGGTAATGCTTAGTTACCATGCAATCAGGCCAGCATTCTTCGGGGTCGAAATCTGGTCGGCCACCAGACGTCCATGGGGAGCCTTGAGATGCCCAGGCTGCGATTATAGCTTCATAGTTTAGGCTCAAGAGTGTTTTCTTCTTCTTCAGTTTAGCAGCTTCTTCCTTTACGAACTCTTCCTCGCCGCCACAACTTACCGGAGTATCATAGTTGAAGCTTAACTCAAGTGGCTCTCTCGCCATACCGTCTTCGAAACTCACTTCATCTTCGGTCTTCACTTTACTGTTTCCCAAAGAACACACTCTAAAATACTGTTTGGAGTCAATTAGCCCCAGCTCCTCCATTGCAAATGACTCGTTTTCGAGACCCTTACCGAGCAAACTCTCAACGTCTGCAGCAAACTCTGCAAGATCCATCTCGGAAGGGAAAACCCCATGCGAGCAATCCACATCTTGTCCATTAAAACCCAAGAAAGCTTTGTACTCAGTCGCAATAGTAGCATCCGGGGTTTCAACGTCGTTTCCCACCGCACTCACGGCTGCTTCGTTCGACGTCGTCGAAGTGCATAATTCAGCAACAAAAGGATCAAATATGGGTACCCTATAAAGCAACTGCTCCTCTTCATTCTCCTCATGCGATATCTCATCGTTCCCGACTTCTGGCACAACAGGAATCGGGTTGTTCTTCCTTTTCGTATGAGCAAACCCCTTCACGGTTCGCCTTGTTCTTGCCTTCTTCGTAAACCCTCGATCCCAGGACGGTGAAAACCTCTCCAATGGAACAACTTCATCGCCGGAGGACTTCACCGAACCAGTATTCAGGCGATCTCTTTTATGTCTACGAGCAAGCGGATTCGCCGAATGAACCGACGAATCACAGGCTTGGCAAAGAAAAGCATCGTCGGCAGCACAGTACCAACGTGCACGTTTCTTTATACAACTATCACAAGCTCTAACGCTTCTGACACCGACGGCGTTGGCCATCTTTCTCAACTAAATTAAACAAAAAAATCTGGGGATTCGAAAAGCATAGAGATGATAACAAACATCAATCAAGCCAAAGAAGCAACAGAGGAATGTTGAATTTGGCGATTTATTTCAGAGACCTTTTTGTAAAGTGGTACAATTATTTGTATATGGCATAAAGGGTCCATTGGATGCACTTTTGGGTCCATTCAAACGGTGCTGGATTGCTCTTTTGGGGTCCACAACAAGGCCTTATCTGGATTTTGATTGGTTGAATCTGTAAAGTTCATCCTAATCTCTGCTTTCTCATTGGCTGCCTCACCAATCAAGGGATTTCCGGTGGGTCCAGGACGCCATGGATATGAGAATGAGGCATTTGACTCCATCCTTCTGTCAATGTCTTTGCTAGGGTTTTGAGAATGACCCTTTTGTAAGTCTTCTACCAACTGCGTTATTACCTGTTGTTCTGAGTACTCGGATCCCTTTCTGCGGTCCCCTTTATGCACTTGCCTTATCCGTGTTTCTCTTTCTCAACTCTCTTTTCCTAAGATTTTATGTTCGATCATGAATTTATAAATTTTTAAGAGAGAAAAATATATATTATATTTTTTAAGATAGTTTGAATGATTATAAGGCAGTAATTGTTGTTTAAAATATTATTGACCATTGACAATATATACTCTGTAAATACAATTGTTCGAATCTAATATTTCTAAAAAAAATATTTCCTTACAAAAATATATTATCAATAGAAAATATAAAAAATTATATAAAATATTTAAAAATTTTAAAAGAATCGACCAATCCTATCAACCCGTCAATCTATCCTACTCTTTGATTCTGGTCTTTCAGTGCAACTATATCTCACCCCAACAACAAGGTGATGCAAACGATATAATCTTCACACTTAAGTTTACACTCATTCGCTACCACTTCAACCGATCATGTTCTTTTTATTAAAACCAAAGAACGTTGTTTGAGCTTTAAAATTCATTATCTTTTACATTTTTATTGTTTTACCCATCTCACTTCCATAACAAGATGCATATTATTGTTTTACATATGAAAATGATCTACTTCCTTTCTTTCTCTCTCTTTGTTTTTCACCGTCCTTCTGAAAACAACACTTGTATTTTAATTTTATTTGGCTATATAAATAAATACATTTTTGTATTGCTTTTGAAAGTGGTGTTTATCTTACAATTATACAAATTAAGGTAAAATCACTTTTAAGAAATCGATTCTTGACAATAATATCTTCTCTCTTTTCGTGTTTTCTTAATATAATATCAAAAAAAATTCCTAGTATTTGATTAAATAGTTGTTTTGATCTATATTCTATTTTTTTAAAAATATTTTAACATGCAACGTTTTATTTAAGATAAGAGAATAATTCTCTGGATTAAAATCATTAGTGGATGTATGGATATGTCGCATCAATACATATATAATTTTTGCTATTGACGTGACATTAGTCGTAAATATTCCATGTCATCATTTGTGTGCATATAAACTCGTTGAATCAGCTTCAAACATTAATCATCTGTCGATTAACGATTTTTTATTTACGAAAGGTTTATTAGTCAAAATGAAATGTTAAAAGTTAAAATATTATTAATTATTTATAGCCACAAATTATAAGTAATAATTAATATATATTTCAATTCGTAAATCGATTTAGACTTTCAGTCTTAATCGACAAAGACCGTTCTTGGTATATCCGTGGAAAAAACCGAGCCAATAACTTTGACAAATTGCACGATGATAACAGATAGAATGGAGTCTACTCATGGAAATTAAACTAAATTGGATAAGATGATATAGAGATTTAATCTAAGTGCCCAAAAATCAACCACACACACAAAATTTCACTTTGATTCTTATTTCTCAACTTCAAAACATAATATAATTAATACGTTTATTAATAGAGATTTAATTCAATTAACGTCTTTTAATTATTATTGTTTTTGTCAACCATCTCTAAAACATATTGTTAAAAACTCTTGGTTTGACATTTTTTTTCTCTTAGATTGTAAATTTTATACCCATTAAAAGTAAAAGTTTTCTTTTCCCTCCCTTTAAGTGGAATTGTTAAAAAAAATATATCATTGATAGGTAGTTTATCTTATTGCCAACAAGCCTATTTTTTGTTTGAATGTTGGTGTATGTGTTTGATTTTTAAATAAACTTTAATAAAGATTATCTAAATATTATGAAAAGGAGAATCTATTGAACTATCTCAATGATAAAAGAGAATATTATTCTCTCTAAAGATTTTGGATTTGAACATTTACAAAATCTATGTACGTTGTTAATAATTAAGAAAGATTCTTAACATACCAACAATGGTTGGTTCAAGTGGTAAGTAGTTGGATATTGCTTAAGCATGTATCGAGTTTGAGGTATTGTGTATGTAGAAAATTCTCGTTGGACGACTCATCTATCAAAGTCATGAGTGCGACACGAATTTATCTGAATTACTTAGAACAAAGTTTTAAGAAACCGGGAGAATAAAAAAGGAAGAAAGATCCAGAATATATTCTCTAAATAATCGTAAATTACTTTTGGAGGTTATTTTTGTTTTGGCACCGACTTGATTTCATAGTATAACAAGAATCAAAACTCCATTTTATCTGTGGTTGAAAAATGATATTGAAAGTTTAAATATATCAAAATAAATATGTAATTAAATGATTTAATTACCAAGAGTCCTGATGCAGTTTGGTTAGAGAAATTGTAGCAATAAGTGGGTGTTTGTCGAGTTTAATCCAAACTTAACGAGGAAGAAAGGACCAAATATTAATTTTTAATTATAGTTTTATAAATATTAAAATATATTGAATGTAAAGCCATATTTGATAGCGTAGGCTATTGATCTGCCATTAACTTCTTTTTTAGCCATTTAGGTACAAAAGGAGAACATGAAGACTAACTACACAGTAAACATTATATTCAACGTGACACCATGTAGATCGCCATGGACAAACTTCAGAGCTTGCTTTGGTGACTGTAGAAAAAACATACGTTTCTAACAGCTTATCAAAAGCTAGTTTGTTGATCGGCCAGTCGGATCAGCCACGCCAGCGCCAAAAACACGAACAACATTGATTTCCCACTGCCCTGAAAAACAGCGTTCGAGACTTTTAAAGAAAGACCACCGGAGCATAATCGTTGTCATCCTTAGTAACCCCGTGAACAGATGCGATATCGTCCATATCAAGCACACCATCACGACCTCCCGAATCCAACGCCGGTTGCAACTTGTCAATTTCCCACGGCCACGACGACATGCGTTCGAGACTTTAAAGAATGACCACCGGAGCATGATCGTTGTCGCCCTTAGTAAAACCGTGAACAGCTGAGATATCATCCATTTCAAGCTCAGCACTACGTGCTCCCTAATCCGACGCCTGTTGAGGCCCGTCGTGGGGCTCAAATCATCAGGTGCCATTTTTGTTTTAGTTTCTGTAAGCTTTATTCCTGCAAATATCTAAGGTTGAAAGCCTAATGGTTTATAAGAAAGATATGAATATTTATAATCTAAGTGTCAATCAACCAAATTTGTGTGATATAGTTTCTGTTACAAGGGAACACTGAAGTAGCTTACGAATGGCAAGGTTTACCTGTGTATCAGTTGCGTGTTAAAACTAGGAGCTTATCGAACGAGTTTGATCGCGAGATATTATCGAAATAGATCGAAAAATCCAAGCACATAAATAGAATTATAAGATAGATATTATTTGGTTCATTAAAGATACATAAAATTATATATTATTGACCAGGATGGAACTACATACATAGAGGCTTTGCCCTCCAAGTTTTTAACCTTGATTCCTCTTGTTTTTCTGGTCTAAACACTTCTTAAGTCCATGCAAATTTTGAAAATAGGCAACTTAAATCATACCTCTATTTTTTAGTTTAAATATTTTTTAGAATTATATCCATTTTGATATTTAACAAATTTAAGAGTGTAACTGAATAAAACGTTTGATGAACTATTTTTGAATTGTTAAGTTAAATAAACGAGTATAAACAATTTTTTTATGTCCGCTTAATAATTGAACGAACACAAATAGTGTTGTGTTCGGTTCGTTTATGTTCACAAACAAACTTGTTCAAAAGCTTTTTTTATCAACTCGTTTATAAGGTTGTTTTACCCGATTTTTGTTTTCCCTTTTTATATTTTAAATATCATTGAATGTAGGGACTAAATTGAACACAAGGTGAATTTTAGAGTATAAATTGTGAAGCCTAAGGAGCTCAATGACTAATTGTGTAGTTTCACCATTTTAGCAAGCCTAATCGTGAACAAATAAACTAAAATATTCACAAACCCTAAATGAATTGAACAAATTAAACCTCGACTTCAATTTCATTTTTTAAATATTAAATTAATAACTTAATAATTATACCTTAACCCTATTTGATCTGATCTTGAAATCATTAAATAAAAATCCATGAAATACTCAAAGTCCAAGACCAAGAATAAATGAGAGATCGACCGAATATGAAAACCCTAAAAAGGGGTCTCCCATATGGAGATATTCATCTTCTTTACTGAGTTAACACTTAATTATCTTCCTAACCATGAATTCTTCACTGACTTAAGTATCAAAAAGAACGTCTTGGAACACAAATTCCGGACACCAAAAAACTCTACTTTATTATAAATTGTCCTTGACCGTAGATGCATCAAATATTAAAGCTTTAAAGTACACAAATGGTCCCATGACTATAAGGTCTTATTTTGTTAAGTTCCTCGATTATTAAAAGTTACAAAATGATCTCTCGATTATTGGATGTTGTTTTGTTAAGTCTCTTAACTATTCATATATTTCAAATTCATCATTTTCTATTGAAAAATTGACGGTCGTCTAAGTGAATATTAACATGTTGATTGAGATATGATATAATTTGATCCCAAAACTGTTTGAGCTGTATTTTTTTTATCAACTCTTTGTTTACATTATGTCGTCGAGCTAGTGCTTTAAACATTCTGTTGTTGAGCCAGTGCTTGAAAGCAACGACGATGCTAGTAGATATCATTAAAATATAATTTTATCATATCTCAGTCAACATATTAACATCCAACTCAGACGTCCTTCAATCTTTTTATAAAAAAATGACGAGTTTGAAATATATGAATAGTCTGGTGACTATTTAATAACCTTTAATAGTTAAAGGACTCAATAAAGAAACACCCTATAATCGGGTGACCATTTTATAACTTTCAATGGTTAATAGACTCAACAAAGAAGCGCCCTATAATCGGGATATCATTTATATATTTTACCCTAAGCCTTATTTTAATTAACTTAATAATCTAACCATTGTTTTGAAAACCGAACCGGACCGGCCGGTTCAACTGGTTCAATCAGGAACCGCTGCCTAGTTCGGTTCAATCTACACCGGTTGAACCGCTATTAGTGAACTGGGCGGAACCGCTGCACCGTTCAAACCAGACCGGCTGAAAACCGAAAAAAACCGGGGAAAACCGAAAAAAACCCGGAAAAATCGCCATTTTTGTTTTTGTTTAAAAAAAAATAAACCAAACAAAGTCGTTTGTTAAACGAGCCAAGTCGAACTCGAGTATTGCTAAGCTCGACTCGAACTTGAAAACTTTAAAAGTAAGTTCAACTCGACTCAAACTCACGAGCTAAAAATTATCAAGTTCAACTCGAACTCGAAATACAATATTGAAACTTGAACTCGAAAAGCCTTGAACTCAAAAAAAAAATTAGAAGCTCGATTGAAGCCTAAAATTCGAGCTTGATTGAAGTGAAAGAATAGTTTACTCAATGTTCACCAAAAGGCTCCATGATTTTGAATGCCAAATTACCTCTATTATTTATAGAAGTTAGTTGTGATGCTCTTCTATATTTCTTAGCCTTGTGGGATTGTTTTGTTATCATATTTTTACTCTTTAGACTTTTGGGATGCTCTTCTATGTTTCTTAGCCATGTGGGATTGTTTTTTTTAAAAAAATTAAACTAAACAATATTATTTTGTTATAATTTTTTATCCCCAAATTTATTTTTTAATTATAGTTATATAATTATATTTATTATTTAATATGTTTTACCTTAATTATTATGTTGTAGTTAATTTGAATCATTTTGTTTCACTTGATTTTATGGTTTTTAACTTATATATGTTATGACTTGCTTTGAATATGACTTGTGATATAAAAAATTATTTTTATTAAATGTTTTTGGTATTTTTATTTAATTTTTTAAATAATTATGATGTCGTTCGATTCTTTCGACCGGTCGGACCGATTGAACCAGTAAACCGGTAGCATGACCGGTTCGCTAACCGGTCCGGTTCTGAAAACCATGAATCTAACAAAACATACACGCCATCCGAGTTTCATGAAAAGCAGCCGTAATATTTCCATGCAAGTAGCATTTTTCCAGCACGAAAATCTGAAATCCAAACGGCACTTGGGAGAAATGCTGAGGATGAAACGTGGGGTGAATGGCCTCCAAAAATTTAAGACAAGTTGCCGTCTTCTTTAATGAGGTAGGTAAGTTGGTTTTATCTTAATGTGTTGGAATATGCGACAGATCGCTCCATCTCATTATGAAAGGTAGCCATAGGTGGGCATTGGGCACTTGTTTTCTTCATTGCTGGAATATGCCACGCCTGCTCTCATGCCTACCTTTTAGAATATGGTAGCATCAATTCGGTAGCTTCCGGACCTTCCAGAAGCATACAAAACGTATATTTATCTGATATAAACGAGTTTCAGAGATTGGACACTGTTCGAGTACCAGCCATAACCCTGTAATCGCCAACTCAGTTTCTATTATATGAATTTTAGTGGTTCTTGGCTTTTCACCAAACCCTGTGGTTGGTATACTAAATAGATGGAGGTTTGATTTTATGTTGTGACAGATAAACCTATTAAGTGGATTTTGGTAAAAGATAAATGTTAATTCTCTTTACAGGTTATGTGTTCGAGCAGTTGTGCTTGTGCAAAGTATATATGCATTGTCAATAAGTTAAAAAAGTTCTGAACAAATACTATCTTGTAATCACGTTAGATTATTCAAGAAAAAATTATGAGACAAATTTATAAAATTTTAGGGATTGAAAATATATTATTAATAGAAAATATACAAGAATACTTTTTTATATTTAAATTATATAAGAATGTGAAATTTCCATAAGGATTATTCTCTCTTAATTTCTTCTCAATCCATTCTTTGATAGATTGAAAAGATCGAAAAAAAATTAAATGATAAAATAAAATATAGAAAAATTATTTTTTATATTTATTTTATGATGTTATATTCAAGATTTATGATTGATTTTTATCGATAATAAAATCTTGGAACTAATACTTTTTTAGAGTAAAATATGCAAATTTTTTGCACATGGTTTATCAATGACCAGAAATATAAACGTTTTCCGGCAAGCATTAACAAAAGAAATGGTTCCCAGGGAATATTGGAATTAAACGAAGAGAAATTAGTGCTTAAAATTAGATTTTTTATTATTTTTGTTTTAGTGACGTGAGCAGAAAGCATTATATGCTATACGATATAATTTCATAACATCATAATATTAAAAGTAGATGCAATAAAATTTTGACTTGAATAAAAAAGAATTGATTTAATTAAATAAATTAAATAAAATTTAAATAATAATATGACTTGTCATTTTGATTAATACAAAAAAATTTAACCCGATTGAAAATTGACCCCTGATTTTTCGTTCATTTCAATTTTTTTTCTCAAAATTGACCTCTGCTATTATAGAATATCTATGTGAACTCAATTTCTAATTTTAATGATAAATTTATCCCTTTTACCATTTTATCCCTTAATTACATATTTTATTTAATTTTATTTTTTACTGTATTTTTTATAAATCCTTTCTTTCTGTCAATTTTTTACTCATTTATCCTCGATTAATACTTCGTCCTCAAAATACATTCTTAAAAAAATTATAAATATATTTTGTAATTTAGATAATATTTGGTTTATTAAATAATATTGCAATGTGAAAAAAAATAAAAAGGGATGTAAATATGTATATATTTATATGATTAGAGAAAGTCGTTAAATTAAACATATTTGCTTCATATTATTACAAATATATATACAATTAGATTTACACAGAAACTAAAAAAATTTAACTTGATTCAAATTTTATAAATTTGACTCGAAATTTTTAAATCAGGTTTTAATCCTAATATATGACTCATCAACTCGACTAATTCAAATTTTTTTAACTCGATTCAATCAAATATTTACACTTAAATAAAAATCAAAATAAAAAATTATCAAATTTATAAACTAAGGTAAATCAAAATAAAATTCAATAAAAACAATAGTAAAAAGGTACGTTATAACAGTTAAAAAATGCTGCCTTCTGATTTAACCTCGTGAAGTTAAAAAAAAATGCCAGAGTCCATTCAAAACTGTATCAGGCTTTTTGCCAGCAATTAACTTGAAATTGAATTCTTTGCTCTTCTGTTAGGTCCTACAACTCCACCAAACACATCACTTCATTAAACTCTTACAAGCCCTTTGTCTGAATCTGTATAATATGTGATTTCTCTGTGTTTTATGTTGATATTAGATTTCCATATATTTTTTTCTTTTCATTCAGTGGGATCAACAACTTACAGCTAGATGCTCTAAAGGCTTATTAATTCCAGCCAATAAACTTGTTGACAAGACAACTACACATATAGTAACAGGTCACACTCACAGGTATTAATAAGGACAGACCCTACCAAAAAAGGGATAGAAAATTGAAAGAAATCCCTGGGAAAAAAATTTTACAATTTGATTTCATGATGATCAATGAATTTTGCAGTTCTTTTCTCTTAAAATTTTCCAGGTCTTATTTCAATGGCTGAAATTTAAACCCTGAATGATTTTTTTCCACACTGTTATCATTTCGGGTACCTATGCAAACTCACAATCTTGTAAAAAGAAAAATGGCAGAAGAAACCAGTGAGTAAATGAGGTTTACAGGAGAAATATAAATAAATCCAGAAAATATTTGGATTTTATATGATTTTTAACCATATTTGTTGTTGTTTTGGCCTAGAGCTTGACGACTTCAGGGATGTGAACTGGATACCTATCGATGCAATCCGCCCAAGGTCCGTCTGTTGGCGTCTTGATTGTTCGGTTGCACTTCCATACGGCGCTGTTGCACTTGAATCCGCTCCCGAAAGCGATCTGCCAAACCCTGTCGCCTCTTTTCATCCTTCCCTTGGACTCGATGTAGCTCAACTCGTACCACAGCGATGAGGACGATGTGTTGCCAAACCTGTGCAATGTCATCCTCGATGCCTCCACGTGCTCCGCGGAGAGTTGCAGGTTCTTTTGGAGTTCGTCTATGACTGCCCGGCCACCGGCGTGGATGCAAAAGTGTTCGAACGCTTGCTTGAAGTCGGGGATGTAAGGTTTCCACTTCGGGTTGAAGATTTTACGCCCGATGAGTGTAATGAGAAACAGGAGTTGCTCCGAAGCTGGAAGAACTAAAGGACCAATGGTGGTGATGTTGGATTTTAGAGCCTCGCCTGCAATAGCCATTAGATCTTTAGATAATGATATTCCCACATTGCCTTCCTTGTCCTCTTCTTCGAACACGCATCGGTACGCCTTGTCGGCTGAACCTTTATGGGTTCGGACTACATGCATGAGCTTATACTTGGCACGCCACCTATCGGAACGGCGGTTTGAAAAGAGAATCGCGGCGCCTCCCATGCGGAAGAGACAGTTGGGAAGGAGCATGGCTCTCTCTTTCCCTTGGTAATAGTTCGGAGTGATGATCTCGGTGCTGACGACAACCGCATTAGAACTCGGGTGCAGTTGGAGATGATCACGAGCCAAATCGATCGATATAAGCCCCGCACTGCACCCCATTCCCGAAAGATTAAAACTCTTTATATTACTCCTCATCTTGTACTTGTTGATCACCATGGCGGACAAAGACGGCGTCGGAGAAAACAGACTGCAGTTAACAATGAGAATATCGATGTCTTTCGGTTTCAACCCCGTCTTCTTAAACAAAGAATCCATAGCCGAGAAGATAACGAGCTCGGCCTCACCTTTCGCGGCCTCCATCGTGGGATTAGGCGGGATATAATGAATAGCGGGAGGCAAACAAGTCTCCTCACCGAGACCAGACCGTTCAAGAATCCTAATCTGAAACTCGACGCTCTTGGGGTTGTTACTCAAGATCAGTCTGGAATGCTCCATAAAGGTAGCGAAAGGAACCCGGCAAGTCACCGGCGGCTTGTAACACGCGTAATCCACAAGGTAAATACTTCTAGGCTTGGACATGAAGTAAACGGTGGCGAGAAAGATGATGAAGAAAGAAGAACACAGGATTTGGACAAAATCAAAGTGAAGGGAAGTCCATAGGTTAACAATCTCCTCGGGACCTAACCGAAGAACTTCGATAACGGAACCGGCCATGATGGGGATAAGAGTAAGAGTAAGAATGTGATTGACTAGGTATTGGTAACCAAGCTTAACATACTTAATCTTAACCGAGGAGAATAAATCAGGCATTGTTTGCGTGCAGAGGAAAAATGGGGTTAAAATTTTTGAAGGAGAGGAGTGGGGGAGAAGAGGAGGCGGAGGTGATTTATAGAGGAAGAAGGGCAGTCGGGCAGATGGGAGGAGTAAATGAAGGGAGTCACGTCACTCAACGCTCACTTAACTCTCCATTAATTTTGCCTAACTTCCCCTCTGTAACTAAAACACTTCAAGAACTTCACTTTTCGTGTATCAATGATGGCGATCATGATAATCATAATCCTGCCCTTCATTTGAAGAAGTAGAATCCAATATCCATGGTTCTCATAAAATTATTATTGTTTTTTTTAATAGTTTAAGTGATTATAAGATAGTATCTTGTAGACATGGTTATTCGAATAAAAAAATTTAAAAAGACAGTTATTCCAATATCTATAGGTCACTCCATGGTTCTCATAAAATTATTATTGTTTTTTAAAGTGATGATATAATAAAATAGTTAGGAAAGACACCGTCAATTACAACTTATGTGATACAATTTGTACATTACACAGGAAAGTTCAGTGGGCTAAAGTATGAGTTGCGACATTTGCAATCTTGGAGACAAATTGAACGTTAATATAATTGTGTTGTTATAATATGGCTCTCGTCTCACGTAGATGAAGGCCGACCAAGCAGATCCATACCACATTGTTGGAGTTGGTTTAGCATATTGTGTTGTTATAATATGGCTCTCGTCTCCCTCAATTATAACATTGTTCTAGTCATTATCCAACAGGAGGCGCAACCCAATGGTGACAACATCTGCTTTCACAAAACACGAGTCCAGCCTGCAACATAATGTTCTTCAATTGCCAACAAGAACAAGACCTCGGCAAGGACTCCAATGACAGCAACATCAAAAACATCATCTACATTTATCTTAACGCATCTCTTGCATGATTAAGCAACACCAACAATGGCGGCAGCAAATATTATAATTTTCAATGTTTTTTATTCTTTTATCTTATATTTATTATCCATTTTGTTATAACCACTTGAAAATGACATGATTAAGCTTTTCCGTTATGAGTAACATATTGCATTGTTGTCACTTAATTATGCTTTCACTCTTTCTAATTCAAGTGTCATTCATTTCGGGACAACTTTGATGGAGTCATAGATAAGCAAGGGCATTTATGCAATAAAAGGCTTGGAGAGTAAGCAAAAAACTTACAAGAATCAACTAAGGTGGGGAAAGGAAATTAAATTCATAAAAGAGATCAACAAGTTGATCCTTGCTATTAACATGCGCCACACAAAGAAATCCACATTAACCCTAACTGCCAATAAAATGACAATCTATTTTGGTATGTTCCTTGCGAAAACGAAAGATAAATTTAACTGGACGTAATTGGCAAAGCTTTGGTAGAAGCAGCAAGTTCCCAGAACAAGTTGTCGTGAGCCAACAAGTTTCAGCAACGGCGGATGCAACAGCCCGATACTCGGGTTTTGGAGATGATCTAGCAACAGACCGATGCCTGTGAGAACAACATAAGATTAACTGCTCACTTCAAGCCTGAGTCCCTAAATGGCTTCGTGGGATCAACAAGCCCTATAGATTGAGCCATCTGAAAAGTTTTTGATGTTCATAAAGAAATGCATTATTAACATCGAACAATGGTGTATTTTTCTAGAGCTCGGGTTTTCACTTGTCAATCTGGTCTTAAGTACATTCCGTTGTAAGTTAAGGGTATTGAATTTCTTTGACCATTCCAAGATTGATCTTTTAGTTGAAGTTGAGCACAAAATTCCTGATTCTTCCTTGATATTGGAGGTCACCTCCCACATAGCACAGGATCAATTGCCCTATGATAGCCCAATATCATTTTAAAGAGTTGTCCCTTTGAATTTAATGGATTCCAAGTTAAGGTTTTTGAGGCACCCTGAAAGAGCTCAAGATCAAGAGATTCTTAGCCCGAAAAGCCCAAACTTTGAAAAACGAAATTCTAGCCTATTTGATGCATCCGAATTGCCCCTGGTTTTTGGAGATGGATCGAATCCGTCTTTAATCATTTCTTGTATAGTTGTATTCCAAGCAAAAGTCATTGCTTCATTTTCCGGAAAGAAAATCTTTTATATCTAATAATCTTTTATTAAGAAAGAATAAATTCAAAAAATATCAATAACTTTTAAATAAAATATTAATAATTAAAACAAAAAAAAGGATTCAATTATTCAAAGTGATATTCTTACATACTTCTGAAAAACCAAACCTAACTCACGAACTTGAAAAATATTTCTTCTTTCCCCTAACTTTTTTTCTTTAATGCATTGCCCAAAAACCGAGTTGTCCTAATCTTCTGCGTACTGCCCTTAAGCATAAAGAAGAGACCAGCTCCCAGACAAACAAGTTGGAGACAAGAAAAATCACATTAAAACAAACAAATAAATAAATGAAAAGTTTGTTGTCCTCTGTTATCTTTGTTTTGGAAAAATCCAGATACCATCCCTTTTCTTCTGGTTTAAACAAACTTCTTACTACTCTGTGCCAATCTTACGGGGAGAAAGATCCATGTTTCAAGATATCCACACTAACCACGTTCCCATTGACAGAGACTATCTCACAAATTATCCGAAAAATCTTAAATTATTAAGACTGAGTATTAAAACGAGTAGAGTTAAGAAAAAAAAAATAACTTAACTGAGTGGATGAGTTATATTTTATAATTCAAATTTCATTTGATTTATATTTCAATTGAGTATGTCATAACGTTTCTCCTAATAGCCTTAGCAACGAGCAGGAATTCATTAGATTTAAAAAATTAATTCGAGAAAAGATGGTGAAATTTAAATTTGAAAACAATTTGATTTTGAAGTCGTCATCAACCTTTGAGTTATGTAAGTCGAATACCTAAAAGATCTCTTTTTAATGAATTTTAGAAAAATTATTAAAAGACAAAAACGGTTTGCACTTTACCAAAGATTCATTTTTTAAGAGTTTGATAGTCGATTATGCATGGGGAAGTAAAAACACCCCACAACTCACAAAATGTACCCAAACTGTCATATGTTGTCTATACACTGGAATTGCAAACTCGAATATATATTTAAATTGTGATCCTTTCATTCATTCGAATTTATTTAAAAGGGTGTCCTTTCGATTCAAGAATATCAACCAAGGCCGCGATCCTTTAGAGTTTGGATACTAGTCCATTCTCTCAAACCAAAACAACATTGCCTTCAAAATTGATAAAATTGAAAAATATGATGATAGATAATAAATGCAATTAGTACAATAATATACTTTTATGGAATAATTAATATATACATAAAAAATATTTATTTACCCCAAAAGATTATTATTATTATTATTATTATTATTATTATTATTATTATATAGAAATTACACCATTATGTACGAACAATCTTTGAAAATGCTCCTCCCTTATAGTTTGGAGACTTTTTCATGGATTTCCCTCACAAAATGATATTTCTCTGATTTTTATTGATAATATATATATATATATATATATATATATATATATATATATATATATATATATATATTGTTATTTTAAAAATATAGTATTATATTAGTTTTCAAGAAAACGCTTGGATAAATGAATGTTTTTTGTATGAACAATCATTGGAAATGCACTTTCTTTATAGTTATGAGACTTTTCCATAGATTACCCTCACAAAAAGGCATTGCCTTTCTTTTTTTAAAAAAATGAAAATAACATAAATAAATAAATAAAATGAATGAATGAAATGAGATAAAATAATAATAATAAATAAGATGAAATAAAGTAAAATAAGATGATAAAATAAACAACATGATGAAATAAAAAACCAATCGATTTTAAAAATAACTTGTGTGCGAAAAATCCTCGAAGATACACTTCCCTTGTAGTTGGGAGATGTCTTTATAAATTTCCCTCACAATGAAATTTATCCTTCATAAATGTAAAAAATATTATGACTTATAGATAATTAAAATTCAAATAACAATGCATATATATAATGTGAAGAAATATACTTAAAGTAGTGACCATGGTGAACAAATTAGAAGAGGCAATGATTAAATGACTAAGTTAATAAGTATTAGTTAAGGAGCCAACCAATCCAACCTAAACAACAAATATTGAAGACTAAACGTACCATAAGTCTACGAAGATTCCTATTTCTAACTAGGAGTAGCAATAATATAGGTAATCAACTTCGATTCCGAATCTAGATACAAACTAACTATTTGGTCTCTACTAGCATAAATAAGGGACTAACATGAATATTTTATAAATTAGCAGCCAAAATTGAAAACAAGAGATAAACATAATGAAGAATAAACAAGGCTGAAATATAAATAAATCACAAGCAACATTAGTGATTAAAATAAAATGAGATGCAAATTAAGGTGCATAAGTGAAAATATAGGAAAGTAAATGCTGGAAATTAAAAGGAATAAAATGAAAGACCGGAAATTAAAGGGGCAGTTAAAGTGCTGGAATTAAAAGGACAGAAATATTAAATTGCATAAATTAAAAGTTAGGGGGTCAATTTTAGCATTTTTACCCGAGCCATAAACAATGTGAATAGTACCCCAGGGCGGGTCACCACAAAGTCGTTGAAATATTCGAATGTTAGGAAGTTAGTGGGTTAGTTCGAACAGTAAAATAAAAGCTAGTGGGTTAGTGTTAGAAAATTGACCCCAACCATAATAATACAGATCATACCCCGGGGTGAGTCACCACAAAGTCCTTGAAATATTCGAATATTAGGATAAATTAAAGTTAGGTTAGTAACTAAATAAAAATAGATAAAAACAAAGTGCTGAAAATAAATAAAATAAAGAAACAGAAGCATAGCAAGGCAGTGATTAAATTGAAAGAAACAAAAATTATGTAATAAAATTAAAACAATTGAAACAAGGGCATGGTAAATCTGTGACTAAATTGAAAATATTGAAGATAAAGTGACCAAAATATAATACATTAAATAAACTGGAGATATGGTGACCACTTTGTAAATTCCCGCTAAACGTTTTAGGATACAAAGATGATTTTACCATTTTTGTTAATATATATACTTCTTTTTAACCATTTTAGGTAAAACCCTAGCCCCATTTTTTAGAATTTTTTTTAAATCGGGTTCGGGTTGGGTTTAGGGTGAAAAATACCCGACCCGAGCCGAAAAAAAATACATTTTTACCTTATATATTTAGGAATAATTTCAATAATACCCCTCTATATATTATTTTTTTTCAATTGAGTCACTCTTTTATTGAATAAAAATAATATTTTTTTATTATTTCGGGTCGGGCTGGGTTTTTAAGTTATATATCGGGTTGGGGTCGGGTCGGGAGGAATCTTGTTTTGGTCGGATCGGATCTCGGGTGGAGGATTTATTGTTCTCAGGTCAGGTCGGGTGTACCAAAAACCTGACTCATTTCTTCTAAACTCCTCGTTGGCGCCCTCTCTCAAGACAATAAAAAAAACGATCGACCATCGTGACTTTTCCCTCTCTCTCTCTCTGCTACAAAACTAAACCCCAAAAAGTGAAAAATTTCCCCTACTCCTTCATTACCCTTTCGAGTGAGCCAAAAGAAAACCTCTTCTATGCCATAGATAGGCACCTTTAGCTCTCCCGGCCACCATCAATAGTGGCTGATCAACCCCTAAACCAAACTAAACCATAAATGGCTTCAACTTTATCCCTTTCTTAAACCCAAACACCCCTAAAATCGAGCAAGGACCCTTATATGGCCTAAAATCCCCCGTCTTTGGACTTCCGACGACCCTAACCACTTAAAGGCGGTGTCTTTCTCCTTCCGACGACCCTACGCTGAAACGACACCTCAACTAAGGTAAAAATGCTTTATTTTTTTGTTTATTGCTTACTTTTCAAAAAAAGAAAACAAAGAAAATGAATGGTTGCATGCAAGAGCCAAAAGATACCTTGGTTGTTGTTGTGTTTTTTGAATATGTTATTTTCTTTTTAATATTCGAACGTACCTCCCCCACCCCCACCTATCCTCATATTACATTTTTGTTGGGTTTATATACCCTATTCAAAAAATACATAAAAATAAGAAAAATATTGTTCTTTTTTTGTTGTTCATTTTTCTAATGTCATCCATTTTTCGTGTAGCACGGGAGGTTATGTTATGAGACAGACTAATATACGGTTAAAAAAATCGCGTGACTGGTTAAATAGGTGACCGGTTAAAATCGTTATCGGAAATGTTATATGTTTTCACCGAAAAATATTATATGTGTTGATAATAATAATGGTAATAACAGGGAATATTATCGTCGTATGTAAAAGTGCCAAAAAAATATTGACTTTAATATAACCGGTTAATCACTAGAAACATTATCAACTATAATAACATAACATGTAGTGAATATGTATCGTTTTTTTAAAGCTAATGAGGACTTAGAAACCCGACGATAACAAAATAGATTAATTACTTGATTTGTTATAAATATTATCAACATATAAGGTAGCGTCTAAAATCCTTAAATATTGCATCACTTGTGGATCGTTGGATCTCAATCAGATCCAACGGCTAGAGGTCGACGACGCTTGGAGCTAGAGGTGGAATCCCCAACAACTTGTTTGGGCACACGGGCCTGCATTTTGGGCCGGTGGAATTGGGTTGCTTCAAATGGGTCCGTTGCAATATATTTTGATTTTGAATTGGACTTGTGTTTTGACTTGTAGTGGACCTAAGAGGAATAAAATGGATATTAGTCTTATATTTAATTTATTTAATAATAATATATTATATATATATGACCCATGTGCACATATATATTAATTACTATGTACATATTTAATTAATTATGCTAACCAGTGAAAAGAAAAACGATCATACTATCACTAATATTTAATTTATTTAATAGCTATTTAACAATAAATATGACCCACACGTGTGTGTATATATATATATATATAATTTAATTATGATCAACAACGAAAACAAACAAGATGTATTTAAATAAATATAATTATAACTAAAAATATTTATTGTTAATGATAGAAATTGAAATTACATATATATTGATGTTCTTTAAATTTAGTAAAAATTGAACTTAAAACGAAAAAGTAATTAAAAAATTAAAAATATCATACAATTAAAGAAAAAGAAAAAATGATTTTCAAAAAGAGCGATTAGAGCTGCTTTGATTTGTTTAAATGGTCTATAAAACAAATTTAGTAAAAAAATAACTTAAAACGAAAAAAAGTAAAGAAATAAAGAAAATAAAGACTAAATTATAAAATTTCAAATTCAATTTTTAATTTTTTGAAATGGTAAAATTTTAACTTGATTTAAAATCAAAATTCAAAACTAAATTTGAATTTAGAAAATTAAAATTAAAATAAAATAAAAAATATTTATTAAATAGTCTGTGGTAATTATGATGTAGTATTTGTACAAAAAAATTTCAACCAATTAATAATGCACACTCCTTATAAATGTAACTATTCAAACTCAAAATTTTTGAACATAATAATTTCTACTTTTATTACTAAGATTATTTGATAAGTTAAAATCAGATTAAATTTTAATGTATATCCTGTGTTAGTCTATATATGACATTGACATATCATTTGAGTTCAGAAGTACGTTTTGGAAGTCCAACTCGGTTTTCAACAATTGTACTGTAAGTTACTAATTAATTTTTGGTCCCAATTATTGGAAATTATGTGCTTTTTGAAAATTATGTTGAGCATGACCACATAAAGCACATAATTTTCAACATAACGCCTTGTTTAACGTATATCCTTTGTAGTCATGCTCACCGTTTCATTCTAGTATAGTTTTTTTTTTATAAAAATTGATTTTAGTCTCTATATTTTTATTTTTTTAGTTTAATTTTATAATTCTAACGACTTCGTTTATATTATAGAAATAATCTTTATTTCTTTGATTAATACGATATTATCTCTAAATTTTTATTATTTTTTGAACATCCTATCTCATCATATCCTTATATTTTTCTCATAATTTATAAAACGGGTGAAATTCAAAATTTTAAATTTACATCCCCAAACGTAATATTAATTTGTTATTTAATTTGTGTTATAAAATAAAATTCTGTATATAATAATTCAAATTTCAATTGAAAATTTATAGTAAGTAGTCTTAAAATATATAAATAGTAATAAGAAATTAGTACATTAAGAGGTCTTAATAATAAAAAGATATGTTTTTTTAGAGATTTCAGATTCAAATAATTATATATATAAAGTACTAATTATTAATATTTATGAAATATTTTTAACAAATATTAATTATAATGATCTCGTATTATTAAAAAAATTATTTACATATTTATCAATATTAATTATATTGTGAAATATTAAATACCAAAAATGAAAATTATAGCGTGTAATTCCACTTCCTCCCTTCCACTATCCCCAAGGGAAAAAACACGCCAGCCAACTGAAGCTTGATATAAACCCCGTAGGCCCTTCCACCCCAAGCTTTAGAAGGGGAATCTCTCTTTAAAGTTTTGGACTTTTGATTCCCTGTGTTTATGAAAGATTTCAATTTAAAAAGGGAACTTTTCAAGCTGATTCCACCATGAAACAAACTCCAATCTTTCTCTCATTTTGAAAGCAGATCTTTTGAGTTTTCTGTTTTTCTTTTTTGGGTTCAAGCTTGGCACTTCCCTTTCCTGCTCATTTTATGGATATATAAAGCTTTTGTAGCCATCAGACTTTCCCATCAAAATTTTTGCAGAACTTAGGAATTGATATTTGTTGATGAATATGGAGAGTGGCAAAATCTGTGGTAGTTTAAAAATGAATGCTTTGGTTCAAAGTGAACAACTTTCTTGTTCCCCACAGGTTATGGAATCTTTATGGATACCCTCTTCTTCCTCTGTTCTGCAAGGTAATTTTCTTGTTCCTCTCAGGTTCAAATCTCAATTCTGGGTTTGATTACTTATCCCCAAAAAGAATAGAAAACCAATTTCTCGGTTTGTCTAGTTACTTCTGGGCGTGCATTCTTCTTGTTTGTCTAGTTGAATAAATAAATAAATAATCTGATTTTTGTGTGCCCACCGTGTGATTTGATCAGGTCAACAGCCTGTGATTAGTTATGAGGATGCTGATGGAATGGAAACCGGATTCTTCCAACCGGTTGACAAAGAAAACAATGGAGACGATGAGTTTGATGGATCGTATAATCCACCGGGGAAGAAAAGGCGGCTAACTGCCACACAAGTTGGGTTCCTCGAGAGAAGCTTTGAGGTTGAAAACAAACTCGAACCAGACAGAAAGTTGCAACTTGCAACGGAACTCGGTTTAGAGCCCCGACAAGTTGCAATCTGGTTTCAAAACCGGCGTGCTCGGTTTAAGAACAAACAGCTGGAAAATGACTACGACTCCATGAAAGCTACCTACGAGAAGCTCAAGGCTGACTATGAGAATCTCCTCAAGGAAAAAGATAGTATGAGAAATGAGGTAAAACCAACAGAGCATTTCTGCTGTTTTTGAAGTATTAATCTGCTCTAATGGTTACTCAAAATTGATTTTTTCCAATTTTGCAATCCATAATAGGTACTTGAACTGAAAGAGAAGCTGTTGATTAGAGAGAAAGGGAGTGAAAATTTGGAATCTCTTGATGCCATGAATTCATCCAAGATATCTCTTGAACATGTGTCCCATGTGTCGTCGTTGGCATGTAAACAGGAAGAAGCGTGTTCGGCTAAAATCGATGTTTTCGACTCCGATCATCATTCTTCATTGATAGAGCCGGAGAATTCGTCGAATGTTTTCGAACCGGATCAATCTGATATTTCCCAAGATGATGAAGATAATCTAAGCAAGAGCTTCCTGCACCTGCACCCACCAATATTCTTCCCAAATTTCGAACTTGACTGTTACTACGATGCACATGCCAATTCATGTAATTTTCAATTACCGGTGGAAGACCAGTCGTTTTGGTCTTCACTTTACTAAGTTAATAATCTATGATGAACTTTGATGCTTTTGCACTTGTAAGCAATATTACATATGTTCATCTTTGACGCTTTCTCAAGAACCAAAGTCTTCTGCATTTTTGAACTTTGAATAGCAGACCAGGAGAAAAAGAAACTAAATGGTGAAAAATTGAGTAGCACTTTTATTGTGTAAAAAACCCAGGAATTTGCATCAACATCATTATGAAAGGATGACAGCTTGGGATTTGAAATCCCAACAATGGAAAAGCTTGAAAAAGGAAGAATAATGGGGGAAGAAAAGTCAATATTCTGGCATGAATCATCTTCTTCCTTCCTTAGCTTTCATCAATGGATGATGACTGATGACTTGTACATCACTGATGTTGGTTGTGGGGGACGTTGAAAGATTCAGTATTTTTATGAGAAAAAAAAGCAATGTAATGTTGTATTTAACAAGTTACATTGCTTAAAAGAATCTTGCTTGGTGATGCTGGTTGGATGAGATGAGAGGGAAAATGTTTGGTTTTCCCAGAAAATGATGAGAGAGAATTTGATTGGTGGAATATGCATGGCATTGCATCATTCCAATTTCCCGAGGCATTCAGGTGCAGCAGGAGGCTGTTGGGATCATCGGAATCTGATCTGATCTCATTGGCTTTGAGGTAGGATCATGTGAAATTTTGCAGGCTGGGGGAAGTTCCAGTATCAGCGCCTTCGCCGTTCGCTTCCCAAAACTTTAAAAAAAGTTCCGCCAATGAGATTCGTTAACGATAAGCAATGCTGTAAAAATCTGATGGGATCGGTAAACCTATTAGTTTTCAGTTCAATAAATTGAATGAAACGGTTAAATTATTTAAATAATGTTTTTCCCTATCCTTTTTTCTATAATTTGATTATTTAAATTTTCATTTAAAAATGATAAATGATTTTATCTGTTTGTATTTTTATAATATGTTTTAATTTTTTTAAGGTTAAATCTGACATTATCTCTTTTAATTCAGATGACGCTTATTTGATTATTATAATAATTAAATTTATTATTGATTTAGACCCTCAAATTGAATATCGATATACGCTCACAATTACAAAAAATAGTTGTGATTAAGTAATGATATTCTCAAATTCAAGCTGCAAGTCAAAATATTCATGCTCACACACTTATTTTACTTCTTCTTACATGTTTCCCAATTTAATATTTAGGAATTATCATATAATCAAGTTTCAATCAAATCATTCCATTTATTAATTATAATAATTATCATTATTAACATGATTATTAAAATCGATAAAGAGAGTAACATAATTATAATTGGAAATTTAACATTTTTTTTACATTTACGGACAAAATAACATGTTTGTTACAATTAATAAATAGAATATTTGTTGAAAACATTTTGATATTTCGATATAACAAACTAAATTTAAATGAATTTTAAGATTTTACAAATGATTTTCTAAGTATATTCGATTCAAATTAATCGAATGTCAAACTATTACTCCAAGTCTTTCGAAAACAATTTTAATCCTTACTAAATGTGTAAAATTGTGATTTATACTTAAACTATTTTTGAAACAATTTTCACAAAGTATTCTGAACCTAAATCAAGCCTAAAATCAATTTTTAGAGTGATGCACCGATGCACCAATCCATGCATCGATGCACCATGAATTAAATTGAACATCGAATGCATTCCATGCATCGATGCACACCATGCACCGATGCACTGAGGATTTTATAAGAACATTGAATGCATTTGATGCATCGATGCACCAGCCATGCATCGATGCACTCGAGCTATTTTAAAACATCGAATGCACTTGATGCATCGATGTACTCTTAGTGCACCGATGCACTAAGGTTCCAACAGTCAAAATATTTGAATTTTACACTGATGCACCATGGGTATGCATCGATGCACTGACGCTCCCAACTGTATTAATTAATTGTTTTCACACTTAAACGGCTCTATTGACTCCTCTAATCATCCCCAACGTTCAGAAGTGATTCAAGGTGTATTTAAACAAGCTTAGAAGCCATTGATCAATAACAAGAAACATCAAGCAACTAGAATCAAGAGAGAATCAAAGAGAAAGCATCAAACCTCAAGTTTGAGCATTTCAAGCCTATTTTTCATTCAATATTCATTTTGCTTTCAATAACACTTTTGTACTCAATTGAATTCATTCTTGAGTGTTCTTTTCTTTGTTATAGAATTGTGCAAACAATCTACCTTGTGAGGATTTCCTTGTAAGTTTGCAAATTTGTATTGTTCTCTTTGGGAGAGAGTTTTCTCAAGAATTTGGGGTATAATTCTTGAGGGTTTGTAAGGTTACTCTTTGTCCTCAAAAGAAAGACAAATTAGTGAATTTGTGGAAAATCCTTAGTGTGGATAGCTAAGGTAGTAGACGTAGACTTTGGTTGAGAAAGTCAAACCACTCTAAATCGCTGTGCAAATCTTTTCAATTTTCTGCAAAAGCTTCCACCGAAATTTTTATTGCCAATTCACCCCCCTCTTGGCCGATTCCGTCGATCGATTAACTCAACAATTGGTATCAGAGCCTAACTCATTTGAAGGTTTAATCACCTCTTGAGTCGATTCGGGAAGAGTTATATCGATAATCAAAGTCATCAATGACCTCCACTTCAAATTTCGACTCCGGTCTCGATTCGATGCCCGTCAATAAGCCTCATTTCTTCAATGGAGCTAATTATGCCTATTGGAAGAATAAGATGATGTACTTCATTCAAGCAAGTGACATGGGAGCATGGAATGTCGTAGTAGAAGGATACATCAAGCCTCTCACTCATCCAAGATTATGGAGTGAAAGAGAGACAAAAATGTTCCAGCTCAACTCCAAAGCCATCCATATCATTTTTTGTGCTCTTGGACCAGATGAATACGGAAGAGTTTCATCATGTACATTCACCAAAGAAATATGGGACAAACTTCAAGTCACTCATGAGGTAAAAAAAATCTAAAATTAGTATTCTAACGCATAGCTATGAAAATTTCAGGATGAAACCAAATGAAGATATCAAAGCTATGACGAATAGATTTTCAATGATTGTCAATGGTCTCAAATCATATGGAGAGATCATTTCAAATGAAAAGCTTGTGAGGAAGTTAGTCTACTCCCTCCCAAAATCATGGCAATCAAAAAAGACGGCAATCATATCGAGTCTAAGGACCTAACGTCCTTAACTCTTGAAGAGCTAATCGGTTCACTCCTCACTCATGAAATGATGCTTGAAGATGAGGTGAACCTTGATAAAATTGAAGAGACACCAAAGGAGAAGGAGAAGGAGAAAAATAAAAATATTAGAGTTGCTCTCAAATCCACAAAAGATGAGAGTGATTCGGATGAAGATGACCATGACGAGGAAATGGCATTGTTTGCCAAACGGTTCAGAAAAATAATGAGACCTTACCGAGGAAGAAAATTCAAACGAAATGAAGGCCTCAAAAATGAACCAAAAGAGAAGGACTCGATCATTTGCTATGAATGCAAAAAACCAGGGCATGTTAAATATGATTGCCCACAATTGAAGAGGAATGGTCAATCAAAGAATAAGCACAAGGCTCATGTGGCTACATGGAGCGATAAAGAAAGTTTCGATGAAGAGGAACAAGAAGTAGCTAACTAGTGCTTGATGGCATTCGGAGAAGATTCTAAGGTAACCTCTAACTCATCCGAGTTTGATGATTTATCCTATGATGAGTTATTAGAGGAATATAATGGGTTGGCTTCGGATTATGAGAAATTGTTTTTAAAATATAAAAATGATGTTTCAAAATTGAAAAATGAAAACAAACTCATATCCAAAACCAACAACGATCTTGAAAGTAAAATCAAATATTTGCAAATCAAACTAGAAGAGTTTGAAAAGAAAAATTTAGATTTGCAAAATTTACTTTCAAAGATCAATGATGATCATCAAAAGAAAATTGATGATCTTAAAACTTTGAAAAATGTGAAAATTCAAAATCCAACTTTGTTAGAAAAAGTTTTAGAAACTACAATCATAGAGGTCCCAAAGAATCTCTAATGGAAAAATCGTTAGAAGTATGTGGGTTCCTAAAGAACTCATTACTACTAAAGATAAAAATATCCTATGGATACCTAAGGGGACTAGGATTTTGGAAACTAATGAATATGGACCCAAAAGAATTTGGGTACCAAAAATCAAAAATTAATCTATGTTTGTAGGGAAAGGAGCATTGCTACAAGGCACGGGAAACAAATTCAAATTCATGGTACCTTGATAGTGGATGCTCAAGACACATGACCGGAGACAAAAGCCGGTTCATTTAGCTTAACGCCAAAAATGGAGGAGAAGTGACTTTTGGAGACAATTCAAAAGGTCACATTGAAGGTATTGGTACAATAGGTAATACATCTTCCATACAAATTAAAAATGTTCTATATGTGAATGGATTAAAGCATAATCTATTGAGTATTAGTCAATTATGCGATAAAGAATTCAATGTCTTATTTGAAATTAATGGTTGCAAAGTCATTGACATTGCATCTAATTGGATTATGCTTGTTGGTCATAGAATAGGAAACATATATATGGTGCATTTAGATTCCTTTGATATGACTAATTTATGCCTAGTTGCTAAGGATGAACATGATAGTTGGTTATGGCATAGGAGACTAGGACATGCTAGTATGAGTGTTTTGCAACGGCTAATTCAAGGTGATTTAGTTCGAGGGTTGCCTAAGCTTAAATTTGATAATGATAAAATCTGTGATGCTTGTACTAAAGGAAAACAAAAGTGAGTTTCTTTTAAATCCATTAATGATGTATCAACTAGTAGAGTTTTACAATTGATCCATTTAGATCTCTTTGGGCCAACTAGAACTACTAGCTTGGGTGGAAAACAATATGCATTTGTCTTGGTAGATGACTACTCTAGATATACTTGGGTTCTATTCTTAAGTACAAAAGATGAAGCATTAGAACATTTCATCACATTTTCAAAAATAATCCAAAACGAAAAGGTTACTCTATCACTAGTGTTAGAAGTGATCATGGAACTGAATTTGAAAATCTTAAATTTATTGAGTTTTGTAATTCTAATGGTATTAGCCATAATTTTTCAGCACCTAGAACCCCTCAACAAAATGGAGTTGTTGAGAGGAAAAATCGAACTTTAGAAGAAATGGCTAGAACCATGCTTTGTGAAAATAATTTGCCAAAATATTTTTGGGCGGAAGCCACAAATACCGCTTGTTATGTTGTAAATCGAGTAATGATTAGGCCAATTTTAAAGAAAACTCCATATGAAATTTTCAAAAGTTAAGAGCCTAACATTAGTTATTTTCATCCTTTTGGATGTAAATGTTTTGTTTTAAACAACGGTAAAGAAAACCTTGACAAATTTGATGCTAAAAGTGATGAAGGAATTTTTCTGGGTTATTCCTTAAATTCTAAAGCTTATCGTGTATTTAATAAAAGAACTTTAGTTGTAGAAGAGTCTATACATGTTGTTTTCGATGATAATCCCCTTTCGAGGAAGGATTCTTATGTTAATGATGATGTAGGCATTGTACATACAAATGATGTTAGATATGACGTTGGAGAATCATCATCAAAGGAAGAAACAAAGGATGAGGAAACTCATGATCCCCTCGAGAATCCAACTATTGAAGAAAGGGAAGTATCTTATCCAAGAGAGTACAACTATGTCAAGGATGGTGAAAATATAAGTGATCCATCTAAAGGGGTAACTACTCGATATTCTCTTAGAAATATTTGTAATTATGTTGCATTTATTTCATGCATAGAGCCTAAGAACATCAAAGAAGCATTAAAATATGAACATTGGATTATGGCTATGCAAGAAGAATTAAATCAATTTGAGAGAAGTAAAGTATGGACATTAGTTGAAAGGCCTAGTAATAAAACTATTGTAGGTACTAGATGAGTATTTAAAAATAAGCTTGATGAAAGTGGTAATATAGTGAGGAACAATGTAACACCCCAACCCGTATCCGACCCGGATATGAGTCCGACGTGTCACATTGACTTTTCAAACCTTGACTCTTAAGAAAAATCCCGGGAAATTTAAAACTTTATTTAAAACAAAATACAGACTTTATCAGAGTGCTCGTACTTAATGACTTATTACATGCCAACACTTTATACATAACCAAATACATACTTTGTCAAATATTTCTGATCTGATCTTTTAGTAGTGATACTATCTTTGCCACTTCTATTCTTTCACTTCTCGTTTCTTGGTACCTACGTGTAAATCACTTACACGCTAAGTCATAGACTTAGTGAGGCATATAAAACATACATATAATATAACCATATATCATTTCATATAAATAAAAAAACATACATATGCAAACACTATCAATAATCCTTTCCACTTACCATATACTCATCATATAACACATATATCACTATACCCAGAAACACACATAACATCATATAATTCATGTATGTGCATTCATATCATTGAATCATGACATATCAATATGCATGAATCTATTGTATGATAACAATATATACAATCAGGTCATGCACACATGCAACTTACCTTCTTGTATCACTTTCACTTTCATTTGTCTTTCAATTTCATTGCCCATGTATATTATTGAGAATAGAGGTATATGAGTACATTGAGGTTGTGCACTAATGCTGTCACCACAGCTCGTATAAATTCCCTCATGGGGCACCGAACATTCGTTCAGTATTCGTCCCGAAGGACCTATCCAGAGGTTACAAAGAACCCCGGTAACTATCCAGAGGTCATAAAGATCCTCGGCAACTATCCATATGTTCCTTTCAACATAGGTAAACCCTCGACTCTTGGCATGCCAACTATACCTATAGCTCTCGTATCATATACTATGGGCATTTATTTATACATTTCGTATCACTTGTTCTTTCTCTTCTATCACATACCACATGTATGTGTAACCATATATCTCATATCATATCACATGTATTATATATACATGTATTCACGTAAATCATTTCATGTAATTCATATCACATATATCACATGTGCATATAAGCTTATAGCTTCTTTCACATATACATGTAGTCACATAGCTTTCTTTCATGTAACCATGCATGTCATGTCAAATAACATATATCATATGTTGCATTTTCACTTAAGCATATAAATCATATAGCATAGCATCCATCTATTTCTATGTATTAATGCATACATGGTAACCGCATAACAATTTAGAAGTTACTTCTTACCATAGTAACTCCATCACTGGCTCATCGCAAGCCAATGTTAATTCAATAAAATAAGTACAAAATAAATTGCACTCACCTTAGCTTTGCTTTGATTCGATTCTAATCCTTCAATTGTTTCTGAATGGGATCACGTTATATATCTACATAATCATTCATAGATCTATATCAGTATTATAACTAATATACTCTAATGGTTCACTCCTTAGACTAAGAAAAATGCCAATTTCATCTTTCAATGAAAGTATGCATCGATGCACTACTGATGCATCGGTGCATAAAATGCATTCGATGTTGTATTATCACTGGGATGCATCGATGCATGCCTTATGCATCGATGCACTAAT
The DNA here is from genome assembly GCF_006381635.1 of Hibiscus syriacus. NCBI lineage: Eukaryota > Viridiplantae > Streptophyta > Magnoliopsida > Malvales > Malvaceae > Hibiscus > Hibiscus syriacus. The sequence goes on from NW_024062795.1 coordinate 5,819,597, forward strand.
TGCATTCGATGTTTCTATTTTAAAAGAGTGCATCGATGCACTACCTATGCATCGATACACCTTCAAACAAAATTCTGGGTTTTAACCTTGATACATCGATGCACTATGAATGTGCATCGATGCACTCTGCCCAGAACCTCTTTTTGAACCCGAAAATCATCAACTCTTCACTCAAATGCTTCATATTTCATCCCCTTTCATAATCCTAACTTTCATATACATGTTTAAACTCACTCATAATCATTTATCCCATCTTTAACCTTAATATCCTCTCATCTTTAGGAACTTCAAGAATCATACCCTATTTTTCACATGTTTCAAATCCAATTCTAACATTTAATACTTCTTAATTTAGCTGATGACAAGTCAAATTTAGTTCCCAATTCAACTTATCATCTCTTTTCCAAAGATTCACTTAAAAACCCATTTTCTTTAATCTTTCATAACTCCTTTATCTTTTGATTTTAAGATAACTTAAGCTTTCCTTAAGCTTAGTTATCCTCTAATGATCAGAACCCAACCTTTAATTCAACAAATAATCAAGAAATCAGAAACTCACCTTTGCTTAGCTTCCACGGGGAGGAGGAAGAAGAAATGAAGAAGAAGATGAAAATGTTTTCATCTTCCACGTTTTCATCTCTTATAAAAGGGATAAAATATCTTTAATGTCAAATAACCATTTTACCCTTTAATTCCTTTAATAATTACTAACAACTTTTAGGAAATATTTTCAAAAAATCACTAAACTAATCCATTCTTCTACTTTAGTCACCAAATTCTGAAACTTTACAATTTGGTCACTAACCCATAGTTTGGGATGTTACAAACAAGGCTAGACTTGTTGCTCAAGGCTATACTCAAGAATAAGGCATAGACTATGATGAAACATACGCTCCCGTAACTAGGATGGAAGCAATTAGAATGTTACTAGCATTTGCATGTTTTCATGAATTTAAATTATATCAAATGGATGTTAAAAGTGCATTTTTAAATGGTTTTATAAAAGAAGAAGTGTATGTGGAACAACCTCCAGGTTTTGAAGATTCAAAATTTCTGGATCATGTTCTTAAATTGACAAAATCACTTTATGGTTTAAAACAAGCTCCAAGAGCTTGGTATGAAAGATTGTCAAATTTTTTAATAGAAAAAGGTTTTTCAAACGGGAAGGTTGACACTACATTCTTTTTAAAGCATAAAGGTAAATATTTATTAGTAGTTCAAATTTATGTTGATGATATAATATTTGGTTCTACTAATGATGTTCTTTGCCAAGAATTTTCCAAGCTAATGCAAAGTGAATTCGAAATGAGCATGATGGGGGAGCTCTCATTTTTCTTGGGACTCCAAATCAAGCAAAGAAAAGATGGCATCTTCATCAATCAAGCTAAATACGTCAAAGATATACTTAAGAAGTTTGGACTAGAAAATGGCAAACCTTATGACACTTCAATGAGCTCTTCAACAAAGCTTGACTTAGATGAAGGAGGTAAATGTGTAGATGTTAAATTATATAGGTCAATGATTGGATCTCTACTTTATCTAACTGCAAGTAGACCGTACATTATGTTTAGTGTTTACTTATGTGCTAGATTTCAATCATGCCCTAAGGAATCACATTTACTAGCTGTTAAGAAAATCTTTAGATACCTTAAAGACACTCATAGTTTAGGACTTTGGTATCCTAGAGACTCTAGCTTTAGCTTGCATGCTTTTTCTGATGCGGATTATGGAGGATGCAAATTAGATAGGAAAAGCACATCCGGTACTTGTCAATTCCTTGGAAATATGCTGATTTCTTGGTTTTCAAATAAACAAAATTATGTTGCATTATCTACCACTGAAGCAGAATACATTTCAACCGGTAGTTGTTGTGCATAAGTTTTATGGATGAAACAACAACTTTTTGATTATGGAATTAAAGTATGTACCATTCCTATCAAGTGCGATAATACTAGTGCTATTTGTCTCACTAAAAATCCCATCCAACACTCTAGAACTAAACACATTGAAATAAGACATCACTTCATTAGAGGCCATATCACTAAGGAAGATGTAGTTCTAGAATTTGTTGATACTTTGCACCAATTAGCTGATATCTTTACAAAACCTTTAGACAAAGAAAGATTTTGGACACTTAGGAGAGAATTAGGTTTAACTGACCTATCTTCACTTAGTGTTTAAAATAGTTTTTAGCACTTTTAAGAATATATTAAAAATGCTTATAATGATAATTTTTGATTGCATTCTTTGCTATTACTTAGGGGGAGTTTATGTTATTTGGTGAAAATTAATTTTATGTTCAAATATTATTTAAGAGATTAACTTGATTGATTGAACATGGTTAATTTTCAATATATGAGTTGCCAAGACCACTAGAGCTAATTAATTTAGCATTTTGAGTCTTTAAAACAGATTTTTTAACATTTTTGTGCCTCATGCACCGATGCATACCTTTGAATGTGCATCGATTCATCATGTTGATGCACCGATGCACGCCTTGAATGTGAATCGATGCACGGGGTCATGCATCGATGCATCCGTCGGGTTTTGGGTTAAAATGCCTCATTTTCTTCATTTTCTCAAAACCTAAAAACCCCTCTCTCAAAGCCATTCGTCTCTCTCTCTCTCTAAAATCTCCATTCTTACTCAAAATCAATGATTTTTCGTCGGAATCTTCAAGCTTTTCAACTCTCAAACCTGCTTCAATCATTAAATCGTGCAAAACAACTCCTCATCCCTCTCAATCTGAATTTTCAAGGTATTTTTCTAAAAACCTCTATTTTACAAATTTATGATTTTAGAACTAGTTTTAATTAGTTCTAGGATGTACATTATATCGGGCATTGATTCTTTGTTGGTTCTAAACTAGATTTTACTACCAATTTCGTCCAAAACAAACAATTTTTCAAAAAAATTTGGATTTCGAAACTTAAAAAAAAATTAGTAAGATTTTTGATTTAATTGTTTTTGTTTTCATGAAAACTATATTATTATGATTATCAAATATTTTAATAGTTTTCAAAACATGCCCATTAGGATATGGTTTAGATAACCTTGAATTATTGAGGACTCATTTGAGTTTTGGGATTGATTGTGCATAAATGTGTTTCAAATTGCAGGTAATATTCCTTATTTCGTTTCCTTTAATCATGTCTAATCCCAAACGTCCTAGAACTTTGTCTAGTCGTTCTCGTTCAAACCAACCGCCAAATCCCGTTCCTCCATCACCTACTAGTCTATTAGGTTCTTGTTTTAACATGCCTGAGCGTCGTAGAGACGAACTGTACTCTAGGTACATAAATTCTTTCCAAACTTATAGAATTCGTGAAGAACGTATTCCTTCGCTTCAAGCCATGGTTGACATTGACTTCGAATACCTTTCGATTCTTAAAACTTGGAAGTTTGATAAACTGTTTCAGCTTAAACCCATAGTCTATCAACAATTGGTCCACATTTTCTATTCCAATGCGGTGTGTATTCAAAATGAAACCCAATGTGAAACTATAGCCATTAGATCTTATCTCTTAGGCTAATATATTAATATTGACTCCGAGACTATAGCTTTCTGTTTTGGGTTAGATGATAGTGGTGTTTATAATGAAAGTGAAAATGTGGAATATCCCTATGTTCCAAACTCAAGTGTTAGAACTCTACGATCTCATCACGATCGTTTTCTCCATTTGATGATCTCTTGGTGGTTTAGACCATCCGGAGGTAGGTACTCCACACTTCGTGCCAGGGATTTATGGTGGATATATTGTATCAAAAATAAAATAAAAATAAATCTGCCTCACATTATTTTCAGTCAACTATTGGACATCATAAACATTGTTCCTTCAAAACATGTTGAAACATTGATTTATGGTTGTATTCTTAGTAACCTTTTTATCAAACTTGGTCTAGACGTCTCTCTCGACAATCCTATCCCACTCCAAAATCAAATAAATCTCACATCCTTGAAGAAAGCGGATTGGAAACAAAATGATGTAACCGGTCAATGGGTTTTTAGACCCGACAAGCAAACTCCGGGAGCTAGTTCCTCTCGAGCTGCTCCTAGCTCCTCTCGTGCTCCTCCTTCTCCTCATTCGACTATGGCTGATGACGATGATCCTGAATTCCAACAGCTTATGCAAGACATAGATGATCACGTACCCGATGACGAGCCTGCACCGGAACCAGCTCCACAAGAGGATCAAATGCCTCCATATTTTCGATTGTTCTTGGAGACATTTGATTTACGATATGCTTCCATTGAATCACACTTTATTGCTACTCACGAAGCAGTAAATCAACGTTTAGACACTTTGGAAGCTCGACAGGTGAAGTTTCAACGGGAGATGCTTGCACGCATGGATAATCTCTCGCTTGAGATGCAAGCCCGTTTTCCTCCGCCTCCTCCCGATCCTTCTATGATTGAGTAGATCTTGTTTTAGGATCGTCTTGAACGTTTATTGTTAAACTTTGTTTACCTTGTTTGACTTTGTTTGGATATATGATTTGGTTGTTTTATGAATTTTACTTAATATATATTAGTTTAGTTTGAAATTTCTTTTTGAGCTTAATGGTTATTAATTTTTGCATCATCATAGTAGCATTATGACCGATTATCCATTTATGATTATAAATATTGATTATGAAACTAATGGCTAATCTCTCTTTTGATTGTGATCTTAGCAGCCTAATATAAATATAATATCAATTGGTTATGTTTTTCACTAACTTGTTTAAAACGTTTTGAAGCTTTTTGATTTAACAAAAAAGGGGAGAAATGTTAAGTGTTGAAATAAATGTTAAGTGTTGAAATGTTTTTTAAAAGGGGAAAAAGTGTTTTAGTAAGGGAGAGTAATCTTTCAAAACTGATTTCAAATTTAGAAAATCTTAAAATAACACAAATGTTTTGTTATATCAAAAAGGAGGAGATTGTTGAAAACATTTTGATATTTCGATATAACAAATTAAGTTTAAATGAATTTTAAGATTTTACAAATGATTTTCTAAGTATATTCGATTCAAATTAATCGAATGTAAAACTAATACTCCAAGACTTTCAAAAACAATTTTAATCCTTACTAAATGTGTAAAATTGTGATTTATACTTAAAACTATTTTTGAAACAATTTTCACAAAGTATTTTGAACCAAAATCAAGCCTAAAATCAATTTTTCAGAGTGATGCACCGATGCACCAATCCATGCATCGATGCACCATGAATTAAATTGAACATTGAATGCATTTTCATGCATCGATGCACACCATGCACTGATGCACTGAGTATTTTATAAGAACAACGGATGCATTTGATGCATCGATGCACCAGCCATGCATCGATGCACTCGAGCTATTTTAAAACATCGAATGCACTTGATGCATCGATGCACTCTTAGTGCACCGATGCACTAAGGTTCCAACGGTCAAAATATTTGAATTTTACACTGATGCACCGATGCACCATGGGTATGCATCGATGCACCGACGCTCCCAACTGTATTAATTAATTGTTTTCACACTTAAACGGCTCTATTGACTCCTCTAATCATCCCCAATGTTCAGAAGTGATTCAAGGTGTATTTAAACAAGCTTAGAAGCCATTGATCAATAACAAGAAACATCAATAAACTAGAATCAAGAGAGAATCAAAGAGAAAGTATCAAACCTCAAGTTTGAGCATTTCAAGCCTATTTTTCATTCAATATTCATTTTGCTTTCAATAACACTTTTGTACTCATTTGTATTCATTCTTGAGTGTTCTTTTCTTTGTTCTAGAATTGCGCAAACAATCTACCTTGTGAGGATTTCCTTGTAAGTTTGCAAATTTGTATTGTTCTCTTTGGGAGAGAGTTTTCTCAAGAATTTGGGGTATAATTCTTGAGGGTTTGTAAGGTTACTCTTTGTCCTCAAAAGAAAGACAAATTAGTGAATTTGTGGAAAATCCTTAGTGTGGATAGCTAAGGTAGTGGACGTAGACTTTGGTTGAGAAAGTCGAACCACTCTAAATCGCTGTGCAAATCTTTTCAATTTTCTGCAAAAGCTTCCACCGAAATTTTTATTGCCAATTCACCCCCCTCTTGGCCGATTCCGTCGATCGATTAACTCAACAATATTATTTTGTAATTTTTGGACATTTAGAATTGTATTTAATATTTTAAATGAATGATAAAATTATCATATTTCTTCTTATGTAAGATTGAAATGTTCATTTTTAATAAAGAAACATCAATTATTTTTTCAGTTAAATAAATTAGAATTGTCATACCTTTAGAGAATAACTTCTGAAAACTACAAGTTCTACGGACATACTTATTCATTTACTGAAATTTTTAAAGAACTCATAACCTTCATGTGCAAGAGTATCTTAATTTCTGAATCAATTACATGACATAGAAAAGACTTCTTATAAATCCACACGACCTACCAGAGTAAAATTCGAGATCCGACATTAAGAACTATTTAATTTGCTGACCAACAAGTAGTTATGATGCCATGTGTGTGACACCACTAGTTAGAAGCACTATAAATGCCTAACAACTATAATTGAGAAGGGGACCGAACTTTAATAATCTATACAAAATCTTATACTTATTTATGGTTATCTCTCACACACAAAATAATGTCCATCACCAATCGTTTTTTTACCAACAACAACTCTTTATCTAAATAAAAATAGATGAACTATCAACTATCGACAATATAATATTTTTCATCTACGAAAATTAATTGCACATCTCTAGCTCTAAGCCTCTGAGATTGCTCGAAAATTGATTGATGGTGAGAGTGAAGCATTAAGTAATAACCTTTCAAAATCAAATGGTTAAATAAGAGGGGGGAAAAAGGAAAATGGAAGCGACATTTCAACTGATTTATGTTGTCATCATCGACTTAAGAATTTTTGTAATAAAACCTTAATTATTCTTATTATTAGCATGTGTTTTGTCTCACCTTAGAATTCTACTCGGTCTAAATTAATGTGCTCGTTGTGTTATTAATCATTAAATTTAAACGAAATCATGAACACATTAAGCTTTTTAATTTGGTAACATTAATTAAAGAAACAATTAATTTAATTGTAGCGTAGTTCAATTGGTTGAATCTGTCCATGTCGAGCCTTATATAAGCCATTTGAAAGTTTGAGCCAAGTCGGCACGAATTATTATTCATTACTTAAAATAAATTTTATTATAATTTAATTATAAAAATAATATTTATATTAACTAAATTATTATTTTATATTTAAAAGTCGATTTATACTAAAAACAGACATAAAGACACATAAATAAATATGATAACACCACCTGTCGTCCCGAAATATGAATTATTTATTTGGGTGACTTTTTTTCCATGTTGTTCTGCCTAAAGAACAGTTGAGCTTTGACAACTTATGTAAACTTTTTCATTAAGTTTCTTGCAGCACTCAAAAACTTATATAACTGTGGTCAATACTTTGCATCATTATGACATTTTTTATCCTCCAATTATTTTAAAAGTATATTTTAATCTTTCAAATGTTTTTTGTTTTTTGAATTCTTGAACTTTTAATTTTTATCAACTTAAATAAATTAATAGAAAAAATAATTGACCTACACTTAATTCATGTTCATATTTCATATATGATCTCAAAGTCGTACTGGATTATATAAAAATTTATTCATATTTCTATTATGTTATTTTATTAAATTGATCTAATTAAATCAATATAACTTTAATTGATTAATTCAATTAACTTATTTAGGGGTTAGGATAAATAATTCAATAATTTTATTGGAGCTTTATTTTAAATATTATATTTTTAAATATATTTATAATAATTAAACTGATTTTTTTAATTCGATGAAACTAAAAATTCAAAGATGATGACCGACAAAAATAATTGATAATTCTGCGGTATGACAACTACATTTAAAATTAAAAACGAGGAAATAGATTCAACTAAAAATGTGATAAAAAATACATATTTTAAGTTAGACTCATCTTAAAATATTATATTTTTATTAATATTTTTATTTAAACCTAAAATATAACAATTCGGTTACCATTAAAAAATATTAAAAATATAACATTTTAAATTAAATTAAATTAAATTTAAAATATTATATTTTTATCATATTTATTATCATACATTTTAACCTTAAATTAAATTATTGTTCCTTCAATTTTCCTCAGGAATAACTAATAAAACCGATCCCAAAAGATCTCTTGCAGAGGTGATAATCGTCCACGTGTTCTTTCCGGATCAGACGGCTATCCCTATCCCTTTGTGTGTTCCCGACATGAAAACTTGGAAGCAAGTTGGGACTCTGGGAAAGCTAACCACGATAAGACCAACCCATACAGTGGGACCCAGTCAAAAGGCCAATCCAATGGTTAAAATTAATGCAACGCGTCAGCCATACCCTGGTGCTTGATGCAGGAGCTTACATGTGGACCCACCAGCCACCACCTCTTTTCATTTAGAGATGAAATTTGAATTAAGTAAGTCGAACAAGTAAATTTTTTTAATTATTTGAGTTGATTGTTCTTATTTTATTATTTAAACTCTATTTGATGTTTTTAAGTTGAGTTGAGTAAATTTATTTGAGTTTTTGTTTAAATTTAATTGTAAATATTTATAATATTATAGTGCTATTTGAATATCTTTTAAATAATTTTCTACAACTATATACAATATATACATATTTCTTCATATTTTTTTTATATGCAAGTCTTACCCAAACCTAGTGAATATGTAAAATCACCAAGGTTGGAAACAAGTCTTCAAAGCTTCTAGACCAACATGGCTATTCCAAGCCACTAAGATTAGACTATGGTGTGAAAGTGCAAATATAAACATGGCTACTCCTAATTATCAAGAGATACAACAACACAAAGATACTTAAGAACAAAGTATACAATAGATAGAATTAATGCCTCAGAACTTTATTAAACTCTCAAAAGAATGAATGGATGAATAAATAAATACAAATGATGAGAGCAGTGGCGGATTTAGAAATTTAAGAATGGAGTCCAAAATTTTAATTTTCTTTCTTTAAAAATAATGAGTATGCAAAAATTTTAATTTTTTTCTTTTTCACTTAACACATTAAGCTAAATTTAACCACTTGTCTAAAATAATGGGATGCACTTGACCCTTTTGAGGCTTAGTGCATCTGCCACTGGATGAGAGGCTAATTAAAAGACTCGATACAAACTTAAAATTAATCTATTAATTATTAAAAAATTTAAATTATTCGAATTCTCTTTTATAACTCAACTTGAATTTGAAAAATTTTCAAGTGAAACCTAATCAATTAAAATAAATTTTTTTAAATGTAATCAAGTAAAAAATGTCATTTTTTTACATTAGATCAAGTTTTGCTCACTTCTCCTATATGTCCAATGACTCCTATATTTCCAATGACCAAGGGAGACTGATGTGGTAAAGTGGGCTTCACAGAGATAGTGAATATTTATTTATTTATTTATTTATTGAAATTCCTTAAATGGTTTTTTCTTTTCTTTTCGGCTTTTCATCTTGTGGTTGATCCGGCAGCTGTAAGGTCAATTTTAATGGGGCCCAATGGACACGTGCGGACCATGTCTTGTTCAATTGAATCCATAGTCTCTCAGGGTGCAGTTCCAATGGGCTTTGGAGCCCACTGAGAGCGATGGTCTGGGAACTTTCTGGCGTCCATGTTCCTCGTATTTTCTTTTTTCCTTTTTTAAAGTAGTTGAAGCATCCACTTTCAACTTGAATTCATCTTTTATATTTGTTTTACAGTCCATATTCAGATTTATATCTTTCAACGTTACACTAATCAAACGACTCAATAGTTAAAAGGATAATTGTATCCCTAGAGCTTTTAAATTCAAGCGCGACGTATACAATAATGTTTAGGCATTCATGGTCAAGTGATTGGATATTTTGAACGGATACCTTGTAACCACCCAAACTAATAAAAAAATTAATTATTCTTTTCTACTTGGCATGGTTTCGAATCATAGAATACTGTCAGAAACTCGTTGAGTTAAGATAAGCAAGCTGTTTTGACAAATCATTTAACCATTACAATGTTTGCTCACAACCATATGGAGGCGAAACCTGCCTCCCATTAGGTAATTGATTATTTACAGAACATCAAATGTCGACAACGAAAAGAAGAAGATGCTTAAAAGGGCATAAAACTCTGACAATTCTTGTACAAACAAAAGATGAGATGATCTTCAAAGGCCAGTTCATTGCAATGAAGATTTTAGTGATACATTCTAACTAGGAACTTATTGCCATAAGAGATCTCAGACCCATCGCCATTCATCACATTCTCGATTCAATTCTGCACTAAGAGATTAACTCTTTTTATCTGACTAAGATAAGCTAATACTTCAACAGCGGCCATCGGATAACAGAAACATAGTTTCAATTTATGATCAAAAAACATGTTTTCTTTTTCATGCAGAAAAGTTAGGGAGATATGCATACGGAAATATGGCACTAAACTTTCAGGAACACACACACACACATATATATATTTTGTGCAAATATTAGAGGAGTTTCTCATCCGACTATGCTGTTCATTTCTCTACTTGAAGTAATCCATCAACGGTACTAAGTTCTTCCTTTCTTTATCAAGAACTTCAACTTTGTCATTCTTATCTACGAAATCAATCATTTACAATGGCTAGCAGTTTGTTAGAGCCACGTGTAACAGTCTTCACTTTGAACCATATTTGCGATTTAGTAGCAAATAATAACTTGTTCAACAAGTGTTAAAAGACTCAATATCTAAACAACAAACAAGAGTGAGACAGAGGTCAAACATCGTAATTAAATTCACCGATTAGGGATTAGGAACCTCTATACTAAATAGTTGGTATGGTACTAGCTAAAGAGTAGATTGAACCCAAAAAGGTTGTTGGAGAATCTGGCAGATTCAACTTAGCTTCTCCAACTTCTAATGAAGATGAACTACAAATCGACTAGCATTTCATTCAATCTAACAAAGACTAAAGGATTACCGCATCAATAGAAGATTACACACCTTATAATAGACTACGGAGTTTAAAAATGCGATAAACTAAACAAGCCAATCGGTTATAGTAATTTATATTCTGTGGAAATAGTAAAATATAAGATAAGAGTAACTGCAATGCTGGTTCCTCTTCAGTCTTCATGGACAAATAAGACTGAATACAGAACATAGTTATGCATATTCTGATCTATGGGTTGAAGAATGTCCTCTTCTCTTGTTTTAAGCACTGGAAGGTTCATTTCTTATTCCATCGTCTAAAATTATCAAAAAAAAAAAACAGTATGTACTTTTGAGCCAGTGCTCCTACAAATCACAATCTAAGCATCTAAACGAAGCTTACATTTAAGAGAGAAGCTCCTTGGGAGTCTGATGGATGAATCACACAAATCAAAGCTAGAGACTATATGAAAAGAGAACAAAAACAAGGAGCCTATTTCAATAAGTCATTTAACATTAGTTTGATGATCTCATAGACTTCTTCATGTTCCGGAGGATACTCCACATGAAAGTGGATATAAAGAAGAGAATGATACCAACAATAATGGCATACCTGAGACCGAGGTTCACCAGCAAGTTTACCAGAAGGGCAGCCAATATGACACCGAAGAAATTGGCTGATACACCAGACCAGAAGGCATATCAAGAATAGAGGCTATGATGGCTCCAGTCCATGCTCCTGTTCCGGGGAAAGGAACGGCCACGAAAAGCATTAGCCCGAGCCATTGAAATTCTTCCACAGGACCAGCCTTCTCCTTAGCCCGCTTGAAAATCATGTCAAGAAACATAGATGCAGACTGGTTTTTCCCAGCAAGAAAAGTAGCAAACCTCTTCAGGTATAGTATAATGAAGGGCACAGGAAGCATATTCCTGCGGTTAAATAACAAGGTCTGTAAAATTATCACCATCTCATTAGATAATCACGTATACACAAACTAACCATTAAAATTATATTCTATACAATTCTAAGCACGAGCATTAAACAAAAATTACCATGCAAGAAAAATTAGTTGATTTAATTTTTACCATGCAAGAAAAATTAGTTGATTTAATTTTTACCATGCAAGAGAACATGCTATTAGCTTCAAATTTGTAAAATATAAATCTAAAAATGAACTAAAAACTTAGAATATTTCCAATTAACGTTTAAGAAAATTAGGCAGACCCAAGAATTGATAAGATTGTCAAGAGCATAGGCTTGAGTTGCACTCCCAATCTTGAGGCCGAAGCTGGAAGCTCGAATGGAGTCAGCAGTGGCGGCATTAGCATCTCCAGACGTGCCATACCAAATCAGAGACAAGGAAAACCCGACCAAAACCAGAGGGAGAGGGCGAATTTCAACGGCTTCTCCTCAGAAGAAGGCAAAATCTCCTCTTCTCCGATTGGGTCAGATGTATAAAATATCCCACTTTTGGAAGCACTTGTTTCGGTCAAAGGAAGAGGAAGACGCTGAAAGTTTCGAAATTTTGACCTCAAAAGAAGTGGGTCGATAGCAGTGCAGGGAGAATGTATTTGGGTAGGAAAGGTTTTGAGATTTGTTTTCTTGAAAGAGGATGCTGATAGCAATGGTGAAGTGGTGGCCAATGGTGAAGTGGTGGCCAATGCTGATGCAGCCATTGTGAAAATAAGAGAATTGGAACTACGAGAACTAGCTTTAAGCATCCATCAAGAAAAGGTTTTAGGCAGGAAGGAATTGGGAATCTCGGATTGTTTTTTAAAATGGTTGGAATTTCAGAAGCAGGCGGCCATAAATGCGGGGAAGATTAACCAAAGCTCCCTGATTTAGTAAATCCAAAGTCTAAAACTATGTTAACAAGCTAGTGCTATCCTAGTGATAAAATGTGAATTAACCTAAAAAAAATTATTTTTATTTAAGATTTTTGTACATTCCCTGCAAAAAATAACCTTCCCACGTCAAGATTCTTATAAAACTCATCCGTAGTCAGAATTTTGAAAAATTATATCCTCACATAAGATTTTAAGAGTTTTGCACATTTTAAAGTCATAATCCACTTCTAACATACTCACATGATCTATCAAAATTATAATTAATAATTATTTATTCTATTAGACTTATCAACTTATAATTAGACACCATAATCTTATGTCCGACATCTAAGAATAATAACTTTAAAACCTCTCAGACGAGATTGAGAAAACAATTTAAAACCACACTCACTATTTCATCATCCTCTCCCCTTATGGAGATTGAAAAACTTCATATCGATCAATCACTGTTTAACTATCAGTTACGTTTCTTTATCAAAATCAGAAATAGTAAATTGTCTACCATCATTACACTCCATTTATTCCTATCAACAAGATTTAATTACATAATAATTCAATTATTACAATCAATTGATTTAATGATTAAATTGTGACTTTCAGAATTGTGTAACCCTAGTAATGTAGTGATATTTGGTGTAATTTAACCAACAAAAATGGTATACCCATCAAGGCTTGAGGCACCAAAAATACATAGAATCTCATTTGAACCAGAGTTGGTAACCCAGACCAACTAAAAACCCAGGCCCAGAAATAACGATGGAGCCTAAAACCCTTATTCACGAAGGTATATATTTCTCATCATTTGCAGGAAGCTTTTGTTGGAAAAGGCTCAAAGACCATTTAAATAAGTACAACAAATCCACCTCTTTAGAACTCTTAGGCCTTGGGGCCAAGAAAACAATATAAGCAACAGAAGATGATGATGAATGCTGCAGTGTCATTTATAGGAGGGACCAACGGCGACAAGAAAGGTTTGGCCGCCACGGTGACAGCCAACCCAGGAGAGCTTAAGCTCCGAGCTGCTCTATCGGACACTAACTTCACTGATGGCTCCGCCGTAAAACCCGACAACATTTTGCTCTCAATTGAGAAGCCCGGTTCTTTCACCGTCGACTTTGACATCCCCAAAAAGGTGTCGAATTCCTTTCTTCTACTCTTTCAAATTGCAATATTTTTTAATGTGTCAGAAAAAATGTAATCTTTTATTTTATATTTGTAAAGTTGTTTCGTTTGCCTTGTTTTTTTTTCCCCGTCCAGGATGTTCAGTTTCAGTTCTTGAACACGTTTAAGGTGGAGGGTAAACAGGTGAATTGGGTATATACTCACTCGAGGAATGAAAATCGGACAGTACTGGATGGGACCCTGTTGTTGGATTCAGCCAACAAGATATCTGCAAGCCATGAACTTGGTTCTGTGAATTGCAAGTTGAAGTACAGTTATGTGCATAGAGGGTTTATAACCTTTGAACCCTGCTATGATTTGGCCAACAATTCTTGGGACTTGGCCGTTTCCAGGAGAATTGGTGTTGCTGATCTAATCAAAGCTACATATGAGACATCGAGTCGGGTTTTGGGCGTCGAGTTGTCTAGTAGCTCATTGGTCAATGAAACCGGAAGGCTTAAGGTATTTCACTGGCCTTTTGTTTCGGCTCTTATGTTTGATTGATCGTTTCTTTTTGTAGCAAGTTACCTTGATTGATGAAAGTAGTTAGTTAATGATACGTTGGCTCAAATTGTCTAAGGTGTATGAGGAATCTTTGGAGGAAATTGATGTTGTGCAATGTTTTCGAAGTCGCTCAATAGTAGCCTAACTTTTCTAGCAAGGGCGAGATTCATCGACTGTAATCGGCATTGTTTATAGCCTGCATCTGTATCAATCTGCCGGACCTTTTCAGTCATGGTCCTTTTTATACAAAGGAGGAGTTATGGATGCTGGAATTTGAACCCGAACCTGCTAGATACGATCCCGTAAGGGTAGCTGCATGAACGTACTGAACTAAGCCATGGGTTCTTTCTTCCTGGTCTTTGAAATATAGCACAACAAACATTAATAGGTTTATCATAAAACATGTTGCCATGACATAAATTGGACCTCTCAAATTATTGCCTAGCTATTTCCCCATAGATTTTACTTAAACCTCAGCTGTTTCACATTATTATAACAAAACCAGTATGGGCAGTTTTCGCTTGCTTTGTTGCTTTTATTCAAAGTTGACTAGATTCAGTGGTGCAACACTTTTTCCTTGTGTTCTAGCACGAGCAGTTAAAGGGGAGGATTGACCTTTCTGTAACTAGTGCTTAGGTAGGTTACAGCCTTACAGGGCATTATAAGCCCAACCAGTCATCTGTTATGAAATACGTATTCCAAAGTTACCACTGAGCCAGGGTTGGCTCAAATAGCCTTCCTCTATTCTTGATAAAGGAGGGATTTGATCTTTAATCATCGGGTATATTCTCCAAAGGACTTTAATTACTATGTTAGCTGATGCATTCCCCAACTTCTATTTTATCTTTCTGCAGTTTCAAGTTATCTTCTTAATGTTTTCCGTTAAAGAGTTTTCTGGTGCTCTAGATAATATTTGAAGCTGTTGATAGCATTGTTAACTTCGCTCAAGTTCTTTACTTGGATTATTGCTTTGTTTTCAAACTGACCAAGGCTCTAAAATTTGGCCATTTAGGTTTCAGCAGCTTTCAGTCTGACAGAGGGCTTACAGTCGCCGAAACTAAGTGTCGAGAGTATGTGGAACTTTCCGGTGTAGTCTCTCAATTACAGGCTTCATTTTTTTTGCAACATATAAAACCCGGTAGTGATAATATGCTGTGAGACTGTGCCTTGTTCATATGAGATCCACTTCAGGTAGCATATATTTACTGTTGGTATTAGTTTACCTACAAAAGGAAGAGCAATGGCAGACCTAGAATTATTCTCTATTACTATTCTTGAGCTTTTGTTATCTAATAGGACAGTCTGTCTCGGCTTGTTCTTTCTTTTACAGTGCTATTGCTTTGAGAGTTGAGTTCGAGCTCAAACTCTTATTTTTATAGTTCGAACTCAAATCTCGAGCAAACCGAATTGCTCGACTTTACCTGATGAAGCCAAACATCAAATACTCGAACCAAACTCATTTGATAAAACTCCACTTGTCGATAGAGGTTTTTTCAAAATGAAAAATCCAAGTACTTTTTTATCATAGACATCTTGTTTACATCTATATTTTTTACAAGTAAAATGAAAGATGGATTGAGAAAAATCAGCTGCATTTACTCCTACATTGTCTTGACGCTGAGATGATGACTATGGATTTAATCTAACATCACAGGAGAATGGTGCTCATAATATTCATAAGTAATTCATGAAAACTAACAATTTTGTATGATGGTAACATACATGGTCATCAGACAATGAAAAACATACATCATATCTTCAAAAGTACACAAAAAGTAGTATCATTTGGCTTTTCCATCTTTCTCATTGTATTCACTGGGGATGCTTTTTCGGATATCCGGAAAATCGTATATCTAAAACTTTGGATCAATAATCTTATTTGATATGGAAAAATTGGATACTTGATTTTTTAACATGTGACATGGTTTAACACAATTTTCTGGTTTGCATTTTACAACTTTCACACACGTTTTCTGATTGAAAACGTAAGGTATATATTTGGAACAAGAGGCCCACAATTGTTTTCTAAAATTTCGGCTGTTTGTTTCATTGTAATTGATCTTTTTATAAAACATTTTCTTTATTTTTTAGTATTTAATTCAAGTGAAATTGATGGTTAATGTAAAATCAATTATAAGTTACCCAAAAAACACCAACGATTTATCGTGGTTTTTTTTATCTTCAATAAGTCATTTTCTCACTGCAGTCTGCATTTACTATTTTTATCAATTGATTTACGTCGATTAAGTTTATGGAAAAAAAATCAACTCACACCAATGTAAATAAATTAGCTATATTTTTATTTCAAGTATTTGACACGTCAAACAAGAAAGACCAAAGAAAAAATAATTTACATCTATATAAATAAGTTAATAATATTTTTTCTTTATTAGCTTACATCAATATAAGTAAAATTGAAAAAAATAACTTATATTAGTCTTTTATTTTTAGATTTTCGAATAATCTAAAATTGAAATTAATCCAAACTGTATTTAATCTAATTTGAATTATCTTAGAAAACATATCAAATATTATATATTGGACCACCAGATAAATGAATCATATTATTTTTCACAGCCCTAGCGTTCACCAAGTAGTAAGAATGAGTATGCCTCATTCCACGTGAACAGAAGGGGTCATTCATTGTAAGTAATAAACATGAAGGAAGTGAAGTGGGCTTCTTCAAGATTCTAAGCCGTACGGAGATGTAGGCCCTAACCCACCCATAGTCCGTCCGCTGATAAACTAACCGAAACACATGAACAAGATGGAGACAGCTACAAAGGATACGTCATCACCCGGTAGGTCCACGTATATCCCAGCGGGTCCCGCCATTCGGCTCTCACTTTTTTTTATTAAACATTTCCTCTTCCCGATCACACTCGCCCAACACGTCTCCTCTATCTGCTGCCTAACAAACACTGAACAAAAGAAATCCCAAACACTCTCTTCTTAACAAATGCTGCGCCTCTGAAAAATAAATTTTCAAAAAAAGAAATAAATTAGGGTTCCACACTTGCTTTGTTTGAAGAAAGGAGATATTGATGGACTCGTCAACGCCTGTTCCTTCGTTGCACTTGGCGATGGCGGCGTTAGTTGGAGCTTCGTTAATGGCCGTTTCCGCTTTCTTTATCCACAGACGCAGCGTCGACCACGTCATCGATCGCCTCATCGAGATCCGCCGTGATTTTCCGCCGCGGGTTAGACGGTCTCGGAGTCGTGTCGTTTCCGATGAGGAAGAAGAGGATGAAGAGGTGGATTACGGACGAGATGATAGACTACCCGAAGTGGATCGGTGCCGGAACCATGGAGCGAGTGAGGCTAAGTCTTTTGATAAGAAGACGGAGGTGTCGATGAGTTCCCGCATTTCCAGCTCGATGCCTAACGTGGCTTTGCGTAATGAGTGGTTCGAGGAGGATGCTAAGTTTGATCAGGCTGTGAGGGAAAGAGTTCAGAATTGCTCTGCTTCCTCGCTTGAGAAGCTTAACTTTATTCCTTCGGGTCTTCCTCCTCTTGAAACGTCTGGGAGAGGTAGTTTCTTTATTTTAGGTTTAGAAGCACTGTTCTTTTGTTGTCTCCCCCCCAACCCACCACCACCACGTCGTTACCATAACAGTCGAAACAGCGTTTGAAGATAATCGTTATGGACTCCTAATCAAATTTTGATGAAATGCGGATATGTATTGATTAGAAGGCATAGTTAAATGCCACATTACTGAAAGGAGTTTGAGTAGTTTGCTAACAGTGGGAGGGGAAGTAGAAACTGGAATTGAAGTAGAGTTAATGTTGTAAACATGACTTTCCTAAAACTGTCGCTGAGTGTTGAATAATGAAAATCATAAAATTTGATTACAAATGAATAAACAAATAAAATTAGACTATCAGTTCTAATAAGATTTTCTTCTATTCTTAGATTAATGATGCATCATGTTATCATCATCATTATTATTATAGTGGAAAGTGACTGTAAAATTGTGGTGGATTGGATAAATTTGTCTACTGTCTCTACCTGTTTTATCAATCTAGTCAAGGAAATAGAGACCCTCGTAAAGATTAGGGAGATAATCCTTGGGCTGATTCCTAGATGTATTAACTGGGAGGCTGATAAATTAGCTAAAGAAGGGATTGGGTGAATTATAGGGCACTTCTGGGTGTTCTAATTGTATTAGAGGGCTGTAGTTTTGGTATTGTACAAGGAACGGTGTCTTTCTTTGGGTTTTTAATAAATCAGAGGTACTCTTTTCCTCCTTCCGCTATTTGTTCCTTTCCCTTGTGGTATGGGACAACTATGAAGGGGATTTTTAACGAGACTTCCTACTTCTATATAAAAAAATCATTATCATTATTATTATTTCTAATTCTCTAAAGAATTCGTTTTCTTTTGCTTCCAAAAGTATTTTTCTTCTTTGTTCTAAGAGCAAAATGTAAATTGTAAAGCAACTGCCAAATGTACCTTTAGGAATCAGCTCTTGGCTTGATGCATATCGAGAATTTTGGGAAAATGGTTCTGGGAAATTTGCTAAATGCTGTTGCAATGTTTCTTACATTAAATATGCTACGTTCTTCTTCTTTATTATTATAATTATTTATTTATTTATTTATTTTTGTGCAGGAGAGAGTAAAACTTTCAGTCACGGTGGTTCCACTACAAGGTTGGCTACCTATGGTCGGCTAATGACTCCAAGGTCTCCTGGTGGCAATGTTGCTGGGGATTCTGACGATGAAGGGACAGAGGCTGCAGATGAGGATGAGATTCTTTTTGCCAGCAAAAATATTGATGTTAATGCAAATTTATTAAAGGTGAGTGTACTTCCAGTTCTGGTGTATCCTTCAGTTTCATGCAGACACCATTTCTTATAATACAAAGGAAAATTAGTTTCAGTAGACTTTGTTTTTGAGCATATAGGTTTGCTTTGACTCAGGTTTAATGGTTTATCATTTGAAGAAAAAACTATGGTGAATTGTTAGTTACTAATAATTAATCAAAAAGCTGTGGGTATTTTATTCATCTGTTATTGGTGAACTTACAGGATGTTGCTACAAAAGTTCAAAATTCCTATTCTGTTCCGATTAGAGGTGATAGTGTGAATCGTGTTCAGGACAAGACTTATAAAGCTACTGGGAATGAAGAAAAATCTAGTGTTAATATTGTTGGAAAGGGAAACGTGGATTCATCTTCAGTTGGCATATTTGAGAATGATCATGTTTTTGCAAAGACTAGTTTACTTCCTAGAAGCACATTGCATGGTAACATAACTTATCTAAATATAATAATTTCACTATTTATCGTTGTTGTATTTTTGCTTTCATATTTAGCTAGTTGTATTTCTCCATTGCTTTAATTTTTGAACTGGTGTCTTGGACCTGTATTAACACATGTTAGTATGTTACCTCTCTATTAACATTGATCAAATAAGATCAACATGCCAAGTCAGAATTAGTCTTTGCTTACTGAAGGTGCTTGAGTAAGAACACTTCAAAATTGATCATTATTCTGCTTTTAACAATCTCTATTCAGATTCAACAAATGTAGAAGAGGAGGAAGTAAGGAAGATGGTACAGGAGTGCTTGGAATTGCGAGACAATTATGTTTACAGGGAGGAGATTGCTCCATGGACAAAGGAACCTGTGAAGGAACCTGGCACTCCAAAGGCGAGATGTGATCCATTTCACTTTGAACCTGTTGAAAAATCAGCGGTGTGTTTCTTTATTTAGATATTGGTTGGAAACAATATTACAACATTTTCTGTTGCACTCATTGAAGCAACAGTGATAAAAGTATTTTCTTTTGTAGTTTAAGCTGTTTTTTCCCATTTCATGCAGCATCATTTTAGGATGGAAGATGGAATTATTCATGTTTATGCAAGTGAAAGTGGTATGTACCATTTGTGTGTTCTATATTAGTTTGTCAACAATGAATCTGATTTATTCAATTAAGTCTTTTTCTTGAACTTGACAAGGTTATGTTGAATCAGTTTTGTGCCGAAATCTTAATATCTCCTAGGAGAATAGAGTCTTTAGTGTGTGTGGGTACAGCAACAGGAGTTCTTTTAGTGTGACACTGTATAACATGGATGGTCTCTAAAATGTAATCTATTGGAAATCATGCAAAATTTACATAAACTATTGTTATATGCTTGATCCATGTGTTTACAATACTACAGTTATTTGCTTTGATGAACCCTAGAACAGTAAATCTGTTTATGAATTTTCAGACACTGTTGAGCTTTTTCCTGTTGCGAGCTCAACAACATTTTTCACTGATATGCATCACCTCCTAAAAGTCATGTCAGCTGGAAATGTTCGCTCTGCTTGCCATCACCGTCTAAGGTTTCTTGAAGAGGTAGTGTTTTTACCTTTAAATATATTTATCCACTTTGGGTTGTTTATGCAACTAACAACTGAATGCTGCACAGAAGTTCCGCCTTCATCTGTTAGTAAATGCAGATAGGGAGTTTTTGGCTCAGAAGAGTGCACCACACAGGGATTTCTACAATATCCGGAAGGTTGATACACATGTGCATCATTCTGCTTGCATGAACCAGAAACATCTGCTTAGCTTCATCAAATCAAAACTTAAAAAGGAACCTGATGAGGTTGTTTGAATTCCTTTTTATTTTTTAATTCAAGCATCCTGTGATTTGTTTGAAAGCATATAAAGGTATGGATCATAATCAAAACAATCCTAAATGAAACTGGTGCAGGTTGTTATATTTAGGGATGGAAAGTATATGACGTTGAAAGAGGTTTTTGAGAGTTTGGACTTGTCTGGGTAGGCAAAACTTCGGTTCTATTCTCTTCTATGTTTCAGAAATTTTCTTTGATTTATTTCAACTAATGTTTCATGTGTCTTGTATTTCAGATATGATCTCAATGTTGATTTGTTGGATGTTCATGCTGATAAGAGTACCTTTCATCGATTTGACAAATTCAATCTTAAATATAATCCTTGTGGGCAAAGCAGGCTTAGAGAGATCTTTTTAAAGCAGGACAATCTTATACAAGGTTTGACAACTACGCCATCACAACTCAAGCTTTTAGTTTTTCATTATCTTTGGTCAGATAGCTTTCTTCTTTTTCTTACTGGTAACTGATACAATCACTCAATTTTGATAATTTTCTCTATTTAATTCCCACTTTGTATTTTGAATTCATATTGACATCATGGTCAACACTTTATTTTATTGGTAATAATATGTGTTGTGACTTCTTCTATTAATATAAATTTGGGCAAGCATTGACAAATTGAATGGTGCTTATTGTGCAGGACGTTTTCTGGCAGAAGTTACAAAGCAAGTGCTATCAGACCTTGAAACAAGCAAATATCAGGTTGATGCTTATAGATAAATAAAGCCAGTGAAGTCATAGTACTCCAATTTAACCATTGCTTGTGCACCCTCCATTTCACCTTGTCCCAAATAAAAATATTAATTAGATTCATACTCCAAAACATATATCTTTACTCTTCCTAACTCCAAAGTATTTATGAATGCCTTTCTCTGCTATTTGAAGTTTACGTCCTTGGTTTAATCTTGTGTCTTTTGTTTAGGCATTCATCAGTCTTGGCATTAGGTTCAATTTAGTATTTTAAATTATTTTTTTTATAAGAATTTCAGGCCTCGTTAAAACCCCCCTTCTTGATTAATGGAGCTAGTAGGGTAGCTCCTTAATCAGCGGAAGGAGGAAAAGAGTGCAAACCCCCTTCTTGATTAATGGAGCTAGTAGGGTAGCTCCTTAATCAGCGGAAGGAGGAAAAGAGTGCCTTAGGATTTTATTGAACATAAGAAATTACAAAGGTACAACCTGGTAAACACCCTTAACAGAAACAAATAAACAGGGAACAACCCTAAACCACCCATAAACTACAACATTAGTTCAACCAATTTGTCCTATTAACCCATCTAACAACACCTTCTAATACAATAAAAACCAATATTTACAACCAAAAACTAAAATAAACGCCTCTGAAAACAGCTGTCGATCAATTAAGATCCAATTGAAGGAACAAGTTCTAATGAAATATCGCAATCTTTGGGGACCCAAGAATTAGGTTTGAAGGAAGGATCAACTCATCAATTCTCCCTTGAGCCTTTGTGAGTATTTAAATTTTAGCCCGATCAAAAGACGATGGAAACTCACAACTGTTGTCGATTGCTACTAATTTGCCCCACTTAGTTGCAATGTTTTTGAAAGTATTACAATTCCAAGCGTGAAAAGGAATACCTTCGCAAACTAACCAGACGCGACGACACTCCACCACTAGGCTCTCTGACCAAGTTTCCACTCTAGAAAACCATTCTGCAAGAGTCTCTAGTTTCTCATCCGTCACGATTCTCAACGAATCGGAATCTTCAAAAATCATTAGAACCGCATTTCCAACAACTCTCATTAGCGTGAAGCCAACTAGTCCTTTGGCTTGAATTTGGTTGGCAAGATTACCAATTTTGATAAAGTTCTTGCACCACCCCACAAGACAATTATTCAACTCGTGTAGTTTATCTTCGTCCACTACGCCCTCAACTTCAGATAGTTTATTCCTCGAAATATCTTCCATCCCAGACATTAGGTGAACAACTGTCGAGGACTTTCTCCATTAAGACTGTCGGGGTTTATATTTAGCCAAGGAGACTCTAACTTTGCTGCCATAAATATGATTACCATTCATCTTTGAAATCGCTATCCTGGCTTCCTCAATTGTTGCATAGCGAATAAACCCAAAACGAACCCTTTTCGAGTTTCTTTTTTTAGGAATGAATGCATCAATAACTTGACCGTGTATGCCAAATATAGACCCAAGTCTCTTCCAATGGATCGTCTCTGGAAGGTTTTCGATAAATATCGTGAAACAACCATTTCTGAACCCATTTCCGATTCTTGGTTGATCTTCCTTCGACGAATTATGAGACCTATTTCTTCTCCTTCTCTTTACTTCAGAAAACTTTTCATTGGAGTGCCCTTTCGTGGTGCTCTCCTTGGTTCCAACAAGATCAATATCAGCAATAGGAGGAGCTGGTATTGCTTGTACTACAGAAATCTTTCCGACCTTATGTTTCCCTTCTGCTTCACTGTATACGTTCCCAAATTTTGCTGAATTTTGGGCGTAGGAGATTGTCTGTACGTAGTGCCGTCGGGCTCTACTGTCCAACCAGCCTCACGTGCCAAAGCAGCCAATACATCATTCATAGCAGCATGCGGGGGAAGAGGGAAATTACCGTAATGCCTCAATCCGGCCAACATACGTCTGGTGAAAACTCGCCTGTGTCGTTTCCGAGTCTTTGTCCTCTCCTTTTCTGTCTCCATTGCACGTTTTTCCTTACCGGAATAAGATGAAGTGGTTGCACCGACGAGTTCAGATGTCTTGAAAAACCTCCCTCGTGTAATGCATTCTCCAACCTTTTTAGTTCCTGTTCCCGTTTCTTCAAATCAGACACTTGAGCTTTAAGTTCCTTCACTCTCGCTTCTAAATCCTTGGTAGAATCAAGAGAAATATCAACAGAAGCACCACAAAAATATGGTTCATGAGGGAGTGGAGAAAATCTTGACGTTGAAGGAGGAACAGTAGAGTGACTCGCATAGGATATAGCCACCGCGCCTGTTGCAGCAAACCTTCGAGGATTCCTGGGTTGAGACGGGGGTTGGGGTTCCATGGTGAGGACTGTAAAAAAACAGGAAGGAGGAGGAAATGGTATATATTTCTGCCGACCCGGTTACTGGAAATAAATGGAGAATAGAAACGATTCTCGACACTTGGATAGGGGATTCTTGTCGCGAGAAAACACTAGGTCCGGTGGTGCAGCGGTGTTGAGCACGGACGGCAGGAAGCGGCTTAAAACAACAGAGGACTTCATCAAGATCTGCGTTGATTGAATGATTCTATCACAAATCTAAGGCCAGATTTGAAATCATCGTGGGCCGGCGATCTTCCCAGAAAAAAAACGGCGTCAAAACGGTGGTCGGAGTGTGGTGGCGGACGGCTGACGGCGGCGGCGGGTGGCGGACGACTTCGGCGGACAACGGGTGGATGTCGGAGGACAGAATAGTTTTCTAAAACGCCTGGGCTCGTGGAGATTCAAAATTTGAAATCGCCTGGGTTAATACGTGACTCAAGAGACAACTTCAATGTTAGTATTTTAAATTATGATAGATCTGAAACTTTGATATCTTCATGCAACGGGGGTTTACTTTGTAATACCCAATGCAGATGCAAAACTCAAGCCTAAGTTATTCTCGACAGGGAGAATATAAGCATCATAAAATATTTTGCAATGTCAATATAGGGGCTTTTCTTGACATTGTTGTGAATTTTCTTTGTCCATCTTGCTGATTGATATTAAAGTTTGTACACAGTTCTATAAAAAAAAAAAATCTTGCTGTAGCCTAAGAATTGTTGTAGTTGTTTCTACTGATTAACCTTAAAGTTTCAAGTACCTTTTCTTGATGTCCATATTCCCACTAAGGGTTAGAATACTGGACTCCCATGAAGTATCCCATTTTTCTTAACTAAGCCTCTGCTTTTATTGTATCCAAATAACCTTTTATTTTCAACAAAAGGTTGACTTCTGTTACAAATGCAACAGACATGGTGTGTAGGCGACCTGGTGTGTAGGCGCAGAAAGATGGTCTAATTGAAGTTCTCTTCAGTTATCATTTATTTTTTCTTAATTGCAAAAAAATGACATCTTAATTTTTCAATATTTGAGTATTCAACACCAGACGTGGTATCTTACGGAGATATGCATATGGTTGACATAAGAAAGAAAATTTGGCATTTTTCTGCGGTTCAAACAGGACCACTTTCTTATAGTTTATCATCACAATTATATATCTTAAGCTTATAATACATACCATATACATATAAACACTCACACATACATATATGGTGTGCCTTATGTCATTTAGGCAAAGGACTGTTTGTGTGTGTGTTTGACACCTTGTTCCTTATACAATCAAAGGATTCTAGGACCTAGAGTGCTCCTTTCCCATCTGACAACACCAAGTAATATGTTATATATCTTTTCTAGATGGCAGAGTACAGGGTGTCCATATATGGAAGGAAACAAAGTGAATGGGACCAGTTGGCAAGTTGGTTTATTAACAATGAAATTTATAGTGACACTACAGTTTGGTTAATCCAGGTATAATGCCGATATTATTTCTCTTCGTACTATTACATTCTTCCACTATCTACCGTTGCAGTAAGTTTTTTACCCTTTTACATCTCCGTTTTAAAATGTTTATTTAAGTCTTACGTACTGGTTTTCCTGGATCCTTTCTTGTTAATGAATCAAAATGATCATATCTTGTTCGGACATGTTTATTGAAGAATTGTCTTCATGTTTCTTGAATCATCTAAAATTGGAAAAACTATTGTCGGCAACTACTCTAATGAAACATACTTCAAAGTATGGACAAGCTTATAACCTTTCGGATAGGCTTTTGGGGCATAATGTCCATATCAAGCATCATCTTTCTACAATACTGCTGATTCTCTCTCTCTCTCCCTCTCTCTGATATATTTTATTAAGACCAAAGTTAACTTTCTTCACTTGATTTGACTTATCTTGCAGCTACCACGATTGTATAATGTGTACAAGCAAATGGGAATTGTAAATTCTTTTCAGAATATTCTGGACAATGTTTTTATTCCACTATTTGAAGTTACAGTCGATCCAAACTCTCATCCTCAATTGCATGCGTTCCTAAAGATGGTGGGTTTTATGTTCAATGAACAGCATAATGTGCAGTAATAAGAGATTTCATTGTTATTTGACAAACTGATAATACAGTTAATAAAATGCTCTTTATTGAAGTGACTTGCATGCTAATATGCTTCTTTTTGTAGGTGGTTGGCTTTGATTTAGTTGATGATGAGAGTAAACCAGAGAGGCGTCCTACAAAGCACATGCTGACTCCCAATGAATGGACCAATGAATTTAATCCTGCATATTCTTATTATGCCTACTACTTTTATGCAAACCTGTATACGCTCAACAAGGTTCGTGTAATTTTCTAATCTCATCATAGCTATTTTACATATCAATATTGCTTTTTATACTGCAATTTGGCTTTTTATACAAGGAAGATTGTTTTTATTTTTATCATAGATGTTATGTTGAAACATTTCATAATTTTTGCTTTTTTCTCCCTTTTCAGCTTCGTGAGTCAAAAGGAATGCAAACGATAAAACTCCGACCTCACTGTGGGGAGGTTATAGTCGATTTCTCTCCATTTCAGTGTTTCTTCAGTTTTTTAAATTGCTTTTGACATTTGCAAAGTTATGCAGGCTGGTGATATTGACCATTTAGCTGCTGCTTTCCTTCTGTGCAACAATATATCCCATGGGATTAATCTCCGGAAATCTCCAGTTTTGCAGTACTTGTATTACCTTGCACAGGTTGGTTTGCAGGATTTCCCATAAAAAAGGTTCTTAGTAGTTAGTTTTATGTTGTAAAAAATGAGTATAAAAATGGCATGCGCAAGGACAATGTTTCAATTGTATTATGCACGTATGACAACCAGTCAGAAGGGATCTGTAGATCTTGTTCCCATATGTCAGAATGTGCGGAGTCTGCAGATTATTAAGCACGAACAGTTTATGAGCTGGCTTTTGGAATGAACTTCTCCTTTGAAACAGTACGATTGATTCAAGTACTATTGTTGATCACATTGCTGTTCTTTTATCAGGTTGGATTGGCCATGTCTCCTCTGAGCAATAATTCCCTTTTCCTGGACTATCATCGCAACCCATTTCCTTCCTTCTTTCAGCGTGGGCTTAACGTTTCACTTTCATCTGATGATCCTTTGCAAATTCATTTGACAAAGGAAGCTCTTGTAGAAGAGTACAGTGTTGCAGCACAGGTTTGTTGCTTCCTTTTGACATTTCTCTCTCTATATATACACATATATCCAATATTTCTGAGGCTATCAAAAGTAAACATGCATCCAACCTATTAAAGTTTCCTCCCACAACACAAACTCTCTAAAAGAACTAGTACATGAAAAGAAGCAAGTGGTAAGGTGCGTAAACATATGCTTGATGTCTCTGTCATCATCTTAAATCAGTAATTTGCAGGTTTGGAAGCTCAGTGCTTGTGACTTATGTGAGATTGCTAGAAATTCTGTATACCAGTCTGGATTTTCGCATATGTTAAAGGTGAGAGATTTCCATAACTCTTATTTTCTCAACTTTTCGTGGCCATTTAAATTTTGTTTTAAAGTATGGAAACAACTTGCGGAATTCACTCTTTAAAGTTTAAGTACCAAGCAAAGTTTCTCATTCTATCCTTTTACATCGACAATCCTTTCCAATGAAGTGTTGTTTGTCGATGGTTACCATTCATGGTACTCTTCTGGTCAAAAACAGGCAATTACTTCAATATCTAAATGAGGAAAATTTGCTTATATTTAGGTTACTGACATTGCAAAGAAAGGAGTGAGGAAAAAAGTTGCTTACCTATTTAGGTTACTCACTTCCATATTATGAGGGAAACTGGCCAATTGAAAGGCTATATAACCTTTAAGTATGCATGTGTGCGTGTTTAATGCATGCATCAAGCCTGTCTAAAAATACAAGTAGAAGTCTCCAAAATTAAAGTTTGCTTGAGTAAGATAAAATAGTTTGATGCATTTTCTGGGAAACTCATAATGTGTATTTGAAAATGGTCTTGTAATACTTGGTATTTTTTAGATAACCCAAATTCACACCGGAGGAGGGTTTTCTGATATGGACTGACCATTTATATTCTTTTTTCAATATGTCTCAGTCCGCGCAAGCTCTTCTGAATCGTAAATCTATGAATCAACCCGCGGTAAACACATTTTGTAAATTTTATCATTTCCTCTATCTTTTTGTTGCAGTTGCATTGGCTCGGGAACAAATACTTCGAAAGAGGTCCAGAAGGGAATGACATTCAGAAGACGAATGTTCCAAACATGAGGATCGCCTTTCGACATGAGGTAACTTCACATTATTCCTCTTAAATTTGTCGTAAAACTTATCTCTAGGAGATGGCTAATGGTTTAGAATCGGCAGACATGGATAGATGAGATGCAGTATCTTTACTCGGGAAGGGCACGAATTCCAGAAGAAATTGATCCTGCGATGTGATCGAAAATTAATACGGGAACCATGAAGCAAATTTTGCATAGTGGGGTTATACCGAGTTGGGGAGGGATTCAGCGTGCTCAATTTTAAAGAGGCTATTCTTTGAAGCGTAATGAGATTCCATTATTTTGCTTTTGCCGAGGCGCAAGGGATCAAATCGCAAAGTTATATTAGTGAATTAACTCAGTATTTTCGCTTTTAATAATTAGCGCAATCCAAGTCTTTTGGCTTTGTGGCTTTACTTAATGGTAAGGAAAAAATGTAGCTTTATTGATATGAATGATCTTTTTTTCCTTAAAAACTTTTATTTATTTTTTTAAGCCGAAGGCATGCAATTACATCAGAGACCAAAGACAAATTTATAATCATCTCCGAACGAGATTAGTTCTTTCGGAACTCGAACCTGATTCAACTTAAAACCCAAATTTTATGAAAAAAATAAAATTTATCTCATCGAAACAGATCAAAACAGTCATATACGAGTTTTTTTTTTCCATCCTCGTGTATCCGACATGATGGAGCTACACTCAACCACCGAGTCCAAAACATTTATATTGACCTGTATGCATTTACGCCATTTGTTCGTTGTTCATAAACTCCTGCGCTGCTTTGCTTCTCATTTTGTGAAAAAATTGTCACCAATCAAAAGTGAACACATTTTACGTATTACAAGATGTAAATATGCCAGTTTACAAGAACATGTTACATTCTAGTTTCTTTGAGGTGGTGAACATTGATTCAATCTTTTATTGTAACTAAAAATATATATGTGGCTACAGATGCACATACAGGCTTAGTTGAAATATGCCGTCTCCAACACACTGGCCTTTTCACCGATAGTCGCAGCTTCCGGCCTGCCACTCACCTTATAACCTTTCTCCTGAACGATTGACATGCAAAATGTCATATGATTATAGCTGTATTCCAACACTCGGCACCCAAGTCCAAGTAACATAGGTGCAAACTAAACAGATAATGTATGTCGAGATATATATATGTATATACTTACCAGTAGACGCCATAAGAAAGGATCTCCATCCCTCTTCTTGATCTGTTTCTCAATCGATTCAATTGCTACAATTCAAAGAGGAAGTTAAAAACCAATCACTGTAAATAAAATTAGTATACCATTTAACAAGATTAGGTGTCGTACCTTTGGTAGCTTGTCCAGTATTCAGCAACATAACGTACCAGATTTCATTAAATACATCAACCTGTTCATTGGATGCTCCAATAACCTGGCATCCGGATACAAAAATCAAATCAACTCCAAATATTTTGACAGTGAAATCAAATTACCAACAAACAAAATGATAGTTGATAGTAGTACCTTATACATATAAGCATCGAAATCAGGACCGAGTATTTCTAGTGCTTGCTTTTCGTTCCCTCGTCCAAACTCATATACAGCTTCCGCAAGCTAATGAAAAAAGGTTTATAGAGTGAAAAGAATAGGCATGAAGCCTATAAAGTAATATCACAAAAATATAAATGCAGTACATGAATAACTCATTATATCGATACAAGAAAATTAATTATAATCACTAAAGGAAGAAAAAATTAGAACAAACCTGCATCGCTCTTTGCATTATTTGTTGCTTCTTCTTGCTCATCTTGGAAAGTCTACAACAATGAAATACAATGAATATGACACATTTCAAAATGACAAAAAAGAGGAGAAAATCTTTCTAACCTCAACTTCAAGCCCTTTAGTAAATCATCAGCTTTAGAAAGTTCCTTGATAAAAGCTAAGGCCCATATTATCAACAAATCAAGGTGCCACTCTAAAAACCAGTTCGCCTGAACAATGCAGGGAATACAAATATCATCAAACAATAAAGTCATGCAAACAACAGTGTCACCTAAATTATAAGAATAAGCTTGTACAAGAGGGTCAACTCACTTGATCTCTTAGAAATGCTGCCAAAATTTGCAACTGATCTTCAAAGACATCCAGTTTTCCCCGTACATAAACCCGCAACAACAGACCCAAAGCATTTAGGTACACCTAAATGTACCAACAAATCAAAACTTGTAATTTGAAATTGTGGATGATGTCGAAAAGATGGTAAAAAGAAGAAATACCTCCACAGGAACTGCATCAGTTCTTTCCAACTCCTTCCATATACGATCATCATAAATTTCTCTAACCTTTGTAATTGGAGAATGGCCCTCCAAATAACAAAGAGCCGCATGCCACCAATTGTGGGTTAACCTAGATATTTCTCAAACTTTAATACTGAAAGAAGGCAATAAACACAAGTAAAACTCATTTAATGGCCTAAAAGGCATACATGAACGACGAACAAGGACTCCATGACTTTGAGCATTCTTCCATGAACTGCACTGCTTCTTTGTACCGACACTCGTACTGAAGAACATGGCACAACTGCATGACAAAACAAAACTATCTCAGAGAAGTATATATTTCTAGCAATAGTACATGTATACATAATAATTATATATACTGCAATAACTCAGTTTATCATAAACAGGAATAGAATGTATCGACGGCCAATCTTTCCCCGGTTTGTTGTACAAATTAGTGAAAACAGCCTTCAATAAATTACAACAGGGAGACTTTATTGTATATTCAACAATGAAACAGTTGACCATCCAATTAGAATGCATATGGTGAAAAATAAGTTCATTCAGAATATAAATTATATGATTGGAAACAATAACCACAAATTCATTAAAGGGAGGAAATAAAACGTCTATTCTTCAAAGCATATCACATCAACTAAAACTCACCGCATGTTGTGACCAAAAGTCTTGCTTATTTATTTCAAACCCCTTTTTTGCTGCATCCTCTGCATCTGCCATTCGTCCAAGCTCTAATAGAGGGAATGCAAGCATGCCATATATGTAATTTTCTTGTTGATTTTGTGGTAGAACCTATTGAATATACAAACCATTACAGGATGAAAGGTAAATACAAACCGAAAGTTCTCATGGGAAAAATAAAAATTGTTTAGATAACGAGTCAATGCAACAAAATATGGCAAAGCAAAAATAATGTTTTATGTGAGACACATTAATCCACAATTTCCTCACTCCCTTAAAAATCAAGAAAATACTACACCAGATAGGACGTTACCTGCTGAACAAGATCTAAAGACAAATCAGCTCGACCCATATAAAAGCACAGTATTTGTGCCCTCTTCAATGAAACAAGATCTCTTGGAAAATCTCTCAAGAGCTGCAAAAAATGCACAGGAATCAAATACAACAGTAAATTTTGAAAGAAAGAAAAAACAAGCCTATCAAAGAAATCGAGTTGAGATTGGAGCTTTTGTATAAACATGATAATTTTGAAGCATGCCACAATTATCACTACACAAAACTGCCAAGTTTCTCAACTTGTAAACCAGGGGACAGTGGTCTGCTCTTTATTTTATCAACACAATTTCGAAAGGTGCAAAATTCTGAATTTAGGTGACCTACTTCTCTTCTTGTCATTTTACATTATCTCTTGCTGCTTAAGCCCTTAAATTTTGATCAGGAAATCCTTGTTCCTTGTCATCATCACAAAACTTGTTAAATTATCTAAAATACTAATAACTGAGGAGGGTTCATCTCGATGAGATGAGGAAATGTTGCAAACCAGTAAAAAATAAAATGTCGTGAATAGACGATGGAGACAAGTGCGATGGTGGTGATTAGGCTATCAGACGGTGGAGAAATCAAACTTGTCAAACTATCAAAATATACTGAATGAAACAAAAATGCCTAAAATATGGCTACCCTTACCTTAGAGTGTAACTCAACGGCAATATCATCGTCTCTATCATGAGAAAGCAAATAATTGATAGCTTCAAAAACAGCTTTCTCATAAGAAGTGGCTTGCTCCTGCTCAAAACAACAAAAATCCAAAATTACACAGAATTCCATTATCCTTGTATTTTCTGAAGGAAAACCATATAATTAATGATAGAAACTTACAATTCTAGATTTGGCAGCTTCTACAAGTGGATCAGCCTTTGAAGGGTCAGAAGAATGGAGAAAATGGGCAGCCAAAATGTTGGCTAAAACACAGTCTTTGTCATGAACAAGCGCATCTAAGATCACTTTCCTATTTCTGCCATAAGCAAGCACCTGTGATAGTTGAACACTTACAAACTAGAACCAAAAGAACTTCTCCGGAAAAAAAGAATTTTACGAATTCAAACAAACAAAAAAAAGGTATTGAAAGAGAGGGGAAAGAGTGAATACCTGGTGATAGTAGTCGTTGATCGCGGAAATGCAAGAATCGGAAGAGGTTTTAACTTCATAACCCCATTTATCCAATTTCAGTCCTTCCATTTTTTTTTCGATAGAAAACGAAGCACAAGGGAGAAGACAAGTTCCCAGTACGGTTGGTCTTGGAAATGTGTCCAGGAGTCAATAACTATAGCTGAAAATGATACCCAGTTGTGACTACGCTACCGCTGCCTCTCTCTATATATTTTTTAAAAAAGGTAAGGTATTAATTTTGTTAATTAGCTAATCATAGGTCGACAGTTAATAATTATTAATTTAATTATTATTATTATAATTTAATAAATTTAATATTTTTAATTAAATGATAATATATGTCATATCATCCTCTAATCGAATGAGTATTTTTAATAATTTGAAATTATTAAAAGGTAGTAAATGTTCGAATTCATCAAGACACGTATGTGATTAAAAATAATATTATTCTCTCTATAAGTCTCGATAATTAAAGAGAATGTTATTCTCTTTAAAAAATTTATTAATTAAGAAAAGCGTTGTAACCGTCTCAAACAATTAAAAAAATAATAAATATTCAGAATTTTTATTAATTATTAATAATATACACATCGTACGCATAAACTGTTTAGAACTTTAATTCAATGAAGAGTATAATACTCTTACCGATGTCGTTCAATTTAAAGTAGATTCAAAGTCAAACATACAATATAGTAGGCACGACATAGCTAGTGGGCCAAATCCTACTCTTGTGAGATTTAAACCCGTGCCATTTAAAGAGTATAGGAACACTTAAATTTAAAATAAATTTAATAACTAATTAATAATTGGATAGATTTTTTATATATTTTAAATTATAACTAATATAAGATTAAAAATAAAAGTATATTTTATGTTTTAAAATTAAATCTAAAATTTTAATTTAATATAAATTTAAAATTTTTATTTTAAATAGATAAATTATAATAAATATCAATTTCATTTATATTAATCTTGAATTTTATTTTTTTTATAATTTAAACCATTGAAATTTACAATATATATTTTATTTAAAAATTAAAATTTGTCATGAATAAAATATGATAAGTGTTGAATTAAACTTATATTTATGTCAAATTATAATTTTTTATTAATTTAAATTATTATTATAATTATCATATTCAAATCAATTTAAAATATGATAAATATTTAATTATACTTACATTAAATTATAGTTTTATGATAAATTAAATTACTTATTATTATATTTATAATTTAAATATAAAATTACATTTTATATCATATCATTAGTTAATCGTTTAGAAAATATTTAAAATATAAGAAAATAAATTCATTTTTACTTTTTATATTGAATTAATTAAAATTTGAAATATATATGAAATCTATCATAATATAAATTAATTGTTAAATTTATTTTAGTGATTTAAGTGCTTCATACTCTTTAAATAACTTGTGTTTGAATCCCTACTTGGTTCACTTTCATTTTTTCCTAATATTAACTATAGTATAAGTTATTTACATTATCTTGTAAAAAGTGTTACAAGGCAGATATTGGCCCAGTGATTTTGCCTCGCTTCATCATTGCTCATGTTCCTTTAAATCATCCTAGCCCAATAGCCCATTACTTCCTATTTTCCAATAAGAGAGTGACATTTGTTACTCTGGAAAAAAATTAAATTAAATAAATTAAAATTAAGGAGAGGAGGAAAAAGAAAAAATATCATCATTTGATTATATAATTAAATTTATTAAATTAAATTAAAATTGAGATCAATTTGATTGAATGTGTAAGTAATGATAATTAAATATATATTTACACCGATTTTATCAATTGTCATATCAACTCCTCCGTCAAAAGTCAACAACAATGACTTGATTGATATTATTTAAATAATTAAATTCTCAAAATTAAATCCAGTACACAACATTAAAGCAAAGTTGTATACACTTAAAATTATACTATTCAAAATGATCAATTTTCCTAAATAATTCTAGATCAATTTATATATTTTTCTTATTATTTTCCTGAATAAACCTATTTTTGTTTAAAAACAAATGAAGTGACACTTGGCATCAGATGCGTAATTTGTACGTGAATTTTTTTACAAAAGAAAATCCAGTAACGAGGGCAACAGTGATTTACTGCAACAGGCCAGCCCTGAAAGGGAGAGCTCGAAAACAAAGCAGCAATTGAGGCTGCTGTCTGTGTTTGCATATGTTTGGCAATGGACAGGAACCGATATCCATAAAGACAGCAACAAAGGGGTAGTTGCGTATCATCAGACGACGGAATCAAATTCTTGCTAATTTAAGCACAGGGAACCCAGTTGCTTTTGAAGTGAGCCTAACTAGATTTAACATCAAAATGACGATAAGTCGGGCACAAGCTATTATCTTACTTGTTTTTCTTAGTTGGATTCATAGTACATCCTCTTTCCCACCCTTATCGTTGTGGGTAACGTGTGATTACTAATTTTGGGTTGGGATTACATGTGATTTTTGGTGTGACACTTCTGATTCAATTTTAATGGCTGGTGAATTTTTTTATCTAATGATTAAAATATTTATGATTATATTTTGAATTGTTTGGTGTGACTATAAGATATTATCTATTCAGGATTTTCCTAACCTATTAACAACGTATACATACACTGTAAATACAATTATTAAAATATAAAATTTATACGAAAAATAACATTATTTTTTACTATTGATACCAGTTGATGGTTCATTTTTCTATAAAATCATATACTAAATGATTATATAAAAATATAAAACAATGAAATATAAGAATACGGAATGAGGTATCCATATTGTTACTATTAGCTGAATTAATCTGTTCTTCCTTATTATATTTCATGAGAGTTGATGTTTTTTTTTATTTGTTTTATAATTTTGTTTTTGGTCGTCTAACTGATTATCTAATAAAATTATATATAGCATTACTTTTTCAAAACAAATGAAGTCACATGTGACTTTTATAAATATAAGTTGAATTTTATTTAGCATTACTTTTTCAAAATTTTAAATTAATCGTTATTCAATAAAATCGATGACGTGATATGACATAATTAAAAAATGTACGAATCAAGTAGTAATTTTTATAAAAGAATTATTGTTATTCTTTTATGACTCGAGTTTGAATACCATAGAAGCTAGAAGTGTGAGTGTTTAATGTCGAGAGATTGAGAATTATTTTTGAATATATATTATTTTGTACTTACAAAATAATAATTTAAAAATCCTTGATATTTAAAAATCTTATCAGTTTAATATTTATTTTAATATAAAATAATTCAATAATTTAATAAATTTAACAATTTAATAAAATTACGATACACCTCATCATCTCATTTAAAAGAAAAACTAAAAATGCAAAATGAGACCAACAACAATCAATTTAATATTTTGAAATAACATGCGACTTTTATAAATATCAGTTGAATTGCAATTTGTGTTACTTATTATTTAGAAGTGTGATAGTTAATACTATTTTCATTCAGATTTTTATCGAAATTATATACATTTAAAAATTTACAAATTGTTTTTAAAAAATTACATGATTATAAATTTTTAAAACTATTTTTATATTATTAATATATAATTTAAAAATTATATATATTTCAAATTTATTTAAGGTTTTTAAAAATTTTAAGTTTATTTCTCACAAGTATTAAAAATATATCAAAATAAAATAATTGTGAGAACCATCCTTTATCCTTTTGCTATTTCATGAATCAGATTCTCACCACTATATTTTGTAAGACTAATTGAACCGTTGATATAAAGCGAAGCCATTGATCCGACGGTAGAGAACTGAGGTGGAGTTGCACGTGAGAAAGAGAAGTGGTTTATGAAGAAGCTAGAGGAAAAAGAATCGGTGGACCCCATCCGACAAATCCTCACTGGAACTGATAGTTCGCCTCGCAACTCCCAAGGTCTCCCTCTCTCATAAAACCAGAAAGAAGAAAAAGGAAACAACGACATTGAGAAGAAACCAGAAAGCAAGAGGGTTCAGTCGAAGGAGAGCAGAACACAAAATTGTGAAACCAACAATCTCCACTGTCCAAGGAGAGCATCACTCTCACACTGTCAAAAACAAAAAATAAAAGCTCACCATTTCTCGCTTTCTGTTTCCCTTCATTATAAGAAAAAGTAAGCCCAGAAATTTGAGGTTGTTAACAATTATTGGCTTTTTTTAATGTGAAGTTTGAGCTTGGGTTTTGTTTAATGGTGATGGATCCACTAGCTATGATGAGCGATGGGAGGTACAATCTAGCGGAGATCTGGCAGTACCCAGTTAGTGAATCAGGGATAAGGATGGGTAAGTTTGGATCCGGGTCGGGTCAGATCGTCGACCCGAACCAGGAGGTTTCTGGTAATGGTCCAGTTAGCTTGGAACAACAGCTCAGAGGAGGTGGTGGTGTGAGGAGAAGGCGTGATGAGGAAGACGAGGCAGCTAAGGTTTGTTGTTTCCACTCGTAATGGCAATGGACTTGGTTTTCTCTTTAATCAATTGGATTTTTGTGATCTGAATTGTATTTATTTTGATTCAGATTTAGCTTGTTTTCTGTAGTTCTTTTAAGTTCGAATGTTGGGTTCTTGCTGGTATTTTGGGATTGCTCTTACTTATTTCTGGTGACTGATTATTATAGGGAAAGTTTGTTGATTTCATATGATAAACTTTGTTAATAATTTGGGCAGAATGATTGTGATGGGAAGAGACTTAAAGCATCAGTAGGTACAGATGAGCGTCAAGATTCTAAAGCCGATGCAGAACCCAGTTCAGGCAAACCGGTGGAAGAAAAAGCACAACCGCCACCACCGGAGCCACCTAAACAAGACTACATCCACGTGCGAACTAGAAGGGGTCAAGCTACCGATAGTCACAGTCTAGCAGAACGGGTAATTTTGCTGCAGGATATGCCTAAAAATCAGTCTCATACAATGTTTACAATCATTGTTTAGCTTTGGCGTTTGGTCGAAATTCATAGAATCTAAATATGTTTCTTTGATCTGAATCATTTTATTGGGGGCAGGCAAGGAGAGAAAAGATCAGCGAACGAATGAAAATTCTTCAGGATCTGGTCCCTGGCTGCAATAAGGTATACCATGGAATTCGTAAGCGGTTTATTGTCTGCGAACGGTTTGCAATTTTGTTCAATATTGATGTATAAGAAAAACAAGTGCTTGGTGTCCTGTGAACCTGTCCTTGCTTATCAGCGAATTGATTACTTATCTAGTGCTATGGCCAGTGACTTTCTATTGCCTGCGATACCAACACCGTGTTGAGATTTTTATTTAGCTTTCCCGTAACATGACATATTTTAAGCCCCTTGCTGAGTTATTTTTTTGGACTCAGGTTATTGGCAAAGCGCTTGTCCTTGATGAGATAATTAATTACATTCAATCACTGCAACATCAAGTCGAGGTGTGGATCCTTCTGCTCATGTATCACTGTATTTATTTTGCAATTTTCCTCTGTTGCTTATCTCAAACTCGTGTTCTGGAAATTTTCTGCTGTTGCAGTTCTTGTCAGTGAAGCTTGAAGCAGTCAATTCAAGAATGAACACTGCCGTCGAAGTATTTTCACCTAAAGATGTAAGTACTTATTGTGTCTGTCCTTGAACCCTTTTGTTTAAATTAATTTGAGACCCAAATTTTGATCACATTCCTTTTTAGTGCTAGCATAGGCGTATGCTTCCTAGGTGCTCGTAGTTGAATCAAACTTGTGCCATGTTCATCTAAGATTCACGTCTGTTTGGGGGATAGCCTTCTGTTGTAGTTGGTATCCCAAAAAAAGAATAGAACACACCTTTCCTGAAATTCTTAATGGATTGCACAATTTCCTTCTTAAGGATTGACACTACGACTTGTGTCCGTGTTCCTGTTTGTTTGTAAAATAACTGTTCATCGAATCCTGTGTTGTTCATTTACATCCTTACTATGAATCTACCTCCTAATTAATCTTTCTTTGATGTAGTTATCTTAGGTATTCACCAAACTCATTGTAGAGAATCCAACCTTTCATAACTATCTATTTTTTTGGTGTTTCAGTATGGCCATCAAACTTTTGATACTTCTGGAATGGCATATGGTTCACAAGCAACGAGAGAATACAGTCGTGACACATCACCCGAGTGGTTGCATATGGGTGGCGCTTTCGAAAGAACAACGTAATATAGATAACCCCTTGTCAATACACAATAAGAGAGACTCAATATTTTCCGTGCTCGAAACGGGGCATGGAGACGCTATTGCTGTCAAAAAGAATGCTAAAGGTTATTGCCTTAAAACATCATACTTGTGTTTTGG
Source organism: Hibiscus syriacus (assembly GCF_006381635.1). Taxonomy (NCBI): domain Eukaryota; kingdom Viridiplantae; phylum Streptophyta; class Magnoliopsida; order Malvales; family Malvaceae; genus Hibiscus; species Hibiscus syriacus. The sequence goes on from NW_024062795.1 coordinate 5,858,681, forward strand.
ACAATGTATTGTTTTACTATGTTACATGTTTAGGCTTAACGCCACGCCTTCTCTGTACTGATATACCTGAACAAAACAGAATCTCCTGGGATTGATTATTGTTGTTGTACAAGAAAGTTTACTAGTTCGGGATCACCGAAGCTTAAATGTGGAGTCAAACTTTTTCATAATATTGAGTTTGTTAAAACATACTAAATAAAATTAGCTGACCTTATTTCCATATGTAATGGGGTAAGGAGAGGTAGGGTAGTAGGCTGTTCCCAACGTCAGGTTGAGAGCAGTTTTCGTGAAAGACTTCCGTTATGAATTGTTCGAATTGCTTTCAGTGAGATTCGATCCCACGATTACAAGATTAAAAGTCTTGTACTCTACCAATTAAGTTAGATGAGCAATTCTTGTTAAAACATACTAAACAAATGCTAATTTGTCGGACGAGATAGCCTTTTGCCAATTACAAGATCAGATAGTCCACGATATATTGACCAAACGTCGTCGTTCTAACGCCTCCATTTTCAAGGAAATGTCCTCGTTGGAGCTTGAACGCAGTTTCCCGATTTACCTTTTCCCCTACCACGTCATCTCTCACGCGCCTGATTAATTATGAAATCCAGCTAACCCGCTTTTTTTTATTGTCCGCAAAGAGAAACAACCACGCGCCGAAACGAATAAGCAAAAATATCACGCGGTTCGGGTCTAGTCTTGTTCAAAGAATCCAACTTCAAGGGGAACAAAATATTGTTTAAGCAAACAAAAGAGGGTAAAGAACATACTACAGTAAATACAAAGTCAAAAAACCTGAAGGGCGAAGCAATTTTTTTTTTTAAAAAAAAACTAAATTGGATGAAGAAGAGGCCTCTCTCTCTCTGTTTCATCGTTGCAAAGGAGGCCTCTCTCTCTCTCTCTGTGTTTCATCGTCGCAAAGGAGACCTCTTGCCTTCAATCGAGCTCCATCGATTCGAGGAGCAGCTGTCACAGCCATAGAAAAAAGCAATCAAGATTCCACTTCTGAATCTACGTGTGCCGATTTGTTTTGATTTCTTTTTTACTTTTTGTTTGGATATCTGAAAGAAGAGAAGGAAGATGAGTAGATGGGAAAACATTAGGTCATCGATGAGATCGCAACAAGGTCGTAGTGAGAGCTTTGGCCAACATGCGCCGTCTCGAACTGTCACGCTGGGTCGGGTTCAACCTCAGGCGCCCGCCTACCGCACCATCTACTGCAATGACCGCGACGCCAATTTCGCCCGTCGATACAGGGTATTTATATAGTTTATACTTAATTTGTGGTTTTTTTAGTATTTTCAGTGTACGATTCCTTTTTGGACTTTTGATCTCCTGGAAAATACGAGCTGTTGTGAATTTGAATCTATTAAAATGTTTAGTAAATTAATGTTACCACCAGTCGGAGCATGATTTAGACTTCTAGTTATTTTTATTAATTTTTCTATTTTCTTGGCTTAATTAAATTTTACTAATTGCTTGTTTTTCTCGCTTTTTTTTAAAAAATGTTAATTTGATCGGATCCTTTAGAATCAGATATGTTGCTGCTACTATTAGATTGGTAACATTAGAACTTAAAGTGGGCAATGCTAAAGTGAGGGAAATGTAAATCTGTGAGAAGAAGAATCTTACTATACTGAAGTCCACACTTTAACTAAACTGAAGAACATTACCTAAATGATTTTATTATGTGGCTGTCACATTTTAGTTAATCTTAAATGTCTGATTTGGAGCTTAATATCTTCATCCTTTTTATAAAGAGAAAATCGCCTCAGTGACCAAAAAAAAGTTATAATATACGATTTTAACCAACTTTTTTTGGATTTGCCAAAATGACCAACAAAATCGCAACGCGAAATAAAAATCGCAACGCGATCCCCAGAATCGCAAATCAGTTTCCAAAATCGCAACGCGATTCTTGAAAATCGCAATGCGATAGTACAAATTCGCATTGCGATTTTCCAAAATCGCAACGCGAATATGAAAATCGCAACGCGAACACATAAATCGCAACGCGTATCCGTAAATCGCAACGTGTATCCGTATATCGCAACGCGTATCCGTAAATCGCAATGCGTATCCGTATATCGCAACGCGTATCCGTAAATCGCAACGATAATCCGTAAATCGCAACGAGAATCTGTAAATCGCAACGATAATCCGTAAATCGCAACGAGAATCTGTAAATCGCAACGATAATCCGTAAATCGCAACGAGAATCTGTAAATCACAACACTGAAATTTTGGGTATATAACACTGAAATCATAAACTAAATCCCTAAATCGCAACTCATTCCATCTCCATCTATCACTCTCTCCGGCGACATCCGTTCCTATATCCAACGACATCCTTCCCAATCCGGCAACAGGTTTTAGTTTCGCAGCTCGTCTGTTTAGTAAATTAATTTACAACCATGAAATCATCTAATGTTGATCATGTTTGGATAGATTTGTGTTTTGGAGGGTCATGGGATAATGTTCATGGTGTTTTACAATATATGCCTTTACCCATGAATCTTCAACTAAAATTGTCTTTACAAAAGTTAACTTATGAAACTCTAATGCTACGTGTTTCAAATAAATTGAATTTAGAGCCCCTAAGTGGATTTAGGCTATCTTATCAGAGAAATAGTAAAGTTTATTTGTTAACCGACAATGAAGATGTTGAACGATTCATTGCTTACATTAGTGTTTCACAAGATGATGTTACATTGTATGTTGTTGAACCTAGAAGTAGTATTGTTGGGTCAGTAGCGGGTAGTAATCAACTAAGTTTTTCTCAAAACCCACAACCTTTCTCTAATCCAAATCCCAATCAACTTTCAGCACCAAATTCCGGTTTTCGTATTGACCAGTTAGACGATGATGAGCCAACAGAAAAAATTGTGAGTACTAGTCAGTATTCGAAATTTGGTCTTGGTCAATATCCGGACTTTGATATTGGTCAATACACGGATTTTGATGATGTTTCAGAAGAAGAAACAGACCCTGCGTGTAATGATTTTGATATTGGTCAATACCCGAATTTTGATGATGAAACAGCCGTTGCCGAAGAATGTATTGTTGATGATAATGAGGAGGAAGTTACGACTGTGAATGAACATGTTGAACATCCATTCTGTAATTCATATAATCCTGAAGAAGAAAAAGAAGAAGAAAAATCCCCGAAGAAAAGAAAATGCCACGGGCGTATAACTGGAATATGCCAGAATTACTTCAGATACCGGAAGAAGAGTTGGTAAAGAAAGCAGTTGATTGTTACACAAAAGTTATTCGTATCAAGAAAGATGATTGTTTTGATACAAAGGAAGACTTGAAGATAGCTTTGTATACGAAATGTGTGGAAGATGGCTATCAACTAAAAGTTAACAAATCAAGCAAAGATCGTTTCGAAACAAGGTGTATGATTGACAAAAACTGTATGTGGCGAATGATTGCAAAGAGAATAAAAGATTGCGAAATGTTTCAAGTTAGGACTTTTATTGATAAACATACATGTTCAAGAACCCAAGTTTTTCCTCACCATAGACAGGCAAACAAAAAGGTGTTGGGTGGTTTTCTGGCTGAGTTAATGTTTTTGAATGGCAGGGTATATCGGGGACATGAAATTATGACTGACATGAATGCTCGGTTCAAGATTAGTATATCATATTCTCAAGCTTGGAGAGCCAAATGTTATGCCTTGGAATTGTTGAGGGGGTCGCCAGAAGCATCGTTTGCCCAACTGCCGGCTTATTGTCACAATTTAAAGCTGAAAAATCCTGGGTCGGTAACTCATATCAAAACAGATAGAGATGGACGCTTTGAGTTGCTGTTTATCGCCATTGGTGCTACGGTTAGTAAATCAATATAATTTTGTTGACTCATTTTTGTTAGTTACATGCATTTCACATTTAAATGATTATATTTCTTGTGTATATTATTTTGTAGATTCGTTCGTTTATTACTTGCATGCGCCCAGTTATTATAGTTGACGGAGCACATTTGAAAGGTCGATACCTTGGAGTAAACTTATTAGCAGTAGCCATGGATGCTAACAATGGGATATTGCCAATAGCTTACGGGGTTGGCAAATCTGAAACCTCTGATTCATGGACATGGTTTATGGGGCATCTTAGGGATTGCATAGGTCCTATTAGCAATCTGACAATCATATCCGATAGGGCAAACTCAATTGACAACGCTGTTAGAAGGTGTTTCCCAGATGCTTTTCATGGACTTTGTGGTGTTCATTTGTATAGAAATCTAAAATCAAGGTCTGCTGGTATAAAAAAACACAAATGGACATACTGGAAGGCTGTAAAAGCTTATCGGGGAGTGGATTTCAATAAGCATATAAATTGTTTAAGACGTGTTTTGCCTCAGTGTGCTCAAACACTAGAAGATGTCGGGTTTGAAAGATGGTCAAGAGTACATCAACTTGGAGCAAGATATGGTTTCATGACGTCTAATAGTGCAGAATCAATCAACGCTCTAAGTCGTCATTCCTGGAAATTACCCATTACTATGTTAATGGAGTTTTTCGAGTCTCTATTCAACAGTGGTACTACAAGAAAAGAAACCATGCAGGTATTATTTCTTTGAATTCGTAACTTATCATATTTATATATTTTACTAAGTATTGTTTATTTAAATTTACAGGAACATTGGAACATCGTGTTACACCATGGACTGAAAAAAAGATAACGAAACGTGTTGTGAAGTCAACGTCATGGAGAGTTGAACCATGTTCAAACACTTTGTTTCAAGTACTGGATAATAACTTAAATGGGCTAGTCGATCTAAATGCAAAGACGTGTAGTTGTATGAAATGGCAAACATCTGGTTATCCGTGTGGCCATGTTATAAAAGTTGCTTTTCATTTAAACCAAGATGATTCAAGCGCATACGCTATGGATTGCTACACTACAGAAGTTTATCGACAGACTTATGCCGAGATTGTCTACCCTATTCCACATCCTTCTGAGTGGGACATACCAGATGACTTACAAACAGTTTTGCCACCAGCCATAGACAGAAGGCTACCTGGCCGACCAAAAAGTCACGATCGTATACCGTCTAAGGGTGAAGAGAAGAAGAGATCGACATGTAGTCGGTGCAAGGAAAGTGGTCATACAAGGTTGACATGTGGATCACCAGTGCCATCAAAATCATCTTTTCCTCTACCAAAATATGGATCATCATCAAAATCACAATTGGCTTCACCTTTTGGGACTGTTAACTTAGGTGATTTTTAAATGCAAACGTTGTATTATGTGGATTTTATGTGTGAACTTTTAACATTTTCAGTTGAATTAATGACTCAGGCCAACCATTTTGACTTAACCAACTCTTGTTATTCAGTTATTATCACTATTAGGCATGCATTTGACTATCGCAACACGGAAATTACAATCGCAACGAGAGAATCGCAATGCGAAATGAAAATCCCAACATGAAAATCGCAATGCGGAAATGAAAATCGCAATGCGAAATGAAAATCGCAATGCGAAATGAAAATCGCAACGAGAGAATCGCAATGCGAAATGAAAATCGCAATGCGAAATGAAAATCGCAATGCGGAAATGAAAATCGCAATGCGAAATGAAAATCGCAATGCGAAATGAAAATCGCAACGAGAGAATCGCAATGCGAAATGAAAATCGCAACGAGAGAATCGCAATGCGAAATTAAAATCGCATTGCGATTCTCCCGTTGCGATTTTCATTTCCGCATTGCGATTTTCATTTCGCATTGCGATTCTCTCGTTGCGATTTTCATTTCGCATTGCGATTTTTATTTCGCATTGCGATAGTCAATTTTGCCTTCAACATAATGCAGATTGAAATCAACAAAATCAACCATTACATTTCAATCAATTAAACAAGCACAAATAAGAATTATATTCGCATCAATTACACAAATCAACTTTTACAAATCATCTTTTACAAATCAATTAAACAATCAAAAAATAAGCAATAATTCTTATTTCCGATCATCTACTATTGAATCAACTTTTACAAATCAATTAAACAATCAAAAACAATCAATTAAACTATTGAATCAACTTTTGCAGCCATACATCATTTTCACGCAGTTCACTTCTGAGATTAACCTGCAGAAACCAAACATTTGCTCAAACAACACTTTCTACACATCTAAAACCTACAAACAGCAAATTATTGAATTCTAGGTACTTAACCAAACATTTTCAAACCAAAAGTATATAAACTTACCAATTGTTTATGGACATTTTTATAACGCGGATGCAGGTAGGCAGCGTCTCGTATATATCGATTTAGCCATATAATGCCGAAACCACAAGCCTACTGCAGCTCTATCTCTATCGGTGGGAAGTAGATACTTGATGCTTCCCGTCGTCAAACGCTCCAACGCCAAGCATACGAGAGGACCACAATCTCCTCTGGCTCCGCTCGTTTGTTGTGGCGCGGTCTCGTCTCTAATAACTGTAATATTGAGCTTCTTTGGCTTCTTGTTTCCAGAACGAGTCCAATAATTGATCGCATCCAAGAATTTAGCCAAATGAGAGCTCCATCCCTTAATAACATCTCTTAAATCAGCCAATGATATGTAATTTATCATGCTGTCATACACTATTGTCTTAAGGGATGGGAGCTGAAGCTCGACGAGAATCCAATGTTTACGTTCCAAAACAGGGATAAACACCTGCAATCATAAGTAATAATTCATTCATTTGCGCACTTATTTCATAAAACCTTTAAACTCAATCTAAAATAAATACTAACCTTATCGACCTCCCACCATGCAGGATAAAGTTTAGCTTGTCCATTGCCCAAATCAAATGATTCATCTCGTGCATTCTTCAAGTGAACGGCGTGAAAAGACGTCGGCATAATTGTATATCGTATATTTTTATTTTTCTTAAGTTTTCTTATTATTAGAAGACGTGTCACCCACGCATCGATATGCTGTTTTACAAAAAAAGACATATATTAGTGACTTACATAAATTTAAAAAAAAAATTAATCAAATTGAAATATAAGAAAAATATAAGACTTACCCCCCATCGAAATAGCCATTGTCTTCGACCCCTAATAATACGCCCCACCAAGACCGATCAAGCAACAAATAGATATCATCGGTGAGCTTGCATATGTCAGTGAAACACCCCTGGCTCTGCTCATGTAGATAAAAATCAACAGCGGTCTTAGCCCAAAGGGTGTTATCCAGAATTGTGTCCGGTAGTTGATCCCTCTCCTCTTCAGATACCGGTATGGTACTGGCCGGTAACTCATACGAGAGCCAACTTGAATCCATCATGTCCGGCACGTCAGAGGGTTTCTCAAGAAGCCTACATATGACGCCATGTGAATCGGGCTCTTGAATGGTGGGAGGGACCTCTTCAATGATGACAGTGGCCTCTTGAACGGTGGGAGGGGACTCTCAAGGAATGATAGGGGGGCCTCTTCAACGATAGGAGTGGACTCTTGAGGGATGACAGGCGAGTCGGGCTTCTTCTTGCGGTGTCTTCGCACTATTGGGGTGTACGGAGACTTAATAGCACGTGCACGCTGTCTGATGCGTGAACTCCGTCGTGCAAGCATAACCCGACGTAAAGCATCCACTCTATCGGGCCGCTAAATAATTAAATACAAAAATCAGTAAATAAACAGACATGATATTTAAACAGTGAAAACAAAGACAAATATGTTTCAAACTTGCATTGTATTCACCCAAGTCATTATTCTATCATAGTTCACAAAATGCATCAGATAACAAAGAAAAATATGTTTCAAACTAATACCCTGAAGTTAGTATTTGTCTTTGTTTTGTCTTTTGGTTGAAGTAATGCAATCCATTCAAGTTTCAATTTGCAGAAGAAGAAATAGTTTACTTTCGCAACACGAAACTTAAAATCGCAACGCGAAACCAAAATCGCAACGCGAAATGAAAATCGCAACGACAGAATCGCAATGCGAAATGAAAATCGCAACGAAAGAATCGCAACGCGAAATGAAAATCGCAACGCGAAATGAAAATCGCAATGCGATTTTGGTTTCGCGTTGCGATTCTCTCGTTGCGATTTTCATTTCGCGTTGCGATTCTCTCGTTGCGATTTTCATTTCTCTCGTTGCGACAGTCATTCTCTCGTTGCGATTTTCATTTATCTCGTTGCGACTCTTCTGCAAATTGAAACTTGAATGGATTGCATTACTTCAACCAAAAGACAGAACAAAGACAAAGACAAATACTAACTTGAAAATCGCAACGAGAGAATAGCAACGCGAAATGAAAATCGCAACGACAGAATCGTAACGCGAAATGAAATCTAAGTGAAATGGTTAATCTATTATTGAAATGACCAGTAAACTTATCATCAGTTTCAATATGAAAAACCTACAATAATGCAAACATTTCAAAATAAAAATAATTAAAAAAACTAACCCTCGGAGGTTGATTTTCCATTTCTGAATATTGTGAGGGATTTCTGACCGTGAATGGTTGTGAGGGATTTCGCCGGAGATGGGGACGGAAATCTTCGGAGATGGGGACGGATTTCTTCGCCGTAGAGAGTGAGAGATGGAGATGGGACTGAGTTGTGATTTTAGGTTTTAGGTTATGAGTTGCGATTACGGGATTTTGTCTTAATATTGGTTTTTGTAATTTGAAAATAAAATACGCGTAGCGATTATAATGGCGCTTTAAATATCGCGTTGCGATTTACGGATACGCGTTGCGATTTTATGTATTATCGTTGCGATTTACGGATACGCGTTGCGATATACGGATACACGTTGCGATTTACGGATACGCGTTGCGATTTATGTGTTCGCGTTGCGATTTTCATATTCGCGTTGCGATTTTGAAAAATCGCAATGCGAATTTGTACTATCGCATTGCGATTTTCAAGAATCGCGTTGCGATTTTGGAAACTGATTTGCGATTCTGGGGATCGCGTTGCGATTTTTATTTCGCGTTGCGATTTTGTTGGTCATTTTGGCAAATCCAAAAAAAGTTGGTTAAAATCGTATATTATAACTTTTTTTTGGTCACTGAGGCGATTTTCTCTTTTATAAATATATTAGGAGAGTTGCTATTTTGTAGAAATCTTAGGAAGTGAAGTACAGGCTCAGAGCCAAACTCTGTAAGATTTGGAGAATGTAGTGATCTTTCGGATAAGAAAACTTTAGACTAAAGTTCTTCAATTATAGTTAAAACTTGATGGAATTGAATCTCACTTAACCTTCTCTATTTTCTGGTTATGTTTGCATGTCTCACATGACGTGTACGTAATTTTATTTAACATCTTTTTCAAGGCCAAAACCTAATCCTGCACTATGAAGATAAAAATCTATGTATATTGAACAAGAAGAAATCTATTCTGAAATATGCATTTGTTGCTTGATGCCACAGAACTATAATCACTGTCCTATTGGGGTTGAGCTTTATTTGGTTTAAACCTATTTAACCAATCAAACCGATCAAATTTGGTTAAGCTGCTCTGGTTTAGTTGGTTTTGAAAATGGTTTATTTGATTAGTTCCATTGGTTATCTGTTTTTAAATTTGTTAACCAAATAGACTGAACTAACCCACCTTTTTTTTATTTTTAAATTTATAATATAAAATAAATACATTTATATATATTTTTTAGTTATATATGATATCATTTATTTATTATATTAAATATTAATATGATAAACAAAAATTTAAATATAATAATATTCAATTAAACAACCGAACTAACCGACTTATGTCAGTTTTGGTTTTTTCAGTTAAACAAGTTAATTCCGTTGGTTTGGTCAGCTTTATAAGTTACTTCAGGTTAATGAGATTCTAGATATTGATATGCCCATGACTGATCTTTTGCAATATCTCTGCTTTCAAGTTTCAAGTGTGGGTTAATGTCCTGTGCCTGTATGGAGCAGTGGGCAAGCTATAAATATTTGGAAAGTTCAACTAATTATATGAATGAGTAGAATATAAAAGCTTATTTATCATTGATAAGATGCTTATTTCATATGCTTACATGTACACATTATGTTATGTATAAGTGGATTTGTGGCTGAATTTGCATCATTTGTGTAAGATTTTTTCCCATAAGTTTTGTTTGTATTCATACGTTGTTGCTTGCATCTGATTCTGATAAGTTGGATGTGATTCTCATTAACGTGGTATCTATTGTTTTAGGGGAATTCCATATCAACTACCAAGTACAACTTTTTTACCTTTCTACCAAAGGGGCTTTACGAACAGGTAAGTTTATTGGAGTTCTATAGCAGTGAAATGGGTAGGGTTGTCTGATGTGAATTTATTATGAACACCTTTTAGGGTAGTGCTACTTATGGTTTTAATAATAACCCTGACCATGACTATGTTGTAAGTACGATGAGTGGAATCAAGATCAACTGTTAAATACCTCAAAAACAGGATAAAAACTTCAAAAAACGATTTTCAATAAAATGATTTTCTTCAATTGTTATTAAATTAATGATTAAATGGGTGATTATTTATGGTCTTCATGTGATATATTGGTTTTTGAGAAAGCTAATTGAATATAACTTGTATGAATTTACTCCATGGATATGGTTACGTTTATTCTTCTCCATATCAGAACAGGCATGGTTAGGAAACACAGTGGAGGTATTGTATCTATTCTTAGCTAAATCATAGTTTTTTGCAAAGAAGAGAGTTTTACACCTTTTCTTTAAGAATTGTAAATTAAAATATTTTTCTTACCACCTTCCATGTTCCATCAAAGATTCACGTTTTCCATTTCAAATTCTATAACCTACATTCATTTCTAGCTGGGAGGTGTGTATGATCTTCATTTATAACTCCAGAAAATTTTAATCGTTGCTTTTAGTGTATTGATTTATTTTTCCTCTTAGGAGTTAAACAACTTAAAGTGGCTAAATTTATTTTGATTTCATGCTTGACGAGTCGTACTAGATTCTTAAGGAATACAATTAGAACGGTTAAATTTGTTACCAGATTGTTTAGAAGGACAACCATTACCATGTTCAATTCCAAGAAGTACCCCATGTATTGGTTGATACTTTAAAACTACCATGCTGACCATTATTGTAATAAGTTACTACCTCACTGTACCAACCATTGGTTTTTGGGTTTGGAATATGAGTTAGAAATCTAACTTAATTCATTCATGTGGATTTGGTTAGAGTTGGGAGCTCCTATATTCTGGCTACTTCCTGACGAAGTTCTGTTTTACTCTGACAGTTCAGGCGGGTTGCTAACTTGTACTTTTTAATGGTATCTATTCTATCAGCAACTCCATATAGGTAATTTTTTCCTACCATATAGTTGATTTTTGTTGCCTTTGGTGATTACAAAGCATTTTTTGGGGTGCTGGAATTATCACATTAATTTGTTCAACTTTCCCACTACCTGACTTCACCTGAAGTAAGGTTTGTGGTGTAGGGCTTGATTGAATTCCTCCTTGAACATGATGGTTTATTTTTTGTCTCGGATCTAATAATCTTCATCTTTGAGTGATATACTTTAAATTTTCATTGGTCTAATTTACTCCATTTTTTTAAATAGATGTTGGAACCGAGAGTCTTATCCAGACAGAAACGGACATGACTATCAATATTGTCATTTTATTTTTAATGTCCTGCTTGTCTCATGTTTCCATTCCTTAAAAGTTATAACATTCCAATGGAACTTCTGGTATTGCTTCCAGTTTTACAAAAGAGTTAATATGTTTCCTCATTCACATTGTTTCTATGAAGTTCTATAATACTTTTTTATTAAAAAGATAGTTTTCACTAGGAGCCCAATCAGCTGCTTTTAGTAAAAATTGTAAATCAATCTTTCAGATATTATTATGCATTCTCCATACTATTCTTCTACCTTTTCCTTGTTCTCACTAGTTGCATTTACTTGACGTCTATTCTCCAGCATGTAAAGCATCTCCTTTTTGACCCCTTCCTCTTTCTTCTGCTATGATTTTTTTTCTTGGTAATAATGACTTGTAAGTCTGATTCTGTTATGTAATTAACATTCCCTCTTGGTCAATGCAGCCCTGTGCATCCTGTAACAAATGTGGTTCCTCTAAGTCTGGTGCTTTTAGTTTCTCTTATTAAAGAGGCATTTGAGGACTGGGTGAGTGCTACATTTCATATTAGTCATACCTTTTCCCCTTTGGCTTGGCCTGATCTCGACTTCATTTTATTCATTTATTTTTGGTTTGGTAGGTTTGTGGTGGTGCCCAGGGCTTAAGGCTCTGGAAGGGTCAGCTTGAGCTTTGACTTTTATATTTTGGATTTAATGCTGAATTCTTATTACTCTTTTATTCTTCTTGTTATTGTCTACAACAGAAACGTTTCCAGAATGATATGGCAATAAATAACTCTCCTGTAGATGTGTTGCAAGATCAAAGGTGGGAGTCTATTCCATGGAAAAAGTTGCAGGTTGGAGATATTGTCAAGGCGAGTTTCTTGATACTCTTTGTTGATTACTTTTATGGCCAGTCCTATTGAGATTGAGTACTGTTACTGAAGGAGAGTTCTTCGACGTTTATTATGTTTAACATTGTAGATGATTGTGTTTATTTTTTATGACACTCTGACTTCCCCCTTCCCCCTTTCTTTCTGGTGGAAAATTTGTTTTTGTTGATATTGTAATATTATTACGATTGAGGTTCGTTAAGTTGAATGACGGGAATATTACTTGCATAAATATACAAGAATACAGTGTGAAATCTTCTTGCCCTTGTTGCAGGTTAAGCAGGATGGATTTTTTCCTGCAGATATGCTTTTACTTGCTAGTACAAATGCTGATGGTGTTTGCTACATTGAGGTAATAACCTGTTCGGGATCCTATTAGGAGTATTTTCTCTACCTTTTGTTCTATTTATGAAAAGTGAGTACCCTTATGTTATTTATCGTTGAGTGCCTTACTTCAAAAATACAATTTCTGGCCTTCTAATTTCAGACTGCAAATTTGGATGGGGAAACAAATCTAAAAATCCGGAAGGCGCTAGAAAGAAATTGGGATTACATCACTCCTGAAAAGGCTTGTGAATTTAAAGGTTAAGCCTTTTCATTATTTCAGAATTCAAATTCTGCATTATTAACCATAAAAAACTAAATGTTTGTCAAGTGATTTCCTTGATTCTGTGTCTTAACACTGTCACAGCCTCACAGGTCTTCGATGCTATTTGCTTTTGTAATACTATTACCAACTGACTAAAATATTTAATAAAGTTAAGTTTGCTCTTATATATACCAGTACTCTTTTGTTAATTTGCAGGCGAAGTGCAGTGTGAGCAACCAAACAACTCTTTGTACACTTTCACCGGCAATCTTGTAATAGACAATCAAACATTGCCTCTTTCTCCAAATCAGATTTTACTGAGGGTATATTCTGATTTTCGTCCTTCCATCATCAGCTCTTTATACACTTCCTCTGGCAATCTTGTATTTGATGTTCTTTCTCCACTGATGAACTTAACTGGCTGAGGTATTGACAATTTGATTTCAGGGTTGCAGTCTGAAAAACACTGAGTTCATAGTTGGGGTTGTTATTTTTACTGGTCATGAAACAAAGGTTCGCTATCTAAGTTTTATACTGTCTCTTATATGCACTATGATGAAGCAAGTTGTGTATTGGATTTTTTTTTTTTGCATTAGCAGAAATGTATAAATATGAACATTTACATACAAAAAAACTTTTCTGTTGTATTCAAATAATTTCAGCCTTTGACACTTGCATTTGTATTATCATTTGCGACTGACTGACCATAGAAGTTTATGTTTATGTTTATCCTAATGCAGACAAATGTGTTATTTTTCTTCTCTTTATATTCTTGTTCTGTTCTGCTAAGTTGATGTCCTTTGTGGGAATTTGGGATGAGTTTGCAGGTTATGATGAATTCGATGAATGTTCCTTCAAAAAGAAGTACATTAGAGAGGAAACTTGACAAACTTATACTGACTCTCTTTGGTACTCTTTTTACTATGTGTCTGATTGGAGCAATAGGCAGGTGCGTGAAATAGCCAGTCTGCACTTATAATACATGTCATTAAATGTTCTGGTATTTCTTCAAATTGTTCTGTGAATTTATTGATAATGATGTTCTCTTGAAATTTTGCAGCGGTGTATTCATTAACAGAAAGTACTTCTTCTTAGGTCTTGGTAGAAGTGTGGAAGATCAATTCAACCCTAACAAAAGATTTCTGGTAATATATGTTTGATGGTTATGGGTCTCTCTTTCACAGACATGAAACTTTAACTCAATCCTCTTTGCCGGTTTTACAGGTTGTTCTTTTGACCATGTTGACCCTACTCACTTTATACTCGACAATTATCCCTATATCTCTATATGTTTCTATTGAGGTTTTCCTTCCTCTTTTCCTTGTATTATTTGATTTCTTGCTTTAACAATGCACAAAAATAATCTTAGTGGATTTCATATGCAATTAATAGATGGTCAAGTTTATTCAGTCCACTCAATTTATCAACAAGGATTTAAATATGTATCATGCTGAAACCGACACCCCTGCTTTGGCTAGGACATCTAATTTGAATGAGGAACTTGGACAGGTAAGCACATGCAATTTTTACCGGGTTGAATTAGATGCAGCAAATCCCCCCCCCCCTTTCCCTCCTGTCTAGTTCTAAATCATTTTAAATTGTTGGTATGATTAGGTAGAATACATTTTCTCTGATAAAACTGGAACTTTGACAAGAAATTTAATGGAGTTCTTCAAGTGCACGATTGGAGGTGAAATCTATGGAACAGGTATGACCGAAATTGAGAGGGGTGTCGCAGAACGAAAAGGCATAAAGGTCCAAGAGGTATTATCTTTTATATCTCTTGATGAAGAAATGAATATTTTTTTCTTAGGTAAATTAGCTATGTTGCAATGGACTGATATTCTTGTTCTCATAACATCTTATAGGTGCAGACATCAACCAATCCCGTGCGGGAAAAGGGTTTCAATTTTGATGATGTGAGGCTCATGCGAGGTGCTTGGAGAAATGAGCCTAATCCTGATGCTTGCAAGGTATTTTTACTATATTCTTTCTACTATTAATGTGAAACATTTATGATGGTGCATATAGTTGTATTTTTATATGGCCTTTGGCAATAGAACTATAGAAGCAATAGATGGTGCCATTTTTAATATTTATGATGGTATATAGTGGTATTTATGATGGTATATAGATGGTATATTAGTGTTCTAGTTTATCACTAACTCTAGCCTATTCTGTAGATAAGGATAAAGTTAACTTAGCTAGGACTCTTGTACATCATTTGTATAAAACATTGCTGTACCTATTTGATAAAAATATAACGGTGAATAAAGTTTATGTTCTTCACCAGTAAACCTATTTTCTACACTTAGTATTATTTAGGAGTGCATAAAACTGAGACTGATGTGGTAGTCTAATATGTTAACTACAAAATTTCAAGACAGTTTTGCTTCTTCGTTGCAGGAATTTTTTAGATGTCTTGCCATATGTCACACTGTGCTTCCTGAAGGTGACGAGTCACCTGAGAAAATCAAATATCAAGCTGCATCCCCAGATGAGGCTGCTTTGGTTTTGGCTGCAAAACATTTTGGCTTCTTCTTTTACAGGTTAGGGCTTAGGGGTGCCCTATGTCACATTCAGAAGTGTATTTTTTTAATGAGTATTCTTAGAAGCAGTTTTAATTTATACATGCATTGCATTTTATCTTTATTTGAATTTTTTGACTGCCGGAGGTCTTCCACGGAAGCTGCTCTCAACCATGCGTTGGGAGCAGCCTACTACCCTACCTCCCCCTTACCCCATTGCATATGGGAATAGGGTTTTGTTGTTGTTGTCTTAGAAACAGTTTAATTTAATTCAAGTTTATTCTGTTTTGGCTGCAAAGCATTTTGGCTGCTTCTCTGAATTTTTTTGAACCAATTTACTTTTCATTATTATTGCGTTAGTTGGGGAGGTTACTGTTGCCACATAGCTTTGCAGCCTGATTTGAGGCTTTTTTTTCCTGCAGGCGTACACCTACAATGATATATGTTCGTGAATCTCATGTGGAGAGGATGGGTAAAATCCAAGATGTTTCTTATGAGATTTTAAATGTTCTTGAGTTCAATAGGTTTGAATGCATCTTTCACTGTCTTTTTGTTTGAGTTCTTTCTGGTTGGCGCTGTCTACTAATTTGTTTTTTCATTAAATAGTACTAGGAAGCGCCAATCTGTTGTTTGTCGTTATCCAGATGGAAGGCTGGTACTATACTGTAAGGTAACGTATGTTCGGAACTTCTTAAATAGGATGAGTAACAAAAATGTTTTCTTTTCCTGGACAAAGAGGAAAAAAATGGGAAATGACGCTGGGTTAGAACCATGCTTTTCACAGGGAGCTGATACTGTTATTTATGAGAGATTGGTGGGTGGAAGTGATGACTTAAAGAAAGTGACTAGAGAACACTTGGAGCAATTTGGCTCTGCTGGATTACGGACCCTTTGCCTGGCCTATAAAGATCTAGCTCCAGACATTTATGAGAACTGGAATGAGAAATTCATCCAAGCCAAGTCATCTCTACGAGATCGTGAAAAGAAGTTGGATGAGGTATGTTTATCTCTGTGTTTAACATTTTTTCCTTAAAGAAATGTTTATTATTTTTCTTTGGTAAGTAATGACTTTTTATCTTTTCTTCATTAAAGGATGAATTTTGATTCTTTTATTAGTTTTTATTTATTTATTTTTTAAATTTAAAGACCAATGCTGTAATAATGATCTTGTTTATTGAAATTTTGATGGTAATCTGTTATGTTATTCTCTACTAGGTAGGCTTTGCTGTTAATGTCAACTTATCTTTTGGATGATACACTATTTAAATGGTAGGAACAACTTGTTGGATAGCCTGATCTTGATCTTAATTTGGTCAAACTAATATGATTATACACCCAAGGGAAGGGACTAAGATCAAGCTGATTGACTTGTGTGGTATTTGGATCCTTTTATGAAGAAGTAATGGAGGTTCGTTTGCTTTTGATAGGAGGTTTTCTCAAGAATGGTGCAGAGTTAGTCTGATAAGGTTGGAGTAGGTGGAGCATTTGGATTTGAACTTTAAACGGCTTTCTGAGAATGAAGCTGCTCTTCTTGAAAGAAACTTCTCGGAGGAAGAGATTTAGGAGGCAATTGCGTCTTCGGACAGTAATAAGGCATCGGGATCGGATGGATTGAACATGGGGTTTTTTAAGAAATTTTGGTCAGTTTTGAAGGATGACATTCTGAAGTTTTTCAAGGGTTTCTATGACGGGAAAAAGTTAGGGAGAGGTGTGAATCATTCCTTTATCACACTTATTCCGAAGAAGCCGAATCCAGTTCGTATTGATGAGTATAGACCCATTAGTTTGGTTGGTGGTTTGTACAAAATTTTATCCTATCAAGAAGGTTGAGGATGTGTGTAGATGTGTTGATTGGCCCTTCACAGTTTGCTTTCATCCTAGGGAGACAGATATGCGACTGTTCATTCTTGGCTAATGAAGGTATTGATTATTGGAGGAGGAAAGTAATTGTTTTCAAAGTGGATTTTAGGAAAGCATCTGATACTGTGGATTGAGATATCTTGATCAAAATAATGAAGTTTATGGGGTTTGGAGAAAGATGGCGGTCTTGGATAGTAGAGTGCTTAACTTCTACTTCAATTTCAATTCTTGTGAATGGTTCTCCAACAGACAATTTCAACATTTCTCGGGGACTACGCCAAGGATGTTCCTTATCTCCACTTTTAATCTTGTAGGAGAATTTCTAAACCTTTTGCTTTCTAAAGCAGTCCACTTGGGGTTGTTTGATGGTTTTCAGATAGGCCGAGATAATTCATCTTTTACGCTTTCTCACTTACAATTCGCTGATTATCTGATAATTTTCTTCAGAGCCTCAGAAGGTCAATTGAAGAATATTAAGAGGGTTTTGGTTGTCTTTGAATTGTGTACAGGTTTGAAGCCAAATCTATTGAAAAGCAAGATTTTTGGGATAAATATAGAAGATCAAATAGTTGAAGATTGGGCAAGATTTTTGAATTGTGCATTCGTGGTGAATTTTCGACAGATTATCTGGGGCTTCCTTTGGGCACAATGCGGAATTCTGTATCTATGTGGGAACCGATAGTGAATAAATTTTATCAGAAGCTTGCAGGGTGGAAAATAGGGTCGTTATCGCTTGCGGGAAGAGCTGTTCTTGTAAAATCAGTCCTGGATACACTCCCAAATTTTTACATGTCTTTTTTTAAAATGCCTGTGGGTATTCGAAAGAAGTTGGAATCTATAATGGCCAATTTTTTGTGGGGGACCATAGTACAGAAGAAAAGGATCCACTGGGTTAATTGGTCACTAGTATGCAAAAAGAAAGAATTTGGGGGTTTGGGTATCTCAAATTTAAAACTACGGAATGGGACACTATTGGGAAAATGGGTTTCCAAGTTTGGGACAGAGAAGGATTATTGGTGGAAAAAGATTTTATGTTGCAAATATAATGTTGATAGGAAATCAATTGTTTTGAACAAGGAATTGCCTTCCAATGCTTCTTGGATTTGGAAAGGGGTCATCAATAATTATTGGTCGAATGACACCGTCGGATTATGCTTTCGTAATCACCATATTTTACAGGTGGGAAAGGAAGATTCAATTAGATTTTGGCATGATAGTTGGTTAGGCAACATCCCTCTGAAGACCAAATTTTCCAGGATGTTTTCTTTGTCAGTTAAAAAGGATGGGTTCATTGCAGAATTTAAAAATGTTAGCAATGGGAGGTGGAGTTGGGACATTCACTTGAGGAGAAATTTGATGGATAGTGAAATTGATCAATGGATTGAACTGATGTCGTTGTTGGATTCATTTCAGCTTGGATAGACTAAAGACTGTCTCATTTGGAAAGGAAATGGTGAGGGTGTGTTTTCGGTTAAGTCATGTAGTAGCCTAATTTCCAGCTTGTCCGAACCAGATTTGTCATGGTCAAAGATTGTTTGGAGTGGGTTATTACCTCCCAAAGTTGAGGTTTTTCTTTCGCAGGTGGTACATCAGAAGCTGGTTGTTAAGACTAATTTATTGAGTAGGGGTGTCCAAGGAATTCAAGATTCTCTATGCACGTTTTGTGGTTTGGAGCAGGAGTCGGTTAATCATTTGCTCTTTTTGTGTCAAACTGTGTGGGAAATTTGGATGCGCATCCTTCGAATGTGGAATTTATTTTCTGTTTTTCCAGATAATCCTAAAGGTTTTCTGCTATCATGGTTTGAGTTAAATCCAAATTCTGATATTTGGAAACTTATTCCGGGTGTTGTTTTGTGGACTGTTTGGAATTGCAGGAATCATATTGTGTTGAGAATGGTAGACTGGATAAGGCTAATCTTTTCTTCTTGGTTAAGTATAGGGTGGCTTCTTGGTTCTTGGCTAAATTCAACGATCTCAATATCCAAGTTGACTGTCTGGTGGGTGATTTAACCTTGGCAGATTATAACCGTGCCCCTCCAAAATTGATAATGAATAAGCCAAAGTGGTGTCCACCACCTACGGGTTTCTTTAAAATGAATGTGGATGGGGCTGTAAATTTTGATTAGAGGTTTAGTGGTATTGGGGGTGTACTCCGGGATGCTGAAAATAATAGGTTGAGTTCTTTCTCAAGAGCGACTGGTCCAGGCCCCCCGATCCTAGCAGAGATTCTTGCGATCCTAGAAGGCTTAAACTTGTTTATTAATTCAGAGTGGAGGGATAAGGGGAGGCTGATTTTGGAGAGTGATTCATCTACTGCTTTAAAGTGGATAAATAACTTGCAGACTTGTCCGGTTCACTATGCTGATTTGGTTAGAGCTATTAAGGAGACTATGTTGCAATTCAATGTTATAACTACCCTTGTTAAGAGATGTACTAATGATGAAGTTGATGGCTTAGCAAAATCTGGTATAGGATAGTGTTAGGAGTCGTCTTTGTTTCGGTTATTTAGGAGTCATGATTTGGGTGTTTGTACGGGAACCTATGTACTCTATCTATTCTGTTTCTGGTTGTAATCCTAATTTCTGGTAATAAAATTTAGGCACTCTTTTCCTCCTTCCTATGACTATTGAGTTTTTCAGAACTTGATGGTTATGAAGGGTTTTTTTAATGAGGCCACATTCTTTTCCAAAAAAAATAAGGTTGGAGTAGGTGAATCTATGGGTAGAATATTTTCTTCTTTTAGTGAGAGGGGAATGACATTTTGAATCTAGATAGATGTACAATCAAGAAACTTAGATTTATGAGATATTTGGAAAGTTCTCAGTGATTGTTGATTACCAATTGATCAGTTCATCTAATTCCCATTTAAAAAATTGGTACACCTTTATGACCGAAGTTAAGTGATATGTAAATGTAACTATTGTCAATATTAACAATTTAATTTGCGAAGTCAAAAATTTCCCTCAAAATTATATTTATTTTTATTATAATTTATGTACTTTCAAACTAGTATTCCTTTGCCAAGTCCATAACTAAATTAGTGTTTTCTTTGAATTCTTTTTACTGATATATGTAATTTATATTTTTGTTTTCTTTTAAACATATTTTTAATAGAATTTTTTTTTTCTAGTTCAAATGTTTTCACATATTATTAATTTATTCATATTAAATGTATCTTTTAATTGAATAATTTAATTATACTTCTTTATAAAGTAAATAAAAATTCCTAGTATTTTACAAATTATAATATGTAAACATATTGAAAATTTTAGTTAGTGTAATTGTAGAATCAGAGTAATTCTCTGTATTTACTTCATATTTTCAATAGGACTTAAGTAAGGAAAGATACTAATCCTAGGAGATATGATCCCTTAAAATAAGGGATTGTAGAAAACTATTTACAGAATCCCTTAACTGAAGGAATGATAACAACTCATATATCTCTATAATTCCTACACTCCCCCTGAAGCTGGAGAATATACATTGTATAATCCCAACTTGAATAGGAATTTATTGAAAACAGGCTTTGGCAAAGCCTTAGTAAGAATGTCTGCAATTTGTCCTTCTGAAGGAATGTATGAAAGTGTGGTTGTCTTTTTGTTAACTTGATCAACAATAAAATGCCTTTCAATCTCAACATGCTTTGTCCGATCATGTTGAAATGGGTTCTTGGCAATCTGAATAGCAAATTGATTATCACACAAAACTTCAAAGTGATCCTCTTGATTAGTGCCAAGTTCTTTCAATAGTTTAAGTAGCCAAATTCCTTCGCATATTCCCAATACGAGTGCTCTAAATTCAGCTTCAACACTACTTCTTGAAACGACAGATTGTTTCTTACATCTCCAAGTTGTAAGGTTACCCCAAACAAAAGTGCAGTAGCCACTAGTGGATCTCCTTTCAGTAAGATCTTCGGCCCAACTAGAGTATAAAAATCTTAACAGTTCATTCTTGTGTCTTCTTAAACATTAAGCCGTGTCCTGGAGTTTTCTTCAAGTACTTGAGAATTCTATTTGCTGCTGCCATATGCTCTTCAGTAGGATTAGTTATGTGTTGACTTATCACATTTACGGGAAAGACTATATCTGGCCTTGTCAAGGATAGGTAAATTAGTTTCCCTACTAATCTTTGAAATTTCTCTCTGTCTACTAAGGACCCATCTTCTTTGCTAAATCTCAAGTTTGCCTCCATTGGTGTATCAGTTGGCTTACAACCAAGAAAACCAGTTTCTTTGAGTAAATCAAGTACATATTTTCTTTGGTTGATCACAAGTCCTTTTGACCTTGTCACCTCCATTCCTAGGAAATACCTTAGCTTTCCCAAGTCCTTGGTTTTGAATTCCTTATTTAACAACTTCTTCAAATTGCACATCTCTTCTTCATCATCTCCTGTAAGAATTATGTCGTCCATGTACACAATAAGGATAGCTTTATTATTTTTAGAAGTTATCTTGATGAAAAGAGTATGATCGGCGAGGGGCTGCTTGTAGCCGTTTTTCAGAATGACTTTAGTGAACCTCTCGAACCAAGCTCTGGGTGATTGTTTTAACCCGTATAGAGACTTGTTGAGCTTGCAAACCTTGTTGCTACCTTTAACAGACTTTAAGCCAGATGACAATTTCATATAGACTTCTTCTTCTAGCTTGCCATTAAGAAAAGCGTTTTTTACATTAAGTTGGTGTAATTGCCAATCGTAATTTACAACCAAACTTAGGAGTACTCGAACAATATTCAGCTTCGTCACAGGTGCAAAAGTTTCTGTGAAATCTATCCCATATGTTTGTGTAAAGCCTTTGGCCACTAGTTTTGCTTTGTATCGTTGGATACTACCATTGGAGTTATACTTTACAGTAAGGATCCATTTACAACCAACAACCTTTTTTCCTCGAGGAAGGTCTGTAACAGTCCAAGTAGCATTTTTATCTAGTGCACAAATTTCCTCTTCAACAACCTTTCTCCATTTAGAATCCTTTAGAGCTTCAGCTATGCTTGTGGGAACCTGTTCTTTATCCAAGGTTGCTGTAGATGCTTGAAAAGAAGGCATCAATGAATTATAACCAGCAAATTTTTCAATAAGATACTTGGTGCACTGTCTAACCCCGTTTCTAATAACAATAAGGAAGTCATCTAGAGTAGGGAAAGTGGACTTATTGATTTCTTCTTCTATTTCGACAGCTGGACCCAAATTCAATTTTCTGCAAGAATCAGATTGCAAAACGGCCTCAGGAATATGTTTTATTTTCCTTGTATAGACACGAAGTTGTTTGATTTTTGTTGTTTGTAGAAGATTTTGAATGGGAGTATGTGTATTTTCAGGAAGGGTGTTTAAAGTAGGTCTGGGTGAAGTAGTGATAGGTACTACAGATGAATCAATGAGAGTAGTTACAGGTGACAAATTTGTAGGTAAAGACAAAATTGGTGGCAATTCTGAAGGTTGAGAATGAAGAGTAGGAGGAGATACCTGATGTTGTTGAAAATCCTTCCATGTCTCCCCCTGAATTTCAGCCTGAGTGAAATAGGGATCCTGCTCATAATATATTATATCCATAGTGGTAAAAATCATTTAGAAGGAGGATGATAACATTTATAACCCTTCTTAAGTGGAGAATACCCACCGGTACACTTTAACAATTTAGGACCTAACTTGGATTTATTAGGAGCAATGTTTTGGATAAAAACAGTACAACCAAATATTTTAAGTGGTAGAATGGAGGAGATAGGTTTAAAATGGGGAAAATATTGCAAAAATATAGATTGAAGTGTTTGAAATTGTAAAATCTTACTGGGCATTTGGTTGATTAAATATGTGGCAGTTAGTAAGGCTTCCCCCCACAAATATTTTGGAACATTAGTGGTAAATAAAAGAGAACGGTTAACTTCAAGGAGGTGTCTATTTTTTCTTTCGACAATGTCATTTTGCTGTGGGGTTCCAACACAAGAACTAAGCTGAACTATACCCTTTTTCCTGAAAAAATACCCAAAGACTTAGCAAAAAATTCACTGCCATTATCAGATTTAAAGAGCTTAATTTTAGACCCAAATTGAGTGAGAACCATGTTATAGAATTGGGGAAAAACACCAGCAGTTTCAGATTTATCTTTTAGCAAATAAGTCCAAGTTATCCTACTGTGATCATCAATGAAAGTGATAAACCACTTATAATTATCAACATTCTTCACCCGAGAAGGGCCCCAAATATCACTGTGGATCAAAGCAAAAGGGTGAGAAGGCTTGTATGTAGAAGGAGAATAAGATGATTTAGTATGTTTGGCAAGAGAGCAAACTTTGCATGAAAAAGAATTTGGCCTTTTATGAATGAATAGAGCAGGAAAAACTTTTACAAGATAGTGGAAACTAGGATGGCCTAAAGATAGTGCCATAACATAACATTATTAACTTTTTTTAAAACGGTGAAAGATTTCGGTTGTAGTAGAGGCAGGAAGAATATAGAGATCATTCTGCAAGCTGGCCTTACCAATCATCTTCTTCGAGTTCAGTGCCTACAAAGTACAATCAATATCAGTAAAAGTTGCAGAGCAGTGCAAGTCGGTGGAAAGTTTACTAACTAAAACGAGATTGCAAGCTAGATTTGGTATAAAGAGGACATTTTAAAGTGCAATCTGTTCATTGAGAATAATAGTGCCATGTCCTTCTATTTTGCACAAGGAACCATTAGCCGTTTTGACAGTTTTACCAAAGTTGGGGAAAAAATTGCAAAACAAATCCTTGTTACCAGTCATATGATCCGTAACACCAAAATCGAGGATCCAATTAGGGGTCAACTGGGAGGAGAAAAAATTGTAGCATAAGGGTTACCTTCTGGTTCTTTCATGACCAGATTACCTTATGATTGAGCATCAGAACCAGAAAAATTTTCTGGATTTGAAGTGATCTCCGGAGTAGGAGAAGAAGTTGTGGACATTGTCTAGGTTGGAAAGAAACCGTAACCTAATCTGATACCGTGTAGAAATCAGAGTAATTCTCTGTATTTACTTCATATTTTCAATAGGACAAATTACATCTTTATATACAAATTATCTCTCTAAATTAGGAAACTCTAAGTAAGGAAAGATACTAATCCTAGGAGATATGATCCCTTAAAATAAGAGATTGTAGAAAACTATTTACAGAATCCCTTAACTGAAGGAATGATAACTGTCGAAACGATTTTTTTTAAAAGGTGAGATTTTGAAAACCACATTAATTCTTAATTATCCTCTTTTTAATTTAAAAACAAATGCGATTTAAAAGATCTCCCGTTTAGAAAAATTTTGGATTTCCTTTACGATCAAAAAAATACGGTTCGAGGAGTCGCCACCAATCCTTGATTAGGGTGTGATTGGGCACCCAAAAATACTTTATCATTTTAAATAAAAATTAATTTTAATTAAAACAACAAATTGTGGTCTGATTTACCAAAAAATGAGTTCGGGAGTCGGTTACGTGTGGGGAAGGATTAACACCCCACAACGCCCTAAATCGGTACCTAGTCGATTAATTAACGTCTGTGCAATGAACTTTACAAATTCGGACAAAAACATTCAAAAGCACACAAATAAATTAAATTAAAATTACCGAGTCGTTTTAGAAAGATAAAGAATGTTCGATTATTTACAAATATCGAGACCAGTTCTTAAAAGTTATAACAACCTTTTCTCGATAAATTTAAATAAACGAACATTTCCTTTTCTTTCGTTCCCAAATTTTAGGTGACGAATCAATTTTTTGGTTTCACTTTCGGGATACACTTTTATTTTAAAATCATTAAAAACGGATCTCAAATCAGTTATGACTGCCCACTTAAAACAATTTTAAATTTAAAAGTATATTACCCTTAATCCAATTATGTACTAACGTCAAGTTATTCAAATGAGGATATCATGCAAATTATGCAAAAAGTGGATGTCATGCAAAAATTAATTAAACAAAATTAAAAATATCATACAACGTGACATACAAAAAAAATATATATGTATATTTTAATTAAAAATCATAAATCATGCATACTAACATATTATGTACAAATGTGACTCAAATATAAAAACAAAAACATAACATGCTAAACTAAAAATTTAAAAAGTGTATATACATATTTGAATTAGGACTAAATTTAACTAAATGTAAAATTCGACATACAAATTAAAACTAAAGTAAGGATCTAAATGAAACATGCGCATAAATGAGAATCTACATCCAAATAATCTAACAAAATTATAACTAAAACTCAAATTGGAAAATGATGAAATCAGGACAAACAACAAAAAAGGGTCAAATTCGAAAATTAATCTCTCGGGTGGCAAATTTACAAAGGATGCTTAAGATTTGAGGACTAGGAGCTAATTTTCCCTAAACAATTAATATAAAACCTAAATAACCTAAGCCTAAACTAGCCTCACAGAAACACTCTGCCACTCCTCACCTTTCCATCCTCCACTCACGCATATATATATAATACTTGAAGAAAATTTAAAATATTCTAACACATAGATTCAAAGTTAATGGAATTCAAAGGTAATTGTTCAACTCACTACACGCATATTAAGGCTAAACACTGCCGTTTTAATGAATTTATGTAGGGTAAAAAAAAAACTAAACCTGATATCAATTACCCAGTTCTCTCTCTCGCCTCACACTCAAACTCCCTCTCACAGAACCCATGGCTTCTCCTCGGCTTCTCACTGCTTCAATCGAACCCAAAACCGAGCCTCTCATTCAACGCTAAACTCAACCCGGGTAAGTCTCTAATCTCTCCCTATTTTCTAATTTTCGAAAGAAAAATAAAGAACCACACATAGCATTACTGGATATTTCGAAAAACAAAAAGGAAAATAACTACTTACAAATTGCTTGTATTGCTTTCGAAATAGATAGGGAAGAACCCGATTACACTGTTTGATCTCTAAATCCTTGAATGTTGTTTTCACCGTTTTTTGTTTTTCTGTTTGTTCTGATGTGTAAATAAAAAAAAATCTAGTCTATGTAATCTCTGTTTTTTTTTCTCGTACAATTTGTGATGGTTCATAATCTGATATCCCCCCAGTTTCTGATGGTTAATTCCCAATAAAAAATGAACCTCTTTTCAGTTTCCTCATGCGATTATCGACCCCAATATTTGGGTAACCTCTAATAACCACTTTTTATTTTCCAAGGCTCCACGTGGGTTAGAAGTTACTCTGTTGGGTTATTGGGCTTGAGTTGGGTCTTTAACTGGTTTGGGGTCGGGTTAGGTTGCCATTGCTTCGGGTCTGCTCCGACATAACCCCGGATAAATCGAGTATCTACAGCTGCCCCTCTTTGCTCATTATCATGTAACGAGAATAGAGCAAAGATCAAAAAATAATCGAGTTTGTCCGATCTTGAGAACTTCAAAAGATTAAAGCACTCCACTGTTACTTCGGGATAAATGAAACTTGAAAAATCTTCAAATGACGGGTCCGCTCCCTCTTGTTCAGGGATTAAGGAACTCGAACACTCTTCTAAAAACGGGTTCGCTCCCTATTGCTTCAGGGAGTAGAACTCGAGCAATCTTCTGCCTACGGGTTCTCTCCCTCTTGCTTCAGGGAGTAGAACTCGAACAATCTTTTGCCTACGGGTTCGCTCCCTCTTGCTTCAGGGAGTAGAACTCGAACAATCTTCTGGTGTGATTCTGCTTCACTATTCTTCCATGAAGACTCAACTTCGAAGGTTAAACCTGAAAAACAAATGTTGCCACTCATTAATGTATGCTTGAAGATTTGAAAAACATTATACTCGAAAAATTTAGAATTTAAGAGAATCTTTGAGAATCTATTTCTCTTGCGGGAGCTTGTCTCGCAACAACTAGATATGAGAATCTTCCTGGACTTGACTGCCATCTGAACCTCTCTCTTCCTGGGACTTTGAATTGGTTAATGACTCCTCGTGCACATTTCCTTTTAATCAATTGATCTACTTTGTACTCGAGAACCTTCGTTTTCCTCTCACATCTGATGATCTGATGGTTTGCTCCAACACTATTCCGAGAAGGCTTAAAATGGACCGACTGACTTAATCATCTTGCTCGAAAGACTTACAAATGACCCGAAGGATTTTCATCATCATGCTCGAAAGACTTACTGATGAATTTGCTTCACTACTCTTCGGTGAAGGCTTACAAATTACCCGAAGGATTTAATCATCATGCTCGAAAGACTTACTGATGGATTTGCTTCACTACTCTTTGGTGAAGGCTTACAAATTACCCGAAGAACTTAATCATCATGCTCGAAAGACTTACTGATGGCCCGAAGGACTTCATCATCATGCTCGAAAGACTTACTGATGACACTTACTTATGGGTTCGCTTCACTACTCTTCCGTGAAGGCTTACAAATTACCCTAAGGATTTAAGCATCATGCTCGAAAGACTTACTGATGGCCCGAAGGACTTAAATTGATTACTAAGTAAGAAATCTTTCTTACTTTTCAAAATCTCAAATTTCATATTTTAACGAGAAATTCTTCTCATCACTTCATAAAACTACTTAATGGTCGGGCCACGTGCCCCACTTCAAAGTAACGTTTCCCCTGTGGATTGACCCCTGCGTTTCTCAGGTTCTCTCTCTAAACACGATTCCCTGTATTTGATGTTTGACTTCTACCTTTCAATCGTTGTGATTTTAACATCCTGTATCTTCTCTTTTCATTGAAAGATCTATCAAAATCAAGTGTTTATGCATGAAACACGAATGCAATGAAATGTATCAGTGTAATGCATTTTCTTTCATGCAAATGATGTTCTTATGAATGCATAAATGTCGATTCAATCTTCATTTGACTTCAAAGTGACGAACTCAGTCTTCTTCTACTTGATCATTCCTTTCCAGGGTTTGCTTTAGATACCCGTGCAACATCTCATAATTTCCAAATTGTATTTCTGAAGAGTCATCTGATCTTCTTCTACCTTCTTGGTGTCTTTGTTTTCTATCTTCATTTTGGAGAAATTATCTTCTCTCTCAACTTCTTGCTAT
This sequence comes from Hibiscus syriacus, assembly GCF_006381635.1. Lineage (NCBI taxonomy): Eukaryota > Viridiplantae > Streptophyta > Magnoliopsida > Malvales > Malvaceae > Hibiscus > Hibiscus syriacus. Next base: position 5,887,077 of record NW_024062795.1, read on the forward strand.
GGTCAGAAATACGACTGTGTTGCCCCATTTCCGTCCTTGGCTCAATTACGCTTTCTGAGTGGTTCTTTCAGGACTCTGCCATTGATTGATGTTTGGTTGGTTTGCTTTACAAGGTAAGCTCTGTTCAAATTCACGGTCTTTCCCTGACACTTCAAATTATGAGACTCATTCTCAATATCTTCTTGGTCTGAATCTTGTCATCCTAACTTGATCCGGGTTTCTGGTCATGCCCTAAAGTGGGTACTCTTGGATCTCTTCGTGCCTAACATATCCTAACTTGGATGTTCTCATTCTAGTGTCACTTCACAGTAGTATTGCCAAGTAATTTGAGGGCGTCTCTTCACATTGTCATAAACACTTAAGAAGTGGTCAATTCTTCTAACAAAATGTCTTGCATTTTATACAACCTATAATATGTGCCCCTTCTGAATAATGAGATCATCTTCTTCTTGATGGGTAATTGACAACGTCACAAGGAAATGTTATAAGTTTCATTCTTCATTCTTCATTCATTTTGTTCTCTTGGACCATCTACTTCAAGATCGTGGAATGCTTCATGTTCTGGCATTGCTTATTCATTTTCTCCAATAGAGGAATAATGAGTCTCACAAGCTTCAAGGATCTTTCACACTTGAAATGTCATGTTTGAAAATGTTTTTCCCTTTTCTCTTATTATAGGGATCAAAGAATGAAAGAATTTTATAAAATATTGCCCCTTAATTCAGGCTCACAATCAAATCAAATAATAAACATGAGTTTAAAAAATATCAAAAGAATCAATAACTATTTAATTTTTCAGAGTTATAACTCTTTGACAAGTGTCAAAATTGATAGGTTGGCTTCAGTTGGCTTCCTATTTTTTAAGGTTTCAGCCAACAAACTTATATTTCTTTCTCGGTCTTCGTGAACATCACAACATGCCCCTTCTTCTGGCTTGGTATTTTAATCGGATACGGACAAAATGACGCAACTTGCATAATCAATTACTAGACTTTATAGAACACTTTTATTTCAGTTCTCTGAAATCTTCCATTTGTTCAAACCTCGTAGACTCCTCTAACAAAGGCAGTGCAGAAATATCGATCTAAAAATGAAATTCCTGAGTGCTCGTGTGAAGTTGACTATAACAGGTTTTCCTTAACTCCCTTAGTCAATCTTTACCGAAACTCCTTATTTAGAAAAACTTGATTTAATTTGCCATTGTCTGGCTAGCTGAAATCAGCTTTATTGTAATTTGCCTCTATCGGGCTAGCTGAAGGGTTCGTCTCATCACAAAGTCTTTGACTTGACAATCACAGTGGAGCATACACCAAATTGCCAGGTACCCGATCAAGGTCATGGTTTGAATATAATCTATTCATAAAGCCAGAGCTTTCGAGTTTCCTCTATAACCAATTGCTTTAGCGGAATAGCTCAGCTTTATTGTATATATATAATATCATCACCTTTATTAGGCTAGCTAAATTATGTCCATAAAGCCGGGGCGTTTAACCAATTGCTCTAGAGGGACAGCTCAAGCTTTATTGTATACATATAATATTATAATTTGGGTATACGGGTCCAATTTCTTAAGCTTGTCAAGAAGAACCTGTCATAGTCTAGGTGTTGTTGAAAGTCAGAAAATCTCATCGTTAGAGTTCAATTTCCAAGTAACTGACCTAAACTAGATTCACCTACTCGACTATTTCATCCGTAAAGATCATAATCATCATTGAACGTCATCAACAAAAGTGTGGTCTATTCAGTTTCGTGACATCATACACAAAAGATGCCCCACGTTGTCCGCTCCTATACATACCTGAATACCAAGCCTATGGCTCATTCCATTATGATAGAAGAAGGCTATATCGGTCCCTGCAATAAAAAGGTATGGTGTTCGATTGTATCTTCTGGGGATAAGGTCAAGGTCCTTGTTTTATCAGGTTTCAACCTTGTCATCTTGTCAAAGATTTATAACTCTAATCATTTAAAGAGTTTTTAATTCAGTTGATATTCAAAGAATTTCAAGTTGCAAATTCGATTTAATGCTTACCATCCTTAAAGTAACATGAATTTATTTAAATATCATTATACAAAAAAACTGAGAAATGATGAAAAACAAGTTCAAACATGATTTTGCAAATGGAATAAAGCTTCATGATAGAATGAAATGATCTCTTCCTATCTAGGAGGCCTCATTACCCATCTAATGTCGTGGCACTTAACTCAAACGGATGTTACATATTGCTCTTTGATGCCCCACTCGAGCTCGTCATCCACTGTTCCACCAATTCCTTTGTTAATGTCCCATTTGCCACAAGCATCTCTATCTCCTTTAACAGCGGCCTACAGTTTCCCGTAGAATGTCCCAATGCCCCCAAGTGGAAATCACAGACACTATCTTGATCATAGCTATGAGCAGAAGGGTCTGGTTGCACTTTCACTGGCCTCAGTGTGAGGTATTGACCTTCAATCAAATGGGGATATAGATCTGAGATAGGAGTTTGGAACACTTTCAAAGCATTTTTTGATCTTGGGACTTTCTTTGGAAATCTTGAGTAACCCGCTACCCATTTTCTTGTACGGCTTTGAGAGCTCTTGACGTAACATTCATTCACCTCATCAGTTTGTTCCTTTTGATCGGTTGGGTTTTTAGAAGTGTCTTTCAAGTTTCCTTTGCTGATTGCATCCTCAATTAACTCTCCAGCTGTCATAAGATCCTTGAAGTTATTCGTCGACTTTCCCAACATTAACTCAAAGAAATGAGCTGGAAGAGAACCGTGAAACATATATGATATTTCTTCTTCTAACAAAGGAGGTTGAACTTGTGCTGCCACTCCTCTCCATCTTAGGGCATATTCTTTAAAGCTCTCAGTAGCTTTCATTCTTATCCTTTGAAGGTCAGGACGTTTTGGGGCTAAGCCTTTAACATATTGATATTGTCCCAGAAAAGCATCAGCTAGGTTGACCCATGTCTTGATCTGTTCTTTGTTTAAACGGTTATACCATACTATAGCTGGCCCAGCAAGACTATCATGGAAGTAATGAATCAACATATTGTCATTATTTAGGTACCCTTCCATCTTTCTACAAAACATCTTTAGATGAATTATGGGACAACTAGTGCCATCATATTTCTCAAAATTAGGCACCCTAAATTCATGTGGGATGACCAAATCAGGGACCAAACTAAGTTCTCTAGCTTCTAACTCCTTGTGAGGGGCATTAACAATCTTCATATCTTCAATGGCTTCATTCAACCACCTGAATTTATCTTCAAATTGTTCAAAATTGATGAGGCTCGTCCCTAGGTCTGAGTTAGACGCTCCAGGGCAAATTATCACTCTTGATGTACCAGTCTGATGAGATTGATTTCCTTTATCCTCTATTTTCTCTTTACTAGCAGCCTGTGGTACCAGTACCTGGATCATTTGATTCGATATGCCTTGCAAAGAACCCGATGCTTGATTCCCCGTATCTTGTTGTGACCCGACTAACTGCTCTTGCAACTGATCTTGTGATCCCTTATGAGATTGCTCCATTGTTTCCATTTGCTTATTCATGACGATGAGGAAGTAGTATGAATGGATGATCTTGTTATTACTGTCACATAACCTTCCATAAATTATTTATGTGTTTTTATAATTAATGCATGTAAAATGCTTAAATAAATACATGTAATGCAAATGCCAGATGCAAATACAAAAGGTGTCATTCCAGAGTGACCATCTTAAAACAACTTTCATTGAACACAAAGGTTTCGGTTCATCAAACAAACTTTACATATAACGGACAACTTTCACTCTGAACTTTTCTATCTCCTTCAAAAGCCAATTTAATTTCCACTCATGCTCGGGGGTTGAGTTGTCAATCTGCTTTAATTCTCTTGCAAAGCCAGCTAAATCAACCCATTTCTGAGCCACATTTCTTGCTTGGGTCATAACTTCTTTCATGACTTTGTCCTTTTTCTCTATCTTGAGTGCTGACTCTTGGAGCTGTAGACACTGCTGTTGAATCTTCCTTGTAAGAAAGTCATTGTGGTTATAAAGCTCTTGCATAAGATCACTATAATCATCCACAATCTTCATCAACTTCTTGTTCTTGGCTCTAACGGCTTCTAGCTCAGCGTCATTCTCCCGCTTATGGCGCTGATATGAGATTTCCATATTGGCAATGGATCTGTTCAACGTCTGAATTTCGGCTTGATATTTTCCCAAATTATCAACAACTATATTGCGTCTTCTTTCTGCAATATGTAAATCATGAGAAAACTTCTCGGCTCGACCCTCGTGTACCTTACAATTCCTTCTCCACTGTTCAGCGTCATTCCTCAGTTTAGCGACTCCTGTTATCCACTCATCTAGTATATTTCCCATACCAGCAAATTTAAAAGCTTGATTGATCCTTTGAAAATCATCTCGCATGGCTTCCATCTCTCTGCTCAATTTATCATTTTCACTTCTTAAATGACGAATCAGAGCTTCGTATTTTGGCAAACAATTTTCTTCCTGGATTTCCTTACTGATACCCTTACCTTTGGTCACTGTTGGTTCAAACTCAACAGGATAATCTGTTTTCAAATTGGGTTGTCCTTTCAATTCAAACTCCAATACTCCATGATCTAGAAGAAGTTGGACTCGACGTTTGAAGGTAGAACAATTCTCAATAGAATGTCCTTGAACTCCAGCATGATATTCACAACGAACGTTGACGTCATACCAACTTGGATATGGAGGTTGCAAAGGTTTTACATAATGCGGTGCCACTTCTCGGGCTTCTAACAATTCATCATACAATTCCTTATATGATATTGGGATGGAATCACAATGAGAGCCACCTCTCAACTTGGGTTGAATTGGAGTTTCCATTTTTATTTCCCTTGATGTTGGAAGTAAACTATCAAACACCAACGAGTTCTGACTGCATGGCTTCTTTTCATCCTTCTGAACTTCTATAGTTGCCACTATTTCCTTGGCATTTCCAAACAACTTGTTGATACGAACAATGATTGTGCGTGATTTCTGATACTGACTAGAATCAACAGATTCTAAAGTAGTCCATTGCGTATCTGACACCTCGAGATTGTTTTCATTGAGTTCTTTCTTTTCTTTTGTAGAAGTCTCTCTTCCTTTGGACAAAACATCTATTCTATCCATCATCTTGGACATTTGCTCTTTTATCTCTCTTATCTCATTGTGCTCTTTGTGCGCTATATGATCTTTATGCACACAACCCTCCACTATTCTCGAAGCTTTCACAGGATGCCACTTCTTGACTATGTTATAGCCTGCTTGATCACGAAACCCTTTGTCCGTCATGAAAACCTTTTACTATGATGACCACTCACAAATCAATACCTTTTGAATATGTCATGATCATGCAATGCGGACAAAGAGAAAAAAAAACAATATAGAAACAAGTTAGTACAAATGAGATAACAAAATGACAAAAAGCAACAATAACAAAATAAATAAATTAATGCTAATAAGAATGCAAATGCAAATGCACATGCACAAGGTGTTAATCCTAAAAGTGACCACTATAGAACAACCTTCATTTAGACAACAAGAATTCAGTACACCATGTAGTCAAAATATAAATGTGATTCTTCATTTCTTCATTTCCTTGAGTCGTACTCTTCATGGAATCTAATATTGCACCCAAAGTTGTCGGCGTACTTTATCACCTTTGATGACGTCAGATGTCTTTAAATTGAATCTTGAGGTCTCCATTTTTACTTTCAATACGAAGTGATCTTCATGTCTTTGTGAAGGGTATTCTCGTCCTTGGTATAATTGTATCTATCTCTTGAATCAACATCTTGGCCTTTGCCCCATTAAAGGAAGTCTTCAATCAGTTTGATTTCTTCATTCAGTAGATATCATTCTTCATGATCAGTCGAACATCTTTGTATCTCCCGGTTTTGACTACATGGTTGAGAATTTTTTGTCTCAATATGTCTAGCCTTCTCATTAGTCAATCACTTGCGAATTAACACCTTGTGATGACATGAAGATGTAAATGCAATAAAATCAAAATAAAATAGACATATAACAAAAAATGGGTTAGTGCACATAATATAAACAAAAAAAATAATAAGTACTATAAAATATCAAATAAAACCTACCCTCATATATTGGCTACTCAATCATACTTTAGTTGATCCTACCCAACATGATATCTACCCCATACTTTGTCAATCACAAAAAATCCTAACCGCATGATATCTAATTCGCATGTTTATTCGAGAAAAATAAACCTAACCGCATGATTTCTAGTTCGTATACATTTATTCAAAAAGCAAAATTAAATGACTCAAAAAGCTTTTCCTTGTGTACCCTCCTCACGGGACTCTTAAGGTTCGGGTTAGGCTCGACCTAAATTCGGGCTCTATGTTCACTATATGCTGGGTTCGGTTCTAAAGTAATAGGTTCTCGAATTGTCCTTGTCGGTGCCCCCTTGGGCTGTCGAACCCTTAATCCTGGCCCATCACAGGCTTTAGGGGATCGAGTTCAATTTCGAGGGAACACACCTCCTTATGTCCATGCGGAGGTGATTAACATCACGAGGACCATAAGGCGTGAGCTCCAGGAGTGATCCACTATCCCATGCGGAGGTGAAAACCACACGAGGGCATAGTCTCTCACTCCTACTTAAACAGGACGGAGCGGGGTTTTAGCTCATGTTATGATAATGCAACTGTGCAGTGTGTGAGGAAAAGCGAAAAAACAAACAATAAAAACACTCAAAATCAATTCCCAAAATACACAATTAATCTGAAACCATTAACTAACAGATCAGTACAACTATTTATTGGTTAATCATATTATAAACAAAAAATATTAAAACCAAATAAGGGATCAAAAACCAAATTAAAACAAATTTATAACTTTCAATTGTAAAGACAGATAATTAATCGACTATTGGCCTGACTCTCTAAAAAAATGTCCCCAGCGGAGTCGCCAAGCTGTCGAAACGATTTTTTTAAAAGGTGAGATTTTGAAAACCACATTAATTCTTAATTATCCTCTTTTTAATTTAAAAACAAATGCGATTTAAAAGATCTCTCGTTTCGAAAAATTTTGGATTTCCTTTACGATCAAAAAAATACGGTTCGAGGAATCGCCACCAATCCTTGATTAGGGTGTGATTGGGCACCCAAAAATACTTTGTCATTTTAAATAAAAATTAATTTTAATTAAAACAACAAATTGTGGTCTGATTTACCAAAAAATGAGTTCGGGAGTCGGTTACGTGTGGGGAAGGATTAGCACCCCCACAACGCCCTAAATCGGTACCTAGTCGATTAATTAACGTCTGTGCAATGAACTTTACAAATTCGGACAAAAACATTCAAAAGCACGCAAATAAATTAAATTAAAATTACCGAGTCGTTTTAGAAAGATAAAGAATGTTCGATTATTTACAAATATCGAGACCAGATCTTAAAAGTTATAACAACCTTTTCTCGATAAATTTAAATAAACGAACATTTCCTTTTCTTTCGTTCCCAAATTTTAGGTGACGAATCAATTTTTTGGTTTCACTTTCGGGATACACTTTTATTTTAAAATCATTAAAAACGGACCTCTAATCAGTTATGACTGCCCACTTAAAACAATTTTAAATTTAAAAGTATATTACCCTTAATCCAATTATGTACTAACGTCAAGTTATGCAAATGAGGATATCATGCAAATTATGCAAAAAGTGGATGTCATGCAAAAATTAATTAAACAAAATTAAAAATATCATACAACGTGACATACAAAAAAATATATATGTATATTTTAATTAAAAATCATAAATCATGCATACTAACATATTATGTACAAATGTGACTCAAATATAAAAACAAAAACATAACATGCTAAACTAAAAATTTAAAAAGTGTATATACATATTTGAATTAGGACTAAATTTAACTAAATGTAAAATTCGACATACAAATTAAAACTAAAGTAAGGATCTAAATGAAACATGCGCATAAATGAGAATCTACATCCAAATAATCTAACAAAATTATAACTAAAACTCAAATTGGAAAATGATGAAATCGGGACAAACAACAAAAAAGGGTCAAATTCGAAAATTAATCTCTCGGGTGGCAAATTTACAAAGGATGCTTAAGATTTGAGGACTAGGAGCTAATTTTCCCTAAACAATTAATATAAAACCTAAATAACCTAAGCCTAAACTAGCCTCACAGGAACACTCTGCCACTCCTCACCTTTCCATCCTCCACTCACGCATATATATATAATACTTGAAGAAAATTTAAAATATTCTAACACATAGATTCAAAGTTAATGGAATTCAAAGGTAATTGTTCAACTCACTACACGCATATTAAGGCTAAACACTGTCGTTTTAATGAATTTATGTAGGGTAAAAAAAAACTAAACCTGATATCAATTACCCAGTTCTCTCTCTCGCCTCACACTCAAACTCCCTCTTACAGAACCCATGGCTTCTCCTCGGCTTCTCACTGCTTCAATCGAACCCAAAACCGAGCCTCTCATTCAACGCTAAACTCAACCCGGGTAAGTCTCTAATCTCTCCCTATTTTCTAATTTTCGAAAGAAAAATAAAGAACCACACATAGCATTACTGGATATTTCGAAAAACAAAAAGAAAAATAACTACTTACAAATTGCTTGTATTGCTTTCGAAATAGATAGGGAAGAACCCGATTACACTGTTTGATCTCTGAATCCTTGAATGTTGTTTTCACCGTTTTTTGTTTTTCTGTTTGTTCTGATGTGTAAATAAAAAAAAATCTAGTCTATGTAATCTCTGTTTTTTTTTTCTCGTACAATTTGTGATGGTTCATAATCTGATATCCCCCCAGTTTCTGATGGTTAATTCCCAATAAAAAATGAACCTCTTTTCAGTTTCCTCATGCGATTATCGACCCCAATATTTGGGTAACCTCTAATAACCACTTTTTATTTTCCAAGGCTCCACGTGGGTTAGAAGTTACTCTGTTGGGTTATTGGGCTTGAGTTGGGTCTTTAACTGGTTTGGGGTCGGGTTAGGTTGCCATTGCTTCGGGTCTGCTCCGACATAACTCCGGATAAATCAAGTATCTACAATAACAACTCATATATCTCTATAATTCCTACAGTAATTATTACAATGTGCATGATTTTTTTAGTATTTTGGAACAAATTTAATATTTTCTAGTGACATCAAGCAAAGTGATCTTTAATTTCCAATAGTTAATGATTATAACAAAACAAGGTGGTTCAAATCACTAATGATTAGGTCACATTGGTGATTAGATTGCCACGTTGATATAAAAAAATGATACCAAACCAAACTCTACCTCAAGTGAATTAGGGAATTAGGAGAGATCTATAGCTATTGCTTTGCTGGGTTATGCAGCTGGGAGATTAAAGTCTCTTCTTGGTAAATGTTCAGGGTGGGGGAGTAATTGGAGTAATTGCTTCTGCTAATAAAGTGGATCAGTTGTAAAAAAAATGCTTTCTTCGGGATGCAATTGGATTGAATGAAATATCTATTCAGTTTATCCTAGCTTTCTTGGTTTTAAATTTTGCAATACCCGTTTGTTTATTTACATCCCTTACAATGTAATCCTGACCTGGCCTTCAGTGGGAAGGCTGTTTATGAGCATCCTCTACTCTGGAGTTTCTGAAGTAAAAATAATTAAAAAATTTAATCTATAAGCAGATCACTTCACTGTTTCTTAACATGGTGAAACTTCTGAGATTATTCATGCACATGTTTAAAACTTATGCGCAGGTGGCTGAACTCATAGAGAAGGATCTCGTTTTAATTGGTGCTACTGCTATAGAAGACAAGCTTCAGGAAGGAGTACCTGATTGCATCGAGACTCTTTCTAGAGCTGGAATTAAGATTTGGGTGCTAACAGGGGACAAGATGGAAACTGCAATAAATATAGCTTATGGCAAGTATTTAATAGGATATTCTTTTGACATTAATTTTCCTTGGAATCATGTGTTCATTCCTCATATGGTTCACAATATTCACTTCACTTTTGTTTTTAATAACATGCAGCATGCAATTTACTAAACAATGATATGAAACAATTCACCATCAGCTCTGAAACAGATGCCATTAGAGAAGTTGAAGAAAGGGTAAACATCTATTTCTTGTTTAGATGTTTCTAGTTCAGGATTTATTATAACACAAACTATTCAATATATCCATGACTATTTTTTATTTATCAGGGTGACCAAGTTGAAATTGCACGCTTTATGAAGGAGGAAGTTAAAAGACAATTGAAGAAGTGCCTTGATGAGGCACAGCAATATTTTAATACAGTCTCTGGACCAAAATTAGCACTTATTATAGATGGAAAGTGTCTGATGTATGCTTTAGACCCAAGTTTACGGATAATGTTTCTCAATTTGAGCCTGAATTGTTCTTCGGTCGTTTGCTGCCGAGTCTCCCCTCTACAGAAAGCACAGGTAGGTTCCTGATGGTAACTGAACTGGAACATCATTAATTCAGCTTTCAGTAGTGTTAGTATGTATGTATAAAAGGTCAATTCAGTAAATTGATGACAATGTGGAAATACCATGGCATTTTTCTGAAGGAACATTGGATAAAATTACTAGATTTGATCAGATCTATTATTTTGAACAAAGTTTTGCAATGTTGACAGGTCTGCAGGATTTGCACCATTAATGCATTTTTCAAAACTTTATCAAAATAATAGTTTGATGGTTTGAGCAACTCTGGCCTAAACATATTTTCTCTGTGACTACTGGATTGTTTTAATGAGCTTTCTTTGAGTGCTGATGTTCATACGATTTCCCCCCTTGAAAGTTTGTTTTTTTTTTAAATGTAGAAGTGTATTATATGTATTTCAAACTATTGGAAGGAGAGAGGAAAGGTGATTTAACTTTTGGTGTTTTGAAAGCATCGTCAAAATTTCAATAGATTTTTTGGGGTTCTAAAAAAAATGAGTGAGAGAGTCAAAAATTTAGAGAGAGAAGGAGCGAATGGTCAGTTTGCTGTGGGGGAGAAATGGACGATTTTCGTTGATAATCTTAGCAAGAGGGTTACAAGAGGTGAATTAAGGGAAATATTTCAGCATTACGATCAAGTTGTGAGGATTTTCATTCCAAATTTTACTCAGAAATCGAAATACAAGAACTACACTTTCGCGTTTGTCCAGTTTGCAAGTGAGGAAGGGAGGAGGAGGGCTATTCAGTGTGTTAACGGAACTTGGATCGACGGGAAAAGAGTTTCAGTCGGGTTAGAAAAATATCAGAACAACAGGAATAGAGAAGTTACTGAAGGCAGGTCTACGAGGGATGGGCCAATCCCAATAAGGGTGGAGAAAACAAATGGTGAGAAGCACGCTGGATCTTTGAGAAACCTGAGGGATAGTAGATCATACAAAGAGGTGGTGGAAACGACCAATAGAGAGGATTGCGGAAATGTCAATAAAGAGGATGGTCAAAGGATAAGGAAGGCTGCTAATGGGATAAGGAATGTCTGGGAGATGCATATCTCCTCGGAGGATTCGACTTGGGTGAAAAGGTCTTTAACAGGGGTAATCAAGCATTCCTTCGAGCAAGAATTTGTTCAAAAAGCTTTGGCAAGTGAAGGAATTCAGGTAAAAATAGCGAGATGGGGCTACGCATGGAATGCCTGTGTTGTAACCTTTAAATCGATTGAAGACTACTCTGATACATGGGCAAGAAAACAGGAGGAGATCTGTTTTTGGTTTGATTGGCTGGAGCCATTGCTAAACGAGGAGGGAGTTCCATTGGCGTTCTGTCTCGTGGAATTAATGGGATTATCGTTATTATGCTGGAATGTAGAGGTCTTGGAGAAACTTGTTCAGAAATGGGGAAAGTTCATTGGCATCTTGGATTCTTCAAAGAACAGGTCAGATTTATCGTCGGCAAGAGTTTTGATCAGGGTCGCCAGTCCGTTTGATGTCCCTGAAATGGTCACAATAGGGTCTTACGGCAGATCATACAAGGTCAAAGCCATACTGGGATCGGTATTTTTAAAACCGGAGGAGTTTTCCGGGGGGACTGATGGTGAAAATTCAAATTACGGGTACAGTGAAAATCATTTTCCCGAGGAAGAGTGCGGCCGCCGTCTGACTTTGGAACAAGTTGAAAATTTTAAGTCTTCTGAAGACTCTATGCTGAAGAAAGACAACTGGCATGATCAAGAACAGAGGAGTAGGTTGCAAAAGGGGAATGAGGAGCAGCTTTTACCAAAAAAGTCAAATATGGATATTTTAGACGTTGGGTTGTCAGATTTGCAGGAAAAAGGAAAATATCCTGCTGGGGAGCATGCGGGACTTGGTCTAAGGGAAGAATTGGGCCTAGACTCTCAAGCCCAAGATTGTAACAGTTTGATTTCTGAATCAAGCATGAAGATTCTGTGTCCTCCAGGGCCTGCGTATAATCTGAAATGGATTGCCGAAGGGTCCAAAGGCAGATTTATTCCCCAATTAAACAGGGAATGGATCAAGTCCAATGAAGAATCGATAAAGGACGTAGTGGTCTTGGACAACGAGGTTACGAACGCAAAAGGAGTGGAGGAGGAAAAGGATGATGTTTCAATTAAAACTGTTGGAACTCAACCAATGGAATTACGTAAGGGGACGTTTTCTAATGGTCAGAGGAGCTGGAGTCCGTTGGTTCATTTGTCCAGAAGTTTGGCTTTGACGAGTGTTCCGGTGGGAAGATGGAATAGAGGAACTTGTAATAGAGTATATAGAAGATCAAAAGATAGAAAATTCTGGTATGATCCAAAGATAGAAGAAGAGCTGTTGCGACCAGCTGAGGTACTGGACCAAAATAGAAAAGCTTCCAATTCTTTATTGACCACCCAACCGCTCCCAATTTTAGAGGAAGATGGAATAATTAGCGACGATGAGGAAGGAGGTCCCTCTAAAAGTGTAGTAGGAGACTTGGACCAGCATTCAGGGAGTAGAGTAGTGCCTCGATCAGATTGTCCGTCTCGAGCAGTTATAGGGAAAGAGAGTAGGCGACAGAGAAGGATTTTGACTAGGGAAGCTTTGGAGGTGGCTAGTTTACACACAGTTTCTTCTCCCTCCTTTTCGATGTTTTTGGAAGAAGCAGTGGCTACGTGGGAGGTTAGTAAGTTGCTGGGGATCTCATTTAAAGAAGGCAAGAAAGTGTTTTTAGATAAAATTATTGATCTTGAGGAAGGATTGGGGGTTAGTAGGAATTGTTGAAATAAGGGGTTGTGCTATTGTGCTTTTTTGATTTGAGGTTCTTGGGATATTTGTTATATTTATGAGTAACATTAATATTATTTCGTGGAACATAAGGGGTTGGGGAAGAAGGAAAAAACAAGAGCTGTAGCTAAGTTAGTCAGGAAGAATAAGTCGAGCATTCTACTTATTCAAGAAACAAAGCTAGAAAACTGTTTTATGGCTCTAAGGAGAAGGATAGGGGGTTGTCTTCTTGAGGGATGTATCTTTTCACCAGCTGTTGGGCCTGCAGGGGGTTTGCTGGTAATGTGGAATGATAATGAATTTAAAGTGTCCAGTAGTTACTTAAGTAGCAGGATCATTGCAATATTTGGGAAGTTTAAGAATGTTGTTGAGGAGTGTGTGATTATGAATATTTATGGTCCCTCCACTGAATCTGAAAAGGATGAATTCTACAGGGAATTACTGGAGTTTGTTTCAGCCCAATCAAATCTACTTTGTATTGGGGGGGACTTTAATACGTATCTTGATCCGGCTGAGAAGATGGGAAGGTCTCAAAATTGGCATTCTGTTGATATATTTAGGAATTTTCTGCAGCAAACAAATTTAATTGATCTTCTGTTGGTGGGAGGAACTTTTACTTGGTGTAACAACAGGGAAGAATCAACCTGGGTTAGGCTTGACAGGTTCTTAATTTCTGGCAATTTTTTGACCTGCTTTCCGAACGTAGTTCAAAGGCTACTGCCTAGGTCCATATCAGATCATAATCCGGTGTCATTGGAGGATTCGTATGTAGACTGGGGTCCTAAACCATTCAGATTTTACAATTATTTATTAGAGGAAGAAGGCTTCGAGGAATTGGTTAAATCTTCAATGGTTGACTTGATGGAAAGGAATAATAGAAGGGGTATCTTCAGTATTTTACAGGGAACTAAAAAGTCAATCAGAAACTGGTCAAGCAGGGAATTTAATGGGATTTCAGACTCTATCGAAACTTTAGAAGGGCGAATTAATGAGTTAGAATTGAAGGCACAAGGTAGTAATCTTTCTCCGCAGGAGTGGGACCAGGTGAAGCAGTTTAGATCGAATCTCTGGAGGTTGTACAGGATTGAAGAAAGTGTTTGGTTTCAAAGAGCAAGAACGAGATGGATCAAAGGAGGGGACAGAAATACTAGATTTTTCCACTTGTGTGCTCTAAACAAAAACAGGAGAAATGCAATTACTAGTTTGAAGATTAATGGGACTGTAGTTTTAGACCCGTCTCTGATCAAGACCCACATTTCTGATTTTTTTAAGACAACTTTTAATTCCATTTCTACAATGGAAGTGGAGAACTTATTTCTGGATTTCTCTAAACTGTCAAGAGAACAATCTACAAAAATAGAGGAGAAGTTTTCAGAACAGGAAGTTTGGCAAGCTATAGCATCCTCAGACAGTTCTAAATCTCCTGGTCCGGATGGTTTTACAATGGGTTTCTTCGAGAAATGCTGGCCAGATTTAAAGGAGCAAGTACTGGAATTTTTTAACGATTTTTATTTCGGAAGGATGTGGGAGCATGGAGTAAATCACGCCTTTATTACCCTAATTCCGAAAATTTTAAATCCGGAAAGTGTTGAAGACTATTGACCAATTAGCCTTGTAGGAAGTTTGTATAAGATCTTATCAAAAGTTCTATCCAAGAGACTTAGCAGCTGTGTTGGTGACATTATTAGCCCTTTCCAGTTTGCTTTTATACCAGGGAGACAATTGTTGGACTGTGCTTTTGTTGCAAATGAAGGGATCGATTATTGGAGAAAACAAGGTCTACAAGGGGTTGTTTTCAAAGTTGACTTTCGCAGAGCATATGATTCTGTTGAATGGCCGATTTTGAACAGAGCAATGAAGGAGATGGGCTTTGGTATTAGATGGTGTTCGTGGATCTCACAGTGTCTCTCTTCTGCTTCGGTTTCGGTTCTGGTGAACAGTTCCCCTTCGGAAGAGTTTACTATGGCTAAAGGACTAAGACAAGGTTGTAGTCTCTCTCCGCTCCTATTTAATATTGTAGGTGAGTTGCTGCATTTGATGCTAGACAAAGTAGTTGACAAAGGACTTTTCCAAGGTTTTGTGATTGGGAATTCTGCGGATTCACTTCGGTTATCTCATCTTCAATTTGCCGACGATCTCATCATTTTTTGCCAAGCTTCACTTACTCAGATTAAAAATGTCAAAAGGGTGTTGAGGATCTTCAGTATAATGGCGGGGTTGCATCTAAACTTAAAGAAGAGTAAATTGTATGGTGTAAACGTTGATGAGGATATTTTATCAGACTGGGCATTGGAAGTGGGTTGTTCTGTTGATCGTTTTCCCACATATTATTTGGGTCTTCCAATCGGTGCTAAGAAGAATTATGAAGCTTTATGGGATCCTGTCCTTAAAAATTTTAATTCAAAACTAGCTGGGTGGAAAGCTTCTTCTCTGTCCTTGGCTGGCAGGACAGTTCTATTAAAGTCAGTGTTGACTTCCCTGCTAATATTTTTCCTATCTTTCTTTAAAATGCCTTGCAAAGTTGGGAATAAATTAAACTCCTTAATGGCCAGATTTTTATGGGGTGACAGTGCGGAAAAAAGGAAGATCCACTGGGTTAGTTGGGATACAGTTTGCAAACCAATGAACAGTGGTGGCCTTGGGGTTCTTGACTTGAATCTTTCTAATCGGACATTATTAGGGAAATGGGTGTGGAAGTTCGCAAATGAAAAGGATTCCATATAGAAAAGAGTGTTATGTAGTAAGCATAATATTAGTAGTAATACTATGTCTATTAGTAAGGTCATTTCTCCAAAATCTTCTTGGAATTTGAGAAGTATTGTTAATAATTTTTTGAAGAATGATTCGGCGGGTGAGTGTCTTAGATCATTTTCGAAGTTGCAAGTAGGCAATGGTAAGTCCATATCTTTTTGGACTGATCCATGGGTGGATGAGGTTCCTTTAAAAATTCTTTTCCCTAGAATTTTTGCACTCTCTACTAACAAATGGGGTAAGGTTGTTGATTTTGGAAGCTTTGAGTTGAATGGTTGGCAGTGGAACATTATTACTAGGAGGAATTTGTCTGATTGGGAATTGGAACAATGGTTGGATCTGATGATGAAATTAAAGGAAATAAAACTCATTGATTCGGTTGAAGATTTTTTCTCTTGGTCAGCAAGTGGTGATGGGTTATTCTCAGTGAAATCGTGCAGGAAAGCTCTTGGTAAGGAAGTTGGGGGTTTTGATTTGTGGTCAAAAGGGGTGTGGTTGGGTTTGTCTCCGCCTCGTGTAGAAGCTTTCCTATGGCAGTTAGCTCATCAGAAGGTTGCAGTTAAAATGGAGTTAGTGAAAAGAGGAATGTCCTTAGAAGAAGATATTCTCTGTCCTTTCTGCAAGGAACATGAGGAATCTGTGCAACACTTATTCATTTCGTGTTTTGTAGTTTGGGAACTATGGAATAAACTGGCAAGCTTCTGGGACTTGTCTATTGTGCTACCACAGGACCCTCCTTCCTTACTTAATTCGTGGGGGAGTTTGAGGTTGAATTCATTGATTTGGAAGTTTATCCCGGGAGTCGTTTTTTGGTCTATTTGGAAAGCAAGGAATGCGATTGTGTTTGAAGGTTTAAACCTTGATAGGCTGTCTCTCTTTTTCCTTGTGAGATTTAGGTTATCTAAATGGTTCCTAGCCAAGTATCCTAAATTCCCTATTCAGGAAGATCTGCTAGTTAGGGATCCATCACTTGCTGATGGTATTTCTGTTCCTAAACCTAAAGATCATTCTGTTATTGGCTGACTTCCTCCACCTGTTGATTTCTTAAAGATGAATGTTGATGGAACTGTTAGGTTAAATGACTCGATTGGAGGTATTGGAGGCATTTTAAGGGACTGGAATTGTTGCACTCTTTTGACTTTTTCAGAGAATATCGGTCAAGGTCCCCCACCAGTTGCAGAGTTAAAGGCTATTAAAAGAGGCATCGAAATTTTTCTAGCTTCAAGTTGGTCTGCTGGCAATAGATTGGTTGTTGAGAGTGATTGTAAGTCAGCAGTGGAGTGGATTCACACCCCGTCTTTGGCACCAGTTTTCATGTTGCCTCTTGTTAGAGAAATTCTGTTGATCCTTTTTGAAAAGGTGGTTTTAATTAGGTTAATTCCAAGGTCTTGTAATGGGGAGACAGATAGTTTAGCAAAGCAGGGGATCGGTTGATTGTATGTTTTAGTTATAGCTCATTTTTCTATGGCTGTAGGTTCTTGAAGTAGCTGAAGTTGTTAAGTCTAATGTAAAAATCATCTTCTGTATTGTTAAGTCTTATGTAATTCTGGTTTGGTAATAAAATGAGGCACTCTTTTCCTCCCTCCACTACTTGATCCTTTCTATTAGGAAAGGGTCAACTATGAGGGAGGTTTTTAACGAGGCTTCCTATTCCTATCAAAAAAAAAAAAGCATCGTCAAAATTTGCTTTTCCATTTGCAGGTAACGAGTCTAGTGAAAAAAGGTGCACGTAAAATTACACTTAGTATTGGTGATGGTGCCAATGATGTTAGCATGATTCAAGCTGCTCATATTGGTGTTGGAATTAGTGGGCTTGAGGGGATGCAAGCGGTTATGGCCAGTGATTTTGCAATTGCTCAGTTTTGCTTTCTTAAAGATTTGCTCCTTGTTCATGGGCGATGGTCATATATTAGATTATGCAAGGTTTGGCTTTCTTTTCAGAAACATTTAACATTTTTTTCTTGGTGATATGTACGAGCGTTGGCGCTATTTTTATTTCATGCAGGGTTTGACTTTTCTTTGCCCTTCAAAGCATTTTAAAACTTGTTTGGTGATATTCATGCCACCTTTTTGCAGGTTGTGACTTATTTTTTTTACAAGAATCTTACATTCACTTTGACTCAATTTTGGTTCACCTTCAATACTGGATTTTCTGGTCAAAGATTCTATGACGATTGGTTCCAGTCGTTGTATAATGTCATATTCACCGCACTGCCGGTGATTATTGTTGGTCTTTTTGATAAGGTACTGCAATTTTTCCATTTATTTCGGACAGTTTTGTTCTGCCTGTTATATGCTTGATTTATGCGAGACTTCGTTTGTCATCCAGGATGTCAGTTCATCCCTTTCAAAGAGGTACCCTCAGTTATACAAGGAGGGAATAAAAAATATATTTTTCAAGTGGAGAGTTGTTGCAATATGGGCCTTCTTTGCCGTCTATCAATCTCTAATTTTCTACTACTTTGTGACGGATTCCAGTTCAACAAGTCAAGGTTCATCCGGTAAAATGTTTGGTCTGTGGGATGTCAGCACAATGGCCTTCACTTGTGTTGTAGTAACTGTCAATTTGCGCCTTCTTATGATCTGTAATTCAATCACAAGATGGCATTACATTAGTGTTGGTGGAAGCATTCTGGCGTGGTTCGTGTTTATTTTCTTATATTCTGGTATTATGACTCCATATGATCGACAGGCAAGTCAATATTCATGTTTCATCATCTTTCTCCCTCCAATTCGATTGGAGCATGCAACTTAATGACTCTATTTGCTACTGCAGGAGAATATCTTTGGGGTCATATACGTCTTAATGAGTACATTCTATTTCTACATCACCCTTCTTCTTGTTCCTGTTGCTGCGCTTCTCGGAGATTTCCTTTACTTGGGGTAAGAATGAGAAATAACTAAAAAGTTCTGTCATAACATATTTGATGCATGAAAACCGTTAGCTCTGTTTGGCGGGCGATAGATTTCCACCATGACACTGAGCACATATTTGTTGGTTATTCCCAAACGAAGCCGGGTGTATTCCCCAGTTTTAAGCTGTGTGAACTGCTGAAGCCTAATCAACCTAATATCATAGCTTTTCATTCCTCGCTTAAGCTTGTTTCCCTTATTTTCACAAGCACTATATATCATGAATCTTTTGAAATACTGTTTCTGTTTTTTTCTCGACACGTTTACATTTGTTTTGCAGTGTGCAAAGATGGTTCTTCCCCTATGATTATCAGATTGTTCAGGAAATTCACGAGGATGAAGCTGATGATAATGGCCGTACAGATTTACTGGGAATTGACAACCATCTTACACCAGATGAGGCAAGAACCTATGCTTTATCTCAGTTGCCTAGGGAAATATCCAAACACACGGGATTCGCCTTTGACTCTCCCGGGTACGAGTCGTTTTTTGCTTCACAGCTCGGCGTATATGCACCACAGAAGGCATGGGATGTTGCTCGCAGAGCTAGCATGAGGTCAAAGCCGAAGCCAAAACCAACCAAAGTGAATTGATTCGAAGGAACATTGTTTGTACAAATACTTTTTTTTCCCAAACCCCTTGTATGGTAGTCCAGCCTTTGAGAAATATGTAATATTTAGTCGATTTGTTGTGGTGCCGCCTTGTTCTTTTATGTAAAATTGTTCCATTATATTAGGAACCACATTGAGTGCGAGGATTGCCACGGATGTACAGCTAAACCATTTATAGACAAATGCCAACATTGTATAATTTATATAATCACATATTTTTATTGCTAAACCTTAAAATGAAAAAAGTTTTTGAAATTATATCTAATTTTGAGATTTGAAAGTGGAAATTGTCTCATGAAGTCTGTGTCGCATCGTGTGATATTTGCATTGACGTTACATGTGATCTTATTGCATCATTGGTATAGTACCAACGAATGACTAAACTAAAATTATTATGAAATTTAACAGCTCTAAGCTTTTCAAAAAACAATTCTGGGAAGATAGGGAAAATCTAGTTACATGGGCAAGATCAGCCTGATTCCACCGCACAGTGTTGTACAACTAAGGAAGCAATTTTTGAATGGATTCCCATATAAAAAGGAACACTTGCCATTCAAGTTTTAAATTACAGATTTATCTATTCTCGTTATCTTATGGAGCAATATAAAATTGTCTGTTCGACAAAATCTGTTTTTATCACAATTTATACGTCGACAGATTACTCTCATTTTCTCCCACCATACTTTATAGTCATGCTTAACGAGTCATGAGGTTTTTGGTTCCCTTAAACTTGATTTAAATATGATATTCTTTTATTCGTTATTTGATCCGGTTTGAATTTGAAAAATTTTCTACTCAATCTGAAATACGATTAGATATTTATGATAAAAATACACACCTAATATGACCGGATACAAATGTAGATGTATATTGTAGTAATTATAAATATCAATTATAGTATTATTCTCGGATCGAATATTTCAGCAAAAATACAAATTCGACTTAGCCTGACTTTATCTTCTAAAAAATTAACCCAACTTGAACTCGATTTTTTAAAAAGAAACTCCAATCTTATAAGATATAATGATCGAAACTCAAATCTGATGTGAATCCCTAAATGCTCATAAAGTTGTATTGCTGTTTTTGAATAGTCAGGGATCCCTGGAGGTTTTATGAAGATTGGAGGATGAAAGACGGGAGAAAATGAGAATGTCCATTGGTGTAGCGAGTCATGACAGCTTTTAGCCTATCAAATGTGTGTGTACTGATTCGTATAAACAAGGAGCGAGTCATGACAGCTTTTAGCCTATCAACTGTGTGTGTACTGATTCGTATAAACAAGGTGCATAATTAAGGTAAGTCGATAGTGGCAAACATGTCAAAGATGAAGATTGGACAGTATTAAGATCAACATAGCTATATAGTAAGATTCCTACCAATTCTTATATAGGAACGGGGCCCTCACGTTCTATAACCTTTGTTTCTCTTCCAATCTTGTCACAAATGAGTTCACGAAAGAATTCCAATCCGAGCAAGGCGGCGCAGCCCTCATAGGTGTTAATATATTTGGTCAACTGTTACTCGTGATATTTACGGATCATTCATTAAATAAATTTGTTAATGAAATTCAAATTTTGATACTTGTTACGATATTAACGAGTATCAATTGTTAATATATATGGTCAAGTGTAAAATTTGTAATTTTATATCTTTTAAGATTGTTGGATGTATAAACAATTGAGATTTTTTTTTTCTTTCTGTGAATATTTTCTAATTGTTTACCGTTGATCTCAACCGTCTATTTTTACTCATCCAATTATCTTAAAAATGTATAAAACTAAAAGGTTTTATACAATATAAACAGACCTCGACTCATATATGTGTGAGTGTGTCTTAGGTGTAAGAGGATGAAATATATTAGATGGGTAATGTTGGCTTGAAGCAGAAGCCATTAAGAGTGGGAAGCATTGGATTCTGGGAACACAACACTTTAGTGTTTGGGAACCAAGATTCAAATGGAATGGATAAGACAAAATGTACCAAATGCTAAAGCTTTAGTTGTATTCCACTCTACTCAGCTGCATGCTCAAAGCTTCTTCTGCTATTCCGGTATTAATTCCTGTTCCCATCATTGGTTATATATGTCGTAACCGGTTTTTGTCCGGGCACGAAATTTTTACTTGGTAGGAAAAGTGATGTTAATAAATGGTTTTTTAAAAATAATTTGGGAGTCGCCATCGGCCTTTTGGGTTAGGTAGGTTGAATACCTAAAAATTATTTTTTAAAAGAGTTTTAAGAAAACATCAGTTAAAATATGAATTGATCTGCGTTTATAACCAAAAATTCGTTCTTTTTAATAATAAAAAGGGATTCGTGGTCGGTTACGTTTAGGGAAGGATTAACACCCCTACAACGCCCAAAATTGATACTTTTTAATTATAAATTGCCTCTAGAATTTAAGAATTCAAATATTTAATTTATAATTATGTTATCTCAAATTTATTACTATAATTTTTAAGAAAATCTATTAATTTATATATATTTATAAATAAAATATTTATTTTTTTATAAATATCAGAAAAGGACTTCTAGGTGCCTTAAGACAGTTCTTTTCTTCGATATTAAATATTAACAATATAATAATTTAAATAAAATTAAATTATAATTTTTTATAATATTTAATTTTAAAATATCAGAATAGGACATCCAGTTGTATTAAGACTGCCCTTTTCTTTGATATTGAAAAAAAAATATTAAAATATGATAAAAAAATAATTTATGTAAAATCAAATTAAGATTTAAAATAAATTATTATTTATTATATATATTTATATGACTATATAATAATAATAAAAATAATATTTAAATATATAAACAAGTAAAATTAAAACATAAATAAACAATAATAAAAATAAAATTAGAACTATATATTTAAAAGCAGTAAAACTTTATGATAAATGAAAATATTTAAAATTAGTGACTAAATTATAATCTAATAAAATTAAACCTAATTCGTGATTAATTATTTAAAATTACAGGGATTAAACATGTTATTCTTCTTATTTATTAATTTGGTGACTAAAATAAAATTATATAAAATTCATATATCAAATTAAAATAAATTGAAATATGCTGTTCGGGGTTTAAAATGTCAATTATTAAAATTAAAGGACTAAATATGTTATTTATCCTAAATATATTATTTTAATATAAAGGACTAAAATAAATAAAATTAAAATTAAAGAACCGAATTAAAAGGATTATAAATTGATTTAGTGACTAAAATGTAAGGATTACAAATTAGGATGGCTGCGGAAAGGGTTTAACTTTTAGTTAATTACAGACAGACCCCTCCCCAAAACGGCGTCGTTTGGGGAGAGCTATTTAAGCCCCTAACCGGCTGGCCCGAAGGGCCAGCTCTCATTTCTCTCATTTTCTTCCTCTCTCTAAACTGAGAGAGTTTAAACTCTCTCTCACTTCTCTCTAGCTTCCCTCATCGGAGGGAAGCCGGTTACCGGGCGACAGTCTTCTGCCGCCGTAATCCCCACCGCCGGCCACCGTTTTCGGTGGTCGGAAAACACCAAAATTTCCCAAAGCCTAAATCCAAGTACCCTAAACCCAATTTCACCCTTCTTTTATCCTAAAAAGTTATGGATTTTCCTAGATCTAAGGAAAATACCTTCGTTATTTTTGGTTCTCAGACGTCGTTTGGGGTTCTCCGATAAGGTAAACTCTTCCTTCTCTCTTCTCGGTTTGATTGCTGGTTGTTGTGAGTTGGTCTCTATTTTTTTGTATCTTTGCTATCTGTTTGGTTGCTCTGTGGCTGTTGGTTCTTTTCTTCGCAGGTTCGGTGGTGGCTTTATAGCCATCACCGACTCTTGTCTCAGACCGGGTAAAAGAGTAGAGTTCGGTGAGTCACCGAACTTCCAGTGGTGACTCACCGTTGAGGGCAACGTGTGCGGCTATGGCTTGGCCTTCTGGATCCTTCGGTTGGCGTCGTGGCAGAGTGATAGCAGAGGTTGGCGAACGGCGGCCGCGTGATCCCTAGGGTATCATTACCCTAGGGTTTGTTTTGGATGAGTGTGGGCCGTTGGATCTCTCAGATCCAACGGCTGTGATGCTGAGACGACTAGGGTTAGATGATATAAACCCTAAATTGGGTTTAGGGTTTCCTGATGGGTTTGGGCCAGTTGGGTCCTTTGTAACTGGGTCGGTCCAGTCTGATTTGGGCCTGTAATAATATTTATTATTAATAATAATTATAATTATAATAATAATAATATAAATAATATTTAAATGAAAAAAATGAGTATCTTTAGCTGCCCCTCTTTGTTTATTCTTGTGTTAACAATAATAGAGCAAAGACGAAAAGATAATAAGTTTTTTTTCATTTGACTTCACTTGATTATGATGGGAATGTTGAAATAATTCTTCTTTGGGATTAGCTCTTCTCATTATGAACTTTTCCACTGGGGATGACAACTCATCTCCTTTTGTGATGTAATCTAGCAAAAAGTTGAACAAATTCTCCTCCTTATGAACTTCTTTTTCTTCAGATGAGTTCTTCTCATTATGAACTCCTTCTGGAAATGCTGATGATGATATATCCCTTCTGTGATAGAGTTATGCAAAAGGTTGAACAAACTCTTCTCATTATGAACTTCTTCTTCTTCTTCAGATAAGTTCTTCTCATTATGAACTTTCTCTGGAAAAGTTGATCCATCGAGTGATGAATTCAAACAAAAAGTTGAACAAATTCTTCTCATTATGAATTTCTTCTTCTTCAGATGACGAGTTCTTCTCATTATGAACTCTACCTGGCAATGTTGATCCATCAAATGATGAATTTAAACAAAAGGTTGAACAAGCTCTTCTCATTATGAACTTCTTCTTCCTTCTTCAGATAAGTTCTTCTCATTATGAACTTTCTCTTGAAATGATGATCCATCGAATGATGAATTCAAACAAAAAGTTGAACAAATTCTTCTCATTATGAACTTCTTCTTCCTTCTTCAGATGAGTTCTTCTCATTATGAACTCGAACTGGAAATGTTAATGTTGATCTATCTTTTTCTGTGATAGAATCAAGCAAAAAGGTTGAACAAGCTCTTCTCATTTGAACTTCTTCTTCCTCATATGATAAGTTCTTCTCATTATGAACCTTCTGGCAACGCTGATCCATCGAATGATGAATTCGAGCAAAATGTTGAACAAGTTCTTCTCATTATGAACTTCTTCTTCCTTCTTCAAATGAGTTGTTCTTCTTATTATGAACTCTAACTGAAAATGTTGATCTATTAAATGATGGATTTAAATCTTTGTTAAAATCTTTGAAATTCCTGTCAAAATTTAACATGGATAAAATGAATGAAAATGCACCTATTTTTGCAAATGCCTAAATATGATGCATGAATGTTAAGTTTATTTTTATTTGATTTCAAATTGATGAACTTAGTATTTCTTCAGTTGTGTAGAAATCCAATAAATCTTTCTTCTTCAAATCGGAGAATCTATCATCTTTGAAAAATGTAGATGTAGATATAATGTCACAAAACCCCTTGAGAACAAAACTCAATGGCACAGGCTCTTGAAAAGTTTGCACTCATGTAACATGTTGATTCTGATAACTACTCATATAATTATGAAGTGATCTCTCAATATGATTTCACAGATATTGATAGTTCCTTTGATACAGAGAAAATTCTGAATTCTGATTCTGATGAGGAGAGTAAACTGTTATACTTGACGAAAATGGGATACTCAAATGCTATGTCTTCAATAGTTATAGAGATATAATCCTGATTCATCAATTGCAGAGTTGACAGATTTTATATGTGCTACTCAAATGGCTAAGGCTGCTGACACACTTCTTCCGGTAAAAGATAGAAAGCCATTATACAATGATCCCAATTACAAGAAAAGACGAAACTTGGGCTATGATTTTCTTAAAAAAGAAGAAGCAGAGGAAGCTTGAAAAGAAGATTCTTAATGAAGACGATCATGCAGTTCATTTTTCAATTCTAATGATTGGTTTTGGGGTTCTTACCGAACCAGATCAGATAACTCAAAGAACACTTCTAGAAGATGCTATTAGGTCTCCTTATTTCTACCATGATAACGTGGCACTTGCTCCATTTAATGTTTGGACTGGAATATCACAGTACTTATTCGATGTAGAGCCAGAATTTGTAAATTCGAAGCATTTTCATGCTGCTACACTGAAAAGGGGCTATATTCATAATCTGCCAATTGAGAACATATTTCTTCTTGTTCCGCTTCCAAATAACTCTATGATGGTAATAATTTGTTTGCTATGTATTCCATGCCTTTAAAAGTATTAACATAAAGTGATATTCAGAAATCTTTAACTTATTTCAAAATTATGTTAATCCATTTACAAAATAAAAGAATAAGTTGAATTTTCGAAAATAAATCTCAAATAAATTAATTTTAGAGGAAATAAACTTTAGAATTTATTAATAAATAGATATAATTGTATTCATAGGAATGATAAAAATTAAAATGACTCAACAAATTATTAGCATAAGTATTTCTAAATTAATCAAATTGACACAATTTAGAGTACTGATGTAAGCTTTTGTCTGGAAGATCTCAAACGTTGTCAGAATGCTTGTAGATGTGAAGTTTCTCCCAAACTATCAAAATCTTAAGAGGGTTCAATTGCCAGATGCCTAATATCAACATGCATTTGAGCCGCCCATTCAGGTTTTCAACTCAAATCCTTCCTTTGGTTACAAGATGTCCTTTGCGGGTTTTCATCTTGACCCCTTTTTTTCTCTTTTTTCTTCTTCTTTTTTTCTTTTTTCTTCTTTTTTCTTTTTTCTTCTTTTTTCTTTTCTTTTTCTTTTCTTCTTTTCATTTTTTCTTCAAGCATAATATTTCTTGACAGAATCTGAGTTTATTGGATTTCTCATAATTTTTCCATCCATTTCTGCCAAGATCAACGCTCCTCCAGAAAAGGCCTTTTTTACAACGTATGGCCCTTCCCAATTAGGCATCCTTTTCCCACAGAAATCTTTATGTATAGGCAAGATCTTTTTTAGTACTAGATCACCCTCTTAGAATTCTCTTGGATGTACTTTCTTGTCATGAGACTTCATCATCCGTTTCTGATACATTTGTTCATGGCAAATAGCTTTCAATCTTTTCTCCTCAATAAGGTTCAATTGATCAAATCTTGCTTGGATCCATTCAGATTCATCCAATTTTGTTTCTCTCAAAATTCGAAGCGATGGAATCTCAACTTCAATTGGTAAGACTGCTTCCATCCCGTAGACTAAAGAAAAAGGCATTGCCCCAGTAGATGTTCGAACATTAGTTCGGTATGCATATAAAGCAAAATGTAACTTCTCGTGCCAATCTTTGTAAGTTTAAGTGGTCTTTGTAATGATTCTCTTGATGTTCTTATTTGCTGCTTTAACAGCCCCATTCATCTTTGGACGATATGCCACTGAGTTTGCATGTTTGATCTTAAATTGTGCACAAAGTTCAGTCATCATCTTGTTGTTCAGGTTCAGAGCATTATCTGTAATGATCCTTTCTGGTAGGCCATACCGGCAAATTATTTCTTTCTTTATGAATTTGCAGACTGTGGACCTTTTAATATTGGCATATGAAGCAGCTTCAACCCATTTGGTAAAATAATCAATTGCCACAAGGATGAAACAATGTCCATTCGATGCTTTTGGTGTGATTGCCCCAATGACGTCTATTCCCCACATAGAAAATGGCCAGGGTGCTGTCATTACATGTAAAGGAGATGGGGGTACATGAATCTTGTCTGCATATATCTGGAATTTATGACATTTCCTTGCATAATCAATGCAATTTGTGTGCATGGTAGCCCAATAATATCCATATCTCATTATTTTTCTAGCCATGGAAAGACCATTTGCATGTGTTCCACATATTCCACTGTGTACTTCCTTAATGATGCTTCTGACTTCGCTGGTTTTTAAACATCTCAATAGCATTTGATCATTGCTTCTTCTATACATAGTCTTGCCATCAAGAAAATATCCAGCAGTCATTCTTCTCAAGGTTCTTTTATCAATTTTAGATGCATTTTGTGGATAACTTTGATTTTTGGTATATTGCAGGATATCATAATACCATGGTTTACCATCTACCTCTTCTTTCACACTATAACAATGTGCATGAATTTCATATACTTGCATTTTGATTGGCATCATATCAACTTTTTTAGTTGCCTGAAACATAACAGCTAATGTAGCCAAAGCATCTGCCATTTGATTTTCTTCTCGAGGGAGATAATTGAAGGTGACTCTCTCAAATTCTTTCACTAATTCGAGGGTAAAATTTCGGTATTCCAACAATTTGGGATCTTTTGTTTCCCATTCACCTCGTAATTGATACACCACTAACGATGAATCTCCATATATCTTGAGACATTTAATTTTTCTTTCTATGGCTGCTTTCAATCCCATGACACAAGCTTCATATTCCGCCATGTTATTGGTGCAAAAGAACTCCAGTCTACTCGTAAAGGGATAATAAATATTTTTTGGAGAAATTAACACTGCCCCAATTCCTCGTCCCAATGCGTTGGATGCTCCATCAAAGTAAAGCTTCCAAGATGCAGATGCATCATTTGTTCCGACTTCTTCATTCATGGATATGCACAATAAATCTTCATCTGGAAAATTGAAACTCAAAGGCTGATAATCATTCGATACACGACTGGCCAGAAAATCAACCATGGCACTTCCTTTTATCGCTTTTTGGTTGAAATATACAATATCAAACTCGGATAATAACATCTGCCATCTAGCCATTCTGCCTGTCAAAGCTGGTGATTCCATTAAGAATTTCAAAGGATCAAGTTTGGATATCAACCAAGTAGTATGATATAACATGTATTGTCTGAGTCTTCGAGTAGCCCATACCAAGGCACAACATAATTTTTGTATTGGTGGATATCGAATTTCACAATCAGTAAATTTTTTGCTCAGATAATAAATGGCTTTTTCTTTTCTTCCAGATTCATCATGCTGTCCCAGTACACATCCCATCGAATTTTCAAAGACTGTCAAGTAGAGAATTAACGGTCTATCAGGCATTGGTGATACTAAAATGGGGCCATTGGATAAATATTTCTTAATAATATCCAAAGTTTCTTGACATTCATCATTCCAGACTTCAGGATTGTTCTTTCGAAGTAATTTGAACACTAGATCACATTTGTCAGTTAATTGAGAAATGAACCGAGATATATAATTTAATCTTCCCAAAAAGCCTCGAACTTCTTTTTTTGTATTGGGTGGTGGAAGATCTTGAATTGCTTTTACTTTATCTGGATCAATCTCGATTCTTTTTTTGCTGACCACAAATCCCAAAAGCTTCCCAGAATTTACCCCAAAAGTGCATTTAGCGGGGTTGAGCTTTAATTGATACTTCCTCAATCTCTGGAAAAGTTTTCTCAAATTTTGAATATGTTCTTCTTCGGTTCGGGATTTGGCAATCATGTCATCCACGTATACTTCAATCTCTTTGTGCATCATGTCATGAAACAAAGTTATCATGGCTCTTTGATACGTTGCCCCTGCATTTTTCAATCCAAATGGTATTACTTTATAACAGAATGTGCCCCACATGGTTACAAATGTTGTTTTTTCCATGTCTTCAGGATTCATTTTTATCTGATTATATCCTGAAAAGACATCCATGAATGAAAACCATGCATGTCCTGCGGTATTGTCCACCAAGGTGTCTATGTGGGGTAATGGAAAGTTATCTTTTAGACTAGCTTTGTTGAGATCTCTGTAATCCACACACATTCGAACTTTCCCATTTTTCTTTGGTACTGGAACAATGTTGGCTACCCATTCTGGGTATTTGGCTGCCTGTAGGAAACCTGCATTAATCTGCTTCATCACTTCCTCTTTGATCTGCAACAATATTTCTGGCCTCATTCGCCTGAGCTTTTGTTGGACTGGTTTATATTCTGGATTGATTAGAAGCTTGTGCATCACTATATCTGTACTCAAACCAGGCATATCTTGATAAGACCATGCGAAGATATCTTTGAACTCTTGAAGGAGATTTATCAATTCTTGTTTTATCTGGATTGTCAGAGTAGTACCAATTTTTACCTCCTTTATTTCTTCATCTGTTCCCAGATTTACAGTCTCAATCTCTTCTTTGTGAGGTAGAATTTTCTTATCTTCTTTTTCTATCAATCTTAATAATTCAGTAGGAACATCACATTCCAGTTCATCCTCACACTCATTGATTTCCTCCAGACATATGGGCTGCTCTAAATTTATCTCTCGATTAAATTTAGGAATAAACATGCTATTAATATTGTGACACCTGCAAATTTAAATCGGACATATTTCTGAAAGAATATAGTAAATCTATAAAATAAATAAATGTAAAAATGTAAGAAAATGTAAAGAATGATTGCCATTTGAAAATTTTAAAGAAAATTTCTTATATTTAATATTAGGTGAACTTAACATAATTTCCTTTACAAGATAACAAAAAGTTTTCATACTTTTGGGCTAAACATAAAGATTAGTTCTTAATATTAAATATTACTCTGTGTTAATATTAAGAACTATAGGAAGGTCTTCAAAGGTCCAATTGTTGAGTGTTTCTCCAGGAAAACAAGGGTGAATCCTAGCCAAGTATTTGTCAGTCTTGTTGTCATTCATGATCATGTTGATAAATAATCCTTTCATATTTTCTTCAACTATGCTTTGATTTTTCGTCAACTTTTCTTCTTTAAAGGCCTCAACAAGCTGTTGTTCTACATTAATTGTTCCCCCTGATCTGAATGTGGTCTTCAACTGTGGGAAAAACATGTGTTCCCAAAGGATTTCTTCTCCTTTCAACCTTGCCTTTCTATCTTCACATCTTCTTTTCATCTCTTTGTTCTTTTGCTGAAAATTGGGCTTAAATCCAAGCCTAAAATGATCTTTCTTCATCTTCATACTTACAGGAACTGAACTCCCTTGAAGATTCTTTCCTAAACCTTTCCCAGTTTTAGTTCCGATGCCTAAAGTCTGTCGTACCATCATCTTGGTGCAATCAGACAATCTGGGATATGGAATTTTGCTTCCTTCTGCAATAAAGGTTGCATTGACAAATTCAAGAGCTCGGAAAGAGCATTCAAGAGCATCATCATTGGTTTCAATATATGGAACATCACTTGTTATAGACGCAATGATTTCTTCTTCAGCTCCTACGCATATTAGTTGTCCATCAACAACGAATTTCAATTTCTGATGTAATGAAGAAAGAACGGCTCCTGCAGAATGAATCCATGGCCTCCCTAATAAACAATTATATGTAGGGTGGATATCCATCACCACAAAGTCAATATTGTACACGACTGGTCCGATTAACAACGGTATTTCCATTTTTCCAAGCACCTCTTTTTGAGTGCCATCAAAAGCTCGCACTACATTCTGATAACTTTTCATGTGTGATTTATCCACAGGCATTCTTTGAAGTGTGACTAGAGGAATCAAGTTAAGAGCGGATCCATTGTCAATCAATACTCCTGGCAAAACATGACCATGACAATGTGTGGTAATATTCAAAGCTTTTACTGACCCCATTCCGCCTTCAGGTATTTCATCATCCGTGAACGTTATATAATTGTCAGCGGCTATATGTCCCACAATTCTATCAAGTTTATTGAGGGATATATCTTCAGGGATAAAGGTTTGATTAAGCATTCTCATCAAAGCATTTATGTGTGCTTCTGAATTCATCAATAGATCAAGAATAGAAATTCTCGCTTGTTGTTTATGTAGTTGTTCAACCACACTATACTCACTATGTTTCAGGAATTTCAAAAATTCTTACGCTTGTTTTTCTGTTACAGGCTCATTGAATGCTGGAGGGGATTCATCATCAAATACCTTTTGGGGTATTACCATGGCTTTTCCTTTTGCTTTCACTTGTTCTGATGCATTGGATGTTTCGGGAGAGTAACATCTCCCACTTCTTGTAAAGAATCCGACTTCACTCACTGCTTCAGATGTCGAATCCAGACTCTGTATTTTCTCTTCTGTTTTTTCTAGAGAAACAGATCCTCCTACCATTGAAACATTGGTAGTATAATTCCAAGGTACCCTGCGGGTATTCTTGTATGGAAATGGTAAAGGAGTTGTGATAACTACTTTCGGCTTTGTTGGTGCAGGAATCACTGTAGATGATTTCACATTAATGATACATGATCACTTGTTCTTTGATTAGGTTTAGAATCATCTGATGAGCAAACATCATCTTCTCTTTTCCCTGGTTCTTCTTC
The DNA here is from genome assembly GCF_006381635.1 of Hibiscus syriacus. Lineage (NCBI taxonomy): Eukaryota > Viridiplantae > Streptophyta > Magnoliopsida > Malvales > Malvaceae > Hibiscus > Hibiscus syriacus. The sequence continues at coordinate 5,918,794 of NW_024062795.1, forward strand.
AAAGAATTCTATCTCTCTGTTATTCATCAATTTTTGCACCAAATCCCTAAACTCAGGACATAGTTGAATTTCATGCCCCTTCTCCTGATGATATTCACAATAATTCTTGCCTTCATTATGCTTTGGCCTGAATTCTTGTGGAATTATACCGGTTAAGGAGAGTTGTTGAAATATCCAAACAAAAGGAGATTTAATTTCAAAAACGTCGATTTTTGCTTTCTTTTTGTTCTCTTCTTGAATTGCATTCACGTTTTTATCTCCATGATTTGGCAGTGGATGATTTGATGTAGATAGTGAATTGAATTCTAACTTTCCAGTGTTGATCAAATTTTGAACCACCCTTTTGAATGCCAAACAGTTTTCAATAGAATGACCTGTAATTCCTTCATGGTAAACACAGTGTGCCTTTACATCATACCATGGAGGGAATGGTGGTTGCATGGGAACCAAAGGATAGGGTCGTATGACATCTTCTTTTAATAGCGAATCATAGATCTCAGCATAGGGTACTGGTAAATGTGTAAAAGACAACCTTTCATTTTCATTTCGAGATCCTCTAGACTCTGCTCGATTAGTGTTTGTTTCCTCTTTCTTAACCCTTGGCTGGGTTATTGTAACACTTTTCGATGAATCCTTGTTGTAAGAGTTTGCATTGTTGACTTCATTCTCCTTTTTTCGGTACATAGGTCTTTTGGAACTAGACCCCTCATTTGATTCAATTTTACCACTTTTCAAGACATTTTCAATAAGTTCTCTAAAAATGACCAAATCTGCAAAATTTCTGGTTGCATTCCCCATTAGATGATTTAAATAAGGAGATTTTAACGTATGGACAAATATTACTGTGGCCTCTTTTTCTGATAGAGGTGGTTGAGCTTGGGCTACTGTGTCACGCCATCTCTGAGCATACTGTCTGAATGTTTCGTTATTCTTTTTCTCCAAATTTTGGAGAGTCCATCTATCAGGGACCATGTCTGTTACGTGGAGGTACTGCTCTAGGAATGCTTTAGCCAGATCTTTCCAGGATCTAATGTTAGCTTTGGTCAATTGAGTATACCATTTTAAGGCTGGTCCTGTTAAACTTCCTGAAAGCAGTGAATTAATAATTTCTCGTCTTTCACATATCCTGCCATTCTGCGACAAAACATAGTAATGTGGGATGAAGGGCATATGGTACCATCATATCTATCGAATTCGGGAACTTTGAACTTGATGGGGAGGATTAGGTCTGGAACCAAACTCAACTCACTAGCGTCAAACCCATAGAATGATTCAGTTATTTCCACGGATTTCATTCGTTCTTCTAAGCTCCTGATCTATCTGGTCAATTCTTCATTTTCTTTCTCATTCAGCTCATTCAAATCTGGGATTAGATGCTCAGTATTAAAATCCCCTATTTTCACATCTGATATAAGTGGATTTTTGCTTGAAGATGCAGGATCCACTTGTCGATTTTCATGTGGTTTGGTTTCTTGAAATGCTGATGTGCGGGCATTGATTTGTATAGGTGTAGTACCAGAGTGATAAATTGGTTCTGGTGGGAAACCTTGAGGATACATAGGTTCTTGGTCGAAAGATACAGGATTTTCATGCATTTTTCCACTGATAGCCTGCCTTTTAAACATGTCTTCTATTTTCTGCATCATGTTGTCTTGTGAATTTGCAATACTGGCTTCAATTTTCTCTAGCTTCATTCTCATCTCTGCTTGTTCTTTATTATGTTGTTCCTCAATACGTTGTATTTTATCCTCCATAATTTTCTTAGTAGCTTGTCTAGTACCGTAGTGATGTTGTATTTCTCTTTTGGCCAGAATAACTGCGATTGAAAATTCTTTTGATATTATTTTTTCAAATTTTAATTAATGAATGTTATAAAAATTATACATAAAGAAAATAATGCGATGGATAATGAATGTATGCAAAATGCATGTATGCAAAAGGTATTGATCCCAAAAAGTTAACTGTCATAGAACAACTTTCATCAGCATACAAAAGTTTCTTTATAATAATTCATAACTACAGATAAGGCGTAGCTTTCCTATTAAGCTCTATAATTTCTTTCATTAGCCATGACACCTTCTTTCCGAACTTAGAAACTGGATCAACGTGATGCTCAATTATTTTTGCTTCAACAGCTAATTCCCCAACATATCTAGCAACTTCGCTCATTTGTACCATGGCCTCGAATACCATATTACTTCTTTCTTCACTTCTTTCTACATAGAAATCAGTTGATTTTTGCCATTGTTCATTAGTTCCTTCGAGAGTTTGCTCTAACTCAGTGATTCTGACTTGACAATTGTGCAGAGTTTTTTCAAGATCTCTAATGCGTCTTCGCAGTGAAGCACTTTCCTCATTACTTTCTTTGAGATCACTAGGTCCTAGACGAACCTTTTCTTGAAATAACGACTCTTCAAGTTGTAAAATGCAAGCATTAAACTCTGAGTTTTTATTTCTAGACTGATCCAGACCTTCTTCGAGTTTTGTTCGTGCTTCTTGCGTTCTTTGATTAAGCTTCTGGATTTGAACATTCTTGTTTCTGCATCTTTGCATCCAATTGCTAGCCACTTCTTGCTCTACCTCAAGTTTGGTGTTGAAATTCTTTCTTTCCAGCTCCCATTTTTCTTTTTCAACATTGAACTCTTCAATCCTTTGGCCTCTGACTTCAAGTTCGGCAATCAGATGGTTCATTTCAGATTCAAATCCCTTGAACATGATATTTTTCTCATCTTCAAATTTATCAAAGATGTCATTCTTCATCTCTTCTAAATCTTTGGCTCGATCCCTTTCTCTTTGCATTTCATTCATGATCTCGCGGTGTTCAGCTTTGTGTTTTATAATTCGCTCTCTTCTGTCAACCTCAAAATCTTCTATTTTTTGCTTTTCTTTCTCAAGGCTTTTGAGTAGACGGCTATTCTTTCTTTTCAGATCTTCAACTTGATTTTTCTCGATGTTCAAATCTCTGGTCATCTGTACTGTTGATTGGCTCGGTCCTGATGCTTTCCGGGATTTATATAACTCCTGATAATTTTTCTTTAATGCTCTGAATTCACCATCAACTTTTTCTTTGTTTTCTCTCAACATTGCACATTGTGATGAATGAAAATCAATGTCAACACCCAACATAGCTTTATATCGTCTCATTTTCTCTAATTCTCTTGACCAATCTTCTCTTTCTGCTTCAAACTCAGCTCTCAGGATTTCAATCTCTGATGGAACCACCTTAATGCGATCTTCCATAGAGATATCCTCATTTTGGTCTGGTAGAGGAATATTTTTATTTTTCCTGATAGATCTCCATTCCTCATAATCAGGAGTTAGCATTTCTTTTGCTGCTTTAGCTCGGATACAAAAAGTTGTTTTCCAAGCTGTAAAAGCCTCCATGATATTTCTTTTATAATTTTTGCTGTGGAATGCGAACTCAGACGAATGTAATCCAGCAGTGACAGGTACAAATTGATGACCTTCATACTGTCTTATGACCAGAAGTGGTGCATATCCGATTCCTCCCCACAATCCGAGCAGCATTATCCAGTTGTAATCACCACATTTGTAAAAGAATTCCCTTTGGATTTGCCATGGGGCTCGCCAAACAATGTCATTGCTTTACAGATTTCGAAAGGCATTAATCCACATATCTTTCTTAATTTCTTTCGGTCATTCTTGCTCCAGAAATTCTTTCAATGGTGAGTAGTCCATATTAAAGCGCCGGTATGAAACCTTTGTTGTCCTCTAGAAATGGCTACGGATCCAGACATATAACAATTGGGTACACCCTGAGAATCTTCCACCTCCTAGCTTTCTACAAGCGTTTAATGATCTGAAAGTCTCTGCTAGAATTGCAGATGCAGGATTAATCTTTTTTGGTAGCTGCTCAAACAAATATATTACTGCAGCTTCAATATATCCTAATACTTTTGGGAAAATGACCATACCATACATACCCAGAGCAAAGAGATCGAATCGTACTTTAGTGTCTGGATGACTCTGAATAAGTTCTTTAATGTTGGTCCAAGCAATGCCTTCGCTTTCACCCTTTTGTTTTGTACGGGATGCCACCCATTCTTCTCGTACTCCAGCAATCTTTGCTAATTTAACTCGAAAAGGTTGAGTTTTAATTGACTTTGAATAAATTCGATTCTCCAAAGCCCCTTCTATATGTAGCAAAGTTGTGTACTCTTCAATAGTAGGGACCAAGTCCTCTTTATTGAGAGTGAAGCAATTGTACCCTTGATTCCAGAATTGAATTAGGGCTCGAAGTAAGTCATCATCAACTTCGACATAGAGCAAATATGGGATGTCTCCGTAAGTCTGATAAAACTGCAACTTTTTGTTTGAGTCCCAACTTTCCCAAATGCTTCGCAAATCTTGCATATCATTTCTTTTTAGCGAAACTGGAGCATAACTGGCCAAGTCAGATACATAGTCATCTTGCAGACTGTCTCCTCCTTGTCTTTGTAAGTCCTCAGCCCATTGTCTTACTTCTGAGTTTAGAACTATTTGATTTGAACACTTTTTATCCATGGATGAAGGTTTTCCAATGAGACAATTAATACGAGGATCAATGCCTTTTATCCTGTATGATGCTCTGCAAACAGAAGAAATAAAGAACACACAAAAAGAAATGAATTAGTTTACATAAAAAAATAATTTAATAATAATGTCTACCTAAATATCTTTATTTAAACATACTTTCTTCATACTTTAAATAATTTAAATTCACATGCAATTTAATCAGTAAGAAAATAAATAAATAAATTAAAAGGAAAGTTAGAATTCATTTCTCCTGTGTGTACACCTATTTTGGACAAAATTTCGGCATGGCTTCAAATCGGAAGAGTTTCTAGGGTTTATTATATGCAGGGTTTCAGATCTAAGAATAAAGGTACCCGAATTGTCCTTGTTAGTGCCCCCTTGGGTTGCTAACCCTCAATCCTAGTCCGTCACAGACTAAAGTGGATCGAGTTTAATTTGAGGGGATACACTTCTCTATGCCTGACACGGAGAATAAATTCTCACGAAGACATAGAGCATATGAACCCCGAAAGTTACTTATTAGGTCTGACACGGAGAATAAATTCTCACGAAGACGTCGCTTTCACTCCCACTTAAAAGGAACAAACTCAATTATAGAGCTTTATGTTATGCAAAGCAAGTGTTGTGTGTGAGGAGAAATGTTCAAACCTCTGACAGAAAAATAAATAATGAAAATATTTGCAAATAAAATGAAATAATATATATAAATACTATAAAAATAATAAGTATGTAAAAATTTTGAAAAGAAAGAATTATAAATTAAATATACGAATTTTTAATTTATAATTAATAGAGACAATTTATAATTGTTTTTTTTTAAAAAGCCTGACTATTCCCCAGCAGAGTCGCCAAGCTGTCGTAACCGGTTTTTGTCTGGGCACGAATTTTTTACTTAGCGGGAAAAGTGATGTTAATAAATGGTTTTTTTAAAATAATTTGGGAGTCGCCATCGGCCTTTTGGGTTAGGTAGGTCGAATACCTAAAAATTATTTTTTAAAAGAGTTTTAAGAAAACATCAGTTAAAAGATGAACTGATCTGCGTTTATAACCAAAAATTCGTTCTTTTTAATAATAAAAAGGGATTCGTGGTCGGTTACGTTTAGGGAAGGATTAACACCCCTACAACGCCCAAAATTGGTACTTTTTAATTATAAATTGCCTCTAGAATTTAAGAATTCAAATATTTAATTTATAATTCTGTTATCTCAAATTTATTACTATAATTTTTAAGAAAATCTATTAATTTATATATATTTATAAATAAAATATTTATTTATTTAGAAATATCAGAAAAATACTTCTAGGTGCCTTAAGACAGTTCTTTTCTTCGATATTAAATATTAACAATATAATAATTTAAATAAAATTAAATTATAATTTTTTATAATATTTAATTTTAAAATACCAGAATAGGACATCCAGTTGTATTAAGACTGCCCTTTTCTTTGATATTGAAAAAATATATTAAAATATGATAAAAAAATAATTTATGTAAAATCAAATTAAGATTTAAAATAAATTATTATTTATTATATATATATATATTTATATGACTATATAATAATAATAAAAATAAAATTTAAATATATAAACAAGTAAAATTAAAACATAAATAAACAATAATAAAAATAAAATTAGAACTATATATTTAAAAGCAGTAAAACTTTATGATAAATGAAAATATTTAAAATTAGTGACTAAATTATAATCTAATAAAATTAAACCTAATTCGTGATTAATTATTTAAAATTATAGGGATTAAACATGATATTCTTCTTATTTATTAATTTGGTGACTAAAATAAAATTATATAAAATTCATATATCAAATTAAAATAAATTGAAATATGTTGTTCGGGGTTTAAAATATCAATTATTAAAATTAAAGGACTAAATATGTTATTTATCCTAAATATATTATTTTAATATAAAGGACTAAAATAAATAAAATTAAAATTAAAGAACCGAATTAAAATGATTATAAATTGATTTAGTGACTAAAATGTAAGGATTACAAATTAGGATGGTTGCGGAAAGGGTTTAACTTTTAGTTAATTATAGATAGACCCCTCCCCAAAACGGCGTCGTTTGGGGAGGGCTATTTAAGCCCCTAACCGGCTGGCCCGAAGGGCCAGCTCTCATTTCTCTCATTTTCTTCCTCTCTCTAAACTGAGAGAGTTTAAACTCTCTCTCACTTCTCTCTAGCTTCCCTCATCGGAGGGAAGCCGGTTACCGGGCGGCAGTCGTCTGCCGCCGTAATCCCCACCGTCGGCCACCGTTTCCGGTGGTCGAAAAACACCAAAATTTCCCAAAGCCTAAATCCAAGTACCCTAAACCCAATTTCACCCTTCTTTTATCCTAAAAAGTTATGGATTTTCCTTGATCTAAGGAAAATACCTTCGTTATTTTTGGTTCTTAGGCGCCGTTTGGGGTTCTCCGGTAAGGTAAACTCTTCCTTCTCTCTTCTCGGTTTGATTGCTGGTTGTTGTGAGTTGGTCTCTATTTTTTTGTATCTTTGCTATCTGTTTGGTTGCTCTGTGGCTGTTGGTTCTTTTCTTCGCAGGTTCGGTGGTGGCTTTATAGCCATCACCGGTGCTTGTCTCGGACCGGGTAAAAGAGTAGAGTTCGGTGAGTCACCGAACTTCCAGTGGTGACTCACCATTGAGGGCAACGTGTGCGGCTATGGCTTGGCCTTCTGGATCCTTCGGTTGGCGTCGTGGCAGCGTGATAGCAGAGGTTGGCGAACAGCGGTCGCGTGGTCCCTAGGGTATCATTACCCTAGGGTTTGTTCTGGATGAGTGTGGGCCGTTGGATCTTTCAGATCCAACGGCTGTGATGCTGAGGTGACTAGGGTTAGATGATACAAACCCTAAATTGGGTTTAGGGTTTCCTGATTGGTTTGGGCCAGTTGGGTCCTTTGTAACTGGGTCGGTCCAGTCTGATTTGGACCTGTAATAATATTTATTAATAATAAAATAATAATAATAATAATTATTATTATTATAATAATATAAATAATATTTAAATGAAAAAAAATGAGTATCTTCAGCATACATTTATTTTGGCAAACATAGTATTCCTTGAATATATAATACCAGGAATAAATGTGTAATAGGACGAACGCAGGCATATTAGTACCGCAATTAATACAGAAGTAGATGGTTTGCAGCCTAATTTTTCACTAACAAAAGAAAATTGTTGATAAAACGAAGAATATATAATAGGGATGAAATAACTGTATTGTAGCATTTGGAATAGCAAACCCCACCAAAGAATGCCAATTTAAAGGAAGAATATTCACAAGTGTTTTGAAATGATAACAAGTATGGTACTGTGATTTCTTACATTTATACCCATATAAAGTGTAGTCCTTTCTCCACTGTTTTGCACATTCACTATATATAATTTCAATATTCGATGTTGCATGTTATTTTTTATGATTTCGAAACAAGAAACAAGAAACAAGAATAATAATAATAATCAAATTTAAAATTTAAATTTAACTGAAAAATTAGATTTAACTCAATTTTATTAATCTCCCTATATATATATTCATGTATGTGTAAAGCTTGGTTATTGTGGTACGTAATGCATGATAATGTGGGGGTGCTTTGGCATTTTACGAATAAAGTAGTGCATGAAAATACCCAAAACTGAAAGCAAAAGAAACATGATAAAGCGAAGCTCTTGGAGAAAGTAACAGTGAATCACGTCAACTTCCCCTCTATAAAGAACACCCATCAAACCATAAGCCCTACCTTTCCTTTCCTTCTCTTATATATATATATATATCATATTCCAATCACCATCATCTTCATTTAACAATCTCCCTTTCCTTCTCTTCCTCTATGTCATAGATATAGGGCAATAACAGTCAATCATGGGCGCAGCTGGTAGTTCTTTGTTGTTTAGAACACTTGTAGTTTTGGGGTTTATGTTGGTTATATCAAATGGAATCCAGCAAAGACAAGATCACAAAACGAAGACGACGATAACAGGTGTTGACCATCGGTCTTGGACATCAACGACGGCGGCAAAACTGCAGCAGCGGGAAGAGCAAGTGAAGGTCTTAGGCAAAGGGAAGTCGAGTGTGGCGCATCCCAAGCAGGATCTCAACTACATGAGCAAAAGAAGAGTTCCTAATGGACCCGATCCTATTCATAACAGGTACAACTCTAATCATATTTGTACATATATATGAATAAGTGATAATTCGAGTTTAAATCATAGAGATCATTTGGTTAAAAGAGACAACTTCGAATTCCAAACATGAATAGTAAAACGAATATGAAAGAAAATATATACTTTACTGTTGCATTGAGTCTTGATGTACATGTGGTCCAGTATGTTTTAATCTCCAACATTCACTTTATTCAGTCTTTTAATCTTGCTTATCCACTGCTAATTACCATTAGCATAAAGCATTTACAAAGCCTTTAATTAACTATTTCATGTTGCCTTTCTTTTCTTTTCTAGAAATCTGCAATAATTAAGTGTGCTTCTACTTGTAGTATTACAAAGCAAACTAACTGATTACCAAATCAATGCAACTAAAAGCTGAACCAGCATATATAGATAATATACCATTTTATGTGTAAATAAGATCGAATGACTCGAACATAGAAATAAATGAATAGATCGTAATATTAAACATGTGTCTCATATTTTAAAAATGATTGTACGAATCAATTGTTTTTTCCTCGTATGATTTTATATCTCTTTATCTTTATTAGAGATCTTTTGCACTTTCCAACAGGCGAGCTGGCAACTCGGGACGACCGCCGGGACAAGCCTAGCCTCGGCATCGATGTACGTGATCGGGAAGCTTCAAATCAATCCGAAGTGCTAAAAGATCAACCATTAATAACCACAAAACCAGCATGTTGTCTGCCATATATCTTGTATGTATTTTTTTGTTGGAAGTAGGATTATAAAATCAATATTGAAATATCCAATATTAAAGCTTGCAATGCATGCTTGTGTAGTTCTTTTGCTGTGATAGAGGAGTAAACAAATGGAAGCTTGGCTCATACTATGAAAATATATTCCCATCATAACCATCTTGCAAATCCTTTTGTATCAACTTTTAAATATGCATGCATGAGAGGACATGTACCAGAAATTCATCGAGTGTTGAATTCTGATATTTGATATGTCAACAAAAAGTCTTAACCGTTTTTCGTTTACGTTATTAGCGGATTTGATTTATCGAGTGTATTTCAAGTTTATATTCTAGAAAAAGAAAAGGATGTACATGAGTTCCAAGACTAAAGTGAATCCACCATTAAAGGTGTTAAAGCTCTAAAAAGGAAAAGTTGTTTTACATACAACTTTGGGTGTTATTCTTTTTCTATTGATTCTTTTGGTGACTGTTTTGGTCTTTGGGTCCATTCAAACTTGCATGAACATGAGATTCTTACATCTCCTGCCAATCAAAGCAAAACAGAAAATAAAAATGAAACAATTATATTTATATATTTACATACAAAGACGGATGTACTAATTTATTTTAGGAGTGTGAATTAAAGAATTTATATTAAAAATGTAAAATATACGAAATTACAAAATTTTGAAAGGTTCAAAATTAGATTAAAATAAAAAATACAAAAAGAATAATTAAATTATACGAGAATTTAAAATTAAAAAAAATACGTTTACAACCCAACACTTCTCTCTATTCATCCTTCACCTTATATATATTCTCATCTAAACATTAGAAGGAAAAACAAATGAAAAGGGGTTGCTCCCTCCAAGCAAATTTAACCTTTTCTTTTATTTGAGAGACTTATCTTGCGTTTGAGAAGCAAAGCAAAAGTAGGGTAAGATTGAAATTGGGGCAATTACTGCTAAAGAGAAAAAGCAAAAGGAGGGAAATGCTTATGTATAAGCTTTTGCTGCATTTTGCATGTGAGATTGAGGAATGTTTATTCTATAAATAAAATTTAATATGTTTATATTAGGAGGAGAATGTGACAAGGATAAACAGTTCATTCTATTGTAACATGGGATAGAGAAATTTATTAAGTGAGATCCGTGATAAAAAAATTGTTTTTAAGAGAATCTAAGTTCAAACAACTACATCTATAAAATATATATACATTATCAACTGATAAAAATATTTCTAAATAAATATCACTTTGTATTCACTCAAAATTATTAAAAAAAAACTCCTATGAGACAGTAATTCTTATATCCACAAGTGTATTTTTTATATTAAAGCAACACATAACATTTTACCCACGACACCTCCCTTTTTCTCTAAGTTGCAGATTTAATATTCATGATAAGTTAAAATTTCTCTTCTCCTCCCTTTAGGTAAGGGTTGTTCAAAAAAATAAAAATGAAAATCGATTTCACAAGAATTATTGAGTGATCTCCGTGATCAAAGAGTGTTTTTTTTAAAGTTTAGAGGTATGCATTTGTTGAGTACACATGCATTATCAATAAAAACATATATAACTTTGTAATCATCCTAAACTCATGTATTTTTTGAATAGGTCTGACCCAATTTTGTCAAGGGATCCTACATTTAGAAACTCCTATGCCCAAAGATGGATAATAAGAAAAATCATACAAATCAAGTTAAATACTAAACTGAAAAAAGTGTAAAAGATGTAAATGCAAAATAATTTGAAATATATATAATTATTGTAAGCAATATACATTGTATATCTTTTCTATCATAAGAAAATCATCAAAAGGTAGATCATATAAAGACATGGAACATCCTCAATTACTCTTAAACATGAAGAGACTTGAACAATTAACCTAATTCGTTCGACAATGCTTCTACAGTCGGATCAAAAGTGTATATTGGTAGCACAAATAATGTTAAAACATTTATTTTTTTAGCATTAAACTGACGACAAAAAGAATTCATCTAAATGAAAAGGCCAGATTTTAATTTTTTTACAATGAGAATTTGAATCAAAAGTAAAATTACATTTCCGTCTTCTTTCCAATTTAAGAGTGTGATTTTAATGTAAGATGTCAATAAGTAGGTGAAAATATTTTAAATAAGGTTCGAATCGAATGAAAGAACATATATAAAATTTTATATTATGAGATGAATTTATAAATTTTTAAGAAAAAAATAAACCATACACTACTGTTATATGTCGCCTAACATCCATCCATGATGGAATGTATAGAATGTGAAAAGCTACTTCGCTGTTCGGTAGCGAGATCATGTCCGACACCATAATCAATTCGTAGCTGAAAATAAACTTACAGTCAGTATGCTCTGTTGTCATTTATTGCATCAGAGTACGCACCATGCCTATTGTTGGGCGTTTTACCCAAAAAGCATCCCAATATGTTAATTTTATGTCAGACATCGTTTGAGAAAATTTTATTGATCTAACACTTTTTTTTATAGAAAGACGCGAATCATCATCCATGTTTTATCTTGATGTGGCGTTGACTCGGATAAAACGCGAATGATGATATGCGTCTTTCTGAAATAGGTGTTTGTTGTGGAATTCGGGTTAATTTCCACCAATAATAAAAAATTTACCTTGAAAATTATTATCTAGGTGACTAGTGTGAAATGACTGTACTAAAAATCACCCCAAGGTAGATTCTCAGGAAAGAGTGGAGGGGTCACAATGGTCCTTCTTAAAACACACTCTACTTAGACAGAACTACCAAGACAAGTAATTTTAATAGGACAATAATTAACATCAATTATACCCGACAATAGCTATTAAATATACATAAAAGAGAACACCAAAATTTAACGAGGTTAGGCCAAAATTATGCCTACGTCCTTGAACACTACTAAAATAATATTTCACTAATAGAGGAAATATTACAAAGAGAGAGAAAGAGTACAAATAGTCTTTAATATAGAAGAACACTTATATTTGTGGAATACTAAACTAAGGAGGATGAGGGCTCTATTTATAACAAAAGAATTTCACCTCCTCCTTATACAAAACCAATGTGAGATTCAAAATTTGCCAAAAAACCAACAAATCTCCACCTTGGCAAATTCCACACACATCTCTCAAAAAATCCAATCTTCAGTAGTGTCTGCAAATTCATCTTTCAATTTGTAACAATATTGACCAAGTCTAAACAATGTTTAAACTTGATCGCAGTTATCACTTTTGTCAACATATCAACAGGATTCTCAGTGGTCCAAATCTTCTGGATTATGACTCCACCTTCTTCTAGAATCTCTCGTACAAAGTGATATCGAACATCGATGTGCTTCGTCCTTGCATGGTAAACATGGTTCTTTGCTAAATAAATAGCACTCTGACTGTCACAATGCACTTTGATGTGCTTCTGTTACATTCCCAATTCACCAAGCAACCCTGGAAGCTAAATTGCCTCTTTCACAGCCTCTGTAACTGCCATACACTCTGCCTCTGTAGTAGACAAAGCCATTGTTGACTGTAAGGTGGACTTCCAATTGACTCGTGCTTTAGCAAATGTAAACACATAACCAGTAATTGATCGACGCTTGTCCAAATCACCTGCATAGTCTGAAGCACAATACCCAACTACACACTGACCATCTTGTTTCTCCTGCTGAAAGACCAAACCAACATCTACGGTGTTCAGAATATACCGCAGAATCCATTTCACAGCTTGCCAATGCTCCTTTCCAGGATCATGCATATACCTGCTCATAACCCCAACTCTCTGTGAAATATCGTATCTCGTACACACCATTGCATACATCAAGCTACCAACAACACTTGCATACGGAACCTTTGACATATATTCCCGTTCTGCATCATCCTTAGGTGACATGGATGCACCGAGCTTAAAATGAGGAGCAAGAGGTGTACTAACTGGTTTTGACTTCTCATTCATGCCAAAACGTTTTAGTACCTTCCTTAGATATTCTTTCTGAGACAAACAAAGCCTCCCCAATTTCTTATCCATTGATATCTCTATGCCTAGAATCTTCTTCGCTTCACCAAGATCCTTCATCTCAAACTCCCTGTTCAATTGAGTCTTTAGTTTCACAATTTCTGTCTGACTCCTGGAAGCTATCAGCATATCATCAACATAAAGAAGAAAATATATATAGGATTTTCCTTGTAGCTTGCGTAAATACACACAATGACCATATTTGCTTCTTGTGTACTTCTGCCCTATCATAAACTTGTCAAATCGCTTGTACCACTGCCTTAGAGATTGCTTCAATCTGTACAACGATTTTTCTAATTTGTACACCATCTTTTCTTTTTCAGCAACTTTGAATCCATCTGGCCGAGTCATGCAGATTTCCTCATCCAAGTCTCCATGTAAAAATGCAGTTTTTACATCCATCTGAACTAGTTCCAAATTCAATTGCGCTACCAAAGCTAACAAAGTTCTGATGGATGAATGTTTTATAACTGGAGAAAATACTTCATTATAATCAACTCCCTCCATTTGAGCGTAGCCTTTAGCCACCAATCTTGCTTTGTAGCGGATGTTATTCTTGTCAGGAAATCTATCTTTTTTTGCATATACCCACTTGCACCCAATTTCCTTCTTTCCCTTCGAAAGACTAGCTAGTTTCCATGTCTGATTCTTTTGAAGGGATTGCATTTCTTCATTCATGGCGATCCTTTACTTTTTATGTTTTGAACTTTGGACTGCTTCATTAAAAGTGTAGGAACATCATCAATTGCAATTGGTGATGCAAAAGAGACCATATCAGCATAACGAATAGGTTGTCTAATGGTTCTCTTTCTCTTTTTGAGTGTAATTGATTCATGTTGCTATGGAGGTTCTTGGGTCTGAACCTCTTGTTCATCTGACTCTTCTTCTACCATAGGAGAGTCAACATCAATTTCTTTACTGGATGGGACAATTATGCTTCCTTCAAACTCCACCTATTTGGGAGTTTCATCTATCTGCTCCAATTTTTCTGAAGTCACCTTTCTCAACATGGTAGATTCATCAAAGGTAACATCCCTGCTGAAGATTATTTTCTTTGTTTCTGGACACCAAAGACGATAGCCTTTCACACCAGAGGTGATCCCCATAAAGATCGCATTCTTTGCTCTTGGATCCAGCTTTGACTCCTTAACATGGTAGTATGTAGTGGAACCAAACACATGTAAGGAATCATAATCTGTAACAGGTTCTCCAAACCATTTCTCTAATGGTGTTTTACCACCAATAACAGTCGATGGTAAGCGGTTGACAAGGTGACAAGCATAGACCAAAGCCTCAGCCCAAAATTATTTGTCTAACAGCATTAGACAACATACACTGAACCTTCTCCACTAATGTTCGGTTCATACGCTCTGTCACCCCATTCTGTTGTGGTGTATATCTGACAGTGAAGTGCCTGACAATACCCTCTTCTTCACAGACTTTCAGAAATGGATCATTTTTGTACTCTTCACCATTGTCTGTACGGAGACGTTTTATTTTTCTGCATGTTTGAGTCTCCACCATCTTTTTCCATTTAAGGAAAAATCCTAGCACCTCATCCTTTGTCTTCATTTTATACACCCAAACTCTCCGGGAAAAATCATCAACAAAGGTGACATAATAGTGTGTTCCTCCCAATGAAGTTGTCTTGGAAGGCCCCCATATATCTGAATGAACATAATCCAAAATACCTTTAGTATCATGGATTGTTGTTCCAAATTTCACCCTCGTCTTCTTCCCTTTGATGCAATGCTCACAAAAAACTAATTTGCAAGCCCGAGCACCCTTCAATAATCCTTGATCTATCAACAATTTCAAGGATTTTTAACCAACATGCCCCAAGCGCATATGCCATAACCTGGTTGCTTCTAACTCCTGTTCATCAGTAGAAGTTGTCATTGTTGTTGTCCCAACAATTGTACTACCTAGAAAGTAATACACATTGTTTCTTTTCTGGATTCCCTACATTATCACCAGTGCACCAAAGATAATCCTCATAATCCCATATTTTGCCCTCATTTCTAAACCTTTTGACTCTAAGGTTCCTACAGAGATGAGATTTCTCATTAAATCTGGTACATAATGGACACCTGTTAAGGTTCTGATTGATCCATCCTGATTCCTCAAGTGAATTGAACCAATCCCAAGTGTGTCAAGAGGGGAATTATTTACTGTGTAGACAATTCCACCTTTTAGTTCTTTAAAATCAAAGAATCATTCTCTATTGGGGGTTATATGATGGCTACAAGCTGAATCTAACAGCCATGAACTGGAACAGCTAGTTGATGGCGTAGCAGTGAATGCGAAATCTGAATCTGCATCATCATACTCGACCACATTTGACTTTGAGACAACCTTTCCCCTTTCAGGTTTGCCTTTATTCTTTAGCTTGGGATATTCTTTCTTCTAGTGCCCTTTTTCTCGACAAAAGACACATTCATCTTTACTTAATCTGGACTTTGACTTCGATCTCCCTCTTCTTCCTTTATTCTGACTCTTTGAACAGCCTCTAACAACAAGAACTTCTACTTTGACACTTGTGTTTTCTTGTTTGTATTTCTTTCTCAATTCATAACTATACAAGGCAGTTATTACTTCACTGAGAGACACATCAACCTTCCCATGAAGTAGAGTAGTTTCAAGATACTCAAACTCATCAGGAAGTGATCCCATCAACATCAGAGCCAGATCTTCGTCTTCAAAAGTCACGTCCATATTCATCAAATTAGTCACCAGCTGATTAAAGCTAGTAATGTGATCATTCATAGTGATACTTGGTACATAGTTGAAGCGGAACAATCTCTTTTTCATGTAGAGCTTGTTCTGACTGCTTTTCTTCAAAAATTTCTCCTCCAGTGCCTTCCACAATTTACTTGCAGAAGTTTCCTTAGAAAATGCATACTTCTGCTCTCTAGAAAGACACGATCGAATAGTACCACATGCCAATCTATTGATCCTCTTCCATGTTTCTCCTCAACATCATCTGGTTTCTCTCTTTCAATGACAATGTCTAGACCCTGCTGAAATAAAGCATCTAGAACCTCACTTTGCCACATGCCAAAATGATCAGTGCCATAAAAAATCTCCATTGCAAATCTAACATTTGTCACATCATTTCTTGCCAAAATTGAAGATGAAGAAGCTGTTGACGACGATGGATATTTTTGTGTCGTCTGTCATTTCTGCTACAAATTCTATTTAATAGCTGTCAATGCAGAATGTCAATTAGCCCAAGAAAAAAAAAATTCTGATGTAGAAGATCAGCCTAAGCCGCAACCACAGAGCATACTAAAATAAACCAAGAGCTCTGATGCCAATTATTGTGGAATTCGGGTTAATTTCCACCAATAATAACAAATTCACCTTGAAAACTATTATCTAGGTGACTAGTGTGAAAACGATTGCACTAAAAATCACCCCAATGTAGATTCCCAGAAAATAGTGGATGGGTCACAATGGTCCCTCTTAAAACCCACTCTCCTTAGACAGAACTACCAAGACAAATAATTTTAATAGAACAATAATTAACAGCAACTATACCCAACAATAGCTATTAAATAGACATAAAAGAGAACGCCAAAATTTAACGAAGTTAGGCCAAAATTATGCCTACGTCCTCGAACACTACTAAAATAATATTTTACTAATAGAGGAAATATTACAAAGAGAGAGAAATAGTACAAATAGCCTTTAATATATAAGAAGGCTTATATTTGTAGGATACTAAACTAAGGAGGAGGAGGACCTATTTATAACAAAAGAATTTCCCTTCCTCCTTATACAAAACCAATGTGAGATTCAAAATTTGCCAAAAAAACCAATAGTGCTAAATCTGTAAAATTTTCTAAAACAATGCATGACAATTAACTAATTTCTGTAAGGATGACTTTTGTGTAAAAATGCCACAGAATATTAAGGAAGTAGTTGTGTTTTATTTGTTGGAAAAAAGATAAAATTTAATTAGCCAATCAGTTTCATTTCCTATCTTCTGAAAAATTAAGTCTTATGACCATAAAGAAAATCACGAGTATTTCACACTTATCATTTTCTTCAAATAATTTTTTTTCTCTTTTAATAAATTTTTTCATTAAATTCTAGAAATAAGATAATAAAATACTTTTTATTCAATAATAATAATAATAATGAAAAATAGTGTTAATAAACTTTGTCTCGACTATTGATTTTGTCATTATTTAACCAATAAACTAGTGATGTTTACCCTAGACAAGATCGACATTGACCTTGATAATTGAGTTTTTCATCATTGATTTTTCAAAAAATTATTTTCAGGATTTATTATTGAAGAACAAATATTTTTTATTATCTTATTTCCAAGATTTAATGAAAATTTTTATTAAAAAACAAAAAAAAATTATTTGAAGAAAATGATAGGTGTGAAAGGCATATGATTTTTTTATGGTAATAAGACTTGATTTTTCAGAAGATTGGAAATAAAAATTATGAGCTAATTATTTTTTTTCCAAAAAACAAAACAAAGTTACTTCCTTAATATTTTGTGGTGTTTTTACATAAAAATTATTCTAATAGAAATTAATTATTTATCAGGCATCGTTTTAAAAAATTTACGGATCTAGCATCTATTTCAAAAATGCGTAAATCATCAAAAAAAAATAGCTGACCCTATTCCCATATGTAATGGGATGAGAGGAGGTAAGGT
Organism: Hibiscus syriacus; assembly: GCF_006381635.1. Lineage (NCBI taxonomy): Eukaryota > Viridiplantae > Streptophyta > Magnoliopsida > Malvales > Malvaceae > Hibiscus > Hibiscus syriacus. The sequence goes on from NW_024062795.1 coordinate 5,936,893, forward strand.
AGTAGGCTGCCCCAAAGCCAAGTTGATAGCAGCTTCCGTGGAAGACCTCCGACAGTCAGAATTTATGAATTGTCCACCGTGAGACTCGATCTCACGACCACAAGATTAAGAGCTTTGCGCTTTACCAACTGAGCTGAATGTGTACCATATGTAATGCATAAATCATCATCCGCGCTTTATTCGAGTTTTCATCATATCAAGATAAAACGAAGAGAAAATTGATTAAAAAAAAAATTAAAATGATGTCTAACATGTAACTAAAAACTGTCAGGTTATTTTTTATCAAATCGCCCTATTGTTTTTTTTTTATAGGAAATCGCCCTATTGTTGTTTCATGCTCAGCATTTTACGTATGCTGCTTCTGACAAGATTCTTCCTCCCAACTTGGCTCGCCTTCTTGCCATATTTATTCCTTGAATTTCGTATCACAGTTTTATTTTCTTCAGAAGCTTTAATGGTTTGATTTCTAGGTTTGGGTTTAATTTGTTTCTTCCGTCCAAAGCTTTCATCATTACTGGTTTTCTGTTCCTGGGTTTTTCTCTATATTTTAATGGTATCTATGAAGCTTTTATCACATTCAGAATTCTCAGTTTAATGATAAACCTTACACTGTTTCATATCATTCACCTTCATTATAATGTTATTCTTTTTCATTCCAGTCTTAACCATATTGTATTATCATCCATCTTCATTATATTATTTTTTATAGGCAAAAGGGTTATTTATGTCCTTATAGTATACTCAATTTATCATTTTTACCTTTATTATATTTTTATATCAATTTAACCCCTAAAATTGCTCATTTACATCATTCTATTTCATATCACTCACTTAAAATCTTAAATTGAGGGTTTTAAGTTATAGATTAAAGTATGATTTAGGGTTTAGATGTCATTGGGATATGATTTAAGGTTTAGAGATATTGATTTAGGGTTTTAAGTTAGAGGTAAAATATAGAATGATGCAATTAAATAACTTTGAAGATTAAATTAATGTGAAAATACGATAAAGACGAAAATAATAAATTAAGTCTACTACAAGAATAAAAATGACCATTAAATCTTATTTATATCAGTTACGATTTATATTACCCTTTATTGTTATTCATCTCAAATAGTGTGGAAATTTGAATATGTTATTTATTTAATAATAATTGATTTTTTTTTTTGAAATTAAGAGATAAATATTTATATAAAAATTAATAAAATTGTCAATGAAAAATGAAAAAAATACTACCAAACTGTAATGTCGCTCTATTCATATAACGTGTAATTTGTTTAATAAATAAATAAATTGTGAAAAAAGAGGATATATGATTAATCTTATCAATAGCTAACAGAAATCAAAATCATTGATTAAATCTAAAAAGTGGAAAAACCTTGTAGCTACAAACATCTTGTAACACAAATATAAATATATCCCAATAATATAATGTAGTCGAAGTGAAAAATGGCGTTTTTATTTTAAAAAACTCATAATTAATTTTTTTTTATAGAAGTTGTTAATTTTATTAAAAATAAAAAATATTCAAATTGTAATGTATATTCACAACCACAATTGTAAACTAAACATATAATAAAAACATTTTCCTAAACACAAGAAAACTAGCCACTTAAGATCACACAATAATCATGTAAGGAAAATATTGAAAAACCTAACCAAATAAACTTGAACAACAGATAAATACGAACATATCTGACTGCATCGTCAAGCGAACCACAAAATGAAATAAAACTGTTAAAAGACCACCGATAAACTGCAAATCAGAATCGAGGGATGTGAAAATACAATCCACGAACTCAAATCGCATATCCAAATTCAATCTGAGGGTCCAAAACAGGGAATATCATCATAATAACAAATAAATGTCATATTGATCAGCCGTGACGATGCCAAATCCAACTATGAAAAAAAGATAAGCAAAAACAATGGTCAAACAACCAAAAATGTGTCATAAAAGTATAAGAAGATGCGTCAAAAAGATAAAATTATTAATAAAAAAAACAAAGATTCATTATAATAAAGCAAAGGAAAAATAATGAATACCGATTATCAACAACTAGTATCAAGATTGGTGCCACCATCGATCGCAAAGATAAACCTCATAATTAATTAAATAGAAAACAACTTCCAAATAACATTATTTAAAAAATTGACCCCCAAACTATCCACGTAAGATTATCTTACATTTTACGAAATATGAGGTCCATCAACTTTTCAAATAAATTCATTTAATTTATGAATAAGTGATACATAAATACATGAAACTCGTGTTTCGTAAAACACAAAGGTATTAATCGTTTTTTTGCGAAACGTAAGATTTATGAGACATTTTTCTAAAAAAAATTGATTAGGGGTTATTTTTTTTCAAGAAATGATGTTTATGAGTTATTTTTTCAAAAAAAAAGTAATTATGGGGCTGTTAAGATAATAATGCCATGAAAAATATCAAATATGGAATTAAAGGTAAATTTAAACATTAAATTAAACCATACATTTTCAAATCAATGTCAGTCTTTTCACTGAAAATGTAAAAGAGTAATGAATTGCAAGGTTCATTCTCTACCAACTTTTTTACAGACATCACATGCCTCTTTCCAAAAGGGCAATCACAGCAAATAAGTCTAATTTACCAAAAAGGATAAAGATAAATTAAGTCAATATGTTATTAATAATATATATTATATTTATATTAGGCATAAGTTAAAAGTTACATACATTGAAATTATGTTTATGACTAAAGTATACATAAAATTATATTAATATTTAATTAATAAATTATTAATAAATTATATTCATGAATATGGATATTGTAACATCGATATAAAATGACGATAAAAAAATGAAATAACTCTCGTTTTATCTTTGTCACGCAATATTATTATTCATCTTCATTATATTGTCATTCATGTTTTCTTGTAATTTTGAGTATATTGTTTTATCACTTATTTTTATTATATTATTATTCATATTCGTTTTAATCTCTGTCAGGCTGTATTATCATATATTATATTATTTATTTTTGTTCCAGTCTCTATCTCATTATATTATTATTCACTTTAATTGTATCATCCTTCATGTACATTACAATCCATATTACGTTTTAACGCTATTTACATTGAATAGTGTAAATATATATATATATATAATATTTATTCTAAATTAAAAATATATTAATTTATAAAATTAATAATTGATTTCTTGAAAATAGAAGGATAAATATTTTATATATTATATTGTCATTCATATTCATTCTAATTTCTAATCATATTGTATTATCATTCTCTTTCATTATATTATCGTTAACTTTTATTTATCTTTATTACGATATACTATCATTCACTTTTATTATATTACCATTCATATTCGTTATAATCTCTGCTACGTTGTATTATCTTTCACCTTTACTATATTACCATTCATTTTTGTTTCAGTCTCGGTCACGTTATATTATCATTCATTTTTATTATGTTGCCATTTATTTACGTTACAATCCATATTAAGTTTTATTGTTATTTTTCTCGGTTAGTGTGAGATTTGAAAAATAATGTTTATTTATAAAAATAATCATTGATTTATTTGGAAATATAGAGATAAATACTTTATATATTATATAAAAATAGTTATTTTTAATATAATTGTGAATGAAAATAATAAAAATTACTACCTAACTGCAATGCATATAGAGAGAGAGAGAGTCTCAAAACCTTCGTCTACAAGTTTACGGAGGGAAGAGGACAACGACTCCTTCGTGTTAATATTTGTTCAGGTGTTCTCTTCTGTTCTCTTGTCTTCTGCCCCGGAACAAAAGCCATGGAACCAGTTGACATGGAGATAGACATTTCCCAACAACAATTTGCTGATCCTGATCCTCTCTTGTTTGCCAGAAGGTGGTTCCTTCTCATCTCTTTTCTTTTGATAGTTTAGCTGATGAAGTGGGACAAAGTTTCTTCCTTTTCTTTTTATTCTGTTCTCTAGTCACCCTTTGTTATGTCAGATTCAAGAACTAAAGTCAAAAGCTGTGATCTTTTCTGTATTTGCTTGTTTATGCAACAGATACCAGGTTGAAGCATTAGAGAAAGCTATCAACCAAAACACGATAGCTTACCTGGAAACCGGCTCCGGCAAGACACTGATTGCCATCATGCTTCTCCGCTACTATGCCTACCTCATTCGCAAGCCTTCGTCCTTTTTTGCTGTCTTCTTGGTTCCCCAAGTAGTCCTGGTTAAACAAGTATGCCATATTACATATCCTCCCTTTTGATTCATACCATTACTAGAAAATCAGGAGAACAGAACAGGTTTTGTTGCTGAGACTTTTTGAACAGTATCTGTCCCATGTATATTGTTACAGAATACTTGAATTTGAGTATGATAGAATAGTGCTTTTATTTCCATATTGCGAGCATTGCATAACATTTTTTAGTTATGTATTGATATTAGTGTTTCCTTTTTAAAAAGCTTTTAATTTTGTCGTTTCTCTCATTGTTTTACATAATAATTAGTAAGCTGATGCTCTGGAAATGCATACGGACTTGAAAGTGGGCAAATACTCGGGAGATATGGAGGTCGACTTTTGGGATGGTGCGAAATGGAACAAAGAAATTGAGACATATGAGGTGGGGTTTCTCTATATGTATCATTTAGTTGATATGGCTGTGATGCATGACATCTCCGGGATGGACACAAGATTTTATGTCGCTTTATTCTAATCTAAGAAATTATATTAGAAATTGTGAGGTACGGAATTATAAAAATAGGAGGTTTTTCTATATTGAGTGGTCATTGGTCTGACATGCTGGTACTTATAAAATAGAGCTTTATGGTGTTCCATGTATCTCTTCCTATTGATCATCAAACACTAATATATATAGCCTGCAACATAGTTTCTTGCATACGAAGGTCTATCCTTCACGATTAAGGCCCCTAGTTCGTCACACATTCTCTGGCAGTTCAGTCAAAAAGGGAGCCATAAGAAGTTTATCCAAGCTGTCAGTTGGCCTTAAGATATATGTAGTTATACTATTTTAATGATGATTTACAGTGAGGCTTGTGGGTTAGTAGTCTACACGTCATTGCAAAATCTGTGAAGTGAAAACCATTATTAACTTTATTGTACGAAAAATGGGTTTGAACCTACTCATTCACTGGCATAGGATTCTTTTGTTAACTAGTGTTGTGCATCTTTCTTTCTTTCTTACATGTTGTACATGCAACTTAGCAATAACATGTCTTTCTTACAAACAGGTGCTTGTTATGACGCCTCAAATTTTACTAAATGGACTGCGACATGGATTTTTCAAAATAAACCTGATAATGGTTTTCATAATGGATGAATGCCATCATGCTAAAGGAATGCACCCTTATGCTTCTATCATGAGAGTGAGTTGTCTTTCTATTCACCATGTTGTACATGTTTTATGTTTTTACATGTTGATAACTAAGTATAATTCTATATTATATAATTTAGTTATGTTTGAGGATTTATTTATATTACAGGAATTCTATCATCGTCATTTCGAAGCTGGTGTATCTGACCTTCCTAGGATTTTTGGGATGACTGCTTCCCCTATTAACACAAAAGGTGATTCATTCAAGTTTTCATGTTTATTGGTTATTTGTGTTTCTATTTTATATTACTTGAACATCTTATCCCTCTGTATTATTTTAGGGCCAAGGTCGGCTGATGGCTATTGGAGGAAGATCCATGAACTGGAAACAATTATGAATTCAAAGGTTGGATTTTTCATTTCTGTTTTTATGGGACTGTTCTAATTTCAGTTTTCACATCTTACAAGTTAGTCTTGGAGTGGTGGGAAATTATATTTTAACATTTACATGGTATGTTTTCCTCCATTGAAGGTATATACATGTACAAGTGAATCAGTACTTGCTCAGTTTGTTCCATTTTCAACTCCAAAGTTCAAGTTTTACAAGCATATGAAAATACCAAATGACTTGTATGCACACTTGGAAAAGGGACTAGATGCTTTAAAAGTAAAGGTACTTATATTCTTTGTTGAAACTTTCTGCTATGTTGACAGTTTGTTGCAGAAAATTTCTTCTCTTTTATGAGGTTTGTAGGAGTGAGACTTTTACCAGTGAGGAATTGAAAATTTCTTCAGTTTCTGTTTTATATAACAATAGATGTACTGCTTTGCAGCATGAATGTTCGTTGGACAGTTTGGATCTTGAAGCTTCTGCAGCATTGTCTACAAGGAAAAAAAATATCAAAGATACATTTGGTTTTAATGTACTGTTTAAATGAGCTCGGTATCTGGTTGGCTTTTAAGGTACCTATTTCGACAATTAATTATTGTTGCGAAAGTATCGTATGTGTATCATTGATTCTGTTCATTTGTAATAGGCTGCAGAGTACTTGTCATGTGAAAATGAGTTTTTTCCATGGGAGAGATTGGAAGTGTGTGCTAAGAAAATTATTAGGAATTTCAGTTCGGATGCTTTCCATGCAATTAAAGCGTGCTTACCATCTGGTATTTGTATATTCCTCGTAGAGTTGATAATCAGTTTTGTTGTTATTTTTCTTAGTTATTTTTCTTTTCTTTTTGATTTCACCATTTAGGTACAGACTGGACCATTGGTAATGATATTAAAGCCAGTGTGAATGCTGGGTTTCTTACCACAAAAGTTTTATGCCTTACTGAATCTCTTTTCGAATACAGGTAATACAGTTAACATAAAGTTGAATCTCTTTACTCTATCTCCCTCCTTTTTCTCCTGGTTTGCAATCTTTCGGCTCGTTATATTCTGTTATGTGCTACGATGCAGGGCTTTCAAGGATATCCGATGCATAATTTTTGTACAGCGGGTTTTGACAAGTATTGTACTTGAGTCGCTACTCAGTGCATTACTTCCGAAGTACGGTAGCTGGAAGGCCAAATACGTGGCAGGAACTAGCTCTGGATTGCTAAATCAGACTCGGACAAAACAAAATGAGATTGTAGAAGAATTCCGTAAAGGAATAGTATGTTTTTACGTCACTTATAGTAGGAAATAATGATTTTTCTAGCAGCTGCATTTGAATAATAGTATTCCGTTCCTGCAGGTTAACATTATCGTTGCAACTTCAATTCTTGAAGAAGGATTGGATATCCAATCCTGCAACCTAATCATCAGATTCGATCCTTCATCAAACATTTGTAGTTTCATACAGTCTCGAGGACATGCTCGAATGGAGAATTCAGATTATCTATTAATGGTGGAGAGGTAATGTTCTATATTTCTATTACTAGTGCTACTATAGATAATTTATGTCCTTAACGATGCTTCTGGTTTAATCATTGCAGCGGGGATTCGAAAACACTATCTCGACTGCAGGATTATCTTGCTTGTGGAGAAGTAATGAGAAAGGAATCATTAAGCCATGCATCCGATCATTGTGCTCCTCTTACTAATGACTCATATGATGAAGAGTTCTATTTTGTTGCGAGTACAGGGGCACGTATGACCCCTAGTTCCAGTGTTGGTCTGATATATTTCTATTGCTCACGTCTCCCTGCAGACATGTTAGTAATACTCAGTATTTACTCGTCATACATTCCAATTAGAGCATTATTATCCTTATGTCCATGGTTTAATGTTATTGTTTCGTTTTCGTGTTTGTTTGTTCTCTCCAGGTACTTTAAACCGAGTCCGAGGTATGTCGAAGACAAAGAAATGGGGATTTGCACCATCCATCTACCCAAGAGTTGCCCTATACAAACTGTTTCTGTCAAGGGAAACGGTAAAAGCCTCAAGAAAAAGGCATGCTTTGAAGCATGCAAGCAACTCCATCAAATCAGTGCTTTAACAGATCACCTTGTACCTGATGTTGTGGAAGAAAAGGATGTAGAAGAAACTGGTAATAACAATGCATGCCTATATTTTCTCCATCTTTAACGATCATGCATGAGATTATTTGATGTAATTATTTGGTTTGTAGGAAAGGAACCCTATAATGATGATCAACCGATTTTCTTCCCACCTGAGCTGGTTACTCAGGGTTCACAGGAGCCCCTGACAAAGTATGACTGCTACTTAATGGAATTGAAGCAGAAATTCGAATACGAGTTTTCGGTTCATAACATCATGCTCCTCTTGAGGAATCAGCTTGAAATTGATGAAAAAAGTGTTGGATTTGAAATGGAAGTTGATAGGGGTTTAACAGTTAACTTGAAATATGCTGGACCAATTAGTCTTTATTCAGACCAGGTTATAGTGTGTAGAAGGTTTCAGATTGCCATTTTTCGAGTTCTTATCGACCGTAAAGCAGAGAAGTTGACAGAGGTGTTGTGTGACCTTACTTCAGGGCATTCTGACATTGATTATCTTATTCTTCCATCAAATTACGTGGACCAGAAGCCTTCCATTGATTGGTTCGCAGTTTCTTCTGTCTTGTTTTCTTACGAAAAGATCTGGAATCGTCACAAGAACTGTAATGGTAGTATGATACAGACCAAAAGTGGTCTGCTATGCACCTGCATGATTGAGAATTCGTTGGTCTCTACCCCCCACAATGGCCATGTCTATATCATCAATGGTTTTCGAAACAATTTAAATGCGAATTCGGTTTTGAAGGTGAGTGATGGAAGCATACAAAGAGTATTATCAACAACGGTAAGCATCTTTTTTAGTACTTTTGTGAAGAATTGATTTGGAATATGTTAGTAATCCAATTCTCTTGTGACATTACAGGCATGGTATTCATTTACGTTTCACTCGAGTCTATTTGCTATCTGCACGACACATTTTCCCTATACATAATCACCTTCAAAGGTGCAGAAGACAGAAGGAGAAAGGTATGGTTTCACTTATCATCTTGTCTTCTACAGATTAGAAAGATGGCTGTGAATGATTTTTATTTATTTATTTAGCAGAATCAAGTACTAATGCATTTGTAGAATTGCCTCCTGAACTTTGTGATGTCCTCGTGTCTCCCATATCGATCAGCACGTTTTATTCTTTTGCATTCGTTCCATCGATCATGCATCGGATTGAGTCTTTGCTCCTTGCTACCAGCTTGGGAAGAATGATTCATCCAGATCATTGCATGCAGAATGTTGCTATTCCAACCATGAAGGTAAGCTAGCATTGTTTCGAATTCATCGTACAGGAATATTATGTATTACTCTTTGGTTCGACTTGATGCGACTGTGCTCAGTAGGTTTTGGAGGCAATTACAACCAAGAAGTGCCTGGAAAGTTTTCATTTGGAATCACTGGAGACCCTCGGCGACTCTTTTCTGAAGTACGCCATTTGCCGGCAGCTATTCAGAACACATCAAAATCATCACGAGGGCCTTCTCAGTATCAAGAAGGACAGAATCATCTCAAATGCAGCTCTTTGCTTCCTAGGATGTAACAAGAAGCTTCCGGTAAATTTTCCTCTACATATTTGTTTAATTCCATCCGTGATTAGCCTTTTAATATGCTTCAAAAACTCCAAACTGCAGGGATTTATCCGTGATGAGCCTTTTGATCCAAAAAGTTGGATGATTCCTGGTTGTCGTTCAGGAATTTATACTTTTAATGAGGAGACTCTTTGCAACTCAAAAAATATATATGTTAGTGGGAGAAGAAAGGTGAAAAATAAAAAGGTTGCCGACGTTGTCGAGGCACTTATAGGTGCATATCTTAGCACTGGAGGCGAAGCCGCTGCCTTAGCATTCATGAACTGGCTCGGTATAAATACCGATGTTCCGGAAATACTGTATGTAAGACGATTTGAAGTGCAGGCAGAAACTTTTGTTAATGTCCGGTACTTTGAGTCACTTCTAAATTATTCATTCAAAGACTCCTCTGTGTTGGTGGAAGCACTAACACATGGTTCTTACATGCTTCCTGCAGTTCCGGGATGTTATCAGGTTAGTCCGGTGATAATCCACTATACGATCAACATGTTAAAATCATATCGTTTCCTCTTTATCGACCATAGTCAATTCTTTTCCGTGCAGCGGCTGGAGTTTCTTGGGGATTCTGTTTTAGATTACCTCATCACTCTGTATTTTTACAATAAATATCCCGGCATCATGCCGGGATTGTTAACCGATCTGAGGTCGGCGTCGGTTAACAACAACTGCTATGCATTATCGGCTGTCAAGACCGGGTTGCATAAGCACATTCTCCACGCTTCACAGAAGCTACACAAGGACATAAAAGAAACTGTCCAAAGCTTCCATGAATCGTCGTTGGAATATACATTTGGTTGGGAATCCCAAAAGTCCTTCCCCAAGGTGTGTTATTAAATTACATTTACTATTACATAAGTCATTGTTGTAAACTCTTTTTAATGTTTCTGTACTTAATACAATGCATGCACCAGGTACTCGGGGACGTGATGGAATCGCTCGCCGGGGCCATATTCGTGGACTCGGGATACGATAAGGACGTCGTGTTCCGGAGTATAAGGCCGCTGTTGGAGCCGATGATCACTCCCGAAACAATGACGGTTCACCCTGTCAAAGAGCTGCACGACATCTGTCAGAAGGAATATTATAAACTAGGAGAACCCGTTGTTTCTCGCGACGGCGGCGTTTCTTCGATTACGATCGAGGTGGAAGCAAATGGTAGGGTGTTCAAGCACACATCGACGGCTTCGGATAAGAAGATGGCGAAGAAACTGGCTTCCAAAGAAGTTTTGAAGTCCCTAAAAGCGGCTAATTTTAGCTAGCTTGGTTCTAACTTTGAGCCTTCTTCTCCATGAATTCTCGAAAGCTTGTCTTGTTGATGATAATTTTATGGGATCCTCCATTAGTGCATCATGCTATGAAATCCTCCATTGTCTCAATCTAAAAAAAAGTAAAGGATGTCATATTTGGTACCTGTATTTTGACAAAATGTTTAATATAGTATTTACAATATGATACTTGTATTTTTCACAAAATATCTAACCGGATACTGAAACTTTTGTTATATTCTCGTTCATTTTATTTTAATCTCTGTCACGTCATATTATTATTCACTTTCATTGTATTATTATTCATGTACGTTTTATTGTAATTTACATTTAATGGTATGAAAATTTAAATATGATACTTTAAATTAAAAATATATTTATTTATAAAAGTAATATATTTTTTACTAATTATAAAAGTAGTAATTGATTTTTAAAAATGGAGGGATAAATACTTTATATATTATATTATCATTCATACTCAATAATTAGAGAGATGATTGTTATCTTTAGATGTATCAGATTCAAGCACTTAAGACTGTAAATATATTTAAATTTTTATTATTAAATACTTACAAATCTTTAAAATGGATTATACTTATAATCCACCTAACATTAATAAAAAAAAGAAGTCTATCATAGTCCTTCGTTATATTACTACTCATTTTTATTCAGTCTCTGTCACATTATATTATCATTAACTTTCATTATATAACCATTTATGTACATGACAATCCATATTACTTTTTTTTTATTTTAAATTAAAGATATATTTATTATAAAAGTAATAACCGAATTCTTAAAAATAGAAAAATATTATATTATCATTCATATTCGTTTCAATTTCTGTCACACTGTATTATTATCATCCTTCATTATTTTACTATTCATTTTGATTTCAATCCCTGTCACGTTATATTGTCATTTACTTACATTTTATTACCATTCATATTTGTTCTAATCTTTATCATATTATATTATCATTTATATTTATTACAGCCTATATCATGTTTTGTTATTCATCAATAAGTAAAACATATTATATTCTTAATTTTTAAAGTTTAAAAATAATATTATAATAATGATTAATTTGTAACTCTAAGATGAAATATTGAAATGTAAAATGAAATAGAAGACGAAATTTTTTTACATATTTAGATTTGAATAACTAAAAAGGTAAATAAATATTTTGGCATTTACATTTGGCTACAAGGTATGATTGGATATGTAAGTTCTTTTATCCAATTCGATATTTGGATTTGGTACTAATGTTTAATTTGATATTTAATATTTTTTTGTCTAAATACTTAAATTTGATTCTCCAATGCAAAATAATGTCCAAAATTTTTCAGTCTAATTTGATATTTGCGGTAAATAACTTATTTTTAAACTATGAAACCTAGTTTAGATATTAATTTAACCTAGAAATCAAATTTAAATACCTAATTAAACAAAAAAAAACAAATTTTACATATCAATTGTCACGTCAAAACTAAATGCATAATCTAAAGTCAATAAAAGGGGAAAAATATAAACATTATATTAAATCTTGAAATTAAATTAAAATATTATAGAAGCCTATATTATACCCGGCCAAATGCATCCTAAAAATATAGTCACTAAAAAGAAAGGTCGTAGTCCAGATGTACTTAATTGTATTGTTGTAGTTGCTCTTTCTTTGTTTGTGCTATTTGATTCCTTAGAGATGCATCATGTAGCCAATTTGTTATTTTTCCTTTGAAGGGGTGGTACTACGAGATAAGAGAGTTGAGCAAAATAATAATATGATTTAAAATTTAGGTTTTGAGAGTTATATGATTTGAAATTTTAAAATTAAAATAAATAAAACTTATAAAATTTATTTTACATATATTATATATTAAATAATAATTTTCTATAAAGTTATGTTTTATCCTGAAAATCACTTCTCTTTCGGGTTTTTATTGTTTTTTTAATAATTTATGATTATAAGATAATATTTGTTTATAATATTTCTTAATTATTGATAATATATAGAGACTATAGCAGCTCGAATTCAGAATTTCAGATGAAAACAATACACCCTTCAACCTAACACGATTAATAAATCACACGATAATATCTCTTAAAAAGCTTTAAACAACAAATACAGATAATTAAACCCAACACCTCTTAGTTCTCTGTACCTAAAAGTGCATAAAAAAGAAACCACGACAGACGAGTGAAGAAGAACAGCAGCCGATCACCCACAACATCAAAACCAAAGACACCCCACTTTCCTTTTGACTACTCCTCTAATTAAGTTATAATATCTGTACAAATCAAGGGATTTCACCTAATCAATTAATAATCTAATATCTTTTCTTTTTATTCAATCTTGTCATAATACAGCTCCAGGTGATTTACTACTGTATGTATCTCATATATTCTTCATGTAATCTTCAAGCAACGCTGATGATGCTATTGTTATCCCCACTTGACATGGCCTGAAAACTAGACGAGTGTGCCGTCGACGTCGGCGGCTGCTCATCGGAGGAGGAGGGTGTTGAGAGTTTCAACGATAGCGGTAAAGGGTCAAGTTGGATCTTCTGGTTTAAGTTAAGATTGGACATTTTTGATGATGGAGGAAGTGGAAGAATCGGCACCGGACGGATAAGGTTCGGGGACGTTTTTGCTACCGGGATTGGCCCTAGCGTGAGATTCTCCATGGATTTATTTTCTCCTGTGAATTTTAAAACTACCGGAGCTGTGCTTAAACTTACCGGAAACATTGACATTGGAAAACCACTCATCTGCGGTGGCACCGGAATGTTTTCTCGGTGGACTACATCTTCTTCCAATATGGTTGAATTTATGAACTGCAAAATTTAGACCAACAAAAACAAACGAACATAAATAAATAATTACATATTAGGAAGACATGATGCACGAAGTTTACGTATACGTACGGAATCAGTTGTGATATCAAATAGACTAGATCGCCGGCGCCGGCGGTTATGGTTATTTCGCCGGAGAAAGTACTTTTGTGCATGACTGGCCACCTGAGTTGGTGTACGTGTCTTCACGAAGTTTCTGGAAATCCCTCTCCAGTCTCCTTTCCCTACTTTCTGTAACCCTAGTAAGAACAATCTATGCTCCTCCTCCGTCCATGGAACACCTGTAAACAAATTTTGCATGAAAAAACAAACAAACATGAATCATAAAACGAGCATAAAAAATACAATAAAGTAAACCTCTCTTGCGTTCACGGTATCTTCCAAATGCATGAACTACATCGTCGGAAGCATAACCGGCATCCGCGTTAGAATCTTGAGGCGGCTGATCAAACTGAGATAGATTATTCATGCTAACACTTTTACGAAACGATCCTTCCGTCACTCGAACACCGAATAACATGATACCCTTCTCTCCTCCACTTTCGTCGACGCCGACAACCTCTTCGTACCGAGACATGATGCCTCAAGAGAAATGAAAAAGAAGATGTAAGATATAATAGAAGAGTGGAGTGGAATTAGGGGAGTGTTTTTAGTTCATGAAAAGAGGGGATAAAAGGTGGAGCATGGAGAAGAAGATATAGGGACATGTCCAACAAGGGGGATTTATTCAAAGCAACATGATGTGCCATTGATGTTCAACATCTGCTGCCCAATTTAAGTGTTGCCCAATGATCATGAATCACGACCATCCAATGTCATATACCCCAGTAATGGACATGTACAAAATTTAAATTGTGAGAAGAATTTATAAAATTTTAAAATATATAAATTTATGAAATTTTAAGGAAAAAAATAAATTACTAATAAAAATATAAAGAAAATATATATAAAATTTTAAAATTTTAAGGTATGACCACCTCCACTCACCCTAGATCTGTCCATAATAGCCCCTTTTAAAGATATAAACAAGGCCAAGTGTTTTAATAATATCCAATAGACCAGATTCGTCGTATGTTTCCTAACATTGATAGTTACGTTTTGGGACACAAGTATGTTAATAGATTAGTATTTAATATATTAAAAACGTAAAATTACATGTATTATTAATGAATAGAATATTAATTAAAACCACGACGGAATATCACATCGGTTTAATCAACTATCGGTGACCATTGGTTTTGGATCCAATTATAAATTATATGATTTTTTGGGAAATATGTGCATATAAATAAAAAAAGATGTGTTAATGGGGAAAACTATATAATATGAGAAATAATTAAAATAGAATTAAAGATGATTTTAAAAAAAAAGGTATGGTGGAAGAAGTGAGCGTCTCCCTACCGTCGAATTGGCATATTCGGTGATGCTTACACAAAGGTTTGGTTGTCTACTACTCTCTTGTGTCCTTTCCTTCCCCCAATTCTTTATTTATTTAACTCTATCATGGTGGAGGATTACAAAACATGGACCCCACCAATCACCCACAATTCTACATTATAATATTTAATATCTATAAAACAATAAATAATATATAATGAATTAAGATTCACTTATATATTGTAATTTTTTTAATTTTATATTAATTTAAAATTGTTTGACAAATAAAAATAAACGATTGAGATTATTTTTTTTAATAAATATATATGTATTTCATACAATTAATCTCAATAATTTATTTTCGTTCATTCAATAACATTTTTTTAATGAAAATGAAACGCTAAGGGAAAAATTCAGCCTCTAGAAGGGAAAAATGGAATTTCATGAACGTCTCTGTGCAGAATACCGTGGAGCTCGGAAGAAGGTGCCTCGTGAATATCAAAGGTGCCATCAGCAGTAAAGACTCATTTGGCCATATTATCAACAATTTTGTTGGCTTCTCGTTTGATCAGCTGGAAATTGACGAATCACGTACACTTTGCTGCAGAGCTCGACAATGGCTCACCTGGAAGAAAGGACTATCTTTAGACAGTTGTGAGTATAGGTTAGATTTCGGCCAATTCAACTCGAAAAGTATATATTTTTTATTTGACCCGAATTCGAATCTAACCTGATTTTTATTATAAAATCTGACCCGATTTTAATAATAAAAACTATTATTTTTATTTAATAAAAATAGTGATTTAATTAAAAAAATATATAAAGAGATATTATTGTAATTATTTTTAAATATATAAGATGACATTATATTTTTTTTCGGGTCAATCGGGTTGGGTCGGGTATTTTTCACCATAAATTCAAATTCGACCTAACCCGAATATCACCTTTAAAAAAACTGACCCAAACCCAAAATTTATTTTTAAATTTTGTTCTGAGTTAGAATGAATTCAGATAATTAAAAATCATCTCGAATTGTATTTAGGTTGTTAATGGATCTCTCACAAAATTTTAACTGAAGATAATTTCAATTAAAATTAAAATTTTAATTAACTGTTCCATAGATGAAATGTCATTAAATTTTTTTTTCAACAATATTAATACATCATAAATTAATTAAATAATTACATATCACTAAAAGTAAATTTAAATAAAATTAATATTAAAGTTGTTAATAATATCAACATCAAATTCCCTTATATTATATAAAGTTATATATTATTAATAAATAAAATATAAATTGTATTAAAAAGGGTAAAAGATGGATGGGTGGCATTTGATTTCAAGTTTGGTGATTTGGTTGGGGCCCATTTATTCCCTCGTCCTTCTGTCAGGTCCATAAATAGTGTAGCGCCACTACTCTGCTGTTATCTAAAGAGTAATTTTATTAATTTAGATAAAAATATTTTAAATTCAAATAGAATCAATTAATTGTGTATAATATATAAATATCATATATGAAAAAATATGAAAAAATATATATGTATTATATATGATCATAAAAAATTATTTAAATTAAAATAAGATAATATCATAGTATTATAAATATTTATAATTAAATTTAAATAAAAACTCAAACAATACAACTAAACTAAAAAAATTAACTAAAATTAAAATTATAAAATATAACTTATCAATTTAAATAATTTAAAATTTATTGACTCCACCTCATCGAACGTTTACCTCTCGTTATCTTTAAAACTAATGACTGATTTTCAACTTTCATTTCACTTCCCGTATGGTGGGAGCACGTGTTTTATTATTATAATCCTTGTTTTCTTTCTCCTGCTTTTCATAATTTTCAACTTTCTGATGCTTTCTAAATATTTTAATGTAACGTCTACATCCTTATAGGTGATTATAAAATAAATATTTATTTTAAAAATTTAATTATTTATTACTGTCATCATAGTTCTTTTCGGATACAACACTTTTAACAATCTCGATTTAGGGAATTCAAAAATTAAGCATAATATTAGAGTTTTATTAGGATTCAAACTCTTAAAAATATGATAGAGTCTTACTATGATTTAAACTCCTAAAAATAGGATCCACAAACATTATAAATAACCATTATAACTCACTATTGTAACACACAATTTATAGACAAAATACGAACATAAAATTTGAAACAATCAAAGCATTTTTTTGCAAAGTTTCTAAGGCAACAAAGGTAAAAAAACCTTACATTTTTCGGTGGTTAGACTTGTATTTGTCATTTGTCATTTGTTTTTTGTTTTTGATTTGTAAAACCACAAAAACGCAAAAGACTGATGGCCGAAGGGGATTTTTTTCGAAACTAACTTTTTAGATCTACGGAATCTCGAGATTGTTTTGTGAAAATCGTTCGGATATTTAAAAAGAGGAGGGGGAAGAGCTTTAAAAAATTCAATTTTTTTTATATTTTATTTTTTCATTACTATTATTATTATATATATTTCATTATTATTATGTTTTATGTGTTTTATTTTGTTTTATCTTTTTTTAATTTATTATTATTTTTAAAACATTTTATTTATATGTATATTCATTATATTTTTTTATCTTATTTTATTTTATTTCCCTACCATTATTATTATTTTTTCTCTCTCTCTAGTATCTATCCATACGTATTACTATTATATATATATATATATATATATACATTTTTCCATTTATTTTTTATTTATTGCAAATATTATATTTATTATTATATATATACATATATTTTATTTATTATTGTTATACCCTTTTATTTTTATTTTATTTTATTACTCTTCACTTGTTGTTTTTATTATTATTAGTATTATTAGTATTATTCTATTTTATTTATTTCTATTTACCCTTTTTATTTTTTTCTTCCATTTCATTTTTTTTATTCCTTATCTTTATTTTATTTTTTTATCTTTTTTACATTTGTTTTATTTATTTGTATTTTCTTCTTATTTTTTATTTACTTGTTTATTATGTATATATTATTATCATTATTTTTTCATTTTATTTTTCTTATTGTATTCATTTTTATCTTTACTCTTTTTTTTATTCCTTTATTTCGGTCGTTTTTTTATTTTCTTTATTCTATTTTATTTTCATTTTTTATCTAACACGTTTCTTGACTCTTTTAAGGGTACACCTTTAAAACTATCTAAGGTAAGTAATTGTGATCGTATTTTTACCTTTTAATTGTAAATTACAATTTTCTTAATTTAAGACAACTGGAAATTGCGTAGTACCGAAAAGGCAGTTCAAGGGTGCTAACCCTTCCTTGACTGTAACCGACTCCCGAATCCGACACATCTTTGGAAAGACGCAAATCATGTAAGAAATAGGGTATCCGATCAACCCATTTGTTTTAAAATAAATGATCGGTGGCGACTCCAATTCGTTTAATCCAAGTCGAAACCTAATTTCGGGCCCATCCGAAAGATGGTTCCGACAATTAATAAATATTTAAATATTCATGTAAACGACGTGTTCAAACGTAAAACTTATAAAACCAACAAGCATACATGTAATTCTCGAGATCACTTAATTCTTACAATATTCTTCTCTCTTTTTAGTTCGTTTGATCTTGTTAGCTTGCATTTGATGTATAATTATGATAAGAAAAATGTCTACAATATTGTATTGAATTATGGTTAAATATTTGTATAGGGTACTTTTACTTTGATTATGTTGATGAAGATTAAGGTTTTGAGAACCTAAACTCTAAGGCTATGGATGGACTGAGAGACTGGTGGGGGTAGAGGATAATATTTTAGATTTTTTTATTTGAAAATATATTTTTGTTCAGTTGTAATTTTATAAGTTTATATCTTATAAAAAATTTAGAAGTTCGTTTCTTAATATAAAATTATGTATCCATCTCTATCTAACATGAGATATAAATTTATATATAATTACATATTTAATTTTTTTTTCAATCTAAACTTGACTATTTATTTATTCGTTTCCACTCTATAATGATTTATTCTAAATGAAGCAATACAATATATAGGTTATTATCTTCTCTTTTATAAAAAAAAATATTATCTCAAAATCAAACTTAAAATGTATTATAAATTTACTCTATCCCATAATTATCTCTTAAAATATTATTCTACACTCAGACAAGGGTCGCGACATGATCTTGTCAAATATGTTTTTACTTATGGATCATTGATCCTATAAGTTTAACAAACAATCTCAAGGTGTTTGTTTCTTCACCATGACAGAATTCTTTTTACAAGAAATGTTACTTGTCGGTAACCATCATCCTCATTCAATCTATTAGTGGATATCAAGAGGAATTGAAGATTATTGACCGTCACATATACATAAAATATCATAACCACTTCCGTGTTTTCTTTTGAATTCTTTTCATCTATTTTTAAGGAGGAATTTAGTTTAATTTTTTTATTTCTATGGATCGTCATCGATCAACAACTCTCATCAAAAGGAGGTAACAATACCATAATCACCATTTAACTCATTACATATTAAAAAATTAAAAAACAATTTTAATTTTAATATTTATTGTTATACCAGAAATTCAAAAGACAGTTGAAACACTATCATTCACGTTATTGCTTGCCCTCTTCCTGTTGTTTTTTATATTTTATCTCCTCCTTTGCGAAGGACATTGTTTTTCTTATTTTGTCTATTGTTATTAATAATACAATAATTTTTATTTTCTATATTGCATTCGAAATTATTATTTTATACTTATCCCACTAGCTACTCTATTACATGAATTAATTTTTCTCTTGGAAAACCATTGCAAGCTCTTTCCTTGTTTAAGAAGAGAAATGAATTTAAACCGTTGTTTTAGTGCATGCATGCTTCCAATGCGCAACACTGAAGTTGGATGACGTAAGGGATTTGAATACAATGGCAGATTTAAGAACGACTTAGAGCATGTGAACATCTTAAAATTTAAATTTCTTTCGATTAGTTATTTATTTTAGTAATTGTGTTCGTCTTGAAATTTTATTTGTGTCAACTAAAAAATAAATTTTTTTATGTTATTAATATATATATGTACTTAAGTTTATTTTTAGATCTATCCGTGCGTGAATATAATATCAAGTGAGCCATGTAACATGTACTCTTAAATGCTAAGCAATGATGATCAAATTTGGATGGTTGGTTTCTCTTTTGACTTCACATGGAACATTCATGGAATGGATGCACACCCAGCATTGAAAGTGAAAGGGAAGAAAGAGGAAGGTTCATTAGCAATATTCAAATTATAGTTTGAAAAGCATATTATAAAGTGTACAAATTCTGGTTTCACATACAAATCAGTGGGCTACTTTTGGTATTTTAGAGTAAGCAAAAGGATTCATCTGTATCTAGTTGCTTTCATATCATTGTGCGGTCACAAATGAAAAAAAAATCACCAACCGAGGAGAAAATTGCACTATGTCAACGACAAATACAATAAGATATTGATAATTCAAATCTTTAGAGGTTTTAATCGTAACATAAGTTTACATATTTACAAGAATTAAATTTATTCAAAATGCAAATCCGACGCAGAGCAGGGAAAGCAGGCCAGCCAACTTTTTATTCAAACGCCGTTCACAGTATCACCTTGGGAATTTTCAAGACTGCCGGTACTAATACCATGGCCTACTCCGCGCAAGTTACTCCTTGGACGATCACATTCTTACTACCACCACCTATAGAAACATAATCATCACTTGTTTTTGTGTCTTGAGTTAGTAACATCGACTCCATCAGATCATCCCGATGTGAATGCCATAGGCGTTTGCAGCATATTCCGGTGAAGAGATGACGATAAAGTGCTGGAAATGAAACACATGAGGATGATGCAGGAGTATCCGGTCAGTTTAAGATATAATACACATTACTAGTACCGAATTATAGAAAATAATTATTGAAGAAGCAAAAACTGTAATTTCATCATCAATTTACAGCTCTGAAAGAACCCTGTACTCAATTGTGATCCCAATATTTATTTTAAAAAAATGAAAAGAATGAAATTTTGATGGTGTAACTACTTTGTTTTACCCAAATTTGGTATTGTTACAAAACCGGCTTCTCCCAAGGCAAAGCACCTGTGGCAGGATCAGCTAAATTTGCCAAGACAAAGTCCCTCAGACCGGTGTCCCATACTTCACAAAACTGTAATCGCCAATTCGGTGGTTCAATGGCCTCGATTCCAAGCCCGGGCACGCGGTCTTTCGACCCTTGATTCTGGTTTTCTTGCCAGTCAACGACATAGGTCGCCACCCTTCTGAAGAACTTGGTTCTGAATGTGTCCCAAAGCTGGTACTTGTAGTGGTTTATAATCATGGAACCTTCGTGCACATTCAGATATCTGAACCCTTTCCTCAGCTGGAAATGGTGCACCACATTGAAAAGTGTCTCGTTGAGCAAATCAGGTCGCACTATCGACTTGTGTCGCTCGGGATTTTGGAGCCGGCAAGTGTAACCCACGGTTACTCCTAGTGATGGAGGTGAACTCAATCCAGATGGCCCAAAACTGTGGCAAACTGTTCTTATTTCTGCAATGGTTGTTGAGGAAGAGTAATTTGCAACCAAGAATCTTAACAAATTTGGACCGAGTAGTCCTCTCCGATGATGAAGAGGGAAGTAGTAGAATTCATCAACGTCGAAGAATCCTACCCATTTACACTCATTTCTCGCTCTCAAAGCACAGTGTGAAAAGCCAGCCTCTTTTGTTTTAATCCCTGGCCAGGCATGTCTGCTGACATTCTAGTCTAGAAAATCTAACTCTTCGATTACTTGCTGAGTTCCATCGTCGCTGTTATTGTCGTAAATGAACCAGCGTTCCACGCCTAGCCACGCGTGGTACGTGATCCACTCGCGCAGTGCCCATGATTGGTTCCATAGCATAGTGCAGGCACAAAGCTCATACTTTCCCCTCTTCTTTTTCTTCATGTAGGAGTTTGAATTGTAAAGTTTAGCCACGGATGGCATCGGATTCAGCTCGCTCCGGCCACCACGGTCAGCATGGACGAGACTGACTCGAATTCCCTGAGCCTTATATGGATTGTTTCTTATACTTGTCGGCAATGAACACCTAACCACCTCTTGTGCAGCCGCTACTGCTTTAGTCATCAGAACAAATCCTTCATCTTTACCCGTATTACCTAAACCGAAGCGGCACCTGAATTGAGTCGGATTCGATACTCGATGGGGTCGAAGATTCAACCCCTTAACGAAAACCACGGCCGTTTCCCCATCGACTGCGGCTAAGCACACCATTCTATCCCATGAATGAACCGTTCTATTAGTACTCAAAGACGAATTATGATGAAAATTGTCTCCACGCCGCCGTAGCCGAGTAATTCAGAGGTGGGAGAGGGCATCTAACAATGGATCTAAAACCATCATATTCATCAACAGACAAAACCCCATGGTGGATAAACACCTTATCTTTACTCTCCTCACTTACTTCAACAGAATCATTCAAAACTGTGTAGTAAACACAGTCCAATTTATCAGCTTGATAAATTTTGCTGGAAACAAGTAAGAGCAAATGATCGGGGAACAAGACTCGATCTTCTACTCTCAAAGGGAACCGTGATTTACCACGAAGAGAATCCTGAAGGGAAATCTTCGACAAGATTGAGAAGCTCGAAACGCTGAGAAGCGGGTGGAAGGGAACTGCCCGAATTGGAAACCGAGAGGAAGACAAGAACAAAGGCAAAACCAAGAAAGATAAGCATACCATTAACAACCTTAGAGAAAAAAAAATGAGACCGGGAGTTGGGTCTATAGCTTCTCTTCCGCTTCCGACGCTGCTCAGACTCCATTCTCTTTCCAAAAACCAAAGAAAACCCAGAAAAGAAGAAACAAAGAAGACGATGGATCTGGGTTGAGTACTGAGATTGGTACTTGGAGAGTGCAGATCTGGGAGCAGAAAGTACCGTCAAGGTGATGATGATGTGGTAGAGGAATTATGAAGATTTATTGGTTGAATTCTTTTATGTTTCGTTTCGTGTTAGGTGGAGACTTTGGTTTCAGACATTAGACATGTGGATGTCCATTGCTTAAGCTTGACATGGAACAGAAGATTAGCAGACAAATGTCTTTAATTTGCTGTTTTGTTCTTTTTCTTTTACTGCTATAATGATGTCCATTGGGGACAATTGACACTAATGGACAGGCATCTGTCTTCTTCACTTTGTTTTACTGTGATAAACAACAAATGTTATGAAGTTTCCAGTTGTTTGATGCTCAACTTAAAAGGGTGATTTTGTTTCTCTTTGAAGCTTAGGAGATTAGATTTATTAGCTTGGTTGATAAGGTTGAAGCTTTTACATATGGATATGGGCAAAGGGCATCTAATTAATATATGGCTCTGCGTTTGGCTTTATTTAAAGAGAAAATAATCTCAGTAACCGAAAATGTCTTATAATATACGATTTTAATTAATTTTTTTGGATTTACCAAAATGACTAACAAAATCGCAACGCGAACTCTAATTTTTCAACTCAGTTTCCAAATTCGCAACGCGAATATCTAGATTCGCAACGCGATTGTAAGATTCGCAACACGATTTTGAAAAATATGTTGCGATAGTTAAAATGTGTTACGAGAGTTTGAAAAACGTGTTGTTGCGATAGTGAAAAAATGTTGCGATAGTGAAAAATCCAAAATAAGTTTACATTTTAACTATTCCAAATTCACGTGGAGTTTGAAAAAATAAAGAATGTGTTGCGATAGTGTAAAAGATTCCCAAGCCATTTGTAAGATCTTAGTTTGAAACAATAAAAAATGTGTTACGATAGTGTAAAAGATTTCTAAGTGTTTGTAATGCTCAATCCCACATAGTATTGGAAACACTATTGGGAATGAGTATTTAAGGCTTGGATTTCTCACTTCCTTGTTGAGTGGAAGAGAACAAGGGGGACTCTCGCGCATCGCCGCCGCCGCCGTCCCGTCTCATCTCAGGTCGTGGTCGTGGTCGTGGTCAACTGCCTCTACTCCAATTCATCCTACATAGAAAAAGGAGCTACCGAAACCTTTCTGCATATTCATAATATAAAATTTAGCTAACTCTATTTCCATATATAATATGTAAGGGGATAAGGGGAGGTATGATAATAGGCTGCCCCCAACATTAGGTTGAGAACAACTTCCGTGGAAGACTTCCGACAGTCAGAATTATGAATTGTCCACTGTGAAATTTAATCTCACGATCACAATGTTAAGAGTGTTGCGCTATTATCAACTGAATTGAACAGATAATTTTTAAATACAATTCATAATACGGATATGATCATAAAAAATCTTTATATCCTAGTTTGTTTATAGTGTTACTTAGATACGCGGGTAAAGCTTTAACTAGCCTAGTCAAGCAGCCAACCAACCCGCTTTTACATTCGATATCTCGTTTTAATATTTTTTTAAGCGTAAACTACATCGTACCATCGAATTTTAAACGTTGAATTTTTTACACCATCAAATTTTTTTATTTTATCAGTTTTAGTATTAACAATTTTTTAAGTGTAATTATATCATTTTGTAGTTAATTATTTAACGGAAGTATGACATAATAATTACATATCGTGACATTATTGACGTGATTATTTTATTAAAATAATATTATTTTAACACAACTATTTTGATACTGAAAAAACTTAAAATAAAATTGTTTTATTAGAGCAACTTAATAAAAAAATTATTTTCTATGAGATTCAAACCAAAGTTATTAATCCTAAACAACTAACCACCAAGCTAACTTAACAACGTGTTATATGCTAAACACCTAAATACCACTTCTCTTTTCACCCGTTTCACCAGTCTCACTTCATCCTCCCCAAATCCTAAAAAAAAACCCCAAAATCTCCAATACCACCTCTCATTTGCCTCTGCTTCCATTTTCGCTTATTCTCAATCGGATCTATGAAAACTCGAGTTTCAAGTTCCGCTCCCTTTTATCAATTTAACTGATTCCCGAAAACTCAAATCCCTTTTATTCCCTAAATGGCTAAAACCCACATCGAGAAGCAACCCAAAGTCCAAACCCTTACGAAAAACTTATCAGTCTTCGAAAGAGCTCTAATCGACGCAGGTAGCGGTGGAATTGCTGGTGCATTCACTTACACCTGCCTTCTCCCACACGATACCATCAAGAGCAAAATGCAGACCAAGGTGTTTCCCAGATTTATGCCAACACCTTCGATGCAGTTGTCAAACCTTTCCAAACGAGTGGTATTCTAGGATTTTACAGAAGGATTTCAGTTGTTATTGTAGATTCCACTGCTTCTTGTGTTGTTTACTTTGGGACGTGTGAGCTTGGGAAGTCCTTTTTGTCCAAATTAGAGTATCCTGCTTTACTTATTCCTTCCACTGCTGGTGCCATGCAGGGCCGGCCCTGGGCCAGGCAAAAGGGGCACCCGCCCAGGGCCACAAATTAAAAAAATATTATTAGTACAATATTTTCTTTTATTTTTTATAAAAATTTTTAAAAAACTATAAAATAAAATAATATTTTTAAAAAACTGTTAAAATAAAATAACAGAGCCATAAATTTATTAAGGTGTAAATTATAATTATTGATTTTTTTATACAATAGAAGAAAAAAAAGTTTACATCCTTAGCACTCCTCCTTTCTTATCAGCTTCCAACAGAAAAAAGGCTTCTTATCTTAAAAAAAAGTCTTCAAAGGGTTATCTAAATTATTGAATTTCTATATCAATGTTAATAAATAATTTCACTTTCTAAAAATTCTAATTAAAATTTTATATTATATATATTTTTAATTTTTTTGGATTAGAGGCTTAATTTTTTAATTTCGTCCCGTATCAAAAAATAGTCAAAACCGGTCCTAGTGTCATGGGAAATATTGTTTCATTATTTTTGTTCATAATATAACAAGTTGTTAAGTTAACTTGGTGGTTGGGTGTTAACATTAGTTCATTAAAGAACTTTGGTTTAAATATCATAGAAAGCAATTTTTAATCAAGCGATCACACCAAAACGATGTCGTTTTAGTGAGATAGCTATGTTAGCAACGTCACAGTGTACAACTGTCATGTCATCCTTGTCGCAACGGTCTTTCGAGTAGTCTGGGATCACATTTCGACGTAAAGTAAATTTTATTTTTTTTTGAGATGCCACCAACCTTTTTTGATTAGGTAAGGTCGGATACCTAAATTTTACCTTTAACTGGATCTACATATTACTAGAGATGCACTTAAAAGGGTTCCGAAGTAGATTACCTGTGAGGAAGGATGACACACCCATATTGCCCTTTCGGTACCAACACAGTTGCACGTTATCTTACTAGTCAAAATTGAAGTTACAGCCAAAATTTAAAGAAAATATCCAAATTATTTACTTTGAGATTTAGTAACACGAAATAAAAGTGTCACAAATATCAATATAAAAGAAACATACATAAAAAATAAATGTAATTAGTATTAATGTACAAACTTAAAAGGAACATGCAATAAATATAAATAATAAAAATAAATACAATGATTAGAAAAGTAAATGAATAAAATAAAATTAATTTCAAATGAAAAGGAATTTTTGTTATATTAAATAAAAAATAAAAAATATCCAAAAATTTAAAACTAAATAAAAAAGTCAAAATAAAAAGTTAAGTAGTTGCATAAAGTGAATTAAAAGTAAAAAAGGAAAGAAAATCTAAGAAAATACATAGTAAACAAATTAAATTAAATGAAAATATTGAATTAAATTTAATGAGAAAATAATATGTCACAAAAAATAATAATATCAAAGAGCAATTAATGAGAATCAAATTTAAAAGAAAAATTAAATATGAAATTTTAAAAAACTAATAAATTAAGAATGAAAATACATGGAGAATAAAATAAATTTAAAATAAATAATAAGAATAAAAGTTTTAATTATCTCCTACCCGCATAAAATATATGGATCCAATAGGATTTAAACTGGGTCATTGGGTCATTTAATTAAATATAAAAATAAAAAAATAAAAAATAAATCAAGATAAATAAATAAATAATAATTTTTTCATGCAAAATCTACCACAAATTTTCATTGAGAAACCTCAAAGAAAGATTGATTTATGAAGATCTAATTAAAAGCATTTTCCTTATTCATTAGTTCTTTCATTCGATGGAATTTCCAAACAAAATTAACGTCGAAGCAATAAACACAAAAATATAAAAAATCATTTGTTCTCACTAAGAAACCTCAAGGAATGTTAGATTTAATAAAACATATATAGGAATCTTTTCCTTGTTCATTGATTTTCTCTCATCCAAAAGAATTTTTTTAGGAAAAAAAAACGAAGTCGATCGAAACAATAAAGAAAATAATATAGATAAAAAGAACAATAATGAAAAAAACTCACTTTTATTGCTCTTGTTCTTCAAATTACAATGACTGATTATTTTCTCTTCTTTTCATCCCTCTCTTTCTCTTCTCTTTCTCTTTGTTTTCTGTGTCCTTAAAGAGATGAAGAAATCTTCTATTTATAGTTGAGCATCTAAACATCTAATAGTCTAAATTATTTACATTGGCGGTTAAGATTTACCCAAATCATACAAGATCTCCTCATATAAGGAAATAACATATACTTTTATTTACCCAAATCAATTAGTATATTCATCTCCTTTTATAAAAGATCACACACAATATGAAAAGATTCCCTCAAGATATTATATGATACGATGCCACTTTACTTTTCTCCAGTGTTAGTGTGAATGAGCTCTCTAGTATTTAGATAAATTTGAACCCGGACAAAAATTTGATATTATAATCCTTCCTTTAAGTAATTAATAGTAGAGTGATATAGTTACAGTTAAAAGAAAATATTAATACTAAAATTAGTAAAATTAAAATTTTTATAGTATAAAAGCTTAATGTCCAATAGTATTTGATGTAGTTTACCATTTAAAAAAAAAATTCAACGTATACCCATTCGTCGTCACCAATAGCCATATTCTCTAACATATTTCTTTCATTATCAAATCATTTTTCATCTTTTCAATCAAGTCACTATTACAGTGACAAAATATTCATATTACATTAAAATTTTGATGGACATTAAATTTAACATTCGAAATTAGAACCATTAGTATAATGATGAAAGATTTATGCTATTTTAAAATTTTAGTTGACACCGGATTCTATTTAAATTTAGAATCATCGATGTAATAATAAGAGATTCATGTTACTTTCAAATATTGATTGTATATGATTTAAAATTCAAATTTAAATAATATTTTCATTAACTTCTTAAATGATATTTAAATTTGAATCTTTATATTGTGAATTAATAAAAAAATATTAAGGAATACAGTGGAGCAAAGCTTAATATACTTGAGGGACCAAATTGTATATTAGACCTTAAATAAATGTTAATGATGCTGATCAAATAAAAGAACAATGATTTTTTGAGAATTTGGTACTCCAAAATATATAATAAAAACATTATTATATTATAAGCAGAAAACAATTTCTTATTCCCACTCTTTTCTTCGCCTTTGCTCTCTCTTTCTGCATCTTAGGATCGGACCAACCTCCGTTTCATAATCCGACGGTCGAGATGGCTCTATCGTACCTGCGCTCCTCTTCTTCCCGCATCGCCAATCTGAAGCTTCTTTCCTCCGCTGTATCCCTCCGCCGCCCTATCTCCACCGACACCACTCCCATAACTGTCGAGACCTCCGTGCCTTTCACCTCTCACCAGTGCGAAGCCCCCTCGCGCTCCGTCGAGACCAATCCCAGTGAACTCCTCACCTTCTTCCGAGACATGGCCTTGATGCGTCGGATGGAGATAGCTGCCGACTCACTCTACAAGGCCAAACTCATTCGAGGTTTCTGCCACCTGTACGACGGCCAAGAAGCAGTCGCCGTCGGCATGGAAGCCGCCATAACCAGAAAGGATTGCATCATAACCGCCTATCGTGATCACTGCATATTTATGGGCCGAGCTTATGGGACGCCAGGCTGGATGTTCTAAGGGTAAAGGAGGTTCGATGCATTTTTACAAGAAGGATTCGAATTTCTATGGCGGTCATGGGATTGTTGGGGCTCAGGTTCCGCTAGGATGTGGCTTGGCGTTTGCGCAGAAGTATTCTAAAGACGAAACCGTGACTTTTGCTTTGTACGGTGATGGAGCTGCTAATCAAGGGCAGCTGTTCGAGGCGTTGAATATTTCTGCGCTTTGGGATCTGCCTGCAATTTTGGTCTGCGAGAATAATCACTGTGAGGGATATGAATTTGAAAGAAATATTACCAGGTTATAAATTCATTCTATTTGTGTTTTTATTATAACTATTTATCTGATTATATGCAGATGGTATGGGGACAGCTGAGTGGAGAGCTGCAAAGAGTCCAGCATATTATAAACGTGGGGATTATGTCCCTGGTTTGAAGGTGAGAATTAGTTGGTTTGCTGAAGATTGAGACGTTAATGATTGTATTAGAGTTATGGTTTATCTTTTCTTTAGTAATGTTGTGATTATTGTAAGTAAATGATGTTTTAGATGATTTTGGCATTTGAAGTGACTGATAAGCAGATGTCAAAATACTGAATACTAAAAAACTGCAATGATTTTGATTTTGAGCTATGTGAATGTGCTGCTTCTGCTAATTTAAGTTAGATATTGAAGTTTTACAAAACCAGAATCTCAAGGGCTTTATACTACTGCTTAAACTATTGGGTTCTTAGTATTTAAGTTTGTTCTCTTCTAAGGTTTGAGAGTTTGATGCAAAAAGAATGCGTTCATATATATCTATAAAGTGAAAACCTTTTGTTCAGTTGTAGAGATGTAAGTTTTTCTATCATTCCTGGATTTGAGGTAATGCATGTTAATTCCCTTTTTCTCCAAAAGATAGAAAACAGTGGACTTATTACCATACGTGGTTCTATTTTTCATATACTTCACATCTTCTAGGTGGATGGCATGGATGCCTTCGCTGTGAAGCAAGCTTGTAAGTTTGCCAAAGAACATGCCATGAAGAATGGACCAATTGTAAGTTTTTTCATCCAGCTCTTGATTTTTTTATTTTGTCCATTTTCTTGTGCATATTATTTTTCATATACTAGTTTTTCCTTATTTAAGGTTTGAATCAATGAATCCTGCATCAAAAGACTTTGATTTTCTTTGTTCTTCTTTGACTTCTGTAAGATCTTAATATTAGTTTCATTTGTTTTATGCTTAATTTTAGTTTCATTTGTTTTATTCTTAATATTAGTTACTCCATCAGACTGCAATTGGAAGAGTGTTAAAATACAAGAGCACCTAGTAGCATTGACCAATTCAGGACTCTCATTACCTTGGGATTGGTAGAGTGCCTAGATAAGTGAATCTCTGGGACTGTCACATTTTGACAATATCATTTTTGGATAAGAGAGGAGTTTAGAAGGATGTGGAGCAAAAGTATGCATTTCTATTGAGCATAAAAGACATGGAAAAGTGATGCAAGCAAATTTCTATTTTCCTTAAGTTATTTAGATATTGGGAGAAGTGGTATGGAGAAAAATAAGTTATAATCACAATTAAAAAAATATGACGGGGTATACCTGGAGTGATTTTAAAAGTGGATAGATGATAAGTTGGCACTAATAGCTTTTCTTGTCCATTTTGAATTATCAAAACTGGAGAAATTTATGGTTTTCTCAATTTCATTTTCTTCTTTCTATTTCTCTGAATGATCATATTACTGATATTTTGTCTAAAGTCTCCGTGTGAAGCCAATAAGCAGTATTTGGAAGCTGTAATATTTTTTGTTTTGTAGCTATTAAAACATTGTAGCTCTACATGCTATCAGAGTTGCAACCTGGAAGCTTAACCTTATCTACTTAAATCATTTAACCTTTCAGCAGAGTAAGCTTTCAAATTTAGCTAGTTTTTTATAAGTCACGCCCATTTTTAGGCTTAGAGCAATTTTCTGATGCACCTTTAACTTATGGATATCAAATTATCAATTCTGGCCCTGAAATTCCTAGTCATATGCTTCATACCTGAGTGTCTAGTTATGATATCTGTGTCAAGATTAATAGCACTACAGGCAAGCTGAAACATGGTAGAGCATAACCAGAACAAACATTGGAGATATCTTGTAATGATGCTCCAGAAGTATTCATTACATGTGAAAAGCTAGGTGTAAATTTACATCAAGGGAAACATAACTTCCAATTTTTTTATAGAAAGGACGAGCATCTATGCTACTTCACTCGTGTTTTATGGAATTTATGATACTTCAATGTTAGATGCTTGTGATCGACAGCTTCTTCAATTAGGGAATGAGGATGTTCTAGTATGGCAGTCATGTAGCAGCTGATAAGTTTTGTTTTTTTTCCCCTGATATGATATCAGATGCAAAGATTTTTGCATGGACACTCTATTGGTCTGATAAAAGGAGTCATATAAGGAACAAGTTTTAAGCATTCCTTTTGGGTTTCCATTGCCATTTATGAAGCAAAACTAGCATTATCCTAAAATCATTTGGGGCTTATAGGATGATCCCTGTAACTCCCAAGATGTTTGATATGGGAAAACATATTTAGGTGCTTCCCATGGAAAATTAAGAATATGACTCCCTAATGCATAATTAAGTGGTATGAATACCTGGTTTTGGGTTTGGGACTGAGTTTTTTTTCCAGATATTTTTGCCCTTGTATTTATTTTAAAAAAATAACTAATAGATACTTGTATGATGTAACTTCTTAGCAAGAAGACGCTATCAACTAAATTAAAAGGATTTTATGTTTTTACTCTTGTAACTCACATTAGTTTAAAGGCGTAAAAACTGTGTTCTATTGATGTGGGCTTTTCAATAACGATATTGCATTTTTTATTGAAGGACTAATTGAATCCTTGCATGTTATCTGATATGTGGAGACCTGTTTATTTGCTGCTAATTCCTTTTTAAAATCTCTTACTATTTTCTATATTTTCTATATTTTCTTGCATTATTGCTTCTGATTCTTGTGCAACTATGCAGATTCTTGAAATGGATACTTATCGGTATCATGGACACTCTATGTCTGACCCTGGAAGCACCTATAGAACACGTGATGAAATTAGTGGTGTTAGACAGGTTGATACTCAATTCACACTACTTTTACAAGGACTCATTTTTCAAATGTTAGATATTTCATGTTGTGTTGTAATCAAGTTACTGGAAAACTGAGATTCTTTATGTTATGTTTGTAGGAGCGTGATCCAATCGAAAGAGTAAGGAAGCTGATATTATCCCATGACCTAGCTACTGAGAAAGAGTTGAAGGTATTTTACTTATGTTCATTTATGAAACTATCAGCATTGAAATGTTGTTAGTGGCTTCTTTGCGGTTAACACAATTATCAAATTATTGGAAAAAATTCAGGACATTGAGAAGGAAGTGAGAAAAGAGGTAGACGATGCGATTGCTCAAGCCAAGGTAAGTATTTATTTATATATATATATTAGTGAAGTTATTTGCATGTGATTTATTTATTTAATTTTATTTTAAAATTTTTATTTAGTTGTTTTTTCTGGTACCAAATGGTTGTCCACACTTACACAGCATCGATTCTTTTGCCCTTCTTTTCCCAGGAAAGTCCAATGCCTGAACCTTCTGAACTCTTCACAAATGTGTATGCCAAAGGTTTGGGTGTCGAGGTACGAATTTTTATTTGCCCGACACTATCTCTGCTCAATTTTCTCCGCTAATAATCCTCATTGGAATTCATGATTTCTATTTTGGTTTTAAACTGCAGTCATTTGGGGCAGATAGGAAAGAAGTAAGAGCTACACTTCCGTAAATCGAGTTTCGAGCATAAGATTTTGAGCTCTTCATTTGTTTTTGACTTTTACTACACAAAGAAGAAGAACAATAAAGCAGACAAGGGTGATTTGTGTGCCACGGATTCGAATTTGCATTTCTTGCCTGTGATCGATTAGGTCGCTGTTGGCCCAGCAGCAACGTATGAATAATATTCTTTTCTTGAACTGCGGATGAGCGTTTTATGCTTAGTTTTATGGTTAAGTAGCTTGAGGAGGTTCAAATATAAAAAGTGATCAAAATGAAGAAAGAGCAGTCAAGTCTGATATCGTATGAGAAGTTGATGACTGTTTGAAGAGATCCGATTTTGAAAGTGATTAAAATATAATTTCTTAAAATTAAATAGTCAAAATCAAAAAATAAAAATAACTACTAAAACAATTTATCCTGAATTTTAAGATAGTAGTAATTCTATTTGTTGTTGAACATGATCTCAAATCTTTTCAAGAGAATCCCCCCCCCCCTTATATCCTCTTTGGTGTGGTAGACTCCCTTTCATCTTCTTCAAGGTCCATTAAGTAGTATTGCCAAAGATGCTATAATATCTCTTCAATATATATGAAATAAAAAATCATTATAGCATATGATGAAGTTAGAAAAATTAATTACGGTGTCAAATTTAAAGGGAATGTAATATATAATTAGAGTCATATAATTTATTTTTAAAAATAATTTCAATTTAATTTTTAATTTTTTGATAAAATTATAAAAATATATATATTTAAACAAATTTTAGGATGTCATCTGACACTCATCCACGTTGGGCTATAATATTTAATATTTTTATACAAATAAAATTTGTCTGGTTTGAATTTAAAATCTGTGTACTTATAACAAGACAGAACTTTTATCGCTTTACCATTGACCTGATTGATATTAAAATATGATTAAATTAAAATAAGTGTTTATATAATTAAATAGAAGATATTATTTGTATTTTTTTTGAAATTTATGGGGATGAAGAGTAGCTAGCAAAAGGTGAGGCCCTCATTTTCACGCCGAAGCAAAGTGGTTGTATGAACAATCAAAGTCTGAGTAAAATGTAGGGTCCAAAGATCTTTCCAGTATCAGTTTTGCCCAATGGTTGCAGAGCACTACCTTTCACGCCAATCCGATGTGTACCCTTTCACATATACCATTCTCCTTATTCCCTAAATTGGACCGTTTCTTAAATAAAATCTCACATGGTAATTTTATGTGAATACAAATTATTTTAATATAAATTATTTAAATAATATTTAAAATTTGGTGTTCAAAAGATACGTTTTGAAAGTTGTATCTTTTATATGTGATATGATATATTTATTTAAGTGGTAAGTCATCCGAATAGTTTTTTCCTATGATAATGTCACTCACCAATAAAATAAAAGAAATAAAAAATATAAATAAAAATCATACAAAATTTATTTTAAAAAATAACACGCGTAGTATGTGTCTTCAACATATAATTACACAAGCACGAGATGATTAAATAGCAACGACGACAAATATATATAGACTTTATTTTCTATCACTAAAAATATATATGTATATTTAAACACTTTTAAAAAATATATAAAATGTGAGATTTAGTAAATTTAAGTTAAAATTTTGTTGCTATTGAACTACTATAAACAGTTCTTAAACTTGAGATTCATATCAATATGTCATTTAAAGACAATTAGTTTCTTATTAAATATTTATGATCATAGTGTTCAAACAGTGATTGATCGAGAAATATTTTTGAAAGTGGACACGCATATGTTAATAACACAACAAAATTTAATAGCTGGACACATATAAAATTTCAGGCTGAACACCATTAGTAAAATAAGTAACAAATCGAAGAAAATTATATATAGATTTTTTTTAATTATCTTACTTATATGAGTTTGATTGAGTTTAATAATTGTCTTTGACAAGTGAAAAACAACAAAATTTTAATATAATTTCTTCAAATATCATATTATTTATATATTAATCTTTTTAAAGTGATTAAATATAATATTTTAGACATACATTCATTGACCGGATGAAGATTAGATTTATAGTTATCCGACTTATATATGCTTGTGTTCGTGTAATTATACATGTTACTCTTTTTGGATAATAGGAAATTCTCTTGGATGATCTACTAGATAGATGACAGTACACCTTAAAATATACCTTTAAAAAAACACTTGTACATAAACGCATACCATTTTAATAATAATAGTATTCGAATATCATTTTGAAAAATAACGATATAATAAATATGCCCACATCCTTGTAATGATATAAATTTTAAAATTGGTGTACATAAAATATAATAAAATAACATAATTTTTTATATAACTGGATTGAAAATAAGATGAAGTGGCAGTTGTGTCACGCCAGGCTAGCCTTAGTAGCACACAGGGAACACACACCCACGTCCCCACTGCCCAATCTTCTTCCAAATATTCCCTTCTCGACACCAATATCATATCGTATCCCCTTCTTACATTATTATTCCCATGTTAATATCATCTGGACCGACCCCTTCATACATCACAATCACCAAAATTAATTAATTTAATCAGAATCTGAATTAGGAGAGATTTTGCAAGTGACTTTGTTACATTAGTAATATATTATAAAATTAACAAAAAAAGTACAAGAAAAAAAAAACAAGTGGACCAAATAATGGGAAAAAAAGTGAAACCAGCAACCAAAAACCGTTAAAATTAACGGAGAATTGCAAGAGGAATTCTAAAAACTCTGTGAATGAATTAACTTTTTTTTTTTGCTTCTGTTCTATTCGGAGCTTGTCGCTTTGAGACGTCTGGTGGGAGAATCTAGTGGTGATGGAGAACTCGGTGCTGATGCTGATAGGATTGACGGCGGTGATGGCGACGGCGATGGTGAGTGTGATTGTGGAGATGGAGATGGAGATGATGATGATGATGATAAAATCGTAGATGATGATAAAATGGACGGTGGAGATGAAGAGAGATCATCAAAGCTGTCTCTTAGCTTTCTCTTGTTGATTCCTTTTCTTGATTTTTCTTTTTCTTCTCCGTCTCCGATTCGGAAGTCTCTGTTCATGTAATCTTTTATGCGTTTAACATCTGATAATTTCACCGGCTTCACTATGAAATCCTTCGCTCCTTCTTCTAAACATCTGTTCATCAAAATTTTAAGAGAATTAGGCGAATTGCATTCGTTTAACAGATTAAAAACAAGAAAAATACCTGTCGACTCGAGCTAGAACGTTCTCCGATGACATGATTACGACAGGGGTTTCTCTAAAAGCAGAGGATTCCTTCACTTTCTTGAGCAGTTCATAGCCCGTCATTCCGGGCATACAATAATCGGTGATAATCAGATCGACTTTCAAATCCTGAAATCATGAAAGAAAAAGAAGGTGCGAGTCAGCTGAAACTTTCTAGGAAACTGGGATTTTTTGGGGAGAAGTTCGAATTAGACTCACGTTAAAGCCATTACTGTTTTTCTCTTCATCTAATCCCAAGAACTGCAAAGCTCTGATTCCACTATCCACTGCAGTCACTGCATCGACCAAACAAAATCGAATGAGCAAATTCATAAAAAATGCAATGAATTTTGGATGAAAACTCAAAGAAATTACGAAACCGCGATGACCCACCTTTGCAAGAGGATATTCTGAGCAACCTTTCAATGACTTTCCGATCAACGAGACTATCATCAACGGCCAGAACATGAACTTCGCCGTCGATCTTCTCCGTCGTCCGCCACGTAACACCGCCGTTTATCGCCATCTCTCAAGGTAAACCCAAGAACTCAGAACCAAAAGAGGACCCGGATTTTTCTTTACAGCTTGGATCAAAGGAAAAGGAGAAAATACACAAAAATAAAGAAGAAGAAGAAAAACACAGAGTCTTTTCCCTAGGATTTGTGGCCTTGCTTTTATTTATACGCTGCAACATAAAATACAATGCCTATCTGTCTCTTCGGCTTTTCTTTATTTTATTACTTACTATTTGTTTTTTTTGTTTTTTTTTCTCTCTCTCAAAATCAAATCTTTATTTCTCTAACAAATCCCCGCAATCTACTTTTTTAAATACAAAAGGCTTTTCATCGATGGGATTCGATCACGTTCTCGTTGGAAAAGAGATATTAGTCAAATCTCTCGGGATACGTGGTAATGGTCGGCATATGGAATTTAATCGGAGACAGGGACGGCGTTAGGTAAAGAATGTGAGGGATACAGTTTTAAAATTGCTTCGTCTAATCTTATTCTAAGTCCTTATTAATTTAAATTTAATTTTTTAATATTAAATATTTACAATTTTTTATTATTCTGAATTTATATAATTTATTTCTTTTAATATTTGATCTTAATTCTATCTTTATAGAAAATCAATGAAAAATTGTGTTTAGTCTCCTAGTGAAAATCGATTAAATAAATAACTTTCTGATAACCTACTAAAATGATCGTTTTTGTTTCATAAATGTTCACTTTTAGTCATCAAATAAAAAAAAATGTCATATTTTAATTATTTATGTTATTGATTTATAAATTTTGGTTAGTGAAGTGTTAAATACTTTTAATCTGATGATGCACATTAATAAAAATGTTAGTTCTAAAATTAATACCAAAAGTTTAAAAACTATTATTTTGATTCTTTAATTTTAGATAAATTATAGATTTGACTCTTAAATTTTAAATAAAATATGAATTAAAATTTAAGTATTAATTTAAAAATTAACTCTTTTATTAACATTTTTTTATTAATATGTGGCAAGTACAAGACATTATCTGTTCAAATATAACTCTTAACCTCTCGACATTGAACGCTCACACCCCTGACATATATGGTGTTTAAACCCGATTCCTCAAAGAATAACAACAATTTTTTACCACGAATGCCACTTGATTCGTGTCTTTTAACATGTCTAGTTAACAAACCAATAACATTTAATATCTTAGTGACTAAAATATTGTAGATAGATAAAGTAAGAGACAAATTATTATTTTTTAAAAAAATTGATGACTAAAAGTGAATACTTAAGAAACGTAAGTGACAATTTAGATGGTTTACCCTAACTTATTTTTCATCTGTTTTTTTTCATTTTAACCGTGTTGGTAAAAAAGCGGACAGCATTGGGGTAGGTGAAAACAGATTTTTACTACTTCCGGGAAGGGTTTATCTCCCGAATCCCATTGCTTGTCTCGTATGTGCCACCTCGTGTTTAAATTTTAATTAATTAATGTTTATTTATCTCTTTTTTTTCACTTTCATTTTTTATCGTTTCGTGATAGATTCTGATCTTTGAATGATACGTGTGACCGTTCAAGCTGATGCATGTGGGCCGTGTATGATTGAGTTTGTTTATTTCTTAGATAAATAGGTTTAAATTTATTTAGTTATTTCTAAGATAAATATATGTTAAATATATCATATTTTATGTTAATATATGCAAAATTTCTAAACAAAAAATATGGAAACTTGAAAAATAAAAAAATATATTTTAAAAAATATTAATTTGATCAATTTAATATTTTTTAATAAACTCGTTGATTATAGTAATATTTTTATCTTTTCTTTTCTTTATTTGTCTATTTTTTACTTTGATTTTTTTACCACAAGTACATTATAAAAAGATAATTACTTTTTATTCTAAAGAAAATTATTAAAAAAATGTCATGTAAAAATAAATATATAATATTCAATTATGAAATAACATGTTTTTAACCAACAAATGTAGATTAAAGTGGTAAGTAGTTTGATATCATTGTTCTTGAGAGTGTAAAAATCTCTACTGTAATACTCACCAACTAAAGTTAGGTGTGCGACCCGAATTGATCCGGATTAATCAAAATTAAGCCTTAAAATCGGAAGGACAAGAAAAAATAATATGTTTTTAAAATAAAAAATATATAAAGGGATCAATAAATCGTTATGATCAATTATATGGAAAATTTAAAATAAAATTTATATTTCTAATCAAATATACGTTAAACAAATATATATATATATATATATATATATATATATATATATTGAAATGTATCAAGTAATCTCAAAGTTGAATCAATCAATTTTTTTTACTTAGACGTGGTTAATTTTTTTCTTCATCTTTATAATCAACAACGGCGCTAGTTTTAGTATTGATCGGTCGATTGTTGGTATTCATTGTTTTTCCTTTTACTCTATTATAACAATCTTTGATTTTTCTTATTTTTTATTTTTAATAATTATATTTTTATGACACATTTTTCTGTCTTTATTATACGTTTTCAGTTGTTTGTCAGTTGTTTTCTTTTTTCAATGTTGGATTTTACATCGCCACGACTGATCAATATGATGCTTATTTGTTATCATGCTGATCTTTTCTGCTTTGGACCATCAGATTGAATTTGGATACGCGATTTGTGCTCGTTAATAATATTTTCGCGTCGCTCGATTATGATTTGCATTTTGTTGGTGGTCTTTCAATAATTTTATAATCTTTTGTGGTTTGTTTACCGATGCAATCATATTTGTTCGAATCTACCTTTTGTTTGAGTTTATTTGACTAGTTTTTTTTAACTTTTTCCTTGCATAATCCTTGTGTGATCTTAATGAGCTAGTGTAACATCCTCAATACTGGGTTAGTGATTAAAGTGTAAGCTTTTAAAATTCAATAACCATATTAGATAAATTGAAGAGTGAAGGAATCAATTGAAATATTTGGTGTAGGATGAATTAACAATTGAAGGGAGAAGAAAGGGTAAAAGGGTCATTGAACAAATGAATGAATAAAATAATATTTGGGTTTATCTTATAACCTATGTGGAACACACTTGTGGGAAACAAATGTTTCCAGACTTATCTTTCTTCATCTTCTTATTCTCCCAACCGTGAAGCCTCATAGCCAAGGTAAGTTGGATTTCTTTTGGTTAATCCTTAAAATTTAAGTATGGTTTTGGTTAAGGAAGACTTAGGAAACATGATGGAGATGAAAAAGGTCATAGAAACTCAAAGATTTGTAAGTTATGAAAGATTAAAGATAAGAAGTGGATAAGTGAAATTTTAAATAAGGATGTATAAATGAATTTAGAAGTTGAATTGGACTTCTCATAGGTGTGAATAAGAAGTTATAAGCGTTAAATCAAAGTTTGGATAACATGGAAAATTGGGTATGAATCTTAACTTTAAGAATTTGTATGGGATATGGGAGATAATAAGGTGTTGGAATGATAAAAGTTAGTCAAAATGGTTATAGTTGAGTTTAGTGGTATGAAAGAAGTTTTATATGAGGAAATTTAATGAAAAGTTGTGGAATTTTCGGGTGAAATCAGTTTATTATTGACAGGTGCATCGGTACACTATGAATGGGTACCGATGCACTAAGACCAATTTTGAAGGTGCATCGATACACATTGACATACATCGATGCATGAAAATTTCGAAGCTATTTTGGGTACTGATGCACCCATAGTGCATCGGTACACTCCTAAAGGAAAAGTTGAAGTTTGGTTTATTAAATTAGCCTAAGTTATTAATACCAAGTTATAAGGTTTAGGCTTATGATAATAGTCTCGAAAATTATGTTTATATAGATATTGAGCCTAAACGAGTTCAGGAACAAGTGACAAGTAAGATTGATCGAGGGAAAGACAATGAAATATAGGTGAGTGCATTTTATTTTGATATAGAATTATGTAGAAATTGGACTTGCTATAGGTCTATTTCCTATAATTATAGTACATGAAGTCATAAATATAAGCATGTATGAATATGATTTGTATGCATTATATGCCATGTGAACATAAGAGGACAGAACATAAATTACATGATATGAGATAAGTGAAGGTATGCATATTTGATATATGTATGAAATAAGATATATATGATTATATGAGATATATGAGAAAATGTACATATGACATGTGAATTAGATGGAAATGATCTACATGTGTAACACCCCGACCCGGATCCGAGTCTGAGGTGTCACATTGACTTTTCAAAACATTTTGATTACAAATTGGTTAAAATTCAAATTCAAAATTCGAGAAAGTGAATGCTTTTCATTAACTAAAACATTTAGTCTTACAAAACCTATGAGAGCATATTCAATATCATCCACTTAGTACATGCCAACTACAATTGATATAACAATATACATAAAATTTACAATTATTTTTCTAATATGTACATCATAAAGGAGATGTTGACCTGTTTTGCTCCTCTTAGCGTATCTTCTCGCTTTTCCGGAACCTACATGTGAAACACTCACACGCTAAGTCGATGACTTAGTGAGGCATAGATAATCTGACTATAGCATATCTTAACTAATTCCTATTATGCAAATTTCATGTAATCATGATAAACTATATAATGCATCCAAACGTAAACACACACACACACATATATATGTATATATACCATTTCATTTTAGCGATTATTATTACTCCTGTTTA
This sequence comes from Hibiscus syriacus, assembly GCF_006381635.1. NCBI lineage: Eukaryota > Viridiplantae > Streptophyta > Magnoliopsida > Malvales > Malvaceae > Hibiscus > Hibiscus syriacus. The sequence continues at coordinate 5,977,969 of NW_024062795.1, forward strand.
ATATATATATATTATACTTATTTCATTTTGTATATCATACATATACATATTGTTTCACAAATAAACACACATATCATCATATAATTCTGGTAACATGTTTCGTAACACGAAGCATATAAATCGTATGTAATAAATTTATCATTATCTCTTTAATAGTCTTATTTGCGTTCTTTATCTTTTAGACATATGTTCTTATATATATTCTTCTTAACCAAGCTATATACACATCATCATATCATATATATCAACCAAACAAACATATAACATCACATAGAATTTTTGAATATTATGTCTTTAATGGCCCATGTACACATGTGAGAACTATATATATGTGAGTCTATAGAGGTTGTGCACTAATGCTGTCACCACAGCTCGTATAAATGTACCAAAGTGCCACGTAGAATTGCACCGAAGTGCCATATAAGATTGTCTCTAAGGACCACATAGAAATTCCTTAAGAATCATATACATATGCCAAGAATCAAGTATGTGTCTCAAAAGACCTCACAAATGTTCCAAAGAATATATATATATCCCGAAGGACCGCGTAGACCCTCGACTCTTGGCATGCCAACTATACCTCTAGCTCTCATGACACATAACATGGGCATATTTATTTATGTTATCACACATTCACATATTCATATCACATATACACATAATCTTATAGTTCTTTCACATAGCTCATTATCACATTTTCATAAGATTACACATAGTCACATAGTTCATTTTCATATCATTCACGTATACATATACTCATATAGTTAATATCATTTCTCCTATAATCACATAGATCACATCTCATAACAGACATCATGTACATATAATAACTTATTCATATCATATAAATTATGGTTTGTACTTTTATACTCACATATATCAATATCATAGAACTTGGTTCACTTTTTCATGTTATCATACCAACATATAATCTTATATAAATCCTATAGGTAAAACTATTTATCCTTATCTCATTTTCCTTTTGTACCAACTTACATGGTTTATTATACTAACATGTACAATAACATATAACCCTTATCATTTATCTCACATTATTTAAATACGAGTTTATTATATCCATTTAATTTAGTTTCACACAACTCCTATAACCTTCTCATAGTGTTTTATAGTTCTTTGTTTTATACCTCCTTTATTATAGTTTCCTTTTAAGTATATCACTCTTTCCTATAGTGCTTATCCTATAAGTTAGTATCATCGTTATGTTTATATCCCTTAATTTATATATCATTTTCATAGAGTCTCTTAATTTATTGTCTTCTGATTTATATTTTGTTCTTTTAAATATTTTCATAGTCACATATCTCCATTACTTATCACTTATATGAAGTTTACATTTCATTCTTATGTATCGCAATAAACCTTGGCTTGATTATTCTATCAGTAACATATACTTGCATGGCTTGTTTCTTACAAGCATATCTTTACTTATCTTATTTTATGATATTCCATTATCACATAATAATATTTTACATAAATCATGTATCATATACAAAGCATATAAACATATAACACATATAATCATATCAAACTATGCTTATGTTCATGACTTCATGCATATTACTCTAGGAAATAGACTTATCGCAAGTCAAATTTCCAGTAAACATTACATATCACTAATATGCACTCATCTGGCCTCACTAGTCAATATCGATCTCTTATCTTTCCCCTGATCGATCTTACTTGTCAATGGTTCTGGAACTCGTTTAGGCTCTGTATCTACATAATTATACAATTTAAGGTAATTATTAGATACATACACCTTATAATTTGATACTAACAACTTAAACGAACTTAATAAACCAATATTCATTTTTTCCTTTAAGGGGGTATCGATACCCTACTTAAGGTATCGGTACCCTCATGGCATTCTATGATTTTTTCGTTCAAGGGGGTATCAATACACATTCATATGTTATCGATACCCTCTGCTAAAAACAGGTTTTTTCACCCGAAAATTCATCAACTCTTCTCTAAATATCCTCATACAAAGCTCCTTTCATACGACCAAATTTAACTACAACCATTTTAAATAACTTCTATCATTCTCACACCTTATTATCTACCATATATCATTCAAATTCTTTAAACTAAGAATCATACCAATTTTTTCATGTTATCCAAAATTAATTCTAACACTTATAACTTCTTACTCTTCCACATGACAAGTCAAATTCAACTTTTAAATCCATTTATATATCCTTATTCACAATTTCACTTATTCACTTACTAACTTAAATCAACCATAACTTATCACTCTTTAAGTTTCCATGTTTTTTTTTATTTCATACTCTTTCCTAATGCTTCCTTAATCAAAACCATACTGGAATCTTAAGAATTAACCAAAAGAAAACCAATTCACCTTTGCTTAAAAGCTTCACGGTGGAGTAGAAGAGAATGAAGAAGAATAGAAGAAAACTCTGGATGTTTTTTTCACATGTCCCACGTTTTATATTACTCAAAAAGTGAAGATAAAAATATTTCCTATGAAAAGACCATTTTACCCCTTTAGTTTATCCATCTTTACTATTTAATCAAAAATCCTTTACTTAAGTCCCTGAACTTTTAGCTTATTTCAAAATTAAGCATAATGTTTTCAAAATTTATATTTTAGTCACTGACCAGACTTTTGGGATGTTACAAATCTCCCCTCATTTAAGAAAATTTGTCCTCGAATTTTCACTGCATACATTTATAATATCATGCCTTCTAATATTTTCATGTTGTTTCCTTTACTTAATATTTCCTGTTATCGCTAGTAAACTTACCATATTCCCCCACTCAATTCTTCATATACCTCCACATCTTTATAAGTACATATAATATCATTCATTATATACTAATCCATATTCCTCAATATTATGAATCAATTAATATTTTTCATCATTCTCTATGTGTTTTGCACATAAATCAATCTTTTGCTCATTTTTTAATCCTTGTCTATATTACTATACACACAATCTTTTCATATAACCCTTACGTATTTGTTCAAAGAATAATAACCCATTCTCGTTCTTCTAATAATTGAAAGTTGCATCATTTCAATATCAAACTTATAACTTATATCTCAATATACCTCTTGTCATACTTGATCTTTTAAACTCCATCTTTGACTTTTCCTAACCCTATATTCTTTCATTCCTTCAAAAATCAAAATCCTTTTATACACATATCATACCTTTTCTTTAATGTTCACATACTCTTATCTTATCATTTATACTCATCTCTGATTACCGATCTTCATCGCATCTTCGTAACTTTGATAATCCACTTTACTTATACAAAATCTCATTCTTTACCATCACTTGTACTTGTATTTTTCTTCCTTAAGGCCCTATTTTTAAACATACAAATACTTATTTCCTTGCCTACATCATATTTATATGATCAGAACCACATCCAAATCTATATCATACTTGATTAACTTAACTTTATATTTTCTTCAAATCTTATAACTCTATTATCCATACTATTACAGTTAATCAGTAACAACTTTTCAATTTAGGGCATAAGCCCTAATCAGACTAATCATATACATCTTCTCAGTTGAAATCCAACCAGTGTAATTTACTCACTTATCAAACCCACACTCTTATTCATATACATTACTATTCCCTTGTCACTTCCATTAACTTACATTTCCATGATCAAAATACATAATCATGACTCAATTCACACCATACTTAGTTAATTTGCCCTCACATCATATTCTAATCCTTTTACTTTAATACATTTACTATCACATAATTCTATTAGTCGTCACCAGTTCTTCCAATCTAAAGCATAAACCTTCATCAAACCATTCATATATATTCTTTCTAGTTGGAATGATATCAACAATAGTTTACTTAACTTATCAAATCCACATTTATTCTCATACACCATGTAATTTCCGTTGTTCCAACCCAACATTCTAACTTCATTTATCTTATAAACTGATCACTGATGTACTCATTCTTAAACTCTTCTTATCAATCCGTAGCTTTACTCAAACATACAAATCCTCACCTTCTTCACTATGTCACATTATTATGATCAAAATATACAACTGTATCTCGATCTACCTCATCTTTGGTTATCTTATCCTGACAATATCTCAAAATCTTATAATTCCAATACATTTTCCATCTCATAATCTGGTTAGCCAACGTTAACAATTTCCATCTAGAATACAAACCTTTATTATATCTACACTCTTGCTTATACACGGTACTATCTCTTTGCTTCAAATTCATCACTCTGGTTTCATTTATCTTGTAAACTGGTCATTGATTCACTTATTCTTGAACTCTTCTACAAATTCTAATCACATCATTAGATCTTTTAACTTTCTTATGGTGACACATGTTCACCATATTCTATCTTATCCGCGTAATAACAAAACTACTCCATATTACTTTTCCGATTCGAAACAGTGAAGAACTTCTATCACTATTAGGATATGATTTTAACTTTTTGAAATCAACCTCTGATCTTACGAGGCACTTCCTGAGGTATGCGCTCTTCATCCTGCCTGGCCAGGGCAGGTGAATTGCTAACACCATTAGGTTTATCGCCTTTTAATTCACTTTGACCATTCTATTCTCATAACTATCTCATACTAATCTTATTATATTAACAAGACAACACACTCCTAACACTATCATATCAGAAATTTTTCACTCTGTGTTGGCATGTACACATTTTAAAACTCTTTTACCTTCAGTTTCAGCTTAGAATCGGCTAAATCATAGCTCTGATACCATTAAATGTAACACTCCTAACCCGTATCTGACCCGGATCCGAGTCCAAGGTGTCACATTAACTTTTCAAAACATTTTCTTTACAAATTGGTTAAAATTCAAATTCAAAATTCGAGAAAGTGAATGATTTTCATTAACTAAAACATTTGGTCTTACAAAACCTATCAGAACATATTCAATATCATCCTCTTAGTACATGACAACTACAATTGATATAATAACATTCATAAAATTTACAATTATTTTTTTGATCTGAACTTCGTATAGGAGATGCTGACCTGTTTTGCTCCTCTTAGCGTATCTTCTCGCTTTTCTGGAACCTACGTGTGAAACACTCACACACTATGTCGATGACTTAGTGAGGCATAGATAAACTGACTGTAGCATATCATAACTAATTCCTATTATGCACATTTCATGTAATCATGATAAACTATATAATGCATCCAAACGTAAAATCATATATATATATATACATACCATTTGATCACACATATCATCATATAATTCTGGTAACATGTTTCGTAACACGAAGCATATAAATCATATGTAATAAATTTATCATTATCTCTTTAATAGTCTTATTTGCGTTCTTTATCTTTTAGTCATATGTTCTTATATATTCTTCTTAACCAAGCTATATACACATCATCATATCATATATATCACTTCACCAAACAAACATATAACATCACATAGAATTTTCGAATATTATGTCTTTAATGGCCCATGTACACATGTGAGAACTATAGATATGTGAGTCTATAGAGGTTGTGCACTAATGTTGTCACCACAGCTAGTATAAATGTACCAAAGTGCCACGTAGAATTGCACCGAATTGCCGTGTAGAAATGCACCAAAGTGCCATATAAGATTGTCCCTAAGGACCACATAGAAATTCCTAAAGAATCATATACATATACCAAGGATCAAGTATGTGTCTCAAAAGACCTCACACATGTTCCAAAGAATACATATATATCCCGAAAGACCGCGTAGACCCTCGACTCTACGCATGCCAACTATACCTCTAGCCCTCATGACACATAACATGGGCATTAATATTTATGTTATAACACATTCACATATTCATATCACATATACACATAATCTTATAGTTCTTTAACATAGCTCATTGTCACATTTTCATAAGATTACACATAGTCACGTAGTTCATTTTCATATCATTCACATATACATATACTCATATAGTTAATATCATTTCTCCTGTAATCACATAGATCACATCTCATAACAGACATCATGTACATATAATAACTTATTCATATCATATAAATTATGGTTTGTACTTTTATACTCACATGTATCAATATCATAGAACTTGGTTCATTTTTTCATGTTATCATACCAACATATAATCTTATATAAATCCTATAGGTAAAGCTATTTATCTTTATCTCATTTTTGTTTTGTACCAGCTTGCATGGTTTACTATACTAACTTGTACAATAACATATAACCCTTATCATTTATCTCACATTATTTAAATACGAGTTTATTATATCCATTTAATTTAGTTTTACACAACTCCCATAACCTTCTAATAGGGTTTTATAGTTCTTCGTTTTATACCTCCTATATCATAGTTTCCTTTTAAATATATCACTTATTCCTATAGTGTTTATCCTATAAGTTAGTATCATCGTTATGTTCATGTCCCCTAATTTATATATCATTTTCATAGAGTCTCTTAATTTATTATTTTCTGATTTATATTTTGTTCTCTTAAATATTATCATAGTCACATATCTCCATTACTTATCACTTATATGCAGTTTACATTTCATTCTTATGTATCACTTATATCAGTAACATATATCTACATGGCTTGTTTCTTACAAGCATATCTTTTCATATCTTATTTTACGATCTTTCATTATCACATAATAATATTTTACATAAATCATGTATCATGTACAAAGCATATCAACATATAACACATATAATCATATCAAACTATGCTCTTGTTCATGACTTTGTGTGTAACCCCCTAGACCCGACCTATGCGTTTCGACTAAGTCTAGTGGATCACATACATGATTCTTAAAGACATTTTCTAAAACCGTTATTCAATCATTGTAAAATCACATTATAAATGACACGATATTATACTATCAAAACCCAACTTGTAAATATAATACCAGTAAGTAATAAATTAATTTAAAACAGGTCTTCAAAATCAAAATCACAATATACCGAACAGTAATAGTAAAAGTGTCATCATCCTAAAATATGATACTTTAAAATAAGGTCCATGTCACCAAAATAAAGTCAACTAGCAAGATAAAACATTACAATCATATATACTTCAAGAGATATGTTGATCCTCCAAGTGCTCGAACCGAGATATCTAACCAACAGTAACTGAAAGGGGAAAAACATTTTCGAAATGTGAGATAGGCTCAGTGTGTCCCAATATTACCTTAAAATCACAATAGGTACATTAAACAAATCATAGTCCAGTAAATCTCATAAATTCATAAAAGAGTTTAACTTTTGAAAATCATAGTTTAAACCCTTTTCTTGTACACCATCAGTAGTTCCCAAAACTATTTTCCATATAGCTTACTTTAAGCACACAACAAAAAGAAAGCCAACCTAAGGATAAGCTTTAGAGCTTGTATCCTTAGGCCCGTAAGTCCAAGTCCATATAGCTTACCCTAAGCACACAGCAAGGGAAGCCAACCTAATGTATATTGGGGCCCCAAGAGTCACATTAGGCCCATTCTGTTTATTAGCTTGATCAGAGCTATACTATTGTAATTCAATCCAAAAGTTCAATTGCACCGTGACACAAATTCCATAAATCATCACATTAAATTGGTGCATCAATAAAACAGTAACCAAAGAACTCAGTGTACCTCATATTAAAACCAATAAAACAGTTCAGTAATAATTAGGGAACACACCTCGATAATATGTTCAAATAGTAGATCTACTGATTGTTGGTTTCACCACGCTCTGCTACAGTTTTCGAACCTATTTTATAATAACACTATATTACTTATGGGTAACATAAATAAATCTCTAAAATCATAAAATTCACGGGTCTTATGGGTGAATACTGGCATACGTGGTTTAATTGATCTAGAAGAGATAGGTCGAGCTGTCGAACGATCCGAAGAGTCTCTTGTACCTTCAAATAATAATAATTTATCAGCCCCAAATCTTACTTAATTGTTCAAAGCTAAATTCTTAAGTATATAAGCATTTTTAGGGTTTGACTATCAATTTGGAGGATTTCATGTTTGAATTTGGACAAACGGATTGCAGAATCGGAATTAGGACGTCGAAAAACATAAAGTATGCCTTTTCAAAAATTTAAATTCTTGGTCAAAGTCAAAGTCAACCATTTTGACCGTCAATTTGGAGGCCTTAGGGTTCAAATTTGACAAAACAGACTTCAAAAACGGATTCGGGACATCGAAAACTATCAAAATAGGTATACTCGGAAAAGATTAACGATCGTTTAATGGTCGGTCAAAGTCATTTGAAGTTTTGGTCAAAGGAGGTCAACGATCAACGGTCAATGGTCAACGGCCGGGTCGGGTCAACGGACGGGTCGGGTAGGGTCGGGTCAGACCGGTTCAGACCGGTTCGAACCGGTCAAAACTGGTTTTCAACCACTCACTCTCCCTGCGGCGGCGTGTGAGGCCTCCTCCGGGGGTCTAAAAATTACGGAAAAATTTCTAAAAATTATTTTGAGCGATTTTGAGATACTTACAAAGATTGATTCAAATTTTTGAATGGCGGAGAGCTCGATTTCAACTTGGCTGAATCTTTGACTACTCCACCTCCTCACGCGCCGCCGTCGACGGAGACCAAGGTTGACATCGGCGGACTTGAAACGGCACAAGGAACACGATGGTGCAGGAGGTGTCGTAAACGGAGCAACGATCGGCGGTGAATTTGAGATTTTCCCGGCGATAGAGCTAAAAATAAACGTCGAAGCTTTGACTTGAAATTCCCGATGTTTGGCAGCGTTTCGCTTCAATTAATTTAAGGGGATTGTTCCTGACTCGATAACGAACACGATGGTGATTTCAAAACGATGATCGGAATTTGGACGACGTCGGGATCTAAGTCGGAAACCGGCGTAGAGGGAAGGGAATTTGGGAGCAATTGAGGTGTGGTTTTCTGTTTTGAAACAGAAAACCAAATTATAACATAACATACCTAACTTTCTTGGGTAAATTCAGGGCTTGGTCCCTGAATTTTCTTTAACTCTAAAACAAGCTCTAAGTTTTAAAATCTTTCAATTTAGTCCCCACAATTTACCGATTTTCACAATTAAAACCTCCAATTTCAATTAAATATTATTTTGAAAATATCCGGGTTGTTACATTGTGTATATTACTCTAGGAAATAGACTTATCGCAAGTAAAATTTCCAGTACACATTACATATCACTAATATGCACTCACCTTGCCTCACTAGTCAATATTGATCTCTTATCTTTCCCCTAATCGATCTTACTTGTTAATGGTTCCGGAACTCGTTTAGGCTCTGTATCTATATAATTATATAATTTAAGGTAATTATTAAATACCTACACTTTATAATTCGATACTAACAACTTAAACGAACTTAATAAACCAATATTCATTTTTTCCTTTAGGGAGGTATCGATACCCTACTTAAGGTATTGGTACCCTCATGGCGTTTTGTGATTTTTTCGTTCAAGGGGGTATCAGTACACATTCATAGGGTACCGATACCCTCTGCTCAAAACATACTTTTTCACCAAAAAATTCATCAACTCTTCTCTAAATATCCTCATACAAAGCTCCTTTCATACCACCAAATTTAACTACAACCATTTTAACTAACTTCTATCACCCCATACCTTATTATCTACCATATATCATTCAAATTCTTAAAACTAAGAATCATACCAATTTTTTCATGTTATTCAAAATTAATTCTAACACTTATAACTTCTTACTCTTCCACATGACAAGTCAAATTCAACTTTTAAATCCATTTCTATATCCTTATTCACAATTTCACTTATTCACTTCCTAACTTAAATTAACCATAACTTATCACTCTTTAAGTTTCCATGTTTCTTTTTGATTTCATACTCTTTCCTAATGCTTCCTTAATAAAAACCATACTGGAATCTTAAGTATTAACCAAAAGAAAGCCAACTCACTTTTGCTTAAGAGCTTTACGGTGGAGAAAAAGAGAATGAAGAAGAAGAGAAGAAAACTCTGGATGTTTTCTCACATTTCCCACGTTTTATATTACTCAAAAAGGGAAGATAAAAATATTTCCTATGAAAATACCATTTTACCCCTTTAGTTTATCCATCTTTACTATTTAATCTAAAATCTTTTACTTAAGTCCCTGAACTTTTAGCTTATTTTGAAATTGAGCATAAAATTTCCAAAATTTACATTTTAGTCACTGATCGGACTTTTGGGATGTTACAAATCTCCCCTCCTTTTAAGAAAATTCGTCATCAAATTTTCACTGCATACATTTATAATATCATGTCTTCTAATATTTTCATGTTGTTTCCTTTACTTAATCTTTCCTGTTATCGCTAGCAAACTTACCATATTCTCCCACTCAATTCTTCATATACCTCCACATCTTTATAAGTCCATATAAATATCAATCATTATATAGACAGTAACCCTAATCCATATTCCTCAATATTATGAATGAATTAATATTTTTCATCATTCTCTATGTGCTTTGCACATAAATCAAACTTTTGTTCATTTCTTAATCCTTGTCTATATTACTATACACACAATCTTTTCATAAAACCCTTACGTATTTGTTCAAAGAATAATCACTCATTCTCGTTCTTCTAATAATTGAAAGTTGTATCATTTCAATATCAAACTTATAACTTATATCTCAATATACCTCTTGTCATACTTGATCTTTTAAACTCCATATTTGACTTTTCCTATCCCTTTATTATTTCATTCTTTCAAAATTCAAAATCCTCTTATACACATATCATATCTTTTCTTTAATGTTCACATACTCTTATCTTATCATTTATACTCATCTCTGATTACCGATCTTTATCGCATCTTCGTAACTTTGATAATCCACTTTACTTATACAAAATCTCATTCTTTACCATCACTTGTACTTGTATTTTCCTTCCTTAAGGCCCTCTTTTTAAACATACAAATACTTATTTCATTGCCTACATCATATTTATATGATCAAAACCACATCCAAATCTATATCATACTTGATTAACTTAACTTTATATTTTTCTTCAAATCTTATAACTCTATTATCCATACTATTACAGTTAATCAATAACAACTTTTCAATTTAGGGCATAAGCCCTAATCAAACTAATCATATACATCTTCTCAGTTGAAATCCAACCAGTGTAATTTACTCACTTACCAAACCCACACTCTTATTCATATACATTACTATTCCCTTGTCTCTTCCATTAACTTATATTTTCATGATCAAAATACATAATCATATCTCAATTCACACCATTCTTAGTTAATTTGCCCTCACATCATCTTCTAATCCTTTTACTTTAATACATTTACTATCACATAATTTTATTAGTCATCACCAGTTCTTCCAATATAAAGCATAAACCTTCATCGAACCATTCATATATATTCTTTCCAGTCGGAATGATCTCAACAATAGTTTACTTAACTTATAAAATCCACATTTATTCTCATACACCATGTAATTTCCGTTGTTCCAACCCAACATTCTAACTTCCTTTATCTTATAAATTGATCACTGATGTACTCATTCTTAAACTATTCTTATTAATCCGTAGCTTTACTCAAACAAATGAATCCTCACATTCTTCACTATGTCACATTATTATGATCAAAATATACAACTGTATCCAATTCTACCTCATCTTTGGTTATCTTATCTTGACAATATCTCAAAATCTTATAATTCAAATACATTTTCCATCACATAATCTGGTTAGCCAACATTAACTATTTCCATCTAGAATACAAACCTTTATTATATCCACACTCTTGCTTATACACGGTACTATCTCTTTGTTTCAAATTCATCACTTTGGTTTCATTTATCTTGTAAACTAGTCATTGATTAACTTATTCTTGAACTCTTCTACAAATTCTAATCACATCATTAGATCTTTTAACTTTCTTATGGTGACACTTGTTCACCATATTCTATCTTATCCGCGTAATAACAAAACTACTTCATATCACTTTTCCGATTCGAAACTGTGAAGAACTTCTATCACTATTCGAATATGATTTTAACTTTTTAAAATCAACCTCTGATCTTACAAGGCACTTCCTGAGGTGTGCGCTCTTTATCCTACCATGCCAGGGCAGGTGAATTGCTACCACCATTAGGTTTATCGCCTATTAATTCACTTTGACCATTCTATTCTCATAACTATCTCATATTAATCTTATTCTATTGACAAGACAACATACTCCTTACACTATAATATCAGAAATTTTTCACTCTGTGTTGGCATGTACACATTTTAAAACTCTTTTACCTTCAGTTTCAGCTTAGAATCGGCTAAACCTTAGCTCTGATACCATTAAATGTAACACCCCTAACCCGTATTTTACTCGGATCCAGGTCTGAGGTGTCACATTGACTTTTCAAAACATTTTCTTTACAAATTGGTTAAAATTCAAATTCAAAATTCGAGAAAGTGAATGATTTTCATTAACTAAAACATTTGGTCTTACAAAACCTATCATAACATATTCAATTTCATCCTCTTAGTACATGCCAACTACAATTGATATAACAACATACATAAAATTTATAATTATTTTTCTGATCTGAACTTCGTATAGGAGATGCTGACCTGTTTTGCTCCTCTTAGCGTATCTTCTCGCTTTTCCGGAACCTACGTGTGAAACACTCACATAACTAACTCCTATTATGCACATTTCATGTAATCATGATAAACTATATAATGCATCCAAACGTAAACACACACACACACACACATATATACATATACATACCATTTGATTTTAGCGATTATTATTACTCCTGTTTAATATATATATTATAATTATTACATTTTTTATATCATACATATACATATTGTTTCACAATTAAACACATATATCATCATATAATTCTGGTAACATGTTTCGTAACACGAAGCATATAAATCGTATGTAATAAATTTATCATTATCTCTTTAATAGTCTTATTTGCGTTCTTTATCTTTTAGTCATATGTTCTTATATATATTCTTCTTAATTAAGCTATATACACATCATCATATCACATATATCACTTCACCAAACAAACATATAACATCACATAGAATTTTCGAATATTATGTCTTTAATGGTCCATGTACACATGTGAGAACTATAAATATGTGAGTCTATAGAGGTTGTGCACTAATGTTGTCACCGCAACTCATATAAATGCACTGAAGTACCACGTAGAAATGCACCGAAGTGCCATATAAGATTGTCCCTAAGGACCACATAGAAATTCCTTAAGAGTCATATACATATGCCAAGGATCAAGTATGTGTCTCAAAAGACCTCACACATGTTCCAAAGAATACATATATATCCCGAAGGACCGCGTAGACCTTCGACTCTTGGCATGCCAACTATACCTCTAGCCCTCATGACACATAACATAGGCATTAATATTTATGTTATCACACATTCACATATTCATATCACATATACACATAATCTTATAGTTCTTTCACATAGCTCATTGTCACATTTTCATAAAATTACACATACTCACGTAGTTCATTTTCATATCATTCACATGTACATATACTCATATAGTTAATATCATTTCTCCTGTAATCACATAGATCACATCTCATAACAGACATCATGTACATATAATAACTTATTTATATCATATAAATTATGGTTTGTACTTTTATACTCACATGTATCAATATCATAGAACTTGGTTCACTTTTTCATGTTATCATACCAACATATAATCTTATATAAATCCTATAGGTAAAGCTATTTATCTTTATCTCATTTTCTTTTGTAACATCTTGCATGGTTTATTATACTAACTTGTACAATAACATATAACCCTTATCATTTATCTCACATTATTTAAATACAAGTTTATTATATCCATTTAATTTAGTTTTACACAACTCCCATAACCTTCTCATAGGGTTTTATAGTTCTTCGTTTTATACCTCCTCTATCATCGTTTCCTTTTAAGTATATCACTCATTTCTATAGTGCTTATCCTATAAGTTAGTATCATCGTTATGTTCATGTCCCCTAATTTATATATCATTTTCATAGAGTCTCTTAATTTATTATCTTCTGATTTATATTTTGTTCTCTTAGATATTCTCATAGTCACATATCTTCATTACTTATCACTTATATGCAGTTTACATTCCATTCTTATGTATCACAATAAACCTTGGCTTGATTATTCTATCAGTAACATATATCTACATGGCTTGTTTCTTACAAGCATATCTTTGCATATCTTATTTTACGATCTTCTATTATCACATAATAATATTTTACATAAATCATGTATCATGTATAAAGCATATCAACATATAACACATATAATCATATCAAACTATGCTCATGTTCATGACTTCATGCATATTACTCTAGGAAATAGACTTATCGAAAGTCAAATTTCCAGTAAACATTACATATCGCTAATATGCACTCACCTTGCCTCACTAGTCAATATCGATCTCTTATCTTTCCCCTGATCGAACTTACTTGTCAATGGTTCCAAAACTCGTTTAGGCTCTGTATCTACGTAATTATACAATTTAAGGTAATTATTAGATACCTACACCTTATAATTCGATACTAACAACTTAAACGAACTTAATAAACCAATATTTATTTTTTTTCCTTTAGGGAGGTATCGGCACCCTCATGACATTCTGTGATTTTTCGTTCAAGGGGGGTATCGGTACACATTAATAGGGTACCGATACCCTCTGCTCAAAACATACTTTTTCACCAAAAAAATCATCAACTCTTCTCTAAATATCCTCATACAAAGCTCCTTTCATACCACCAAATTTAACTACAACCATTTTAACTAACTTCTATCACCCCATACCTTATTATTTACCATATATCATTCAAATTCTTAAAACTAAGAATCATACCAATTTTTTCATGTTATTTAAACTTAATTCTAACACTTATAACTTCTTACTCTTCCATATGACAAGTCAAATTCAACTTTTAAATCCATTTATATATCCTTATTCACAATTTCACTTCACTTCCTAACTTAAATCAACCATAACTTATTACTCTTTAAGTTTTCATGCTTCTTTTTTATTTCATATTCTTTCCTAATGCTTCCTTAATCAAAACCATACTGGAATCTTAAGTATTAACCAAAATAAAACCAACTCACCTTTGTTTAAGAGCTTCACGGTGGAGAAAAAGAGAACGAAGAAGAAGAGAAGAAAACTCTGGATGTTTTCTCACATTTCCCACGTTTTATATTACTCAAAAAGGGAAGATACAAATCTTTCCTATGAAAAGACCATTTTACCCCTTTAGTTTATCCATCTTTACTATTTAATCCAAAATCCTTTACTTAAGTCCCTGAACTTTTAGCTTATTTCAAAATTGAGCACTAAGTTTCTAAAATTTACATTTTAGTCTCTGACCCGACTTTTGGGATGTTATAACATGAATATGCAATATATGTTACATGTTATATGATATGAGATAGATGGTTACACATACATGTGGTATGTGACAGAAGAAAAGAAATATGTGATCATAAGAGTAATGATATGAATCATAATGATAGTTGCCATGTTATGTGATATGAGAGCTAGGGGTATAGTTGGCATGCCAAGAGTTGAGGGTTACCTATGTCTTTCGGGACATATGGACATGATTACCTATATCTTTCGGGACATATGGACAGTTACCTATGTTCTTAGGAACATATGGATAGGTCATTCAGGACATCGATTGAGCTGTGGTGACAACATAATAGTACACAACCTTAATGTACTCACATACCTTAAGTTCTCAGTAATGTACATGAGCTTATAACATGTATTAAAAGTATTGTTATTGTCATATGTTATCATGTTATTACTCTTTACATTGAAGTACATGTGACATGATTGAATGATTTGATTATATGTTCATATTTATAGGAATGCATTATTATTATATTTTATGCCTCGCTAAGTCTATAACTTAGCGTGTAAGTAATTTACACGTAGGCACTGAGAAACAGGAGGATCAAAGCTAAGTTAAAAGGAACAACATATATCCGCTCAAAGATCACATCAGAAGTAAATTACATAGTATATATTATTATGTGATAAATAGGTTGGCATGTAAACAAAGTCGGTAAATTAAGTATTTATGCTCTGATCGAGTTTTGTAATGTTTTAAATGTATTTATGTAAATGATAAATGTATAGCGATGAAAGGTTAAATTTTATAAGTTGAGCTGAAGTTACTATTGCAGTGCATCGATACACAATTTATATTCGATGTTTTTGTGCATCGGTACACTGTAGCACTGTTCATAAAAACGTTTTTTCCCTTAAATTTGTTATAATGAAACATAATTCAACTGTATATTATCATATTTTCTTAATATAAGTCAAAATGTTTTTTTTATTTTGTAATGATATTGTTTTAAAAAATCAATGTGACATCTCGAAATCGTATCCGGGTCGGATACGGGTTGGGGTGTTACAGCTAGTTTCTGTGTGTTTAAAAAAAATGTGTTTATTATGAGTTTAGTTTATGATTTTGGTTATAAACCTTTAATGTAATTTGGATATTTTACATTTTTAATAAAATTTTCTTATTTTATAAAAAAAATTAAATCAACCAATTATTTAATGATTTTTTAAAAATTAATTAATTTTATTATTTTAGTTTTAATTTGAAATTTTACTTATATATATATTGACTTTGTTCGCTCCGTAAGTTTTTTCTAAGTTTTCTTTCTTGAAACGTTCACTCCCTTTTCTATTTTTGCTTAGTCGATAGCGATATTAATCTTAATGATGATTGTCGATGGTCGATATATATTGTTTTTATTTATTTGTTTATATTACATCTTTACTCTTTTACTTTTAGTTTTTATACAATTCCACCTTTGTGGCATGTTTTATCTATCTTTATGATAAGTTTTTTTTTTTCTCTTAACGCATTATCGATCGTTTTACCGTTCTTTTCGTTTTAATATTTTTCTTAGGGTTAGATTTAACTACGCATCAACTGATCAAGATGACTATTATTTGTTATTTTAGTATCTTTCATCGAATTATATCAAGATACGTGATTACGTTTTTATATAGTTTCTCACATCGCTTGACTCTAATATATTGTTTGTCGATGATTTTTAAGTAGTTTTCATCCTCTTTTATAGTTTGTTCGATGATGCATCCAAATCTATTTGTATATATATTTATTCAAGTATTTTGGTTGGATTTTTACTTTTTTCCTATATAATTCCTATATGATTTCAAGTGACTAATTTCTTGTATTAATTGTTATACTAGAATATACAAGTTATTCATTTAATTTATAATTTTTCTTATAAACATTTATTGTAATTTTGATTTTTTTTCCCAATAAAACTAGCTGATTATGTATTAAAAACTTATTTAAAAATTAAATTTTATATAGAGAATTAGAGATTTGCCAGTGAATCAAATCTAAGAGTGGGGACCACCAAAGACCTTTCCTCCTTTCTTTTATTAATTTAAAATGCGTTAGACTCTTGCTAGGTTTTTTCAAAACTTTCAGACACTGTCTCCGACATAATCCCCGAGATCGCCTCCATATCGTGCTTTCCGATGAAGATTGATCATCTCGAATATATCGTATCGTATCGTATCATCTCGTTGTAAAATTCAGAAAATTACTTTTTCCAGTATGGGTAAATCTGTCTTCACAAGCGACGTGACATTTCTCCATTGAAATTTTACTTTTACCTCTACCGCCTTGTGTACGTTGAAGTGCCTGACTTTAAGTATAGACGAACAAAAATAAATGAAAAAGCGTGTGGTGCACTGTAAAAAGTAAAGTTGTATTCAGTGAGGAAGTACATAGCTCGGAAGTGCGATCTGATTTACCTGAGGGTAAGTTCTCTGTTTTTGCTTTGATCAACGTCCATGTGGGTCCCGCTTTCAACTTGTGTTGCTATTCAGTCACGAGTCAGTCACGTAATGATTCGTCAACTCTACCAACGTCTTGATGTTACTGCTAATTTTTCTTTTGTTTTTTTTTCTAATTAACTGAAATATTATTTTATTAATATTTTAAAATATATTTTGTTTAATATTTTTTTAGGGTAAACAAAATATTCAATTACTTAATTATTGGCATAGTTTTGTTTCGATCATCTAATTCTTTTTTTTAAATCATATTTAATACTACGTTTTAATTTTATTTTAATTATATGTCGTTAAAAATTTATTAAACTACTGACATGATTTTTATATATTTTGCAATGATAAAATAACATTATCTTTTAGTAATGTGTCAATATCACCATTGTTTTTTTTACAATGAGTGACCTAAATGAAATTAAAATGTAATTTTATGTCTGATTTTAGAAAAATTGTTGGCGACCAAAACTAAACCATATTTATATTGTAGTGACTAAATATATAATTTACCATTTTAGGGTAAAGTACACAAATTATCCTATGACTATAAGATACTGCTTTATTTAGTCATTCAACTATTAAAAGTTATAAAATAGTCATCCGACTATTCATTATGTTATAAACACATATTTTTTCGTTAAAAATTTAACGACCATCTAAGCTGGACTTTAACATGTTTACTAAGATATGATAGTCGTTTGAAATTATGAGATCATATTTTATCATATATTAGTTAACAAGTTAACATTCATGTTAGATTACTGTCAATTTTTTAATTAAAAAGTACGAGTTTATAGCATAATGAATAGTCGAGTGATAATTTTATAACTTTTAATTATCGAGAAGCTTAACAAAGCAATGCTCTATAGTCGTATAATCATTTTATAACTTTTAATAATCAAAATACTTAATAAAGTAATACCTTATAGTCAAGAAACCTGAGTTTATTTTACCCTAATTTTTATATATATTTTTAACTTGTGTTGACTTTTATAATCATGAAATGTATAATAAATATTCTTACTTTATAGTCAGCCAGAATCTGAAAATTGGGAAATTTGGTCCCACCAATTTCAATTCCCTCGTTTACTTGGTAATTAATCTTATTTATTTTCTTAAAGAATAACTGATTAGCAAATTAAATATGGGTGTGTAGGGTCATCCCATCTCTTCCCGACCATTGCGTCTTCATCAGCTCCTGGACATTCGTCGCTAAATTCAATTTGTAATTATTTATATTTTATTAACTTTATACATATAAAACACAATAATTAGTTAATTTTATATGTAATTTTAATTAAATGATATAATTTTAATAAAGACAATAAATGTTGACGTGAGATAACTGTTTCGTACAATCTATCTTTTTATAATGAAATAATTTATCTTTTATGATATGTATGTTTTTTACGTTCAGTTTTTTTTTTTATTTATCTCGATAAGGTTTAATATTGAGTAAGACGATCATATTATTTGAATAATATCTGATTATATTATTTGTTTTTACTATTTTTATATATTGTCGATTTTGTGGTCCTATCATATATTATTAGTGTATATAGCTATTTTAATTAAATTGATAAATGATTTACTATGGGTAATTTTAAATGAAAGATTTATATAATTAAATAATTAATTACTAGTTGATTTAAGCGTTAGGTTATTTTAATAATATTTAAATTTGGATATTGATGTTGTAATGCCATAAGTTTGATTACGTAAGTCAATCTTATAGTAAGATGGTGTATTATTTGATGTGAATTAATCATTGAAAAATTAAATATCGATAATTATATAAAATAATAAAATAACTATCAAACATTAAATTTTTTCTTGATAAAATATACCATATGTTTTTTTATAATAAATAAAGAATTTTAGCTAACTCAAAATTTCGTAAATTTTAGTATCAGTTTTGGTTAGACAAAAATATTATTTTAAAAGTATAATATAATCTTAAAAATATGTTATTTTCTAAAATTATTTGTAATTGTATCTTTAAAAACACGTTTGATGTGATATATTTATTTTACGTAACGTTGAAAGGATTGAAAAGGTATACCAGATGATAAAATTGAAAAAAGAGAAAAAAAAATAAAAAAAATTATGTGAATTTTATTAAAAATAAAAAATTAAAAATAGTAATATATATAAAAGATACACGTGTTAACACAAATACAAGTACGAGTTGGGCGAAGACACGTGTATAAATATTGTATGTTTATTATATTAAGCAATTAAAAAATTAATAGATAATCGTCTTACTCATGCTTGTGTTAACATATGTCTTTGATACATATCACACATATTTTTTTAAACAAATTTATTTATTTGTTTTCTTCATTTTGATCATTGAAAACTCGTGTATTGTCTAGAATCCATACAAGCCGCACTTTATTAGTCGTGTCTTTCCAATACTTTTCGCATAAGCAAAAAACACATTCAACCAGTCTCTTTTTTTTTTTTGTGAAATTTGGGTGCCACGTGTATAAAATCCGTTCAATCATATACGTCTTCCTATAATTTCGGTAAAAGGGCATAATTTCAATAAATAATTAAAATAAGTACCACTTTAATATTTACTCTTAAAAGTAATTTGAATAAATTAACTTAATCCTATCTGTTTAATTATTACAATACATCTTTAAATTCTGTTCAAAGCCAGACAGTAAAATCTTAGAGGCGCATCACCACAATCACCCAAAGGAAAACAATATCTTCAAGACTCGAGTACTTTTCTTTATTTGTGTTTTCTTTTTATCCAAAGCAACGACGGTGTGAACGTTGGAATAATATTAGAAATTTTGGCATCTTCTTTTTCAAAAATAAGTATGATTTAGGGCATTGGTTTCTTTTGAAATTCTACATAAAAAGTAGCATCTTTTTTCTTCCCTTTCGCGGAACAAGTAATCGAAACACCTTTCCCTTCTTTTCAAACCAATCCATGATACCATCTCCAGTTAGTGTTGAACAGAACAATATTCATGTGCATCAAAGATGCCTTGGAATATATGTATGCCATTACAATAGCTTTCGAACAATCTTCATGTATGACACGTTAAGCTTAATGCATAATATATTTAAAACATATGAATCAATTTTTGAATATGCGTGCACGTGTTTCATAAATAGTTTGAATATGTTATATAAAAAATAGATTGTATTATTAAAATTTAATAGAATTATTTATTTCTGTAGACACCCATTTTCTTAAAAGATATAACTAGCAAGAATTCCTCTCCTATGAGGACTCTTCCACCACCATATCTTTTAAAGCAACAACCATACCAACAAACGTGCAACAACCGAGCAAGGAGTCTAGTCGCATTAGGATTCTATTGTTAATATGATTCTAAAAATAGTTAGTTTTTTTACTATAAATACATGTAATCCTCCCCATTTGTAACACATGATTTACATACAAAATACAGAGGAAAACACGAAAAATACAAAGACAAAGCTATTGTAAACGATTCAAAAAAGAAATAAAATGTAACATCCTTTTTACTTTTGATTCGGTCTCTTACATTTACGTTTTAATTATTATTATTTTATTTATTTAACTTTATTTATACGCACAATTCCCTTGTTACTCATTTTATTTAATTGTTTTTTTATTTGTCGTTTCTTTTTTTCATGTAATATTTTTTTTACATTTTATGCATTTTTTTTTACCTTAGTATATATTTTTATTTTTTAGATTTTATATATATATATATATATATATATATATATATATTATCAGTTTTATTAATTTATATATATATATTTACTATTTTTTTATTTATTATATATATATATATATTATTTTTACTTTTTTTTTTATTTTTTTATTTGTTTTATTTATATTTTTTTCTTCTTTTTCTTTATTTTTTTATATTTACTTTACTAACTATTTTATCTTTGCTTTCTTTATCTTATCTTTTATTTAATTTATTTTTTCTTCATTTTAATTTAATTATTTATTTCTTACATTTTTATCTAACATGGTTTTTTGACCTTCTTAAGACCACACCTTTAAAACTATATAAGGTAAGTAATTGTGATCGTATTTTTACCTATTAATTTTAAATTACAATTTTCTTAATTTAAGATAACCGGCAAATTAATTGGTACCGAAAGGGCGGTTCAAGGGTGCTAATCCTTCCTTGACCGTAACCGACTCCCGAACCCGACACATTTATAGTAAAAACGCAGATCAGGTAAGATGGTGTCCGACCCACCTAAATTTGTTTTAAAGTGGTCGGTGGCGACTCCCAACCCAATTATTTCAAGTCGAAGCCCAATTCGGGGCCCAACCGAAAGACGGTTACGACAGCTTGGCGACTCCGCTGGAGGCAGGTAAGCGAGTCAGGCTAAGTTAATTTTCAGTTGTCTTTTTAACTAAAAGGGTAAGTTTGAATTTTAAGGTAACTTTTCGATCTTTATTACTTACTTTTGATTACGTTTTTCAAATAAATAGTTGTACTGACGTTTTTTAATGATTTCATATTTTTCAAAAGTGTTCATCTCAGGCTCTATACCCGAGCTCCGAACCCTTTTAAGTGGGGGTGAAAGCGACGCCTTCGTGGGAATTTATTCTCCGTATGGGCCTAGCAAGTAACCTTCGGGATTCATATACCTTATGTCTTCATGTGAATCTATTCTCCGTATGGACATAAGGGAATGTATCATCTCGAGTTTAACTTAGTCCACACAAGCCTATGATGGGTTTAGGACTAAGGGTCTGGCAAGCCCAAGGGGGCACCAGCAAGGACAACACGGGTACCTTTCTATTGAACCAAAATCGGGAGACCATGGAGAATTAGAGTCCACCCCAAAACCTCATTGCAAACCCTAGGATACTTTGTTTCATGCTTTATTTTCTGTTCAAAACATGCGAACTAGACAAATATGCAGTTAGGATTTGTTTGAAATTAACATGCGGGAAAGAGATCATGTCCGGGTAGGAATTAAAGCATGTGGGGTAGATATCATGTGGGGTAAGATTTTTCATTTTTATTATTGTTTTGATTTACCTCACTAACTCTTTTTATTTTTTGTTCTCTTTTATTTTGTTCTCATCATTCGCATCATTTAAAAGAGGTGTTGATCCACTAAAAAAGTGTTTGTTAAACATGAATAATCTGCATTAATGGACAAAGGGTTGTAATAAGAGAGATGAAGAACGCAAGGGCCTGACTATGGTCAGAAAAGACTCAGAAAGAAAAGGAGGACAATCTGCAAGGCAACTATGTGTCACATTCGATCAAGAAGACGTAGTGCCCACAATCAAGTACATCAAAAGTTAAATTTTCAATGGGTTGACAAAGGTGGCAGGGACAATATGAGAAAAATGTTACTAACCTCGAGAGTCCATTCAAAGACCACAAGAACAAGATGACAAGTCACTGTTGACAAATTCAAGAAACAAGCAAATGAACTTCGGATAATCTATTTGATGGAGGATTTCAATAAAGTTTCCGATTCAGCAAAGGATGAAAGCCAGAGATGCATTCATTCGATACTTTTGGGAACCAGTACAAAAAAAACAACTCAACATTTTCACGGTTCATCCAGAGAGGTCGGAGCGGTTCGACAGGTTATTCAACTGGTGAAAGACGATGGCAAATGACTAGTCAACCTGTTCTGGGTCTAGAGGATTTAGTCCGGATGTCCCTTTAAATATGTTTATTGTCTCTTAAAATATAAAACACTTTTGTCCCAATAAAGATTATTTATAATAACAAACATTTTTTTGGATCAATGCCTCGAATATTTCATGCATTTTGCATTTTGCATATACATTTCATTTTTAAGCATTTTCATAAACATGAAATTTCTTCATGGATGATTCGATGAAGTGGTTTTAACCATATGACACCACATGGAAGCAAGATTGTAACATTAAAAGAAAAAAACTGAAATCACAACGAATGAGCTCGATCAGTTGGTTATACGACTAAGCCTGCCAGGATGATCTGAGAAGAGAGTCCACATATCCTAAGGGTTACGATGTTGAAGTTGTTTGCAGTTGAAGCTGTTTGCAGTTGCCACATAGGATGCTCCATATATTCCTCTGAGAACTATAAGGCGCTGAAGCACGAGATCCAAAACCTGATGGATTCAGGGGCATGGACAGCCGAAGAATGGGACATTGCATATATCATTTGCACTTACAGGATTGTTTTGTTTGAACACGTCTTTGATCTTTCATGTTTGCTTAATCTTTTAAACAATTGAATTTATGCTATTTTCTAAAGTGGAGCAATTGAACAAATTTTAATCTTTAGTTCTTTGAATATTAAATGAATTAAGGATTCTTTTAATTCTTCAAGAATTATAGATTTTTGACATATGGCAATATTAGACCTTTCTTATCATGTTTCAAATCCCAAAATAAAATACCTTGATTATTTAGCCAAAATATCTCATGGTCATTACCAAAAAGACCAAATTTTGACATTACCTCCCTTTTAAACTTTTGAACATTGCCTTTATCTTTTGATACACCCATACCTTTCTTTGAGTCAAATAAAGTCACACCATTGTCTTTTTAGACTCAAAATTGACATTTTTATGCAATTAAAACCCAAGGCATTGAGTTGTTCATTTGAACATGAGCCTTCTTCTAAGATACAACTTGGGGCATATCGTAGGGAGCATGAACATTGAGACATGTTGGGGGCAAGAAGCAGAAAGAAGAATTCACTCAAAATAATTCTATCATGCATTAATTACACTGTTTTCATGTGAATAAAATTAATCCTGAAAATCTATCCCCCTGGGATACCTCTTCTGTGAAAGCTTCCATGTATGAAATGATGAACGGCTTTCTTTCTTTACCCCTTCACAACAGGAGAAAATATATATCCCTTGTGTCCCCTTTTGAGCCTATAGTATTTTTCTTCTGATTCAACCCTAGCCAAGGATCACCCTCCACACTGGGGGGCAAGGTGGATAAAATCTGCTCGCATGATTGAAGACATTGATTCAGATGAGATACCGAAAGGTGAACCAAATGCCAAGTGCAAAGATTCAATCAAGAACAAAAAGAGAAAATCAAAGAGAAAAAGCAAAGAGAAAATAAAAAAAACAAAGGAAAATTGAAGAAAGAAGACAAGATTCATATGCAAAGATTCTCTCGATTCAAATGACGCATCGAGATTCAAACTATGAGATTGATCAAGCACAATCATTTCTGAATTACTGAATCACTCCACTCGAAGATCATGGAGCATCAAGAGAGAGACACATACGAGAAGATTCAAATTGAGCAAGATATGATCGAAGACATCAGAATAAATTGATCCTTGGTTCAATCACCCTTAAACACTTGTTTGGGCCTTTTATCCCTTTCTTTCATAACCATTAACCATTACATACGTTATGTGCCTTAAAAGTCCATTCTAATCATACATGGATTTCTAAACAGAAGAGACTATCTTCAGATTTCATCCCACCCATCAGGATTAATCTTTATTTGCAAAAAATAATGTAATTAATGCATGATAGAGAAAAATAACAAAATGAGGTTCAAGACATAAATTACGAATGACATTTTGAAACCAAATGAGGATTCGAGTTGAAAACCTGAAAAGACGGCTCGAATACAAAAATTGGGCAGCTGAGGCGATAGCACAAATTCCTTGATAAGACATCGCACAATCCGAGCGTGACTATGAAAGCTGGGAATCGGAGAACACTTCCAATAGAGGAGCATGCAATATACTCCATCAAACCTTTGTGCATCAAATAAACAAAAATGCCAAACCTTTGACCAAACACAATAACCTGAGACTTTTTATCATTTCCTTACTTAACCATTTCCCAAAAATAGATTTGATCTTGGCACGTGTCATATAATTATAATTTGTTGAAGGATTAACAATGTAATTAATTCTTTGATATCCAATGAACTCTAGTTTTATGATTTGTCTCAATTGTAAAACCGTGAAAGGGATAATATTTTTAAATTTTTGATTAAACATTTTTCGAAACTCTTTTTTGATATTTTCAGAACTTTGAAAATAAAAGAGAAAGAAAAACATTTTTTTCAAAACAAGACAATCTCTCTAGAGTGGAACTTCGTAAATGACATGTGGCTCTCAAACACAAAGCTCATGCTTAAAATCAATGCTGAAGCAAGAAACGAGGAACAATGAGGGCATCTTTGAATATTCAACATCAAATGTTGGGGTATTTTTTAGATTTAACATCAAATGTTGAGGCATTTTTTGAGATTCAACATCGAATATTGGGGCATCTTTGGGAATTCAATATCCTGATGTGAATTATCAGATCTTCCGAATGTCTTTCCTCCACGTGCAGGAAATAGCAGACAAAAAAATGAGATTATATCCGATAATATGCATTTTAGAGCATCATTTTTTTCACATGCATAATTTTTGCAACTTTAGAGTCAAGTTTCAACTTCAAGATGAAAGATACTCAATTCAAAGCACATTCAGAAATTGATGGTGGTTGCTTAACTTCACAGCGAAGGGGCAACTGTCTGTCGACAAATAACTTTCCAATTTCATTCAGAGTCAATTTCAACTTTACAACGAAGGATATTGGACTTGAAGCGACATAATTTGCTCGAGAGTAGATTTCAACTTCACGACGAAGGATATCTAGCTCGAGCCAAACTTCACAATAAATGGGTCATCCACGGTTTCAACTTCATGACGAAGGGAATCGTGTCCACCCGTAACATACAATACTCCACGGTTTCAACTTCACGACGAAGGATATCCAAGTCAATGCTCAACTTCACGACGAAGGGCCATCTGCGATGTCAACTCCACGACGGAGGATATTGTACCCACACATCCACGATTTCAACTCCACGACGGAGGATATCGTGTCATTTGAGGATCAACTTCACGACGAACGGGTTTCCCAATTTCAGAGCCAATTTCAACTTCACAGCGAAGAATATTGGACTCGAGACAACACAAGTTCAAGTTCACAACGAAGGGACGACTGGTTGTCAACAAACAATTTCCCAGTTTCAAAACCAATTTCAACTTCACAGCAAAGGATATTAGACTCGAGACAACACAAGTTCAACATCACATCGAAGGGACGACTGGTTGTCAACAAACAATTTCCCAGTTCCAGAGCCAATTTTAACTTCACGTCGGAGGATATTGGTCTCAAAACAATACAACTTACTTGGATTTCAACTTCACGACAAAGGATATCCAATTCCAAGGCTCTACTTCACAACGAATGGGCCATCCACGGTTTCAACTTCACGACGAAGTGAATCGTGCTCACCATTGTCTCTCTTGAGACATGTTCCAAATTTTGTCTATCTCGAGACAATTTCCCTTGAAACAAAATCTTTGAATATCTTTTTCTTGAAACAAATTTCGTCTCCCTTAAGACATTTTCTTTTAGAACTAAGTTTTGTCCCTCTTGAGATAGTTTCTCTTGAAACATAAACATTGAAAACATTTCCCTTGAAATGAATTTTGTCTCTCTTGAGATAGTTTCCCTTGAGACAGTTTCTCTTGAAGCATATTTTGTCTCCCTTGAGACAATTTCTCTTGAAGCATAAATTTTGAAAACGTTTCCTTGAAACACAAAATATTTGAATCAATTCCCCTTGAAACAAGTTTTGAGACAGTTTCCCTTGAAACTTCAATCTTTGAATACAATTTCTCTTGAAACACAAAAAAAACCTTTGAAATTATTTCTCTTGAAACACAAAAAAAAATCTTTGAAGATGTTTCTCTTAAAACACCAAACCCTCAAGTTCGATTACATTCAGCTTTGAGGACACATCATTTACAACATAACTCAAGGCTAGAAGGGTTATCTGTCAACCAAAGACCTTCGAGTTCGACTACGCTCAGCACCAAGGCACATCATTTACATCATAGCTCAAGGAAAGAATGGCTATCTGTCAATAAAATTATCCAGTTTGATTCCATTCAGCTCGATGACACCTCAATCACACTACTGTCCGGCTACAATCGAGGTTTTCAAGCCGAGAAGAAGATATGGGTTAGCCGTGTCTTAGTAGCAAGAAGCCTTTTTCCGTCAGCATAGCTTAAGTCGAGAAAAGCTATCTGTCAACGAAGACTTTTCGAGTTCGGTTTCATTCAGCTTGAGGGCATATCAACCACATTGTGGAGTCAAGAGATTACTTTCCAGTCGAATTTTTAGCCAAGGTCTTTAAACCGAGAAGAATACCAAAGTGGACTACAACGAGAAGCCACATTCTGATTCAAATCATTTCAAGATGGACTCGACTTCGCGACGGAGGAGCCATCCGCAATTTAATTCGACAGAGAGTTATTCTTCAACTCCACTGAACGAAAATTTGTGTCTTTTTATCTTTGTCCTACTTTTCGTTCCACGAAAAAAGACAAAGAGGGGCAGCTGTAGACACCCATTTTCTTAAAAGATAGAACTAGCAAGAGTTCCTCTCCTATGAGGACTCTTCCACCACTATATCTTTTAAAGCAACAACCACACCAACAAACGTGCAACAACCGAGCAAGGAGTCTAGTCGCATTAGGATTCTATTGTTAATAGGATTCTAAAAATAGTTAGTTTTTTTATACTATAAATACATGTAATCCTCCCCAGTTGTAACATACGATTTACATACAAAGTACAGAGGAAAGCACGAAAAATACAAAGACAAAGCTGTTGTAAACGATTCGAAAAGGAAATAAAAGGTAGCATATTTTTTACTTTTGATTCGGTCTCTTACATTTACGTTTTAATTATTATTATTTTATTTATTTAACTTTATTTATACACACATTTCCCTTGTTACTCATTTTATTTAATTGTTTTGTTATTTTTTTTCTTTTTTTTTCATGTAATATTTTTTTACATTTTATGCATTTTCTTTTTTACCTTGGTATATATTTTTATTTTTTTAGATTATATATATATATATATATTATTTTTTTATTATTAGTTTTATTAATTTATATATATATATATATTCACTATTTTTTTATTTTTTATTTTATATATATATATATATAAATATATTATTTTTACTTTTTTTATTATTACTTTATTTGTTTGTTTTATTTATATATTTTTTCTTCTTTTTCTTTATTTTTTTTTATTTTTTTTATATTTACTTTACTAACTATTTTATCTTTGCTTTCTTTTTCTTATCTTTTATTTAATTTATTTTTTCTTCATTTTAATTTAATTATTTATTTCTTACATTTTTATCTAACATGATTTTTTGACCTTCTTAAGACCACACCTTTAAAACTATCTAAGGTAAGTAATTGTGATCGTATTTTTACCTTTTAATTTTAAATTACAATTTTCTTAATTTAAGATAACCTGTAAATTAATTGGTACCGAAAGGGCGGTTCAATGGTGCTAATCCTTCCTTGATAGTAACCGACTCCCGAACCCGACACATTTCTAGTAAAAACGCAGATCATGTAAGATGGTGTCCGGCCCACCTAAATTTGTTTTAAAGTGGTCGGTGGCGACTCCCAATCCAATTATTTCAAGTTGAAGCCCAATTCGGGGCCCAACCGAAAGACGGTTACGAAAATTTCATTTAAAAAAAAGTTATTTATTTTTTTACTTCTATTTTTAATAATCATATCTAAATTATCCATACAATAGGTGTATAATGTTTAATTTAATAAACTCATTTTATATATGTTATATGTCAAATCTAAGTTGGCATTTAATATTCAAGCCGATAGTTGGAACGATAAAAATACTTAATGAAAATATTGATATTTAAGGATTCAATTCAAGTATTTTAAAGTTTAAAGATTAATTAAGCATTTAAATCGTAGTTTGAAAAACGTTTGATGCAACTAACTTATTTATTCCTAACATAAAACACAAAGCTTTCAATTTATTTAATTACATTATATTTTATTATTATAATAGTAAATTTAGCTATCAATATTTATTTATTTTTTAATTTAATTTTTAGTTAAATTTCACCATCAATATTTCTTTATTTCTAGTCAAATTAGTGTGTTTTTAGCAGAACTAGTGATTGGGCCGTTAAATTTAACTCTTCTGGGTTTCTGTATTGAGGGTCTCCACAGGGCTCTCAACTACGAGTTTATGCCGAATGGACCGGTTGCAATATCTAAAGGGTTGGAATATTTGTATATGATTAGGGATGGATCGAGGGAGTGAGTAAAGATAACCGCCACTCTTAAAAATTTTAAATTAAAATATATTTTAGATATTTTTAATTGATATTTTGTTTTCGTCTCTTTAGATTCATGTAAGTTCGTATTCTTCTTAAATTTTAGAAATTCGCATTTTTTAGTATAAAATTATTGATTCATCCCTAAATTTGTGATTATAACTTGCGTACCCTTCTCATTAACACCTTCAACGGCACCGGGATCAAACTATTATCATGGTTGGAATATTTTATCTAGTTATATAAGAATTGACGTTTTAAAAATAAATTTGTTTTGATGTAATTCACAAAATAGACGTCGATTAAGATTATCATAATTCTTTAGAATTTTATACACTCAAAATCGAAAGTAACTGATGGCACAGGTCTTCTCGAAATAATGATAGAAAAACTTTGAGAAAGTTGGAATATACGAGAGAATTCCTTGAGAGAAATGTATAGAGAGGATTGTGAGTTGTGACTTTGATGATTTGAAACTTTTTTATTTAAGTCGGGAGAAGAGAACGAAAGCGACAAAAAAGAATTCAACTAAATTCAATTAATGAGTTATCTTTAATCATTATTCACCAGTTGATTTAACAATCACGACATAATTACGATAACTCTATGCTGGCTATCAAACTTCCCGGGCGCGTATAATCTTTTTACAGTTATTATATTCTTGTTCTTGACCTCGGTTTTTTTTATTGTGATAGGAGTAGAATTATTAGTGCAGAAATGAAAGCTCGCATTGTTGGTAATTGTTAAGAGCACGCATAGGAATGTTATATAAAAACAACGTAAAAATATATACTTGGACAATTCTCACAATTCCATACAGTGTTTTAGGATTAAAACGCAATATTTAAGTAGTATATAAATCTTGTAATGCGATCCATCATCAAATCTGAATTGTATTAAACTGATCGCATCTGCGCCTTACGTCCCCATCGTTATTTTCCTTCACCATGAAAAGGCTCAATTTAAGCATTGAACGACCAAACATGTCGAAAAACTCCGTCTGGTTCGCGGCGTACCTGTCGACGAATGGTTTTGTCCTAGGGTCAGTCACCATCGCCTGATCGGAAGACAACAATCCTAACCCTCTTTGTAGATTCTTGTAATACATGTTATCGAACTTTCCCGGCGTGTACACGTCGTTGAAAGCCGACATCGCCGGATCTTTCGTATAATTATGGCAGAGTTTCCTCAACCCTTGTGCGTACGTAGGGTTATAGGCCGGATCGACCTCGGATGTCTTGCTGAAGTGGAATATCCGGTTGGCGAACTCTTTACAATGGGAGAAACCTATGGTGTGTGCGCCGACGAGAGCGACCATTTCTTCGACGGAGAAACCTTTGGAAGCGAAGAGAGCGAGCAGATCGTTCATCGGAGTTAAAGCTTTCGGAAGGGATTTATCGACATTCACAGGACTAGATTCCCTGCTGTCTTTTCTCCCCAAGGGAACTTCATAGAACGGACCACCGACCATCACAACGAGGTCTCTAGCCGAAACGGCGAGAATGTCGGAGCAGGAGACAATGCCGGGACATTCGAGCTCGAGAGCGGTCTTGACACGAGTGATGAGATCGAAACCGTCCCCGGCAACCGACATGTTGCTGTCGGCATCGAGTTCGGATTTGTTGAACGCGGTGGAGGCAATGAGCAACGAGGCATCACAGCCGTTAACGAAACAGTCGTGGAAGAAAAGACGGAGGGTGGCGGCCGCCGTCGTGGGGTTACTGAGTTGCTTCCCAGATAAGACCGTTTGCAGTACGTCGTGAAACTTGGGGCATGTTTTGCTGTAGTAATCGGGAGTTAGTACAGATTCTGTCGATGGGAGGAGTGAAAGGAAAGAAAATAACGTGAAAACGAAGACGGTATTAGGAAAGGCCATATTTGCTTTGAGAAATATGAAATAATGGCAAGGAAATGAAGACGATGATCAACTTCTTTTAGAGATGATGATGATGGGGAAGAAGAGGAAATGAATTGAGGAAGAGAGAATTTGATGGAGAAATTTATGTGTTATGCTTCATGTTTTTGTGGAGATGGGAAAGATAAAGTATTATGTATATAATCAATGGTTTTTAGACTAACGTAAGACCGATGAATGGTCACCGGGGAACCTAGGACACCGAATTTGTCTCCCCAACGCCAATCCAAGCCAACAAATTAACAATTTGTGGTTAGCTCAATAAAATCGTATACCTTATTAGGACACCCATGAAATAAAAAATAATAATATTAGTTTATGGTATATATGTAGGATTCATTCATGTAACTTTTAATAATGCATTTTTAAGATTCGATCCATTTTTTTTCTATTAGGAGTATAGTATTTATTATCATTATTCTCAACATGTGTTAATAAAATGTTCATGAAAATTCAACCTGTATCAATTTTTTTTAATGTTACGCGTCGGTCTTTCTTAATATTTGATTTATTAATTACAATAGCTTATATTTAGAGTTAGATCTAGTCGTATTTCATTTTAAATTTTAGAAATAAATTAAGAATTTAGAGGGTGGTTTAGTAATTTAGAAAAACTAAACCATTAGAAAAATGAACAAGCCTTTTGCTTTCTCCTTTTGTGTCAATGTGCAGTGTGCTTAACCATTTCCAGATCCTATCAGAAACAAAAATTGAACAGCAGAAACATGCTAGCCCAGGTGGTGAAAGGACGACAACATGGATGCTTCTTCGTTATCAAATGATTGAGAGTACTTAGAACAAATATTACTTTGTAATCACCGTTAACATAATTTAAAAAATGTTAAAAAAGGTCTTCAGGATGGGCTTATCGACCCTAATCAATATGCCTTATATATATTACGTATAACAATAGTTCAATCAACCAATTGAAGAGTTATCTTCACAAAACTTAAAACTGTAACCATAGCTTCTTGCATATAGATAAACGAATCAAGTTTATACTAAGTTTCTAAATCACATAACACGTTTTTTTATTAGTATGGGGTGATAATATATATTCGAAATACTCTTAACCATATGATAAAAAACATTTAAACACTCCTATAAACGTTGTGCTCGAACTTAGAATCTCTAAGAATAACAACCATCACTTTAATCACTAAAGAGTAAAGTCCTTTGATTGGTGCTCACACAACGCTTTTCCAGTGTGAACATCAGCACAAGAAATGTCTATTAATCCATTTCTTTATGGGTTAATTTTAGTGTCGCAAGAAATGTCTTTGATAGTGAACGAGTCAAACTTGATGATTCACTGAGTCAAGCCAGAGTAACCTTACCTAAGAGGAGCTTTTAGCTCAGCACAAGAGGTTCATAAGGCATATAAAAATTTGATTTTCTTTACTCCTCAACATCTTCTGTTTTCTGACCTGTAAGATTCATTCTGTTGAATTTCTTGACTCCTGCTCTAATCTCTCTCATTTCATTGCATTTCACCTTTACTTATGTGAATAGGGTACTGAGTCAGGTGTTGACTCGTATTTTGGTCTTTGCACACAAAAGCTTAGGCATTGGGTTGACTTAGGTACCTTGATGATTTTTATATTGTAATTAGAATATATTGTCATGGGAGAAAAAAGAAAAGAAGTAGAAGAAGATGGTTATGTGCAACTTCTTCTCTTTCATTTTATTGGAACTTCAACATACTTCCTTAATTAGCATGCTTCAAAATCCTTGGAAACGGAATCTTTCAACAAACCCTAGAAAAAAATAGGCTTTCAATCCATTTACCTTGTAATCCATGTTGGCGTCCTGCCATTCTTGCACCATTTGTGATACTTGTAATATTGTATAGCATGTAGCACTTAACTGCATTTTTGACAGAATACAACACAATTTATCCCAAAAAAGAAAAAACGAGCCAACGTAGATTATGGCAACTGCAAGTCTCCGATGGATCAACTACGCTTGGTGTGCTATCCGACAGGTAACGTGATCACTGAGTAAGTCTAAACTAGGCGTAGGGGCCTTTGCCTCTATAATGTGGGAAAAAAGAATTGCAGTAGCTCACCATGCTTCCACGATAAAGTTTTTTTTTTAATTAATCCGCGATAAAGTTGGATGTGAAGGAGTCAACTGCTTATGATGTATGTCTATGGCTTAAAGCAGGAAGGAGTTGAATCAAATCATTTAGTCCCTACATTTTGGATAGTTCTTCTTGGCCTTTGTGAGGGTCTCCGACTAAGTTCGCATCATTATTTGTGGAGGAAAACTTAATGTCATTCTGATATTTGTGCGGGTCAACAGCTTATGATGTATGTATAGAGATACATTGCTAATAAGATACATCGAAATATACTTTTACATAAATTCTCATAATTAAGAAAATATTAAAACTTTTAAAGACTTTTCCATGATTAATCCTTCATAAAAGTGTAGTTTTAATTATAATACAATTATATTTTGATGCAAATCTAAGCTTGAGATCGGAGTATCTATGCATAAATTCCAAATGTTTGAAGCATTGCTTAATCTATGTAAGAAATGCCTTCATATGAGTATGAAAGACGGAATTATTGTCTGTAATTTGATCGAAAAATCTCCAACAAAAAATCTTATAGTTGACATGGAAAGACGAACAAGAAGATTTGGCATGAATGTTGATAATAAGACATTTTCGAACAAAATGGCTAGAAAGCAGTTAAAGTAGGCTTCTGTGAGAAACCTGCACTTCCCGAATTATTTTCAGTCTTTGTGCGTACGTTTCAATCTGTTTTTACAGCCATTGCTATTGTTTCGAAGCAGGGAGTGAATCAATAAGGAAATATTTGAAGTGCTTGTATAGCTCTTTAGACTTCTCTATATTGATCGCATGCCCTGCATTCTTTACCATCATTAGTTCGGCAATGGAATTTGACGATTAATGATTTTTAGTTTAGTTTTAAAGCAAAATTAAAATTTTATATCAATCACAACTTTTAATAAAAATAAATAAATAAATAATTTAAGTATGATTGTATTAGAATAAAATTTAATTTTTATAATAAATTAATTGGAGAGAAATCTTTAAAATTTTAAATATTTATTCAATAAGAATAATTTATTTAATAGTGCATTTTGGTGTGCTTTATTCATTC
This sequence comes from Hibiscus syriacus, assembly GCF_006381635.1. Lineage (NCBI taxonomy): Eukaryota > Viridiplantae > Streptophyta > Magnoliopsida > Malvales > Malvaceae > Hibiscus > Hibiscus syriacus. The sequence goes on from NW_024062795.1 coordinate 6,013,076, forward strand.
TAAACTTATATATATTGCAAAATGAGGTATACACGCACATTAATATCATCCTTAATTGACACATAAGTATAAAAATATATTAAATATATTTTAAAAATATATACTTCTGCACAATCGAGTATTAATTAATTGATAAGAATCATAAATTTTTTTAAAACACGTAGAATTAATTTATTTAAATATTTATTTTCTTTTTAATTTAGGAATTAGATGATAGATTCATGATATCATGAATAAAAACATAAAGTGAGATTCATCTCTATAATAAATTTTTATAATGCTCAATTCAAATTGATTGATCTAATACGATTATTAAAAATTTCTAAATATACAATTTTTTTTATTAAATTTAATATAATGCATAAATAATGAAGTCTAAGAAAAATCCAACCAATAGAATATTTTTATTACCTTCCAAAAATGAAATCCCCGTTTTGCCCAGCAAACTCTTCCCCGCCAACCAACCAAACCCCGAGAAAAAAAGAAATAGACAAAATAAATAAATAAACAAATAAAACCTCATATATTTATATCTCAAAGTAACTAATGGAATCGAACTACCAAAAACTGCGATCTAAAACCCATTTTCTCTTCCTTTCCTCTCCTCCTTCCTATTCCACGATAACCACTACGCACAAGCACTCGCGCACCCGATTGTTTAACAACACCGTCGTCGCTTAGTACAAAATCAACGGCGTTTATGGAGAGAGAATGAGGCATGATCAACGGCCACGGTTGCCGCCATCCATAGTATAGTCATCAATACCACTTTCGATATGTCGGTGTCCTGTTCCGATCGTTTCACCGACTTACTATGCGGTGAGGATTCAGACGAGGTATTCTCCGTCGATTCGTCGGAGCTCGAATCTCCGGCGTCTTGCATAGAGGAATCCTCCATTGCCTGCTTTATCGAACACGAACGGAACTTCGTTCCCGGATGCGATTACTTGGCTCGGTTTCAGTCTCAGTCTCTCGACGCATCGGCCCGGGAAGAAGCAGTTGCATGGATTCTGAAGGTGAACTGACTAAAACTGTACCTCAGTACTGTCACCACTCACCATATCTGTTCATTCAACATTACGAAAAGAAATACACCTAGCGCAATTTAGCAAAATTTTCACGGTTTCGCTAAAAAGCGCTTTATAGGTTAGGCTTTCAAAACCGAAGTAAAGAGATCTAATAACAGCCGTTCGATGGACGGAGATGAATCATTGATTGGCGGCTCCAACTTTGCAACTTTTCCCATTTCAACTTTTTTTCATCAATGAAAATGGTCTTTTTGTTTGTTTCCAGGTACAAGCATTCTATAATTTCGGGCCTTTGACGGCGTATCTTTCCGTTAACTACCTAGATCGATTTTGGTATTCTCGACGCTTGCCGGTGAGCCTTTTTTTCCGTCACTGATTAATAAAACTTAAATTAAGAATTATTATCTGGATAATGATAATTTGAGTGATTAAAATTTTGACTCTTCGGTGCAGTTATGTTTCACTTTTCAACGTCGATAAAACACTTGAAAAAGACTTGAGTATCAATAAGTGATTAAGAAGAGGTAGACTTTTTTGTTTGTTTGTTTATTGAATCTAACAGGGGCTTGCCTTTGCATTTACTACAGGAGACTTTTACTGAAGCGTAATTATTGACCTTTTTTAAAGACTTTTGTAGTGCTATTTTTCTTTGTGATTGCATGTGTATGTATACATACTTTCATTAATGTTATACTGGTAATATAATAATATTATTCTTGTTTCTTTGATCGGTAGTTGGTCTATGCATTGTCAAATGAACTCAGTAAATGTGCATATAATTCACCCTAGATGTTCATTATTGTTTTATTATTAATGGGATGATGAATTGTGCTGATTAACAACGAGATGCCTTTTTGTTTTATTTATTTTTAATTTTCAGCAAACTAGTGTGTGGCCATGTCAACTTTTAGCTGTTGCTTGCTTGTCTTTAGCGGCCAAGATGGAGGAACCTCTTGTTCCATCTCTTTTAGATCTTCAGGTATATTTCTTTTTGTTAAAACTTTTTCAGGGTTACTTTTTTTTGTTGTGTTTTATAAATTCTATTGATCATTAATTAGTTTACTATGCTCATAATGCTATATTTATGCAGGTGGAGGGTGCCAGATATATTTTCGAACCCAAAACAATTCGCAGAATGGAACTTCTTGTTCTTACGGTTCTGGACTGGAGGCTGCGATCAGTAACGCCATTCAGTTTCATTGATTTTTTTGCCTATAAGGTCGATCCAACAGGAACCTTTTTCGGGTTTCTAATTTCAAAGGCAACGGATATCATCTTGCCCAATATCAAAGGTATAGTTATTTCATTTTTATATATCCATAATGAACGTATAAAAAGAAACTTGTTTGCTAATTGTGAACAGAGGCCAACTTTCTTGAGTATTGGCCGTCAAGCATTGCTGCTGCAGGGATCCTTTGTGCTGCCAATGACATCCCAAACTTGTCCCTTGTTAATCCTGAACATGCCGAGTTATGGTGTAATGGACTAAGCAGAGTAAGCTCAACTAATGTGTAAATAAATGTCGTAGTTTCTCTCAGTTTAACAAAGAAACTTTTTGTATCCCAACTTGGAGAAATATCCCTTTTTTTTGCAGGAAAAAATCCTTAGCTGCTACAGGTTAATGCAAGAACTGATAGTTGACAATGGTAGGAGGAAACCACAAAAGATCTTACCTCAGCTTCGCGTAACGATCAGGCCCAGAACGAGGTCCAATGACTCATCACTTTCATCTTCCTCATCACCTTCTTATCAAAGGAGGAAATTAAATAACTGCTTATGGGTAGATGATGACAAAGGAAACTCCGAGTAAGGGGGCGTGTGGGGAGGAGGGAAATTATAAAATATTAAAAATGGTGGTCCAAGATGTCTAGAAAACCTCAATATTTTTTGGAGGGATTTGAGGGTAAATTAACAGAAGTTTGGTGAGTTTGCAGATTTATTAAGTTTATTTTTGCTGGTGGTGGGCTTTGCATATTCCCAAGGGAGTGGGATTTTGTTAGATAATAATAATAATAATAATAAATAGTTGTGTGAGAAATTAGGGAATAGAGAGAGAGAGCTTTGGGATTTAGGAGGTTTGAAATAACGAAGGGATGGACTTGAATTTCAAAGGCTACATTGATTATTGAATGAAAGGGAGAGATGGCTGACGGGTCCACCCGGGACAGGGCCGGTTAGGCCGGGTTAGGGAGTGAACGTTCATCATAAAAGTCAAGCAAAGCTTCCCCCATCCAAGGCCATCACTATCGTTTTCTTTATGGAAAAGGAGGAATAAGTATTTTGTTTGTTGGTTTTCTTTAAGTGGTTTTCGTGTGCACTCGTATTTGGTATGTGTGGCACACACGTGTCTGAGTACTATTTTGGCGGGAAATGCCTATGTTTCTTCTTCTTCCAATGGCCGTCTTGATCTTTGGCCTAACTAAATACTGGACTTTTTGTCCAATGGTGTTCGTGTGTGTGATGTAACACGGTGAATAGCTCTTAATTTTTTCATTTTTTAAATTTTCAAATAGGAGAAAGGAAAGAAAAAACCCTCTTTGATGGCCATTGTTTGGCCTAACTCATACGAAGAAAGGTCTTTGGGGCCTTTTTCAAGTGTTTTGTATGTGTTTGATTCATGAATGAAAAATAATAATAATCAAATTATTTGCTTATATGTAAAATGTAATTACTTTAATTCATATTGTTTTCTTTCTGTGTCAGTACGTGATTGACAATACATAATTTTGTAGTTTTGCCATTGATTCTAATAACTGTATCCCGATGAAAGAAAATGAATGCATTTCAGTGGAATTTTGTGGCGGCAACTCTGAGTGAAGGAACTAGGACTCGGCCCCGCAGGCAATAAAGTCGGTTCATCTATGAACATCATCCCCTTAGTAATTGCCTATCGTGACCGCCACATGGCTGCCTGGTTGGTTTCCTCTCTTCTTTAAGTTCTCCCAACTCGCAATAGAATCATAGTTTAATTGATATTTGTTAATAAGAACAAAATCATAAATGAGTTACGTTGATTATAGATGAATTAGTTTTTTATTTATGTAAAGAGTTATAGTTGGTGGTTGATCGGCATTTATATTCTGTATATCTATGAAGAGGTAAAGTGAAAGTAAAAGTGAGGTGATTTCTCTCTTAGTCTAAAGATTTTATAATGACTTGTAGTATAAGTGTCAAAGTACAAGATTATGATAATTACTTGTAACTTGACTAGTTAGGTGGATATGATCAAATAGATGTAGATTTGCATCAGGTTAATCATGTGAATATGTTAGATATCATATCAAGAGATCATAACTTTTTAAGTGATGTTAAATATTGGAGATCCTTTCTTCCAAGATGTTCTCTTCATGTCTTCCAAAGTTCTCGTGGTATGGGAGAGATCAAATATTTGGAGATTTATTTGAATTCTTCGGTCTTTAGGCATAGTGTTATGTGAAGAATTTGACAGAGGTACAATAATGCTATTATTTATTATTATGATATACATATAAATGTAAATTCTAACTTACAATCTGATTTATAGATAATAAAACATTTAAATTTGATTTTGTTAAATTCTTTTTCCAACTGTTAAACTATTAAAAGCTAGTTTACATGGGTGATAAAAGGAGACCAATAGATGGAAGTGGGGGTAGAGTGAGATGGAGATTGTTTATGAAAGCCAAGGCGTGAAAATCAATCTCCTTTCTTAATCTACAGATATTGCATTGCAATTGCACATGGTGCGAGTTCTGTTGTGACATTACACACATAGAATGCCCATTTAAGTTGTCATTTAGCCCTAGATCCCCGACATAGGGTATATATAACACCGTCTTCTGCATTGCATGTGATAATAGAATGGCCCTTTGCAAAAAGGTAACCATGCATTTTAGTTAGCACAGACTAAGCTAATGGCCATGCAAATTGAAAAATTAGCACTAAAAAGAAAAGGGTTTTAATTGCCCAGTTTCCTCCAGGGGCCACAGTGGAAGGAGATCTGATACTAGGTGACAATTCTTCACCAGTACAATTTTATCCTATTCTCTTGGATCTACTCTCATTTAACTTGGGTTATATATATATATATATATATTCATTCATTCTTTTTCATTAATTGAGGGAAACTTTGATATCGAAATAAAATATATTTAAATTTAAATTAGAATAAATTAAATAGGGAATCTTCGAATAAAATCCTGTGTTTCCGCCATAGGAGACATGTGGATTTGGACTCTTATCAAGATGCACATTAAAACTAAATGCAGCCAATCAAAAAATATAATCAATCAACTAAGATTGATTTAAGTGGTAAACAATTCGATATAGCTAAATAGGTTTTAAGTTTGAGTTTTTATATATGTAGAAAATTTTCGTTGAGAGACTCACCCACTAAAATCAAATGTATGACTCGAGTTAGTCTAAATTAATTAAGATCAAACCTTGAGAACCGAAAGAAAAAAATTATAAAAAGATAATCAGACGTTGAATTATAATTTTGAAACTAGCCATTAATTTTTTTTAATGATATGATATTCAGTATATGTACAAGTGTTAGATTAGTCTACAGCTTTAGATTTCGACAAGCGTCCGAATGCAATGACGTAATTATTAGTCAAGAGAGTTTGTAATTTTTTAAAAGACATTTTAAGAAAATATAAAAGAAATTCATAAAACACATGTCTTCACATTGTGATTTTTTGCTCTTTCTTTTTCCATAAAAAAACTAAATTAATATAAGGGACATATATAATATGCCAAGAAATTAAGTTGTAAGATCAAGCACGTCGTATTCAGTACGTACTAGTATATTTATACTATTTATTTTATCAGTGTATTTATACCAGAACCAGCGAAAAGCAGTTCGCATCAGCATAAAATAGTATGTTACTTTGTTGTTTTCTATTTGCATAATGATAAAATTATCTTTAATATTTGTATAAATAATAATTTTGTATTTACTGTTTAACTTTTAATATTTTATCAAAACGAATTATATTAGATAAAAGTTGTTAATTAACTAACGATTAATTCAAATTATTGATGTGATATATGTCACGCCATCTAAAGTGATATATAATATATGTCATGTTAATAATTAGATATATGTGAAAATGTTACCTTGGTAACATGAATTGATTGTTAGCTAATTAATTATTTTCATCAAACATGATATATTTTTTATTAAAAATTAAAATATCAAGAATAAAATGCTTCAAAAATTAAAACTATTTATATAAATATTAGAGGATAATTTTACCATTATACCTCTTTATTTAACGCCTAAATTGGTTAGGGGCTAAAAGGATCGAAAGGGGGCAAAGACCCGAAGGGTCCCCAACTTATGCATCTCTTCCCCATCTTTGAACTGAAAAAACACAAATGCCCTTTCTTTTTATCTTAAGAACATGATAGTTTAAAGTGGGGGAATCCTAAGTTCAGCCTCAAAAGCCAAAATTTCTTTTGCAGTACTCCAGAATTTAGCTAATTATTTTACCAACTCTTTTTATATTCTTCTCATTTTTTATATAACCGTCATTTTATAATCCATTAATCGATTAATTCGGATCATGTACCACAAATGTCTGTTATAAAGATTATTCTCTTAACTCAAACTACTCCATTCACAATATCAAAAATCAAACACTCAAATTTATATAAGAGTTATAGTGTCTCATATTTCCTCCATAGCAACTTCGACTTTATACGATGACAATGACAAAATTGGAAGACCCCTTGTGAAAGGATGATATTCTCTTTAGCCATTGGCCCCCAAATTGGGGTAAAGAGTTGTCAAAAGCAAGAATGATATGCAGCTAAGCTGAATACCACTACATACATTTGCCATTTTTCTCCACTCCATTGGCTACTTTAAACCAAAAGAAAATGTCCCCATCAAACCCTTCACAGTTGCTTAACTAAACAAAGTAAAAGCAAGTCTGCATATCAACTATTCATCATCACCATCATACATATATAATCAATATTGCAGCTTTCATTCTGTGTACTTTATAGATTCTGCAATAATTTCATGGATATTTGAGAAGGCAGAAGCAGCAGATGTTTGTAGAGAGTAAAGGCTATAAAAAGATTGATGGTTGTTTTTTGTTTTGGTGGAGAAGGCCATGATTTTTGGCTTTCCAACTCATAACTTATTACTCAGTCTCTTTGGATGCCATTAAAGAGATGGACAGTCTCAAGGGAGCGTGGGCAATAGTCGTTGTGCTGTTCTTTAATTTTTGTTTGCCTTTTGTCATGGTGCATATGGACCTCTTCATTTTGCAAGAATGAAGACAAAAGGGTCTTCTATTTAATCATGACACTAAGAGAACTTACCTTTGTGTAAATGCGTATATGAAATATACACATTTAGTTCCATATTACATTTTGAGAGGATGCACAGTGGCGGAGCTGCTGATGTACATGTGTCTACTCTGAAATCTGATTTTTTATTAGTTATTAATTTTACTAATGACATTCACCTTGAAATTTTATCCCATTAAAATTTTTTGTGTTAACATATGTATGTTCACCCTAAAAAATATTTCTATAATTGCCATTGAAGATGCACGTGTCATATAATCGTTATCTTTTTTCAAAAGACATATCTAATAAAGATATGTAGAGACATTTAATGGGATACATCACATTACATTCTAGAACATGACATTTTTCACTACTTAATCTTACGATGCACTCGTCATGGACCTACGTCCACGGTCTATCATGTCTATTCCATCTGTTGGTATATTAGACGAGAAATCGAACAATTATGTGGTCGCTCTATTATCACTCGTAACGAAACCATTAGTCTTTTCTAAAAATATATATATAATATGTTGTGCAACGTCATTACTTTTAAACATCAAAGACTCTTTCTTTTGATGTGAGATTAATATACTTTATAACACTCATTGACTTTCTTTAAAAATGCGAGACATAACACATGAATAAATGCATGTACATTTTCAGACATTCATATACATGTATATATGTATGTATATAATAATACCTACGAAGTTGATGTTTATGTAGATGCTTTTGGTCTGACAAGTCTCACATGATGTGAAGGAAGGTGCCAAAAATCCAATTATTTCAAATGCAATCCAACTCAAAATCCCACCTCGGAAAATATTTTTCCAAGTTAACGACAAAGGGAAAAAGAAAATGTGGGCATGCAGTAGCAGTAGTAATGAATCAAAAGTTTGGGATCATATTCATATGCAGTAACGAATCTAAAGCATTGATGAGAACAAACCTAGATAATATTTATCGTTCTACTTCAACTGTTGAATCTTGATCCGTTGCTATCTGGAAAAGTAGAAGTTTTATTAATTAATATAGCTTTTGGATTTGTCATTTGCTCTTTGCTTGTGAATCATTGAAGAACGGAAATAAAGCGATGTTTCATTTAAAAGAAATTCCTTTTTCATAAAATATTATCAAAGCTCATTGCTTTTATTTAATTAAGGAACATGCTTTACTTTACTAGACACCCTTTCCATCCAACTTTTGAAATTTGCTTAAAAGTATCTTCGTTTTTAATTAATCGACTAATCTAAATCAGTTCCCTTCATTAGTCGCATACTTTGTTGAACAATCTATAATCATATAAAGAGTACCTAACTAGTCATTTTTATAGTCGTTCGAATTTCAATTTGATTGATATCATCACTGTAGTGACTTCGAACACGCTGAAGGAACATGCTTAAGCACATAATTACCTCCAATAATGCGAAATATATGACAATTTTACCCCATTCTTAATGACATTACCCTAGTAATGGTAGGAAGAATATGGTTGAGGATACCTCAAGGAAGGGTACATTCATCAATTGCAATGAGGCCTTTGAAGGTTTCTAAGAGTGCTAAGAATATGGTCTAAGGAGGATATAAATTTCTAACAGATTGAATGAAAACATTTCTTTAATAAGTATCAAACATCTTTACTGCACTCGATAGTAAGATCTTCGGTTGCATGCAACATGCACTACCGATGAAATTCCTCCTATTGCTTTTCACAAAGAGAAATGTTATGATAAGCCTGACATATCTAGAGCACCTGTAAATGGATTATAAAGCAAAAATTCCAATAAATCAAAACAATAATCCAACTCCCCCTTTCTTGTACTGGTTTCATTACCAACCGGCTCATCTAAAAAAAAAGGTAGAGGTGGCATCATATTAGTGCTAACAATTCAGTATCAGGCATTTGTTGAAGTTCTTTCAATAAAATAAGAAAATGTGAGGCCATAGAACTACCACAATAATACCAAGCATAGCACGTTTTGGTTTCTGCAACCTTCGAACAGCACAAACGCGAGTTCTTCACTGACTAGTACCACGAGTTTTGGTCCTCTTCCTTTCAAACTCCAGCTGCAAAAAGAAAATTAACTTAAATAAATGATATTCTAACAACCATATAACTAGAAAAGGAAAATATGCAGGTCCATTTGTGCTTCTTACCACTTTTCTCACACGTTCATTGGCTGCAGGAGTCCCCTCCCACTAACAGATTCGGGGAGATATGGACTGCTCACATGCACCTCATTCATTACAACAATGACGGTCTTGTCCCAGCGAACAGGAAGCCTGCTCATATGCATTTGTGTTAACGTAAAAATTTTAAGTTTTCAGCATAACTATCCAGAGCAATAAACTAATTAACTTCAAAGAAGCCCATAGGATAAGATAACAATTAGTACCTCCAAAATTTAGTCAATAGGCATTGAGCCAGATATCAAGAATCAGTCTAAAAATACTTGTGCATTTTGGTTGGGAGATAAAATCAAATAACAACAACACTTCACATATCACCCTAAATCCTAATATGTCCAAGTAAAAAAGAAGAAAAGAAGATAACACTGAACGTTAGGTCACATCTTTGGGAGAAAAATGAGCAAAAAGCATATGCTCAGGTCACAGTCCATGTGTGAGAATCAAAGATGGTGCCATACATGTAACCATAGTGACAACTAGCTATACATGCCAGGAAGGCTGGCCAAGTGGCTCTGGAAGCCTAGGTGATTTTGGGAGGGCTGGCAGGATCTGGAATTCTCCAGACTCCTCTTTTGAGATAGATCCAGAGAAAGTGAGAAACTAATCAAATTTTTATAGTATGGAATCGGTTCCAGCCTTATTGGACCAGTGAAACTTGGGATGAACAAACAATGAGAACACATTCTATTTCCAGCTCAAGCTTCAACTTCGGCTATGTTTCAAACGAGAATGAGAGGTATTTCGTTTATTTATTTTTATGGTTATTCTACCATAGCTAAACTTTTCACGGATGTTTCAGGACAGATTAGGCAAATGCAGTGATAGCAGTGGAATTTGTTTGTTTCAGGACCAAGCCGACAATTCGAGGCATATGCTTTCTTTGGGGATTTTGGCAGACTACAATGAGAAATCTCTGCCATTTTGTAATTGTTTGACTGGCTTTCAGCCAAGTTCTCAACAGAATTGGAACCAGCAGGTTTATTCTGGAGGGTGTGTAAGGAAGACCAAACTGCAGTGCAACAATGCCAGTGTTGGTATTGGAAGGGTGAACCATTTTTTTTAGAAAGTGACTACACAACTTTCCCTGTAATCCACAAAATACGATGGTTGATAGCAATATGGAATGCAAATCAACCTCTATACAAAATTGGTCAAGTACTGCTTATGCTAATGAAAACAATCAAAGCTCGATTTGGATCGGAGATCTCTTGAATCCACAACAACTTGGACAAGATGATACTACAGGGAAAACTGTACCTATCAAGATGGTGATTCTGAGATTTCTAGTGAATCTAGTCCCACAAATAAAAATAGTGATTGATATTCCCATTCCTATTCCAGCAAGACGATCCCTTTAGGGCTTATGATGCTCATAATCATGAGAGGGAGGTGGAGAACAATTATCACCATGCAAAGATTTACAGAAAGCAGTGAGTTCCTAGAGGCTTGCAAATGCACGTAGAGTGTTTGAATGCTGAATTAAGGGATACTGAGGAGTAAGGCAGAAGGCGCAGGCCTTAAGTTGTACAGTAGCAGAGCTATAGTCCCAACAAGTGGCACTTACAGAATCCTAGCTCACTTAATTACAGATTCCAATGGTTAAGTACCCAAGGTTGATAATTATCAAGGCTTTGGGTCAATTCAAGAATTAGGATTGTGACAAGATCTAAAAAATATTAATGCATCCTAAAAAAACTTCATACTCTAAACCTACTGATCTCTGTTATGTTTTCCTCCTCAACCCTCCTGAATTAGCTAAGATCATAAACATTCATAATTTTATCACATCTTAATTAATCATCAATCAGGGGCACCTTTAATAATATTCAACACATAAATATAAGTTGCAACATATGAACTGTGAAGTACTGAAGTCACTATATCATAACCTATCAGAAGTCATCTCACTTAGAGGTACTAAACACTATATTTCTCCTAAGAAGAACATATATCATTTCTGCAAGAGAATACTATCGCAAACTGTGGTGAGACACAACAAATGCGTTTCTTATTCTACCATCCTGCATTGTAAACAGTTCATCTTAGCTTTTACCCTCACTCAATAATTGCTTTCTGCCTACACTCCTGCTCCACAATTTCAACCAATTTTCTGTCTCCCTGCTAATTCTAAGCTTTATCTTTAACAGGATAACCTCAATGCCCCAACAACACGCTGACGTTATGCTTTCAAGAGGTTCACATACATCCCTTAAACAATATAGAACGAATTCCCTATCTTTATACTTGAGAAAAATAACTATGATCATAACAATCCCTTCAAAATTTTTAAAGAAGGAATGAACATACGTGTTAGACAAAGCATCAAAAAGGGTCTGTGCCTCACTGGTAGCTCCAACACCAAACCTCTCGGAATCAGCCTCAGCTTGCCTGCAAAAACACGTCATTGAATTTGAATGAGACAAGAAAACCCTAGATATGGGATAAAATGAAATACCTAATAGCTGAATATTCCCTTGCTTGAAGGCTGGTAAGATCCAAAAAAACATTTCTTGACATCAAGTGGATCTTCATCTTGACGAAGCAAAGAGAAGTCTTTAATGTAATTAGCCTTGAGCAAACGAATGTTCCTTCTGGGTCCAGATTCCAAACCCTCTTGGAGTAGGAGGATGTTGGCGAGGCGGTCGTAGCTGATTATCTGACCTTCGAATTCGTCGCCCAAAGTTATCTTGATTGAAAACAAGCAACCCACTGCGAATTCCTCACCATCCATCCCTTAATTCAATCTCTGCTCACTGCTACGCTTTTTTCTTCTTATTTTGCAAATTTCATCTCATTTGTCTTCTTCATTTTTCATTTGAAGACCGAAAGAAGTCAACATTAGAGATTGGGCCAAACAAAAACTTTACAGTTTGCATTGCATTGCATTATGCCTTTTACACAGTGATGTTATGGAGTCGAATTTTTTGTTTATTCAATCTGAAATTTAACTTTTGGATGAGAATGTACATTTAATCTCACTCGATCTGATATTATATATATATATATATATTATTTTTATTAGATAAATTAATTAAAAAATATATAAAGAAAAGTTGATATGTTATTACAATTATCTTTAAATATATAAAATAATAATTATAATATTATATGAAATTAGATTGGATCAAACTTTTTATCCTAAATTTAAATTTGATTTGACTCAAACTTATATTTTAAAAACTTGACCTAAACATAAAATTTTTCTTAAAAAATTTAACATAATCGAGTCAAATATTCATCTCTACTTTAAAGTTTATTATCATCTTTTTCTTCTTCATTGGGTCCAAACTATATATATATTGCATTAGATCAAACTTAAGTCAAATTAAAATTAAATGATTAAATTAAAAATTAATTCTTTATATTAATAATTTAATATATTATATCACCTAAATATCGACAGTTTCCATGATCAAAACATTATATATCAATAACTAAAATGACTAAACATTAATTGTTTTTAGATTTAATGACCAAAAGTGAACATTAACTTTTTATAGAATGAAAGTGACCATCTAAATAATTTACCCTATTAATGTTCACACTAAACTCTTCAGGTATTGGAAAAATCAATTATTTGGATTCATAATCTAAACCCATTTGACTCGGTGCATCCTTATTGCTGAAATGATACAACGTCAACCCATCCTGAAACCCACACCCAGGCCTTTTGCATTTGTACAGAAAATCAATTGGAGTTCCTTCACGCATTCCGACATCGAGGGTCGCTCTCCGCTCTCGATACGGACACAACGTGATGCTAGGTTTGCGAATATGGCTATAGATTCAATGGTGTATGAATTTCGAGCCATCTCCGGATCGATCACCTTCCGTAACTTCTTCCGGTCGTTCAATATGTGCCTAACTTGGAGTACAAGGTTTTGATCATTTGGCCCCTGATTTATGTCGACAGCTCTGCGTCCGGTCAATAGCTCTAGAAGAACGACGCCGAATGCATAAACATCGCTTTGTAAAGTTAGTTTCCCGGTCTGTCACCAAAGAAAATGAGTAAAATCATGTGAAGAAAAGATGTGCAATAGTTCTGTGACATGTAATGCATACCGATGTATATTCGGGATCGAAATATCCGAATGTTCCGAGAACTCTGGCCGTCACGCAAGTCTCTTGACCCTCTGGCATCAGTTTGGCAAGTCCGAAATCCGATATCTGTGAAGAGTAGAAAACCAAGCTGTTGTTACGAATGCTTTCTAATCTCATTGACTCATGAAAATGTACCGTGCTTCGGTTACCTTTGCTTCGAAGTTGGCACTTAGAAGAACATTGGTGGACTTGAAATCTCTGTGAACTATTGGGATTCCAACAGCAGAACTAGAATGGAGATAAGCAAGTCCCCTGGCTGCACCAAGTGCCACTTTCAGCCTTGAAGGCCAATCCATTTTTGTTTCACCGATACCTAATTGAGTAGTTTGATATTGGTTAGATGTTCAATAGGTGAAGAACTCGATCGGAATCAGATTCGAGTCGAAAACCGACCGTTTAAATGATCTTGTAGGTTCCCTTTTCGCATGTATTCATAGACTAGAAACCGGTGCTTCCCGTCTGCACAATAACCTATCAACGAAACCAGATTCGGATGGTTGAGTCTGCTCAAGATATCAACTTCTACACGGAACTCGCGTTCTCCTTCAGCTTCTTTGAACGGCGGCAACTCCATCTTCTTGATCGCAACAACCTGATCAGAATATAGAAAGAAAACAAATGTACTTATTGGTTATTGCCATAGTGATTCTATACGGAAACAACATTATGAAAGTCATTAGTATACCTCTCCTGTTTTCAGGGTGCCCTTGTTGACTCGGCCGAATCCTCCTTTGCCGAGCAGATTCTCATCACTGAATGAGCATGTCGCCGCCTCCATCTCCTTCAGTGTAAAAACCGATGATCCATGGCGTCTCTTCGTCGGTCCAGGTGTTTGATCCTCGATTTGCCAGTACTCTGCTGGTTTATAAATCCCTGAAAAGCAGGCAAGTAACATGTTGAAATTTTTATGTTATTGGTAATAACAAATACAAAAAAAATATATATATACCAAAATTTTACAAAAATTTTAAATTTTTATGAGTCGACCACTTATGGGAGTTTTCAAGAATGAACTAGTTATCACATGTAACAGAGCAACATACAAGGATCAGTATGATTCCGGGGCTTGCTTCTCCGGCGCTTGTTCCATGCCGAGATTAAACCTAAAGGCATTTGTCTCTCCTCCTTGGCCCGATTTATCTCCGTTTGATGATCGGAACGACAGCTTTTATTACATTCAACAAACAACTGGACAAAGAATATGAAGAAATGAGTTGGCGTCATAAACAGATGACAAGGAGCTCAATAAAAGATGAGTTTTTTTAAGCTAATGGTTGAAGAATATGAAGAAGTAATGATCGTTTCCGAGGATGTGGGTAACGAAAAGATTGGACAGTAGAGAAAGCTGCTGAAGAGTACATGGAGCAGGTGAAGTTAGGAGATATAGAGAATACTCAACATGTTTCCAACAACCTCATTTCAGGTTACAGAGACAGGTAACTAAGAGAGATGTACTTGAACGTAAAGAAAAAGTTGGGTCTTTGCTTTACTTTGCTTGCTTTCTTACCTTTCAATGGCTAATTTGGTTTTGGTTTGGTTAAGAAGTATAAAACATTTGTCCAATAAAACAATAAAGTCCCGAAAATACGAAAAGATAAGCTTTTATATTTGACAGTGTTCGAACTCATTTATCTCTTAAGATATGGTTGATAGTAAGATATGTATTGTGACAGTTGCAAGTAATTTCTCTCTTTAGTTTAGATGGAGAATTACGGTCAATTATTTTATAAAGAAGAAAAGAGAGTTCCTGCTCAGATCTCCTCCATTGCTAGCACATTGCTTGTCAAGGCCTCCGAATTCAAAGAATCCTCCAAACGATTATAGTTCCTTAGCCTCCGGAGTATCAAGAGTTTAAATTTTTCAAACCATCACAATCTCCTGATATGATCATTAACCGGCTCATAAATATGTCAGAATTAAATATACTATCTGATAATAATATTTACAAACCATGTTCGTCCACGAATAGTCATCGTGATTAAACCTAATACAAGCACTAAGGGTCGATATTAAGTTATCATGCATAGAGCTGTAAATGAGCCGAGACAGATCGCGAGCTACTCGAGATCGACTCGATCAAGGCTCAATAAATACTCGGATCAAATGGACTCGACTCGAGTTCTTAACGAGCTAAAACGAGCTACTCGATATTCGACTCGAATAGCTCGTGAACAGCTCGAAAATATAATATATTAAGATTTTATTTAAAAAAAATTATTAATAATATTAATATTTATGTATTGATTTTTTTTTTAAATACAATAAGATTTTCATGTATTTAAAGTTCATGTTCGAGTTTGAGTTTTAGGCTTCAATTGAGTTAAGTTTAAGATTTTTTCTTTCTTTTCGAGCTGCTCACGAGGTTCAGTTCATGATTTCGAGTTCGAGTCGAGCTTGAAAATTTTAAGCTCGCGAGTTTTCAAGTCGAGTCGAACTCTATTTCAGAGTTTTTGAGTCGAGTCGAGCTTAGCAATACTCGAGCTCGACCCGTCTCGTTTACACCCATAATCATGCATAGTTAGAATGGCTATGAAGTACTCCTTTTTCTTCTCCCGGGCTCTATATTATCCACCAACCTTTAACTCATCATTCTTTATAAAATTATGGATCTTAACTCATCATTCAAATCAAAAGAGATAAACTGCTTAGCAATCTACATTTATCATAAACATTGTGCAATATAATTTTGGCCAATTATTTAATAGACGACATTTGCATACCTCTTTCGAAAAGAGTCAAAAAATTCCTCAACAGCACCCTTATAAAACTAGATTATTCAAAGGCTATTATCTTCTTCTCTTCCTTATTGTGTTTGGAAGTAGCTTTCATCTTCCAAAGGAAAATGACTTATCTTAGCACTGGAATTTTGTAAAGCTGGGTTTGCAGTAAACAAGAGACATCGGCATGCAACGACGGTGTAACAGAAGAACTCCATTACCTTAAAACTTGTGACATATTACCTCCTATATCTCATGCAAGCAGTAACCATACGACTCTAAGCACTAACCCGCATTGAGTATGTACGCATAGAGAATGGACGCGGAATTTTAGGTTAAAGGATGAATTTATATAACTTTATAAATGAACAAATTTATAAAAATTAGGAAAGTGAAAACAAATTATCAATTTGAGATACAAATGATATATTTAAAATTTATACTAATTCAAGATTTCTAAGAGACGACTGTTCTGCTTGTTCTCCTTCGATCTATCTTTATACATACGAATCAAATAAAAATTGAAATTGAATTCTATTATTAATTGAATTTGTTGCTTAAACATTCTTAGAAAAGTGTATTGGAAACAATTTATAATGACGTGCTTGGTTCAAATTCCAAAAGATGTTATACAAGGCTTTTATGTCATTTGAAAAGGTATAAAGATAAAATTAACCTATAATGTTTGGATGGATAAATCATCTAAATATTTAATATTTTAATTTTTGGTCAAAATAATAAAGGATTCATTAATCGATTAACGATAAACATTTATTGCTGACGTAATATTTTGACATATACTTAATTAAATATATGATATATATTACACTATCATTTTAGATGATGTGATATGTTTGGATAATGTGACAGGTGTCATCTTAACTTTATGGTGGCATGCACATGTTACATCAATAATTAGATATATGTAAAAATACCACGTCAATAATATATGTTAATAATTAGTTAACTAACAACCTTCATCAAACATGGACTATTTTGAGAAGGAAAAAATATTGATGGTTAAAATATTTTAAAAAAAAATAACGGTTAAAGTGGTTATTTGTATAAATATTAATTTTTTTATCATTATACTATTGGAAAAACATTTTTACTTGGGAAACGTGTTTTTTTAAACTTATCAATCATTTAATTTCGGTACAATAAAAAATTTATAAAATCATTTAAAAAAAATAATTTTAAAAATATGCATTTAAATTATATATAAATTAAGATTTAAAAATCAATTGCGTTCGGAAAATTTAAAGCATTACACATCTAAAAAAAATTTATAAATTTAGAAAATGACCATGCTGTCAGGTTCGTATCAATTTGGTACGTAGACCCACCCAACCCTAATCCATTCATTTAAGGAAAACTGATTCAATCAATTGGAATCAAATAAAAACTTATTAAGTTCGGGAAAATATTTTATCGTTAGTAGCCATCGTTGCTACCCTTGGACAAAAGAGTAAATGTTGGACATTATTGTCGAGGAGTTTTCAAGTACATCCATGGCATTGAACCACTGTCAATCACCAACTATTTTTCTACTTCAGCGACTTATTAACTAAGCCCCAACCGAGTAGGGGAGCAAGAACGAATTTTCAAAAAAGTATGTATAATTTTAGACACAATGTTATTATAAAATATAGATGTAATATAATAAATAATTAAAATGTGCATCTAACATATTAGGTTC
Source organism: Hibiscus syriacus (assembly GCF_006381635.1). Lineage (NCBI taxonomy): Eukaryota > Viridiplantae > Streptophyta > Magnoliopsida > Malvales > Malvaceae > Hibiscus > Hibiscus syriacus. Next base: position 6,031,099 of record NW_024062795.1, read on the forward strand.
TAAATAATTAATACAAAATATAAATTGAAAATTGGTCTGGGTTATCAACACTGTGAAAATGAAGAAGAGAAAATTGGGTTATCAGTTAACCACGCTTCAATGGAGGCCTCAAGAGATTTTATTGATAACAATGGTTTGGTTGATTTACCTTTAGTGGGATCCAAGTTTACCGGGAGCAATTTCGTCGGAAAATCCGACGTTGTGCAGATTGGATAGAGTTTTCATTTCGCCAGATATTTTTCATAAGCTTCCGAGCCTCAGTCTCTTGGCCTTACCAAAGTCAATCTCAGACCACAACCTCATACTGGCCCTAATCGAAGGCTACATCTCCGGGTCGAGACCGTTTAATTTTTTTAATCGCTGGATGGAACATCAAAACTACAATAGAATGATTTTGGACTCTTTTAAGACGCTGAAAGGATCCGAAATTGGCGTGTGCTTAGGGGATCGAAGGTTGCAATCAAGAGATGGGTGGCATCGAAAAGAAATGAAATAAGAATTCTTCGTTCAAGACTCTGGGGTTTACACAGAAGGGACGAGAGGTAGTGGCACCGAAAAGCAAGGGTCCAATGGATCAGAGAGGGAGACATAAATACGACCTGCGAACAGAAGATCCAATCGGATTCACAAAATCTGGAATGATAGGAAGGCTTTGGAAGACCCGAAAGATATCCGTATGGTAATTCAGAGACAATTCTGCAAGGCATATAATCTTTGCTCCACAAGCAATCAGGAGGATTTTAACTGTGAATTAAAAATCATAAAGACGAGTGATTGTCAGTGGCTTGAAAAGTAATTTGAGGAAACTGAAGTCTGGAATGTTAAGTGTGTAAGAAACAATAAAGCGCCTGGGCCAGACGGATTGAACATGGAATTCATTAAAAGATATTGGAAACAAGTCATGACTAATATCATCAAATTGCTTCGGACCTTTGGGAAGGTACAATATCAAAATCTGAATCATTCTTTTATCACATTGATTCCAAAAGTCGAGTCACCACATACCATAAACGACTTTTGACCGATTAGTCTTGTTGGTTGCATTTATAAAATTGTGGCAAAAACCCTTGCGAATAGTTTGTTTTCTCTAATGGATGGAATTATTGGGGAAAATCATATCACCTTTATCAAAGGAAGTCGATAGATCCTGGATTGTGCTCTGGTTGCAAATGACCATGGATTTTCTAAAAAGGAGAGGATCGAAGTGTGCTATTTTTAAAGTGGACTTCCAAAAAACATATGATTGTGTGGATTGAGATTTCCTGGATCTTAGGATGGAGAAGATGGGTTTCGACTTTCGTTGGAGAGGTTGGATTTGATCTTGCATTTCATCTGCAATGATATCGGTTCTGGTCAATGGTTCCCCGATGGATAGTTCAATATAAAAAGAAGCCTTAGACAAGGATGTCTATTCTCTCCGCTTCTATTCAACAAATTTAATGATATTATTTTTGAAGTTTCACAAGTCATGATCTCGTCGATCTTCATTGAATTTCATCACCAGGGGTTGATGAGGGATAGATGGGTAATTATCTCTCTAAAAATTTTAAATTATCTTATATTTTAAAAATTTTATTTATATTTTCCATTGATAATTTGTTCTTGCTTTTAGAATTTTATAAATTAATTCTCCTTAAAATTTTATCTCTTAACTTAAAATCCTTAACTCTATCTTGTCTGCCACTAACCCTTATCCTCTATAACTATATAAATAGATCCATGCAAGCTGTAAGTGAAGCACTAAACCTTCTCTTCTATTTTTCTATAATTAAACCAAAGAATTTTGCTTCTTTTTCTCATTTGTTACACCTTCCATAGCAATGACATGCAACGGGCAACTTGAAGTGGAGGTGGAGCTCAAGTCCCCAGCAGAAAAGGTCTGGGATACCCTGATGAATGTTGGGAAATAAACTGAGTACGAGTAATTTTCCTATAACCATATTAGTGAGAATGCGAAATAAAAGTGGAAAAATAATACTCGAAATTGATAACGGAGTTAAGCCAATTTGTTTGCGTCTCCGGACTGCTGCAGATCTTTTACTAAGAGAGAAAATTTACAGGTGTTTACAAAACACTCACTACTTATAAGAAAACTCTCTAGTATTGGGAGAAAGAAATGATTTGGGATGATTTTGAAGCTAAATGAGCTAGGGTATTTATAGTTGAAGCTTAAGGACTAATCTTATAAATACCCTAAAGTTCAATGACTAAATGTGAATTATCACATGCCAACAAATTCAACATTTTACAACTGTCCCATTAAGTGTATTATTGCACCGAAAAAAATCAGATTTTTATGCCAACCGATTTTGACTATTTTCCAACAATCTCCCACTTGAAGACTGATTTTAATCTGTCTTCACACCTCGATCACTACAACAACATTTCTGGTCTTGTTACTCTAGCATGCCAACTGAAGTTGAACACAACTTCAGTTTGTCTGTGGTCACCGTCTTTGTCAATATGTCTACTGGATTTTGAGCTCCACTAATCTTTTCAAGTTTCAAAATCCCATCTCCCAGAAGAGACTGGATAAAATGATATTGCAATTGAATGTGCTTCGTTCTGGAATGAAAAGACGGATTCTTTGCTAGATGGATAATACTTTGACTGTCACAATACAAGACATTGTTTTCTTGTTTTTTGCCTAACTATTCCAAGAAACTTTGGAGCCAAACCATCTCCTTGCTGGATTCCGTAACAACGATATATTCTGCTTCAGTTGTGGAGAGAGCAACTATCTTCTGTAGTTGAGAAACCCAACTCACTGCAGTTCCTCCTAGAGTATAGACATACCTTGTAGTGTTTCTTCTGATGTCAACATTTCCAGCTAATTCAGCATCTACATAGACTGACAGTATCGTATCTCCACTTTTGAAACAAAGTGCTTTGTTTGTAGTACCACGCAGATATCTGAGGATCCATTTGACTGCTTCCCAGTGTACCTTGCCCGGATTATTCATGTACCTTCTAACAGCTCCCACTGCATGAGTAATATTTGGTCTAGTACAAACCATGGCATACATCAGACTTCCAATTGCTGAGGCATACGACACCTTCACCATGTGTGCACGTTCTTCCTCCGTATTTGGTGACTGTTCTTTGAAGAGTCTAAAATGAACACCTAAAGGTGTACTTACTGGTTTAACATCTTGCATGTTGAATATGGAGAGTACTTTGTTGATGTACTCAGCCTGTGATAACATCAAAGTCCCCGAATTTATGTCTCTCTTAATCCTCATCACAAGAATCTGCTTTGCAGCGCCCAGATCCTTCATAGCAAAATGCTTCGACAATTTTTGCTTCAAGTTTATAATCTCTTGCATGTCTGAGCCTGCAACGAGCATGTCATCAACATACAATAAAAAAATAATGAAGCTGTTGTCGAACCTCTTGATGTAGCAACAATGATCTGCTTGGCATTTGGTAAAACCACTGCTACTCATGAAACTATCGAACTTCTTGTACCACTGTCTAGGAGCTTGTTTTAGACCATACAAGCTCTTTTTCAACCTGCATATCAAGTTTTTCTTGCCTGCCTCTATGAAGCCTTATGGCTGTCTCATATACATTTATTCATCCAAATCACCATGAAGGAAAGTTGTCTTTACATCTAACTGCTCAAGATGTAGATTTTCTGCAGCTACAATTTTCAACACCAGTCTGATTGTAGACAGTTTCACGACTAGAGAGAAAATTTCATTGTAGTGTAACATCCCCAAAAGCCGGATCAGTGACTAAAATGTAAATTTTGGAAACTGTGTGCTCAATTTTGAAATAAGTTAAAAGTGTTGGGATTTAAGTAAAGAATTTTGATGATGGATTGAATAGCATAGATGGATAATTAAATGGGCAATTTAGTCTTTTCAGCTTAAAGGATATTTTGTATTTCCTTTAAATACAGGTGATATACGTGGGTTTTGGGAGAGTTCTGGAAGCCTTCTTCTTGCTCTCTTCTTCTTCTTCTCGTAGCTCCAGCTTAAAGGTAAGTTTGATTTTTAACTGTTAATTTCTGGAATTTATAAGTTGGTTTTGAATCTTTGGGGGTTATATAAGCTTAAGGAAAGCTTATATAAACTTAAAACATCAAGAAGGGAGAATTAGAAAGGAATTTCTATTAAAAGATTAGAAATGAAATTTTGATATAGAAAGGTTTTTGAAATTCTAAGGATGAATTTGACTTGTCATCAATCTAATTAAGAAGTATAAAGTGTTAGAATTGGATTTAGAACACATTGAAAATTTGGTATGATTTTTTGAATCTCGTATGGAATATAGGATTTTGAGGTTTAAGATGAAATAAATGAATATAGATTGATTTAAGTATGTGTACTAGAGTTAAGAATGAAAAGGGGATGATATATGAAGTGTTTGAGAGGAAATGAAGTAATTTTCGGGTTGAAAATATGATTTATGGGCAAGGGGAATCGGTACCCATTCAAGGGGAACCGATACCCCTTCAAACGACAAAATTTCCAGAATGTCATGAGGGAATCGATACCCCCTCAGTAGGGAACCGATTCCCCCTAAAGGAAAATTGGGAATATGGGTTTAATAAGTTCGTTTAAGTTGCTAGTATCAAATTACAAGGTGTAGGTATCTAATAATTGCCTTAAAATGTATAATTATGTAGATTCAGAGCTTAAACGAGTTCCGGAACCATTGACAAGTAAGATCGATCAAGGGGAAAGATAAGAGATTAGAATTGACTAGTGAGGCCAGGTGAGTGCATATTCAATAGTATACGATGTGCGATGGGAATAAGACTTACGATGAGTCTATTTCCTAAAGTGTTACACATGAATTCATGATTAAAGGCATGAGTGGAATATGCATGTATGTATGCTTGATTATATGGATTGATCTGTTCTTTTATGTGTTGGATGATAAAGTATAAGTAATTCCATAAGAAAGGTTATGAATTATATGAGATATAAACTATGTGATCATAGTAAAGTATAATTATTATTATATGATAAGTGAAATAAGCTGGATAATATTGATCTATAGGATGAAGTGAGAATAGTACACTAACTAGGAGATTTGAACATAAATGATAAGATGAACATATAAGATAAGCTAGATGGGAAAGATTCATATGTTTAAATAAAACTATAACACATGGGTTGTATGATAGAAAATTATGAAGTTATATGAGAAGATTATAGGAGTTATATGAAATTGAATTAAGTAAACAGATTAGATTATATATAAAGAAATAATAGAAGTGAGATATGTTTATAAGTCTGCCCTAGATGAATATGAATACGAAATATAAGAGTGCTATATGATTTATATTAGGATAATCTTGAGGATATATATATAGATAGATATGAAATGAAATGAAATGAGTTATATGAATACACAATTATGTGATGAAATGGTGGATTACCTGAACATGTGAATATATATATATATATATATGTCTAAGAGAAGGCATAAGATTAAGATATAAGCAATGTGACTATAAATATATGTGCTCTAAGTGATATGACTTATAAGTATTTCTATTATAATGTTACATGATATGTTATGTATGTTAAAGGAATTATGTGATGGTATAAGAATTGATATGAAATATATATGTGAAAACAAGTATATGTTATGAGACAAAACCTATGATTATAAGCTACGTGAAAGTGTTCCTATCTGTTATATGAAGTATATGATCATATGTGAACAAGATATGATGAGTATGTGTACATGAATAAAGGTGATTGGGTGAGAAATGATAGAAATTATATGAAAACATGACATATGTGACATGTGAATTATATGGAAATGATCTACGTGTAAGTGAACTACGTGACTATGTGATCATATGAAAAGAAGCTATGTGATAAGTGATATGTGAAAGTGAATTACAAGTTTATGTGAATATTTGAAATGAAATAAATGATAATGCCCATGTTATGTGTCATGAGAGCTAGGGGTATAGTTGGCATGCCAAGAGTCGAGGGTCTACGCGGTTCTTCGGGACATATGTATATTCTTTGGAACATGTGTGAAGTCTGGAAAGACACATACTTGATCCCTAGCATATGTATATGATTCTTAAAGAATTCTATGTGGTCCTTATGGACATTATTATGTGGCACTACGGTGCAATTCTACGCGGTTCTTCGGGACATATGTATATTCTTTGGAACATGTGTGAAGTCTGGGAAGACACATACTTGATCCCTAGCATATGTATATGATTCTTAAAGAATTCTATGTGGTCCTTATGGACATCATTATATGGCACTACAGTGCAATTCTACGGGGCACTTCGGTGCATTTATACGAGCTGTGGTGACAGCATAGTGCACAACCTCTATATACTCACATATCGATAGTTCTTACATATGTACATGGGCTAATCCAGAGATATAAACAAATATAAGTTAGTGGTATGATAAATGCTATAGAAATGATATGATGTTGTGTGTGTATAGTGTTTGATTGAAAAAGTATGTGATTATATGATAAACTGTTAATGATGAATTATGTGTATGTATGTATTTACTGCAATTAATCTGATATGATTTTATACGATATGAAAAATGCATAGAATTGCTATAACATGATAGAACAGAACATGCATATATCAATATATGTTTTAAAGTGCATTATAAGTTGTTATGCCTCACTAAGTCTTCGACTTAGCGTGTGATTGTTTCACACGTAGGTTTCGAGAAGAGTAAGGAGTGATGCGGAGCAAGACAGGTCAGTTTTCCTTACCAAAAGATCAGATCAGAAATATTTGACAAAGTATGTATTTGGTTATGTATAAAGTGTTGGTATGTAATAAGTCATTAAGTACGAGCACTCTGATAAAGTCTTTATTTTGATTTAAATAAAGTTTTAAATTTCCCGGGATTTTTCTTAAGAGTCAAGGTTTAAAAAGTCAATGTGACACTTCGGACTCGTATCCGGGTCGGATACGGGTTGGGGGTGTTACATTTAATGGTATCAGAGCTATGGTTTAGCCGATTCTCGGCATAAACCGAAGTCCAAAATGTCATAAAAGGTGTACATGCCAACATAGATTGAAAAATTTCTGATCTGATAGTGTAAGGAATACGTTGTCTTGCTAATAAAATAAGAATAGTTTAATACAGTAGAAATCCGATCGTGATAATTTCGAAGTAAGTGAAAGGTGATATTCCTGATTGTGATAGCTATTCACTTGCCCTGGCCAGGCAGGATGAAGAGCGGACACCTCAGGAAATGACTAGTAAGATCAAAAGTTGATTTCAGAAAGCTGAAATCATATCTGAATAATGATAGAAAATTTTCATCGTTTGGAATCGGAAAAACGATGTAGAGTAGTTTTGCTATTATGTGAATAAGATAGAAGATGGTGAACGGGTGTCACCATAAGAATGTTAAAAAGATCTAATGACGTGATGATTACGTATAGAAGAACTCAAGGATAAGTGCATCAGTGACAAGCGTATAAGATGTATAAGTCAGAGCTTATGAGTTTGAAACGAAGTGATAATATTGCGCATAAACAAGAGTATGTTTATGATAAGGGTTTGCAGTTAAGATGGAAAGAGTTAGCATTGGCTAACTAGAGTATGTGATAAAAATGTACTGGAATTATAAGATTATAAGATATTGTCAGGATATGATAACCAGATCTGCAATGGATCTGGATATAGTTGCATATTTGGATCATAGTAATGAGGTATAGTAAAGGAAAAGGAAGTAAGAATTTGTATATTTAAGTAAAGCCGAGGATTGATAAGAAGAGTTTGAGAATGTGTATATCGATGATCAGATTATAGGACATAGGAAGTCAGAATGTGGAGTTTGAGCAAAAGAAATTTCAGGATGTATGAGAATAGAGGTGAAATTGATAAGTTGAGTAAGCGAATTTTGAGATAATCTAGATTGGAAAGGATGTATATGATTGGTATAATAGGGCTTGTGCCCTAGATTGAACAAAAGTTATTATCTAACTGTCAGAGTAAAGGTGCTAGAGTTATAAGATTGGAGGAAAGATATAGTGGAGTTAATTGATTATGATGTGAAATTGAATATAGTTGTATATTCTGAGCAGATAGCTATGATGTAGAAACAGAGATAAGTATTTGCATGGAACCTTCAGGAAGGAAATACAAGTATAATAAATGATAAAGAATGAAGCTATGTATAAGAAATGGGTTATCAGAGTAATGAGGATGCAATGAAGATTGGTATATAAAGATGAGTATAAGTGATAAGACCAGAGTATGTGAATATGAAAGGAAATATATGATTGATGTATAAGGAATAAGGAATAAAGAAATGAAAGGGTTTCATTTAAAAGAATCAGATACGATAAATATGGAAGTATAGAGAACAATTTTGATATAGAAATAAGACAAGTGTACAAGGTGATGTGAAAATATTGTTTGACTCCTTAAAGTATATGTTTAATCACATTGAAGAAGATCTAAAGTTGTGTTTTGGTCAAATGATGACGAAATACAAGTTTGGTATGGTTATGAGGTAATTAGAGAGTTATGAAGAAATAGATGGATTTATGATATAGAGTAATGAGATGGATGTACTGTCAACGTGATGAGTGACATTATATGGAATTTTAGAAAGGTCAAAGGAAAAATGCATAATCGAATGAGAGAAAAGACAACAATGGATTGGTATTACTGGTTATTATTTATATGATAAGCAACAGAAGAGGAATGTATAAACGAAAAAGATAGTTGGAAACTTAAGGATTGAAAAGTAAGTTTCTTATGATGACAAGAAAGAATAAGTCAGGGAAGCAACATAAGAACATTAGAAGATATGTTCTTACTAAGATGTTCAGTGAAAATTCAAGAGCGAATTTTCTTATAAGGAGGGGAGATTTGTAACATCCCCAAAAGCCGGATCAGTGACTAAAATGTAAATTTTGGAAACTGTGTGCTCAATTTTGAAATAAGTTAAAAGTGTTGGGATTTAAGTAAAGAATTTTGATGATAGATTGAATAGCATAGATGGATAATTAAAGGGGCAATTTAGTCTTTTCAGCTTAAAGGATATTTTGTATTTCCTTTAAATACAGGTGATATACGTGGGTTTTGGGAGAGTTCTGGAAGCCTTCTTCTTGCTCTCTTCTTCTTCTTCTCGTAGCTCCAGCTTAAAGGTAAGTTTGATTTTTAACTGTTAATTTATGGAATTTATAAGTTGGTTTTGAATCTTTGGGGGTTATATAAGCTTAAGGAAAGCTTATATAAACTTAAAACATCAAGAAGGGAGAATTAGAAAGGAATTTCTATTAAAAGATTAGAAATGAAATTTTGATATAGAAAGGTTTTTGAAATTCTAAGGATGAATTTGACTTGTCATCAATCTAATTAAGAAGTATAAAGTGTTAGAATTGGATTTAGAACACATTGAAAATTTGGTATGATTTTTTGAATCTCGTATGGAATATAGGATTTTGAGGTTTAAGATGAAATAAATGAATATAGATTGATTTAAGTATGTGTACTAGAGTTAAGAATGAAAAGGGGATGATATATGAAGTGTTTGAGAGGAAATGAAGTAATTTTCGGGTTGAAAATATGATTTCTGGGCAAGGGGAATCGGTACCCATTCAAGGGGAACCGATACCCCTTCAAACGACAAAATTTCCAGAATGTCATGAGGGAATCGATACCCCCTCAGTAGGGAACCGATTCCCCCTAAAGGAAAATTGGGAATATGGGTTTAATAAGTTCGTTTAAGTTGCTAGTATCAAATTACAAGGTGTAGGTATCTAATAATTGCCTTAAAATGTATAATTATGTAGATTCAGAGCTTAAACGAGTTCCGGAACCATTGACAAGTAAGATCGATCAAGGGGAAAGATAAGAGATTGGAATTGACTAGTGAGGCCAGGTGAGTGCATATTCAATAGTATACGATGTGCGATGGGAATAAGACTTACGATGAGTCTATTTCCTAAAGTGTTACACATGAATTCATGATTAAAGGCATGAGTGGAATATGCATGTATGTATGCTTGATTATATGGATTGATCTGTTCTTTTATGTGTTGGATGATAAAGTATAAGTAATTCCATAAGAAAGGTTATGAATTATATGAGATATAAAATATGTAATCATAGTAAAATATAATTATTATTATATGATAAGTGAAATAAGCTGGATAATATTGATCTATAGGATGAAGTGAGAATAGTACACTAACTAGGAGATTTGAACATAAATGATAAGATGAACATATAAGATAAGCTAGATGGGAAAGATTCATATGTTTAAATAAAACTATAACACATGGGTTGTATGATAGAAAATTATGAAGTTATATGAGAAGATTATAGGAGTTATATGAAATTGAATTAAGTAAACAGATTAGATTATATATAAAGAAATAATAGAAGTGAGATATGTTTATAAGTCTGCCCTAGATGAATATGAATACGAAATATAAGAGTGCTATATGATTTATATTAGGATAATCTTGAGGATATATATATATAGATAGATATGAAATGAAATGAGTTATATGAATACACAATTATGTGATGAAATGGTGGATTACCTGAACATGTGAATATATATATATATATATATATATATATATATATATATATATATATATATATATATATATATGTCTAAGAGAAGGCATAAGATTAAGATATAAGCAATGTGACTATAAGTATATGTGCTCTAAGTGATATGACTTATAAGTATTTCTATTATAATGTTACATGATATGTTATGTATGTTAAAGGAATTATGTGATGGTATAAGAATTGATATGAAATATATATGTGAAAACAAGTATATGTTATGAGACAAACCTATGATTATAAGCTACGTGAAAGTGTTCCTATCTGTTATATGAAGTATATGATCATATGTGAACAAGATATGATGAGTATGTGTACATGAATAAAGGTGATTGGGTGAGAAATGATAGAAATTATATGAAAACATGACATATGTGACATGTGAATTATATGGAAATGATCTACGTGTAAGTGAACTACGTGACTATGTGATCATATGAAAAGAAGCTATGTGATAATTGATATGTGAAAGTGAATTACAAGTTTATGTGAATATTTGAAATGAAATAAATGATAATGCCCATGTTATGTGTCATGAGATCTAGGGGTATAGTTGGCATGCCAAGAGTCGAGGGTCTACGCGGTTCTTCGGGACATATGTATATTCTTTGGAACATGTGTGAAGTCTGGAAAGACACATACTTGATCCCTAGCATATGTATATGATTCTTAAAGAATTCTATGTGGTCCTTATGGACATTATTATATGGCACTACGGTGCAATTCTACACGGTTCTTCGGGACATATGTATATTCTTTGGAACATGTGTGAAGTCTGGGAAGACACATACTTGATCCCTAGCATATGTATATGATTCTTAAAGAATTCTATGTGGTCCTTATGGACATCATTATATGGCACTACGGTGCAATTCTACGGGGCACTTCGGTGCATTTATACGAGCTGTGGTGACAGCATAGTGCACAACCTCTATAGACTCACATATAGATAGTTCTCACATATGTACATGGGCTAATCCAGAGATATGAACAAATATAAGTTAGTGGTATGATAAATGCTATAGAAATGATATGATGTTGTGTGTGTATAGTGTTTGATTGAAAAAGTATGTGATTATATGATAAACTGTTAATGATGAATTATGTGTATGTATGTATTTACTGCAATTAATCTGATATGATTTTATACGATATGAAAAATGCATGGAATTGCTATAACATGATAGAACAAAACATGCATATATCAATATATGTTTTAAAGTGCATTATAAGTTGTTATGCCTCACTAAGTCTTCGACTTAGCGTGTGATTGTTTCACACGTAGGTTTCGAGAAGAGTAAGGAGTGATGCGGAGCAAGACAGGTCAGTTTTCCTTACCAAAAGATCAGATCAGAAATATTTGACAAAGTATGTATTTGGTTATGTATAAAGTGTTGGCATGTAATAAGTCATTAAGTACGAGCACTCTGATAAAGTCTTTATTTTGATTTAAATAAAGTTTTAAATTTCCCGGGATTTTTCTTAAGAGTCAAGGTTTGAAAAGTCAATGTGACACTTCGGACTCGTATCCGGGTCGGATACGGGTTGGGGGTGTTACATGTAGTCAATACTTTCTTTTTTGCTGAAAACCTTTGATAACCAATCTCGTTTTGTAGCGTTTGCTCCCATCGTACTCTTCTTTGATCCTGTAAATCCACTTTTTGTGGAGAGCTTTCTTGCCTGGTGGTAATTCAACTAATTCCCATGTCTGATTTGACATAAGCGAGTCCATCTCATCTTTCATAGAAGACTCCCACTTGACTGAATCCTCTACCTGCATTGCTTCATCATAACACTCTGGTTCACCATTGTCAGTCAGCAACAAGTAGTGCAAAGAAGGCGAATAACGCTGGGTTGGTTTAGGAATTCTGGAGGAGTGTCTTATTTTTGGTGTGCCTGGTTCTTCTTGAACTGCTTCTGGTCTGATCTGAACATCATTTTCAAAAATCTCCTCGAACTCAGCAAATTCCTTTATTTCAGCTTTGGTATTGGAGCTACTTGATTCTATGGTTGTCATGTCTTTGTACATCACATTCTCATTGAAAATAACATCTCTGTTTATGATGATCTTCCGATTTTCGTAGTCCTAAAACCGGTAACCAAACTTATCACTACCATAACCAACAAAGGCACATTTGTTGGACTTAACATCAAGTTTACTTCTTTCAGCTGAGTCTATGTGTACATAAGAAATACAACCAAACACTCTTAAGTGTGAAATGTTTATTTCTTTCTTGCTCCAAACTTCCTCTGGTATTCTGTCATCCAAAGGAACTGAGGGCCCATGGTTGATCAGGTAAGCTGCAGTGTTGATAGCTTCAACCCATAGAAATTTGGGCAATCCGACATGTATCATTATGCTTCTAGCACGTTCATTCAAAGTTCTGTTCATGCGCTCTGCTATGCCATTCTGCTGTGGTGTCATGGGAACTGTTGTCTCCATCTTGATCCCATTGTTTGCACAGAAATATCTGAATATACTGTTTATGTACTCTCCTCTATTGTCAGACCTCAACCGCTTGATTTTCAAACCAGTCTCATTTTCCATCATGGCCTTCCATTTTCTGAAGGTATCAAAGACTTCTGATTTTTTCTTCAGAAAATAAACTCACACCTTCCTTGTTGAATCATCGATAAAGGTGACATAATATAATGAGCATGCAAGAGATGGAACTGGAGATGGTCCTCATACATCAGTATGAACCAACTCTAACTTTTCTACCTTGGGTGTCTTGTCAATCTTTGCAAAATTGACTTTCTTTTGTTTGCCAAAGATGCAATCTTCACATATTCTGACATCTATATTCTTTAGATCCGACAGCTTCCTTTTTGGCAAAAGCATCTTCATCCCTTTCTCGCTCATATGGCTAAGCCTTTGGTGCCATAGGTTTGATTTTCCATCAGCATTTGTGGCTGCAATAATATTCTCTAAATTTGAGGTTACATAGAGAGTACTAGTCTTTTTACCATGAGTAATGGCGAGTGCTCCTTTGGTAATTTTCCATTCACAACCTGAAAAGGTTGTACTATATCCTTCTCCATCAAGCTGTCCTACAGAAATTAAATTTCTTTTGAGGCCAGGAATATGTCTCACTCCTTTCAGCACCCAGGTGGTCTGGTTTGGCAACTTTAATAGGATGTCTCATTTTCCGACGATCTTCAAGGTTTCATCATCAGCTAGATGAACCTTCCCAAAATCACCACTGACATAGTTTTCAATGATTTCTTGGCATGGGGTGGAGTGGAAAAATGCCCCTGAATCCAAGATTCATGATTCAATCGGACTGTTGACGCTTAAAATCATGACATCACCTGTCTCCTTCTTCATGTTGGCAGATTCTGTGTGTCGGTATCTTTCTTCAGTGCTCGACAATCTCTTTTAAAGTGACCATTCTTGCCACAATTATAACAGGTATAATCTTTCTTTCCCGTTCTTGATTTTCCCCTTCTGGATTTGTATCTACCACGATTTGAATTTCTTTCTGAAGTTCTATTTCTAGACTCCGTGTGCAAGGCTGAGGAGGTTGATGCTTCACCTGATTCTCTCCGTCGAATTTCTTCGCTCAATACCAGATCCCAAACATCGTCGAATTTCAATTTACTATTTCCTGACGAGCTGTTGACTGTTGTAACAATATCATTCCAACTGTCTGATAGAGATGATAAGAGAATTAAAGCTCGAACTTCATCATCGAACTCAATTTCCACGGAACTCAACTGGGTTGTGATTGTGTTGAGTTCATTTAGGTGTTGAGCCACTGATGCCCCTTCCGCCATCCGCAAATTGAATAATCGCCTCATCAAATGAACTTTGTTTGAGGTCGATGGCTTCTCATACATACTGGAGAGAGCTGCCATAAGACCCACCGCAGTCTTTTCCTTTGCTATCTTGAAAGCAACATTGCGGGATAACTCCGAGGGCTTGTCTGTCGAGAAGAGCCCAGTCTTCATTCTTCATGCCCTCTGGTTGCTTTCCTGAGAGAGGTTGATATAGATTTTTCTGGTACAAAAAATCTTCAATATGCATCTTCCAAAAGCCAAAGTCCGCACTATCGAACTTTTCAATTTTCACCTTCCCTTTGTCTGCAGTCATCGCTCCCACTCGAATATGGCTTCGTTTGGATCGTTTCTGAAAATTCTTGCGAACCACTTTGTATTAGAACACCTCCGTCGAAAATTTCGTATCGCCGACAAAATTTTTACTATTCACGAAATTCACTATTCATATTAATAGTAATGAATAGTAACCTCACAAAAAATTGACAAATTTTACAACCAAAAGTTCTGATACTAGTTGTTGGGAAATAAACTGAGTACGAGTAATTTTCCTATAACCAGATTAGTGCGAATGCGAAATAAAAGCAGAAAAATAATACCCGAAATTGATAACGGAGTTCAGCCAATTTGCTTACGTCTCCGGACTGCTGTATATATTTTACTAAGAGAAAAAATTTACATGTGTTTACAAAACACTCACTACTCACAAGAAAACTCTCTAGTATTGGGAGAAAGAAATGATTTGGGATGATTTTGAAGCTAAATGAGCTAGGGTATTTATAGTTGAAGCTTAATGACTAATCTTATAAATACCCTAAAGTTCAATGACTAAATGTGAATTATCCCATGCCAACAAATTCAACATTTTACAGCTGCCCCATTCGATGCATTATTGCACCGAAAAAAATCAGATTTTTATGTCTATCGATTTTGACCATTTTCCAACAATTAACTCCACCACAATTTTTCCTCAAGTGTTATCCCATGACTACAAGAGCATTGAAGTGCTCGAGGGCGACGACAAGTTCCCCGGATCTATCCGTCTCTTCAATTATAACGAAGGTAATATTCATTCGAACTTGTACAGTAAAAGAAAATGTTGTTTCCCTAAAGTATTAAGTAAATATAATTTTTTTACGGTCTCCGTTGGTTAAGGTGTCGAAGGAGAAAATCGAATCGGTGGACGAAGCGGAGAAAATATATGTTTACAGCATCTTTGAAGGGGATCTGATGAAATACTACATGAGCTTCATAGCTAAGATCGTGGCGGTTCCGAAAGGAGAGTCGAGCTTGATTAAATGGTCTTGCCAATTCGAGAAGGTCAGTGAAGAGATCCCTGATCCAAGCATCATCAAGGAATTTGTTGTGAAGAACTTTGTGGAGATCGATGACTATCTTCAAACCAAGGCATAAAGGGTAGGCCACACTCCTGTTTTAATAAGCCGATCGTGTATGTTTTATTAGTGAATAATATGCAGGGTTTCCACTCTTGAATATTAGCTTATAATATGGTATTTATATCGTTTGTTACTGCAGGAGTTTCAATGCGACTGTACTGTTATAGTTTCTCTCGGTAATAAAAATTAGTAGTTTTTGTATTTAGTATTAGTAAACTCTTCGCCTTTAATTTTTGTCAATAATTTGTAGAATAAGTGGTTAAAAGTTATCAATTAACACCTCGGATTTTATGGTTAGAAGAAGTATTATTCTTTCGAAAATTCTTGAGTTTGTACAACTGCATTTGTAGAGTGTATTTACATTATTAATGGTTGAAAATGATTTTAAACATACATTACCTTATAACGAGTTTAAGATATTTAATTTTTTTAGATAATTAAAATAACACACTTGTATCTTTTATGTAATATTTAAATTATTTATGATTTTTTAACAAGAGACTAATGAATACTTATTGAACTCATTATTGATATTATAACTTACGACAATAATGATGTTAATTAAATAAATTTTAAATTTATAATATAAAAATTAAAAGGTGGGATATGAAATGTCTTAAAAAATATGAATGTGTCACTTTATTAATAAATAAAATTTAGGGTAAACTATATTATTAGTCATCAATGTATTATTTCTATTTTCTTTTGGCCACTAGATTAATTTTTTTTCATAAAAATATTCAAAATTAACGAAAACGTTGAGTGACATTTTTATAAATTTTATTACATCATTTTTTCTCTCCTCATCAATAATTTATATATTTTAGTAATTTTATTTGACAAATATGATGGTAATATGTGATATTGCACAAATAGTTTTTACAAATTAATTTTTTTTATTTTAAAAATAAAATTTAATGTTTTTTACATGATTAAACGAAATAAGAAGAAGAAAAACATATCTACAAAAAACCACAGCAACAACCTGCATATCATACGTAGTATATACATGCAACCAAAGTATCTTATAGAAAACCTAGCATAGCATCATTTTCAAAAAGAAGGGTCCCTTGCCATTGCCAATAGCTTTCAACAATTG
This sequence comes from Hibiscus syriacus, assembly GCF_006381635.1. NCBI lineage: Eukaryota > Viridiplantae > Streptophyta > Magnoliopsida > Malvales > Malvaceae > Hibiscus > Hibiscus syriacus. The sequence goes on from NW_024062795.1 coordinate 6,047,931, forward strand.
TTATGGTGCTCTTAGATCTGTGTTCTTCCTTCCCCAACAGTAGAGCTTTCTCCAGGTCCATTCTCTGGACATCACCTTCTTTACGGCGCTGCTCTTCTTCTTTCATTTGCCCCCACATCATCGTGTAATATCCCACTCCGATTATCAATGTTCCCATTACACTGTAACAAGTTTCGTATTAATTAAATCATCGAACTTTCTATCACTCAATCGAACAAACGATAATAACACAGGTTGCGGACTGAGTACCTTCCATAATGAAGACTGTTTGCAAAGAAGGTAACACCAAAAACTGTGGCAAAGACTATCCCAAATGTATTGAACATGGGCACGTAGAAAGGGCCTTTCATTCGTGTACATGCTGAATGAACGTTGCCACGGATAATGTTCCCAAAGACTCCCTATAAAACAATTTAATATAATTGAATCCATCATTAATGAAATATATATACTTAGCAGAATTTCAAGTTTTCCTGTTCTTACTGTCAAAACAACGAGTAAAAGGTCTTGTTTGTGTTTCAATTTCCAAGCATTTAAGTCTCTCTCCATCAACAAAGAGAAAACCAGACACTGGAGAGTCCCGACCAAGCTGTAAAACGATGCCACTTTCATCACTTGTAGATATAGTTTAACAGTCCCAGCCAGAATAATATTCCATATTGAAACAGATAAGGAGGCGGTAGCTCGGAGAACACCGCCGAGAACCCAACGATCCGGTGCCGAGTAGAACACAAAAAATGTGGGTTCATGTTGAAGTTGATAATGGTTGCCTTGGAAGAAGAAGGAATTTCGTATAAATGCCAAATGGGCCTTTGTATTGTTCTACAGCAATGGCTCCAATGATGGAGACCAAGGTGCCAATCACTTGGGCTTGGCTGCTGCTGCTGCTACTCCAATCGGGCTTTGTCTTCCTATATGATAATGAAAACGTCGGACAACTTTTGGAATCTGTTTAATTAGGTATAATGTCCCTACATTTATTTGAATGCTACTTTAATCTTTATTTTTTGTTGTTGAAAATTTTAACTTCAAACGTTTCAATTTGTAGTTAAAATGAGTCTTAATGCTCAATATATATTACCGATATGATACTTTCATATGTATTTAATTATTGATGTGTCACATATTAGTATATCACATCATCATCTTAGATGACATAACACATGTCATATTATTACCTTGAGTGACATTACACATACTAAATCAACATTTTAGCACAGATTAAAATATCACTAAATGCTAAAATACTAAGGATTAAAATGCTAAAAATATGGTTTAAAATAATCATTCATACAAATGTTAGGGTTAAATTTGATATTGTGTATACTAATTATTATCATTCCCATGAATCATGCATGTGTCGTTGTTATCATCATGAGTTTTCCTTTTTTTTTCTGAACTGAAAGAGATAACGACACGAAAAATATGGCTTTGGGAAGAAGAAGAACATGAGAATGATGGAAAGCAAGAAGGAAATAGATGGTATTAGGAGACGGGTTGCACATACAACGATGGGTGAACTATAGCTTAGTCCCACGAATGCAAGATTCTGAGATATAGCTATCCTATAAATCAACACCGGTAAAAGAAGAAATCAGTTCAAGGCCATACACGTTGAATATCGATATTTATAAATAAATAAAAAAGCTTCAAGATTAAGAGAGAACCAACCCTGTTAAACCCAGTAAAAATATACGCACGAGGAGTGGAAAGGTCAAGAGCGACCAGTCTGTCCTGCAAATAACAAAGAAACAAAGATAAAGAAATGGAAGAGTTCAGAAAAGGAGAAAGATAGAGGAGATTGCAGCATTTGAAGGCACCTTTCCCGATGAAAAAGAAAGGAAAAAGGGAGCAGCAAGAGAGAGCCCACAGCATTGGTGTAAACCACAAACACAAACGGACTCATTCCTGCTGTTATGGTTGTTTTGGCCAAAATAGTGAGTGCTATGGTATAAGCTTCCATTATCACCATCGCCGTAAACGGTGCCATTTCACCAGCTCTTTCTCTCGTCATTATGACCATCCCCCTCGGTTCTGCCGATGAATGGCAACGAAGAGCGGCAGCAAAAGAAGAAGAGAATCCCTGGTTTAGCCACTGCCCTCTCTCTTTGGCCGCGTGCTGGCGTGTAATGTGGGGGCATTTATAAAAAAAATAGAGAAATTAAGGTTTGTTTTGTGAGAAGACAGCTAGTTAGATTAGCCTTTCACATGTGGGTGAAGGTACTTGGGGAGTGAAAAAGCGATTCGGGTGACTGACTCTAGCTCCAAGTAGAGGGGAAGATGTAGACGTATTATTCATATATTGAGGTTTAATAGCCATAATCAAAATGGTATTTGATTTTATGGGGTTGATTGGAATGGAGTTTGTGGTGGACATTGATCAAGGCCCTACCTCTAAAGCATGATAATAAGCACTAATGGTCCACTCTTTTGATTAATTTAAACAAAAAAACATTCCTTTCAGTTTCAGTTTCAGAAATTTGTTTAAATTCTTTCAAATAAAAAGGGTAAAGTACGTAGATGGTTGTTGAGTACTCTTAAAATTTATAAAATGATTCTTGAGTATAAGATGTTATTTTGTTGAGTCATTCGGCTATTAAAAGTTATAAAATGGTCATTCGACTATTCATATGTTCAAAACTAGTCCTTTTCTGTTAAAAAATCAATGACTGTTTGAGTTGTACATTAATTTGTTGATTGAGATATGATAAAATATGATTTCATAACCGTTTGAGTTGCATTTTGTTGATAAACTCTCTGTTTACATATGTCATGAGCTAATGCTTGAAACATTATGTCGTTGAGCCAGTGCTTGAAAGCAACATCAGTGCCTGTAAACATCATTAAAATATAATTTTATAATATCCTAATCAACAGACTCCAGTTCAGATTCCGTCAATTTTTTTAAACGAAAATAGATGAGATTTGAACATATGGATGGTTGAGTGATCGTTTTGTAACTTTTAATAGTAAGGGGACTCAACAAAATATCATTATATAGCCGGGGATCATTTTGTAACTTTAATAGTTAGAGGACTCAACAAAATAACGTCCTATAGTCGAGGGACCATTTGCATACTTTACCCAAATAAAAAATTATTAGTATAATACCGTGTGAACAAATTAGTAAGACCAACAGCATTCTGTACTCAACATTCATTTCCTTTGCAATTCCTAATTTGTTTCCCCAAAATCTTTCTCAGGGAAGGTGTTTGAACAAATTAAGTTAAGAACATCAGGTTTTAAGCATCAGTTGAAGAAACATGTGCTTTAACCAGGCCAGAATATTGTGGTAAGTAGAAACTACATGGCTACAAAAAAAAAAAAAAAACAGGCACCTTGTACAATTCAAACCCCACCTCTAGGCTGCTCTCTGTTCATGTTATTGGGCTAAGTCCATGGCTTTTTCAGATAGTGGGCTTATGGACCAATACACAATGCCCATGAAGCCGAACTCATACACATCGACATGAGTGTTATGTAAACCGACAGACCAAAGACTGATCAGAAGCGTTTAAAAAGAAAAAACCAACAGCATTTTTTGCTTAATATTCATTCCTTTGTAGTTCCTATTTTGTTTCCCCAAGATCTTTATCTGGGAAGGTATTTGAACAAATTTATGAAGTCAACTAACTATATGAGGTTTTAAGCATCACTTTAGTTATCAGTTAGAGAAACTTGTGCTTTAAACCAGGCCAACAGATCATGGTAAGTAGGAACTACATTGGCAACAAAAACAGTATGCAGGCACCTGCTTCTACATATTACGGTTGCTTCTTCCAGCTTAACAAAAACCAAAATATCAGAAGGCAAAGATATTTCATTACAGGTAAAGCCAATACACCATTCCGGACAAAAAAGCTGCATCTACATACATACAAAGCCCTGAAAAAAATAAAATATCGAATGGCAAAGATACTTCCATACAGGTAGATCCAACACACTTTTCCTGGAAACAAATACCTTCAGGACGATCAACGACTAGTCCTAGTCCTAGCCTGCTGTCATATGTACTACTTTCCCATTTCTTCTTTTTCAGAATTTAACTTTAGAAATTTAATAAGGGAGCATTTTTTAAAGATTTTTTTGTGGTGAGGATTAACTTCTCTTAGATGGGGATTTGTCGGACTAATATGGGAAACTAAGTTGGAAAATGAGTTTAATTCTTCTTTTTGTGATTTACCTTATATTCTATTAGGAGTGTAAATGAATAGAATGTTAATTGGATTGTTTGTAAATAGTTCAATTATTAAGCTAAATAGATTAGTATGAACAATTTTTTTTATGTTTTTTAATAAATGAACGAACACGATAAGCTTGTTTGAAAGCTCGTTTATTAGCTTGTTTATCGACTAACTTACAAGTTCATTTACCCAGTTCTCATTTTCTTTTTATTTATTTTTTACATTTTAAATATTGGTGAGGATAGAGATTAAATTGAACACATGATGAATTTTGGAGTTTATATTGTAAAGTCTAAGGAGCTTAAGGACTAGTGACGTTATTTCACCATTTTCTTTTTCTTGCAAGTAAAAGGGTAAAAAGAGTGTTGGTTGTCGATCATAGGAGCATGTTCGTGAATATTAAACGAATTGAACATGAATAACTTCAAAAATATAGAAATTAACACAGACTAAATATGAACGTCTTAAGAGATAAATAAACAAACACGAACATAGGCTCAAAAAAATCTTTAAGGAACCGTATAGTAGGATTGCCTGGTTGGATTTACAATCACATTTGCCTTTCTTTATACAGCAGAACTTTTATCATCTGTTCTCTTTTGCAGGAAAGGGACTTTAGGGCTTGCTGATCCCAAACTCTCTTCTTTAGCTTTTCCCCACAGCACTCCATAAAATCCACTCACAATAATCACTGCACCAATTACCCTACAATGGAACCAACCACAATTAACCATCAATTACTTTCTACTCACCATAATATGTTGGAGTACTATTATAAGCACATATTTCTTCAACTAATGTCTATAGTGATGCTTCAATTTGTTCAAATACCTTCCCAGAGAAAGGTCTTCTCCCAAGAAGACAATGCCAATAGCGGCTGCAACGACAATGGCCAACGGCTTGAACATGGAAACGTAAAGAGGTCCTGCTTTCCACAGGCACCACGAAAACAAGCTGATACGAAACGTAGTCGCCACTATCGCCTGCATAAACAACACCATGTTATGAATCTTTTGGTCAGTGACTTCAAGTAGCAACTATAGTGTGCTTACCGAGTATAAAATTGCGACCAGTCCTATACCAGGTCTTATTTTCCAAGCACTAGGGTCCCTAACTAGCATCAACGAATATATCGTTGAAAGAATCGCATTGAAGAAGCAAAGATAAAACATGACAGTTAATACTGCCGGGAACTTTTTCAGAACCATTGCCTGCAGAATTCACAAAGGATGAAAGTCAGTACATACTGTATTTATATCTCTATAATATCATAGTTAGGATAATGTATAAGAAGGGTACAATATAGCAACCTGTACAATATACCATGCAGAAGTCATAAAAGCTTCAATTGCAAGAAGAATCCCCCCAAGGATCCATTGTAATTGTGGAGATGAAAGAAGCTGATGAGACAGTCTGAGAATTGTTGGTCCCTTGTAGAATGTCACTACGAATGCCCCTGTTATGGAGATTATAGTTCCCAAGACCTTGGCTTGGCTGCTTGTGCTTCTCCATTCGAACTTTTCCATCCTGAATGACAAAGAAGCAAGGATTTCGAGTATGGTTTTACAGATTAATAAGGTGATAAGGCAACTCTAAAATGAAGCAGACTAGCAAAACCTGAAAATGATGGCTAGTATGAAGGTGAAAGCTGGAATGAGGTTGAGCATGGCCGTTGCCATTGCAGGAGAACTGTAGTCAATACCTGCGTATCCGCATAGCTGGCCGATGCATCTGCATTGATAAAGATGTGAAAAAAAATATTGGTTTTCTTCTTCTTCTTTTGAATAATGATCCACTAAAGAAAATAGTGTAATCTTGAAATTGCAGGAGAAGAAATAAGGTACAAACCCAAGCAAGGAAAGTAAAAAGATCAATCTGTACAGGTTGGAGGAGGTCCATGGAAGACGCACAGATCTGTAAAATCACATAATTCAGAAACCATATGTGAGAACACAGAAAAAGAACGAATTGAAATAAAGATGTTGAGCTAAATTTTGTAAAGGGACCTGTGGAATACAAAGGAGCAAGGAAGGAGAACTAGGCTGGAGAGAACATTAGAGTAAACAATAAGAACATATTTGTTAACCCCACTAGACATTGCTGCTTTGGTTATCACCATGCTGCTAACTTGAACTAAAATCACCATTATCATTCCCACAAATGGCAACAGATTCCCCATTTCTTTTCTTTTGCAAAATCTTTATCCCCTTTCTCCCTGTTAAACAAACATATATGAAGTGAAATTCACTTCGGCATGGAAACTATGTTTTCCATCTGAATTGACCCTAGAGAATGTCTCTATCACTCATGACCACCTTTCCGGTGAAAATTATGAATAATTTATAGTACTCATCAATGCTTACTGGTCCATGTGGCTCCTTTTTTCACGATGACAAGAAAAAGAGGGAACGCGTTGAGTAATTTAAAAGATAAATTGGTGTTACTGGTAAAGAAACTGGATTATGAATCAACGGGATATTACAAGTTTATTGATATCTTTAGCGTAGTTTGCAAGTTTTAGACTTTAGTTCCCTGTCCTTTAGCGCATTTATCACGCTACCATTGCTTTCATTGATTTACCTAAAGATTTGTGTTCATAAATGAATTGCAGTGTCACTTTTGCATATACCCAAAAGCATTCCTGGAGTCTTTATTTCTCCACCCCAACAACTAATGAGAAATAACCAAAAAAAAACTTTTTTTCTTTTACTATAAAGCTCTAAAAATATTTCAAATAGTTTGGACAAACAACAATTTCATAAAAAAATAAAATCCCACAACTGGGCATGCAGTGAAGGAAGAAGGAAGATGGGAGTAATTTCCCTTCAAACATCAAGGAATCACAAACAATTTCATTACGAACTCGGAAGTCAGAATAAAAAAAGAAGTAAAATCCTTAATGGAAGGCAACAGCTTCAGCCTGCAAGTGTTGGAGAAGTGCATCCATGCTCATTGTTTTGTGTTCTGCCTTATCCCTCGCCCGTACACACACCTGCACCCAATTAACGTAAATATCATGGAATCAGCTAGCTCTCTTTTTTACTTAAGAATCATAATCAGCAGCAAAGATACACACACACGACGAGGCACGCATTTGCAAAGGTATACAAATTTATTCAAAAAGGCACATTAAATCTATTCAGAAAACATAGGTTGGACAAACCTGCTTATTGTTCACTTCCACTTCTCCTACAACCAATATATGGTTGTACTGTGCCAGTTGAGCTTCTCGTACCTGCGTAGTGACACGAGAAACAAGTGGAAAAAATTGATTACTTCAAAAATAATGATATAAACCTTGACTTGGAAACAGCAGAGCAAGCTGGTTGGAGATTGATAGGCAAAAAATCTGAAGCATAGTGTAATAAAATAATCAGCAGGGCAGTGTGTTCCTCAATGCATAACTGTACATAGAAAGAGTTCATAACTTGACTGCAAGAAAAATGGAATTTGATGTAATTGAAGATGTCAGGAGTTGCACCTTCTTTTGGATTGTTCGATCTGTCATATCAACATCTACATAATAACCAGCCTCATGAATCCGATCCCGAACCTAAGAAAATCAAATAAGGGATAACATTTGAGTATTTTCTCCCTTCAAAAAGACTGATGCATACCAAGCAATCAACTCATCGACAATAAACTAAATGGATCCTACAGTGCCATACACTTCATAAGATGTAAGAAAAAAATGCAGAGTCCCATTTTCAATAGTTTCCACCCACATAAACGTTGCTCTGTTCTCAAAACTCATCCAGAACAACATAAAAAATGTCTATTTTGGCAAGATCATAGGAACTACAAAATAGCATACATATGTCTCGTGAGTCGAGAAATAAATAGTCACAAAAAAATATTAAGAGAACATGCAGGACACAATATTAACAATTTATGAATGTTTTAAAATTGTTAAATGAGGGAGATAAAGGATTTATTACGCTGCGGCCAATTGAGAAATAATTTCTTGTCCAACAAGGGGTAAGGCAGAATGCAGGGGAAATAGATAATATCAGATAGCATATGCAATGACTATACATAGATGCACCATAAATTCCATAAGGTTGACAATTGAGCGAAAAGGAGCATACTCCGAGATCAAATTACCTCTATCGCATAGTTCTGGGACTTATCTGACACAGGGCAAACAATTGCTTGACGGGGACTAAGCCAGAAGGGCCATTTACCCTTGTAGTGTTCCAATAATATAGAAAACATACGCTCAACAGACCCCAGGATAGCTCTGTGTATCATAACAGGTTTCTCCCTCTTGGCTTCATCTTCGGCTGAGTACTCCAACTTGAAGCGCTCGGGGAGCTGGAAGTCCAACTGAAATAAAGGGCACCGGCAATTTTCATAAGACAGAAAAAATAGATTATTAGATAATAGAGGCAGAAGAAAAATGAAGCACAATTGAAGAACACCAACCTGTAATGTTGCACACTGAAATTTCCTATTCAGTGCATCAGATACACTAATATCTATCTTCGGACCATAAAAAGCCCCATCTCCTTCATTTATCTGTACCAACATTACAGTTAGATATAAACATATAGAAAGAAGCCAAGTAAAATGGACAGCATCATTGACTAGTCCTCAGTATAAAATAGAGAAAATAAAGCACAACAAATAGATCAAAACAGGCAAGCCAACTGCTTTCTATTCTCTTATCAAGAGAGAATTCCACTATTTAATCAGTATAAATTTATGACTCACGATTGGCTAAACAAAAGGTCCCAAATACAAGAAAAGAGATCTTGAGCAACAAATCAAACCCACTTGGTATACTCACCACTTTTTCCGGCACACAACATTCGCACCTCAAAATATCAGATCCTATTGAATCATAAGCTTGAACTAATATTTTGACTAGGCAATAACTTACTGAGGCTAAAAAATTGAGAAAGTTCTACGTGCATTTATATTGCAAGTCATACCACATTCCAAGTAACAATATATAGGCCGGATCATAGCAGAAGCAAAATTTTCTCATTTATTACCCACACAATTAATTCCAAAACAACCTCTATAGTGAAGAACCCCAAGTTGACTTAAGGGGTTCAATAGAAAGCTGACCTGCCATGGCTTCCCAGATTGATTCAAGGCTTCTGTAAGAGCAGTTTCAGCTCTGTCCCAAGTTTCCAAATCACCAAGGTATTTCTCTGGCCTCTACAGTTCAAATATTTGTAATACAAAATAAAAATTGCATCTAGAATTCAATCCAAAAATGATTACACACTTAAATAACTAGTCTTTAAGTCTTCTAATATATAACAAGAATATAATCCTGACAGAAGTAGATATATTAGATCATCCAAAACCATTTTAACAAACAATTGTAGAAGAAAATAAATAAATAAAATTTCAAGAAACTGTGTTTTTATATGAATAGCATTTGAAAATTATAGACAGAAAATAAATCATCATCTATACTCCCTGCAAAATGCACTTAGTTATCGAAGAAAAATACTTTCAATTCCTAAAAATTTAAGTGAATGGAGCTTCTCATACCGTAGAAAGTTTCAGGTCATAAGTAAATCCAAAAACAGTGTAAGCATGATCAATGAACTCCAGGACACCTTTAACTTCTTCTTTTATCTGGGAAAAATAAAGAAATAAAGGTTAACACAAACATTATAAAAGAAACAGGGAATAAAAATAATTCAGATTATAAGTTACAATTTAAAGCCAACCTCACCTGGGATTCCCTGCAGAAAATGCGGGCGTCATCCTGTAAAAATACAAGTAATGTCAAAAAAAGGAGGTCAATAAAAGAACATCCACCATACCTCCTTTCACCCAAAAGATGTTCACGAGGTTTCTGGAGAGAATTTTAAATAGCACAACTATGCAAATCAAAATGTATAATTGTTTTAAATTAAGTCCAAAAACCACCAAGCAAGTTTTCACTTGGGAATCAATCATGATACACCAAAATTGGTCTTTGGTGTCAAGCCAACAGAAAGGTACATAGAGCTAGCAAGGATCACAATCTTGAAAGTTCACATCTAACAACAGGTACCTGCTGAAACCTCCTGACACGTGTTAACCCAGTCAGTGCCCCACTAGCCTCATTACGATGCAAGACACCAAAATCAGCCAGGCAAAGAGGTAGTTCTGCATGAATTATTGATAATGATAAGAATGTTGCGAAGAAGCCAGAAATGAGAAGATAAATCACCTCGATCACAATTAACATGACAGCCAAATGATCTCAAATATCTCTTTCAAAAGAAAAGTTAAATCTTGAGGCTCAAAAAGAACTAAGGCAGAGCCAAGAGATGCGAGCAAATCATATGAACATGTATTCAAGCCAAGACCATTTGAAAATATTTATAATTAGCACTAATTTGTTCACTAATACTATAACTCGTTCCATAGTATGAAAGAGAAGGGAGAAAAGAAATGTTGAATCAACATCCGCATATGGAGGAAACCTACAAAGTAAGCACCAAAAGACAGAAGTCCATGTTTAAAGCATCAAAATGATGTAGTGAACAAAGAAGTATAGCCCAGAGAAGCTTCTTTAAGCTCTCCTCAAGAAATAGTTAAGTTATGATGCAAACAATGACGGAACTTCTAAGAAAGAAAGGATGCTGCAGCCTTGTACTAATGTTAACACCCTGCCTAGTACTCTAAGCAGTATCAATGTTTTTCTAGAAACATGATGAAAAGAAATAGGAGAAACACAGATGTATTTGAACTGACCTTGATAGGAACAAACTCTGTGCTGAAACATTAAACAGTGGCCTGGGCAGTTCATAGGTTTCAGTCCAAACTCTTGCTTTTCAATCTGTAGCAGAAACCAAATATAACCCCCCAACACACACGCACACAAAAAAAAAAGAGTGAGAACATCACAGGAAGATTAAATGCATAAAATATATTTTTTAAACAACTTACGTTAAAATTCAAGTTAGTTCATGTAAATATTAAGATTCACCTGTACAACTAAACAACAGAAACAAGTTCTGTTTTTCTGTTGTTACACAACATCTCACCTCAAATAAAAACATATTCTCCTTATAATTTGCAGCATGGCCAGATGTTTCCCAAAGATTCATATTGTACATGTTTGGTGACTTAACCTGCCAAAATTAAGCAACTTCAGTGACTTGTTAAATTAAGCAACTTCAGTGACTTGTTATTGGAATTACACAAGTTATAAATAAAGCTCTAGAATAGAGAAACAGAGAGAAGCCTTGTAACCTCTTCGTAATCCCTTTTCCGATATTCATTTCGTATAAATCCCATTAATTTGTTGTAAATTTGAGTGCCATGAGGAAGAAAGAACCAGCTTCCTGGGCTGAAAGTTACCCAAAATCCCAAATATCAATATCACAAACATTCTTGAACACAGTACCACAGATCATATTAAAGTATATTGTGTACCTGAGGGGGTGACAAAAGAATAGCTCCTGCTTTGTACCCAACAATCTATGGTCATATTTCTTTGCTTCTTCTATCCGTTGGATATATTCCAATGGAAAACATTAACTTTCATTAAAATCAAAATTGTGATGGTAGAACAATTAATGTACTATGGAACAAGAAAACTCCTTTTCTTATAGTTATGAATTGCCTAAACAGGCCTTTGTCTATGTATGTAGAAAATAAGAGCTTAAAGTAATTTCTTCTAATATGCCCCATTTGGATATCCTTTTCATTATAATACACGAAATGAATATATTCCCTTATGCATCATACTCATATATAGTTGCTTCAACAATCACAAATAATTAAAATAAAAAAAACAAATAACTAAAATTGAAAGAAAAAAAATATAAAGGGTACAATAATATATCTGACAGCAATTATAGAAACAAAGGAGAAAAATTATCTCACCTTCAAACGTTTCTGGTCAGGATATGATATACCATAAACTCTTTGTAAACTCTCACGATCTTTGTTTCCCCTCCAGTAAGCTGATGAAGCCTGAAGATCACAATTAATGAGTAAACCAGGAAATTGTATTTACAAGGAATCCACGCATCTCCAAAACATATCTTTCATGGATCAATGTGACATGTCACCTTTAAGCATGCAAATGCCTTCACGAAGGAAGTATTGGGAATATGAGGTCCACGACAAAAATCAACCAAGGGACCACATCTGTATACTGTGATAGTTTTGTCTGCAGGCAAATCGTTGATGATCTCAACCTGATTACAAAAATTAGCACTGCAGAAATTAGTGCAATGGGAAAGCTTATAGGTAGAGAGGAATCATGTCAATTAATATGAAAATTCAAAATACCATCACTCAACTTGCCTTAAAATTATTTTCAGAAAACAACTCAAGGGCTTGTTCCCTTGTCACTTCAATTCGTTCAAAAGGCTGTTTTTCCTGCATTAAGAAACCAAAAGGAAACAAGAATCTACGATGAAGTAACAGCTTTACCATTAGCGTAACTCCCATGTAATAGAAGCGTAAAGAACATAAAAAAAATTAACCACTGTTTAACATTTCATAATATGATTTCAAGACTCCCAATTTTTTCCTTCACAAATGCATAAAAAAATCAACAAGGGTATGAGTTGATTAATTGAATAGAATTACAATGCTAATTAACATGAGGTCGCTGGACATGGATTAGAAAAATACAGTATAAACACCAAATGAGCATGGATAATGGTGGGAGGTGATCATAGAAAAAAAATCAAAAGTTTGAAAGTATGAAGTTGGTCTTTTAATAATATTAACAATACCGCAACAGCTTTCGATGCCCCTGCTTCAATTTGCTTAAAGTGGTCCTCATTCAAGCCCAAATCACCATAAAATGCATCGTAATAGAAACCCTGTGAAACCACATACCATCTTTATAAGAAGGCAAATTCACACCAAAAGACCTTGGCAAACCAACTTAGGGATCAAGATGAAAAGAATGAAACATTAAACAGTAATTAAACCATAACATTATTAAAATGCCTTAAGTGAAAATTGTAAATCTAGAAGAAAAATACAAGCTAAACACGGTATTTTCAATTATCACAATGCATAATACTTTATCCCTACAACAAAAACGTGTTTGCTCATGCAACCTGATTGAAATAAATTGGGAATTCTAGAAATGGTACATACAACTATGATCATTTAAGAGACAAATATCTACAGTGAAGCAACTTCAATATAACCAAAGCCCAAGTAATGAACTTACCTCTCCTCTTGTGGTGCAAGGCCCAATGCATAGTTTGCAACCATAAACGCTCTCAAGAGACTGCATAACCACCGAGTCAAATTAGCCAATGAATTTGAAAACTAAAAGAAACTCAGAAATCAATCCATCTACTTTAATTTATCAGGATTTGGTATTCCTGCATCACCAAAACTGAAAAATTAATCCAGTTATTGGTGAACAAATGCAATTGGGCAATTAAATTTTGCTAAACTGTAGTATATAAATTAATGAACTGTTTATTTTTTTACTAATTCTTAGCATATAAATTGCTAAATTACTGATTTGAAAGTTCAGCAATATTATCCAACTAGATCAATTTCTCAGCTTTCATAAATTCAAAATAAAGTAAATTTTAGTAGAGGATAAAAAAATTCCCAATTTACCTCACCTAGGATGTGAGCGCTAGAGTGCCAAAAAGTATCACGGCCTTCATCGGTATCAAAATTGAAAATCTTAAGCTCACAGTCACCTTCCAAAGGCCTATTCATATCCCACAAAACCCAATTGACCGAAGAAATCTAAGGCATTGGCAGCCAAGCTCTTGGAAATTTCTCGAGCAATATCCATAGGAGACGAAACCCATTTTTTCCCTTCCTTAACTGACCCATCAGGTAACGTGATCTTGAGATTGCTGCTGAGCCTGAAGGTATTGAAATATTTTGATGCGCTTCTCGATGACTTGGTTGAGATAGGCTTCGTCTTTGGGATGGGAAGCAGCCATGGTCAAGGCGGAGAAGCGGCGGAGATGAGTGGAGGGTGGCTTAGAGAGGAGGAAGAAAGCTGGCTGAAGAAAACAAGTGTAACGGCGGACAGTAGAAGAGAGAGTGCATAACATAGAATGCAAGGAATTCTTTGCTCCTTATTTTAGCTTTTTTTTTCATCAGTTTTGGAAGTTTAGGGTTTTTAATATTTTATAGCATAGTGTCATAGGACTAGACTTCTGCAGTCGATTCGTATGGTACTTAGATGATTTTCAGGTTGAAATGGCGCCTAAGTCAGCCTTATCCACGTCCTTATGAGTCTCTGGTTCACTAAGTGACGAACAAACCCTCAAGGGTTAAACAATAATGCAGAAACAATAATGCAGAAACAATATTTAATCGGGGCTAATCCAAGCCACCTGGGTTGAAGCGGATCTCTGAAGCACGAGCACTGTGGGAACTTTCTAAATCACCAAAACTTAAATCACTTTGGCACTTTGAAAGAACTCAGAAAAGAACACTCTCGATGCTATCTCAGCCCTCACGATCGGTAACACAAGCCACAAAGGCTTAAACACAAAGGAGAACAAGCCGACAAGGCTAGAAAGCTAGCAAGCAAGAAAGCTAGAAAGAATGAACTCAGAGAGAGTAAGAGTAAATGCCTGAGTTTTATTACTCTGAAGAGAAAGAATGAAGTTAATGGTTACAAATGAGGGGAGGAGCTCTCTATTTATAGTTGAGGCCCTCAAGATCCAACGGTCTAGATCAAAGTACATCGATAGCTTACATTGAATCCTACCTTAATCAGAACTCTATCTCTAAGGTATTTGAATTCAAATAAAACATTATTCATAATTAAATCCTTAATTATTGGATAATATTATTCTTTCTGGAATCTTCCAAGGAACGGGCCAGGTCTGATGATTCTGGGCAAGCCCAACACTCTGTATTATTCTTCTACAGAAATCTGCGCACACATGTCTCGGTCCGAATCCACGAGCCTCGACAAAATTGCCCCCATCGAACATGTAACACCCTCGTCACTTCTCTCGGACGCCTTGGACTTGATCCTTCACGAACTCGAGCCTTTACGGACTCGTAAGCATTCTCCAAGAACCAGGCCAACTCGCCATGCCCAACAAGCCCAAAGTCTGCGCAATAGAACCCCTTCTGTGAACCTTTACGCCAATATTCATGGACCCAAAAGTTTAGTCCGTGACAATCTCCCCCACTTGATCTAGCGACGCCCTCGTCGCTAGGTGAGAACACTTGGTCTTGATCACCTTGGACGCTTTATCAAAACACCTTGGCTTCCTCGCCTTGGTTAACACCATCATGTCTTATTACCATCTAGCACACCGTGGCATTCATCTCGAACGTAGGAAATCCATCATACCCTTTTGCATTCACCCCAAATAAGGATATTTTTAATCCAGCGGTAAAGAATTGGATACTCCGGCAACATACAACACGACAACTCAGATTCGTCGGCAACACTCGCTTATCCCTAAGAACTCTGAAAGTCTCAAATATCCCTTCCAACCTTTGATAACTCCGCAAAAAGATGGTTAGGTCCTCGACCTATGCTCATCAACGATGGTGAATCAAACTCAACACTTGGAATGTATTTGAGATGTCCCTCGATTTCCCTCAGCATATTTACTCTATGTGTCAGCCCTTATTACTCCACGAAGTCTCGCACTCCACACACCAACACTTCTATCCGGAAGTCTGGTGTTTCTACTCGCATCGGCACTTCCTCCCTTGAAGTCCGGTGCGACTTTCACCCTCTTACATGGGTGGCAAGCTCTCGCTCATCATGTCTCTGGAAAGCTTGGACTCCATCAACCTCTTCTCGGTTATCTCTTCAATGGTAGTCCCCAAAACAATATTTCTCTCACTTGGAACCTCTTCGGAATTGACAGTCTTGCTCGCCCCCTTCGATGGTTCGGCTTTTAAACCAAGATTGTCGGCATCCTTCTTTGACATGAATAAATCAGTTGCCCCCGTATCTACTAAGGCAACTCCCGATAGTTCGGCAACGTTGATGTTCACACACATCAACCCATTCTGCTTTCGGCCTCTACTTGCCTTGGCAGAACTCAAGTTCATTGAGCCAAGTCTCGTAGCCTCACTGACCTTGTCTTGACCCATGTCCTTGGGTAACTCAATCCTGGGCTTCTCCATCTTCTCGGACCACTCGGCTTTATCCAGGCAAGCTTGCAACTCTTGTGGCCCCTTACTTCGGTGACCATTCGTTTGCTCCTTTCTTGCCCTTGGCGTAAGGCACTTGTTCGCTTTACTTGTGCCAACATCGTACATGTATTTTCTAGACATGTGTTCACCACTTGAACGATCAGTGTTCAAATGCTCACCATTCGAACAAACTTCACTCGAGCAAGCATCACTCGAAGAGCCTTGCTCCTTATCATTGTTGGACTGACCCTCATCTCGAATACTTTTGCCATTACCCTCGGCTTTCAACTTTGGCTTGGACGTCTTCTTGACTCCAAGTTCTATGATGGACTCGGCAACTATCAAGGCTTTAGACAACTCCTTGATTCCCCTTCTCTCCATCGTCGTCTTTGCCCATGGCTTCAATCCATATGTGAAGGTGAAGAATACATATTCTCCAGTCAACTCTGGGACTTGTAGCATGAGTTCCTCGAACTCTCTCGCATACTCTTTCAACGTCCCCTCATGTCTAAGATTCATCAACTTAGACCATGCCTCACTCTCGGCATGCATTGAGCTCGATTACTCTTGAAATGTCTCGGACCTTTTTGGTTCTTTGCCAACTCCAGCTTCCACAACAACATTTACCTCCTCGGCATCCTTGGCAAGCTCCTTGGCAACATTGGGTTTGGGCAACCTGTTCTGCTTCTGATTCTGACTAACCTTGACAAAAGTAAACACCATTGAACCAAGCTTGACAGGCTCGCTACTCTCGGCCTTGTCCTTTCCCTTGGACTGCTTGATTCGATTTGGGCATTCACGCACTATGTGTGGACCTTTGCACCAGAAACACTCCAGTTGCTCTTGTTTCTTTAGCCTCGGTTTTTTGCTTGGCCCTTGGCTCTCGCACCTTGTGTTTTCCTTCGCACTGGAAACACTTCAATGGCTATCGCTTCTTTACCCTCGGCTTCCCAGTTTCGCCACTTGCATTGGCACTGAGCTTTTCTGCATTTGGGAAACTTTTGGCCTTATGTGCTCCTTGACATAGGAAACACTTCAGTGGATCTCGCTTGTTTACCCTCGGCTTTCCTGCACCACTAGCATTCGCACCGAGCCTTGCTCTTGGCTTGACTGCTTTGACTCCCGCAATCGCACCATCTTTGGCTACTTCCCCTTCTGACTTGTCTTCTCCTCTGACAATGGCGGCAAGACGATTCTTCTCGGGACATCCTCTTATCATGTGAGGACCATCACAGAAGTAGCATTTAAGAGGCTTGCTACTCACCTTCTTCTTTGACACGGACTTGGCCTTGCCATGATTCCTCGATGGCTTTATCCGACCACGATCAGTCGATGCCACTTCTTGGCTACTCGAAGAGTTTTCTCTGCCATCTATCCATTGTCCCTTGTCATGGTCTCCCCCATTTTCACCACTATCTTCGGGCATGGGTCTGGATGACTCATCTTTGGTTGGCTTGGCTCTTGCAAGATCGCACCTTGACTCGGCTACAGCTCCGGCTTCCGAACAACTCTGGGTATCACCTTGCTCACTGGCAAGCATCACCCCTGGTCTAAGTCCTTCGACGAAGGTATTGCACGCACCACCATCACTCATTGTTGTTTTGCACATGAGTATCTCACTCTTGAGCCCATTCATCTCTTCCCTCAAGGTCATCGACTCGACCCTAAACACATTACTCATCTCTATCAACGTCTAACCGTGGAGACTCTGTTGCGCCACATCCTTAAACCCATCCCTCATGGATTCTAACTATTCAAGACGGGACTCCACAACTCCTTGGACCTCCTTGGCTTCTTCTACGAAACTCTCAAGGTTCTTGATCCTCACCTCCAACGATCCTGGGGTAACTCCCACACTTTGTTTCTCTGGCTCAATCCTAACACCACGTCTCTCCGCGCCATTCTCTGTGGGAACAACTCCTTTTTGTTGTAACATCTCGTTTCATTTCCACAACCTGTTTGGAACACTCGTTGAATCCACAACGGCTTTCATCAACTCGCTAAAATGCTTCTTGTCACAATACAAGCTCGGATCATTGTTGAATCCACAACACCTACACTCCGACTTGCTTTGACTCGCTTCCACTAACCACGTACAAAACGATCGTTGTATGCCTCCAACGATTCGCTCTATCACTTCTAGTAGCGGGGCTACGTTCTTCGGCTATGCAACACGCTCTGATACCACCTGTCACGGGGCTAGACTTCTGCTAGTCGATTCGTGCGGCACTTAGATGATTTCCAGGTCGAAATGGCGCCTAGGTCAGCCTTATCCACGTCCTTGTGAGTCTCTAGCTCACTAAGCGACGAACAAACCCTTAAGGGTTAAACAACAATGCAGAAACAACACTTAATCGGGGCTAATCCAAGCCACCTGGGTTGAAGTGGATCTCTGAAGCACGAGCACCGTGGGAACTTTCTAAGTCACCAAAACTTGAATCACTTTGGCACTTTGAAAGAACTTGGAAAAGAACACTTTCGAGGCTATCTCAGCCCTCACGATCGGTAACACAAGCCACAAAGGATTAAGCACAAAGGAGAACAAGCCGACAAGGCTAGAAAGCTAGCAAGCAAGAAAGCTAGAAAGAATGAACTCAGAGAGAGTAAGAGTAAATGCCTAAGTTTTATTACTCTGAAGAGAATGAATGAAGTGAATGATTACAAATGAGGGGAGGAGCTCTCTATTTATAGTTGAGGCCCTCAAGATCCAACGGTCTAGATCAAAGTACATCGACAGCTTACATTGAATCCTACCTTAACCAGAACTCTATCTCTAAGGTATTTGAATTTAAATAAAACATTATCCATAATTAAATCCTTAATTATTGGATAATATTATTCTTTCTGGAATCTTCCAAGGAACGAGCCAGGTCTGATGGTTCTGGGCAAGCCCAACACTCTGTATTATTCTACAGAAATCTGCGCACATATGTCTCGGTCCGAATCCACGAGCCTCGACAAAATTGCCCCCATCGAACATGTAACACCCTCATCGCTTCTCTCGGACGCCTTGGACTTGATCCTTCACGAACTCGAGCCTTTACGGACTCGTAAGCATTCTCCAAGAACCAGGCCAACTCGCCATGCCCAACAAGCCCAAAGTCTGCGCAATAGAACCCCTTCTGTGAACCTTTGTTCCAATGTCCATAGACCCAAAAGTTTAGTCCGTGACACATAGCGAATACAACTTTATTTTACAACGTTACAAACAAACGTAAAATTTTATTATTGGACCAATTGTTTTTATATATTATATATTTATAATAATAAATTTAATTATTAATATCTATATATTTTATTAGTTCATTTTTCAAAATTCAACAATACTTTTTTTTTAAATTGAATTGAATCATTATTATTTATCAAAAATATTAATTAAGTTATTAAATCACTAATTGTGTTATATAACATCTTGCATAATAGTTCATGTATCAAATTAATAAAAAATGTATTATTAATAATTTTAAATTATTTATTAATATGACATATAATACAAAATAGTTCCATAGCAATATAAAATACACATGAATTATCATGAGCTGTTACGTTAAAATCGTTAATATTTCAATGTTTTAATCAACATTATTGTTAGAAAATGATTTAACTCTTTTTAAAATGTTAATAAATAAATTTAGCTAAAATTTAGAATAAAATCGACTAAATAAATAAATTTTAAAGAAATATTATATATTTTAACTTATAGCCCATGCAATTTTTCTACTTTAAATATTTAATTTATTTTGTTCATCAAGAAATATAGTTTTGTTGAAAAATTTATAATTATTCATTTGTGAAAACGTGTTTTCCTGAGGAAGTTTAAGTGACGAGTTTCTATGTTATGTGGAGGGGAATATAATGAATTAAAAGATTAAATAGTGAATTGTATTTTAAAGTATACATTATTAGATAATAATATATAAAAAAATTACTATCAATTTGATTTAAAAAATTCGTCATCACTTCATCCTTGCGCTGCGAAAGGCTGATGTGGTCATAGTGTCCAATGAAGATGACACATTTCAACATTTTTGAAATTAAATAATAAAAGTATTTTTAAATATTAAAATTTGAAGAAGAAAAAAATACACAATATTTAACACCTATTATCAATACATACACAGTTAACGAGAGGCAAGCTAACAAAATTCTCTCTTGTGCCTAAAGCAAAAATTCAATTCCCACAATTCCATAGAAGGGTTGCTAATAATAGCAGTATGATAATAATATACATAAAATCAACACAACACAAACCCCCAGCAAAATCTTACGTTCCCCCCATGGATACAACTATTTTTAAACAAACAAAAAAAGATTGTTTTCACTATCAGTCTATCCCTACAAGTTGAGGATGAAGTTTCTCACGTAGAGAAATGAAAAAGGAAAGAAGGTGGTACATGAATATCTTCAGCATCACCCTGGGTCGATCGGCCTCACAAACCGCCAGGGAAATTGTTGACTTGTCCCTCTTCCAAAACATCGTTGTCATTTATCTTGTAAGCTATCCTTGTGCGCATGACCAATGATTTCTGAAAGTTAAATAGAAAAAAGAGTAACTATCTGTAAAATACTCTTAAAAGTTGAAAGATCGGTAGTATCTAAGAAAATAGTGTGCTTAGTGGCATATTTCCGAACAAAGTTAGTAGGGGACATATTAGACGCTAACGGTTACCGGTGTCATTGACCAGGAAGACCATAGTTTTATCAGCTTTTATTAAGTATTAGTGACCCTGTCCTTATGAGGTATTAATTTTTTTTCTTTTCTTTTGCTTTCTTTCTCTCGCCTTTTGAATTAGTCCCAACACTAAACTATGCTCCTCTGCTCCCCCAAAAGAAATGGAAAACTGGGTGTGGTTAAGAGACTCGAGGGAAGAACAATTTTGCTACCACGAGACTCCAGACACAATAAAATTTTAGTTCAATTCTCGCCTAGGTTCTGGATTTTATCTTCTTAGGCGCAAAAGTAAAACCTAACATCTAGAGCCAAAAATTGTCATGTGGCCTTTCTCCATAAGAGGGGGAAAATGCAGATACTTGTCAACTCCTGACTATAGTGTGCAACTCCAAGCCATTGAAAAATTGTAGTGCAAAAACATGCTTATTCAAAGTAACACTTGATACTACAAGTTCTTAAATACCTATAATCAGAAGTTCAAAAAAATGTTTTTATATGATGAAGAAAAAAAGCTGAAGTGGAGGCTGGCTGCCACAATAAGCCATTTAGGACAGAGAGCACCACTAACAATTTCACATCAGTTTTATCTGACTAAACGATATATATAAACATAATTTAATAAAACTCAGGTGCATACCTTCCCATGTTGGCTATTGGTGAGTTTCATACTTTGAGAGATGGACCTATTTGCAGGCAAGGTATTGCTGCAAGCCGGATCCAAATGCAGCTGAAGAAACTGCAGAGTTCAAAAGCAGCAAGTGTATCAGCATAACTTGTTTTTAAAGGGCATGTATGCAAAGATCTACATAATAAGATTTACTATATTCAATGATTATTTTAAGCAACCTATCGCTGTTAGATTTGTGAAACTAATGAAGCCTAGATTTTAGGAACCCTACAAAGGCTAAATAAAAGAAGTATTTTTTTAGGCATATTGAGAACTGGTGGTGAGGACAGGCTTTAAGTTTCGAACGTGAAGTTCTTAGATTGCCACATAAATCTATGATAAATCAAGCAACAGACAGAACTGAGAATGCAAAATCCACCTCTGACGTATGGCACTGAAACAGAAAATAAATTTCTATAATACAAGTATAGCAAGCTCATAAATGACCATCTTGAGTTACCTTAGGAACTGCCGCCTGGAAAAGAAAATCATTATAAACATTAGGTGACAGATTTGTAAAAGTAGCCTGGATCAAAGTTGTTTGTGGGTTTCCTGGTTGCTTTGAGAAGTTGAAGGTCATCCTTAAAGAGCTGCTCTCATATGCAACTAAAGAAGGATAATCTGGTCCATTTTCCTCTGCCAACAGAAAGAAAACTATAACTACTACGGCAACTACAAGGGCTACAATGCATGGAATCGAGAACTTTAAAACTTACCGTTCTTTTGAAGATTGGGGCCAAACCCATCCAATAAATCCATCACTGGAGCAGGACTTGCGGGAGAGGTGGCATTTGCAGAAAGTGGGGAAAGTGACGTGAGGTCGTTTAAACTGGCAAGCGGTGCATTGTTGTCTTGAATGGAGCATAATATGTCAGATGCAGATGAGTTGCTTTGTTCAGGGGGTGATGTTCCAATTGACAAAAGATCCAGCAGAACATCCGTACCACCTTTTGGAGGCTGACTCGTACCTAAAATGTCGGATAAAATCAGCCTTCTTTAATCAAAAAGGGAAGAAACAATACTGAAAATATTTCACTTTTAACTGTGAACAAAATATAGGAGATTATTTATTTTCTTTTAACATTGTTTCACACTCACTATTTATTTTCTTTTTAACGTTGTTACACACTCAAAATGAAAAGTTAAGAAGTTATGCAGCGTCAATTTCTTTTAACATCGTTACACACCCATTATATATGCAAAACAAACTTAGAATTCAAAATTATATAGAAATCAAGTTTAAATGTGATTTATGTTCTTTTATAGCATAATCCAAAGAGTTTTTTTTTGAGTCAAAAAGTTCCAGGTGTTTTCCTGAACTGCACACTATGATTATCAGATATAGATTATGGATTCTCAGCAAGTATAAGTTAAATAAAAAAGAGAGAGACTGAATACTTGTTTCTTGAACAGACTTTTTACCCTGAAAATGCTAATTTCAGACACTAACACTGGAAAATCCTAAGCTTGAAGAATTAGGTAATTTAAAATATGAGCACTTGCTTGAAAAAATAAATTTCACTCAAATGTTTCTCAAATATGTACCATCGGTGCATCCCAACTTACTTGGTGCAGAAACTGGGGATAAATCAACACCAAGAAGATCCTGAAGAAAATCACCACCAGACGAGCTAGGTGCTGGAGCATCATCTGAACTTAGGTCAAGTAAGTCTGCAACAGGAGCTGCAGCTGGTTTAGCAATTCCATTTGGAAGATTACGTGCAGCCCCAGTGGAAATTGAAACAGATGTAGGCAATGAGCCAGCTCTCCTTCCACTGAAAGTAGCCTCATCCAAAACTGGCATCCTTTCAACAAGCGCAGATCTGTACCAATTCATCCATCATCTTTATACTTCACAATGCTATGTTGCTCAAAGTCTTCTCAAAAGATATGAGGTAAAATATAGAACAAAAAGCAAAATTTTAATCATACCTAATGTTCTGATGCTTCTGAAGAATACAATTAAATTCAATAGATCGCTGTTGCAACTCAAGCACAAAGCTTCGTTTATTCTGGAGAATTATATCCTTGATCCTCCTGGAGATACCAACCAATCAAAATTTATTTATTTTCATGCCATTTAACAAATAACAAACATTCTTCAATTAGTTTGCACAGAAATTTCAAAATAAAATAAGGATGATTAAAATAATTGGCAAAGAAATAAATTTCAACTTGAGGAATAACTTTTTTTAGAAGTAAAGATATAACACAAATGCACAAATCTAATTCATTTTATGTAAAAATATATAAATAAATAAATACTGATGTAAAAATTTAAGTCCTTCAGATTATATTGATATCTATGATTTATATTCATATTAAGAAATAAAAATAATAATAATACAATTGAATAAGTAATTGACGACAATATTACTTTATTTATTTTTATAAGAGACTTACTTTTAAACCCCTAACTGAACTAAGCTAGTGGAAACGTGCCTAACCATGGGGAATGAGCACGATAAATGATCAAATGTACATGGCAAAGCATTAACATACTCAGAACAAGAAGGGAAACGAGAAGAGAGCTTTAACAACGCAATCAAAACCATTGCTTTAGTAGTGAGATCGGAAGCATGATGCTTAATAGCAACTTCTACAGCATCCACGGCATCGGACTCTGTTACCTGCAGTGTAGGAAGAATGTACAGAGATACAAAAAGAATTCAATTTATGAACAGGATCTTGACATGGAGGACTTTCAGCTAAAGCATTTTTTTTTTATAAGAATGACGGGCCTCCTTAAAAACCTCCTTCTTGATCAAAGAAGGAGGAAAAGAGTGCCTTAGAAACTTTATTACTCCTCCGAAATTACATAAGATTTAACATAAACACCATACTGAAAAAACACAACAGACTAAGCTACTCAACAGAACCAAAAACCTAAACTCAAACGATACAACGCACTGGAAACGACTAAACATCAACCAATTCCCATCTTTGCTAAACTATCAGCCTCCCCATTACACACCCTTGGAATCAGTCTAATTGAGTGCACCCTGTCCGAGATAAAAGATGAAATCTCTTTAACTAATGGGAGGATAAAAACAGGGGCCAAAGCTGGGGTATGGACCCATTCCACAGCCGACTTACAGTCACTTTCCACAATCAACCTTCCAACCTTAACCCAACAAGAAGACATATAGATTTCAATGCCTCTCTTAATAGCCTTTAACTCAGCAACCGGCGGGGGACCCTGACCTACATTTTCTGAAAAAGTCAGAAGGGAGTTGCTATTCCAGTCTCTCAAAATACCTCCTATACCTCCATTTGAGCCATCAAGTCTAACAGCTCCATCGACATTCATCTTCAAAAAATTCATAGGGGGTGGAATCCAACGAGAAACCTGAAAATTGTAAATGTTGAGAGCTTTAATACCATCTGCAAGAGATGGATCACCAATCAACACATCCTCCTGAATAGGACACTTAGGATACTTGGCTAGAAACCATTTAGATAACCTGAATCTAGCAATAAAAAACAGAGACATCCTATCCAAGGGGGAACCTTCGAACACCATTGCATTCCTAGCTTTCCAAATCGACCAAAATACTACTCCCGGGATAAATTTCCAAATCAACGATTTCCCCCTCAACTCACCCCAAGAACATAGCAAAGAAGGTGGATCCTTTGGAAGGACTAAGGCTATATCCCAATAGCTTGCTATCTTGTTCCAAAGTTCCCAAACAACATCACACGAAATAAATAAATGCTGAACTGATTCCACCTGTTTTTTACAAAACGGACATAGAATTTCATCCCCTAGCTGCAAACCTCTTTTCACCAACTCCTCTCTCACTGCCACTTTCTGATGAGCTAAAGCATTCAGCAGGTAAAGAATTTCATTATTCTAAAAATCCAATTGCACATATGTGATTCCACGGAAAAGATTCAAGTAACAAAGAAGTCCATTGGATGACACCATTATTACACTTTACTGCAAGCAAATGTCAATCAGAAATAATATAAAAATCCTTAAACAAGATGGTTTGGATAAAAATAGAAGGTACTTTGCAATGCCTTGTTAAAAGGGGAATGGTTACTTGCCTAGTTCTAAATCTGCAAAATCAGATTACCCATAACCCAAAATCAATACCATGCTTGCTCAGGATTATTTTGATTAATTCTGGCTTTAGAATAGAATTATCCCTACGTAGCCGAAATGTATTTCATTGTTACAAGTAACTCAGTTATACCACTTTAAAATAAAAATGAAACTTCCACAAGAAAAATCTAGAATATGGTGAAACAAATGATGTTTTACATGTTTCGTACTACAAATTAAACAAACAATAGTCACTGGTTCTGTTAACAACTTCATTACTTAAATTCAATTTAACAGCAACCATGTCATAAGTCTTTAAGTCTTAAGCTTAAAGGAGTCTTTACTGAAGCTAACAGGGATCCTAATCAACTTTCATCAACTAGAAGATTTCGCTAAACAAACTCCACTTCATATATCACGGCCAACTATTGGCTGTTTTCCATCTTTTTTTCTGAAGATGAAGAAATGCAACATGATTACTGCAAGTGCATGCAAACTAGTCTATGGATAAGGATGAACTTACAGTTATTGGTTCTTCAATATCAAGCATCCCAACATTATTTACCAACATGTCGCCATATTCACCAATACACCAAACAGCAACTCGAACAAGTGATTCCTAAGGAAAAATTTCATTTTGCATTTGAATGATTAGGCAGATAAGAAAACAAATCCAGACATATAAAATCCAAAATAAATCAAAGAACACCTGTTCTGCTGATGTTTGAAATGTTCTGTACAATGCTCTGACTGAATATCCATGGAGGTCAGAAGCATTACTTATGACAACAATAAGGGCATGCCAGACTTCATCTTTTACAAAATTTCCAGCCTACAAAGCAAAAAAGAAAGGTTGATAGAAGTGTTTCTCGAGCAAGAAAGATAAATAACAAAAATGCAAGTACCCAAAAATGAGAAAGGTTCATCCTCACACCCCTTTTCTTGCCTACCTAGGAATTAGTCAAGCAGAAATGAGAGCAAGAATCCAACAGATGAGATTCTCGCACCAAACAAGGTTAAAAGAATAAGCATTCTATTACTCGAACATAGGCCAATGGCCCAATCTTTCTTTTCTTCTTTTAGTGACACTTAAGCTTCATCAATAAAATGCAAAAACATTGAATTATAGCAAAAATAGAATACAGTGCAGGTTAGATAAACCACTACTGGTCATACACCTGGGTTTCCACACTTCCAGCATAATGCCTCCTCTACCCAATTGCTTCCTTAACATGCAAATTGAGTAAAATTTTAGCCAGCAACCAATTACAGATCCTAAAACCATTGACCTGGCTAATTTTCTGGATACAGATCACAAGTCCTTAACAAGTTACTAGTAGTAGTGGCTTGAAGTTTCATATGAATTTCATCAATCACATTCATAAATCCTAACTGACTTAGAAAGGCATCAGAAACCTTTTGTATTGAAGTCTCGATATCCTCATTGGGATCACACTTCACAATCATAAACAAAAAAAAGGACAAAGATCATACCAGAACCAATACCACTTTACAAGATGTGCTCACTTAAATTGCAATGGCCCATCAATTTTTCTGGCCTAAACCAGCAATTCTCAATAGTCAAGCTTAAATTCAATTTCTTGGGTAATGTAAAGACCCGTAAAGTTTCCATTGATGATATTTACTTAATTCTGATGTGGGATGGAATATCTCATTTTCAGCCATTGGTAGTTCATTCAGTCAAAGGCAACAAGCAGCAGAAGTCACAGCTGAGCCAGGACCACTAGCTAGATTTAACTTGAAAAAACAAGAAGATAGATTTACGCATTTGACAGTATACTGGGTCAAATTTCACCAGAAAAGGTATTAATTTATCCAATTATTTTGGAAAATACCACATAAAAATGATGGTGTATTTCACTTTCATTTTTTTTTGGATAGGAATAGGAGGTCTCGTTAGGAACCTCCCTCATAGTTGACTCAGGATGGCAACTAATTGAGGGAGGAAAAGAGCACCTCAGTATATTAATAAACCAGGATTACATAAGATACACCTAACATTCTGACCCTGAATAACACAGGATAGACATAACACTCTAACCCTCGAAAATAAAACATGACATTAATACAAATAGCGATGGGAAACAAAAACCCAACCGCCTAACCCAACATCAGCTAGTTCCTGAAGTTCAACATTAAGCCTTCAACACTCAACCGATCCCCTGCTTAGCTAACCTGTCGGCCTCCATATTGCAACTCCTAGAAACCCATCTAAGAACGACGCCCTTGGCAGTAGCAAGAACTCTAATTTCCTCCACCAATTGACTGAAAAGAGTAGGGGCAGTTTGCAGTTTTAAAATCCAATCCACTGCACATTTGCTATCACTTTCCAAAATATTTCACTTTCATTTGAAAGGGATTTATACACCACAAGATCAGATGTTTAATAAAGATGTCCAGTAATCAAATGAGTAAATATGAAGACATGGTTTACCCCACTTAATGGACACGTACAAAATACTGGATCAGATCAAGGATTGAAAAAATAAGCCCGTCAGTGAAACAAAAATGCGATAACAACATTTAAGAAAATGTAATATTCTGCAATGCCAACTTGAACAGAGACAGCAATAGGGCAATTAAAAGAAGAGAGAAGACGGTAAAAATAAATATCTTTACTCCAATTATAAAACAAAGCAATGAGGAAAAAATACCTCAGAAAGAACCTTAAGCATCTGATCGATGTACCAAATTTTCTCTGGGGCAAACCTGAGGCAATAAAAATGATTGTTAATCAACTAGGCAATGATCCAAACTATTTCCGAATAAATATTTCAGCATCCCTCCACCAACTAAAAGATACATGAAAATACAGAGCCAAGCACATAAAGTATATAGAAGAAAACTATAAATATTACAGCATAAATTACAACACAAAAAACAAAGACTAACAAATAGCAGAACCTACTTTTCAACAAGGGAGCAAATCTTGGCAGTAAGAACTCCCTTAAATTCTTGATCGCTTGCTTCCAAATATTCAATTAACTCTTTTGTTAAAGGCTTCACATTGCTTTCACTCACCAGCAAGTATACAAGGTCAAGTGCCTTCTTTCGAATTGAAGCATCTGAATCCTGGAACACAAAATTTCAAATAAGAAACTTAGGATCTCCACTTAATTCCTACTCCAAACTACCCCAATTCAAGCCCAATGGACGATGGTGGAAATCTCTATATCTCCAAAATTGAATCCCTACTATGTCCAAATATCAAATCATAATAATAACAGTCACAATTCCTTTTGACTACAAGAGATTTATCCTCAAGAGGAGATAGAAATCAAGTGACATCTAAAGGGAAAACTAATCCTCTCCGCTTTAGCAAGTAAGGAGAGTCATACTCCGTTACATATGGGGTTCACCAGAAAGTAACAAATAAATAACAGAACCGGATAAACTGGGTAGACAAAAGAAAAGCAAATGCAAACTCCCTGAGTACTTTTTGACCAAGAACTAAATCAGAAACCTATTGTCATCAAGAAACATGAAACTTAATATCCTCAGGCCCTACCTTTACACATTCCAAAATTGTTGCCCTATGTCTCTGCACTGCTGGAGCATCTACGGCCATAGCCCTCATAAGCATATTTAACGCAACATATCTGAGAAGCATGCAAGGTTCATTTTCATAATATACAGGGGCGTAAGAAAAAACATTTTCTTTTTTTTGTCAGGGGCGCAGGGGCAACATTAAATTATAAAATTCTGAATGACTAAAATATAATTTCATCATTGTTTTAACTTATATTTATATAACTTTTAAGGGAACTATATAGAATTTTTATCATTTTAGGGGGGAAGGGAAAATTTACCATGCTTTAACTTTACAAGGGACTAAAGCTGATATTTAGGGGTGGGGGTGCATGCCCCCTGCCTCCGCCCCTGATAATATAGTATAGCAACAACGAAAGAGTACAGAAAGGGATATGAAAAATCAAAACAAGATTCAAAAGAAATACCTGATATTGTTGTCGCGATTCGACAAGAATCTTCCCAAGATATTGATAGCAAGCACACGTAAGCCACCATTATCTTCAATGCTCATAATGGTTCCAACACATTCATAAAGAATGGCATTTCCAGCATTTTTGTTTGACTCGATTTTTGTTGCCACCTAAGAACAAAAGTTGTGACCACAAAGAAAAATGAGAAAAAAAACCCTTAACCTTATTACTAAGTTTGGATAAATAGTAAGGAAAAGAAAAGAAAAGAAAGGAGAGGAAGAGGAAGAGGAAGGTTAAGGAAAGTGAAAGATATATGTATATCTAGTTTGGATAGTTAAAATTAGTAAAGGAAAGGAAAGGGATATTAACCATCTTTGTTTGGTTAAGGAGCGGAAAGGAAAGAAAAAGATCCATTACAACGTGTTTTTGCAATTATAACCCTTCCATAAAATGTTTATATAAAATATGAATAGAACAGAAAGGATATTTTACTTCTTTAAGAACATTCACTTTCCTTTCCTTAGATTTCCCCACAAATTGGGTAACCAGAAATTGGATGTTTTAAGGGAAAGAAAGGGTTACTCTACTCCCTTTACACTTCAAAAAAAATCCAGATCAAGGAAAGGAAGATCCGTTCCCTTCCCTTACTCCAATGCAAACAAAGGGTAAGAAATGAAATGTTGTGAAGACCATGATATGAGTTTTCTGCAACATGTTTAGCTTCTATATTCTTTTCCAGAATTCAGCTTCTGAAGCAGCTCTACAAATAGTACTCTCTTTTCAATTAACATGCTCAAGCAATGTCATCAAGGTTTTTCTCATGTGAAGTTGAAGATCAATGGCTCTGTTGTTTCAGATTCGCATTTGATAAAGTCACATATAGCGAACTACTTTAAGAATGCCTACAGCTACAAGTCTACTATGGAAGTGGACGTTTTATCTCTGGATTTCGCTAAGCTTACAGAAAGCCAATCTACAAAACTTGAGGATCAATTCTCTGAACAGGAAATTTGGCAAGCGATAGCCTATTCGGACAGCTCTAAAGCTCCAGGTCCGGATGGCTTCACCATGGGCTTCTTCAAGAAATGCTGGCCGACTTTGAAGGAGCATGTTTTGAGATTTTTTCAGGATTTTTATTTGGGCAGGGTTAGGGAACATGGGGTTAATCATGCGTTTATTACGCTCATTCCAAAGAAACTTAATTCGGATAGTGTGGAGGACTTTAGACCAATTAGTCTTGTGGGTAGTCTTTACAAGATTCTCTCTAAAGTGTTATCTATGAGACTGAGCTGCTGTGTAGGAGATATTATTAGTCAATCTCAGTTCGCCTTTATACCGGGGAGACAGCTGTTGGATTGTGCCTTCACTGGGAATGAGGGAATTGATTCTGTGGAATGGTCTATTTTATTTAGAGCGATGACAGAGATGGGTTTTGGTAACAGATGGTCTTCGTGGATTTCTCAATGTCTTTCAACAGCTTCGATTTCAATTCTTGTGAATGGGTCTCCTTCGGACGAGTTTCCTATGGCCAAAGGTTTACGATAAGGTTGTAGTCTCTCTCCATTATTGTTTAACATTGTGGGCGAGTTGCTTCATTTGATGCTTTCTAAAGCAGTAGACAAGGGTCTGTTCCAAGGGTTTGTAATAGGGAAAACTGATAATACTACTAAGTTCTCTCATCTTCAGTTCGCTGACGACTTAATCATTTTTTGCCAAGCTTCGATTACTCAGCTCAAGAACGTTAAAAGAGTGTTGAGGATATTTAGTATCATGGCAGGTCTACATTTAAATTTGGTTAAGAGTAAGCTTTTTGGAATTAACATGGAGGAAGATGAATTAACAGACTGGGCATCACAAGTGGGTTGCTCAGTAGGTTCCTTTCCAACATAATATTTGGGTCTTCTCCTGGGTGCCAAGAAGAATTCAGAGGCTCTATGGGATCCAGTTTTTAGGAACTTTAGTGCCAAGCTTGCTGGGTGGAAAGCTTCATGTCTGTCATTGGCCGGTAGGACAATTTTATTGAAGTCGGTGTTATCCTCCTTACCAATTTTTTTCTTATCTTTGTTTAAAATGCCATGCAAAATTGGTAAGAAGTTAAACTCGTTAATGGCCAATTTCCTATGGGGTGATAAAGAGGAAAAGAGGAGAATCCACTGGGTGAACTGGAGTTCGGTCTGCAGACCATTAAATTGTGGTGGATTAGGTGTTCTTGATTTGAACCTCACTAATCGGGCTCTACTAGGCAAGTGGGTGTGGAAATTTGCCAATGACAAAAATTCCCTTTGGAAAGGCGTGTTGTGCAGCAAACATAAGGTCAGCCGCAATTCAATGTCTATTAGGGAGGTATCTCATCCTCAATCATATTGGATTTTGAGAGGAATAGCTAATAACTATTTGAAGAATGATTCGGTAGGAGATTGTCTCAGGTCAAATTCGAAATTGAAAGTAGGAAATGGCAAGTCCATTTCTTTTTGGAATGACTTTTGAGCAGATGAGTGTTCTCTGAAATTCCTTTTCCCAAAAATTTTTGTGCTCTCTCCTAATAAAGAGGGGAAAGTTGAGGAGTTTGGCAGCTTCGAATCGAGTGGTTGGGTGTAGAATGTCCAGCCTAGGAGAAATTTGTGTGATTGGGAATTGGTCCAATGGTTGGAGTTGATGTCTAAGGTGAAGGATATTCAACTTTCAGAACTTGTGGATGATTTTTTATCGTGGACCACTAGTGGAGATGGATTGTTCTCAATTAAATCTTGTAGAAATACTCTTGGTAATATGTCTGGGGGTACTGCTGTGTGGACGAAAGGGGTTTGGCTGGGCTTTGCACCACCTCGGGTGGAAGCTTTCCTTTGGCAGCTTGCTCACCAGAAAGTAGCAGTCAAAGTTGAGTTGGTTAAGAGAGGTCTACCCCTAGGGGATGATATTCTGTGTCCATTTTGTAAGAAACAAGAGGAATCTGTGCAGCATCTATTCATCACTTGTAATGTTGTTTGGGAACTATGGAATAAAGTAGCTAGTTTCTGGGATATTGCTATGGTTCTACCACAAGATCCTCCTTCTCTTCTTTGTTCATGGGGTGAGTTGAGGGCAAAATCTACGATTTGGAAGTTTATTCCGGGAGTCATCTTTTGGTCTATATGGAAACATAGGAACGCAATGGTGTTCGAAGGAATTCTTTTAGACAGAGTGTCACTGTTCTTCATTGTTAGATTCAGGCTTGCTAAATGGTTCCATGCCAAATTTCTGGGGATTAATATACAAGAGGATGTGCTGATTGGTAATCCATCTCTTGCAGATGGTGTTTCATCTTGTAATGTTAAAGATCGTATTGTCTTTCGGTGGTTACCCCCCCAGTAGACTTCCTAAAGATGAATGTCGATGGAGCTGTTAGGCAGAACGATTCGGGTGGAGGTATCGGAGGTTTATTAAGAGATTGGAATGGTTGCACTCTTTTGATTTTCTCAGAGAGTATTGGTCAAGCAATCCCCCCACTTGCTGAATTAAAAGCTATAAAAAGAGGCATGGATATTTTTCTGTCTTCTCGGTGGGCTTCAGTTGGTAGGTTGATCGTTGAAAGTGATTGCTCGTCTGCAGTGGAATGGATTCAATCCCCGGCTCTAGCACCTATTTTTTTCTCGCCTATTGTTTATCAGATTTCGAGTCTTATCTGTGAAAAGGTTCATTCAGTAAGGTTGATTCCAAGGGAGTGTAATGGAGAGGCAGATAGCTTAGCAAAGAAAGGGATAGGTTGATTGTAAGGGTCTATTTGTGGTTTTCTTGACTAAGTGTGTAGGTTTTTATGTTGGGAGGAGTGTTTAAGTCTTATGTCAAGCAATTTAGTGTTATTTTTAACTTTTATGTAACTTTCAATATTAATAAAAGTTCCAAGGCACTCTTTTCCTCCTTCCTATGATTAACGACCTTTCTTCAAGGTCTTTAAATTAAGAAGGGGGTTTTTAACGAGGCCTTTCATTCCTATCAAAAAAAAAAAACAAGCACAAAACTTTTATTTTTCATCATGCAGTACTAACTTAAACCATAATGTTTAAGAGAAATACCATTCCTCGATAAAGCAATCATTTTTCTTCTTTTTCTTTACAAGTTTTTTTTTGTTGATAAAAGTTGGAGGTCTCATTAAAAACCCCATTCATAATTGATCCTTTCCGAGAGGTAAGGAACAACTAGCGGAAGGAGGAAAAGAGTACATCATTTTATTGATATGAAATTCATAAAATAAAATGCCTTCGAATTACAATAGATAAGACTATCCCCTGAAAATGCCAAATAACATCCTCAATAAAACTACTTAGTCAACCAACCCCTTCTTTAGCTAACTTATCAGTCTCCTAATTACAACCCCTAGGAATTAAATTAACTATCAACGCCCTAGACAATACAAAAAGCTCAATATTCTTAATTAGATTACTAAAATACACAGGTGCAAAAGAAGGCGAGTGTATCCAATCAACAGTTGTTTTGCAGTCAGTTTCCATAATCAATCTTCCTTTATTAGACCAAACCGAGGAAAAGAAAATTTCAGTTGCTTTCCTAATTGCCTTCAATTTTGCCAATGGAGGAGGACCAGATCCAATACTTTCTGAAAACGACGTTAAAGTGGAACCATTTGAATCTGTAAGAATTCCCCCAATGCCACTAGCCAACCCATCCTTTGTGACAACACCATCAACATTAAATTTGTAGAAATCCGCAGGAGGAAGCCATTTTCGTACTGCTCTACTCTTTACCTTTGAGTACTTAACACCATCTGCTAAAGTAGGATCCGCCATTAACAAGCAAACTAAGATCGAAACTTGTTGAAACTTGGCAAGAAACCACTTAGTTAATCTAAATCTTACAATGAAGAAGAGAGAAGACTTGTCAAGAACTTTTTTCTCGAAAACAATTAAATTTCGATGTTTCCAAATAGACCAAAGAACCACACTCGGGATAAGTTTCCAAATCACAAAATTTGCCATCAAATCAGGCCAAGAACTAATGAAGGATGGAAGATCAGAAGGCATAGCTGAACAGATATCCCAAAAGCTGAAAAACTTATTCCAAATCTTAGTAGTAACTGAACAGAAAATAAACAAATGTTGGGCAGACTCCTCATGCTGATTACATAACGGACAAAGATCCCTATTAGATAAGGGAACTCCTCTTTTCTTCAACTCTGATTTCACAACCAATTTTTGATGAGTTACTTGCCAAAGAAATGTTTCAACTCTAGGAGGAGCCAACCCCAACCATACATGATTTTTCCAAATAGGGTTTTCAAGATGATCCTTATCAATAGTCTTTCTGCAGGATCTCACCGAAAACATCTCATCACCCTTCCCAGACCAAGATAGGAAATCATCAACTTCGTCGGATAATTGTATGGTATTCAATTTTATCTTTTTTTATAGGAATGGAATGCCTCGTTAAAAACCCCCTTCTTGATTAAGGAGCTTGATAATAAGTTCCTTAATCAGCGGAAGGAGGAAAAGAGTGCCTTGAATTTTATTAATAATGAAAAGTTACATAAGATGCAACCATTACACCAATAACAGTACATAAAACTTAAAAACATCTCCCGCCATAAAAGCCTTCACAGAACATAAAACTTAAAAACACCCTCTGCCATAAAAGCCTTCACAGTAGACCAAAGAACCACAATTGACTCCTAGCAATCAACCTATCTTACTCTTAGCTAGATTGTCAGCCTCCCCATTGCACGCTCTTGGAATCAACCTCACTGAATGTACCTTACCAGTGATGAGAGTCGAAATCTGATAAACTATAGACGATAAGAAAACAGGAGCCAAACCCGGGGCCTGAATCCATTCCACTGCAGACTTACAATCACTCTCAACAATCAACCTACCAACAGATTCCCAACGTGATGACAAAAATATTTCAATGCCTCTTTTAATAGCCTTTAACTCAACAAGTGGAGGAGTTCCTTGACCAACATTCTCTAAAAAAGTCAAAAGGGTGCAGCAATTTCAATCTCTTAAAATACCTCTAATCCCACCACCCAAGCCATCTCGCCTAACAACTCCGTCAACATTCATCTTAAGAAAATCTACTGGGGGGGAATCCAACGTATGACATGACTATCTTTGGGTTTTGATAGAGAAAACCCATCTACAAGACATGGATTACCAATCAGCACATCCTCTGTAGGAATTATAGAAATGAGTTGTCAATCCCTTAAGTTATGAGATTATGTAATTATTTTCTGTTTTTTCAATCCCTTATTTCAAGGGATTACATCTCCTAGGATTAGTTTCCTTTCTTAGAGTTTCCTAGTTTAGAGGCATAATTTGTATATAAATATGTAATATGTTCTACTGAATGTACACAAGAATAAAAATAACAGACTTGTCTGTTTTCTACAGTCTGTTTTCTACATGGTATCAGGTTAGAGCGATCAATCCGATTTCCGCTTCTCTTTAAATCAATTCCTATTCAACTTTATTTTTTTCATGGCTAATCCGGATCCCTCAGCATCCGAAATCACTTCCCAGACCAGCCCCTCTCAATCTGATTTTCAGATTTCAGTTTTCAAATTTTCAAAGCAACAGAGGAAAAATCGCCTTTGGTGTGAACATTGTAAGAAGCCAGGCCATATGATAGATCAATGTTGGAAGCTGCACGGAAAACCAGTCGATTGGCAGCACACACGGTCCAGGTTTCAAAAGGAGCCTCATATTGCCTCTCAAGATGATTCCTCAAGCAGTTTTAGCAAGAAACAGATAGAGGAACTGCAGCAGATTTTGAGCAGTATGACAGCCAAGCCTACAAATGTGACTTATACTACTATTGATGGAAATAATCCATATGCTTCCTCGGTACAATGGATAATAGACTCGGGTGCATCAGATCATATGACAGGAAATATTAATATCTTGGAGGAATATAGTGAAAGCAGCTTACCAGCTTCTATCAAAATAGCAGATGGTTCTCTCACTACAGTCAAAGGGAGTGGTTCTGTTACATTAAACAAAAATCTACTACTTCATAATGTCCTCTATGTTCCTAGACTTGCATGCAATATGTTGTCAGTCAGCAAATTAATTAAAGATTTTGGTTGTAATGTTGTGTTTGGTACTGGTGGTTGCATTTTTCAGACACATGGCTCGAAGAGGGTGATTGGCAGTGCTAGGCTGGGCAAAGGATTGTACACCCTTGGAGGTAAAGCATCTCATAATCATGCCTTATCTAGTGCTCTTAGGAAACCAATTTTATCTTCTGATCTCAATACCAATAAAATTATGTTATGGCACTCTAGATTAGGTCATCCTAATTTTTTCTATCTTTCCAAAATGTTACCGAACTTATTCATTAATAAAGATCCGTCTTTGTTTTCCTGTGAAATTTGTCAAATGGCCAAACACACCAGAAAACCATATATTCCGGCCAAATTTGAACCAACATCTTTTTCCATCATCCATAGTGACATTTGGGGCCCTTCTCCTGTCAAAAGTATTTCTGGGTATAAGTGGTTTGTGTCTTTTATAGATGATTACTCTAGGACAACATGGGTTTTCTTAATGAGAGAAAAATCTGAGGTTGAGTCTCTCTTTAAAAGTTTTTATCAAAAAGTTGAAACCCAATTTGACACAAAAATCAAAATTCTAAGGAGTGACAATGGGAGTGAGTATTTGAATAAAACCCTTGGGTATTTCTTTAAGGAAAAAGGCATTGTTCACCTTACTTCTTGTGTCAACACACCTCAACAAAACGGGGTAGCAGAAAGGAAAAATAGACATCTTCTAGAGGTTACTAGGTCTCTTATGTTTGCTGCTAATGCTCCTAAGTATCTTTGTGGGGAAGCTCTTCTTACAGCCACTTACCTCATCAATAGAATGCCAAGTAAAACCTTAGATTTCAAAATTCCTACTAAGGTTCTATTTCAGCTGTATCCCCATTTTAAACATTTAAACTCAAGTCTTTCTCCTCGGGTGTTTGGGTGTACAGCCTTTGTTCATATCCACAACAGAGGGAAATTAGATCCTAGGTCCATAAAGTGTGTGTTCTTGGGCTATTCTTCGAGCCAGAAGGGTTACAAGTGTTACTCACCTTCCACCAAAAAGACCTATGTCTCCTTTGATGTTACATTTTTTGAAAACCAACCTTATTTTTCAGGAACAGAAATTCAGGGGGAGAGTTACAAGGAATTTCAGCCTGTTCAAACCGATATTTCTTTACAGCCTATTAGTTACAAGGAATTTCAACCTGTTCAAACCGATATTTCTTTACAACCTATCCTTTCCTTACCTATTACTGTCTCTCCAAAGCCGGCTAGCACTGTCCCAGTTCCTAGGGAGGGTGATGGGAATAACCTAAATAACTCTGATGAATTACCTTCCTCCTTATCTCAGCACTCTAGTCCGTGCAAAACACCTTCCACCACTACCAAAAATGCACCTAACAATGACCCTGAAACCATAACTCCCCAACTGAAACAACTCAGTGTTTACTCAAGAAGGAAAGATGTTGCTGAAGAAATCAGTCAGCCTAGCATTTGCCAAGAACCAGATTCAGATCCTGTTGCAGCTGAAACAAAAGGTAATGATGGTTACCAAGAGGCTACTACTGTTGATCTTGATGACTTTCCTATTGCTATTAGGAATGGGGTAAGAAAATGCACTGCTCATCTCATAAATAAGTATGTTGCATATGGGAAATTACAGTATAATTTCAGGGCCTTCACTGCCAGTATTAACACTGTGAAAATCCCAAGAAATGTGACAGAAGCATTTCAATCTCCTGAGTGGAAAAAGGCTGTGGAAGAAGAGATAAAAGCATTGCAAAAGAATAAAACATGGAGTTTGACAGATTTGCCAAAAGGGAAGAGAGCTGTTGGATGCAGGTGGATATTCACAGTCAAATATCATTCGGATGGGAGTGTGGAAAGATACAAGGCAAGGCTGGTTGCTAAAGGTTTTTCTCAGTCCTATGGCATCGACTACCAGGAGACTTTTGCACCGGTTGCAAAATTGAATACCATCAGAATATTGTTATCAGTAGCTGTTAACATGGACTGGAAATTGCATCAGCTGGACATAAAGAATGCTTTTCTGAAAGGGAACCTTGAAGAAGAGGTATACATGGAGGTCCCCCCCGGATTAGAAGGAAAAGTCACTAAGAAAACTGTGTGCAAGCTCAATAAATCCTTATATGGCTTAAAACAGTCTCCCAGGGCTTGGTTTGATCGATTTGCTAAGGCTATGACACAGAATGGTTTCAAACAAAGCCAAGCAGATCACACATTATTCAGAAAAATTACACCGAGTGGTAAGATAACCCTCCTAATTGTCTATGTAGATGATATGATTATAACTGGCAGTGATATAGAAGAAATAGAAAAGCTAAAGATGAATCTTGCAAAGGAGTTTGAAACCAAGGATTTAGGGAGTATGAGGTATTTCCTGGGTATGGAAGTTGCAAGGTCCGAGGAAGGGCTGGTCATAAACCAGTGTAAGTATGTTTTGGATCTTCTTGCAGAAACTGGGATGCTCGACTGCAAACCAGTTGAAACTCCAATGGAGCCAGGCTTGAAATTTTGCAAGGAGAAGACTGGAAATCCAGTAAACAAGGAATCCTACCAAAGGTTAGTTGGGAAGTTAATCTACTTGTCACTGACCAGGCCTGATATTGCATACTCAGTGAGCATTGTCAGCCAACATATGAGTGATCCTCGAGAAGAACATTTGGAAGCTGTTAACAGAATTTTAAGGTTCTTGAAATTTACCCCAGGAGCTGGACTTATATTTAGAAAAAATCAAGACAGAACAGTGAAGGTTTATACAGATGCAAGCTGGGGAGGTGAATTAACTGATAGAAGGTCAGTTAGTGGCTACTGTACCTACGTTTGGGGTAATTTGGTGACTTGGAGAAGTAAGAAACAAGCTGTTGTCTCTCGAAGTAGTGCTGAGTCAGAGTTTAGAGCAATGGCTCTCGGAATATGTGAAGGAATGTGGATTAAAAGACTGCTCACAGAACTGGACTTAGATGAATTTTGAGATTTTTAGTGACAGTCAATCAGCTATGAGTATAGCAAAAAATCCAGTGCAGCATGATAGAACGAAACACATTGAGATAGACAGACATTTTATTTACGAGAAGGTCAACAATGGAGTTGCAAAATTGCAGTACATTCCGACGAAGAAACAACTGGCAGATATCTTCACCAAAGCCCTTCCACGAGTGACTTTTGATGAGATGTCATTCAAACTGAGTATATACAACATATATACACCAGTTTGAGGGGGAGTGTAGGAATTATAGAAATGAGTTGTCAATCCCTCAAGTTATGAGATTATGTAATTATTTTCTGTTTTTTCAATCCCTTATTTCAAGGGATTACATCTCCTAGGATTAGTTTCCTTTCTTAGAGTTTCCTAGTTTAGAGGCATAATTTGTATATAAATATGTAATATGTTCTACTGAATGTACACAATAATAAAAATAACAGACTTGTCTGTTTTCTACAGTCTGTTTTCTACATCCTCCTGTATTGATATCTTAGGGAACTTGGCTAAGAACCATTTAGAAAGCCTGAATCTGACAATGAAGAACAAAGATAGCCTGTCAAGAGAAGATCCTTCAAAAACCATTGCATTCTTAACTTTCCAAATCGACCAGAAAATGACTCCCGGAATGAACTTCCAAATCATCGAGTTCTCCCTCAACTCACCCCAGGAACAAAGAAGAGGAGGGTCTTTGGGTATAACGAAAGATAAGTCCCAGAAACTAACTATTTTGTTCCATAATTCCCAAACAACGTGACAAGAAATGAATAAATGTTGCACTGATTCTTCTTGTTCGTACAAAAAAGACACATGATATCATCCCCTAGAGATAATCCTCTCTTAACCAACTCAATTTTAACTGCTACTTTCTGATGAGCAAGCTGCCACAGGAAAGCTTCCACTCTAGGTGGAACTAATCCCAGCCAAACCCCTTTACACCACGACACACTGCCCCCAAACACATTACCAAAAGTATTTATGCAAGATTTATCCGAAAACAGTCTATCCCCACTTGCAGACCAAGATAGGAAATCTTCCACCAACTCTGACAGTTGAATATCCTTCAGCTTAGACATCAATTCCATCCACTGATTCAATTCCCAATCGCACAAGTTCCTTCTTGTTTCAACATTCCACACCCAACCACTCGGTTCCAAACTACCAAAATCTAAAACCTTCCCCCTTTAATAGGTGAAAGCACGAAAATTTTAGGAAACAAAATTTTTAGTGGAACATCATCTGCCCATACATCATTCCAAAAGGAAATAGATTTTCCATTTCCCACTTGCAACTTCGCATTTGATCTAAGACAATCACCTTCCGAATCATTCTTCGAAAAATTATTTGCAATACCTCTCCAAATCCAAGAAGATTGAGGAGAAGTAACCTCCCTAATAGACATTGTATTGCAACTAACCTTATGTTTGCTACACAACACACCTTTCCATATGGAATTTTTATCATTGGCAAATTTCCACACCCACTTACCCAGTAAAGCCCGATTAGTGCGGTTCAAATATAGTACACCTAGACCACCACAGTTCAATGGCATACAAACCGTACTCCAATTCACCCAGTGAATCTTCCTCTTTTCCTCCTTATCGCCCCATAAAAAATTAGCTAATAAGGAATTTAACTTCTTACCAATTTTGCAAGGCATTTTAAACAGCGATAAGAAAAAAATTGGTAAGGAAGTTAATACCGACTTCAATAATACTGTCCTTCCAGCCAAAGACAAACAGGAAGCTTTCCACCCAACAAGTTTGGAACTGAAGTTCTTAAAAACAGGATCCCATAAAGCCTCTGAATTTTTCCAAGCACCAGGGGAAGACCCAAATAGTCTGTTGGAAAAGAACCAACTGAACAACCCACTTGTACTGCCCAATCTGTTAATACCTTATGCTCCATATTAATTCCAAACAGCTTACTCTTCGCTAAATTTAGATGCAAACCTGCCATAATACTAAAAATCCTCAACACCCTTTTAACATTCTTGATCTGAGTTAGAGAGGCTTGACAAAAAATGATTAGGTCATCGGCGAACTGCAAATGAGACAACCTAGCAGAATTTTCCGATTTCCCGATAACAAAACCTTAGAACAAACCCCTGTCGACTGCTTTAGAAAGCATCAAGTGGAGCATCTCACCTACAATGTTAAACAGGAGTGGAGAGAGACTACAGCCTTGTCTTAAACCTTTGGCCATGGGAAACTCTTCCGAGGGAGACCCATTAACGATAACCGAGATGGAGGCTGTTGAAAGGCACTGAGAAATCCATGAGGACCATCTATTCCCAAAACCCATCTCTGTCATTGCTCTGAATAAAATTGGCCATTCCACAGAATCGTAAGCTCTACGAAAATCAACCTTTAGAACAACCCCTTGCAACCCTTTTTTTCTCCAATAGTCGATTCCTTCATTCGTAATAAAAGCACAATCCAACAGTTGTCTCCCCGGTACAAAAGCAAACTGGGACTAACTAATTATATCCCCAACATAGCAACTCAATCTCTTAGATAAAACTTTAGAGAGGATCTTGTATAGACTGCCTACAAGGCTAATAGGTCTAAAATCCTCCACACTGTTCGGATTAATCTTCTTCGGAATAAGCGTGATAAACGCATGATTAACCCCATGTTCCCATTTCCTGCCCAAGTAAAAATCCTAAAAAAACTTCAATACATGCTCCTTTAAACTAGGCCAACATTTCTTGTAAAAACCCATGGTGAATCCATCCGGACCTGGTGCTTTAGAACTGTCCGATGAGGCTATCGCTTGCCATACTTCCTGTTCTAAGAACTGCTCCTCTAGTTTCTTAGATTGGTCCTCTGTCAGCTTTGCAAAATCCAGAGATAAATCTTCTACTTCCATTGTTGACTTTAAATTGTAGGCTTTCTTAAAATACTCCGCAATATGCAACTTGATCATTTTCGGATCTGAGACCACATAGCCATTAAAGTTCAAAATTGTGATTTCATTTCTTTTACTTATGTTTAGAGCAGACAAATGAAAAAAACTTGTATTTTTGTCCCCATCCTTAATCCATCTAGCCCTTGATTTCTGAAACCATATGCTTTCTTCAATCCTATACAGCCTCCAAAGATTCGATTTGAACTGCATCAACTGATCCCACTCCTGTTGAGAAAGAACCCCGCTTTGTGCCTTAAATTCAATATCATTGATTTTCAATTCCAACTCTGAAATAGAGTCAGAAATCCCATAGAACTTTATGTCTGACCAGTTTCTGATTGATTTCTTTGTTTCTTGTAAAAAACTGAAGATACCCCTTCTCTTCTTACTCTCCCTCAAATTATCTAAGGATGATTTAACGACATCCTCAAATCCTTCCTCCTCTAAAAGACAATGCAAAGTCGACCATTGTTCCAATTCCCAGTCACAAATTTCTTCTAGTTCGAATATTCCAAGATCATCCATTACAATCATAACTTCCAAAGTCGACCACCTTCCCTGTTTTATTTAAAGACAATGCAAAAATTCTAAGAAATTAAATTTTCAATGGGGAATTGTTTACCCAAACATCATTCCAAAAGGATATTGACCTACCATTCCCCACTTGAAGCCTTGAATGAGATCTCAAAGTTTCTCCAGTCGTATCATTCTTTAAGAAGCTGCTTACAATTCCTTTCCATATCCAAGAGTCATGGGGAGAATACACCCTACTAACTGACATAGCCAGTCTGTCTTCATTGTGTTTGCTACAGATCAAATTTTTCCACAAGGAATCTTTTTCGTTTGCAAACTTCCATATCCATTTTCCCAACAAAGCCCGATTAGTTAGATTTAAATCCAAAACCCCCAATCCTCCATATTCAATTGGGCTACAAACCGTTTGCCAATTCACCCAATGTATACGACTCTTCTCTGACCCATCACCCCTCAGGAATTTAGCCATCATGGAATTCAGTTTCTGGCTAACTTTGCTAGGCAACTTGAAAATATATAGGAAGAAAATCGGAAGAGAAGACCATACCGACTTCAGGAGCACTAATCTGCCAGCCAAGGATAATGAATTAGCTTTCCACCCTGCCAATTTTTTGTGGAACCTTTGGATAATAGGATCTCAAAGGATAAGAGAGTTCTTCTTTGCTCCAAGAGGTATCCCTAAATATTCCTTAGGGAAAGAACCCACTGAACACCCTATGGATGAAGCCCACTCCTTCAGAACGTCTTCTTCCATATTTATTCCGTACAGATGACTTTTCGAAATATTTAAATTAAGACCAGCCATCAAGCTGAAAATTCTCAAAACTTTTTTCACATTTCTAATTTGTCTGAGGGAAGCGCGACAGAAGATGATAAGATCGTCTGCGAACTGAAGATGTGACAACTGGCAAGGATTTTTAGCCCCTTCAATAGAGAAGCCATAGAATAGGCACATATCCACAGCTTTCGTCAACGTCAAATGAAGTAACTCACCAACTAAATTGAACAACAATGGTGATAGACTACACCCTTGTCTTAATCCTTTTGACATCGGAATTTCCTTTGTGGGGGAACCATTTAGAAGGACAGAGATAGACGCGGAAGTTATACAAGACGAGATCCACGAACACCATCTCTTGCCAAACCCCATCTCATTCATGATTCTCAAAAGAATAGGCCATTCAATTGTGTCATATGCTCTGCGGAAGTCTGCTTTAAGAACAACACCCTTTAGACCTTTTTTCCTCCAATAATCAATACATTCGTTAGCAATAAAGGCACAATCCATCAACTGTCTACCAGGGATGAAAGCAAACTGAGAAGAACTTACAACATCATTGACACAAGATATGAGTCTCTTGGACAATACTTTAGACAGAATTTTGTATAGACTTCCAACGAGACTGATCGGTCTATAATCCTCCAAACACTCCGGGTTTAACTTCTTCGGAATAAGGGTAATGAAGGCGTGATTTACTCCATGATCCCACTTCTTCTTTTGATAAAAATCATTAAAGAATCTCATGACCGAGTCCTTAAGACTAGGCCAACACTTCTTGAAGAAACCCATCGATAGTCCATTAGGACCAAGCGCCTTATTGCTATTTGAACTCGAGATTG
Organism: Hibiscus syriacus; assembly: GCF_006381635.1. Taxonomy (NCBI): domain Eukaryota; kingdom Viridiplantae; phylum Streptophyta; class Magnoliopsida; order Malvales; family Malvaceae; genus Hibiscus; species Hibiscus syriacus. Next base: position 6,092,616 of record NW_024062795.1, read on the forward strand.
CATCCCATACTTCCTGTTCCGAAAAGAGCACCTCAAGTCTATCCCTTTGGTCATTTGATAATTTTGAAAAACCCATATTCATATCCTCCACTTCTAACGTTGCTTTACTATTGTAAGACCGGAAGAAAAAATCTTATACATGATTCATTATTTGAACTGGATCCGAAGTTTCCTTACCATCAATTTACAAATGTTTTTCAGAAACTCTAATAAGAAAGTTTGGTGTTCCACAGACAATGAGCATGCACATAAAATTCATCTCAAAAGAAAAAGATTGAAACCAACAACCTCTCTACTATCATAAAGAAATGAAAATGAAAACCTCGATGCAGTTATGCACTGGTGAGAGAGACAATATAGGGATATGCATTATGCTTAGATACTTCTTTCAGAACTTTGAACATATTACGAAGGAGATAGATCACAACATACCTGGGCAAGTATGTCATTCATACAGTCACTAGCATCATCATCTCCATGGCCCAATATCCGCAGAAGCTTAAGCAATCTTATATGAAGGAAAGGATCTGTAATGCCAGCAACGTCATACTCAGGTGCATAGGGACTGTTTGCCATATCCCTCAGAGTTTTTACCAAACTTTCGGTACACTTCTGCAGTTATGACAAAAGAATCTATTATTTAGATAGTTAATGCATTATCCATTTTTTCCAGTTTCTTACATTAAAGTCGGCAAATATGATTTATTTCAATCCTTAAACGATACTAAAAAGGGTCCTATTTTTCCATGACCCTAAAGGACATAATAAGTTATAAAACATCAGTAAACCTGATCCCTTTCTTGAATCCTTTTGATGGTCAGTACTCACCAGCCAAAACCAAACAAAGGATTTATGGTAAAGTGGAGATGTTCCAAACAAACAAAAGAAGAAATTAACTATTTCTTCTTTTCATGTTGATACTTTTCAATGGAATAAATGTGTATGGTTGGGTTTAGTTCCTCCTAGAGTGGAGACTTTCCTAACGCAATTGTCCCATCAAAAGGTTGCTATGAGAGTGGAATTGTTGAAAAGGGAGGTTCATATAGGGGATAACATTCTATGCCCTTTATGTAATCATTGGAATGAATCAGTTCAGTATCTATTTATTTTTTGTCATGTTTCATGGGAACTTTGGACTAAACTTATAGGGTATTGGGGTATTCGGTTAGCTCTTCCGCCTGATCCTCCCAAACTGCTCAGTTCGTGGGCGGATTTGATGCAAATTCTGATATATGGAAGTTTATTCTAGGGGTAGTCTTTTGTTCAATTTGGAAGATAAGGAAATCATTTTTGAAAAAGGAAAATTGGTGATCCCTCTTTGGCTGACAATTTTACTGCTTCTAAGGATGTGCACAATATTGTCTTATGCTGGAGTCCTCCAATGGATTTTTTTAAGATGAATGTGGATGGGGCTATTAGTAGTGTTGGGATGTTGGCTGGAATAGGGGGTATTCTCAAGGACTGGAATCGGGTTACACTTATTTCATTTTCAGAGAATGTCGGTCCTGCTACTACAATTCTGGCAGAACTGAAGGCTATAAAAAAGGCATTGACATTTTTGTTTCCTCAGAATGGGTTTCGAAGGGTAGGCTCATTATCAAAAGTGATTCAAAGCTAGCAGTGGACTGGATCAAAGATCAAGTTTCAGTTCCTGTTTTTTTATCAAATTTTGTTAAGGAAATTGTCTCTACTGTTTCTACAAAACAGGTTATTGTCAGGTGGATTCCTAGGTGTTGTAATTGTGAGGCTGACAAACTAGCAAAGGAAGGGATTGGGTGATTGTACTCGTTGTTTTGGTTTGTGCGTTTGTCTTAGAGGGAAGGTGTTACAGGAGCGTTTTATTTCTTATGTATTTTGAAGGAGTGTTTTTAAGTATTATGTAATTGCTTTATCTTCAATAAACTGATGTACTCTTTTCCTCCTTCCGCTAGTTGGTTCTTGCCTTAGGGTAGAGGACTACTAAGAGGGAGGTTTTTAACGAGGCATCCTATTCCTATCAAAAAGAAAAGAGATTAACTATTTCCAAAATGAAAAATTATGCATTATAGCTTCTTCATCTTTTCACAGGGTTATAAAACAATCCATATGCTAAATAAGGTCATTGTCTTTTGATACTATAGCTATATTCTTACAAATTTGAAACCAAATTACCTCTCTAAAATATTCAAGGGCTTCTGAACTGACTTTACATAGATCCGTACAAAGTTGAACTCCTGTTATTAGGACTCCATGATGCTTTTCTCTAAGTAGCGAAGCAGAAGTATTTATAAAGTTTTCAGCAAGATCCGGAACTTTTTTTATGATCCTTATGGAGCACAATGCTGCCTACGAAAACCATATAAGAGTCGAGAGAAGTCAAAGATTGCAGTCAGATTGCTCAAGAAAAGACAGAACCTAAAAGTTATCAGATAATGCACATGATAAGAATTCATAAACAAAGAGAAGTTGGCAGGGGCAGAAAGAAAAGAAAAGCAAAATGTCTGTATGATCAAACTGATCCTCCAATAGGAAAATGAGTAATTGTATATGGACCAATTAAATAGATAAAACAAATGTCTTCAGAGAATGGCTGGAAACATTCAACAGATGCCTTTCTCACAAATCATCAAACAAGCAAACCGACAGAATTTCTTGGAGTCATCAAGGCAGACTCAAGAGTTATCATTAATTGGCATTTTCTATTGAATATGTATATGCTACAAATTCTTCTGGTTAAGATAAATGGGCAGAGAAATATCCAGACTTCATTAAAGCGATGTTCCTTATGAAGATCACAGAATATCATTGAACAATTTTTTTTTGTTCAACGAATATCATTGAACAATTATCACACTATTCATGAAGTAGGAACATAATTACATTATACAGTTTGAGGTCTCAGTCATTTGGAAAGTGGTCATGGATTCACATGGATTTTCTAACCTTTGTATTTAAAAAAAAATACAAAGGCATTATTGGAAACAAAAAGAAAAAGAAACCAAAACTTTCTAACTCCTGTAGAAGAAAGGAGGATGAAGAAGATATCTTTTAAGAGGGATAGCAATGTTTAAGCATATGAAATTCACAAATCCTGAAATCAACCTTCCATTTCCTCCTTTACTTAATCTCATTGAAATCAAAATCTGTGGCCAACAGGCCCTTGAATAAAGAGTATCACACACTTACTTTCTTCCGGATATTTGGATCTCGAAACTGCAGCAATCTTTCTACTTCTGGAGCGAGATCACGAGCCATTTCAGCTGAACAAATATTTCCAAGTGCACAAAGAGCAAGCCCTATAATATACTGGTTTGAATGATTGAGATCTCTGCATATACGTTAAGGTTTTTGGGGAAAAAATAATAAACCATATCTCTCAATTTTCTTATTTTTATCTTTCATAATACCAGCCTATCAGGGACAAATTTATTCGTTGAGAAAAGAAATGGTAAAAGGGACAAGGAAATGGGAACAAATTAATCTTGAGAAAATCTACATGTAGGATACTGCTTCAATGAATTTGTTACCAACATCAGAACTTCTTGTCTTTCATCAAGAAGCAACATAAGACCAAGATATCCAATCCTCTTCTCAGGAAATCCAGAAGATGCAATCAACTTCAGGCATTCCATTTGGCCAAAATGCGTGGGATACCCAAGCATGTGAATGAACATGAGCTTTGCCAGGTTACGGTGCCTATAATCTTGATCATTTTCACTAATTGCTGCACGAATAGCAGCACACTCTTTCCTCACAACAGCACGTTCTTCTGCAGCAGTTTTGCAAGAACGTATAGCCCGTATCATGTCCCTGCATTGGAGCAGTAAGTATGACAGCTTCAATTAATAAGAAAATAATCTACAGTCAAGTCAATCATCTAGATTCATTAATATATACGGGAGCAGAAAATGTAAAAAAAATAGGATGCCAAATCCATGGTCCCTTTTTCTTTTTCCCTAAAAAATTACATATAACTAACAGATCCCTTTTTGCAACATACATATAAAGTTCTTCAAAAATTTATGGAACAAGAAATACTCAGATGCAAAATGAAGGAGATCATATATTCCTACTTACCAGTTTCTTCCTTAAAAGCAAAACAATACAGATCATTCCACATAGGAAGACTCTCAAGCCATAAATCATTTAATGGATAAAGACAGGGAGATTGTGATCTTCACACCCAAAAAATATGGATACAATCAGCTTCTAGAATCACCTAGCATTCTCCAATAGGAAAAGTAAAAAGAGAATCCGATTTTCAAATTGTTTCCTAAATATGTGATAGCACTACAAATCAATTTGAACATATAACCACAATAACTTCAAATCACCTACCAGGCTGTTCTGATTTCTGATTGTACTTGTGGTACCCAGATTGGAAGATAGTTACATAAATGACTACCTTAACTATTTAAATTATAAATTTCCACTAGTTACTGATTTTTAAAGGTTCAGTGTCATATCTATATTCCAAAATATGCTGTGTAACTAACATATTATAATGCAACAAGTAGAGAAAGCGCGGTTTGTACTGTTGGCTGGTGGAGATTCCAGTTTCCTCTCTAGAAAATTGCACTTCAAGCACCAAGGTCATTTGGTGCATCATTTAATATCATCAATATTCATGAAAACAATAAATCAAGCTATTCTCAAACACATTACTAAATGAGTATACTATGACTTCAGACATTTCTAAATATTCACCCTTAGTTACAACTAGTTCAGAGCAAATCAAAAAAGAAAAGGAAAAGCTAGGTTGAAGGATCAAATTATGAAACCGAAAAAACAAAAAAAATCCATTAGACTCTAAATTCAGACGCAATCAGCTTTTAAGCAGCACTAACTACAACCTAACTCCCCAAAATCGAGGAATCAAACAAATAGCACAAAAGCCCAGCTGTTTCAATACAAAAACCAATACATTGAAAATAAAAACCGTCGTGTTCTTGATCTGATTTTTCAAATTTAAAAGGAAAAGGGGGAACTAAAAGAAAATTTTGGTAGAAGTAGCGATTGGTGCTCACCGTAGACGAGTACCAGACGAGAAAGGATTCATGGTTTCGTCCAGGGTTGAAACTTCCGGAAGGAGCTGCAATCAGATCCAATCAAATTAAAAGCTGCAACTAATCAATCAACAAATGACGGCTGCACGGAATTGAACCGAATTTCTATTCAAATCTTAGGATCCGCAGCTTGAATACCCAAAAGTTGGAATTCGAAGATCTAAGAAAGACAAAGCAGGCAGAGATGTGGATCTGAGCAGCAGAGAAAATGCAAGTCGCTGTTTTCCTTTTATTTTATTCTTTCTTCCCGGTGACAATAAAAATGCTTGCCTGCTTCTTTTTGTCTTTGTAAAACTAAATTTAAAAATAAAAAAAAAAGGAACTGTAAAACGAAAAAACGGGAGCGCTGAGTTATTTAATTGCCACCGGTCGCATCTGCATAAATATATGACCCATGGATCGGACAGGTCGGGAAAATGTTTTGATGTACGTTATATATATATATATATATATTAAAACTGTCAATATTCATTTCATACGGAATATAAAAAATGTTTTTAACATTTGATAAAGCAATTATATAGATCTTTATATTTTTTAGACTATTTTAATGTTAGCATTTTATTTTTAGAAAAAAAAGATATCTTCGTAAATAAAAAACCGTTAGTTAAAAATATGGGTCAAAATGAACTCAGGTACGACGTAGTCCATTATGAGATGACCATCGTATTTTAATTTCTTTCATTTACAATATCAAAATTCAAATTTTTAATTTTATTTAAGAAATCTAATATTTGATTCTACTAGACAATCAATTACGTGTAAATTACATATTTAATCCAACTGTATATTGACTTGCTAAAACCTGATGAAAATGGTTGAATCATCAATGTAAAGCTCGCTACAAAAGACCTCATTGCGACCTTACAAAATATTAGGTTAGCCAGAGTGAACACAAAAAAATCTCAGTTCTGTGTTTAATAGTCACTATTTAATCCAAATTTGTTCGGAAGCGAATGTTGTTGTGATGATTGTAGATGTCTCATAATAAACAGGACTGATGACTAAAGATTCATACTACCTAATTTATTCTTGAACTGCCCCCAAAGCTGATCTCCTTTGTTTTCTCGTGGTTCTGCTCGTAATACGTATGTGGGGTGGATGATAAATAGCAATGATGCTCCTGCATATTAGATAGAACCAACCTGGCTTTTTTTTGCAACTGCTAGATCTTTTTTGTCTTTAGACATGAAAGGGTACGTTTTCCTAGGGGTGGAGGTTCCAGTATCAATTGACGGAGGCTCATCATCGTCTGGTATCACAAAGCTCTCATGTTCTGGCCAAGGCATCAAGTGCTTCAGTTGTTGCCGGTTCTGGTTCTGATATTAATATTTGTACTTCCTTTAAGATCTCCTCCACAAGTAACTCATCTAGTGACCAAAGCCTTCGGAATAAAAGGTCTTCAGAAGATCCCAATGTTGATCATAGTCTTAGGGTATGTCTTCGATCAATTATTTATTTTAAGACAGTTACTGACATACTCACGTGATTTGTCAAAATTGATTATGTTGTAAGACAGTCTTATCCATCCTTTCTATTATGAGGACGTCTAACACTAAAGGTCACTAAAAAAATCCTTCGTACATCAGCAGTTCCCTCTGTCGTCTACTGCTACCCCTTTCGGATGGTTCATCCTTGCCTCTCGAGGCTTCCCATCAACATGTCCGAACCGTACCCTTCAGGGGAACCAGCAAGCACATTCTCCACAGTGTATCCACTCTCCAATGCCATCATTGGCCTGCTAGTGATTGCTATAAACACATGATCCCCATGGAGATTAGCATATCAGATATCATTCTCCAAATAAAAAAAAATGGAAATATGGGTTTTAACAGTCGGTATCAGAGATCCAAACCCGTTTCGTTATTAGTTTTGAGTAACCATAACCATTTCATAAAGGCTGACAAAGAACAAAAAATACATCAAAGCTAGGATTTAAGCTTTAAACTAACTGAAGCTTACTTGCAGGTGAAAAAGCAGTAGGAGCTGAAGAGACACCTCCAAGAAGAAGCAAAAGAGCAACACCCAGAATAAACACATTTTTCCCCATTGTTGCTATCAACAAAGAGTTGTTAGATATTAAAAAAAAATCAAGCTTTACACACCGAGAAGATGAAACCCAGAACCCAGTTTGGAATTTGGAACCTGGGTCTTTTGCAGAGAAGTGAATGAACAGAGTGTAATAAGACACGCATAAAAGAAACTGCGTGCTTTTTTAACTAGAAAGTTTAGCAACAACGACAGAACTTTAATTCGATGCTTGTTTTGTCAATCAAGCTGTTCTTGCTCATCTTTCCTCGTGTTAAAATGATTGTAAAAGCCTCCATTAATACAGTGATGATCCACATTCCCATTCATAAATCATAATAAGATCTTGCTTAGTTAACAGTTCGTCGTTTTCATTGGTAATGACAGACAAGTTGTCAACAATAAAAAATTAAAAAGAAACGGGTAACTTGAATAATAGAGGGTATAATGTAACATATGAATATCGGTTTAATTAATATAATTATACACGTGAAATATTGATTTAAGCCAAATAATACTTATAAAATATTGGTTTTAATGTAACTGTATATATTTTATTTTTTTGGATAAATCAGTTGTGTATTAATTCAAAAAAGACATCCACCGCTGCAACAACAAACTACAAAGGGATCAATTCAAAAGGATCCCCCAACTGCCACACAAAGCAGTATTCACTCCATCTAACCTATCTATACATCAAAATTGTAAACGAATCCTCACCACTTCCTTAATACAATCCACAATATCCTCAGCCGAACGAATTTTCCCCCTAAACTGCCTATGATTATGTTATTCCCAAACAAAATACAAGAACCCCGCCCAAGCAAGCTAAAGAATACGAACAAGAAGGGACTTACCTTTAAGCTTCTCCACTACCTAGCACATAGCATTGTCCCAATCAAACTGTCTCGATCGCAGGCAGCAAAGTTGCAGCACTTGGTTCCAAACTGCACGAGAAATGGCATTCCATAAAGAGATGATTTCTGGTCTCAATATGAATTCCACACAAATTGCAAATACCATCAGTAGCCCGTCCCAGTCGAGCCAGCCTATCCTTTGTGGGCATCCTATCCAAGATAATCATCCAAGCAACAATCGAATGCTTAGGAATGTGAAGAGGGAACCAAACAACCCGATGCTTAAACCTTAAATCATCGATAAATATAATTATTTATAATAGATTATTACGTCGATAAATAATTTTTAAAACTTAAATTAAATTAAAGTTTCATATATAATTACACAAAATTAGAATCTATATATAAAGATTAAGTTTGACACCGAAATCGTTTGTGATTTAATATTCAACCCCTAAAAATTTCGACTATAAAATTCCTAAAACCAACGAAAACACTTAAAAAGTAAACTATAAACATAAACTTTTTGTATTTTTTTTGTTCAATCAAGTACCAAGCTTAAATGCTCAATTTGATGCTTAAACCTTTTTATTCATTTAAGTTTTGAACTTTATTTTTTAGTTCAAATTGATATTTATAATAAATGATTTATTTGAATCGATTTAAATCATGAAGTCGAATTTATATAGTAATTTGAACCTAAAATTCAAGTCCCGGTACATATTGAACACCCAAAGAAAAATAGATACCAAGTTGAACTTTAAAACCAAGTTCAAGTATCAAATTGCACCTTAAAACTATGTTCGGATACCAAAATGTTTTCGCCCCCTAAGGACGAGCGTAATTGCAAAGGCAACCAGCCCCGAAACATGCTCCTCTTGCTTCACCTCCATGTTTTGCTTACACAAATTCGTGCAAGTTTCATTTCTGCAATCTTCCATTTGTATTGCTTCACTGCAAAGTTCTACCTTTCTTGTTGCTACCGCCTCTTCTCCTGTTTTTATTTTTTACAAATAATAGGGTTAATTAATATTTGATCGATATAATAAAAACACAAGAATTAAAGCATTATTTATTTATTACTTTGTATGCCAAGTATTAGTCTTAGTGGATTTTACCTGCTGCAAAATGAAGAAGCATCATGAATAATATTGCAGATACTTGTAAATTCTTCATGATTTTTCTTTTACCTTTTTGTTTATTTTATGGAAATGAGCATACAATTATCCTAAATATATAGAGGAAGTAGTTGGAAGAAGTGTTGCATCCAAATATTATTACCATTAATTAAAAACTGTCACCTAAGTAATAGAATTTGGGATTGAGGGAGATTGTTGAATTGATTGCTAAATCAAGAAAGATGAGTCAGAGGGTAGTAAGGGCAGCCACCCTCTATTTCAAGCCCTCTAGAAATCAGTGTATCCATCGTAAGTATGGATGGATCGAATGGAGGCAAGCATGGTAGTCATCTCCTAAAAATTTTAAATTTTCATATATTTTAGACTCTTTTTTTTTATATTTTGTATTGATAATATGTTTTCATCCTTAAAGTTTTATAAGTTTGTCCCTTTAAAATTTTATAAGTTCGCCAACATAAAATCCTACATCTGTCATGTTCGTAAGAGCCTCGGATAGCCATCCAAGCTCTACGTGAAAATGTGAAAAGGAAACCAAATCAACCTTGTTCTTCTTCTTCTCTCAAATCTCATGCCATATTTTCGCAGTAGGTGAATTAGCAACAGTCCAAACAGCATCTAGAAGAGCAGATTCCAGAGTTTTAATGTTGAGTAATTTTCTCCATAACCAGCTCATTGAATGTTTTACTTGAAGCTACGACAAGTTTCTCCATAACCTTGATTGCATGGTTTTTTTCCTTTTATGTTACTCCGACTTTTCATTTTTAAATATTTTTATCTACCTATTTTCGAGTCTTTGATGATTAGATACTATGCAGAGTATGCAAGAGGCAAAAGGGTGAAATTTTCATCGTTTACTAAAAACTGACGTGGTACCAACGTGAACGAGAAGCCCTCCACATATATGTGTATATATAATATTTGCACATAACTGTAAAGATGTATATGATACATTTCCGGTTTGTCTGTGACCAAAATTATCCCATAAAAGAAGAAACAAAAAGGAAAAAGATATTAAACATGATATATCATACCCACCTCCAACGTAGATGCATGGGGTACACTTAGCGCATACGTTGGTGGTCGGCTGTTTCTTCTCAAGAATTCATACCCATAGTTTATTACAATTTTTTTAATCAGGCTAGACCCTTGCTTGGCCTTAACATACGAGTGCCCTAGTATGTATGCTATCCCCGCTTCCCTAGCTTCCATAAGTTCCTGCAACTCTTCCCTCGCACCCGTGTTGACCTCCGGGCTCTTCGGGACGATGAACCTTACTCTTTTTCTCGGTTTCATTACATGTGGTGGTGACCGTATCTCCTTCAACTCTGATGGACCAGCTGTCTCTATGTTGTCTGCGTCATCCTCACTCATCTGAATCCCTTCTGTGTGGCTAGAACATGTTCCAATAACCGTCATTTTATCTTCTTCCTTCAATGGATCTTCGTCAACATGGGCAGGAGAAATGCTTCCCGAACGTATGAACTCTGCTATACTACAGACAAGATCATTCTCGAACTCCATGTCATCTTTGTGAACATCACGATAACCGTATCGTACAATACACCTATAGAGCCTGTATTCCCTGGGTCCAATATGACCAACCAAAAACCGTTCCTCAGGTTTAACATGAGGAACCGGGACGGATTTGATGCAAAGAAAGACTAAGACCTGATGGAAGGCTGGAAGGTTAGTGACAAAGTGGGAGAAAATTGCAGGGATTCCAGATACAAGCTCCGTGTGTATAAGTCCGATCCCACGAACCCGTACTATGCCTAGACTGGGACCCAAGCTAAGTAGCCAGTTAATAGAGACCTTGTTTTGAACATCGAACTCGTATTTTTTCAGGGTACCGTAGTGCCAAACACACATGATTATAAGGAAGATGAATGCGAGGGCAACCGGAACCCAGGCCCCTTCGAGGAACTTGGTGAGGGAAGCAGTGAAGTAGAGTGCTTCAATCGTGCCGAAAAAGAAAACAAATGCTATTGCCAAGAACACACTCTTTTGCCAGCATAGAACAATTACCAAAGACATTAGGCAAGTAGTGACCAGCATCACAGTTATAACAGCCAAACCTGTCCCACAAGAAACATGGAGTCAAAACCACTAGTACAAACTCAGACCAAAAGAGGCTCCGATTTCTGTTTCGTATTGAGATTCAGATATTTATTGTACAACCAATCTATAAGAGAAAAATAATTGATGGTGCAAATCGGCCTAATGAATTGATACATCTATTGTACATGGCAAATTTTCGGACCTACAAAAAGCAATCTATAAGTTGAGCACAGTTTTAGGTGGGTCGAAAAGGACACCATAGGTTTCCAGTTTCTTTATATAAAGAAATGGTTCGGGCAAGAATATGAAAATGAGATCGCAAGATGCTCTAAGCCCCAAGTTATACAACCAATTGAACACATTTATGGAGAGGATTGTCATACCTGATGCATTACCCAAGCGCCTCGTGTCTCTAAAGCCAATAGTAACTGCCAGGCATAACACCATCAAAAGCCAGTTAATCTCGGGAATGTAGATCTGGCCATGGATTTTGGACGATGTGTGAACTATTTTGACCTTCGGGAAGCATCCAAGGGAAGAGCACTGTTTGATTATCGAGAACGTTCCAGTTATGATAGCTTGGCTTCCCACTACTGCAGCAAGTATGGCTATAACCAAAACTGGCCATCTTAACTTCTCTGAAGCAATAACATTTGGATAGTTGCAGTTAGCTGAAAAATCAAATTCTTATCCGAATTAGATCATTTCAATAACAATTCAAGGTACCTACCTGGTACGGATACATAAAATCCAATTTGGAAATCACTGTCTATAGTATGATGCCGAGATAGATAGGCAGCTTGCCCCATGTATGCAAGAATCAAGGATGGATAAACCAAAGAGGTGAAAGCAATCTGCGTAAACGGGGTAATTCCCATTCGATAAAAGCAGTTCATTAGCATAATTCAAAGCTGAATAATAATCAGCAAGCATGCAATTCAGTAGTTCTTTTGCAAACTAGACTTGCCAACTCTAATCCTAATTTCATAAATTTGAAAAACTTGCTCAATGCATCTAAACATAGCCTATTCGATAGGTCTAAATGCTCACTTATTTAAAAGAAAAAATCCCTAACCATGAATTAAGGATATATACCTTTATGGACAATTGTGAAAAATGTCCAAGATCAGCAAACATTGCTTCTGAGCCTGAAAATTGGAAATGTAAATCAACTTAAAATAAATCTCTTTATTCTAAAATAGAAAAGAATTATACATGCGCGCGCTCACCTGTTATACACAATAAAATTCCACCCAGAGACATCCAGCCACCTCTCTGGGTTTTCCGAAAAAATTTGTACATATAATACGGAGACAGTGCTTGATACACATGAGGGTTCCAGTGAATGATATTATATAACCCAATGGCACTAATGCAAAGAAGCCATAATAGAACCACGGGTGCAAACAAAAATCCAACCCTATGAGTGCCATAATGTTGAAGGGCAAACAAGCCTATCAGTATGATGCAGGTGACTGGAACCTCTACATCTGCCAAAAAATCGCTGAACCTTCATAAGAGGCAGTACAATGCTATATGGAATTATGAATGACATACGAAGAGAATAAGGTGGTACAAATACTCATGTATAAAATAAAGAACAACTTGAATAGAAGCCGTGCACGTAAGAGTAAAAATACAGTTAGTACTCGTGGAAACTTCTGCTAAGAAACTTCCGAAAACATTTCAATGTAGTCTTTATTTATAGCATTTCATAGGAGCATTAGTCATGCTAGCGTTCAGAGGGGCATAGTAATAGCTTATCTGAAGCACGATTACTATAATTCGGGCAGAAAGAAAAGTATACTATTAAACATTAGAGTCAATGTGAAACCAGGGTCCCCAGCAGCACATGAGTTCACATCGTACACGGTTCAAATAAGTTGTCTAATTTGAAAACTCAAATTATTAGGTATATCATTTCTTATAGAAACTATAACTTATGAAGTAACGCCTTCTTACGAAACTAGGTGCCAAAGTATGCACTCATAACAACTCTATCCCAAGGTGGGGCAGTAGTTTTGATTTAAACAGAAAGTTTCAAACGAAAGCAGAGTACACAAGCAGAAATGTCGCTTAAGATATTCAATCTACTAGTTTGGGCGGACTATACAACTGTGCCCCAGTTTAGCATATTGATTGAAAGTCTAACCAACTTGAGGTGAAAGGTAGAACCATGGGTTCCACAATACATATGTTTTGGGTTTGGGGGACCGAGATTAAAGACTGAAGACAATCATTGAAATCATGCACCTTATCATTTAGGTTGTTGAAGAACAAAAGGCCAAAAGGCAAATAATAGAAACTTAGAAAAAGCCTAAACAACCATCCTAAAACTGGAGAATTACTGAAGTAATCAAAGATTCAAAAGGATAAAAAATTCTCATTTTTACTAAAATACAGCAACACCAACAGGGATTTGCATCGTAGCCCATTTATATAAAAAAAAAAGTACCCGAAAACTTTTCCTAAAGGCCGAGTTTTTACTATCAACAGTGATTTGTCTTCTCTGGCTCTCACCAAAAGGATATTTAGAAGCTACAGTTTATGTACAGCCAAACAAAGTGAAGGGAGGAAGTATCTTACATTTGTGATGTTCTTTGGACATCGAAAGCTCGAGACCGGACACGGCTGAGAATACTGCACGACAACGCAGACAATCAAGAAATTCAGTTTATGGCACAATTAGCACAAATAAATCAATTCAGGGAAAGAGAAGTCTAATTACCAGAAATAGCTGGTGTGAGGATACCATCACCAATCACCATACAGGTCCCAATCAAAGCAAGAACAAGCAAGAACCTTTGCAACACCCTGTGCTTCTCTAAAGTGGATTTCACGCTTGACCCGAAACTCGATTTTGGTGCCAAACCAATACTTTCCTTCTTGTACTCAAACAGCTCTTCATCAGCCAATTGACAATTGGGGAGAGAGTTAACACGGGCGTGTCGACACAGCAATGAATACAAGGCAAAAGTCCCTCCTTCACCATTATCATCAGCTCTAAGCACAATGAACACATATTTGAGCAAAGGCACCAAAGTTAGAGTCCAGAAAACAAAAGACAAAACCCCAAAGATTTCCTCATTTGTCTCCGAGTGTCGAATATCTTCCTCAAATGTGTTCTTGTAAACATACAAAGGGGAAGTGCTTAAATCCCCATAGACTACACCAAGGCTTTGGTATGCTAAAGTCAATACAGTTCTCCATGATTCCTTCTGCAAGAAAAAAAAAAACTTCCAATTAGAACCTGAGATCCAAAACCCAAAACAGAAATTTGGTTTCAGTACAAAAGAAGTAATACAAATTAGTCAAACAAATCCATCTTACCTTAACATAATTTTGGTAAACACCAGTTTCCAGATCCATGATCGAGGAGATTCAACGAATTCCCATTTGCTAAATAAGCCTTCTCCAGAACATACACAAGGGATAAAGATAAAAAATTCAAAATTCAAGACCAAAGCTTTTTTTTTCCTTTTTTTTATTCTTTAGTGACAGAGTTGTATGTATGTAGAGAGCAGTTGAGCATTAACCAATGGAAACAGCAAAAACAAAGAAGAACTTCCAAGACACAGAAAACCAGTAGTGAATAACAAGTATAATACTTTATAGTAAAAATAAAAAACCTGTAGTGGTTAAAAACATGAAAAATAAGGGACTAGGTGTGCTATGATTCTTCTTTTGCGTGTGACTTGTGAGGCTTCTGGAGAAAGAAGACAGAGAGAGAGAGAAGCTTGTTTGTGTTTGTTGTGTTGTTGGTGGGGAAAGTTTTATATGGATTTCAGTTTTATTGATAAGTAACTGCTATTTAAATAATTCAGAAAATACTTTTGTACTCGTCTTGAAATTTCATTATTTTGAATCATACATTGTGTAGACACTAATTTTTTAATTTTATTATTATTATTATTATTAAATAAAATACACATTACAAATTATAATATGGATCCCATATTATTAAGAGAAAATAACCTCAGTGACAAAAAATGCCTTATAATATACGATTTTAACCAATTTTTTTTGGATTTGCCAAAATGATCAACTAAATCGCAATGCGATCGATAATTCGCAACGCGATCTCCGGTATCGCAAATCAGTTTCCAGATTCGCAACGCGAACTTGGACTATCGCATTGCGATTTACATATTCGCATTGCGATAGTCCAAGTTCGTGTTACGATTTTCCAAATTCGTTGCGATAGTCGAAGTTCGCGTTGCGATTTATTCCAAATTCGTTGCGATAGTCGAAGTTCGCATTGCGATTTATTTCAAATTCGTTGCGATTTGGTGGTATTGCATTTGTTTCTTAAGAATTTTCTCTAAAAAGATAGTATTCACGCGGACGTGTTGAAGACACGTATTACCACGACCACGACCACGAACACGACCACGACCACGACCCGACCCGACCCAAGACGAGACGAGACGGACGGCGGCGGCACGCGAGAGTCCCCCTTGTTCTCTATCACTCAATAAGGAATTGGGAAAGCCAAGCCTTAAATACCATTCCCAATAGTGTTTCCAATACTATGTGAGATTGAGAATTACCAACACTTGTTTCCAATACTATGTGATTATTCAGGAAACAATTAACAATCATGCACTTTAAAACAACTGAATCAACAACCAATTGCATTAGTATTATACGATTAAATATGTTATAATTAAAAGTCAATCTACAATCAATCGCGATTATTGCAATTTTAAGCAAAACATTCAAAAATAATATCACTATTTAAGGCTCAATCCACATAGTATTGGGAACAAGTGTTGGTAATGCTCAATACCACATAGTATTGGAAACACTATTGGGAATGGTATTTAAGGCTTGGCTTTCCCACTTCCTTGTTGAGTGATAGAGAACAAGGGGGACTCTCGCGCGCCGCCGCCGCCGCCGTCCGTCTCGGGTCGGGTCATGGTCGTGGTCGTGGTCGTGGTCGTGGTCGTGGTCGTGGTCGTGGTCGTGGTCATGGTCGTGGTAATACGTGTCTTCGACACGTCCGCGCGAATACTATCTTTTTAGAGAAAATTCTTAATAAACAAATGCAATACCACCAGTCGTTGCGATTTTGGACTATCGCAACGAATTTGGAATAAATCGCAACACGAACTTCGACTATCGCAACGAACTTGGAATAAATCGCAACGCGAATTTGGATTATTGCAACGAATTTGGAATAAATCGCAACGCGAACTTGGACTATCGCAACGAATTTGGAATAAATCGCAACGCGAACTTCGACTATCACAACGAACTTCGACTATCGTAACGAATTTGGAATAAATCACAACGAATTATAGATCGCATTGCGATTTAGTTGGTCATTTTGGCAAATCCAAAAAAAGTTGGTTAAAATCATATATTATAAGGCATTTTTTGTCACTGAGGTTATTTTCTCTATTATTAATCCCGAAGCCCAAGAGGAGGCCCAATTCTGGCCCAATCGTTTACAACCCAGATCCAGAAGCCCAACTAAACCCTAAAACCATATTAGGGTTTCTACCAGCCCCAGCCGTCACAGATCCTCAACCGTTAGATCTAATCTGATCCAACGGTCCTGATACTTCCAGACAAAACCCTAGGGTTATGATACCCTATGACAAACACGCGTCGCCGCCTATGCCAAATGCTACCTCCAGCCGTTGCCGACGCTCCATGCTGCCACAATGCCAACCGAAGGCTCTAGAAGGCCCAGCCATAGCCGCACACATCGCCCCCAACGGTGAGTCACCACTGGAAGTTCGGTGACTCACCAAACTTTTCCCTTGTGACCGGTACGAGCAAGGCTCCGTGGTGGTTATAAAAAGCCATCAAATCCTACTAAAGAGAGGAAAAAAAAAAGAGAAAAGAAAGAGAGTAACAGAGATCGACGACAAGAAAGAAGAGGAACACATATCGACACGAGCAAAGAGAGAAAAAGCAAGAAACCACCAACAACAAGCAATCTACAGCTACAAACTCAAAAGAAAGAGAAAAGCCTAGAGACTTACCTCGCCGGAGCCTCCATACGTCGTTAGAACTGAAAGGTCGAAGGTAAAGAATATTAGATCTACGAGTTTTTATAGCGTTTTAGGCTAAAATAACCCCAGATTTAGCTTTAGGATAATCGGGGAGTATATTTGTAATTTGTCGGCCACCGTGAACGGTAGCCGGAGGTGGTGGTCGGTGCCGGAGTGCGGCTGCCGGCCGGAACTCTTTTCCCTCCGGTGAGGGAATTGAAGAGAGAGTGAAGAGAAAAATTAAACTTCTCTCTCCTAGAGAGAGAAGTGAAAAAAGAAAAATGAAGAAAGATGGCCTAGGGCCGGCCATTTATGGGTTTAAAAACCCTCTCCCAAACGACGCCATTTTGAGGGAGGGTGTTTCTGTAGTTTTGCTTATGGGCAAACCCTTTCCGTCAGCATCCTAGTTTTGTAATTATTTATTTTAGTCACTGAAACTAACTTCTGAACTTTTTAATTTGGTCTCGTAAGTTTATTGTATTTTATTTTGGTCCTTTCCAGTATAGGTTTATATATTTAGGGTAAATAACTAACTTAGTCCCTTATAATTTAAATTAATTTTTTAATCACTGATTAATAATTAAGGGATAATTATAGTATTAGTAATTATTATTTTTTATAAATTGAATTAGGCCATTAATTTATATGTTTTATATTTTAATCCCTAAATAGTTCGATAATTTTTATTTAATATACTTTACAATTTAATTTTATAAATTTAAATTTCTTTTATTATTATTTATTTGCAATTTATATTTTTACTTGTTTGCTTTCAATATGTTTAAATTATTATTATTATTTTATTATAAATATATATACATATATTGGTTTAAATATTATAAATTATAATTTAGTTTTATTATTTTTGTTTTTAAGAAAAATTATTACATTTTTAGTTATTTATTTATTTATTAATATCGAAGGAAAGAGCTGTCTTAAGGCACCTAGAAACTCTTTTCTGATATTTTCAAATAAATAAATATCTTATTATATTAAAATGAATTTTTATTTTTAAAGAAAATGTTTTAGTCATTTATTTAGTTTTTAATATCGAAGAAAAGAGCTGTCTTAAGGTACCTAGAAGTCATTTTCTGATATTTCTAAATAAATAAATATTTTATTTATAAATATATATAAATTAATAGATTTTCTTAAAAATTATAGTAATAAATTTGAAATAACAAGAATTATAAATTAAATATATATTTGAATTTTTAAATTCTAATAATAGAGACAATTTATAATTAAAAAGTACCAATTTTGGGCGTTTTGGGGGTGATAATCCTTCCCCAAACGTAACCGACCACGAATCCCTTTTTATTAATAAAAAGAATGAATTTTTGGTTATAAACGCAGATCAGTTCATCTTTTAACTGATATTTTCTTAAAAACTCTTTTAAAAGATAATTTTTAGGTATTCAACCTACCTGACCCAAAAGGCCGATGGAGACTCCCAAAACATTTTAAAAAATATTCATTCACACCACTTTTCCCGCCAAATAAAAATTTCGTGCCCGGGTGAAAACCGGTTACGACAGCTTGGCGACTCCGCTGGGGACTACTCAAGCTTTTAAATGAATTATAAATTGTCTCTATTAATTAGAAATTAAAAATTCATATATTTAATTTATAATTCTTTTCTTTTAAAATTTTTATACTTATTATTTTATAATATTTTATATATTCTTCTTTATGATTGTTTTTTTATTTAAAGGTATTAAATTTCATTTTTTATTTGTTTGTCAGATGTTTGAATATTTCTCCTCACACTCAACACCTGCATTGTATAACATAAGCTTTCTAATCAAGCTTATCCCTTTTAAGTGGGAGTGAAAGCGACGTCTTCGTGAGAATTTATTCTCCGTGTTAGACCTAGCAAGTAACTTTCGGGGTTCATATGCTCTATGTCTTCATGAGAATTTATTCTCCGTGTCAGGCATAGAGAAATGTGTCCCCTCGAATTGAACTCGATCCGCTTAAGTCTGTAATGGACTAGGATTGAAGGTTTGACAGCCCAAGGGGGCATCAACAAGGACAATTCGAGTACCTTTACTCCTAGAACTGAAACCCTGCATATAATAGACCCTAGAAAGGATCTAAGACTGTACTGAACCTCTGTCCATAGGTGTACACAAAGTAGAAATAAGTTCTAGCATTTAATTTATTTGATTTCATGCATGCGAACTAGAAATCATGCAGTTATGTTAATTTTTCAAACCAAGCATGGAATTAGAAATCATGAGGTTAGGATTTATACCTTGATAGATAGATTTTTTCTATTTGTTGGTACTAACTATTTTAATTTTTTTCTTATTTTCTTACTTTCTTATTTATTTATTTTTGCTCTAATTTATTTATATTGCTTTCTTTTGTTTGCATTGCATGATCATGGCATAACCAAAAGGTGTTTACTTGAAAGACTGTTCATCAAATTGGAAAGACTTCATAAATGGACAAAAAGTTTTATTATCAAACAAAATATGACGCGGCCAAGAAAAGACATCCTGAGGGAACTCCGAAGATAGACAAGAGCTATACACCCAAAGATTGTATGCCCATTGAAGAGCAAAAGGAGATACGAGAAATAAGAGAGCAAATGACCAGGATGATGGATAGAATATCTGCTTTGGACAAAGGAAAAGAGATTCCTGCACAGAAAGAGAGAGAGCTCAATGAACCTAACCCTGCAATGTCAGATACACAAGGGACTTCTGATCTTAACCAGTTTGAGAAATTACAAACAATCATCATTCGTATTCACAAATCGTCTGGAGATACCAAAGAAATGATGACCACTGTAAAAGCTTCTAGAGATAAGAAGAAATCATGTAATCTGAAATTATCGAAGTTTGGTCTGCTCCCGACGTCTAAAACTCAGGTTCAATCTAAGACAAAAGGCGGTTCTCATTTTGATGTTATCCATATATCATATAAAGAGTTATATGAGAAGCTACTTGAAGCGCGAGAAGTGGTTCCATACTGCATAAAACCGTTCCAACCTCCGTATCTGAATTGGTATGACATCAACGTTTATTGTGAATATCATGTCAGAGCTCAAGGACATACCATCGATAATTGTCTAGCTTTCAAACATCGAAGTCCAAAGACTTTTGGATCAGGGAATCTTGCAGTTTATGATAAATGATCAACCTAGTTTGGTAACTGAAGATCCTGCCAGATTAACACCAAATGTATTCAAAGGTAAGAGCATCAGTAAGGACGTCTAGAAAAAAGAAGATTTGCTGAGGTTCGAAGCTCAAATACGTCATTTGAATGATCAAAACGATAAATTGAGCACCGAAATGGAAAACATACAGGAAGATTTCCAGAAGGTCAGCCAAGCCTTTCAAAATGCTGGTATAGGGAATACCCCAGAAAAGTGGATAACAGGGGTCACCAAAATGAAAAAGAATTGTAACATACATGAAAGTCGAGCCAAGAAGTTTTATCATAATTCACGAGTTGCAGAAAAAAGATGCAATACAACTGTCATCGAATTGGGAAAATGTCAAGCAAAAAATCAAATGTTGAATAGTTCTATGACCAACATGGAAGCATCATATCAGATTCATCAGCTTGAAATCGATACTGAATTAAAAGTCACTAAAACCAAAAACAAGACATTGAAGAAATGTTTAGATGATTATGGGGATCTTGTACGAGAACTTCTTGAACATAAAGATTCTCTCACAATAGAAAATGAACAACATTGTTTACAACTTAGAGAGTTGACACAAAGGATGAAGGAAAAAGACAATATCATGAATGGAGTTGCTGCTCAAGCAAACAATGTGGCTCATAAGCTGGTGGACATAGCTGGCTTCGTGAGAGAATTAAAGCAGATGGATAACTCCACACCTGAGTATGAGTGGAAGTTAGTTTGACTTTTAAGGGAAATAGAGAAGTTAGGAGTGAAAGCTATCCCCTACATGTAAAAGTTTTGTTTTATGTACCGAAGCTTTTGTGTTCAATGAAATATGTTCTAAGATGATCACTCTTGAGTAACACCTTTTCATACATGCATTTGGATTTCACATCTTTGCATTTATACTTTTATGTTTACATCTTTGCATTGCACATTTTGCATTCTTATTTTTGCATTTATGCATTTTTCACATTTACATTACATTTGTTATTTTAAGTATTATTATATACATTAATTAAAAACATGTAAATAATTCATGAAAGGTTTCTGTAACAGTAAAACCAAGATCATTCATTCATTTTACTGTACCATCATCATGAAAACAATGGAGCAATCTTATGAAATACTACAAGATCAGGGGGCAGAACAATTGACAGAGTTACCTCAGGATATAAGGAAAGAAGCATCAGATTCAGTACCAGATGGATTAAATCGAATTATTCAGGGAATATAATGATAAAGAAGAGATAATTGCCAAAGAGAAATCGTGTTATCAGATTGAGGAGTCAAGAAAGATAACATACCCTGGGGCATCCCACTCAAACCCAAAGAATAGCCTCATTAATTATTCACAATATGAGGAGAGAGTTAAGAGGGCGGAGAAAACAATCAGAAACATGAAAGATGTTAGTGCCCACCACAAAGAATTAAAAGCACGAGAGCTCAGCTTGGTTCCAGATTTGGTTATTCCCCATGATTTCAAAATGCCTGATGTTGAGAAATATGATGGCACCAGTTGTCCCTTAATCCATTTGAGAATGTTTTGCAGAAAAATGGAAGGATATTTAAGTTATGATGATCTGTTAATTCACTCTTTCCATGATAGCCTTGTTGGCCCAGCAGTAGTCTGGTACAATCAGTTGACACAAGAATAGATCAAGAGATGGGTTGATTTAGCTGATGTATTTTTAGGATAATATCGGTATGTTAAAGGCCTAGCTCCAACACGTATGAATCTTCGAAGAATAAAGAAGAAAGCTAATGAAAGATTTCAAGAATATGCCTTAAGATGGAGAGGAGTGACAGCACAAGTTCAACCTCCTATGTTAGAAAAAGAGATATCACGTATGTTTCGTGATTCCCTTCCAGCGCCTTTGTTCGAGTTAATGCAGGTAAATCCTACGAAGGAATTCGAGAATCTTGTGACAAGTGGAGATTTAATTGAGAATGTAATCAGTGAAGAAAACTCAAAAGTCACATCCAAGAGCCCGACGGATCAAAAAGCGAAAGCGGATGATGTAAATGAGTGTCGTATCCAGAGTTCCCGCAATTGCAAAAGAAAAAGAGGAAGTAATTGTTCGGATCGACCAAAGAAAGTCACACGATCAAGAAAAACTTTGGAAGTGTTCCAAACTTCCATTTCAGACTTATACCCTCATTTGGTTAAAGGTCAGTACATCACACCAAGACCAATGAAAATGTCACCAAACCCTTCTGCTCAGCTATCAAAGTAGTGTTTGTGATTTCCACTTGGGAGTATTTGGGCATTCCACGGGCAATTGTAGGCATCTGTTAAAAGAAATAGAGATGCTTGTTGACAAAGGAGTTTTGACACAAGAAATGATCAAGAAATAGGGGGCAATTGAAGACAATGACCCTGATCCTATTACACACCCGACATTAGAGAAGTAATGATGCATAAATAAGTGGAAGTGTTATCTACCACTGTAGTACCTTTCATTTTCAGCATCTTGTATGAACTTGTTTTTTGTTCCTTTCTCCACTTTTTGTGCAATAAATAAATTTGTGTTGCTTTTATGGTTATGAACAAGAATCAAGTTTTAATCTTGATATTATTGAGTATCAAGTACATTAAATATTCTTTTAAATTTTCAAGAGTTACAGATCTTTGGCAAGTGGTAAAATTATATCTTCCATATCCCATTTAACGCCAATTACTTAACCCTTATCAAAACCAAATCCTGACACTACATTCATCTGAGACTCTGAAGAAATATCTCTATATGTTTTTGAGACACCAACTCTAGATGTTTACTTTTTCAGGTAGAGTTGATCGATTCATTATACTACCTTCCACCATGTACATGACTTCAAAAGTCACACATTTGTCTTTCCAAATACAAAACCATCCTAAACCAAAAGAACCTCAAAAGAACCAAACTTTCAATTATCCGTGAATCTTACTGCAAGAAGAGACGAGATGGGGCATCATGGACCAACTTGTTGAAGATGATTTTGAGTGATTAGGGCATACTCAAAGAAGAAGGAAAAAGTGATTGATTGATACAAATATATCATGCATTAATTATATTGTTTTCATGTAAGTAAAGTTAATCTTGAATATTCCTCCCCCTGGAGATACCTCTTTTTACAAAGGTTAGTGTATGAGATGACTAAACTTTGCGTACAGATCAAGCATGCCAACTCAGTGTCATATCGCCCAAAGATGAATGGGGCAGTTGCATGAGCAAATAAGAACCTTAAGAGGATCATTACAAATACCACTAAAGCTTATAAGGGTTGGCACGAGAAGCTACCTTTTGCCTTATACGCATATCGAATTACTGTGCGAACATCTACTGGGGCAACACCTTATTGTTTAGTCTATGGGATGGAAGCGTATTACCAATTGAAGTTGAGATCCCATTATTTTGTATCCTAAAGGAGGAAAAATTGGAGAAGACTGAATGTATCCAATTTTAATTTGATCAATTAAACCTTATTGATGAGAACCATTGAAGTATTTACCATGAGCAAATGCATAAGAAATGGATGATGAAAGGTCACGAACATAAAGTACATCCGAGAGAGTTCTAAGAGTATGATCTAGTATTGCCTTACATAAAGATTTCTGTGAAAAAAAATGCCTAATTGTGAAGGGACCTATGTTGTAAAAAGGGGCTTTTTCCCAAGAAGCGTTGATCTTGACAAAAATGGATGGGAAAGTTCTGAGAAACCAAATAAACTCGGATTCTGTCAAGAGATATTATGCTTGAGAGAAAAAGGATAAAAGGAAAAGGAGACGCTCAAATAAATTGAAGTCTTATACTCATCCAGCAAAGAAAGAAGAAGTAAAAAGAAAAAAAAGATGAAAAAGAAAAATGAGAAAAAAGATAAAGAAAAGAAAAGGGAAAAAAGGGAGAAATTGAATCAAGATAGGTGACTCATGGACCCTCAAGTTACAAGGTTGATCAAGTACAAACAAGAAGAGGAAGAAATACTGGAGATATGAGAAAATGGAAATGAACCCAAAATTTGGCAATCTAGAGAGATCCAAATGATGGAAAAATCCCCAGTAAGGCAGATCCAAGTCAAGCAAAGCAAGATTGAAGGCATCTAATTAAAAGAAAATATCTTCAGAATTCATTCCGCCTCTCAAGATTGATTTTTATTTACAAAAATTGGTTTTTAAAATCTTTAATGTATGATATGAAAAATGATAAAGGGGGGTTCAAGATGTAAATTTTTAAATAACATCTTGAAACCAAAGGAGGATTCGAGTTGAAAACCTGAAAAGGCAGCTCGAATATTGAATGGTGCAACAACGACATAAGAGATGATCTTAAGCTCTTAATGAAGCACCACACATCCCAAAGATGTTCCTGAGATTCTGGAATCAAGAAGTATCTCTACAAGATGAGCATAAGAACCATTTCTTCAAGTTAGTGGAAGCTCAAAGCAACATACTGAACCAACTTGAAAGAACCTACTTTACCAGAGTTAACATACACCTTAAATCAGTCAATAATTTTGACACTTGCCATAGGACTATGGTTTTTGAATGATTTAAAAGTGTATTTGATTTATTTGATATTCATTAAATTCATTGTTTATGATTTGATTCTATTGTGAACCTGAGAGGGGCAATATTTTAAAAATTCTTTCATTCTTCAATAAAGAAAGGAGAAAAAACATTTTCAAACAGGACAATCTCAAATGAGGAAGGTCCTTGAAGCAATTGTTGCTTATTCTACCTCTATTGTAGAAAAAGAATGAACGAGGCCAGAATAATGAAGCACTTCACATTTTTTAAGGCAAGTGGTCCAAGAAGCCAGAAAGTTTGGAGAATTGAACTTGTGACACTCTTCTATGACATTATTAGCAGCTCATCAAAAAAAGATTATCGTTTATCTCATGCTGAGGCCTGATGATGTTTATTTCTTCCAGTAAGGTTGTTACAAGGTATGCCATCGACAACAAGGTCTAATCCGCCAAATCTACTCATCAATTGCTACAACTGATCACTACTCAGTTCTTACGCATCTATTTTTAAAGGTATGCCAAGAAAGTAGAAGACAACCTCTGCATCACTGATCCTAGAGAAAAGAGACAGGACATTGATACTACCGGGGAATATGTCTCTAGCAGATTCTACTCCTCGTGTATAGTTTTTAGAGAAACCTAGAAGCATTTCTACCTCATCAGATTTAAGTGGAACAACTTTATGCCTTCCAACTCATACCAGATTCTATTTTCGGCACTCATAAAGAATATACTTCTGGACACTCGAAGGTGGCTCATCATCAAAAGCTTCAAGAGCCTTACGTATCCTTTCTATCAATTTGGCACTTCTTGTACATGTTTGTAAACATTTCAACTTTGTTCTTGAAGCCCAGGTAGGCCACCATGTTTAGTCAATGGAAAAGCATCATGTATGGCACATGGAGGAAGCAGAATAAGAGGAAATCTGTTCTCAATTGGTAGATTATGAACATAGCCCATTTTTCGTACAGCAGTATGAAAATACTTCGAATCTACAAATTCTGGCTCTACATCAGTACTGTGACATTTCAGTCCAAGCACCAACTGGAACAAGTGCCACTTTCTCATAATAGAAATAAGGAGGTCCAATAGCATCTTCTGGAAGTGTTCTTTGAGTTATCTGATCTATTTCGGGAAGAACCTCAAAACCAATCATTGGATTTGAAAGATGAACTGCATGATAGTCTTCATTAAGAAGATTTTTTTCAAGCTTCTTCTGCTTCTTCTTTTTCAAAAAAAAAATCATAGCCCGAGTTTTACTTGTAATTGGGATCATTGCATAAATGGCTTCCTATCTTCTACCAGAAGAAGTGCGTCAGCAGCCTTAGACATTTGAGCAGCACATATAAAATCTGTCAATTCTACCATTGATTAATTCGGACTATATCTCTTCATGGCTATTAAAGCCTCAACCTCTGAGTATTCCATTTTTGTCAAGAATAACAGTTTTTTCTCCTCATCAGAGTCAGAATTCAGGATTTCCTCGGTATCAGAAGAACTATCAATATCTGTGAAATCATCCTGAAAGATCACTTCATAATTAGATGAGTAATTATCAGAATCAACATGTTGCATGGGTGCGGATTTTTGAAGAGCCGGTACCACTGTATATGTAGTCTTGCTATTGCATCAGATTACTGTTCGTCGAAATTGGTTTCTTTCCCACTTAAAAGTATATTTTAGAGATAGCCTTCACTGAAAGATGGTAAGCCACTGTGTCAGCCTGGAATGGATTACCAAGCGATTTATACCGCTCTGTCCGACTAGACTCCTCCAGAAAAGACACATATCTCAGATATTTCTGTCAGAATGATTGATTACTTCTTAATTCTGTGACAACATGAAGAGAATTCCAGTTACTTGATAATACTACTGTTTAGTGACACCAGAATGAGAGTATTCAAGATAAACAGATTTGGGGCACGAATAAAGCCACAAGTACCCACCACAGTGCCTTATCAAAATTGGACCTCGTGGGGATCATGATATTCAAGTCAAATAGACGTTGAGAGTAAGCCTTATAGTTTAGAAGGTCGGGGGTATTTTGAAGGCCCAATTCAGACAGATCCATGTAGAACATCTTGAAATCTCATTTCAACCAGAAATAGAATATTGGGGCATTCTGAAGGCCCCTGTCAGTATGAATATTTGGGCATTCTTGGAGGCTCATCTCAGCAAGAAATAATGTTGATCACACTTTTAACATCTGTATCAGCAAATATTGGGGCATTTTAAAGGTTCATTCAGACAGATCCATGTGGGGTATTTTGAAGGCTCATATTAACAAGAAGCAAATGTTGGGGCATGCTGAAAGCCCATTTCAATCAGAATCAGGAATGTTGATGCATTCTGCACGCTTGTATTAGCCCATGTTGGGGCATGCTGAAGGCCCACATCATCATGTGTCAAGATTATTACTTTAAGCAAATATTTTCAATAAGACAGAAAGGTATGAAGAATGAAAATGGTGAAACAATGACAGTCGAGCTGACTATACATAATTGCTTCATTCATCAAGCAGTTACAACAGAGATAAAGATGGTCCCTAGGCAAATTACTCGATCCAGGTTTTAGTTCCTCAAGATCTCAACTTTGAATTTTGTATTATGTGTGTCGGTGATGATTAGAAATATTTCTTTACTATTGGGATTATGAAGCTGTTTTTCACAATAGTTTTCTCTTAATCAATGACATTGGAAAGGGAGACTCGACTCACTTACATTACTGTTATTCCCGCTGTTACTGGGGTTATCATTGCCAGCCAGGTTGAACGGAGTTTTCATCTATTTTGGTTTTATCATGTGTGTTTCATCCCCAGCAGTAAGAATTCTCTAGACCTCTTTCTGTACATGGTTCATACAGTTGATGTGTTTCTACTTCCTACAACGATCATTATGAAAAAAAAGCATGATCAGTATCACATTTGCTTTTCCCAGAAATGATATCAAGATCAGTTAGTATCTCCTATTCAATTTGACACTAGCATATCTTGTGGATTTGACCAACTTTTTGGTCATACCAACATCACACTTGAATCCTCATTGAATTTTGTTCTCAAGTGGTCTTGTGACATCATACAAAAGCTTCATTGACCAACAATCCAAGCATAAGCCATAGGAGATGAAGAATGTGTTGTCAAATGTTTTATGAACCAGTGATTATGGTGTTGAACCAATGTTGTTATCATATGGTTTTCCTTTATTGATACAAGATGAAGTCTGTCTTCTTCAACCCCAAGATTAGAAGTGAGATATAATGAAGATTTCTTTCCACAGAAGGAGAGCTGAAATTTTAACAACAAGAAACTAGTGGAGCCAACTATGATTGAACGACAGGTTGTTGTTAAGCATCTCGATATGATATGGTCCAAGTTGCCTTGTTCGAGATCTGATTAGATGTGGAGACATGAAAGAAATTAGGACAAATTATCCTTATGATGTGTTTCAAGAATCAAATGAGAACATATGTTTCCCTGTTGAATTTGGCATATCTACATCTACATTCTTTTCAAAGATGATAGATTCTCTCTTCAAAGATGATAGATTCTCTTTTTAAATATGATAGATTCTCTTTTCAAAGATGAAAGCTTTATTGGATTTCTACACAAGTCCAAGCAAAGAAAGTTGGTTTTATCCAAGACAAAATGGGGCATCAAAGTCATAGTTCTGACTATAGCAAGAGTTCCACAAATGAAACATTTCTTCTGAGACTTTCATGAAGCAAAGAAGATGCAAATATACAAGTTGATCAGATGATTCTGCAGAAATACAAGCTTGATAGCATAAGTTTCTACAATGATATCCAGAGGTAACCCTAGCAATAAATGATGTAGTGAAGGAAGACCAAGTTCACCACTTTGAAGTCAAATGAAGATTACATCAACATTCATGCATTCATAAGAATATCATTTACACAATAGGCAATGCATTACATTGATACATCTGAGTGCATTCAAACATGAAGTTTTACAGATCTTCGGAAGAACAAGAAGATCCATGGTAAAAATACCTTACAAGAAGAAGGTATTCAAAACCGCAAATACAGGAATCACGCAAACATCTGAAGAATAGATGGACGTAATCCACAAAAATGAGCATTATCTTGAGATTGGGGCATGTTACCCAATCAACATGTTATTTCAAAAAATAATGAGAAAACGATTTCCATAGTTTCTCATTTTATCTTTTCTAAAATGAAATTGTTGAAAAGTATGAAAACGATTTCCTTAGTTTTTTTTTACTTAGTATACTATTTCCAACAGCCTTATCTTGAGATTGGGGCATGTTACCCAATCAACATGTTATTTTGAAAAATAATGAGAAAATGATTTCCATAGTTTCTCATTTTATCTTTTCTAAAATGAAATTGTTGAAAAGTAAGAAAACGATTTCCTTAGTTTTTTACTTAGTAAACTATTTCCAACATCTGTAAGACCTACAGTGCATGATGTTTTCAAAAAGCCTTCGGGAGCTTTTTGATCTTAAACCCTCAGGGTCATCTGTAAGACCTACAGTGCATGATGTTTTCAAAAAACCTTCGGGAGCTTTTTGATCTTAAATCTTCAGGGTCATCTGTAAGACCTACAGTGTAACACCCCAACCCGTATCCGACCCGGATACGAATCCGAGGTGTCACATTGACCTTTTAAAACATGTACTTGTATAAAATAGTGAGTAATTTAAAACTTTTATAACATATAAATGACTAATTTACATAAAAGACATTTTCATTATTACAAAACCAATCAGAGCGTGTATATTTCACTTATTTATTTACATATAACTATTCGAAACATTTATAAAACTGTTCATAGCTTAAACAATATATTCTTTTGAAAACATGCCAACTAAAACTTTATATACTAAAATACATATTATTCACCTCTTTTCTGATCTGACCTTTAGTAAGGAGAACTGACCTGTCTTGCTCCACATTGCTCTTTACTCTTCTCGAAACCTACGTGTAAATCACTTACACGCTAAGTCAAAGACTTAGTGAGGCATATAAACATATAAGGTAAACGATAACTAATAATCATACCTAAACAATTACTACTATCATTTCATACCACTCATACTTTTACATATAACGAATATATGCATACATATATGTCATTATCATTCATATCTCTTATCTCATGTTCCTATGATCTCTTATGTCCATATCATATAACATATACCATAACCAATTGCACATATACATATCATGTCATGTAAACCATATATATATACTATCATAAAACACGTACACCCAAGCAACTATATTATCATCTTCATTTCTTTCTTATTTTATCACTATCATTGATTCCTTTCATCATATGGTCTTATAAGTTACCATTTGTACAATCAATATCACACATGAAATTCCACAAGGAAACAAACATATTATCATATCACTTTATTAATATTATATATTTAATAGCCCATGATACACATGTGAGAACTAAAGATATACGAGTACATAGAGATTGTGCACTAATGCTGTCACCACATCTCATATAATTGCACCGAAGTGCCACATATAATTGCACCGGAGTGCCGCGTAGAATTGTATCGTAGTGCCATATAATAATGTCCATAAGGACCACATATCATTCCTTAAGAATCATATACATATACTAGGGATCAAGTATGTGTCTCACCAGACTTCACACATGTTCCAAAGAATACATATATGTCCCGAAAGACCACATATCATTCCTTAAGAATCATATACATATGCCAATGATCAAGTATGTGTCTCACCAGACTTCACACATGTTCCAAAGAATACATATATGTCCCGAAGGACCACATAGACCCTCGACTCTTGGCATGCCAACTATACCCCTAGCTCTCATGATACATAACATGGGCATTATCTTTTATATCATTTTACATATTCATGTAACCATATCATATATTCATATAAGCTCATGGTTTCATTCACATATACATGTAATCATGTAGTTCATGTCAATTCTCATATGAGTTCATATTCATATAAACATAGGATTCACCCTCATGTATCACATATACTTTCTCTTTCATATGGCTCATAACATTTCTCATGTGTTCATATGACATGTAAATCATTGTCATCTTATCATGTTATCACATAAACATATCATCTTACAATACATACAAAAATACATCAATACCTATATTCACATATACCTATCATTTCATTATCCTTATTATTATTCTTATCATCACCATTAATCCCTTTTACTTACCATATTCATATCAATAACACATATACTCATGCACACATATAAATCATAACCAATACATACTTCTATGAATTCATGTTTTTCACTATTAGAAATAGACTTATCGCAAGTCTTATTTTCCATTGAACCTCATATACTAAATAATATGCACTCACCTGAGCCTTGTTTGCTTTGAATCAATCTTAATCCTTAGATTGTTCCGGAACAAGCTTTATTCTATAACTACATTATAATAATACATTGATACATATCAGTATACTAATTGATATCTTCTAAATTTTCACTTCTTAGGCTAAAAGAAAAGCCCATTTCATCTTTTAATGAAGGTATGCATCGATGCACTGCACAGTGTATCGATGCATTCCCTATCGGTGTATCGATACACTACCTGTGCATCGATGCATAAAATACATTCGATGTTTGTTTATTACTGGGATGCATCGATGCATGCCTTATGCATCGATGCACCAATTGCATTCGATGTTTTTAGATTAAAAGAGTGCATCGATGCACTACTTGTGCATCGATACACCTTCAAACAATTTCTGGGTTTTAACCTTGATGCATCGGTGCACTATGAATATGCATCGATGCACTCTGCCCAGAATCCTCTTTTTGAACCCGAAAATTCATTCTTTTTGGATTAAATCCTTCATATTTCAACCCCTTTCATATTCCTAACTTACATATACATACTTAAACTCATTAATATTCATTTATCTCATCTTTAACCTCTAAATTCCATCTTTCATATGGAAATCAATAATCATACCCAATTTTCCATGTTATCCAAACTTAATTCTAACACTTCTAACTTCTTATTCTTATAGATGACAAGTCAAATTCATCCTCCAAATTCATTTAAACCTTCTTATTCAAAATTTCACTTAAAAACCCATTTTCTTTAATATCTTCTAACCTCTTCATCTTTGAGTTTTTACTTATCTTTAGACTTCTTTAAGCTTTCTTACTTTCCAAAGAATCAAAACCAACTTAGAATTCAAATAATAATCAACTAATAAAAATTCTCACCTTTGCTCTTGGCTTCCACGCGTGAAGAAGAAAGGAGAAGAAGAAAATCTGGAAACTCATTTCCCACGTTTTTATATCCCCTAAAAGAGAAATAAAAATCTTCTCTTAGAAAAGACCATAATACCCTTATTACTTTCAAACTTTACTATTAAATTCAACTTTAAAATTCTCCAATTAAAATTCTAAACTTTTAACTTATTTCGAAATTAAACACAATGCTTTCAAAATTCACCTTTAGGTCACTAGCCTGATATTGAGGATGTTACATACAGTGCATGATGTTTTCAAAAAGCCTTTGGGAGCTTTTTGATCTTAAACCCTCAGGGTCATCTGTAAGACCTACAGTGCATGATGTTTTCAAAAAGCCTTCGGGAGCTTTTTGATCTTAAACCCTCAGGGTCATCTGTAAGACCTACAGTGCATGATGTTTTCAAAAAGCCTTCGGGAGCTTTTTGATCTTAAATCCTCAGGGTCATCTGTAAGACCTACAGTGCATGATGTTTTCAAAAAGCTTTCAGGAGCTTTTTGATCTTAAACCCTCAGGGTCATCTGTAAGACCTACAGTGCATGATGTTTTCAAAAAGCCTTCGGGAGCTTTTTGATCTTAAATCCTCAGGGCCATCTGTAAGACCTACAGTGCATGATGTTTTCAAAAAGCATTCGGGCGCTTTTTGATCTTAAACCCTCAGGGTCATCTGTAAGACTTACAGTGCATGATGTTTTCAAAAAGCCTTCGGGAGCTTTTTGATTTTAAAGCCTCAGGGTTATTCATAAGACCTCTGGGCAGAATGTTTTCAACATTTCCATATTACTTAAAATAAGTCGAATGAAAAATTATTATCTTTTTTGTCTTTGCTCTATTCTTATTACACAAGAATGAGTAAAGAGGGACAGTTGTAGACACTAATTTTTTAATTTTATTATTATTATTATTATTATTATTATTATTATTATTATTAAATAAAATACATATTACAAATTATAATATGGATCCTATATTATTAATCCCGAAGCCCAAGAGGAGGCCCAATTCTGGCCCAACCGTTTATAACCCAGATCCAGAAGCCCAGCTAAACCCTAAAACCATATTAGAGTTTCCATCAGCCCCAACCGCCGTAGATCCTCAACCGTTGGATCTGATCTGATCCAACGGTCCTGATGCTTCCAGACAAAACCCTAGGGTTATGATACCCTAGGACAAACACGCGTCGCCGCCTATGCCAAATGCCACCTCCAGCCGTTGTCGACGCTCCACGCTGCCACAACGCCAACCGAAGGCTCTAGAAGGCCCAGCTATAGCCGCACACGTCGCCCCCAACGTGAGTCACCACTGGAAGTTCGGTGACTCACCAAACTTTACCCTTGTGACCGGTACGAGCAAGACTCCGTGGTGGCTATAAAAAGCCATCAAATCCTGCAAAAGAGAGGAGAAAAAAACAGAAAAGAACGAGAGCAACAGAGATCGACTGCAAGAAAGAAGAGGAACACATATCGACACGAGCAAAGAAAGAAAAAGCAAGAAGCCACCAACAACAAGAAATCTACAGCTACAAACTCAAAAGAAAGAGAAAAGCCGAGAGACTTACCTCGCCGGAGCCTCCATATGTTGTTAGAACCGAAAGGTCGAGGGTAAAGAATATTAGATCTACGAGTTTTTATAGCGTTTTAGGCTAAAATAACCCCGGATTTAGCTTTAGGATAATTGGGGCTTTGATTTTGGGTATATTTGTAATTTGCCGGCCACCGTGAACGGTAGTCGGAGGTGGTGGTAGGTGCTGGAGTGCGGCTGCCGGTCGGAACTCTTTTCCCTCTGGTGAGGGAATTGAAGAGAGAGTGGAGAGAAAAATTAAACTTCTCTCTCCTAGAGAGAGAAGTGAAAATAGAAAAATGAAGAAAGATGGCCTAGGGTCGGACATTTATGGGTTTAAAAACCCTCTCCCAAACGACGTCGTTTTGGGGGAGGGTGTTTCTGTAATTTCACTTATGGGCAAACCCTTTCCGTCACCATCCTAGTTTTGTAATTATTTATTTTAGTCACTGAAACTAACTTCTGAACTTTTTAATTTGGTCTCGTAAGTTTATTGTATTTTATTTTGGTCATTTCCAGTATAGGTTTATATATTTAGGGTAAATAACTAACTTAGTCCCTTATAATTTAAATTAATTTTTTTAATCACTGATTAATAATTAAGGGATAATTATAGTATTAGTAATTATTATTTTTTATAAATTGAATTAGGCCATTAATTTATATGTTTTATATTTTAATCCCTAAATAGTTCGATAATTTTTATTTAATATACTTTACAATTTAATTTTATAAATTTAAATTTCTTTTATTATTATTTATTTGCAATTTATATTTTTACTTGTTTGCTTTCAATATGTTTAAATTATTATTATTATTTTATTATAAATATATATACATATATTGGTTTAAATATTATAAATTATAATTTAGTTTTATTATTTTTGTTTTTAAGAAAAATTATTACATTTTTAGTTATTTATTTATTTATTAATATCGAAGGAAAGATCTGTCTTAAGGCACCTAGAAACTCTTTTCTGATATTTTCAAATAAATAAATATCTTATTGTATTAAAATGAATTTTTATTTTTTAAAGAAAATGTTTTAGTCATTTATTTAGTTTTTAATATCGAAGAAAAGAGCTGTCTTAAGGTACCTAGAAGTTCTTTTCTGATATTTCTAAATAAATAAATATTTTATTTATAAATATATATAAATTAATAGATTTTCTTAAAAATTATAGTAATAAATTTTAAATAACAAGAATTATAAATTAAATATATATTTGAATTTTTAAATTCTAATAATAGAGACAATTTATAATTAAAAAGTACTAATTTTGGGCGTTGTGGGGGTGCTAATCCTTCCCCAAACGTAACTGACCACGAATCCCTTTTTATTAATAAAAAGAATGAATTTTTGGTTATAAACGCAGATCAGTTCATCTTTTAATTGATATTTTCTTAAAAACTCTTTTAAAAGATAATTTTTAGGTATTCGACCTACCTGACCCAAAAGGCCGATGGCGACTCCCAAAATATTTTAAAAAATATTCATTCACACCACTTTTCCCGCCAAATAAAAATTTCGTGTCCGGGCAAAAACCGGTTACGACACATTGTATAAAGGGTGAGTCTCTGAATTCAGACAGACTAAATGTTATATTTTTATCACAATTTAAGCATGATCTACTTGAGATGATCGCGAACATCTATTAATATGAGAGAGAATCAATCTAAAGACTTATATTACAATTAGATCATTAAGATAATCAAATGAACTTCAATTGAAGATGCAAGGTTAAATCTAATCCTAAAAGGGGAAAAACATATTAAAAGAGTAGAAAAAACATTACAAAAAAATATGTTGTTTTTATTAGAAAATAAAATATTTATAAAATAAGATAACACAAAATTTAAATATAAAAAATAAAAGAAAATAAAAACAATAGATGTACGAGAACACAACAACAATTATGTTAAAGGATGGATAATAATCGCTTGATTAAAGATCAACAACATCACCTTACTATATAATCAGAAAAGGATTAAAAAGAACAAAAATCTTTTTTTGAATAATTAAATTTACAAAATACTTTGCTTTTACTAATTTAAACATGAAAACCAATAATTCCAAGTTTCAAAGTTAAAGAGTAGGGTTTACCTTAATAGTAAATGTCATTTATTGAGGGAAATCTCCAAATTAAAGTTGACGTAATTTATACTAATTGTATGATGTATTTTCAATGATATATTAATTAATAATTTATAAATTTTATTTATTATACATTAATTAGTTGGGTCTATGCGGTGATGGATCCAAAAATATTTTTCAGGATGGACACATATATATTAATAATAGAAATTTTTCGTATGGGATAATCACAAATAAAATTTCAGGGTGTGCACCAATAGTAAAACGAACAACTAATATAAAGAAATTCAGATTTTATGATGGGTACACATATGTCTATGGAAGTTTTTTATATATATATAAATTCTAAATCTAATCATAATCTTACTTAGAGATGAGCATAAATGGATTTTAGAGAAATCAAAGTAGTACTCCTAATTAGTCTATAACTTATGATTTAAGAGAATATACAATAATAAAGACGAGTATCTTGACCGCTGGCCAAATGTTAAAACTTTAGACTTTAAACAAAGATGAGCATTGGGAATATGGAAGCATCTTATTTGGTTTGTTTTCATAGCAACTGATTTCCAATAATGTTAATTATTTCATCAATTTTAGACTTTAAACAAGATTGAAGTTTCTAAAACATATATTACAAAATATTCCCTTAAAAAGTGGTTAATTTTGCAGTTTAGTTACCTAATATCTACTATTAAACTATAGTATTAGTAATAACTTTGACAATACTCAATATAAAACCATCAAGTGTATTTTCTTAATATCAATTCATAAAAAAGTATGAAATTAACAAAAATGGTAATGATGATAAAGAGAAAGAAAAAGGAAAGGTGGATATGAAATCACAAGACCCTTTTGATAAGAACGATATTAGTTCATATAATTAAAGCTTTTTATAAAGTGAAAACAACAAGGCAAAGGAAGACTAATAAGTGATCATTAATCAAATCAATGCTTTTAAAATGACATTTGATCAAGTACTGATTAGGGTTTTTATGAGTATAAGGGTTTGATATTTTTT
The DNA here is from genome assembly GCF_006381635.1 of Hibiscus syriacus. Lineage (NCBI taxonomy): Eukaryota > Viridiplantae > Streptophyta > Magnoliopsida > Malvales > Malvaceae > Hibiscus > Hibiscus syriacus. The sequence goes on from NW_024062795.1 coordinate 6,129,340, forward strand.
AATATTACTTATAAAATATTGACTAATAATTAGAATATTAATAATTAAATTTTAAAAAGTTTTATAATACTCGATCTAAGTCAAAAATAAATAAATAAGATTTCAAATTTAAATAAAACTAATATATCGTTCTATTACTGACATAATGAAACCAAACTAAAATATGATTATTTAATACAATAATGTGGATAACTTGGACACAGTAAATTTAATTTTATATATTTAAAATAGAGTACAAAATGCATTCAAGAATTGTCATTGTTGAAAGTGAGACAACAATGACTTAAGGATGTGTGAGCATGATTGTTCCACAATTATTATGAAATATTTATAATAAAATTTTAATATTTTTATTTAATTCAGTTTAATTTTTTATTTTGAAATGAAAATACGAAATAATAGTCGAATTATAGTTTTATTAATTTTACATTTAAAAAGCTTTAAAAACAATTACTTTATTTTTAAGTAATGGAAGAAATCAACAGTTTTTGAAGCATAAAATGTGGCTCGAATTTCTTTCTAATATTGATTTAATTACATAAAAGGGATTTTAGTTTGATTTAATCCGTTTTGATATTACTTTTAGAGTGTAATGTTGAAAATTTATGTAAAAAGTACTTTTAAAAATGCTTTTGAAAAGTGAAATCTAAAATTTAATTGTTTGAAATTATTATGTTCGTTTTATACATTATATTATAAATTAAAAATACAATATTTGAATTATATTTAAACTTATTAATAATAAATTTGAAATAAATTTAGCATAAAATAACCGCATACTCAACATAAACATTGTAAAAAAAATATTATTTTTCTATTCAATGAAAATATCTAAAATTAAATAGCTTAAACATTAATAAAAACTAATAAATAAATAATTATACATGTATGTGCATTAATTTTAAAATTAATAAAAATTAAATAATTGAAGATAAAAATATAATTTCACCCTAAAAAGTGATTTTCTACGTCAAAAAGCTAGAATTTTTTATTTTTGAGATTTAGTTGAAAATCACTTTCAACTCTGATTTAAAATCAAATTTTGTGTTTAACATTACTTACGGGTTGAAAAATCACTTTTCCTTGCCAAAAGTATTTCCAAAATGTTGTTGATGTGATTAAAATTTTCATTAATAATTTATTTATTTTATTTAGATGAAAGGTTGTGACTGGTGTGACATCGGTCGTTAATCAATATTTCTATATATAAAAGGGTAGATCATAAAAGAAGAAGAAGACTGTGTGTAGATTATTAACGATTTGATCGTCTCATCAATCTTGATTGAAATATATTTATATTGACCCTAGTTAAAAATGACAGAAATAATTCATAAAATAACAGATCAAATTTCAAATAAATTTTATTATAAGATATTAAAGATTACATGAATCTATCATATTTTATCTATATAATGTAATTCACTCGAAAGTCTTTCCCGAAGTGTGCGAGTTCCTCTAAGACTTTGATAAGAGGAGGATGCATCCAAGGTTTATAATGACCCAGAACGGACTCAGAATCCTTGTGCATTTATTAGATTGATTTCTACAAGAAATGCAAAAGAAAAAAGTTGTTTACTTGTGCAGTACGAAGAATTCTTGAATGTATAAAGTTTGAGTGTTCCTTTTGATCTATTTGTCAGTTGTTGAGTGGGAAAAGAAACAGGGAAAAGCTGATATGTCGACGAAGTGTGAACACAGTTAAAAAATAATAATGTTTTTTAACGTTAAAGGTGGTAATAAAGAGTTTGAACTTTGAATCTATGGTCCGACCTAAAATTTAACTCCATTAATTTCCTGCAATTAAATTTATAATAATTTATCTTATATTGAAAAAATTAAGTAAAGTAAATAATGAAACAGTTTCATTATAACCTTCTCTCTAAAATGAGAATGTTAACGAGATTAATGTGAACAAATTTTTCTGAAAATACAAAGAATCGAAAAGCTTTCACCAATTCGACAAATGTGCGGGGTATGGATGCCCAGGACACATGTTTTATGTAAAATAAAAGAGTCAAAGTTATAACGTCAATCTTTTGGGACCACTGAAAAAAAGAATATGCAAATCCACAACGCATCCACCATAGTATATATGATTTTTATCAAATTATTATAATTAAAGTTGATTGTTTAATCGATTTAATCAGTAAAATAAAATTAAAAATTAATTGAACTTTTAAAGACAGTTGAAAGATTGATAATTAAAATAAAACCTTAAATTGACCAGTTATTTTACTCATGATTTTTCTTAATCTATAATAATATTTAGATATTCTATAGATATAATTCTTTGAATTTAATTTTTTTTTAAATATGATATTTTTTACAATTGAAGTTATTTAATAAGTTATCGATTCTTACAAGTTAAATGCTTGAAACTTGCAGCATATAAATATTTTTAACGCCAAAGTCTTAAATCCGGCCTTAATGCAAGCGTAAAAGGCAAAAGAACCGTCTGGAAAATAAAAACAACCCTTATATATATAAGAAGTAAAAACCATCACTTTCTTTGATTAACACAAAACGAATAAGACAACTACTTCTTTTGCTAAAACGTATACATATACTCGAGAGACTTCCATTGCATGATTTCATGCAACATTCTTGATCCACTCATATATCCACGTCATCATTAACAGTACCCTTTTATGCTGATTTTCTTGAAAGAATAAATTAACTGTCAGTTACAACGAATGTTGCACATCGGCTGATTCAAAAGAGTAATAGTACCTTCTCTTCACCAGTTCTGTTGGTTAAAACAAATTGGGATATGACGTTTTTTTAATTGCACACGTACATTCTATAAATATAATTTATAAAATATAATATCTTATATAAAAATGATATTTTTTTTAACTACTGAAACACTCAATACATTGTAGAATATGATGTTTTTGTGTGGATTACATATCACCCAATCTCATAAAGGCAAAATATTTCTTATGTCCACAAACAACGAATCATTTAAAAGTTCAAGTTTCTCGAGTTCACTTATTATACATCAATAAACATTATTTGATACGTTAAAACCCTAAATGTTAGAAAATTTAATATTATATTATCTTGTATATTAAAAAAGGAGTAACAGTACGTTCTCTTCACCAGTTTTGTTGATTAAAAAATGTAGACATTTTTTCATAATAGTTTATTATAAGGTAATATATGTTAATAATTTTTTAAATTATTAATTATACACATACATCCTATAAATACAGTCACTCAAATCTAATATCTTAAAAAAAATGACATTCTCTTTAACAACTAAAATCATTCAATGAATTGTGGAACATGACGTTCCTATGTGGACTACAGATCACCCAATATCATTACGATAAAAGATAAATTTCTTATATTCACAAACAATGAATTATTTAAAAGTTCAAGTTCCTCAATTTCACTTATTATACATCAATAAATATTATTTGATATATTAAAAACCTAAATGTTAGAAAAATAAATATTATATCATATTTTATAATTAATATATAATATAAATAATTTTTCCACTGGAAAATAAAATAATACTTGTGCAGTCGCTGGATAGCTATGGACGAAGATGGTCCCTTTCTTTAATTTCGGTGGCCTGATCCTTTTTAGGACGTCATCTACAGAAAATATTAAATGTCACATATAATTCCAGAAATTGACCGTCCAAAATTAAACAAAGACCGGTCTAATATAATAATATCTAAATTGGATCTAATTATTTAAAACCCAACATTTTGTTCTCATTATTTATATTCTATATGACTAATAATAACGTAATCGAGGACACGAATAAATAAGTAGGCATATGAAAAAGATAGTTTACAATTTGTAATTTGACCTAATCAATCAACAAAACAGTGCGCATGGAACTTGACGCATTCACCACCAAGCATGCAAAGACCACAATTATAATATTTATAATCCAAAGTATGAAACCACGTCAATGGATGTTTTTTAATTTGTTGATTAATATGTTGCCCACACGAGGAATGAATTAAATCAATCTGCATATAAAGATGTAGGACCATAATTAATTAATGTGTCATGCCAATCCAAACCAAATCAAACTAACACAAAGTTGGGTGTGATAGTGATGTAATCTACTTATCTTTGTATATTCTTTATTTGTTATTTATAACAGTTAATCTCAAATTTGGCTAGGGTTTATTTTATTATATGTGGTATTGGACATAATAAATTCTTAATTAATTACATTTTATAGATTTTTAGAGGAATATTAGGTGTTTATTATTCTAAGATCATTGTCAACTTTATGGGAGTTAAAGGATAAACTGAAGGGTGTTGAAAATGGTAGTATTTTCTGTTTTTTTTTTATTTTTATATAGATTAAATATATTTTTTATTGATTTTCTATATTTGTATCACTGAAAATTTATAATTTTGTATCTCTAAATTCTTAATATAAATTTTTAAAGATCCACACCTACTAAATTTTTAATATAATTTCTTAAAAGTTACACTCTCGAACATAAAATCTTATATCTCTCGCGATTAAAGTATACAATGATAAAACATACCATATTTTTTTAGAAAGTGTTATATTTTGACCTAAATTATAATTGATAATTAAGTTAAATTTAATTGTAATTCTAGTGGTTGAATATTACTTGGTAGTGTCGTTTATTTAATAACTAAATATATATTTTAAGGAAGAATTCTAAAAATAAGAATTATTGATGACCAAATAAATAGAGAATATATATTAGTCTTTATAATTAAGCGAGAGATAATCATTTTGGAGAGATGCAATCTTTTAAGATATTTGTAACTTTTAGGGTTTATGTTGTAGAGATAGTTTTGTAGGGATATTGTGGAAGTGATTTGGAATATTTTTGAGTTTTGGTATAGATATAGAATTTTAGGATATATGTGATATCATATATTTATACTCTTCGTAATCTCTACACATATAGTAGAGTATTGTTATTAGACAAGACTAAATCGCGTTAAACCTCAATTCTTATGCATACCTTATTTTATGTTGATATCGCGTTGATATTTTTTCACTTTCAAAAATCTAAAAAACTATAATTTTAAAATTTAAAATTTATTTTGTTAAAATATATAATCTCAAACTTTGAATATAAATCATAAAATGATAGTGGAAGATACCTAAACTAAAGATATTTTAGGAACAAGGTGAACGATAGATGTTAAGGTGGAAAAAGGTTAGTGTGGTGACCCACTGAATTGTCCCAATCCAAAACTAGTTTCTTGGCTTGGGCCGATTGCACGGTGTTCCCTAATTTAATAATTATGGGTAAACTATACCAAAGGTGATTTATGAGTTTAGTACGAAATATAAAATAGATAATTTTATCGTTAAAGTTAAAATAAATGTCTAATATGACATGATATAATAATATTTTAGTCATTAAAACTTATACATTTTATCATTATTTTGTAATTTGAAATAATTCAATAAAATCAAAAATTCATATTTAAAAGTAAATTTGATATTTTTTTGCGATATTGTCCAACCAAACAAGTCTATCTTATCAAATTAATAGTTAGATAATTGTATTACTGTTAAACTATTATTATGCCATTAAATTAACAAAAAATAATATAATATTTTTAAAATAGAAAAAACAATTTAATAAAATAGGATTAAAATAATGAATTTTTAAGTCGAGTGTCTATCTTGTAAATTTTCGTACTCGAGAGACAAAATAAACCATCCCATAGTTGGAGGACCAAAAGAGTAGTTAACCGAAATAAAATGGAGTGAATAAAAATTATTAAATTGTTAATTTCTAAGTGTCTAAGGCCCAACTAAAATTTTATACTCCCAAAAGGATAATAAAGGCACAAAAAAAAAAAGATATGGGAATTTGGAGAGGTTTATTAATGAAAACAAGTAAACAACAATGGTATAGAGAGATCCAACAACCACATAGATCAGAGATGTCGATACCGTGAGAAAAGAGCTAGACGTGGCGGTGGCTGGTGAGGCGAATGAGGGATTCGAAGCCCTTCTTATTGGCCTTTGCCACCATCTGCGGCGTCGTTCCAGGTGTCATTGGCTACGGCTTCATGCAACTCATGCAACCCTCAGTTGGAGGCCTAGCTCTGCCAGAACATCCGCCTTGAATATCTCGTAACCACTGTTAAATGAACTATATAAACGAATATGTTCGCGAACGTTAAATGAACATGTTGATGATGGTTAATCGAGTATATTTACGAACGTTAAATGAATCAAGAATGCCTTTGTTTTTAAATAAAAAAGAGAATTAAGCCACGAGTCAGTTATATTTTATTCTAATCCTGAAAATTTCAAGTTTAAATTTATTTAATTAACAATTTGTTATGCATTTCAAAATTCAAAGAAGTTTTTCTCCCTCTTACAAGTTTTCCTTGTTTGATTGCATGTAGAACTGTTGTATATTATAGTTCTATATCCAAATTTTGTCCCAACTTGTCTAAGTTGAGGGAAATATTATACAAACAAATAATATAATTTTTCTTCGCGTAGATCTAGTAGAATACTTCTGGAATAAATTCTTTATGTCTTTAAGGATATTATTTTCCTCTTAGGGTGTGTTTGGTTCAGGGAATGTAAGATTACCAATGGGAATAAAAGATTACCAGGGAATAGGATTATTGGGAATGTTGTGTTTTGTGTTTGGTTGGTTTAGCAGGAATGTAAGATTACCGTGTTTGGTTAAATGAATAAAAGATTATTTGAATGTATATTTGACCAAATTGTCCTTATTATATATTTATTTTTTAACAAGTTGGAAAATATTTATATATTTTCTTTAAAAAATTTAAATTCATAAAATTTATATAATTTTTTTTACAAATTTGAAAATATAAAAAGGTTTAATGAAAGGGTAAAATTTTATTTTAACCCCTGAACTTCATATAAAATTTTAATTATAGATTCTTTTTTGTAAATCTAAAATAGCTTAAGAATAATATTTGTAATGTAACCTTTGTAGAATTTTTATTATTCAATGACAGAATAAGGCTATTTTTGAAAGAAAGAAAAATTTAAGGTCATTTTAGTCCAAAACGTCGATAATCCAACAATACTTAAGGAAAGGGAGGCAATGACATTTCCGGTAATATACCCCAAAAAAGTCACTATTGGTAATGTAAGATTACCGGGAATGACATTCCCGGCCAACCAAACGGGGGAATGTGGATTCCATTACCATGGGAATCTCACATTCCCCCAACCAAACACACTAAAGACAATATTCATCGATGGTGTAGCATTTCCCTCACTTAGGCAAGTTGAGACAAAGCTCATATATAAGTTATAATATGCAACACTTTTATATGCATTCAGACAAGGGAAGTTTAACCATACAAAAAACTTATTTGAATTTTAAAAAGTATAACAGATCGATAATTAAATAAATTCAAACTCGAAACTTCTAAAATAAAAATAAAAAATATCTAACTCTTAGCGTAATTTTCTTTTTGTTTAAAGACAAAGGCATTCTTAGTAAAGTCATTTAACTGTTAAAATAAAAAAATGAGTATAATATTAAAATTTTTGTAGGACATAAATAAAAGATAAATATCTTTAAAAATAGACAAACGAAAATGAGTATTATTGGCAACTTTAATTTTAAACTGAAAGAAACGGAAGAGGGGCAGAGTTAGAAAAAAAATTGGGTGTCAAAATTTGAAATTATATGAAAAGAAAATTTAAGTGAAAATTTTGAATTTTAAATTTTTTGTCGTTAGTTATTTTTTAAAGAGAAAATAACTTCAGTGACTGAAAATACCTTATAATATACGATTTTAACCAACTTTTTTTGGATTTGCGAAAATGACCAACAAATTCGCAACGCGAACTTCAATTTCGCAACTCAGTTTCCAAATTCGCAACGCGAATCTGTAAATCACAACACTGAATTTCAAATTCGCAACTCGATTTTTGAATTCGCAACACGAATTTTAATTTCGCAACAGCATCAACTCATAACCTAAATCCTTAAATCCCAACTCATTCCATCTCCATCTATCACTCTCTCCGGCGACATCCGTTCTTATATCCAACGACATTCTTCCCTATCTCTAATTTTTTTTACATAATTTTATTTCTATATAAATTTTTCAATGAATTCTCTCCCAAATTATCAACTATCAACTTAATAAAGGTATGTTATTCTCTAAGTTAGTGATGATATGTAGTTTATAGCTCGTTTGTTTAGTAAATTAATTTACAATTTGTAGAATGAAATCATCTAATGTTGATCATGTTTGGATAGATTTGTGTTTTGGAGGGTCATGGGAGAATGTTCATGGTGTTTTATGATATATGTCTTTACCCATGAATCTTCAACTAAAACTGTCATTAAAAAAGTTAACTTATGAAACTCTATTGTTATGTGTTGAAAAAAATTTGAATTTAGAGCCTCCAAGTGGATTTAGGCTATCTTATCAGAGAAAAGGTAAAGTTTATTTGTTAACCGACAATGAAGATGTTGAACGATTCATTGCTTACATTAGTGTTTTGCAAGAAGATGATGTTACATTGTATGTTGTTGAACCTATAAGTAGTGAAGTTGGGTCAGTAGCAGGTAGTAATCAACTAAGTTCTTCAACCCCAGTTTATGGTGCTCACAATGTACAACGTTATTATCAAGCTCAAAATTTAATGGTTCCACCACAATTTCATGACCAAGAAAATTTTGTTTCACCACATTTCCAATACCAAACACAATCTCAAAACCTACAACCTTTTCCTAATCCAAATCCCAATCAACTTTCAGCACCAAATTCTAGTTTCGTATTGACCAGTTAGATGATGATGAGCTAACAGAAAAAATTGTGAGTACTAGTCAGTATTCGAAATTTGATCATGGTCAATACCCAGACTTTGATCTTGGTCAATACTCAGATTTTGATGATGTTTCAGAAGAAGAAACAGACCCTGCGTGTAATGATTTTGATATTGGTCAATACCCGAATTTTGATGATAAAACAGCCGCTGCCGAGAAAGATGTTGTTGATGATAATGAGGAGGAAGTTACGACTGTGAATGAACATGTTGAACATCCATTCTGTAATTCATATAACCTTGAAGAAGAAAAAGAAGAAGAAGAAGTCTCCGAAGAAAAGAAAAAGAAGAAAATGCCACGGGAGTATAACTGGAATATGCCAAAATTACTTCAGATACCGGAAGAAGAGTTGGTAAAGATAGCAGTTGATTGTTACACAAAAGTTATTCGTATCAAGAAAGATGATTGTTTTGATACAAAGGAAGACTTGAAGATAACTTTGTATATGAAATGTGTGGAAGATGGCTATCAACTAAAAGTTAACAAATCAAGAAAATATCGTTTCGAAACAAGGTGTATGATTGACAAAAAATGTACGTGGCATATGATTGCAAAGAGGATAAAAGATTGCGAAATGTTTCAAGTTAGGACTTTTATTGATAAACATACATGTTCAAGAACCCAAGTTTTTCCTCACCATAGACAGACAAACAAAAATGTGTTGGGTGGTTTTCAGGCTGAGTTAATGTTTTTGAATGACATGGTATATCGGGGACATGAAATTATAACTGACATGAATGCTCGGTTCAAGATTAGTATATCATATTCTCAAGCTTGGAGAGACAAATGTTATGCCTTGGAATTGTTGAATGGCAGGGTATATCGGCGAATTTGACTTTCGCGTTGCGAATTTGACTTTTACGTTGCGAAAGTGTACATTCAACAGGTCTTTTTTACCTTCAACATAATGCAGATTGAAAATTAAACAACAAATCAATTAAGCATTGTTGTGGGTACATTATTTGAACATTGTTATGGGTATATTATTTGGAAAATAATGTTCCGGACTTGGTTAGAAATAACTCTTTTTCATCGGATTAATTTCGTTGTTGTGGGTACATTATTTGAACATTGCTATGTATAAATTTGTTGTGTATGTATGTTTTGGTTTGATTATATTGTATGTATATTTTCATTCAGATGGGATGGGTTGTGCATAACAAAACAATCTATCTCTTCCATGTGAGTACTTTGTTCTTACCATGTGACAAGTGTGACAACCTCATCAACTCACAACTTAGCTTTAAACTCAATCAATATTGTCTTTTAGCTTGATGGTTCATAAAGCATTTTACTTGAACAATATGAATCAATTATGCAATTTTCATGTTCAATTAACACTGCATTTCAAATTCATTTCATATGTAATTGGAGTTTGAATTTAAATTTCAATTTATGTTTGAATTTCAATATAAATTTCGGCTCCACTATAAATATTAGCCCAAGCCTTTGTTCCATCCAAATAACAACTTACTCAATGGAATAACTTAGCCAACATGCATGTTATCATTGATTATTCCTAATTTCCATTGTTTTTTTTTCAACTTTAAACGCGAGGGAAATACCGACCATCGTAATTTTTGGTTAACAAGCAGGAAGATTAGATATCTGAATAATGCCATTTGGATATTATCCATTTTAGTCAGCTCACTGAGGTAGGTTAAACCTAAACCAAAACTGTCTTAGCTAAACATACTTGATGTAGAAGCAGCTGCAGATTTAAAATCTCAATGGTGATGCATTTGGTTCTCAAACAGTTAAAGCGTCAGAAATGTTTTGGACGTATGATCTGGGTGGTATACGGGAAATGCTACAAATGACAACTAAAAATCCTGATAATTGAGGGCTACAACTTGTAATAATAATAAAAATAATAAGTCCAAAATGCTTTCGAGTACCACCCAAATCATAAGTCCGAAATGCTTCCGATGCTTTAAATGTTTGAGAACCAAATGGATCGCCTTCTAGATTTTAAATATGCAGTTACTTTTACATCAGCTATGTTTCTCTCAGACTGTTTCAGTTAACGGTTATCCTATCTTCATGAGCTGGATGAAATGGATAATATTCGGAAGACATTTTTTTATATAATTTTATTTCTATATAATTTTTCAATGATTTCTCTCCCAAATTATCAACTATCAACTTAATAAATGTATGTTATTCTCTAAGTTAGTGGTGATATATAGTTTATAGCTCGTTTGTTTAGTAAATTAATTTATAATTTGTAGAATGAAATCATCTAATATTGATCATGTTTAGATAGATTTGTGTTTTGGAGGGTCATGGGAGAATGTTCAAATGATGCCAATCAAAAGGAAATCAAAATCGCAATAAATCCCAATCACAACCGGCTTCACCTTTTGGAACTTATTAATTTAGGTGATTTTTAAATACAAACGTTGTATTATGTGTATATTATGTGTTAATGCATTAGACATTCATTAGTAACTTGAGTTTGAACATTACTATGATCTGTTCAGTTGTTATCACTTATCAGATTTTTTGTTGTGATTGTTGCGAAAGTCAAATTCGCGTTGCGATTGTTGCGAAAGTCAAATAAGAAACGCGAAATCGCAACGTGAAAATCGCAACGCAAATTTGACTTTCGCGTTGTGAAATTGTACCTTCAACATGTCTTTTTTGCCTTCAACATAATGCAGATTGAAATTTAAAACAACAAATCAACTTTTACAAATCAATTAAACAAGCAAAAAATAAGAATTATTTACACATCAATTAAACAAATCAACTTTTACAAATCAATTAAACAAGCAAAAAATAATTCTTATTTTCCTCATCAATTAAACAAATCAACTTTTACAAATCAACTTTTAATACATCAATTTCACACAGACAGTTGTTTATGCACAAATATATCAATTTCACGTAGCTCACTTCAGGATTAACCTGCAGAAACCAAACATTTGCTCAAACAACACTTTATACACATCTAAAACCAACAAACAACAAATTATTGAATTCTAGGTACTTAACCAAACATTTTAAAACCAACAAAGAGTATATATGTTAACAACACTTGCTCAAACTTACCAATTGTTTGCACACTTTCAGCACGCGGATGCAGGTAGGCAGCGTCTCGTATATATCCCTCTAGCCATAAAATGGCAAAACCACAAGCCTACTACACCTCTATCTCTATATGTGGGAGGTAGAAACTGTTTACTTCCTCTCGTCAAACATTCCAAGCACATGCATACGAGAGGACCACAATCCCCTCTGGCTCCCTGCGTTTGTTGTGGCGAGGTCTCGTCTCTGATCATTGTAACTTTGAATTTCTTTGGCTTCTTATTTCCATAATTAGTCCAATAATCAATCGCATCCAAGTATTTAGCCAAATGAGCGCTCCATCCCTTACAAATAATATCTCTCAAATCAGACAATGGTATGTAATTCAACATGCTGTCATATACCAATGTCTTCAGGGATGGGAGCTGAAGCTCGACGATAAGCCAATGACGACGTTCCAAAACAGGGATAAACACCTGCAATCATAAATAATAATTCAATTACGCACATCAAATTTTTATTTATGAACACCTTTAAAATATTCAAAAATAAATACTAACCTTATCGGCATAATAGTCCATCGCGTATTTTTTATTTTCTTCAATTTCCTTATGATCAGAAGACGTGAGACTCATGCATCAATATACTGTTTTATAATAAAAAAATACATATATTAGTGAATTTCATAAAAAAAAATTTAAAAAATAATCAAAATGCAATATAAGAAGATTATAAGACTTACCCCCCGTCGAAATAGCAATTGTCTTCAACCCCTAATAACACACACCACCAAGACCGATCAAGAAACAAATGCATATCATCGTCGAGTTTGCATATATCAGCGTAACACCCCTGGATCCGCTCCTGTAGATAAAAATCAAATGCGGTCTTAGCCCAAAGGGTATTATCCAGAATTGTGTCTGGTAGTGTTCTCTTCTCCACTTCAGATACCGGAATGGTACTGACCGGTAACTCATACAAAAGCCAACTCTCATCCATCATGTCGGGCACTTGAGGGGGTTTATCAATATGTCGATATATTATGCCATGTGAATCGGGCTCTCGAACGGTGGGAGAGACCTCTTGAATGATGACAGGGGCCTCTTGAACGGTGGGAGGAGCCTCTTGAAGGATGATAAGGGCCTCTTGAACGATAGGAGAGGCCTCTTGAATGCTGACAGGTGAATTGGGCTTCTTCTTATGGAGTCTTGACACTATTGGGGTGAACGGAGATATAATGGCACGTGCATGACGTCTGATGCGTGAACCCTGTCGTGCAAGAAAAACCTGACATAAAACATCTACCTTATTGGGCCGCTAAAAATAAATTAATACATAAATCAGTAAATAAACAAATAAATAATGCCGAAAAAGGTTATTTGCATATAGTATTAAACAAACTTACCTCATTCTGCAACGATGCAACAATCTCACGTAGAGCGGCTACCTCATCACGTAAAGTTGATACCTCACCACGTAAAGCACCATTGTCATCACGTAAAACCTTTACCTCACCACGTAAAGACCGTACCTCATCACGCCATGCATCATTGTCTTCACGTAAAGTACCGACCTCCTCACACAAAGCATTGACCTCATCACGTAACTCCCCTAACTCATCCTGTGGAGATGGAGAACAGGGAGATAAATGTCGTGGCATCTTTGTCGATCACCTATAATGAGGTGATGGTGGAGAAGAGGCTCGATGATGTGATTGAATAGGTGATGGCTCTCGTTGTGGAGGTATATAATCGGCTCGATCAGGTGATGGCTCTGGGTGAGGTGATGGCTCTCGAAGTGGGGGATGCTCATCATCCGTTCCATAAAAAAACGCTTACTAGCTTGCCATCAATCAGTGGCAAGCTCAGCCTCTGTAATGGATAGTTGGCCTCTTAATAATATAAAAGCTCAAACAAAGTTAAACGTCTACTAGTAATAACTTGTTTATATATGGTAGTATTTGTGTTAACTTACATCATTCATCGTCGTATCTGGTAGTAACTCTTCCCAATCCAACAGTCGGATCCTCCTCCAGGAAATAACCCTAGGAATATCATTTGAATTTTTAATTGCATATGTACGCATGCTAGGAAAAGCCTCAAATATCCAAATATACAGACAATATAATACACAAACATTAGTAATTGTTAAATAATTAATTATAATTTTGGAAACTTTTGAGTTAATCGATCGACAGAATCGGCCAAGAGGGGGGGTGAATTGGCAATTGAAATTTTTGTGGAAGCTTTTACAGAAAATTGAAAGTAATTGCACAGCGATTTAGAGTGGTTCGACTTTCTCAATCAAAGTCTACGTCCACTACCTTAGCTATCCACACTAAGGATTTTCCAATAAATTCACTAATTTATTCTTTCTTTTGAGGCCAAATAGATAACCTTACAACTCCCTCAAGAATATACCCCAATTCTTGAGAACACTCTTTCTCAAAGAGAAGATTACAAATTTGCAAACGCATAAGGAAATCCTCACAAGGTAGATTGTTTGCACAATTCTAGAACAAAGAAAAGAACACTAAAAAATTAATACAATTGAGTACAAGTAGTATTCTTGAAAGCAAAATGAATATTGAATGAAAAATAGGCTTGAAATGCCCAAACTTGAGGTTTGATGCTTTCTCTTTGGTTCTCTCTTGATTCTTGTTGATTGTTGTTTATTGTTGTTGATCAATGGCTTCTAAGCTTGTTTAAATATACCTTCAAATGATTCTGAACGTTGTGGATGATTAGTGGAGTTAATAGAGCCTTTTAAGTGTGAAAACAATTAATTAAAGCAATTGGGAGCGTCAGTGCATAGATGCATACCCTAGGTGCATCAGTGTAAAATTCAAATATTTTGACCATTGGACTCTCAGTGCATCGGTGCACTAAGAGTGCATCGATGCATAAAATGCATTCGATGTTTTGAAAAACCTGAGTGCATCGATACATGGTCTTGTGCATCGATGCATCAAATGCACTGAGTGCATCGATGCATGGTATGTGCATCGATGCATAAAATGCATTTGATGCTGAAAAATTAATTGGTGCATCGATGCATGGATTGGTGCATCAGTGCATCACTTTGAAAAATTGATTTTAGGCTTGATTTTGGTTCACAATACTTTGTGAAAATTGTTTCAAAAATAGTTTAAGTATAAAACACAATTTTACACATTTAGTAAAGTTTGAAATTGATCTTGAAAGACTTGGAGTAATAATTTGATATTCGAGCAATTAAATCGAATATACTTAGAAAATCATTTGTGAAATCTTAAAATTCATTTAATTTAATTTATTATATCGAAACATCAAAATGTTTTCAACAATATCCCCCTTTTTGATATAACAAAACATTTGTGTAATTTTAAGATCTTCTTTGAAGATAAGTTTTGAAATCAATTTTGAAAATACTACTCCCACTTACTATAACAATTCTCCCCTTTAAAACATTTAAAACGACATTTCTCCCCCCTTTTTGTTAAATAAAAAATACTCGAAAATTTAAACAAGGTTGTGAAAAACATTTAGCAAATTGATTAGTAATATAACTTAAGCTGCTAAGATCACAATCAAGAGAAACGTTAGCCATTAGTTTCATAATCAAATGTGAAATGACATAATTGGTCATAATGCAACTAATATGAAATTGATGAAAAAAATTAATAAATATTAAGCTCAAAGTGAAAATTCAAATCAAACCAATATATATATATATATATATATATATATATATCAAGTTTAAAAAAACCACAAAGCATCCAAATTATATCTTCAAACAAATTCAAATAATCCAAATAAAAACAATAATCCCCAAAGTATTCAAAATATTTTAACAATAAAAGTTCAAAGATGATCCAAAACAAAACATGGTCTACTCGTCTATAGAGGGATCGGGAGGTGGAGGAGGAAATCGGGTTTGCATCTCAAGAGAGAGAGCATCCATGCGTGCAAGCATCTCCCTTTGAAATTCCATCTGTTGAGCTTCCAAAGGTCTAAGCGTTGATTTACTGCTTCGTGAGTAGCAGTCAAGTGGGATTCGATGGAAGCATACCGTAGATCAAATGTCTCCAAAAATGAAATGGAGGTATTTGATACTCTTGTGGAGCTGGTTCCGGTGAAGGCTCATTGTCTGGAACGTGATCGTCGATATCTTGCATAAGTTGTTGAAACTTAGGATAATCGTCAGCAGTCGGTGCCGGAGGAGGAGAAGCACGAGAAGAGTTAGGAGCAGCTCGTGAAGAGCTAGCTCCCAGGGTTTGCTTACCGGGTCGAAAAACCCAAAGACCAGTTTCCTCGTCTTGTTTCCAATCCGCTTTCTTCAAGGAGGTAAGATTGATTTGGTTTTGGAGTGGGATAGGATTGTCGAGAGAGACGTCTAGACCAAGTTTGATAAAGAGGTTACTAAGAAGACATCCATAAACTAATGTTTCGACATGTTTTGAAGGAACAATGTTTATGACATCAACTAGTTGACTGAAGATAATATGGGTTAGATTGATTTTGATCTTATTCTTGAGATAGTGCATCCACCATAAATCCCTAATACGAAGAGTGGAGTACCTACCTCCGGATGGTCTAAACCACCAAAAGATCATCAGATGAAGAAAACGATCATGATGAGATTGTAGAGTACAAACACTAGCATTTGGAGCATAGGGATAATTTATAGTTTCATTCTCATTATATATCCCATCATCATCTAACCCAAAATGGAAAGCTATAGTCTCGGGGTCAATATTAATATATTGGCCTAAAAGATAAGATCTAATGGCTATAGTTCCACATTGAGTTTCGTTTTGAATACATACCGCATTGGAATAGAAAATGCAGACTAATTGTTGATAGACGATAGGTTTGAGATGAAACAATTTATCAAACTTCCAAGTTTTAAGAATCGGAAGGTATTCAAAGTCCATATCTATCATGGTTTGAAGAGAAGGAATACGCTCTTCTCGGATTCTATAAGTTTGAAAAGAATTTATGTACCTAGAGTACAATTCGTCTCTACGACGCTCAGACATGTTAAAACAAGATCCTAATAGAGATGAAGGTGGAGGAGGAACGAGATTAGGAGGTTTGTTTGAACGAGAACGACTCAACGAAGTCCTAGGGCGTTTTGGGATTAGACATGGTTTAGGAATCGGAAAAAGGAATATAACCTACAATTTGAAACACATGTATACAATTTAATCAATCCCAAAACTCAATTGAGTCCTCAATAATTCAAGGTTCGCTAAATCAAATCCTAATGGGCAAGGTTTTGAAAACTATTTGAAAATAATCATAATATGTATAGTTTTCATGAAAGCAACATAATTAAATAAAAAACATCAAATTTAAAAATTAAATTCAGATTTTCGATGTAATAATTTTTTTTTATTTTGAAAAATTCAAAAAAATCTTTGAAAATTTGTTAGTTTTTGATGAAATTAGTTGTAAAAACTAGTTTGTAATTATTAAACATTTAATGCCCGATATAATGTTCATCCTATAATTAATTAAAACTAGTCATAAGATAAAAAATCAATAAAATAGAAGTTTTTGAAATATTACCTTGAAAATTTCGGATTTGAGAGGAATGTGATGTTGTTTTACACGATTTGATGATTAAAGCAAGATTAGGAGTTGAAAAGCTTGAAGATTCCGACAAAATTACGTTGATTTTGAGCAAAAGGAGGATTTAGAGAGTGAGAGGGGCGTATGCCTGATGAGGTGCATCAATACATGACCCCGTGCATCGATGCACATTCAAGGCGTGTATCGGTGCATCAACATGATGAATCGATGCACATTCAAAGGGATGCATCGATGCACTGTTAAGTGTATCGATGCATGAAGCACAAAAATGTCAAAAATCTGTTTCAAACACGCAACTCATATAATGAAAATTAATCATGTTCAATCAATCAAATTAATCCTTAAATTTCATTTGAACAAAAAATTAATTTTCATCAAGCAACATAAACTCCCCCTAACTAATAGCAAAGAATGCAATAAAAAATTATTATTATAAGCATTTTTCATTTATACTTAAAAGTGCTAAAATTATTTTAAACACTAAGTGAAGATAGGTCAGTTAAACCTAATTCTCTCCTAAGTGTCCAAAATCTTTCTTTGTCTAAAGGTTTTATAAATATATTCTCTAATTGGTGCAAAGTATCAACAAATTCTAGAACTACATCTTCCTTAGCGACATGGTCTCTAATAAAGTGATGTCTAATTTCAATATGCTTAGTTCTAGAGTGTTGGATGGGATTTTTAGTGAGACAAATAGAACTAGTATTGTCACACTTGATAGGAATGGTACCTACTTTAATTCTATAATCAAAAAGTTGTTGTTTCATCCATAAAACTTGTGCACAACAGCTACCGGCTGAAATATATTCTGCTTCAGTGGTAGATAATGCGACACAATTTTGTTTCTTTGAAAACCAAGAAATCAGCATATTTCCAAGGAATTGAAAAGTACTGGAGGTGCTTTTCTTATCTAATTTGCATCCTCCATAATCCGCATCAGAGAAGGCATGCAAGCTAAAGCTAAAGTCTCTAAGATACCAAAGTCCTAAACTAGGAGTGTCCTTAAGGTATCTAAAGATCCTCTTAACAGCTAGTAAATGTGATTCCTTAGGGCATGATTGAAATCTAGCACATAAGCAAACACTAAACATAATGTCCGGTCTACTTGCAGTTAGATAAAGCAAAGAACCAATCATTGACCTATATAATTTAACATCCACACATTTACCTCCTTAATCTATGTCAAGCTTTGTCGATGAGCTCATTGGAGTGTTATGTGGCTTCCCATTTTTCAGTCCAAACTTATTGAGCATATCTTTAACGTACTTAGCTTGATTGATGAAGATGCCATCTTTTCTTTATTTGATTTGGAGTCCCAAGAAAAATGAGAGCTCCCCCATCATGCTCATCCCAAATTCACTTTGCATTAGCTTAGAAAATTCTTGGCAAAGAACATCATTAGTAGAACCAAATATTATATCATCAACATCAATTTGAACTACTAATAAATCTTTACCTTTATGCTTTAAAAACAATGTAGTGTCAACCTTCCCTTTTGAAAAACCTTTTTCAATTAAAAAATTTGACAATCTTTCATACCAAGCTCTAGGAGTTTGTTTTAAACCATAAAGTGTTTTTGTCAATTTAAGAACATGATTTGGAAATTTTAAATCTTCAAAACCTGGAGGTTGTTTCACATACACTTCTTCCTTTATAAAACCATTTAAAAATGCACTTTTAACATCCATTTGATATAATTTAAATTCATAAAAACATGCAAATGCTAATAACATTCTAATTGCTTCCATCCTAGCTATGGGAGGGTTTGTTTCATCATAATCTATGCCCTCTTCTTGAGTATAGCCTTGAGCAACAAGTCTAGCCTTGTTTCTCACTATATTACCACTTTCATCAAGCTTATTCCTAAACACCCATCTAGTACTTACA
The DNA here is from genome assembly GCF_006381635.1 of Hibiscus syriacus. Taxonomy (NCBI): domain Eukaryota; kingdom Viridiplantae; phylum Streptophyta; class Magnoliopsida; order Malvales; family Malvaceae; genus Hibiscus; species Hibiscus syriacus. Next base: position 6,148,646 of record NW_024062795.1, read on the forward strand.
GTAGATTTATTACTAGGCCTTTCAACTAATGTCCATACTTTACTTCTCTCAAATTAATTTAATTCTTCTTGTATAGCCATAATCCAATGTTCATCTTTTAATGCTTCTTTAATATTCTTAGGCTCTATGCATGAGATAAATGCAACATAATTACAAATATTTCTAAGAGAAGATCAAGTTGTTACCCCTTTTGATGGATCACCTATAATCTCACCATCCTTGACATAATTGTACTCTCTTGGGTAAGATACTTCCCTTTCTTCAATGGTTGGATTCTCGAGAGGATATTGAGTTTCCTCATCTTTCGTTTTTTCCTTTGATGATGGTTCTCCAACGTCATGTTCACCGTTATTTATATTTATAATACCTACATCATCATTCAAACAAGAATCCTTCCTCGGAAGGGGATTATCATCGAAAACAACATGTATAGACTATTCTACAACTAAATTTCTTTTATTAAATACTCGATAAGCTTTAGAATTTAAGGAATAACCCAGAAAAATTCCTTCATCACTTTTAGCATCAAATTTGCCAAGATTGTGTTTACCGTTGTTTAAAACAAAACATTTACATCCAAAATGATGAAAATAGCTAATGTTAGAATTTTTATTTTTAAAAATTTCATATAGAGTTTTCTTTAAGATTGGCCTAATCATTACTCAATTTACAACATAACAAGCGGTATTTGTGGCTTCCGCCCAAAAATATTTTGGCAAATTGTTTTCACAGAGCATGGTTCTAGCCATTTCTTCTAAAGTTCAATTTTTCCTCTCAACAACTCCATTTTGTTGAGGGGTTCTAGATACTGAAAAAGTATGACTAATACCATTAGAATTACAAAAATCAGTAAATCCAAGATTTTCAAATTCAGTTCCATGATCACTCCTAACACTAGTTATAAATTAACCTTTTTCGTTTTGGATTACTTTTGAAAACGTGATGAATTTTTCTAATGCTTCATCTTTAGTAATTTAGAATAGAACCCAAGTATATCTAGAATAGTCATCTACCAAGACAAATGCATATTGTTTTCCACCCAAGCTAGTAGTCCTAGTTTACCTAAAAAGATCTATATGGATCAATTGTAATATTCTACTAATTGATACATCATTAATGGATTTAAAAGAAATTCGCTTTTGTTTTCCTTTAGCACAAGCATCACAAATTTTATTAGTATCAAATTTAAGCTTAGGCAACCCTCGAACTAAATTTCCTTGAATTAGCCATTGCAAAACACTCATACTAGCATGTCCTAGTCTCCTATGCCATAACCAACTATCATGCTCATCCTTAGCAACTAGGCATAAATTAGTCATATCAATAGAGTCTAAATGCACCATGTATATGTTTCCTATTCTATGACCAACAAGCATAATTCGATTAGATGCAATGTCAATAACTTTACAACCATTAGTTTCAAACATGACATTGAATCCTTTATCACATAATTGACTAATACTTAAGAGATTATGCTTTAATCCATTCACATATAAAACATTTTTAATTTGTATTGAAGAGGTATTACCTATAGTACCTATACCTTTGATGTGACCTTTTGAATTATCACCAAAAGTCACTTCTCCTCTATTTTTGGCGTTAAGCTCTATGAACCAACTTTTGTCCCCAGTCATGTGTCTTGAGCATCCACTATCAAGGTACCATGAATTTGAATTTGTTTCCCGTGCCTTGTAGCAATGCTCCTTTTCCTACAAACATAGATTAATTTCTAATTTTTGGTACCCAAATTATTTTGGGTCCATATTCATTGTTTCCAAAATCCTAGTCCCCTTAGGTATCCATTTGTGTAGGATATCCTTATCTTTAGTAGTAATGAGCTCTTTAGGAACCCATATACTTCTAACGATTTTTTCATTAGAGTTTCTTCGGGGACCTCTATGATTGTAGTTTTTAAAATTTTTTCTAACAAAGTTGGATTTTGAATTTTCTCCATTTTCAAAACGTTTTGTTCCAACTTTATCAAAAGAGGTTTTAAGACCATCAATTTTCTTTTGATGATCATCATGGACCTTTGAAAGTAAATTTTGCAAATCCAAAATTTTCTTTTCAAACTCTTCTAGTTTGATTTGCAAATCTTTGATTTTACTTTCAAAATCGTTGTTGGTTTTGGATATGAGTTTATTTTCATTTTTCAATTTTGAAACATCATTTTTATATTTTAAAAACAATTTCTCACAATCCGAAGCCAACCCATTATATTCCTCTAATAGCTCATCATAAGATAAATCATCAAATTCAGATGAGTTAGAGGTTACCTTAGAATCTTCCCCAAATACCATCAAGCACAAGTTTGCTACTTCTTGTTCCTTTTCATCGGAACCCTCTTCATCGCTCCATGTAGCCACATGAGCCTTGTGCTTATTTTTTAATTGACCCTTTCTTTTTAATTGTGGGCAATCATATTTGACATGCCCCGGTTTTTTGTATTCATAGCAAATGATAGGGTCCTTCTCTTTTGGTTCATTTTTTAGGCCTTCATTTCGTTTGAATTTTCTTCCTCGGTAAGGTCTCATCATTTTTTTGAACCGTTTGGTAAACAATGTCATTTCCTCGTCATCTTCATGTTCATCTGAATCACTCTCATCTTTTGTGGATTTGAGAGCAACTCCAATATTTTTCTTCTTCTCCTTCTCCTTTGGTGTCTCGTCAATCTTATCGAGGTCTACCTCATATTCAAGCATCATTTCATGAGTGAGGAGGGAACCGATTAACTCTTCAAGAGTTAAGGACTTTAGGTTCTTAGCCTCGATGATTGCAGTCTTCTTATATTGCCATGATTTTAGAAGTCAGTAAACTAACTTCCTCACAAGCTTTTTATTTGGAATGATCTCTCCATATGATTTGAGACCATTGATAATCGTTGAAAATCTATCCGTCATAGCTTTGATATCTTCATTTGGTTTCATCCTGAAATTTTCATAGCTATGTGTTAGAAGACTAATTTTAGATTTTTTTACCTCGTCGGTGCCTTCATGAGTGACTTGTAGTTTATCTCACATTTCTTTGGCGGTTGTACAAGATGAAACTCTTCTATATTCATCTGGTTCAAGAGAACAAAATATGATATAGATTGCTTTGGAGTTGAGCTGAAACATTCTTGTCTCTCCTTCACTCTACAATCTTGGATGAGTGAGAGGCTTGATATATCCGTCTTCTACAATATTCCATGCCCCCATGTCACTTGCTTGAATGAAATACATCATCCTATTCTTCCAATAGGCATAGTTAACTCCATTGAAGAAGGGAGGCTTGTTGACGGGCATCGAATCGAGACCGGAGTCGACATTTGAAGTAGAAGCCATTGATGACTTGACAATCGATGCAACTCTTCCCGAATCGACTCAAGAGGCGATTAAACCTTCAAATGAGTGAGGCTCTGATACCAATTGTTGAGTTAATCGATCGACAAAATCGGCCAAGGGGGGTGAATTGGCAATTGAAATTTTTGTGGAAGCTTTTGCAGAAAATTGAAAGTAATTGCACAGAGATTTAAAGTGGTTCGACTTTCTCAATCAAAGTCTACGTCCACTACCTTAGCTATCCACACTAAGGATTTTCCAACAAATTCACTAATTTGTTCTTTCTTTTGAGGCCAAAGAGATAACCTTATAACTCCCTCAAGAATATACCTCAATTCTTGATAACACTCTTTCTCAAAGAGAAGATTACAAATTTGCAAACTTACAAGGAAATCCTCACAAGATATATTGTTTGCACAATTCTAGAACAAAAAAAAGAGCACTAAAAAATGAATACAATTAAGTACAAGTAGTGTTCTTGAAAGCAAAATGAATATTGAATGAAAAATAGGCTTGAAATGCTCAAACTTGAGGTTTGATGCTTTCTCTTTGATTCTCTTTTGATTCTTGTTGATTGTTGTTTCTTGTTGTTGATCAATGGCTTCTAAGCTTGTTTAAATACACCTTCAAATGATTCTGAACGTTGGGGATGATTAGTGGAGTCAATAGAGTAGTTTAAGTGTGAAAATAATTAATTAAAGCAGTTGGGAGCTTCAGTGCATCGATGCATACCCTAGGTGCATCGGTGCATCAGTGTAAAATTCAAATATTTTGACCGTTGGACTCTCAGTGCATCGGTGCACTAAGAGTGCATCAAAGCATAAAATGCATTCAATGTTTTGAAAAACCTGAGTGCATCGATGCATGGTCTTGTGCATCGATGCATGTTATGTGCATCGATGCATAAAAAGCATTTGATGTTTGAAAAATTAATTGGTGCATCGATGCATGGATTGGTGCATCGGTGCATCACTTTGAAAAATTGATTTTAGGCTTGATTTTGGTTCAAAATACTTTGTGAAAATTGTTTCAAAAATAGTTTAAGTATAAAACACAATTTTACACATTTAGCAAGGTTTGAAATTGATCTTGAAAGACTTGGAGTAATAATTTGATATTCGAGTAATTAAATCGAATATACTTAGAAAATCATTTATGAAATCTTAAAATTCATTTAATTTAATTTGTTATATCGAATTATCAAAATGTTTTCAACATAAACATTATATAGAAATTCTTACCTTAAAGGCCCAAATAAAGCCTGCCAAAGTGTATTTGGAACCATGACCACGCAAACTTTTTCGGTCCTCAAAGGCAGACAATAACTTTTTCCAGGTAGATTTCCATAGATATGAACCCCACGAAAATAAGTTCCATGCATTTAGGTCATATACCAATAATATTATGTCCTCAGAAATAGGTTGTCTGGCCTCTTTGCCTAAAAAGTCGATATGCAAAAGTAATAAAAGGCATACTCGGACAACATCGAGGTCATCCATCCGAGTAAAACCATCTTTAACAAATAATCTCTTCAAGTCGTCGACGTGTAAACTCGGCTTCGCCTTTTCCAGCTCAGGAAAAACCCTAGATAACCATGATGGGCGGGCGATATTACTAGTGTACCGACCTATACCATCGTGTCCGAAGCGTAGACCAGTGATTAAGCAAAACTCCTCCCGCCCAAAACAAGTATACGCCGGAGGAAAATGAAACCATATCTCTTCATCACCACGTTGTATCCTCTCGGGTAGATCGTTAGTCATGGTCTGAAGAAACAAATAGGTCAACATAGCATCTCCACCCAAATGTTGTACTTTCAGCCATGGCCCGAAGCAAGTATCCTCAAACAATTTTCTTTGTACAGGTGTAAGCATCGACGCAATTGTAGTGGCTAGGCTTAATTTATTCCTTAATGTCAATGAAGCCGAAAAAACTTCTACAAAAACAATAAACATACCAAGTTAGATATACCAAAAACTACAAATTATACACTATAAACAGACATGATATTAAACAGTGAAAACAAAGCCAAATATGTTTCAAACTTGCACGGTATTTACCCAAGTCATTATTCTATCATAGTTCACAAAATGCATCAGATAACATTCTAGAAGTAAGCACTTATATAAACATTTAAAAGGATAACATATAGGTTTAGTGCAGGTTCAAGGACAATATATATGTTTAGTGCAGGTTCAAGGACAACATAAAGAGTAGTAGTTTATTCTTGAAACTTAAATTCGCAACACTGTGAAGTTAGTATTTATCTTTGTTTTTTGGTTGGAATAATGCAATTCATCCAAGTTTCAATTTGAAGAAGAAGAATAGTTTCTGAAACTTAAAATCGCAACGCGAAAATGAAAATTGCAACGCGAAATGAAAATTGCAAGTTGAAACTAAAATCGCATTGCGATTTTCATTTTCGTGTTGCGAATTTAAGTTTCAAATAGTCTTCTGCAAATTGAAACTTGAATGAATTGCATTACTTCAACCAAAAGACAAAAAAAAAGACAAATACTAACTTCACAGTGTTAAAGACTAAACAGTTTAGCAGTATTGGCAGTAACCGAATGAATTTACTAAGCAATCTAAGTGAAACGGTTAATCTATTACTGAAATTACCAGTAAATTTATCATCAATTTAAATATGAAAAATCTAATAATAATACAAAAATTTCAAAATAAAAATAATTAAAAAAACTAACCCTCGATGGTTGATTTTCCATTTCTGATCGTGAATGGTTGTGAGGGTGGCTCTGAGAGATGGAGATAGACGGATTTCGCCGGAGATTGGGACGGATTTCGCCGGAGATGGGGACGGATGTCGCCGGAGAGAGTGAGAGCTGGAGATGAGACTGAGTTTTGATTTAGGGTTTTAGGTTATGATTTGCGATTATACTGTTTACATTTGTGTTGCGAAATTAATATTGTGTTTCGAATTCAAAAATAAAATCCGCATTGCGAAAATAAACGCGCTTTGTGAATTTGACTTCTGTGTTGCGAATTTGACTTCTGCGTTGCGAATTAAATCGCAACGCGAATTCGTAAAATTGCAATGCGATTTACATATTCACGTTGCGAATTTGGAAACTGAGTTGCGAAATTGGAGTTCGCGTTGTGAATTTGTTAGTCATTTTCGTAAATCCAAAAAAAATTGATTAAAATCGTATATTATAAGGTATTTTCGGCCACTGAAATTATTTTCTATTTTTTAAATTATTCTTTATGACGGAAAGAGCATGGATTTGAGCACCTCAATAGAGATATTTCGACCCGGTCCAACAAAACGAAAATGCCATATATTAGGTAGTTCCGATTCCTAGGTCCAGGCCTTTTTACACGCTACATTGTTTTGCCCTTTAAAACCAAAAATCAATTTACAGTTTCTTGTCTTAGGGTTTCCACTTCAATTTTTAATCTCTCCATTTCTCTCTCTCTCTCATCGTAAAAATCCCTATAAATTGTCAAGGTAACTCCTAAATCCTAATCATATTTTCTCCCTCAACTACAGGTATTGCTTCGATTGTTTCCTACAAAAGCCCCTAAATATTCTCTGACCTCTCTGTAACGATCATATTCCTAGGGTTTTCTGTTTCTTTTTCTACTTTTATTGATTTTTACTTATTAGTTGATGCTATTATTTATGCTGTGCAGTGATTTTTCGAGAATGTCTCGGGTTTATGTCGGGAATTTGGACCCTCGGGTTACTGAGAGGGATCTCGAAGACGAGTTTAGGATTTTCGGCGTTCTCCGCAAGTAAATATAATTTTATTTTTCCGAATGAATAAAAATTTATTTTGATGACCTTCATAATTATGTGTTTTAGGTGGTAGCAATGAAGCTTTTGGTTTTTTCTTGTGACGTTCAAAACAAGTTTACCTATTGTTTTAATATATATAACTGTATGTATATATATTGTTTGAATGATTAATTTTGATGGAGTGAATTCAGTGTCTGGGTAGCTAGAAGGCCACCAGGATATGCATTTATTGAGTTTGATGACCGCAGGGATGCTCTGGATGCAATCCGTGAATTGGATGGTGAGTATGTATGTTAAGAGAGATGTCTTTTAAGATTCTTCTTAGTATTTATACAAGCTGGGAATTTGTTTACTACTTGTTTGCAGTATATGGTTTGACTCCGCTTTTTTGTTACGTGCTTCTTAAAATCAATGATGAATTTCTGATCCATCCTGTTTTACTGACCTGGAGTTTGCTTACTGTTTTTATTTTCTCCTTGAAGGCAAGAATGGTTGGCGTGTGGAACTTTCTCACAATTCTAAAGGTGGTGGAGGCCGTGGTGGTGGACGTCGTGGTGGGGGTGAGGATTTGAAGTGTTATGAGTGTGGTGAACCTGGTCACTTTGCTCGTGAATGTCGCTCACGCATAGGTTCACGGGGCCTGGGGAATGGGCGAAGGCGAAGCCCCAGTTCTCCTCGCCGTAGGAGTCCAAGTTATGGATATGGGCGCAGGTGTGTTTAACTGTCCTTACATACATACATTAAATACATTTGAGGCTGTAGGATGAGAGTTTCTGCTGAATCAGGTTTGCAAAGGTGCTTGTACAATGCGATGGTACAATACATGTTATGCCCTTTCTTTTGCTAAGCAAAGGCTTTTCCCCCCTTATTGGTTATCGGTATGAATGATTGTTAATGAATGCAGGATGTATAGATATATATATTCTTGGTTATATAATTGAGGTAAACTTGAGTTGCACTTGTGCCGTACTTATTTAGGCCCTAATCTTTAACTTTTTAACCCTGAAGTGCTCTAAAGTCTAAATACATATTTATGGCTGGGTAATAAGGCTTAGTTTTTTTAAAACTATTTTTCCTGTGTGTGTGCGTGTTTGATTTTTATGATTGTCACCTGAACAAGTGTACACAGATTACTTACAAGATGTACTTGCTACTTTTACAAGCTCATAAAACTTCTATATCATGTGGCAGGAACTACAGTCCACATGGGAAAAGATCTCCTCGACGCCGCAGCATCAGCAGGTCACCTCCATATCGTCGCGCTCATCGTGATTCACCTTATGCTAATGGGTATGTCATTCCTACCAAATTACTTGAATGACACAGGATCTTATTTTTATACTTGCAATGTGGTTCTATATTTGACATGCTTTGTTTAAATTCTTTTGCAGAGATTAAAGCAGGACCTGAACTGAGGAATTCTGGAATATATCTATGGAAAAGATTATGTAGTACTGCTTTAGGAGTTTCTGTGAGCAAAAGAGATTTATTTTATGTTGTTTCGTGACAATAGGGTCTCGTTAGAACTTGTGGTTTTGCGCGGCTTCCACTTGGCAAAGTGTTTCAGCTGCCAAAATGGGTGCATTGGACACCATTCTGTGATGACTTGCTCTAAGCAGCATATGGAACTGGGAAGTCCCTTTCTTCATATTGTTATCTACTTTTATTTATCTGTTACCTTCATATGTTAACTTAGTTATTATGGTAAATTTGTCTTTTTGTGATTTGATGATTCTAAAGGATTTTTATGTTTTGTTTGATTTGTGATTTTGAAGTAAACCAGCATCCTTTCGCCCCTTTACTGCATCTTAGTGCACATGGTTTCCTCACTATTGCTTCTCTGCACCACCTCTTCTACTGTTCGTCGCTCCTGCATGTTGTAGAAGCTTGAGTTGCATGCTGAATTCACTAATAGTAACAAACAGATTTTGGTTGCAACCTTGTTTGTGGTATATGCATCTGCAACAAAGCTTCTAAATCTTTTAAGACGAGGAAGCCAATAATTGGTCTACTGTTAGCTTCTCCGCACTTCGTCATCTACTTCTATGATTGCTTAATATTCAGCCCAAAACTGAATTGTGCAAGACCCCTCCATAGTCGCCCGTCTTCGACAAAGAGTTTGATCTAGGTTTGATCTTTTCTTCCATTGTAGCTGATTTTGGAAGGTGTCAGTATGACTTTTATCATGGTCTTGTCTAGTACTATTTGTTGATGCTGGGTAGGATGCTCGTATATTTGCTTGGAGACATATTTGGCGTCGATGGTATGGAACGTTTTATTTCTGTCATATCTTCGGCATGGAAGCTGCTACAACCTGCAGCAAATACTTTGATTATCATCTTAAGTGATGGATTATCTGCAATTCTTAAAGGTAAGTATCAATTTGCTAGTCTGTCTTGTATATTTGCTTGTCCGTTTTGGTGCTTAATAATGTCTTTTATATTCTGATATGGATAACGGTAAATTGTTTAACTTGCCATTTAGGCCCATTCATCCCTTGTAAATTTGATTGCTGTTTGTGTTGCATACACCAGAGGAGATTCCAGTTGAATGTTAATATAATGCTAGATACAGTTCTCAATAACGTTGAGTGGTGGTTACATTTAACCAGGTGAATTATTTCTACATTCAATAATTTGGATGTGCGATTCAAGTTTCTCAATTCATTTTTTTATGATGGAATTAGCTGTTTATAAATATCATCCTTTTCATCGAGTGAATTTAGATTTTGCTCTATAAAGTTGTGGGGGATCGGATGTAATAAAAAAAAGATTAATAACGCTAGAGAAAGTAAAGAATGATCCGAGTGTAGCCATAGATTGATGCAATCCATTTTCTGAATGTACTTCGACCGTAGCTAGGGTCGTACAAAAAATTCGAATATCCGATTTTGCTAAAAAAATATCCGAAACCGGATTTGAGAAAAATCGGTTTTTTTTAACCGGATCGGATTTTTTTAAACCGGTTATTTTAACCGGTTTGGAGAAAAAAACCTAAATCGGTTTTTTTATCGGATAAAAAATCGGTTTGAAAAAAAATCAATTTTTATCCGGAAAAAAAATCGGTTTGGGTTTAAAAAACTATACGTTAATATAACCGTTTGGGGTGGGGTTTTGTGACTGTTTTTGACTTTTTTTTTCTTTAAAAAATTACCATTTTATCACCTTAAACATGTATAAATAGGTTGGGGATGTATTTGGTTGATTACAACTTTCTCAAATCTTATTACACAATACCTAAACATCTCTCAAATCTTATTTTTGTAATTTTTTGTTCATCATGAGTAATAAGGCTGAATTTTCCGTCGGGGGAAACCTTGAAGTCGTGAGAGTGATCGAACACACTTGAAACAAAGATATTTGAGATCATTACGATTTATGTGAGATGTCAAATGGCTCGAGGAGGGCGCGTTGTAAACTTTGTCTAAAGTTTTTTGCATCGGAAGGAAACACAACGTTGAAGAACCATTTGACAAAATCATGCAAGACACTTCGCTCAAGATCGGATCCTAGTCAATCGAATCTTACACCGCAAGGTGGTGTTTTTGTTTACGACAACGAAAAATTACGAGAAGCGTTTACAAAGTTCGTGATTACAAAAGCATTGCCGTTCGACCACTTTGATGATGAAGATTTCACGACAACAATTCAACAACTAATGCAATCACTTTATACTCAAGTAAGTTGTACTACCCTTAGAAGAGATGCTATAAAAATGTGGCGTACGGTGAGGGAAAAAATGATTTTAGGATTCCAAGAACACCGTTATGGTGTGTCGTTTACATGTGACGTTTGGAGTTCCCCTCATAACACCGGAAATTCTTTTTTAGCCGTTACGTCACATTGGTTATATCAAGATAATTGACAAATGATGAAAAGAACAATCGCGTTTGAATTATTCGGTGAGCCGCATACCGGTGCTAATTTATTTACACTTTTAAAAAGGGTAATTTGTCTTTATAAATTAGAAAATAAAGTTTTTTCTATATCCTTTGATAATGCATCGAATAATACAAACGCGGTTCCAATATTGAAAATATTACTTTCACCGATTTTAGACGGTGCGTTTTTTCATACCCGTTGCGTTGCACACATAATTAATTTATCCGTGCAAGCCGATTTGGAGGTTATTGAGCCGATTAGATTAGAATTTAAAACAATGATAAAATTGGTTCTTTGTAACAACAACAAAATACTAAATGATTATAAACGATTTTGTAAGTCCGTTAATAAAAAAACTTTGGGTCATAATTTGGATTGTCCAACTCGTTGGAACTCAACTTGGATGATGATGCATACTGCCTTAAGGCAAAGGGAAACATTGCAAACATTTCACGATCGGCTTTTCGAGAGGGTTCATGTCCCAAACATTTATCCGGATTCGAGTTGGGAAACTATAGCCAAAATAATCGATTTGCTTGTGGTTTTTAAAAATGTAACAACTTTTTTATCCAGTGTTTATTACCCTACTAGCCCGTTGGTTCTTAATCAAATATTTTTGTTGGCTACCCGACTAAATGACTTTGAATTTGAAACCTTTAAAATATTTTAAGGGGATTCCCCTCATTTTTACTTGTGCCGCCGCTTTAAACCCAACGTTAAATGTTGGCGGGGTTGAAACATTAATTGAAAAAATTGCGTTTGCTTTTAATCTAACCGATGATGAACCCAACTTTGTCCAAAACCAAATAAATTATTTTAACAAATGTTTTCGAGACATGTTTGCAATTTATTTAACTAAATACGTATCAAGTAGTGTAATATACGATCAAATGAGAATGAATGCGGAATCATCTAGTAGACGTCCAAGTAACATAAATTTGAATCTTTTTAACACTCTTGTAAATTCACAATCCAAACGATCACATACTAACACTCCAAGTAGCGAGTTGGGAAATTACATGTCATGTAATTTTCTATCAAAAATGACATTTGAAGAGTTTGAAAGTTTGGATATTTTAGCTTGGTGGAAAGAAAAGGAAGCACAATTTTCGATTCTAGCCGTCATGGCCCGTGATTTACTAACCGTCCAAGCTTCTACGGTAGCTTCGGAATTCGCTTTTTCTGTTAGTGACAGGGTTATATCGCAACGGAGATCAAGACTAAGTCCCGAGTCGGTGGAAGTATGTATTTGTTTAAAGGATTATTTGGATGGAGCGGCTCGTAAGCAACATATCACCACCCTAGAAGATGCAATTGATGCCGATTAGGAAGCAAACTTACACATTGAAGAAGTCGAACTTGGAATATCCCCTCCAAACGAAGAAGGCGAAGATGATGAAGAAGAGATGGCAATGTAGTTTATTTTTAAACTTTATTTCAATTATCGTAAATTTTGTTTCAATTATCGAACTTGAAGTTTTTAAGTATTTGAATTTATCAAACTTGGAAGTTTTTAAGTATTTGAATTTATCAAACTTGGAAGTATTTAAGTATTTCAATTATGTTGAGTTAATCGATCGACGAAATCGGCCAAGAGGGGGGTGAATTGGCAATTAAAATTTCGGTGGAAGCTTTTGCAGAAAATTGAAAAGATTTGTACAGCAATTTAGAGTGGTTCGACTTTCTCAATCAAAGTCTACGTCTACTACCTTAGCTATCCACACTAAGAATTTTTCGCAAATTCACTAATTTGTCTTTCTTTTGAGGACAAAGAGTAACCTTACAAACCCTCAAGAATTATATCCCAAATTCTTGAGAAAACTCTCTCCCAAAGAGAACAATACAAATTTGCAAACTTACAAGGAAATCCTCACAAGGTAGATTGTTTGCACAATTCTAGAACAAAGAAAAGAACACTCAAAGATGAATACAATTGAGCACAATATGTGTTCTTGAAAGCAAAATGAATATTGAATGAAAATAGGCTTGAAATGCTCAAACTTGAGGTTTGATGCTTTCTCTTTAATTCTCTTTTGATTTTAGTTGCTTGATGTTTTTTGTCTTTGATCAATGGCTTCTAAGCTTGCTTAAATACACCTTGAATCACTTCTGAACGTTATGGATAATTAATGAAGATAATATAGCCGTTTAAGTGTGAAAACATTTAATAAAAATGCTTGGAGCGTGGGGGGAATTTGTACCCTCTCATAGGGAATCGGTTCCTTAAGTGTAAAATTCAAATATTTCGACCGTTGAATAGGGGGGAATCGGTACCCCCTATGGGAAAATCGGTTCTCTCCGAGCATTCTGGAAATCTCAGAGCCAAACCATTCAGGGGGAATCGGTACCCCCTTGGGGGGAATCGGTTCCCTCTGAGCAATATGGAATTTTTGGCTTTAAAATGATTTGAAATACTTTGAAAGATTATTTTAAAATTGTTTTAAGATTAAAACTTAATTTTACACTTAAGTAAGGATTAAAAATGATTTTTGAAATATTTGGAGTAATGTTTTGATATTCGAATAATTATATCGAATATACTTAGAAAATCATTTGGAAAATCTTAAAATTCATTTAACTTAGTTTGTTATATCGAAATATCAAAATGTTTTCAACAAATTATCATAAACTTTGTTGCAATTGATGACGATGTAATTTTAATAATATTAAAATCGGTTTTTTATAATCGGTTTTTTAACCGGTTTTTTAAAAAAATCGGTTTTTTTAAAACCGAAACCGGTTACACCGGTTAGGATATCTGGCCCTCCAAACAGATTAGAAACCGAACCGGTTATTTTATAAACCAATTTTTTTTCTATAGGAAAAAACCGGATCAGATAAAAATCGATCCGGATCGGATTGAAATCCGACTTCTGTGCAACCCTAGCCGTATCTAAACGAAGACCCAAAATACTTCATGAGCTTTAACACAATCATGGCAGTACAAATAACGTATGCATGAAACGGAAGATTGGGCCATTGAATTCAATGAAGTAGTAATATGTCAGAACTCAGTTTTCAACAACTAGCGGTCAATTATGTTTTTCCACGAAATTTCCAAGCCCTCATGCTTAATAATTAAGAACATACGATTCATGATACACAAATTTCTAAACATGGACAGGGAGTCCCCTCAAATTATGTTGAAAGAGAAGTTGAGTTCCTTGATATACTCAATGAGACTCTATCAATTCCCTCTGAAAGTTTCAACTTTGTTGATGGTGGTAATATTTGGATTGGTGTAGTTATTGCTTTTCTGATTTAAATGAAGAGTTATAATCGATATTTCAGGGCGCCGTTAAAGGTAAGCGACTGGATGCGCGACACAAATTATCTCACAATAATATTGGTTATAACTCTGTCTAAATTAAAAAAAAAATGTTACCAACAAACTTAATCTTCACCCTTTTTACGCCCATTCCTTCATTGTGTTCTACTCGAAGATCATCGTCCAGAAATTGCTTCCTGCTTGATACATTCACTGGACGTATATTTAGACTAGGACTCATCGATTACCGTCCGCGTTGCCGATGAGCCTATTTCTATGGAAACTCTCAACTGAATTCAATTTTGTCTTCTTTATTTGGGACCATGAGTTTAGTTATCAACCAGGATTGTAAAAGATATCAATATATCCACAGTTGAGCATTTTCTTAAAAATTAAAACTACGAGACATGGGAACAACAAAATTGGCTCAAAACCCACGACAAGCCATTAGAATAGTAGAGGATATAACCAAGAACAATTCAAACCTAAATCAACCCAGTTGGTCTTACATCCTAAGAAACCACCTTTCTCAAGGAACTCCCGATCAAGTGCTTTATTTACACACCCAAATTCGCCAACAGGGACTCTACAGTTTAGGCCTTGTTCCTTTGATATTCAAGGCATGTGCTTCTGCTTCAGCTCAAACTTATGGGAAATCTTTGCATGCCGAGTCAATCAAATTTGGGGTATCCGTCGATTTACATATCTCCTCGTCACTGCTGAGCATGTATTAAAGATGCAGCAATTTGATTGATTCCCGGAGGGTGTTTGATGAAATGCCCGAGAGAAATGTGGTGATATGGAACGCGATGATCGGTGGGTATTTGAAAAACGGGGATAGAGAATCTGCATTGTATTTGTTTGAGAAGATGCCTATTGGAAGAAATTCTGTGACTTGGATTGAGATGATCGATGGGTTTGCAAAGAGTGGAGATACTTTAAGGGCAACAAGACAATTTTTCGATAAAGTACCATTAGAGTTAAGAAACGTGGTGACTTGGACGGCGATGGTTGACGGGTGTAATGCAAATGGACAATTAGAAGCTGCAAGGGAGATTTTTGAAATGATGCCAGAAAGGAATTACTTTGTTTGGTCATCAATGATTTCTGGGTTTTGTAAAAGGGGTGATGTTAAGGAAGCAAGGATTTTTTTCGATCGAATCCCTGTTAGGAATTTGGTTAATTGGAATTCGATGATTTCAGGGTATGCACAAAATGGGTTCTGTGAGGAAGCTTTGGAACTGTTTAGGAGAATGCAGAATGAAGGTTTCGAACCCGATGAAGTTACATCACAAGTGTTTTATCTGCTTGTGCACAGTTAGGTGAATTAGATGTTGGGAAAGAAATCCATTATCGTATTAAGACGAAAGGAATGAAGGCTAATCAGTTCGTTTTGAATGCTCTATTGGATATGTATGCCAAATGTGGCGATTTAGGCCAAGCGAGGTCGATCTTTGAACGAATGAGTCACAGGAAAACCGCCTGCTGGAATTCCATGATATCGGGTTTTGCCATTCATGGAAAGAGCAGAGAAGCTCTAGAGTTTTTCAAAAGAATGGAAGAGTCGATGGAGATGCCGGATGCCATAAATTTCCTTTCGGTTCTATCAGCTTGTTCCCACGGCGGGTGTGTAGATGAAGGGTGGGAAATTTTCTCCAAGATGGAGACTTACGGTATCGTGGCAAGCATCAAACATTACGGTTGCTTAGTCGACCTTCTGGGGCGTGCTGGAAGATTGAAAGAAGCTTTCGACTTAGTCAAGAGAATGCCGGTGAAGCTGAATGATGTAGTTTGGGGGGCTCTGCTCGGCGCTTGCAGAATTCATATGGATACTAACATGCTAGAACAAGTGATACAAGAAGTTGTTGGAGTGGATAATGACTTGGATTCGGGGGATAATTCACATCATGTGCTGCTGTCAAATATCTATGCAGCTTCAGACAGATGGGAGAAGGCTGAAAAAATGAGAATGGAAATGGTGAACAAGGGGTTTCAAAAGATTCCAGGACTCAGTTATATTATAACCAGTCATACGGAGAAGTAAATTATCCGATCATAAGACTTCGATCATAGTTCAAATATACACAATTTTATTTTTATTATGATCCAATTATACACGTTTATAAACCTTTATCCTAAAAAGTTCTCTCCTTTCCATTTTTCTTTGTTGTTTGATAGGCGACGACATTAATCTTGGTAATAGTGGTCAATCACATGTAGTCCTTGTTTCATTTTATTTTTTATATCACATTTTTAATGACAATTTCCTCAGGTTTATTATGACAAGTTTTTTTTTATCTTTTTTATTTATCGTTTGGTTGCACTTATCGTTCAAGTTTTTCGTTGTTATCCTATTGATCTTTCGTGCCTTAGATTTTCTGATTGGATTTGGATACGATGTTTGCATTTAGAGATAATTTTCTCATGACACTTAACTTTGATTTGATACTGTTGATTCATTTGTCGATGCAATCAGATCTGCTCGTAGTTATCTTTTGTTCGAGTTTCTTTTAGATTTCTTTCTAATTTTTTATGTCAACGATTATAAGAATATGAATTGTGATCATAAACCTTCATTGTAATTTTAGATATTTTTTATCTTTTAATAAAATTAATTACTTCTATTTGTATACAAAAAGTTGTACACATTTATACTAATAATAAATATATCAATTCATCTTATATTACGAGTGAGTGAAACAATCAATTAATAAAGAAATAATATTACATAAAGTCTTGTGCATTATGCGAGACAGATACAATCCCAGAAATGATTGGAAATCGAACGATGGCAAAAAAAACCCTTGAAAAGTGTAATATAACCTTACCAATTCAAGGATTCTTCACCTTAATCCTTAGCTTCCTAGATATTTGTGTTGCTTTAGGATGAACTGGCTGCTTGTTCCCATCACTCTGTTCTACCTCTACCCAATTAATAACCTTCAGTATCAGAGACTGTGCTACTTTCCCTTTACATTTCTTCATACCATTCTCCAAAGTTTTCTCCAGGAACTCCATGAACCAATTCCCTGCTTCAGTTTCTATCTGCTTCCCCAATGCTAATGTATTGCTTAAGCTACACGATAATGGTCTCTTGTTTTCGTCATTCTCGTCAATAGCTTCATGGGGCAGCATGGCGAGGGGATTTGATCTTTGGACCTTCCCCGAGTTTGTTTTCGGCTCGGGAAAGGCTGCAGTTGACTCATACAACTCTGGTTCCTCGGTTTGGTCCATGGAGTTGTGCGCAATTTGATCCAAGATTGCATGCGTATCTTCACCTTTTGAGTTATGTGCCATTTCGGTTGCACCTTGAATGGACATTATATCACCCATGGCCTGAACAATTTGTTCGTGAAACTCGAGAAACCGATCTAAACATGCCGCTGGAGCATCTGGATCTGCCGACTTGCTCATGTTGGAAAACATCCTGCAACTCCAGCCAAAGTATATAATTGACCTTAGCAGCCATAAAACTTCAACTTGGAATGAAGAAAGAAGAAGATGGTTTTAAAGTGTATTACTTGAGAGAGCGGACTAAACTATCAATGGCTTTAGCATCTCTTAGTGCTAGAAGAGCAATCTTCTGAGCCTTCTCTCGGTGCTGCATGGCTTCCTTGCTCAACAAGCTAAAATTTCCGGTCAAATTCATGGCTATACTTTTGCTATTATCAAACTGAGATTGCGGTCGTAGTACATCTTCACCCATATTGAGGGAAGCAGCTCGGCGTAAACAGGGCGGTGGGGTTGAACTTTTCGTGTCCTGCAAGCGAAGGAAGAATCACTTAACATACAATTGAGTTGAATAATGAAAACAATTAAACGAACATCGATCATTGAAAAGGGGAACAATGTACCTACAGATGAGTTGAGAGGACTGATCGGAATCCGTGGCTGTCGATGGCAGACGCTTTTGCTCCGAGGAAACTTCGAGGCAGAAGAAGGCGCTATGCAGCTTTTCCTAGCCAACAACCCTCCACCCAAAGAACACCTTACACTTGCATTAACACTAGCATTCCCATCTTTCGCTACCTTTCTTATCATCGGAGACATCATCGAATTTCTCACCGAATTAGACCGCTGTTTCACCGGAGTACACTGATCGAAATGCAACCGAACCGGCTTTGGAGCCAAAGGAGAATAAATCACGTCGCTTGCACTCCCATTAGCCCCCCTTACCCAAGATCCTCTTCTATGTTTCTGCTCAACTTTTTCCTCCTCCCTTTTAAAGCCCGTTAAAGGCTCTGGAGTTCCGACAATGGGGTGTCTTCCGGGGAGAGGGTTTGCACCCTTAACGACGGGAACAGGAGAACTAGGCTCCAAACTATCAACATAAATGAACTGCCCAAGTTGCATTTTGTTACTAAGAACAAAATCTTCTTGGTCAGAAGGAAGACTAACGTAAATTGAATGCGAAGAATCCGAGACCTTGATGTAAAACCCATGTTTAGGCCACAGGTTCTCCTCATCGAGATCGGCCGGTACGATATCAGTGACCTGCAAAAGCGAGCTTCGATGTTCGCCGGTTGGTTTTACTCCGGTGGTCATCCCATTAAGTAACTTCAGCAGAATCCCAGATTCCAAAGTTGCCATAATTTTCCCGATCAAAAGAATCGTCGAAGATTAATGAAATTCAATGCATGAAAAGAGGTGGTGGACGATGTTTTATAAATCGTAGAAAGAAATGTGTTATTTTAAAAATTTTGGAAAATTTGGAACGTTGTGGCAACGGTCGTATGGTGGAGCCGTCCCGTTTGAATTATGCAAATTCGAAAGCGAGAAGGCAGGTACATAACGCCGTTTCTTTAACTTTATATACAATCCTACGCCATGGATTTTAGATGAATTTAGAGATTAAAATATCTTAATCTCTTCAAAATTACTACTAAAAAAATTATATATAATTATAATTATTGAAAAAGGTATTAATTATAATATTTAAACTAAAATTTAATTATCACGTTATTTTTATTTGTATTTAGTAAAAAAAGGTTTTAATTAAAAAAATTCAATTAAAAGTAATTTTAACAAGAACAAAGTTTATTTTCTTTTTTTTAGTTGAACTTGAAATATAATTTTTTTATGAAAGTCTATATATAATTCTATTATGGTATTAATACTTAATTTCATAGCATAATTTAAGGCTGGATGGCAGGAGCTACTAAGGATCTAGTACATGAGCGATCCTCTCATGTGAACTATTGCAAGTATCCATGAAAATTTTCATAGTCACAATGGTCAATCGTGTGGAATAGAAGTGATCAAAGTGAATGCTACTGGTCGTGGTTATTGTTTAGCTACTGGTATGTGTCAAAAAAGCTGTTTGAGTTAATATCTAATCGAATATTGCAACTTGCCAGTGCACAGAAGATAGGGAAACCTACACAACTCTTTCTCAGTTACTGTTACTTTTGATAGGTCCGCATAGATTTGTGCGGTTATTGGCGGTTCATTGTAGAGGTGAAACCAGATAGGTTGTTTCCAGCATACTCACCTGTACTTGTGCACCCGCCGTAGCTTTTCTCCACAAACTGTCAACAATTCTTTGTAATGAAGAGAAACTTGGAGCAGGACCAAGAAATTGACCCACCAATGAGAGGTTCCACTCTTTAATTCTAGATTCTAGCACTTCTTTTGGGGGATGAACCGTTGTGGTGCCGTCACAAACTCTAGGGGTGGAATTCTAAGTTGTGACCTTCAGAACAACCAAATAATTTTCTTCAATCCATGGGTTTTCTCGCGATAGGACAGGAAGGGAGACGAGAACAGACTGAGTGAGGAGAAGACTTTTATAATAAGTCTGGAAATTGATATTCAAGAGGATCATGCATGCTTTACATATTGCGAAAAGGAAATGAAGAGATACAGAACATCGGGTTACTATGTCTGGAATAGGCTGGCATATTGAAATCTTTCATCTTTTCTGGTCAGGCTTTTAGTGGCCTGTTCGATATGTTGGTGTATGAAATAGGATTTTTATTTGACGTAGGTGTTTATTTAATTATTATTATTGTTATTTTTTTTTTGGTGTTCGTAATCATTTTAGATATATTGTTATCTGTCGTGTTAAGTTGTAATAAAGCTTTTTTTTTTTATCAACATATCGTTATACTCTATTATTATATTAGTCTTTATGATTTATCTGTCATATTCGATAATATAATGTTTACTTGGATATTTTTTTTTTCAAATTATTTAAGTGGATTTTATGAGAACTTCTCTTGAATTTTTAAAATTAATTACATTTAATTTTTGAAGAAGATGAGATGAATTGACATCATCTGTTTCATTGATACTACATAGAATTATACAATATGTTTTTAAATATCTCAATTAAGGTGTTGATTTTTTAGAAATATAATTATATGTTATATATTGTGAATTAATAGTTTATCATTATATATAAATTTAAGAGTAAAGTATATCATAAGTCATCAAACTGTGTTAAAACTATCTTTTCGGTTATTGAATTTTTAAATATCATTAAATTTATAAAACTATTATAGAATGATTCTTACAGCTTTATAAATAGTAATTTAATTTGATATTTTTAATAATCATTTTGTAAGTCTAATTACTCTTTTATAATAGTATGATAAATTTAATGGTTATTTTGTAATCGTTTGAAAAGTTTAATAATCATTTGATAATATTTGAAAATTCGTTAACCAAAAGATCATATAGACATAATTTTGTCTAAATTGATAACCTTTGAGGATATCCTATTTGTAATTGAATTTTTGGATTATATTTTAATTTTGTTATTTTTAAAATAAAACAGTGGAATTGATGCAATTTTATCATTTACATCATTTTAAACAATAATTTAAATTAGTCGGATATATAGAATTAAGATATATAACTTGATTACTCGTTTTTCGCCTCACTATCTTTGAAATTTGAAAAAGAAAATATCTAATCATCCAAAACTTAAAGTTAATCTTAAAATATAATTTTTTTTTTCAAAAAAAAAAAGAAGGAAAAATTAGAACCATTTCATAGAATTTTAAAATAAAATGTGCAATCATAAGTAACGTCGGAATAACTAGCCAAGACAATGCATTACATGAGATACCAACTTGTAGGGTCATATAGTCAAGCTGCATAGTATTTTCTCGTTAGCAATTATTAGTCATATCTTGACCGAAAGATGCTTTTTTTTTTCATCGACTAAAACATTAATTTGTAGAACTTTTCTTTAATTGCATGTGCATATGTGTTAAATTTTGTATTAATAATCAACCTACACCATGGATCGAACTTCTAAGGTTAATAATCAACCTACATGGTACTACTGTTTCCTTGATAATTACTTATCGTGTCTTGATAAGGAATTCCCCTTTTATAATAGAGAAAAAAAGAACAATTAATGTAGGAAACTTTTATTTCATTGCATAATGTTAAATTTGGGCATAATCTTAAAATTAGTCTTTAATATTTATCAATATGAACATTTGACCCTTATTCTTTCTTTGAAACATTTTAGTCCCAACATTTTATTCTGGGGTAAAAAGACTCATCTATAGATGAAAATTGTTAGTTAACACACAATTAACGCTATAAAATAAGGGCTTTTTATCTTAAAAATGAAACGTTGAGAACTAAAATGTTTTAACAAAAAATAAGGGTCGAAGTAACTATTTTGTCAAAAGTTAGAAGTCTTTGTGTCCTAAAAATGAAACATTTTCGAAAAAAAATGCTAAAAAAAATAGGGGCCAAAATGACAATTTTTGTAAATGTTGGGAGATAATTTTGACATTATGTCTTTAATTTAGTATATTTATGTATTTATCAGTTTTGCACGAAACGAGTGATCTAAGTGGTTAAAAGATTATTGTTATCCCTTGAGGTCACAGATACAAACATGACGTCTGTCGGAGTATATGAGTGTTCATTATCAAATGATTAAAAATCTTTTGAACAAATACTACCTTATATTCACATGTAACAATTATTACAGTTTTCATGGCCCCATTCATGAGAAATTATTATATGGACTCGGCTCACTACGTCATCTGTGACCCTAACCAATAAAATTTATTCATCTCACAATAACTTTCAAATAACTACCCAATTATTATTTACATATAAAAAAATGTGGGAATTTACCTTAAAAAAATAAGAGGGACGAATTCTATTAGTTAAAACCATATATAAGGTGGTGAGCCAAATACATTTAATAATTTTTCTCATATGGAGGATTTTTTAAAATTCACTACCCAATCAGTAAGTGTAAACGTGTAGGGATATCTGCCGACTCAACCATCTACACGTGTTTTAATGACTCTTAACAATAATTTAATAATTTCAAAAAACAGTGTATTACCAGATAGTGCCATTGACTCGACGAATACACACCACTTTACAACATTTTCTTTTGGGTAAATCATACATTTGATATCTAAATTATTACTTTTGTTCTGTTTCGATACCTAAACTTTATCTTTTTCATAATCATACCTAATATTTGGTTTAGGTTTCAATTTAATATTAGTCATTCAAAAATTAATATAATTGCTAACATGACATTATTTATTTTTTCAATGTAAACATGACATTATCTTATGATAACACATCAACATCACCGTTAAAATTTTAACGGTAAAATACTAAATTAAAACATAAATTAAATATTAGTTATGATTTAAAAACAAAATTGAAGTACCATAATAGAATAGAATTAATAGTTTAAGTACTAAACATGTAGTTTACTCTTTTTCTTTTTATTCAACATTACCGCATGATATTAAATGTCGTGCTCAGCTGTCACATAATAACTAGCAATTTTTCAGATATTATTTTTTTCTTAATTAAATTCTTATTAGTTTATCATATTTCAACTTTTTTATGAAACTTTATAATAAAAAAACTTTTATAAATCTTTAAATCTCCAACTTCTTTAAAAGAAAATTACATTTGCCCCCTCCACCAACACATGTTTACTTATTTTGGGTAATGCACCAAAGTGTAGTTTCTTTTTTTTTTATATAATATCACCCTTTTTTTTACAATAATTATGTAAAAGAACTTTTCTCAATTATTATCATTTTATTTAAAATAATAATTAAGTACACTAAAAACTTACAATTCATTTATGTTAGGCAGTTATACTTTACAACTAATTAAATATAGGATAAAATACACAAATGGTCTAATGATTATAATGTGTTGTTTTGTTAAGTTAATCGGCTATTAAAAGTTATAAAATTAACATGTGACTATAAGACATTGCTTTGTTGAGTCACCGACTATTAAAAGTTACAAAATGGTTGTCTGACTATTTATATGTTCCAAAATCATCATTTTCATTAAAAGTTTGACGACGATCTGAGCTGGATATTATCATGCTGACAGGGATATGATAAAATATAACAACATAATCTCAAACAACTGTCATATCACAACCAGAGTATTAACGTCCAGCTCAGACGTGAGTCAATATTTTAATAAGAAAGTACGAGTTCGGAACATACGAATAATCAGATGACCATTTTGTAACTTTTAATAGTCGAGAGACTCAACAAAGCAACACCATATGATCAAATGACAATTTGATAACTTTTGATATTAATTTACTCTAAAAGATATCCACTTGTTCTACAACTTGACTTATAATTCAACTTGATTAACAACAAAACAATATTTTAAAGATTATTAAATAGAATAAGTATATAAAAGTTTATTTGAGGATACACATTTTATTTTTTTGGATAATTCGCTTGTATTATATCAAAGAAAGCAAAAAAAAAAAAATGGCTCTGTCCCTTTTTCTCGTATATATGGGGTAAGGGGAGGTAAGATAGTAGACTTCCCCCAACACCAAGTTGAGAGCAGCTTCCGTAAGAGACCTCCAAATTATGAAATGCCCTCCGTGGGACTCGATCCCACGACCTCAAGGTTAAGAACCTTGTGCTCTACTAACTGAGCTGGATGGTCATTTCATATCAAAGAAAGCAACAAGTTTACAATATGTAATTTTAATTTTAAATATTTTAAAAAATTACATCATAATTTTGAAACATGTCAAAATAATTTTATTTGTCGATGAATTATTCTGCTCTTTCAGAAGAAGTGTGCAGTGTCGTCCATCGAAAAATTGATCAAACTTTCAATTAGGGCTTTAAACGAGTCGAGTTCGTATTGTTATACTTGACTCAACTCGAAAGCTTTAAAATAGAGCTCGACTTTGCTTGAAAACTTGTGAGTATAAAATTTTCATACTTGACTCGTACTCGAAATCATGAATTGAAACACGAAAAAGCTTGAAAAAAAAAATCTTAAACGTAATTTGGTTGAAGCTTAAACTCGAACTCGAATCTAAACCTTAAGTACATGAAAACCTTATAATGCATTTAAAAAAAACAACATATAAATGTTAAAATTATTAATAATTTATTTTTTTTTTAAAAAGTAAAATTTTAATATTTTTTCAAGTTGCTCACGAGCTTTTCGAGTCGAGTATCAAGTAATTTGTTTCGGATCATTAAGAACTCGAATTGAGCTTGAGTTCGAATCAAATTCATTCGAGTCGAGTATTTATAGAGTTTTAACCAAATTGATCTCGAATAACTTATGATCTATCTCGTCTCATTTACAATCATATCTTCAACTATCAATGAACCCTTTCTATACCCCTTTTAGGAACACGAGAGACAAAAAGATACTCTCAATACATTATTCAAAAACACATGAGATAAAATCTTCGACTAAAACAGAATATAAATACTTTAAAAATAACATTAATTGGTGAAGCTCATACAACAACTTAATGCCATAACACTGTACAAACATATCCTAAAGATATTCGAGATAGATATAAATTCATTAAATTAGCTAATAATAGATCAGGGTCCCAAGTTGACCATCGCATGCAGGAGCTAAAAGGAGTTTTGGTCTCTGTCAACTTCTATTAATAATTATTGACGCATCTATATTTATATTAGAGTGAATAAATGTTTATTTTAAAATTTAATTTTATTCTAATAATTATTTATGTTATTGATTATATTTATTTTAAAATTTATTTATATATAAAAATATTGCGTTGTTAATATATATATACCAATAGGACGGTGGGGGTTTTCGTAGGCTGCTAATATTCTTGATATCGATTACGTTGAAGAGAGTGTGCTATAATTCAACTCAATTAATGCTAAAATGATAACAGCTGAATTGATGATTCAAATGCATGTTTCGTATGGCAACAGGGCAGAGGTAGACCATGTTATGCTCAAACATGTGTTTTTCCACACACACACACACACACACATATATATATATATATATATATATACAGAGACACACACACTTAATTTCATTTTCTGACACCTACCTCAATTAATTCTAATAAATTCCGATATTTCACCTCGTCCCTCTCATTTATTTCACAATTATGGTATTTTTATGCAGTCATTAATATTGTGATAAGCCCAGAAGATCCTGTCGGATCCCGAGGTCCAACTCACGCTATATAGACTGATGTCCATGTCGGAAGCCAAGCCATTTATTCTACTTCAGCATCATTTCCTTTTATTGCATTTGCTGGTTTAATATTTGTTGGTTTACTTTTGTTTTAGGGCAGTTACTAGCACGACTGCAATTCATGGTAGTGGGTGGATGAGTCTCCTACAGACTCGGACACCATTAACTTCATTTCAGTTGTTTCTTTGATGTATAAATTTGGAAAGAAGACATCGGAAAAAGGGATATTAGAAGTTAATGAATTTATGGTTCATTCTCACCCAAAGAGAATACTTTCTTGTGTTTGTTGTGCTTGCACTGATTGGGACCTATCATTGGTATCAGATACAAGATCATGACGACAAACAAAGAACGGATCGAGCGTCTAGAGGAGGGGCTTGGAGGAGTTCAAGCAGGAATGCAGCGCATGGAGGTGGGAATCACCGACAAGATCCAACAACTAGAAGACACTATTGCAAAACTATCTGGAGCATTCTCCGCAAGCAGTGGATCACCTAGCCATAATAATTATCAGAATGAAGGAGCCCACCGAACCAACCGAGATACCGACGAAAACATCCAGCCATTTTCTTCCAAGATTGCAAAGTTTGAATTCCCAAGATTTTCTGGAGATGACCCGACAGAATGGCTCAATCGTGTGGACCAGTTCTTCGAGTTTCAAGAGATAGCCGCTGATCAAAAGGTGCATCTAGCTTCGTTCCACCTTGAAGGCGAGGCAAATCAATGGTGGCAGTGGTTCCGAAAAGCATTCACTGATGGACAGGGGAGCATCTCGTGGGAAGCCTTCGAAGATGAAGTGAGGGATCGATTTGGACCCCCTGATTCTGAAGACTTCGACGAAGAATTATCCCGAGTGAGACAAACGGGAACATTGCAAGACTATCAACGGGAATTTGAACGACTTGGGAATCGAGTTCGTGGATGGACCCAAAAGGCTATAGTGGGTAAGTTCATGGGAGGCTTGAAACCAGAGGTGGATGATGGAATAAGAATGTTTAAGCCTCAATCTCTGAAAGAGGCAATTAGCTTGGCAAAAATGAGGTATGATCAGCTTGCGAGACAGAGGCGATTCACACGGCCAGGTGCCTTACGAGCTTCTTTTCCTGTAAGTAACACCAGTCCTCCCAAGGTTTCCACACAAGTGGTAATCAAAAGGTTGTCATGGGATGAGATGCAGAAACGTAGAGCTCAAGGATTATGTTTCAACTGCAATGAAAGGTTCACCCCTGGGCATTAGTGTCAAGCACCACAGTTGATGCTCCTTGAGGGCTGTATACAGGAAGATGAAACACTAGACGAAATGGGAGGGGTAAACACGACAAGGGAAATGTCTGAGATTGAGGAAGATGATAACGAAAATGAGCCCGAGATCACCCTACATGCACTAACTGGATGGACTGTACCGAGAACAATGCGAATTAAGGAAATTATTAGAGCGCCTGAGGTGGTTGCTTTAATCGATAGTGGATCCACTCATAATTTCATCAGTGATCTAGTAGCCAAAACGCTTCGTTTTCCCGTGAAGCCCACAACACCGTTTACTATCCGAGTTGCCAATGGGGAAATATTATCTTGTAAAGGGAAATATGAGAAGCTTATGGTTAATTTACAAGGTAATGAGTTCCACCTCGACTTTTTTTCTGTGCCCTTAAATGGTTTGGATATGGTGCTAGGCATTCAGTGGTTAGAGACATTGGGTTCAATAATTTGTGATTGGAAAAAATGAACCATGGACTTCATTTGGGAGCAACAGCCTAAGAAACTCCAGGGGATTGAAATTCCACCAATCCAAGACACTATATTTTAGGGCTTCACCAAGGACTATCGACAACGACAAACGGTGTTTGCTTTATATTTTCAGCTCGAATGACAGCAGAACAATGATGAACTCTCATCAGATATGCAGGCATTGCTGGAGGAATATTCAGATGTCTTTACTACGCCTACCATTACCACCAACATGCAAAATTGATCACAAAATACTTCTCCAAGACGGAACTAAAGCTATTAATGTGAGGCCATATAGGTATGCATATTTCCAAAAATATGAGATTGAAAATCAGGTTCAAGACATGCTCAATGCAGGGTTTATTCGACCAAGCACCAGACCCTTTTCTTCTCTAGTACTATTAGTGAAGAAAAAAGATGGCACATGGCGATTATGCACAAACTACCGAGCATTAAACGCTGCCACCGTAAAGGATCGTTTCCTAATTCCAACAGTAGATGATATGCTTGCTGAGTTACACGGAGCTGCTTTTTTTACTAAGTTGGATCTCAAGGCATGTAACATCCTCAATACCAGGTTAGTGACTAAATTGGAAAGTTTCATATTTTGGTGATTTAAATAGAATGAATGAATAGTATAAATATTTATATGTAAATGATTGTGTAGGATTAAATTGAAAGGAATAAGGAATGCAAGGGCAAAATAGTCATTTGCATGGAAAATTAATTAAAAAAGGGATAATGATATATATGAGTACAAATGGGTTGAAAAGGAGAGAACAACAAAGGCTTCCAGAGTTCTCTTCTTCTTCTTCTTTCTTCATTGTGCGTGTGAACCAAAACAAAGGTAAGATTTCTGATTATTGAGTTTCTTGTTAAATTTAATATTGAGTTTTGATTATTAGATGATAACTAAGCTTAAGGAAAGCTTAAGTTATCTTAACATCAAAGGATGATTGAGTTAGGAGAGATTTAAGATTTGAAGTTCTTAAATGAAATCTTGGAATAGAGTTCATAACTAGAATTGAAAGTTATATTTGACTTGTCATCAATCTAGTTAAGATATACGAAGTGTTAAAAGCGGAATTCAAACATGTTGATTTATTAATGTAATTATTGAATTACATATGAAGGATATGATTTGAAGGTTTAAGATGAAATAAATGAGTATAAATTGGTTTAAGGATGTGTACTAGAGTTAAGAATGAAAAAGGGGATTAAACATGACAGATTTAATCCAAAATGAATGAATTTTTGAGTTCAAAAAGAGGATTCTGGGCAGAGTGCATCGATGCACATTCATAATGCATCGATGCATCAAGGTTAAAACCCAGAAATTTGTTTAAAGGTGTATCGATGCATTGGTAGTGCATTGATGCACTCTTTTAAAATAAAAACATCGAATGCAATTCATGCATCGATGCATAAGTAGTGCATCGATGCATCCCATTAATAATGAAACATCGAATGCAATTGGTGCATCGATGCATAAGGAGTGCATCGATGCATCCCAGCAATAATACTACATTGAATACCTTTTATGCACCGATGCATCAGTAGTGCATCGATGCATACCTTCATTAAAAGATGAAATTTACTTTTCTCTTATTCTAAAGAGTGAACCATTAGAATATATTAGTTATAATACTGATATAGATCCATGTGCGATTATGTAAATACTAAAAGTAAGCTTATTCCGGAACGATCAAAGGATTAGAATCGAATCAAAGCAAAGCTAAGGTGAGTGCATACTATATGTATATTATAATGGAATAAGACTTGTGATAAGTCAAATCCCTATGTTGATTTTTTTATAATACAGTAGTTGTGAACATGCATTCATGATAAGTATTGTGATACATGCATAAGACATATATATGTTTATGTGATATGATATGTAACACCCCAACCCGTATCCGACCCGGATACGAATCCGAGGTGTCACATTGACCTTTTAAAACATGTACTTGTATAAAATAGTGAGTAATTTAAAACTTTTATAACATATAAATGACTAATTTACATAAAAGACATTTTCATTATTACAAAACCAATCAGAGCGTGTATATTTCACTTATTTATTTACATATAACTATTCAAAACATTTATAAAACTGTTCATAGCTTAAACAATATATTCTTTTGAAAACATGCCAACTAGAACTTTATATACAAAAATACATATTATTCACATCTTTTCTGATCTGACCTTTAGTAAGGAGAACTGAACTGTCTTGCTCCACATTGCTCTTTACTCTTCTCGAAACCTACGTGTAAATCACTTACACGCTAAGTCAAAGACTTAGTGAGGCATATAAACATATAAGGTAAACGGTAACTAATAATCATACCTAAACAATTACTACTATCATTTCATACAACTCATACTTTTACATGTAACAAATATATGCATACATATATGTCATTATCATTCATATCTCTTATCTCATGTTCCTATGATCTCTTATGTCCATATCATAAAACATATACCATAACCAATTGCACATATATATATCATGTCATGTAAACCATATATATATACTATCATAAAACACGTACACCCAAGCAACTATATTATCATCTTCATTTCTTTCTTATTTTATCACTATCATTGATTCCTTTTATCATATGGTCTTATAAGTTACCATTTGTACAATCAATATCACACATGAAATTCCACAAGGAAACAAACATATTATCATATCACTTTTATTAATATTATCTATTTAATAGCCCATGATACACATGTGAGAACTAAAGATATGTGAGTACACAGAGGTTGTGCACTAATGCTGTCACTACAGCTCATATAATTGCACCGAAGTGCCACATATAATTGCACCGGATTGCGGCGTAGAATTGCACCGTAGTGCCATATAAAAATATCCATAAGGACCACATATCATTCCTTAAGAATAATATACATATACTAGGGATCAAGTATGTGTCTCACCAGACTTCACACATGTTCCAAAGAATACATATATGTCTCGAAAGACCACATATCATTCCTTAAGAATCATATACATATGCCAATGATCAAGTATGTGTCTCACCAGACTTCACACATGTTCCAAAGAATACATATATGTCCCGAAGGACCACATAGACCCTCGACTCTTGGCATACCAACTATACCCCTAGCTCTCATGACACATAACATGGGCGTTATCTTTTATATCCTTTTACATATTCATGTAACCATATTATATATTCATATAAGCTCATGGTTTCATTCACATATACATGTAATCACGTAGTTCATGTCAATTCTCATATGATCATATTCATATAAACATATGATTCACCTTCACGTATCATATATACTTTCTCTTTCATATAGCTCATAACATTTCTCATGTGTTCATATGATATGTAAATCATTGTCATCTCATCATGTTATCACATAAACATATAATCTTACAATACATACAAAAACACCTCAATACATATATTCACATATATCTATCATTTCATTATCCTTATTATTATTCTTATCATCACCATTAATCCCATTTTACTTACCATATTCATATCAATAACACATATACTCATGCACACATATAAATCATAACAAATACATACTTCTATGAATTCATGTTTTTCACTATTGGAAATAGACTTATCGCAAGTCTTATTTTTCATTGAACCTCATATACTAGAGAATATGCACTCACCTTAGACTTGTTTGCTTTGAATCAATCTTAATCCTTAGATTGTTCCGGAACAAGCTTCATTCTATATCTACATCATAATAATACATTGATACATATCAGTATAGTAATTGATATCTTCTAAATTGTCACTTCTTAGGCTAAAAGAAAAGCCTATTTCATCTTTTAATGAAGGTATGCATCGATGCACTGCACAGTGTATCGATGCATTCCCTACCGATGAATCGATGCACTACTTGTGCATCGGTGCACAAAATACATTCAATGATTGTTTATTACTGGGATGCATCGATGCATGCCTTATGCATCAATGCACCAATTGCATTCGATGTTTTTAGATTAAAAGAGTGCATCGATGCACTACCTGTGCATCGATACACCTTTAAACAATTTCTGGGTTTTAACCTTGATGCATCAGTGCACTATGAATATACATCGATGCACTCTGCCCAGAATCCTCTTTTTGAACCCAAAAATTCATTCTTTTTGGATTAAATCCTTCATATTTCAACCCCTTTCATATTCCTAACTTACATATACATACTTAAACTCATTAATATTAATTTATCTCATATTTAACCTCAAAATTCCATCTTTCATATAGAAATCAATAATCATACCCAATTTTCCATGTTATACAAACTTAATTCTAACACTTCTAACTTCTTATTCTTATAGATGACAAGTCAAATTCATCATCCAAATTCATTTAAACCTTCTTATTCAAAATTTCACTTAAAAACCCATTTTCTTTAATCTCTTCTAATCTCTTCATCTTTGAGTTTTCACTTATCTTTAGACTCTTTAAGCTTTCTTACTTTCCAAAGAATCAAAACCAACTTAGAATTCAAATAATAATCAACTAATAAAAATTCTCACCTTTGCTCTTAGCTTCCACGCGTGAAGAAGAAAGGAGAAGAAGAAAACTCTGGAAACTCATTTCCCTCATTTTCCACGTTTTATATCCTCTAAAAGAGAAATAAAAAATATTCTCTTAGAAAAGACCATAATACCCTTATTACTTTCAAACTTTACTATTAAATCCAACCTCAAAATTCTCCAATTAAAATTCTAAACTTTTAACTTATTTCGAAATTGAACACAATGCTTTCAAAATTCACCTTTAGGTCACTAGCCTGATATTTCATCATAACTGATTAAACATACACTTTGCATAACTAAACAATTTCTCATATTACCTAACATACCTTTCTTACTTCTGGTTAAACTTATAACCTATATCTCAACATAATCTTTATCACATCTAATTCTTTAAACTTCATCCTTTCATTTTCTTCATAAATCAAAATCTTCTTATACACCAATCATATCTTTCTTTCATGTTCACATACTCTTTTCCTATCACTTAAACTTATCTCTGATTACCAATCTTTATTATATCTTTATAACTTTACTAATCAACTTCACTTATACAGAACCTCATTCTTATTGTATCTTGCTTGTATTTTCTTCCTTCAAAACTTTCTTTAAAACACATAAATATTTATCTCCTTGCCTATATCATATCTATATGATCAAAATACACAACCACATCCAGATTCATATCTCATTTGATTAACTTACTTTATGTTTCCTTCAAATCTGATAACTCTAACATCCATGCCATTACAGCTAATTAATAACAACTTTTCAATCTAGGGCGTAAACCCTGATCAAATTAATCATAAACATCATTTCAGTTAAAATCAACCCAGTGTAATTCACTTATTGAACCCATACTCTCATTCATATGCAGTATTATGCCTTGTCTCCTTTATTACCTTTCATTTCAATGACTAAAATACATAACCATATTTCAATCCACACCATACTTAATGAGCTTACCCTGAAATCATCTTCTAATCCTTTAACTTTAATACACTACTATCTTATAACTCTGTTAGTCAACATCGGTTCTTCAAATCTAAAACATAAACTTTCATCGAACCATT
Source organism: Hibiscus syriacus (assembly GCF_006381635.1). Lineage (NCBI taxonomy): Eukaryota > Viridiplantae > Streptophyta > Magnoliopsida > Malvales > Malvaceae > Hibiscus > Hibiscus syriacus. Next base: position 6,181,706 of record NW_024062795.1, read on the forward strand.
CCTATATATTCTTTGCAGTCAGAATTATTTCAATAATAGTTTACTCAACTAATCAAATAAACATTCAATCTCATACACCATGTCACTTCCATTGTTCAAGCTTAACATTATAACTTCCTTTATTTATAAACTGATCATTGATGTACTCATACTTAAACTCTTATTATCAATCCTTAGTTTTACTTAAACATATGAATCCTCACTTCCTTCACTATTTCATAATTCTATGATCAGAATATATATATATATATACAATTGTATCCATATCCACTTCATATTTGGTTATCATAACCCACCATATCTTGAAATCTTATAATTCCAATACATTCCGTCCCATAATCTTGTTAGCCCACGCTAACTCTTTCCATCTTAAATACAAAAACAATATCTACCTCACTTGATACATTTAAAATACTTCTTATCCTTCACATTATTTAATTTCTAGCAAAACACTTAATCCATTCTTTGGTCTTTATCCATTTATCCTTTTATAATCTGCATTGTCTTATACATAACTAAACCATATCATGTTCTTCATACTCCCATGCTCTTTTATATCACATATATTTATCCTTAACTATCACTCCTTATCACATTTTCATTACTTTGATAGTCAACTTTACTTGCACAAAACCTTATTCTTTACCATTCTTATACTTATGTTTTCTCCACTTGTTTCAAAAATCACCAGATTTCAATGCTCATCTAATCCATTTAAAATACTTTTTCTGTTTCGATTTACATAACTTCTAAAAGAGCTTTTAACCCAATTCATAAGGGTTGTCTTTAACCCTGACTTATCCTCAATTAACTCTTTGTTTAATCTTTCAAGATCAAACCTACTGTTGGAGTCTGTCGAACTCTCATCTGATTTGATTCTCTGACGGAGAATACAACTAATTCATGTCTGGTTTAAAGTTGAACCAGAATCTCTACCTTTCTTTGATGGTGCTAACTTCTATGAAGCACTAATTCTCTTAATCATCTGAGATTTTTGTTCTCCAATCCTTTTATTCTTACATCTCTCTAGAATTTTAACACGATTAACCATTTCTTGAAATGAGAACAATTTCAAAACCAGTAAAACTCTTTTAATTTAAGGCACAAGCCTTAAACAATCAATCACATGCATCCTTTTTATCCTTCTTAATCAGAATAAATTCAACAATAAATCTGCTTAACTTATCAAACTTACTTTCATACACATGCATGTGTAATTCTCTTGCTTCAAGCTCATATATTCGAGCTTCATTTGTCTTATGAACTGGTCATCGATTTACTTAGTCTTTAATTCTTCTACAAACGATAACCGCGTCACTTTTTTTTTAACATTCTTATGGTGACATTTGTCCACCATATTTCTAACTTGCCCACATAGTAACAAAACTAATCAATTTAACTTCTCCAATTTAGAGAAAATGAAAACTTTTTAACATTATCTTTCTATTATTTAATCAAATTTCCATAACAATGGAACATTTCTCAAATTCACCCTTGAACTCGGGTGCTCTTAACTTTTTCAACTAATTCAATACATTCATTCTATGAGTTAAAGAAGTATAAATTGAAAATTCATCAGAATATTCTTCAACATGGTGAAGACATTCCCTAAGTTTATACATGCACTTCCTGAGGTTTTTCGCTCTTCTCCCTGCCTGGCCAGGGCAGGTGAAAGCTATTAGCTTCAGTCTATTGCCTAGTGCTTCACTTTGGAAGCTCTCATGATCATACATCTAATATAACATAACATTTTAATTCTATTAGCAAGACAATACACTCCTTACACTATCAGATCAGAAATTATTCACTCTATATTGGCATGTATACTTTTTAAAACACTTTTTACTTCGATTTATGCCTAGAATCGGCTAAACCTTAGCTCTGATACCATTAAATGTAACACCCCAACCCGTATCCGACCCGGATACGAATCTGAGGTGTCACATTGACCTTTTAAAACATGTACTTGTATAAAATAGTGAGTAATTTAAAACTTTTATAACATATAAATGACTAATTTACATAAAAGACATTTTTATTATTACAAAACCAATCAGAGCGTGTATATTTCACTTATTTATTTACATATAACTATTCAAAACATTTATAAAAATGTTCATAGCTTAAACAATATATTCTTTTGAAAATATGCCAACTAGAACTTTATATACAAAAAATACATATTATTCACATCTTTTCTGATCTGACCTTTAGTAAGGAGAACTGACCTGTCTTGCTCCACATTGCTCTTTACTCTTCTCGAAACCTACGTGTAAATCACTTACACGCTAAGTCAAAGACTTAGTGAGGCATATAAACATATAAGGTAAACGGTAACTAATAATCATACCTAAACAATTACTACTATCATTTCATACAACTCATACTTTTACATGTAACAAATATATGCATACATATATGTCATTATCATTCATATCTCTTATCTCATGTTCCCATGATCTCTTATGTCCATATCATATAACATATACCATAACCAATTGCACATATACATATCATGTCATGAAACCATATATATATACTATCATAAAACACGTACACCCAAGCAACTATATTATCATCTTCATTTCTTTCTTATTTTATCACTATCATTGATTCCTTTTATCATATGGTCTTATAAGTTACCATTTGTACAATCAATATCACACATGAAATTCCACAAGGAAACAAACATATTATCATATCACTTTTATTAATATTATCTATTTAATAGCCCATGATACACATGTGATAACTAAAGATATGCAAGTACATAGAGGTTGTGCACTAATGCTGTCACCACAGCTCATATAATTGCACCGAAGTGCCACATATAATTAAACCGGAGTGCCGCGTAGAATTGCACCGTAGTGCCATATAAAAATGTCCATAAGGACCACATATCATTCCTTAAGAATCATATACATATACTAGGGATCAAGTATGTGTCTCACCAGACTTCAAACATGTTCCAAAGAATACATATATGTCCCGAAAGACCACATATCATTCCTTAAGAATCATATACATATGCCAAGGATCAAGTATGTGTCTCACCAGACTTCACACATGTTTCAAAGAATACATATATGTCCCGAAGGACCACATAGACCCTCGACTCTTGGCATGCCAACTATACCCCTAGCTCTCATTACACATAACATGGGCGTTATCTTTTATATCCTTTTACATATTCATGTAAACATATCATATATTCATATAAGCTCATGGTTTCATTCACATATACATGTAATCACGTAGTTCATGTCAATTCTCATATGAGTTCATATTCATATAAACATATGATTCACCTTCACATATCACATATACTTTCTCTTTCATATAGCTCATAACATTTCTCATGTGTTCATATGATATGTAAATCATTGTCATCTCATCATGTTATCCCATAATTATATAATCTTACAATACATACAAAAACACCTCAATACATATATTCACATATACCTATCATTTCATTATCCTTATTATTATTCTTATCATCACCATTAATCCCTTTTACTTACCATATTCATATCAATAACACATATACTCATGCACACATATAAATCATAACAAATACATACTTCTATGAATTCATGTTTTTCACTATTGGAAATAGACTTATCGCAAGTCTTATTTTCCATTGAACCTCATATACTAGAGAATGTGCACTCACCTCAGCCTTGTTTGCTTTAAATCAATCTTAATCCTTAGATTGTTCCGGAACAAGCTTCATTCTATATCTACATCATAATAATACATTGATACATATCAGTATATTAATTGATATCTTCTAAATTGTCACTTCTTAGGCTAAAAGAAAAGCCCATTTCATCTTTTAATGAAGGTATGAATCGATGCACTACACAGTGTATCGATGCATTCCCTATCGATGAATCGATGCACTACTTGTGCATCAGTGCACAAAATACATTCGATGTTTGTTTATTATTGGGATGCATCGATGCATGCCTTATGCATCGATGCACCAATTGCATTCGATGTTTTTAGATTAAAAGAGTGCATCGATGCACTACCTGTGCATCGATACACCTTCAAACAATTTCTGGGTTTTAACCTTGATGCATCGGTGCACTATGAATATGCATCGATGTACTCTGCCCAGAATCATCTTTTTGAACCCGAAAATTCATTCTTTTTGGATTAAATCCTTCATATTTCAACCCCTTTCATATTCCTAACTTACATATACATACTTAAACTCATTAATATTCATTTATCTCATCTTTAACCTCAAAATTCCATCTTTCATATGGAAATCAATAATCATACCCAATTTTCCATGTTATCCAAACTTAATTCTAACACTTCTAACTTCTTATTCTTATAGATGACAAGTCAAATTCATCCTCCAAATTCATTTAAACCTTCTTATTCAAAATTTCAATTAAAAACCCATTTTCTTTAATCTCTTCTAATCTCTTCATCTGTGAGTTTTCACTTATCTTTAGACTTCTTTAAGCTTTCTTATTTCCACTTAGAATTCAAATAATAATCAACTAATAAAAATTATCACATTTGCTCTTAGCTTTCACGCGTGAAGAAGAAAGGAGAAGAAGAAAACTCTGGAAACTCATTTCCCTCATTTCCCACGTTTTTATATCCCCTAAAAGAGAAATAAAAAAAATATTCTCTTAGAAAAGACCATAATACCCTTATTACTTTCAAACTTTACTATTAAATCCAACCTCAAAATTCTCCAATTAAAATTTTGAACTTTTAACTTATTTCGAAATTGAACACAATGCTTTCAAAATTCACCTTTAGGTCACTAGCCTGATATTGAGGATGTTACATGATATGTGATATGACTTGTGATATGAGAACATGATATGAAGAGATATGAGATACATGATCACAAGAGAAATGATATGAGTACATGAACATATGAAATATAAGAATAATGCCCATAGTATACGAAATGAGAACTATAGGTGTAATTGGCATGCCAAGAGTCGAGGGTATAATAGTCCTTCGGGATGTAGTCCTTCGAGATGTAGAGGTCCTACGATGTTGAGTTAATCGATTGACTGAATCGGCCAAGAGGGGGTGAATTGGCAATAAAAATTTTGGTGGAAGCTTTTGCAGAAAATTGAAAGAAATTGCACAGCGATTTAGAGTGGTTCGACTTTATCAACCAAAGTCTACGTCCACTACCTTAGCTATCCACACTAAGGATTTTCAAATAAATTCACTAATTTGTTCTTTCTTTTGAGGCCAAAGAGATAACCTTACAACTCCCTCAAGAATATACCCCAATTCTTGAGAACACTCTTTTCTCAAAGAGAAATACAAATTTGCAAACTTACAAGAAAAACCTCACAAGGCAAATATGTTTGCACAATTCTAGAACAAAGAAAGAACACTCAAGAATAAATACAATTGAGCACAATAAGTGTTCTTGAAAGCAAAATGAATATTGAATGAAAAATAGGCTTGAAATGCTCAAACTTGAGGTTTGATGATTTCTCTTTGATTCTCTCTTGATGTTAATTGCTTGATGTTTCTTGTTGTTGATCAATGGCTTCTAAGCTTGCTTAAATACTCCTTGAATCAATTCTGAACGTTGGTGATAATTAGTGGAGTCAATAGAGCCGTTATTGTGTGAAAACAATTAATTTTCTAGGTGGGAGCGTCTCATGCATCGATGCATGACCATTATGCATCGGTGCATCAGTGTAAAATTTCAAATATTTTAACCGTTGGACTCCTAGTGCATCGGTGCACTAAGAGTGCATCGATGCATGAAGTGCATTCGATGTTTAAAAAATAGCCTAGTGCATCGATGCATGGATTGTGCATCGATGCATCAAATGCATTCGATGTTTTAATTAAATCAGAGTGCATCGATGCATGGAGAGTGCATCGGTGCATGGAATGCATTCGATGTTTCAACTTATTCATTGATGCATTGATGCATGGTATTGATGCATCGGTGCATGCCTTTGAAAAATTGATTTAAGGCTTGATTTTGGTTCAAAATACTTTGTGAAAATTGTTTCAAAAATAGTTTAAGTACAAATCACAATTTTACACATTTAGTAAGGATTAAAATTGATCTTCAAAGACTTGGAGTAATAATTTGATATTCGATAAATTGAATTGAATATAAATTGTATAATCATTTGTAAAAATCTTAAAATTCATTTAACTTAATTTGTTATATCGGAATATCAAAAATGTTTTTAACAATCTCCCCCTTTTTGATATAACAAAACACTTGGGAAATTTTAAGATTTAGAAAATTATTTTTGAAATCAGCTTTTGAAAAATTACTCCCCCTTACTATGACACACATCTTCTCCCCCTTTTTGTTAAATCAAAAAGACTCTATAAAACGTTTTAAACAAGAATGTTTTGAAAAACTTAAGCCAATTGATTTATTAATTATAAGCTGCTAATATCACAATTAAAAGAGAGGTTAGCCATTAGTTTCATAAATCAATCTTCATATAACATGCAATGGATAATTGGTCATATATGTCTAATGATGCAAAAATAAGAAAATTTAACCAAACCAAATATATATATTAAGTTCAAGCATCCATAAATATAAAATAAGTCCAGTCAAAGTATCAAAAACAAAGAAACCAGAAATATCAAAATCAATCCAAGTTTTAATTTTAAGAAAGCATGACAAGAAATACAAATCTACTCCATCGGAGGATCGGGAGGAGAAGGATAATGAGCTCGAACTTCAAGAGTCAGATCATCCATACGATCACGCATCTCCCTCTGAAACTCAGTAATCTGAGACTCCATGGAAGCAAATCGTAGATCAAATGCCTCTAAAAAAGATCAGAAATAAGGTGGTGTTTGATCTTCTTGCCGAGCGGGTTCCGGTGCATTAGCTGGATCGTCAATATCTTGAAATATCCCTTGAAGCTCTGGATCAACATTCGCAGTCAGAGGAGGAGGAGGAGCACGAGAAGAACTAGCTCCCGGAGTTTGTTTATTTGGTCGGAAGAACCAAAATCCGGTGCGTTCATCTTGAACCCAATCCGGTGCGTTCATCTTGAACCCAATCCGCTTTCTTTAAAGAAGTGAGATTAATTTGATTTTGGAGAGGAATGGCAGTGTCGAGAGAAACGTCTAGACCAAATTTGATAAACATGTTACTAAGTAGACATCCGTAGGCTAATGTTTCAACATGTTTAGAAGGAACAATGTTTACGATGTCTACTAGTTGACTAAAAATGACCTGTGGAAGATTTATTTTGATTTTATTTTTAATACAATATATCCACCACAAATCCCTAGCACGTAGAGTGGAGTACCTACCAGCAGAAGGACGAAACCACCAAGAAATAATAAAATGAAGGAAATGGTCGTGATGGGTTCGAAGGGTACTGACACTAGCATTAGGAGTATAGGGATAAGCCACAGATTCTTTTTCGTCAAACACACCATCATCATCTAACCCGAAATGAGAAGCAATAGTTACGGAATCAACAACAATGTACTGTCCTAGAAGATAGGATTTAATTCTGATGGTTCCACATTGGGTTTGATTTTGAATACAGAGCACATTGGAATAGAAAATGCGGACTAATTGGTGGAAAACGATAGGTTAAAGCAAAAAAAGTTTATCAAACTTCCATTGTTTAAGAATTGGGTGGTATTCGAAATTGATGTCAACCATAGCTTGAAGCGAAGGAATACGCTCTTCACGAATTCTATAAGTTTGGAAAGAATTTCTGTACCTAGAGTACAGTTCGTCTCTACGACGCTCAGGCATGTTAAAACAAGAACCTAATAGACTAGTGGGTGGTGGAGGAATGGGATTTGGCGGTTGGTTTGAACGAGAACGACTAGACGAATTTCTAGGACGTTTTGGCTTAGACATGATTAAAGGAAACGGAATAAGGAATATTACCTGCAATTTGAAAACATATGTATGCACAATCAATCCCAAAACTCAATTGAGTCCTCAATATTTCAAGGTTCTCTAAATCAATCCTAATGGGCATGTTTTGAAAACTATTAAAAAATTGATAATCATAATAATATAGTTTTCATGAAAATAAAAACAATTAAATAAAAAATCTTACTATTTTTTTTTAAAATTTTCGAAATCCAATAATTTTTTTTTTGAAAAATTGTTTGTTTTCGAAGAAATTGGCAGTAAAATCTTGTTTAGAACCAACAAACAATCAATGCCCGATATAATGTACATCCTATAACTAATTAAAACTAGTTCTAAAATCATAAATTTGTAAAATATAGGTTTTTAGAAAAATACCTTGAAAATTCGGATTGAGAGAGATAAGGAGTTGTTTTGCACGATTTAATGATTGAAGCAGGTTTGGGAGCTTAAAAGCTTGAAAATTCCGTCGAAAAATCGTTGATTTTGAGCAAGAATGAAGATTTTAGAGAGAGAGAGAGATGAACGACTTTGAGAGAGGGGTTTTTAGGTTTTGAGAAAATGAGGCATTTTAACCCAAAACCCGACCGATGCATCGATGCATGATCTTGTGCATCGATGCACATTCAAGGCATGCATCGGTGCATCATGCGGATGCATCGATGCACATTCAAAGGGATGCATCGATGCATTGTTAAGTGCATCGGTGTATTAAGCACAAAAATGTCAAAAATCCATTTTAAACACTTAAAATGCTAAATTATTTAGCTCTAGTGGTTTTGGCAACTCATATATTGAAAATTAACCATGTTCAATCAATCAAGTTAATCTCTTAAAAAATATTTGAACATAAAATTAATTTTCACCAAATAACATAAACTCCCCCTAACTAATGGCAATGAATGCAATCAAAAATTACTATTATAAGCATTTTTCATTTATTCTTAAAAGTGATAAAAATTATTTTAAACACTAAGTGAAGATAGGTTGGCTAAACCTAATTCTCTTCTAAGTGTCCAAAATCTTTCTTTGTCTAAAGGTTTTGTAAAGATATCCGCTAATTGGTGCAAAGTATCAACAAATTCTAGAACTACATCTTCCTTAGTGACATGGTCTCTAATGAAGTGATGTCTTATTTCAATGTGCTTAGTTCTAGAGTGTTGGATGGGATTTTTAGTGAGACAAATAGCACTAGTATTGTCACACTTGATAGGAATAGTACCAACTTCAATTCCATAATCAAAAAGTTGTTGTTTCATCCATAAAACTTGTGCACAACAACTACCAGCTGAAATGTATTCGGCTTCAGTAGTAGATAATGCAACGCAATCTTGTTTCTTTGAAAACCAAGAAATCTGCATATTTCCAAGGAATTGGTAAGTACTGGAGGTGCTTTTCCTATCTAATTTGTATCCTCCATAATCCGTATCAGAAAAAGCATGCAAGCTAAAGCTAGAGTCTCTAGGATACCAAAGTCCTAAACTAGAAGTGTCTTTAAGGTATCTAAAGATTCTCTTAACAGCTAGTAAATGTGATTCCTTAGGGCATGATTGAAATCTAGCACATAAGAAAACACTAAACATAATGTTCGGTCTACTTGCAGTTAGATAAAGTAGAGATCCAATCATAGACCTATATAATTTAACATCTACACATTTACCTCCTTCATCTAAGTCAAGCTTTGTTGAAGAGATCATTGGAGTGTCATGAGGTTTCCCATTTTCCAGTCCAAACTTCTTGAGCATATCTTTGACGTACTTAGCTTGATTGATAAAAATGCCATCTTTTCTTTGCTTGATTTGGAGTCCCAAGAAAAATGAGAGCTCCCCCATCATGCTCATCTCAAACTCACTTTGCATTAGCTTAGAAAATTCTTGGCAAAGAACATCATTAGTAGAACCAAATATTATATCATCAACATAAATTTGAACTATTAATAAATCTTTACCTTTATGCTTCAAAAACAATGTAGTGTCAACCTTCCCTTTTGAAAAACCTTTTTCAATTAAAAAATTTGACAATCTTTCATACCAAGCTCTAGGAGCTTGCTTTAAACCATAAAGAGCTTTTGTCAATTTTAAAACATGATCCGGAAAATTTGAATCTTCAAAACCTGGAGGTTGTTCCACATACACTTCTTCTTTTATAAAACCATTTAAAAATGCACTTTTAACATCCATTTGATATAATTTAAATTCATTGAAACATGCAAATGCTAATAACATTCTAATTGCTTCCATCCTTGCTACGGCAGTGTATGTTTCATTATAGTCTATGCCCTCTTCTTGAGTATACCCTTGAGCAACAAGTCTAGCCTTGTTTCTCACTATATTACCACTCTCATCAAGCTTATTCCTAAATACCCATCTAGTACCTACAGTAGATTTATTACTAGGCCTTTCAACTAATGTCCATACTTTACTTCTCTCAAATTGATTTAACTCTTCTTGCATAGCCATAATCCAATGTTCATCATTTAATGCTTCTTTAATATTCTTAGGCTCTATGCATGAGATAAATGCAACATAATTACAAATATTTCTAAGAGAATATCGAGTTGTTACCCCTTTTGATGGATCACCTATAATTTCACCATCCTTGACATAGTTGTACTCTCTTGGATAAGATACTTCCCTTTCTTCAATGGTTGGATTCTTAAGAGGATCATGAGTTTCCTCATTTTTCGTTTCTTCCTTTGATGATGGTTCTCCAACGTCATGTCTAACGTCATTTATATTTATAACACCTACATCATCATTCACACAAGAATCCTTCCTCGGAAGGGGATTATCATCGTAAACAACATGTATAGACTCTTCTACAACTAAAGTTCTTTTATTAAATACACGATAGGCTTTAGAATTTAAGGAATAACCCAGAAAAATTCCTTCATCACTTTTAGCATCAAATTTGCCAAGGTTTTCTTTACCGTTGTTTAAAATAAAACATTTACATCCAAAAGGATGAAAATAACTAATGTTAGGCTTTTTATTTTTGAAAATTTCATATGGAGTTTTCTTTTAAAATTGGCCTAATCATTACTCGATTTACAACATAACAAGCGGTATTTGTGGCTTCCGCCCAAAAATATTTTGGCAAATTATTTTCACAAAGCATGGTTCTAGCCATTTCTTCTAAAGTTCGATTTTTCCTCTCAACAACTCCATTTTGTTGAGGGGTTCTAGGTGCTGAAAAATTATGGCTAATACCGTTAGAGTTACAAAATTCAGTAAATCCAAGATTTTCAAATTCAGTTCCATGATCACTCCTAACACTAGTTATAGAGTAACCTTTTTCATTTTGGATTACTTTTGAAAACGTGATGAATTGTTCTAATGCTTCATCTTTAGTATTTAAAAATAGAACCCAAGTATATCTAGAATAGTCATCTACCAAGACAAATGCATATTGTTTTCCACCCAAGCTAGTAGTTCTAGTTGGCCCAAAAAGATCTAAATGGATCAATTGTAAAACTCTACTAGTTGATACATCATTAATGGATTTAAAAGAAACTCGCTTTTGTTTTCCTTTAACACAAGTATTACAGATTTTATCATTATCAAATTTAAGCTTAGGCAACCCTCTTACTAGGTCTCCTTGAATTAACCGTTTCAAAACACTTATACTAGCATGTCCTAGTCTCCTATGCCATAACCAACTATCATGTTCATCCTTAGCAACTAGGCATAAATTAGTCATATCAAAAGAATCTAAATGCACCATGTATATGTTTCCTATTCTATGACCAACAAGCATAATCCAATTAGATGCAATGTCAAAGACTTTACAACCATTAATTTCAAATAAGACATTGAATCCTTTATCGCATAATTGACTAATACTCAATAGATTATGCTTTAATCCATTCACATATAAAACATTTTTAATTTGTATGGAAGAGGTATTACCTATTGTACCAATACCTTCAATGTGACCTTTTGAATTGTCTCCAAAAGTCACTTCTCCTCCATTTTTGACGTTAAGCTCAATGAACCGGCTTTTGTCTCCGGTCATGTGTCTTGAGCATCCACTATCAAGGTACCATGAATTTGAATTTATTTCCCGTGCCTTGTAGCAATGCTCCTTTCCCTACAAACATAGATTAATTTTTGATTTTTGGTACCCATATTCTTTTGGGTCCATATTCATTAGTTTCCAAAATCCTAGTCCCCTTAGGTATCCATTTGTGTAGGATATTTTTATCTTTAGTAGTAATGAGTTCTTTAGGAACCCACATACTTCTAATAATTTTTCCATTAGAGGTTCATTGGGGACCTCTATGATTGTAGTTTCTAAAACTTTTTCTAACAAAGTTGGATTTTAAATTTCCACCTTTTTCAAAATGTTTTGTTCCAACTTTATCAAAAGAAGTTTTAAGATCATCAATTTTCTTTTGATGATCATCATTGATCTTTGAAAGTAAATTTTGCAAATCTAAATTTTTCTTTTCAAACTCTTCTAGTTTGATTTGCAAATCTTTGATTTTACTTTCAAGATCGTTGTTTGTTTTGGATATGAGTTTGTTTTCATTTTTCAATTTTGAAACATCATTTTTATATTTTAAAAATAATTTCTCATAATCCGAAGCCAACCCATTATATTCCTCTAATAACTCATCATAGGATAAATCATCAAAATCGGATGAGTTAGAGGTTACCTTAGAATCTTCCCCAAATGCCATCAAGCACAAGTTAGCTACTTCTTGTTCCTCTTCATCGGAACTTTCCTCATCGCTACATGTAGCCACATGAGCCTTGTGCTTATTCTTTGATTGACCCTTTTTCTTCAATTGTGGGCAATCATATTTGACATGCCCTGGCTTTTTGCATTCGTAGCAAATGATTGGGTCCTTCTCTTTCGGTTCATTTTCGAGGCCTTCATTTCGTTTGAATTTTCTTCTTCGATAAGGTCTCATCATTTTTCTGAACCGTTTGGCAAACAATGCCATTTCCTCGTCATCATCATCATTATTCGAATCACTCTCATCTTTTATGGATTTGAGAGCAACTCCAATGTTTTTCTTCTTCTCCTTCTCCTTTGGTGTCTCGTCAATCTTGTCGAGGTCCACCTCATCTTCGAGCATCATTTCATGAGTGAGGAGTGACCCAATTAGCTCTTCAAGAGTTAAGGACGTTAAGTCCTTAGACTCGATTATTGTCGTCTTCTTTGATTGCCACGATTTTGGGAGGGAGTAGACTAACTTCCTCACAAGCTTTTCATTTGAAATGATCCCTCCATATGATTTGAGACCATTGACAATCGTTGAAAATCTATCCGTCATAGCTTTGATATCTTCATTTGGTTTCATCCTGAAATTTTCATAGCTATGCGTTAGAATACTAATTTTAGATTTCTTTACCTCATCGGTACCTTCATGAGTGACTTGAAGTTTGTCCCATATTTCTTTAGTAGTTGTACACGATGAAACTCTTCCGTATTCGTCTGGTCCAAGAGCACAAAAAATGATATGGATGGCTTTGGAGTTGAGCTGGAACATTCTTGTCTCTCCTTCACTCCACAACCTTGGATGAGTGAGGGGTTTGATGTATCTTTCTTCTACAGCATTCCATGCTCCCATGTCACTTGCTTGAATGAAGTACATCATTCTATTCTTCCAATAGGCATAGTTAGCTCCATTGAAGAAAGAAGGCTTATTGACGGGCATCGAGTCAAGACCGAAGTCGAAGTTTGAAGCGGAGGCCATTGATGAATTTGATTATCGATATAACTCTTCCCGAATCGACTCAAGAGGCGATTAAACCTTCAAATGAGTTAGGCTATGATACCAATTGTTGAGTTAATCGATTGACTGAATCGGCCAAGAGGGGGGTGAATTGGCAATAAAAATTTTAGTGGAAGCTTTTGCAGAAAATTGAAAGAAATTGCACAACGATTTAGAGTGGTTCGACTTTATCAACCAAAGTCTACGTCCACTACCTTAACTATCCACACTAAGGATTTTCCAACAAATTCACTAATTTGTTCTTTCTTTTGAGGCCAAAGAGATAACCTTACAACTCCCTCAAGAAGATACCCCAATTCTTGAGAACACTCTTTTCTCAAAGAGAAATACAAATTTACAAACTTACAAGAAAAACCTCACAAGGCAAATATGTTTGCACAATTCTAGAACAAAGAAAGAACACTCAAGAATAAATACAATTGAGCACAATAAGTGTTCTTGAAAGCAAAATGAATATTGAATGAAAAATAGGCTTGAAATGCTCAAACTTGAGGTTTGATGCTTTCTCTTTGATTCTCTCTTGATTCTAATTGCTTGATGTTTCTTGTTGTTGATAAATGGCTTCTAAGCTTGCTTAAATACTCCTTGAATCAATTCTGAACGTTGGTGATAATTAGTGGAGTCAATAGAGCCGTTATTGTGTGAAAACAATTAATTTTCTAGGTGGGAGCGTCTCATGCATCGATGCATGACCATTATACATCGGTGCATCAGTGTAAAATTTCAAATATTTTAACCGTTGGACTCCTAGTGCATCGGTGCACTAAGAGTGCATCGATGCATGAAGTGCATTCGATGTTTGAAAAATAGCCTGGTGCATCAATGCATGGATTGTGCATCGATGCATCAAATGCATTCGATGTTTTAATTAAATCAGAGTGCATCGATGCATGGAGAGTGCATCGGTGCATGGAATGCATTCGATGTTTCAACTTATTCATTGATGCATCGATGCATGGTATTGATGCATGGTATTGATACATCGGTGCATGCCTTTGAAAAATTGATTTAAGGCTTGATTTTGGTTCAAAATACTTTGTGAAAATTGTTTCAAAAATAGTTTAAGTACAAATCACAATTTTACACATTTAGTAAGGATTAAAATTGATCTTCAAAGACTTGGAGTAATAATTTGATATTCGATAAATTGAATTAAATATAAATTGTAGAATCATTTGTAAAAATCTTAAAATTCATTTAACTTAATTTGTTATATAGAAATATCAAAAATGTTTTTAACAATCTCCCCCTTTTTGATATAACAAAACACTTGGGAAATTTTAAGATTTAGAAATTTATTTTTGAAATCAGCTTTTGAAAAATTACTCCCCCTTACTATGACACACATCTTCTTCCCCTTTTTGTTAAATCAAAAAGACTTTATAAAACGTTTTAAACAAGAATGTTTTGAAAAACTTAAGCCAATTGATTTATTAATTATAAGCTGCTAATATCACAATCAAAAGAGAGGTTAGCCATTAGTTTCATAAATCAATCTTCATATAACATGCAATGGATAATTGGTCATATATGTCTAATGATGCAAAAATAAGAAAATTTAACCAAACCAAATATATATATTAAGTTCAAGCATCCATAAATATAAAATAAGTCCAGTCAAAGTATCAAAAACAAAGAAATCAGAAATATCAAAATCAATCCAAGTTTTAATTTTAAGAAAGCATGACAAGAAATACAAATCTACTCCATCGGAGGATCGAGATGAGAAGGATAATGAGCTCGAACTTCAAGAGTCAGATCATCCATACGATCACGCATCTCCCTCTGAAACTCAGTAATCTGAGACTCCATGGAATCAAATCGTAGATCAAATGCCTCTAAAAAAGATCAGAAATAAGGTGGTGTTTGATCTTCTTGCCGAGCGGGTTCCGGTGCATTAGCTGGATCGTCAATATCTTGAAATATCCCTTGAAGCTCGGGATCAACATTCGCAGCCGGAGGAGGAGGAGGAGCACGAGAAGAACTAGCTCCCGGAGTTTGTTTATTTGGTCGGAAGAACCAAAAAATCGGTGCGTTCATCTTGAACCTAATCCGCTTTCTTTAAAGAAGTGAGATTGATTTGATTTTGGAGAGGAATGGCAGTGTCGAGAGAAACGTCTAGACCAAATTTGATAAACATGTTACTAAGTAGACATCCGTAGGCTAATGTTTCAACATGTTTAGAAGGAACAATGTTTACGATGTCTACTAGTTGACTAAAATTGACCTGTGGAAGATTTATTTTGATTTTATTTTTAATACAATATATATCCACCATAAATCCCTAGCACGTAGAGTGGAGTACCTACCAGCAGAAGGACGAAACCACCAAGAAATAATAAAATGAAGGAAACGGTCGTGATGGGTTCGAAGGGTACTGACACTAGCATTAGGAGTATAGGGATAAGCCACAGATTCTTTTTCGTCAAACACACCATCATCATCTAACCCAAAATGAGAAGCAATAGTTGCAGAATCAACAACAATGTACTGTCCTAGAAGATAGGATCTAATTCTGATGGTTCCACATTGGGTTTGATTTTGAATACAGACCGCATTGGAATAGAAAATGCGGACTAATTGGTGGAAAACGATAGGTTAAAGCAAAAAAGTTTATCAAACTTCCATTGTTTAAGAATTGGGTGGTATTCGAAATTGATGTCAACCATAGCTTGAAGCGAAGGAATACGCTCTTCACGAATTTTATAAGTTTGGAAAGAATTTCTGTACCTAGAGTACAGTTCGTCTCTACGACGCTCAGGCATGTTAAAACAAGAACCTAATAGACTAGTGGGTGGTGGAGGAATGGGATTTGGCGGTTGGTTTGAACGAGAACGACTAGACGAATTTCTAGGACGTTTTGGCTTAGACATGATTAAAGGAAACGGAATAAGGAATATTACCTGCAATTTGAAAACATATGTATGCACAATCAATCCCAAAACTCAATTGAGTCCTCAATATTTCAAGGTTCTCTAAATCAATCCTAATGGGCATGTTTTGAAAACTATTAAAAAATGATAATCATAATAATATAGTTTTCATGAAAATAAAAACAATTAAATAAAAAATCTTACTATTTTTTTTTAAATTTTCGAAATCCAATAATTTTTTTTTTTGAAAAATTGTTTGTTTTGGAAGAAATTGGCAGTAAAATCTTGTTTAGAACCAACAAACAATCAATGCCCGATATAATGTACATCCTAGAACTAATTAAAACTAGTTCTAAAATCATAAATTTGTAAAATAGAGGTTTTTAGAAAAATACCTTGAAAATTCGGATTGAGAGAGATGAGGAGTTGTTTTGCACGATTTAATGATTGAAGCAGGTTTGGGAGCTAAAAAGCTTGAAAATTCCGTCGAAAAATCGTTGATTTTGAGCAAGAATGGAGATTTTAGAGAGAGAGAGAGATGAACGGCTTTGAGAGAGGGGGTTTTAGGTTTTGAGAAAATGAGGCATTTTAACCCAAAATCCGACCGATGCATCGATGCATGATCTTGTGCATCGATGCACATTCAAGGCATGCATAATCAGAGAGAGTGTTGGATGGGATTTTTAGTGAGACAAATAGCACTAGTATTGTCACACTTGATAGGAATAGTACCAACTTCAATTCCATAATCAAAAAGTTATTGTTTCATCCATAAAACTTGTGCACAACTACTACCAGCTGAAATATATTCGGCTTCAGTAGTAGATAATGCAACGCAATTTTGTTTCTTTGAAAACCAAGAAATCAACATATTTCCAAGGAATTGGCAAGTACTGGAGGTGCTTTTCCTATCTAATTTGTATCCTCCATAATACGTATCAGAAAAAGCATGAAAGCTAAAGCTAGAGTCTCTAGGATACCAAAGTCCTAAACTAGGAGTATCTTTAAGGTATCTAAAGATTCTCTTAACAGCTAGTAAATGTGATTCCTTAGGGCATGATTGAAATCTAGCACATAAGCAAACACTAAACTTAATGTCCGGTCTACTTGCAGTTAGATAAAGTAGAGATCCAATCATTGACCTATATAATTTAACATCTACACATTTACCTCCTTCATCTAAGTCAAGCTTTGTTGAAGAGCTCATTGGAGTGTCATGAGGTTTCCCATTTTCCAGTCCAAACTTCTTGAGCATATCTTTGACGTACTTAGCTTGATTGATGAAAATGCCATCTTTTTTTTGCTTGATTTGGAGTCCCAAGAAAAATGAGAGCTCCCCCATCATGCTCATCTCAAACTCACTTTGCATTAGCTTAGAAAATTCTTGGCAAAGAACATCATTAGTAGAACCAAATATTATATCATCAACATAAATTTGAACTACTAATAAATCTTTACCTTTATGCTTCAAAAACAATGTAGTGTCAACCTTCCCTTTTGAAAAACCTTTTTCAATTAAAAAATTTGACAATCTTTCATACCAAGCTCTAGGAGCTTGCTTTAAACCATAAAGAGCTTTTTTCAATTTTAAAACATGATCCGGAAAATTTGAATCTTCAAAACCTGGAGGTTGTTCCACATATACTTCTTCTTTTATAAAACCATTTAAAAATGCACTTTTAACATCCATTTGATATAATTTAAATTCATTGAAACATGCAAATGCAAATAACATTCTAATTGCTTCCATCCTAGCTACGGGAGCGTATGTTTCATCATAGTCTATGCCCTCTTCTTGAGTATACCCTTGAGCAACAAGTCTAGCCTTGTTTCTCACTATATTACCACTCTCATCAAGCTTATTCCTAAATACCCATCTAGTACCTACAGTAGATTTATTACTAGGCCTTTCAACTAATGTCCATACTTTACTTCTCTCAAATTGATTTAACTCTTCTTGCATAGCCATAATCCAATGTTCATCATTTAATGCTTCTTTAATATTCTTAGGCTCTATGCATGAGATAAATGCAACATAATTACAAATATTTCTAAGAAAAGATCGAGTTGTTACCCCTTTTGATGGATCACCTATAATTTCACCATCCTTGACATAGTTGTACTCTCTTGGATAAGATACTTCCCTTTCTTCAATGGTTGGATTCTTAAGAGGATCATGAGTTTCCTCATTTTTCGTTTCTTCCTTTGATGATGGTTCTCCAACGTCATGTCTAACGTCATTTATATTTATAACACCTACATCATCATTCACACAAGAATCCTTCCTCGGAAGGGGATTATCGTCGAAAACAACATGTATAGACTCTTCTACAACTAAAGTTCTTTTATTAAATACACGATAGGCTTTAGAATTTAAGGAATAACCCAGAAAAATTCCTTCATCACTTTTAGCATCAAATTTGCCAAGGTTTTCTTTACCGTTGTTTAAAACAAAACATTTACATCCAAAAGGATGAAAATAACTAATGTTAGGCTTTTTATTTTTGAAAATTTCATATGGAGTTTTTTTTAAAATTGGCCTAATCATTACTCGATTTACAACATAACAAGCGGTATTTGTGGCTTCCACCCAAAAATATTTTGGCAAATTATTTTCACAAAGCATGGTTCTAGCCATTTCTTCTAAAGTTCGATTTTTCCTCTCAACAACTCCATTTTGTTGAGGGGTTCTAGGTGCTGAAAAAGTATGGCTAATACCGTTAGAGTTACAAAATTCAGTAAATCCAAGATTTTCAAATTCAGTTCCATGATCACTCCTAACACTAGTTATAGAGTAACCTTTTTCATTTTAGATTACTTTTGAAAACGTGATGAATTGTTCTAATGCTTCATCTTTAGTATTTAAAAATAGAACCCAAGTATATCTAGAATAGTCATCTACCAAGACAAATGCATATTGTTTTCCACCCAAGCTAGTAGTTCTAGTTGGCCCAAAAAGATCTAAATGGATCAATTGTAAAACTCTACTAGTTGATACATCATTAATGGATTTAAAAGAAACTCGCTTTTGTTTTCCTTTAGCACCAGCATTACAGATTTTATCATTATCAAATTTAAGCTTAGGCAACCCTCTTACTAGGTCTCCTTGAATTAACCGTTTCAAAACACTCATACTAGCACGTCCTAGTCTCCTATGCCATAACCAACTATCATGTTCATCCTTAGCAACTAGGTATAAATTAGTCATATCAAAAGAATCTAAATGCACCATGTATATGTTTCCTATTCTATGACCAACAAGCATAATCCGATTAGATGCAATGTCAAAGACTTTACAACCATTAATTTCAAATAAGACATTGAATCCTTTATCGCATAATTGACTAATACTCAATAGATTATGCTTTAATCCATTCACATATAAAACATTTTTAATTTGTATGGAAGAGGTATTACCTATTGTACCAATACCTTCAATGTGACCTTTTGAATTGTCTCCAAAAGTCACTTCTCCTCCATTTTTGGCGTTAAGCTCAATGAACTGGCTTTTGTCTCCGGTCATGTGTCTTGAGCATCCACTATCAACGTACCATGAATTTGAATTTGTTTCCCATGCCTTGTAGCAATGCTCCTTTCCCTACAAACATAGATTAATTTTTGATTTTTGGTACCCAAATTCTTTTGGGTCCATATTCATTAGTTTCCAAAATCCTAGTCCCCTTAGGTATCCATTTGTGTAGGATATTTTTATCTTTAGTAGTAATGAGTTCTTTAGAAACCCACATACTTCTAACAATTTTTCCATTAGAGGTTTTTTGGGGACCTCTATGATTGTAGTTTCTAAAACTTTTTCTAACAAAGTTGGATTTTGAATTTTCACCTTTTTCAAAATGTTTTGTTCTAACTTTATCAAAAGAAGTTTTAAGATCATCAATTTTCTTTTGATGATCATCATTGATCTTTGAAAGTAAATTTTTGCAAATCTAAATTTTTCTTTTCAAACTCTTCTAGTTTGATTTGCAAATCTTTGATTTTACTTTCAAGATCGTTGTTGGTTTTGGATATGAGTTTGTTTTCATTTTTCAATTTTGAAACATCATTTTTATATTTTAAAAAATAATTTCTCATAATCCGAATCCAACCCATTATATTCCTCTAATAACTCATCATAGGATAAATCAACAAAATCGGATGAGTTAGAGGTTACCTTAGAATCTTCCCCAAATGCCATCAAGCACAAGTTAGCTACTTCTTGTTCCTCTTCATCGAAACTTTCTTCATCGCTCCATGTAGCCACATGAGCCTTGTGCTTATTCTTTGATTGACCATTTTTCTTCAATTGTGGGCAATCATATTTGACATGCCCTGGCTTTTTGCATTCGTAGCAAATGATTGGGTCCTTCTCTTTCGGTTTATTTTTGAGGCCTTCATTTCGTTTGAATTTTCTTCTTCGATAAGGTCTCATCATTTTTCTGAACCATTTGGCAAATAATGCCATTTCCTCGTCATCATCATCGTTATTCGAATCACTCTCATCTTTTATGGATTTGAGAGCAACTCCAATGTTTTTCTTCTTCTCATTCTCCTTTGGTGTCTCGTCAATCTTGTCGAGGTCCACCTCATCTTCGAGCATCATTTCATGAGTGAGGAGTGACCCAATTAGCTCTTCAAGAGTTAAGGATGTTAAGTCCTTAGACTCGATGATTGTCGTCTTCTTTGATTGCCACAATTTTGGGAGGGAGTAGACTAACTTCCTCACAAGCTTTTCATTTGAAATGATCCCTCCATATGATTTGAGACCATTGACAATCGTTGAAAATCTATCTGTCATAGCTTTCATATCTTCATTTGGTTTCATCCTGAAATTTTCATAGCTATGCGTTAGAATACTAATTTTAGATTTCTTTACCTCATCGGTACCTTCATGAGTGACTTGAAGTTTGTCCCATATTTCTTTGGCAATTGTACACGATGAAACTCTTCCGTATTCGTCTGGTCCAAGAGCACAAAAAATGATATGGATGGCTTTGGAGTTGAGCTGGAACATTCTTGTCTCTCCTTCACTCCACAACCTTGGATGAGTGAGGGGTTTGATGTATCCTTCTTCTACAGCATTCCATGCTCCCATGTCACTTGCTTGAATGAAGTAAATCATTCTATTCTTCCAATAGGCATAGTTAGCTCCATTGAAGAAAGAAGGCTTGTTGACGGGCATCGAGTCGAGACCGAAGTCGAAGTTTGAAGCGGAGGCCATTGATGACTTTGATTATCGATATAACTCTTCCCGAATCGACTCAAGAGGCGATTAAACCTTCAAATGAGTTAGGCTCTGATTCCAATTGTTGAGTTAATCGATTGACTGAATCGGCCAAGAGGGGGTGAATTGGAAATAAAAATTTTGGTGGAAGCTTTTGCAGAAAATTGAAAGAAATTGCACAACGATTTAGAGTGGTTTGACTTTATCAACCAAAGTCTACGTCCACTACCTTAGCTATCCACACTAAGGATTTTCCAACAAATTCACTAATTTGTTCTTTCTTTTGAGGCCAAAGAGATAACCTTACAACTCCCTCAAGAATATACACCAATTCTTGAGAACACTCTTTTCTCAAAGAGAAATACAAATTTGCAAACTTACAAGAAAAACCTCACAAGGCAAATATGTTTGCACAATTCTAGAACAAAGAAAGAACACTCAAGAATAAATACAATTGAGCACAATAAGTGTTCTTGAAAGCAAAATGAATATTGAATGAAAAATAGGCTTGAAATGCTCAAACTTGAGGTTTGATGATTTCTCTTTGATTCTCTCTTGATTCTAATTGCTTGATGTTTCTTGTTGTTGATCAATGGCTTCTAAGCTTGCTTAAATACTCCTTGAATCAATTCTGAACGTTGGTGATAATTAGTGGAGTCAATAGAGCCGTTATTATGTGAAAACAATTAATTTTTTGGGTGCGAGCGTCTCATGCATCGATGCATGACCATTATGCATCGGTGCATCAGTGTAAAATTTCAAATATTTTGACCGTTGGACTCTTAGTGCATCGGTGCACTCTTAGTGCATCGATGCATGAAGTGCATTCGATGTTTGAAAAATAACCTGGTGCATCGATGCATGGATTGTGCATCGATGCATCAAATGCATTCGATGTTTTAATTAAATCAGAGTGCATCGATGCATGGAGAGTGCATCGATGCATGGAGAGTGCATCGGTGCATGGAATGCATTCGATGTTTCAACTTATTCATTGATGCATTGATGCATGGTATTGATGCATCGGTGCATGCCTTTGAAAAATTGATTTAAGGCTTGATTTTGGTTCAAAATACTTTGTGAAAATTGTTTCAAAAATAGTTTAAGTACAAATCACAATTTTACACATTTAGTAAGGATTAAAATTGATCGTCAAAGACTTGGAGTAATAATTTGATATTCGATAAATTGAATTGAATATAAATTGTAGAATCATTTGTAAAAATCTTAAAATTCATTTAACTTAATTTGTTATATCGAAATATCAAAAATGTTTTTAACATACGGGACATAGATAATAGTCCTACGGGACGAATACTGAACTAAGGTTCGGTGCCCCATGAGGGAATTGATACGAGCTGTGGTGACAGCATTAGTGCACAACCTCAATGTACTCACATATCTCTATTCTCAATAATATACATGGGCTATGCAATTGAAATACCGATTTACAGTGAAAGTGATACAAGAAGGTAAGTTTCGTATGTGCATTATATGTTATCGTGCGTTAGATACATGTATATTGAAATGTCATGATCCAATGGTAAGTATGAACATTCATAAGTTTATTGTTGCATATTCATTTATTGCCTCACTAAGTCTATGACTTAGCGTGTAAGTGATTTACATGTAGGTACCAAGAATCAGGAAAAGTGGAAATAGAAGTAGCACGAACAGCAATACTACTAAGAGATCAGATCAGAAGTAATTGACAAAGTATGTACTTGGTTATGTATAGAGTGTTGGCATGTAATAAGTGTTAATTACGAATACTCTGATCGATTTTGTATTTTATGGTCTTATGTAAATTAGTGTATTTCGTTTTAATGAAAGTTTTAAAAATTCCCGGGATTTTCTATAAGAGTCAAAGTTTGAAAAGTCAATGTGACACCTCAGACTTGTATTCGGGTTGGATATGAGTTAAGGGTGTTACAAGGCAGGATACCACCAAATACGAGTTAGCACCCCTGATATTAATAAAACTGCTTTTTGCACTCACAATGGCCACTATGAGTACTTGGTTATGCCATTTGGGCTATACAATGCACCATTTACCTTCCAACCAATAATGAACTCGATTTTTCGACCGTATTTGCGGAAGTTCATCTTGGTGTTTTTTGATGACATTTTAATTTACAGTCCGACATGGGAACAATACTTGGAGCATGTCCAACTTACATTCTCCATCCTTCGGCAACATCAGTTCTATGTCAAGATGAGAAAATGTGCATTCAACAAACAAGAGAAAGAGTATTTGGGCCACATAATTACACATCGTGGCATTAAAGTTGATGAAAAGAAAATTGATGCAATGGTTGCTTGGCCAAGACCCTCCAACATTACCGAGCTTTGTGAATTCTTAGGGCTCACCGACTACTACCACAAGTTTGTTCAAGGGTATGGATTAATAGCTCAACCATTAACAAACCTCCTCAAAAAAGGGAAGTTTCTATGGAATGAAGAAGCGGAATCGGCTTTCTTAGCTTTGAAACAAGCCATGACATCCACCCCTACACTAGCCATGCCAAACTTTACTGAATCTTTCTCCATCGAAACAGATGCATCGGGGAACGGAATTGGCATTGTTCTAACTCAAC
Source organism: Hibiscus syriacus (assembly GCF_006381635.1). Lineage (NCBI taxonomy): Eukaryota > Viridiplantae > Streptophyta > Magnoliopsida > Malvales > Malvaceae > Hibiscus > Hibiscus syriacus. The sequence goes on from NW_024062795.1 coordinate 6,206,022, forward strand.
GAAATAGTCCAATTGCCTATATGAGTCGAGCCTTGGGAATCACTAAGCAAACTTTGTCAATCTATGTAAAGGAAATGCTAGCCATCGTGGAAGCAATACGATTGTGGAGACCATATTTACTTGGCCACAAATTCTACATCATAACCGATCAACGCATCCTCAATTTTTTCTTAAATCGTTTCAACTCCGGAGCAGCAAAAATGGGTGGCCAAATTATTGGGGTACGATTATAAAATCATCTTCCGACCGGGTCGTGACAACTCTGCAGCAGATGCTTTATCTAGGCGACAAGAAAACCCATTTTGGCTGCTCTTCATTTTTCAGATGTGGATATTTGGAAGCAGATCCGCGATGCCTCTAAATCATATTCCTATGTGCAATTTTTTTGGGTAAAAAGGCTGGTGACCCTCCTCATGACAACTTGACTTGGCGTGATTAATTGCTGCTTTACAAAGGAAAGGTTGTGGTGCCTGTTGATCACTCCTTACAGACCAAATTGTTGTATGAAGTTCATGATTCTAAAGTTGGAGGGCACTCAGGGATTATTCGAACTTATAGAAGATTGCAACAACAATTTTATTAGCCAAAGATGCATAAATCTATTCAGTAGTATGTCCAGAAATGTGAGGTATGTCAACGCAGTAAGCCAGAGACCAAGGCACCAGTGGGATTATTACAGCCCTTACCAATTCCTGCACAGGTTTGGGAGGACATCACTCTCGACTTCATTGAAGGGCTGCCCAATTCTTATGGCAAAGACACAATTCTGGTGGTCGTCGATAGGCTCAGTAAGTTTTCCCACTTTATTCCCTTAACTCACCCATTTATGGCCAAAGTTGTTACAGAAAAATTTATTGAAGGAGTTGTCAAACTCCATGGAATGCCACGCTCCATCATCAGTGATCGCAACCCAATCTTCATCAGTAATTTCTGGCAAGAATTCTTCAAACTATCCGACTCCAAACTCATGCTCAGTTCAGCATACCATCCCCAAACAGACGGCCAAACTGAAGTTGTTAATCGTTGTGTTGAACAATATTTGTGTTGCTTCGTTCACCAATGGTCGCGCAAATGGAGTAATTATCTCGCTTGGGTAGAGTATTGGTTCAATACCACCTACCACACCTCAACAAAAATGACACCTTACCAAGCTCTTTATGGTCGCCTTTCACTACTTCTCCCCGCCTATCCGGAGGGCCTTTCCCCAGTTCATGAAGTGGATCAAACGTTCATGCATCGTGACGAGCTGCTCCACAAACTCAAGACAAATTTAGAGATTTCCATGAACCGAATGAAGCAACAAGCCGACTCCAAGCGAAGAGATACCCAATTCGAAGTTGGTGATCGAGTCCTATTAAAGCTCCATCAATATCGCCAGCAAACAGTCTTCAAACGGGCTCATAAAAAATTATCTAGTCGCTACTATGGACCCTATCCTATTTTGGAGAAAATTAGAGTAGTAGCATACCGCCTGCACTTGCCACCTACAGCTCGAATTCACCCCGTGTTTCATGTCTCTTTGCTTAAACCGTACAATGGCACTCCAGTTGTCATTCCACTTGACTTACCTCCACTTGCAGATGATGTCATCATAACCCTTGAACCTCAACAAATACTTGATACATGATGGATTAAGCGTGGTGACACCTTCATGGAATAAAGCTTGGTGCATTTGAAACATCTACCCCACGAAGAAGCCACCTAGGAGTCCACGGATACTCTTTGCCACTAGTTTCCTTATTTGATGCTTGAGGACAAGCATCCTCTTCATGGGGTGGGCAATGATAAGCCTAGAAGATCCTGTCGGACCCTGAGACCCAACTCACGCTATATAGACTGATGTCCATGTCGAAAGCCAATCCATTTATTTTACTTCAGCATCATTTCCTTTTATTGCATTTGCTGGTTTAATATTTGCTGGTTTACTTTTGTTTTAGGGCAGTTACTAGCATGACTGCAATTCATGGTAGTGGGTGGATGAGTCTCCTACAGACTCGGACACCATTAACTTCATTTCAGTTGTTTCTTTGATGTATAAATTTGGAAAGAAGACATCGGAAAAAGGGATATCAGAAGTTAATGAATTTGTGGTTCATTCTCACCCAAAGAGAATACTTTCTTATGTTTGTTGTGCTTGCACTGATTGGGACCTATCATATTGTTTTTTTTCTAGAAAAAATATAGATAAAATATTTGATTATGTTTTTCTTTTCCTTGTGGTCGAATTCTTTTGGGGAGTTAATATCTTTGATTTTGGTTTTGTTTCTTTGTATTTGGACTTTAATTATGGGGATATTTTTCTCTCTTTTGTTAGAATGAATAGTGAAAATGCTGTCAATAGTGACAATTAGGGTTTGAGAGAAGATGAAGAGAAGAGAGTAAGGCAGTCGTACTCGTTAAGCATGTGGGTTAAGGCCCCGAATAACACATGCATTCAACCAGAGAATGTTCAAATTGTTCATTCTTTTAATAATTTGAGATGATTATAAGATAATATTTGTTTAAAAAGAAAAATAGTTTTTGATAACGCACACGTACATGTAGATGTAATTACTTGAACACAAACATAATAATAATTTTTTAATTATTAAAATCACTTGATAAATTTGATTATTAGAATTATTCAAAACATTAAATCAGATTTGAGTAAAATTTGTTGTCTACATTTATAATTTACGGACATTCGTGTTGTTAAGCATGCATGTCTCTAATATGTTTAGAGTAGAATATATCTGATATCGAGAATAAGACATTGCATGTGGATGTAGGTTTCCGTTTACTTCAAGTCTTCAAGGTTTTTTCAAAAAGAATAAAAAGAGAAGGATCGTGGTGTTCATAATTCAACAGACAAATCGGCTCAGTGGTTCATGTCTGATTGAATGGCAGAATCGAAGTTCAGATTCCAATCAGTTTCCATTTCGGTTCTGGCCTGTTTCCTAAAGCTGACGGGGTAAAGGAAACATGTACCTAGGATTACTTCAGACGTGGCAAAACAATAAAATTTTAGGGTTAATGCAATAATAACTTATTAAATTATATCTTAAGTTAATTTATGTGTTTAAAAATCATTAAAAATAAGTGTTTAATATTTTTTATATTTTTAGGTACCTAATATTTTTTCTGTTATATTTTAGGTGCTTACACGGTAACGACCATTTAAAAAACTATTAAATGATATGTGTCATGTTTATATTTTGGCTTAATGCAAAAACATGTGTCCAAACTATACCATAAATTAATTTTTGGTGTCAAAAGAATTTTTCGCTAAGAATATATGTATAATGTTTCGGACATTACATTTTTAGATGCCTAGATTGTAACGATCATTAAATTCGAACGTTATTTGACATGTGTTGCATTTATATATATTTTTAATTATTTTAAAAAAAATTAATTTTTTTTAAAAATCTAAGAAAAAATCCCCCGCCTACGCAAAAACTTCTTCCCTCCTCAATTGCATTCAAACCCCCTCCACCGTCCTCATAAATTCCTAAAATTAATTTAGAGTGAGAATGATAAATTTGGGATTAGGGTTAGAGATTTAGGGTTTAGATCTACGGATTTAAGTTTGGATTTATAGATTTAAAAGGATTGAGATGACAACATGAGGGATGGTCAGTAGTAGAGGTCCGACAACGAGTGAGTAACCAATCGATGGTGGTGAAAGCAGTCGATGATGACTGACGACAACTGATAATAAGGTTGAAATGAGAGATTTTGGGGTTGTAGGGTTTTTGTAATTTTAGAAAATGTTAATTTTTTAATTAATAATATTATTAAGTTTTTTTTAAAAAATCTCAAAATATGTAAACATGGTCACTCAATGATTTTTTAACAGTCATTATTGCGTAGATACCTAAAAGTGTAATGTGAAAAACATTAGACATATTTTTGACGAAAAATTCTTTAAGCACATAAAGTTAACTTAAAGTATAGTTTTGGCACTTATTTTTGCATTAAGCTAAAATATAAACATGACACGTGTCAGTTAATTATTTTTTAACAATTTATTTTAACGGTCATTACTATGTATGCACCTAACAGTGTAACAAAAAAATATTTAAGTACTTATTTTTAACCAAAAGTTCTTTAGGTACCTAAAGTTAACTTAGGATATATTTTGGACACTTATTTTTTGTATTAAGTCAAAATTTATCTAAAAACTCTCTTTTTTTTCCGGGTGAGTCTAAGGTGCGACGAATTAATTTAAGGTTAATATTTAAACAAAAAAAGGATATTATGGTGTATGGTAACTTTTTAAGTTGGTACACTTGATGTTGTTATCATATTTATAATTTTTTTAATATTGTCAATTAGAAGTACTTTGTTACAAGTATTAACCTAAAATGTTATTCATGCCAATCTAAAATTATTAAAATTTTCAGTTGTAATCTAAAATGTTATCTAAATTTTTAAATTAGTTACAACTTAATATTGAGAGTATTTTAGATTGTAACCTGAAATGTTACTAATCATATAAGATTTTCGGTTTGCAACATGAAATGTTATAAAAAAATATAACATTTTAAGTTGGTGCTGATAACATTTGAGGTTTCAACTTAAATTTTTATATGAGTTTTTGATCTACCCAGGTTGAATATATTTCACGACAAATATCAAAACTTAGACTCTGAGTTTCGATACTTACCAAGCCAACCTAAAATGTTATATATATTGATAATATTTAGGTTGAAAATAATAAGAATCGAACCTCAAAAAATAAGTTTTGATACTTACCAATTCAACCTAGAATGTCATAAATATTGATAATACTTTAGGTTGAAAATTATAAGTGTAAAAACTCGGAGAAAAAGTTTAGATACATGTTGTGAAATATACTTGACCTAAAATGTTATATGTTAAGTAACATTTTTTATTTGCAACCTAAAATGTTATATGTTTGGTAACATTTTTTTATTATACCAACCTAAAATGTTACCAGTATATATAACATTTAATTTGATAATCGATATTCGATAGAATCTTTCACTCTATCTTTTAACCGTATTTTAGATGTCGCACAACAGACTTATCCCCTTTTTATGAGTAGTTATGCTATGCTGCAGTTTAATTTAAGGTCAACTTAAAATATTATCACGTTCGACCTAAAAAGTTATGCAAATTTATTACATTTTTAGTTGCAACTGAAAAATTACATTGCGAGAGTTTAAGGTTTACACTCTAAAATCTTATGAAAAATGTAATATATATTGTTTCAATCGAAAATGTTACTTTATCCAACCTAAAAATTTATGCTCTTGATAATATTTTTAGTTGCAAACTGATTTCTGTCGATTCTTAACTTTATACTAACAAGTTATATTTAAGAATTTTCGTTTTCTTTGAAAAATAAAGTGCAAAATATAGATACAATTAGGTCAAACAACCACTTGCAAGTTTACAAGCTACCCAAAACATATCATTTCTTTCACATTCATTTTATAGATTAGTTTCTATTTCCTAATATTCCTCGAATATTTCAGAGTAGAATTCGATTGATTTCTAGAAATTTCTTTTTCTCTGAATATTTTTTTATTGTTTTAGACCTCAAATATTTTAAAATCGAATCAAGCTGACGATAACTTTTAGGGTGTGAAAAAAAACTGATTTGAACTGAGTTAATTTCATCACATTTTTTTAGTTAGTCTATTTTACTATTAATTCGATTACCTTATTCGACTTAACTGAATTAATCGGTTTAATTTCGATTCAATATTGCAAACTAAATAAATCGATTTAATTTTTAAATCATTAAACAATTTAATACCTAAAACCAACCCAATATTATTACATATAACCCAACCCAATTCCTAATATAATCAGCCCAACCCAACAAAATTAAATTCAGGATAAATCGTACTAATATCATTGAACTTTAAATTATGTATTATTTGTACTACTAAAGGTCTGTTTGTTTGCATGTAATTGGTTTTTCGGAAAATGAATTACTGTAATTTGAATTACTGGAAAATGAATTACTGGAATTTGAATTCTGGAATTTGAATTCTGGAAAATGAATTACATTTCTGGAAAATGAATTACATTTCTGGAAAACATCTGGAAAACGTTTTATGATGTTTGGAAGATGTTATTTAAACTTTTTTTCCACTAGTTGAAGAGTTTTTTTAAAATTATTTATTACAAATATTAAATATAATAAATAATATTATTTCTCATAAAACTTAATATTATTATTTTAAAATATTAAAATAATTTATTTATTATTAAATATTTTTTTATAATTTTATTAATAAAAATATTAATATTGGTATATTTTAGTGAAATAAAATATTATAAATTATATTAATTATTATTAAAGTAATAGTGTTATATATTTTAAAAATATTAATTAGTATATTTTAAATATCTTTACTAAAATATTATTTAATATATAAATAATATTATTCATTATTAAATATAAAAAATTATATATTATTAAATAAAAAATATAATATCTTATATTATAATATAATTGATTATTTATTAAACTAATAATATATATATTATAAATATTAATAAATATATTTTAAATATTTTAATAATTAATATTTTGATGAAAATGATATTAAAATATTTTATTAATATTAAATTTATAAAATAAAATTATTTTGAGTATTTTTGCTTTGAAGTGAAAAGTTCGGAAAATGACTTACGGAAAATAAATCCGTAAGTCATTTTACAGAAAACACAAAGTAAATTATGTTACTAGGAAAATGAATTTCGTTCCGGAAAACGAATTACGTGAAACAAACACCGGAAAACATTTTCCGAAAAACGAATTACGTTAAACAAGCACGGGAAACATTTTCCGGAAAACGAATTACGTGAAATAAACACGGGAAAATATTTTCCGGAAAACGAATTACGTGAAACAAGCACGGAAAAACATTTTCCGAAAAACGAATTACATGAAATAAACACGAAATTTCGGAGAAAACCAATTCCGTAATTGATTTTACGGCAAACAAACACATCCTAAATTTTAATTTATTTAATTTTTAACAATAAATTTCTAATCAGGAATCTGCTATTGTCCAAGTCATATCATTCTCGAATATCCAATGGCAAACTTCGATCCGACCCGGACCTGGACCTAAAGCAATAAACGCTCCATGACCCGAACTCCAAGTTGATGTATCCAAATGACAGATGGCGACACCATGGTTTATCTTCTTCCCTGAATTCGGATCCAGAATATCAGCTTCGTAGACCCGGACTTTGGGAACCGAGTGGCAGTAGTAAAGTAAATACGGGTACAAACTCTGGTGACAAGAGACTGATTTCGTCACTTTCCCACCGTTGATCTTCCGTACTTCCCCTATCTTTATATAGTTCTTTGACCCATTAACGTTTTCCGTCGTGCGAACATCCACTCTCCGCCCCAAAACGGAGGTGGCGAAGTCGAGCATGTCCTCGGCCGAGCCCACACACCGCTTGATCTCGCCGGGGCTCGGCGCTCGTTCGCATTCTTTCAAAGCGTTTAGCATTATGGTCTCCAGTGACGAGTTATCACCTGCGTGGAATATCCGTTTCAGTTCACCGATCTTCGAAGACGAAAACGGTATTTTGGAAAGAATAGTCCGTGGCAAAAACGATCTCGCCGGCAGCTTATCCTTAATGTCCGGCATTTGCATCACCGTTCCTTGTGTTAACATTTTTTCCCGGAAGAATTTTCCGGCCTCCACCACCCAATGGCCTTGAGCAGTTTCAGCTGAATTTAAACTCTGGTTGTATTTTTTGAAAGTTACACCCTTTTTAGCATAATCCTTGAAAGTGGTGTTTCTTCCGTAGATATTGAATCCGATGGATTGTCCGTCGGCTCCTTGGCCGTATCCGGTGAATTTCTCGGTTCCTTCGTTGAATGATTGGCCATAGTTGGTGAAATCAACTTCAGCTCCATTGGAACCTTTAGCGTAAGACTGGAAAGAGCTGTCACCTACATTGGCATGGTCTCTGTAAGTTGAGAAACTGTCAACGGCGGCGTTGCCACCTTCGCCGTAGTTCTTGAAACCATTCGCCGGATCGTTGGAAATATCAAATGCGTACGAAGTGAAAGTATCTTTAGCTCCGTTCGCTGTTTGTCCATAACCGGAAAAATCTGACCCGATCACATTTGATCCTTTCCCGTAGCTACTGAACTCGTTAGGAACTCCGTTGCCGTTTTTGCCGTAATTCGAAAACGACTGCTCCCCGGCGTTGGCGTTCTCAGTGTAGCGCGTGAATGACTGTCCATGACCGTTGGATTCATCGGAGTAAGAAGTGAATTTGAGGTTAGGGACGTTAACTTCGTGGTTGTAGTTGTCGAAGTTCCCGGAACCACCAGTGGCGGCGGTGGAATAGGTGTTGAAGCTCTGGTCGACGACATTTGATCCGCTGGCGTAATTGTTGAATTGATCCTTGTGACCGACGGAGTTCCGGGTGTATCGGCGGAACGAGTCGTTTTCAGAGTAGTTCTTGAATGTATCGGCTCCAGCGAGACTACCCGAGCCGTAATCGGTGAAGTTCTTGTTGAGGTAGGTGGCGAAGTTAACGTCTTTGGAGTGTTTCTCGAGACTCAGCGATAAATCGGGGAAACAAAAGAGTTTAGCGGAGGAGCAAAAGGAAGGGAGACGAGAATCGAGGTGGTTTTGGGCGGCTAGTTTGGAGAAAATGGCGGAGTCCACGGCAGTTAAAGGCGATACTTTGGAGATTAAAAAGTGTGTCTTTGGGATGTCCCTGTTGAGCTGTTTGTTCCAATAACGAACGAACGAGGCTTTTGGCGAAAATGGGTTTTCCGATGCCGATGAATTACCGGTACCGCCGAAAGCCACCTGCATTGTCCGAGAACAAGACACGGCATGTCTTGAAATAAGTAAATATCATAAACACAGGAATAATAAAAAGAAATGAAGAAAATTGCTTACAGTGAAGGATGAGAAATGGAGGAAGGAGAAGAAGAGAAAATTCCATAGAGGAAGCATTATTTCCTGGGATTTTGTTTTCATTATAATTTCTCGGAGATATTGGTGTGGTTGCTTGGCTGCGTTGGAGGAGCCGAATTTATAGAAGGAAGATGAACTGCTACTAAATAGTCTTCTAAGCTTTACTACGGAAGATTTAGCTAATAATTGGTATGATTTGTGATTTATTGACATATTAATCCCAGATTAGAGTTGAGGTATAATTGAGTTGCATTTAGTCAAAGACTTACGTGAATATGATGGGATCATTAATGTGAAGTAAAAGTAATATATACTGGTTAAACTAGTAACTTAGTTGTTTGTGTTTCTTAGTTTTTTCCTTGTAAAACAAGTAATTTAGTAGCAACGTGGTCTCTTCCTTTATAGGTACCTATTAGTTTCTTTGGAGAATTCAATAAAAAAGTTAGGGTTTTGTTGTTTTTATTTTATAAAATTTTAATTATTAGATTATTATAGGATAATATTATGGCATCTATTTTTTTTTAGTATTTTGATCTCAACGTTTCATTTTGAGATAAAGTGTCTATTTTTTTGTTGAATTAATCACTAGTATCTGATCTATTTACTGATTAATCTAGATCGGGTACTGCATAGACGAGGACGACCCTACCAACCCAGTTTGCTTCATCGCAAACGCCAAGATTCGAACCCCTAACCTTGTTTAAGGGACCTAGTGCCTCATCACACTAAACCAATTGGTTGTTGGTAAATAAAGTGTCTATTGATTGGATGGAAACCATTAGTTAACTAATAATCAATGTTTATGTTGACATGACAAGTATTATATATCTAAAGTAATAATGTGTCATGTGTTTAAAATGATAGCGTGACACATATCACATGTCCAAGGTAATGACGTGACATTGTCACGTGTCCAAAGCGATGACTTGGAACATATCACATTATCATTTTGGACACATAAGAATTAACAAGTTAGCAACAAACGTTGACTATTAGTCAAGTAGCAATTTTTATCTAATTAAAGGACATTTTGTCTCAAAATAAAATGTTAGAAGTTAAGGTGTTAAAAAAATAAGAATTAAAATAATTATTTCATCAAATTTTAGGGGTGAACTTTAATATTATACCATAATATTATCATCTTTTTAACTTCCATTACGAAGTTTTATGAAATAACTATATTAGTTTCCTGATGACTAGCAGAGAGAGTTGATCATTTGATAGTTAACTTTAATTTGATTGAGTAATCTTATTAATCAGATTAATCAGGATGAATCGAGCATATGGAAAATTTTCAATTATCATATATTTAAGAAATTTTATTTTTATTTTTTATATTAATAATAAGTTTTCATCTGTTAGAATTTTATAAATCATTCTCTCCTAAAATTCTAAAAGTATGTCCCCTAGCATAAAATATTATGTCCGTCCATGTTATTAGTATCATAATAAATTTAATTTAGAATGAAATTGTTATATTATTTGAATCGGATTAAATTAAAAATAAGAGAAATTAAGATTTAAAATGGTAGAAAGCGATAGATCAAAACCCCTGTTCCCTAGCATGCTTTGAATTTTGGTTGAAAAGAAATTAATGGAAGAAAAAGTGTGGGTGGTCGCCATAATTCCAAGTAACCCAATTCCTTGTTGCATGCTCTTGCAGATACATCATTGTTCTTCTGCAATTGTGATAGCTATTATGAGAAGCACTATTATTTTGCTGCATATGCTTTCATGATCGAAACCTAATTATCGCGCATGTACCTCTAATTAATTCTCCAACTAACTTAAATTAATGTCTACAATTAGGCTTAGAAAAATTAGATTGCAGAAATTAATTATGCATGCATGGATTGAAGTATTCAAGACCCCCTGTCCTTTCTGTACGAGAAAAGAAACCAAAGGGCTCATGTCCATTGTTTTTTTCGGTTCATTTTTAATGCTGATATGGACCATGTTAGATATTGTTTTAAATTTTAAATTTGGATTGTAGAATTAGTCCCCGAATTTAAGGATAAAGGTTTATTTAGTCCTCGAATGTGATTACTTGTTTGCCTCTAAGTTAATGGGTTCCAAATTGCAAAGCAAATGGTGAAGGGTTTATGTGAGGGATTGGAGAAGACGATGGTTGTTATGGTGGGGAGTAGGGAGTGGCTGTCTAAAGGTTGAAGATTGTTTAGGAAGTAAAGGGGCCAACTAAGTAATTAACCCTTTTATTTGTTAAAGATGATTATTTTAGCAATAAAACTACGTGGCAATTTCATATTGGTCCTTTCGATCGTAAACTTACGCCTTTATCGGTAGGAATTAAGTTTTGTCAAAAATAATATTTGTTTAAAAGAGATCGTTATTCTTTTCAATAGATTCAAATTTAAACAATTATATTTTTAGGAAATGTGTACATTATTAATAATTATAAATGATTTTAAGCAGATGTTAACTTATAATAACTGGAATATTTAAAAAATAAAAAGTATGAGAAAAATTTTATAACTTCACTCGTAAAGACTTCATATGTAAGGATAGAACCATATGTATAATGCGAGCAGGGGCAGATGCATATGGCCATATAGGGGGCCAAATGCACACCCATTATTTTAGATTAGATATTCAATATGGCTCAATATATTAAAAGAAGAAAAAAAAAGAAATTTTGCATACCCATTATATTAAAAATAAGACTATTAAAATTTTTGGACCCCCATTTCTAAATTTCTGAATCCGTCACCGAATGCGAGCAATTTCGGTCTCTCAAGATTTTTATTACAATTACTTGTTAGATCCTCCTAACTTTTGAAATATATTAAAACATATTTGATTGAGCTTGATCTTTTAATTTTGAAGCATGTCATATTAAAATTTTATTTTATTTTTGGAAAACTGCACTTTTAAGGCCAATTAGTGGACCACATTTTATGTTTGCAAAGCATGTGGACGGAACATGAAATGAGTAATTAAGCACACTCGGAACAAACGTAAAATCTTATATTAAGGGTGAACTTTTAAAATTTTAGGAGGGAACGGATCTATAAAATTTTAGGGGTTGAAATAAATTATCAAGTGAAAATACAAAGAAAATATTTGAAATATATCCTAATTTGAGTTTTTTAGAAAATGCAACTACCTCACCTACCCCATTCGAGCCATCCCTTAGCATACTGTTACAATTACAAGTTGAAAGACAGACTGTTAGAAGTTAAATTTGTTATTTTCTGTTTTAATTATAACTAATTGTCAGTTAGTTAGATTAAAACTGTATATATACTTGTATTATACTCATTCTAATAACAAGCAGAATTATTCAATCTCAGTTTTTCTAATTTTCAACATGGTATCAGTTTCCAGGTCGTTCCTTCATGGGTTCTCTGTTTGGCCCATTTCTCACTAAAACGTTTTGGCCCGTATCCCTTCAGCAGCAGCATCTTTTTCATTCCAACAGATTTCTCATTTCGTTTCTTTTCCCCAAATCCTTTTTTTTAGGGTTCATGGCGATCACACTCGATCTAAATCACCCACTCTTCTTGCTTCCTTCTGATACACCTGGTGTTCAATTGGTGTCTCTTCAGCTCACTGGCTTTGAAAACTATAGTCTCTGGAGCCGTTCCATACGCATCGCTCTTCTGGCCAAGAACAAGCTTGGCTTTATCGATGGAAGCTGTCGACGAGATGATTATGACGGTCCGATGCAGTCTCAATGGGAGCGTTGCAACGCTCTTGTACTCTCATGGATCCTATATTCTATCAGCAACGATCTCTCTGCTGGCATCGTTTTTGCCTCGACCGTAGAATCTGTTTGGAATGACCTTAAGGAGCGCTTTGACAAGATCGATGGTTCTAGGGTTTTTTATTTACATCGGTCGATTGCTACCCTCGTTCAAGGCGACTCATCTGTATCCGTTTATTTCACTCGTCTCAAGCTCCTTTGGGATGAATACACTGCTCTTATCCCCTTCACTTCCTGCGATTGTGACGCTGCACAACAAAATTCAGTGCATGTGGCTCAACAGCGTCTTTTTCAATTTCTGATGGGCCTCAATGAGACCTACTCTGCGATTCAGAGTCAGATCCTTATCATGAAGCCCCTTCCTACCATCAATCAGGCATATTCCATGATAACTCAAGAGGAATTGCATCGAATTCTGTTGTCTGCTACACCTCTTGAAACTTCTGTTATGTTCACAGCCACTTCCAAAGGGAATGAACGAAGGCGTTTCAATGGGACGTGCGAATACTGTAAGATCAAGGGACACAGCTGTGATCGATGTTATCGACTCATTGGTTTTCTACCAGACTTCAAGTTCAACAGAAAGAAGCCTCCTCCAGTTTCTATGACAGTTAATTCTGTACATACTGTGGATGGAGAGTCTGAGAATGCTTCGACAGTTTCCTCTCCTGTATCAGCTGTTCCCACCTTTACTTCTCTGCAATACAATCAGATTTTGCATCTATTGAACAAAAGCTCCGCCGTAGATTCCAGTGTGAATCTTGCAGGTACTGTTGCCTGTAATTTACCTGCTTCCAATACTTCTTGCGTTCGTTGGATAGTTGATACTGGTGCTACTGACCACATTTTGTCTGATTTCAAGGGTTTGCAATTTCCAATTTTATGTTCTGCCCATCGTTATATTCATCTTCCTAATGGTCAAACTGAACTTGTGTCTCATATAGGGTCTCATAGGTTAACATATGATCTGGTTTTGTCTAATGTTTTGTTTGTTCCCAGTTTTGCTCACAACTCACTTTCTGTTTCTCAGCTTGTCAAAGATCATGCCTGTATTTTTTCCTTTCATCCTGACATTTGTATATTGCAGGATCTTTACAGTGGCATGATCAAGGGGATTGGTAGAAAGCTTAATGGCCTTTATATTTTTGAGTCTACTAAAGGAGCTACTGGTTTGATTTCTAATTCTTTGATTGGTTCTGGGGTTAATTCTTGTGTTCATCATGTACCTACTGTTTCTGATTTCAATAAAACTAGTCTTTGGCATGCTAGATTTGGGCATGCATCTGCTTCTGCTATGAAAAAATTATCCTCTTATGTTTCTGATAAATTTGATATAAAGTCTATTCATACTTGCAGTGTGTTTCCTTTAGCAAAACAGACCAGATTACAATTTCCTCTCAGTACTACTAGGTCATCAAAACCTTTTGAATTAATTCATATAGATTTATGGGGTCCTTATAGGATATCTACTCATAGTGGTCATAGGTTTTTCTTGACTATTGTTGATGATTGCACTAGAATGACTTGGGTATCTCTTAAGGCTTAAAAATGATGTGTTTGTTTCTCAAACAGTTTCTCTCATTTACCTCCACTCAATTTGCTTCTGTTACTAAAATAATTAGAAGTGACATTGGTACAGAATTTTTCAATTCTTATTGCTCTCCTTTTTTTCTTCTCTTGGTATTTTGCATCAAAGTTCTTGTGTTCAAACTCCACAGCAAAATGGAGTTGCAGAAAGAAAACATAGACATCTTTTAGAAGTAGCTAGGGCTTTACGTTTTCATTCAAAAGTGCCTATTAAATTCTGGGGTGAATGTGTCTTGACAGCTTGTTTCCTTATAAACAGACTCCCTTCTTCTGTTTTACAATGGCAAACACCTTATGAAATTCTTTATCACAAACCTCCTGATATGTCTATTCTAAAAGTTTTTGGCTGCTTATGTTATGCTACTGTTCCTAAACAAACTGATAAGTTTGCTCCTAGAGCTTTGCCTTCTATTTTTATGGGATACTCAAACACTGAAAAAGGCTATCTCTTGTTTAATCTTACCTCTAAGAAATTTTTTGTCAATAGGGATGTTATTTTTCATGAACAGGTATTTCCCTTTCACTTTCCTGTTCAAAGTGATTCTTTCTTTTCTTCTACTCATTTCATTCCTGATTCTGAATTTTTAGACCTCTCTTTTGGGCAACAACTTGTTCCTGTTGCTTCATCTGATTCTCCTTCCAGTTCTGAATCTAGGTAATCATCACAACAGCTATAAAATCCTATAGGTCCAGTAGCTCCAGTCTTGGTTAGGAAATCTACTAGGGTTTCTAAACAACCTCAATGGTTAACTGATTTCATTTGTAATTCTATTTCTACTTCCAATTATCCCATTTCAGATTATATTTCCTATCAACATCTTCCTTTTGGTACACAATCCTTTGTTTCTTCTATTTCAAAATCTATTGAACCTACATCCTATCATGAGGCAATTCAACATCCAGAGTGGGTACAGGCTATGAAAGATGAAATTCTTGCCCTTGAAACAAATAAAACTTGGTCAGTTGTATCTTTACCTCCTGGAAAAGTCCCTATTAGCTGTAAATGGGTCTATAGGATTAAATACAATGCTGCTGGTACTATCGAAAGGTTTAAGGCCAGGTTGGTAGCCAAAGGCTATAGTCAGAAGGAGGGTGTAAACTATGTGGATACCTTCTCACCAGTGGTTAAGTTAGTCACTGTTCGTTTTCTCCTTGCCATTGCTTCTGTTTTTTTATTGGCCTCTGTTTCAGCTTGATGTGTATAATGCTTTTTTACAAGGAGATTTGTCTGAGGAAGTGTTTATGGAACTTCCTCCTGGTTTTTTCAGTCAGGGGGAGAATATGGTATGTAGAATGCAAAAATCCCTTTATGGTTTGAAACAAGCATCTAGGCAGTGGAATTTGAAGTTAACTGAGGCTCTTTTAGGGGCTGGTTATGAACAAAGTAAGTTTGATTATTCTTTGTTCACAATGAGAAAGGATAAAAAGATTGTAGTTTTGTTGATTTATGTTGATGACTTGTTGATCACTGGCAATGATAATTGTTTGATTGATGATTTGAAGAGTCTTTTGAACAAGAAATTTAAAATGAAAGATCTTGGTGAACTGAAGTATTTTTTGGGTCTTGAGATTATGAGATCAAAAGAAGGAATTCTAGTTAATCAGCGTAAGTATGCACTTGAGTTGATTGAGGAAACAGGAATGAGTGGTTCAAAACCAACAAAAACACCACTTGAACAGAACATTAGGCTTACTACTACAGAATACGATAAGCTGTGCACATCAGGAAGTAATGAAGTAGATGAATTGTTAGTTGACAAGAATGTTTATCAAAGACTTATTGGAAGACTCATTTACCTCACACATACCAGACTTGATATAACCTTTGTTGTACATTACTTGAGCCAATTTATGCAACAGCCTAAGGAATCTCACTTGTTTTCTGCTTTGAGGATAGTGAGGTACATTAAAAAGAATCCAGGTCAAGGGATATTGATGAATTCGAACAACAGCAATGAACTTGAAACATATTGTGATTCGGATTGGGCTGCGTGTCCAATCACGAGAAGGTCTGTTTCTGGTTTTTGCATCAAGTTTGGAAGTTCTCTGATTTCATGGAAATCTAAGAAGCAAAATATTATAGCCAGATCATCTGCTGAAGCAAAATATAGAAGCATGGTTGTTGCATCAGCAGAATTGACTTAGTTAAATGGTTTGGCCAACGAGCTTGGGTTGGAAAGAAAATATCCGATCAAGCTATATGATAACAAGGCTGCTCTTCAGATTGCAGCAAATCCAGTTTATCATGAGCGAACAAAGCATATAGAGATTGACTGCCACTTTGTAAGAGAGAAAATACAAGAAGGGCTTATCAAGACAGAATTTGTGTCTTCTTCAGAACAATTAGCAGATATATTTACTAAAGCTCTTGGTGTGCAACAACATGAATATCTTGTATCCAAGTTGGGTGTAAAAGATATCTTTTACTCTTCAACTTGAGGGGAGTGTTAGAAGTTAAATTTGTTATTTTCTATTTTAATTATAACTAATTGTCAGTTAGTTAATTAGATTAAAACTGTATATATACTTGTATTATACTCATTCTAATAACAAGCAGGATTATTCAATCTCAGTTTTTTCTAATTTTCAACACAGACCCACAAATAAAAAAAGAATAGAGATTCAAGACACCATGGGAGATTCATGTTCATTTTTAATATCGTCCTTTAAAATCGTCTTCACGTTTGTGTGAAAAGATGCAAATTGTTTGACTCAACCAATTCTATGCTTTTAGAATTCTACGGTTTAAAAAATTAAACAAAGAAATATATATTTTTTAAAGAAAATTATTCGATATATAAGTTGTACAAAATTTAATTTATATAATATTTTCTATTTTAATATAATTTTTTCTGTCTAAGATTTAAGATTTAAGGTGTGAATCTTTAAAAAAAATATATTAAAATTTTAATAAATATAAAATTAAACTATCAATATAATATATATATATATATATATATATATATATATATAACATGAGTTTCTAATGATATTTTTTTTGAAGGGAACATGAAATCTCGTTAAAAACCTCCATCATAATTGACGTTAAACAAAGTTCAACGTCGAAAAGTGAAAGAAGGAAAAGAGTACCCAATAAAATTTTATAATTACTCATAACAAAAACAAAGTCCAATACAAAACAATGATATTAACCCTATTTGTTCCACGTATCTTACATGAATATTTCAAAAAATGTCCTTATAATTTTGGTAGCCAAACTCTATCAACGTTTTTTTCGTTTCTTTGATACATCTATCAACGTATATATCATAGCATATACATTTATAGATATAAAATGTCAAATCATTATGTCTATAATAAATTTATGTTATTTAGGGTATCGACCGACAATATTACAACCATTTTCCCCTTTGTTCATGATCATGTTTTATTTTCTCGTTTTTATTTCGATATATGGAATAGTTCATTATCATCCATGTGAGTGATCCTCTCCTCTCACATTGGATTATCCATCAAACGATAATGAATCCCCACATGAATGCACATACATAGCAGGTGCTGAAAGCTTTCCATTCCTACCATCATCAATTTATATATATACTCACACACATTGATGCATGTACCAAAAGGTGAGAACGACTTGGATTTTTCAAGTGTTTTTCTTTTCACTCAAGATTTGTTAATTTGTATGTACGAAGACATAACAGGGTCGCGTTTGGACATCATAGTATAATTGCATGAAAATGTAACTATTATTTCAGTAAGAGAGTGTATTACAAAAATTTTTATTCCATGGACGTGTTTGACTCGGAAGTGTAATTACATTAGAATTGTTTATGTTATGTTTGATAGTGCAACTTGTAATTAAACAATTATATAAGTTTAAATTTTAAAATAATAGGGCTCATTTGAAATGTCACCTTATAATTGGATTTGAATATAAGTACACATTTGTGACGAATTTAAATAATCTTTGTAATTTGTAAGTCTCAATGAGTAACTGGACGTCTCGATTATACTCTTTAATTCTCACGATGTGAATATATATGTAATTATGTTCTTCAATTTTAGAACAGTATTATTTTATAATTTAAACTTACAAAATCATGTAATTACAATATATACTATCAAACATAATATAAAAAGTTATAATGAAATTATACTCTATAGTTAAACATGTCTAAAAAATAAATAATTTCTTGTAATTACGCGTGACCGTAATTACTAGAGTAGTAATTACATATTCATACATATACTTTATAGCGTCCAAACATGCCCCAAGTAATAAAAAAGCAACACAATTGCTTATTTTATATCATAATTCCTTTATTTTAACTTTGTCATCCTATATAAAGATCATTGAGGTTAAAAATAGCTAAACTTTCTTCTTTTTAATGTTATATTTGACATGAATTTTAAGCAAACTGGGAGATGCTAACAAATCAACAACCAATTGAATTAACTTCTAGGACCAAATTCTGACAAATCAAAGTATAAGGATGTAATTTGAAACAATTAGACAAGCAAGAGATAAAATAAGTTTAAGAAGCATGAAGCCATACACTTCATCATATTAAACTTGTCGAGTATAACATAGAAGCCAAAACGGTTGCAGCCTAGAGAAGGAAGGAAGTAACACATGAAAGCAAGTTCCAAAACCCTAAATTCTACAGCCATCACAATACCTCCAACCGAAAAGGTTCTGCTGGATTTGGTGCAAAGACAACAAGCAACTTCAGAGTACTGACAGTAGCTTCCAGATTTCTTCTTTCCTAAAACTCAACTTCCTCAAGCCTATTTGAAGATGAGATGTCGTGTAGATCGGAATAACATGTGTACTGGCATCGATTTTATTCTTGGGTCACGATATAAAGCAAAGAAAACACCATTCAGAAAGGGTCACTCTTCAACAACATTAACGAGTTCATATTCGGTCAGTGAAGATTTTTATCTTCCTTCACCGAAAAACTAGCAGGTCCAGCAACCTCAACCCGACCCCACTTGTCCACTGCAAGCCTCATTGATCCCTTAAACATGTCAATTTTCGCATTGCGAAATGTTACAGTGCTTCCCTCTTTCATTAAGTCCACTACAAAAACCATGACCGTACTGTTAGTTATAGTTAACACTGGAAACAAATAAAACAAGTCGTCACCTTCATTGGTTGGTAATACCACATGATGAATATAATGATCAAGAAAGCATATTAATAGTCATTAGGTGTGATCATGAAATTTCTCTTTCCTCTTCAGATTAATTCGAAAAAGAGGTGTTTCCATTGGTAAGAAAGGGGAAAACAAAGGATTACTGAATTCCATGTAAAACTGTGCCGGAAAAAAGTACTCAACACCTCAAATGTAATCTAGCAGAGTTCAAGAATGCACCATAATAAAATATGACATCATAGATGTTGCTGTATAATATTTGCACTGACTGGACGTAAATGGAATTTAAGACGGCCACAGAGAAGTAGACATCCAAAATACTCAGGTAGTCAAAGGACTGTTTCTCTTCCATTTGGTATAATTAAGATGTGCACTATGGTGCTAGATGATGCTAATAAATTGTGGCCGGTAACTACAAGTCTATAAGTGAGATAGTGAAAGGCAAATCTAGCATTTATATCACTCCAGGTCACTCTTAGAAACAAAGGGCACAAATGAAACATCATAGCTAAACCTTCTGCTACCACCATCAACAATGTGTTGACGTATACACTAGGACAGTCCATTAAGTGAAGAAGATAGGACCCATGTTGGAAAGCATGTTAGGGTACTGGGAGATGGTTTTGAGAGCAAAATTTGAGATCATTGGTGAACAAAAAAGATGGCGGAGAGAGCTAAGGAGAGAAGGGTTTTGAAGGTTCGAGCTGAACTTGAACCATTTAGTGGGGGTAGAGTAGAGATTTGGGGGATTTACAAGGTGTCGTTGGGGATGGACAAATGCATGTCAAAAGCGGGAAAGATGGTTCAGTTATAAGGTGCAACATGGCAATGTAAAGAACTTGGGTTTTATTCACATTCTCTTAAAATATTTTTTAATAGATGCGTAAATTTAACATCTTTTAATGGCAACCATTAAGACTGTTGTTGATTTACTTCTTCACTTCAAATTTGTAAGTTAAAAAGATAAGGTTACACATTAGTGGAGCATAGAAACAGTTTACATTAGAGATTTCCCAAGCACTTTGGACGCTTTGTCAGATAAACTCTGCTAAAAAAACTTTACCAAATCTATATCATTACTTCTTTACTTACAGAATGCAATAAAAAACATATAACCAAATCAAACACAATTTACTATTGTGACTACTAGTTAAACTCTATGAAGCCAATGCAACATTACACATATAAAAGGAAACAAGAGAAAATACAATCAAACAAAAAATAACTGAATGCAAAACGGCAAGATGTATGAGAAGTCAAAACTCTATCAAAAACAAAAGTAATAATATTGCATAAACAAAGCTGCATAAGGAGAAATTTTAAAGAATATACCTTGATCATTTCCGGCGGTAAAGATAATCATTCCTGTCTCATCTCCAACCAAGCATTCAGCAATTCGCGTTTGACGAACTTGAGGACCATCAGCACGAGCCTTCTGCAACAACATTTTTGTACTAACAACCTTGACAGTAAGCGTGTGACCACTGGTGCCCGAACGAAGTGTTGAAAGACAAAAAAAATGGCAACAGTAATGGGGTGACTGATTTGGTCTAAGATGACAGCATTAATGGGATCGCTGATTTGGTCCAAGTTGACAGTATATTTTTTTGAAATTTTGGTAAGAGAAAATTACCTAATTTTGTCCTTGTACTTAAAGATATTTACAAGATTAATCCTTAAACTTCAACTATAAATACTCTAATCCATTTAGTTTCAAAACCATTCCAAATCATTCTAACTTTCTCCCAATACTAGAGAATTTAGAGAGTTTTCTTGAGAGTTGTTTTCTCCTTTTTATCAAGAGAGAATTGTCATTGTTTTCTCCTTGTTAGATCGAAAGTTATAATTCCTATTTTCTCATAGTAAATTTTTCTATCTTTGCCCGTGGTTTTTAACCTATATTATTTAGGGGTTTTTCACGTAAAATTTGTGTCTTCTTTATTTTCATTTTTTTATTTTCTCAAATTATCAGTTGTGATTTTGATCTATCTGATAACCGTATTCCGCAACAATTGGCATCAGAGTCAGATTTGAGTGTGTAATATATATTTATTGTCTTTGTGGTTGCCACCAAAAGATGGATTCTCCAACATAAGAAATTAAGAAGTTATTACACATTTTTTGAAGGTTCCAGAGAACTATTCACGATAGTAAAATAGTGGGAGCTATCCGTAATAAAAGATATGGCAAAGAAATTTGATATTGAAAAATTCAATGAGAGAAATTTCTCATTATGGAAATTGAAGATGAAAATCATCCTAAGGAAAGACGATTTTCTAACGGCTATCAGTGAAAGGTTGGTAAATTTCACAAATGACAACAAATGGAACGAGATAGATGGAAATGATGTGACAAACTTTCATCTAGCATTAGAAGATGAAGTATTGTCAAGCATTAGCAGATGAAGTATTGTCAAGCATTGAGGAGACGAAGACAACTAAGGAGATATGTGATCATCTTACCAAACTGTACGAGGTCACATCGTTGCACAATAAAATTTTCCTTAAAAGGAAATTGTACACTCTACGGATGCCAGAATTTACTTCAGTGACGGAACACTTAAATACACTGAACACTTTATTTTCTCAGTTTACATCCTTAAGATGTACAATAGGAGAAAAATAACGTGTTAAACTTCTACTTCAAAGTCTACCGAATTCGTATGATCAACTCATCATCAACTTGACAAACAATAATGTCACCAGTAGTCTTCGATGACGTTGCAGTTGTTGTTCTACAAGAAGAAAATCGACACAAGATCAAGGAAGACAGACAAATAAATTTGCAACAAGCAGAAGCGTTGATAACGATGAGAGGGAGATCAACATAACATTACCAAAGCAGTAGTCACAAACATGGTAGATCAAAGTCGAGAAACAAAAAGAATTTAAAGTGCTACAACTATGAAAAGAATTGTCATTTGAATAAGGATTATTGGAGTCTAGGTAAAAACTACAATCCATAAAGCAATACCGCAAACACTTCAGATGATAAAAATACTCTATGTTGTGAAGCGTCAACCACCATGGAAGGTAGAAAGAGATTTGCAGATATATGACTCATTGATTCAGAAGCAACATATCACATGACCTTAAGAAGAGAATGGTTACATCATTATGAACATGTCTTAGGAAGATCTGTATATAGTTGCAATGATCATGCCTTAGAGATCGTTGTCGTTTGAACCATCAAATTAAAAATGTATGATGAAACAATTAAAGTTGTTCAAGTGTACGTAACGTGAAAGGCCTGAAGAAAATTTTATTATTCTATGGATTGTTGGATAATAATGCAAGTAAGATTGAAACACGGAAATGAATAATGAAGGTATTCCGTGGAGCGCTTGTGGTGATAAATGCGAAAATATAGCAACAAACTTATACATGCTGAAATGAGAGACTTTGTTAGAAGCAGAAGCCTCTGTTGCCTCATGTGATTCAGATTTTACAATGCTATGGCATCAGAAATTTGGACACATGTCAGAATAAGAACTGAAAGTCTTTGTGGAGCAAAAGCTACTTCCAGACTTAATAAATGTATCACTTACTTTGTATGACCATTGTATAACAAGTAAGCAACATTGTATAACAAGTAAGCAGCACTGGTTGAAATTCAACACGTTCAATTCTAGGTAAAAGTGTTCTAGAATTGGTTCATTCTGACGTATGACAATCAGTAGTTACATCCTTAGCCGGAGCAAAATATTTTGTCTCATTTAATGATGACTACTCCAGGAGATGTTGGATGTACCATATTAAGAAGAAGTTAGATGTATTTTCAACTTTCAAAAACTTCAAAACGGGTGGAACTTGATTCTAGAAATAAGATCAAGTGTTTCAGAATAGATAATGGAGAAAAATACACAAGTGAAGAATTTGATGACTTTTACAGGAAAGAATACATCAAAAGACAATTAACAGTGGCGAACACTCGTCAACAAAATGGAGTAATAGAGCAGATGAACAGAATCTTGTTAGAAAGAACAAGAGCAATGTTAAGGGTTACAGACCTAAAAAAATAATTTTAGGCTGAAGCAGTCAATACCGCTTGTTATTTGGTAAATCGAGCTCCATCAACTGCAATAAAGCTGAAGACGCCAATAGAGATGTGAACTGGTAAAACAGCTGATTATTTAAACCTCCATATATTTGGAGGTATTGTGTATGTGATGTACAATTACCAAGAAATTTCAAAGTTTAATCCAAAATCCAGGAAATTTAAATTCTTGAGGTATGTTGATAGTGTAAAGGGGTATCGTTTGTGGGATCCCACTGCCCACAAAGTGATCATCAACAGAGATGTTATCTTTGTAGAATATAAACTACAAAGAAAAGAAGATGATAGAACTGAAAAGTCAGAGACTACACAAATACATGTGGAAAAAGGAGTTTGAACAAAGAGATTCTTCTGAAGCAAAACCATTAGATGATGAACAAAAACTAGAGAGTTCTAAAGCTCTAATAACTCGTCAATCAGATCGTGTGAAAAAACGTCTCAATTGACACTTAGATTATATTATAGAAAGAAATATTGCATAATACCTTTTAACAGAGGACAGTGAGTCATCAACATATCGGGAGGCAATAAACAACTCAGATGTTTCACTGTGGATGATGGCGATGCAAGAAGAAATTGAAACCCTTCATAAAAATAATACATAAGACATTGTGTCACTACAACAATGAAGGAAGCCAATTGGTAACAAAATGATCTTCAAAATCAAGCGAAATAGTAACAATCAAGTTAAGAGGTATCGTGCAAGGCTGGTAGTTAAAAGATATACTAAAAAAGAAGGTATTAATTTTAATAAAATCTTTTCTCCTCTATTTCGACTAACAACAGTTCGAGTAATCTTAGCAATGTGTGCTACATTGAATTTACATCTAGAGCAGTTAGATATTAAAACAACTTTTCTTCATGGAAATCTTGAAGAAGAGATTTACATGCTCCAGCCTGAAGGTTTTGAAGAAAAAGAAAAGAAGAATTTGGTTTGCAGGTTGAACAAATCTATGTACGGTCTAAAGTAGGCGCCGAGGTTGGTATAAGAGATTTAATTTCTTCATTATGTGTCTCGGATACAACAGACTTAATGCAGACCTTTAAGTTTATTTCAAGATGTTTGGTGATAACAATTTTGTTATATTGTTGTTTTATGTGGATGACATGTTTGTTGCAGGACCCAACAAAAGTCATATTAAAGAATTGATGACACAACTAGCTAGGGAATTTGAAATGAAGGACTTGAGGTCAGCAAACAAGATTCTAGGGATACAAATTCACCGATACATGAATAATAGAAAGATTTAACTTTCACAAAAGAATTACTTGAAGAAGATATTGTCACGATTCAACATGCAATATTATATGTCAATTTCTACACCTCTTCCTATTAACTTCAAATTATCCTCCAATATGAGTTCTAGCAGTAAATAAGAGATGATAGAGAAGATAGAGATGTCTCGAGTACCGTATGAATCGGCAGTAAGAAGTTTAATGTTCGCTATGATATGCACAAGACCAGACATCGCATAAACGGTGGGAGTGGTTAGTCGATATATGACTTAAATGGACCTCAAATGTTGCATTATGTTACGGAAGATTAAATTTACTTATCAATGGGTATGTTGATTCTGACAATACAGGAGATTTAGATAAAATCAAATCTACTACATGATATATGTTTAAAGTTGCTGATTGAGCTGTAAGTTGAGTTTCAAAATTACAGACAGTTGTGTTACGTCCATAACAGAGACAGAATATATAGCAGCTACACAAGCCAGTAAAGAAGCAATATGGTTGAAAATGCTATTGGAAGAGTTTCAGCACAATCAAAAGTATGTCTCTGTGTTTTGTGACAGTCAAAGCGACTTGCATTTAGCAAGGAATCCAACATTTCATTCAAGAACAAAACACATACGAGTTCAATACCATTTCATTCGTGAAAATGTGAAAGAATGGACGGTAGATATACAGAAAATTCATACCAAAGATAACTTAACAGATTTCTTGACGATTGCGATCAATGCTGATAAATTTACTTGGTGTCTGTCATCATGTGGTCTGTCAGAGACGTAAGCAACATGAATAGTACAAGATAGAAAAAATAATATGAAGATATGATTGCTCTAATTAAATCTTTAAATAAGAGATTGTTGAAAGTAAAACAATGACAACATTAATGGGACGACTGATTTGGTCCAAGATGACAGCATTAATGGATCGGCTGATTTAGTCCAAGTTGACAGCATATTTTTGTTGAAATTTTGGTAAGGGAAAATGACCAAATTTCAACAAAAATATACTGTGACCAAATCAGCCGCTACCATTTTTTTTTTAATTTCAGCACGAAGTTGGTCCACCTTGGTGGAAACAGGTTTCCTCAACGGCTTTGATTCTGCCATTTCAGTACCTATAGAAAAGCATAAAGAAATAGATCATCAGCAAAACTACAAGAAAAGAGAGGGAATTACATCAGATGATATACTACATTCCAGATTTATTTATTTCTTTCAAACCTAAAATGGTATGAAACTCTGATTGATATTTTAACAAAAGTTCTGATCCAAACAATTCGTTAAAAAAAGGGTTAATTTTAGCAACGAAAGAAACACTTGGATCTGTGCAATTCGAAATTCCATCTATAAGAACCACAACTTAAATCCTAGTCAATAATTATAGATACAAGAGTAAAACCCCTAACTTTTGCCTAAAATTATAGATTTATATAGAGAAACACACAAACAACTGACCTACATGAATCAAATCTAACGAAACAGATTCTTCTTAGTTTCGTGTCTGATAATTTAAGAGAATCGTATGAAACGAGGGTAAACGTTTCCACTGGAAAAGCACGCGAACTGAAAAAGAAAAACTGTAAACTGGGAGGAAAGTAGATTTAAAGAACAAAGGCGAGAGTTTAAAAAGTAAATTTAGAGTTGGACGTTACCTTGGGAGATTTGGAGAGCGAAATCCAAGTAAGTGAGATAAGGAGAGGAGATCTGTTTGGATTCTGAAACAATGGTTTACTAGTTTCCACAGTCAAAGCCTTTCATACGCGTCGATGTCCAGAGTTATCTTCGATACAATTTGTGCAAATCCTAGCCGTCCACGTTATTGTATTCCTTTTTCTGTTTTTAGAAACAGAAAACGGTGTCGTGTACATTTTTTTTATTAATTTTTTTATTATAAAAAAGAACATGGTTGTCCGGGATCAAACTCATAACATAATGTAAATTATAATTATAATTATTTTTTTAACTCATTTTATTTAAAATAGAAAATATTTTAAATTAAAATAAAGATTTATAATCATAATCGTAAATTAAAAGGGTAATTGTAACAATTTCTTATAATCATTGAAATAAAACTAGTAACTTAAGATCACATAAGAAACATACAATAAAAGATTAAAATATAACCAAGAAAGCTCAAACAAAGATATGTACAAACAAATCTGATCGCATTGGCAAATGAATTAGAAAATGATATCAAGCTATTGAAAATCTATTGACAAACTGCAAATCAAACTTGAGCGACATAAAAAACTATCTACGAACACATAATGGGTATCCAAATCTAATTCGAGGGTCCAAAGTAGAAAAGATGTAACATATAACCGCTATCTTGATCGGTCGTGGTAATGTCAAATCAACCCTTAGAAAAAAAAATAAGTGAAAACAACGACCAAAATGTCAAAAAAATATGTTAAAAGACAGAAGAAAACGTCGTATGAAGATAGAGGAAAATGTGTTATAAATACAGAGAAA
Organism: Hibiscus syriacus; assembly: GCF_006381635.1. NCBI lineage: Eukaryota > Viridiplantae > Streptophyta > Magnoliopsida > Malvales > Malvaceae > Hibiscus > Hibiscus syriacus. Next base: position 6,233,146 of record NW_024062795.1, read on the forward strand.
AATATGTCATACATGCAAACTTTTTGAAAATAAAAAAGAAAAAAAAATAAATATGTTATATAAGAAATAAAATGACAATAAACAATACTAGCGGTCGGCAACCAACATTAAAGTTGGCGTCACTGTCGATCAACAAAGACAAAATAAAAAAGAGATAAACGACTTACCAATAAGAAAAAATTACGAGAGGGAGAAATTCCAGAAAATGAAAAGATAATTATAATTTCATTTGGTATCGTATAATTAATATGTTTATGTATAAATCATAAATTTCATTTCGTATTGTGATTACTTTTGTATATATAATGTTAATATAATTAATATTGGACTAATTTGAAAAAAGTTATAAAATTATAGGTTAAACTGTCTAAAAATTTGCATTCCACCCAAAGTATATCATTACTAAATAGTAAAAATTAGTTATTGAGATTACTCTATATTATTTTTAATCAATGTGTGTGCATAATAAATAGTTATTTTAGTAGTTTTATATTTTTTTCATTTAAATTATAACCATTTACAATCCAAAATATATATGGTATTATTATTTAAATTATATATTATATAAATTATATAAAATGTATTTTTTAAAAAATTTATTTTCTAAACAGATTTAATTTTCAAACAAAATATTTTTTTTAATTTTTTAATTTTATCATATGTTTTTATTTTTTAATTTTATCATAAAAGTTATTGGTTTTAATTATTTAAGCAGTTTATACAGAACTTTCTGTTTTTTTTTCAGATAAATGAAACATTTTAAAAAAATGAACAAACATTGAATTAATATTGTTACATAACAAATTGAATTAAATAATTTAATTGAATCCTAAAATGGATGAACATTTCTGCTGAGTCCATTGACGTTAGTGAAAAAACCAACCTGCCGTATCGGCAAATAAGACCGCCGTTTATCCCCTTCCCTCATGGCTCTGTTCGTAACGTAAAGCTTTTCGTGGGCCGACAACGACGCCGTTTTCTCACTCTTATCTTTCTTCCCATTCGGCGGTTTCTCTCCCACCACCTTCACCTTCACTTTCTTCTCCTCCATTTCCTTCTTCTTCTCGATTTTCGCCGCCGAAGCGGAGAAAGGAAACGGGTGGTTCAACAAGACAAACGCGTCTTTTCCGTCGCTGTTACTTCGGAGCATCAAATCTCGGACCCTCCGAAGCTTGGAGAATCCCGTGGAGTTGCTCTTCTTACACGTGTCCGATGACGTTGCCTCCACGGCTATTCTATCATCTCTCTTCCACTCGCAGTATGGTCCCACCGGTTCCAACGTGTCGGGCGAATCTTCCACGAAAAGCTTCCTCAGCGGCGGCCGTGGTGACACGTCACCGTCATTCGATTTCGAAACTGAGCCGTCCTCTTCGGCTAAGAGAAGATCTTGGTTGAATAACGGGAAAACGGGACGGATATGTCCGTTTTGGAACACGTCGTTGGCAGAAACAGGGGATCCGTCGGCATTTACACAAACAAACGAAAACTCTTCGTCTTCCTCCGCCGTTCCGTCTTCTTTGAGCTGTAATTTGAATCCAAAATCATGGCTGAACTCGTCGTCGTCGGAATAATTATTAAACCTTGGTGATAAAGACAAAGAAGAATTCATGGTTTGCAACGTTAACCAAAACACAAGAACATGAAAATCAAATAGATAAATTGAAAAATGTAGTCTGTGGGATTGAAGCTGTGGGGTATTAATAAAGAAATTATAAACGCGGAAATATTGGAGGTAAAGTAGGTAAACGCGGGCGATATTCTAAATGAACAAAAATAGAAAAGCTAAAGAATGACGATTCTATGTCGGAATTTTCATTGGAGTTGCCTACTTGCAATTTTAATTCGGGTAAATTACACAAATTATCACTTAATTTTTTTCTCACTCTTATTTTAGTCTTTAAATTGATTTTTTTTAATTTAATCATTAACTCAAATTGATTTTTGTTTTAGTCACTCAGTTGTTTATCTATCTAATTATACGTTGATCTGGTATTTTTATTAATTTTTCAGGCTAGAAATTACATCGATTATCGTTGTCAATTTTCATTAGGCCCAAAATATTTAAACCGATATATTTTAATCATTGAATTTGAATTCGGTCTTTGTTTTCACCTGAATCAATAAACTACAATCAACCCATAAAAGCTTAAATCTCAATCAAACCTTGAAATTATTTTTCGGTCATAAATCTAATTTTAGCTCCCAACATTTTATTTGTCGAATGGAGAATTTCAAAGGTGAAAAGGTGGACGCCGAAAAAAATATATATTTCAAAATTGTTTTGATTTAAGAATCAAATGTTGAAATCAATGAATGTAAAAGGTTGAAAGTTTGGAACAAATTTTGAAGCTTTTAGGGAGTTTTTATGAGAAACTAAATCAAGATGCTTTAGAGGAAGAATTTGAATTCAACGATATTATTGTTAGTTAGAAGTGATGTCGGGAAGTTGGTGTTCAACAATTGAGATTGTCAAATGGTAAATTTGTAGATCTTTAAGGTATTTTCTGATTAAACGAACATCAAATTCGTGTTCAAAATGATGAAATAGATTTGATGAAAAATTTCAAGATTCATTGGCTTTTAGTGATGATGGTTGATGAATGTTAGAATGATGGTCAACACGATTGTCAAAATCTGAGTTTGATTCAATTTGAGGAAGAGAAAGAAAAAGAAAAGAGATGGATACAAAGAATAAGAATGAGAAGAAAGAAGGAAAGAAGGGATGACAACAAAAAGAAAATATACATTTTTATACGAATCCAAAATAATATTATTTTGGTCTAAATTTGATTTTCTATAGGGATCCAAAATGAAATTATTTTGATGTAAATTGTCATATTATAATGTCGTTAATTATTTAAAGATATAGTTGTCAAAACATGAGTAATTCAAATTTTGATTATTAAATTAAACGTTTTAAACTATATAATAATATAGTAGTGAAAAGAAAATTGAGTGATAGAAAAAGTAACTTATCATTGTTTGTTATAATCACTGATTTTCGATTTATTAATTGATTAATTGGAATTAATATTTATAATTAGACTTGCAATTAATATATATATTTTACACGTCTTGATTGAATTTTTAAAATATTAATTCTATATTAATTATATTCTTTTATTACTTTAATTATAAATTTGTGTATTAATGTCAATTTATATTTAAAGTGTTTTTTCCCACGTAAGATTCCATATCATCAATACATGGACACGCTGAACTTTTATATAGATTATATTTATATAAAAATATCTGAAAAGAAGGAAGAAAATGGATTTTATTTAATATTTTTAATGTAATTTGTAAGAAATCTATTTTCAAATGCAAAAGGGTGCCTGGTTAAAATACTAAAATAGCACGTGGGAGAAGAAGATTATCCGAGAGATTCTAGACGAATTGCGTTGATTTGACTGGCTGACAGGTACACCCCGCCCACAGGTAACATTGACTAAGGACCACTCTGTGGAAACTCCAATATCAGTGCTTCTACATACGGTTTATGGTATTTCTGAAGGCACAAATATGCATAAACAAATGTGAACAGCGAATAAGGGCATAATACTTTTGTTTTGTTTTTATTTCGATTTGACATAATAAAGATATAGTTTAATTTTAATTTAGTATTCGTTTTAATTTAATTTAATAAAATTTCATTTAATTTTTAAAAAAATATTTAATGTCCACTTAATATTAAAAAAAATAATGCCTTAAATTGATTTTAAAATTTTTAACACAAAACCTTAATTATTATTTGTAAAAAAAATTATAAAATTAGATAAACGTATTTTAGTAAATACATTAGGACGGGAATAATTTGAATTAAACTTTATCCCAAAAATTTCAACAATAAGCTCCACATGATCATGAAACCATATTTTAAAATAATATTACTTTTAAAAGGGTGCACTTTAGTTGAAATTTAGGAAAAAAAATATAATTGATTGTATATGCTTTTACGCACGTGATACGATTTTGAAAAAACACATCACACATTTTTAGATTTTGAGTAAAATACCATAAAACTAACATTACCAAAAGTACACATACATGCTGAATACACGTATTAGCATGAGCCGTCTTCAAACACATCACAAATATTTTTTGTATAAAATTTATTTATTTTTATATTTTTAATCTTTGATAGTACTAATTTAATCATGTATTGTTTATAATTCCTAAAAATATACATCAATTATATCTTTTTCTAAAACCATCTCACGTAAAAAAATACAATATTCAATCAAATATGCTTTTTATGAAATTGAATACAAAAAAACACATTTAATCTTTCATATTTTCTCTTCAATTGTTTTTGGTTGTGGGAACTATATATGCTGTTCATTCAGTTCGTGTAAGTATTGGTTTCCTATTCAAAGAATTACAGCATGTATCAATATCTAAAGACTATAGAGCTACCGTCATATGCATATATGGTCTCAAACAAATTGCATCCACGGCCTTTGGTTTTTTTTTTCTACTTTCCACCGTTGCAACCTTGAAATTCCTGCACAAATATTTTTGTAGAAAGAGAATAACAATTAGTACGAAGTCATTTCCATGCAATAAATAAAAGGAAAACTTATATCGCAAGAAGCCGATCACAATATCATGTTAACTAACCCTTGATAGTGACTTCTCATTAATATACCAAAATAGTTATAATAGTTTGACAAAACCTAATTAGTCATATAATATTTATACTTGAGAAACAAGAAAACCCCAAAAGGTGCCATAAAACAATTAAAGTATTAAACAAAATGAGAATTGTCAAACACTTCAATGGACCATTCTGACATGGATGGCTACAAAAGACCAAAAAAAAAAGCTCGTGGAGGATGCTTTCAAATTGGGATATGCTACTCTCATTATACAAAGAGGTTTTAAAACCCCACCAGCTAATATAGCATTTGTTTGCAAATGGTTCAATCTTGCACACCAAGTAGTTTAACCGAAAAGTATAATATGCATGGATTAATGTTTAAATAAATGGGTAAAAAATATATTAGAAGTCACAAAATTATGTTTAAATGAGTGTTTTGATCATTGATTTCTCTAAACTTATCATTAAATTTATCGAATTGTTCTAAAATGACCATTAAATTTTATCAAATTGTTATACAATTATGATTAAATTTATCAATTTTTACTCTTGTTAAACGTTACATTGGTCTTGTTATAATAATTCAATAAAATTTAATGTTTATTTTATAATTTTTGAAAGTTCAGTAATTAAAATGATCATCTAAGTATAATTTGGTGACCTCTAGTGTATTTTATCTTATAAGGGGCAGAAATTGGAAAATGTAAATTTTAAATTTTAAATATATAGATTAAAAAAAAAACTATTTGCACCTTGTTTGTGTACCGGTTGAGTATAGTAGATAATAACTGGCGTCCAGCTATTTCTTTAATCCTTTCTACCAATTGTGGCTTTGTAATCTTTTTCTCCTTGTAAAAAGTCAAAACAAGAAAAAGGAAAAAAATTAGAATTCAGAGATTGAGAGAATGATAGAATATATATCAATGTATATAAAACACTTACTTGAAAATCTTTATAATGTTTCTCAAGGGAAGCCATTTCTAAAGAACCTAAAAACCTTGAGAGCATGGACATCAAGGTGTTAATCCTCAGCAATGGCGATCTAGGATTGACGGTACCTCCATCTGCTAGTCATTTGGAGACGCAAAAATCAATATGGCTACATACTATAGGCAGAGATGAGATATACCATACAGAAAATGAAAAACAATGATTTAAATAACAATGGCCAAATATTGTTACAGACATAATTTTTTTTCCAACTATACCTAAATCCACGATGATGATGTACACAGTACACACTACAGAAATGACATCTTAGCTAAGCTACTCACCTCTTAAGAAAGGGGCCTCAAAACTGATGATGTAACAAGGGAGGATGTGAGAATTCATGGAAGTACTCCAAATGATGTATTTTCTGGGAGTTGATAGATCATCTACGCCAGAATCGAACTCCGGCGAACTTGGATGAAACCGACCATTACAATCTCCTGTCACCACCTCTTGCATTCCCAATATAACGCGGCATAGCAACAAATGCCTCAACCCGGTATCATCAACCTTCGAAGACAAAACACTGCAAAATCTTGTTTCTTATATCTTCATTCAAAACTCAGTTGGAGTTATAGCTCCAATATTGGTGAAATTTGTTTCATCATTGAGTTCTCATATTTTGGAACTCAAATGGTATTATTTGCAACTTTATACGAGTGGAAAAACAATTTATAAATTGGTAAGAAAGAGTTTTAAATGAAACTAACTATTAGAGATTAATTAAAATTTTGGTCGATATCTTTTGACACCTTTCATATACTTATATAGTGTGGTGTTATCTCACTTTATTCTTAACGAGGAAGTGTCCTCTAATTTATTCTTAACGAGGAAGCATCAAATACGGATCCCTAATTATTCATTTAATAATTTGATGTTGAAACCTATAAACATAAGTTAATACAACTACTTTCTAATGCTCGTAATAATCCAATCAAACACAAGGAATTTATCATAGAAACAGGTATTTGAAAGCAGCAAAATCTTTAATGAGGAAAATAAAATTGATTCCAAAGTTTGTAATAAATAATAATTACATGATAATTTGAAATTATCAACAAAGCAATTAGAGAACAGTTGAGAATAAAAAGGCTAACCTGTCAAAGGAAAACTTTGCAGCAGACAAATAGACGCTATTCCTACAACGATATTGATTTTCAGCAGTCTTACTATACCAGCTAAATCCGTGCATCACAATCTCGCAGATCTCATCCCTGGAACCACTATACCAGGTGTACTTGATATTCGCATCTCCGCCGCATTTTCCGGCCACAGCCTTCTTCAGAATCTGGAAGTTTTCGGCCCGACCTTTCGCCGGGAGACTAGAATGGGAGATTTTATGAATCGCGACGATTTGTATCATCTTGCTCAAATTTTCTTCCATGCCAGAGAAGAAAGCTTTTGTGATGATCAAATATTCAGTGCTTGATTCATGCAGCTTAATCAAATCGCTTTTGAGAAAAATATCGAAACAATAACCAGAATCAATCTCGTCGTCTTTCGACGCTGCAGCGCGTGAAATTTCATCTTTATCTTTACCAACAATCATCGCCGACTCTTGATAACCATCTTCAGCAATTTCATCCATAAACTCCATGCATTGACAATCTCCGGAGAATGAAGAAAACAGGTTTTCTCTTTTTACTGAAGAAATCTCAAGAAATGAAGAGTTACACTGCAAAGTCGGTTACGCTTTTAGAAGTTAATGGATTTTCATAAAGTTTGATAAATACCGACCTTTTGGTGTATAGAGTCCATGGTATGACTAGGGATGCCAACTGCCGGATTAGGGTAGTTTTTTTTTATTTGATATTATAATAATAAAAATTAATTTTTATTAAAAATATATATATATTTTTTGTTCTCTCAATTCTCCAAGGTCTTTTCTAGATTAATTTGGATCGATACGTATCAAACACCTAATTTTGATAAGTCAGTCTCCTGACAAAGACTTTTTACATACATATGACCTCAAACTCGAGACATGCTTATTAAACTGTTTACCACTTAACCAATCTCATTAGTAAAGTATTTATAATTATTTTAAATATTATAATTAAAATTATAATTAAAAACTTCAATTTTAACTTAATATTATAATAATAAATTTTGATTCTGGTTCAAAATTAAGAATATTTGTACTCTGTTGAATTTAATTTAAAATCTTAATTAAAAATTAGATTTCACTATGATATAACATAATTTTGATTCTTTTTATATTTTTTGTCAAAAAAATTAATTAAAAAATTATTTTATCCAATTTAATTTTATAAAAGTAAAATAAATTTTAAATTAATATCATAATTCTTCTACCTCCATGTCAAAATTTTACGTATGTTTTTATCCAAACCTAACTAATAATATATAAATGAAGTATGATCCGTTTATACTGTAATTTTTTTTAATTTTATATCTTTTATGATCATTACATAAGTGAAAATAAACGATTGATATTAACACTAGAAAATGAGAAGATATTCACAGTAAAAAAAATAATGAGATAATCTCAATGGTCTATTTTAATTCATCCATCGATCCTAAAAATGTATAAAACTAAAAATTTTACATTAGTTGTAAGTGGATCATAACCCAATATAAATACATAAAAGAATATTTTTATAATTCTCTTAAAGAATGATAGAACATGTTCTTCTTAAATAAAAACTCGATTCAGCTTTACTAAACTTAAAAGAAAATTGATCCAACCTAAAACTCGAATTCTATAAAAACAAATATCTACCGTATCGAACCCAAATTCTTCGAATATAGGTTTTTTTAATCCTTAACCCTCCTCTAGGAATTGAATAATAATATTAGAAAAGAATCTAATAAATGATTTCAATAATAAAAATGTAAGATGTCTTTCCTTTTCTTTCTCTTAAATGAACAAGATTTAAGTAGTATTGTTCTAAGTCTGGAGCTGAAATAGAATATATACTTGGGAAGATAGTAATTAATCCCTAAACCCACCATAAAACAATTAAACAAAGTGCGAATTGTCGTAGACTTCAATGGACCACTATGGCATCTATGCTACAAAGGAAAAAGATTAACACTGGAGAAAAGTGTAGGCTTGTTTCGTATTTTTTTTATTAGTATGAGATGAATATAAAATAATATTTGTTTGAAAAATTATCAACTATTTGATAATGAATGCTCAAACACCCCTACAAACATTATGTTTGAACTCACGACCTCCAAATAAGATCAATTACTTTCATATTTTAGGATATGCTATATTGTACAAAATGGTTTTAGACCCCAACAGGCAAAATACCATTTGTTTCTGCAATGATTCAATGTGTTATTGGGATCACCCTATCTTGGGCCAACTTCTGAGTCACAAACTTAGGGCCTTGCGATGGATCAACAAAGCATGGAGGGTGGTCTAGTTAACACCGATATGAATGAAGCCCAAGCCCAATCAGCCAATAAAATGGCCGTGGATAATGAAGAGCTCAAAATTGTTGGGTCTCTTGTATACTTGAGAGTTAGAAATAGTTAAAATATTTAAATTTGATAGATCATGACTCGATTTAATTTAATAAGATTAAAATTACATGAATCAAGCTACTTCAATAATTAAGAGGATAATTTTTATTCATAGAGGTCTCAGATTCGAGCACTAAACTTTTAATAATATCATTTAACATCTTTATGAAAATGTAACTATATTATATAGAATTTTTTTTCATTCATTTATTGTTTTTTTTTCATTTTTCTCAGTTAATATATAAAAATAATACTTATTTTATATTTATTTATTCAAATGACACCCAAATAATATTATTTACTAAAATGACTTTTTTTTAATAAAAGGACAAGATATGGAAGATGCTTTTCAAAAGATTGTAGGACGTACCTTTATTAGGGATAGGCATGGGTCGGGTTGGGTCCGATTTTTGGTATACCTGACCTGATCTGAGAACAAGGAGTCCTCCACCCGAGACCCGACCCGAACCCTATCCGATCCGAAATAATAAAAAAATTATTTTTATTCAATAAAAACAGTGACTTAATTGAAAATAATAATATATAGAGGAGTATTTTACAATTATTCCTAATATATATAATGTAAACTTATATTTTTTTCGGGTCGGGTTAGATTTTTTCACCATAATCCTTAACTCGACCCGATCCGACCCGACCCGAGTTTTTAAAAAAAATCTAATCCAATTAAATCAAATCATGTCAAAATCCGTCAAGTTCAGATCTCATGCTCATCCCTAACCTTTATTGATGTGAAATGTTTTTCAAACAAACTTTTCAACGCTAACATCATGCAATACCAAAATAAAAGAAATGAATCATAAATTTAAAATAATAAAAAAAAATTTACTCAAAAAGTTAACACATACGTAAGCACAAGCTAATTAAGCGGTGATAGCAATGTGAATATATATATATAAATATATATCTTATATTCAATCACTTAATAAGTATATATTTAGAATGTTATCTTTAAACCCTTAAAAAACTTATAAATAAGTATTGTGAACCTTAAAATTTTTATGATAAAATACGTTGGTTTTAAACTATTAAAGATAATTTTTAAATTTAATTAGATTTAGTACAACAATCAAAGATAATTATACGGGATTCGGAATATTATCTTAGAAGAGGAAGTTGTGGACGGTAAGAAGGAAATTTCGATTAAGGAAATTAAAAAAGGTATTCTGGAACTGCGAACTCTTCATTTAATCATGATTATATGAGATTTAACTGATTATTTATATATAAAAAAACATGAGAACTTTGACACTATCAAACTTTTTTCAATTATTTTTTAATAGTTTGGATGATTATAAAATAGTATTTATTTTGATATTTTTTTAGATTAAAAGTAACATATACACATTCTATATATACAATTATTTTAACTCAAAATATTTAAAGGAAATAATATTTTTTTTTCTTTTTCTTGAATAAAAGAATAATATTCTCATTTATCATTAAAGTCACTCAATAGTTATTTAACAAATATTAGGGTAAACTATGTCAGATACCACTAAACTTTGCCCATTGACTTATTTATACCACTAAAATTTTAATTTTTCCAATTATAGCGTTGAGCTTTAGTTTTAAGGTTCAATTATGTCACTCCTCCGTTAAGTCACTAACGAGACGATGACATGACTAATGGTTGCTGACGTAGCATGCCACACCAAAACAACATTGTTTTGGTGCGGCTGTTCTGATGATTAAAACGATGTCGTATTAAACACTAAATTTTTGGAGTGTATCAATTTTGTCACTAAACTTTTAAACACTTTTCTTTTTTTACCATTACACTTTTTGGCCCTTGTCAGCAGCCAAGCACCGTCGTTCATTCGTCATATGTTGCAATAAGATAGGTACCAAAATATTCGTATTTCATTCCTCTTTCTTCTCACATGATATGTTTTCCATGAAACCCATTTAAAATCGTCAAAAGCCCATTTAAAAGTTCAACATATTAATACTCTGATCTCTTTCAATGATCGATTGATGAAACTAGTTTTGAGGTATGTTGTTTATCTTATCAAATCAATGTTTTTCACCTTTCATATTTTTTAACAAACACCTCAAATCCCTTAAATCTAATAAAGTCTCCAAACATTTAAAAAATGGTAGATTTTTTGCGTTTAATTTCATCAATTTTAAGTGTGTTTCATGAAAAACTAATCATATGAGAAGAATGATGAGTCAAACGTGAACATTTGAAATTGATTTTGTTGTAAAATATGATCGGTGACGAGTTGTGATTGACTTTTGGGGTGGTCGAAAAATGCAGTGGTAAAAAAAAATTGTTTAAAAGTTTAGTGGCATAATCAGTAAACCCCTAAAGTTTAATTTCTAAAACGACATCGTTTAGGCATCAGAACAACTGTACCAAAATGACGTCGTTTTGGTGTGGCATGCCATGTTAGCAATAGTTAGCCATGTTAGCAATAGTTAGCCATGTCATCGTTCTGTTAGTGACTTAACGAAGAAGTGACATATATTATTGAATGTAAAACTAAAATTTAGTGCTATAAATATCAAAATTGAAAGTTCAATAGTATAAACGAGTCAACAAATAAAATTTAATATATCTAATGTAATTTACCCTAAATATTATATGATATGATTATACATAATGGAATAAAAACAACGGCGGGATGATAAAATGACTTTGTGGGAAGTTTCAAATCCAAATTGAGACAAACGCTTGTATTTTTAAAATAACAAGATGATCTTTTACTATAAAGTCTCCACCCACCTTTTCTAATTTTATTGCACAAAAGTAAACCTGTAAATGAACCAAAGGTTCAACGAACAGTTCGTGAACCGACGGAAAGTTCGTTTATGTTCATTTATATATTAAACGAACGGATATGAATAATATTTTGTGTTCGTTTAATTAAATGAATGAACATGAACAGAGGGCTTGTTCGTTCATTTACGTTCGTGAACGTTCGATAATATGTTCGTTTATGTTCGTTCATTTATGTTTGTTTGTGTTCGTTCATTTATGTTCGTTTGCTTATGTTCGTTTATGTGCGTTCATTTATGTTTAACCTAATCTCTCTAGACCCATTTAAAATATTAAAACCCAATAAATTTTAATCTGATACCCATAAATATTTTAAAATTCTATTAATTTTAAATACAAATAAAAAAATCTCAAAACAATTAAATAAAATATAATTATAAAATTGTTAGGAAAGAAAAAAAAAATCTATTTTCATTTATGTTCGTCTACGTTCATTTATATTCATTTATTGTGTTTGTTTACATTCGTTTATTGTGTTCGTTTATGTTCGTTCATTTGTGTTCGTTTATCATTTAAATGAACGAATACGAACGAGCAAGCTATATTCCTTATCGAACGAACATGAGCAAGAAATTTTTCGTTCGTTTATGTTCGTATTTATTCGGTTAAAGTTAAACGAATGAACATGAATATACTTGTTCGATTCATTTATAGGACTACACAAAAATATCCTTTCACATTGCCGCGTCGTCCGACCACAAACAATTTCAACAAAATTACAGTGTACTTATACCCAACGCAACGCACTTCCTTTTTAGGCTTTTGTCCATTTTCCCATTGTGACTTGTTATCGATAAAACGTCGTCTCATCCTTATCCCGTCGCCACTCGTTTTATTCGCGTTGGTTGAGGGACTGTATTTGGTTTGGTGCAACAACCGCTCTTGATTTGGGTTTGAAATTTTGCACCACATTCATATTATTGCTATGATCATTAGAGGGAAGGTAAAATCGTATTTATATACTTTTATGGTTTATATAAGTGAAGATAATTTCATTGATGCATCCATTACCTACTCTATTGAACACGAATATATCCTTATAGACTTTCGTATCCTAATTATCAATTTCATAATAAGTATTGTTTTATCTATTCAAATTTTAAAGTAGTTTGATTTTTTTTTTCACGATGATCAGAAATTAGAAAATTGATTACTTTAATTTCTGTTTTTAAATAAATAATTTTATATCTAATTGTATAAATATGGATGAAGGTCTATAGATAGGAAATGTTGTGCCAGTATCTACACAGTGCCTAGAATATCAATGAATTCTTGAAACACGTTAAAATTGTGACCTAGGGTCGGTCCACTTAGGTGGTGTTTGTTTTTGCAGAGGTAAAAGGTCTGCAGTCTGTGGACTATATCTGCAGGCATCTGCAGCAGAAGAGGTGGACAAAAAGTCTCCAGTCTGCAAGAAGAAGACTGTTTATTTTTTAACGTCTTTAGACTGTTAAAATAAACTGATTTTTAAACTTAAAAGAGTTTTGCAATACTGAAATTTAAATAATTTTAGTTTTATAAAACTGAAATTAAAATAATCCATACAACTACAATAATAAATTTTTTAAAATAAATCAATCCATATTTTAAAATAAATCAATATATATTTTAAAATAAATCAATCCATATTTTAAAATAATTTTTTTCATATTTTAAAATAAATCAATCCATATTTTAAAATAAATTTTTTCATATTTTAAAATAAATCAATCCATAATTTAAAATAAATTTTCCATATTTTAAAATAAATCAATCTATATTTTAAAATAAATCAATCCATATTTTAAAATAAATTTTAAAAGAGAAAATAATCTCAGTGACAAAAAATGCCTTATAATATAGGATTTTAACAAACTTTTTTTGGATTTGCCAAAATGACCAACTAAATCGCAATGCGATCGATAATTCGCAACGCGATCTCCAATATCGCAAATCAGTTTCCTGATTCGCAACGCGAACTTCGACTATCGCATTGCGATTTATATATTTGCATTGCGATAGTCCAAGTTCGCGTTGCGAATTTAGAAACTGATTTGCGATAGTCGAAGTTCGCGTTGCGATTTATTACAAATTCGTTGCGATTTATTCCAAATTCGTTGCGATAGTCCAAAATCGCAACGACTGATGGTATTGCATTTGTTTCTTAAGAATTTTCTCTAAAAAGATAGTATTCGCGCGGACATGTCGAAGACACGTATTACCACGACCACGACCACAACCACGACACGAGACGAGACGAACGGACGGCGGCGGCGTGCGAGAGTTCCCCTTGTTCTCTATCACTCAACAAGGAAGTGGGAAAACCAAGCCTTAAATACCATTCCCAATAGTGTTTCTAATACTATGTGGGATTGAGCATTACCAACACTTGTTTCTAATACTATGTGATTATTCAGGAAACAATTAACAATCATGCACCTTAAAACAACCGAATCAGCAACCAATTGCATTAGTATTATACGATTAAATATGTCATAATTAAAAGTCAATCTACAATCAATCACGATTATTGCAATTTTAAGCAAAACATTCAAAAAAATTGCATCACTCGCGAGAATAAAAAAAATTGTTATCATGCAATTACAATCAATTGAAAATAAATTAGAATTGCATGAAAACTAAACGAACCACAAATACTTTTCATACAAATACTAAAGTCATTAACTATAATTCACAAATAATATCACTATTTAAGGCTCAATCTCACATAGTATTGGGAACAAGTGTTGGTAATGCTCAATCCCGCATAGTATTGGAAACACTATTGGGAATGATATTTAAGGCTTGTCTTTCCCACTTCCTTGTTGAGTGATAGAGAACAAGGGGGACTCTCGCGCGCCGCCGCCGCCGCCGTCCGTCTCGTCTCGGGTCGTGGTCGTGGTAATACGTGTCTTCGACACGTCCGCACGAATACTATCTTTTTAGAGAAAATTCTTAAGAAACAAATACAATACCACCAGTCGTTGCGATTTTGGACTATCGCAACGAACTTGGAATAAATCGCAACGCGAACTTCGTCTATCGAAACGAACTTGGAATAAATCGCAACGCGAACTTCGACTATCGCAACGCGAACTTCGACTATCGCAACGAATTTGGAATAAATCGCAACGCGAACTTCGACTATCGCAACGAACTTGGAATAAATCGTAACGCGAACTTCGACTATCGCAACACGAACTTGGACTATCGCAACGAATTTGGAATAAATCGCAACGCGAACTTCGACTATCGCAACGAACTTGGACTATCGCAACGCGAATTTGGAATAAATCGCAACGCGAACTTGGACTATCGCAACGAATTTGGAAAATCGCATTGCGATAGTCGAAGTTCGCGTTGCGAATCTGGAAACTGATTTGCGATACCGAAGATCGCGTTACGAATTATCGATCGCATTGCGATTTAGTTGACCATTTTGGTAAATCCAAAAAAAGTTGGTTAAAATCGTATATTATAAGGCATTTTTTGTCACTGAGGTTATTTTCTCATTTTAAAATAGATTTAAATAATTTTAATGCTCTTTGAAGAGGTTTGAAGACTTTTGAATACATAAAATCATGTCTGCACTAGGAAGAGCTCGTGCAGACGTTAGAAGAGATTTTGTTTTCTAAAAAACAAACGGTCTGCGAAGCCCAATGTCTGCGCGGCGCAGACATAAGAACTTTGCAGACCTTACACAGTAAAAACAAACACCACCTTAGTGTAATACTTAAAGGAGTGTCGTGTTAATCACTTCCACTCCTCTTGTCCAAGGATATGCAGTGTTCATCAGGGATGTTCAAAAAAACCCGACCCTTTAGTTCGAGTATTTTTAATGATATAATAATATAATATTATAACATACGTTAATGATGATGTCGTTATATGTATATATTTTTTAAATTTAAAATTTATAAAAGAAATATTGAAAAACAAATATTATAAAAAAAAGTTTAAAAAAAGTTGTAACCTCATAAATTTAATACCTAAAACATCAAAACTTTCTTTCTTTATAGTTTAAAGTTGAAATTTTACAATAAAATATTATTTTAATAAAGAAAAATTATCACAATACTGAATTGAGTATCACCTGTTCGCAAATCCTCCATGAAGAGGGTTTAGAGATGAGGACGTTTTAGTTATATAGTTTAAAGCACTTTGTTCACCAAAATTCTTTTAAGTGTTTTCTTCAATTTTGGGTAGGTGAACTTCAGCAGCCCGTAATCCATATAAATTGTCTCCCCTTCCTTTCAAATCTCACGTGCCAAAAGAGCTGTCTTCTTCATTCTTAATAATAAAAAACCATAACTTTCTTCTTCCCTTAAATTCTCTCAACCATGCCTACATCTGAAAGTACAGTTAAAATACATGAGATCACTCGAGTCACCCCTTCCTCCGACTCACCAAACTCCGCCAACGAATTCAGCCTTCCACTCACTTTCTTCGACACCTATTGGTTCAAGTTCCCTCCCGTTCAAAGCCTATACTTATACCAACTCAGTGACTCCCATTCCACACCTTCCTATTTCAACTCAGAAATCCTCCCCAGACTCAAGCAATCTCTTTCACTCGCACTTTCCCACTACCTTCCAATCGCCGTCTACTTGAAGTGGCCATCGGAATCCGACAAACCCGTCGTGTCCTACACTCCTAACGACGGCGTTACTCTCTCGGTCGCCGAATCCAATGTAGCCATCTTTGACACTTTAATCAGCAATGAAATGCATCGAGCAAAAGAGTTGCATCCTTTTGCACCTCCGTTGATCTTGTTCGATGATAAAGCGGAAATACTCCCTTTGCAAATAACACTGTTTCCCGGTCAAGGATTTAGCATCGGCACGGCAGCGCACCATTCAGCGTTCGACGGTAGAATCGCGAGCATGTTTATGCGGTCATGGGCTTATCTATGCAAACACGGTACTAACGAATTGCCACCCGAGTTAACCCCGTCGTTCGATAGGAGCATCATCAAAGACCCATCGGGACTGGTCATAAGTTTCTTGAATCAATGGCGAGCTATTTTCGAACAAGAGTCCGATACGAGAAGCATGAAAATCCCGGCCTCGTTACAGGCGGTTTCCGACAACATTGTTGGAGCTACGTTTGAATTCAGCTGCAAAGACATCAAGGGACTCAGAGAAAAGGCTTTGTCTGAATTAGCAACCGATCATGGGAGAGGGAAACACCAACATCATCTCTCGAGTTTCGTCGTCACGCTTGCTTATACATCAACCTGTCTGGTTAAAACAAAAGGAGAAGGCGACAGAGACGTCGTCATCGAATTCGGAGTCGATTGTAGGGCTCGACTAGACCCGCCGGCTCCACCGACATACTTCGGTAACTGCGTTGTGAATTATTCCAACTCGGCGGAAGCGACAAATTTCATGGGAGAAGGTGGCTTTGCCTTTGCTATAGATATAGTGAGCGAATTGGTGCAGAAGATCAATAAGGGCGTTCTTGAAGGTGCGGAAATGAATCCTACGAATTTCTACGCTCCAAAATTACCTGGTACGCAGTTGATCATGGTTGCTGGATCACCTAAGTTGAATGTTTACGAGGCGGATTTCGGACAGAGTAAGATCAAGAAGGTGGAGATTGTGTCCATAGAGAGGGATGAAGCTGTTTTCATGGCCGAGAGTAGGAGTTGAGGTTGGTTTGGCACTGAAGAAGCATGAAATGGAGAAATTTGCTGCTTTGTTTTACTGATGGTGTTTATATTTCTGTATTTATATAAAAATAGTTATTATGAATCTAACAATATAATTTATAAATTTATTTATCTTTTTAACTATTGACGTATTAGTGCAAATTTATTTATAAATTATTTATTATTTCATTTACCCCTAATTAATTGTTAGACAAATTTTAATGTTATAGTGTTTTCAAATACAATATAAAAACTGAAGTTGTCTGGTAACCCGAAACTCAAGGATGATTGATCAGAAAAAAAGGCTGTTACTACTAATTAACAGATGCCTACCAAGGCTACAACTATTAACTATACATAACGACGATTTTCCTTAATTTAAGTAAAGCTGTGAATTTCTCATGTTTTTGTGTTCCCTGGCTTCTCTCTTTCATCTTCTCTTCTCCTTCAACTCCTTTCTTTTCACCCTCTAAAAAACTAATTTCGTTTCTGAAGTTTTTTTCCCACCCTTTAATGTTATTGTTTTAATGCATAAGAAATGTATGTTTTTTTGTATAATTATAATTTGAGATAACGGAGAAAGTGGAAAGAGGAATTGGAGAATGTCACAACCGAAGGATTCGCCGGATATTGATACTTCTCTGTCGGCGTCACCGGGCTCTTCCACTCTAGAAAGCAGTGCTGATAATAACAGCGATAAGGCTTCATCGGAAGCATCCCTTCCGGTTTCGACTTCACCTTCTCCTCCTCCGCCTATCGATTCTTCAAATAAGCAACCATCTTCATCTTTGCCTTCTTCAGGTACAAAGTCATCTGCCCCTCCACCCCCGGAGCCATAGGAAAAGAAACCACTCTCTCCGCCACCACCTTCAACGTCGGAACCATCTCCTAGCTCTCAAACTCCTAAGCAACAAATTCTTTCACCACCTCAAACTCAAAGCTATCAGCAGCAATCACAACCAACTCCCAACGGACGTTCTAAGAACTCACCATCGCCGTCATCATCATTGTCATCACCATCAGAATGTTCATCAGACGATCCTTCTCCTTCTGAGTCTTCGGGAAATTCCACAGAAACTAGTCCTTTGCCACCCCCAAGTTCTCCTCGAACCTCATCATCACCATCTTCATCCAACTCCACACCTGGTTGTCATCATCAGCATCATCATCATCTTCGTCATTACCGTCGTCTTCACTAGCATCTTCACCAGCAGAGGCAAATGGATCCGCTACAGCGTAATCTAGTTCCTCTCCTAAAGCATTACGTCCTCCTACTCCAAGCACATCCACATCTCCCAACTCTAACCCAAGCGACGGATTTTCCAGTTCAGGCAACTCCAGTAATAACAGACAAAGGAATATTGTTAGTAGTAGTAGTAGTAATGCCGGAAACCCCATCAATAAAAGTGTGATTGATGCGACAGTAGTGGGTGTTTTGGTCGTTGTATTCATCGTCTTGTTTTTCTATTTAAGGGGGAGAAAAAAGAAACAAGGTTCCAATGGCGGTTCTAAAATGCCACCACCGATAAACTTAACAATGACATCGGGTATGGAAATTCGAGTAATCTCGACTTTCTTTGCCAAATTTCTCATTTTCGTTTGACAATCATCTATTTATCTTATCTACTCATGCAGATGTACAATCCGGGCAGTCTGCCGGAATTGATACAATATATTATAATGTTGGGAAATAAGCCCTTTACGAGTAACAAGTAATTTCCCTATAACCAGATTAGTGAGAATGCTAAATAAAAGTGGAAAAATAATACCCAAAATTGATAACGGAGTTCAACCAATTATGTCTATGTCTTTGGACTGCTGTAGATCTTTTACTAAGAGAGAAAATTTACAGGTGTTTACAAAACACTCATTACTCACAAGAAAGCTCTCTAGTAATGGGAGAAACAAATGATTTTTGGGATGATTTTGAAGCTAAATGAGCTAGGGTATTTATAGTTGAAGCTTGAGGACTAATCTTATAAATACCTTAAAGTTAAATGACTCAATTTGGTGATTATCCCTTGCCCAAATTCAATAAAATGGGCTGCCTAACTTTGAAATTTAAAGCAACCCCCACCTTTGAATTTCAAGCAGCCACCGGCTGCTAGCATTTATTATTTGACCAACAATCTCCCACTTGAAGACTGATTTTAATTTGTCTTCACACCTCGATCAATACAACAGTATTTCTGGTCTTGTTATTCTAGCATGCCAACTGAAGCTGAACACAACTTCAGTTTGTCCGTAGTCACCGTCTTTGTCAACATGTCTGCCGGATTTTGAGCTCCACTAATCTTTTAAAGTCTCAAAATCTCATCTTCCAGAAGAGACCGGATAAAATGATATCTCAATTGTATGTTTTTTGTGTAACATCCCAAACTATGGGTTAGTGACCAAATTGTAAAGTTTCAGAATTTGGTGACTAAAGTAGAAGAATGGATTAGTTCAGTTATTTGTTTGAAAATATTTCCTAAAAGTTGTTAGTAATTATTAAAGGAATTAAAGGGTAAAATGGTCATTTGACATTAAAGATATTTTATCCCTTTTATAAGAGATGAAAACGTGGAAGATGAAAAAAATTTCATCTTCTTCTTCATTTCTTCTTCCTCCTCCCTGTGGAAGCTAAGCAAAGGTGAGTTTCTGATTTCTTGATTATTTGTTTAATTAAAGGTTGGGTTTTGATCATTAGAGGATAACTAAGCTTAAGGAAAGCTTAAGTTATCTTAAAATCAAAAGATAAAGGAGTTATGAAAGATTAAAGAAAATGGGTTTTTAAGTGAATCTTTGGAAAAGAGATGATAAGTTGAATTGGGAACTAAATTTGACTTGTCATCAGCTAAATTAAGAAGTATTAAATGTTAGAATTGGATTTGAAACATGTGGAAAATAGGGTATGATTCTTGAAGTTCCTAAAGAGGAGAGGATATTAAGGTTAAAGATGGGATAAATGATTATAAGTGAGTTTAAACATGTATATGAAAGTTAGGATTATGAAAGGGGATGAAATATGAAGCATTTGAGTGAAGAGTTGATGATTTTTGGGTTCAAAAAGAGGTTCTGGGCAGAGTGCATCGATGCACATTCATAGTGCATCGATGCATCAAGGTTAAAACCCAGAATTTTGTTTGAAGGTGTATCGATGCATAGGTAGTGCATCGATGCACTCTTTTAAAATAGAAACATCAAATGCAATTAGTGCATCGATGCATAAGGCATGCATCGATGCATCCCAGTGATAATACAACATCGAATGCATTTTATGCACCGATGCATCAGTAGTGCATCGATGCATACTTTCATTGAAAGATGAAATTGGCATTTTTCTTAGTCTAAGGAGTGAACCATTAGAGTATATTAGTTATAATACTGATATAGATCTATGAATGATCATGTAGATATAGAACGTGATCCCATTCAGAAACAATTGAAGGATTAGAATCGAATCAAAGCAAAGCTAAGGTGAGTGCAATTTAATTGTACTTATGTTATCGAATAAACATTGGCTTGTGATGAGCCAGTGATGGAGTTACTATGGTAAGAAGTGACTCCTAAAATGTTATTTGATTTGTGACTGATATGATGCTTATGTGTGTATGAGTACATGATTACATGTATATGTGATATGTGATATTGAACTATATGAAATTATAATATATGAGAATACATGCCTATGTGACAAGCTATGTGAAAGTGGATTACATGTTTATGTGAATATGTGATACGATATGAGATTCATAAATATATGTTTATGAGATATATGTTTACACATACATAGGGTATGTGACAGAAGAGAAGGAACATGAGATTATAAGATCAATGATTACACGTATATGTGATACGTGACAGAAAAGAAGAGATATGTGTTTATAAGAGAAATGATATGATATAAGTTATGTGATTACATGTATGTATTAATACATCTTGCTTGCATTACATGTTAGTGTGATTGTGAATAGGTAGGAAGGAAACAAATAATGATATAAGAATCTATTATAAAATATATGATATGAAATACATGGTTACACATACATGTGGTATGTGACAGAAGAGAAAGAACAAGTGATGAGAAATGTATTCATAATGATAATGCCCATGTTATGAGTTATGAGAACTGTAGGTATAGTTGGCATGCCAAGAGTCAAAGAACTACCTATGTCTTTCGAGACATATGGACAGTATACCTATGTTCTAAGGGAACATATGGATAGTTTACCTAGGTTCTTCGGGACCTATGGACAGTTACCGAGGATCTTTATGACCTCTGGATAGTTACCGAGGATCTTTATGACCTCTGGATAAGTCCTTCGGGACATTGATCGAGCTGTGGTGACAGCATATGTGTGCACAACCTCAATGTACTCACATACCTTAAGTTCTCACTAGTGTACATGGGCTAATAAAGAGAATAAACAAATATACTGAATGTGATATGTATACGATGGGTTTATAAGTGATTTGAAATGTGTTTCATGAACCATATGATGTTATGTGTGTTTCTTAATGATAATGATAGAGATTATGATAATGATGATATATGTTTATGTATGCTTTATGTTATATGAAATATTATATATTTTATATGCCTCACTAAGTCATCGACTTAGCGTGTGATTGTTTCACACGTAGGTTTGGAAAGCGGAAAGAGAAGTAAAGAGGAACAAGACAGGTCAGTTCTCCTTATCGAATGTCAGATCAGAAGAGAGGTGAATAATATGTATTTTTATATATAAAGTTCTAGTTGGCATGTAATCAAAAGAATATATTGTATAAGCTCAGAATAGTTTTGTAAATGTTTTGAATAAGTTAAATGTTATAAAAGTTTTTAAATTACTCACTATTTTATACGAATAAATGTTTGAAAAGTCAATGTGACACTTCGGACTCGTATCCGGGTCGGATACGGGTTGGGGTGTTACATTTTGTCCTGGAATGAAAAGACGGATTCTTTGCTAGATGGATATCACTTTGACTATTGCAATACAAGACATTGTTTTCTTGTTTCTTGTCTAACTCTTCCAAGAAACTTTGGAGCCAAACCATCTCCTTGCTGGCTTCCGTAACAGCAACATATTCTGCTTCAGTTGTGGAGAGAGCAACTATCTTCTGTAGTTGAGAAACCCAACTCACTGCAGTACCTCCTAGAGTATAGACATACCCTATAGTACTCCTTCTGATGTCAACATTTCTGGCTAAGTCAGTATCTACATAGCCTGTTAGTATCGTATCTCCACCTTTGAAACAAAGTGCTTTGTTTGTAGTACCCCGCAGATATCTAAGGATCCATTTGACAGCTTCCCAGTGTACCTTGCCTAGATTATTCATGTACCTGCTAACAACTCCCACTACTTGAGCAATATATGGTCTGGTACAAACCATGGCATACATCAGACTTCCAATTGCTGAGGCATAGGCACCTTCACTATGTGTACACGTTCTTCCTCCGTCTTTGGTGATTGTTCTTTGGAGAGTCTGAAATGAACACCTAAAGGTGTACTTACTGGTTTAGCATCTTGCATGTTGAAACTGAAGAGTACTTTGTTGATGTAATTAGCATGTGATAACATCAAAGTCCCCGACTTTGTGTCTCTCTTGATCATCATCCCAAGAATCTTCTTTGCAGCGCCCAGATCTTTCATTACAAACTGTTTCGATAATTTTTGCTTCAAGTTTATAATCTCTTTCATGTCTGATCATGCAACGAGCATGTCATCAACGTACAACAATAAAATAATGAAGTTGTTGTCAAACTTCTTAATGTAGCAACAATGATCTGCTTGGCATCTGGTAAAACCACTGCTACTCATGAAACTATCGAACTTTTTGTACCACTGTCTAGGAGTTTGTTTTAAACCATACAAGCTCTTCTTCAACCTGCATACTAGGTTTTTCTTACCTGCCTATATAAAGCCTTCTGGCTGCCTCATATAGATTTCTTCCTCCAAATCACAATGAAGGAAAGTTGTCTTTACATCTAACTGCTCAAGATGAAAATTCTCTACAACTAAAATTTTTAACACCAGTCTGATTGTAGGCAGTTTTACGACTGGAGAGAAAATTTCATTGTAGTCAATACCTTCTTTTTGCTGAAAATCTTTGATGACCAATCTTGCTTTGTAGTGTTTGCTCCTATCATGCTCTTCTTTGCTTCTGTAAATCCACTTGTTATGGAGCGCTTTCTTGCTTGGTGGTAATTCAGCTAATTCACATGCCTGATTTGACATAAGCGAGTCCATCTCATCTTTTATGGAAGACTCCTACTTGATTGAATCCTCCACCTGCATTGCTTCATCATAGTACTCTGGTTCACCATTGTCAGTCAGCAACAAGTAGTGCAAAGAAGGCGAATAACGTTGGGTTGGTTTAGGAATTCTGGAGGAGCGTCTCAGTTCTGGTGTGCCTGGTTCTTCTTGAATTGCTTCAGGATTGATCTGAACATCATTTCTAGAAATCTCCTCGAACTCAGCAAATTCCTTTGTTTCAGCTTCGGTATTGGAGCTACTTGATTCTACAGTTGACTTGTCTTTGTACATCACATTCTCATTGAAAATGACATCTCTGCTTCTGATGATCTTTCGATTTTCGTCGTCCCAAAATCGGTAACCGAACTCATCACCACCATAACCAACAAAGACGCATTTGTTGGTCTTGGCATCAAGTTTACTTCTTTCAACAGAATCTATGTGTACATAAGAAATACAACCAAACACTCTTAAGTGTGAAAGGTTTATTTCTTTCTTGCTCTAAACTTCATTTGGTATTCTATCATCCAAAGGAACTGAGGGCCCACGGTTGATCAGGTAAACTACAGTGTTGATATCTTCAGCCCATAGAAATTTGGGCAATCCGGCATGTATCATCATGCTTCTGGCACGTTCATTCAGAGTTCTGTTCATGCGCTCTGCTACGACATTCTGCTGTGGTGTCATGGGAAATGTTGTCTCTATCTTGATCCCATTATTTGCGCAGAAATCTCTGAATCTTCTATTTTTGTACTCTCTTCCATTATCAGACCTCAACCGCTTGACTTTCAAACCAGTCTCATTTTTCACCATGACCTTCCATTTTCTGAAGGTATCAAAGACTTCTGATTTCTTATTCAGAAAATAAACCCACACATTCCTTGTTGAATCATCGATGAATGTGACATAATATAGTGAGCCTGCAAGGGATGGAACTGGAGATGGTCCCCATACAACAAAATGAACCAACTTTAACTTTTCTGTCTTGGGTGTCTTGCCAATCTTTACAAAACTGACTTTCTTTTGTTTTCCAAAGATAGAATTCTCATATAGTCCGACATCTACACTCTTTAGATCCGACAGCTTCCCTTTTGATAAAAGTGTCTTCATCCCTTTCTCGCTCATATGGCCAAGCCTTTGGTTTCATAGGTTTGATTTTCCATCAGCATCTGCTACTGCAATGATATTCTCTAAATTTGAGGTTACATAGAGAGTACCAGTCTTCTTACCACGAGCAATGACGACTGCTCCTTTGGTAATCTTCCATTCACAGCCTGAAAAGGTTGTGCTATATCCTTCTCCATCAAGCTGTCCAACAGAAATCAGATTTGTTTTGAGGCCAGGAATATGTCTCACTCCTGTCAGCTTCCAGGTGGTCTGGTTTGGCAACTTTAGTCGGATGTCTCCTTTTCCGACGATCTTTAAGGTTTCATCATCAGCAAGATGAACCTTCCCAAAATCACCACTGACATAGTTCTCCATGATTTCTTGGTATGGGGTGGAGTGGAAAGATGCCCCTGAATCCAAGATCCATGATTCAATCGGACTGTTGACGCTTAGAATCATAGCATCACCTGTCTCCTCTGTCACGTTGGCAGATTCCTGTGCACCGGTATCTTTCTTCAGTGCTCGGTAATCTCTTTTGAAGTGACCCTTCTTGCCGCAATTATAACAGGTAAAATCTTTCTTTCCTGTTCTTGATTTGCCCATTCTGGATTTCGATCTGCCACGATTTGAATTTTTTTCTGAATTTCTCCCTCTGGACTCCGTGTGCAAGGCTGAGGAGGTTGATGTTTCATCCGATTCTCTCTGTCGAATTTCTTCACTCAATAACAGATCCCGAACATCGTCGAATTTTAATTTGTTATTTCCCGACGAGCTGTTGACTGCTGTAACAGTAGCATTCCAACTGTCTGGTAGAGATGATAAGAGAATTAAAGCTTGAACTTCATCATCGAATTCAATTTCCACTTAACTCAACTGGGTTGTGATTGTGTTGAGTTCATTTAGGTGTTGTGCCATTGATGCCCCTTCCGTCATCTGCAAATTGAATAATCGTCTCATCAAGTGCACTTTGTTTGAGGCCGATGGCTTCTCATACATACTGGAGAGAGCCGCCATAAGACCCGTCATGGTCTTTTCCTTTGCTATGTTGAAAGCAACATTGCGAGATAACGTCAGTCGGATAACTCTGAGGGCTTGTCTGTCGAGAAGAGCCCAGTCTTCAGTCTTCATGCCCTCTGGTTGCTTTCCTGAGGGAGATTGATATAGATTTTTCTGGTACAGAAAATCTCCGATCTGCATCTTCCAAAAGCTAAAGTCTGCACCATCAAACTTTTCAATTTTCACCTTCCCTTTGTCTGCAGCCATCGCTCCCACTCGAATCTGGCTTCGTTTGGATCGTTTCTACAATTCTTACGAACCACCGTATATTAGAACACCTCCGTCGACAAATTCGTATCGTCAACAAAATTTCACTATTCACGAAATTCACTATTCACGTGAATAGTAATGAATAGTAACCTCACAAAAAATTGACAAAATTCACAACCAAAAGCTCTTATACCAGTTGTTAGGAAATAAACCCTTTACGAGTAACAAGTAATTTCCCTATAATCAGATTAGTGAGAATGCGAAATAAAAGCGGAAAAATAATACCCGAAATTGATAACGGAGTTCAGCTAATTGTGCATACGTCTCCAGACTGCTGCAGATCTTTTACTAAGAGAGAAAATTTACAGGTGTTCACAAAACACTCACTACTCACAAGAAAACTCTCTAGTAATGGGAGAAAGAAATGATTTTTGGGATGATTTTGAAGCTAAATGAGCTAGGGTATTTATAGTTGAAGCTTGAGGACTAATCTTATAAATACCTTAAAGTTCAATGACTCAATTTGGTGATTATCCCTGCCCAAATTCAATAAAATGGGCCGCCTAACTTTTGAAATTTAAAGTAGCCTCCACCTTTGAATTTCAAGCAGCCACCGGCTGCTAGCATTTATTATTTGACCAACATATAATTCTAAATTACATGGTCAACAATCTAGGAGGGCGAACAGCCCTGAAAGAGGTCCCGACTCGGGTATTATAGCGAGTCCCAAGACATATTTCACTTACGAATAGTTAATGGAAATGACGGATGGAATCTCTCGTGGGAATGTAATCGGCGAGGGTGGGTTCGGATGTGTTTACAAGGGTCAGATGCCGGACGAGAGGGTTATTGCCGTTAAGCAATTGAAGGTTGATAGTGGACAAGGGGAGCGAGAATTCCGAGCTGAAGTGGAGATCATTAGCAGGGTTCATCATAAACATTTGGTGTCTTTGGTTGGATATTCCATGGCTGAAAATCAAAGATTGCTAATCTATGAATTTGTTCCAAATAGAACCCTTGAACATCATTTGCATAATAAGGATTTGCCGGTGCTTGAATGGGCCAAAAGAATCAAGATTGCTTTGGGAGCAGCTAAGGGCTTGGCATATTTATACGAAGATTGTACGTATCTCTTATTGGATGTTAAAAACACATGCAACTCTTATAATCTTTCACGTAACTAGCGATGGTTATAGGTTGGATTAAGTTAAATTTCTTATTTAATCAAATTTTACTTGAAAATTAAATCTTTCTGTATGCATTTGATCTGACCCGAGTTTATGAGATCCCATCTGACTTGAAATCATCTAATTTTTAAGGTCAAAACCCACACCCAACTCTATCTAATTAAAAATATATATAAAAGAAATATTATTATAATTATCCTTAAATATATAAGAGATAATTATAATATTATGTCATATCAGATTTTTTTCATCATAAAATCGAGTTTGACCCGACCACACCCTAAAAGAATCTTACACGACTTGATCCAAACCTGAATTTTCAAAATAAAAAATTAATTATATCGGATCGGGTCGAAACCAATTGGGCCAAATAAAATGTTTATTCCTACTTATATGATTGAATATATATTCATATATGTGTGTATTTAGGTCATCCAAAAATTATTCATCGAGACATCAAGTCAGCAAACATTTTGTTGGAAGATAATTTTGAAGCAAAGGCAAGTTAACCTCAAGACAAATTTTCTGATTTTTTTTTCTCTATTTGTGAAGGTTTAGCATTAGAAATCAAAACATTAATTTGTTAGAAAAAAAGGTAGAAGACTTTGGGCTAGCCAGGCTTAACGTCGCTGCTCTGAGTCAGACCCATGTTTCGACTCGAGCCATGGGCACATTTGGGTAGGTCAAGTTTTCAACACTTGAGGGGTTGGAACTCTTGTAATCCTCCATTTTTATAACCCTCTTATACTAATAACCCATCTGTTTAAGACCATGCATTGTAATTAAGCTTCAATGGCTTTTTTTCAGGTACCTAGCACCAGAGTATGCTTCAAGTGGGAAGTTGACGGACAGATCAGACGTTTACTCATTTGAGGTTGTGATGCTTGAGCTCATCACGGGGAGAAAACCAGCCGATTCAACTCAGCCTTTGGGAGAAGAAAGTTTGGTCCAATATGTACGTTTACTTAAACTCTAAATCATATATTTTCAACTGAGAAACCTTATTATTATTAGGGATTTGTATTTTATTGAGTCAAAAATGAGTAGGATCAAATTTTTTTGAGTTAGTCGAGTTGATAAGTTTATTTTAGTTTATAAAATTCGAGTCGAGTTGAGTTGTTCGAATTATTATTTAAATTTATTTGTAAATATTTATAATGTCATGACACTAATTAATTTCAATATAAATAATTTTCTATAACTATAATTATCACTACAACAAAAATGGTTTTTAGCGGCGGATGTAGCGGCGTTTTTACTGCAAACGCCGGTAATTTTTACATATAGCGGCGTTTTTGAACAAACGCCGCAAAATATTATACTTTAGTGGCGTTTGTATAAAAACGCCGCTAAAGAATCGTAATGTAGTGGCGTTTTTATACAAACACCGCTATAAACTAGTATTTTAGTGTCATTTTTATACAAACGCCGCTATAGACACGTACTTTTGTGGTGTTTTAATACCAAACGCCGCTATAGACTCGTACTTTAGTGGCATTTTTACACAAACGCCGCTATAGACACGTACTTTAGTGGCGTTTTTACAGAAACGCCGCTATAGACACGTACTTTTGTGGCATTTTAATACCAAACGCCGCTATAGACTCGTACTTTAGTGGCGTTTTTATACAAACGCCGCTATAGACTCGTACTTTAGTGGCGTTTTAATACCAAACGCCGCAATTGTCATATAACCTAGTGGCGTTTACGTAAAAAAATGCTGCTACTGAACACTACTTTAACATATCGAAACAAAACCCTAATTCCATAGATTCAGTCTGGGCATCGAAATACATCTCCCCTCCCTTTTATCTCTTCGCATCCACTCTCATCCTTTGATCATTCGACCTCCATTGTTCGATCCATCTTCCCCTTACATTCAACCCATATATCTCCATTCTTTTCATTCCCCTATTTCATTTATGCCTTTTCGTTCTGTCTTTTTCAATTTTTTTTATTTCAGTAATTCCTTTTAGGATTTTTTTGTGTGATTGATCATGTCGAAGGATCCTTCTCTGTGTATGTTTAAAATTTCTATCGAATCTGCATTGTTTAGTCAAAAGAATCGTGTTTTTCTTCTGCTCTTAGGGTTGTTTTGGTGATTTCTCGATTAAATTGGCTTCTTCTAATGCTTGTTCTTGGATTAAGGGAATTAGATTCGGTTGAAATGTGCTGTCTGGATGTATGTGTTATTATTCAGGGAAATATAATACAAATTTTTTTATCTTCTCTTTTAACCTGAAACTCGGGCTTTTCAGAAATATTTTTCAAAAGGTGGAGGCGTCGGTTATAGTTTCTTTTCTGTTTTCATATAAAGATATAATCCTTGAAATTCTAAGTTATTTTTGAATCTCTCTTTCCAAGGTATTTTATTTTCCTAATTTTTGCAAGCTTAGGGGTTTATTTTGTTTACTAAATGTGAAAGTTCTGCATATTTTTAAAGGTTTGGAAAATCAAATGGGAGTGAAGGTAGAACACTGATGTCACTGTTTTGGATTATGATTCGTCGACTAGCTGAAATCGAAGAAAGAATGGTATTTTTCTTTTATTATTATGATTAATTTTGATTTGATAATCAGAGATAATTTGATTGTTTACTTTGTTTAAGAATTTGAAGTTGTAATTTGTAGCTCAAAAGTCAATTCAAAGCTATACATATCAATATGCAAAGATTTTCTGTATTGGATTTGGTAAATTTGGTTGCGGCAAAGAATTGATTTTTCTGTGATTGAAATCTAGAAAACACGGGGTGTTAGTCTACTCTTTATCTATGAATTATTTCTAGTTTGAGTAGAATATAGTATGTTACCTTCAACATACCAACACAGCTATACTGATCATTGAATCAAAGCCTAGGAAATAAGCAAGAATAAACAGAAGCAAAAATAAATAGAGACAGTATCATGTAGTATATTTTATTCTACAAAACACATAAGCAAAAGGGTTTGAATAACTAGAAATTACCGGTTTGACATGAGCGACTGGTGGAGGATTTGTAGTCCTCAGTTTCTCAACAGATTGATAATTACCTTCCTAACATTCTTCGTGCATAATCATTAACTTCTCTACCACCTATAACAAGTCGTTTTTTTGGTGTACCGGTAGGG
Source organism: Hibiscus syriacus (assembly GCF_006381635.1). Classification (NCBI taxonomy): domain Eukaryota; kingdom Viridiplantae; phylum Streptophyta; class Magnoliopsida; order Malvales; family Malvaceae; genus Hibiscus; species Hibiscus syriacus. Next base: position 6,263,566 of record NW_024062795.1, read on the forward strand.
GGAAGTTTGAAATTTGAGGTTATTGGCTTATAACTATGACAACAATTCAAACTGATTCTTAACTCAGTTTTTGTAACACAATTTGCAGGTCAAGGATTTGACGGGAAAACTTCAAGAGATGACAATTTTTTGTATTGGTAAGCATGACATAAAGATTTTGTTAGTTGAGTATTTATCATCTCTTTTAAAAAATTTATTGATAATCTATTTATATCATTTATGATATTGATCTCTAAAAGCCTCCCATTATAATATCGGGAGTTCTCACAGGTTTTCTTATTCGCGGAAATTGACACCGACTCCTTGCTAAAAAATGAGTTGGCAACTCTAGATGAGACTTTGAGAACTGCCAATAATGTTGTTATACTTGCCATAAATGCCATGTCAGTTGTCATAAGTGTCAGCATTTCTTTTGCCTTGTTGGGTTGGCTCTGAATTTTATGCCATGCTTATATCATTGGTAAGCTCTGGGAATTCTCCAGGAGATGCAAAGAAAACTCATTGATGCAGTTCGTGATAATATTAAGGTGTTTGGAGTTTCAGAAGTTATAAATGTGAGTTGACCTGACATTACATTTTGTTCTAGTTACTACCCATGAGTTTATTATTACTCAACCCTTTATATTCTGTTCTTAAACTACCTTTTTTCATTATCCTTTGGATATGCTACTGACACTTTTTTTCTCGACATTGGTTGAAATTTGAGGGACTTAGACATGCATGCTTTCTTGATCCAAAATTATAAGATTTCATTGCTTATCCCTCTTTTGTATTTCCTTAACTTTTCTAAGAATACAAACTTGTTCAGATTCTTGGGAAGTACAAAGATGCAAAACTTAGATTTGGAGCTGGTTACAGCATCAGAACTTCAATTTTGCAAGCTATGCATGACTGCCCTTTTATTGGTGCAGGGGTAAAGGTATTATTAAGAAAATTTTAATGCAGATGTGACATAAGTTTCATTTGAAATGTTGAGATATATGTGCATGCATGACTTTTTACTTTATGTTGTTTAAGTGCTCCTTCACCCTATTTCCTTGTCGGTTCAAACTTCAAACATAAATGTTTTTCCGATTTTCTTTGTACGGGGCAACCTACTCCTTTTATTTGTTGCATGTGTCACATTAAAGTTTTGACCATTTCATTTTTGGACGTAGGAACTCGATGGCATAGTTATATGTGTTGTTGCAAGTTCTAATGTTATCAGCGATGACGATTTGCAAGCCTTTTTGCGTACATTCCGTCAAACTACAGAGTACACAAAGGACATTATTATATTTGTATTTCATGATCCTAAGCTGGAGCCCAACCTTCTAGTCACAATAGTTGTTATCTTGGGGTAAGAATTCTAACTTCTAAAAGTAAGATGGCAACCAATACATTATTAAAATTTTTCTTTATGATGACATTTTTTATATTCTTATGTAGAATATATTTTAGTTTTCATGGTTCCTGACTTCCTGTTTTTGTTGTTTGTTGCAACATCTTTTTTCAATTCTCAATCACTCACATGTAGGTTATGAATGCAAGTTCTGCTGGTTGTTTCCTTCTCTTCTTAGTCTCATCTAAATTATTGTAATTGCAGTAATCTTGAAGAACAAACTTCAACAAAAAACGGCTTCTTCAATAGACTGGCACAGCGTTTCCCATTTGTTTTTAATCTATTGAGGAGAGATCATTCACTGTCAAATGATACTTTCAAATAAGATGTCAAGACGATGAATATGACAAATTCCAATGAAGTGGGAAACAAAGTAGCTTTAGAAGGCATATCTGGAGGTTATGATGATGACGCTAGTGAAATTGAGGATGTATCGAACAACAAATCCATGTATATCTACACTTTGAGGTTCAGTTGTAACTCATTTATAATTTAATGTCTTTTAAGGTTCTCTCTCCAAAAAAAACTTTAATTTATTTTGTTGTTAAGTATTTTTCTTTATGTTTTTTGTCTTAATTAAAATGTATGGTTGTTGTTAATTAGATAAAGCTAGATATAAATTTAGGTGATGTATAGCAGAAATGAAATATGCAAAATCAATTAATATTAGCTAAAGAAAGGTAATTAGCGGCGTTTGTATCCAAAAACGCCGCTATAGGTCTGACTTTTTGCGGCGTTTTTGTTCAAAAACGCCGTTATAGGTCTGACCTTTTGCGGAGTTTGTATCCAAAAACGCCGCTATAGATCTGACCTATTGCGGCGTTTTTTCTAGAAACGCCGCTATATATCATAACTTTTTACGGCGTTTATTCCAAAAACGCTGCTATAGATATCGACCTTTTGCGGCGTTTGTTCAAAAAACGCCGTAATAAATACTGACCTATTGTGACGTATTTTGTTCTCAAACGCCGCTAACTTTAGCGGCACTGGTATTGCCGGCGCTTCTTTCAGCGTTTTTCTTATCGCCACAAATACTTTTAGCGGCGCTTAAAAATGCCGTTATAAGACTAAAAAAACGTCGCTAAAACTCTATTTTGCTGTAGTATATATATATATATGAGGATTATGATCTACTATTCAATGTAAAACTCTTTAATTTTAAATAGATTTAAGACCGTTTGATGAGTGAAAATAGATGGCTGAGATTGACTCCTTATTTTTTTCTAGCGAATATTTTCTCATTTCCTATTATTAATCTCAATCATCTATTTTCACTCATCGAACGGTCTAAATTTGTGTAAAACTAAAAGAGTTTTACATTGTGTAATATAATCTTATATGAATATATCATGCAGAGTTGACATGACTCAAAATCAATCCATTGATTACCAATCCTCTACATTTGCATGCAGGCAAGACTGCTTCTCATACAAGCCCTGGAAACCGGTGATTACGGTGAACTAATCATCTGTGACTTCAAAAGCGATACGAAGAGAGAGAAATTGTTAGGATGGTCGAGGCAGCTGCAGCTTGCGTTCGGTATTCTGCTTCAAAGCGGCCTCGAATGGCACTGGTAACATTTAACAAACTGCATCGTTTCATTTCTCTACGTTGCCTTCATCAAAGAAATATACTGAACATGTGATTATCAACACCATGTTTATAGGTAGTAAGAGCCTTGGATTTCGAGGGCGATCCCGATCTCTCTAACGGTGTAAAATACGGCGACAGCACGGCATACAATTCGGCCAAGTACAGCGAAGAGATCATGAAGTTCAGGCAAATGCTGAGCAGTACGGGGAACAGTTCGGAAGTGGACATGTACAGTACAGCAGTGGATACATTTCCAGGGAAGTGTCGGGTGATCAGACGAGCAGTTAGAAACTCGGGCCTTGAAACCAGGTAGTGGTGAGCATAGGGGTGTAGGGATGGCAAGCGGGTACAATTTCGTGGATTCCGCACCGCACCCGCTCCAATTGGGGCGGGGATGGGTATAATTTTAGTGGGTAGTGGGCGGATGTGGATTTAGAAAGTGATACCCGTCGCGGGTAGTGGGCGGGTAATGGGTTTGAGACCTTACCCGCCCCGCATCCGCACCGCACCGCATCCACCCGCCCCGCATCCGCCCGCCCAACTAAATATCCATTAAATTTTGGACCATTATGAATTTAGGTGTAATTTTAAGAGCTAATTTATAAATCCTAATATTGTATAAGATATAACTTGTAATTTAACCAAATATTAGGGATAAGTTTATGCATAATTTTTTTCTTTCAAACCTCTTGTCTTCACTCTCAAGCTTATTCAGGTATGTTTCTTCCCTTTTTACTTGAAATTTAATTTTTGTAAGAGTCAATTCCGTAGTAATTTCGTTTTAAGCTCCTCTGCATTTCGTTTTAAGAGTTTAATTTTTATTTGCTCGTACTGATTTTTAATTATTTTTTAGATTCATCTTAATGTTTGTTTTAAGCTTAATTTCTTAATGTTCTACAAATCAGTATCTTGTGACTGAGCACCCACATTTTTTGCTAACAGAGTCAGATCGTTGCTTCTCAAATCTCTATTTTTAACGCCACTTAATAGAATTATGTGTTTCACTTGTGCTTCTCAAACCTCCATTTTTAACGCCATTGAAACAGACTTTTTCAAATTCAAATTTCAACCGAATATTTTACAATATTGGTGTTTTATTATGGTGTTTTATGAGAATGATGATTGTAATACTGAAGTATCAGATGTCACAAGTATTGCTTGAAATTTTAGAATGTTGTGCCAAAAAACAAAAACATTATGTGTTTGTCATTTATGTTTCTAGACTTTAATTATGTCTTTTATTATGATGTTTTATGTACTTTAAGATCTATATTAACACTTAACTCAGATAATCATTGGTTTATTTTATTATTTTTCTTAATAGATGTGTTTGTTTTATGTTTGTTTCTTATGTATAACTTAAGTTTGTTATCAGGCGGGTCTAGCCGGGTACGTCTCCAGTGGGTAGTGGGTGTAGGGATGGATTTGAGAATGTACCCGCGTGGGCGGGTGTGGATTTGAAAATTTTTACCCATCATGGGTGGTAGGCGGGTGGTGGATTGAAAAATATTAGGTGGGTATGGGGATGGAGGAGGGGGTATCCGCACCCGACCCGCCCGTTTGCCATCCCTATGTACAGTAGTGGATACATTTCCAGGGAAGTGTCGGGTGATCAGACGAGCAGTTAGAAACTCGGGCCTTGAAACCAGGTAATGGTGAGCATAGGGGTGTAGGGATGGCAAGCGGGTACAATTTCGTGGATTCCGCACCGCACCCGCTCCAATTGGGGCGGGGATGGGTATAATTTTAGTGGGTAGTGGGCGGATGTGGATTTAGAAAGTGATACCCGTCGCGGGTAGTGGGCGGGTAATGGGTTTGAGACCTTACCCGCCCCGCATCCGCACCGCACCGCATCCACCCGCCCCGCATCCGCCCGCCCCGCATCCGCCCGCCCAACTAAATATCCATTAAATTTTGGACCATTATGAATTTAGGTGTAATTTTAAGAACTAATTTATAAATCCTAATATTGTATAAGATATAACTTGTAATTTAACCAAATATTAGGGATAAGTTTATGCATAATTTTTTTCTTTCAAACCTCTTGTCTTCACTCTCAAGCTTATTCAGGTATGTTTCTTCCCTTTTTACTTGAAATTTAATTTTGTAAGAGTCAATTCCGTAGTAATTTCGTTTTAAGCTCCTCTGCATTTCGTTTTAAGAGTTTAATTTTTATTTGCTCGTACTGATTTTTAATTATTTTTTAGATTCATCTTAATGTTTGTTTTAAGCTTAATTTCTTAATGTTCTACAAATCAGTATCTTGTGACTGAGCACCCACATTTTTTGCTAACAGAGTCAGATCGTTGCTTCTCAAATCTCTATTTTTAACGCCACTTAATAGAATTATGTGTTTCACTTGTGCTTCTCAAACCTCCATTTTTAACGCCATTGAAACAGACTTTTTCAAATTCAAATTTCAACCGAATATTTTACAATATTGGTGTTTTATTATGGTGTTTTATGAGAATGATGATTGTAATACTGAAGTATCAGATGTCACAAGTATTGCTTGAAATTTTAGAATGTTGTGCCAAAAAACAAAAACATTATGTGTTTGTCATTTATGTTTCTAGACTTTAATTATGTCTTTTATTATGATGTTTTATGTACTTTAAGATCTATATTAACACTTAACTCAGATAATCATTGGTTTATTTTATTATTTTTCTTAATAGATGTGTTTGTTTTATGTTTGTTTCTTATGTATAACTTAAGTTTGTTATCAGGCGGGTCTAGCCGGGTACGTCTCCAGTGGGTAGTGGGTGTAGGGATGGATTTGAGAATGTATCCGCGTGGGCGGGTGTGGATTTGAAAATTTTTACCCATCATGGGTGGTAGGCGGGTGGTGGATTGAAAAATATTAGGTGGGTATGGGGATGGAGGAGGGGGTATCCGCACCCGACCCGCCCGTTTGCCATCCCTATAGGGGTGCCTCAATAAGAGTACTAGTCGCTTATAGCATATGTTTTTTTCTTCATGTAAATGACCTTTCTTTAGTTTCCCTTTGAATCATGAACATATCAGAGTGGGGGAGAAAGCTTTGTACAGAGTAGTCTTTTTAATATAGGTAAGATTAACTCGAGATGGTTTCAGTTGTCATCAAGCTTTTGATTTTAATGTAAAATTTAAGTGTTTGGGAGAAACTGTTTATTCATCTTAAATGCCATTTTAGGCTACGGTAAACTACTCCATTTACATAATTATTACCGCTTCTTCATTTGTTTTTTTCTACAAATTCAGAATCAGGATTCAATAGATAGAATGAATAAAATTTGAAAATTAAAATTGCAATTATACTATATGACATCACCATTAGAGATGTTATCTGAGTTGAGCAACTTGAATTTTACCTAATAAATTCATGAGCAGTTAATTAATATTTTTACAATTTTTTAAGGATGTTATTTGTTTTAACTTTAAGTTTGATTATGTATTGTTAAACTTTTATTTTTCAAGAAGGGTTGTAATATATTAATTTGGTTATTTGTGGATTGTTACTTTAGTTGTAATATATTAGTTTGGTGTATTTATGGATTACTACTTTCAAGTTTAAACTTTGAATTGCTTCGTACACTATTTTGATCAATTTTTTAATTTATGTTTATATTTAGTTCTATTTAGTGTTATTATATTATATATATATTAAAAAAGGAAAAATTATAATTAGCAAGGAGTCGAGTCGAATTTCGAGTTTGTTTATTGAACATAAGTCAAACAAAATTTTATCAAGTTTAACGAACAACTAGTCAAGTCAAGCACAAGTAGAACAATTTTCGAGTCGAGTCAAGCATTGCCCAACTTGTGATTGACTTACTTGATAAGCACCCCTATTCACCATTTTCGTTAAGTTTCATTGAAAATTTAACTATCAATGATCAAAATAGAAAAAAAAATATAGCATATGATCAAATTTGCAGGAAAAAATATTATTTTGTAGCTAAAGTAGAAAAAAAATAGTTGGGTGACTATTGTTGTAGGTTACCCATTAGACTTAATCTGTGAAATAATTAAATATTAAAAAGTGAAGACCCGTATGGGTCATATATCCGACCCGATTTTGGCATAAGACCTGAAAGCCCAAGTTATTTGACCCAGCAGCATTTGAAATTGCATATGAGAATGATGAAAACTTAATCTCCTTGCTTGCGTCTCACCATTGTTTTGCAATTCGTACCCGAAGCACCCGGCCTCACTGGTGGATCCACCTCATGTCTAAGGTAGTAAGGTGAATAAGTATTAATTTTGAAATTTAAATTTTCTTTAATTAATTAATCATTTTATTAATTATATTCACTCTAAATTTTTATTTATGTGTATCTATTTTGTATTGTTTATGGATCCACCACAGTTCGACCCTAACTTTCGGACACTTGCAGAACCCATATAGTGTACAAATTGATGTTAGATTCATGACTTATAGGATTATGACATCAATTTGTAAAAAATGATCTCAAAAGGTACCGAAATTGACTTAATATTTCTTTCATTTTTACTACACAATTTTATACGCTACGTGATTTTCGTTCACATATTTTATAAATTTTTTATAAATTTTTGATAATATTGAGTTATTATAAGATAATATATATCTAGATTTTTTTAAAGACAATTTATATATACCTACAAACAAAATTATTTGAATTTAAGACCTTAAAAGAAAATAATATTCCTTCTATTTTTTTAAGCCCTCATAGCATTCCTTCTAATTATTGAGATTAATCAATGAATTTTATTTTTTTTATTTTTTTACAAATTAGGTATAATAACGAAATTATTAATTTAATATAACAATATTAAGATAAGATACGGCTTTATTTGTCTTAGTTTTTCACTGTACAAGCTGTTCCATTTCTACTTCAATTTTCCCAACTTAGCTGCAAAACCTTGACATACTGCTAAAAATTTGATTAATCCCGTCAAGGGTTTGTTCGTGGCTGTAATTTTTAGTCCATCCAAAATAAATGAAGAGATAATGCTTACTGGAGTAAACAAGTTTTGGTTTTCCGACAACACCACAACACGATTTCTTCCTTGAGTTTTTGTTGTGAGATTTAAGTTTTAACTATGGGTTTTGTTTGATCTTTTTCTTTGGTAGATAGAGTCATGGCGACAAATTGAGTCTTTTCTCCATAGGATAACAAAATTACATTGAACTTCAATGAATAACCTTGTGTTCTATCTTTAGTTTCTCATCGTTTTCTCTGTAAATAAACGGCTTCGAACGTATGAAATGCCTTGAGAATTCTTATTCTAGCTATCATTAATACATATGGTGTGTGTAAAGTTTTCGATGGTCCGATAGGATATTAATGGTGTACCGATACGGTAGTGGGTTACGAGTTGTCTTAATGTTTCAGATTTAACAGGTGATATGGAAGGGGGAGAAGGAAGCAGGGATGCTCCCAGGAGTGACAGAAATGGGAAACTCAAGGTGTTTGATCAAGTATTTTCTGCCCTTTTTGCTCAGCTTCCAAACAAACTTCAAAACCATGTTAAGGTTAGTCATTTCTCCGATGTAAAGTGAAATTCATTTATTGGAATGCCATGTTGATGGATGGATTTCTTGTACATCAAAGTTTGAATGGAAATTCCCTTCTTCTTCTTCTTTTTTGCCTCGGTCACAGTTCGATAAATTAGCAAAAGATACTGATGGATTAAAATCTGAGAACCCTTCTTTTGGGGAAGAGAAGGGCTCATCTGCTGGATCGAGTGTCGATCTAGAGAAACAATTGCAAGCTTGGAGAGAAAATCCTTCATGCGACAATCAACCTCCAGAAATTAAGGTAAACCGGGAAATTTTATGTTTTCCTTCTCAAGAGCTATGTTATCCGAACACTTCATATACGATTTTGAACACTAGATGAGTCGAAAACATGAACTTTCATAGCAATATTTCATTAATATAGGCAAAGCTAAAGATAACCTAAGGATATATCAATTTGCAAAGAATTAGCCTATGTTATTCTTGGCAGTTCAGTGTACCGAAAGGTTCTCTATGCAGCCTTAAGACATAACTTGATGTTGGGTTGCCCCCAGATGCAGTTTATGATATTTTAACCGATCCTGATGGCAAGAGAGTTTTCAAGAACATTAAGGTGAGAGCCGTACATTTTCATAGGCAATAGTAGATGTGGAATTTTCTATTTACGGGCATGACTTCCGGTTTGATGCGATGATATCTCCCAGCGTCATTGGTTGAAGCAGTTTTGGAGCTTTCTTATATTTATTTCCTAAACTGATATTTTGCTTCAGGAAGTGATATCTAGAAAGGTACTAGTTGATGAAGGACAAAGACAGCTGGTTGAGGTGGAGCAAACAGTTTTGTGGAAATTCCTTTGGTGGTCGGGGACCATTTCGGTTCGAGTTCTTGTGGATTAAAACCGAGAAGATCACTCGGTAAGGTTTTCCGTTTTTTGAATTACCATGCGTGAGTTATGAGCACGTAACTCTTGGTTCTAATGATGAATGATAAACATATGAAATTCGAACAAGTAAACACGGGATTCATGAAGAAGTTTTAAGGTCAGTGGAGAATAGAGCCTGTTTTTGTGGATGAGGAAATCTGTTATCCTCTCAAACCTAAAATGTTGGCCGAGTATTGTTCATGCAGTGGCGGCAAAGGAAGGATCGGATCAAAGGTGAGGTTGAACCAACTGGTTCAACCAGCCATTGTCCCTCCCCCACCCATTTCTTGTTATATAAGGGGAATAACTGCCAAGACCACTGAAATGCTGGTAAATGATCTACTTGCCGAAGCTGCTAGACTTACGGGTGGCAATCAAGCTGTCTCCCAGAATTCGAAGGACCTTAGATTATCTAACAAAAGAAATGAGGATCACCCGGTTGAGCACATATGTAACATTAAAGAAAGATGGAACTTACATAGAAGAAACGCAAAGCAGCATCGTAAGAAGCTTTTGAATGCACAATCATTTTGATTGATTCAGTTTCATCTGCAGTCTGTCGCATCAATGATTTTCATATAGTAGATACTTGAAAAGATTCACATGGCTTCTGCAATTTTAGTTCAATGTTAGTGAATTGATGGATTTTCTACAAGAGCATTGGCATTCGACTTGATTTGGTTATCCGAAGTTTGAACCCGGAGCTAGGTGTAAACTAATAACTACACCAATGACTAGTTGACACTAGATGATAGTTTTAGTCGTACGTAAAATAAATAATTAAACATGTATATAATTACACCAAATTAAAATTCGTGTATACTCCAACTCAAATAATTGTTTTGCAAAACTAATGCAAAACCAGATTTGCAGGATTCCAGCAATTCATAGAAATGTAATTAAGCAATTGCAAAGAAGTTTTGGTTACAGAAAAGAAGCATTACCTCCAACCAAACCAGTTTTTAGTTACAATATACAACCACAATGTCCTAACCTAATAATAACCGAAAAAGCATAAACACATAACAATCCAACTGTTGCGGTCGAAATGACGATGATAATAATAATAATAATAACTGAAAAAAATAGATAATAATAATAATAACCTTCCTAATGACTTCAGGCCTGCAAAATTGCATATGAACATAAGAGAACGGTAAAATCATCCATAAAGTTAAATTGTGCTAGTTTATCTTCTTACCTTGCTAGCTATGTTGTTGGAAAGCCAGTCCAGGCCCTCATAAAGCCCTTCACCAGATGTTGCACAGGTGCTCTGGATGTACCTGAGAAGACGAGCAAGTTGCGTCCGTGATAATAAATGAGAAACTAGTGACTGAAGTGGGAAATGACGATGCAAAAAGCTTACCAGTGACGGTTTCTAAGGGAGTTGAGACCAAGCTTATCAGTTATTTCAGCAGCATTCATTGCGTTTGGAAGATCCTGCTTGTTTGCAAATACAAGTACTACTGCATCTCGCAGTTCATCCTGAAAATGAGTTAGTGAACTAGTTATCAATGACAATTAGGCAAAATAAATCCGAAAGCAGAAGATTCAAATCATGATCCTTAGTTTGCCCTCAATTTTTCAGTAACTCTCGACCTTCATTGATCTTATTGGAATACCCATTGACAATGTAAATGTAAAAAAAGTCATTACATCAAACTACTTTTGATGAATAAATATCTGGAACAAAAACAGTAACATAGAATGTACAGACAAATTTTATTGAAAAATAATCATTAGCTTTAAAGTTGTAGTTTCATAAGGTATTTCAACACCCACAGTCACTCTAGCACTTGTTCAGTGGTCTTTACAATTGATAGCTCAAGTAGCAAGAGGAATCAGGTCCTTTATGCTAGGAATACCTTGAAACAAACAGCTAACGAATCAAGTTAAGAAGAAAACTGTTTGACTACTAGGGGCAAACAGTGGACTCTGATCAGCATATAGGATCCTTGACCCTTAAGCACCATACTAGGCCACCCTTTTGTTTGTGTAGGGCTATTAAATCTAATATTTATGAAGGCGGAAACAATAGCATCCAAAGCCACTTATAATGCGAAGGAAAGCAAGCATAAATAATAACCATGGAGACAAAGGTCGTTTAAAATGTAACTAGCATACCTCATTCAACATTCTATGTAATTCATCCCTGGCCTCAACAACCCGGTCTCTGTCGTTGCTGTCAACCACAAAGATGAGACCCTGTGTATTCTGGAAGTAATGCCTCCACAATGGACGAATCTGCATGATTAATATTGAAAAACTAGGGCATTATTGATTAGCCATTACCTGGATGTCACAATATGTAAAGTTTCTTAACCATTACTACATCAAAAATTAAACAGTAATTTGCAATATTGCTGAAATAAATGGGAAAACATTAAAGGGAAAAACTCATACCTTATCCTGACCACCAACATCCCACACGGTGAAACTAATGTTCTTATATTCCACAGTTTCCACGTTAAATCCTATAAAGAATAAGAAAACATGACTAGTTAACATAAAGCATGAACACAGATAACAATAATCACAAACAAGAAGTTAAACAAATCACAATATGAAATGACTCCACTCGATTTATTCAATAGAAATCTCTATTTAAAGAGGTAAAAACAGATAGTTACATAGACATCTAAACTAAATTAACTAATAATTCAAAAATAAGATAAAGATTATCACAATTTATTTGAATATATCAAATTCTAAAGCTACTCTATTACAAGCAGCCAATAACAACAAAACAATTATAATGGTTCTAATATAGAACTACATATAACCACCAAAACCAAATATTAAAAAAAGGGATTTGAAAGTGCTCTTACCGATTGTTGGAATAGTTGTAACAATTTCTCCAAGCTTGAGCTTGTACAAGATGGTGGTCTTACCGGCTGCATCAAGACCCACCATCAAAATTCGCATCTCCTTCTTGGCAAAAAGCCGGCTAAAAAGCTTCGCGAATGACAGCCCCATTTCTATTCCTTACTTACCAATCCCTTAATATCATGAAAATTTACATATATCATTTCCAAAAAAAGAAAAATAATAACTCAAGGATTCCATTTTCCAATCAACAAACAGATTTCATGAATCAAATAAATCTGAAAAGCAAAGGTGCGAAGAATCAATGCCATTTCCATATTCCCATTGAGAAATATATATATATATATATATATATATATATATATATATATATATATATATATGAGAGAGAGAGAGAGAGAGGCAAACAACAGATCTAGAATAATTCACCAGAAAGCAACATGATTTCTCAAAATTCGACAGATAAGGCATGAAGAGATAAGCATTTCCAAGGCGAGAACCGTTCTTAAGCAACGAGTTTAAAGGACAAGGATCAAAGACTCGCATCTAAAACAGAGAGAAACTACTGGCGCGTTGAATTGATCTCTTTACATATATCGGTTGCAATATATCGAACAGCAAAATCTAAACACAGATTAGAATGATTATACCTTTGGAGATAATTGCAGAGAGATATGTGAGAAATTTTGAATTTGAAATCAATTATTGAAGTAAATGGAAGAAAAGAGAGACGGAGAAAGAAACGAGATATGAGACCAACGCCAATTAAATGTGGAATGGAATTGGAACTCAGAAATGTCCTTATTTACTCGTTTATTTTTAAAGGAAAAGGCGCGCTGCAGCCACACCAGATACATTTCCCCATATTTCACAAGAAAATAACGAAAATACCCCCATGCGTAAAATTTCGCGTTTTACTTCCAATCCTTTATTGACAAGTCACTGTTCTTTACAATCTGCGTGCGTCCAGACCCAGCATAGCTTGCTTATTTATTTTCTTTATTAAAGTGAATCAGAGGTGACTGAACAAAAATTATTTTGATCACTAAATTTTAAAAAATATAAATTGATCATTAAAGTTATCAAATGTATACTCTTATTAATATTTTAGCAACTATTTTATAATAATTTAATAATTATTTTATAATTTTTATAAGTTTAATGATCAAAACAATCGTTAAAGCATAATTCAATGAATTCGGGTGTTCTTTACTATTAAAGTTATTAGTTATTATTAATGCTTCTTAATAAGAGTTTATTACTGAGCTAATTGTAGAATTAAAGTTATTATTTTTTCGGCTTTTATTAAGGTTTTTTTATAATCATTCGTTATTGATTGAATAGTTTGAATTAGATACTACATAGATCTATTATGATTAATTTATTCTATTCATAACGTCAAAATTAAAATATCTAATCTTATTTTAAAAATCCAATGTTTCTTCCCACTAAAACTCATGTTAAGAGGTTTCTCTACCCCAACACACCCGAAATAGACCTCATATTGCAGCATGCTCTATTCGGCTTCCTGGTGCACCAACTGTGCTATCTGAGTAGGTGGCAAATCGAATAGGCAATATCCTACTGGATTGCCTCGACTCAAAGCTGCCAACACATCCGCCACTGCATTACGTTCCCGCCGGATAAGAACAACCGTTTCCCTCCATTCACGCTGCAGCACCACCATCGAGATACCACTTAGAGAAACAGAATCCTGGTTCGAAATCTTTACCACCTCGCCCACAATCCGTTACTATTAAGGTTTTTTATAACTGTTTTTTTTCATTCTTTCTGAAACTGGTAGTATGCTTAAGGCTTTTAATTCTACTGTTTCAACCTTAGTTCCTAAGGTTCCTAACACCAATACATCTATTGCTTTTCAACCTATTTCGTGGGTTCCCCCCCAATCATGTACACATTTTTTTTATTTCTACACAAATTTTTAACTTCTATTTGTTGTTAAGTCTCTAACTTTTGAATTATACAAATATTTTGATATAAATCAGAACTTTACATTAAATTAGATATAATTAAATATACTTTCTTTGATAAACTAAACCACTAATAGAATGATAAAAGATGAATCAAGTTTTCACCGATTCCGAATTCAATCTCCGGAGAACTCATATCCCCTAAGTTTGTTTTTGAGGATCAGCGCCAGTATTGAGCCCACCGATGAATAGTCTCGACCATTTGAGGAAACAACGCACTAACACTCTCATTGATAAGATCCTGGAAGAAATGTATGCAGGCCTCATCGTCCAAGTCCAGCCGGAACTTCTCTTGGAGCTATACCACCAACAGAATTCGTCGAAATGGGTGAAAATAATAATAAATAAATAAATAAACAAATAAGAACACTCTGTGACCGATCATCAGATTTAGAACATAAAGAAACCCACCTTGAGGATGCCTTTTTCAGGATCAGATGCTATGTCAGGAATGTTGGAACCGGCCATTAGATGGAAAAGATTCAAAATAAGGTTACTGGATTTACGGAGAATGTTGTATGCTTCGCAACAATAGGATTTAAACCTCGTATAATATTGGCTGCAAAATGGGGGGAAAAACCATTTATGCACCTCGATGCCGCAGCAAATCATTTAAATTTCCTTGGTCATGAACATATATGTGCTGTGCACGCTTAATGTAAGAGAGCTTAATCAGCAAGAGATGCAAAAAGGGAAAGAAAATGGGAAAGGAGTAACTAAATTACCTCTCTGCTCCACCCATAGCTTCAACCATTTCTTTGCAAAGTTTCATTGGCGGCGGAAATGGCTTAGGATCCCGGCCAAGAATAAAACCAAAATCAACATGGAAAAGGCGTCCGTCGTCTCTTAGCAGAAGATTGTCAAGATGTCTGCAACCCATAAAAAATCTTCTTAAGAAATTGAAAATTAAATAAGGAAAATCCAAGGCTAAATATTAGATGCCAATCTGCAAGTTTTTGCCAAAAAGAAAAAATCAATGTGCATAGGAACTATTTGAATATTATAGACAGATAAAAGTTCACCTGTCTCCAATTCCCAGTATATATGTGATAACAGAGTAGCCAGCACAACTTTTTATAAAGGTTTCGAGACAAGTAGCTGTAATCCCAAATGGTCCATGTTCATCAGGATGAAATTTCTGTAGATAGCTTATAATGCTACGATGATCAGAGAGAATCTGCACAAGGAAAGAAACACATCCAAAATGTCCTTAGAAAAATCAGAACAATTATGAACACTGACGAGAAAAAAAAACATCACCCTTGAATATTAATAGTTCACAAAGGCTGTGTCACGGTCCTAAAAGGAAGCTTGAAACCCCACATTGACTGCGGACTATAGTTGGATTGGGTAGATATTCACACTACTTGAAATTTTGTGGACAAAACCGTAAGGCCCAATGGGTTAAAGCAAACAATACCCTGTGTGTTTCTCTCAACCATATGGAAAATTTATAGAGTACGCAACTTTGCAAGCGTGTGGGGGGAACAAAGCTAAACTTGGGAGTCGTAAAAAAAGTGGATGTTATTCATTGTGACTGTACTTGCCTCATTGGAAAAACATCATTTAGAGAGAGTATAATACCTGTGCCAAAGAACGAGATGGTATGAATTCCAGCATGCCCTCATCTTGTCCAGTTGCCAGTACCTTATATGGAGTTAAGTGCAGATCAAGATTTTCCAACTTCAGTAATCTATCCATAAGTGACACCATTTGAACAACCTACAGGAACCACACACCAGTTACATTAACCACATGAAGGATTGTCTACACCTTTTGTGATCTTTCTACTAGAATTTTGTCAATTACCAATTGATCTTGCCGAATATCATCACCCTTCTTAAATATGACCATGCATTGTCCACCATTGGCTGTTCGAAAAGTCAGTAGCAAAGGATGTAATGCACTTTTGAATATTGATGACTCTGAAGGCACAATTCCAGTGATAAGGACACTTGGAGCCAAGTGTGACCGAATTGGCTGAAACAATATTGAAATATAGTTATGGTAGTTTTGTAAAACGAACTAGACACTTGTTCATAGGAGCCTTGGAAGGTTATAGTATGAAAATTCATGTCAAAGAAATACCTCATCAAAATAAGTAAGTTCACTAAGAAGACCAGAAAGGAGCTGTCTAAGCTTTTCAATCTTCTTTTGTGTATTGCCACGCACATTCCTCACATCTCTCATTATAGAACACAACTGGGCTGTCAGTTCTGTCTGACGCACCAAGCTCTGCCACCTTTTAAAACCATCTTCTTGTCCATTTACACCAGCTGTCAACTGTAACAACATGAGTGATTATAAACTGCTGAAAAAGAAATCAAACTCTTCAATATTGAAGTCATAAAGTAGAACTAATGATGGTAAATGTTACTGCAACTTGCACTTTCCAAAATTGCAAATTAGATACCAACTACTTACAGTGATTGTACAAACTATTTCTATTCCTAAACAGAAAAGTAGATGGTGATATGCAGTCATGTAAAATTGGAGCTCATACCTTTATCATATTTTCTTCTAGGAACTCATACGTAGAATAAAATCGTTTTGCATAGGCAGGATCATGAAGTTCCACAGCAACATACCACCGTAGAAAACTAGCCAATTCAATATTTCGTAAAGCTGCAAAAGTTCAAGAATACTTTCAGATGCTACCAACTGATTAAGGGTGTTACTGAAATTTTTGATAAAAGGATAAAATCCACTTTAATTACTTTAACCAAAAGTTTTAATTTACTGAATAAAATGGTAAATGGACCGTTTAATATCAAGAGTCAAGAAAATAAAATAGAGTAACTTTTATAAATCGCTCTAACCAAAAATATTCAGCTATGAAGAAGAGGGTAAATCAAAATGTTTATCTCCAATCTTTTATCCCTGATTCCCTACAAATAGAATGAAAAAAACACAAAGGATATATTTCCTTTGGAGAGAAAGTATCGGGCTACAGAATGAAAGCAGAGCAAAAGAAGGTTTAAGTGAGAGAGAGAGAGAGTGCATTCAGCTGTAGAGTTTTGAAAGAAAAGAAAGCTCTGCCAAAGACAATTATTGAGAATTTAGAGAGAGAGGTGAGTCTTGACATTTGTTAAAAACAGAAGGAAAAGAAATAGCAATTTCTTTAAATAAAAAAAAAAGGAAAGTGTCAATAATTGTACTGCAAAAATGCA
Source organism: Hibiscus syriacus (assembly GCF_006381635.1). Taxonomy (NCBI): domain Eukaryota; kingdom Viridiplantae; phylum Streptophyta; class Magnoliopsida; order Malvales; family Malvaceae; genus Hibiscus; species Hibiscus syriacus. Next base: position 6,280,934 of record NW_024062795.1, read on the forward strand.
ACATATATTGTGTCCATATACAAACAGTACATTCACACAAGCATAATCCAACATACAGCGTTGTACAAGGAATTGAGAAAGCCGAGATTTATCAGTGCGTTCAAATCGAAGAGCCTGAACTAATTGAAGCAAATAACATTGAAGTTCCTCATCATCTGCTCTTTCAAGAACACTAACAGCATATGCACGAACCTGTTAAGAATGATCAATACTCGGACAATCATTATTTCAGAACAAAGATGTTATAGATTATCCAATTCAATCTACACTGCAGACAAAATGCTGTAAGAATAATGGAGAAAGATATTATAGATTTTCTAATTCAACCTACACTTAAGACAAAATGTTAAAGGATACTTCAGCTAGACTCTTTCCGGATCAGCCAAGAATAAAGTAATAGATTTTGGTACAAGTACTAGACTGTGCAAATTTCATTTTGCCCCAACTTAAAATGTAACTGACAGATACCAGACCTTGTGTGAGCAAGCGCTAAATTTTTTGATATGAGAATGTTAAACAAAAAAGACATTCTAGTAAGAGAGCAGCAGTTTTATAATGTGTAAAGAGCAAAGCATATACGGAAAAGGTAGTAGATTGTGGAGAAAGGTCAAACTCACTTGAAATATTTAAAAGGAAATTAAGTTGGCAAAAAACCAACTCTGGTACATTATAATGTTAAAAAAGTAGTAAGAAAGCAACCTAAGTTCTAAGGGCATCTTACACAGTTACCTATTCTAACAGAAGTTCCAAAAAATGTCCCCACAAAAACCAGCCGAATCTTACCACGTACCTCTTCACTTTCAAAAAGTGGAGATAGAAGCTCCAACGCATCGCAGACGTCAATCATCTCCCACTTGCCCATAAGTTCTATTGCCTGCTTTGCTTCCTGCAGACAAATGAACCTCACTCTTAAAGTATAATCATTTTTGTTTAATTAGAATAGTTTCTATCTATTTTTGGTTCAGCATCTATATTAAACAAACAAACAGTAGGTAGAGAAAGGCGGCAAAGCCACAAAAGGTTATCATTCAGACCTGCAAATCTGAGCATAATGTGCATTAATGCCTACCAATTACAGAAAAAATATCCTTTAACGAATAATCATGTCACATGGAACAAGTTTCTTTCTTCTGCAGTCCTTACCTAACATCTTTCTATAATTTCAAAATATTAGATGGTTTATCAGATAAAAATAACAGAAATCATAAAATATGGAAATAAAGAATGGAGAATCTATGACACTCCACAGATACTCTTGTATTAAATAAAAGGTGATAAAATGGATCAAAAACAGAATTCATATAATATGAAAAGGCTCAAGGTAGACTCTATGGCGCCACCTATTTGGATGAGATAACATAATCAGATCAGAAGATGCCGCAAAGATGAATTAGAAGACACTGAAAGTTTAAGACAAGAGAGATACAAGAATAATCAAGGAGCAGTTTTCCATGCATTAGACCAGAAGCTGGAATTCACCAGAAAAACAAGAACAAAAGGTAAATGCAAACCTGAACATCACTCCATTCAACACATCGAAGAAACTTTGTGAGGGCCCTCTTCTCAGACATCAATGAGAAGCGAAATTTCCAAAGGAGCTGCCTCTCATCTCCACTCAAAGTTCTTGTAGGTGGATATTTCAAAATTCTTTGTATTATCCTTACAATTACAGACAAAAACACAATTCAGTTGAAGAAGATCTTAGAAGAATACATACTGTAGGAATGAAAAAAACCAGCCATGACAATTTCCAAAGAGTTGTTGGTCCCACATGCCCAACCAAGTTTCAGCAAACACTTGCTACAAAACTATAAATTTCCATGCAGAATCAGACAATTGATGAAACATTCTATCTCAATGATAGTATGCATGCTAGAAAGAAACAACCAGGGAACTGAATATTTTGGAGGATAATAGAAGCTTCAAGATGTTTTTAAACTTACTTTCTTTCATTAGAGCTTGGCTTGAGGTCCCTGTCAATGATACCACGAGTTAAACTCCTCGCAAGCTTCAATTGCTTGTGCTCAGAAGGGTTTATCTTTCCCACTTCAGGGTCCCACACAATGACCAGTTCATTTGATGAAGCTATTGGAGATGGTAACAAGAAATTGGCCCCTGATTCCTGCAAAACAAAAGAAAGTTGGGACTATTCTTATAGGAAGATATAATTTTACAGAAAGGTTAATACAGTTTCCTTTATATTATGGTTGAATAGATGAAATTGAGAGCTTGCTATATAAATAAAATGCACAAACTGCGCACAAACAAATAGATTCAAAATGCCTAAACATTTGAGAGGATATAAGAAGATAAATTTCAATTTCTCAAATGCATAAGGTATTTCACATTCACTACAAAAGCCAGTAGCAAATAAATTATATGATGATCATAGAACAGGATCATACCTGAAAAACAACTCGATGTTCAAAGCTACAGAAGTCAACAACTAAGTATAAATGAGAGCTCCCATTTTTCAGGCTTTCCCTTTCCTTGATTTTTTCCATAGCCTTGAATGTGAGTCGATCTAGCCAATCAACAGGATGAATCTGTCCTCTTTCATACTTGTTTGCAAGCTTTTCCAGACGCTCCAACTCTCCACGCTCATGCCTGGGAACCTATATTGAGATATATTTTCGTATACATTAAGAAGTGTAACTATATAACCAAATACTAAACCAGAAACATTATGCATCAGCAACCAGAACCTTTCCAGGAGTACTTGTTGGATACGATCCATCTGCTTGTTTTCCTAACCACAGCCTAAGCTTCTGTTTCCCTGTTTTGAGTTGCATTTTGTTGTTGAATAGAAGAATCGTAGCTCCACCAATTAATCCATCATCTTTTCCGCATGAAACATCCCAAACCTTAACATTCCAGGAGATTGGCATTCAGTAAAAGGCCAAACCAGGGAATGTAGCAATATTATTTTTAAAGATGGATGAAAAGAAAGGTTATTATAAAAAGTATAATACCACTGTTTTCAGAAATTCGCATAAAAAGGCTAAAATCTCCATGCAAGCAATAAACTAAATTTATAAGTCTAAATCTTGAGCACTGATAAATCAGTTGAGTTAGGAAATCTGTACGAAAAATACCAAAGAAAATCTAACACCAGCATAGCACAAATCCATGTAACACCTCAGGGGCATTCCAACTCAATCTCAAGATTAAATACCTCATCTCTAGAAGCTAACTTTTTGCAGGCTGTGTTTAGACTAAGATATATTGGTGACAGATAATGTTAAAGCTTATAGAAAATCCATGCACTTACATTTGAAATAATAGTAATAATGATAATAACAACAACAACTAACATCAATGACAATCATGCTAAGAGAGATACCATCAAAGACTTCTGAACAAAAAGAGACACAACTAAGGTTTTGCCTCTCATGCCGAGAAATAATCAAATGAAGAAGTTGTGACAGTAAGTGTTAGAATATAAAAATAAATTTCCCTGGCTCCATTTTCACACTCATGAATAAAGTAAAAACTCATATTACCAACCCACAAAAACAGAATTCAACTTGAACACATCCATGCAATGCAATGGGAAAGCAAGCAACATTATTTTTCCTACTCACAGTCAAAGCAAGTTGTGAGTGTGCGGTTAAGTCCCGATATTTACTACTCAATGTTACCAGTTCATTCCAGCAATACAACAGTCCTGCAGACTCCAACCTGGTAGCAGAAAAGCATATCAATTCCCTAACTCTTCAGACACAGTTGAATAAAGGAAACTTTTGGTTTTCCATAATAATAATAATAAAAAAAACCTTGTTTTTGTTGGAAGACCAAACGGAGCACCATCAATGTACAATGCACACTCCACATAGAGCTCTGCTTTCCTCTCCTCATTAATGGAATCAATTCCTGTAAAGCAATAAAAAAATTATACCAGTCTTTAAGAAAAATAAAAATTTCAATACGCTGCAGCATAAAACTTCCAAATTTGTTATACTAACCATAATAGTGAAATTATGAACAAAATTTCGGGTAGAAAAATAACTTAGAAACTAACAAATTTTTTCTTCTTAAAAAAATATCGGTATGTCATATTAACTGAATTAGGACTCACACCTGAATTGGGAGAATTCGTGGAAGGCAAAGTCCCTTCCAATCTGTCAACACGAAAGGTAACGGGAAGATTGATGTCGCAAGACAAGAAGAATCGAAATTCGTTGCTACTCATTGTATCTTTTTCTAGGGTTTTGATTAGCTCTGAATTTTCAGATTGAGAAACTAGTAAGAGTATAAAAACTAATGGGATTTTTAAAAGAAGAAGAAGTTTTGTTTTAGATATATATCCGTATAAGTCTCCTTGTAAGTCTAAGCTCCCAGCTAAAACTTGGAAGAAAAAAAACAAAGATTTGAGTTCGCGTAGAAGACGACCCAACTGAAACAGAAATTGGATTTTCTTTTTATTTTTTTATTTTTTAATAATAAAAAATAACAATTATTATTATTATTGGAACTTAATTAATGTAAATGAACACAATGAGGATTCGGCCCAAAACAAAAACCAGACCCACTGAACAAATGTATTAGGTTGCCAATACTTTTGGCCCGTTGCCATTGCGCATTACTTTACAACTTACATTAAAAAAACTTTATTATTAATAAATTTTAATTGATAATAACGGTTAATTTTATCCAATAAATAAATAAATATAATATATTATAATATCGATAAAATATAACAGAGTAATTATTTTAATGGATCATTTTTTTGAAAATCATGGAAGTGTATTAATTAACCATCAAATAATGAAAATAAGATAATCTTATAAAAAAGTTAAAAATAAATCTAATCAAATAATTCAGAGAAAATAAAAGATACAAATGAACACTCTTATTTTGTAACATTCTCTTGATATGTTATTGTTATTATTATTATTTATTTTACAATACGTAGGGAGAAAGGGAATTATTTTGTAACATCTAGAGTGGTAAATGAAATGAGACATATTGTGAGTTATTTAAGTTTGATATGGTTAAAGTTTGGTAAGCACTTCAATCAAATGAGTTTGAATCGAACTTGAACTCAATTACTTAACAAGTTAAAACAAGTTACTTGATATCCGATTTAAAAACCTCACGAATAATTCGAAAAAATAATATGTTAAATTTTTAATTGTTTAACTTAAATTATTAATAATATTAACATCTATATGTTTTTATATACAATGTAAGGTTTTTATGTACTCATTGTTCAGGTTCCAACTAAAGTTTGTGCTTAAATCGAATTTAAGTTTCAATTGAGCTAAGTCTGAAAATATTTTAAGTTCAATTTTTTTCGAGCTCAAATCAAACTTCATTTTATTTTTTAAGTCGAATTTAAAATTTTTAAACTCACGAGCTTAGTAATACTCGAACTCAACTCGTGTTTACTGTGTAGTAACATATGTGGTTTACTAATGTGGTTTAACCTTCACAGTGTTAAGTAGTACTAATCGGTTAACCTTCATGGTGTTAAGTAGTACTAATCTGTTACCAGAAACAGATTGTGTTGCAAAGCATTTTAGGGACTGAATCAGAATCTTATGAAAATAAAAGGAGTTTAAGATCACAATTTTCCTGGAAGGAGCAAATTAATAAACTAACATATGGAGTGTGGGATTAGAACCCACATCCTTTCGGACCAGAACCTTAATCTGGCGCCTTAGACCAACTCGGCCAACTCCACGTTTGAAAGAAATTCTGACAATAATAATATATGTTCCCTTATAAAAATTAAGAAAATCTAGGGTAAAATATTTAAAACAATTTTAATTTGATTTTGAATGATATGTTAATATAATAGGTAAATTATTATATACTAGAAGTTACATAGATTGGTTAACCTTAACAAAAAATATTCATTGCATCAAATTTCATAAAAGGTAATTTGTACATCATCTAACATAGGCATTACAATTATCTACTGATACAAACATAAACAAACACATACAATAAGAGAAAACAAACGCTTAATCTTAATCCAACAAAACAAGAAAACAGATCCAAGTGGAACATCAAAGGGCCTAAACTTACCGCAAAAATGGTGGCGTGACCAGGATCGACAAGGTGACCAAATAAATTGACAATGGGACCTGCGTCGGTGTAGATATGTTAGAACCAAGCACCCATCACGGTCAACATAGCTGATTATCGTTCTCGATCTCTTTGGTCCTCAACTCCTTGATCTTCTCGGGTGAACCACTTCCTCACCCGAGAGGGTCAAACCACAAGCCACCAGGTTACCCGACATTGGTCTCAATTAGCTTGTTGTTGGGGAAGAAGGAGACGGTTTTTACGCTCCCTGGTTTGAGAATGTCATGCCATCTTCTCCCTTCGACCTAGTCGATGAAGATATATAAGACGATGAAGAGAGTCATGATGTCAATGAAGTATTCCTCGTTGCCTACCGAGTACCATGAAGGAATGTTTAGGATCTCGCTCTTTGTTAGGAACTCTGGGATGAAAATACCAGTGGTTCCCAACATTGTCCACCTGCAATGCACCAACTTCTCCTGTACGTTCCATCTCAATGTCTCAATGTTAGATCCTGTTATAGAAAAAAATATCATTATAATCTGGGTCCGAGCAGTTCCATAGGGGTGTACATGCATCATCAATGGTCTAAGAAAAATTCTACTCGACGTGTTGATGAGGATTAAGTTCTTACTGAGGCCTAGAGGATCGAAGTTAAAGTCACCAGAGAGACTGCAACAAAATGATTCAAATGAAATGTTAAAAGAATTGTGTACTTTCTTACTAATCTAAGCTTCTTTCAATCTTTGAGAACTGAAACATGTTTACAACAACAATCAAAACATGAAAAAGATCAACATAATTTTTTGGATAAGTAATTCATCTTACTATCCAATAAGCAACCTAAAAATGATGCTACCAATCAAAACAAGGTACAAAACATCCCCTAAGATGACGGAATTCCCCATGCTATACAAAGATTGTGATTAACCACATTACTTTTAATGATTTTCCTGTAAACTTTAACCCTCACAATCTTTTTAATGCTTTCAATAATATCATCAGCATTCCCACTTATAACCCTAAATTGTTTATAGTTTTTCTCTTCCCATATAAAACATATACAAGCACACCAAGCTATTTTAAGAATGTAAACAACCAAAGACTTACCCTTAAGGTAAGAAACAACCCAATTAAACTTATCTTCCTAATTTCCTACATCTCTATCAATCCTACACAAACAAAGAATTGCTTTCCAAACTTCTCGAGAAAAACAACATTAAAAAAAACAGATGGCACTTAGACTCAGGCATCACACCACAGATCATGTAACTCCCATCAACCGCAATCCTCATTCTGATAAGTCTTTCATGTAACATCCTAAACTACAGGTTAGTGACCAAATTATAAAATTTCAGAATTTGGTGATTAAAGTGAAAAAGTTGAAAAGTTCAATGATTTATTTGAAAGTATTTCCTAAAGGGTTGTTAGTAATTATTGAAATAGTCAAAGGGAAAATAGGTTATTGAACAAGAAAAATAATTAACTAAATTTTAGTGGGTATTATAATACCCATGTGATGCATGTGTGAAGAGATAAGTTTCCAAACTTATCTTCTTCATCTTCTTCTCTTCTCCAACGTGCCCAAGCTAGAGCAAATGTGAGTTTTATATTTTGTTGATTATTTGTTAATTTTAAGAGTGGGTTTTGATCATTAGATGATAACTAAGCTTAAGAAAAGCTTAAGTTATCTTAAAATCAAAAGATGAAGAAGTTATGAAAGATTAAAGAAAATGAGTTTTTAGGTGGAATTTTGAATAAGAAGGTTTAAATGAATTTGGAGGATGAATTTGACTTGTCGTCTATGAAAATAAGAAGTTAAAAGTGTTAGAATTAAGTTTGGATAACATGGAAAATTTGGTATGATTCTTAGCCTTAAGAATTTGGATGAAAAATGGGAGATTATAAAGTGTTGGAATGATAGAAATTAGTTAAAGTTGTTATAGATGAGTTTAGTAGCATGATAAGGATTTTATACATGAAAATTGGGTGAAATATTGATGAATTTCGGGCTATTTTGGACAGATGCATCGATACACTATGAGTATGTACCGATGCACTAAGATAATTTTTGAATGTGCATCGATGCATTAAGGGGTGCATCGATGCATGGGAGTTTGAAGTTATTTTGTGTACCGATGCACCCATAGTGCATCGATACACCCCTAAAGGAAAAATGAAATTTTGGTTCATTAAACTAGCTTGAGTTATTGACATAAAGTTATAAGGTTTAGGCTTTTAATAATCATCTCGAAAATTATATTTATGTAGATATCGAGCCTAAACGAGTTACGGAACAATCGAAGAGTTAGGATTGAATCAAAACAAGCAAGGTTAAGGTGAGTGCAATTTAATTTGTGCTTATAGAACGAACATTGGCTTGCGATGAGCCAGTGATGAAGTTATTATGGTAATAAATAACTCTTAAAATGTTATTGTATGTGACATGTTTTACATGACTACATTATGTAATATGAATGACATGAAATGTATGTATGATTGATTATATGAGTGTATATATTAAATGATAGGTGCGAGTACATGTTAGTGTGATTGTGAATAGGTAGAAAGGAAACAAGTGATAATATAAGAATCTATTATAAGACATATGATATGAAAATATGATAGTAAGCTATGTGAAAGAACTATGAGATATATGTGCTATGTGATGTATATATGGGAAATATATGTGAACGAAATATGATATATATATATATATATATATATATATGTTTATGTGAAACCATACAAAGTGATACGAGTTATGTGACATATGAATGAGAAATAAGCTATGTGATAAGGACATAGAGAATGAAATGAATATGTGATAATGAAATATGAGAATATACGAGAAAGTCATATGATATAAGATATATGGTTACACATACTGTGGTATGTGACAGAAAAGAAAGAACAAGTGATATGAAATGCATAAATGATAATGCCCGTGTTATGTGATATGAGAGCTAGTGGTATAGTTGACATGCCAAGAGTCGAGGGTTTACCTATGTCTTTCGGGATATATGGACAGTATACCTATGTTCTAAGGAACATATGGACAGTTTACCTAGGTTCTTCGGGACCTATGGACAGTTGTCAAGGTTTTATATGACCTTTGGAAAGGTTCTTCGGGACATTTATACGAGCTGTGGTGACAACATAGTGGTGCACAACCTCAATGTACTCACATACCTTAAGTTCTCAAAAGTATACATGGGCTAATACATAGACTTTAAAGAGAGTAAATAAATCAATTGATATGATACGATATGCGTTACGTTGTGAAATGATATATGTGATATGTATATTTGGTAATATGAAATATGTTATAGAAATTACATGAAGATATGTTTATTCCTTAGTGTAGTGACATATGTATTATATGATGTGTATATGGTAAGTAAAAGGGATTAATGATAATACTTGAAGATGTATGCATTTTGTTTATATGAAATGTTATATGGTTATATTATATGTTTTATATGTGTGATTGTTTTACACGTAGGTTCCGAGAAGAGGAAGATTGATAAAAGTTATGCAAGACATGTCAGTTATCCTTTCCAAAGATCAGATCAGAAAATAAATGTATAGTATGTATTTTGTAATAAGGAAAGTGGTTGGCATGTAAATAAAGGATTAAATCCGATATGTTCTAATCGGTTTTAAAAAGTCATACGATTGAGTTTTGTAATGTTTTAAACGTGTTTATGTAAATAACAATTGTATAGTAATGAACGGTTAAATTTTTACGAGTTTTATGAACGTTTTACGAAAGTCACTGTAGCAGTACTGTAGCACTGTTCATGGCATTGTTCATTTATGTTCATTATTGTTCACGGTACTGTTCATATCGTATTTCACTACTCATAAATATGTTTTTATCTCCAAATTTTATACCAAATGTAATTGAACAATATAAGATTGTATTTTCTTAATATAAGTTCAAATGCTCAGTTATTTTACAAGAATAAAGGTTTTGAAATGTCAATGTGACATCTCGAACTCGTATCCGGGTCGAGTACGGGTTGGGGTGTTACATTTCAACAGTAGACAACTTATTTAGAATGGTCAACCAAGCAATTATGGAATACATAAGAACATGCATGGGAAACCAAACAAGCTTTTGCCATACAATCTTCTCATGTTTTTCTCTAATCCATTCCCAAAACTATCTACCAGAAATCTTAGCCCCATCCAAGCTTCCAATAAACAAGACATGGACCTCACCTCTCATCTTTAACATTTTCCTTGGACATCAGCTAAAATAAGGTTTGTTCTCAGCAAGCCAAAAATTTGTACCCCTTAAAACATAAGATCTGACCCAAACAACCTAAAGGGAGCCTTTCCTAGCAAGCAAGCTTTTCACCAAAACCAAAATACAAGCTTTGGTTTAACATTTCAAGTTTTTTACTCCAAGACTCCTTTTAGGGGTACAAATACTATCCCAACTCACCCTAGCACCTCTAGTTGAGACATCACCCCTTTCTATAGGAACCTAGCATAAAGTTGGTTAATCATGTTTATCACAATAGTAGGTAAAATCAATTGCCTACACCATAAGTTCACTATGCTAAACAACACAGAAAATTTATGATTTTGAAATATTAAGTTCCAAGCCTAAGCCTAGCTTGATTTTATCCACCAAACTAGCATAATCCTTCTCTATCAATTTTCTGGGAATAAGAGGTACACCAAGGTACCTAGCTGGGAGCTTACCCACTCTAAAACGAGTAACTTCCTTCACCAGGGCTACTAAATCAGCATTCATGCCAAATGTGAAAATTTATGATTTTGCAGTATTAAGTTCCAAACCAGAAAGCTCATAAAACTTCTCCAATACACATTACACCCCCAAGATGAAACCCAATATTCCTTTGCAGAAAATCAAAATATCATCTGCAAAACACAAATAAGTGAACTTCAGTTTGCTGCACTTTGGGTGATAATGAAAGGCTTTCTTCCCTGCAGTAACATTCAACAGCCTTGACAAGATATTCATTGCTAAAATAAATAGGTAAGGGGATAAAGGATCCCCTTGCCTCACCCCTCTCATTTCTTCAAAGAATCCAACCAAACTTCCATTAAAAATAATAGAGAACATGGACTTTGTGATACAAGCTTCAATCTAGTTCTTAAACTTAGCAGGCAGCCCTAGACCCTCCAAAACATCCAGTATAAAGCCCCAATGAAAGGAATCAAATGATTTTTGCAAATAATCTTTTATAGCACATCTAGAAGAAATTGAACCCCTACCATACCCTTTGACTAACTCATGTGCAAGAAAAATGTTATCCTCAATATTCCTTCCCTTTACAAAGGCAGACTGGTTTGGTGAGATCATCCCAGGGAAGTAATTTGACAATCTAGCCACCAAAATCTTAATGATGATCTTATAGATAACAGAACAACAAGATATGGGCTTGATGTCCTTGACCATACTTGCATTAGGTATTTTAAGCACAAGTGTAACAGCAGTGGCATTAAAAGCATGAAATATCTTAAAAGAGTCAAAAAAAATGATTCACAACAGCATACACATCATCATCAATTATTTCCCAAGAAGATTAAAAGAAGTCTGTAGTAAAATCATTAGGTCTAGGGAACTTATTCTTCCATTGGCTGAAGATAGCAACCTTTACTTCATCCTAGAAACTTTTCTAGTCAAGTCAGCCCTCCCTTCCTTAGGAAAAGAGTAGCCAAGCAAGCATTTAACAAAACAATTCACATATTTTTATAGCACAATCAGTAGTACCAATCTGCTTAGTAAACAATCTTACCATTTCTGAGGACATAGAGTCAAAAGTCTCTAGCATATTCATCTTCTTATCTATTAAGAACCTGATTGTGCTTCTCTTCCTCTTAATTGCAACTTGAGAATGGAATAATTGAGTGCATTGATCACCCTCTTGCAACCAATCCTCCTTAGCTTTCTCCTGATAGAACAACATCTCAACTTTCTCAAAATCAACCAATTTCAGCTGAAGTTCATTTTCAATAACCAAATTTGCTAAATTAGGCATGACCAAATTTTCCAACTACACTATTTTATCAGCCATATTTCCTGAAATATTGGAATAATGCTAATTTTTCAAGGCTTTCGACGTTAATTTTTCAAGGCTTTCGACATAGCTTTAAGCCTTTTCAACTTGAAAAAAAGTTCTTGCATAGGGTTCCACTGTATTGGCTCCCTCCAAGAATTCCTCATTGCTTCCTTAAAACCATGGTGTCCTTCTCAGAAGTTGAAATATTTAAAAGGTTTATGCCTAGCAGTCAAACTATCACCAGAATGTCAGACAACAACCAAACAATGGTCAGAAACTCTTGAGGCTTGGAATTCCACATGAGAATCTAAGAAAGAGTCATACCATCAATCATTAACCAAAACCTTGTCTAGCTTCCTAGCTAGAAAATCAGCAGCATGCTTATTGAACCATGTAAAAATAGACTCCAAGTAAGGACGGTCAACCGGAACCAAGTCTCTCAAGCAACACTTAAAATCCCTCATCTCAGCAATATGCAACTCCCCAACATTAGAGCTTTCATTGACATTAGTAATGACATTAAAATCACCACCAATGAGCCAAGAAGTACAGTCAACCAAAGAATCAATAACACCAAGATCTTGCCAAAGCTCTCTCCCAGTGACTCCATTATTATTGTCATAAATAGCAGTAATAGTCACACTCTTACCACCTAGTCTGATTTTTGGGATGATTAAATTCCCTACCATTCCAAAAATAACAATAGAATTAATAAAAAATAATAATAAAAACTTATAAATTATCATTTTTAATAACATTTGAAATAAGGGATTGATTTTAACTTACCTAGGGGATGAGATGGCAACAACAACAATAGCCAAGTAAGCATAAACGGAGACCAAGATGATTGAATGACAAAATTTGGTTTAGGGGTTTGTTTGCGTGTGAGATATGTTAATGTATGAAGGGGCTTATATTAAAGGATGAGGGGAGTAGCATGGAATAAGTTTGTGAGTTGTAGGGGATGAATCAATATTTATTAAAGTGTGCTTAAAATATTTTTATTTTTTTATAAATACAATTTTTTAATTGAGGGGTCATATAATTTTTTCTTTATTTATTTAAAAATATATATTTTTTAAATATTAATTAATACTTAAAAATGAACATAGGTTAAGGCTACTCTTGGCCCTCCACGATGGTCCGCCCATGATGAGTCACCACGTGTCAAGCAGAATCGGATTCAAGACCTTAGTGGATGCTTGTGCTTATTGGGATTAAATCTCCGGTTGGTGGTTCACATTGCATGCTTGTGTGGCTGATGTATGAGAATCCCAAAAAATCAATATGAAATCAAAAATTTGAAGTTAGTCCTTTGTCATTCACAAAACTCAATCTAAACTCGAATTTAAAAAATATGATCATATAAGATCAAAACTCATCAAACTCGGCTATATGAGTTCCCTAACATTGCAGGTTCACATCTTAACTGACTGATTAAATCAATCCTAAATTTAACCTTAAAATTAAAACAAATTCGAATAATGAATATCCGATATCAAATTCGTTGTAAATCCAAATGTATATGATCATATATCCAATTTGAAGCTGTCCTGGTTTGCAGGCCTGCATATGAGCTTTATGGACTAGCTCAATCTCTTCAATCCAAAGCTCATACTCATTTATTAAAGTTGGGCTAGCCAGTCTTGCTATTTTAGTCTTCCCGGGCCCGAGAAGATCCAAATAAAAATAGCCTAAAGTCCTTTGGGTGCAAGTTTTTACTTTAACACTTTTGATTTCATGGTTGATAAATATATGATGGATTCTCTGCAAAACATAGGATGATGTCATGAGGAATTCATTTGGATACAATTAATATTTGATTTATTAGTTGGTTAATTTGTAATAAATATTATACTCTCTTAACTTAATATGCTTCATTTATAATGGTAAAATTTAAATTTGAAAATTATTTAAGGAATCTATCGTGTTTTTTTTTGGATAATTCAATTAATTTTATTACCCAACGAATCAAGAACTGCTACAAAAAATAACTGATCACAAAATCATATGTACACTATACTTACAAGACAAAAGATCGGTTAATCAATACCCCAAGAATTACATAGTAAAGTATTGATACTAACAGACATATTAATATTGACCCCCCTCAGTTTGATAGAACCAGAATTTTTGATGCAAGCAAAAAGTTATTCGGCAGTCCTTGTACATCTTCGAAAAATTCGTCTATTACATTCCTCCCATAGCACATAGATTTTGGCACACCAAACAATCTTTAAAATGGTTGAGATAAGAGATTTGCCTTTCCAGGTATTGATTGCCCATGTGATCAAGTCTTCCCAGGTTGAGGTTGATTTCTTTAACCCATTATGAAGCAATATAGAATCCCATAAATTAGCAGCCAGTGGACATTCAAAGAATAGGTGAGACCGAGTTTCCATCATTCCATTGCAAAGCACACAATCCCCTGAGGTGTTAATCCCCATTTGCAGAAGTTGATCGCGGGTAGGGAGACGATCAAGAATAGCCATCCATGCTATAATATTGTATATCGTGTTTTCTTGCTAAACTAGTTAATAATTAATTTTATAAACAATTTATTTAATAGAAAGCTTTACTTGCATTTTTAGATGAAATGAAACCAATATACATGTTCAAAAAACTTATAAAAAAAATATTTATTTATTTTATTGAAAGTAGAATTTTAACAAAATTGGGTTTTGGCTTTGTAAGTATAATTTTAATCTCTTCTTATTTTTAACATTTTCTAATTAATTCAATGGTCGACTAATTTATATCAAGAACCACATGAATTCATTATGATTGATTTATAACATCAAGATTTGAAACTCGGATGTTGCACGAGGGATCTGATGCATTGAAGTATGTGACTATAATTTTATCTATGATTCCTTATCATTTATTTTTCATTTTTCATATTTATTTTATAATTTCGTTTAAAATTCGTAACTATTTTTTAAAATTAATAAGTCAAATCATGTTTTTTATAAAAAAAAAATACAAAAGCAAACTAGAATTTAAAATTTACTAATAATTATGTTTTCAAGCAATGAAAAGGGTCCCAATTCCCAAATTGCATATTACAATTTGCAGCCACATCCATGAAAGCACCGACCAGGGAATGGAAATTTTGGAAGACCTACCAACCAACTTATATATGGTACCGTCTCCCATATTTCTCCCCTCATAGCCAACACCCAATTATCTTTCCTTACCTTTTGTCACATGGCAAGGCAGACCCCAAACATTATTGTGAAAGTTTTTCTTAAGGAAGCAAACGAGTGGTTACTTCAGCATTTAAATCAAATCCAAATCTAATTCATTGCTGATTATTTGAACGGTCCACACCAACATCAAACCACGTCTGATTGGAACTATGAAAAACCCTTTACGCAGAGGGTATTACATACATACATACATACATTATTTCATACTTCTCCCATCGTTGCAAAGTAATAGTTTTTCCCGTAATTATTACTAAAGCAATACTCTTAAGAAGAAGAAAAAGTAGATGTATAAACAGATTGTGTATACAATTTCAACTGTTTCTTTAGTTGCGGAGTCAACAAGCGAGAGACTGAAATTCTTGAGGTATCATGAACAGAACACTCATTTGATGGGGTTCTGAAAGTACTAACTCATGGGGACATTTGGTTGTTATAATGACCATAACACCTTTCACAAACCCTCTTCAAGAAGTGGGATTATTGTGTCGGATTCCCTTCCTTTGCTTGACCTCCAAACTTTTTTCTTTTTTGAACATATATACCTGATAATTATATAAATTTTTATTATATTTGAAGCCGAGTCAAATCTAATTTTTAAACAAAACAAAACTCCCATATTTTTTAGCTTTGACCCCTCTCCTATTAAATTCATGGTTTCGTTCCTGCTTGACTCAACAGATGACTACTGTACCGTTTGTAATCAACTTATGTTTGTAGCACTCTTTATATATATATATATATATATATACATGGAAGCAGCATTATTACAATAATAACGGGTTTTGCAATGGAATCCCATTACATGACCAATTATTGCAGAGGATGAGTGTTTTGCAAGAACTGCTAAAAGTGGGATTGTCGGACTAACAATCCCTCGGTGTTTAGATGTAGACCCTCATGTTCCAAAGATGATTCCTCGATGAACTCCAAGAATTTAACGTGTTTATGTAGTTTAAAAATATTAAACTTCGTGCTGTTTTATTTAATTTGTTTCTGTGTAATTAACCATAATTTTCTCTACTTTTCTTGCTTCCTTTCTTATGGGAAGTGCAAAGGGTTGGACTTTAATTTGAAAGAGATTCTATCACTTAACTACTTCCTTTGATTGAAGCCACTGATTTTGCTTTCAAAAGTTGAAACTTTCTTATCAACCAAGCATTCTTTCCAATGTTAATAATCCATATTGTTTGAGAAAAATAAAACGTAAAAAAGTAGATTGTAATTCAGGCAATTGTGTTCGGTGCCAAGCCTATTTACAAATATTAAAAATTTAAATCAAACGTGTAACGATTTAAATTTCCAAATCAATATTCGAATGTTTATCCGAAATATTTATGAACCCTTTAAGAAATATAAATTAGATTTGTCTAATCGGAAGAAAATCGAGTTCAATTAACCTTAAAAAGAAAAATATTGAATTGAAAATGTATGGGATTAGGTTCTGCGGTTATTCATGCCTCAGTGCTAATCTGTATTCATGTTCAGGGTGCCGTGGTGGTTATGTTAGATGTGCCGGCTCGATACATTGGTTAGTTGTCTGTGTGTGTCCCGTTATATTCATTTTATGGGTTGTTTATGCTGGTTTCTTTATGAACTGGTATGGGGGTTGGTTGTAGGGCTCAGGTAAGGTATGTTGATGTAAGAAATTCTGTGTTTCGGCTCTATCCCACCTCAAGGTGCACTCTTTTTCCTCCAATTAGGATTAGGGAGGTTTTTTAATGAGATCCTTGAGGTGGTTTAATTTGTATTCATTTTTAATGCAAAGTAATCTCTTTCAAAAAAAATGTATGGGGAAATTTAACAATCAACGATAATTAATTGAGTGTTATTTTCCCAAAATTTTAAACCATAAATCAAATTATACAATTTATATATATATATATATTTCAAAAACAAATGTCTTGTCTTAGACGATTAATACTCGATAATCAGGATTAGATGCCGACCAAGCATCACGTATTGTGTTCCTTTTAACACACAGAATGATGCAACAATTGCAGGCTCATTTACCTAATCTAATCCAGCCTTTCGATTTTAATATATTTCACAGCCAACCCTTTTCATAATTAATAATTATCTTCCGATTGTGATTATCAAATGATTCTCTCACGTTAATGAAAACCTCACCGGCCGCCATGTCAACACACAAACAAACAGGTCGAGTTAGATCAAATGGAGCTTTCAGTGACAATTCGCGATACATCAAGCTGCATGCATATGATAATTGCAACGTCGCAATATAACTTATTATGTTATTTCTGAGATAGACCATTATATGCTTCCAATGGGTAAAATCTAAAACCAAACCATTGCACTTTTTCTCATTTCATGACTTCAACAGATTTCTTTTCAGATTTTATATTCTATCCACTCATAATATATAATATCGTGTATTGTTAATGAAAAAAGTTTTACTCGTCGATCATGAGCAGTTCATCTTTTAGTTTGAGTGGAGAGTTGTCATTGTTGGCCGGAATTTCGGTATTGTTGAAGGTCAGGAGGATGATAAGAAGGAAAAGGAAGAGATTCCTTCTCCCTTATAATTGAAGAGGATTTATAGTGGTTTTGTCTCTTGATGTCATACATAGGATAATCATGACTATTCGTAGATCATAGTGATCAAATTTTTGGATTTCATACGTGTATATTGTTCAATCATGTCAATGGTTTTATCTTTAGAGTATTGTTTACGAACTGTAACTGATTTGAGAGGTTGTTGGTGACTTCTGATGGAAATAAATATATGATTTTCAAAAATAGAAATCTCTGAAGGTATAACATTGTTATTAGTAAATCGAATGATTATGTGCCGTAGAAAAATTTAAAACTAAATTCATAGAAAAAAATCAACTCTAATCCTTAGGAAAAAAAGAAATTATTTCAACCCCCAACACAGTTCATAGCTTTGTCCCGAATCTATCTATATGTGCATGGATATGGCCTATATTTTAGGTAAAGATGAGCACTTTTGTTAATTTATTAATTTAGTTGGTCCAAGTTTAGGTTTGGAAAATAAGCCATTTCTTTTTCCCGAATGACGTATAAATAAATTTTAGAGCTTGATTATCCAATTAATTTAATTAACGACGTTGTTTTCACTGAGCATAGCTTGTGAGATGTGCTTCTTAGTTTCTAGAAACATGTAAACATCAAAGAAGAAGGTCGGAAATATTTAGATAACAATGAAAACTAACAACTTGTGGCTAAGAAGTGCTTAAATACGTAATTGTTCAGATCGATATCACCCTTCGTAACGTTATGAATTTGACGTCAATTAACTACAAAATAAAAAAAAATGAATTCATTTTGGTTTTTAACATGCATGTTGCTCCTTTTTTGTCTCCTTATCTTCTTTATACCATATAATTTAGCGACAGACACTCAGACCCAAGATTTTATAGTAAGAGATAAAAATAAATTATCAACAAATATATATATATATATATATATATATATATATTACATCATAATTTAAAATTTTCAAATTATAATTATTCTTCGATCCATACTTACAAAATCTCGATTCAAAATTAGAAACCGCGCTACAGGAAAATGCACTAATAGGGGAGGAAGAAGCACTTTCCACTCATTAACCTGCTCTTCATTGTTTGCCAGCTCTAAGAGCACTCTAAAAGTAAAAGAAGTAATGTGAAATACAGTGAAAATGTTTCCAAATAATTATATATATATATATTAATCGTAAAATTTGGGAAGAAAATAACAAGATAAACGCGTTTAGGTAGCATTGAGTAGAGGTTAACTTCACTTACCATGCACGTAAAGGTTGTCCCATTACTGGCAGGCATTAAGCAATCTTAGCATTGTTCAATTTACCACCTTCTTCTTATACTTTCATCCATAAAAATCTCTCTTATACTCTTCTTTTTCTTTAAATCTAAACCTTTCTTTTAACTATTTATAATTAAAAAAATAGGTTAAATTTTGTTTTGATAAATGATTTATTTGAAAACAATTTATTTTATATACAAAACTCGATCTCGAACTCTTTAGATCCCTTGGCGTTGAAGTTCGAATAATAAAGAAAAAAAATAAAAAATGTCTTGAAGCTAAAAATCAAAATCATTAATAATTGGTATTGAAGACACTAATTTTTTTTCCATTTGATTATTATTTATTATTATTATTATTATTATTATTAATCAAAAAATTTATTATTTACATTACAGGCCCGTTTACAACAGAACTGGCCCAGTCAGAACCGGACCAGACCCAGATGGCCCAAACCAAAACCCAATTACAAATGGGTACCTAGAAACCCAAAACCCGACCCAATTACATAAACCTAAACCCAACTAGGGTTTCAACATCTTCACCCAGCCGCCGCTCCTTTTCCACCGTTGGATCTGGCTTGATCCAACGTCCCACAGCCTTCCAGATGAAACCCTAGGGTATCATCACCTTAGGGTCCACGACTCCAGCCGCCCCAGCCAACTTCTCCAGCGCTGCTGCCACGCCAAGCTTCCGTTGAAGACTCCAGAAGCTTCCATCCGCCTTGCCGACGCTCCCACTGCTAGGTGACCCAACCCTCTGCAGCCACGACGCCGCCGCCTCAAAGAAATCTCCAGAAACGCCACGATACCCTCTCCATGTCGAAACCCTATGGTGACTCACCGAAGGGCTCCCTTTGGACTGGTCCGAGCCGAACACTGTGGTGGCTTTGCAAACAGACAGAGACAACGGAGAAAGACAGAGAGACCACGACAGTAACAGAGAACCGGGAGCAACCAACAGAGCAAAAACGACGACACACATAGGGCAAGAACAGCACAAAACTGAGAGTAAAAATACAACCACTACCAAATAGTGAATCAAAAAAGAAAAGAGCCTTACTCTACATCATCGGAGCTTTCACGTATCACCGGAAAACCGAAGCGTCGAAGGTGATAATCTTAGATCTAGGACGTTTGGTAGCGTTTTAGGCCAAAAATATCATAGATTTGGGTTTAGAAAAATAGAGGCTTTAATTTGGGTTAATTTTGAAATTTTCGGCCACCACGGTGGTGTTGTCGGTGACCAATTTCCCTCCGACGAGGGAAAACCAGAGGAAACGAGAGCTTCTCTCTCTTGAGAGAGAAACAAAAAAAATAAAAATGAGAGATTTGGCCCCTTTAGGGCCGGTTATAGGGTTTATATACCCTCATCAAAACGACATCGTTTTGATGAAGGGTATATGTGTAATTTAGGGTATGGTCCAATTATGTCCGCAATACCTTAGATTTTGTAATCCTTTTATTTTAGTCACTAATTATACTTATGAGCATTTTTAATTCTGTCTTTAAATGTTATTTAATTACATTATAGTCACTACCTAGAATTTATTTATATATTTTTATGGTAAATAACCAATTTAGCCCTCGTAAATTTATTAATTAATATTTTAATCCCGAGAGCATATTTTAATTTAATTTAATTTGATGTCCGAATTTTACATATATTTATTTTAGTCCCTAAATTAATAAATGGGTAAAATAGCATGTTTAGCCACTGTAACTTTAAATAATTAATTATGAATTAGGTATTTAATTTTAATATGTTTTAATTTAGCCACTAATTTTAATGCTTTTATTTAATTACCAGTTTTATTACTTTTTATATTTAGTTTTAATTTTATTTTAGTTATTGTTTAAATATATTTTAATTTTATATGTTTAATATTTTAATTATTAATTAATTATTTTATTTTTATTTTTATAATTTTATAAATTAATAATATTTTTTATTTTTAAAATATTTAGAAAATGGCAGTCTTAACATAACTAGATGTCATATTCTGGTATTTTAAAAATAAATAAATATCATGCTTATATAAAATATATATAATTTAATATAAATTATTTTAATCATGTTTTAATATTTATTTATTTTTCAATATTAAGAAAGGGCAGTCTTAACGTAACTGTATGTCCTTTTCTGATATTTTTAAATAAATAAATATCATATTTTTATAAATTATATATATTAATCTATTTTTTAGAAAAATGTTTTAATATTTATTTATTTTTAATATTAAGAAAATGACAATCTTAAAGCAACTAGATGTCTTATTTTGGTATTTTAAAAATAAATAAATATCTTATTTATAAAATATAAAAATTAATATATTTTCTTAAAGTTATACTAATAAATTTGAAATAATACGATTATAAATTATATATTGTTGAATTCTTAAATTTCCAATAATAAAGATAATTTATAATTAATGAGTACCAATTTTGGGCGTTATAGGGGTACTAATCATTCTCTAAACGTAATCGACCACGAATTCATTTTTACTAAAATCTTTGGTTATACGCAGATCCGTTTTATCTTTTAAATTATGTTTTATTCAAAACTATTTTAAAAGATTGTTTTTAGGTATTTGACATACCTAACCCAAAAAAAGATCAATGGCAACTCCCAAAACATTTTAAATCAAAATTATTTATTTTTTATATTATTTTTCCCACCAAGTAAAAAATTCGTGCACTGGCGAAAATCGGTTACGACATGTATTATATATCGTTAGAAAATATTTATATATACTTTTCATTCAAAAGATGGATTGAAGCAGAGAATGTTATAATAACTTAAGAATCATTCGAGGATTTGCGGCATAGAACAAATAGTATATGTTCATAATCTTTTTAAATAATTGACAACGCACACACATCCTATAGACATAGATGTTCAAACTCAAAACTTTTAGGGAGAAAAAACACACTTTAACCACGGATGATGATAACAAAATAAGGGTTTTCAGTGACCCAAAACCCTAAAAACATATAGCAACCCCTAATTTCATCAAAAGTTAATTTTACCCTCCTATCTTTACATGAATTCAAAATCTTTCTTCTATTTAAATCCGTCTTGATTCGAATATAAATAAGGTTCTAACAATAGTTTTGTTGAATTAATTAATATAATCTCTAGTCTTATAAACATAAATCATTGGTGCTTTTTCCCCTGGAATTAATTAGAGTTGTTGCTATCAGACGTATATATTTGTATTCAATTCTAATTTCAACGATCTGAACACTTTTTTCTCCTGTTATAAAGGGGAAAAAAGTTGGTCGGTAATTAATTTCGATGAAATTAATGTTACTTAATGTATTTGTATTGTACGTTACTTTTAATAAGAAGTGGAATGCACTAAAGGACTTGGTTCCTACGATCAATGGGTCACCCACCATTTGTTGTTGTTTTCAGAAAATATTTACGTCCAGTAAATTGGCTTCAACCATACTCAACCTCCTATCGAAACCCCGCATCACGTGGTTGCGCATGCAACTTTACCATTGTTTTGGGGTTTTTCCTTAAAATTGAAATAAAATATAATGAAGATTGTCTAGTAATATTACAATGATCCTTTTAATTATTAAAATTATAAAATTAATTAATATGTTAAGCAACATCCTCTGCTATTGACTCCTTCAAATTCTCTGTTAAGTCACTTTCCTGATTATTTTCCAATATTTAAGGATTTCATTGTTTTCAAGGTTCTCTTTTTCATTAATGTGTTAGAGAATTCAGGTGATTTTGATATGATTCTACGCTGACTTGTTGCCAAACTAATAATCTACCGTTTTCTAAAGAAATAATAAAAAATAAGCATAGCCTTCATTTATTGTAACCTTTATTCTTTAACTAACTATTAAGTTAATGTTCGATATGATATAAATTAATATTTAATATACAAAAAATATATATGGTTTGAACTCATCAAAAGGTTTTAAGGATTGAGAAGAGTTTTTTTTTTTTTAGATATCTTGAGTTTGAGTAGTTTCATCTGCAAAGTGTGTTTTGTCGATAATTAAAAAAAATCAAATATATATTATTTTATAATAATTTCAAACTATTTATAAATATATACAGGTAAAGGTGTTAAAATTGGATTGTGTGGGATATGGAGCCATGCAGCAGCAACAACCTTCCCCAAGTATTAAACTACTGCCATAGAGATTTCCAACCAACAATGTTACCGACCGATGTGTTGAAAAGTCAAAGCAGCCGGCAGCTGATTAGATAAATTAGTCAGCATGATTTGGTTGAAAAGTGAAATGGAAAATTGTAAATTTAATCTTTATACTTTAGAGTATTTACAAGATTAGCTTCAACTATAAATTCCCTAACCCATTTAGCTTCAAAATCATCCCAAATCATTCTAGCTTTTTTCCAATATCATAGAATTTAGAAAGATTTCTTGAGACTTGTTTTCTCCTTGTTAGATCGAAAGAAATTGTAATTCCTATTTTCTCATAGTGAAATCCTTCTATCTTTGCCCGTGGTTTTTATCCTATATTATTTAGGGGTTTTTCACGTAAAATTTGTGTTTTCTTTATCTTCATTTTTATTTTCTCAAATTATCAGTTGCGATTTTGCTCTATCCGACATATGTATTCCGCAACACGATGGAGTTTGAGGCCTGAAAATTTTAGTCAGAAATGGGAAAACTTGTTTGGTATATTTGGTGTATGTATTTAGATTTGAAATGGATAATTCCCCCACATCCATGTACCATACGTATAGGCCAGGGTTTCAAGCAAATATATTCATTGTGCTACACCAAATCTTTTTAACAAACCCGGTCACTTTTTCTTCAATTCAACCTCGTTATTTGTCCATTTAATATCCTATTTAAACCCACGTTAGACTCGTCAATATTTTAAAAAATATAATTTTATTGATTGAGTTGAGTTTAACTAGTATTATTATTAATACAAGGATGAATATTTGTTTGAATCTAGTCAGAATTTCAAATTAGTCAAGTTTACAAATCTAAAATTAAAAGGATATTAATAACGCGACATGTTAATTAAAGGGATATCAATAAATTGATCTCTAAATTTTTAAAATTTTATATATTCACCTTATTTAATTAAAAAAACTTACCAATGTATCGTTTCTAAAAAAACTCAAATTCATTAAAGAGAATTTGAGTGACAACTTTCTGAAATAATAAAATAAAAATTTATATAATGTTATCAAACACTTAATTGAGGTTGTGTCATAGGTTAATTGAGCTTGAATTCAGTTAATTTTTTATTCTTAAATAACAACTAATATAATTGCAATGATATTCTTTTATATAATTAAACTCATATCGAATAAAAAAATTAAAATATTTTGCATATGAAAAATATAGAAAAAAATGTGCTATGCATATCATCAAATAAGAGAAGCTTAATATGAACGGGTTAAACGTACAAATATATAAGACGTCTTGTAATCGACCTTTAGTCAACTTTTAAAATAGTGATGTTATGACTATATCAACGGCTAGTTAAGGTTAAATTACTTTATGAAGGGTCAAAATCAAGTTTTTAGTTTTCTGTGCCGTCCCTAACATACTATTAATAATCTGATACCGATGTTTCCCTGTTTTTATTCATCAGAATTAAAAAGAAATTATTATCATTAGTAGCTTTGATCCTTAATTTCACAAAATCCCTGATTTTTTTTTTCATTTTGTTTATTAATAATGACAATACATGTGGGAGCTTGTATCAAATTCAATCCTCGACATGATCCGAGTTTGATATAGACTCAAAGAAAAAAAATTAATTTAATTTAAAGCGATAAATTTAGCGAAGATTAATTAGAGATTAAGTCGATTTTTAAGAATCATATTGTATTCTTTTATTTTCAACTTAAAAAAAATATATTCCTTTTTTTGGATAAAAAGCTTTTCACAAATAATTTATTAGTTAACTAATTAACATAGGTTGTTCCTCTTAAATATGTTTTTATTTTATTTTCAATGTCATATTTTAAACTTCTAACTTATTTAAGAGATCTAATTTTGAATCTCATTCAACCGACTAATAATTAATATTATACTTCATAATTTTTATATTGATGCAATCATAATTTTATCATTTATGGAGAACCAAAATACAATTTTATTATTTTGGAGACTAAATCCTAAATCAATCCTGAATTTCGTCCTGATTATCTTCTTTGGACGTTGTAGATAGCCTCAAAGTTTTATCACGCATTACGAGGAAATCGAATGTCCAAATTAGTAGTACAATTTCAGTTTCAGTCCTTTCAAAATCTTAATATTTCAATTTAATCCAATTAATCCCTAAGTCGTGGGAAAATGAAAAGAGAAGTGGCCTAGTTGAACAAAGGGAGAGTAACTGAGCGTTTGTCCGTGCTGATTCACACATTTGACATAGAACCCTGAATTCGTAAACGAGATGGAAATACCCCCCATCCGCAAAAAAAGAGCGTGGCATCACGCCCGAAGCAAGAACACGAAACGGTCGGCGGTGTTCACGCGCCGGTATTACGTGATTGATTTTTTGAGTAAAGTATAGTAATAGTCACTGAACATTTCTGAAACTTGCATTTAGGTCCCCCAACATTTAAAACTTGCAATACAGTCCCCCAACATTTATTCCGTTTGCAATATGGTCCCCCAACTTAAACCACAGTTAGAAAATTAGGATAAATTATATAAACGGTCATTGAACTTTTCAGTCACTTGAATTTCGGTCCCCCAACTTTTAAAACTTGCAAAACAGTCATCAATTTCATTCTAAACCCCAATTTCCAAAGTAATTCAATTTTATTCTAAACCCTAAATTCTAAAATACTTCAATTAAATTCTAAAATACTTCAATTTAAGGTAATATAGGCTTGAAGAAAGAGTTCAAGGCACAGACACAACGAATAAAAATATATTTATATAAATGTATATTTATATTTAGATGTATAAATAAAAATATATTCATATATTAATGTATGAATCATTTATATTTTTTGAATATTTTATTTTTAATAAGAAATTAAAATTATTAATTATATTAGAAATACTCAACTTAAGATTATATATAATCATGAATTATAAATATGAAAAATATAATTATTAAATTTAATTTAAAAATATATAAATCTTAAATTTATTCTTTTAAAATATTGTATCAACTAATATTTAAAAAATATATTAAATCTATCAAACAATTTATCAAATAAAATATTTTTTTATTGTAAAAAATATAATATTTTCCCATTATTTATTGCTTTCAAATTTTTTGCCGAAGTTCAAATCTCATTATTTCCATTTTACATTATATTCTTTTTTTCCTGGCATTGGTCATACTATTAGTATATGTATTATTGTATATCTCTTAACACAAACGATGGTGTTAGCTTAGTGGCTCCACCCTATATCTTTCATTTGCGTGACTCAGGTTTGAGTTTGCCCAAGACCCAAATTTTACTTCTTTGTAACTTAATTTTCTTCTAATTAGGAGGTGACATGTGTCACCAATAACACATATCATGATCATGTGTTAACACATGTCAGATCCTGATTAAATGATTAATTTATTAAATTTTATTTAATTTAGGACCAAATTGATAGCATATATAAATAATTAGGTGGTAACACGTGTCACCAATGACACGTGTCATGATCATGTGCTAACACATGTCAGATCCTAATTAAATGATTAATTTATTAAATTTAATTTAATTTAGGACCAAATTGATTATATAAATAATAAAGACTAGTGGCTTAGTTGAAACAGTTAAATAATTATGTGGTATGATTGATAAATTTAAAAGATCGATGACAAAAGTAAAAAGGGCTAGATAGTTAAGTTGTCAACCGAGTAGTTTACACTTTTATTTATACGTCAAAATAACATTTTATAAATTTAAAATTCGAATTATTTTCAACCTCTTTTATATCCTAACTACTTTTTTTAATTAAAAAATTTCTTCAACAGATAAGAATTATACTATTATATTTATATAAAAAAATACGTATCACATGAAATAAGATGAAATTAAATAATAATAACTTTGACATAATTGAATTTAATTTAAGTATTTTGGAATTTAGGGTTTAGAATAAAATTGAATTACTTTGGAAATTGGGGTTTAGAATGAAATTGATGACTGTTTTGCAAGTTTTAAAAGTTGGGGGACCGAAATTCAAGTGACTGAAAAGTTCAATGACCGTTTATATAATTTATCCTAATTTTCTAACTGTGGTTTAAGTTGGGGGACCATATTGCAAACGGAATAAATGTTGGAGGACTGTATTGCAAGTTTTAAATGTTGGGGGACCTAAATGCAAGCTTCTGAAATGTTCAGTGACCATTACTATACTTTACCCTTGATTTTTCCTTTTTAACCGTGTGCAAAACTGAATTACGGAAAAAAGTTAACCGAAGTTAGTTGCTTTGTTTGCAACAAATTTAACCGCTTTCAAAACAGAACCCACGTGCATTTTTCACCTGCACCAAGCAAAAACACACGTCGGATTCGTGCTGAGTTTATTTTTAATTTTATGGTGAAAATTCTTAATTTATGAGATATATATTTTTAATTAAATCTTTATTTTATCAAGTAAAAGTTATATATTTGAATCAGTAGAGGTCGACACCTTTTTTACTTAAAATATAAGATGAATTTGAGATTCGATAAATATTCTAAATTTAAATCAAATCAATTAACGGACGAAAAAGAATACTATTAAAATTATGTTCAAATGGATCAAAATTTAGTTTTATCCGACGAATGTCCAACTTTAAAAAACAAAAGGATAAAAGTAAAAGAAAAATACAGAGCTCAGTTTTTTTTTTCACCAGGGTCAACACCATAGAAACAAGCACTAAACATGGTTAAGAATGTAATTAAGCGTAATAAACAGGTGTTTCACTGTTTATACTATAATTATTTAATCTGATTCTGTTCTGTCGTTGTTTGATCTCTCTTCCTTTTATATAAGGTTTCCAGTTTGCTTTTTTATAGGCGTCTCTTGAGCCACAAGAGAAAAAGAAGACAAAGTAAAACGCAGACGATGAATGCACGGATTTCCATATCATTTTGGATATCACATTGATTTTCTAGAGAGAAGAAAAAAATGAGAACAAGGAGAGGGTTCTGTTACCCCAGAGCCGATGTTTGTTTAGAGAAGACAGTCGTTAAAATTACGGGTTTCGCCGGGGATAATATGGGTTGCCGGAAACGAAGAAGACTCTCGCCGGAGATTTCCCGAAAGAGAGATTATTTTGATGCTTTGCCCGATGATCTTGTCATTTCTGTTCTCTCTAAACTAAGCTCAACTGCCCGTTGCCCATCCGATTTCGCCAACGCTTTAGTTGTGTAAGTTTACTGGATTTTCCCCCGTTGCTTGTTTCTCGGAAAAGAACGTTTAACCGCCCGTTGCCCTTCCGATTTTTCCCCTTCCGATTTCGCCCGTTGCCCTTCCAATTTTCTCCCTGATTTCGCCCAACCGACCGTCATTTCTGATGATTTCCTTTTCTATTTTGTTGAACAGATGCAAGAGATTAAATAGTTTAGCACTTTATCCCCTTGTATTATCCAAAGCCTCTCCGAAAATGTTTGCAATTAAAGCTAGAAACTGGTCGGAATCGATTCGGAGATTCTTGAAGAACTGTGCCGATGCCGGAAATGTTGAAGCTTGTTATACACTCGGCATGGTGAGTTTCGATTTTTGATTCTAGAAGAAAAATATAAACATTCTGTAACGAGTTTAACTGTTATATAATTTGAAACAGATTCTTTTCTACTGTTTAGAGAATCGAGAGAGTGGAGCCTCTCTTATCGCTAAGGCGGCGATTAATTCACACGCGCCGGCGCTTTACTCCTTAGCTGTGATTCAGTTCAATGGAAGCGGCGGCTCCAAGAACGACAAAGATCTTAGAGCCGGCGTGGTTTTGTGTGCTCGTGCTGCTTTTCTTGGCCACATCGACGCCCTCCGTGAGCTCGGTCACTGTCTGCGGGACGGTTACGGCGTCCGGCAAAATGTCATCGAAGGCCGTCGGTTTCTCGTACAAGCCAACGCCCGAGAGTTAGCGGCTGTTTTATCATCAGTGGGGACTTCTAAAAAAATTATGCGCTCTTGGCTCACGTGGAGCCTACACCCTGACCTTAACCTTAGCCAGCGCCATCCGGCGGTCCCAGGTTGCCCGTTGCTGAGCGATTTCGGATGCAATGTGCTGGCTCCGGAGGCGCATCCGGCTAGCAAGTTCTTGGTCGAGTGGTTCAGCGCTCGGGGCTGTGTGCCTGGCCCGGGCTTGAGACTATGCTCCCATATAGGTTGTGGGAGACCGGAAACGACAAAGCACGAGTTCCGGAGGTGTTCCGTTTGCGGGGCTGTATATTACTGTTCACGCGCTTGCCAAACTCTTGACTGGAAGCTGCGCCACAAAGCTGAGTGCGCACCGGTAGAGAGATGGCTCGATGAAGAAGGCGATGGCTTCGAGGGAAACGAAGCGGTAAATGAGAACGACGACGTTATCGCCGAAAGTTAAAATAATAACGGCTCATGGTAATTTATTTATTTTTAAGGCAACGAGAAAATGAAAAACCGAGGGCAGTTTTGGTGGAATATTCGAGGTTAAAAATCAACGTTTGCGATGACGATAGTTGCTGAAACGGCACGGTTTTATTTCTATATGTAATTTATAGATGGGGCTTTGTTTATCCCTTCTTCTTCTTCTTTTTTTTTTTTTGGTTAAATCCCTCTTGTACTATATAGATCAACGTTCACCTTGGGTAAATTAAAATTCAATATCTGCTAATTTTGTAGGCATATCATATATTGGCATTTTGTTCAACTTTTACCGTCCAACTCAGTTGGTAGAGCGTAAGGTTTCTAATTTTGTGGTTGTGGGATCGAGTCTCACAGTGGACAATTCATAATTTCGGAGGTCTCTCACGGAAACTATTCTCAACCTGGCGTTGAGGACAGTCCATTATCCTATCTCCCCATCACCTCATTATATATGGAAAAAAGGATCAGTTAATTTTTTTTGTTTGCAAATGTGGGTTCCGAATTACAATTAGATTGCCTAAGATGAAAGCTCTTTTTTTCTTTTACAACAATTATTCAGGAAAAAATATGATCTCGATTATGTTCAAAATAAATATTACTTTTAAATTATTTATATTTTTTATAAATTTTAAATCTAATTCTAATTTTAATTTTGCATAGAAGGGAGGGGAAGAGAAAACTCTACGAGAAGAAAGTAGAGTACTTCTAATAGGTATAGAACCCATGACTTAAAAGAATATAAATGGTCAAATAGGAGTAACTTGGTTAATCGTTCAAATGTGCTTGCTCATAAATTTTATATTTTTAAATCATAAAAAATATGTTTAATGTACATTTGAATGTGACAATCGAATGGTTACATGACATTTGAATTTATACTTAAAGAATATTATATTTATTATCACTTAATATATAATATAATGATAAAAAACTCGTAACATTTAATTGAATAGTTGCTTTAATTCATTTTGAGACAAAAAAGTCATTAGTCGAGTGAAAATCACTAGTTGATTAATTATCGACGTTTGTTACGGATATATTAAGTCCTATTTATCTAAAATAATAACATGATACATTCAACGTGTATCTAAATATATGTGATAATATGGCACATGTCATATAAACATCATTGATGATGTGACACGTATTACATGTACATAATAATTTATCATGTCATATAAACATCATTGATTAATATAATGCATGTCATCATGAATCATTAGCTGATAGAGAAACCCCATTATCTGTATTTAAAAAAATAAATCTCGTCAAGGAAGATTGCTTTCGTTGAATTTTTCAAAAACTGGGAATTAAAATGGACAGGAAAAGGTTACGAAATCCTGACCATGTCTTTTGCTTGCGCCACAAAACACAGGGAGTGAATCTGAAAATGAAACAAAACAAGAGTCTCTTAACAACCAATTCATTCTTCTTCGTTTCATTAATGCATAGAAAGTAAAACATCTAATTATTGCCATCATTATGGTATGATAAAGATATATACGGACCACCTCTTGATATAATGTTTTATGTTAAGTTTAAAAGATAAGAATATCATACAAACATAATGTGTCTAATGCATATGAAATGAAGCCCAAGGCCCATGTTCTCCATTTGGATTGGGTCTTCTTGATCAACCAATTTGGACCCAACCATACTTTCCAACTCCTTTTTCCTCATGTCGTCGTTATTAGGGATGATTGGAATATTCAAGATCATAAACTTAAATAGGCAATTCACATTTAAATATTACATTGCAAAGAACTAAACATTAACTCAATCGACTTCAATCCCCTAATTTTTGTTAGCCATAAATCCAAAGATTAAGCATCAAACAACAGCATGAACTCAAATGGGCAATTCACATTTGGATCTAACATTGCAAAGAATTAAAAACAAGTATCCAAA
This sequence comes from Hibiscus syriacus, assembly GCF_006381635.1. Lineage (NCBI taxonomy): Eukaryota > Viridiplantae > Streptophyta > Magnoliopsida > Malvales > Malvaceae > Hibiscus > Hibiscus syriacus. The sequence continues at coordinate 6,312,439 of NW_024062795.1, forward strand.
TTTTACGTTGACAGAACTATCAAAGATGAATCATTTGATTTTATGGCAAAAGCAAAACGTTGTGAAGCTTCTTTACCTTGATTTACAATCGAAGGAAGAAAAGAAAAAGTTACCTAACCCGAATTCGAATCAGAATCCGAACCTGAATACGAACTGGAATCCAATTTACGAGCATCATCATCGACATGTTTGGTGTCCATTTTGTCCTTCATCGACACCTTTACTCAAATCCGCAACCGGAATCAATGGCAGATACGTGAACACAGGGTAACCTTTCCCGCTCATGTCGTTAACCAAACAGTTGTCGGACAAATTCTTAGCCGTGGGGCTGAGTGGAAAGATGGACTCTGATTCAGTTTCACCCACAACTTCGTTGAGCTCACCAGAACCAGCTGCCTGTACTCGCTCACGGAGTAGTTCAAAGCGCTGCGAGCGCCGTTGGTTCGAGCCTCGTCGACTAATTTCTGAGCCTTTTCTCTCTGCCGTATGAACCAAATCTTGCGCTTGGTTCACCATTTGCTTACCGGCTGGTGGCACATACTCGTCAAATTTGTGCGTAGCTTCATCTACCTGCAACAGTTACTTTTTAATAAAATTTACTTCAGTTTTCAAAGTACTCCATAACTAATCGAGATTAAACTAGAAACAACGGATACTTACCAAAAAAAATTATCCAAACAAGGAAATATATATATCGTCTAATACACAATTCACTGTTTATAGAATTATACACTGAATATAAATCCACATCACCTTGGTATCAAGATAAACAAGAAGAAGATCAGGAATGGCCTTGTATTTCTGGTAGACAGGGCCAACGATGGTGGCGACGGTGCCCTCAAAGGTTCTGACGGTGGATCGTAATGGACCGGATTTCTGTTTAGCATACTCGTAAAGATTCGAAACGCAAACCAACGCACAGATCGCAGCCACCCTCACCAAGCCTACGTGCTTCAGGCCCTGTTTAGTTCTCTCACACTCTACCTCCTAAAACATGGTAATATTAATAATACATTTTCAAAAAAAAAATCATAAGCTTAACCTAAATGCACGAAAGAGAAGAAAAGAAGATGAATGCCTTTTCCATGGTTGCAAGCTTCTTTGATAGTAGATCTTTAGGGCTTCCGTTTCCGTTCTTGTTTTTGAGTTGTTTAGAAATGCTCTTAGTACGTGAGGCTTGAGTCTGTTGCAACGAACAAAGATCGAATAACTTTTCAATCTGGACCGTTTAATAAAAATCCAACGGTGGATAGTTAATCTGGACCGTTTAAATTGACATTAAGTGTGATTTAATTGAAAAAAATAGCAAATTTAATTCCTTCAAAAACACATGTTCAAGTTTCATTCAAATAAAGATTTAACCTTTCAAAACAGTTGTTTATCGGATCTGTTATGTTAAACTTTGTATCCATTCAAATAAAGATTTAACCTTTCAAAACAGTCGAATAAGAACATAACGTCTTGTATCTGCTAAAATAAGGAAATATGCAAATTATATAAAAATACATCCATGTCCTAGTGAACTACTGCAGTCCTTTTTCATCTGGTACTTTCTAACCATTTTTCAATCCACACAACTCTATAACATGCGTTTCTAGGCTAACATCATTCAATCTGAATAAGAGTTACACTGTCAACTATGTTAAATCTTTTTTTAGACTGTTCGAACACGTCGACATTCAGCTTATTTCTCTCTTTTTTCTATTCGGAATCCCACACCTCCGAATCGGAGTTTGGCTCAGGCCTTAACGAAGGGAATGGTTATAACTGTCTATGATAGAGGAACAGAATCAGTCCCTATTCAACTATAATTTGCAGTTCCGTTTCATGATAAAACTCACCTCTCAAACGGATCTCCCCTATTTGAATCTAGAGTGGGATAAACGGCTGTGGCAATTTTCTCCCGCAGATTGAATTTCTTCGCTATCAATGGCCTCACATCTTTGACTCCAACCAGGCTCTCCAGAAACGGAAGTAGTAAAAGCAGTTCTTGATCTGAATGGTCGTCAAACCAGCTCTCGATCGGTATTCCGTTGTCCACTTGGAATCCAAATGCCTAAGAAGAAAGCCGACATGCACCTCGGTTAAATTTCAGAAACAATGCTTTGTCATGCCTTCATACATGGCACAACATCATAAGAGATTGACATCATGATATTAAGACTAAAACATAGGCATACCCAATCAACATGCATGAGAAGGATTGAACTACACTCAGCTTCTCAAAATGCAGACTATGGGGGGTTTCATCAAATTTTGAGAGAAAACTGTGGTCGACGACACACATAATATTAATAACTAATAAGCATACATACTGATGTACTTATTTGTCTTCTATGCTAAACCTATCATAACCACAGCAAATATTACTTTTTTTTAAAAGCTAATACCATGTCATATGCGCTGGGTGTGCATTAATGAACTGAAAATGACTATTTTCCTTTTTTGGGGCTTCTTCTTCGGTGCTCAGAAGAAACACTAATACAAAGCCCATGCAAGAGAGGAGTTCTGAAAGTACCTGCGGAGAGTTGTCAATAATGATTACATGTGCCAGCTCACGGCCAAGGACTGACAAATCCTTGAGGTAATTGCCATCCACAAAAACACATGATTCTCGGAAAACACGATGGCGAAATACTCTCCTCTTTGGATCAAGCACATTCTGTGTTTTAAAAGGTGCGAGGCGCTCCAAGGCGATTAGCTACCCGAAAGCCTTAATTTTTGAGGCGCTTTGAGGCGAGGGATTCACGTATGCGAGGCGCTTAATTTTACAAAACATTTGTAAATATTTTATAACCATACCTCAAACACAAAACAACTTAATAATTAACTTAATAAACAAAAACACCAAGAAAAATATGTCATATTGTATCTTAAAAAGACAAATAAAAAACATCATCAATAATCAAAATGCCTAAAACTCATCTTCATCATCATCGTCATCAACATCAATCCCAAGCATCTCCTCCTCCCCATCATCTTCGGAAAGTCCAATATCTTGTTCTATCTCTTCATCGTCTTCATCAATCAAATTTAGTCCAGTAGGGCCTTCTACGAGTGGAGGTTTGGGCAACACCCTTTCCTCTATCTCTTGATGAACTTGATGTAGATGTTCTTCTAGTGGAATAAGTAGCTTAAGATGCTCCGGAAGCTTTATCAACAGCATACCATGTTAAATCATCTCCATCAAAGACAAAGTCGTCCTCCTCACCATCTTCATCGTCCATATGGCCCATCAACCACTCGTTGCTTTCATCTATTTCCTTTAAAAGAATAGGATCTGTGGTGTCCTTTCTTTGATATCTCCGTCGCAAAGCACAATTAAACTTGGCATACACCATGCCATTTAAACGACTTTGTGCCAATCTATTTCTCCTTTTTGAATGAAGTTGTTGAAAAACGATCCAGTTCCTCTCGCAACCCGTAGCACTACAAGTTAGGCTAAGAACTCGGATTGCAAATTTCTGTAACTCCGGTGCTGAGGCTCCATATACAAACCACTAATCCGCTATTAACATATAAAATAAATCAAGATTTAATTTTGTGAGGTATGATATATATATAATATACCGTTGTGTAAAATAAATCAAGATTTAATTTTACACATCAATGATTGTTTAATCTGTAATATAAATAAATTAATCTCAATTTCCAAAATAAAAATAAGACTTGTGAATATTATTTTAGTGTAAATTATATTATATAGTTTTTATACTATAAGAAATAACCTCGTAAGCCATCATTTAATTTTTTTAACAAGATAAAAACTGTTAATTTATTAAAAATAAAAAATAAAAAAATTATAATAAAATTTTTTAACCACAACCGTTTAAAATATAAAAAAATTATAATTACAATCTCAAATTAAAACACATGACAATTAATATTTTTTTTATATAATTATTAACCCTTAACATCACACACAAATTATATAAGAAAAATATTAAAAAATTAATTAAATAGACTCGAATAAAATATACGAACAGGTTTGGTGTGAATCACCATCTTTGAAACAGAGTTACCCAGATAAATCATTACCACTTTTTTTTACTTTTTCTTTTAGTATTCTCGCTCTCTCCCATCACAATCCCGGTAGGAGGCACTAGGGGTTCGGTCTCTGATCTCTTGAAAGTGAAACCAACAGTTCCTTGTGCGTGGGTTCCCTTTCTTTGCTTTTAAAGTATCAGCAACACTACGAATCTAAAAAAATGGAGTCTCCCCAATATCAACAACAACAACAACCAAAGAAGAGAGGTCGAAAACCCAAGCCAAAGGACGAGAAAGAACAACAACAACAAAGCGCTGCTAAAATGAAAGAAGGAAAGAAATGGGTCATTGTACGTGAATCGCCAAAAGCATCGCCTCGTCGCCTCTCGCCGCCTCTGACAACTGAATCGCCGCCTCATGTACTCGCCGCCGCCTTGGTGGTCGGAGGCTTTCTTCTAAACGCCTCGCCTCGCCTAGCGCCTCAGGCGCGCTTTTTAAAACACAAAGCACATTTAGTAGTTGTTGAGCATATATGCCTTGACTTGCTGTAAATATAATTATCTCAAAAAGACCGGAAACTTGTTCCATAAAATCTCTTAGGTGAGGACGGCATCTAACATAAACAGTGTGTTCCTGGTGATTAAAATTTACAGGGAATGTGAAGTCTGCATCATCGCAAGGTTCTAGTGAGGAATGAACCAAAGTTTCTGCCAAAGCAATACAATTGAATCAATACCAAAGGGCAATCATTACCAATTATAAGCAGAAAATTCAATGCTAAAATAATGTTTGAATATAGATAAGCCTAAAAAATATTAGGGAATTCTAATGACACTTAAAAATAAGCTTAGATTTCTCGAAGAAAAGAATAAGTTATAAATTAAGATCTGCTTAAATAGTTAGATAAAAAAAGAATATAAATCTAAAACTTGTTGCTTGAAGGCTTAAAGAGTCGGAACTCAGGTTTAAAATACTGCCAAAACTGAAACTGTATGCATAAAAATTCATCTAATTGAATTATCCATTCTCACCATCCAAGTCCAAGACTAGAGTGGTAGGTGGGCAACTTCGGTATGTGGAAGCCTGGAGAAAATATAGTACCGGTCCTACCAGACATATGGTGTTCGGTGTCCTGCAACAGCATTAAAGAAGTAAGCAAATTCTCAACAGCATAGAGCTAACTAAAATAAAACAAATCTAAGAAAATTACCCCGTGGACTACGTGAACACCATTAGCCACATCAAATCCAAGACAAGCATCAGAAGCATCATCATGCTGCAAGGCATATCTAGCATTTAAATTTGTAGCCTCAACAGGCACTTCATTTTGTTTTGGGAGTGTCCTGGCTGAAATATGATAAATTTCACAATTTAACTAACATAACAGATCTTAGAGTTAAAAACAGATGTTGACTTGGAAGCCACGTAAGTTTAAACCCACTGAATGTTTTTAATGGAGCCAAAATCAAGAACAAGTAAAAGCGTTACCACTGCAATGTTTTCCTTTTAATCAAACAAGTTCTGAGGTAAAATTAGACCAACATATTACATACCAGGTTTCTGCTTCCTAACGGAAAATTTAATTAGCTCCGTTACTTTCTTCCCTGGACCGTGTACCTTCTCAGATACCTTCTTCTGAGACCTTGAAGCCTTGGGACTGGCATGATCTCAGGAAGCAATTCTTCCAGAAATTCGTTTCTTTGTTTGCATTGGACCAGGCGTTTCGTTCCAATCCTCGGGATACTATAAATGCCAAGTGTTGTTGAATTAAATAATTCAAATTCCAAGGGTTATGATTCAAATTTAAAGCATTTAAAATTCAATAAAACTTTTAGAAATAAAATGGAAGTACTCCCATACCATGTTCTGACAGTTTAATGCAGGCTGAAACAATTAAAATAACAACCATGTCAAATCTCTAGCTTAAACTTAATTTATATTACCCAAAACTGTCACATTTTACTCATTTTAGAATTGCTTCCATTCAAAACCAGATCATACCCGGAACTCTCCACCTAATTTAAGTCTACAAAAATGCAGGCTGTCATTTCAGGGATCTTAACTTACCCCACTACATCCCCCAAAGAATTCAAATTTCCAACAACATTCAAACAAAATTCAACATGCTTACAATGCACCCCCAAAAGAATACAAATCAATAATGTGAAAACAATCTTCAGTGAAAAATGCATTTCAGAATTGAATGAAGAAAACAAGATCAAATCATTCTACATAAACCATCGAATGGGGACAAATTCTCAAAACCCTAAGTAACACAGGCTCCCAAAATAGAACACTAAACATACAAATAATAACAAACAGGATAACCCAGTTAAGAAATGCATCAAAATCAAAATAAACCCTATTGATTCTCGAACAAGGATCGTCGAACCAGCACAATAAACAGAGCATTTCAGTTAAATTAAAAAAAGTCTGCATGAACCAGAACTTTAATCTCTTGAGAGAAATAGAGTTCATCAAAGATAAGCTGTATGCAACAACTAAAAGCTACGAACTCTAGCTACAAGTAACTCGAAACTAAAGTAAAATAAACAAATTGCCTACCAGATGAGGTAAAAAACAAAAACAAATTTTGAGACAAATAGGGATGCAAAAATGAGTAGACTGAAACCCTAGATTTTGATAGAATTAGAAGGAAAGAGGTTAGGTTTGGGGTTTGGGATTCTCTGGGATTTTTTTCTTTTCCCTCCAAAGACGGAGAAAGAGAGGGAAAATAAAAAGAATGAAACGAAACAGAGGATCGAAAATTATATTTTTGCTTGAAATAAAGAGGTTGGATCATAAAATAAAAATGGGGTTTATTATTTTATTTTATTTATTTTTTAAAAAAAATCAGTTCTTATCAGAAATTGGGCTACTCGCGATTGATGTTGAAAAAATTATACTCGCTACACGTGTTGTAAATGGGTAACGTAGCCGTCGAGATATGGCACGTGATTGCAATTGTGATTGCGAGAGTAGGAATTGAGCTTCTCTGTGCCGTGTTTGAGCTTTATTTTGCTTAAAACGACGCCGTTGGAGACGGATTTCTCTCTCTAATTTGGAGTCGAGGGAGATTTTTGTTTTACTTTTTATTATACGTCCCGAGTCACTGACATTTTTGTCTTAATTCTTTATGGGTTCTTATACTCCTTAAATTTGTTGCATTAGCTCTTTCTATTTAAAAAATTCAAAATTAACCCCCATGACCTTTTTGTTTTTTTGTTCTTATTTAATTTTTATTAGTCAAATTTAACTTTGATAGATCATATAGTTCTACGAGGAAATTCATTTCTACAACGAAAATTAAGTATAATTAAGTTTATTATTAAAATAATTCTTAGTGTTATTTTTAATAGTTTTAGAGATTATAAAATAATATTTATTTATAACTTTATTAATTTATTGATAATGTACACACATTCTACCTATACAAATACTCAAACTTAAAACATTGAAATGATAACATTCTTTTTTTTTGTCACAGAGACTACGTGATAATTTTTTTAAATTTTATAACTCAAAGTAAAACTACTTTATATTTGTTATTTTACTGATCAAGTTAAATACATACATATTGAAATTTATAATATATATTTTCATGTGGAAGTGTTATGAATAGTATTTTTATATCTCGCGAAAATCGAAAATATAAGTTTTACGTTAGTTAAGACTCTAAAGTCTAAATAGACTTCTACGTTTATTAGAGTTTTTAAATAATTCATATCTTTTAAATAGTGGAGTAATATAATTTTCGAAGTAAGTTACAATGTATGATAATACTTATAACAGATCCACATAAATTATTCGAGTACAATTAATATTTGACTATCAAATCTATTTAATCAGCTAAATTACGAGTATTCATGATTATCATATGTATGACACATCAGTTAGAGTTACTGTGAATACTTCTCAGTCACGACTGACATGGTGGATTCTGATCACTTCTTTTATTTATTTACTTCCATCTTTCTCCTTTATGCCTTCATTTCTCTTATAGAAAATGTCGCAACCGTATTTCAGTTAGGCCCCGAGATTGGGTTTCGACTTAGGAAAATGGATTGGGAGTCGCCACCGATCATTTATTTAAAAATAAATGGGTTGATCGGATACCCTATTTCTTACCTGATCTGCGTCTTACCAAAAATGTGTCGGGTTCGGGAGTCGGTTACGGTTAAGGAAGGATTAGCACCCTTGAACCGTCCTTTCGGTACTACGTACTTTCCAGTTGTCTTTGATTAAGAAAATTACATTTTAAATTAAAAGGTAAAATAGCGATCCAAAACTTACCTTTGACGGATTTAAATCATGCCTTTTAAAGAAAATCATAAAATGTTAGATGAAAAATAAGGAATAAATGAATAAAATAAATAAACCCAAGCAAGAAGGAAGATAGAATTAGTAAAAAAAAAAGCTAAGATAAATAAATAAATAAGATAATAAATTGATAAAATGAAAATAAACACATAATTAATAAATTAATAGAACAAATTAGAAAAACTAAGCAAAAGTAAAAAATACAAATACAGAAAAAGAAAAAAATGGATAAAAAAATAGTAATAAAATACGAGAAACTAAAAATGATAATATATATAACTATTAAGTAATAACAATAATAAATAGGAAAAAACGCCACTCCACCGAAAATAAAAAAGGATACAAATTTTAAAAAAGGGATACGGATTAAAAAAAAAAGATAAAGGTTTGGTCATCTACAAGAGGGGGTAGGGCCTAAAGGAGTGATAATTCAAAACGTTAGGTTATATATAATATAATAATAATGAGATATGGTTTTTTAATACAAAGCAAATGAGAATGATGAAACGTGTATACATATAATATTAGAGAAAAAAAACATATGTATATATAGTTAAAAATAAAATAAAACTAGAAAAGCTAATGATTTAAAAAGTTTATATATATTAACGTATATAAAAAGAATAGAAATAAAATATAAATAAAAGAAAATGATAGTAATATAAATAAATAAAATATTAAGAAAAATATACATATAAATAAAATAAAACAAATAGATGAAATAATAACAATTAAAACTTAAATACATGGGACCGAATTGAATGAAAAACAGAAGTGTGTATCGATTTTAAGAGGAATTGGGGCGATAATAGAAGAACTAAAGAACGGAGGACCAAAACTGTGGTTTACCCTATTTAAATGAAACACGTGGGTCGCTTGCAGGTATGGGTCGAGTCATGGATCAGGCGCGGGTCCTGATGGTTGCAAATATGAAAGCCAAAAGAAAAAGAAAAATTTAATATTCTTCATTTCTCTCTTCCCCAGACGAAAACCCCTCCTCTCTCTCTCTCGTTTTCTTTAGTTTGTTCATCCAAAATGATGAACGCCGCCACTCGTTTCCAGAAAACGGTGGCTTTCACCTCGCCGGCCGCCGGTCATGGGTGGTGGTACACAACAAAAAACCGTTTTTTAAAGAGCTCTTCTTCTTCTTTACTCAAAAGTCCAAGTGTGTTTTTAAAACCCGAGCTTTAGAGAATATTAGATCTAAAAAATATTTTCGAAAATAAGGGCCTCATCTCATTCATCGGCCGAAAACTTTGATGTTTTTGAGCGAAAACAACACAATAACGCATGCAAGTCACCAACGAAACGAAAAAAAGGTTCTACCTTTGTTATATTTCTTTGCTGTTCGAAAAGGTACAAGTGCTTCCTCTCCTCTGTATTTTTCTAGTACTCTAGTAAGATTTCTGTGGTAATCCTTTATGTATTGTGGATTTTTTCCTCTCCCTGAAGATGTTCACTTTACATGTATTTATAGTCTAAGAATACTAGTCTTAGTCCCAATTTTCTAGCATTTTATTTGGACTAAATCACTGCTTGGTTGGTTGTGGATGTATCCTTGTATCTCACGTCGTTATGTTTGTTGTGGATGTATCCTTGTATCTCACGTCGTTGTGTTTGTTGAACATGTGAGAAATGACCGTGAAAGGAGGCGTGCGGCCGTGAAACTCGGGTGTTGGGACTGCTGCGCGGCGCTGGGTCTTCAACAGGGGAGAACGGCGCTGATGGAGCGTGTGAGGCTAGGGTTCTTTGGAAACCCTAAGTATGCACGGGTTTGGGTTTTGGCTGGGGCCCTTAGGATTTGGGCCTTTATTGTTGGGCCTGTAACAGAAATTTAAGGATGTAAATAAATTATAATTTATAACATAATATAATATTATATATATGTATGTATTATGATGGGCGAATTTCAGTGTCTTCAGCTACCCCTCTTTGCTCATTATCGTGTAATGAAAATAGAGCAAAGATTAAAAGACACAAATTTCGTCCATATCAACTATCCTCTGTCACAGAGTTGAAATTTGATCAAGAAATGACTCCCTTGTCGTGGGGTTGAGTCAAAACTGGAAGATTCTGAGCACGAAATCTTTCGATGCGAAGCTGAAGACGAGCTCAAAGCTTTTGACAAGTGGCCTCTGAATCATCTTCTGGTTCAAGGTACTTCGTCGTGAAGGTGACCCTTGATCTGAAGACGGCGGCGTTGTGGTGTTACAGATGACTCCTTCGTCGCGAAGTTGGATCAATCTGTTTGTGAAGTTGGTATTGTATATAGCTCCTTCGTTGTGAATTTGAGCCTGAGAATTGGAAGTCCTTCGTCGTGAAGTTGAAATCCAAGTATTGTTCCGGAGTCCAATATCATTCACTGTGAAGTTGAAATTGGCTCTGAAATTGAGAAGTTGTCGGTTGACAGTCAGCGGTCCCTTCGTCGTGAAGTTGAACTTATACTGTCTTGAGTCCAATATCCTTCGTGGTGAAGTTGAAATTGGCTCTGAAATTGAGAAATGTTTGTTGACAACCAGCGGTCCCTTCGTCGTGAAGTTGAACTTGCGTTGTCTGGAGTCAAATATCCTTCGTTGTGAAGTTGAAATTGACTCTGGGATTGAGAAATGGTTGTTGACAACCAGCGGTCCCTTCGTCGTGAAGTTGAACTTGCGTTGTCTGGAGTCCAATATCCTTCGTTGTGAAGTTGAAATTGGTTCTGAATTTGAGAAATGTTTGTTGACAACCAGCGGTCCCTTCGTCGTGAAGTTGAACTTGCGTTGTCTAGAGTCCAATATCCTTCGTTGTGAAGTTGACTCTGAATTCGAGAAATGTTTGTTGACAACCAGCGGTCCCTTCGTCGTGAAGTTGAACTTACGTTGTCTAGATTCCAATATCCTTCGTGTTGAAATTGGCTCTGAATTTGAGAAATGTTTGTTGACAACCAGCGGTCCCTTCGTCGTGAAGTTGAACTTGCGTTGTCTAGAGTCCAATATCCTTCGTTGTGAAGTTGAAATCGGCTCTGGGTAAAACCTGCAAAGATATGCATATATGCGATGGTATGGATGTCATGCTCTTAGGTATGCCTAAAATGTATGGGCAACATATGTTATTCTGGGCTTTGGAGAGAAATCTTGATTTCCGATGGCCTGTCGTTGTTGACTCTTTGATTTTGAAAGCTTGAAGTTCCGATCTTTGATCTTGAATTCTTCAAATATTTGAATCTGATGTGCACATTCTGGTTTTTTTTTTTTTTGGAGATGCTCCTCAACCATCTCAAGCATGTGCATGAGCCTTGATCGGCTTCTGGGTACCTGTACTTTTCAATGAATCTTTGTACAGTAATATGCGATTATCTTTCATGAAAAGTAAATAAACCATTGGGTTTAAATCTAATTCAAGATGCTCGAAAGGAATTGGAGGAAAGATGGTCTTTATTCATAAGGGAGGAGAAGAACAAATAATACATGGCAAACATTCTAGAAGACGAATACACAATGATGTGTAAATGAATGTCTTAGATCTCGATAACGTGGGCACTTCTGAGCTGAAAAGCCGTTTGGTGATTTTGAATGCAGCCTTTGCCAAAGGATCTTTGAAAATGCGACAACGTTTGGGAGGGTGCAACATTTCTCCGATTTGTTGAGTTCGTAGAAGATTCATGTGTCGGGATGTTTCCGCCGTTGATATCCAAATCGCCCTTTCCGGGTTTTCAACTTGGACCCATCCTTATTTGCAAGACGCCCTTTGCGGGTTTTCATCTTGAACCCACCTTATTTTCTCTTCTTTTTTTCTTTTTTCAATTTAGGGCGCCCTTTCGGGTTTTCACCCTAAACGTTCTTCTCCTTTTTTTTCCAACTTAGGACGCCCTCTCGGGTTTTCATCCTAAGCGAAGTATTTCTTGACTGCGTCCGAGTTAATGGGATGTGGCAGCTCAGGTCCGTCCATTTCAGCCAGGATAAGGGCTCCTCCGGAGAAAGCCTTCTTCACGACATAAGGTCCTTCCCAATTTGGCGTCCATTTTCCTCGGAAATCTTTCTGGACTGGCCAAATTCTTTTTAGCACTAGATCCCCTTCACGGAATATTCTCGGGCGCACCTTTTTGTCATGTGCTCGGATCATTCGTTTCTGATAGATTTGACCATGATGAATGGCTTTCAGTCTTTTTTCATCTATCAGATTAAGCTGATCATATCTGGATTGTGCCCACTCTGCATCATCCAGTTTGACTTCTGACAAGACCCTGAGGGACGGAATCTCGACTTCAATGGGTAGCACTGCTTCCATTCCATAGGCTAGTGAAAATGGAGTTGCCCCAGTCGAAGTTCGTACCGAGGTTCGATAAGCGAACAAAGCAAAAGGCAACTTCTCATGCCAGTCTTTGTAAGTTTCAGTTGTTTTTTCCACTATCTTCTTAATATTTTTGTTTGCTGCTTCTACTGCTCCGTTCATCTTTGGTCTGTAAGTAGTGGAATTGTGATGTTTTATGTTGAACTGTTCGCATGCAGCATTCATCATCTTGTTGTTCAAGTTTGTTGCGTTATCGGTGATAATCCTTTCAGGTAGACCATACCGACATATAATTTCTTTCTTCAGAAACTTGCAAATAGTGGATTGAGTGACACTGGCGTATGACGCAGCCTCTACCCATTTCGTGAAATAGTCAATTGCTACGAGAATGAAACGGTGACCATTCGAAGCCTTCGGATGGATTTGCCCGATAACGTCCATGCCCCACACAGAGAAAGGCCATGGTGACGTCATTACATGAAGCGGATGGGGTGGAACATTTATCTTGTCTCCATAAATCTGACATTTATGACATCTCCTAGCATAGTTGATGCAATCACTTTCCAGTGTGGACCAAAAATATCTGCATCTCATTATTTGTCTTGACATCATATGCCCATTTGCATGTGCTCCACAAACTCCATCATGTACTTCTTCCACTATCATTTTTGCCTCTTCAGCATCGACGCACCTTAACAGAACTTGGTTATGGCTTTTCTTGTATAAAACCTCTCCGTCAAGGACGTATCCAGCTGCCAACCTTCTAAGGGTTCTCTTCTCGATTTCAGTGGCTTTTTCTGGATAACTCCGATGCTTGATATACTGTAGAATGTCGTAGTACCAAGGCTTAGTATCTTTTACTTCTTCAATTTGGTAACAATGAGCTGGGTACTCATACGACTGCATGTTGATTGGCATCATTTCAGACTCCCCACCAGCCCTGAATGCGGCTGCCAAGGTAGCTAAAGCGTCAGCCATCTGATTTTCTTCTCTAGGCACAAAGTGGAAGGTAACTTCGTCGAACTCTTCGAGTAAATCCAACACTAGCTTTCGGTATTCTAACAGCTTTATATCCTTGGTTTCCCACTCTCCTCGGAGCTGATAGATTACTAAGGCTGAGTCTCCATACACCCGTAAAGTCTTTATATTTTGCCCCAGTGCAGCCCGAATTCCCAAGACACAGGCTTCATATTCTGCCATGTTATTGGTACAATCAAAGTTCAGTCTGCTGGTAAATGGGTAGTGACTCCCTTCTGGGGAGACTAGAATTGCCCCGATGCCATGTCCTAGTGCATTTTATGCCCCATCGAAGTGCATTCTCCAGGAACTGTCCGTTGAAATGCTTGCTTCCTCTAAAGATATGGCCATTAAGTCTTCGTCTGGGAAATCAAAGTCCAGCGGCTCATAGCTCTCATCAGTTCTGCTTGCCAAAAAATCGGATATGGCGCTGCCTTTTACCGCTTTTTGGCTCACGTATTCGATGTCAAATTCAGACAAAAGCATCTGCCATCGGGCTAACCTTCCGGATAGAGCAGGTACACCCATCATGTATTTTAGTGGGTCTAACTTGGAAATCAGCCAAGTGGTGTGATACAACATGTATTGTCGAAGTCTTTTTGTAGCCCATACCAGGGCACAACAAACCTTCTCAATAGGAGGATATCGGACCTCGCAATCGGTGAACTTCTTGCTTAAGTAGTAGATGGCTCTTTCCTTCTTCCCAGACTCGTCGTGTTGACCCAGGACACACCCCATGGAGCTCTCGAATATGGAGAGATACAAAAACAGAGGTTTTCCTGGGATAGGGGACATCAGGACAGGAGTGCGAGATAAGTACTCTTTTACCTTCTCAAATGCAATCTGACAGTTTTTATCCCATGCTCCAGGGCTATTCTTTCGGAGGAGACGAAAGATGGGGTCACATTTATCGGTTAACTGAGAGATGAACCGAGCTATGTAGTTTAGTCTGCCCAGAAAACCTCGGACTTCTTTTTGGGTTCGTGGTGGAGGTAGATTCTGGATAGCCTTAACCTTATCAGGATCGACCTGTATGCCTCTCCTGCTGACTATAAAGCCTAATAGTTTTCCAGATGTTACCCCTAAGGTACACTTGCTAGGGTTTAGTCTCAGTTGGAACTTTCTCAATCTCTGGAAGAGCTTCCTCAGATTCTCGACATGTTCACTCTCGGTCTGTGCCTTGACAATCATGTCGTCGACATAAACCTCGATTTCTTTGTGCATCATGTCGTGGAACATGGTCACCATAGCTCTCTGATATGTTACCCCAGCATTCTTTAATCCGAAAGGCATCACTTTGTAACAGAAAGTTCCCCACATTGTGACGAAAGTGGTCTTCTCCATGTCTTCGGGATGCATCTTGATCTGATTGTACCCCGAAAATCCATCCATGAATGAAAAGTAGGCGTTCCCGGCCGTGTTGTCAACCAGAGTGTCTATGTGTGGCAGAGGAAAGTTGTACTTGGGACTGGCCTTATTAAGGTCCCGGTAATCGACACACATGCGTACTTTCCCATCCTTCTTCGGCACAGGCACTATGTTGGCCACCCACTCAGGGTATTTGGCTACTTGGAGAAAACCAGCATCAAATTGCTTCTTGACTTCTTCCTTGATCTTAAGGAGCATTTCTGGTCGCATTCTTCTCAGTTTTTGCTGCACAGGTTTGAATTCTGGTTTGATTGGCAGTTTGTGAACTACCATATCTGTGTCTAGTCACGGCATATCTTGATACGACCAAGCAAACACATCTTCGTACTCCTGAAGTAAGGCTATCAGGTTTTTTCTTGCTTCAGTCGAAAGAGTTGTGCCGATTTTAACCTCCTTTCGATCTTCCTCAGTGTCCAAATTTAAGATTTCGATCGCCTCCTCATGTGGCAGTATTTGCTTTTCTTCTTTTTCTATCATTCTCAACAATTCGGTAGGCAAGTTGTATTCTTCTTCATTATCGCATTCTTCAAATTCCCCAAGACAAATGGTTGATTCAAAATCCACCTCCGGATCAGGGTCATTAGTACCCACATTGTCGTTATCTGGGAACCTGAAAGGAGGAAGATGTGTATGTGTGAGAGGATAATATCCCACACGGAATGGTCAAGAACTAACTTTGAGAGTAACTGGAAATGAAGTACTGGAATGAAGGAGATAGATAATGAATAAAAGAAAATTTTGTTTGCCATGGAAAATAAAAATGCATCCTTTATTAAACTTAAACAAAACATTTATTCACCCTTACAAAAGATCACCTATTGCCCCGGGTATAGGCAAATAGGGATAGTTCGAATATTACTCTGAAAGATTCTTGTAAACCACAGGTAGTTCTTCCACCGACCAACTGCTAGGCACGAACCCATGTGGCAGAAGGCATATCCCGGATCTATCTCCGTTGTCAACATCTTCTGTGGTCACGGCATTAACGTTCAGATCTTCTAGAGCCGTTTCTAACTCGGATATGGTGGTCTCAAACACATAACCACCTGACTTGAATGTTCTGAAAAGCGGCGGGAATGTCATAGGCTTCCATTGGAGTTTGTTTCCAGTCAATCTGGTCAACCTTCTCTCCCGGTTCTTTTGGATCTCCTTTCTCTTTTCATAATAACTGGGCTGAAAACCGAGCCCAAATTGGTCTAATTTTGAGATAGGAAGGACAGGATTGATCATCCCTTGCAAATATTTCCCAAAACCTTTCCCGGTTCTGGCGCCTCGGCCCAGGGTTTGCTTGATCTCCATCCTTGTGCATTTGGAGAGTCGAGGTCTTGGGATTCTCTTTCCTTCCGCCACGAATGTGGCATTCACAAACTCCAAGGAGCGGAACGAACATTCTACTGCTTCCTCGTCTACTTCGATGTATGGGGCCTCTGTGGTCACGCTTGCCACGATATCTTCTTCAGCGTTGATAATTACTAAGGCCCCGTCAATGACAAATTTAACTTTCTGGTGCAACGTGGAGGGTACTGCACCTGCTTGATGAATCCACGGCCTTCCTAAAAGACAACTATAGGACGGCATGATATCCATCACAAAGAACTCGACATCATAGGTGGTTGGTCCAATGGTCAATGATACCTCGATCTTTCTGATTACCTCTCTTTTGGTCCCATCAAATGCTCGGACCACATTCTGACAAGCTCTCATATGAGAGGTATCTATTGGTAGCCTCTTCAATGTAATTAAAGGCATCACGTTCAAGGCTGAACCATTATCGATTAAGACACTTGGTAAAGCGTGCCCCTTACAGTAGGTAGTAATGTGTAACGCCTTCGTTCGGCCTCTTCCTCCTGATGGAATCTCATCATCTGAAAACGAGATGAGATTATCAGCTTGAATATTGCTCACCAGTCGATCCATCTTGCTGACTGGTATGTCTTGTGGCACGAACGTTTGATTAAGGACATTCAACAACGCGTCTCGGTGTGCTTCCGAGCTTAAAAATAGTGCTAGCATTGAAGTACGTGTAGGTAAGTTGTGGAGCTGTTCTACAATGCTGTACTCGCTGTGCTTCAAGATCTTGAGGAACTCTTTAGCTTCTTCCTCCTTTATAGGTTCATTGACGACTAGCACGTCTTCTTTGAATGGCTCCAGTGGTCTTTGCCCCACTTTACTATTACCTCCTCCGGAAGTGCTCACTTGACACTCGTACTTCCATGGCACTTGCCGATTGTCCTTATATTGAAAAGGCCGAGGTGCGGAGATTACCACCTTGGCTGGTGTTGTCACTGTCATGCTTGCCTTAGGGGTAATTATCAAAGGACTACCCCTACCAAATTTTCTATCTGATGATTCTCCGGTGGCACAAACATCTGCTCCCAAAGAATCTTGAATTTCTTCGTAGAACTCCAGCTCTTTCTGGTTCATCATGAGTTGGACTAACGATCTGAACTCTGGGCAATCTTGTACTTTATGTCCTTCTTCGTTGTGATAACAACAATGGTTACCATCTTCAATTTCTGTCGTATCTGGATATGGTGCAAGAAGCCCTGCCTTCACCATTTGGCTCCATACCCAAACCAAAGGAGATTTGACCTCTGAAACACTTAATTTAACTTTCCTGCCCCCTTCGGTAGTAACGGCATTGATTCCTGTATCCTGATGATTGGGCAAGGGATTCTGGGCGACGTTTGGTGCTCCGGAGTTGAAAGTGATCCAATTCTTGTTACGCATTCGTTGCACAAGTCTCTTGAATGCGAGACAACTTTCAATCGAATGCCCCTGCACACCGCCATGGTATTCACAATGGGCGCTTTCGTCATACCATTTCGGGTAAGGGGGATTTATTGGATTCATAGGATAAGGTGACACTGCATGAGTGTCGAAGAGCTGTTGGTATAATTCTTTATACGTCATGGGAATGGGGTCAAACTGCTCCCTTTCCCTTTCTCTTCTTGGTTCTCTCTGGTTCTGTCTAGAAGTACCGGATGGTACAGCTGCTGTGGAATTTGAGCTTGAGATCGTAACCCCCTTGTTGACGTTGTAGGTGTTCACATTGTTGATCTCTCGCTCCTTGTTTTTCATGGGAGGCTTTTTACTGGAGTCTCCTCCCTCAATCTTTCCTTGTTTAATGGCCAACTCGATCATTTCGCCGGCCATGACTAAATCTGAGAAGCTTCCTGACGTGATTGCTACCAAGTGCCCGAAGTAAGGTGCCTTCAAGGTCTGTACAAACAGCTTTCTTGTTTCCTTTTCATCCAAGGGTGGATGAACTTGCACAGATAAATCCCTCCATCTCTGTGCGTACTGTCGGAAACTCTCATTGTGTTTCTTCTCTAGGCTTTGTAACATGACCCGGTCTGGTCTCATATCGTTGATATGCTTATACTGCTCCAAGAAAGACTTGGCTAAGTCTTTCCACGTCTTGATATGAGTTCGGCTAAGCTGGTTGTACCATCGAATAGCTGAACCGGACAGGCTCTCCTGAAAACAATGGATCAGGAGTTGGTCATTCCCGCCATATCCTGTCATCTTTCGACAGAACATAGTGATATGGGCTGAAGGGCAACTGTTCTCGTCGAACTTCTCAAACTCAGGAATTTTAAACTTTGGTGGAAGCACCAAGTCTGGAACTAGGCTCAACTCCCTTGCGTCCACTCCATAATAATCATGGTCTCCCTGGACCATCTTTATTTGATCCTCTAATACTTTTATCTTTTCTTCCATCTTTTTGGCTTTATCTTCCTCATCAAAGTCTGGGACATGATAATCATCCGGATGATCATCAGGGATGATTGTAGAAGTTTCTATCTTTACAGCAGGTGCAACTTTCGCTTTGGTAACGAATGAGTCCCCGGGTAGTGCGGCTTTCCCTTTAGTAGCAGATGCATCCCCGGGTAATATTCCGGGTGAGATAACCACTTGCGGGGTTGGTGGTATGGTCACTCCCTCGGAAGAAATGCCCCCTGATGCACTAGCTTGCTGTAAACCCGACAACTTGGCTACGATTTGGTCAACCAAGGACTCCTGATTTTTCTTGATGGACTCAAGAGTACTTTCACTGTTCTGAGCCATCTTATCTTCTAGTTCCTTTTGAAGTCTTGCCATGTGCTCTTCGATCTTCTCCATTCTGGCTTCCATTTGTCTCTTTTTCGCTCGAGTATTGTGCGGGTGATGTGTATCTGATGCTTGTGGTGGTAAGCTCGGTGTCTGAGACATGTTCTGTTAGTTAATACGAATGTAAAAACATGGAAAAAATATAAAATAAACAGACATGAAATATAAAATTGCAAGAAATGTAATGCATGATGTATGCAATTGGAGGCATTGATCCAGAAAAGTGCTCATTATTATAAATAACCCTTGTTCAGACAAAAATGTCTTATCTTTTAAGAGACATAAAAACAAATTAAAGGTACATTCGAACTAAATCCTCTAGACCCCGAACAGCTTCCAGTAGGTTGACAAGTCTTCTGCCTTCATCTGTCACTGGTTGAATACCTTGTCGAACCATACCCGCTTCCCTTGCTAGGCCGTAAAGATGACGGGCTGCTTTTTGCACTTGATCCAGGAAATCTCGGATGGTTGCGTCTCGGGCCCTCACTCTTCGCTGTGCTTGTTCCCAACGGAAACGCCATTGTAATCCTCCGTCGAAAGGCACCATCTGAAGCTCGTTTGCTTGCCTCTTGAACCCATCTACAATAGCTTCTAACTCAGCTATTGTCTTGCCATCTTTCTCATGTCGTTCTTCTAAGTCAGCTATCCAAACTCTCAAACGCTGGTTCTGATATTGACTATCTGCCAAGCGTCTTTGGGCAGTCTTCATCTGTTCCTTCCAAGCTTTCTCATCAGGCCCTTCAAACTTCCTTTTCAGGCTATGAGCCTCGTCTTTCCAGTATTCAGAGGTTACCTTCAACTTGGAGTTATCCTTGACTTTGTCTTGATACCCCTTTCTCAAGTCTTCGAGCTCAAAACGGACTCTTTTTTGTTCTTTTTCCAGTTTTTCTGCCTGATCTTTCTGAGAGTCAGCATCGAGCTTCCACTGATAACGTTCAGCTTCAAGTTCCTTTATCCTTTGCTTCAGCTCATTATTCACGGCTTCAAACTCGGTCTTGGCTATCTCGAGTTCAGAAGGGACATGCCTGAGATGTTCTTCCATGGTCCGGGTGTCATCACAGTCTGGCACAGGGATGTTGTCATTCTTTCTTAATCTTCGCCACTCCACATAATCCGGAGTGAGCATGCTTCTGGCAGCTACAACATCCATCCGGAATACTTTCCTCCACGAATCGGCTGCTTCTTTGATCATCTTCTTATAGCTGTCGCCGTGATACTCAAACTCTGACCTAGCCAACCCGCATGTTGCTGAGACAAACTGACGTGCTCCGTACTGTCTGAGTGCTAATAGCGGAGCATACCCAACTGCTCCCCAAAGTCCAAGTAAGGTCACAGTGTCAGAGTCACCACATCGGAAAAGAACGTCACTGAGAAATAGCCAGGGGGCTCTCCAGATAATATCCCGGTCCTGAAGATGCGTAAAGACCTTCATCCATTTTTCTTTCGAGGCGCCTTCATGCCATTTTAAGGTAATAAATTCACCTAGAGGTGAATAGGTGGTGCTGAAACGGCGGTAGGCAACCCCGTCAGTCTTCCAGAAGTGGTTGTGAATCCAGACCTGAAGGAGCTGAATGCACCCGGTGAATCTTCCTCCGCCAGTTCTTCGTCAATGGTTGAGTGATCGAAAGGTCTCGGCCAAGATGGCTGGTGCTGGGTTAACTCGTTTAGAAAGTTGCTCAAATAATTCCACCATGGCAGCGTCAATGCACCCCAAAGCTTTCGGAAATATAATCAAACCGTACAGACCCAGTGCAAAAAGGTCTATAGTCTTCCACTCATCAGGGTGGTTTTTCATTAGTTGCTTTATGTGGATCCATTCAATTCCTTCTCCACTGCCTCTACGCTGAGTCCGATCGATTACCCATTTCTCATCTACTCCTGCAACTTTGGCCAGTGCATTCTTGAAGGGCTGGCTTTTGATGTGTTTAATGTAGGCTCGCTCAAGCTTGATGCTTTCACAATGCAGCAGTGTAGTGTATTCTTCGATGGTAGGCACCATGTCCTCTTGGTTAAAAGTGAAGCAACTATATCCCGGGTTCCAGAATTGGACCATGGCTCTGATTAAGGGCTCATCAGTTTTAACATGAAGCAAAAGTGCAATGTCACCGTACCGTTGGCTGAACTTCTGTCTCCGATCATTCTTCCAACTATCCCAGATATCTCGAAGCTCTTGTACATTGTTTTGTTTTAGGCTGATAGGGGCGTAGCGAACCAACTCTGACACATAGCTTCCTTGAAGACTGTCTCCCTTTTCACTTTGAGTCTTCTCGGACCATAGTCGTGCCTCAGCGTTTTCAATCTCTTGTATTACGACACCTTTGTCCATAAATTCAGATTATTTGAGTTTTAATAAACACCTTTTTAGGGATCAATGGCCTTTTGTTATGATGCAAATGCTAAAAACAAACACAAAGGCAAAAAGGTTAGTAAAATAGAAATAGATAAAAATAAATAAAAATAAATGGTAAATGAAAAAACATAAAAAATAAAAAGGTTAGGAAAGAAATGTTCTAGGTTTTGGAATGTGGTTTTGGGGTAGGCTCTATTTATTCAAAGCCTCCCGGTTTGGGTTCTAAAAACGGTACTCGAGTTCTCCTTGCTGGCGCCCCCTTGGACCGACCAGACCCTTAGTCCGAAACCCATCACAGGCTTGTGTGGACTAAGTTAAACTCGAGAGGACACATTCCCTTATGCCCATACGGAGAATAAATTCACACGAAGGCATAAGGTATATGAATCCCGAAGGCTACTTGCTAGGCCCATACGGTGAATAAATTCACACGAAGGCGTCGCTTTCACCCCCACTTAAAACGGGTTCGGAGCTCGGGTATAGAGCCTTTGGATGAAAAATCTTTAAGGGCTGAAATCATTAAAAAACAGTCAGTACAACTATTTACTCGAAAATATAATCAAAAGTAAGTAATAAGGATCGAAATGTTACCTTAAAATTTAAACTTACCTTTTCATTAAAAAGACAACTGGAAATTACCTTAGCCTGACTCACTTATGTCCCCAGCGGAGTCGCCAAGCTGTCGCAACCGTATTTCAGTTAGGCCCCGAGATTGGGTTTCGACTTAGGAAAATGGATTGGGAGTCGCCACCGATCATTTATTTAAAAATAAATGGGTTGATCGGATACCCTATTTCTTACCTGATCTGCGTCTTACCAAAAATGTGTCGGGTTCGGGAGTCGGTTACGGTTAAGGAAGGATTAGCACCCTTGAACCGTCCTTTCGGTACTACGTACTTTCCAGTTGTCTTTGATTAAGAAAATTGCATTTTAAATTAAAAGGTAAAATAGCGATCCAAAACTTACCTTTGACGGATTTAAATCATGCCTTTTAAAGAAAATCATAAAATGTTAGATGAAAAATAAGGAATAAATGAATAAAATAAATAAACCCAAGCAAGAAGGAAGATAGAATTAGTAAAAAAAAAAAGCTAAGATAAATA
Organism: Hibiscus syriacus; assembly: GCF_006381635.1. Classification (NCBI taxonomy): domain Eukaryota; kingdom Viridiplantae; phylum Streptophyta; class Magnoliopsida; order Malvales; family Malvaceae; genus Hibiscus; species Hibiscus syriacus. The sequence continues at coordinate 6,335,026 of NW_024062795.1, forward strand.
AATAAATAAATAAGATAATAAATTGATAAAATGAAAATAAACACATAATTAATAAATTAATAGAACAAATTAGAAAAACTAAGCAAAAGTAAAAAATACAAATACAAATACAGAAAAAGAAAAAAATGGATAAAAAAAATAGTAATAAAATACGAGAAACTAAAAATGATAATATATATAACTAACTATTAAGTAATAACAATAATAAATAGGAAAAAACGCCACTCCACCGAAAATAAAAAAGGATACAAATTTTAAAAAAGGGATACGGATTAAAAAAAAGATAAAGGTTTGGTCATCTACAAGAGGGGGTAGGGCCTAAAGGAGTGATAATTCAAAACGTTAGGTTATATATAATATAATAATAATGAGATATGGTTTTTTAATACAAAGCAAATGAGAATGATGAAACGTGTATACATATAATATTAGAGAAAAAAAACATATGTATATATAGTTAAAAATAAAATAAAACTAGAAAAGCTAATGATTTAAAAATTTATATATATTAACGTATATAAAAAGAATAGAAATAAAATATAAATAAAAGAAAATGATAGTAATATAAATAAATAAAATATTAAGAAAAATATACATATAAATAAAATAAAACAAATAGATGAAATAATAACAATTAAAACTTAAATACATGGGACCGAATTGAATGAAAAACAGAAGTGTGTATCGATTTTAGGAGGAATTGGGGCGATAATAGAAGAACTAAAGAACGGAGGACCAAAACTGTGGTTTACCCTATTTAAATGAAAACACGTGGGTCGCTTGCAGGTATGGGTCGAGTCATGGATCAGGCGCGGGTCCTGATGGTTGCAAATATGAAAGCCAAAAGAAAAAGAAAAATTTAATATTCTTCATTTCTCTCTTCCCCAGACGAAAACCCCTCCTCTCTCTCTCTCGTTTTCTTTAGTTTGTTCATCCAAAATGATGAACGCCGCCACTCGTTTCCAGAAAACGGTGGCTTTCACCTCGCGGCCGCCGGTCATGGGTGGTGGTACACAACAAAAAACGTTTTTTAAAGAGCTCTTCTTCTTCTTTACTCAAAAGTCCAAGTGTGTTTTTAAAACCCGAGCTTTAGAGAATATTAGATCTAAAAAATATTTTCGAAAATAAGGGCCTCATCTCATTCATCGGCCGAAAACTTTGATGTTTTTGAGCGAAAACAACACAATAACGCATGCAAGTCACCAACGAAACGAAAAAAAGGTTCTACCTTTGTTATATTTCTTTGCTGTTCGAAAAGGTACAAGTGCTTCCTCTCCTCTGTATTTTTCTAGTACTCTAGTAAGATTTCTGTGGTAATCCTTTATGTATTGTGGATTTTTTCCTCTCCCTGAAGATGTTCACTTTACATGTATTTATAGTCTAAGAATACTAGTCTTAGTCCCGATTTTCTAGCATTTTATTTGGACTAAATCACTGCTTGGTTGGTTGTGGATGTATCCTTGTATCTCACGTCGTTGTGTTTGTTGTGGATGTATCCTTGTATCTCACGTCGTTGTGTTTGTTGAACATGTGAGAAATGACCGTGAAAGGAGGCGTGCGGCCGTGAAACTCGGGTGTTGGGACTGCTGCGCGGCGCTGGGTCTTCAACAGGGGAGAACGGCGCTGATGGAGCGTGTGAGGCTAGGGTTCTTTGGAAACCCTAAGTATGCACGTGTTTGGGTTTTGGCTGGGGCCCTTGGGATTTGGGCCTTTATTGTTGGGCCTGTAACAGAAATTTAAGGATGTAAATAAATTATAATTTATAACATAATATAATATTATATATATGTATGTATTATGATGGGCGAATTTCAGTGTCTTCAGAAAAATATCGACCAATTATCATTACTTAATTAATCATGTTTCTTCATCCAAATTAAAATAAATAAATCGTCAATGACCAACGAAATAAACTTGTTTCCATCAAGTTTATGTTTTGAGCTCCTAATTAAAAATGACAGCATTTGGTTAAAATGAAAATGTTTGAAAGTAGAAGGGCCAGGAAGATAAATTTTTTGAAGTCCCTGCTCTAACAACGGCAGTGCCTTGTGGGACGAATCTTTTCCAAAATTCTGAATTGTAGTTAGCACTTAGCGTCACTGTCTGCACGGAGGCCGACATATCGATGACGTGGTATCGGTAACTAAACGCCACGTAATAAGATTGAGAATGTGTCTTGAACAAACTTTTGTATACTGGATTTTGGGCCTGGCCAGATTCGGTACTAAATCTGCCCCGTCACAGCTTTGCCCATTTTGTATTTGTTTGTATTTAATAAAATTTAAACTCTTTTTTAAATTAATCATTGATATGATCTATCTATCAATCAATTAATTCATATCAAATTTTATAAAAAACCAATTATATATTAATAGAAAATGATTATTTTACTATGTTTTTTAAGAAAATAATGTGAAAAAATAAAATATTAAATCATTGTGAAAATTATTTAGAAAAATATCTCAAAAACTATAATTAATTAACTGTGTATCGATTTTTTGTTAAAGTTATTGTGATTAAACAATAGAGGTCTATTTTTTAAATATGTGTGTCGTTGATAAACTATAAATGACTTTGTCATAATTATCAACTATTTTGACATCTTCATTAATATATACATTATCCATAAAGAACGGCGAAATATTACTATATATCTAATATTAAGATGTCTATATTCAAATTTTCTCATCATAGCATCAATAATCCTTCATTATATATGTGTGTATTAAAAATAATATTGCTAAATTTATTTTAGTAGTAAATGTCTCATTTAATATGTCTCAATTCAAGTCCTTATTAGTGGGGACAATTATTGTAACTCCTCTGCAAGGGATACATATGTCATTCTTCTAGAGTTATTTAAAGTTTCGTAAAACCTCCAAAGTTTTATATCCTTCGATTAAATACGACCTATTGACAATATTACTAACACACCCACATGATCTAACATTTAAATTTACTATCTAACAATTAAATATGTTTATTTTGCTAACTTACGAATAACCATCATGAACATAGGTTTGACACCACACTAAGAATTGAAATATAAATAATCATGTAATGATGTAGAACGAGACTTTCTTTTTCTCTGAATATTTTTTAATCCCGTCCATTTTTCCTTTTATCGATTACCTTTCGAGACTGTCCATCCAAATAAAAAGAAATAAATTGTTGAAACCACATCAACATGTTTCCCGTAAACAACCTTAAAATTATGTTTATAATAATTCAAATTACAATCAAATAGTTATAGATAATATAAAACCAATATATATATATAATTATAATAAAAAGTAAATTTGTAATTTTAGAATAAGTGAATTTGCAATTAAATTTAAGTATACGCTACAAATGTATAAACTTTTTTAAATCTTCGTATCTCTTACTCGAAGATAATTACATCTAGAAGATCGATAACTCTAAAAAAAAATATGAACTAAATTAAAATCGACTCAATAATTTGATATCAATTTTATTATAAGTTAACTGTACCATATGTTCTTAAAATATTATCATCTTAATTTAATTTTTAAATTTGTGAACATTTTAAATTCTTCTCTAAATTAGTCCCCAAACTTTTAAATTTTACACATTCAACCTCAAATTATAACATTTATTTTATATTGGTCTCTAAACTTTTGAATATCCCAATTTCATTATGAAACTTTTGAATATTTTTAGAGATATTATTAAAATACTAAAAAAATATAGAGACTAGTTTAAAATAAGGATCATAGATTTAAAATAGATTTGAAATATTTAAAAAATCGGAATCAATTTAAAATGAATGTCGTAATTTAAAGATGTTGGCGGAAATAACTTGTTTCTTATATAAGAAGGAAAGGATTAAATTAAAACGTCTTGAGATTTACATAGCAATTGTGGGGGCTCCAATTTCAATAAGAAATTAGTGGAGCACTAAGCTTTCATTACGTGTTTAAAATCAAAGTAAAAGAGAATAAAAACAAAAGCTAAAGGGTTTCGCCTTACGCATTGTGCGAGTATTTTAAATTGCAAATAAAAATGAGAATTATAAAGAGAAACCCCTAGAGATTTGGATCTTTTAAAAGCCGAAACTTTAGCATGCATTCAAATTCTTTAATTAATCATTTAAACATATACTGGGCTTGTTTTTAATTACTTTAAAAAGTATATAAATATATTAAAAGATAAAAGCATTTTTATAACAGTATTTATTATTATTTTTAAAAATATTATTTATTTATTTATTAAATTGATGTTCGATTTATCTATAATATTAACTTAATCGGAGAGTTAATATATATAGGATAAGATCATATTACACAATTTAAAATTCTTTTAATTTTACACATATTTAGCACCGTTAGATGAGTGAAAATATATGATAAATATTAACAATAAAAAATGAGAAGATATTAACTAGAAAAAAAAACAAGGAATTAATATCAACTGTATGTTTTCGTTCATCAAACAATCTTAAATTTGTATAAAACTAAAAGAATTTTCCATTATGTAAGTAAATCTTAACCCAAAATGATATTGTGGACCAATACGATAGAGATACAAGATTGATTTAAAACTTTACATATATATTTAAGAACAAAAACTTTTTATATCAAATAAAATAGTAATTTTTTAATTTGCTTTATATTTGATATGCATAATCTACGTGAATATAACATAAAATGTAATGATAAACTTAATAAAATATTAATCAAATAAAGCAGTTATGAATCCACTCCAAAATGTCCATCTCGAAATCTTTTAGTTTTTAGTAATTATTTATTTTTTTATTGTGTTCACTCTAAAATTTTATTTGTATTAACCTCGTATAAAAATTTATATATATGTTTTCATCCTAAAAAATATTTATGGATCGATGATTAAAATAAAGAATTATAAAAATATGAAAAACAACATTAGTTTTACACTAATATAAATTGGTAGACCAATAATTCCCACATTACACTAAAAAAATCTAAATGACTTCGACTTAAAGCCATCGTGGTTTTTTTGTGCACGTCTAAATTAATTTTGGGTATTTCACATGCCGTAACTTTTCCCCCACAATTGTTACTTTCGAAGATATTGTATATCCCTAGTCACGGAGATGTAATGTAATTGCTTGTTCAAATTATTATGGGACGACCCAATTATCACGACCTTTTCTGCCTTTGCATTTAAGTTTTCATCCTAAACTTGAGGAAACGTACCTATTAAAATTATCCCATATTAATTTTTATATAAAAATCGATTTATAATTTATTAATAAATTAATTTAAATCAATTTTTGTAAAAATATATTATAAGAATAATCCATTGTATTTATTTATTTTCATTGACAATATTAAAATTCATACTCAGAATATATATATATTTTCTCGAGATTTATAAACATTTATAAGAGACTTACATCTTATCACATCGACCAATTGATAATTAGTGTTACTTGTAAATTAAATGGAATAGCTTATTCTAAAATGAGAACATGGCTGATTAATATTTACCGTTGGTGGTGATTATTCGTGTTTCGATTCACAGGATTCTCAACGGCCGTTGGTAGATTTTGATGTTACCTACGACACTGCGAACAACATATTGTAGAGGTGACTTTATCCAACAGAGGACGACGAAGATCGGGGAGATAGAACCTACGATGGCCAAAGAATATTTTTGTAGATTTGTGATGATTGGGGCGGTGATTGGGGAAACGGATGACGGATTCGACTTCGGGGGCCTAAACGGCCTGACTTTGTCCATTTGTCTGCAATGACCACCGGAGAAGGTGGCGACGGCGATCACCCCCGATTGGTTTCCAATGTAACACTTTTGTTTTCTTTCTTGTCTACAGCATTAAACGGACAGAAAACCTACCACATCAACAGTAATTAACAACACCGTTAGTCAATGACAAAAAACGTTGGTTAAATGATCATATTAAGTTCTTTTTCTGAGTTGGAGGATCACAGTGTATAAAAAATAGTATGAGAGCTACATTTTTTTAAGCACAATGACCTCATGTACCCTTTTACCTTAATGATTATAATTACTTTAATTTTGATTATTCACAAAAATTTAGGTTTACGTATATTGCATATATCAATAGAGTAACAATTATTTAAAATTTTGATCGTTATGTCAACAACTTATAGAACACTGGTTAAAAATTTTCTGTTGACATATTTCTTCTCCTTTAGGTTGTGGATTCAATATCTATTGGGAGTAAAATTCTCCTTCTTGTTTCCTTAGGTAGAAATGATTCAAAATAAAAACAAAAATTGATTGTTATAAATTAATTTTTATTATAAATTAAACTCTTAGATTACAGAGTCTAGATCCTCTTGTTTAATTTGCTGAGAGGAATTCTCATTGCTTTGCTAGCTAATCTCGAGGGTTCCTAGTTATTTTTCTTATTAATTTTTATTAAAAACAAATAGTACGTAATTCATGGGCTGCTTAGTACATTCCAATAATCACGCCCTTTCTTACATTCATTTTAAATAACATTTCAGGGATCGTAATACTTGATTGTATAGTTAACAGGATATGGATATTTTCCTTGGATCATGAAATTACGTGCTGTGTGTTTGTCGGGGAACCACTCGACATGTTAATGGCTTCTTCATTTCGAGAGACAGCCTCAAAGTTTCCGACAGATCGACGTGTTGTGTCGTCGGAAGCCACTTGAAATCGTGGAGAACCGTGCAAGTCATAGTTGCACGGTGTTAGGAAAATAAACCGAGTACAAGTAATTTCCCTATAACCAGATTAGTGAGAATGCAAAATAAAAGCGGAAAAATAATACCCGAAAATTGATAACGGAGTTCAGCCAATTGTGCTTACGTCTCCGGGCTGCTGCAGATCTTTTACTAAGAGAGAAAATTTACAGGTGTTTATAAAACACTCACTACTCACAAGAAAGCTCTCTAGTATAGGAAGAAAGAAATGTTTTGGGATGATTTTGAAACTAAATGGGTAAGGGTATTTATAGTAGAAACTTAGGGACTAATCTTTGAAAATACCCTAAAGTGCAATGACTAAAGTGAATTTACCCATTCCTATTTTCAACAAACATCTACCAAAATTTTACCAAACTTTGAAAAATATTTTTCAAAGAAACATTTACCAAACTTTGAAAAAAAACATTTTCCAAAGTTGGTTGCCAAACTTTGAAACTTTTAACAATCTCCCACTTGAAGACTGATTTTAATATGTCTTCACACCTCGATCAATGCAGCAGCATGTCTGGTCTTGTTATTCTAGCATGCCAACTGAAGTTGAACACAACTTCAGTTTGTCCGTAGTCACCGTCTTTGTCAACATGTCTGCCGGATTTTGAGCTCCACTAATTTTTTCAAGTTTCAAAATCCCATCTTCCAGAAGAGACCGGATAAAATGATATCTCAATTGTATGTGCTTTGTCCTGGAATGAAAAGACGGATTCTTTGCTAGATGGATAGCACTTTGACTGTCGCAATACAAGATATTGTTTTCTTGTTTCTTGCCTAACTCTTCCAAGAAACTTTGGAGCCAAACCATCTCCTTGCTGGCTTCCGTAACAGCGACATATTCTGCTTCAGTTGTGGAGAGAGCAACTATCTTCTGTAGTTGAGAAACCCAACTCACTGCAGTTCCTCCTAGAGTATAGACATACCCTATAGTGCTCCTTCTGATGTCGACATTTCCGACTAAGTCAGCATCTACATAGCCTGTCAGTATCATATCTCCACCTTTGAAACAAAGTGCTTTGTTTGTGGTATCCCGAAGATATCTGAGGATCCATTTGACTGCTTCCCAGTGTACCTTGCCCGGATTATTCATGTACCTGCTAACAGCTCCCACTGCATGAGCAATATCTGGTCTGGTACAAACCATGGCATACATCAGACTTCCAATTGCTGAGGCATACGGCACCTTCACCATGTGTGCACGTTCTTCCTCCATCTTTGGTGATTGGTCTTTGGAGAGTATGAAATGAATACCTAAAGGTGTACTTACTGGTTTAGCATCTTGCATGTTGAACCTGGAGAGTACTTTGTTGATGTACCCAGCCTGTGATAACATCAAAGTCCCCGACTTTGTGTCTCTCTTGATCCTCATCCCAAGAATCTGCTTTGCAGCGCCTAGATCCTTCATAGCAAACTGCTTCGACAATTTTTGCTTCAAGTGTATAATCTCTTGCATGTCTGAGCCTGCAACGAGCATGTCATCAACGTACAATAATAAAATAATGAAGCTGTTGTCGAACCTCTTGATGTAGCAACAATGATCTGCTTGGCATCTGATAAAACCACTGCTACTCATGAAACTATCGAACTTCTTGTACCACTGTCTAGGAGCTTGTTTTAAACCATACAAGCTCTTCTTCAACCTGCATACCAGGTTTTTCTTGTCTGCCTCTATGAAGCCTTCTGGCTGCCTCATATAGATTTCTTCCTCCAAATCACCATGAAGGAAAGCTGTCTTTACATCTAACTGCTCAAGATGTAAATTCTCTGCAGCTACAATTTTCAACACCAGTCTGATTGTAGACAATTTTACGACTGGAGAGAAAATTTCATTGTAGTCAATACCTTCTTTTTGCTGAAAGCCTTTGACAACCAATCTTGCTTTGTAGCGTTTGCTCCCATCGTGCTCTTCTTTGATCCTATAAATCCACTTGTTGTGGAGCGTTTTCTTGCCTGGTGGTAATTCAGCTAATTCCCATGTCTGATTTGACATAAGCGAGTCCATCTCATCTTTCATGGAAAACTCCCACTTGACTGAATCCTCCACTTGCATTGCTTCATCATAGCACTCTGGTTCACCATTGTCAGTCAGCAACAAGTAGTGTAAAGAAGGAGAATACCGTTGGGTTGGTTTAGGAATTCTGGAGGAGCGTCTCAGTTCTGGTGTGCCTGGTTCTTCTTGAACTGCTTCAGGATTGATCTGAACATCATTTCCAGAAATCTCCTCGAACTCAGCAAATTCCTTTGTTTCAACTTCGGTATTACTTGATTCTGCGGTTGACCTATCTTTGTACATCACATTTTCATTGAAAATGACGTCTCTGCTTCTGATGATCTTTCAATTTTCGTAGTCCCAAAACCGGTAACCGAACTCATCACCACCGTAACCAACAAAGACGCATTTGTTGGACTTGGCATCAAGTTTACTTCTTTCAGCAGAGTTTATGTGTACATAAGAAATACAACCAAACACTCTTAAGTATGAAAGGTTTATTTCTTTCTTGCTCCAAGCTTCCTCTGGTATTCCGCCATCCAAAGGAACTGAGGGCCCACGGTTGATCAAGTAAGCTGCAGTGTTGATAACTTCAGCCCATAGAAATTTGGGCAATCCGGCATGTATCCTCATGCTTCTGGCACGTTCATTCAGAGTTCTGTTCATGCGCTCTGCTACGCCATTCTGCTGCGGTGTTATGGGAACTGTTGTCTCCATCTTGATCCCATTGTTTGCGCAGAAATCTCTGAATCTACTGTCTCTGTATTCTCCTCCATTGTCAGACCTCAACCGCTTGACTTTCAAACCAGTCTCATTTTCCACCATGGCCTTCCATTTTCTGAAGGTATCAAAGACTTCTGATTTCTTCTTCAGAAAATAAACCCACACATTCCTTGTTGAATCATCGATGAAGGTGACATAATATAGTGAGCCCGCAAGAGATGGAACTGGGGATGGTCCCCATACATCAGTATGAACCAACTCTAACCTTTCTGCCTTGGGTGTCTTGCCAATCTTTGCAAAACTGACTTTCTTTTGTTTGCCAAAGATGCAATCCTCGCATAGTCCGACATCTACATTCTTTAGATCCGGCAGCTTCCCTTTTGACAGAAGTATCTTCATTCCTTTCTCGCTCATATGGCCAAGCCTTTGGTGCCATAGGTTTGATTTTCCATCAGCATCTGCTACTGCAATGATATTCTCTAAATTTGAGGTTACATAGAGAGTACCAGTCTTCTTACCACGAGCAATGACGAGTGCTCCTTTGGTAATCTTCCATTCACAGCCTGAAAAGGTTGTGCTATATCCTTCTCCATCAAGCTGTCCAACAGAAATCAGATTTGTTTTGAGGCCAGGAATATGTCTCACTCCTGTCAGCTTCCAGGTGGTCTGGTTTGGCAACTTTAGTCGGATGTCTCCTTTTCCGACGATCTTTAAGGTTTCATCATCAGCAAGATGAACCTTCCCAAAATCACCACTGACATAGTTCTCCATGATTTCTTGGTATGGGGTGGAGTGGAAAGATGCCCCTGAATCCAAGATCCATGATTCAATCGGACTGTTGACGCTTAGAATCATAGCATCACCTGTCTCCTCTGTCACGTTGGCAGATTCCTGTGCACCGGTATCTTTCTTCAGTGCTCGGTAATCTCTTTTGAAGTGACCCTTCTTGCCGCAATTATAACAGGTAAAATCTTTATTTCCTGTTCTTGATTTGCCCCTTCTGGATTTTGATCTGCCACGATTTGAATTTCTTTCTGAAGTTCTCCCTCTAGACTCGGTGTGCAAGGCTGAGGAGGTTGATGCTTCACCTGATTCTCTTCGTCGAATTTCTTCACTCAATACCAGATCCCGAACATCGTCGAATTTTAATTTGCTGTTTCCCGACGAACTGCTGACTGCTGTAACAGTAGCATTCCAACTGTCTGGTAGATATGATAAGAGAATTAAAGCTCGAACTTCATCATCGAACTCAATTTCCACTGAACTCAACTGGGTTGTGATTGTGTTGAGTTCATTTAGGTGTTGTGCCATCGATGCCCCTTCTGCCATCCGCAAATTGAATAATCGCCTCATCAAATGAACTTTGTTTGAGGCCGATGGCTTCCCGTACATACTGGAGAGAGCCGCCATAAGACCCGCCGTGGTCTTTTCCTTTGCTATGTTAAAAGCAACATTGCGGGATAACGTCAGTCGGATAACTCCGAGGGCTTGTCTGTCGAGAAGAGCCCAATCTTCATCCTTCATGCCCTCTGGTTGCTTTCCTGAGAGAGGTTGATATAGATTTTTCTGGTACAAAAAATCTTCAATCTGCATCTTCCAAAAACCAAAGTCCGCACCATCGAACTTTTCAATTTTCACCTTCCCTTCGTCTGCAGCCATCGCTCCCACTCGAATCTGGCTTCGTTTGGATCGTTTCTGACAATTCTTGCGAATCACCGTGTATTAGAACACCACCGTCGATAAACTCGTATCACCGATCGAATTTCACTATTCACGAAATTCACTATTCATGTGAATAGTAATCAATAGTAACCTCGCAGAAAATTTAAAAAAATTCACAACCAAAAGCTCTGATTACCAATTGTTAGGAAAATAAACCGAGTACAAGTAATTTCCCTATAACCAGATTAGTGAGAATGCAAAATAAAAGCGGAAAAATAATACCCGAAAATTGATAACGCAGTTCAGCCAATTGTGCTTACGTCTCCGGGCTGCTGCAGATCTTTTACTAAGAGAGAAAATTTACAGGTGTTTACAAAACACTCACTACTCACAAGAAAGCTCTCTAGTATAGGAAGAAAGAAATGTTTTGGGATGATTTTGAAGCTAAATGGGTAAGGGTATTTATAGTAGAAACTTAGGGACTAATCTTTGAAAATACCCTAAAGTGCAATGACTAAAGTGAATTTACCGATTCCTATTTTCAACAAACATCTACCAAAATTTTACCAAACTTTGAAAAACATTTTTCAAAGAAACATTTACCAAACTTTGAAAAAAACATTTTCCAAAGTTGGTTGCCAAACTTTGAAGCTTTTAACACACGGTAGTTAACCCTAGTGCCGGGACAAACCCTCCGACCAGACCCGAAAGGTGCTAGCCTCAGATCGGATCCCATGATGGGAACATCTTCCTCTTCGATAAATCTTTCGGGTCTAAAAGTTCACGGATCTCTCCAAATAGACGGGTCATGGGTAATGGCCCACATGTTGACCATTGCGGTGGTGCCTTTCGGGATGAAGGTCTTCCCGACATGGACATCATGGGTGGCTAGACGAGCCCATGAGAGAAGCGGTCCCGGTGGATGCATCCTCAAAACCTCTTTCACCACCGCTTGAAGGTACGGAAGATTCGAGAGATCAGAATCTTGAATGTGACCGCGACGATCTCCGATGACGAAGCCAATCTCTTGTTGGACTTTAGCTTGGATGTCTTGGTGCATGACCATCCTTGCCATTATCCATTCCAAGAGAATTGCAACCGTGTCGGTACCCCGAAATATCATTTCCTGAAAAATAAAATAGCGTTGAACTTCGTTTTAATCCTGATTAAGTCTAAAATTCGATTTAAGATTGATTTCGGACGAGAAAAAGAGTTCTTACCCACAGAACAGAAGTCATGTCCGAGTCACTCAAATGTTCTTCTCTAGGCAAAGCTAGCAAAGCACTAAGCAAACCATTTCCACCGTTTTTAATCTGATCAGCCCCACACTTTTGTCTTTCTTTCACAATTTGACCCACAACATTTCTTACTTTATCAGACAATTTACGACACCTTTTTTTCACCCCATGAATGTCCAAAAACCCTAGAGGGAAGTAGTCTTCCCAATTAACATTGTTATCAATTCATAACCTTCTTTCACCATTAACCCTAACTCTTCCTTGTCTATTATACAATCCCCAAACACACTCTCTAAAATATTACTTAATGAACCCTTTTGCAATATCCCCCTTAACTCCACAAATCCTTTGTCTTTCATTTCCTTTTGCACTTCCGCCGCCATTTCGTCGGCCACTCGTTGGCGGAGGGGCTCGAGGGAAGCGATTCTCCTAGGGGAGAACATATGGTTCGCGGCGAGACGCCGTAGGTGGCGCCAGTATTTTCCAGAGGGCGCGAAACCGATGGCGCTTTCGAACATCGACGAACGAGCCGACTCCTTGATCGGGCGGTCCGAAAACGACGGTCCAGATAGAATTTCCCAGGCGGTTTCCGGGTGACTACTGATGATCACACGCGTTGTTCCTAGACTGAATGCCATGAATCTCGTCGCGCCTAGCGAAGCAGCCGCGTCGGCTAACTTTCGATTTGCTAGCGTACCCATTTGCGGCAAGGTTCCGAGCAGCGGCCAACCGACCGGACCACGTAGATGTGGCGAGTGAACGTGGTGGTTTCTCCATGCCAGCCCCCCGGGGACTAGCCAGTAAGTCATCAAGAAAGGCCAAACAGACAAGAACGAGAACACTAGCAAATTGAAAGGCCATGGCGTTTGATGTACAGCGAGAACATATAAAAGGGACAACAGTGAAAGGTTGATCATTGCCGCCATTAAAAGCTTCATTCCTTTTCTGCAGCAAAAGCTTAATGGAATGTATTTGAGATAGATCGTGTGAGTGTATATATATAGCACATGGAAAAACAATCATGGTTAATTACTTAAATGATGAGTGGTTAGGTTTGTTAACCATGATTGAGAATTTTTTAATCAAACAAATTATGATAATGAGTTAATTAAATAGGGTTTCATGATGGGTTAATTTAACTATATCAATTATTTTACTAAATCTACCAAAACCCCACCCAACATTTCGGTTCCCCCATAGCTGCTTATGCCCTCGTGCGCCCGACAAGAGCCCTACCCCACCATGCTCAACTACTATACCCTACAACACACGAGGAAGGGGCTGAATTTAATATTGTTTCCATCAACAAATTCAAGGATTGGGAAGCAGCATATTATAGGAGGAGAATTTCAACAGAAGGGGAGGAAATACACGAATAAAATTTTAATATTTATGTTGCACATATTGAGAAATTTTTTAAATAAATATTAAAGAAGAAAATGAAAATGCACATTATTTAAAAATAGAAAAATAAATAATCAAATTCTTATTTTTTTTTAAAAAAAAAGCAAAAGGTCAATCATAAAAAAATTTAGGTGGTGGAGGACAAGGGAAAAAATTTAATAAAAACGTAGAGACGAGGTGTTAGAAGTTTTTATTGGGAATGTATTTGCTTGGTAATAAGGGAGAAATTTTTAAAAGAAATTGTGTTGTGGTTTAAAATCCACGCGTGGGTCCACCAAAAATTAAAAAAAAAATAGGATGTTGAATTTATAGAGAAAATGGCGGTAGTTAAAAAATTAGTTTTGCTAAAATGCACCTAGTAGGGAAATAAAAGGATATGAATTTTGCTATCGTACTAAAAAAAATGAAAGTTTGACTTGGTATATTTATTATTTAGTAAGTGGGGTTTGACCTGGTATATTTAGTAATTGTTGGCAGCTTTAGTAGCGCCCTTTCATGATTTGTTGCCTTGGTTTTGTTTATTGTCAAAATCTAGTTCATGATGAAGTCCACCAGCGTAGACCTTTAGGATTCCACTAGAAAAATAAAGTAGAAAATTTAAAGAATAAAATATTTAAATAATAAATTTATGAAAACTATCAAATAATCATTAAATTATATAAAAAATTACGGAAATAATAATAATGAGGCTGGCTTAAATAGCAACTACCTTAACCTTAAGCTCCTATCAGTAGACCTGACGATGGTGTGGGGTTAGTCAAACACAAAAGCATTGCGAATAGATTCGCTCTTTTGAAATACGCGTGTTTTAATTATATTTGATACAATGATAATAATTTTAAAAAATAATAAAATATATAATTATTCAGTATTAGTGTGTGTATGTTTTTAAAATGCCTTTTTGACTAATATAGTGTCAAATAAAATTAAAGTTTATAAAATAAAACAATACATTAACGAAATTATTTTTTTTATAATTTACTTTTTTTTTCCAGATGAATGTGTATATTATATTTCAAGAATCAGAAATCTACGTATAATTTCATAATACATAATGGATGAACTATGTAAACAAATTCGGTAATTTTGTTAGGATAATGTAATGGAAAAAGTGAATTTGTTTTATAGAGTAGTGAAAGAAATACTTTTTCAAATAGGGTGAATGTTACATTGTCAATCGAAAGTTGTCGGGTTATTTAACACATTTTGGAAGACGTCGAAAAGACACAACGTCTTTCTATATTAGTTCTAATATATGTTCATAAGTTTTTTTAATCATTTATATAACGACACTCAGACCTACACATACTTGTAGATGCAACAACTCGAATTCAAAACTTTTAGAGTGAATAATATTTTCCTTAATTGGTTAATTCAATTGATTGATTAATTAAGGTATGTGATTGATGTTTTAAATTAATTTTGATTTTTTTAAAATCAAATCCATCAAACCGAAAACGTCACTAACAAAAAAAAAGGTGATTTATTTGGAACAAATAATACAGAAAGCAGCATATCTTTTGTGGGAGAATATATATTCTATAGTAGAGGTGTCTGGCTTCTGGGATCATCCTTTTGGGCCCATAAGTGGAATACATTGTTAGATATTGATTAGTTTAATACATAATCATTGTATACCTCCAAACACACACACATGAAACAAACTTTCCTGCAGACTAAAGATTTGTTTCCACTAATAGCAAGGTGTCAAGCACCACTGAATCATTCTCAGAGGAGGAAGTGGTAGATTTAGTAAGTTTTAAAATTCTATTACCCAATTGAAAAAGAGCTTGCCTAATTACTGGAATGCTTCGCTGGTCAGAACTTCAGAATCAGCTGGTGCCCTGTGCAACAACATACACTTGCTGAATTAGACTAGTAATAGATGCAGACATTTGGTGGTATAATCACAATTCTAGTTTCAAACAATACGATCTGAATAATTATAATCGG
This sequence comes from Hibiscus syriacus, assembly GCF_006381635.1. Taxonomy (NCBI): domain Eukaryota; kingdom Viridiplantae; phylum Streptophyta; class Magnoliopsida; order Malvales; family Malvaceae; genus Hibiscus; species Hibiscus syriacus. The sequence goes on from NW_024062795.1 coordinate 6,350,709, forward strand.
AGTCAATTACTCCATCATAATAAGTTTAAAGAGAATTCATGTATAATTTATATACGATGAGATTCGAATTTAAAATCCATACATCCTAAAACTTAGAATGATTTTTCTCAGCAGTGGGGGTTGGATTCAGGTTAAAATCAAGTTTCGGGTCAAGACTGGGCAAGTCGGGTCACCAGTGTTTGGGCCTACTAACGGGTAGTGTATGTGAGTCTTATGCTTTGAACCGACTTAATTTTATTTTCGAGCTTGATTTCATTTTCAAACCTAATATGTTAGCTCAGAAAAAAATTTAGTGTTCAAAATACGTACCCGATAAATACGAGAATTTATCTTTGAAATTTAAACATAATATTAGACAATCATAATCTCTGAATATGAACCGTAAATAGAGAATAGATAGTATTAAAAAAAGATCGAGTATAATATGTGTTATTATGAAGAACCCATGCTGGATCCCACCACAAGGGAGGTATGACCTACAGGCAAAGAGCCGAAGAACCACAAGAAAAGGGTATCCTCCAACAGCGAACCCCAAAGAAGATTCATATCCACTAATATTGGTGGAGCAAATTGATATTAGGTATGCTCTAATCAGAGCTAAGAAAACTAATCATGTTGGTCAAATGTATAGATAATGACATATTTCATCTCTTTATTATAATTGGATTATTTTGTCTTTAATTTTCAAAATGTATATTTTTATTCTCATGGTCAACCTTTTTTCATTAATTTCATTAAATAATTTGACGTGTTTATATTTTCTTTATTTTTTTTTGAAACTTTTAATATTTTTAAATGTTCTAATAATTTAAAATTATTTATTGATAATATGTATAAGATAAAATAGTATTATTTAAAAAGAAATATATGATGTAAAACAAGATAAAATAGTATAATTTCAATAATAAAAATGTTTATTCAAAAGTAGAAGACAAAATCAAATGAAGTTTCTGAGGTACTGATACATGAATTAGCTTGATCACTTTGAATACACTTGTACAAGATCTGAATGCAAATATTAGAACCTAAACAAAACCACCTCTGGAAGTGTATATCCTATGTCATTACACTATCTATAACCCACATCCGCACAAACAAATGATGAAAAACAATATTAACCGAGTTCAAATCTTAATTGACTGCTTCCTTAGAGAGAAAAAAAAGCTCGAAACTATGCACCGTAAGTCACGAGCTCGGTAAAGATGGCTCATGATGATGTGTTGGCTTGTGATTTCCATGCACCTTTGCTCGTTACCCGCTATCAGATGCCATAAATGAGATAAATACGGTGATGTACAGTGTTGAAACAAGGTTCTGTTATCATCGCCTCCGTTGCCACCAATCTGGAATTTTCAATCTTCTACTTCTGTGTAAAGCAAGTTGGACCCCGGGAAGCTTGTGTTTTACTTGTCTCCATAACATATTGACAGCATCTTCCTTCTTCGGAGGGTACTGGAACTCGAAATGATGGGAAACATTCTTGAGCCTGTTCCACATTTCAAGCCATCGGTCCTTTGGAAATTGACGCAACTGATTGAGCAAATAACCTGGTTCCAATGCCTCTTTCATAGAGAAGAAAATTGAGAATTCAGTGTAGTCAATTTCATCCTCATAGGGGAGCTCAATATTATCACTGACGATCACGGGAACACAATGGCTCACAATAGCATCAAACAGTCGGCAAGATGAAGGTGTGTCACCTGCAGGATGCAGACAGAACTTCGACGAACGCATCCCCTCTGTAGACTAACACAAAAGAAAGTGAAAGAAATAAGATATTTAGCATACTTTTAGCACAAAAAATCTATTAGAAAAATTGCAAAGCATCTCCAAAATTGTCCTCCAGCTTGAAAATGTGATTATTTGGTTTCAGACTGTAATATGGTGGCAGATACTTTCCATTTCATAGATTAGCAACACAAAATTATTGTCTTAAACTAAGTGCCAGAAGTATCACACCGCGTTGAAACCATCCAAAGAAAAGTACAAATCACAGCAGACATGGTAACTAAAAATTGGTACTCATCGTTGTGAAAAAGCAAACATAACACACATCGGCAAGCAAGTTCATTCGAGTCTTTTGACTAAAAAAATATGCAAATTGGAAAGTGGGATGACCACTTCGTTTTCTGAATGCTTAGAAAATAGTATATTTCCAAGGTCCAAGACAAGAAGGCATACCATTATAATGTTTTTTGGAGTTGCTACGCTCTTCTCGTAATGAACATCATCAATACCGGACAACATCTTCGCCAGTTTGACTCGAATTTTGCCTTGCTGCAAAGAAATGATCTTGAGTTAAGAACATTATCTAATTCAACATAAGTTTCTATGAATGGAATATATGTGTTTTAAAAACTGTCATACATCTTTCCTGACAGTATTTCCTCGGAAGAAAAGAAGTGTATTTCGAGACTCATATGGGTCCAAAGGGTCATCATCTGTGAAGGAGTCCACAACATGTACGTACGGAGCAACAACATCTTTGCTTAAACTTGACACATTTGTAGGATAGCGGCCAAAATCTACAACAATAAGGAGTGATGCATTCAACTCTTGTCGAAGAAATCTGAAAGCATTTGGATGTGTCATGGGAATTACATGGTCTCTGCCTCCAGATCTTTGATAGTACTTGGATTTTTGCAAGAATTCCAGTAACTCAACCTGAAACGAGAAAGCAATTTACGTCTCACCATAATCAACAGTTATCAACTTTAAATGAGAAGCACTTTATATCCCACAGCCATCAATATAAGTCTACTCCAGAAAACTGAAATATAAGATCATTCCACCCAGGTCGTAGAGTCGAGTAAAAACACAAAGCAATAACTACAAACTAGAGAAACTCATTGGCAGCAGAAGGGGAAAAATAACTCTTTTCATATAATTTGCATTAGCATTACGGAATTCTAACAAGTTAGGCATGATAATATTTGAGACAACCGGTGCAAGTTACTAATAATCAAACCAGCAACCGCTGCTTGCTTTCAGTCAGTAAAACTGTAAAAGAGAGCATGTAGTGCTACTTTAAAAGAAAAATACTTAACAGAACTGCAATAAGCATTTATTTACACACTTCAAAATAATAGAAGGAAGCATGTAGAAGTTCTAATTCCCTTTGAAATCATTACCATCAATAACGAAACCGTTGACCAAGCCCCAAGGATTAGATGCATCATGATAAAAAAAGATTAACTTATGTTATCATGTGTTGAACATGTTTGAAAGCTACATTCCATTATCGAATAGCAGTTAATGAATTTATTATTCCATCAACCTTTCTTATTACAAAAATGATAGTTCTCAAAACCATTGGCTAATTCTTTAACATGTCAAAAGCACAGACAAAGCAACATTTCATTTTCATATAACAATCAATTGGTAAATGTACCTAAAGTCCCAAACATGATTCTCTTTTATAATTGGGAAATGTTAAAACGAAATAAAAGAGCGATTAATGAATTTATTTTTGTTTTGAATTCAGCTGATGTAACTATCAAAACCCAGATAGCTAAAGTCTCATATTTTTCAAGGAATTCATTATCATTAAAGTGCTTCAATCTGGAACTAAAAACAAAACGTAACTAAATGAACTTAATTTATGCATTTTTGGTTTGAAACAACTAGAATCCATCTCCCTAATCACCAAACAACGCATTAAGCCATAGCGCAAAGTGACCAATTAAGATTCCCAGTACCTGTAATCGGCGATCAACCTCCGTCTCAGGATCCGTCATATTATGGCCGTGCGTATTAAAACTCAGCGAAGAAAAAAAGGGAACAAAAAAGGCCTCCGCGGTTTCAGGATCCGAAACCCTAACCGCCTCCCTACCTTCCACAACGTCGCCGCCGTGGAGAAGCGACGCCATTAACCAGTACTCCACACTGTGCTGTCTCTTGATCCCGGAATTCGATGGCCAAGGCGGGAAATTTTCCGCCGTCAAGGGAGCCGCTCCTTCGGAGGAGCTCCAACGGTCCATCATGCCGACGTGGAATCTCCTGGGGAGATCGTACATGTAAACGCGGAGGGGGCGGCCGGTAGCACAGAGCGAGCGTGTAACCGTGGGCGACTGAAGGAGAGGGAAGAAGTAGGATCTGAAATCAACGGTGCCGACATAGATTGAACATGAAACGAGGAAGAGAATCACGAATGATAAGCAGATTGCAGCTTTACCGTACATTGCTGTGTAAGAATTGAGATCTGCCTCTGCTCTTTGCTCACTGTATTAATATCTGTGACTCGAAGTCTTTTATTGCTGAATTGTCCTTTGGATTTCCACACACACACAAAAATACTTAAATTCTGCTTTATCCGCATTTGAAGCAAAACAAAAAGAACAAAAATGAATTTATTTACAGTCCCGTTGTAAATTCCCGGAAACGCCAACTAAATTCGTGCTCCAAATTAGCTGGAAAATTATGAATTACTACCATTTTTACCTTTATACTTTCTTTGCACATAAAAATTTAGATTCATGTGAATAATAAAATATTAGATTTTAAATTCAAACTACACACTATATATCCTATCAATGAGTTAATTTTTATAAAATAAATTTTATTATTTTATAATTACTTTATACTATTAAAAACAAAGTTTATTGTAACGTCCAAGTAATTATGTATGCTTAAAATAAACGATTTCTGTTAGGTAAATTGACAGTTGAAACGGTATCGTAGTTTGAGTTGGGGATGGACATATATATTAAGTTTTTGATTTATTGAAATTTGATATGAGTATTACAATTTTTATATGTTATTTTATTTGATGTAGATATAAAAAGATTTTAACATATTTAAAATTTGACTTGATTTCAAGATAAAATCTATATAAATATTCAACTTGATCTAACATGAATATATATATATTCTTATTTAATAAAATAAAAATTTAATTAAAAAATATAAAGAGAAAAATATCATTTTTAAATAGGATTTGACCCAAAACGACATGAATTCGAATTTCGAAAATTTTGACACTATAAAATTAAATCAAAACTCGTCGAATTGAAATCATGTACTCTATTTTCTATAAATAATTAAATATATTCTTTTATATTTATCAATTATAGCATTCATACAACATCTAATTATCTATAATTGTAAAATGATCAAAATCTTAAACTAAAAATTATTACTACTTAAACATATTCAAACATATAATTTTCATAACATACCAACCCAAAATTGAAATTAATGCCTAAACAAGTTCAAACTCTTGAAAGCTCGAAAGTTTATATATTGATATAATAGAATTATGATGTGACATTCTCTAATCTCATTTATGTATTGAAAAATGTTTAAAAGTATAAATTTTAATAACTATTAAATTTTTTTATCTTTAAAAATTGATTATATAGTTCAATTAATCGTTTAATCCAATTTATCTATTAAAGTAATTTTTAATTGGGTCAACTTGTCAATATCTTCTTTACCATTAAAACAAGCAATCAACTCTCTTATGAGAGAAAAAGAAGCTAATCTTCAATACATGTGCAGTGATTCGGATGAACATGTGCTACTTTTTTAAATTATGTTATTTAAATTTATGCTAACTAATAAATATGGGTTAAGGTTAATTTATTAATTCTTTTTATTAAGTTCATCAGAGTCTTATGTTCTATTTTTTTTTTCAAATTAAACATATTAATTTATATTTTTAGAATTATTATACAATATAAATTAATCATTAAATAAAAAAAGATATTGACATTTTTTTCAAATAACTCAAAAAATTAATAAAAAACAAATACAATAATAAAAGATAAATATCATCGACACTAATATAAAAATATATAATAATAATGACACATCGTCTAGGATATACACTTGACCTGAACCTGACGAGTTTCAATCTGACCTTAAAGGCTTAATTTTTTTTTAAAGAAAATTAAGATTTGGTTCAGATCGGATTCAAATTTTGAGTGAAAAATTATTCGACCCGACTCTATTCAAAAATAATAATATATTTAACCTTTTTATAATTTAGGGATAATTGTTATAATACCCATTTATATATATTTTATGAATTAGGTTTTTATTTTACAAAATGAATATATATATATATTTATATATGATCGGGTACATATATTTATTTTAAATATTAAGTTCGGTGCAACTTTCGTAAACTCGAACTGAATTAGATATCATGAGAGAAGTGTTATACTCGTATCAGGTTCGAGTGATCAAAAACTCAACCCAACCTATGATAACCCCTAATATTGTACATGAAATGATCTTTAAGATAAAATGATAATTTAAATAAGGTCAAAGTTAGAAAATATTTTTCAAGGTACATGAACTAAATTGCAAAATTATCGAGAGTGAAAATGTAATAGTTTCAAGGAAAACTACAACATATATCATGGAACTTTAGATAGTGTATCGTATCGTATCGTTCACATCGCTGAAGTTTTAATTTATCCAATTATAGCATTAAATTTTAGTTTTGACTTCAATTATGTTTTTGGACCGTTAAATTTTAATGGCACGATGACATAGAAGGATCTCTCCGCCATTATAATGATATAGACAAAACGACATCATTTTGTTGCGATCATTGATGTCTAAAACGACATCGGTTTAGAGATTGAACTTTAGGAGTGCATCGATTTTGTTAATAAACTACTAGGACTCATATTGGAGGATAATTTGAAGTTAATAGGAAGAGGGGTAGAAATTGACTTACAATCTTGCATGCTGAATCGTGACAAGATCTTCTTCAAGTAATTCTTTTGTGAAAGCCAAATCTTCCTATTACTTATGTCTCGGTGAATTTGCATCCCTAGAATCTTGTTTGCTAATCCCAAGTCCTTCATTTCAAATTTCCTAGCCAGTTGTGCCTTCAATTCATCAATATGATCTTTGTTGGGTCCTACAACCAACATGTCATCCACATACAACAACAATATAACAAAATCGTTATCACCAAACCTCTTGAAATAAGCACAATGGTCTGTATTAAGTATATTGTATCCAATGCACATAATGAGGAAATCAAATCTCTTATACCAACTCCTCGGCGCCTGCTTTAGACCGTACAAAGATTTGTTAAACCTGCAAACCAAGTTCTTCTTTTCTTTTTCTTCAAAACTTTCAGGCTGGAGCATGTAAATATCTTCTTCAAGATTTCCATGAAGAAAAGTTGTTTTAACATCTAGCTGCTCTAGATGTAAATTCAATGTAGCACACATTACCAAAACTACTCGAACTGTTAGTCGAACCACATGAGAAAAGATTTCATTGAAATCAATACATTCTTTTTGAGCATATCCTTTACCATCAGTCTTGCGCGATACCTCTCAACTTGATCGTCACTATTTCGCTTGATTTTGAAGACTCATTTGTTACCAATTGGCTTCATTCCTTATGGTAGTGGCACAAGATCTCATGTATTATTTTTATGAAGGATTTCGATTTCTTCTTGCATCACCATCATCCACAGTGAAACATCTGAGCTGTTTATTACCTCTTGGTATGTTGATGACTCACTATCATATGTTAAAAGACAGTATGCAATATTACCTTATATAACATAATCTGAGTGCCAATTGGGACGTCTTTTTACATGATCTGATTGACGAGTTGTTGGAGCTTCCAAACTCTCTGGTTCTTGTTCATCATGTGTTGGTTCTGTTTCAGAAGAATCTCCTTGTTCAAACTCCTTTTCCACATGTATCTGTGTAGTCTTTGACATTTCAGCGATATCATCGTCTTCTTTTCTTTGTATTTTATCTTCTACAAAGATAATATCCTTGCTGATTGTCACTTTATGGGCAGTGGGATCCCACAAGCGATACCCCTTTACACCATCAGCATACCCCAAAAATTTGTATTTCTTGAATTTTGGATCCAACTTTGAAATTTCTTGGGAGTTGTACATCACGTACACTATACTTCCAAATACATGGAGGTTTGAATAATCAGATGGTTTACCGGTCCACATCTCCATTGGTGTCTTCAGCTCTATTGTAGTTGATGAAGCTCGATTCACCAAATAACAGGCGGTATTGACTGCTTCTGCCCAAAATGATTTTTCTAGGCTTGCAACTCTCAACATTGCTCTTGTTCTTTCAAACAAGGTTATGTTCATCCACTTTGCCACTCCATTTTGTTGAGGAGTGTTCGCCACTGTGAACTGTCTTTTGATGTCTTATTTCCTGCAAAAGTCATCAAATTCTTCACTTGTGTATTCTCCTCCATTATCTGTTCTGAAACACTTGATCTTATTTCCAGAATCAAGTTCTACCCGCGCTTTGAAGTTTTTGAAAGTTGAAAACACGTCTGACTTCTTCTTAATAGTGTACACCCAATATCTCCTGGAGTAGTCATCAATAAATGAGACAAAGTATTTTGCTCCGCCTAGGGATGTAACTGGTGCTTGCCATATGTCAGAATGAACCAATTCTAGAATACTTTTGCCTCTAGAATTTGGCGTGTTGAATTTTAACCGGTGCTACTTACTTGTTATGCAATGCTCACACAAAGTAAGTGATACATTTGTTAAGTCTGGAAGTAGCTTTTTCTCCACAAGGACTTTCATTCCTTGTTCTGACATGTGTCAAAGTTTCTGATGTCATAGCATTGCGGAATCTGAACTACATGGGGCAATAGAGGCTTTTGCTTCTAGCAAAGTCTCTCTCTTCAGCATATACAAGTTTGTTGCTATCTTTTCGCCTTTCATCACCACAAGCACTCTACGGAACATCTTCATGATTTTTTTCCGTGTTTCAATCTTGCTCGCATTATTATCCAACAATCCATAGGATAATAAATTTTTCTTCAGGCCTTTCACGTGCCGTAGATCTCGAACAACTTTAATTTTTCCATCATACATCTTCAATTTGATGGTTCCCACGCCAACGATCTCTAAAGCATGATCATTGCAACTATACACAAATCCTCCTGAGACAGGTTCATAATGATGAAACCAATCTCTTCTTGAGGTCATGTGATATGTTGCTCCCGAATCAATGAGCCATATATCTGCAAAACTTTTTCTGCCTTCCACGGTGGTTGACGCTTCACAACATAAAGTATCTTCATTATCTGAAGTGTTTGCAGTATTGCCTTGTTGATTGGAGTTTTTATTTAGACTCTAAGAATCATTCTTTAAGTAACCATTATTTTCACAGTTGTAGCACTTTAAATTCTTCTTGCTTCTCGACTTTGATCTACCATGTTTGTGACTGCTGCTTTGGCCACGTTTTGTTGATCTCCCTCTCATCGTTGTTAAAGCTTATGCTTGTTGCAGATTTACTTGTCTATCTTCCTTGTTCTTGCGCCGATTTTCTTCTTGTAGAACAGCAGTTGCAACGTCATCGAAGACTAGACTGACGACATTACTTTAATTTCCACAATGAGAAATTTCTCCCATTGAACTTTTCAATATCAAATTTCGTTGCCATAGCTTCTATTTCGGATAGCTCCCACTATTTCACTATCGTGAATAGTTCTCTGGAACCTTCAAAGAATGGGTAATACCTTCTTACTTTCTTATGTTGGATGATCCACTTTTTGGTGGCAACCACAAAGACAATAAGTAGATATTACACACTCAAATCTGACTCTTATACTAATTGTTGCGAAAGACGACTATCGGATAGAGCAAAATCGCAACTGATAATTTGAGAAAATAAAAATGAAGATAATGAAGACACAAATTTTACGTGGAAAACCCCTAAATAATATAGGGTAAAAACCACGGGTAACGGTAGAAGAATTTCACTATGAGAAAATAGGAATTACAACTTTTCTCGATCTACCAAGGAGAAAACAATGATAATTCTCTCTTGATAAAAAGGAAAAAACAACTCTCAAGAAACTCTCTAAATTCTCTAGTATTGGAAAAAAGCTAGAATGATTTGGGATGGTTTTGAAGCTAAATGGATTAGGGTATTTATAGTTGAAGCTTAAGGACTAATCTTGTAAATACCATAAAGTATAATGACTAAATTACAATTATATCATACAATAAATCATCAAAATCTTCCCCCTTTTTTACTAAAAATTTTCGGTGCATTTATTATGTACACTTTCGTACAGAGTCAACATGTGGTTTAGTCTGGTTTTTGTGGATAAATTTTGCAGTCCCGGAAACTACCAAAGGCGGCCCACCTTCCTACGTATGCCAACTTTTGGGAGCCAGTCATGAAAATTGGACCTCCTGATTTGAGGTATAATTCTATTTCATTTTAACCCACAAATGTTAAATATATCATATATAATATATTTAGGGAGAGACGTTGTATTTCACCCTAAGAAGTGAATTCTAAAATTTTAGGGGTTAATTTATAAAATTTTAGAGAAAAGAAATTAAATTATTAATAAAAATATATGATAATTTAATTTTTTTTTTATATAAAACGTTTGTTTTTGTCCGTTTCTCCCCAGATCCATCCATGTATATATTATACCAATAATAAATACATATCAATGAATCTATAAAAAGATCATATCAATCACTCTATCTCAATCATCTTATCATATATTTTTTTTTGGAAGATCTCTTCTTAATAGCATTCATTTTTATTCTTTAAATGTTGAATTATATTTAAATTTTACGCTTTCATTTGCGACTTTATGTTTAAAGTAAAAAAAGTTGAATTGTAACCAATCAACACAACCATCATTTCTCTCTTACACATCAACAATATGAAAAAAAAATTAAAATAATATACAAACATGATACAATACACTACACAAATGTCTCAAATTTATATGATACAATACACAAACTTTAGTTTTGGTTTTTGTATGTATACGATCTTATATTCCATGCCTGCAGGCTGACAAATCTGGAGATTTAAGGGTGGAAGTAGCGGCGCTTGACCAAATTTTGGTCGATGAAACAAAGAAGTTGAAGGGACTTTTCCCAGCCTGGGCAGATGTGATTGCTTATTCTAGTTTTATGTCAACCTATGTCTTTTAGTTTTTTTTTAATTTCTTTTAATAGTGTTATCGATCGATTCCATTATTTCATTGTATCTGTTAATACTAGTTTCGCTCTAAGTTAGAATAATTAATTTCAAACTGAATGTAGTAATCATAACTGAAAAAAATTGATGAAATTAGGGAAAAATTTTATCTCTACGAAGCTAATGGTAGCTAATACAAATATTAGTTTTGAAAGAATTTTTAAAAAACTTAATGTAAAGAGAATAAATAGAAGTGAAATATAAATGTTTTGAGATTGTTTTATTCTGAATAACGATAGATGATGAATGATGACAAAAGTTTACATGAAAATTTCATATCATCACATTATTTAATGACCAAAGAAAATTATTATCTGAAATTTAGTGGTAAAATTATATTGTTTAAAGTTTAGTTACGATTGATACACAGACTACGTTCCACGACTAACAGGATAATTTACAGTAAAAATTTCTCCTCTTATCATCATTTTAACCATTTCATATTCGTTTCTTCTCTGTTAGTGAGCTTTCTGTACTTCGTCCCCGCTGATACCCTTTCCTTCCTCTTTTACGTACATTTCAACTCTCGTTTCGTTAGCCCTTTTTATCTGATTTATTTCTCTGGTTTTTTTGTTGTTGCTTTAATGGTGTTTGCATGAAATGGGTTGTTTGCGTTTCGTCTATCTGATTCATAGATTGATTGCTCTTTTTTTTTGGGGGGGGGGGTGTAAAATAGAGCTTAATTTGTATCTATTTGACTCTGTTTTTAGTTTCGAGTATATAGCCTGATTGGTTGTTAAGAATTTTATATTTAATTCCATTAGCTATTTAGTGGTAGAGATCCTCTTGAGATTCATGGAGAGTAGTTGTTTCAGTTCGATAAAGAAAATTTCTATTTTTTTTTAAAAAATGTTATTTTGACTTTAATATATTAAACAAATGGAATATACATGAAGGTTGATGAATTAATGGTATGTTGCTAAGAATTATATTCATGGACCCGCGTACTGCTTTCAATTTGATTCCTTGTTTTTCTCTGCATTTGGTTGTTCACAACTCACTATTCTTGGCAGAGTTGTTCTTCATCCTCTTTTTTCCATTTCCGTTTGTTATTTTGTTCAAGCCCTTTCAACATATACCGTTTCTGAATTTTGTTTTTAACCCCAAATGCAGATCATTGTCGTATGGTTTTCATAAACGTGAAGCCATTTTGATTGATCCTGAGTGAAAGCGGTTATTTCTTCAGGGTTTGAACAATGGTTCTTGGGTTAAAAACTAAGAAGAAAACCCGCGTCTCAGATCAGGATCATTACATTGTAAGCGTTAAGGAAATTAGTCCTTGGTCACCATTGCAGGCTTTGCCCTTACCTCAGTCTATATTGCTTCAATGGGATAATAGTAATAAGAATTCTGGGTCCTTGGTTTTTTGCAATAGGAATGGAAAAATCGAGTTCGGCAAATCTTTCAGGCTTCCAGTAACTTTATCTCCGGAATCATCTCATAAGAGCAGCCATTGTGATAGGTTCCCGAAGAACTGGTTGGAGTTCTACTTGTATGAGCCTCGAAGGGACAAAAACGCAAAGGGACATCTTTTAGGATCTGCTGTTGTAAACCTTGCTGATTATGGGATTATCAGGGAAACTATAAGCATTAGCACTCCTATTAACTTGAAGAAGAGTTCAAAGATAAGGCTCGCAGACCAACCGATTCTTTATTTTAATATCCGGCCATTTGATAAAGGCAGCTCCAGCTCATTGCAGGGAGGCAGTTCGCCAAAAGAACTGTCATTTGACAAGGATGGGAGTAGCTCAGTTTCCGAATCGATAAATGTAGAAACTGAGAGTGCCCCTTTAACTGATGATGATCTTTCCTCACAATCATATCGGACTGTTGCTTCTTCTGTTTCCGATCCTCCAAGGGAGTCACATGGTCAACATGACAAGGTAGTTAAGTTTATTATCCTCCTTTTGTTATTTGCGTCCATTTACATTGAATTGTCTTTGTAATGTGCTTGAATTTGAGGTTTTAAATTCGGTTAGCTTTAAGATTTCTGAAATTGACTTGGCCGACTTAGGGTTCTTAAAGCATTGCCATAAGTAGAATTTTCATGTGAATAAGAAACAATCATGATTTGATGATCCTATATTATGCATTTGGTGTTGTTTGAAATTACGTTTCCCGTGCATATGCATCTTTCTGAATGATGCTTAACTTGAGAACTTTTTCAAGGTAAGACATCGCTGGCAATCGTAGGTCCAAGTTACAATCCCTCTTTAACATTATGAGAGTCTATATGGTAGTTTCGGGCAGACATCGGAGTGCATTTTCCTATGCACTTGCATGATTCCATTATAGAACTGTTGTTGTTCTGGTTAATTTGGTGACTGTCATCATCCTAGCAAAGCTTATATTTCTGAATGTTTAATAGCAAGTCGCCATTGACTACAGATTGGATCAGAACCAGTGGATGGTGGGATAACAAGGCCTGGACACGCTCTTCCTTCTGATGGAACATCTTCAAACCCAGGGGTAAGTCCATTGGTTGAAGGATTCAAGCATAAATGGGAATACGTCTCTTTCATCTTCAATGTCCTCCGATCCAGAGAATCTTGTAACTCATCCGACGGGTAAAGTTTCATCCTCGGAGGCATGTGTTGCCATTCCAGTAGATATGAACTCAGATCATGTAAAAGATAAAGACTCCCAAAGCAAAACAGAGGGTGCTGGAAAAGCCTGGAGATACGACCAAAGCAATGTAGACAGAAATTCAAGTAGCAATTCACTTGCCGGTCATTGGAAGGAAAATGCTGAAAAGTCATCATGCGAAGATGAGCTGGATAGCCAGATTTTAGGTCCTGAGGAATATTCTCTGCAGGATAGGTTAGGTCTCAGACAAAAGAGCTTGAAACCTGTTCAGTTGCATGTTGACGAAGCTAAGAGTAATGGACCCTCAAAGATCCAGTTCATGGAGAAGGCGGAGGATAATTCTTTCCCTGAAAAGGCTTATAATGGTACCACAAGTGATATTCTTGGTGAAAAGGAAGAAACTGAATACAGCTTTTCTAACAGTAAAGTTGACTCAGTTTACAGTTATGGGCTGCTAAAGAAAACTCAGGTCAAGGAGAAGGCAAAGGAAAATGATGTTTCTGATGAGATACATGATAGTCCTAAGTAATATGTGTAATGAAAGAAAAGAAAATGCAAAGAGCTTTTGCAACAGAAATGTTGAACTGGACTCCAAAATTGAAATGCTTGAAGAAGAATTAAGAGAAGCTGCTGTTCTTGAGGCTAGTCTTTATTCCGTTGTTGCAGAGCATGGAGGTTCTACAAACAAGGATCATGCTCCAGCTAGACGACTTTCTAGATTCTATCTTCATGCTTGTAGCGCAAATTCCCAAGATAAGAGGGCAAGTGCAGCAAGGGCTGCTATTTCTGGATTGGTTTTGGTCTCTAAAGCATGTGGAAACGATGTTCCAAGGTGTGCACTAAAACTTTCCATTTCCTTTTAGAAAATGAATCTGGGAGATTTTAGCTTCTACCTTTGCTTTTGTCAAAGATGTTAATTTGGTTTGCATGTTGTTCAAATTTAGTCATCGGTGGAGTAATGCTTCTCTCTTTTGCACCTTTTACCTGATATACATTTGACCACTTCTTTTCCATTTTCATAGGTTAACCTTCTGGTTATCAAATCCAATTGTATTGAGAGCAACTGTTAGCCACACTATTGGGGAAATGCAGGTATGTTTGGAAAGTTAAGATGACTGGGTGGACCTCAAACATTTTAACTTGCGTTGCAAAAGTTTGAAGCTTGGATCTTCTCCAGAATAATCGAATCTGTCTGGTGGCAAACTTTGACACCATAAATTTCCATCTGCTGCCGCAAAGAGCTCAAGATCAAGGAAAACCTCAAGCAGAAAACATGGATTAGGTGATCAAGAGCAGGAAAATTTTTCATTTGAGCTTTGGAAGGAGGCTTTTAAAGATGCCTGTGGGAGGCTTTGTCCAGTTCGAGCATGTGGGCACGAATGCGGCCGCTTAGCTGTGTTGGCTAAATTGGTATTATGATATACTATATAGTTTGTTTTCATGTATGCATACAAAACTTAGTCTTGGATCTTATCCTTATTCGTGTTCATCACAGTGTCGCTTTGTTAAAAGATGAGGCCATGTTCTTGTGTCTTATGATTTTATTATCTAATTGATAATGCCTTTGAAATGCATATTTGATAGAAACATTGTTGTCTGTTCTATCACTAGGTAATGGAGCAATTGGTGGGTAGATTAGATGTTGCAATGTTCAATGCTATTCTTCGTGAATCAGATGATGAAATGCCAACGGATCCCATTTCTGATCCAATTCCTGCAGGCAGATCAAGTTTTGGGGCAGGCGTACTACTAAAAAATTCTGTGAGTAACGGGTTCTCTTTTTTTTTGTAGCTACTTTAATACTTTAACTGCATCCTTGAAGTGCAAGATCTGGTCTTGTTTGACAGTCACAGAACTTTTCCTCATTTAAAGAAGCTAAATGTTTGCACCTTGTGATTTCTTGCTCCAAATGTTATATCAACGGATAATAAAAGAATGAGATTAGGGTTTGAAATTGCTTCAGTGAAGTTGCTTGAATAATGATGTAAGAACGTAGAAGTTTATTACATTTCTAGCATTTTATTGAAAGTATCCTTTTTTTCTGCTGCCCGTGTTACCGGATCGGAAACTGGTCAAGATGGTTATCAGATCTATTTGGTGTAGATGACAGTGAGAGTCCCGAAGATGCAACTAAAATAGGCGAGTGTAAAAATGCTGTATGTGAGGGTTCCTAAGGCTTTTTCCCTTCTAAATGCATTGAGTGATCTCATGATGCTTCCATCCGAGATGCTTGTGGATAGGTCCACAAGGAAAGAGGTATAGTTCTGGAATTATTAAAATGTTTATCTTAATTTCCATAAGCAATATATATATATTCTTTTATATCTCATTCCTCTGTCACTTCTCTATTTCTGTTAATCCCATCTTCCCTTTGAAATTTAATGCTGGAGGTATGTCCCAAGTTCAGTGTCCCCCTGATCATCAGGGTTCTTAACAATTTTGTAGCCGATGAATTCAACCCAAATTCAGTTTCACAGGCAGTTTTTGAAGCACTGGAGGAGGTTTGTCAATAAACAATATACAAAGTTTTGCTTAAAATATAACTTTCCAGTTCATTCATCACTGCAAAGTTGCAAGTTTGTAGTGCTCAGCTTTCGTTTTCCTAGATTGATATTTTTTCTCTCTTATTCAGGACCTTTCCGAGGCCGGGGAAGAGTCTATCACAAACTTCCCATGTATGGCTACTCCTATAGCCTATTCTCCACCTTCTGCAACTTCCCTAACAGACATTATAGGGAAGTCAAGCCATGGAACGGAGTCAATCATCTGCGCTTAGAAAATCATACACCAGCGATGATGTGCTCGATGAATTAGACTCGCCCTTTACAGCGATCATGATTGAAAACCCTCTCGGTTCTCCCACTTCAAAAGAACCCAATTGGATGAAAACGGGAAAGGGAGGCCGGAAAGTTGTTAGATATCAGTTCATACGAGAGATATGGAAAGACGGTGAGTAGAGATGTTTCTTTTCCCTCCCCCCTGTACTTTCACCAAACATGTTTCTGTGTATATATGCATGTGATCAGAGGCTGGTGTATTAAGTTGCCGAGTTTCGTCAGAGTCGAGCAAAAATTGGTATTTTCCGTTACATCATCGTACACATGTTACAAACTACGAATCTGTATTGCCTGTTGCATGGTTGCTAATCTAATAAAAGGAAGATGATTGCCAAGATACCTTCAAATCTTTGCATGTGATGTGGTTTTAAGGGTTCATTTCCTTAATCTTTCCCATCATCAACCTCCTGTTTATACAAAGAATTTTATTTATTATAATTTTAATAGCTTATTATTATTGAGAATCCATGAATGAGTGTAATTTGCACCTGAAAAGAGTTTCATATAATTACATTCTCAAAGGACACTATCAGTACAGAATTCCTAGCATCTCCTGTTTTACAGTGCAATTATCCCCTAGTCATCTATCTTCAACCTGCCAAAACCGGCAACAAGACCACTATCAGTGTCTCGGTAATTTATTCAAAGTCGTTGTTATAGTTAAGAGTGACTGCATGAACCAGTTAAGTTAAGCTTCGGGTTCAAACTATATATAATTCCGATAATCAGAGTATATGAACTTGATTAATATTAGTACTATATGAAGGCTGAAAACAGTATAAAACTAGTGAAGTAAGATATCTTACAGTTTAGAAGAGGCACTGCTTACTGTACTCATCAATACATCATAGTGTCCATAACCATGATACAGAACTCGGATGGGGTTTTCCTTACCGTATTCCTGACCGTACTCGGATATAATTTTAAGGGTACCCGAATTCTTGTCCCTCATGTAAACTGTTATAGGGGTCCTGCAGATAAAATGTATATTTGACAGATAAGAAAAGTTTGATTTACTGATAACAGAAAAGTGTAATTGAATTAAGTTTTGATATAGAAAGCTAAAAGAAAGGAAACTCACTGTAGGACATGTGAGCACATGAGCAACTCAGGTTCTCCTCCCCATATATGAGGCTGCCGCATCTGCATGACATAGTTGTCGAAATCACCCTCGAGGAACCTGCAAAAAGCATGAAGATTTACTTGCTTGTAGTGTCAATGAACCGATAGGGAGAAGCTAATCAAGAACTTGGATCAGTTTATCTCTGGATATAGCCTTAACTGTCCTACTTGTGGCTACAGTAGTTCATATGTGTAGAAAAAAAGCTTACCATTCGGTGTCGGCCCGCCTCTTGATGAATTCGTCAACAACCTGTTGAAACATATAATCTTTTACTGAGTGCCAATGCAAAGTTACAGCAAAGAGATATCTCCAGCTAAACCGAATGCAAAGATGAAAATGGATTGCATAAAAACCAAATGCAGGTAAACCGATCTGCCGATAGGTTGAATGTTTTCTGAAACGGAGATAAAGCAATAAAGACGTCTGCAGGTAACATAAAATGAAAATAGATTTTACATGGAAACAAAATTCTGGTTAACACATTCCAGTTTCACGATGCTAAAAATGTATGCCAAAAAGAAGTTAAACGCAAGGAAGACATTAGCAGCTAACACAAAAACCAAAAACCGATAGCAGAAAAATCAAATTCCATCCAAGTTATAATGAATTCATAGCAAGTACAACTAAAAACCAAATGATGCTTTGAAGTGATTGGGATCAAACACACTGAGAAATAGAATAGAAATGTACTTTAGCTCTGAGTTCATCGGCAAGGTCTTTCTGACAGCTCTCACTCGGAGACTGCTTCCCTGACCTCAGCCAATCACCGTGAATCACCGAGCGGAACAAACATCTCCCGTCACCGGGAATGCCTGCATTCAAAAAACAAGCTAACAAACTCAATAACATGCATTGTGCCAAAACAAATAGATTCTCAATCATGCATAAGTTGGAACATAAAACAAATTTAATGCATATGGAATTAGAGACAAATATGATCATAATAGGTTTTGCAGCCAAAACAATCCGTAAAACATCATCAAGAAATTCACCAAAATGAAGAGAACTATATATATATATATATATATATATTCAATTTTGTAGCATCCCAAAATTCCCTAAGTTAAAACTATAATAAACGAAGCATATGAGAACAAGTTAATCAAACTCTGCTCAAACTTTCCAATTTTGAAAAGAACAGACCCTATAGCTTTAATGTTTCTATTTCGACAAAATCAACAACGCAAAGCAAAAAGTTAAAAGAAAAAGAACCTGCGCCGAATTCCATAATGATTGCAACAATGAACAATGAAAAGGCAGGAAGAAAAAGCCATTATTAATTCAATGCAAACCCAGAATAAAAAAACCATCTCAAACAAGCCACGCCATAAAAGACAAAGTAAAGAATATTACTTAAGCAAACAAATTCACCAAGAAAAGTATCCAAAGGAACTGGAACGTTACCAATCCAAGTTTCCTGTTTAGGCATTATTTTCATTTTCATTCAAAATTGAAAAAAGAATTCCTCAGAATCAATCAATTGATGAACACCCAGGATTTCAGCCATTTTAATGCCACAGTAGAAACAAGTTTTACCGGTAAGGGAGCTTGGAAGCGATAAGAGCAAAGTTGAGAGAATATTATTTTCATGCTTGTGGTTCCATTGCCAGAATCCAATTCCAATTCCATGCTCAAATGAAATGTTTTTATCATTAAACATTCAACGATTATAAAATAGTTATTAAATTTATCAAACAATTATAAAATTTTAATAATTATTTTATAATAATTTAATAAAACTTAATAATTATTTCATAATAATTTGATAAAATTAATTATTATTTTGTAATCGAACGATGATAAGTGTACTTCACCTTTAGCGGAGGATAATTATAAACGGCACTTTATTATTTGGCCACGTGAGGACCAATCATTTGGGACCAAATTGCAAATCCTTGTAATACTTAATTGTTATTCCCGCTAAAATCTGTGCCGTTCATTTGGTTGCCTTGCCTATGTTATTAAATATATAATATTAAAAAAATCAAAAACTACGGAAAATTGTAATATACGTAAACACGAATAGGGATGGGTATGAAATTAGGATTTAGAATAATCTTATCAATCGAGATTTGATAAGGATTGGATGGAATCATGTTTAAATTTAGAATGAAAAATTTTAGATTCGAAATTATAGTAATAATTACTTCTATATATTTAAATATAATTATAATATATATATATATATATATTCAATTAAATATCTATTTTACTTGATAAAGTAATTATATATGTGTGTGGATCCGATGGGTAAGCTTGAATGCAAATTTTTACCCTAAAAGGTCGGGTCAAATTTTGAATCAAATAACAGGTGAATGAGCATAATATTTGGGTTGGGTGCATATCAGTAAAAAAATTAACTAGACCCATGTCCATCTTTGACTATAATTTCATGTTTTAAATTTTTTTTATTGATTACATAACTTTTTTAAAAAAAATAGCATACGTTTTTTTTAATATTTTTAATTTGTAAAAAAATAATGAGTAAATTATTGAACTTAAATAGAGAATTAAAATTTTATCAATAATTTGGGACGAAATTGCAAATCCTTGTAAGTGTTAAAATTTTCAATATTTTTGGAGATCTACTTATTATTTTTTTTTTAAAAAAACAAAGAACTAATGAACTTTTAACAATCTCAATGGGGCTTAATTATAAATATTTGAAAATTTTAAGACTTCACGAAAATTGCTAACAAATTTGAGAAAGCCTAATTACAATTATATTTTTTGTTTTATCTTGAAAACAATATTGTTATGAAAAAAACAATCATGAATTGCGAAAGTAGACTATAAAATGGATATAAAAATATAAAAATAATAATATATATACAGAAATTATGTGAGTGTGACAATCCAGAAAAATAGCCCTTAGATTACAAGGGGGCAGTTCATTTCTGATTTTCTATGATGACCCCCCCCCCCCCAAAAAAAAATCAGTCCAATAGAACAGGACATGAGAAGTGTAGAAAATATACAAGGGAAATTTACAGTACCTTGCCATGCTTTTCAATGGTAAATAAAGTGAGGGTAGCTCTTGCTCTTCCATAGAAATTTCAAGCCGAAGCTCATATTGAAGCCTTTCCCCGCTCTTCTTCTTGATGAAGATATAGACAGTTGCTTGGATTCCGGAGCCAATGGCGAAGCAGGTGTTGTGTCTCGACTGCTTTCTACTAATGTTCGGCATAGGTTTGCAGGCGGATGCGGATGATCTCTTTGACGCTGCTCCCGGAAGAGCGCCAGAAGCCTTTGTGACTTGTCCCTACCTCTTGTTGTTCCGTTTAGTGACATCGAGACTAATGTGGGAATCACGCCTTCTTGAAGGACCAAGTGACTACATTCCTCGTGTCCGTTGCACAGGAGTAAAAGGCATGAAACAGCTTGCACTTGCGCGATGGGTTCCCCGTCTTCCAAAACCGATGCAAGGCCGGTTATGAGACTAGAGGCTGATACCATCTCTTCTTTTGCTGCTTCACTTGAAGCTAAATTTAGCAGAACTGTAATGGATTTCTCTGTCCAGGTATGGTCACCCGAGACCACAAGCGACTGGAGTTGATTGATTATGCCAGCAGAAAGAAGGTTCGGAATAACGGAGTGGTCGGTTGAAAGGTTAAAAAGGGTGTGAAGGGCATCAAGCTTGCATTGTGCGTCAGTTTCACCTCCTAGTAGCCCGACTAAAAATTGAACAGCCTTACTTGAGCCTATGATAGATTTGGCTTGCTGAAGGCAAGAGAGATTAAGATAGAGAGCAGTTGCCGATTCATTGGCATTGGAGTTGGAAATCATACGCTCCAGCAGTGGAATCACTCCAGACGCTAACATCAATTCCTTGTTCCTGATATGTAATGCCGAACAATCATATGAATAACAGTTCTAAAAAGAAAGACACAACAATGCTCTGAAAACGAAGCATTTAGCGCATCCTCGAATGAATCATAGAGTAGCAGCAGCTTGCCAGAGGCTAAGAGAAATAGAAAAACCCGTATTGCTCATAAGTAAGCAAAGACGTACCTGTTATTGTTGACAGCAAGGTTAAAGAGAGTCAGTGCCCCAACTTCTAGAGCTACTGCATTCTGTTCACGCACAGCTGACTCTAGAAATCGCAATAATGCTTCGACAAATCCATTAGCTCCCATAAAAGTCCTGGCCTCTTCATCATCTTTCAGCAAAAGCCTTATTTGTTCCACGACTTTGCAACTCTCCACCAAGTTCTCTTCTTCATTCAGGACAGACAGGACTTCCTGATATCGATCCAACACGTTGAGCTCGGAAACTTCTTCCTGTGGGGATTGAGATTCATCTTCGGCTTCATTTCCTTTCACTTCTTTATTTGTAACACTCTCCTCTAAAGGAACCACCTTAGCCCCCTTCAAGTTGCACGAACCAACACAATCTGTCGATCTAGAATTTGCAGCCTCAGACGCAGAGAAGGCCAATCTCCAGTAGTTAAGATCAAGACACTCTTGGGGGTAACCAGGGATAGGAACTCCGTTCTGTTCACACCAACTAGCAATGAGACCCTTGACACAGTAATTAGGAGTCAAAGAGAGATGCGGGAGCTTCTGTTGAGTCTTCGGACAGGTGTCATGCCCATCCCTAAACCATTTCTCAATACAGATCTTTTCATATGTCTGTCCAGAGACAATTACAACTGGTTCATACATAAGCTGCAATGATATTGGACATCGTAATTCTTCGGGTGGGATGCGTATCTGCCCAGATCTAATGTTTGTCTTGAAATTGAAAGAACTGAGCTTTTTTAGCTGCTGCTCGAATCCATGGCAGTTACCAACAGCCCCTCCATCCTCGAGAGAACCCAAAACAGTGGGGGAACAAGGTGCTGAACCCTGCGAGTCGGTATCATCTGAAACCTCACTTCGAAATACCTCGGAGTATTTTCTCATGAGAGATAGAAGATAAGCCACGATGGACTCCTTCCTCTGGTCCTCCTCTAAACGGGCTCTTTCTATCACCTGCTTGAGAGCCCTTCTTTCAGCTAGGGCTGCTCTAGAAGAAGTGATACCAAGTTTGCAAGCTGCCCGGTGAAAAGACTCGAGTTCACTGTTGTCATTAGATTCTTTAAAATTCCTCCCATTCTGGAGTAATGCAATTATTTCATCACCAACTTGCTTCTCATACGGGTCAAGTGAGAAGACTGTCACCTCGAGCTCATTTATGATCTCCAAAATCTGAAGCCAAACAAGTGAATCGAGAATACCGCGAGCGTACAAGAAAAAGCAACAGCTACTACAGGGTTTCACACAGGAAGATTCATATTGCAGGTAAACCAATATAACCAAGGCACAGAAAACCCTTCTTGATTTGAACCACAAGCATTAAGAAATATAACAATGCACTGGGATGATATGGACAAAACTCATAATTCAACTGCTTCCAGAAAAGACCCTTATTTATTTGAACACACAAAAATTACATAATTTCACTCTCTAACCAAAAGGTAGGAATTAGTACCTGACATCCAATGGACTGTGGAACTATATCTTTTACACGCCTAAGACTATCAATAAGAGCAGATTTTGCCTTCACAAATTTTAAAAGAACAGAATCTCCAGTAATAGCCTATAGGAGAAGAACAATACAGTTAGTAAAAATCTCCAGGAAAAAACATGGTGTAAAACAAAAACATTGAAAAGTAATTTAGTAAACGTATCCAACAAAAATCAAAACCGCTACTCTAAGAATACACGAGTACACATACAACTATGCATACATATATCTTACCAAGTAAAGTTTACTACATGTTGAACAGTACTGAAGAACTTTTTTGGCCTTTTCTAGAGCTATATGCAATGAGCATAAAGCCTGAATCCCAGATTTGCTCCTAGGCCGTGCTGCTTCCAAAGAAGGGAATATCCACGATACTTTGCAATAAATTTCTGAAAGTGTCTTGCACAGTTCTCCATGTAACTGCATAAGAAAAAAAAATAGAAAATAGGTAAGAAAACTGTGGAAATTAATATTTTTTCTGTCCTAAAAAAATGCAACAAGAGTTAAACATTACAACTTCCCAAAAACAGAAGACCATTGTTTTGGAAAAACAGTTAAAAAAAATAAGAGATGTATAGATACCAACAAAAAGTTCTGGGAAAAGTTAAAAAAAATGGCAAGCAAGCAGGCACCTTTTTTGTGAAGTGAATTACAATTCAAAGAATAGCAAAAAAACCATATACAAATGCTATCAAATTCTTACCTTGGCATCACTAACTGCAAATAGATTCTCTTCAAGCTCAGAGTTGTCCATAATCTAGCCTTCAAAGCGGGAAACCACTAAAATGAAAATCTATATCAACTGCAATTCAAGATGAAAATAGAACAAAGTCAGATAGGTTATAAACTAGTCGAAAATAAATATCTTAAAACACAACATAAAGTTCAATATAATGTTCTAAACATTTTTCCTTCTCCTTGAAACAAAATCGGCATGAGTACCGAATGTGCATGATGAATGCCTAGAAGAAAAAAAGAAAATCACAACCCCTCTAGGTTGTATTGCTAGGAATCAACCTTTAAGAACTTCAATTTTCCTAGAATGACACACCCTAACAAAGCAAATGACATATTTGACTCAGTTCTATGGTTCCCTCTTGTTATATGAACAAATCATCATTTAGAGTATATATATATATCAATTCTCTCCTCTATACGCATAGGATTAAAATTAGAAGATTTCATGCATTGAAATGGACAAGGAAAAGGCCTCTCTAGATAATGGGGGGGGGGGAGAAACTAGGCAATATGAGCCCCCCTGAATAAGCTATTATTTGGACATCGCTGCGATCTCGAAACAAAGCATACTAAATAATTTCATCATCAGACACCGTGAGAGGGAACTTGAAATCCTGGAAGAAACAAAAACTTACGGTTGCTGTTAAGAAATTTGGTTTAGACATCTCATTACAATTAAAAGAAAAACAATATTCTCGTAAGAAACAGTTAAACCAAAGGAGAATTGCTTAAAAGGAGATAAATGAATCTACGATTGTATGGAAACAAATGACCTTCGTGAAAGCGATCCGAGACGATACACGACGAGAATCACTATCAGCTTGAATCGATATTTTGAAAACAAGCAAAACAAAAAACAAGAAACTCATGAACATAAACTAAGCAGGGGGGGGGGAGAGAAAAGAACAACATATAACACAAAATGCTAATTTTCCTATGGAGATTGAGAGAAACAGAGAAACAGAAATGCGCCAAAATGGAATTTACAAGCACAACTTTGAAAAAATTATAAAAATAAAAACAAATTCTCCTATTTTCAAACAATGACTATTTTATTTTTGAAGGAAAATTACAATGAGATTGCCAGCAGCCATGTGGATTGTTGGTTAAGTGCTAACTCCTGATAGCTTTCAAGTATAGAAAATGAAAACTACAATGAGATTGAATCAAAGTCGGGGTCCGGAAAACAGGGGGAAAACATACCAGAGAATTCGGAGGTAACTAACTAACCATGGTGGCTCCATATAAAATTTTCTCCAAAAATTACAAGTTCAGCTAGATTCTTTAATTCAAAATTTTCCTCACCGAAGTACGGAGTTTTCTCGGAATGAAGAGAATGAAGCCATGAATGCAGAGCCGAAGAAGAGTGGCTGTTTGGTTCTAGAGGAAGTGAAGGTAAATAACTAAATAGAAAGGGATATTGTACTGCGTGTGCAGATAATTTTTTTAAAAGAAATTGATTAATTAATGTTTAATATTAATTGTTTACTTAATAATATAATAATTTTTTTTAATTTTTTTAGTTTTTGAGGGTCTGAATCGCCGGCCGAAAATTGCCGGCCTCCTCTTAGATCTGCCATAAATGCTATCAAATGACTGAATTGTCCTAGGATTGTTTGTTGGTTTTGGAAGTGTTAAAATATACGTATACCGAAACTATACAACAAAATAAAAAGTAATTTCGAGGGCATTTTGGGGACAAAAAACACAAACTTTGATTTCATTGGCGGCAGAAATGTTTCCAAGGAGGAGAACAGTGGCGGGAATCTCCTACTGT
Organism: Hibiscus syriacus; assembly: GCF_006381635.1. Classification (NCBI taxonomy): domain Eukaryota; kingdom Viridiplantae; phylum Streptophyta; class Magnoliopsida; order Malvales; family Malvaceae; genus Hibiscus; species Hibiscus syriacus. Next base: position 6,376,254 of record NW_024062795.1, read on the forward strand.
GTTGTGATTATAATAATATGGACCCACCCGCTCATCCACGTGGCATGTTTCAAAGGAGTACAAATTTTGAACTTAACCCGCAAATAATTTGCCCACCACTTTGATCCGATCAACGGTACCCAAACAGTTACGTCATTGCCATTCTCATGAAAAAGGGTCCAATTCTAACTCAACACATTATTTGAAATTAGATTACAAACGACCTTTGTAAATGATGGTTATTCTTCGTCTCGTATAAATATTTCAACGTTTAATGTTAAATGATTACGAATTTTATAAATAGATATCAATTTATAACCACTCAAAACTAATAAAAAAAGTTATCAAATAAAAATAGATCGGAATTTACTCAACTATATTAAAATAATCGATCAATAAATTGTTTAAATAATATGATATAATTATTAAAAAAATTGTAAATTTTAAAAATTTAATAGTCAAAATTATTTATCTGAATCATGTTGTTTTCATTTTATTGAATTTTTTATTTAAAATTGTTTTTCAATATAATTAAACTATCAAATGAAAAAATTGCTCAAGGCGTGGGGCAATAACAGTAGATATGATAACGTGGATTGTATTGTGATTCTCAATTTCTCGTTCTCAAAAGTGTTGGTTGCGCCCACGTTCTTTGCATGAAAACTACAACTACTTGAGCTTTTACGAACCTCAATTGCTTTGATTCTCCACTTGGTTTCCTTTTCAACGTCCATATTTATTTCATCACAACATTTTAGTTGGGCCATTGATTGAAGTGATGGAAATCACAATCCAAATACAACTTTTTCCCCAATTAGATGCATGATTTTAATATAGTTTAATTTGATCCGATTTTGATTCAACATAGTAAAAATATAATATGATCCCAAAGTTTTAACAAAAATATTTGATTTATCTCTGTCGCAGTCGTGTTTCGGGTAGGCCTGGAATTGGGCTTCGATTTGAAAAAACGTTAGAGTCACCACCGAACATTTTAAAAATAATGTTTAGGTTGATCGGACACCATCTTACCTGGTCTGCGTTTTACCAGAAATATGTCGGATTCGAGAGTCGGTTACAGTCAAGGAAGGATTAGCACCCTTGAAATGCCCTTTCAGTACCATTTAATTTGTCGGTTATCGTAATTGCAAAAATTAAAATTTAAAAGTTCAATTCGAATTGCTTACTTTTATTCGATTGAAATTACTACTGAAAAAGTCAAAAAGAATGTTAAATTGAGAAATAAAAATAAATAAATATTAAATAAAAAGAGGAAAAAATGTTAAAAATAAATAAATAAATAAAATCATATTAACAGAAAGAATGAATAAAAAATAAAATAAAAAATTAAAGGAAATAAACAAACAAATAAATAATAAAAAGAGTAAAAAATGATAATTTTTAAAATGAAGAAAAAATGTAAAATTAAATAACAAAAAAAGTAGAAAAATGATGAAATAAAAACTCAAAGGACTAAATTCGAATAAATTGAAATTCATGGATCAAATTGATGCTAAAAATGAGTTGTAAGAGAAAAATAAAAAAGTTAGGGGACCAATTTGCAAAATATAAGAAATATAAACAGTGATTAAATCGAATAAATCAAAAATTCAAAGGCAAAATTGAAATAGATTACCAAAATGAATTACACATCAAAAGTCTAGGGACTGTAGAAATAATTTAACTATTTGGTAATTACAATAAGGTCCATCGATTATAAATATCCAAAAATCGAAAAAAATCATTTTTAACCCATTTCTAAAAAAAACAAACCCTTTCTATCCCAAAAGCTCTCAACCTCCATCCGGTCAAGTGGCCGACCAATGTCCGATGGCCACCTACCGTCCAACCTGTCGCGAGCAGGGGCGAAAAAATCAAAACTTACCTGATAGCTTCCTCTCACCACCCCGAAACCTAAATTGAAACCCAAATCACCTAAAAACCTCTGAACGACGTAGATCTAACTCGAAAGATTCAAGTTTTACCTTTCTCGGCGCATCTTCTCGGCTTCCTGACGATCTCTGCTCCGACGACGCTCCTCTGTGCTCTTCGCTTTTATTTTCGATTCTTGGCTGGTTTTTTTATATACTTACTGTGTATGGCTATGGGTTTTTTGTGTTAGTTGTGTTGCTATATTTTTGTTGATATTCTACTGTTTTCGTTGTTTTTTCTCATGTTTGGTTGCTCTCTGATCGTTCTATTTCGTGAGATTTTGTGGGGTATTTATACCCCGCCGTCGGTGGTTAGTTTCCGGTGATCTCGAGATCATTCCTAGTTATTTCAGGACATTAGTGGATTGTTTGTGGTTGTGGGTTATTTTAGGACGGATCAGTCCCATTGGTGCAACCGGAAAACTCGATGGTCATTTGGAGCGTGGCCACCACGTGCATTGATTGTTTCATCTTATGCGACGCCTTTGGCTGGGTGATAAACCCTAATAGACTTGCATGATTGGGCCTCCCAACGGGTCTGCCTGTTGGGTTAGACTTGCTGGCTCGGTTGAGCTTGGATCTTTGGACTTGACCTGAAAACAAAAAATCGAAAAAAATATTAATAATAATAAAATAATAATATTAATAATAATAAATAAATAATATTAATATATAATAAAAATTAAAAGTAATATGTTTCCACAAAACAAAAAACATTTAAAAAAAATTATTTTCAAAACTATATAATATATATATTTTCAAAAAACATTTTTAAAACTATATAATATACATATTTTCAAAAACTATATATTATATAAGTTTTTTTTAAATGATTTCAAAAACTATATAGTATATATATTTTCAAAAATGTATTCAAAGTTATATAATATATATTTTCAAAATGTTTTCAAATTTATATAATATATATTTTCAAAAATGTTTTCAAAAACTATATATTATTTATGTTTTTTTAAATGTTTTCGAAAACTATATATATATTTTCAAAATCATTTTCAAAACTATATAATATATACATTTTTTAAATTTTTTTTAAAATTATAATATATATATATATATATATATATATATATTCAAAAACCGATTTTTTTTAAAAAGTTTATATTATATGTTTTCAATAATCGTTCTCTAAAAATTATATATTATAGTTTTCAAAAATATTTTAAAAAATTATACTATATAAAAAAATCCTGGACAAAAATAGATGTCTATAATCTCGTCCTTAAAAAATCAATAAAAGACTTAAATATATTTATGAAAATTATAAAAGAAGAAAGGAGTGTTTTCGTAAATATATCACGATGGAATGGGATTCACCTAAACCCAATTCGAATTTATTTTCGACAATAAATGCCCCAACCCACCCATCTCTCATTAAAAAAATATCTCAATTAGGGATGATAATTTAACTTAGATTTGAGAATTTCAATTTGTTCGAAAAGGGGTCGATTGTTTTTTTAAATATTTGGGATAACATTAGATCGATCTTTTTTGTAAAGGATGAGAACGAGTTAGGTTCAAGTTTATGATAAAAAATCTCTTATCTAACTCAACTTGGAATAATAGCATGATTTTTTTTTATATTCAAGGATAATTGTTATAATATCATTCTATCTACATTTTTTCCAATTAGATTCATAATTTTAGAATAAAAATAAGATTTTTTTCATATTCATGTCAGATAAAGTCAAATACATATTTTTATCTCAAAATTCAAATGGAGTTCATATAAAAGTAGTATGCTTCTCAATTCAAATCGAATTTGTTAAAATTATGACCCAATACAATCCGTTACCATCCCTAATTCCGATCAGTTCAGATTTGAAGTCATCCACGTCGGAAAAAAATAGTATCATTCTTAATCAACTTATATCATTGTTACTGTATAAGGTCCGGCCCAACCCATCAGACAGATCTAGCTAGAGCCCAGAGATCTTGATAGGTGATCATGAATGCTGGATTCTGGGTTCATTGCGCGGTGTCGAAACTACCAATCTCCGTTTTGAATCAAAGCTTGGGCCGATCCAAGACGACCCAAACAAGCTGATTTTCCCAGTTTCCCATAGCGCAAGAAAACTGGGAAAGAAAAGTAGAGAACGAACCCTTCTTCCTCATTACAATTTCAGTCTGCTCACTGCTGCAGCTTATTTCTCATTCGATCTCTCGCTCTGTTTTCCCTTCTTGAATCGGAAAGGTTTTCTTCTCAACCTCACACACACACACATATATTGGTATTAATATTTAAAGAAGAGTGCTTATGTTTTTACGCCTAGGGTTTTATGTTGTAATTTGATTATTGGGAAAGAAATATATCATCGGATGCATCGAATTTTCTGATTCTGTCTCACACTTTTGTAGATTTTCTAAGAACCGATCATGAAGTTTGACACTAGCGGTTTAGAATCGGCTGCGCCTGTCTGGGGTGCTCCTAGTGAGCTTGTTGATGGGTTTTCAGCTGCTCCGTCGTTCGAGGTCCCGAATACTACTGATGTGAGTTAGAATTTCCTGTTAATTGTTACCACTGCTTTAATTTTCTGAGTAAATGGAGAGATTTATGCCTTAATTTTTATGTTTGATCGGTGTATTGCAGTTTGATGGGTTCCAAAAAGAAGCTATCCAAATGGTGAAACCTGCTAAGGGTACCACCACACTTGCTTTCATCTTTAAGGAAGGCGTCATCGTTGCGGCTGATTCTAGAGCTAGCATGGGAGGCTATATCTGTATGTTTATTTTTTTTATTTATTTTGTATGTCTATTTTGCCATAGTAAGATATTTTTTGCATAAATTTAATGGTTAGGAAATAGTTTACTTATGGTCATTGTGGATTAAACCTTGATATATATATGTGTGTGTCTGTGTTGAAACTACTATTTTGTTATTGTTGTTGTTGTTTTGGGATAGAAATTGAAAGCACTATTATCGTTCCTTTTCCCATAATTTGGCAGCTTCACAGTCGGTGAAGAAAATTATTGAAATCAATCCTTACATGCTTGGCACAATGGCTGGAGGAGCTGCTGACTGTCAGTTTTGGCATAGAAATTTAGGCATCAAGGTAATGGAACAAAACAAAAAAATTCCCCCTTGTGCCTGTGGGATAGCATCCGTGTCTTTGTTTTCCTCTGTTTTGTGTTTGATTCGTGTTGTTTGCTGTATACAGTGTATTTTTGCATATTGGGCTATTTGTCAATTTGGAATTCTCTTTGCAGTTATCATTGATGCTCATATATTGCAGTTTTCCTAAAACATGGGGTTATACAATATAGAAAGTGAGAGTATACTTCCATCTCAAAGGTTTCAGATGAGATGATTTTTTTTCAATTGGCTTTAAAATTTAAGTGCATATGTACTGCATTTTCTAGCACATATATGATAACAAAAGAATTAGAAAAAAGATTTGGCATTTAGCATATCTTACCAACCACCAAGTATATTCAGTTCCCCCTTCAAATGTGATTTACACACACAGGTTAGCCATTTAAATTTCCAACTAAGGAAAGTTGTTTTCACAGTTTTGATACGTATGCAATTGTTCTCTCATAACCTAAGTGGATGTAGATTTATAATATTAGGTCTTTTTCCTAGTTAGTAAAGAAAACTTTTGACTAGGAAGTATCCAATATGAGTTCTCCATACTTTCTGATTGCTTGGGTAGTTAAATTTAAGGCATTCTGGCTGCCTAATTGCCTTGCTGTCAAAATGGAATATTCTCAAAAGAAAATGGTGCCATTATTTTGTTGAGAAAAATCTTAGGCCCCATTACTGTGTTTTCCCAATTACCCTTACATACACAAAGTGCTAATAGATGACCATTTCCATTGATCTAGTGCCGGCTGCATGAATTAGCAAACAAGCGTAGGATTTCTGTTACTGGGGCATCAAAACTGTTGGCAAACATTCTCTATTCTTACCGAGGAATGGGACTGTCAGTTGGAACCATGATTGCTGGATGGGATGAAACGGTATTTGAAACTAAAATTTGTTCTCTATCCTTTCCCTTGCATTCTAAGACTTTCATGTTTTAACTTGCTCTAAGACTTTCATGTTTTATCTTGCTGCCTAACTTGGATTCTAGGGTCCTGGGCTATACTATGTGGACAGTGAAGGCGGAAGGTTAAAAGGAATGCGTTTCTCTGTTGGATCTGGTTCACCATATGCTTATGGCGTGCTGGATAATGGGTATAGAATTTTTTTCCCTGATCTTTCATTGCCGTTGTTCCATTCATAAATGCATATATGATGATGTAAAGTTATCACAATCTATTCCTTGTGAAGGTATATTTAAAATTAAGTTCATGAAATGATGTCAGTCAAAGATGCTACGTCATTTGCCAATAAACTGCGAAGTTATCATGGTCTCCTTATAAAGTTAGTTTTAAAATAATGACATTTCAGTTGAAGATGCTATGAAGTTAGCCAAGAAGCTCACAGTCTTCTCGTTAAGTCATCGTTGTCTAATAAGAAAGAGACGATTCAATGGAGGGGGAATGTGTTGAGTGAGCCTGCTAAATGCTTTGTTTTAGCTTTTTGGTTCTATCCACTTTTTTGCTCCTGTTGAAACACAGATTTGATAATAAGCATACTGCTGCCTAATCGGAGCTCTGTCCATCAGATAACTCTGCTTCAATGAAAGCGTCTTGATTGCCTTAATCAATCCTTTCATTAATGTGCGTTGGGATGTCAACTTTTCTTGGCTTCTCCCAAGTAAATCATAAATTTTCTCTTGTTCCATGCTCGTTTTATCAGATTATTTGTGACATTTTTATTTCTCTCAGTTTGTGCTCAGCTTTATGCATTCATACTCATAAATATCTTGTTTTGGATGTTGGTGCTAGCTATCGGTATGATATGTCTGTTGAAGAAGCTGCAGAGTTGGCCAGAAGAGCTATTTATCATGCCACATTCCGTGATGGAGCCAGTGGTGGTGTTGCCAGCGGTATTCTCTCTCTCCCCATCTCAAGTCAACATGAATTTTCTCAGTAATTGTTATATATGATTTACATATGCATGTGTGCGATTGTGTGTTCCCTACTTTAACGAACTTAAAATTTATCAGTTTACTTCGTGGGACCAAGTGGCTGGAAGAAGCTATCCGGTGATGATGTCGGGGAACTTCACTACCAATACTATCCAGTGATGCCAAGCACAGTGGAACAAGAAATGGTTGAAGCAGCTGGAGCATAAGTGGGATCTTCTCAACTTAGGCCAAGTTGAAGATGATTGTTGCATTCATAAGATCGGTCAATGCGATGTATTCTTTAGTATTATGAAGCAGTTTCCTCAACCTTAATGACAATTCGACAATGGACATGGGTGCAAGATAATGTTACAAGAACTCTTCCCATCAGTTTGTTATTTGATGTTGAAAATTTTAATGAATCTCTGGTTTTAGAAAAATCCCAATGTCTTTATATTTATCATCCCCTTTCTGGATCTAGAAGTTATTTTATTCTCTTTTGGTACTCTGCTCTCTCTCACGTCCTTCCTTTTCTAGTTTCCTAGCATGTTTTTTTCATGATGATGATAATAATAAGAAGAAGAAGATGGAGCAATCAGCAAAGAGAAACGGATGATGAAATGATTATCAAATAAAAACCTCTCAACTCAGTGAGTTAGGCAGTTAACAGTCAGACTCAGTTCAATTCCCATCTTTCATTTTGGCGGGAGGTTGGGTCCCACCTCGAGTCAAAATCTCTTCTCTTCCTCATAAATACCTTTGTATCGCATCCTCTCTCCGCTCAACCAACCTTACCCGTAATCTCCGGTCTTCACTTCACTGCCAAAGGAAAAAAAAAAAACTCAGTTTCTCAACTATCTCTTCTCTTCTCCTTAAAATCCACATTTTTAATTCTCACAAAAAAACAAAAGCAAAATCCTTTTTATCGAATGATGATGAAGAAACCGCCTCTGTTTCTACTTATTTTCTTCTTCTTCTTGCTGAAACCCGCCTCCTTTCTTTCCCCCGACGGCCTTTCTCTCCTCTCTTTAAAATCTGCCGTCGACAATTCCCAAGCCTTGTCGTCAATGTTCTCCGACTGGAACGAGAACGACACCACGCCGTGCAATTGGTCCGGTGTTTACTGCACGAACATAACGGGATCCCCCGAGCCACGTGTCGTCGGAATCTCACTCCCCGGGAAGAATCTACGGGGGTATATTCCGTCTGAGCTCGGGACGTTAAGCTATCTCCGGAGACTAAGTCTTCGCAACAATCACTTTTTCGGTTCTATACCCGACCAATTGTTCCACGCGACGTCGCTTCGTAGCTTGTTCTTGTATGGTAACAATTTGTCCGGTCCGCTTCCTCCCTCGATCTGCAACGTTTCCGTTTTGCAAAACGTTGATCTCTCCGGTAATTCGTTGTCAGGTTCTTTTCTTGAGAATCTCAAGGATTGCAAGCAGTTGAGGAGGCTGGTTCTGGCTCGGAACAAGTTTTCTGGTGAAATTCCTGATGGAATTTGGCCGGGATTGAACAATTTAGTCCAACTCGATCTTTCTTCAAATGGATTCAACGGATCGATCCCTGGTAACATTGGGAAATTAAAGTCATTATCGGGTACTCTCAACTTGTCTTACAATCACTTGTCCGGTAAGCTACCGATAAGCTTAGGTGACTTGCCGGTTACTGTCAGTTTTGATCTTAGAAACAACAATTTAAGTGGGGAAATACCCGGAAAAGGATCGTTTGCGAATCAAGGGCCAACAGCGTTTCTCAATAACCCTTTGTTATGTGGGTTTCCTCTTCAAAAATCATGTGAAAACCCCATTTCAAGTCCTTCAGGAAGTCAAGATTCGGGTCCGGAATCTGGTGGAACCGATAAAAAGGGGATCAGCCGTGGGTTAATTGTTTTAATCTCGGTAGCTAATGCTGCCGGTGTGGTTTTCGTTGGATTGATTATAGTTTACATTTACTGGAAAAAGAAAGACTCTTCAAATAGCTGTAGTTGTACCGGGAAAACCATGTTTGGACGAAAAGACAAAGGGAAACTCTGTTCCTTTACTTCATTAGCCTGCACTGATCGGTTTCGGAACGATGACTCAGAATTTGAAGACCACGAAAGAGTAGAAGGGAAACTTGTCGCCATAGATAAATCGTTCACCTTAGAACTCGACGAGCTGCTTAGAGCATCGGCCTACGTGTTGGGAAAGAGTGGGCTCGGGATAGTGTACAAAGTGGTGCTCAGCAACGGCGTGCCGGTGGCTGTAAGGAGATTAGGTGAGGGTGGAGAGCAGAGGTATAAGGAGTTTGTGGCTGAAGTTCAAGCTATTGGGAAAGTAAAACATCCGAATATTGTGAGGTTGAGAGCTTACTATTGGGCTCCTGGTGAGAAGCTTCTCATCAGTGATTTCATCCCCAATGGCAATTTGGCCAATGCCATTAGAGGTCAGTTTAAGTTTCTTTACCATTTTCATGCTTCAATTATTCTGCTTAGCTTAGTCACATGTGATTTCGGATATGATATTAATAGCATTGTAGTAGTTTTTGAAGCATAAATGGCAATAATCCGACGTTGAGCATGCTTATGATGGTCTAGAAATGAAGTGGTCCAAAGTGGTCCTAAAGTCATACTACACGTTTAGTGGTAAATCACTGTAGAATATCTAGTTGTTTTTGCCACTGTCTTGTTTGTGTGAAATGAAAGAGAACAAGACTACTAATGGTTAACCGTTAGCAAATTATATCTGTTGATCGATAAATTCGGGTTGTTCAATTCTCGGCCCTAAATGGTTTTTCGAGTTTTGGGTTTTGGATTTTTTGCACAACCCTAGTTGTGGATCAAGGGAGTTGTTTCTAGCTATGTTATTCAAATGAGTGCATCCAAATGGTAGGTCCCCTTACCTATTGGCAAGCCGTGCATCATATGATTAACCATAACAGGTATTGACAGATGATAGAGAGGAAATAATTTTGGCTTTGAGCATTTCAAGGTTTCAATCACAAGGGGTAATGGGTCACAACTCTAGAAGACTCGCTGGATCTTAGATTCGATTTGTTTTGTTTTTTAATCAAAATGATTGGTGCTGCCTTCCCGTGCATGCTTTAGCTTGTCACCAATTGTTTAATATACTAATCTCAAACAAGTTTTGACTTTGAGCATCTTATTGTTTCAGCCTTTGTATACGAACATCAATCTTGAAACAAAGAAACTAGGATACCCGGATTTCGTCCGGTGATGGTAGTTTTGTGTCGGTAGGACATGTTAGTCTTCTAGTTAATGAGCTCTTGTCTTGGTTTATTGCTCGCACAATGCATCGGGTATTCGAATGCTAAACCGGAAAGTTGTGAATAATGGAGTCGGCACCCTCTGTTTCAATTGAAAAACACAGAGTTCATACTAACTTTCGAAGCAAACGCGGTCTAGTAACCACACAGTTGCAATTTGTCACTTGGTTCTAGTACGAGTTATTTAGTTGTTAGCAAATTATTTTTTATTAGTAATCTAGTATAAGCCTAGAACATGCAAGAGAGTGGAATATTAGAACCCATTATTATTATTATTTAGTTTAAAAATGATTCATTTAATTAATAGTATTGGGTTCAAAGTTGTAGATCTTGCATTATTATTATTCACATCAACTTGTTTAGAAGCTCATTTGACTTGAATGCTTTCCATGTTTACCATTTGTAAACGCTTTAGATCATAATTTATGTAATCATTATAAATAGGTAGAGTTTGTAATCTAAATTTTATTGATCTGGTTTAAAAATTTGACGGTACAATTTGGTGAGAAAATAAAATTGAGGGAATAAACAAAGATATGCCGTGGATGTGAAGGAAATATTGTTGAATTAGATTTTTTGTTAGTTTTCAAAGGGATGTAGGAAACCTTGTTGAAATATATTTAGTGTTACTCAAGTTACCTTTATAATGAAGTAATTGATTCTATAATTAGAGATATTGATTAGTTGTTTAATTTGTTCGAATAAAGAGACATAGTAAGGAGATTTAAGGTATTACAAATCATTGTGCATTATATTATTTTCGACATATAGTGATTTTTCTTATTTTTAGACCTTTTTACGATTTTATTATAATCGTGTCCGTAATATACAGGCAGAAATGGTCAATCATCAACAACCCTGTCATGGTCGATAAGGCTGAAAATCGCAAAGGGAGCAGCCTGCGGCTTGGCCTATCTTCATGAATGCAGTCCGAGAAAATTTGTACATGGAGATGTCAAACCTTCGAACGTTCACCTCGATAACGACTGCCGGCCTTACATCTCTGATTTTGGCCTCAACAGACTCATTACCATCACCAGTAGTAATCCCTCTTCAGCCGGCGGCTTCATCGGGGGACTATCTTACAAATCAATCCGAATGGAAGGAACCAACGATTATCGAGCACCGGAGGCTCGAGTCCCCGGCAACCGACCGACACAAAAATGGGATGTGTATTCATTTGGAGTCGTCTTACTTGAACTACTGACGGGGAAGTCTCCTGAACTATCACCGACCACATCAACTTCCGTCGAAGTCCTGGACCTCGTAAGGTGGGTGAGGAAAGGATTCGGCGAAGACATCCCGTTGTTGGACATGATCGATCCCATGTTGGTAGAAGAAGTGCAGGCGAAAGAGGAAATGTTGGCGGTTTTTCACGTAGCTCTTGCATGTACTGAGGTAGACGCTGAGGTTCGACCTAGGATGAAAACTGTTTCGGAGAATCTTGAAGGAATTGGAACATAGTTAAGATGTGAAAAAACAAAACAAAAACAGATCATTGTGGATTTAGTATTCAATGGCTCACAAATTAGGTCCAAAGTTATTGAAGACCATATGCGTCATTAATTTCTTGTCCTATTGTTAAATTAGCTAAATTTTTAATCAAATTCTTTTATTATATATAAAACATGGATTTAATATTAATTTGATCAATTTTAATTGTGTAATTTTTCATCTACACGGCATCTGTTATAAAAACGATTGATAGAATTCGAACTCCAAATAAGTAATTCTCAATACAATTTGACCACTGGAATAATAGAACTATTAGGTAATGATAATTATTTATTAATATGTGACGTATGATTCAATATGTAGAATTTTAATGTGTACTCGAGATATTAATCATAGTAAATTAAATAATGTACTTTCATTAAAAAAAACATAAAAGAAAATATTATTTTAGTACAAATCAAAATAATATGACTAAGTTATATAATTAAAAATATTATATAAAATTAAAATATATATACACTAAATGTATAATTTATGCATAATACAATAATTAAAAGATTAATTTAATATCATAAAAAACTATAAATATTTTGAAAATTAACATAAATATTATAGACAAAAAAGTTAAAATATGATTACTTATCATTTGAGTTTAAATTAAATTTTTAAATTTTAAAAATATAAAATTAAAATTTGATTTTTTATTTATTTTCTTTTTTACATTTTTAAGAAAAAACGGAAGAAATTTGACGTGGCATTAAAGTTGATTATACTTTTTTACCGGGTTAAATTGGACTCGAAGTGATCCGATAACTACAGAATTCAAAAATCCTCCCGGTTTTGGACTGCTGGCCTGCGCCAATTTTAACTTTAAAAAATCAAGTTCGTAAGTCTAGTTTTGATCCGAACCGAAGCAAAATCAATCGATCTAAGAAGGATCCAAAAGCATGGTAAGAAACCTAACCTTTCTAATCTTTGAAATGTGATAAATGGCCTTCTTCATTTGATTTTTTTTTCTTTCTCGAATCACTGATAGTTATAACGTTTTTATTTATGTGAGATATCAGCCGCACTCTTCAATTTCCTTTCATTTTTAACGGTAGTGTTATTGGGAATCTGCACTTGCATTTTCTTGAAGATCCAATTTCCAGCACTCTTTGAACAGAGAACCGGGTTTTATGTCCACTGACGCTCTTACTTTTTTCTTCTCTTTAGTTTATCCATTTGTTATTAGATTGTTTGCGTTAGTATATTTTTCCCATTTGAACTTACATTTCCTTCTTCTTTTTTTATGAAAACTGAACTTGTTTACTGGTAATTGAATGCTTGATTGGCTTTGTAATTTATAATGTCTAAAGAATTTTTAGACGCGGGATGTTTTTGGAATTGGATTTGCCTTTGTATATACCAACTGTTACAAAAAAGAAATAGGAGAGAAAAGAAATGAAGACAGATGACTAGGCTAACATTCAGATTTCTGCCTTCCCCAGTGTTTGAGCATTTCAATTTACTTCTCCTAGCATTGTTTGACCATTAACCCTGTTTAAAACCTTTAGTTATGTTTTGATTCTGATGCAATTTTGTAAATTGAATTGAATCCCATTTTTTGGGTGTATGTAAATATAGCCACAACGATATAGCTATTAGCAAAATATTATCGGTTCTGCTATTGGTAGAGGTTGACATGAAGTATGTGTTTTTGTTTTTGTTTTTTCAATGAAGTGGTTAGACTATATAAAATTATATGACTTCAGTTAATCTAGGCCTTATTTTATCTTAGGTAGAAAAATTGTTATTTTTTTGTTTCTATGTCTAGGATTTATAGGTGTTACTTCAGTTTCATTTCATTCATAAGAAGTGTTGAGAATGGAACTTATGTGGTCTGATAAGCTTATTTGTCAGGTTTCGAGGTTTCTTTTGGAAGGCAGCCAGAATAGGTGGGTCCTTTTCGGCTTGCTTCCTTCTGGTGGCATTGAAATAGTCATTCCTATGTTCTCCCTCTATGAACTTTCTCTTAACATTCATCCATTTCACTTTTGGGTTGGCATTGAAATAGTCATTTCTCTTAACATGCATGGAGCTACTAGATTAAGTTTTGGATTCATTTTCCTTTCTTTTCTATAAAATCAGATCTTGCATATAGGGGGTTGATAGGAGATAGGCATCAGACTGTAGAATGTCTAGTTTTGGACCTTCTGGTTTTGTTGTGATGAAATAAGAAAGTGCCTTGAGCATTTATGCTTCTATTTAATCATAGTTGGTACCGTACATATGCCTGTCCCTTTCCCTTTGCAAACCATGGAATTTTGAAGATATGGAGAGGAATAAAAGAAGAAATAGATCAAACCGATATCAAGGCAGTAGGTGACTAGCAGATAGAAATACAAGCAATTACATAAGCACTGAACCTATGCTTGAATCTCCTCAAAATCATAAGCTTTTCACCACTCCAGTCTCATGCAGATAGGATAATCTTCTTCATAGGCTTCTTTCCTGTACTGCTTCCTTCGGTGACAGTCACCGTTTCTTCATCTTCGCCTGAGCGGAGAGGATAGCTCCGCAAAAACACTCTCCTGTTATTGTAGTCTTCATATCGAAAGCTCCTAATTCTCACCCCATCCTCTTCTTCCATACCTAGGAATATGCTTAATATCAGTGGCCGAGCCTAAGAATGATCAGATTAAGTTAGGGTTCTATATATATTTAGGAATTGGGTAGCTGACTGGATGATAAAGACATAAAAGTGGAAAAGATATAACCCGAAAACGATGGCTAACAAAATCTTACAGTATTTGGTTTTCCCAAGGTTCCTTAAGAATACATCTTCCATTGTTATTACGCACTTCATTTCTACAATGATATCATTGGTGGGGTTTCATTCCTTTGTCTTTGTGAATCAGTTATTCATCATTGTTGCTTTTTTCTTTCTTTTGCATGAGATGTTGCTGAAATTATTGTCCTTATTAGATTTCTTTATTCAGTCATGTTTCATACACACTTTCTTTAATACATTTGTTATTTGTGAAAATTTTTATGATAGCCTTCAGTTTCTTCTACCCTCTATTTGTGAAATATTACAGTAGGAACAATTTTTGTTTGTATAAGATTAGTTCAGGCCTTTTTTTTTTAGCACCATCGGTATCCGACCTATCGGCCGGTTAATTTGAATAGGGTCGTGCATAGGCTTATTATTGAGACGATCCATTTCTCTCAGAATTTGAATTTCTTTCCTTTTCAAGGAAATCCAACTAATGCAAGGTATAGTATCTTTGAAGTTTTGGTATGTTGGAGTCTAGTTATAGGTTTGAAACTTTGATTTGCATTCAATTGAGTTTGATTTTTATAATTCAAGCTCCGGTTGAGATAAAAACCTAAACTTTCATGAACTCATTTAATTTATTTCATTTATTTAGTAAAGATGATCTTGATATTTATATTAGAAGGAATAATCTAGAATTCTGAAAAATAGATAGACAATATAATAATAATAATAATAATAATAATAATAATAATAATAATAAACCACATTTATTTTTTGCAATTGTAACAAGTTACCGAAAAATCCCAACCATGTAACAAACGATTACTTTGTTGCTTCACTTTTACTTTGCTATCTACCACCCACTAATTTCGTCATTATATTCCAAGCCACATAGTGAGAAATCATTAAGTTTTGGTACCCAAAACCTCGATCACTGAACATGTGTCAATTTGTATATGTGGGGTCTGAAAATGTGATTCAATATATCACTCTAAAACGTGTTGAGAATGCTTTAAATCGAACTTGTATCTTTACGATCGTGATCGTCCCTCGTATCCAATGTGCTTAAGGGGTTTAATGTCTCATTTTACTAGATCAATGAGTTGTTGGTATTCAATTTTTTTTCTTCTTATTTTTCAAATAGAAAATTTAAACATTTAAATATTAAAAGTGTTAATATTGTTTAGGATGGACATGAAATTTGAATTCGATGGGTTTTGACTCGATTTGATTTTTTTCTTCAAAATTTGATGCGACTCAAAATAACAGTACGATCAATCATTATATATTTAGAGATAATTATAATTATATCTCTCTTTATATATTTTTTTCAATTATATCCTTAATTTTCCTAATAAAAATGACATATATTGGATCAGATGCAGGTTTTTATCAAGAAATCCAACTCAATTTAATCCATATTCATCGTCCTAAAATTATCTCAAATAATCCTATATTCTCATCGTATCATTTTTTAAAAAATATATTATGTTCCTTAGATCAAACTCCCTCAAATGATAATGACCTTCTACTGTTTAATTTTTTCAATTAAAATGGAAACGAAGTGTAAAAAAGATGATGCAGTATAGATGGTGTTGGAATTGGCAGTTTGTTGTATGGTTTCCAAATGAGTAGTCAAACATGGGATTTAATGTTTTGGAAGGACAAGTGCAACCACCTGAAAGAGACAAGACATGCAAGAAAACTACAGGATCCACCGCTATCATCAGTATCCTCAAGTCGCCTAAACAATTAATACGTGCTGGACCCTTCATCATTGCAGCAGTAAGATTAGGTCACTCCTCAAATAACTTGTTTCACTCTTGCTTTCGCTTTCTCTTGTTCTCCTTTTTGTTAATGCCACAAACCAATTCAATCATACAAATGCTTCAATATGTAAGATTATATTCATTTAATTTGGATGAAAAGTTATAATTGATGATAATTTGGCGATTAATTGGTGTTTGTATCTTCAATCAAGAAAAAAATGCATGATCAGTGAAGAATAATAGTTTCAACATTTTCTCTTGATTTTAATAGAGAGTTTTTATAATGACTTTTAATAATGGTGTTAGATATATAATCATTATGATTATTTGTAAATTGACGAGTCTATTCGATATGACTGGTTAACAATAAATTTATAATATATATATATATATATATATATATTAAAATAATACTTTTAATTGAATAAAATTACATCATATGAGAGTATTCGGGTACCATTATAATTTTTTATTTTTTAGTTTATTTTTTTCATCAAACAAACTATATCGTAATTTTTTACATAACATTAAACAAGGAGCATACTTTTATTGCCTTTTCCAGGAGTCTAGTAAGTAAGAGAAAGATACCAATAATACAAGGAGGAATCCATAGTGACGGATACTAAATACAGTTGATAGACAGAGAACATTGAATATGGACCCACGCCTATAAGTTCTATTTACTTTGCTTTCAAGACCAATCAACTTCCATCCCCCCAGTCCCCTCCCACCATGTTTGGTTTGAGTGAAGTAATGAATTCAAAGCTTAAAATCAAAACCCCAATTTCCCCTGTTTCCTTGCATTGAAGGAAACACGGGCTTAGTTAAAGTGCCTCTCTGTCTGTCTGTATGGCTGAGTTGTAAGAAGGAAGGACATGGGGAATTGCGTTACAGTCTACAAGAACAAAGATGTTGCAGACATGGATATTAGTGTCCGAATTCAATCACCCATTAAAGAGAACAATGTTGGAAAGGAGGTTCCGATTGCTGGATACGATCCCAGGCCTCAGAATGATGAAACTAGTTTTCGAGAAAAGGGTATGTTTCTAAATTGGATTTTTGTGTTTGCTGTTTGATGAACTTCACATTGGGGATTGTGGCACTGTTTTTGAATGACGAAAGCTTTCATCCGGTTCATTTTTTCACTTGGATTTTTGTAAATGACTGCCAACTGCTTGATTAAATGATGAAACGATGTTTTATGTTGTAATAAACCCATTTTGTTGAGTGGAAATTTGATCATGCTTAGCTTCTATAATTGAAGTGTTCCAGTGATTTTCTCTCCAGGTAAAGCAGAGGAGAGGTTTTTTGATTCTCAGCCATGGTTAGACTCTGATTGCGAAGATTTCTTCAGTGTTAATGGTGGTGAGATTTCCCTCATTTTGTTGAGAGAATTATTTATGTTTCCCCGTTATATTCGCTCGCATGTAACTATATACATCTAACCAACTCCTCATTTTCCTCTAAATACACCAGTATAGAGTTGTAGTGAGAAAAATGAGATCATGGCAGATTGTGACTGGTTACTTATTTTAAATTAGACGGAAAGGTATAGTCAATGTCAATGGTTTTATGAAAGGAAATAAAAAAAAAATCTGAAGAAGATAATGAACAGTGAAATGAATTGAGAGAGAACATGTGAAGAGGGAAAAAGATTTCCATGCATGCTGACTTATATATAAGTTTTTACGACGGTGTTAGGACTTAATCATAATGTTTATTCGTAAACTAATATAATAAATAAATATATCTGTTAGATAATATATTTAATTATGACATATCATATAAATTTGTCAACGGTCATGTCAAGATATTGTAATTGGTCAAATTCGTAAATCATACATCTGATATCACCATTCCAACTATCGAGTCTTTTGAAATTCTTAAAATCTTTTTAGAGACTTAAATCTTTCAGATAACTACAACTTTATTATTGACAAAATTTATTACATGATGACCACATCTGTGTTTACCGACCTACAAATAATTTTTTTAATTCTAATTCTAACACTTTAATTAAGGACTCGTATTATTCTTCAGCTCATTGAAATCATCGGCCATTACATTCTACCTAAAGTAAGAAGTGATAAATCGTCTAAAACCATCTTCTATTTACCACCAACAAGAGTATAATGCTTTAAATATGTAAGAGAAATAGACATGCTTGTATCGGACATTAACCCTGACTCCCGGTGCCTGAGTAATATAACGTAACCGCAGATTATTTTGCTGAGTATTTGCAAGTGATTTTTGAGATTGACAAAGCTTGTTTTCATGCAGATTCCGTCTCTTCTTCCTGCAACAGTCCAAACCACCAGAAAAGCTTCAGGGAAAACTCAATACCTCATCAAAATAAATCCCCGGACCATGCAGAGAATGCGGTGCCTGCAGAATCTCCGACAGACACAAAGAAGCTACTAATCGAGTTATTTCGTGAGAGCTTCAACGATGACGATGCCAACAACAACGATACGAGTTCGAAACAACGGTTGGAAAACGAACCTTCAACTTCAAGTCCATATGAATCTATCCCAAACTCCGCTCGCAGTAACGGAATGACACCGTGCCGGGGATGCCTCCCGGAGAACGAAAAATCAGCCCGGTCCGCGCCGCGCTGCCTACCGAGTTTGGTGCGCAACATGAGCTTTGGTGAGAGGAAGAAAAGGCTAAGCCCTGCCCAAAACTGATGGATGGTAAGGTAAGCCAAAAATATTTACTTTCTAAAGGAACTCATGAAAATTGGCACTGCTTAAACAAGATACAATATCGAAAATCTTATTCGGATTTAAGTGTTGGTGTGGGATTATGTATATGTATTCGATGCAAGTATATGATATATTTAGACCGTCTTTGAAGAAATTATATTCTGAAACTCATATTTAAATTATTTAAATGAAGGGCCGGAATACATAAAACTGGAAATTTTGTGCTAATATGTTAAAAAGCTCTTAAACTAGTATGATTTCTTCTTGTTCAAGCAAATCTAGTGTTGGAACCGGAATTGGTTGAATGGAAAATTGATGGACCAATTTATTTGATTGGTTGTATAAAATAAATCTTAATAAAATTAAAAATTGAAATACAATATCGACAAAAAATTGCTTCAACCGATTAATTTTTTTCTGATAATAATAATAATTATTATGATTATGAATTTGCATTTTCTTATTTTATGATCGTTAACTAACATTTCAATTAGTTGGACATCAAATAGATAATTTGAGTTTCGATCTTACAATATTAAGCAATTCCTTACACCTTTACTAAACAAACACCTGTTCTATAACTTTTATCCATTAAACCCATCAACTTGATTTTAATTTTAAAATAAGAGAAGTAGAAGGATTAAATGTCTGATTTTAAAAACTGAGAGATTAAATTTGGAAACACTGAAGAATACAAGGACTGACCATATGATTAGACCCAACTAATATTTCCTGTATTTTCATTTGTCAACTACCCAAAAAGCACAGTAGTTCTGTGATAAAACTTAACATTTAATAACAACATAAAATATTATTATACTTGACATAAAACTTAATACAAATTTATAATACTTTTAATTGTAATTGAAAAATAACATTACGAAAATTTCAAATTTATAACCGAAAATACTACGAAGAATATAACATCTTAAGTTACAACTGAAAATATTATGAAGACGCTAATATTTTAGGTTACATTCAACCGTCCAATTTATCGTTTTTTAACCTTACACTAACGAGTTGTATTTTGAAGAAGACAAAAATATGAGTAAAAGATATTAATATTAGCACGAATTAAGTAATTTCAATGATTAAAAGAATAATTGTTGTCCTTAAAACTTTCGAGTTCAAGCATGATATCTATAATTGTTTATTATTAAATGATTTAGAATCTTTCGAACAAATATTATCTTGTAATCGTCATAACTAATAAAAAAATGAACATTATCCAAGGAAACTTTGGGGGATGGGGAAAGGCATAAGGTAAATTGTAAAACAGAAATCCAATTAACAAATTCAATCTCAAAATAGAAGTCTTGAAACCAAATTAGTCTTAACACGAAGTGAATGAACTTAAAAGAGAGATACATATGAAATTGGTCATTTGAGATCCTTAATTAACCCACAGGCCCTGCTTCTTTCAAGCTTTAATTGTCACACTGCATAGGCACGAACCAGATGGCTTTATATCAGAAGTTTGCCATTCTGAACCCGGAGCTGCATTCGGATCATACAAAAGGGTGTGGTATCCAGGATCTCCTTCCACCGAGAATAACATAAGTTTTCCGTCCAATATCCCGAAACGGAACCCTATGCTTGTGCTCCCTGTCAATGGCACCGGAACCATCTTCCAGGAATTGTCGTCCGGGTTGAATATTGCCAGCTTCCGTTGGTTCTTCCACTCCATACAGAAAAGCTTCTTCTCCAGCACAGCATGGGCGGTGACCATCACGCAACCATTTTTTATCTCGCACCAACTGTGCTTCTCAGGGTTATACACATCGACAAACCTCGAGTTTCCGATAGTGAAGCTTGACCTACCACCCAAGACGTAGAGTTTCCCATTCAATCCACATGCAAAACAACCCCAGCGAGGCCGTCGTAGACTTTCAATAACAGTCCACTTATCTGTATTGGGGTCGTACACTTCTGCAGTGGAGAGGCTCTCGCCTTCGGCCCCATATCCTCCAACGACGTAAACCATGCCGTTCACCTCCGCGCAAGCAAAATCATAGCGCGCAACATTCAAGTCTGCAAGTTTGCTCCAGCTGCGATCATGAAGATGTGTTAAAACCCACGTGAACAAAAACTATCTCAAATCATGTAAAAGTGAAAACACGAAAACAAACCTGTTGAGGCAAGAATCGTATTGGTAAACATCAGCTGACGCAGAGGCAGTCCCGTTGATTACAGAATAGCCAGCTAGGACAAGGAGCTTTCCATTAAGGACAGTTATCCTGAACCCGACTTTTTCAGGGCCAGGCATTGGTGGAAGAAGCCTATGCCTCTGCCCCAAACAATCCAAAACCTCCCAGTGGCTTTCCTTTCCTTCCAAATCCATGGTTAGAACATAAAGCCACTCTTCAAGCATTCCAGCTATCTTTCGCTCCGTTAAGAATTCTTTGCTTTGAATAAACGATCTCCACCTCTTGCATACGCTGCCCATGGCAGGGAAACTGGGACGAGGTACAAGAGCAAGGCAATACTTGGCCACATCATCGGGAAGCCCCGGAAGCAGCGGGCTGCCTAATTCATCAATGGCCAGAGAAGATGGATGTGGATTGCCTTTTGAATGAACTATTGTATCTTGCATAACAGGGGACGTAAGTTCTGTGATTCTCTTCTTTTCACTCACAAAACCAGGCATTTTCTAAACGATTTCTCGAATCCAGTACACAAATATGTTTCCCAAAAGAATGCGTCGATAATTCTATAAATGCTAGTCAACTAATTAAAGAAATTCATGAAATCCATCACCTATAGGGATTTTACAACACCAAGGCATAAGCGACGTAGCAGAACGGATCACTTGAGCTGTTAATGCCGACAATAATCTATTCCTAGTCCATTCTGGTTCATAATCCATGCCAAAGGCCCTGCTCTTTGAGTAGTTATGGACCCTCACACCTGATGAAGCTTTTCCCCCTCCTTTGTATCCGTTCCTTTCCCCACACATCGCCCGAATACCTAATCACGAGATCGAAAAGCATAGGAAACCGATGAAACAGTAGTATAAATTCTACAAGCCATGGTCAAAGAACTCAGAAACATAAATTACCTCTTATGGCCATAAAATTCAGCAGTTTTAGCCCCCGATATCTTCCATTTTGACGACACCGGGGAATCACCAGAATGTATAAAGTAAACTGAAGAAAGGTCAATTAAACTTTTACCACTCACTGTTCATGTAGAACAACCCTTTAATTGTAAAACCCAGATCTTGGTTTCACCTACCCAAAGTTAAAAACAAATTAAATAACTAAAATTATCAGATGGATTCTCAATATCAAATGTATATATATCAGAAAATTAAAGCAATAGGCAGGGCAACCAATTACCAATCCCAGCAAGAAAAATTAAGCTAGTTCGAACTACAGAAAGCCTTATGTTCTTTTCCAACATCATAAGAAACATAGAGAGTTAGATCTGAGTATAAACACAAAAATACGAATCTAAAGAGTTGGAAAACAAAACCAAAATAAGCTAGAAATAAAAAAGAAGCAAATGTAAAGAATAACACAAACTAAATCTGGGTGTAATAAAAGCAAAGAAATGTAAAACATAAAAGGTAGAGGACAAAGATAATGTAAAGAAAGGTTACCTTGATCCTGAAAAACAGGAGATAATTTGTTATAATAATAATAAGAAAAGAGGAAATGGAGGTGGGTGGGATTGATTGATTGATTGTTTTGAGGCGAAGGAACTATGACCGAGGGAATAAATTTATAAGCATAAAATGAGCGACCAAGAATAAAGATAGAACTGACAGGGCGCCACCACGTCATTATTCATTACATTATTTTCTTTTATTTTTAATCCCTCGTTTATTTTAGGTTTAATTTAAAATGATTATTTAAAAATATAATATTTTTATTGTTCTCGCGATTCCATGTCTTGTTCTTATTAATCCAGATTAAACACTCGATTTTGGTAGTTGAGTCTTTCAATGAAGATTTTTTTATATACATAAGACTTCAAACTTGAGATATGTTTAAACAATATCAAGTTGTTTACCACTTAAATCAACGCCTTAGTTAAAATATAATATTTTTGTTTAAATATTTAAAATTAAAATAATTTTATTTAGATATAATTTTTAATTTTTTAAATATATTTTTAAAGTAATTATTAAATAATATTTATTCTAAAAATTTTAATTTATGAACACATACACACGCCCTATAAACGTACGGACTCCCTCTTACCCTGCACACTAATACCATCATTCAACAAATGCGAGACAGAAAGAACACATTTCTTTCTTTGTTACATAAAATTCATATCATTTTTTCACATTTTGAATATTTTTTCCTTTTTTATTTAGATCTTGATTAAAAGTAAAATTAGAAAACTATTTATCATTTCAATAAAGACTGATTTCATAAAACGAATCTTTTTTAAAAAGTGATTTACATGACATTATTTTATCAAAAAAGTGTTATTTTTAGATTTTTTTTATATAAATAATAAAGAAAAATATATTGTTTGTATAAAAATAGCAAAAATATGTGTTATTTTAAGTGTTTTAAGTCTATGCACGAACCAATTGACATCCGTAGTAAAGGAGTTGTTATTCTTTGAAGACCTGAGTTCGAACACCATATATGCCAAAGATGCGAGCGTTCAATGTCGAGAGGTTAAAATTTATCTTTAAACAGATATTGTCTTGTAATTACCACATATTAATAATAATAAAAAATTAAGTCCCTCATCACCTCCCTTTGAAAACTTCATTTTAGTGCTTCGTGTTTAATCTCGTGCTGTAAATTTAATGCTTTAATATACATGATACGTTTAAGGAAATAATTTGATTAAAACACATTAATTGTGTTTAATATAAAATCTCATATGGTATAATTTATCACTTGTTTTTGTCTTTATAAAATTGACATCCAATGAATTCATAAAATGATCTGAGTGAGTAAATGAAGTATTATTTTCACTAAATATTTTAAGTTTGAGCAACTGTATTTATATAATATGTGTGCATTATCAATAAATAAGAAAGAGTGTGAAAGAATTATACTTTATAATCACTATAGACTATTAAAAAAAATTAACATCCAATCTTTTAGAACGACAAAACATGATCTTTATTTTATAAGAATTCTGTATTTGGATAATAGAAATTCCCCAACTAGAATTGTTGGTATGATTTCTCTATTCTTGTAATCCTCGTCCTTACATGATTTTATTATCAACAAAACAAACTATTAAGTCCAAATCTCCAGAGTTTGAATTTTTCCACGCAATTTCTTTGTCGTTTCAAGTTTAAATAATTTATAATATATTATTAACATAGACTAAAAGTCAAAATAATAGTGCAGTAAAAGTACGACGAATAAGAAGCAAAGAATTGCTGTTTCCAAGTCAAAAGAATAGGGCTGATATTTTCCTCTTTGCTATGACCAAATAAGACTATGTTGAGCATCCACACATTTTTCATATAAAAAAGTATAACTTTTGGATTTAAATTATTTATAATTTAATTATAGAATAAAATAATTTAAGCGATCACCCCATACTTAAACAGAATTAATTAACTTTTATGATTTGTAGTGGATTCAGTAAGTTAAACTTATTACGACGAATAGACGCATCACCTTCACTTCCCAGCCCCACCGTCATTCAACACAATCAACTTTAGTTACGGTGCGTTCATTTCCACGAATCGTTGGGCAGTGTGGCGTTTTCGATAGAGGATGATGTGGACAAATGATTTTCCAGATTCCCAATTCTGGCTATCTCCCGGTGCTCACCACATATCCTAAAAATCAACTTCACTGAGATTCCAATTCATTCACGCCGTGTGGTTAAGGATTACTCCCCGGACATGGGAATGTTTCCAAGTCTGGATATGTGCTCCAGCGCGGTCGCCTCTCGACCACCAATTGTGAACAAAACGAATATATCCACTGCTGTGTGGTGTTAGGCTATTGATGTATTGCGTTAAAGTGAGTTTATTTTTTTAGGGTGGAGTGAGCCGAAGCTTACGTAAATGGGTTATTCAGATCTTAATAGATTTTTTTAAATTATTTATTATATAAACTATTCTTTAAATTCAATTTGCTTTACTATGAGTAAGAACGAAATAGATTATAATTTTTTGGCCAAACTGAATTTAATTCAAGTATAATAATACTCTTTTATTATCATTGGATTCGACTCAGATTTAAGAAAACTTCATCTGATTCGAAACTTACTCGATTTTAGGATAAAAGTTTCTATATGGTTCAACACAAATATATATATAATTTTTATTTTTATCACGTAAAGTAGAGATTTAATTGAAAAATTATATATACATGTGAATATTATATAATTGTCTATAAATATGTAAAGGTCAGTCATATTATTATTCTTAAATCAGATAAAATATTTTTATCTTAAATCCAATACGATTTAAACTCAAATTTAAAAAGAAATTAAAATAATATCAAATTGAAATCTCTCCTAAATATTATGAGGGTGAATTGGATCTTTGTTTGTAGGACCCGAGTTTTATGGGGCGGTGTTGGTGTTGCCAATGCTAATGCCTAAAGCTTAGGAGGAGGTAGTCGAACTTTGTGGGTGGGTCGAATAAAAGTCGAATAAAAATTTGTGACTTCAATTTTTCTAAGTTGTTGGTATTATTACGAACAAATTGAATTTAGAGAAACCAAATTAAAATTATTGTTTTATTTAATTTTAATATTATTATTTTTAATCAATTCTTATTTAGTGGAGGAACGAAAAATTTTACTTCCGATGAATGTTGAACCCACAACCTAAAAATTATAAAATATGAACTAAATTTTTTTAACCATATGTTATAAAAATTATTGATAATTTTAATATTATCATTAAGTTTAAGTTTAGGCTTCATTGACTTTTTTTTTTAATATGTATAGATCATCGGGAGCGACATTAAAGGTAGACAATAGTTTTGGCCCACAATGATAAAATTATATTTACGTCCCTCTAAAATTAGTAGAATTCTTAACTTAATACAATAACAAAATGGTATTTTAAACAATAATTACATGTTGACGACTGTAAACATATTTTTCTTTTTAAGCAAGACAGAAGAACTTCAAAATATTATTGTAAATTTCAGTTCAAATCTGTAAATGATTTTTTAGATGTACTTCTCAATTGTTTTACTATTTTTCTCTAAACTTGCCTGAAAGAAAAGCACACAGAAAGCATAATTACATCTAATAACAACAAAAAAAGAACTGTCCGTACCAGAAATAACGCGAAGAAAGCGCTAGACGCTTCTTCACTACCCAGGAAATGGATAAAATTCCACTCACTCCACAACATTGTCTCACTCTCAATTTTGATGAATTGAATTCAACGACCGATCATTTTCTCTACTGATTCCGATGCCAATTACTTCGTTTTCTCTGTTCCGTTACCGATCACCAACCATAACCACCATTCTCCTCCGCTACGTATACCCCAATCGCGGCCTCTTTACCCTTGCCGCCAAACAGTCTCCTTCTGATCCCAGACAACAAAACGCATCCAGAAGACCGCCGCCGAACAAGAATCTCCTCAAAGCCAAACACGTCTTGAAAGATTTCTCCTCCCTGGCCCCTGCGCTTTCTCCTAACGAAACCCCTACCCTTTCCGAGTCCCAAGCTATCGGCACAGTCGCCGCCTCCCAAGCCAACTTCAGACGCGTCATCGTCCAACCGTAACGGAGCAGCTCCGATGGAGGAGATTCTAAAGTCGGCGTGGAGTTGCTGTGCGTGGTGAGGGACGTTTTGAAGAAGATAAAGAGGAAGGTTCTGGTAGGAGACAAGGTGGTGGTCGGGTCCATTGATTTGGTGGATAGACTTGGCGTCATCGAGAATGTGTTTCAACGGAGCTCCGAGATTTCGGACCCACCCGTCGCCAATGTTGATCACTTTCTCGTGCTTTTCTCAATGGAACAGCCGAGGATTGAGCCCTTTACGCTTACAAGATTCCTAGTTGAAGCCGAATCCACTGGAATTCCCCTCACGCTTGCTTTGAACAAAACGGAACTTGTCGATGAAGAGGTTCGAATCCAAACCTTGATGCTCTCTTATGGCACTGAATTGAGTGTTATGTTGCTTGTTGACTATGTTTTCATTGCAAATTACATGTTGAAATTATGAAATGTATTTGCAGACTCTTATGGCATGGAAGAAAAGGTTGAGAAGCTGGGGTTATGCCACTTTTCTGCAGTGTTGAGACCAAAAATGGCATTGATTCTCTTGCTTTTTACTTGAGGGATCAAACGACTGTAATTGTTGGTCCGAGTGGGGTTGGGAAATCAAGCCTTATCAATGTTCTGAGAAGTAATCACCGTTCTTCTGATGCCCTTGAAGGAGATAATTGGTTTGATGACTTTGATCCTGTGGGTTTGTTTTCTAAATTCTTCAAGATTTCTCTCCATTTTTCTGTGTTGAGAATGACAAGTTGTGTATAATCCAATTCCTTAAAATGCATTTCTTTCCTTTAGATTTTGGGTAGTAACTGGTTTGAAGATCAGAGGGTTGGGGAGGTTTCAACAAGAAGTGGTAGAGGAAAACATAATACTCGACATGTTTCTTTGCTTCCGCTATCGGGAGGGGGTTTTCTCGCCGATTCGCCTGGGTTTAACCAACCTAGTTTGTTGAAAGTGACAAAGCACTCCCTTGCACAGGCTTTCCCCGAGGTTGTCTGCTTGCTGACTGTAATATAGTACACATTTTACCCCATGTGTACACTACAGCAACTTCTAATGTGTGTTTGACACTGTCTGATAATTCTTTGTTTTGCTCTCATTTTCAGATCCGGAAAATGCTAAAAGACAGGGAACCTATGAAATGCTCATTCAATAACTGCCTACATATTGGTGAACCGGGGTGCATTGTTAAAGGTGATTGGGAAAGATATCCTTACTATTTCCAACTTCTTGATGAGATCAGAATCAAAGAGGAATTTCAGTTGAGGATGTTCGGGACCAAAAGAGAGGGTGATATTAGGTATGTAAACTATGGTCTTAAAATGTTAATTGCCTTGTAAGAAAATCTCTTTCCATATGGTCCTATATAATCTATAGGCAAAAGGGGGATCATTTTCACATTTCGTCAGTGATTTTCATATATTCGGTATCCTGTTCATACCTGCAGCTATTCTTACAGTTCTGAAATAATAGTCTAGTGAGAAAAGCTTAGATCCACAATATTTTAAAGTCTACATTTGTATACAAGTTCATCCTTCAATTTTGGCATTTTCCCAGACTTCTCATCGTAGATATGGTTTAAGTTAATATGACTAGCTAACTTGTAAACATATGACATCATTCTGAATTTAGAATGCAATTTGCAGGTACAAGGTGGGAGATATGGGCATTCAGCGAGCCGAACCCCGACTAGAACCAAAGAAACATAGGAGGCAATCACGGAAAAGGATTAACCAGTCAATATTAAATGAACTAGACGAACTCGATGATGACGATAGCCTGGACTTAGAAAATGACCCAATTGTAAGAGCAATAGAGAATGAAAACCAGTAGGAAACTCATTGCTCTTTTACGTGAAAATGATAAAGTTCCTAACCTTTTTTCCATGAAAGACAATGTAAACTTGATCTGCCATCTTGATAATAGCCTTGTGCTTTAAATCATCTTCGATTTTCCTGCAGCCAACCAAACAAAGGCTTTCTGGCCTTTGATAGCAAAGCAATAATGTAACATCTTAAAAGGCATCAAGATGCAAATGAAAATGAAAATTCCCTTCAATTGTTTCATAGCAATATAATATAGGCAAAGGAAGAAAGATAAAAGGGATGCATAAGGTGTTCCCCTCAACTAATTGTTTTCAAGAAACCTAGCAGACTACAGTACCCATTGATGTAAATAAAAGCTTAAAAAAACCCATCCATTCAGCCTCCTAGCAACAGAAGACGAAATCAAAATGACCCTACTTCTTGGTGCCTTTCTTCTTCGAACTCACGGCTACCTGTCGCTTGGGATGCTTATCGGCCTCACTGGGATCCAACCAATTGAGTGGGTGGCGGTTGAAAAAAGGCCAGTTTGGAATAGTAATTAAGGCGGTGAGAGTCACGCCACTGGCATATACAAGCATCATCATCTGAAACGATCCCAATACCAAACCAGCAACGAATGAAACCACTGCAAACACCAATAGCAGTACCTGCATTATCTGCTCTACTAGCTTTTGCCCTTGCCAATCCATCTATCAATACAATTCAACACCAATTAATGATAACAAAAACTAAAACGAGACTATAACTAAGAAGACATTGATCTTTGCTAATTTTATTTCCTATTTCACCATTACTGCAGGTATCATATATTCAGAAAAAACATGAATCTCGATCCCCAAAATGGTTCTCCTTCAAGCTTTCTTCGTCAAAACCTAGAGATCGTTGATTGTGTCAAGGAAGCGAAGATCGACAGATCAAACCCTTTAATGTTGTTTGGTTAGCAAGAAAAAAAACAGACGAATAGAGAAGTCTAAATCTCATCAAAATCAATCGCGATCAGAAGGTGTGGAAACAAAAAAAGAGAGATCGGAATTTGAGCATCAAATAGTGAAGGGTAAACATTAGGGCTTCGTTAGATTTCAGAATTATTAAACAAAAAATCATCCTCGCGTTCGAAGCGTGAATGCTCCTCTTTCGTTTTCAACATAATTCTTATACTTCGATCCACGAGCAAATAATACAAATCAGAAATTATTGGGGAAAAAAGAAAGAAAGAAAAGTGAGTTATATCAATTGGATACAGTAAAACTTAAAACAAAAATGAAGCTTACCTGAAAGTGAACCCGATAAGCTAAGAGAGGGAGAGGATGCTTTGAACTGAAAGCCAAGTACAGAACGTGAGAAATTCAAGTTCATATTTTAACATAAGGAGAACTGACGACATCTCACGACCACACGATCCAAACCGAGAATGGATACAGTAGCCGTTAGATCAACTGCTCAAAACTAGGTGCAAGCAAAAGCTTTTTATTAATGGCATGAGATATATTTTTATATAGAGGATTATTTTTAGGATAAATTATACTCACATATTAGTGATAAATTCTTTTAGTAAAATTGTCACGGGTTGGAACTTGGAAATATGTAATTATTTCATGCGATGATTTTAGATGATAGATTTGAATTAATCATGTAAATTATTCTATATAATAGTTTATAAAATTTTAAACCACTATGAACACACTATTAAAGAATTAGATAAACATAAAAGTACAGCACTCAAAAGATATGTATTATTCAAATAATTGATGATACAAATGAAGTGAATTTTATTTTCATTTATAGTTGAAATTTTTTACCGTGAAAAATAAAAGTCGATTTATATCAACAATTAAGATATAAGTTTTATCTAGTATAAATCATCTATTTAAAGAAACCATAACAAATCGTATTAATTAGTTTATTACATTCCTCGAACATGAAATCACATAAAAACAAAAGAACATTGATACTATTTCTTGATAGAATGTTAGTATTCTTTTATCAAAATCAATTTGATCTAACCTTCTAGTATTCTTCAATATCATGGAGCGTAAATTTAAGATGAAGATGGGTGCACAACTATTGGCCCAAAATATTTTGAAAGAAACATAATCGTTAAATAATTGATATAATACCTTATTTGGTTTTTAATATCATCAATAAATACATTTATTAATTTAATCAATTATTATAAAATTTTTCAATATTATCATATTTTTTAAATTTGATCACTTCTAAAATTAAATAAATCTTCAATTTTCACCATATCAACAAATCCTAGAATCAAACACTCGAACCACAAAAATAGCCGGCCCCTTTGCTTATATAATCAGATCATAATAGAAACTGAACCCAATCATGAAAAACAGGCACTTCAGGCTCTCACGAAGGTTGAAATGAAGAGCCCTCAAATATACTAAATTTTGATTAAAGCCTTTGATATCGATATGGCCAGTCAAAACAACCCTCCCCTGCAGCACCACTGGTGTTTGGCATCATTAAGTCTACCACCGTGACAAAGGGGAAAAACAAAAAAATGAAAAGTAACGGCAGCAATCTTTCTACGGACCAAAAATTTTCCACCTGAGAATAGCCTTGGATTGGACTCAGACGAGCCTCTTCGCAAGAGGGAGTCGAAATAGTTGCCCCCATCAAAAGACTCAACTCCCCCACTATCAGATCCACTACTCTACTCTTGAGGTATAAGCAACCAACTTTTGCAACTTAGATCCTTTTTCTAATTATTATTCATGGCAGGGAATTCAAGAAACGTATAAAAACATAGATTAAACAAAAAAATCTCCAAGAGGAATCTCATATAACATTTGACTAGACATGGATTCAAAAGACATCCTAAACAACTCAATTCTGCTTTGAATAATACCAAAACTTCCTCACAAAGAAAACAATGCTTTGCTGGAAAGGAAGCACCTCCTATGCAGAGACTTGGGACTTCTTCGACTTGCTAGCTGCCAATTGAGTCTCGGGCTGGAAGAAGACGAAGATATTTTCAACCAAAAATACAATAGCAGCATAGTTTTCAATCGCAAGTAGATTTAAGTTACAGTTTTACATTACCTCTTTCTTGACAGGCTCTTCTTTCTCGGACAAAATTAACTCAATGTGGCAAGGAGAAGACATGTAAGCTGGCAAAAAGAACAGCCTTATAAATTTAGAAAGACAATAGACCGTACAGAATGATAAGTGCATGGTTCTAAGACATACGATTGATTCTTCCATGGGCACGGTAAGTACGACGTCTTTGTTTCTGAGCCTGGTTAACCTGGATGTGAGAAATATAGAGTGCATCGACATCCAAACCCTTAACCTGAGAAAATAATTTTGAGGTTTATTATGAACAGAAATCAATAGAACTTAGTACCATAAAAAACAACAAGAGTAGGCATACCTCAGCATTACTCTCAGCATTCTTCAGCAAATCTAGAATGAACTTGGCAGATTTTACAGGCCAGCGACCTTGACCATTAGAATGCCTGTTCTTTGCCTGAGCTGTACGTCCAACACCACCACAAAAGCGTCGGAAAGGTATGGCCTGTTTGTGTGCCATAACATCCTCCAAATACCTCTTAGCCTTACCTAAAGGCAACTTCCTGATAGCAAACGCAGTCTCCCTTGTGTTCTATACAGCAATAAGTGGGTACAAAACTTAGTGAAGATCACCCGAAAATAAAAGGCATAAAAATGCACCCTAGAAAACAATAGACATCAAGACACCCCAAAAAACAATTGAACGAATTCTCATGTAGCTAATCAAACACCAACATCTTTCCAAAATAATACAAAATGCAACATCATTTACTGAACCCTCAGTTACCAAGAAGATCCGGCGGTTCACCCGATAACAATGCAAATAATTTTACTGAATTGTACGAGCCTCACTCATGAACGGCAACAAGACCCTACTTTTTCAAAGGGTTTAGGAATCCAGAATCCCAGATACTAAGCCGAAAGAAAAAAGAACACAAACAATACATCCTAATAAGTTTACTAAAAATCACTTAAAGATCCTCCCTAAAGCAATCATGAAACAAAGCAGAGATGTTTAGCAGCTGCCTATAATCTAATTCTTAGCTAAGGCAACAATAGGACTATCCATACATTCAAGAAAACAGCATTACCGAGCTAATCGACATCTAAGTAATAAGCATTCATTAGTATCATATGGTTCATTGGATCTTCAACCGTATATAAAAACAGATCCCCAAGCAACAAGCTAACCAATACCAATAAATTTCATAAAGTTCAGATCAAATTATATTAAAATAACGTTATAATACCTTAAAATGAACCCTGAGATCAGAGCCCCTTGCCTTGCAGGCTGCACAAGAACACAACGCATGATCAGTTTCCAAGAACAAGTATGGGCATAAAGAGAAAGTAAAATGCTCGAACAAAGCGAGAAATGTGGCTTTACACTTGGTGGGATTATCTGGCTCCTTCGAATACTTCACCTGAAAAAAAAATCAAAACAAAATCGAATTTAGTGTTCAATCATCACCAACATATATACATATATAAACGAAGAAGAATGAGTACCATGGCTGCTAAACTGGCTGCCTGAGCTACTTCTGCCGCCTAAAAGAATAATAAGTAACGGAGAAGATAGAACAACATATATATGGTATGATTCTAGGGTTTTTTAAGAGTTTTTATAATTGGGTTTTTAAGTGCCTGTTTCCAGACCCGGATTTTAAATCTTTTACAGACCCGTGAGGCCCACACTAATTTTCTTGGATAATTAAAGGGTAAACTACATAAATGGTTCATCGACTATAAAGTGTTACTTTATTGAGTCTTATACTATTAAAAGTTATAAAATGATCCTTAAACTATAGGGCGTCATTTTGTTGAGTCCCCGACTATTAAAAGTTATAAAATAGTCACCCGACTACTCATATATTCCAAACTCATCATTTTCCATTAAAAAATTAACGATAGTTTGAGCTAAACGTTAACTTGTTGACTAAGATATGTTAAAATTTGATATCAGAATCTCAAACGATTATCATATCTCATTCAACATTTTAACGTCTATCTCATACGATCATCATTTTTTTACCAAAAAAAAGTTAGTGACATATGAACAGTCGGGTGACAATTTCGTAACTTTTAATAGTTTAGGGACTCAACAAAGCAAGGGATATTTTTGTACTTTACCCATAATTAAAAGATAAAATTAATGAGTATTTTAAATATGGGTAAATTACAGTTTTGTATAAAAAAGGGTAAACTACGCCAATGGTCATTGATGTTTGGGTAAATTTTCGTTTTCACCACTAATGTTTCAAAAGTTACAAATCGGTTACTAACGTTATCGTTTGTGACAAAATGATCATTGGCAGGTAAGTAGGTAAGTGCCGCTCTAAAATTCAAATTTTATCAGATTATTTATTTATTTTATTAATTGTGTTTACCTTAAAATTTTATTTATATTTATCCCACATTATAATTGTGTTATTAATATATAGAGAAAATCGCCTCAGTGACCAAAAATGCCTTATAATATACGATTTTAACCAACTTTTTTTGGATTTGCCAAAATGACCAACAAAATCGCAACGCGAAATAAAAATCGCAACGCGATCCCCAGAATCGCAAATCAGTTTCCAAAATCGCAACGCGATTCTTGACAATCGCAATGCGATAGTACAAATTCGCATTGCGATTTTCAAGAATCGCAACGCGAATATGAAAATCGCAACGCGAACACATAAATCGCAACGCGTATCCGTAAATCGCAACGTGTATCCGTAAATCGCTACGCGTATCCGTAAATCGCAATGCGTATCCGTATATCGCAACGCGTATCCGTAAATCGCAACGATAATCAGTAAATCGCAACGCGTATCCGTAAATCGCAACGCGATTTTTAAAGCGCCATTATAATCGCTACGCGTATTTTATTTTCAAATTACAAAAAACGAATATTAAGACAAAATCCCGTAATCACAACTCATAACCTAAAACCTAAAATCACAACTCAGTCCCATCTCCATCTCTCACTCTCTACGGCGAAATCCGTCCCCATCTCCGAAGATTTCCGTCCCCATCTCCGGCGAAATCCCTCACAACCATTCACGGTCAGAAATCCCTCACAATATTCAGAAATGGAAAATCAACCTCCGAGGGTTAGTTTTTTTTAATTATTTTTATTTTGAATTTTTTGCATTATTGTAGGTTTTTTATATTGAAACTGATGATATGTTTACTGGTCATTTCAATAATAGATTAACCATTTCACTTAGATTTCATTTCGCGTTACGATTCTCTCGTTGCGATTTTCATTTCGCGTTGCTATTCTCTCGTTGCGATTTTCAAGTTAGTATTTGTCTTTGTCTTTGTTCTGTCTTTTGGTTGAAGTAATGCAATCCATTCAAGTTTCAATTTGCAGAAGAGTCGCAACGAGAAAAATGAAAATCGCAACGAGAGAATCGCAACGCGAAATGAAAATCGCAACGAGAGAATCGCAACGCGAAACCAAAATCGCATTGCGATTTTCATTTCGCGTTGCGATTCTCTCGTTGCGATTTTCATTTCGCGTTGCGATTCTCTCGTTGCGATTTTCATTTCTCTCGTTGCGACAGTCATTCTCTCGTTGCGATTTTCATTTCAACCAAAAGACAAAACAGTGTTGCAAATTTTAGTTTCAAGAATAAACTACTACTTTTTATGTTTATTGTTTTTGGTATATCTTCACAGTGTAGTTTTTGGTATATCTAACTTGGTATGTTTATTGTTTTTGTAGAAATTTTTTTCGGCTTCATTGACATTAAGGAATAAAGTTAGCCTAGCCACTACAATTGCTTCGAAGCTTTCACCTGCACAAAGACAATTGTTTGAGGAAACCTGCTTCGGGCCATGGCTGAGAGTACAGCATCCGGGTGGAGATGCTAATTTGATCCATTTGTGGCTTCAGACCATGACATCAAATCTACCCGACAGTATACAACGTGGTGAGGAAGAGATATGGTTTCATTTTCCACCAGCGTATACTTGTTTTGGGCGGAAGGAGTTCTGCTTAATCACTGGTCTACGATTCGGACACGATGATGTAGGCTGGTACACTCGTCATATCGCCCGCCCATCATGGTTATCCCGGGTGTTTCCGGATGAGTCAATGGAGAAGCCGAACCTACACGTCGACGACCTGAAGAAATTGTTTAATAAGAAAGCTGGTTTCACTCGGATGGATGACGTCGATGTTGTCCGAGTATGCCTTCTACTACTTGTGTATGCCGGCTTTTTAGGCAGAGAGGCCAGACAACCTATTCCTCGGGAGCTAATAATATTGGTAGAGGACCTGAATGCATGGAATCTGTTTCCGTGGGGTTCGTATATATGGAAAGCTACCTGGACTAAGTTGTCTACTGCCTTTGATGACCGCAAAAGTTTGCGTGGCGATGGGTCGAAATACACTTTGTCAGGCTTTGTTTGGGCCTTTAAGGTAAGAATTTCTATATAATGTTTCTAAAATTATAATTAATTATTTAACAATTACTAATTTTGTTATTATATTGTTTGTAGATTTGGATATTCGAGGCTTTCCCCAGCATGCGTACATATGCAATAAAAACGTCAAATGATATTCCCAGGGCTATTTCCTGGAAGAGGAAAAATCTGTTGGATTGGGAAGACTTAATACCATATGCGACAATAAATAATGTAAGTTAACACAAATACTTTCATATAATATATAAACAAGTTATTAATAGTAGACGTTTAACTTTGTTTGAGTTTTTATATTGTTAGGAGGCCAACATTCCATTACAAAGACTGACACCCACGGAGGAAGAGCTTGCCACTGATTGGTGGCAAGCTAGTCAGAGTTTTTTTGATGGCACGGATGATGAGCATCATCCACTTCCTCCAATTCGAGAGCCATCACCTCACCACCCAGAGCCATCACCCGATCGACCCGACTATACACCTCTAGAACGAGAGCCATCACCTATCCCGTCACATCATCGAGCCTCTTCTCCACCATCACCTCATGATAGGCGACCGGTAAAGAGGCCACGACATTTATCTCCTTGTTCTCCACCTCCACGGGATGAGTTACGTGATGAGGTCAATGCCTTGCGTGAGGAGATCGGTACTCTACGCGATAACGATGGTGCATGGCGTGTGGAGGTGTCAACTTTACGTGGTGAGGTTGCCGCTCTACGTGAGATGATAGTATCGTTGCAGAATGAGGTTCATACTCTACACAACGAGGTAAGTTTAAGATTTTCCATATTTAACTTAATGATAAATTTACTCGTAATTTCACTTAGATTAGCCATTTCACTTAGATTGCTTAGTAAATTTATTCGGTTGCTGCCAATTCTGCTAAACTGTGTATTCTTTAACACTGTGAAATAGTCTTTGTCTTTGTTTTGTCTTTTGGTTGAAAGTAAATTTGTTCGGTTGCTGCCAATTCTGCTAAACTGTGTATTCTTTAACACTGTGAAATAGTATTTGTCTTTGTTTTGTCTTTTGGTTGAAAGTAAATTTGTTCGGTTGCTGCCAATTCTGCTAAACTGTGTATTCTTTAACACTGTGAAATAGTATTTGTCTTTGTTTTGTCTTTTGGTTGAAAGTAAATTTGTTCGGTTGCTGCCAATTCTGCTAAACTAATACCCTGAAGTCAGTATTTATCTTTGTTTTGTCTATTGGTTGAAGTAATGCAATCCATTCAAGTTTCAATTTGCAGAAGAAGAAATAGTTTACTTTCGCAACACGAAACTTAAAATCGCAACGAGAGAATCGCAACGCGAAATGAAAATCGCAACGACATAATCGCAACGCGAAACCAAAATCGCAACGACAAAATCGCATTGCGATTTTCATTTCGCGTTGCGATTCTCTCGTTGCGATTTTCATTTCGCATTGCGATTCTGTCGTTGCGATTTTCATTTCGCGTTGCGATTTTGGTTTCTCGTTGCGATTCTCATTTCGCGTTGCGATTTTAAGTTTCGTGTTGCGAAAGTAAACTATTTCTTCTTCTGCAAATTGAAACTTGAATGGATTGCATTACTTCAACCAATAGACAAAACAAAGACAAATACTAACTTCAGGGTATTAGTTTGAAACATATTTTTCTTTGTTATCTGATGCATTTTGTGAACTATGATAGAATAATGACTTGGGTGAATACAATGCAAGTTTGAAACATATTTGTCTTTGTTTTCACTGTT
The DNA here is from genome assembly GCF_006381635.1 of Hibiscus syriacus. Classification (NCBI taxonomy): domain Eukaryota; kingdom Viridiplantae; phylum Streptophyta; class Magnoliopsida; order Malvales; family Malvaceae; genus Hibiscus; species Hibiscus syriacus. The sequence continues at coordinate 6,413,777 of NW_024062795.1, forward strand.
TAAATATCATGTCTGTTTATTTACTGATTTTTGTATTTAATTATTTAGCGGCCCGATAGAGTGGATGCTTTACGTCGGGTTATGCTTGCACGACGGAGTTCACGCATCAGACAGCGTGCACGTGCTATTAAGTCTCCGTACACCCCAATAGTGCGAAGACACCGCAAGAAGAAGCCCGACTCTCCTGTCATCCCTCAAGAGTCCACTCCTATCGTTGAAGAGGCCCCCCCTATCATTCCTCGAGAGTCCCCTCCCACCGTTCAAGAGGCCACTGTCATCATTGAAGAGGTCCCTCCCACCATTCAAGAGCCCGATTCACATGGCGTCATATGTAGGCTTCTTGAGAAACCCTCTGACGTGCCGGACATGATGGATTCAAGTTGGCTCTCGTATGAGTTACCGGCCAGTACCATACCGGTATCTGAAGAGGAGAGGGAAGAACTACCGAACACAATTCTGGATAACACCCTTTGGGCTAAGACCGCAGTTGATTTTTATCTACATGAGCTGAGCCAGGGGTGTTTCACTGACATATGCAAGCTCACCGATGATATCTATTTGTTGCTTGATCGGTCTTGGTGGGGCGTATTATTAGGGGTCGAAGACAATGGCTATTTCGATGGGGGGGGTAAGTCTTATATTTTTCTTATATTTCAATTTGATTAATTTTTTTTTTAATTTATGTAAGTCACTAATATATGTCTTTTTTTGTAAAACAGCATATCGATGCGTGGGTGACACGTCTTCTAATAATAAGAAACTTAAGAAAAATAAAAATATACGATATACAATTATGTCGACGTCTTTTAACGCCGTTCACTTGAAGAATGCACGAGATGAATCATTTGATTTGGGCAATGGACAAGCTAAACTTTATCCTGCATGGTGGGAGGTCGATAAGGTTAGTATTTATTTTAGATTGAGTTTAAAGGTTTTAAGAAATAAGTGCGCAAATGAATGAATTATTACTTATGATTGCAGGTGTTTATCCCTGTTTTGGAACGTAAACATTGGATTCTCGTCGAGCTTCAGCTCCCATCCCTTAAGACAATAGTGTATGAAAGCATGATAAATTACATATCATTGGCTGATTTAAGAGATATTATTAAGGGATGGAGCTCTCATTTGGCTAAATTCTTGGATGCGATCAATTATTGGACTCGTTATGGAAACAAGAAGCCAAAGAAGCTCAATATTACAGTTATTAGAGACGAGACCGCGCCACAACAAACGGGAGGAGCCAGAGGAGATTGTGGTCCTCTCGTATGCTTGGCGTTGGAGCGTTTGACGACGGGAAGCACCAAGTATCTACCTCCCACCGATAGAGATAGAGCTGCAGTAGGCTTGTGGTTTCGGCATTATATGGCTAAATCGATATATACGAGACGCTGCCTACCTGCATCCGCGTTATAAAAATGTCCATAAACAATTGGTAAGTTTATAGACTTTTGGTTTGAAAATGTTTGGTTAAGTACCTAGAATAGAATAATTTGCTGTTTGTAGGTTTTAGATGTGTATAAAGTGTTGTTTGAGCAAATGTTTGGTTTCTGCAGGTTAATCTCAGAAGTGAACTGCGTGAAAATGATGTATGGCTGCAAAAGTTGATTCAATAGTTTAATTGATTGTTTTTTGATTGTTTAATTGATTTGTAAAAGTTGATTCAATAGTAGATGATTGGAAATAAGAATTATTGCTTATTTTTTGATTGTTTAATTGATTTGTAAAAGATGATTTGTAAAAGTTGATTTGTGTAATTGATGCGAACATAATTCTTATTTGTGCTTGTTTAATTGATTGAAATGTAATGGTTGATTTTGTTGATTTCAATCTGCATTATGTTGAAATGAAAATCGCAACGAGAGAATCGCAATGCGAAATGAAAATCGCAATGCGGAAATGAAAATCGCAACGAGAGAATCGCAATGCGATTTTCATTTCGCATTGCGATTTTCATTTCCGCATTGCGATTCTCTCGTTGCGATTTTCATTTCGCATTGCGATTTTCATTTCCGCATTGCGATTCTCTCGTTGCGATTTTCATTTCGCATTGCGATTTTCATTTCGCATTGCGATTCTCTCGTTGCGATTTTCATTTCGCATTGCGATTTTCATTTCCGCATTGCGATTCTCTCGTTGCGATTTTCATTTCGCATTGCGATTTTCATTTCGCATTGCGATTTTCATTTCCGCATTGCGATTTTCTTATTGGGATTTTCATTTCGCATTGCGATTCTCTCGTTGCGATTGTAATTTCCGTGTTGCGATAGTCAAATGCATGCCTAATAAGTGATAACAACTGAATAACAAGAGTTGGTTTAGTCAAAATGGTTGGCCTGAGTCATTAATTCAACTGAAAATGTTAAAAGTTCACACATAAAATCCACATAATACAACGTTTGCATTTAAAAATCACCTAAGTTAACAGTCCCAAAAGGTGAAGCCAATTGTGATTGGGATTTTAAAGATGATTGCCTTTTGCTTGACACCATATGAGCTTTGGATTTTGATGAGGATCCATATTTTGGTAGAGGAAAAGATGATTTTGATGGCACTGGTGATCCACATGTCAACCTTGTATGACCACTTTCCTTGCACCGACTACATATCGATCTCTTCTTCTCTTCACCCTTAGACGGTATACGATCGTGACTTTTTGGTCGGCCAGGTAGCCTTCTGTCCATGGCTGGTGGCAAAACTGTTTGTAAGTCATCTGGTATGTCCCACTCAGAAGGATGTGGAATAGGGTAGACAATCTCGGCATAAGTCTGTCGATAAACTTCTGTAGTGTAGCAATCCATAGCGTATGCGCTTGAATCATCTTGGTTTAGATGAAAAGCAACTTTTATAACATGGCCACACGGATAACCAGATGTTTGCCATTTCATACAACTACACGTCTTTGCATTTAGATCGACTAGCCCATTTAAGTTATTATCCAGTACTTGAAACAAAGTGTTTGAACATGGTTCAACTCTCCATGACGTTGACTTCACAACACGTTTCGTTATCTTTTTTTCAGTCCATGGTGTAACACGATGTTCCAATGTTCCTGTAAATTTAAATAAACAATACTTAGTAAAATATATAAATATGATAAGTTACGAATTCAAAGAAATAATACCTGCATGGTTTCTTTTCTTGTAGTACCACTATTGAATAGAGGCTCGAAAAAACTCCATTAACATAGTAATGGGTAATTTCCGGGAATGACGACTTAGAGCGTTGATTGATTCTGCACTATTAGACGTCATGAAACCATATCTTGCTCCAAGTTGATGTACTCTTGACCATCTTTCAAACCCGACATCATCTAGTGTTTGAGCACACTGAGGCAAAACACGTCTTAAACAATTTATATGCTTATTGAAATCCACTTCCCGATAAGCTTTTACAGCCTTCCAGTATGTCCATTTGTGCTTTTTTATACCAGCAGACCTTGATTTTAGATTTCTATACAAATGAACACCACAAAGTCCATGAAAAGCATCTGGGAAACACCTTCTAACAGCGTTGTCAATTGAGTTTGCCCTATCGGATATGATTGTCAGATTGCTAATAGGACCTATGCAATCCCTAAGATGCCCCATAAACCATGTCCATGAATCAGAGGTTTCAGATTTGCCAACCCCGTAAGCTATTAGCAATATCCCATTGTTAGCATCCATGGCTACTGCTAATAAGTTTACTCCAAGGTATCGACCTTTCAAATGTGCTCCGTCAACTATAATAATTGGGCGCATGCAAGTAATAAACGAACGAATCTACAAAATAATATACACAAGAAATATAATCATTTAAATGTGAAATGCATGTAACTAACAAAAATGAGTCAACAAAATTATATTGATTTACTAACCGTAGCACCAATGGCGATAAACAGCAACTCAAAGTGTCCATCTCTATCTGTTTTGATATGAGTTACCGACCCAGGATTTTTCAGCTTTAAATTGTGACAATAAGCCGGCAGTTGGGCAAACGATGCTTCTGGCGACCCCCTCAACAATTCCAAGGCATAACATTTGGCTCTCCAAGCTTGAGAATATGATATACTAATCTTGAATCGAGCATTCATGTCAGTCATAATTTCATGTCCCCGATATACCCTGCCATTCAAAAACATTAACTCAGCCAGAAAACCACCCAACACCTTTTTGTTTGCCTGTCTATGGTGAGGAAAAACTTGGGTTCTTGAACATGTATGTTTATCAATAAAAGTCCTAACTTGAAACATTTCGCAATCTTTTATTCTCTTTGCAATCATACGCCACGTACAGTTTTTGTCAATCATACACCTTGTTTCGAAACGATCTTTGCTTGATTTGTTAACTTTTAGTTGATAGCCATCTTCCACACATTTCGTATACAAAGCTATCTTCAAGTCTTCCTTTGTATCAAAACAATCATCTTTCTTGATACGAATAACTTTTGTGTAACAATCAACTGCTTTCTTTACCAACTCTTCTTCTGGTATCTGAAGTAATTCTGGCATATTCCAGTTATACGCCCGTGGCATTTTCTTTTCTTCGGGGACTTTTTCTTCTTCTTTTTCTTCTTCAGGATTATATGAATTACAGAATGGATGTTCAACATGTTCATTCACAGTCGTAACTTCCTCCTCATTATCATCAACAATACATTCTTCGACAACGGCTGTTTCATCATCAAAATTCGGGTATTGACCAATATCAAAATCATTACACGCAGGGTCTGTTTCTTCTTCTGAAACATCATCAAAATCCGTGTATTGACCAATATCAAAGTCCGGATATTGACCAAGACCAAATTTCGAATACTGACTAGTACTCACAATTTTTTCTGTTGGCTCATCATCGTCTAACTGGTCAATACGAAAACCGGAATTTGGTGCTTAAAGTTGATTGGGATTTGGATTAGAGAAAGGTTGTGGGTTTTGAGAAAAACTTAGTTGATTACTACCCGCTACTGACCCAACAATACTACTTCTAGGTTCAACAACATACAATGTAACATCATCTTGTGAAACACTAATGTTAGCAATGAATCGTTCAACATCTTCATTGTCGGTTAACAAATAAACTTTACCATTTCTCTGATAAGATAGCCTAAATCCACTTAGGGGCTCTAAATTCAATTTATTTGAAACACGTAGCATTAGAGTTTCATAAGTTAACTTTTGTAAAGACAATTTTAGTTGAAGATTCATGGGTAAAGGCATATATTGTAAAACACCATGAACATTATCCCATGACCCTCCAAAACACAAATCTATCCAAACATGATCAACATTAGATGATTTCATGGTTGTAAATTAATTTACTAAACAGACGAGCTGCGAAACTAAAACATGTTGCCGGATTGGGAAGGATGTCGTTGGATATAGGAACGGATGTCGCCGGAGAGAGTGATAGATGGAGATGGAATGAGTTGCGATTTATGGATTTAGTTTATGATTTGCTGCTGTTGCGTAGTTATATACCCAAAATTTCAGTGTTGTGATTTACAGATTCTCGTTGCGATTTACGGATTATCGTTGCGATTTACAGATTCTCGTTGCGATTTACTGATTATCGTTGCGATTTACAGATACGCGTTGCGATATACGGATACGCATTGCGATTTACGGATACGCGTTGCGATTTACGGATACACGTTGCGATTTACGGATACGCGTTGCGATTTATGTGTTCGCGTTGCGATTTTCATATTCGCGTTGCTATTCTGTAAAATCGCAATGCGAATTTGTACTATCGCATTGCGATTGTCAAGAATCGCGTTGCGATTTTGGAAACTGGTTTGCGATTCTGGGGATCGCGTTGCGATTTTTATTTCGCGTTGCGATTTTGTTGGTCATTTTGGCAAATCCAAAAAAAGTTGGTTAAAATCGTATATTATAAGGCATTTTTGGTCACTGAGGCGATTTTCTCTAATATATATGTGTTCACCCTAAAAACATTTATGGATTTGCGACCATCGATTATTATACATGTTTATTTGTGAGTGGCAGGTAGCCACTCTTCATTTGTGTGGAAGGCTTAAAATTCATTTACAATGAAGTTCAATGAATTTGTTTGAAGCAAAGTGTTACTTTTCTGTAGTTAAATGTGATTGCTACACTGTTTTTTCATGAATGTAATCTGTAATTCTCATTCTTTTATTATCTTAGGAAGCTTATTTTCTTTGCTTTCTTGTGTATAATTTGGAAGCAGTATCGTTTTCAGCTTATTCTTTTTGAGAATATCTTAGGTAAAGAGAGAAATAACATATGAGTTGAAGGATCTAGCCTTCCCACTTTAAGATTGTGAAGTTTCCTAATGATTTCCGTTCTCTTACGGAACTTCTTACAAGATGGCTACTGCATATTGAAAATTGCAAGGTCACTGAGCCTGATATCATTTATATGTTATCGGTACAATATTCCAAAAGATATTAGATCCTTACTGAACTTGATCAAATATCACATAATTCTGGGTAAATTCAGGGCTTTATTTAACTTCATATTTGGAACGAAATGCAAGGATAATGATTCTCATGTGACTGCCCTTTAACTATTCCTGAGTTGCATGGGAAGGTATACACAGATAGATTTCAAGTCGGTAATGAATGCAGCAAAAGCAGAGCTAATGAATTTTGTTGGAAAAGATGCGCCTTCGATCCATATCGACATTATTTTGTACTTCTTTCCGATAATGCTTTGGCGGTCCGGAAGGTTGATTTGGCACAAGTATCAGCTGCCAAAGTAATAAGAACTAGGGCTCTGAACTCAAAGGATAGTAGGAATGCACGTAGTTACTAGTTGCAAACAGGCATGCAGCATCATGGACTTGTCTCATTTTCAAAACTGACAGTACTAAATCTGCATTTAGTATCCATTATTGCAGGAAATAATCTAATTTTTATGTTTTCTGCAGTCTGCATGAATGATATATACTGTAAGAATTATTCGAGTTTTGAAGGTTAAGTAGGAAGGGGTGGTGTTGGTGGAGCTGAGACTGAGAGGTGCCATAATATTTGTATTTAATTCTTTATATTTATTGGAATTTATATGTATCTATGGAAAATGTTTCCTCAACAGCCTCCGAATAAAATAATGATAGGGAGCTTTATGAAGGAACAATGAAAAGGTTAGGAATCTGGATTATGCCCAGCATATAGTGGTTTTTGAGGAATAGTGATATTAATAAGGGTAAAATATACCAGGTCACTCAATTATGTGTTTAAACAAATCATTTTTTAAAGTTATAATTTAGTTAGTTAATTAAAATATTGATCGCTTTGTTGTATATTTGGTATAAAAGCAGTCCTTAAAATTTTAAATTTTATATATTATATTAATTAATTTAATCTTAATTTAAAACAATTTAATTATTTATATTAAATTTTATCAACTTGATCATTTTTTATGGTAATCTCAAAGCAAGAATTGGTTAATTGTATATTATTGTAAAGTAATTATAAATTATTCTTAAATTGTTATTATATCAAAAAAAAAAGGTAAAAGAGACGGATAAGTGTTTTAGACATGAAGGGTTAAGTATATACATATTTATGAAAAATATTTTAAGTATAGAAGATTTATTTTATATAATGACAGTGCTTTTTTCTTTAATAATAGTGGAACTTATATGTATATATGAAAATGTATTTGTGAAAATATTTTAGAATAAGTGACTACATGTCAAACTTTTAACTGGAAAAATGTAAAAGAAAAAAAGGTAGACATCCTCAAATATCAATAATACAAATGCTTTTGAACTGTACTCCGCAAAGTGACTCAAGTGTAACTTCTGTCAAAAGGATCTCGAGAGTCGTGATAATGCGTAAGGGTATGAAATTCCTTCTTAGACTGCCAAATCTCAAAATGTTAGGTGTCATCAGCCAGAATTGAATCTTATATCTTCAGTAATAATACTGATCACCGCTTGACCCAGGAATTTTAATCTCCACAATAAATCCAGGACCTTCACCGGGCACGAATCCTGAATTTGAATGACACTTAAGTCGTCCTTTGCGGGTTTTCAACTTAATACCTCCTTTGGTTTCAAGTCGCCCTTTGCGAGTTTTTAACTTAATACCTCCTTTGGTTTCAAGACGTCCTTTTCGAATTTTCATATAGAACCCTCCTTTATTTTTTTATTTTTTTCTTCAGGTAAAATACCTTTTAACTACATCATATTTCACTAGGTAGGATAATTTCAACCCATCCATCTCAGTAAGGATCAGGGCTTCTCCAGAAAAGACTTTTTTTAAAACATAAGGTCATTCCTAATTTGGCATCCATTTCCCTCGGAAATCCTTTTAAATATGTAAGATCCTTCTAAGTACCAAATCTCCTTTATGAAACTCTCAGAAGCGAACTTTCTTAGTATGTACTCGTATCATACGTTTCTGATACATCTGACCATGAGAAATAACTTTCAATCTCTTTTCTTCAATCAAATTCAATTGGTCATATCTGGCGTGTACCCATTCTACCTCATCTAGCTTTACCTATGATAAAACTCGAAGTGAGGGAATTTCTACCTTAATAGATAAGACAGCTTCCATCACATAGGCTAAAGAAAATGGAGTTGCCCCAATCGATGTTCGTACTGAAGTTCAATAAGCCAACAGAATAAATGGTAATTTTCATGCCAGTCCTTATCCGTCTCTGTCATCTGCTATATAAGTCTCTTGATGTTCTTATTAGCTGCCTCTACTACCCCATTAATCTTCGGGCGATAAGTGGTGGAATTATGATGCTTTATTTTGAACTACTTACAGACTGATTTCATCATCTTGTTGTTTAGATTCAGGGCATTGTAAAAAATAATCCTCTCTGGTAGGCCATATCGGCAAATTATTTCCTTATTCAAGAATTTACAGACTGTGGACTGAGTGACATTTGCATAGTAAGTTACTTCTACCCATTTGGTAAAGTAGTCTATTGCTACTAAAATGAAGCAATGGCAATATGAAGACTTGGGTGAAATTTGTCCAATAACATCAATGTCCCACATAGAGAATGACCACAGAGTTGTCATCACTTGAAACGGATGAGAAGGGTTATGCATCATATCCTCATAAATATGACATCTGTGACATTTTCGGGCATAATTGAAATAATCAGTTTCCATGGTTGACCAATAATATACAAATCTCATAATTTGTCTAGCCATTGTATGTCCATTGGCATGAATACCACAAACTCCTTCATGTACTTCTTCGAGAATTGTTTTAGCTTCTTTGGTGTCCACGCATCTAAATAAGACTTGATCCAGATTTTTCTTGTATAGGATCTCACCATCGAGTACATATCATGATGCAATTCTTCTAATAGTTTTTTTATCATTCTCGGTTGTCTATTCAGGATAACTATGATATCTAATGTATTGCAAGATATCATGGTACCAAGGGTTTCCATCTTTTTCTTCTTCTTCTTCAATGTTAAAACAATTGGTTGGGTACTCATAAGCCTGCATTTTGATGGGCATCATGTTTGAATGCTCATTTACCTTAAATGTGGCTGCCAAAGTGGCCAAGGCATCTACCATTTGGTTTTCTTCTCTGGGGATGTAATTGAAGATTACTTCTTCAAATTCTTTGATAAGTTCCAAAACCAATTTACGGTATTCTACAAGCTTGAGATCTTTTGTCTCCCATTCCCCTCTAAGTTGGCAAATTACTAGAGTTGAATCCCCATATACCTTTAGCATTTTTACCTTACGTTCAATGGCAGCTCTAAGACCCAGGACACAAGTCTCGTACTCAGTCATATTATTTGTGCAATCAAAATTGAGCCGATTGATAATAGAATAATGCTCTCCATTCGGTGAGACCAATATTGGCCCAATCCCATGCCCCAATGCATCACGCGTGTTCCGAGTATAAATTTAATCATTCATATTCGAATTTAAATGGATTATAAAACCCTTCGGTTTTAATGGATGTGTAAATTCCTTTGGTAGCTATTGCATACCTATTCTACGAGAAGGCTGCCAAATTTAATTTAGTATGTTAAGTGAAAAAAATTAAAATCTACTTATCTATTTGAAAAAAAAAGTTTTTAAATTTAAATGGTTTTCTTTTAATTTCGAAAAAAATATATTAAAATATTTACTCATCAAGAATAATTGTAATTACTTTTAGTATTAGTAATCTTTTTAAAGACAACGTTAAAAACTATTTTTAACGTTACATTAAATATACAATTTAGGTTTTATTTTTAAGAGCATTTTTGTATTTGATTATTCATTTTAAGATAAAAAAACTCATAATATTTGTTTAAATAATCACTTTAGTTCTTATTTTTTTTAATAAAAGCTCATATTTAGAGCGCTGCATTTTGTTGGCTAACTATTTTCATCTATAAGAATTTTTTACCTAAAATTAAATGTTATGAACCTAAATGATAAAAAAATCAAAATGATTTTTTAATCAAACGTTGAAGATATTTTTTTTCATTATGTTTTTTTCAAATAAATTGTTATTTTAAATTTTAAGTTATATATATATATATATATATTAAACTTTTTTATTTTTAAGTTCTTGAATCGTCATTAAATACAGTCTAAGTCTGATTGATCAAGTTAGATAGAGTGACCCGACACATAGAGATCAGTAGAGAATAACATAGTGGGAAAAAATTAGGGTAAACTACAAGTTTAATACCTAAGTTATCAGTTTTATTTCTTTTAGTACTTAAACTTTCATTTGTTTCAAAATCTTACTTAATATTTACTTTTTGTTTCGTTTTGTTACCTCACCGTTAAAAGCCCGATTTTGGTCACTCAAATTTAATTTTTTTAATTTAATTACTTAACTTTCAAATTACTCTAAATTTAATCACTCTAACTTTCAAATTTATTTTTTTATTTCATTTATATATTAATAAAATAATAAAAAAAAATGTAATGTCACAAAAATTATTAATAAAATAAATTAGAGTGATTAAAACATGAGCAATTTGAAAGTTGAGTAGTTAAATTGAAAATTTTTAAACTTTAATGACCAAAATAAGAGTGAGAAGATAATTAAGTGATGAATTATATAATTTACTCATAAAAATGCCTGGTACAACAGTTCATTGAGATTTTAACGACAAACTATTAAAACGAAACAAAACATAAAAACCAAGTATAATTTTGAAACAAATAAAAGTTTAGATAGTAAAATATAATAAAACTGATAGTTTAAGTATTGAATATATAGTTTACTAAAAAAATCCAAAACTGAAGACATTGAGGAGTCTGTCGGAGATGTAGAAATAACAGATAGTCAGAGACTCAGAGTCAGTGTGTGACGTTACGACATCCAGCTTTTAACAAAAATTAAAAGGCTAAACTATGTTATTAGTCCCTATATATGTGTGAGTAATGTATTTAGTTCCAATACTCTAATTTCATCACTTTGAATCACTATAATTTTCAATTTTTTGAAATATCATCCCTGACCCAAACTATCATTAAATTTGTTAGATCAAATTCCTCTATCCGATCTTACTACGCACAAGTTTTATAGATTAAATATATAAAGTTATGTATAATATAGGGACTAATTATAAAATTTTACCAGAACATTTGAAAGTCCAAAAACATCTTTACCGGCCACCTTTCTCCTCTTCATATACTCTTTCGGTTTGGTTTATTGGGTGTTCTTATAGTTTGATTTCATTACATATTATTTTCAGCAAGAAAAATGGCTGCTGTCGCTTTGGACGATGTTCCTTCCGTTGATATCATGACCGAACTACTTCGCCGTCTCAAGTGCTCCTCCAAGCCCGGCAAACTCCTCATTCTCATCGGTTCGTTTCTTGGTTTTCGTTTTTCTTTTTGTCCTCGCTTTACATTCACCTGGATTTGCAGTGTGTTTCTTATTCAATTTATGATTATTTGGACACTTTCATTTGTCTGCTTTAGATCTGGTATAATCACAGTTTGTTCAAAGTTGGAGCCATTTTTTTCTTTCATGTCCTTAAATTTTTTGTAAGGCTCTGAAGTTTACAAATTTGTATATAACTTCAATGCTTTACGATGTCTTCGACCGAATCTTTCGTAGAGTGATAAAGGATTTGTATCGAGTCTTTGGCTCTGGGGATTCGATCCGATATCGATCATTGTCTGTTCCTTTAATGAACTCCAGGACCCCTGGGATCTGGAAAGGGTACACAATCACCCATGATTAAGGATGAGTACTGCTTGTGCCATTTAGCCACTGGTGATATGCTAAGAGCTGCTGTTGCTGCCAAAACCCCTCTAGGTGTTAAGGCCAAAGAAGCTATGGATAAAGTAAATTCCTTTGTTTTCCCCCATAGGATATCGAGTTTCAAATTGTTGATTATTCGTCTAATTGCGAATGTTTAATATTGGGGTGAACTTGTCTATGATGATTTGGTGGTTGGGATTATTGATGAAGCCATGAAGAAACCCTCATGCCAAAAAGGTTTCATCTTGGATGGTTTCCCCAGGACTGTGGTTCAGGCACAGAAGGTGCTGTTTATTGGCTTTGAATATACTCTTTTGGTCTTTCATCTTTAACAATCTTTGGTTGTCTTTGATATACAGCTTGATGAGATGCTTCAGAAGTAGGGAACTAAGATCGACAAGGTGATGAACTTTGCAATCGATGATGTAGTATTGGAGGAGAGGATCACCAGTCGATGGATTCATCCTTCTAGTGGCCGAACCTACCACACGAAATTTTCACCTCCCAAAGTTCCCGGTGTCGATGATGTAGGTTTTCTTTTTCTTTTTTTTTCTTTTTTAAATGGTTATTGATACTGAATGAATCTGCAAGCTCTATTACATTAGAATGCATGGACTGATTGCTCAACTAACTGTGACGATCACCGATGTCCTTAGAACTCTTGTTTATGCCTCATACGGATCGATGCTAGGGAATTTACCTCCATCAATATCATGTTCGTATTGATTAAGATAATTTTCACTGCATATGTAAGAAGGGTATGCTGATTGTATGGTTGTTGTTTCGAGATATGATGATGCACTCTCAATGCTCTGCTTGTTCGTTTACTGCACTGGACCTATGAATCATTATCATAGATCTGCTCACTTTAAAATGTAAACATTCGTAATTTCACGTTCGATTGCGTGTCGGTTCGTACTTTGTGATGTATTTCTACTGCAAGAGTCTCAAGTTCCGGATTTTTCACCCTTTTATCTCGTGTTGTTCTAACTGTTTTCACTGAAGGTCACTGGGGAGCCTTTGATTCAAAGAAAAGATGACACCTCTGCAATTCATCGACCCCTCTAGTCGTTGCAATTCACCGAGTGATTAATAAATGGCCTTCGATCTCCCATTATTCAGTTTCATGTTTTCTGTTTCTTCATTTCGCACGGTGATCTTATAAACAAAGTCTGACCGGTTGGCTACGTGCAGCTGATCGATTACTACGACAGCAAAGGTATTCTTGCCAATCTTCCTGCAGAGAAACCCCCAAAAGAGGTCACTTCTGAGGTTCAAAAAGTCCTTTCTTCATAGGACTTGATCCTTCATCTCTTACTTTTCTCCAAAACTTTGTAAACCGTTTCGAATTAATCCGACACATTGTCGGAAAACCGGAGCTCACATGTCGAAAATAAGCATTTTGCTGGATTTGTGAGCCCAAGAGGGATTTTTGCTACAAAATAATGGTTTACTACAGATTTGGTAGTAACATTGAAGTGATTTTCTGATATATGGTCAATGGCCTTGTTTTCTCTTTTTCCCTTTTCATATGAAAGTGATTAATTTCAAGATTTAGAGTTTAAAGTTTAGGGTTTGTGAAAAAAGCGAACTGCAGCATTCTTCACTAAGAGCATAACACAATTTGCAGAACTGTACGTCTTACATGATTTTATGGAATGACACGCCGTGCCCGCAACATGACATAATAGAGTGCAGAAAATAATCATCATGACTGCAATTTTTTTTCTGCAGTAAATCACATCCATATAAATCCAAAGGTACATACATGCATGCATACATACATATGTAGGTAGAAGAAGGATTGAATGCAGATTTGGCATTGAACTTTGGGAATCTGCAGAGTTACTACCAGCAAAGGGAAGGCAACTTGAAGGAGAATGAAGAAGGAAAATGACCAGTTCTCCTTATGTAATCCGCCCTCTGTGAAGTCCTTATAGCTTTCTCGTTTAGCTTTGATTCTGCATTTGCAAGTTTCTCTTCAGCTACTCTCCTTGTGGCTGCTAGTTTGTTTGCGCACCTTTCTTTTGCCCGAGCTCTCAATCTCTCCGCTTTCACCTATAACCCCATAAAACACCATTTGTAAGAATGTTTTGGTAAATATTTCAAAGCCTATAGATATTCCTCAAGATTTGGGATTCGAATCTCGTGGATATAGTCGAATCCCTTGCGGCTACCGGGCGAAGTCTTTAGACAAAAGAAGTAATCTAGTGTGTCATATCCATGGATCTAGCTAATGGGCTACCTCTATTTTCTTCATTTCCAATTCAGCTTTCCTCTTTTCATGATTTTCCCATGCCTGTATCTTCACTTCTTCACGCTTATACCTACAAAGCAACAGCTTATCATATCAGCTAGTGCTTTATCAGAGAAGGAACACGTTAGCACATTACCTTGCCATATATTTGGCACGTTCAGCTTCATCCCAAGCCATAGCTCGAGATTCCAAACTACTCTGCTTACTAGCTTGACCTGATTCTTGTCCATCGAGTCTGTTCGAACCATTTCCCTCAGCAGCAACATTAATTCCCGAGGCAGCTCGATTTCCTTGTTGGCACCTGAGCGGGGTCGAAGATCCTGAAGAAATAGGACTCGTTGCAGTAGGAGTGGTGGCTCTTAACGGTGTTGTAGTTCTCGACGGCTCTTGGCTTGCAATAGGGGTCATCTCGGTCCCCATATCTCTCACGCATATCGATCGAACACCCGAAACCGAGTTCCAAATAGCCAAATTAAGACCAACCCTTTGTGTTTCATCCTCACTGCTCGGATAATTTTGTTCCTGTTGCGGGCAAGGAGCTATGAGCCTTGTATCATCGGCGTTTGAGTCCCGAGGCTTGGCTTTGGATTGCGCCTTTTTGTCTCGACTCCTCGACAGCCCCACTAGCCATTTCTGCGCATCGTCCCATTTCGAAGGCGTCGTCGGTTGCTTCCCCAAGGCGGGACGATGAAACTCAAAACTTATGGCACCGCCATTGCTGCTTGAAATTTCATTAGCTGGTCCGAGGCTATAGCAAGTTTTATCTTCAACGGATCTCATTTTTTCTAACACACATAAACCAAATCCCAAAGCAAAGTTGAGGTCTTAGCCTCAGATTTGAGAATCTTTGAGCCTGCTAAAGGCTCCAATGCGACAAGTACACAGAGAAAGCTTCAAGCTTATCTTTTACAAGCAACTAAACTAGAGAAAACACAAAAATGGAAAGACAGTAGTACACAAACAGGAATGCCTCTAAGATTTACTTTCATAGGAACATTAAAGCAAAGGGCCCATCCCCTTCACGTGTGGGATTTTATCCCATAAGCTTAACTAATCACCATGTTTAAAACACTAGAACTATCCATGGAAGCTTAATGATTTCACAGACTAAAAGAGGCAACTGGTTTTTTTTTTGGGTAGAAGAAACGTCATGTAACAGTGTAACAGAGAATTATGGGTTAAAAGCATGGATCTTTGTGACGCATTTGCCAGAGCTAAAGATGAAATTTTCAGAGTTTTCAGAGCTTCAGATCCATTGAACATTAAAATATAGTGAAAGACAAATGCTTTGCGTTGCTGGAAACTCGGACCAACCAAAGACCAAATGTAACTAGGACCGGCATGGGAACCGAATCCGACTCGATCGGTTATTTTTTTAAAAAAAAATAAAGTTCAGGTCGAATTGGATTAAATTCGAATTTAGAGAGAAAAATACTCAACTCAATCCAACATCAGAAAAACATATAATTTTATCTTTTTATATTTATGCATAATTATAATAATACCCTTCTATATATTATTTTTTCAATTAAATTTTTATTTTTATTAAATAAAAATAATATTTTTAATAAATATATTATTTTAAGCCGGGTCAAGTTCATATTCTATCTAAAAAATCGGGTCGGATTCAGGTCGAGTTGATGGTGTATAATTTTTTGGTCGGGTCGAATTCCAATGGAGGATGTATACTTTTTGAATCGGGCCAAATTGATCGAAAATCCGATCTGACCCGACCCATTTCCATTTCCATCCCTATTAATGGTGAAAATCATATATCTAATAAGGAGGACGATATTTTAGGGTAAAATACATCCCAGGTCACTTTATCATGATTTTGGTTATAAATAGGTCATTATTCACTAAAATTTACAATTTAATCAATTAAAATATCGTTACAAACATATCACTCTATTAAAAATGAAACGGAAGTCTAACCTGACTTGATAAAATACTAAATTTAATTATCAAAATTTATATATTCTATTAATTTGGTATTAATTTAAAAAAATTAATAAAAAAAGTAACCTATTTAAAAATTACTTCAATTTAATCATTTTTACGATATCATCAAACCACGTGAGACATCGAATGAAGGCAACAATTAGATAATTGCATTCTACTATAAAACAACAACAAGTTACTGATAAAAACTTTCTATCAATTGGGCTAGGGATATATGTAAGATTTTATGTTAGGGGAACGAACTTATAAAATTTTAGGAAGAGTGAAAATACATTATTAATAAAAAATAAAAATAAAACCTAAGATATATAAAAATTTGAAATTTTTAGGGGTGGTCGTCCCCACCCGTTCTTAATTATTGACCATGTGGTCAAAAATATTTATGTTATCTCACATCGTGTGAGTTCGAATTTTAGCATTGTCATAAAAATACAATATACCTCTATTTAATAAAAAAAAATAAGATTAGTATAAATATCAAATTGTATACCAAATAATCTAAGTAAAGAATACAAATGGTCCCCGACTACGAGGCATTACTTTATTAAGTTTTTCGACTATTAAAAGTTATAAAATAATCACTCGACTATTTATATGTTTCAAATTTGTTCTTTTTCGTTAAAAATCGACGCTCGTCTGAGCTAGACATTAACATGTTGATTAAGATATGATAAAATTATATTTTAATAATGTTTATTGACACTGTCATTGCTTTCATGCACTGGTTCCATGATATAATGTTTAAAGCATTGACTCGACGACAAAATAATGAATATTTGATCCTCAAAATACATCTCAAACAGTTATGAGATGAGATTTTATTATATTTTAGTCAACATATTAAAATCCAGCTCTGTGATTAGTTTGTAATAGATGAATAGTTTAGTAACTATTTTATAATTTTAAATAGTCAATCAACCATTTATATACTTTATCCATAATTTAATATTAAGATCGGGGAGAGGAGTGAGAGATGAAAATGTGGGAGTGTGTCGGGACAGGCGGGAAATAGAGGTTTCATAATGGGGCTGTTCTGAAATCATTCACGTGCCTGGAATGGCCCCTCGTCTGTGAGTTATTTAAATTAAAAATTGACTGTTGGCGTAAATGTCAGTTAAATTTTGGATAAAGTATACGAGGGGTCACTGAATTATATATAAAATAATTATTAAATTCATCAAATTATTATAAAACAGTCACTACAATGTTATAATAAGTGAAAATGGTTTGATAAAATTTATGACCATTTTGTAATTGTTTGATAAAATATAATGATCATTTTATGATAGTTTGATAAAATTTAATCATTGATTTATTTTGGTTTAATAAATTTAATTAGGGGTGAACAAAACTCGATTTGAAAAAATGAGACTTAAATTTTATAAATTTGAGTCGATTTGAATTTTTTTGTAAATAAATTTTGAATTATAAAATATGACAAGTCAACTCACTTAACTCAAATTATTTAACTTAATTCAACTCGACTTGATTGAATACCCACCCCTAGTTTCTCCTTCATTTTAAGTTTATTTTAACTAAATTTGAATCATATAGATCTCTTCCATTATAGATATCTATGTAACTTTAATTCTTATTTTAACAATATTTTTTCTTTCTTTTTCTAAATTAGTCACTCAACTTTATATTTTATTCAATTTAGTTTTTTTATTGTAATTTTTTACAAATTTTTATTCTCATCAATTCTTTGACTTATCTATGACTTCATCAATACTTTATTATCAAAATATTTCTTTTTCAAAAATTTATAAATATTTTTTATAATTTTATATGCATTTGATTTATTAAATAATATTGTAATGTGAAAAATGAATATGAAGAAATGTGTATGATTTTATATAGTTGGATAAAGTCATTAAATTGGAATCAATTTGTACCATAATTTTATAAATAATTATAATTAAATTTGAACAAAAACTCGAATAACTCATCAATTGATTAACTTGAAATTTTTGACTCAATTTGATTAAATACTCATCTCTAAATTTAATAATTATTTAATAATTTTTAAAAGTTAAATGATCAAAATAATCGTTTTAATAATATATAATGTACCTTATCCTACTTGAGTATTAGATTTTAAGATAAAGTACGCAAATGGTTTCCGGCTATATGATATTGTTTTGTTGAGTCATTTCACTATTAAAAGTTATAAATGTGTCTCTTAACTACATAGTATTCTTCTATTAAGTCCTTTGACTATTAAAAGTTACAAAATGATCAATTACCTGTTCATATATTCCAAATTGGTCATTTTTCATAAAAAAAAATTAATGATCGTCTAAGCTGAATGTTAACTTGTTGAATGGACATGATAAAATATGATCCCATAACTTTTTGAGCTGTATTTTATGAATAAACTCATCATTTACATTATGTCGTTGAACTAATACTTGAAAACAATGTGGTGCCAATAAACATCATTAAAATATGATTTTATCATATCTTAATCAACATGTTATCGTCCAATTCAGAGGACATCAATTTTTTAATGGAAAATGACGAGTTTGGAAAATATGAATAGTTGGTATAGTTTTCTATAGTTGGAGGACCATTTTGTAATTTTTAATAGTTAGAAAACTCAATAAAATAATACCCTATAGTCAAGGGATCATCCGTGTATTTTACCCTTTTTTTATTAGATCCGTACTACTAGCTTTAACTTGTCTTTTGGGGGGATATTTAATGCTTATAATGTATTTGGATTGTATTGGGTAGTGAAGAAATTAATGGTAGCAGTTGTATTCCTATCGAGAGAATTTAAGTTTGGATTTGAAATAGATAAGAAAGATATTAAAAAATACAAATTTCAAAAAAATATATTACAAAATTTTATTTACAAAAAGCTATAGATAAAAATAAGTCAAAATATAATGGAAGAAGTCAAAATCTGTCTTTCTTTTTTACTTATTCAACCGGATCTCAATTTTTTTTTTCAGTTTAGTATATATATGATAGAAGTAAATTTTTTAACATTATGATTCAAAGGTAGTATATGTATTTAATTTTAAAATTAGATAAATTTATGTATATTTATAGATTAAATTGTTTGAGTCTAGATTCACCTAAAAGAAATATATGATATTCCATTCAACCGAAAATTTTAATTTTTACAACCTTGCACTTTAGCTTAAAAAATAATATAAATTATAGTTATTTAAGTAATTAAATTATCAAAATATATTTACCTAATTGCCTCCATTCATTGTTTTTATAGGTGGCCATGATATAGTATTAGGCTCTCCTAACATGTTTAATTTTGATTTTATTCCAAACCCCCCCCCCCCCCACCATAGGGCTTAAGTTGTTCATTCAATTATTACAGTGCCATCGGAAGAGACAAAACACTTTAATATAACAATTTTCACTCATATTTTTAAAGCTTTTTTCGATATGTCGTCTATGATTTCAGGTTTAAATTCGTTCGAATAAATCAAATGATATTTAAGTAAATATACACGTGGAGTTCAAATTTTCATCATCAAACTATTTTTTATTTAATCGGCAACATTATAAAAAATAATCATTTTGGTTCTCCATTATTAAATAGTTAATAGAATTGCTTACATGTCTCATTTTTCGTTTGAATTAATCACTGATATCCGATCTGTTGACCGACTAATCCAAATCGGGTACTGCAAAGGCGAGGACGACCCTCCTAACCCAGTTTGCTCTATTCGCAAACGACATTTCTCATTTTTTAATTGACATAATAAAAATTTTATCCCCCAACATTACGTATGCCATTAAATTTGATCCTTGTTTTAAATATTTCAACAATTCAATCCCCAATATGAACAAATTATATTCGTTTAATCCTCAAAACACATTTGCATTTGAATTCAAACATATGTCAAACCACTAATTTTAATCTCATTGTATCTAATTTCACCATTTCAAATATACATACTCATCAAATATTCACACTCGAATCTGAATAACACAACACATATCCGACAGAAGTATCGCGCAGAAACAATCATTATATTTCATCATATTAAAGCAAGTCCCATGGTTCCATATACATGTATTGTACTAAAAATGAAGATGCTAATGGTTAAAGTGAATTGAAGGTAATCCCAAAACCCAAAGTTAACAGCATTTCATCATTAGGCATCTGATACTTAGAATTCAAATCTCAGAAATCTCCAATGAGGCCAAAAGATATTCAAATTGAGGTTCTTTTCGTGTAGCCAGTACAAGTTCAACCGTTCGAAGCTGTTCATTGAATGCTATCTATCTATGATCTACAACAAGCATCAACCTTACCTAGCAGCCGCCAGCATAATTAAATGACCGGTGGCTGCTGTAATAGCACCAAGCAATCCACCAGCAATAACCTGCAATTGAAATGGAATGTTAAAAGCATAACTCTTCCATATAAACAACTATCTATGATGACCTAGCAGTGTCTGACATTATCTGAAACGACGACAGAGATTGTTTCTCTTTAGGAACTCGGTTTTTAACTTCCGAAACTTTTAATCTAAAATGTCAATAACGGAAAAATATAAACTCAGATTGCTATAGCAATTAGTTGCAGTACATTAACTTGGACATTGTTCTTGAAAAACATAATTACTCGAGATAATATATTCTCGATCAATTAGCAAAAAGTTAAAGATACCTGGGGAGGAGTGTGACCGAGAAGTTCTCGTAACGGTCTGCTCTCAGCCAGAGGATGTTCAGCGGGTAATTCACAAACAATTTGGTTTAAGACCTGAAGAACACAAGGTTTTGGAACTGAATACATGAAAGATATCAAGTTGATACCAAGTGGTTAAGCATCTCAATGCCAATTTCCAAAACATCCAACTACTAGGAAACACTAGCAAGGGACATGGAGGAAAATTTTCTTTGGTGAAGACAAGGTATGGGATACTTAGAGCATAAAAGCAATGGAATCGAACCTGTGCCTGCCGGCCAGCATGTAATCTCACACCGGTTGCATCATACATTACCTGCAAATCAAATCCACCCTATCAAAACTCAATCCGCAATGTAGGCAATATCAATGACATTAGATGCATATTCACTGAATAAGCCATATAATACACTTTTCTCATGTATCACAAGTCGATATTAGGAGAAAACTCAGATTAGCACTAGCAGAAACAAAGAAAGCAAATAATTTGGAAATTGAAGTCCTCAGGCTTTTCAATTCTACATTATCCTACGTACATACATATATGTAATCTTTAAAATAAGAAACAAGAGATCATACAATGGTTGCTAAAATCAATGCAGTTGCAAATATTGCTCCTCCAAAGCCTTCTTGGACCCCGACCGCGGCAGCGAGAGCAATAACTGTAGCAGAATGTGATGAAGGCATCCCACCAGATGCTAAAAGTTGCTTGAAATCACATCTTCTTTCCTTATACCTGCAAATCTAGGAAAACCTTAAGACCCTCAGGAGAAAACTAATTACAAAGTAGCAAATACCCATATATGATTTTTTTTCTATAAGCTTGTCAAGTATCTAAGCTTTTCTCATCAAATTATCCGGTTTGAGTACCCAAAATGGTTGCTTGAACCAAAATTGTCTTCACATTCCTAACGAACAGCTAGAAATTGGATTATGAAAAAGAGTAAAAAAAAGAAAGCTCGAAATGCTCATGATCACAGAATAGGCACAGAACCAAGGCAACAATTGACCAGAAATACATTTCAAAGACAACCCAAGGATTCAAGAAAATACATGTGATGTTATTTAGAATTTATTCCCAAACCAGATCATATCAATTATCATCACGACTACAGATCTTCAACTCAAAACAGATGTAAAGGCTACATCATTTCATTAATAATGCAAAACAGCAATTACCCATTTCAAAACTCGCAGCGAGAAGTCCATTGAAAGACAAAAAACCAAAAACAATGCCCAAATCTTGCAACATGAAAAGAAAAAGAAATACGGCAAGAACAAACAGAGATTTTAAGATTCATTGAAAAGACAGAGAGAAAGAGATACCAGGAGGTGAAGAACTTGATGGATTGGGCAATAGCGAAGGCAAGAAACGCAGAGATGAGAGGGTAGTTCGTGAAGAAGGAGGAAGAAGACATTGGTGAAAGACAATAATAAGAATGTGTGTGCGTCTGTGGGGGATACTCTGAATCAAAGCCACTGATGTAGTTGTAATTCCGTACTTGTTTAGAAGACGAGAACAAGAAAGCAAAGAAAGAGTAGGTCCTTGTTGTGATGAAGAAGAAGAGCAGATTAGGTGGCGAAGTTCAATGAATTGAATTCCTTCCTGGAAGCAGAAAAAGAGAAACAGAAGTACCAAGTAAATGCTTTGCTTTGCGTTGCTTGTTTATTATATAATGAAGTATGTTGGTTCCCAGTGTTTAACGTTATGATATTTTTATTAATGATATTAAATTTTATGATATAATATTAATAATAAAAAATGTATTATAAAAGTTTTTTTTTGAAAAAAATATTTTTAAAATTATGAAAATAATAAAATATTTAAAATAAAAACAAAATTATATTTAAAAATAATTGACTAATCTTACTCATTTTTCTCTAATCAAGTGCTCATAATTTCATTTATTTTTTTAGTATAAAATCACGATTTTTTTTATCATTTTTATTTTGTTATACTTAATTTGAATAATTTTTTAAAATTGTTTAAATAAATATGTATATTTAATATTAAAATTAATATTTCAATTGACATGATATCATTGGATTTTACTTTAAATTCCTATTTATATTTTATAAAAACGAAATTTTAAATATTTATCTAATTTTTAATATATTTAGTATAAAATTATTATTTTATCTAATTTTTAACCATTTATAAAATGATATCATCATTTATAAATAAGTTATTATTAAAATTTGATCGATTTAATTATTTATCTGAAAATATTTCTTGATATAAGAATTACTTTGGCTAAAAAAATTAAAAGAGGTTTGATTTTTTGAAAAAAACAAAAATTAAAAGATATTTTTTTATTTTTTTAAGAATAATATATTTAGCTTTTTTATATTAAATATTCATATATAATTATTAGGGGAAACTTTTTTAATAATGTGAATGAAAAAAATCGTAAAATAACGTGATTTTAAAATTATTTATTCGAATAGAATATTTACTACAATATTGATGAGAGACCCACGGTGTTTTTTCCGAAAAATCATCTTTTTAATTTAATATTCATGATCAGACATCAGTTAGACTATATTTCCCGATCGAACGTATTTTGCAGTAAGGCGCACCCCCTGCACCGCGCTATACATTGATTTGGCACCACGTGGGGTAAGGCGACCCCCTGAGGCGTGCCTTATGCTGACATGGATGCACGAGTGTATGGCGCGGGGCAGGGGCCGCGCCTTACGCCACGTAAGATATAGCGCGGGACAAGGGTCACACTATTCAATTATCTCAATTATCAAACATGCATCATGAAAGGCGCAGTGCAAGGACCGCGCCTTGCATTATTTTCCCAAACTTCTCGGCTTTAAGACATCCTCTCTCAACTATAAATAGTCGTCTCCCGTAAACTCTCTCACCAACAATCCTTTGAATAAGTAAATAACATCCGACAATCATCTTATATTTAATTCAGAAGTTTGCTCGATCTTTCGATATAAGGTAATTTTGTTATAATATTTATTTTATAGTTATATATGATTATTTAAAAAAATATTATACTAATTGTTTTCAATTAATGTATGTGTTTGTAGAATTAGAAAGTAGGAGCATACGTCGAAATATTTTTGCGGTGCAGGTAATAATATAAAATTATATTATTTAAATTATTTACGTTTATGTGTAAAAAATTTATTCTGTTATATTTTTGGTCATATATTATTTATTTAATCATGTTTATTTCAGTTGTTTATTATGATGGAGAAATTCGAGAAGATGAAACCGGTGTTGTATTCGTATCAAACGAGCGTGTTAAAATATCATTCAAGAGAAACATAACTCTTGAGAAGCTGATAACGAAGATTTCGAGGAAGGTTCATGTTGGAAGTAGTAGAAGAATCTCATCGTTGCAGTACAGATTTCCAACATCATTGTTGCCATTAATTTACACAGCGTTCGAACTATCGAACAATGATGAAGTTGAAATGATGGCTGATTCTCAAAGTAATTATTCAGACGACGATATTGAGATGTATGCAAAGTTTGTTCAAGTGCGTGCTGTTCGGGGTCAGCCATTAAGCTCACACTATGGGCTGGCTGAACAAGTTGATCAAGTTGACAGCCCGACTACAGTAATGTGTAATGATTTTAATGCCATAATGGGAAATCCACATCATGGTGCCGGCACATAAAATTCAATGGGGAGACATTCATCTGCAACTCCTTACGATATGTATCGAGGTGGGTCCACGAACAATCCGTATGGCAACATCGTGTCCATTCCGAGGGAAAGACATTCGTCTGCAAATTTCTTTGACCTTAATATGGAGATGCCATCGACGCAACAATCTGTGCAGTTTCCATTTGACACGATGGCTTCAAGCTCTAGGGGGACGCATTCGACTGCGAGCTTTTTCGATCTCAATCCAGATATGCCTTCTAGTTCAAGGGGAAGGCGTGCAGTAGTAGGTTATTCGACCTAAATGTGGAGAGCATGGAGGAACCATCATCTCCACCAGAAGAACCGCTTCGTGAGCCTGGTGCGGATAGTGCTGAGACTGGACTATTCATTCACCTAGAATCACCACAATTCAACTCCGATAGTGATGATGATGTAGATGAAGTTCCAACAAATGTGGCACAAACTGACCCTCCAACACACATGTATGAAACTGATTATGATGCAATGTATGGGCCAAAATTTGCGGATATGCCTCATCTCGGTGACTATGGATATTTCTCATCAATAAATAATGGTGAGTTATCTTTAGGCATGGAGTTTTCAAGCAAGGAAGAAACGATGATGACTATAAAAAATTACAATATCCGTAATTATGTTCAGTCCAGAGTCGACCGCTCCACGACCGAAAAATATGTATGCTACTGTGCCCGACGCGAAAACGGATGCAGTTGGATGGTTCGTGTATCGAAGAGGAAAAGGAAAAACAACAGATGGGAACTAACAATATATAACAGTCCTCACACATGTTGTGCTGGAAGGGTCAACCAAGATCATCCCAACTTGGACTCTGAAGTGATATGTCAAGCCATCATGCCCATGATAAAAGCAAGCTCTCATATAGCTGTTGATGTGTTGATTTCAGCTATACAATCGCAGTATGGGTACAATGTCTCCTATAAAAAAAGCTTGGTTGGCAAAACAAAATGCCATTGTAAAACTTCATGGCGAATGGGATGCATCTTACAATGAACTTCCAGGCTGGTTTAGGCTGGTGTGGAGGTTGAATCCTGGGACAATTGTAGACTTCGAAACCTCCTATGCATACCATAATGATCGAGTTCTCTGCGATCGATGCCAATTCTACCGGGTTTTTTGGACTTACCCACAGTGCGTTAATGTTGTCAAATACTGCAAGCCTGTGGTCTAGATCGACAGGACTTTCTTGTATGGAAAATACAAGCAAGTTTTATTATTGGCAGTTGTCTAAGATAACAATCACAACATTCTTCCAGTTGCTTTTGCTCTTGTCGAAGAAGAAGATACAGTTTCTTGGGATTTTTTCCTCTGAAATTTACGTGCACGTGTTATCACGAGGGAAAACATCTGTGTCATTTCAGATCGCGGAGTTGGGATCAAAGCAGCAATGAAGTCTTTGGGTCCAATGTGACAACCACCCTTTTTCCAACATAGGTATTGTCTCCGACACATTGCTGCGAACTATCATGGAAGGTACAAGAAGAATGATGAGCGTTAATTAATTGTGCGCATTGTAAGTGAAACTGATGTAGTTTGTGTAACACCCCAACCCGTACCCGACCCGAATACGTGTCTGAGGTATCACATTGACTTTTCAAACCTTGACACTTAAAGAAAACCCCCGGGGAATTTAAAACTTTTTTTAAAACAAAATATTTTAATTTACATAAAAGAGACCACAAAATACAAACTCAATCAGAGTGCTCATAATTAACGACTTATTACATGCCAACACTTTATACACAACAAAATACATACTTTGTCGATTACTTCTGATCTGATCTTCTAGTAATAATACTGTCCTTGCCACTTCTATTCTTGCTCTTCACGTTTCTTGGTACCTACGTGTAAATCACTTACACGCTAAGTCATAGACTTAGTGAGGCAATAAATAAACATGTAACAGTAGATTCATGAATATGCATTCTTACCATTTGAACATGATATTTCAATATGCATGTATATATTTCGTATGACATATATAATCAAGTCATACACACATGAAACATGCCTTTTTGCATCACTTCCACTTTAATTTATATTTCAATTGCTGTTGTTATTGCCCATGTATATTATTGAGAATAGAGGTATGTGAGTACATTGAGGTTGTGCACCAATGCTGTCACCACAGCTCATATAAATTCCCTCATGGGGTACCGAACATTTGTTCAGTATTCGTCCCGAAGGACTGCTATATATGTCCCGTAGGACCACTACGTCCCGAAGGACTACAATACCCTCGACTCTTGGCATGCCAACTATACCTATAACTCTCGTATCATATACTATGGGCATTTACGATGAATACTTTTCTCATCACTTTTTCTTTCTTTTCTGTCACATACCACATGTATGTGTAACCATGTATTTCATATCATATCACATGTATCACGTATTGCATATTCATATATCATTTCATTTATTCACATAACTTATCTCATTTCACATTGATCATGTCTCATAGCATATATCACATATTCATATAATCATGTATATCATATCATATATCTTATGTTTTATGCTCTTATGTCTATGCATATCATATAACATATATAATATCCTATACCCATTTCATGTATTCATGCACATATAAGAATCACAAATCAAATAACATTTTAAGAGTCACTTCTTACCATAGTAACTCCATCACTAGCTCATCGCAAGCCAATGTTCAATAATATAAGTACAATTAAAATTGCACTCACCTTAGCCTTGTTTGATTTGAATCAATTCTAATCCTTTGATTATTCCAGAACTTGTTTAGGCTCAATATCTACATAAATATATAATTTCAAAACAACTATCAGAAGCCTAAACTTTAAACTTGATGTTAATAACTTAAACTGGTTTAATGAATCAAATTCCATTTTTTCATTTAGGGGGAATCGATACCCCCCATGGGGAATATGTTCCCCCTGCACATACTGGAATTTTCGTCCAACAGGGGGAATCGATTCCCATTCATAGGGTATCGGTTCCCTCTACCCATAAATTATATTTTAACCCTGAAAATCATCAATTCTTCACTTAATTCTTCTATTTTAAACCCCAATCATGTCATTAAACTCAACTACCATTACTTAAACCAACTTATATCCATGAAAATCATCTATAACTTCAAAATCCTATCCTTCATATGTAATTCAAGAATCATACTCAATTTTCCATGTTATCCAAACTTAATTCCAACACTTCTATCTTCTTATTCTCATAGATGACAAGTCAAATTCAACTTATCAACTCTATTCCATGATTTCATATAAAAACTAGTTTTCTTAAATCTCTTATAACTTCTTCATCTTTTGATTATAAGACAACTTAAGCTTTCTTTAAGCTTAGTTATCATCTAATGATCAAAAACTAATCTTCAATTTCACAAATAACCAACAAATAGAAAACTCACCTTATGCTCTGCACGTTGGAGAAGAAGAAGGTAAGAAGAAGAAGAGTTTTCTAAATACTCTCCCCCAACGTTAATCTCTTCATAAAGAGATAAAAAATATCTTTCATGTTAAATGACCATTTTGCCCCTTAATTCCTTTGATAATTACTAATTATTTTCAGGAAATATTTCCGAACAAATCATTACACTATTCAAATATCTTACTTTAATCAACACATTCTGAAGTTTTACAATTTAGTCACTAACCCGTATTTTGGGATGTTACAAATCTCTCCCCTTAAGAAAATTCGTCCTCGAATTTTCATTGTACAAAGATATAGGGATATCGAATCTTCATGTCCTCTTCACGTTCCCACGTCGCTTCTTCAACCTTGTGATTTCTCCACAACACTTTGACTAATTGAATAGTCTTGTTCCTTAATTGCTTGACTTTGTGAGCCAATATTTGAACAAGTTCTTCCTCATAAGTCAAATCTGATTGAACTTCGATCTCTTCGGTAGTCACAATATGAGATTGATCAGATCGATATTTCCTAAGCATGGAGACAGACATTATGGATTTTCTCCATTTCAGGTGGCAAAGCCAATTGATATGCCACTGGTCCTACTCTCTTAACGATTTCATATGGTCCAATAAACAGGGGACTCAATTTTCCTTTACGTCCAAATCTCAATACTTTCTTCCATGGAGACACTTTCAAGAACACTTTATCTCCGATTTGAAACTCAATTTCTTTCCTTTTTAAATCAACATATGATTTCTGTCTATCAGTTGCAGCTTTCAGATTATTCTGAATGACTTGAACTTTCTCTTTCGTATCATGAATCAACTCAGGACCAATAACTTCTCGATCCTTAAGTTCATACCAGTTCAAGGGTGTACGACATCTTCTTCCATATAAAGCTTCATATGGAGCCATTTTGATGCTTGACTGATAACTATTGTTATACGCAAATTTAGCAAGTGGCAAATATTTTTCCCACGATCCTTTAAATTCGATAACACAAGCTCTTAACATATCCTCCAAAATTTTGATAGTTCGTTCAGACTGACCATCTGTCTGAGGATGAAACGCTATGCTAAAATTCAGTCTTGTGCCTAATGATCCATGTAAAGACTTCCAAAATCGTGAAGTGAATCTAGGATCCCAATCAGAAACTATGGAAACAGGTACACCATGTAACCGTATAATCTCTCTGATATACAACTCAGCATATTTATCCATAGAGAAATCAGTTCGTACCGGAATAAAATGAGTTGACTTAGTCAACCTGTCTACAATCACCCATATTGAATCTCTTTTGTTCGGAGTTAAAGGCAACCCCGTCACAAAATCCATTGTTACATTCTCCCATTTCCATTGAGGAATTGAAATTGGTTGTAACAGTCCCGATGGAACCTGATGCTCAGCTTTGATTTGTTGACAAGTCAAACACTTAGATACAAATTTCGTAATACCTCTTTTCATTCCAGGCCACCAGTATTGACTCCTGAGATCCATATACATTTTGTTTCCTCCTGGGTGCATCGTCAATGGACTATAGTGAGCTTTCATTAACAATTCATTCTTTAATTCATTATCATATGGAATCACTAGCCTCCCTTGATAATATAGGTTCCCATTAGTTTTCCTCTCATAATCTGTACATTCTTCATTCTTTATTTGCTGCAACTTCTTTGAACACTTTCATCTTTAGCTTGCAATTATTTAATTTGATCTAACCATGATGGTTTGATAGTTAATTCCGCACAAATTGCACCATATCCGCCTAATGATAGTTTAGCATCCATAGCTCGTAAGGCTGCAAACGTCTTTCGGCTTAAGGCATCCGCTACCACATTTGCCTTTCCGGGATGAAAATCAATCACAACATCATAATCCTTGAGAAATTCCACTCATCTTCTGTCTTAAATTTAACTCTTTCTGAGTCATCAAGTACTTTAAACTTTTGTGATCCGTATACAAGTAGCATTTTTCACCATACAAGAATGACGCCAGATCTTTAAAGCGAACACTATTACAACCATCTCCAGATCGTGTGTCGGATAATTTTTCTCATACGGTTTTAATTGTCTCGAAGCATAGGCCACCACCTTGCTTTCTTGCATTAATACACATCCCAAGCCATTATGAGACGCATCACTATACACTACAAAGTCCTTGCCAGACTCAGGTTGGACTAACACTGGAGCTTCTGTCAAAATCTTCTTTAACTTTTCAAAACTCTCTTGACATTCTTGAGTCCAAACAAATTTTACTTCCTTTTTCAACAGTTTAGTTAGGGGTAATGCTATGATCGAAAAGTTTTTAACGAACCTTCGATAATAACCAGCTAACCCCAGAAAACTTCGAACTTCTGTCACATTGTTTGGAACTTCCCACTCCAGAATAGCTTTAATCTTTTGAGGATTCACTCGAACTCCTTATGCAGAAATTACATGTCCAAGAAATGTCACTTTATTCAACCAGAATTCACATTTAGAGAATTTAGCATAAAGCTTCTTGTTTCGTAAATTCTGCAAGATAATCCTCAAATGAGAACTATGCTCTTCCTCTGACTTTGAATATATTAAAATATCATCAATGAAAACCACCACAAACTGATCCAAATAGGGTTAAAAAATTCTGTTCATTAGATCCATGAAAGCAGCTGGTGCATTCGTAACTCCAAACGACATTACGATAAACTCATAGTGACCATATCTTGTTCTAAACGCCGTCTTTGGAACATCTTTCTCTTGAATCTTTAATTGATGATAATCCGAACGTAAATTAATTTTTGAGAACACTGAAGCTCCCTTTAATTGATCAAATAAATTGTCAATTCAGGGAAGTGGATACTTGTTCTTGATGGTCACTTTATTGAGTTGTCTATAGTCAATGCAGAGACGCATTGAACCGTCATTCTTCTTAACAAATAAAACTGAAGCTCCCCAATGTGATACACTCGGTCTAATAAAACCTTTGTCCAGCAATTCTTGTAATTGAATCTTTAATTCTTGCAACTCTTTTGGAGCCATTCTGTATGGTACCATTGCAATGGGCGTTGTTCCTGGCATTATCTCAATCTAAAATTCTACCTCTCTGTCTGGAGGTAAACCTGGCAATTGTGCAGGAAATACATCAGAGAACTCTCTAACGATAGGGATTTCTTCAATCTCTTTGTCTTTGGCTCTTCTATCCAACACACTAGCAATGAATCTTGACATCCTTGTAACAATAACTTCTTTGCCGTCATCACTGAGATCACATTTGCCAATGGATTCCACCTTTCACTAAACACCACGATTTCTATCTCTTCTGGACTTCTCAACGTTACTCTTTTCAGTCTACAGTCGACATTAGCATAATAACGATATAACCAATTCATTCCCAGTATCACTTCAAATTCTTCAAAAGGTAATTCCATCAGATTAGCAGTGAATTCAATTCCCTGAATTTGTATGAGACACCCTCGACTCACCATATTTACCCGAGCACTGTGTCCTAATGGATTCGTCACTATCACCTCATTGTTAGTAGTTTCTAATTGAATGTTCAATTCTCTCATTAACTTACTAGTAATGTATGAATATGTAGAACCCGTATCAATCAATACCATAACCCGTTTATCAAACAACAGAAAGGTACCTGTTATAATCTCCGGGTCATCCCGATCCTCATTGGTCCTGAGATTATACACTCGAGCAGTGGAACGTATCTCTTGTTGATCAGATGACTCTGACTGATTTCTTCTTCTGCCTCTACCTCTTCTCATTTGGCATGTAGAAATAGACCTCTCTAGCTGTACAGATTCATCGACTACTCTAGGACAATCCCGAACAAAATGTTCGGTCTCCCCACATCTAAAGCAAGCTCCAGAAATCCTTCTACATATCCTAGAATGATTCTTTCCACAATGTTGGCATTGTCTGTCTTGACTCTGGTTAAATCTCCCAGCTCCAGATCCTGCTGATTAAGTTTGTCTGCCTCTCATCGGATTTGATCCTCTAGCTGAGGATACCACTAACTTCGACCTAGCTTGAGGTCGAGAACCAGCATCTCTGTCTCTTTTTGACAGTGCAGAACTCGAAGAAGTACTCATTCTCTTGACTGTTTGAGTCCTTGAATTTTCAAATCTCTCATTCTGAGCTCTTTCCAAAGCTTTGGCACGATTGACTACCTCTTGAAATGAGGATAGATTCAATACAATCAACATCTCCTTCAACCGAGGACGTAACCCCTCTACGAACCACTCACAAGCATCATTCTCAGTAGAAACAAGCTCGGCAGCAAAGGGACTCAACTTATTGAATTCACACTTGTACTCATATTCAGTGTGATTCTATTGCTTCATATTCATGAACTCTTACTTCATTTGACGAATAAATTGATCTCCGATGTACTTATGTTTGAATTCTTCTAAAAACAATGACCAAGTTACTTGGGCATTAGTCATCCTCAATGTAACATTAATCCACCAGATCCTTGCTTGTCATCTCAATAAGGAAATTACTCCATCTAGCTTCTCAGCATCGGAACAATGAAGTCCCATAAGCATGACCTTCACGTCATTAAGCCAAAGGTCCGCAGTAACAAGACCTTTATCGGCTTCCCCTCTAAAATCTGGAGCTCCTAATCCCTTTAACTCTTTCACAACATTCATTTTTTGGAGTTGAAGTAACAGGAGGTTGAAAACACGTCAATATCGCGTCTAAAGTTCTAAAGAATACATCTTGATCATTCACATGCACTCCAGAGGGTGTCTGTTCTTCACTCTGCCTGGCCAGGGCAGGTGAATTACTGCTTTCAGCGGGTATATCATCTCCCACTTCATTTCTAGAACTATCTTGTCCGGACATCTATAAAAATACAATCATATAGTTCTATTAGCACAACAGTATACTTACTATTCCATCATATCAGAAGTTTTCACTATTTTGTTGGCATGTATACCTTATAAAACACTCAAGACTCCGGTTTATGCCGAGAATCGACTAAACCTTAGCTCTGATGCCATTAACTGTAACACCCCAACCCGTTCCCGACCCGAATACAAGTCTGAGGTGTCACATTGACTTTTCAAACCTTGACACTTAAAGAAAAACCCCGGGGAATTTAAATTTTTTTTTTTAAAACAAAATACTTTAATTTACATAAAAGAGACCACAAAATACAAACTCGATCAGAATGCTCATAATTAACGACTTATTACATGCCAACACTCTATACACAACAAAATACATACTTTGTCGATTACTTCTGATCTGATTTTCTAGTAATAATACTGTCATTGCCACTTCTATTCTTGCTCTTCACGTTTCTTGGTACCTACGTGTAAATCACTTACACGCTAAGTCATAGACTTAGTGAGGTAATAAATAAACATGTAACAGTAGATTCATGAATATGCATTCTTACCATTTGATCATGATATTTCAATATGCATGTATATATTTCGTATGACATATATAATCAAGTCATGCACACATGAAACTTACTTTTTTGCATCACTTCCACTTTAATTTATATTTCAATTGCTGTTGTTATTGCCCATGTATATTATTGAGAATAGAGGTATGTGAGTACATTGAGGTTGTGCACCAATGCTGTCACCACAGCTCGTATAAATTCCCTCATGGGGCACCGAACATTTGTTCAGTATTCGTCCCGAAGGACTGCTATATATGTCCCGTAGGACCACTACGTCCCGAAGGACTACAATACCCTTGACTCTTGGCATGCCAACTATACCTATAGCTCTCGTATCATATACTACGGGCATTTACGATGAATACTTTTCTCATCACTTGTTCTTTCTTTTCTGTCACATACCACATGTATGTGTAACCATGTATTTCATATCATATCACATGTATCACGTATTGCATATTCATATATTATTTCATTTATTCACATAACTTATCTCATTTCACATTGATCATGTCTCATAGCATATATCACATATTCTTATAATCATGTATATCATATCATATATCTTATGTTTTATGCTCTTATGTCTATGCATATCATATAACATATATAATATCCTATACTCATTTAATGTATTCATGCACATATAAGAATCACAAATCAAATAACATTTTAAGAGTCACCTCTTACCATAGTAACTCCATCACTAGCTCATCGCAAGCCAATGTTCAATAATATAAGTACAATTAAAATTGCACTCACCTTAGCCTTGTTTGATTTGAATCAATTCTAATCCTTTGATTATTCCAGAACTTGTTTAGGCTCAATATCTACATAAATATATCATTTCAAAACAACTATCAGAAGCCTAAACTTTAAACTTGATGTTAATAACTTAAACTGGTTTAATGAATCAAATTCTATTTTTTCATTTAGGGGGGAATCGATACCCCCCCAGGGGGAATCTGGGGAATCGATACCCCCCAGGGGGGAATCTGTTCCCCCTGCACATACTGGAATTTTCGTCCAAGAGGGGGAATCGATTCCCATTCATAGGGTATCGGTTCCCTCTACCCAGAAATTGTATTTTAACCCCGAAAATCATCAATTATTCACTTAATTCTTCTATTTTAAACCTCAATCATGTCATTAAACTCAACTACCATTACTTCAACCAACTTATATCCATGAAAATCATCTATAACTTCAAAATCCTATCCTTCATATGTAATTCAAGAATCATACTCAATTTTCCATGTTATCCAAATTTAATTCCAACACTTTTATCTTCTTATTCTCATAGATGACAAGTCAAATTCAACTTATCAACTCTATTCTATGATTTCATATAAAAACTCATTTTCTTAAATCTCTTATAACTTCTTCATCTTTTGATTATAAGACAACTTAAGCTTTCCTTAAGCTTAGTTATCATCTAATGATAAAAAACTAATCTTCAATTTCATAAATAACCAACAAATAGAAAACTCACCTTATGCTCTGCACGTTGGAGAAGAAGAAGGTAAGAAGAAGAAGAGTTTTCTAAATACTCTCCCCCAACGTTTATCTCTTCATAAAGAGATAAAAAATATCTTTCATGTTAAATGACCATTTTGCCCCTTAATTCCTTTGATAATTACTAATTATTTTCAGGAAATATTTCCGAACAAATCATTACACTATTCAAATATCTTACTTTAATCAACACATTCTGAAGTTTTACAATTTAGTCACTAACCCGTATTTTGGGATGTTATAGTTTGTTTTCTTTCGATCGTTTTAATTTTGCAAAGAAAGCAAGTTAGTAAGTTATACATTTTTTAATCAGGTTACGAACTACTTCCTCGAACGTTTGAATCAATGCTTCAAGATTTACGGGTGAAGAACGAGGAAGGATACGATTACATCAGCCTCATCGATAAAGAAATGTGGACGAACGCATATGATGATGGATATCGATATGGAAATGAGGAAACGATTTGCATTATCAAATAATGCATTTACTTCAAGTTAATGTCATTCGATAATCGCTGATGAAGATTAAAAAAAATGATACAATAATACGAGATTGGACATTTGTGTTATATGTGATTATAATAAAAGAGATAATAAGTGACAAACTTAAGAAAGTTATCGAACAATTTGGTATTTCAAAATAATTTTAAATACAACAAACTTACAATAAGTATTAAATGGTAAATGATAACCAAATTATAATAACTGATATTAAATGGTAAATGAACCGGATGCACCTGCTCTCCGTCCACGAGTCGGGGGACGATGGTGATGTGTCGGTGAACGTCTCTGTCGACGTCGCGGAAAGGTCTGCCCTTGTGCATCCTCGGAAACCAGAAACGGTTTCCCGTTACTGTTGAACCACTCGTAATAACCGTCAGCAACCATAAAGAGGTCAAGTAAAATGGGCTCTCTATGGGGAAGACGCCGATGTCAATCCTCCCACAACATGACCCACACATGATGCCTCACCAGCCAATCTGTATCTGTCTTGCCGCGTCTATCTGTGCTATGCAACTTGTCCATATTGCGAGGTGCTTCCGGAATTGGTTGAAAACAACCAAATTACCGGAGCACGCGATCAGTGGAGTGCCACTCGACGGTCACATAACAGATCAAGGGGACCATCG
This sequence comes from Hibiscus syriacus, assembly GCF_006381635.1. Taxonomy (NCBI): domain Eukaryota; kingdom Viridiplantae; phylum Streptophyta; class Magnoliopsida; order Malvales; family Malvaceae; genus Hibiscus; species Hibiscus syriacus. Next base: position 6,449,951 of record NW_024062795.1, read on the forward strand.
CCATCCAAACATCTGATGGGCCCCTCAACTCAGGTGGGATCACCGCCCTCACATCATCAGTAGAATATGACATCCATTCAAACTAAAACAAATATATATAATTTTTATCAAAATATTAATCTAATTATATAATTATAATCTAAAATCGATTTTTAAACATTAAAATTCATACCTGTGTGTCAGCCTTCTGATCGATTAACACCCTAATTTTTTCTAAATCATCAGGTAGCTCCTGATGATTTTTCCTATCAGTAGACCACATATTCAAGAAAAATAATTTCTTATTAACTGTATAAAATTATTAATATACAAAATTAGTTTTATAATTACCTCAGGAGTAGCGGAAATATGAATGGGTTCTTGACAACGGTACATAAAAAGGGCAATCGATACCATGCCCAAGACTGCAGCAGCAGGAGACATCCGCCAATAGCATTACGCCTGTAGTCAATGGCTCGACACATCTCCCTGTACAGGCAAGCCAAAACTGCCGAGCCCCAACTGAGTGATCCGACCAGATGAAAGTCGCCAAGATGTTGCAACTACATACAGTGAACTTAGTTGCGCGATTTGTCCGGCTTCAGCAGCCTTCCTATCAGCTGCAGTATGTATGCCCGTGCATTCTGTTTAACTTCATCGTCAGACGCGTCCTCGCTCAACTCCCGAAAATTAGCATCTAACCAATTTAACGGTATCCGTCCACCGTTAAAATTTTCCGTGACACATCCTAGACTAACCCGACACAAAGTAGTCCAAGAACCGGAAGCTATCCCTGATATCACACCTCCATCCACCGGAAGCCCCAGGTGCATAGAAACATCCTCAAGCATGATCGTGCACTCTCCGCACGGAAGATGGAATGTGTGGGTCTCCGGCCTTCACCGCTCTACTAAGGCAGAAATAAGGTCTGGTTCTATCTTACAGTGACTCTGATATCTACCTAGGTGACCGAATCCAGTCTCTACTAAATACGGCATTACACGAGTAGTTATAACTAACTTAAGGTTCCTAATAAAAGGATCTAACATACGGTATCTCTCCTAAAAAATAAATAATTACACAGATTAATTTTTAAACTAATAATCATGCATTAAAAAAATAAATTAATTAAATTAAAACGTTAAAATGTTATCGTATCAGTAAAGTGTCGAGATATATGATTTTCATCCAACCAAAATAGATCGCCTTCCATTTTATGTATGCAAAAAAATTAATTAAATAAGATATTTAGCAATTAAAATAATTAAATAAATTACTAAAAAACTAAATATAATAAAATATACCTTAATAATAGAATATAAGAGTATTTGAGAGAAGTTGAGATGATTTAGTGTGATGAAAGTGATTGAGAATTTGGGTATTTATAGGGAGAGATATGTGTGAACGGACGGGGGTAATTTGATAATTAAAGGTATAGCAAGGGGCAGGGCCCGTGCCTTTCTGACGCGTATCAGAATCACAGGTAAGGCGCGGCCCCTGTGTCGCGCCATACTCTTAATTACCAACCTACCCTCGCCCGTTCACACGTATATCTATGTCAGCATAAAGTGCATTTTAGGGGCACGCCTTATCCCACGTGACGCCAACTTAGCGTATAACGCAGTACAGATGACGTACCTTACTGTAAAGGGTATTAGATCAGGAAATATAATTTGACCGGTGCCTGATCGGAAATATTAAATTAAAAAGATGATTTTTTTTTTTTTGGAAAAACGGCGAGACCCACGAAGACAATGCATCTCTCCAAGGTGATCATATAAAACTCTATGGCAATACTGTAATTAATGTGGAGTTATAGGCGCATTTCCTTTGTGATTTTTAGTCTTATTTATTCTATTACAAGTTTGGATCAATGCAAAACTCCCATAGTCGTAGGGAGTGCAATGCAACTCCCATGAGCCGGGAGACTTCGATTCTTACTATAACATCCATCCTAATTGAACAAATAATTTTAAAATAATATTATTTAAAAAAAATTCACAATATTATTTATAAAAATTTATCTATTAGTTGACTAATTTAGATAATACATTAATAAAAATTGATCCTTTTAACAAAATTTGCTCTATTCAAATCATCAAGGCCTAAATCATTAAATTTTTTTCAATAATCTTGACTAGTTATAAGGTAATATACTAATATATGTTGAGAATATTTTTTAAACATCGATAATGTACACATATTTTGTAGACCTAACTGCTTGAACTTATAATTTCTAATAAAAACAACATTCTCTCACTGAAAATACTTGATAAATTCACCTAGGTCATTAATTTTACATGAAAGACCAAACGTTTTATCAAATTAAATAAGTCCGACAAGTATTTTATCCAAATTACTATTCCTCATAGAACAGTATATATGTTAGGTACAATCCAGATTCCTTACCTTTTCATTGTTCCTTCATAAAACTCATTATTATACTCGAGGCTGTTGAGGAAACATTTTCCATAAACACATATAAATTCCAATAAATATAAAGAATTAAATACAAATATTATGTCACCTCTCAGTCTCAGCTCCACCAACACCACCCCTTCCTACTTAACCTTCAAAAGTCGAATAATTCTTACGGTATATATCATTTACGCAGACTGCAGAAAACATAAAATGGAAATTCAAATGTCAAATTAGATTATTTCCTGCAATAATGAATACTTAAATGCATATTTATTGCTGTCAGTTTTGAATATCTAATTATATTATCACAAGGGAGCAATGAGACAAGTTCATGATGCTGCATGCTTGTTTGCAGTCTAGAAAGTATTCGCATTCCTAATATCCTTTATAAGTTCAGAGCCCTAATTCATTTTAGTTTTGCAGCTGATACTTGTGCCAAATCCGGTTTATATCGATGTAAAACAAAAAGGTCGCTAAGTAAAGAAGTTTACCTGTCATATAAATTACACCTGCACGTAAACTGCCTTTTTATCTTGTTGTCCTCTTCTCTGCAAAACCAACTTCCAGACCGCCAAAGCATTATCGGAAAGAAGTATAAAAACATCGACAAGGATTTAAGGTGCATCTTTTCCAACAAAGTTCATGAGCTCTGCCTTTGCTGCATTCATTACCGCCTTGAAATCTATCTGTGTATACCTTCCCCTGCAACTCAAGAATAGCTCCCTCTTCATGAAAAAGATTATAAAACCATGGGTATGCACGGATGAAGCACATTGTCAAAATTAATGGCTAAAGGGCAGTGACATGAGACTCATTATCCTTGGACTTTGTCTCAAATGTAAAGCTCAATAAAGCCCTGAATTTACCAAGCATTATGTGATATTTGATCAAGTCCATTTTATTCTTGCGCCATATACCAAAACTTCATAGGATTACGAGGCAAAATTCCAGGAAATATTTTTATGTAGTTTCTGTGGAACTCTTAAAATCTTTCGAAAAATATATCTAGAAAAGAATAAACATTCCTTTAATGGCTGAAACGGGTCATGTGGCTTACTAGGTAGAAAAAAGGGACCAAGAATCTCACTAGACAACCTATCATATGACATATCAAATTTTACATTATACTGAAGCAAGAAACTTGCAACTGCTCTTGATGTTAATAATTCCTATATATGAACATTGTAATTCCAAACAAAATAATATAGATATCATATATTATGATTTGCTCAAGACTTTCAACCAGATTGCTCAATGGATGCTTGACTATTACCAGCGACAAATGGTGTTATATCCTTAGAAAAATAACAATCAAATCAAAGGAAATATATAATATACCAGAAATGAGTTCTTGACCAAGTTGAAGAAGGATAGGATGGGCTCCCAATTCCATGCATTACCCTTGCAATAGCTCTTGGAGTAAACTTAACATTGGAGTTGCTCTGCAGAAAGACCTGGTTGACCAAAACAGATGAAATGTTTTATAACTACCACACACGACTCATGAGTCATGAGTACCCTGAGAACAGAATTGCATTGGCTGTATAATTCTCACCTTTATATCTGCACGTAGAAAAGGGCTGCAAATACAGACGATAGTTCTATTATTACGGAGAAATAAAACTAAAAGAGAGAGAAAGGGACAGATGATTTATTCGGCATGAAAAACTTTTTTTAAAAAGTATGAAATCAAAAACCATCTTGGATAATTGTTAAATGTCATTTATCTTTGATGTCTTAAAGCTAAAGACAAAGAATTTGTGTACCTGTTGTGACCCATCTTATCAAGGACATCAGGATTATTGTGTCCCTTAAAATAATCCAAAATCCTCTCTTGCAAGCATGTTGTCTGCTGAGCAACATTGCAATCATGTGTCTTCTCGCATGCATTCACTGCAAAAACTGCAGAACTGTACATGACATCCAATTTCCATACCTGATTCATAAGGGAAAAATATTAGAGCCTTTATATTATAAATCAACCAAAAATTAGCATTGCCAGTATGATATGTTGATTGCATTGAAAATACCATCAACTGTTATACTAATATTTCTAGAAATCAGAGTAGAAACAGAGAGTACTTCATAACTTAGAGGTGGAGAAAGACTGCTTTATAACCAAATCGTTTTTCTTATTAAAATATCTAGAAACAGAAATTGCAACATACATGAATCTCTTCTAGGGTAATAACAGCCACCTAAATTAATACACCATTAAACTCGTTAACATCTTTTTCTCTAAATACCCCCAGAGAAAAAATCTAATATCCTGCTTAATGTGCCGACAACTTTTAAATAATATCAGGCTCAGTTACCTTGCAATTCTCAATATCCAGTAACCATCTTGTAAGAAGTTCCGTAAGAGAACAGAAATCACTAGGAAACTTCACAACCTTAAAGCAGAAGGCTGGATCCTTCAACTCGTATGTTATTTCTCCCTTTACCTAAGATAATCCCAAAAAGAATAAGCTGAAAATGATACTGCTTCCAAGTTATACGCGATAAACCAAAATATAAGCTTCGTAAGAAAAGAAAAAAAAATGAAAAGTTATAGATCAAATTCATTAAAAAACAGTGTAGCAATCACATTTAACTACGAAAAAGTAACACTTGGCTTTAAAGTTTAAACAAATTCATTGTAATTTATTGTAAACGAGTTTTAAGCTTTCTACAATTGCTGATAGGTTGTTGAAAAAAGAATACGAACTTAATCTTGTTCAGCATACAAATCAGGCAAATCAAAAGGAATTTGTTGATGCCATCACCTACAGAGCATATACTTTTTTCTCATCTTAATAAACCATAATGCATATTTTTTCACACAAATAACGCATATCTTCAAAAGATAATCTTGAAAAAAATCACATAAACTAATGTCTTAACCTAACCATTTATGATCTCTCACAATTATATTATTAATCGGCAGATGTCAAAAATTCGAGATTGTTTTTGTTTGGCATTTGAGGAGCCTTCCGCACAAATAAAACATGTATAATAATCAACGAGAACTGGTTTCTTTTCGAAAATCCAACCTTAAGATCCTGCAAGTGATTTGATAGCTCACTAGGTGCAATCCCAATGCTATTTGCCACAGTGGGTATATCAAACACATACTGCCCTTGCTTAATTTCTGACCTAAAAATTTATGATAAAGTATAACTTGTTCTGTCAGGAGGTACATACCTGAGAAGAATTCCCATTCTACATAACCAAGCATGAAAAATATACTCACTTCCTCAAAATAGCAGCAACTGCAGGATCCTTGTCAGCAAGTGACATTGGGGAAGTCTGTAAAATGTAAATTATTTCAGTCTTCAATTAATACCTTGCTTCAGAACTTCCAATTTTCAAGAAAAGACCCTTAAAGTGTTTAAACAATCACCGCAATGTAATTGCCTAAAACAATTAACATGTAAGAGATATCTATGAGAAGTTCCATTACCTTATGGAAATTCAGAGTACAAGTAACATTTAGCTGTGGAAGCAGATGCAAGTATTGTGTTTCACCCAACTCCAGATGTGTTAAAAGTGTGAGCATTACCTGCAAGCAACAGTTTAGATAAATGGTAGCCGATAATTTGCTGAATGTCAGGCTACCAACATGATTTTAAAAATGAAAAGAAGAATCATGATGCAGTAGATTAGGCTACTCCAAATTTTAGCATAAATGTTTCAAATTGCATATTTGGCTACGTAGTATTAGTTATATGGAAACTATTAGATTGCAAATTCTAAAAGTCCATTCAGCATGGTACAAGAGAGAACCTCTTCTTTCATATCGAATTTACGAGATACAGATTCTTTGACCAGTGAACAAACTTCCCCATGTGAATTTCCGTCATCAGCAAAAACTTGACAAAGGAATTTGTTTACTGAAAACTCATCCACTCCATCACTGACAACAAAAAGTTGTGTAAGTATAATTCAGAAAAATCCTCTCAATAAATTCTTATTGTAAGATCAGTTTCATGCTAAGAACCTGTGCATAAGACTTCGGAGCTTGTAATATGTGACGTCGTCAAAATAAAGATGGCAATAAGACAATCTCCCATCTCGTCCACCACGACCAATCTCCTACAAGAGGTGACCGTTCATTTGATTAGCAGTCATCAAGGTACAGAATGCCTTGCAAAAACCTAACAGTTAAGGAGCACATATCAACCTGGACATACTCTTCCAAGCTTTCTGGCAAACTATAATGAATTACCTGAAACAAAATCAAGGAAAAAAAAACACTTGCCACTATTTAAAAATGGTGGTGCAACATCTAACGCAAGCAAATCACAGCAGAAAGAGAGCATAGAAAGTGTTTGTATACATGAGATTCCCGAAGTGCTAACTCAAATTGACTCTCTTATTTAACAATTTTCTACTTCTGGTCTTTCAAACCCCAGTGAAGAAGACAACCAGGAAAACTAAAGTAGAGAGGAGGAGCAGTGGTCTACCCTTTACACATACCATCACTTATGACAGAACCATTATACCATCATAATATTCTAAATCACTAATGCACCAAAATTTGGACTATAATTTATTTTGGGTACAAGAGGATACTATGGACTTAGCCTAGCATCATCAGGAAAATTTCAACTACCCTTTACAACTTGAGCTAAGGCCAGGAGGGAAAAACTAGACTAGATTTGATGTGAATTTTATGACAAGAAACCACAGAACTTATAAATGAAGTTTTTCTTCTTACAGCTCCAACATCCCTCTTGTCAAGCCCCATGCCAAATGCCACAGTTGCAACAACCTTCAAAAGATAGTTATTGAGGTAATTGTTACAACCAATAAAAGCTTTCAAAAGGGAGAAAATTATATTCAGTGCAGAACTTAGATGCTGCAGTGAGATAATTCATACCACTCTGATCTTGTTGGCACAAAACAACTCCTGTATGCGGCTGCGATCCCTTGCCAGCATTCCACTATGGTAACTCTACATGAACATTAAAAATAAGCTTGTTAGAAGCCTAAAAGTTACTAACTGATGGAAAACATTACGCATGTAAAAATACTCACCTTTGCAGAGATATTGTTATCACATAAGTACCTGCTTATCTCATCAGTTTCAGACTGCAAAATCCAGGGCAAGTAGAAATTACTAATGGCTTGAGAACTATACGTTGACTGCATAAATGCAATAGCTAAAACCTGAGATCAAGCGCATTACGAAAAGGCTTAAATATACATTTGGTACCTGAACTAGGCACCTTCTCCGAAGTTGGTACCTAAAGAATTTTTGCTCCCAAGTTGGCATAATTCCATTCATTGTTTTGGTACTTTTATTAACGATAATAACTTTTGATGACATGACAAAATAAGATTATACAATGTGTCAATGATGATGTCATCATAAGTTTTTTTTTTAAAGAAAAGCTTTAAAATTTGTAAAAATTTATTAAAAGTACCAAATCAGTGCATGAAATTAAAGTTAAAGTACCAACTTGGGAGCAAAAGTTAGGTACTAATTTGGGAGAACATGCCTGGTTCAGGTACTAAATGTATATTTAAGCCTTATAAAAGTAGTCTTTCTGCTTCAGGCAAATTTAGTAGCAGAAGAAGCTAAGTTGCTTATATAAGGGATTTATAGAATTAGCAGATATGTGCTATCCAAAAGAACTGCTCAAAGCTGCGCATTAATAGCCAATTGAACTGAGTAAAGGAATTCAACAATGAGAAGAGCCATAGAGTCAAAAATATTCAAAGGAATACAAGTCTTACCTGAAATTTGCAGTAAACAATAATGCTTCGAGCTTCCAGAAAAGGAGAGGACTTCATCAACTTTAGCATATCCTTCATCCTATGATGATCAAACAGTTAGAAGCATATTCATAGGATAACCTACGTGTGGAGTAAAGCTAAACTGAAAAAACAGGATCAGACTTGCCTATTGCCACTCAAAGACACCGATAGCCGTAGATTATCCCTTACTTGTGCCTTTTGAATTAGGTTGGTTGAAGAAATCTCTAACGCTGACATAACAGATGACAAAGTTGTGGTTGTGGCAGTTGCAGTCATTGCAAGAATGCATTCAGCATTGAATTTGGCACGAAGTAAAGATGCCCTCAGCCGCATATATGACGGCCGAAAATTATGTGACCTATATAATTTTTATTCATTTCAATACATTCGATACTTTCAGGAGATGTAAATAAGAAGAATGATAGTTCAACCACTCACCATTCAGATACACAATGAGCTTCATCAACCACGACAAGTGATACAGATGTAGTACCAGAAAATATTGACAAAAAGTCTGCATTCAAAAGTCTTTCTGGTGAAACAAAAAGCACCTGAAACATAAGCCATGAAAACATTAGCTTTTGGGCAGTGATGCAATTCAAACAATATTCATACTATTCACCAATAACTTCCTAAAATGTTAAACCCACTTTTATGCTTCCTTCTTGAATCATTCTTAGTGTCTCGGCAGCCTCTTCGGGTCCCTATTCCATGCAAAAACACAACATAACGCCATTTATCAATAACTAATAAAATTCTAAAGAGAGAGAAACAACCCAATTCCTACCTGACTGCTAGACAAGAAACCGCCTGGAATCATGGAAGGCAACTGTTTCAACTGATCAATCATCAAAGCCACCAATGGACTCACCACCAATGTAACCCCTGGTAAAACCACTGCCGGAATTTGATAGCAAAGCGACTTCCCAGCTCCAGTTGGCAAAACTAGCATCGCTGATTTGCCAGCAAGCACCATTTTGATTGCTTCCAGCTGTCCGTCACGGAATGAATCATAGCCATACATAGCTTTCAACAACCTCACCAGGTTCTCATCCGATACCTCATTTCGAACCGCAGAAATTGCTGCTTCAACTGACTCAAATCTACTAAGGTTCTCTACTTTCGAATGCTGTGTAATGTCAGAAACTAAACCTTCTTCGTCGCAAAGGTTTCCCATATGAACTTCGGGTTTGACTCTTCTCTTGCTTCTTTTGAAATACTTTGATTTGTAAGAGTAATTGTTCATCTTTTTACCTTTAGCTGTGAACTTGCGCTTATAGCCTCTGAAATTTAGCTTAACGAAGTTACCTTCTTCACTGCGTCTTTGTAATTTAACTTCAGGTAAAGGGGCATCCCCTCTGATCAAATTCGGAAGATTCTTGTTGAAAATTTTGGTGGAACCTGAGCAGTCGGAGACTTTAATTTTAGGTTCGGCGGTTATTTCCGGTGTGGTTTCGGGTTCAAAATTAAGGGAAGGTTTAGAGATTTTGGAGAAGGAAACACGGCGCGTGGAGAAGAAACCAGCGGGGAGGGTTTCAAGGGAACGTCCGACGGAGATTTGACGGGGTTGATCCGACGGACGACGAATCTGGAAAGGAAAATTGCCGACTGGAGAAGGGAGATCCTGTTGCTGAATAGGTTTGGGTTCGGGTTCCGGTACAACTTTGGGTTTGGGTTTGGGTTTATCATGTTTTAACGAAGACGGCTTTTTGGGTTTGAAAATGGTGTCTGGATGAGAGGAGGGTTTGATCTTTGCTGTAGATTTCAAGGAGGAGGAAGGAGGTTTTGGAGGCGGTTGCGGCAGCCTCCTCGGAGGCGGGAGTGAGTCACGTGGAGGAGTGGCTGAAATATGTGAGCCGTCCGAGTCTGAATCGGAATCCATGTGTGTCAACTGAATCACGGAGACAAAGTAGAAGCGGTGGGTGGGTAAAATGCGGAGTGCTCAGCGGCTTTTCAGTTTTTAGCGCTAAATTTTTCCCGCCTGGTAGTATTTTGTATTATTTTAATGTTTTCACGTAAATGTCTGAATTACCCTTGGTCTATTGGGCTCTTGTTAGGCATTTTTATTATCAAAACAGCCAACAGTTATCTTAAGTATGTTTACATCTTTACCCTTTGCCGCCTTTCTCTTCCCGTTCTTTTATTTTTGCCTTTGATCAAATTAATCCATACTGGAACTATTGACCCTTAAAATGTTCGACGTTCAGAATTCAAAAATACTACTATTACTTTCGTCTTAAGAAAAATAATTTCTCGTAACTTTTCACTCAATAAGATTCTTTTCTATTTATGCACACGCTCCACTAGAAAAATAAAACCAACATTTTTTGTTGAGTTACAATTACACAGAGAAAACGATAAAACTACTAAGTCATGCTGATTTGAAGCTCATTGATCCAATTGGGATCCTTTTGAATGCCTGCTTTAAATAGCCAAATTAGAGAAGGATGAACTGCATGAAAACCACGATCATGGCCATTACAAGGGTTTATATAATAATGTATAGTCACCTAAACCTATTTGCAAGCAATAATACATGGTTGAAATTAAGGTTCACGTTTGACAACAATGTTGGGAGGAAATCGAAATGAAACGAAAAAGAAAATATGATGATGGAGAATGAGAAACGGAAATAAAACCCAAGTGGAAGAGAAGCAAGAAACAGAAACCCTTGCCCAATCCCGTTGAGCTTTTGTAAATGCAGAAGCAATTGTCAACCAAATGTGAAAATATAATTTTGAAAAAAATTATTTCTCTTGATAATGATATTTTTCACGAAGTAAACGTCTCCTAAGAGTAATGGTTTCACGATTCACATGGCATAAATGACGTGATTCCGTTGGGCTTTTGTAAATGCAGAAGCATCTGGAATAATGGGATTTTGGTGGGATGTAAACCAAAGCTAAAGTTGTTCAAAACAAGGACTATGCCATTACCATTTTCCTTGAGCAAACTTTGTTTTGGTGATGTAATAAAAGAGTTGTTTGTGACAAATAATGCTATAACTTAATGATGTAATTAAGAGTCAATATTCTAGTCGTCGTCGCTTTGACAATTTTCTTTATCGTCCTTATCACCAAATGGTTTCTCTTCTCTCTCTCTTTTTTTTTTTGTTGCCCAATTGAACTTCCAAAATTTAAATAAAAAAAACTAATGCACATCTTCAAATTCACTGACTTTGGTCCCTTCCATTGATGATTGTGTCAAACTAATCCTATTGTATCCCTTTTTTTCTTCTCAAAAATCAGATTCCCAAAACCATTTGAAAGCCCGTAAAACTAAACTCAAACTTTCAAATTTCCTTCGTCGGATTTGAGCTGTCCATAGACGTCAGAGTTAAATATGTTCTTCTTGGCATGACTGACGGCTGCCCCGATATAAAAAACTCGTGTAAAGTCGAAATGGAGTTGAGGGTTATAGCTGAGCAAATAATTATCAATGGATGGTGAACAGAGTTGAATTGGGGATTGATGATGATAGATTGTCGGCGGGATACTGACATTGGTGTTAGATTTGAAGGTTGGGTTAAAGTGAAGATGAAGACCGACTCGGGTGTGCTGATTGAATGGGGTGAGTTGTTGTAATATAAATGATGATAGATGACATGAAATTGGACAGTGAAGATCGGCAAAGTGAATCAGCAGTGTTGGGCGTGGAGCGGGACGTGAGATGTCGCAGTGCTTTTAATAATCTTTTGGGTGAATTAAATATTTTATTTAGATAACACTTCAACTGAGATAACAACCAAGCATGACTATAATGTGAGAGATCAAAATCTATGATACTATATTATGACCAATTTTGTAGTTTACCCCCTTACTATTATTATATTAAAGGTGATGAATTATATTAAATTCTCTAAATAATTAGGAATTCAAATGGCAGAGGGGGCAAGTGCTGAAACACAAAAAAGCAACAACAGAATTTTCATTGACCATTCGGTTCTATACTTACTACTAAACTGGAAACTATGTTCCCTACATCTTCAATATATCGAAGAAAGAGCAAAAGCCATTGAAACATTGATTTTCTTTTCAAAGTTTAAAACGCAGAAATGGAAACATCCAAGAAGGTAAAATCTCAGGTTTATTTGCAGCTTCAAAAACAACACCAGAAATTATCAATCGATTTTAAGCTTGGGTAGATGCATGTGAACAATCAAGTCAATCACTCGAGAACTGCAAAACAAAACATGGGAGGGAGTGTCATGTTCACCATAACCTGCAGTTCAAAGGCCATAGATTTCAAAGGAGAGAAAAAAAAAAGGCTCATCTTTCATTACCTGTAACCCCATTCATTGTCATACCAGCTGACAAGTTTCACGAAGTTTTTGCTTAGAGCAATACCAGCCTTGGCATCAAATATGCTCGACCTGAAAAACACACAAGATCGAACATAAACCTCTTTACAAATGACAGTCTAATAACATAAATACAACGGGATATCGTTCTCGACTTGCCTGCTGTCACCAACAAAGTCTGTGGAGACAATGTCTTCTTCAATGTAACCAAGAATGCCCTTAAGCTTTCCCTCCGACTCCTCCCTGAAATTATCAAACAGCGGGTGAGAAATCATATAATAGTAGCTTGAAAACAGTGGGTGAGAAATCATATAATAGTGGCATGAATACAGTGATTCAATCCTCAAGAGGGATTACTACGGAACTTACTTGATTGCAGCTTTGATCTCGTCATAAGACGTGGACTTCTCAAGCCTAACAGTGAGGTCAACAACTGATACATCGACTGTAGGAACTCGGAAAGCCATTCCAGTCAATTTACCATTGAGGGCGGGGAGAACCTTTCCAACAGCCTATTTATCCACAATATCAAGGAATGCATATATTAAAGATCAGTTAAAGTAGCATACATTAACCTATATTTAACAGATCCGGTTAGGCTAATGTTCGAATTTTTTTCAAGATTTCAGATAATTTAAGAATTAAGAGCCGAAGAGGTACCTTGGCCGCGCCAGTACTGCTGGGAATGATGTTGAAGGAAGCAGCTCTACCACCTCTCCAGTCCTTCATCGAAGGACCATGAACGGTCTTTTGTGTGGCTGAAACCCAAAGAATTTATAGTCAAAACTATCACCAACCCATTAAAAAAGTTAATTAAAAAAACAGGGTAAAGTAAGTTACCAGTGATGGAATGAACAGTGGTCATGAGACCCTCAAGAATCCCGAATCGGTCATGGATAACCTTGGCAAGGGGAGCAAGACAATTGGTAGTGCAACTTGCATTGGAAACAATGTTAAGCTCTGGCTTGTATTCCTTTTCATTCACACCGACAACGAACATAGGGGCATCTTTGCTTGGAGCAGAGATCACAACCTTCTTAGCACCACCCTGAAAACAAACAATATCTCATTCAAGCTTCCATCTATTTATTGAGAACAAATAACAAAAGCCCAATGAATATTTTTTTCAAGGAACCTTCAAGTGAGCAGCAGCCTTGTCCTTGTCAGTGAACACTCCGGTTGACTCGACAACAAACTCAGCTCCGGCCTCAGCCCATGGAATCTCCTCGGGATTCCTAAATCATGAAATACAATAATTAAAACCATTAAAAAGATAACTAAAAGCAATCTTAGAAATGAGATTTTTCCCCTTTTTTTGTGTCCATTATTTTTACCTGATTCTGAATACGGTGACAGGTTTTTCACCGAAGAGAAGGGTTTTAGAGTCTTTGACCTTAACATCATGGTGCTTCCATTGACCGTGAACGCTGTCGTATTTGAACATGTATGTCTGCATTTTCCCATCGAGTAAATTAAAAAAACAAAATCTCAATTCAAGAGTTTAAATCACAGTTTTTTTATCTTTTAAGTTAACCACTAGATTAAATCAGCTGTTACCATATAATCTGTGGTGATGAAGGGATCATTAACGGCAACGAGTTCAACATCGTTCCTCTGAAGAACTACTCTAGCAACCAAGCGTCCGATTCTTCCAAATCCTAAGCAGGAAATCAAAAGAAATATCAAAACCTTTCAAAATCAGTTTAAATGCTTCTAAAACCGAAGTAACATAACTAGATCCAATGATTACCGTTAATCCCGATCTTGATCTTCTTATCTGAAGCTGCTCAAATGAAGTCAAACGAATGATTATCGAAAGTATCGTACTCAGTTGATAGCGAAATAGTGAATTAACAAAATGAAATGAAAAATGCAGAAATAAGGGAAATGAAGCAAATTACCCATTGACGATAACGACGAAGAAAGCCGGAGAACTGAGATCTAAGAGTTTAGAGCTAAGCAGAGGATTTTAGAGAGAGATTTAGCGGTGAGACAAAAAAGCAATACGCTGGGGGGTTTTTAAAGCAAATAAGTTGGTGAAATATCACGTCACAAGAGATTTAAAAATTCGTTATTTATAATTAAATCTGTATATATTAATATTATATTTAGTTTTAAATATAGTTTTAGATTAAATTATTTATTTGGTCATCCAAGTACTCTTTCTGTTTTGATGAATCAAATATTTTTCAAAATAAATCACACTTAATGTTATATTTAATTTTTATTTTGATCACTTGTTAAATTTTGTTGTTGATTTAATGTTACCTATTTGAATATTTGGATAATATTAAAATAATATTATATTAATAATAAAAGGTATATTATATCAAAATGAAGAAAATTAAAACTAATATCTTATATTCATGATTTTACCTTTAAATGATCAAATTACATTACAAATTTACCGTGGGCAAAAAGCGAAGGGAAAACTAGCTAGAGCCGTTGTTTCCCTCTACGAATCTTGTCTTAGCTGCTGGATTTACTGAGGTACTTTAAAACCGGTAATTCCACGCGCGTTAGTGGGATCTGATTTTTACTGTTGACTGAAAGAACCTTGTTGACGAGGCGGTAAGTTTCACCCGCTTGAATGAGAGGGAGGATCGGGATTTTGCTCCTTAGACCATTCAGCGGCACAAAAGCCGTTATGTTTAGAGAGCTCAAATATCGAAGTCGTTTTAGCTAGTGGATCACGTGAGCCGCACCCTGCGTGAAACTTATGGTAATTTTGTTTCCTTTTGGTTATAAATTCAAGATAATCATGTAAGCACTCTGTCACGAAATTGGGCTTTTTCCCCACACTTTGGGCTATTTTGGCTATGTTGGGCCACATTTGGTCTTGGAGGTTGATAGAATAGTGAAGATTATTCTATAACACTCAAGACTTGTACATATTCTAGAAGCATTCTAGAGTCTTCCATGTTAGGTAGGAAATAATGGAGAATTCTAGAGAATCTCTCCCTACCGTAGGATCAAATCAATCTCCACCGTCCATTGAGGAGGTGGGATGCTATAAATAGGTGTAGAATCCTCATTTGTAAATCATCCAAGAGTTGTAAGCATTCAAGCATTCAACAAGCTTTCTCTCTAAGTTATTTCCTTTCTTCTTTGTTTCCTTGCCAATCCTTTCACTAGCACGAGTTCGAGTGAGGCTGACTTAGCTATCGCGAGGGGCGAAAATGAGCTAAGGCCGCACGAGGCTTATTGAGCGATTAAGTCCGTGACAGTTGGTATCAGAGCCGGTAAAGGCGTCAATATCGTGCACGTGTATGGTAGGAATGGCCGGAAATTCGAACGAGTCGACTGTTGCTGAGGAACGTGGAAGAGAAGCTGCACCCACCAACAAGAATAAGAAGAGGGACCAAAGTAAGGCCCGCGAGAGCACTTCTATAGAACCGATGGTGGTAGAGTTTGGCGAGAAGCTGGAAAGGGTCCAGCACGACTTCAAGACGTTGGAGGACCATGTCTTGGAGCAAGTTGACACACTCAAAGGAAATGCCGAAGAGACCAACAACGAGGTTGAAGCTCGGTTCATACAGCTAGAGGATATGATCCAAGCCGTCCGTGAAAGCATCGAGGGGATGCGGGAGGACTTGACGCTCTGCAAGAGAGCCGCCGTTAGCGGGGGTGCTAACCATGTCTCCACCCCGAGGGTTGAGTGCCCCAAGCCGCAAGAGTTCAACGGGGCAAGGGACGCCAAGGAAGTCGAAAACTACCTATGGCGGATGGAGCAATACTTTGAGGGAATCGGCCTTAACGACGAGGCCGCCAAGGTAAAGACCGCTGCCTTATATCTTTCCGATACTGCTATGTTATGGTGGCGTAGGAAACATGCCGACATTGAGCGAGGAGCTTGTCAGGTAGATACGTGGGATGAGTTCAAGAAAGAACTCAAGAAGCACTTCTATCCCGATAATGTGGTATACGAGGCTCGCAATAAATTGCGGGAGTTGAAGCAACGGGGTATTATGCGGGACTATGTGAAAGAATTCACAACCCTTATGCTTCAAATTCCCAATATGTCCGAAGAATATCTCTTGTTCTACTTCATTGACGGACTACAAGGATGGGCCAAGCAAGAGATGCACCGTCGGGACATTAAAACGGTTGATGAGGCCATTGCCATCGCCGAGTCACTCGTCGACTTCCAACCCTACTCCCACACCAATGCGACGAAAAATAAAGATAAGTATCCAGCCAAAGGTGGGGGAGAACGGCGGGAGAATTACCAAGGCAACCGAGACCGAGATCATCGAATGCCACAAGCTAAAGAGGGAGATCGTGATCGACGTCCGGGCCGGAGGGACTATGAAGAGAAGAAAAAGGCATTCGTTCCCAAATGAGGATGCTTCTTGTGTAAATGACCGCATCCGATGAGTAGCTGTCCCAAACTTGGTTCATTGTCTGCCATCGTCGATCGTCAAGACACAGAGTCTCAAGCCGAGATGGGGTCACTCCAAGTTCTAAACGCCTTGAAGGCAAAGCCATTGACACCAACATCGAGTAATGGGCTCATGTATGTAGAAGCGGTGATCAACGAGAAGCGGACAAGAGCCATGGTGGACACGGGAGCTACCCACAATTTCGTGTCCAAAAACGAAGCCAACCGTTTGGGCCTAAAGTACACTGGGAGCACAGGATGGCTCAAGACGGTAAACACACAAGCGGTACCACTCCATGGCGTGGCACGAGGGGTCGAGCTACGCTTAGGCACTTGGGAGGGCCAAGTGAACTTTTCTGTCATTCCCATGGATGACTTTAAGGTCGTCTTGGGGTTGGACTTTCTCCGACAGGTAACCGCTATCCCTATGCATTCCTTTAGTTCTGTTTGTATCTTGGAGAAAGGGTCTCCTTGCATGATCCCCACGGTCGAGGCACCGAAAGAGCAAGGTCGAGATGCCACATAACTCTCGGCCATACAACTTGGTAAAGGCGTCAAGAAAGGGGACATTACTTACTTGGCCATGCTAAAGGAAGATGACGAGATCGAGAAAACAGATGACCTACCATTGATCATCCGTGAAGTCCTAGAGGAGAACAAGGACGTGATGCCGCCCGAGTTACCAAATAAACTTCCCCCAAGACGTGAGGTGGATCACAAGATCGAGTTGGAACACGGTGCAAAGCCGCCAGCCTTGGCACCCTACCGAATGGCCCCACCCGAACTTGAGGAACTTCGAAGGCAACTCAAGGAGCTAGTCGATATGGGAATGATTCGACCTTCAAAGGCACCGTATGGCGCACCGGTACTCTTCCAAAAGAAGCATGATGGGTCATTGCGCATGTGCGTCGATTACCGAGCACTTAACAAGGTAACCATTAAAAATCGCTACCCGATCCCTTTGATTGCCGATTTATTTGACAGACTTGGAGGAGCCAAGGTGTACACGAAGATGGACTTGCAAAAAGGCTACTACCAAGTTTGAATAGCAGAAGGTGACGAGCCAAAGACTATATGCATCACTCGATACGGATCGTACGAGTGGTTGGTCATGCCCTTTGGTCTAACCAATGCACCGGCGACGTTTTGCACGCTCATGAACAAGCTCTTCCAACCGTACTTGGACCAGTTCATGGTGGTGTACTTGGACGATATCGTGGTATACAATAACTCCATCGGAGAACATGTAGACCACTTGAGGATTGTGTTCAAGATACTGCGAGAAAACGAGCTGTACGCCAAGAAGGAAAAGTGCACGTTTGCCACCGAGGAAGTACACTTCCTTGGACATGTAATCGGCCACGGGAAGCTATTAATGGACAGGAACAAAATCAAGGCCATAACCGAGTAGGAGCCGCCGACCAAGGTAAGTGAGATGAGGTCCTTCCTTGGTCTAGTAAATTATTATCGCCAGTTTATACAGGGCTATTCGGCGCGAGCATCACCATTGACGGACGTACTCAAGAAGGGGAAGGCATGGGAGTGGTCCGAACAATGTCAGAAGGCCTTTGAGAACCTGAAGGCAGCAGTTAGCCAAGAACCTGTCTTGGCCTTACCCGACTTTACCGTGCCGTTCGAGGTGCATACCGATGCATCCGACTTCGCTATCGGGGGAGTACTAATACAAGAGGGACATCCGATAGCATTTGAGAGCCGCAAGCTGAATGACACCGAGAGGCGGTACACGGTGCAAGAGAAGGAGATGACGGCCATCATCCATTGCTTGCGGGTATGGAGACATTACTTACTCGGCGCGCATTTTACCATCAAGACCGACAACGTGGCGACGAGTTACTTTCAGACCCAGAAGAAGCTATCACCAAAACAAGCTAGGTGGCAAGACTTCCTAGCCGAGTTCGACTACATGTTGGAATACAAGCCGGGCAAAGCCAACGTTGTAGCCGATGCCTTAAGTCGAAAGGCGGAGCTCGCCGCGATCTCTCTAGCCAAGGGAACCGTGTTGGAACGTATCAAGGAGGGCCTTGAGCAAGATCCAATGGCAAGAGAATTAGTAAAGCTGGCTAGCGATTGCAAAACCCAACGGTTTTGGGTAGAGGACGGTCTACTCTACACCAAGGGACGACGAATCTATGTTCCAAAGTGGGACAACTTAAGGCGAGATCTTGTCAAAGAGTGTCACGAAACCAAGTGGGCTGGTCATCCGGGTCAAAAGCGCACTATGGCATTACTAGAGACGGCATACTTTTGGCCCCATATGAAGGATAGCGTGGAGCTTTACGTGAAGACTTATCTTGTGTGCCAACAAGACAAAGTGGAGAACCGACAGCCGGCGGGATTACTGGAACCTTTACCAGTCCCCCAAAGACCTTGGGATGCGATCACCTTGGATTTCATTAGTGCATTACCCAAGTCCGAGGGATACGGTTCGATCATGGTCGTCGTGGACCGATTTTCTAAGTATGGGACTTTCATACCATGCCCCAAGGATTGTACTGCGGAGGAGGCCGCGCGAGAATTCTTCAAGAATGTCGTGAAGCATTGGGGCCTACTAAGGAGCATCATCAGTGATCGAGACCCTCGATTTACCGGACGCCTTTGGACGGAATTGTTCAAGCTCCTTGGCACCGAGTTAAATTTCTCCACAAGCTTTCACTCTCAAACTGATGGGCAGACTGAACAGGTGAACTCCTTGTTGGAGTGTTATTTGCGGCACTTTGTGAGTGCTAACCAGCGAGACTGGGCTAAATTGCTAGACGTCGCCCAATTCTCTTATAACTTGCAGCGAAGTGAAGCCACAGGCCGGAGTCCGTTCGAGCTTGCGACCGGACAACAACCGCTCACGCCGCACACATTGACAATGCCACTTGACGAGGGTAAGAGTCTCAGGGCCGCCAACATTATGCCGGTATCCTCAAAACCTGCAAGAGTCCAACCATAACGGTGACAATTATTAAAGTCACAATAATAGAAAGAAAGGCTAAGTATATGCAGCAATAACCCATCAGGTACCCACATGAGCACTCTGCTAATGAAAGAAAGAGAGTGAAAGAGAATGGCCATTTAAATTTACATAAGCAGGAGAGAGAGAAAAAACTTATACACCGCTTTCATGAAACGATGAAACAGCAAGATATCATGTCTTAAGTAAATAAATCACAGGTAAACCTTGTAAAAGTAGAATGATGTAGTGGAAAATGGACCAAACCACATACGAAACAGAGGAATCAATAGACCACATATAGATAATCATCTCTCCCAATATTTAAGGAAACGAGAGAAGCCTGCTGCCTTTATCTTCAAGTTTGCTTCAAATAAAACTCATCATGTTCAACGCAGCTTGGTTCATGCTTCAAACACCTTGAACCCCATATCATATTTTGAATTAACCCTTTTGTTCCTTTAGGCATGACGACTTGAATCATAAGTAGATACAAAACATGTTAAATATGTTCCTGTCTCAAAATTATTTGCAATCAAAGAAACCTCGGCAGTAAAAGAACAAACATAATTTCTTTTCTCAACTACAATTCATAGTACCATCTTAATTCCTAAGTCACTTTTACAAACTAACTTAATAACAAATGCAATTGGAAAATTACAGGCTTTAGACCCAAAATAATAATAATAACAATAATAAGAAAAAGATGAAAAATCTAAAGCTAACACCAATGTTTACATTGTAAAGTCGTTAAAGCCGTATCACACAAAAACAAATTCTTAAACCCAAATAAAGGATTTAAATAGAAAGCCTCACATCAAACCATAGTAACAACCAAACAACAATGAAATGAAAGTTTCAGTTTCAAAATGAAGAAAGAGAGCTAAAATTTAGAATTTATACATACCTTTATCAGAGAAATGCATGAAGGAATCAAGCTTTGGAGGAAAAGGAGGAGTTGGACTCTTATAAGCGCTCTTCGTCCTCTCCCTTAAAATCTCTTCAATTTCCTTATAGTAAGACATCTTAGCTGACCCACTCCCCCTATCTTGATGTTAGCTTTCTTAAACTCCTTCAACAAGTTCCTCCACTTGTCCGTACACATAGTCGGGGATCGATCGAACCCTTTGTCCCTCATCTTAGCCGATATCTGCTCCCAGAGGTGCTTGTTCGATTTGGAAGTATTGAAACGACCGTCCATTTCTCCTCGTAAACCGATAAGGCTTCGGGTTTCGTCTTGGACCCAGGTCTCGGCTCGTTTCTTGGGGGCTTTGATTTCTGGGTCATCGCCGCTGCTTTCACCCAACATCATTTGCTGCTGCTGATGCTGCTGTTGGAGAGGTTGAGGCTGTTGCTGTTGCTGTTGCTGTTGGTGGTGGAGGTGATGCGGCAAATCCCCATTGGTGGGGACCTCGATGATCATGTCACAAGCCATGGAAGGACCTTCCTCCATGTATAAATCTATTGGACGAGGCTTCTCCGATAAGTACATGACAGCTTTGAATCTGAATAGGAAAATGGGTTTTTTTTTGCTTATTTTTTAGAGGGTTTAAGGCTTTTTAGGAGTTGAATGAGTGAGGGATTTGACAAGGAGGAGAAGAGAAATCATGGGTTGGATTTAATTTTGGTAATGAATTAATCTTTCTCTTCCTTTTAGTCGATAAATATTGCAGCAGCAGCAGCAGCAGCAGTGAGTGTTGAGTAAAGAGGCTCAGGCTCAGGCTCAAGCGGTATTTTGCCTTATTTTTTGTCTTTTTAGGCCTTCGGCCGTTGCGTTGACTCTTGACTTTAGCCTTTAAGTCTATCCAAATTAATAATGTTAATTTAGCCATTTTGATCAAACAAAAAGGACAAACTGTGCATTTAGTCAGTTAATGTTTATTATATTTCTTTTTAGTCACTTCATATTTTTCATTCAATTATTATTATATTTCTATTTTGATCACTCAATATTAAAAATTTCCAATTCTATCACCTAATTTAATTTGGATAGTGTACTATGATGTTCACTATAAAGGTAACTTTCCTAATTTAATTTGTAACGTATAGATTTAAATTATTGAATATAACTTATTGAGTGACATTTGTGATAGAAAATAATATTGTTTTTATTAAAGGTCTCGAGTTTGATCAATTATATCTACATGATGTGATAGAAAAAATTTAAACAAATACTACCGTGTAATAATCACATACTATTAAAAAACTCTAGACTAAAATCCTATTCCATATATTAAAAAGTACATATCAACATATATATATATATATATATATGTATGTATAAATGGATCCAGGGGATTGAATTGAATCATTGGGATATTTTTGTTGTTATAGTTAAAATTCCGATATTCATAAGCAACGACGTCGTTCCATGGTGAACGTGATAATCATAACAACGGTGCGTTCAAGACTTCGAGTACCAATTTGTTTTGGTTTTGGTTTTTGGAGCCAAACCCTAAAATGCCAGATAAAAATATCTACCAATTTATTCATCATCATTATTTAAAAACGATGGTTATAATCCAATTATGTTCGTCAAGCTGATTAAAGTCCCGTATTTGAAATCCTGAAATTCCAATTCCCATTCTTTCAGCTCCCATTTCTGCTTTATTTCAGCTAACCGAGGTTTCTTTCAGGTATATAATCGAACACCTGTTGGCCGTTTTATTTACTTATCTAATTTTAAATTTAAAAGTCATGATTTTGCTTGGTTCTATGCGAGTTTGGCGGTATAGGTGGAGTAATGTTTTCATTTTCCTTATTTCCAATTTTCATTGACTGATTGAAATTCCCGGATTTTATATGTAAGATTTACTATTTGCAATTGTGCTCTGACATTGCTACTTTCTATATGCAATTGTTTTTAGGGACTGCTTTATCAGAGAAAGAAACAATTAGGTGGTTCTGCAAAGTGTAAACCACCAAATTTTACAGTAGTTTTTATTATATTTGAAGCTTAATGTTTGATGTTGATGGCTAATTGAAAGAATTGGTGTTTTTTTTTCCTGTTATGTAAGCTTAAATGTTAGGGATATCCAAATTTACATTAACCCTTTTAAGATATATTGTGTATTGATCAGAGTTTGCAAAACTGAAAATCGGTTTGAATTATGTTACAAGTGTTTATTGTACCATGGATTTGTAACCAAACTTAATGTTTACCATTTTAGAATATGTTATTCTCTGTGGATTTTTATATGCTTTCCTTTTATGTCTATTTTTATGATAAACAGAAGTCGATGTACGAACACCGTCCAATTATTTTCGCTCCTTTAGTCCCGAAACTGAAACCTGTCTAAAATTTGCATTGCTTTTTTTATTTGATCTTGTATCAGAACAAAGCAGCTATCCGCAGTTTTTTAGTTCCTTCACAATGAGCAATTGCAACATGACTAGATTTTGTGCTGTTCACCGTAAAGCTGTGGTTCCCTTGTCCATGGGCAGAAGATGTCGAAATGGATGTCTAAGAACCCTTCCCACCAGTACTTTAACGCATTTCTCCCAGAACACTTCAAGTATTGTCCGTGCCCCAACATCGATAGTGTTAGCTGTGAACCTCACCCCATTTGATGCACCTCAACGCTCCGATGAATGGTTTGCCCTTCGGAGGAACAGGTTGACCACAAGCACCTTCAGTACTACTTTGGGGATTTGGAAAGGAAAGCGCCGCTCTGAACTCTGGCATGAAAAAGTTTTTTCATCGGAAATGCAGGTTGTGGAACCTTCTAAAAGGTGTGCTATGGAGTGGGGTGTTCTCAATGAAGCCGCTGCTATTGAGCGGTACAGAAGTATTACAGGACATGAGGTCAGCTCATTAGGATTTGCTATCCATTCTAAGGAGCAGTTCGACTGGCTTGGTGCATCACCCGACGGTCTTCTTGGTTGCTTTCCAGGAGGTGGCATCCTGGAAGTGAAGTGTCCATACAACAAAGGCAAACCCGAGACTGCTCTGCCATGGTCAACTATGCCATTCTATTACATGCCTCAGGTCCAGGGTCAAATGGAGATAATGGACCGAGAATGGGTCGATTTATATTGCTGGACACAAAACGGAAGCACGATATTCCGCGTGTGTAGAGAACACAGTTACTGGGATCTTATACACAGCATCTTACGGGAATTCTGGTGGGGAAACGTAATGCCTGCTAGAGAAGCACTGTAGTCAGGCAAGGAAGAGGATGCTAAGACATTCGAACCTGCATCCACACACAAGAAAACAGGGCTTGCAATTTCAAAAAGCATAAGGTTAGCCAGTGAAGCAAAGATGTTTTGTAGGGAGATTGCAGGTCATGTTGAATTTTATAGATGATCCTAAGTTGGAACCTCTCATTAGTCACTGCACCTTTTTTCTTTTCATAATTGCTATTGATTTTTAACAATATACAGTGGTCATTGTATTTTTATAAGTCCACTGACCATCTGTCAATAACAATGACCATATAATGTTAAACGTGAAATCCGACTCTACAAATATTGCTTCCCCAGCCTCCCTCAGTTTATCTCGAATTTCTAGTGTATTGGTCTCGACTTCTTGGTACTTGAATTGTCAACCATTATCATCATACGATGACGTGGCTCGATGGGAAAACACCAACGTGACATGAAATTTTAAAAACTAAAAAATCACATTCGTATTTTAGAAAATAAGAAATGTTTTGTAGGGAAATAACTTATGGACATGGTGACAGATTTTGAACGAAAATTTGGTTTTATTTTTCTGATATTTTTGATAAAAGTAATTTAAGAATGGGTTGGAAATTTTGAACAATCCAAATTCGATTTGAGTGTTATATTTTTTATCTGTCAATCGATTTAGTTCAAATTTAGTGTCATTTTTAGGATAAAAATTTATATTCAACTCAAATATATGTATAATTTTTTTATTCAGTAAAATACTAATAATTAAAAAATAGAGAAATATATATTATTGTACTTGTCCTTAAATATATGAGGAATAATTGTACTATTATTTTAGATTAGTTGTAAATTTTTACTCTATATATAAACCCAATCTAATCTAAATATAGTCTTAAAAGAATTAATTCAATCGATCCAAATTTAAAGTTAAACAAAATTAATTTCACAATATTGGGTCAAGAGTCAAGACCCGTTAAATTTAAATCTCATATCTATCAGGAAAAATATTCTACCTATTTTATGAATTTTATTCTATGTAAAAGAAATTATAAAATAAAAATATGTAAATATGATTTTGAATAAAAACGTATAAATATTTTTAGGGTAAAGTATATAAATAGTGTAAAGTATATAAATAGTCCATAAACTTTTAGAGCACTTCATTTTGGTCACCCCATTTTTTAAACTTGCAATACAACCATCGAATTTTTAGTTCGTTTTTAGTAAGGTCTCTGTCGTTACCCGCCTTTAGTTTTAGCTGATGTGTCTGTTAAACCCCGGTCTTCTTTTCCTTCTTTCTTCTTCCTCTTCCTCTTCATATTCATCTTTTTCTTTTTTCTTTTTCTCTCACACCCCCGTTAACCTAACTCTTCTTCTTCTTCTCTCACACCCTTGTTAACCCCACTCTTATTATTCTTCTATTCTCCCACTCGTGCCCATCACAAGATTTTGATGCAACTCACGTACACTGAACCTCCGAAGGCATTACTTTGCCCATGGCTTGCGCCACCGTTGAAAATGGAAGAGTTGTCGTTTGCAAGATAGTTCAATGGTCCTTGAAGATTGCTATCATCCTCCATCTGTGATGATCTTAGGGTTTCGCTACCAGTTTCTTTATCGTCGAATCATTGCCGAAGTTGAGGGATAACATTGGTCTATCGTATTTTGTCCCACTCGATAATAAACCGCCCAATCCCCTTAACAAATAGGAAGCGTTGTTGATTTTGTTGCTTGTAGTTGAACCTATTTATGCAGATTTTTAAAGCAATGCAGTGGCCAACACGTGAGGATAAATATTCTCGTGTTGCATTGAAGTGCTATAAAGAAAGGAGAATCCTAAACCAACATGATCTCCCATGCATTGAAGTTCATTATTACGTATAATGCTTGCACCACTGACATTGGAGAAGAATCCCAAATTGAAAAGATTTGCGAGAGTGTGGGAATTATTAGTACTACTGCCTTGAAGGTGGAGAAGTTGCAGAAGCCCATGCAATGGTTTGTTCAGATATGACCCGTAACCATGGCCTTGACGATGAAACCCTTGGTTTGCAGCATCACCCATGAAAAACATAGATGAAGGCATGTTATGTAATGAAAAAGAATTCGATGGAGCGATAAAGAGATCGGACTTTGGCGGTTCAGAAGTATTCCCCAATTGCAACAGATTACTCAATGGGTAAACTTGATTCTGATCTTGTAATGGCCCTAAACTCATTTGATGATTACTTTCAAAGAGATAACGATTGCCCATTGTACTTAAGTTGGTGGGGTGTCTAGCACTCTCTTGAGGCAGTGCATCACAAAAGGCTGGGTGAGTGATAAAACCATCACGCCTGCAGTACCAGTAAAATGGAAAAGCCAACTTTGATTAATAGGGCTTAAAGTTAAAATAAATGGAATTAGCAGTTGTAGTTAACAAATGCATGGGGATAGGAGACTTTATTTTCACCATCTTTCCAATATTTTAACAGAAAATAAGGGCAAAAACTCTTGGTTTAATCTGAAAATGAAGAATGAATGAATTCAAAGTTGAATTTCCATTTTGAGGAATGGATGTTTGATAAATGAAGTGTGGGAAGTATTTTCTGGTTGTTAAACATACATGTATTTGTTATGCAAATAGAAGAAGAAGAGAGAAGAAAGAAGAAATAAGAAAGAAGAAGACCGGGGGTGTTTTAATGGAGTTAATGTGCCTCGCCGGCTAAAACTAACGATAAGAGATCTTACCGAAAACGAATGAAAAGTTCAGTGAGTGTATTGCAAGTTTAAAAGTTAGGTGATCAAAATGTAATAACCCTAAACGTTTAGGGAATATTTATATACTTTACCCATATTTTTATAAGATGAAATTTTAATCTATCAGGGGGTGTTTGGATGGGAGAATGTAGGATTTCCATGGGAATGAAATCCATATTCTCCCGTTTGGTTAGCCCGATAATCTCATTCCCGGTAATGTAAGATTACAATAGTAGATTTTTTTGGGTATATTACCGAGAATGTCATTACCCCCATTTCCTTAAGTATTGTTGGATTCCCGACGTTTTGGACTAAAATGCCCTTAATTTTTTTTAAATATCATTTTTCTGTCATTGAATAATAAAAATTATACGAATGTTAAATTACAAATTTATCCTTAAACTATTTTAGATTTACAAAAAAAAACTATAATTAAAATTTTATATGAAGTTCAGAGGTTAAAATAAAATTTTACCCTTTCATTAAACTTTTTTATATTTTCAATTTTATAAAAAAATTATATAAATTTTATGAATTTAAATTTTTTAAAGAAAATATATAAATATTTTTTAACTTGTTAAAAAAAACAAATATATAATAAAGATAATTTGGTCAAATATACATTCCAATAATATTTTATTCTTTTAATCAAACACGATAATCTTACATTCTTGCTAAGCCAACCAAACACAAAATACAACATTTCCAGTAATTATATTCTCTGATAATCGTACATTCCTACTGATAATCTTCCATTTCGTGAACCAAACACACCATTATAACAATCGGACAAAATCCAAGGGCCATAATTTATTGTAAGGGACGGCCTTTCTTTGTGAAATGTAACGATTGAAAGCGATAGCTCCACGGCTACACCTAGACGCATCCGTTTTTCTTTTAAATTAAATTTGAAGCAAAAATCACTCCTACATTGCGCGGCTTCAATGAGAAGTCAAATCTCATTTTGTTTGTTTGCTTGTTTTTATTTATTTTCCATTACTCCCTTCACCAAATTAAATTAAATTCAACATTTGGTTTTCCGCTCGAAAAGGCGGAGATTTCCCTCCCGATCTAGCCTAAGTCCTCGGCTTTTGTTTGGCTCCAAAGAAAATTAATTAAGGAAGCGAAGACGAAAGAGAAAAATACTAGCAATGGAAAGTGAACGAAACGGCGCGAAGAAATTGAGCAGCAAATCGAAGGTAGGAAGTTACATCGTACCACTCACAGGAGCTGCCGCTCTTCTTACTCTCGCTGCCAGCTTTGCTATCACCGCCATTAATCACCGAAGAAACTCCAAGAGAAAAGGCAACTACATTTTTCTCTCTCTATTTCAGTAGTTTTTTTTACTGCATTTCGTTTTACTTACTTTCTAGGTTCCACACGTTTATATCTAGTGATTTTTTTATTTTTATTTTTAAATTTTAGATCTTCCGGGGTGTGATTTTCGAGTTAACTTGTCGGCGAGTGAGATTCTGAAGTTAGCTGACCGAATAATTGCAAAATCAAAGGAAGTTCATGATGCTGTTGCATCTGTACCGCTCGACAAGGTTTTATAATCTCAGTACCTTTTATTTTATTTTATTTTAATCTCTGATTTTCCTTTTGCCTATTTCTACATTTGAAATACTTCGACTCATATTCCATTATATATATGTATATTAAAAATTCTCAGGTTACGTATAAGAATGTTATATCACCATTGGCAGAACTGGAGGCTCAGCAGTTTCCATTGATGCAATCATGTGTGGTGCCAAAGTTTGTTTCAACTTCAGATAAAGTTCGTAAAGCAAGCATTGAAGCTGAAAAGAAAATAGATGCTCATGTATCTTCCTGCAGGTTTAACTCATTTGTTTTTATTCAATTATATACGAATTAAGATATATCACTTGAATTTTTGGTTTGTTTCATTTAGTTAGCAAAAGTTTTTAATCTAAACTATTGATCTAATTTAAATCTTATGATTTTTTAAGTAGTTGTAGATATGGAAGTCTACTTTCCTATTTGTTCACTAAGCATATAATTGACCATTTTTAATGTTTTCATTGGGTGCTAATCAGTAAGCGGGAAGATGTATACCGTGTCCTTAAAGTTTTTTCTGCAAAAGGGGAATGGATGGGCCCCGAAGCTAGACACTATGTTCAGTGCTTGGTAAGGGAAATATTTACAGTTTTATACAGAAAGAATTCTCTGATGAGGTTGTATGCCTTGATGTGCTGTGATACAAGAAACTATTTTCTTTTGTTGTTTCCAATATTCTTAACATATTGCTTAGTGGTTTGGTTGTTCGGTTCTAGTATTGATTTCTTACTGATCAGTGACAGATAAGAGACTTTGAACAGAATGGATTGGATCTTACATCAACAAAAAGAGAAGAAGTGCAACGCCTGAGAGCTCAAATTGATGAGCTAAGTTTTCAATATGTTCAGAATTTGAATTATGATGCCACTTATCTTTTATTCAGTGAGAATGAGCTAGCTGGACTACCGACAGAGTTCCTCAAGGTTCTAACTTTTTTCTTATATTCTTATTTGCTCCTTTACGCCGTTGCTTTATTAGCTTATATTTGGGAATTCTGACTCAATAATCTCTTTTAAACGAAAACTTCAAAATTCAAGTTATATTTTGCATCTAATTTGTGCTTGTTTGCTGGTGAAATTTTCTTCTATGCTGATAATTTAATACATAAATTATCCATACAATGCTTTAGTTGAATTTTTAACATCCTGGATAAGGCGTGTTGGTCAATTATTATATGTTATAGAATGTGAAGTATTGATTTAGTATCAAGAATAAATTCTATTTTGAGCTTTAACCATTGGCTTTGTGGAAATCTAAGAAAATATGCCTCTACAATCGATATTTCAAATATCAATTAAGTTAAAATTACATGATATGTTGTATTGAAAATTGATACTGAATCATGATTCAAAGAGAAAAACTTTCCATTCTGGAAATGCTTTTATTCATAACTCTTGCTGCTATTCTTAGATGGAAATATAATTTACGAATACAAAGTTTAAAATCTTGGAAATCTGTGTTACTTGGATTTGGGTGTGATTGTTGGAAATATGTGTGTCTAATACAAGTATATTCGATTTTTTCCTGGTTTTCCATGTATTTAGATGGTTCTTGTCATATCTCTGTACCCGTGTTCAGTTATGCACTTGACATGGGTGATTAAAGGGGTACTTCAATACGAAAACTTGGAGTAACATAGCTAGAAATTTCATACCTTTATGATGGAGTTTTCTTTGAATAACTTTGCTTTGTAATATGAACTGTAATGAAATGTGTTCCACTCTGCTTATTTTGCAGACATTAGAAGAAGTGGAAAATGGAATGTTCAAAGTGACACTGAAAAGTAATCATGTTGCAGCAGTTCTCGAGTTATGCATGGTATGATTATTGAAGTTGGTTAAGGATCTGCTTGTGAATTGTTGACAATGGCTCTGTCCTCTTTTAGCAAAAAAATTGCATAAACTTACAAGTTACAAGGTGATAGGTTGAGAAACTTATGAAGACCAGTTATGTATTTGAGTTGTAGAATGCTGAAAGAGTCCCCATTATCTTTCTTATTACTGGCTTTTAAGGATATCTGGTGATTCAACTATAGCATGCCAATAAGATCCGGCAAGTTTTCAATTAGGTGTATGTTATGATTGCTGCGGTGAATCATTGCCTTGCATGTGAATGATCATGACAGTTGCTCAACTAAGATAAACTTTATTTCATTTATTTTTCTTTAGATAGGGAACCTAATTCAGATTTACTATTATTATTTCCTTTTTAATCCTGAAATATGGGAATGACCACTGTGGTGTTTCACTTTTTTGTTCCGAGCCTTTGCAGATAGGAAAGACAAGAAGGTTAGTAGCTATGACCTATGGAAAGAGATGTGCAAAAGTCAACCTCTCTGTCTTGGAAGAATTGGTAAATATCGCGTCCCCCTGGGCTCCTCCCTTTTTCTTTGAAATGACGTTTACATAGGAAAGAGAACTCAGCATCTAGAAGATCATTTTTCTTAAGCTTGAAATGAAATTATATTGTAAGATCAACTGATTGTCATGGGTTCTCTGTTATTTAGATTTTTGTTAAGAGAAACCATGCATACCCTGTTGGTATCACATTTCATAAAAAAAAAATATTATGGCTGTTCTAGTGACAAAATATTGGTTCCTTGTCTTGGCTTACAACTATTTTATCGTATCAGCAACTTTGGGATGTTCATTTTATTTCAGCCTTTATTATCACCAGGGCCCTTTTCTTCATGTTCCTCCATGTGGATCCGAACATTGAGTTTTACTTGACCCTTGAGCCTGTATTACCGTCCATTTCCATTTTTCATTAAATGTGTTTATTGAGTATAAGAACACCAACAAGTTCCCACTTTTCTCTTGTGATATAGGTTCAAGCACGTCATAAATTTGCTCGTTTGCTTGGCTATTCAAACTATGCAGACTATGCTGTGAGTTTTAGAATGGCTAAGACTTCCTCAAAGGTTTGCATAATACTTTATTTTCTTGGGGCTGTTTGTATGTTAACTGCATGAATGAAAATAATGTAATTTCCATGTCTTCCAGCTTTCATTTTCTTTTTAAATGAAGGTAGGGTTTTTTTAGTGGATTAAAGTAGTTGACTGAAATATTGCCATCTCTCTTTCTCTCTCTTCCGTTCTCTTTTCTCCTTTCTTATGAACCACATTGGATCCTTTTTTGTCTAGTCTATTGACAGTTTTTTTCACCGACAAGGTTGAGCCAGATCCTATTTTTTCCATTAGAACCTGTTGGGTGCCTCTAGGTTTATCACCTATATGATGGAATGTGTTGTTTTATGTCATAACTCCTGGAATTCTTAGGGTCTTTGACAATTCATTTCCTGAGTGATATGAACTGAACTATGTCAAACCGACGCTCTTTTTAACCTGAAATTTTATGTTATAGCAACATTAAAAACGCAGGAAGGAACAAGTTCTTGGTTTGTACTTTATTATCTTGCTATCAAGTTGAATTAGAATTTAGAACACCTGTACAAAAATGTATTTTAAAGATGAATCAACTTCGTGTATTATTTTCTCTGTGATTCATTAAGGAGTGATATCTTCTTAGGACTTTGCAAATGTGGTCAGGTATTGCAATTCTTAGAAGGTATTTCCTCCAGTTTATCAGACTTAGCCCAGAAGGAGCTGGCAGTGTTGAAAGAGTTAAAGGTCAGAGCATACCCTCCATCTTTTGGTTCCTTTCCCTTTTTCCTTTCAGATGGACAATTTATTTGCTTTTTTTTATGTCATCAGAAGCAAGAGGAAGGAGAGATTCCATTTGGAGTTGAAGATCTGTTGTACTATGTAAAGAAGGTTGAACAGCAGGAATTTGATTTGGACTTTGGGGCTCTCAAACAATACTTTCCTGTTAATTTGGTTTTATCTGGAATTTTCAAAATATTCCAAGATCTTTTTGGTAAGTTCTACATACATGCATATTTGGATTCATGGCGAATGTTCATCTCTTTGTATTGCATGGTATCATATGCTCATTCTACTTAATGCAGGTTTAAGATTCGAAGAAATTGCCAATGCTGATGTCTGGCACAGTGATGTTAAAGTTTTTTCTGCTTTTGATTTGAGTTCTGGTGAACTTTTGGGTTATTTCTACCTTGACATGTATACAAGGTTCATGCGTTAGTTTTAAGTTATATCTTTATTTGTTTTAGCACTCCTTGCTCTAGTTAGAAAGAAATGGGCTTTCCTTGTGGATCAGGGAAGGGAAATATGGTCAAACTTGCATGGTTGCTCTTCAAAATGGTTCTGTAGCATTCAATGGTGCACGGCAGGTGATCGATATTACATAATCATTATGCTTTCTTTCCCTGAATTGCTAAATACATAAAATGTTATCTTACCATCTTTCAGTGCATAAATATAATTAATTTGCTCAAATTTTCCCGAGATATGCTATTTGCATTATCTTGAAATTCAGAGACTGATTAATTTTCTTCTCTTGGTTTCCCTAGCAGATTCCAGTGGCATTGCTGATTTCTCAACTTCAGAAGGACACTGGCAGAGTTCCAAGTTTGTTGAGATTCTCTGAAGTGGTCAGTTTTTTCCATGAGTTTGGCCATGTGGTATGTTTGATTCTTAATTATCTTTTTGGGTTTTATTGTATGTTGTTGTACTTTGTATTATTGGTAGATAATACAGGTTTTATTGTACTTTGTATTATTGGTAGATAAAACAGGCTTTATTGTACTTTGTATTATTGGTAGATAATACGGGTTATATTATCTGTGAGTATTTAGGTCCAACATATGTGCAATCATGCATCATTTTCAAGATTGTCTGGGGTCCGTGTTGATCCCGACTTTGTGGAGATCCCCGCTCATGTGCAAGAGAATTGGTAGGTCAATGATCCTACGATTTCTTTATTTCTTTATTTTTGGGTTAAGTAAATCTAGACCAGGATCCTACTATTTCTTATTTTTTTTCTCTGACAGATGAAATTCCCTGACAATTGTTTTTAACGTGTAGGTGTTACGAGAGCTTATCACTGAAGTTGATATCTGGTTTCTATCAGGTGAGTACATCTTATTAACAAATTCTGAATACACGTACTGTATGCAAATTTATGTGTGGGATTGTCTGTGATTTAGTGTCTGCTATTTATTCATACATGCATTGGCTTGAACTTCTGGCTTGCTTGTCTTGGGGTATATTCATGTGTGTTTATGAGGTATATTTTAATCTGTCTGGATCGGTCCTTTCTTTCTAAAATGATTGATAAAGGAAGAATTGTTTTTGATTTTCAAAGACAAACTGTCTTTTAAATAACTAAAGGAGAATTAATTGCTTGAAGTTTTATTGGTGACATGATAATTTGCAGGATATTACAAAGCCCATCAAGGAGGAAATATGTAAATCACTTAAACGATGGCGATATTCCTTTTCAGCACTTAAATTGAAGCAAGAAGTTCTTTACTGTAAGTCTTTCTCTGTCATCAATCAGGAAACTCCTATTTTACTGAAATTTGTTGCGACTTTGACTTTCTTGAATCAGGAAAATCTGTTCTAAGTTGAACTCCTCTAATCATCTCATTTTCACTATTTGATAAGTTTTTTGAAATAGATTATAGATAGCTTTCAGGGATGTCTAGTCATCTTTCTATGGAATCAACGCCTTGGAATTTGTTTCTAGATGCATATTGTAACGCACATTATTTGGCCCCACTCTTTAGTTATGCTCTAAAGATGTTTTCTGACAGGTCTTTTTGATCAAATTATACATTCCGCTGATGACGTTGACATTGTCGAGTTATTCAAGCATCTTCATCCAAAGGTAAGCACATTTTCCTGTTCTTGCTTCTGACTATGTGCTATTAAAAGGAAAATCCTTATATATATATATTTTTCTTCCATCTTTTCGATATTCTTTAGGTAATGTTGGGATTGCCTGTGTTAGAAGGAACTAATCCAGCTTCATGCTTCCCCCGGTGTGCTATCGGTTATGAAGCTGCTTGTTACAGTCGTATTTGGAGTGAGGTTCGATCAGTTCATCCCAGTTTTTCTTGCCTGTTTTAATTTTATCGTCTAGATTGGTATAAACTGTTGTAAGCTTTTTACATCTTTATGGCGCAAAGCCAATATGTAGTGGATGATCTATTATACCTGAATGATAAATGCACCCGATGAAAATCATTTATGGTGCTTCAAATGTTCAGGTGTTTGCAGCAGATATATTTACATCGATGTTCCGTGACGATCTTTTGAACCAGAATGTTGGTATGCAGTTTCGAACTAAGGTAATCACTGTTAGTCTGTTACTGTTTCTGAAGTGCATTTTTATTATGTTACTATGCCGTTTCTGATGTCGAAAAGTTTGCTATACTTATTTCACTAGCACAGCCATCATAAGAAAACCAAAATCTTGATAGCTTAACTTCCATGTATACAGCATAAAATAACAAGAAATCTGTGAATTGATGCACATATGCATACTTCTCTCATGATGATCATATCATCTAATAATATCCGAGTTCGTGGTAGGTATTGGCATCAGGAGGAGCTAAGGATCCGGTTGAAATTCTGTCCGACTTTCTCGGAAGAGAACCTTCAATTCGGACATTTATTGACAACGTAATTGGATGCAGTTTGTGACAATGGAAGTTTTGGTAATTTATCTTGGAGTTCACTTTTCATCTTTCATTTGTAGCCTCTTGCCTTATGTTATCATCAACATCACTTGTGTTGTATGTAAAAATTTGTACACCTATTTCCCCCCTAAATGACGTAACTGTGAGATTAATTTTTGGAAAATTCTAATTCTTTTTAATCTATATTAGTAAATAACTAATTAGGAAACACTAATATGTTAAAGTGAGTTCAATGGTTAAAAACTAATGGTCATGAGCTGCAATTCAAGTAAAATAAATAAAAACGTATAATAATAATAATTTAAAAATCAAATAAAAAAAGAAAAACATATAAAATAGAAATTGGATAGCATATACATGACTTGAGAATATGATATCAAATGTTATGAACCTAATTTATCTATTTTGTTGTTATGTCTTATAACACTTGAAAAGAATATCTTTATATAAATCATATTTATTTGTAACCATTGAGCCTAGATTTATTCGATCATAACTCATATGACATTTAATAAGGAGTATTTTCTTGATAATCTAATAGATATTTCTTCTAAAAAGACATTATACCATTTACTTGGTCAAATCTCATACACTTAAACCTCACATAACGAAAGTATAAGAAAAGGTCGTTTACTCCGGTGATACTTCCACTTGTAAGTTCAAGAGAAAGGGAGCAATAAAATAACTCTGTATTCAAACCATATCACAATCTAAACCAGTGAGATACTCGTATCTTGAAACAACGAAGCTGCAACATAAATCGACTCTAAAACAAATTCATGAAGAGTAAAAATTCAGACAATCCGAAAAAATTAAAAGAAATAGTAACAAAACAAATTAATGTTAATACATAACAAGAAATCATATAAACTCCTAAATTGTATATCTTATTTTATTCATAAGATTCAAAATTAACAATTTCATTTCGAAGACACTCGATCCCATGTACGCTTAAAGGAAATATTGTCGACAGAACCTACTTTTTCTCGTATAATAATCTATTTAAGAGGAAAAAAAGCACAGAACGAGTGTACACCGTACGGTAGTTAGTGAAAAGAAAAATGAAGAACGACGTCGTAGAAGGCTCTGGTTTTGGATTTCCTGGTTCTTGTTTCGGATTTGACTTTTGATTAAGATAGACGAGGTCCACGAAATGATTAGAAAATTTGATTATTTTTTTTTGCAGAGATTGAGAAGTCAATCAAGGAAGAATGACTGAGAACATAGTCAACAAAGCATAGCTAGCAAACCAAGATGGAAATTTTCGCAGATTATTTTCTCTGTAAGTCGTTGTAGCAGGTCCTCATTTCTTTCTAATTCTCAATTATTTATATCTGGATTTTACTGCATGTGTTTGGTTTTTCTTTTAATTAATGAAAAAAAGGAAGAAAATAAACTTTCTATGTTGGATAGAGTGCTTTGATTGTTTCAATTCATCTTATAAATAATTTGGAACATGGAATATCCTGGAATTTACTTAGTTTATTCTTGTTCTTTTCCTCTGTTGCTTTCCTTGGTGGAAGAACAGAGAAGGATGTGCTGGTGCTTTTTAGTTTTGGGCGAGTTTGTCCTTGCTGGATTTTGTTCTTTAAGCCTGAAAGCTTGAATTTTTTTGCAAAGTTTGGGCTGAATTTCAGGCATGGGGCTTGAAGCTGAACAAAGGGTCTATGTTTTAGATGATAGGGACTAGGGAAAAAAAACTGCAACGTGGGATGATTGGTTCAATTGTTTTAGCAGCTTTGGTTTGGGTTTTCTTATAGTAGGGGATTTGGTTTCCACTTTCCTTATTTCGGGTTTTCTCTATCGAATATGAAGGGTCTCTGTTTTAGCTGAAGAAAGGGTTTGGTATTTCATGGATTTTAATTAGTCATTAGATTTTGATTGGTTGGATTAAGAGGGGTGGAAGGGGGTGAATCATGTTCAAACGGATTTTAAGTAAGCTTCCCCGGAAGCCATCAAAGAATTCGGAGAGTCGTGAACATGGTGGGAACCATGCTACTTATTCTACCGTATATGTGGCTCAAGGAGTGGTGATTTAGTATCTGAGAAGTCGGGAAATTCGAGTGTTTCGTACTCTCAGGCACCTAATTCTTCTGCTGATGTTGGATGGAAAAGATGTTCCGGCTTCAGAGAAGCAGAATTTGTTCATAAAAAAGATTCACTTCTGTTGTGTTGTATTTGATTTCAATGACCCCACCAAGAACCTCAAAGAGAAGGAGATCAAGCGACAGACGTTGTTAGAGCTCGTTGAGCACGTGATCTCAGCGAATGGGAAATTTTCCGATGCTATTCTGCAAGAAATCGTTAAAATGGTATCGGCAAACTTATTTAGGAGCCTTAATCCTCAACCACGTGAGAATAGTGTCATATAAAGCCTTGATTTGGAAGAGGAGGAACCATCAATGGATCCTGCTTGGCAACACTTGCAATTTGTATATGAGTTTCTTTTGAGGTTTTTAGCCTCACCTGAGACTGATACGAAATTGGCCAAAAGATATGTTGATCAGCCCTCCATTATCTGGTTGCTCAACTTATTTGATTCCGAAGATCCTAGAGAAAGGGAATATTTGAAAACCATTCTTCATCGCATCTATGGCAAATTCATGGTGCATCGACCGTTCATTAGGAAAGCTATAAATGACATATTTTTCTGTTTTATTTTTTGAGAATGAGAAGCATAATGGAATTGGTGAACTTCTAGAGATATTGGGCAGTATTATTAACGGGTTTGCATTGCTGCTGAAGGAAGAACATAAACTGTTCCTTGTCCGGGCACTAATTCCCTTGTGTAAGCCGAAATCCTTAGCAATGTATCATCAACAGTTATTTTATTGCATTACTCAGTTTGTGGAGAAAGACTGGAAGCTTGCTGATTCCATCATTAGGGGGTTATTAAAGTACTGGGCTATCACCAACAGTGCAAAGGAAGTCATGTTCCTTAACGAATTGGAGGAAGTTTTAGAAGTAACTCAGCCACTCGAATTCCAGTGCTGCATGGTACTGTTATTTCGCAGAATTGATCGCTGTTTGAACTCTCTGCACTTTCAGGTGAGAAGTTTCTGGAAATATTTTTATTATGGATGATGTTCTAGATTTGCTTGTTTCGTATCTCGGACTTGGAGATCATATTGTTTTACTTACAATTGATTGCATCAGATATGCCATATTGTGGATTCATTCTGTATGTATATAGTTTGTGGCATTGATCAGACCATTTTTCAGATTGTTTTACCCTTACTGCCACCGTCTTCAACATCACGCTTTTCTGTCCTCTCATGTTGCGAAAATTTCTAGGATCTTTCGAACTGTAGCAGGCTGTGGCATTGATTCAAATTTATAGAAATTCGGGATTTCCTAAAGTCAAGGCCCTATAAAATGTTACTTTCCTTTGTAGTTTCATGAGGTACCATCTATGAAATTAACCGACTATAAAATTGTTTTGAAAGCAAAATCTTTTAGTTAATTGATTGAATCATTTTCATATCTGTTGTTCCTGTCTTTGAGTGCTTTGGTGTTTGATGGTCATATTGGCAAGTTGGAATAGCTCAGGACTGTGTTACTTGAATCATTTTTCGAAGTTTTTTTCATGTATATGAAGGAACTTTGGAGGTCATATCCCCATGTCTCTGTGTCAGACACGGGTAGTTAAATAAAAATGACGAGTGCCAGTAACATAGGCTCAGGAAAGCCAAATATCTAAACTAAAACACCATTTTCTTTGGTTGATCGAAATGTAGTTAGGTCTAATGGTTGGCCCTGCAAAACAAACTTTAATGTATATTGGGAGATTCAATATGCGCTGATTGAACTATATGTGCTTTTTTTCGGAAAATATGCACCAAATACTTTTAAGGCTGTCGCTGCTCTTGTGTACAAAATCCTGTGGCCGTATGAGTACGGTCAGTTAACTATACCATTTGATGATCGAGAATGATAGCCGTTGAGTCTGAACTCTGAATGGCGTGATTTCGGTAAATGATATCCGATGTTTTAGTCTTTCGTAGAACTTACAATATTCTATACATAGTTTTCTTCCCCCGGAATGTCCTAAGCACCAGTTGTTTTTTGTCCTTTTTTTGCGTCTCAGGAAGCCGAGCGAGCTTTGTTCTTGTCAGAACTTAATCATTCAAAACCGCAAGGTTAAACTGCCGATTATTTTCCCTGCCTTGGAGAAAAATGCAAGAAATCACTGGAATCAGGCTGTACACGGCTTGACTTTAAATGCCCGAAAGATCTTCTACGATCTCGACCCGGAGTTGTGCAAGGAATGCTTGCATAAATTTCGGGAAGACGAATCAAAGGGAGATGAGATTGAAGCGAGACGCGAAACTACATGGAAGCGCTTGGAAGAACTTGCTGAAAAGAAAGCTTCTGGCAGCGAAACAATGCCGTTCCCCACAAGGCAAATGCCAACGTCTCTCCAGGTTAGATATGGATAGACACTTCTTGACACTTTTAAGAGTCAAATTTTATATCGGGATCGAAGTACAGGCGTGTCTGGGTGGTCGGATGTTTTCGATTTCTCGCCCAGTGCGGAAAATGGGATCGTAGATTACTGTATGATAAGTTCCTTGCCTTATGTAATGCTTCTTGTTGGTTTTGCATCATATTTTTATTTATCCATAGAAACACTCATCAAATGGTAAAGACTCGGGGAAATCACAGTGATGGTATCTATTGTTATCCCTGTGATTTTTCCCCCTCCAATTGTTTAACATAGAATCAACCATATCTAAGTGGAGGTTGCTCCCTTGAAAGATCAATTGAGAAACGGTTAATATTAGATCGAGTCGAGTGAAAAATAATTCGAGTTTACGAGTATCATTTGATTATTTAAATCTTGTTTGAACATTTTTTTTGAATGTATGAAATTCGAGTTGAACCAAATTTATTTATTTAAGTTTTTATTCAAATTTAAACATAATTATTTATAAGGTTATAATATTAATTTGTTTCAATTTAAACGATTATATCTAATCATATCTAACATGCATATATTTTTATTTGTAAAAATAATATTTATTTAATAAATTGGTAGAAATGGAAACAAGAAAAATACATGGCAACCATGAAAAATATATAAACAAAAAAGAATGTAATTGATTCCTTTCTTTGGTTGGCAACAACTCATAAAAGAACAAATCATTTGTCTCCAAGTTTCCATTTCACAAATAACTAAGAATTGTACTGATGAACAATGATTTAGCAGTGTCGGTGTTTGATTAAACCTGGTCCTGCGTGCCAACAACGATCCCAATCGGCGAATCCCCACCAATCATCTTTCATAGGTTAATTTAACTACACGTCCTTAAACTATGATTCAGATTCTGAATTAGTCCTAAATTTAAAAAATATTCTAAACTATTTTGTTAGTTCGATCATTAATTTCAATATCAAATGTCGCTTCAAATATGATGTAAAATATATAAATTGAAATATTTATATTTATTGTATAGACAATTTAAATACAATGTATTAGCATGGACCAACTTACCTCAGGGGTTAAGGAATCGTTGTTCTTAGAGGACATGAGTTCGAGCACCAACAACTGCAAGGGTGATTGAGTGTTCATTGTCATCACCTTTTAGCTTAATAAAAAAATACAATGTATTAAAAATTAATTCAGTTAAAGTTTTTATATATTATAAATAAAAAATCTATAATCTCTCAATGACTATCGAAATATTATTCAATTGACTTATACTTGATTATATTTATGTTTATAATTTGTTTCAAAAATTTCTAATATATATTAAATTATATTTTAATAAAAATTAACGTTTAAATTAATAATTGAATTGAGAAAAGAATTTATTAATAGTAATGATATTTTAACAGTTTAATTAAATATTTTAAACATTTAGGAACCAATATAAAATCTAAGCTATAGTTTGAGGGTGTTGATGAAATTAATCCTTGTACTTTATCACAAAAGTTTCAGTCCTTAAACTCCTTTTACTTCCCAATTCCCAGTACACAAAATTTGAAATCAAAATCGAAGAGTCTCTGTGATTGGATTGAGATTTCAGGTAGGTAAATTTGAACCCATCATTATATTTGCGTATGAATTATCATCATGCAAATCTATCTCTTGCTTTACATACAATTCAATTAATATTTTATTTATGTATTCTTTGAAATTAATCAAAGTTGAAACTTTCAATCGAACTAAGAAAGTTCTTGAATCATCTCTGACTATTTGTCCAGGCAGCCATTAAAAAAAGTCTCCAATTGACACCTTCAAGGCTTTCAACGAGTTGAATCCTTCTCTGTTCGTCATCAATGGCGTCAAATCAATCACACAAATTTTGAACTCTGTCATACTTCAAAGCTATCTATTTGTTCTTCGTTTTTGTTTTGTTTGTTTTAATCGAATATGCCGAGTTTACCTGTGAAACTCTATAGCATCTTCTTCAAGTTGCAGCAAAGATATGCTCTTCATAATATCGCGAGAGCTCCGATTGATGGTGCCGATCCTTTTGGTGTAACTTCGCGGCGTGCGGAATCGACTGCTGCCAGCAACCCTTCCTTCACCGACGGGATCGCCACCAAAGACATCCACATCGACCCTTTTTCTTCTCTCTGTATCCGGATTTTCCTTCCGGATACGGTGGTTCACGACCCGACAATATACGAAGACAGAAGCAAAGATTGTGCTTTTGTTTACAGTGGATATTGTCCTCAGCCGGGAACAAAGCACAAGAAATTACCCGTGGCGTTACAATTTCACGGCGGGGCTTTCATCGGTGGAAGCAATGATAGTGTAAGGAATGACTTGTTCTGTCGGAGGATTGCCAAGCTTTGCGATGTGATCGTCGTTGCGGTTGGCTATAGACTGGCGCCAGAGAGCCGGTATCCGGCGGCATTCGACGACGGTTTGAAGGTGTTGAATTGGTTAGTGAAGGAGGCAAATTTGGCAGAGTGTGGGAAGTGGATGGGGAATGGGAGAAGGAGAATGGATGCTCATGTTTTCGATGGGTTTGGTGCTTCCATGGCTGAACCTTGGTTAGCTGCTCATGGAGATCCCTCTAGGTATGAACTCAGTTCTTCGCTTTTCGATCAATTTGATTCATTTCTATTAGATCAAGTCGTGCTGATAACGTGTATATATTGTTTTCTTTGAGTGTCGTTCAAGTATCGATTTGGTTCTAATCATTAAAAACTTGTTAAACTAATGAATCATTTGCTTGTTCATTACTGAAAAAAGTTGCAATCAAGAATAACTAGTGATTTAGTTGAAAATTCCCTATTTGAATCTTAGATAAATTCGAGTTATTTTGGTTCGATCCGATCTAGGAATAGGGAAAGGGATTGTAAATGTGGTGATTTGAATTACAGATTTCATTACATGATTCAACAAGGTTATAATTTGGCTTCTTGTAGTTAACTCGTTCCTTGCTTGTCAGTTAATCATGCTGGCCGTGGTATTTTTCTCTCTTTTTAATCGGCTCTCTTGGTCTTGTCGTCGAAGCAGATGCGTACTTCTCGGGGTAAGCTGTGGTGCGAACATAGCGGACTACGTGGCTCGAAAGGTGGTTGAGGCAGGGAAGCTTTTGGATCCGGTTAAGGTGGTGGCACAAGTCCTGATGTATCCGTTTTTCATCGGGAGCAGTCCGACAGCTTCCGAAATTAAACTGGCAAACTCCTACGTCTATGACAAGTCAACATGCTTGCGGGCATGGAAGCTTTTTCTACCCGAGAAAAAAT
The DNA here is from genome assembly GCF_006381635.1 of Hibiscus syriacus. Classification (NCBI taxonomy): domain Eukaryota; kingdom Viridiplantae; phylum Streptophyta; class Magnoliopsida; order Malvales; family Malvaceae; genus Hibiscus; species Hibiscus syriacus. The sequence goes on from NW_024062795.1 coordinate 6,492,455, forward strand.
TCAACCTCGATCATCCTGCTGCCAACCCTTTGATCCCTGGGCGAGAGCCTCCTCTGAAGTTCATGCCCCCAACACTGACGGTTGTTGCAGAACAAGACTGGATGAGGGATCGGGCCATTGCTTACTCCGAGGAACTTCGGAAGGTGAACATAGACGCCCCGCTTCTCGAATACAAGGATGCAGTTCATGAATTTGCAACTCTAGAGGTTCTCCTCCAGACACCACAAGCACAAGCCTGTGCTGAAGATATTGCCATATGGGTCAAGAAATACATATCACTCAGAGGCCATGAGTTTTCTTACTGAGCAGATCGGAAAGGAAAAACGAGAAAGCGCAAAACGGTCCATATCGCAGCAACAAGGTCCGCAATTTTGCATGACGAGGGTATATAGTTTCCGGTCGCAGACTTGTTCATTTCAAATGCCTATTGGTTTGAGAGCCCTTGCCTCCTCTTTGTTCATATTCTTTGGATTTCAGCTACAATTTTCACTAGGAATATTCATTTGTTCATATTATTTTATTTCAACATTGGGATGTATTATAGTGTATGAAGGAATGAACCCATATTGCCCATGCCCTGCCGGGCTTGTGTTACCATCATCGGAACTCGGTTGTATAAATATAAAAAATCAATGTCGAAGATGCTGTTAAAATATTATCACTAACATTTTGTTTTTGATATCGTTTTGGTTACTTGTAGTTAAAAAATTAATAGTGATGATGACGTGTTACTCTAAAGTAATGTCACATTATTATTGAAAAAGAAATTAAAATTTATTATATCAACAATTTTTTTTAACGGTAAGTGATTAAAATGATTTACCCTAACATTTTCTATCCCGAGTTTGCTTCCCAATCACATTGTTCTTTGTTCACCGTTGGGACAAGTGTTTTTGCGATATGGTTGCATTTGGTTTAGTCTCATCCATCTCTTCAACTCGTTTTACAACTCAAATATTAATAAAAATCAGAAGGGGTTAAGGTTCTTAATACAAATATAAAAACAGGTGATGATTGTTTTTAACTGGGGATGAAGAACCTGTTAAAGAAATTAAAATATCCAAATAAACTCTAAACATTATTTCGAATGGTGTTAGAATCAAGAGTTGGATACTAATCGATACTTCGAATGGTGTTAGAATCAAGAGTTGGACAAGTAAATTTTCTGGCACTGCATCAAACATGCATTTTGTGGTTATCACAATGAAGAATGTTAATTGCCCCATCTTAACTGACCAGAAGTATTGTCCATGAAATAAATGCAACATGAATGTACGTGGATACTTATGCACACCCTAATACAATGAAAAGAGTTGATCAATCATCTAATTACTATTTTGATCATGCAGGCAGAATCAAAAGTTACACTAAACAACATTAACTTCAAGAACATTCGTGGCGCGACTAAACTTTCAGAAGCTGTCAAACTTGTTTACAGTGATACTTTACCTTGTGAAAATGTAGAACTCGTCGAGATTGATGTTATGTATAGTGAACCAGAAAGATATGTAGTATCCGACTATAAAAATGTCAAACAAAAAATTATTGGTTTATTAAAAATTATAATCGTTAATAATTAGTCCTTCATTAAAATTTAGTTTTAATTATAATAAAAATATAATTAAATCATTTTTTATTAAAAATTATAATTAATTTAAAATTTTATTTGTTTATGATTCAAACGCTTAATTCATATAAGTTTACAGATTCATCAGCAACAGTAACATCAAGAACCAATTGCCCAACCTGAGTTTGCTTTCACATCTTCATGGACACCATTCGGCCTCATGTCTTCTTGATTGGACCAGAAGGATGAATATTGCAATTGGCTCCGCTGAAGGAATTGGACCCCATTTTCTTTTCTATTCTAACTTGTTCTAAGGAGAATGCTAACCCAACCTCTTTCACTTGATCACTTCAGTTATATTCAACCTCACACATTATCCATAGAGACATCAAATCTAGTAAATAATGAATTGTTCAAGAACTCGGCTGCTGTTTGTGATGCTTGGTTTATGAATTAGAAAATCGTTTTCTTATAATGTGTAATCTAGAAGAGTTAATCTCATTGACATATAATGTCCATCTCACCAAAATTATGAAGCTCATAAACCAATATCATGAAGTAAAGGTTTTCCATGCGATGAAAACGGTTTCTCGACGATAAACAATGGTCGCCGGATGTTGATTTTTGATATTGTTGTTGATGATGAATCTACAAAGTTACATAAATTAAGTGTTTGAATCTTGCACAAATAAAATTCTAAATTAATTATAATTTTTAATAAAAATCATGATTCAATTATATTCTTATTAGAATTAAAACTAAATTTTAATAAAGGATTAATTGTCGATATATCATTAGAATTTTTAATATTTATTTAATAAAGATAATTTAATTAATGGTATATATCAGTGTGTCATATTTACTTAATATGACATACCGAATCTGGACACTTTGATTCCTTTTTCACCATCTCCGTAATGAGTTTTTTCTTTACTTGCTCTTGTATCTGTTTACTTTATAATCTTTGGTATGGTAAATTGTCAGCCTAACAAGGCTTATACCAGCTAAAATCTATGTGAGTACTTGCTGGACTTGTTGGTATTTTGATGCTTGTTTAGCTGATAGGAACTGAATTTGATTTCGGCTATTTAGTGCTATATTAATGCTGCATGTTTATGACAAGGTTTCACTTCAAAAACAAATAGAAGTTGGGGGATTTGGCCTTTAATCTTTAGTCTAACATTAGGCTATGTGTGCTGCTTGGATGTTGATTTTGAATGTCATTTAGATGTCTCCACTTTCATTCTTCTATGCGCCTGTGTTGTTGTGGTTATACGGCCGCCGCAACTTCGGATGCCGAGAGCAGTGCACATCTTCAAATGAAATTATGAAATTGGTGTACAACCATTTGGCCCTTCTTTCTGTTTTTGCTACAATGGATGGATAGTACGCAGATGAGAGATCAAAGATATCTACACATGGAAGGAAGACAACAATTAGGGAATTTTTATGGCATGCATATGATTATTTGTGTGTGTTTTCATGCTTTAATGAACTTATAATTTGCTGCTTTTGTGATTCGTTTGCCTTATCAATGTACCGTTGTCTAATTGATCGCATTGTAGGTGTTATATTGCCATCTATTCAAATGCTTCATGGTTGCTTGAGGGAGTTGGATGACGATAAGGAAAGGCGTTTTATAATAGAGAGTTTCGGTAAGAGAGGATTCGAGCATATTGACTTGGAGAGGGAAGATGAATGTGGGATTTGCTTGGAGCCTTGCGCCAAAATGGTCTTACCAAGTTGTTTTCATGCAGTGTGCATCAAATGCTACCGGAACCTGTAATCGGAAACCACTACCTCTTGCATTTCCATGCTTTCAAGTTTCTGTTCGTGGTTATTATTCCATATTACAGGAACATGAAATCAGATTCCTGTCCTTGTTTTAGTTTCAATGATATTAGATATTTGGAGAAATGAAAAGTCCGAGTAACACAAATTGAAGTCTATGGAGATCGAAAATAGAATAAGAAAGGGCGACAAAAGCCGCCACCATATCATCTAATAAAGTGCAGAATGATACATATTTATTACATCTTGAAGTCTATGGTGCATCACTCTTGCTCTACCAATGTGAAGAAGGGATGTATGTGGACTATTTTATTGACAAAATGTATATACAAGAATGAGCCTATGGATGAGAGGATTGAAGTAAGGTACATTCCTTGTTGACGAGTTCGGAGAAAGGTGGTTTGCAAAAGCCATCATGGAGGAAGAGAAGAGATATTTGTTTATGCATTGCTTCTGTAAGATGAAGTCCATCCCAATGGATGTAACTATCAGGGTTGCTGCAAGTGTTGGTGCCAGGCATACCGCATAGAATGTCCAAGTTAAAGTTGAGTCCACCCCCGACGCCACAGCATGTGTCGACTCCATCTGAAAAACCAAACCTAGAGAGGTTTCCCATGATTGTCTTGAATGCGTTGTAATAGTCGGCATATGCGATTATAGATTCAGAATGTATTTTTTGGAATTCGTCCAATGTCTTCTGTAAAAGATCATTGTGAGCCATTGCTGCTTTATTGATAACCTCGGAACACCCCATTTCGTCCTTGGCAAAATGGGGAGCTAATAACTTGGCTAATGGCCAACACCCCACCGGTGGTAGTCCTTGAACCACGATGAACTTTGCACCACTATCCAACACCGTCTGCAACAAAAACAAAGTTTCAAGTTCATATTTCAGCATATTTGATGCTAAACCTGATAATATCAGACAAGATATAAGTACCGTGAGGATTTTGAAAATTTGATCAAGAGTTATATCGGTGAGCCACCGCAAGGAAACAGAAGACCCGATAACACGGGCAAAGTCATCTGCACCCATTTGTCCAATCCAAATGAGGTTGTTTCCCATTTGCGCCTTGCATTGTTCTGTGATTTTCCCATTGCAGGCTTTTTCTGTGAAGAACTGGTTGAACCATTCTATTTGTGTTTGGAAACCTAATGGAGTGCCTTGCCACACAAAGTTATTGGAGACCTTGTGAGCACTAAAAAAATCACTCGAAAGAGAAGTCGAACCCCCAACTGCGAAATTCACTCCATAATTTTCTTTGATATCAGGGTTCTTGGAAGCAACTTCAAATGGTGGCAACACAGATATGTTAAGAGAATCACAAAGAAAATCAATAACCAAGCAACCATTACTTGATCTACCATTAAACTCAAGGTTTGAGTGCATGGTTTGATCAAATTATGATAAAAATTCACTCACAAAGCTTTTCATAATGCCTAATGATTGGGCATTTCCGGTGTCGGTGTACGAGTCTCCAAAAGCAAAAACCTTGGAAAAACTATGACTAAATTGGCTTTTGTCAAAATCCATAGAAATATCAGAACCTGCGGAAGAGCCAGAGTTTGTAGAACCTTGAGCATCGTAAGAATTAGTGCCTATGGATCCGGTGTATGCCGCAGAGTGGCTAGCTGTTGCAGAAGAACCGCTGTGTGTAGGTGTCGCAGAAGAAAAACCAGTTTGTGCCGCAGAGTGACCAGATGTCACAAAAGAACCGCTTTGTGTCGCAGAGTGATTAGATTTTGCAGAAGAACCAGTGTGTGCCGAAGAGCCTGAACTTGTCTCACCAGAATTTGTATAAATATCACCCTTAGAAGAATCAACACCTGTGGAAGGACTCATAGTAGAACTAGAAGACGTAGAAGAACCAGTTCCTATGGAAGAACTGGAATCATCGGAATGTGATAAAGCCTGTGAATCTCCAAAATTGTTGGAACCTGAACCTGTGGAAGTGCTTGAATTACCGGAACTTGAACCTGTGGATGAGCTTTAACCACTAGAACCTGATGTACAATTCAAATTATTAGAATCCTTAGAATGTTTACAACATGATAACAATTATGAACTTGTGTATGTACCAGAGTTTGTGGCAGAGTTAAAAACACCAGAACCATTGAAGGAACCAAAATGGTTAAAAGAACCGGAGTGTGAAGATGAACTAGAATGGGACAATGACCCAGAAGTTGAACCAGAATGTGAGGATGAGACTGAACCCTTAGAATTGCTAGAACCTGATGAAGAGCCGAAACCTGCAGAGGAACCGGATGAGGAACCAGAACTTGACAAGGAACTAGAAGCTTCTGTAGATTTTAAAGTCTTAGAAGAGCTTTCTCCATTCGAATTACTAGAATCTAATGAGGAACCATGCTTTGTAGACGAATCAGAGGAACCAGAACTTGATTCTGACTTAGAAGAGTCAAAACCTTTAGAATCGTTAGAACCTGATGAATAATCAGAACTTGAAGCTCCAAAACCTGATAACGAATCTGAAGTTGTAGCAGAACTAGAATCCTTAGACTTGTTAGAATATATAGAAGAGTCGGAACCTTTAGAAGAACCAGAATGTGAAAATGAACTAGAATGTGAGGTTGATCCAGAAGCAGAACCGGAATGTGTGGTTGATCCGGAAATAGAACCGGAATGTGTGGTTGATCTAGAAACAGAACCGGAATGTGAAGATGAACCAGAACCCTTAGAATCATACGAACATGATGAAGAATGAGAATTCATAGCAGAACCAGTATCCTTAGACTTGTTCGAATCTGCAGAAGAAATAGATCCTTTAGAACAAGCGGAATGTGAAAATGAATTGGAATGTGAGGATGATCCAGAAACTTCACTTGAATGTGAGAAATATGAAGAACTATGACCCGTAGCAACACTGTGACTTGTAGAACCGGAATGTGAAGACAAGCCAGAATCCTTAGAACTGCTAGAACCTGATGAAGAACCAGATCTTGAAGATGAACTTGAAGCCCCAAAACCTGATGACGAGTGAGAAGTTATAGCAGAACCAGAATCCTTAGACTTGCTCAAATCTCCGGAAGAGCCAGAACCTTTAGAAGCTGAATGTGAAAATGAACTTAAATGTGAGGATGATCCAGAAGCTGCTCTTGAATGTAAGAAAGATGAAGATCCTGTTGAAAGTAAAGTAAAAAATGGGGGGCTGGATGGAAGTCAACAATAGCAGGCAAATTTTCAGTGGGCAGTAATTTATTCGGTACATGTGGTGCATTAATGCATCGAAAAATTGGTTAAAAAAAGTATGGGATAATTACACTTTAGTTATTGTAATTTAGGATGTTTTCAAAGATTAGTCCCTAAGCTTCAACTATAAATACTCTAGTCTATTTAGCTTCAAAATCATCCCAAAATCTTCCAGTTCTCTCTCAAGTGTGTTTTGTAAACACCTGTAATTGTTTCTTTTGTAAAAGATCTGCAGCAGTCCGGAGACGTAAGCACAATTGGCTGAACTCCGTTATCAATTTTTCGGGTATTATTTTTCGCTTTTATTTTGTATTCTCACTAATCTGGCTATAGGGAAATTAGTTGTTACTCATTTATTTTCCAACAACTGGTAATCAGAGCTTTTGGGTTGTGAATTTTGTCAATTTTTTGCGAGGTTACTATTTATTACTATTCAAGTAAATAGTAAATTTCATGAATAGTGAAATTTTTTCGGCGATACGAATTTATCGACAGAGGTGTTATAATACACGGTGGTTCGCACAAATTGTCAGAAACGATCCGAAGAAGCCAGATTCGAGTGGGAGCGATAGCTGCAGACGAAGGGAATGTGAAAATTGAAAAGTTCGATGGTGCAGACTTTGACTTTTGGAAGATGCAGATCGAAGATTTTCTGTACCATAAATATATATATCAACCCCTCTCAGGAAAACAACCAGAGGGCATGAAGAATGAAGACTGGGCTCTTCTCGACCGACAAGCCCTCGGAGTTATCCGACTGACGTTGTCCCGAAATGTTGCTTTCAACATAGCAAAGGAAAAGACCACAGCGGATCTTATGGCGGTTCTCTCCAGTATGTATGAGAAGCCATCGGCCTCAAACAAAGTTCATTTGATGAGGCGATTATTCAATTTGCGGATGACGGAAGGGGCATCATTAGCTCAACACCTGAATGAACTCAACACAATCACAACCCAGTTGAGTTCCGTGGAAATTAAATTCGATGATGAAGTTCGAGCTTTAATTCTCTTATCATCTATACCAGACAGTTGGAATACTACTGTTACAGCAGTTAGCAGCTCGTCGGGAAATAGTAAATTGAAATTTGACGATGTTTGGGATCTGGTACTGAGCGAAGAAATTCGACGGAGAGAATCGGGTGAAGCATCAACCTCCTCAGCCTTGCACACGGAGTCCAGAGGGAGAACTTCATAAAGAAATTCAAATCGTGGCAGATCGAAATCCAGACGGGGAAAATCAAGAACGGGAAAGAAAGATTTTACCTGTTATAATTGTGGCAAGAAGGGTCACTTTAAAAGGGATTGTCGAGCACTGAAGAAAGATACCGGCGTACAGGAATATGCAAACATGACAGAGGAGACAGGTGATGCCATGATTCTAAGCGTCAACAGTCCGATTGAATCCTGGATCTTGGATTCAAGGGCATCTTTCCACTCCACCCCATGCCGAGAAATCATGGAGAACTATGTTAGTGGTGATTTTGGGAAGGTTCATCGAGCCGATGATGAAACCTTGAAGATCGTCGAAAAAGGAGACATCCGATTAAAGTTGTCAAACCAGACCACCTGGACGCTGAAAGGAGTGAGACATATTCTTTGCCTCAAAAGAAATTTGATTTCTATAGGACAGCTTGATGGTGAAGGATTTAGCACAACTTTTTCAGGCTGTGAATGAAAGATTACTAAAGGAGCACTCGTCATTACTCGTGGTAAGAAAACTGGTACTCTCTATATAACCTCAAATTTAGAGAATATCATTGCAGTAGCAAATGCTGATGGAAAATCAAACATATGGCACCAAAGGCTTGGCCATATGAGCGAGAAAGGGATGAAGACACTTTTGTCAAAGGGGAAGTTATCGGATCTAAAGAATGTAGATGTCGGACTATGCGAGGATTGCATCTTTGGCAAACAAAAGAAAGTCAGCTTTGCAAAGATTGGTAAGACACCCAAGGCTGAAAAGTTAGAGTTGGTTCATACTGATGTATGGGGACCATCTCCAGTTCCATCTCTTGCAGGCTCATTATATTATGTCACCTTCATCGATGATTCTACAAGGAAGGTGTGGGTTTATTTTCTGAAGAAGAAATCAGAAGTCTTTGATACCTTTAGAAAATGGAAGGCCATGGTGGAAAATGAGACTGGTCTGAAAGTTAAGAGGTTGAGGTCTGACAATGGAGGAGAGTACAAAAATAGGAGATTCAGAGATTTCTGCGCAAACAATGGGATCAAGATGGAGGCAACAGTTCCCATGACACTACAGCAGAATGGAGTAGCAGAGCGCATGAACAGAACTCTGAATGAACGTGCCAGAAGAATGAAGATACATGTCGAATTGCCCAAATTTTTATGGGCTGAAGCTATCAACACTGCAGCTTACCTGATCAACTGTGGGCCCTCAATTCCTTTAGATGGCAGAATACCATAGAAAGTTTGGAGCAAGAAAGAAATAAACCTTTCACACTTAAGAGTGTTTGGTTGTATTTCTTATGTACACATAGACTCGGCTGAAAGAAGTAAATTTGATGCTAAGTCCAACAAATATGCCTTTGTTGGTTACGGCTGTGATGAGTTCGGTTAGCGGTTTTGGGACTATGAAAATCGAAAGATCATCAGAAGCAGAGATGTCATTTTCAATGAGAATGTGATGTACAAAGACATGTCAACTGTAGAATCAAGCAGCTTCAATACCAAAGCTGAAACAAAGAAATTTGCTGAGTTCGAGGAGATTTCTGAAAATGATGTTCAGATCAGTCCTGAAGCAGTTCAAGAAGAACCAGGCACACCGGAACTAAGACGCTCCTCCAGAATTCCTAAACCAACCCAACGGTATTCTCTTTCTTTGCACTACTTGTTACTGACTGACAATGGTGAACCAGAGTGCTATGATGAAGCAATGCAAGTGGAGGATTCAGTCAAGTGGGAGTCTTCCATGAAAGATGAGATGGTCTCACTTATGTCAAATCAGATGTGGGAATTAGCTGAATTACCACCAGGCAAGAAAGCGCTTCACAACAAGTGGATTTACATGATCAAAGAAGAGCACGATGGGAGCAAACGTTACAAAGCGAGATTGGTTGTCAAAGGTTTTCAGCAAAAGGAAGGTATTGACTACAATGAAATTTTCTCTCCAGTTGTGAAACTGTCTACTATCAGACTGGTGTTGAAAATTGTAGCTGCAGAAAATCTACATCTTGAGCAGTTAGATGTAAAGACAGCTTTCCTTCATGGTGATTTGGATGAAGAAATCTATATGAGGCAGCCAGAAGGCTTCATAGAGGCATGAAACAAAAACCTGGTATGCAAGTTGAAGAAGAGCTTGTATGGTTTAAAACAAGCTCCTAGACAGTGGTACAAGAAGTTCGATAGCTTCATGAGTAGCAGTGGTGTTACCAGATGCCAAGCAGATCATTGTTGCTACATCAAGAGGTTCGACAACAACTTCATTATTTTATTGTTGTATGTTGATGACATGCTCGTTGCAGGCTCAGACATGCAAGAGATTATAAACTTGAAGCAAAAATTATCGAAGCAGTTTGCAATGAAAGATCTGGGCGCTGCAAAGCAGATTCTTGGGACGAGGATCAATAGAGACTCAAAATCGGGGACTTTGATGTTATCACAGGCTGAGTACATTAACAAAATACTCTCCAGGTTCAACATGCAAGATGCTAAACCAGTAAGTACACCTTTAGGTGTTCATTTTAGACTCTCCAAAGAACAGTCACCAAAGACGGAGGAAGAACGTGCACACATGGTGAAGGTGCCGTATGCCTCAGCAATTGGAAGTCTGATGTATGCCATGGTTTGTACCAGACCAGATATTGCTCATGCAGTGGGAGCTGTTAGCATGTACATGAATAATCCTGGCAAGGTACACTGGGAAGCTGTCAACTGGATCCTCAGATATCTGCGGGGTACTACAAATAAAGCACTTTATTTCAAAGGTGGAGATACGATACTGACAGACTATGTAGATGCTGACTTAGCCGAAAATGTTGACATCAGAAAGAGCACTACAGGGTATGTTTATACTCTAGAAGGTACTACAGTGAGTTGGGTTTCTCAACTACAGAAGATAGTTGCTCTCTCCACAACTGAAGTAGAATATGTCGCTGTTATGGAAGCCAGCAAGGAGATGGTTTGGCTCCAAAGTTTCTTGGAAGAGTTAGGCAAGAAACAAGAGAACAATGTCTTGTACTGCGATAGTCAAAGTGCTATACATCTAGCAAAGAATCCGTCTTTTCATTCCAGAACAAAGCACATACAATTGAGATATCATTTTATCCGGTCTCTTCTGGAAGATTGGATTTTGAAACTTGAAAAGATCAGTGGAGCTCAAAATCCGACAGACATGTTGACAAAGACAGTGACCACAGATAAACTGAAGTTGTGTTCAACTTCAGTTGGAATGCTAGAATAACAAGACTAGAAATGCTGCTGCATTGATCGATGTGTGAAGAAAGATTAAAATCAGTCTTCAAGTGAGAGATTGTTGAAAGTAAAGTCAAAAATTGGGGGCTGGATGGAAGTCAACAATTGCAGGCAAATTTTCGGTGGGATTTGTAGAAATTTATTCGGTGCATGTGGTGCATTAATGCACCGAAAAAATTGGTTAAAAAATGAGCATGAGATGTTGACTTTTATTATGAGATAATTACACTTTAGTCATTGCAATTTAGGGCATTTTCAAAGATTAGGCCCTAAGCTTCAACTATAAATATACCCTAGCCCATTTAGCTTCAAAATCATCCCAAAATCTTTCAGTTCTCTCTCAAGTGTGTTTTGTAAACACCTGTAATTTTTTTTCTTTAGTAAAAGATCTACAGCAGTCCGGAGACGTAAGCACAATTGGCTGAACTCCGTTATCAATTTTTCGGGTATTATTTTTCCGCTTTTATTTTGTATTCTCACTAATCTGGCTATAGGGAAATTACTTGTTACTTGTTTATTTCCCAACAGATCCATGACTTGTAGCAACACTATGACTTGTAGAACCGGAAAGTGAAGACAAGCCAGAACCCTTAGAATTACTAGAATCTGATGATGAACTAGAACTTGAAGCCCCAGAACCTGATGAAGAGTGAGAAGTCATAGCAGAACCACAATCCTTAGACTTGTTGGAATCTGGGGAAGAGCCAGAACCTTTAGAAAAAGCGGAATGTGAAAATGAACCGGAATGCGAGGATGATCCTGAAGCTGAACTTGAATGTGATAAAAATGAAGAGCCATGACTCGTAGCAACATTATGACTTGAACCAGATTGTGAAGATGAGCCAGAACCTTTAGAAGAAGCGGAATGTGAAAATGAACCGGAATGCGAGGATGATCCTGATGCTGAACTTGAATGTGAGAAAAATGAAGAGCCATGACTCGTAGTAACATTATGACTTGAACCAGATTGTGAAGATAAGCCAGAACCTTTAGAATTGTTGGAATATGCGGATGAACCATAACTTGTGGAGGAACCTAAAGCTTCAGAACCAGATAAAGAGTGAGAAATGTTAGTAGAATTATAATCCTTAGACTTGTTAAAATCCGAATAAGTGCCAAAACCTTTAGAAGAAACGAAATGTGAGGATGAACCTGAAGCTGAACTTGAATGTGAGGAAGATGAAGAGCCATGACTCGTAGAACCAGCTTGAGCTACAGAACTGGAATGTGAGGATGAGCCAAAACCCTTAGAATCACTAGAAGCTGATGATAAACCAGAACTTGTAAAGGAATTCGAAGCCCTAGAACCTAATGAAGACTGAGAAATCCTAGTATAATCGAAATCCTTTGAACCTGTAGAAGCGTCAAAACCTTTTGAATTCCCTTTTGAAGTCGTAGCAGAATCAATATTCTTAGACTTGTTAGAATCCGCAGAAGAGCCAAAACCTTTAGAAGAAGCAGAATGTGAGGATGATCCTAAAGCTGAACTTAAATATGAGAAAGTTGAAGAGCCATGACTTATAGCACCAGCTCGAGTTGCAGAATTGGAATATGAGGATGAGCCAAAACCCTTAGAATCGCTAGAAGCTGATGATGAACCAGAACCTGCAAAGGAATTAGAAGCCCCAGAACATAATGAACACTGAGAAGTCTTAGTAGAATCATAATCTTTTGAGTTATTTGAATCTGTGGAAGAGTCAGAACCTTTAGAAGTTGTAGCAAAATCGGAATCCTTAGACTTATTTGAGTCGGCTGAAGAGCTAAAACCTTTAGAAAAAGCGGAATGTGAAAATGAATTGGAATGTGATGATGATCCTGAAGCTGAACTTGAATGTGATAAAGATAAAGAGCCATGACTCGTAGCACCAGTGTGAGTTACGGAACTGGTATACGATGGTGTCCCAAAACCCTTAGAATCACTAGAAGCTGATGATAAACCAGAACTTTGAGAGAAATTTGAAGCCCCAGAACCTACTAAAGATTGGTAAGTATCTGTAGAACCATAATCCTTTGAGTTGTTTGAATCTATTGAAGACCCATAACCTTCAGAAGAAGCTGAATGTGAAAATAAATTGGAATGTGAGGATGATCCTGAAGCAGAACTTGAATGTAAGAAAGATGAAGAGCCATGACTCATAGCACCATCGTGAGTTCCGGAACTAGAATGTGAGGATGAGTCAGAAACCTTAGAATTACTAGAAGCTAATGATGAACCAGAACTTGTAGAAGAATGTGAAGCCACAAAACCTAATGGAGATGGGGAAGTCTCAGTAAAACCGGAATCCTCTGAATTGTTTGAACCTATGGAAGAGTTCGAACCTTTATAAGTTGTAGCGGAATTAAAATCTGTTGAGTTAATCGATTGACAGAATTGGCCAAGAGGGGGGTGAATTGGCAATAAAAATTTTGGTTGAAGCTTTTGCAGAAAATTGAAAGAAATTGCACAGCGATTTAGAGTGGTTCGACTTTATCAACCAAAGTCTACGTCCACTACCTTAGCTATCCACACTAAGGATTTTCCAACAAATTCACTAATTTGTTCTTTCTTTTGAGGCCAAAGAGATAACCTTACAACTCTCTCAAGAATATACCCCAATTCTTGAGAACACTCTTTTCTCAAAGAGAAATACAAATTTGCAAACTTACAAGAAAAACCTCACAAGGCAAATATGTTTGCACAATTCTAGAACAAAGAAAGAATACTCAAGAATAAATACAATTGAGCACAATAAGTGTTCTTGAAAGCAAAATGAATATTGAATGAAAAATAGGCTTGAAATGCTCAAACTTGAGGTTTGATGCTTTTTCTTTGATTCTCTCTTGATTCTAGTTGCTTGATGTTTCTTGTTATTGATCAATGGCTTCTAAGCTTGCTTAAATACATCTTGAATCACTTCTGAACGTTGGGGATGATTAGAGAAGATACTATAGCCGTTTTAGTGTGAAAACAATTAATAAAATAGCTTGGAGTGTGGGGGGAATCGGTACCCCCTATGGGGAATCGGTTCCCTAAGTGTAAAATTCAAATATTTCGACCGTTATACAAGGGGGGAATCAGTACCCCTGGGGGAGAATCGGTTCCCTCCGAGCATACTGGAATTCTCGGAGCCAAACCATGAAGGGGGAATCGGTACCCCCTTGGGGGGAATCGGTTCCCTCTGAGCAATCTAGAATTTTTGGCTTTGAAATGGTTCGAAATACTTTGTAAAATTATTTTGAAATTGTTTTAAGATTAAAACTTAATTTTACACTTGAGTAAGGATTAAAAATGATTTTTGAAAGATTTGGAGTAATGTTTTGAAATTCGAATAGTTATATCGAATATACTTAGAAAATCATTTGGAAAATCTTAAAATTTATTTAACTTAATTTGTTATATCGAAATATCAAAATGTTTTCAACAAAATCATTAGACTTGTTAGAATTTGTTAAAAAGCCAGAACCCTCAAAAGAAGCAGAATGTGAAAATGAACCGGAATGTGAGGATGATCCTAAAGCTAAACCTGAATGTGAGAAAGATGAAGAGCCATGACTTGTAGTACCAACATGAGTTGTCGAACTGGAATGTGAGGATATTCCTGAACCCTTAGATTCACTAGAAGCTAATGATGAACCAGATCTTGCAGAGGAATTCGAAGCCCCAAAACCTAATGAAGACTGGGAAGTCTTAGCAGAACCGGAATCCTTTGAATTGTTTGAATCCAAGGAAGACCCATAACCTTTAGACATCGTAGCAAAATTGGAATCATTAGACTTGTTAGAATCCGCGGAAGAGCCAAAACCTTCAGAAGAAGCGTTATGTAAAACTGAATCGGAATGTGAGGATAATCCTGAAGCTGAACTTGAATGTGAGAAAGATGAAGAACCATGACTCGTAGCACCAGCGTGAGTTGCAGAACTAAAATATGAAGATGAGCCAAAACCATTAAAATTGCTAGAAGCCGATGATGAGCCAGAACCTTCAGAGGAATTTGTAGCCCCAAAACCTGATGAAGACTGGGAAGTCCCTGTAGAATTGGAATCTTTTGACTTGTTTAAATCTACGGAAGAGTAAAAACCTTTAGACATCATAGCAGAACCAGAACCGTTTGACTTGTTAAAATCCGTGAAAGAGCCAGAACCTTCAGAAGAAGCGAAATGTGAGGATGATCCTGAAGCTAAACTTGAACGTGAGAAAGATGAAGAGCCATGACTCGTAGCACCAATGTGAGTTTCAGAAATGGAATTTGAGGATAAGCCAGAACCCTTAGAATCGTTAGAAGTTGATGATGAACCAGAACTTTTAGAGGAATTTGTTTCCCCAGAACCTAGTGGAAACTGGGAATTTGTTCCTGTAGAATTGGAATGTGAGAACGATGAAGAGCCATGACTTGTAGCACTAACGTGAGTTGCGGAGCTAGATCGTGAGGATGAGCCAAAATCCTTAGAACCGTTAGAAGCTGATGATGAACTAGAAGTCGTAGAGGAATTCAAAGCCTCAGAACCTAATGAAGACTGGGAAGTCTCAGTAGAACCGGAATCCTTTGAATTATTTGAATGTGAGGAAGATCCAGAACCTTTAGACATCGTAGCAGAATCGAAATTCTTGGACTTGTTAGAATCTGCTGAAGAGCCAAAACCGTCAGAAGGCACATTATGTAAAAATGAACTAGAATGTGAGGATGATCCTGAAGCTGAACTTGAATGTGAGAAAGATGAAGAGCCATGACCCGTAGCACCAGCGCGAGTTGCAGAACTTACATGTAAGGATGAGCCAGAACCCTTAGAATCGTTAGAAATTAATGATGAACCAGAACTTTCAAAGGAATCTGCTAACCCGGAACCTAATGAAGATCGGGAAGTCCCTATAGAATTGGAATCCTTTGAATTGTTTGAATCTATAGAAGAGTCAGAACCTTTAGAATTCGTAGCAGAATTGGAATCATTAGACTTGTTAGAATCCACGGAAGAGCCAGAACCTTCAAAAGAAGCAGAATGATTAAAAGAAGCAGAATGTGAAGCTGAACTAGAATGTAAATATAAGTTAGAAGCTGAACTTGAATGTGAGAAAGATGAAGAGCCATGACCCGTAATACCACCTTGATTTGCTGAACGGAATTGTGAAGATTCACCAGAACCCTTAGAATCATTAGAATCTGTAGTAGTGCCATAACCTCCAACAAAACCAGAATGATGAAAAGAAGCAGAATGTGAAGTTGAACTAGAATGTGAGGTTGAGTTAGAAGATGAACTTGAATGTGAGAAAGATGCAGAGCTATGACCCGTAGCACCACCTTGATTTGTAGAATCAGATTGTGAGGGTTCGCCAGAACCCTTAGAAACCCCGGAACCTGATGAAAAAGTAGAATTTGTAGAGGAACCAGAAGCCCCGAAACTTGATGAAGACTTAGAATTCACAGCAGAACCTGAACCATTAGAGTCATCAGAATCTACAGTAGTTCCCGAAACTTTAATAGAACCAGAATGATTAAAATAAGTGGAATGTGAAGTTGAATTGGAATGCGAGGATGAGTTAGAAGCTGAACTTGAATGTGAGAATGATGAAAAGCCATGACCCGTAATACCACCTTGATTTGTTGAATTGGATTGTGAAGATTCGCTAGAACCCTTTGAAGCATTAAAATTAGCAGTAGTGCCAGAACCTTCAATAGAACCGGAATGATGAAAAGAAGCGGAATGTGAAGCTGAACTAGAATGTGAAGATGAGCCAGAAAGTGAACTTGAATGTGAAAAAGATGCAGAGCTATGACCCATAGCACCACCTTGATTTCCAGAATTGAATTGTGAGGATTCTTTGGGACCCTTAGAAACCTCAGAACCTGATGAAGAATCAGAACTTGTAGAGGAACCAGAAGTCCCAGTACTTGATGAAGAATTAGAAGTCACAACAGAACCTGAACCTTTAGAATCATCAGAATCTGCAGCAGTTCCAGAACCTTTAATAGACCCAGAGTGATTAAAAGAAGCAGAATGTGAAGCTGAACTAGAATGTGAGGATGAGCTAGATGCTGAACTTGAATGTGAGAAAGATAAAGAGCTATGACCCGTAGCACCACCTTTATTTGCAGAATTGGATTGTGAGGATTGTCCAGAACCCTTAGAAACCCCAGAATTATTAAAAGTCACAGCAGAACTTGTACCTTCAGAATTATTAGAATCTGCAGTGGTTCCAGAACCTTTAATAGAACCAGAGTGATGAAAAGAAGCTGAATGTGAAGCTGAGGATAAGCTAGAAGCTGAACTTGAATGTGAAAAAGATGCAGAGCTATGACCTGTGGCACCACCTTGATTTGCAGAACTAGGTTGTGAGGATTCTTCAGAACCCTTAGAAACCCCAGAACTTGTAGAGGAGCCGGAGGCCCCGGAACCTGATGAAGACTTAGAAGTCACAGCAGAACCTAAACCTTCAGAATCATTAGAATATGCAGTAGCGTCAGAACCTTTAAAAGAACCAGAGTGATTAAAAGAAGCTGAATGTGAGCTAGAAGCCGAACTTGAATGTGAGAAAGATGCAGAGCTATGACCCGTAGCACCACCTTGATTTGTAGAATTGGGTTTTGAGGATTCGTCGGAACCCTTAGAAACCCCAGATTTTATAGAGGAACCGGAATCCCCAGAACTTGTTGAAGACTTAGAAGTCACACCAGGACCTGAACCTTTAGAATCATTAGAATCTGTAGTAGTGCCAGAACCTTCAATAGTACCAGAATGATGAAAAGAAGCAGAATGTGAAGCTGAAGTAGAATGTGAGGATGCACCAGAAGCCGAACTTGAATGTGATACAGAAGAAGAAGAGCCTTGGCCATCGTCATGTTTTGCCGAAAAGGATTGTGAACCCGAAAAAGAGTGGGAAGCTGCAGCAGAACTTGAATGTGAGAAAGAACCAGAATGTGAACATGAACCAGAATTCAACTTTACAGGAAGTGGATCAGAGATGCCCGGAGTCGAGTTCACATCCTGAAAATGTGCGAAGGAGAATGACAATGATAAGTAGAAAGCAATAAATAATGCCTGAAAGACGTGCTTTAAAATCATCGTCTTGTTTTTATATGTGTTTAAATGACGATGTTTATTTATTTTTATTTTTTCTTGCTTTAAGTTTATGTGTATTCAGAGTCTTTTACACGTATCGTTCCTGCTTAATATAGTGTATATGGAAGGGGTAATGCATGGAGTGTCATTAGTTTTAGGAGAACGTCGAGTTCTCTAGTTGTTTCAGGAGTTTGTGGTTTAGCAATTTTTATTCTTTGTTTTTTCCTTCGAATAAAAATAATGATAGTAATGATTATAATAATAATGATGATGTAAGAGAATATCAAATTCTTTTATTATTAAATTATCTTATTATTATAATTATTATTAAAATTATAAATACAACCCTTATTAAAAATCAAACTTATTTTACTTGATTTATGAAATTCATAATTCTTACTATGACTTAAAGTAATATATTGGATCATTGTATTAAATTCTTAGCATTTACATATGTTATCAAAGTTTTATTAAAAAAATGAAACAGCAAGAGAATACTTTTAATATATTGGGTGCATATATCGTTATATGTGAATAGCCTTAAATATTATTTTCATGACTAAGATATATGTAGTTTAAAATAATTTTATATATACCATAACTTTGAGTTAATTGTACAAAATATTTTTAAACTATAATTCTAATTTTTAAATTAATTTTAAACTTTAAAATATTTTATTTCCATTTTTACAATATCGTATCAATAAGATTTTTATGCGTTCTCCTATTACTTAGACATTATTACCGACACGGGTTCTAACAAAATGATGACATCTTTAATTGAGAATTAATATTTTAATAATAATCAATCTTAGTATTACAAATAACATTTAATATATAAAATATTCAATTAATCACATCACAAATATATTAGGAGTGTGTGGATCTCTCTCCCTAAATGATACTAATAAATATTTATATTTGAGGTTAATACGTGGTTAAACCGAATTTATTTTTTAAATGTTTTAATAACAACTATGTTAATTGAATAAAAAATTATTTTATAAATATTTTTTTATATAGGATATGAGCGGAATCAATAAAATATAAATATATTAATATTTTTTCTTCGTCATCTTTACACATAATTATTGTAGAATGAATTAGAATTCTTAAACTTGTTAGAATGCACAAATTTTCTTTCTTTTTTCCATTTTCTTTTCTTTTGTTTTTTTTTTCATTGTCGACATATTTTTTTTTGTCGACAATCCTTTTTCATCTCTATTACTCTCTCATTCTCTCTTTTCTTCCCTATCTACACCTCCTTTTTATGAGTCTTTTTTTTATATTGTTATTTTTTTCTCTTCTATTAGTTTGTTCAGCCTCCCATCTTTTCCATTCATCTTTGTCGCTCTAATAATTCAAAAATGTGATTTTCTTCGACAAATCTAAAAAATAAGAATTTATTGAATGTTTTGTTCATTGGTGACAATAATTTATCCATACTATTTCTCTATTTATTCTAGTCGCTTCAGTAAAAAACACAATTTCGGCTTCCTCCTCGAATAAATATTGGGAATTGTGGTTCGGTTGTAATAGAAATTTTTTTAAAGTGGTTATTTTGTTGCTTATTTTCTTCTTTTATAGTTTATTTTCTTTGTTGTTTCTATTTTGTTTTTTATTCTTGGATTAATTTAGATTTCCCTGTTGGGAGTTTGTTTCTTGAGGTGTCACATGTACGTTCATCTTGTAATAAAAACGTATACATTAATAGTCCAATTTTATGTTTTGTTCATGCTTCGAGTTGAGGTAAGATCCATATCATTATTCTTCGGACATTGAACGTTTATTTGTAACATTCTAAAATCGAATTGTGATATACGATGAGCCTAAGATGTTGTATTGGACCACCAAAATGATTATCAACTTTAAAACCTTTAAGTATTCAGACCAAATACATCAAATGCTTTCAAAATTCACATACTAAATAAAACAAATACATAAATAAAGTAAAAACGTTTATACAAATTCGAATCTCCAAGATATAATATGATCTGAAACGTAATACATCAAAATAATAGTAGAATTAAAAGCAGAAATATCAATAAGATGTTAGGAGTGCAAATATCCATATTAAAGTAAATTGAATATTGTACTTTAAATAGAAGGTACTGGAAATCGCTCGTCGACAGTGCTACTTTAACTGATATTTGATAAACTAACATGCAAATAAAAACATGTGAATGTTGAACTTTATAAGTTCAATGACATTTTTATTTTACTATACTTTATGTACTTTATAAATATAAGCATGCAACACAAGTATAAATAAAAAGACACGAATCCAAAAAAATTCCTCTATTTTTTTTATCACTTCATATATGATTGTTCTTTTTTTTTATAACTATTTTTTTATATACGACATACTAAAAATATTATTGTAAAAAAATTAAATTTTAATTTGGGTCGGAATCATTTAGATCTGAAATGGTTCGAGTTAAAATTATTTTTATATTTGTCATATTTTCAAATAAGGTAAAGTACATTAGATGTGATTGAATTATGTTTAAGCGATTATTGTGGTCACTTAACTTTTAAAAATAATAAAACAATCATTAAATTCATCGAATTATTATAAAATGATTATTAAATTTGTTAAACTATTATAAAATAATGTTAAATTTTATCTAACTATTATAAAATAATCATTAGATTTAAAAAAAATATAATTATTGTAACATTGTAATGACAATTTTGTAAATATTCAATCAATTTAGTGTTTATTTTATAATTTTTAAAAATCTAATAACTAAAATGATCACTTGACCATAACTCAATGTCTTTCCAATTTAATTTGTCCTTTCAAATATGACCCAATTTAGTTGAGATGATATGAACAAGAGAAAAAGGGACATCTTTGGAAATGAATCATTGACAATGGCGAGACTAGACGTTTGCATCTAATTGGAGCCAACCTCGTCGTCATGCATATTCATCAACGAAAAACGACAGCGTAAGGTCAAGAACCAAAACAAAATCATACGAAACAAAAACACAAAAAGAAATTACTTCCTTATGATTTACCGTATGATTTAAATCCAGGTAGAATCCATTTCACACCTTGATTTCGAGGGTTTTTATTAATTTATTTGTTCTTTTGTCTGTTTGGCGTTGGATTTTTCTTTCACATTTGATTAGTGTTGTTGAAGAAGGAACATGTTTTAATTATTATGAATTTATATGATGAGTAGGAGATAGAAAAATGTCTGAATTTCTCGATACAGAAAATTCCGGAGCTGATAATCGACCTCAATCTTTGACTGATCAGGTTCCTTTTTTTTTTACAATTTGTAATCGCAGTTTTGTTTTCCTTTTATTCTTGTCATCGTTGATAGAAAAATCTTTAATTACGGTTTTTTTTTGTTTCCAAAAATCAATTTAGGAAGAGCTGCTTCATGTTGATAGCAGAGAAGATCTGTTTATGGATGCTCCGGATGAGTTGAATGACAATAAGGAAGGTGGAACGCCGAATTCAAAAACGGCGAATGCAAGTCCGAGCGCTGCCTATTTGGAGGAAAAACAGGAGGCAGTAGCTAAACATTTTGATGAAATGCACAATAATGATAGTAATCAATTTTTCAATGAAATAGAGCGCTTGCAAGCTTCCCTCGAGCAGGCAGTTGATGAAAAAGAGAAACTTGAAGTCAAATACAAGGTTTAGTAGATTTGTCCAGATATGGGTCAATAATTTTTATGTTTTCAAAGTGATGCTTAGGGATTTAGTGTATGCAGGGAGAAATGGAGGTGCTCGCAAGGGAGGTTCATATAAAGGATCAAGAGATTGAAGGGCTGAATGCGAAGGTTACGAGCTCTGTAGCTGAAGCTGACAAGGAAGTTTATGCAGAGAAACACTGGAAAAGTGAGGTTGCAATGGAGAGGATTTTGGCTGCTCTTGGGTCAGTTGTTGATCAAGGTGATATTTTAGGTGATTCTGGCAGAGATCAGATTGATCTTGTTGAGAAAAGCAAGTTGGCATTAATCGAGAAGTATAACCAATTTCTTATTGAAGTTAATCAACTTAGGCAGTGTTTGACAAAGGCTGAGTATGATTTTGGTGTGCAGGAGTTTGGGACTGTATTTGTTGCGGCCTGTGATGAGGTATTTGAGTTGAGGAGGAAGGAAGCAGAGCTGATTGAAAAAATGGG
Source organism: Hibiscus syriacus (assembly GCF_006381635.1). NCBI lineage: Eukaryota > Viridiplantae > Streptophyta > Magnoliopsida > Malvales > Malvaceae > Hibiscus > Hibiscus syriacus. Next base: position 6,514,632 of record NW_024062795.1, read on the forward strand.
TCTTTTGGAAGATGAAAATAGGAAATTGCTTGAACAAGTTGAAAATGAGAAATCAACAGTGGAGATTCTGAATTCGGAGCTTGGAAAAATGAAGACGGAGGTTGAACAGGAAAAGATGAAGCGTGCTAATGCTAAAGAAAAATTGAATTTGGCTGTGACTAAAGGTAAGTCATTGATTCAGCAGCGGGATGTTCTGAAGCAGTCCCTGGCTGATAAAACAGATGAGCTTGATAAATGTCTGGTCGAATTGCGAGAGAAGATTAGTGCCCTAGAGGCTGTTGAATTACATAAGGAAGAGCTGGTGAAAAGTGAAAACTTGGTTGCATCATTGCAAGAATCACTATCGCAAAAGACCTTGACCCTTGAGACATTTGAACACATCCTATCTCATCTTGATGTACCTGAGGAACTCCAATCAGTGGATATTGTTGAAAGAGTTAGATGGCTTGCTAATGAAAGAAATGAATTGAAGGATGTTGCATTGGACTTCTACAGATTGAAAGATACCATTTGTGCAATTGATTTACCTGAAAATATCTCCTTTCCCTATTTAGATTCTCGCTTGGCTTGGCTTAAGGAATGTTTTTACCTAGCTAAAGATGAAATAAATATGTTACAAAATGAATTGTCCAGAACAAAGGAAGTTGCAAGTGATGAGATAGATAAAGTGAGTGCATTAATTTTGACTATACAACAAGAGAAGGACTACATTAAAGAAGAATTTGATCACCTCAGAATTAAAAACGATGAAATTGTTGCAAGGGCAGAAGACATAGCATTGGACAAGGATCATTTAAGTGATTCACTTACAGCAGAACTAACTGAGAAGGATAAAATCCAAAAGGAGTTGGACGATCTCACAAATAAATATGAAAATGTAGTTGAGAAGGTCCATCAGCTTTCATCAGAGAAAGATCAGATGCTTCGGTTGTTGGTAGAGGGTTCCAGAAAAGTGATGGGGGATCAAGATGGGATTGAAGAGACATATTCTAATCTACCCATGTTAATTGATAGGTTCTTAGAGAGGATACAGGAACAAACAAGTCCATCTGTGGAGATTCCTTTTGTGGATACAGAACTATTTGACAAATATCAGTTTCTTTTGCATGTTAGGGATCTGGAATTGATGCTTTATAAGGAATTACTAGAAGAAGATATGATGGTGAGGTCACAACTGAATGATCTGTCGAATCTGTTCAAAGTAACTTCTCAGGAACTTTTTGCATTGAAGGAGGATAATGATATTTTGCAAAAAGATCTAGAACGAGCAGAGGAGAAATCTGGTCTGTTGAGGGAGAAGTTAACAATGGCGGTTAAGAAAGGAAAGGGATTGGTGCAAGAGCGGGAAAACTTGAAAGTTCTTCTGGAGGAAAAGAAGTCGGAAATTGAGAAGCTGAGGCTTGAATTACAACAGGAAGAGTCTAGAGTTGCTGAGTGCACAGGGCAGATCAGTACTTTGTCTGCTGATTTAGAGCGCATCCCCAAGTTGAAGAGCAACATTGCATCCATGAAAGTGGGAAAGGATAAACTTGAGAAGTTCTTGTTCGAGAGCAATAGCAAATTGCAAAGGGTAGTTGAATCTATCGATCGCATTGTTATTCCAGTTGACTCAGCATTTCTAGAGCCTGTAGAGAAGCTAAAGTTGCTTGTCGGGTATATTGATGATTGCCAGACTGCCAAGACACAGACTGAACTAGAGTTGAGGGAAGTAAAGGAAGAGGCTAGCACCCTGGCTAGGAAGTTAGCAGAGGACCAAGCAACTATTGATTTGCTAACTAACAAGTTTGCTGAGGCTTGCGAGGCTAGAAAGTCGCTTGAAGAGGCGTTGTCACTTGCAGAAAATAAAAATTCATTACTAATCAGTGAGAAAGAGGAGGTTCAAGGTAGCAAAGCTGTTTCAGAGATAGAAGTGGAGAAAATGAGAGAGGAAGTTACTTATCAGACCAGCAGACTCACAGAGGCATATAACACTATAAAGTCACTTGAAAATGCACTTTCTCTGTCAGAGGTGACGGTTAATTCACTAACTGAACAAAGCAACAATGCACAGGTGGAAATAACCAACTTGAACAATGAGCTGAAAAGACTGAAACATGAAATCCAGTCCCAGACTAGCCAGCTGACAGAAGGTGGCAAAACCATTAAATCACTAGAAGATGCATTGGTTAAGGCAGAAAATGACTTTTCGGCACTTCTAGACGAAAAACGAACTGCTGATCAGGAGGTATCAACCCTTAATTCCAAACTGAATGCGTGCATGGAGGAGTTGGCTGGTCATCTCAACAATCTTCAAGTGTTTGTCAAAGACCAAAGTTTGTTGTCTACAATGAAGCAATGCTTTGATAGGAACTTGGAGCGCCTTAAGCATTTGGACCTTACCATTAAGAACACAAGGGAGCATTTATTTGACAAGGATTTGGAACTTCTGCAAGGTTACCCCCTCATAGAGGTGATGCAAAATTTTCCTTTTTCTTTAGCTTATTGCCTTCTGGACACTGAATCACCATCTTTCCTCAGTTTCCTGAATGAGTAAAGAATTTGTTGCTCTTTTTAATTGTTTCTCCTTTTTTTTTTTCTTCACAGGATATTGCTAGTCTGCTGAGTCAAATCTTTGATGATACTGATAATACTTTTAAGTATTGAGATGGAGAATTCCGAAGCCAATGCAATAAATGCTGATGATTTTTCATGTTTTAGAAGGTTTACAGAAGTGTTTCAATTGCGAAATAAACTCCTTGCAGATAGGTTTGAAGGTTTTTCGAGCTTCCTGGATGAGTCATTAGCAGCCCTGTTAAGAAAATTACAGGCCACAGAGGATGAGGTGAAAAGTATGACCAAGAAAAAAACAAGAATATGATCAAAAGGAGTTGGAAAATCTCACTAGTAAATATGAAAAAGTAGTTGAGAAGCTCCATCAACTTTCATCGGAGAAAGATCAAATGATCCAGTTATTGGTAGAGGGTTCTGGAATAGTGATGGGGATCAAGAAGGGATTGAAGAGACTTCTTCTAATCTATCCATGTTGATAGATAGGTGCTTAAAGAAGATAACGAAACAAACAAGTGAATCATTGGAGATTCCTTTTGCGGATGCAGAACTTTTTGAAAATTTTCAGAGTCTTCTGTATGTTAGGGATCTGGAGTTGATGCTTTGTGAGGAGATACTGGAAGAAGATATGTTGTTGAGGTCACAACTGAATGATCTGTCAAATCAGTTCCGAGTAACTTCTCAGGAACTCTTTGCTTTGAAGGAGGAGAAAGATGTTCTACAAAAAGATCTTGAACAGTTAGAGGAGAAATCTGGTCTGTTGAGGGAGAAGTTATCAATGGCAGTTAAGATAGGCAAGGGATTGGTTCAAGATCGGGATAAATTGAAAGTTTTTCTGGAGGAAAAGAAGTCGGAAATTGAGAAGCTGAGGCTTGAATTACAACTGGAAGAGTCTAGAGTTGCTGAGTCCACAGGGCAGATCAGTACTTTGTTTGCTGATTTAGAGCGCATCCCAAAGTTGGAGAGAAACCTTGCATCTATGAAAGAGGAAAAGGATCAACTTGAGAAGTTCTTTTTCGAGAGCAATGGCAAATTACAAAGGGTAATTGAATCTATCAATCGCATTGTTCTTCCAGTTGACTCGGCATTACTAGAGCCTGTAGAGAAGCTGAAATTGCTTGCTGGGTACATTGATGATTGTCAGACTTCCAAGATACAGATTGAACAAGAGTTGAGGGAAGTAAAGGAAGAGGCTACCATCCGGGCTGGCAAGTTAGCAAAGGCGAGCATCCTGGCTGGCAAGTTAACAGAGGCCCAATCAACTATGAAATTACTTGAAGACTCATTGGCTATCGCAAAGGATGATTTCTCCCGACTTGCTGAAGAGAAAAAGGAGATGGAAATTGGTAAAAACAATACAGAAATAGAGTTACAGAAAGCAATTGAAGAGAGAGATGTATCCCAAAGCAGGGTTTTGAAGTTGGAGAGTGATGTAGGTGTGTTGGAAGTTTCATGCAGAGAAGCGAGGCTGAAGATAGAGGAATATCAAGCCAAAGAAGACAGATGGAAAGAAAAAGATGCAGAACTTTTGTCATCATACAATAGCTTGTTAATGAAAGAAAAAGGTAAATGTTTCCCTCTCACTTGGTTACTCTTGTGCTCTTGATGTTTAATTGTCAATACTCCATATTAAGTTGATTTTTTTATTGTTGTAGAAGCTGAAGAGCCTCTCCTGTCAGCATCTCAAACAAGAATTTTGTTGAAAAAGTTAAGTGGGATTGAAATTCCTCTTGTGGAGTCCGACAGCCTGGAACCCCATAGCTCTTCTGATATTAAGAAACTGTTTTCTGTTATTGGTAGTTTCACTGATTTGCAGAACCAATTAAATTTGCTATCTTAAAGTGTACGCTTTCAAGACAGAATTTTGAAATTGAGCATCTTAAAGAACAAATTGAAACACGTGTTACGAATAAGCCAGACTTGAAACAGATGAAAACGGAGCTGTTTGAGGTTACATTTGGTTTGGAAAAGATTATCGTTGTCTTGGGAGGTAAAGAGTTTATTGGAGACCAGAATCCTGTTGGTACAAAAACACTTTTGCCTGATTTAGAAAAGCAAGTTAAATCCCTGCTGTTAGAGGCTGAAAATTCAAAATCTAAAGCAGAGGAGCTTGGTACCAAGTTGGCCGGAAGCCAACAAGTCGTGAATGAATCGTCAACTAAGGTTAAGTTGCTTGAAGATTCTATACAGGGTAAGACTGTTCTTCCTGAGAATGTCCAGGAAAGGAGCATCTTTGAAGCACCTTCTGCTTCCACTGGATCAGAAATATCTGAAATTGAAGACCCAGTAAGTAATTATTTAACATGTTTCCAATTAATTCATTTTATTAAATTGATCTTGTCACTGAACTATATGGTTTGATGCATGTAAAATTAGCTTGTTTTGTTTAATTAGCATTTGAGTTATTATTGTTACTTCAATTTTGTAGAATCTAACTGGGTAAGAAGTTCTGAAAACATGCATATAAAATAAAGAGTTGGGATGGTTTTCTTCTTGGAAGATATATTATATGCGTGGCAATTAAAATAGACCTCTGATTTTCTCTTAGCGGCAGGTTCAAAATTTAATCATAAGTATGGTTCTTTAGTTCTAGGGAAATACAATAGATCACTTTTTTGTTAAAGAATCTGCTTCATTATTGCTGTACCATTGCTTTGACAGATTTATTTCTCTGACCTCATGTTCTTATGGCTATATAGTGAAACTTTCATGGGCCTAATCTTTGATCCTTCGCTTCGCTTATATTGTGTGTGTACATATTACTGGAGCATTTTCCAGTGATGTTTGTTGAAATTGCTTCGTTACTGTAGATGAGGATTTGAGCATGATTCCCCATTGTAACTGTGTGCGAATATGGAGGAAGGTGAATTAAGGAAAGCCTTTTGTGCTATGCTTGTTTTACGAAATAGTATGGAAAATATTTGAACTAGTCTGTGGATTCAGTGAAAGATATCATGTAACTTCTTGTACTGTCAAATAAGTGCTTAGCTTTACAATGACATTCATCATGTTTCTCCGAAAAAGAAACACTTGTATTTCATAAATTCGAAGCACCACTCTCATTTAAAGTTGAATGTCGGATTTCAATTGCCAATCCCATTCTTCGAGGCTCTTCTGTACATAAAACACTCTTAAACTCTGCTCTTATATTCTCTAATTACCTTAGATGCTTTTTCAGGGATCATATGGAAAGAACACAATGCCTCCTGTGCCCTTAGCTCCGCACGTCCGAAGTATGCGAAAAGGATCAACAGATCATCTTGCACTTAATATTGAACCAGAATCTGTTAGCTTGATCAACAGTGAGGAAACTGATGAGCAGAAAGGTTGGCATTCTCATATATATAGAAAGAATTACATCTAATGAGTACAAGTCTCTGATTTGCGGAACTTAAGCAGATGTCATTTTTGTTCTTTTTGACAGGTCATTTGTTCAAGTCCCTCAACACATCCGGTCTCATCCCAAAGCAAGGAAAGTTGATTGCAGATCCAGTCGATGGATTATGGTAAAATCTCTACCCAAATTATCTCATGGAAAGGGAAATTTTGTTTTCCCCGGAGTGAATATTCAAGTGCTGTCTAATTCTTACCGTATGCATTTGAATGATTTGTACTTGTTTTTGTATGTTACAGGGTATCCAGTGGCCAAGTTCTAAGCAGTCGTCCCAGAGCGAGGCTCGGCCTCATTGCCTACTGTCTTCTCCTACATATATGGCTACTCGGAACCATTTTATAATGAAGTTCGTGAGACCAACAATCCTCTGGTATTCCTATCTGCTTCCACAACGTTGCATCATGGATAAATATGGTAGCCATTCTGTTCGTTCCCATTCTTTTATTTATTTATTTTCTATAAAATCATGGATATATATTTAATATCCGCACTCTCAATTTTAGAATTGTGGAGGATGTAGGGTTCATACTTTTGAAGGCAACAATTGGTGAGTTGTTTCAAGTGAAGCGTTGCACATTATGATAGTTAATAGACTAAAATTAATAGCATATGATATATGTTGTTAACAGTTTTTCTTTTTCTTTTTTCTTTTTTAATTTGTCCTGCTTTTATCAGTTTATGTACAATTGGGTCACCCTAGAATAAAATGTTACAAGCGGAACTTCTCCCCTTCCCCCGCCAATTTTTTTTAAATATTAATTAATATTAAAAAATATTTTTTTTTGAAAAATAAATAAAAAAATTTATCCAGCACTCCTCAAGTAAAAGAAAATTGTATTTATGAAAAATAAAAAATAATTTGACCCGTTTTAATACATTCCTAGTTTCGATAGATAATTTAAATAATCTAAAATATAGAATATGCATAAGATCTAAATCTGATTGGTTTCGATCTAATCTTGTAGAATCGTGCTTTTTTATATAAAAGAAAATAGTATTCGGATCGGGTTGGATGGGTGGAGATTAAATGAAAGTCTGTATTCATACCATGCATTCATACATTAAGATTCATCTTTATTGTATATAGTTTACGTGTATATCTAACATTATTTGTACGTAAACACTTGAGAAAAATATACCCAGTATTCATACATATATTAAGCTTCAACTTCATTGTCTTCATCAACTGAGCTCCACTCGTTTATTATCTCCATCTTCTTAACAAAAATGCAACGAACCCATTAAACCGCCATGTGAAAACGACTGAAAACTCGTACCTGCTAGACACTCTAGAATTCATACGTACACATTAAATTTCATCTGGATCTTTCATATTCATATTTGAATTCGGAGCTAAGAATCAAGCGATTTTAATAGTTAAAGGGATAGTAGGGATGAATTTAGATTCAAATACGATATTTGTAGGTGTGTTTGAGCGTGTTCATTGTCAAATGTTTAAAAGACTTTCGAATAAATATTATATTATAACCATCTTATACAAATCAAATATAAATATATATTAAGAAATATTGATGTGACATATTAAAAAATCAAATTCGTATTTTGAATTTTTAATATGTCACATCAATATTTTTAATATTTATATTAAAAATAAATTAAAATTTTAATAATTTTAATATAATTTTAAAAGCTTAATAATTAAAGTAAAAGTATTCTTAAAAATTCAATACTACTAATATAGTTCATAATAATGATAACAATAATACTAAGTTAAAAAAATCTAATGGAGTTAACTGGTTTATTTTATTTTTTTAAATGAGGGATTTTTTATACTTTTAGCCATAACAATAGTTGAACAGTCAAAACATGAGATGACAAGCTCTCCCAAGTCTCGTATTGAGTAGTTAATTATGGTTGTTTTCAGCTCATCTACTTTATCCACTTATTGTCCTTTTCATTTATAGATAATCAATCCTTTCCAGTTTTCCCCAACTGTTTCTTCATAAAAGGATTGCTAAAGATCCCCCCTTTTTGATTCTGTACACTCTATTTATATTCCCCCTTAGATCTCTCTTGTTATTTTCACACAATTTTCAAATTTTCCCTCGAAATAATCCATGGAAAACTGTTTCTTCGATACTCTCAAGTCTCAACCTTTCTGGGTCATTTTCCTTTTCACTTTGGGTTCTTTATCAATCTTCAAATTCTCATTTGTTTTCCTCAAATGGGTCTGGGTCAATTTCCTCAGACCCGGTAAAAACCTCAAGAAATACGGCTCATGGGGTCTTGTTACCGGTCCAACCGACGGTATAGGCAAAGGTTTCGCCTTTCAGCTGGCGAAGAAAGGGCTTAATCTCGTCTTGGTGGGCCGTAATCCTGATAAACTCATAGATGTGTCCGATTCGATCTTGGCCAAGCATGGCACGATTCAGATCAAGACCGTGGTCGTGGACTTCACTGGCAATCTCGATGAAGGTGTGAAGAAGATTAAAGAAACAATTAAAGGGTTGGATGTTGGTGTTTTGATCAACAATGTTGGCATTTCGTATCCTTATGCTCGATTCTTCCACGAGGTTGACGAGGAGTTGTTGAGGAATTTGATTAAGGTTAATGTTGAAGGCACCACAAAGGTTACTCAAGCTGTTTTGCCTGGGATGGTGAAGAGAAAGAAAGGTGCTATTGTGAATATTGGTTCTGGTGCTGCCATTGTTATACCTTCTGATCCACTATATGCTGTTTATGCTGCTACTAAGGCGTGAGTGTTCTGATATTTACAATGTTAATCGGGGTTTTATTGCTTTTTGGAAGCTGAAGTTGATTGTTTTGGGGGATTTTTTTCAGGTATATTGATCAATTCTCTAGGTGCCTTTATGTTGAATACAAGAACAGTGGGATTGATGTTCAGTGCCAGGTAATGTTTGCTAATATATATATACCAATGGTTTAGTATAGAGTTATAAATGCTAAAGGCATATTCTGTAAAGGTTGAAACTTGAACCGATATTCTAGATATGGATTAGTCTATATCTATGTTACCTGGATTCGGGTGTGAGTGTTAGATACAGGTATGCATTCGACTTAGTGTGATCAGTCTTTTCTATGTTTTTTTTCATGTATTTGGATGATCCTTAGAGGTCATATTGCCATATACGTCTTTGACATATGTTGAGATCCAATTCATTAGTAATTTGTCCATTACTTTCCAATCCATCAACCATTACCACCATATGTGTAGGACCTGCCTATGGATAGTGATGAATGGTGATCAAGTTTGTAATGAATAGTAATGGATGGGAGATTCGCGCGTTTGACACACTTGAGGGTAGAGAAACACAGGTCTAAATATCTTGGCTATGTGTTTTTACTATTTCAAACTTCTATTGGTAGAAGTGCATTGCCACTTTTTCATTTGTTAGAAATTGCAGCTCATAAGTTAAAAGTGGTTCAGTGATGAATTGATGTGTCATCAACAACGAATTACCTCTATATGTAGTATATTACAGTTTGATATTCTATGTGTAAACAATCTAATTTGTGAACGTTCAGCGAAAATGGACTCTTGTTCTGAAATATTGATTTTTACAAATGTGTGTTGGCCATGCATGCTACCCCACTTGTCCTGTTTTTAGAAATTAGGTATATATCATTATCTTGTTTTCTTGTTTCAAAAGGCATTTTTTTAATCTACTTGACCAGAAATGTTGACAAAATTTGATTTGCTAATTTCTTTTGGGAGAAGAAATGATTTACTGTTTTCAACCGTACAATCTTTTCAATCACTTTCACTCTCTTAGGGTGTTAGTATTATGAATATATTAAACGCTGCTTTCACTGCAAGACGATGAGCAAAAAAGCTGATTCAGCATATTTTTATGCGTTTTTTATGATATTAGTTTAGTTCCAGGATTTCATTCATGCTACTCAATTACGTGCAATATTGTCATCAATAGGTCATCAATTTTCACATTAGTATAGCCCCCAAGATCATATTGTTTTCTATATCTTAGGATTTCTTTTCTGAATACTCCTTTCGATTTGAATGGTTCTTAGTATCCCTTTTTTCCGTTCACTCAATCCTTAATTCTCGTGTATGTATTTCTGATGACTCATGTGAATCAGCTTCGTAAATCTTGATGAGATTATTTTCAGTATTGACATCTAAGGTTACATTGTGTTTTATTGTCAAAATAAAAGGGAGGGTTATTGTTAAACCGGGGGCAGGAAGTCTATCCATTTGTATCATCACAAGATAAAAGTTGAACTTCTATGAAGTTGGTGTATTTAGGTCGGTTGACGAAAGCTATAGCTTACAAATATTTTGTCTTAATATTGTTGCAAACATAGAGACCTGCTGGACTCTATGCATCGACATTCTCTAATTGACCAAGGGGTTTCTAAATGCAGGTTCCGTTATACGTGGCAACGAAAATGGCATCAATCAGAAGATCTTCTTTCTTTGTTCCGTCAACAGATGGTTATGCTCGTGCAGCCATGCGCTGGATAGGCTATGAACCTCGTTGCACACCCTACTGGCCCCATTCCATCCTCTGGGGCTTGGCTTATTCACTGCCGGAGAGCATGGTCGATGCATGGCGTTTGCACTTTTGTCTTGGCATTAGAAAGAGGGGACAACTCAAAGATTCTAGGAAGAATGAATGAAAACAACTAGTTGACTCTGGTATGTTTTCCTGTTGATGTAGTTCAAAGATCATTGGGATCAACGTGCATTAGGCTCCTTTCAATCTTTTGAGATGTACCATTTTCTGTTCCTTCTGGCATTGTGACACTTCCATTATGTATTAGGACATGATTTGGTGGAGGATAGGGATGAAGTTATAGATATCTATGAACCCATTTCTGCATGCTCTGCTTTCTAAACTATGAGAAATTGAAATTTCTAGGGATACAACTGCACTCCAACTTTCCTCTATCTATTTCAGCATAATATTATTTAAGGAAGGTAGGATCTTGAATTGTTTATATCGTAGTATTATGAGAATATTCAACAAGAAACCTAATTCAACCAATGTTTTAATGCTTTTATTTTTGTTAATATATTACTTTAATTTCATGAATATGACACCATCCTTCATACATGCAATATTGTCATCAATTTTTATATTAATTTTACAATATTCCATTCTATCAATAGGACATATGTCACCTTCAATACCTTACTTGTAAAGTTTTAAAACTCTATTAATAATGTATTTAATAATTTTTTGTAAAAAAAATGCTTCCTTTATTATTAGGTTGGGTTCGGGTTGAGTGTGCTTTACGTGTGGGCAGTGGACCTACGAGGAAAGTTGGAAAATCCGGCTTTAGCACGAGCTGGAAATAACGTGCCGAAAGCCGCAAGCGCTTGTTCATTGTTTCTTTCTACTATTCTTCTATATATAATGGATTTTATAATTATTATTATATGCACTGATAATAAAAAATATATCTTTTTATAAATAAAACTATACTTATAATAAATAATTCATTCTTTTACTCTTCAATTTTAAAATTTATTATAGAGATATTTGTTACAATTATATAGTTGCTTATAGAAAATTTTCTTTGGTGAACAATATGCAATTAATAATCCAATTGTAATAGGAATTACTATTTGTTTATATTGTGTAAACTTCATTAGTTTTATATAAAAAAATAGGTTATTGAATGAATTTAAATAAATATTTGAAATTAAAAGGTTTTCAATTTAATTTTTATTAAAAATTAAAGCAAAAATATAATACTAATGCATAAGGTTTTAATCTCAATATTTCATTAAATTCGTGTGATGATTATATTTTTAATGTAAAACTAATCAGTTTTATGCAGGGTAAACATATCAGGTCCTATTGTAACAAATTTGAGGGTAAACTATACAAACTATTCTCAATTTTATTCTCATTTTTATTTTGATCACTAAATTTTAAAAATTCTTAATTTTCTCACTTCAATATTAGATATTATTAATTTGGTCACTCATATGTTCTCTCTCTAATTCTACGCTAACTTTTTTTTTAATTAATTTTTTAGTCATATAGACGCCAACTTAGATTTTGACCATAGTTTGTTGTGTCCAACCACTTTACTTCATGTTTAAATCTTCATGTTTCAATCTCTTAAATCAGAATTTGACCTCTATTTTGCTCAAATCCCAAATCCATTACCATTTCGTGACCATTATCCCTAAAACTTCTAGTAGGTTTCAGAAAATAAACCATTCTCACCTACCAATACCACCACTCTCGGCCTCTATTTGAAAACAAATGGTGAGTCACCCAAAACTTAGGGTTCTATCCTTCAGAAAACAAAGAAAAAAAAACTTTCGTTGGAAAAAGGAGAAATTATCGATTAATGTAAGGAAAACATAAAGAAAAATGAAAAAAAAATCTTTGATGGTCGTAGCCTCCATTTGAAGATCTCAATGGTGAAAATATGTAACACCCCCAACCTGTATCCGACCCGGATCCGAGTCCGAGGTGTCACATTGACTTTTCAAACTGTTTCTTTTCGCGAAATGACTAAAGAAAACTTAGCTTCTCGTTTAAATAAAACTGAATAACTTGCATTAATTAAAACATTTAGTTTTACAAAGCCTATCAGAGCATATTCAATACAAATCACCTAGTACATGTCAACTACATTCAATATATCAAATACATAATCGTATCAATTTCTCTTCTGATCTGATCTTTAGCAAGGAGAACTGACGTGTCTTGCTCCTTATTGCGCTATAATCTCCTCGAACCTACGTGTGAAACAATTACACGCTAAGTCGTTGACTTAGTGAGGCATAATATATATATATAATTGAAACTCGATATACTTAACCATGCATGAATATATCATACTATGACATCACATAAAAATCACTCATCTATCTATATAAGCTTTCGTATAATCAAATATATATATATATACACATCACTCATCATTTTCATCATTTAACTTATTTCCCTATCAACATTACGATCATTTATATATTTTAATCATATCCTCTTATACCTAACATTTTAATCAAACAATACACACATTCTCATATTCATATAATACAATTCATATCACACAAAAGTTTATACATTACATGTAATATATTTATTGTTATCTCTTTGTTGGCCCATGTGCACATGTGAGAACCAAAGATATGTGAGTATATAGATGTTGTGCACTATGCTATCACCACAGCTCGTATGGGGTCCCACTAGGGGCATGTGAAATTTATCCTGAAGGTCCACTATGAAATGTCCCGAAGGACCACTATGTCCCGAAGGACCACGTAGAACCCTCGACTCTTGGCATGCCAACTATACCTCTAGCTCTTATGACACATAACATGGGCATTTCCATTTATCATTTCACATATTCATATAAACATATCACATAGGCACATAATCTCATAGCTTCTTTCACATAGCTCACTGTCACATTTTCATATGATCACGTAGTTCATATCTCATAGAGTTCATAACTTTTCTCGTATAATCCCTTATACAATATCACATGTCTTACACTTGAATATCTTATGTTCACAGATATCATATAATTTCTTTAACTTGTAGTTTAAATCACATGTTCTGTCGAAACCTCTTTTTTTTCTAAAAGGTGAAAAAGCAAGATTTTGAAAACCACATTAATTTTTGAATTATATCTTTTAATTTAAAAACAAATGCAATTTAAAAACCTCTCGTTTCGAAAAATTTTGGATTTCTTTTACGATCGAAAAAATACGGTTCAAAGAGTCGCCACCAATATTTGATTAGGGTGTGATTGGGCACCCAAAAATGTTTTGTTATTTTAAATAAAAATTAATTTTAATTAAAACAACAAATTAAGGTATGCGTTACCAAAATCCAAGTTCGGGAGTCGGTTACGTGCGGGGAAGGATTAGCACCCCCACAACGCCCTAAAACGGTACATAGTCGATTAATTAATGTCTTTGCATTGAACTTTACAAATTCAAACTTAATTTGATTTTTTATCCCATAAAAACAAAGATGTAAATTTAAAACATTCAAAAGCACTCAAATAAATTAAATTAAAATTACCGAATCATTTTAGAAAGATAAAGAATGTTCGATTATTTACAAATATCGAGACCAGATCTTAAAAGTTAAAAACAACATTTTCTCGATAAATTTAAATAAACGAACATTTCCTTTTCTTTCGTTCCCAAATTTTAGGTGACGGATCAATTTTTAGGCGTCACTAATGGGATACACTTTTATCTTAAAATCATTAAAAGCGGACCTCAGATCAGTTATGACTGCCCACTTAAAATAATTTTAAATTAAAAGTGTATTACCCTTAATTCAATTATGTATTATGTCGAGTTATGCAAATGCGGTTACCATGTGAATCGTGCAAAAAGGATGTCATGCCAAAATTAATTAAAAAACATTAAAAATATCATACAACGTGACATACAAAAAATTATATACGTATATTTTAATTACAAATTATAAACTATGCCTATTAACATACAATGTACAAATATGACTCAAATATAAAAACAAAAACATAACATGCTAAACTAAAAATTTAAAAAGTATATATACATAAATGTAGTGACTAAATTTAAATGTACAATTCAATATACTACACAAATTCAGACCATTTTAACATGAAGGATAAATAATTCAGACCCTAAATTGCTAATAAACCATAAGCATGCATAGGACTGAAATAAAAGAACATAAAACAACAAATCAAATACATAAACTATACGAAGTACAAACAAATAAACTAAATTGACTAAAAGGAAATGAAGCGTAAATTAAAAATATATATGTATATATCACTAATTAAAACAAGGGTTAAAACGAAAATGCTTAAGTTATGAGGGCCTAAACCTAATCCATCCCTAAGGTCACGGTGGCTAACAATAATTAACCCTAAAGTTTTAATATATAACTTAACTAAAATTAAACCTAATCTAATGTAAACTAAACCTACAACAGACTCCTTTCTCCCCTCACGCTCAATGTCTCTTCTCTCGTCTTCTCAAACAGAGAGTTATGCAACTCTCTATGCCGACCACCATGAAACAAGAACCCTCTCTCTCGCTTCGAGACCCATCGACCGAAGCTTGGCCATCAATCTCCGATGGCCTTCGTTGCAACACTCGGCCACCATACTTTGGTGGCCACCTCTCTTCCGACCATAGCTCTCCATCACACTCTCGTCCTAAAACTCTACACAATCGATCCTAATAAAGCTGACCACTGTTCAAGATGGTTCCCTCTTCTCCATGCAACACAGGCCACGATCGAGAGAAAACAACCACTGCGACCCCTATCGCTCATCTAACAAGTTTCCACTCCCGACGAAGGGATCACTCCTCTTCGGCGAAATTGAAGCGAAACAAGGTATAAAACTAACTATTAATTTCTGTTTTTACTTTACAATTTGCATTTAGTTAAAAAAAATTAAAATAGATGAAGAGAAATACTAATGTAATCATAAAGAAGAAAGAAAAAAAACCTTGTAGTAACTGAATTCCACTTTGTATTGCTTTGATTCTTTGAAACGAGTGAACTCTTCCATTCCTTTGATTTTCAAATTGAAGGAAAATACAGTATAATGTTTTTTCGTTTTGCTATCTACTTTCTGAAAAGAGAAACAATGGAGATTTGTTTTTTGTTTTTGCTCTCGGTTAATTGCTCTTTGTCCTCTCTTTTTTCTCTGTCTGTGTATCTTTTATGTGTGATCCTTTTTTTTTGATAATCAGTGGTTATTTCCCCCTTCTCCGTTGGTATATCCCCACATCCCTTATTTGTTGCAGGTATCTCCAAAACGGTTGCACGGTTATGGGACTCATCTGGCATCTACTGGATGGAAAGAAACTGCTGAAGATTTTGGTATTGTCTCCACTCTTGAGCCTGCACTTGCTGGGTTAATTGTGTCTTGGGCTCCGATCAAATAGGTTTGCTCTGATTTGGGCCCCTGCTTGGGTCATGCATGTAACCTTCGGCCTGCCTCGGACAAATCGAGTATCTACAACTGCCCCTCTTTGCTCATTGTCGTATAACGAGAATATAGAAAAGATAAAAAGATGATCGAATTTGTCCGAACATGAGAACTTCAAAAGGTTAAAGCACCTCACTATTACTTCGGGATAAATGAAACTTGAAAAATCTTCAAATGACGGGTCCGCTCCTTATTCATTCAAGGAGTATAAGACTCGAACAATCTTCAGCAAACGTGTCTGCTCCCTATTCGTTCAGGGAGTATAAGACTCAAACAATTTTCAATAAACGGGTCCGCTCCCTATTCTTTCAGAGAGTATAGAACTCGAACAATCTTCAACAAACGGGTCCGCTCTCTATTTCTTCAGAGAGTATAGAACTCGAACAATCTTCATAAAATGGGTTCGCTCTCTATTCCTTCAGAGAGTATAGAACTCGAACAATCTTCATAAAACGGGTCCGCTCTCTATTCATTCAGAGAGTATAGAACTTGAT
The DNA here is from genome assembly GCF_006381635.1 of Hibiscus syriacus. NCBI lineage: Eukaryota > Viridiplantae > Streptophyta > Magnoliopsida > Malvales > Malvaceae > Hibiscus > Hibiscus syriacus. The sequence goes on from NW_024062795.1 coordinate 6,530,988, forward strand.
CAATCTGAAACAAATATGTCCGCTCCCTATTTCTTCAGAGAGTATGGACTTGAACAATCTTCAACGAATTTGTCTGCTCCCTATTCCTTCAGAGAGTATAGGACTCAATCTTCAACAAACGACTTTGCTTCACTACTCTTCCGTGAAGGCTTATAGATGATTTGCTTCACTACTCTTCCGTGAAGGCTAAAGTTTGAATTGTTTCGAAAGTCCAACCTGAAAATCAAACATTACCAATCATTAATGTATGTTTGAAAATATTATACTAAAAAATTTAGAATTTGAGAAAATTTATGAAAATCCATCTCCATCGCGAAAACTTGTCTGGAAGCCATTGGATACGTGAATCTACTTCGGCTTAGTTTTCGTCTAAACAACATTCTTTTCAAGATCTCAAAACTAGTTATCTTCATCTCAATGCTTCAATATCTTCAATCTTCAACTATCTTTGGAAAACCTGTAAATGCTTAAGTCATCATGCAATTATGAATGCCATGATCCTATTCATGCCTAAAACGTATGCAATTATGCAATTTAATGCATTTTCTTCTTCGAAGGAACTCTTTGAACTTGATGGAACTCAGCTTTATCTTGGGTATAGAACATTTGACCAGTTCACCCCAGTTAACAATCTCAATTCCATATCTCTCGGCTTAACAGGACCTTGACTTCTTTCTTTTCTGGAAACCCACTGCTACCCATAACCAACTTATTGATTAATGACAATCTCCTTAGGTTTTCTTATCATGGCTGAGATTTTCTATGAATTCCAAGATTTTAGTTTCCCGTAACCACACAAGCTTACATGTTTAAACCATTGTCAGCTTCAGAATACCTGCATTGTCCAAAACCTTTTGCACAATATTACAAAATGATCTCATGTACTTCAAGTTAAGTTATATGTTTTAACTTTTCAAAATAAGATGCTCGCAAAAAGGGAATTAATAAGAAAAGACATCTTTTTATAAATGCAGAGAATTTTTAGGTAACTACATGACAAACTTTTAATTAGAAAAAGTAAAAGAACAAAATAGTAGGCGTCTTCAAATATCAATAATGCAAATGCTTTTGAACTGGCAATCCGTTAGAATGTCTCGAGAGTAGCTTCTGTCGAAAGGATCTCCAAAATTGTGATGATGCTTAAGAGTGTGAAGCTACTTCTAAACTCCTAAATCTCCATCATTGGATGCCCTAAACCAGTATTGAATCTCATGTGCATTCAATTTCTCTCCTGGTTATTTCAATTGAGACCCATTAATCTTTAGTCTCAATCCTGATCGCCAAACGTCATTGTTACTACTCATATCAGGAACTCTTTTCATTTTCAAAATCAATTCAGAACCTCCACCATGCACAGATTCTGAATTTAAACAAAACTCAAGCCGCCCTTTGCGGGTTTTCAACTTGAGACCTCCTTTGGTTTCAAGACGCCCTTTTCGGGTTTTCATCTTGAACCCCCCTTTTATTTCTTTTTCTTTTTTCATCATTTTTTCTTTCTCATTTTTCCTTCCATTTTCTATTTTTTCTGTTTCCTTTTTTTTCTTTTTCATCATTTCTCATTTTTTCCATTTTCCCATTTTTCTTTTCTTCTTTTTCTTCTTTTCGTTTTTCATTATTTTTTTCTCCTTTTTTTTTATTTCTTCTTCAAGGGAAATATCTCTTAATAGCGTCGGAATTCACTGGATAGGGTAATTCTGATCCGTCCATTTCAGTTAAGACTAGAGCTCCCCCAGAAAATACTTTTTTGACAACATAAGGTCCTTCCCAATTGGGCATCCATTTTTCTCGTAAATCCTTCTGAACAGGCAAAATCCTTTTAAGCACCAAATCTCCTTCATGGAATTCTCGAAGACGAACTTTCTTACCATGTGCTCGTATCATACGTTTTTGGTACATCTGACCATGACAAATAGCTTTCAATGGGCATCATATTTGAATGCTCGTTCATCTTAAATGATGCTGCCAGTGTGGCTAAGGCATCTTTCATTTGATTCTCTTATCTGGGGAGATAATTGAAAGTTACTTCTTCAAATTCTTCAACAAGTTCCATAACCAACTTACGGTATTCTAAAAGCTTAGGATCTTTTGTCTCCCATTCTCCTCTGAGCTGGTAAATTACCAAAGTTGAATCCCCATACACATTGAGCATTTTTACTTTGCGTTCAACAGCAGCTTTAAGACCTAGAACACAAGCTTCATACTCGGCCATATTGTTTGTACAATCAAAATTAAGCTGACTGGTGAAAGGATAATGCTCTCCCTCTGGTGAGACCAAAATTGCCCCGATTCCATGTCCTATGGCATTTGAAGCACCATCGAAGTTCAACTTCCAATATTTATTAGTGGATGCCACTGCTTCTTCTACCGAAATAGTTATTAAATCCTCATCTGGGAAATCAAAGCTCAACGGCTCATATTCTCCCGAAGCCCTACTTGCAATGAATTCCGCTATAGCACTTCCTTTGATTGCCGTCTGGTTTACATACTGGATGTCAAATTCGGACAATAGGATCTGCCAACGAGCTAATCTTCCAGATAATGCAGGCACACCCATAAGATACTTCAAGGGATCAAGCTTGGATATAAGCCAAGTAGTATGATACAACATATATTGCCTAAGCCTTCGAGTATCCCATACTAAAGCGCAACACAACTTTTCAACGGGTGAGTATCTTGTCTCACATTCAGTGAACTTCTTGATGAGATAATAAATAGCCCTTTCTTTCTTCTCAGTTTGGTCACGTTGCCCCAGCACACACCCCATTGAATTTTCATGAATAAACAAATACAGAATCAATGGTTTGCCTGAGATGGGTGGCGCCAAGATTGGAGTGCTCGAAAAATATCTTTTCACTGCTTCAAAAGCTCTTTGACAATCCTCACTCCATTCCCCTGAGTTATTCTTGCGAAGGAGGCAGAATATGGGATCACACTTTTCTGTCAGCTATGAAATAAACCGAGCTATATAATTCGATCTCCCCAAAAATTCTCTGACTTCTTTTTGTGTTCGTGGGGCTGGCAAGTCTTGAATAGCTTTTACTTTATCTGGATCTATTTCAATTCCATTTTGGCTTACTACGAATCCCAACAGCTTCCCAGATGTCACCCCAAAAGTACATTTATTTCAGTTGAGTTTTAGCTGGCATCTTCTTAGTCTTTTAAAGAGTTTTCTCAAATTCCCAATATGTTCTTTCTCTGTCTTAGCTTTGACAATCTTATCATCGACATAAACTTCTATTTATTTATGCATCATGTCGTGAAACAACGTCACCATGGCCCTTTGATATGTTGCCCCTGCGTTTTACAATCCCAATGGCATTACTTTATAACAAAACGTTCCCCACATGGTAACAAACGTCGTTTTTCTATATCTTCAGGGTTCATCTTAATTTGATTGTAGCCAGAGAAACCATCCATAAAAGAGAACAAAGAATTTCTAGCAGTATTATCCACTAGAGTGTCTATATGTGGCAAAGGAAAATTATCTTTTGGACTAGCTCGGTTGAGATCTTTGTAGTGAACACACATTCGAACTTTCCCATACTTCTTCGGTATTGGGACGATATTCGCCACCCACTCAGGATATTTAGCCACTTTAAGAAACCCGGCATCAAATTGTTTCTTCACTTCCTCTTTAATCTTGAGTAGCATCTCAGGTCTCATTCTTCTCAGTTTTTGTTGTACCGGCTTACACTCAGGCTTTATTGGCAGTTTGTGAACAACCAGTCCTGTATCTAAACCCGACATATCTTTGTATGACCAAGCAAACACATCCTTGTATTCTCGAAGCAATTCTATCAAATCTTGTCGACCTCCAACTGACAGAGTGATACCAATCTTTACTTCTCTCTTATCATCATTTGTCCCCAAATTTAAAATCTCAGTAGACTCTTTATGAGGCAGAATCTGCTTATCTTCATTCTCCACCATTTTCAATAATTCAGAAGGTAGTTCACATCCCTCATCATCATCACAATCCTCGATTTCCCCTTGACATATAGGCTTCTCGAAATCAATCTCCGGGTCAGAGTCATTAGCATTCATATTATTGATATCTGAGCTCCTGAAAAAAAATAATGAAAGAGAAGATATATATACATATATACATATGGGAGGATATTTTCCTATATAAATAAATAGAAATAAATAAATACATACATTATACAACAAAGAATGAATGAATGAAATGCATGGGAGAATGTTTTCCATTTGGAACTAACAGAATGCATCTTTATTGAAAGCAAGAAAAAACAAACAGCTTAACCCTTTACATAAAATCACCTATTGCCCCAGGGTATGAACAATAGGGAGAAAGTTCTAGTGCATTACTCTGTAACAGATTTGTAAACTACAGGCAGTTCTTCCGCGGTCCAATTGTTCAACACGAAGCCCGGCGGTGCAGGATAAATACCCATAACTCTCATTTCCTCAAATTCATCATCAGTTATAACATTAATGCCTAAATCTCCCAAGGCATTCTCAACCATTATCTTATTACTCCTTGAATTCCCTTGAAACATATACCCTCCAGATATGAAAATGCTACTCAATGGCGGGAAAGTCATGGGTTCCCAGCTAAGGTATTCACCAGCCAATCTGGCCTTTCTCATTTCCTGACCCTTCTTAATTCCCCCCAGTTTATCCCTCGGAGTTGGCTGATACCCCAAACCAAATCGATCTCTTTTTAGTAACAGGGCATATTGAATACACCGGTCCTTGTAACTGACTTCCTAACCCTTTCCCAACTTTTGCTCCTCTTCCAAGGGTCAACTTGAGTCCCATTTTGGTACAATTTGACAATCTGGGCTTTGGTATCTTCCTGCCTTCAGCTACAAACGTAGCATTGACAAACTCCAACGATCTGAAAGAACACTCGACCGCTTGCTCATCCACTTCAATGTACGGAGCAGTAGTAGAAACAGAAGCAATAATGTCCTCTTCAGCATGAATACATACCAACCTTCCATAAATCACAAATTTCAGTCTCTGGTGCAATGTGGACGGAACTGCACCGGCCTGATGAATCCAAGGCCTTCCTAACAAACAGTTGTACATAGGCATAATGTTCATTACGAGAAATTCAACTTCATAAGTTGCTGGACAAATAGTTAGAGGAACATCAATCTTGCCCAACACTTCTCTTTTAGTCCCATCGAAAGCTCGAACCACACTTTGACAGGTTCTCATAAGCGTACTATCTAATGGAAGCTTCTTCAGAGTCACTAAGGGCATCACATTCAAAGCCGAACCATTATCAACCAAAACTCGGGACAACACATGCCCTTTACACTTAACTGTGATATGCAAAGTCTTATGACTACCAATCATCCCAGAAGGGATCTCATCCTCAGAAAAAGATAAAAAATTATCAGCTTGTATATTGGAAACTAACCGGTCCAACTTTTCAATGGGCAACTCTTTCGTAACAAAAGTCTGGTTCAAAAACTTTAACAGAGCATTCCTATGGTCCTCTGAACTCAAAAGAAATGATAAAACAGAAATACGGGCAGGAAACTTGTGTAACTATTCAAGAACACTGTACTCACTGTGCTTCAGAAACTTCAAAAATTCTACCGTTTCATTCTCAGTTACTGGTTCATTGATAACATGCTCATCTTCTTTTATTTGAATATCATCCTTTTTCCCCTTATCAACCGCAACCTTCTTCTCAGACTCTTTAGGTAGATTAAAAGAATAACACCTACCACTTCTGGTAAAGTGTCCCACCTCATCTACTTCCTCATTTTCTTTTGTTACATCTCCCATCTGGCAATCATATCTCCAAGGCACTTGTTTATTATCCCGATATGGGAATGGAGATGGAGGTGTAATAACCACTTTCGGAGCTATCTTTTCAGCAACTCGATTCTTGGGAGTAATAATTAGGAGGCAACTAGCATTGTATACCCCTTTAGATGATCCTTCTGAAGCACAAACTTCCGCTTCCTCTTCTTCAGCAATCTCTTTAAAGAACTCAATTTCTTTACTGTCCATCATGTCTTGTACCAAATATAGGAAGTCAGGACATTACTGAATATTGTGTCCTTCACTGTTATGATACTAACATACCTCTCCACTGTTAAACTGTTCAACCATCAAACTGGGCTTCAATAATCCTACCTTAACCATCTGGCACCACAGCTAACTCATGGGTGATACCACATCACTAACATTCCTTATAATTTTCTTTCTTTTCTCTTCAGTAATCGCGTTAACTCCTGCCCCTGCATGGCTTGGCAACGGATTCTGAGCTATATTCGGCTGCTCACTGTTACCAAAGTTGATGACATTCCTTGTTCTCAAAGCTTGGACAACCTTCTTAAACGCAGTACAATTCTCAATGGAATGCCCGGGATTCCCCGCATGGTACTCACATTAAGCACTAGCATCATACCAGTTGGGAAAAGGAGGTTGCATTGGTGTCACGTGATACGGCGAAACCACATGCCGATCATACAAAATCTGAAATAATTCCTTATAAGTCATCAGGATGGGGTCAAATTGAGGCCTCTCTCTCCTCTGGTCCCTTGCCCCTTGTCTATTGTCATTTTGTGTTGATGACCCTACTCCTTGAGGACGAGAAACAATGATGTTATTAGAATCGTACTGCCTCACATTATTGACTTCGTTTTTCTTTTTCCTCATTGGTGGCCTCTTACTAGACTCTCCTCCCTCGAGCTTTCCACTCTTAACCGCCATTTCAATCATTTCTCCCGCCGTAACCACATCAGTAAAACTTCGATAAGGATTACCGATAAGATAGGAGAAAAAAGGAGCCCTTAAGGTATTGACAAAAAGCATATTTGTTTCCTCCTCTTCCAATGGTGGGTGGACTTGCACCGCTACATCTCTCCATCTTTGAGCGTATTGTCTAAAACTCTCGTTAGACTTCTTTTCTATTCCTTGTAACATCATCCTGTTGGACCTAACATCTTTTACATATTTTTATTGCTCAAGAAATGACTTAGCCAAGTCTTTCCACGATTTGATATTAGCTCTACTCAGCTGGTTATACCACCAGATTGCCGAACCAGTTAAGATTTCCTGAAAGCAGTGTATCAACAATTGATCATCCCCTATATATCCGGTCATCTTCCTACAGAACATAGTGATATGCGCAGAGGGACACCTGGTACCATCAAACTTCTCAAAGTTAGGAACCTTGAACTTTGGAGGCAAAACCAAATCCGGAACTAGACTTAATTCCTTTGCGTCGAATCCATAGACAATGGTATCTTCCTTCATGGCTCTGACTTCTCTTTCTAGATGTTTCCATTTCTCTTCCAGCGGATTGTTTTGGTCCTTCTTGGATTCTTCATCAAGGTCTGGAACTTGATGATATTGATGTTCTTCCTGATATGAACTAGATCCAGGCTGTACGTTAACAGAAACACCGACTGGATTAATGTGCACCTTTCCGATATGAACATGGGTCATTTGAATGTTCTGAGATTATTCTGGGGTTAACCCTGGAGGATAAAGTGGGTCCTCAGTTACAGCTCCCGGCATAGGGCCTTTCCCATGTTCTGGATTTCTTCCTTCCAACATACTCGCAAACTTGGCAAACATCTCCTTTTGGGCATTCATCATATCTTTTTGCATTTTCTTGATATTATCTTGTAACCCAACTGAGCCTTCTCAATTTGGGCAAGTTTGTCCTCTATAACTTTCTTCCTGGTTTTGTAGGTATGCTTGGGATTTTCCAGTATTACTCTGTCACAGAGTCATTTTGTTATTGCTGATATTTATTAATGAATATTAAATATATGATTATGAATGAATAAAATGCGATGCAAAAATTTAAATGTATTAAAAAATGCATATGCAAAATGCAGGGTGTTGATCCTGGAACGACTCCTTAGAACAACTCTTTATATTAGAATGACGTTCAATTACAAAGTTGAAATATATCACAAATAAATCTGCACCATATCTCCTATTTGCTGTACATGTGCTAGCAACTCCACGATCTTCTGATTTTCTTCAGCCTCGGGATCCAGTTCTTCAGTCACATCAGCAGCTTCCTCAGATAGAATGACCAAATATTGAGCTATTCTCCGCGCGTGTCCTAAGTAACAAGCAATAAGGTCCTCTCTTTGCTTAATTCTCGCCTGAGCTCGCTCCCATTGAAAACGCCACTGTATATCCACCTCATAAGGAACTATCAATATCTCACTTGCTTGCCTCTGAAAATCTTGAACCATGGCTTCAAGCTCACTCACTTGTTTTTTAGACTTTCAACCTCCCACTGGCTCGAGCTACCTTCCCCGCTTCGGTATCGTCGTAATACAGTCTCTAAACTTGAAATTTTCCCCTTCAACTTCTCGTTATGGGCTTGACTCTCTTGTAACCGCTGCTCTAAAGAATCCTTTTCTTTCGATAAAATTTTCACTTGGTGTCTGCTTTGCTTGAGCTCTTCTTGACTCTCTCCGGCTACTCTCTTGAGGCTTGCCACTTCTTGCCTCCATTCGACAGATAACTTACTCGAGCTAGAACCTGTCTGAGCTTTTACCATTCGCTGATAAGTTGATCGAAGATCGTCAAAGTCTAGCCGAAGTTGTTTCTCCACTTTTTCAATTCGATCTACTCTACTCTTCTGAATGTCAATCTTCAATCCCTTTTAATACACTTCATCTTCCAGCTTATGCAAAGTCATTCTCCATTGCCTCCGTTCTACTTCGAAATCGCGCTTAGCTAACTCTAATGGAGATGGCACCACTCTCAATTGTTCCTCCACCGGCTGAATATTTTCAGGATTCACTATCGGGATGTTGTCATTTACTCGACCGCTTCTCCACTGCTCGTACTCTTGAGATAACTCGAGATCATAAGTGAACAGATTCACACGACGAGTTTGCTTCTAGACCTCAGCAATCCCTTTAACTTTACCCTTATACTGATCTCCTTTGAATGCAAAATCCGACCCTACCAAGTCCCATGTGGCTGGAATGAACTACCTTGACCCATACTGTTTGGAAACTAGTAGCGGCGCATACCCAACAGAACCCTATATACCTGGCAAAGGAACCCAATCTCGCTCTCCACATCGGTAAAGTATAGCCGAAGAGACATTCCACGAAGCTCGCAAAAAAATATCACCATCTCTGATATCCTTGAAGATGACCATCCATTTTTCTTCGGTGAAGCCCCCAAGCCATTCTTTAGAATGAAAATCCTTCAAAGGCGAAAACCCCTCTAGAAACACTCGTCATGGTACTCTTTCAACATGTTTGAAATGACTCAGAATCCACACTAGCAGCAAAGGCGCACATCCTATAAAGCGTCCTTCTTCCTCGCGCCTATAAGAACTCAAAGACCAGAACGTCTCAGCTAGAATGGCTGGAACAAGATCTACGTGCTTGTCCAATCTTTCAAACAGGTCAACGACTGATACGTCTATATATCCTAGCACCTTTAAAAAAATAACGAGCCCATAAATCCCTAAAGCAAACAAGTCAAGCTTCTTTCTCTTATCAGGGTGATGAGCAATTACATCTTTCAAAGCAGCCCAAGAGATGCACTCACTGTCTCCCTTCTTCTTAATATTTCTGACTACCCAATCTTCACTCATTCCGGTCATCAATAGTAATTTATTCTTAAACGAAGGAGTGACTGGCAGCTTGGTATATATTCTATCTATCTGGGACCTCAGACAACGGACCAAAGCTTGATACTCCTCTATTGTTGGTGTCAGATCCACTCTACCAAATGTGAAACAGCTATAGGCCGGATTCCAGAACTGCACCAACGCTCTAAACAGATTTCGGTCAATAGGAACATCCAAAAGATAAGGAATATCGTCATACAACTGATAAATCATCTCCTTGTCGGTTGCTTCCCATCTTCCCCATACCTCTTTTAGTTCACTCAGATCATTCTGACGTACGTTGATGTGAGTGTAACCAAATAACTCCGACACATATCCAGGCATCACACTATCCCTATTGGTCAGTTGTGACTGTTTCGACCACCTCAGAACATCCGCATTATCTTCAACCTCTTTCTGAACCGTTCGTTCCATATTACTGGCCTTCTATATGGATATCGATCCCAAATCAACACCATGTAATGGATAATGCAATGTAAAATAGAAAAGAAACAAGGCAAAGACAACAACAGATCGGTTAGTAAACATAAAGCAATTAAGTCGGGATAATAATTTGTTAAAGAATCCTACCCATATGTTGGCTACCCAATCATGCTTTATCAGATCCTACCCAACATGATATCTACCCCCATGCTTTGTTATTCACAAAAGGAAATCCTAACCGCATGATATCTAATTCGCATGCTTGTTCAAAAAATAAACCTAACCTCATGATATCTAATTCGCATGCTTGTTCAAAAAATAAACCTAACCGCATGATATCTAGTTCGCATGCATTTATTCGAAAAACGAAAATAAATGACTCAAAAAAGCTTTTCCTTGTGTACCCTCCTCACGGGATTATTAAGGTTCGGGTTAGGCTCCACCTAAGTTCAGACTCTATGTTCACTATATGCTGGGTTCGGTTCTAAAGTAATAGGTTCTTGAATTGTCCTTGCCGGTGCCTCCTTGGGCTGCTGAACCCTCAATCCTGGCCCATCATAGGCTTTAGGAGATCGAGTTCAATTTCGAGGGAACACACCTTCTTATGTCCATGCAGAGGTGATTACCATCACGAGGACCATAAGGCGTGAGCTCCAGGAGCAATCCAATATCCCATGCGGAGGTGAAAACCACACGAGGGCATAGTCTCTCACTCCTACTTAAATAGGACGGAGTGGGGTTTTAGCTCATGTTATGATAATGCAGTTGTGTAGTGTGTGAGGAAAAGCGAAAAAAAACAAACAATAAAAACACTCAAAATCAATTCCCAAAACACATAATTATTCTGAAACCATTAGCAAACAAATCAGTACAACTATTTATTAGTTAATCGAATTAAATTAAAAAAATTAAAATACAAACAAAACTTATTAAAAACCAAACAAGGGATCAAAAACCAAATTAAAACGAATTTATAGTTTTCAATTGCAAAGATAATTAATTAATCGACTATCGGCCTGAATATCTAAAAAAAAGTCCCCAACAGAGTCGCCAAGCTGTCGAAACCTCTTTTTTTCTTCTAAAAGGTGAAAAAGTGAGATTTTGAAAACCACATTAATTTTTGAATTATCTCTTTTAATTTAAAAACAAATGCAATTTAAAAACCTCTCGTTTCGAAATTTTTTGGATTTCCTTTACGATAAAAAAAATACGGTTCAAAGAGTCGCCACCAATCTTTGATTAGGGTGTGATTGGGCACCCAAAAATGTTTTGTTATTTTAAATAAAAATTAATTTTAATTAAAACAACAAATTAAGGTTTGCATTACCAAAATCCAAGTTCGGGAGTCGGTTACGTGCGGGGAAGGATTAGCACCCCCACAACGCTCTAAAACGGTACCTAGTCGATTAATTAATGTCTTTGCATTGAACTTTACAAATTCGAACTTAATTTGATTTTTGATCCCATAAAAACAAAGATGTAAATTTAAAACATTCAAAAGCACTCAAATAAATTAAATTAAAATTACCGAATCATTTTAGAAAGATAAAGAATGTTCGATTATTTACAAATATCGAGACCATATCTTAAAAGTTATAACAACCTTTTCTCGATAAATTTAAATAAACGAACATTTCATTTTCTTTCGTTCCCAAATTTTAGGTGACGGATCAATTTTTAGGCGTCACTAATGGGATAGACTTTTATTTTAAAATCATTAAAAGCGAACCTCAAATCAGTTATGACTGCCCACTTAAAACAATTTTAAATTAAAAGTGTATTACCCTTAATTCAATTATGTATTATGTCGAGTTATGCAAATGCGGTTACTATGCGAATTGTGCAAAAAGGATGTCATGCCAAAATTAATTAAAAAGCATTAAAAATATCATACAACGTGACATAAAAAAAATTATATACGTATATTTTAATTACAAATTATAAACTATGCCTATTAACATACAATGTACAAATATGACTCAAATATAAAAACAAAAACATAACATGCTAAACTAAAAATTTAAAAATATATATACATAAATGTAGTGACTAAATTTAAATGTACAATTCAGTATACTACACAAATTCATACAATTTTAACATGAAGGACAAATAATTCAGACCCTAAATTACTAATAAACCATAAGCATACATAGTACTGAAATAAAAGAACATAAAAAAACATATCAAATACATAAACTATACGAAGTACAAACAAATAAACTAAATGGACTAAAAGGAAATAAAGCGTAAATTAAAAATATATATGTATATATCACTAATTAAAACAAGGGTTAAAACGAAAATGCTTAAGTTATGAGGGCCTAAACCTAATCCATCCCTAAGTTCACGGTGGCTAACAATAATTAACCCTAATGTTTTAATATATAACTTAACTAAAATTAAACCTAATCTAATGTAAACTAAACCTACAGCAAACTCCTTTCTCCTCTCACGCTCAATTTCTATTCTCTCGTCTTCTCAAACAGAGAGTTATGCAACTCTCTATGCCGACCACTGTGAAACAAGAACCCTCTCTCTCGCTTTGAGACCCATCGACCGAAGCTTGGCCATCAATCTCCGATGGCATTCGTTGCAACACTCGGCCACCATACTTTGGTGGCCACCTCTCTTCCGACCATAGCTCTCCATCACACTCTCGTCCTAAAACTCTACACAATCGATCCTAATAAAGCCGACCACTGTTCAAGATGGTTCCCTCTTCTCCATTCAACACAGGCCACGACCGAGAGAAAACAACCACTGCGGCCCCTATCACTCGTCTAACAAGTTTCCACTCCCGATGAAGGGATCACTCATCTCCGGCGAAATTGAAGCGAAACAAGGTATAAAACTAACTATTAATTTCTGTTTTTACTTTACAATTTGCATTTAGTTAAAAAAATTAAAATAGATGAAGAGAAATACTAATGTAATCATAGAGAAGAAAGAAAAAAAACCTTGTAGGAACTAAATTCCACTTTGTATTGCTTTGATTCGTTGAAATGAGTGAACTCTTCCGTTCCTTTGATTTTCAAATTGAAGGAAAATACAGTATAATGTTTTTTCGTTTTGCTATCTACTTTCTGTAAAGAGAAACAATGGAGATTTTTTTTTGTTTTTGCTCTCGGTTAATTGCTCTCTGTCCTCTTTTTTTCTCTGTTTGTGTATCTTTTATGTGTGATCCTTTTTTTATAATCAGTGGTTATTTCCCCCTTCTCCGTTGGTATATCCCCACGTCCCTTATTTGTTGCAGGTATCTCCAAAACGGTTGCACGGTTATGGGACTCGTCTGGCATCTACTGGATGGAAAGAAACTGCTGAAGATTTTGGTATTGTCTCCACTCTTGAGCCTACACTTGCTGGGTTAATTGTGTCTTGGGCTCCGATCAAATAGGTTTGCTCTGATTTGGGCCTATGTTTGGGTCATGCATGTAACATTTGGCCTGCCTCGGACAAATCGAGTATCTACATGCTCCATCTTTATCATATAACTTATTTCATATTATTATAGTATCATATAGGTCAACCCTACTTTGTTTATCTCAATTTTCATTTATTCGCTTAAATCTAATTCATATAATTGATACATTATCATCATACAATTACATATACCCATATCACACAAAATCATATATAATTCTTATAACTCTATTAATGTATTCATGCATACATAATAATCATATCACCCATATTAACATTCATAAAATCATGCAATCAAATATTGGAAATAGACTCATCGCGAGTCTTATTTCCATACATATCATATACCAATGAATATGCACTCACCTTGCCTCACTAGTCAATACCTAATCCTTATCTCTTCCTGACGACTAATACTTGACACCTTGTCCGGACATTGCTCTCGACTGATATATACACAATCACACGTATAATATACATATCAACATTTCACTTGGCATACTCTAATCTTTCATTTCTTAAACTAAAAGAAAGATTTAATTCAATTTTCCCTTTGAAGTGTATCGATACACAATATAGGGTATCGATACATCCCTTCACTGGTGTATCAGTACACTGCCTATGTATCGGTACACAAATTACATTCAAAATTTCCATTTCAATGGGGTATCGATACACCACCTATGTATCGATACAACATGAAGATGTTCTTCAAAATTGGTCTTAGTGTATCGGTACCTGTTCATAATGTACCGGTACACCCTGCACAGAACAGACTTGTTCACCCGAAAATTTAACACTTTGCCCCCAAATTCTATTTGTTAACCCTCCTTATGCCTTAAAACTTATCTATACATATATAAACCTTCTTATAACACTATAACACTTCATCATCTTTCATAATTAACCATAATTCTTGAATCAAAGAATTTCATCAAACTTTCCATGTTTTCTAAATTCATTTCTAATGCTTCAATCTTCCTATTCCTTCTAATGACAAGTCAAATTCATCCATAGAACTTTAAAAACCTCTTTATATCAAAATTTCATTTCTAAACTCCTAATATAATTTCCATTCTAATTCTCTTTTCTTGATATTTTAAGCTTATATAAGCTTTCCTTAAGCTTATAGAACACCCAAATAATCAAAACCAACTTATAAATCTAAGAATTAAACAACTTAAATCAACTTACCTTTGTAGCTAAAGCAACAGGAGGAAGGAGGAAGGAGGAAGGAGGAAGGAGGAAGAAGGAAAAAGGAAGAAAATGTTCTGAATAATTCTTCCTCCTTTTTCACGTATATATCTCTTATAAAAAAGGATAAAAATATATTTTAAACTAAGATTACCATAATGCCCTTCACTCTTCCATAATTATTATTTAATCCCATACTAATATATTCATACTTAAGTCCTTGAACTTTTAGCTCATTTCGAAATTGAGCACAAAGTTTCCAAAATTTACATTTTAGTCACTATCTCTGATTTTGGGGTGTTACAAAATACCACTTTTGGACAAAGCAACATTCCTCCATTCAGGCTTCATCCAACAAAAGATGACGGAGATTGAAGAACAAAAAACTAAAGCGTTTAACACTATAATTATGATGTATGGAGTGATTTACAATTAAACAAACACTGAATTTACATTTAAAATGATAAAATGCAATTTGTGGTAAATTTTAGGACTCATCAGTTACTGTCAATAGCGATTAGAGCAGTGGTCAAAATCTGAACAAATTGAAAGAAATAAAGAGAAAATAAGGGAAAAAATAAGGAGAAAAAGATTTTACATGATTCAAACAACATTATTTTGGTGTAATTTTTTTTTCAATACTATGTTATTTTGGTGTTGTATGTCATGTCATAATGTTATTAATTATTTAAGGATAGAGTGATAAAATTGAGATTTTATAAAGTTTGGTGACCAAAAAATGAGTCAGAAGAGTACTCAGTGATAATATGTGTAGTTTACCCAAATTTTGATTAAAGAAGCTTATTTTTAAATTTACAATTTAACTTATAAAAATCATATAGAGATATTATAGATAATTTTTGAAAATAATATTAAAATGTTGAATATACTAAATTTTATATCGTCCTCTATAATATACTAATAATATATCAATAGAATTAAACTAAATTAATAATGATATCATAAGTATTCAAACAACAAACTAAGTGTACGAACCAATCGAATTCAATAGTTAAAGAATTATTGTTATTACTGGAGATCTTGAATTTAAACATCACATATATAGAAGTGTATAAACATTTAATGTCAAATGATTAAGAATCTCTAAAAAATATTTTCTTGTGTTCACCGAAAAATAAAAAAATTAAGGACAAAAAAATAAAAATAAAAAATCAAGTTTTTTCTCGTCCCAATTAAACTACATATTTCGTTACAAATAAGATAAGCAAAACAAAAGAGATGTCTAGAATTTTGTAACAAATCAATTATTACATGATAACCCTATATACCTACCTCTCCAAAATAATACAAATCCAAATAATAAACAATAAATTTATGTATAGTTATTTAATAATAAACAATAAATTTATGTATAGTTATTTAATAATAAACAATAAATTTATGTATAGTTATTTAATAATAAACAATAAAAAATATTTATTTGATTAATTAATTATCCTTCATAATTAGTTTAGTCAAAACTAAATAATAACAAATGAAATTAGTACCGTTGGATCATTTTCTTCTTACGAAATACAACTTCGGTGTCCAACCCGAACCCGTCAACTTTACGCACACGAACCAACTCCGATCGCCGGAAAAACTTACTCAATGGTTTAATGCTGTACAAATCGTTAGCCGAGTACTTGTCGCCCCGTCTCGATAACGCCAGGTGTAAAATGCAACGCCGTCAAGCTTTAGCGTCTGTTCGATCTCGGCGACGAACTTTTCCGGGTAAAGCTTTATATATTAATTACTTCTTCGGCTTATGCTCTCAAACCTATCAACTTATTTTAACAATCCAATCATTATATTTTATATTCTAATCATATTAATGGATTGTTTTTTTATTAATAACTAGTATCTGATCTGTTGATCGACTATTTCAGATTAAATAATGTAGAGGTGATGACGACCCTCTCAACCCAGTTTGCTCCAATTACAAAAGTCAATGTTCAAACTCTAACCTTATTTAAAGAATTTAATGTCTTGTCCTATTAGACCGATTGATTGTTGGTAATAGATTATTTTTTAATAAAATAACAAAGCTCGCTATACTATAAAATTTAGGTTAGGGGTGTAAACGAGTCGAGCTCAAGTATTGCTGAGCTCGACTCGACTCGAAAACTTTGAAATGGAACTCGACTTGACTCGAAAACTCACGAGTTTAAAATTTTCAAGCTCGACTTGAACTCGAAATCTTGAACTGAAACTCGTGAGCAGCTCGAAAAGGCTCGAAATGAAAAAAATTCTTAAACTAATTCAATTGAAGCTTCAAACTCGAACTTGAACCTTAAATACATAAAAATCTTAATGTATTTTAAGAAACCAACACATAAATATTAATATTAATATTATTAATAATTTATTTTTTTTAAAAAAATCTTAATATATTATATTTTCGAGCTGCTCACGAGCTTTTCGAGTCGAATATCAAGTAGCTCGTTTCGGCCAGTTAAGAACTCTAGCCGAGCTCGAGTCGATTCCATTCGATTCGAGTATTTATCGAGCCTTGATCGAGTCAATTTCATTCGATCCGAGTATTTATCGAGCCTTTATCAAATCGATCTCGAGTAAATCGCGATTTATCTCCTCTCATTTATAGTCCTAGTTTTAACCGTTGACAATTGAGGACTGTCCCTCCCATCTCACTTTCTTTTTTCTCTTTCAGTTTTTTTATAGATCAATCTTATCAATGATAACAAAGGATTGTTTTTCTAAGATTTTATTATTTTTAATAAATTTTAAACTTTTTAATGAAAATAATGAAAATGGTTATCTTCATACATATTTTATTTTATCATGTATAAATTCTGATTTTATTTTTATAAATTTATTTGCTTATTTTTCGGATTGTTTTTGTTAAACTCGTCGAATTGATGTTTAATCTTATTTTAATAAATTTATTTCAATTAAATTCAATAAGATGACTCATTATATGAAATTAGAGGAATTTTTCTTTAAATTTTCGAATTTTAAAAATTATACATAAAGTAGGAATCATCCATTGACTCAAAATTGGAATGCGTAGTACACGAGAAATTGACTAAGCAAAGCTTATCTTATATTTTATGTATTTATTTCTTTAAAAAGATAAAGGAGTCAAAATGGCTGGAAATTTGTTGGGGTGGGCTGGGTGTGGGCCTACGGCGGTGCATGTGGCGTAAGCTGGAAATAACGTGGCCGAAGCGGCGGACTTCATAGTTGCTTATTCCCTTTCCGACACGTGTATTCTGCTTCATTATTTTTTCTACTTTTTCTTTTTGTATCTATTTATACACCAAATAATTGTAGTAGTTGTGTCGAATTTGATTCAGAGCTGGGTTTTAAATTTACAATTAAATTAAAATTAAACCGTTGAAATATTGTTTTTTAATACCACATTTGAAGTTTTAAAATTTTAATTTTAGTTTGGATGTTTACTTTCTTTTATATATCGAAATAAATTAACAACATAGTTATTACCGCAAGACCCATTTCTTGCAATTTAGTACATATATGTGTATATATATTTAAAAATAACATAAGTATAATAATCGTACAATAAAAAATACATCAAGTTTTTACGTGAACTTTTTTTGGGAAAAACTACTAGTAGAATAGGAGAAAAATACTAATTCTAAAGTAGAAGAATACAAGAGAAATTTTTGTTATATTTATAGGGATAGTTAATTGATTATAAAGAAAACTTATTTAATAGAGATCTATTAAAATTAGATATTTTAGTTTTAATCAATATTGAAAGTAGATATATTTTATACTTTCAATAAAACTAGGTTTCCTACTTTCTTCAATTTTCTTTTAATTTATATCTCCATTAATTGGGTCAAATCAAATTCGAAGCAAACTCTAATAATCTCCACATTGACACTGATTCTGAAAGTGTAAGGAATTCAAGACAACATCCCAAATTTGATGAAACACCCAAACTCAACAAAATAACAATTTTTCACATCAACAAATAAGTTATCCACCTTAAGAATATACTCCTAATCTTCTTCCACGAGATCTCTTAAAGAGGTATATTTCAACAATGATTTTCAATTGAATTCAAGTCTTACTAAAACGTGGATGTATGAGGTAATTTAGTTTTCACATCGATAAGATCATCATAAGTGTCAAATTTACTCACAAATATATTATCATGAGCAATATCATGCACAACACGACCTCGACCACTAATGACATTTCTATCCTTAGTCACCCATAACACTTTAACCTCATTAAATATTTGTAGAGGTCTAATTTCTTTTCTATATTTATTCCCAACAATAGGACATTGTGAAGAAACAATCATTCCCTTAACGTTATTAATCCTTGTGATAAACTAAAATTTCTTTACAAAGGTATTATGCTCACATAATTGAATTTTTTGCCTCTCGGATCTGTTATGCCTAAAGAACTGAACTCTTATTTGCTTCTAAAATATATTATTTCCACATAATTTAACTCTTTTTTGATCCCCAAAACAGTTATGCTCACATTTGTTTTGTTCAACATAAAACCCTCATTTGCTTGATTCACTTAATATATGTTTACTAGAAACATCATCATTTGACACAAAGGAGAACAATAAGAACCTCCTCTCCTAGAATTGTTAAACCCTCTAAATCATAAAATGCGACAATTTTTCTCTATCCTTTCATCACAATAAGAAAGCTTTTGCAAATTTTCATACATTTATTTGTCACAACGTAAATCTGGTATTATAATCCAACAACGAAATATCATACTTCAAAGATGTCATTATTATAGTTAAGAAAAGCAACTCGGACGCTTTGATACTAATTTGTTAAAAGATAATGAAAAATACAATGATCACACAATAAAAGAGACGCACTAAGATTTTACGTGGAAATTCCTTTCAGAAAAAATAATTGGCAAAAGATAATAAAATTCACTAATTTTGAAAGTAGAAGAATACAAAAAGGAATCCCCAACGATGATATGATCCATGGCCTCCATAGTATATATTTATAGGATAGTTACTTGATTAGAAAGGAAACTTATTTATTGGAGATCTACTAAAATTAATTTTTCTATTTTTAATAAACACTGAAAGTATATATGTTTCATATTTTCCTTAACTTTCTCTTAATTTAAAAATTTACTATCACAAAAATTTCACAAACACAAATATTATATAAAAAACAATATGAATATACAATATAAATTTTTTTTTATATTAAACCAAAAACAAATTATTTATGTTAAGATTAAATAAAATTATTAATATTTAATTTATTAATTAATTTAAATAAGATATTATATACATCTAAAGGGGGAAAAACTCTCAAAGGCATTGAATTAATTGATATGGCTCAAAAATTGAACCCTAAATCTTCAATTATGCTATCCCATGCATGTGGAGATAGTTTTTTCTTTCTTTCTATTTTATAGACAAGATAAGATGTAAGCATTTATTATTTGTTTATCTGTTTAAAATAATTCTTTTAAATGATTATAATATATTTTCCTTTAAGACATAAACACGCACTACAACAAAACAAATTTTTTGCGGCATTTTTTTACATATAGCGGCTTTTTTAAGCACCGTTAAAAACACATGCAGCGTTTTGAAAAACACCGCAAAAAGCGCCGCTGAAAATAGCGCCGCTAAAGTTAGCGGCGTTTTTTTAACAAAAAACACCGCAATAAGTGTTGTTATTTAGCGGCGTTTGTCACAAAAATACCGCAATATGTATTGGTGTTTAGCGGCGTTTTCCCTACAAACGCCGTAGTAGGTGTTGAGATTTAGCTGCGTTTTACTTACAAACGCCGCAGTAGGTGTTGATATTTTACGGCTTTTTTTCACAAATGCCGCAAAAGATGATGATGTTTAGCGGCATTTTTCCCACAAACGTCGCAGTAGGTTTTTCAGATTTAACCGTGTTTGTATCGAAAATGACGCAATAAGGGTTGAGAATTAGCGGCGTTTTTATTGAAAACGTTGTAATAGGTGTTGAGATTTAGCGGCGTTTTTCATACAAACGCCGCTAAAGTTGGGTATCTCGCGGCGTTTCTAGTATACAAACGCCGCTAAAGTTGGGTATATCGCGGCGTTTCTAGTATACAAACGCCGCTAAATGTATGGTATATTGCGACATTTTTTTTACAAACGCCGCTAAATAACACAAAATTTAACAGTTCTAAAAATAATGCTTGATTACCCCAAATCTATTTTTTCAACTTGTTCCATTATCCAACAAACAAAACAATAATAACATCAAACTCTATATCCATAAAAAACATCATCAAATCCAATATAATAAATAAAAGTTTTCATTAATGTAATATAAGTTCAGTTAAACAAGGTTCAGTAACATTAACAGAATGCTCATAACATAAATGAGACTACGATGGTGGATTCTGAGGTTGCATTTTCTGTATCATTAGCATCATATCATTGAGTCATTTTTCAAATTCTTTACATCTCTGCTGATATGTTATTTCTCTCTGTGCTGCTGCTGCTTCTTTCTTTGCTTCCGCTGTTGCTCTAGTTGCTTTCGCTACTGCTCTCTCTGCTTCCCTTGCATTATTTTCCGCTTTTAAGTTAGCCATTTGTTGATCCATCTCAGTCAACTTTTCTTTTAAACGACTAACTTCGTGGTGGGAAGATCGAGACTGTGATGACATGTACTGTGATGAGCTGGATCCAAAATATTTGGTGGGAGTAACGAATGATCCTTGACAGCACACCCGACTATATTTTTCAGGACCCAAACCGTCATTAATAGCTTGGTTTTCAATGTCATCATCATTAACAATACCTTGACTCGAAGCAGTAGCATGATGCTCCGCCTTTTTCTCCCTCAATTTTTCCTAATAATAAAGTGAATAATTAATTAAAATAAAAAATGTCATGGTATAAATATAAATAAATTTAGGTAAATTTAAAACATCTACCCAATAAACGTACCATAATTTCTGCAGTGTCAGCAGTCATAGAAGTGCCATCATTCTTCGTATGTGTCATGTCGAAGAGTTGGATTCGACCAACTTTAGAACCAGATGCATTTTCCTACAATGTACCATAATATAATTACTATGAGTTAGTATGTACATAGAATACAAAAAATTATTTCAATAATCTATAATACATCCTCATGAGCTATACAAGCAAAGCTTTTTGATCCAGCCGTGTGCGTAAAATTTTATTGTTGCCTGCTAGAAACACCAACATGCTCTCGGTCTTACAATGTCAAACAATCACTTTTAATGATGATTTAAAATTCGTTACAATTATTTCTGAAAAATACATCATACTTGTCCTTTTTTTAAACTCCAAAATCTGACTGCATTCCCATTGGTACCTGAACATTCCTGGTGGGACTGTTTGTAACTTCTCTTCAAGGCTGAGATCATTCTTGAAGTATTTCTTCTTTACGGAGCTCTTGTGGTCCCTCCATCTCTTCCCTAACGCTTGCTTCACATAATCGTCAAAGACCTCTAAAGAAAATTTCTCCTATACAACAAATAAGTGTGCACTATAAGTATAAATTAGTATTGAATTTCTATAGAGTATCTATTATAATGACATTATTACCTTAACAAAATCCACCGCTTGATTTTTGTTACTATTAGGCATTTCGCGCCATGACTCGTAATAGATAGGTAACAGATTCGCATTACGTCTAACTATGCCTAAGTAACTTGCTAGAAGACGTGATTCTGGGCCAATAGGCTGAGCGACATCATTTCTTGAAACTTTGACACGATGCCCAGGAGGAAGTTGGTATAATTCCTTCAAAGTTGTACATCCTCGAGTCTTGCGCGTTTCAGCATTTTCAACTATATAATAAATTATTAAAGGCCAGTTTTGAAAAAGAACAAAGTAGTAAATAATGTTTTGAAGATTGCTTTTAATTTATACTTCTTCTTCAACAGTTTCAGGAACTTCAGAAGTGTCAGGTGCATTCGATTCCTCGTTATTTCTTTCTTCATGGTATTCAGAAGCTCGAACAACCCGCAAATCAATTATTTTTCTCCTCGGCATGCTATCTATAATAAACAAACATGAGTAATAAAAAAATGAATTAAGTAATGAATATATTGAAAGACAATATGTTAAAGGTTATAACATTATAAATAAATAAATGAAGATATAAAATAGTACAAAAGTTTTATGTAATGTCAGTTGTCATAAATATCTTCATCAACGTCCTCTCGAACCCATTGAAATTGTGTTGTATTAGTGATAATTTCATCTAAGTTTTGTGGTAGTAGAGGTAAACATTCTGATCTTGTTTCAATGTCATCTCTACTTCCATCCCCGATGTCTATCAAGTCTCTGGGAGTATTTCGAAGCACAACATAACAACCG
Organism: Hibiscus syriacus; assembly: GCF_006381635.1. Lineage (NCBI taxonomy): Eukaryota > Viridiplantae > Streptophyta > Magnoliopsida > Malvales > Malvaceae > Hibiscus > Hibiscus syriacus. The sequence goes on from NW_024062795.1 coordinate 6,553,958, forward strand.
TCATCCATTGGATCGTGACAATAAAATACTTGTTTCACGTGAGAATAAAATACATATGGTTCATCCATCAAATGTTGACCCGTGTGAATTAATCGAGAGAAATTCACCATTGTAAACCCGAATTTATCACTTTTTATACATTTGTTTATATCAACCCAGTCACACCGAAATAGCACAACCTTTCGTTTTCCATAATAATCTAACTCAATAATGTCCGTAAGATTTCCATAATAATCGACATCTCCCTCATGCAGATTATTTTCCCTTACAGTAGCATAACTTGTAGTTGACGAAGTAACTATGACTCCACAATTTTGTGTCCTCCTTAATCTTTCACGAGATTTTGTGTGTGTAACACCCCTAACCCGTATCCGAACCGAATATGAGTCCGAGGTGTCACATTGACTTTTCAAACTTTGCCACTTAAAGAAAAACAAGGAAATTTTAAACTTTCATTAAAACAAAATACGTTAATTTACATACAAGAGATTACGAAATACAAAATCGACCAGAGCATTCATAATTAACAACTTATTACATGCCAACGCTCTATACGAAACCCAAAATACCTACTTTGCCAATTACTTCTGATCTGATCTTTTAGTAGTGATGCTATTCTTGCCACTTCTAGTACTGCTCTTCTTGTTTGCTGGTACCTACGTGTAAATCACTTACACGCTAAGTCATAGACTTACTGAGGCATTAAATAAACATGTAGCTATATATTCATGAATATGCAATTCTTACCCTTTGATCATAACATTTCAATATGCATGTATATATTTCACTGTAACCGATACAATCATGTCATGTACAGATGAAACTTATTTTCTTGTATCACTTTCACCTTACTTTATCTTTCAATTTCCCATGTACATTATTGAGAACAGAGTTGAGTACATTGAGGTTGTGCACTAATGCTGTCACCACAACTCAATAAATTCCCTCATGGGGCACCGAACATTTGTTCAGTATTTGTCCCGAAGGACCACTGGATACGTCCTGAAGGACCACTGGATACGTCCCGAAGGACCACTGGATACGTCCCAAAGGACCACTATGTCCCGAATGACCACTATATCTCGAAGGACTAATATACCCTCGACTCTTGGCATGCCAACTATACCTATAGCTCTCGTATCATATAACATGGGCTTTAATATGAATACGTTTCTCATTTGATATCTCTTTCATCACTTTTCATGTAAACACATAATCTTTTCCAGTATTTCACACACCTGGATTATATTTTCTGGCAATGATATTCGTTCATTCAAAGTCATATGAACATATAATGAATTATACATGCAATCACTATTACAATAGTATATGTATGCATATACATGGGTATGGAATCATTAATTCAACTATCAGAGATAGACTTATCATAAGTCTTGTCTCTATACACTTTAACTATAAAATGCACTTACCTTAGCCTTGCTTGATTCGATTCTAATCCTTCGATTGTTCTGGAACAAGATTACGCTCTAAATATACATAGTAATACATTGATACTTATCAACATATGAATTGATATATTTCAAACTATTAATTCTTAGGCTAAAAGAAAGCTATTTCCATCTCTTATAGAAGGTATGCATCGATGCACTGCACCATGTATCGATGCATCCCTTGACGGGTGCATCGATGCACTACCCATGAATCGGTGCATAAATCATATTCGATGTTTGTATTTTAAGCAGGTGCATCGATGCACTCCTTATGCATCGATGCATTAATGGCATTTGATGTTCATTAATTTAAATGAGTGCATCGATGCACTCCTTATGCATCGATGCACCTTCAACAAATTCTGGGATTTTCTCTTGATGCATCGGTACACTTTGAATGTGCATCGATGCACTCTGCCCAGAATTCATATCTTGAACCTGAAAACTCATCTATTTCAACTTAAATCTTTCATGTTTCATCCTCTTTTATATTCTTAACTCCAGTACACATACTTAAACCAATCTATACTCATTTATTTCATTTTAAACCTCAGAATCCTATCCTCCTTGTGAATTCCAAGAATTATACCAACTTTGCAACATGATTTAATTCAACTTCTAACCCTTAATATGTCTTAACTAGATTGATGACAAATCAAATTTAACTTCCAATTCTATATATGAACTCTATTCCAAAATTTCATTCAAGAACCTCTAATATTTAATCTCTTCTAACTCCATCATCTTTTGATTATTAGATAACCTAAGCTTTCCTTAAGCTTAGTTATCATCTAATAATCAAAACCCAATCTTAAATTTAACAAGAAACTCAATAATCAGAAAACTCACATTTGTTTTGATTTACACGTACAAGGAAGAAAGAAAAAGAAGAGAACTTTGGAAGCCTGTGGTGTTCTCTCCTTTTCAACCCACGTGTACTCATATATATCTTTTTTTAACTAATTTTTCTTGCAAATGACTATTTTGTCCTTTTATTCCTTCTTCTTTTTAATTCAATCCTAAATAATCATATATATATATATATATATATATATATATATATATATATATCTTTATATTATTCATTCATTCTATTTTAATCACCAAAATCTAAAACTTTCTAATTTAGTCACTAACCCGGTATTGAGGATGCTACAACTCTTTCCCCCAAAAAAAATTCATCCTCGAATTTTCATTATGAAAAGAGGTAGGGGTACTTCATCCTCATGTCCTCTTCACGTTCCCATGTTACTTCCTCTACTTTGTGATTTCTCCACAAGACTTTAACCAACGGAATAGTCTTGTTCCTTAGTTGCTTGACTTTGTGAGCTAATATTTGAACATGTTCTTCCTCATAAGTCAAATCCGATCGAACCTCGATCTCTTCAGTAGTCACAATATAGGATGGATCAGATCGATATTTCCTAAGCATTGAGACATGAAAGACATTGTGTATCCTTTCCATTTCAGATGGCAGGGCTAGTTGATAAGCTACTGGTCCTACCCTCTTAGTAATCTCGTAAGGTCCAATGAACCGAGGACTCAACTTTCCTTTACATCCAAACCTCAATTACTTGAACTTTTTCTTCCGTATCCTGAATCAATTCAGGACCTATAACTTCTCGATCCTTAAGTTCATACCAGTCCAAGGGCGTACTACATCTTCTCCCGTAAAGAGCTTCATAGAGAGCTATTTTGATGCTTGACTGATAACTATTGTTGTATGCAAATTCATCAAATGGTAAATACCTTTCCCACGATCCTTTGAATTCGATTACGCAAGCTCTAAGCATATCCTCCAGAATTTGGATAGTTCGCTCGGAATGTCCATCGGTCTTAGGATGAAATGCTGTACTAAAGTTCAACCGAGTTCCCAATACTCCATGTAATGACTTCCAAAACCGCGATATGAATCTAGGATCCCGATCAGAAACTATGGAAATATGTACACCATGCTAACGTATAATCTCTCTGATATACATCTCAGCATACTTATCCATGGAGAAATTAGTTTGCACCGGAATAAAATGGGCTGACTTAGTCAATCTATCTATAATCACCCAAATTGAATCCCTTTTGTTCGGAGTTAAAGGTAACCCCGACACAAAATCCATTGTTACGTTCTCCCATTTCCACTGGGGAATCGAAATTGGTTGTAATAGTCCTGACGGAACCTGATGCTCATATTTGACCTGTTGACAAGTCAAACACTTTGATACAAACTCCGTAATGTCTTTCTTCATTCCCAGCCACCAATATCGACTCTTGAGATCCATATACATTTTGTTCCCTCCCGGATGTATTGTCAATGGACTACAATGAGCTTCCATTACCAAATCATTCTTTAATCCATCATCATCTGGAATTACTAATCTCTCTCGATAATACAAGTTCTCATCAGACTTGATCTCAAAATCCGTACATTCTCCATTCTTTATCTGTTGTATCTTCTTTGAACACTTTTTATCTTTAGCTTGCAATTCTTTAATTCGATCTAGCCATGATGGTTTGATAGTCAGTTCTGCACATATTGCACCATCTCCACTTAACAATAATCTAGCATCAAGAGCTCGCAAAGTTGCAAACGTCTTTCGACTCAAAGCATCAGCTACCACATTTGCCTTTCCGGGATGAAAATCAATCACAACATCATAATCCTTAAGAAATTCCACTCATCTTCTCTGTCTTAAATTCAACTCTTTCTGAGTCATCAAATACTTTAAACTCTTGTGATCCGTATACAAGTAGCATTTTTCCCCATACAAGTAGTGACGCCAGATCTTAAGAGCGAACACTACTGCAGCCATCTCCAGATCATTTGTAGGATAATTCTTCTCATGCGACTTTAATTGTCTCGAAGGATAGGTCACCACCTTGCCTTCTTACATCAACATACATCCCAAGCCATTATGAGACGCATCACTATACACTACAAAGTTCTTGTTAGACTAGGGTTGAACTAACACTGGAGCTTTTGTCAAAATCTTCTTTAACTTTTCAAAACTCTCCTGGCATTCCTGAGTCCAAGCAAATTTTCTTCCTTTCTCAAAAGTTTAGTTAGGGGCAATGCTATGATCGAAAAGTTTTTGACGAACCTTCGATAATAACCAGCTAACCCCAGAAAACTTCTAACTTTCGATACATTCTTTGGAACCTTCAACTCCAGAATAGCTTTAATCTTTTGGGGATTTACTCGAACTCCTTCTGCAGAAATTACATGTCCAAGGAACGTTACTTCACTCAACCAAAATTCACATTTAGAAAATTTTGCATAAAGCTTCTTATCTCGTAAAATTTGCAAGACCATTTTCAAATGTGAACTATGCTCCTCTTCTGACTTTGAATATATTAAAATATCATCAATAAACACCACTGCAAACTGATCCAAATAAGGTTGAAATATTCTATTCATTAGATCCATAAAAGCAGCTGGTGCATTCGTAACTCCAAACGGTATCACGATAAACTCACAGTGACCATATATTGTTCTAAACGCCATTTTTGAAATGTCTTTCTCTTGAATCTTTAATTGATGATAACCCGAACGTAGATCAATTTTTGAGAACACTGAAGCTTTCTTTAATTGATCAAATAAATCGTCGATTCGGGGGAGGGGATACTTGTTCTTGATGGTTACTTTATTGAGTTGCATGTAGTCAATGCAGAGATGCATTGGACCATCTTTCTTCTTAACAAACAAAACTGGAGCTCCCCATGGTGAGACACTCGGTCTGATAAAACCTTTATCCAGTAATTCTTGTAATTGAATCTTTAATTCTTACAAATCTTTTAGAGCCATTCTGTATGGTGCCATTGCAATAGGTGAAGTTCCAAACATTATTTCAATCTGGAATTCCACTTCTCTATCTGGAGGCAAACCTGGTAACTCTGCAGGAAAAATGTCCGAAAACTCTCTGACTATAAGAATTTCATCAATCCCTTTCTCCTTGGTTCTAACATCCAATACATTAGCAATGAACCCTTGACATCCCTGTAACATTAACTTCTTCGCCGACATTACTGAAATTACATTTGCCAATAGATTCTATCCTTCACTAAATACCACCACATCTACCCCTTATGGACTTTTCAACGTTACTCTTTTCAATCTACAATCGACATTAGCGTAATAACGATATAACCAATCCATTCCCAGTATCACTTAAAATTTGTCGAAAGGTAATTCCATCAGATTAGCATGGAATTCAATTCCCTGAATCTGTATGGGACACCCTCGGCTTACCAAATTTATCCGAGCACTGTCCCCTAATGGATTTGTCACTATCACCTCATTGCTAGTAGTTTCTAACAAAATGTTCAATTCTTTCACTAACTTACTAGTAATGTATGAATATGTAGACCCCGTATCAATCAATACCATAACATTTTTATCAAACAATAGAAAGGTACCTATTACAATCTCTGGGTCATCCCAATCCTCATTGGTCTTGAGATTATACGCTCGAGCCGTGGAGTGTATCTCTTGTTGAGTAGAGGACTCTGACTGATTTCTTCCTCTGTCTCTTCCTCTTCCCCTTTGGCCTGCGGAAATAGACCTCTCTAGTGGTGCAGAATCATCGGTTACTCTGGGACAATCCCGAACAAAATGTCCGGTCTCCCCCATTTAAAACAAGCTCCAGAAATTCTCCTGCATATCCCTGAATGATTCTTTCCATAATGTGGGCATTGTATGACTTGACTCTGATTAGCTCTCCCAGCTCCAGATCCCACTAACTGAGTTTATCCACCTCTCATCGGATTTGATCCTCAAGAGGAGGATGACACTGACTTTGATCTCCCTTGGGGTCGAGAACCAGCATCTTTGCCCCTTTTTTATGGTGCAGAACTTGAAGAAGCACTCATTCTTTTGACTGTCTAAGCTCTTGAATTTTCAAATCTCTCATTCTGAGCTCTTTCCAAAGCTTTGGCACGATTGAATACCTCTTGAAACGAGGATAGATTCAATACAATCAGCATTTCCTTCAACCGAGGACGTAACCCCTCTACTAACCATTCACAAGTATCCTTTTCTGTAGGAACAAGTCTGGTAGCAAAGCGGCTCAACTTATTGAATTCACACTCATACTCATATACAGTGTGATTCCATTGCTTCAAATTCATGAACTCCTATTTCATCTGTCGAACAAATTGATCTCCGATGTACTTATGCTTGAATTCTTCTAAAAACAATGACCAAGTCACTTGATTAGTAGACATCCTCAAGGTAACATTGGTCCACCAAATCCTCGCTTGCCCTCTTAACAAGGAAATTACTCCATCCAGTTTTTCAGCATCTGAACAATGAAGTCCCTCAAGCATGACTTTCACGTCATTAAGCCAAAGGTCCGCAGTAACAGGACCTTCCTCAGCTTCTCCTCTAAACTCTGGAGATCCTAAACCCTTCAACTCTTTCGCAACATTCATTTTCAGAGTTGAAGTAGTAGGAGGTTGGAAACGCGTCAATACCGCATCTAACGTTCTAAAGAATACATATTGTTCATTCACAGGCACTCCAGAGGGTGTCTGTTCTTCACTCTACCTGGCTAGGGCAGGTGAATTGCTACTTTCAGTGGGTCTATCATCTCCCGCTTCATTTCTAAAACTACCATGTCCGGACATCTATTAAGACACAATAATATCATTCTATTAGCAAAACAACATACTTACTATTCTATCAGATCAGAAGTTTTCACTAATTTGTTGGCATGTATACATCATAAAACACTCTAGACTTCAGTTTATACCGAGAAATGACTAAACCGTAGCTCTGATACCATTAAATGTAACACCCCTAACCCGTATCCAACCCGAATATGAGTCCGAGATGTGACATTGACTTTTCAAAATTTGCCACTTAAAGAAAAACAGGGAAATTTTAAACTTTCATTAAAACAAAATACGTTAATTTACATACAAGAGATTACGAAATACAAAATCGACCAGAGCATTCGTAATTAACAACTTATTACATGCCAACGCTCTATACGCAACCCAAAATACCTACTTTGCCAATTACTTCTGATCTGATCTTTTAGTAGTGATGCTATTCTCGCCACTTCTAATACTGCTCTTCTTGTTTACTGGTACCTACGTGTAAATCACTTACACACTAAGTCATAGACTTACTGAGGCATTAAATAAACATGTAGCTATATATTCATGAATATGCAATTCTTACCCTTTGATCATAACATTTCAATATGCATGTATATATTTCACTGTAACCGATACAATCATGTCATGTACAAATGAAACTTATTTTCTTGTATCACTTTCACCTTACTTTATCTTTCAATTACCCATGTACATTATTGAGAACATAAGTATTTGAGTATATTGAGGTTGTGCACTAATGCTGTCATCACAACTCAATAAATTCCCTCATGGGGCACCAAACATTTGTTCAGTATTTGTCCCGAAGGACCACTGGATACGTCCCGAAGGACCACTATGTCCCGAAGGACCACTATGTCCCGAAGGACTAATATACCCTCGACTCTTGGCATGCCAACTATACCTATAGCTCTCGTATCATATAACATAGGCTTTAATATGAATACGTTTCTCATTTCATATCTCTTTCATCACTTTTCATGTAAACACATAATCTTTTATAGTATTTCACATACCTGGATTATATTTTCTGGCAATGATATTCATTCATTCAATGCCATATGAACATATAATGAATTATGCATGCAATCACTATTACAATAGTATATGTATGCATATACATGGGTATGGAATTATTAATTCAACTATCAGAGATAGACTTATCACAAGTCTTGTCTCTATACACTTTAACTATAAAATGCACTTACCTTAGCCTTGCTTGATTTGATTCTAATCCTTCGATTGTTCTGGAACAAGATTACGCTCTAAATCTACATAGTAATACATTGATACTTATCAGCATACGAATTGATATATTTTAAACTATTAATTCTTAGGCTAAAAGAAAGCTATTTCCATCTCTTATTAAAGGTATGCATCGATGCACTACACCATGTATCGATGCATCCCTTGACGGGTGCATCGATGCACTACCCATGTATCGGTGCATAAATCATATTCGATGTTTTTATTTTAAGCAGGTGCATCGATGCACTCCTTATGCATCAATGCATTAATGGCATTCGATGTTCATTAATTTAAATGAGTGCATCAATGCACTCCTTATACATCGATGCACATTCAACAAATTCTGGGATTTTCTCTTGATGCATCGGTACACTTTGAATGTGCACCGATGCACTCTGCCCAGAATTCATATCTTGAACCCAAAAACTCATCCATTTCAACTTAAATCTTTTTTGTTTTATCCCCTTTTATATTCTTAACTCCAGTACATATACTTAAACCAATCTATACTCATTTATTTCATCTTAAACCTTAGAATCCTATCCTCCTTGTGAATTCCAAAAATTATACCAACTTTGCAACATGATTTAATTCAACTTCTAACTCTTAATATGTCTTAACTTGATGACAAGCCAAATTTAACTTCCAATTCTATATATGAACTCTATTCCAAAATTTCATTTAAGAACCTCTAATCTTTATTCTCTTCTAACTCCATTATCTTTTGATTATTAGATAACCTAAGCTTTTCTTAAGCTTAGTTACCATCTAATAATCAAAACCCAATCTTAAATTTAACAAGAAACTCAATAATCAGAAAACTCACCTTTGTTTTGCTTTACACGTACAAGGAAGAAAGAAAAAGAAGAGAACTCTGGAAGCCTGTGGTGTTCTCTCCTTTTCAACCCACGTGTACTCATATATATCCTTTCTTTAACTAATTTTTCTTGCAAATGATTATTTTGTCATTTTATTCCTTCTTCTTTTCAATTCAATCCTAAACAATCATATATATATATATATATATATCTTTATACTATTCATTCATTCTATTTTAATCACCAAAATCTGAAACTTTCCAATTTAGTCACTAACCCGGTATTGAGGATGTTACAGTGTGGAACCTGAACCCATTAATGAGGAAGGCATTATATCTTTTAACTATTCTATTTGGACCTTGAGAAAGCCATTTAACTTCATCACTAACTTCTTTCCCACTCCAAACCTATTACACATGAATGGTGAATTAATTTGCATTGATGTCGATATAAAAAGCAAGACATATATAATTTTTAAGTGATTCGTAAGATTTTGTTGCTTACCGTCTGGCTTAACCATTCATGAAAAGTTTCTGTGAATAACTTCTGTAGCTCTCGCTGATTTAATCTTCGGGAGCATGCTCGATATCTCAATACTTCTTTAAACTCACTATAAAGAATATTATGTAGTTAAAAATTGATAAATATAAAAGATAAAGAGATTTCATTAGGATTGGGTCAGAAAGACTTACGTGCGAAAGGGATCTATTGAATCGTGATGGAAAAGAACATATCGGTGTGCTTGTACCCAAGACGTGTCATCTAAGTGTGCAATTTCAACTTTCCATAATGGTTGACCATAACTTCCAAACAAATAATGTTGAGGTAAGTCATCAGTACTTAACACATCATTTTGATTTGGTCTATTCCATCTTGTTTCAACATCTTCCAAATATCTAGAGTAAAATGTCATGTATTCCTCTACCAAATACCCTTAAGCAATTGATCCTTCCGGATAACGCCTATTACGACAATAAGACTTCAACTTGCCCAAGAACCTATACACAAAACAAAATACTACGTAAATACATTTTATTAAAAGGTATAATCAGTAGTAATTTGAAACGTGTAATTCAATTAACACCTCTCTATAGGGTACATCCATCGATAGAAAACTAGACCACCAACTCTTGCTTCGTAAGGAAGATGAATTAGCAGATGCACCATAATTGTGAAGAATGAAGGCGGAAATATCTTCTCCAAATTGCATAAAGTCAAGGTGACTCGATCTTGTAGTTTATCAAGTTCTTCAACCATTAGAACTTTTCCATAGATGGCTTTCATTATATTAGAAAGTTCAATGATACAAGACGTCACCTTACTCGACATGCAACCGCGAATAGCTACTGGCAGTAAATCTTGCATTAATATGTGATAATCATGTGACTTTAAACCATAAAGTCTTCAATCTTTAATACTGACACGTCGAGAAATGTTTGATGCATACCCATATGGGACCTTTATATCCTTCAACACCGTGCAAAACACTTCTTTTTCTTTCTTCGAAAGAGAAAAAATAGAAGGCAACAAGAAATTTCTTCCATTTGGACGTAATTGCGGATGAAAATCATACCGAATTCCCATGTCCACTAAGTCAAGTTGACTCTTAAAATTATCTTTAGATTTTCTTCCATCATTTAGAATGGCCTCGATAATATTCTCACAAACATTCTTCTCAATATGCATTACATCAAGATTATGTCTCAAAATCTGTTTTTTCCAATAAGGCAACTGGAAGAATATACTCCTCTTTTTCCACAAGTCTACCTCATTTGGATCATCCTCTTCATCAACTTCAAACTCTTCATTGACCTGCTTTGCCTTTTTCTTTGATCGTTTACTACTTGGTTGATTCATCTTTCCATAAGTAAAATTGATATTTTTCAACATTCTGAATATTTAAGAACCAGTTGTTTGGTCAGGAACATTACGAAACTCTTCATCCCCATCAAACATATTCTTTTAACTTCTAAATCTATGATTATCAGGTAACCACCGATGATGTCCCATATAAGAGAACTTCTTTCCATTAACCAACCACTTCGAACATGTTTATAGAGCACAACAAGGACAAGCGTAACGACCTTTGGTACTCAAACCAGATAAATTTACATACGCAGGAAAATCATTAATTGTCCACAATACAGTCGCGCGTAAAATAAAGTTCTCATTCGTCAACATATCGTACGTTTCGACCCCTTCCCATAACTGTTTAAACTCTGCAATTAGCAGCTGCATGTAAATATCAATATCTTTTTCGGGGCCTTTCTCGCCTGGGATTATCATGGATAAGATGAAAGATGATTGTTTCATAAAAATCCAGGGAGGCAAATTGTATGGAACAAGTACAATAGACCAAAAACTATACAAAGCACTCATGATTTTGAATGGATTAAACCCATTAGTTGCAAGACTGAGCCTGACATTTTGAGGATCTCTCGTAAAACTTGGATACTTGTTGTCAAATGACTTCCAAGCTAAAGAATCTGCAGGATGCCGTAATAATCCATCATCGGTTCTTCCATCATGATGCCACCTCATAGACTCAGTAGTCTTTGAGGACATAAACAATCTTTGTAGCCTAGGTATGAGAGGAAAATATTGCAGAATCTTGACTGGTTTCTTTCTTGATCGTGTTTGAGTGTCATCCTCAGTAACATTTTCTGCCTCCGTAGTCATCCATCGAGATTTTCCGCATACATGACAAGACTTCTGATTTTTCGATCACCCCAATACAACATGCAATCATTCGGACAACTATGAATTTTGTCATATCCAAGACCCAAATCTTTTATCATTTTCTTCATATCTTTTCATGATTGAGGGATTTTTTCAAAAGAAAACACTTCTCCTAGTAACTCCAATAATTGTGTAAAGGAGTTACCAGTCCACCCTCCCAAGCATTTTAAGTGGAAAAGACGAATGCAGAAAGAAAGCTTTGAAAACTTTGATCCCTCATAAAGTTATTCATTCATTTCATTCAGCAACTTGTAAAACTTTGCCGCTTCAACATTTGGCTCTTTATCACATCCAATTCTTCCCGTCTCAATGAAATCATCAACATCATTGTCACAATAATTTTTTGTAACATACGGCTAATGATTGTGCATATTAAATGCATCTCGTAACATCCCTTCCATCTCATATTCTCTGAAAGTTAGACGGTGAGAAGGAGCAGGATAAGTCGAATAACTCGTGGAAATAGATCTATCTGATACAAACTCTCTATGAAAGATCCATTTTCTATACCCCCGAAAAAATCCAAAAACAAATAGATGCTCGTACACAACTTCACGAATGTGCCAGTTAATGTTGACACAGTTCTTACAAGGGCAAAGAAACATGTTCTCTTGGCTTGCATTCAAAAAAGCTAAATTTAGAAAGTTTTCGACTCCATTTCGATATTCGTCGCTAACCCTTGAGAAATCCATCCAACTCTTATCCATTTCGTATTTCTAGAGTTTCAAATTCAAATGTTAATTGCTAATAATATAGATAAATTTAGAACCTAAACAGAAGCATTAAATTATCATATTTAGTGCGAAAGGTTTAAGAAATAAATAAAAAGAATAACCCAAAAGGACAACCAACTTAAGGCCTACTCAACATTTTCTCAGTGAAATGCATACTATTTCTCAGTGAAATGCATCATTGTTAGAGGTTAGAATTCCAATGACAACCCACTTAAGTTCTAGTAAACTATGCGACACCAATAATAATTTAGTACACTTGACTTGACAATCTTAAAGCAACATAAAAATACTTTTCTTAATGAGTGTCATGGACAAACCTGGAAAATGTTGAATATGATGCTCTTTCGATGAACCAGAACCATAAATGTTTGGTGATCCGCAACTAACCTTAGCGAGGCTTTACTGAGAAATCATAGATAGTTACATTTAAGCTTAATTCTAAAGTAAAGGCCAGAATTAAACATTCCATGCCACTTCGTATTAATTATGAACCTCTGTAATAAACTAATATATGCATGCCAATTAAATATTATTTTTCCACAACTAATATAAAGTAAACTTAATACATGCATGCCAATTAAATAAACTAAAATAGCAACTTATAATGTGTTCCGTAAGTATGTGGTGCTAATACCACTTATACCTGTGCAACTCGATCAAACTCTAACATCACCAGTGATTTCCGAGGTTCAAAAACTTTCAAGAACATGATTTGCTTCAATTCTTAGACCAGAATATAAGCAGACAAACTAAAGGGACCTACAGAAGATACATATTTCATTTAGACAAAGTACAAAAGGGAAGTACGTAAACAAGATTGATGTTTTAAAAAGATTGCAACTCCAAATAAACTGTTCTAAGTTCAAGTAATAATACATTTAGTAACTCCAAATATACCCCTTCCCACAACATTGTTAAGATCTATAAAACTTTTTACTTACATTTTGAGCAAACAAAGCCGATCATGCAAGAAACAGTTATTGAACCAGTTTTCCATAGTTTATTAACTATAAATTGAAAATATAAATACAACAACCAAAAAATATTTGTTAACAACAATACATCAATAAAATATTTAGACTTTCCAGTTTTCCATGAAACATTAGTTTATTAGCACCAAAATAAAGCGATGCATAAACCATAGCCAAAGACCAATACATAGTCAAAAGAATATTACAAAAATAATATTTATTAACCAATGAGATCCTAATCGTTAAAACTTGACATGTTAAACACGAAGGCTTTGGGTTAAAATCTTGGGAAAGGAATAGGGAATCATGAAATCAAAAGAGGCATGAAGAATAAAACAAAGTACAGAACCTTTAAATTATTTGTTGGTATTCTTATCACAGGCCATCAATGAAATGAAATGTTTTATTTGGAAGGTAAAATGATCATTAAATCTAATTCAGTTGAGTAATCCATTTTTTGTCGGTATTCTTATTTCTATATAAATTTGGGTACCCCACGGTTTCCTAGCAGTACGGTTCTGAATTGCTTTCCTATGGTGGTGAATACTCCTCCCCCACAATGCATCCCCTTGACAACAGCGGAAAACGTCGACCTGACGACGAACTTAGCGGTTCAAGGGAGGAAAAATTAGAGGAGAAAACCGAGGGTTTGCAAGAACAAAGAAGAGGCCGAGACTCAAAGAATGACTCACATTGCAGTTGAGAGAAATAGGAGGAAGCAAATGAATGAACATCTGGCTGTTCTACTCATGCCTGAATCTTATGTCCAAAGGGTATGTTCTTCTTCCTTTCCTTTTAGTTCCCAGCCATTAAAACTCAGGATAAAGGACAATATACAATTCTATGTAGGGATGCCTTGGTAATTATGATGAACATGTATAACACGGGTTTATATACTAAATTGATGTTATCCATATTACTCGATAACTAATTGATGTTCTTAATAGAAATACAATTCTGATGTGATTCAGTACAGTTCTGAAAAGCTGGACTGATTGAAGTCTAAAGTTCAATAATAGTTTAGCATAATGTTGCAGCAAAATCTATCAGAGCTTGTCAAGGTGAAAAAGTTTCAACTACAATCGGTAAATTTTTAAAAGAATTATATTATTGCCTTTTTCTTTTATTTGGATTATTCTTTTGTTTGCTAGTCATGCAAAAGCTGAAAATTATAAAAGAAAAAGTTGTTCCTCTAAATTATGGTAATAAGAAACATCAAAGGATACTGTAAATTAGCCATTTTTCTCCCAAATCAGAAGTTTAACATAAATCATTTTCATTTTTGCATGTGCAGGGTGATCAAGCATCCAAGTTGGTGGTGCCATAGAAGAACATTTTATTTTTAATATATCGAAGGCAAAAGTTAAGGTTTTTTTAAATAAAATTGCAATGGTTACCTTTGTCTTGAGGTCATGAAGAACATCCCCTATAGTGCTCTGCTTTGGCAATCTTGTAGTATGAATAACTACACGAGAATTAACATAAATTATAAGAGGAACAAAGCCTGACAATACACTTTGAAATAAACAATGATGGAAGCCATTTGTAGCTCCTAATAAACAAACACATTCATAGTAGAGATGTAACACCCCCAACTCATATCCAACCCGAATACGAATCCGAGGTGTCACATTGACTAATCAAAGCACATACTTTTATAAAAGAAACCATAGAAAATTTAAAACTTTTATTTTATAGAGTAATTCTTTTACATAAACATGTTTAAAACCTTAATCGACTCCATCAGAGCGTACACATTTAATGACTTAATTACATGCCAACATACTGAAGTACATAACAAAACATACTTTACAAACTATTTCTGATCTGAACTTTGTGTGAAGATATGTTGCTCTACAGATCCGAAGCTTGATCTTCTGACTTATCCACACCTACGTGTAAAAAACTTACACGCTAAGTCATAGACTTAGTGAGACATGTAAATACATAAAGTAAACTAACAAATGCATAAACATCCCATGTAACACATATTATACCTATATACCTATTAAACCCATCACTTACCGGTTTATCCTTACTTATTTCCTTAACATTGATTTAATTCCATCATATGAGCATATATTGAACATAAACATATAATATAACTTCAAACACAACAATACATGAATAATTACTATGATCATATCATACATAACCATATCACATCTCATATCACTATTACCCATATACACTTGTTACCATTATTATCATATGATCCTAACTTATCACTTATACATATCACATATCACATGTACCATTTCATGAGAAACACACATATCATTATATCAAATTATGGTTTCTTTTCAAAGCCTATGCACACTATTGAGAACTTAAGGTATGTGAGTACATAGAGGTTGTGCACAATGCTGTCACCACAGCTCATATAAATCCCACTAGGGACGCGTAGAATTTGTCCCGAAGGACCACGTAGATGTCCCGAAGGACGACATAGATGTCCCGAAGGACGACATAGATGTCCCGAAGGACCACATAGATGTCCCGAAGGACCACATATAACACATATGTCCCGAAGGACCACTATGTCCCGAAGGACCGCGTAGACCCTCGACTCTTGGCATGCCAACTATACCTATAACTCTCATAACACATGACATGGGCATTATCTTTTACCTCATTACACATTTACATATTCACATAACATAGTTCTTTCACATAGCTCTTTATCACTTTTCATATGATCACATAGTCACTTAGTTTACTTTCACGTAGCATTTTCCCATGAAATTCACATTATTCATCCTTTTCACACATGGTCACATCACATAGTTCTTTATTTCATTTCATATATTTCACATATACCTTTTTCTCATATGTATATAACATATTATCTATTATCTTTTAAATCATATTATCTATGCATGTAATCTTATGACTTATTATCAATATCTCATGATCACATGACCTATTATCATAAATACAGGCATTTACATAGTTCACACATATAGATGCATTCAACAATTAGACATATGCATTTTCTCCTATACAATACATCTAACACCATATCACTACATGTTTATGCTTTAATACTTATATCATATAATGCTGGAATTAGACTCATCACAAGTCTTAATTCCTTAACATAACATACACTTATGATCATGTACTCACCTGGTCTCAATGAACCCTCTTAAATTCTTATTTCTGTTGCGTATCTTACTCTGTCGACCTATCCGAACTTTGCTTTCGATCGATGTCTACACAATCATATATATATATATATACTATCAGTATCCAATTAATATACTTTAATCTATCATTTCATAGACTGAATAATGATTTATTTCATTTCCCATTGAAGTGCATCAGTGTATTCTACAGTGCATCAGTGCATTCTACAGTGCATCGATGCATTCTTTAATAGGTGCATCGATGCACTACCATGCATCGATACACAATTTACATTCGATGTTTCCATTTTAAGGGGATGCATCGATGCACTCCTCATGCATCGATTCACCAACTGTACTCGATATTTATTTACTTGAGAGTGCATCGATGCACATTGAAGATGCATCGATGCACACAACCCATAAATTACATTTTGAGCCCGAAAATTTTTACTTTGACCTCAAATTCTACTTATTAACCCCTCCTTATGCCTTAAAACTTATCTATACATGTATAAACCTTCTTATAACACTATAACACTTCATCATCTCACATAATTCACCATAGTTCTTGAATCAAAGAATTGCATCTAATTTTTACATGTGTTCTTAATTCAATTCTATCCCCTCTAACTTCTTAATTAACCCTTTGACAAGTCAAATCCATCTTTAGAACTTCAAAAACCTTTCCATAACAAAAGTTCATTTCTCAACCCTTAATCAAATATCCTTTTTAATTCTCTCCTTTTGGTGTTTTAAGCTTATATAAGCTTTCCTTAAGCTTATATAACACTCAAGGAATAAAACCCAACTTAAACATTAAAGAATTAATCATAAAAATTAAAACTCACCTTTGAGGTTTGAACTTGAACCCATGGGAAGAAGAAATGAAAGAGGAAAAGAAGAGTTCTAGATAACTCTTCACATCCCACGTGTCTACTCTTAATAAGGGAAAGAAAAATATCTTTTAAAACTAATTACCATAATGCCCTTTACTTATTCCATAATTATGATTTAATTCAATACTGAAATAGTCCTATTTAAATTCTTGAACTTATCAATTTCCTTAAATTGATCCTCAAATTCCAAAAATTCTCATTTTAGGCACTAACCCGAATTTTGGGATATTACAAGAGAGGCACACACATTTTGATTTTATAGGAACTGAAGTAAAACCAACAATGAGATCAATCAATTAAAAGTAATCCACATCCATAAGACCCGCAAAACTGCTTCAAATTTTAAACTTCAAACGTAATCTCTAAATTATTTATAATGCAGAAAACCCAAAACAACCGGGGAGGGGGTATTACTGTTAAAGAAATTGTGGGAAGTTTCATCCATACAATCGATACATACCTCTATAGTACTCGCCGGTGATGGCACGACGATGGGACCGATGACGTGAATGTTGGACGATGGGACCGATTTGCGTGAGGGAGAGCTGATGGAGGGTTTACGAAGAGAATAAGGATCGGGTTTCAATCGGGAAATTTAGGGATTTTAAACTATATAATTGTACTCTATAGTCGCGTTTTCTAATAAACGCCACTAATGTCGAAATCATTTGCGGCATTTGTGTTCAAAAAATGCCACTAACATATGCCTATTTATCGGCATTTTCATAAAATCGTTGCTAAAGTTCTATTATATTGCGGCATTTGTATAAAAACGCCGCTATAGATTATATCTACTGCGGCGTTTGTACAAAAATACCGCTAAAGTTCTATTATATTGTGGTGTTTGTATAAAAACGCTGCAATAGATATAATCTACTAGGGTGTTTGTACAAAAACGCCGTTAAAGTGCTATCCTTGTAACGGTGTTTTTTTGGAAAAACGCCGCTATGGATTACCTTATTGCGGCGTTTTTGGATACAAACGCCGCTAATTTCATTAAATTGTATAAGATTAATTGATTTTAAATATTTTATTTTTTCTCTACATAAACTTAATTTACTATCATATAGCTTTATTTAATTAAAAACAACCATAGATTTTAATTAAGACACACGTTATGCATACAAATACTTAACAACAAAATACATTCAAATTTAGAAACATTAAAATATGCATTAATAGTCTTAACCATATTGTTCACTAGAATTTAGTCTTCATTGCTCCTTCGTGGGGAAAGGACGTAAGAAAGCTATTTTCCTTGTTTGACGACACATCGTTAAGTTTTTCCTCTGTGAAAACTCTATATGGAGAAACTCTTCATCCATTTCACCAAATAAATCCCCTACCTCCGGTTCACCAAGAATACTCCTTGCGCGCTTCAGTGCTTCACTTGAAACAGATAACGACCTTCCACCTACAATATGAAACTTGATTTGAGTTGGCTTGGGAACAAAATCAAACATAAAAAAAATTAAATAGATGATAGAAACGTTTACTTGGACTAACAATAAAGGAAACATCGTCTTCATTGAGGATAGTTATTGCTTTTGCAATTGAAGATTCTTTCAACGCCACAAAGTTACCAAATTTGGCTCTATCATCGTTCTCAATAAGCTTTGAACATTCTATATGTGTGTGATCTATTAAATTTTACAGTAAAAAAAATATAGCGCCGGAAACTTTCAGCGATTAATTATTACCTTTATTTAGGAGATCAACCATAGAAGGGTGTTTTACAATAGGAGGGTCTTTCGGGTCATCATCGAGTTTCAATGGCAAGTTCGGACTGATAGCCTCCCAACGATAATTTGATCCATCGTCAGAGCAAAGACGCCACGTGGACATTTCGATGATAATTTTTCTTACTGAATGCAACACATGCTCTTTGTACCACAACCATTTGTTCACGTTTTCAAAAGCTATTAATTTCCTATTCGGAAGCTATTATTCTTCTATTTGAAAGTAGAAAAACAATGCTCCCAATTAGCAGTAAACCAATAAAAAAATATGTATATATTCTTTTCCTATTCGAAAGCTTTTATTTTTCTCCATTACGTTAGCTTTCTGGGTTTCCCCATTTTCAGAATACCAAGAAAAATTAAATGAAAAAGTTCAGTAGTGAGAGAAGGGATCAAACCGTGCAATCGTGAGATAATTGTTCGTCGGTGAGAGGGCCGATTTGGTCGCCAGGACAGACAGAAGATGACGTCGCCTGGAATCGTCTGAGGGTCATTGTTGTACTAGAGAAATCCCTTTTAGGGAAGGATCATTGAAATAATTTTAAGGATCATGCAGGAGAGAAGAGTAAAGCATATATTGACCATTTGGAGGCATTTTTTAAAAAAAGCAATCATAGTACATGTTTTTGCGGCGTTTTTATAAAAATGCCACTATAAACAAACATATTGCGACGTTTTTACTATAAACGCCGCTAAATTATTACTCTATTGCGGCGTTTTTACACAAACGCCGCTAAATTATTACTCTACAGCGGCGTTTGTTTGATAAACGCCGCTAAATTACCACTCTGTTGCGCGTTTGTTAGAAAAACGCCACTATAAACGACCCTGTTCCGGCGTTTGATCTACAAACGCCGCTATATTTCCACTCTATTACGGTGTTTCTTGAAAAAACGCCGCTAAAGTATCATTTTGTAGCGTTTGGATTGTAAACGCCGCTACATGCTTAAATTTTGTGGCATTTACCCTAAAATGCCGCAAAAAAAGGCCGCTACAGAACACATTTGCTGTAGTGACGAGAAATTTTGTTCTAACTTCACGTTACCAATAATAGGATGAGACCGGTTCGATTTTGTTCTAACTTAAGTGTTTATATCGACTGACTTTATGCTTTTATATCATTAAGCATTTAGATCGATTAAAACAAATTACTTTAACGGTAAAGTACACAAATGGTCCCCTGGGTATGAGGTGTTAATTTGTTGAGTCAATCGACTATTAAAAGTTACAAAATAATCTCCTGATTATATGGGTTGTTTTTTTAGTTCCCTGACTATTAAAAGTTATAAAATGGTCACCTGACTATTCATATGTTTCAAACTCGTATTTTTCCGTTAAAAAATGACGACAATTTAAACTGGATGTTGACTTGTTGATTGAGATATGATAAAATCTTATCTCAAAATCATTTCAGTTGTATTTTGTGGATCAACTCTCCGTTTATTTTATGCTATGGAGCAAGTGCTTGAAAGTAATGTCAGTATCAATATACATCATTAAAATATGATTTTATCATAAAATCAACAACCGTATTGCCTTCGCGTCTGATGAGCTTGAATTCTATCGACCAAGATTTGTCATAGAGAGCAGCGATTGCACGTACAACGGTAAAAGGACTCTTGTTGGAAGGTGGAGAAAGAAGCTTTATCGTATCCGCATTATCATTCTGAATAATGATACGTTCAAAACCATGATCCCAGGCGAGATGCAGACCCTCGAAAACACTCCATAATTCGGCATTGAGGACGGAGGATATGCTTAGATTCCTCGAAAACGACATAATGTTGTGGCCTTCATGATCTCTAATACAACCTCCTATAGAACCATAGGCTGTAATACAAGAGACAGCAGCGTCAATATTAATGCTGATCCATCCGGGGTTAGGAGGTTGCCAAGATATCAACTCCGGCAATGGAGAGAGTTCAATAAGTTGGGATCCGCAGAATGATTACAGAGTTTAGTCCAATATAAACTTTGTTGTAGAAGAGCTTGAATATCCATCTTGCTATTACAGAAAACTAAGCCATTTCTTCTTTTCCAGCATTGCCAGATAATGGAGGCGAACCAGCGACACCAAGAACCATAAGTTGCATGGCAGAGGCGATTGCAGGAGATCCCATGAAGGATCCAAGCTTGCAAAGGTAATTGGAAAAAATCATTTACAATAAGCTCTTGAGGGAGAGCAGTCCAGAGGCTGCGAATAGCTGAGAAATCTCGAAAAATATGGATTAGAGATTCCTCATGAGCACCACAAACATGATAAGGGCATCAATGGTGAGGTGACAATCAGCTCGGTTGGCATTAGACAGAAGTTGATTCTGCACAGCAAGCCACGAAGTCTCTCAGGAATTTTTAGATTCCAAATTGTTTTCCAAATCGGATTAGTAGGTTGCCAACTATTTTTTAAAGATCGATGAACGTAAGCACTGTTAACCGAGAAGGTATGGATCGAACCTTCATTCACACAAAAATAATTATATTTATTAAAATAAAAAAATTATAATTTCTAGACGTCGGAACATCTCCTCTGTGGCAATCAATCATTCATAACTCGAAAGTCGCTAACTCACAATAGAAAAACCGCCAAACCCCGGCAGAGGGTTTATGCAACGGTGGCCAAATTAGCAAAGTTCACATTTCTTATTTCTCTGCAATTCCTCAGTCATCGGAAATGGAGACGGCAAGACTCCGTTTGGTGTTCGATGATCCGTACATTCTCAGCAAGTCGCAGGAGAAACAAGGCCTAAAACGAAGCTGGTTTCTCCTTAAACCCCAGCATCAAACAATCTTCGATCTTACCTCTGATCTTCTCTGCATTTTCGACCTCCGTAAATCTTGCCCGAACGGCCTCATCCTCTGCGCAAGTCTCTCTATCCATCTCACACTGTCATATATTGCCTTGTCACGCTATTAATTTTTCATTGCAGATGGATGGCTTCGCTTTGCCTCCTTTCGAATCGGCTAGTATTTTAAAAGATAAAGATATAGTCAGGTTAGTGTTTTTTACTCTTGTAATTTGTGCATGCTTTATTTTGTATAGTTACTCTTTGTTTATTATGAAAACAGTGTGAAGAAGAAAGGAAGGAAAACGACTGAGATTATCAAGGCTGCTAATGATTTTAATTCTTTGGAAGATTTCGAAATTGTAGAACGACTGCCTGTGGATACGGGTGTCAAGCTTCTAGCTAATGCCGAATTTGATAAGGAAACTGGGGGATATGAAAGCAAATCGGAAGAAGATGAACAATAACGTGTATCATTGGAGAATCAGCCTCAAATTGAAAGCACTCCTATCAAAAATATTGTTTAGAAGAAAAGAAAGGCTCGGGATAAACTTCCCCGTTCGAGGCAAGTTACTTTATACAATCACATTAAACCTTCTTATTTTACTTGGTTTGTCAGGTGCCTGCACTAGTAATTGCTTATCATTTTTAGTTTTGACAGTATGTTACATTTATTTTCAGGAAGAATAAAAGCAAATTGGCTGGTGCTGAGAAATCTCCGGTTTCTGGAGATGATGGAATTGATGTTCATCCAAAGAAAAGAAAAAGCTCTCATAAACAAAAGGTTGTCGCCAATGAAAAGGTTGTTGAGAAGGACAAGGCAGTTGACATACAGGGAGAACCAGAGAACTCAAGTGGCCCTGAAATTGATGAAAGTACTGATGATGAAACCAAGTTGGGGAGGTAATATCTGTCTTGACAATGTAGGTGATTACAACATATCTTACGGGAGAAAGAGAGATTTAAATAATGTTTGGAATTTATATACCTTATTTTGGTTTTGGTTCATCGTTTGTGCAAAATAATTCTCTTTCAGCCTTGTTGACTGGTATTTCTTCATTTGCTTGTTTCTGCTTTACAGGTCCTCCCAGCTTCAAAACACCGATAAAGAGAGTGCTGATGAACCTACGACAACTACTGAAGTTAAAAAGGTTATTTATTGACTTTATTGTTTTGAATGGAATGAATTAGGAGTTTCTTGTAAGTTTCATCAATGTCGGAGATGGTATCGTGTCTCTTAGAAAATTGATTTATGAACATGTGTCCATGAAGAGTCAGTGTCATTGTTGGTAAGATCAATAAACCCAAGCCATGCAGCTACCTAATGCATGCATCCATGTCACGTAACATAGTTAGATGTTGATAATTAATGTTCCTGGCTCAGAATTTAGAATTGTACTTTCTTAATTGCTTGATAATATCGTAACTTTCAGTTTTGTCAACTGATCTTGGTGGCCTTTTTGCTTTATCCCATATTCCAGTTCTAACACATCCAATCCTTCCGTTTTATTTCTTACCGTCCAGCTTCCTAGTAGAAGTGCACGGCGTAAAAAGGCTAAAAGGAGATGGTTGAGGGAGCAGGCTAAAATTGAAAAGGACTTTAGGTAATATAGTCTTTAGAAATTTCGTAAAGTTATTTTGGGCCTTTTAAGGTCAAGATTTTTTATCTTTGGACAAGCGGTTCTAGCAATAAAGAAATAATGCCTACGTATAAATGATTAAAGTTGACAATTCAGAATTTGCTTGCATACCATAGATTGATGGACAATTAATACGCTTTCTTTGGTTTTATATGATTATGAGCATACTATACATGGACGTAATTGAGAGTTGGTGTGATTTCTTGTTTATAGTAAGATGAAGAGTAAAGGTTACAAGTTACATATTCTAGTACATGAGTGCATGCAGACATTTGTGTGTGATATTTCTTACACTGTTTGGTAAGCCATAAAATCTGTAAACTAATGAAGCATATGTATGGTTTGTTATATACCTTTAGAAAAAAGAAACTCCTACATCATTGACTTCGATGATAATTATGTTTGATCTGATTTGCAGCTGCATGAAAAAGACGACCAGTAATCACCTTCAAAAGAAAATATCAAAATTTCAGAAGACTGTGGACATCCAATCAGCAATAATGATGTCAAGGATAATGTGTTACCAATATTAGTAAGGCCAGGACATATTCGCTTTGAGCCCTTTGAAGAAGGTCTTGTTTCTCTCTCTTTCTAGTTCTCGAGACTTAGCTGGGTGATATTAGTGATCAGCAATCTGGATTTACAACATAAAGCTTGAGAAATGATTTACAATCAGTCTGACCTGTGTTCTTGTTTTCCCGAAGATGCAGAGCAAGCTGTCCAAGAAAGTCAGATTTCAGTGGTATGCTCTTCTTTTGTAGTTTGTGAACTTTGCCACGTCTCTCTCCCTTTTTCCCCTTTTTCGTGAAATTGCTTTGAGGAGGTGTAGTATCGAGGGAATTGGGGGTCAGAGTTAGGGTGGCACAGAGATTATTTCCATTATATGGTGATCATATCTTAAAAGAAGGGAAGGGGAGGGAGGGGTTGGTTCGAGGTGAAGGTGTTATTTTGGTTATATCCTACTAGCTTTTCTGTATTTCTTCTTTACATATTTCCTTTCTTTTCAGAAAACCTTTCAATGGAATGGAATAACCAGCAAGAAGAAGGGTAAAAAATGGGGTATGGAGAAAACTCCTTGTATGAAATGGAATGGTGACGGTTTTAGCCAATTGAGTTCTGAAATGGTGGACGTTAAAGAAAACGCCACTGTGACTGATTGACATGGACTTTGATAAGCTTACACCCTATTCTGGCTTGCCTAAGGTATATTTTGTTTTTTTTCCATATATTTATTTTGTATTAATATTCTTCAGGGATAGAAGCATTTTTTCCTTTTTTTAAATATATATTTTTGCAGGAGGGAGATTTAGTTGCATATCGTTTAGTTGAGCTATCATCAACTTGGACCCATGAGCTTTGCTCCTTCCGAGTAATGCTCTTTTCTAATTTTAGTTGTTTTATTGTTCCTAATCTTATTGGCATTGAATTTTGTGTTTACATAATTATGCTTATAGGTTGGAGAAATATCACAATATGACGCTGAATCCAGCAGGATAAAGCTATTACCAGTGCCAGGATATCCAAATGCTTCGGAGAAGAAAATAGATCAGGAGGTTTCTGAACTACCAGATACATCTCTGTACGGAGAAGATGAGTCATTAGAGATATGCGACTGGAATTATATATTCCTTATTTGATCAGGGATTCTTTTGTTTCCCTGTGCCTCTGAAATAGGTAACAGTATTCAGAGACTTGTCGAATCCTTCGCCTTGCATTGTGCAACATGTTCTCTCAAATATTATAGTTACGCTTTTGAAAAATTTCCATTCATGTTGATAATTCCTTTGTTAATCTGTGTACTCTGTTCTTTTGACAACTTATATATTGTAGCCTGTGAAGCAGGTAGTCAGCGTGCTACATGTTTTCTCATGCGTTATAGTGATTCTTATGGAAAATTTTCATGCATGTTGAATGACTATTTGGACAAGTCAAACTCTCATTCAAAGTTACTGGATCAGGAATGCATTTAATTATAGAACTACAGCATCGTAGGATTCACATATCCTGTAATTCATCTGTTGCAAAAATACATACCAGGGCTGAGATCTAGCTGCTGTTTTGTTTTTGTTGCTTTTGTGCTTTCTTCCGGAGTGCAGAAAGCTAACAAGAGAAGCGTTTTTTTTTTCTTTATTTTCTCCAGATTGATTATTCCTCTCTAATTGATGTCCACCTTGTCAAGCATGGAAATCTGAATACCACAAAAGCAATTGCTGATAGCAGCAATGAGAATTTTGCACAGGATCAGGATGTTTTAACAAGACAATCAAATGGTAACAAGTGGCCTCTGCCTCAGCCACACCTCCTGCACAAGGTATGGATAATTCTCATCGTGTTAAATATCAGGTTATTGAATCGACAACTCACATAACGTTTTCATATTTTTCTAATGGTGCAGTAAATGTATGGGACGAAATTAGCGAGGGTTTGAGTGCAAAGAAGGCAGAGCTCTCTAAAGAGGATGGTTGGAGTCAATCAGATATTTCAGGTAGGAGCACCTGGTCATATAGGCCCCTGAGATGCAGTGCCCTTGGCCCCTCTATGGCCTTAAAAGCTCAGAATGGGATCTGAAGAATAGCACCAGCATCAGTTTTAGGTGTATTTCCTCTGTTTTTGAACCTTCGAAAGAGGAGAGTAAGGCAATTTTGTTTGGCTTTCGCTTTTGCTTTCCCATGTAAACAAATGTTTCAGGTGCCATCAAAAGGTAATGAGTTCTGTATTTTTTGCTGTTAGACAGGCAACTTGCTGGAAACTCTTGATTTAATCCAGTTTTATATGTTTTATTAAACAATCACCTCAAATTTATGTTCTATTTTGGTAGATAATGCAAATAAAGGAGACACGTTCCTATACAAACAACAAAGGAACAACTTCACTGCAACTGAAGAGATATGATCTCAAAACTACTTATTGCAACTTGAGCATTTATTTCCAGTTCCTATATCACTAGTGTACAACAGGGCTTTGATTTCTTTACATGTTTTGTTAAACAAATACCTCCGTTGTTATTGACATACGCTGAACAAGCAGATAGCAATCACATTACACTGCCTGGGCTGCAATTTCTACATTTCCTACATTCGTCTAGGGTGTTCGAGAAAGATCATTACCAACCCCTTCAAAGAGACCTCACATCATGGTAGACCAGTTCAGCCTTTCGGAATGATAAAACTGTCGAAAAGGTTCAGGAACTGCTCCGGCTCCTCGCCTTCTCGAACTATCTGCATGTCGAGTAAAATATCCCCGTTAAATTTACTTGTCTAGCTCATACACATTAGGTAATAACATGAAACCATGGCAGTAAAACAGTAAACCAACCTACCTGTATAGAGGCATTGAGAGGAAAATCCATTTTATTAAGAAAGTCGCGCCCGATAGATTCCCAGTCCCTGTGTGTGCCATCACAGCTTAAAAGTTGACTCTGCTCTTCTTCACTCCCCACTTTACGGCCTAGCCAGACATATAAAACACTAGAATGGTCACTTACACCCGAGCTCGATTCGGAAGCCAACAACATATATGTTGCTGTGGACTCGAGGATGTGAGATCGATCCATCTTGACGTTATTGAGTGAAGGCCACTGATACAACTGATGCAGAGCCGAAGTGATTACTCCGGTAGGTTGAGCATGAAATTCTCCATATTCCTTTTTATGTTCAGTTCGACTATGTGACTCGATACTAGCAACAGCTTCAACATCTAACATTAACTCTTCTCTATTATCCTCAGGTTCATATTCAGTACGATCTAGGTCATTCATTATAGTATCATCCAAGTCGGGCAGAGAAAAGGACCAAGACTTTACGAGTTTACGAGGGACTGGTGCATCCGCTGATGGTAACCACATGCGTGGTGGAGGATGACTCCCCCTGCGCTCTGCAAGTGAGGGTGAAGTACCTTTACAGGGCAGGCAAGGATTTTCGACTCTGAAAGTAAGACCGGAAGAAAACGACTTTTTCAATGATGGGAAACTTTCTTTATATGGTAAAAAAGAATTCACTGTTGAGGAATGTTTGATTGAAGACAGATCAGTGGCTTCCAGGCCAGAAGGCGAAGGCTGTTGAGAAGACCAATTCGAGGATGAGGGTGAAAAAGTAAACGAACTGGCATAGTCAGATGTTGAAGGTGAAAGTGAAGGAGATTTGGAACTGAATTTCGAGCTGCTGGCTGCAAAACAAGAAAAGGAATTCGGTGAACCGCAAGGAGAACTCGGTTCCAATGGAGAACCGAAAGGAGTGACTAACTGTTCTTCTTCATCACAAGGATCTTTACTCTGAATCAAGTTGCGATATGGGGAACAATCAATGGAATCTGGTGAACCACATGGAATGATCGACGATGACTGTTCTTCTTCATCACAAGGATCTTTACTCTGAATCAAGTTGCGATATGGGGAACAATCAAAGGAATCTGGTGAACCACATGGAATGATCGACGATGACGATGGAGATGAAAACGAAACAGTATTTTCCTTGTCCTTACAAGTGTCTATAACCACATCTGATCTATCATTGACTGGAGTCAAGTTACAACCCAGTTTGGATGATTTTACAAACTCTTTCATGATTCCACTAGCAAACTTCTGTCTTAGCCTACCCCATCCATTTTCTCTCGCAGGAAGGCAAGTTTCAGATTCCGTGTTCGACACCGAAAAAGGTGGAACAACTCCACCAGCAAGAGCTTTATGGTAAAGTTCAAAATCCAAATCATAATCATCTACCTTCCTTTGACCGACATAAATTTCGCTTACTGCAACCGTGTCATCCTTGGAAGCCAACTTAACTACCTTCCTGCCCTCTGCGCTGTTGCAACCATCTGCCGAGAGCTGTCCACTAGCAAGGGCATCCCAGAATTCCAAAGGCTCATCCCCTTCTCTCACAGTTAAAAAGGGATCTTTTGCCTGTTCATACCGAATAACCTGATTGGCAGCCGATGCAGCGCTATTCGACATCACATAGCTGCATCTCTTTCCAACCCAAACGTAAACAGCACAGGGAACATGCACAACAAACGCCCCACGAGAGTCGAGTGCGTGTTTACTTGGATGATCTACCATTTTCGGCACAAGATGAAGAGCGTCATACGGGGAATGTGGAGCCATCCTATACATCCTAAGCACAGAATTCGGGCTAGCAGGGACAGCATGAACCCTCTTCTGGCACTGCAAAAGTTGGAAGGCAAACCCTGTATTCGGATTCGTCACCCCTCGAGCCGCCTTCACATACTGAAACGCATCCTCGAAGCTCTGGCCTTCCCTCCACATGAGATACGCAATAACCAGAGAAGACGATCTCGAAACCCCCTGGCAGCAGTGCACCAGCACCTTCCCGCCTTGCTCCCGTACATCTTCAAAGTAATCGAAAACATCATAGAGAATGCTGGTGATGTCCTCGGACGGGGTATCTTGTAACCAAAGTGTTTTGTAAACAAGATCATGCTTGAAATACTCGGGACAAACGAAGCCAACGCAGTTTAAAACATGAGTAATCCCATTTGTCCTCAGGATTTCCCTGTTCTTAGCAACAGCATCACTCCCTAAATAAACATGTTCAGCTATCCTGGAACACTCTTTATCAAAGAAAGCCAGCTTATCTTTCCTCAACAGAAACTCCCTATTGGAACCAGGATTGTCAAGGGGCTTAACCGATGCCCTCGGAGTCTGGGGATTAGGCCAAACACCGAGATCATCGGAACCGGCTTTCGGCCACTCTTCTACCGGCCTTCTTGTTATAGATAGCGGAGGCAAACAAGACCTCCCCTTCGCGTTCATAGGCGGTTTAGGGTGAGGCTTTCCCGGTGAACGGTCGTTCCAAGAGACCGACCGCAGATACGGCTTACGAGCAGCAACACCGGCAGCTGCCTTGGCATGCCGGTCTTTTTCTTCTTCGCTTAACATATCAAATAACCAACAAAAAAGAAAAAAAGGAGAATTCAAACTAAAATTCCAACAAATGAAATGACACCCATTAAAGGATGGTTCCAGGAAAGTGCATTCAAAATGAAAAATATATAGCGATGTTGACAATGAAGAAAAGAAGACAAATTTCTACCAAAACCCCTTGACTCTTCTTTCTCATTCTTTGTTTAATATATTTTTTCTTCTAAGTAGATATACAAATTGAAAGAATCAAATTCAAATACGAATATGACCGAGTAAAACTTGAAGCTGCTAGTCTTACTTGTTCATTTACCAATCAAAATCCAACTGCCAAATACAGAAACAACAAGGAGAAATAATATATACATAATTTTGTTTATTTTTATTTTAATGTAGCTGAGACAGCCTGAGATTGTTGAACATAGAATTACCTGAAGTCCACCCTGGAAGAAAAATATAAAACTGCTAATTTACTACCAAAAAAATAGTGAGTCGGATGGGACGAGTTATATGAAATAGCCACTGGGAGAAGAGTTTGTTTGATTTACGGTATTATACGTACGTCCGTATTATATTTATTTACTTATTTTACTGAATGTATTCAGGGACGGTATAGATTCGGTAGAGCTGATTTTTTTTATCTGTATCCTATCGTAAAATCTATTTTTTTTTATCAGAATTTGGTTTGACCTGGTATTTGATGATTTTTTATCCAATTCGAATTTTTGAATTAAAATTCATTTTCAACCCAAAACAAATATTTTTTTTGTCATTTTTATTAAAAAATTATAAAGAGAGACGTTATAATAATTATTTTTTTATTCGATAAAATAGAGAGGTAACGGAGAGTAATTAGAGTTAATTGCATCATATTTTCTCAAATATCATTTTAAATTATCCCTAAACTTTTCAATATTTTAATTTCATCCCTGAACTATGACTATCATTTTAAATTAGTCCTCAAACTTTTGAACATTTCAATTTCATCCTCAAACTTTTTGAGCATTCCAATTTTATCCCAAATTATATGCATAAAGTAATCACATCCATCGTTAGTAGAATCGTTAGGCCAAGTTATATTATTACATGTTTGGAAAAAAATTAGGTTAAACTATGTTGAAACTAATTAAATATCCGGATGAATTTGGGGATGAAATTAGAAGATTCAAAAGTTTAGGGATCAATTTAGAAAAAGGGTCATAGTTTAGGGATGAAATTGAAATAATCAAAAGTTTAAAGAATAATTTAAAAATGAGAGTTATAATTTGGGGACATGTGATGCAATTAAATCTAATAACTATCTTTAAACATGTAGAGAAGAATCATACTATCATTTCACGTCAAATATTTTTCATCACAAGACTTTCTCTTTCAGGAAATTTCATATAATCTTTCAAATAACTTCATAAAATATGACCAAGTGAAAACATGTAAAATCGGAATCTCGTTCTCATCTTTAGATAAATTATTATTTTAAAAATTTAAATTAATAAAGTGTTATCATGTTTAAAGTTTGTTGTAGAGATGACACAACTAAATATAATATTCGTTTAGGGTTTTTTTTTTTTGTTGCTGAAGAAATTATAATTTTTGTATTACGGAGACGACACAACCTCTAGCATATATAATCATCGACTCATATAAAGTGAATTTGCAAGATCAATGGTACGACTGCATGTTCTTTCAAATAATCAAGTATTTTTGTTCCCACTCCATAGCTGCATGTTTATATGTCTGTGATGATTGTAAAGGATGACATATACATACTTTCATAGATCTACAAAATAATAAAACTATTCATTTGTACTTTATATTTTCAATACATGCTTTGTTCAAATAATATATTTTTATTTACAACAATTCATAAACATATGATTATAAAAAAAAATCAAACTGCAATTCATTTATTTATTTTTAAAAATTTTATATTTTTATTTCATCAATAAGATAATATTCGATGTTGATCATTAGTGTTATATAAGATAAATATTTACCTAATCAACAACTTTTCTAAAATAAGACTGACATCTTTATCTTATACAGTATAAAATAATATTATTTTAATAAAAATGTTAAATTAGAAAAAACAAAATGTATTTGTTTTGGT
Source organism: Hibiscus syriacus (assembly GCF_006381635.1). Classification (NCBI taxonomy): domain Eukaryota; kingdom Viridiplantae; phylum Streptophyta; class Magnoliopsida; order Malvales; family Malvaceae; genus Hibiscus; species Hibiscus syriacus. The sequence continues at coordinate 6,585,703 of NW_024062795.1, forward strand.
TAGAAAAACTCATAAACCAATGATTATAAAAATTAGAAAACGCTTTTCAGACCACAAAAGAAACAACTTTGAGTTTTTCTTAAAGACGGTTAGTTGAGTAATAATAAGTAGTAACAGATTTAAAAATATTTTTTAAAGTTAATATATATATATTAATAATATTTTTTATGAGATAGATATAAATAAAATTTAAGGATAGAGACTATTAATAAAATAAAAAATTAATATAAAGAAAGTTTGATTTCAAGATAAACACATACACACTCTAAAATAAACATACGTCCGTCGTTAATTGTCCCTTCAACAGCTGAATGAGGCAACGATGAGCTATGAGATTAACATAAACATCAATATGTCATTTCTTACTCTATCTTCTCACATGCCAACATTTCTATTCTCGAATTTATATACCATATTCGTAAAATGGTTTTATATGTCGATATAAAATTTGAATAGTAAAAAATATTTTTTTTATAAAAAATTTAAGTTCGAATAGTTATATTTGTAGAATATATATAAATTGTTATGAATTGATATTTTGAATTCAACAATAATAAATTTATTCCTCTCGGTGAAATATGTAAAGTCTTATTAAACATTAAAATCAGGAATCAAACATGAATAAATTAAGTTACTATTCAAGGACAAAATTAAACGGAAGGTGAAAGGGCCTAAATCTTAGTTTAATTCAAAATTAAACCCTTCTCATTTTAAATGTTATTCAGATTAAATTTTAATTTCTTTACTTTTATTTATTTATGAACCATACCTAGATATGTATTTTTTCTAAAATATCAATAAAATATGATTTTAATATTATTTTAAAACTAAAATTTAGTCCATATATTTTTACGGAATTGAGTCTATGTACTAACTTTATTTGAAAATCTAGATTTTTTTTCTCTTATTTTTTTAATTTTATGATTAATTTCTAATATGACATCTATAAAAGTTCAAAAAGTTTTTCCTTTGTGTTTACAATTTTATTTTATCAATTTGACATATAAAAACCTATAAACAAAAATGATGGAAAAACTATATTATTTAACGGGCGATTTTTTTATTTATTTTGTAAGATCAATAAACGTATGTTGACTAAAAAATCTTTTACATTTTTCATAGCTGATATGTTTATAATTAACACTAAAAATTAACATAAATCTTTACCTTTATGCTTTAAAAATAATGTAATGTCAACCTTCACTTTTGAAAAACCTTTTTCAATTAAAAAAATTGTCAGTCTTTCATACCAAGCTCTAGGAGCTTGTTTTAAACCATAAAGCCTTTTTGTCAACTTAAGAACATGATCCAGAAATTTTGAATCTTCAAAACCTGGAGGTTGTTCCACATACACTTCTTCCTTTATAAAACCATTTAAAAATGCACTTTTAACATCCATTTGATATAATTTAAATTCATGAAAACATGCAAATGCTAATAACATTCTAATTGCTTCCATCCTAGCTACGGGAGCATATGTTTCATCATAGTCTATGCCCTCTTCTTGAGTATACCCTTGAGCAACAAGTCTAGCCTTGTTTCTCATTATATTACCACTCTCATCAAGCTTATTCCTAAATACCCATCTAGTACCTACAGTAGATTTATTACTAGGCCTTTCAACTAATGTCCATACTTTACTTCTCTCAAATTGATTTAATTCTTCTTGCATAGTCATAATCCAATGTTCATCTTTTAATGCTTCTTTAATATTCTTAGGCTCTATGCATGAAATAAATGCAACATAATTACAAATATTTCTAAGAGAAGATCGAGTTGTTACCCCTTTGGATGGATCACCTATAATCTCACCATCCTTGACATAGTTGTACTCTCTTGGATAAGATACTTCCCTTTCTTCAATGGTTGGATTCTCAAGAGGATCATGAGTTACCTCATCTTTTGTTTCTTCATTTGATGATGGTTCTTCAACGTCATGTCTAACTTTATTTGTATTTATAATACCTACATCATCATTCATACAAGAATCCTTCCTCGGAAGGGGATTATCATCGAAAACAACATGTATAGACTCTTCTACAACTAAATTTCTTTTATTAAATACTCGAAAAGCTTTAGAATTTAAGGAATAACCCAGAAAAATTCCTTAATCACTTTTAGCATCAAATTTGCCAAGGTTTTCTTTACTGTTGTTTAAAACAAAACATTTACATCCAAAAGGATGAAAATAGCTCATGTTAGGCTTTTTATTTTTGAAAATTTCATATGGAGTTTTCTTTAAAATAGGCCTAATCATTACTCGATTTACAATATAACAAGCGGTATTTGTGGCTTCCACCCAAAAATATTTTGGCAAATTATTTTCACAAAGCATGGTTCTAGCCATTTCTTCTAAAGTTCGATTTTTCCTCTCAACAACTCCATTTTGTTGAGGGGTTCTAGGTGCTGAAATGTTGTGACTAATACCATTAGAATTACAAAACTCAGTAAATCCAAGATTTTCAAATTCAGTGCCATGATCACTCCTAACACTAGTTATAGAGTAACCTTTATCGTTTTGGATTACTTTTGAAAACGTGATGAATTTTTCTAATGCTTCATCTTTAGTACTTAAGAATATAACCCAATTATATCTAGAATAGTCATCTACCAAGACAAATGCATATTGTTTTCCACCCAAGCTAGTAGTCCTAGTTGGCCCAAAAAGATCTATATGGATCAATTGTAATACTCTACTAGTTGATACGTCATTAATGGATTTAAAAGAAACTCGCTTTTGTTTTCCTTTAGCACAAGCATCACAAATTTTATCATTATCAAATTTAAGCTTAGGCAACCCTCGAACTAAATCACATTGAGTTAGTCGTTGCAAAACACTCATACTAGCATGTCCTAGTCTCCTATGCCATAACCAACTGTCATGTTCATCCTTAGCAACTAGGCACAAATTAGTCATATCAATAGAATCTAAATGCACCATGTATATGTTTCCTATTCTATGACCAACAAGCATAATCTGATTAGATGCAATGTCAATGACTTTACAACCATTAATATCAAACATGACATTGAATCCCTTATCACAAAATTGACTAATACTTAATAGATTATGCTTTAATCCATTCACATATAAAACATTCTTAATTTGTATGGAAGAGGTATTACCAATAGTACCAATACCTTCAATGTGACCTTTTGAATCATCACCAAAAGTCACTTCTCCTCCATTTTTGGCGTTAAGCTCAATGAACCGATTTTTGTCTCCGGTCATGTATCTTGAGCATCCACTATCAAGGTACCATGAATTTGGATTTGTTTCTCATGCCTTGCAGCAATGCTCCTTTTCCTAAAAACATAGATTAATTTCTAATTTTTGGTACCCAAATTCTTTTGGGTCCATATTCATTAGTTTCCAAAATCCTAGTCCCCTTAGGTATCCATTTGTGTAGGATATCCTTATCTTTAGTAGTAATGAGCATTTTAGGAACCCATATACTTCTAATGATTTTTCCATTAGAGGTTATTTGGGGACCTCTATGATTGTAGTTTTTAAAACTTTTTCTAACAAAGTTGGATTTTGAATTTTCTCCATTTTCAAAACGTTTTGTTCCAACTTTATCAAAAGAAGTTTTAAGATCATCAATTTTCTTTTGATGATCATCATTGACCTTTGAAAGTAAATTTTGCAAATCCAAATTTTTCTTTTCAAACTCTTCTAGTTTGATTTGCAAATCTTTGATTTTACTTTCAAGATCGTTGTTGGTTTTAGATATGAGTTTATTTTCATTTTTCAATTTTGAAACATCATTTTTATATTTTAAAAACAATTTCTCATAATCCGAAGCCAACCCATTATATTCCTCTAATAACTCATTATAGGATAAATCATCAAAATCAGATGAGTTAGAGGTTACCTTAGAATCTTCCCCGAATGCCATCAAGCACAAGTTTGCTACCTCTTGTTCCTCTTCATCGGAACCTTCTTCATCGCTCCATGTAGCCACATGAGCCTTGTGCTTATTCTTTTATTGACCCTTTTTCTTCAATTGTGGGCAATCATATTTGACATGCCCCGACTTTTTGCATTCATAGCAAATGATCGGGTCCTTCTCTTTTGGTTCATTTTTGAGGCCTTCATTTTGTTTGAATTTTCTTCCTCGGTAAGGTCTCATCATTTTTCTGAACCGTTTGGCAAACAATGACATTTCCTCATCATCTTCATCCGAATCACTCTCATTTTTTGTGGATTTGAGAGCAAACCCAATGTTTTTCTTCTTCTCATTCTCCTTTGGTGTCTCTTCAATCTTATCAAGGTCCACCTCATCTTCAAGAATCATTTCATGAGTGAGGAGTGAACCAATTAGCTCTTCAAGAGTTAAGGACGTTAGATCCTTAGACTCGATGATTGTCGTCTTCTTTGATTGCCATGATTTTGGGAGGGAGTAGACTAACTTCCTCACAAGTTTTTCATTTGAAATGATCTCTCCATATGATTTGAGACCATTGATAATCGTTGAGAATCTATCTGCCATAGCTTTGATATCTTCATTTGGTTTCATCCTGAAATTTTCATAGCTATGCGTTAGAATACTAATTTTAGATTTCTTTACCTCATCGGTACCTTCATGAGTGACTTGAAGTTTGTCCCATATTTCTTTGGCGGTTGTACAAGATGAAACTCTTCCGTATTCTTCTGGTCCAAGAGCACAAAATATGATATGGATGGCTTTAGAGTTGAGCTTGAACATTTTTGTCTCTCCTTCACTCCATAATCTTGGATGAGTGAGAGGCTTGAAGTATCATTCTTCTATGACATTCCATGCTCCTATATCACTTGCTTGAATGAAGTACATCATCTTATTTTTCCAATAGGCATAATTAGCCCCATTGAAGAAAGGAGGCTTGTTGACGGGTATCGAATCGAGACCGAAGTCAAAGTTTGAAGTAGAGGCCATTGATGACTTTGATTATCGATGTAACTCTTCCCGAATCGACTCAAGAGGCGATTAAACCTTCAAATGAGTTAGGCTCTAATGCCAATTGTTGAGTTAATCGATTGACGGAATCGGCCAAGAGGGGGTGAATTAGCAATAAAAATTTTGGTGGAAACTTTTGCAGAAAATTGAAAGAAATTGCACAGCGATTTATAATGGTTCGACTTTCTCAATCAATGTCTACGTCCACTACCTTAGCTATCCACACTAAGGATTTTCCACAAATTCACTAATTTGTCTTTATTTTGAGGACAAAGAGTAACCTTACAAACCCTCAAGAATTATACCCCAAATTCTTGAGAACACTCTCTCCCAAAGAGAACAATACAAATTTACAAACTTACAAGGAAATCCTCACAAGGTAGATTGTTTGCACAATTCTATAACAAAGAAAAGAACACTCATGCATGAATACAATTGAGCACAATAAGTGTTCTTGAAAGCAAAATGAATATTGAATTAAAAATAGGCTTGAAATGCTCAAACTTGAGGTTTGATTCTTTCTCTTTGATTCTCTCTTGATTCTAGTTGCTTGATGTTTCTTGTTATTGATCAATGGCTTCTACGCTTGCTTAAATACACCTTGAATCACTTCTGAATGTTGGGGATCATTAATGAAGATAATATAGTTGTCTTAGTGTGAAATCAATTAATAAAACAGCTTGGAGTGTGGGGGGAATCGGTTCCCTAAGTGTAAAATTCAAATATTTCGACCGTTGAACAGTGGGGGGAATCGGTACCCCCTGGGGGGAATCGGTTCCCTCCGAGCATACTGGAATTCTCGGAGCCAAACCATTCAGGGGGAATCGGTTCCCTATGAGCAATCTGGAATTTTTGGCTCTGAAATGGTTCGAAATATTTTGTAAAATCGTTTTGAAATTATTTTAAGATTAAAACTTAATTTTACACTTGAGTAAGAATTAAAAATGACATTTGAAAGATTTGGACTAATATTTTGATATTCGAATAATTATATCGAATATACTTAGAAAATCTTTTTGGAAAATCTTAAAATTCATTTAACTTAATTTGTTATATCGAAATATCAAAATGTTTTCAACAATCTCCCCCTTTTTGATATAACAAAACATTTTAGTAATTTTAAGATTTTGAAATAAAAAATGACGTTTTTGAAAAATTACTCTCCCTTACTTTAAAACTTCTCCCCCTTTTTGTTAAATCAAAAAGACTCGTAAAAGATTTTAAACAAGGTTTTTTGAAATCATTTAGCCAATTGATTATATATAGTTTAAGCTGCTAAGATCACAATCAAGAGAAACGTTAGCCATTAGTTTCATAATCAATATTCATAAACAATGTGACATGGCAAAATTGGTCATATATCTAACATGATTTAAATGATGCAATAAATTTAACTAAACCAAATATATAAATTTAAACATTCAAACAAATCCAAAGTCTAACAATCCACAAAATCAAACATTCCAAAATATTCAAAATGTTGAAACAATAATCTTTTAGTTCAAAGTTCTAAAGCTAAACACAGAATCAAATATTCGGACCGGGAGGAGGAAAACGAGCTCGCATAGTGGCCATCTCATGTGAGGGTGCATCAATACGTTCATTCATCGAAGCGTTGTTTGTGCGCATCTCTCGGAGGATTTCTAATTGTTGAGCTCCCATTGTGGATAAATGGGACTCTATAGAAGTAAAGCGTGAATCCATGGTAGCATATCGGAAATTGAATGTCTCCATAAAAGATTGAAAATATGGAGGCATTTAATGCATTTGTTATGCTTGCTCCTCGGGCTGCTCCTCGGGCTGTTCAGGCTCATCTTCGGCTTCATCGATGTCTCGCATTAATTGTTCAAGCTCGGGATCGTCGTCAGCTTCTGGTTGAGCTCATGAAGAACTAGCTCCCGGAGTATTTTCAGAAGATCGAACCCATTCACCGGTTTCCTTATCCTTTATCCATCCTGCTCTCGTTAAGGAAAGAATATTAATTTGTTTCTTTAGAGGAAAGGAGGCATCTAGACCAACTCTAAGCTCGGCTTTAGTAAAAAGATTACTCAAAATGCAACCGTAAACTAGAGATGAACAGAGTTTCTTGTTAGGAACAAGATTTACGGTTTCAACAATTTAAGCAAAAATGATCTGAGGTAGGTTTATTTTAATATTGTTTTCGAAACAATGTAACCACCAAAGATCCAAGGCTCTAAGAGTATAATAACGACCTCCGGATGGTCGAAACCACCAAGAAATCATTAGGTGAAGAAAACGTTCATGAAGTCTAAGACACTCGCACTATCCCTTCTTTTATAACGAGAACCTAAAATTTGTTTTTCTTTTGAAATACCATCGTTATCTAATCCTAATGCCTTGGCTATATAAGCCGAGTTAATATGTAAGAATTGTCCTAGGAGATAGGAACGAACTTCTATAGTCTCAGTTTGAGCTCGATTTTTGACACAAACGACATTAGAATAAAAGATGCGAACAAGTTGATGGTAAACTATAGGTTCAAGGTCACAAAGTTTATCAAATTTCCACTCTTGTAAAAGAGGAAGATATTTAAAATTAATATCTAACATAGCTTGACGAGAAGGGATACATTCTTCTCTAATTTTTGTAAGAGTCGAAATATTGATAATACCAAAAACGATGATTCCTAGGACCACGATGATTGAAGCATGAATTTTGGATAGTTAGATTGGGATCAACTGGATTAGGATTAGGAATTGGAATTTCAGGAATAGGAGGTGGATTTGATTGACGGTGTGAGCGACTAGATGATGACCTAGCACGTTTAGGATTGGACATGGTTTAAGAAATCAGAATAGAATGGATAACCTGCAATTTAGAAAACACATGTATGCAATTCAATCAATCCCAAAACTCAATTGAGTCCTCAATATTTCAAGGTTCACTAAATCAATCCTAATGGGCAAAGTTTTTGAAAACTATTGAAAAATAAGATTTTGAAAAACAATATATATATAGTTTTCATAACAACAACATAATTCAATTAAAACACAATAATTTGACAAACAATTTTTTTTATTTCGAAAATTTCAAAATTTTTGGAAAATTCTTGTGTTTTTGATGAAATTAGTTGTAATATCTAGTTTCTAATCACTAAACAATCAATGCCCGATCACTATTTCTATCTAGAACTAATTAAAACTAGTCATATGTTCAAAATCAATGAAATAGAGAGTTTAGAAAAATTTACCTTGAAATATGAGATTGAGTGGATTTTGATGTTGTTTGCATGATTTTAATGATGCTAGCAGGTTTAGAAGATGATATTTGAAGTGAATTCCGATTAAAAACGTTGTTTTGAGGCAAGAATGGAGATTTGAGAGAGTAGAGGGGAGAAACGGAGGAAAAGAAGAGAAGAGATGTTTTGAGCCAAAACCAAGGGTTCTGCCCGATAAAACCAGAACCCTAGGGGGTATCGATTCCCCTGTGGGGGGAATCGGTTCCCATTCAAAGGGGGAATCGGTTCCCTCATGGGGGAATCGGTTCCCTCTGCACCAAAATGCTAAAATCCGATTTTAAACACTCAAAATGCTAAATTAATTTTCTCTAGTGGTATTGGCAACTCATATATTGAAAATTAATTACGTTCAAACAATCAAATTAATCTTTAAACTATATTTGAACATAAAGTTAATTTTCATCAAGAATCATAAACTCCCCCTAACTAATAGCAATGAATGCAATAAAAAATTACTATTCTAAGCATTTTTCATTTAGTCTTAAAAGTGCTAAAATTATTTTAAACACTAAGTGAAGATAGGTTAGTCAAACCTAATTCTCTCCTAAGTGTCCAAAATCTTTCATTGTCTAAAGGTTTTGTAAAGATATCCGCTAATTGGTGCAAAGTATCAACAAATTCTAGAACTAAATCTTCCTTAGTGACATGGTCTCTAATGAAGTGATGTCTTATTTCAATGTGCTTAGTTCTAGAGTGTTGGATGGGATTTTTAGTGAGACAAATAGCACTAGTATTGTCACACTTGATAGGAATGGTACCTACTTCAATTCCATAATCAAAAAGTTGTTGTTTCATCCATAAAACTTATGCACAACAACTACCAGCTGAAATGTATTCGGCTTCAGTGGTAGATAATGCAACACAATTTTGTTTCTTTGAAAACCAAGAAATCAGCATATTTCCAAGGAATTGGCAAGTACCGGAGGTGCTTTTCCTATCTAATTTGCATCCTCCATAATCCGCATCAGAAAAGGCATGCAAGCTAAAGCTAGAGTCTCTAGGATACCAAAGTCCTAAACTAGGAGTGTCCTTAAGGTATCTAAAGATTCTCTTAACAGCTAGTAAATGTGATTCCTTAGGACATGATTGAAATCTAGCACATAAGCAAACACTAAACATAATGTCCGGTCTACTTGCAATAAGATAAAGCAAAGAGCTAATCATTGACCTATATAATTTAACATCTACATATTTACCTCGTTCATATAAGTCAAGCTTTGTTGAAGAGTTCATTGGAGTGTCCTGAGGTTTGCCATTTTCCAGTCCAAACTTTTTGAGCATATCTTTGACGTACTTAGCTTGATTGATGAAGATGTCATCTTTTCTTTGCTTGATTTGGAGTCCCAAGAAAAATGAGAGTTCCCCCATCATGCTCATTTCGAATTCGCTTTGCATTATCTTAGAAAATTCTTGGCAAAGAACATCATTAGTAGAACCAAATATTATATCATCAACATAAATTTGAACTACTAATAAATCTTTACCTTTATGCTTTAAAAATAATATAGTGTCAACCTTCTCTTTTGAAAAACCTTTTTCAATTAAAAAAATTGTCAGTCTTTCATACCAAGCTCTAGGAGCTTGTTTTAAAACATAAAGCGTTTTTGTCAACTTAAGAACATGATCCAGAAATTTTGAATCTTCAAAACCTGGAGGTTGTTCCACATACACTTCTTCCTTTATAAAACCATTTAAAAATGCACTTTTAACATCCATTTGATATAATTTAAATTCATGAAAACATGCAAATGCTAATAATATTCTAATTGCTTCCATGCTTGCTACGGGAGCATATGTTTCATCATAGTCTATGCCCTCTTCTTGAGTATACCCTTGAGCAACAAGTCTAGCCTTGTTTCTCACTATATTACCACTCTCATCAAGCTTATTCCTAAATACCCATCTAGTACCTACAGTAGATTTATTACTAGGCCTTTCAACTAATGTCCATACTTTACTTCTCTCAAATTGATTTAATTCTTCTTGCATAGCCATAATCCAATGTTCATCTTTTAATGCTTCTTTAATATTCTTAGGCTCTATGCATGAAATAAATGCAACATAATTACAAATATTTCTAAGAGAAGATCGAGTTGTTACCCCTTTGGATGGATCACCTATAATCTCACCATCCTTGATATAGTTGTACTCTCTTGGATAAGATACTTCCCTTTCTTCAATGGTTGGATTCTCAAGAGGATCATGAGTTACCTCATCTTTTGTTTCTTCATTTGATGATGGTTCTTCAACGTCATGTCTAGCTTTATTTGTATTTATAATACCAACATCATCATTCATACAAGAATCCTTCCTCGGAAAGGGATTATCATCGAAAACAACATGTATAGACTCTTCTACAACTAAAGTTCTTTTATTAAATACTCGAAAAGCTTTAGAACTTAAGGAATAACCCAGAAAAATTCCTTCATCACTTTTAGCATCAAATTTGCCAAGGTTTTCTTGATCGTTGTTTAAAACAAAACATATACATCCAAAAGGATGAAAATACCTCATGTTAGGCTTTTTATTTTTGAAAATTTCATATGGAGTTTTATTTAAAATAGGCCTAATCATTACTCGATTTACAATATAACAAGCGGTATTTGTGGCTTCCGCCCAAAAATATTTTGGCAAATTATTTTCACAAAGCATGGTTCTAGCCATTTCTTCTAAAGTTCGATTTTTCCTCTCAACAACTCCATTTTGTTGAGGGGTTCTAGGTGCTGAAAAGTTGTGACTAATACCATTAGAATTACAAAACTCAGTAAATCCAAGATTTTCAAATTCAGTTCCATGATCACTCCTAACACTAGTTATAGAGTAACCTTTATCGTTTTGGATTACTTTTGAAAACGTGATGAATTTTTCTAATGCTTCATCTTTAGTACTTAAGAATATAACCCAAGTATATCTAGAATAGTCATCTACCAAGACAAATGCATATTGTTTTCCACCCAAGCTAGTAGTCCTAGTTGGCCCAAAAAGATCTATATGGATCAATTGTAATACTCTACTAGTTGATACGTCATTAATGGATTTAAAAGAAACTCGTTTTTGTTTTCCTTTAGCACAAGCATCACAAATTTTATCATTATCAAATTTAAGCTTAGGCAACCCTCGAACTAAATCACCTTGAGTTAGCCGTTGCAAAACACTCATACTAGCATGTCATAGTCTCCTATGCCATAACCAACTGTCATGTTCATCCTTAGCAACTAGGCACAAATTAGTCATATCAATAGAATCTAAATGCACCATGTATATGTTTCCTATTCTATGACCAACAAGCATAATCTGATTAGATTCAATCTCAATGACTTTACAACCATTAATATCAATCATGACATTGAATCCCTTTTCACAAAATTGACTAATACTTAATAGATTATGCTTTCCATTCACATATAAAACATTCTTAATTTGTATGGAAGAGGTATTACCAATAGTATCAATACCTTCAATGTGACCTTTTGAATCATCACCAAAAGTCACTTCTCCTCCATTTTTGGTGTTAAGCTCAATGAACCGATTTTTGTATCCGGTCATGTATCTTGAGCATCCACTATCAAGGTACCATGAATTTGGATTTGTTTCCCGTACCTTGTAGCAATGCTCATTTTCCTACAAACATAGATTAATTTCTAATTTTTGGTACCCAAATTCTTTTGGGTCCATATTCATTAGTTTCCAAAATTCTAGTCCCCTTAGGTATCCATTTGTGTAGGATATCCTTATCTTTAGTAGTAATGAGCTTTTTAGGAACCCATATACTTCTAATGATTTTTCCATTAGAGGTTATTTGGGGACCTCTATGATTGTAGTTTTTTAAACTTTTTCTAACAAAGTTGGATTTTGAATTTTTTCCATTTTCAAAACGTTTTGTTCTAACTTTATCAAAAGAAGTTTTAAGATCATCAATTTTCTTTTGATGATCATCATTGACATTTGAAAGTAAATTTTGCAAATCCAAATTTTTCTTTTCAAACTCTTCTAGTTTGATTTGCAAATATTTGATTTTACTTTCAAGATCGTTGTTGGTTTTGGATATGAGTTTATTTTCATTTTTCAATTTTGAAACATCATTTTTATATTTTAAAAATAATTTCTCATAATCCGAAGCCAACCCATTATATTCCTCTAATAACTCATCATAGGATAAATCATCAAAATCAGATGAGTTAGAGGTTACCTTAGAATCTTCCCCGAATGCCATCAAGCACAAGTTTGCTACCTCTTGTTCCTCTTCATCGGAACCTTCTTCATCGCTCCATGTAGCCACATGAGCCTTGTACTTATTCTTTTATTGACCCTTTTTCTTCAATTGTGGTCAATCATATTTGAAATGCCCCAGCTTTTTGCATTCATAGCAAATGATCGGGTCCTTCTCTTTTGGTTCATTTTTTAGGCCTTCATTTTGTTTGAATTTTCTTCATCGGTAAGGTCTCATCATTTTTCTGAACCGTTTGGCAAACAATTCCATTTCCTCGTCATCTTCATCTTCATCCGAATCACTCTCATTTTTTGTGGATTTGAGAGCAAATCCAATGTTTTTCTTCTTCTCCTTCTCCTTTGGTGTCTCTTCAATCTTATCAAGGTCCACCTCATCTTCAAGAATCATTTCATGAGTGAGGAGTGAACCAATTAGCTCTTCAAGAGTTAAGGACGTTAGATCCTTAGACTCGATGATTGTCGTCTTCTTTGATTGCCATAATTTTGGGAGGGAGTAGACTAACTTCCTCACAAGCTTTTCATTTGAAATGATCTCTCCATATGATTTGAGACCATTGACAATCGTTGAGAATCTATCCGTCATAGCTTTGATATCTTCATTTGGTTTCATCCTGAAATTTTCATAGCTATGTGTTAGAATACTAATTTTAGATTTCTTTACCTCATCGGTACCTTCATGAGTGACTTGAAGTTTGTCCCATATTTCTTTGGCGGTTGTACAAGATGAAACTCTTCCGTATTCATCTGGTCCAAGAGCACAAAATATGATATGGATGGCTTTAGAGTTGAGCTGGAACATTTTTGTCTCTCCTTCACTCCATAATCTTGGATGAGTGAGAGGCTTGAAGTATCCTTCTTCTATGACATTCCATGCTCCTATGTCACTTGCTTGAATGAAGTTGTAACACCCCCCCAACTCGTACCCGACCCGGATACGAGTCCGAGGTGTCACATTGACTTTTCAAACTTTGACTCTTGACAAAATTCAAAGAAAATTTAAAACTTTCCTTAGAGTAAAAGCAGTTTAGTTACATAATTTGACCACAATGACCAAAATCGATCAGAGCATATTTAACTCAATCAATTAGTACATGCCAACTATATTCAAAATAACAAAAATCATTTAACTCATCTATTTTCTGATCTGAAATCTTGTAAGGGAGATGCTGACCTGTATTACTCCTCACAGCTTCCATATTCACTTTCTGTAACCTGCGTGTGAAACACTCACACGCTAAGTCGATGACTTAGTGAGGCATAAAGAAAACACATCTAATGGAATTCATACCCACTAATCATGCATGAATGTTTTATGCTATCAAATTATACAACTCATTTACATATACATCAACATATATTCATGTATATTATGTAACAGATACCATAACCCCTATCACACATATATCATATCATGCACACATCATATCACAAATCATACACATAAATCACATACATTGTTCTCATATCACCAAGACATATATGCACTTCTACCATGTCACGAGAAATACACATATCATTATATCAAATTATGTTCTCTTTTCAAAGCCCATGTATACATGTGAGAACTATAGATATGTGAGTCTATAGAGGTTGTGCACTATGTTGTCACCACAGCTCGTATAATTGCACCGAAGTGCCACATAGAATTGCACCGGAGTGCCGCGTAGAATTACACCGTAGTGCCATATAATAATGTCCATAAGGACTACATATCATTCCTTAAGAATCATATACATATACTAGGGATCAAGTATGTGTCTCACCAGACTTCACACATGTTCCAAAGAATACATATATGTCCCGAAGTACCATATATCATTCCTTAAGAATCATATACATATGCCAAGGATCAAGTATGTGTCTCACCAGACTTTACACATGTTCCAAAGAATACATATATGCCCCGAAGGACCACATATCATTCCTTAAGAATCATATACATATGCCAAGGATCAAGTATGTGTCTCACCAGACTTCACACATGTTCCAAAGAATACATATATGTCCCGAAGGACCGCGTAGACCCTCAACTCTTGGCATGCCAACTATACCCCTAGCTCTCAAGACACATAACATGGGCATTTTCTTTTATACTTATCATTTCACATAACACATAGTTCAATTACTCATAGAACATTTTCATATGAGTCACATTTACATGTCACATAGCTTATATACTTTCTCACGTAGTTACATAGATCCATATCATATAACATATATCCCAAAGTGCACATAATCACATATATCATATCATATAGCTTAGATCATTTCTCAGATATTCATATAAACATACATATCATATCTTGTTCACATATGATCATATATGCTTCATATAACACATAGAAACACCTAGAACACTTTCTCATAGCTTATATCAATTTTCGGAGTCCTTTCATATTACCTGATGACATATATCATATCATATATATAATAACGGATATCATATTATCTACCTTATGCTCCATTTCTTTGTATTCCCTTAGATTATAAATTATGTCGTATTTCTAAACATATATCATTTAATAGTATTTTTATTTAGGTACTAATTTAATCTCTTTACTTAATTCAATTTCATATATTCATTATAATCTTTTCATATAGCTCCATTATACTAATTCTCATAATAAATCATACCACTATGTACTTGTCCAACTCATGTTTCTATTATGCATATACTGTTACCCATGTTTACCTAGTTCATATCACTTCTTATAAACTCACTTTCATCATATTTTCCTATTATTACATATTTTATCTCATAACCATGTATCCACATAGTCTTATATTTCATTATCATATTGCATATATTTGTTCTCCTATGACTCTTATTAAACATCTATTTCTATTTCCCTACATCTCTCGACTTATCTTCTATATTCCTATAATTTCATAACTTATTATATATCATTTTCCCTTTTCACTCACATAAACCATCTATTTATTTAGTTCAATTTCTCATGACTTCCACAATACTCTTTAATAAAACTTTGTAGCTCTTCACTTTAATACATAAACCATAGTTTCCTTTAATTTATCAATCTTCTCTATATAACTTATGTATCCTTATTTATGCCCTCGAATTCATACTATTCTCTTAGAGTCTCCTAACATTTCTCGTATAATCACTTATACCATATCATATGACTTATACTTGATTATCTTATTCTCTCATGTTCATTTCATTTCTTATGACTCTATCATATAACTTATTCCATGTTCTTCCATTATTACATAATAAAGTCTTACATAAATCATATAGCATATACAAAGCATATCATTATCTATAGTCATGCATACATACAATCCATGTAATACATATAATCACATATAGTTATAACCAACACATAATCATGTCTATGACTTCATGCATATTACTCTAGGAAATAGACTCATCGCAAGTCTTATTTCCATTAAACACTACATGTCACTAGTATGCACTCACCTTGGCCTCACTAGTCAATTCCAATCTCTTATCTTTCCCTTGATCGATCTTACTTGCCAAATGTTCCAGAATTTCTTTATGCGTAGAATCTACATAAATGTACATTTTGAGGCAATCATTATATACCTACACCTTGTAATTGGATACTAGCAACTTAAACGAACTTATTAAACTCATATTCACAATTTTCCTTTAGGGGGAATCGGTTCCCTCCTGTGGGGGTATCGGTTCCCCCTTGACATTATGGAATTCTGTCGTTTGAGAGGGTATCGGTACCCCCTTTGAATGGGTACCGATTCCCCCTAACCCAGAAATCATTTTTCAGCACGAAAATTACTTCATTTCCTCTCAAACACTTCAAATATCATCCCCTTTTTCATTCTTAACTCTAGTATACATACTTAAACCAATCTATATTCATTTATTTCATCTTAAACCTCAAAATCCTATCTTCCATATGTAATTCAATAATAACATCAATTTTGCAATATGTTTCAAATCCAATTCTATTACTCCAAATCTCTTAATTTTACCATTGACAAGTCAAATTTAACCTCCAATTTAAGAAATGAACTTTATTCTAAGATTTCATTTGTAAACTCTAAATCTTTAATCTCTCCTAACTCCACTATCCTTTGCTTTTAAGATGATTTAAGCTTTCCTTAAGCTTAGTTATCATCTAATAATCAAAACCCAACCTTAAAATCAACAATTCAATTATAAACAAAGAAACTTACCTTTGGCTTTTGGCTTCCTCGTGAAGAAGAAGAAGAAAGGAGAAGAGAACTCTAGAGAATTCTCTCCCTTTCCACGTGCATTTATCCTTACCAATCCCATTTTTAATTCATTTCTTGGTCAATTGACCCTTTTGCCCTTTATTTCCTTTAATAATTACTAAATAACCTTCATTATATATATCCAATAATCATTGAACAATTTCATTCTTATACTTTAGTCACCAAATTATGAAACTTTACAATTTGGTCACTAACCCGGTATTGCGGATGTTACAGAAGTACATCATCTTATTTTTCCAATAGGCATAATTAGCCCCATTGAAGAAAGAAGGCTTGTTGACGGGCATCGAATCGAGACCGGAGTCGAAGTTTGAAGTAGAGGCCATTGATGACTTTGATTATCGATGTAACTCTTCCCAAATCGACTCAAAAGGAGATTAAACCTTCAAATGAGTTAGGCTCTAATGCCAATTGTTGAGTTAATCGATTGACGGAATCGACCAAGAGGGGGGTGAATTGGTAATAAAAATTTTGGTGGAAGATTTTGCAGAAAATTGAAAGAAATTGCACATCGATTTATAATGGTTCGACTTTCTCAATCAAAGTCTACGTCCACTACCTTAGCTATCCACACTAAGGATTTTCCACAAATTCACTAATTTGTCTTTCTTTTGAGGACAAAGAGTAACCTTACAAACCCTCAAGAATTATACCCCAAATTCTTGAGAACACTCTCTCCCAAAGAGAACAATACAAATTTGCAAACTTACAAGGAAATCCTCACAAGGTAGATTGTTTGTACAATTCTAGAACAAAGAAAAGAACACTTAGGAATGAATACAATTGAGCACAATAAGTGTTCTTGAAAGCAAAATGAATATTGAATAAAAAATAGGCTTGAAATGCTCAAACTTGAGGTTTGATTCTTTCTCTTTGATTCTCTCTTGATTCTAGTTGCTTGATATTTCTTGTTATTGATCAATGGATTCTAAGCTTAAATACACCTTGAATCACTTCTGAATGTTGGGGATCATTAATGAAGATAATATAGCTGTCTTAGTGTGAAATCAATTAATAAAACAACTTGGAGTGTGGGGGGAATCGGTACCCCATAGGGGGAATCGGTTCCCTAAGTGTAAAATTTAAATATTTCGACCGTTGAACAGTGAGGGAAATTGGTACCCCCTGGGGGGAATCGGTTCCCTCCGAGCATACTGGAATTCTCGGAGCCAAACCATTCAGGGGGAATCGGTACCCCCTTGGGGGGAATCGGTTCCCTCTGAGCAATCTGGAATTTTTGGCTTTGAAATGGTTCGAAATATTTTGTAAAATCGTTTTGAAATTATTTTAAGATTAAAACTTAATTTTACACTTGAGTAAGGATTAAAAATGACATTTGAAAGATTTGGAGTAATATTTTGATATTCAAATATTTATATCGAATATACTTAGAAAATCTTTTTGGAAAATCTTAAAATTCATTTAACTTAATTTGTTATATCGAAATATCAAAATGTTTTCAACATTCTTCCTCCTCCACGTGAGAGCTCAAGCAAAGGTAAGATTTCTTGTTGTTGATTATTAGCTGAAATTTAAGGTTGAGTTTTAATTATTAGGTGATAATTAAGCATAAGAAGAGCTTAAATCATCTTGAAACAATAAGATGAAGAGAATAGAGGGAATTAAAGAAAAGAGAGGAATAAGTGAAATCTTGAAAGAGGGTTCTTTAATGAGGTTTTAGAGTGAATTTGACTTGTCATCAATCTAATTAACATGTATGAAGTGTTAGAATTGGATTTATAACATGTTAAAATTTGGGTATGATTCTTGAATTTCTTAAGGCGAATAGGATATGGAGGTTAAAGAAGTGATTATTAAGTAGAAATGAGTGCAAATATGTATATGTAAGTTAGGAATATGAAAGGGGATGAAATATGAAGCATTTGAGTTGAATTAAATGGATTTTCGGGATTAAAATACAAATTCTGGGCAAGGTGTATCGATGCACATTGAATGTGCATCAATGCACTCTTTAAAGTAGAAACATCGAATGCAATTGGTGCATCGATGCATAAGGAGTGCATCGATGAATCCCTTTAAAAATGAAAACATCGAAGGTAATTTGTGTATCGATGCACATGTTAAAGAATGCATCAATGCACTGTAGAATGCATCGATGCACTTCAAGGGGAAATTGAAATGGACATTTCTTTTGGTCTAAGAAATGATAGATTAGTGTATATCAATTGGATACTGATATGTATCAATGCATGATTATATAGATATCGAGCACGAACAAGTCCGGGTCGATTGGCAAGTTAAGGTTCGATCGAAAGAGAGGAAAATCATAAAGTGTATTGGAACGTAGTGAGGCCAAGGTGAGTGCAATTTCATTGTACTTATGTTATAGAATAACCATTGGCTTGCGATGAGCCAGTGACGGAGTTACTATGGTAATAAGTAACTCGTAAAATATTTGATTTGTGAATTCTATGAATGCATGAGTATATGTGCCATGATTTATATGATGAGAAAATAACCTCAGTGACCGAAAATGCCTTATAATATACGATTTTAACCAACTTTTTTTGGATTTTCCAAAATGACCAACAAATTCGCAATGTGATCTCAAATTCGCAACGTGAATTCAAATTTCGCAACCCAGGTTCCAAATTCGCAACACAGAAGTCAAATTCGAAACACATAAGTCAAATTCGCAACGCAAAAGTCAAATTCGCAACGCGAAAGTCAAAATTTGCAACGCGATACTCCAAAATCGTAATGCATTTGTTTCTTAAGAATTTTCTCTAAAAAGATAGTATCCGCGCGGACGTGTTGAAGACATGTATTACCACGACCACGACCACGACGGGACGAGATGGACGGCGACGACGGTGCGCGAGAGTCCCCCTTGTTCTCTTTCACTCAACAAGGAAGTGGGAAATCCAAGCCTTAAATACCCATTTCCCAATAGTGTTTCCAATACTATGTGGGATTGAGTATTACCAACACTTGTTTCCAATGCTAAGTTGAAACATTTAACATTTAACATTTAGAAGTTGGAACACATTTAACCAAGTGAACATCCTTTCGGTGGCCAAGATAATTAAGTGATATTTGTAATCGAGTTGGGAAAACTTTGTTTGTTTTACAATATTTAAGTGATATTTATTTTTAACATAAGATCCTATTCCATTATTACGTGCCAGGATGTACACAACATATTGGGGTTAATTAAATGTCTTTTTTGTTGGCTACATAGTGTGATGGCGACATCGTCAGGGGAACACGACGAAGTGCTTACTCTTGCTTCACATCATCTCTTTTATCTTCTCTTAACCCAACTTTCGCCAAGTACATTGCCTTCTCAAGCATTGATTAAATATGTTCCAACTTAATTATCTTGGCCACCGAAAGGATGTTCACTTGGTTAAATGTGTTCCAACTTCCAAATGTTAAATGTTTCAACTTAGTATTAGAAACAAGTGTTGGTAATACTCAATCCCGCATAGTATTGGAAACACTATTGGGAATAGGTATTTAAGGCTTGGATTTCCCACTTCCTTGTTGAGTGAAAGAGAACAAGGGGGACTCTCGCGCATCGCCGCCGCCGTCCATCCCGTCCCGTCGTGGTTGTGGTCGTGGTAATACGTGTCTTCGACACGTCCGCGTGGATACTATCTTTTTAGAGAAAATTCTTAGGAAACAAATGCATTGCGATTTTGGAGTATCGTGTTGCAAATCTTAAATCGCGTTGCGAATTTCGATTATCGCGTTGCAAATCTTAAAATCGCGTTGCGAATTTCGACTTTCGTGTTGCGAATTTGGAACCTGGGTTGCGAAATTTGAATTCGCGTTGCGAATTTGTTGGTCATTTTGGCAAATCCAAAAAAAGTTGGTTAAAATCGTATATTATAAGGCATTTTCGGTCACTGAGGTTATTTTCTCTTATATGATTCATATGATATATGATACTGAACTACATGAATATATGAGAAAATTATATCAGTGGAATGATAGGTTTAATATGTTATTTTATGTGATACACGTTTACCTGATCACAAGACATGAGTTATATGAAAGAGAAAGTATATGTAATACGTGAAAGTGAATCATATGTTTATATGAAAAGTGACATGAATTACATGAAAGTAAATTATATGACTATATGCACATGCGATATGTGACAGAAGGAAAGTAATATGTGATCATAAGAGAAATGAAAGTGTATAAGTGAAAATGCCCATGTTATGTGTATTGAGAGATAGAGGTATAGTTGGCATACCAAGAGTCGAGGGTTTACCTATGTTCTAAGGAACATATGGACAGTTATCGAGGATCTTTATGACCTCTGGATAGTTACCGAGGATCTCTATAACCTCTGGATAGGTCCTTCGAGACATTTATACGAGCTATGGTGACAGCATAGTGGTGCACAACCTCAATAGACTCATGTATCTACAGTTCTCACATGTGTACATGGGCTAATAAAGAGATAATTGTGAAATCAATGTATGTGATATATGTATATGAATTGCATGATATGATATGTGTGTGATATGGGTTATTGTATCTGTTACATGAATATATGTTGATGTATATGTGAGTGAGTATAAATGACTTATATATGATGATATAAGAATTTGTTATAAGTTATAGAATATGAATGTAAGAGATCATATGAATAAGAGATAAGAGATATGAAGTATAATAGTTTAGGAGCAAGATAAAAACATAAATGATGATATGTATGTAATTGTTATATGAAAAGCATATGAGTGAGATGATTTGATATGATGTGTATGATATGATAATAATAGTTGTTCCTGCATGATTACAAGTTAGAGTTTACATTATATATTTATTCGCCTCACTAAGTCATAGACTTAGCGTGTGATTGTTTCACACGCAGGTTCTTACAAGCTTATGGATTGTTGAGGTGCAAGTCAGGTCAACATCTTTCCTTACAAAGTTTCATATTAGAAAATAGATGATTTAAATGTATTTTATGGTATAAAAGTCTAGTTGGCATGTATTTAAAAGATTTGAATTGTATAAGCTCTGAATAGTTCTGTAAACATTTTGAATAAGTTATATGTTATAAAAGTTTTTAAATTACTCACTATTTTATACAAGTAAATGTTTTAAAAAGTTAATGTGACACCTCAGACTCGGATCCAAGTCGGATTCGGGTTGGGGGTGTTACAGGAAGGAAGGGGTTTGATAGCTCTAACAGTTGAATCAAATTCATTGATCTTATTGATAAAAAAAAGTAACATGTGTCATCATATGTTTGGATGATTAAATTTAATGAATTAAATTAAATTATGACCAAATTAATAGAATATATAAGTATGAGAACCAAATAAGTAATTATACAAATTTACTTAACTGCCATATCAACATTTATGTGGATTAACGACAAGTGACTTAATTGATATCATTTAATTAATTAATTGATTTGATTAATAAGATTAATAGATGAGTGATTAAATTAAAACCTCCCCCAAGTGAATATTCAAGTAGTTTACCCCCATAAATAATGACACGTGACTATAAATAGAAAGCTGGCTGGCTGGCGCAGCCTTTGAAGTCAAAACAGAAGCCTGCCAAGAACTCCAAAGCCTCACCAATAAGAGATACTCCTAACTCATTATAGTAAACAAGGGTCAAATTCTACAATTTGGTCCCCGTATTAAACATAAATTGGGAATTTAGTCTCTATATTATAATTTTAGTTTAAATTAAATTCCAAATATGTCTAGAAACAAACGAAAAATAAGACAAAAAGAAGGGTTTGAAAGTTCCAACCAAAGAAATGGGCAGAGAAAAGTTGAAATTTTGACTCACTGACACAGTTGACAGATGAGTTTATCTTCCTGGTCCTAAACTACATGAGCCAATGAAACGCAACCCTGCAACTATCCTAGCCAGTCCCCAAAGAACTAGAGTTGACTGCCCGTAAGCACACCCCCATTTGGCCATTTGGAGCACTTGTATTCGGACATTTAAATTGTTATATTTATCGTGATTGAGAACATAACGAATATTTTTGTGGTCATTCTGAATTTTACGATCGTACAATAAGGGTTTCGAACAGTATGATAACCGCTATATAACAACAGCTATTATGCTAACGTACCACAATTTTGGTTGCTAATTTCAAAGGAGTCACACGGGTGATAGCGGGGGACAAACGCTAGTGGGTCTTCAACTTTCAAACATTTGTTTCGTGGGTTGAAAGAGATTCTGATTTTATCTGAGATGTGAAATCAAAGACCATGACTGCTGCTACTTTGAATCTTTCACAGTAGAGGCCACTACAGCAGGCTCACATGGAGGTTTAACCGATCCAATCCAATAACAATCGGTGGTGGATCCCTTGTAGTATAAGCAGCAGAATATTAAGTGTATCGACTACAATCTTACTAAGACCCTACCATCGATTGAATTAAGACTCATCCTCGGTTCATAATAAATATAAGGAGAATTCATTCAATCACGTTGCAGCAACATACATCCTTTTAACCATCAAATTACAACTCCACTTAATTCGTCCGCATCAATTCAATGATTCAGACTCATCAAAACTTTATGAAATTCACGAAATCTCCAAATGGTTCCTTTGTCCTTCGCTCAAGGGTCGATTAAACTTATTTCATGTGTATAGTTGAATTAAAATTAAAATTTCATCCATAAATTAGAATCACAACTAAAGTTTTAAGTATATAATTGTACCAAATCAAATTTTATGTATTAAATTATATATCGGAACAAATTCATTTATAAACTTAATATTTTTAACTACAAATAATAAAATTTAATAATTATAAATAGAATCACCCAACCAATCCTACTGTAACTCAAATTTAATAATAGAAGTTAAAGATATAATTAAAAAAATGTGCTTCTCCTAGACCCCAAATTCTTAGTCTTTCTTGAACTATTCTTGAACCCACCAGATATAATTAAATGGTCAATGATATAGTTTACCCTACAAATTAATGGTGACACATGTCACCATCTGGTTAAAAAATAATTAAACTAAATAAATTTAAAATATAAAAAACTCTTCAATAAAATGATGACATGTGTCACAGTTTGATTGAAGGATTAAAATTATTAAATTAAATTAAAATTAAGACAAAATTAATAGAATGTACAAATGTTGAGGACCAAATATATAATTATACTAATTTTATTAATTGTCACTTCATTACTTCCGTTACTTGTTTACGTCGTTGGCTTGATTGGGTACAATTATATAGTTTAGTATTCTGATTGACAAAATTGAAAGATCAGTGGTAAAGTAAAATGGCTAAATAGTTAAGTGATCAATGATATAGTTTACCCTAAATTAAATTAAAATTATGACTAAATTGATAAAATATATAAGTAACGAGGACTAAATCTATAATTATACCAAATATTTTAACTTTTTCCATCCAATGTTAACGACGGAAGCTAGTGATTTGGCGTGGAATTCGTTCACTATCTCTATAGCAGCCAATCCTACTCATCATGCTCGAGTCAAGTATGTTGAAATCGATGTTGATTTTGTTGGTAAAAGGATACTTGCCGGTCAACTCCTGGTAAATTTTATTCCTTCAATTGAACAAAATGCGCAAATTCTCACAAAACCAATCCTTCCAATACAATTTGACAGATGCGACACCGTTTTGGGGTAGTTTCATTGACTAAGCTTCAGAAGAAGAGAAAACCAGGAAGATATTAAAGTATATAGCTGATCTACTTAACTGCTAGGTGGTTAAGCGGTGTGGTCGCTGAAACTGCCTGCCTGCCTGCCTTTGCAGATGGGTTATATAAACCAGTATATTGTATTGATGGGCTTACACAAAAAATTAATGAATACAAATGCTATTTCTCTATGTTCATTAAAATAGTCCACACATTACTCTGGTGGCGGGATTATTGAGTTTTCAATAGGAAGCAATTTGATATTGTTTAAGTACGTTTCGAGCTCAAGGTCTTGTGTATGTAAAAAAATCTTCTTTAGGAGACTAATCCATCAAAACCAAGTGTACGACGCGGGTCGATTTGTATTAATCATGCCAAAGCCCATAGAAATTGAGAGGGCAACAATATATATATCATCTTCTAATTTGAGAATTTAAATGAAGAAATAGAATACCAAAAGATTAAGGTTGTTGAATATGTTGTATTTAAAAAACTTGATGGACCAGTTCATAAGCAACCCCAATTAAGGTCAAAATCATTTCATCAATTTAGATATTCAAACTCAACATGTTGAGTAAAGAAAATTTATTTTCTTAACCACTTACACCATACAGAGTTTATAAGAGCGTGCTTAATATATTACTTTAATATCAAGAGAAAATAATTTCAGTGACCGAAAATACCTTATAATATACGATTTTAACTAACTTTTTTTGGATTTACGAAAATAACCAACAAATTCGCAACGCAAACTCCAATTTCGCAACACAGTTTCCAAATTCGCAACGTGAAATTCCCAGATTCGCAACTCAGTTTTGAAATTCGCAACTCGAATTTCTTTTCCGCAATGCGATTTTCCAAATTCGCGACGCGAATCTGTAATCCGCGACGCGAATCTGTAATCCGCGACGCGAATCTGTAATCCGCGACGCGAATCTGTAATCCGCGACGCGAATCTGTAATCTGCGACGCTAATTTCGAATTCACAATTCACGACCCTAATTTCGAATTCACAACGCTAATTTCGAATTCGCAACACAAATCCTGCTACGTACAAAGATTTTAGAAGTTATCCAAAAACGATAAAGCAAAACATGATAAAATAAAAATCATCAAAATTAATTCTCTTAATATTTTTAAATTTAAAATAATAAAATTATATTTTAACCCTTTTTACTTATTGTTGGGTTAAAGAGGAAAACCATATAAAATTAGCATCGTGAATTTCGAATTCACAATTCGCGACGCTAATATCGAATTTGCGACGCTAATTCCTAATTGGCGACGCGAATTTCAAATTCACAATTCGCGACGCTAATTCCGAATTCGCAATACTAATTTCGAATTCACAATTCGCGATGCTAATTTTACATGGTTTTCCTCTTTAACCCAACAGTAAGTAACAAGGATTAAAATATAATTTTATTATTTTAAATTTAAAAATATTAACAGAATTAATTTTGATGATTTTTATTTTATCATGTTTTGCTTTATCGCTTTTGGATAACTTCTGAAATCTCTGTATGTAGCATGATTCGCGTCAAGAATTCGGAATTAGCGTTGCGAATTAGGAATTAGTGTCGCGAATTGTGAATTCAAAATTAGCGTCGCGAATTCGAAATTAGCGTCGTGAATTTGGAAAATCGCGTTGCGGAAAAGAAATTCGAGTTGCGAATTTCAAAATTGAGTTGCGAATTTGGAAACTGTGTTGCGAAATTGGAGTTCGCGTTGCGAATTTGTTGGTTATTTTCGTAAATCCAAAAAAAGTTGGTTAAAATCGTATATTATAGAGAAAATAACTTCAGGGACCGAAAATGACCAACAAATTTGCAACTCGAACTACAATTTCGCAACACAGTTTCTAAATTCGCAACGCGAATTTCCCAAATTCGAAACTCAGTTTCTGCAATCTTAACACGAATTTCTTTCTCGCAACATAGAAGTCAAATTCGCAACACAGAAGTCAAATTCGCAAAGCGCGTTTATTTTCGAATTCGAAACACAATATTAATTTCGCAACACAAATATAAACAATATAATCGCAACTCATAACCTAAAACCCTAAATCATAACTCAGTCACATCTCCATCTCTCACTCTCTACGACAACATCTATCCCCATCTCCTGCGACATCTGTACCCATATCTGACGACCGCCGTTTATCTCCATCTCTCAGAGCCACCATCTCACAACCATTCACTGCCACAAATGGAAAATCAACCATCGAGGGTTATTTTTTTTAATTATTTTTATTTTGAAATTTTTGTATTATTATTAGATTTTTCATATTTACATTGATGATAAATTTACTGGTAATTTCAATATATAGATTAACCATTCATTTTGATTGCTTAGTAAATTCATTCGGTTGCTGCCAATACTGCTAAACTGTTTAGTCTTTAACCCTGTGAAGTTAGTATTTGTCTTTTGGTTGAAGTAATGCAATTCATTCAAGTTTCAATTTGCAGAAGAATAGTTTTTGAACCTTAAATTCGCAACACGAAAATCGCAACGCGATTTTAGTTTCACGTTGCGATTTTCATTTTCGCGTTACGAATTTCATTTTCGTGTTGCGAATTTAAGTTTCGAAAACTACTATTCTTTTGCAAATTGAAACTTTAATGAATTGCATTACTTCAACCAAAAAACAAAGACAAATATTAACTTCACAGTGTTGCGAATTTAAGTTTCAAGAATAAATTACTACTCTTTATGTTGTCCTTGAATCTGCACTAAACCTATATGTTGTCCTTTTAAATGTTTATATAAGTGTTTACTTCTGGAATGTTATCTGATGCATTTTGTGAACTATGATAGAATAATGAATTGAGTGAATATCGTGCTAGTTTGAAACATATGTGGCTATATTTTCCCTGTTTATTATCATGTCTGTTTATAGTGTATAATTTGTAGTTTTTGGTATATCTAACTTGGTATGTTATTATTGTTTTTGTTAGGAATTTTTTTCGACTTCATTGACTTTAAGGAATAAATTAAGCCTAGCCACTACAATTGCGTCGACACTTAAACCTGTACAAAGCAATTTGTTTGAGAATACTTGTTTCGGGCCATGGCTGAAAGTACAACATCCAGGTGGAGATGCTATGTTGACCCATTTGTTTCTTCAAACCATGACTAACGATCTACCCGAGAGGATACAAAGTGGTGATGAAGTGATATGGTTTCATTTTCCACCGGCGTATACTCGTTTTGGGCGGGAGGAGTTTTACTTAATCACTGGTCTACGTTTCGGACGACACGATGAAGTAGGTCCGTATACTAGTCATATCGCCTGCCCATCATGGTTATTTCGGGTTTTTCCTGAGCTGGCAAAGGCGAAACCCAGTTTATACGTCGACGATTTGAAAAGATTACTTCTTAAAGATGGTTTTACTCAGATTGATGACCTTGATGTTGTCCGAGTATGCCTTTTTATTACTTTTGAATGCCGGGTTTTAGCCAAAGAGGGCAGACAACCTATTTCTCAGGATTTATTAATATTATTGTTAGAGGACCTAAATGCATGGAACGTGTTTCTGTGGGGTTCATATCTATGGAAAGCTACCTGGAAAAAGTTGTCGTCTGCCTTTGAGGATCATCGTAGTTTACGTGGTCATGGTTCCAAATACACTTTGGTAGGCTTTATTTGGGCCTTTAAGGTAATAATTTCTATATAATGTTTCCAAAATTATAATTAATTATTTAACAATTACTAAAATTAATGTTTGTGTATTATATTGTTTGTAGATTTGGATATTTGAGGCTTTTCCCAGCATCCAGACATATGCCATCAAAAATTCAAATAATATTCCTAGGGTTATTACCTGGAGGAGGATCCGGCTGTTGGATTGGGAAGATTTACTACTATATACAATGATGAATGATGTAAGTTAACATAAATACTACCATATATAAACAAGTTATTACTAGTAGACGTTTGACTTTGTTTTATCTTTTATATTGTTAGGAGGCAAACTATCCATTACATAGGCTGACACCCACAGAGACTGAGCTTGCCACTGATTGGTGGCAATCTAGTAGCGTTTTTTATGGAATGGATGATGAGCACCCCCCACTTCGAGAGTCATCATCTGATCGAGCCGATTATACATCTCCACACCGAGAGCCATCAACTATTCCATCATATCATTGAGCCTCTTCTCCACCATCACCTCATGATATGCGACCGGTAAAGATGCCACGACATTTATCTCCCCGTTCTCCACCTCCACGGGATTAGTTAGGGGAGTTACGTGATGAGGTCAGTGTTTTGCGTGATGAGGTCGGTACTTTACATGACGACAATGGTGCATGGCGTGATGAGGTACAGTCTTCAAGTGGTGAGGTAGCTATTTTACGCGATGACAATGGTGCTTTACGTGGTGAGGTATATACTTTACGTGATGAGGTAGCCGCTCTACGTGAGATTGTTTCATCGTTGGAGAATGAGGTTCATACTCTACGCAATGAGGTAAGTTTGTTTAATACTATACTAAAAATGCAAATAACCTTTTTTCGGCATTATTTATTTATTTATTTATTTATGTATTAATTTATTTTTAGCGGCCCTATAAGGTAGATGCTTTACGTCGGGTTTTTCTTGTACGACGGGGTTCATACATCAGACGTCGTAGACGTGCCATTATGTCTCTTTTCACCCTAATAGTTCCAAGACTGTGTAAGAAGAAGCCTAATTCACCTGTCATCGTTCAAGAGGCTCCTCCCACTATTCAAGAGGTCTCTCCCATAGTTCAAGAGGCCTCTCTCATCGTTCAAGAGGTCCCTCTCACCGTTCAAGAGCCCGATTCACATGGCATACTATGTCGACATATTGATAAACCCTCTCTCGTGCCCGGTATGATGGATTAGAGTTGGCTTTCGTATCAGTTACCGGCCAGTACCATTCCTCAGCACGAGATGAGCACACTACCAGACACAATTATGGATAATACCCTTTGGGCTAAGACCGCAGTTGATTTTTATCTACATGAACGGAGCCAGGAGTGCTACACTAGCGTATACAAAATCGACAATACTATACATTTATTTCTTGAGCGGTCTTGGTGGGGTCTTTTATTAGGGGTTGAAGAGAATGACTATTTCAAATGGGGGGTAAGTCTTATATTCTTCTTATATTTATTTTGATTATTTTTTAAAAAATTTATTAAATTCTCTAATATATATATTTTGTTATAAAACAATATATTGATGCATGCGTGTCACGTCTTCTGATTATAATGAAATTGAAGAAAATAAAAAAAAACGCGATGGACTATTATGCCTTCGTCTTTTCATGCAGCTCACTTGAAGGATCAGAGAGACGCTTCATATGCGTTGGGTAATGGAAAAACTATCCTTTATCCTGCGTGGTGGGAGGTCGATAAGCTTAGTATTTATTTTTGCATATTTAAAGGTATTCATAAATTTTATTTGATGTGCGTAATTGAATTATTATTTATGATTGCAGGTGTTTATTCATATTATAGAACATCGTCATTGGCTTCTCATCGAGCTTCAGCTCCCATCCCTGAAGACGATAGTATATGACAACATGTTGAATTACATACCATTGTCTGATTTGAAAGATATTATTTGTAGGGGATGAAGCGATCATTTGGCTAAATACTTGAATGTGATTGATTATTGGACTAATTCAGGAAACAAAAAGCCAAATAAGTTAAAAGTTATAATGATGAGAGACGAGACAGTGCCACAACAAACGGCGGGAGCCAAAGGGGATTGTGGTTCTCTTATATGCATGTGCTTGGATCATATGACGAGAGGAGGTAAACAATTTCTACCTCCCTCATATAGAGATAGAGGTGCAGTAGGGTTGTGGTTTCGGCATTTTATGGCTAGAGAGATATATGCGAGACGTGTCCTACCTGCATCCGCGTACTCAAAGAGTGCATAAACAACCATTTATTATTGGTAAGTTTGAGCAAGTGTTGTTAACATATATACTCTTTGTTGGTTTGAAAATGTTTGGTTAAGTACCTAGAATTCAATAATTTCAGCTCATATTTATTGGTGTTAGATGTGTAGAAACTATCATGGCCATAACGTTTCTGCAAGTTAATCCTTCAAGTGAGTTACGTGAAATTGATGTATTTGGATGTAAGCTCCCTATTGATAGGAGCATTTGGATGTACTGTCTAGGGCTAATTAATGTATCAATGTGTTGTCAAGTGTAAATAATAATTATTTTTTTGTTTAATTGATTTTTTGTTTAATTTCAATCTGTATTATGTTGAAAGCAAAAAAGACTTGTTGAAGGTACACCACCTTTAAGAAAATCAAATTCGCATTGCGATTTTCGCGTTGCAATTATTACGAAAGTAAAATTTGCAACGCAAAAGTCAAATTCACATTGCGATTTTTATTTTCGCGTGTCGAATTCAATTTTTGTGTTGCGAATTTGATTTTCGCGTTACGATTTTGACTTTTGCGTTACGATTTTGGCTTTCGCGTTGCGAATTCAAGGAAAACACCTTCAAAAAGATAATAGACAATAATATTATAAGTGATAACAACTGAACAGATCATAGCAATGTTCAAACTCAAGTTACTAATGCATGTCTAACTAAAAATGTATGCATTCACACATAAAATACGCATAATACAACGTTTGTATTTAAAAATCACCTAAGTTAATAAGTCCCAAAAGGTGAAGCCGGTTGTGATTGGGATTTTGATTTTGATTGCGATTTTGATTTCCTTTTGCTTGGTACCATATGAGCTTTAGATTTTGATGAAGATCCATATTTTGGTAGAGGAAAAGATGATTGTGATGACACTGGTGATCCACAGGTCAACCTTGTATGACCACTTTCCTTGCATCGACTACATGTCGATATCCTCTTCTCTTCACCCTTAGACGGTATACGATCATGATTTTTTGGTCGGTCAGGTAGACTGTTGTCCATGACTGGTGGCAAAACTGTTTGTAAGTCATCTGGTATGTCCTACTCAGAAGGATGTGGAATAGGGTAGACAATCTCAGCATAAGTCTGTCGATATACTTATGTAGTGTAGCAATCCATAGCGGAGACGCTTGAATCATCTTGGTTTAGATGAAGAGAAACTTTTATAACATGGCCACAAGGATAACTAGATGTTTGCCATTTCATACAACTACACGTCTTTGCATTTAGATCGACAAGCCCATTTAAGTTATTATCAAATACTTCAAACAAAGTGTTTGAACATGGTTCAACTCTCCATGACGTTGACTTCACAACATGTTTCGTTATCTTTTTTCAGTCCATGGTGTAACACGACGTTCCAATGTTCCTGTAAATAAATAAATAATACTTAGTAAAATATATTAAATATGATAAGTTACGAATTTAAAGAAATAAAACCTGCATAGTTTCTTTTCTTGTAGTACCACTGTTGAATAGAGGCTCGAAAAAACTCCATTAACATAATAATGGGTAATTTTCGGGAATGATGACTTAGAGCATTGATTGATTCTGCACTATTAGACGTCATGAAACCATATCTTGCCCCAAGTTGATGTACTCTTGACCATCTTTCAAACCCGACATCTTCTAGTGTTTCAGCGCATTGAGGCAAAACACATCTTAAACAATCTATATGCTTATTAAAATCCACTTCCCGATAAGCTTTTACAGCCTTCCAATATGTCCATTTGTGATTTTTTATACCAGCAGACCTTGATTTTAGATTTCTGTACAAATGAACACCACAAAGTCCATGAAAAGCATCTGGGAAACACCTTCTAACAGCGTTGTCAATTGAGTTTGCCCTATCAGATATGATTGTCAGGTTGCTAATAGGACCTATACAATCCCTAAGATACCCCATAAACCATGTCCATGAATAAGAGGTTTCAGATTTGCCAACCCCGTAAGCTATTGGCAGTATCCATTGTTAGCATCCATGGCTACTGCTAATAAGTTTACTCCAAGGTATCGACCTTTCAAATGTGCTCCGTCAACTATAATAATTGGGCGCATGCAAGTAATAAACGAACCAATCTATAAAATAATATACACAAGAAATATAATCATTTAAATGTGAAATGCATGTAACTAACAAAAATGAGTCAACAAAATTATATTGATTTACTAACCGCGGCACCAATGGCGATAAACAACAACTCAAAGCGTCCATGTCTATCTTTTTTGATATGAGTTACCGACCCAAGATTTTTCAGCTTTAAATTGTGACAATAAGCCGACAGTTGGGCAAACGATGCTTCTAGCGACCCCCTCAACAATTTCAAGGCATAACTTTTGGCTCTCTAAGCTTGAGAATATGAGATACTAATCTTGAACCGAGCATTCATGTAAGTCATAATTTCATGTCCCTGATATGCCCTGCCATTCAAAAACATTAACTCAGCCAGAAAACCACCCAACACCTTTTTGTTTGCCTGTCTATGGTGAGGCAAAACTTGGGTTCTTGAACATGTTTATCAATAAAATTCCTAACTTGAAACATTTTGCAATCTTTTATCCTCTTTGCAATCATACACCACGTACAGTTTTTGTCAATCATACACTTTGTTTCAAAACGATCTTTGCTTGATTTGTTAACTTATAGTTGATAGCCATCTTCCACACATTTCGTATACAAAACTATATTCAAGTCTTCCTTTGTATCGAAACAATCATCTTTCTTGATACGAATAACTTTTGTGTAACAATCAACTGCTATCTTTACTAACTCTTCTTCCGGTATCTGAAGTAATTATGGCATATTCTAGTTATACTCCCGTGACATTTTCTTCTTTTTCTTTTCTTCGGGAACTTATTCTTTTTTTTCTTCTTCAGGGTTATATGAATTACAGAATGGATGTTCAACATGTTCATTCATAGTCGTAACTTCCTCCTCATTATCATCAACAACATTTTCCTCGGTAGCGGCTGTTTCATCATCAAAATTCGGGTATCGACCAATATCAAAATCATTACACGCATTAGGGGTGTGCAAAATTACCTGACCCGGTTGACCCGACCCGTCGACCCGCTAAAAAAACCGGGTAATTCTCTAAAAAAAAATTACCCAGCCCGACATTTCCCGGGTCGGGCCCGGGTCACAAAATCTAGTTTTTTCGGGTACCCGATTAGTTTTTATTTTTTTATTTTTTATATATAATTATATAAAATAAAATGACTTATTTATATTATGGATTATTATATTTTTGTATTTCGAACTTTTAAATTTTATGTTCGGATATCAGAGTATGTAATTCAAAGTTTCGAACATTTAAATTTGTGTATATATTTTTTTAAATTAATAATTTGAAAATAATAAATTAAAAACCAGGTATCGGGTACCCGCAAAATCCGGGTACCCGATTACTGGGTAACCATAACATCTGGGTCAGGACACGGGCCGAGAAATCGTCGACCCGGAAGTTCCGAGTACCCGAAAATTGGGTACCCGAAAATCCGGGTACCCGGATTTGCACACGCCTAACGCGCAGGGTCTATTTCTTCTTCTGAAACATCATCAAAATCCGAGTATTGACCATGATCAAAGTCTGGGTATTGACCAAGATCAAATTTCGAATACTGACTAGTACTCACAATTTTTTCTGTTGGCTCATCATCGTCTAACTGGTCAATACGAAAACCGGAATTTGGTGATGAAAGTTTATTGGGATTTGGATTAGGGAAAGGTTGTGGGTTTTGATATTCTGTTTGATATTGTGTTTGGTATTGGAAATGTGGTGAAACAAAATTTTCTTGGTGATGAAATTGTGGTGGAACCATTAAATTTTGAGGTTGATAACAACGTTGTACATTGTGAGCACCATAAACTGGGGTTGAAGAACTTAGTTGATTACTACTCGCTACTGACCCAACTTCACTACTTCTAGGTTCAACAACATACAATGTAACATCATCTTCTTGTGAAACACTAATGTAAGCAATGAATCGTTCAACATCTTCATTGTCGATTAACAAATAAACTTTACATTTTTTCTGATAAGATATCCTAAATCCACATAGAGGCTCTAAATTCAATTTCTTTGCAACACATAACATTAGAGTTTCATAAGTTAACTTTTTTAGTGACAGTTTTAGTTGAAGATTCATTGGTAAATGCATATATTGTAAAACACCATGAACATTCTCCCATGACCCTCCAAAATACAAATCTATCCAAACATGATCAACATTAGATGATTTCATTCTACAAATTGTAAATTGATTTACTAAACAAACGAGCTATAAACTAGATATCATCACTAACTTAGAGAAAAACATACATTTATTAAGTTGATAGTTGATAATTTGGGAGAGAAATCATAGAAAAATTATATAGAAATAAAATTATGTAAAAAAAATTAGAGATAGGGAAGGATGTCGTTGGATATAGGAACGGATGTCGGCGGAGAGAGTGAGAGATGGAGATGGAATGAGTTGCAATTTAGGTTATGAGTTGTTACTCCTGCGTAGTTTATATACCCAAAACATTTGTGTTGCGAAAATAAAAGCTGTTGTGAAATTAAAATTCGTGTTGCGAATTCGAAAATCGAGTTGTGAAAACAAAATTCGTGTTGCGATTTAGAAAATCTTGTTGCGAAAAAGAAATTCGCGTTGCGAATTCAGAAATAGAGTTGCGAATTTGAAAATAGCGTTGTGAATTTGGAAAATCGCGTTGCGATTGCAGAAACTGAGTTGTGAATTTGGAAACTGTGTTGCAAAATTGGAGTTCGCGTTACGAATTTGTTGGTCATTTTCGCAAATCCGAAAAAAAGTTGGTTAAAATCGTATATTATAAGGCATTATTGGTCACTGAAGTTATTTTCTCTATATTATAAGGCATTTTCGGCCACTGAAGTTATTTTCTCTAATATCAATTCATATGTCCACCTGTTCAATTGAGAATCATATGTTTGAAACTCTAAAGGGAACTTTTGATTAAATATTGTATTTGAGAATAGGGTTTATGGATAATATTATCTTAAAGTAAATTTGATTAAATTTTCATTATGATATATTTTTTTATAACTAGCTAAAATTTCAATATTAAATTTAAAATATATAATGGAAATTCATAGAATTATTTTAATTCTTATACCCTATCTAAATTTTAAGTAGAGAATTTTTTTTACATATAACTAGCATATCGAATATATATTTTTTAATAATTTTCATAAGTATTATACTTATCTATATAAGATATAATGTAATATAAAAAAAATAATGTTATGGTCTAGATTTCAAAAGGATATTATTTTTTTATTATATAAGATCTTTTTTTTTACTTTTAATAACCTAAAGTAAGAATTGTATTCTAATTTAATTAAGATTATATTGATTATATTATTTAATCTCGTTTATATTCTAGGGACACACCAAATCTAAATTAATGCATTAAATTATATATGGGAGTAAAATTCATTTATAAATTTAATATTTTATAATTACAAGTAATAAAAATTAATAATTACAAAAAGAGAACCAATCCGACTTTATAAATAAAACATTTAAATTTAATAATAAAAGTTAAAAGATATAATTGGAATAGGGTTTGTGTGTTTGGTTTTGTTATAGAGAATGACTTGTACGCAAACCACTGTTTAAATAAGCCAGTCATGTAAGTTATCCTTCAACGATCTATTCTCCTCCAAGTCAAAACAAAAGACATGGCAAGTTTCCTTTCCTCCTCTATTCTCCTCCTCTTCCTGTTCTTTCCCATCGTTGTGCCCCTGCCTCTGTCTACGAATTCACGTTGGATTGTGGGTGAGGGAGGACGACGCATGAAGCTGGCGTGCGTGAACTGGTCATCTCACTCAGAACTGATGCTTGCCGAAGGGCTCAACAAACAGCCTGTGGATACGATCGTCAAATAGATTGTGTCAATGGGGTTCAACTGCGTTAGGTACATTTGGCCAGCCTATCTGATCACCAATGACTCGTTGGCATCCCTCACCGTTAGACAATCGTTTCAACAACTCGGCTTGGTTGAATCCATCGCCGGAATCCAAGCCAGCAACCCTTCCATCATCGATGTCCCTCTCATCAAAGCTTACCAGGTATGACAGATTTTCCATGTCCTTGTTTTCTCCGATCAGCTTTGAATAAACAACATGTCTCAAACTTTACGGCATTGATTTATTGATTGACATTTATATTTCAGACAGTGGTGTCAAGCTTAGGAAAACACAATTTAATGGTCATACTTGACAATCACATCAGCAAACCCGGTTGGTGCAGTAGTAATCTTGATGACAATGGTTTCTTCGGTGACCAGTACTTCAACCCGGATCAATGGATCACCCGACTGACTCAAATGGCCACCTTATTTAACGGTGTCACCAACGTGGTCGGCATGAGCTTGAGGAACGAGCTAAGAGGCCCAAGACAGAACGTAAACGACTGGTATAAGTACATGCAGAAAGAAGCCGAAGCAGTGCACTCTGCAAACCCGAATGTTCTCGTTATACTTTCTAGATTTGATTTTGACAGAGACTTGTCATTCATCAAGACTCAACCCGTAAAACTCACGTTTAGTGGGAAACTACTATTCGAGGCGCATTGGTATGAATTCTCAGATGGGCCGCAAACATGGGTGACCGGAAACCCAAACGAAGTTTGTGGCAGAGTGGCGACATACATGATGAAGACATCTGGGTATTTGGTTGATCAAGGATACCCGTTGTTCATTGGTGAGTTTGGGATCGACCAAACAGGAGCCAATGTCAATGGCAATAGGTACTTGAACTGCTTCTTGGGTGTGACAGATGAGCTTGACCTGGATTGGGCCTTGTGGACACTGACAATGAGATATTATGTGAGAGAAGGCGTTATCGGGTTAAACGAGTATTACCGAGTCTTGGATTATAATTGGTGTGCACCCAGGAATTCGAGCTTCATACAAAGAATTTCAATTCTCCAAGCTGTTGCGGAAGACGGCTATCGAATAGAGTAAAATCACAACTGATAATTTGAGAAAATAAAAATGAAGATAAAAGAGACACAAAATTTACGTGGAAAACCCCTAAATAATATAGGGTAAAAACCACAGGCAACGGTAGAAGAATTTCACTATGAGAAAATAGGAATTACAACTTCTCTCGATCTACCAAGGAGAAAACAATGATAATTCTCTCTTGATAAAAAGGAGAAAACAATGATAATTCTCTCTTGATAAAAAGGAGAAAATAACTCTCAAGAAACTCTCTAAATTCTCTAGTATTGGAAGAAACCTAGAATGCTTTGGGATGGTTTTGAAGCTAAATGAGCTAGGGTATTTATAGTTGAAGCCTAAAGACTAATTTGTAAATACCCTAAAGTTTAGTGATTAAATGAGTGATTTTACCATGCCAAATTTCAACATTTTTTAGCTACTTTTCTGTGCATTAATTGCACCACCGAAAGCCACCTAAAATTTACAACTTGTTGTTTTGACTTTTCAACAAAATGCAACCATCTTTGAATTAAATCAAAGTAGTTGGCTGCCATCTAGAAGATTAGCCGCCCATGATGACTTTTAACAATCTCCCACTTGAAGATTTGATTGGAACAATCATATCTTCACACCAGTCTTTCTACCTTGTACCTTCATGTTGCTTACGTCTTTGACAGGCCACAAGAGGATCGACACCAGGTAAATTTATCGGCATTGATCACCTTCGTCATGAAATCTGCTATGTTGTATTTGGTATGGATCTTCTGCATATCTACCATCCATTCTTCCACCTTTTCACGAATGAAATGATATTGGACTCGTATGTGCTTTGTCCTTGAATGAAATGTTGGATTCCTTGCTAGATGTAAGGCGCTTTGATTATCACAAAACAGAGAGACATACTCTTGATTGTGCCCAAGCTCCTCCAATAACATCTTCAACCGTATTGCTTCTTTACTGGCTTGTGTAGCTGCGACATAATCTGCCTCTGTTGTGGACGTATCCACAACTAACTGCAATTTTGAAACCCAGCTTACAGCTCCACCAGCAACTTTAAACATATATCCTGTAGTAGATATGCTTTTATCAAAATCCCTTGCATAGTCAAAATCGACATACCCATTGATAAGTAAGTTTGATCCTCTGTAACATAATGTAACATTTGATGTCCCTTTGATGTATATCATGATCCTCTTTACTGTATTCCAATGCTCTTTGCCTGGATTCGCCATGTACCGACTAACCACTCTCACTGCTTGTGCAATATCTGGTCTTGTGCATATCATAGTGAACATTAAACTTCCCACTGATGATGCATACGGTACTCGAGACATCTCTATCCTCTCTTCTTCATTGCTAGGACTCATACTGGAGGATAATTTGAAGTTAATAGGAAGAGGGGTAGAAATTGCTTACTATCTTGCATGTTGAATCTTGACAAGATCTTATTCAAGTAATTCTTTTGTGAAAGCCAAATCTTCCTATTACTTCTATCTCGGTGAATTTGTATCCCTAGAATCTTGTTTACTGATCCCAAGTCCTTCATTTCAAATTACCTAGCCAGTTGTGCCTTCAATTCTTCAATATGATCTTTGTTGGGTCCTGCAGCCAACATGTCATCCACATACAACAACAATATAACAAAATCGTTATCACCAGACCACTTGAAATAAGCACAAGGATCTGCATTAAGTCTGTTGTATCCAAGGCACATAATGAAGGAATCAAATCTCTTATACCAATACCTCGACGCCTGCTTTAGACAGTACAGAGATTTGTTCAACCTGAAAACCAAGTTCTTCTTTTCTTTTTCTTCAAAACCTTCAGGCTGGAGCATGTAAATCTCTTCTTCAAGATTTCCATGAAGAAAAACTGTTTTAACATCTAGCTGCTCTAGATGTAAGTTCAATGTAGAACATATTTCCAAAACTACTCGAACTGTTGTTAGTCGAACCACAGGAGAAAATATTTCATTGAAATCAATACCTTCTTTTTAAGCATATCATTTGACCACCAGTCTTGCACGATACCTCTCCACTTGATCATCACCATTTCGCTTGATTTTGAAGACTCATTTATTACCAATTAGCTTCCTTCCTTGTGGTAGTGGCACAAGGTCCCATCTATTATTTTTATGAAGGGCTTCAATTTCTTCTTGCATCGTCATCATCCATAGTGAAACATCTGAGCTATTTATTACCTTCTGGTATGTTGATGGCTCACCGTCCTCTGTTAAAAGGCAGTATGCAATATTACCTTCTATAACATAATCTGAGTGCCAATTGGGACGTCTTCTCACACGATCTGATTGACGAGTTGTTGGAGCTTCATAACTCTCTGGTTCTTGTTCATCATGTGTTGGTTCTGCTTCAGAAGAATCTCCTTGTTCAACCTCCTTTTCCACATGTATCTGTGTAGTATCTGACTTTTCAGTGCTATCATCGTCTTCTTTTCTTTGTAGCTTATCTTCTACAAAGATAACATCCCTGCTAATGATCACTTTGAGGGAAGTGGGATCCCACAAGCGATACCCCTTTACTCCATCAGCATACCCCAAGAATTTGCATTTCCTGGATTTTGGATCTAGCTTTGAAATTTCTTGGGAGTTGTACATCACGTACACAATATTTCCAAATACATGGAGGTATGGAGGTTTGAATAATCAATTGGTTTACCAGTCCACATCTCTATTGGTGTCTTTAGCTCTATTGCAGTTGATAGAGCTCGATTCACCAAATAACAGGCGGTATTGACTGCTTCTGCCCAGAATGATTTTTCTAGGCCTGCATCCCTCAACATTGCTCTTGTTCTTTCTAACAAGGTTATGTTCATCCGCTATACCACTCCATTTTGTTGAGGAGTGTTCGCCACTGTGAACTGTCTTTTGATGTATTCTTTCCTGTAAAAGTCATCAAATTCTTCACTTGTGTATTCTCCTCAATTATCTGTTCTGAAACACTTGATCTTATTTCCAGAATCAAGTTTCACCCGTGCTTTGAAGTTTTTGAAAGTGGAAAACACGTCTGACTTCTTTTTACTATGATACACCAAACATTTCCTGAAGTAGTTATCAATAAATAAGACAAAGTATTTTGCTCCGCCTAGGGATATAACTGGTGCTTGCCATACGTCAGAGTGAACCAATTCTAGAACACTTTTTCCTCTAGAATTTGATGTGTTGAATTTCAACCGGTGCTGCTTACTTGTTATGCAATGCTCACACAAAGTAAGTGATACCTTTGTTAAGCCTGGAAGTAGCTTTTGCTCCACAAGGACTTTCATTCCTTGTTCTGACATGTGTCCAAGTTTATGATGCCATAGCATTGTAGAATCTGAACTACATGAGGCAACAGAAGCTTCTTCTTCTAGCAAAGTTTCTCCCTTCAACATGTACAAGTTTGTTGTTATCTTTTCTCATTTCAGCACCACAAGCGCTCCACGGAACACCTTCATGATTCCTTTCTGTGTTTCAATATTGCTTGCATTATTATCCAATAATCCGTAGGATAATAAATTTTTCTTCAGGCCTTTCACGTGCCGCACATCTCGAATAATTTTGATTGTTCCATCATACATCTTCAATTTGATAGTTCCCATACCAACGATCTCTAAGACATGATTATTACAACTATACACAGATCCTACTGAGACAGGTTCATAATGATGGAACCATTCTCTTCTTGAGGTCATATGATATGTCGCTCCCGAATCAATGAGCCATATATCTGCAAATCTTTTTCTGCCTTTCACTGTGGTTGACGCTTCACAACATAGAGCATCGCCATCATCTGAAGTGTTTGTGGTATTGCCTTGTGGATTGGAGTTTTTATTTAGACTCCAGCAATCATTCTTCAAGTGACCCTTCTTTCCACAGTTGTAACACTTTAAATTCTTCTTGTTCCTCGACTTTGATCTACCATGTTTGTGACTGCTGCTTTGGCTACGTTCTGTTGATCTCTCTTTCATCGTTGTCATCGTTGTCAACACTTATGCTTGTTGCAGATTTACTTGTCTGTCTTCCTTGTTCTTGCGCCGATTTTCTTCTTGTAGAACAGCAGCTGCAACATCATCGAAGAGTAGACTGGTGACATTATTGTTTGTCAAGTTGATGATGAGTTGATCATACGAATCTGGTAGACTTTGAAGTAGAAGTTCAACACGTTCTTGTTCCTCTATTTTACAGATTAAGGATATAAGCTGAGAAAATAAAGTGTTCAGTGTATTTAAGTGTTCCGTCACTGAAGTAGATTCTGGCATACGGAGAGTGTACAATTTTCTCTTAAGGAAAATTTTATTGTGCAGCGATGTGGACTCGTACAGTTTGGTGAGATGATCTCATATCTCCTTAGCTGTCTTCTTTTCCTCGATGCTTGACAATACTTCATCTGCTAATGCTAGATGAAAGTTTGCCATAGCATTCCCTTCCATTTCAATCCATTTGTTGTCATCTGTGAAATCTACTGACCTTTCACTGATAGTTGCTAGACAACTGTCTTTCCTCAGGATGACCTTCATCTTCAATTTCCACAATGAGAAATTTCTCCCATTGAACTTTTCAATATCAAATTTCGTTGTCATATCTTCTAGATAGCTCCCACTATTTCACTATCGTGAATAGTTCTCTGGAACCTTCAAAGAATGGGTAATACCTTCTTACTTTCTTATGTTGGAGGATCCACCTTTTGGTGGCAACCACAAAGAAAATAAGCAGATATTACACACTCAAATCTGGCTCTGATACTAATTGTTGCGGAAGACAACTATCGAATAGAGCAAAATCGCAACTGATAATTTGAGAAAATAAAAATAAAGATAAAAGAGACCCAAAATTTACGTGGAAAACCCCTAAATAATATAGGGTAAAAATCACAGGTAACCGTAGAAGAATTTCACTATTAGAAAATAGGAATTACAACTTCTCTCGATCTATCAAGGAGAAAACAATGATAATTCTCTCTTGATAAAAAGGAGAAAACAACTCTTAAGAAACTCTCTAAATTCTCTAGTATTGGAAGAAACCTATAATGTTTTGGGATGGTTTTGAAGCTAAATGAGCTAGGGTATTTATAGTTGAAGCCTAAGGACTAATTTGTAAATACCCTAAAGTTTAGTGATTAAATGAGTGATTTTACCATGCCAAATTTCAACATTTTTCAGCTACTTTTCGGTGCATTAATTGCACCATCGAAAGCCACCTAAAATTTACAACTTGTTGTTTTGACTTTTCAATAAAATGAAACCATCTTTGAATTAAATCAAAGTAGTTGGCTACCATCTAGAAGATTAGCCGCCTATGATGACTTTTAACACAAGGTCCTTTCCGGGGTAAGCCAACGTATATTAAAGTTTTCTTTTTTCTTTTGTTTTAATTTGAGATTGATGTGAACCGAAAAAAAATGGATACTAATCTTTCGTTATTGTGCAATGACATATGCAGGTACGGGTCTGTCAGAAGTCAAACCGCACAAAGTGATCTTCCATCCCTTAACAGTGCTTTGTATCACAAGGAAATTATTCGACCACCGGTTGCGATTAGGTCCATGCACCGACTCCTATGCTTGGAGTTACTCCCCCATAAGACTTTACTAGTAAAAGGAACACATTATTGTTTACAAGCCGACGGATCCAGGACATCGACAACGCTCAATGTCTTTTGCAACGACTCGAATTCGAAATGGGAAATGATATCGGATTCCAAGATGCATCTTTCGTCTAAGCTCGGAGATGGAAAATCCATTTGCGTCGATGTAGCGCCAGACAAGACAATCGTCACAAATAGTTGCGAATGCATAAGTAAAGACAACACATGCGACCCTTAGAGCCAGTGGTTCAAGCTTGTGGACAACGCAATGAGCAGAAAAAGGGTGAAACGATCTTTGTTGCAATAGTTAGCTGGATAGGGTAGCCTTTGGGTATAGAGTTGCATGGGAAGCAACTTGTGATCAATGGGAGGCATATAGTCTATGGTAGAAACAAGAAAGGCATGTCGACGCCATTTTCATCAAGCATTTAGTTTTAGTTTTAGTTATTTCGAAAGGTATAGAAATTAGGTTTCAGTTGATTTGATCAATAAAAAAACAGTAATCATTTCATCAATTCAAAGAATCGGTCGGCCTAAACAAACATTTGGATTGAGCTATTTATTTCTTACATAGACCAGCATGGATGATGGATCTTAATAAATGAATATAGCAAAGATTTCCCGACATGACAGAATCATTGCAGATGAAATTAGCATTCAGTTGATCATTGAGGTAAAATTCAATCCAAAAAAAAAACTTGGGCCTCGATTCCTATCATGTACCAAATTCACTGCCTCCAAATGCTGGCTAATTAATATGAAACAAGTTTCTGCTCGCTGACAACTATCCTGTAGATCACATCTCTTATGAGTTCA
The DNA here is from genome assembly GCF_006381635.1 of Hibiscus syriacus. NCBI lineage: Eukaryota > Viridiplantae > Streptophyta > Magnoliopsida > Malvales > Malvaceae > Hibiscus > Hibiscus syriacus. Next base: position 6,629,297 of record NW_024062795.1, read on the forward strand.
ATGTCCTGGGTTCTAGAGGTCCAAGGAGAATGCAGTTGTCATTTCCATCAGTTGATTTAAAAGGAACAGTACTACTGATTTCCGAGGCTCGATCGGCCATTTCAACTGGCTGTTCGAAACTTGTTCGACAGTGCCACATGGCAAACAGTATCAAATTTGATTAAATTCAAGCTGAGTCAAATCCATAGCAAAATGTTTAGATGAGTGACAAGTTAATAGCCTTTCTGTCTTATGTAGAATATAGCAAAAGGTGTCTTCCTGAATGTTTGTATGTATGTATATATATATATTGGAGTTTGGCAGTGAATTTTGACATTAGGATTGCATTTCATGGTTTTAATAGTTCTAGAGTTTGACCCGAATTCATGTTTTGCGAGAGGTGAATGTCAATCATTGTCCTTTGTACAAAGGCATTGACGCTCTCAGCCCGTTGTTTATTGATTGTTGACGTAAATTGATGTCCATTTCAATAATAATTTGCAATTTTTGGAGAGCTTGCCTTCAAGTGATGGCATGTTGCTGTTGTTGCTACGTATATTTATGTTCTACCCCTTTTAAATATCTTGAGGCTGATACTGCATCGGACGTATGAAATACTCTGCATCGATTATGTAGTGGTAAAACTACGTCAAAATTAATGTCATATAGAAGACTTTAGCATTCACAAAAGAAAGAGGAATTTAGCATGCGAGAATTTTTTTTATGAAAATTAAGAACATCTGTGATAATTTAGGCAACTGTGGAGAGGTGATTTCTGAACATGAGCAGATAAGCCATTCTAAATGGATTGCCTCCTGAATATGACTCTATTGTTACTGTCATAACTGCTAGTTCAACCTCTTCGGACTTGATTTCTGTTAGCACTATTCTTCTCGACGCTGATGCTAGGCTTAATGTTTGATTCCAGTATATTGTATTGATGGGCTTACACCAAAACTTAATTAATGTAAATGCTTTTTCTATGTGTTCATTTAAATAGTCTATGCATTACTCTAGTGACAGAATTCTTGAGTTTCTAATAGTAAGCAGTTTGATATCACTTAAGTAAGTCTCGAGTTCAAGGCATTGCGTATTCTAAAAAAATCTATGTTGAGAGACTCACCCACTAAAACTAGATGTGCGATACAAATCGGTCCGAATTAGTCAGGCCGAAGCCCTTAGAAGCTATGAGTGCAACCAAATATATATATATATATATATATATATATATCATCTAATTTATGAATTTAAGTGAAGACATAGAATACCAAAAGATCAAGGTTGTTGAATATGATGTATTAAGAAAACTTCACAGACCAATTCATGAGCAACCGCAATTAAGTTCAAAATCATTTCATCAATTTAGATATTTGAACTCACAATCTGTTGAATAAAGAAAGCTTCTTTTCTTAACCTCCTACACCATACAGAGATTATAAGTGCGTGCCTAATATATTACTTTAATATGAAACAGCATGTCTACTTATTCAACTGAGAATCAGATGTTTGGAAGCAGCCTAAAGAGAACTTTTGGTTTAAGATCGTATTTGAGAATAAGGTTTACGGTTTAGGAGAATATAATATTGTTTCAAAGTAAATTTGACTAAATTATCATTATGATTTTTTTTATAACAAGCTAAATTTTCAATGTGAAATTAATATCTAATGAAAAATCATAGAATTATTTTAATTCTTACCCTATCTAAATTTTAAGAGGAGAAAAAAGTAATTAAATTTTACATATAATTAGTATATCAAATATATACTTTTTAATAATTTTCATTAAGTATTATACTTATCTATATATATAAGATATAACGCAATATAAAAAGAATAATGTTATGGTCTCGATTTCACAATAATATTATTTTTTTATCGTATAAGATCTTTTTTTTTTACTTTTAATAACCTAAAGTTAGAATTGTATTCTAATTTAATTGTGACAAGTTAATACTGTTTCTACTCAATTCATGCACTGTTAAAATGTTTAGATGAGTGACAAGTTAATAGCCTTCTCTGTCTTGTGTAGAATATAACAAAAGGTGTCTTCCAGCATGGAAGTATGTATATATAGCTAATAAGTGTTGGTACAAGTGGTTGGGATTTAAGATTTTAAGCTTGTAAGGTCAATTTGAATCCTACCATCATTATTTTTTATGGACAGTCCATATATTTTTATATAAATCCCAATTAAGACTTAAGTATGCCCTGACCTTTAATTGGGGAAGTCGCTTTTTACCTAAATTTCTCATATTCACATATATATATATATATATATATATATATATGTATATATGTGTGTGTGTGTGTGCTTCTTTGAGTTTGTTTACAAAATATCACTCCATTATTATCTTTGTTAAAGTGATGGTGTAACAATTTTATTAAAAATATTAATATCTAAATTTATTAAACAATGATTGTATATCTAATTTGCTCTAAAAAAATTCAATTTCCTGTTATTTTCCAATACTCCATCACCGCATCCCTCCCCACCTCTTGCACCTCATCAGCTCTCAAACCCAACTGTTTCAGTCTTCTCGATTTAGCCCTCTCCCACTCTGACAATATTGTGTGATAGTGAAGGGACAGAATTTGTTGAATGAGAATACACAAAAAGCAAGCTATGGCCATTACAAATTTGATTGATTTCACTTGAAAAGCTTGTGGCCATTACAATTATGTAATATAAGGGAAAAAGATTTACATTCATAGCAAAGCACATGATGTATTTGGACCGGGAATGTCACGTGTTGTTTTAATTTTCAGACTGGTTAGAAAAGACATCGCTGGAAATGTTCCAAAGCTTGTTACAGTTGTTAATCCTGGCAACCCATCTGGTACCACTCACGAGCCGCTACTTAAGGTCTCTCTCTCTCTCTCTCTCTCTCTCTCTCCTGTGTTTGTGTCTCTGTGTGTATTTGCCAGTGTCCGTGGGTGTGCGAACATGCATACACATCAGTATATATTTGTCTAAGTGTAATTGTATAGGTCTCTTCAGTTTCTGTTATAGATGCATTCCATGTTATAGATTTTTGGCATATTTTATGAAAGCCATGCTTCCTGATGTAGTAGTTGAACTCCAATAATTGAATTATAGGATACTTTTAAGTCTCTAAGGATTTAGTGTTTTTTTTTACGATAAGGGTAAGGAATTGTTCACATACAATCAAGGCTAAGTCAACCAACTTTAAATAAAACTTAATTTTCTGCAGCAAGAATTCTCTTTTAGCTTAAAGCTTGCAGTCTTATCCTGGAGGCGAAACCTTTCCTATTTCTCCTTTGTTCTTAATTTTATAATTTGAACTTTAATTTGACAAGATAAATATATAGATGCTTTAGATTAGTTGACTGAGTGCGCGGCTTGAAAACTCAAGAAGATCCAGAAAATAATTCAGACACGAAAACACAAGCAGAAAGAGAAACAAACTAATAAATATACCAGGAGACAGGTAGCGCAATGCTTGTAAGTTAATAAACGCACAACGCTGTTTAAAACTGGCTAAAAAATGAATTGATCTATGCTTCGGAAACATGAACATCCCTCACTGTAGATTTGAGAGCGTTCACCAGTAAGAAGCAACTTAAACACACACAGACTAGAAAATCAAACTGCAGAAACCATTCTTTAAGCACAAAGAGCTTTGAACAATAAATCTGATTGAATTTTGAGCTTTTTTAGAAAATGGCAGATCCAACACATTACAAGCTACAATTCGCAGTGAAAGCGTGTAGCGTGCAGGATTTTTAAATTGAATCGTTGGAGATGAAGGTGATTTACGCTTTCGTTGACGCGCCCTTCGGGATTCTGATAACTTATAACAGCCACTGAAGAACGCAACGCCTAAAGCGATTGAATTGAAACAATAAGATTTCCTTAAAGAGAAAAAGAATGAAATGAAATCAGAGACAACGTCAAGAGTATTGAGCTGTCATCTGAAGGGCAGAGTTCGCGTTGCGGGGCAGCAATGTGCGATGAAACTCGGAAAGGTGGATTTTTATAGTGGTGGTTGCGAAACTGGAAACCCTAATTTTTCGAAGTAAAAGACCAAAAAGCCATTAAGCTTGAGTTTGGGTAACGGATCGCATGATGGGCCAAGAATTAAAAAGTTCTGGGTTCTTGGGCAAAATAGGAAATTGATGCAGAAGTAGAATAAAAAAATTGAAATTATGCCCTCATACATAGAGATAGGGATGGGCATGAGACTCGGACCCGATCCGATTTGATCGGTTTTTTAAAAAATCGGGTTTGGGTTGGGTCATGTTTTTTTAAATGTGATGTTCGGGTCGGGTCGGGTTCAGGTTTATGGAGAAAATTACTTGACTCGACCCAAAAAATTTTATAATTTTATCTTATATATTTAGGAATAATTACAATAATACCCCTCTCTATATTATTTTTTCAATTAAGTTACCATTTTTATTGAATAAAAATAATATTTTTATTATTATTTTGGGTCGAGTCGGGTTTTTAAGTTATATTATGGTCGGATTCAGGTCATATGAAATCTATTTTTGGTCGGGTCGGGTTGGATCTCGGGTGGAAAATTTTTTGTTTTCGAGTCGGGTCGGGTGGACCAAAAATCCGACCCATGCACATCCCTACATAGAGATGGAAATGAGTTGGATTTTTTATCTATCTAAATTTGATTAGCGTGTTATAGGTCTTTTACTTATTTCAAATTAGGATTTTTAAATTAAAGATTTATGTTTTTTTTAAATGAGGGATAGAGAGTCGATCAATCGTTATCCGATGTGTCTAAACAATATCAACTTAATTGCTCAAACGTGTTACATCAAATCTATGTAATTGTGCTTATGGTTGTTAACGGCTGAATAACTTATTGTTACAAAACGATAGTGTTAACAATCATATCGTTATTTTTAAAACTTCAATGCTGAAAACAGTAATTTGTTCATATTTCAATGACCATTTATGTAGTTTATCCTTAATTATTACACATAGGATTGTCTAATGATCACGGGGCATCGGTTAGCAATTCGGGTCTTGAAGTAAAACATCGAATGTCGATTTAGGAACTGGATGATCAAAATTTGCTGAGAATCCTAGCCTCGAAAGACCAGCCCGAACAGCCGGTGAAGCAGAAGAATGAGGGAAGAGCTGCTTCAGCAAGCCAAGCTGAATGAGCGTCTCCCCTAAATTCTGCGTTTGACTTGTTATTGTCATTTTGTTTTTGCCCCGATTTGTTTTAATTTAGACTCGGTGGAATTGTGACGAAGAACCATAAAATTTCCCTTTGAAAATAAGCTGGATAAGATAACCCCATGATATGCCATGGACGAATTATTGTTTCCTTCTATAAATGCCTATCTGTTTGAAATTGACGAGTTTTCTGTTTGTCTTGTGTTTCTCAATGTTTACTAGTTATGATAAAGATGAATTGGGAAATTATGAATTCCATTACATTGGCTATTGAATGCATTTCGTTGATAATTTTGTAGGAGTTTGTCAATCTCTCGTGTGGGATGAGTGAGAATCAGAGTCTAGCTTTTGTTTTCAAATGAGGTCTTAATGTATTCAAAGTGTGATAGGAGAGAAGGGGAAAAATGATACTACATTCCATTGCTACCTTTCTTGCTGACAGTGTTGCTCTGGGTTTTCATTTTTTTTTTTGAAGTATTCGTGTCCAACACATATGCGGACATCATTATGGGGATATGATCCTAAAATTAGGGGGGGGGGAACTTCGCAAGAAGTTGAACATAATTTTGTCAGGCACATGCTCTAATTCATCACTTATACCTGAATCTGAGTGATATAGCTTGATGATATTTGATAATTAAATTCCAACAGAACTCTAATTTATGCTGCTACAATCTACGCATACCATGCTGGTAAGGAATCAATCTGCTAAGAACATGCTAGTTTGATTTTTGTGTATGCAGTTCATACCAATAGTCATAGCAGACTGCTATAAGTTGTTTCTGCGCTTCTCCGCACGCTCTACCATATATTTTGACTGTTGCAAGGCAGATGTGTTTCAGTCATTGATATCTATTTGTATATTATACCAATGAAATTCCTTGGATATGAATGGATCAATTCAATCCTTAGCTATCCCCACCAAATAATATATTCTTATTTTCCTACCGATGTTTGGATCAAGTGGTACTAGATAGAAGTGAGTGGTAACTATTAAGCTTTTGAATGTATGCTGTTTCTGATGAAAAGAACAGATGTGTTGCACATTTCATGCGTAATATCAGCTTCTTTTTTCCTGCCCTTCACTACTATCCAAATGTTACATATGAGTATCATGTGCATATGCAAAGCGTATAAATTTCAGATCTTTGGAAGAAAAGTTGTTGCAGTTTTTCGGCATTGTTTTCAACAGGACTTGCTAGAAATCATGACCTGAATCGCCTGGCAACCTCCAAGTATGTAATCAATTTGTTTGCTGCAAACAAGTTAAAGCAAAGACAGCATGGGTTAGCATGTAATTGTGTGTATTTACACACAAAGTGTAACAAAACCGCCTATCAAAACAGGTGCAGAGTTGTTTTCTTCAAAATCTGTGTACCCTTTTTGCCTTAATTTCTGCTTAAAGTTTTGTAAAGTTAAGATTCCAACACCTTATCTTTATTACCATAAAAGGGCACGCTTCCATCTCTGGACAATCAAGGAATTAGATCTGAGTTTTTGGTATTTGAAGCACTGGGATATGGATATGTGGAAGTTATTCTTGGTTGTGTTTTCGTTGGCTCTGGCTTTTCAGCTGGCCAAGAGCTTTGATTACCATGAGAGTGATTTGGCCTCCGAAGAGAGCCTGTGGGATTTGTACGAGAGATGGAGGAGCCACCATACAATCTCCCGTGACACGAAGGAGAAGCAAAAGCGTTTCAATGTGTTCAAGGAGAATCTGAAACACATCCACAACGTGAACCAGATGGACAGGCCTTATAAGTTGAAACTAAACAAGTTTGCAGATATGACAAACTATGAGTTCATGAGTACAAGGAGCTCGAAGGTTAGCCATTACCGGATGTTACATGGTCCGAGGCGGATGACTGATTTCCAGCATGGCGAAGTTGACAACCTTCCACAATCCATTGATTGGAGGCGGAAAGGAGCAGTTACTGGTATCAAGGACCAAGGCAAATGTGGTAAGGACTGGTTGTCTTTTTAAATTCAACAGTCACTTCACAAATCAACACAATTCACATGTTGCTCTGAAGTAACTCAAGGTCATTGACATCGCAGGAAGCTGTTGGGCATTTTCAACTGTAGTTGCAGTGGAGGGTATAAATAAAATCAAAACAGGGGAGCTTGTTAATTTATCTGAACAAGAGCTAGTTGATTGTGATAAGGAGAACCAAGGATGTGATGGAGGATTGATGGAACAAGCATTCAAGTTCATCAAGCAAAGCAATGGATTAACTACCGAGAAAATCTACCCATACGAAGCCAAAGACGAGTCCTGTGACTCGGCCAAGGTAACAAAAGAAAGCTCTTAATACTGTTAATATATGTATGGTGATGAGTTTGAATATGTCTGACTGCTTATTTTCAGTTGAATGGTCCTGTGGTGATCATTGATGGTTATGAAATGGTACCAGAAAAGGATGAGAAAGCTCTGAGGAATGCTGTTGCACAACAACCTGTGTCTATTGCTATAGATGCTGGTGTCAAGGATTTCCAGTTCTACTCGGAGGTAATTGAAATTTTTTCAAACCATAAAACTGATGAAGATTAAAGTAATACGGTTTGGGACCGATTAACTTATTCGTTTGGCAGGGCGTATTCTCCGGAGACTGTGGCACTGAGCTGAACCATGGGGTGGCAGTGGTAGGCTATGGAGCAACTCATGACGGGACGAAGTACTGGATTGTGAAGAACTCGTGGGGCGAGGACTGGGGAGAAAAGGGTTACATAAGGATGCAACGAGATATCGAAGCTCAAGAAGGCCTTTGTGGTTTAACCTTGGAAGCCTCTTACCCTGTCAAGTTGCATGCCAACAACGATGGGAAAGCTTCCCAACAGGCCAAGGATGAACTCTGAATTCAGTACATCATTTTGTTGGTCAAGTTTGTTATATATGCTGAAGTGAGTAAAGTTGCAGTGTTATGGTATACAAGTTAGGCGTTGTACTATGTTGTGTTGTTGTGAAATGCTTTCGAAATGATAATAAAACATGTTAGATGCTTTAAACTTGGATTTTATATAGTTCTTGTTAAATTTTATGAGATTATTTTTTTCTATCAAGTTCGATCGAACTCGATTTTGAACTAAAAAAATTTATATTATACGAACTTCGAAACCAATCACAAATTCATACAATTAATCGCATGTAAAATCGTAAACATTGTAAATGATATTTTCTTAAAAAAGAGAGAACATTAATTTATGATTTGATCATTGAATTATATATGTTTATGATTAATTAAAACTAATTAATAACTAAATGAGAAATATTTTCTTTTAATAGTTTGAGATGATTATAAGATAATATTTAATTAATTTTTTTAATCAATTGATAAACGCATAAATAGCACATGTAGAAAAATAACATGCATGTTTGTCATGTGGTGAAAGGATTCATCCATGTGCCATAGCCGTCATAACAATTGTTTGTTTTGTAGCCGTCGATTGACATCGTGTTTGATTGAATTTTAAGATATATCCATCTAAGATGTAATGATTGGCTAAAAAAGAATTATTTTTTAAAACGTGAAAATATTATAAATAATTAATATTTTCATAATTTTAAATGTAGTTTATCACTAAATTAAAATAAAATATATATATCTTTATTCTTGAAATAATAATCTGTCCATGAAAATTGTCTTAGTACTTACATGACATGGATACATGAATGCATCCTTGTCCCTAAAATTTGTCCAGGTGATTGAGTTATCATGTTTACTTGAACATGCCTTATCCCAAACATCAAGATCTAAATTGTCTACCTTTGTTTACACGTAATCTCCAGTCAAAATTTCTCAGATAATGGTGTGGCAAAAAAATTCTTGAGATAATGTTGTTGGCAGATTAATTGCTCATATAGTGTGTTTTCTACAGTTGGGACATAGGTCGCCAGGTGGTTCGAGTGACCAAGGAAATCGCCAAACAGTCCCCGCGAGCTGTGGTGAGTTGCTGAAGCTTTGCATGGGCCATGCACATAGGGGTAGGTCGCCATGCATGCCCGACGATCAAGCCTTCACGCATGCTCGCCTGCTCCCACTGTCCTCTGCATCCAGCTATAATAGTTGCATTATTGCAGCATGATTGACGCCCGTGATTCCCCTGCTCCGTTGCATTTCAATAGCTATAACAACTATAATAGCATGCAACATCAGCAGCTGATGCTGAACCAGAATGACAACAATAATTGTTGCATTTCAACGCCCTTGATTTGTTTCAATTATTGCAGCAGTCGTGTTTATATATTGGGGGAGGTTTCGGTTGTAAGAAGAAAGAAAGGGAGAAGAAAGAAAGGGAGAAGAAAGAAAGAAGAAGAAGGGTCTTTAAGGTATTTTTTAATTTTTAAATTAGTAGTTTGTTAGTTAGAGCATAGTTTAGGGTTATGTTATATAACAAAAATTTAGTTTGTTAGTTTAAGTTAGATTAATGTTGAAGAATTATATTAAATTTGTTTGTTGAATTATATTAAATTATATTAAATTTATTATATGTCGTTATTTTATTTAAAAATAGTTTTAGTTTAAATTATATTAAATTTGTTATTATATGTCGATTTAATTTATATTAGTTTGTTTGTTGAAGTTATAATATATATTAAAATTAGTTAATTAGTTTTTTATTTATATATAAAAAATATTTAATTAGTTTGTTAGTTAAATAGTTAAAGTTATATTTGTTTGTTGAATTTATATTATATAAAAAATATAGTTAATTAGTTAATTAGTTTTAGTTCTATTATAATAAAAAATAGTTTATTAGTTTAAGTTATATAAAAGAATAGTATATTAGTTGTTTAAGGGTAAAATTTATGTTTAAGTTATATTTTAAAAAATTTAGTTTGTTAGTTTATTAGTTTATTATATTATAAGTTATTATATAATTTTTTTTGTTTTGTAAATTAGTTAGTTAGTTTATATTATATTAAATGATTTTTTTAAATATTATTGTTTAATTTTTTTACAGATTCATTCGAATGACTGACCAAATTCCACTGCTAAGACTTAACAATGAACATATTTCTACTCATTTGGGAATAACGGTGTTATTCTTATTTAAAAAAATAAAATATTTGTTTAATGAATTATTATTATTAAATATTTGAAGATTATTTTATGATTGTGATAAATTTTTTGAATTAATTAATTGCAGGAGGATGAGCATCGATTCCTTCATCATCGGCTAAATATTCCGCCCAAGCCACATTAATTGATAAAAGAAAACTTGCAACAGACTGGATTTTATTATGTAACATTTGTGCGAGAATACAAGTTGGTCTCAGGTTTGATCAGTGCGTTGATTGAACGTTGGAGACCAGAAACTCACACATTTCATTTTCCGTGTGGAGAATGTACAATAACGCTGGAGGATGTGGCAATGCAACTCGGGGTTCAAACAAATGAGATGCTGGTGGTAATGAAAAATGACTACAATAATGTGAAACAACTTTGCAGTGCGTTTCTTGGGCAAACGCCAGTAACACCAGAATGTAAAGGGTGGCGTGTGAAGTTGTCATGGTTGAAGAATCAATTTCAACTCCAACGAAATAGTACGGAACAAGAAATTATATATGCAATACGAGCATATATATTGCAGTTGATTGGGGGAATTTTGATGTCGGATAAATCCGATAATCTAGTTCGCACTTAGTATCTTATATTTTTAAGAAATTTTGTGAATACTAGGCAATATAGCTGGGGATCGACGATATTGGCGTTTTTGTATCGTCAAATGTGCAAGGCGTGAATAATAATAATATAGCAGAAATCGGTGGATGTCTGATGCTGCTACAATTATGGGCTTGGCATAGACTTCCGTTTTTGACACCGATTAGTCGGACTGCGGTTGACTTTCCACTTGCCGAAAGATAATATAAATTCTCTAATTTAATATAAAATATTAATTATAAATGATTTATTTTGATTAAAAAATAACATAATTTTTTTGATTGATGTACAGATAGAAGCATAAAATAGAAGGCACGAGGTTGGTGCACAATAATATTAAAAAGTTTAGGTTGAAGATCAAAATTAAGGGCAAAAAAGAGGTATATATAATATATAATTATTAATTATTATTTAATTTAACTATATTATTTGATTTAAATAAATTTTATTGTTATTTTAATTTTACAGTTTAATTCGAGACCATACGTAGATGCATAAATTATGGCGTGTGTACCGCGCGATATTTTTGATGGGTGTCAATATTGGTGTGATGTTACACCATTGATTAATTTTGCTTTTGTTGAGATCCAATTTGCGGATAAAGTGTTGAGGCAATTCGGCTTCCACCAATCTATTCCGCAGAGTCCATGGGATCATGACCACCTCCACAAATTAGATGGTCGCGTCAGGTGAATTGGGTTGAGACGCATGGCCTCCCCAACTGATTCACCATAATTTTTAAATGATTCAATCATTTGTGTTGGTAATTTTGAAAGCTCGAATCGACAACTGGAATGGTGTGCAAAGAGGGGTCGGAACAGTTTTTGTGTTTAGAGAGTAATGAGATTGAAAGATAGAGAATTGCACAGCGATTTATAGTAGTTCGACTTCTCAACCAAGTCTACATCCACTACCTTCGCTCCTCACCAAGGATTTTCCAACAAATTCACTAATTTGTTCTTTCTTTTTCAAGGACAAAAAGATAACCTTTACAACTCCCTAGTTTTTCAATGGCTAAACTAGAACCTTTCCCTAGCTTTTACACGGACTTAGCTAGAACCTTTCCCCTTTACAAAAGGATAAAAGAAGTAAACAAATAAACCTCTCTAAGGTAGGTGTTTACAAGAATTAAGCTCACAAGAACAAATATTTACAAGAGAAAGGAAAATAAGAATAAAAAGTTATTCTCTTGTGTTTGATTGCTTGGATAGTTGTTCTCTTATTTCTTCAAGTGTCCTCAGCTTGTATTTATAGCTTGTAATGTGTTTAAAGTCGTATATTACTGTTGGGGATGTTTAGGAGCCCTTTGGGGATGATTTTTCTACTCAAAAAGACTACCCATAACAGGGTGCATCGGTACACCATTAAGGTGCATCGGTACCTCTTCATTAAATTCAAATAAACTAGCTGTTGCAGCCAGGGTGCATAGATGCACAGCTGGATGCATCGATGCACTAATTGCATTCGAAATGGAGTGCATGGATGCACTCAGGGTGCATCGATGAATAGTGCATGGATGCACTGCAGTGCATGGATGCACTTTGACACCCTTCAGCATTTTTGTTGAAATTCGATTTTAATGGACTTTGAATTATTTTTGAAACCTTTTTAAAACTTTGAATAAAATCAATTCAAGTCCAAAAACATTTTGCCTTAAATTTGTTATATTGAAACATAATTCAACAATCTCCTCCTTTTTGATATAACAAAACATTTGAAAAATTGTTTTTGGCAAAACTCCCCCTTAATAAAATGTTTAATGAAAAAGATACAAATTGTTAACAAAATGATATCAATTGTTACCAATTATTGAAAATATATGAAAATGTTAATCTCCATCTTTTTCATTAAGAAATTGAATTTTTTAAACCAAACTTCTCCCCCTTTTTGTTATATAAAATATAATTCAATATTTGAAGTTCAAAATAACTTTGGAGAGTAAGTAGTAAATTTGACATTTAAAAATCATTTGAAAAATCAAAACTCCCCTTAATAATAGCATTCCAAACAAAATTTAGCTCTAAGAACTTGACACTCAAACAAAATTGAATTTCAACAAAGAATAACAAACATGTTAGTAGTACATGAAATTCAATATATCCAAGTCTAAAATACTTTATGCAATATCAATTATTGAAATTAAGTGCATATGCATAAAGGTTTCCAAAATTGTTATGCATTTGAAAATTTTTTGTATCAATTGTAGAGAGATATCTTTTGCATTTTAAATCACATGCATAAACATTTAATTTTAGGTCAAATATTTAAATTTTATAAAATCAAAACATTTGAAAAGTTGATATCAATTGTTAGAGATATCATTTGCATTAAAACCAATTTTGACCAAAAATTTCTTATGATTAACTAAAAATTCTGGAAAAATCATTAAAACTTTAAAATGTTCATCATAAAACCTTTTTAACATATATGAGATTAAAACAATAATGTATAATTATTTAAAAACAAAACTCATGCATGCTTAAAATCAAATGAGCAACCAAATAACTAAAATTAAAAACATTAAGCTTAGAGGTTACCCATTCCTTTTCATGTGTAGCTATAGCATCTTGAATATCATCATTTTCATCACCATTGCTCCCACACACCTACAAGAGACATTTAAGTAGATTTTGGTATCCAAATTGCTTTGGATCCTTAATTGTTAGTTTCAATGCCCCTTGTTCCTTTCGAAACCCATACTTGCACAATTTTAAAACGTTTTCCTTTCTTTAAATGACAAGTATGTTCCAAATGATCATGATAATGGCAATGTGAGCATTTTGCCATTTTTAAACATAATATGTTGTTTTTAGAAATTAATTTTTTTTCTTTTGTTAAGCTTTCAAGCTTAACTCCTAACTCAAAATTTTTCTTTTCTAAATCATTTATTTTGATTTTTGAAAGCTCTAAATAATTTTTCAAAATTTCATTTTGATTTTCAAAATCAACTCTAGCTTTCAAAATCGATTTATTTTCAATTTTGAGTTTTAAAATTAATTTCTTATATTTGGAATTCATAGTCTCAAATCCTAAATACAACCTATTATAAGCATCTTATAACTCATCAAAAGTAAATGAATTAAATTCATTTGAGTTAGAAGATACCTCGAATTCTTCATGAGTGCCATTAGGCTTAGGTTGACTACTTCATCATCATTGGAGTCATCGTCATCACTCCAAGCTGCCACATATGCCTTCTTCTTGGAAGATCTCTTCTTTCTTAGAAGGGGACAATCATACTTGACATGCCCCTTTCTTTTTCTTCTTTTCATCATCGTCTTCATCCACATCATCACTTGAATCTTGATAGCTTTCGTTGGTGGATTTGAAGGCAATGCCTACCTCCTCATTCTTCTTTTTCTTCTCTTCCCTTTCTTCATCTTCCTTCACAATCATCTCATGAGTGAGAAGGGAACCAATTAGCTCGTCGAGAATGAGAGACTTTAGGTTTCTTGCTTCAATAATGGTTGTCTTCTTCGATTGCCACTCCTTTGGAAGATAGTAGATCATCTTCCTCACAAGCTTCTCATTAGGGATTACTTCTCCATATCCCTTGAGACTGTTGACAATCATGGAAAATCTATCCGTCATAGCTTTAATGTCTTCATCGGGTTTCATCTTGAAATTCTCGTAGCTATGGTTGAGAAGACTTTTCTTTGATTCCCTCACTTCGTCGGTTCCTTCATGAGTGACTTAGAGCTTATCCCAAATATCTTTGGCACTAGAATAAGATGAGATTCTTCCATATTCATTTGGGTCTAAAGCACACAAGAGAATATGTCTAGCCTTAGAATTAAGCTGGAATTTTTTTTGCTCTTCTTTACTCCAATCGTTGTACTTGCCAGGTGGAGAGGAGTAACAGTTCATGATTGAGTTCCAAGCTCCTAAATAATAGGCTTGAATAAAGTATATCATCTTATTCTTTCAATGAGCATAATTTACTCCAAATAAGAATGGTGGCTTGTTGAGCGGTCGCGACTCCATAATAGGTATATCTTCAAGGTAATAAGCACCAGAGGTTGAAGCTATTTCTTTGTTGGTTGCGTCAGGAATTGGTAGAGCTTCTTCGAGGATCGTCTCAAGGTGGTTAAACCTTCTAACGAGTTAGGCTCTGATGCTAATTGTTGGGATTTTCGAAAGCTCGAATCGACAATCGGAACGGTTTGCAAAGAGGGGTCGGAACGATTTTTGTGTTTAGAGAGTAAGGAGATTGAAATATAGAGAATTGCACAGAGATTTATAGTGGTTCGACTTCTCAACCAAGTCTACATCCACTACCTTAGCTCCTCACCAAGGATTTTCCAACAAATTCACTAATTTGTTCTTTCTTTTTCAAGGACAAAGAGATAACCTTTACAACTCCCTAGTTTTTTCAATGGCTAAACTATAACTTTTCCCTAGCTTTTACACGGGCTTAGCTATAACATTTCCCCTTTACAAAAGGATAAAATAAGTAAACAAATAAACCTCTCTAAGGTAGGTGTTTACAAGAATTAAGCTCACAAGAACAAATATTTACAAGAGAAAGGAAAATAAGAATAAAAAGTTCTTCTCTTGTGTTTGATTGATTGGATAGTTTTTCTCTTATTTCTTCAAGTGTCCTCATCTTGTATTTATAGCTTGGAATGTGTTTGAAGTCTTATATAACCGTTGGGGATGTTTTCGAGCCGTTTGGGGTTGATTTTTCTACTAAAAAAGGCTGCACATAACTGGGTGCATCGGTACACAATTAAGGTGCTTCAGTACCCCTTCATTAAATTCAAATAAACTAGTCGTTACTAGCCGTTGCAGCCAGGGTACATGGATGCACAACAGGGTGCATCGATGCACTAATTGCATTCGAAATGGAGTGTATGGATGCACTCAGGGTGCATCGATGCACAGTGCATGGATGCACTGCAGGTGCATGGATGCACTATAGGGTGCATGGATGCACTTTGACACCATTTAGCATTTTTGCTCAAATTCGATTTTAATGGACTTTGAATTATTTTTGAAACCTTTTTAAAACTTTGAATAAATTCAATTCAAGTCCAAAAACATTTTGCCTTAAATTTGTTATATCGAAACATAATTCAACAATTTGGTACGGAGGTAAATGTGGCATGTCTGGGAATTTAGGTGCCCTCATCGCATTATAATCTATCTCGTACATGTGAGGAGTAGCTTCATACGGTGTCAGAATTTCATCAATGGCCAAGTCAATTGCACCTCCACCGAAAAAATTATCATCGTCGCCCAAAATAAGTTATTCGGTTTCTTCATCTTTGCTTGAATCATCATGAATTTCTCCCCATCGATTTTCAGCATCAATATCAACAGTCAATTCCAAATGGTGTATGTTTTTCGTCTCATACTCTGCTGCTACGGATGTCCCTCCGACTTCATTTCCACTTTCCAATAGTGCCATAAAATTGTTTGAGAACCTGTATGTTGGGTCATCAATCTCACTATCGAAAGTCATTTCAGATGGATTTCGAGCCACATCTCTTGATGACCCAGGAACATAACATATGTTACGCACATCAACAAATAACTCAATAACTGCTATATTGGTTGATCTATGTAATCCAATCATGGTTCCAATATCATCATCTTCTTCAAGTGGTACTGCAGCATATCTGACTGGGTTGGGACATATCATAAACCTGTACCTCAAACCATCAACTGCAGCTCGAATTTTTCTTTTTATCTTCTGCTTCATTTCTACAAATGTGATGTCTCTTTTGAACATCATATTTATTGGTTTTTTAGACTGAAAAACAACTCCGACCTCATTTTCCATAATATGTCCATTATAATAGACAATCGTGAAAAAGTTGTTGCTCATTTTCTCTACAAATAAAAAAATATATAAATTTATATTAACAAAATTAGATAAAATAATTTCATAAATCATTAAATAAATAAATATAATATATTATACTATTATATTAATGATAAAATAAAATTTATTACTTAAGATGATTGATTTAGTAATAATATTACTAATAATGATTTCATAATTATTATTAATCTAATGATTTGACATTTAAATATTTAGTAATGATTACTAATAATTATTTATTATAAATATATAATGATTTAGATTTGATACTAATCATTTAGTAATAATTACTAATAATAATTATTAGTTTGATAATATTTTTAATTTTTTTAAATATCAAGCAAATTTGTTAATTAATTTTTATAAAATTTAAGATTATATTCGATTCAATTTTTACTCCTTACTAATTTACACATAATCTAATATAAATTAAACAAAATATTTTTTTAAACAACAATAAATATTTTTAAACAAAATATTATTTTAAATGTGAATAAATTAAACAAATTAATTTTTTATAATCTAATATAAACTAACTAACTAACTAACTAATTTACACATACACAACAACAAAAAATAACAAATTACCCTCGTATTTATGCATTCTTCCTTTTCTTTCTTTTCCTTTCTTTTTTCTTTCTTCAAATCAATCTGTACGTGGGCAAAAGTTGTAGAATAATACCCTGTAGGTGTAAATAAAATATTTCTTTAAACAACAATAAATTAAACAAATTAATTTTAAATATTCTAATATATTATAATATAACTTAAACTAATATACTATTTCTTTATTATAATATAACTTAGTTAAAATAACAAACTAACAAACTAATTAAGCATTAATTAACTTTTTTTATAATATAACTTCAACTTCAACAAACAACATAATATACATTTAAACACACTAACAAACTAATTAAATAATTTTTTTACATATAATATAACTTAAACTAAAAAACTAATTAACTAATTTTTTATATAATATAATATAATATATAACTTAAACTAACAAACTAATATAATAGAACTTAAACTAACAAACTAATAATTTATACTAACAAACTAATTAACAAAATTTTTGTCTTACCCTAAACTAACAAACTAATAATTTCAAATAATAAACTAATTTAAAAATTAAAAATTACCTCACGATGAAGGTTTGGAACTTATCTCCCTTCTTCTTCTTCATTTCCTTTCTCTCTTCTCCCTTTCTTTCTTTCTTCTGCTCCATGCGTTAACCCCCCATATCCAATATATAACTCACTCGGTTCATTGCAGCAATTATTTGAGCATTGAAGGCTGCAATAATGCAACAATTATTACTGCATGCAGGGGCGTGAATCATGCTGCAATAATGCAGCTATTATAGCTGCATGCAGGGGACAGTGGGAGCAAGCGAGCAGGCGTGAAGGCTTGGTCACCGGGCGTACATGGCGACCTAGCATGTCGTGGGGCGTGCATGGCGACCTACAGGTCGCTGGGCGTGCATGGCGACCTACAGGTCGCTGGGCGTGCATGGCGACCTACCCCTTCGTGCATGGCCCATGCAAAGCTTCAGCAACTCACCACAGCTCGCGGGGATTGCTTGGCGATCTCTTTGGTCGCCCTGATCACCTAGCGACCTACGTCCCAACTGTAGAAAACACACTATCTGAGCAATTAATCTGCCAACAACATTATCTCACGATTTTTTTTTGCCACACCATTATCTGAGAAGTTTTGTCGATATATCGAAGAACATTAGCAGGATGATCATCCCTTGAACATTTTAAACTTTTATAGAATTTAAATATTTTTATAGAATTTAAATATTTTAAATTTCTTAATAATAATTTATTTTAATTTTTTCAAATTTTATAAATTCATCCGTAATTATGTGCATATTTGTATACATCCCCTTCATAGTTTAACGGTGTAGGTTTCCTAGGGCCAACCGCCATGAAAACGACAAGCCCTAGAGTCTGCACATTTTTGTTTGGGGAATGCCAATGTTGATTGAGCTGGAAAATTAAGGTCCACCCAAAGTTAACAATATATCCATGCATTGAATATGGTAAGCTGGAGAAAGAATAATCCAGCGTGTTTTCATTAGGTTATTTGAGATTAATGAAAAGTGGTTGCATGTTAATTGAGTTGGAGAACATGCTGAAAGCAAACAAAGCAAACTACCCCCAATTAAGTACACACGACACTTGGCTATTTCTTATTCATTCCTCCCCATTCCCTTGGACACCTTCCATGAAACTGTCCATTTATGTGTCCCCTCACCCCTTTTTTGCTGTCATTATATAAATGAGATCATGGCCTCATTGCCCCCATCACCGGTTGAAAGTATGTCTGAGTTCTATAGTTCCTTGGTAAAGCGCCATTCGAAGTGTAGAAGGTTGGTTTCAATGAAGAGGAGGGCGCGGCTAGACGTTCGTAAAAGGGGTTCGAATCTGTTCCGGAGGAAGTTAACTACGTTGAAGAAGCTGATTCCGAATAGGGAGGCCATAGGTGGTTTGGACGGTCTATTCAGGGAGACGGCTGAGTATATTATGTGTTTGCAGATGAGGGTTAAGGTGATGAGGATTATGGTGAATGTTTTGACAGGGTCTGATGAGTGAGTGAGTGAATACATGATGATATTCATTTGTAAGGGCTGACGATCATATTCATATTCTTTTTTCCCCTCTTTTATATTGTTCGATGGTTATTAAAATTATATGGAATAATTTTTATTATAAATCGAGGGATATGATTTTTTTTGACAAATAGGGATATGGATTTGTGGTTAAGATTTACTTGTAGCTTTCGTCATTTTATTTGTTTGAATATGATTTCAATTGAGTTTGAAAATATTTTATATTAATATCTATATATTATAAGGATAAATTATATTAATAGTATGATTATTAAATTAATTTTTTATTAGAGTTTATGCCAATAAGAGATTTTAGCAACTATCATTCTTTTTTTCGTTGTCGTTTTTATTGTAGTTCAATGAATTTTTTTTTATCAAAAAGTTTATTAATTTTTCTTCTTTTTTCTCTCTTTCCATTTGTTTAAACTTAAAAGAAAATCTTACCATCTTTTCAAATTTCAATCAAAAGCAAGAGTTAAAATTTTACGATTTGTTATTGTCGACATTCAAATCACTTTAAAATCGAATTATATTAATACTATGATCAAGCAAAATCTTTTTACTATTAAAATTAATCGAGAATCGCTCTCTCTATATATAAAAAAATTAACATTTACAGCTATCACCAATTTAAAATCTTAAAAAAAATTAAAATTTTCTTAACTTGGCACATCATATTATCATTATAATAATAACTAAGTACAATGAAAACCGATTAAAAATTTAGTGACCTTAATATAAATTTTAAAATAGTTGGAGGAAAAAGCTTAGGTTTGTATAAAGAAGTGTTATTTGAGAGCCACGTGTCGACCTATTAACAATATATACAATTTAGGGTTTATCGTTCGTTCCAAAACCCTCGAAACAGAAAGGGAGAAATCAATTTCAAGCAATGGTTTCGCTGGTCAGTGGCTCGGCGGAGCCTCTTTCTGCCTCGGGTCGGAGCTCCGAGAAGCTAAGCCTTCCGTCCATCCAGTCAAAAATGAAAACTGACCCGGAAGGATATGGAACGGAGCTCCATCTCATTCGCAGCCAATTCTATTCCGCTCTCGAGCTCTTCCAGCAGCAAGCGGCTCTCAACTTCTCCTCCATAAGCGGTGTGGGAGCCGATCCAACTGTGGCCAAGGACCTCGGTGACCGTGCAATGTTCTTGGCCCACGTCACGCCGTTCTATCCCAAGCAGCTCGTCGAGTTCCCTTCTGACCTCGCTGCTTTTCTCAAATCATCTGCAAGGACTCTTCCATCGGGGCTTAGGTTCCACGTCACTCAAGCCCTCATTCTCCTTGTTAACCGGAAGGTGACTTAGAAATTTAGTTAGTTCTTTTTGTTATTAATATTCAAAAGGTTAAAATTGTCGAGAATTAATCTTAGATGTTTTGAATTCGACTTGGAATTTTGAATTTTGAATTTTGGCATTTGGCAGATTATTGATATCAAAGACACTCTAGCGTTGTTCATGGAGTTGCAGACACTAGATGATAGGAATTTGAGGAAGTTAGCTTTTTCTCATGTTGTTCATAGTATTAGAAGAATGAACAAGAATCATAAGAATGAGGCCCAGAATCGCGCCCTCCAGAATGTCTTGTTTGCCTTATTGCAGGTCATTAAACAATGCCATTTCAATCGAAGTTTTTCTGATTTATAATGATAGTTTTTAAATATATTTCCTATATTTCTTATAGCAAGAAGATGAAGCAAAAGCAAAAAGGTCTCTTATTACATTATGCGAGCTTCATCGGAGAAAGGTTTGGTTTGATGATAGAACAGCAAATGCAATTTGTATGGCATGTTTTCATTCATTTTCTAGGTATGTATGATTTTTGTATGGTTAATATCTTTTGGTTAGGATGTTGAGTTTTAGTAAATTGTTTGTATTTGATTTTGCAGAATAATGATTGCTGTGCTATCTTTTCTTCTTGATTATGAGAAGATTGAAGATGATGATGAGGATATGGATGCTTTAAGTAGTGAAGATGAAATGGTAAAAAATCCCCAAGTTGTCATCAACAAGGAGACTGCCTACAAGGTTATTTGCATCATCTGATTCATTTTCTTTTTTTGCTTCGAACTGCTCTAGTGTTCTATTAGTGCAAACCCTGAAATTTCCTTGATTCTACCATGGGTTCTATGCCTTATCTTAGCTTTTGTAGGTTTATGATGATACAAATAAGTTCTAGGTAATTGAAATGTACACACATATGCATGGCTGATGTCTGGTTTTTTTCTCTTTAAAGAATGGTAGCTGCTTCCCTTTTTCTTTAGATTACAAATTTACAATATATGGTTGGTTTTATTGTATTTTCAGGCACACCATAAGGGTACAACTGCTAGCAAGAAGAAAAAGAAAGCAAAACTACAGCGTGCTATCCGTAGCATGAAAAGGCAGCAACGCCTGTCATCAGAAAGTAGCAATAATAGTTATTATTCACCCCTTTACCATCTAAAAGATGCACAGGTTTTACCCTTTTTCACGCATTTTATTAATTGCATTTTCTGTAATATTGTATTTCGTAGAAAGCTTAAAATTCTGTTTTGTACACAGGGATTTGCAGAAAAACTATTTTCTCGCCTTCAAACCTGCAATGAACGATTTGAGGTGAATGCTTTTCCTGATGTTTCTAATTTGGCAGATTTTTCCCGACCTCCTATGACAGATTCAACCTTCTGTAGAAATTGTACCTTTTTCATTTTCTTTATCCCACTTGACTGTTTAGTTTTTATATTTTCTTATGAATTAAACATCTGACTTCAGGTTATGAAAGCTTTAGTTAGGTTTATATGTGGTTTGCTTTCACCTGTTAATAAATTTATATTAATTGCCTTATTGATTTTGAGTTCCCTCCTCTGTTTAACTTCAGGTTAAAATGATGATGTTGAAAGTGATTGCTAGAACAGTTGGCCTTCACCGCCTGATATTATTAAATTTCTACCCTTTTCTTCAAAGATATGTTCAGGTGTGTTATCTTCACTCAAGTGTTCCATCATAAACATAAGACTTTCGTTAAGAACTTAAGACGAGCTGGATATCTTTGCAGCCTCATCAAAAAGATATCACTAATTTACTTGCAGCAGCAGTTCAGGCCTGCCATGATATGGTATGTTTTTCCATTTGATTGTTTGAATGTTTCATTCTAACAATTATCTTCTTATTTCCCTTCTTACTTTAAGCTTTCTCTGGTTTCCCGCCACCAATTCGAATCTTGTTTAAGCAGGTTCCTCCTGATGCAGTTGAGCCACTGTTCAAACAAATAGTAAATCAATTTGTACATGATCGTTCACGCCCAGAGGTATTGCTTGTTACTTGAAAGCTGCTTTATAAATCGATTTTCCTTTTACTGATTGATTAAATATTTGCATGATATTGTAGGCAATTGCTGTTGGACTGAATGTGATAAGGGAAATATGTTTGCGCATGCCATTGGTAAATATCTCTGTCATTCAGTTTCTGAACCCGACTCACAAATACATCTTTCAGCCCTCCCCTGGACAACACAGACATACACAACCTAAAATTAACCCTATAAAATATCGTTCAAATTTTAATATATTTTAGGTGCTCCTGTTAAAGTGAATCAATTGCCATAAATTACCATTTTTTTTTCATTAGTGCATTCATTCATGCATGTAATATTGCTTAAAATCTTTTAAGACTATAATTTGCTTCTTGATCCCAGTTGATGAATGAAGATTTGCTGCAAGATCTTGTATTGTATAAGAAGTCACATGAGAAGGCAGTTTCAGCCGCAGCTCGCTCACTGATTACTTTGTTTAGAGAGGTATATCTTTGTCATACTTTTCTGTCTGCACATGCCTACTTTAATATTATACTTTCTTTTTTGTCTTCATGCACCTTCACTGCGTTATTCTCCACTTGTTTTATTATCAGATTTGCCCTTCACTGTTGGTTAAGAAAGACCGTGGCCGTCCGGTGGACCCAAAGGCAAAACCAAAGGCATATGGAGAAGTCAATGTCCTTAGCAATGTTCCTGACATTGAATTATTGGAACATGAAGATGATATTGATGGCAGTGAGGATGATGAAAGTGGAGATGAGGCTGCATCTATTGGTTCTGATGATGGCAATGAAGACAGCGATGATGGAAAAAGCCAGTTTAGTGCTGATGGTGGAGGTGAGGATGAAGATATAATGGATGAAGAAGATGACGAGAATGGCAGTATTGATGAGGATGAGAGTGATAGTGATGATGCCAACGAGGAGGAAAACGATGACGAGGTTGAGGTTGAGACTGAGGAGTTAGATGCCGAAGAGGATGATGACTATGAAGAAGTTAGTGATTCTTCAGAACCAGATGACAGTGCCGGAGATGATGGGAATGAAGATACAAAGGGAAAGACAAGAAAGAGAAAATTGTCTGATTTCGAGGGTCAACTTATTGCTGCTGATACAAGTCTTCGAGCTTTAAAAAAGTTGGCAGAAGCAAAGATGAGTGGTTCCTCGTCAGACTTAGCAGATGGTATTCTCTCTGACGAGCATTTCCAAAAGATCAAGAAACTTAAGGTATGTTAATTTTGTTCTAACGGAACTAAGCCCAAGTTGATGCCTTAGGTGTGCTCTTCCGTTTTTTTGCTGTTCTATTTCGTACGCTGTCTATGAAAAAAAATATAATTTGTTGCACAAGTTGGGACATATAAAACTCATGTTTTTTTTGGAGGGCTCTTCATTTATCTTATCAGGCTAAGAAGGAAGCAAAATCTGCTTTGGCTCAACAAGGGTTTAAGATTCCAAGTTCTGATCAACTGAGTTTCAAACGAGTGGATCCTTCGAAGCTTGAAGTATGTCTTCTCCGTCTTTACCGATATACACATTTTTTTTTCCAATTAAGGACTGTTTCTTGCAACATGTGTTCACAATGTTCTTTACGTTCTTCTTAGGCCCATGTTCGACTCAAGCTTAACAAGGAGGAAAGACTGGCATTAGTAAAAGCAGGAAGGGAGGATAGAGGACAGTATCAGGCTCGAACTGCTATAAAACAGAATAAGGTAAACAACTTATGGGTCAGTTTTCCATGATGTTAGCAACTCATTTTAGTGAACCAATTAACAATAACATTTAAAGTTTCTGCTTTTCGAGTTGCGGAAGTTTTAGAAAACTTAGCTTTACCTGTAAGAGGAGCTTCAAAATCATGGTGGTAGTTGGAGGATTCGTATAATCCACTGATTATTTGTTTTGTTCATTATCGCAGACGGGTGGTCTAAGCAACCGGCAGAAAGAACACAGGAAGTACATGCCGCTTGCTGCGAAGAAAGCCAAGGCTCAAAGATCTCGTCAAGAGAAAAATAAGAAGAGGCTGCGTTCCGGCAAACAATTCCGAGGGAAGAAGGCTTGGAAGCAATGACTTAACATTAACATTCATACCATTTTCCATACAACACTGCAAGCTGCTTACAAGTTAAATATTTTACATTTCATGGTTTAATATTATAAATTGATTTTAATAAATTCATTTACTAAATATAAATATCTGATCAATTTAAATGGTTTCAAAATAATATTATTCTATTGAAAAAAGAAATAATTTTATACATATGGTTTTAATCTAGTTACAATTGTATTTTGAAAGTTTAATTAACACTGAAAATTGCCCACGAATGACAGATACAAGGATTTAGATTTTTCGTTTTTTGTTTTTTATAAAATTTTATTAATATCCAAGTTAATAAAATAGGAGGTAATTACGCTTTTGAGCACATACTTCAAGTTGTTGGAGCAATAATGACAATAATATGAACTAAGCTTCAATAGACATTAATTCGATATTGAATCTAAATATGTATTTGATTGATTGAAAAGGCAACTTAAAAAGGTTTAAATCAAAACGTACTAAACTTATCGTATCAAATCACATATTTTTCAATAATAAACATACAAATTTAAAGAGACCGTATACATAAATTTTCCTATTCTCATATAACAACTTAAAAATTAAAGAACACAACAAATTCGAATTGACATAAATTAATGATAAAAATAACTTGCATGGTAAAAAAGTCCTCGTCCTCGTACAATAATTCAAATACTAAGTGAGTTTCTATATGGAAAAACTAACAATTAATTGAGTTGTTGAAATTGTAGAAGTGTTAATTCATCAGATGCATGTTAGGTTTTTGACGTAATAATATTTGATTTATTGAAATTTATCTCTTTAAAAGATTTAAAAAAATAAAATTATTTAAATTATATAAGAAATCTAAAGTTCTATATTTAAAATTTTTCAAAAATCAATTAAATTAATGAGATGAACAAATTAAAATTAGGAAAAAAACTCATCTGAAAATGCATCCCTCATATCATTTAATAATAAAAATAAATTTCACAAAATCTTAATGTAATTTTTTCAAGTAAAAAAATAAATGCCATTACATTCTTAAATGTTTTTAAACCATAAAGTAGCAGGCAACGGCGGCCGCTCCAACTCCGAGTGTTGAAACTTTCAATGCGGTACCTCCGCTGGGAACGGGAACAGGAGCAGAAGACTCGGAAGGAGGAGAATCAGCATGGACAGTGCTAGCACCGCCAGGTGCGGGGGCGGGCGAAGAGCTAGTCTTAGAATCAGAAGCGTGGGAGGCGGCAGAAACCAAACCCACGAAAGCAACCAAGATCAAAGCAATAACAACGACTTGGCGTGCCATTTTTTTATTTGGTAATTTAGTGTGGGTGTTTATTAGCAAGAACAAAATGCAGTTATTCTCTAAGATTTATTTTATTAACAGAAGAGAATCACTGCACTACCGAAGAGACGACGAGATTTGAAAGATTTATATAACAATTAAAATTCTAATTTAAGATCTGTTTTTCAACTGTTTTGCGAGTATTATGAATAATCATACATCTTAAACTAACTGAGTAAATTACATCACATATCCTCAAAGTATGGCCCTCATTTTGGATTGGTCCCTAAACTTTTAAATATTTCAATTTCATCTCTAAACTATGATTATCATTCTAAATTAGTCCTCAAACTTTTAAACATTTCAATTTCATCCTTAAACTATGACTTTCATTCTAAATTGGTCCCTAAACTCTTTGAATATTCCAATTTCATCCCAAATTATACATATATACTAATCACATCCCTTGTAAATAAAATCATTAGGCCAAGTTATATTATTATATGTTCGAAAAAAATTAGGTTAAACTATGGTTGAAACTAATTACATATTTGGTGGATGAAATTGGAATATTCAAAAGTTTGGGGACTAATATAGAAAGAGGGTGATAGTTTAGGGATGAAATTAGAATGTTCAAAAGTTTAAGGACTGATTTAAAATGAGGGTTATAGTTTGAGAATATATGATACAATTAAGTCTAAATTATTAGATATATGGTGACTTCTTCCCATTTTTTTCTATTTGCCTTTCAAGTATTCTTTTAAAAGAAATATTTGTTGCTACTTGGTTCATGTTTGAAATATTTGCTTAAATGTATCCAACTCACTTTTAATTTGATCATTAAATTAATTTTTGTAATTTAATCACATAACTATTAAATTAATATTAATTAAGTCACTAATCATTGAATTAAAGATAACATAACATCACGGAAATTAAACCTTAGGAGTGTGAGATAGATTTATAAGCTCCAACTATTGAATATTTGATTTCCGTGATGTTTGAAATATTTTATAAATTAATCCTTTCACTTTGAATATTCACATGAATTTTTGATCAAATGTTAAATTATATTTCGTCTGTTATCCTTTCGTTTTTTGTTTTAAATTGAGGCTTATGTTATTGTATATCTCTTCTATTCTATTACAGTGTTGATTGAGTATTAATTATTATGTGTATTTAAATATAGTCTTCATATTTTCTCTCATTTTACAATTGAGGATTAAGACCCACACACATCCCACTTACATTACCTAATCCGTGTTTATGGTCGTGTTAACGCATATTTACTACACGTGTTAATAATTTTGTCAAAAATATATTTTATAACAATAAAATAATTTTAAACAAAATGATTGTTACAATTTTAATGACCAGTCAATATTATCTTTATCATCACTATTGTTTATTATTATTAATTAATATGATTGATTGTACGAACTAAGCTACTTCTATTGTTAGAGGGGCGGTTGTTATCCTGAGAAGTTTTAGGTTCGAGCACTAGAAACTGTAAGAGTGTTTGAGTTTTTATTGTCAAATAATTAAAAATCTTTAAAATATATCGTAATCACCATATATTAAAAAAATTAACCTAATTGGTTCAATTATCTTCTACGTTTTACCTCCTTAAAATAGTAAGTGTTTCATCGTAGTTCTAAAAACATCATAAAATATTATTCTTCCTTTTCTATTTCATTCTTTCTTCCGATGTATTTTCTTCATGAAAAGATTAATATAATAATAATATCAATTACGTTTTTTTTCTTTTACTTAGGTGTTTGAATGTAAAAATATTGTATTAATCTTAGAGGAAAACATTTATTTTATGATGGAATTCATTGAATAGTGCCAGCAGTAAAAGAGAATGTTGATCTCTTAGAGGTCCTGAGTTTAAGCAGCAACCTTTGTAGAGTATAAGTTGTTAATAGGTTAAGAAAGATTATGAACATATACTATTTTGTAATTATATCAAATTATTAAAAAATTATTTTACGATTACACAAGCCAAGATAATTTTTTATATATTTTTTTATTAAAAATTAAAATTATCATATATTTTAAATATTTTTATGTGTTGTCTATTGAAAATTTATTTTATCTCTTGAAATTTTATAAGTTTATCTTTAATATAAAATTTTACATTCATCCGAGAAGAGTGATTGTGAGCCTTTATGTGCATGCAATTTAAGAGGAGTTGAGTTGATGTAATTAACAAACACTCATTTTAAAAATGTCTTCATCGATTCAAGTTCTTCATTCCAAAAATCAAATCATACAAATTCAAAAATAATTAATAAATGATAGTTTTTCCCCATCAAATCAAAACTAAAAGGGTCGTTACAGTCTTGAACGCATTTAAAATATAAAGTAAACGGCAACACCGGCTACTCCGACTGTTGTGGAATTCGGGTTAATTTCCACCAATAATAACAAATTCACCTTGAAAGCTATTATCTAGGTGACTAGTGTGAAAACGATTGTACTAAAAATCACACCAAGGTAGATTCTCAGGAAAGAGGAGGGGTCACAATGGTCCCTCTTAAAACCCACTTTCCTTAGACAGAACTACCAAGACAAGTAATTTTAATGGGACAATAATTAACAACAACTATACCCGATAATAGCTATTAAATAGACCTAAAGAGAACACCAAAATTTAACGAGGTTAGGCCAAAATTTATGCCTACCTCCTCGAACACTACTAAAATAATATTTCACTAGTAGAGGAAGTATTACAAAGAGAGAAAGAGCAAATAGCCTTTAATAGTGAAGAAGGCTTATATTTGTGGGATGCTAAACTAAGGAGGAGTATGACTCTATTTATAACAAAAGAATTTCCCCTCCTCCTTATACACAACCAATGTGGGACTTTGCCAAAAAACTAACAAATCTCCACCTTGGCAAATTCCACACACATCTCTCAAAAATCCAATCTTCAGTAGTGTCTGCAAATTCATCTTTCAATTTGTAACAATATTGACCAAGTCTAAACAAAGTTTAAACTTGACTGTAGTTACCACTTTTGTCAACATATCAGCAGGATTCTCAGTGGTCCGAATCTTCTGGATTATGACTCCACCTTCTTCTAGAATCTCTCGTACAAAGTGATACGAACATCGATGTGCTTCGTCCTTGCATGGTAAACCTGGTTCTTTGCTAAATGAATAGCACTCTGACTGTCACAATGCACTTTGATGTGCTTCTGTTCCATTCTCAATTCACCAAGCAACCCTTGAAGCCAAATTGCCTCCTTCATAGCCTCTGTAACTGACATATACTCTGCCTCTATAGTAGACAAAGCCACTGTTGAGTGTAAGGTGGACTTCCAACTGACTGGTGCCTTTGCAAATGTAAACACATAACCAGTAGTTGATCGACGCTTGTCCAAATCACCTGCATAGTCTGAATCACAATACCCAACTACACAATGACCATCTTGTTTGTCCTACTGAAAGACCAAACCAACATCTACGGTGTTCAGAATATACCGCAAAATCCATTTCACAGCTTGACAATGCTCATTTCCAGGATCATGCATATACCTGCTCACAACCCTAACTGTCTGTGAAATATCGGGTCTCGTACACACCATTGCATACATCAAGCTACCAACAACACTTGCATACGGAACCTTTGACATGTATTCCCGTTCTGCATCATCCTTAGGTGACATGGATGCACCGAGCTTGAAATGAGGAGCAAGAGGTGTACTAACTGGTTTTGACTTCTCATTCATGCCAAAACGTTTTAGTACCTTCCTCATATATTCTTTCTGAGACAAACAATGATTCTCCAATTTCTTATCCCTTGATATCTCCATGCCTAGAATCTTCTTCGCTTCACAAAGATCCTTCATCTCAAACTCCTTGTTCAATTGAGTCTTTAGTTTCGCAATTTCTGTCTGACTCTTGGAATCTATCAGCATATCATCAACATAAAGAAGAAGATATATATATGATCCATCTCTTAGCTTGTGTAAATACACACAATGATCATATTTGCTTATTGTGTACTTCTGCCCTATCATAAACTTGTCAAATCGCTTGTACCACTGCCTTGGAGATTGCTTCAATCCGTACAACGATTTTTCTAATTTGCACACCATCTCTTCTTTTTCAGCAACTTTGAATCCATCTGGCTGAGTCATGTAGATTTCCTCATCTAAGTCTCCATGTAAAAATGCAGTTTTTACATCCATCTGAACTAGTTCCAAATCCAACTGTGCTACCAAAGCCAACAAAATTCTGATGGAGGAATGTTTTACAACTGGAGAAAATACTTCATTATAATCAACTCCCTCCGTTTGAGCGTAGCCTTTAGCCACCAATCTTGCTTTGTAGAGGATGTTATTCTTGTCAGGAAATCCATCTTTCTTTGCATATACCCACTTGCACCCAATTACCTTCTTTCCCTTCGGAAGACTAGCTAGTT
The DNA here is from genome assembly GCF_006381635.1 of Hibiscus syriacus. Classification (NCBI taxonomy): domain Eukaryota; kingdom Viridiplantae; phylum Streptophyta; class Magnoliopsida; order Malvales; family Malvaceae; genus Hibiscus; species Hibiscus syriacus. The sequence continues at coordinate 6,659,611 of NW_024062795.1, forward strand.
TCCACGTCTGATTCTTTTGAAGGGATTGCATTTCTTCATTCATGGCGATCCTCTACTTTTTATGTTCTGAACTTTGGACTGCTTCATTAAAAGTGGCAGGAACGTCATCAATTGCAATTGGTGATGTAAAAGAGACCATATCAGCATAACGAGCAGGTTGTCTAATGGTCCTCTTTCCCTTTCTGAGTGTAATTGATTCATGTTGTTGTGGAGGTTCTTGGGTCTGAACCTCTTCTTCATCTGACTCTTCTTCTACCATAGGAGAGTCAACATCAGTTTCTTTACTGGCTGGGTCAATTTTGCTTCCTTCAAACTCCACCTATTTAGGAGTTCCATCTGTCTGGTCCAATTTTTCTGAAGTCACTTTTCTCAGCATGATAGATTCATCAAAGGTAACATCTCTGCTGAAGACTATTTTCTTTGTTTCTGGACACCAAAGACGATAGCCTTTTACACCAGAGGTGATCCTCATAAAGATCGCCTTCTTTGCTCTTGGATCCAGCTTTGACTCCTTAACATGGTAGTATGCAGTGGAACCAAACACATGTAAGGAATCATAATCTGTAGTAGGTTCTCCAAACCATTTATCTAATGGTATTTTACCACCAATAGCAGTTGATGGTAAGCGGTTGACAAAATGACAAGCATATACCAAAGCCTTAGCCCAAAATTCTTTGCCTAACCCAGTATTAGACAACATACACCGAACCTTCTCCACTAATGTCCGGTTCATTCGCTCTGCCACCCCATTTTGTTGTGGTGTAGATCTGACAGTGAAGTGCCTGACAATACCTTCTTCTTCACAGACTTTTAGAAATGGATCATTTTTGTACTCTTCACCATTGTCTGTACGGAGACGTTTGATTTTTCTGCCTGTTTGAGTCTCCACCATCTTTTTCCATTTAAGGAAAAATCCTAGCACCTCATCTTTTGTCTTCATTGTATACACCCAAACTCTCCAGGAAAAATCATCAACAAATGTGACATAATAGTGTGTTCCTCCCAATTAAGTTGTCTTGGAAGGCCCCCATACATCTGATTGAACATAATCCAAAATACCTTTAGTATCATGGATTTCTGTTCCAAATTTCACCCTCGTCTTCTTCCCTTTGATGCAATGCTCACAAAAAGCTAATTTGCAAGCCCGAGCACCCTTCAATAATCCTTGATCTATCAGCAATTTCAAGAATTTTTCACCAGCATGCCCCAAGCGCATATGCCATAACCTGGTTGCTTCTGACTCATTTTCATCAGTAGAAGCTGCCACTGATGTCGTCCCAACAATTGTACTACCCAGAAAGTAATACACATTGTTTCTTTTCTGGATTCCCTTCATTATCACCAGTGCACCAGAGATAATCCTCATAATCCCATCTTTTGCCCTCACTTCTAAACCTTTTGACTCTAAGGTTCTCAAAGAGATGAGATTTCTCATTAAATCTGGTACATAATGGACACCTGTTAAGGTTCTGATTGATCCATCCTGATTCCTCAAGAGAATTGAATCAATCCCAAGTGTGTCAAGAGGGGAATTATTTGCTGTGTAGACAATTCCACCTTTTAGTTCTTTAAAATCAAAGAACCATTCACTATTGGGGGTCATATGGTGGCTACAAGCTGAATCTAACAACCATGAACTGGAATAGCTGGTTGATGGCGTAGTAGCGAATGCGAAATCTGAATCTGCATCATCATACTCGACCATATTTGATTCTGAGACAGCCTTTCCCCTTTCATGTTTGCCTTTTTTCTTTAGCCTGGGACATTCTTTCTTCTAGTGCCATTTTTCTCGACAAAAGGCACATTCATCTTTGCTCAATCTGGACTTTGACTTTGATCTCCCTCTCCTTCCTTTATTCTGACTCTTCGAACTGCCTCTAACAACAAGAGCTTCTGCTTCGACACTTGTGTTTTCTTGTTTGTCTTTCTTTCTCAATTCATAACTATACAAGGCAGCAGTTACTTCACTGAGAGACACATCAACTTTCCCATGAAGTAGAGTAGTTTCAAGATACTCAAACTCATCAGGAAGTGATCACATCAACATTAGAGCCAGATCTTCTTCTTCAAAAGTCACGTCCATATTCATCAGATCAGTCACCAGCTGATTAAAGCTAGCAATGTGATCATTCATAGTGGTACATGGTACATAGTTGAAACGGAACAATCTCTTTTTCATGTAGAGCTTGTTTTGACCGCTTTTCTTCAAAAATTTCTCCTCCAGTGCCTTCCACAATTTACTTGCAGAAGTTTCCTTAGAAAATGCATACTTCTGCTCTCTAGAAAGACACGATCGAATAATACCACATGCCAATATATTGATCCTCTTCCATTCTTTCTCCTCAACATCATCTGGTTTCTCTCATTCAATAGCAATGTCTAGACCCTACTGAAATAGGGCATCTAGAACCTCACTTTGCCACATGCCAAAATGACCGGTGCCATAAAAAATCTCCACTGCAAATCTAACATTTGCCACAGCTGTTGACGACGATGTGGATGTTTTTGTTGCGTCTGCCATTTCTGCTACAAATTCTATTTAATAGCTGTCAATGCGGAATGCCAATTATCCCAAGGAAATTTTTTCTGATGTGGAAGATCAGCCTAAGCTGCAACCGCATAACATACTAAAATAAACCAAAAGCACTGATATCAATTGTTGTGGAATTCGGGTTAATTTCCACCAATAATAACAAATTCACCTTGAAAATTATTATCTAGGTGACTAGTGTGAAAATGATTGTACTAAAATCACACCAAGGTAGATTCACAGGAAAGAGGAGGGGTCACAATGGTCCCTCTTAAAACCCACTTTCCTTAGACAGAACTACCAAGACAAGTAATTTTAATAGGACAATAATTAACAACAACTATACCCGTCAATAGCTATTAAATATACCTAAAGAGAACACCAGAATTTAACGAAGTTAGGCCAAAATTTATGCCTACCTCCTCGAACACTACTAAAATAATATTTCACTAGTAGATGAAATATTACAAAGAGAGAAAGAGTACAAATAGCCTTTAATAGTGAAGAAGGCTTATATTTGTGGGATGATAAACTAAGGAGGAGTATGACTCTATTTATAACAAAAGAATTTCCCCTCCTCCTTATACACAACCAATGTGGGACTTTGCCAAAAAACCAACACCGACAACAACCATCGAAACTTCCAAAATGGCACCACTGTCAGGATTTGGGGCAGGAGAAGAAGCATCAGGAGGAGAACTAATACCATTACCGCCTTCATCACCGAGTGCAGGGGCAGGCGAAGAACCCGACTTCGAGGCGGCAACGGCTGCCGAAACCATACCGATGAAAGCAATCGAGATCAAAGCAAGAACAAGAAGTTGGCGTGCCATTTTTTATTTCATATTTTGGTGTGGATGTTTATTGAAAAGAATGTTGTAGAGAAATGCAGTTATTCTCTGTAATTTATTTTTATTAACAATAGAGAATTACTGCTTATAGAGAATTACTGCATCACACGATGAAGGGGTAAAAAAAAACAAGGTTAGAAAGATTTATATAGCGATTGGAATTTTTTAAATTCACATGATTGAATGTGTAATGATTACTTTACGAGTTTCTGAAACACCATTCATTTTAAAAACTCAACGGACGTGGAGACCTACATTGATGGCGGTTTCTTTTAACTTGCTATTCCTTTGATAATTTTGATTTGGTCATAGTACTAATTTTTGCTTCTTTTTTAAAAGGGTAAACTACAAATTTAGTACCTAAACTATTATTTTAGTTATGTTTTGGTATCTAATTTTTCTTCAAAATCATATTTAATTTTAATTTAGGTTCCAATTTGGTACTCCGTCGTTAAGAAATTAACAGAACTAATCACATGACATTTCTTTTATATTTTTCAATGATGACGTGAAATTACCTTATGGTGACACGTTGACATCATCGTTAAGGTTTAACGTTGGGGAACTAAATTAAATCTAAACTAAACGTTAGGCATAACTTTAAAAATAAAATAAAATTTAAGTCCAAAATGGAACAAAAATAATAGTTTAGATACTAAATGTGTAGTTTATCCTTTTTAAAATTAGGTTATTCACATAGGTGAAAACTTTAGATTTTTTTCAATTGAATATTTCTTCAATTTTTATTACATTTTTCAATTTATTCAAATTAATGGTTAATTGGCCCAATTTAACTTTTTCACTCCATAGTTAATCTCGCATCAAAATACACACATTTTATATTTTTGATATTATTTAGACTTGAGGGGTTATTTCATCACTATAATAAATCAAAATCAATAATTTTATATTTATTTTTTAATTACAACAATTTTACTCTCGAATTTATTTAATTATATTATTCTCTTATACCGACATTAACTATTACGATGATGATGAGGCAATTAATTGTGTTGATGTAATGGTCTATTATATTGATGAGGTAAACTAATGTGATGACGTGATGGCCTACATCGTTGATGTTGCAATCCACGTGTGGATAATAATATAATAGAAGAGTTCAATTAAATTTTTTAATCAAGTTCAAGAGTATAACTGATTTAAGTTGAATTGTGATCACTTATTTAATCCTAAATGAACTACAAAGGTAATAGGTCATCTCTTTTGTTTTTTGTATGTCTTAATTTGGTCATTAGTTTTGAAAATAAATATATTTATGCTTGCCTTTGCTTTTGTTCTTTCCTATTTGGTCATTGAGCATTTAATTCTCATTAAAATAGTTAATTTTTAAGTTGATCCTTAAACTTTAGTCTAAATATTAATTTGATCTTAAACTTTTAACAAATATTAATTTGACTTCTAACTTTAGACAAATATTAATATAACCTCTAAATATGATAAAACTCTTTTTTCATCGGTCATCACTCACCATCATCGTTGGATTACCGCCGTGATCAATGTTAGAACATAAAATTTCTAATTCAATCTTTTGTTACATCTTAAACATGAATTTAATGTTCGTTTCATTGAAAAAATTCAATCTCTATAAATCTAACTTAGAACTTTAAAAATAAACAATGATAATAAATTTATCATTAATACTCTTTAAATTTATTGAAAAGTGATTGATATTCAATTCTATGAATTATTGGTGAATTTTTTTCCTTTTCTTTTCTAAATAGGTTACCGATGACCGTCAGTTTCTTCATTGTAAGTGCTCGAGTTCTTATCTCACTCTTTCATACTCATCAGAAAATACTTTATTTTTAGTATGCACCAATCCACCTCATTTATTTATTGATGAACAACAATTTCTGTGAATCTTAACATGATTAATAAAGGTGTATTCTTTCTCATATCAAAATGAGAAAAGCTATCGCTTTCTTAAACGTAATTAAAGCATAAAGTAGCCAGCAACAATGGCTGCTCCGACTCTTGCGATAGCCGAGACATCAAGCGCAGCAGTGGCATCACTGCTAGGACTAGGAGCGGATGCAAGGGAAGAAGGAGAACCAGCACCACTAACGCCTGCAGCAGCTTCAATTGATCCACCGGGTGCGGGGGCGGGTGAGTCGCTGGAGGTAGACTTGGAAGCAGGAGAAGCGGCGGAAACCAACCCAACAAGTGCAATCAAGACCAAAGCAACAACAACAATTTGGCGAGCCATTTGATCTTGGATGTCTGTTAACGAGGATGAAAAAGAGGAGATCAGTGGCCGAAAAATGCAGTTTTTCTCTAAAGTTATTGTCTTTAACAATAGAGAATCACTGCTTATGGCACAAGATGCTGGTTGGTTTTACTATTCTATTCTAATCATGTATTTATAAGTTCCACCGTTTCAAAAATAGATTGCACGAGTGAATTACATTAAATTTCGGATTCTTGTTATTTTTGTTATATGCTTAAATTTTTTAAAATGACTAGTTCTTACTACGTTTGGATTGCATGAACTATGGGCAAAAATTTGAATTTCCTAACCCAAATAGCCATATGAATCAAATATTACATTAGCATTAGTATTATTATTGACATTTTCAACTACATGATCACTGATAATAAAATTTTAAAAGTTATGTTATGATATTTTTTTTGGATAATTAAAATTTATGTTATAATATTAACATCATTTGATAATGAAATTTTAAAAGTTATGTTATAATATTAACATCATCAATTTATAATGAAATCATCACTTTATTATTATTTCTCATCAAATTGATAACATGTTAAAAAAAATCGAATTTATATGTGATATGAACCTGAAACTATGACCAAAACATCAATATTGTTATCCTTCATATCTTTAAAATTGAAACCCTTTTTATTATATTTTCCTTTTTACATATTTGTCTATTTTTAGTTCTCTTCCATTGTACAATAGAAAGAAAACAAAAAATATAGTATTTATGATAATATGGAGATGATGGTTAATAACGTCGGAGACGATTCATCTATATCGATTTGATCAAAGATTATAAGTGACGGATCCGAAAATATTTTTGAGGATAAGCACTACATATTCATAATATAAAATTTTCATATGGCATGGGTACAAATCAAATGGTCTCGATGGTAAAGTTTTTTTTTTGTTATTCCTTGAGGCCCCGATTTCGAGCACCATGAATACTATGAGTGTAAGCGTTTAATTTCAAATAGTTGCGAGTTATCTTTAAACAAATACCAAACAATACTTACGTCCACATTGAGGGTGGTCGTCTATCCTTTTATTAAAGTGGTGGAGATAATATTAATTAGGTGTAGATTTTCAGAAGAGAAAATAACCTCAGTGACAAAAAATGCCTTATAATATACGAATTTAACCAACTTTTTTTGGATTTGCCAAAATGACCAACAAATTCGCAACGCGATCTCAAATTTCGTAACCCAGTTTCCAAATTCACGTTAATAGCAACACAAAGTCAAATTCGCAATGCGGAATTTGAAATTCGCAACTGAATTTGAAATTCGCAACGCGAATTTAATTTCGCAACAGGTTTTAGTTTCGCAACACAAATGTTTTGGGTATATAATAACAACGCAGCAGCAACAACTCATAACCTAAATCCCTAAATCGCAACTCATTCCATCTCCATCTATCACTCTCTCCGGCGACATCCGTTCCTATATCCAACGGCATCCTTCCCCATCTCTAATTTTTTTTTTTACATAATTTTATTTCTATATAATTTTTCAATGATTTCTCTCCCAAATTATAAACTATCAACTTAATAAAGGTATGTTTTTCTCTAAGTTAGTGATGATATCTAGTTTATAGCTCGTTTGTTTAGTAAATTAATTTACAATTTATAGAATGAAATCATCTAATGTTGATCATGTTTGGATAGATTTGTGTTTTGGAGGGTCATGGGAGAATGTTCATGGTGTTTTACAATATGTTCCTTTACCCATGAATCTTCAACTAAAACTGTCATTAAAAAAGTTAACTTATGAAACTCTAATGTTATGTGTTGCAAAGAAATTGAATTTAGAGCCTCTAAGTGGATTTAGGCTATCTTATCATAGAAAAGGTAAAGTTTATTTGTTAACCGACAATGAAGATGTTGAACGATTCATTGCTTACATTAGTGTTTCGCAAGAAGATGATGTTACATTGTATGTTGTTGAACCTAGAAGTAATGAAGTCAGGTCAGTAGCGGGTAGTAATCAACTAAGTTCTTCAACCCAAAATTTAATAGTTCCACCACAATTTCATCACCAAGCAAATTTTGTTTCACCACATTTCCAATACCAAACACAATATCAAACACAATCTCAAAACCCACAACATTTTCCTAATCCCAATCCCAATCAACTTTCATCACCAAATTCTGGTTTTCGTATTGACCAGTTAGACGATTATGAGCTAACAGAAAAAATTGTGAGTACTAGTCAGTATTCGAAATTTGATCTTGGTCAATACCCGGACTTTGATCTTGGTCAATACTCGGATTTTGATGATGTGATGGAAGAAGAAACAGACCCTACATGTAATGATTTTGATATTGGTCAATACCTGAATTTTGATGATGAAACAGCTGCCGAGGAAGATGCTGTTGATGATAATGAGGAGGAAGTTACGACTGTGAATGAACATGTTGAACATCCATTCTGTAATTCATATAACTCTGAAGAATAAAAAGAAGAAGAAGTCCCCGAAGAAAGGAAAAAGTAGAAAATTCCACGGGAGTATAACTAGAATATGCCATAATTACTTCAGATACCGGAAGAAGAGTTGGTAAAGATAGCAGTTGATTGTTACACAAAAGTTATTCGTATCAAGAAAGATGATTGTTTTGATACAAAGGAAGACTTGAAGATAACTTTGTATACGAAATGTGTGGAAGATGGCTATCAACTAAAAGTTAACAAATCAAGCAAAGATCGTTTCGAAACAAGGTGTATGATTGACAAAAACTGTACGTGGCGTATGATTGCAAAGAGGATAAAAGATTGCGAAATGTTTCAAGTTAGGACTTTTATTGATAAACATACATGTTCAAGAACCCAAGTTTTTTCCTCACCATAGACAGGCAAACAAAAAGGTGTTGAGTGGTTTTCTGGCTGAGTTAATGTTTTTGAATTGAATGATATATCGGGGACATGAAATAATGACTGACATGAATGCTCGGTTCAAGATTAGTATCTCATATTCTCAAGCTTGGAAAGCCAAATGTTATGCCTTGGAATTGTTGAGGGGGTCGCCAGAAGCATCGTTTGCCCAACTGTCGGCTTATTGTCACAATTTAAAGCTGAAAAATCCTGGGTCGGTAACTCATATAAAAACAGATAGAGATGGACGCTTTGAGTTGTTGTTTATCACCATTGGTGCTGCGATTAGTAAATAATTATAATTTTGTTGATTCATTTTTGTTAGTTGCATGCATTTCACATTTAAATGATTATATTTCTTGTGTATATGATTTTGTAGATTCGTTCGTTTATTACTTGCATGTTCCCAATTATTATAGTTGACAGAGCACATTTGAAAGGTCGATACCTTGGAGTAAACTTATTAGTAGTAACCATGGATGCTAACAATGAGATACTGCCAATAGCTTACGGGGTTGGCAAATCTGAAACCTCTGATTCATGGACATGGTTTATGGGGCATCTTAGGGATTACATAGGTCCTATTAGCAATCTGACAATCATATCCGATAGGGCAAACTCAATTGACAACGTTGTTAGAAGGTGTTTCCCGGATGCTTTTCATGGACTTTGTGGTGTTCATTTGTACAGAAATCTAAAATCAAGGTCTGCTGGTATAAAAAATCACAAATGGACATACTGGAAGGCTGTAAAAGCTTATCGGGAAGTGGATTTTAATAAGTATATAAATTGTTTAAGACGTGTTTTGCCTAAATGTGCTCAAACACTAGAAGATGTCGGGTTTGAAAGATGGTCAAGAGTACATCAACTTGGAGCAAGATATGGTTTCATGACGTCTAATAGTGTAGAATCAATCAACGCTCTAAGTCCTCATTCCCAGAAATTACCCATTACTATGTTAATGGAGTTTTTTCGAGCCTCTATTCAACAGTGGTACTACAAGAAAAGAAACCATACAGGTATTATTTCTTTAAATTCGTAACTTATCATATATTTTACTAAGTATTATTTATCTAAATTTATAGGAACATTGAAACGTCGTGTTACACCATAGACTGAAAAAAGATAACGAAACGTGTTATGAAGTCAACGTCATGGAGAGTTGAACCATGTTCAAACACTTTGTTTGAAGTATTGGATAATAAATTAAATGGGTTTGTCGATCTAAATGCAAAGACGTGTAGTTTTAAGAAATGAAAAACATCTGGTTATCCGTGTGGCCATGTTATAAAAGTTGCTCTTCATCTAAACCAAGATGATTCAAGCGCATATGCTATGGATTGCTACACTACAGAAGTATATCGACAGACTTATGCCAAGATTGTCTACCCATGTCCATATCCTTCTGAGTGGGACATACCAGATGACTTACAAACAGTTTTGCCACCAGTCATGGACAGCAGGCTACCTGGCCGACCAAAAAATCAAGATCGTATACCGTCTAAGGGTAAAGAGAAGAGGATATCGACATATAGTCGGTGCAAGGAAAGTGGTCATACAAGGTTGACCTGTGGATCACCAGTGCCATCACAATCATCTTTTCCTCTACCAAAAAATAGATCCTCATCAAAATCCAAAGCTCATATGGTGTCAAGCAAAAGGAAATCAAAATCGCAATCAAAATCAAAATCCCAATCACAACCGGCTTCACCTTTTGAGACTTATTAACTTAGGTGATTTTTAAATGAAAACGTTGTATTATGTGTATTTTATGTGTGAATGCATACATTTTCAGTTAGACATTCATTAGTAACTTGAGTTTGAACATTGCTATGATTTGTTCAGTTGTTATCATATTGGGATTTTCTCTTGTGTTTGATTGCTTGGATAGTTGTTATCTTGCTTCTTCAAGTGTCCTTAGCTTGTATTTATAGCTTGGAATGTGTTTGATGTTGTATATAACTTGATGTTGTATGTTGCAATCAACGCGAACGTCAAATTCGCAACGCGAAAGTCAAATTCACAAACCGAAAATCGCGTTGTGAATTTGACTTTCGCGCTGCGAATTTAACTTTCATGTTGTACATTATTTGAACATTGTTATGGGTACATTATTTGGAAAATAATGTTCTGGACTTCGTTAGAAATAACCCTTTTTCATCGGATTAATTTCATTTTTGTGGGTACATTATTTGAACATTGTTATGTATAAATTTATTGTATATGTATGTTTTGGTTTGATTATATGTATATTTTCATTCAGATGAGATGGTTGTGTATAACAAAACAATCTATCTCTTCCATATGAGTATTTTATTCCAACCATGTGACAAGTGTGACAACCCTATCAACTCACAACTCAGCTTTGAACTCAATCAATATTGTCTTTTAGCTTGATGGTTCATAAAGCATGTTACTTGAACAGTATGAATCAATTATGAAATTTCCATGTTCAATTTAACATTGCATTTCAAATTCATTTCATATGTAATTGGAGTTTGAATTTAAATTTCAATTTGAGTTTGAATTTCAATATAAATTTCGGCTCCACTATAAATATTAGCCCAAGCCAATATGCATGTTATCATTGATTATTCCTAATTTCCATTGTTTTTTTTTCAACTTTAAACGCGAGGGAAATCCCGACCATCGTAATTTTTGGTCAACTTTAAAGCGTTAGAAACATTTCGGGCGTATGATCTGGGTGGTATACAAGAAATGCAACAAACGACAACTAAAAATCCCGATAATTAAGGGCTACAACTTGTAATAATAACAAAAATAATAAGTCCGAAATGCTTCCGAGTACCACCCAAATCATAAGTCCGAAATGCTTCCGATGCTCATCAAAATCCAAAGCTCATATGGTGCCAAGCAAAAGGAAATCAAAATCCAAATCTCATATGGTGCCAAGCAAAAGGAAATCAAAATCTACACCTTGATTTTGAACATTGCTATGATATGTTCAGTTGTTATCATGTTGGGATTTTCTCTTGTGTTTGATTGCTTGGATAGTTGTTCTCTTGCTTCTTCAAGTGTCTTTAGCTTGTATTTATAGCTTGGAATGTGTTTGATGTTGTATATACCTTGATGTTGTATGTTGCGATCAACGTGAAAGTCAAATTCGCAATGTGAAATAAGCGTTGCAATAGCCAAATTCGCAACGCGAAAGTCAAATTCGCAAACCGAAAATCGCGTTGCGAATTTGACTATCGCAACGCTTATTTCGTGTTGCGAATTTGACCATATTTATTTTCCTCAATTTCCTTATTATTAGAAGACGTGACACCCATGCATCAATATGATGTTTTATAAAAAAATAAATATATTAGTGAATTTATTAATAATTTAAAAAAAATTAATCAAAATGCAATATAAGAAGAATATAAGATTTACCACTCCTTCGAGATAGTCGTTATCTTCAACCCCTAATAAAATACCCCACCAAGACCGATCAAGAAACAAATGAAAAGCATCGTCGATTTGGCATAGGTCAGAATAACACCCCTTGCTCCGCTCATGTAGATAAAAATCAACTGCGGTCTTAGCCCAAAGGGTATTATCCGTAATTGTTTTCGGTAGTGTTTCCCTCTCCTGCTGAGGAATAGTACTGGCTGGTAACACATCGGGCACGGGAGGGGGTTTATCAATATATCGACATATGACGCCATGCGAATCAGGCTCTTGAACAGCGGGCGGGACCTCTTGAACGATGATAGGGGCCTCTTGAACGGTGGGAGGGGCTTCTTCGATGATGATAGGGCCCTCTTGAACTATAGGAGGCGCCTCTTGAATGATGATAGGCGCATCGGGCTTATTCTTACGGAGTCTTGCCACTAGTGGGGTGAACAGAGATGTAATGGCACGTGCACGACGTCTGATACGTGAACCCCGTCGTACAAGAAAAACCTGACATAAAGCATCTACCTTATCGGGCCGCTGAAAATAAATTAATACATAAATCAGTAAATAAATAAATAAATAATGTTGAAAAAAGGTTATTTGCATTTTTAGTATAGTATTAAACAAATTTATCTCATTGCGTAGAGTATGAACCTCATTCTGCAACAATAAAACAATCTCGCGTAGAGCGGCAACCTCATCACGTAAAGTAGATACCTCACCGCGTAGCGCACCATTGTTATCGCGTAAAAAATTCACCTCACTACGTAAAGATCGAACCTCATCACACCATGCACCATTATCTTCACGTAAAGTACCGACCTCATGACGTAAAACACCGACCTCATCACGTAATTCCCCTAACTCATCCCGTGGATGTTGAGAACAGGGAGATAAATATCGTGGCCTCTTTGCCGGTCACCTATCATGAGGTGATGGTAGAGAAGAGGCTCGATCAGGTGATGGCTCCGGGTGTTGAGCTGTAGAATCGGCCCGATCAAGTGATGGCTCTCGAAGTAGGGGGTGTTCATCATCTGTCCCATCAAAAAATCGCTTACTAGCTTGCCACCAATCAATGGTAAGCTCAGCCTCTGTAATGGATAGTTGGCCTCCTAACAATATAAAAGCTCAAACAAAGTTAAACTTGTATTAGTAATAACTTGTTTATATATGGTATTATTTATGTGTTAACTTACATCATTCATCGTCGTATATGGGAGTAACTCTTCCCAATCCAACATGCGGATCCTCTTCCAGTTAATAGCCCTAGGAATATCATTTGATCTTTTTATCGCATATGTCCACATGCTGGGGAAAGCCTCAAATATCCAAATCTACAAACAATATAATACACAAACATTAGTAATTGTTAAATAATTAATTATAATTTTGGAAACATTATATAAAAATTCTTACCTTAAAGGCCCAAGTAAAGCCTGTCAAAGTGTATTTAGAACCATCGCCCCGTAAACTTTTTTGGTCCTCAAAGGCAGACGACAACTTCTTCCAGGTAGCTTTCCATAGATATGAACCCCACGGAAACAGGTTCCATGCATTTAGGTCCTCTACTAATAATATTAGGTCCTCGGAGATAGGTTGTCTGCCCTCTTTGCCTAAAAAGACGACATGCAAAAGTAATAAATGACATACTCGGACAACATCAAGGTCATCCATCCGAGTAAAACCATCTTTATCAAATAATCTCTTCAAGTCGTCGACATGTAAACTCGGCTTCGACTTTGCCAGCTCAGGAAAAACCCGAGATAACCATGATGGGCGAACGATATGACTAGTGTACCGACCTACATCATCGTGTCCGAAGCGTAGACCAGTGATTAAGCAAAACTCATCCCGCCCAAAAAAAGTATGTGTCAGAGGAAAATGAAACCATATCTCCTCATCACCACGTTGTATCCCCTCAGGTAGATCGTTAGTGATGGTCTGAAGAAACAAATGTGTCAACATAGCATCTCCACACGTATGTTGCACTTTCAGCCATGGCCTGAAGCAAGTATCCTCAAACAATTTTCTTTGTAGAGGTGTAAGCATCGACGTAATTTTAGTGGCTAGGCTTAATTTATTCCTTAAGGTTAATGCAGCTGAAACAAATTTCTACAAAAACAATAAACATACAGTTAGATATACCAAAAACTCCTTATTATACACTATAAACATACATGATATTAAACAGTGAAAACAAAGCCAAATATGTTTCAAACTAGCACGGTATTCACCCAAGTCATTATTCCATCATAGTTCACAAAATGCATCAGATAACATTCCAAAAGTAAGCACTTATATAAACATTTAAAAGGACAACATAAAGGTTTAGTGCAGGTTCAAGGAAAACATAAAGAGTAGTAGTTTATTCTTAAAACTTAAATTAGCAACACTGTGAAGTTAATATTTGTCTTTTTTTTTTGTTAAAGTAATGCAATTCATTCAAGTTTCAATTTGCAGAATAAAAGAAGTTTCTGAAACTTAAATTCGCAACGCGAAACTAAAATCGCGTTGCGAATTTGGTGTTGCGATTTAGGGTTTCTTTAATAAAAAGACAAAATAAAGACAAATACTAACTTCACAGGGTTAAAGACTAAACAATTTAGCAGTATTGGCAGCAACCGAATGAATTTACTAAGCAATCTTAGTGAAATGGTTAATCTATATATATTGAAATTACCAGTAAATTTATCATCAATATAAGAAAAATCTAATAATAATACAAAAATTTCAAAATAAAAATAAGAGATTAAAAAAACTAACCCTCGGTGGTTGATTTTCCATTTCTGACCGTGAATGGTTGTGAGGGTTGCTATGAGAGATGGAGATAGACGGATTTCGTCAGAGATAGGGACGGATTTCGTCAGATATGGGGACGGATGTCGCCGTAGAGAGTGAGAGATGGAGATGAGACTGAGTTGTGATTTAAGGTTTTAGGTTAGAGATGATTTGCGATAATACTGTTTACATTTGTGTTGCGAAATTAATATTGTGTTTCGCGTAAAAACATTTGACTTTCGTGTTACGAATTTGACTATCGCGTTGCGAATTTGACTTTTTTGTTGCGAATTTGACTTTTTTGTTGCGAATTTGACTACCGCGTTGCGAATTTGACTACCGCGTTGCGAATTTGACTTCTGTGTTGCGATTTACAGATTCGCTTTGCGAAATTGGAAACTGGGTTGCGAAAATGGAGTTCGCGTTGCGAATTTGTTGGTCATTTTGGCAAATTCAAAAAAAGTTGGTTAAATTCGTATATTATAAGACATTTTCGGTCACTGAGGTTATTTTCTCTTTTCAGAATACAGAAGGGTAGAAATAGTTCAGGAATTGGCGTGCTTGTGTTTTTATAAGGTACCGAGGGTGTCAATGTAACCTTGGGTTTTCTATCACCCGATTTTCATTTTGTTACGCTCATTTCATATAGAAACATTTTAGTTTTCAGTGGAAGAGCTATGAACTTATATAATTTGATGATTGAGTCGATTTTCATTATTATAATAAGTTCATTCTATATTGAATCAAGCTGAAAAAAGGTTATTCGTGTGTATCTAAATAGATATTATGTTAGCTACATTCTATTTAGGATTAAGAATTGGTGTAACCAAGTATTCTTTTTACATATCTCTCGTTATTTGAGATTTTTTTTACCTCTTCCTTTTTCTATTAAATTGAAAATAAATAAGTTTGATTGTCTATCCTTTTAATTTTTATTTTAAAAAATAAGGGTCTCGTTAAAAACTCTATAATTGACCTAAAATCGAAATTCCAGCAGTCGAACAACAGAAGGAGGAAAAAAGTGCCCAAAAATATTATTACTAAATATTCACCTGTTACAATATTAACCATTCCAAATCATCCTAGCCTATAACAGTACACACCAAACATAAGAGAATTGAAAAAAAAGCTAGGGCCCCATGCGGCAATTACGCAACTCCCCCAACATGCAGAACTAAAAACAAATTCGCAAGACATCCTCCAAATACTTCAAATCAAAGTAATTAGATGTTTGATTTGGGCTTATATGACATGACCGATCAATATAAATACTCAACATTTCATCTTTGTTATATATTTCATACATCACACTTGATAGATATTATATTTATGGAACATGAATCACCTTTAAGATGAATTCATAGTGGAATGATAAACACGCAAGATTCAAAATATCATGCTAAAGAGTGTGGAGGTTTAAGTCTTCTTCAATGTATAATATTGAGAATGCTCATTGAATTAGAATAAATTCAACAAAGGATTGCGAAATCTTTTTTTTCTCTCTAAGTGTTTAAATATAACATTTTAAACATATACTTATTGAGTGATTGAAGATAGTATCCATGTACATGTGATGTTGTCATCCAACTTGTACTCATGCTAACACTTGTCATTGACATGTACCACACATATTTATTCTTTTTAGATAAAGATCATATAATTCTTCTTTTTTCCTCATTTTGGTAGCGTGCATCTATACCCTACATACTATTTCCATAAAAAAGATGATAATGAATGCCATTTTGGTATTGCATCATTTTTATTGTGATATATGGGTAATTTAGCTAATCTTTTAGGGTTTTTCCTATCAAGTTAGAAAAAAAGATATTGTTGGATCAAACATTCAAGTGCTTGTTTCACGTTCAACTTCCTCTTTCATGATCATACATTTATTAACTTAATTTTATATCAGAATGAGAAAAGCTATCTCATTCTTTAACATATTTAAAACACGAAGTAGCCAGCAATAATCGTTGCTCCAACTCCAATGATAGTCGAGACATCAAGTGCGGCAGCGCCATCATTGCTTGGACTAGGAGCAGAAGCAAGAGCAGAAAGAGCACCGCTACCGCCTGCAGCACTTCCAATTGAACTTATCAAGCCGTTAACCGAACCAGCACCGCCAGGTGCAGGGGCGGCTGAATCACCGGTCTTAGATTCAGAAGAAGAAGGAGCGGCGGAAACCAAACCGACAAAGGTAACTAAGACCAAAGCAACAACAACAACAATTTGGCGAGCCATCTGACCTTGGATGTTTGTTAAAGAGAGTTAAAAAGTGAAAAGATCGGTGATAGAGGAATGCAGTTTTTCTCTAAAGCTTTTGTATTAGCAATAGAGAATCACCGTTTAATGCACAAGATGCTTGTTGATTTTACCATTCTATTCTAATCATGTATTTATAAGTTCCACCCTTCCAAAAAATAGATTGCATGAATGAACTGCATTAAATGTCGGATTCTTGTTATTTCTGTTACATGGTCGAATTTTCTAAACAGATTACATGATGTGTCATGTCAAAAAATACAGTTAATATCTAATAGGATCTCTAAAGTATAACATTTAATATTCTATCTAGATGATCTAATTCAAATATTAAAGTGATTCACACATACATTCACACTTTAATGGTTTATTAAAAACACGAAATAAACACAATTTTAACTATCATATTGTCTTTGAACATACGACGGAAGCTAAATCAACTAACATGCAACAAGTCAACCTAGAAAATGCTCATATTCTAAGGAAAACAAACAATTCATATACAAGTTATTTTTTTTCTTTTCACAATAAATATTCGTAAATCATATTAAAAATTATAAATTAGCAGAACCAAATTAATTAGTATCTCATATAATAATGCTGCGTAAATTCTCATCTCAATCAGAAATCAAATACAACTTGATTTGCTAAAATATTATTTTTAGGGACCCAATCGTTAAAACAAACAATTTTTAGTACTTAACTGAAAATTTAAATTAATTTCAAAGGTAAATATAAAATTTCAAGTCATTTTGCATTAAAATCATAATTTAATTGCACCTTAGATTTTGGAACTAATTTAAAAATAATACAAAGTCATTTAAAAGATCAAAACAATTTTTTATTATTATTACAAAATCGTGTTTCCGTTTCGAAAGTTCTAAGCTTTTTGTCTGAAAGTTTTGAGATTTTTCTAATCAATTTTGAAACTCGTTCATATGGTTTCAAAACTTCCTGCCCAAAAATAACAGATTACACCCTTTAATGAACTCTCAAATATCTTAAACATACCCAAATTTCATGATAGAAAATATATCATACCCAAATTTGGACCCGTGAGTATCAATCCATACCCTCATTTTAAGCTTTTGTGGTCATTTTATATTACCAACAAGTTTAACATACCTTATTTATACTTTTAAATCTGTCCATGTTAATTCCATCTTTTTATATTTTTAAATAATTTACTTTTGTTTATTTAATATTTTAAATAATTTTTTCTTATATGATAAATAAGCCCTCAAATTTTCTAAAATAAAATTAAGCCCTTGAATCTTTTTAAAAATCAATTAAGTCATTCTATCACATCATTATCCGTCGTATATTATCACATCAATATTGTAAACTGTCACCTTAGTATTATAAATTTTCATACTAGTACCATGAATCTCTATGTCAACAATGTAATGATCAACGATTGATTTCATTGATAAAAAATCAAATTACTTTTTTGTAATTCACATATTATATTAGATGCTAAAATAAATTTAGAGATTATGTTGGTATATTTTTTAAAGTTCAAGGAACTCAAATACCTTTTAACTTTGAAGTTATTATATATGTGATTGTGATAATTTATAGGTATCGTGTTGAAAAAACTAGAAACTAAAATGAATAATTCTTGCATGCTAAAATCAAAATAAAACTTGATAAGAAAACACTTTATTTTCAGTATGCACCAATTAATCCATCCATTTATTTATTGACGAACAAACAATTTCTGTAAATGATTAATAAAATTTATTTTCTCATATCAAAATGAGAAAAGCTATAGCATTCTTTAAAACATAAAGTAGCCAGCAACAATGGCTGCTCCAACTCTTGCGATAGCCGAGACCTCATGCGCGGCAATAGCATCACTGCTAGGACTAGGAGCGGATGCAAGGGAAGAAGGAGAACCAGCACCGCTACCGCCTACAGCAGCTTCAATTGAACCACCGGGAGCGGGGGCGGGTGAGTGGTTGGACGTAGACTTGGCAACAGGAGAAGTGGCTGAAACCAATCCAACAAGGGCAATCAAGACCAAAGCAACAACAACAATAATTTTGCGAGCCATTTGAGCTTGGATGTTTGTTAAAGTGAAGTAAAAAAGAGAAGAGATTGGTGGAGAAATGCAGTTTTTCTCTAAAGTAATTAACAATTGAGAATCACTGCTTAATGCACAAGATGTTTGTTGGTTTTACTATTCTATTCCAATCATGTATTTATAACTTCCTCTATTTCAAAAATAGATTGCATCAATGAACTGCATTAAATTTCGGATTATTGTTAATTTTGGTACATGCTTTAATTTTCTAAAATGACTAGTTTGCATGAATTATAGGCAAAATTTGAATCTCTTAACCCAAATTGTCCTATGAATTAAATATATACATCATCATCATCATCATTATTGATACATCCAATTAAATAAATCAACCCTAAATTAAGTGCACAATAAACTATATATAGGGACTTATTTCTCAAAAGTAATATAATCCAAGGGCTGTTTCAGTCGTTTAGCCTTTCTTTCATCTCCCGTTTGCTTTTAGTTCTAAGGTCTGTATATTTATTTATCAAAAGTTGTATAAAAGGACCAGCATTCAATCGAATTAAATCAAATTGAATAATAACATCTTGAATTGAATAAGTTTCTGAGTTTTTTTTGTTTAATCAAATTTAATTATAAATTTATACGAATTATGTCGACAGAAAAATATCCAAATTGGATTAAATAAGTTTATTCAAATTAAAATATATTAAATATGTGTCACTTTAGAATTCACTAAAATTTTATAAATCATTACTAACATAAGGCGCGCGCGCACATATATATATATATATATGATTCACTTACACAATGTAAATTTTTTTAGTTTTACAAAGATTTAGGATAGTTGGATGAGTAAAAATAGATGATTGAGATTGATTTATTTTTCCAATTGAATATCTTCTCATTTCTAACTGTTAATCTCAATAATCTATTTTCACTCATCAAACGGTCATAAATCTATGTAAAATTAAAAGTATTTTACATTGTGTAACATGATCTTATCTTATATATATATAAACAACTTGAATATATCATCAAGATCATCGTTATGATGTCTGATATAAAAAAAAGATAAACTACATTAGATATTATTAAATTTTAGATGACAATTATTTATATTATTTTATTTTATTTTTTAAAATAGTACCATCTGATGATATTAGAGAAAAAGTTCGAAAATACAAACTAAAACCCAATAAAACAACCTGAAAAGACAAAGTAGAATGGCAAAACCAAAAACAAAAGCAAAGTAAAACCGAACGAAAACCATGCAAAAATTAAGAGGCCAAATCAGATGATCCGAGAGGCGATTGATAGCATTTCAAAGATGGACAGTAGAGAGCAAGTATCAAATCGGAGTGGGCAAAGTGTTCAAATAGCCCAGACAATGTTTCTGATGATGGTAGTATTCTAAGGTGGGTTAAGAAAGAGACGATCGGATGCTACGACGGTGGTGACTTCAGCTGGGGATTCCTCGATCCAAAACGATCTCCAGGGGCAAAACGGCCAAGGGAAGCCATTTCATGTGCTGCCTTGTTACCCTCACGTCCAATGAAACTAAAATGGCAGGTACGAAACCTTCTTGAGAGTTGTTTTGCTTCTGCTATAAAGGGTCTGAGAACGGAACAGTCTACTTCAGAAGAGGATAATTTTCGCATGATCGTTAGGGAGTCTCCTTCAACAAGGATATCTTGAAAACCCATTTCGTGACCAAATTCAGGCCTTGTATAGCAGAGATAGCTTCAGCCTCAAAAACAGAATTAATGCCCTCGTTAATTCTGAATGCCGAACCCAGAATTTGACCATTACAATCTCGAATGATTAAACCAAACCAAGAAGTTTTTGATTGTTGGGAGAAACTAGCATCGAAATTCAGTTTGACCATCGGAGCCAAGGGCGGAGACCAGCTTGCATTAGAGTGAGTTTGGGGATGAGCTAGTTGAATAGAGAGAATGCCCAATTCAGATAGGTTACTCTTAATAAAATTTGCAAACAGTAGAAAAATCTTGATATACCCCTTCATGTAGAAATTTATTGCGCGAGAACCAAATAGCCCATATTGTGATTGCTATTTCAATATGTCTGTTGCCACTGTAATTCTTGAACATCCATGCTAGCCACTCGCAGAAATTCAATTGGTCAATGTCGGATGGCCATTGAAAAGCCAAAGCTTCCCGAACTTGTTTAGCATGTAAAAATTGCCTACTCACATGATTAACTGTTTCTGAGCATAAAGAACATCTAGGACACAAATCACGAGAATAAATTCTTTTAATAAATAGATTGTAAATAGTAGGAAGATAGTTAGAGGCAAACTTCCATAGGTTGATCTTTATTTTTGCTGGGCAATTAATCCTCTATATAGAATTATAAAATTGACCTGTGTACCTAACTGGAAACATATCTTGAATAAGCATCCTATACCCACTTCTGACAGAATAAATACCAGTGTGTTCTGCTCCCCATACCAGGATGTCTTCTTGGGAAACATTGGATAATCTGATGGACAGAATAGCTGTAGCATCTTCACTATTAAAGTTTTCTTCAATGAAATTAGAATTCCACGTTTTGTTTCAGAATTTATTAGATCCGCCACCCAATTTAAACCATCTATTCGTTGAGTAGATATAAGGCGTGAAGGTATTATAGGGAGCTAATAGTCGTTCCATATGGAGACCATATTTCCTCTATCGTTCTTCCAGAAAATACCCAGTTCGAGGGTTCTCTTAGAGGACCAAATACGCTTCCATACGTAAGATGGTCTTGAGCCGATAGTCGAGTATAGAAAGTCTGAGTGAGGAAAATTCTTAGCTTTGAGGATTCTGGCAACCAATAAATCGGGGTTTGACATAATTTGCCTTCCTTGTTTAGCTAGTAAAGCAATACTAAAGCAGGCCAAATCTAGGAAACTCATTCCTCTATTTTCTTTCAGCAAACAAAGGACTTGCCAAGCACACCAATGTATACCCTTCTTGTTTGGTGATTTTTGCCACCAAAATCATGCAAACATAGCTTTCAATTCCCTACAAAGACATCGAGGCAATAAAAAACACCCCATAGTATAAATTTGGAGTGCATGAAGAACATATTTAATATAGACCGCTTTTCCTCCCAATGATAATGATCTCGTTGACCAGTTGGAGAGACTTTTAACACACTTGTCTTTTGAAAAAACTGAGGATTTCTTCTTGTTTCGGCCCACCATGGAAGGAAGTCCTAAGTAAGTATCCGGGCAGGATTGACTAGATACTTCTAGGATTCGACAAACATCTTGACAATTTTCTTCATTAACATTTGAGCTGAAAAAGACACTTGATTTCTCAAAGTTTATGAGCTAGCCAGAACATTGAGAATAAGTATGAAGGATGTTCTTCAGATTATTGGCTCCATAAGCAGAACCATCCCCGAAAATATAACTATTGTCAGCAAATAGAAGATGTGTCATCAAAGGGTTGTTGGGAAATAAACGAGTAACAAGTAATTTCCCTATAACCAGATTAGTGAGAATGTGAAATAAAAGCAGAAACATAATACCCGAAATTGATAACGGAGTTCAGCCAATTTTGCTTACATCTCCAGACTGTTGCAGATCTTTTACTAAGAGAGAAAATTTACAAGTGTTTACAAAACACTCACAAGAAAGCTCTCTAGTAATGGGAGAAAGAAATGATTTTTGGGATGATTTTGAAGCAAATGGTTAGGTTTATAGTGAACTTAGGGACTAATCTTGTAAATACCCTAAAGTATGCAATGGCAAAATATAATAAGCCAAAAACATTTTCAACAAGCACTTTCGGTGCATTTAAAGCCACCGAAAGTTGCCCACTTTTCTTGACTATTTCCAACAATCTCCCACTTGAAGATTAATTTTAATCTGTCTTCACACCTCGATCACAGTAGCAGCATTTATGGTCTTGTTACTCGAGCATGCCAACTGAAGCTGAACACAACTTCAGTTTGTCCGTGGTCACCGTCTTTGCCAACATGTCTGCTAGATTTTGAGCTCCACTAATCTTTTCAAGTTTCAAAATCTCATCTTCCATAAGAGACCGGATAAAATGATATTGCAGTTGTATGTGTTTCGTCCTGGAATGAAAAGACGGATTCTTCGCTAGATGGATGACACTTTGACTATCGTAGTACAAGACATTGTTTTCTTGGTTCTTGCCTAACTCTTCCAAGAAACTTTGGAGCCAAACCATCTCCTTGTTGGCTTCCGTAACAGCGACATATTCTGCTTCAGTTGTGGAGAGATCAACTATCTTCTGTAATTGAGAAACCCAACGCACTACAGTACCTCATAGAGTATAGACATACCCTGTAGTGCTCCTTCTGATGTCAACGTTTTCGGCTAAGTCAGCATCTACATAGCCTGTCAGTATCGTATCTCCACCTTTAAAATAAAGTGCTTTATTTGTAGTACCCCGCAGATATCTGAGGATCCATTTGACTGTTTCCCAGTGTACGTTGCCCGGATTATTCATGTATCTGCTAACAGCTCCTACTGCATGAGCAATATCTGGTCTGGTACAAACCATGACGTACATTAGACTTCCAATTGTTGAGGCATACAACACCTTCACCATGTGTGTACGTTCTTCCTCCGTCTTTGGTGACTGTTCTTTGAAGAGTCTAAAATGAACACCTAAAGGTGTACTTACTGGTTTAGCATCTTGCATGTTGAACCTGGAGAGTACTTTGTTGATGTACTCAACCTGTGATAACATCAAAGTCCCCGACTTTGTGTCTCTCTTGATCTTCATCCCTAGAATCTGCTTTACAGCGCCCAGATCTTTCATTGCAAACTGCTTCGACAATTTTTGCTTCAAGTTTATAATCTCTTGCATGTCTGAACCTGCAACAAGCATGTCATCAACATACAACAATAAAATAATGAAGCTGTTGTTGAACTTGTTGATGTAGCAACAATGATCTGCTTGGCATCTGGTAAAACCACTGCTACCCATGAAGCTATCGATCTTCTTGTACCACTGTTTAGGAGCTTGTTTTAAACCATATAAGCTTTTCTTCAACCTGGATACCAAGTTTTTCTTGCTTGCCTCTATGAAGCCTTCTGGCTGCCTCATATAGATTTCTTCCTCCAAATCACCATGAATGAAAGTTGTCTTTACATCTAACTGCTCAAGATGTAAAATTTCTACAGCTACAATTTTCAACATCAGTCTGATTGTAGACAGTTTTACAACTGGAGAGAAAATTTCATTGTAGTCAATACCTTCCTTTTGCTGAAAACCTTTGAAAACCAATCTTGCTTTGTAGCGTTTGCTCCCATCGTGCTCTTTGATCCTGTAAATCCACTTGTTGTGGAGCACTTCTTGCCTGTGGTAATTAGCTAATTCCCACGTCTGATTGACATAAGCGAGTCCATCTCATCTTTCATGAAAGATCCCACTTGACTGAATCCTCCACTTGCATTGCTTCATCATAGCACTCTGGTTCACCATTGTCAGTCAGCAACAAGTAGTGCAAAGAAGGAGAATACCGTTGGGTTGGTTTAGGAATTCTGGAGGAGCGTAGTTCTGGTGTGCCTAGTTCTTCTTGAACTGCTTCAGGATTGATCAGAACATCATTTCTAGAAATCTCCTCGAACTCACCTTTGTTTCAACTTCGGTATTAGATCTACTTGATTCTACAGTTGATCTGTCTTTGTACATCACATTCTCATTGAAAATGACATCTCTGCTTCTAATGATCTTTCGATTTTCGTAGTCCCAAAATCGGTAACCGAACTCACACACCATAACCAACAAAGACGCATTTGTTGGACTTGGCATCAAGTTTACTTCTTTCAGCAGAATCTATGTGTACATAAGAAATACAACCAAACACTCTTAAGTGTGAAAGGTTTATTTCTTTCTTGCTCCAAACTTCCTCTGGTATTCTGCAATCTAAAGGAACTGAGGGCCCCACGGTTGATCATGTAAGCTGTAGTGTTGATAGCTTCATCCCATAGAAATTTGGGCAATCCGACATGTATCCTCATGCTTCTGGCACGTTCATTCAGAGTTCTGTTCATGTGCTCTGCTACGCCATTCTGCTGCAATGTCATGGGAATTATTGTCTCCATCTTGATCACATTGTTTGTGCAGAAATCTCTGAATCTTCTATTTTTGTACTCTCCTCCATTATCAGACCTCAACCGCTTGACTTTCAAACCAGTCTCATTTTCACCATGACCTTCCATTTTCTGAAGGTATCAAAGACTTCTGATTTATTCTTCTGAAAATAAACCCACACCTTCCTTGTAGAATCATCGATGAAGGTGACATAATATAATGAGCTTGCAAGAGATGGAACTGAAGATGGTCCCCATACATCAGTATGAACCAACTCTAACTTTTCAGCTTTGGGTGTCTTACCAATCTTTGCAAAGTTGACTTTCTTTTGTTTGCCAAAGATGCAATCCTCGCATAGTTTTGACATCTACATTCTTTAGATCCGACAGCTTCCCTTTTGACAAAAGTGTATTCATCTCTTTCTCGCTCATATGGCCAAGCCTTTGGTGCCATAGATTTAATTTTCCATCAGCATCTGCTGCAGCAATGATATTCTCTAAGTTTGAGGTTACATAGAGAGTACCAGTCTTCTTACCACGAGCAATAACGAGTGCTCCTTTGGTAATCTTCCATTCACAGCATGAAAAGGTTGTACTATATCCTTCTCTATCAAGTTTTCCAACAGAAATCAAATTCATTTTAAGGCCACGAATATGTCTCACTCCTTTCAGCTTCCAGGTGGTCTGGTTTGGCAACTTTAATCGGATGTCTCTTTTTCTGACGATCTTCAAGGTTTCATCATCGGCTAGATGAACCTTCCCAAAATCACCACTGACATAGTTCTCCATGATTTCTCGGCATGGGGTGGAGTGGAAAGATGCCCCTGAATCCAAGATCCATGATTCAATCGGATTGTTGACGCTTAGAATCATGGCATCACCTGTCTCCTCTGTCACGTTGGCAGAATCCTGTGCTCTGGTATTTTTCTTCGGTGCTCGGCAATCTCTTTTAAAGTGACCCTTCTTGCCGTAGTTATAACATGTAAAATCTTTCTTTCCCGTTCTTGATTTTCCTGTTCTGGATTTCGATCTGCCTCAATTTGAATTTCTTTATGAAGTTCTCCCTCTAGACTCCGTGTGCAAGGCTGAGGAGGTTGATGCTTCACTTGATTCTCTTCGTCGAATTTCTTCACTCAAATACAAGATCCCGAACATCGTCGAATTTTAATTTACTGTTTCCCGACGAGCTGTTGACTGCTGTAATAGTAGCATTCCAACTGTCTAGTAGAGATGACAAGAGAATTAAAGCTCGAACTTCATCATCGAATTCAGTTTCCACTGAACTCAAATGGGTTGTGATTGTGTTGAGTTCATTTAGGTGTTGTGCCATCGATACCCCTTTCTTCATCTGCAAATTGAATAATCGCCTCATCAAATGAACTTTTTTTTAGGCCAATGACTTCTCATACATACTGGAGAGAGACGCTATAAGACCCGCCGTGGTCTTTTCCTTTGCTATGTTGAAAGCAACATTACGGGATAACGTCAGTCGGATAACTCTGAGGGCTTGTCTGTCGAGAAGAGCTCAGTCTTCATTCTTCATGCCCTCTGGTTGCTTTCCTGAGAGGGGTTGATATAGATTTTTCTTGTACATAAAATCTTCGATCTGCATCTTCCAAAAGGCAAAGTCCGTACCATCGAACTTTTCAATTTTCACATTCTCTTCGTCTACAACCATCGCTCCCACTCGAATTTGGCTTCTTTGGATCGTTTCTGACAATTTTCGCGAACCACCGTGTATTATAACACATCCATCGACAAATTCATATCGCCGAATTTTTTTTTACTATTCACGAAATTTACAATTCATGTGAATAGTAATGAATATTAATATCGCAAAAAATTGGCAAAAATCACAACCAAGCTCTGATACCAGTTGTTGGGAAATAAACGAGTAACAAGTAATTTCCCTATAATCAGATTAGTGAGAATGCGAAATAAAAGCGGAAAAATAATACCCGAAATTAATAACGGAGTTCAACCAATTTTGCTTACGTCTCCAGACTGCTGCAGATCTTTTACTAAGAGATAAAATTTACAGGTGTTTACAAAACACTCACAAGAAAGCTCTCTAGTAATGGGAGAAAGAAATGATTTTTGGGATGATTTTGAAGCTAAATAGGTTAGGGTATTTATAGTTGAACCTTAGGGACTAATCTTATAAATACCCTAAAGTGTGCAATGGCTAAAATGTAATTAAGCCAAAAATCATTTTCAACAAGCAACTTTCTGTGCATTTAAAGCCACCAAAAGTTGCCCACTTTTCTTAACTATTTCCAATAAGGGGATCCACAAGAAATACGAACACCGTGGATAATTCCATTACGAGAATTCAAACGTAATAATGTTGAAAGACCCTCGCTACAAATCAGAAAAAGAAAAGGGTTTAAAGGATCTCCTTGGCGTAGTCCTTTGGTCGGTAAAAAACTATCACCAATCTGCCCATTTATCACAATAGAATAAGAGACTGAACGAACACAATTCATGACCCTTAAAACCCAAAGATCCGTAAAGCCCATTTTCTTAAGCATGGCTTCAATGAAAGACTACTCCACTCCATCGTAAGCCTTACTCATATCTAATTTTAGAGTAAAAGTACCTTTTTTGCTCACTCTTCTCGTTTTCATGGAATGCAAGACTTCATAGGCTGCTATGATGTTGTCTGAAATCAATCTACATGGGATAAAAGTACATTGTGATTCGTCTATGCAATCAAGAAGCACACTTTGTAATCGATTAGTGAGCAATTTAGAGATATCTTAAAAAGGACATTACATAAACTGATAGGGCGAAATTGAGACATATAAACTTTAAATTTCTTTAATTATACACTAAGTTATAGTTCTAACTTCAATTATACCATGAGCTATTAAATTTTAACAGTTCAATGACGTAGACAAAACAATATCGTTTTGGTGTGACCATTGATCCTGAAATGATGTTGTTTTAAGCATTGAACTTTCACGACAATATCGATATAAAAAACGTTCACATTTCACTCATATTTCTTCTCTTTAGATTGGTTTTTCACGAATCCAATCAAATATAATTTAATTACTTTTAAATGGTTTGGTTTTAATCTAATATTTACTTTTGTGGTGTTTTTTCATTTTTAAATATTTTAGTTTAAATATAATTATATTATACAAGTATATAATAGGTTAGATATCGTTTTATCTGAAATCAAACATAATTCTTTATTCATATTTGAGTAGCTTAATTTGAAAATGTAGGTATCTTTATTCATATTTGAGTAGTTTTATCTGTAAAGGTAAGTATCTTTATTCATATTTGAAAATATATCTTATAATTGGATTTCATAATAAAAAAATTTGAAGAAATCAAAATTACAACGCACCCAAGCATAGAGATAAAAATAGGGACAATAGTAAAAAAAACTCATACATAAAACAAAATATTATACCCAAGTATATTGGGAAAAACAAAATCTTCCCTTGAGAATGTCGTGAGTGAGCCAAACTATCATATTTAAATATTATTCAAAATACAATGATGACCGCAAAGGTCTACGAAAAACGTACTAAAAGCCATAAAAATGTCATAAAAGCATAGAAAAATATGTTACAATGACCAAAATTCTTATTCAAAATTGAAAAAAAAAACCTCCAAAAAAACATAAAACATATTATAAAAATTAAGAAAAATAATAATCAGTGATGATCAACAATCAACATTAAAATTAGTATCATTGTAAACTAAACATAATCAAAGGGAAAGAAAAAAAACAATAAAATAATAAGAAAAAACCTACGTTAATAACCATATCATATTAAAATATTTAAATAAACTAATTAAGCATCCAATTTTAAGTTCAACTTTTAAAATAAATGTCATATATCTAACATAACCTATATGCCAAGTTACTTTTATCGCATAGGGTAAATGACAACCACTAACCTTTTAAATTTTAGGGTAAAATATATCTACGATTACTTGATTCTAGACATTTGATGGATGAATTGATACAACAATTAATAAAATTAGTATAATTATATATTTAATTTTCATTATAAATACGTTGTATGAGTATCAATTTGGTTTATATGTTACTTATTTAGAAGTAAAATGGTCATCATCTTCTACATTGGGAGAGAAACTGAAGTTCTCAGAATCGTTTTTTAAATTAATTCATATGAAATTGTAATAATTTATAAATAAATAAAAAACGAGTAATTTTTGCATGATACAATTGAAAGTAACATGCACCAATCCATTCCATTTATGCAAATCTTAACATAATTAATCAAGGCAGCTTTCCTGGTATCAAAACCAAAGAAGCCGCTCCATACATAGACATGTTACGTTTAAAACATAAAGTAGCCGGCGACAAAGGCAACTCCAACTCCGGCGACAGTCGAGACCTCAAGTGCCGCGACACCACTGCCAGGACTAGGAGCCGAAGAAGGAGGAGAACTAGCACCGCCAGGTGAACCTGCAAGGCCACCGGAGGCAGCAGCATCGCCAGGCGCAGGGGCGGGTGAAGTAGAGGCCTTGGAGCCGGCAGCAGAGACCATGCCTACAAGGGCGATTAAGACCAAAGCGAAAACAACGATTTGACGAGCCATTTTTGGACTTGGTATTATAGATATAATTAAAAGGAGAAAAGATTGGCCACGGAGAAATACAATTTTTCTCCGAGATTTATTGTTTAATAATAGGGAATTACCGCACTGCACATCAAATAAGGGAGTTTCCATGAATTTATATAGTTACTGGAATTCCAAAAATTGTTCAACAACTTTTGCTAGCATTATGGATAACCATGCATTTTTAAATTACCTTATCCACATAATTAGGATAAAATTTGTTTTGATTTTATCCTATATTTAAAACTGGTCTTATCTAGATTTTTCATATTATCTCTTGGTTAATTGATTCATCTAAACATGTTTTTTAATTTAAACTTCGTCGAATGGTCTATTATCTTATTTAAAAATCGAATACCATTGTATCGATAAATTTAAATAATTTTATCAGCTAAGATTAACTGAAAAGATGAGAGCTTGTGATAGGAGAAAAGTAAGTCATCAGCATTGTCTTATAATGAATTTCTATAGTTTTAGATTCATATATAGGTTAATAGATTGTATATTCGTGATTATACAAAAATTGAATATGTTTTTATTAATTATTAAAAAAATTTGGTCCATGAACTTTTGTATATTTTATTCAGTTATTGTTATTTATTAAAAAATATAAATATAAAGCCACCAACAATCGAAATGAGTTAAGATCAAACAATTAGTAAATATAAAATATTTTTAAAAATCTGTTACTGACTAGAGTTAGAGAAAAATAAACTAAGTTCTAGAACTAATTACAAACGAAAAAATTGTTTTGATTTGTAATCCTATTTTAGTTATGTACTTAATGTTTGTATATATATATGAATAAAGTTATTTCAGTGATTAACCGGTGATTTAAATTTTAAATTGAATTGTTTTGATTAGGTTCGAGATGTTACAAGATGATTTACAAAGATTGACCATTAGCAAGGGTCGAAGGAGTTGGTCGTTTTCTACAGAAAAAAGTGAAAAAAAAACTATTATATATGTTGTTAATGATTTAATGTATCAACTCTTTAATTGATCATTTAATATGGATCAAGTATTGTAGAGGGGAGAATAACCTTTTCAACCTAATTTACTTTATTCATAATCATCAGAATTCGAATTCTTAACATTATTTAAGAAATTAGTGTCTTTTCTCACTGAATTAACTGAATGTTAGGGGTTGTTTGTTTGCCTCTCAATTGAACCATTCAGTGCTGAACACTAAATCGTTCAACATTCAGCGCTGAACGCTGAACCGTTCAGCATTCAACGCGTTTGTTTCGTACCTCTGACTGATTCAGTGCTGACTGATTCAGTGCTGATTGATTCAGCAAAACAGTGCTGAATGATTCAGCACAGAAGTACATTCTGAATGATTTATAGCCATTATCAAACAGCATGTTACATTCAGAGCTAATTCATTCAGAGCCTTTGAATCATTTAGCACTTAATCATTCTGAAATAAACAAACAACCCTTAGTCTTTTTGAATTATTAAAAATATGTAGAAGTATTTTTTTAAGTGAGGGATTTGCCGAAAAAGGAGAGAGTAAGGTTTCCCAACAAACGGGCCTAAGCCCAACCAAATTCAAACAGCCGAACAAAGCCCAAAGAGAAGAGAGGAATGAAACTACGAGACAAAGCCACTGGGTTTTTAGGGCATTCAAAACACAGCGCGAAACGAAAAGCGAGCCAACATTTTTCTCCGAATCCTTTAAAAGTAACTGAAACACTGAAGAAGAAGAAGAAGAAGAAGAACCACAAGCAGTAAAGAAATCTTTTGAGGAATGGCGTTGGCTTTCGATGAATACGGGATGCCCTTCATTATACTCAAAGAGCAAGACAAGAAAACCAGGCTGAGAGGGATCGAAGCTCAAAAAGCCAACATTTCCGCCGGTAAAGCCGTCGCTCGGATCCTCCGAACCTCTCTGGGACCCAAGGGAATGGATAAGATTCTCCAAAGCCCCGACGGCGATGTCACCATCAGTTAACTTCTTTCCAACTCTTTCCTTTTTGTTTTTAGCCTAAATGTTTGCTTGATCGTTAAGCATCTGGTTATTTGATTCGGATTTGAAAATGATTTTCGGTTATGGATCCGTATGTGTTCGAGCTTCGATATGATAAATTAGTTAAAGTAAGCTATTTGAGAAGAGGAATATAGGCTTTTTTATATATATAATTTTAGTAGTTCGTAGTTACTTCATTAAATTTACCAGTTCTGAACTGGAAGCTTTGGTATAAGTAAGACTTTGCTAACATAAAGTTATGAGCTAACTGTTTCTGTAGAAAGCTTCGTGAAGTTTATATATCTGGATGTTATATTTTTTTGTTGAAGTCCCCTGATATGTTTTTCTTCTTTATTTCATGAATTTTTATTCCAGCAAATGATGGGGCGACAATATTGGAACAGATGGATGTTGACAACCAAATTGCTAAGCTGATGGTTGACCTGTCTCGGAGTCAGGATTATGAAATTGGTGATGGAACGACTGGTGTTGTTGTCATGGCTGGAGCACTTCTTGAGCAGGCAGAGCGGTTACTAGAACGTGGGATTCACCCCATACGGATTGCAGAGGGGTATGAAATGGCTTCACATATCTCAGAAGTTTGATTTTGGAACAACAAATATAGAGCCTTTGGTTCAAACTTGTATGACCACTTTGTCCTCTAAAATGTAAGTTTCTAGCTCTTTTTCTTGGTCTTTTGCTGTAGTTTACGTTTTCTGTTGCCCTTAGCAATGTTCAGGTCCCTATAATGCATTATTAGAAAAACATTCAAACTGTAACTAAACAGGCAGTATGCTAACTTCTTATGTGGTCATAATCATGGTGTTTCAAGATGGTGCTTTTCTGCCTGAAGGTTAATTAATATGTATATGATGTCTATCCTGCATTATCCTATCTCCATCACTGCTAGGATTTGCCACATCAGATTACATAATCATGGTTGCGTCATTTTATATGTTTCTGATTATTGCAGCTCGCAATTGAATAAAGATTTTCCTTAAGGCGATATGTTGATCAGTACAAGGTTCCATTAATGGTTAGTTTAGCAAATTATGTCATGGAAGCAGTTAAACAGATGACTTATGGTAATGCCATTTTTTATGGAAAGAATAGTGTTTAAATGGTTGTCCAATGCCTTGCCTTGGTAGGATGTTAGTTAACCTTTTGATCGGTCGATTTTTAGGGCTTACTGGTCCTCAAATAAAATCTCTTTTGATATATTGTGTTTGCAAATCAGAAATGGCCAGGGTTGTTTTGGCTTTGGCTAGGGTGTTAATGCAGGGCCATTGTACCATCAGAATTATTCAGTGCTTCAATTGAAATAACTCCTGCTGTCAGCTAGCAGTTCATAAACTTGTTAGAATTGAGTCTGATTTGTAACTATTTTGTTGTTTTGCAGTGTGAATCGATGCAAGTGCCATTTGGCTGAGATTTCTGTTAAAGCAGTTCTCTCTGTTGCTGATCTAGAGAGGAAAGATGTCAATTTAGATATGATCAAGGTCGAGGGGAAAG
The DNA here is from genome assembly GCF_006381635.1 of Hibiscus syriacus. Taxonomy (NCBI): domain Eukaryota; kingdom Viridiplantae; phylum Streptophyta; class Magnoliopsida; order Malvales; family Malvaceae; genus Hibiscus; species Hibiscus syriacus. The sequence continues at coordinate 6,692,742 of NW_024062795.1, forward strand.
TTGGGGGAAAATTAGAGGATACTGAGCTAATATATGGAATTACTGTTGATAAAGACATGAGTCATCCACAGATGCCAAAGCAAATTGAAGATGCAAAAATTGCCATATTAACTTGCCCATTTGAGCCACCTAAGCCAAAGACCAAGCATAAGGTAGACATTGATACAGTGGAAAAGTTTCAAACTTTGCGTCTGCAAGAGCAAAAGTATTTCGATGACATGGTTCAGAAGTGCAAGGTATGTATTTGTGTTTATGTGGAGTCTCTTTTTCAATTTAGGTTGAGCTTTCACATTCTGTTTCTTTAGATAATTCTCTTTGTGGGAGACAGGAAAGCAGGTGGATAATTGTTAGTCATCTTTGCAGTTTTGGGGTTGAAACTTTTCTGATAGTAATTTTGTTGCAGGATGTTGGTGCAACCTTGGTTATCTGTCAATGGGGATTTGATGATGAGGCAAATCATTTATTAATGCACAGGAACTTGCCTGCTGTCAGATGGGTTGGTGGTGTGGAGTTGGAGCTCATAGCAATAGCTACAGGTTTGTTTCTGTTTATCTTATTTTCATTTAAGGCATGGTAACCAAATTCATGATAGGTAAGTTTTTAAATTTATCTTTATAGGTGGAAGGATTGTGCCAAGGTTCCAGGAATTGACCCAGAAAAGCTGGGAAGGGTATGTTGGCTCCATTATTTCCTTGTTTGTATTACATTGCTTAGAAATTCCTCCCTAAGAAAATGTTTTTATTTAATAGATAGAGGACATTGGCTGAAGCTAAAGTGAGATGATTTGACAATTTTTTTTGATAAAATAAGGCCTCATTAAAAACCCCATTATCCTACATGTTACAAACATAACATGAAGGACATTGGAAGGAGGAAAAGAGTGCCTCTAACTTTTATTAATTAGAACAATAATACACCTCCACACCTCAATAGCTAACAACTTCTTACAAAACAGAAAACCATATATCTGAAAACAAAACACACCCTGAAACTCCTAAATAGGAACTACCAAGGCATAACACCTTAACCATTACACAAAACGTAAGTTCAGCCTATACCAGCTTTAGCTAATTCATCCGCTTCCCAATTTGCTGCTCTCGAGATGAGCCTTGTGATGATACCCTTCCTCTCCACAGTAGAAGCTATATCCCTTACCAAGGAATGAAACAAAGTAGTACTAAGGTTCGGATTATTAATCCATTTTTAGAGCATTAGAAGAATCCGAATTCCAAAATGATCCTCTGATTTGAAAAGAGATCAGCTTCAACTTCCTCAATAAGAATCAACCCTCTCTTGATCGCCAAAAGCTCTGCGAGTAAGGGAGGACCTCCCCCTACCTTCTCTAAAAAAGACCCAAGCACCATCCCTCTGCCATCTCTAGTCAAGCCACCTATTCCACCCTTATCCCAACCTTTGACCATTGCACCATCAACATTAACTTTTAAGAACCCTATCGGAGGAGGACTCCACCTAGTAGAAGGAAGATACCTCTTATTCAGATTGACATGTTGATCAGCTAGTTTTAAATCCCCCATCAAGGAATCAAAATGAAAATGAACATCCTTAACTGATGTTTCAAACCAATAAACAATTCTGAAACGTGAAATGAAGAACAACAGCGCTGAATCAACCTTCCCATTCTGGAAAATCACCTCATTCCTACATTTCCAAACAGACCACAACACTGCTCTTGAAATAAACTTCCATATATTGGATCGCGGCACTAAGTCATCTCAGGAAATTAGGAAGTCCATCACCGAACCAGGAACCACAAAGAAAACATTCCAAAACTTTAAAAACTTAGCCCACAAAACCCATACCACTTCACAATGAAGAAACAAATGAGAGACCGACTCATTTTACTTCCTGCACAAAGGGCAGACAGAGTCTTCAACCCCAGAAACTCCTCTCTTCAGCAATTCCTCTTTCACCGCAACTCTATGATGAGAAGTTGCCAAACAAAGGATTCTACACGTGGTGGAGCTACTCCTTTCCAAACATACCGTTCCCAATTACTTTCTAATTGATCAATACCCTCTCTATCAAAATAGGTTTTCATGCATGATTTTGCTGTAAAACAACCCTCTCCATTTCCCAACCAAATCCAACAATCTTCCTCTACTAGAGACAAAGAAGAGCTATTCAACAGAGAGATAATTTGCAGCCACTGCTCAACCTCCCAATCCACCAAATTCCTTCTCATTTGAATATCCCAAACCCAACCCGAATCATTGTGCAATCTGAATTCTGCTACCTTACCCTCTTTACTATTCGAAAGAGCAAATAACCTTGGAAACCTATCTTTTAGAGGAGCCGAACCCAACCAAACATCATGCCAAAACTGAACAGTTTCTCCATTTCCAGCCCTAACACAAATTTCTCCTAAAACAGTCCCCAAATGCATCACTTGAAAAGAAGTTCATAACAATTCCTCTCCAAATCCAAGAACTACGAGCTGTCCAAGTATTCCGGATCATCAAAGAATTAGGATCCATATTGTAAACACAACACACAACTGATTTCCACCAAGAATTTTTCTCTGCAGCAAATTTCCACACCCATTTCCCCATAAGAGCCCTGTTTAATAGCAGCAGATTCGGAATCCCTAAACCCCCCCAACTTCTTTGGCTTACACACCAAATCCCACTTGATCCAATGAATGTTCTTTTTATCTGATGATCCCCCCCCATAGAAACGATGCCATGATAGAGTTTAGTTTGTTGAGAACCTTAATAGGGATCCGAAAAATAGAAAGATAGTGGATTGGAATAGAGCACAACACCGATTTGACCAAGACAGCCCTTCCAGCCAGAGAGATAAAGACTTGGCCTTCCAACCAGCCAAATTATTATAAAATTTTTGTATAACCGGTTCCCACAGGGAAAAAGAATTCCTCTTGGCCCCCAATGGAAGACCTAAGTACCCCGAAGGAAAAACTCCCCTTATGCACCCTATTTCCTTTGCCCATGAAACTAGTTCCTCCCCCACATTAATTCCAAAAATTATGCTCTTAGACAGATTTAACTTCAAACCCACCATCAGTTCATAAATTAAAAGTACCCTTCTAATATTCACCAAATCATGAATAGAAGCCTTACTAAAAATTATTAAATCATCCGCAAATTGCAAATGAGATAACATGAAAGAACGTTCATTAGAGCCTAATTCAAAACCCGAAAACAGCCCCTTATTCACTGCTTTTACCAACATTAAATGTAGCTATTCCCCTCCCAAATTGAACAACAAAGGGGATAACGAGCAGCCCTGCCCTAGCCCTCTAGTAATGTGAATTTTCTCCGTAGGTGTGTCATTTACCAAAACTGAAATGGAAGCTGTTGAAACACACTTTTTTATCCAAGAACTCCATCTAGCTCCAAACCCCATTTTACTCATTATTTTCAGCAAGATCCTCCAATCAACCGTATCAAAAGCTCTTTTGAAATCCACCTTAAAAACAACTCCATTCAATCCTTTTTTACTCCAACAATCAATGCCTTCATTTTCTATAAACGAGCAATCTAAAATGTGCCTCCCGAGTATAAAAGCGAACTGTGAAGGACTAATAACTTCATTAATGCATAAGCTTAACCTTCTAGCTAGAACTTTTGAGAGAATTTTGTAGAAACCCCCAACTAGACTAATAAGCCTAAAGTCTTCAAGCCCCTCCGGATTGTCCCTCTTGGGAATAAGAGAGAGGAAAGAATGATTGGTTTCCATGTCCCATTCCTTTCCCTCATAAAAATCTTTAAAAAACAGCAGCAAAATTTCCTTCAGACTTGACCAAAACTTCTTAAAAAAACCTAAATTCAGTCCATCCGGGCCAGGTGCTTTATTGCAATCCGAATTAGCGATTACACCCCAAATTTCCTCTTCAGAAAAAGGCTTCTCGAGTGCCATACTTTGCTGATTCGATAGCTGTAAAAAATCCAAGTCCATCTCCTCAACTTCCAATGTATTTTCCTGATTAAACAACCCCTTGAAAAAGTGCACCACCGAAGCTTTAATTAATTTTGGATCTGAGATGTCTTTATTATCTACTTTGATGGATTTGTTACCATTTCTCCTTCCTCTACCTCTTGCACACTGGTGGAAAAATCTAGTGTTCTTATCCCCATTCAAACTCCACTTCAATCTTGACTTTTGAAGCCAAATCAATTCATCTTTTTTGTACAAGTCCCACAGCTCTTTCTTTGCTTCCACTAGGTTCTTCATAGACACCATGGAGAGACCTTGTTGCAGATTAAGTTCCATATCCTGAATTTCTTTCTCCAACCTATTTATTCTCCCGGGGATCTCAAGATAACCCTTCCCAGACCAATTCTTCACTGCATCCTGCACTCCTTTTAGTACACTAGAGATTGGTTGTCTATTCTCCACATTACAAAGCTTGACCAGTTCTCCCTCCATCATCCTACAACATCCATCTTCTTCCAAGACATAATTAAACAATTTGAACGGTTTAGGGCCCCAATTCCAGCCCCTATTTTCCAGCAAGATGCTGTTATGATCTGAAACAAACCTTTCAAGGAGTCTTTGAGTTATCATGGGGAACAATGATAAAAATCTTTGATCCACTAGGAATCGATCAAGCCTCTCATAAGTTGGGATATCCCTATTGTTACACCATGTAAATCGACCTCCAACCAAAGGCAAATCCAGTAAATTTGCTTTGCTCATAAAATCTTTGAAAGCAAACATTGTAATTAAGTTCACTGCACCTCCCATCTTTTCATCCTGTGACATTACAACATTGAAGTCTCCTCCGAGACACACTGGACAGTCTATATTCTCTAAGAATGATAACAGCTCCCCGAAAAACGCCTCCTTTTCTGAATCGACACTCGGACCGTACACATTTATGAACCAACAGGATCCTTGTAACCCATCAATAATACCCTTAACTGCTACAAACCTCCTATGAATGATTTCCTCTATAATCTTACACTCTTTTTCATTCCATAAAGTAATCAGACCTCCAGCAGAACCTACAGCTGCTGAAACTGCCGAAGCTGTCAACAAATTACCACCCATTTTCCTCACTACCAGCGGAGTCAACACTTCCATTTTCGATTCCTGAATGAATAAAATTACAGGCTTTCTCTCCTTAACAACCCTCCTTACAGCTCTAGCCTTAGTCCTCCTACCCAAACCTCTAACATTCCAAGACAGTAAATTCCAACTAGTCATCTATATCCAGTCATAACCTTGAAATCCATCACCCCTTAATTCCCCCCATGCGCTCCTCTCCCCTTAACCAATGAATTTGCTTTGTTCATAAAAGCTATTTTCCCCCCTCTAAATGAAATCCCTAACAATTTACTTACATTCCAGCTCTCCAATGCCTCTGCCCCATCCCCCTCCTCATTTCTATATTCATATTCCGAACTTGTACCTAAACAGGTCCTAGTTCCCCTCAACCTAGATCTTGAGTAAACATGTTTATATTTGCCCCTTCCCATTCTACTCCCAGGTACAATCCTCGAATTTCTATAAGAAGACAAGGAAACAGACCCCACCTGCACTGGAGTTTGACAATGTACAACATTATTTTCTGCTGTTTCAAAACAACATCCCTTGCTTAATCTTTCCTCCTCTTGATCCAGCCCACTCCTCAAATGTAAATCCGGGCCCCTAATAAGCCCATTTCCGCAGTCAACTTTTTCATGCTCTATGAGAACACCTCCTAGACTTTTCCCATTTTCTCTCCCTTCATTAACTTCTTCTGACTTTTCCTGCTGTATGGAGACATCCCCTACTTCTGTCACATTTTTGCACAAAACAAAAGTATCTTCCATACTTATGTTTAAATTCAAACCTCCCTCGGTAGTTGTGTTTTTGCCTTGTTGAGAACTTCTAATCCAACACTCAATCCTATTCTGGGGTTCTGACAACTCTTGTACTCCCACCTGCTCTTCTTGCCTATTCTGCACATCTTCCTTGCTCCACTCCGAAGAGCTTTCCTCCCATGGTTCCTCTGCAACTTCTTCTACCTCCATATCGGTTAATTATGGGAAAAAATCCTCAGCACCATCAACTTTAATTTTGATCATGAATTTTCTCCCATACGTAGTGATGATGATATGTTCTGGAATGTCATATGGACTCTCAACCCTTAGTAACAACTGCGCCACTTTGCAATCCACTATATGTGCAGTTTGATCTTGGATTTTTACTATCTTGCCCCATCTGGATGCTAAGCTAGAAAAGAATGGGACCGACCAACAATTTAATGGGACACCAATCATTGAAATCGCACAATAAGCTAATGGAGTGCCCCCTCCTCTACCACTGGTTCCAATATTTCAAACCAGAACTTCAAGGCTTCCCATTTTTCTTCCATTGCAATCCTTCTCTCTTCAACCGACTGAAACACTACCAGACACGCATTCTTCGCATATCCCCACCTCATCACCTTAACTTTGAAGCCCTCATTTCGTAAGGCTTTCTGCACAAATTCTACTTCAAAAATATCTTTGCAAATGCCAGTAAGTGAAGATTTCAACCATAATCTCTCTTCCATCGGAATAAAGACTTCCAAAGATTTCTTCTCTTCCTTAGTATTCCTTTGACTGCTTATTTGATGACCCTCTGGAACTTTTTTCACCCCAACCACCGTGTCTCTATAAGTCCTTCCATCAAGGAACTTGCTCATTCGTTCCATTTTCTCTTTCCCTTGTGCTGGAGAAGTCAATCTTCTTCCCTTCAACTCTCCTATTTCGACCTTTTTGAAGCCCTCCTCACTAGCCCCTTCACGACTCTTCGTCTCAGATAACTTGTCATATTTAGCTACTGATACAGAAATTATCTTCTCGGCAATCCTGACATTATTCATCTTCTCCACCGCATTGTACAGATCCTTCTTGCTTGCAAAATGGACAAAAGCAAACGTACAATCCTTGTATTTCGGTCTGTTGTTAATTAAAGGAATAAACACCCTAATAACTTTTCCATGATAACTAAAATGTTCCCCTAAAGTTCTTCTGCTCACTCTCCTACTAAGATTATCAACGAACGCAGACCAAGAACCTCTCCATCTTTGCCATCAGAATATCTGCTCTTTCGTTCTCTCGCTCTCGCCATTTTCTCGATAAGAACTAAATAAAGTTGAGGAGAAGTTTGCCATCTTTGATCACTTTTCGATTAACCACTAAAGCATTGCTCATTTGGACTAGCAATTTAGTTTGATGAAGTATTTACATTGTAAAATTTCAGCTTAATCCCCAGGCATTGCGCCTCTCTTATGGCAAACACTTGTTTCTTAATTCTTATTTAACTCTATTTTTTTAGGCTGGTCTGGTCAGAGAGAAGTCTTTTGGCACCACTAAAGATAAAATGTTGTACATTGAACACTGTGCAAATTCAAGGGCTGTGACCATATTTATTCGTGGAGGTAGATTCTATTTCCTTCAGTTTGGTTTATGTTCTGTTATCTTTCGTAATTTGATTTTGTATCCTGGTTAGGCTTAAGCCTAGGTGACTGTTTATCTAAGTGAGTTAGTTCTGTTTTTAATTTCCTATTCCTATGTAGTTTGTTATAAAATACACCACCCAGTCTCCATAGTAAGACTTGATTTATTCTTTCAGACAGTATCTCGTACCAAAAAAAATTCTTGGACAATTTTAGAGCATGGATTATTTTTACCAGCAAACTCTTAAAACTAAATAAAAAAATGGGAATATCACTTGGTTGAAGAGTAATGTAAGGATGAAACTTACATGACACTTTGACATGTGAAGAGATCTCTTGCTTCCTTTTTCTTGGTATGCAATTTATTTGCTCCATTCTTGTTTTGAGATGTTTGGACATCTTTATTCTTGATCAATCTAGAACTGGTTAGCCATTTACTTTTGTTTATCATTAAATAGAGCTATGTAAGGATATACTCTCTAACTTTATAATGTTGTAGAGAGCCAAAAGTAACAAAAAGTAGAATATTCCAAGTTTAATGCAAGCTGAATCGATATGGATTAGTCATAAATCTCATTAAGGATTTCCTTTGTGGTTAATGATTCCTTAGGCAACAAGATGATGATTGAGGAGACAAAACGCAGTATCCATGATGCATTGTGCGTGGCCAGGAATCTCATTCACAACACTTCTATTGTCTATGGTGGTGGCTCAGCTGAGATTTCTTGCTCAATTGCTGTAGTGGCAGCTGCTGATAAATATCCAGGAGTTGAGCAGGTAAGAAGCTGATATAATCCTCTAAATTTCGTAACATTCTTTTTTCTGAGTAATTATACAATATCAAAATTTTGTTTTTATCTGCAGTATGCAATCCGAGCATTTGCAGATGCTCTAGACTCGGTCCCCATGGCCCTGGCTGAAAATAGCGGTCTCCAACCCATTGAGACACTATCGGCAGTGAAATCTCAGCAAATTAAGGTAATTACTATAATTTGTATGATAATAACTTTGATCTTATATAATCTCACCACTGCATAGAATGTTGTTAATTTTGTTTGCTTATATCCATGTGCAGCAGAACAATCCACACTATGGAATAGACTGCAACGATGTCGGGACTAATGACATGCGGCAACAAGATGTCTTTGAAACGCTGATCGGGAAGCAGCAACAGATCTTACTGGCAACACAAGTTGTAAAGATGATTCTTAAAATTGATGATGTTATTTCTCCATCAGACTACTGAGGTATAATTTTGAAACTGTTTCACCCAGAAGATTCCTGTTTTGATTGTGTTGTATGGTTCGCCCGGAACATTTTTTGTTTGCTCAAGAGAGACATGTTTTACTTATATATTTTTGAACTGCCAAACCCTCTGTTGGTTGAAGTAGAATGAGGAATTCGTGTTATTGGCAATGATTATTTACCTCTTTAGTTACCACCTTCAATTATCAATGGATCAATTTTCATATTCCCCTTCTACTCTTCCCACCTCGAAACTACATCATTTTCGAATAGCCGTTTATCTATGTTTGTAGCATGCATGGGTCATTGGATGCTCGTCGGCCGAAGCATTTCTCTAATATTAGCCGGCTTCCGGATTTCCGAGTACTTTTCTTAAAGATTACATGAAATAATGAGTTACGAGTTTTTGGTAGGTGGATGAGAGACCGGGATTAAGTTGCCAAGATGTTAGGAGGCCGTAGCCCGAAGGGATCTGCTGTAGGTTGTTCGTTTTGGGACGACCCAAACGTCGACACTTAATATATTTAATTTTTAATGACATTAGTTGATGGTAGGTACTACCTTCTTAATAGCGGCGTAATTAAATATATTTTCTAATAACATATTTAATATATTTTTAAATACACGTGTTGATATTTAAAATTAAATGTGTAATTATACATGAAAACAAAATGAAGTATCAAAATTAGATTTGCCCTATATAAAATAAGGGTGTTTAACCGATTAATTTTGTCGATAATTAAATTGAATTAATTAAAATTAAACTAATCAAAGTTTTAACCATTAATTGAATCAGAGTTTCTAAAAATTATTAATAGAATTCAATAAAATTTAGTTAATTTAATCAATTTTTGAATTAATTGAAATTCATTATAAGTTTTTTAATTAGATTAATTTGGGATTAATATATATATATATATCATTTAAGTTAAAATTTAATTGAGTACTGAAATTTTAATAGATTTTATGCAATTAAAGAGTATTTCCTCTATCTTTTTAATTATTTTCGTTATTGATTTTTTTGTCAATTTTTTTATTTTGAGTCATTATTATTTAAAATTTATTATTGATAAAATTATGAAAAAATATTTTAAAAATCTTCAATTAAGTAATTTTTAAATATTTATTATAAAAATATTAATTATTTAAAATATTTAAAACAATCACAATTAAGGTTTAGAAATTTTGATTTTTAGATTTAATAAGGCGGAAGGAGTAGTTCAATTTTGATTCTTAATAGGTATGTGATTAAAATATATATGTAATATATATAACGTATTAAATATCTAATATGTTTGGTGATTTTAATCAATTCAATTAAAATCAATTTTGAACCGAATTAATTAATAATTGAATTTTAGTTTTTTATCTATTAATCAATAATATGAAATAAAATTATCTAATTATATTGATTAATTTAATTAAAACTGAATAATAAAAAATATTTACGCGAAATGAAGGGGCTATTAATGTTTTAGAAACTGAGACGATAAGAAACTTGTGATGAGTATTCAACGTGAGGTCCATATCTCACCGATCATATCATGAGGATAAGAGAAGAATCCAGAAATCTTCATTTTATTGGACAATATTGATTTGCTTTACATTAAATCTATGCCCCATACCCCATATCGTCAACCTCTGCCAATCCCACAAAATCTCCACCCCCCGGGGATCAGCAGCACAATCACACAAGAGAAAAGAAAGAAAATGGCAGCAAGCGTAGCAACAATGGCGATGCTCAATGCAAAATGCTTAAGCATCAGCTCAACCAAGATTACCAGCCCAACTAAACCAAACCCTAAACCTATCTCTCTCCTCTCCATGCAAAACCTCCCCAAGGGTCTCACTATCTCAAAACCAAACCTCCCTTCGTCTTCTTCTTCACTTGCCGGCACCGCCATTGCTGGAGCTATTTTCTCCACCCTCAGCTCATGCAATCCCGCTTTCGCCGCCCAACAGATAGCCGAAATAGCCGAGGGAGACAACCGTGGTTTAGCCCTATTGCTTCCAATAATCCCGGCCATAGCTTGGGTTCTCTTCAACATCCTTCAACCTGCACTTAACCAGCTGAACCGAATGAGGACCACCAAGGGGGTGATCATCGGGTTAGGACTCGGTGGGTTGGCTGCGTCGGGGTTCATGTCGGCACCGGAAGCATCGGCGAGTGAAATCGCCATGGTTGCTGACGCTGCTTCGAGTGACAACCGGGGGACACTTCTCCTCTTCGTGGTGGCTCCGGCTCTTCTTTGGGTGGCCTACAATATTCTGCAACCGGCGCTGAACCAGCTTAACAGGATGAGATCTCAGTGAGCTAGTGTTGATCTTTGTATGAGGGTGTAGTAGCATGTAAATTGCAACAAATTCACCATTTGAATGGAACTCTCTTTAATTACATAAAAAAAACAAAATTTTCATGTATTTTTTTTTCTATTTATTGATAAAATTAGATTAATCAATTCATAAATTAAATATAAATAATATTTAAATAACAAATATTTATCTCAAATTAATCAACTTTTCTTAATATATTTGTGAATTTACATAAAGCAATCAATTATTAAGTTAATAAAAATTCATAGCGATACATGACATTTTTTATGGTATATATCATATTAATTAACATGAATCATTTATATGAGAATATTATTCTTACTATAGAGTAATAAACGTACAGTTTCAACTGTTGGATGTTAATTGTTTTATTACTAAAATTATTCCTTAAATTATTTTTATTTATTATTTAATTTTATATATCTAAAATTAATTTTATATTTCTAAATTTTTAATATAACTTTTAAGTTTGTACTATTTATATTTTTGTGTTTGTTTTTGATTGATGAATGAAGATAGGCATGGTCGTGTTCCGTCCAATTCGATCTAACCCAATAAAAATATATTTGACATTCAAAACTTGATATAATCTAGATTTAATGTGACTTTATCCTACTCGAAACATAATCTACCTTTTTAAAATAAAGTTCTAATTCATCTACAATGCTTTGATATATATAATTTTATCATACAAAATATGACTTAATTGAAAATACAATATAGAGAAGGTTTAATATATTTTTAAATACTTGAACCATACCTCAAATAACTACCCTTTTATAGTTTACCCAAATAACTGTAACCCGCTCTTAGGCTCCATCGATTGCAACCGGAGCTCCGGATCTATTAACGGAGCCCCAGGTTAATTATTTCATTTTCCCTCTCTTCTTTTATACCCGCCTCATTTACCCTCTTTAATCTTTTCCCACATCTCAAAGAAAACAAAATATCAAAAGAAAAAGAAAAGAAATAATATATTTTCCAAAAATGTCGAAACCCTGGGGCCGCATCGGCGCGTGGGCCGCCGAGGCCGAACGAGAAGAAGCGGAGGAACGTGCGGCTGCGGAAGCTTCCGGGCCCACGGCTGAATCTCAGAGTTTCCCTAGCCTGAAGGAAGCCGTTAGGGCGAAGCCCAAGAATAAGAAAATGTCTCTGTCGGAGTTTAACCAGGGGACATACTCTTCATCAGGCGGGGGCGGATTGGGTGGTGCTAAGGTAACGGAACACAATAGGCTGACACCCGAAGAGATGATGCTCCTCCCGACCCGGCCCAAAGAACGTTCCTCCGAGGAATTCCAGTACGGACGTCTTGGCGGTGGATTTTCATCTTACGGGAGGTCGGGTCCAGGTGCGGGTCGGGGTATCCGTGACCGTGAAGATAGCGATGGATCTTGGGGTTCCGGAAGGAGGCAGCACGGAGGTTTTAATGAAGAACGACGGGGTCCGCCTTCTAGGGTTTCTGATTTTGATCAGCCCTCGCGTGCCGATGAGGTGGATAATTGGGCAATGGAAAAAAAAGCAAGTCCTTCTTTGGATTCGGGCAGGCAAAATCGATACGGTGGGCTTGGAACTGGTGCATTTTCAAAGGCTGATGAGGTTGATAATTGGACGACTGGAAAACGGTCAAATCCAACTCGATCTTCGACATTTGGTTCAGGTTTTCGTGACTCTGGACCAGAGCCTGATAGATGGTCCCGAAGTGGTGTTCGTGATTCTGGACCGGAGCCTGATAGATGGTCACGTGGTGGTAGTGGTAGTGGAGGTGGAACCAGAGAGGACAGGCCTAGATTAGTTTTGGATCCACCGCGAGGGGAGGTGAATGAGCTTGTAGTTAAAACAAATAGATCGAATCCTTTTGGGGCAGCGAAGCCCAGGGAAGAGGTGTTAGCAGAGAAAGGATTGGATTGGAAGAAGCTGGATTCTGAAATTGAAGCAAAGAAGGAAACTAGTCGGCCTACCAGCGCTCATTCCAGCAGGCCGTCGAGTGCACAATCTAGCAGGTCCGAAGGACCCCAGCAGCAAGGGTTTGAAAATGCAATCAAGACTAGGCCAAAAGTCAATCCCTTCGGTGCTGCCAAGCCTAGAGAAGTTTTGCTGGAAGAGCGAGGTCAGGACTGGCGTAAGATTGATCTTGATTTAGACCGTCGCAGGATGGACAGGTTCCATTTCATTTTTCTAATCATTTTGCTCATAATTTATGGCGAACTTGTTCCTGTGGGATTTTGTTTGAAGTGTGAACTGATTTTGATATGTTTCATTTAATGTTGGTACTTGTTAATGATGGTTTCAAAGTTCTTACCATATTTGCTTCTGTAAATTGCCTTAGCTGTTGCCACCTCGCCGTCATTGCATATTGTTTTATACTCCCTAATCCATCGGTATACAATACCATGTTTTCAGTAAAAGATCCTTTATTGCTAGGACTTTGAAGTTGATGTAGTGCAGTTCAATACCATATGATAAATTATATTTAATCATTTTGGTGGTTTCTCCATTTTTTTCTTTAAACAACTATGCTTGGAATTGAGTTGTTTTAGGATCTGCATTTTTGTTTTCCTTTGTTGGGAGCTGGGGCAGATGGAGTTCTAGGAGACATTTTTCTTTCTGTGCTTACATCTTTATCATACAGCACAGAACTTATGTTTAGTATGTTAGAAAGTCGGTTTAGCTGCAAACAACAGATTAACCAAACATACTTTTGTGACTGAGCGGATCTTTTCTTTTTCTTTGAAGTGCATATGATTACTGAAGTACTTGATGAGTATAGGGATCCATTTTAGAAATGAACATTCGACTCTGAGTACCGAACAGAAAAAATTTAATAAAAGCTTCTAATTCAACAAGCCCCAATGTGGAGCATATTGTGTTCTGTTACCTTAGCACCACTCAATTCTTGGTGGGTTAGGGGAGTAACATTATGTTTTTCTTTCCATTTTTGGGCCAGAGGGTTCTTTCTATGTTCATTTTTTTTGACAGCTAAGCTTAGTTCTTTGCATATTCCTAAATTCGGTGTTGATGTTTGTTATCTTTGCCACTTGTTGCCTTTGAGTGCATGGAGACAACAAAAATGCACAATCCTTAATACTGTTCTGAACTTGTTTATTTACCGAAATTGTGAATGTGGGGCATATGAAAGTAGCATATGCACTGGTAGGTCATATAGGAGGCAGTTACCTATTGCCTTCAATTTTGTTTTTTCCTGTCCAATATTATAAGGCATGATGGTATTACTACCCTTTCCTTCCATCAAATAATTTTTTGTTAAAACACTGCTAGGCTTCTACTCTTCTTTATGGTACTTTAAGTGTTTTGTTTTAGTTCAAATTCATTTTGTTGTCATTCCTCCTGTTGAATATTTATTGTTTTCATGCTTATATGTGCTTGTTTTTAAGCCATCATGTGATATTTCAAGCTCTGCGCTTCTTTTGCATGGCTTGATTTCCCTTTTAGTTAACTTAATGCAATATTATCTTTCATTCTTTTGCGAGATTGTTAATGCAAATGGTTATAAGCTGTTACCTGCTTATTTACCAATTTACTTTGTGATTTTCCATTTTTCTGTGCTAACAGAATTCTTTTCTGTATTCATGTGATTCATTGTGATTTCCTGTGTAAGATTGTAATCTTTAGATGGTTTCAGATGCTCCAACTATTCTAATGGCTTGCTTGTCATTGTGTGTCAATTCCATTGTGTTCCTTTCTTGTTTGCAAGCAACTTTTGAATATATTGCCCACACCATTATGTTCTTCATTTCTAATGAGAAAAGAAAATGTTTCAGGCCGGAAACAGAAGAGGAAAAGATATTGAAAGAGGAAATAGATAACTTAAAGAAGGAGCTTGAGAAAAAATTGACGCCAAGTTCAGAATCTGCTGGGGACCAACACTCTTTACGTGAAAAACTTAGTCACAATGAAAGGGAATTAGAGATGTTGATTCAAGATTTGGAGAACAAAGTTAGATTTGGGCAGAAATGTGTTGAAAGGCCTGGTTCTGGAGCTGGCAGGACCGGCAGCTTCCCTGACAGACCTCCTTTGCAGTCTGGATCTATTGATGGATCTAGAAGTGTGGAGTTCATGGATAGGCCTAGGTCTCGTGGTACTAGAGATGCATGGACAAGGCCTGGTGATGAGCGAAGAGGATTTAAGGGAGGATTTCAAGGTGGCAGGGATAGGGGATTTCAGGGAAACAGAGATATGGACAGGTAAGGGTATAAAATATCAGCAGCTATATCTCTCGTGCCTTTCCTTCTTTTTCTTTTACCCAATCTTCATGGAAAACTTGACCTCCTTATCTGAATATTTCGGCTACCCCCGCCTATTTCATTGATACAAATAATTAGAAGAATTTGCAAGTTTAAGATGTGATATATTCTAAGGTCCTTATTCATGCATATTTGAAGCCTTTTTTTTTGGTTAATTAGAAACCAAGGTTCTTAAGATGCATTTTTATTCTGTCCCTGTCTAGTACCGATACATGTTAATCAAATGAAGCATCCGCTTTAATTCCGCGTGGTTCCATGATCTGTAGTTCTTACGAGTTGTCTAACTCCAAACTGCCATTCGTAGTCATGTTGTTGCACATTGTAATATTAGTCTTCAAAACTGCATATCTGCTCATAGAAACCAGACAAATGAAATTGTGATCTTTTTTTAAAATATTGCAGGTCAAGATCGAGGGACAGATGGTGAACCATGATCGGAATTGTTTTGTTGAATTCTGTCAGATGAATTTTGACAACATGGACCAATAATATTTTGTTACCTTATTGTTTATTGCTCTGGTAAAGTGGAGCAAGGATTCTTGAGTATTGGAACAAGGAACTATGGGATAATCTGGGTACTTTCATGTAAAAATGGCCTTTCCACCATTTGTCTCCCCTTCTTTCTGGCTATTTTTGTTTTCCTTGTAGAGCAAGGAGCCTGCCTATATTTGATAGGGACTAGAAACATTGAGTGATTCACCAGTTTTATCTTTAATATTCCTTTGGAATGTTATAGAGAAGAGTCTAGTGTTGAGGTGGTTGGTGAATTTCAGGCTGCTTTCTTTGTTTTGGCGTGTCATGGAACCTTTTTTTTCTAGCATTGATCAACTGGTCATGTATATTTTTTATTTTACAAGTGCTGCAAATAATGAAGTGTTATTATTCATAGACTTGTCAACTTACAATCAACCCGATTACAAGTTGTTTGGACTTAATTTGCTTAAGAGCCACAACACAGTTTTAACACACTGGTTGGAGCCAGAGGTTCACAAAAAATCCGAATATTCAATTTTGTGTAAAAAATATCCGAAATCGAATTTGGAAAAAATCGGGTTTTTTAAAACCGGATCGGATATTTTAAAACCGGATAGTATAACCGGTTTGAGAAAAAATTAGACGATCGGATTTTTTATTGGATAAAAAATCGGTTTGAAAAAATCTGAAAAAAAATTTGGTTTGAGGTTTAAAAATCCGGTCTGGGGTTTAAAAATTCGGTTTGGGGTTTAAAAAATTGGATGATCGAATTTTTTACCGGATTAAAAATCGGTTTTTTTCAAACCGAAATCGGTTACACCAGTTACATCATCCGGCTCTCCAAACCGGTTATAATCCGAACCGATTTTTTTATAAACCGGTTTTTTGGCTTAATGAAAAAATCGGATCTATTTTTATCCGATCCGGATCGGATTTAAATCCGGCTATGTGCATCTCTAGTTTGAGCCATTGGCCACCATCAACCTGAAGGAGAAGCTCAAAAGACAAAAGGACACCGGCGACTACTTCGTAAACTTTTTAGCTTCCATCACATTGGATCTGTTAATATTTCATTACTGATTTAGCTTCCATCACATTGGATCTGTTAATATTTCATTAGTGATTGATCTCTACGAACTCTTTGTGGACAATTGTTATATCTTTGGAGACGTCTTCTGAAAACCTTCCAGCCTCCACCATGTTGGATTTGTCGACACTTTACCTTTCAACCTCCACGTCAGATTTTTCGAAACTTTATCAGCAATTTATCTTCATACATATCTTTCCGCTTATCAGAATTCATAGAAGCTTGTGTCTTCCGAGCACAAATCTGCAAGTCAATTACAATGTATATATAAGAACCTTAATACACTCATGTGATTCATCAAGATAAAATCAAAAGTCTAATCATTAAATCTTTCTAGCATGATCAGAATAATCATAATGATCTTACGACTGACACATGTACTAAAAACATAGATGAACGACAAATAATTGGTCGACCTTTCTTCCTCATAATAATATATTCCCTTCTTCATTCAAATACGAATCAATAATTAATCATGATTTTCTGTTCAAACTAAAAAGAATGAATCGCCAACAAACAAACGACAAGCAATCATTTTTCATTAACAGTAAACAAGGGTAAAAAGGAGTTCAAAATCTTTCAATAAAAAAGATTCTTTTACAACTATGATTATTTTAATATTATATAATATTTATATGGTATATAAGTGGCCATTCTCTTCATGGAGATGCAAAATCTCTCAGTCTCTCTCTTTCCAATCTTTTAGTATCTTGTTCTACGTATGGCTTGGGATGGGTCCTCCGTCTTAGTTATCGCTATATTTGTCCTCACTTTAGTGAACCTCAATCCACCGTCGGTGGTAAATGCTAAAACCCCATGCCATTTCCCAGCAGTATTCAACTTCGGTGACTCCAACTCCGACACCGGAGGCTTGTCAGCTGCATTCGGTCAAGCTCCTCCTCCAAATGGAATGTCTTACTTCGGCCACCCCGTTGGCCGCTACTGCGACGGCCGCCTTGTCATCGACTTCATAGGTACCTTCTATCTCTTCATTTCAATGTTTCCGGGGAGAGTTTTGTTTCACCAGACATCTCAGTCTGTGGTCATCTTTTTCTTCCTTTTCGTCTCAAGTATAATTAAATCTTGGGATTGAAATTTTGAAAATTTTAAGTTAAAATTATATATAATTTTAAATTGTATCCACCGACGCATAGCGAAAGTAAACAATGTTTTTTTGTCGTGACCACCAAAGAATGGGCCTATCTTATCTATAAGAATCATGCATGAGTCCGGATTCCGATAAAAGAAAATTAGTAAAACGTGCAATCTGGAGTTTAGGGACTGCATGTGAATCCTCGCTTTAGAATTTAATAATTATAAAACTGGTCCCAAGTTCAAATTATATCTAACTATATAATACGGCACCCGAAGAATACGAGAAGAATATTTACCATATCTATAATGATTAATATATTCAACAACCAGCAGACAACAATTAAAAAAATACTTCAAAACTCATTCTTTAACTTAATGATTAAAAATATTATTCTCTTTTTGAGATTTTATATAAAACAATTGTATTTGTAAAATCGTATATACATTATCAATAATTAATAACAATTATGAACAAATATTATTTTAAAATATCTAAAGTTGTTTTTTTTACGACATAGATAATATTAGTCATAATTGTCTATTGTTGATTTTCCTTATTTAACTCTTTTTATTCTCTTTCCCTTTCTCTCCCTTGTGCTGTTCTATTTTCCTTGTTCAATTCTTACGTGGCCGTCTTATATTCAACAACGGAGTTGTTAATATTTTTCTGTTTAGCTGAGAGGCTTGGTTTACCGTATCTAAGTGCATTTCTCGACTCCCTGGGAACCAACTTCACCCATGGAGCTAACTTTGCCACTGCCGGTTCAACCATTAGACCTCAAAACACTACTTTGCATCAAAGCGGTTTCAGCCCCGTCTCCTTGAACGTTCAATATTACGAGTTCCATGATTTTCATTCAAGGTCGCAAACGATGCGTAAACGAGGTACTAAATCGATACCATCCACTGATTTGATTCCGATACCTATGTTTTTCGGGTAAAGATCGATTTGAATGGTGTCTTTAGGTGGTGTTTATGAAACCTTGTTGCCAAAAGAGGAAGACTTCTCGAGTGCCTTGTACACCTTTGATATTGGCCAAAACGATCTCACTGCCGGTTACTTCTCAAACATGACCGTAGACGAGGTTAAGGCTTATGTGCCCGATGTGCTTGATCAGTTCCAGACTATAATCAAGGTTCGTGAACCACATCTTTATCTCCTTGCGAACAACAAACACCTGCGTTCTTCGTCGAACCAACTGTTCAAATCGATTTACTAGTGATTATCAGGGTGTAATTTGTATGTAATTTGCAGTATATATATGACATAGGAGGCAGATACTTTTGGATACACAATACCGGTCCAGTCGGGTGTTTACCGTATGTCATGGAGCGTATCCCTGTCCTGGCGGGTCAGATCGATAGATACGGATGTGCTTCGCCGTTCAATGAAGTAGCCCGATTTTTCAACCGTGGATTGAAGAAGACGGTTGAACAATTGCGCCAAGATTTGCCACATGCTGCAATCACCTACGTAGATATTTACTCCGTGAAGTATTCACTAATTAGCCAAGGGAAAAAGCATGGTGAGTCCATTTCATTTTTAGAGTTCAAATTTACAATAAGAATTCATCAAAAATCAATCATTACATTCGTAAAACACTGAACTCGAATCGATGTTATATCTGAAAATGCAGGGTTCGATCAACCTCTTAGAACATGCTGCGGCCATGGTGGAAAGTACAATTACAACAAGAACTTGGGGTGTGGAGGAAAGGTTCATAAACATGGGAAGGATGTGTTAGTGGCAGCTCCTTGCAAAGATCCTTCAAGTCATGTAAATTGGGACGGCGTGCACTTTACGGAAGGCGCTAATCGGTACATATTTAAACACATTGTCGACGGTTCGTTTTCGGACCCTCCGAATCCATTAAACATGGCCTGTCATAGGAACTAGAGAGAAGAATTCAACTCTTGTTAGTTGTTCCTCAATGTGTATGCAAGGCAATGGATGTGTTGGCTGAATCTGCTGCTACATATAGTATTTATACTCATGGAACTTATTTTTAAAGTTATTTGAAGTGATTTAAATCAATTATCATGAAAAATTACTGCTTCCTCCTTTTCATAATTTCCTTTAAAATCCTTCATCGTCTCAAACAAATTACTGTACAACAAAGTCAGCAACATTCTTCCCCCCATGTCCGTTATAAAGGCCAGAAACAATTGCCTGCAACATTGAAAAGGCCAAAAAGTCGAAAATTCGTACACTAAAGAATAAAACCAAGTCAGCCCATTTACAAACACTACTTTGATGACTCAGAAGAAGAGACGATGAACAATACATGGGAGAGAAGAATTTCGACAACACTGTTCAAGTCTTTGTGCCATGACCGATGCTCCTTGTCGTCGTCCTCGTCGGTTTTGGAAACAGACACTTTTGTGTGTCTAACCAGGTTCGAAGACGATGAGGAGGCGAGTGAGTTGTCTTGCGAACATTTTTTAACAAAGGTTGCTTAAAGAAATGGTTTGGGAACAAGCATGGTACATGCCCTATTTGTCGATCTATTCACTAGAATTAATGGAGAAATATTTATTTTAGGCAAATTCAATATTTACCTGGAAAAACTCCATACCAAACTTGTATTAAACAAATTTAGTGCACTGCAAACACATCAAAGAACTTCCAACAAATTATCTCCCTGGAACAAATAAGGAATTCAATATACATGTATGAAAATTGTCTCAAAACAAAACTTCCCAACATAGGGAAATCACAGGAATCTCAAACAGCTAAAAGCTGTCTGATACAGGACGATCCTGGCTATACATACCTAGAGGTTCCAAGCATTCATCCAAGTCTCCGATCACCAGTGAACAACACTGCTCGGTCACACGTCGCAGTCATTAATAGTTCAGTTGAACTTTCTGATTAGCCTTTACAGGTGATTAAAAGAATCACTCATGTTCTCTCAAACAATTTCCAGGTAGAATAAACTTATTTATCAGCATTCTCTAGGAGATACGATGGAAGATGAACAGCTGAGAAGGAATGAGGAATAGGCCCCATTTTCCCAATTAATTCCTTGAATGTGTACTCTTCCGGCAGCAAGTCAAACAGATCAGCACCCTTGCAAATTACTCTTTGAACTCGTTTCGGGTTTAAAAAAGGGGAAAACCTCACTCGATCGTTATGACTGTAAGCTTTCATCTTGAATATGAACTCGCTGATGCGACGGAAACAAAAACTGCAGTGCCACCCTGCATCCACCAAGATCTCATCCGTCTGCCAGTAATGTGCATACCTTGTTTTACCAGTCTGATACCGATGGACCGATGCTCTCCAGTTGTTGTTATCTACAAGGATCTCAAAAGAATAAAGATAATTCTTCAGCCGAAGGTGAAGAACTTGAGGTATGTCATCACACCACCTGAGGAGGTTGATAGTATGCGTGCTCGGTATCTCGTCGGCGTCCGACACTATCAGCAAGTCATCATCGGAAATTCCTGCTATTTTGAGAAGCTGATCCAATGCTACTCGCTGCAGAGCCTCTTCAACAAATGGGTTTTCTCCTTTCTTGAACCTTCCCCCAATAGTTCCATAAGTCAACCTCGGCTCAACAAACTTAAACTGATCTCGATGACTAGCAAAAACCACAGGCTTCAGGATTCCGGTAAAAGTTGAATTAGACTCGAGAAGAACGAAATTCGTTACGTAAGGGTACAACTCTTGCCATCGAATGGTAAGAATATCGACTTCATTGCTAAACAACACCACATCATAAACCCGTCTCGGGAATTCACAAATCCTCCAACCATGTAGTTTGCAGAGCATCTCCATCGATACATTCTCGTGATAATAATGGGGAATATCATGAAAAGGCTTGGGTGGAGACTCCCATAGAAGCCGGAAAAAGTAGGAAATTTTCTGCCCGTGAACATATACACCGAATATGCACGTCGGAGACAGTATAAATAGGAAAATATATGTTTTCAAATCAATGCCACGCAGTATGCAGCGGATTCTAGACAAGCTCAGCCGGCTTGATTCCTGTACCATAGAGACAATACCATATTAACGCTATTCAAATCTATTAGGATACATCATAATACTATAATATTAAATTACATTGTAACTACAGTGTCGCATTACGGACATTACGGATGATATGATTATGATGTCGTGATGACTTTTGAATAATACTAAATTACGGTTGCGACTGCAGTGTCACGAATGCGAATATTATGGATTAAATGATTATGATGTCGCGATTACTTTTGAAATACGTTATCGTACAGCCGTTACAATGCATTGCGGCGGCAATTTAGTATTATGGGCGGGATCCATATGACACAAACCGATATATGGAAACATGAATATTATAAATCCAGCAGGGAATCAAAGAAATCATCTTGAACACAGTAGGCATAACAGTTTGGAAAGGGAAAACCAGATAATAGGAAAACGCAAGGGAATGAATATATGCAGCTCATTTGCGAACGGCGATCCCCTTTCAGATTCTTTTCCCAGATTACTTATTACATCTTTACGATTTACCTTCAAAGAAATTAGACAAAAATAATATCAGATCGATAACAAATCAGCAGCTATGATTTCCAAATCCCCAAATCAAAAGACAAAGGCATTTGCTCAAAATTCAATCAAAACCCAGAAAACAACCAAATTAGCAGGTAATATCAAGCAGCTAACTTCAACCCAAAAATTGAAACATATACAAGATTATAAGAATAGTGAAAGTACCTGGCCGCAAACACCTCCACAGATATCATCAGTTTTTTTGGTACAATAATGGCCGCCTCCTTCATTCATCATCCACCACATTTTACAAAAGGAAATCTGAGAAAGGGAAATATTTTTAGGCCAGTGTTGAGAAAACCCAGAAAGATGAGCTTGAAGAAATAAGCTATCGAGATCTCCCTGGCTCCCTATTTCCTTGTCTAATCTCTCTTAGAAGCCAAAGGGCCGAAGAGAAACTTTCTCACAAACAAGTAGAAGGAAAATATCTAACTTTAATGGTTCGTTTAATACAAAATAATCAATAATAATTAATGACAAATATAGGAGAAAAATATATAAAACTTCAAAATAAAGAGCTGGTGTCTCTCTGTTAATGGGTGGCAGATGTAAAGACGAATAATACCCAACGTGAAAGAGAGAGATTTCTACTTGTACCCCCACCTTCCCATTTCCGTCTTGGTTTAATACTTATTATAGTCGTTGAATTATATTTATAATCTCATTTTTATACATATTTTTATTAGAATAAATAATATATGACCACTAAATTGTAGAAATTTTTATTTAATACTTTTCTTTTAATTTAATTAATTAAATTATTTAACTATTTAAATTGTGTCAATCAAAAGCATCTATAGTTAATAAAATTATTATAATGATTAAACATTTAATTCTTATTATTTATATATCCTATCAATTTATTTTTATTTTTAATTTAAGAAGGGCATGGGTCGAGTTTCCGATCAACCTGATCCGACCCAAGAAAAATGCATCTTCCACCTAAAACCTAATTATGACAAGATTTTGGATAATTTTAGCTAACTCAAAACACGATTTGTCTTTTGAGATAAAACATACACCCGATCTAATACAAATGTATATAATTTTTAATTTCATTCGATGATAGAGATGTAATTGAGAAAATATAGAGTTATATTATTATAATTATCTCTAAATATACAAGGTATAATTATATTATTTTTAGATCGAATAGGTATTTTTTATCCTAAACCCGAATTCAACCTAACCCAAACTTATACTTCAAAAAATCTGATCTAACCTCACCCGAACTCGTTTTTCTTATTAACCCAATCTAATAAATATGAGTCAAGTTGAAATTCATTAAATTCATGTCCGTGCTAATCCCTAATAATGCCGTAGAAAACCCGTAGCACCGTCGTTTAGTAGTCATGCTTTGAGCCTGATTACAAAGACTAGAGACCAGCATGTGTGAACTGTGACGAGTGAGGTCTTTGGATTGTGACATCAAGTCCTCCTATTTGGAAATGGGTCGGCAATGTCTTCAAATCTTTATTACTAATATTTAGTTAAATCTACCATTATGCAATGTCCTCCGATTGCCAGAGGTGGTCTTGGGATCCCAGGAACACTACTTCTATGTTACAAATTGGTTTTGCTTTAGCGACTCGTCCTGATGCTTACTGGATTCAACTCCGCCAAAAGTATAAAGTCACGGAAACTTGCCCTGCTACAATTTCAAGGTCGAGTTGCTCTCCTCTTTGGCTAGGTTTATCAAAGGCGTGGCCTTCTCTCCGGAAATGCCTTGCGTGGTCAGTTGGTAATGGCACCCTTATCAATTTCTGGGATGACGTTTGGCTACCCTCTCTTGGATCTCTTAGACCTTATGCTCTGTCGCAAAATAGCATCGACACTTCTTTGAAAACCAGCCACATGGTGACTCTTTATGGTACTTGGGATTTTGAATTACTCTCAAACTTATTATTGCCTACTGCAATCCCACGCATTATGAACATCAAACCACCTAATGTGTCTGATGGCCTTGATATTTGTACTTGGAGATGGACACCCACTGGAACCTTTGCCACTAGTTTTATCAATGGCTGCTTGAGCAAAAATGGGATGATGAGAATAAAAATTGGAATTTTATTTGGAAATTGCAGATTCCTCAAAGGATTCGCTTCTTTTTATGGCTTGCGCTTAAAGAGAAGCCTATGACCAACTTAGAGAGATGTAAACGATCCCTCACTTACGACCCTTCTTGTCGCATCTGTGGTTGCGCCGAGGAAAGCATTCTCCATATTCTCCGTGACTGCAATATGGCACGTTCTTTATGGAATCAAGTGCTTCCTTTATCATCGTAGCAGGATTTCTGTTCTTTGAATCTACCAAATTGGTAGTTATCCAACCTCTCCAAGTCGGGTACAAATGTCGTTTTTAATACACAATGGTTTTTTCTATTTGCTTCTTTGGCTTGGCAGATATGGAAGCAAAGGAATGAGATGGTGTTTACCGCTGATTCAAATTCTAGAGAAGTTGTCCTTCATTGCAGCATAGCTTGGGCCCGTCATTTTGAGTCTTCTCCTACCATCAACACCCCTGTGCATCAAAACACACATGACCAAGGCCATTGGAAACCACCCCCTGCGGGATGGTTCTGCCTTAACACCGATGGCGGTGTTGCAACCCATTCTGGAGATGGCTCCATTGGAGGTGTGCTTCGTGACTCCTCTGGTAGCTGGTTGGGTAGTTTCGCAAAAAACATTGGTGTATCCACTCTTCTTCAAGCTGAGTTATGGACGATTTATGTCGGACTTCAAGTAGCATGGGATTATGGCCTTGAGATCCTTCAAATCCAAACGGACAACAAACAAGTAGTACACCTTCTCGACGATCACAATGCTATTACCAGCTCTCTCTCGCTCGTTCGTGCAATAATAAACATGAGGAAACGCGCTTGGATAACGGACATCCTTTGGATTCCATGTGAGGAGAATCAAGTCGCAGACAAGCTAACCACAAAGACTGCTCCACCTCATCACTTTCAATTAGTGATTCACGATACCCCCCACCTGCAGAACCGGAGAGCATTTTAGCCAGTGACCTCCCAGCAAACTATTTTCATGATAGTTAAACTTTAGCCTGCTTGTTTAGGCTTCTTTCAATTCAAAAAAAATGTAATTATTTTATGATATGAGAGATTATTTTTTTAAAATGTAATTTAAAATGTAATTTCTAGTATCATGATAAAACTAAATTAGATCAAAAGAATCATTCTTATTCTTATAATAAATGTGGAGAATTTTTGTTATATCTCTAACGTTAGAATTTCTATCTATTATAATGTATAATCATATTAATAATCAAAATATATATGAATATATATATCTAAAAAGCATGAACATGACTAATTTATAGTAATATCTAAATCATAATAAATTTAAAAAGAATTCATATATAATTTTAAATTCGATATTAATATCTTAAAAAATTTAAAATATTAACCCAAGATAAAATATAATTAAATACTTAATGACTTGTTAACAACAGTCCTATCCTATGAAATATTCGTCATCGCCGTCGTTTGACGTTTAGTAGTTATTAGGCCTATAAATGAGACAAGATAGATTGCGAGTTAATAAAGATCGACTCAATCAAAGTTCAGTCAAAACTCGAATCGAATGGACTTGAGCTCAAGCTCGAACTCGACTCGAATTCTTAACGAGCCAAAGTGAGCTATTTGATACTCGACTCGAAAAACTCGCGAGTTACTCAAAAAAATAATATATTGAAATTTTAGGTTTTTAAATTAAATCATTAATAATATTAACATTTATATGTCATTTTTTAAAAATATATATAATATAAGACTTTTATGTATTTAAGGTACGGGTTCGAGATCGAGTCGATATACAATTTTTTATTCGAGTGGGGCTTAAAAAATTTTAAATTCGTAAATTTTCGAATCGAACTTAATTTTAAAACTTTTAAATTAAATCAAACTCAATAATATTTGAACTCGATTCGTCCACCTGATTACAAATGCTAAAGACCAACGTGTTTGAATTATGACGAGTGGGGTCTTTGGATCTAGGCATATAGTCCACCTACTAGGAAATGGGTCGACATTTCCAAATCTTAATATTAATATTTAACTTATTAAGCAGTCTTAATAAAAAGAAGAATGTTGTTCTTTTTAATTCTTATTTTTTTATTTGAATAATTTAAGGTGATTATAATATAGTGTTTATCTAAAATAATTGACAATACACACCCGATTACTCGAATCCAGAACTTCTAAAGAAAATAATATTTCCTTTTATCATTAAGACCACTTGATTGTCATCTTTTTATATCTCGTAAATTAAATTTAACTTTTTAAACATCTTACTTTATCTTATTAATGAAAGATCATGTGACTATCAAAATATATAATATATTTTTTTAGAATAGAGAAAAAAAGAGTCATTCTCTCTTTTTCTCTCCAATATAAAACAAAACACAAATTGTACTGTTCATTTTCAAGGGGATGAAAGAAGCATGATAGCCTATGGCACTTAAAGTAGAGCCCAACCTTATATAATACTAGTTCAGCAAAACGTGGCCCATTTGGCTTTTGTTGGCCTGAAGGAAAGCCTTCGTCCATGGCTAACCCAATCCACTAGCCTAGACTTAGGGCTGTAAATGAGTCCAGTGAAGTTCAAATATTATTGAGTTCGAATAGATTCAAAAAGTTTCAAATTGTTCTTGACTCAAAAAATAGATAGTTTAAAATTGTTAAATTTGATTCAAACTTGAAATCAAAAATTGAAACTTGATTCGAGCTCGAAAAAACTTGAATTGTAAACATTCTCAAACTTATTTCAATTGAAGCTTAAAAACCTTCGAGTCATGTATAACTAGCTCGTTTCGACTCCTTAAGAACTTGAATCTGTCTATTCAAATTGAATATTGATCGGAGCTTTAACTTAATCGAATTCGAGTAACTTGCTATATGTGTCATCTCATTTACAGCACTAAACCTAGCTTTGCTACGGTCTAATTCTGATCTGGTCTTGTTCGGTCTTTGTCTCCGTTTAGTTTGCTCCTCCATGAAGGTTCACAAGCTTTTCGGTAAGTGTTATGGGGGAGCCATAATAAATAAATTCAGTCCACAATGTAATCTGGAGTTTAAACCGATTGATTCATATGATTATGTTTTTTTAAAAGGAGATTGAATAGATTTGCGGTTTAAAATTATTTAACTTATCAATCACTCTGTCGCGGTAAAGAAGACAAATTTGGCAGACAAGCAATCAACTTTGGGATGAAAAATATGCAAAACTTGACAGATTTAGATTGTTAAAGCAGGAAGACCTGTATCTTTACCTAAAGATTTTACTATGAAAAAGTAGCTTTAGTTTAAACAAAAGTGACATTAACTAGGTGTGGCTTGACCAAGAATAGTGCTCGCTTGATTGTTTTGTTTTCCCTTCATTTACCATAAAAGAAGAAAATAATATAATTAAAATTAATTTACATATACATATATATTAAGGATGAGCATGACATCCGGAATCAACTACTTTCAACTCGGCTCTATGGGATCTAAAAAAAAGAGTTCAAGTCAGTTATTTTTTCCCCTAAAAAAAATATAATGTTGGGTCGAGTTGAGTTCAAATTTAAAATGAAAAATGATTCAACTTGAACCAAAAAAATATAATTAACCTTACATATTTAAGGGTATTTGCCTAATAATCATATTTCTATATATTTTTTCAATTAAATCCCTATTTTATCTAATCAATATATATATATATGGGTTGTATCAGGACATATACAAGTTTTTATCCCTAAAATTTGGTCAGATTTTAGAGGGGTGGAGCCTTCTTAAACTCAAGTAGAGTTATTTGACAAGTGAAAGGTTGATATGCTCGGATCAAATTTTGATCTACCAAAAGTCTGACTCGATTTAACACATATCCATCTTAATATGTATATTCTCTAAGCATAAGGGATATATTAGAGTCTTTAAATAAGGTTAAAGACTTAATTCATAACGTTATGAATAAAATAAATTAGATTGAGAGAGTCATCTATAATAAAATTTTATAATATCACATATAAATTAATAGATCAATAAATTAAATACAGATAATTAAAAATGCACATCTAACCTTATAAATCAAATTAAAAAAACCATTGGATTAACTTTTATACCCAAATTGCTCATCTTTTGCAACTAATTTTCTATTCACTTTTTTAACTACAAATAAGAGTGTTGCTTATCAATAATGCAACTATGGATAACCAAAGAAATACGTTCAATTTCAAACATCAAACCCTAAAATCTAAGATCGAACGACACGTATTTGTTTGTCAACTTTAATAAAGTTGATATGAACCCACACCAACAAATCAGAAGATGGGTCAACCTCAGTCCACTGTGCTTGCATTCACAACTGTAAACACCAAGGATATAACAACAGCAGACACATGGGACTTTGTGTTTCTTCCCTATTTTAACAGTGTCGTTAGTAAATATTCGTTTTACGGTCTATATTCAGTTTATCACTATCAATTCTAATATTTGTTTTTGATAATTTGATTTTATTATCCAAAGAGCAGTAAATTGCTAAAAAAACAAACAGTGTTCGAATTTACAAAGATTGCCTTAAAAACAAAAATGGCAATCAATCAAAATCAAACTATATCCCATTGATTACAAAGAGTAATATTAACATTGTCTAATCTATTAATAGACCTGCCCTTAGTTGAAATCCAACAATTTCCTTGATAGTACTGAACATAGCTTCAACAGTTGAGGCATGACATTGAAAAAACCTCTTGTTTCTTTCTTTCCAGATTATGTAGATTAATGCATTTGACGAAATCTTCATTATAGAAGTGAGAAGGGATATACCCTTCCAAGTAGCAACATCCCAATCATAAAGGGAATCCCAAGAAAGATGCCTAAACCGAAGACCATTGAGAGAGAAGATTGCAAACCATAATGCAGTAGCAACCGGGCACTCGAAAAATAAGTGATTTCTGGTTTCTATACCAGCACCACAAAAGATGCAGTGGCATTCATTATCAACCCCCATTCGGTGAAGTCTTTCTTTTGTAGGGAGTCTGTCAAGAAATATCATCCAAGCAATAAGGCTGTGTTTAGGAATAAGAAGAGGAAACCATAGCAGAGAGTGCCAATGAACTTTAGGATTCTTCACCCTAATGCCATTCCATATATCACAAACTTTCTTGGAGTTAGAAGGCAAAATAGAGGAAGCTTCAGTCCTTAGCTTCAAAATTTGCTTTAAGCTCCAACTCATATTAGTTTTGACAACAACATACCAGAAATCATTAGTATTAAACATGTAACTCCTTAGCCAAGCCACCCACAAAGATCCTTCACCAGGCAGAATATTCTTAATGAGGCTCATCATGCAAGCTTTGTTTCAAATTTTCAAGTTCTTAAGTCTCAGACCTCCCTCCGATTTAGGATGGTAGATTTTCTGCCAACTCACTCTAGCACCGGCAGCAGGTTTATCAGCCCCTTTCTAGAAGAATCTAGAACATAACTACTCAATCTTTTTAATAACTGAGTAGGGTAAGAAAAGCCCTACCAGACCAATGATGCAACCGAGCTTTAATGATGTAATAAGGGTAGAACAATCTTTTTCTGCAATTTTCCTTGTAACCAGAGGAATGCCTAGATACCTTATTGGCAGGCTACCAATTTTGAATCCAGTGATTAATTTCAATTCCTCAATAGTAGCATAAGAAGCACCAACAGAAAAAAGTTCACATTTGGAAGCATTTAATTTAAGACCAAACATTTCATAAAAAACATCAAGAACAGAAGTGACCCCAATGACAGAATTCACAGTGCCTTTGCAGAAGATTAATAGATCATTAGCAAATAAGAGGTGAGTAAGACCAATGCGCTTGCATAATTTTTAAAGTTATAAAAAAAAATTAATAGTACGAGGAGATTATAGTGTATTATTATTCAAAATTTTCTTAATCTATTGATAATGCATACACACTAAAAACGTAATTGTTAAAATAAAAAATTTATAAAAATAATAATCTTCTTTTTTACCTCGTGTACCACTTGACGGGTTCATAAAAATGGGTTTTAATTTGCCGGTTATAATGGCTAAGCAACCCCAGCTGGCAGGCTCAATGCTTTCAGCCTTTATTTTATTAGTGTAATCGACCAACTTTTTCAACTCCGGTGTAAAGCTTAAAGTTTTAAAGATGATGAGGTAGTGATTGGAACATTCAAATCATTGGTAGCAGAATCAAAGGCAAAACAATGTTGCCTCAGCCTTCATTCAAGCCTTGGATTTTCAATTTCTTAGCTGGATGAATCATCTTTTGTGCTACCGAAACAGCAAAAAGAGGGGCAAAAGTGCAGCTAAATCCCATCATTTAACAACTTCAAATTGTGATTTTTCAAGCTTTAAAACGCTTATGTTTTATTGACTAATTTCTCCTTGTCCATTAACCACAGTAATGTTGTTAACAAAGTAATTATCGTATAATTTGACTAAACACAAGACATATCCTGTTCAGTATCCATCATTTTGCTTTAGCATATGGTTAATCATGGTGACTGAGATTTTCCATAAACCCGAACTAGAATGTGAACTGATTGATGTTGTTACTTACTCCTTAGTCGTGTATGTATATGAGGTTGATGGAACAAATTTATCTCATCGATTGTTGTAGGTTCACGTTTTTTTAACTTAAACGATGAATCGCAACTAATGAGATAACAAGTATTAATGTTTTCTTGTGAGATTATGAAAGCAAAAGAAGAAAATGGGGTCTCTATGAAAGAGATGGTCGATAAGGATCCTATCTCTCAATTGTTGCTGAGAAGTATTTAAATGATTCTAGCTAATTGTGTTAGACATAAAGTCGTTATGACTATTTATAGATCAACAAGCCAAATAGATCTAAATATCAGATCTTGAATTTCAATTTAGTAGATCACGTAGGCAAATGAGGTTATATCAATCAACAGGTAAATGAGGAGGGGACACCAAGTTGGAAAAGCAGAAAGTGAGTTTGGGTTCCCATGCAAGGTCAGGGTCAGGCCGAGGCCGAAGACGGTGTGACAGGCCACTGGAGAGGTCCCCCTGTAACTCTGAAGGTTACAGTTCATAAGTCTCTCGAAGCACAACAAGATTCCGGCCACAGCCAAGCTTCGAGTCGTGCCGTGCGTGTGCGTTTTTCTATAATAAACACAAAATTTGAAGCCTTAAAAAGCTATTACAAAACAGACAGACAGCGATATCACCACCAGCTTGTGTAACATTTCGCTCACTAGAAAATCACCAAACCAGACACCAGCTGCGTCATTTCAGTGTCTCAGTCCCCTCTCCTTGTTTTATGATTTTGTATTACTATATACTTAAATGGTGGGACTTCATTAGAATTTCAAGCACGAGGATGAACAGATAAAATAAAGTTGGATTCTGTGTATTTTCTGGTTAGTTGGTTTCCCAAAGCAAATCCCCAAAAGAACAAATGGAACCGTGACAACTCTATCATCTAATGATTATAGTATCTAATATATTAATCGATTAATTTAGATCAAATATTGTAAAGAATCTATTTAAAACACCTCTTTTAATTCAATTTTCTTAGTATCATTATATTTAAACTCTGATATTATTTAAAAATCTAATAACTCGTCCAACTGTGTTTTTTAGAGATTCCAATGAAGTGAGTGGGGGGTACGATGGTCCTACTAAAGGAGGCTATGTCTGCTGTGGCCACCCCGTTGGGTGACCATTACAGTCTTTGTGGATCATCCATTATCTAACGTAGGGTTGACTTCAATTTACGCCCCCACCCCCAAAGACTTTACCTCTCTCCAGTGCCCACTCAATTTCCGCATGGTATCCTTAGCTTTCCCACGAAATTTCAATATCACCAAAGCTGCCTAAAGGTAACCATTGATCGAGCCAACACAAGCCCCGGGTCTCGGCACTGGACCGTGCTCAAGCCTCGGGTATAATAAAATTTTATTCTATTTCTGTTTCTAAATATTAAGGTCAAGCTTTATGAATAGAAAAATAATTTTAAAAAAGTATGTCCGATTCTTAAATATATGTCATATAAAAGATAATTATACATTTAAATATATTCGATTTTTTTTTAATTTAATGTAGCAATGATGAGTAAAAAGGGGCACAAGTGGACCACGCCTTTCTCATTGCACGCTGGCATCGCATGGTCATAAGACTCATTGCCAAATTGACTCTTTCTCATGGTCATAAGAATTTTACATTGATCTAATGAATTTTGTGCATTCATTCACTCGGTGAGAGTTTGAAGTATACATGATCTTTGATTCTTTGTTTCGCATGTCAAAATCAGATTCTGTATGGGATTCGACGGAAAGCTCTTGTAGGCTGCTTCATTTGGATTCTTGTCACCATTTTGCTTTATATAAAACCCAGAGAAACAGAGAGAAACTATAACGCATTACCCACAAAACTCGGTCATGAAGTTTATGAAACTCGGATCTCGGCCCGACACTTTCTACACAGCCGAGTCCGTAAGGTAAGATTCTCATGAACCGATTCAACTCAGGGTTAAGCTTTGATTTTCTCAAGAAAGATGCCATGGAACTTTATTTTCTGGTTGCAGGACTGTTTCTTCTGAAGTCCTTAGTGATCTTACAATCGAAGTTAAAGGAACTAAATATCTGCTTCACAAGGTAAAACTTCTGTCTTGATTCTGGTTGATTTCAGTTGTTGATTCCTTACATTTTTTGTTTTTGCATATGCAGTTTCCTCTGTTGTCCAAGTGTTTGAAGTTGCAGAGATTATGTTATGAAACAACACAAGAAGTAATCCAATTATCCGATTTCCCCGGTGGGATCGAGGCGTTCGAGCTTTGCGCTAAGTTCTGTTACGGCATCACGATCACTCTCAGCGCGTATAACATCGTGGCGGCGCAATGCGCGGCCGAGTACTTGCAGATGACGGAAGATGTCGAGAAGGGGAACTTAATGTACAAGCTCCAAGTGTTCTTTAATTCTTACATCTTACAAGGGTGGAGAGATTGTGTAGTGACGTTACAAAGCACCAAAGCGTTTCCTTTATGGTGTGAAGACCTTGGAATTACTAGCAGATGCGTCGAATCGGTTGCGTGGAAAGTTTCAACCAACCCTTCGAAGGCAAGCTTGTCGCATAGTCATTCGAGAAGGGTTAGCGATATGTCTTGTAACGGAACCGAGAGCTGGCGGCATAAACCGGTGACCAAATGTTGGTGGGCAGAGGACATGGCTGAGTTGGGGATAGATCTTTATTGGAGAACCATGATTGCTATTAAATCCGGTGGGAAAATACCCTCTAATCTCATAGGGGAGGCATTGCAAATGTATGCATCTCGATGGCTGCCGAATATATCTAAAAAAGTGAAGGCCAACCGAGGAGGAACATCGGATTCGGATTCGGATGATGACGTTTCTTCGAAGCACAGGCTGCTGTTGGAAACGATTGCAAGTTTACTCCCATCAGAGAAAGGCGCTGTCTCTTGCAGTTTTCTACTTAAGCTCTTGAAAGCTGCTAACGTTCTTAATGTTTCATTGTCTTCGAAGATGGAATTGGCTAGAAGAGTGGCACTTCAGTTAGAGGAAGCACGAGTCACTGATCTGTTAATACCCTCTCTATCGGACTCGAGCGATACAGGTTCCGGTTACGATGTAGACATTGTCCTCACCATTTTGGAACAATTCATGTTACAAGGACAGAGTCCTCCCACTAGTCCTCCTAGATTGAAGCTCGGATCCGAAAGGAGAAGAAGGTCCCGTTCGGCCGAGAATATCGACTTTGAGTTTCAAGAAAGTAGGAGGTCTTCTTCAGCATCACACAGTTCCAAACTGAAAGTAGCCAAAATCATCGATGGGTATCTTCAAGAGATTGCTCGACATAGTAACTTACCACTATCGAAATTCATCGCAATCGCCGAGACAATCCCCTATTTCTCACGGCTCGATCACGATGATCTTTACCGAGCTATTGACATTTATCTCAAGGTAACCAACTATCTTGACTTAATAGTGTTTTTTCATGTTCTCAATTCATAAGTTCTTATTGTAGCTCTCATTTTGTATGTACAGGCACACCCGGGTTTAAACAAGAGCGAAAGGAAAAGGTTGTGCCGCATACTCGACTGCAAAAAACTCTCCGTCGAGGCCTGCATGCACGCTGCACAAAATGAAAAACTCCCTCTAAGAGTAGTGATTCAAGTTCTCTTCTTCGAGCAAACTCGAGCCGCCATGGCCGGGGGAAAAGTAGCCGATCTCCCTAGCAACCTCAACGCACTTTTAGCTGCCCATAACATTGATCCATCAAGGCCTCAAGGAACATTAAGCACTAGTACCAGCATTCGATCCTACGATCAATGGAGCATTTCGGGTCTTACGTCGCCCAAGTCGAGAACTTCGACACTAAGGATGAAGCTTGCCGAAGACGACCATTTGGACGAATTCGATGTGAATACGGATGGAATGGGAAGACATTCCAAGTTCAAGGCCTTCTGTGCTTTACCTACGGGGCCTAAAAAAATGTTCAGTAAGTTGTTGTCCATCAATAGAAGTGGCAGTGAAAAGAACTGAGTGAATTTTGTTTCAAGGGTAAAATATACTCTCTTCTTTTTCTTTCATTTTCTTGTTGTCTTTTGAGTAAATGCCTTGTAATTTTAGCTTAGAATCAAAGAACATGAATGTAAAATCCGAGACTTAATTCAGTTGATTGGTTTAAATCGTAACTTCTCGTATGTTAAAAATAAAAATAATTTAAATGTGCATAATGATACAACATGATATAATAATTTGAATTCGGATGTCCTTATTCCAAATTACATTGGGCCGTATCTAAAAAATGATAAGATTAATGAAATGATTAAAAATGGGAAGACAGATTCAATGAAACCAAATCTGCTTGGCTTAGCTGTTCACATGAATTAAATGCTTTAGCTTGCGTATTATGATTTATCAATCATGTTGGTTTCATAACATATTCATTGAATTCTCCGTAATATATTTTAGTTGTATAAAACAAAGGCTCATCCTTTGAGTTGTATTTAAATAAAGGGTAAAATACACAAATGATCATTCGATTATAGGATGTTGCTTTGTTGAGTCTCCTGACTATTAAATGCTATAAAATAATTCCTCAACTATAATACTTTGTTTTGTTGAATTCTCCGACTATTAAAAGTTACGAAATGGTCACATGACTATTCATATGTTCTAAAATTGTAGTTTTTCATTAAAAAGTTGACGTTCGTTTGTGTTAGACGTTGACCTATTTACTAAGATATGATAGAATCATATTTTAATAATGTCTACTAGCATCATTGTTGCTTTCAACCATTGACTTGCCAACATAAGGTTTCAAGCACTGCCTCGACGGTATAATGTAAACGAAGATTCAATCCATAAAATAAAACTAAAATGATTTTGGGATCAAAATTTATCATATCTCAGTTAACATGTTAATATCCATATCAGACGGTCGCCAATTTTCTAAAGGAGAATGACAAGTTTAGAACATATGACTAATTAAGATATAATTTTATAACTTTTAATTGTCAGAAGACTCAACAAAGCAGAACCATATAGTCTAAGGACTATTTCATAACTTTTAATAGTCAGAAGACTTAACAAAGTATCACTCTATAGTCAGGGGACCATTTGTGTACTTTACCCTTAAATAATTAAAATTATTTTGTTGAGAAATTCATGATTATGTCGAAGTGTCATTTAATTATATATAATGTATCGTTCATATTATTAAACTTCTAATTATAAAATTAAATTTTAGTTTTGACTTTAATTATACGATTGAGTTGTTAAATTTTAACGGCAAGATAACGTGACAAAATGATGTTGTTTTGGTGCGGTTATTGATGTTTATAATAATGTTGTTTTAGGCACTAAACTTAGAGATGCATGGATGTTGGCACTAAACTTTTAAATGTTTCACTTTTTGACACTATTTTTTTATCGTCGTTGGTAGTAAATCATTGCAATCACTAATCACTATTTGTCGCAAGACCGATATCAAGATATTCGTATTTCACTTCTCTTTCTTTTCATCAAATTTGTTTTCCACAAAACCCACTCAAAATCAACGAAAATTCATTTAAAAGTTTAGCATGTTAATACTTTGATCTCCTTTAACGGTTGTCTAATGAAACTAGTTTCATCTTCTCGAAATAATTCTTCTCACCGTTTTGATTTTTGAACAAATCCCTCAAATATGAGAAAGCCCCCGTATCTCTAAAAATATGAATTTTTTGTTTAATTTCAATGATTTTGAGTGGATTTCGTGAAAAAATAATCATAGAAGAAAAAAGAAGAGTGAAATGCAAATGTTTTTATGGGCAACAATTCACTTCCAGTGATGATCGTAAAATTATAATATTAAAAAGTGAATTATTTAAAAGTTTAATAACAAAATCAATATATCTATAAAATTTAGTGTCTAAAACGACGTTGTTATAAGCATCAATAGTTGCACCAAAACGACACCACTTTATCTATACCACCATGTTGCTTGAATTTTAACAGCAGAGTAGCATAATTGAGATCAAAATTATAATCGAAGCAAGTGAAAGTACAATAATATAAATGATAAATAATCTAAAATTCACTATTATATAATGTAATTTACCCCCTTTCTTTTTACAAGATTGCATAGAGAACGTCTCCTGAAGCTTGAAAAGTGGAGCCCGTGAGAAATTGGATAATTTGTGGTAGAGGAGGCTTTTACCTAATGCCATTGATTATTAGTCAAGAATTTGCTTATGGCCTTCCGTCAAGGGAAAACACCCAGCAAACTTTAATGCTCGAAATCTTGTCCTGAGTAATAGCAAATCTCTGAGATACGATTCCCTCGGCTGTGTTGTTGAAATTGGTTGCATGCTGGTTCAGATGTCCCCGTCTCATCAATAACAATAATAACACTTTCTCTTCTTCCAATTTCTTCACATTTTCAGCATTTCATCTGCTGATTTCCAGTAATTATTCATTAACCAGGCTCATCAAATTATGTGGTGAATTTCAGTGCCATTTACAAGCACACACTGCTTAATATGTTTACTATAGCTGTTGAGCTTGTAACAGTTTGATCATCGAAATTAATAAAAATATGTTATGTATGTACGAAAAACATAACATACTCATTGATGAATCCTAGAATCAAGTTTATACATGTCTCGAGCTTTGCATGAACCAATCATTGATGAGGAGATGACTGGAAAAGTTCAGCAAGAAAACCCAGAAAATTTATATCATAGCCAAGTCTTTCCCAACGCATACGATACACTATATATATATATATATAAATTATACAAAGAGAATTATTGAGGCTTCGTACATCAGAACTACAAGATCATTGAGCAGTGGGAGAAACTTGCTTAGACGTAGACTGAGAGTCTATGCTTTTGGTCCGCTTGAGACTCGGTGCTCGATGAAGCCTGCAGCGGAACGAACCGGGGTGCGTGGTCGGAGAGCACAAACAACTGGTCCTAGTGACACTCGGCTGTGATGGTGCCGCATGAGCCTCTACGGTTTCAGTCTCCGATGGAACCTCCACCTTCAGATCTGACTTTGACATCTGCCCACTGTCCATCGTACCGCTCTTTCTCCTGCCAAGTTTCAATGATTAGCATCAACATCAAAATTAAACAACGTTTGTATAAAGCTATGCAGCTTAACTTGATCAATTGAAGAAGATGGGAAATTTGGTACCTCTAACAAGGGTCTGGAATGATCGTTGAACAGATGATGATGATAGCTTTGAATTGAAGAAAAGGGAGGATATTGATAAAAGAGATAGCAATTGGATATGGCTACATGTGTCTTTCCACTGCTTTGATCATCACATTTCTAATCAAATCCATTTACCCTAAACCAACATTTATATATTTTTTAAGACTTAATATTCAAATTATATCTATTTTTCTATTTAATTCTTTAAATATTTTTTCGGTCAATCTAAATATCTAATATTAGAAACGTTACTATTTTAAGTGTCTCAATCGTAATGGTTATTAAAAAATTATTATGTGACATTGTTGTTTTTATATAATGTTAACAATTTTATTTAAAATAATAAATTAAAATATCAACGTCTAAAAACGAAGATCATATTCTTTTCCTTATCATTATCCTTATCCTTCATAGTCATCATATCCTATTGTCTCTTTACCTCTCAAAAAAAATATCGATAAATGATTTTTATTTTATCGACTATAACTCATTGTTTTAATCAAAAAAATAAACTATTAATAACTGATGAAAAAAAATTATTCTCATCAATAAAATTTAAATTAAACACAATAATATTTTATTTCTTATTAAAAAAAATATGAGATTAGATGATGACCCCTCCCCTCTCGATAATCTAATGGTGGGGAGGGCCCGGGTCCCTTTTGTTTTAATGGCAGATATTCTCGTCAGTGTGGATTAGGTCGGGTCAACAGTCGAATTATAAGAAAACTTCATATCCAAATTTAAATATTTTATATAATTATCTGTATTTAATTTGTTAATTAATTTAAATTTAAGTGATTTTATATTTTATTTGAATTCAAATTAGATTAATTTAAATTTTTAAATAATGTTTTTCAATAATATTTGTCAGTAATAACGTTAAACTAACCCTTATCAAACCCAAGTCAAATGTAGCTTTATCACTCATTTTTACTATTTATGAATTATAATATCAAATTATTTGTTTATTTTTCAAAAAAAAATCTTTATAATTATGTCCCAACGTGTAATGCAGCCTGTTATATTATATATATATATATATATATATATATATTATATATATGGCCGGCAGGGACATGACAATCCACCCGCTATCATATACTACT
Source organism: Hibiscus syriacus (assembly GCF_006381635.1). Taxonomy (NCBI): domain Eukaryota; kingdom Viridiplantae; phylum Streptophyta; class Magnoliopsida; order Malvales; family Malvaceae; genus Hibiscus; species Hibiscus syriacus. Next base: position 6,731,999 of record NW_024062795.1, read on the forward strand.
ATTGAGAATAACATTTCTACTAATTATTTTAATAAAACATACTTTAAAAATTAAAATAAACATTAATGCAACTTAGCATGATAATAAATTTCTAAGAATGAAAATATATTAAGCTTCTTATAAATAAAACAAACTAAATATGAAAGAATGTTCATCGTATCCATCAACATTACATCACTGGTTCATTGTAGACTTAATACAAATTATATAGATATTTAAAATATATTAATACTACATTGATTTAATAAACTAGACAAGGATATCCAATTAATTAAGATACATTCAATACAAAGTTGTCAAGACACTGATTTCTTATAATCGATCGATATTTTGATTTATTAATCGATGAATTTAAATCAAATGATATAAACATTTATTTTAAATATGATTTTTTAATTTAATATTAAAATTTAGACTTTTGATATTATTTTAAAAATCTAACATCTCATTTCATAGTTTAAATATTATCAGTTTCTTACAATTATATCCCAAATAATTCAGCACCTGCATTAATTGAAAATTTTGAACTTCTTAAAAAATAAAAAATAAAAATTTGTGGGTGTGTTGATATATTAATATTACAAATCAATTCTTAAATTTATTTATTTTATTTTTATAATTACATTTAAAAATATTAGATAATCATTTGATTAAATTATTAATCTTAATTAAAAGTTTTAAAAACTAAAACAACGGTAACAAAATACATTCAAAGTTTTGGGAAAAGAACTAATTAAATCTATGAATTTCTTACACAAATGAATTATTAAATCAAACAAACTTTTAAATCAATAAATGGAATCAATTAATTTTTTTAATATTAATTGAATAAAAAAGATAACTTATTTAAATTTTAAAATATAATACTTAATTGAATGAAAAAATATTTAAGTATTTAGCTAATTTTTTAAAAATAATTCAAGGGCCAATAAATTAATACCAATATGTTCCGTCACAGGGGAGAAATTGAAATGGTACTTTGTGATTTTTTTTAAAAAAAAATTCTAGTATAATTATAAATTTATATTTATTTATACTTTTATTTAATTAAATCATAGTTGCTCAAATTCAGAACTTTAAAAAATAATAACATTCATTTTAAGTATTGAAACTATGATTGAGTTATCTGTAAACCCTTTTAACTTAAGTGATAATTTCACTGTGCACACCATTTTAACTTTAGTGATATTTGGATAAGAATAAGATGGATTAATATTTTAAATTTCAAGCTTGCGTTAACATTAATATATTTAGTAAAGTTTAATGAAGGCTTATTTCACTATTTTAAAAACAATAAAAATATTTTTATTAATATGAATATGCCCCTTAATTAACTTTTAACGATGAATTATTTATTTTTAATATAATGTTTAAAATTATTCATAATCCTCAATATAAATTAAAGATTATTACATATTTAAATTATTTGAATTCATAGCATTTTGAATATGATAATTATAATAATATTAGTTAAATTATAGTTTAATCGGTATAAATATATATATCGTTTAACTGATTTTTTAATCTAAGATAATGGATAGGGAGATTTTAAGGTATTATTTAGCCTTCGTGACCTTTGACAATTATTAAAGGCTGCTAATTTATTTATCGATTATTTAAAAATATATAATATAAATATTTATTATAGTAATAATCTTATTAATTAGATTTATTTTAATTATAATATCAAATTTTAAATTTTTAATATTATTTAAAAAAATATTATGTTTTATCTCATTAAATCAACTTATTGTTGATAAAAACTAATCAATTTAATTATTTAAAACTTATTTAGTTCTTTAATATTGGACCCAATATAAATGTGTTCGGCCTTATAATACTAACCCAATTCGTGATCTGGGCCAAATCCGACCCAATATAAGCTTGAGATGAAAGAGTAAAGAAATGAATTACTATATTTTATATTTTAAATCTTTTATTTTTTAACTCAATTTAGTATCTAAATTCTTTTTTTAATAATTTGGATGATTTCAATTTAGTATTTATTCATAATTTTTTAATCAATTGAAAGTATACACAGCAGACATAATTGCTCCAATCCATGACCTTTAAAAAATAATATTTATTTTTACCATAAATAAAAATTAAATCAAAATATAAAATTTAAATATTAATTTTGACTAATAAATCAAATTCATGCAACCAATTAAATATAAAAACTTAAATACAAAATTTAACCTCTTAATTAGAGAAGAAAATTAAATCATAAATTGAGAAAAGAATATATATATATATTGAAACAGATCAGCAAATGAAATGAGGAAAATATAGGGAATAGTTATAGAAGGAAAGAAATAAAGTAGGGGTGGAGTTAATATGTAAGGGAAGTACATAATTAAAATAATGTCGGGAAAAGATGTATGTGTGGCAGTGTAAACACGACAGCAGAGAATAAGCAACACTTAGATGGGACAACCTTGGTTGTCTTGTCTACACCGCCATTATTTTAACATCCATACCTACACAACCTTTTCACCCATCTTTTCCTACTAAAATGGTTGTCCCTTTTCATATATTAGGACTCAGCAACGAAATCGAAAAAATAAAAAAATTGATATGAATCGAATAAAATAATTTAGTTTGGTTCGGTTTAACTTTAAACGGTTCGGTTTTGGTTCGGTTTAAAGGTTTCATTTTTTTTGATTCGGTTCGGTTCGGATTTTTCATATGTAACCCATTTGTTCCATATTAAACCGAATAGACAATTTTTGTAAAAAAAATTATAGTTTCAAATGATTTTTTTATTGAAAAACCGATAAACCGAACCGAACCGAATCGAAAAACCCGAACCGAACCGAACCGAATACACCCCTACCATATATAATGGGGTAAGGGGGAGGCAAGATAGTAGGCTGCCCTCAACACCATGTTGAGAGTAGCTTCCGTAAAAGACCTCCGAATTATGAAATGCCCTCCGTGGGACTCGATCCCACGACTTCAAAGTTAAGAACCTTGTACTCTACCAACTGAGCTGGATAGTCATCTCATTTATTTTTAAATTATAATTTTATTATACGACATTTTAATAATTTAAGCTAATAAAATAACTTTTAAATATTTGAAAGGGGTCAAATATTAAATAAAAAATTAAGATTACTATTAATATTTTTCGAGGTTTTGGGAGCCTCCAGTCTTTATTGTCATATTCGGATTAATTTACAAAATGTTATATTTTGAATTACTTAACTTCAATTTACTTTAGCAGTTGGGAATGAAAATAACATTATAATTGTTATGCCATTGGAGTTCATCTTCGAAAAATGTTAACTTTATTTCTATCAAGATCTTTAAATAATTTTTTTTCAATCCAAACATCCAATGAATTTATATTCTCTAGCAGTAATATAATTTCTTAATTAACTATAATGTATAGAATTGGATTACTATAGACTCAAATGATATATTAAAACAAAATAAAAAATTTGACGACCAAATCTATATAACTTACTAACCTATGAATAGTCATAATAACCATATGTTTATCTCCACCTACTAAGATCATTATAAATATCCCTTAGTCACGATCGAAAAGCAAGTCTTGATCACTTCCTCTCCCTACACCGTTATCATCTTCCCTTATACTTTTAACTCTCTTGTAAAGAAATATCGATCAACGATCATTATTTTACTTTAACATCCCACTTAAATTAAAAGAGGTGAATCGTCAATGTCCAACAAAACTAATTTGTTTTCATTAATAATTGTGAACCATCAGCAATCAACAAGATTATCTTATTCAATCAACAATAATATTATCAGAGTCAAATGAAAAGTTTAGATTAAATTAATACTGAAAGGACCAAACCGGTAAAGGATACTACAATAAACAGTAGTGCTTTAACCGTGAATTCCTTATTTAAAGCAGCAAACATTTGTAATTAAGCCGCAATAATAATGGTAAAGCAGATTCAGTGCCTTCTACCTACTACACTGCATGTACTTTCCCCAACACCCTTTGATACAGTGCCGCATGCATGCATGTCTAAACTGATAGAAGCCAACACTTTTCTTCTTTATTAAGTTGAAGAAAACATCTCTTGTTTTTTTACAGTTTATGCTGATGTTTTAAATGCAACTGTTCACCGGTGATATTTTTTTACAGTTTACAAAATAAACTTTAAAAGGAAAAATCCTAAAGATCTAATTGAAGAAACTGCTCAATGGTTTATGTGTCCTTTTTTAGATTTACTGTACTTAAAGGGACTGTTGCAAACGAGGGTTCTTTGTACATTCTTTATGGCATCCGAATTTTGTTGGAGTTAATATTAGATTCTTTTTGGATTAGGTTGGTTGGAGTTAGGTTAATCTTAGATCGATTTGGATTACATTTTTTTTCGTATCATTTTTTATTAAAAAATTGGTCATACATTTTTCAAAAAAGAATAGACGACAAGATAGTTACAAACCAAAGAAGATAGATCCCTTTCTCCCCGTCTTCTTTTTGTGACTCTGCCTCGCCTATTCTAGGAGGATGAATAAATTTTAATTCCTAACCACCATGTTAACCATTATAAATCATCACCTCACATGTTATACATTAATATTAGTATAACAAATGTAGATTGATTTTTTAATTTACATAATTAATTAAAATGCTTAACCCATAATTAACCCAGAATCATTCTTGTGATGAAGTAAAAAAAACACCTAGGTAAGGATTTATCCAATGACTCGACAAAAAACGAACATGCAACTATAAGTCCTATTAACAACCAATTGGTCCAACGATAAGGCTTCAATGAACATCAAACTGGCCAGTATATTCATATTGGATTTCAAGCTTATCATGTTTTTTAGGATTCATATTCTTTTAATCCAACTTACTTCATTCGTATATATTAGGATTCATATTCTTAAACTTTATTTATGAAATTTAATGATTTATCCTACTAAATTAACTGATTGTTAGTGGTATAATCTAAATTTTGTTATTTTTCAATTGAATGTTAATATGATTTGATTTGATTTATAAGTGCTTGATCATGTATATTTTATACAAGATTTAATTGGAGCAACAGCATTTAAAATATGCACAAAAAGTATGCCAATGTACAAAAAACATAAGAAATAAAAAATATGCATGTGGTTAGGTCAGCTGAGGCCACTGTTCCCAAAGTTGGAACACAAGTTTTAGTATGAATAAATGCATCGCCATCTATCTCGGCTTTAACTTACTCCCAATTCCGCATTTAATCTTCGAACTGTCAACTGGTCCACTACTACATTCTTTCAATACCCACTTGCAATTTTATTTACATTTCAATTCAACATTAATTTGATGGCTTAATTGCTTAATAATATATAAATATAATAATCGATTATGATTATATTTTTCTAATAATTTTATTTAAAATAAATCATATTAAATACCACTAAATTTTATGTTTCGTGTAACTTTAAATTGTTATTTCAAAAAATATGTAATTTTAAATTGTTTCAATTTTATCACCTAATTTTAGTTTTGTGTTAAATTCAGGACACTGAGTTTGAATATCGATTTTAGTACTTAATCATTAATGGTGTGATGATGTAGTCATTTCTTCTAGTGAACTTTGGTTTAGATATCGATTTTGTAATTAAATTTTAAAACGCTTTAATTTTGGATATTGAAACTTAATTAATTTCCGTGCCAATTTGACCCATGTCTAAAATCAACTTCTCTTATCATCATTGTCGATTAATAGTTGTCCATCATTGATTGTCCTCCGTGACAAGATCAATATCAAAACGTTCACATTTCACATGTTTTAATTCTTAGAGTAGTTTTTCACAAAATTCGCTCAAAAATAACAAAAAATCATCTGAAGGTTCAATGTTCTCATACTTCAATCATCTTCAACAACTACATGATGAAGCTAGTTTCGAGGTATGTTTGTCTTATTGGAAGAATATTTCTCACCGTTTGAATTTTGAAATAAAATATTCCAAATCCCAAAAATTATGAATTATTTGTATTTAATTTCGTGAGTTTTATAGAGGTTTCAATAAAATCTAAATCGATAAAATGGTAGAAAACGATTAGATAATTTCACACCAGTGTTAGTATGACTAGAGCGGTAAATAAGATGAGACGGATCGCGCTCTACTCTAGTTCGAGTTAGTCAACACTCGAATTGAATGGACTCAACTCGAATTTGACTCGAGTTCTTAATAAGTCGAAGCAAGCCACTTACTACCCTACTCGAAAAACTCGAGAATAGCTCTAAAAGATAATATATTAAATTTTAATTTTTAAATATGAATACTAATAATATGACATATGTTTTTTTTAAATACAATACAAGGTTTTCATATACATAAGTTTCAAGTTCAAACTAAGCTTGATTTTGAGTTTCAATTGAACTAAGTCTGAAAAGGTTTGAATTTAAGTTATTTTCGACTTGAAAATTTTAAGCTCGCGAGCTTTTGAGTCGAGTTAAACTTAATTTTTATTTTAAGTTCGAATTAAACATAATAATTTTAAATTAATAAATTTTTGAATTAAGTCCAACATAATTTCAACTTTTCAAGTCGAACTTAGCGATATTTGAATTGAACTCCACGCCTTTATATCTCTTAATATGACCACAAAAGATGATCTTACGTGACAACCAAAAATATGTGGGGAAAAGTCCGTAACTTTGGTATTAATGATTTAACAATTAGAATTTTTAGAGGCGTAAAGCAGCAATAGACAACAGGCAACAGGCAACAGGCAACAGGCAACAGGCAACAGGCAACAGGCCAAAGTTTGGGAGGGTAAAGAGTTGAGGAGTGAAAGTCCCCATAAACAAGCATTTCCAGAGATTATTCCTCCTCCTCGGACACACAAAAAAGGCTTTCTCGTCTCATTAGCCCTTTGCATTTTCTTGCTTACATTTTCCATTTTCAATCGCTTCGTTTTGCCAACCAAAAGCTATCAGAATATCAACACACAGATCCTTCACAAATGCCTTTTCATTGTTTATACGATCACGTAGAACCCAAAAGCCCGACAATACATGTCACACCCAAGTCAACGCAGTTTTACCACAAGAAACACGCTTTTACTGTCCTTTTTTTTATTATTGTTTTCCAAAGCATAAGATCCATGTTCACCATGTAAATCATATCAAACTGAAGAAAGATGATTTACTCAGTTGTACATGGATTGAGTACATTCTATAATAATAAAACTACTAGCAGTAGTGAACGTGACAAGAGAAACCCTAAAATTGAGCATCCACTTGCATTTAGTTGGGCTGCTGATCAACTAGTTTGAACCCTGGCTGCCAAGAAATCTGGGTGGTACTGATAGATATCTTCCAACGTGCAGTCCTGAGTTTGACTCAGTTGTAGATGGTTCACTGGTGGTAACTCGTTATAGTATGGTACCACTTGAGGACCTGTGATTCCGTTGAAGCTGTCGAACTGCGGAGGGAATCCATGGCGGCGATTGATATAAACGCCTAAATGGTCCTTCTTGTTCTCCTTCAACTCGCTCAGGGAATGAACAGTGGAGTCTTGAGTAGAATGAGTAACTGATATCTTTGGGGTTGGCTTTGGTAAGAATCCCTGAATTATCTCTTGCAGCAAGCCGGAATCGGAATATTCCCGTCTGAAGAACTCCATGTCATCAGCTTGAGGATTTGATATGGCAGCAGGCGGTGGCGCGCCCACGCCTGTAGTATGAATTGAATTCTTTTCCTTGCGAGGAAGACTCATGGTAGAGCCAATGAAAGAGCTAGTGATGTCGCTTGTTGGTGAATTCAATGAAGTAGCACCGGCCAACACGGTAGGAATAGAGAAAGAAGAAGATAATGAAGAAGCGGCGGAGGATGCTCCATTGATTAATGGAAATTGGTTAACCCGAGACGGAGGAGGCGCCAGGAAAGATGGGTTTGAAGATGATTTTAAGAGATCACGTAGTAAAAGCATGTTCAAAGAAGCATTTCTTTGTGGCCCAAACCCCACAGAGAAGTCTCCCACTTGGGGTTTTGCAAAGGACGGCCGATGACGATGCTTGCTGTTAACATCCCTGATGGAAGGCGGCTGGGATTGCCTGGAGAAATTGAATGGAGGAGGAAGAAGATGGTCGTTGTTAACGGATTGATGCTCAGTCACAGGATAAACAAAATTAGTTCGAGCCTTGATCCCACGCATAGCACGAGCAGCGGAGTCATAAGCGCAGGCAGCCTCTTCAGCCGTGTCGAAAGTGCCAAGCCATCGCCTCTCTTTCGACTGCGGGTCTCGTATCTCAGCAGCGTAACGCCCCCAAGGCCTCCGGCGGACTCCACGGTACCTCATAGTCCCACCGGGGCCACCATTCTCTTTGAGTGACCTCTTGTTTGTTATCGTTGCTGCTGTAGGAGTGCCAGTGGTCTTCGAGGCAGCAGCGGCGGAGGTTGTGGTTGAGACGGCGAACTTCTTCGGAATTTCTGAGATAGCAGAGTCCGGCGGGTCAGTTTCAGGCACGTGAACGATGCCGTTTAGTCTCCTGAAAGCCTCTTCCATGGGGTGAAAATCAAGTGAAAAAGTAGCAGAGAAACCAAAGCAAAAGAGTATCTGGAAGTGGAAGGTGGGATGTGGAAAGCCGTGGAGCATATATGCTTGTATATATAGCAATAAATTCTTGGAACTGAGCAGGGAGGAGGGAGAGCAGATATCTATAGAAAGTGACCCATTTCTCCCAAAATATATTCCAACCAAATACAAGTTTAAATTTTTATGTTTTTTCCTACTTTATTACTAATAATTACTAGTTATTAGTATTATCTTTTTAATATTTTTTCATTTATACACCATCTTTATTAGGAAAGAGAAACATATTTTTTTATTTCTTTTACTATATACACAATTGAGAAGGGATATAATTTGAATTAAGTTGAAATTTAGATCTGAAAAATATATATTTCATCTAAAACTTTATAATTGTAATTATCTCGGATCAGATTTTTTTTTACTTTAAATCTATATTCGATCATCTGATTTTATCCTCTAAAAAATTTAATATTATCCTACCCAAACTATATATATTAAAAAAATTATCTTATTACTCTCAACAATGTTTGAATCTATAATCCACAGTTCTCCACTAATTAAACTCTTTCCTTCTTCATTGTCGTCCTACAGGGAGAATATTTAAGTTAATGATTTTTGTACATAAAATAATAGGAACCAGCTTTCGTGTCAACGTTGGAAAACGTTGATTTCCATGAAAAGAAGAAAGTTTCTCTCAAAACCATCGAATAAGAAAAGGCATGCACTACACTAGCATTACATACACATTCTGCCTCCGCCACCTGAGAAGTAATTGCCATCGGCCATTTCCGAGAAACCAAAGAAGAGAGAAACGGGGTTGTCGTTTCTGGGGAAAATTTGTGCAATAATTTTGCAGTGAGAAAAAGATTATAATTAAAAATGAATGCGTTTCTGTTTCAAGGGACTGGCTCCAGTGCGTTTCCCTCTACCATGCAATAAATAATCCATATTTTTGGACAATTTCTGGGAAGTTGAAGAGCTTTGAGGGTGTGATGAAGGTGCAGAATGATTACACTGGCGGCGGCTCAGACGTTGTTGCTCCCTTTTGAGATTGTTTAGCGTTGACGTGCATCAAAAAATAATTGGGTTTTCAAGGAATTTGAGGGCAGTGGCTTTTGCCTTTTTTGTGTTTGCTTTTGCTGCCGGATTAGTCATCTGGTTTAGGGTTTTTATGGGTCACATGGACTTGTCGTCCCACACAGGGGGATTAGTAGGGTCTATAATGGAGGAGTCCCCCACACTTTTAGGTCAGAAAAAAGAGGTCCATTATCCCCTTTTATCAGTTTCTTTGCTTTAAAGCCTAATCTTATCTTCTGGTTTAAACTAATTGCTCCTGCTTTTCTTTTGGTTTCTTTCGAGCACCGTTTGATATATTTTAAAGGCATAATGCAACAAAATGATCCTAACGTTTGATAGTAGTGTCAACTTTATCCGTATTATTTTTTAGAACATTTGTGTAACACCCTCAACCCGTACTCGATCCGAATACGAGTCTGAGGTGTCACATTGACTTTTCAAACTTTGACTCTTGACAAAATTCAAGGAAAATTTAAAATTTTCATTAAAATAAAGGTAATTTATTTAGATAAATTGACCAAAATAATAAAAATCGATCAGAGCATTCATAACTGACACTTTTCTTACATTCCAACATACTATACACAACAAAATACATACTTTATCAATTACTTCTGATCTGGTCTTCTAGTAATGATGTTGTTCTTGCCACCCCTATTTATGCTCTTCTGGATTTTTGGTACCTACGTGTAAATCACTTACACGCTAAGTCACATACTTAGTGAGCCATTACTAAACATATAACAATAATATCACGAATATACATTACTATCAATACACTAGGACATTGCGATGCACATTTAAATACCACACAATGACATATGAGTAGGATATGCATGAATTTACAATTATGTTTCATAAGAATTTCCTTTAGTTTATCTTTGGATGCCCATGTACATTATTTAAAACAGAAGGTACGCGAGTACACTGAGGTTGTGCACAATGCTGTCACCACATCTCGAATAAAATCCCACTAGGGGCACTGAATATTTGTCCCGATGGACCACTATGTCCCGAAGAACCACTGATAATCCCTCAACTCTTGGCATGTCAATTATACCTATAGCTCTCATATTAAATAACATGGGTTTAATTATAAATACATTTCTCATTTCATATCTCGTTCATCACTGTCCATATAAACACATATGTCACTTCATATGATCATTTCCATTATTTCACATACCTGGAAGGATTCTCTGATAATGTCATTCATTCATATAATATCATGTTAAATCATGAATGAATTATACATGGAATCACTATAACATTAATACAAATATATATGTATGTATGTGCATGTATATAGAATCATAAATTCAATTATAAGAGATAGACTTATCACAAGTCTTATCTCAATACAATTCTATCTAGGATAGGCATTCACCTTAGCCTTGCTTTGACTCGATTCTAATCCTTCGATTGTTCCGGAACAAGATTACACTCTAAATCTACATAGCAATACATTGATACATATCATTATACTAATTGATATATTTCCAACTATCACTTCTTACACTAAAAGAAAGGCTAATTTCATCTCTTAATGAAGGTATGTATCGATGTACTCTACAGTGTATCGATGCATCCCTCAGTGTGCATCGATGCACTATCTATGCATTGGTACACAAATCACATTCGATGTTTTCATCTTAAGGGGGTGCATCGATACACTCCTTATTCATCGATGCACTAATTGCATTCGATGTTTATTTATTTGAGAGTGCATCGATACACATTGAAGATGCATCGATGCACTTAACCCATAAATTTCATTTTAAACATGAAATTCATTCATTTTCAGCTCAATTCTTCATCTTTCGCCTCCTTTAACATTCTTAACTCTTATACACCTATTTAAACTAATTAATACCCATTCAATACCTCTTCAACTTAAAAATCCAATCCTCCACATATAATTCAAGAATCTCACTCAATTTCCAGCATGTTCTAAATCTAATTCTAACACTTCGTATATCTTAATTAAGTCGATGACAAGTCAAATTCAACCTCCAATTCTAATTATGAACTCTATTTCAAAATTTCATTCAAGAAATCTTAACCTTTAATTCTTCCTACATTCTTCATCTTGTTGTTTTAAAGCAACTTAAGCTTTCCTTAAGCTTAATTAACATCTAATAATCAAAACCACACTTAAATTTCAACAAACAATTAGCTCATGAGATATCTCACCTTTGTTTTGACCTCTTCACGTGTGGAGAAAGAAGAGAAGAAGAGAACTCTGAAACCTTGTGTTTTTCTTCAATCTCTTCCACGTGTAGCTAATATATATATATATATATATCTTCTTTAATTATTTTTTTTCCATGCAATTGACTATTCTATCCTTCATTTACACCTTTCTTGCAATTTAACTCTATACCAAATTACAATAATATTCAATTATTCTGCTTTAGTCACCAAATTATGAAGTTTTACAATTTATTCACTAACCCGACATTGAGGCTGTTACAATTTGGGTACCGAACATTTATTTTTGGGTCAAATATAACCTACGCTAGATGGAAACCGTTAGTCAACTGACGGTCAACGCTGGATGCTGACGTAGCGCGCATGCGTGGAGGAGAAAGGTGACGTGGACATCTATGTCATCCATATCGCTGACGTGGCACTACCACATCATTTTTAAAAATTATGATTTATATTTTTATATTAAAAATTTGAAGGTGAATTGCACTTTGTGAGATTCAAACCTGGGTTTCTCAGGTATATTGCTTGGTATTTTACCTCCAAGCTAGGCTATTTTCTCAAGTAACTTATGAAACAAATGGTATTTAACATGCATTATTTCGTCAGAATTTCATTAAGCCAGTTTTTTCCTCAACTCTTTTACGCCGATTTTTTCCTCAGCCTAACTCTCCCTTTTACCTCGATTATTCCCTAAATTTTAGGGTTTATATCCCTAATTTTAGGGGTTTTCCTTTGATTCTATCTCCATCAAAATCACATGAAACATTTCATCTTGAATCGATTACGCGGTTGAGTGGTAGGGACGGTAAGTTTATTTTTTTTAAAAACTGCTTGATTATTTTATTTCATCGAAATGGATTTGTGAGTTTTTTCGAATTCTTTGTTAGATGTATGGGTTTAGGGTTTAAAGCCTACAACTTTATTCGATTGTATGTGTTGTAATATTTTTCAAATTGGGTAAGGGTTTGATTTTTATGTTTGGGTTTGTAGAAACGAATTTTTTACCTAAATGTTGGGTTTTATGTTGGGTTTACGACTTGGGTTTAGGATTTGGGACCAATTTCCTGCTTTTTGATGCATATATAATTTTTGTGGTTTCCTGCAATGTTAGTATACTATTTTGATGTATATATGAGTGGTAAGGACTGCATTATTTATTTTTTAACTGGAAGAGTGATCTCTCCATGTGCAGTAGAAAAACACTTTGTTTGTTTCTTCTTTGGGTTTCTTCATGTGCTTAGCTGCCACCAACATAATAATTATTTATTGTTCTGACTTATACAAATGAACGAGAATTTACATGTTGGTGGAAATTTTGTGCGAGATCCATATGTGAGATATGAAGGTGGTGAGTTGATTAGGTTGAAAGAGAATCTATGTATAATTTTATATTTTGAGGTTCGTAAACTTATTAAGGATCTTTTACATTTCAATATTATACAAATAATATACTTTCATGAACTCTTTTGTGGAGGGTTTACAAGATAATCTGAAGGTTTTTTTTATGATACAAGTACAATTGCCATGTTGAACTATTGGGTGAAATATGGGTTTATAGACATATATGTTGAGCATGAATTGGACACCCCTGAAATTGTTGATGACATCTTACTCCTAAATATTGGTGAGGGTAATGATAAGGGTGATTGTAATACTGAAATAACTGTTGCTGGTAAGGGTAATGATAAGGGTGATTGTACTACTGAAATGCCTATTACTGGTGAGGCTGATGATATGAGTGATAGTGAGGATGTTGCCGCTGATAAGGATGTTGCTGCTGCAAGTGAACATGAAGAGAGTGATAGTGGGGAAGACAATGCCCACTACATAAATGTTCCATATTTATCTGATGGTCAGGATGATGATGAACTACAGTCTGCCAGGGAGAATATAATAGGTAAGGAACAAGTAGAGGTTAACACCGACTTTGAGAATAAAACTGCAACTGAAATCGAGATCCATGAGGAGACAGAAGATGGGGGAGGAAATATTGGAGTTACAGAAGGTGTAGGTGGGGTTGAAACCGATTACTATGACAGTGATGACCACTGGAGCTTGATTGGGTCAGATGATGATGAAAATGAAGAGGCTGCTAGTAGAAGAGGAATATATAATATTTATAACCCATATGCCGAGAGTCCTAAATTCTGTTTGGGGATATTATTTATATATGGCAAATAATTCAGAGATGTCATCCATAAATATTCGAGATACAGTAGAAAGGAGTTGAGAATTGTATATTGTGAAACGAATAAGATTAGTTACAAATGCATTGCATCTAAAAATTATCCATGGAGAATCTATGTGAGTACAAACAAGAGGATAAGTAGTCTACAGGTGAAGACTTTCTTAGATGAACATAACTGCCCTGTTATTTTTTGTAATAGAATGGTTACTGCTAAAGTTATTGCAGAACATTTTGAGGATACTATTAGAGACCACCAAAAAATAAAGCTTAAATAGATACAAAGAAGGGTGTAGCCTGAGTTACATGTTAATGTTAAGTTGAGTAAATATCGAAGGGCAAAGAATTTGGTGACATCAAGGTTGGCTAGAAACTGCAAAGAAGAATTTGCTCAGTTATGGGACTATACAGATGAGTTAAAGGCAAAAAAGCTCAGGAGTACAATAAAGATGGCAGTAAATAGGGTGTCAGATAATTCTCCACCTTATTTTAAGAGATTTTATATATGCTTTAATGCTATGAAGAGATGTTGGAAAGAAGGGTGTAGGCCTATACTTGGTGTAGATGGTTGTTTCCTTAAGGGCCCATTCAAAGGTATACTTTTGTCTGTTGTTGGAAGAGATGTCAATGATCAGATGTACCCTATCGCATGGGTTGTTGTGGAGGGTAAAAATAACTTATTCTTGGTCTTGGTTTCTTAGTATAGTTACAATAGACTTGGGATTGGATAATGGATTTGGCTACACCATCATCAGTTTCTAACACAAGGTAAATTATGACCTTGTAGTTAATATACACATTGCTTCTATTTGGATCTGAATGTTAATTTGTTTAACTTTTTTTGACAGGGTATAGAGATTTCTGTAAATGATGTCCTACCACAAGAAGACATAGAAATCGTGCTAGACAAGTGTTTGCGAATTGGACTGGAAGTAAAAAGAACAAAAGCATATCAATTTTCCTTTTGGCAGATTGTTAAGTCCTCCACTGAGATAAAAGGGCAGAAGAACAAAGATGCACTATCCAAGATCGATGGCACAGTTGCAACTGAAATGTTCAGTAAAAAAGAGAAAATGTGGACCAAGGCTTTTCAAAAACTACATGCCAAGTCGGATATAGTCGATAATGATTTGTGTGAGGCATTTAATTCGAGCATTGTTGAGTCAAGGTACAAGAGCATTATTACGATGCTTGAGGAGATTAGAGTCAAGATTATGACAAGAATAGTTGAGAAGAGGAGATTCTTGGCTACATAGAAGTACAAATATGGGCCATTAATCAAGAAAAAATTTGATAAGATAAAGAAGGACAACATTGAATGGAGAATGATTTAGAATGGAGAAAATGGATGTGAGGTTAAAAAAGGGAATAACCAGTTCATCGTGGACTTGAATGAAAGAACATGTACTTGTAGATGGTGGCAACTTTATGGGATTCTTTGTCCTCATGCTAGTTGTGCGATATGGCATGGTGGTGGGGACCCATATGAGTTTTTGCACTTATGTTATGACAAAGACACTTACAGTAAAGCATATAATTATGTTTTACAACCTATTAATGGGCCTCACGATTGGAATAAATATGAACTTGAGTTTTTTCTTCCACCAGTTTACAGAGATATGTCTAGAAGGCCTAAGAAAAATCAATGGAAGTCAAAAGATGAACCAAAAAAAGACAAGCCAGAACATCTTAATAGGACGGGTCTTATTATGACTTGTAGAAATTGTGATGCACAAGGACATAATAAAAGATCATATTCTCGACCTAAAACTGCAAACCAGGTAAGCTACATTTATGTGTTGCATATTGTGTTCCATTTATATGTTCCATTAATTTGTTTTGATGTTTTGTTGTAGGAAGCAATAGTGATGGCAATTCTTCAACAAGATCGACAAGTATAATGGTATCAAAGTCTACACAATCTTCAAGGAAAGATAAAAAAAAGGAAAAGGTCAACACTGCTTTTGATAGATCAACAAGAAATAGAATATACTAAGGGATACTCCTCTACACTAATTTGAGGACTGGAGAGCAGACTTTTTATGTAAGAACAAATTTTGAACTTATTTTACGGGAATTAAAAATTTATGTCTGTTTTAATATTTTTATTTTGTAACAGTCCGGTTCAAATAATCCAAGGAAGTTGAAAGAAGCTGAAGAATCTATGGGCACTCAAGAATCAGTTACACCAACGAATAATGAATAAATTGTGGATTGCAGTAGTTTTTGGGGATATGGGTGTTGTTGTTTTTTCCTAAACCCCAATATATGCCCCTTAATATTTGCATAACTTGATATGTAATAACTTTTTTTTTGTTAAAACTACTTATTTATGTGGATTGCAGTTAATGTTATGTGTTTTAATATTTATGTGATAAATTTTTTGTTAAAATACTTATTTATGTGGATTGCAATTAATTTTATGTTTTTTAATATTTGGGGAATAATCGGGGTAAAAGAGTTGAGGAAAAAATCATGATACATCTACTATGTGTTTTAAAACAACTTATTTGTGTGAATGTTAAATACCATTTGTTTCATAAGTTACTCGAGCAAATAGCCTAGCTTGGTGGCAAATATAAATCATAATTTTAAAAAATAACGTAGCAGTGCCACGTCAACGATATGGATGACATGGACGTCCATGTCACCTTTATCTTCCACACGTGTGCACTACGTCAGCATCCATCGTGGGTTATATTTGACTAAAAAATAAACGTTCGGTATCCAAATATTTCAAAAAAATAATACGGGTAAAGTTAACACTAGTGTCAAACATTAAGGTCATTTTGTTGCATTATGCCTATTTTAAAATACCAACATTTATCAATAGTTGTTCGTTTATTTCAGATTTTGAGTTGGGAGTTTTCCAAATAAAACCGTAACGAGGGGTTTTTCATTTAATTATATTACATAATTTAACTTTAAATCTTAAAAATAATATTATTAGAAGAGATAATCATAAAATATAAAGTTAAATTACATTATCTTCAAATATTCAAACAAAATATTTTTCAAGTCTAATTGCGAGATTTTTTTTTAAAATAACCTTTTTATTAATTTGAATATCGATATTTATACCTATTAATCCTGATTTGTTGGATTTAACGTTTATTTAATTTAAGAATTGATCGATAATGAAAAATGTGAAATGAAATGAGTCATTAAGAACCGATGAGTAAAAGCGATGAAAATGAAGTTAAGTTGACGGAGTTAGTTTTATATTATTAAAATAAATATATTATGTAATATATTATACTTCCTCGTCTTATTAATAGTATATTTTTAGTTTTTAAAATTGTTTAATTTAAAATGTATTATTAAAAATAAATAAATGATAACACTTATATTTATATTTTTACCACTCTTTTACACTTATCAAGATAAATCTATCAATCACTTTTTAAGGATAATTTTATAATTTCCTTTAATCAAACATATTTCCTAAAATTAAGTGCATAATTAATATAAAACACAAATTATGAGACTAATGGGGTAATATATTTTAAATTAACACATGTTTTACACTAATAAAATCACCCAAAAACTCCATATTGCCCTTATCCCTCAAGTTTGATGAATCCACTTAATTTTTATTCTTTTTCTTTCATCTTCTCTAAACATCTTAAATATACGTAGATGGATCGAGAAAAGTAAATGGCCGTAATTGCCTATAAAAAATTAAATTCTTTTATATTTTAGATTATTATGTATATTTTTTACTGTTATTATGTTTTCTCTCCTAATTTTTTTTAAGTTCGCTTCATTCTAAAAGTTTAGAAGTTTATCTCCTTAGTATAAATTTTACGTTAGTCCTACAAAAATTTCATAGAAAAACACTCGACCACCTAGTGGGTGAAACTCGAAATTTCTAAAAAGAATCTAATTGCATGCTATATTAAATTAGAGGTTTTAAAGGTTTGGATCTACCCATATTATAACATAATTTATTTTGGAATCCAAACTAGACAATGAAAATCATAAACCCTATATTCATGGTTTATGCATGTGTTAATTAAGTTTCATCCATTGATGATGTATTATGTGTTTTATTATTAAGCTCAAGATGAGGAAATTAGACCTTTCAGAGAGGCGAGGGAAATAGAAAGCGAATGAGTAAACCGAAAAAATATGAGGTAAAATTTTTACTCGAATTAAATGAGTATAATTATAATTGTGTCCGATGTTATATTTTTATGGGATAATATGGTATGTGTGGATAAATGTGCTAAAATCTGTATTTAGAATAAAAATCGAGCACGTTCCGAATTTTGGCTGTCGTTAAAATTCGTAAGGTATGGTTATATTTGATTTCTATGTGAATTGCTGTGTTCAAATGAATTTTGAATATGTTTGTTACTGAAAATGGAAATGATATGTGAAAATGATAATTCATAATACATTTTTATAATATTTAATTTGAATTAATATATAACAATGATATCTAAAAGAAAGTACATAAGGACTGTGTGTGGACGAGACAGGGTGGCCCTCCGCCAACCAGAAAAACAAAAAATAAATAACGAGAACAAAGATTTTCAAACGACAAAATGAGATTCTGTCAGATCCCAAAGGTCATACAATGAGTTGAGCAACCAGCCTTTTACACTTACACATATCTGCCTATACATCAATATTCAAAAAATTTATGAGAGATAATATAATATACATCGTTATTAACAACACTCTTTTCGTCTCATTGTTTTTTATCTTATTTTAATTAAACATATAGTTTCAAGAAATAAATTTGATCATATATGTATTTTAAAAAATAATCTGCAATTAGATAATATTTGTTGAAAACATTTTGATGTTTCGATATAACAAATTAACTGTTAATGAATTTTAAGATTTTATATTGAATTTTAAATTATATATTCGATTAAATTATTCAAATATCAAAATATTACTCCAAATTTTTCAAATGTCAATTTCAATCCTTACTCAAGTGTAAGATTTTGTTTTAATCTTAAAATATCTTTTTAAACAAATTTTACAAAGTATTTCGAGCCTTAATCGAGCCAAAAATATTTTCTTTTTAAAGGGCTTTAAGAAAAACCAGATTGCCCAGAGGGAACAGATTCCCCCCAGGAGGTACCGATTCCCCCCAGGTTTTTGGCTCTGAGAGAAAACAGAATGTCCAGAGGGTACTGATTCCCCCCCATGGGGTACCGATTTCTCCCTGTGTAACGGTCGAAATATTTGAATTTTACACTGCATAATCGATTCCCCCCACACTCCAAGCTGTTTTATTAATTGATTTTCATCCCCAAACGGCTCCAAAACATCCCCAACGGCTATATACGGCTTCAAACACATTCCAAGATATAAATACAAGCTAAGGACACTTGAAGAAGTAAGAGAACAACTATCCAAGCAATCAAACACAAGAGAAGAGTTTTTCATTCTTATTTTATCTTTCTCTTGTAAATATTTTGTTCTTGTGAGCTTAATTCTTGTAAACACCTACCTTAGAGAGGTTTTCTTGTTTACATTTGTTATCCTTTTGTAAAGGGAAAAAGTTATAGTTCAGCCCGGAAAAACTAGAGAGTTGTAAGGTTATCTCTTTGTCCTCAAAAGAAAGAACAAATTAGTGAATTTGTTGGAAAATCCTTGGTGAGGAGCTAAGGTAGTGGACGTAGACTTTGGCTGAGAAAGTCGAACCACTATAAATCGTTGTACAATTCCCTATATTTCAATCTCCTTACTCCCTAAACACAAAACCGTTCCGACTCCTCTTTGCAAACCGTTCTGATTGTCGATTCGAGCTTCCGAAAATTCCAACAATTGGCATCAGAGCCTAACTCATTAAGAATGTTTAACCACCTTGAGATGATCCTCGAAGAAGCTCTACCAATTCTCGACGCAACCGACAAAGAAATGACTTTTTCCTCCGGTGCTTATTATCTTGAAGAATATCCTATTATGGATTCACAACCGGTCAACAAGTCACCCTTCTTCAATGGAGCAAATTATGCACATTGGAAGAATAAGATGATTTACTTTATTCAATCCTACAATCTAGGAGCTTGGAACTCAATCATGGACGGTTACTCCTCTCCACCCGACAAGTACAACGATTGGAGTAGAGAAGAGCAGAAAAATTTTCAGCTTAATTCTAAGGCTATACACGTTCTATTATGTGCTTTAGGCCCAAATGAATATGGAAGAATCTCATCTTGTTCCAGTGCCAAAGAGATTTGGGATAAGCACCAAGTCACTCATGAAGGAACCGACGAAGTGAGGGAATCAAAGAAAAGTCGTCTCAACCATAGCTACGAGAACTTCAAGATGAAACCCGATGAAGACATCAAAGCTATGACAGATAGATTTTCCGTGATTGTCAACTGTCTCAAGGGATATGGAGAAGTAATCTCAAATGAGAAGCTTGTGAGGAAGATGATCTACTCTCTTCCAAAGGAGTGACAATCAAAGAAGACAACAATTATCGAAGCAAGAAACCTAAAGTTTCTCACTCTCGACGAGCTAATTGGTTCCCTTCTCACTCATGAGATGATGGTGAAGGAAGATGAAGAAAAAGAAGAGAAGAAAAACAAGAAGAAAAAGAAGAAGGATGAGGTAGGCATTGCCTTCAAATCCACCAATAAAAGCTATCAAGATTCAAGTGATGAGGTGGATGAAGACGATGATGAACAAGAAGAAGAGATAGTCAAGCTCTTGAAGGAACTCAAGAGATTCATGATTTCCAAGGAAGTGAAACATGAATCAACCAAGAAGAAGAGTCTCCCGATATGTTTCAATTGTCAAAGAAAGGGGCATGTCAAGTATGAATGTCATCTTATAAAGAAAAAGGGGAAGAAGACATTTGTTGCATCTTGGAGTGATGAAGATGATTCCAATGATGAAGTAGTCAACCTATGCCTCATGACAACTCAAGAAGAATTCGAGGTATCTTCTAACTCAAATAAATTTAATTCATTTTCTTTTGCTGAGTTACAAGATGCTTATAATAGGTTGTATTTGGGTTTTGAGACCATGAATTCCAAATATACGAAATTAATTTCAAAACTCAAAATTAAAGATAATTTTATTTTGAAAGCAAAAGTTGATTTTGAAAATCAAAATGAAATTTTGAAAAATAATTTAGAGCTTTCAAAAATCAAAATAAATGAGTTAGAAAAAGAAAATTTTGAGTTAGGAGTTAAGCATGAAAGCTTAATAAAAGAAAAAGAATTAATTTCTAAAAATAACCTATTATGTTTAAATATGGCAAAATGCTCACATTGTCATTATCATGGTCATATGGAACATACTTGTCCTTTGAAGAAAGGAAAACATTTTAAAATTAGGCAAGTATGGGTTCCGAAAGGAACAAGGGGCATTGAAACTAATGTCCAAGGATCCAAAGTAATTTGGATACCAAAATCTACTTAAATGTCTCTTGTAGGTGTGTGGGAGCAATGTTGATGAAACTGATGATATTCAAGATGCTCTAGCCACATAAGAAAAATGAATGGGTAACCTCTAAGCTTAATACTTTTAATTTTGGTTATTTGGTTGCTCATTTGATTTTAAGCATGCATGAGTTTTGGTTTTAAATGATTATGCATCATTGTTTTAATCTTATGTATGTTGAAAAGATGATTATGATGAACATTTTAAAGATATATTAATTTTTAAGAATTTTTAGTTCATCATAATAAAATTTTGGTCAAATTGGTTTTAAATGCAAATGATATCTCTCTAACAATTGATATCAACTTTTCAAATACTTTGATTTTACAAATTTTAATTTTTTGACCTAAATTTGAATGTTTATGCATGTGGTTTAAATGAAAATGATATTTCTCTAACAATTGATATCAAAAATTTTCAAATGTATAACATTTTTTGGAAAACTTTATGTATATGATCTTAAATCCAACAATTGGTATTGCATAAAGTATTTTAGACTTGGATACATTGAATTTCATGTGCTACTAACATGTTTGTTATTCTTTGTTGAAATTCAATTTGTTTAAGTGTCAAGATCCTAAAAGCATAATTTTATTTGGAATGCATTTATTGAGGGGGGAGCTTTGATTTTTCAAATGATTTTTAAAATATCAAATTTACTACTTACTCTCCAAAGTTATTTTGAACTTCAAAGATTGAATTATTTTTGATTTAACAAAAAGGGGGAGAAGTGTTAGAGTAAGGGGGAGTAATTTTTCAAACTTGAT
Organism: Hibiscus syriacus; assembly: GCF_006381635.1. NCBI lineage: Eukaryota > Viridiplantae > Streptophyta > Magnoliopsida > Malvales > Malvaceae > Hibiscus > Hibiscus syriacus. Next base: position 6,754,175 of record NW_024062795.1, read on the forward strand.
TTCAAAAATGATTTTCAATTAGAAAGTCTTAAAATTACTAAAATGTTTTGTTATATCAAAAAGGGGGAGATTGTTGAAAACATTTTGATGTTTCGATATAACAAATTAAGTGTTAATGAATTTTAAGATTTTATATTGAATTTTAAATTATATATTCGATTAAATTATTCGTATATCAAAATATTACTCCAAGTTTTTTAAATGTCAATTTCAATCCTTACGAAAGTGTAAGATTATGTTTTAATCTTAAAATATCTTTTTAAACAAATTTTACAAAGTATTTCGAGCCTTAATCGAGCCAAAAATATTTTCTTTTTAAAGGGCTTCAAGAAAAACCAGATTGTCCAGAGGGAACAGATTCCCCCCTAGGGGATATCGATTCACCCTCAGGTTTTTGGCTTCGAGAGAAAACAAAATGTCCAGAGGGTATCAATTCCCCCTAGTGGATACCGATTCCCTCCTGTGTAACGGTCGAAATATTTGAATTTTACACTTCAGGAACTGATTCCCTATGAGAGGGTACCGATTCCCCCACGATCCAAGCTGTTTTATAAATTGATTCTCATCCCCAAAAGGCTCCAAAACATCCCCAACGGCTATATACGACTTCAAACACATTCCAAGCTATAAATACAAGCTAAGGACACTTGAAGAAGTAAGAGAACAATTATCCAAGCAATCAAACACAAGAGAAGAGTTTTTCCTTCTTATTTTATCTTTCTCTTGTAAATATTTTGTTCTTGTGAGCTTAGTTCTTGTAAACATCTACCTTAGAGAGGTTTTCTTGTTTACATTTGTTATCCTTTTGTAAAGGGGAAATTTTCTAGTTTAGCCCGGAAAAACTAAAGAGTTGTAAGGTTATCTCTTTATCCTCAAAAGAAAGAACAAATTAGTGAATTTATTAGAAAATCCTTGGTGAGGAGCTAAGGTAGTGGATGTAGACTTTGGTTAAGAAAGTCAAACCACTATAAATCGCTGTGCAATTCCCTATCTTTCAATCTTCTTACTCCCTAAACACAAAACCGTTCCGACTCCTCTTTGCAAACCGTTCCGATTGTCGATTCGAGCTTCCGAAAATCCCAACAATATTTATCCATAATATTTTTTAATCATTTATAATATACACATTTTTCCGACATAGTTGTTCGAACGCAAGACTTCAAGAGAGAATAATACTTCTTTAACCACTAAAATCACTCAATGAGTTCAAATTTGATCATATGTTAAGTTATATAAAATAAGATAAATGGAAAAATTATTCATAAAAGATTTATTTGGATAAGAGTAAAAGAAGTAGGCATATAAGAATAAAAAAATATAAGTGATGTTATTTATTATTTTTCTAATATGACAATTTTAAAAATTAAATTGACAAATTTAACGAGACAGAGGGAATATATTACATATTATGATAAAGTACATAATAGTTTCTGATTATATAGTGTTGTTTTATTTAGTCCCCTAACTATTAAAAGTTGACATAACTATTCTTAAAAAGAGATTGACGGACTTTACAGTTTATTTTGATAAGAGTAAAAGAATTAGACATATAAGGATAAAAAATATATAAGTGATATTATTTATTATTTTTCTAATAAGACATTTTAAATGAGACAATTAAAATGAACAAATTTAACGGGCGGAGGGAATATATTATATATTAGGGTTAAGTACACAAATAATCATCAAATTATAGGACATTATTTTATTGAGTCCCCTAACTATTAAAAGTTACATAATGATCCTCCAATTATGGGGTGTTGTTTTGTTGAGTGCATTGTTTATTAAAAGTTACAAAATTGTCACTCGACTATTCGTATGTTCTAAACTCATCATTTCTTATTAAAAAATTTATGGTCGTCTAAGTTTGACATTAACGTGTTGACTCGAATATGATAAAATCATATTTTGTTGATGTCTATTGGCACCATTGTTTTTAAACGCTAGCTCGACGACATAATGTAAACGAATACTCAATTCATAAAATACAACTCAAACGGTTATAGGATCATATTTTATCATATATAGTTAACATGTTAATATTCAACTCATATGATCGTCAAAATTTTAATAGAAAAAAGATGAGTTTGGAACATACGAATAGTCGAATGACCATTTTGTAACTTTTAATAATATAAGGACTCAACAAAATAACAATCTATAACCAATGGATCATTTTATAACTTATTATAATTGAAGGACTCAACAAAATAAAATTATATATTCGAAAAACCATTTGTGTATTTTATCCTATAGATTAATATAATATCTTCATTTTGTATAAACATTCAAGATTTTTTTATCATTTAATAAGTCTTTATATATATATGTTTTCATATCTAAATTAAATTTGCCCCCCAAAATAAAAATTATAAATTATTCAATATATATATATAACTTAATCTCATGTGTTCATGATTAAAAAAATCTAAAACTTTTTTTGTCATTTCTATTTTACTAACCAATCTTTATCAAATTGATTATTATATAAGTTATAATTAGTGCTGTAAATGGGTTAAATTGAGTTTGAGTATTGTTGAGTTAAATTCGGTTTGAAAAGTTTAATTTGAGTTCGAATTGAAAGTCGCAGACTTAAAATTATTAAGTTTGACTTGAACTAGAAATAAAAAAGTAAAACTTGACTTGAGCTGGAAAAAACTTGAATTCGAAACATTCTCAGATTTAGCTTAATTGAATCTCGAACTCGAGCTCGGTTCAAACTAGAACTCGAACTCAAATATGAACATTTAAAAAGACAGCAACACATTAATTTAATATACTATTTTTCGAGTTACTCTCGAGCTTCTCGAGTCGAGTATTGAGTAACTTGTTTTGGTTTGTTAAGAACTCAAGTCGAGTTTGAGCTCGAATAAAATTCATTTTATTCGAGTGTTTATCCAACTTTGACCGATCGAAATCAAATAGCTCACGATTTGTCTCGTCTCATTTATCGCACTAATTATATTCATTTGACTCACTAATTTTTCTTAAAATTAATTTAGAATATACATTAAAAAAACCTCAAATATATTTGCTTGTATACATTAAAATGTATATTTGAGGTTTAGAAGATTAACAAATCACAGTATTTCTTTATAATCAATATTCAACTTATTGATCTAGTAATCTAGATTAAATAATGTTAAAATATGTTCATATATAATTCAATTTTCTTTATTCACAATATCCATATTTAAAATTATAATTTTTGTTTAAAAAATATAATATTTCATCTCGTAAAATTAATAGATAGTCAATATAATAACAAATCACAATGATTTGAGGGGAATTCAGTTGAACATATTTAATGAAATCCGATAGGGGCAGATGCAAAATTTATATTAAGGGATAAATTTTTAAAACTTTAAAAATATACTTAGAAAATTTAAAAAACAAAAACAGATTATTTGATGAATGAGTGTTCTCACATGTCCTCTTCAATCCATCCATGCAACCTAACCTAAACCGAACAAGGAAGAAGCCAAGAAACAAACCATGTTTCTCTCTCACACACACACATAAAACTATCGTTTTCTAGAACCAAAAATACAGAGGCAACCCTACGGGTGTGGTAATAAAGCTAGACACTTGGAAAAACCCAACATACACAACCTGTTGTTATACATACATGTCACCCTCGTCGGCATCAACTGCAACGTGTGGCACCACTTTCACTGCATTGCACAACTTCCTTTAATTCTCAAGGCAAAAACTGACAGTGAGCATGTACCGATAGCGTCCGGTCACACCCAAACCCTCCTTTTAAACATAACAATAATACCATCCAACAAAAACCTCTTTTTAATTAAGATTGTATTAAATTTTGATGAGACCACCATCGACGTGTGTCTTAATTTCATTGGTTTCCTCTATTTTCTGTGTTTCTGAAACCACAACCAAGTTGCACCACCACAAGCGCTCACATATGAAACCTTTTGACTCTTACGGTGTGTTTGATTGGGAGAATGTAAGATTTTTATGGGAATAGAATCCATATTTTTCCGTTTGGTTGGTCGAAAATATCATTCACGGTAATCTTACATTACAAATAGTAGATTTTTTGGGGTATATTACCAGAAATGTCATTACTTCCCTTTATTTAGGTATTGTTGGATTACTGGTATTTATAACTAAAACGCCCTTAAAAAATTTCTTTAAAAAAATCATTATTCTGTCATTAAATAATAAAATTTTTACAAAGGTTAAATACAAATTTATCCTTAAATTATTTTAAATTTACAAAAAAAAGTCTATAAATAAAATTTTATATGAAGTTCAGAGGTTATAATAATATTTTACCCTTTCATTAAGCTTTTTTTATATTTTTAATTTTGTAAAAAAATAATTATATAAATTTTATGAATTTAAACTTTTTAAAGAAAAATATATAAATATTTTTCAACTTGTTAAAAAAACAAATATATAATATGGATAATTTGGTCAAATATACATTTTAATAATCTTTATTCCTTTAACCAAACACGGAAATCTTACATTCATGCTAAATCAACCGAACACAAAATACAACATTCCCAGTAATCCTATTCCCTGGTAATCTTTTATTCATACTAGTAATCTTACATTTCGTGAACCAAACACACCCTTAAAGCCATTAATTATACAAAACTGCACTGGATATGATTGAATTTTTATTAATGTATTCTTTGTACCATTCAACTCTAATTATTTTAATTATATTATTAAATTTGCATTTTAACTTTAATTATATTATTGACTCATTAAATTTTAATAGTATGATGTGAATAAATATTTTATTGTAATTACGTGAATAACGTAATGTCATTTTGATATAATTACTAATGTTCAACGTGACTTGTTTTAAGCACTGAATTTTGTGGGTTAATCAATTTCTCTAAACTTTGAGAAGATTCAGCTTGAGACACTAAACTTTTTAAACCACCATTTACAATTAATAATTATTCGTCACTTATCACCATTTATGATAAGATCAATATCAAAACGATGAATGATGATAAATAACGATTCACTACCAATAGTTGTCAGTAAAGTATAATACATAAAAGCAATTTTTTATAAAAAAAATTAATAATAAAATTAACATATTCCTAAACATTAACACCTAAAAGATATCGTTTCACCTTAAAATGAAATTTATCTTTTTAGATATCAATAACTATAATAAAATTTATAATTTAATCAATTCAACCAGTGATATAAAATTAAACGTAATATGAATAATTATGAAGGAATAAAAGTTGAACAAAAACAGGTTTAATCAATTTTGAAGTAATATTTTAGTCATAGCCTACCATTACTTGCATTGCCAAAAAAAACGACATTAATATTCGGTATAAATATTATATCAACCATGATTAAAATATAATTAGATTCATATATATCTTTTATTCGAGTTTTTTTTAGCTTTTTAACTTTTTTTTATGATCCTTGTATGATCTTAAGTGCATAGTATTTGTGTTAATGATTATAGAAAAATATTCTAGTTATATATTTAATATATATTAATGATTGGAAACCTTCATAATAATTTAAGATATTTTTTTTAATAAAAAACTAATGGTTTCTATAAAAATATATACATAAATGTAAATAATGAAAATAATAGAAATTGAGATTTCAACATGAAAAACAATTATAACAATATTTGGTATAAAAATAAATCTTTCAATGTCATGTCCTAAATTGAATCCTTAGCACGAAGCATCCTCCTTTCCGAACCATATAAAATTGAGTGGACTATAAGCCCATAATAAACGTAAAATTTTATATTATAAGATTCGAACTTATAAAATTTCTAAGAGCAGATTTTATAATATTTTAGAGGAAACGAAAATAAATTTTTAATTAAAAATATAAAAAAAATCTAAAATTTATAAAAATTTAAAACTTTCAAGGAGTAAACTATCTCACCTGCTACCCTCAATCCTCCTTATTTGAACCCCTTCCTTTGAAAAAAAAAACCCCATATATTAATATCATCTCCTTTGCCTAATTTGTTAGTAAGGGCACACATAATACAAAACAAAGTTCTAAAATTTTAATACAAATGAATTTGTAAAATACTGAGAAGACCAAAACAAATTATCAATAAAATATTTAAAATATATAATAATTTAAAATATTTAGAGGACAACAACTTCGTTCATTCTCCCTCAATCCATCCGTGTTTGCTAGTATTATATGTATATATCCCAGATGTCCAATGAAAATGAGTTCTTATATGGCTTTTTTTCTCCATTGCATGTTTCAGTAAATTCCGGTAATGGTCCCCGTTATTCTTCCATAATTCATTGCCATTGCTTTTTTATGGGACCAAGTTCATTGGTATTTATTGAAACAACAATTGCTTGCTTGCTTCCATGCCGCTTTGCTTGTCCCATCTGCAAGTAATACATATCCAATCATTGAATACAAGATAAACGGGACACTAAAACCACAATATACTAGGATTGTTGTAAATGATATACCTACTAATGTTTGTTCGAATATTTAAGAGTTCGATGTTCCTTAAGGACTCAGATTTGAGTAATGCAAATTTCAGAGTGCTCGACTCTGAGTATGGTCGGAACCGATGCGACGACTAGCGACCAGGTGTTTCCTATGAAAACTTAGATATTCCTAGCAAAACCATAAGCATCCAAATTCTGGAAATAGTTGAAAGCATTCATTAATCATTATCAGCATCCAATTCCGTGAACACGTCAGGAGATGGCCAAGATTCAAAAATCGAAAGACCCAAACCAACTTGCCATTGTTTTCTTGCTTGCAAAGTTGAAAGCATTCATTATCAGCTCTCATTGATGCCACAATCTTCAATGGATAAGAAAAAATTATGGGTCAATCAATATTTTCGTTTAAACAAAATACAAAGTGTTGCTATACCGTCAACTTACTTGACATTTCGCCATTGCTTTACCACAAATCATTCAAAGATCAGCTCCGTGTTTCGTTTAAGACCCTGAGTTATAGCATCTTCATTCACCTGCAAAACCAAAACATCAAAACAATGAAATTACAATAAAATGAACGAAATATATTCAAAATCATTTGCTGCTTAGCGATTGCGTACAAATGGCGCTTGAAAAGAAGAGAGAATTGGGGCAAAAAGCTCACCATTGGGAAGAAATAATTGGTTTTGTGCGAAATGATCCGAAACAAAACTGGAGTGGGAAGATTCATCAATGGCCACGAATCATATAGAGCAGTCCCGAAAACGATTTACAGTTCCAAATACATCATATTGATTAAAATTTTCTTTTCATTTTAGTTTTGCTTCTATGGATAGTATATATTGTTTTACTTGTTCTTCGCCAAATAGAAACATGATCATAACATAGATGATGACCTTGAATTTCTTCAGAGTTGCTGTTATTGCCAGTGATTCCTGGTATGAACAAGGTAAACATGGCAGCCGCAGTAAGAAACATTCTTCCCCGCCGTTGAGCAAAGAGGGAAAGCGACGGGAGTCCCGGAAATCTGACGTATGCAGGGGAACCTGGGACTGGGAGTACTCGATGAAGAAGATGACGATGACTTTGAAGACGAAGCCGACGATGGAAGAGGAGAAATCGGCGTTTTGGCGGATTTGGGCAACAAAAGGAACGCTCTGATCTTTAAAGAAAGCAACGGGGACTCAAACCTATCGTATTCCTCGACGAGGTTCGCGAGATCCTCATCGGAAGTGATCGAAACCAGCGCGTCTAGATCTTCCGTGGGCAGCTGGCAACGTAGACTCACCGATTTCCCACCACACATCTCTCCCATCTTCAACAACAACTCTGCATCATAAAATAACATATTTCACTTCTCATTATTTCAACAACATATTTTTTTCTTTTTTCTAGTAAACAACTTTTGACCAATCTAAAGCTACAAATTCAAATAAATAAATAAAAAGTTGGTAAAGATAAAATAAGAAGAATAAAAGAATACACCGACCATTAAAGAGAATGGAGCGATCAACGGCGAGGACACGGATTTCGCCGCCGTGATAACGGAGTTTGCCTTCGGGGTAACGAGGGAGGATTTTTCCGCCGTAACTACAGAAGAATTTGATGGTGGGATTCGGTCCTCCGACCATGTTTTTCCGGTTGTTGGGGTACGGAAGAGAAGAGAGGCGGCGGAGGCAGCGGAGGAGGCGGTGGAGGATGCTTCTTGACCCTGGAGACTGGTGCCTTGAAGCCTAGGTTTAGATGTATGGGATCCTTATTTATAGACTATTTGGAGGGAAAAGGGGACCCACTTAATTACGTCAACACCATATTCGCGCGGTAAAAGTTTCGAAATTTGCCCGTTGCTTCAGACACCCGTTTTCTTCTTCTTTTTATACTTAAATGGACTAATTCTAAATTTAATCCCTTTTACTTTACGAATTTGAGATGTTAGTCTTCTATTTTAGCTTTTAAGAATTACCGACTTGCTAATTTTTAGGATATCAATTTATCAGTAAGGTTGAAGTCTAACAATTTACCCTATTGAACTAATTTATCAGTTTTCGTAAAATATTGGAACTAAACCATGTTCAATTGAAGTAAATGATTAACTTTGAATTTACATAACATAGACAATCCAAATCTAGAATTAGACCATTTTTAATACTATTTAATTCGTTACTTAACAAACTTCACTTCCTTTTACATTTTTAAAAGATCTGTAAATCACATTTGCCGGGATTGTCTCAGTAAAGGCGGGTTAATATACGGCTAATATATGGCAGTACCGGATATATTAAAATGTATTTAATAAATTCGGTTTAGCGGTACCTATTATGTTGACAACTAATAATGTTTTAGGTAGAAAATATGAAAAACTATTAAAAAATTTGGTAACCGGTAAACTTTGATTATCGGTAAGTATCTATCCTTTTTATAAAGAGAAAATAACCTCAGTGACCAAAAATCCCATATAATATACGATTTTAACCAACTTTTTCCGGATTTGCCAAAATGACCAACAAAATCGCAATGCGATCGCTAATTCGCAACGCGATCTCCATTATCGCAAATTCGCGTTGCATTTTCGCAATGCGATAGTTGAAAATCGCGTTGCGATGGTCTACAGTGTCGTTGCGATTTTCCCAATTCGCAATGCGAATAAGTAAATCGTAACGCGAATTGGGAAAATCACAATGCGAATAAGTAAATCGCAACGCGAATTGGGAAAATCGCAATGCGATACTGACTATCGCAATGCGATAATACAAAATCGCAACGAGATACTTACTTTCGCAACGCGATACTGACTTTCGCAACGCGATTCTGACTTTCGCAACGCGGTTCTGACTTTCGCAACGCGATAATACATAATCGCAATGCGATTTTCAAAGCGCCATTAGTATCCTGGCCAAGTATTTTATTTTTAAATTCCAAACACGAATATTAATATATTGGAACACTGAACCGTCCACAGTATATCCCGTAATCGCAACTCATAACCTAAAACCTAAAATCACAACTCAGTCCCATCTCCATCTCTCACTCTCTCACCCATCTCCGACGAAATCCGTCCCCATCTCCGATGAAATCCGTCTATCTCCATCTCTCAGAGCCACCCTCACAATCAGAAATGGAAAATCAACCAAATCAACCAACGAGAGTTAGTTTTTTTAATTATTTTCTTTTTGAATTTTTTGCATTATTATTAGGTTTTTCATATTGAAATTGATGATAAGTTTACTGGTAATTTCAATAATAGATTAACCATTTCACTTAGATTGCTTATTAAATCAACCGAGAATCGCAACGCGAAATGAAAATCGCAACGCGATTTTAGTTTCGCGTTGCGATTCTCTCGTTGCGATAGTCATTTTCATGTTGCGATTTTCATTTTCAGAAACTATTCTTCTTCTGCAAATTGAAACTTGAATGAATTGCATTACTTCAACCAAAAAACAAAGACAAATAAGAAATTCACAGTGTTGCAAATTTAAGTTTGAAGAATAAACTACTACTCTTTATGTTTATTATTGTTTTTGGTATATCTTCACAGTATAGTTTTTGGTATATCTAACTTAGTATGTTTATTGTTTTTGTAGAACTTTTATTCGGCTCAATTAACCTTAAGAAATAAAGTCAGCCTGGCCAAAACAATTGCGTCGAAGCTTTCACCTGCACAAAGAAAAATGTTTGAGGATACTTGCTTCGGGCCATGGCTGAAAGTACAACATCCCGGTGGAGATGCGATGTTGACACACCTATTTCTTCAAACCATGACTAGGGATCTACCAGATAGTATACAACGTCGTGATGAAGAGATATGGTTTGATTTTCCACCGGCGTATACGTGTTTTGGGCGGGAGGAGTTTTGCTTAATCACCGGTCTACGCTTCGGACACGATGATGTAGGTCGGTACACTAGACACATTACCCGCCCATCATGGTTATCTCGGGTTTTTCCTGAGCTGGAGAGGCCGAATCTACACGTGGAAGACCTGACGATATTATTGAATAAGAAAGATGGTTTTACTCGGATGGATGACGTCGACGTTGTCCGAGTATGCCTTCTAATTCTTTTGCATGCCGGCTTTTTAGGCAGAGAGGCCAGACAACCTATTCCAAATGATCTAATCAAATTGGTAGAAGACCTAAATGCGTGGAACATGTTTCCGTGGGGCTTGTATTTATGGAAAGCTACATGGAATAAGTTATCGTCTGCCTTGTATGATCGAAAAAGTTTGCATGGCGATGGTTCCAAATACACTTTGACAGGCTTTATTTGGGCCTTTAAGGTAAGAATTTTTATATAATGTTTCCAAAATTATAAGTAATTATTTAACAATTACTAATGTTTGTTATTATATTGTTTGTAGATTTGGATATTTGAGGCCTTTCCCGCCATGAAGACATATGCAATAAAAACTTCAAATAATATTCCCAGGGCTATTTCCTGGAAGAGGAAACGAACCTTGCAATGAGAAGATTTACTACGGTATACGACAATAAATAATGTAAGTTAACATAAATACTACCATATGTTTATAAACAAGTTATTACTAGTACACGTTTAACTTTGTTTGAGCTTTTATATTGTTAGGAGGCCAACACTCCTCTATAGAGGCTGACACCCACGGAAGCTGAGCTTGCCACTGATTGGTGGCAAGCTAGTAAGCGTTTTTTTGATGGAACGGTTGATGAGCAGCCTCCACTTCGGGAGCCATCACCTCGCCCAGAGCTATCACCTCACCCAGAGCCATCATCTGATCGACCCGGCTATACACCTCCACAACGACATCCATCACCTATTCTGTCACATCATCGAGCCTCTTCTCCACCATCACCGCAAGATAGGCGACCGGCAAAGATGCCACGACGTTTATCTCCCTGTTCTCCACCTCCACCTCAACGGGATGAGTTAGGGGAGTTACGTGATGAGGTCAATGCCTTGCGTGAGGAGGTCGGTACTTTACGTAAAGACGATGGTGCATGGCGTGTTGAGGTGTCTACATTACGCGGTGAGGTAGCCGCTCTACGTGAGATGGTAGCATCGTTGCAGAATGAGGTTCATACTCTACGCAACGAGGTAAGTTTAAGATTTTTCATACTCGTAATTCATTCGGTTGCTGCCAATACTGCTAAACTGTTTTTGTTAGTATTTGTTTTTGGTTTTGTTTTTGTCTTTTGGTTGAAGTAATGCAATCCATTCAAGTTTCAATTTGCAGAAGAAGAATAGTTTACTTTCGCAACACGAAAATGACTATTGCAATGCGAAAATGGCTATCGCAATGCGAAATGAAAATCGCAACGACAAAATCGCAACGCGAAATGAAATCGCAACGACAAAATCACAACGCGAAATGAAAATCGCAATGCGATTTGTGTTTCGCGTTGCGATTTTGTCGTTGCGATTTCATTTCGCGTTGCGATTTTGTCGTTGCGATTTTCATTTCGCATTGCGATAGCCATTTCCGCGTTGCGATAGTCATTTTCGCGTTGCGATTTTAAGTTTCATGTTGCGAAAGTAAACTATTCTTCTTCTGGAATGTTTATATATGTTGTCATTTTAAATGTTTATATAAGTGCTTACTTCTGGAATGTTATCTGAGCATTTTGTGAACTATGATAGAATAATGACTTGGGTGAATACAATGCTAGTTTGAAATATATTTGTCTTTGTTTAATATCATGTCTGTTTATTTACTGATTTATGTATTAATTTTTTTTAGCGGCCCGATAAGGTGGATGCTTTACGTCGGGTTTTCCTTGCACGAAGGAGTTCACGCATCAGACGGCGTGGACGTGCTATTACGTCTCCGTTCACCCCAATGGTGCGAAGACTCTGCAAGAAGAAGCCCGACTCACCGGTCATCCCTCAAGAGTCCCCTCCAATCGTTCAAGAGGCCCCTATTCTCCCTCAAGATTCCCCCCCCACCGTTCAAGAGGCCACTGTCATCGTTGAAGAGGTCCCTCCCACTATTCCAGAGCCCGATTCACATGGGGTAATATATCGAAGTATTGAGAAACCCCCACTGGTTCCAGACATGATGGATGAGAGTTGGCTCTCGTATGAGTTACCGGCTAGTACCCTTCCGGTATCTGAAGTGGAGAGGAGACAACTACCAGATACAATTGTGGATAATACCTTTTGGGCTAAGACCGCAGTTGATTTTTATCTACATGAGCGGAGCCAAGGGTGTTACACTGACATCAGCAAACTCAACGATGAAATGTTTTTGTTGCTTGATCGGTCTTGGTGGGGTGTGCTATTAGGGGTTGAAGACAGTGGCTATTTGGATGGGGAGGTAAGTCTTATATTTGTCTTATATATTATTTTGATTAATTTGTTTAAAAATTAATGTAATTCACTAATATATGTATTTTTTTGTAAAACAACATATCGATGCGTGGGTGTCACGTCTACTAATAATAAGGAAGCTTAGGAAAAATAAAAAAAATTCGCTATATACAATAATGCCGACGGCTTTTCACGCAGTTCACTTGAAGAATCAACGAGATGAATCATTTTTGTTGGGCAATGGACAAGCTAAACTTTATCCTGCATGGTGGGAGGTCGATAAGGTTAGTGTTTATTTTTTAAATTTTTTAAAGGTGTTCATAAATAAGTACGCAAATAAATGAATTATTACTTATGATCGCAGGTGTTTATCCCTGTTTTGGAACGTCGTCACTGGCTTCTCGTCCAACTTCAGCTCCCATCCCTGAAGATAATAGTGTATGACAGCATGATCAATTACATATAATTGTCTGATTTGAGAGATATTTTCAAGGGATGGAGCTCTCATTTGGCTAAATTCTTGGATGGGATTAAGTATTGGAGTCATTCTGGACACAAGAAGCCAAAGAAGTTCAATGTCACAGTTGTCAGAGACGAGACCGCGCCACAGCAATCGCTGGGAGCCAGAGGGGATTGTGGTCCTCTCGTATGCCTTTGCTTGGCGCGTTTGACGACGGGAAGCACATAGTTTTTACCTCCCACCGATAGAGATAGAGCTGCAGTAGGCTTGTGGTTTCGGCATTATATGGCTAGAGCAATATATTTGAGACGCTGCCTACCTGCATCCGCGTTATGAAAGTGTCCATTGTTAATTGGTAAGTCAAATGCAAGTTTTGTTAACATATATACTTCTTTTGGTTTGAAAATGTTTGGTTAAGTACCTAGAATTCAATAATTTGCTGTTTGTAGGTTTTAGATGTGTAGGAAGTCTTGTTTGAGCAAATGTTTGGTTTCTGCAGGTTAATCCTTAAGTGAGCTGCGTGAAATGGATGTACGGGGTCACAAAGTTGTGGTTTCATTGATTCAATAATTGATGAAGAAATAAGAATTATTATTATTTTTTGATTGTTTAATTGATTTGTAAAAGATGATTTGTAAATGTTGATTTGTTTAATTGATGTGTACATAATTTGTGTTGAAATGTAATTGTTGATTTGTTGATTTTCAATCTGCTTTATGTTGAAGGCAAAACAGACTATCGCAACGCGAAATGGCTATCGCAACGAGAAAATCGCAATGCGAAATGAAAATCGCAATGTGAAATGAAAATCGCAATGCGAAATGAAAATCGCAACGAAAAAAATCGCAATGCGATTTTCATTTCGCATTGGGATTTTCGCGTTGCGATAGCCATTTTCGCGTTGCGATAGTCAAATGAATGTCTAATAAGTGATAACAACTGAACATATCATAGCAATGTTCAAACTCAAGTTACTAATACATGCCTAACTGAAAATGTTAAAAGTGCACACATAAAATACACATAATGCAAGTTTTGTTAACATATATACTCCTTTTGGTTTGAAAATGTTTGGTTAAGTACCTAGAATTCAATAATTGTTAAAAGTTTATGCATGTTAATCCTCGTTGCCTTTTTCATTTCGCATTGCGATTCTATCGTTACGATTTGCATTTCGCATTGCGATGGTCAAATGATTGCCTTTCGCAACGCGATTCTGACTTTCGCAACGAGATAATACAGAATCGCAATGCGAGTTTCAAAGTTCGCAACAGGTTTTAGTTTCGCAAGCCAAATGTTTTGTGTATATATCTACGCAGCAGCAACAACTCATAACCTAAATCCCTAAATCGCAACTCATTCCATCTCCATCTATCACTCTCTCCGGCGACATCCGTTCCTATATCCAACGACATCCTTCCCCATCCGGTAACAGATCTTAGTTTCGCATCTCGTTTGTTTAGTTACAACCATGAAATCATCTAATGTTGATCATGTTTGGATAGATTTGTGTTTTGGAGGGTCATGGGAGAATGTTCATGGTGTTTTACAATATATGCCTTTACCCATGAATCTTCAACTAAAACTGTCATTAAAGAAGTTAACTTATGAAACCTTAATGTTACGTGTTTCAAAGAAATTGAATTTAGAGCCCCTAAGTGGATTTAGGCTATCTTATCAGAGAAATGGTAAAGTTTATTTGTTAACCGACAATGAAGATGTTGAACGATTCATTGCTTACATTAATGTTTCAAGTGATGATGTTACATTGTATGTTGTTGAACCTAGAAGTAGTATTGTTGGGTCAGTAGCGGGTAGTAATCAACTAAGTGGGTCTCAAAACCCACAGTCTTTCTCTAATCCAAATCCAAATTAACTTTCAGCACCAAATTCCGGTTTTCGTATTGACCAATTAGACGATGATGAGCCAAGAGAAAAAATTGTGAGTACTAGTCAGTATTCGAAATTTGATCTTGGTCAATAACCGGACTTTGATATTGGTCAATATACGGATTTTGATGATGTTTCAGAAGAAGAAACAGACCCTGCGTGTAATGATTTTGATATTGGTCAATACCTGAATTTTGATGATAAAACACCCGTTGCCGAGGAAGATGTTGTTGATGATAATGAGGAGGAAGTTACGACTGTGAATGAACATGTTGAACATCCATTCTGTAATTCATATAATCCCGAAGAAGAAAAAAAGAAGAAAAAGTCCCCGAAGAAAAGAAAATGCCACGGGAGTATAACTGGAATATGCCAGAATTACTTCAGCTACCGGAAGAAGAGTTGGCAAAGAAAGCAGTTGATTGTTACACAAAAGTTATTCGTATCAAGAAAGATGATTGTTTTGATACAAAGGAAGACTTGAAGATAGCTTTGTATACGAAATGTGTGGAAGATGGCTATCAACTAAAAGTTAACAAATCAAGCAAAGATCGTTTCGAAACAAGGTGTACGATTGACAAAAACTGTACGTGGCGTATGATTGCAAAGAGGATAAAAGATTGCGCAATGTTTCAAGTTAGGACTTTTATTGATAAACATACATGTTCAAGAACCCAAGTTTTTCCTCACCATAGACAGACAAACAAAAAGGTGTTGGGTGGTTTTCTGGCTGAGTTAATGTTTTTGAATGGCAGGGTATATCGGGGACATGAAATTATGACTGACATGAAATGTTATGCCTTGGAATTGTTGAGGGGGTCGCCAGAAGCATCGTTTGCCCAACTGCCGGCTTATTGTCACAATTTAAAGCTGAAAAATCCTGGGTCGGTAACTCATATCAAAACAGATAGAGATGGACGCTTTGAGTTGCTGTTTATCGCCATTGGTGCTGCGGTTAGTAAATCAATATAATTCTGTTAACTCATTTCTGTTAGTTACATGCATTTCACATTTAAATGATTATATTTCTTGTGTATATTATTTTGTAGATTCGTTCGTTTATTACTTGCATGCGCCCATTTATTATAGTTGATGGAGCACATTTGAAAGGTCGATACCTTGGAGTAAACTTATTAGCAGTAGCCATGGATGCTAACAATGGGATATTGCCAATAGCTTACGGGGTTGGCAAATCTGAAACCTCTGATTCATGGACATGGTTTATGGGGCATCTTAGGGATTGCATAGGTCATATTAGCAATCTGACAATCATATCCGATAGGGCAAACTCAATTGACAACGCTGTTAGAAGGTGTTTCCCATATGCTTTTCATGGACTTTGTGGTGTTCATTTGTATAGAAATCTAAAATCAAGGTCTACTGGTATAAAAAAGCACAAATGGACATACTGGAAGGCTGTAAAGGCTTATCGGGAAGTGGATTTCAATAAGCATATAAACTGTTTAAGACATGTTTTGCCTCAGTGTGCTCAAACACTAGAAGATGTCGGGTTTGAAAGATGGTCAAGAGTACATCAACTTGGAGCAAGATATGGTTTCATGACGTCTAATAGTGCAGAATCAATTAACGCTCTAAGTCGTCATTCCCGGAAATTACCCATTACTATGTTAATGGAGTTTTTTCGAGCCTCTATTCAACAGTGGTACTACAAGAAAAGAAACCATGCAGGTATTATTTCTTTGAATTCGTAACTTATCATATATTTTACTAAGTATTATTTATTTAAATTTACAGGAACATTGGAACATCGTGTTACACCATGGACTGAAAAAAAGATAACGAAACGTGTTGTGAAGTCAACGTCATGGAGAGTTGAACCATGTTCAAACACTTTGTTTGAAGTACTGGATAATAACTTAAATGGGCTTGTCGATCTAAATGCAAGGACGTGTAGTTGTATGAAATGGCAAACATCTGGTTATCCGTGTGGCCATGTTATAAAAGTTGCTCTTCATCTAAACCAAGATGATTCAAGCACATACGCTATGGATTACTACACTACAGAAGTATATCGACAAACTTATGCCGAGATTGTCTACCCTATTTCACATCCTTCTGAGTGGGACATACCAGATGACTTACAAACAGTTTTGCCACCAGCCATGGCCGACCAAAAAGTCACGATCGTATACCGTCTAAGGGTGAAGAGAAGAAGAGATCGACATGTAGTCGGTGCAAGGAAAGTGGTCATACAAGGTTGATATGTGGATCACCAGTGCCATCACAATCATATTTTCCTCTACCAAAATATGGATCATCATCAAAATCCAAAGCTCATATGGTGTCAAGAAAAAGGCAATCAAAATCGCAATCATCTTTAAAATCCCAATCACAACTGGCTTCACCTTTTGGGACTGTTAACTTAGGTGATTTTTAAATGCAAACGTTGTATTATGTAGATTTTATGTGTGAACTTTTAACATTTTCAGTTAGGCATGTATTAGTAACTTGAGTTTGAAAATTGCTATGATCTGTTCAGTTGTTATCACTTAATAGGCAATCATCTTAATATCTATCGTAACGCGGAAATTACTATCGCAATGCGAAATGAAAATCGCAACGAGAGAATCGCAATGCGAAATGAAAATCGCAACGCTAATTTCGAAATGCGAAATAAAAATTGCAACGAGGGAATCGCAATGCGAAATGAAAATCGCAACGCGAATTTAATTTCGCGTTGCGATTCTCTCGTTGCGATTTTCATTTCGCATTGCGATAGTACTTTTTGCCTTCAACATAATACATATTGAAATCAACAAAATCAACCATTACATTTCAATCAATTAAACAAGCACAAATAAGAATTATGTTAACATCAATTAAACAAATCAACTTTTACAAATCACCTTTTACAAATCAATTAAACAATAAAAAAATAAGCAATAATTACTAGAGAAAATAACACTTCTACTATTGAATCAACTTTTGCAGCCATACATCATTTTCACGCAGCTCACTTCTGAGATTAACTTGCATAAACCAAACATTTGCTCAAACAACACTTTCTACACATCTAAAACCTACAGACATCAAATTATTGAATTCTAGGTACTTAACCAAACATTTTCAAACCACAAGCCTATAAACATACCAATTGTTTATGGATATTTTTATAACGCGGATGCAGGTAGGCAGCGTCTCGTATATATCGATCTAGCCATATAATGTCGAAACCACAAGCCTACTGCAGCTCTATCTATATCGGTGGGAGGTAGATACTTTATACTTCCTGTGATCAAACGGTCCAACGCCAAGCATACGAGAGGACCACAATCCCCTCTGGGTCCTTTCCTTTGTTGTGGTGCGGTCTCGTCTCTGCTAACTGTAATATTGAGCTTCTTTGGCTTCTTGTTTCCAGAACGAGTCCAATAATTTATCGCATCCAAGAATTTAGCCAAATAAGAGCTCCATCCCTTAATAATATCTCTTAAATCAACCAATGATATGTAATTTATCATGATGTCATATACTATTGCCTTAAGGGATGGGATCTGAAGCTCGACGAGAAGCCAATGGTTACGTTCCAAAACGGGGATAAACACCTGCAATCATAAGTAATAATTCATTCATTTGCGCACTTATTTATGAATACCTTTAAACTCAATCTAAAATAAACACTAACCTTATCGACCTCCCACCATGCAGGATAAAGTTTAGCTTGTCCATTGCCCAACGCAAATGATTCATCTCGTTGATTCTTCAAGTGAACGACATTAAAAGACGTCGACATAATTGTATATCGTGTATTTCTTTTATTTTCCTTAAGTTTCCTAATTATTAGAAGACGTGACACCCACGCATCGATATGCTGTTTTACAAAAAAAACATATATTAGTAACTTACATAAATTTACAAAAAAATAATCAAATGAAAATATAAGAAAAATATAAGACTTACCCCTCCATCGAAATAGCCATTGTCTTCGACCCCTAATAATACGCCCCACCAAGACCGATCAAGCAACAAATAGATATCATCATTGAGCTTGCATATGTCAGTGAAACACCCCTGGCTTCGCTCATGTAGATAAAAATAAACTGCGGTCTTAGCCCAAAGGGTGTTATCCTGAATTGTGTCCGGTAGTTGTTTCCTCTCCTCTTTAGATACCGGTATGGTACTGGCCGGTAACTCATATGAGAGCCAACTTGAATCCATCATGTCCGGCACGTCAGAGGGTTTCTCAAGAATCCTACATATGACGCCATGTGAATCGGGCTCTTGAATGGTGGGAGGGACCTCTTCAACGATGACAGTGGCCTCTTGAACGGTGGGAGGGGACTCTCGAGGAATGATAAGGGCCTCTTCAACGATAGGAGTGGACTCTTGAGGGATGACAGGCGAGTCGGGCTTCTTCTTGCGGTGTCTTCGCACTATTGGGGTATACGGAGACTTAATAGCACGTGCACGCCGTCTGATGCGTGAACTCTGTCGTGCAAGAAAAACCCGACGTAAAGCATCCACCTTATCGGTCCGCTAAATAATTAAATACAAATATCAGTAAATAAACAAACATGATATTTAAACAGTGAAAACAAAGATAAATATATTTCAAACTTTCAACCAAAAGACAAAACAAAGACAAATACTAACTTCACAGTGTTAAAGTAAAAAGTTTAGCAGTTTTGGCAGCAACCGAATAAATTTACTAAGCAATCTAAGTGAAATGGTTAATTTAAGTGAAATTACGAGTAAATTTATCATCAAGTTAAATATGGAAAATCTTAAACTTACCTCGTTGCGTAGAGTATGAACCTCATTCTGCAACGATACTACCATCTCACATAGAGCGGCAACCTCACCACGTAAAGTAGACACCTCCACACGCCATGCACCATCGTTATCAAGTAGAGTACCGATCTCCTCACGCAAGGCATTGACCTCATCACGTAACTCCCTTGACTCATCCCGTGGAGGTGGAGAATAGGGAGATAGAAGTCGTGGCATCTTTGTCGGTCGCCTATCATGAGGTGATGGTGGAGAAGAGGCTCGATGATGTGACGGGATAGGTGATGGCTCTCGTTGTAGAGGTGTATAGTCGGGTCGATCAGGTGATGGCTCTGGGTGAGGTGATGGCTCTCGAAGTGGAGAAAGTGGAGGCTGCTCATCATTCGTGCCATCAAGAAAACGCTGACTAGCTTACCACCAATCAGTGGCAAGCTCAGCCTCCGTGGGTGTCAGTCTCATTAATGGAATGTTGGCCTCCTAAAAATATAAAAACTCAAACAAAGTTAAACGTCTACTATTAATAACTTGTTTATATATGATAGTATTTGTGTTAACTTACATTATTTATTGTCGCATATGATATTAAGTCTTCCCAATCCAACAGACGTTTCCTCTTCCAGGAAATAGCCCTGGGAATATCATTTGAAGTTTTTATTGCATATGTCTTCATGGCGGGAAAGGCCTCGAATATCCAAATCTACAAACAATATAATAACAAACATTAGTAATTGTTAAATAATTAATTATAATTTTGAAAACATTATATAGAAATTCTTACCTTAAAGGCCCAAACAAAGCCTGACAAAGTGTATTTCGACCCATCGCCCCGCAAACTTTTGCGGTCATCAAAGGCAGACGACAACTTAGTCCAGGTAGCTTTCCATATATACGAACCCCACGGAAACAGATTCCATGCATTTAGGTCCTCTACCAATAATATTAGCTCCTGAGGAATAGGTTGTCTGGCCTCTCTGCCTAAAAAGCCGGCATACAAAAGTAGTAGAAGGCATACTCGGACAACATCGACGTCATTCATCCGAGTAAAACCATCTTTCTTATTAAACAATTTCTTCATGTCGTCGACGTGTAAGTTCGGCTTCTCTATTGACTCATCAAGAAAAACCCTGGATAACCATGATGGGCGGGTGATATGACGAGTGTACCGGCCTACATCATCGTGTCCGAATCGTAGACCAGTGATTAAGCAGAACTCCTTCCGCCCAAAACAAGTATACGCCAGTGGAAAATGAAACCATATCTCTTCCTCACCACGTTGTATACTGTCGGGTAGATCGCTAGTCGTGGTCTGAAGCCACAAATGGGTCAAACTAGCATCTCCACCCGGATGTTGTACTCTCAGCCATGGCCCGAAGCAGGTTTCTTCAAACAATTTTCTTTGTGCAGGTGAAAGCTTCGAAGCAATTGTAGTGGCTAGGCTAACTTTATTCCTTAATGTCAATGAAGCCGAAAAAAATTTCTACAAAAAAAAATAAACATACCAAGTTAGATATACCAAAAACTACACTGTCAAGATATACCAAAAACAAAACAATAAACATAAATAGTAGTTTATTCTTGAAACTAAAATTTGCAACACTGTTTTTGTCTTTTGGTTGAAATGAAAATCGCAACGAGATAATTAGAATCGCAACGCGGAAATGACTATCGCAACGAGAGAATCACAACGAGAGAATCGCAACGCGAAATGACTATCGCGACAAGACAATCGCAACGCGAAATGAAAATCGCAACCGCGAAATAAAAATCGCAACGCGAAATGAAAATCGCAATGCGATTTTTGTTTCGCGTTGCGTTTTTTATTTCGCGTTGCGATTCTCTCGTTGCGATAGTTATTTCCGCGTTGCGATTTTCATTCTCGAAACTATTCTTCTTCTGCATTACTTCAACCAAAAGACAAAACAAAGACAAATACTAACTTCACAGGCTAAACAGTTTAGCAGTATTGGCAGCAATCGAATAAATTTAATAAGAAATCTAAGTGAAATGGTTAATCTATTATTGAAATTACCAGTAAACTTATCATCAATCTCAATATGAAAAACCTAAAATAATGCAAAAATTTCAAAATAAAAATAAAAAAACTAACCCTCAGAGGTTGATTTTCCATTTCTGAATGATTGTGAGGGATTTTTGACTGTGAATGGTTGTGAGGGATTTCGCCGGCGATGGGGACGAAAATCTTCGGAGATGGGGATGGATTTCGCCGTAGAGAGTGAGAGATGGAGATGGGACTGAGTGTTGTGATTTTGGGTTTGAGGTTATGAGTTGCGATTACTGTGGACGGTTCAGTTTCCGATTTATTAAGAAAAAATTCGTGTTTGGAATTTGAAAAAAAAATACGCGTTAATACGAATGGCGCTATGTAAATCGCGTTGCGAAAGTCAGTATCTCGTTGCGATTTTGTATTATCGCATTGCGATAGTAAGTATCGCGTTACGATAGTCAGTATCGCATTGCGATTTTCCCAATTCGCGTTGCGATTTACTTATTCGCATTGCGAATTGGGAAAATCGCAACGACACTGTATACAATCGCAACGCGATTTCCAACTATCGCAACGCGAAATGCAACGCGAATTTGCGATAATGGAGATCGCGTTGCGAATTAGCGATCGCATTTCGATTTTGTTGGTCATTTTGGCAAATCCGGAAAAAGTTGGTTAAAATCGTATATTATATGGGATTTTTGGTCACTGAGGTTATTTTCTCTTTTATAAAAGTGTCCATACTTTTAACATATCAAGTAAATTTTACCGGTTTTGTCATAATGAATCTGGTTTTGTCATATTTTTACATGTTATATTGTAAAGTATATATCCTTTTTATAAAAGTGTCCATACTTATTTCACTGTGAAAATATATTTATTATTATCTTTGGTTAATATTGTTAAATTTAAATTCTAAATAATATTTTATAAAATATCAAAACAATCAAATAATTTTGTGTGTAAATGAAATTATTAAATTAATATTGTAGGTGGAAAACATGAAACACTATTAAAAAAAATTGAAACATAAATTACATAACTTTAAAAAAAGTATATATCATTTTTATAAAAGTGTCCATACTTATTTCACTGTGGAAAACATATTTATTATTATATTTGGTTAATATTGTTAAATTTAAATTCTAAATAATATTTTATAAAATATCAAAAAATCAAATAATTTTTTGTGTAAATGAAATTATTAAATTAATATTGTAGGTGGAAAGCATGAAACACTATTAAAAAAATTGAAACATAAATTACATAACTTTAAAAAAAGTATATATCAATTTTATAAAAGTGTCCATACGTATAAAAGTAGGTCTAAGCCATGAAGAAATATTAAAAAATTGTGCTACCGGTTCGTGTCGATCCAAATAAAAAATGTGTCGATCCAAAACGATATAACAGGTAAAACTATGACAAAACCGGTATAGAAATGATAAAACCGGTAAAGCGCTACCGGATACATTTAAAGTGTCGGTACTTTAATATAAGGATCGACACTTCGTGAATTTAAAAGAGAAGCAGTTTTAAATCCTATAAAGTGTCGATACTTTTAAAAAATGTATCGATCCAAAACGATATACCAGGAAAAAATATGATAAAACCGGTTACAAAATGATAAAACCGGTAAAACGTTACCGGATATATTGAAAGTGTCGATACTTTATATAAGGATCGACACTTTGTGAATTTAAAAGAGAAGCAGTTTTAGCGCCTATAATGTGTCGATACTTTAAAAAAATATATCGATCCACAACGATATAACAGGTAAAAATATGATAAAACCGGTATCAAAATGATAAAACCGGTAAAATGATACCTGATATATTGAAAGTGTCGATACTTTCGTAAGTACGTGTAATAAATAATCGACACTTTCAAAGAAATAGGTAATTATCCTTTCGAAAGTATCGACACCTGACATAAAAGTATCGACACTTTTGTATTTGTATCGATTAAATATAAATAACATATCCGATCAAAATATAAGCTAAATCTCCTCTGAAAATAGATAGAACGGACGGGTTTTTGAAATCGAAGCGTAATTGTTGATGCATTTCAGAAGGCGTTTCTAAAGCGAAGTTTGTTTGTTTGTTGCTGCAGTCGAATCGAAAAGTATGTTGTCGAAATCCTAATTTTTTATTATTACAGTAATCGCGATAGGATTTTTATGTGTTGTTTGGGGTTTGGTGTAAAGAAGCATTTGGGAACGATTGCAGGTAGAAAGTGATATTCAAGGAAAAATATAAATGTCGATACTTTTATTAAATATTATAGGTAGAAAATGATATTATAGGTTGTATAAATGTGCCGACACAGTTTGGTGTGGCCATTCAAATTCTTTTGAAGAAAACCGTTTTACCACAAGAGTAGTTATCTATATTTGTATATTGAATAAAGTGTATGTAACAAAATAATTTGATTTGCGTAAACTGATATATGAAGGAAAAATGGAGTCAATGGGTTGGAAAATTGTTGGTGGAGCAGATGACTTTGAAATTGAGGCCGAGACTCGAAAGCAACCCAAGGGTGGATATATGTACTTCTAGTAAGTATCAATGTCTTTTTGTTATTATTGTTGAAATGGTAATTGGATTAAAGTATCGATAAACTTTAAATTGATTACAAATTTTAAATGTTGACAGTATGGCCGAATGCAAAAGGATGAAGGAAGATGGCACACCGAGCGTGTAACACCCCCAACTCGTATCCGACCCGGATACGAGTCCGAAGTGTCACATTGACTTTTCAAACCTTGACTCTTAAGAAAAATCCCGGGAAAATTTTTAAAACTTTATTTAAATCAAAATAAAGACTTTATCAGAGTGCTCGTACTTAATGACTTATTACATGCCAACACTTTATACATAACCAAATACCTACTTTGTCAAATATTTCTGATCTGATCTTTTGGTAAGGAAAACTGACCTGTCTTGCTCCGTATCACTCCTTACTCTTCTCGAAACCTACGTGTGAAACAATCACACGCTAAGTCGAAGACTTAGTGAGGCATAACAACTTATAATGCACTTTAAAACATATATTGATACATGCATGTTCTGTTCTATCATGTTATAGCAATTCCATGCATTTTTCATATCGTATAAAATCATATCAGATTAATTGCAGTAAATACATACATACACATAATTCATCATTAACAGTTTATCATATAATCACATACATTTTCAATCAAACACTATACACACACAACATCATATAATTTCTATAGCATTTATCATACCACTAACTTATATTTGTTCATATCTCTGGATTAGCCCATGTACATATGTGAGAACTATCGATATGTGAGTCTATAGAGGTTGTGCACTATGCTGTCACCACAGCTCGTATAAATGCACCGAAGTGCCCCATAGAATTGCACCGTAGTGCCATATAATGATGTACATAAGGACCACATAGAATTCTTTAAGAATCATATACATATGCTAGGGATCAAGTATGTGTCTTTCCAGACTTCACATATGTTCCAAAGAATATACATATGTCCCGAAGAACCGCGTAGAATTGCACCGTAGTGCCATATAATAATGTCCATAAGGACCACATAGAATTCTTTAAGAATCATATACATATGCTAGGGATCAAGTATGTGTCTTTCCAGACTTCACACATGTTCCAAAGAATATACATATGTCCCGAAGAACCGCGTAGACCCTCGACTCTTGGCATGCCAACTATACCCCTAGCTCTCATGACACATAACATGGGCGTTATCATTTATTTCATTTCAAATATTCACATAAACTTGTAATTCACTTTCACATAGCTTCTTTTCATATGATCACATAGTCACGTAGTTCACTTACACGTAGATCATTTCCATATAATTCACATGTCACATATGTCATGTTTTCATATAATTTCTATCATTTCTCACCCAATCACCTTTATTCATGTACACATACTCATCATATCTTGTTCACATATGATCATATACTTCATATAACAGATAGGAACACTTTCACGTAGCTTATAATCATAGGTTTTGTCTCATAACATATACTTGTTTTCACATATCTATTTCATATCAATTCTTATACCATCACATAATTCCTTTAACATACATAACATATCGTGTAACATTATAATAGAAATACTTATAAGTCATATCACTTAGAGCACATATACTTATAGTCACATTGCTTATATCTTAATCTTATGCCTTCTCTTAGATATATATATATATATATATATATATATTCACATGTTCAGGTAATCCACCATTTCATCACATAATTGTGTATTCATATAACTCATTTCATTTCATTTCATATCTATCTATATATATATCCTCAAGATTATCCTAATATAAATCATATAGCACTCTTATATTTCGTATTCATATTCATCTAGGGCAGACTTATAAACATATCTCACTTCTATTATTTCTCTATATATAATCTAATCTGTTTACTTAATTCAATTTCATATAACTCCTATAATCTTCTCATATAACTTCATAATTTTCTATCATACAACCCATGTGTTATAGTTTTATTTAAACATATGAATCTTTCCCATCTAGCTTATCTTATATGTTCATCTTATCATTTATGTTCAAATCTCCTATTTAGTGTACTATTCTCACTTCATCCTATAGATCAATATTATCCAGCTTATTTCACTTATCATATAATAATAATTATATTTTACTATGATCACATAATTTATATCTCATATAATTCATAACCTTTCTTATGGAATTACTTATACTTTATCATCCAACACATAAAAGAACAGATCAATCCATATAATCAAGCATACATACATGCATATTCCACTCATGCCTTTAATCATGAATTCATGTGTAACACTTTAGGAAATAGACTCATCGCAAGTCTTATTCCCATCGCACATCGTATACTATTGAATATGCACTCTCCTGGCCTCACTAGTCAATTCCAATCTCTTATCTTTCCCTTGATCAATCTTACTTGCCAAACGTTCCGGAATTTCTTTATGCGTAGAATCTACATAAATGTACATTTCGAGGTAATCATTAGATACCTACACCTTTTAATTAGATACTAGCAACTTAAACGAACTTATTAAACCAATATTCCCATTTTTCCTTTAGGGGGAATCGGTTCCCTATTGAGGGGGTATCGATTCCCTCATGACATTCTGGAAATTTTGTCGTTTGAAGGGGTATCGGTTCCCCTTGAATGGGTACCGATTCCCCTTGCCCAGAAATCATATTTTTAACCCGAAAATTACTTCATTTCCTCTCAAATACTTCATATATCATCCCCTTTTCATTCTTAACTCTAGTACACATACTTAAACTAATCTATATTCATTTATTTCATCTTAAACCTCAAAATCCTATATTCCATACGAGATTCAAAAAATCATACCAAATTTTCAATGTGTTCTAAATCCAATTCTAACACTTTATACTTCTTAATTAGATTGATGACAAGTCAAATTCATCCTTAGAATTTCAAAAACCTTTCTATATCAAAATTTCATTTCTAATCTTTTAATAGAAATTCCTTTCTAATTCTCCCTTCTTGATGTTTTAAGTTTATACAAGCTTTCCTTAAGCTTATATAACCCCCAAAGATTCAAAACCAACTTATAAATTCCAGAAATTAACAGTTAAAAATCAAACTTACCTTTAAGCTGGAGCTACGAGAAGAAGAAGAAGAGAGCAAGAAGAAGGCTTCCAGAACTCTCCCAAAACCCACGTATCTCACCTGTATTTAAAGGAAATACAAAATATCCTTTAAGCTGAAAAGACTAAATTGCCCCTTTAATTATCCATCTATGCTATTCAATCCATCATCAAAATTCTTTACTTAAATCCCAACACTTTTAACTTATTTCAAAATTGAGCACACAGTTTCCAAAATTTATATTTTAGTCACTGATCCGGCTTTTGGGGATGTTACAAATCTCCCCTCCTTATAAGAAAATTCGCCCTCGAATTTTCACTGAACATCTTAGTAAGAACATATCTTCTAATGTTCTTATGTTGCTTCCCTGACTTATTCTTTCTTGTCATCATAAGAAACTTACTTTTCAATCCTTAAGTTTCCAACGATCTTTTTCGTTTATACATTCCTCTTCTGTTGCTTATCATATAAATAATAACCAGTAATACCAATCCATTGTTGTCTTTTCTCTCATTCAATTATGCATTTTTCCTTTGACCTTTCTAAAATTCCATATAATGTCACTCATCACGTTGACAGTACATCCATCTCATTACTCTATATCATAAATCCATCTATTTCTTCATAACTCTCTAATTACCTCATAACCATACCAAACTTGTATTTCATCATCATTTGACCAAAACACAACTTTAGATCTTCTTCAATGTGATTAAACATATACTTTAAGGAGTCAAACAATATTTTCACATCACCTTGCACACTTGTCTTATTTCTATATCAAAATTGTTCTCTATACTTCCATATTTATCGTATCTGATTCTTTTAAATGAATCCCTTTCGTTTCTTTATTCCTTATTCCTTATACATCAATCATATATTTCCTTTCATATTCACATACTCTGGTCTTATCACTTATACTCATCTTTATGTACCAATCTTCATTGCATCCTCATTACTCTGATAACCCATTTCTTATACATAGCTTCATTCTTTATCATTTATTATACTTGTATTTCCTTCCTGAAGGTTCCATGCAAATACTTATCTCTGTTTCTACATCATAGCTATCTGCTCAGAATATACAACTATATTCAAATTCACATCATAATCAATTAACTCCACTATATCTTTCCTCCACTCTTAAAACTCTAGCACCTTTACTCTGACAGTTAGATAATAACTTTTGTTAAATCTAGGGCACAAGCCCTATTATACCAATCATATACATCCTTTCCAATCTAGATTATCTCAAAATTCGCTTACTCAACTTATCAATTTCACCTCTATTCTCAACATCCTGAAATTTCTTTTGCTCAAACTCAACATTCTGACTTCCTATGTCCTATAATCTGATCATCGATATACACATTCTCAAACTCTTCTTATCAATCCTCAGCTTTACTTAAATATACAAATTCTTACTTCCTTTTCCTTTAATATACCTCATTACTATGATCCAACTATGCAACTATATCCAGATCCATTGCAGATCTGGTTATCATATCCTGACAATATCTTATAATCTTATAATTCCAGTACATTTTTATCACATACTCTAGTTAGCCAATGCTAACTCTTTCCATCTTAACAGCAAACCCTTATCATAAACATACTCTTGTTTATGCGCAATATTATCACTTCGTTTCAAACTCATAAGCTCTGACTTATACATCTTATACGCTTGTCACTGATGCACTTATCCTTGAGTTCTTCTATACGTAATCATCACGTCATTAGATCTTTTTAACATTCTTATGGTGACACCCGTTCACCATCTTCTATCTTATTCACATAATAGCAAAACTACTCTACATCGTTTTTCCGATTCCAAACGATGAAAATTTTCTATCATTATTCAGATATGATTTCAGCTTTCTGAAATCAACTTTTGATCTTACTAGGCATTTCCTGAGGTGTCCGCTCTTCATCCTGCCTGGCCAGGGCAAGTGAATAGCTATCACAATCAGGAATATCACCTTCCACTTACTTCGAAATTATCTCGATCGGATTTCTACTGTATTAAACTATTCTTATTTTATTAGCAAGACAACGTATTCCTTACACTATCAGATCAGAAATTTTTCAATCTATGTTGGCATGTACACCTTTTATGACATTTTGGACTTCGGTTTATGCCGAGAATCGGCTAAACCATGGCTATGATACCATTAAATGTAACACCCCCAACTCGTATCCGACCCGGATACGAGTCCGAAGTGTCACATTGACTTTTCAAACCTTGACTCTTAAGAAAAATCCCGGGAAAATTTTTAAAACTTTATTTAAATCAAAATAAAGACTTTATCAGAGTGCTCGTACTTAATGACTTATTACATACCAACACTTTATACATAACCAAATACCTACTTTGTCAAATATTTCTGATCTGATCTTTTGGTAAGGAAAACTGACATGTCTTGCTCCGCATCACTCCTTACTCTTCTCGAAACCTACGTGTGAAACAATCACATGCTAAGTCGAAGACTTAGTAAGGCATAACAACTTATAATGCACTTTAAAACATATATTGATACATGCATGTTCTGTTCTATCATGTTATAGCAATTCCATGCATTTTTCATATCGTATAAAATCATATCAGATTAATTGCAGTAAATACATACATACACATAATTCATCATTAACAGTTTATCATATAATCACATACTTTTTCAATCAAACACTATACACACACAACATCATATCATTTCTATAGCATTTATCATACCACTAACTTATATTTGTTCATATCTCTGGATTAGCCCATGTACATATGTGAGAACTATCGATATGTGAGTCTATAGAGGTTGTGCACTATGCTGTCACCACAGCTCGTATAAATGCACCGAAGTGCCCCGTAGAATTGCACCGTAGTGCCATATAATGATGTCCATAAGGACCACATAGAATTCTTTAAGAATCATATACATATGCTAGGGATCAAGTATGTGTCTTTCTAGACTTCACACATGTTCCAAAGAATATACATATGTCCCGAAGAACCGCGTAGAATTGCACCGTAGTGCCATATAATAATGTCCATAAGGACCACATAGAATTCTTTAAGAATCATATACATATGCTAGGGATCAAGTATGTGTCTTTCCAGACTTCACACATGTTCCAAAGAATATACATATGTCCCGAAGAACCGCGTAGACCCTCGACTCTTGGCATGCCAACTATACCCCTAGCTCTCATGACACATAACATGGGCGTTATCATTTATTTCATTTCAAATATTCACATAAACTTGTAATTCACTTTCACATATCACTTATCACATAGCTTCTTTTCATATGATCACATAGTCACGTAGTTCACTTACACGTAGATCATTTCCATATAATTCACATGTCACATATGTCATGTTTTCATATAATTTCTATCATTTCTCACCCAATCACCTTTATTCATGTACACATACTCATCATATCTTGTTCACATATGATCATATACTTCATATAACAGATAGGAACACTTTCACGTAGCTTATAATCATAGGTTTTGTCTCATAACATATACTTGTTTTCACATATCTATTTCATATCAATTCTTATACCATCACATAATTCCTTTAACATACATAACATATCGTGTAACATTATAATAGAAATACTTATAAGTCATATCACTTAGAGCACATATACTTATAGTCACATTGCTTATATCTTAATCTTATGCCTTCTCTTAGATATATATATATATATATATATATATATATATATATATATATATATATATATATATATATATATCACATGTTCAGGTAATCCACCATTTCATCACATAATTGTGTATTCATATAACTCATTTCATTTCATTTCATATCTATCTATATATATATCCTCAAGATTATCCTAATATAAATCATATAGCACTCTTATATTTCGTATTCATATTCATCTAGGGCAGACTTATAAACATATCTCACTTCTATTATTTCTCTATATATAATCTAATATGTTTACTTAATTCAATTTCATATAACTCCTATAATCTTCTCATATAACTTCATAATTTTCTATCATACAACCCATGTGTTATAGTTTTATTTAAACATATGAATCTTTCCCATCTAGCTTATCTTATATGTTCATCTTATCATTTATGTTCAAATCTCCTATTTAGTGTACTATTCTCACTTCATCCTATAGATCAATATTATCCAGCTTATTTCACTTATCATATAATAATAATTATATTTTACTATGATCACATAGTTTATATCTCATATAATTCATAACCTTTCTTATGGAATTACTTATACTTTATCATCCAACACATAAAAGAACAGATCAATCCATATAATCAAGCATACACACATGCATATTCCACTCATGCCTTTAATCATGAATTCATGTGTAACACTTTAGGAAATAGACTCATCGCAAGTCTTATTCCCATCGCACATCGTATACTATTGAATATGCACTCTCCTGGCCTCACTAGTCAATTCCAATCTCTTATCTTTCCCTTGATCAATCTTACTTGCCAAACGTTCCGGAATTTCTTTATGCGTAGAATCTACATAAATGTACATTTCGAGGTAATCATTAGATACCTACACCTTTTAATTAGATACTAGCAACTTAAACGAACTTATTAAACCAATATTCCCATTTTTCCTTTAGGGGGAATCGGTTCCCTACTGAGGGGGTATCGATTCCCTCATGACATTCTGGAAATTTTGTCGTTTGAAGGGGTATCGGTTCCCCTTGAATGGGTACCGATTCCCCTTGCCCAGAAATCATATTTTTAACCCGAAAATTACTTCATTTCCTCTCAAACACTTCATATATCATCCCCTTTTCATTATTAACTCTAGTACACATACTTAAACCAATCTATATTCATTTATTTCATCTTAAACCTCAAAATCCTATATTCCATACAAGATTCAAAAAATCATACCAAATTTTCAATGTGTTCTAAATCCAATTCTAACACTTTATACTTCTTAATTAGATTGATGACAAGTCAAATTCGTCCTTAGAATTTCAAAAACCTTTCTATATCAAAATTTCATTTCTAATCTTTTAATAGAAATTCCTTTCTAATTCTCCCTTCTTGATGTTTTAAGTTTATACAAGCTTTCCTTAAGCTTATATAACCCCCAAAGATTCAAAACCAACTTATAAATTCCAGAAATTAACAGTTAAAAATCAAACTTACCTTTAAGCTGGAGCTACGAGAAGAAGAAGAAGAGAGCAAGAAGAAGGCTTCCAGAACTCTCCCAAAACCCACGTATCTCACCTGTATTTAAAGGAAATACAAAATATCCTTTAAGTTGAAAAGACTAAATTGCCCCTTTAATTATCCATCTATGCTATTCAATCCATCATCAAAATTCTTTACTTAAATCCCAACACTTTTAACTTATTTCAAAATTGAGCACACAGTTTCCAAAATTTACATTTTAGTCACTGATCCGGCTTTTGGGGATGTTACAGAGCGGTTCGGTATGTAAAATGAAATTGACATTGAGTAGTATTTAGTGTTAATGTATTGATTAAGAAACGTTTATGTTTTATATTAGGTGACAAAAGATGTGAGGTCCAAATGGAATTCAATGAGTGATGCTGAAAAGGAACCTTACATCACACAGTCAAGGAATGATAGTAAAGAATACAAAGAACGGAGGAAAGCACATGAAAATAAGGTATTCATTAAACTTGTAAATACGTTGATACAAAATATATAAGAACTATAACATTATATATTGTTAAAAAATGTAGGAAGTGTCGACAAGATGCAGCATTAAAAGGGTGAATTTATTAATTAAACACCTTAAGGAGAAGGGTCAGTTGAATGTGCTGGGAGAAATAGGTTTTGGATCGTTGGTAGGAGTAAGGGATCGACCTATTCGAAGGGAATTGTGTCGATCCTTGATGGCGCAATTTGATGTCAGGCAATGTATTGCTAAATATGGTGATTTTTCATTTCCTCTCGGGATCTCATGTGCTGCAGCCGTATTGGGGGTAGAAAATGAAGGCAAAAGTGTTGTAGAAGTCTGTAAGAGTAAGGACTGGAAAGCACTTGCCTCCAAATATGGTTTGAAGCATAAGGTGACATATGCTGAAATTGAAGAGGAAATAAAAAGTGGATCTTACGTTGGGGATGAGCTGAAGGCCAGAGTTCTATTATACCTTGTCGGTATCTTTCTTTGTCCAACGGGTAATACGTCAACGAACAAAGAACATATGAAACTCATTTGTGATGAAGGCTTGAAGGGTGAATTCAATTGGGCTGAATATATCCATTCGAGATTGATTGAATCAATAATCACCTTTAAAAAGGGTAGCCATAGATACCTCAAAGGGTGCATAGCAATCTTAGAGGTAAATGAGTTGAAGAACTTTTTTGTGTTTTTATATAAAAATATAAATTTTATTATAAATGCAGGTTGCACTGTTCGATTTTTGGTCGGGCTGTGAGGCAGTGCCGGCTTATGAAAGAACCGGAGTGGCACACATCCGTGCATGGGGAAGGAAGAGGTGGTTAGAGTGATGGTGAAGTTGAAGTTGGATAGAGCGAAGAAGCAAGAAAGGGTAATAAATGTAATTAAATAATATTAAGAATATAATCAATGTCTTAATATTGTAATTTAATTTTGAAGGTTATTGGCAAGGATGTAGAGGAGGCAGTGGAGGCAGAGGAGAAGAAAGGAGGGTTGGTTGTATTGGAGGATGACGGTGAGTGGGACGATGGTGAGGGAAAATGTAGTAACTTCGACATTTTGATGTCTGAATTGGCTGATATCAAAAAAATCCAATTTTAAATCATGCAAAGACAATCAAGAGTCGAAGAGAAACTTGAGAGAGTCGAAGATACACTTGAGAGGCATAAGGGGGTAGTGGAAGGAAAAATAGATGGAGTGGTGAAAGAAGTAGAGGTGTTGAGGGGTGAAGTGGTGAAAGAAGTTGGGGTGTTAAGGGGTGATATTAAGATGGTGACGGGTGAAAAATTTGAGGGAGTGGTGAAGGAGGT
Source organism: Hibiscus syriacus (assembly GCF_006381635.1). Classification (NCBI taxonomy): domain Eukaryota; kingdom Viridiplantae; phylum Streptophyta; class Magnoliopsida; order Malvales; family Malvaceae; genus Hibiscus; species Hibiscus syriacus. The sequence continues at coordinate 6,788,649 of NW_024062795.1, forward strand.
TGTGGAATTGAGGAGTGAACTTACGGGGGTGAAGGGGGTGGTTGATAAATACTTGGATGAAGGAGATCAATTGAAGGGTGAAATAAAAGAGATGAAAAGCTATGTAGAAAAAAAATACGATGAACTGAAAAAATATGAAGAAGAAAAGAGGGAGGAGGAAGAAAAAGAGATGGAAGAAATGAGGAGGAAGAAAGTCAATGTCATTTATACACCGGAGAGTGTTATAGCAGCAGATTTGGATTCGGAATGTCCTGCACCCCAGAAGAATAAGCAGAAGGTAAGTTGAATAAAAGAAAACTTAATTTGATTTTTATTATGTTATTGTGACAAAAATTTGTATGCAAAATTGTAGGTTGAAAAAGCGGATATTCCAAGCGGAATTGATTACATCGAAGCTGCAATTTGTGATTATTTATGGAATAGCGAGTTAGAATCGGAGTAAGTGAAATATATTGTTTTGTGAGTGATATTTAAATATTTCATGACAACATATTAATCCTAATGATTCATACAGATATTATGTAATCTCAATGGGAAATCAATTTGCTACTGTATACGACGTTGCAACGTTGAAGCCTACGGAATGGGTTGGCGGTGTGGTAAGTAGAAAGTAGAAAATGTTAAAACTTATTGAATTTGTTCTGATTGTGTAATTAATTTTGTTAGATTATCGATTTGCTCGCCTGGACAATATGCTACGATTCTCAAAAGTCACTCCAGAGGATTGGCTACCTTCCATACCTCTTAGCGGTGAGTTAAATTAATAAATGTTGAAAAATAGTGTTATAGAAGGTAAATTAATAATGTTTGTTGCGTAATTACAGCAACAGGCGTTGGATGCCAACAACAAAGAAAGTGTTGAGAGTATTTCTACCTTCTGGGGTCTCATATTGGATAACTATGTGAAATTCACCGACTGTGAGAAGGTAAGACACCATACCAATTGCAAATGATGTTTTCGGATATAGAATGTTGAATTTTGTCAAATTGGGTGTGAAATTTGTTGCAGATCATGATCACAATAAACTACCATAATTCACATTGGTATCTGTTGGTGTTGGATATGGTAGATCGTGTTGCAACAATATATGATAGTATGTTTACAACTGAAGCAGCTAAACAGAGAGTGAAGGATGCTAAGAGATTGGTATGTATGTATGTATGAAAGGACATTATGTAAATTATAATGCATAATTTTTTTGGTGCATAACTTCTTCTATTTTAATGCAGATTAAAATATTAGATTCTTATAATAAGAAACGCATTTGGGTTGAATCATGTGGATCTCTAGGAAAGTATCCCTTGAAAAATTTCAAATTTGTGGAGCATAAGAAGAATAAGCAATTGAATGGGTATGAGATGTTATCACAAATAGAAAGCTTAATTTATGCAGTATTCATCATAATTGACATGTGTGGTTTTCAAATTTTGTAACAGACATGATTGCGGCATGTATGTGATGATGTGGATGGAATCGATCGGTTCTACAGGGGCAACTGGTGATTTTATAAGTGGATAGAAAAATTCGTTTGTGGTAAAATTGTTAAAAGTCGTAGATTGAATGCTGTAGTTGACAATACTTAACGTTCTGACAATTTGAATATAGGTTGTTGGAGACTGGGATCGATCGCGAATATTAAACGATCTCGTAAGCCACAATCAAAATGAACGAAGATAGGATATAACAAAAGCTGCCATATTACATAAGAATAACAAAAGGATGCAATGATGTAAATATAGGGTTAATTTTGTATAAGATTTATAATTTTGTATACGATTTATATTTTTGTATGTGAATATAATTATGAATGAGATGAGAAAAGTTAGCAGTATGTTGTTGTACATGTTTCTTATACACATTAAGGGTCATGTTGATACTTTGAAGTAAAAGGCAAATTTACAATATGGCCAACAGGGTGCAACCATAAAGTGTCGATCCATATATAAAAAGTGTCGATCCCAAAAACATCGAAAACCAAAAGTATAATGTAATATGTAATTTTTCAATCTAACCGGTACAAGTATACTGGTTTTATGAGAGAATATGTCTAAATAATGTGTCGACACTATTTTAGTTTGTGTCGATATTTTTGTTCCAGAATGAATGGAAAATAGGGTGCAACCATAAAGTGTCGATCCATATATAAAAAGTGTCGATCCCAAAAACATCGAACCCAAAAGTATAATGTAATATGTAATTTTTCAATATAACCGGTACAAGTATACCGGTTTTATGAGAGAATATGTCTAAATAATGTGTCGACACTATTTTAGTTTGTGTCGATATTTTTTCCAGAATGAATGGAAAACAGGGTGCAACCATAAAGTGTCGATCCATATATAAAAAGTGTCGATCCCAAAAACATCGAACCCAAAAGTATAATGTAATATGTAATTTTTCAATCTAACCGGTACAAGTATACCGGTTTTATGAGAGAATATGTCTAAATAATGTGTCGACACTTTTTAGTTTGTGTCGATATTTTTGGTCCAGAATGAATGGAAAACAGGGTGCAACCATAAAGTGTCGATCCATATATAAAAAGTGTCGATCCCAAAAACATCGAACCCAAAAGTATAATGTAATATGTAATTTTTCAATATAACCGGTACAAGTATACCGGTTTTATGAGAGAATATGTCTAAATAATGTGTCGACACTTTTTAGTTGGTGTCGATATTTTTGGTCCAGAATGAATGGAAAACAGGGTGCACCCATAAAGTGTCGATCCATATATAAAAAGTGTCGATCCCAAAAACATCGAACCCAAAAGTATAATGTAATATGTAATTTTTCAATCTAACCGGTACAAGTATACCAGTTTTATGAGAGAATATGTCTAAATAATGTGTCGACACTTTTTAGTTTGTGTCGATACTAATTTAAATATCAAGTGTTTTTCCACCGTTCACTATATATAGTACTCTTAATCGAGAAACCCTAAACATAAAGGCAAGCAGGCAGAAGATAACTCTTCTTCTTTCTTCTACCGTTATCATAAGTGACGATCAGATATTCAGGTAAATTTATCGATATTTTATGGGTTTGATTGATTTCTATATTGGAGCTTTTTTCCTGAATGTGTTTGTGTTCCATTGTAATAGCATCCAACCAAAATGGCTCCAAAACGTCAGCGTCAGAAACGAGGTCTTTCTCAAAGCTCTTCTCAACCAAGTTCTTCTCAACCACAACCTCCTTCTGTAACAAACGATTCTTCTGAGGAAATCAGGTCATTCGAAACTCTGAACTTTAGATCCGATATGGAGAAACAAAGATGGCAGACGAGTTTTAAAGTAAGGAAGATTCGTCCCGAACGTGTCATTGACCTGGGTTTCTTGTTTGATGATAAATATGCATTTAGTTTTAAATCCACATTTACATCTTGGGGTTGGCTTGAATTCCTTGGTGTAGAACCAAGATATTATCCCAACCTAGTTAGAGTCTTCTACAACAATGCTTCCTTACAGCACGAGCCTAATAAGACTAATATAATAGGAATTAATACACATGTCATGGGGAAGGATATATATATATCTCCAGAAACTATTGCGGAGGGTTTAGGTGTAGCGAATACAGGGGATTCAGATGAAAATGGTGTAGATTGATCTACAATTAAACGGGTTGCTAGAAATAGCCCAATCCACCTCGATGTAGAGTCGAGAGTGTTTCATAAAATGCTCACATGGTATATCCGGCCTAGTGGGGGAAAACATTCAACGCTTCGAGACAGCGATTATTGGTGGATAGCAAAGTATAAATCCAAAACGGCTCCAAACATTGCAAAACTCATATTTAATACAATTGTATATATGGTCACAAAGGGAGCAACAATTTCAACTACACTACCATATGGATGTGTCATCACCCATCTGTTGAAGAAGAAGGAAGTTGATTTTTTGCATGACGCCCCTGTTCGATTAACCCGCAAGATTGACATGGTATTTATTAAAAAAACGGGATATGATTTTGTTGAAAAACTCGGTTGGAAGCGTGTCAAGGAGGTCGGATTAGATCAAGAGAGGGAGGAAATTGACCCCGTTGGCCATGAAGAAGAGCAACCAAGTGGAGACGCAATGATGGAAGAAGCTCCAGTTGCACAGGATGTCACAATTAAGACCGTGATGGAATACATGGTCAATTTTCGGGAGCATATTGATTCCCTTGTGAGTGGAATGCGATCCGATATTTCATCATTGCAACGTGAAGTCTCCATGTTGCGTAACGAATTACGTCAACGACATCAAACGAGTTAGGTAATTCATTATCTATGTTTCTTAACATTTACACGTTCTGAACTTTATTTTATTTTCTTTTAACAGATGTGGACAACCAAGCGGTCGCAGAAGATGAAGCTGATGATGAAGACGACGATGATGATGACGATGACGATGAAGCTGACGATGAAGATGATGACGATGATGATGATGAAGATGATGATCCAAACAAGTATATCGTGTCTGCAACGCCGCCTTCAAGAAAACTTTTAATTTTTGATCTCAATGGTGTCCTTGCCTACATCCCAAGACTGCCTGCAGGTTTTAATTCTATTCTTTTGTATCCATTATTTTAACATATAAGCGTAGAATTTTAATCTCATTTTCTTCATGTTGTAGATGTTGTCCTCAGAAGAGGATTATTTGAATTTATGCAATTTTGTGTCGACAATTTTGTTGTTGCCCTTTGGTCTTCAAAGATGAGGTTAGAACATGTTTGAAGCAATTGAATTACTGTAGTCAAAATCGTTAATATACATTTGAATGTTAACATTCAAACTTGATTACAATCTCAGGCATAACGTCGACCGTGTACTTGAGAAACTACCTGTATTTTCTGAGCATTTTCTATTCGTGTGGGTAAGATGAATGTCATTACAGTTTGCTGACTTTTCGTTGTCTATGATTCCTACATATTTATGTTCGACTGTTTGTGAACAGGATCAAAAAAAATGCAAAACATATGATTCTGTTACCTACTGTAAAGATCTCAATGATGTTTGGAACGCGTGTCCAGATTTTAACGAGCTAAATACACTTTTGGTCGATGATTCAACAGAAAAAATGATTTATAATCCGGTAAGTTGCATTTATGCAATATGTTTTTCCAGTTGAACAGGTGTTCAGACATTGATTATTTTAACAACTTATGTGTTTATATAGAAATACAATTACATATGTCCACATACCTTTGACGCTGCTTCCCATTCGAACGACAATGCTCTAGGTATGACACAAATTTATTCATGCTTATGCGAATTTAGTTTATTGTTAGTAAAATTGCACCTCATTCGTTTGATAATTGAAATTATTTATGTATGTCCTCAGAAAAAGGCGGAAACATACGAGAGTATTTGGAAAATTTGTTGAAGGCCTCTAATGTTCCGGACTTCGTTAGAAATAACCCTTTTTCATCGGATTAATTTTGTTTGTCGGTACATTATTTGAACATTCTTGTGTATTTATATTTTGGTGTGATTATATTGTGTGTATATTTTCATTAATTATTCCATATTTGCTTCTATGTGTACATATACATTTGAGGATTGTTGAAATATCAATACTAATGTATTTTACATCTGCTTGCAAATGTATCGAAACACATGACTATAGCATTGTTTTCGATGATATCCACAACAAAGTGTCGATTTAAAAAAGTGTCGACTGAAAAATGTAATAGACAATTTTGTAATATAACCGGTATAAATATACCGGTTTACTTATAAAATAGGTAAATATAAGCGCTACCTATTACATAACTTACATATTATTAAATTAAAAACAATAAACATATATATTACATATTTATTATTATCTTTGGTTAATGTTGTTAAATTTAAATTCTAAATATTATTTTATAAAATATCAAAACAATCAAATAATTTTTTGTGTAAATGAAATTATTAAATTAATATTGTAGGTGGAAAACATGAAACACTATTAAAAAAATTGAAACATAAATTACATATCTTTTAAAAAAAGTATCGATCCTTTTTATAAAAAGTATGGACACTTTCAATATAATAGGTAAAAATATGATGTAATAGGTAGCGCTTATATAATGTAATATGTATCGTTTATATAATGTAATAGGTAGTGGTTATATTGTAAAGTATCTATCCTTTTTATAAAAGTGTCTATACTTTTTTCATTGTGGAAAACATTAATTTAAGGTTATCTTTTGAGTGAGTTTTAAGATATTAATTTAGTAATTATAGACGTCTAATGATTTATTTTTTACGTTACGATATATATTATTATTAAATTAAAAATTCTAAATATTATTTTATAAAATATCAAAACAATCAAATAAGTTTTTGTGCAAATGAAATTTTTAAATTAATATTGTAGGTGGAAAACATGAAACATACTTAAAAAAAATTGAAACATAAATTACATATCTTTAAAAAAAGTATCGATCCTTTTTATAAAAAGTATGGACATTTTCAACATATTATAATAAAATAGGTAAATTTGCAATGCTATCGGTATAAATATACCGGTTTTATGCGCGAATAGGTCTACAACCTATATCGACACTTTTTAATATTATGTCGGTACTTTATGTCCAGATTGGAAGAAAAATGTGTCGATACATTGTCAAAAAGTGTCGACATTTACACATCGGAACCCATAATTATAATGTAATAGATAATTTTATAATATAACCGGTATAAATATACCGGTTTTATGCGCGAATAGGTCTACAACCTATATCGACACTTTTTAATATTGTGTCGGTACTTTATGTCCAGATTGGAAGAAAAATGTGTCGATACGATTTAAAAAAGTGTCGATATTTACACATCGGAACCCAGATTTATAATGTAATAGATAATTTTGTAATATAACCGGTATAAATATACCAGTTTTATGAGCGAATAGGTCTACAACCTATATCGACACTTTCTAATATTGTGTCGGTACTTTATGTCCAGATTGGAAGAAAAATGTGTCGATACCATTTAAAAAAGTGTCGGTAATTTTAAGTAACGCGGTTTTTCTTCCTTCATTCAAAATATTTATATGTACATACAATAGGAGTCATGTTGATACTTACGATATATTATATGGAGATCGTTGTCATTCCATTCCGTCTTTGAAAAAATCAGTTGAAGTGTGCTTGTACTCAAACTGAGCTTGACTTGAGGACATGTTAGTTTGTTATGTCCCTCACCGTTGCAGTACCCACATCGCCTAATTTTCTTCTCGACCTTGTTCTTCGGCACTTCTTTTCGCTTGCGTTGTTTTCGTTGAGGGTCACGAACATTGTTTACTACAATGCTCTAGTTGACTGAATGATTCAAACCAAACGAGTTTTCTAATTCTTCTATTAGTTTTTTCATCTCATCTCTTGCGGTTTTGAAAGACTCGTCTGTCTTTGATGCAATGTAGCATAACCTACTTGACGTTGAACGTAGAGCAGCGAACCTTGCCATTTGCATCACTTCTGGAGACACATTCAAATCAACATAGCTGGGTGCAGAAGCCTTCGCATCATTAGTCCACCTACTTTGAATCAAAGTCCCGGGCAAATATGTGTAGTCCAATTGCTTCAAAATGTGAAGTTGATGGCGACACGGAAGTCCAACGGTCTCAAATTTTTTGCAGGAGCAAATTAGAGTTTTCGTACGAGAATCAAAACTAATTTCAAATTTCCTATTTTTTTCTGCGTACTTTGACAAAATATAATGTTGATATTCATCTGATAAGGACTTAATCTCTGCCTCAATCCGGTATAATGTCTCCCGTATAAGTTCATCTTGGAACACACGAAAAGATTCGCGGGTAAAAATCGCAGCGGCATGGCTTTCAAGGTCGACCAGTTTTGTGATATGGAAGGGCTTCGTATGGGAACTTAAGTAATCCGCTTTCAAATCGTTCATACGCATTCTACTAATTCCATCTTCAATTGCATGAACAACATCTAAATATATCTTCTTGTGTTTCAGTGCAATAGCTAGTGAAGCATTCATAGACTCGCACCTTTGTGTTGAGCGAATATTGGCAAAGAAATGACCGGTTAGATATGTTTGTGCCCATAAGTGTCGTGTATTTCCCTTCTCAATCACCCATGGATGCTTTTGGACGTTGAATTCTGAAACAACCGAACGCCATTGAATATCAAATTCCTTGGTTGTCCACCAGGAAGCCATACATTTTGAGAATGCTGCTGTAAACTTTGGGTCACCAATGTTAGCTTGTGCATTGCGAGAAAGATGCCAAGAATATAATCTGTGCTTAGCATAAGGGATAACAGATTTGATAGCCCTCTGCATTGCCCTATCCCCATCGGTTACAACGGAAATAGGTGATTTATTCATCATGGCTTCTAAAAAATTCTGTAGCACCCACTCGAAAGATTGAGACGTCTCGTTAGCGATTATGGCAGTGGCAAACACAATTGTGTTATGGTGATGATTGACACCAACAATAGGCATAATTGGTCGACCATACAAATTATCTTTGTACGTTGTGTCGAACGTAATTACATCACCGAAGCATGTGTAATCCGATCTCGATGTAGAATCCGACCAAATAAGATTATACAATGCCCCCGATTCGTCTACCGAGTATGTCATAAAAAACCCGGGATCATCATGTTTCTTATAATCAAAGTAGGCAATAAGCGCATTCACATCCCCATCGACGATTTCCTTTGCTTTACCTCTTTGAAGTGCATTGTAGAGGTCTTTATGTGTAAATCCAACATTATGATAGCCCCCTGCCTGCTGCGTTAAATAGTTCATTACTTGTGACGTGCCAACACCGACCTCTTTCAATGTTGTTGCCTCATCGATATCAGCCTTACTTACAGCTCTATTAGAACGCATAAATGGTGTCATAGCAGGTGTGCACAATGCATGATTATGTTTCTGATCAGACTTACTTATAACCCACTGATCGTTTGTATTTGTTGCTGTAACTACGACTCTAGCCTTACATCCTGTTCTTGTGACTGGCGTATGAGCACGTTGACGATCAACAATATTGACTTTTGATACTCGAAACCTTTCTTTGTAACAACAAAATTCTTGTGTCTTCACATTCCCTTCCACGTCAAGCCGTGTTGTTCCCTTACGTGCACTAAACCCATGTTCCCGTGCGAATCCCTTGTAAAAGTGCCAAGCTTGATCACGTGAACAGAAGAGCTGACCAACCAATCTGTCAGATTCATCAACATTATGTACTTCATGGCATTCCTCGGTTGGCTTAACATTGTCTACATCAGTATTATCCATGGCAAAAATTTTGTTGTGCAAGTTCAGTGCTCCAGGAGTTGATGGAGATGTAAGCAAAGGTTCATTTTGAACATGTTTCAGTCGTGCTGCTTTCAATAGGATGTGGCATTGGTAGTGGTAGTTAAAGGGTGGGTACAACATTAAATTCGCAGTACATATTTAGGTATGTACAATAACTACAAGTATATATTATCATTAAATTTAGGTATGTACAATAACTACATATTTAGGTATGTTTGTTAACTACATATTTATGTATATACATCTTTTGAGTGAGTTTTAAGATATTAATTTAGTAATTATAGGCGTCTAATGATTTATTTTTTACGTTACGGTATATATTATTAAATTAAAAACAATAAACATATATATTATTTTATTATTATCTTTGGTTAATGTTGTTAAATTTAAATTCTAAATATTATTTTATAAAATATAAAAACAATCAAATAATTTTTTGTGTAAATGAAATTATTAAATTAATATTGTAGGTGGAAAACATGAAACACTGTTAAAAAAATTGAAACATAAATTACATAACTTTTAAAAAAAGTATCGATCCTTTTTATAAAAAGTATGGACACTTTCAATATAATAGGTAAAAATATGATGTAATAGGTAGCGCTTATATAATGTAATAGGTATCGTTTATATAATGTAATAGGTAGTGGTTATATTGTAAAGTATCTATCTTTTTTATAAAAGTGTCCATACTTTTTTCACTATGGAAAACATTAATTTAAGGTTATCTTTTGAGTGAGTTTTAAGATATTAATTTAGTAATTATAGGCGTCAAATGATTTATTTTTTACGTTACGATATATATTATTATTAAATTAAAAATTCTAAATATTATTTTATAAAATATCAAAACAATCAAATAATTTTTTGTGCAAATGAAATTATTAAATCAAATAATTCAAATTGAAAATTAAACAACAAATCAATTAAACATTGTTGTGGGTACATTATTTGAACATTGTTATGGGTACATTATTTGGAAAAATAATGTTCCGGACTTTGTTAGAAATAACTCTTTTTCATTGGATTAATTTCATTTTTGTGGGTACATTATTTGAACATTGTTATATATAAATTTGTTGTGTATGTATGTTTTGGTTTGATTATATTGTATGTATATTTTCATTCAGTTGAGATGAGTTATGTATAACAAAACAATCTATCTCTTCCATGTGAGTACTTTATTCCAACCATGTGACAAGTGTGACAACTCCATCAACTCACAACTCAGCTTTGAACTCAATCAATATTGTCTTTTAGCTTGATGGTTCATAAAGCATGTTACTTGAACAGTATGAATCAATTATGCAATTTTCATGTTCAATTTAACACTGCATTTCAAATTCATTTCATATGTAATTGGAGTTTGAATTTAAATTTCAATTTGAGTTTGAATTTCAATATATATTTTGGCTCCACTATAAATATTAGCCCAAGCCAATATGCATGTTATCATTGATTATTCCTAATTTCCATTGTTTTTTTTCCAACGTTTAAACGCGAGGGAAATCCCGACCATTGTATTTTTTGGTCAACTTTAAAGCGTCAGAAACGTTTCGGGCGTATGATCTGGGTGGTATACAAGAAATGTAACAAATAGCAACTAAAATCATAAGTCCGAAATGCTTCTGAGTAACACCCAAATCATAAGTCCGAAATACTTCCGATGCTCATCAAAATCCAAAGCTCATATGGTGCCAAGCAAAAGGAAATCAAAATCTAAATCTCATATGATGCCAAGCAAAAGGAAATCAAAATCTAAAACTTGAGTTTGAACATTGATATGATATGTTCAGTTGTTATCATGTTGGGATTTTCTCGTTTTTGATTGCTTTGATAGTTGTTCTCTTGCTTCTTCAAGTGTCCTTAGCTTGTAATTTATAGCTTGGAATGTGTTTGATGTTGTATATATTATTATTAAATTAAAAACAATAAACATATATATTACATATTTATTATTATCTTTGGTTAATGTTGTTAAATTTAAATTCTAAATATTATTTTATAAAATATCAAAACAATCAAATAATTTTTTGTGCAAATGAAATTATTAAATTAATATTGTAGGTGGAAAACATGAAACATTGTTAAAAAAATTGAAACATAAATTACATAACTTTAAAAGAAGTATCGATCATTTTTATAAAAAGTATGGACACTTTCAATATAATAGGTAAAAATATGATGTAATAGGTAGCGCTTATATAATGTAATAGATATCGTTTATATAATGTAATAGGTAGTGGTTATATTGTAAAGTATCTATCCTTTTTATAAAAGTGTCCATACTTTCTTCACTGTGGAAAACATTAATTTAATGTTATCATTTGAGTGAGTTTTAAGATATTAATTTAGTAATTATATGCGTCTAATGATTTATTTTTTACATTACGATATATATTATTATTAAATTAAAAATTCTAAATAATATTTTATAAAATATCAAAACAATCAAATAATTTTTTGTGCAAATGAAATTATTAAATTAATATTGTAGGTGGAAAACATGAAACACTATTAAAAAAAATTGAAACATAAATTACATAACTTTAAAAGAAGTATCGATCCTTTTTATAAAAAGTATGGACACTTTCAATATAATAGGTAAAAATATGATGTAATAGGTAGCGCTTATATAATGTAATAAGTATCGTTTATAAAATGTAATAGGTAGTGGTTATATTGTAAAGTATCTATCCTTTTTATAAAAGTGTCCATACATTTTTCACTGTGGAAAACATTAATTTAAGGTTATCTTTTGAGTGAGTTTTAAGATATTAATTTAGTAATTATAGGCGTCTAATGATTTATTTTTTACGTTACGATATATATTATTATTAAATTAAAAATTCTAAATAATATTTTATAAAATATCAAAACAATCAAATAATTTTTTGTGCAAATGAAATTATTAAATTAATATTGTAGGTGGAAAACATGAAACACTATTAAAAAAAAATTGAAACATAAATTACATAACTTTAAAAGAAGTATCGATCCTTTTTATAAAAAGTATGGACACTTTCAATATAATAGGTAAAAATATGATGTAATAGGTAGCGCTTATATAATGTAATAGGTAGCGTTTATATAATGTAATAGGTAGTGCTTATATTGTAAAGTATCTATCCTTTTTATAAAAGTGTCCATATTTTTTTCACTGTGGAAAACATTAATTTAAGGTTATCTTTTGAGTGAGTTTTAAGATATTAATTTAGTAATTATAGGCGTCTAATGATTTATTTTTTACGTTACGATATATATTATTATTAAATTAAAAATTCTAAATAATATTTTATAAAATATCAAAACAATCAAATAATTTTTTGTGCAAATGAAATTATTAAATTAATATTGTAGGTGGAAAACATGAAACACTATTAAAAAAATTGAAACATAAATTACATAACTTTAAAAGAAGTATCGATCCTTTTTATAAAAAGTATGGACACTTTCAATATAATAGGTAAAAATATGATGTAATAAGTAGCGCTTATATAATGTAATAGGTAGCGTTTATATAATGTAATAGGTAGTGCTTATATTGTAAAGTATCTATCCTTTTTATAAAAGTGTCCATATTTTTTTCACTGTGGAAAACATTAATTTAAGGTTATCTTTTGAGTGAGTTTTAAAATATTAATTTAGTAATTATAGGCGTCTAATGATTTATTTTTTACGTTACGATATATATTATTATTAAATTAAAAATTCTAAATATTATTTTATAAAATATCAAAACAATCAAATAATTTTTTGTGCAAATGAAATTATTAAATTAATATTGTAGGTGGAAAACATGAAACACTATTAAAAAAAATTGAAACATAAATTACATAACTTTAAAAGAAGTATCGATCATTTTTATAAAAAGTATAGACACTTTCAATATAATATAATGTAATAGGTAAATTTGTAATGCTATCGGTATAAATATATCGGTTTACTTATAAAATAGGTAAATATAAGCGCTACCTATTACATTATATAAGCGCTACCTAGTATGTTATTGTACTTTATAATATTTCCGATTAAATAATATAACATAACCGATCTAAATTTTAACCGGTCACTTGTTTAACCGGTCACGCCGTATATTAACCGTTTTTTAGGCGTCGCACCGCATAACTACCCACATTTGCCCCTTTAGTTGTGTCTAAAAGATCAAGTAAGCCCTTAATTTGAATCATAGATCAAATGGATTTTTATATGAAAAATCATAACCCAACGACCATGTGATTTGAATCATGTATAAAAAAACTTCTTATTTGAAAATTCATCTTTACATTTAATAAATTATTTGATCATTATTTTTCAAATATTGACCCCTTTTGTAAATGATTCAGGTCAAAGACTCGTTTAATTTTCATGTATACTTGGATAACTTATTATCCTCGTATCATTATCCTTCATTGGTTTGGATTTTCATAAATTCTGAATCGATATAAAAGACAAGTAGATAAGTGTTCGAACCAATGTCTAAAGGAGCTCAAGAAATGTTCATAAATTCTGAATCGTGATAAGAATTTATCATCAAAATTACATGGCTTATAACATTATAATTGTATAAGCATGGTGTTGATGGGTCGACTCTGGTGCTTTTATCAGTACATTCTATATCTAATTGACACTACCTTTTCTTTCTTGAATCTTTATTATAATTCTATCTCAAAACTCATGCCTTCATAGTACAGTTCTGCTTAATAAAAATTAAAAACTCAAAGATCGGTTCGCATACCGTTCAAACCACAGGTTGCCGGTTGAGGTAGCATAAAGAAAACCACCGAGTGATGCTTTTGTTTTGTTGGTAACCCTCTCCTTCTGGTTCCAAGAGGGGCAATGAATTCTTGTTGGATGAATATACACATTGGTCAGCTGTGAAAAGCTGCTTTGATATCTGACGCAATATCGGTCGAGATAAAAATTGAAGGATACTTGAACCGAGATTAACAACGATACACCAATTTACACAAGACCATCATACTACGGCATCGGTCTGTCTTCTTGTCAACCTAGCATATAGACCATCTTTATGAAGAAGCTCATTATGGCTGCCCATCTGCAGGTTTGGATGACAATTATGTCTATGAACAACAATTCTTGATGTAAGCATAACACTTTATAACAGAAGACTCCCGCACACATATATTTCTTCCTATCTATGTTTAAGATGCCTTCTACTATTTGTCAGAGGCTAAATTCATTGATGTCGGATTTTTTATGGGGGAGTAGGGGTGACAAGAAGAGAATGCACTGGGTACGTTGGGATTATATATGTAGTCCGTTGAGTGGAGGAGGCTTGAGAGTGGCGGATTTGAAGGTTACAAATCGAGCGTTGTTGGGTAAGTGGGTTTGGAAGTTTGCCAATGATAAGTATTTGATGTGGAAAAAACTCTTATGCAGCAAACACAATGTGAGCTGTCAATCCATGGATATCAATAAAGTTTTCTCTCATAAAGACTCTTGGATTTGGAGGGGAATTGTGAACAACTATTTTAAGGATGATATCATTGGAGGTTGCCTTAGATCTCATGCAAAGCTTCAAATAGGTAATGGTAAATCTATTTCCTTTTGGAGTGATACATGGAATGGGGATTTTCCTTTGAAACTGATGTTTCCTAGAATTTATGCCCTTTCTTCAAATAAATTGGGTAAGATTGCTGATTTTGGGAGTTTCGATTCGTCTGGATGGGTTTGGAATATTAAGACCAGGAGGAACCTTTGTGATTGGGAGGTTGAGCAGTTGGTTGAGTTATTGGACATCCTGAAAAACATTAAACTGCTGGAGCCTTTGGAGGATTGTTTGTTGTGGGATGGTTCGGACGAGGGGCTGTTTTCTGTTAAAGCGTGTAGGAAAGCTCTTTCTGTTTCTCTTGATGACTCAGTTCAGTGGGAAAAAGTTGTTTGGCTGGGTTTAGTTCCTCCTCGAGTGGAGACTTTCCTTTGGCAATTGTCACATAAAAAGTAGCTGTGAGAGTGGAGTTGTTGGAAAGGGGGTTGATTTAGGGGAGAACATTCTCTGCCCGTTATGTAATCAATGGGCTGAATCAGTTCAGCATTTATTTATTTCTTGTCTTGTTTCTTGGGAACTGTGGACTAAAATTATAGGGTACTGGGGTATTCGGCTAGCTCTTCCGCAAGACCCTCCTAAACTGCTCAGTTCGTGGGCTGATTTGAGGCCAAATTCTGCTATATGGAAGTTGATTCCAGGGGCAGTTTTTTGGTCCATTTGGAAGTTAAGAAACGAGATCATCTTCGACAAAGGAAAGTTGGACAGAATCTCTTTATTTTTCACTGTTCGATTCAGATTAGCCAAATGGTTTGTAGCTAAGTATCCCCTATTTTCGACTCAGGTTGATTTCTTAATTGGTGACCCTTCTGTGGCTGACAACCTATCAGACTCTAAGGTTCTGGACAGTAGTGTGTACTGTTGGAATCCTCCTCCACTGGACTTCTTTAAGATGAATGTGGATGGGGCGGTGAGTAGTGTGGGGATGGTGGCTGGTATTGGGGGAATTCTTAGGGACTGGAATCGGGTGACACTGACTTCATTTTCAGAAAATGTAGGTCCTAATACTCCCATTCTAGCAGAAATGAAGGCTATCAAGAAAGGCATTGACATCTTTGTTTCATCACTATGGGCTTCGAAGGGTAGGCTCATTATTGAAAGTGATTCAAAGATTGCAGTGGAATGGATTAAAGATCAAACTTCAGTCCCTGTTTATCTGTCAAATTTTGTGAAGGAGATTGCGTCGACTGTTTCTTTAAATCAGATCATTATCAGGTGGATTCCTAGGTGTTGTTATTGTGAGGCGGACAAGCTAGCTAAGGAGGGAATTGGCTGATTGTACTGCTTTTAGTTGGTTTGTATGTCTTAGAGGGGAGGTCCTGCAAGAGTGTTTTAAGTCTTATGTATTTTTATAGGAGCGTTTTTCAAATCTTATGTAATTGATTTATCATTAATAAATTGATGTACTCTTTTCCTCCTTCCACTAGTTGGTTCTTTTCTTAGGGCAGTGGACTTACTTAGAGGGAGGTTTTTAATGAGGCATCCTATTCCTATCAAAAAAAATATTTGCTATGGAAGAAAATAATGTTAAGCGTTCAAGAAAAGAGCCAACCTCGACAATTTGACCACAATTCATCACCACGATTCTGTCAGCAGCTTGAATTGTAGAAAGTCTGCAGATAGTGCATGAGAAGATTTTTATACTCACTGTTGAGCCTTGAAAAAAAAAAGATAATACCTGAAAGCTTACCGGTGTGCAATTACTATGATGGTTCTTCTGGATGACAAATCACTTCTGACAGAACGAAGAACGCCCTGGATAAAGTGGCATGTGAAAACACTGAGGGTCAGAAACAAGTGGCTCCCCAAGTTCCATGCTCAACCTCCCAAAAAGGTAATATAAAAATTGGTGTTTGGTATTGGTATTCATAACAATGGCTACCTTAACATTGTGCTCACTCTCTGCATCCAGTGCACTGGTTGCTTCATCAAGGATGAGAATTGTAGGGTCTCTAAGAATGGCTCGAGCAATGGCAATTCTCTGCTTTTGTCCCCCACTGAGCAAGTCATCATCGACAAGTGTGTTATACCCATCGGGAAGTAATGTGATGAAGTCATGGGCATATGCCTGCTTGGCAGCCCATTCAACATCCTCTTGCTTTATGTTTCTGGTACATCCGTATTTAATGTTTGAACTGATGTCCATGCGGAAAAGTTTTGGTTCCTGTACAGAATGAATATATTAACGAGGGAAGATCCACCGAAATTTAATGAAATTCAATGCTCGAACTGAATGGAGGACCTGTCCCACATATCCTATTTTTCCCCTCAACCACTTGATGTCCAGTTCATTGAGGGGGACGCCATCAATTAAGATCTGCAAAAAGAGGTACAGATCTAACATAAGATTCAAATTATAGGTATCGGAAACAAAATTGCTGAGATATAAGCAGAAAATACAAAATTGATAGCTATGGAACACTATGCTGTTATACTCTCCAAAAGGAAGTGTTCAATTACCCCATTAAAGATCAAAGTTCCAATAAGCATATATCAAACACCAACTGCTCAGAGGAAATTGAATAGGATGATCAGAACATTTCTACCTGACCATTTGTTGGCTCATAGAGACGAAGCAAAAGATTCACTATCGTGCTTTTCCCACTACCACTGAGACCAACCTATTCAAGATAAAGCACATAGCAAAGTATTCATCATAATCAATGAGGAAGTAATGTAAGTTTGTAAGAGCCAAGAAACACTCACTAGTGCAACCACTTCACCAGGATGAACCGATAAATTTATATGCTGCAGGACTGGTACCTGTTGAAATTATCTACACAATTAATTGTTTCCATGTAGATATAGTAACACTTTTACATAGAGAGATAAATGCACCAAAAATTAAAGTATAGGGTCTTGGGATATTAGAAGACAAAAAATAAGATCGAAAGTCTCAATAATCAGGCAATCCATCCAAGGGATGCACCGCGATAAAATTTACAGCAGAAAGAAAATGCTGCAGAGCTGTAAAAGCCTTATTAGGAAAAGGTACTATTTTCAATTTTCGCATTTTCCACTTTTATATGGTTTCTCAACTGGATTCTCAAGAAAAAAAAAGAGTGAAGGCTGTCTAAACCTTCTATGGAGAATAGTGCAGGAGACAAAAGCCAACGAGAAGTAGCATTCTTTGTTTGCAAAGAATTTTGAGAAAGAGCTTTAATCATAGTAATCTCGGAAGGAAGGGGAAAATTCTTCCACATTAATTCTTTCTATGAAAGAATGCAACTGAAAGCCTGAAACAGTACATCATCTCCTTTTGAATTGTTCTTATACAAGAGAATGTGGTCCTTAGGTGTTGGTTGTTTTGTGGGTTTCAGTTTAACAGGATTCCATGACTTGGAAGTGGCGTGCAATTATGCAAGAGGGAAAAAGTGTAACAAATTAATTTCTCTCCATTTATATTTATTTTGTGGAATCAAAGGAGCAAAAGGGGGCATTTGAAGCAGAATAGTTTTTCTCTTAAAAAAATCTACAAGAAGAAAGTTCCACCCCCATTTGCACTGCACTAAAATAATAGAAATGCCAACACTATCAAATGAAAGGTGTTCCTTTAAGTACTTGTGATACTAAGGACAACATACCATTGATCTTGAAGGATATTGAAAAGAAACATTTACAAATTCTATAAATCCCAGCAGCTTTTGCAGTGTCATTCCTATAATTGAGCAAAATTCAAAGTAATACAAGTTAAATGAATGATAATATCAGCCATTGAAGAGAATTTCAGATGAACGTAATATTTAATGAATGACTAAAACGATGTTTCTCACACCCTAGACTAAGATTATCTATTATTTTGATAGAGTAAGATTATCTATTATTTTGATAGAGAGAAAGAATGATGTAGAACAATAATAATTGCTCTCTCTACACACATGTGACATATCTGTCGCCCACTAAAAAGTAACATGCTTCAGTATCATTTCAAACCTTCTATCTAAAACCTGTGTGAATCAAAATGTATTTGAAGTACCATATGCCAAAAATGTTACTATGTAGCAACAACACATCCCTTAATGTCTGATCCAAGTAGATGTATCAAGGGAAATAATATA
Source organism: Hibiscus syriacus (assembly GCF_006381635.1). NCBI lineage: Eukaryota > Viridiplantae > Streptophyta > Magnoliopsida > Malvales > Malvaceae > Hibiscus > Hibiscus syriacus. Next base: position 6,807,533 of record NW_024062795.1, read on the forward strand.
TTCAACCATGTAACTACACGCTTTACTGGGTTGGAGTTAAGATTCAGCAATCTCCATGTTGATGGAATACTATGTATCACAGAAAAGTGAATGAAGGAGCTTTCCAGAAAGGAAAAAAAAAGGTCATGAAGTGTCTACCAAAGCAAATAAAATGCTTGCCTTTGGATATGAATTGATCACTAGGCATAAGATCCATCAATTGGAAGACCTTTTCACTTGCTCCAACAGATTGCATCAATGATGATACATTATCCCCAATCCACCATGTTGAATAGATTAGCCATTCACTGTATAATATAAACTTTGTAAGTTTCTCTGCTGTTATATGACCTCCAAGAATATACATCCCTCCAACCAGCACAGCAATAACCTATAGAGAAAGGAGGAAAAAAGAGAGGAGAATTCAATAATCAAAGGAGTACATTACTATTTTCTTTCATTTATGATATTACACTTCCTTGTTAGCAAGGACAGAGCCATGGGTCACAAACCTGAGTTGCATGGTAAAGAGTGTTGAAGGTTAGATTCCAAATTCCATAGGCAGCACTTTGCCGAAAGCTTATCTCAGCCAGTTTATCCAGAAAATGATTGTACCTGTTAATCATAAACATATCAAATCTTTGTCGATATCTATCAAAGGAAAAGATCAAAAAGCAATGACATTTGGACCAAAAAAATAGCGGAATAGTTAACCTTTTCATTTCTTGCTTCTCTGTTCCATAAACACGAACAGTTCTCATTAAGGATAATGTCTCTTGAGCCACCTATGAAATAAATAGTGAGAAACCTTTCACCCCACTGTTAGAAACAGAAAAGAAATGCAGGATGCAAACTACATAGAAAGGTTTATATTAAATACCTCATTGGCAGAAGCACCAAATTCTTGGATCATTTTTGCTGTCTTTTTCTGGTACCTACACAAGTACAAAATATATTTTTTCTCAAAAAATAATTACACTTACTCCGCAAACCAAGAATAAGATAACTGTGTCAATCTCAATTTTAGTTTATTACAAGTCAAAATCCTCGGTTTGAATCAAAGCATCATTTTTCTTAGAATCCAAACACATTTTCAGTTATCTGTCCTTCCTCCAACCCCCTAAAACCTACCATGTAAATTTGCAGTACTAACTAACTAATAGCATTCGGATATATCTTCAATCCAGCTATTATCTTTAGTTACCCTCCGATGCATCCATTTAATCACACCTACCCCCTCTTACATTTAAGTAAATTAACTTCTCACTCACAAAAAAAAAAAAAAGAAAAGTAAATTAACTTCAATGTAAAGAAGCAAAAAGTGAGGATACTTAAAAATCTTACAGTCCATAAACCGTCATAACTGCTGCTAGACTACAGCATATCACCAATGTACATAAACCAAGTGGCCATGACAAAACCAGCAAGTAGATCAAGGCACCTGTCCCCTAAAAGAAGAATGAAATGCTAATCAGATCCCCATTATTCCAGAAAGCACAAAAAGATTAATTATTTGATCAGTATCAAACCTGAAGAACATTTCGCAAAATCAGATTAAGATCATTCCCAATCACACGTGACACTTGTTGACAATCTGAACCAAGCCTACTTGTCAAATCACCAACTGTTTCACCATCAAAAAAGGATATATCCTGTAGAAAATATGATGTAAAAGTTTGCTGACAGAACAAACTAAAGATGTATAATTACAACCAACATGTCTAACTGCAAGCAAAAACCTATAGGAATTTGAGTTTTTATATATTCAGAACCTGAAGAAGAAGAGCAGAATACAGTGTTTCTCTCATTCGCTTAACCTGTGGATATTACAGGAAGAAATCAGGCCTACAGTCATGTTCCATGAAAAAAAATGTTATGATCATCACTAAATTCAAACTAAAAATGGAAATAAAATTTTGAACAGTGATTCTCAAGAAACACCCCAAAAACGTAGGGCCCTATGTGAAAACCAGAGAAGGCATTGGATGTTAAATAGTCAAATGATCATAAGAAACTCACCAGGATCATATTTGCAATGCCAAAGAAGCATCCTCGCAGACCACTGAAATTCAAGTGAACCGAGCAAAGCATAAGCCACTATTACTTCTTCCTTCATGAAAGCTCAAATTCCAACAAAAATATTTAAAACTTTTATGTTCACCGGAAACTAGCATGCAAGTGCTAAAATTTCTAAATGTTGGTCTGGCCATATGCAATGGTGAATCCTTTTTCAGCATTAATACACGCAAACAATTAAGGGATAACAACCATAGAATGATAGAAGCATGATTTCAGATTCTTTTAGTAGCGACCACACGAAAAGGAACATCCCATATTTAGTATTGCAACTTAATATAGAAGGGAGATCTGACCATACTAGACTTTGACCTGCATATTCCTGCGATAACACACATCATAATCAGATGGCGTACATTCATATGGAACGTCGCTATTTCACGAGTCTGTGCCGAAAATATGGATGCCGTCAAGTAATGTGGAATAGATATTTCCGAAAGCTGAACCAATATATGCATCAATCAGTTTACATAATTAGAAAGCAAAAAACTAAAAAATTCACCGGCAACCAGAGTTATTAATTCCATCAAACAAATTAAGAACTAATAAAAAATTATTACACTATACTTACAGCAGCCACAATCAGGGTAGAAAAAGCAGCGAAAATAACCAAACGATCATTAGCAATCAATTGCCACATTCGACCAAGAGCCCGCCAAACCGTCACCGGTTTAGCCACTAAATTGACCTCCACTTCATCGGAGAAGTTCCACCAGCTCCCTCCTGGCAACACAGATCGGAGAAAATCGATCCATTTCCGGATTCTCTCTCGCAACTCCACACTCTCTACCGTATGCTCTTCCTTAAAGTGTTCTAGATTCGTCTCTAGCGGGAATCCGTTAACCGAAGACGACGATTTCAGAGGAGGTAACCGAAGGCTTATCCTCCTGGAACAAATCGAGACCTCACCTCTCCTCGAAAATCGGAGAGTCCGACGGTTAACGAAATGGAACCGCCCCTCGTAATGAGACGAAGAACGACGGCAAGGGTTTAACCTCGCGTTGCAGCAAAGGAGAAGCGCCATTGGACGGAGTAATGGAGGGAGTTTGTTTGGGGATAAAGCAAAGTGTTTTTCAAAATCTTTAGCTTCTGGCCCATGTGTTGCTGCGAAGAAACGGCTGCGATTTAAGGCACGGGGCGAATGGCAAGTGAGGTAGACTTTTGCTTGATTATTTGACACAAATTCTCGCGCGTGGTGCATGTGGGAAGTGCGCGCGTTGACGGATCTTTTAATTTTCTCCTTTTTTAAAAGTTTTTTGTGTTTCGAATGGTTTCCTCGTGTTGAGATCCACACCGTTAGATCCGTCCCAATAAAACGACAGCGTTGCGTGGAGTGCTCAACTGCAGTTCGTGGAGATTATTATTATTATTATTTCCGATGACGTGTTTGAACGGATCAAGCTTTTAGCCGCTACACTCGTCTACGAATTATTTATTATTTTGGTTTAATTCCCAATTTAATCCATCGGATTTTATAAAGAGTTGAGAAATTTATCCTTCATTTTTTTAATTGAAAGATGGCTTAATCAATGGTTTAAATAGGAATAATTTTATAATACAAAAGTCTCGATATATCTCTTGAAACAAGCTATTTGGATGTTGGATTGTACACAATGAAGTAATGAAACTTGATAGTGGTCAAGAGTGGCATCTTCATCGGTAATCACTATGTTAGATTCTCATGAAATCAAAAAAAAATTCATAAACCAAGTTTGATTTTGAATAACATATATGACTTTTATTAGAGGGAAAGGGTTGAAGTCTACGCTCGAGGCAAAGACTAACTGCACTACTTTTCGCACAATCTGATTGCATTTGGAGTCATTCAAAATCATAGGTTCATACCACTTGAAGACAAATATAAAGCCTTCTTAACTTGGTTTGAAGACACACCCATTGATAACACACACCTTTTAGACGTAGTTGGTCGAATTTGAGAATTTAAGATAGAACAATCTCCATTTAATCATTGTGATCATTCAATAGATTATTAATATTTAGATATTAAGATTATTAGAATACTAAATTATCACTAAATAAAATCTTACATAATATTAAAAGTAAGTTAAATACGTAACTATTTTAATGAAGAGATTAATGGTCCAACCATTTATATGAATAAAATTGAAAAAGTTATAATTATATATGTAACAGATAAAAAAACCAGTAGTTTAAAGTCATTTGTCTACTTGTAGTTGCACTGATTTCTTGTTTTTATAAAGTAGAGGGATGAATATATAATTAAACCAAGAGTTTATTCAGTTTTAAAGCAGATGAAAGGGTAATTTAGTCATCGAGACAAAAAAAAACCAACTTTCTAAAAATATCTACACATTCACGGCGGTTTTGTTAACTGGAACGCCATATATTTCCTTTCTTCTCTATCTCTTTCTATCGGACTCCGGCCATGGCTGTGGTTATTGGAAACTTAGCTTTGTTACTGGACGTGACGTCAGTGAGGACAGTTATAACAACAGACCGAAAGTCCCGTCCCTCGGCGGTCGACATCGTTTTGAACTTACAGAAGAGAGATCCTCATTTCTCCCACGCTTCTCTATCCAGCAAGAGCCAACACGAATGCTGGGACGGGGAGAGTCGGTCACACCGAGCGGTGGCTCGTGGCAAATCGAAGGCGGTGGATTTCGACGCTGCGTCCAGTGACGACGATGGGAACGGCAACGGAAACGGAAACGGATTTGAGGAGGAAGAGGAGGAGTACAATTGGGAGAATGAAATGAGAAAGAGAGTTAAAGAAATTGAGGAGATGAGGGAGCTGGAGAAGAAAGCCGAGGAGTTGCAGAATAAAGCGGAAGCAGAGGAAAGTGAAGGCGAAGATAGAGAAGAAACCGAGGAGGAGAAAAAGCTGAGAGTGAGAAAAGAGCTCGAAAAGGTCTTTCGCGCCTTCTTCGTTCTTCCATTGCTACATAAAATGAATTAATTTGCATTAGAAATTCAAATTCAAATTCAAATTCAAATTCAAACTTTGATTCTAATCTGATTTAGATCGCTGTGTGAGAACAGGTGGCTCAGGAACAGGCGGAGAGGAGAGCAACGGCACAATTGATGTTCGAATTGGGCCAAAAGGCTTACGGAAGAGGCATGTACGGACGCGCCATTGAGTTTCTCGAAGCCGCTCTGACCATCATTCCCAGGCTGACATTATTTGGCGGTGAGGTTGGTTGATAGCAACGCCGTTAAAGTCAAGGCCACTTGAAATTTGAGCGGTGTTTAGCAGAATTGTCAAAGACTAAACAACATATTTTCTTTATTCTCTTTTGTGGTGTCAGATTCAGATATGGCTGGCAATGGCTTACGAGGCGAATAACCGCCACGCGGACTGCATTGCTCTGTACCAGCAATTGGAGAAGAAGCATCCTAGTGTGAGCATTCGACGGCAAGCTGCCGAGCTCCGATACATTTTGCAAGCACCCAAACTGAAGATTTCACAAGAAGAGATGGTTACTATACCGCTGATTGGTTCTAGTTACGACAGGTATATATTCTTTTTGTCTTTTTGAATATTGCATAAAATAATGCAGCAATTGACATTAAATGACCCTTGCTTTTATGTTGATTAATCCACATTTCATTTATTCCCTATTTGCATCTGTTACCTTGTTGTTTTGAGAGTAAGCAAATACTTATTTTCTTCCTCAGTCTCGCATGTTTTGCTGGGAATGGCATCTGATGATATTCATCAGTTCTGAGAATATTATATGAGTTCAAACTAGGGATGGAATCAGATTATATATTAAATAATATGAGAGATTAAGTCGTACTGTCTTTCTCATACTTTTAATACCTCCGTTTTTGGTTTCAAGTTTGTATCCGAGTTTCATACTTTATAGTCTCAAACATGAGATTTCAAAAGTTCTTATCATATACTCCCTTCTTGGACATGTCTGATGGTTTAGTGACACTGCTTTTGAACTTTAAGATCTTCAACTTTCTTTCTGTTATGAGATTAATATTCTTCACCTTTCCAAGGCGTGAAATTCTCTCATTTAATTTGTGATTCTCTGATCACGAGCCATTATCACGGTTATCCATCTTATCTACCCCACTCATATATTGATATGCTAGATGTGAAATCATACAATCAAAAGATCGTTCCGATATCACTTATTACAGAACCATTAACCTTTTCGCAAAATTCATGGGACATAAACTTTAAGTCTTAAGAGTTCTTAACTAGCTTGCTATTATTCATTCTTGAACCTTGTTAACCTTTCTCTGTGCCCAGATTTAATAACCAGCTTCTGCCTAGTATTGTACTATTATTTTCCATCTCTGAATATTTACATGTTCACCATTTTCAACTTTGGTAGGTAATAATTAGAGCTAATTACATGCATTATTTGAAAACTTTCAGCTATGCAGCAACATGGACTGATAAGAACAAGGACAAGGATCAAAAGGCAATCGGATTGACGACCAATGAGCTTCCGTGGTCCAAAGACTTTCTGGGTGATTTTCTGGTGTGGCGGCCTCCGGCCGGACTGGAGAAGAACAGGGCGTTTTGGATCGCTTTGACAGTATGGTTTGGCTTGGTGGGAGCGGCAGTTTTTCTACAGAAATGAGTCGTGTCGTAAACAGAAACGAACTCCTCCATGATTGGTATTGTTGGATCATGATATATAGATATATATGTTCATTTAATTATTTATAATGACTTGTTGATGTGATATTAATGATGTATTTATGAAGCAAGATTACATGATGTATGTGGTGGATGTTGAATCGGGTACTGGTTATTTCTTTGCTGAAGTATTTCATTAACCAAATTTCTTAGAGTCTGACGTTAAGTACTTGAAAGAAACTTGATTACCACCGAAGGGTCAATGATTGGTGGACGATTTCTTGGGTAAAGAGTGCACTCTTCTTCATCAGACAGATGATACAAAACAATGAAAACTGGGTTGTGCAAGGCTTAAACACTCGGGTTTTACACGCAGGATTGTTACTTGAATTTCTCCAACAAGTTTTAATTTCATAATCGAGTCGTACAATAATAAAATTAAGATAAAGTATGGTCATGTAAACATCAAAGAGATTATCACGTACTCGTAAGACGTTGAAATCTATAAGTATGAATGATTATGAGAATGTATAAACATTGCCCATAACTATCAGATATTCAGATGTGGTGGTAAAATGCATTTACACTAGTAATAAAAAAATTCATGTTGACATTAAAAACAACGTTATTAGAAAAAAACAGCCGCAAATTTTGAATATAAAACCGATAAAGACATACATCGCACACACAAATACAATATTTTCAAGGCTTTAATTATGGATTTAGTAATTTATTTTCGAAAAATAATCCATTTATATTTTATAAGTTATAAACAAGTTACTCAAATAAAATATTGTTACAAATATGTTGTTATGCCATTAAAATTAAAACATATATCTAATGTGACCTAGTATAATAACATTTTAGTCCTAGAACTTGTACATTCTATTAATTTTATCCAAATTTAAAATAATTCAATAAATTTAATTCTTTATATTTAAAATTTCCATTAATTTTAGTCTTGTTTTATTATATTGTCAAATTAAGCAAATCCATCATATCAAAACAATAATTGGATAACTGCATTATGTCATAAAAATAACAATAAGTTATTGTTTAACTGTTATTATATTAGGAAAGTAACAAGTAATATAACATTTATGGGATAAGACTAAATAATTTAGGAGATGAATAAAAACTAGAATGGTGAAATCGTTAAATATGAATGATTAAATTTATTAAACTATTTTGTATTATGATCAAATTGATATATTATATAGATTCTAAGAACTAAAAATATTATTATATCAAATAATGTTACTAATATTTAACTACAAAATGACTTGTTTGCAGTAATATCTTAATTGATTAACAACTGACGTGTTTGTGACTTTAAAAAAGTGACTTGTTGTTATCAAGTCTATAATTAAGTGACCCTTGATGTAATATACCCTATATACCCTATTTTAAACTATCACTTTGGAGCCCATCAACTGTCATCATATATAGACTCTAGCCCAAAGTGGTAAGGGCCGAACCACCAAAAACCCTAGAGAGTAATGGCAAACTTGGGAAATATTAGCCTCTTCTACTAAATAAAAACCCCCCAATAACCCTACTTTCATTTTGCCTCTCACAGCCGCTGTGTACCCTTCCTCAAGTTCCACACAGATCCCAGAAATGACAACCCGCTTCAAGAAGAACCGCAAGAAGCGCGGCCACGTTAGCGCCGGTCACGGCCGTATCGGCAAGCATCGCAAGCACCCGGGAGGTCGCGGTAACGCCGGAGGCATGCACCACCACAGGATCCTCTTCGACAAGTACCACCCTGGGTATTTCGGGAAAGTCGGTATGAGGTACTTCCACAAGCTACGCAACAAGTTCTACTGCCCCATCGTCAACATCGACAAGTTATGGTCTCTCGTCCCGCAAGACGTGAAGTCTAAAGCCAACAAGGACGCCGCCCCGATGATCGACGTGACCCAGTACGGCTACTTTAAGGTCCTCGGAAAAGGTCTCTTGCCCGAGAACCAACCCATCGTGGTCAAGGCTAAGTTGGTTTCCAAGACTGCAGAGAAGAAGATTAGGGAGGCTGGTGGTGCTGTTGTGCTCACCGCCTAGGTTAGCTTTTTCAGTTTCTTTTTTTGAGATTCGAATGACCGTTCTGTTAAGTTATTATCCTTTGTTGTTTGGAGTTAAACTTGAAATGATATTTCATTTTATTTTGGCCAATTATATATTAAATATTTGACGATCTGGGTTACCATGCGTGTTCTATTTGGTTTGCATTGTTGAATTTCGTTGCATTAAGGATGCCTCTTTTGTTGAATTATATATATCAATAGATTTGTGGACTATTGTTGAATTTCGTTGCATTGAGTATTTGCCCTATGAGATGCTTATGACATTGTACTAAATTGCGGTTGCAGTGTCTGTTATGGATGTGGTTATGGTTTAGCAAAACAGTTGTTGCGGGTGTGATTTGTTTTTCAAAATCACAATGTTTCTAAATTGTAGATGTGATGTTGTGGTTCGATGATCTTGAAAATTGTTATGATGTGGCCGAGGTCGCAGCTTAATACTATGCCTTATGGTTATGGTCCTTTTTATGTTTTCTGATTGACAAGTTAGTGGTCTAAATGCATGGTTTTGTATTTGCATTTTGGGAATAAGAAATTTAATAATGGTTTTATGTTTATTGTTAATTATTTTATAAGGCTGTTTTGATTGTAGGAAGGGGATGCAGAACCTCCTTCCTCTTTGCTATCATATGCTTAATTTACGGCTGATAGGGAGCATGAAAATCAGGGTTTGATCGAGTCGAGTTTGTTTACTTTGCCTGGCTTGAAATATGACCAACTTTTGGTGGTGAAATGTTCAGACCATGAAATGCATCATTTTTCAGAGTAGCGAAATAAGCTATTTCCTGTGTCACTCCACACAAAATTCCCTGAAAATTTGTCCAAATTCCATTGAAAACAACTGTTTCTGCAGAAAGTCCATTAATATTCATGTTAAGAGATCTTTCGAACGTGTGAGCAGTTGGAACTTCCAGTTAGGGTGAGCAAATTTTGATTTGAAAAATCAATTTTTCTAACTTGACTCCGTAAAAGCTAGACTCGAATTAATTTTTAGTCATATTTTCATAAATTTAACTTGAATTTTAAGTCGAGTTATAAAATACAATTTGAATAACCTGAATAATAATTCGAATAACTCAAAATATTTGGTAATTATTGGATTGATTTGTAAGTTTGAATTGATTCTTTCTATTCTATATGACATATATGAAAAAATATAAAGAAATATATATATATGTATATTATATGTTATAGAAAATTGTTTAAATTAAAATTAAATAATATTATAAATAGAAATTCAAACAATTTGAACATAAATTCAAACAATTTGACTTGATTTAAATTTTATAAATTTGATTTAAAAAAAATTTACAAATAAAACAAGATTTATCATCTTGAATAATGTATAATTTTTTAATTCAATTTAACCCAATGGAATATTTATTTTTATTTTCAATAACCAAACACCATATTTTTAGATGGCAGAATGTTTGGAGTTGGTCATTTTATCCGAGCGAGTTTTGAGAAATCCCATAAAAGGGAAGGACATGGTCATCGGAGGATAGAGTTAAACATCGTGTACGGTGTAGAATAATTACTGTAATTTATCCTATTAAGGCTTTGCTGATGATGTGGATTGAAATTGCAGCATTAGGTGGAAGAGATGTGGTAGATGAACTAATATTAGATTGCATCATTATCACTTTTTATAAAAATAAATAAATTATTTTTAATTGAAAAATTTTAATTTCAATAATCAATTTCACTTAATTCAATTATTAAATGATTTTAATAATTAAGGAGTTTATTCTTATCTTTTAAGATTTTAAAGTTGAGCATCTTAAAGTATAAAATTTATTACTAAAAATTTAAAAATATCTAAACGAATTCTATCTTATATTCATTTTAAATTTATATTTAAAAATCTTGAGTTTAATGAAGGAAGAGTGGGGGACATAGCTTGGGCTTTCAGCATGGTTCTGTAGGCCTAATAAAACTATTCTCTTAACCCAAAAATACAAAGAAGTTTTTTTTTCCTGGGAAAAAAATGGTGAAATTAAGTAAAATGACGAACTCATCCCTCAATCTCCCCGTCTCCGTTTGGATAAAAGTTCTGCAGAAAACAAGTTAAAGGTGGAGGTTATTGTGGAGAGGTATGCAATCTCTTAAATCCATTTCAACTCCTTTTATTTATTTATTTATTTATTTATTTTTAGGTACTTTCTTCTCCATAAGCATCCGTTAACTGCATTTGCAATGTCAAATTTTCAATTTATATAAATTGGGTTTTCTTCGTTGTATATGTTTCTCAACATCTATGATACCATTCCCATGAATTTCATGTAGTTATTATTATCTTAGTTTTCTTATGCTTCAGTTTTCGGTAAAATCAGTCAAATTTGGATATGATTCTTGCATTTGGAAAGAAAATGAGAATGGATTTGTGTAAACTCTTGATTGTTTGGCATGAAGGTAACCACTTTGGCCAAGAAACTGTAGCTGCTTCCCAGAATACACTCATGTAAAGTACCCAAATTGTTTTGAGATACAGCATAGAATGGCTCTTAATCTTGCAGAAAATATTTGTGTCCCTAATGGCAACTCAATGAAGAAACCTGAAAATGAATGTGAGCAACAATTTCCAACTACTCTTTTACCTGCAGTTCTGGTTTTCTTGTTTCTTTTTGTATCTTTTACGGTCCATGTTCGAGGTTCATGATTACCTCTCCCGACGATGTCGTATCCATGGTTTGAATCTGAGTTCTCTTTGGGAGTGCAATGTGCAGTGCTGGTATATTTGAATACTTGATTGTTTATGTTTATGTTTCTGATTTGCCTTTATTAAGCTTTGTTTGCACCAATGTTTTGTTGCTGGTTAAGTGGAAGGCACTTGTTGCTCATCAATTTCGATTATTTGTTGACTGTTCTCTTTTCTTCAACACAGCAGGTAAATTGCAGTTCAGGTGTTACGTTGTTGCATCGTGTTTATCGAGTCGTCGTCACATAATAGCACGTACAGCTGCTTCATTGTTGGCTGTTGCGACCTTCAACTGTGTTTTAACTCCAATATTACCAGTACGGGCTGAATCAGATGACCGAAAGGAAGAGGATGATGGAGTTGTAGGGGCTATCAAGTCATTGTTGGATCCTAATGAGAAAACGAAGTCCGGAAAAGTGTTACCAAAGGCCTATGTAAAGTCAGTTCGAGAAGTAGTGAAGACACTCCGTGAATCGCTGCAGGAGGATCCCAAGGATGTCGCAAAGTTTAGACGAACAGCAGATTCCGCAAAAGAGTCGATCCGAGAGTATTTGAGTAATTGGAGGGGACAAGAGAAGGTGGTTCGCGAGGAATCATATATCGAGCTCGAAAAGGCGATCAGGTCTTTGGCCAGTTTCTACTCCAAGGCAGGGCCCTCTGCTCCATTACCGGAAGACATTAAGAATGAAATATTGAATGATTTGAACACAACTGAAGAATGTTTGTAGCATGGTGGAGATGATCGGTTGCATATACCGTGAGGCATAACAATGACATATTATCTTAGTTGTATGTACTTTTGATTAAGAATGAATTCGATTTGATTCGAAAAGTTAATCTTTTTGAATTTTGATTTATTCAAATAGGGTACTTGGAGTCTACTTAAATTTTAGTTCGGAAGATGAAGTTTTAGTCTATCTAAGAAACAAATAGCTCACTCCAAATGTTTGTTTTGGCCGACCGATTCTTTGAATTGATGAAATGATTACTGTTTTTTTATTGATCAATCAACTTGAACCTAATTTCTATACATTTTGAAATAAATAAAATTAAAACTAAAACTAAATGCTTGATGAAAATGGCGACGACATGCCTTTCTTGTTTCTACCATTGACTATATGCCTCCCATTGATTGATCACAAGTTGCTTCCCATGCAACTCTATACCCAAAGGCTACCCTTTCCAGCTAACTATTGCAACAAAGATCGTTTCACTCTTTTGCTGCTCCTTGTGCTGTCCACAAGCTTGAACCACTGGCTCGAAGGGTCGCATGTGTTGTCTTTACTTATGCATTTGCAACTATTTGTGATGATAGTCTTGTCTGGCGCTACATCAAGGCAAATGGATTTTCCATCTCCGAGCTTAGTCGAAAGATGCATCTTGGAATCCGATATCATTTCCCATTTCGAATTCGAGCCGGTGCAAAAGATGCCGATCTTTCCAGATGTCCTGGATCCGTTGGCTTGTAAACAATAATGTGTTCCATTTACTAGTAAAGTCTTATGGGGGGAGTAACTCCAAGCATAGGAGTTGGTGCATGGACCTAACCGCAACCGGTGGTCGAATGATTTCCTTGTGATACAAAGCCCTGTTAAGGGATGGAAGATCACTTTGTGCGGTTTGACTTCCGACAGTCCCGGACCTGCATATGTCATTGCGGAATAACGAAAGATTAGTATTGATTTTTTTTTCCGGTTCACATCATTCTCAAATTAAAACAAAAGAAAAAAGGAAACTTTAATATACGTTGGCTTACCCCGGAAAGGAGCTTGGAGAGCTGAAATTCTTTGTATGAAGCTCGAATTCCTGGGTGCACACCAATTATAATCCAAGGTCCGTAATACTCGTTTAACCCGACGACGCCTTCTCTCACGTAATAGCTCCCGGTCAGTGTCCACAAGGCCCAATCCAGGTCAAGCTCCGCTGCCACGCCCAAGAAGCAGTTCAAGTACCTATTGGCTATTGCCATTGACATTGGCTCCTGTTTGGTCGATCCCGAACTCGCCAATGAACAACGGGTATCCTTGATCAACCAAATACCCAGATGTCTTCATCATGTGTGTCGACACTCTGCCACAAACTTCGTTTGGGTTTCCGGTCACCCATGTTTGCGGCCCATCGGAGAATCCATACCAATGCGCCTCGAATACTAGTTTCCCACTAAACGTGAGTTTTACGGGTTGAGTCTTGATGAATGACAAGTCTCTGTCGAAATCAAATCCAGAAAGTATAACGAGAACATCCGGGTTTGCCGAGTGCACTGCTTCGGCTCCATTCTGCATGTACTTATACCAGTCGTTTACGTTCTGTCTCGGGCCTCTTAGCTCGTTCCTCAAGCTCATGCCGACCACGTTGGTGACGCCGTTGAATAAGGTGGCCATCCGCGTCAGCCCGGTGATCCATTGATCTGGGTTGAAGTACTTGTCGCCGAAGAAACCATTGTCATCAAGATTACTGCAGCACCAACCGGGTTTGCTGATGTGATTGTCAAGTATGACCATCAAATTGTGTTTCCCTAAGTTTGATCCACTGTCTGAAATATTAATATCAATCAATAAATCAATGCCGTAAAGTTTGAGACATGTTTATTCAAAGCTGATCGGAGAAAACAAGGACATGGAAAATCTGTCAACCTGGTAAGCTTTGATGAGGGGGACATCGATGATGGAAGGGTTGTTGGCTTGGACATCAATGAAGCCGAATTGTTGAAACGATTGTCTAACGGTGAGAGATGCCAACGAATCATTGGTGAGCAGATAGACTGGCCAAGTGTACCTAATGCAGTTGAACCCCATTGACACAATCTGTTTGGCGATCGTATCCATAGGCTGCTTGCTGAGCCCTTCGGCAAGCATCAGTTCTGAGTGAGACGACCAGTTCACGCATGCCAGCTTCACGCGTCGTCCTCCCTCGCCCATAATCCAACGTGAATTCGTCGACAGAGGCAGGGGCATGACAATGGGAAAGAACAGGAAGAGCAGGAGAATAGAGGAGGAAACGAAACTTGCCATGCCTTTTGTTTTGACTTGAAGGAGGAGAATAGATCGTTGAAGGAGAACTTACTTGACTGGCTTATTTATACAGTGGTTTGCGTACAAGTCATTGTCCATAACAAAACCAAACACACAAATCCTATTCCAATTATATCTTTTAACTTTTATTATGAAATTTAAATGTTTTATTTATATAGTAGTATTGGTTCTCTTTTTATAATTATTAATTTTATAAAATATTAAATTTATAACAAAAGCAGAGTCCTACTCTAAATACACTTGTTAATTATATCTTAACTCAAACATATTTATTTATTAAGATAAATTATTTTTAATTATAAATATTAATTTTGAGATCTCAAAAACGGGATAAATACACAGTTCAACTCCGACCACCTTCGTGATTACTTCAATAAACTATTAATTTGGATTTGCACTTTACTTCACTCTGTTTTTCTTCTGGTTATTGTACATCTATTGTTTGCTTCATTGTTCTTTGATAACATCTGCTGTTTAGTATTTAATTTATGTGCTCTTCGATTGATACTTGAAGTTGGTAAATGCTGATCTCCACTCTCTGCTTATCAGTGTATCATCTGCTAGTTGTTGCTTGTTGTCGATTGGTTTTTTTCTGGTTAGTCTGTTGGAAAGTGTACAATTCAGTTCATGCAGCATCTCAACGATTCAGATCGTCGTCATTTGTTACTTCTTTTACAAGATATACTTAAAATTTGATGTTTAATAACCAAGTTACCATGAAAGAAAAATCTTTAAAAAGCGTTTAACAGCCTTGCTCTCTATTAATCCGATAAAAGAGGACGTGTTTTTAATTCGAAGATCAACGGTTTAAAATCTAATCTGACTGTGTCGTTTAGACTCATATTAAACTGGCCCATAATAAAATTGAGTCAAGTTTGTTAGTTTTGAATATTCAGAAAATGTTTACATGGACGGTAATCCATTCTGTTGCTTACATTTATCGTAGTCGTGTTCTGAGACACGTGGCTCAGAAATTAAGTTTCTGATACGATCTTTTTCCGATTGATTATAGACTCATAAAGTCGTCCACCGTTGTTAACTACCGTTTTATCTAGTTTAACGATGTTGTCGACACATTGCTCCCTTTAGACACTATTCGCTATCATGATAGGTTTGCATGTTAAACAAAATGCTCGAAAGAAATAGCCCGGCTCTTCCTAGAGGACTCTAGTCCGGGATCATGCATTTCAAGCTAGTTCAATTTTCATTTTTTTTCTTTAGCAGCTTTAGTATATAGCATAGGCAAGGTTCGTCAAGGTGAGGGTCGTTACGCTCCCACTCTTGCAATAATAAGATTGCATGTCGCGGTCTTCCGCTTGCAATAAAAAATGTTATGTGGAAAGGGGGAAAACAACATTAAGTAGTAGTTTTACAGCTTGGTTGATAAAAGCATGATTTTTGAAGCTAACCCTTGCTATCTGCAATGCAGCCACACGGCTTCTTTAATTGCTCACCAGCCATCGATGTTTCCTCAGAGCTCAAGGACGACATTGCAGCAAAGCCTATCCAAAACGGGATGATCACGAAGCTTTGAGTTGATCACCGTAGTCTGCAAAATGTTCATCAAACATCAAATGACCAAGCCATTGGCTTGACATTATTAAATAAGTATGAATATTGAATTCTGTATAATTGAATCGATTAATAACATTTAGAGCACTATTATATTAGCAACTGAAACAGGTGACCTGATGAACAAACATGGTTGAGGCAATAACCTAACGGTGGTAGCCTAGAGTAGCCAAACCTTTCTATAAAAGGTAATTCTAGAGTCCAAATTTCATTACCTCCTACGCAAGTGTTGAAACTTGCAAGGGCGGAAGAAGCAATTACATGATCAGAACGTTCGGTAAACAGTTAGGGTGTTACTCATTGATATGAAGGAAAAGCACGCCAATTTTCATAAAAAGCAGGGCCTGGTCATGAGAACGTCCTGATAGTTACCAGAGGATTACATTCTTTACATGAGTTGCAGCCGTTTCACCCGAACGTATAGCAAGTTCAAGGTACACTACAACGTTCATCATTTCCCCTTTCTGTGCATTATTATTGCAACTCGCATCAGTTTGGATAGCATAAACACAACAGTATTGCCACACAATTATGCCATTGAGAAGGAATACATTGATTGTTGGGGAAAACGGGTTATTTCCCACACGAACGTAGTTTTAAAATTGACCTAAAATGTCAAGATTAAAACCACCAAAGGTTGCACAATGGATAAACCTGTCAAACTATTAAATATTAAAACACAATGGAAAAGAACCGAATAAAAACAATAAAGGAGCGAACACACCAAATTTACGAGGTTCGACGAGAATATCGTCTACTCCTCGGGCACCACACCAGATGATAACCTCACTATATTGCCAATATTACAACAAATGAAATTCTTTAGAATTCCCAAAGTGGGAGAATGAAAAATACAAGAGGAAGAGAGAACTTGTTTTTGGGATGATTTCTAATGGAAATACTTAGGCCTATTTATAGTTGAGTTTTAAGAATAATATGTTCAAAGTTTGGCCACCTACCAAAGAATTTTCCAATGTGTACAAGTTAGCCACCAAATATGAAATTCACATGTTCAAAGTTTGGCTACTAACCAAGATGAAATTTCCAATAAGTTGACCACCAACTAAGATGAAATTTCCTACTTGTCAACTTAATTTTTAGACAAATCTAACAAAGCTCCACCTTGGCTTGAAATTACCAAGCCTACTCATCTTCTTCAACTCCCCAAATTTGTAGTGCCTCTAATTGCGCTCATAAGCGCCACACACCCGAATGTGTTCATACTTTCAGGATGTTAATCAAGTTTAAACAATGATTGAACTTGATTACTGTTACCACCTTGATCATCATATCTGCAGGATTTTCTGATGTCGCAATTTTCTGAAGTAGAATATTTCCTTCTTCAAAGATCTCCCGCACAAAGTGATACCTCATGTCGATATGCTTAGTCCTTGAATGGTAGACTTGATTTTTCGCTAAGTGAATAGCGCTCTGACTGTCACAATAGAGACTAATGTGACTTTGAACAACTCTCAAGTCTTCCATCAACCCATTAAGCCAAATTGCTTCATTTACAGCCTCTGAAACTGCCATGTATTCTGCCTCTGTAGTAGACAAGGCCACCGTAGATTGCAATGTAGACTTTCAACTTACTGGGGCTTTAACAAGAGTAAACAAATACCCAATAGTTGATCGACGCTTATCCAAATCACCAGCATAATCGGAATCAACATATCCAACCACACACTGACCAAGTGCTTCATCCTGTTCAAAAACTAAACCAACATCCACGGTTTGTTGGAGATACCATAGAATCCATTTCACAGCTTGCCAATATCCTTCTCCAGGATCATGCATGTACCTGCTCACAACTCCAACTGGTTGTGAAATGTCAGGACGCGTACACACCATTGCATACATCAAGCTCCCAACTACATTAGCATATGGAAATTTTGCCATATACACTCGTTCTTCGTTAGTTTTAGGAGATAATTGAGAACTAAGTTTCAAATGAGAAGCCAATGGGATACTTACATGTTTGGTATTTTCATTCATGCCAAAACATTGTAATACCTTTCTCAGATACTGCTTCTGTGTTAAACAAAGTTTCCCTCTCTGTCTATCTCTGCTTATCTCCATACCAAGAATCTTCTTGACCTCACCTAGATCTTTCATCTCAAACTCTTGATTCAACTCAGCCTTTAATTTGTCTATCTCCTTTTGACTCTTCGAAGCGATTAACATATCGTCAACGTACAAGAGAAGATAAATGAAAGATCCATCTTTGAGCTTTTGCAAATACACACAATGATTATATTTGCTTCTAGTATACTTTTGCCTCCTCATAAAGCTATCAAATCGCTTGTACCACTTCCTCGGAGATTGCTTCAATCCATATAGGATTTGTTCAGCTTACAAACCCATTTCTCACAACTACCATCTTTGTATCCTTCTGATTGAGTCATATAGATCTCCTCTTCTAAATCACCGTGCAAGAAAGCCGTCTTTACATCAAGTTGAGCTAGCTCCAAATTCAACTGTGCTACCAAGGCCAATAATATTCTAATGGAGGAATGCTTCACAACAGGGGAAATTACTTCATTGTAGTCGATTCCCTCCTTTTGAGTGTAGCCTTTAGCTACCAACCGTGCCTTGTAGCGAACATCTTTCTTGCTATGAGATTCATCTTTCTTTACAAATACACACTTGCATCCAATCGCTCTTTTACCTTTCGGTAATTGTGTCAGTTTCCAAGTGTTGTTTTTTTGGAGAGATTGCATTTCTTCATCCATGACACTTTTCCACTTATCACTTTCCAAGCTTTGTATTGCTTCTTGGTAAGTGATAGGGATATCATCATCAACAATTGGAAGAGCATAGGCCACCATATCGACAATCGAGCAGGTCTACGAATTTCTCTCCTTGGCCTTGTAACTGCAAGTGGTTCTGGTGTCTCCAATGGTTCTTGGTTTTGAACCTCTTCATCTTCTGATTCTTCTATTGGAGTTGAAGAATCAGCTGCATCAACTTCTGGGATCATCGTCTGCTGAAACTCCACCTGTTTTGGAGTATGCTCCACCTACTGCGGAGTACTACTTGTCTGGACAGCTTCACTTGTTACATTCTTTACTAGGGCAGATTCATCAAAGGTAATATCTCTGCTACAAATTATCTTATTGGTGTCTAAACACCAAAGGCGGAATCCCTTCACTCCATGGGTTATTCCCATAAAGAGAGCCTTCTTTGCTCTCGGATCAAGTTTGGATTCCTTCACATGATAATAAACAGTGGATCCAAATACATGTAAGGAACCATAATCAGTAGCAGGTTTTCCAGACCATACCTCCAATGGTGTTTTTCCTCCTATCGCTGATGACGGCAGACGATTGATGAGATGGTCAGCATATGTCACAGCCTCAGCCCAAAATGCCTTGCCTAACCCAGCATTAGGCAACATACATCGAACTTTCTCCAATAGTGTTCGATTCATACGCTCTGCTACCCCATTCTGTTGTGGTGTATGTCTAACAGTGAAGTGTCGAACAATACCATACTTATGGCAAACGTCAAAGAATGGGTCACTTTTATATTCCCCTCTATTGTCCGTCCTAAGACGTTTGATCTTTCTACCAGTCTGGTTCTCGATCATATTTTTCCATTTCAGGAAAATTTGAAGCACTTCATCTTTAGACTTCATCGGATACACCCAAACTCTTCTGGAAAAGTCATCTACAAAAGTTACAAAATAATGGTTTCCTCCCAAAGACGATGTCTTTGAAGGACCCCATACATATGAGTGAATATAATCTACAATACCTTTTGTATTATGTATAGTGGTGCCAAACTTCACTCTCTTCTGCTTTCACAGAACACAATGCTCGCAAAAGTTCAATTTGCAAGCCTTTGCACCTTTCAACAATCCTTTCTTTGCCAGAATTTGCAAGGATTTCTCTCCAGCATGTCCCAACCGCATATGCCAAAACTTGGTTACGTCCAAATCATCACCTCCGGAAGCTGCTGCAACTGCTCCAATAATTGTACTACCTTGGTAGTAACACAAATTATTTTTCCTGATGCCCTTCATCATCACAAGTGCGCCATATGTGACTTTTAAAACTCCATCTCTCATAGTGACTACTGAGCCTTTGGATTCCAAGGATCCCAACGAGATGAGCTTTTTCTTCAAACTGAGCACGTATCGGACATCCGTCAGAACTCTGGTTGATCCATCTTGGTTCTTCAATCGAATTGAACCTATCCCAACAGTTTTACAGGCATTGTCATTGCCCATATAAACAACTCCTGCATTTAGTTCCACTAAATCGGAGAACCATTCTCGATTAGGGGACATATGATAGGTGCAACCCGAATCTAATATCCACTCATCGGAATGGAATGTTGTTGATAAAGCAACCAATGATATGTCAGAGTCATGTGCATCATGCTCTGTAACACATGCATCTGGAGCAGCTTTTCCTTTCTTCTTTAGCTTCAGACAATCTTTCTTCCAATGGCCACATTCATCTTTTCCCAGTCTGGACTTCGACTTTGATCTCCCTCAACACTTTGGCTTTTGACTTTTCGAGCGACCTCTTGCCACCATGGCCTCTGCTGCTTCGTACTTGCTATTCTTCTCGGTTTTCTTCCTGAGTTCATAACTATACAAAGCAACAATTACATCTTCAAGGGTAACATTATCCTTACCATGAAGTAACGTTGTCTCAAGGTGCTCAAATTCATCTGGAAGAGATGACAACAACATCAAAGCCAAATCTTCATCTTTGAAGGTTTCATCCATGCCCAATAAGTCTTCCACTAGCTCATTGAACGTAGTGATGTGTTCATTCATACTGGAGTCTGGTTGATAATCAAATCTGAACAATCTTTTCTTCATGTGGAGACGATTCTGAGAGCTTTTCTTCAGGAATTTTTTCTCCAAAGCTTTCCACATCTTACTTGCAGAAGTCTCGTTCTTGTAGCCATACTTCTGCTCCCTGGAAAGACAAGATCGAATCGTGCTGCACGCCAAACGATTGATTATTCCCCATTCTTTCTCCTCCATATATTCGGGCTTTTCTTCCTCAATGGCGATGTCTAGACCTTGTTGGAATAAAGCGTCTAACACCTCATCTTGCCACATGCCAAAATGACCGGATCCATCGAACAACTCCACCGAGAAATTTGCATTTGACATCACCCTCCTCACCTGTCCAGATGAAGAGCTTGATGTCTCAACTGATCTGTATTTTGGCATTTTAATTCTAACGAACAATATTCAATATCACAAACTGTATCTTTTCAGCAACGGAACCACCAGGATAACCTCAACCGAAGCTCTGATACCAATTATTGGGGAAAACGGGTTATTTCCCACACGAACGTAGTTTTAAAATTGACCTAAAATGTCAAGATTAAAACCACCAAAGGTTGCACAATGGATAAACCTGTCAAACTATTGAATATTGAAACACAATGAAAAAGAACCGAATAAAAACAATAAAGGAGAGAACACACCAAATTTATGAGGTTCGACGAGAATATCGTATACTCCTTAGGCACCACACCGGATGATAACTTCACTATATCGCCAATATTACAACAAATGGAATTCTTTAGAATTCCCAAAGTGGGAGAATGAAGAATACAAGAGGAAGAGAGAACTTGTTTTTGGGATGATATCTAATGGAAATACTTAGGCCTATTTATAGTTGAGTTTTAAGAACAATATGTTCAAAGTTTGGGCTCCTACCAAAGAATTTTTCAATGTGTACAAGTTAGCCACCAAATATGAAATTCACATGTTCAAAGTTTGGCCACTAACCAAGATGAAATTTCCAATAAGTTGGCTACCAACCAAGATGAAATTTCCAACTTGTCAACTTAATTTCTAGACAAATCTAACATTGATCACAAGCACACAGACAAAAAAATGGCAGACTTGAAACATAATCAAGCATCCATAAACATATAAAGTTTTGTGCATATACATATCTCATACATGCATCTATTAATGTTCATATATTTAAACAAAGATAGAAAAATTCGACATACTGAAACTAGAGTGAGTCCATGATCGAATTGAGCTTTGCCATGGCCACAATCAGCTGCTCTCTTCATCCATTTCCTTGCTTGTCGACCATTATGTGATAAACCTTCACCGAATGTAAAACAAAGCGAAGCATTATACATAGCACGCACATATCCACCTTCAGCTGCCTCTAGATATCATCTAGCCTAAGCAAACAATAACAAAACAAAGTAAACCCAATCATCAAATGGAAACGATCACTAATTATGAATATAATTAAAACGGCTAAGCAAAGAAATCCCATAATGCTTCTTCAAGATTTCCTTCCACCCCAAAACCTTGATCCAGGCAAAGGGCCAACTGGTATTGAGCTCGAACATGGCCCCCGACTGAAGCTTGATGCAACCATTTTATAGCTTCCTTATGATCTTGAGGTTCACCTGGATATTTTTCAATAGAATTCAAATTGTATGATATTAAATTATAAGCTTAACCATTCAAAACAATCAGGTTTAGAGTCACTCCAAACATGTTCGGAACCTATGTGATTACTGAACAACGATTTCTTATAAGCTAATCTTACAGAAAAAGCTCACGAAATTCTTTGTAAGTATAAGATTCCGAGATTGCACTGGCCAGCAGTGTAACCGAGGGCGGCAGCTCTTTGATAAAAAGCAATTGCCTCTTCCTTTTGACCCTTTTCCCTGTAACATATTAGGCACGCACTTATAATCTCTGTATGGTGTAAGTGGTTAGGGAAAGAAGTTCCGTTCTTGGGGTTGCTGATGAATTGGTCGGTGAAGTTGATGAAATGATTTTGAACTTAATTGGGGTTGCTCATTAATTGGTCGGTGAAGTTTTCTTAATACATCATATTCAACAACCTTAATCTTTTGGTATTCTGTCTTCGCTTAAATTCTTAAATTAGAAGATGATATATATATATATATATTTGGTTGCCTTCCCAGCTTCTAAGAGCTTCGGCCCGGCTAATTTAGACCAACTCGCACCGCAAAACTAATTTTAGTGAGTGAATCTCTCAACGTAGAGTAATGCGTAGACTATTTGAATGAACACAGAGAAATAGCATTTACATTCATTAATTATTCATCTCCATTATTAGTCATATTAACAAGACACTATTAAATCAGAGATAAAAACAAAGAATGCAGAAGAACGTTAATAGCCAAATGATCACAAGTCAAACAGAGCAGCAAAGACATATTCTCAACTTAGATTGAGGGCAGAAGAATCACTGGCCAAGAGAACAATTTGGATAATCGAAGCCCTATTTTCTTGACGAGGATTTATCTGATTGTAAATCAATCAGAATCTGCAACATACTAAGAAGCAAACAACGACGGTGATGGAAGCAAACAGAAACTCGAAGAGACAACTAGCACGGCAAAGCGAAAGAAAGATGGCCGCAGGACCATAGGCGAATGATACCATATTAGAAACTCAAGAATCCGATCCCCGGTGTTTCCGTTCAACAGGTTTGGGTTACTATCTAAGTTGATTTTGAACTTAATTGGGTTTGCTGTGGTTCAAGTTTTCTTAACACATTATATTCAACAGCCTTAATCTTTTTGTATTCTATAGCTTCACTTAAATCCTTAAATCGGAAGACGATATATATATTTAAGTCTCAAACACACGTTCTACTAAAGAGTTTCCGCATCAACCAGGGTTTGGAGTATGGAACCAAGTCCCATGGTAATTCAATACGCGAATCATATTCAATGACGAGAGCTGCTTTCTAATGTAAAAACCTCTTGATTGTGAGCCATCTCAGCCTCAAGATCATTAAAAGGGATAGAACATAAATATTCATAGCAACATTCCATCACTTGAAGGCCAGCTCTCCAAAAATTGCAAATTATAATTGAAATGGACATCAATCTACGTTAACAATCAATAAACAACGGGCTGCCTTTGTACTAAGGACAATGCTTGACATTCGCCTCTCGCAAAACATGAATTAGGGTCAAACTCTAGCACTATTAAAACCATGAAGTGCGATCCTAATGTCCAAATTCACTGCCCTGAAACAAAAATATGCCAGCACTACACCTTTGAGATGCCAGAATCGAATCCACCAAACTCCAAGGAGCATATATATATATACATACAAACATGCAGGAAGACACCTTTGTTATATATTCTACAGAAGACAGACAAAGGCTTTTAACTTGTCACTCATCTAAACATTTTGCTATGGATTTGACTCTGCCTGAATTTAATCAAATTTGAGCCTCGGAAATCAGTAGTAGCGTTCCTTTTAAATCAACTGGTGGAAATGACAACTGCATTCTCCTTGGACCTCTAGAACCCAGGACATTGAACTCATAAGAGAGGTGATCTACAGGAAAGTTGCCTGCGAGGGGAAACTTGTTTCATATTAATCAGCCAGAATTTGGAGGCTTTAAATCATAGGCAGTGAATTTGGTACAGGATAGGAATCGAGGCCCATGTTTTTTTTTGGATTGAATTTTACCTCAATGATCAACTGAATGCTAATTTCATCTGCAATGATTTTGTCATGTCGGGAAATCTTTGCTAGATTCATTTATTAAGATCCATCATCCATGCTGGTCTATGTAAGAAATAAATAGCTCAATCCAAATGTTTGTTTAGGCCGACCGATTCTTTGAATTGATGAAATGATTACTGTTTTTTTATTGATCAAATCAACTGGAACCTAATTTCTATACCTTACGAAATAACTAAAACTAAAAATGAATGCTTGATGAAAATGGCGTCGACATGTCTTTCTTGTTTCTACCATAGCCTATATGCCTCCCATTGATCAAAAGTTGCTTCCCATGCAACTCTATACCCAAAGGCTACCCTTTCCAGCTAACTATTTCAACAAAGATCGTTTCACCCTTTTGCTGCTCCTTGTGCTGTCCACAAGCTTGAACCACTGGCTCGAAGGGTCGCATGTGTTGTCTTTACTTATGCATTTGCAACTATTTGTGATGATTGTCTTGTCTGGCGCTGCATCGAGGCAAATGGATTTTCCATCTCCGAGCTTAGTCGAAAAATGCATCTCTGAATCCGATATCATTTCTCATTTCGAATTCGAGTCGGTGCAAAAGACACTGAGCTTTGCCGATGTCCCGGATCCGTCGGCTAGTAAACAATAATGTGTTCCTTTTACTAGTAAAGTCTTATGGGGGGAGTAACTCCAAGCATAGGAATCGGTGCAAAGAAATCCCATACTGCTTTGCCGAGCTTTGCCGCTCACTAATTATGTATAATTAAAACGGTTATGCGAAGAAATCCCATACTGCTTCTTCAAGATTTCGTTCCACCCTCCAGGCAAAGGGCCAACTGGTACTGAGCTCGAACATGGCCCCGACTGAAGCTTGATGCATCCAGTTTATAGCTTCCTTATGATCTTGAGGATCACCTGGATATTGGTCAATAGAATTCAAATTGTAAGACATTGAATTATAAGCATAACCATTCAAACAATCAGGTTTAGAGTCACTCCAAACATCTTCGG
Source organism: Hibiscus syriacus (assembly GCF_006381635.1). Classification (NCBI taxonomy): domain Eukaryota; kingdom Viridiplantae; phylum Streptophyta; class Magnoliopsida; order Malvales; family Malvaceae; genus Hibiscus; species Hibiscus syriacus. The sequence continues at coordinate 6,833,029 of NW_024062795.1, forward strand.
AACCATATGTGATTACTGAACAGCGATTACTTATAAGCTAATCTTACAGAAAAAGCTCACGAAATACCTTGTAAGTATAAGATTCCGAGATTGCACTGGCAAGCAGTGACACCGAGGGCGGCAGCTCTTTGATAAAAAGTAATTGCTTCTTCCTATTGACCCTTTTCCCAGTAAATAAGCCCCGCATCGACCATAGCGAACGTGGAGCCCAGCTCAGCGCCTTTCAAGAACGACCCGAGAGCTTTCTCCAAATTGCGTCGGACACCGACTCGACCGTAGGGCCGGCCCTAAGTATTTTTTACCTCGGGATGAAATAAAAGAAATCGACCCCTAATTTTAAAAAATTATAAAAAATATATAGTATAAAATTGATATTATTATTTTTAAATAAACAAATAGTATTTAATTACTATCTCAAAAATGTCAAAAAAATATTAAAGCACACAAAAATATATAAAAGAAATGGACTCCTAATTTTAAAAAATTATAAAAAATATATAGTGTAAAATTGATATTAATTTTTTTTATTAAAATAAACAAATAATAATTAATTATCATCTCAAAAATATCAAAAAGAAAAAAAATTTAAAGCACACAAAAATATATAAAAGAAATGGGCATCTACTTTTAAAAAATTATATAGTATAAAATTGATATTAATTTTTATTAAAATAAACAAATAGTAATTAATTATCATCTCAAAAAATGTCAAAAAAATATATATTAAAGCACACAAAAATATATAAATGAAATGAGTCCCTAATTTTAAAAAATTATAAAAAATATATAGTATAAAATTGATATTAATTTTTTTATTAAAATAAACAAATAGTAATTAATTATCATCTCAAAAATGTCAAAAAAATATTAAAGCACATAAAAATATATAAAAGAAATGGACCCCTAATTTTAAAAAATTATAAAAAATATAGTATAAAACTTTTACGGGCCCCGGGCGCCCCTTATGCCCCGGCCCAGGGTCGACCCTGCTCGACCGTGCTTGAACCGTTTCCCGTAACGCAGCAGCACAATCGCTTCCCTCAACGGCCGAAGCGCATCCCTCCAGGACCTGCAAACCAGAGACGCCACTAGGAGATTCGGGAAATTGAACGGTGCCGCGATTTTCATTAACATGTCGAAAGGGAGAGCTGAATATTGAACATTCAAGATAGCTAAGCTAACAACAGATGCAAGAACTGAATACTTTCTTCTTCATCTTTTCAATTCATCCTTTACAGCTTATATATAGTTCCAAGTATACAATTAGTTACTCATTAGTTACAACTACTAACAGACATTCAACAGCCTAACTGACTAACACCTTAACTGCCTCAACTACATGAGCACACCCAGCAGCATCTATCAGCTGCATCACAACCTCATGGGTGGAGACTTCATGCATCACGTGTAAGCACATTCCAATATTCTCCCTACTTTCTCTCCTCCCCTACTTCTTCAACACATCTTCACACATTCTTCAAAGGAATTTTGAGCTAGCGGCTTGGTCAGGCCATCAGCAACCTGATAAGCAGGAAGCACGTAGTTAACTTGCATTTGTTTCACTGTAACCTTCTCTCGCACGAAATGGATGTCAAGGTCAACATGCTTGGTGTGTGTATGATAGACAGGGTTTGCGCTCATAGCCACAACGCTCGTGTTGTCACACCATATGATCGGTTCTTCCTTTTGGCACACACCAACCTCTGCAAGCAATGAACTAACCCAAACCACGTCTACTGCAGTGTCAGCCATGCTTTTGTATTCTGCCTCCATCGTGGAGTGCGAGACAAACTTTTATTTCTTGGAGCTCCAAACTACCAAGTTGTTGCCAATAAAGACACCATGTCCGGACACGATATTACAACCCTAATCTGCATCGGCAAAGGCATCAACTTTCACCCCAACACCAGCAGTAGTGAAAACCAGACCAAAGTTCATCGTGCCTACCAAGTAACGCAAAATCCGTTTTACTGCAACCATGTGTGACTGTCGTGGAGCATGCATATATTGGGCCACTTTATTTACATAAAATGCGATGTCCGGTCTTGTATGGCAAACATAAAGCAATCCTACAATGATGTTGTGATAGTTGTATGCATCAGGAATGAGTTCTCCTTTATCACTGCGCAATTTGGTAGCTGCAACCATAGGAGTTGGTGTAGGTGTGGCTTTTAACATGTCTGCTTTTTCCAGAAGTTCAGTGATAAACTTCTTTTGTGACAAGGCTAGATATTCATTTGTTCTTCTTACTTCGATGCCAAGAAAGTATGAAAGTTGTCCGAGGTCCTTAAGTGAAAATATATCACTTAACAGTCGAACAACTTCATCTATCTCATCGCTCGAGTGGCCTGTGATGATTATGTCATCAACATACACCAGTAGATAGACATAGTTCACACCCTTCTTCTTGATGAACAACGATACATTAGCTCGTGACTCTTGGAACCCAATACCAGTAAATTGTCTCGAAGCTTGGTGTGCCAGCTTCTCGATGCTTGTCTTAGGCCATAAAGTGCCTTCTTCAGTCGACAAACCAGCTTGCTGCCATCAGGAGCAGTCTGTTCAAAGCATAGTGGCTGATGCATGAAAACTACTTCTTGAAGCTCACTGTTCAAGAAAGTATTGTTGACATCCACTTGTCGAAGTGCCCAACCGTTGGTCACTGCTAAAGACAGGATGACATTCAAGGTGGTGAACTTAATCACGGGGCTGAAGGTATCTCTGAAATCGTACCCAGGAATTTGTGAGAATCCTTTAGCAACCAGACGTACTTTGTAATGATGAATTGAACCATCGAGGTTCTTCTTGAGCCTCAACAGCCACTTACAGCTAACCATTTTTCTTCATTTTGGTAACCTGACTAACTCTCAAGTCTCATTACGTTGCAATACATTATATTTTTCATATACAGCTGCCTTCCATTTTGGGACTTGAAATGCTTCACGTACTGTGAATGGAATATAATCTAGAACAGACCCTATGTAAGCTTTGGGTTTGTACACTCCACACTTGCTTCGAGTTAGCATGGAATGAGTATTGCCACAAGGTTCTATAGGTTGAACGCTATACTCGTTGACTTCATCATTATCATGTTGCTTTGCAGTGGATTCATTAGCAGGTTGACTGGCAATATCATCGTTTGTTTCCAAACTGCCAGAGTGTTGTTCTGAACTGACTTCATGGTCATCACTCCCATTATTGGCATATGTAACATCCTCCATATCGGGTTAGTGATTAAATTGTGAGATTTAAAAATTCAGTGACCAAATTGGATAAATTGAAAAGTTCAAAGAGTTAATTGAAATGTTTTGTGTAGGATCAATTAACAAAAAAGGGGGAACTAAAGGGGTAAATGAGTCTTTTAATAAGGGAAATAATTAAATATTAGTTGAGGATATTTTATACCCACGTGGAAGCTATTGGAGAGAACCAAAGTTTCCAGACTTATCTTCTTCTTCATTCTTCTTCTCCATCGTGAAGCCAAGCAAACGGTGAGTTTTCTTGTTAATCAAATTCTTGATGAATTTAAGGTTACTTATTGATCATTAGATGATAACTAAGCTTAAGGAAAGCTTAGGTTATCTTAAAATCAAAAGATGATGGAGTTAGGAAGGATTAAAGAAAGGAAGTAGAAAAGTGAAATCTTGGAACAAAGTTCATAATAAGAATTAGAAGTGGGATTTGACTTGTCATCAAGCTAATTAAGGAATAGGAAGTGTTAGAATTAAAATTAGAACATGTTGGAAATTGAGTGAGATTCTTAAATTCCACATGAAGGATTGAATTTCTAAGTTTTAGAAGTATTGAATGGATAATAATTAGTTTAAGTAAGTTGCAAGTTAGGGATATAAAATGAGGTGAATTATGAAGTGTTGAGAGGATTATAAAGAGATTTTCGTGCTCAAAATAACATTTCTGGGCTATGTGCATCGGTGCACATTCAATGTGTACCGATGCATCAAGGATAAATCCCAGAAATTGTTCAAGGTGTATCGATGCACATGAAGTGCATCGATGCACTAATTTAAAATAAAAACATCGAATGTCATCAGTGTATCGATGCACAAGTAGTGCATCGATGCACCCCCTTAAATACAAACATCGAATAGGATTTATGTATCGATACATAGATAGTGCATCGATGCACCCGTCAAGGGATGCATCGATACATGGTGTAGTGCATCGATGCATACATTCATTAAAAGATGAAAATGGATTTTCTTTTAGCCTAAGAAATGATAGTATAAAATATATTAATTAGTATACTGATAAGTATCAATGAATTACTATGTAGATACAGAGCCTAAACAAGTTCCAGAACAATTGCCTAGTAGGATCGATCGAGGAAAAAACAAGGAAATATAGGTGAGTGCATATACATAACATGATTATAATGATATAATTAGTTCTAGACTTGTGAGAAATCTAGATTCAATACATTGATGCATGATTCATTTCATATTGTGAAGTATGATATGAATTCATACTATGTGCATTGTGTAGCATGTTTTAAATGAATATGTATGCAAAGTTATATGAGCAATGTGATGAAGGTAAGGAAATGATATGTCTATGTGATATATATTATGTAATTTGGGAAAAGCCCATGTTATGTAGATGAGAACTATAGGTATAGTTGGCATGCCAAGAGTAGAGGATCTACGTGGTCCTTCGAGATATATATGTATTCTTTGGAATATGTGTGAGGTCTTTTGAGATATATACTTGATCCTTGGTATATGTATATGATTCTTAAGGAATTATCTATGTGGTCCTTAGGGACAATGTTATATGACACTACGGTGCAATTCTACGCGGCATTTCGGTGCAATTCTACGTGGCGCTTCGGTGCATTTATACGAGCTGTGGTGACAGCATAGTGCACAACCTCACAGTACTTATATACCTTAGGTTCTCAGTATGGTATCATGGGCCAATAATCTTATTAATACGAATTCATGAATGTTAATATATTATGCTTACAGGTAAGGATCATGGTGATATAAACTGCATGGTTAAGTATTTGATTTCATCTCATCCCATTTTATTATGGCATTTCCATTACATTTCTTTATTTTCATTATTATTATATTGCCTCACTAAATCGATGACTTAGCGTGTGAGTGTTTTACACGTAGGATCCGAGAAAGTAGACGAGACAGGTTAAGCAGCTGAATAACACTACTCCTGCAACTATCAGATAAGAGGCAACTTAATCAGTAAGTCATTTTGTTATGTAAATTAATGTTGGCATGTAATCAAAGGGTCAAGTTGTGTATGCTCTGAGTATTTTGATAAACTTGTATTAACATATGTATATTCGTATATTTTAATAATATAAGTTCAAATATTTTATCGTTTTTTAAGAGTATTGTTTAGTTTAGTTAATGTGACATCCTGGACTCATATCTGGGTCGGGTATGGGTTGAGGGTGTTACATTTAATGGTATCAGAGCTATGGTTTAGCCGATTCTAGGCATAAACCAGAGTCTATAGAGTCTTTAAATGGAATACATGCAAAACAAATAGTGAGAACTTCTGATCTGGTATAGTATGAGTATGTTGTTTTGCTAATAGAACAATGTGTTTATTTTATTAGATGTCCGGACATAATAGCTCCCGAAGTGAAGCGGGAGAAGATAGGCCTGCTGAAAGCAGTAATTCACCTGCCCTGGCCAGACATCTCAGGGAGTGCCTGTACAAGACCAAGACACTTTCTTCAGGACGTTGGACGCTATTTTGACGCGTCTTCAACCTCCTGCCCCACCAATTCAAAGAATGAATGTAGTAAAAGAGTTGAGAAGTTTGGGAGCTCCCGAATTTAAGGGAGAATCTGAGGAAGGTCTGGTTGCGGCGGATCTTTGGTTAAATGATTTGAAAATCATGTTGGATGGTCTCCACTGCTCTAAAGTGGAGAAGTTAGATGGAGCTATCTCGTTACTGAGGGGTCAGACGTGAATATGGTGGACGAACGTCACCATGAGGATGTCCAGTGACCAGTTGACTTGGTTTTTGTTCTTAGATGGATTTAAAATCAAGTACATTGGAGATCAATTTATTCGACAGATGAAGTATGAGTTTATGAACTTGAAACAGATGAGCTGCTCTGTATATGAGTATGAATGCGAGTTCAACAAGTTGAGTCGGTTTGCATCTGATCTTGTGCCTACTAAAAAAGATGCGTGTGAGTGGTTTGTGGAGGGCTTACGCCCTAGATTGAAAGAGATGCTGATAGTATTGAATTTGTCCTCGTTCCAAGAGGTGATCAATCGTGTAAAGGCTCTTGAAAGGGCTCAGAATGAGAGATTCGGGGACTCAAGAGTTTAGACATCAAAGAAGACAGATGCTTCTTCTAGCTCAGCACCACCAAAAAGAGGAAGAGACTCAGGATTTCGATCACAAGTTATATTAGAATCAGTTGCATCATCTGCTAGGGGAGCAAGTCAGGCAAGGCCTAGACAAACACAGTCAGTGGGATCTGGTGCTGGGAGATCCAACCAGGGTCAAGCAAGACAGTGTCAACATTGTGGGAAAAACCATTTTGGGGCGTGTCGGATGGCTGTTGGGACTTGTTTCCGATGCGGAAATGCTGGACATTTTATCCGGGATTGTCCGTTGATGGTTGGTGAACCTGCACCATCAGAGAGAGTTGGTTCTGCCTCAGAGAGAGGACGATGAAGAGGTAGAGGAAGGAACCAGTCTGAATCCTCTACTCAACCTGAAGTTCGGTCAACCGTACGGGTATACAATTTAAAGACAAGTGAAGACCGTGATGACCCTGATATTATAACAGGTACTTTTCAGCTGTATGATAAATTAGTATTGGTACTGATTGATCTGGGTTCTAATTATTCTAACATTACAAGTAAGTTAGTAAAGGAATTGAGGATTCCCTTAGAAGCTACGAGTAATGAGATTATAGTAATTAATCCTTTAGGCCATAGTGCTCGGGTGAACAAAGTCTGTAAGGGGTGTCCCATAAAGATTCAGGGAATTGAATTCCCTACTAATATGATGGAATTACCCTTTGACGAGTTTGAAGTGATTTTGAGAATGGATTGGTTGTTCTGTTACTATGGGGATGTTCATTACAGATCGAAAAAGGTAACCCTGAAGAGTCCAAGAGGAACAAAAATAGGTGTGATCAGTGAAAGGTTTAATCCTTTAGCAAATGTAATATCATTAATGTCTGCTAAGAAGCTATTGCTATAAGGATGTCAAGGTTTTCTTGCAAATGTGATAGATACAAGAGCTAAAGAAAAAGGATTAGATGAGATTTCAATAGTTCGGGAACTCCCTGATGTTTTCCCTGCTGAGTTGCCAGGATTACCTCCAGATAGAGAGGTAGAATTTCAAATTGAAGTAATACCGGGAACAGCTCCGATTGCAATGGCACCTTATCGGATGGCTCTGAAAGAATTGCAAGAGTTAAAGAATTAATTACAAGAGTTGTTAGAGAAGGGATTTATTCGACCAAGTGTGTCGCCATGGGAAGCTCCGATGTTATTTGTTAAGAATAAGGATGGGTCAATGCGTCTTTACATTGATTATCGACAGCTTAATAAGGTAACCATCAAGAATAAGAATCTCCTCCCACACATTGATGACTTGTTTGATCAGCTAAAAAGAGCTTCGGTATTTTCGAAGATCGATCTACGTTCGGGTTATCACCAATTGAAGATTCATGAGATAGATATTCTGAAGACGGCTTTCAAAATGAGATACGGTCACTATGAATTCATTGTAATGCCATTCGGAGTAACGAATGCACCTGTTGCTTTTATGGATCTCATGAACATGATCTTTCAACCCTATTTGGACCAGTTTGTTATTGTCTTTATTGATGACATACTGGTTTACTCGAAGTCCATTAAAGAGCATAGCGCACATTTGCGAATAGTTTTGCAAATTCTCAGAGATAAGAAACTTTATGCCAAATTGTCCAAATGTGAATTTTGGTTAAATGAAGTAATTTTCTTGGGGCATGTTATCTTTGCAGATGGGATTCGGGTGGACCCTCAAAAGGTAAAAGCTATAATGGATTGGGAAGTTCCAAAGAATGTATCCGAAGTTCAGAGTTTCCTTGGACTTGCCGGTTATTATCAAAGATTCATTAAGAATTTTTCGATGATAGTGTTGCCTTTAACGAAGCTGATGAGAAAGAATGTACCGTTTGTTTGGACTTATGAATGTCAAGAAAGTTTTGAAGCTTTAAAGAGAATTCTGACAAAAACTCGTGTATTGGTTTAACCAGAATCTGGTAAGCATTTTGTTGTATACAATGACGCTTACCACAATGGGTTGGGGTGTGTATTAATGTAAGAATGGAATGTGGTAGCGTATGCATCGAGACAGTTGAAACCACATAAAAAGAATTACCCTACCCATGATTTAGAAATGGCTGCAATGGTGTTCACTCTCAAGATTTGGCGTCATTATCTGTATGGAGAACGATGTTACTTGTATACGGATCATAAGAGCTTGAAATACCTGATGACTCAAAAAGAGATTAATTTGAGACAAAGGAGATGGGTTAAGTTTTTGAGAGATTATGATATAATAATTTACTATCATCCTGGAAAGGCTAACGTGGTAGCAGATGCTTTGAGTAGAAAAATGTTTGCAGCTTTACGAGCTATGGATGCAAGGTTATCTTTGACTGGAGACGGTGGTCTATGTGCAGAGTTAAAACTTAAACCATCATGGTTGGACAGAATAGGAGAATTGCAAAGCCAAGATGAAATATGTTTGAAAAGAATAGAGCAAGTAAAGAATAAGGAAAGTAAGGATTTTGAGGTGAAGTCTAATAGGAAATTGTATTATAAAGAAATAATTGTGATACCAGACGATGAAGAGTTGAAGAAAGATTTATTGACAGAGGCTCATTGCAGTCCATTGACAATGCACCCGGGTGGAACCAAGATGTATATGGATTTAAATGATCGGTATTGGTGGCCAGGAATGAAACGAAGCATTACTGAATTTGTGTCCAAGTGCTTAACATGTCAGCAAGTCAAAGCCGAACATCAAGTTCTGTCTGGATTATTGCAAGCACTTTCCATTCCACAATGGAAGTGGGAAAATGTAACGATGGATTTTGTTTCGGGGTTACCCCTGACTCTAAACAAAAGAGATTCAATCTGGGTAATTATTGATCGATTGACCAAGTCAGCACATTTCCTTCCTGTCAAAACATATTTCTCCATGGAAAAGTATTCGGAACTGTATATTAGAGAAATTTTTAGATTGCATGGAGTGCCTGTTTCTATAATTTCTGATCGAGATCCTCAATTCACCTTGAGATTCTGGAAATCCTTGTATGGAGCGTTGGGGATTCACTTAAACTTTAGTACCGCCTTTCACCCTCAGACAGACAGACAATCAGAAAGAACAATTCAAATATTGGAAGATATGTTGCGAGCATGTGTCATTGAGTTTAAAGGGTCGTGGGAGAAATACTTACCACTGGCGGAGTTTGCTTACAACAATAGTTATCAGTCCAGTATTAAAATGGCACCCTATGAGGCGCTATATGGGAGAAAGTGTCGTACGCCATTAAACTGGTATGAGCTCAAATATCGAAGTGTACTTGGTCCAGATTTGATTCAAGATATGAAAGAGAAAGTTCGGGAAATTCAACATAACCTAAAAGTGGCATTTGATCGGTAAAAGTTCTATTCTGACCTTAAAAGAAATGAGATTGAATTTGAAGTTGGGTATAAAGTGTTTATGAAGGTATCACCATGGAAAAAAAGTATTATGATTTGGTCGGAAAGGAAAGTTAAGTCCTAGATTCATCGGGCCATATGAAGTTGTTAAAAGAATAGGAACAGTTGCATACCAGTTATCTTTGCCACCAGAAATGGAGAAAATCCATAATGTTTTCCATGTGTCCATATTACGAAGATATAGGTCTGATCCCTCTCACATTGTTGCACCAGAACAAGTAGAAGTTCAACCTGATTTGACCTATGAAGAAGAACCAATAAAAATATTGGCTCACAAAGTTAAGCAATTGAGAAATAAAACGGTTCCGTTGGTCAAAGTTCTTTGGAAAAATCACAAGGTAGAAGAAGCCAGATGGGAACGTGAAGAAGATATGCGATTTCAATATCCTCATCTGTTCGTACAATGAAAATTCGGGGACGAATTTTCTTTAGGGAGGGAGATTTGTAACATCCTCCATACCGGGTTAATGATTAAATTGTGAGATTTAAAAATTCAGTGACCAAATTGGATAAATTGAAAAGTGCAAAGAATTAATTGAAATGTTTTGTGTAGGATCAATTAACAAAGAATGATGAACTAAAGGGGTAAATGAGTCTTTTAATAAGGGAAATAATTAAATATTAGTTGAGGATATTTTATACCCACGTGGAAGCTATTGGAGAGAACCAAAGTTTCCAGACTTATCTTCTTCTTCATTCTTCTTCTCCATCGTGAAGCCAAGCAAAAGGTGAGTTTTCTTGTTAATCAAATTCTTGATGAATTTAAGGTTACTTATTGATCATTAGATGATAACTAAGCTTAAGGAAAGCTTAGGTTATCTTAAAATCAAAAGATGATGGAGTTAGGAAGGATTAAAGAAAGGAAGTAGAAAAGTGAAATCATGGAATAGAGTTCATAATAAGAATTAGAAGTGGGATTTGACTTGTCATCAAGCTAATTAAGGAATATGAAGTGTTAGAATTAAAACTAGAACATGTTGGAAATTGAGTGAGATTCTTAAATTTCATATAGAGGATTGAATTTCTAAGTTTTAGAAGTATTGAATGTATAATAATTAGTTTAAGTTAGTGTATGCAAGTTAGGGATATAAAATGAGGTGAATTATGAAGTGTTGAGAGAATTATAAAGAGATTTTCGTTCTCAAAATAACATTTCTGGGCTATATGCATCGATGCACATTCAATGTGTACCGATGCATCAAGGATAAATCCCAGAAATTATTCAAGGACTAATTTAAAATAAAAACATCGAATGCCATCAGTGAATCGATGCACAAGTAGTGCATCGATGCACCCCCTTAAATACAAACATCGAATAAGATTTATGTATCGATGCACCCGTCAAGGGATGAATCGATACATGGTGTAGTGCATCGATGCATACCTTCATTAAAAGATGAAAATGGCTTTTCTTTTAGCCCAAGAAATGATAGTTTAGAATATATTAATTATTATACTGATAAGTATCAATGAATTACTATGTAGATACATAACCTAAACAAGTTTTAGAACAATTGCCTAGTAGGATCGATCGAGGAAAAAGCAAGGAAATATAGGTGAGTGCATATACCTAACATGATTATAATGATATAATTAGTTCTAGACTTGTGAGAAGTCTATATTCAATACATTGATGCATGATTCATTTCATATTGTGAAGCATGATATGAATTCATACTATGTGCATTGTGTAGCATATTTTAAATGAATATGTATGCAAAGTTATATGAGTAATGTGATGAAGGTAAGGAAATGATATGTCTATGTGATATATATTATGTAATTTGGGAAAAGCTCATGTTATGTAGATGAGAACTATAGGTATAGTTGGCATGCCAAGAGTAGAGGGTCTACGAGGTCCTTCGGGACATATATGTATTCTTTGGAACATGTGTGAGGTCTTTTGAGACACATACTTGATCCTTGGCATATGTATATGATTCTTAAGGAATTATCTACGTGGTCCTTAGGGACAATCTTATATGGCACTATGGTGCAATTCTACGCGGCACTTCGGTGCAATTCTACGTGGCATTTCGGTGCATTTATACAAGCTGCGGTGGCAGCATAGTGCACAACCTCACAGTACTCATATACCTTAGATTCTCAGTATGGTATAATGGGCCAATAATCTTATTAATACAAATTCATGAATATTAATATATTATGCTTACAGGTAAGGATCATGGTGATATAAACTGCATGGTTAAGTATTTCTTCATCTCATCCCATTTTATTATGGCATTTCCATTACATTTCTTTATTGTCATTATTATTATATTGCCTCACTAAGTCGATGACTTAGCATGTGAGTGTTTTACACGTAGGATCCGAGAAAGTAGACGAGACAGGTTAAGCAGTTGGACAATACTACTCCTGCAACTTGTATTAACATATGTATATTCGTATATTTTAATAATATATGTTCAAATATTTTATTATTTGTTTAAGAGTATTGTTTTGTTTAGTCAATGTGACATCCTGGACTCGTATTCGGGTCGGGTATGGGTTGAGGGTGTTATTGACATAAGTATCCATAGGCAGCTCATTGGCAGACATATGTTCAACATTTTCTTCCAAACCACAAGTGGCAGCTATTGCTTGCTTACCACCTGATGCATTTATGCTTGTACTTGTAGGTTGCCTACTGGATTCACGTTGCTGAGTCATGAATTTGGTGACATCAGTGACTACCTCAAGGGACTGAGAATGTTTCGTATTCGAGCTTGCCATAGAGCTCCTGTTGAAATCACATGCAAAAGGAAACACGTCCTCATTAAATACCTCGTGCCTAGAGACATATACACGTCCATCTCTAGCTAAGCACTGAAACCCTTTGTGATGCATACTGTAACCCAGGAATGTGCACACTTGAGATCAAAATTCTAATTTATGATGCAAGAATGGCCTTAGATGAGGGAAGCATCTGCAGCCAAATACTCTCAAGCCATTGTAATTTGGAGTCTTGCCATACAAAACCTCAAAAGATGACTTGTCATGCAATATTCTTGATGGCAACCTATTAATCAAGTGGACTGTAGTTTGAACAACGTAGGACAAGAGCTTAATAGGCATGGACGCCTGAGCAAGTAGAACAAGGGCCATCTCAACAATGTGCCTATGTTTTCGTTCGACTACTCCATTTTGTTCAGAAGTGTGGAGACATGTAAGTCGATGAATCACACCGGACTTTCTTAGTTCGTCTGTCAACGGGAGAAACTCTCATCCCCAATCAGTTTGAAGTACTTTAACTACACTGTTGAACTGCGTAGAAACTAGTTTTTGAAAGAGATTGAATGTTATTACAGCTTCAGCCTTTGACTTTAGTAGGTACAACCACATAAATCGTGTAGCAGCATCGACAAACGAGACATAGAACCGAAAGCCATTTGAAGATATGTGTGGAGGTCCCCATAGATCCGAGTAAACAAGTTGAAATGGTTCTGTGTAAGTAGTACTAGATTGAGGAAAAGGAAGCTTGTGACTCTTACCCAAGTGACAAGCCACACAATTTTTATTGATATCATGAAGAGCTTTTACCTCCATTCGTTTACAAATTTTAACAAACGTGTCATAACCAGGATATTCCAGTCTTCTATGCCAAGTTTAAGAAGTTTTGGAGGATGCCATGGCAGTATGAGCTTTGGCTTCATCATTTCAGCTTATGTTGCTGGCAGCTTTAAAGGAGTATAGGCCACCACATTCAATGCCACACAGTAACACAACCTTTGTGTCTTCATCTCTAACACAACAGGTTTTAGCATGGAATTCAAGAAACACGTGGTTATCCCTAGCAAGCTTGGAAACAGAAAGCATATTCTTAGTAATGGAGGGAACATGTAGAATATCACTTAAAGATAAGGTGCGCGAAGGGGCTTGTAATTCATCCTTGCCAACTTTACAAACAGTCAATGAACCCCTATTCCCAACCATTAGCTTACCAGGATTATTGTAGTTTGAGTGTGAAGTAATCGAAGCTGCATTAGGTGTAATGTGGTGGGTCGCACATGAGTCAATCACCCACTGTTCTTGATTAGCAGCACTGGAATGTGCCTGGTTTTTCCCTACACTTCTGTTACCATCATGATATGTATTGCCATGACTGCAGCAACCACACGCATTACCATTGACTCTGTTGGCAATATAATATGCGTTAGAGTTTTCAGACCCTGAGATATGATCATCAAGTGTGATACCAGTAAACTCTTCATCAAACATATGCCAGTATTGACTGACAAGGTGTCCATTTTTGCCACACAGTTGGCACTACACCTTGGGTCGAGTTCTGCCCCTGCCACGAGATCTCCCTCGAGAGTGGGCCGAGTTGGCTCTATATTGTTGCTTCTCACGACTCTTGTTAGTGTCAACTTCTAGCTTCCCTTGTGCAAGATTGGCACTAACAAGTAGAGACTCAGGCTGATAATCGAAGCCCTCAATTTGTGTTTCAGCATCGACGAGTATGGTGCAGATGCTGTCAAGTGACAACGAGTCACGCATGGCAGATATGACTGCAATGAAGGGATGATACTCCCTTGTAAGGCCTTTAAGGATGCTAGCAACATGTTCAGATTCTCGAACTGGACTGCCACAAGAAGATGATGCATCAATGACTTCTTTTACCTTGGTAAGATAGGCCCTCATGTTGTCTCCTCCTTTCTTGAGGGACTGCATCTTGTAATGTAAACTCATTACAGCAGTAGCAGATCGGCTTGCAAAGAATTGTAGGACTTTATTCCACACCTGCGCCGATGATTCATCACCAACAAAATGTGGAAGTAAGTGAGGACTTACTGTTGATAGTAACCAGAAAGCTAGCGCGCTGTCTTGGGCCAGAAATTCTTCATACTCTTCATTGATGATCGTGGTTCCCTCTTCACCAGTCACAGTTTCTAGAGGGGGTAGCATTGATCCTGTTAGCATCCGCTCAAGACGATGACTGTGCATAGTGAGTAACACTTGCTGTTTCCAAAGTAGGAAGTTTGACTCATCAAGAATCACGTTCACCCTTTTTTTTGTGAATGCTTTGGTATTTCGGGTTGAAAACTCCATTGAAGTAGTTGTGGATGAGGCACTTCCATAGCAACACGAGCAGCGGAAACAGCCCCTAGGATACGGTAGCGAATGATACCATATTGAACATTCAAGATAACTAAGCTAACAACAGATGCAAGAACTGAATACTTTCTTCTTCATCTTTTCAATTCATCCTTTACAGCTTATATATAGTTCAAAGTATACAAGTAGTTACTCATTAGTTACAACTACTAACAGACACTTAACAGCCTAATTGACTAACACCTTAACTGCCTCAACTACACGAGCACACCCAGCAGCATCTATCAGCTGCATCTCAGCCTCATGGATGGAGACTTCATGCATCACGTGCAAGCATATTCCAACACTGAAAAATCTCGATCGCCGGTCTGGGACAACAGTGACCGTTTTTGACCATATTTTGTACGGTGTGGAGGGTTAGTCCTTCCTTGTCTTCCGTCGGATTTGGATGACGGAAAAGAATTGAACCGGGAGGAGTCGGATTGGTCCGGCCATGTTTTTGGGTTCATGTTGCGGGTTATACTTTACTGAGCTCAAAGAGAAAGCGTCAAGGGAAGTTCTCAAAATAGAAAATGTAATTGAAAAAATGAAAAAAAAAATCTGGTAGGAATTGCACGTAGCATGACGTGACTTAGTCTTAAGGAAACTAGAACTCTACACGTGGAACTTTTAACTATAAATGAAAATGAAAACTAATTGTAGTCACTAATTAGCTATATTTCTCTTTTCACCATAAAAGTTAAAACATTTATGTTTATGTCACTAAAGTTGAAAATTTATGAGGTTAAGGTAAAAATAAAATACATTTTAAACTAAGATAAGAGTTAAATATTTTTTTAAGTTATAATAAGTATGTACTTTGCTTTTTAAAGGGTAATAATAAGGTAATATTTGTTTAATTTTTTTAATTATTGACAATATATATATTTTACAGACACAACTACTTGAATCAAAATCTCTAGAAAAAACAACATTATTTTTTTAGTATCATTTATATTTTATAACATATATAAACTTTTAATTAGATAATTAAATTTATTAAAATAATTTAAATTAATATTTAATTATATTTTTTAAATTAAATTAATAAAAAAATCAAATGTATATTCAGGTTTGATTCATTTACTTCACGTTTGACAAAACTTTTTGTGCTAACTGGTAAGTTATCACCTGCACGAACATGATTACTTTTTTCTAGCCTTGTACCTACCTGATACTGGTTTAAGCAAAAAGAGAAAACCCAGATCTTCACCGTTACTTGCAAATTGCATGCAAAAAGTTCCCAAGTTCTATGAATTTCCATGTACACATAAACCAGCTAGAAAAATACCCTAAAACAGAGGGAAAGATAGAACGAGCTAGAAGTAGTTAATTTAGCCCGCATGTCGTATAAAGGCGGTTTCCAACGCCGGCGGCGGAGTAAAGAAGTGATCTCCATCACCTGCATGGTTACACTTGGAATTCTACTTTCTTCCCCTGTCGGTGCCGTTGAACATGATGCCTTCTCTCCTTCTTCATCGCTTTCTGGTTTATCTTTCTCTTTTGGATTGTTGTGTTTATAGCCTTCAATGGAGGTCGTACACAAATCCCAGCATTTCGCCTTCAGATTCTAACCCCACGTCCACCTAAGGCTTTTCTGAAACACCCATGTCTTTGAACCAAAACCCTAAACACCCAAGGGGGGAGAAACAATGGAGAAGGAATCAAAATGAAGAGGTTTTGGTTAGCTTAAAGAAGGGGATGTGAAGTTGCTCAAAGAATATGAGAGAAGGAAGAATGTTTTGCAGCTAAACGGAAAAACTTTCGAGATAATGTTCTGAAAGAAATTAATTCACGAACTAATGCACTCCCAAGATTAATTGCTCAAATAGGGTGAAATTCACAGTGTTGGCCGTAGGTCGCCATGCACTCCGGGCGATCTTGTAGGTCGCCATGCACTCCGGGCGACCTTGTAGGTCGCCATGCACTCCGGGCGACCTACCCTTGCTCAAACAGAGAGAATGAATGTTAAAACAGAGAGAATGAACGTGTTGCATGGCACATGCACGTCCCAACACATAGGTCGACATGCCCTCCGGGCGACCTTGTAGGTCGCCATGCCCTCCGGGCGACCTACCCTCGCTCGGCTTCCCTCGGATTCCCTCGCATAGCTCGCTCGGTTGCCCTCGGATGCCCTCGCATAGCTCGTTCGGATGGCCTCGGTCGGATGGCCTCGGATGCCCAGCGTGTTGGGACGTGCATGGCACATGCAATCTCTTGTAGCTCGCCGGGAAGACATGGCGACCTAGTAGGTCGCCCGGAAGGCATGGCGACCTACGGCCAACACTGTGGATTTCACCTTATTTGAGCAATTAATCTTGGGAGTGTTTTATCTCGTGAATTAATTTTTTCCAGAACATTATCTCGAAAGTTTTACCGCAGCTAAACGCAAAGTGATTTATTAAATAAACAGAATACAAAAACTAATACATCAACTTTAAATCATATGAACCACCAAGTGAAAGAGACGAGACTTATGTCTATTAGAGCGATAAGTTCTGATTGAGTTAGAGCAAAATTTGTAATATGTAGATCATTTAATATTTAGATGACAATCATAAAGATATATTTAATGGGGTCGAGTATTTGATTGAGTTAGAGCAAAACGAATTGAGTTAAATTGAATTGATTTATTTTATAATTTAAATTTTATTTTTAAAATATTTGAGTTTAATTTATAACATTTTTTAAATTTAATTATAAATATTTATAATATTACAATATAATTTGATTCTAATTTAAATGAAGTTATCTAATTATAAGATATATATATATTTCATATGTAAGTAAAATTTGTACTATTATTTAATAAAATTAATTATCAATTAAAATTATAAAATACATTTATAATGTTGTAGACACTCATTTTCGTCCGGATTTTTTTTATTTTTAATATATAATTTTGAAAACATTTTTGAAAACATATATACTATATAGTTTTAAAACATTTTTTAAAACATATATAATATATAGTTTTAAAACATTTTTGAAAACTATATAATATATAGTTTTGAAAACATTTTTTTCCGACTTAAGCTGTACTGTAAATTTCCTCTAAATGAAGGATGGACCCCTTCGCGGGTCTAAGTCGATCATAATTCTTCAGATGACCCCCCTTCACGACGAGTGGCTAGTTTCCAGTTAACGTTTTCAAGCCAGATTTCAACTTCATGACAGATGATATCCGGCTGACAGAATTTACCACTTGGCTTTTTCGTGAAGGGGATCATCTGAAGAATTATGATCGGCTTAGACCCGCGAAGGGGGGCCATCCTTCGTTTAGAGGAAATTTATAGAGTTACCATTAGAAGCACTTCCTCAAAGTTCCCCATAAAGTATGATTAATGCATGTAAAAATGTTTAAATAAATGCTATGCAAAATGCAATGATACATGAAATGTTGGAGGCATTGATCCACAAAAACATATTCGTTAAATGTAAATAGTTGGCATTAATGGACAAAGGGGTTATAATACAAGAGATGAAAAGCTCAGAAGTCCGACAATGTCATGTTTTTAAAAAAAGATTTTGAGGATAAAATATTAATTAGAGTATAAAAGAGTCGAAAAATTTGATAGAAATAAAGAATTTATAAAAAATATCGCAGTTAAAGAATCAAAATGAATAAAATACAAAGTTAAAGAATTAAATTTAAAATATGGTTAAAATTTGTCAAAAATTAAACTTAAAATAAAGAAGTAATTGAAGAAATAAGGAAATCATACAAAATTATTAAGAGACTAAATTGCAAATACAAATATTCTGCAGTAGTTGAGGAGCGTGTGATTCAAATTTGATAAAAAAAACTTAAAAAGAATGAAGAATTCAATAATTAAACAAAAAACCAAATCACAAAACAATTAAATTATTTAACAAATTATTTAACAAAGATCAAAATGACTTGGTTTTAATTTTTAGTTTTTCGAATTTTGAAAAGTTTAACCAAAATTAAAAAAAAAACATAAAATGAGAATATATGTATTCCAAGATTATCTAAAATGGAAAAAAAAGAAAATAACTTCAGTGACCGAAAATGCCTTATAATATACGATTTTAACCAACTTTTTTTGGATTTGCGAAAATGACCAATAAATTCGCAACGCGAACTCCAATTTCGCAACATAGGTTCCAAATTCGCAACGCGATTTTTGAATTTGACTATGCGAATATGTAAATCGCAACGCGAATATGTAGATCGCAACACATAAGTCAATTTTGCAACGCGAATTTATTTTTCATAACACAAGTTTCCTTTTCGCAACAAGATTTTCTAAATCGCAACACGAATTTTATTTTCGCAACTCTATTTTCGAATTCGCAACACGAATTTTAATTTCGCAACACAAATGTTTTGGGTATATAAACTACGCATCAGCAGCAACTCATAACCTAAATCCCTAAATCGCAACTCATTCCATCTTCATCTATCACTCTCTCTGGCGACATTCGTTCCTATATCCAACGACATCCTTCCCCATCTCTAATTTTTTTTTACATAATTTTATTTCTATATAATTTTTCAATGATTTCTCTCCCAAATTATCAACTATCAACTTAATAAAGATATGCTTTTCTCTAAGTTAGTGATGATATCTAGTTTATAGCTCGTTTGTTTAGTTAATTAATTTACAATTTGTAGAATGAAATCATCTAATGTTGATCATGTTTGGATAGATTTGTAATTTGGAGGGTCATGGGAGAATGTTCATGGTGTTTTACAACATATGCCTTTACCCATGAATCTTCAACTAAAACTGTCATTAAAAAGTTAACTTATGAAACTCTAATGTTACGTGTTGTAAAGAAATTGAATTTAGAGCCTCTAAGTGGATTTATGTTATCTTATCAGAGAAAAGGTAAAGTTTATTTGCTAACCGACAATGAAGATGTTGAACGATTCATTGCTTACATTAGTGTTTCGTAAGATGATGTTACATTGTATGTTGTTGAACCTAGAAGTAGTGAAGTTGGGTCACTAGCGGGTAGTAATCAACTAAGTTCTTCAACCCCAGTTTATGGTGCTCACAATATACAACGTTGTTATCAACCTCAAAATTTAATGGTTCCACCACAATTTCATCACCAAGAAAATTTTGTTTCACCACATTTCCAATACCAAACACAATATCAAACACAATCTCAAAACCCACAACCTTTCCCTAATCCAAATCCCAATCTGACAATCATATCCGATAGAGATTGCATAGGTTCTATTAGCAATCTGACAATCATATCCGATAGGGCAAACTCAATTGACAACGTTGTTAGAAGGTGTTTCCTATATACTTTTCATGGACTTTGTGGTGTTCATTTGTACAAAAATCTAAAATCAAGGTATACTAGTATAAAAATCACAAATGGACATACTGGAAGGCTGTAAAAGCTTGTCGGGAAGTGGATTTTAATAAGCATATAAATTGTTTAAGACGTGTTTTGCCTCAATATGCTCAAACACTAGAATATATCGGGTTTGAAAGATGGTCAAGAGTACATCAACTTGGAGCAAGATATGGTTTCATGACGTCTAATAGTGCAGAATCAATCAATGCTCTAAGTCGTCATTCCCGAAAATTAACCATTACTATGTTAATGGAGTTTTTTCGAGCCTCTATTCAACAATGGTACTACAAGAAAAGAAACCATGCAGGTATTATTTCTTTAAATTCGTAACTTATCATATTTAATTTAATATATTTTACTAAGTATTATTTATTTAAATTTACAAGAACATTGGAACGTCGTGTTACACCATGGACTGAAAAAAAGATAACGAAACATGTTGTGAAGTCAACGTCATGGAGAGTTGAACCATGTTCAAACACTTTGTTTGAAGTATTGGATAATAACTTAAATGGGCTTGTCGATCTAAATGCAAAGACATGTAGTTGTATGAAATGGCAAACATCTGGTTATCCGTGTGGCCATGTTATAAAAGTTTCTCTTCATCTAAACCAAGATGATTCAAGCGTAT
Organism: Hibiscus syriacus; assembly: GCF_006381635.1. Taxonomy (NCBI): domain Eukaryota; kingdom Viridiplantae; phylum Streptophyta; class Magnoliopsida; order Malvales; family Malvaceae; genus Hibiscus; species Hibiscus syriacus. The sequence continues at coordinate 6,853,822 of NW_024062795.1, forward strand.
ACGCTATGGATTGCTACACTAAATAAGTATATCGATAGACTTATGCCGAGATTGTCTACCCTATTCCATATCCTTCTGAGTATGACATACCAGATGGCTTACAAACAGTTTTGCCACCAGTCATGGACAGCAGGCTACCTAGCCGACCAAAAAATCACGATCGTATACCGTCTAAGGATGAAAAAAAGAGGATATCGACATGTAGTCGGTGCAAGGAAAGTGGTCATACAAGGTTGACCTGTGGATCACCAGTGCCATCACAATCATCTTTTCCTCTACCAAAATATGGATCCTCATCAAAATCCAAAGCTCATATAGTGCCAAGCAAAAAGAAATCAAAATCGCAATCAAAATCAAAATCCCAATCACAACCGGCTTCACCTTTTGGGACTTATTAACTTAGGTGATTTTTTTTAAATGCAAACGTTGTATTATGTGTATTTTATGTGTGAATGCATACATTTTCAGTTAGACATACATTAGTAACTTGAGTTTGAACATTGCTATGATCTGTTCAGTTGTTATCACTTATCAGATTGTTGTTTGTTATCTTTTTGAAGGTGTTTTCCTTGAATTCGCAACGCGAAAGTCAAATTCATGTTGCGATTTTCGCGTATTGATTGTTGCGAAAGTCAAATTCGCGTTGCGATTGTTGCGAAAGTAAAATTCACAACAATCGCAAATGCATATTGAAATTAAACAACAAATCAATTAAACAAAAAAAAATTCTTATTTACACTTGACAACACATTGATACAATTAGCCCCATACAGTACATTCAAATGCTCCTAACAATAGGGAGCTTACATCCAAATACATTAATTTCACGCAACTCACTTCAAGATTAACCAGCAGAAACGTTATGTCCATGAGATTTTCTACACATCTAAAACCAACAAACAACAAATTATTGAATTTTAGGTACTTAACCAAACATTTTCAAACCAACAAGTATATATGTTAAACATTTTCAAACCAACAAGTATATATGTTAACAACACTTGCTCAAACATACCAATAACAAATGGTTGTTTATGCACACTTTCAGCACGCGGATGCAGGTAGGCAACGTCTCGCATATATCTCTTTAGCCATAAAATACCAAAACCACAACCCTACTGCACCTCTATCTCTATCGGTGGGAGGTAGAAAATGTTTACCTCCTGTCGTCATACGTTTCAAGAACATGCATATAAGAGGACCACAATCCCTTTTGGATCCCGCCGTTTGTTGTGGCGCTGTCTCGTCTCTCATCATTGTAACTTTTAACTTATTTGGCTTCATGTTTCCTGAATTAGTCCAATAATCAATCGCATCCAAGTATTTAGCCAAATGAGCGATCCATCCCTTACAAATAATATCTTTCAAATCAGAAAATGGTATGTAATTCAACATGATGTCATATACTATCGTCTTCAGGGATGGGAGCTGAAGCTCGACGAGAAGCCAATGACGACGTTCCATAACAGGGATAAACACCTACAATCAAAAATAATAATTCAATTGCGCACATCAAATTTTATTTATGAACACCTTTAAATATGCAAAAATAAATACTAACCTTATCGACCTCCCACCACGTAGGATAGAGGATAATTTTTCCATTACCCAACACATATGAAGCGTCTCTCTGATCTTTCAAGTGAGCTGCGTAAAAAGACAAAGACATAATAGTTCATCGCGTCTTTTTTATTTTCTTCAATTTCCTTATAATCAGAAGACGTGACACCCATGCATCAATATGTTGTTTTATAAAAAATACATATATTAGTGAATTTAATAAATTTTTTAAAAAATAATCAAAATGCAATATAAGAAGAATATAAGACTTACCCCCATTCGAAATAGCCATTCTCTTCAACCCCTAATAAAACACTCCACCAAGACTGCTCAAGAAATAAATGCATATTATCGTCGATTTTGCATATGTCAGCGTATCACCCTTGGCTCCGCTCATGTAGATAAAAATCAACTGCGGTCTTAACCCAAAGGGTATTATCTATAATTGTGTCCAGTAGTGTTCTCCTCTCCTGCTGAGGAATGGTACTGTCCGGTAACTGATACGAAAGCCAACTTTGATCCATCATACCGGGCACGAGAAGGGGTTTATCAATATGTCGACATAGTATGTCATGTGAATCGGGCTCTTGAACGGTGGGAGAGGCCTCTTGAACGATGAGAGGGGCCTCTTGAACGATGAGATGAGCCTCTTGAACGATAGGAGGGGCCTCTTGAACGATGACAGATGAATCAGGCTTTTTCTTCCGGAGTCTTGGAACTATTGGGGTGAAAAGAGACGTAATGGCACGTGCACGACGTCTGATGCGTGAACCCCGTCGTGCAAAAAAAACCTAACGTAAAGCATCTACCTTATCGGGCCGCTAAAAATAAATTAATACATAAATCAGTAAATAAATAAATAATACCAAAAAAAGGTTATTTGCATTTTTAGTATAGTATTAAACAAACTTACCTCATTGCGTAGAGTATGAACCTCATTCTGCAACGATGAAACAATCTCATGTAGAGCGGCTACCTCATTACATAAAGTAGATACCTCATTACGTAAAGCACCATTGTCATCGTGTAAAATATCTACCTCACCACGTAAAGACCGTACCTCATCACGCCATACACCATTGTCGTCACGTAAAGTACTGACCTCATAACATAAAGTACTGACCTCATCACGTAACTCCCCTAACTCATCCCGTGGAGGTGGAGAACAGAGAGATAAATGTCGTGGCATCTTTGTCGGTCGCCTATCATGAGGTGATGGTGGAGAAGAGGCTCGATGATGTGATGGAATAGGTGATGGCTCTCGGTGTGGAGGTGTATAATCGGCTCGATCAGGTGATGGCTCTCGAAGTGGGGGTGCTCATCAACCGTCCCATAAAAAATGCCTACTAGCTTTCCACCAATCAGTGGCAAGCTCAACCTCTGTGGGTGTCAGCCTCTGTAACGGATAGTTTGCCTCCTAACAATATAAAAGCTCAAACAAAGTTAAATGTCTACTACTAATAACTTGTTTATATATGGTAGTATTTGTGTTAACTTACATCATTCATTGTCGTATATGGTAGTAAATCTTCCCAATTCAACAGGCGGGTCTTCCTCCAAGTAATAGCCCTAGGAATATCATTTGAATTTTTGATGGCTTATGTCCGCATGCTGGGAAAAGCCTCAAATATCCAAATCTACAAACAATATAATACACAAACATTAATTTTAGTAATTGTTAAATAATTAATTATAATTTTGGAAACATTATATAGAAATTCTTACCTTAAAGGCCCAAATAAAGTCTACCAAAGTGTATTTGGAACCATGGTCACGCAAACTACGATGGTCATCAAAGGCAGACAACTTTTTCCAGATAGCTTTCCATAGATATGAACCCCACGGAAACACGTTTCATGCATTTAAGTCCTCTACCAATAATATTAAATCCTCAGAAATAGGTTGTCTGCCCTCTTTGCCTAAAAAGCCAATATTAAAAAGTAATAAAAGGCATACTCGGACAACATCAAGGCCATCCATCCGAGTAAAACCATATTTAAGAAGTAATCTTTTCAAATCGTCGACGTGCAAACTGGGCTTCGCCTTTGCCAGCTTAGGAAAACCCCGAAATATCCATGATGGGCGGGAGATATGACTAGTGTACCGACCTACTTCATCGTGTCGTCCGAAACGTAGACTAGTGATTAAGCAAAACTCCTCCCGCCCAAAACAAGTATACACCGGTGGAAAATGAAACCATATCTCTTCATCACCATGCTGTATCCTCTCAGTAGATCGTTAGTCATGATCTGAAGAAACAAATGGGTCAACATAGCATCTCCACCTGGATGTTGTACTTTCAGCCATGGCCCGAAACAAGTATTCTCAAACAAACTTCTTTGTACAGGTGTAAGTGTCGACACAATTGTAGTGGCTAGGCTTAATTTATTCCTTAAAGTCAATGAAGCCGAAAAAAATTCCTAACATAAACAATAAACATACAAAGTTAGATATACAAAAACTACAAATTATACACTATAAACAGACATGATATTAAACAGAGAAAATATAGCCAAATATGTTTCAAACTAGCACGGTATTCACTCAAGTCATTATTCTATCATAGTTCACAAAATGCATCAGATAACATTCCAGAAGTAAGCGCTTATATAAACATTTAAAAGGACAACATATAGGTTTAGTGCAGGTTCAAGGACAACATAAAGAGTAGTAGTTTATTCTTGAAACGTAAATTCACAACACTGTGAAGTTAGTATTTGTCTTTGTTTTTTTGTTGAAGTAATGCAATTCATTCAAGTTTCAATTTGCAGAAGAAGAGTAGTTTTGGAAACTTAAATTCGCAACACGAAAATGAAAATCGCAACGCGATTTTAGTTTCGCGTTGCGATTTTCATTTTCACGTTGCGAATTTAAGTTTCAAAAACTATTCCTCTGCAAATTGAAACTTAAATGAATTGCATTTTAACCAAAATACTAACTTCACAAGGTTAAAGACTAAACAATTTAGCAGTATTGGCAACAACCGAATGAATTTACTAAGCAATCTAAGTGAAATGGTTAATCTATATATTGAAATTACCAGTAAATTTATCATCAATTTAAATATGAAAAATCTAATAATAATTCAAAAATTTCAAAATAAAAATAATTAAAAAAATAACCCTCGGTGGTTGATTTTTCATTTGTGGCCGTGAATGGTTGTGAGGGTGGCTCTGAGAGATGGAGATAGAGGAGGGTCACCGGATATGGGAACAGATGTCGCCGGAGATGGGGACGGATGTCGCCGTAGAGAGTGAGAGATAGAGATGGGATTGAGTTGTGATTTAGGGTTTTAGGTTATGAGTTACGATTATATTGTTTACATTTGTGTTGCGAAATTAATATTGTGTTTCGAATTCGAAAATAAAATTTGCTTTGCGAAAATAAGCGCTCTTTGCGAATTTGACTTTTTTGTTGCGAATTTGACTTCTGAGTTGCGATTTACATATTTGCGTTACGAATTGGGAAAATCGCGTTGCGAATTTGTTGGTCATTTTCGTAAATCCAAAAAAAGTTTGTTAAAATCGTATATTATAAGACATTTTCGGTCACTGAAGTTATTTTCTAAAAAAAATACACATAACACTAAGCTAAGCTTATGATTGTCCAACACATAACTACAACTTAATGACAAAGAAATCTAATTAATGCTACAATTACACCCCAAAATGGGTGAAGATGAATGAAGTGATTGAAATAGTAAATGTGTGCTAAAGAATAATATTATCATTATTAGCTAGGGAGTGGTTGATTTGGTAAAGTTGGTGGACTCTGCCTGAAAACATGCTTTCTGCAACGCTCAAATATACTGTCATATATCAAATCAAATCGAACTCCTGCTCTTTCTCTGTTCACTATGAACAATATGTGATCCGCCTCTTCAATGATCTTGTAATACCTGCAACAATCATCCATTATGCATTTAGGACTGTTCAATCATATAAAAAAATCGATTTCATCAAGTTTACGACGGTGGAAATGAAATGAATAATACTAACCATGTGCCTGGCTGTAAAAGTAGGCAATCGGAATCATCGACAACCAACCGGCTCGGATGTTCGTTCGGCAGACGAGGGTGAGTCATCGATATCGTGTTCAGAGCTCCATCATTGTCCTGCCAATTCTCATCCCTGCAAAATACTCACAGAAACTTCATCAAAAACACCATAACTCCATAATCCCAACATAAAACAAACATCCATGCACATGAACAAGTTGATGTAGTAGATCGAACCTATTGCCTTTGTAAGGGGGAGGAACATCAGAGGGATGTCGCCATTGGCTCATCTGCAGTACTCGTATAGAGAGCAACGGGTGTATACCAAGAATGCCGGACGGGACGGGACCGTCACGCGGAGGATCTTCCTGGTGCGCTTGGTAGCGTAGCTGAAATAGAATGTGTCGGGGAATGTCTGAAGACGGCTGTTCATTTCCATCGATCCTTGAATCGTGAGATCGGGAAGGATCCAATCTCCGGTGACAAACGGACCTGCATTGCCCAACAGGCAATCAACAAGACCCCAAAGTCCCATTTTTTTCCTCGACATGTTGAAATGATCGAACCCGAAATTGTAGTAAGCCTTTAGCCAGGGGATATCTAACCAGTCATAGATTATAACTCCTATGCGACATAGCTGAAGCAGACTCACAGGTTTCATCGTTTTCCCATTGTCCGGCCTGCAAAAAAAGATCGAAATTCAATATAAAAAAAAGAAGCAGTTTTCGACTAGCCGAAGACGATGGCGTAGAGGGAATGTTGGTAATGCTCAATTTGTAACAGTTTTTTAAAGGTTTTTAATTCTATGATTAATAGAATTAAATTGTGATTTGGAAGTGACTATTTTGCCCTCACTATTTAGCCTATAAATAGAGGGTAATTTCATTCACTTTGAGATATCCCAAGCAAACATTTGCTTTGAAACACTCCTATCTTTTGAGTGTTGTTTGAGTTGAGAGAAGAGCAATACCACCAAGTTCACTCCAGTTTTCGGGTGTACGAATTCTTGGAGAGCCGTGTTAACCTCAGGGGGTTGTTCGTCCATTGTAGCGATTACACACATCGGGGCGAATTTGCTTCTAAGGCAGTGGATTACCACGACACAGTTATCATTCTGATTGATTATTTTATTTAATATTTTCCAGTCAATGCTAACGCCTCGTTTTGCAGCAGTCTATTTGACCAACAATTTAGAAGCAAATTCCAAATATTGTTGCAAAACTCATTCGAACAACTAATGAGGAAGTTGTTGAACTTGATTGAGAATACTGATGGTGTTCAGAAATATTCGTGAATTTCAAAATGGTTGAAAGAAAATGAGAAGTCTCATTGGCAGGCTGGAAAAATTCGTAAGTTACAAAGGATGCTATTATTAAAGGTAATAATATTATATCCTTTAAAATCAAGTATACGTTTCCTAGTTTTAATTTAATGTTATAATGTTCTTTAAAGCAATTTGATAAATGTTTAACCACATGGAATTGCTTTTAATACATTAAAACAATGGAAATGATTACTTACGGTTTTTTGGTATTTGAATTGCAAATATGATTTAATATGTTTCATGGGGCCATTAATTGATGCAATTATAATTACTAGTGCTTTAGGAAGGTTACAAAACGTATAGAACGTTTTCCCTTACAAATATCAAATAATTGTTTTTTGATTCGGTTAACTAGTAAAATATTTGAGTAGACAATTCATATTCTTTGAATTGTTTTTAGCTTTATGACAATGGTAAAAGCTTATTGCATGATTAATTGAAATAATAAATTCTTTGGATGGTTAATTTTGTGGAAAAATTAATAATTGTTTCACTAATTGGAGATGTTATCTTAGTAGATTAATTATAAAATGTAATTGATTTATTTGTTTTAGCCATAACGGTTTTTGTAATGATAAGGAAGGATTTTGAATTTTTTGATTTTAAAAAAAAAATCATTAATATGCTATTAAATTATAGCATTTGAAGTAGTTTTATGGTTATTTAAATCAATTGTAACGGTTATGACTTTAAAATTTGTTGGTTAAAATACTTTAAAGTTATGCATGATTACACATTTATTGATGGGGGTTTCATGACATTTAATCTTATACATGAATGCTGATTGTAGCCATTATATGATCTAAATGTTTTAAGTTTCAATAGTAGATTGAACGATTTATTAAATAACTATATAAATATTAGTTGATAGCTATATAAATGTTAGTATTTTTAAACGTTCAATTTTGAAACTTGCATGATATAATCAAGAAGTGACATATCTATAATGTTATGAACATTCACATTTTGATATGAGAGATAATGCATGTATGATATTTGTTTCATGTGGAAATATGAAATTATTTATTTTCATGTGGGAGTAAGATTATTCAGTTTCTGAATATTAAGTTGAAAATAATGAAGATGATGATGCAAAGAATGAAGTTGCATGCATGGTGAGAATGAACAAGTCTATTTGGAATTGTGATTCTACCTGTGAGGTCAGATTGTTTAGACTTGTTGCCTGTTAATTCATGCCTTTTAAATACATGAATTAGATTGCATGAGCCTTTAAGATAGTCTTTAAAACTCAGTGGATACTATAAAATGAGATAAAACCACTATTAAAGACTAAGGTAGTACTACTAAGGCTAAGGCAGTAGTTTGAGCCCAAAATTTATATGCTTAATAAGATACTATTGTGAGTAAAAGTATCAAGCATAATTCTTTAAAGAGATCTTATTTAAAGAAAGAGAAAATTCACAAATGATTTATTGGAAAGAAGTGTGATGAGTATGAAAGTGCATGTCTAGGATTGGTTCTATGAAGACTTGGTACTTAAGCGTGCCTAGTGCACCACCTCTCTTTCATAGAAACCTACCTGGTGCATTGTTCATTACTATGCTCACTATTCCAATACTATGACAAGATAAAAACTCTTACAAACTTAGTGCAGAAGTTAAAAGAGTAGAGATTAATTTGGTTGAGCGGAATACCAAATTTAGTCATAGTAAATAAAATATATGATGATCTCTTTAAGGCTAATATGTTGAATATCATGAATGAGTATATGATATAATCTATTGCTACTAAAAGTGTGTTGTAGCTATTAAATCTCTTTAAGTGATTTTCCTAAGTAGAGGAAAGAAAAGAGATTATCTATTTCAGTTGTGCTAAAATCTCTTGTTTTAAACTTGAGATCATTTTTTCCTGATGTTAAGAAAAAATCGAAATTCATTTTGAATGAGGAAAAGTCATAAAGAATTTCATATTGGTTTATGCATTTTAATCTTAATGATTTGTAACTTCTCAAAACTTTGAGAATTTAATTATGTGTAAACAAAACTTGAGTTTGTTAAAATATAGTTTTATGGCTAAAACTCATAACAAACTTTACTCTAGTATGATTGAGTATTTGTTTACACGTTTTACAAGACACTTATAGATATCCTAAAATGTTAGAAATGTGGGGGTGTCTTAAAATGTAGATTAAATGCATAAACTCAAATAGAAAATATTCTATCAACTTCTTCTAGTATTCCTGCTAGGCCTTCTCAAGAAATTGATTTCGAGACTAGAAGAAGTAAAAGGCTATTTGGACCAAATTTTATCACTTCCTTTATTTCTGAGATAAATGATTTAGACTCTCTTTCTGATCATATAGCTTAAATATTATATAAGGATCCTAAAAAGGCTATAAGATCTATCGATACTAGTTCTAGAAAAGCGCTATTAATGATGAACTAGAATCGATAATGTCTAATCATACTTGGGAATTAATTGACTTGCCTAGAGGATTTAAACCAATCTGTAGCAAATGAATCTTCTTGAAGAAAATGAGACCAGATGATTTGATCCAGTGGTATAAGGCAAGGCTAGTTGTCAAAGGGTTCACTCAAAAGTTTGTTTTAAACTACTTTGATTCTTACTCTCCCATTATGAACATCTCAACGATCCGTGCATTATTTGCACTAGCCTCCATTCATAAGTTGCAAGTACATCAAATGGATGTTAAGACTGCATTTTTGAATGGAGATCTAGATGAGGAGATCTATATGAGAACAATGGTACAAGAAATTTCATAAAACTATACTTAGTTTTGGTTTTGTTGTGAATGGTTCGGATGCTTGCGTGTATTCGATGATGTTTGATACTGATTGCGTCATCATAAGTTTTGTATGTTGATGACATGTTGATTTTCAGTTCTAACATTGAGTCCATTAACAAAACAAACGGTTTCTTGTCCACTAAATTTGAGATGATGGATCTGGGAGAAGTTGATGTAATCTTAGGTGTCAAAATTACTGAAAAGGGATTTTCTTTATGTCAAGCACACTATCTTGAGAAAGTGTTAAAGAAATTTGACAGTTTTGACGTCGTCCCTGTTCAAACTCTTGTGACACTAGCATATATCTCTTTAAGAATAAAGGAAGTAGCGTTTCCCAAACATAATATGCTAAATTAATCAGAATTTTAATGTTCTTAAAGAACTATACTCGGCCTGATATTGCTTATACTGTGAGTAGACTAAGTAGATATACTCATAATCCGAGTGGTGAGCACTGGATTGCTCTTAAACGCTTACTGAAGTATCTTAAGGGTACTTTGGATTGGAAACTTGAATTTTTTGGCTTTCCTGCGGTACTAGAAGGATATTGTGATGCCAACTGGGTTTCTGATAATGATGAGGTAAGCTCTACGAGCGGGTATGTTTTTACTTTGGGTGGAGCAGCAATCTCATGGAAATCATCAAAGCAGACTTGTATTGCTCGTTCTACCATGGAGACAGAGTTTATAGCTCTTGACCTAGCTGGGCAAGAAGCCGAGTGGCTCAGAAGATTGTTAGCAGATATTCCGTTGTGGGGAAGACCGACTCCTTCAGTTTCATTGTTGTGTGATTCACAAGCTGCGATATGTGTGGCTAAGAACCAAGCTTACAATGGTAAGAAAAGACACATTCGCATAAGACATGAATCAGTTAGACACTTAATAAAGAATGGAGTGCTCTCTTTAGAGTATGTGAAGTCGGAAAGGAACCTAGCAGATCCGTTTACCAAAGGGTTAAGTCGGAAGCTGGTCCTAGATTCGTCGAGGGGGATGGGCCTAAAGCCCATTGGTTGAGGAATTCATGGTGGATACCCAACTTAGTTATCTAAGTTCCATGTGGTCAAACGAAACCATGAAAAGACTCATAGTGCACATTCCTACTACCTATCCCTATGATGAATAATGTGCATGCCCAGGATGAGCTTAATTGCTCTTAATAAATTCATAGCCCAGGCTTTGGGTGGTCTTAGTGAGAAAGACTTGATGAATTTACCGATTTTGGTTGAATATCTATTCTTAATAAGTTCATAACCCAGAGTTGAGTGGGTAGTTCTAATCGCGAAGGACTAGATGAACTTATCGCTTGAGAGGATGAGTTTTATTAAACTCTTAATGAATTCAAACCCAAGAGGTTCCTAGTAAAAATGACATATTGAATGGGAGTTCCTAGTGAGAATGACATATTGAATTCACCGAATTATGAGGCTGAATATTTATTCTTAATGACTTCTTATCCCAGAGTTTGGGTGGTTCATTAATAATGAACTTGAAGAAAGTCACCATACCCTTTGTGAGGTTGAGCTATTATAAAAGCTCTTAATTATTTCATAGCTCAGTTTGAGTGGTTTATGTTGATATAAATTTGATGAAATAACCTATGTAAGTGAGAAGGATTAGCCACCTTCTATGAAAAACGTTGGGCCGTTTTTCTAGTACACTTATTAGAATCCTGAGGAAAGAGGGCTAAACATATATACGCTTTTGTATATATTCTTTGTAGACACATCGAGAACTTTGATGGATGAAGGGGTTAGTTGTGTGTTATGAGTTTACCCCAATCTTAGAAAGTTCCAGACTAGTTTCACTTATCTAAGAGAATGATTGCTCATCATCACTATGTACTAGTTCCAGATACGTTCACTAGTGCTTAAGCAACTAATCTCGCTATTGCTCTTCTCATGTTTTTACTTCATTGCTCTCATCTTTACGAAAGAATTCTTTCGCATTAGTGGGGGAATGTTGGTAATGCTCAATTTGTAACACTTTTTTAAAGGTTTTTAATTCTATGATTAATAGAATTAAATTGTGATTTGGAAGTGACTATTTTGCCCTCACTATTTAGCCTATAAATAGAGGGCAATTTCATTCACTTTGAGATATCCCAAGCAAACATTTGCTTTGAAACACTCCTATCTTTTGAGTGTTGTTTGAGTTGAGAGAAGAGCAATACCACCAAGTTCACTCCAGTTTTCGGGTGTACGAATTCTTGGAGAGCCGTGTTAACCTCAGGGGTTGTTCGTCCATTGTAGCGATTACACACATCGGGGCGAATTTGCTTCTAAGGCAGTGGATTACCACGACACGGTTATCATTCTGATTGATTATTTTATTTAATATTTTCCAGTCAATGCTAACGCCTCGTTTTGCAGCAGTCTATTTGACCAACAGGGAACATGCTGCATACCGTCAAAATAAGTTCTGGTAGTGCCATTGAAAGCCCCGGATAAGGATGTTATACTTAAAACCCAGTGCTCGGAAGTTTTCTCATACCCTTTGAATTCCTGGGGAAACACAACAAAATCATACAATGACGAGAATGAAGTTCATGCACCATTGTTTTTCATATGAAAGGGAGATTTAGTAACCTTATTGGCAAGCATCTGTTGCAAGACACGAACGACCTGAGCACCGGCTGAATGGCCGACGAAGTGAATCGGGTGATCTTCATCCCATTCTGGATAATGCCCTACATCGATATGGAAAACGAATATATATATTGTTCGAATTTAGGTCAAACTCTAACCATAACCAAATACAAATCCGGGATATTTTCTGCTTGCCTTGTTCATAAACTCGTCCAAACTGGGAGTGGCCATAAGCTTTACTGTGTTTCTTCACCATAATCAACTCGTCCTCCTTTCAAATAATAGAACAATTCACGTGCCCTGTAAAACCAACAAAATCCCATATGACAAAATGCACAAAGAAGAACATAAATGGCAAGAATTCATGCTATAAAGAAAGGGCCTACCTATCGTATATGCTGGTAAGAGATCCTAAATCAGGCAAAAGAACTCTCTAATCTTTCTTCTCTACTACAGCAAAATATGAAAAACTTCTTAGTTTCTGCAAAACAACAGATCAAAAATTCCAGCTTTAAACTAAAGCCCCAGATCATGAACATAAAAAAACATAACAATATTAAAAAGAAGAAAAAAAAAAACATATTCCTTTGCCAAATCCAAAAATGCCATGAACCAATACAATAGCAGGCAGATGATCCACATTGGTTCTATTGTGATCTTCTCTTTGGACTACTAAATTAGCATTAGGCTTAAAAAACGTTTACTTAAATTCTGAGAAAGATTCCCAGCGACGGCTGTGCTAAATATATACAATCCATACAACATGTGAACCAATGAACTGATAACCAGCTCGGCTAATTGCAAAGCATAAATCCACCATCTTATCATCTTCTAAAAATTCAAAAAGAAGAGCCTTCTTCTCCTCCTCCTCCTTGAAAAGCCCAAAAGGAAAAGAAAAAGAAGGCTCTTCTCTGAATAGAAAACAAGAATAATGTATAGACAAAAGGGCTAAAATCCTTCAATGATATATGATACTACCACAGGGGGGTCAAATATTTGTTATTGTTTTTGGTTATTTTCTGTTGTTATGACTGCCATTCATGGGGAATTCAGTTTCAAACTTCGAGAAAAAATGGTTTCTTTTTCCCAAAAATTCATCGTCGATTCCAAATATACAAAAGTGGCCAATGGGAAGCCAAATTGGGGATTTGTAGATGTCATATGTCCTGCTGGCAAAGCCTCCATCTCCATCGCCACCACCCCCTATCAAATTGTGCACTTTATCTTCCTTTCCACGATTGAAGTAATGGGTCCCCACTAAATTATGGGAAAGATAAAGATGGAATATTAAATTCCCAATCCATTTAAAGAAAACCCAGAAATCTCTTGCTTACTATTTTGTTGATAAATTTAGAAACCCATAAATTAATCAATGCTGAAACGGATGTTTGTTTGACGTTCAATTCACCAACGAGAAAACCCAATTAAAAAATAAATAAAGTATGCAAATGACTAATATATTTTTAAGTAGAAGTATAATATATTCATTGGTCAAATAAAATATTATTAATAACGTCTTGCTATATGCATACATACATTCATATTTATCATAAGTAAAATAAAATGGTGATCGACTAGTGATAAGCAAGAGTGTGAACAATTGAGGCAACAACATATAGAGATGAATCATTCTGATGTCTCAAAGCATCAAACATAAAGGAGGAAAACTTGAAGAATATCTAGAATGAACAAATGAAAAACGAATCATCCTTTAACCGTAATCTCGTCCGCCACATATATATGAGAACCAACAGAATGTCATATGCAAACGAACAAAGAAATCTGTATCGAAAAAACAAGCAATCGTGAAATTCGAAGAATTATGGACCAATGGAAGAAACATGCACTAAGAGTCTAAAAACGCCGATAACCATGATATCATTTACTAGAAAAAAGACCAAAAGAAAATATTATTTTAAATATATTAAATATAACTGAAAAAATAAACTTAAACAACAATCAATTAAAAAAAATAAAAATGACATGAAAGTGGCCGGAGGAGACCCCCTCCACTGGCCTTAATGAAAAGCTTGTGGTAACTGCCAAAAAGTTAACTGCGACAGAGGTTTTCTATTAGTAAATGACTAGTAAATTTGAATTAATAGGATAAATTCATATATCTAATTAAAAAAAAAAGTCAAGTACACAAATTACATCTAGACTATAAAATATTATTTTATTAAATTTTTAATTATTAAAAGTTACAAAATGATCACCTACTATTGAGTGCATCGACTATTAAAAGTTATAAAATGATAAATCAACTATTTATATGTTTCAAACTCGTTCTTTTTCTGTTTGAGTTGGATGTTAACATGTTGACTGAGATATGATAGTAGTTTGAGATCCTATGATCATATTTTAGCATATCTCACTCAACATGTTAATATTCAACTCAAACTGCCGTCAATTTTTTTAACGAAAAATGAAGAGTTTGGAACATATGAATAGTCGGGTGATCATTTTGTAACTTTTAATTGTCGAATGACTCAACAAAATAACATCTTACAGTCGGATGACCATTTTATAACTTTTAATAATTTAAAACTCAACAAAGCAACGTCTTATAGTCTCACGTACTTTACCCATAAAGATGATATCAAATGAAAACTAAATTTATGTATTTAATTTAACTAAAAAACTTTAAATACTAAATTAACCCTTAAAGTCAAAATTCACATACTAAAATGCATATTGAACCTATTATTTTTATGGAATTGTCTTGGTATTTTCTTACTTGTTCACCACTTGATCATGCATCTTCTAATCCGTTATTGAAATAATATGCGTTGTTACGGATATTATATTTAAACATATATTATTATTTTTAATTATTAAATAATAATAATAAAAACAATCACGCCCCACCTCCATATCGCGTCTATAATAAATGATTAATTCATTTATTATTAACGTTCTCCTAAGAGATAAATAATTAATCATGTATTTTATTTTTATGAACTAAGTTTGAATTTCGATATCATAATTATGCGAGAGATAAATAATTAATTATAAACTTTATTTTACTTTTAGGAATTAAGTTTGATTTTTGATTCTATAATTATGGGATAAAACGACGATTTAAAAGTAAAATAATTAAACATAAGTATTAACATTATGATATAATAAAAATAAAAACAAGGTATTATTTTAAGCCCAACACTTCACAAACCCACTCCTTATTCCGGTCCATGAAGTAGAAACTAAAGTTAAATGTTTCCGAACCCAAACTTGAGAGTTAATTTTAAGAGACGTGTTAAATTCTAAATTTTAACTATTAAATCTTAAATAATAAGATGGACTCAAATTGAACTTTATGTCAAAAACTCTATAAATAATAAAGTTATATGTTTCCGAATTCAAAATCTTTTATTAGTTTTAAGAGATATTATGGGTTTAGAAATCGGATCTCAATATTTATAATTTTTTATTATTTTGAATTATTCTGATGCCTAAAGCAAACCTAATTTCCCCCCTTTTGTTTGTAGGCAAGTTGAGCCCATGTGGTCCAATTTGCTTGTCTTGTGTGACAAAGATGGTTAAGATAGAGGGGGACAGCGATACAATTCAAGTGATGAGTAAATTTCAAGCTTCTTCAAGTCTACCTTCTATGTTCGTGTTTTGTCCCTTTATTCCCCTTACATTACATCAAATACTTCTAGCATTGCGTGAAGTATAGTTCAACTATTCTATTTAAACCATAAACAGAAGCATGCTAATACGAAGTATCACACATATCCGGTACATTGACAGTAAATCGAATGAATATATATTATCGAAAGTTTTTAAATATAAATTTAATGAACGTTTTATAGTTATGTGTCATTATCTAGTTTAATAATACTATCGAATATAAATTTTATTATAAAACGGTCATCGTCAACCTCCGACAATTTGGTAAGCTGAATGCTGCTACTGGGGATCCATCAACAAAATCTGCAACTGAACAACTTTGCCAATTTCAGCTGAATGCATGCCTCTCTCCTTCTTCATACTCTCATCATTTCCCATGTATTTTGCTTGTAGTTGAAGTTTGTGTTTTGATTTCAATGAATGCTTGATTTTATTAATAGGACCACTAACTCTCTTTTTTCATGACCTTAAATCATGATTTCTCAGTTGAGAGTAAGGAGTATTGGGATAGTCGCATCCTTTCAAAGTTATAAATTTATATATAATTTAGATATTTTCTTTATATTATCTTCTTATGATTTAGTTTACTTGTAACAATTCGTGCTAATATTACAACTTAACGAAATCCAACGTTAAAGTTTATATATTTAATTATAAATAGATAATTTCTAAGTGAAGTATCGCGACTAATTTCAACAAAAACAAATTTAAAAAAAATGATTTCTCGGTTTATCATCATTACTTGTTTCATGTTATTAATAATATCCAGTTATAAATTATGTCTATTTCCATCATTATGTATAATTGGATCCACAAGCCATACTTATTTCACTATAATATTCCACTATTTTCCCAAATTTACACAAAAAGTCCCTAAAAATGCTATAATTAACTCAACAAAAATGGGATTAACAACAAGGAAAATAATTACTATAAAATTTACCCCAAAAATACCCAAACTCACTCATCAATGATCTTCTCAAGAAACCCAACAAGTATTAAAAAAAACTATATAATTTCTTTTAAATTAAAAATTCCATCAAATACCCTTGTCTTTAAGGGCACTTCACATTTCTCCCAGGTCCTCCATAGTAAAAATAATTGCCCCAAACTGCATTGATCCCTCCTTGGATATCATAGCAACCGGGATGATCTGCAAGCACCTTAAGGTTTGGTAATGGGATTAAGTTATTGTCCCAATCAACAACTTGCAAATTTCGAAAATACGAGGCTTTTCCGAAGCCTTCGCTGGCGAAATGGCCGCTGCCCATCTCGGTCGATGTGTGGGAACCTCCCGGGCTCGAGTTTACAACTTCTCCTCCGAATTGTACCATGCTAGCATGGTCCCTTAGGTGGGTGAACAAGAATGATGGCCAATATCCTACGAGAATCCCCGATCCGAATTCGAGCCACCAATTACCGTGCTTTGGATCCTGCACCAAATATGTATGTGATACTCGTTTGTCGACTTGAACTTAATGAATATTCTTGTGACTATCGAACACGAAAAATTTTCATAAAGAAAAGGGAAAGATTGATGTGGTAAATTGGGAAAGAAAGTGGAGGGGTCAGTGCACCATTGAGGTCTTTTTTTACTTGGAAAAGAATAGAATCTTGCAAAGCAAAAGAAAAGCTGTGGAGAATTACAAGCATTTGGGGGGATTAACAGTGTACGCGGGCGAAGTGCATGAAATGAATAGAGCTTGCCATATTGCAATCCACAATGCTTTTTGCTTATGATTTTACTTTATGCAACCCGCATTTTTTTTAGTGTCATCTCGCATACTGATTTTAGTTATTAAAATTTTAAATTTATTAAATTATTGTAATAAGTATAAAAATAAATAAATTTAATAATTATTTTATAATAGTTTAATAAATTTAATGATCATTTTATAATTTTTGAAATTTTAGTGATCAAAATGATCATTTGAACATAATTTAATGACCTCTAGTATATTTTACTCTTGACAAAAAATACAACTGGATTTATTAGTCTAATTCTATGAAGGTCCCTCTATTTTCCAAAATATGTATTTGAGATCTTGATGTCAACTCTTTTTTGTTAGTTCCGTCAAATAGTTTGACCAGAGTTATTTTCTTAATCATATGACGACATAACATATGTATATCTTAGCATTTTTTTTCGTACTATTGATAAATTTTTATATATTTAAATAAATAAAAGGAGAAAAATAAATATTATTTATTCCATTATAAAGAAAATATCAAACTATGAAAAATAGATCATTTCAAATAATTTGACAGAATTGACGAAAAAAAGTTGATATTAAGACTAAAATACACGATTCAAAAGTATGAGTAAAAAAATATAAAAATGTAGTAATTAAAAATTTTAATACAGGGACCTTCTATGCAATTATTCTAAATTTTTCTACTTTATTTATAGTTGAAATTAGTATAATAACTGTAAGGTGGTACCTTCCAAACCAAGAGGCTGATATCAAATTGTCCACCACCATAGGATGATGTTGGCGAGATTGCAGCTCCAATGGCAACCTTATTATTAGTTTGAACAAAGCCTGAGCACAGCAAATTATAGCACCCTGTTGCTTGGTATGCATCACTCTGCAAACACAACGTTTCATGATAAATCATTATTATTTTTATTTAATCATCGATATTTAATTTATTGACTGACTAATCATAATCGAGTATTGTAGAATTCCATTTATAGAGACAACTATTCTAACCTAATTTTCTTCATTCATAATACCAATATTTGAACTTGTGATCTTGTTTAATACATTATTAATTTGACACGAAATGATGTATCTTAAGCTTCAAGATAGAGCTTAATAAAAAAAAGCTAAGAAAAAGGGAAATTATACTCACGGTCCAATAAGTGAAAAATCTTGGATAATAGTCCCCGTATAGCTCCGGGCTGACCTGCATTAAAAAGGGTATAATTGCAACTTTAGTCCCTCCCATCTGATAAATTTTGAGCAAAACGAGGTTTATATATGATCCACATACCTGCCAGCCAGCTTCGATGGTGTTGAGATCGTCGCCGAATGAACCGGAGATGACCCACAATTGTGATAAGCTGAATTCGTATTGATTAGTGACATTTGGTGCCCACACGTTTATGCTTGCTTTAGCTCCGTAGTATTCATCTCCACTCACGTACCCAACTGCATGCTGTAATCCAATATTAACTTATGTATTAGTATTTGATTGAGGAGAATTAGTGGCATTAATCCATGAAATTACCCTCCTCTCTAAGCAAAGAAAAGTAAACAACTAGTTCAGTGGCACCTACCTCGTGACCATCGTTAGTTGTGTCTCTTCGAACAAGTTTCGCGGATTTCTTGCCGAAACTCGCGACGGAACTAGCCCTCAACATGTCTTGTTCGGTCGTTCTTCTGATCGGAATCGTCCCTTCCGGACATGTTTCACCCGATCTTCTCCATAACTGAAAATCTTCTGCTGCCATCATCATCCTTTTTGGATTATGACCATTTGGTCTCTCTGGTGGAACCTGCCAATCCAAATCCAATGTTCACATAGGAAAGAGAAACAAGACAGAAACTGATTCATGGTAGTAAAATTTGATGATTTACCAACGGTTTTCTTCCTTTTAATTGAGTATGATCGAAAGCTGGTTGATGTCGCAGTAACACACAATCAATAACATCACCATCCGGACTCTGCACCATCAAAACAATGGCGTATTTAGTATTTTATACAGAAGAAAATAGAACAAAAACAGAGGCTTTCGTTAGATGAATTGCCTGTATCGTCTTCAGAGCCGGCTTGTTGATCTTTCTGAGACTTTCCCTTACTATTTTCAACTTCTGCAACTCTTCTTGTGGCCGCAAAGTTTGGTTCTTTGCATGGGGATCGTCGGTTTCCCGAGCGGTATGAATCGGAGAAGAAACAAGGAGAAAGAATACAAAAAGAGGTACGATGGATGAGATTTTACAACAGCAAGAAGCCATTGTTGTTGTTTCTTGGCCTATGTTGGTTTCCATTAGTGTATATTATCGCCGTCTTCGATCGAAACAACACCATTTTCTTTTTACACCATTGCCAAATCTCTTGAAAAAAACAACACTCGAAAGGATTGAACTTGTTCTAAGTAGACATTGTGGTGATTAGAGAAATGAAGGGGGAATTGAGTTTTCTTAAAGTTTAGGCCATGTGGGACTGCTGATATAAATACTTGCGTATAGTGATGAAATCATGCTTAGGGTATTAAAAAAAGGAATTTTCTTGGAGAGAGAGGGAAAGTGAAGTGGGAAGAGGTGTGTTTCCAGTCTCCAATACAAGGACTGAAACTTTAGCTTTTTTGTGTTTAATTTCAAAAGGGGAAAACAAAAAAGAAAATGGGTATTGAATTTCTGCTGTTGTTTGCTTGGGTTTGTGAGGACAAATGGGAATTATAAACTTGATTTTCTGGTTTTCCAATGTTGTTTGCTTTACTCTTAGCCTCTTCTCTTTCTCATTTCCCTATAACTTCTCCATGTAAGCTTACTCCTTGGGATGGGTACTCATCCAAATCCATCAGATTTTGATTCGATTCAATCTTATAAGGACAATATTTTTAAAAATATTATATTAGAATCGAATCAGGTCAAGTTAGAGTTTTAGGTGAAAAAAACTACTTGAGAATAATAGTATAATTGATCTTTTTATAGAGATAATTATTATAATATCCATTTATATATATATATATATATTTTCAATTAGGTCTATATTTTACCTAATAAAATGAGAATTATATATATATATATCGAGTCAGATTAGATCAGATATAGAAATTTATCTCTAAAATTGAGTTAATTATCAAATCAGATAGAATCTCTCTAAATTTGGAACGAATCAAATAATAGATGAAAAGATATAAATAATACTTAAATCAAACCCAAATCGGTCAAAAACTTAATCATACCCAACCCATACCCATAACCCATCCCTACTTACATACATTAAAACTAAAAGATGGAAGTTAAACTTTACCCAAACTATTTAATACTCTTTAATTATTACCATTAATTTTCTGCGGTTTAGATAATTTGACATTAACACACCAAAAAATAAAAAAGATGGAAACAAGTTGTTGATAACAGCACAGTAATCAATATGTGCCTGAATTCGGAAATAGGTATAAAACTATAAATGGAGCTTAGATCAAAGTTTAAGATAGATTTAAGTTATTTTATATCAAAAGATTTAAAATTTATCGAATATTTAAATTTAAAAGTTGAAAAGAATAAATATCTTACTTAATTAATATTTAAAAAAAGAGAGAGCTTAATGTGTTATTATGCTAAAAGTTTTGGGAGGTCATAGTAAGATAATGGATTCTAGTATGCTTAAGCGTGTAAAAGTTTACTTATTGGATAAAAGTAAGATTAGAAGTGATTAAAATATAATAAAAGGATTAAATTGCATTAAACATATAGCAGAGGGACCTTTTATAAAATTTGTTGACATTCAGCACGCGCACTTGGTTTTGTGGACTGCGATTGCAATTTGCATGCCTATAATTTTATATTGTGCTGCTGCTGTTGTTATTTCATTGCATGAAATTCGTCGGCCCATTCATGGTCTCATATTCCTGCTGCCTTGGAGTTGGTTGCCTTGAGCCTTGATTTACCTTCTGTAAATTATATTTTTTTGTTAACGTTCCTATGTATATCTCTATTGTCATTCTTCGGTATTAGAAATTTCAAAATCTTTATTTAGATTTTCTTAAATATCTTAAGATTCATTTAAAGATAATCTCGTTATTTTCTGCATTTGACTATAATATCTCAATATGACCGTTATCAATTTCTCACCAACTAAATATACTATCTGCCAGTATAATCTATCTCATCTATCAAACTCATCAATAGTTATAAACTTTAAGAGTGACACCAACCATCTTATTATCGGGTGTTAGGGACACATACTCATACAAATAAGGTTGAAAGAGAAGATCTTACACTAATTGTTTATCGTCTTCTTCAATCTTTTTCTCGCATTCCTTCATATCATCACCGACTACAATTTTATCTAATTTTTAAAAAAAATGAATAATCTAAATTTACCACTTTTCTACTCATACCATCGACAAGACTATTGTAGAATTAAGTTGTAATCGGTGTTATATTATTTGCTTCGTCGATTGGTTATACTAATAAATCCTAAGGTCAATTTCATCAAATACAATTAGGAAAGGAAAGAAAAATCAAAGTTGACACTTAAAAATAAAAGGCTGCTAAAGCAAAATATATGCAGACAGCTTTGTAGACAATGGGGACTTCATGCACATGAAGATATTTCACAAAGGAAAAGTATAATGTAGAGCAGTTATTATATTATACAATTATCGAGCATCAAATATATAATTATAATATAAATTTATTGATTCATTTTAGTGGTTTAGAATAATTTGTTCATTTTAACGATCCGGATTCAAATAACGATATTTGTAGAAATAAAATGAAATCTAAGTATAGTTTAAGATGTCATCAAAATTATGATTATAATATAATAAAAAATATAAATGATGAATAAGTATTCACTTCTCAATTCAGATTAAATGTTCGAGTTACAATATTAACAACATACTGTATGAGTTCGGTTTGAAAATAAACATCTTTAATTCCTTCCTCTAAAATTAAATTTAAATTTATAAATTATAATACATTACAATTAAGATAATTTTTTTATTTTTTATTGTTCAACCCAAAACAAAAGTAGAATAGCTATAAAGGGAAACTCCAATTAGACCCCACTCCCACATGAAAAGAAGAGAATAGAATTATGAGCAAGTGTGATATTAATTTTTAAAGCTTACTATTGCATATCATCAATTATATCCCTTATACTCTATTTCATAGTATATATATAATTTAAAAACGCAGACAGCGTATATAACATGGGTAAAGTATACAAATGGCCCATTAACTATAAGACTGTTTTATTGAGTCCGTCGACTATTATAAAACGGTTTTCTAACTATAGAGAGTTGCTTTGTTGAGTCATCGACTACCAAAAGTTACAAAATGGTTATCAGACTATTCATATACTTTAAAGACATCATTTTCTATTAAAAGATTGACAATAGTTTGAGTTAACTGACTGATATATGATAAAATCATATTTTAATAACGTTTATTGGCACCGTTATAGCTTTCAAGCACTAGCTCGACGATACAATGTAAATGGAAACTCGATCCACAAAATACACTTGAAACAATTATGAGATTAGATGTTATCATATCTCAATCAACATGTTAACGTCCAGCTAAGAAGGCTGCCAATTTTTTTTACAGTAAAAGACGGGTTTGGAACATATGAATAGTCGGGTGATCATTTTGTAACTTTTAATAGTCAGAGAACTCAACAAAGGAATGTCCTATATACGAGAATCATTTTATAACTTTTAATAATTGAAGGACTCAACAAAGTAACATTCTATGGTTGGAGGACCCTCTGTGTACTTTACCCATATAATATTTGAATTTACATATAATTGAATTAAGTTTTTATAGTTTTATTTATAATTATTTGTATTTAATTTATTGATTAATTAAATTAGATCAGTATTATAAAGATTTATTACAGGACAATTTTCTTAATTCAATTTGTTTCATTTACAATAACATAATTTTAATCCTTGATTTTATTAAAGATTTAGCGTATTATTTATAAAAATCAACTCGTAGTTAGTGAATTTTCAATAATTAAGCCTGACTTATACTTTAAAATACAAAGATGAGGTATTGAAAGAGTTGAAAAGTGGTGGTTACAAAGGGGATTTAAGCATGCATGAAACATCTATTTATATGGAGCAATGATTTTGTCAAGTTGGAAAATCAAATAGAACCATAAGAAGGGTTTACCAGACATACGACCACTTAAAAGAAAACCGATGTCGTTGACTACACGACTTCTGATTATATTAAGGTCAAATTAAGTTAAACTTTTAAATGGGAAATAATATGTTTTTATAATTATTCTTTTTATGTTCACAAAAGTTAAACTCGAAGCATCCACTCAACCCCACAAACGTTTTGATCAAGGAAAAAAAAGATTTTGGATACAGATTGTGTTTTCCTTGAAAGAAAATTTCTTTTGATGTTGATTTACTTGGATGTTCGGATGCATGCATGAGACTTCATCCCATGCATCATATATTACGATGATTTGTATTTCATAATTCATCATCATGGTGTGGATGATGATGCTGCTGGTATTACCGAGTACATTTTCTGAACGGCAATGGCCTATTCACGTTGCTTTGTCATGGGGACAGCTCATGATAATGATACATAATGATGGCTGCATGCTCATCACTCATCAGGCAGCTTCATCTAATACTTACTTTACTTGCACATGCAGATTGATCATAGCCGGCATTTAAGCCCAAATGTCTTTCAAGTTTCTTAATTGCTTACCTCGTTCCTGTCTTCTTTGTCCCTTGACATTGGATGCGATATAAATTTATTGTATTTTATTTTTAAAAAAAATCATAAGATTATAAATAGAGAAAATAACTTCAGTGACCGAAAATGTCTTATAATATACGATTTTAACTAACTTTTTTTGGATTTGCGAAAATGACCAACAAATTCACAATGCGATCTCGAATTCGCAACGCGAACTCCAATTTCGCAACTCAGTTTCCAAATTTGCAACACTGAATTTTAAATTCGCAACTCGATTTCTGAATTCGCAACGCGAATTTTGTTGTATCAACTCGATTTTCGAATTCGCAACACAAATTTTAATTTCTAGTTTCGCAACACAAATGTTTTGGGTATATAACTACGCAGCAGCAACAACTCATAACCTAAATCCCTAAATCGCAACTCCTTCCATCTCCATCTATCACTCTTTTCGGCAACATCCGTTCCTATATCCAACGACATCCTTCCCCATCTCTAATTTTTTTTACATAATTTTATTTCTATATAATTTTTCAATGATTTCTCTCCCAAATTATCAACTATAAACTTAATAAAGGTATGTTTTTCTCTAAGTTAGTGATGATATGTAGTTTATAGCTCATTTGTTTAGTAAATTAATTTACAATTTGTAGAATGAAATCATCTAATGTTGATCATGTTTGGATAGATTTGTGTTTTGGAGGGTCATGAGAGAATGTTCATGATATTTTACAATATATGCATTTACCCATGAATCTTCAACTAAAATTGTCATTAAAAAAGTTAACTTATGAAACTCTAATGTTACGTGTTGCAAAGAAATTGAATTTAGAGCCTCTAAGTGGATTTAGGCTATCTTATCAGAGAAAAGGTAAAGTTTATTTGTTAACCGACAATGAAGATGTTGAACGATTCATTGCTTACATTAGTGTTTCGCAAGAAGATGATGTTACATTGTATGTTGTTGAACCTAGAAGTAATGAAGTTGGGTCAGTAGCGGGTAGTAATCAACTAAGTTCTTCAACCCCGGTTTATGGTGCTCACAATGTACAACGTTGTTATCAACCTCAAAATTTAATAGTTCCACCACAATTGCATCACCAAGAAAATTTTGTTTCACCACATTTCCAATACCAAACACAATCTCAAAACCAGCAACCTTTTCCTAATCCAAATCCCAATCAACTTTCAGCACCAAATTCTGGTTTTCGTATTAACCAGTTAGACGATTATGAGCCAACAGAAAAAATTGTGAGTACTAGTCAGTATTCGAAATTTGATCTTGGTCAAACCCGAACTTTGATGTTGGTCAATACTCTGATTTTGATGATGTTTCAGAAGAAGAAACAGACCCTGCGTGTAATGATTTTGATAATTGGTCAATACCCGAATTTTGATGATGAAACAACCATTGCCGAGGAAGATGTTGTTGATAATAACGAGGAGAAAGTTACGACTGTGAATGAACATGTTGAACATCCATTATGTAATTCATATAACCCTGAAGAAGAAAAAGAAGAAGAAAAAGTCCCCGAAGAAAAGAAAAAGAAGAAAATGCCACGGGAGTATAACTGAAATATGCCAGAATTACTTCAGATACCGGAAGAAGAGTTGGTAAAGATAGCAGTTGATTTTTACATAAAAGTTATTCGTATCAAGAAAGATGATTGTTTTGATACAAAGGAAGACTTGAAGATAGCTTTGTATACGAAATGTGTGGAAGATGGCTATCAACTAAAAGTTAACAAATCAAGCAAAGATCGTTTCGAAACAAAGTGTATGTTTGACAAAAACTGTACGTGGCGTATGATTGCAAAGAGGATAAAAGATTGCAAAATGTTTCAAGTTAGGACTTTTATTGATAAACATACATGTTCAAGAACCCAAGTTTTTCCTCACCATAGACAGGCAAACAAAAAGGTGTTGGGTGGTTTTCTGGCTGAGTTAATGTTTTTGAATGGCAGGGTATATCGGGGACATGAAATTATGACTGACATGTATGCTCGGTTCAAGATTAGTATCTCATATTCTCAAGCTTGGAGAGCCAAATGTCATGCCTTGGAATTGTTGAGGGGGTCTCCAGAAGTATCGTTTGCCCAACTGTCGACTTATTGTCACAATTTAAAGCTGAAAAATCCTGGGTCGATAACTCATATCAAAACAGATAGAGATGGATGCTTTGAGTTGCTGTTTATCGCCATTGGTGCTGCGGTTAGTAAATCAATAAAATTTTGTTGACTAATTTTTGTTAGTTACATGCATTTCACATTTAAATGATTATGTCTTGTGTATATTATTTTGTAGATTCGTTCATTAATTACTTGCATGCGCCCAGTTATTATAGTTGACGGAGCATATTTGAAAGGTCGATACCTTGGAGTAAACTTATTAGCAGTAGCCATGGATGCTAACAATGGGATACTGCCAATATCTTACGGGGTTAGCAAATCTGAAACCTCTGATTCATGGACATGGTTTATGGGGCATCTTAGGGATTGCATAGGTCCTATTGAACATCTGACAATCATATCCGATAGGGCAAACTCAATTGACAACGCTGTTAGAAGGTGTTTCCCAGATGTTTTTCATGGACTTTGTGGTGTTAATTTGTACAGAAATAAAAAATCACAAATGGACATACTGGAAGGTTGTAAAAGCTTATCAGGAAGTGGATTTTAATAATCATATAAATTGTTTAAGACGTGTTTTGCCTCAATGTGCTCAAACACTAGAAGATGTCAGGTTTGAAAGATGGTCAAGAGTACATCAACTTGGAGCAAGATATGGTTTCATGACGTCTAATAGTGTAGAATCAATCAACGCTCTAAGTCGTCATTCCCGGAAATTACCCATTACTATGTTAATAGAGTTTTTTCGAGCCTCTATTCAACAGTGGTACTACAAGAAAAGAAACCATGCAAGTATTATTTCTTTAAATTCGTAACTTATCATATATTTTACTGAGTATTATTTATTTAAATTTACAAGAACATTGGAATTTCGTGTTACACCATGGACTAAAAAAAAGATAACGAAACGTGTTGCGAAATCAACATCATGGAGAGTTGAACCATGTTCAAACACTTTGTTTAAAGTATTGGATAATAACTTAAATGAGCTTGTCGATCTAAATGCAAAGACGTGTAGTTGTATGAAATGGAAAACATCTGGTTATCCGTGTGGCCATGTTATAAAAGTTGCTCTTCATCTAAACCAAGATGATTCAAGCGCATACGCTATGGATTGCTACACTACAGAAGTATATCGACAGACTTATGTCGAGATTGTCTACCCTATTCCACATCCTTCTGAGTGAGACATACCAGATTACTTACAAACAGTTTTGCCACCAGTCATGGACAGCAGGCTACCTGGCCGACCAAAAAATCATGATCGTATACCGTCTAAGGGTGAAGAGAAGAGGATATCGACATGTAGTCGGTGCAAGGAAAGTGGTCATACAAGGTTGGCCTGTGGATCACCAGTGATATTACAATCATCTTTTCCTCTATCAGAATATGGATCATCATCAAAATCCAAAGCTCATATGGTGCCAAGAAAAAGGAAATCAAAATCGTAATCAAAATCAAAATCCCAATCACAACCGGCTTCACCTTTTAGGACTTATTAACTTAGGTGATTTTTAAATGCAAACGTTGTATTATGTGTATTTTATGTGTGAATGCATTCATTTCAGTTAGACATTCATTAGTAACTTGAGTTTGAACATTGCTATGATATGTTCAGTTGTTATCACTTATCATATTTTTTGTTACGATTGTTGCGAAATGTCAAATTCGCGTTGTGATTGTTGCGAAAGTCAAATTCGAAACACGAAATCGCAACGCGAAGTTGACTTTCGCGTTGCGAATTTGGCTTTCACGTTGCGAATTTGACTTTCGCGTTGCGAATTTAACTATCGCAACGCGAATTTGACTTTCGCAACCATGCGAATTTGAATTTCGCGTTGCGAAAGTGTACCTTCAACATGTCTTTTTTTCATTCAACATAATGCAGGTTGAAATTTAAAACAAAAAACAACTTTTACAAATCAATTAAACAAGCAAAAATAAGAATTATTTACACATCAATTAAACAAATCAACTTTTACAAATCAAATAAACAAGCAAAAAATAATTATTATTTCCTCATCAATTAAACAAATCAACTTTTACAAATACATCAATTTCACGCAGACAGTTGTTTATGCACAAATACATCAATTTCACGCAGCTCACTTCAGGATCAGGATTAACCTGCAGAAACCAAACATTTGCTCAAACAACACTTTCTACACATATAAAACCAACAAACTACAAATTATCTAGGTACTTAACCAAACATTTTCAAACCAACAAAGAGTATATATGTTAACAATACTTGCTCAAACTTACCAATTTGTGTTGTTTATGCGCACTTTCAGCACGCGGATGCAGGTAGGCAGCGTCTCGCATATATCGCTCTAGCCATAAAATACCGAAACCACAAGCCTACTGCACCTCTATCTCTATCTGTAGAGGTAGAAACTATTTACTTCCTGTCATCAAACGTTCCAAGCACATGCATACGAGAGGACCACAATCCCCTCTGGCTCCCTACGTTTGTTGTGACGCGGTCTCGTCTCTGATCATTGTAACTTTGAACTTCTTTGGCTTCTTGTTTCCAGAATTAGTCCAATAATCAATCGCATCCAAGTATTTAGCCAAATGAGCGCTCCATCCCTTACAAATAATATCTCTCAAATCAGACAATGATATGTAATTCAACATGCTGTCATATACCATTGTCTTCAGGGATGGGAGCTGAAGCTCGACGAGATGCCAATGATGACGTTTTAAAACAGGGATAAACACCTACAATCATAAATAATAATTCAATTGCGCACATCAAATTTTTATTTTTGAACACCTTTAAAATATTCAAAAATAAATACTAACCTTATCGACCTCCCACCACGCAGGATAAAGTTTAGCTTTTCCATTACCCAACACATATGAAGTGTCTCTCTGATTCTTCAAGTGAGCTACGTGAAAAGACGTCGGCATAATAGTCCATCGCGTATTTTTTATTTTCTTCAATTTCTTTATTATCAGAAGACGTGACACCCATGCATTAATATTCTGTTTTATAAAAAAAAATACACATATTAGTGAATTTCATAAATTTTAAAAAAATTAATCAAAATGCAATATAAGAAGAATATAAGACTTACCCTCCGTCGAAATAGCCATTCTCTTCAACCCCTAATAACACACCCCACCAAGACCGATCAAGAAATAAATGCATATCATCGTCGAGTTTTCATATGTCAGCGTAACACCCCTGGCTCCGCTCATGTAGATAAAAATCAACTGCGGTCTTAGCCCAAAGGGTATTATCCAAAATTGTGTCCGGTAGTGTTCTCCTCTCCACTTCAGATACCGGAATGGTACTGACCGGTAACTCATACGAAAGCCAACTCTCATCCATCATGTCGGGCACGTGAGGTGGTTTATCAATATGTCTACATATTATACCATGTGAATCGGGCTCTCGAACGGTGGGAGGGACCTCTTGAACGATGCAGGGGCCTCTTGAACGGTGAGATGGGTCTCTTGAAGGATGATAGGGGCCTCTTGAACGATAGGAGAGGCCTCTTGAACGATGACAAGTGCTTCGGGCTTCTTCTTACGGAGTCTTGGCACTATTGGGGTGAACGAAGACGTAATAGCACGTGCACGACGTCTGATGCGTGAACCCTGTCGTGCAAGAAAAACCTGACGTAAAGCATCTACCTTATCAGGCTGCTAAAAATAAATTAATACATAAATCAATAAATAAACAAATAAATAATGCCGAAAAAAGGTTATTTGCATTTTTAGTATAGTATTAAAGAAAGTTACCTCATTGCGTATAGTATGAACCTCATTCTGCAACGATGCAACAATCTCACGTAGAGCGGTTACCTCATCACGTAAAGTAGATACCTCACCACGTAAAGCACCATTGTCATCGCGTAAAACCTCTACCTCACCACGTAAAGACCGTACCTCATCACGCCATGAACCATTGTCTTCACGTAAAGTACCGACCTCCTCACGCAAAGCATTGACCTCATCACGTAACTCCCCTAACTCATCCCGTGGAGGTGGAGAACAGGGAGATAAATGTCATGGCATCTTTGTCGGTCGCCTATCATGAGGTGATGGTGGAGAAGAGGCTCGATGATGTGATTGAATAGGTGATGGCTCTCGTTGTGGAGGTGTATAATCGGCTCGATCATGTGATGGCTCTGGATGAGGTGATGGCTCTCGAAGTGGGGGATGCTCATCATCCATGCCATCAAAAAAACGCTTACTAGCTTGCCACCAATCAGTTGCAAGCTCAGCCTCTATGGGTGTCAGCCTTTGTAATAGATAGTTGGCCTCCTAACAATATAAAAGCTCAAACAAAGTTAAACGTATACTAGTAATAACTTGTTTATATATGGTAGTATTTGTGTTAACTTACATCATTCATCATTGTATATGGTAGTAACTCTTCCCAATCCAACAGTCGAATCCTCCTCTAGGAAATAACCCTAGGAATATCATTTGAATTTTTAATTGCATATGTCTGCATGCTGGGAAAAGCCTTAAATATCCAAATCTACAAACAATATAATACAAAAACATTAGTAATTGTTAAATAATTAATTATAATTTTGGAAACATTATATATAAATTATTACCTTAAAGGCTCAAATAAAGCCTTCCAAAGTGTATTTGGAACCATGGTCACGCAAACTTTTTCGGTCCTCAAAGGCAGACGACAACTTTTTCCAGGTAGCTTTCCATAGATATGAACCCCACGGAAACATGTTCCATGCATTTAGATCCTCTACCAATAATATTAGGTCCTCAGAAATAGGTTGTCTGACCTCTTTGCCTAAAAAGCCGACATGCAAAAGTAATAAATGGCATACTTGGACAACATCGAGGTCATCCATCTGAGTAAAATCATCTTTAACAAATAATCTCTTCAAGTCGTCGACGTGTAAACTCGGCTTCGCCTTTGCCAGCTCAGGAAAAACCCGAGATAACCATAATGGGCGAGCGATATAACTAGTGTATCGACCTACATCATCGTGTCCGAAACGTAGACCAATGATTAAGAAAAAATCATCCCGCCCAAAACAAGTATACGCCGGAGGAAAATGAAACCATATCTCTTCATCACCACGTTGTATCCTCTCGGGTAGATCGTTAGTCATGGTCTGAAGAAACAAATGGGTCAACATAGCATCTCCAGCCGGATGTTGTACTTTCAGCCATGTCCCGAAGCAAGTATCCTCAAACAATTTTCTTTGTACAGGTGTCAGCGTCGACGCAATTGTAGTGGCTAGGCTTAATTTATTCCTTAAGGTCAATGAAGCCGAAAAAAATTCTACAAAAATAATAAACATACCAAGTTAGATATACCAAAAACTACAAATTATACACTATAAACAGACATGATATTAAACAGTGAAAACAAAGCCAAATATGTTTCAAACTTGCACGGTATTCACCCAAGTCATTATTCTATCATAGTTCATAAAATGCATCAGATAACATTGTGAAGTTAGTATTTGTCTTTATTTTTTGGTTGAAGTAATACAATTCATTCAAGTTTCAATTTGCCGAAGAATAATAGTTTCTGAAACTTAAAATCGCAACGCGAAAATAAAAATCGCAACGCGAAAATGAAAATCGCAACGCGAAATGAAAATCGCAACGTGAAACTAAAATCGCGTTGCGATTTTCATTTTCGTGTTGCGAATTTAAGTTTCAAATAGTCTTCTGCAAATTGAAACTTGAATAAATTGCATTACTTCAACCAAAAGACAAAACAAAGACAAATAATAACTTCACAGGGTTAAAGACTAAACAGTTTAGCAGTATTGACAGCAACCGAATGAATTTACTAAACAATCTAAGTGAAATGGTTAATCTATTACTGAAATTATCAGTAAATTTATCATCAATTTAAATATGAAAAATCTAATAATAATACAAAAATTTTAAAATAAAAATAATTAAAAACTAATTAAATATGATTTTCCATTTGTGTTGCGAAATAAATATTGTGTTTCGAATTCGAAAATAAAATTCGCATTGCGAAAATAAACGCTCTTTGCGAATTTGACTTCTGTGTTACGAATTTGACTTATGTGTTACGAATTTGGTAAATCGAAATGCGAATTTGAAAAATCGCGTTGCGAATTTGAAAACTCAGTTGCGAAATTGGAGTTCGCGTTACGAATTTGTTAATCATTTTTGCAAATCCAAAAAAAATTAATTAAAATCATATATTATAAAAAATTTTCGGACACTAAAATTATTTTCTCTTATAAATATAACATAAATCATTAATTTTAGTCTCACCTGTCAAACCCGACTTTTGCAGACCTGAGATGATCCGTATTTAAAACTATTTAAATATTAATACAAATTAAATCTAAATTTATTTGAAACTGAAATTGTCCAAATTCAATTTTATTTAAAGTTTTGAAGTCCATTTGATTAAATTAATCTAAGTATTTGACCAATTGATAACTCTACTTTCTAAAAAGTGATTATTCACAATTAAAATATTTTATAAGCATAATGGAGTTAGAGCTATGTTAAATCATATTATTGTTGAGGAAATCTTCTGAATATACAATTAGTTAAAATTTTCAATAATTAAGCATTATATTCTTAAAATCGATACTAACATAAAATGTTTGAGATTTTGTCTCTCTACTCAATAATAGATCTTGTGGTACACCTTAAAAGAAAAGGAAAATAAAACGTACAACATTTATCGTAATTTATCGTTCAACGTCAAGGACATCACACAATGACCTAATTAAGAGATTGATGATGGTGGAGGCTGAATTACAAAGTTGGCATAACCATGATGATCCGATTAAGGGCTCTGCCAACTTTGCAACCCAATCGTCACCATTGCCAGGCCGTTAATTGGATCACCATACAACTCGACACTGAAAGACAAGTTACAATAAATGTAATAACCCGAATATTTATAAAATAATATTTAATTAAAATTGAAGGTTAATAGTGAAAATTGATAAATTATTGGTGACTAAATCAAAAATTTTGAGAGTTTATAGGCCATTTTAGAAATAAACGAAATCCAGGGACCAAGCCTTGAATTTACCCTAAAACTGTCGACATCTTTGGGTGATTATAAGCGTGCATTTGGTTCTGATTTTCAGAACCAAAATGCTCCCATTTTCCTTTCCCATACGCCGTTTCCAACTCCGATTCCGACGCCGTCCAAATTCCGATCGTCGTTTTAAAACCACCGTTGTGTTCATCATCGAACGTGGAATAAATCCTTCAATTTAATTGAAGCGAAACGCTGCCAAACGTCGGGAATTTACAGTCAAAGTCTCGACGTTTTTGTTAGCTCTATCGCCGGGAAAATCTTAAATTCACCGCCGATCGTTGCTCTGTTTACGACACCTCCTGCACCATCGTGTTCCTTGTGTCGTTTCGAGTCCGCCGGTGTCAACCTTGTTCGCCGTCGACGGCGGCGCGTGAGGAGGTGGAGCAGTCAAAGATTCGGCCGAGTTGAAATCGAGCTCTCCGCCGTTCAAAATTTTGAACCGATCTTTGTAAGTATCTCGAAATCGCTTATAATAATTTTTAGAAATTTTCTGGAATTTTTAGACCCCCGGAAGTGGCCTCACACGCCGCACGCGCCGCCGCAGGGAGAGTGGAGGGCTGGAAACCGGTTTGACCGGTTTTCAAAACGGTTCTGACCAGTTTGACTGGTTCGAATCGGTCTGAACCGGTTTGACCGGTCCGACCCGACCCGACTGACCCGACCATTGACCGTGACCGTTGACATTTGACTTCCTTTGACCAAAACTTAAAATGGCTTTGACCTACCCTTAAACGACCGTAAATCTTTTCCGAGTATACCTATTCTAATAGTTTTCGATGTCCCGAATCCATTTCCGAAGTCTGTTTCGTCAAATTCAAACCCGAAGGCCTCCAAATTGACGGTCAAAGTGGTTGACTTTGACTTTGACCAAGAATATGAATTTTTCGAAAATTCATACTTTATGTTTTTCGACGTCCTGATTCCGATTCCGCAATCCGTTTGGCCAAATTCAGACTCGAAATACCCCAAAATGATAGTCAAACCCAAAAAATGCTTATATACTTAAGAATTTTAGCTTTGAATAATTAAGTAAGATTTGAGGCTGATTAATTATTAATGTTTGAAGGTACAAGAGACTCTCCGGATCGTTCGACAGCTCGACCCAGCTCTTCTAGATCAGTTAAACCACGTATACCAGTATTCACCCGTTCGAAAACTGTAGTATAGCGTGGTGAAACCAGCATTCAGTAGATCTACTATCTGAACCCATTATCGAGGTGTGTTCCTGTTTACTACATAATGGTTTTATATGTTTTGAAATATGGTACATTGAAATCTATGGATTATTATTGTTGGTACACTGATTTATTGTTGATGATTTATGGACTTTGATGACTGGTATATGGATATTGATTTTGGGATGGATTGAACTACAATTGTATAGCTCTGATCAAGCTAATAAACGGGTCTAATTTGACTCTTGAGGGCCCCAAGATGTTTCATTAGGTCGGCTTTCCTTTGTTGTGTGCTTAGGGTAAGCTATATGGACTTATTGACTTGGGCTTATCCTTAAGTCGGCTTTCTTTTTGCTATGTGCATAAAGTAAGCTATATGGAAAATAATTTTGGGAACTACTGATGGTGTACCAGAAAAGGGTTTAAACTATGATTTTCAAAAGTTAAACTCTTTTACGAATTTGTGAGATTTACTGGACTATGATTTGTTTAATGTACCTATTGTGATTTTATGGTAATGTTGGGACACACTGAGCCTAGCTCACATTTCGAAAATATTTTTCCCCTTTCAGATACTGTTGGTTAGATACCTCGGTTCGAGCACTTGGAGGATCAACATATCTCTTGAAGTATATCTGATTGTAATATTTTAAACTTGCAAGTTGACTTTATTCTAGTGACATGGACCTATTTTAAAGTATTGGATTTTATAATGATGATACTTTTGCTATTACTATTCAGTTTATCGTGGTTTTGATTTTTAAGATATGTTTTAAATTAATTTATTACTGATTGGTTTTATATTTAAGAGTTGAGTTTTAATAGTATAATTTATTATAATTTCATGTCATGAATAATGTGGTTTTACATTGATTGGATAACGGTTTTGGAAAAATGTCTTTGTAATCCACTAGACTTAGTCGAAACGCATAGGCCGGGTCTAGGGGGGTTACATTTATTGGTATCAGAGCCTTAGGTTTTTAACCCTCGGACCGTGTATGAGTCCATATTGAAAATACGGTTTTGAAATATTTTACTAAACAAGTTACAAAGGCCATGTCACAAAATTATTAAGATTTTTAAATTGTGTTCGAGACTCCAAGTGCTTATATAATCCTAAGTTTTATCTTCTGTAGTAAACTTGAGATCCATCAAAATGAGTGCTAGACGTAGTCGTCGAACTAGCCGTGGACGAGGTCGAGTGGCTAGATTTGCATATCCGATTGATGAGATACGGGTAGATCCCCCACCTCCGATAGGTGATCATGCTCCTACGACCCCAACGAATCTGCCTTATGCCACTGGTATTGGCATGACTACACCGATCATAGGAGCGACCAATATTGAGTCAGAGTCTACCGGAGTTGCTTTGGATGAGAATTTTGGTAGACAATTTCTGCAGTTGATACAGGAAGCAGTCAGAGCTATTGGTGTTGTATCATAGGTTCCTATTTCGCAGACTTTGATTGCCAATGGAGTTAGAACTTTTGGGGGACAGATTGGTGGAGCTCCTACTGAAGCTGAGGATTGGCTTCAGGATACAGAGAGACGAATAGATCAGTTGGGTTTAGACTCAACTAAGAGATATCAGGGTGTTGTGGCGATGTTAGATGGCAATGCCTACACTTGGTGGGAGTCAGTGACCAGTAGTGTTCCTACCGATCGTTTGACCTGGAATTTCTTTAAGGATCGATTTCGGAGTCGTTTTCTGGGAGAGCGCTACTTAGCTCAGAGATGTCAGCAGTTTCAAGACCTGGTTCAGGGAGACATGACTGTTTCTGAGTATGAGATCGAGTTCTTTAAGTTGCTGAAGTATGGATTCAGTATGGTACATACTGAGAGAGATCGATGTCGTAAATTTGCCCTTGGACTCAGATACGAGCTGCGTAGGCAAGTTGTAACCCATCAGGATGAGATATTTGATGTGCTGGTGGGCAGAGCCAAAGATGCTGAAGAGGTGGAGGTTTTAGCTTCTGGTAGAGAGCGTGTTGAACTGGAACGATCTAAGAAATTTTCAGGCCCGATGGAGTCATCAGCACAGTCCGGGAAAAGGACTCGTACTTCAGTCCCTCAGAGAAGCAATACACGTTTCAGGCCTGCAGCATCCTCACCGTTAGTTGGCAGTCGAGGCGGTTCCTCGTCGTATTATCATGGGTTCCTCTGTGAGTTTTGTGGTAAACAACACACAGGAGAGTGTCGTAAGAAGATGTGTCTTTGCTATCAGTGTGGATCTAGTGGACATTTTCGGAGGGATTGTCCTCAGCTAGCTTCATTTGAGCAGACCGCTACTCAGACTCCTGTGCGTTCTCAGACTACAGTACAGACTCCAATTAGAGATCGTAGCCAAGTAAAGGCTCATGATTCAGCGTCCAGGACTGACAGTAGAGCCCGACCTCAGCAAAATAGAGGGCCAATAGTTTCTGAGGCTAGACAACCAGCTTTGGTTTATGCCACTAGACGTCGAGATGACAGAGATGAGCCTGAGGTTATTGCAGGTACATTTACTATTTATTCTATCCCATACTTTGCATTACTGGACAATGGCTCCACTCACTCCTATGTATCGAGCTCGGTATCTCGAAACCTTCAGATTCCGATCGAGAACACTGAAAATACTGTTACAGTTACGAGTCTAGTAGGACAAGCGGTATTAGTGAATAAAGTATTTTGGCGTTGTCCTCTCGAGGTTCAGGGAGAAATTTTTCTCGCTGATCTTATGGAACTTCCTTTAGAGGAGTTCGATCTAATTCTTGGGATGGATTGGTTGAATAAACACAAGGTAAATCTGGATTGCGAATACAAGCAGGCTACTCTAAAGACTTCAGATGGTCGGACCGTTGTGTTAATTGGTGAACGGCGTGGCTATCTCTCCAACATAGTTTTAGCGATGGAAATTGATCGTATGATCCGGAAGGGGTATGAGACTTTCATTGCTTGTATTTTGAACACTAAAGGTTCATTGTCCACGATCGAAGAGATCCGTACAGTTAGCGAGTTTCCTGATATCTTTCCAGAGGAGTATCTGGTTTACCTCATGATAGAGAGGTAGAGTTCGAGATAGAGACTTATCCGAGATTTGCACCTATTTCTATGGCACCTTATCGCATGGCTCCAAAATAACTTAAGGAGTTGAAGGTCTAATTGCAAGAATTATTCGATCGAGGATTTATTCGGCATAGTACTTCACCATGGGGAACTCCAGTTCTGTTCGTGAAAAAGAAGGATGGGCCGCTAAGATTATGTATTGACTATCGGAAGTTGAATCAGATGACGGTCAAGAATAAATATCCACTACCCAGGATTGATGACTTATTTGATCAGTTGCGAGGAGCTACTGTATTCTCTAAGATTGATCTTCGTTCGGGTTATTATCAATTGAAAGTTAAAGGATATGATGTTGCCAAGACGGCCATTCGCACTAGATATGGTCATTCTGAATTCTTAGTGATGCCTTTTGGTTTGATGAATGCTCCTGCAGCTTTCATGGATTTGATGAATCGGGTGTTCCGACCATATTTGGATCAATTTGTGGTGGTCTTTATTGATGATATTCTGATCTATTCTCGTACTGAGGCAGAGCATGACGAGCATTTGAAAATCATTCTGCGGACTTTGAGAGAGCATTATGCCAAACTAAGCAAGTGTGAATTTTGGCTTCAAGAAGTGTCGTTTCTGGGGCATATTATTTCTGCGCGAGGTATTCAGGTCGATCCAAGCAAGATCGAGGCTATTGTGAATTGAAAACGACCCAAGAATATCTTTAAAATCCGCAGTTTCTTGGGCTTGGCTGGTTATTATCGATATTTTGTTGAGGGCTTCTCGATCATTGCTTCTCCTTTGATAAATTTATTAAGGAAGAATGTGTCGTTTTACTGGGGTGAGGCACAACAGGAGAGCTTTGAGAAATTAAAGGCAGTATTGACTCAAGCACCAGTGTTTATTCAACCAGAGTCCGAGAAGGATTTTACAGTGTATAGTGATGCGTCACACTCATGACTTGGCTGTGTTCTAATGCATGAAGGTAAGGTAGTGTCTTATGCATCCTGTCAGCTGCGACCGCATGAGTGTAATTATCCTTCTCACGATTTGGAGTTAGCAGCAGTGATTTTTGCCTTGAAGATTTGGAGACACTATCTTTATGGAGAGAAGTTTTACATTTTCACGGATCATAAGAGTTTAAAGTATCTTCTGACCCAGAAGGAGCTTAATTTGAGACAGCGACGCTGGCTAGAGCTTCTAAAGGATTATGATTGCGTGATTGATTATCACCCTGGTAAAGCTAATATTGTAGCGGATGCTTTGAGTCGAAAGACGATAACAAAGTTGAGATCTTTAATGGACAGGATGAATTTATATGACGATGGCACTCTGTTAGCAGAATTACAAGTTAAGCCAACCTTGGTTGATGAGATCAAAGCTAAGCAGCCCCTTGATAGCTCCTTGCTTTCCATCTTTGAGCAAGTAGAGCAAGGGACAAGCTCAGATTACGCCCTTGATCAGGATGAAGTTTTATGCTTCAAAGGTCGGTGTTGTGTGCCGGATGATGTTGAGTTGAGGCAGACTATCCTCACAGAGGCTCATAATAGTCCATATGCTATGCACCCCGGTGGAGATAAGATGTATCGGAATTTGAGAGAGAGGTATCATTGGGTCAGCATGAAGAAGGACATCTTGAATTTTGTGGCGAGGTGTTTGACTTGTCAGTAAGTTAAGGTGGAACATCAACATCCATCAGGTTTGTTACAACCTATCAAGATTCCTGAATGGAAATGGGAGCGTATTACTATGGATTTTGTTACTGGTTTACCTATGACTCCTTCGAAAAAGGACTCAATTTGGGTGATTGTTGACAGACTTACAAAGTCAGCTCACTTCATTCCTGTACGGGTAAATTATACGTTGGACAAGTTGGCGAGGTTGTATATTTCAGAGATTGTTAGATTGCATGGTGTTCCGTTATCTATCATTTCAGATCGAGATCCGAGATTTACTTCGAGATTTTAGAAGGCGCTACATACGGCTTTGGGTACGAGATTGGATTATAGTACCTCCTTCCACCCAAAAACTGATGGTCAATCTGAGAGAGTAATTCATATTCTGGAGGATATGTTACGGGGTTGTGTAATTGATTTTCATGGTAGCTGGGAGAACTTTTTGCCTTTGGCTGAATTCGCTTATAATAACAGTTACCAGACCAGCATTCGTATGGCACCCTATGAAGTACTCTATGGGCGTAGGTGTCGCACCCCGATTTGTTAGACTGAGTTGCGTGATAGGAAGACTTTGGGACCTGAGTTAGTGCGGGAGACAGAGGATACAGTCAGATTGATCCGTGACCGTCTGAAAGAGGCATTTGATAGGCAGAAATCTTTTGCAGATCAGAGAAGGAAAGATATACAGTTTGAGGTTGGAGATCAGGTCTTTTTAAAAGTTTCACCCTGGAAGAAAGTATCGAGATTTGGACGTAAGAGTAAACTGAGTCCGCGATTTATTGGGCCGTATCGTATTCTGAAGAAAGTTGGACCTGTTGCTTATCAGCTCGAGTTGCCTTCCCATCTTAGTCGTATTCATGATGTTTTTCATGTGTCTATGTTAAGGCGATACCGTCCAGATCCAAGTCACATCATTCAGGTTGAGGAAGTAGAGTTGAGACCTGATTTATCATATGAGGAGGAGCCCATTCAAATCTTAGAAAGAGATGAGCGAGTTCTTCGGAATAGGCGTATTCCAATGGTCAAAGTTCAATGGAGTAACCGAGGCCTCTCAGAAGCTATTTGGGAGACATTGGAGTCAATGGAGGCTCAGTTTCCTCAACTGTTCTCATAAGGTAAATTTCGAGGACGAAATTTCTTGTAGAGGGGGAGAATTGTAACAACCCGAATATTTACAAAATAATATTTAATTGAAATTAGAGGTTAATAGTGAAAATTGGTAAATTGTTGGTGACTAAATCAAAATTTATGAGAGTTTATAGGCCATTTTAGAAGTAAAGGAAATCTATGGACCAAGCCTTGAATTTACCCTAAAACTGTCGGCAGCTTTGGGTGATTATAAGCGTGCATTTGGTTCTGATTTTCAGAACCAAAATGCTCCCAATTTTCCTTTCCCATACGCCGTTTCCAACTCCGATTCCGACGCCGTCCAAATTCCGATCGTCGTTTTAAAACCACCGTTGTGTTCATCATCGAGCGTGGAACAAATCCTTCAATTTAATTGAAGCGAAACGCTGCCAAACGTCGGGAATTTACAGTCAAAGTCTCGACGTTTTTGTTAGCTCTATCGTCGGGAAAATCTTAAATTCACCACCGATCGTTGCTCCGTTTACGACACCTCCTGCACCATCGTATTCCTTGTGTCGTTTCGAGTTCGCCGGTGTCAACCTTGTTCACCGTCGACGGCGGCGCGTGAGGAGGTGGAGAAGTCAAAGATTCGACCGAGTTGAAATCGAGCTCTCCGCCGTTCAAAAATTTGAACCGATCTTTGTAAGTATCTCGAAATCGCTTAAAATAATTTTTAGAAATTTTTCCAGAATTTTTAGACCCCCGGAGGAGGCCTCACACGCCGCCGCAGGGAGAGTGGAGGGCTGGAAACCGGTTTGACCGATTTTCAACCGGTTTGACCGATTTTCAACCGGTTTGACCGGTTTCGACCGGTTCGAAACGGTTTGACTAGTCTGAACCGGTTTGACCGGTTTGACCCGACCCGACTGACCCGACCCGACCCGACCGTTGACTTCCTTTGACCAAAACTTAAAATGGCTTTGACCGACCCTTAAACGATCGTAAATCTTTTCTGAGTATACCTATTCTGATAGTTTTCGACGTCCCGAATCCGTTTTCGAAGTCCGTTTCGTCAAATTCGAACCCGAAGGCCTCCAAATTGACGGTCAAAGTGGTTAACTTTGACTTTGACCAAGAATCTGAATTTTCAAAAATTCATACTTTATGTTTTTCGACGTCCTGATTCCGATTCCGCAATCCGTTTGGCCAATTTCAGACTCAAAATACCCCAAAATGATAGTCAAACCCGAAAAATGCTTATATATTTAAGAATTTTAGCTTTGAACAATTAAGTAAGATTTGGGGCTGATGAATTATTATTGTTTGAAGGTACAAGAGACTCTCCGGATTGTTCGACAGCTCGACCCAGCTCTTCTAGATCAGTTAAACCACGTATACCAGTATTCACCCGTTCGAAAACTGTAGCAGAGCGTGGTGAAACCAACAATCAGTAGATCTACTATCTGAACCCATTATCGAGGTGTGTTCCTGTTTACTACATAATGGTTTTATATGTTTTGAAATATGGTACATTGAAATCTATGGATTATTATTGTTGGTACACCGATTTATTGTTGATGATTTATGGACTTTGATGACTGGTATATGGATATTGATTTTGGGATGGATTGAACTACAATTGTATAGCTCTGATCAAGCTAATAAACGGGTCTAATGTGACTCTTGAGGGCCCCAAGATGTTTCATTAGGTCGGCTTTCCTTTGCTGTGTGCTTAGGGTAAGCTATATGGACTTATTGACTTGGGCTTAAGGATACAAGCTTCATAGCCTATCCTTAAGTCGGCTTTCTTTTTGCTATGTGCATAAAGTAAACTATATGGAAAATAATTTTGGGAACTACTGATGGTGTACCAGAAAAGGGTTTAAACTATGATTTTCAAAAGTTAAACTCTTTTACGAATTTGTGAGATTTACTGGACTATGATTTTTTTAATGTACCTATTATGATTTTATGGTAATATTGGGACACACTGAGCCTAGTTCACCTTTCGAAAATGTTTTTTCCCTTTCAGATACTGTTGGTTAGATACCTCGGTTCGAGCACTTGGAGGATCAACATATCTCTTGAAGTATATCTGATTGTAATATTTTAAACTTGCAAGTTGACTTTATTCTGGTGACATGGACCTATTTTAAAGTATTGGATTTTGTAATGATGATACTTTTGCTATTACTATTCAGTTTATCGTGGTTTTAATTTTTAAGATATGTTTTAAATTAATTTATTATTGATTGGTTTTATATTTAAGAGTTGAGTTTTAATAGTATAATTTATTATAATTTCATGTCATGAATAATGTGGTTTTACATTGATTGGATAACGGTTTTGGAAAAATGTCTTTGTGATCCACTAGACTTAGTCGAAATGCATAGGCCGGGTCTAGGGGTTACAATAAATGTTCTACACCCTGTACGATCTTTGGACCATATTCTTCTCCTAAGATGTTCCCCGAGACCCGCTATAGGATAGGAAAACAAAATTGCATTCTACGATAACACTATCCCAAAAATACAATGAATATGCATTCATAAAGAGTAAAGACGAGCTTTTAGTTGAATCATTCAACTATCTTTAATCTTTCTTTCTGCATTTTGTTGTATTTTTATTCGTTTTCAGCCTCTTCTTCAGTGTTGTTTGTTACTTTTGTTCCTTTTGCTCATTTTACAATCTGGGCATAGGCAAAAACACTGCCAAAGGAATATAAATATACTATAAAGAAACAACGGGAAGATCACATCTGAGGTCTTGTCTGGACAACAAAGACCTTCCCCTCCCAGATGACACCTTCAATGTCCTGCGGAGATCCATAGAGTTCCTCGGTAGCATGTCCTGCACGAGCAATACTGGAAAGGATTTCTTGCTGAAACTTGCCATCGTTTATCAATGGGTCGGACGAGTAATCGAGCACCACTTTCTCTTCTTCATCCATGGGCACACTGCATAAAAACG
This sequence comes from Hibiscus syriacus, assembly GCF_006381635.1. Classification (NCBI taxonomy): domain Eukaryota; kingdom Viridiplantae; phylum Streptophyta; class Magnoliopsida; order Malvales; family Malvaceae; genus Hibiscus; species Hibiscus syriacus. Next base: position 6,897,191 of record NW_024062795.1, read on the forward strand.
ATACTTATTATTAGCATACATGAAAGTTAACAGAGAATTAAGCACACAATCATGAGAGATGATTTCTTGAGATATTTCCTTCAATTAATGCGGTGAAATAGAATAGACCTGTTATCAGATCCGAATTGCAGAACTATCCCGAAACGAAAAACCAACCACATCAAGTTATATGTAACACGGTAGTATTTCTGCGTAAGAGTTCAGAGGAAATTACCTATCATAAAGGCCAGTACCCGCATAACCTTCTAGATTTTCACCATTTGAATCAGATCGAAAGATAATGGAACACCTTATGAAGAGACCAATTGATTTGCTTGGATATCCCAAGACCAGAAATATCATGGAAATTATTAGTGGAGATAATAGTTGCTGTGCGACCAAATCTAATTTTATGTCGATAATTGTTGCGGAAGACGGCTATCGGATAGAGCAAAATCGCAACTGATAATTTGAGAAAATAAAAATTGAAGATAAAAGAGACACAAAATTTACGTGGAAAACCCCTAAATAATATAGGGTAAAAACCACGGGCAACGATAGAAGAATTTCACTATGAGAAAATAATAATTGCAACCTCTCTAGATCTACCAAGGAGAAAACAATGATAATTCTCTCTAGATAAAAAGGAGAAAACAACTCTCAAGAAAACTCTCTAAATTCTCTAGTATTAGAAGAAATCTAGAATGCTTTGGGATGGTTTTAAAGCTAAATGAGCTAGGGTATTTATAGTCGAAGCTTAAGGACTAATCTTGTAAATATCCTAAAAGTACAATTACTAAATGTGTAGTTTTACCATCCATGAATTTCAACCAAAATTGCAGCCATCTTTGAATCAATAGCCGCTGGCTGCTTTGAATTTTAGATTCACCAATTTTGATTTTTCACAATCTCCCACTTGAAGATTTGATTGAAACAATCATATCTTCACACCATTCTTTCTACCTTATACCATCATGTTGCTTATATTTCTGACAGGCCACAAGAGGATCGACACCAGGTAAATTTATCAACGTTGATTGTCTTCGTCATGAAATCTACTATGTTGTCTTTGGTATGGATCTTCTGTATATCTACCGTCCCTTCTTTCACCTTTTCACGAATGAAATGGTATTGAACTCGTATGTGCTTTGTCCTTGAATGAAATGGTGGATTCCTTGCTAGATGCAAGGTGCTTTGACTGTCACAAAATAGAGAGACATACTCTTGATTGTGCCCAAGCTCCTCCAATAGCATCTTCAACCAAATTTCTTCTTTACTGGCTTGTGTAGCTGCTACATATTCTGCCTATGTTGTGGATGTAGCCACAACTGACTGCAATTTTGAAACTCATCTTACAGCTCCACCAGCAACTTTGAACACATATCCTGTAGTAGATTTGCTTTTTTTCCAAATCCCCTGGATAGTCAGAATCTACATACCCATTTATTAGTAAGTTTGATCCTCCATAACATAATGCAACATTTGAGGTCCCTTTGATGTATCTCATGATCCTCTTTACTGTATTTCAATGCTCTTTGCCTGGATTCGCCATGTACCGACTAACCACTCCCACTCCTTGTGCAATGTCTAGTCTTGTGCATATCATAGCGAACATTAAACTTCCCACTGCCGATGCATACGGCACTCGAGACATCTCCATCCTCTCTTCTTTACTGCTAGGACTGATACTGGAGGATAATTTGAAGTTAATAGGAAGAGGGGTAGAAATTGGCTTACAATATTGCATGTTGAATCGTGATAAGATTTTCTTCAAGTAATTCTTTTGTGAAAGCCAAATCTTCCTATTACTTCTGTCTCGGTGAATTTGCATCCCTAGAATCTTGTTTGCTGATCCCAAGTCCTTCATCTCAAATTCCCTAGCCAATTGTGCCTTCAATTCTTCAATATGATCTTTTTTGGGTCCTGCAACCAACATGTCATCCACATACAACAACAATATAACAAAATCGTTATCACCAGACCTCTTGAAATAAGCACAAGGGTCTGCATTAAGTCTGTTGTATCCAAGGCACATAATGAAGGAATCAAATCTCTTATACCAACACCTCGACGCCTGCTTTAGACCGTACAGAGATTTGTTCAACCTACAAACCAAGTTCTTCTTTTCTTTTTCTTCAAAACCTTCAGGCTGGAGCATGTAAATCTCTTCTTCAAGATTTCCATTAAGAAAAGTTGTTTTAACATCTAGCTGCTCTAGTTATAAGTTCAATGTAGCACACATTGCCAAGACTACTCGAACTGTTGTTAGTCGAACCACAGGAGAAAAAATTTCATTGAAATCAATACCTTTTTTTTGAGCATATCCTTTGACTACCAGTCTTGCACAATACCTCTCCACTTGATCATCATCATTTCGCTTAATTTTGAAGACCCATTTGTTACCAATTGGCTTCCTTCTTTGTGGTAGTGTCACAAGGTCCCATGTATTATTTTTATTAAGGGCTTCAATTTCTTCTTGCATTGCCATCATCCACAGTGAAACATCTGAGCTGTTTATTGCCTCCTGGTATATTGATGGCTCACCGTCCTCTGTTAAAAGTCAGTATGCAATATTTCCTTCTATAACATAATCTGAGTGCCAATTGGGACGTCTTCTCACACGATCTGATTGACGAGTTGTTGGAGCTTCAGAACTCTCTGGTTCTTGTTCATCATGTGCTGGTTCTGCTTCAGAAGAATCTCCTTGTTCAACCTCATTTTCCACATCTATCTGTGTAGTCTCTAACTTTTCAGCGCTATCATCGTCTTCTTTTCTTTGTAGTTTATCTTCTACAAAGATAACATCTCTGTTGATGATCACTTTGCGGGCAGTGGGATCCCATAAGCGATACCCCTTTACTCCATCAGCATACCCCAAGAATTTGCATTTCCTGGATTTTGGATCCAACTTTGAAATTTCTTGGGAGTTGTACATCACGTACACAATACTTCCAAATACATGGAGGTTTGAATAATCAACTGGTTTACCATTCCACATCTCCATTGGTGTCTTCAGCTCTATTGCAGTTGATGGAGCTCGATTCACCAAATAACAAGCGGTATTGACTGCTTCTGCCCAGAATGATTTTTCTAGGCCTGCATCCCTCAACATTGCTCTTGTTCTTTCTAACAAGGTTCTGTTCATCCGTTCTGACACTTCATTTTTTTTAGGAGTGTTCGCCACTGTGAATTGTCTTTTGATGCCTTCTTTTCTGCAAAAGTCATCAAATTCTTCGCTTGTGTATTCTCCTCCATTATCTGTTCTGAAACACTTGATTTTATTTCCAGAATCAAGTTCCACCCGCGCCTTGAAGTTTTTGAAAGTTGAAAACACGTCTGACTTTTTCTTAATAGGGTACACCCAATATCTCCTGGAGCAGTCATCAATAAATGAGACAAAGTATTTTGCTCCACTCAGGGATGTAACTGGTTCTTGCCACACGTCAGAGTGAACCAATTCTAGAACACTCTTGCCTCTAGAATTTGATGTGTTGAATTTCAACCGGCGATGCTTACTTGTTATGCAATGCTCACACAAAGGCAATGATACCTTTGTTAAGCCTGGAAGTAGCTTTTGCTCCACAATGACTTTCATTCATTGTTCTAACATGTGTCCAAGTTTATGATGCCGTAGCATTGCAGAATCTGAACTACATGAGGCAACAGAGGCTTCTGCTTCTAGCAAAGTCTCTCCCTTCAGCATGTACAAGTTTGCTGCTATCTTTTCGCCTTTCAGCACCACAAGCGCTCCACGAAACACATTCATGATTCATTTCCGTGTTTTAATCTTGCTTGCATTATTATCCAACAATCCGTAGGATAATAAATTTTTCTTCAGGCCTTTCACGTGCTGCACATCTCGAACAACTTTAATTGTTCTATCATACATCTTTAATTTGATGGTTCCCACACCAACGATCTCTAAGGCATGATCATTGCAACTATACATAGATCCTCCTGAGATAGGTTCATAATAATGGAACCATTCTCTTCTTGAGGTCATTGTACTGATGGTTATCATATTCTGCATTACTTTGTTAATAGCATAATGAATCGCAACTTCGTAATTATCACGCTTTGCTATCCGGTATTGACGCAAGCATGTTTTACCTGAGGAGAGTTGAGATTGTTTTTCTTGCAAACAAAACTCAAAGCACGACCTGGGTAAGCTCCAACAAGAGTTTCTCCGAGTCCCTTCACCGCCTATAATCAAATGGAGAGCAAATGATTCCTTTTTCATCCTCAAGCTGAAACAAATAAATAACACGAGACCATGATGGAAGATGATAAATGCATACCTCGGTATATATCTCTGACAAGTCCCCTGAAGATGGATTAGTAGTATGGATACAAATGCATAATCGTCATTGATTACTTCCTGAACCAGGACAGCCATAGAGGTAGTCGTGATCTAGTTTGACTTTCCTGGTGCTGAAATATGCTCTCTCATTCCATTTCGAAGCCCATACCTAGACCGAATGCAAGAAACAAATAGATCAATGCTATACATCAAAATGGAAATCCGTGACGTCGAGTATGCCAAGAACTTAAATTTAAAACTATGTGAAGAGAGAACAAATTTTGAATGACATGATGTAGAAATTAAAATTTAGAGGGATACGCTCTTCGTTGGAAGAAAAATGGCATACCTTCTTTATAGCAGTCCATGCTTGCTCCCACCTCTGTTCACCTTCATCTCCAGGCCAAGTCATTCCAGAACTTTGCATCTTGGTCTTCAGCTCTTGCACCTGAAGTAATAAGAAATCAAAACAAAACTCGTTGGTTGCCTCTCAAAGAAATATCCGATTCAGGCGCACAGTCATTTTCTTACGCATATGATTGAAGTTAGGGTGGCAAAAAATTCTTGAGAAAATTTATATTCAAATGGAGCTATAGGTAATGGTGGAAGAATGAAAAGGAAAATTTTCTTGGTCGGAAGATTTGGGCATAAGAAAACTTCTGATACAGTGAACAACAAACACTTTTTTGTTTCAACCTATTATCACTGCTTCTAATGATTCTATCAAATAGGGACTGAAAGCATAATAGAAAAGAACATATGAAGCTCAACCAGTAAAATACATACCAATTGGGGCGGTGCCCTCAGCTGTAGGACCGTCTTACGAATCTCCTCAAATGCACCAGTGTCTCCTAACTTTTTCTTCAAAATTTGCAACTTTTCATCCACTTCCTGAGAATTTAATATCATTAAAAATAATATTATAACTAAATATGTACTAAATACTGTAATTGGGATGAACAATTATTATTTGATAATTTGATATTATTAAAAACCAAATAAAATAACATTACTGAATCTAATTTATAATCGCATTGTGGAAAACTGAGATTAGCAAATATATCAAGATGATGAATTTTAATTTATCCTAAAATATATGTTCTAATTATAGTTTACTTATATTTTAAGATTAAGTTTTATCTTCTTAAGAAGATAAAATATGCATTTTTAGGAGATGAAGATTAGGAAAAACTACCTAGTTGTATTCTACTAGTGTAATTTTCAGCCTATAAAAACAGGCTGCTTTCTTCTTTTCAGTAAGCAAATTGGAACAGATTCACTGTTCTTTCTTCACACGATAATATCTGTTTCTTATTCCTTAAAAATTCTACACGCATTAATGGAAATCATTAGAGAATATATAATTTTAAATCGTATTAATGCCTAGCATAATTGAATATATTTTTTACAGTTATAATTGGAGTTATTAAATGGTTGCAAAATTTTTCCCTCCTGTTAAGAAAAATGTTAAATGAGTTCCTGAAAAAACTACATTCAAAAATGGAATTATAACCCAAAAATGAAGTCGCTGTAAACAAATTGCATCAAAGCATGCGCTAGAAAAGCAGGGAGATATTGTTGAAGTTCGGAATTATTATAACCTTTTTTAGTTTATCTGCAATAACCTTCTCAAATACTGCAAATGGAAGGGCAACTGACGTGGGAATCCCAACCCAAGATGGCACTTTTCCTTTTAGATATGAGATATTGCGTGATTTAGCACCAACCTTGGAGACAAAAAATGTCCACATGCATAAATTAGACATACGCCATTCAAAAACATAGGTCAGAGACATGGCAACGCGGAGACGTTTAGAAGGTTTAATACTTGATCTCAGTTGTAACTAAGTAGGTTAAGAAGGAAGAACAAATTAAAGTTTTGGAGATAAAATGAAAATAATTTGAAAGCCTAACCATCTCAGGAGTAAACTCCTCTGCTGATATGGCATATTTACCACCAAATTGCTTTCTGACCAAAGTGATAGATGATGGAACATCTCCCTTCAAGTCGCTTGAACTTGAATCAGGTAGCTCACCTTCCTTAACCTCACTGAATGAATGCATGAAAAGGGAGCAATATTCAAATTATCTTTGCTTATATATAAAAAAGGGGTTTGTTGTTGCGGAATACGACTATCGGATAGAGTAAAATCGTAACTGATAATTTGATAAAATAAAAATGAAGATAAAGAAGACACAAATTTTACGTGGAAAACCTCTAAATAATGTAGGGTAAAAACCACGGGCAACTGTAGAAGAATTTCACTATGAGAAAATATGAATTACAACTTCTCTCGATCTAACAAGGAAAAACAATAACAATTCTCTCTTGATAAAAAGGAGAAAACAACTCTCAATAAAACTCTCTAAATCCTTTAGTATTGGGAGAAAGCTATAATGATTTGGGATGGTTTTGAAGCTAAATGGGTTAGGGTATTTATAGTCGAACCATAAAGATTAATCTTGTAAATACCCTAAAGTACAAGGACTAAATGTGTAATTTTACCATCCATGAATTTCAACAATTTCGGTGTGCATCGAAAGCCACCGAATTGCAGCTTAAATTTGTCAAATTTGGCAGCCACCGATTTTGACTTTAACAATCTCCCACTTGAAGATTTTTGAAGATTTGATTGGAACAATCATATCTTCACACAATTCTTTCTACCTTGTACCTTCATGTTGCTTACATTTCTGACAGACCACAAGAGGATCGACACCAAGTAAATTTATCAGCATTGATCGCCTTCATCATGAAATCTGCTATGTTATCTTTGGTATAGATCTTCTGCATATCTACCGTCTCTTCTTTCACCTTTTCACAAATGAAATGGTACTGAACTCGTATGTGCTTTGTCCTTGAATGAAATGTTGGATTCCTTGCTAGATGCAAGGCGCTTTGACTGTCACAAAACAAAACGACATACTCTTAATTGTGCTCAAGCTCCTTCAATAGCATCTTCAACCAAATTGCTTCTTTACTGGCTTGTATAGCTGCTACATATTATGCTTCTGTTGTGTATGTAGCCACAACTGACTACAATTTTGAAACCCATTGATAAGTAAATTTGATCCTTCGTAACATAATGCAACATTTGAGGTCCCTTTGATGTATCTCATGATCCTCTTTACTGTACTTCAATGCTCTTTGCATGGATTCTCCATGTACCGACTAACCACTCTCATTGTTTGTGCAATGTCTAGTCTTGTACATATCATAGTGAACATTAAACTTCCCACTGCTGATGCATACGGTACTCAAGAAATCTCCATCCTCTCTTTTTCACTGCTATGACTCATATTGGAGGATAATTTGAAGTTAATAGGAAGAGTGTTAGAAATTGACTTACAATCTTGCATGTTGAATCGTGACAAGATCTTCTTCAAGTAATTCTTTTGTGAAAGCCAAATCTTCCTATTACTTCTGTCTCCGTGAATTTGTATCCCTAGAATCTTGTTTGTTGATCCCAAGTCTTTCATTTCAAATTCCCTAGCTAGTTGTGCCTTTAATTCTTCAATATGATCTTTGTTGGATCCTGCAACCAACATGTCATCCACATACAATAATAATATAACAAAATCGTTATCACCAAACCTCTTGAAATAAGCACAAGGGTCTGCATTAAGTCTGTTGTATCCAAGGCATATAATGAAGGAATCAAATCTCTTATACCAACACCTCGGTGCCTGCTTTAGACCGAAAAGAGATTTGTTCAACATGCAAACCAAGTTCTTCTTTTCTTTTTCTTTAAAACCTTCAGGCTGGAGCATGTAAATCTCTTTTTCAAGATTTCCATGAAGAAAAGTTGTTTTAACATCTAGCTGCTCTAGATGTAAGTTCAATGTAGCACACATTGTCAAGACTACTCGAACTGTTGTTAGTTCAACCATAAGAGAATATTTCATTGAAATTAATACTTTCTTTTTGGGCATATCTTTTGACCACCAGTCTTGCACGATACCTCTCCACTTGATCGTCACAATTTCGCTTGATTTTGAAGACACATTTGTTACCAATTGGCTTCATTCCTTGCGGTAGTAACACAAGATTCCATGTATTATTTTTATGAAGGGCTTCAATTTTTCTGATTGACGAGTTGTTAGAGCTTCAGAACTCTCTGGTTCTTGTTCATCATGCGTTGGTTCTGCTTCAGAAGAATCTCCTTGTTCAAACTCATTTTCCATATGTATCTGTGTAGTCTCTGACTTTTCAGCGCTATCATCATCTTCTTTTATTTGTAGTTTCTCTTCTACAAAGATAACATCCCTGCTGATGATCACTTTGCGGGCAGTGGGATCCCACAAGCGATACACATTTACACCATTCTAGTTGTCATATTTGAAATCTACCGACCTTTCATTGATAGCCGCTAGACGACCGTCTTTCCTCAGGATGACATTCATCTTCAATTTTCACAATGAAATATTTCTTCCATTGAACTTTTCAATATCAAATTTCGTTGTCATAGCTTCTATTACGGATAACTCCCACTATTTCACTATCGTGAATAGTTCTCTGGAACCTTCAAAGAATGAGTAATACCTTCTTATTTTCTTATATTGGAGGATCCACCTTTTGGTGGCAACTGCAAAAACAATAAGTATATATTACACACTTTAATCTGACTTTTGATACCAATTGTTGCAGAATACGACTATCGGATAGAGCAAAATCGTAACTGATAATTTAAGAAAATAAAAATGAAGATAAATAAGACATAAATTTTACGTGGAAAACCTCTAAATAATATAAGATAAAAATCACGGGCAACTGTAGAAGAATTTCATTATGAGAAAATATGAATTACAACTTTTCTCTATCTAACAATGAGAAAACAATAACAATTTTCTCTTGATAAAAATGAAAAAACAACTCTCAAGAAAACTCTCTAAATTCTCTAGTATTGGGAGAAAACTAGAATGATTTGGTCTTGTAAATACCCTAAAATACAATGACTAAATGTGTAATTTTACCATCCATGAATTTCAACAATTTCGGTGTGCACCGAAAGCCACCGAATTGCAGCTTAAATTTGTCAAATTTAGCTGCCACCGATTTTGACTTTAACATTTGTTTATCTTCACCTCATGGTTTCATGATGTTTTAGACATGTTCAGAATTTAAGGTGCAGATTGCACTACCTATAAACTACATCTGCAGAAGAAGGTTTTAGGCGCAACAGTTTCCCTTTCTTTGCTTGGAGGTCAGCCAGAATATTCGGATCAAAGCATGTAGCAAAGCAAACCTGCAGTTGGAATTATGTCCACCTTAAAACACAACCAATTATCAGCTACAGAGAAATCTCAAAGAACCAGGTAATCACCTTGCAATTTTTTGCTCGGACAGAAACATGAGACAAAACATCAGGCATGTCAGGTGTCAACACAGCAACTGCACCATCTGGAATTTCTTCCTCTCCTTTTATACTTTTTGCCACTAAAATAGTAGGTCGGTCATAAGATTTATTCTGTACAGAAAGCAGCTCGTCCACAACATCAACATATCCAACAACTTCAACTGGACTGATAACCTGCCAACTGTTACAGGACATGAAACGTTATATTAATTTACAATAAATGACAGGCTCAAGATGGGAAGACATTTTTGCTCAAGTCTGTTGCCTAAAAATTTTTGCACTGCAAACTTTTTATGGTAATGAATCCGCAGACAAATGATTATATACCAACCTGCCAAGATGAGCAGTTTCCCGAAGAACAGGATCAAGTCTGTTGACTAGCGTGGATAAAGTTGCAGCTGACCCAGCACGGATAATTTCTTCAGTAAATATGCTGATCTGGAAGCAAAATCAACCAATGTGCTTTATCTTTCAATTTTATAATGTGACCAACATCAAGTAACTGCAAAAATTTTAAGTGGCAAAGTTTGAGATTTGAACGGAGTAATAACATACCGCCCACTGATCTACTCCAAGCAACGATCCAAGATAGTCTGTTGATGGTTGCAAAATTCGCTGGTACAACTCAACCTTGCTAGCCAGTGCAAGGCGAGTTCTGTCTAGTACTGATTTTGCATACAGTGCCCAGTGAGCACTTTGACTCTTGCACATGCTTATGGAATGATGCCATCCCTGCATAAGTGATGAAGTAGAAGTTATTATCCACAATTTACAAACACAGGGACATCTCTATGATTACATGCCATAGTCAGCATTTTTCATGGAATTCTTGAACTCTCTCTTTCTGGAAGAGGAACATTGGACTAGTAAATTCAACATCTGTCCGGCACTGTATTAATAGTTGACTGAATTTTTCAAGTTTCTAAGGTTATTCTGCAACTTCAAGCAACGGGCTGTCAAATTCCTCAGAAAAAAACTGCATGAAAGAATTCCAACTAGAATACGGTGTTTAACATTCTCAGCAAGCTTTCGTTTTCTGCTACACTGTTTCACCATGCTCTCTTCTGAATCTTCCGTGCTCGCAAAAAGAGACTATTGTACTACTTAACACCAGATAAAAGAAATGTTATCTTGTAACGTAGGCATTTTACAAAGATTCACCTTGAAGTCTAACTTCAAAGGTCAGTATCATATTCCCTATCATCTTCTACCACAATTTGACATGCATTTTGACAGAATCTTTGGCAGAGATGAGTAAATGTTTGTCAACAATCAAATTTGCCTCAAAAAGGTTGATAACTTTAGAATCAGTTGATGCTCTTAAGAAATAAAACACAACCATACCTTCAAACAATAGACCAGATCCTCATTGTCATCTGATGAAAGTGCAAGGTTTTTTAGAACAAGACTGATGAAATACATGATTTTCTGCACAATGCAAAGCCTAATCAGGAATTCATATACATGATAGATAGAACAAATATTATCCACCACGCCATGTGATAAATATGCAAAATCAGTGAACAGCATCTCACAGAAATACTGAATGTAAGATACATAGTTCAAGGTGAAGGTGCAAGATTTACCTCAGGTCTAGCGTTATTTAGCTACTCGTAACCTCTTTCAATAGCTGTCCTAACAGTAGAGTCAAGGGCAATGTCTAAAAACAACATATCTTTTAAACGATCGCTAGACTTGAATGACAATGGTCTAAGCTCTTGACGAGCCTCAAGCGAGCCCTGTCAAAGGGGGTTTGAAAATGGTATATCAGAGAAAATAAATGGGCATAGTTATTATAGATTTCCAATCAAATGTTCATACCTCTAGCAAGGCTTCTACATTTCTCTCTTCGACGTGTTCAAGAACAAATCGAAGCAATTCCTGTTATGAGTGTATCTTGAATATTTGATCAACAATTTCAGGGAATACAGAGAGAGAGACAAGGGGAGAGAGAACTTGAAACCAAACTGAAGATAAAGTTAAACTTACTGGAAATCCTGATGGCAAGCCAGGTATAGGATTTATTTGCACCCCAACCATGAAACCTTGACCCTGAACACAGAGAAAGCTCCTGTCAAATGCTGACAATAATAATTTGTCAGGCAAATTTCACCTTATTTATAATATTACCTCCGCTTTGTAGCCCATGCAATTTGCAATAGCAGACTCGAGATCTGCACCAGAATGAACCGCCTATGCATAAATCATAATTAGATATAAATTATCAATGAAATGCGACATCATGTAAGCCAAGGGAAATAAATTGAAGAAAATTAATTCAACAGAATGGAGAGAAGATTAAACATAAACCCATAAGCCCATGCCTTAAAAAAAGGGATCTCTATGACAATTAAATAAAAATACAGCTAAGGAACAGAATGATAAGTCTTTAGAAGCTGTGTGAGAACGGATGCCTATTAGAAAATCCTGTTAACACATTAAGGTGCCAATGACAGAAGGAACACTATAATGGAAACAACCATGAAGGTTAAACCAACAGACCTTCAAGGTTCTCATATAATGTCCAAGATCACGCAAAAGACCATCCTTCTGATCTCCCCTAAAACTTGGCTCAGAATGGATAGCACGGTCATAACTTAAGAGGCGCTCCTTTGTTATTCCGTTATCATTTAGGGTCTTCAATAGACACTGATGTGAAAGTCACTTTTAATATAATCCATTAACGCCTGCAAGCATATGGTCTATCAGCTGATGGAAACTACAAAAGAATTTTCACTAAATTCAGGACTCTGACACCTGACAGATTACAACATCATCCGGACTGGTATTATTGTGTAACTCTGGTGCCATTCCTCCATCATTCCTCCTTGCAATCATTATTTCTCTGAAAGAGATGTAACTTTTATATATATATTCACATGAGTTTAATAAAAAAAATATTCACACGAGTGGTAGGAATTTAAAGGTGAGAATTGGTAAATTTTGATTTTATAATTGACAGATTTAATGGTGGGAAAATTTTTGAGGGGATTTTGGTAATTTGATTTTATAATTCTGAAATTTTTGGGGGAAATTTTCAGGCCGGGTGGGAAGGATTTAATGCCCAATGAAATGGTTTGGGTTAATTAGGTCCGCAATCCTCCAACAATCAACACCTTTTATTTTGTTATTTTTTTTATTTTTTTCATTTCAGTCATGGTTTAATTATAACCACTTATTGAATTTTTTAATTCAATGCAATTTAGTCCTGTATACATTTTAATTACTTTTAATTTTCCCTTCTTTCTTTAATGTGCATAATTATTAAATGTCAATGTTAATTTTAAAATATTTTATTTTAGTCACTTATGTTTCATGATATACTTGTATATATATATATGCGTGTGTGTACATACATCATACATATATATACTTATATATATAATTATGTATATACTTTTATATATATACACACACATTAGTATATATGTATGATGTACGTACGTAATTATATATATATATATATATATATATATATATATATATATATATATATATATATATATGCATATGTATATATACATATATACTAATGTATATACTTATATATACTTTATAATTTATATACTTTATATATATATATATATATATATATTATATAGTTTATAGTTTATATATTTATACTATATAATTTATATATTTATACTTTATACTATATATACACTTATATTATATATATAGTATAAGTATAATGTATACTTATATTATATACTTATATAAATATATATTTATATTGTATGTATAAATATAATGTGCATTATGATATATATACATGCATCATATTATCATAACATTCATCATATATATTATATTATAATTGTTTCAATTTTTTTCTTCAATTTTTGAAATGAATGCAATTCAATCCATAACATTCATCATACATTATATTTTTATAATGTAATGTACATTATATATAGATGTATGATGTATCATAACATTCATTATACATATAATATATATATATTATAATTGTTTCAATTTGATCCTTGCATGTTGTTTAATTTATATAAATTATAGTTTGTAATTTCATGTTTAATCAATTTAATCCTTCAAATTATATTATAAAATCTAAAAATTTATAAACTTTTGTTCCTCAACTTTTTAAATGAAAGCAATGCAGTCCATTTTTATATTAATTTCAACTTCATATTTTACAATTATTTCGATTTGATCCCTATGTGTTGTTTAATTTGTTTAAATATTAACTTGTAATTTCATAGTTGTCCAATTTAGTCCTTAAAATTATATTTGTATATGAAATTGGCACATACTTATTTAAATTTTTATAATTTCCTTCAAACTCAATAGATCAAATAATAAACTTCATTTTGAACTCTATAAATTATATCATAATCTCCTAACCCTTAAACTTTTTTCACCAACTTTTTAAATGGATTCAATTTTGTCCATTTTTATATTAATTTCAACTTAACATTTTATAATTATTTCGATTTGATCCCTCATCCATGTGTGTTGTTTAATTCATTTAAATTATAGTTTGTAATTTCATGTTTGTTCAATTTAGTTCTTAAAATTACATTTTTATTAAAATTTAACTATAATTATTTATATTTTTTGTAATTTACTCCAAATCATATACAATTATAAATTATAATTCGTCGTTTATGAAAAACGAAAGATAATTAACCCAAAAATAAACCGACCTGAATTTTGTATGTCAATGATGTGACTAGATCTGAACGAGAGCTGCCTGAAGTCCATCCGAATATGAATTAACCTGGTATTTAATTGCTTCAGACATCAATTGTTTTGACCTGAATCGACATCGATCTGAACTGAAATTAACCAGATTCGAACCCGATTTGAATACGATGTCAAATCAACCTGAAAGTGACCTAAACTGATTTGACCCGGACCCGACCTAATCCGAGTCGAACAATAAAATTAACCTGACACGACTTGTATCCGATTTGACATGACCTTACAAGATCCGACCGAAACCTGAACGATTACATGATTTTACATCCCTAATTAAATTAAATTTTATTTGAATTGGAGATTTTTTATTTGAATTTTGATTTAATTTTTAAGGTAAAAGATATATATTTATTTTGATTCGACATAAATATACATACTTTTTGTTTTATTAAATAAAATAAGAATCTAATTGAAAATAATATAGAGAATATTATTATATCATTTATACCTAAATATATAATTATCATATTTTCATTCTTATTCATTGAATATATGTTTTATTTCCTTGCTTATATTTATGATTATATGAACGGTTTGAAATAATACACGTAAAGTTCAGTATTCGATTTTGTTTACTCTTTTTTATACTAGTAGGTTTGTTGGTAAAGGGAGCACTGTAAGCAAGCAATTCAAACATCACAATTTCAAAGTAAAATAATGTTCTTTTAGACCTTATTTATGTACAGCTCTAATTTTGAATTTATAAAAACATATAATTTATTTTGTTTAAACATGGTGACTCAGAGTTTCATATTTATAATGAGAAAATTTTATATTGGATGTCAAACACTGAAACACACCGCTAATTAAATTATCTTTATTAAATAAAGATTAAAAATTCTAATGACATATTGACAATTAATATTAAAATTTAATTTTAATTATAATAAGCATATAACTAAATCATATTTTTTTATTAAAAATATAATTAATTTAGAATTTTATTTGTTTAAGATTCAAACACTTAATTTATATAAATTTAAAGATTCATTACCAACAACATCAAGAACTCTAGAAAATCGTTTTCTTGAAAAACATCTTTGATGTTCACTTCATGATCGTCTCGAAAACTCTAGAAAGAAGCATTTCGACAAAGATCCACCCGACAATCATTGATATGAACAATCCTCTCCATCAGCAGCCCAGTCACAGGACTTGAAGGGTACTGCTCTGCAATTTTCAAGTTGCAGAATGGATGAACCAACCATGCTTTCATTATCCTACGGCATTCCATAATATCATCCTACACTCCCACTCTGAATATTTTAGTCATATAATCAATGGAACAATATATATTTCAAGATAAGGAACCTTGTGATATTGGTTTATGAGCTTCATAATTTTGGTGAGATGGAGATTATAAGACGATGGGATTAACTCTTCTAGATTACATATTATAAGAAAATAGTTCTCCGACAATGAAAACGGTTGTTTGACGATGAACCATGGTCGGTGACGATTAGTTATTGATGTTATTATCGGTGATAAATTAAGTGTCTGAATCTCAAACAAATAAAATTTTAAATTAATTATATTTTTTAATTAAAACAACCATGTTCTTATTAAAATTAAAACTAAATTTTAATAAAAGATTAATTGTAGATATGTAATTAGGATTTTTAATATTTTTGGACAATTTAATTAGTAGTGTGCTTCAATGTATCACATTAGTGGTGTATTTCGGTGTGCATATTCGAGCTAGACTCATCCTTAATAATGATTATTTTATGTTAAACATTTTATGGAACTGAAGTCTTTTGGAATGATTGTCTGAATTGTTTTACCGAAAGATTTTAGGGGTCGCTCAAAAGGCTCGAGTGTGACATCATACATTTTATGTATGAGAGTTAACGATGATGATGTAAGGGGGTATTGTGTTGATGCAATAGTATATATAACCATACAACCGTATCGATTGATGTTGGACCATAAAAATGTCCAAATCTGTTACATTGTCCAAAGGATTCCGTATCTATGGGTTTTATAATTTATTTGTGGTGAGCATCCGCCTCCGCTATGTTATTGCACGTGGAACCCAATAATTTATATAGGAAACTGTTGAAAATTAATTGTGCAAGTGGCACCGAAAGGTTCCACTATCTCCACCGAAAATAATAAATCAAAAAAATGAGTTGTAATTGTTGAAAATGTGCAAGAATAAAATATTTAATTTAGTCACTTTACTTTTAGGTATTTATAAGATTAGTCATTAAGCTTCAACTATAAATACCCTAGTTCATTTAACTTTAAAGTCATCTCAAATCATTCTAGCTTTCTTCCAATACTAGAGAATTTAAAGAGTTTTTTGAGAGTTGTTTTTCTCCTATTTATCAAGAGAGAATTGTCATTGTTTTCTCCTTGGTAGATAGAGAGAAGTTGTAATTCCTATTTTCTCATAGTGAAATTTTTCAACCGTTGCCTGTGATTTTTACCCTATATTATTTAGGAGTTTTCCACGTAAATTTTGTGTCTATTTTATCTTCAATTTTTTTATTTTCTCAAATTATCAATTGCATTTTTACTTTATCCGATAGCTGTTTTCCGCAACAGAAACGTGACAGGAGAATTTTGGGGGGGGTGTATTTTTGGTTATCTTTGCTTTGGTTTTGTTCTCCAAATTTCTAAATTAAGAAGATTAAATTTAGATATGGATCATTTAAAATGTAATTGAAATTAAGAACGGAAATGGAACGAGTCAGATAGAGTTTTTGATAAATTTGAATTTGAATTCAATTTAAATATTATATTCCTCACCCGTTTCTTAATTTGGATTTAGGGAATTTCCACCTAATCTGTAATTTAACTCAATCTTAGGATAAAATCTTGAACCTGCATCCAATTCAACTTCATTTTTATTTGGTAAAATATGTATTTAATTGAAAAAAATAGAATATATATTAGTACAATTAGCCCTAAATATATAAGGGATAACTATACTATTATTTCAAGTCAAAACGGATCGAAAATATTTCACCCTAAACTTGAACATATCCTTTAGAAAAATTGACCAGATCAAATCTGAATTAAAACCCCCTACACTATAAGGGCAGGTCGAAACAAAATTCGATAGGCTCGAATCTCATGTTCATTCATAGTTGAAAATTTTCTTTCACTGCGTATAAATATTTATTTGAGTCAATTGCATCATCATCCTCAAACGATAACCCTCATTTAAGAGTGATAAATAAATTTTTTAACATTTTAGTTTCATCTTCAAACTATGATTTTCATTTTAAATCATGCCTCAAACTTTTGAACATCACAATTCAATCCAAAAACTCTAACCATTCTAAATTTATCTAAAATATTTGAATGTTTTAATTTCATTAAAAAAATTGAACGTTTTAACTTCATCCATAAACAATGAATATATATTAATCATTGAACGTTTTGATTTCATTCATAAACTATGGATATATATTAGTTAATGTTAATAATACCGTTAAAACTTTGTTAACTAATCTATCATGTATACACACTTTGTTTGTAACATCATCAATACCGGGTTAGTGACTAAATTGTAAAATTTTAGAATTTGGTGATAAAAGTAGAATAGTTGAATAGTTCAATGATTTATGTGGAGATATTTCCTGAAAGTTGTTAGTAATTATTAAAGGAATTAAAGGGTAAAATGTTCATTTGACTTAGAAATGAATAAGATAATGATATATATGGGGATAAGGTTGAGAGATTTCTCCAGAAATCTCTTCACTCTTCATTTTTCATTCTTCTTCTTCTCCAACGTGAGACATCAAAGCAAAGGTGAGTTTTCTGATTTCTTGGTTGTTTGTTAATTTTAAGAGTGGGTTTTGATCATTAGATGATAACTAAGCTTAAGGAAAGTTTAAGTTATCTTATAATCAAAAGATGAAGAAGTTATGAAAGATTAAAGAAAATGAGTTTTTAAGTGAGTTTTTGAAATAGAGTTGATAAGTTGAATTTGAAACTAAATTTGACTCGTCATAGGTGTGAATAAGAAATTATAAGTGTTAAATCAAAGTTTGGATAACATGGAAAATTGGTATGATTCTTAGCCTTGAGAATTTGGATGAAATATGGAAGATTATAAGGTGTTGGAATTATAAGAATTGGTTAAAGTTGTTATAGATGAATTTAGTAGCATAATAAGGATTTTATACATGAAAATTTGGGTGAAGTGCTGATGATTTTCGGATGAAATAGTCTATTCTGGGCAGGTGCATCGATGCACTATGAGTATGTACCGATGCACTAAGATAAATTTTGAAGGTGCATCGATGCATGGATATTTCGAAGCTATTTTGTGTACCGATACACTCATAGTGCATCGATACACTCCTAAAGGAAAAGTGAATTTTTGGTTCATTAAATTAGCCTGAGTTATTAATATCAAGTTATAAGGTTTAGGTTTCTGACAATCGTCTCAGAAATTATGTTTATGTAGATATTGAGACTAAACAAGTTCTGGAACAATCAAAGAATTATGATCAAATCAAAGCAAGGCTAAGGTGAGTGCAATTTAAATTGTATGTATGTTATTGAACATACATTGGCTTGCGATGAGCCAGTGACAGAGTTACTATGGTAAGAAGTAACTTCTAAAATGTTATGTGATTATTATGTGTGCATTAGTACATAGAAATGAATGTATGTTCTTATATGTTACATGATTTACATGCTTATGTGAAAATGCAACATGTGATATAGGTTACATGATATGACATGCGAGTTTACATGAACAAATAAGAAATGATATAAGCCATATGAAACGATCTACGTGAATACATGCACTTGTGATATATGTGATATTGATATAAGTAATTATAGGAATATGTAATATAAGTATAATATGAAATGTGACCATGTGATATGAATGTGATATGTGAACATAAGTGACTAATTGACATGAGCTATGAGACTATATGAAAGCAAGAACATGTGACATGAAATACATGATAAGAAAATATGATACTCTGTAAGGGTATTAAATGATATGAAATAAAAGGGTTATGAGTTATATGCATATGAGATATATGTTTACACATATGTGGTATGTGACAGAAGAGAAGGAACATGTGATTATAAGATCAATGATTACACGTACATATGATACGTGACTGAAAAGAAACGATATGTGTTTATAAGAGAAAGGATATGAATAAGTAATGTGAACTGTTATAAATGATAATGCCCATGCTATGGGATATGAGAGCTAGGGGTATAGTTGGTATGCCAAGGGTCGAGGGATTACCTATGTTCTTCGGGACATATGGACTGTTTACCTATGTTCTTCGGGACATATGGATTGTTTACCTATGTTCTTCGAGACATATGGATTGATTACCTAGGTTCTTCAGAATCTATGGACTGGTCATTCGGGATATTTATACGAGCTGTGGTGACAGCATAATTATGCACAACATCCATGTACTCACATACCTTAAGTTCTCAAAAGTATACATGGGCTAATACATAGATGTTGAGTTAATCGATCGATGGAGTTGGCTAAGAGGGGGGTGAATTGGCAAATAAAAATTTCGGTGGAAGCTTTACAGAAAATTGAAAAGATTTGTACAGCGATTTAGAGTGGTTCGACTTTCTCAACCAAAGTCTACGTCCACTACCTTAGCTATCCACACTAAGGATTTTCCACAAATTCACTAATTTGTCTTTCTTTTGAGGACAAAGAGTAACCTTACAAATCCCTCAAGAATTATACCCCAAATTCTTGAGAACACTCTCTCCCAAAGAGAATAATACAAATTTTACAAACTTACAAGAAAATCCTCACAAGGCAAGATGTTTGCACAATTCTAGAATAAAGAAAGAACACTCAAGAATAATACAATTGAGCACAATAAGTGTTCTTGAAAGCAAAAATTAATATTGAATGAAATAGGCTTGAAAATGCCTAAACTTGAGGTTTGATGCTTTCTCTTTGATTCTCTCTTGATTCTTGTTGATTGTTGTTTCTTGTTGTTGATCAATGGCTTCTAAGCTTGTTTAAATACACTTTCAAATGATTCTGAAAGTTGGGGATGATTAGTGGAGTCAATAGAGTCGTTTTAGTGTGAAATCAATTAATAAAACAGCTTGGAGCGTGGGGGAATCGGTACCCCCTCATGGGGAATCGGTTCCCTAAGTGTAAAATTTAAATATTTCGACCGTTAAACATGGGGAATCGATACCCCCTTGGGGGGGAATCGGTTCCCTCCGAGCATTCTGTTTTTCTCAGAGCCAAATCATTCAGGGGGGAATTGGTACCCCATTGGGGGGGAATCGGTTCCCTCTGAGCAATCTGGAATTTTTGGCTTTGAAATGGTTTGAAATATTTTGTAAAATTGTTTTGAAATTATTTTGATATTAAAACTTAATTTTACACTTGAGTAAGGATAAAAAATGACATTTGAAAGATTTGGAGTAATATTTTGATATTCGAATAATTATATCGAATATACTTAGAAAATCTTTTGGAAAATCTTAAAATTTATTTAACTTAATTTGTTATATCGAAATATCAAAATGTTTTCAACAATCTCTCCCTTTTTATATAACAAAACATTTTAGTAATTTTAAGATTTTGAAATCAAGTTTTGAAATTACTCCCCCTTATTCTAACACTTCTCCCCTTAAAAATACTTTAACATTTATCCCCCTTTTTGTTAAATCAAAAAGACTTTTAAAAGATTTTAAACAAGTGTTTGAAAAAACATTTAGCCAATTGATTATAAATAAATATAGCGTAAGCTGCTAAGATCACAATCAAGAGAAACGTTAGCCATTAGTTTCATAATCAATATTCATAAACAATGTGATATGGCGAAATTGGTCATATATCTAACATGATGTAAATGATGCAATAATGAATAAATTTAACCAAACCAAATATATAAGTTCAAACATCCATAAAACATCAACCAAATTCAAACATCCAACAATCAAAATTAAAAACAATCCAAAGTCATTCAAAATGTTGAAACAATAAACTCCATGTTCTATTTCAAAGTACTAAAGCGTGACAAATACTCAAGCATCCGTATGAGGATCGGGAAGAGGAAAATGAGCTCGCATAGCGGCCATCTCGTGCGAGAGTGCATTAATGTGTTTATTCATAGAAGCGTTGTTCGCACGCATCTCCCGGAGAATCTCTAATTGTTGAGCTCTTATTGTGGATAAATGAGACTCTATGGAAGTGAAGCGAGAATCCATGGATGCATACCGGAAATCAAATGTCTACATAAAGGATTGAAAGTATGGAGGCATTTGATCTTCTGGTCGTGTTTGTTCCTCTGGTGGAGCTTGTTCCTCGTGCTGTTCTTGTTCATCGTCGGAGTCATCGGCTTCCGGAGGTTGTTCATGAATACGAACCCAAAGACCAGTCTCTTCATTGAACTTCCATCCCGATTTGGTTAAAGAAAAGAGGTTGATTTGGATTTTTAGGGGAAATAAAGCATCAAGACCAACTCTAACCCCAGCCTTTTTAAATAGATTACTAAGAATACAACCGTAAACTAAATAAGAACATAATTTTTTTATTGGGAACAAGATTTACGGTTTCGGAAAGTTCAGAAAAGATAATCTGTGGAAGGTTGATTTTGAGATTATTTTGGACACAATGTAGCCAAAATAAATCTAAGGCTCGAAGAGTATAGTAACGACCTCCGGATGGTCGAAACCACCAAGAGATCATAAGGTGAAGAAAACAGTCGTGAAGATCTAAAACACTTGCACTATCCATTCGTTTATACTGAGATCCTACCGTTAGTTTTTCATTATCTAACCCGTTATTATCTAATCCTAATGCTTTGGCTATGTATTCCGAGTCAAGATGAAGGAATCGTCCTAGAAGATAGGATCAGATTCCTATGGTTAAGGTTTTATCTTGGTTTTGAATGCAAACAACATTAGAGTAGAAGATATGAATGAGTTGATGGTAGACTATTGGTTCAAGCTCGAAGAGTTTATCAAATTTCCACTCTTGAAGAGTAGGAAGATGTCGAAAATTGATGTCTAACATGGCTTGAAGAGATGGGATTCGTTCGTCCCGGATTTTGTAGGACTCAAAGTATTGACAAAACCTAAAGTAGAGATTTTGTCTACGACCGGGTTCATTGAAGCAAGAATTGTGAATGGTCATGTTTGGATCATCGGGATTAGGAATAGGAATTTGTTGGATAGGTGGAGGATTTGGAGGTGAGTTTGGAGGTTGGGTAGAACGATTAGAGGAAGGTCTAGAACGTTTGTGAGACATAATTTAAGGTAATCAGAATGGAAGAAATAACCTGCAATTTTAAGAACACATGTATGCAATATAATCAATCCCAAAACTCAATTGAGTCCTCAATATTTCAAGGTTCTCTAAACCAAATCTAATGGGTAAAGTTTTTGAAAACTATTGAAAAATAAGGGTTTGAAAATCAATTTACACATAGTTTTCATAATAACAACATAATTAAATCAAAACACAACAATTTG
Source organism: Hibiscus syriacus (assembly GCF_006381635.1). Classification (NCBI taxonomy): domain Eukaryota; kingdom Viridiplantae; phylum Streptophyta; class Magnoliopsida; order Malvales; family Malvaceae; genus Hibiscus; species Hibiscus syriacus. The sequence goes on from NW_024062795.1 coordinate 6,920,000, forward strand.
AAAACTATTTTTTTTAATTTCAAAAATTTTAAAAATTCTTGTGTTTTTGATAAAATTAGTTGTATAATCTAGTTTCTAATCACTAAACAATCAATTCCCGATCTAAAGTTCAACCTAGAACTAATTAAAACTAGTTTTATGTTCAAAAATTGATGAAATAGAAGTTTTAGAAAAATACCTTGAAGAATTTTGGATTTGAGTGAGATTAGATGAAGTTTGCACATTTTTTATGATTCCAACAGGTTTAGGAGATGATATTTGAAGAGAATTCCGATTAAAAACGTTGCTTTGATGAAGTATGGAGATAGGGTGAGAGTAGAGAGGAAAATGACTAAGAGAGAAGAAGAGAGGGTTTAAGAGTTTAGGATGTTCTGCCCGTGTCAAAATCCATAACCCCAGGGGGTATCGATTCCCCTAAAGGGGGTATCGATTCCCCTACAGGAGGTATCGATTCCCCTAAAAGGGGAATCGGTTCCCCTTCAAGGGTTATCGATTCCCTCTGCACCAAAACTGATAAAATCTGATTTTAAACACTCAAGATGCTAAATTAATTTTCTCTAGTGGTATTGGCAACTAATATATTGAAAATTAATCATGTTCAATCCATCAAATTAATCTTTAAATTACATTTGAACATAAAGTTAATTTTCACCAAGAATCATAAACTCCCCCTAACTAAAAGCAATGAATGCAATCAAAAATTACTATTATAAGCATTTTTCATTTATTCTTAAAAGTACTAAAATTATTTTAAACACTAAGAGAAGATAGGTCAGTTAAACCTAATTCTCTCCTAAGTGTCCAAAATCTTTCCTTATCTAAAGGCTTTGTAAAGATATCCGCTAATTGATGCAAAGTATCAACAAATTCTAGAACTATATCTTCCTTAGCGATATGGTCTCTAATGAAGTGATGTCTTATTTCAATGTGCTTAGTTCTAGAGTGTTGGATGGGATTTTTAGTGAGACAAATAGAACTAGTATTGTCACACTTGATAGGAATTGTACCTACTTCAATTCCATAATAAAAAAGTTGTTGTTTCATCCATAAAACTTGTGCACAACAACTACCGACTGAAATGTATTCTGCTTCAGTGGTAGATAATGCAACACAATTTTGTTTCTTTGAAAACCAAGAAATCAGAATATTTCCAAGGAATTGGCAAGTACCGAAGGTGCTTTTCCTATCTAATTTGCATCTTCTGTAATCCGCATCAGAAAAGGCATGCAAGCTAAAGCTAGAGTCTCTAGGATACCAAAGTCATAAACTAGGAGTGTCCTTAAGGTATCTAGAGATTCTCTTAACAGCTAGTAAATGTGATTCCTTAGGGCATGATTGAAATCTAGCACATAAGCAAACACTAAACATAATGTATGGTCTACTTGCAGTTAGATAGAGCAAAAAGCCAATCATTGACCTATATAATTTAACATCCACACATTTACCTCCTTCATCCAAGTCAAGCTTTGTAGAAGAGCTCATTGGAGTGTCATGAGGTTTCCCATTTTCCAGTCCAAACTTTTTGAGCATGTCTTTGATGTATTTAGCTTGATTGATGAAGATGCCATCTTTTCTTTGCTTGATTTGAAGTCCCAAGAAAAATGAGAGCTCCCCCATCATGCTCATCTCGAATTCACTTTTCATTAGCTTAGAAAATTCTTGGCAAAGAACATCATTAGTAGAACCAAATATTATATCATCAACATAAATTTGAACTACTAATAAATCTTTACCTTTATGCTTTAAAAACAATGTAGTTGTTGAGTTAATCGATCGACGGAATCGGCCAAGAGGGGGGTGAATTGGCAATTAAAAATTTCGTGGAAGCTTTTGCAGAAAAATTGAAAGTAATTGCACAGCGATTTACAGTGGTTCGACTTTCTCAAACAAAGTCTACGTCCACTACCTTAGCTATCCACACTAAGGATTTTCCAACAAATTCACTAATTTGTTCTTTCTTTTGAGGCCAAAGAGATAACCTTACAAAATCCCTCAAGAGTATACCCCAACTCTTGAGAACACTCTTTTCCCAAAGAGAAGATTACAAATTTGCAAACTTACAAGAAAACCTCACAAGGTAAGATGTTTGCACAATTCTAGAACAAGAAAAGAACACTCAAAGATAATTACAAATGAGCACAAATGGTGTTCTTGAAAGCAATATGAATATTGAAAGGAAAATTGGCTTGATTTGCACAAACTTGGTGTTTGATGCTTTCTCTCTTGTTTGTCTATGATTTCTTGTTGATCAAGGGCTTCAGAACTTGTTTAAATACACCTTGAATCTCTTCTGAACATTGGGGATGATTAGTGAAGATCATATAGCCGTTTTAGTGTGAAAACAATTAATAAAACAGTTTGGAGCGTGGGGGGAATCGGTACCCCCTATGGGGAATCGGTTCCCTAAGTGTAAAATTCAAATATTTCGACCGTTGAACAGGGGGGAATCGGTACCCCCTATGGGGGAATCGGTTCCCTCCCAGCATTCTGGAAATCTCGGAGCCAAACCATTAAGGGGGGAATCGGTACCCCCTTGGGGGGAATCGGTTCCCTCTGAGCAATCTGGAATTTTTGGCTTTGAAATGGTTCGAAATACTTTGAAAGATTATTTTGAAATTGTTTTAAGATTAAAACTTAATTTTACACTTAAGTAAGGATTAAAAATGATTTTGAAATATTTTGAGTAATGTTTTGATATTCGAATAATTATATCGAATATACTTAGAAAATCATTTTGGAAAATCTTAAAATTCATTTAACTTAATTTGTTATATCGAAATATCAAAATGTTTTCAACAATCTCCCCCTTTTTTGATATAACAAAACATTTTAGTAATTTTAAGATTTTGAAATCAAGTTTTAAAATTACTCCCCCTTACTTTAACACTTCTCCCATTTATCATTTAAAAACACTTTAACACTTCTCCCCCTTTTTGTTAAATCAAAAAGACATTTTAAAGAATTTAAACAAGGTTTTGAAATCATTTAGCCAATTGATTATATAATATAAGCTGCTAAAATCACAAGCAAGAGAAACGTTAGCCATTAGTTTCATAATCAATATTCATAATTAATGTGAAATGGAAAAATTGGTCATAATGCAACTAATATGTAAATGATGCAAAAATAAACATTAAGCTCAAAATGAAAGTGAAAATCAAACCAAATATATAAGCATATAAGTTCAAATATCCATTTATCCAACAAATTCAAACAACCCATAATAAAACAATCCATGAACATCAAAATGTTTCACAATTAAAAGTTCTGAGTTCGGGACGATAAACCCATTGACCCAAATACCGAGTTTGATAAACAAATTACTAAGGAGACAACCATAAACCAAGGTTTCTATTCTTGGAAGGAACAATGTTTATGGAAACTCACTAAAAATGATCTGTGGCAGATAAATCTTCTTTTTATGTTGGATACAATATATCCACCATATATCTATGTTCCTAAGGGAGGAGTACCTACCTCCGGATGGTCTAAACCACCAAGAGATCAAATAATGAAGGAATCTATCACGATGAGTTCTTAGGGTACTCTCACTATCCTTAGACTTATAGGGTGAATCCACAGTCTCTTTTTTCATTAAACCTGAGGTATCTAGTCCAAAATGGGTAGCGATTGTGCCGGAGTCAATAAAAATGAATTGTCCTAAAATAGGATCAAATTCCTATAGTTTCAGATCGGAGCTCGTTTTGGACACATACCACATTGGAATAGAAAAATACGGACTAATTGATGATAAACCAAAGGTTTGAGTTTAAAGAGTTTATCAAACTTCTAGGATTTAAGAGTAGGAAGATATTAGAAGTCCATATCTTCTATAGCTTGGATCGAAGGGATACACTCTTCCTAGATTTTATATGACTCAAAACAAGTATGGTACATATGGTATAGATCTTGTCCATAACCAGGTACGTTGAAACAAGAGTTCATAATGGTCATATTTGGTTTATTTGGATTGGGTGGAGGAATAAGAGGTCGGTTTTGACTTGAGCGACTAGACAATGTCCTAGGTCGTTTAGGATTTGACATGGTTTAAGAATCGGAATAGAATATGTAACCTGCAAATTTAAAAAACACATGTATGTAATTCAATCAATCCCAAAACTCAATTGAGTCCTCAATATTTCAAGGTTCTCTAAATCAATCCTAATGGGCAAAGTTTTTGAAAACTTTTAAAAAATACGGTTTTGAGAAACAATATAGTTTTCATAACAACAACATAATTCAAGTAAAACACAATTAATGCCCGATCTAAAGTTTATCCTAGAACTAATTAAAACTAGTTCTATGTTTATAAATTGATGAAATAGAAGTTTTGGAAAAATACCTTGAAGGATTTCGGATTTGAGTGAGATTAGATGAAGTTTGCACATTTTTGATGATTCCAACAGGTTTAGAAGATGATATTTGAAGTGAATTCCGATTAAGAATGTTGATTTGAGGCAAGAATGGAGATAGGGAGAGAGTTTAGAGGAAACGGCGGCAAGGAAGAAAAGGGTTTTGAATAAAAATAAGGGTTCTGCCCGTGTTTAACTAGAACCCCAGGGGGGTATCGATTCTCCTGTGGAGGGAATCAGTTCCCCTTTAAAGGGGGAATCGGTTCCCTCAAGGGGGGATCGATTCCCTTTGCACCAAAATGCTAAAATCCGATTTTAAACACCCAAAATGCTAAATTAATTTCCTCTAGTGGTATTGGCAACTCATATATTGAAAATTAATCATGTTCAAACAATTCAATTAATCTTTCAACGATATTTGAACATAAAATTAATTTTTCATCAAGAATCATAAACTCCCCCTAACTAATAGCAATGAATGCAATCAAAAATTGTTATTATAAGCATTTTTCATTTATTATAAAAAGTGCTAAAATTATTTTAAACACTCAGTGAAGATAGATTGGTCAAACCTAATTCTCTCCTAAGTGTCCAAAATCGTTCCTTGTCTAAAGGTTTTGTAAAGATATCCGCTAATTGGTGCAAAGTATCAACAAATTCTAGAACTAAATCTTCCTTAGTGACATGGTCTCTAATGAAATGATGTCTTATTTCAATGTGCTTAGTTCTAGAGTGTTGGATGGGATTTTTAGTGAGACAAATAGCACTAGTATTATCACACTTGATAGGAATGGTACATACTTCAATTCCATAATCAAAAAGTTGTTGTTTCATCCATAAAACTTGTGCACAACAACTACCGGCTGAAATGTATTCCGCTTCAGTGGTAGATAATGCAACACAATTTTGCTTCTTTGAAAACCAAGAAATCAGCATATTTCCAAGGAATTGACAAGTACCGGAGGTGCTTTTCCTATCTAATTTGCATCCTCCATAATCCGCATCAGAAAAGGCATGCAAGCTAAAGCTAGAGTCTCTAGGATACCAAAGTCCTAAACTAGGAGTGTCCTTAAGGTATCTAAAGATTCTCTTAACAGCTAGTAAATGTGATTCCTTAGGACATGATTGAAACCTAGCACACAAGCAAACACTAAACATAATATACGGTCTACTTGCGGTTAGATAAAGCAAAGAGCCAATCATTGACCTATATAATTTAACATCTACACATTTACCTCATGCATCTAAGTCAAGCTTTGTTGAAGAGCTCATTGGAGTGTTATGAGGTTTCCCATTTTCCAGTCCAAACTTCTTGAGCATATCTTTGACGTACTTAGCTTGATTAATGAAGATGTCATCTTTTCTTTGCTTGATTTGGAGTCCCAAGAAAAATGAGAGCTCTCCCATCATGCTCATCTCAAACTCACTTTGCATTAGCTTAGAAAATTCTTGGCAAAGAACATCATTAGTAGAACCAAATATTATATCATCAACATAAATTTGAACTACTAATAAATCTTTACCTTTTCTCTTTAAAAACAATGTAGTGTCAACCTTTCCTTTTAAAAAACCTTTTTCAATTAAAAAATTTGACAATATTTCATACCAAGCTCTAGGAGCTTGTTTTAAACCATAAAGAGCTTTTGTCAATTTTAAAACATGATCCGGAAAATTTGAATCTTCAAAACCTGGAGGTTGTTCCACGTACACTTCTTCTTTTATAAAACCATTTAAAAATGCACTTTTAACTTCCATTTGATATAATTTAAATTCATTGAAACATGCAAATGCTAATAACATTCTAATTGCTTCCATCCTAGCTACGGGAGCGTATGTTTCATCATAGTCTATGCCCTCTTCTTGATTATAGCCTTGAGCAACAAGTCTAGCCTTGTTCCTCACTATATTACCACTTTCATCAAGTTTATTTCTAAAAACCCATCTAGTACCTACAGTAGATTTATTACTAGGCCTTTCAACTAATGTCCATACTTTACTTCTCTCAAATTGATTTAATTCTTCTTGCATAGCCATAATCCAATGTTCATCTTTTAATGCTTCTTTGATGTTGTTAGGCTCTATGCATGAAATAAATGCAACATAATTACAGATATTTCTAAGAGAAGATCGAGTAGTTACCCCTTTTGATGGATCACCTATAATTTCACCATCCTTGACATAGTTGTACTCTCTTGGAAAAGATACTTCCCTTTCTTCACTGGTTGGATTCTCGAGGGGATCATGAGTTTCCTCATCTTTTGTTTCTTCCTTTGATGATGATTCTCCAACGTCATATCTAACGTCATTTACTTGTACAATACCTACATCATCATTAACAGAAGAATCCTTCCTCGGAAGGGGATTATCATCGAAAACAACATGTATAGACTCTTCTACAACTAAAGTTGTTTTATTAAATACACGATAAGCTTTAGAATTTAAGGAATAACCCAGAAAAATTCCTTCATCACTTTTAGCATCAAATTTGCCAGGGTTTTCTTTACCGTTGTTTAAAACAAAACATTTACATCCAAAAGGAAAATAGCTAATGTTAGGCTTTTTATTTTTGAGAATTTCATATGGAGTTTTCTTTAAAATTGGCCTAATCATTACTCGATTTACAACTAACAAGCGGTATTTGTGGCTTCCGCCCAAAAATATTTTGGCAATTATTTCACAAAGCATGGTTCTAGCCATTTCTTCTAAAGTTCGATTTTTCCTCTCAACAACTCCATTTTGTTGAGGGGTTCTAGGTGCTGAAAAATTATGGCTAATACCATTAGAATTACAAAACTCAATAAATCCAAGATTTTCAAATTCAGTTCCATGATCACTTCTAAAACTAGTGATAGAGTAACCTTTTTCATTTTGAATTATTTTTTAAAATGTGATGAAATTTTCTAATGCTTCATCTTTAGTAATTAAGAATAGAACCCAAGTGTATCTAGAATAGTCATCTACCAAGACAAATGCATATTGTTTTCCTCCCAAGCTAGTAGTTCTAGTTGGCCCAAAAAGATCTAAATGGATCAATTGTAATACTCTACTAGTTGATACATCATTAATAGATTTAAAAGAAACTCGTTTTTGTTTTCCTTTAGCACAAGCATCACAGATTTTATCATTATCAAATTTAAGCTTAGGCAACCTTCTTACTAAGTCTCCTTGAATTAACCGTTGCAAAACACTCATACTAGCATGACCTAGTCTCCTATGCCATAACCAACTATCATGCTCATCCTTAGCAACTAGGCATAAATTAGTCATATCAATAGAATCTAAATGCACCATGTAAATGTTTCCTATTCTATGACCAACAAGCATAATCTGATTAGATGCAATGTCAATGACTTTACAACCATTAATTTCAAATAAGACATTGAATCCTTTATCGCATAATTGACTAATACTCAATAGATTATGCTTTAATCCATTCACATATAAAACATTCTTAATTTGTATGCAAGAGGTATTACCTATTGTACCAATACCTTCAATGTGACCTTTTGAATTGTCTCCAAAAGTCACTTCTCCTCCATTTTTGGCGTTAAGCTCAATGAACCGGCTTTTGTCTCCGGTCATATGTCTTGAGCATCCACTATCAAGGTACCATGAATTTGAATTTGTTTCTCGTGCCTTGTAGCAATGCTCCTTTCCCTACAAACATAGATTAATTTTTGATTTTTGGTACCCAAATTCTTTTGGGTCCATATTCATTAGTTTCCAAAATCCTAGTCCCCTTAGGTATCCATTTGTGTAGGATATTTTTCTTTAGTAGTAATGAGTTCTTTAGGAACCCACATACTTCTAATGATTTTCCATTAGAGGTTCTTTGGGGACCTCTATGATTGTAGTTTCTAAAACTTTTTCTAACAAAGTTGGATTTTGAATTTCCACCTTTTTCAAAATGTTTTGTTCCAACTTTATCAAAAGAAGTTTAAGATCATCAATTTTCTTTTGATGATCATCATTGATCTTTGAAAGTAATTTTGCAAATCTAAATTTTTCTTTTCAAACTCTTCTAGTTTGATTTGCAAATCTTTGATTTTACTTTCAAGATCGTTGTTGGTTTTGGATATGAGTTTGTTTTCATTTTTCAATTTTGAAACATCATTTTTATATTTTAAAAACAATTTCTCATAATCCGAAGCCAACCCATTGTACTCCTCAAATAACACATCATAAGATAAATCATCAAAATCGGATGAGTTAGAGGTTACCTTAGAATCTTCCTCGAATGCCATCAAGCACAAGTTTGCTACTTCTTGTTCCTCTTCATCGGAACTTTCTTCATCGCTCCATGTAGCCACATGAGCCTTGTGCTTATTCTTTGATTGACCCTTTTTCTTCAATTGTGGCCAATCATATTTGACATGCCCCGGCTTTTTACATTCATAGCAAATGATTGGGTCCTTCTCTTTTGGTTCATTTTGAGGCCTTCGTTTCTTTTGAATTTTCTTCCTTGGTAAGGTCTCATCATTTTTCTGAACCGTTTGGCAAACAATGCCATTTCCTCGTCATCATCATCATTATTAGAATCACTCTCATCTTTTGTGGATTTGAGAACAACTCCAATATTTTTCTTCTTCTCCTTTTCCTTTGGTGTCTCTTCAACTTTATCAAGGTCCACCTCATCTTCAAGCATCATCTCATGAGTGAGGAGTGAACCGATAAGTTCTTCAAGAGTTAAGGACGATAGGTCCTTAGACTCGATGATTGACGTCTTCTTTGATTGTCATGATTTTGGGAGGGAGTAGACTAACTTCCTCACAAGCTTTTCATTTGAGATGATCTCTCCATATGATTGAGACCATTGACAATCGTTGAAAATCTATCCGTCATAGCTTTGATGTCTTCATTTGGTTTCATCCTGAAATTTTCATAGCTATGCGTTAGAATACTAATTTTTGATTTCTTTACCTCATCTGTACCTTCATGTGTGACTTGAAGCTGTCCCATTTCTTTGGCGGTTGTACTCGATGAACTCTTCCGTATTCATCTGGTCCAAGAGCACAAATAATATGGATGGCTTTGGAGTTGAGCTGGAACATTCTTGTCTCTCCTTCACTCCACAACCTTGGATGAGTGAGAGGTTTGATGTATCCTTCTTCTACAGTATTCCATGCTCCCGTGTCACTTGCTTGAATGAAGTACATCATTCTATTCTTCCAATAGGCATAGTTAGCTCCATTGAAGAAAGGAGGCTTGTTGACGGGCATCGAATCGAGACCGGAGTCGAAGTTTGAAGCGGAGGCCATTGATGACTTTAATAACGATATACTCTTCCCGAATCGACTCAAGAGGCGATTAAACCTTTAAATGAGTTAGGCTCTGATACCAATTGTTGAGTTAATCGATCGACGGAATCGGCCAAGAGGGGGGTGAATTGGCAATTAAAAATTTCGTGGAAGCTTTTGCAGAAAAATTGAAAGTAATTGAACAGCGATTTACAGTGGTTCGACTTTCTCAAATAAAGTCTACGTCCACTACCTTAGCTATCCACACTAAGGATTTTCCAACAAATTCACTAATTTGTTCTTCTTTGAGGCCAAAGAGATAACCTTACAAAATCCCTCAAGAGTATACCCCAACTCTTGAGAACACTCTTTTTCCTAAAGAGAAGATTACAAATTTGCAAACTTACAAGAAAACCTCACAAGGTAAGATGTTTTCACAATTCTAGAACAAGAAAAGAACACTCAAAGATAATTACAAATGAGCACAAATGGTGTTCTTGAAAACAAAATGAATATTAAGGAAAATTGGCTTGATTTGCACAAACTTGGTGTTTGATGCTTTCTCTCTTGTTTCTCTATGATTTCTTGTTGATCAAGAGCTTCAGAACTTGTTTAAATACACCTTGAATCTCTTCTAAACGTTGGGGATGATTAGTGAAGATCATATAGCCGTTTTAGTGTGAAAACAATTAATAAAACAGTTTGGAGCGTAGGGGGAATCAGTACCCCCTATGGGGAATCGATTCCCTAAGTGTAAAATTCAAATATTTCGACCGTTGAACAGGGGGGAATCGGTACCCCCTATGGGGGAATCGGTTCCCTCCCAGCATTCTGGAAATCTCGGAGCCAAACCATTAAGGGGGAAATCGGTACCCCCTTGGGGGGGAATCGGTTCCCTCTGAGCAATCTGGAATTTTTGGCTTTGAAATGGTTCGAAATACCTTGAAAGATTATTTTGAAATTGTTTTAAGATTAAAACTTAATTTTACACTTAAGTAAGGATTAAAAATGATTTTTGAAATATTTTGAGTAATGTTTTGATATTCGAATAATTATATCGAATATACTTAGAAAATCATTTTGGAAAATCTTAAAATTCATTTAACTTAATTTGTTATATCGAAATATCAAAATGTTTTCAACAATAGTGTCAACCTTCCCTTTTGAAAAACCTTTTTCAATTAAAAAGTTTGAAAATCTTTCATACCAAGCTCTAGGAGCTTGTGTTAAACCATAAAGTGCTTTTGTCAATTTAAGAACATGATCCGGAAATTTTGAATCTTCAAAACCTGGAGGTTGTTCCACATACACTTCTTCTTTAATAAAAACCATTTAAAAATGCACTTTTAACATCCATTTGATATAATTTAAATTCATGAAAACATGCAAATGCTAATAACATTCTAATTGCTTTCATCCTAGCTACGGGAACATATGTTTCATCATAGTCTATGCCCTCTTCTTGAGTATACCCTTGAACAATAAGTCTAGCCTTGTTTCTCACTATATTATCACTCTCATCAAGCTTATTCCTAAATACCCATCTAGTACCTATAGTATATTTATTACTAGGCCTTTCAACTAATGTCCATACTTTACTTCTCTCAAATTGATTTAACTCTTCTTGCATAGCAATAATCCAATGTTCATCATTTAATGCTTCTTTAATATTCTTAGGCTCTATGCATGAGATAAATGCAACATAATTACAAATATTTCTAAGGCTTGGTTTGTTTTCACTGTGCAACCTCTTCAAACCTCTTATGTCTGCGCCGCGTAGACCACGCGCAGACATTAGACTTCGCAGACCGTTTGTTTTTTAGAAGACAGAAGGTCTTCAAATGTCTGCACGAGCTCTTCTTGGTGCAGACATGGTTTTATGTCTTCAAAGGTCTTCAAAGGTCTGCGGGAAAATTAAAATCATTTAAATCTATTTTAAAATTTATTTTAAAATATAGATTGATTTATTTTAAAACATGGATTGATTTATTTTAAAATATGGATTGATTTATTTTAAAATATGGAAAAATTATTTTAAAATATGGATTGATTTATTTTAAAATATGGAGTGATTTATTTTAAAATATGAATTGATTTATTTTAAAAAATTTATTATTGTAGTTATATGGATTATTTAAATTTCAGTATTATAAAACTAAAATTATTTAAATTTCAATATTCCAAAACTCTTTTAAGTTTAAAAAATTAGTTTATTTTATATTTCAGTTTATTTTAGCAGTCTGCAGACGTTAAAAAACAAACAATCTTCTTCTTGTAGACTTTTAGTCCACCTCTTCTGCTGCAGATGTCTGCAGATGTGGTCCGCAGACTGCAGACCTTTTACCTCTTTAAAAACAAACACCACCTAAGAGAAGATCGAGTTGTTACCCCTTTGGATGGATCACCTATGATTTCATCATCCTTGACATAGTTGTACTCTCTTGGGTAAGATACTTCCCTTTCTTCAATGGTTGGATTCTCGAGAGGATCATGAGTTTCCTCATATTTCGTTTCTTCCTTTGATGATGGTTCTACATCGTCATGTCTAACGTCATTTGTATTTATAATACATACACCATCATTCAAACAAGAATCCTTCGTCGGAAGGAGATTATCATCGAAAACAACATGTATAGACTCTTCTACAACTAAAGTTCTTTTATTAAATACTCGATAAGCTTTAAAACTTAAGGAATAACCCAGAAAATTCCTTCATCACTTTTAGCATCAAATTTTTCAAGATTGTCTTTGTCGTTGTTTAAAACAAAACATTTACATCCAAAATGATAAAAATAGCTAATGTTAGGCTTTTTATTTTTAAAAAGTTCATATGGAGTTTTCTTCAAAATAGGCCTAATCATTACTCGATTAATAACATAACAAGCAGTATTTGTGGCTTCCGCCCAAAAATATTTTGGCAAATTATTTTCACAAAGCATGGTTCTAGCCATTTCTTCTAAAGTTCGATTTTTTCTTTCAACAACTCCATTTTGTTGAGGGGTTCTAGGTGCTGAAAAATTATGACTAATACCATTAGAATTACAAAATTCAGTAAATCTAAGATTTTCAAATTCAGTTCCATGATCACTCCTAACACTAGTTATAGAGTAACCTTTTTCGTTTTGGATTACTTTTGAAAACGTGATGAATTTTTCTAATGCTTCATCTTTAGTACTTAAGAATAGAACCCAAGTATATCTAGAATAGTCATCTACCAAGACAAATGCATATTGTTTTCCACCCAAGCTAGTAGTTCTAGATGGCTCAAAGAGATCTAAATGGATCAATTGCAATACTCTACTAGTTGATACATCATTAATGGATTTAAAAGAAACTCTCTTTTGTTTTCCTTTAGCACAAGCATCACATATTTTATCATTATCAAATTTTATTTTAGGCAGCCCTCAAACCAAATATCCTTGAATTAACCATTGCAAGACACTCATACTAGCATGTCCTAGTCTCATATGCCATAACCAACTATCATGCTCATCCTTAGCAACTAGGAATAAATTAGTCACATCTATAGAGTCTAAATGCACCATGTATATGTTTCCTATTCTATGACCAACAAGCATAATCCGATTAGATGCAATGTCAATAACTTTACAACCATTAGTTTCAAATATGACATTGAATCCTTTATCACAAAATTGACTAATGCTCAAAAGATTATGCTTTTATCCATTCACATATAAAACATTTCTAATTTGTATGGAAGAGGTATTATCTATTGTACCTATACCTTCGATGTAACCTTTTGAATTATCACCAAGAGTCACTTCTCCTCCATTTTTGGCGTTAAGCTCTATGAACCGGCTTTTGTCTCTGGTCATGTGTCTTGAGCATCCACTATCAAGGTACCATGAGTTTGAATTTGTTTCCCGTGCCTTATAGCAATGCTCCTTTTCCTACAAACATAGATTAATTTCTAAGTTTTGGTACCCAAATTCTTTTGGGTCCATATTCATTAGTTTCCAAAATCCTAGTCCCCTTAGGTATCCATTTGTATAGGATATCTTTATCTTTAGTAGTAATGAGTCCTTTAGGATCCCATATATTTCTAATGATTTTTCCATTAGAGGTTCTTCGGGGACCTCTATGATTGTAGTTTTTAAAACTTTTTCTAACAAAGTTTGATTTTGAATTTTCTCCATTTTCAAAACGTTTTGTTCCAACTTTATCAAAAGAAGCTTTAAGATCATCAATTTTCTTTTGATGATCATCATTGACCTTTGAAAGTAAATTTTGCAAATTTAAATTTTTCTTTTCAAACTCTTCTAGTTTGATTTGCAAATCACTAATTTTACTTTCAAAATCATTGTTGGTCTTGGATATGAGTTTATTTTCATTTTTCAATTTTGAAACATCATTTTTATATTTTAAAAACAATTTCTCATAATCCGAAGCCAACCCATTATATTCCTCTAATAACTCATCATAAGATAAATCATCTAATTCAAATGAGTTAGAGGTTACCTTAGAATCTTCCACGAATGCCATCAAGCACAAGTTTGCTACTTCTTGTTCCTCTTCATCAGAACATTCTTCATCGCTCCATGTAGCCACATGAGCCTTGTTCTTATTCTTTGATTGACCCTTTCTCTTCAATTGTGGGCAATCATATTTGACATGCCCCAGCTTTTTGCATTCATAGTAAATGATAGGGTCATTCTCTTTTGGTTCATTTTTAGGCCTTCATTTCGTTTGAATTTTCTTCCTCAGTAAGGTCTCATCATTTTTCTGAACCGTTTGACAAACAATGTCATTTCCTCGTCATCGTCATCTTCATCCGAATCACTCTCATCTTTTGTGGATTTGAGAGCAACTCCAATGTTTTTCTTCTTCTCCTTCTCCTTTGGTGTCTCGTCAATCTTATCAAGGTCCATCTTATCTTCAAGCATCATTTTATGAGTAAGGAGGGGACCGATTAGCTCTTCAAGAGTTAAGGACTTTAGGTTCTTAGCCTCGATGATTGCAGTCTTCTTGAATTGCCACGATTTTGGAATTGAGTAAACTAACTTCCTCACAAGCTTTTCATTTGGAATGATCTCTCCATATGATTTGAGACCATTGACAATCGTTGAGAATCTATCCGTCATAGCTTTGATATCTTCATTTGGTTTCATCCTGAAATTTTCATAGCTATGTGTTAGAAGACTAATTTTAGATTCTTTTACCTCGTCGGTGCCTTCATGAGTGGCTTGTAGTTTATCACATATTTCTTTGGCGGTTGTACAAGATGAAACTCTTCCATATTCATCTGGTCCAAGAGCACAAAATATGATATGGATGGTTTTGGAGTTGAGCTGGAACATTATTGTCTCTCATTCACTCCACAATCTTAGATGAGTGAGAGGCTTGATATATCCGTCTTCTACAACGTTCCATGCTCCCATGTCACTTGCTTGAATGAAATACATCATCATATTCTTCCAATAGGCATAGTTACCTCCATTGAAGAAAAGAGGCTTGTTGACGGGCATCGAATCGAGACCGAAGTCGGATTTTGAAGCACCGACCATTGATGACTTGAAAATCGATGTAACTCTCCCTGAATCAACTCAAGAGGTGATTAAACCTTCAAATGAGTGAGGCTCTAGTACCAATTGTTGAGTTAATCGATCGATGGAGTTGGCCAAGAGGGGGTGAATTGGCAAATAAAAATTTCGATGGAAGCTTTGCAGAAAATTGAAAAGATTTGCACAGCGATTTAGAGTGGTTCGACTTTCTCAACCAAAGTCTACGTCCACTACCTTAGCTATCCACACTAAGGATTTTCCATAAATTCACTAATTTGTCTTTCTTTTGAGGACAAAGAGTAACCTTACAAATCCCTCAAGAATTATACCCCAAATTCTTGAGAACACTCTCTCCCAAAGAGAATAATACAAATTTTGCAAACTTACAAGAAAATCCTCACAAGGCAAGATGTTTGCACAATTCTAGAACAAAGAAAGAACACTCAAGAATAATACAATTGAGCACAATAAGTGTTCTTGAAAGCAAAAATTAATATTGAATGAAATAGGCTTGAAAATGCCCCAAACTTGAGGTTTGATGCTTTCTATTTGATTCTCTCTTGATTCTTGTTGATTGTTGTTTCTTGTTGTTGATCAATGGCTTCTAAGCTTTTTTAAATACACCTTCAAATGATTCTGAACATTGGGGATGATTAGTGGAGTTAATAGAGTCGTTTTAGTGTGAAATCAATTAATAAAACAACTTGGAGCGTGGGGGAATCGGTACCCCCTCATGGGGAATCGGTTCCCTAAGTGTAAAATTCAAATATTTCGACCATTAAACAGGGTGGAATCGGTATCCCCTTGGGGGGGAATCGGTTCCCTCCGAGCATTCTGTTTTTCTCGGAGCCAAACCATTCAGGGGGGAATCGGTTCTCTCTGAGCAATCTGGAATTTTTGGCTTTGAAATAGTTCAAAATATTTTGTAAAATTGTTTTGAAATTATTTTAAGATTAAAACTTAATTTTACACTTGAGTAAGGATTAAAAATGACATTTGAAAGATTTGGAGTAATATTTTGATATTCGAATAATTATATTGAATATACTTAGAAAATCTTTTAGAAAATCTTAAAAT
Source organism: Hibiscus syriacus (assembly GCF_006381635.1). Taxonomy (NCBI): domain Eukaryota; kingdom Viridiplantae; phylum Streptophyta; class Magnoliopsida; order Malvales; family Malvaceae; genus Hibiscus; species Hibiscus syriacus. The sequence continues at coordinate 6,936,188 of NW_024062795.1, forward strand.
TCATTTAACTTAATTTGTTATATCGAAATATCAAAATATTTTCAACAATAGACTTTAAAGAGAGTAAATAAATCAATTGATATGATACGATATGTGTTCTGTTGTGAAATGATATATGTGATATGTATATTTGGTAATATGAAATATGTTATAGAAATTACATGATGATATGTTTATTCCTTGGTATAGTGATATATGTGTTATATGATGAATATATTGTAAGTAAAAGGGATTAATGATAGTATTTACAGATGTATGCCTTTTGTTTATATGAAATGTTATATGGTTATATTATATGTTTTATATGCCTCACTAAGTCAACGACTTAGCGTGTGATTGTTTCACACGTAGGTTCCGGAGAAGAGGAAAAATGATAAAAGCTAAGCAAGACAGATCAGTCTCCTTTCCAAAGATCAGATCAGAAAAAATTTAAATAGTATGTATTTTGTAATAAGGATAGTGGTTGGCATATAAATAAAGGTTTGAATACGATATGTTTTAATCGGTTTTGTTAAAATCATATGATAGAGTTTTGTAATGTTTTTAAATGTGTATATGTACATGGTAATTTTATACAAACGAAAACTTGGATTTTTATGAATTTTATACGTATTTTACTAAAGTTACTGTAGCAGTGCATCGATACATAATTGATATTAAAAATATTTCATTGTTCATGGTACTGTTCATACGTATAGTACTGTTCACAAATACGTATTTTTTTCTTAGATTTTTATAATGAAACATAATTTAATAGTATTTTATTTTATTTTCTTATTATAAGTTTAAATGTTCAGTTATTTTGTAAGAAAATTATTTTAAAAAGTCAATGTGACATCTCGGACTCGTATTCGGGTCGGATACGGGTTGGGGTGTTACATTGTTAACTAGTTCACCATGTAAATTTGATGTGAATTATGTTATAATATGACGTGACATAAATAATAGTTGGTGTTATCACATCCCCTAAAATCATTATTTAAATTGAAAATGAAAAGGTCCTTTGGTTGTTACTTTTGTTCTCTTAAATTGAAATTGGAACATTCAAAAGTTTAGGAACCAATTCAAAACGAAAGTCATAGTTTGGGGATGAAATAAAAATGTGCAAAAGTTTAGGACCAATTTAAAATAAGGGACATATTTTGATGATGAAGTTAAAATATTCAAAAAATTAAGAACCAATTTAAAATGATGGTCATAATATGAGATAATGCAACCATAAGGATTATGGTTTTTATAGATTAGTCAACCATACATGATAGGTATCAGTAAGGATTCAATCCAACAACATCTGCTCTTAGAAAATGTTTGGAATTCATAGACAACAGGATGCTATCTTCATCAACAAACCAAAAACCGAAAATGGAAAGAAAAGAAAAGGCATGCATCTACTTTAACGTGTGGCTACTAAGTTCCCCATGAGGCCTCCACCGATCTCATAATGTCTGGCATAAGAAAACCCTGCGTCCAAAGTGAGTTTCTCCGATTCCTTCCCTACAACCGAGCACGGAATATTCAGTCGAATGCGGTACTACATCCTCCCTAGACATGAGATGACCATCATTGCATAGTTTCGTGATACGAATTTCATTTTCGTAAATGAAATCCAATATCTAATAGGCACCTCAGTCAGGAGACTCAACATACTAAACAAATTTGGTGGCAACTAGAACATGAACAATCACCGAAAAGAAAATGATTCAGTACGAAGAGACGAACCTGTTAAAAATTCATCAATGGAACTTTTCAAATACTGGTATTCCTTGGCAAGGCCATAAATTGTTGCTGTTGGTACTACTACATTATCAATCATCCATTCCTTTCCAAAAGAAGATTTTTTTGATGTCAACAGAGTACTTCAGTATCGAACTTGATGTGCAATAAGAGGAAGGTGACATTCGTCGCCGATTAACAACTCTTTACGACATTCAAAAACCTATAAAGTCAAGGAAGTGGTGTAGAACTGAAAAACAAAATGAATGCACAATGACCGGGAATACCTGAAAGAAGGCTGTCAATGGCTGCACGCTTTTATTGAAATCGAGGATTGACACCCTCGAGCCTGAAAAATGAAGCAAAATTTAGAACATTTTCAAGTTTTCATTTGGTGAAACAAGAAATCTACTTAACAATAAGAGAAAAATGAACAAAAGGATAGACCTGGCTTTAAAACTCGAAATATCTCCCGCATGGCTCGACGTTTATCAACCACATTACGCAACCCATATCCCATAGTAATGGCATCGAAGTAACCATTAGAAAACGGCAAATCAAGTGCATCACCTTCAATCCATCTACACTCAATTCCAAACACAAATTTATGACATGATAAGACAACTTATAATTGTTTCATGTGCATTAAAACATAACCTTCTAATACTTCACCTATGACCTCCGTGATCGCAAGAGCATGTGCATTTTCATAAACATGGAAATTACTGGCTAGTTAACATCAAGAATTACCAGTGCTCACTCAATGTTATTGTAGCAAGGCTTTGAAAGCAAGTATTGGCGTGATGAAGCGATCGATAGTTGCTCTTTCGAGAAATCGAGGCCAATTACCTTACAGAAAACCCAGCCAAAATTAGCAAAACCCTGGAAATGAAACAATGGCGAAAAACAGTTCAAACAAAACATACTTTGCCCCTTTCACCAGCTTTCTCAGACATGAGGAACGTTAAATCTCCACTTCCACAGCACAAATCCAACAGGTAATCTCCCGATTTTGCTCTGTTTTTCCATAACCAAGTAAATTAAAATTCCACGAAACAAAGCAGAAAAGAAAAAAAAGGGATAAATTTGAATACGACCCGCTCCAGGATACCGCCATGCGTTTCCATATACGGTGCTGACCCAAACTCAGCAAATCATTTAACTGTAAAATTTTATCAAACCCAGAGTCAAAAACGACAACAAGAAGAAGAAGAATCGATGAAAAAACTGATAAGAGAGGGGAAAGATGGCTGACGTTATCGTAAACAGGGGCAATGCGGTTAAAAAGCTCCTGGCGGTCACTAGCGCAACGAACCGTAGTGAGTTTGGGACGTGATCCGGCTAGCAGTGGAACTGAGAGTTGAAGGCAAGCCATTTTTTCTCTGCTCGGCTCAACTTCTGGATTCATTTATGCCTTTTTATCTTTAAATATCGTACATTCTGATTAGATGATAATTACTGCCGATTAAAACCGGGCCATTATCGCTTGGGGCTTAACTCTTAAGTTGAAACATACCCCAATCATCTTCACCCATACATAAAAAAAAAATCTTCACCCATACTTGAATTTTTGTCTCTACACAAATAATTTCATTATATATTTCATCCTTTGCAAATGTAAAAGTTAATTTCTTTAATTTATTAAAAGTCTTATATATTAATTTAATTAAGTAAAATTAGTAAACATTTTTTAAACAATGAATATTTTTTTATCCAATTAAATTCTTAAATAATATTAATATATATGATGATTACGTGACAGTTTATATCATTATAAAAAACTATATGACTTAAAAATTTAATTGAAATTTAATTGAAAATTATGTTATAGATTTATGAATCAAACGGGTCTTTGAAAACATACATATGGCGCATTTAGCTTTGTAGTTACATAAATCATTCTTGTTTAAACAACCTGCTTAGCTTTGTAGTTACATATAGAACTCGATCAAGGGCCGTAGGTTTTGCTCAGTTTCCCCAAATTCCCTTTCCAGCCTTCAGCAATGAAGCATACAGTAGTTCGTTCCATGTATCGGGTACGCCGGGCAAGCACCAATGACTGCAATCTTGAACCGCCACTGCACGATTCCTTTCTTCTTCGGTCTTGTACTCGCTTCTATATATAGAGGGATGCGCATCTTTTCGGTAATCGGTGAGCCTGCTTACGTTGAAGTATATGACTGGAGTTTTGGTCTGTTGAAGAACATGTTCCAGGGCTCTCATTTTGGATGGGTAATTGGTCAAGTATGTTTCGTTGGTGATCGGCTCGGTTTCCTGGTGACAATTTCCTCCGGAGTTCCATTGGCCTCCCCTGTAGCCAATACCCGGATATGGATCAGACTCGAGTATTTAAGACGAAGAGTCCGGAACATAGCAATGTAGCATACATTACTATATCTGCACACTCATGTATCATGTATGATATACGTAATATGTTAACCTATGTGCCAATAATGAAAAGAGGTTCATACCAGAAATGGGCAACAGAGTATCCCCTGAAGAAAACCTGAGTTCGACTGCTGTCGACATTCGAGTCAACCCATCTCGACCAGGTTGTTAGTGCCTTCTGATAAGCTTTCAGGACTTTGAGCCGCTGGTACACGTGGTCGCCTTCTTGGTAATAATCTTCGCTGCATGATCACAAAAGAAGTTAATGGCATCATAATGGTAATGTAACAAGAAAAACACAAGGTTTTACTGGTGTACTCACCCTTTGGAAGTTTTATCATGAGTCCACCAATGACCCGTATTGAACACCAGGAGGTCCGCATCATGATACGTTGAAGTTGCCGGATCCATGAGATCCAACCTAAGTGTCTCTATTGATCCGTTTTCTCGCTTGAAATATGATTCTCGGACGAGAAACGGAGCAGAAACAAAGTCCACCGAGCAATTGTAGTCCTACAAGGACATCAAATACATGTTCTCATAAGATGCAGATACAGATAGTATAGCTTTTGTAACACAAACAACATTAATATCTCAAAAAAAAAAAACTTACCTCAAACCTGAATGCAAAAACTCCCCGTTTCTTAAAATCAGTTCTACCGGAAATTTCATAAACTCTCTTCTTTTTCTTGACGCTATGGCGGAGAATACACACCATCGACTCCCACATGTTCCGGTTCAAGGAATCTCCGATATAAACCAGCCTTTTTCCTCTCAGTTTCTCCAGAAAATCAGTTGCATTCAGCCTGTATGATCAAGAAAGATTTGAAAGCGCTTTTCATGCATAAGAACAACACTGAAAACTATATCTTCATGTTCCTTGCATGAAGATGGAGACCTTACCGTGGTATGTCGCATCCATTTGGTTGCCATCTCCACTTAATGTAGCCATCATCAGGCCGGCCATTGCGCTGACAATCGAAGTCTTTATCAATGAAAGGACAAGATCCTGGCCGATAATATGGCATCCAACGATCATTCCTCACCCACTTACCGTCAAAGAAATCACATGTCTTGAAAGTATCATTATGCCTTGGATCATTCAATTCCATAGCCTTATCTTCTCCGATAACTTCCTCTTTGCTCGACGAATTGCCCTCATTGTTTGCATTCGCATTTCCACCAACCAAAGTTCCATTATTTGCTGCCTCAGATAAATTTCCCAACCGGGGGTTCCCCAGAAACGGCCGATTATCCTCAATCTGCTTCAAAATGTCTTGCTTTTCTGTAACGTTTGACGCATCAGGTTCAATCTTTTTCTCGGTGCCAACAGGCCCTTGCTGCGGTCCGTCGGCAACAGGTGTCTGCTGCGGTCCGTCGGCAACAGGCGTCTGCTGCGGTCCCTCGACAACAGGCAGTTGCTGCGGTGCCTCGGCAACCGAGGAACGAAGTGAGACGGCGGTGGTATTGTTCGGACTATAAGACCCTTGGAAGAAAGACCCCACGATAATAGGACCTTTAAGAGAGTTGAGCAAGAGGGCGGTGAGTACTACAAGAGACGCCACCAACCCCCAGACAAGCCTCGAAACCACCTTTCCGCCCGGGGACAATATCTCCGACAAACCATGTTTCATTACATCCATCGTACTGGAACAAAAAGTACAGGAACCGTAAATGAGAAGAAAAAAAAGACAAGGAAGATTGAAGAACCAAAAAAACAAGTGAACAAGTTGTGGGGACGAAGATCTGGTCCGGAAATAAGTAAATAACAAAAAAAATGGAGAATAAGGGTTTATAAGCATGTGAAACAATGTTTGCTGCAAATGGTTGTTAGTGAGTTACTCTCCTCATGTTTGTTTCCAACGAGTTTTGAAGGAAAACGAGTTAAAAAGGGTATACAGACTGGGTAAAAGGGTTTCACTGGCAACCGTTGAGCGAAATGGTGAACCTCATATTTTGAACTCATTTTCGAGTATTCAATGGTTTTCTAAACAGAATCATATACCTTTTTTTTAAACAGAACTAATGGGGAACTTAATAGAGAAATCTGTCGGATGAACTAACCAGTGGCTTTGATGTAAATAATGCGATGAAGACAAGGATATTTCTGTCCTAATGCTGGAAAAAGTAACCGCCAAAAACATCGTACCTTTCCCGCCGACCAAAGTGCGGGCGTGTGGCAGAAGATGAAGCTTACATCAGTTTGATGATGATGGCCGTGAAGATGGTTGCATAGCAGACCTCACGAGCTGATGTTCCTCGCCTGAACAAAGCACCGGCAGCCGCATACCACTGAAATGATCACACGTGTCAAACTTCCTGACGGGTGTATACGCATTGGTGAGAAATTCATCACTATGCATGCAGACTTGCGTTCCCACCCAAATTTGTATTATATATTGGGTAAACTATATGATTAGTACCTAAATTATTATTTTTGTTCCATTTTGGTACTCAAACTTTATATTTTTTAAAATCATACCTAACATTTAGTTTAGGTTTCATTTTGGTATCTCATTGTTAAAAATTTAATGGTGATGTTTATATGTCATCATAAGATAATGTCACACCAACATTGAAAAAAATTAAAATAAATGACATGTCAGCAGTTTTGTTAATTTTAAAAATATATATAACTGATGTGTTGATTTTTACATTGAAATTGTTAAAAGTTCACGAGAAAAACAAATAAAAAATTTACTGAAAAAATTGCAATTAGAGGAACAAATACAAGAACAGCCTCTTTAATAGAGAGCAATTCTGCAAAACAAAAATCAAAATAATTTGCTCATATGATCCTAATAATTTCCACTAAAAAACATTATTTTTATCCGTTAACAATATCATATTTCAAAATAAATATATAAAACAAATACCATTAAGAAAGAAAAGAGACTATTACAGAAGAAATGTTCAACGATAACAACAACTCACCTGAAGTATCGACGCCGGCGCAATAGAGAAAATTGTCGGTGATAATTTAAAGAACAAGAACGTTATAAATCGAAATAAAAACACGTGTTACAAGTTACGAATCGTAAGGCATTGTACGTGAAAGAAAATACTTTTCCTTTGATTGAAAAACCTTTTACTTTGATTAGATCTTTTTCGGGCAAATAAGGAAATTGGTTCCGTAAAATATTCTACGTCAAACGGACGGACTCTAAATTATAACTTGATACCGTACATGATTATATTAACATTCAAATAACACATATTCTACCATTTCTATGAAAAAAAGGAGTAAATTTATATTTCTAAAATATAAATTTTAGAAATGAGTAATTAAAGATAATTAATTATAATATTTATGTTCAATAATTTTATAAAATTTTAATTGATATAATAATAAATTTAACGTTTAACGTTTATACTTTATGTCAATTTAATTGATATTTTTATATAATTTTATCCTAAATTTATATATTATAGTATCATTCGTCAATGATCCTGAAGTTGCTATCTCCATCACGAATATTGCTTACATCGATTAGTTCTTAATTTGTTGTCATTGGTTTTTTCTCAATCGCTTGTTTCCTTCATCTGTTGTCGATCTAAATGAGTTTGACTGTTGCTGCTTCTTCCATCGGATTATCACTGCCTTTCATATTCTCGATTCATCTTTTGAGAGTGATTTGTTGATACTCCGATCGTCGAAGATTGAAATTTTGTTCGTCTATTTTGGTTCGGTTTTTAATACGTACAAGCATGACGACGAAAAACTCCTCTCACGTGGTGTGCAGTCTCATTGTTGATTTTAATATTATCTCATAATATGTAGGTTCGTTTACTTTAAAAATATAATATCTCTATTTAAAAAAAACATTTTTAACTAGTAGTTAGTATACACAGTACACTTATCATATGTATATATATATATGGATTCTGGCAAAATCCACGAGATAATGTTCTCGAACTTTTTATTTCACGAGATAATACTTTGGACATATTATTTGTTGAGATAGGGTGAATTCTACAGTGATAAAAGGAGGTCGACATGCACTCCGGGTGACCAAGGAGGTCGCCATGCACTCCGGGCAACCAAGGAGGTCGCCATGCACTCTGGGCGACCAAGGAGGTCGCCATACAATCCGGGCGACCAAGGAGTGATGCATGTGGGAGCTGTGGGACCAAGGAGTGATGCATGTGGGAGTTGTGGGATGCATGTGGGAGCTGTGCATGGGCCATACACGTCGAATGGTGTAGGTCGGGATGCATGTGGGAGCTGTGCATGGGCCATGCACCTCGAATGGTGTAGGTCGCCATGGAGTCCCGGCGACATGGTAGGTCGCCATGGAGTCCCAGCGACCAAGCTCCTGGGAGATTCTGCACCACGACCAAGCTTTAACCCTCAGCATCCCTCATGCGTTGCATCCATAGCCTCATGCATGCGTTTCATCCATAGCTGGGAGATTCATGCATACGTAGCTACATGCGTTGCATCCATAGCTGGGAGATTCCTACATCCGTAGCTACATGCGTTGCATCCATAGATGCATTATTGCAGCGTTAATTTAGCTGCTAAATGCAGCAAATATTGTTGTTCAATTGCAGTCTTTCAATGCTCAATAGTTATACGATTCAATGCTAATATTATTTGCTTCAACAGTCAAATTTAATGACTCTGTCCAACGCTCATTTGCTTTATATAAATGATATGGGGTTTATGGTAGAAGTAGAACCAGAAGCATAAGCATAAGCACATATAAACTTTGCCGAGAGAAAGATGATGGTTTGAAGAAGAAAAGAAGATAAAGACTCAAACATAGTTCGTGAGGTAATTTTTATTGTTTAATTTAGTTTATTATATGAAATTACTATAGGGTTTAGGGTAAAACTAAAATCTAGTTAATTAGTTTGTTAGTATAAATTATTAGTGTTGAAAACATTTTGATATTTCGATATAACAAATTAAGTTAAATGAATTTTAAGATTTTCCAAATGATTTTCTAAGTATATTCGATATAATTATTCGAATATCAAAACATTACTCCAAATATTTCAAAAATCATTTTTAATCCTTACTTAAGTGTAAAATTAAGTTTTAATCTTAAAACAATTTCAAAATAATCTTTCAAAGTATTTCGAACCATTTCAAAGCCAAAAATTCCAGATTGCTCAGAGGGAACCGATTTCCCCCCAAGGGGGTACCGATTCCTCCCTGAATGGTTTGGCTCCGAGATTTCCAGAATGCTCGGAGGGAACCGATTCCCCCATAGGGGGTACCGATTCCCCCTGTTCAACGGTCGAAATATTTAAATTTTACACTTAGGGAACTGATTCCCTATGAGGGGGGAACCGATTCCCCCCACGCTCTAAGCTGTTTTATTAATTATTTTCACACTAAAATGGCTATATGATCTTCACTAATCATCCCCAACGTTCATAAGTGATTCAAGGTGTATTTAAACAAGTTCTGAAGCCCTTGATCGGCAAGAAATTATAGAGAAACAAGAGAGAAAGCATCAAACACCAAGTTTGTGCAAATCAAGCCAATTTTCCTTTCAATATTCATCTTGCTTTCAAAGAACACCATTTGTGCTCATTTGTAATTATTTGTGAGTGTTCTTTTCTTGTTCTAGAATTGTGCAAACATCTTACCTTGTGAGGTTTTCCTTGTAAGTTTGCAAATTTGTAATCTTCTCTTTGGGAAAGAGTGTTCTCAAGAATTGGGGTATATTCTTGAGGGTGTTGTAAGGTAATCTCTTTGGCCTCAAAAGAAAGAACAAATTAGTGAATTTGTTGGAAAATCCTTAGTGTGGATAGCTAAGGTAGTGGACGTAGACTTTGATTGAGAAAGTCGAACCACTCTAAATCGTTGTGCAATTACTTTCAATTTTCTGCAAAAGCTTCCACCAAATTTTTAATTGCCAATTCACCCCCCTCTTGGCCAATTCTGTCAATCGATTAACTCAACAATTGGCATCAGAGCCTAACTCATTTGAAGGTTTAATCGCCTCTTGAGTCGATTCGGGAAGAGTTATATCGATAATCAAAGTCATCAATGGCCTCCGCTTCAAACTTCGACTCCGGTCTCGACTCGATGCCCGTCAACAAGCCTCCTTTCTTCAATGGAGCTAACTATGCCTATTGGAAGAATAGAATGATGTACTTCATTCAAGCAAGTGACATGGGAGCATGGAATGCTGTAGAAGAAAAATATATCAAACCTCTCACTCATCCAAGGTTGTGGAGTGAAGGAGAGACAAGAATGTTCCAGCTCAACTCCAAAGCCATCCATATCATTTTTTGTGCTCTTGGACCAGATGAATACGGAAGAGTTTCATCGTGTACAACTGCCAAAGAAATATGGGACAAACTTCAAGTCACTCATGAAGGTACCGATGAGGTAAAGAAATCTAAAATTAGTATTCTAACGCATAGCTATGAAAATTTCAAGATGAAACCAAATGAAGATATCAAAGCTATGACGTATAGATTTTCAACGATTGTCAATGGTCTCAAATCATATGGAGAGATCATTTCAAATGAAAAGCTTGTGAGGAAGTTATTCTACTCCCTCCCAAAATCGTGGCAATCAAAGAATACGGCAATCATCGAGTCTAAGGACTTAACGTCCTTAACTCTTGAAGAGCTAATTGGGTCACTCCTCACTCATGAAATGATACTTGAAGATGAGGTGGACCTCGACAAGATTGACGAGACACCAAAGGAGAATGAGAAGAAGAAAAACATTGGAGTTACTCTCAAATCCACAAAAGATGAGAGTGATTCGAATAAACGATGACGATGACGAGGAAATGGCATTGTTTGCCAAACGGTTCAGAAAAATGATGAGACCTTATCGAGGAAGAAAATTCAAACGAAATGAAGGCCTAAAAAATGAACCGAAAGAGAAGGACCCAATCATTTGCTACGAATGCAAAAAGCCAGGGCATGTTAAATATGATTGCCCACAATTGAAGAAAAATGGTCAATCAAAGAATAAGCACAAGGCTCATGTGGCTACATAGGCGATGAAGAAAGTTTCGATGAAGAGGAACAAGAAGTAGCTAACTTGTGCTTGATGGCATTTGGGGAAGATTCTAAGGTAACCTCTAACTCATCTGATTTTGATGATTTATCCTATGATGAGTTATTAGAGGAATATAATGGGTTGGCTTCGGATTATGAGAAATTATTTTTAAAATATAAAAATGATGTTTCAAAATTGAAAAATGAAAACAAACTCATATCCAAAACCAACAATGATCTTGAAAGTAAAATCAAAGATTTGCAAATCAAACTAGAAGAGTTTGAAAAGAAAAATTTAGATTTGCAAAATTTACTTTCAAAGATCAATGATGTTCATCAAAAGAAAATTGATGATCTTAAAACTTCTTTTGATTAAGTTGGAACAAAACTTTTTGAAAAAGGTGGAAATTCAAAATCCAACTTTGTTAGAAAAAGTTTTAGAAACTACAATCATAGAGGTCCCCAAAGAACCTCTAATGAAAAAATCGTTAGAAGTATCTGGGTTCCTAAAGAACTCATTACTACTAAAGATAAAAAATATCCTACACAAATGGATACCTAAGGGGACTAAGATTTTGGAAACTAATGAATATGGACCCAAAAGAATTTGGGTACCAAAAATCAAAAATTAATCTATGTTTGTAGGGAAAGGAGCATTGCTACAAGGCACGGGAAACAAATTCAAATTCATGGTACCTTGATAGTGGATGCTCAAGACACATGACCGGAGACAAAAGCCGGTTCATTGAGCTTAACGCCAAAAATGGAGGAGAAGTGACTTTTGGAGACAATTCAAAAGGTCACATTGAAGGTATTGGTACAATAGGTAATACCTCTTCCATACAAATTAAAAATGTTTTATATGTGAATGGATTAAAGCATAATCTATTGAGTATTAGTCAATTATGCGATAAAGGATTCAATGTCTTATTTGAAATTAATGGTTGTAAAGTCATTGACATTGCATCTAATCGGATTATGCTTGTTGGTCATAGAATAGGGAACATATACATGGTGCATTTAGATTCTTTTGATATGACTAGTTTATGCCTAGTTGCTAAGGATGAACATGATAGTTGGTTATGGCATAGGAGACTAGGACATGCTAGTATGAGTGTTTTGCAACGGTTAATTCAAGGTGATTTAGTTCGAGGGTTGCCTAAGCTTAAATTTGATAATGATAAAATCTGTGATGCTTGTGCTAAAGGAAAACAAAAGCGTGTTTCTTTTAAATCCATTAATGACGTATCAACTAGTAGAGTATTACAATTGATCCATGTAGATCTTTTTGGGCCAACTAGGACTACTAGCTTGGGTGGAAAACAATATGCATTGTTCTTGGTAAATGACTATTCTAGATATACTTGGGTTCTATTTTTAAGTACTAAAGATGAAGCATTAGAAAAGTTCATCACATTTTCAAAAATAATCCAAAATGAAAAGGGTTACTCTATAACTAGTGTTAGGAGTGATCATGGCACTGAATTTGAAAATCTTGGATTTATTGAATTTTTTAATTCTAATGGTATTAGTCATAATTTTTCAGCACCTAGAACCCCTCAACAAAATGGAGTTGTTGAGAGGAAAAATCGAACTTTAGAAGAAATGGCTAGAACCATGCTTTGTGAAAATAATTTGCCAAAATATTTTTGGGCGGAAGCCACAAATACCGCTTGTTATGTTGTAAATCGAGTAATGATTAGGCCAATTTTAAAGAAAACTCCATATGAAATTTTCAAAAATAAAAAGCCTAACATTAGTTATTTTCATCCTTTTGGATGTAAATGTTTTGTTTTAAACAACGGTAAAGAAAACCTTGGCAAATTTGATGCTAAAAGTGATGAAGGAATTTTTCTGGGTTATTCCTTAAATTCTAAAGCCTATCGTGTATTTAATAAAATAACTTTAGTTGTAGAAGAGTCTATACATGTTTTTTTCGATGATAATCCCCTTCCGAGGAAGGATTCTTGTGTGAATGATGATGTAGGTGTTATAAATACAAATGACGTTCGACATGACGTTGGAGAACCATCATCAAAGGAAGAAATGAAAAATGAGGAAACTCATGATCCTCTTGAGAATCCAACCATTGAAGAAAGGGAAGTATCTTATCCAAGAGAGTAAAACTATGTCAAGGGTGGTGAGATTATAGGTGATCCATCCAAAGGGGTAACAACTCGATCTTCTCTTAGAAATATTTGTAATTATGTTGCATTTATTTCATGCATAGAGCCTAAGAATATTAAAGAAGCATTAAATGATGAACATTGGATTATGGCTATGCAAGAAGAATTAAATCAATTTGAGATAAGTAAAGTATGGACATTAGTTGAAAGGCCTAGTAATAAATCTACTGTAGGTACTAGATGAGTATTTAGGAATAAGCTTGATGAGAGTGGTAATATATTGAGAAACAAGGCTAGACTTGTTGCTCAAGGGTATACTCAAGAAGAGGGCATAGACTATGATGAAACATATGTTCCCGTAGCTAGGATGGAAGCAATTAGAATGTTATTAGCATTTGCATGTTTTCATGAATTTAAATTATATCAAATGGATGTTAAAAGTGCATTTTTAAATGGTTTTATAAAAGAAGAAGTGTATGTGGAACAACCTCCAGGTTTTGAAGATTCAAAATTTCCAGATCATGTTCTTAAATTGACAAAAACTCTTTATGGTTTAAAACAAGCTCTTAGAGCTTGGTATGAAAGATTGTCAAATTTTTTAATTGAAAAAGGTTTTTCAAAAGGAAAGGTTGACACTACATTGTTTTTAAAGCATAAAGGTAAAGATTTATTAGTAGTTCAAATTTATGTTGATGATATAATATTTGGTTCTACTAATGATGTTCTTTGCCAAGAATTTTCTAAGCTAATGCAAAGTGAGTTTGAGATGAGCATGATGGGGGAGCTCTCATTTTTCTTGGGACTCCAAATCAAGCAAAGAAAATATGGCATCTTCATTAATCAAGCTAAGTACGTCAAAGATATGCTCAAGAAGTTTGGACTGGAAAATGGGAAACCTCGTGACACTCCAATGAGCTCTTCAACAAAGCTTGACTTAGATGAAGGAGGTAAATGTGTAGATGTTAAATTATATAGGTCAATGATTGTCTCTTTGCTTTATCTAACTGCAAGTAGACCGGACATTATGTTTAGTGTTTTCTTATGTGCTAGATTTCAATCATGTCCTAAGGAATCACATTTACTAGCTGTTAAGAGAATCTTTAGATACCTTAAGGTCACTCCTAGTTTAGGACTTTGGTATCCTAGAGACTCTAGTTTTAGCTTGCATGCCTTCTCTGATGCGGATTATGTAGGATGTAAATTAGATAGGAAAAGCACCTCCGGTACTTGCCAATTCCTTGGAAATATGCTGATTTCTTGGTTTTCAAAGAAACAAAATTGTGTTGCATTATCTACCACTGAAGCGGAATATATTTCAGCCGGTAGTTGTTGTGCACAAGTTTTATGGATGAAACAACAACTTTTTGATTATGGAACTGAAATAGGTACTATTCCTATCAAGTGTGACAATACTAGTGTTATTTGTCTCACTAAAAATCCCATCCAACACTCTAGAACTAAACACATTGAAATTAGACATCACTTCATTAGAGACCATGTCACTAAGGAAGATATAGTTCTAGAATTTGTTGATACTTTGCATCAATTAGCGGATATTTTTACAAAACCCTTCGATAAGGAAAGGTTTTGGACACTTAGGAGAGAATTAGGTTTAACTGACCTATCTTCACTTAGTGTTTAAAATAATTCAGCACTTTTAATAAATACTGAAAAATGCTCATAATAGTAATTTTTGATTGAATTCATTGTTATTAGTTAGGGGGAGTTTATGATTCTTGATGAAAAATTAATTTTATGTTCAAATATCGATTAAAGATTAATTTAATTGTTTGAACATAATTATTTTTCAATATATGAGTTGCCTATACTACTAGAGAAGATTAATTTAGCATTTTGTGTGCTTAAAAATCAGATTTTAGCATTTTGGTGCAGAGGGAATCGATCCCCCCATGAGGGAACCGATTCCCCCTTTGAAGGGGAACCGATTCCCCCCACAGGGGAATCGATACCCCCCTGGGGTTCTGTTAAAATCGGGCAGAACACCCCAAAACCCCAAAACCCTCTTATTTTTCTTCTTGCCACCTTTCCCTCTCAACTCTTTCCCTATCTCCATTCTTGCCTCAAATCAACGATATTAATCGAAATTCGAATCAAATATCATCTTCTAAACCTGTTGGAATCATTAAAATCGTGCAAACAACATCTAAATCCCCTCAATCTTCATCTTTCAAGGTAAATTTTTCTAAACTCTCTATTTTATTGAATTTGAACATAGGATTAGTTTTAATTAGTTCTAGGTTGAAATAGTGATCGGGCATTGATTGTTTAGTGATTAGAAACTAGATGTTACAACTAATTTCATCAAAAACACAAGAATTTTCAAAAAAAAAAAATTAAAATTTTCGAAATTAAAAAAAAATTTGTTGTTTTTCAAATTATTGTTGTTTTGATTAAATTATGTTGTTGTTATGAAAACTATACATATATTGTTTCTCAAAATCGTATTTTTCAAAAGTTTCTCAAAAACTTTGCCCAATAGGATTGATTTAGAGAACTTTGCAATATTGAGGACTCAATTGAGTTTTGGGATTAATTGAATTGCATACATTTGTTTTTAAAATTGCAGGTTATCCAATCTATTCCGATTTCCTTTACCATGTCCAATCCTAAACGTGCTAGGTCTTCATCTAGTCGTTCTAGTCGTCAACCAAATTCACCTCCAAATCCTCCTCCTATTCCTCAAAATCCTATTCCAAATCTTGATCCTAACTTGACTATCCAAAATTCTTGTTTCAATCAACCGGGTCCTAAAGATTATCGTTTTTAGTTTTACCAATATTTTGACTCGTATAAGATTAGGGAAGAACGTATCCCATCTCTTCAAGCTATGGTTGCTATTAACTTTAAATATCTCCCTATCTTTCACGAATGGAAATTTGATAAACTTTTCGAACTTGAACCCGTTGTCTATCATCAACTTGTTCGTATCTTCTATTGTAATGTCGTTTGTATCAAAAATCGTGACAAAACCAAAACCATAGGAGTACGTTCCTACCTCCTAGGTCAATATTTCCATCTTGATCCGGCTTACATAGCCAATGCCTTAGGCTTGGATAATGAAGGTTTATCAAATGAAAAACAAGTTTTAGGCTCTCGATATAAACGAAATGATAGTGCAAGTGTTCTAGATCTTCATGAGCGTTTTTTCATCTCATGATCACTTGGTGGTTTCGACCATCCGGGGGTCGTTATTCTACTTTCAGAGCTTTAGATCTTTGGTGGTTGCATTGTTTTGAACACAATATAAAAATAAACCTTTCCGAGATTATCTTTGCTGAGATTGTTGAAACTGTTAACCTAGTGCCAAATAAGAAACTCTGTTCTTCACTAGTTTACGGTTGTATCCTTAGTAATCTATTTTCTAAAGCCGAGCTTCGAGTTGGTCTAGATGCCTCCTTTCCTCTTAAGAAACAAATCAATCTTCTTTCTTTAACAAGAGCGGGATGGGTCAAAGATAAAGAAACCGGTGAATGGGTTCGATCTTCTGCAACTACTCCGGGAGCTAGTTCTTCACGAGCTCCACTCGAAGCTGACGAAGATCCAGAGTTTGAACAATTAATGAGGGATATCGATGAAGCCAAAGATGAGCCTGAGCAACCCGAGGAGCACGCACAACAATCGACTCAAATGCCTCCATATTTTCAATCCTTTATGGAGACATTTGATTTCCGATACGCGACTATGGATTCGCGCTTTACTTCTATAGAGTCCCATTTATCCACAATGGGAGCTCAACAATTAGAAATTCTTCGGGAAATGCGTGCAAATAATGAAGCAACCAACGCACGTATTAATGACCTCACTAACAAAATGGCCGTTATGCGAGCTCGTTTTCCTCCTCCTGATCCGGATATGTGATTAAATGTTTTACTTTGAACTCCAAACTTATTGTTTTAACATTTTGAATATTTTGGAATGTTTGAATTTGTGAATTGATTGATTGTGAATTTGTTTGGATTTATGGATGGGTATGAACTTATATGTTTTGTGTGATTTATTCATTATTGCATCATTTACTTCATGTTAGATATATGACCAATTTTGCCATATCACATTAAATATGAATATTGATTATGAAGCTAATGGCTAACGTTTCTCTTGATTGTGATCTTAGCAGCTTATGCATACATATACCTAATCAATTGGCTAAATGTTTTTCACGTTTCTTTGAATCTTTTTGATTTAACAAAAAGGGGGAGAAGTGTGTGTTTTAAAATAAGTGTGTTTTAAAATGATAAATGGGAGAAGTGTTAAAGTAAGGGGGAGTAATTTCAAAACTTGATTTCAAAATCTTAAAATTACTAAAATGTTTTGTTATATCAAAAAGGGGGAGATTGTTGAAAACATTTTGATATTTCGATATAACAAATTAAGTTAAATGAATTTTAAGATTTTCCAAATGATTTTCTAAGTATATTCGATATAATTATTCAAATATCAAAACATTACTCCAAATATTTCAAAAATCATGTTTAATCCTTACTTAAGTGTAAAATTAAGTTTTAATCTTAAAACAATTTCAAAATAATCTTTCAAAGTATTTCGAACCATTTCAAAGCCAAAAATTTCATATTGCTCAGAGGGAACCGATTCCCCCCCAAGGGGGTACCGATTCCTCCCTGAATGGTTTGGCTCCGAGATTTCCAGAATGCTCGGAGGGAACTGATTCCCCCATAGGGGGTACCGATTCCCCCCTGTTCAACGGTCGAAATATTTGAATTTTACACTTAGGGAACCGATTCCCTATGAGGGGGGAATCGATTCCCCCCACGCTCCAAGCTGTTTTATTAATTGTTTTCACACTAAAACGGCTATATGATCTTCACTAATCATCCCCAACGTTCATAAGTGATTCAAGGTGTATTTAAACAAGTTCTGAATCCCTTGATCGGCAAGAAATTATAGAGAAACAAGAGAGAAAGCATCAAACACCAAGTTTGTGCAAATCAAGCCAATTTTCCTTTCAATATTCATCTTGCTTTCAAAGAACACCATTTGTGCTCATTTGTAATTATTTGTGAGTGTTATTTTCTTGTTCTAGAATTGTGCAAACGTCTTACCTTGTGAGGTTTTCCTTGTAAGTTTGCAAATTTGTAATCTTCTCTTTGGGAAAGAGTGTTCTCAAGAATTGGGGTATATTCTTGAGGGTGTTGTAAGGTTATCTCTTTGGCCTCAAAAGAAAGAACAAATTAGTGAATTTGTTGGAAAATCCTTAGTGTGGATAGCTAAGGTAGTGGACGTAGACTTTGATTGAGAAAGTCGAACCACTCTAAATCGTTGTGCAATTACTTTCAATTTTCTGCAAAAGCTTCCACCAAATTTTTAATTACCAATTCACCCCCCTCTTGGCCAATTCCGTCAATCGATTAACTCAACAATTAGTTTGTTAGTTTAAGTTATATTATATTAATTTGTTAGTTTAAGTTATATATTATATTATAAAAAAAATTAGTTAATTAGTTTCTTAGTTTAAGTTATTAAATATAAAAAAAATATTAATTAATTTGTTAGTGTCTTTAAAAGTATATTAGGTTGTTCGTTGAAGTTGAAGTTATATTATAAAAAATATTAATTAGTTCTTAATTAGTTTATTATTTTAACTAAGTTATATTATAATAAAGAAATAGTTTATTAGTTTAAGTTATATTATAATATATTAGATTATATAAAATTAATTTGTGGGAGCTATTGTTGTTTAAATAAATATTTTGTTTACACATACATGACATTATTCCACAACATTTGCCCACATACAGATTGATTCGAAGAAAGAAACAAGGAAGGAAAAGAAAGGAAAGGAAGAATACATAAATACGTGAGTAATTTATTATTTTTTGTTGTCCATTTTTTGTTGTTTTGTATGTGTAAATTAGTTAGTTAGTAAGTTTATATTAGATTATATAAACTAATTTGTGCGAGATAATTTCCGTTTAAAAAAATATTGTGTTTAAAAATATTTAGTGTTGTTTTAAAAAAAATATTTTGTTTAATTTATATTGTATGTGTAAATTAGTAAGGAGTAAAAATTAATTGAATGAAATAATCCGGCCAACGCATTATCTCGCGAAATAATTCTTTCGAGAACATTATCTCGACAATTTTGCCTAACAAATTTGTTTGATATTTTTAAAAATTAAAAATATTATAAAACTAATCATTATTATTAGTAATAATTACTAAATGATTAGTATCAAATCTAAATCATTAAATATTTATAATAAATAATTATTAGTAATCATGACTAAATCATATTATTATTAAATCATTAAATATCAAATCATTAGATTAATAATAATTATTAAATCATTATTAGTAATATTAGTAATCAATCAAGTAAAATAAAAAAATTTATTTGATCATTAATATAATAGTATATTATATTATATTTAATGATTTATGAAATTATCTTATCTAATTTTTTAATCTAAATTAATTTATTTTTTTGTTTGTAGAGAAAATGAAGAACAACTTTTTCACGATTGTCCATTATAATGGACAGATTATGGAAAATGAGGTCGGAGTAGTTTTTCAGTCTGAAAAACCAATAAATATGATGTTAAAAAAAACATCACATTTATAGAAATGAAACATAAGATAGAAAGAAAAATTCGAGCTGCAGTTGATGGTTTGAGGTATAGGTTTATGATATGCCCCAACCTAGTCAGATATGTTGCAGTTCCACTTGAAGAAGATGATGTTATTGGAACAATGGTTGGATTACATGAGTCAACTAATATAGTAGTTATTGAGTTATTTGTTGATGTGCGTAACATATGTGATGTTCCTGGGTCATCAAGAGGTGTGGCTCAAAATCCATCTGAAATGGCTTTATATAGTCAGTTTGAGGAGTCGACATACAGGTTCCCGAACAGTTTTATGGCACTGTTGGAAAGTGTAAATGAAGTCGGGGGACATCTACAGCAGCAGAGTATGAGACGAGAAACATACCGGAATTGGTTGTTGATATTGTTGAAAACATTTTGATGTTTCGATATAACAAATTAAATTAAAAGAATTTTAATTTTGAAAATGATTTTCTAAGCATATTCGATATATTAAATCGAATATCAAAATATTACTCAAAGTATTTCAAAGTTCATTTTAAATCCTTAGTCAAGTGTAAAATTAAGTTTTAATCTTAAAATAATTTCAAAACGATTTTACAAAATATTTCGAACCATTTTAAAGCAAAAAATTCAAGTCTCAGCAGTGGAATTTGGTCAGCCATTGGAATGAATATGTAAAAAAAAATTAAACAACAATATTTAAAAAAAATCATTTAATATAATCTAATATAAACTAACTAACTAACTTACTAATTTACAACACAACAAAAAAAATTAATATAATAACTTATAATATAATAAACTTATAAAGTAAACTTTTTAAAATATAAGTTAAACGTAAACGCCAAACCATTAAACAACTAATAAAATATTCTTTTATATAACTAAAACTATTAAATTATTTTTTTATAATATACTACTAATATTACTAACTAATTTTTTATATAATATAAATTCAACAAACTAATATAACTTAACTAATTAACTAACACAAACTAATTAAATAATTTTTTTATATAACTAACGAATAATAAAACAAACTAATTAATTATTTTTAACTATATAACTATCAAACATACTAATTAAATAATTTTTATTTCTGTATAATATATTTAACTTAAACTAACAATCATATAACCCTAAACTAACAAACTAATTAACTAATTTTTGTTTTACCATAAACCCTAAACTAACAAACTAAAAATTTATAATAATAAACTAATTTAAATAATAAAAGTTTACCTCACAAGAGACTTATATCCCTTTCTTCTTCTTCCTTTCCTTTCTCCCTTTCTTTTTTTCTTTCTCGGCTGCACTAACTTCTCCCTTTCTTTGGCTGCAATCTCTTCTCCCTTTCTTTCTTTTATGTTCTCATGTTAACCACCTCTCATATATAACATAAACTGCCTCAATTATTTCACCAATAATTATACAATTCACGGGCTGAAATGGTTCCCATGCATACATCAATAATTGATGCATGAAGCAGCTGATTTCACGCTGCAATTGCAGCCCATATAGCTGCAGCGACATGCAGTGGGGAGCAGGAGGGGACGGCATGCAGCGGGGAGCAAGGTCGCTGGGTGTGCATGACGACCTACAAGGTCGCCCGGAGTGCATGGCGATCTATGGGTTGGCTTGCATGGCTCATGCAACGTCGTCGTCTATTCTCGGAAGCTGCCACGTCGTAGGTCACCCGGAAGACATGGCGATCTACGGCCAAACTGTGCATCACCCTATTTTAGCAATTAAACTTGGGAGTACATTATCACGTGAAATAAAAATTTCGAGAACATTATCACGTGGAAGCAGCCTATGGATTCTCTCATTCCTGATGACTGCAGAGAAAAGATCAGGAGACTGAAATCTAAAAAATCCCAACGTTCCCCACAAAGAAGCCTTCAGCATTGCTGCAAAAATTTTAAGTTTCAGACACCCAAAAGAATCAACAACAAGACCAAACTATCATTTCCTATATATCAGTATTTTACATATGTATAAACCGTGAAACATCATGCAGGGATTTGCTTTTAAGTGAAATACTAACGATTATTTGCATACCTATGAATTCTGATACGGTTATGCAATAATTAATTGTTGTCATTCACCGCTTCCAGTACTGTTTCTTCCTTTGAAAACTCGGTTTCCTTTGAATGTACCTACCTGGTAAATCGAAAACTAAAAGAACTTATACTTACCGATGTAATCAACACGAGATGTATGTATATACATGCATTCATATACATGTACATAATAGTTTAGGGTTGGGATCCTAGGGAATATCATATGCTTTAACACTTACCCATGAAAGGCCTGAAGGAAGAGACAGCATGAATATATGCTCGAAGAAGTCCGTGTTCTCCTTTTCAAGCTCTCTCCACACTGCAAAAGTATATTAACAATATTAAACATCGGAACCCCAAACCCGACTATCACCGGTAATTGTCGGCTTTTTTTAGTCACCTGTGATTGTAATGCACGGACGAATGCTTGCGTACTGTGCCAATGCCTTGACGCATTGATTTTGGTTCATGTGAAGAAGCAAGCATCTCTCTATCAGATGCTGAACCTGCAAATTTTCCCATGCAAAACCAGAAAGACACAGAGTACTACTGGTTAACTCCATGATTCTTGGAAAGAATAGCTGCAGTGCAAGTATCAGTATATTACCATCCTGATGTAGCTATGTGGGTGGCAATGAAGACAAGGAACAAGATGGTGGTGGTAGTCGTAGCCACAGTAAACCATATTTTCTCCGAACAGAATTGGACAAACACGAAGGGAAAATAGAACTGCAGACAAAGCTACAAAGGGAAGGAGAGAAAACTATTTGAAGGACCAAATGAGAGAGCGACTGTTATCCAGAGATAATCTGAGTGAAGGGCCAAAAGAGCACAAGATATCCAATCCATAGATTCACCTCATCTTGAGGAGATAAGAATATTGAATGCATTCCATCAGCCGAATCATGACCGATCGCTGCATGCATTTGTTGTTTTCTCCTTTGGTGAATGGTCCCTCTAATGAATGGTGACCATACGGGGTGAGGTGTTGGTTTTGTGTAGGAAACATGGTAAGCGGTATTTGAAGTGTTCCCTACCGAATCAATGCCATTAATGGTAAGCGGTTGGTTCTGGTTCAAACTTTTAATGACAAAATTGGCTTGCAAAATCAACAGGTGCACGAAAAAATAGCAGTAGCTAAGCTGCTACTGTTGTTGGATTTAAATAGAACAAAAAGCTTTCGTATCGCAGGTAAGCTTTTTTAGACTACTGTGTTCTCCATGCCTTCGATGATGTTTTCTTTAGATTTTTTTCTTTTTTAGGTCACCATTTTTTTTAAAAAAGGTTTTTTTCCTCTCTTCTATTTATGTTGGGAAATTCATCTAAATGTGAAATTGATCACAATCTTCTCCTTCTTTTAATTGATATCTCTGGCTCATCTTTTTTTTTCTCTGTTGATCTTAATATTCTCCTTTTTGTCTTTCCCAGCAATCTATTCCACGCCTTCCTTCTTACCCAGGCATTGCATCCGATCATCTTGTCTTTGAATATGTCACATAATTTCTTTGTAACTTGTAACCAAAGACACATAAGTTCACTGGTCTGATCATGTTTTCCCTTTGCACAGTAGAATCTACTTTTGGCACTTAATTTGAAGATTTTGATGGTTTAAGGAGCAAATCCATAGTTATGCAGGCATAGTGATTTCATTTCCTGGAGCCATTGTGCTATATTTACTGCTTCTAAAATCTACGAAAAGCTGACATACAATAGTATGGGATTTTCTTTATAACCTTCTGATTTTATGGTGGCAAAGTAATTGAAATAATATCTCGACATAATTTCGTGTTTAGTAACTTATGGATGAGTTTCATACTGTTCCCCATTAAAATTCTCATCAAAACCATCTCTTTCAGCAAACCATCTGTCAGATATAATAAGCTTTCTTATCCCTTGCTGCTCTGCCTTATAACTGCTTGTAAAAGTGGTGGCTTTGTTTTTTTATGACAACAGAAAGTATTTAAATTGATATTGTCGAGAACTTTTGTTATCAAATAATAGTGATAACTTAGTGGTCGACTTCTTTCCTGTTGGATGGTGGCAAGACAATGTATCAGGTACACATGTAGAGAAACTGAGATATCACATAAATTGGACGAGTGTCTCATTTTTTAGGCTTGAACTGCTAAATGTGTTTCAATTACCAAGACTGGACTCATTTGGCTGACTTTAGGACCTTTGATTGAAAATTTTCCTGGATCCAACAGTTATGCGGGCATGTTTGAAATTGCTAGAATCTCATTATTATCAACTTGATAATTTGGAACTTACTGTGCATTTTCTTTTTTTTGTTTTGTTGGGTGCAGGAAAGCATTCAGTTGTGGATACTCTTCTGAGAGATTTATAAATCAATAACAGTTTAGGTTTTAAAATAGAAAAATGTCCGGAGACAACAACGGTAATCTTGTACTTCCTATTTTACCGAATAAGAAGGTTGTTTATTTGTGTGCTTCCTATTTTATTGGATAAAAGGTTGTTTATTTGTATTTTAACTATATTTTCTGTTCTTGTGCAGGCAAATTTGCAATTTTGGATACTCTTCAGAGCTATATAAATCATAATATTTTGGGTTTTAGTATAGGAAAATGTTAGGCGGCAATGCCAGTAATCTTATGCTTCCCGTTTGCATGGATGAGAATTGTTGTGAGGTGTTGTAAGTGTGAGTTGTTAGTCAGTTAGTAAACCTAACTAAGTGAAGAGTTATTAGATAAGCTGTTAACCTAGCTACTGCTTGTTATAAATATTGTACTTGTTTACATTCTTGAATATATTGTTGAAGAATACTTTCTTGTTACTCAAACTCTATTGTTTCCAATATGGTATCAGAACAGTGGACATTGAATGCGGTATTGGCTCTTGCTGTTGCTAAGCAGTGGACATTGAGACAAGCTGATGTCAATAATGCCTTCTTGAATGGAGATTTAAATGAAGAGGTTTTCATGCAACAGCCACCGGGGTTTGAACAATGTGCCTCGGATGGAACGTAGCTGGTTTGCAAGCTTCAAAAAGCCTTGTATAGATTGCGACAGGCTCCCAGAAATTGGCATGACAAACTTAAGGACAGTCTGCTGCAGTTGGGATTTGTTAAGTCTCGAGCAGATGCTTCTCTTTTTGTGTAAAACAAGAATGGACATTTTACATACATATTGGTGTATGACGATGATATAATAATCATCGGGCAATCTACCGACGAGATTGATAAAGTGGTGAAGCTGTTGAATGACAAGTTTTCTCTCAAATATATTGGGGAGCTGTCTTTTTTCCTTGGCATTGAGGTTAAACGTGATGTTGGTGCCCTCTTCCTTAATCAAAGAAAATATGTTTTGGAATTATTGGAGAAGATGGGTATGCAGAATGTTACTCCAACTCCTACGCCTGTGGTAACAACGTCCAAGCTTGTTGAAGGTGCGGGGGAGTTGCTAGTTGATGCTCGGGAATATTGAAGTATCGTTGGAGCGTGTTTGTATGTAAGTCATACGAGGCATGGTTTCGTATTTAGCGTGAGTAAAGCTGCACAGTTCATGCATGCTCCTTCAAGTTAATTATGTTCCAGCTGATTGGCAGGTAGCTGATGGTTTGACCAAACCAATGTTAAAGCCTGCTTTCGAAAGGTTCAGGGACAAGGTGAATGTTGTGAGGTGTTGAGCCTAGGAGTCGGAGAAGTGGGGGGAATGTTGTGAGTTGTTAGTCAGTTAGTAAACCTAATTAACTGAAGAGTTGTTAGATAAGCTGTTAACCTAGCTACTCCTTGTTATAAATATTGTACTTGTTTACATTCTTGAATATATCGTTGAAGAATAATTTCTTGTTACTCAAATTCTATTGTTTCCAATAAGAATTATCTTTAGTATCGGACTAATGCATCAAATCAGCTGCAGTTATCTGGAAGCCGTAAGTTTTTTCTCTTTTTCATTTATAGCAATTGGCTTCTGTTTTAATTTCTTTCATTGTCTTTTGCTAGGAAAAACCACACAAATTCATCATTTATTTTTCTTTTTTAATGACAATTGAGCCATCTTTTGTTAAACTTTCAGCGCCTGCTGGGTGTACCATCGACGCGGTGAATTATTTTGGAAATGAGCATCTCAGCCACCCAATAAAAGAAGCCGGGAAACAGAAGTTATTCTAAGGCAGCAAAAGCTACAAATTTCCTTGAATTATAACATTTGTGAAGAGGAAGCTGACCGTTCCACTAGCATTCCAAATCCTCATGCTGTATCAACCGGCTTACGGCTATCATATGATGATGATGAGCGGAATTCATCTGTGACTTCTTCTAGTGGAAGCATGGCATAAGGAACATCAATGATCTTTTCACTCGGTCACAATGTTTTTTTTTTTTGGATAAATGCATATTATTTATCCGAGCAGTAGCAAAGGCTACCAAAACAGTACATCAATCCAAACACTCGGTCACAATTTTACAACTGAACTTGATCGTCAAAAAGAAGAATTTGATCAATATATCAAAATGCAGGTATGATTACTGTAGCGCCAGCCAAGTACAATAAAATGATACTTAAGGTAGTGCTTAATAACTCATTTATTTTGATGCATTTGCTTTTTTACTTGGCCCGTAGACACTTCATACTTTCTTTGTTTATTATGTAATGTGTTGGAGTTATCCCTAGGTTCTAGGCTCCTAAATTCCGTCCTGATAATGACAATACTATCTCATACTCAATAAAGTTCACATGCTCATGGTTCGTAATGCTGACATTGAGATGCCTAGTCAATTCATTGTGGTTACTTATATCCTCATTTAGTTATCACATTATTCTAACTATAAAAGTTAGTAGCAGGCTATCTAATTTGTATTGGTTTAAATGTGATGGTATCTGATGCTTTTTTTTTCTTTTTTTGAAACTTCAGATTTATTTTTCGTAATCCGCAAGAGCACTTGACAAAGGGAGTAAGAGACCTGAAGCAAAGGCACGCAGCCTCTTTTCTTGCTGCTGTTGAGAAAGGTGTCTGCAAGAAGCTTAAGTTGAAAGACGTAGAACTAGAGACCGTGAATCGCAAGAACAGGGAACTGGTTGAGAGAATAAAGCAGGTGACCATGGAAGCCAAAAATTGGCACTATAGAGCAAAACAAAATGAGTCAGTTGTTAATGTCTTGAAGACCAACCTTGAGCAAGTAATCTCACAGTCACAGGGTGCTGAACAGCTGGGAAAGGAAGGTTTTGGAGACAGTGAAATCGACGATGCTGCCTCTTATATCGATCCCGTTTCTGGTGGTGCGAAATGTGTTTCCGGGAATCACCATGGCATGATTTGCAGAGCATGAAAGGCAAAGAAGGTGTCCATCTTGTCGATCCCATGCAGACTCCTTTGCTTTTGTAAAGAGTGTGATGTGCTATTTAGTGTGTGTCCTGTATGCCAGGCCATGGAAACTGCTGGTGTCCAAGTTTACCGGTCCTAAACAGGGAAGCAAATTACTTGAAAAAACGAAAAAAGAAAATTCTAGCCTCTGCCGTGATATGCTGCCAGTGCCAGCATTTTCTTACCCTAAACAGACCATGTATGAAAAGTGAAAGGATTTCTTGAAATGGAGTTTGTAAAGCATCCCTTGTTCTCTCTCTCTCTCTTGCTTGCTTTGTTTTATGATGATGTGCAAGATGCTATGTGTTGCTTGTCTTGAGGGTTTTTTTGTCTATTAAGTGTTACCTATAGCCATGTAAATGTGCTTTTAAGTTGGATTCTTTAAATGCTTGGAGCATATGTAAAGGAACAGTGCCAAAAGGGAAGATGAAGAGAAGACACGTTTTGAATGATAACAATTTATTAAGGTAAATTATCTGTTTGATATTTTACTTATTCACATGTTTACGTTTTTATCATCCAATTATTATTTTTAAAAATTGTATTTGACTATACTTTTTTCAACTGTATTTAAAAATTGAAAATTTAGGTAGTAAACTTGGAAGTATAAATGGACTAAAACGGAATAAAAATTTAAGTTTAGTGATAATTTTGAAAAAGGAGTTAGGTGACCAAAATAGAATTACAAAAATAATTGAGTGATTAAATATATAATTTATCTTTTTTTAACGGAGTTAACGGTTTGGGATGTGTTGATTTAAACTAACTTCAGAGGATAAAACGTCTCAAAGAATATTTTAGGGGATAACTCGGTACAATTTGCATAATTTAGGGTTAACAACGCATTTAAGCAATATATTATTTAACTAGTTGATTTAGTGTTATGAGTTATTAAATCTTTAAAGTAAGTTTGAGAATTCGAATCATGATATTATAAATAAATATTAGAAAGATCGTTGTAATAAGGAATCTCTATTATATTTGATCTAAACGTATTTTAGAAATTTTACTATAACAATTCAAATTATTTTACCAATATGTTATATTAAACTAATATTATGATTCTTTTTAGAGAATATTCAATATTAACGACCGGTTTTAAAGATAAATATAAAGATTAATTTATAGAATTCTTATTGATTTAGAAATGAAAAAAAATCGATGAAATATCTAATATACAAAAAGTATAGGGATTTAGATTTGTATTTAGACCTTTTTAAACTCTACTCTCTTTATTTCCAGTAAAGGATAAGAAAATTAGCCGCGAGTGGCGTCAGAGATGGCTAGCATGACGGTGTTGCATTCCGTTTCCGTAACGGGGCCGTGGAGGCCACTGCTAATAAACAGGAATTTCCGTTCTGTCAAAATGTTGAGGTGCTTCGGAACTTCGGCGGCAAAGAGACTGAGCTCTGTGGTTAGGGTTCGAGACTTTCACTTCTGGAAACGGACTCCGAAGCTGAATTACTCTAACAACGAAACGTCGTCGTCTTCATCCGAGGAGGATGACCTCGAGCAAGGCCCGCCCCAGGAAGCCGTTCTCAAAGCAATTTCAGGTTCCCTTTATATTTGGAATTAAACTTTAACTTGATTTGTTTACTATTATTTTTGGTGGATTTGTTTGTTTGGATATGGATTAGTATATTTATTAGACTATGAACGGAGTTTGATGCTTGCTTAAAGCCTTGCAGTTTATCACTTGCTTTTCCATATATTTTATTATCGGTATAATTGTTGGTTTTGGAATTCAGAGGTATCGAAGACAGAAGGAAGAGTTGGAGGAACCAGAAATGTGGTTATTGGTGGTACAGTAGCCGATGATTCGACTAATGAATGGCTTGCTTTGGATCAGAAGGTATATATTATCCACTCCTAACTTCAGATCCTGTCGAGGGTTTCGGACGATTGTTTTGTTGCTTGTATACTGAATTTGAAGAGATTAAGTTCGTACAATCAGGGAATTTTGTTATACAGCTGTATGTGGTACATGCAGCTTGTTAGCCTTATGATGATGAATGGTTTTATATTGTTTTGGCTGCTTAGTTTGGTTTTTGTTTAACTTGTCAGGTCAACTCATACCCTACCATTAGAGGATTTACCGCAATTGGAACCGGAGGTGATGATTTTGTGCAATCTATGGTTGTTGCTGTGGAATCTGTGATACAACAGCCAATTCCCGAGGTACATTCACGGCTAGATGAACTCTTACTGCTGAAAATAGGCAGCAGAATTTGATATGACATTTTAGTTTCTAAGCTCATGCACTTGGGTGTTTTCTGATGGAGAATAATTTGATTCTCAAGAATTCCCCTTTCATATTGCACATTTCTGGATCATATAGAGCAAACGATTGCCTACCGTATTAATTGGAAACCTCAGAATGTGCATTATATTATTAGCTAGTGTTATATATCGGTCAGATTTGACGAAAGGAAGAATTTGGAAAATTTATATAATATTGGAGTTAGTAGGAGTTCAGAAGAAGCCTCAAGTTCAGATGGAATCGGAATTATTGCAACCTTTGAAAGTGAGTAACTCCATAGTCATGTGGCATTTGGGTGCTAGAAAGTAACTTCCTGCATATGGTTGATACCGTGTAGAACTCTGTTGTGGTATTCTATTGATTTTGGGGATTGGAGCTGCAAACCTACTTCTTTGAAGGGTGAAAAGCATGCACCGACAATGGAGTCGGATGCTTAGGTGTATGTTGTGGGTCTTTTGATGACCTATTTGAAGAAAGGCTAATTTATTTACTGTTTTGGGCAACTTTTATCGGATGCACTTAATCTCTATCATAAAAAATTATTTGATTTAGGCAAAGATTGAAGGTATATGTTATTTTGGCATTTCTTGGTGGTAAGGTATCCGACTCACCTTGAATAAAACCTGGGGCTGAGCAAAGAAAATGAAGATAGGCTTAAGGTGATGAACTAATGGCTTTATAATGCTGCTTTGCTCTAAAAGGCTGCATGACAGGGAAATATGCTTTTGCATAACTATCGTCTCGTTAATATTCATGGAAGTATCAAGCTTTTCTTACACTAGCATTGAATCCCGTTTTGGAGGAGTTCAAAGGATGAAAAAGCTTAAGTATGGCTAATCACGATGAATTTGTTTGATTTCTTTTTCTTTTTGCTGAAAGATTTTTCTTCTGGGAATGAATTAAGATCAGTGTTGAAATATAAATTCTCTTTACGTTTTCTCTTCTGCTTCTTTTCATCATCTAACAAGCTGTTGTGACAGGGTCGGGTGAAGCGGAAATTATCATCTAGGGGGAAATACGTATCTGTTAACATCGGTCCCATCCAAGTCGTTTCTAGTGAACAGGTTTGTGTCTCTCTTTCACACAAACCCGTGCCCATGCATGCAAACACACTACTATATACAAGAATCATATGGTTCAATTTTCCTAAAAATAAAGGTAAAAATTGCTCGAATTATCGAGGGCGGTGCTTTTAAATCTGATAGAACTTGTTGTGTTGTACAGGTTCAAGCCGTATATAATGCCATGAAGCGAGACGATCGGATGAAATACTTTTTATGATGCGATATGATCTTCATTCTTGTTTTGATTTGAATGTGATCATGTAGAGACTTCCTGGTTTCTCTTGGTTGGGTTGGTTGATGTTATTTGGAGCAACCAAGAGGAAAGGAATGTCTCTTTGCTAAGCCATGTCGATCTGTTGGTTTATTGTATATGATAGTTTATTTATTAATCACCATTGAGGCCTTGACATAATGCAAACAAATTTCAGCTTAATTTATAATCGTTACGGTTTGTCTTTGATTTTTTTTTTCATTGCAATATAATTTAAGGGTACTCGACAGTGTTTTAGCCCCACCTGTGGAGTATTTATATTGTTACCGTATCAAATATTAATCTAAAAAAAGTATTAATGGTTAAATTTATTTATTTATATTCAAATTTTAAATTTTTATTTTTATTTAATCGATTGAAGTTGTTAATTTTATCAAAGTCAATCTTAATTACCGATAATTTAGATGTTTATGATAGCATTCACTTTTTAATATCAATATTTAACCATCAATTGACATTTAAATATGTTTTGAAGATTTATTAAATTATAAAAATATTTAAAAATTAATGTCACCATAAGGATAATTAAAACTCTAAAAAATTAATAATGTAAACCTAAATTTGCTGTTCCACAACTAATTTTGACGAAAATATTCTACAGTTCCCGGAGAAAAACGACATTAATTATGCCAACACTCTGCATCCATGCAAGAAAGAATGTATAGAATAATTAAACACCAACATAAGTTGGCTCAAAAACTATACGGTGCACTTAGCAAAAACGAGGACCGTCGGAGCTGGTGTTTTTATCGGCAGGGGGAATCTCGAAATGCCAGAGCCTCCCAACGCTTTTCACCAAGTACTTTTTGCACAAAAACTCGGTGGCGAAACGCTTTTCCACCTTCCGATCAACATCGTGCAAGAACACGTGGGTCACACCGAATCCTTTCCGGTTCCTCGCCATGACCGCCGCCGAGAATATCACTGCCATCCTACCAGGAGCCTCCGCGAAATACCCACGCGGTGCGTCGATCATTATCAAATCCCACTCCGTATCGTAAAACTCATCGGGAAAACCCGTCAACGCAAGCTTGCACTGGTCGTTGCCACGCAAAGAAGCGTTCGACGGCAAACAGCTCGGCTCCGTCCGGAAATGGTTGAGCAAATCGTCCGCTTCCTTCAGCTGCGTTCGGTAGTTCACGGTGTACGCGCGGATCTCCGGCGCGCCTTTGAGCACGTTGTCGACCCATTTCTGATCTTCTTCGAGGAACAACGTTTTCCCTTGGGGATTCAAAGCATTCCACATGCGCGAATCGTAGCCCAGCCCAAAGACTAGGAAATTGCACGGATTGCGATTTCTTAGTACGTTATATGTGACAGAGATCTCGCCGTAGTTTTGTTGCGGTGTTCTTTTCGAGGTGGCGTAGTGAACAAGGGCTCGGAGTTGAGTTTCCATGTCGGAGAATGCATTTATGGGTTGCGATCTTGACTTGGCGATAGAACATAGGAGGGAATCATCGCCGGCTTTTAAGAGGCTGGAGATAAGTATTACTCCAGCGATAAGGCCGGCGATTGCGATGAGGGAAAGGCTTCTTCCATCGGTGGGGAATTGCCGATCGTCTCTGCTCATCTTGTTTTTTTACACTAGTTTATTAATACGATTGTTTTATTCTATTATTAAATGGTAAAAACGAATATTAAAGAGAAAACTCGGTTATTTAATAAATAAATAAATAAATAAAAATTTCCAAAAATATTGGGTAAAGGCTGTGAATGAGCATAACTTCCGATGAATTCAGATGTTTTGTGTGGTTTTTAGATTTTATGATTTATTCTTTTAAATAAGATTTTATGATTTATTCTTTTAAAAAGAATATAAATTTATTTATATTTATAAATAATTAAGGATGAATGCATATACAGAGTAGAAGGGGCTCTTCACTCTTGTATCTCTTAAAAAAATTATGACAATATTTTAAGTTACTATCAGTTAAAAACTTAAGTAAAATTATATTTTTATTTTCTCGAACTTTTAGATTAAATACGTAATAAGTCCTTATTATTTTAAATTTAAATACCTTACCCTTTATAGTATTTGATCCTAGTTCCGTTCATGTAAATAATTGATTTAAAAATTTAAACAAACAATTAAAAGATTCCAATTGAATTGACCAAAAATTCGGTCTAAATCAATTACTATCTTTAATTATAGATTGAATACAAGTAGTCTATTTATTTTACTGTTGATTGGCTCTAATATATCAAAGAGACGAGCTATTTATTTACGCTAGGGTAAAGTTAAAATCCCTCGAGCATTGCTTACATTAACAACATCCTACCACATGAACCCCTAAACCACACTTAACCAAACCACAAATTGTAGCAAACTTTCAATGACAGACTCACACTACACATCAAACTAACACAACTAATGGCAGACACATACACACCATGTTTCGACAACAACCCCAGCTCCCCCATTACCACGTATCCCATTCCTCATCGATCACTTTTAACTCCTTCCTCATCGTGTCACGGATCTCCAACAACAACCGAACAACATCTTTGGTCATGGCCGGAGACGCACCTTGTATCGTACCTCCAAATTTGGTAGTAACGACCAATGTCATAATACCTTTAGACATATCCGGAAATTGTTTCTTCATACACCTTATCATTCTAAATGCTCTTTTTATATTTTATCTATTTTCAAAAAAAATTATTTTTTAAAAAAAACCCTAGATTTTGCTTCAAGTACTAGTTATGTTGGAGATGGTATCATTATACATAACCATCTACAGTGTAAGGAGATTGAGTGATGGGGTTTTGGACATATTTTGAGGTAGCATGGTATATGGGTAAATTAATTATTAATTTTTTTTGGACAACAATTTAACTTAAAATATAATATCTAGGGCATGGGCCTACATATTTGGATTTTTTGCTCTCATTGATTGAACAATAAAGATTGTCCTTATTCACTTATGTGAATAAATTGGGCGATTTGACCTAAATATCACCCAATAAAACTAATATGCCCTAAATAACACCGTTTGTCCAATATTTCCTTAACTAACACTGTTTCGTATGAGGTGGTAATAAGGCGCGCTCCCGGTAACGCGCTTTAGCGGGATTTGCTTATATGGATATAAGGCGCGTTTTCGGGGAAGCTCTTTCCAGCTAATGTGGCGCCACGGTGGAAAGAGCGTTTTCGTTGATATGGTTTAGAGTTATTATAAATTAATAATTTATTATGTAAAGTGTTTTGGTTATGATTTAAAAATTATCGAATGTATTTTTTAATTTTGTATTTAAGGTGGAGTGGATTTAGGTTAAAGTGTTATATGTTTCGTTAAGGTGAAAGTGGTGAAGAATTTTGTAGGTCAAAGGTTCATTAAGGTTGTGTAGGTTAAAGTGTTTTAGGGTAAGGTTCGATTAAATTGGAAATATTAATCACTTGAAGTAAGAGGTAAGTAGAAAATTTAGGTAGAAAATACACATACATTGAGAAATTATAGAAAATGTAATTACATTTAAATATTAGAAACAAAGACATTCATTGAAATAGAAAATGCAATTACATAAGGGTTAACGGTTAAGTGATGATAACAGAGCATGACATTTTTTTCTATAGTGCCCGATGTTTCTGCAATGCCCACATCTTTTTTGTTCTGTTAACCTCTCCCGAATATCCATATCACAATGTATTCGAGTGGATTTTGGACGACCTGAGTCCCTCAATAGCAACAGATCCGGTACAATTGTAAGCCAAGTTTGAATCTCATCTGGGTCTCTTTCATTACCTATGGACAGAAACTCAAATTCATATACCCGAATACTTGTGAAAGTTGGTATACGGGATCAACATAATTTTTGTAGTCCAAATGTGAATGTGAGCAAGCTGCTATGACATGAGAGCATGGATATTTGAGTGCTTGAAAGAAACCACAATCACACCACCTCTATTGCAGATTAATTCTGAAAAAGTTAGCTTCAATCCCTTGAAGAGGACGTGGCATTTTGGTTACACGAAATAATTCACGAGTGCGAGAAAAATTTGTAACCAACATCCCATTTGATGCAGTCACTTTTTTCTGTAAATCAGCTACTAGTCTTGGGTGATAAATATTGTTGTTCTGCATCCAAGTAAGAGCTTATCCACCGAGCTTTGCAAATAGTTGACCCAAACGAAAATAAGTCGTTTTGACCAACGCCGTGACTGGTAAATTAAATACCTTTTAATGGAAGGTATTTTCACATTTTCTATGACATCGTTGGTACCAATGTTCACATTTAACTCCTCGTTCTATCTCATGATTGGTTTTTCAAGAAACCCATTCAAATTGGACGAAATTAAACAAAAAAAAAATCTACCATTTTTTAGACGATTGGATACTTTCTTAGATTTACGAGATTTCGAGTGTTTGTTCGAAATTTTAAACAGTAAAAAGTATTATTTCGAGAATACGAACAACATACCTAAAAATTAGTCACATCGAATGGTCATTAAAAGAGATCGAAGTATTAATACGTCAAAATTTTAAACGAATTTTGTTGAATTATGTTTCGATATAAAAAATTTAAAGGCAAAAAGTTTTTGGACTTGAATTGAATTTATTCAAGGTTTTAAAAAGGTTTCAAAAATAATTCAAAGTCCATTAAATTCAGATTTGAGCAAAAATACTAAAGAGTGTCAAAGTGCATCCATGCACCCCTGCATTGCATCCATGCACCCCTGCAGTGCATCCATGCACCTGCACTAGTGCATCGATGTAACATGCAGTGCATCCATGCACTCCATTTTGAATGCACTTAGTGCATCGATGCATCCTGATGTGCATTGATGCATCCTGCTGTGCATCAATGCATCCTGTTGTGTATCCATGCACGAAGGCTGCAACGACTAGTTTATTTGAATTTAATGAAGGGGTATCGATGCACCATGATAGTGCACCGATGCACCATGTTATGGGTAGCCTTTTTGAGTAGAAAAATCATCCCCAAACGTCTCCAAAACATCCCCAACGGTTATATACAACATCCAACACATTCCAAGCTATAAATACAAGCTAAAGACACTTGAAGAAGTATGAGAACAACTATCCAAGCAATCAAACACAAGAGAAGAGTTTTCATTCTTATTTCATCTTTCTCTTGTAAATATTTTGTTCTTGTGAGCTCAATCTTGTAAACACCTACCTTAGAGAGGTTTCCTTGTTTACTTATTTTATACTTTTTTAAAGGGGAAAGGTTCTAGCTTATCCCGTGTAAAAGCTAGGGAAAGATTCTAGTTTAACCCGGAAAAACTAGGGAGTTGTAAGGTTATCTCTTTGTCTTCAAAAGAAAGAACAAATTAGTGAATTTGTTAGAAAATCCTTGGTGAGGAGCTAAGGTAGTGGACGTAGACTTTGGTTGAGAAAGGCAAACCACTATAAATCACTGTGCAATTCTCTATCTTTCAATCTCCTTACTCCCTAAATACAAAACCGTTCCGACCCCTCTTTGCAAACCGTTCTGATTGTCGATTTGAGATTTCGAAAATCCCAACAATTAGAATCAGAGCCTAACTCGTTAGAAGGTTTAACCACCTTGAGACGATCCTAGAAGAAGCTTTACCAATTCCCGAAATAACCGAGAAGATGGTTTCCACCTCCGGCTCGTTCCACATGGAAGACTCCCTACCAAACGACAAGCCTCCATACTTCAATGGAGCCAACTATCATCATTTGAAGAAATTAATGAAGGTATTCATCTAATCCAATGATCTTGATGCATGAGAGATAATCGAGAACGGATACTTTTCTCCAAAGAAGAAGGAGAAGTGGAGTGACAAAGAACGGAAGAAAGCTCAACTTAATGCCAAGGTAATGCACATGATATTGTGTGCATTTGGTCCTGAAATCTATGAAGGAGTTTCTTCGTGTTCAAGTGCCAAGAAGCTTTGGAATAAGCTTGAGGAAATCCATGAAAACAAGAAAGAAGAACCAACAAAGGTGGTATCTCTAATGGCTCGTGAAGAGCCCGAGGTATTTTCTAACTCAAATGAATTTAATTCATATACGTTTGATGAGTTACAATATGCTTTTAATAGGTTATATTCAGAGTTTGAGACCATGAACTCCAAATATAAGAAAATGATTTCAAAATTTAAAATCGAAAAATGATTTTCTTTTGAAAACAAAAATAGATTTTGAAAGCCAAAATGAAAATTTGAAAAAGGATTTAGAGCTTTCAAAAATAAAAATTGAAAGTTTTGAAAAAGAAAATTTTGATTTAAAAGTTAAGCTTGAATGCTTAACAAAAGAAAAAGAAATCATTTTAAATAATTCATTTAGTTCAATAATGACAATATGCTCACATTGTCATTATCATGGTCATAAGAAACATACTTGTCCTTTGAAGAAAGGAAAACATTTTAAAATTAGACAAGTATGGGTTCCTAAGGGAACAATGGGCATTGAAACTAACGTTCAAGGATCCAAAGAAATTTGTAATCGAAATAAATGTCTCTTGTAGATGTGTTAGAGCAATGGTGATGAAAATGATGATATTCAAGATGCTCTAGCCACACTTGAAAAAGGAATGGTAACCTCTAAGCTTAATGCTTTTAATTTTGGTTATTTGGTTGCTCATTTGATTTTAAGAATGCATGAGTTTTGGTTTTAATTGATTATGCATCATTGTTTTAATCTCATGTATGTTGAAAAGATGATTATGATGAACATTTTAAAGTTATATTAATTTTTAAGAATTTTTAGTTCATCATAATAAAATTTTGGTCAAAATTGGTTTTAATGCAAATGATATCTCTCTAACAATTGATATCAAATTTTCAAATACTTTGATTTTACAAATTTTAAATTTTTTACCTAAACTTGAAAGTTTATGCATGTTGTTTAAATGAAAATTGATATCTCTCTAACAATTGATATCAAAAATTTTGAAATGCATAATATTTTTGGAAAACTTTATGCATATGATCTTAAATTCAATAATTGGTATTGCATAAAGTATTTTAGACTTGGATACATTGAATTTCATGTACTACTAACATGTTTATTATTATTTGTTGAAATTCAATTTTGTTTAAGTGTCATGATCCTAAAAGCTTAATTTTGTTTGGAATGCATTTATTCAGGGGAAGTTTTGATATTTCAAATGATTTTTTAAAATTTCAAAATTACTACTTACTCTCCAAAGTTATTTTGAACTTCAAAGATTGAATTATTTTTTTATAACAAAAAGGGGGAGAAGTTTGGTTTGAAAATTTTAATTTCTTAATGAAAAAGAGGTAGCTTAACATTTTCATATATTTTCAAACAATTGGTAACAATTGATATCATTTTGTTAACAATTGGTATCTTTTTCATTAAACATTTTATTAAGGGGGAGTTTTGCCAAAAACAATTTTTCAAATGTTTTGTTATATCAAAAAGGGGGAGTTTGTTGAATTATGTTTCGATATAACAAATTTAAAGGCAAAATGTTTTTGGACTTGAATTGAATTTATTCAAGGTTTTAAAAAGGTTTCAAAAATAATTCAAAGTCCATTAAATTCGAATTTGAGCAAAAATGCTAAAGGGTGTCAAAGTGCATCCATGCACCCCTGCAGTGCATCCATGCACCTGCACTAGTTCATCCATGCACCATGCAGTGCATCCATGCACTCCATTTCGAATGCACTTAGTGCATCGATGCATCTTGATGTGCATCGATGCATCCTGTTGTGCATCCATGCACAAAGGCTGCAACGGCTAGTTTATTTGAATTTAATGAAGGGGTATCGATGCACCATGATAATGCACCGATGCACCATGTTATGGGCAGCCTTTTTGAGTAGAAAAATCATCCCCAAACAGCTCCAAAACATCCCCAACGGCTATATACAACATCAAACACATTCCAAGCTATAAATACAAGCTAAGGACACTTGAAGAAGTATGAGAACAACTATCCAAGCAATCAAACACAAGAGAAGAGTTTTTCATTCTTATTTCATCTTTCTCTTGTAAATATTTTGTTCTTGTGAGCTCAATCTTGTAAACACCTACCTTAGAGAGGTTTTATTGTTTACTTATTTTATCCTTTTGTAAAGGGGAAATGTTCTAGCTTATCCCGTGTAAAAGCTAGGGAAAGGTTTTAGTTTAACCCGGAAAAACTAGGGAGTTGTAAGGTTATCTCTTTGTCCTCAAAAGAAAGAACAAATTAGTGAATTTGTTGGAAAATCCTTCGTGAGGAGCTAAGATAGTGGACGTAGACTTTGGTTGAGAAAGTCGAACCACTATAAATCGATGTACAATTCTCTATCTTTCAATCTCCTTACTCCCTAAATACAAAACTGTTCCGACCCCTCTTTGCAAACCGTTCTGGTTTTCGATTCGAGCTTCCAAAAATCCCAACAAATTTTCGTCAATTTAAGTGTGTTGCGTGGAAAATTAATCCTAATAGAAGAAAAAATAGTGAAATGCGAATATTTTGGTACACCTTAAAATTTAAAAGAAAATTGTTTAAAAGTTCAATGGTAATATCGATATACCCTAAGGGTGTGTTTGGTTCACGGAATGTAAGATTACCAGTGGGAATAAAAGATTACTAGGGAATAGGATTACTGGGAATGTTATATTACTGTGTTTGGTTGGTTTGGCAGGAATGTAAGATTACCGTGTTTGGTTGAAGGAATAAAAGATTATTGGAATGTATATTTTACCAATTTGACCTTGTTCTAAATTATTTAAGGTGTGAAATTCTAATTATTTAAATAAAAATTATTTATATAAAAATTCATCGATAATATATTTAAATAAAAATTATTTATATAAAAATTCATCGATAATATATTATTTAAATATATCATGTATAATTTTAATTTTAATTAATATTAAATTTTACATAATTTATTTAAAAAAATATATTAAAATTTTACTTCAACATAATTTATATAAAAAACAAAACCAACAACAGGATATTGCATCCGCTAACAACCATTTACACAGTTACAAACATATAACGGCATTAGCCTAATTAATTTTAAATATAAAAGGATTCAGTCCTGAAGAAAAATATTCAGACAAAAGAAGAAAAAAACATCAACAACAGGATATTGCATCTGCTAACAATCATTTACATGGCTATAAATAGAAAATGGTATTAACCTAATTAATTTTAAATATCTGTGCAACAGAAAGTTTAGACATAATTAACAAAAAGATGGTCTAACATAAAAGGTGCATTAATTGCAATTTTCTTTTGAGATACATCTGGAAGAGTTAGTAAAAATAAAAAAAAAATCCAAAATAATAAGAATCCTGCCTTATTTTTGATTACCTTATTGTACACTTTTAAACTTCAAGAGCCCAAGTAAGAAAGTTCACTATAGTTCAAGCAAAATATGTATATATATAAGTTCTGAAATTAACTCAAAATATTATCAAACTTTTCATCAAGAAAAGCTTACTTCAAACTAATGGCTTTCAAGCTACAAACTTGTAACACTAGCAACCAAGGGACACCTATTTAACTGTTCCAAATAGCAAAGTGAAGGTTTTTTCTCTATCGAGTTTCACTATATATTCCACAACCTATCACCAAAACTCAATAAAACAAACAATGATGCTACTTAAATGCCTATCAAACTAGAATTATAACGAAATCAATATGGTGAACAAGGTGATATAAACCTTTTCCAACGCCATCTGAGCAACAGACTGCTCAGCGTCTTTCTTTTTCTTAAAGGACTCAGACACAACAGTAAAATCCGAAAGCTCCAAGGTACAACGATAAAGGCAAGGCCCCTTCTGAAGGATTTCCAATCCTGGGCATCCATTTTGAGTAGGTTCCTCTACTTCCTCTACCGAATAAGAAGCTTTACTCCCAAACTTTTGGTGTATAATAGCCTTTGGCGTAAGCGTTGGCTTTCTTATTGCCTGTGCCAACGATCCTCCAGTTTCCATGTGACTTCTAGGTGTTTGAATAAACCAATCTGGAAAACAAAAACTGAAAAAGTTCAGCAAACTATCACGTATGCAAATAAAATAGTAAGAACAACAACTGAATCAAACTTGCATTTCACCAATTGTATAAACTAAACCCTAAACCCTAGAATAAAAAATAAAAAAGAAAAACAGTACCCTAACCATATTCTATACAATCAACCAATAAAATCATTGAAAAATGAAAATATAGAAATGAAGAAAGACCCGTTAATTTCTTGAATGGTAGAAGATTGAAATCTATTGTGTTATGAATATGAAATTAATTCCAACTCCATAATCAATGTTCTGCAATTGCCAAACACAGAGATGAGAAGAACAAAAAAATTTGAATAGAAAAAGGCAGGAAAGTGAGAAGGACGGAAGTCCTTATAAGGAACAAGTTGGGGAAAGCAAAATAAATGAAAGGGAGCGGAGAAAAATCTTACCAGGAGAATCTCACTGGGAAAACAACGAATTTTTCGCATGCAAGCTCACGGGAGAAGAAGATATCGCAGAGGCAAACTCACGAGGAAAAGAATGGTATTTTAGCCCTTAAGCCCGGGAATAAAAATATACCTAAGACACATATGAGAATAACATTCTCGGAATAAACCCACAAAATTTTACTGTTGGTATTGTGATATTACCCTCACTTGGAAATCTTGTCTATCCAAACATGGGTATATTAATCAGGAAAAAAAATATTCCTGGGAGGAATAATAAAATCCTTGATCCAAACGGGCCCTAAAGGTGTGTTTGGTTGGGGGAATGTGAGATTCCCATGGGAATGGAATCCACATTCCCCCGTTTGGTTGGCCGGGAATGTCATTCCCGGTAATCTTACATTACCAATAGTGGATTTTTTTTTTGTATATTACCGGGAATGTCATTACCTCTATTTCCTTAGGTATTGTTGGATTACCGGCATTTTGGACTAAAATGCCCTTAAATTTTTTTTCTTTAAAAAATATATTTATTCTGCCATTGAATAATAAAAATTTTACGAAGGTTAAATTACAAATTTATCCTTAAATTATTTTAGATTTCAAAAAAAATCTATAATAAAAATGTTATATGAAGTTCAGGAGTTAAAATAAAATTTTACCCTTTCAATAAACCTTTTTATATTTTCAATTTTGTAAAAAAATTATATAAATTTTATGAATTTAATTTTTTTTAAAGAAAATATATAAATATTTTCTAACTTGTTAAAAAACAAAATATATAATAAGGACAATTTGGTCAAATATATATTCCAATAATCTTTTATTCCTTTAACCAAACACGGTAATCTTACATTCCTGCTAAACCAACCAAACACAAAATACAACATTCCCAGTAATCCTATTCACTGGTAATCTTTTATTCTCATTGGTAATCTTACATTCCGTGAACCAAACGCACTCTAAAGTTAGTATATAAACCAATGTCGTTTAAACATCAAAACAAATGCACCAAAACGATGTCATTTTGGTATGACATGTCACATCAACAACCATTAGTCATTATCTCCTTATTTACCTAACGGTGGAGTAATATAATTAAATATAAAATTAAAATAACATATTATAATTGGTAAAATTAAAAGCTCAGTGATATAAATGAGTTAACGAGAAAAGTATAGTGATATTTGAAGTAATTTTCCATATTATTTATTAAATTTTAATAAGAATATGGAAATAGGTGGAAGCATGAATTTCATTCCCGACCATAAGCCATAATTAATGAAATTTCAATTTCCAAAACTTGGAGCACTAAAACCATGATTTTTTTCCTTATAAAAAATAATAAAGAGTAATTTACATTTTCATTAACCAACGAAAAATATCCACGTGGAATATCTAGTGACACGTGGCTGGCCTCCCAGCTTAGCTTTCTATTTAAACACCTCGGTCTGAAACCAACAACTTGATACCTCTACGTTACTGCTTGCCGCCCAAAATAAAGTGGGCCCCCGTTTATATCTAAAACCATCAGAACCGTTTAATTCCATGTCAGGTGACAACAAAGAATCCTATCCTTCACCGTTCTACTGCATGTCATTAATACAGTAAGCCCTAAAACTATTAGGTCAAATTTTTAAAATGTCCATGCACTATTATTTTTTATGGACTTAATCCTTACACTATAATTTGTTCACATTATTAGAAAATAATTTAAACTGTTTAAGACTATATAGTACAGTACAGGGACTATATTCACAATTTGGCCAATATTACTACTCGTTTCTCCATATTTATATTCTCCAATCTCCAAAAGCGAAGAAGATACTTTCCAAGTTCGATT
Source organism: Hibiscus syriacus (assembly GCF_006381635.1). NCBI lineage: Eukaryota > Viridiplantae > Streptophyta > Magnoliopsida > Malvales > Malvaceae > Hibiscus > Hibiscus syriacus. Next base: position 6,979,154 of record NW_024062795.1, read on the forward strand.
CCAGATACTCAACAAGTAAACAAAAGCAGTGAAGAAATGGGAAAAGAACAAAGGAAAGTGAAGGGTTCTATAGTTTCAATCGCGACGATCACGGCGTTCACTTTCCTGGCGTGTATCGTCGGTGCGGCCGATAAGAGTAGATTATCCAACCAGTGCAGCAAAGATTTCCAGAGCGTGATGAGTTGCCTGAACTTTGCTCAAGGCAAGGTGGAGAAGCCGTCCAAGGAGTGTTGTGGTTCGGTTTCGAGCGTAAAAGAAAACGAGCCCAAGTGTTTGTGTTATATTCTTCAGCAAAGCCAGACATCTGGTTCTCAAAGTCTCAAGAGCATGGGTTTCAACAAGATAAGCTTTTTCAACTTCCTTCGGCTTGCCAGTTGAAGAACGCTAGCGTCAGTGATTGCCCAAGTAAGCTTTAAATTCTCCCTCGGTTTTCTTTTTCTCTTTTGATTATACATTTTAATGAATTAATTGTATGGTTTGGTGTATGTGTGTTGTTTTTTAAATTTGAATGAATAGAGCTTCTTGGATTGGCCCCAAACTCGCCGGACGCGGCTACATTTACGAATTCGTCGTCAACGACTGCGACGCCTGCTACGCCATTGTCTGGTTCGCATAATGCTGATGATAAGTCCGGCGGACGAAGCTTGAAGCTGCTCACTTCGTTGGTTCCGTGTTAGTGGTTGCTTCGGCCGTGTGTTTCTTTTTCGATGCACTCCCTGATGGGATCGCTTAACTGGTTACTTCGGCCTTCTTCTTTAGTTTCTTGCTGCTGCAACTTAGCTTCACCATTGTTGCTGTTTCTTACTTTCTTAACTTAAAATATGATCATATTTATGGGAAATTTTAACTATTAGGTGCTCTTTCATGGTATTTTATTTAAGTTGAATAAGATAATACGTTAGAGAAAAATAAATAATCTTGAATGATTGTCGTGACTACTAATGACACTGTTTCATGCTTAAAACAAAATGACACACAGACACACGTAGCCCATAGGGTAGGGTTTTTAACTTCAATCGATTTCGATGTGATTTTATAGGATTGGCTTTTATTTCTAATTTTGAGTCTGAAATCAGATGGAATGAAAATACATTATTGTATAATAATATAATTTAACTTTATATATTCAAAAATAATTATTATAATATAATTTTATTTATTTTTTTCAATTAGGTATTTATTTTCTCTAATAAGAATTATACTTTTTTTAATATATTTTTGTATTGAGTTGGGTGTAGATTTTACCATAAAAATCAAGTTAGGTGAAATTTTCTTTAACCTGAATTGAACCAGATTATATATAAATAAGTGTTATATTCAGATCATATTTGTGTGAATCAAAAACTCGACTTGATCTCACGTATGATCATCTCTACAAACATATATATAAAAGTGTGTATAAGGAAATTATTGATACATAAATGATATAAAAGTTAAGTTTTATATTCTTATTTTAATCTTGAACTTAAAATGTTTATCTTTAAATTCTTAGTATAAACTCTATATTTTAAATTCAATTCAACTCTAAATACATTTAAATGGATAATTCTAAACTCTAACTTTAAACCTTAAATTTTAAATAAGATGATAAAAGTTTAATTTTATATAATTATTTTTATATAAACATGAGTATTTTACTGATGGATGTACGGGCTTGGGGCGGGAGTTTTTGCATTCATGTATCTACTGCTTTAATGGAGAGTTGCCAGACATTTAAGTGCATTTCTGTCTAATTTTGTGGGTTCAAATTGGAGATTTGAAATGAATGCATTAGAGAAGATGGGAGAGAGATTTTGAATGGAAGTTGAAACGATTGACTTAGGACGTATATGATTATTGATTCTGGTCCCTATGAGGTCCAAATGTCAATGAGCGATGTCTATCATGGATACCAAAAACAGGAAAAAGAAGAAATGGATAGAAAAAAAATACAGAAATTGTTTGTCTTAAATTTAAGTTCTGTTGGCACAAAAACCGATGCTTAAAAAGATTGTTTTTAAAATTAATTTTATCTGAATCAATTTTAAATTTAAAGATAATATTATTGAAGTATATATAAAACATAAGCTGTGTTTATGGCTACCGTTGTTCTCCGACACCAAAGGTCAGAGATGAAGTTACAACACTACATGTCGAATTCAAAACTCAAATAAATTCAAAACCCTAATAACTTTACCCAACATGGTAAATAAATTTATATTCATACACTGATTCGCACTGGCTCTAGGTCCTAGAGAAAGGGTAAATTAACTAGATTCCCAATTTTCATAAAACCGCTGCTTTCCATCTTTAGGAAGGCTTTTTTTGGGAAAAAAATAATATATACGTAGTATCAGTTGCGGTATACATATTGTATATATATTGCATGCATACGGTATTTAGTTATGAACCCGAGTCTATCTTATGGACTTCTTCATAATATGTCTTTCTAATCTAAACAAATAAAATCCATAAAGGGAGTTATAGCGGGACAGAGAAATATTAAAGAACCTTTTTAGCCGATAATATTCGTTTTGTTGTTGGCCGAATTTGTGGTTGCAGCTATCTACCATGGCCTCCACAAGCAGCAGATAGCACCTTTTTAGCTGCTGCTCCGCCTGCTTTCTCGTTCTCGTTTAACAAAAGAACTTCGGCAAAGCTCTTGGACATTTTCTTTACGAAATCATTAGGGAGTGAGACGAGGTTCGGTGCATCGCGAACTAAATCGCCAGAAACCACTAGGGTAGTTAGCTGCCTGGCCTTCCTTTCCTGCATTGCTTTCTGTCGCTCTTCATAGAAATAGAAATCATCTAGGATGGAAGAACGACCTTCATAGTTTTTGAAAATGTTTATCGTCTCAATACCCTGTTCGAATTCAACCTGTGATATTATTTGATGCAGCTGTGTCAGAGACCATAAGACAGCGTTGTCGCAACAAAAGATGAGAGATTATATACCTTACTTGACATAAGCACAATCAGATAAAAAAGCACAATGGTATGGAAACTGGATCCATAGGAATCAGGTTTACATATCAGCATCATAGGTGCGATTTTGCTCGCATGCTCAATACCTCATAACATAACAAGTTGATGTGCATGCCATACATGCCCATTTACAAGTTCAAATGGAAACAAGGGTAGTTATCTTCTAGCTCTGGGATGTACATTATGACTTCGAGTTCATCCAGTTATGCATCTTACATTTCAACAAAAATCATAAATACACCACCACAGTATAATCAAGTACAAAAAGAAACAGTGTGGAATATTAGACAAGTTTAATGTTGGCTTGGTTGAATCAAATTTGATTCTAGACCAACATAATTACTTCAGAAGCACTAGTTAGAATTAGAATAGCCATGTATGAGACAATAACGACACTAATTTGAATGTAACCGGAAACACCAAGAATCAGATCAGCACGCAAAAGTGGCTATAAAGTGTCAACCCCAAGTGCATCCTTACCTCTTGAGTATCTCTACTGTTAGTAACTGGCTTGTTGTCATTACTTTCAAGCAGAATGTGGCGGAACTGACTATTGGGAACATCTTTAATAATGTGCCACTTTACAGGGAATTGCCCAGACCACTTATTCTGAAGCCAATAATCCACACTTTTATCGAAGTCAACAGGTCCCACCATCTCAGCTACTCCACAAAACTGAGCACTTGCATTCACCTGCATACGTAACATACAAGGATTTCAAATGAAACAGAAGGAAAGCACATATATTACATACTAAGGTCAACTAATCCTAGCTGTTATTCTATCCATCAGCTGTTTTCGGTTAAATTACAGGGCTTCATCATTTTTTTACCCCTCCAACACCTAGAATGCAACGCAAGGTAGATTACCGAAAATAAGAGAAAGACAGGCCATGTTCCTTGTTTAGCTTTTGCCTCATGATAAGCAGTATCCAATTTTTTGTTGCCCATCGGGGTGCTTGCCCAGACACCGTACTTTATACTCTTGTGAACATTATCTTCACTATAAGACTTGATTACAAAGAACTTGGCACCCTCATAATCAGTGGCAAAATTCTGTCGGTTGTACAATCCATTGGTAATGTCATTAGCTGTTCCATTCTTGCAGCTATCAACAATATAACCCTTGGTAGTTATATGAGTTTTAGGCTTAAATGCTCTAGGTCCCCTGTTACGCTCACTTAGTGTATCAAGTGTTACAGTACAACTGCATGAGAAGTCGTTGCAGCTCCCTCCTTGTCTTGCTTCATCAAGTGTAGGCCAGTTATGACCACTTATTCCTAAACTAGAAGTGGAAACTATGCCATGACAAGCACTTTGATCACTTTGGTTACCACTGTAGCCTCTCGAGTTGAAGCCAGAACAAGAACCAAGCCCATTAAATGATCCTTTTTGAAAAAAAGCCTGCATATGACTTAACTGTTAGGCAATGAACTATAATCGATCAGGTAGCAGTATCTATTTCACAGAAAAAATATTTTTGAATTGGAACCTAACTAGAAACATCTCAGGATTGGAATCTAATGATGAAAAGAAGATGCAAACCAAAATTACGTCACAATGTTGCACCCAAAAAAAAAATCATGAGACGACATTCAGTGCTTACAAAATTGGCTACTATTATCTACAACTCCAAGAGCCACTTGTATAAAAGCCTCAATCTTTTTGAGCTAGATTTTTTCTTTTGTCCTTTTTTTTTGGGGGGGGGGGGGAATGGGGGATGCTTAAGCAGGTGCTGCTCAGGAGAAATGATGAATGATGCATACTTTACACATGTTAATCCATTGAAAGTAACTCTAAAAGCTTCTAGACTTGTACCAACAAGTTTTCATCAAAGTTAAGAAGACATTCAGACTCGGTTTATTCATGGTTCAAAATAAAGTAAAATTGTTCACAGTTGATGAGGATTACTTGAGAGAGCAGCATTCATGTACTTCACTACTTGTGCAAAGAATTGAACTCCATGAACTTCATAAAAAATTCCAATAAAAGTACCACACATGTTTGTATTATTAATTATATTTAGGAATAGCCGTCATTGTTGATAACCATTGAGACACACATTTATCTGGGAACTCTAATGCATTAACTTAATGTGAGTTCTTTCATATCCTTTTGCTCTTGGCTTGCTAGAAAATGCTAGCTGCCCATCAACTTAAAGTATGTGATAGGTAAAGAACTAACCATTGCAAGGTCGTTTGAAGAAATCTCTAGTGAACCAACTCGTTTTGGAGAAGCTGTTGGATATGATGGATGAAACAAAGAACTCTTCCCATTAAAAGGCTTTGACATGTCTGGGCAGAATCCACCAACCGCAAACCGATCAGACCCTTGATATGAGGAGCAAAGACTGCTTGAGCTTCCAAATAAGTTGCTTTCTCCACCAAATGATCCTAATTGAGGAAGGTAATAGGGTCTCAGCCCAAATCTTTTTCCATCCACTTGTTGCTCAATATTTACAGGAAACTCAAAATGAGAAATTTGGGCCTTCGAAGTAACATGTGGACTATTTCGGGGAACTGATGGATGATGATAAGATGAATCTAAGGTGACAAAATGCCTTGAATTGGACAGACAGCTAGGATCTCCAATAGGAGGCAGATCAGATGAAACCGGAGTATGAGCTCTTTGTGACATTTGTGGGGTATGCCCAAAACCATGAAATCCAAGAGATTCATTTTCATTATAGATGTCCTGGGTAAGGCGGAAAAAAAGTAATGCTTTTGTAAGACATACTGATAGAAAGAAAGAATGCAACAAGTAGTGCTGATAATAGTAAATGATTGGAAAAGATTGTAGGTTTACACACATGAAAACCATTGTCCAAACCCTTGGCATTAACATATGGAAGCAATGAACCCTGCTTGTGAGCTGCATTCCACAAGCACAGGAAAAACTTTGAGTGATAAACAAAGTAAGAAAAAGTATCATGTGCCATACAGAAAATTTATTCTGCCAGCCACAATCCTTCTAACTAGCTGCCTAAGGGACCGTAGTCCATAAAATTGCATGACATGCCTCACATCCAATTTAGAATCACCTTCAGTGGAATCTAAAAAGGGGAAAAGTTCTTGTTTTTTAAAAACAAATCCATTTGACGCTAAAAATACTAGCAGAAAAAGCATTAACCTCAAACACTGCCTATATATATTTACATGTGTGTGCAACTATCACAACAAGTTCACTATAAAACACTGCCTATATATATTATATACAAGAAGAATTGCTTACCGTGAAATAAATTACTCTTCCCATCAGCACAAGAATGAAAATCACTTCACTAAGAAATATCAAGTTATGAACATTATACTGATACACCATTAATCCTAGGTTTCTACATTCTTTTAACATACACAAAATCAAAAACTAGGTTTACATAATTACAAGATAAGTTTTTTTTTTCTTTTTAATGAAAACTAACCTTCTTGATAGAACTGTGCGTCAGGAGAATAGGCATTGGACAAATAGGTTGTCTTAGAGTCAACCACAGATTGCACGAATCCAGACTGATGTGAACCATCCTGCAAGGAACCAACGGTAACCAAATCCTGTGTAAATAGATTAAATAAATAACCACATCCGAAGTAATTATCAAATGTTAAACTAATGGCAATACTAATCAAATCAAGGCAAACAACAAAACGAAGCAATGCAAGCAAATATATACCTTATTAGTCAAAGCATTCGGATTAGCAAGGTGGTTGTTGCGATCCAGAACCAGAACGTTGAACACCTCGGCTGAGTCTAGAATTCAAAAAGAAAAAGTCAAAATAATTCGATTTACCAAACAAACAACTGTAGCATGTACGAAGATAAGTGCATTCAGCACAGAAGCATAAACATACAATAATGGATCATAAAAAAATCGACACTATTCGTTGCCAAACATAAACTTTGTCCATGATCAAAACGGAAAACAATCTGATAACATATTTCCATATTTCTCATTCGATAACTCCTTAAAATAAAACAAAATAATTAAATCTAACAACAAAAACAATATTGAAAATTTAAAGGCTAAAAGGGCATAAATAATTTTTTCTTTTCCGATTTTTCTTTCTTCGTTTACAAAGATAACGATCTGAACAGCGACGTACCAGTAGAGGGCAATCGATCAGAACTGTCATGAGCCATTGGCATAAATTATAGACGAACAAAACGTAATATTATTAATAATAATAGTATTTATGTGTTGAGATGATAAGTTTCTGTTTGGTAAAATATAATTTGAGTTTGGAGAACGAGATTCGAGAGAGTTGGGAGAGGTTTCGGTACACAGTTGTTCATATAAAAAAAATACTTTTTTGGGGAATTTTTATTTCGGTGGTGGTGTTGTGCTGAGAAGATAACGAAGGAGAAGAGAGAAGCGGAGGCATCGGGAGTGATAAAGGGAAAGGAGGAGGGAGGAGGGAGGACGGAGGACGGAGGACGGAAAAGGGAAGGAAATATCCGCTAGTACTGACTGAAGAGTTGGCAAAACACCACTCGTCCACCTGCTCCCCTCTACCCAAGCAGTTTTTAGCTTATGTCAATTTACGTTACTCCAAAACAAAATTACATAAATTATACATTAAATCATATTAAATTTTTTTTTATCATTAAAATTTCAAAAATTATAAAATAAATTATCAAATTTATCAAAATATTATAAATGTTCATCATAAATTATAAAATATTGATAACTTTAATAAGTTTAACCGTTTCAATAAATTTAATTATCATTTTATAATAAATTTAATAAGATTTGATGATCATTATATAACTATATGAGAAATTCAATAATTATTATATAATTTTTAAAAATTTAATGGTTAAGAAAATCGTTTCAATATAATTTAACGATATCTTCCTTAAAAGATTTCCCTTTCTTAGTTTTATTTATTATTATATTTAATTATAAATAATAATTTAAAAAATAAATAAAATTGAATTAATATTTTTATAAAAATCAAGTTAAAATGAATTGACTAAATCAGATTGAGAGTAAAATTTAGTTCAAGAAAAATAAATCAAATTAATAAAAAGGATCATATTAAAAAAAATATTATTATACCTTAAAAATCTCTCTTTATGCACTTGTGAACTTCAATTATGTGTAAGCGTACTTGCATATTAACTTGTAATGACAATTTTTTTCATATATTAAAAATCTTTGTTTGAACCAACAATTAATTAGTCTATGTAACGAGAAATTAAATTTCTTAAGCAAGATTAATAATTTAACATATTAAAGAGGAAACTGGAGTTTGAATCCACAATGTCCTACCAATACCGAACCAATGTTTAAGATTTGAGTTGATTCCAATGGGATCACAAATTCCAAATTATAGAAACATAAAGTAAAATGCAAACATAGACTGAACTTCGTGCAGTCAGTTCATCTGATTGGAATAAAAGCCATTAGCATAGGGAGCTTGAGCAGCTGGGACTCTTGGAAATGGTTGTCGCCATCACGGTTATTTACTTGGGATTCAGCCGTCCGATGTTCCATCAACCAGGTTTCAGATAAGGTGCTCCCAAATCCTTGCGAAATTGCATTCATTGCTGGCTGAGACACACTGGTAGGAGGATCGACATGCGTGGAGTAGGTGACCGAACCGTGCTTTGGCTCACAAGAAACCCAGGAATCATTTGACAGAAGAGAGAGAGCACGATGAAAATCTTGCGTTGTAGCCATGTCTGAAGCAACTGTGGATTCTTCTACACCTACAAAATTGGACAAAACCTGTTAAGCTTGTAAACCGGTTCAGTAAGGGGAGCATCATAGGCCTTCAGCACCATGACTCATCTGTAAAGTATACATCATTATGTGTGTAGCTCAAGAACTATGTTTCGGAAAAAGTTTCTCCGAGCGTATGACGTAATATTGTTAAAATATTTTTCTATAGACATGTGATCCTCAGGTAACACATTTATGTGTTAAATAACACTAGAAGATGGCAGATAACATTTGTCAAAGATCAAAAACCTATATATCATTGAACTTATTTTCCTAGAAAGAAAAACAAACCAAACCTTGGTTGAGAACATCAGCTGTACTCTGCTTGCCCTTGGCAGGCAGGGATCCGCCAGGATCAAGACATTGCATTGTGATCGAATTCAACAGCTGATTGCCCGGAAGGTGTTGCTGCCCATTGACATTTCCAACTTTTGTAGGACTATAACCTTTAATTTGAAAGTGCTTGGAGTCGAGTGTGCCTTCCCATGCAAAATCCTCATTGGGTCTAGCATTATGAAGAACTGGCACTTCATTCCAGATCAAACTCATTTGTTGCTTCCCATCTGTACCAAGTAGAGGCACGATTATTGAACCTTACATAAACCAGAAAGCAGAAACAACAACTATATCATAAGCATAGCATCCAATAAAGTATGGTGTAAATCTTCCCCGGACTATTTGATTATATTATGTTAGAGAATAAAATCAAAGAAACTATTTAATAAGCATGAATAAGTAACTCCCACGTTATCTAGATGGACATGTAAAATGGCAGACAACTTTAAGGAACCACATGGAAAGAATTTAAAAAGTATCAGAAACCTAGAAGCATGAAAAACATGCCTTTCTTATCAAATAATTAGTTGCAACTAATGATGGCAACAATGAAAAATACAAGAAAACAATAAGCAACAATTACACCATTGGCTTCGACACAAGTATGCACCATTTATACGGGTAAAAGTCAAATGAGGAGAAAATATACAAAGTCTAGGGATACCCATTGACATTATTATTTGCAACTAATACGAAACATGTACCAAGATATTGTATTACCATTGCCTTCCAAGCAGCATTTCAAAGTTGATTTAAAATATCCATATACAACAACGCATGATTATAATTGAGAGTTGAGAGAATAAAAAAGAAAGATGCATCCAATTGGTCCACTCCTGTGAAAGTAGCACACAACAAAAATTACATGCATAAAACACATCAAATCTGAGTCTGAAGCCAATACCATTTGATGATGACAAAGGTCTTGCAGCATTGAAGTGGAACGGTTCTGTTTGTGGTTTACGGCGTCTTGCATTGTGGTCAGAAAGACGCTTGCGACAACTTCTCTTCTTTTCATCAAACTCCGACAGGCCATGGAACCTTGAACATCATGAAAATAATTATCATTTTAACATTCATTAAGAGAATTAATCACAAGGCCAGTACTAAGGAACCATATAACTACTACTAAGAGCCGCATCTTTGATACTAAGATAAGTAAAACATCACAATGCAAAAGTAAATACTCAATAAGCAATATCCTTGGATACAATTAACTTGAATAAAAAAAGGTTTACTTGCTACACTGCTGGCAGAACCGGAGTTCTAGACCACGTACAATGACCTTTGGGCTCTTTGAATGACTTTCACAAATTCTGTGTTTCCGATGGTAATCCTTAGAAGACGATAGGTCAAGGTTGCAGCCCTCGACTTGGCAATGTGGAACACATGTGCCCTGACAATTGGGTTTGGATCTCTTTGCTGGGATGGGAGATGGTCCAGGAGTGGATTGATAAGACAAATTCTTAGCATTGCTTCCTGCAGAAGCATCTTCAAAGTATGTTCTTTTTCCAAGCTTTAAACCGAGCAAATGCTCGCCAGAGCCAACTGAAGCCTCATGTGTGGGGGATGTATCAGCCAGCTCAACCATGGAAGCTTTCTGGTTGCTAATACCATCTGGGACAGCTTGAAAGGCTTCCAAAGCATATTTGGTCATCTTTACTTCCCCCATAGATGAAGAATTAATAGATGCTGATTTTGAACTTTTAGACAGAGGTGCAAGGCCCAAATCTGAGCCAGAACCTCCACTACCCCCAGCAGCACCGGAAGAATAGAGAGACCCTGAGTTAATTCCTCCATCTCCATCAAAATACCACTCTACTGGTCTCAGCTTCCTTGGAATTTCAGTCGGTGTTGCATTTAACATCATTAAGTTTTCCCAGTCCCATTGCAAGGGGGTTTTGGCACTCCAATCCATCAGAGAGACAGAACTCAAAGAAAACTAAGCTCATATAAAACACAAGCTAACTTGTCACAAGATCCTGAAAATATAAACTTGAGGCTTGTTCAATTCACAGAGGAAATAAATCAGGAAAAGAAGTTCCAATCATGCATCCATGCTAAATTCAACTATAGATGGAGACCATTTATGGTTTCTCTATAGATACATAGCATGCAAAACAAAAAACAAAGTACAAAATTTACCTCTAAATCCAACAGCATCAGAGCCCAAGCATCTCTGTATCTCAGATCTAGAGGGGTGCAACTTAGAAAAATGTCGATCCACTTAAATAACAGAATAGTTTGTTCACTCCACCAATTTTACGCTAAAAGCATTGGCTGATGACACTTAGAATCCACTTCACTGAAAAATTGCAACCAAAGTATCAGAGATGTTGAACTAAAGTAGTCACCAATTTTCAGTCCAAGTGTGTGCAGATATCTATTTCCATCCTTCAAAAATAGGCAACTCAAAAGAGAGAGAAAAAAACACAGAATAGGCTACACAAGTTCGGAACAAATAGAGTAGTACAACTTTCTCCTCCTTCCATTATGGCTAACACGAACAAGCTGAAAACATAAATCCAAAGGATCTCTATTCGCTCTTGTACATATGTGAGTACAACATCAAGGTAAAAAGTTTTACTTCAATACCAAGTATGTAAATACAAGTATTCCCTAAACCCCGCAAGTGCAACACTTGGACCAAATTCCACCACAAAAATCCTAGAGGAATTTACCCTTATCTATCAACCCATTGGAAACTAACTACCCAGTTTCTTCACCATTAAGAACCAGCTCTCTCACCAATAATTACAGGAAGCAGTAACAGATTACAAAGGAAAAAGGAGTTTTGTTTTTAGGTTTTAATTTTGCTGATGCTACCGTACTCTAAAAATCTTCACACCTTCAATAATACAGATTCAATCATTCAATTATCAGGCAATTCCGCAAAGTAAGTCCCTGACTGAGAGCCACAAAAGACCGATCGATACTTTAAGAAGTATTGAATGAAACCCTAATCTATCACAAATTCAAAAGTTGACAGCCTTAAAAAAGAAGTCAAACATAAGAAAATATGAAAACCAATCAATAAATAGTGAAATACAGAAAATGCATAAAAAAATAGTTCAGGAATAAAATCATACTCATAAACTCATCCTCCATACAGAAGATATTAGCTTCGTACTTAACAGAAACAGAACTAAATTAAATATTTTTTTATAGAAATCATGAAAGAAATAAATTTATAGAAATGATCTACACCCTATCCAGGTATCACCCATCATATTCATATCGTTATTTAAAAAAAAAATACTAACTAGATATCAGCCAGAGATATAAAGCGAAAAACAAAAGGTAAAATTCAAAAAATCATATTTTAAATAGAAAATAAGCGTCATCGTTTTCTTTCACTTTCCCCAGAAAGCAAGAAAAGAAAAGTGGAAACAAAGCAATAGTGAGAAAAATAAAAAAGATGAAGCAATATAAATCATAAAGGCATATACTATTTTCTTTTCTTTTTTCTCTGAACATCTATTGATTTCTCTTTATATTTCCTTTTTCTACAGCTCAAATAATTGACATGATAATAGAACGTATGAAGAAATTAATGTATCAATCTGAGCCGCAAAAACGAGATGTTTCTCCATTTTTAGAAAATCATGAGCATTCATTATTCCTATCTTTATTAATCAACAAGAGAACAAGTCACAAAGATGAACTTACCGGTGAGTTACTTAAGATAGGCCACAGCTGAGTCGGAGTTGACTCAGAGACTGAAAATAGAGGTAAAATAACAGAAACGGAAGAGAAAGCGAGAGGAGAGGAGAAAGAAACCTTATGGTTTTTGAGACGAAAGAATTTGCTTTTTCACTTTTGTTTTTTTGGATAGTTTGTTTTTGGAGAAAATAACATCAGTGATCAAAAATTCATATAATATACGATTTTAAATAATTTTTTTGATTTGTGAAAATGACCAATAAAATCGCAATGCGATCTCTAATTCGCATTGTGATCTCCACTATCGCAAATTCGCGTTGCATTTCGCGTTGCGATAGTTGAAAATCGCGTTGCGATTTTTCGTTTCGTGTTACGATTTTTCATTTCGCGTTGCGATAGTCTACAGTTGTCGTTGCGATTTTTCAAATTCGTTACAATTTTTCAAATTCGTTGCGATAGTCTACTCGTTGTGATAGTTAAAAAAAAATTTGTTTCTTAAGAATTTTCTCTAAAAAAATAGTATCCGCGCGGACGTGTAGAAGACACGTATTACCACGACCACGACCACGACCACGAGACGAGACGGACGGCGGCAGCGGCGCGCGAGAGTCCCCCTTGTTCTCTATCACTCAACAAGAAAATGGGAAAGCCAAGCCTTAAATACCATTCCCAATAGTGTTTCCAATACTACGTGGGATTTGAGCATTACCAACACTTGTTCCCAATACTATGTGGGATTGAGACTTAAATAATGATATTATTTTTGAATGTTTTGCTTAAAATTACAATAATTGCGATTGATTGTAGATTGACTTTTAATTATGACATATTTAATTGTATAATACTAATGCAATTGGTTGTTGATTCAATTGTTTTAAGGTGCATGATTGTTAATTGTTTCCTAAATAATTACATTGTATTGGAAACAAGTGTTGGTAATGCTCAATCCCACATAGTATTGGAAACACTGTTGGAAATGGTATTTAAGGCTTAGCTTTCCCACTTCCTTGTTGAGTGATAGAAAACAAGGGGGACTCTCGCGCGCCGCCGCCGTCTCGGGTCGGGTCGGGGTCGTGGTCGTGGTCGTGGTAATACGTGTCTTCGACACGTCCGCGCGGATACTATCTTTTTAGAGAAAATTCTTAAGAAACAAAAAAAAAATTTTACAACGAATTTTCGCAACGAATTTGAAAAATCGCAACGGCAACTGTAGACTATCGCAACGAATTTGGGAAATCGCAACGACAACTGTAGACTATCGCAACGCGATTTTCAACTATCGCGTTACGCGAAATGGAAAAGCGCAACGCGATTTTCAACTATCGCAACGCGAAATGGAAAATCGCAACGCGATTTTCAACTATCGCAACGCGAAATGAAAAATCGCAACGCGAAATGCAACGCGAATTTGCGATAGTGGAGATCGGAATGCTAATTAGAGATCGCATTGCGATTTTGTTGGTCATTTTCGTAAATCCAAAAAAAGTTGGTCAAAATCTAATATTATCTAGGATTTTTGGTCACTGAGGTTATTTTCTCTTTGTTTAAATGAAAACGTTTTTTGATAAATATTTTTTAAAATAAATTATATTTTTTAAAAATATTTTACGATATTTAAAAAATGATATTTAATTTTTTTATTAGTTGATGAATTTTTAAAGATTATTTATTATAAATATTAAATTTAATAAATAATATTATTTATCATAAAATTTAATCTTATTATTTTTAAAATATTAAAATAATTTATTTATAAGTAAAATATTATTTTTACAATTTTATTAATAAAAATATTAATATTAGTATATTTTATTGAAATAAAAATATTATAAATTATATTAATTATTTATTAAAGTAATAGTGTTATATTATATTTTAAAAATTTTATTAGTATATTTTAAATATCTTTATTAAAATATTATTATATTATTATATTAATATTAAATATATAAATAATATTATTTATTATTAATAATTTAATAATAAAATTTCTAATAATATAAATTTTATTAATTATTTATTATATATTATTAAAATAAAAATATATATCTTATATTAATATAATATAATTGATTATTTTATTATAATATTAAAAATATAATATTATATTATTAAAATATTAATAAATATATTTTAAATATTTTAATAATTAATATTTTGATTAAAATGATATTAAAATATTTTATTAATATTAAATTCATAAAATAAAATTATTTTATGTATTTATTCTTTGAAGTGAAAAATTCAAAAAATAATTTATGAAAAATCAAATTGTAAGTCATTTTCTAAAAAATACAAAGGAAATTCTGTTGACCAGAAAAATATTTTATGTTGACCAACCAATTTTTCTCTAACCAAATACTAGAAAAATGAGGAAAATATTTTTCGAAAAACGTTTTACGTAAAATAAATGGACCCGTATTTTATTTATTAGAAAATAAGTAATTAAAAATATAAGGACACGTGGTGGTAAAATTAAGTTTGTTGTAAGTTGCGGCAGTTTTTTTTAGGGTACTGAAGGGGGCAACTTTGTCGATAGTAAGCCCGTCATGGCAAGAAGCAATAGCATAAAAATCGGATTTGTGGTAGTGGTAGATTGGACCAGGTAATTAATCGATTGCGTTATTAATTTAATAATTATTAAATATTTGAAAAAGCATTTAAAATTAGGGTAAATCACACAAATGGCATCCCGATTACAAGGTGTTGTTTTATTAAGTCTTTTGATTATTTAAAGTTATGAAATGGTCTTTGATTATAAGAAAATATTTTATTGAATATTCTAATTATTAAAAGTTATAAAATAGTCATTCAACTATTTATATGTTCCAAATTCATATTTTTTCATTGAAAAACTAACAATCGTCTGAATTGGATGTTAATATGTTGATTGTGATATAATAAAAATATATTTTAATGATGTATATTTGTTAGAAGTTAGAGTTTGTTAATTTTCTGTTTTACTTGTAACTAACCAGCAATTAATTAGTTAGATTAAAGTTAGATATATATATATATATATATATATATATATATATATATATGAAGTTTATATTCTAAAATATAATATATGAGGATTTTTTATCTGATTTTTAACATGGTATCAGACTAGAGTGTTCTCAACCCGTGTTTCCTTTTGGGCTTCTTCATTGGCATGTTTCATTCTTGTAATCAACACGTTTTTTCCTTGGTCAAAATTTCTATTGTTTCTTCTTCCTTTTTTTCTCTATTGAATCTGGTTCATGGCTCTTGCAATTGATCACAATCATCCTTTTTTTCTACATCCCTCAGATACGTCATGAGTTCATTTAGTCTCGCATCAGCTTACCGACTTCGAGAATTATAGTGTATGGAGTCGATCCATGTGTATCGCACTCTTAGCCAATAATAAGCTTGCCTTTGCGGATGGAAGTTGTCGAATGGAAGATTATGAAGATTTGTTGCAATCTCAATGGGAGAGATGCAATGTGTTTATGCTTTTGTGGCTTCTGAATTATGTGAGTCAGGATCTCTCTGATGACATTGTGTTTGCTTCGAATGCATAGGATGTTTGGAGAGATCTCAAAGAACGGTTCGATAAAATTAATGGTTATAGGGTTTTCTTCTTGCATCGGTCGATTGTCACTCTTGTTCAAGGTGATTTATCTGTTTATATTTATTTTACCTGTCTCAAGCTTTTATGAGATAAGTTCACTGCTCTTGTTCCTTTTTTCTTCATGCGATTGTGAGGTTGTAAAACATAATTCACTTCATGTTGTTCAACAACACCTCTTTTAGTTTTTGATGGGCCTGAATGAAACTTATTATACGCTTCGAAGTCAGATACTCATCATGAAGCCTCTTCCTACAATTAATCATGCATACTCCATGATTGTTCAAGAGGAATCTCATCAAATTCAGTTATCTGGTGCACCTATTGAAGCTTCTAAAATGTTATCAAATGCTTCCAAAGGAAATGATCGAATGCGGTTCAATGGTACTTGTGAGTACTGTAAAGTCAAGGCCCATAATCGTGATAATTGTTATCGGCTCATTGGTTTTCCGCCTGATTTCAAGTTTAATAGGAAAAAGGTTGCCATAGCGGTTAATTCTGTGAGTTTCTTCTCCTGTCTCAACCGTTCCTACGTTTACTCCTGAGCGGTATACTCAGATCTTAAGCCTGTTGAACAAGAGCTCATCTTTGGATTCCAATGTGAATCTTGCAGGTATTATTGCTTGTAAGTTACCTGCTTCCAATTATATGTATGTTAGTTGGATAATTGATACTGTCGTAATTGATCATATCATATATGTTTTTAAGGGCCTGCAATTTCCTATTTCATGTCATTCCCGTCATTATGTTCATATGCCTAACGATCAAACTGAATTAGTATCCCACATAGGTTCTCATCAGTTAGCTTCTGGTCTTTTAATCTCTAATGTCTTGTTTGTTCTCAATTTTACCCATGTAACAACCCCAACCTGTATCCGACCCGGATACGAGTCTGAGGTGTCACATTGATTTTTCAAAACCTTTTCATTTTTAAATATAAAAGAAATCATGGAACATTTAAACTTTCATTAACATAAAGTTAACAATTTACATAAGTGAGTTCAAACATTACAAAATTGATCTGAGCATAAGTACTTTACAACTCTGTTTACATGGCAATATATCTATTAGTTAAACAAAACATATTGTCCAAAGTACTTCTGATCTGATCTTTGAGTGGAGATATGCTGCTATGCAGATCCTAAGGTTGATCATCTTGCTTCTTAGTACCTATGTGTAAAACGCTTACACGCTAAGTCATCGACATAGTAAGGCATAAAAATATAACAATGCACTTCCTATAAATATGAACATACAATCTAACTATCCAAATGCAATTATACTTATCATATCATAATTTAATAATGTCATATATGATTCAATGTAGATAATAATAACATGTTAACATATAATTATGTAAATACTCTTTATATCTTTTATAAGCTCATGTATATTACTGAGAACTTAAGGTATGCGAGTACTTTGAGGTTGTGCACACATATGCTATCACAACAGCTCGTATAAGAATCCACATGTGAAATCTATATCCCAAATGACTTCTTCTATGTCCCGAATGACCTATCATACGTCCCGAATGACCTATGTAACCCTCGACTCTTGGCATGCCAACTATACCTATAGCTTTCATATCACATAACATGGGCATAATCATTATATTTCATACACTCATATAATTATAATTTCTCTATAGAATCATGTACTCATATCATTTCTCTTATAATCACATATTTCTCCTTTCCTGTCATATATCACATGAATCATATAGCATATATCAAATCATATAAACATATATAACTCATGCATGTGTTTATAATGATCATAACATATGCATGTTCATAACTATTGTACCATGAAAACTAATATAGGAAATAGACTTATCACAAGTCTTATTTCCATTGAACTACACCTATAGTATGCACTCACCTTAGCCTCACTTAATTCCAAATCCACCTTTATGATTTTCTCTCTTTGGATCTATCCTAACTCTGTGGTCGTTCTGGAACTTGCTTGTGCTCGATATCTAAACAATCATATATATATATATATATATATATATATATATATATATATATATATATATATATATATATATATATATATATATATATATACATATCAGCATTCCAAATATCATGATTCGATCCTTAATTTATTAGGCCAAAAGAAAGACTAAATTTCATTTTATACTTGAAGTAGTATCGGTACCCCTTGTAGGATATCGATACTTCCCTAGTTGTAGTATCGATACCAAGCTTGGTATCGATACCCATTTTTCATTCGAAATCCTTGTTTCAAAAATTGGTACCGATACTGACCTTATGGTATCGATACCATTGGTATCGATACTACCCTTCAGGTATCGATACCCCATGAATGTCTTTGTCAAATTTAGACTTATGGTATCGATATTGTTCAACCAGTATCGTAACCCCTATACCAATTATCACTCTTTTACTGTTGAAGTGTCGGTATTGGATGAAGTAGTACTGATACTAAAAGCCCAGATTTCACTTTTAAACCCGAAAATTCACTCTTATCAGCTCAAACACTTCATGTCTTAATCCCTTTCATACTCTTAACTCAAGTACACATACTTAAACCAATTTCTATTCATTCAACACATCCTTATCCTCAAAATCTCATCCTCTATATAGAAATCAAGAATCATACTAAATTTTCAACATGTTCTAATTTCAATTCTATCACTTTATATTTCTTAATTCAACTGATGACAAGTCAAATTTAGTTTCAAATTCCACTTATCAACTCTTTGCTAAGATTTCATTTAAAGACTCTTTATCTTTAATCCCTCATAATTCTTTCATCTTATAGTTTTAAGATAACTTAAGCTTTTCTTAAGCTTAAGTATCACATAAGGATCATAAACCAAACTTAAATTTAATGAATAATCACTTAACAAGAAAACTCACATTTCTAATGGCTTTCACGTATGAAGAAGGAAGAAGAAGAAAAACTATATGATATTTCCTTTCCCTTTTCTTCCCATCTCCACGTGTATATATCTCTCCCATATTTCATTTTTAATTCAATAATTAGTCAAATTACCATTTTGTCCTTCTATTCATCATTCTGTGCTATATAGTCCTACACAAAATTTTTCATATAAGTCCCTGAACTTTTTAATTTATCTACTTTAGCCAATTAATTATGAAGTTTTACAATTTGGTCACTAACCCGGTATTGAGGATGTTACAACCTATAATTTAGTTTTTGTTTCTCGACTTGTAAAAGAACATAGTTGTGTCATTTCTTTTTATCCTGATATTTGTATCTTGCAGGATCTTTATACTAGCATGATCAAGGGGATTAATAGGAGGTTTAAAGGGCTTTATATCTTTGAGTCCACTAAATGAGTTATTGGTTTGTTTTCTACAAAAGTTTGTAATTCTTTGATTAGTTCTGGGAACATTTCTTATATTAATTTTGTGCTTACTGCTTCTGTTTCTAATCTTTGGCATGCTAGATTTAGGCATTATTCTGCTTCTGTTATGAGTAAATTGTCTTATTATGTTTCTGATAAACTTGATACAAATGTTGTTCATGATTGTAGAGTATATCATTTGGCAAAACAAACCAGATTGTCATTTCCCCTTAGTCTTATTAGATCTTCAAAACCTTTTGAACTCATTCATATAGATTTGTGGGGTTCTAATAGGATATCTACTCATAGTGGTCATAGGTATTTTTTAATTGTTGTTGATGATTGCAAGCGTATGACTTGGGTATACCTATTAAGAGTTAAAAATGATGTTGTTTTATTCCTAAAACATTTTCTTTCTTTTACCTCCACTTAGTTTTCTTCTGTCACTAAAATTATTAGAAGTGACAATAGTACATAATTTTTTTAATTCTCATTGTACTCCTTTTTTCTTTTCTCTTGGTATTTTACACCAGAGTTATTGTGTTCAGACTCCACAGCCGAATAAAGTTGCAGAGAGGAAACATAGACATCTTTTAAAAGTAGCTAGGGCTTTACGGTTTCAATCTAAGGTGCCTATTAAATTTTGGGGTGGATATGTGTTAACAACTTGTTTCATTATAAACAGACTGCATTCTTCTGTTTTGCAATGGAAAACTACTTATGAAAGTCTTTATAAAAAACCTCCTGATATGTTTATTTTTAGAGTTTTTGGTTGTTTATGTTATGCTACTACCCCAAAACCAACATATAAATTTTCTCCTCGAGACTTACTTTATGTTTTCATGGGATATTCTAATACTCAAAAATGTTATCTTTTGTTAGATCTTACTTCTAAGAAGCTCTTTGTTAACAAGGATGTTATTTTTCATGAACATGTGTTTCTTTTTCATTTTCCTGTTCATACAGATCCTTCTTTTTTCCCTTCCAAAACTTATGTTCCTGATCCTGAGTTCTTGATTCTTTCTTTTGGTCAACAACCTAATATTGTTGCACCACCTGATTCTTCTTTCATACCTGAACCTGGGCAATCATCACAACAACCAGAATCTGCTATAGGTCCAATAGCTCCAGTCTTGGTTAAGAAGTCTATTAGGGTTCCTAAATAACCTCAATGGTTGAATGATTTTATTTGCAATTCTGTTTATACTTATGCTTATCCTATTTCAGATTTTATTTCCAATAATCATCTTCCTCTTGTTACACAATCTTTTGTTCCCTCCGTTTCGCATCTTGTTGAACCTAAATCTTATCATGACGCCATTCAACATCCGGAATGGGTGCAAGCTATGAAGGATGAAATTCTTTCTCTTTAAACAAATAAGACTTGGTCAGTTGTATCCTTACCTTATGGGAAAATACCTATTGGTTACAAATAGGTTTATAGGGTTAAATATAATGTTGATGGTGTTGTTGAAAGATTTAAAGCTCGTTTGGTGGCCAAGGGTTATAGTCAAAAAGAGGGTGTAGATTATGTGGATACCTTCTCACCAATGGTCAAATTGGTTATTGTTCGTTTCCTTCTTGCCATTGCTTCTATTTTTTATTGGTCTTTGTTCCAGCTTGATGTGTATAATGTATTTCTACAAGGTGATTTATTCGAAGAGGTGTATATAGAACTTCTATATAGTTTTTGCAGTCAGGGGGGAATAAGGTATGTAGGCTGCAAAAATCTCTTTATGGTTTGAAACAAACATCTAGGCAATGGAATTTGAAGTTAACTGAGGCTCTTTTAGGTGATGGTTATGGACAAAGTAAATTTGATTATTCTTTGTTCACAATGAAAAAAGATAAGAAGATTGTAGTCTTGTTGATTTATGTTGATGACTTGTTGATTACTGGTAATGACAGTGTTTTGATTGAAGATTTAAAGAGTCTTTTGAGCAAGAAGTTTAGAATGAAGACCTTGGAGAGTTAAAATATTTTTTAGGCCTTGAGATTATGAGATGAAAAGAATGGATCTTAATTAATCAGCGCAAATATGCTCTTGAATTGATTGAGGAAACATGAGTAAATGGATCAAAACCAGCAAAGGCTCCCCTTGAACAAAATGCTAAACTTACTACAATAGAATATGATGAGCTGTGTACAAAAGAAAGTAATAAAGTTAATGAGTTATTAGCTTACAAGAGTATTTACCAGAGGCTCATTGGGAGACTTATTTACCTCACACATACCAGACCAGATATATCTTTTGTTGTACATTACTTGAGTCAGTTTATGCAACAACCTAAAGAATCCCATTTGCAATCAACCTTGAGGATAGTTAGGTACATAAAAAAGAATCCTGGTAAAGGGATCTTGATGGATTCAAACAACAGTTGTGATCTTGAAGCACATTGTGACTCAGACTGGGTTGTATGTCCTATTTCAAGAAGGTTTGTTTCTGGTTTTTGCATTAAGCTTGGAAATTCCTTGATCTCGTGGAAGTCCAAGAAGCATAATACAATAGGCAGATCATCTGCTGAAACAAAATATAGAAGTATGGTTGTTACATTAGTTGAATTAACTTGGTTAAATGGTTTAGCTAAAGAACTTTGATTAGAAAGGAAGTATCCAATCAAGTTATATTGTGTTAATAAAGCTACTCTTCAGATTGCAGCTAATTCAGTCTATCATGAGCGCACAAATCATATAAAAATTGATTGCCACTTTATGAGAGAGAAAATACAAGAAGGACTTATCAATACAGAATTTGTATCTTCTTCAGAATAGTTAGTAGTTATATTTACTAAGGCTCTAGGAGTACAACAACATGAGTATCTTGTATCCAAGTTGGGGGTAAAAAATATTTTCTACCCATCAACTTGAGGGAGAGTGTTAGAAGTTAAAGTTTGTTAATTTTCTATTTTACTTGTAACTAACTAGCAGTTCATTAGTTAGATTGAAGTTGCATATATATATATATATATATATTATAAAAAATAATATATGAGGAATTTTTTCATATGATTTTTAACACTATTGGCACCGCCATTGCTTTCAAATACTAGCTCAATGATATAATATTTCAAGCAATGACTCGATAGCATAATATGAATGAAGAGTCGATCCACAAAATATAGTTAAAATGATTATGAGATCGGATTTTATCATATCCTAAATAACATGTTAACATTCAGCTGAGATGACTGCCAATTTTTCAATAAAAAGGACGATTTTATAATATATGAATAGTCCGATGATCATTCTGGAACTTCTAATAGTCGAGAGTTTAACAAAACAACATCCTATAGTCAGATGATCATTTTATAACTTTTAATAATCGATGATTCAACAAAACAATACCTTATAGTCGAAGACTTTTTTTATTCTTTACCCTTAAAGTTATGGAGAATTTAAAACTTTATTAATTGATTAAATTATCATAATATTGGTGTTAAAAAATATTAATAAAATGAGGATTAAAAGAAATTATTTAAGAATATAAGATGAAGGTTGAAGTGGTTGGTAAAATTATTGATAAATAAAGACAATTTTAATTAAGTCGTTAAGAGATGAATATATATCGTTCTATTTCTATCTTTGAAATTAAATTATAAAAAAATTAAAATTAAAAAATTAAAATCAATTTTAAATGAATTAAAAGGGAGATGAGTTTTTTAAAGTCGTCGTTTTATTCTATTATATAATCAAAAATTCATAAAAATTGTTTTAATCTTTATACTTTATTATTATTATTATTTTGAATTTGTTATTAAAATATAAAAAATAAGAGTAGAATCAAAATAAAATCATCAACAACGGTTAATAACTTTATCAAAATTAATATACTAAATAATTTAAAAATATTAAATACATTAGTTATGTGGAATTATACCTAAATCTAATTACATTTGATTTTATAAACATATAACATTCAATTGTTCAATTCATCAAACAATATATTAATTATTTGATAATACAAATTAAACAATTAAAAGACATAACTCGATTAAGTTAACTCTTTTAGTAAATTAAATAAATTAATTAAAATGTATTAAAACACAATTAAATTAAAAAAATAAAATAAAATTATCTTGATAGGGGGTCACCCCTAAAACACATTACTTACTTGGAGAGTCCAGTGTCCACATTTTGTTGTAAGTTGGGAGACGGACATTGAGGGGTGGGTTTCTTTCACTTCAATCAGATATATTATTAAGTAAAATATGAATAAATACAAACTTGTTTTTATTAGTTTTAAAAAATACAAAATTAAGAATAAATATAAATAATAATTTCCATTAAATGTAAGATCTCCCACTTGTTATTATTATTTAAAATAAAACTGTCAAATGCAGATCTTCACGTGACCTCCAAATTATTGTTGACAATTTTTTTTCGTGGTTTGGTCTTTTGAGAAAGTTGGTAAGCGACGTCGCATGGCTAGAAATAAAAGTGCTGGCTGCAATGGTGCTAACCACAAGGGGCACATTACTCTAGTTTTGAGCAAACTATTATCAAAACTTGCCAACTTAGTACCTGACCACAATATCTTGGTTCCATCATTTCATCACTCGGTTGCATTGATATATGTTGTCGTAATTAATTATCCGTGTATCGATTAATTAATTAAAATCAAATTTTATAGAGATTTATTATAGGAATGATTTTTCTAACTCAGTTTATTCTATTTATAATACTTAATATTGATACCCCTAACTATTTATTTGATTCATTTAAATTTAATTTTTTTTATTGAATTCAAATGAATTTATAGTTTTAATCCTTAAAATGTGTAAATTTATTGTCAATGGTTCTATTGGCACTGTTCTTGTAAGGTTCACAATCTTTATTCCTCGGTCAGAAGAAATATCAAGTATAAATTTAAGTTTCAAATCGAATATCATTTCAAAATTATCTTATGATCCACAAGAATTGCCTTTTTAATTGTCTTTTGCCGGCAGCCTTAACATGGACAGAGTATGCGGCTGATGGTATCAACTCGATGCCTGCACCGGTGCGGTCAAATGCTTCGAGCAGCTCGTATCAACTCATGGCATTACCGGTAGTTCCACGCTAGAATTAGCCATTTTGTTTAATCAGCTGTTCATTTGAGCTCGAGAGCCATCTGTCGTCTGGGCTGTTTGTCAAACAATAATTGCTAAGAATCCATTGTCAATTTAATGTTTAACTATAATAACACAACCGGTATAATATATTTTTAAAGTTTTAAATATATAAATTTATCATCATTATATTTATTTAATTCATTGTTTGATTAATCTAAATTAAATATTATAAAATAATTCTACTAATTTAATTTACTCTATCTACAACACAAAATTCTAACACCTACAAGTCTAAAGTGTAATGGCCTTATTACACCCGCACCAACGTGGTCCAAGACTGCTTCGAGTAAGTCATCCGATAGTACACCACATCAAACAAAAATTGGATCATTTTATTTCCCCAGCTTTCATAGTTTGGGCATTCTCACACGAGTAAATATCACCCACAGCCAAGATTCCAGGAACAATAATTACAGTTGAAATTTTATTCCAATTCTAATTTTTTTATAAGATTATATTTTAAAAAAATGTTGAGTTTAAGACGGGCTAGTCTTGAATTTAGGATAAAAAATATTTTTCTCATATGATTTGAGAATAATAGTACAGGTAACATTTATATATTTAGAAATAGTTGTTATATGTTTCTCTCTTTATATTTTTTTGGTTAATTCTCTATTTTACGTAATAAAAATGATGTGTGTGTCGGATTGGGTCGAATAATGTATTTTAAACTCTAAAATCTAGTCGATTTTGAGTCGGATGAGACTTTTCTAAATTTGAGTCGGACCAAATGATAAATGAAGAGATACTATTCTGAAATCGAAACAAATGACATATATGATTGACTTTAAAAAATTATCAACTCAATTATAATTTTTTAATAGTATGAGGTAAGTACAAGTATACATTTATAATCTTATCAATTCAATTATAATTTTTTAATAGTATGAGGTAAGTACAAGTATACATTTATAATCTTACTTAATCATTGATAACACATGCATACCCTGCAAATGTAGTTGTTCGAACTCATTACCTTAAAGGAGAACATCACTCACTTTAACCACTAAGGCCACTTAATTAGTTTGATTCGATTATGATTGTCTTGGTATAACCACCAATATCTGATTTATTAATTGATTAATTCGAATTAGGTACACAGGATGAGGGCGACACTCCAAATCCAGGTTGTTCTATTTTGAAAACATCAGGATTCAAACATCTGATTTATCTTTAAAACTTAGTGTCTCATTCTACTAGATAAAATAATTGTCGGTTCAATTATGATTTTAATTAGCTAGTAATCAACCGATAAAATGATCGTAAAGGAAGTCTAAACCAAATTAAGTTAATTTAAACGGGCTTGTGCACTCCACTAATTAAACATATAGATTCATTTTATATGTAGCAGTAGAATTTCTCCAAGTGATGAGGCCTGAGGGGCCATGCCTCTCTATGCGTTTCCCTCAAATGTCTAATTTGGGCTATTTTTGTCAAACAATAATTGATGATAACCCATTGCCAATTCAAGGTTTTACCATAATAACCCAAACCCAATCAATACATACTTGAAATCCAATTTTCCATCAAAATGAAAATAATACCATCAACTTTTAAGTACAAACTTATTATTTTTTTAATATATTTTCTACACACACTTATCATATAAAATAAAATGTTTTCATTTAATATATATATAATTATTTTCATTTAATAATATTATATTAAATAATGTATAAAAGTAATTTAATGATTAAAGACAATAATTATACTTATCAACAATCAATTGGTATAATAGGATGAAATACTATATATTTTTTTACTTCAGACAATTTCCAGTTTTTAGTAAGATCGACCTATGTATCATTAACAAACAGAGAGGACGAGAATGCAGACAACGTATGAAAAATCATTTCGGAACACCAAAGCCTTTCAAGAATCAAATCTTTCATTTGGCTCATTTGTAAAAACCACTTATTAATAAATGCGGAGAGAGCCCGAAGGCACATGACAAGGGAAACTACCTTTAGATCGTGCAGAGCAACAATCGAAGACAACAACTATGTACTTTGAACATGTCCAACTGCGATTTAGATTTGAGAACAACTGGATGAACTTAAGGACATGATGAAAATTTATCTTAGAATCTTCAAAGAGTTATTGAAAGCATATTAAATAATTCATAAAATGCAAAAGACATTCAAACCTCACCGTCATCAAAATTTATTCTAAGCGATCATTTTTTTTAATTTCTTTTAAGAGTTTTTTAAACCATGTGGAACTATAAATTACTTAATAATTTAACACATTCTTAAGGGTTAAAAGTAAAATTTCGAAGTTAAAACTACACACAGACATCTTATGAATACAACAATAGCCATTAGGGATTCTAAGAACTATACAACGAATTATATTTTTAATATATATTCTGAAAGAGTCCAAAAATCTATTAAAAATAATCTCTCCCTAAATATGATTAAAATTTTAAATATTTTTTGAATCATTA
Source organism: Hibiscus syriacus (assembly GCF_006381635.1). Lineage (NCBI taxonomy): Eukaryota > Viridiplantae > Streptophyta > Magnoliopsida > Malvales > Malvaceae > Hibiscus > Hibiscus syriacus. The sequence goes on from NW_024062795.1 coordinate 7,006,329, forward strand.
AATTAACTAAGAATAATGATTGTGATTGAAGTTTTTACATTGAGAATAATCTATCTTTTGTGTATAATTTTTTTACAATTTTTAATATTAGCCTCAATCATCTATTTTCATTCATCTACCTATAAAAAGTGTAAAACTTTAAAAACATTGAAAATAGATCATGTTCTCATTTTTCTGAACAATTCTTACTTTGAAAAAGGAAATTTTTTTCACTCTTAATAAATATTGAATCCATAATATAAAAAAAGAAAAAATGTATTTAATAATTTGTTTTAACAGATATGTTCTCATTTTAATTATATTTTAAAAGTTAATATTCCAAGGATGACATTAATTGATACAAATTTATTATTTTTTATATGTTCCTCAATGTTTTTTTAGGGATGTGTTAATCGATAATTATGGTGTGGAGAGGGCAAATATGTCATTTGAGGGATAGGAGAGGGAGTGGCATTAATATAATTACATTGTATGATGATAGAGAGTTGGTAGTTCCGTAAATGTAGCAAAATCATCATAAAAATGGAGATAAAACGAAAAGGTGGGTGCGGATGGGGACTCAAACTAAACAATCATGCCTTCCGCGTGGAATCAAAACAACTCAGTGAGTCTGACTCAGAGCGAAAGTGCCTCAACATACTACACGTCTCATCTCAACCGTTGATATCCCTTTCCTAAACCCAGCGATCGTTCGAAAATATTATAAAAACGGGAAAAAGGAAAGGACAAAAAAAAAAAAAAAAGATCCTAAAAGATGTCATCTAGTCTTCTGAGTCTTGACCTTTGTTAAAAAAGCCCCACCGTTCACAATTCACACGTATGTTGATGCTCCATGGCTTTTAATTTGGGAGGACAATAGGTTAGATTAGGTTGATTTTTGGTCAAATTCAATTCGAAAAAGTATATCGCCTTCATTCAAATTTGTTTCTAGTCAACTTTATAAAAGTTTTATTCAACTTTAAATTTGACGGCAATTTTGAGATAAAAACATTTGTATTCAACTCATAAATATTAAAAAATTATTTGATAAAAAGAGATTTATTTTTAAAAAATTATAAGAAAGAAACATATTATAACAATTACCTCTCTATTTATGAGAAAATCATATTATTATTTCAGATTCGATCAAAGACTTTTAATGTTAAATTCAAATCCGATCTCACCTTTTACAAAACCCTCAGAATATTGATACTGTAAAATCAAATTTGGTCAAATTTTTCATATCCATGTCAAATTATCTTTTTTTAATAGCTTGAAATGATTCCAAGGTGTAATATATGTTTATAATATTTTTTTACTCATAGATAATACACATTATAAATGCAATTACTTTAAACCAAATCCTTTAAACAGAATAAAATTTACTTTCATCGTTAAAGCCACTCAATAAGTTCAATCAAATTATCATTTCATTTCTAATTTTCGGTTTTATTATAAAATAAGTATTAAATTATAATTTTATTAATATTTATTTATTTTTTGTTGAAGTACATATTTAACTTTTTCATTTCATAGTTAATATATTTATAAGGAACTCTTATAAACCATAAAAAATGTTTTATATATTTATGGGGAATTTTTATAGAACATCTTTTATTTAAAAAATAAAATAAAAAATAACTTTTAAAATTTAAATTCAAATAATTTAAAAGATGAGGGCAAAATGAAAAGAAAGGAAACAAGGAAGGAGAAAAGTGGAAAAGAGGGTAGAGAGATACATACTCCAGTGAAAAATCATGTGGGATCATTCATTACAATAAAAAAGTTGCGTGCGGGTCAGAATTATTACAAAAGAAATTATGGTAATAATTCCAGCCTACGTGGCAAAATATGACTGGCTACCTCACGGGAAAGAGAAAAGACAGAGAGAAAGAACAAGCATTTTTGTTGTAGTTGTTTGGTGTAGGAGTAGAGAGAGGGGTAATTGGGGCATGGAACGGAATCATGCTTAGGCAGCTAATCGGTCAGCTTCAAGACCTCTTGCATCTCTACGGCTCTCCTCCTCCCCCGCCGTCGCCGCCGTTGCAGCAGTCGCCTCCTTTCCACCTTCACTTTCACCAACTGCCTCTTCTGTCCGACGATAACCACCGCAGGTTCTTTCCGTTTCGCTTCGTATCTTTCTGTTGATAGATCTCTTCAATTTTCGTTTAGTTTCCCTCACCTTACGTTTTTTCATGTGTTTATTTTGAAATATCGTTAGATTTGTCCACTCGGCTTCTGTAATTTATCGATTATTTTTTTCTTCTGTGAATTAGTAGTCGTAGATTATCTTGTGTTCATTTGTTATGCTATGATGTTAGTTTATCCGTTGCATTTCTCGTTGATTTTTATTTTGTTTTCTGCTATGCCACTGTCGATTTTTAGGGGATTTCGCGTGTTTATTGCATTATTTTTGGGCATATATTTTGGCGAGTTTTCACGAAATTTGAGTTTTCAGCATTATTCATTCATCGTTGCGAATCATGTAGATTCTTTTTTTACCCCTTTTTGCATTTGTGTTCCTTTCCCCTTTTGCAGTTTTCAATTTTCTTTATCCCCCCTCTTTATTAAGGGTTGATGCTCTGCTTTTTTAAGTGTTGTGATGGTCAATTTTGAACTTGCTGGGCATTACCTTTTGGTAATTGATGCTTGAATATCTTTCATCTTGGTTGATTAGCATGTGATTATGGTTGACTATGAAGATGGAATCTCCTTTACATTTGTTCCCGAGGAAAAAGAAAAAAGCATGGACTTACCCCATAATTCTTGATTAATTATTAGTCCACTGGCAATCAGCACTTTTCAAATTTCTTTTTTCCGTCCTATAAGCGAAGGGAACGAGAAGTTAAATTACTAATTCTACAAAATCCTGGGGTTTTCGAGTAACAAAGAGTTGTTGAACTACTCAAGTACTCGTGTGAAGGTCTCCTTAGAATTCTTTTTAGTCATGGTGCGTAGCTTGCCTGTGCTCATTTCATTTGTAATTACTGCTGCTCCATTGTTAATATTTATACCATTGGTCTCTCTCTCAATGTTCCTGCATAGGCATGTTTTGCGCAAAAGCATTCACGGTAATTTCTCAGAGCACATGGTTAAAAGCTTCTTTTTGTAGCGCATTTAGTTGATATTGATGTCAACATACTATGGTATAGCTGGATGCATGGGGGTCTTTGGCTGTGCAGTGATTTGAGCTTGGGCTCTTTTCAAACAGTACATTAAACGCTTATCCATAAAAATGACTAAAGAGAACTGACCAACTGGTGAAAGCAGTCACAATGGATTGTGGTGATCACCTTCCAGTAGCAGTCACAATGGATTGTGGTGATCACCTTCCAGTTGTACATTTCTATTTTGTTTATTAATCTTCATTCATTTATTACAAACTCCAATTAGTAGTATGAATGTTATGTTCATTGTTCTGTTGCAACTGAGTTGAAGGTCTAGGCCTTGCATTCATGTCCTTGATGTTTGGTCCAAATTTGAGCATGAAATGCATAAAGGAACTTAATTTTTTACTGAGATTAGTTACTAGAGATTGCAGTAGACTTATCAGGCATGCTATTCTTTAAATCCGAAGGACTTAAGAGCTACCATAGGCATCTCGTATCCACATAGTCCAAATACGAGGCAATTCCCAGGGTTGTTGATCGAGATCAATATATCGAAGGTTCATTTATCTTCTTTCATATATTAATCATGAAACATTAATGAATGTTAAGGTTTATTTGTTTAGTGGAAAATGCCATCCGAATAATGATTTACCTTGTATATATATATGGAAATGACCATCCAACTCAGTTGGTAGAGCACAAGGTTCTTAACCTTGAGGCCGTGGGATCGAGTCTCACGGAGGGCATTTCATATATGGAGGTCTCCAACAGAAGTTGTTCTCAACCTGGCGTTGGGGGCAACCTACTATCTTACCTCCCATTACATATGGGAATAAGGGTGGGTTTGGACATTAGTATGCCCATATATTTTTGTCTACAAAAATAAGCAAACAATAGAAATTTTTTTCTTCATCCAAACAGAAATTGTGAACTTTTTTCCTCTGAAAATTAGTCCATTCTGCGAAAGTCTTTTTTTTGCAAAATAAACATATGTTAGGTTCATTTTAAGGTTTTTTTCTAACAAAAAAGTTAGGGGGTCAACGTCAAACTTGCTAAAGTGTATTTGAGATTAATTTTTAATGAAAATCACATAACTATGAAGATGTTAAGGTGCCTTTACTGTTTGGAAACATGTTTTGTCACTGCTGGAGAGTGCATATCTTGTGGCATAATAGTTGTGCTTGGGTTTAGCTTTATTTTAATTACCACAAAAATGCTTATCTTGCAAAGGCAAACAGTATAGCCTTAACTGAAATCATGTGACAGGAGTTCAAAGATGATGTGAATATCGAATACCTGATGGATTACTAGTTAGTTGCATTATCACTTATGATGTTTTGTTATAATCTGTAGCATTTATAAATTGGTTATATGAAACATGTTGCTCTGTAGGCAGGCTTCTTTGGCAACTTATTTTTTGCGTGTGGAATTTTGAGTAATGGAAGGATATTGTTCATGTCCTTTTTTATAAATTTCGTTTTTAGTTACTTGCGTGACAACCTACCAAATTTGGTTATAATCTCTAGCATTAGTCCATTGGTAACCTATGAAAACATGCTGCTCCACAGATACACGGTTTCTCTGGCACTCCTTTTTTGTCTGGATTTTTGTGTAATCTAAGGATGTTTTTCAGTTGTCTTTTCTTTTCTTTCTTTCTTTTTAAATGATTAGTAGCTCATAGTTTGCTCATTGAGAGAATTTGGTTAACTTGCTTTTAACGGGCATACGCAAAGTAATGAATTTCAAAACTGGCGCTGAACCACTTTATGTTGGATGCAAATACTTTTATGTTATTGTATTTTTTTTGTTTTTGATCAATACACGATTGCTGTCCTGGTCTAGTTCTCCTGAAAACTTATTGTAAATGTTATAGACAGTCTCTCTCTTTTTGTTTTCCCCCTTCTCTCTCAGGTGCGTGCCAATCTTAATTAAACCACGTCATACATTGCTAAAGATAATCTGAGATCTCTGTTGGTACTAATTTATTTTTATGTATAAACTTATTGCTTATAGGAAAGACTGCCGACCAGGAACATTTGCTGCAGCAATTGATTGATAGGATGTTAGAATAGTTGATGAATTATGTCTTTAGGCCTTAGTAAATTAAAAAGATAAGAATAGCTTTTGCTTTAGGCTTAGACGTGCTTAATCTGACTGATCTAAAATTTGCTGTTAATTATCTACTAATCATTCAGGTTGTTCCTAATGTAATTTGAAAATTGCAAACTTGATAACTTGTGTTAGCTTTCATGCAGGTGGTGTTTTCCCAATATCGATGATACTTCTGCTGAGGATTACTACAGTCTCGTGATGGCTGCAGGGAAATCTGGAAACTGTAAGATGTTGGAACCTTTCAAGCCTCCACCAAGCAAGAAATCTCGTAAGGAGCGGAACCGGGGGAAATTGACTGGAAATAACCCTACACCAGAGGTTATGGTGCAAGAAATTTGGAAAGAATTCCCTGAAGACCTCTTTGAAGCTGTTATTGCTAGACTTCCCATTGACACATTTTTCCGCTTCCGCTCAGTTTGCCGTAAATGGAATTCCTTACTGGAATCTCAAAGTTTCTCTCAGCATTGTGCGGGAATCCCACAAACCAATCCCTGGTTCTATACCATTACTCATGAAAATATGAATGTTGGAGCCATGTATGACCCTTCCACAAGGAAGTGGCACCACCCGACGATCTCTTTTCTGCCAGCAAAGATGATTGCTCTGCCAGTTGCTTCCGTAGGTGGTCTAGTTTGCTTTCTTGATATTGGTCATAGGAACTTCTATGTCTGCAACCCTTTGACTCAGTCATTTAAGGAGTTGCCGACAAGGTCAGTTAAAGTGTGGTCGCGTGTTGCTGTGGGAATGACTCTGAATGCAAATTCAACCAGTGAAGGCTACAAGATCCTGTGGGTGGGGTGTGATGGAGAGTATGAAGTTTATGACTCGGTGATTAATTCGTGGAGCCAACCAGGAAGCATGCCCTCGAACATCAAGCTACCACTATCACTGAACTTTCGGTCACAAGCAATTTCCATTGATAACACACTTTACTTCATGCAGTCAGACCCTGAAGGGATTGTGTCCTACAATATGGTTACTGGGGTATGGAAGCAATTTATAATACCGGCCCCAATACATCTGAGTGACCACACACTTGCTGAGTGCGACGGCAGGATCATGCTTGTGGGACTGCTGACTAAAAACGCCGCCACTTGTGTCTGCATATGGGAGCTGCAGAAGATGACACTTTTGTGGAAGGAGGTGGACAGAATGCCAAATATATGGTGCTTAGAGTTTTACGGGAAGCACGTTCGAATGAGTTGCTTGGGCAACAAAGGTTTGCTCATGTTGTCGTTGAGATCGAGACAAATGAACCGGTTGGTTACATACAATGTGATGAGCAGGGAGTGGCTGAAGGTTCCTGGATGTATTCTACCACGGGGAAGAAAGCGACAGTGGATAGCCTGCGGCACCGCCTTTCACCCATGCCCGACTGCTACTGCTTGATATCCATCCCCTTCTTTCTGTTTCTAGCAGCAACGGCACGTCGAAGAAGGTTTTTCCTTCCTATTTTTCCGGCTGCTAACTAGCTTTTGCTGCTGGTCCCTCTCCGGTTGGATTTTCCTTGTTGTTTTAATGGGGTAAACAAGATTGGTCATTTCCCCTTTTTTCTTGTACAAACATGTGGGTGAATAACTTAAGCTTCCCGGGAGACTTGTCTAAGTAAAATCTGTTAAAACTGTTTAATTCAATTATGCTGAATTGATATAATATTTTACACGGAGAATTGAATGGCTAATAGCCTCTTGATGGATATAATTATATCTCAACAGGAAGTTTAGTTGTAATATCATATGGTTGGCCAGGTTGTGCTTGTAAAATATTGTGAAATATTGACACATCATTCAGCCTTAAGGGTGCGTTTGGTTCACGGAATATAAGATTACCAGTGAGAATGGAATTATCGGTGGGAATAAGATTACTGAGAATATTTTATTTTGTGTTTGGTTGGTTTAGTATGAATGTAAGATTACTGTGTTTGATTAAAAGAATAAAATATTATTGGAATGTATATTTTATCAAATTGTTCTTATTATATATTTGTTTTTTTAACAAGTTGAATTCACTATAATTTTACTATAATTAATTTATATATTTTCTTTAAAAAATTTAAATTCATAAAATTTATATACTTTTTTTAATAAAATTGAAAAGATAAATAGGTTTAATGGAAGAGTAAAATTTTATTTTAACTCTTGAATTTCATATAAAATTCTAATTATGGATTTTTTTTTGTAAATCTATAATAGTTTAAGGATAAATTTGTAATTTAATATTCGCAGAATTTTTTTATTCAACGACATAATAATGATATTTTTGGAAAAAAAACTATTTTTAAGGGTATTTTAGTCCAAAACATCGGTAATCTAACAATACTTAAGGAAATGAGGGTAATCACATTCATGGTAATATATTCCCAAAATACCACTGTTGGTAATAAAAGATTACTAGGGGCTGGGAATGTTGGCCAACCAAACGGGAGAATGAGATTTCATTCCCCTAGTAATCTCAAATTACCTGAACCAAACACCCCTTAAGAGTCAAATAACCTAGCGTTCAAATATTGTTCAAGATTTTAAGATTTTAAGTTTGTTGGGGATAATGAATTAATGAGGAGTAAATGATCACAAAATAATAATAATAAAATTGTATGAATTTAAGATACATAAATACAATTATAATTCCTAGTTGAATAAAATCATGTCATATCAGTTTTAAGATACACGTAATTGTACGAACACATTAATCATAGTTAAATAGAACTATACGTGAAAGACTCGACACTCATCACAAATCTCTGTTTCTCTCCCAATTTTTTTTATTAAACGGGTTGTAGAATAAATTTTAGAACCAAACCAAACAAGATTCAAATCATAATTCTAACAAAAGAGTTTAATCTTCATATTAAAATTTTTAAATATTAGATCGAGATTGTGGACATCATATGAATGGATATATAATTAGTATCAATGTGTTTTGATGTATTATTACAAAGTATGTGAAGAGATGGATTTTTTTATACAAGAGGAATAACCAGTAGCAAATTACAGAGCCAACTTCATATGAGATCCCTATTCTGTCCCAAAACGAATGTCCAGCAACTTCGGGGGGCACATACAGCACAAACAATAAGCCAATTGGTTACCCTCCCTAAACCCATGACCCCACTCTAACTTCCCAAGGTCTACCCATTAGCTCCAGTACAGCCCGCCCCAGGGCTGGACCGCTTTGCTTCTCTGTTACAAATCAGCTGCACAGCAGCTAAACTGTCGATCTCCAAAACCACACACTCCCAACACCAACGTCCCATGTCACCTTCAAATCTTCGGGAGCACCCATCACACCCCAATTTAGGGACTAGATTTTATTAATTTAGAGTATCGAATTAAAGTCGTAACAAGGGAAAAGTTGATGACTAAATTGTAAATTTTTAAAAGTTGTAACTCAGCTTTGGAACTTGTGGGAAGTTTAGGGATCTAACATTAAATTAAGCTATTTTTCTGGTCAGTTGAAAAAAATAAAACGAGGATTTGGTGGTTGAGGGGGATTGAACCCGAGACCCAGGGTTATGGGTGCCTATGCCTTAGCCTAGGTTACAGTTTGAGAATAAATTAATTAAAAATATATTTGATATTGTTAGATCGAGTTTTAATTTTTTAAACCCCAAATTAGATATAAAACCCCAAACCAAGATTGTTCGTCACCTTTCTCAGTTCCCCCTCCTCTAGTCGGCGGTGAGTGTCACCGTCACCTCCAGTCGAAACGTCGCGACCGTCCGACCAAAACCCTTAAGTCCGATCGTTAAAAGCCGTCGCGGTTCATCGTGGAAAGCTCGTCGAAGTTTCGTCGAGAAACCCCCATCATACGTCAGTTTTTCGTCAATTTCGATTGACCTGGCGACCATATTGTCTCACCGTCGTCACCAACGTGTTCCCTGGCCTGCTCAAAACCCGACTTGTGAGTCGCGTTAACTTCGCCAGTTCTATCAATCACTGGCGTTGGTAAGTGTTTCGACCTTTTCTTTTTAATTCCAATGGATTGTTGATGCTTGGTTAAATATTGATTGCAATTAGTTAAGTGAAGTTGTAGAGTAATCAGCTGATCACCTTGAGTCGTCGTCGTCGCCAAGTGCCTTCATGTGCGCGTGAACTTCTTCTACCTCCCTGGAAACCTTCTATCCTGGACCGACTCGAACTGAACCGAGTCTATTTGACCCAAATTGAGTCAACCCGACCCGTTGACTTTAACCGGTATGACCGTTGATTGACCAAAAAAGTCAAACTTTTCAAAAAGTATTGTTTTAAGTTTTTCAACGTCCTGAGTCCGAATCCGAAGTTCGTTTTACCAAATTTGCACTCAGTAAGTCATTTTTCAGTGTTTTATCTTCTAATTCAATTTGGTTTTTCGATTAAGTTCAATTTCTGACGTAAATTCGTTTGCTATGTATCTGAGAAATTATGTGACGGGAAATTAAAGTTCGAGGGCGATTGAATGGAGTTTAAATGTTTGATCGGTATGGTTCGTAAATCGAGGTAATACATTACTACCTTATGCATGTTGTATGGAACATGTTGGTATTGTTAAATGCATGGTTGATTATGGTTACATGTGTGTAGTTAAAATTCTAAACTCGATCCGATTTCGAAATAAAATAAATTAAGTTGAATAAAGCTCAGACTACCTGCATAGATACAAGAATACTAATAAGAATGATTTCAAGTTCAATGATTATCTCGAAAAGCGAATAACCTCGGAATCTCTAATTTTTATTTATCATCGTTAAAAACTTTAATACCGAAATTACCTGATTATGAAATTACCCTTTAAGTGTAAAATGACCAAAATGCCCTTGAGGCGTGAAGTGACTATATATTATGACCAAGATGAACTAAGTGGAAGTATTGTCTGTATCTGAATTGTGGAAACAACTGAATTACTCTGGAAACTCTAAAATGATCGGGATAAACTTGATTACTAAATTACCTAAGTACCCTCAAAGACCTAGAATTAAGCGAATAACTTGGATAAGTCTGAAAACGCTGATTAGCTTATATGTTGTACCGTCCACAAGGGTTTTAAACCACAAATCAAGAATATCAACATTTCTTGATATCGTTGCAATGCATAAATGATATAAATATCATTGGAATACTTGTTCGTCTCTCTAAGATCCATTCAGCGATGATTATGAAGATGATCAGTTCGACAAGAGTTGTCAGTATTAAAGTGTGAATACCTTTGAAGTGCAACGATTTGATCGGTTGACATGTATCACTGTGTTGGGATTTTTTCAATTCGAGTTAATTCGATACCTTGATAAATCGACGCGAATCTTAAATACAATGGATCATCGTTTCTCCCTTATTAGATCAAATTACTAAGAATTCTCCAAGAACCTAATGTCCAAAATGCCCCTGATTTCCTGAATAATAGAATCACTCTTGTCATACCTGAAATCACAAGTAACTTTGATGCAAAAGATTCTTAATACTTATCTGATTACTTAGTGCTTTCGAAAAATATTTGAATACTATATGTTCTTGATAAATCACGTCCCGAATAACTGATGAATTCGTCAGCTATCAAACCCTTTTATAATGATCTCGTTTTTGAATTTAATCAGTTTACAAAAATTTCATGGCTCCCTACCTGATAAATACTAGTACCTTGGGAAAATAAATGGATCCTCTAGTGTCTTCCCTATGTGTTATATAATTGTATTATTTGTTCTGAAATGTGTTTTATCGAGCTTTATGACTTATTAAAGTTTTAAATTTGCATATCTGATTCATGATCTTTGGATGTCGTTTCTACTGAATTGATATATTTGAACTCTGATTTCCTACTATCACTGGTTACTGTCTGAAAAATGTTTTTCTTCGGGATACTATGGGATCTGGTATGAAGTCTCTGTAGGTTCAGCTCGATCAAACTGGCAATTCCTTATATAGGTTCAGCTCGATCAAACTGGTATTTCCTTATATAGGTTCAGACCGATCGAATTAATAATTCCTTACGACAAGTTCAGCTAGGTCAAACTGGTAATTCCTTATATAGGTTCAGACCGATCGAACGAGTAATTTCTTACGAATCTAAGGTGACTCTTGGGAGGGCTCATAGGCCTAATGGGCCTAGTGATAAGACCTTATGGACCCTAAGGAACTCTCTTAGGGTGGCACCTCTGTTATGTGCTTTGGATAAGTCTTTATGGACCTGAGGGCACTCTCCTCGGGTGGGTACCTATGCTTCGACTAGGGTAAGATTGCATCCTGGGGAACTGCATATTGGTGCTCGATTGGAGGGTTTTACCATGATTTTAAAAATACGTTTTAAAAATACATTTTAAACTACTACTATTTTAAAAGATATTAGTTTTGTGGGAACACACTAAACACCCAGTTCTTATATCCTGAACCTGGTTCTCTGAACGTCTGCTCTAAACTGTAAGCTTCTATCTTTTGCTACTTAAAATATCAGTGGGACCTAAGCTCATCACAAAAATCTGTAGATGTCTAATTTAATAAGGAAAATTATGCTTACCTATTATCTGCATGTACTTCAACATCACTTGGTAGTTCGATATTACTGAGCTTCCCAAATCTCACTTTTTTACTCTCTATTTCAGGTTAGTTCATCCAGTACAACTATCGACATCAGTATTGGAGTTCCACCGACGTTACTTATAGAGTACGGTGTATGTGATTAAGGGAACATGTAGGTTGTATTTTGTTTTTATATCCGAGTCTGTAATCTATTTTATTTTTGGATATTGTTAAATTTTACTTTTAATATATAAATTATTTTACGATTTTACGTGCTTTAACATAAATTTTAATTTTTTCCGAGATTTTTACTGTGAGTCGCTCTGGTGGTTCTAATGTGACACCTCAGATCGGATCGGGTCACCCGCATCAGTCTGTGTGTGTTACAACCCCTTATATGAGACATTGAGAGGGCTGGCAAAAGCCGAGACATCTGGTACTAGAATGGCTGTGACGACTTGCAGGTTGTTTTTTACTTCAGAATGATTAAACGTTGAATGATTCAAATGCTGAATGATTCAGAGACTCTGTATGAATTAGCTCTGAATGTGACATGTTATTTGATAATGACTCTGAATCATTCAGAATGTACTTATGTATTGAATCATTCAGAATGTACTTCTGTGCTGAATCATTCAGCAAAACTGTTTTGCTGAATCAGTCAACATTGAATCATTTAGAGGTGCGAAACAAACGCGCCGTTCGCTGAATGATTCTATTAAGAGGCAAACAAACAACCCTTTAGACACCATTAACGGTGAATAGGATTTGTTTTAACATCATGCAGGGGGAATAAGAGGTTCTTTTATGGTATGCTTTGGCCTATTTCACACTGTTTATTCAAAAATGAAACAGGAAATAAGTAGGATAAAGAACACAGAACAAAAGAGACAAGAAAGGTAGGCTTTATTCAAATTCAGATAAGTCACAACACAAGTTAAACATATATGGTCAATACATCATCGGTTCGCTACAAAACTTAAAGAAAAAGAAACATAACATGTCTTCTCTGCAATTCTTTACCATGGGTTATAGGCTAGACTTATGCCATGCCACCGCTTGTTGCTGTCCTGATAATCTGGAAGAGTGCTGAAATAATGAAAAGGAAAAAAGATTTTCATAAGTATATCGTGCAAGGTTACAGCATTGATATGCATTTTATCACACAACTAAAACAATTGAAACCCAAGGTTCCGAACACAACATCGAAGATAGTTTACAACCCAAGAAAATTCAAGAAGATACAAAGGGAAAAGACCAACAAGTTAGAATATAAAATTAGCATTTTTCATTGACACATTATCCACACACATGACGCACAGACATACAATAAGAACCAAATATTCAGCAAATACCGAACGTGCTGACCATATCAGAAGCAAAAATCAAGAAACGTATTCACTATACCAAAAGTCAATGGTGAATATCTAAGGAAATATGATGGTGAAAAGATTAGAAGCCAAGAAACTTACATGATCCAATGACCACGAATATGAAGAAACCAATCAACACAGGACCAACAGGATAATCTTTCCCCTTCTTTGTTGTTGTTTCAGGCACAGCTCCTCTCTTTTTTATGTTCCTCTCGAACTTCCCCACTTTCCTGTCTGCAAGGCGCCTTGATGTTGTCTTCACAAACCAGAATAAAAGGATTCCAATTAAAATTATACTTTTTATTATATATAAAACAAGCATCCTTCGATAACCATGGTGATGGATTTAAACATCGGTTAAACAATCTAGCTAGCCCTTATACATTTGGCTGAAGAACAAATCAATTTTTCAAAAGCACATAAGTCAACCGATTACAGTTTCACCCATTTACTTCCAAAATTAAATTTACAAACAAATCGTTCGATTTTATAGTAGATCCGACTAATTTGCTCCTACGCTAATCGTAAAGACTATATCGCTGACTTTTATAGCAGATCAACTAATTTGCTCATAAGCGTATAGTACAGGATTCGATAGGATTTAATTTTCCATTCAGAAAAGGCTAAATCAAGGTCTGTCTAGCTAAATTATTCAAAAAAAAAAACATACATGATTAAATCATTAGGCATATGAATATCCTAAAACAGAAGATCTATAAATCTCTAGGGTCTACAATCGATTATACTCGGAAAGAGTAAAAGGACGGGAAAGAAAATATAGATCAGATCTGATTCAGATATAAGCAGATAAAAAACAGAGATCGGCGTGAAAATTGAAAATCGAAGATCGCATACAGTAAAGAACAGAGGAAATGAAACGATTTACCATGATGACGAAGAGATAGGGTAGCAGATCGAGAAAGTGAATGAAATTTCCGGCGAAATTCTCCTCTATTCCCTTTACGGCGACGAAGTGACCAAAAATATTTTATAATATACTATTTTAATTAATTTTTTTTATTTGTCAAAATGATCAACTAAATCACATTGCGATCGATACTTCGTAACGCGATCTCTGGTATCGCAAATCAGTTTCCAGATTCGCAACACGAACTTCGACTATCGCATTCGCGTTGCGATAGTCGAAGTTCGCGTTGCAATTTATTCAAAGTTCGCGTTGCGATAGTCGAAGTTCGCGTTGCGATTTATTCTAAGTTCGCTGTGATAGTCGAAGTTCGCGTTGCGATTTATTCCAAATTCGTTGCGATAGTCCAAAATCGCAACGACTGGTTGTATTACATTTGTTTCTTAAGAATTTTCTCTAAAATGATAGTATTCGCGCGGACGTGTCGAAGACACGTATTACTACGACCACGACCACGACTACGGACGGCGGCGGCGGCGGCACGCGAGAGTCCCCCTTGTTCTCTATCACTCAACAAGGAAGTGGGAAATCCAAGCCTTAAATATCATTCCCAATAGTGTTTCCAATACTATGTGGAATTGAGTATTACCAACACTTGTTCCCAATACTATGTGGAATTGAGCCTTAAATAGTGATATTATTTTTTGAATATTTTGCTTAAAATTGTAATAATCGCGATTGATTGTAGATTGACTTTTAATTATGACATATTTAATCGTATAATACTAATGCAATTGGTTGCTGATTGAGTTGTTTTAAGGTGCATGATTGTTAATTGTTTCCTGAATAATCACATTGTATTAGAAACAAGTGTTGGTACTGCTCATTCCCACATATTATTGGAAACACTATTGTGAATGATATTTAAGGCTTGGTTTTCCCACTTTCTTGTTGAGTGATAGAAAACAAGGGGGACTCTCGCGCGCCGTCGCCGCCGCTGTCCGTCTCGTCTCGTCTCGTGGTCGTGGTAATACGTGTCTTCGACACGTCCGCGCGAATACTATCTTTTTAGAAAAAATTCTTAAGAAACAATACCACCGGTCGTTACGAATTTGGAATAAATCGCAACGCGAACTTGGACTATCGCAACGAATTTGGAATAAATCGTAACGCGAACTTCGACTATCGCAACGAATTTGGAATATATCGTAACGCGAACTTCGATTATCGCAACGAATTTGAAAAATCGTAACGCGAACTTCGACTATCGCAACGTGAACTTAGACTATCGCAATGCGAATATGTAAATCGCATTGCGATAGTCTAAGTTCGCGTTGCGATAGTCCAAGTTCGCGTTGCGATAGTCAAAGTTCGCGTTGCGAATCTGGAAACTGATTTGTGATACCGGAGATCGCGTTGCGAATTATCGATCGCATTACGATTTAGTTGGTCATTTTGATAAATCTAAAAAAAATTTAATTAAAATCATATATTATAAGATATTTTTGGTCACTGAGATTATTTTCTCATTTATATTAAGTTGGGCAAACTAATTCATCCGCGATATGCGATAAATAAAGGTCATTGACTTTGTTCTGATTGGTTGGGTGACGGAATAAAGCAAACGTGGCGTGATGTAATTGGATAGCTCAGTACATGTAGACGTGTCTGCTTTTATTTGAATGTGTGTTAAACCATCTTTCCATTTTGTTTTCGTTTTCATTCAAAAACCATCAAACAATGGGCAGAAATACAATGACTCGAACCTAGGTAAGTAGACGCGAGAAGACTGTACAAAGTGGTTTTAGCATATACGAGTACAAATTCGAATTAACTCAAAAAAATTACTTTCTCTTGTTTTTGTTCTATTTTATTTAAGTATATTATTTTAGAACATAAATTTATCATATATTAAGTTATATTATTTTTATATGAGAAATTATAAAATTAACTTTTTAAAGTGATTAATAAATTTATTTTGATAGATATAAAAAATAAAAAAACTACAATAAATATTACACAAAAACACACTACTAATATGACACACCAAAACATATTATTAATTAAATTGTTCTTTTCAAATAAAACATCCAAAATTTTATAGACCTCTTTGTAGCTAATCCTTTATGAAAACGTAATTTTATAGTTCTGATATAATATTTTAATTTTAATTCAAAAATAATCTAAAAACTGTAAATTAGATTAACCATCATTCTTATCATCAAAACTGTAAATTCATGCACCTTTCCCTTCATCACATTCTCCAACACCAAACAATTTGCAGCCATGAGCCAGACGGCCTTGGGAGACAGCACGGCAGGCAGCTCAGCGGATTAGTTTCAAGTTCTGTTCTTTATTTATTAGACCATTACTAACTTAATATATTTAGATAAAATAATTTTAGTGACTGAAAATATTTTATAATATATGATTTTAATTAATTTTTTTTAGATTTATGAAAATATCAATAAATTCGTAATGTGAACTTCAATTTCGTAACACAGTTTCTAAATACGCAATGCGAATTTATAAATCGCAACACAATTTCTAAAATCGCGTTGCGATAGTACTGTTTACCTATATCGGTAATTAGCGTTGCGAATTTGAAAATCGCATTGCAATAGTACTGTTTACCTATGTCGGTAATTAAGTTGCGAAATTGACGAATTCGATTTGCGAAATTCGCGTTACGATAGTTGTGTTTACTTATATCGTTAATTAGCATTGTGAATTTAAAAATCGCATTGCGATAGTACTATTTACCTATATCGGTAATTAGCATTGTGAATTTGAAAATCTCGTTGCGAATTTGAAAATCGCGTTGCGATAGTACTGTTTACCTATATCGATAATTAACATTGCGAATTTGAAAATCGCGTTGCGATAGTATTATTTATCTATATTGGTAATTAGCGTTGCGAATTTGAAAATCGCTTTGCGATAGTACTGTTTACCTATATCAGTAATTAGCGTTGTGATTTTGGAACATGTGTTGTGAAATTGAAGTTCGCGTTGTGAATTTGTTGATCATTCTCGCAAATCTAAAAAAAATTGATTAAAATAGTATATTATAAGACATTTTCGGCTACTGTTATTTTCTCATATATATATATATATATATTTATCACATCTGAAAAACGAACCTTTTAATTTCATCAAAAATGGTGGACGCATAATCTCTGCACCAAACCTATCATTCAAATCATTCTTTTCAACCGCTTTTATATTTCCTTGACCCCTCTTCTCCCATTCTTTCGCATAATCATATAATCAGGTGTTTTCGATTTTTTCGTCACATCAACAAGCTCGATACTCACATAATTAATCCTCATTTGCTTCCTTATAATCCCTCCTTCCGTTGTCATCATCAAACTCTAATCTCTGACCAACGTTGTCAATGTTGTTCCCACCGGAAGTCTCTCCAGATAAGCAATAGTCAAGATCGGTTCGGTAGGATATGCAACTTTACATTACTGATGTAAGAGTACGAACCCGAGAAGATTGATACATCATCGAGAGCAAAGATTCTGACATTTCTGAGATAAACAAGTTCGCCGTTTTTGAGTTTTAGAGCGAGTGACGAAACGGAAAATCCATTTGTCTCTCAATCGTAGGATGACGTTCCGAAGCATGAATCACATCAGAGCGACATAAAAAAAGTTGGTTATTGTGGTTTTGATCATAGTGGAACTGTAAAGCCAGTGATGATGTGGAAAGAAGTCGAATTTAAACAAACCCCAACCAAGAAACAAGTGAAGAAGAAAAAGGGCAAGTTTGTGATTATGAGAAGAGTTGTGCAAGTGTTGAAGAACTGAATACCATTCATGGAGGAAACATGAGAGGGAAGAGTACGGCCGGATTATGATATAAAAGTAATATATTTATATTATAGATAATATTTAACTTTTATAAAGGATTAAGTACGAGGAGATATTTAAAATTTTTAATATTTCGATAATTTAATTAGAGATGATATGTTATATTAGTGGTGTGTTTTGGTGCTCGACTTGCATTCTAGACTTTTCTTAAATAAGGGTAAAAAATAAATATAAGTATTATTTTTTAATTTTTCTAATAATACATTTTAGATGAGGGATGAGCATAGAGTACACGTTGCATACCGAAATACACTACTAATGTGACATATCGGTGAACACTATTAACTAAATTGTCCTTATTAAATAAATATTAAAAAATATAATGATCTATCCACAATTAATCCTTTATTATTATTTAATTTAAATTTTAATAAGAATATAATTAATTTATATTTTTATTAAAAAAATACAATTATTTTAGCATTTTTTTTATTTGTTTGGGATTGGAACACTTAATTTTTGTAAGTTTGCATATTCATCCCAATAACAACCATCAAACTAACCGCCGACAATCTTATTCATCATCAAATTATCGTTTTACTTACATGTGGTTATGTAATGCCATCCCCACAAGGCTCTTCCCAATATCGTGTATTTTTTTTTCACATATGCATATTAGTTTATTCGGTTACTTAAAGAATTATTAACAAATTTTGATTTACATGTAATTGGAGCTCATGTTTTGATCGACGTTACATGCTTATAGATTCATCCTATACAAAAATACAGTCTATAGCTACTCTCATTGGAACTAGTTTCGAAAGTGATTTTGTGCGTTCACCACTAATGATGGCATAACTCGACAGTTTAGGCAATATAAAGTCATTGTTTACATATGAACAATTAACCGATGCTACGAATATTTTTTTAGACCGTAATCTTTTGGGTGAAGATTAATTTGGGGTTGTTTATAAAGGTTGCTTACAAGATGGAAGAAGGGTGGTCGTAAAGCAATTAAAAATCGGTGGGGACTGGCTGAACGAGAATTTAAAGTTGATGTTGAAGAACAAGATCTTCCGGCAATGAATAGAATCATCAATTGTTGATTCTGATGATTGTTGTTGGGATGAATATGTAAATTTATATAAATGAAGTGTTATAATCATAAACAAATAAAATTCTCGAAATTATTATAATTTTCAATAAAAAGAATATAATTTAATCATATTGTAGATAAATCATTATATTTTTTCATATTTATGTAATAAGGACAATTTAGTTAGTAGTGTGCATCGGTGTATCACATCAGTAGTGTGTTTCAGTGTACGACGTGTATTCTAGAATTTTCCTTAAATGAAATAGTTTTAAAATTCAAAAAAATTGATAGGACAAAAATATATAATATAATAAAAATAAACAAAATAAAAATTAAGTGTATTAAATTAAATTAAATTACTATCAAACTAATAAATTAAAGGAATGAATATCAAGTAGATAAATATATTATTTTCTAATTAACACATCAGTTATTTTGTTAAATATTAATAAGATATATTTTGATTGGATTTGATTAACCAAATGACTAAAATTTATACAATCTATTTATTCGAATCATAAACTTTGAACTCTGAAAGTGATCTCATTGATAGAAAATGATATTCTCTTCGAGTGATTTTAGTTTGAACAATATTTAAATGCAAATATACGTGAATTTATATATAATTATTTTTAAGAAAATTGTTGATTTTAAATTTTAAAACATAAATTCTAAAATAAACAGATTTATATAAATTTTGAAGTCTTCTTCTTAGCGTATTGTCGTTCACTTTCCTTTTCCTTTTAACAATGATTGAATTTGGAACTGCCATTTGCGGCTTGAAAGTGTTTTCTCTGCACCAGCAATGGCGCTTGTTAAGAAAACAGATCCACATGTTCTGCGAAATAATATCACGCTGCAATTATTTTATCACCGTGACATGTGTACAGGGAAAAGCCGTACAACCGTTTATCACTGTTCAACGACTGCCACGTGTCGGATCCAACATCTCTAGTCTGCATGTTTTATGTCCCTTCAAAATTTCATCTCCTTCTCATGAGTTTTACACGAAAGACTTGCTGTGTTCCTTTAGCTTTCCAACTGCATAAGAAGCCAATTTCCATGAACCCGCTTCATACTGGGCACAAATAAATAAATAAACGACGTTAAAACGATAACACAATAAAATTATAACTATATTAAAAGTTTGACTAAAGTATACAAATGATTCTTCGACTATATAGAGTTGTTTTGTTGAGTTTTTGATTATTAAAAGTTATAAGAACGATTATCCAACTATTTATATATTTCAAACTCATCATATTTCAATTATGTCGTTTGAGTTGTATTTTGTGAATCAACTCTCCGTTTACATTATGTCATCGAGTTTGTGATAAATATTTCGTCGAGTCAGTGCTTGAAAGCAATAGCAATAAAAGTAGACATAATTGAAATATGATTTTATCAGATCCCATTTAATAAGTTAACGTTCAACTCAAACGACATCAATTTTTTAACGAAAATTGACGATTTTTGAATATATAAATAGTCGGTCGATCATTTTATAAATTTTAGTACTTATGGACTCAACAAAACTACAATCTATAACCAATGAATCATTTTATAAATTTTAATAGTTGATGGACTCAATAAACCAACACATGCCTGATCATTTATATACTTTATCCTTATATTTTATATAAATTAATTATATGAAAAAATACATAATTTGATACGAATAATCCAATTATTTAAATCAAATAAGGTTGGCAAATTCCCACTAAACTGTCTCGTGGAGGCATCGCTATCATATACAATTAATGGTAGAATAGATCCACCTTGCAGATGTTCTGCAAACAAATATCACACTTTAATGAATATATGGTGCCAGCTGATTAATCTAATCAATTTTTATACTATAATATCCTTTTGTCTGAACTTTTTCATTATTTAATAATTTTAAAGAATTTAAATTAAATATGTTAAGTTTGGTCATATTTAGAGAGGGAATCACAATATTATGGGAGAAAAATTGTAATTAACAATAATAAATAGAAATTAAATTAAAATTAAGATGTCTAAATAAGTATATATATATATATATATATATATATTGTTAACAATAAATAGTGGACAGTGATCCTCATTACAAAAAATATGTTTTAATATATTTTAATAATGATAAGAATTCTGATTAACTCTGAAAGGTTAGTACATGTGTATTATTATTTTTTTATTAAAATATGATACGATAAATTATGATGTGAATCGCATTTTCAAGTTGTAAGAATTTTTAGTTTAAGTTTGATTCGAAAGGTTAACGATATGTAAATAATGTAGTTTAAAATTTTCAGATGAAATTTCTTATTTACCTTAGATTATAGGTAGGGATGACAATATAACTCAAAACGAACGAATTCTGACTCGACCCAATCTGATAAGGTTACTTTTTTTTTTAATTTTAAGTTTGGGTCGAGTTCGATTTAATTTTATATAGGGTAAGATCGGGTCGGATCAGATTCGAGTGGTGGGCGAAAAATCTTCGACTCCACTTGAGGGTAATAGTGTAACTTTTACATATAAATTTAATAAAATAAATACTACAATGCCCCTCTTTATAGGTTTTTTTTTAATAAAGTCCTTATTTTATACTATACTAGGTTGGTCAAGTCAGATTTATACTCTAAACTTTCATGTTATATCAAGTTCAGATAGAGAAAATGTATTTTCGGGTATGGATGAGTGGAGTGTATATATTTTTTGTGTCATGTCAAATTCGAGTGGAGAATACATATATTTTTCGGGTCAGATCGAATTGACCAAAAACCTGACTTAATCTGACCTGTTATCATCCCTAGTTGTGAATTCAATGCTCATTATTAATAAAATTCTCCGTTTATCCTAGATATTTTATTATCCTTCTTTTATTAAAAAAATACTTAAAATTTGAGATGTAAAACGTGATTTAGTATGATAGATTTTTTGAAAATTTTAAGTTTAAGCTTGATTCAAGGTGAATACCAAACAAATTGAAAAATTGTAAAATGAGACTAAAGTTAAGTGATTAAATTGATTTTTTTAAACTTTACTGACTAAAATATAAGTAATTTAAAATTAAGTGATAATATTTGTAATTTAATCATTAAAAATAACCAAAGATAACCTCTCATCTCCACGTGGCAGATAGATAGCTTTAATAAATGAAATCCCAACGGGTGCCACGTAATAAGACGAGCTGACATTGCTCAGGTGACACGTAGAATATATCATTGGCCGGAGGAAAAGATAACACAAGTGCGATGACGTGGGACGTAGCTATTGGCCAAAAAGAGGTAAGTTGGTGGTGAAATTAGTGATTGAGTGATGGTCTAATCAAACACCTCATACGTGACATTGCCTTGATTAAAGTGCCTTCCTGCTTTTCGCCATCGCTTTCCCCCTTATGTACTGTTTTTACCACTGTTTTCGCCTCCAACAATCACACGCTCGACTTTTTACATCATTGCCCCTTCATCTTTCCTTTTGTTTCTAAGCATCCCATTATGGAAATTTTACGATTTTATCCTTCAAATCTTATCCTATGTAAATTATGTGCACGTTCTTTCTAGATTTGTGTTGATTTAAATCTGATCATATAAATAAAGTTTTAGTAAGATTGGTAAAAATCGAGATCCTAGATCCTTGAACACTGAAGCTTGAGTTTTATTATGTATATATCAAATGAATTTTTAATTTAATCGTTAAATTAATTAATTCAACATTTATAATGACTAATCTTAGTCATAATATTTCTTATTAGTAAGATCATGTATTAGTCATAATTGTCGATGTTTGTGATATCTGATCTTAGTCATTTGTAATGATATCACTGTATATCGCGTAGATTAATAATGTTTGTGCCACTCGTAATTTTTAAAAACGTAATTAAGAGGAGTAATATAAATCTTTAGTCTATTTAACACACTCAATCAATAAATAATATGCATTTATTCCGCATGGTATAAGAAATATCATTTTAAAAATTAATTAAGAAGAGATTAGATTGAAAATTAAATTTTAAAGATGTATATTTTTAAGTAAAAATATCTAAAATGGGTACAAAAGGGAAAAAGAAAAGTTTAAATGCTAATTGATAGAAAATTTTGTTTTCATGCATAGCTGCAAAGGAAGCTTTTGCTGTCATAAAGTGCAGCCAATCCAAACGCAGAGAGGAGTTAAAGCGTGTAGAATTCGTCTACTTAACAAATAAAAAATAGAAAAAAAATAATTTTTCCCATTCGTTATATAATTTATATTTGAAGGAAAAATATATATATATATATTAATAATAGTGCTACAGTGTAGTATGAAATAAAGATATATAAGCAAGCATTGAAATAGTAATTCATTTTCCCACCACCATATTCTGTTTCATCTTTCCTCTGTAGATTCTCGGTGAATTGTGTATGAATCAACTCTTGTTTTGTTATTGTAAGGGCAGTAAATCATATTATTGTAGCTGTAAATTCCTGTTGATAGATCTCTACAGATTTTGTAACAGTAAACACCTGACATTGTTTGATAATTGTTCTTTTTGATTGATTTTTAGGATTTTAAGGAACTTGTTTAAGGTGAGGGTGGAAGCTTAGCTAGTGTTTCATTGATTTGATTTCTAAAGTTGGAATCTTTGTTTATCTGGGCCCATCTTTTCTACTTAAAAAAATGAAAAGATTGTTATGTTTGGAGTTACAAGCTCAAGAATCTTGAGGGGGTTTCTTTGATTATTTTCTGGGGTTGCTGTGATTTTTTTTCCTTTTTATCTTCCTGAATTCTGGGTTTTCTAGATTTGACAGTGGGTCTCTCTCTATAGCTGGAATTAACGAGGAAGTAAGGCCCACTTTTGGTCTAAAGGGGTACTGTTTTTCCCTTATTCAGCTGGTAACAAGTCACTGTTCCTTGGATGAGTTTGCTCCATGTATTTGTATTTGGTTTGAAAGTGGGGCTTCTGCTCTGGGTGTTATGTTGCTGGGTAGCATCTATGGTTTCCATGAACTGGTTCATTAATGGTGAATTTAAGGACGCCAAGCCGAGTATCCTCGGTGATACTGGCAGCAAGATGTGGTTCAAATTCTCAAACTATAGCTTCAGGATCCACCACCAATACTATCAGTATGTGGGTTCCAAGAGAATCAGCAAGACTTGGTGGAGGAAACTCTTGTTTTCATGGGTAATTGGTTGGGTTTTGGCTTCTGTTCTCATCTTCTGTTATATGAGCTCTCAAGCTACTGAGAAGAGGAAGGAGACACTGGCTAGCATGTGTGATGAGAGAGCTAGGATGTTGCAGGATCAGTTTAATATAAGCATGAACCATATCCAGGCTATCTCCATTTTGATCTCAACTTTCCACCATGGCAAAAATCTCTCTGCTATTGATCAGGTAAGTTAGATAATTATGCATTTGTAGTGCTTGATTCAAAGTATTCAATCTTATTGTTCTTTTCTCAAACCGAACTCATTCTTGATCTCGACTGATCTGTCTGTACAATTTCTACCTAATTTGTTGCTCCTGAAATTTAGATCAAATAAGAATCTTGTGATCTTGATAGTAAAACCAGGTCTGATTGTTTGTTGTTAGGAATTATGATCTTTCTTTTAGTTAACCGAGGGAACTCACTTTAAGAACATGTAGAGGACTTTTGCAAAGTATGCTGAACGAACTGCTTTTGAGAGGCCCCTTACAAGTGGTGTGGCATATGCTGTGAGGGTGTTTCACTCGGAAAGGGAACAATTTGAGAAGCAACAGGGCTGGACTATTAAGAGGATGGATACTCTTGAACAAGATCCAGTTCATAAGGATGACTACAATCCCGACCTCTTCGATCCGTCACCAATTCAGGAAGAATATGCTCCTGTTATCTTTGCACAGGATGTTGTATCACATGTGGTTTCTATTGACATGCTGTCGGGAAAGGTTGGTGCCTTATTTATTCTAAATGGTTCCTTGGATAACTTGTATTAAGCTTAACTGGACTGTGAAGTTAATTTTATTACTTTAATAATTTGGAAGACTATTAAGAATTTTCAATCTCTGAAGAGCTTTAGCCCTAGTTGAAGAAACAATTTGAGTTCATGCAATATGATCTTCGGCTGTGAACCTTGGACTTCTTGTTTGCCAACAGGAAGATAGCAAGAATGTATTGCGTGCGAGAAAATCGGGAAAAGGGGTGCTAACAGCTCCTTTTAGGTTACTCAAAACAAATCGTCTTGGAGTTATTTTGACATTTGCAGTCTACAAAAGGGGTCTTCCCTCGAATGCAACTCCTAATGAGAGGATTCAAGCAACTGATGGGTATGTTTTCTGTAAGAACAAAAAAAATAGGAATGTTCAATCAATATATCCTTGTTTTATGAAAATGAGTAGGAAAATGGATTTCTTAGCCTTCTCATCTCTGGAAATCAGATATCTCGGTGGAGTGTTCGATATTGAGTCACTTGTGAAGAAATTACTACAACAGCTTGCGAGTAAACAAACTATCCTCGTGAATGTATTGGATACAACTAACCAGTCTTACCCTATCAGTATGTATGGCTCAAACGCTTCAGATGACGGGCTGGAGCATGTCAGCCACCTTAATTTCGGAGATCCTTTCAGAAAGCATGAGATGCGCTGCAGGTAGTGCATAGATCGTAGATTACCTTTAGATTTGGATTTCACCTTCTCCTTGATTTGGATCTCTATTGTCTGTTTTTGACCAGTATTGTTACCTGGCCTTTTGCAAGTTCATGTCAGCCTTTACATATCATTCACTGTTATTTACATCAATAAAGCACTTGAATTCGTGGATGGATTTTGTTGTTCCTATAGGTTTAAGCAAAAGCCGCCATGGCCATGGTTAGCGATAACCACTTCAATTGGCATCCTTGTGATTGTGCTACTTGTTGGCCATATATTCAATGCGACTGTTAATCGAATTGCCATGGTGGAAGATGACTGCCATAAGATGATGAAACTAAAAAAACAGGCTGAGGCAGCTGGTGTTGCCAAATCTCAGGTATATGACATTTCATTCATACTCTTAAGCATTCTGATCTGTTACGGACATTTGTTCCTAATTAATTGTGACCGTTCTGCAGTTCCTTGCAACTGTTTCCCATGAGATCAGGACCCCAATGAATGGTGTTCTAGGTGAGTCTAGAAGTTTTAATTTATTCATACGAAGTTTATCTCTACGCATTGTATAATCATGCTCAAAAAATATAATTAATATTTGTAGAGGATACCATTTTCTTAGCCATGACAGAGGGACAATGTTTTTCAGGAATGTTGCATATGCTTATGGACACGGATCTAGACGTTACACAGCTAGATTATGTCAGAACTGCTCAAGCTAGTGGAAAGGCTCTGGTTGCACTTATAAATGAGGTTTTGGATCAGGCTAAAATCGAATCTGGTAAGCTAGAGCTTGAGGAAGTGCAGTGTGATCTACGAGCAGTCTTGGATGATGTGTTGTCACTCTTTTCTGGGAAGGTTCAAGACAAAGGAGTAGAGGTGATAAACCTGTATCACACTGACTCACCCTATCTGCCTGGCCCTTTCTTTCTTCTCTCTTGGACCCTTCATACGGTTTTCAGCCACGAGTCTAAAATATATTCTATTTTGCAGTTGGCAGTTTACATTTCTGATCAAGTGCCTGAAGTGCTAATTGGTGATCCAGGGAGATTCAGACAAATCATCATTAATCTCATGGGGAACTCCATTAAAGTATGTTGTTGGTTCTCCTTTTAATGTATATGAAGTTGGTTACTAGAGTCCAGAGGCTTCTGCTTGAGTTCAGCTTTACCCGAATTATGCTTTAGTAGCAATAAGATTATAATTTACTTATTTGGTGCAGTTCACGGAGAAAGGACACATCCTGGTTACAGTTCATCTTGTAGAAGAGATGATTGGTTCAATAGAAGGCGAGACAGAATCTTCATCAAAGAACACCTTGAGTGGTTTTCCTGTTGCAGAAAGATGCCAGAGCTGGAAAGAATTTAGAACTTTCAGCCAAGAAGGATCCATGCATCCTTTCTCCGACAGCATTAATCTTATCGTGTCAGTTGAAGATACAGGAGAAGGAATCCCTTTAGAAGCACAGTCTGGTGTTTTCACCCCTTTTATGCAAGTTGACCCTTCTATTTACCGGACACATGGGGGCACGGGCATTGGACTAAGCATAAGCAAGTGTTTGGTTAACCTGATGAAAGGAGAAATTGGTTTCGTTAGCATTCCGAAGATTGGATCCACCTTTACATTTACAGCTGTTTTCACCAGCAGCTCCTCTAGTTCAAAGAAGTACAAGATCCAGAAAATCAACAATCGGTCTAACTCTGTTTCCACCGAGTTTCATGGGATGAGAGCATTAGTTATGGATCATCGACCTGCCCGGGCCAAGGTGGCAAAATATCATTTACAACGTCTAGGAATTCATGTTGAAATAGTTTCTAAATGGGAACGAGGTTTGTTCATCATAAGCAAGGGGGTTAATGCTATAAACATGGTTCTCATCGAACAAGAAGTTTGGGATAAGGGTCTGAATGGTTCAGCTCACTTTTTCGATAACTTGAACAAGATAAATCGTGGTACTCCTCCAAAGGTATTTCTTTTGTCTAATTCTATAAGCTCTTCTAGAGCAAATACTACTATTTCTAGTGTTTGTAACTTGACCGTTATCCCAAAGCCCTTGAGGGCTACCATGTTAGCGGCATCTCTACAACGAGCCATGGGTGATGGGAACAAAGGAAATCCCTGTAATGGGGAGTTACCTCGAGCGTCTCTTCAAAATCTTCTTATGGGGAGAAAAATTCTAATTGTAGATGACAATAATGTGAATCTAAAAGTAGCTGCTGGTGCATTGAAAAAATATGGAGCCGATGTGGTTACTGCTGCAAGAGGAATAGAAGCTATCGAACTGCTCACACCACCTCATCAGTTTGATGCCTGTTTCATGGATATCCAAATGCCAGAAATTGACGGGTACGTAATCCATTGTCGCATTTAGAGCTTACCTTTGCTATTCTGATTCGGAAATTAAGTTTTGAAACCTTATAAAATAACTTCACAACTATGAGAGAAAATGAAAACCTCTCTAGTTGGTGCAATGAGCATTGAAGAGTTCTTAATTGATTATAACCCGACCTTCAATGTTTAATGCCAATAGCCTTTTCATTCTACTTGTACAGGTTTGAAGCTACTAGGAGAATTCGGGAAATCGAACAGAATATCAATGATCACATTCACTTTGGTGAAGTATCAGTGGAAGCTTATAACAATGTTTCAAACTGGCATGTAGCAATTTTGGCTATGACTGCAGATGTTATCCAGGCTACGCATGAGGAATGTGTAAGGTGTGGAATGGATGGATATGTATCAAAACCATACGAAGCGGAGCAATTATACCGGGAAGTTTCACGATTTTTCCAGTAGGCATCAGACCAGAGTCTTTTCGGAAGATTTCTGCTCATGACATGCCAGTGGCATCAATAGGACTGCCTGTACTCTGACATTACTTCGGGGATACCTTAATAAATTCCTAATCTTTCACAAGTAAGTTCCTTTAGTCTCATGAGGATTAAGTTTCTTCCCAAGCCTCTGAAAATGACGCAATTGTTCTCACACCACGTTTAATTTATCAGCATGTTGACATGACTCCATGCTTGATATTTTTGCAGGGAAACATCTGTTTCGTCGGAGGAGTGTATATAAAACCATTCTTGAATATGGGATCGAGTCTCTTGTATTTTACAATGAAGATATTGAAACCTTTCGATTTTTTCCTTTGCTGGAAAATTCCGAGTTCAAAGAATTGAGGATTTGCTTGCTATCCCAGCAATAGAAGAGTTTGTTCTTTTGTATATTATAGCTGTAATAAAAATGCTAGATGTGGCACTTTTGTATTAGGGTTTTTATTAAAGAGTTTGTTAAACTAGGAATCCTTGTACGGTGACAACAATGCATCAGTTTGAGCCATTTTTGTCTGATTTTTATCTAAATTTGTTTAGCTAACTGCTTTTATTTTCAAATGATATATGTATAAATAAACAATACAATATACAAAGAAAACAACAAAATGCATTTAAATATTGGTATACAAGTTGACTTTTTCATTTCAGGATTTAAGGGTTTTATTTAAGATTTATGGTTTACAGTTTAAAGAATATAGGGTTTAAGAGTTGGATTTTAAAATCAAAATAGATAAACAATATATGATAAATTTAACACTACATATTTAAAAAAAAAAAAAGAATTCTACAAAAATTTCAAGGATAACATGCATCAAAGTTGATATGTCCGAGTGGTCAAGGAGACAGACTTGAAATCTGTTGGGCTATACCCGCGCTGGTTCGAACTCTGCTGTCGACGATATATTTATTTATTTATTTAATTTATATATATATATATATTGATATTCCCCCCCCCCCCCCGAATACACACTTCTTAGTCTCGGCCATAAATGAAGACGGAAGAGTTAATGAGGGTCGGAAATGAGAATTGTATGTTTTTACTAATTATTACACTATAATTTAATTAATCTTCAAACCAAATTAAAATTTTAAATTAAATTTTAGTATCTAATTAAAAAAGTAAATATAAATTATACTTTAAAATTAAATTCAATTATCAAAATATTTATTTACCCTATATAATAAAATTAGTCCAAAAGATAAGATATCGGTTGTTGGCTGCGTTGGATTGACGCAAAGAGCAATCCTCTAGCTGATGGGCGGTAAAGAGGTTTTATAAACGAAGAGTCTATAAAATAGTAAGGGTAAATTATACGGGTGAACCCTTGTATATTTAATTTGTTTTATTTGATTATCGATTAATTTTTTTATCTCATACGTTATCTGTTCATTCGATTTTAGTCCCTTGATCATTAACTGTCTGTTAATTCAATAACAAAAAGAGTAATTTGACAATTAAAAAATAGGCTTAAATATACAAAACGTGCCCAACCTATTCCCATTTTTCTAGTTTAGAACCTAACGTTTATTTTGTTCTAGTTTGGTGCCTAACGTTTCATTCCGTTATTCAAAAAAGGGTCAAGCCGTGACGGACCGTTAGTTTTCTCCATTAAGTGACACGTGTCACAATCTCATAATTTTAAATTTATTTTTTAAAATATTAAAAATATTATTATATTTATAAAAAAACCCTTATTTTTTTTAAATTACAAATTTACCTCAAAATCCCTAAAATCCCCAAATCCTAACACTAACCCGCCGCCACCCTTTCCGGCCACGACCATTATCGTTGTAGTAGTCATTGTCATCATCCTAGTTATAAGTCGTCGTAGTTGTCGTCGATTGGCTGTCGAAATAGCTTGAGATTACGATTTTCATCCTTGGGTTCGCAGGGTATAAAACGTCGATTCACCGTCGATCGATCGTTGATCAGTTTGATTTCATCGGGGTTTCGATCGCCGAGGGGAGGTGAGGTCTAGTGAAGCTTCGTCGACGGTAAAGGGTTGCGGTCAACGTGAGTTTAGGGGTTGAAATGAAGGTTTTCAAAGTTTTGGGGTTATTTCAAAATTTATGTGTTTTCTTTTTTAAAAAAATATATAATTTTATTTTCTAATTGTATATTAATATTTTAAAATTATCAGATTGTGACACATGTCACTTAAAGGAGAAAACTAATAGTGTGTCACGGCTTGACTCATTTTGAGTAATGGAATGAAATGTTAAACACCAAATTAGAACGAAATAAACGTTAGACACTAAACAGGAAAAATGAACATAAATTAAGCCCCTTTTGTATATTTAAGTCTAAAAAATAAAACAAAAACCTCCTAAGTGACCTACCTTTGCACGTGAGATTTTAAAGCTATTTAATTTTTATATTGCATATATATTATTAAAAACTATAACACCTCTTTGAAGTGACTATCTAGCTCAATTGGTAGAGCACAAGGTTCTTAATCTTGAGGTCGTGGGATCGAGTCTCATGGAAGGCATTTCATAATTCGGAGGTCTCCTACGGAAGCTGCTCTCAACCTATTGTTGGGGGCCGCTTACTATCTTACATCCCCTTACCCCATTACATATGGGAACAAGAACAAGGGACAGCCATTTATAACACCTCTTTCTCCTAAAACATTAAGAAAATGAACAAGAAGAAACTATGTTGATTATATCTGTTGCTAAAAGTTATCATTGCTCTCGAAAGTGTTTCTCAGATGCGTGGCAGCAGCATCATGTTCTGCATGACCATGCTGCAAGTGCTGTAAATGAAAATGGAAATGAGGAGGAATAGATACTCCACCGTTTCTCAATAGCACAGTATCTGGAGTTATTAATTCCATCTTATCTGGTTCAGCATCAAGTGCGAGCCTGACAAATGGTTCTACGCCTCTCTATCCTACTGCAATTACACAGAGGAGTGGTGGTGAAACCTGGTTTGAAGAATGGAAATGTTTAATATATGAGTTTCATTGGCATTCATTTGTCATGAGACTGAAAACAGCAATGTTTTAACGTAGGTTACCACCTGGAAATTTCCCTAAGGTCCTTCTGAAGCGAGGCTTGGGCACTGTTGAAGTTAAGTTTAGCCAATTCAAGTGAACATTTGTCTACGTTTTTGTTGTTCTCGTACACAACAATACGCCATATCACGTCAAACCACTGTACTCTCCAGTGGGTCGAAAGCTCCAAAGCATAGGAAACTTCCTCGTCTATGTTTGCATCCAGTGTTGATAAATGTTCCTAGCCATATACGTGCTTCCCTTGAGAAAGTTTTAGCTTCATCCAATATGTTTTCACCTTCGAAATCTAGATATGAAGCTTCATAAAGCTCAAGCAATCCCTTGACCTCATGCATTTAGTTATTGAGGATGCACCCTTGAACACAACTATACATATTTATGACAATTAGATCATAAAAAAAATTATTTCAATGCATTAAAAAAGATACTGGATATACATGCCTTCTGCCAAAAAAAGGGTTAATTTAGATGTGGGTTTATGTTCGGTTGTATCCCTTTTTTCCCTGAGCTGGACAAACATGGCTATCAAGCTTTGTACAGAATAAGACGAACGAGGTTGCTTAAAAACTCCCACGGTTCTCATCTTAGTGATTTAGTGGTATTACACTTATAAATAATATATGTTGTTTATACTAAAGATTAATGAAAGAAAAGAAGAAGACGAAGAATGGAAAGATGTTAAAACACGTATTTTTTTTTTTTTTTTAAATGTCAAGTCACATTTCGTTAATAGAGTTAATGAATGAGTGATCAAAATATATTAAATTTATAATGTAAGAGATCAAAATCGAATAAATTAAAAACATAAGACATTACTCGTGTATTTAATCCTAATAATAATAATAATAATAACACGCTGGCAGCCACCTGTCATTGGATTTTCATGACTCAAATTCAGCCGTTAGATCAATCCTCCTATAAATAAATAACCTTCGCTCGCCTCGCAACTCTTCGTTTACCTTTCACTGCTGCGTCACAGCACTTCTCGAAGCGACGGCTGAAATTCTGATAAAGAAAAGAGGATTTCGATGGATCCAGACGCTGTAGCAAAGGCGTTCGTCGATCACTACTACTCGACATTCGATGCGAACCGAGCCGGTTTGGGAAATCTCTACCAGGAAGGTTCCATGTTGACTTTCGAAGGCCAAAAGATCCAAGGCTCTCAAAGCATTGTCGCTAAGCTAACCAGCCTTCCTTTCCAGCAGTGCAAGCACAATATCACCACCGTCGATTGTCAGCCATCCGGCGCCGGTGGCGTGCTCGTATTCGTCTCTGGCACACTACAACTGTCCGGCGAACAACATGCTCTCAAGTTCAGCCAGGTAACTCTCTTTCTGCATTTTTGTAGGGTTTATACGCGTACTTCAGTGATCGATCGGAGTCTTATCTATTTGTCAATGTTGATTTCGTCGTTGATATCGATTGTGTGAATCTCGCGATCCGATTTGTTAGCAGTCTATCTTTTAGGTTTGTTTTCGATCTGCTCTAAGTGTGGATTGAATCAATAGGATTTTTTATTTATTTGTCAGGATCTTAAGAATCCAATTAACTGTATTGCATGAATCAATGGTGATTGCATCTTTTTTATTTTATTTTGATAACTGAATTAAGAAGGGAAACGAGTGTACGATAATAGATGTAATGAACATTTTCGATTTCATTAAACTATGACATGATTGCATATTGAAAGATATGTATATTGTTGGATCCATCATCTTGTAAAAGAACTTGCTATATCTTATTTTGTTATGATCTGTGGCTCTGCATATATATACATTTTCTTGGTCATTATTTATCGTGATTAATTAGACTCTGTGGGCTTTAACTCTTACTATTCTCATGCTTTAGGTTGCGAAGTTATTAATAATTGTATGATTACTATCAACTGCAATCTAGAGCTTTCTTCGGTACCTGATGTCTTCTTTCATCGTAGGCAAGCCTTTGGCTGTATGTTTTAATCTTCTATGCTTGCCTAATAGCATTTTTCACTTAATAAATTAATGGTGGGTGATCTCATTGCATACTCTGAAAGGTTATTAAGCATCTGTATGTCGTGTGCGTCATATAAAAGAAAAACCAGTAACGATTCCCCTAACTCGGATGCATTGTTGACTTCCTTGTGGGTTATCCCTTGCTTGCTGGTAGAGCAAACTCATATAGTTTGATACATATTTATGGTTAGCCGTTCTGTTTAATTTTGAGTAATAAGAGCAAGTTCTTATCATCTTTTATAGAATTATGAAAAAAGCCCTTTCTTAATGATGCCCCTATACTTTTATTTAACCCAAGTAATCCCCTATTGGTTGATTTTAGCCTAAACTCAAATGTGAGACTGATTTGTGCTTCTTTAGTTATAATTTGAAGATAAGGGTTTATTGGGATACAAGTTCCAAGTAAAGGGCTTGTTTTTATAATTTAAACATAGCTAATGAACCATTGAATTGGTTCTGATATTTTGACATCTTTTGGTTATCAGCTTTACTAACCGAGACATTTTGGTTTTGCTTTCTGCTTCCAGATGTTTCATTTGATGCCAACGCCACAAGGAAGCTTCTATGTTTTGAATGACATATTCAGGTTAAACTACGCGTGAAGAGACACAATTCGCTAAGGTTAATCAAGAGATGGAAAAACACAATCTCTCAAGGATTTATAAATCAATCCAGTTATCTCTACCTTCGGTTTTAAGACATTTTAAATGAAAAATGGAAATATTTTGGGGGTCTTGATTATGTTGGTATCATGTTCCAATTATGGTTTTCATTTCCACTCCATATTTCTTCAGAGACTTCTGTTGTGATTGGTTGAGTTGGTGAAGGACGCTGTCGTATGAATTTGATGTTTGATTAAAGACATTTTTCTTAATCAAAGCTTATGGCTTTCTGAACAGATTTTCAAACAATAAATCACAGGTATTTTGTTTTCGTTCTAGAGATTGACCCGATTATGCATTGCTTCTTTGGCTTGAAATTTTGGGGATGTTATATTACTCCATTTTGGTACTTTTTATCTACGGATTTAAAGTTAGATTTGTTAATTGATATCGAAAGCATTGCCATTACTCCATTTTGACTGGTTTCCCCCCTGAAATCGGTGGCCAAAGTATAAAATCACACTTCAAAATTAGATTTCAGGTATCAAAATGTATATATATTACTAATTTTTTTAGTAGTGCCGAATAATTACAAGATAATATTTGTTCGAAAGATTTTTAATCATTTGACAAATAACGTTCTAACATCCATATAAACATTATGCTCAAACTCGGGATCTTTTAGGAAAATAACTCTCTTTAACTACTAAGGATGCTTAGTTTGCTCTAATACTTAATTATTTTATCTAATCCATATATAAATCAATTCATCATATTAAAAGAATTAAAAACAATACAAAACGTGTAATTCGATTCAAAGTTAACCCACGTGTTTGTCGATGCAATACAAAAATGCACAAAGTTAGAAGAATCCTCTTACAAGCAATCAAAATCAAATTATTTCAAACTAAGGAGTTTACTTACAGTTCATCCTCCTAATTAAAGGACACAAAGTTATAACAGTAATGATACTAAAATCCGTGGCATTACAATTGCTGTTCTGTTTCATCAAAGTAGCATTCAAACAGATGGTCAAATTGTGCTGATTCTCTTATGAGTGAACGCAGTTTGCTTGCGTGCATGCATGCTTTCTTATTCTAGTGTAATTTGTCAAGGTAGCCATCCCGCCATGTAGTTATTCACACTGGGACCCGCATTGACAACTGATATCGAATCGGGCGGGTACCTGTTGGTAAAAGATATAACGTAGTTTATATGTCTGCAATGTTCCAATACAGATTTCAGAATAAATTCAAGAGGCCTCACCCAATTTGTAATGTTGGTCCACACTCCAATGGTTGAAAGAAGCCGTCATCATGAGGATGGTGATGAGCAGATTGTCGGCCGTAGCCGACATCCTCTGCACTCGGATTCAACTGGAGTGAATCTATTTGGTAGATTTCGATCAACTGTAAAGAGGATCAATCCTCAATGAATATGGTGTTTTGAAGCAATATCTCAATTCCGAATCAGTTTTTTTAAACAGATAACTAAGTTGTGAAGAATGCCATACCCTTTGTTTCAGGTTCTCATTGGCTTCATTAAGTAGTTGCTCCTACATTGATGAGATATTGCATTAGTCTGAGAAACGAGGAGAATCTGAGTTTGGAACTTAATTAATCTTAGTTTAGATGATACTATAATTGCATACCTTCCGTCGGAGATCAGCTAGCTGCCCCAGCATATATTGGGTCTATAAAGAAACAACAAATGATCCAATCTTCATTAGAAACACGTGAGAGACAAATAAGCATGCACAAAAGACATTCTAAACTTGCATATATATCCAAAAATATAATCTCTACATATACTTTAAATACTTCACAAGTTTTAAAAAAGTTTAATCATACTCATGTCATATGTATACATATATCTAACGCACGTCTAAGTAACATGGGTCGTAGGTAATAATGTTTTTGAAGTTTCAGGGTTATTTCCGTATCAAAACACAAACAAAGACATTATTTGAATGATACAATCAAATTAATTTTTAGGATATACACATAAATGGATAATAAATGGTATACGACCATTGTCAGTATTCAAATAATAAATATATAAATATAGGGTATGATTCACTATTATGGTATAAAATTATTTAATTTTATGTTGATTTAAATTATTGAATTAAACAAAATTAATGACTGAGATTAAAATTTTGTGCATTAATGTTAGTCATTTTTTATTAAAATAAATCTTTTTATTTTCAATTTTGTATTTGAGTTATTGATTTCTTTTAATGCAATAATTCTAATTGAATATAAAACTAAAAAAATTTATATCGTGTAACTACATCTTAACACAATTTATATACTAGTTTTTTGTATATGTGGAGATCAAATAACATATATGCAAAATTTGAAGAGAGAAAGAGTATGGATTACCCTCGTTGATCTGATCTGCTTCAAAGAAGAATCAAGTTGTTTCTCAAGGGACTCAAGTTCTTTGCTGCTTAAAGGAGCCAGATCTTCTCCCAGCAAATTCCTAAGGAAAGAAGATCAAAGAATTAAAGAATCATTCAAACAACGGTTATGTGAACGTGATTTTTGACGTTATGAATGAAAAAATATTAGACTAATAAGATTGTTCCTATAATAGATTTTTATAGGACTCAATCTTAATTAATAGTTTAGTAAATCAGATACTAATAATCACCTTTGGGACTTTTGTAGGGCTTCATAACGGATTTTAAGGTTCAAATATTCTTGCTGACTGCTAAACTCCTGTAAAATAACATGAAAATACGTTTAAATGCAAGAATATGAAGATTGCAAGGTTTTCGCAGTATGTAACTTTGAGATGTCATAAAACTTAATCAAAAACTTTAATTCAAGTACACGAGTCCAATCTCGTATCTTACAAATATTCAGCATGAAACGAAAATATGACCGCTATTTAGGTAAAAACGGAGATGCAGGGTCTAAGGCTAAACCCTAAAGAAGAAAAAGAAACCAAATAGCAGTGTTGTGTAAGAATTAAGTGGCAGAGATTGTTGGTCATTACCAGAGCCTCCCTAGCTGACACATTTGTCTCCGGAGCACCGTAGTTGCACTTCTGGTACTTCTTCAGTGTCTTCATCATGCTACATATATGTTAAAAGATAGCACCATAAGTGATATTCAGTCAACAATGACGAACAAGATCAAGCATCAACTCGGGATTAGGGTACACCCAACATCTCCTGGAGTAGTCATCAATAAATGAGACAAAATATTTTACTCCACCTAGGGATGTAACTGGTGTTTGCCATACGTCAGAATGAACCAATTCTAGAACACTTTTGCCTTTAGAATTTGACGTGTTGAATTTCAACAGGTGTTGCTTACTTGTTATGCAATGCTCATCCAAAGTAAGTGATACCTTTGTTAAGCCTGGAAGTAGCTTTTTCTCCACAAAACTTTCATTCCTTGTTCTGACATGTGTCCAAGTTTCTGATGCCATAGCATTGCAGAATCTAAACTACATGAGGCAACAGAGGCTTCTGCTTCTAGCAAAGTTTCTCCCTTCAGCATGTACAAGTTTGCAGCTATCTTTTCCCCTTTCAGCACCACAAGCGCTCCACGGAACACCTTCATGATTCCTTTCCGTGTTTCAATCTTGCTTGCATTATTATCCAACAATCCGTAGGATAATAAATTTTTCTTCAAGCCTTTCACATGCCGCACATCTCGAACAACTTTAATTGTTCCATCATACATCTTCAATTTGATGGTTCCCACGCCAACGATCTCTAAGGCATGATCATTGCAACTATAAACAGATCCTCCTGAGACAAGTTCATAATGATGGGCCATTCTCTTCTTGGAACCATTCTCTTCTTGATGTCATGTGATATGTTGCTCTTGAATCAATGAGCCATATATCTGCATATCTCTTTCTACCTTCCACGGTGATTGATGCTTCACAACATAGAGCATCTCCATCATCTGAAGTGTTTACGGTATTGCCTTGTGGATTGGAGTTTTTATTTAGACTCCAACAATCCTTCTTCAAGTGACCATTCTTTCCACAGTTGTAACACTTTAAATTCTTCTTGCTCCTCGACTTCAATCTACCATGTTTGTGACTGCTGCTTGGCCACACTCTGTTGATCTCCCTCTCATCGTTGTAAACGCTTCTGCTTGTAAAATTTACTTGTCTGTCTTCCTTGTTCTTGCGCCGATTTTCTTCTTGTAGAACAACAGCTGCAACGCCATTGAAGACTAGACTGGTGACATTATTGTTTGTCAAGTTGATGATGAGTTGATCATATGAATCTGGTAGACTTTGAAGTAGAAGTTCAACATGTTCTTGTTCTCCTATTGTACATCTTAGGGATGTAAGCTGAGAAAATAAAGTGTTCAGCGTGTTTAAGTGCTCCGTCACTGAAGTAGATTCTAGCATCCGGAGAGTATACAATTTCCTCTTAAGGAAAATTTTATTGTGCAACGATGTGGCCTCGTACAATTTGGTAAGATGATCCCATATCTCATTAGCTGTTTTCTTCTCCTCAATGCTTGACAATACTTTATCTGCTAATGCTAGATGAAAGTTTGCCATAGCATTCTTGTCCATTTCGATCCATTTGTTGTCATTTGTGAAATCCACCGGCCTTTCGTTGATAGCTACTAGACAACCGTCTTTCCTCAGGATGGTCTTCATATTCAATTTCCACAATGAGAAATTTCTCACATTGAACTTTTCAATATCAAATTTCGTTGCCATAGCTTCTAGATAGCTCCCACTATTTCACTATCATGAATAGTTCTCTGGAACCTTCAAAGAATGGGTAATACCTTCTTACTTTCTTATGTTGCAGGATTCACTTTTTGGTGACAACCACAAAGATAATAAGCAGATATTACACACTTAAATCTGGCTCGAATACCAATTGTTGCGGAAGACGACTATCGAATAGAGCAAAATGTCATTCATAATAAAACTCAAAGTTAGACTTCCAACTCTCTTTCGCAAAAATATACCTCACCTACATACCTAGCTAAGATTTTTTTTTGTTAAAAGAATAAAAAATATATGATAATAAATACTATTTCATTTTAAACGTGGTCGGATACATGATTATATATTTTGGGCCTGGGTTTTCAGAAATTAATATTAGAAGTTTAGAGGGTATAAAATTATAAAATTTTAAAGGTTTAAATTTAGATTATTAATAAAAAAATTATAAATAAAATACTTAAATTAAGAGATTTTAAAATTTTCAGAAATACGACCACCCAATTTTATCCATCCTTAATCTTAAGGGTAATTACATAGTGCAAATCCCTTATAACCAACCAATCCTTAAGCACACTCAAGTTAAACCTAAATGAACTAAAATTAGGTTTTTATTTGATGTTCTATTAGTTTGTAATGATATGAACTATCGGATAATAATAAATCATCAAAAAAATAAAAATAAATTCAAGTTATCTCATTGGATCCGAAGGGAACTGGAGTGGTTAATAGTTGGGAAAACGTTATAACCCTGAGAACTGAAATCTGAAACCCTAACCCGAAGGAGGCAAACAGCTTTAGAAACATCAGAAACCCTAAAATTCCTCTCCAACACACTTAAACAATGGGATTTGTTAATCTGTAGAGTCGAACACACTTACGTCCGGTTTCGTTTTCGTTGCTTCATTGATTAGTAACATCTGAAAATTGTATGTAAAAATCAGAAGATATAACTCTGAGTCCGGTGGATTTTTCTTTTCTTTTGTTGGGGTTTTGTCTCTTTTGTTTTTCAAAAGTGTTTTACTTACAAATGAAAACTTCAATTCAATTTGCTTAAAACCAAACCTACAGTCAGAGGAACTGTACCTTGTACGTACTCGAAGAACAAAAATAGGTTTGAGCTGAAAATTAAACCCTAAACTCAGCAACAGGCAGCTTAAAAACGAGAGAAGATGGTTTAAACTTTTTTAATAAAAATTTAACAAAAAATGAGTTTTATAATGATTAACTAACAACAAAAACGAGAGAAAAGCAAGGGAAAAAAAAGAATTATAAACAAAAAAGGAATAAAAATATATCGGTTATGAACACTAAAGAAAATTTCAAACTGGAGCTTCATCAGTTAAGAACAAAACTTTATTGGAAAAGAGAAAGGAAAGAAAATCGGATGATAATTAAGGAAGAAAACTGGGGAAAAGGAAGGAAAATAAAGGGCTCCGGGGAAAACCAAAAAGAAAAGTAACAAAGAAATGGGATTAGGGTCTTGATCAGGGTTTTAAAAAAACGGTATGCGATCGCGATTTCGACTGCGATATAGCGGTTTCGCCGCCTTCCGAGTTACCACGACAACCGCAATCACGGTAAATCCAAAATAATCGAAAACACGACCGCGATTTGAGACATGGTCTTGATACAACACTGATCTTCTGTTCACGGTTTCTCAGTTGCAGATCTAACATCATTAGTAACAGGAAAAAAAACACTTAAGCACTGCAGTGCTACAAACGCCGAGACATTCACCAAAACAGCAAAACTGAAACACACAACTTTAATTATCTTTCTCAAAAACATCCGAACCCTCAGCAAAAAGAAAACTCCACTCTCCACCACTTCAAGCTCTCAAGATCTAAAGTTCAGAATTTCAAAGCAAGCAAATAGAAAGAAAGAAAGAGAAAGTGGAAAGAGCAACAATTCCTTCTACTTTTATCATTGTTTTTTGGTTTTGAAAGAAGGGGGGGGGGACGGTTAAGTTGTATTTTTGTGTGGTATACCTTGAACTGCTGCAGAACTCGTACAGCTTTCCTCTATTGGAGAAGATGATGAGAGCAACCTCGACATCGCAAAGAACAGAAAGCTCGTAAGCTTTCTTCAAAAGCCCATTTCTTCTCTTAGCAAAAGTGACTTGCCTGTTTATCTTGTTCTCTATTCTCTTCAACTCAACCCTACCTCTCCCCATTTGTTTTTCCCCCTAAAGAAAAAACTCAAACCAAGAATAGCTTGCAAATTAAGAACCAAAAACCAGAGAGAAAGAATCTTATGCTTTTGTGTTTTCTTCTTCTTCTTGCTGACCTTTAGAACCCTTTTTCTTTTTATACTAAGCTTTTTTAGATAATCTTAGCTAACAACTTCATTAGATTCTCGGGTGATATAATAAATAAAATAGCAGTGTTAAATTATTATTATTATTATTATTATTATTATGAAATAGAAGGAAAGACAAAAAAATATTTATGCAAGTTCTAAAATACGTAGCCAAAAAACAGTACATAGGGTTCCTAACTTT
The DNA here is from genome assembly GCF_006381635.1 of Hibiscus syriacus. Lineage (NCBI taxonomy): Eukaryota > Viridiplantae > Streptophyta > Magnoliopsida > Malvales > Malvaceae > Hibiscus > Hibiscus syriacus. Next base: position 7,047,422 of record NW_024062795.1, read on the forward strand.
TGTACGTTTACTTAATGTCAGTCGTTGGATTGATGATCCAACGCTGGAAAGTTAATGATAAAAAATACAAGAGTTTAAAGAGATTAAATGAGAGTTGATATTTATAGTCTATACATTATTAATAAATCAAATGATTATATGTCATGCGATGTTATTTGATTTATTATTTATATTTAGAATTATAAGATTAAAATATTAATTATATTAATTTTCGATTGACAGTGTATAATCTTGGTGATTGAACAACGGGTTTAATGACATAAATTGTTATATTAAACCTCCCATTAATATAAATCTCTAGTTCGTTTCTTTCTTGAACATCCTGTGTATAACCGAATTAAACAATGGTTGTTGCATGAGTTTAAATAAAAAACCAGAGGATGAAGAAGAAGATGCAAACCTGAACCAGAAGTCATAAGCATAATAAGTGGTAAAGTCGAAACGGGACGGTGCTACGTGTCGAGAAGAGAAGTGGAGAGGCTTCAGGTAATCTACCTGATCATTTTAGGATTCGGACAAATCACCTGAACAAAACCATGGAAAAGGAGGTTTTTCCTATGTTCCTTTGTATTTACGAAATTTGCACTTCAGGCATCATGCTGCCTTAGTTCCCATGTCTCAATCTCCTCTCTCTCTTTTCATTTTTTTAATACTTATGTAATCAAACGAGACATTAATCTTACCGATAAAGCATCAAGTTTTTATAAAGATATCGAAAATTTTGAGGTTTCATATTCTAATTTTATTATCTCTATATCTCTTACAAAATATAAATTACATGTATATTATGTCTAGATTTATTCTATATTTTATTAGCATATATATAAGTTTCCAGTGAAATATGCATTGTAATATTTAATCATTGTTTTGAAAATTGGACAGGACCGGCCGGTTCAACCGGTTCAATCGAGAACCGTTGTCTAGTCTGGTTCAATCTACACCAGTTGAACCGCTATTAGTGAACCGGCCGGAACCGTTAAATCGTTCAAACCGGACCGGCTAAAAACCAGAAAAAACCAGAAAAACCGCCAATTTTGTTTTTCTGTTTTTAAATAAAAATAAACCAAACAACGTCGTTTATTAAACGAGCCAAGTCGAACTCGAGTATTGCTTAGCTCGACTCGAACTTGAAAACTTTAAAAGTAAACTCAACTCGACTCAAACTCACGAGCTAAAAATTATCAAGTTCAACTCGAACTCGAAATATAATATTGAAACTTGAACTCGAAAATGCTTGAACTCAAAAAAAATTTAGAAGCTCGATTTAAGCCTAAAATTCGAGCTTGATTAATGTGAAATAATAGTTCACTCAATGCTCACCAATAGGCTCCATGATTTTGAATGCCAAATTACCTCTATTATTTATAGAAGTTAGTTTGGATGCTCTTCTATGTTTCTTAGCCATGTGGGATTGTTTTGTTCTTATATTTTTACTCTTTAGACTTTTGGGATGCTCTTCTATGTTTCTTAGCCATGTGGAATTGTTTTTTTTAAAAAATTAAACCAAACAATATTGTTTTGTTATGATTTTTTTAGCCCCAAATTTATTTTTTAATTATAGTTATTATTTAATATGTTTTACCTTAATTATTATGTTGTAGTTAATTTGAATCATTTTTTTTTCACTTGATTTTTTGGTTTTTAACTTATATATGTTATGACTTGCTTTGAATATGACTTGTGATATAAAAAATTATTTTTTATTAAATATTTTTGGTATTTTTATTTAATTTTTTAAATAATTATGACGTCGTACAGTTCTTCCGCCCGGTCGGACCGGTTCGACCGGTTGAACCAGTGAACCGGTAGCATGGCCGGTTCGCTAACCGGTCCGGTTCTGAAAACCATGTATTTAATTCATGATGTATTGTTGATTGTATTCGTAAGTATAGGTATAACTCTTGAAGAAGAAGAAAACTTAATGTCTTGTTAATAAGATTTTTGTAAGTTGATCTTTTACTATGTATTTTGTCTTAACATTGTAGGACTACCATAAAAAAATTATGTGGATTTGTTGAAGATTAAAACCAATGGGTGATGACATGTACAAAAGTAATAGTGGTAATATTAGTGCCTATTGAAGGTTTAAAATTATTCACCAAAAGGAGAGATGTTCATTTCGGCCAAGCTAGTGAGTTGCTGCCACCAGTGGGTTCTCCTTGCCATTATTGATTCATTTCATTCTCCTTTAATTCGGTGATGCCTACAGATTGGAATCATGGTCCCTCTAGTTTCCCTTCACTCGTTCAATCAACATTTGGGGCTTGGATCTAAATTATTTATGAGAAACGGGCACTAATTGCCTCAAAAATCACTCTAGATAAAAATCCATTTAATGGTTTTAATGATAAAAAGAAATATTATTCTTTTTAGAGGATTCGAATTCAAACAAATACGTCTATAAAATATGTTCGTTTTCAATAACTAATAAAGATTTTCATGAGTTATAATGAGATTTATGGACTACATACATAATACGTGTATAATACTTAAAAGTTCATTGATGATATTGGATCAATTCTTACATCTATTTGGTGAAATTTTATTACACAACAATAATACGTATGTAGCTGTGTGTACATTGAATTAAAGCATGTGCCTCGTCGTCTAGATATGGTATTAAGGTAAACAAAAACTGACCGGCTCAGAGCTTCCTCCAATTTGATTTGCAGAGCATAAGTCTCTTGAATTCTAGTGATGACGTGGCCTATGATATGTTGGAGAATCGGAAAAAGAAGACAAAATAACACAAGAATTTTAATGAGGTTCGGCAATGTGCTTACGTCTTCGGTGCCTAGGCGGCGCTAGAAGTTTTATTCAATGTCTCATAGGTTTAGGTTACATCTCTATTTATAATAAAAAAACATGGTACATAATTACATAATTAACCTTGTACCGTACCGCGGGGCGCAACCCCCGCACCCCAACTCACATAATCATAACCCCCTCTACGAGATTTTCTTTGTAAGGACAATTGATGTTCGCTGCGTTCGATTCGCTTACTCCGCTCCATCCCCTGTCCTCTTTACTGGTATATTTATGAGCCATACCTATCAAATCTCCACCTTGGCGAATATCCTGCCCCTTGGAAACTTCAATGTGGGTTGGGTTACCTTACTTCTTTAATAACTCGAAACATTCAACAAGTCCAAGCAATGCTTGAACTTGTCTGTCGTAACTGGCTTGGTGAACATATCAACGGCATTCTCATCAATATGTACCTTCTGAAACAAAACCTCTCCAGATGCAACAAACTCTCTGATCTTGTGGAACCTTACATCAATATGTTTAGTTCTAGCACGATACACCTGATTCTTAGCCAAGTGAATAGAACTTTGATTATCACAAAACAAGTGAACTCCACCTTGTTGTACACCCAACTCCTTCACTAAACCAGTAAGCCATAAAGCTTCTTTTGCAGCTTCAGCCACTGCCATGTATTCAGCTTCAGTTGTAGATAGTGCCACAACAGATTGAACAGTAGACTTCCAACAAATAGGCCCTCTGTTGAACTATGTTTTGATATAACAATTTAAGGCAAAATGGTTTTTGGACTTGAATTGAATTTACAAAATGTTTTTGGACTTAATTGAATTTATTCAAAGTTTTAAAAGGTTTCAAAAATAATTCAAAGTCCATTAAAATCGGATTTGAGTCAAAATGCTAAAGGGTGTCAAAGTGCATCCATGCATCCATGCATCCCTGCAGTGCATCCATGTACCTGAACTAGTGCATCGATGCATCATGCAGTGCATCCATGCACTCAAACACCGAATGCAATTAGTGCATCGATGCATCCTTCTGTGCATCGATACATCAAGGCCATGCATCGATGCGTCCTGCCATGCATCCATGCATCAAGGCTGCAACGGCTAGTAACGGCTAGTTTATTTGAATTTAATGAAGGGGTATCGATGCACCATGATAGTGCACTGATGCACCATGTTATGGCAGCCTTTTTGAGTAGAAAAAGCATCTCCAAACGGCTCCAAAACATCCCCAACGGCTATATACAACATCAAACACATTCCAAGCTATAAATACAAGCTAATGACACTTGAAGAATAAAGAGAACAACTATCCAAGCAATCAAACACAAGAGAAGAGTTTTTCATTATTATTTCATCTTTCTCTTGTAAATATTTTGTTCTTGTGAGCTCAATCTTGTAAACACCTACCTTAGAGAGGTTTTCTTGTTTACATCTTTTATCCTTTTGTAAAGGGGAAAGGTTCTAGCTTATCCCGTGTAAAAGCTAGGGAAAGGTTCCAGTTTAGCCCGAAAAAACTAGGGAGTTGTAAGGTTATCTCTTTGTCCTCAAAAGAAAGAACAAATTAGTGAATTTGTTGGAAAATCCTTGGTGGGGAGCTAAGTTAGTGGATGTAGACTTTGGTTGAGAAAGTCGAACCACTCTAAATCGCTGTACAATTTTCCATCTTTCAATCTCCTTACTCCCTAAACACAAAATCGTTCCGACCCCTCTTTGCAAACCTTTCCGGTTGTCGATTTGAGCTTCCAAAAATCCCAACACCCTCCACCAAGAGTAAACACATACCCTGTCGTAGATCTTCTATTATCCAAGTCACCTGCATAGTCTGAATCCACATATCCTACAACCAAAGGATTATCCCGCTGACTACCAAAAACAATTCCATGTCCCACAATACCCTTTAAGTACCGAAGAATCCACTTGACTGCTTCCCAATGTTGCTTACCAGGTTTAGACATGTACTTACAAACTTGACTAACAACATGAGCTAAATCAGGACGAGTACATACCATTGCATACATCAAGCAGCCAACATAATTAGAATACGGAACCTTTGCCATGTCTTCAGCTTCTTTATCTGTCTTCGGGCACTGTTCTGATGAGAGCTTAAAGTGATTCACCAATGGAGTGCTAACTGGTTTTGCGCTGCTCATCGCAAACCTTTCTAGCATCTTCTCAACATAACCCCGTTGAGATAGCCACCGTTTCCTTAAGTCTCTGTCCCTACAAATTTCCATTCCAAGAATTTTCTCTGCAGCACCTAAATCTTTCATATCAAATTTCTGACTCAATAAGGTTTTCAAACCAATAACATCATCCATGTTCTTCGCAGCAATCAACATATCATCAACATACAATAACAGAAAAATAAAAGAACCATCATCAAGGATCTTAACATAGACACAACAATCATACTCACATCGGTTGTACCCAATCTTGATCATATAGGAGTCAAACAGTTTATACCACTGTCTCGAAGACTGTTTCAACCCGTACAAAGATTTCTTCAATCTGCAAACTAAATGCTCGTTTCCAGGTTGAGTGAAACCTTCAGGTTGCCGCATGTAGATCTGCTCCTCTAAATCACCATGCAAAAAAATAGTTTTAACATCCATCTGCTCTAAATGCAAATCTCAACTAGCCACCAATGCAAGTACTGCTCGGATTAAAGTGTGCCTGACCACAGGAGAAGATTTCATCATAATCAACTCTTTTCTGCTGTGAAAAACCCTTTGCTACCAAACGAGCCTTGAATTTCTCTCCCTCTTTTTCTGTTACTGCTGGTTTCTTTTTATACACCCATTTGCAATCAATCGGCTTCTTACCCTCAGGAAGGGGAACTAACTCCCATGTACGATTGTGATTCAAAGACTCCATCTCCTCAACCATGGCAGCCATCCACTTGTCGTTTTCCTGACTAGTAACGACATCATGAAAAGTAACCGGATCATCACTACTAACAGTAAGTGCAAAAGAGACCAAGTCTTTAAAACCCAATCTGCTCGGGGGCTTTATATTCGTTCGTCTCACCCTGTCTCTGGCGAGACTATAATCTTGCAAATCATCCGTAGCGGAACCATCAGAAGTCGATTGAGAAGTTTCTGGTTTCTCAACTGGAAACTGCTCGAAATCCACACTGTCGTGTCTTTCTTCAGCTGCAACATGATTGTTCATCAAAAACAACATCTCTACTGATCACAATTTTCTTCGCAACTGGATCCCAGAACTTGAATCCTTTGACACCTTTCTTGTAACCCAGAAAAATGCACTCCTTCGATTTTGCATCAAGTTTGGATCTCTCATCAGCAGATACATGCATATAAGCAGGACAACCAAAAATCCGTAAGTTATCAAAACTAACATCATGACCAGTCCATACCTCTTCTGCAACTTTCCCAGCCAATGATGCCCTTGGCGATCTGTTGATAAGATAACACGCCATGTTAACAGCCTCAACCCAGAAGTGTTTGGAAAGCCCCGCATTCAACCGCAAACATCTGGCTCTTTCATTCAACGACCTGTTCATCCGTTCATCAAAACCATTCTGTTGTGGTGTCTTGCGCACTGTAAAATGCCTCTTAATCCCATGCTTCTTACAGAACTGTAGAAACTGTGAATCTGTGTACTCCGTACCATTGTCATACCTCAAACACTTGATTTTTTGTCCTGTTTGGTTTTCTATCTCAACTTTCCACAGCTTGAACTTCTCAAAAACATCAGACTTATGTTTCAAAAAATACACCCAAACTTTCCGTGAAAAATCGTCAATAAAGGTAACATAATACCTAGATCCACCCAAAGACGATGTCGTGGAAGGCCCCCATACATCCGAATGCACATAATCAAGAATCCCTTCAGTTGTGTGCTTCGCAGTCTTGAAACGAACTTTAGTTTGTTTACCAAGAACACAATACTTGCAAAAGTCGAGCTTACAACGTTTAATACCATGCAACAGATTTCTTTTAGGTAATTCAGCCATACCACATTCACTAAGATGAGCAAGACGCATATGCCACAGTTTGGTTGTATCATCACATGACTCAACAGAATGAACTTCACCTACAACGGTACTCCCTAACAATCTGTAAATATTCCCTGCAGTCATTTTTCCTTTCATCACTGTCAAAGCTCCTTTAACAATCCGAATGGTCTCCCTATCCTCATCAGCCTTAGGGATAAAACCATTCTTGTACAAAGTGCCCAGAGAAATCAAATTCTTCTTCAAATCTGGGATATGCCGAACACCACTCAACGTCCGAATAGAGCCGTCATACATTTTAATTCTGACATCGCCAATACCAACAATACTGCAACATCGATCATCACCCAAATAAACAGAACTAGAATTAACCGACCTGTATGTCGAAAACCATTCCCTATTTGGCGTGATGTGATTAGAACATCCAGAACTTGAATCCTCTTTACTAGTATATTTATGAGTCATACCTATCATGATAATTGGTCAATATATGTGGGAAGGCAGAGCATAAGGTTGATTCATCAACAACCTGTTGGACTAGTCCACGGGGAAGCATACGATGTCTTCTAGATTTTTCGCTCATTAACTCACTCTCTTGGTGTTTTAACTTTTAAGGTTTTGTATGGTTCATTTGATTTGATCGTTTCGTGAAAAGCAAGGAATATATTACATTACATGGGTATAATGACCATATCTATAACTTCATGGTTATATATTTATTTGGTATGAGATATCTCTGTATATGATGGTTATATCTGAAGTAGAATTACAATTTAAAATAAGAATACAATTCTTTAATACGAGAGATGTTAAATCATTTTAATGAACAATGTTATGATATTACGTTTGTATATTTTTTCCCTCGTGATTTCAAGGTTTTGTTTTGATTAATCCGGGTCGATCCGTATCACGCACTTGGTTTTGATGGTTGAATCTCTTTGTTGGGATTTTCTACATACACAAGTACTCGAAGTCAAGACTTTGTTTAAGCGATATTAAATTGTTTACTACTTAAACCAAACCTTTAATATTAAAGCTTGTGATTATCTTTTTAAATAAATGATAAATTATAAACTTGATCACTTTTGATTTGCACCTATTTCAATTACTCTGGTGTTAAATCATTGATGAAAAGGTGATATGGTATCGCTGTGTGTTGACGTTAATTGATTTTTGCTAACATGAAATCCTAGCCATTTCCCTTTTGTTTTTTTTTTCAAAGATGAAAGTTTTAGAAATCTAACTTTGTCTCGCAATGATTATGCAATTACTATTCTCTAACATCTTCTCTGAACACTTAAGATATTGACAAATTCGTCTCATCATCTCCTATCACTTTATCGATTTATATTTTACCTAATTCACTTAAAAACTCACTAAATTCAACCCCAAAACCCAAAATCATAAAACACTAAATCATTCTATGAATATGGAATCAAGACATATATCTTACTTCCTTCTTCTCTACTTCTCCATCATTGAGATTTGGAAATAGATATTTCATCATACAAAATCAAAGAAAATTTGAAACCATGATTTTTTCACAAAAATAAATAAAAATTTGGTGTTATTTCATATTTTTTAAAATATGAATACAACATTGATATCAAAGTGACTAAAATATGAGCAAATCAAAAGTTTGTAATTTACCCTTATAAATTATTCTTTGAATTTATCAATTATGGGAACAAATCAAAAGTGCATAATATGGTTATAATAGAGGGTGTGAGTGGAAAACATTGAATGGGAAAGGGCAATGGTTTAAAACCCCAAACCGGAAACGATGGCTACACCCAAAAGGCCAAAACTAGCAAGTAATTAAGACTTGGTTGAGGATTTATGAGCTTTCACTCTGACTATAGGGGGACCAAAGGCACCGTTTGATTGAAATCCAGGGGCCAAAAATAAAAGTAAAAAGTTGAGATTCCCCGGTTTTTCCCCAAAGTCTGAATTTCAAATGTCAGATTTCATTTCATTTAAGGGTAGGCACCATCAACGTCGACAATAATGACACGTGGACCATTTACCATATCCGGATACTTCTTGTGGAAGGTACGTCATTAAAGAGTTAAATGGCTAAGGCCGGCAGGTCCCATCAGAGGGCAGCTGGCTGGCTCTACACTAGGGCTGGCAATTATTCATGGATGAGTAGATTATCCATTCACCCGCTCCGAATAAATTAATGAAAACTCGTTATGAAACGGATGATTGGCGGGTGATGGATGGATCGGGTGACGAGTTGGGTCGGATATAAATGAATTTTTTTTGACCTATCACCCGTAGCATCCATCTACCCATTAATATATACATCCATCCATATATATATATATTATATTATATATATATTTAAAAAATAAATAGATGATTATAAATATTCTTATTCTCTTAATTCTGACTTTTATCCTATTGAAAATATGTCTAATTTTTTAATATTGGTTTATCCCTATTAGTACTAAGATAGAAAGGACTTTTAAGAAGTGATAGTTTGTTGATGAAGATTATATTTGGTGTACAAGACTATACATGATGTACCTATTCACTTGAAAATTGTATCACAAACATAGTGCACAAGACTATATAAACTTTGTTCCATTTTGTTTTTGTTTGAATTTGATGAAAATTTATTGTTCATGTTTTGGTTTCTATGAATGTTTGAGTGTCAATGTTTGGTTTCTATGAATGTTAGAAGAATTTGAGCTTAGGATGTAAAAATAGGTTTTGTTTATAGTATCATCCATTTCTCATCCGCTCCACCCGCTCCACCCGCGGATGATGGATGGAGCGGATATGGATGAATTTTTTTATGGGTGATGGATGGTGTGGATGGAGATTTGGACCGCGGGTGATGGGATGGATGAAGCTCCACCCGATCCATCTCCGATCCATTGCCAGCCCTACTCTACACGGTAATTTCACCCCCAAAAAAATCAAATATTCTCGATTTAACATATATTTTAAATATTGCCCAAACTAATATTTTTTAAAATTGAGGTAAGAAGGTATGTTTCGGGTAACGCACATTGCACATGTGGTAAGAAAATACATATCAAGGGAAGCATCTTTGTTAAGGTGACAAGACACATAGAAAACACGTCCTACAAGGCGCGTCTATCCCAAATATATATAAAAAAATATAATTTTAAAAAAGTTAAAACTATAAAGATCAACAATATAATTTAATACATATTAGTAAATGAGTTAAAAAGTTTAATGTTGTTAGTTTATATAGGCATAATGAAGTGATTATGTTATGTTTGCTAACAATGTGAGATAAAAACAAAATATAGTTCTTCTATCTTTTCTCATGTAGTCTTTAATATTTTTACTTAATACATTAAGTTAGAATTTCTTATTTTTACTATTTAAATACAAATTAGAGTTTATATTTAAAATTAAATATTGTTGATATGTTAAAATATTTAAATATTTATTTTTTAATTATGAGTTAAATTTTGTTAAAAATATTTTGATGAGAATATTTGAATTAAAATTAAAACTAATTAAATACAAAAAAAAAATTGTTAATTAAACGGATTTAATTTATCAACCGATATAAACATAAACAACTATGAATTATATCAAAATTTCCCCAACAAACTGAATTTGATGATGCTTTATAAAAATATTATAAAATATATACTTATTTAATTAATTTGAATTTTAATTCAAATGTTATCGTCAAAATATTTCTTAACAAAATTTAACTCATAATTAAAAAATTAATATTTTAATATTTTAACATTTAAAAATATTTAGTTTTAAATATAAACTATAATTTATATTTAAATAGTAAAAATAAGAAACTTTGGCATAATTGATTAAATAAAAATATTAAAGACTGCATGAGAAAACAGTAGAAGAACTCTATTTTACTTTTATCCCACATTGTTAACAAACATAGCATACTTACTCCATTATCTCTATATAAATTAACACCATTAAGATCTTTAACTCATGTAATTAATATGTATTAAATTAAATTGCTAGTCTTATAGTTTTAATTTTTTAAAAATTGTTTTAAAAAATATATATAATTTATAGATATTTTGGGAAAGGCGCATCTTGTAGTATGTGCTTCCTAGTTGTTAATTTTTTGAAAAATGGTTACTTTGTATTATAATTCACAAAGTACACCACACAAGGACCTCATTAAAAAACCTCTCTAATCCTAAGTAGAGGAAAAAGAGTGAACCTTGGGATGGAAGAAGGTCCAACAATAACCCAGGAACTACAAGAAAAACTGTAACCCCCCAGACCAATGCGGGTAACTCGATCCGATCCGGGAAGTCACATTAGGGCCACCGGAGCGACCCTCTATAAAAATAGCGGAAAATTTAGAACTTTTTATCAGAACATGTAAACTCATAAAATCATTTATCAGTATTCAGAAATAAAATAGATTTCAGACTCGTATTTAAAACAAAATACAATTACATGCCCCCTAATCACATGTACCATACTCTGCAACAACGCCGGAAGAACTCCCTTACTGAAGTCGATAGATGCACTGGTACAATTCTTTTAACCTGAAAAGGTGAGTAATAGAGTGAGCTTTGGAAAGCTCAGTAATACAGAACTACCAGATGATGCTGAAAAACGTGCAGATATAGATAAACATATTTTCCTTATTGGTTCAGATATTTACAGATTTTTATGTTGAGCAGAGATCCTACTGATATTTCAGGTGGTAACGGACAATGAGCTTTCGTTTCAGAGAAATATTTCGGATGACTGAGTTCAGGAGATCAGAATAGGTTTTCTAGTGTGTTCCCAAAAACCATGTAACTTTTCAGATCTTTTTAAAACATATATATATACCCCCATCCGTCACGAACAAAATGTGTAGGTTCCCCAGAACCATACAACCCCGTCACGAACAGTAAGGCCCTGAGCACAAAGCCGAGGAGCCTGCAAGTAAGGCCCTGAGCACACAGCCAAGGAGCCTCCAAGTAATCTTCTTCCAACAATACCCCCCAATAAAACATGTTCCGTCCGTAAACGGATATAGCAAAAATCAAAACATAATTCAAGTCAAGTATCATATCATAATTCAGGTTATGTATCAGATCAGAATCCATGTCAATATCAGATCAGAATCCAGGTCAATATCATAACAGAATTCAAATTTGAAATCAGATAAAATATTCATGTAATTAGGGAACACACCAGAGTTTACAGGTATTATTTAGAGGTATTGTATCAGGCAGAGAAACATAGTTCTTTAGTATGTCGATAGAATGTTGGAATTTAGAATCACTATTGGAAGAGTTCATTAACTGACAGAATCATCAGTTATTCAGAATGTGAATTATCAGGATCATATCTTATTCGGATAGTTTTCAGAAGTTGTACGTAATCAGAAGGGTATTCAGAATCCTTTACATCCATGTCAATTGATCGAATAATCGAACAACTTGAGAACGAAGATTCAGAACCTTAATAATCTATGTCGACTGGTTAATTCATTTTCCTTCTAGGGTATTTACTCTTTAATACCACACATTCTTGTCCATAGATCATCTTCAGAATCATCGCTGAATAGATATTCCAATGGTCTTTATTTCATTTCCAAGCTTCCACGATATCATGAAATACTGACGTGCTTGATTTGTAGTTCATGTTCCATAAGGACGATACATCATGTAAATTCATCCGAATTTCCAGGCTTATCCTAATCACTTACTTAATCCTCAATCATTGAAGTTACTTAGTTCATTTAGCATTAAAGTCCATTCCAGTTACTTCGGGATTTTCTATAGTAATACAAACGTTCCTGAATTTCAGATATATATTGTACTTCAGATCCATTCAATTTGGTCTTCTTGGTTGATTTGTCGAACAAACGTCCAATTCTTAATACTGAATGCGATCTAGAGTTGAGCTGAGCTGAATACTTCTAAAATTATCATCGAGCTAAACTTGAGTAGACGAACACACATTCAAGTAATATCTATGTCGTTCAGGTACTGACATATCATTAAAGTTGATCGGCTTACTTAAGTTGTGCTCCATAACTTTTTAAAGGTAGTCTAACACCTATGCTTATTTGGATTCCTTAATTAATCCAATACATTTACTTAATATAGGTCATAAGGGTATTTTGGTAATTTTGGTGTTCAGTTTTATTCCATTCATTTCAGAGCTCGAGGATATCCAATCATTCCTGAGCTTGGTGACATTCTTGAGTCATTTACACTACAGGGGTATTTTTGTTATTTTACAGATCCACGGTATTTCAATATTTTTCCTCCATTCGGTCTTATTATTAATTCAATATCATTATTTGTTTCAGTCCTTTCGAATAATTCTGACAGCAGAATACCCCCGATAAATTATTCTTCAGGTATTTACTCATTTCTCGGATATTTTCGGGTCAAGTGCCTTCTCAGATTTTACAAACGAAATATCATGAATTTTTCTGCACTAAGTCGGGATCTTAACAATTAAATCCGTACTTAATCGAGTTAAGTACGAATCCTCTAAGTATTTTCTCATTCAGAGTCATCTCAGACTATTCTACCTCTTAAGGGCATTTCCGTAATTTCTTAACCAGATAAGTTCGATATTGGCTCTTAACGAAAATAATATAATTTAAAGATCCTATGATTAATTGCTTTCTTGAACAATCTCTGATCTTGAAATAATTCCCTTAACACACTTCTAGTATCTTGCATAAACCCTCTTGGGGTTAAAAACCGGTTATCCATAATGTCTACGTATAACTATCATTTCTTATGCACATCAATATTTTTATCAGATCAATATGTCTGTAAAATCCTCTTATCTAACTTCCATATTCCAATCTTGTCTTTTTATAACACAAGGGTATTTTCGTAATTTTACCCTACCGGAGTATTTTTATAAATTCACATCCAAATGCCTTTAACATTTAACCTTTGATGAAATAAATTACAAGTTACATATCCATGTTGATTTCTTTACCACTAAGCACATAACTTGTAATTTAATTCTAGCAATCCCTTAATTTCTTATAAAAGTCATCTGAACCATAATCAATTACTGAACCTTTTTACCGTATTCAGATCGAGTGTAGAACTTCATTAATTACACATATGAGACCAAACATTTTCATTCATGCATTTACCAATACCAACATGTTCTATAAAGCATAAAGAGGTAGTAAAGTATTACCTCGATTTCCGTGCAATACTGATCGACCATAAAAATTCCATTCGAACGCCTTTGATCTTCAATTCAACTTCCTATATTTTCCTCACGATCCAGACCATCAAAATTACTAACTCGTATCCAAATAATTTCCTTCGCCATAAAGATAGCTTATTAGAATTTAAATAATAATTTGGAAATCCAATTTGTATGATAGAATACTTGTGGGGTTACTTTAATAATTAATCACTAAAAATAGAGACTGAACCGAAATAATTTACACTATTAGGCCATAAACAAAAACTAATGAAAACTAGGAGACAAGGCCAAGTTCTTACCATATACTTCTTCGAAATTCCAAGCTGTATGTGGAAATCAAATAAATGCGGCCCCACCTTTGACATTGAGATTGATAATGATTTGAATAGCCATGTGTTTGCAATAAATAACTAAAATGATAATGGAATGGTCTCCACGGCAAATGCAACAATTGAAAATGCATTGGACCCCGCGGCAATTTCAATAAACAAAAGTAGTTGATAATTCATTGGCCCCCACGGCAATACAGAACCGAAAGTCACATTGGACTTTCTCGAGTGATTGCATCGTCCACTTTTTTCTCACTTCCTTCTCTTTGTACGATTGGTTTATAGAGCATGGCTCAGTGTATAAACTTGCTTTTGGATCAAAATCTTTTGTCGTTGTATCAGATTCTATATCACGAACGAGGTATAAGAAAGCGAAGTTATGGAGGGTCTCTAGCCAACATCGATCTGTCATAGCTAAGTTCGCCATCCCTAGGAGCTTCCTAAATCCATAACCAGTCAAAGAGTCCCAGTGATGCATCAATTACCAGAAAGTAAACCACTCGGTTTCCATCGTGAGAGATGAAGCGACAATACCATGCATGTAGACTCCTTGCACTACCTCTTGTCTCCTTCAAGAATCACTCGGGAGAAACCCATGTCCAAAGCAACTCGACTGCATGCGAGGCAGACATAGCTTCCGCTCCAAAATTCCATAAGTGGAAGCTGAGGAAAGTTGCAGAGTTGAAGCGGTTATAGTGGTTGCGTCCATTGAAACTAAAGCAACTTTCTCGGTGGGATTTAGTGGATACAAAAGCTTGCAAAAGTGAAAGCTTAAAGAAATGGATTCCACTGCCATACCATTATCCTTATTTAAAAATATATCTCTTCAAGTTGTGGTTCCCAAATATTTAAAATATATATATATATAAACAAATCAATCCATGTATTTTAATCAATCACTCATCCAACAATTTGTACACATTCAACCTAACTCCTTATCTTCAATTTATTTAATAACTTAATGGTCTAATAAAAATAATTATTAGCCAACCAACATCATATCATTTCATATATTTTAAACTAAAAGAAATCTAACCCCATCTTGGGGTGTGACAAAAACAGTCGATAACACACCACTAGAACAGCCCGAAAAGACTACATCAATGTAGCTACATACTACCCCTGAAAAAAATTCGAAAAGGAACTACACACATCTAAAAACAAAGAACAAAACCATGCAACAATCACCGAGACAAAAGACAGTAGAGCATATGCCTATCAAAGGTTACTAAACATTGATCTGAACCCTATCAGTGCCAACCAAACAGCAAAGGAACGGGACTACGAGTAACTCCAAAACACTCGAATCCATCGCGGGCCATAACGAAACAACAACATAGATCTATACTAGCTCTGCCCTTACACGAACCTTCTACTAAACGCGGAAAACTCACCCACTATATATAACTGAGAGCACAAAGTGCTCCAAACTTAAAGTCACATACTCTTCCAAAAACTGAGAAAGCAACGCCCAAATCCTCACCCACACGAAGCGTTGCCCTCGCTTCATTGAACAATCCCTGTCCGATCAGTAACGACCACCTTCTTAGGAAAACCACGAACAACCATACCCCTACTGTCAAATTACCTCAACTTCCGTCTCCTCACAATCTTCTTCATTCTTTTAAAAGCGATACAAATGCAAAAACTTTGATTACCGATCACGATAAACCAGGTTGGGCTGCTGGGATTACACCAATTCCACCATGCATGTTATTACTAAACAATCCTCGCCCACTACTCAATAAACGCCTGAGTCCCACCACGTGCAATGCCAACCTGGATTTATGTCCAACATAATAAAAAATATGAGAAACAAACTTATTCTCTCTAACAACAACCCTCCTTTCCACCTCACGTTCCACTAGCCCCATACTAGTTGTCTCTATTCCAAAAGCAATAACGCTCCTCAGGCAGAAAGAACATGCACAGTTGCTCTATTCAACGGCAAGGCCCACCACTTGCAATGCCAACCACACCGAGCTCCACTTTAACTCCCATACCGTGCTGCCCCTCCAACAAACCACCAAGGACCACAAACAACAATCTTGCTGCCAACATCCACTATCGAAAATAAACCTCTGGCCCGACACCTAGAGTTGCACGTCCACAGACTATCTTTCTCGGGACTATATTAATCTGCACAAGCCACTACAAAACCAAAAACAAACGCCATAACAACGGCGACTACATGTCACGCTCCGCCATCAACCAAAGATCCATCAACGAAAAGCACAACTCCTCACAAAATTGTTAAACTCCCAAAGGAAACAACACCCAAATAATGGAAATTGCTAGTAATCTCAGACAATTACCGACAAGCCACCTCATTTCCACGATTGGAACACAAAACCAGTAAACTGCAGCAAAAACCTCCTGCAACCTAGGACTCATCACATCAACGGTAACATTGTATTCACCGCTCCACCACCGGTTGGGTTGCCTTCAAGAAACACACAAAGCAAAACAACAAACACAGGAATGGGCCTAGAACAACAACTAAAAACAAACTCCAGAGAGCACCTGTCTAACCGAAGTAAACACAGGGCAGCTGAAATACGAGAGAGAGGTAATACCATTCGAACAAACTCACTCACTCAAATCAAGCTAATAGACGATGAGAGGACACAAACTCAACGAACACCGAACATCTTCTACAAAAAGAATAAACTTGAGATAAAAGAACCAACACACATAGTCAAGAGGCACGTTCGAAAACGGAAACAACCACTTACGTGGGGCGGTGGCCGCCTCCACCACTGACCTTGCTGCTTAAAAATAAACTAATGAAAAGATAAAATAACAAAAGAAAGAAAAAGATCGGTGGCCAACAACCAGCCTTAAAGGCTGGTGCCTCCGCCTGAAGATATGTAGTTTGTGCTTCGGTGGTTGCTTTTTATAGGTGTTAATTATGATGAAAAGTGAACATATAGTCGTTTAGTTAAATTTTTAAAAAAAAATTGTGTATTTGTTTTGATAATTTATTTTTATTCTTTAAAATTTTAAAATTTAACTTTTTTAAATATAAATATATATATTTAATATAAAATCATGCATTCATCCTAATGTAATGATATATCAAACGAAAAAGGACAACCAGACAGATGATGACAGTTAGAAAAAGGCTAATAAGAGAGGACGTGAAAAGAAAAATCTCGAAATCCGATTATAAAGAAATTAAAATTTTAGAAGTCTTATTAAACCATGTTTGGTTGATTAATTGTCCATTTAAAGGAGAAGAGGTAGGTCGGATGATCATCATTAAAGTAGCTATGGATATGGACCAATTGGGTTGATAAACAAACCCGGTTCGACTCTAGCTCAGATAATTACACCATTTTGTGTATAGAAAACCTTAAGGAGTGTTTATAGGCAGATCTACATCATTCTTATGGAAGACATTAACGTATTGAACCGATTCATCAAAGTAGTTAAACACTCTTCATTAGACTATTAATAAAATATAGAAATTGTACTCAGACAGAGATATTTATAGACAAGCCTACATTATTTTTATTGGTTTTAATGGTCATTTGATATGAGTTCTGTTGAATTAATCTCTCTTTTCGAATAAAAATGATATATAATTTTAATTGTTTTTATTTGTTCTTGTAACATATATACTCTTTTAAGATTAAATATGACGTAGTCTTAATTTTGTTACCACGCTTATCTATCCTTAATTTGAATTATGAAATTGGATATTAATAGGGGCTTGTAATAATATAATATAAGTCGTGCTTAAGTTATGATAGTGTCAATTTTTCAAAAAATCATCATTATTTTATGTATTTTTATGTTAATGTTACTGATGCTTATCTTCCATCACCAACAACGTGTTTAATATTTTTTTTATTAATTTAGGGTAAATATAAAAAAATATTTGTTCAAATAACTCTCTCAACTATTTAACATTGTACGCTCACATCCCTAACTTTCATGGTACTCGAACCTGAGACCTCAAGAAATAACAGTAATTTTTTTTTATCAAGATCATTTGATTATTGTTTATTAATTTTAATACTTGGATGTGTGTTTTTTAATTATAAAAAGTGCATAGAAGTATGAAAATATAAAATCATTATTATAATAATATTAATTTATTATTAAAAAAAATATCTTAATCATTTTTAAACCAAATTGACATCTAATTAATTCACGATACCCGCTCGAATTTTTTTTTTTTTTAAAAAAAACTTCATGCACAGGGTTTTTACATTTTGCAGGGAATAAAAACCGTGAGCCATTTGTAGCATCTTGAGATAGGATTGATTATATAAATCACAGTCGATACTGTTGTTAACGAATATACCACGACATCAGCAATTGTCTGAATCCCCGACAGGTCTCGTCCTTTTCGTTTTGCGCGTCTCGTTATGTTTGTCATGTTCTGTTGTTTGATAATATAATTTGATTCCACAAATAATCTCATATGCCTTCAATGGAAAATACATTGGATGATCTTAAACTTTGGTTCACTCAGTCTAAAATACATTGGATAGGATCAATCCGGTCTATTTATTTCTTTCGAAATATTCATATTCGATATTTGAATTAAATTCAAGTAATAGGATTAGGATATAATGACATGGAACAATTAATCGTCTCAAGATTCAAACATAAAACCTGATTCGATTCGAAGGTATTTACATGGAAATGGCGAATATTAAACCCATGAGATGCTATTTTCATGGAGGTTGGTGTTACGACTGTCATCAGTGGATACTATAGTTCCCAGTTGTTTACCCCCCATTGCTACACTAGAATATTGCATGCCTGGAATCAAGGATGAATCCGAGCCAGATTGCACCATGGGGCATGGGGCCTAAACCGATCTCCCAAGTCCTTGCTGGCTGCGATGACAGAAGAGAGCGAGCACGATCGGAGTCGATAGCTTGATTCGACACAATCGATAATATTTTCCGGCTGCTGACACCGTCGCCTGATGAAGGATTTGTTTCGAGCAGAGGTTGGCAAATAGAAGCTGCACGGAAGAAACCATTTCGGTTGCCGAAGTTCAACTCCGAGTCCGAGCTTATATCGGTTTCCACTTTGACGGTCCCCAACCAAGAAGAAGCTGCGGCGATTGTGGCGAACACTTGGGGGCTACCGAACTGAATATGTCTAAAACCCGCAACGGAGTCTACGGACAGAGAATCGGGTTGGGGTTTTCTCCGTCGTCGGTTATGTCCGTCGAGCCGTTTCCTGCAGCTTCGTTTTCCTGCATCGAACTCCGCCAAAGAATGAAACCTGACACAATGCATTTCACCAGATTATCAAATGAAATTATATGCAACCAACAAGCTATTGTAATTTTCACCTGCTACATTGCTGGCAAAATCGTTGCTCTTGACCCTTTATTGTAACTTTTGGGGTTTTGGAGTGGACTTCACATACTTTATGGCGTCGATGAGAGTCCCTGCATTTTCTGAGGTCCGACGTGCAACCGTCGACCAAGCACGAAGGTACTTGGTTTCCGCCGCCTGGTGGCCGAACCCCTTTTGAACGAAACTAATGATGAAGGTTTCATCAATGGCAGCTTCTGGCCTTTGAACAGCTCAAATAATTCTTCATAAAATAAAATAAACAGAATCAGAATCAAATCATGAAGGATTTAGTTTTTTTAAATAGGATGTTTCATTTTCTTTATCCTTGAAGTTTGAGCACAAGTTGCCACGACCACTTTCGTTGACTGGAAAAGCAAAAGTAGACTCCATATGGCGTTCATCAGCTTTTCTTCTTCGTTTAACCCGTGAAATAATTATCATTATTCGTTACAAAACGTGTAGAGAAGCTAAAAGAACCCTAACATTTTCATGAAGCATAAATCATATCAACTGCAAATGGAGAAAGATAACCTGACAACACATACTGATCCAATACATAATGAAAACCGAAACAAAGAAAGCTAAGTAAAACTAAAAGGGTACCTGAGAAAATCCCAGAACTCCAGCAGATGAGACGAAAGTTGTGCACTGCTAAATCTTGTAAAAAACTAACATCTCGAGTTAAAATTTTATTAATATATAATAAAAATATTCGAAAGAATTTGACCCAAATCTGAAAGATATAATCCAAGAGAAAGAAAGAGGTTGAAATGTTGCGGAAGACGGCTATCGGATAGAGTAAAATAGCAACTGATAATTTGAGAAAATAAAAATTAAAGATAAAAGAGACACAAATTTTACGTGGGAAACCCCTAAATAATATAAGATAAAAACCACGGGTAACGGTAGAAGAATTTCACTATTAGAAAATAGGAATTACAACTTCTCTCGATCGACCAAGTAGAAAACAATGATTATTCTCTCTTGATAAAATGGAGAAAACAACTCTCAAGAAACTCTCTAGTGTTGGAATAAAGTTAGAATGTTTTGGGATATTTTGAAGCTAAATGAGCTAGGGTATTTATAGTTGAAGCTTAATGACTAGTTTGTAAATATCCTAAATTACAATGACTAAAATTGAGATTTTACCATTTCAAAAGTCATCAAAATCTTGCTGCCAATTGCTCTAATTTTCCAACCAAATTTCGGTGGAATTATTTTGTTTGTTTTTTTCAAACATTCCATTGAAAGTTTGGTGGCAGCAGCTAATTTGAACTTTCCAAATTTGTATTTCAACATGAAATAATAGTGGTATGATTGAAATGGGAGTAGAAGAGAGGGATGAATGAAAATGGCAAAGGGGTGGATCTTTCTTTTTAACTCCCTTTCACTTCCATTTCTAGGCTTGGAGGGGTTGAGTGAATAAATAAGAGAAGTAGAAGAAAAACGAGTGGAGTGGGGGAGTTGGCAGAGAAAAAGGGACAGTGGGTACAGTGTTTTTAGTCAACCCTTTCGACTTTTCAAGTGAATTGAAAATGGAAAAGTAGAAGGAATAACAAATGAGTCTTCTTGCTCCTTTATTCTTCTTATCTTAAAATAATTATTTTTATTAGTTTTGACTGATTACAAAGTATTATTAGGAGAGTAAATGAATCGAGTTTGAATGAATAAAATTATATTCATATTTGTTTGTTTATTTTTAAAAGTGTTCTTGTTTGATTTGTAATCGTTTAAGTTTTAATATTATGTTCGTGTTAGTTTGTTTATTTTAAAAGATATTCATGCTCACTTATTTATTATTCACAAACATATTCGTTTATATGTTCATGAACATGTTCGTTTAGCGTTCATTTATTCGTTTATATGTTCAATTTTTAGTTTTATCATTTCATTTACAAGCTAAAGAAAAATGTTAAAATTGTCACTGGTGATCAAATTCATTAAAATTTACGGTTTAAATTTTAACTTTTACTATGTGTTTAATTTAGTTCATATCTTCACCAATATGTAAAATTTTAAAAAATAAAAGGAAAATTAGAATTAGGTAAAAGAGCTTGTTCATGAACATAAATGAACGAGCTGATAAACGAGGTTATTCGTGAACATAAACGAATCAAACATACCTTTGTTCGTGTTCGTTCATTTATTAAACGAACATAAAATTTTTTGTTCATACTCATTTATTCACATTAACAAACGAACATAAAAGACATTATACGAACAATTCATGTACCATTCACTGAACGCTCTGTTCTTTTACATCTCTAAGTATAATATGTTCATAATTTTTATTAATCATGGACAATACACTCCTTTTAAACGCAATAAAACTTTTAGGGAGAATAATAGTTCTCTTAACCACTAGGACCACTTAATAAATTTTATAATCATTTCGTTATTACATAATAAATCTATATGTTAATAATAAGAAACACATGTAAAGTTTTATATTATTAATATGAGTTCAAGATGTTATAATAAAAATATAAAATTTTAGAAGTATAAAATCAAATTAATAATAAAACTGTAAAAAAACGTTTAATATATATAAATTTAAAAAGACAATTATAATTTATTATCAAGAAAGTTTAAAAATACATTAGCTAATGATTCACTTTTATAATATAAATTTTGGGTGAGTATTTCATACATTAATCATATATAGTTTTATGTACTATTAATAAATTATTTGTTTTATATACTTATGAATATTTAATTGTTGATCAATTAAATTAAATATTATAGAATTGTTTTTTTAATTCAATTTATTTTATTCATAATATTATAATTCAAATTTCAAATCTTGTTTAAAAGATATAATAACTCATCTCGATTCATCAACTAATAATTGAGATAAGATATTGACGTAAATTTAATTTATAAGTTTTATTAGTCAAAAAAATTAAAACTTTATGATGATTTTATCATCTAATTCATTATGCTTCGTTTTATTTAATGTATCAAAGATTAATTCATAAATTTAGTCAAAAAATTTTGATATATAAGGTGCGAAAAGCTAGTGTAATAGGGTGAAAGTATCTTTTAGGTCCTCTTGTTTTAAAGAATAATTCAAATTAATCCTATTATTATTACAATTATCAATTTTGTGAAAAAATAAATAAAGCTATTTTTATAAAATTAATATTTACTGTTTAAAATTTTTCAAAACCTATATAATTTAAATATTTTATTTATATTTTTTATTCTAAACTTTATGAAATTTTATAATTTTGCATTCTTTAGTTATTAATATAACTTTATAAATTTACACTCTAATTATAACTACTCATAGAAGAATTAAACCCATGACACAAGAAGAAAAAACCAAGACAAATCTCAACCAATAAATCTACGTGGCAATATTGAAATGAAAAGCGAAGTTTCTATGCAGTGTTTTTCAAAAACGTGTATCGAATATGTATTATTGGTGTAGGTAACATTCATGTGTCAGCTTTGCATATTATTTCTACAAACAATTTTAAAAATATATTATTTTTCATAAATATTTTTTAAATACCTAACAAGTAATTTCATCCACTCATCAATATACGCCTACATGTTTTTATACAATATATATTCATATTAGAAGTGTTCATTGATCAGACTGATAATAAGTTTTGAAAAAAAATAACTGAAAAATTAATATTTAAAATATATATTTTGTTTTAAGTGTTTAATAGTTTCTCCGTCAAAAATATATTTTATATTTCCTTTCGTTGTTATTTTAAAATCAAAATTTCAACCTCTACGTAAAAAATTTATCATTCAATAAATGTAACACATAACTTGATTATTTTTACCTATGTTAATTTTAGCAACATAAAATTACAATGTATTTTAGTTGAATATTATAATTCTAGTACTTTGTACATTAATTTTATATATTTTTTATCTAGGTATTTAAATTATTTTTTTGGTCGAATAAGAGTCATCACTTTTTCATCTAGGTACCTAAAGTTTTTTTTAATCAAAGTAGATACTTAAAATATATCATATTTTTCATCGAGGCTTTTAAAAGTTAACATGTGATACTGATTAAAAAATACTTTTAGTATCTATATGAAAAGGATGGTCTATTTTATATATTTATACTTTGACAGAGAAATACTTTATATGTATCTAGATAAAAAAAAGGTAATAACTTTAAATACTTACTTTGACAAAAAAATATTTTTAAATTAACGAGGATCTAAAATGCAATTCTATCAAAATTTTGTGGGCCACAAACCCTTGTACTTAACAAATGGCTTCGTCCGAAAACAGATTCTCTCCAAACTTAAGTCTAACCCAAATAATTTTAAGAAAAACAATCTAACTTAAGCCAATCCAAACTCAAATTTCATTAAAAAAAACATCTATTTCTGATTTTGAGATAATAAACATAACCAATTCTTATTCTTCTCCCCATTTCGCACATGAGAAATGATCTAAAAGACACAAATTTCTCATTTTTTTTACATATTTAATTATAAAAATGTTTTGATTTAAAAGGAAGTGGTGTAGATTTGCATCTGGCTTAAGATATGCTCAAAGTTGTCATTAGATTTTTGGATGGGATGGGAGTGCATGCCTTCGTAAGTTGTCACCACTATGCCTTCATCTTCGGTTAACCTTTGAACTTGTTTTTTCACATTGCATCCTTGATATGTACATCGATAATAACTTCTGTAAAAAGTTAAAATAGTTAATAAAAAATTAATTAAATTAATAATGATGCTTACTCCATGAAGCTTACTAGTTTCAAGAATGAGTAAAGTACACAGAGATTACCAAACTATATTATTACTGAATTTTTATGATTTATAAACATCTATTAAAAATTTTAAATGGTTATTAAAAATTTATTAAAATTTATCAAAATATTATAAAATAGTTAATAAATTATTAAAATCTTACAATTTATTATAAATAAATTGATAAATTTAATGATGTTTTTAGTTTTTAAAAGTTTAATGATCAATATCATCATTTAAACATATTTTAGTGACCTCTAACGTATTTTATACTTCAAAATTTTATAATTATTTTGAAACCATACAAAATCCTCAAAAATGATTAAATTTGATAAAAAAAAAATGTATCAAACATGAGATATAAACATATAGTAAGAGTTCATATTTGATGTAATATATACTATCAATAAATTCGATATAAAATATTATAAATGAGATCATTTATAACGATAGATTAAAATTTGATTTAGTGATAGATTATTTTTTCTAATAGTATGTAATTATAAAGTAATATTTATACATAATTTTTTAATTTATTGATCACACATATATTCTACATATGTATTTGTTTGAATCTCAATATTCAAGAGAAATCAACATTCTTTTTTTTTTTACCAGTCATTCAATGGCGAAAGTCTAAAAAAAGATAGCTTACTTTAAGGCTAAAAATGGTGAAAATGATCGTGATCGAAAATATTATAAAAAAATAATATTTTAAGTTTGATACAACCTAAAATACATTCTTCGTAACATTATAAGT
Source organism: Hibiscus syriacus (assembly GCF_006381635.1). Classification (NCBI taxonomy): domain Eukaryota; kingdom Viridiplantae; phylum Streptophyta; class Magnoliopsida; order Malvales; family Malvaceae; genus Hibiscus; species Hibiscus syriacus. Next base: position 7,072,485 of record NW_024062795.1, read on the forward strand.
TTCACCGAATGTAACATTTTAGATTGCCTCCAACCTAAAATGTAATGTTTTTTTGTAACATTTTTTGTTGCACTAATTTTCGTATTTTGTTAGTCTTAAATTATTAGGTTATATAACATAACTATCCCGCTAAAGGAGTTCCCTTAGTGATAGTTTATAAAATTATATACTATTAATGTATTTGAATATACATCCATATAAAACCGACAATCAGTTGGTCTGATGAGTCTTTTTAAAATATGATCTAGATTAATTGATCAATAGATTGAATACCAATGATTAATTCAAAAAATATATATACATCCATATAAATATAAAATAAATTTAGTGAGTGAAAAATAATAATTTAGTAGGATCATAAAGAATAAACTTGTATGTGTACCTTGGAAATTTGTTGTTCTTGACAGCTTTCTGGCCATATTTTCTCCATCTATAGCCATCATCAAGTATATCAACCTGGCTTCTTGTCTGAAAAGCATGTCTAGGCTTTCTGATCTTTTTATCTCCCTTCTTCTTCTCCAATTTCGTTTCAGTCCTCACCAAGTTGCTGATCTCATCAACGAAGCTTTTGTTCTGAGAAATAACACCGGCATGCACGTTCAAGCTTTCAGGAACTTCCATTAATCCCATTAACCCATTACCTTTTCCGCCATGAAATCCACCGTAACCGGCCGTCGCCGGCGCTAATGTCGATGAGCCAGTGAAAAATCCATGAAAATATTCCATGTTATATGGGCACGGATCGACGAAGAAACGAAAGAGAAAAGGAAAGTATATTTAAAGAAGAAGAGGGAATTTATTAAGTGTGAAAAAATGGTCGTAAGAGAGAGTTTAAAATAGGAAGGCGGCCCGATGGCTAGCTATATGGCAGTCATCTTCCTTATCCTATGGCTGGTATCGTAAAGGGCACGTATATATATATATATATATATATATTTGTTACTCAATATTTTTTTTAATTTGATTCATCCATTCATTAATTCAAATTAATTATTATATATATATTTATATAAAAAAATTAATCTGATTTATTTCATTTAATATATCATTATTTAAATATTTAGTAATATTTTTAAAAATAATGTTCTACCCCACTAATTAGTATATAGTTTTTTTTACATAATGTAGGCATATCGAGATTTATTTTTTATGATTTCTATATATATATATCTTCCTTGGTTTTGACTGGGATTCGATTTCGTAAAGGATGACTAGTTTTGCATGAGAATATTGTTTATTGTTAATGGTAATGTTCCACTTATTACAGAGAAAAACAATATTTACAGTCAAACATTACCGGTCAGCATATGCGTTCCATTTATTTTAAACGTCTAATCTATCCGATCATTTTTTAAGGTTTGAATAATTAATTTTAATAGTATGATGAAAGTAAATTTGGTCGTGAAAAGTATTCTATAATAAAATTTTATAATTTTTATTTTAAATTAATCAATTAATAAATTAAATAATCATAATGAAAGAAATGTATTATTTTGATATCTTAATTATTGTTTCTTCATTTTTCTAGGAATCGATTCAATGAATATTAAAAAGTTTTTCTTTTGAATAGTTTAAGATGAGTATAATTTATTATTTGTTTAGAATTTTTTTTTGATAGGAAGGAAAAATATTATTAATAAGATACGAATCAACTTATGAGCCTTGTTAAAAACCTCCCTAATTTAATTGGAGGAAAAGAACGCTACATAAGATGACAAAATAGACTACCAAACCATCAACGAAAACCAGGCCTACTGATGCAACAAAAACGAGCAAAGACAAATCTAGAAAAATCAGTTCCATGACCAAATTAAGCTAATACTACAACCAACACAAACCACCAGAACAAAGAAAACAATATAAAGAAAATTGTTCGAATATAAAACATATAAAGAAAACAATATTCTTTTTAACTACTAAATCGAGTAATGAATTGATTGAATTCAATGGATGTAGAGACGTTTCACAGGTGCTGCAACTATTGCATGTCCTATGCTTTTTTACTATAAATCCCAAAGGGGAAGTAAAGTAAAAACACAAAACATAGAGACGAGGACGAGTCATATTGTAAGAACATATGACATTTTAACTATAATAAAATTAATATTTTACATGTCTACTACGTGTAAATAACAAAAACACGTTACGTTTTAGGTATATATGTATGCTCTATTTTAAATTATTATTCAATAATTAAAAAAGAAAATCCACGACTGATTAATAATATGATTCAACAATCACCGTCTCAAAACACATTTCCTAATTATATAAAATTTATCATATTTATATTCACATGGTTAATACTTCATGTTAATATGTATCGTGTGTGAAAATGAGTAATGACACAAGTGGTTGAGATTCATAATTTGAGCTTGTAAGGTCAAGTTCAAATCCTGCCACCATTACTCTTGGTGGACAATCTGTAAATTTTTATATAAATATAAATTAAATTTTAGGTATGCCTTAACGACTGGAAAAATTATTCCAAACCTAATTTTTTTGTAAAATATATATATATCGTGTGTGTGTGTAGGGGCGAAGAAAATTCGACGTGACAATAAATGATTCGACCCATTTTCAATCAATTTTTCCAAGAGAGAGAATGAAGGGATTGAGACTTTTGTGGAATTGTACTAATGAGCTTGAATATTACTTACTTCATTAAACTTGGAAAATTATTATTTTTTATTCCAATAAAAATATTATAATTGAGATTATTTTAGTAAAAAAGATAAAAGTAAAAATATGAAAAATAATATATTTATGATATTAAAAAGATATAGTGTCAAAGTTTACCTTAAATATACGTCTAAACGATTATTCTAGTTCTTATTTTTCTTAAAAAAATAGCTTTCAACATTTAATTTTAATTAATTTTTTAAAATAAAAATTAATAATTGATTAATAATCAATACTTGTTACTAATGCTATATTTTCACAAGTGTCTAATTACTAATTTAATTTATATCATATTAATAAAAATAATAATGTTATATATATTGTATAATCAAAAAATGATATATCATATATCAAATCATCAAAAGTAATGATATATCATATGATATATTAATAATTAAATTTATGTGAAAATATCGTATTAATAAAAATTATTCATCTTAATTAATTATTTTTATTTACAGGAGATTAATTTTAATAAATAAAATAAAATTTTGAGATATAAAATACTGAAATAAAAATACATTATGATAATTTAAACAAAATTATCAATAATTTATTCTCTATCCCAATAGCTAACTAACCTAGCCTGTCATAAGCCAACTAGAGCAGGTGGATTCGGACGTGGTGCGGGACAATATGAATATGATCTAGCTAGCTAAGCCTTTAGATAACAGGGAGACGACGTCGTAGTTGCTTGTTATCTTTGTAACCTGTACATGAAACATTAATATTTAGGGTAGACTACACCAGGGGTCAACCAACTATATGGAAGCATCTTTTTTTTCCCGTCTAATTATAGAAATTTTTTTCCTTCATCACTCAACTAATCTATCTTTTCATTTTGATCATCAATCTTTTAACTTTTGACAGAAAGATGACGTGGTTAATCATAAAATTGACATAACAACAAATTTTGTCTTAACTTTTATACATTTCACCAATTTAGTATAAATTCTAAAAAATTGACATTTAATCTTTACACATTATACTCCTTTTGTTTCATTAAATATCAATTTGATTCTAATTTTAATTTTTTCTCTCAGTTTGTACATAATGTAATAATTTGATTATAATCTTTAGATTATCACCTCATGAGAGTTTTACAAAGCGTTGCTTTCTTGTACATCCCGTTTAGTCTTCATTATATAGATATGGAGATTAGACATCTTTGTCCAATTTTTAATAAATTGTTTAGATTTTTAAAGATTAGGATAAAGTTATTGTAACGTGTATACGTTGAAGGACCAGAGATAAATCGAGTGGGTGAGTGGGGCAGTCACACCGTGAAAATTTAAAATTATCATATATTTTAGATTTTTTCTATGTATTTTTTTATTAAAAATATGTTTTCCTCCCTAGAATTTTATAAATACGTTCCTTCCTAAAAGTTTAGAGATTTATCCCCTAACATAAAATCTCGCATTTGTTCCTATAAAAACGTATAAAACCTAACAGTTAAATTTGTTATTATATAAATTTTAAGAGTCGAATAATATTATTTGATTATTTATAATTTTCAGTATATGTGTAAAGAAATATCTATCAAAACATATCGAGATTAAATAGTTATTTTAAACTCGTCATAAACTTTTAATTAGTTTAATAAAATAAATCGTTTGATTCTTTAAATAAAGTTTAGAGTTTGAATTCTTATATTATGAATGCAATAAATTAAACTGAGATTAAATATTTATTTTTATTTATATGTGTAAAGAAATATCTATCAGAACATATCGAGATTAAATAGTTATTTTGAACTCATCATAAATTTTTAATTAGTTTAATAAAATAAATCATTTGAATCTTTAAATAAAGATTAGAGTTTGAATTATTGTATTATGAATGACATAAATTAAATTGAGAGATTTGCGTAATAGTCTATTTGAATTAGTTATTTAATACATTAGATATCTATGATCATAAAAGATATATATTTAATTTTTTTTGTTAATATGCATATTTATAATATTTTTAAAATTACAATTTTTTTATATTTAATTTATTGAATTAAATTAAAGAATGTTCTAAATTAATTGAGGTGGTAATGGAATTGAATTTAAAAAATATAATTGAGTTACGATAATTACATGTGATATGTGGAGACGACTTTTCTAATTAATTTTACAGAAAGTGGAATGATTTAATATTTCCGAATCCACTTCAATTTTGGCCCATTGTTTTGCAGATGTCCAGACACGGGGTGAATTCACGAGATAATGTTCTCGAACTTTTTTATTCACGATATAATGCACATCCCAGATTAATTGCTGAAATGGGATGAATTCTACAGCAACCTTGGAGGTCGCCATGGCATCCGGGCGACCTGTGTGGAGGTGTAGGTCGCCATGCAATCAAATAGTATTGGAGCATGCATGGGGGAGTTGTGGGATGCATGCTGTGCATGGGACGTGGGAATGCATGGGGGAGTTGTGGGATGCATGCTGTGCTTGGGACGTGGGAACTGTGCATGGGCCATGCACGTCGAACGGTGTAGGTCGCCATTGAGTCACGGCGTGGTAGGTAGGTCGCCATGGAGTCTCGGCGACCAAGCTCTGGAACTTTCCTAGCTGTATGCTTGCGTTGCATCATAGCTGAGAGATTCCTGCATCCGTAGTTGCATGTGTTGCATCTATAGTTACGTTATTGCAGCGTTAATTTAGCTGCCAAATGCAGCAAATATTATTGTTCAATTGCAGCCTTTCAATGCTCAATAGTTATACGATGCAATGCTAATATTATTTGCTTCAACAGTCAAATTTAATGACTCTGTCCAACGCTCAGTTGCTTTATATAAAGGATATGGGGTTTAGGGTAGAAGCACAAGCAGAACCAGAAGCATAAGCACATATAAACTTTGCCGAGAGAAATAAAAGGAAGAAGAAGAAAAGAAGATAAAGGCTCAAACATAGTTCGTGAGGTAATTTTTTTATTGTTTAATTTAGTTTATTATATGAAATTATTAGTTTGTTAGTTTCGGGTTTAGGGTAAAACTAAAATCTAGTTAATTAGTTTGTTAGTATAAATTATTAGTTTGTTAGTTTAAGTTATATTATATTAGTTTATTAGTTTAAGTTATATATTATATTATATAAAAAATTAGTTAATTAGTTTCTTAGTTTAAGTTATTAAATATAAAAAAATATTAATTAATTTGTTAGTGTCTTTAAACGTATATTAGGTTGTTCGTTGAAGTTGAAGTTATATCATAAAAAAATTAATTAGTGCTTAATTAGTTTGTTATTTTAACTAAGTTATATTATAATAAAGAAATAGTTTATTAGTTTAAGGTATATTATAATATATTAGATTATATAAAATTAATTTGTGGGAGCTATTGTTGTTTAAATAAATATTTTGTTTACACATACAGGACATTATTTCACAACATTTGCCCACGTACAGATTGATTCGAAGAAAGAAACAAGGTAGGAAAAGAAAGTAAAGGAAGAAGGCATAAAGACGTGAGTAATTTATTATTTTTTGTTGTCCATTTTTTGTTGTTGTGTATGTGTAAATTAGTTAGTTAGTAAGTTTATATTAGATTATATAAACTAATTTGTGCGAGATAATTTCCGTTTTAAAAAATATTGTGTTTAAAAATATTTAGTGTTGTTTTAAAAATATTTTGTTTAATTTACATTGTATGTGTATATTAGTAAGAAGTAAAAATTAATTGAATGAAATAATCCGGACAACGCATTATCTCGCGAAATAATTATTTCGAGAACATTATCTCGACAGTTTTGCCTAACAAATTTGTTTGATATTTTTAAAAAATAAAAAAAATTATCAAACTAATCATTATTATTAGTAATAATTATTAAATGATTAGTATCAAATCTAAATCATTAAATATTTATAATAAATAATTATTAGTGATTATGACTAAATCATATTATTATTAAATCATTAAATATCAAATCATTAGATTAATAGTAATTATCAAATCATTATTAGGTTTATTAGTAAGCAATCAATAAAGTTAAATAATAAATTTTATTTGATCATTAATATAATAGTATATTATATTATATTTAATAATTTATGAAATTATCTTATCTAATTTTTTAATCTAAATTAATTTATTTTTTTATTTGTAGAGAAAATGAGCAACAACTTTTTCACGATTGTCCATTATAATGGACAGATTATGGAAAATGAGGTCGGAGTAGTTTTTCAGTCTGAAAAACCAATAAATATGATGTTCAAAAAAGACATCACATTTATAGAAATGAAGCATAAGATAGAAAGAAAAATTCGAGCTGCAGTTGATGGTTTGAGGTATAGGTTTATGATATGCTCTAACGCAGTCAGATATGCTGCAGTTCCACTTGAAGAAGATGATGATATTGGAACCATGGTTGGATTACATGAGTCAACCAATATAGCAGTTATTGAATTATTTGTTGATGTGCGTAACATATGTGATGTTCCTGGGTCATCAAGAGGTGTGGCTCAAAATCCATCTGAAATGGCTTTATATAGTCAGTTTGAGGAGCCGACATACAGGTTCCCGAACAGTTTTATGGCACTATTGGAAAGTGTAAATGAAGTCGGGGGACATCTACAGCAGCAGAGTATGAGACGAGAAACATACCGGAATTGGTTGTTGATATTGACGCTGAAAATCGATGAGGAGAAATTCATGATGATTCAAGCGAAGATGAAGAAACTGAAGAACCCGTTTTGGGCGGCGACGAAAATATTTTTGGTGGAGGTGCAATTGATGAAGTTCCGACACCGTATGAAGCTACTCCTCACATGTACGAGATAGACTATGATGCAATGAGGGCACCTGAATTCCCAGACATGCCACATTTACCTCCGTACCAAATGACTGAATCATTCGATAATTCTGGTGAATTTTCAGTTGGGGTGCAATTCAGAGGAAAAAATGAAGCTACGCTGGCGATTAAAGAGTACTGCATCAAATGCCATGTTGATGTCCATGTTACAGAGTCCAACCAGAAAACCCTATACGCAAAGTGTGTAAAATATGGCCCAGAGTGCAAGTGGAAGATCAGAGTGTCGAAAAATCAAAGGCACGATGTTTGGGTCATCACGAGGTACAATGGTTCGCACACATGTTTGCGAAACTCCATCGAACAAGACCACCGACTATTGGACTCCGATGTAATATGTGAATACGCGAAGGCAATGGTTGAAAAGGATCCAAGGATATCTTGTTCAGTGTTAGTTGCATCTATTCGAAGGCAATTTGGATATCAAGTAAAATATGGCAAGGTGTGGAATGTGAAAATGAAGGAAATGAAGTTGACATATGGAGATTGGGATACATCGTACAATGAGCTACCACATTTGCTACAAGAAATGAAGCGATTTATCCCAGGAACTATAGTGAAGTCTCAAACCATGCCCGCATATGACGAAGAAGGTCAACTTCTGCCAGGGAAGAAAATATTTCATAGACTAAGGCATGTATTGAAGGATTTCCATTTTGCAAACGTATGATCCAAGTAGATGGTACGTGGTTGTATGGTCAATATAGGCATGTACTTTTGATGGCAGTTGCTCAAGATGGTGAGCGAAATATCTTCCCAATTGCATTCGCCATTGTTGAGGGAGAGACAACAGAGGCTTGGGATTTCTTTTTGACCAATCTACGTCAATATGTCGTTCGTGAAGATGGAGTTTGCTTGATATCCGATAGAGGAACGGGTATTTTGGCGGCAATTGAACGACCAGGAAGTCGTTGGATACCTCCGTATGCATATCCGACATTTTGTATCCGTCATATTGGCAAGAATAGTATCGACCAGTTTCATAACGCACATATTCGTAGCGAGATAGTCATCATGGGTATGTTTTATTTTCAATATTTGTGTATTTTTTACGTGGTTTTTTTAATTGCGGTTTAACACAATATATTATGGAACAAGATACGAACTACCTCGACCAAATTTTGACAAGAGATTGGAGAATTTGAAGGTATTTTACGATGATCAGCGTGTTTGGAAGTGGGCTTCAAAAATACCGCGGGAAAAATGGTCGCAAGCATACGATGAAGGTCGGAGATACGGACATATGACCACAAACCTTGTTAAGGCCATTAATTCGGTACTAAAAGGTACACGCCATCTCCCAATAGCGAGTGTGGTGAAAGAGACGTACTTTAGACTGGGTAAAGTTTGGTCGGACAAAGGCAAGGAAATTGAGAGTCTCATAAATAGAGGTAAAACTTGGGCTCCTACAGTGGTGGAATCAATTGAAGCAAATGAGCGATTGGCAACATCAATGGTTGTTCATAATTTCGACCGAGTTGGTCATACTTTTGTCATGTCGTGCATATGTCGTAACGTCAGAGGAGAAGACCAAATATTTAGAGTTGATTTACGACACAAATGGTGTGATTGTGGTCGTTTTCAGGCATGGAAATATCCATGTGCTCATGCAGTCGCTGCATGTATGTATGCTGGTGTAAGCGCATACACTTATGTTGATGAATGCTTCCACCTACGTAGGATATTAAATGTCTACAGCTATGTGTTCAGACAGATCCCGAATGAATCATATTGGCCCAAAAAGGATCATGATGAATGGCTACCAAATCCAATGCTTCGCAGAAGTCCAAAGGGTCGACCTGAGTCCACTCGAATTCATACCAGTATGGATTTCCATGCTATAGAGAGAGGTCAAGCAAAGAGATGCGGATTATGTAGGGGTGAAGGCCATTCAAAAAATAATTGTCCTAATTTACCAAGATATAGGCCTCATCATTAGTAATCATATATGTATTTCTATGTATTTATTAATCATTATAAAATAATTTAAAAATGATTTAAATATTTAATGATTTGATGATTTAGTAATGATTTGATAATAATCATTATAGTAATGATTTGATAATAATCATTATAATAATGATTTAGTAATAATCATTATAAAAATGATTTAATAATGATTTAAATATTTAATGATTTGATGATTTAGTAATGATTTGATAATAATCATTATAATAATGATTTTATAATAATTATTTAGTTATTATTTAGTAATTATTTATAATAATGATTTAATACTAATGATTTAATAATTATTACTAATAATTATAGAATACTAACAAATAAGTGTACAAGTGTGGATTACTGAGTTTAAATTTATACATAGTCGAATTTATTAATGATTTTTAAATATTTAATGATTTGATACTAATGATTTACTAATTATTATTAATAAGGATTTATTGTTAATATTTAATTATTTGATACTAATGATTTAAAATAGTTGATTTACTAAATATTTAATTATTTGATACTAGTAATGATTTGATACTAAAAATCATTGTTAAGGTTAAAAAAACTAGTCTAATTTCAATAAATAATTTGTAATAAATAGAAAACGAGTTTACAATTGTTGTTGATGCCGGGGTGTTGTTGAATGATAATGTCGGGGCGGACGTCTGATACGTTGTGGTCGTTGTGGCTCGGGAGTATTGTACCCATCCCCCTCATTCATTGGGGGTATTTGAACTGTCATGTGTTCAAAGCCATACGTCAACGAAAACGTAGGAGAATAGATGGGTGCCTCAGGCTGTACAAACTCTGGTATATATGCCGGGACAGTAGAATCATCAACTGCGTGATGCAACGATTGTGGTGCACTATTATCCATATCGGTCATTTCCGCTTCAGGTTGTAGAGATGAACTCCCACTCCCACTCGGTAGAGAGTATTCAGCTTTACCAAATCTTTTCTTAAACCTCAAAAATTGTCGCCTCTCTACTATTGTTGTGAGGAACGGCTTTCCATTATCCAAAAAATAAGCAAGGTAAGCCGAAGTCTCAAAATTAAAGTCGTCGTCTTGAATGGCGTCAAGAGTTGGCATGAATGAAGCCCTATTGTTCCAAGCATTAATGTAGGTTGCATGCTTCTCAACCCAATTAACGCTTTCTTTACGACGACCATCAAATCTGTACAGGTCGTCATGCGTCTCAACCCAATTCACTGGACGACGACCATCTAAGTTTTGGAGGAGGTCATGATCCCATGGACTCCGCGGAATAGGTTGGTGGAAGTGGAATTGCCTCAGCACACTATCCCCAAATTGGATCTCAACAAAAGCAAAATTGATCAATGGTGTAACAACACACCAATATTGAAACCCATCTAAAATATCGTGTGGTATCAACGCAAATAATTCTTCATTCATATATGGTCTCCAATTAAACTGTAAAATTACAAAAACAATAAAATTGATTTAAATCAAATAATATAGTTAATTTAAATAATAATTAAAAAATACAGATTATGCATACCTCCTTTTTGGCCTTAATGTCGATCTTCAACCTGAACTCTTTAATGTTGTTGTGCACCAACCCTGTGCCTTCAATTTTATGCCTCCATCTGTATATCAATCAAAACAAAAATAGAGACATTTTGTTCAATAATTTTAATCAAAATAAATATTTTTTAATTAATATTTTATATTAAAATAGAGGATTCATATTACCTTCCGGCAAGTGGAAAGTCAACCGCAGTCCGACTAATCGATGTCAAAAACGGAAGTCTATGCCAATCCCATGATTGTAGCAGCAACAGACATCCACCGATTTCTACTGTATTATTATCATTCACGACTAATGACGCCTTGCACATCTCACGATACAAGAACGCCAATATCGCCGAACCCCAGCTATATTGCCTACAATTCTCAAAATTTGTTAAAAAAAGAAGATACTGAGTGTGAACATAACTACCGGATTTATCAGGCATCAAAATTCCCCCAATCAATTGTAATATATATGCTCGTGTTGCATATATAATTTCGTGCTCCGTACTATTTGATTGAAGTTGAAATTCATTCTTCAACCATGACAACCTCACCCGCCACCCTTTACACTCTGGTGGTACGGGCGCTTTCCCAAGAAACAAGTTGCAAAGTTGTTCCACCTTATTAAACTCATGTGACATTACCACCGGCATCCCATTAGTTTGGACCCCGAGTTGTATTGCCACATCCTCCAAAGTTATCGTGCATTCGCCACACGGCAAATGAAACGTGTGCGTTTCTGGTCTCCAACGTTCAATCAACGCACTGATCAAACCTGGGACCAACTTGTAATCTCGCACAAATGTTATATACCAAATCCAGCCTCTTGCAAATTTTCTTCTATCAGTGGGTGTGGCTTGGGCACTTTATGTAGTCGAAGACGAAGGACTCGCTGCTCGTCCTCCTACAATTAAATATTTCAAAAAAATTATCACAATCATAAAATAATATTCAAATATTTATTAATTATAATTCATTAAACAAATATTTTATTCACCATTATTCCCAAATGACTTGAAATATGTTCATTGTCAAGCCTCAACAGTGGAATTTGGTCAGCCATTGGAATGAATCTGTAAAAAAAATTAAACAACAATATTTAAAAAATTATTTAATATAATCTAATATAAACTAACTAACTAATTTACAACACTAAACTTTAATATAATAACTTATAATATAATAAACTAATAAACTAACAAACTAAACTTTTTAAAATATAAGTTAAACGTAAACGCTAAACCCTTAAACAACTAATAAAATATTCTTTTATATAACTAAAACTAACTAATAAACTATTTTTTCATTATAATATACTACTAATAAACTTACTAACTAATTTTTTATATAATATAAATTCAACAAACAAATATAACTTAACTATTTAACTAACACAAACTAATTAAATAATTTTTTTTATATAACTAACTATTAACAAAACAAACTAATTAATTATTTTTTAACTATATAACTATCAAACATATACTAATTAAATAATTTTTAATTTATGTATACTATAACTTAAACTAACAATCATATAACCCTAAACTAACGAACTAATTAACTGCTTTTTGTTTTACCCTAAACCCTAAACTAACAAATTAAACATTTATAATAATAAACTAATTTAAATATAAAAAAATTTACCTTATCTCCCTTTCTTCTTCTTACTTTCCTTTCTCCCTTTCTTTCTTTCTCGGCTGCAATCTCTTATCCCTTTCTTCGGCTACAATCTCGGCAACCAAGCTCTGGATGCAATCTCTTCTCCCTTTCTTTCTTTCTTTTATGTTCTCACGATAATGCACACCCCATATATAACCGGCTGCCTCAATTATTTCACCAATAATTCACGCAGCAATGGTTCAATTATTGTACCAATAATTCACGGCTCAAATGGTTCACATGCATGCATCAATAGCTGTAGGCATGCAGCGGGGAGCATGAGGGGGAGCACGTGAAGGAATCTAAGTTGTGGCTGTATGTGCATGCATGAGGTCTCGTGAGCTAGGACTACATGGGACTACATGGCGACCTACTTGGTCGCCGGGACTACATGGCGACCTACAAGGTCGCCGGGACTACATGGCGACCTACAAGGTCGCTGGGACTACATGGCGACCTACAAGGTCGCCCAGGCTGCATGGCGACCTCTCCATTGGCTCGTCTAAGACTGCATGGCGACCTCTCCTCGTATAAGACTGCATGGCGACCTCTCCATTGGCTCGTATGGCTCGTATATGGCTTGTATGGCTCGTATGTCACCCCGTATGGCTCGTATGTCACCCCGTATGTCGCCTGGATTGCATGGCGTCCTACAAGATCGCCTGGATTGCATGGCGTCCTATGGCCATCACTGTAGAATTCACCCCATTTCAACAATTAATCTGGGATGTGCACTATATCGTGAATAAAAAAGTTTGAGAACATTATCTCGTAAATTCACCCGTGGATTTTACCTTATTTTACCAAACAAGGTTCTTGTGCCCACGTGTCTGGAGGGTGAATTCATGAGATAATGTTCTCGAACTTTTTTATTCACGATATAGTGCACATCCCAGATTAATTGTTGAAATAGGGTGAATTCTACAGTGATGGCCATAGGACGCCATGCAATCCAGGCGATCTTGTAGGACGCCATGCAATCCAGGCGACATACGGGGTGACATACGAGCCATACGGGGTGACATACGAGCCATACAAGCCATATACGAGCCATACGAGCCAATGGAGAGGTCGCCATGCAGTCTTATACGAGGAGAGGTCGCCATGCAGTCACCATGCAGTCTTAGACGAGCCAATGGAGAGGTCGCCATGCAGCCTGGGCGACCTTGTAGGTCGCCATGTAGTCCCGGCGACCTTGTAGGTCGCCATGTAGTCCCGGCGACCAAGTAGGTCGCCATGTAGTCCCATGTAGTCCTAGCTCACGAGACCTCATGCATGCACATGCAGCCACAACTTAGATTCCTTCACGTGCTCCCCCTCCTGCTCCCCGCTGCATGCCTACAGCTATTGATGCATGCATGTGAACCATTTGAGTCGTGAATTATTGGTACAATAATTGAACCATTGTTGCATGAATTATTGGTGAAATAATTGAGGCAGCCGGTTATATATGGGGTGTGCATTATCGTGAGAACATAAAAGAAAGAAAGAAAGGGAGAAGAGATTGAAGCCAGAGCTTGGTCGCCGAGATTGCAGCCGAAGAAAGGGAGAAGAGATTGCAGCCGAGAAAGAAAGAAAGGGAGAAAGGAAAGTAAGAAGAAGAAAGGGAGATAAGGTAAAAAAATTTTATATTTAAATTAGTTTATTATTATAAATGTTTAATTTGTTAGTTTAGGGTTTAGGGTAAAACAAAAAACAGTTAATTAGTTTGTTAGTTTAGGGTTATATGATTGTTAGTTTAAGTTATAGTATACATAAATTAAAAATTATTTAATTAGTATATGTTTGATAGTTGTATAGTTAAAAAATAATTAATTAGTTTGTTTTGTTAATAGTTAGTTATATAAAAAAATTATTTAATTAGTTTGTGTTAGTTAAATAATTAAGTTATATTTGTTTGTTGAATTTATATTATATAAAAAATTAGTTAGTAAGTTTATTAGGAGTATATTATAATGAAAAAAATAGTTTATTAGTTAGTTTTAGTTATATAAAAGAATATTTTATTAGTTGTTTAAGGGTTTAGCGTTTACGTTTAACTTATATTTTAAAAAGTTTAGTTTGTTAGTTTATTAGTTTATTATATTATAAGTTATTATATTAAAGTTTAGTGTTGTAAATTAGTTAGTTAGTTTATATTAGATTATATTAAATGATTTTTTAAATATTGTTGTTTATTTTTTTTTTACAGATTCATTCCAATGGCTGACCAAATTCCACTGTTGAGGCTTGACAATGAACATATTTCAAGTTATTTGGGAGTAATGGTGAATAAAATATTTGTTTAATGAATTATAATTAATAAATATTTGAATATTATTTTATGATTGTGATAATTTTTTTGAAATATTTAATTGTAGGAGGACGAGCAGCGAGTCCTTCGTCTTCGACTACATAAAGTGCCCAAGCCACACCCACTGATAGAAGAAAATTTGCAAGAGGCTGGATTTTGGTATATAACATTTGTGCGAGATTACAAGTTGGTCCCAGGTTTGATCAGTGCGTTGATTGAACGTTGGAGACCAGAAACGCACATGTTTCATTTGCCGTGTGGCGAATGCACGATAACTTTGGAGGATGTGGCAATGCAACTCGGGGTCCAAACTAATGGGATGCCGGTGGTAATGTCACATGAGTTTAATAAGGTGGAACAACTTTGCAACTTGTTTCTTGGGAAAGCGCCCGTACCACCAGAGTGTAAAGGGTGGCGGGTGAGGTTGTCATGGTTGAAGAATGAATTTCAACTTCAATCAAATAATACGGAGCACGAAATTATATATGCAACACGAGCATATATATTACAATTGATTGGGGGAATTTTGATGCCTGATAAATCTGGTAGTTATGTTCACACTCAGTATCTTCTTTTTTTAACAAATTTTGAGAATTGTAGGCAATATAGCTGGGGTTCGGCGATATTGGCGTTCTTGTATCGTGAGATGTGCAAGGCGTCATTAGTCGTGAATGATAATAATACAGTAGAAATCGGTGGATGTCTGTTGCTGCTACAATCATGGGCTTGGCATAGACTTCCGTTTTTGACACCGATTAGTCGGACTGCGGTTGACTTTCCACTTGTCGGAAGGTAATATGAATCCTCTATTTTAATATAAAATATTAATTAAAAAATATTTATTTTGATTAAAATTATTGAACAAAATGTCTCTATTTTTGTTTTGATTGATATACAGATGGAGGCATAAAATTGAAGGCACAGGGTTGGTGCACAACAACATTAAAGAGTTCAGGTTGAAGATCGACATTAAGGCCAAAAAGGAGGTATGCATAATCTGTATTTTTTAATTATTATTTAAATTAACTATATTATTTGATTCAAATCAATTTTATTGTTTTTGTAATTTTACAGTTTAATTGGAGATCATACATGAATGAAGAATTATTTGCGTTGATACCGCACGATATTTTAGATGGGTTTCAATATTGGTGTGCTGTTACACCATTGATCAATTTTGCTTTTGTTGAGATCCAATTTGGGGATAGTGTGCTGAGGCAATTCCACTTCCACCAACCTATTCCGCGGAGTCCATGGGATCATGACCTCCTCCAAAACTTAGATGGTCGTCGTCCAGTGAATTGGGTTGAGACGCATGACGACCTGCACAGATTTGATGGTCGTCGTAAAGAAAACGTTAATTGGGTTGAGAAGCATGCAACCTACATTAATGCTTGGAACAATAGGGCTTCATTCATGCCAACTCTTGACGCCATTCAAGACGACGACTTTAATTTTGAGACTTCGGCTTACCTTGCTTATTTTTTGGATAATGGAAAGCCGTTCCTCACAACAATAGTAGAGAGGCGACAATTTTTGAGGTTTAAGAAAAGATTTGGTAAAACTGAATATTCTCTACCGAGTGGGAGTGGGAGTTCATCTCTACAACCTGAAGCGGAAATGACCGATGTGGATAATAGCGCACCACAATCGTTGCATCACGCAATTGATGATTCTACTGTCCCGGCATACATACCAGAGTTTGTGCAGCCTGAGGCACCCATCTATTCTCATACGTTTTCGTCGACGTATGACTTTGAACACATGACAGTTCAAATACCCCCAATGAATGAGGGGGATGGGTACAATACTCCTGAGCCACAACGGCCACAACGTATCAGACGTCCGCCCCGACATTATCATTCAACAACACCCCGGCATCGACAACAATTGTAAACTCGTTTGCTATTTATTACAAATTATTTATTGAAATTAGACTAGTTTTTTTAACCTTAACAATGATTTTTAGTATCAAATCATTACTAGTATCAAATAATTAAATATTTAGTAAATCAACTATTTTAAATCATTAGCATCAAATAATTAAATATTAACAATAAATCCTTATTAATAATAATTAGTAAATCATTAGTATCAAATCATTAAATATTTAAAAATCATTAATAAATTCGACTATGTATAAATTTAAACTCAGTAATCCACACTTGTACACTCATTTGTTAGTATTCTATAATTATTAGTAATAATTATTAAATCATTAGTATTAAATCATTATTATAAATAATTACTAAATAATAACTAAATAATTATTATAAAATCATTATTATAATGATTATTATCAAATCATTACTAAATCATCAAATCATTAAATATTTAAATCATTATTAAATCATTTTTATAATGATTATTACTATATCATTATTATAATGATTATTATCAAATCATTACTATAATGATTATTATCAAATCATTACTAAATCATCAAATCATTAAATATTTAAATCATTATTAAATTATTTTATAATGATTAATAAATACATAGAAATACATATATGATTACTAATGATGAGGCCTATATCTTGGTAAATTAGGACAATTATTTTTTGAATGGCCTTCACCCCTACATAATCCGCATCTCTTTGCTTGACCTCTCTCTATAGCATGGAAATCCATACTGGTATGAATTCGAGTGGACTCAGGTCGACCCTTTGGACTTCTGCGAAGCATTGGATTTGGTAGCCATTCATCATGATCCTTTTTGGGCCAATATGATTCATTCAGGATCTGTCTGAACACATAGCTGTAGACATTTAATATCCTACGTAGGTGGAAGCATTCATCAACATAAGTGTATGAGCTTACACCAGCATACATACATGCAGCGACTGCATGAGCACATGGATATTTCCATGCCTGAAAACGACCACAATCACACCATTTGTGTCATAAATCAACTCTAAATGTTTGGTCTTCTCCTCCGACGTTACGACGTATGCACGACACGACAAAAGTATGACCAACTCGGTCGAAATTATGAACAACCATTGATGTTGCCAATCGCTCATTTGCTTCCATTGATTCCACCACTGTAGGAGCCCAAGTTTTACCTCTATTTATGAGACTCTCAATTTCCTTGCCTTTGTCCGACCAAACTTTACCCAGTCTAAAGTACGTCTCTTTCACCACACTCGCTATTGGGAGATGGCGTGTACCTTTTAGTACCGAATTAATGGCCTCAACAAGGTTTGTGGTCATATGTCCGTATCTCTGACCTTCATCGTATGCTTGCGACCATTTTTCCCGCGGTATTTTTGAAGCCCACTTCCAAACACGCTGATCATCGTAAAATACTTTCAAATTCTCCAATATCTTGTCAAAATTTGGTCGACGTAGTTCGTATCCTGTTCCATAATATATTGTGTTAAACCACAATTAAAAAAACCACGTAAAAAATACACAAATATTGAAAATAAAACTTACCCATGCTGACTATCTCGCTACGAATATGTGCGTTATGAAACTGGTCGATACTATTCTTGCCAATATGACGGATACAAAATGTCGGATATGCATACGGAGGTATCCAACGACTTCTTGGTCGTTCAATTGCCGCCAAAATACCCGTTCCTCTATCGGATATCAAGCAAACTCCATCTTCACGAACGACATATTGACGTAGATTGGTCAGAAAGAAATCCCAAGCCTCTGTTGTCTCTCCCTCAACAATGGCGAATGCAATTGGGAAGATATTTCGCTCACTATCTTGAGCAACTGCCATCAAAAGTACATACCTATATTGACCATACAACCACGTACCATCTACTTGGATCATACGTTTGCAAAATGGAAATCCTTCAATACATGCCTTGAATGCCCAAAATAGTCTATGAAATATTTTCTTCCCTGGCAGAAGTTGACCTTCTTCATCATATGCGGGCATGGTTTGAGACTTCACTATAGTTCCTGGGATAAATCGCTTCATTGCTTGTAGCAAATGTGGTAGCTCATTGTACGATGTATCCCAATCTCCATACGTCAATTTCATTGCCTTCATTTTCGCATTCCACACCTTGCCATATTTTACTTGATATCCAAATTGGCTTCGAATAGATGCAGCTAACACTGAACAAGATATCCTTGGATCTTTTTCAACCATCGCCTTCACGTATTCACATATTACATCGGAGTCCAATAGTCGGTGGTCTTGTTCGATGGAGTTTCGCAAACATGTGTGTGAACCATTGTACCTCGTGATGACCCAAACATCGTGCCTTTGATTTTTCGACACTCTGATCTTCCACTTGCACTCTGGGCCATATTTTACACACTTTGCGTATAGGGTTTTCTGGTTGGACTCTGCAACATAGACATCAACATGGCATTTGATGCAGTACTCTTTAATCGCCAGCGTAGCTTCATTTTTTCCTCTGAATTGCACCCCAACTGAAAATTCACCAGAATTATCGAATGATTCAGTCATTTGGTACGGAGGTAAATGTGGCATGTCTGGGAATTCAGGTGCCCTCATTGCATCATAGTCTATCTCGTACATGTGAGGAGTAGCTTCATACGGTGTCGGAACTTCATGAATTGCACCTCCACCAAAAATATTTTCGTCGCCGCCCAAAACGGGTTCTTCAGTTTCTTCATCTTCGCTTGAATCATCATGAATTTCTCCCCATCGATTTTCAGCGTCAATATCAACAACCAATTCCGGTATGTTTCTCGTCTCATACTCTCCTGCTGTAGATGTCCCCCCGACTTCATTTACACTTTCCAATAGTGCCATAAAACTGTTCGGGAACCTGTATGTCGGCTCCTCAAACTGACTATATAAAGCCATTTCAGATGGATTTTGAGCCACACCTCTTGATGACCCAGGAACATCACATATGTTACGCACATCAACAAATAATTCAATAACTGCTATATTGGTTGACTCATGTAATCCAACCATGGTTCCAATATCATCATCTTCTTCAAGTGGAACTGCAGCATATCTGAGTGGGTTAGAGCATATTATAAACCTATACCTCAAACCATCAACTGCAGCTCGAATTTTTCTTTTTATCTTATGCTTCATTTCTATAAATGTGATGTCTTTTTTGAACATCATATTTATTGGTTTTTCAGACTGAAAAACTACTCCGACCTCATTTTCCATAATCTGTCCATTATAATAGACAATCGTGAAAAAGTTGTTGCTCATTTTCTCTACAAATAAAAAAATAAATTAATTTAGATTAAAAAATTAGATAAGATAATTTCATAAATTATTAAATATAATATAATATACTATTATATTAATGATCAAATAAAATTTATTATTTAACTTTATTGATTGCTTACTATTAAACCTAATAATGATTTGATAATTACTATTAATCTAATGATTTGATATTTAATGATTTAATAATAATATGATTTAGTCATAATCACTAATAATTATTTATTATAAATATTTAATGATTTAGATTTGATACTAATCATTTAATAATTATTACTAATAATAATGATTAGTTTGATAATTTTTTTTATTTTTTAAAAATATCAAACAAATTTGTTAGGCAAAACTGTTGAGATAATGTTCTCGAAATAATTATTTCGCGAGATAATGCGTTGTCCGGATTATTTCATTCAATTAATTTTTACTTCTTACTAATATACACATACAATGTAAATTAAACAAAATATTTTTAAAACAACACTAAATATTTTTAAACACAATATTTTTTAAAACGGAAATTATCTCGCACAAATTAGTTTATATAATCTAATATAAACTTACTAACTAACTAATTTACACATACACAACAACAAAAAATGGACAACAAAAAATAATAAATTACTCACGTCTTTATGCCTTCTTCCTTTACTTTCTTTTCCTGCCTTGTTTCTTTCTTCGAATCAATCTGTACGTGGGCAAATGTTGTGAAATAATGTCCTGTATGTGTAAACAAAATATTTATTTAAACAACAATATCTCCCACAAATTAATTTTATATAATCTAATATATTATAATATACCTTAAACTAATAAACTATTTCTTTATTATAATATAACTTAGTTAAAATAACAAACTAATTAAGCACTAATTAATTTTTTTATGATATAACTTCAACTTCAACGAACAACCTAATATACGTTTAAAGACACTAACAAATTAATTAATATTTTTTTATATTTAATAACTTAAACTAAGAAACTAATTAACTAATTTTTTATATAATATAATATATAACTTAAACTAATAAACTAATATAATATAACTTAAACTAACAAACTAATAATTTATACTAACAAACTAATTAACTAGATTTTAGTTTTACCCTAAACCCGAAACTAACAAACTAATAATTTCATATAATAAACTAAATTAAACAATAAAAAAATTACCTCACGAACTATGTTTGAGCCTTTATCTTCTTTTCTTCTTCTTCCTTTTATTTCTCTCGGCAAAGTTTATATGTTCTTATGCTTCTAGTTCTGCTTGTGCTTCTACCCTAAACACCATATCCTTTATATAAAGCAACTGAGCGTTGGACAGAGTCATTAAATTTGACTGTTGAAGCAAATAATATTAGCATTGCATCGTATAACTATTGAGCATTGAAAGGCTGCAATTGAACAATAATATTTGCTGCATTTGGCAGCTAAATTAACGCTGCAATAACGCAACTATAGATGCAACACATGCAGCTACGGATGCAGGAATCTCTCAGCTATGATGCAACGCATGCATGCAGCTAGGAAAGTCCCAGAGCTTGGTCGCCGAGACTCCATGGCGACCTACCTACCATGCCGTGACTCAATGGCGACCTACACCGTTCGACGTGCATGTCCCATGCACAGTTCCCACGTCCCAAGCACAGCATGCATCCCACAACTCCCCCATGCATGCTCCAATACTATTTGATTGCATGGCGACCTACACCTCCACACAGGTCGCCCGGATGCCATGGCGACCTCCAAGGTCGCCCGGATGCCATGACGACCTCCAAGGTTGCTGTAGAATTCACCCCATTTCAGCAATTAATCTGGGATGTGCATTATATCGTGAATAAAAAAGTTCGAGAACATTATCTCGTGAATTCACCCTAAAATCCACATTCTTTTTATTGAAAAATACATTTAGTTGAGATATTCATCTTAATTTTAAAATTTAAATTACCAAACATATTTTTTATGTAAATCAAAACATCAATTAATTGAGATATTACATCGAATAATGATAAAATTAATAAAATATATCTTTACTCTCGTGATAAAATAAGAACTATTTTCGTAAACAATCTTATGAATATCCTAATTTAATAAATTTAGAAAATAAAACCATTTATGTTTAAGATGATAATTACAATTATTAGACTAAAAATTTAATTTCCCGCGATAATGACGCGCGAGAAATCTAAAAAAGACAAAACGAGGCAACGTCACGCAATCAACCCCGCCAAAACACACAAGAACAAAGGTACGTACATTGCACGCGATTACCAAACCCCTTCTTTGAAACTCTTCCCCTGTTTAACACAAATCGTCTTATCAGTTATCTCATTCTGTTATTCATTTCTCTTATTCAGAAATAGAAGAAAGAAAAGGGGGAAAAAACAGAAATGGAAGATTATATTTATTCGTTCAGTTCATTCTTAGTTCGCTCTAGAGTTTCTGTCAATCTGTTCCTTTCACAATTCGAACCTCTGGCTCTGCTCCTCGCCCTTCTCCTCACTCTCCTCGTCGCACGTGTGCTTCACTCGCTTTTTTCCGTTATTCACGACAAAGGGCTCAAAGATACGCTCCTAGGCTTGTTCATGAGTTCATTCAAGTAATCTATTAAAATCACTATCTTTTTATTTGATTTTAAGTTTCTGAGCGGAAGTATTCCTTTTCGTTGACTAATCTAATCCATTCGGTTTCCGTTTTGCAAAAGGTTGATTCCTGGCGGTAAGAGTTATATTGACGCGGAGAAGCAAAAGGTCATACGACATATAAAGAGAGAAATATATATTTTTGTATAATTCAAGTCATATTTATTGATTTTTTTGGCATCAAATTTTTACGTGCAGTTTTGTCCATGCAGTGGATTAATTTTTAGTTCTCTGATTCGTACATTAGAAAAATTCTTCTTCTTTTCCTTTTTGTTTGGGCAATAAATGAAATAACTGGAAGCATTTATTTCGTGTCCGCTGAGTTGCATTCAAAGCATTAGTTAGTTTATTGGTATTATGATTCAACAGAAATTCCAACTCTGGCTGCTACAATTCCCTGGATTTATTTAACTGCATTTATTTGGCATCATAGACTATGATTTTCATTTTCTCTCTAATTGGGATTAAGTATTTTGTACCTACTTTTTTTTTTTCATTTATTAAGGAATTCATAAATAGATCAAAGGCTTGCAGTTTGGGTTGTGACACTGTAGTAGGGTCGCAGTTGTCCTATTGTTTGGTATTTTTCAAGATGGAAACGGACTTGATCTTTGTTTGGACTTTTAACTAAGCATGAGTATTGTTTTCATTTAACTGAAAGAGGTTATGAGAGAAATAATGTTGGAATTTGGTGTGCAAAAGCCAAAGCCTAAAATGACACCATTAAGGGTGTTTTTATTTATTTATTATGCAGCGATACAGTGGAAGCTAAGTGTTCCTTACACTCCTTTGACTGTTATATTTTAATTCTCCCTAATGGCTGAAATTTTGCTTAAGTGAGCGATTATTCATTATAGCCTGAATAAAAGAAGGTTTTGTCATTGTTCACGTGTTGCTGAGAAACTTGTTTTCTTGCTTCTAGGACTAGAGTGCCAATTTCTTCTCTAGATGCATCATGCAACTTTATTTTCAAATTTTTGTTCTATAAATTTTATGCGTCACTCAATCAGGACTAAGAACATTTTGTCTTAAATGATAAGATCTTTCCGTCTTGAAATTAGGATTGAGTATAATTTGGTACATGTACCGGTCTGCTGAACAATGCAGATTGTGGACAAGTGGCAATCAGGTAGCAAATCCAAAAGAGACGAATGGAGGACAGAGTTGCCGACCACAGGTTTTGGAGAGGGCATTATAGAAGATATGAAAGATGCAAAGAGCAAGGATGTTGATTGGAAAGGAAAATGCTCTGGTACAGTGTATGTTTATAATTTTCTAGGAATTTTTTTTTTGTGTTTTGCTACATCAAATATAAATATCAATTTTGTTGAATTATGCTTGAGATTGATAAGTTCTTGGTTTACTTTGGTCCAGGTACATTGGTGGAAGTGAATCTGAAGGACATTTTTCTTTGATCAGTGAGGCATGTTCAATGTCAGTAAGATACCCCAAATGTGTCGTCCTATATTCCTAAGAACATCTCTATTCTTTTACTATTTGCAATGCTTGAAACTTACTTGATTGCACTGCAAGTTGCATGGAATTACTATACAGTATCTTGGTTTCCGGCAAAAGGTGTTAAAATACACTATTTGCACGAGTTAAAAATTTCTGTGTATATATATAAATATAATTATAACTGCAAAGAAATTATGTCTGCCCCATTCTGCTTTCAGCTACCCATCTTTAAAAAAGATGTTGACTATTTTCAGGTTTCAACATACCAATCCATTACATTTAGATGTGTTCCAGAGTGTGGGGCGATTTGAGGCTGAAGTGGTTGCTATGACAGCGGATCTACTTGGCAGTAAAGAGAAGGCCTCTGGAGGACAAGTTCGTGGAAACATGACATCTGGAGAAACTGAGAGCATATTGTTTGCTGTGAAAACATCTCGGGATTACATGAAGATGAAGACAGGGATTACAAAGCCAGAAATGTAAGGGATAGCTGAATCTATTCCCAAGCATATTATTTCATTAATTTCTTATCAATACCAATTTTATCAATTTGAATTAATCTATTCCCAAGCATAGGGTGATAGCTGAATCTGCACATTCTGCATATGACAAGGCAGCACAATATTTTAATATCAAGCTCCGCAGTGTCCCTGTCAATAAGGAATTTAAAGCAGATGTGAAAGCCATCAGACAACATATTAACAGAAACACTATCATGGTATAAGTGCTTATATTATTTTAGCTTTTTAGCTAAGTTCTTTGTTATAAAGTTGGCCTGACAAAAGTCTTATGTTTCTGCAGATTGTTGGATCTGCTCCTGGGTTTCCTCATGGAATCATTGACCCTATTGAGGTACGCCACTACTCATTACATTTTTAACAGGGTAGGAAAAGCTTTTAAATGTAATTTTATCAATGTTATATTTTACTTGTGGGCCTTACTGATAAAATATAACATCTTTCTCACAGGAGCTAGGTAAACTGGCTGATAGCTATGGAATTTGTTTCCATGTTGACCTTTGTCTTGGTGGCTTCGTATTGCCTTTTGCTCGTAAACTCGGGTATATGCTTCTGAACTCTCATTTGTATGACATTATATTATTTATTTTCTTTTTGGACTAAGATATTAGAGTTGTGGTTGTCATCTTGTCATTTTTATGTTTGGTTCTTGTTCTTTGAAGGCATAAAGTTCTCTATTGTTGATTTCGTGCCGACTTCCCTCATTAAGCAACTGTCTTCAGGTCATCAGTAAAACGTTGTCAAAATTGATGTCAGCCTGTTTTTAGTGTTTTTAGTTTAAATGACTAACTGATTATTCACTTTATTCTGAAGAAGTTGAGTGTTTTTCCCCTTTAAGGGAAATTTTTTTAATCTCCCTTATGCTGTTGTTGAATGTGCTAAGGTTTTCTTACTCTGGAAAAATGCCTTCACCTTGATCAACATCCTTTTCCCTCATGAATGAATAATTTTCCTATTCGAGTTTTCGATGCCATTGGGATGATGTTATCTGTGTAACCAGTAAATCGGGTGCAGTTTTATCAGAAAACTGTTTTATGAGATTGGGCTAACTTTATTCACCATTTCAGTGTTTCACTATGATACTATCAATACCTTCCTTCGTCGTTTTTTTATTTCATCTTAATTAGCATATGCCTTGTATGGACTACAGGTAGTGATATTCACTGTTTGACGCGTGAATGCTTGTTTGGAAATGTTACTGTTTTGTTTTTGAATCGAGTTAGACAGTATATCTGGGAGCATAAGCTCTTAATGTTTCTGTTCTGTCTTTATCTGAGGAATTTTGCCTAAAACTGGATTGGTTATCTTATCTGTTCCCCTTGTCTCAGGTACCAAATTCCACCATTTGATTTCACTGTTAAGGGAGTAACTTCAGTTTCAATCGATGTGCATAAATATGGGCTGGCTCCTAAAGGAACAAGTGTTGTTCTTTACAGAAATCATGAAATTAGAAAGGTACATATCAGTTCTATTATTTGATTATATATATTTGCTAGCGTAAAAAAATTAAATTGGTGATTTGGAGGTATACATCTACTGGGAAATGTAAATTTTATGCACAAGTTCTGTAATGTGTATTATCTATTTTTGTCTCTTTGATTCTGCCTTTTGCTTATGCACATTCTACTAGCAGAAACTTGAATAGAAATGTCAAGATTAATTTTCTGATAATATTGGATAACCTGTAGGGTTTATCTCAAATAATAGTCTAATATATTTTCTTACGTTTCTGATCAAAGTTCTTTATGATATGTTTTTCTTTTCATGTCATCTTGATTGGTGGCTACAAAATATTATGCTGGACTTCTTGGTTGATAGTTCTCCAACAGCATCAATTTGTAGCTGGCTGGTAGAATCTCTATTGTCAAAGAAAAGGAAAAAGAGAAATAAACTTGAGAAGGGAAAGGAGGGCGGGGAAATGCTTATGGTTGTTTCCAGCATATTAAAACTGAGGCGGCAGATTGCTTCTAGGATAGTATTTCAGATTGTCCCAATTAAAAATTTAAGATGAGACTGGATAGCAATAGCTCGGCATAACAAGGAGGATTACTTTGAAAAAGAGCAAATACTGTATTGATAATAGCCTTCAGATGCTAGAATCAATTTTTGCTTATGTAAGAAATGCTGTAGCAGTTCTCTGCATTATGAATGTGCTCAGGGACGGACACATGATTTTATGTTAGGATGTGCGAACTTAAGAACTTATATTAGAAATTTTGGGATCCAAACTTACCAAATTCCTAGGGACGCGAAACTAGATTATGAACATAAAATATAAAGAAAATACCTAAATTATATGGGAATTTGAAATTTCCAGGGGTGCAATCACATCCCAGCACCCCTCTATCCATCCCTGGCCGAGCTTAATTGTATTTGCTTAATTTTTTGTTCATGGCTAGTTAGGGGTTGTTTATTTACTTCAAAATGATTAAGCGCTGAATAATTCAAGTGTTGAATGATTCAAGTGCTGAATGATTCAGAGGCTCTGAATGTGACATGCTGTTTAATAACTGGCTCTGAATGATTCAGAATGTACTTCTGTGCTGAATCATTCAGTATTGTTTTGCTTAATCAATTAACACCGAATCATTCAGAGGTACGAAATAAACGCGCTGAATGATTCCATTAAGAGGTAACAAACAACCCCTTAATGAGTGGTCAGGTGGGCTGTATGTGTCTCCAACTATAGCTGGAAGCAGGCCGGGAGCATTGATTGCTGGAGCTTGGGCTGCAATGATGTCTCTGGGACAGCAAGGTAGCAAAATTCCATTTTAGTCTTCAACGCCTGAAGCTAGCAAATTGCCATCTGTACTATTAGATTATCCAGTTCTGTTTTTGGGCTGATTCTTTTCCTAACAATCCATAGGTTACCTGTAGAATACAAGAAAAATCATGGAAGCATCAAAGATGATCGAGAAAGGGTTCGAATTTGTTTCACTTTTTTCTACTGAATTCCTTAATTTTGAGATACATAGAATGACCACCACTTTAATTGCAGGATAAAGGAGATTCCGGAGTTGTTTATCATTGGAAAGCCGGACATGACAATTGTGCCATTTGGATCTTCTGTTCTAGACATATTTGAAGTCAATGATAGGGGTGCACAAAAAATTCGAATATCCGATTTTACGAAAAAAATATCCGAAACCGGATTTGGGAAAAACCGGTTTTTTTTAACCGGATCGGATTTTTTTAAACCGGTTATTTTAACCGGTTTGGAGAAAAAAACCTAGACCGGTTTTTTTACCGGATAAAAAACCGGTTTGAAAAAAACCGGTTTTTATCCGAAAAAAAAACCGGTCTGGGTTTAAAAAACTAGCCGTTAATATAGCCGTTGAGGGGGTTTTGTGACCGTTTTTGACCATTTTTTTCTTTAAAAAATTACCATTTTACCACCCTAAACATGTATAAATAGGTTGGGGATGTATTTGGTTGATTACAAATTTCTCAAATCTTATTACACAACACTTAAACATCTCTCAAATCTTATTTTTGTAATTTTTTGTTCATCATGAGTAACACGGTTGAATCTTCCGTCGGGGGAAACCTTGAAGTCGTGAGAGTGATCGAACACACTCGAAACAAAGACATTTGGGATCACTACGATTTATGTGAGATGTCAAATGGCTCGAGGAGGGCGCGTTGTAAACTTTGTCTAAAGTTTCTTGCATCGGAAGGAAACACAACGTTGAAGAACCATTTGACAAAATCATGCAAGACACTTCGCTTAAGATCAGATCCTAGTCAATCGAATCTTACACCGCAATGTGGTGTTTTTGTTTACGACAACGAAAAATTACGAGAAGCGTTTACAAAGTTCTTGATTACAAAAGTATTGCCGTTCGACCACTTTGATGATGAAGATTTCACGATAACAATTCAACAACTAATGCAACCACGTTATACTCAAGTAAGTCGTACTACCCTTAGAAGAGATGCTATAAAAATGTGGCGTACGGCGAGGGAAAAAATGATTTTAGGATTCCAAGAACACCATTATGGTGTGTCGCTTACATGTGACGTTTGGAGTTCCCCTCATAATACCGGAAATTCTTTTTTAGCCGTTACGTCACATTGGTTAGATCAAGATAATTGGCAAATGATGAAAAGAACAATCGCGTTTGAATTATTCGGTGAGCCGCATACCGGTGCTAATTTATTTACACTTTTAAAAAGAGTAATTTGTCTTTATAAATTAGAAAATAAAGTTTTTTCTATATCCTTTGATAATGCATCGAATAATACAAACGCGGTTCCAAGATTGAAAATATTACTTTCACCGATTTTAGACGGTGCGTTTTTTCATACCCGTTGCGTTGCACACATAATTAATTTATCCGTGCAAGCCGGTTTGGAGGTTATTGAGCCGATTAGATTAGAATTTAAAACAATGATAAAATCGGTTCTTTGTAACAACAACAAAAGACTAAATGATTATAAACGGTTTTGAAAGTCCGTTAATAAAAAAGCTTTGGGTCCTAATTTGGATTGTCCAACTCGTTGGAACTCAACTTAGATGATGATGCATACTGCCTTAAGACAAAGGGAAACATTGCAAACATTTCACGATCGGCTTTTCGAGAGGGGTCATGTCCCAAACATTTATCCGGATTCGAGTTGGGAAACTATAGCCAAAATAACCGATTTGCTTGAGGTTTTTAAAAATGCAACAACTTTTTTATCCGGTGTTTATTACCCTACTAGCCTGTTGGTTATTAATCAAATATTTTTGTTGGCTACCCGACTAAATGACTTTGAATTTGAAACCGAAGTTTTTCAAGAAATTGGCTTTGCAATGAAGGAAAAACTTTTAAAATATTTTAAGGAGATTCCCCCCATTTTTACTTGTGCCACCGCTTTAAACCCAACGTTAAATGTTGGTGGGGTTGAAACACTAATTGAACAAATTGCGTTTGCTTTTAATCTAACCGATGATGAACCCAACTTTGTCCAAAACCAAATAAATTATTTTAACAAATGTTTTCGAGACATGTTTGCAATTTATTTAACTAAATACGGATCAAGTAGTGTAATACACGATCAAATGAGAATGAATGCGGAATCATCTAGTAGACGTCCAAGTAACATAAATTTGAATCTTTTTAACACTCTTGTAAATTCCCAATCCAAACGATCACGTACTACCACCCCAAGTAGCGAGTTGGGAAATTACATGTCATGCGATTTTCTATCAAAAATGACATTTGAAGAGTTTGAAAGTTTGGATATTTTGGCTTGGTGGAAAGAAAAGGAAGCACAATTTCCGATTCTAGCCGCCATGGCCCGTGATTTACTAACCGTCCAAGCTTCTACGGTAGCTTCGGAATCCGGTTTTTCTGTTAGTGGCAGGGTTATATTGCAACGGATATCAAGACTAAGTCCCGAGTCGGTGGAAGTATGCATTTGTTTAAAGGATTATTTGGATGGAGCGGCTCGTAAGCAACATATCACCACCCTAGAAGATGCAATTGATGCCGATTTGGAAGCAAACTTACACATTGAAGAAGTCGAACTTGGAATATCCCCTCCAAACGAAGAAGGCGAAGATGATGAAGAAGAGATGACAATGTAGTTTATTTTATAACTTTATTTCAATTATCGTAAACTTTGTTTCAATTATCGAACTTGAAGTTTTTAAGTATTTGAATTTATCAAACTTGGAAGTATTTAAGTATTTCAATTATGTTGAGTTAATTAAGTATTTCAATTAAGTATTTGAATTTATCGAACTTGAGGTTTGATGCTTTCTCTTTGATTCTCTCTTGATTCTAGTTGCTTGATGTTTCTTGTCTTTGATCAATGGCTTCTAAGCTTGCTTAAATACACCTTGAATCAATTCTGAACGTTAGTGATAATTAATGAAGATAATATAGCCGTTTAAGTGTGAAAACATTTAATAAAAATGCTTGGAGCGTGGGGGAATCGGTACCCTCTCATAGGGAATCGGTTTCCTCTCATAGGGAATCGGTTCCCTAAGTGTAAAATTCAAATATTTCGACCGTTGAATAGGGGGAATCGGTACCCCCTATGGGGGAATCGGTTCCCTCCGAGCATTCTGGAAATCTCGGAGCCAAACCATTCAGTGAGGAATCGGTACCCCCTTGGGGGGAATCGGTTCCCTATGAGCAATCTGGAATATTAAAATCGGTTTTTTTATAACCGGGTTTTTAAAAAAATCGGTTTTTTTAAAACCGAAACCGGTTACACCGGTTAGGATATCCGGCCCTCCAAACCGGTTAAAAACCGAATCGGTTATTTTATAAACCGGTTTTTTTTCTATGGGAAAAAACCGGATCGGATAAAAACCGATCCGGATCGGATTGAAATCCGACAAATGTTCATCTCTAGTCAATGATATCATGTCTGGCAAAGGTTGGCATTTAAATGCATTGCAGATAGGGATGGGCATGGGTCGGGTTTTTGGTCCACCCAACCCGACCCGAGAACAAATGATCCTCCACCAGAGACCTGATCTGACCAAAATAAAATTTCACCGACCCGAAATAATTAAAAAATATTATTTTTATTCAATAAAAACAGTGACTTAATTGAAAAAAATTATATCTAGAAGGGTATTATTATAATTATTCATAAATATATAAGATAATTATATATATATATTTGGGTCGGGTCGGATATTTTTTACCCGAACAATTTTTTTTAAAAAACCGACCCCATCGGATCGGGTTGGGTCGAAACCCGTCGGGTTCGTGTCCAATGCCCATCCCTAATTGCATAGGCCCAACAGGTGAGCACTACTCTACCTCATTCTTTCCTTAATTCTGCGTTCGATCGAATTCCCTTTGATTGCGGATTTTAGCTTCTTCCACAGAATACCAGTGGTGTATTGTGTATTACTTGTGTTCGAGTTGGAATCTATTTCGAAATTTAACCTTTGTAGTAATGTCTATTATCGGAGACTAAGATTCTTTCTTTTTTTACGCGATTGAACCCAGCCTTCATATCTGTGTCACTCTTCAACATGTACCGGTTGTCGATACCTTCCTCCAGGATTTGAGGGAAGCCGTACAAACTGTATGCATTTCCGTTTCCTTTTAAATGAAAACACAAAAGTCGTCTTTGCCGCCAATTAACAATCAAATAGTTCATCAGCCATCAGGGAAATAATCTTGTAAGTGCTTTGTTTCAGGTGAAAGCAAATCCAGGGCCGATAAGCGGAGGCCTGGCACCCATATACGGTGCTGCAGGGAAGATGACCGATCGAGGCATGGTTCAAGAGTTGCTGGTAAATTACATGGACAGTACATGCTAATGTCCGATTCTATGCAATGCCGAGATGTCAAGTTTGATTTTAAGATCTGTAAGAGTGCATCCCTGATCCAACGGCTGCAAATAATTAGTGTTCGTCTCAGCCTATGATGTTAATACATGTCATTATTACCTTGTCATCCCATACCTCAGCTCTGATCCATTTGCATTCCGAAAATTAAACATTAGTTGTCATATTTTGTCTTTGAAATACTTGTTTTTCGAAATTGATCTACTTTTGTGATGTTATAATATGTGTTTAAGAAAATATTCAATTAATTGATTATTTTTCACGTGTTTTAACGTTTGACTATGTACAATTATGAATGACCAAGATTTTTTTAAAAGTTAAATTGAATTTAGAATCAGATGTAACTTATCTAAATTTGGATTGAGTCACATGATGGGTGGAGCAATATTATACTTGGATCAAGTTCAAATAAGGTCAAAATCCCGTCTCGACTTGTAACCATCTCTATTTGTAATACT
This sequence comes from Hibiscus syriacus, assembly GCF_006381635.1. Taxonomy (NCBI): domain Eukaryota; kingdom Viridiplantae; phylum Streptophyta; class Magnoliopsida; order Malvales; family Malvaceae; genus Hibiscus; species Hibiscus syriacus. Next base: position 7,104,969 of record NW_024062795.1, read on the forward strand.
TAAAAAAATATTTCGTTATTATAATCATAAAAGAATCATTATGTAATGTATACGGTTTCTATCTTTCGCAATCGGCAAAATTAGCTCTCGACTCTTTTCGCCTACTAAAGATAGAAAGATCGGTGTGTTCAATTTATCTATATTGGCATTGAATGTATGTTAACTGCATGAGGCTGATCTTGCACTGTTGGAATTTCATTTTCTTCATCTGATTGATTAACTGATGAATTTGGAGTCTCCTGTTGCTGCCTGCGGTGATGACATACATGACGACGGAGGGCAGTCATTACTTTAACCATGACATAGATTGGCAGGATGATTCCGGCAGTCCAAAGTAATACCTGTAAAACAAAAGAAGAGGTAAGTTTATAGTCTGAAAGTAGAGAATTTTCTTATATTCTTCAAATACATGGGGGGAATGGCTTACCGTAAATAACGGGAAAGTGTAGTCGTCGCTTACATTTAGTATGGAAGGAAGAACATGTCGAAAAACCAGAAGCATAAACTGCAGGCAAAAAGCAAGATAAATTAGAAAATCTGTGTATTTCTCCTTCGAAATGGTATACGATGTCTGTGTTCCAATGTTGTAAGAAGTCAAAACATAGACGAACTTACGATTATAGCAACGGTACGGTAACCTATCAAGCTTCTTGTAGTTGAAGCTAAATATTCATCGTAGCCAGAATCCAGTAAGCTATGATCTGTCGAGACCACTGCTATGAAGCGAGAATTGTTCAACTCCCTCCTAGAAATCTGCCAGTTCCCCCTGATAAAATTTGCAGAGAAAAATGAAACACTTTTAAGATCTCTTAACCGAGCTAGGGGTACTTAATACCTAAACAGCCATACTTTAAACAAAAGTTACCTGAAATTCATCGGAATATGCCCAATATGAAACAAGGGAGGTGGCGCAGTATAGCCTGGCTTGAATTGCTGAAATGCAGAAGATTTATGATCACATAAGTTCGGTCTAACATAATGCAATAGATACAACTATACCAATAAAAAAAACTCGCACGCTACCACATTCGAACAAGTCACGAAATGTAAAAATAAATAACCTGAAGGCATATTTCACAGGTAATGTTGCCCTTCTCATTGCACCATCTCTGTATACATCTGCGATGAGCATACTGAAATAAAAACAAAAGAGTATTAACCCACAAAATAGTTATGCCTCCTCAAATTTATACAATAACTTCAAAATTACTAGGGAATCGAAACTGATGATATATTCCAACTCCCAACCAGCAAAATCTACATAAAATTCATCACATCATTCACTGAAGATTGGAAACAAGTTATTGTCGAGAGCTCAAGGTGCACTCTAGGTGTTAGAGCCCTTACATTACGATGATGTGCAAGGTGCAACACGAAAGTGCGAATTCGATAGAAGTAAGGTGCTATATGTTTATGCATAAGCCTAAGATATATAACTATAATAAGAAGCTTGAAAGAGAGATCCAATTTACAGAACAAGCAAATTCTCACTTCTGTTTCGTAGCACTAAAGCGAAAAGACTAATCGCATGCAGTGACAACGCTGCAATCATTCACAACGAAATAATTGTTGGTTTCAAGTTTATCTAACCTTCAAGCTGCCAGAACAAGAACAAGGGGTCTCCATATTTGAATCTTCATCCTCATCCTGACATATCCAACACTCAACGATTTCCCCCGGGGTCGATGATTTCGGCTTCGGAGAAGGGTTGAATACCTTTGTGTCATCAAATGCCAATGCTGTGGCATGCAAAGATTGGTTCCTGCTTTCGATTGCAGCTTCCAATGTGGATTCAGTCAACAACCGGTCCACTAGTAACACTAAATGATCCCCCATATTCAGATGCACAGAAGAACACACAAGAATAGTTTTGATCAAGTTGTCTTGTTTACTTCCTCCTGTGTGTAAAAACTAGGAATCATTAAACACAATTCAAAAGCCAAATCATAGAATAGCTGATAGGAAAATTTTCCCAGAAATGAATGGTACAACCATTAAAAGTTAAAACCAAAAGGAAAAAAGATTGAACAGAAATGAATGGTACAGCAACAAAAGCACAATATATTGAAGCACAGATAAATATAGAAGTTAAAACTTCAAATATCTTTTTCAAAAAGTTAAAGTAGAGGAGGAAGCTGGAGAAATTAAAAGCCAAAAAAAGGACAAAGAAAATCCCAAAAAAGCAAACGAATTGGCATGAACCCATTGAAGAATTTGCATCAAAAAACATTCTAAAGTTAATCAGAATAAAGAAGGGGAAAGTACCCAGAGAAGCCAAAAAGAAAGGGTACTTTACCAAGCATAAATCATAACAAGAAAAGGGGGGGGGGAGGAAGAAACTTACAGGAAAGGGAACGTTTTTTGTTCAAGTAAAGGAGCTTCTTTTCTTTTCTCTGTTTTTTTTTTTCCTGTGAAAATTAAGCTTTGGGTTTTCTTTATTGACTGCAGAGTTCAACTTCGCAGTGTTTCGGGCCCTACCCTTTAGTTATTGGATCTTTTATACTAGGGTATTTTTGGTTTTTTGTATATGGGAGCTCATTGCTGTTTTGATTCTGGTGGCAGAGGAAGAAGAAGGTTCCTGGGATTAGCAGCCCGCATTTTCTAGTTAAACTACCCCTTGCTTGGCCTGATGGCTTGGCCTCGATGCAGGTGACCAGGTCTTGTGCTTGACATTGTCCAAGACAATACAGTAATCAAATTTCATTTCATTTGATTTTAATTTAAAATTTGATAAAAAAAAATAAACAAATAGTACTATTTTTTCTAGAAAAATATTGGGTCAGAAGAGATGAACTATACAAGTAGAGAGTTGTTCAGTTTGGACAACGCCCAGATAATATTTGTTTTCAGACCGGCTAAATCGAATTATATGTTCATAATAAAAAGAATTAATCACGTTTAGATTTATTTAAATGAGTTTTGCAGACTGATCATCGATTAATTTAGAAGTAGAATTTATTTAAAAGTTTAAGTATCACATTTGGTCCTCGACAAATCTTTTTTTTTTAGTATAACAATTAGAAACGGGTTAATTGGAGGTTTGAAGAACTCGCAGCAACGTGAAAGATAATTTCAAAGGTAACTCTAAGTAAATAATAGCAAAAATGGGGGTCATCGGCTCAAAGCAGCCAATCTATCTACAACCATATTCTGCTCATGACATATATGTGATATCTTTGTGATCCATTCAAGTTCGAGCAGTTCACGGATTTTAGTGACCAAAGTACTATATTGATGGGGCCTTTCATTGATCATTATGTAATTACCATTCCCAGTGACATTGATGATCAATACGAGTGAAAGAAAATATATATAGAGAGAGAGATCCAGAACTACCACTCATTTTCAATGCATCATCGGAAGGGCAAACGAATAGTGGGAGTTGAGACCTTGAATTGTAATAGTTGTAAAAGAGAAGTGGAATAACAATACGAGTGAGAGAAAATATTTGATATAAAAATATAGAGATTCCAGTGGTTGCAGTAATTGGAAAGGGCAATGGAGGACATATCACATGGCTTGCAATTTGTTCTTGTTTAAGTCGGCTTTGAAACTCCAAGTTCATAGCTGGGATCTTTAATATATTCTTATTGAGCTTCCCAAGAAGATGCCCACCTTTAGCTTAGCTTAGCTTATAAAATTGAATAATAAATCTAACTTTGTTTATGGACCGTTCAAGTTGCGTACCTTCATCGATACTCGATATTGCAACATTACCTGGTGTAAATGAAGATTTGAACTAATAACATTATATTTTATATTTGTGTTTGCTGGTTTACTTTTTAAAATGTTTATTTTTAATTTATATTTATTTAAATTTTTAATATCGTGTTTATATATATTTATCTATTGCTGCAGTTATTTATATTTGTTCATTTACTGTTTGCGAACATATTTATTTAATGTTTATTTATGGACCGTTCAAGTTGGGTATCTTCATTGATATTCGATTGCAACATTACCCTCTATTATCGTTGTAAATGAAGATTTGAACTAATAACATTATATTTTATATTTGTGTTTATTTATTTATTTTTAAAATCATTTATTTTAAGTTTATATTTATTTAAATTTCTAATATCGTGTTCATATACGTTTATTTATTGTTGAAGATATTCATATTTGTTCGTTTAATGTTTGTTTATATGTTAACAAACATATTCATTTAATGTTTCTCGATTATATTCATTTGCAAACCAAAAAATGGTAAATTTATGTCACTAGTGCTAACTCCTTAAGCTTTATAGTTTAAAATCCAAATTTTACTAACATTTAGTTTAATCTATACATTCACAAATATTTAAAAAATAAAAAAATAAAAAGTAAATGAGTTTATGAAAAGGCTTGACTCATTTATTTAACTTAATAAATAAATATTTTACAAACAACTCACTAAATACTACGTTCATTTACACCTCTACCCTCCATGCATTATTTTCTGAAGAATAAATATAAATTTTATTATGTTATCAACGGTCTAATATATAAGATAATATAAAGTTAAATATATTTAAATAGGGTTAGGATGCACTTACACCTACTATAAAACTTTAAATCAAATGCTGAGAGTAACTTTGTTTTTATTTCCAGTAAATATCTTCTTATTTTCTACTGTTAATCTCAATATTTGATTTTTCTTCATCAAACAATCTTAAAAATATATAAAACTAAAAAATTTATACTACATAATTAAATCTTTACCTATTTAAATATATTAATTTTAAAATAAATTTGAATAGTATGCGTAAATTTATTCTTAATAATTAAAAAATTTAAAACAAATACTATGTTATATTATTTTATTAGGAAAAATATTCGATATTTTTAGATTTACGAAAGAGAGAAAAATTGAAATAAAATTTGTAATAGAATTAATTGGAGGATAGTTCTGTTGTACGACAACTTAATATAAGGCTAAAGTAAGACGTTACCGAAAATGTTAATATTTTTTTTAACATTTTCGGTAGAACGCGACTTATAATGTTATTTTTTCTACTATAAATGTTAATTTCACTACCTAAAATAAGTATTTATGATATTAACATTTCCGGTAGAAAAATAATATTTTAAATAACGTCCGATATTAATATTTCTGATATAAAAATAATATTTTAAATAGCATCCTATCAAAAATTTTAAAAAATATTAACATTTTAGATAAAATCTTTTCTTAATCTTATATTAGAATATTTTCCTTATATATCCCTTAATTGGATGATATGGCGTGAGTCTTGACTTAACGAGCGGAGTTCCTTTGCCATTGTCCACCCAGTTCGTGTCCCACAGCTCGATCTTCAATAAGCCATGTCCTGACAAAACCAAAACCACGTTATTTTATTTTATTCTTAAACCTTCTCTCCACCCCTCTTTATAAGAACCAATCCATGTTCATTACATATTCCGTAGAACCAAACAATCCCACTTATCCCGCCTCTTCTGCTCTGTTTCTTCTTCTTTTTCTTTATTACTCATTAAACCACAAAAAAAATGGCAATTGCTTGGTCTGAGAAAGCTTCATCAATGGAGGTTCTGGCTATGCCGCCTCCTCTATCACCACCCGTCATCCTAACCCAAGACGAGTTGAAGAAAATCGCCGCCTACAAAGCCGTCGAGTTCGTCGAATCCGGCATGATTCTGGGTCTCGGCACCGGTTCAACAGCCAAACACGCCGTGGATCGAATCGGCGAGTTGCTCCATCTAGGCAAGCTCAAAAACATCGTTGGGATACCCACTTCTAAGAAAACACAAGAACAAGCTCTCTCACTAGGCATCCCGCTCTCGGATCTCGACAACCACCCCATCATCGACTTAGCCATCGACGGCGCCGACGAAGTCGACCCGTATCTCAACCTCGTAAAAGGCCGAGGCGGGTCACTTTTACGAGGAAAAATGGTGGAAGGAGCTTGTAAGAAATTCGTCTGCATCGTCGACGAATCCAAATTGGTTAAGCATTTGGGCGGCAGTGGTTTAGCCATGCCGGTCGAAGTCGTCCCGTTTTGCTGGAAATTCACCGCAAATAAACTCCGAGAAATGTTCGAGGATTCGGGTTGCGTAGCTCAGCTGAGGAATGATTGTAAAGGGGAGCCATTTGTGACTGATAATGGGAATTATATTGTGGATTTGTATTTGAAGAAAGAGATGGGGGATTTGCGGGTGTCGAGCGATGCTATTCTTAGGATTGCTGGTGTTGTTGAACATGGAATGTTTCTTGACATGGCTACTACTGTTATTGTTGCCGGTGAGCTTGGAATCACTACAAAAAACAAGTAGGATTTCACATTGTTCAAATACGGGGATAGATTTTTTATTTATTTATTCCTCTTTATCTTCTATCCATTGACGAAGGTGATGAGAAGAGTGTGTTTCTCAAGAAAGGATTTAGGATGCATGCGATTGTCATGATAATATAAAATCATTAATGGTTAGATTCAAATTCTATAAACTCAATTTAATTGAAAAAATTATAAAATATAGTCCATTTATTTTATTAACACAACAATTTTAATTTAATTCCATCAAATAATAATCTCCTTAATTTTGATTATCACTTCTAACAGTTTCATAATCTATAATATGACAGTAATTGGGAATGTCTACTGAAAAGCATATTCTATAAGGTCTTTTTTTTAATAAAAAAATAGTAATATACTTGATAGGATGTATTTTTATATTATATAATATAAATATGTATTAGATCGGAATATTAGAGTAGTCATAAAAAATGTTGGGACGGCGGTACAGTGGTCGAATCCCCAATAAGCAATGTGGATTCTGAACATAAATGGAATTCATAAAATAAGTATTTTTCTTGTTTCCGCAGGAAAATGATAAATGAGAGCGTGGTTTCACAAAGCATATTGGCAGTACAAACAACTTATTAACAAAATTACAATGTGGTTGACGACTTCCTCGCTTATATAAGATTATGAAAAAAATAATTTTTTAATATAAAACATTCATCATATTATTTTTAAAATTAGAATTATTGTTATAGTGTCAATGAAAATATGAAAAATACTATGTGATTGCATTATTTCCGGTAGAAAAAACATAAATTACTTTGCGTCTTTTCATTTGTAGAACTCAAATGAAAAGAAGTTGTACAATCCTAAGATATTTTGAAGACGAATAAAACACTTTACGTCTTCACATGATTATTGTAGCATTCATCCTATATTAGAAGATAATCCGTGAATTGAATTATTTTGGGAATTCTTTTTTCCTAAATCCATTTTCTGTCATTTTGTCGGAGTTCGACATTACGCTTAATTGAGTTGTAGAGATTGGTGCTAAATGAGTTGTCAATACCGTCAATGAAATCATGATAAAAAAATCATTCAACATGCAGAGGCGGATCCAGGACAAAAATTCAGGGTTGCACAAAAATTCAGGCGTATCCCAATTCTCACAAAACTGAAAATAGGTGCTTGATTCATGGGTTTGATCTTTTTTTAATTTTAAATATGATATTAATTTTTTCCTATAATAAAGACCAACATTTACACACAATATTAGGGGTGACACTTGTATTAATTAAAAAAATTAGAAAAATTAACACTAAGTAGATAATTTTGAGGGGTTGCCTGAGATATCCAGGATAACTATAAGGTCTGCCCCTGTCAACAGGCATTTTAGTGAAAGATTATGAGATTTTTTTTAAAGAGGGTTGAAAACATATTATCTTTTGTATGGTGAATAATTATACAAATCTTCTGACGAACTTGATCTAAGATCAATACGACTCCTCAATATTATTAAAAGAATCTCTTGTTCATCTATTCCCCTTCTAAATAATGGTGTGAGAGGAAAAGACACTTTAAGATTATAATTTATTTATTTATTTTAATAAAAATATTATAAGTGAGTGTTAATTCAATAGATAAATATATCAAATATAAACAATGGTAAATTTATCCTAGCCAATTAGGCATGACATGAAACAAAATTGCCGTCATTGAAGTGGGCAAGCTAAACAGAAGAACTCCCATCCACAAAGCAACGCCAGGCCTCGTCTCCATCACCTTCGATTGCAAACTCCCAATGGCTTCGCAAACATCCAGGTCGTACTTCTCCCTCTTGTATTGTTTCTCCCACTCCATCCAATGCCGCAGTATTCCGTAACTCTTCTCCGCCATCTTCATCTCTTGAATTCGCTTTCTCAACTCGATCATACTCTCGTCCATTAACTTTCCGTCGAAATCGTGACTATAAGACTCAGATCGTTTCGACGCTGTTGCTTTTACGTTTACCGTTTTTGGTCTTTTGAACTCCACTCTCCGGTATATCGAATTACTGGAGACCGAACTTTTGGGAAATAAACATGGTACGAGTAATTTTCCTATAACCAGATTAGTGAGAATGCGAAATAAAAGCGGAAAAATAATACCCGAAATTAATAACGGAGTTCAGCCAATTTTGCCTACGTCTCCGGACTGCTGCAGATCTTTTACTAAGAAGAGAAAATTTACAAGTGTTTACAAAACACACTTGAGAGAGAGCTAGAATGATTTGGGATAATTTTGAAACTAAATGGGCTAGGGTATTTATAGTTGAAGCTTAAGGATTTATCTTGTAAATACCCTAAAATATGCAGTAGCTAAAATGTAATTAACCCAAAAATATTTTAATTAAAAAATTGGTTCCACCGAATTCATGCATTTCGATGCTCTTATTTTCAACCCCTTTTGTTGAAAAAATATTAGGTTGTGCGGTGCCCCCTTTGTTGACTTTTATTTTCAACAATCTCCCACTTGAAGACTGATTTTAATCTGTCTTCACACCTCGATTAATGCAATAATATTTTTAGTCTTGTTAGTCTAGCATATCAACTGAAACTGAACACAACTTCAGTTTCAGTTTGTCCGTAGTCACCGTCTTTATTAATATGTCTTTCGGATTTTGAGCTCCGCTAATCTTTTCAAGTTTCAAAATCATATCTTCCAGAAGAGACCAGATAAAATGATATCGCAATTGTATGTGCTTCGTTCTGGAATGAAAAGACGGATTCTTTGCTAGATGGATATCACTTTGACTGTCGCAATACAATACATTGTTTTCTTGTTTATTGCCTAACTCTTCCAAGAAACTTTGGAGCCAAACCATATCCTTGCTGGCTTCCGTAACAACGACATATTCTGCTTCAGTTGTGGAGAGAGCAACTATCTTCTGTAGTTGAGAAACCCAACTCACTGCATTTCCTCCTAGAGTATAGACATACCCTATAGTGCTTCTTCTGATGTCAACATTTTCGGCTAAGTCAACATCTACATAGCCTGTCAGTATTATATCTCCATCTTTGAAACAAAGTGATTTATTTGTGGTACCCCGCAGATATCTGAGGATCCATTTGACTGCTTCCCAGTGTACCTTGCCCGGATTATTCATGTACCTGCTAACAGCTCCCACTGCATGAGTAATATATGGTCTAGTACAAATCATGGCATATATTAGACTTCCAATTGCTGAGGCATACGACATCTTCACCATGTGTGCACGTTCTTCCTCTGTCTTTGGTGACTGTTCTTTGGAGAGTCTAAAATGAACATCTAAAGGTGTACTTACTGGTTTAGCATCTTGTATGTTAAACCTGGAGAGTACTTTGTTGATTTACTCAGCCTGTGATAACATCAAAGTCCTCGACTTTGTGTCTCTCTTAATCCTCATCCCAAGAATATGCTTTGCAGCGCCCAGATCCTTCATAGAAAAATGCTTTGACAATTTTTGCTTCAAGTTTATAATTTCTTGCATGTCTGAGCCTGCAACGAGCATGTCATCAACGTACAATAATAAAATAATGAAGTTGTTATCGAACCTCTTGATGTAGCAACAATAATCTGCTTGACATCTGGTAAAACCACTGCTACTCATGTAGCTATCGAACTTCTTGTACCACTGTCTAGGAGCTTGTTTTACACCATACAAGCTCTTCTTCAACCTGCATACCATGTTTTTCTTGCATGCCTCTATGAAACCTTATGGATGCCTCATATAGATTTCTTCCTCCAAATCACCATGAAGGAAAGTTGTCTTTACATATAACTGCTCAAGATGTAGATTTTCTGTAGCTACAATCTTCAACACCAGTCTAATTATAGACAGTTTCACGACTGGAGAGAAAACTTCATTGTAGTCAAAACCTTCTTTTTGCTGAAAACCTTTGACAACTAATCTTGCTTTATAGCGTTTCTCCCATCGTTCTCTTCTTTGATCCTGTAAATCCACTTGTTATGGAGCACTTTCTTGCCTGGTGGTAATTCAGCTAATTCCCACGTCTGATTTGACATAAGTGAGTCCATTTCATCTTTCATGGAAGAATCCCACTTGACTGAATCCTCCATCTGCATTGCTTCATCATAGCACTCTGGTTCACCATTGTCAGTCAGTAACAAGTAGTGCAAAGAAGGCGAATAACGTTGGGTTGGTTTAGGAATTCTGAATGAGCGTCTCAGTTCTGGTGTGCCTGGTTCTTCTTGAGCTGTTTCAGGACTGATCTGAACATCATTTCCAAAAATGTCCTCGAACTCAACAAATTCCTTTGTTTCAACTTCGGTATTGGAGCTACTTGATTCTATGGTTGACCTGTCTTTGTACATCACATTCTCATTGAAAATGACATCTCTGCTTCTGATGATTTTTTGATTTTCGTAGTCCCAAAACCGGTAACCGAACTCATCACCACCATAACCAACAAAGACACATTTGTTGGACTTAGTATCAAGTTTACTTCTTTCAGCAGAATTTATGTGTACATAAGAAATACAATCAAACACTCTTAAGTGTTAAAGGTTTATTTCTTTCTTACTCCAAACTTCCTCTGGTATTCCACCATCCAAGGGAACTGAGGGCCCATGGTTGATCAAGTAAGCTGCAGTGTTGATAGCTTCAACCCATAGAAATTTGGGCAATCTGGCATGTATTCTCATGCTTCTTGCACGTTCATTCATAGTTTCGTTCATGCGCTCTGCTACGCCATTCTACTGTGGTGTCATGGGAACTGTTGTCTCCATCTTGATCCCATTGTTTGTGCAGAAATCTCTGAATCTACTATTTCTGTACTCTCTTCCATTGTCAGACCTCAACCGCTTGACTTTCAAACCAGTCTCATTTTCCACCATAACCTTCCATTTTCTGAAGGTATCAAAGACTTCTGATTTCTTCTTCAGAAAACAAACCCACACATTCCTTGTATAATCATCGATGAAGGTGATATAATATAGTGAGCCTGCAAGAGATGGAACTAGAGATGGTCCCCATACATCAGTATGAACCAACTCTAACTTTTCAGCCTTGGGTGTCTTGCCAATCTTTGCAAAACTGACTTTATTTTGTTTGCCAAAGATGCAATCCTTGCATAGTCCGACATCTAGACTCTTTAGATCCGACAGTTTTCCTTTTGACAAAAGTGTCTTAATTCCTTTCTCGCTCATATGGCCAAGCCTTTGGTGCCATAGGTTTGATTTTCCATCAACATCTGCTACTGCAATGATATTCTCTAAATTTGAGGTTACATAGAGAGTACCAGTCTTTTTACCACGAGCAATGCCGAGTGCTCATTTGGTAATCTTCCATTCACAGCCTGAAAAGGTTGTATTATAACCTTCTCCATTAAGTTGTCCTATAGAAATCAAATTTCTTTTGAGGTCAGGAATATGTCTCACACCTTTCAGCGTCCAGGTGGTCTGGTTTGGTTGCTTTAATCGGATGTCTCATTTTCCGACGATCTTCAAGGTTTCATCATCATCTAGATGAACCTTCCTAAAATCACCACTGACATAGTTCTCCATGATTTCTCGGCATGGGGTGGAGTGGAAAGATGCCCCTGAATCCAAGATTCATGATTCAATCGGACTGTTGACACTTAGAATCATGACATCACCTGTCTCATCTGTCACGCTGGCAGATTCTTGTGAGCCGGTATTTTTCTTTGGTGCTCGACAATCTCTTTTAAAGTTATCATTCTTTCCGCATTTATAACAGATAAAATCTTTCTTTCTCGTTCTTGATTTTCCCCTTCTGGATTTGTATCTGCCACGATTTGAATTTCTTTATGAAGTTCCCCCTCTGGACTCCGTGTGCAAGGCTGAGGAGGTTGATGCTTCACCCGATTCTCTCCGTCGAATTTCTTCGCTCAATACCAGATCACGAACATCGTCGAATTTTAATTTGTTATTTCCCGACGAGCTGCTAACTGCTGTAACAGTAGCATTCCAACTGTCTGGTAGAGATGATAAGAGAATTAAAGCTCGAACTTCATCATCGAATTTAATTTCCACGGAACTCAACTGGGTTGTGATAGTGTTGAGTTCATTTAGGTGTTGAGCCACTGATGCCCCTTCCGCTATCCGCAAATTAAATAATCGCCTCATCAAGTGAACTTTGTTTGAGGCCGATGGCTTCTCATACATACTGGAGAGACCCGCCATAAGACCTGTCGTGGTATTTTCCTTTGCTATGTTGAAAGCAACATTGCGGGATAACGTCAGTCGGATAACTCCGAGGGCTTGTCTGTCAAGAAGAGCCCAGTCTTCATTTTTCATGCCCTCTGATTGCTTTCCTGAGAGATGTTGATATAGATTTTTCTGGTACAAAAAATCTTCAATCTGCATCTTCCAAAAGCCAAAGTCTACACCATCAAACTTTTCAATTTTCACATTTCCTTCGTCTGCAGCCATCGTTCCCACTCGAATCTGGCTTATTTGGACCGTTTTTGACAATTCTTGCGAACCACCATGTATTATAACACCTCCGTCGACAAATTCGTATCGCCGACAAAATTTTTACTATTCACAAAATTCACTATTTACGTGAATAGTAACCTCATAAAAAATTAACAAAATTCACAACCAAAAGCTCTGATACCAGATGTTGGGAAATAAACCGAGTACGCGTAATTTCCCTATAACCAGATTAGTGAGAATGTGAAATAAAAGCGGAAAAATAATACCCAAAATTGATAACGGAGTTCAACCAATTTTGCCTACGTCTCCAGACTGTTGCATATCTTTTACTAAGGAGAGAAAAATTATAGGTGTTTACAAAACACACTTGAGAGAGAGCTAGAATGATTTGGGATGCTTTTTGAAGCTAAATGGGCTAGGGTATTTATAGTTGAAACTTAATGACTAATCTTGTAAATACCCTACAGTATGCAGTGGCTAAAATGTAATTAATTAAAAAAACATTTTAATTAAAAAATTGGTTTCACCGAATTCATGCATTTCAGTTCTCCCCTTTTCTTATTTTCAACCCCCCTTTGTTGAAAAAATATTAGGCTGTGCGGTGCCCCCTTTGTTGACTTTTATTTTCAATAACCGAACGTGGCGGAAGAAGAGCTGAAGTTGAGGAATTACGAAGAGAACTACTTGTTGCTTCCATGCTTCTTGTACTTTTTTTTTTTGGATTTGAAGTTATCCGTCGAATGGATGGTTGATAAAATGAATAGGGCAAAGGTTTTGCGAACGAGTATTTATAGAAGAAGATATGGTCGTTACTGAGATAAGATCGTGGAACATACGGGATTGAATTCCCTGAAAGTCATGTCTTTATTTCGAGAAGATTACGTAATTTTACTTGGAAGATTCTGTACTAAAAACTGGGAATTTACGTGGTATTGCACTTTACCCTGTGAGTAGCAGTGGTCGATTGCGCAGCGTGATTTGGTATAGAAACTTTATATAATAACGGATGAAGTGTATATATATATATATATATTAAATTATGTTGAAATAATTTTAAAATTTTATAAAATGATTAATAAAATAATCATTAAATATATTAACTTATTATAAAATAATTCTTAAATTTGTCATAATCATTTTTTGACTAATAAATTTATCATAATCTATTATTATTTTATAATGTAGAATGATATTTTGTAACAATTATATAAATTTAATAATCGTTTTAAACTAAATGATATTTGGTGACTATTTGTGTATTTTCTGCAAGTCCGAGTCTGGACCCTTACCTCACCAACTGAGTCAAATGGCATTCCTTGGCAGAAGCAGTACCGCAAGACATTGACACACGCGCTATTTCATAGGCTTGAATTAGTCCACTAATTGGCTAAAGAAAAGAGTTAAATCGATCTACTAAATGTGACGAGAAAATATTCATTCAACTATAAGGCCAAGTGGTTGTAATCTCTAGAATTATATAGCACTTTTCCGATATGTGCCGACTAAGCGAAGAAATTTTCATACAGAGCACGAATTTGAACTTTCTTCTTTTAGGTATCTATGCTCGACAAAGTTTTTTAACCTTGCAAGTAAAAAGAATTTTGTGAGTTAATTGCACAAAGTCCTCAAACTATGATCCTATTTTAAATTAGCTCTTAAACATTAAAACATTCTATTTCATCTCAAAATTTGACACCTAAACCCAACCTGGGACGACTATCGGATCTGGGAGTACCACATTGAGTCACCAAAGTGACCCGACAAATTAAACCGACAACATTTTTCGTTTTTAATCCATCATTAATTTCATAATCGTTTTGTTAGGAATTTGCAAGCCAAAATAATAATATTAATAATGATAATTAAATAAATAACATTAGGAAAACTAGATGTTCCTGGTTTTAGCCATTCATTAGACAAAAGATGTCAAAGATATCTGTAACTGTAGCACAGATTATTCATATGGATACCATAAAGATCCATTACGGACGATCAATTTTACATGGAAAGGTATACAATTGATGTAAATGTAGCTTAGAAAATGCATGAGACCCTCCTTTATTGCAAAGATATCTCCTTTACTTGGCACCTGTATGACATAAATCAATAAATAGTAGCACTTCTTATTACATCATCATTAATGCCTAAATTTTTACAAACCTTCTAGGACGAATGGTTCGATTCGGTCAACTAGAAGTGATTCAAGTTGCTCATTTTGTTCATCTTGTTTGATTGGAGGAGGTTGGTTGGTTTCTAATAAAGGTTCAAGCTTTAGCTTTGGTTCAGTTTGCTCATATGCAGGCTCCTTAAGCTGCAGGTATTTCGGTTTGTTTTTCTCGAGGAGGATGTAAGTGGTGCTATACCAAAACAACAAAATTCTAATTTGAGCAATAATTGTATCACTGATAGGAGATCCTCCCAGGGAGTATCGCTCGAGTGCCTGCATGAAGTAAGGAAAAGAATATCTTACCATAGACTAGAAATGACTACGAGGAAAGCCTCATGCGAATACTTAACATGAACTGAAAAATCTTATTGTAGACACCATCTGGCTAAAAGGAAAGCTCATGAGACTGCTTAACCCCCATTATGTCATCTACATTAGCCCTCCTATAAATACAAGTTATTCCTAGCACAAAATGATAACCGCATTGTTGCAAATAAATTTGAGGAAAGCATGTATCTTTGTCGCTTTCTTTGCAGATTAATTTGTTCTAACCAAACCAAGAACAAGGAGGTCAGTTATTGTTTGAATATCTTTTAATAATATCAGTTGTTCTAGAATGTAGTTAAAGAACCTGACTACTCATCATGCTAACTTCGGTTACATACACTGGAACACAGATTCAAACATTAATAATGTTTATTTTATCTCATTCTCAAACAGAACATTCATTTTCATAGTTTTGTCTTGATCTATGCCAGGTAGTCTTTCAATTTCAGCTTGAAATTAAAATAGAGGGAATTATGCTCCCTAAATACCTGTTCTCCTGCCTGAATGTCAAAGGAATGCTGGCGATCAAATTTAAGACCGGTAAATTCATTGACACAAAACCCTTGAAAGGCCTGAAAGCATGTAAACAAAGATGCGACTTATCTTCCAAAAAGCACAAACAACTATGGTTTTGGTTTATAATCAAATTATCAGATCTTAGTACTAATGCATTTACCATCTTATTAGAGAAGCACGGGGAATTTAACGGAAGATAATTGGTGTATTATCTGCATTTTCGTAATACCCTCTAAACACGCTGAAGACCGTCATAAGAGAGGGTCCCAAGGCCATTGCTGCTTCAGTTGTTGGGACCATGGCCCCTACTGTCAGACCCATTGCAGATGCAGCAAGACTCCACAGTCACAATTCCGCAGAACTTCCCAAATCTAAAAAGTCAAACTTCAAGGTCGGATCACCAAATCACCATGATAGAACTAACCAAATTATCACCCAACTGTTGATCTTAGTGCCTCAAGTTTTGTCATATATTTCAACCTTGACAATCATAAACCAAAATCCGTGTTTTTTATGCACATTGACAAAAATACTAACAATAATTGTTTGTGTTTTTCTTCATGTTCTTCAGAAAATGAGGCAAGTGGTAAGCAATTACTTCAACAAAACATGACAATTTTAGATTTCGTGCAACATATTTACGCCTAGTGTAAATAGTATAAGGGTAAACTGTACCCGTGGTCACCAACCATGGGTTTCTTTTTTGTCACCCTACCATTAAATGTACTTAATTGGTCACTCAACTAATTGTTTCTCTTTATTTTGTCACTAGCAGTTAACTAATTGACGGGAAGATGATTTGGCTGTTCATAAAATTGGTATAATACTAGATTTCGCCCTTAAACTTAACACATTGTAACAATTTGATCCTAAAGGTTATGGCCTACGGGTGAAATCTATTATTATAACTATTTTATAAACAGCCACATCACATTCCTATCAATTAGTTAACGAGAAACTTGCCCATAGTTGGTAACCATGGCTGTAATTTACCCATAATATAAAGAACTTCATTATGAAATACTATGAAAAAGAACTGGACAAGGTTGGATGAAGGCCAGCCATGGGATACAGCAAAGTCCCAAACATTAGAGGAAATGCTGCTCCCACAGGTATCTCAGCTATCAATTTGGAAAGAAGATAGGGTCCCAATGCATAAGATCCCTTAGAACGTTCCCTGTCTACAATTGCACGTTCCTTGGGAAATACACCCAGAGTCTTTGTGAGAGCTGCCATTGCTGTGTTTATTGCAGTAACCTGACACAAGGCATATGATTACTAACAGTGTTAAGGAACTTTAATACTTTTGTCACTTAAGAATCACATATATATCAAATGAAAACACCACATACTTTGTAGAACGAAAAAGAATCAATTTTCAGGAAGGGGCATGGTTAATGGTTGGAGGAGTTAGTGTGGACTCCAGAGTGCCTATGAGCTATGAAACCACTGGGAGAGGATGGAAGTCCCAAGGCAACACCAGTGAAAGTCTGAAATTAGCCAGATTTTTCATTAGATGAACTACCCACCGGAGTTCAAGAACAAACTACTAATTATATCCATAATATGAGAACCGTAAAAACCTAAAAACCCTTTTGAATGAGGGCACATAATCCAAATGGTTCATTTCCATTTATCAGGTGCAACAATTTCTGCCATGGTCAAAAAGAAAAATCCTCCACAATACCTTCCACACTCAACCAATCTCCCTCCACCAACCTCCCCCACAAAAAACACTTGAACTATTCATTTCGGCCACTTTCTTATAAAAGACATGAGTCAGAGCCAAAAGCAGGATCAAAGAGACTTCACATACTGCAAAAATTGCATGGTCGCAATTTTAACACACAAAAGAAAGCGAGAATTTCAAGGAAACTGAAGACTTCATACCTGAAGCAACCTCATTCTGTCTTGTATGGACGTTTGAGATCTTCCCATTCTCCAGAAAACAGACCCAAATATTATAGCTGACGCAATTGACATTCTAGCTCTAACTTTATTTGTTGGTCCATCACGAGGAGCCTGGTTAACCATTTTTTCAATTGACAATAAGGAACAGAAGTTAGGATCATTCTGAATACATGCACTGGTACAGGTACACACACAGCCACCCAATACAAAAGAAACAAAGAAATTAGCAAGATTTGTATGGAAAAAAAGTCAAAAAAGAAGACTAACATTTTACAATGATTTTATTGATTTTAGGCTCTCTTTTCATTCTTACTCTAGCTTCAAGGAAGGAATAAAGCATTAGATGTTGGTTAAATAGAAATTAACTGCATTAGAATGCTTAGCCAGAATGGGTAAAATGAAGCAGTTATATACCAGAAAAATGGAGTACCAGAATTTCTTAATCAAACCAAAGAATGGAAAGGAGAGATTATTGTTATATTCTATCATGTCTTTAAACCTTTAAGACAGCAATAAAAACTAAACAGACATAAAGTTTATACTAAATAGTAGAAAAACCAACTTGCATCCATGCACGTTTTAGAAGCAACCAGAACTGTCTCCACTAAACCCATTTCCTCTTCGCAGTAATTTTCCTGCAGAACTTCATGCCATGCCTCGGACCAGTCTTTCCGGTAAGTGAAGTGGTGTAAAGAACCGCTGATGATTGTGTTGAGAATGCTTCAACAAGAGCATCGATTCTTTTCTAAGAAGAGTAGACACTATCAGCAGAACTGTAGTCAATGGATATAAGATCAGCCAAAAATTCAGCAGGATTTGCATGATCTGGGCACTGGTACCTGTTGACTAACCAATATTCAAGCATAAGTCTCATTATTTCAGATTCTGGTACACTGTTGTTAGATAATTTCCATCTAGAAGCAGAGGTTGAAACAGTCATTATTTAATGAAGCAAACAAAAGCAGAAGAAAATAACCAGTTCATGATCCTCAAAAGTCTTTCAAACATGGAATCAATGAAACAATAATATGCATGTGTGTGTGTGTAATACATATAGAGAGAGAATGTGTAGATCATCCACTTTCCTAAACAAAATGGAAAAACATAGCGAGTTCACATGCTAATGTATAAATCACAGATTAACAGTATATTGATAAATGATGAGGCTATAGCAATATTAACTTTTCCCCTGTACTACTAAGTTTTAAGCAGACAGATGCGCAAACATGCAGCTATACTTCAAGCATAATGTGAGTGCTAGTGTTGCATTAGAAACCTCGTCCAGCGTACAAGTATATCGATGCTAATCAGGATTCGTAGCAAGAAAACAATGGATAATTTTCGTCCTAAAATCCAACCATGCACCTTTTAGAGGTTAAATATTTTTAAACAAAAGATATCACGTCGCAGGCTTTGGCAGGTCTCTTCCAATCACAAGTCACAGTCAATAAAAATCACTCTGATCAGTATAAAAAAGAATTAAGACAAAACAAAGAACCATGGTATGCAGGCAGGCAGTGCATTCCATAATTAACAGGAGCCAAGTTTGATTACAACCCAAATCTGGAGAAGTATTCCAGTGGCTGATCATGTGCAGGGCCAGCATAAACAAGTGTGCCCTCTGTTAGCAACACGATGTCATCAAATTTACCATACACAGAACCTCTAGGCTGATGTATTGAGCAAATTATAGTATGACCATCTTGTGCAAGTAGGCGGAGTGTTTCCATTACTTGCTCAGCTTGGAAAGCATCCTGTATGCACCAAAAGAAATTGGAAGATCAAAGTCAAGTCTGGCAAAAATAGTAATGGTGATACACTAATTCTAGTGGGGAGTGTTAACTATGGAAGAAACTTAGCACGAATGTAGCAAAATGGAGTTCTGTTATGAATGAACTTCATTATCATTTACACTGGTTGAGCAGTTATTTAAAGGCTGCAGTACAAGACTGTTATACCTAACTACAACCGATTAACTACTTAACAACCTCTAACCACTACTTAATCGAAAGTGGTTTAACATTCACCCTGTTTCTTACAAACCTCCTTCAACTCAAAAACACACAATTTACTCTTAAACAAATCAAATTTGACCAAGGGAAGAGGTTTTGTTAGTATGTCTGCAACTTGGCTACTGGTTGGCACATAGTTGATTTGCACTTTATGTGCTGCCACCTTCTCTCGCACGAAATGCAGATCGAGCTCAATGTGCTTTTTTTTGCATGCAATATGGGGTTTGCAGCCATAACTATTGCACTTGTATTGTCGCACCATAGCTTAGGCTCTTCAGGGAGTGCAATATGCATCTCTTGCAGCACAGCCTTGATCCATACAACTTCAGAAGTGACATCTGTGAGGCTCATGTACTCAGCTTCTGCAGTGGACCTGGACACTGCGCGTTGCTTTTTTTAGCTCCATGCCAGCAGGTGGTTTTCGTTATACACACAGTAACCAGAGATCGACCTTCTGTCATCAACATCCCCTCCCCAATCAGAGTCCGAGAAGGCATTGAGTGTCACCAGCTTTTGTGCTTGAGTTAGAAACCAAAGGCCAGTTTCTAGTGTTCCTCGTAAGTACCTCAGGATACGTTTGACTGCAAGCCAATGAACCTCAATGGGCTCTTGCAAGAACTTTGCAACTTTGTTGACTGCAAATGAGATATCTGGCCTCGTATGGAAGATGTACTGCAGTGCCCCAACTGCACTTCTGTACTGTTGAGGCTTGTTTAACACTTCCCCATCATTCTTACTAAGTTTGGTTGTGGTTGCCATAGGAGTGGAGGTTGAATTCACACTTGACATTTGATTCTTATGTAGCAGTTCAGTAATAAACTTCTTTTGACTGAGGAACAGTCCATTATTCGATCGGTGTACTTCTATGCCAAGGAAGTACTTAAGCTGCCCGAGGTCCTTCAGGGAAAATTTCTCATGCAGTGCATGAACTATCCGATCAACCTCGAGTTGGGAACTACATGTGATGAGAATATCATCCACGTACACGACCATGTACACCACTTCATGATCTTCTTGGCGAATAAATAGTGAGGAGTTTGCCCTCGAAGGTTTGAATCTTAAGCTAAGCAATAAGTCTCTTAGTTTAAGGAACCAGTTTCTTGGAGCTTGCCTTAATCCATATAGTGCCTTCTTCAGCTTGCACACCAAAACAACTCCATTGGACTGTTCTTCAAAGCCAGGAACCTGTTGCATGTATACATCCTCGCTTAAATCGCTTTTTAGAAATGCATTGTTGACATCCACCTGTCTGATTTGCCAGTGACATGAAACAACCAGTGAGATCAATATGTTTACTGTGAAAAACCGAACCACAGGACTAAAAGTGTCCATAAAATCATAGCCTGGTATTTGAGAATACCCCTTGGCAATCAGTCTAGCTTTCAACCTCTCAACTGAGCCATCAACATTCTTCTTTACCTTGAAGAGCCATTTGCAGCCAATGGCTTTCCTACCAGGTGGCAACTCTACAATGTCCAATGTATTGTTACTAATAAGTGTATTATATTCAGCCATTACAGCCATCCTCCAGTCATCATCTTTAAGAGTAGCTCGAATGTCACCAGGCACTGCTTTGCATTGAACTGAGTAGATTTTTGGCTTAAAGATCCCATGCTTGCTACGAGTTATCATGGAATGAGTATTGCTCACCCGAGTTGCTGGGACAGTTTCTGGGTTTTGAACTTGCTCAGTAGAGGAAGACTGTTCTTGCTCAGCAGAGGCAGACTGTTCTTGTTGAGAAGAGACATCAACAGCAAATTCATGAGTAGGAGAGCCAGGTTCATTATTTACTGAATGCTCTCCAGAATGCATGTGCAGTTCATTTCCTGTTGCGGCAGGTAGACTAGCACTGCTTGCTTCCACTCCTTGACCAATACTGACATCAGTGTTAGTACCTAACCTTGGGACAGTCCTGGTTTGCTTGTGTGGGTTGCTAACAACTGGTACAACCCATGATCGAATTGCTTCATCATCATATTTCTTATGAGTTACTGCTTTGTGAGAAAAAGGAAAAATGTATTCGCTAAACACTACACTTCTGGACACATAGATCCTGCCATGCTCATCCATGCACTGATAACCATGATGCATTCGTGAATACCCTAGAAAACCACAAGCCTTGAACCGAAAATCCAATTTGTATGTATTGAACACCCTAAGGTTGGGGAAGCATTGGCAGCCAAAGATTTTCAGGAACCTGTAATTAGGAGGCTTGTCATACAACTTCTGATAAGGAGAAATATTGCCAAGGGTCTTAGAGGGCATTCTGTTTATGAGGTACACTGCACTAAGGACTGCATGTAACACCCTAACCCATACCCGACCCGGATACGAGTATGAGATGTCACATTAACTTTTAAAACCTTTATTCTTGTAAAATATCAGAACATTTGAACTCTTTTAAAGAAAATACGATCATATATTGTTGAATTGTGTTTGTTATAAAATTTTGAGGCAAAAACATATTTATGAACAGTAAAATATGGTATGAACAGTAACGTATGAACAATAATGTGAACAGTAATACACAGTACTATGAACAGTCCCAAATGTTAAAATTTTCCAGATTGTCAGAGGGAAACCGATTCCCCTGCTACAGGGAACCGATACCCTGCTACATTATTGCTACAGTACTTCCGTAAAATACGTATAAATTCATAAAAATCTAAGGTTTCATCCGTATAAAATTTTCATTTACATATACACATTTAAAACATTAGAAAATTCAATCATATGATTTTACAAAACCGATTAAAACATATCGGATTCAAATCTTTGTTTACATGCCAACCCCTATAAGTATTACAAAATACATACTATTAACTTCTTTTCTGATCTGATCTTTGGAAAGGAGAAACTGACATGTCTTGCATAACTTTTATCAATCTTTCTCTCTTCTCGAAACCTACGTGTGAAACAATCACATGCTAAGTTATAGACTTAGTGAGGCATATAAAACATGTAATAAAACTATAGAACATTTAAAATAATAATCAACATCATACTCTCTATTTATCATATGACTTTGTACTTATCATTTCTGTATATCGTATAACACACATAACATCATACAATTCATGTAACATATTTCATATCACCATAAGCATATACATCATAGGTATTGTATTTGTTATTGTCTCTTTATTAGCCCATGTACATTACTGAGAACTTAAGGTATTTGAGTACATTGAGGTTGTGCACAAATGCTGTCACCACAGCTCATATAAATTGCACCGAAGTGCCACATAGAATTTGTCTCGAAGGACCGCGTAGAATTACACCGAAGTGCCACGTAGAAATGCACCGTAGTGCCATATAAGATTTGTCCCTAAGGACCACATATAAATTCCTTAAGAATCATATACATATACCAAGGATCAAGTATGTGTCTCAAAAAACCTCATACATGTTCCAAAGAATACATATATGTTCTGAAGAACCACGTAGAATTATCCCGAAGGACCGCGTAGACCCTCGACTCTTGACATGCCAACTATACCTCTAGATCTCATGACACATAACATGGGCATTATTTTTTCATATTTAACACTTATTCATATCGACACATAGTTCACTTATACGTAGAACATTTTCATATGATTCATGTTCACATGTCACATGGCTTATACCTTGTTCTTATGTCTTCTCATAGACATATATTCTTTCTCACGTAGTCACATAGATCCTTATCATATAACATATATTACATGTGCATGTAATCATATAAATCATATCATATAACTTATATTATTTCTCATGTGTTCATGTAAACATGCATGTCCTATTTTGTTCACATATGTTTATATATACATCATATAATCCTTTCTTATAGTTCATATTTTATTTTCACATATGGCATATCACATAAATCACATAGCACATATAAGCACATATCAGTTCATATAATCAAGTATACATACATTTCATGTCATTCACATCCTTATAATCAATATTCCATACACTATAACTATTGGAAATAGACTTATCAAAAGTCCAATTCCTTATAATCCTGTAAACTAAAATGCACTCATAAGAATCATATCAATCATATAACATTTTAGGAGTCACTTCTTACCATAGTAACTCCATCATTGGCTCATCGCAAGCCAATGTTTTTCGATAGCATAAGTACAATTAAATTGCACTCACCTTAGCCTTGCTTTGATTCAATCCTAATCCTTTGATTATTCCAGAACTTGTTTAGGCTCAATATCTACATAAATATAACATTTCAAAACAACTATCAGAAGCCTAAACCTTAAACTTGATGTTAATAACTTAAGCCGGTTCAATGAACCAAAATTCTATTTTTTATTTAGGGGGAATCGATACCCCCCAGGGGGAAATCTGTTCCTCCTGCACATACTGGAATTTTCGTTCAAGAGGGGGTATCGATACCCCTTCATAGGGTACCGATTCCCTATGCCTAGAAATTGTAATTTAAGCCCGAAAATCATCAATTCTTCACTCAATTCTTATATTTTAAACCCCTATCATGTCATTAAACCCAACCACCATTACTTAAACCAACTTATATCCATGAAAACCATCTTTAACCTCAAAATCCTATCCATCATATGTAATTCAAGAATCATACTCAAATTTCAATATGTTTTAAATACAATTCTAACACTTCATATTCCTTAATTAGCATGATGACAAGTCAAATTTAACTTCAAATTCAACTTATCAACTCTTTTCCATAAATTCAATTAAAAACCCATTTTCTTTAATCTCTTAAAACTTCTTCATCTTTTGATTATAAGACAACTTAAGCTCTCCTTAAGCTTAGTGATCATCTAATAATCAAAACCCAACTTAAAATTCAGCTAAAAATCAAAAATTAAGAAATCTTACCTTTGCTCTCTTGCTCACGATGGAGAAGAAAAAATGAAGAAGAAGAAGATAACTTCCCCCTTTCCCCACGTGATTCATTCATATATATAGGAAAAAATATCTTTCCTATCAAATGACCATTTTGCCCTCTCATTCTTTTAATAATTACTAATAACCCTTCAGGATTTATTTTTAAATAAGTCATTGAACTATTCAACTTTTTTCACTTTAATCATCAAATTCTAAAATTTTACAATTTAGTCACTAACCCGTAGTTTGGGATGTTACAAATCTCCCCTCATTTTAAGAAAATTCGTCCTCGAATTTTCCTTGCCCACATTAATAAGAACATATCTTCTAATATTCTCATGTTGCTTTCTTTCCTTAATCTTTCCTGTTTATCGCTAACATACTTATCTTTTTCCCTTACTCAATTCTTCATATACATTCGACTTTTATAAATCCATATAATGTCATTCATTATATAGACAATACTCTAATCCTTACTACTCAATATTATGAATCAATTGATTTCCTTCATCATTCTTTAATCGCTTTACACCATAAACCAAATCTTTACTCATTCCTTAATTCTTGTATGTACTACAATACGCAAAAAAATCTTTTCATATAATCTCACGTATTTCTCTAAGGAATAATCACCCTTTTATAACAAAAGGTGCTAACTTACTTCAATCCTTCAATTACCTTTTTCTTTTATACATCTATATCATATCCCTTATCATATAAATAGTAACATCAATTCTTATCACTCAAAATATGAAATCATTCACTTTCCTCATAAGTCTCTAATTACCAACTTTTATTCTATCATTATTCATCTACATCTTAACTTCCTTAATACGTATGAATCATTCTTTATCTCTCTGTACACGTCCACTTGACCAAGAAACATAATCTTAAATCCTCATTACAGATGATTAATACATACACTTTGACAAAATCCAACAATTTTTCATATAGTCTTACGAACATTTTTTTCTATACTAACTCATACTTTATACCTCACATAATTCTTGTCATACTTGAGCTTTTAAACTTCATCATTTAATTTCCTTAGTTCTTCATTCCTTCACAAATCCAAATCTCCTTACAACCTATGTCATATCTTTTTCTCAGACTCTCATACTCTTTTCATATCGCTTATACTTATCCCTGATTATTGATCTTCATCGCATCTTCGTAACTTTGATAATTCCCTTTATTTATACAAAATGTTTTCCTTTACCATCTCATGTACTTATAATTTCTTCCAATCTTATAACTCTATCACCTTTACTCTTACAATTGTTCAATTTAGGGCACATGCCCTAATCAATTAATCATATACATATTTTCCAATCAGAAATATCTCAACAATAGTTTACTTAACTTATCAAATCCACATTCATTCTCATGCATCATGAAATTTTATTTGTTCACACTCAACATTTCAACGTCTTCTATCTTATAAAATAATCATTGATGTCCCTATTTCTTTAAACTCCTTCCGAAACAATATTCACATTAATGAATATTCCATTATTCCCATTATAACATTTATTTACCATATTTTAGCTCAACCGCATAGCAACTAAATTACTTCATCTAATTTTTCCACTTTAAGATAGTGGAGATTCTCTAACATTGTTCTGTTGCACATTCTATTTTCTGAACACAATCCTTAACTTTTGAATCTAGGATACAACCCTTATCAATCCAAATCATATACATTCTTTTCCATCAAAATTTTCCTCAACCATATCTTACTCAATTTTTTTTAAAACTCGAACTCTTACTCACACACATTACTATTCTTCTATTTCAAAATCAAACTTTGTAATTTGCTTTGTCTTATAAACCGATTACCAATATACTCATTCTTAAACTTTTCTTATCAATCCTCAGCTTTACTCAACCATATGAATCCTCACTTCAATTTTATCACATTATTATGGTCAAAATATACAATTGTATCCAATACATTTTTCATCACAAAATCTTGTTAGCCAATGCTAACTCTTTCCTTCTAAAGTATAAACTCTTATCATATCCATACTCTTGCTGATATACAATACTATCTACACGTTTACTATTCCTTTTCTCATACCACCTCTTCAATAAATCTTTCGTGCTACCATATACTTCACTTCATTACTTTAATTCTTTCATTACCCCTTTTTTCCCTTATACTTTTTCATTCATTTCATATCATGTCCTTTATACTCACATGCTCTTGTATATCACATATATTTATCCTAACTATCACTCTTTATCATATTTTCATAAATTTGATAGTCAGCTTTACTTGCACAGAACCTTATTCTTTATCATTCTTATACTTGTGTTTTCTCCACTTGTTTCAACAATTACCCGATCTCAATACTCATATCATCCCTTTAAAATAATTTTCCTACTTAAATTTTCATAACTTCTAACAAATCTTTTAACCCAATTCACAAAGGTTGTCTCTAACCCTGACTTATTATCAATTAACTCCTTGTTTAATCTTTCAAGATCAAACCCTACTGCTTGAGTCTGTCGGAATCTCATCTGATTTGATTCTCTGGCGGAGAATACAACTAATTCATATCTGATTTAAAGTTGAAAACCAGAATCTCTATCTTTCTTTGATGGTGCTTAACTCTATAAAGCATTAATTCTCTTAATCATCTAAGACTTTTATTCTCCAATCCTTTCATTCTGAGCTCTCTCTAGAGCTTTAACGCAATTAACCATTTCTTGAAATGAGAACAAATTCAAAACCAGTAACACTTTTTTTAATTTAAGGCACAAGCCCTAAACAACCAATTACCTGTATCTTTCTTATCCTTCTTAATCAGAATCAACTCAACAATAAATCTGCTTAACTTATTAAACTTATACTCATACACATGTATGTATAGTTCCCTTGCTTCAAGCTCATATATTCCAGCTTCATTTGTCTTATGAACTGATCATTCATGTACTTATTCTTGAATTCTTCTACAAATGATAACCACATCACTTGATCTTTTAACATTCTTATGGTGACATTTGTTCACCATACTTCTAGCTTACCGACATAGTAACGAAACTACTCAATTTAACTTCTTCACTTTGGAGAAATGAAAACATTCTAACATTATCTTTCTATCATTTAATCAAATTTCCATAACAATGGAACATTTCTCAAATTCACCCTTAAACTCGGGTGTTCCCAAATCTTTTCGATATATTCATTATATGAATTATAGAAGTATAAAATTAAAAACACATCATAATATCATTTAACATCATGAAACATTCTCTAATCTTGTACATGCACGCCCTAAGATTTTTCGCTCTTCTCCCTGCCTGGCCAGGGCAGGTGAATGCTATTACCTTCAGTCTATTATCTTATGTTTCACTTTGGAAACTCTTATAATCATACATCTAATATAACATAACATTTTAACTCTATTATCAAGACAGTACACTCCTTACATTATCAGATCAGAAATTTTTTCAGTTTAAGTTGGCATGTATACTTTTAAAAACACTTTTGACTTTGTTTTTAGCCTAGAATCAGCTAAATCGTAGCTCTGATACCATTAAATGTAACACCCCAACCCGTACCCGACCCGTATACGAGTCTGAGATGTCACATTAACTTTAAAACCTTTATTCTTGTAAAATATCATAACATTTGAACTCTTTTAAAGAAAATACGATCATATATTGTTGAATTGTGCTTGTTAAAAAATTTTGAGGCAAAAACATATTTATGAACAGTAAAATATGGTATGAACAGTAACGTATGAACAATAATAAACAGTACTGTGAACAACATTATGAACAGTGCCCAAATGTTAAAATTTTCCAGATTGTCAGAGGGAAACCGATTCCCCTGCTACAGGGAACCGATACCCTGCTACATTACTGCTACAGTACTTCCGTAAAATACGTATAAATTCATTAAAATCTAAGGTTTCATCCGTATAAAATTTTCATTTACATATACACATTTAAAACATTAGAAAAATCAATCATATGATTTTACAAAACCGATTAAAACATATCGGATTTAAATCTTTGTTTACATGCCAACCCCTATAAGTATTACAAAATACATACTATTAACTTCTTTTCTGATCTGATCTTTGGAAAGGAGAAACTGACCTATCTTGCATAACTTTTATCAATCTTCCTCTTCTCGAAACCTACGTGTGAAACAATCACACGCTAAGTCATAGACTTAGTGAGACATATAAAATATGTAATAAAACTATAGAACATTTCATATAATAAAATGCATTCATATACCATCATCATCATACTCTCTATTTATCATATGACTTTGTACTTATCATTTCTGTATATCGTATAACACACATAACATCATACAATTCATGTAACATATTTCATATCACCATAAGCATATACATCATAGGTATTGTATTTGTTATTGTCTCTTTATTAGCCCATGTACATTACTGAGAACTTAAGATATTTGTGTACATTGAGGTTGTGCATAAATGCTGTCACCACAGCTCATATAAATTGCACCGAAGTGCCACGTAGAATTTGTCCCGAAAGACCGCGTAGAATTACACTGAAGTGCCACGTAGAAATGCACCGTAGTGCCATTTAAGATTTGTCCCTAAGGACCACATATAAATTCCTTAAGAATCATATACATATACCAAGGATCAAGTAGGTGTCTCAAAAGACCTCATACATGTTCCAAAGAATACATATATGTCCCGAATGACCACGTAGAATTGTTCCAAAGGACCGCGTAAACCCTCGACTCTTGGCATGCCAACTATACCTCTAGATCTCATGACACATAACATGGGCATTATTTTTCATATTTAACACTTATTCATATCGACACATAGTTCACTTACACGTAGAACATTTTCATATGATTCATGTTCACATGTCACATAGCTTATACCTTGTTCTTATGTCTTCTCATAGACATATATTCTTTCTCACGTAGTCACATAGATCCATATCATATAAAATATATTACATGTGCATGTAATCATATAAATCGTATCATATAACTTTTATTATTTCTCATGTGTTTATGTAAACATGCATGTCCTATTTTGTTCACATATGTTTATATATACATCATATAATCCTTTCCTATAGTTCATATTTTATTTTCACATATGGAATATCACATAAATCACATAGCACATATAAGCACATATCAGTTCATATAATTAAGTATACATACATTTCATGTCATTCACATCCTTATAATCAATACTCCATACACTATAACTATTGGAAATAGACTTATCAAAAGTCCAATTCCTTATAATCCTATAAACTAAAATGCACTCATAAGAATCATATCAATCATATAACATTTTAGGAGTCACTTCTTACTATAGTAACTCCGTCACTGGCTCATCGCAAGCCAATGTTTTTCGATAGAATAAGTACAATTAAATTGCACTCACCTTAGCCTTGGTTTGATTCAATCCTAATCCTTTGATTATTCTGGAACTTGTTTATGCTCAATATCTACATAAATATAACATTTCAAAACAACTATCAGAATCCTAAACCTTAAACTTGATGTTAATAACTTAAGCCGGTTCAATGAACCAAAATTCCATTTTCATTTAGGGGGAATATGTTCCCCTGCACATACTGGAATTTTTGTTCAAGAGAGGGCATCGATACCCCTTCATAGGGTATTAATTCCCTATGCCCAGAAATTGTATTTTAAGCCCAAAAATCATCAATTCTTCACTCAATTCTTCTATTTTAAACCCCTATCATGTCATTAAACCCAACCACCATTACTTAAACCAACTTATATCCATGAAAACCATCTTTAACCTCAAAATCCTATCCCTCATATGTAATTCAAGAATCATACTCAAATTTCAATATGTTCTAAATACAATTCTAACACTTCATATTCCTTAATTAGCATGATGACAAGTCAAATTTAACTTCAAATTCAACTTATCAACTCTTTTCCATAAATTCAATTAAAAACTCATTTTATTTAATCTCTTATAACTTCTTCATCTTTTGATTATAAGACAACTTAAGCTCTCCTTAAGCTTAGTTATCATCTAATGATCAAAACCCAACTTAAAATCTTACCTTTGCTCTCTTGCTCACGATGGAGAAGAAGAAGAAGATAACTTCCCCCTTTCCCCACGTGATTCATTCATATATAGGAAAAAATATATTTCCTATCAAATGACCATTTTGCCCTCTCATTCTTTTAATAATTACTAATAACTCTTCAGGAATTATTTTAAATAAGTCATTGAACTATTCAAGTTTTTCACTTTAATCATCAAATTCTAAAATTTTACAATTTAGTCACTAACCCGTAGTTTGGGATGTTACACTGCATGAGACCAAAAAGTTAGAGGCATTGAGGCTTGTGCTAGTAGAGTCAAGACAGTTTCAACTATATGCATGTGTTTCCTTTCCACCACCCCATTTTGCTGTGAGGTATGTGGGCATGATTTCCTGAGTTTAGTGCCAAGTTCAAGAAAATGAAACTCACCTCCATTGTCAGTTTGCAATGCAAGGATGGTTGTTTTAAATTGATTTGAGACCAAGGTAACAAATATTTCAAAGGAGACAGCAACCTCACTTTTATTCTTTAACAGATAAACCCAATTGTTTCTCGAGTACAAGTCTACAAAGCTCACAAAGTATCTAAAACCACTAGAGATAATAGGAGCAGGGCCCCATACATCAACCTCTACTAATTCAAATGGTTGTTTGTACATAGTTTGTGACATAGGAAACGGCTGAGTTTTGCATTTTCCCATCTGACAGGCTGCACACACCTCACTCTTATCTACACTTAGCCTCTTGTTGAGGATTGTCATCACCACCTCAGCTGCTGGATGCCCTAACCTTTTGTGCCACAGCTAATATTCATTTGCACTTTTTACAACAGTGTTGTTTAGTGTTGCTGTGTCTTGAATGGTTTGATAGTCAAAGCTATACAGTCCTCCATCAAGCTTCCCTTCTACTAGCACGATTATTGTGCTCTCATCCTTAACATAACAAATATTTTTGTGAAACTCAAAGAAAACTAAATTATCTTGAGTGAATCTCAAAACTGACAAAAGATTTTTATTAATATTTGGGACATGCAGAATGTGATCAAGCAAAAGATCTCTAGAGTCAATCTTTAAAATATTTGTACCAATATGTGCAATTGGAATAGTGGAACCATCTCCTAGGTGAACCTTACCACTGCCAGTGTAGGCTTGTTTGCTCGAGAGTGCAGAGGTAGTGCCAGTCACATGGTGAGTGGCTCCTGAATCAGGAAACCATTTAGCATAGCTCAGATGACCATTGACCATTAATGCATTGACCTGTGCATTATCATGTGGCTCGGTGTCAGCTGAATCTTTATCTCCTGCGTTGGTGTTTATAAAGGGACTGTAATAACAGTCATTTGTATGAGGGAAACATGAGCACATGTTCGCTTGCATGGCATTAGACGAGGAGCTTTGCTGAGCAGTTACGTCTTTGAAGTTCTGGTCAAATTTATGCCAACACCTGTCAACTAGATGAACTAACTTTCCACATAGTTGACATTGATGTTTGGGTTTCCCCTTATACTTGTTACTAGCCGTATTTTTAGACTTAGCAGGCCCACGATTCTTATATTGTTGAGTGTCCGAGCCCTGGTTGGTGTTGTAGCGTGTGAAATTGACCCATATTGAGAATCTTGAAGAGTCATCAAGGCGAGACTCAACATCAATGAAGACCGAAACCACATTGTCGAGGGCAAATGGTTCTCTGCTCGCAATAATCGTAGCCACTATTGGCTCATACTCGGCTGGAAGCCATTAAGAACGGTGGCGATGTGATCAATATCTGAGATAAGGTTGCCACACGTGGCTAAAAGGTCACAAATTTCTTTAATGACCATGGTGTAATCTCTCATAGATTGAGAACCTTTCTTCATTGATCTAAGGCGACAATGCAAGGCCATTATTTTTGTGGTGGATAACTTCGAATACAGCCTGGGGATGGCATTCCAGACAGCAGTTATAGATTCAACACCAACCAATTGAGGAAGAATGTTGGTGCTTATGGTGGAAAGAAGCCAATAAGCCAAGGAGCTATCTTGTTTGACATAGCATAGATAGGCTGGATTAACAACTTGCTCACTAGCATCATTAAGCGTTAGTTTTGCTGGAACCACCATGGAATCATCAAGAAAGCCTTCGAGTCCGAGCCCTCTGATTATGAGAATTACTTGTTGCTTCCAAAGAAGATAGTTTGAGTCGGTTAGATAGACATTGATTCTTTTATTGGCAAAGGTATGAGAGCTAGCTTCTGTCAGTTGTTCATCCTCAACCATCATCGTCAAGCCTTGCACCACGACTTCTCTTCGAAAGCATACAAGAACCAGAAAAAAGAAAGAACAGTGCACAACAAAAGCCTATTCAGGATCTAAAGGCGAATGATACCATGTTAACTATAAAAGAAACTTAGCACGAATATAGTAAAATGGAGTTCTGTTATGAATGAACTTCATTATCATTTACACTGGTTGAGCAGCTATTTGAAGGCTACAGTACAAGGCTGTTATACCTACTACAATCGATTAACTACTTAACAACCTCTAACCACTACTTAACCGAAAGTGGTTTAACTGGGAGGAGAAAAAAATATACTTTACTTAACCTAATATATGGAAGTGTTACCTAATTCGCGATTCCCTATGATTCACAAAAGAGTACGGAATCATAATTTGTTAATTTTATCGTTTGCGGTTCGTTGGGGGTAGGTTTCTTTGGAACGGATTTTGGGATCATTATTCGTGATAATTTTTATATAATAGTAATTGGCAGTGATTAATATTTTAGTTTTTTATAAAATAAAAGGACTAAATTTATTTAATAAACCATGTAAAGTATAATAATGAAAATACTATATATTAAAACAACAGCTGTTATTTTTTATGGGGTTTCGTGCGTTCTTCTCTTTTTATGTTCCTCTTCCTCTTCCTCTTCACAAGCTTCCAGTCTTCTGGTCTTCCCCCTATCTTCTTTTCCTTTTCTTCATCAAAATGCCGATCAAAAGATATATGTTGATTCCACCGTCAACGATGGACAACATCGACCCTTACACTGTTTTTATTACCCTTCTTTCCACCCCCTATCTTCCTTTCCTTTGTTTTTGCATTGAACCCTCCTTCCACCCCTTCTCCCACAGAACTCTTCTCCTATCTTCCTTTTCTTTTGCTGTGATGGGTTTTGGATACACCAATAGAAAAGGCACACTTTTACACCAAATTATATTTCATGAGTACAACAAGGACCGCTTATGCAGTTTCTCCATACCTTGTGCTCTTAACTGTAGTCTATCCATGGACTACAAGCCTACAATTCAAATCTGCATGCTACACTCATTGTGGAGGTTGTCTATATCTGTCACTTGCATTTAAATACTGCCTTATCCCCCACGATACAGGTAGTTAAGGATATCCAGCCTTAATTTGTCAAATGTACAATAGAGCACTTAATTTGTCAAATGTACAATAGAGCATATAAGCACCAGTCACCCCTTTCTGTTACCATAGCTGATCTCTGATTACGGCATTACGCACGCATACAATTCAAATAATAAGCATTTTATCTACGTCCCTGAATGTGCTTAAGAGCACAAACCCTGAATATCTGCTCAATCAATAAATTATTCTTTTTATATTGATGTTCTACGATAAATATTATAACTAATTGATTTGGGCATGGCATGATATGTAAAATCTTATTTTCTATTGTTCATCCACTTTCCTATAAATGGCAGATATTTTATGAAGAACTTCTGAAAATTATTACTCTTAGCTACATTCTTTTCCTTTGCACCTCAGGTGTCTGACATATGTTACTCGAGGATAGCAAATCGTTAGTTAAGCATTGACATAATCATGAGCCATGACAGATGGTTCATGTTAAGCATTGAAAGACCACTTAGAAGCAGTGAGATGAAATGTAACATAAGAAAAAAATTTGAGTTATCAAGACTCAAGAGCAATCTTACAGGAAGAATTGTATTATGCTTAATCGTGCATACCAGTTGTGGGTTCATCAGCAAATATGACAGATGGGCTTGCAATCAATTCACAACCTAATGCCAAGCGTTTCTTTTCACCACCACTGATCCCACGAACTTTGGCATCACCAATAATTGAATCAGCACAGCTGACCTTTTGGAGAATGAATAAAAGAACACCCAGAAAGAAAATTAATATCAGGATAAAGATGTTAATGATAGATAATTGAGTACTAATTGAACAATCCTCTTTGTACATCTTTTGTATTAACCCTAAAGCAAAGATCATACAATTTGTTATATATGGTATTAGTGTAGCAAATTCTTTCCAGTGGAGCACCGAATATATATGTCACTAAATAATCTTGTAAAGCAAACGGCAGCTAAGACAGTGAAAGTAATCTGTTTCCAACCCTCACAAGTTCATATATCTCCAGCATAGGGAAATCAAGTAATTCTTACCAAGCCTAGTTTAAATAAGAGTTTGTTCACATATTCATCTATCTCTTCAACAGAAGATATCTCTGGAAGTTGAAGTTCTGCAGCAAGAGATAATGTTTCTCGAACTATCAACTGTGAGAAGAAAAGATCCTCCTGTTGAACATAAGCAAATCTACAAGAACCAGAAACAGTCTTATAGATGCCATCAAATCCAGATATATAGTACTCTACAAATGATTTCAAAGTTAATAATGTCATTACTTGTAAGCTTTATTTGAACTAGGCTTCCCATTGAACTCCAAAAGACCTGACAAATGCAACTTCGGCGATGCCAAAATCTGACCTGCCAAAAAGTTTAAGAGAGTGGTTTCCCTGATCCTGATGGCCCCATTATGGCGAGTAATCTTCCAGGTTTTGCCTCTCCACTCACATTTTTAAGCAGAAACCGAACCTATCACAAGACAAATAGTACTATCTTTTATATTTAAAAGACAAGAAATCCTACCATTTTCAATTCTAAGCTCAAGTATGTTTTCAATTTCCTTGCATTTCCTCAGAAGCCATGCAAAAAGAAATAAATAAAAAAGAATTAAGAAAACACAGGAAAATTGTTACTACTATTTACTTACTGATTGGAGTAATTAAAGGTGAAGATGGTCAATTTTATGACACTTTTGAGGGCATGGCTACTGAACTAGTAAGTTTTTTCACTAGTCTAATTGGAGTTGAGGACCCTCTTGTCAAGAGTAGTTCTATTGAAGATCTGAAAGGCCTGTTAAACTACTCCCTGCCAGAAGGAGCTGCTAATTGTTTAATTAGTGAAGTGACTGATATGGAGGTTAAGGAGGCCTTGTTTAAGCAAGGTAAGGACAAGAGCCCGGGTCCTGATGGGTACACCTATGGTTTTTTCAAGGCTGCCTGGGACATTTTAGGTGCTGATTTCACTTCTGTTGTGAGGTATTTTTTCCAGACCTCCTGTTTGTTGCATGCATTCAATGCCACTACCATTGTTTTGGTTCATAAATCCCTTAATGCATGTCTTGCTAAAGAATTCAGGCCTATTTCTTGTTGTTCAGTAGTTCACAAAACTATTACAAGAATTCTAGTCAATAGACTTGCTCCTTTATTTCCTAGTATGATATCACTTAGTCAGTCAGCCTTTGTTAAAGGCAGGAACATTGTTGATAACACCTTGCTAGCTCAGGAAATTGTTAAAGGCTATTCTAGAAAGAGCCTTTCTCCTAGATGTGCAATCAAAGTTGATTTACAGAAGGCTTTTGACTCTGTTAGTTGGGATTTCTTGTTGAAGGTTCTTGCTGCTATGGGTCTCCCTTGTACTTTCTGTAATTGGATTAAGGCCTGTATTACTACACCTATGTTCTCTCTTTCCTTAAATGGTAGCTTGGTGGGGTTCTTTAAAGGAGGTAGGGGGATTAGGCAAGGAGATCCTTTATCTCCTTACCTATTTGTTTTAGCCATGAATGTTTTGTCCTCTCTCTTAGATGCTGCTGCTAAGCATGGTATTTTTAAGTTCCACCCTAAATGCAGAAGAATATCTCTCACTCATCTCTGCTTTGCGGATGATCTGCTTGTTTTTTGTCATGGCTCTTTGGGCGCTGTGTTGGGAGTGCAATGCACTTTAGATAAGTTCTATGAGCTTTCGGGTCTTAAACTTAATGCCCAAAAGATAGAATTATATTCTTATGGTGTGAACATGTTTGACTTGGAACATATCAGAATGGCTACTGGGTTCAGGGTGGGACAGATGCCTGTGAGGTATCTTGGTGTGCCCCTGGTGACCCACGAGCTCACTGGCAAAGACTGTGAAGCACTTCTGACCAAGATAAAGGACAAGCTCAAGATTTGCTCTAACAAGAACCTGAGCTATGGTGGTAGGCTCCAATTGATTAAATCTGTTTTATTCAGTATTTTTAACTATTGGAGTAGGCAATTGGTTCTGCCCAAGGGTGTTATTAAGGATATTGAATGCCTCTGTATGCTTTTTTTCAGGAAAGGCAGTGATTCTTCAACTAAAGGGGATCGTGTGGGTTGGAGCCATATTTGCTCCTTGAAGTCTGAGGGTGGTTTGGGTCTTCGAAGCCTTGTGATGTGGAATAAAGCTTGTTGTTTGCTCCTTATAAAGAACATTTTGGCTAATGAAGGCTCTCTGTGGATTGCCTGGATCAATGAATATTGTTTCAAATCAGTTAGCTTTTGGGATGTTGAGTGTAAAGCTCACTTCAGTTGGATCCTGAGCAAGCTTCTGAGTATGCGGGAGGAGGCTAGACGTTTATTCCTCCCTTGCCCCAACTAGAGTCTTATTAACGGCAAATGGATTTGGGACAATATCCGGGATTGCAAGACGAAGGTAAACTGGCATAGACTGATCTGGTTCCCTGCTCACATTCCAAAATTCTCTCTTATCTCGTGGATGGTCATTCTCGACAGATTGCCTACTAAATACAGGCTTGTTCGGTTTGGTTTGGATATTGATAATGTATGTGGTTTGTATGGCTCTGGCATTGAATCTCGCGATCATCTTTTTGCTGAATGCCCTTTTGCAAAAGAAGTGTGGGGGATTGTTTTAATTGCTTGTGATATTCGTTATGACCTTAACAGTTGGGGTAACATTTTCAACTGGTTGATTGTAAACTTGAAGGGCAAATCCATCAGAGTTCGTATCATGAAATTGGCTTGGACTGGTCTGTTGTATTTTGTCTAGGAGGAGCGTAATCATAGACTCTTTCGAGGCTCGACTCGCTCGGTTGATGTAGTCGTAAATAACATAAAAGAGGATGTTATAGTCAAGTTGTGTAGATTTGGATGTCCTAGGATTGAGGATGTTAATAGCCATTTATACTTGAACTGGGGTCTGTATTGATGTTCTTTGTTTACTGTAGTAGCTAGGCTGCTTTCTTGGATGGAATATAAATTACTTATCCAAAAAAAATATTTACTTACTGATTTTGAGCGTTTATCAGAGAGGGAACAGTTTATGTTCCTCCATGTTAGAGTGACCGAAAAAACTTTTCCAGCTAACGGCGGAGCATCATCTCCATCGATGGTGACGTTCTCGTTGTTTTCATGGAAGGTTTCATCTTCCGGCGAGATAGCTGGACCAGGCCCGGAGAGCAAGCGAATCAAGAGCGCCGCCGCCATGGCGGCCAAAATCTAGCCCACGTTGTTCCCACCAATACCGGATACCACATGGCCCACCTTATTGGCGCCGAACGCCATAATTTTTTATTATAGTTATAAAAATTCTTATATATTTCTCTTCTTCTTCGTTTGTGTCGCTCTGCAAAAGAAATAAAAGGAAGCAAGCAGGAGCTGGGTTAAATTCACGATATAATGCACTCAAAATAAACAAATCACGATCTGATGCATTCCCTATATTATTTGTTGAAATAGGGCGAAATCAACAGTGTGGTCGTAAGTCGACATGCCTTCCGGGCGACCTACTACGTCGCCATGGCTTCCCGGGAAAGTTAATGGACGTTTGCATGGCACATGCACGTCCCCAACAGGTCGCCATGCATTCCCCAACACCCTTACAAGGTCGCCAAGCACTCCCAGCGACCTACAAGGTCGCCATGCACTCCCAACGACCTTGTAGGTCGCCAAACAATCCCGGCGACCTTGTAGGTCACCAAGCAATCCCGGTGACCAAGCCTCGACCAATTATCCCTGGCGACCAAACTTAACCCTGCTCCCTCGTGCATGGGTTGCATCCATAGCTGGCTCCCTCGTGCATGGGTTGCATCCATAGCTGGGAGATTCCTGCATCCATAGCTGGGAGATTGTAGCCAAGCTTTAACCCTTTGTTCCCTCATGCATGCGTTGCATCCATAGCTGGGAGATTCCTGCATCCATAAGCGTTAATTTAGCTGCTAAATGCAGCAAATATTGTTGTTGAATTGCAGCCTTTCAACTCTCAATAGTTACACGATTCAATGCTCAATATTATTTGCTTCAACAATCAAATTTAATGACGCTCTCCAATGCTCATTTTCTTTATATAGAGGATATGGAGGTTTAGGGTTTAGGGTAAAAGTAGAAGCAGCACATATAGAAACTTTATCGAGAGAAAGAAAAGGAAGAAGAAGAAAAGAAGATAAAGGCTTAAACATTTTTTTGAGGTAATTTTTTATTGTTTAATTTAGTTTATTATATGAAATTATTAGTTTGTTAGCTTAGGGTTTAGGGTAAAACTAAAATTTAGTTAATTAGTTTGTTAGTTTAAGTTATATTATATTAGTTTGTTAGTTTAAGTTATATATTATATTATATAAAAAATTCGTTAATTAGTTTCTTAGTTTAAGTTATTAAATATAAAAAAATTAATTAATTTGTTAGTATCTGTAAACGTATATTATGTTGTTTGTTGAAGTTATATTATAAAAAAAATTAATTAGGGCTTAATTAGTTATTAGAAAGGAAAGGAAGAAGAAACAAATACGCGGGTAATTTATTATTTTTTGTTGTCCATTTTTAGTTGTTGTGTATTTGTAAATTAGTTAGTTAGTAAGTTTATATTAGATAATTTGTGTGAGATAATTTCTGTTTAAAAAAATATTGTGTTTAAAAATATTTAGTGTTGTTTTAAAAATATTTTGTTTAATTTATATTATATGTGTAATTAGTAAAGAGTTAAAATTAATTGAATGAAATAATCCGGTCAACGCATTATCTCACGAAATAATTCTTTTGAGAACATTATCTCGACAGTTCTGCCTAACAAATTTGTTTGATATTTTTAAAAAATAAAAAATATTATCAAACTAATCATTATTATTAGTAATAATTACTAAATGATTAGTATCAAATATAAATCATTAAATATTTATAATAAATAATTATTAGTAATCATGACTAAATCATATTATTATTAAATCATTAAATATCAAATCATTAGATTAATAATAATTATTAAATCATTATTAGTAATATTAGTAATCAATCAATTTGTCCATTATAATGGACATATTATGGAAAATGAGGTCGGAGTAGTTTTTCAGTCTGAAAAAACAATAAATATGATGTTCAAAAAAGACATCACATTTATAGAAATGAAGCATAAGATAGAAAGAAAAATTTGAGCTGCAGTTGATGGTTTGAGGTATAGGTTTATGATATGCCCCAACCCAGTCAGATATGTTGCAGTTCCACTTGAAGAAGATGATGATATTAGAACCATGGTTGGATTACATGAGTCAACCAATATAGCAGTTATTGAGTTATTTGTTGATGTACGTAACATATGTGATGTTCCTGGGTCATCAAGAGGTGTGGCTCAAAATCCATCTGAAATGGATTTATATAGTCAGTTTGAGGAGCCGACATACAAGTTCCCGAACAGTTTTATGGCACTATTGGAAAGTGTAAATGAAGTCGGGGGGACATCTGCAGCAGCAGAGT
The DNA here is from genome assembly GCF_006381635.1 of Hibiscus syriacus. Classification (NCBI taxonomy): domain Eukaryota; kingdom Viridiplantae; phylum Streptophyta; class Magnoliopsida; order Malvales; family Malvaceae; genus Hibiscus; species Hibiscus syriacus. The sequence continues at coordinate 7,145,309 of NW_024062795.1, forward strand.
ATGAGGCGAGAAACATACCGGAATTGGTTGTTGATATTGACGCTGAAAATCGATGGGGAGAAATTCATGATGATTCAAGTGAAGATGAAGAAACCGAAGAACCCGTTTTGGGCAGCAACGAAAATATTTTTGGTGGAGGTGCAATTGATGAAGTTCCGGCACCGTATGAAGCTACTCCTCACATGTATGAGATAGACTATGATGCGATGAGGGCACCTGAATTCCCAGACATGCCACATTTACCTCCATACCAAATGACTGAATCATTCGATAATTCTGGTGAATTTTCAGTTGGGGTGCAATTCAGAGGAAAAAATGAAGCTACCCTGGCGATTAAAGAGTACTGCATAAAATACCATGTTGATATCCATGTTGCAGAGTCCAACCAGAAAACCCTATACGCGAAGTGTGTAAAATATGGCCTAGAGTGCAAGTGGAAGATCAGAGTGTCGAAAAATCAAAGGCACGATGTTTGGGTCATCACGAGGTACAATGGTCCGCACACATGTTTGCGAAACTTCATCGAACAAGACCACCGACTATTGGACTCCGATGTAATATGTGAATACGTGAAGGCGATGGTTGAAAAGGATCCAAGGATATCTTGTTCAGTGTTAGCTGCATCTATTCGAAGCCAATTTGGATATCAAGTAAATTATGGCAAGGTGTGGAATGCAAAGATGAAGGCAATGAATCTGACGTATGGAGATTGGGATACATCGTACAATGAGCTACCACATTTGCTACAAGCAATGAAGCGATTTATCCCAGGAACCATAGTGAAGTCTCAAACCATGCCCGCATATGATGAAGAAGGTCAACTTCTGCCAGGGAAGAAAATATTTCATAGACTATTTTGGGCATTCAAGGCATGCATTGAATGATTTCCATTTTGCAAACGTATGATCCAAGTAGATGGTACGTGGCTGTTTGGTCAATATAGGCATGTACTTTTGATGGCAGTTGCTCAAGATGGTGAGCGAAATATCTTCCCAATTGCATTCGCCATTGTTGAGGGAGAGACAACAGAGGCTTGGGATTTCTTTCTGACCAATCTACGTCAATATGTCGTTCGTGAAGATGGAGTTTGCTTGATATTCGATAGAGGAACGGGTATTTTGGCTGCAATTGAACGACCAGGAAGTCGTTGGATACCTCCGTATGCATATCCGACATTTTGTATCCGTCATATTGGCAAGAATAGTATCGACCAATTTCATAACGCACACATTCGTAGCGAGATAGTCAGCATGGGTAAGTTTTATTTTCAATATTTGTGCATTTTTACATGGTTTTTTTAATTGCGGTTTAACACAGTATATTATGAAACAGGATACGAACTACGTCGACCAAATTTTGACAAGAGATTGGAGAATTTGAAGGTATTTTACGACGATCAGCGTGTTTGTAAGTGGGCTTCAAAAATACCGCGGGAAAAATGGTCGCAAGCATACGATGAAGGTCGGAGATACGAACATATGACCACAAACCTTGCTGAGGCCATTAATTCGGTACTAAAAGGTACACGCCATCTCCCAATTGCGAGTGTGATGAAAGAGACATACTTTAGATTGGCTAAAGTTTGGTCAAACAAAGACAAAGAAATAGAGAGTCTTATAAATAGAGGTAAAACTTGGGCTCCTGCAGTGGTGGAATCAATGGAAGCAAATGAGCGATTGGCAACATCAATGGTTGTTCATAATTTCGACTGAGTTGGTCATACTTTTGTCGTGTCGTGCATACACCGTAACGTCGGAGGAGAAGACCAAACATTTAGAGTTGATTTACGACAGAAATGGTGTGATTGTGGTCGTTTTCAGGCATGGAAATATCAATGTGCTCATGCAGTCGCTGCATGTATGTATGCTGGTGTAAGCGCATACACTTATGTTGATGAGTGCTTTCACCTACGTAGGATATTAAATGTCTACAGCTATGCGTTCAGACATATACCGAATGAATCATATTGGCCCAGAAAATATCATGACGAATGGCTGCCAAATCCAATGCTTCGCAGAAGTCCAAAGGGTCGACCTGAGTCCACTCGTATTCATACCAGTATGGATTTCCATGCTAGAGAGAGAGGTCAAGCAAAGAGATGCAGATTATGTAGGGGTGAAGGCCATTCAAAAAACAATTGTCCTAATTTACCAAGTTATAGGCCTCATCATTAGTAATGATATATGTATTTCTATGAATTTCTATGTATTTATAAGATTTAGTAATGATTAGTAATGATGAAATTATTATTAATATTTAATGATTTGATAGTAATGATTTAGTAATGATTAGTAATAATGAAATTATTATTAATATTTAATGATTTGATATTAATGATTTAGTAATGATTAGTAATAATGAAATTATTATTAATTTTTAATGATTTGATAGTAATGATTAGTAATGATTAGTAATAATGAAATTATTATTAATTTTTAATGATTTGATAGTAATGATTAGTAATGATTAGTAATAATGAAATTATTATTAATATTTAATGATTTGATAGTAATGATTTAGTAATGATTAGTAATAATGAAATTGTTATTAATATTTAATGATTTAATAGTAATGATTTAGTAATGATTAGTAATAATGAAATTATTATTAATTTTTAATGATTTGATAGTAATGATTAGTAATAATGAAATTATTATTAATTTTTAATGATTTGATAGTAATGATTTAGTAATGATTAGTAATAATGAAATTATTATTAATTTTTAATGATTTGATAGTAATGATTAGTAATAATGAAATTATTATTAATTTTTAATGATTTGATAGTAATGATTAGTAATGATTAGTAATAATGAAATTATTATTAATATTTAATGATTTGATATTAATAATTTAGTAATGATTAGTAATAATGAAATTATTATTAATTTTTAATGATTTGATAGTAATGATTAGTAATAATAATTTATTATTAATATTTAATGATTTGATATTAATGATTTAGTAATGATTTACGACTTGAACAATGAACAATGTTTGGTTCAATTAACCATATTTTCGTTACATAACTAGTAATGAAATTATAATAATGATTTGATACTAAAAATCATTATAAATATGTCGAATTTGTTAAGGTTTGAAAAAACTAGTCTAATTTCAATATTAAATTTGTAACAAATAACAAACTAGTTTACAATTGTTGTCGATGTCGGGCTGTTGTTGAATGATAATGTTGGGGCGGACGTCTGATGCGTTGTGGCCGTTGCGGTTGCTCAGGAGTATGGTACCCATCCTCCTCATTCGTTGGGGGCATTTGAACTGACATGTGTTCAAATTCATACGTCGACGAAAACATGGGAGAGTAGATGGATGCATCAGGCTACACAAACTCTGGTATGTATGCATCGCTGAACGGTTGTGGTGCGCTATTATCCACATCGGTCATTTCCGCTTCAGGTCGTTGAGATGAACTCCCACTCCCACTTGGTAGAGAGTATTCAGCTTTACCAAATCTTTTCTTAAACCTCAAAAATTATCGCCTCTCTACAATTGTTGTCAAGAATGGCTTTTCATTATCCAAAAAATAAGCAAGGTAATCCGAAGTCTCAAAATTAAAGTCGTCGTCTTGAATGTCGTCAAGAGTTGGCATGAATGAAGCCCTATTGTTCCAAGCATTAATGTAGGTTGCATGCTTCTCAACCCAATTAACATTTTCTTTACGACGACCATCAAATCTTTGCAGCTGGTCATGCGTCTCAACCCAATTCACCTGACGACGACCATCTAAGATTTGGAGGAGGTCATGATCCCATGGACTCCGCGGAATAGGTTGGTGGAAGTGGAATTGCCTCAACACTCTATCCCCAAATTGGACCTCAACAAACGTAAAATTGATCAATGGTGTAACAGCACACCAATATTGAAACCCATCTAAAATATCGTGCGGTATCAACGCAAGTATTTCTTCATTCATGTATGGTCTCCAATTAAACTGTAAAATTACAAAAACAATAAAATTTATTTAAATCAAATAATATAGTTAATTTAAATAATAATTAAAAATAACAGATTATACATACCTCTTTTTTTACTTTAATATCGATCTTCAGCCTGAACTCTTTAATGTTGTTGTGCACCAACCCTGTGCCTTCAATTTTATGCCTCCATCTGTATATCAATCAAAACAAAAATATGGTCATTTTTATTTTATAATTAATATTTTATATTAAAATAGAGAATTCATATTACCTTCCGGCAAGCGGAAAGTCAACCGCAGTCCGACTAATCGGTATCAGAAACGGAAGTCTATGCCAAGCCCATGACTGTAGCAACAACAGACATCCACCGATTTCTGCTGTATTATTATCATTCACGACTAATGACTCCTTGCACATCTCACGATACAAGAACGCCAATATCGCCGATCCCCAGCTATATTGCCTATTGTTCTCAAAATTTCTTAAAAAAAGAAGATATTGAGTGTGAACATAACTACCGGATTTATCTGGCATTAAAATACCCCCAATCAACTGTAATATATATGCTCGTGTTGCATATATAATTTCGTGCTCCGTACTATTTGGTTGAAGCTGAAATTCATTCTTCAACCATGACAACCTCACACGCCACCCTTTACACTCTGGTGGTACGGGCGTTTTCCCAAGAAACAAGCTACAAAGTTGTGCCACATTATTAAACTCATGTGACATTACCACTGGCATCCCATTTGTTTGGACCCCGAGTTGCAATGCCACATCCTCTAGAGTTATCGTACATTCGCCACACGGCAAATGAAACGTGTGCGTTTCTGGTCTCTAACGCTCAATCAAGGCACTGATCAAACCTGAGACCAACTTGTAATCTCGCACAAATGTTACATACCAAAATCCAGCCTCCTGCAAGTTTTCTTCTATCAATATGTGTGGCTTGTGCACTTTATGTAGCCGAAGACGAAGGACTCGCTGCTCGTCCTCTTGCAATTAAATATTTCAAAAATTTTATCACAATCATAAAATAATATTCAAATATTTATTAATTATAATTCATTAAACAAATATTTTATTCACCATTATTCTCAAATGACTTGAAATATGTTCATTGTCAAGCCTCAACAGTGGAATTTGGTCAGCCATTGGATGAATCTGTAAAAAAAATTAAACAACAATATTTAAAAAATCATTTAATATAATCTAATATAAACTAACCAACTAATTTACAACACTAAACTTTAATATAATAAACTAATAAACTAACAAACTAAACTTTTTAAAATATAAGTTAAACGTAAACGCTAAACCCTTAAACAACTAATAAAATATTCTTTTATATAACTAAAACTAATAAACTATTTTTTCATTATAATATACTACTAATAAATTTACTAACTAATTTTTTATATAATATAAATTCAACAAACAAATATAACTTAACTATTTAACTACCACAAACTAATTAAATAATTTTTTTATATAACTAACGATTAACAAAACAAACTAATTAATTATTTTTTAACTATATAACTATCAAACATACTAATTAAATAATTTTTTATTTATGTATAATATAACTTAAACTAACAATCATATAACCCTAAATTAACAAACTAATTAACTGATTTTTGTTTTACCATAAACCCTAAACTAACAAACTAAACATTTATAATAATAAACTAATTTAAATAAAAAAAATTACCTCACAAGAGCCTTATCTCCCTTTCTTCTTCTTCCTTTCCTTTCTCCCTTTCTTTCTTTCTCGACTGCAATTTATTCTCCCTTTCTTCTGCTGCAATCTCTTCTCCCTTTCTTTCTTTTATGTTCTCACGATAATGCACACCCCATATATAATTTAGGTGTCACCGGCTGCCTCAATTATTTCACCAATAATGTCACCGGCTGCCTCAATTATTTCACCAATAATTGTGCAATTGCAGCAGCTGATTTCACGCTGCAATGGTTCAATAATTGAACCAATAATTTACGGCTTCACATGCATGCATTGCTGCATGAAGCAGGTGATTTCACGAGCAGAAGAGGAGCACGAGAGCAGAGGGGCACATGAAGCTTGGTCGCCGGGAGTGCTTGGCGACCTTGTAGGTCGCTGGGAGTGCTTGGCGACCTTGTAGGGGTGTTGGGGAATGCATGGCGACCTGTTGGGGACGTGCATATGCCATGCAAACGTCTATTATCTCTCCCGGGAAGCTGGCGACGTAGTAGGTCGCCCGGAAGGCATGGCGACCTACGACCACTGTTTATTTCGCCCTATTTCAGCAAATAATATAGGGAGTGTATCAGATCGTGATTTATTTATTTTGAGTGCATTATATCGTGAGTTTAGCCCAAGAGCTGTATGCGAAATAGTGTTCCAAACAATGTTATTTACTGAAGTTCAATGTCGTTTTATCTGTTATACATGTCGGGTACAGTAATTAGCGATTGAACGAAATCTCTTAGCAAACAAACACGTGTCCACTTTTGTGATAAGGCAATCCTTATTTTGAACCAAAAAAAAAAATTAAAAAAAATCTTATTTTTGGTTTTGAGTTTTAACAAAATAACAAGGATAAATATAACTTTTGGTACCTAATGTTGGCATTTGTGCAATCTAGTATCTAATTTTTTTTATGCAATCAGATACCTAAAATTTTCTAAATGGTTAAATTAGGCATCTAACATTTTTCAGGTGCAATTAGGTACCTAATTCTTTTAGTACAATTAGGTACCTAATATTTTTTTAAAAAAGTACATATATTCATAAGTAGGACTTTATAATTTTTGAATTTGTATCATATATTATCATTTTAACTAAACGACACAAAAATTATAAGAATTAAACATTTATATTTTTTAAAATAAAATGTTAGATACTTGATACACTAAAGAAGATAACTTAAGCACCTAATTGTATAAAAAATAAGTTAGATGTCTAATTGTACCATTAAAAAAGTTAGTGCATAATTATACCATTAAAAGAAAATTTAGGTATCCAATTACACAAATAAATTAGGTGCCACCAGGGACGAATGTATATGGTTTCGATAGGGTTCAATTGCATACTTATTATTTTAGAAAATTACTAATTTAATATATTAAAGAAAATGAAAAAAATAAAGATTTTTTTCTTAGAAAATAAAATATTAACATTTCTTAAAAAACAGGCATTGATAATTGAATAATTAATTATAACATTCATGATGCTGTCTCAAGCTTACAACACTTTCTTGTATTAATTAGCTTAGAAACAAAACATTTACTTCGCATTTATAAATTATTATTATTTATTATTTTAATTTCATAATGCTGAAATAATTTTCAACTTTAAAATAATTCGATAACTACTTTAAAAATTAATTTGAATATATTAGAGGCGGATAAGTTGAATGGTAGGAAAGCTAAAAATATATGGGTAAATTAGTCAAGTAATCCCTCGAGCATAACATGCTTTAGAAACGTCTTTCAATTATAAAATTATAAAATAATTGGATATTATTTTTTAAAGTGTTTTAATATTATTTTTTGACTATTTTATTGAATAATTATAATTAAGACCCTACATATACATTATAATTAGTGCCACTTAATTTATGATTTTATGTTTCTGTCTTTAACACGTAACTATACGTGTTTTAATTATTTTTCTTTCAATTTATTTTTTATTGATATAAAGTATATAAATGGTCTTTCAATTATAGGTTTTGTTTTATTGAGCCTCTTGATTATTAAAAATTATAAAATGATCCACAAATATAATGTATTATTTTATTAAATCTTCGACTATTAAAATTTACAAAATAGTCACTCCACTAATCATATGTTCCAAACTCATTCTTTTTTCGTTAGATGATTGGCAATTGTCTGAGCTGTATGTTACCATGTTGAATGAGATATGATAAAATCATATTTAAGTGATGTCTACTAGCATAAACGTTGCTTTCAAACACTGACTCGACAACATAATATTTCAAGCATTGAATCAACGACATAATATAAACAAAGATTCGATCCATAAAATACAGATAAAGCAATTATGTGATCAGATTTTATCATAATCATTTAATAAGTTAACATTCAGTTCAGACAGTCACTAATTTTTTAATAAAAAATGATGAGTTTAGAACATATTAAATAATCGAGTTATCAATTTATAACTTTTAATAGTTAAATAACTTAAAAAAGTACCATATAATTGATGAACTTAATAAAATAATATCCAATAATAACAACCATTAGTTTACTTTATCCATTTATTTAGTTAAATATCTGTCTGATTTTACACATATGAATCCTATTTGACCGAGGGTACAGTCGTCCATGTGCAAATGAGTTTCGACTTACGAGGTTAACCTTGACGGAAGCGCGTGATTTCACGCGTACGAAGCTGGTATAAGGAAATTTAATTAATTTGGTAACTAATCATTTAGGTGAATTAGAATTGATCTAATCATCAAAATCACATCAAATTATAAAGAAAATTGAAAAATCATAACCCAAATTAGCTCTTCGGTATCAGCTTCTAACATTTAATTTTATCAATCATACAAACAAACTGGAAATTACAGAAGAAAAAAAAAGGAGAGCTTTAATAATTTTTAGGATAAAGTTACAAATAGTTCTCAAACTTTTAAGATACTTTTTTAGTCACCCAACCTTTGAAATTTATAATACAATTATTAAATTTTTAGTTTGTTTTCAATGAGGTCTTTGTCTTACCTCCCGTTAGTTTTTACTGACGGCACTTAACTTTCGTTAACTCACCTCCTCTTCCTCTTTTTTCTTCAAACTTTCTTCTTCTTCTTCTTATTCTATTCTTGGTGCCAACGACTTCACCCTATAAAATATTGAGAAATTTTAATGAAATATCACTTTGATTTTCTTCTCCAACTTTATATTAATGGGAACCAAAAACCCATTTCTATTCAAGGGCTGATTTGAAACTAGGAGAATTTGGTTGGTTTAAATTCTGTTTTTTTTTTCTTCTCTGGGTTACTTATTCATAGATTCCGGATTCTAGTTTTTCCATGAATGTTTATTTGTAGCTCAATTTGTGGGGAAAAAGAAAGAAAGCTTAATAACCCCAAAGAACTAATAACTTGGACACTACTATGATGCCAGAAACATGTGGTTCTAGCTTGTTTCTTGCTTTACCTGAAGATGTGTTTGCTATTATATCGCGACCCCTTTTACCAGAGGACATATAATCTCAGTATATGATGTAAAAGTCTATGTAATGCCAAGTTTTGTTTCTGTTGTTGGATGTTGAATATGTTGAAAGTATTGTTAAAACTTAAGTTCAAAGTTTGGCAACCAACTTTGAAAAAATGATTTTCAAAGTTTGGTAAATGTTTTTTGAAAATGGTTTTCAAAGTTTGGTAAATGTTTCTTTGAAAAATAGTTTTTCAAAATTTGGTAGATGTTTGTTGAAAAATGATAATGAGATAATCACAATTAATCCCTAGACTTTAGGGTATTTACAAGATTAAGTCCTTAAGCTTCAACTATAAATACCCTAGCTCATTTAGCTTCAAAATAATCCCAAAATTGAAAATCATTTCTTTCTCCCAATACTAGAGTGTTTTCTGTGAGTAGTGAGTGTTTTGTAAACACCTGTAAATTTTATCTCTTAGTAAAAGATCTGCAATAATCCGGAGACGTAAGCAAAATTGGTTGAACTCCGTTATCGATTTCGGGTATTATTTTTTTGCTTTTATTTCGCATTCTCACTAATCTGGTTGTAGGGAAATTACTCGTTCTCTGTTTATTTCCCAACAACTGGTAATCAAAGCTTTTGGTTGTGAATTTTGTCAATTTTTTGCGAGGTTACTATTCATTATTATTCACGTGAATAGTGAAATTTTATCGACGATACGAATTTGTCGACGGAGGTGTTCTAATACACGGTGGTTCGCAAGAATTGTCAGAAACGATCCAAACGAAGCCAGATTCGAGTGGGAGCGATGGCTGCAGACGAAGGGAAAGTGAAAATTGAGAAGTTCGATGGTGTAGACTTTGGCTTTTGGAAGATGCAGATTGAAGATTTTCTGTACCAGAAAAATCTATATCAACCTCTCTCAGGAAAGCAACCAGAGGGCATGAAGAATGAAGACTGGACTCTTCTCGACAGACAAGCCCTCAGAGTTATTCGACTGACGTTATCCCACAATATTGCTTTAAATATAGCAAAGGAAAAGACCACATCAGGTCTTATGGCGGCTCTCCAGTATGTATGAGAAGCCATCAGCCTCAAACAAAGTTCATTTGATGAGGCGATTATTCAATTTGCGAATGGCGAAAAGGGCATCAGTGGCTCAACACCTAAATGAAGTCAACACAATCACAACCCAGTTGAGTTCCGTGGAAACTGAATTCGATGATGAAGTTCGAGCTTTAATTCTCTTATCATCTCTACCAGATAGTTAGAATGCTACTGTTGCAGCAGTTAGCAGCTCGTCGGGAAATAGTAAATTGAAATTCGACAATGTTCGGGATCTGGTACTAAGCAAAGAAATTTGACAGAAAGAATCGGGTGAAGTATCAACCTCCTCAGCCTTGCACACGGAGTCCAGAGGGAGAATTTCAAAAAGAAATTCAAATCGTGGCAGATCCAAATCCAGAAAGGGAAAATCAAGAACAAGAAAGAAAGATTTTACCTGTTATAACTGCGGCAAGAAGGGTCACTTTAAAAAAGATTGTCGAGCACCGAAGAAAAATATCGGCGCACAGGAATCTGCCAACGTGACAGATGATACAAGTGATGTCATGATTCTAAGCGTCAACAGTCCGATTGAATCATGGATCTTGGATTCAGGAGCATATTTTCACTCCACCCCATGCCGAGAAATCCTGGCCTCAAAAGAAATTTGATTTCTGTAGGAAAACTTGATGGAGAATGATATATCACAACTTTTTCAGGTTGTGAATGGAAGATTACCAAAGGAGCACTCGTCATTGCTCGTGGTAAGAAGACTGGTACTCTCTATGTAACCTCAAATTTAGAGAATATCATTGCTGTAGCATATGCTGATGGAAAATCAAACCTATGGCACCAAAGGCTTGGCCATATGAGCGAGAAAGGGATAAAGACACTTTTGTCAAAAGAGAAGCTGTCGGATCTAAAGAGTGTAGATGTCGGACTATACGAGCATTGCATCTTTGGCAAACAAAAGAAAGTCAGTTTTACAAAGATTGGCAAGACACCCAAGGCAGAAAAGTTAGAGTTGGTTCATACTGACGTATGGGGACCATCTCCAGTTCCATCTCTTGCAAGCTCATTATATTATGTCACCTTTATCGATGATTATACAAGGAATGTGTGAGTTTATTTTCTGAAGAAGAAATCAGAAGTCTTTGATACCTTCAGAAAACGGAAGGCAATGGTGGAAAATGAGATTGGTTTAAAAGTCAAGCGGTTGAGGTCTGACAATGGATGAGAGTACAAAAATAGAAGATTCAGAGATTTTTGCGCAAACAATGGGTTCAATATGGAGACAACAGTTCGCATGACACCGCAACAGAATGGCTTAGTAGATCGCATGAACAGAACTCTGAATGAACGTGCCATAAGCATGAGGATACATGCTGGATTACCTAAATTTATATGGGTTGAAGTTATCAACATTGCAGCTTACCTAATCAACAGTGGGCCCTCAGTTCCCTTGGATGGTGGAATACCGGAGGAAGTTTGGAGCAAGAAAGAAATAAACCTTTCACACTTAGAGTGTTTGGTTGTATTTCTTATGTACACATAGACTCTGCTGAAAGAAGTAAACTTGATGCTAAGTCCAACAAATGTGCCTTTGTTGGTTATGGTGGTGATGATTTTGGTTACCGATTTTGGGACTACGAAAATCAGAAGATCATCAGAAGCAGAGATATCATTTTCAATGAGAATGTGATGTACAAAGACATGTCAACCATAGAATCAAGTAGCTCAAATATCGAAGCTGAAACAAAGGAATTTGCTGAGTTCGAGGAGATTTTTGGAAATGATGTTCAGATCAGTCCTGAAGCAGTTCAAGAAGAACCAGACACACCAGAACTAAGACGCTCCTCCAGAATTCCTAAACCAACCCAGCGTTATTCGCCTTCTTTGCACTACTTGTTGTTGACTGACAATGGTGAACCAGAGTGCTATGATGAAGCAATGCAGGTGGAGGATTCAGTCAAGTGGGAGTCTTTTATGAAAGATGAAATTGACTCGCTTATGTCAAATCAGATGTGGGAATTAGTTGAATTACCACCAGACAATAAAGCTCTCCATAACAAGTGGATTTACAGGATCAAAGAAGAGAACGATGGGAGCAAACACTACAAAGCAAGATTGGTTTTCAAAGGCTTTCAGCAAAAAGAATGTATTGACTACAATGAAATTTTCTCTCCAGTCGTAAAATTGTCTACAATCAGACTGGTGTTGAAAATTGTAGCTGCAGAGAATTTACATCTTGAGCACTTAGATGTAAAGACAACTTTCCTTCATGGTGATTTGGAGGAAGAAATCTATATGAGGCAGTCAGAAGGCTTCATAGAGGCAGACAAGAAAAACCTGGTATGTAGGTTGAAGAAGAGCTTGTATGGTTTAAAACAAGCTCCTAGACAGTAGTACAAGAAGTTCGATAACTTCATAAGTAATAGTGGTTTTACCAGATGCTAAGCCAATCATTGTTGCTACGTCAAAAGGTTCGATAACAACTTCATTATTTTATTGTTGTATGTTGATGACATGCTCGTTGCAGGCTCAAACATGCAAGAGATTATAAACTTGAAGCAAAAATTATCGAAGTAGTTTGCTATGAAAGATCTGGGCGCTGCAAAGCAGATTTATGGGATGAGGATCAAGAGAGACACAAAGTCGGGGACTTTGATGTTATCACAGGCTGAGTACATCAACAAAGTACTCTACAGGTTCAACATGCAAGATGTTAAACCAGTAAGTACACCTTTAGGTGTTCATTTTAGACTCTCCAAAGAACAATCACCAAAGACGGAGGAAGAACGTGCACACATGGTGAAGGTGTCGTATGCCTCAACAATTGGAAGTCTAATGTATGTCATGGTTTGTACCATACCAGATATTGCTCAAACAATGGGAGCTATTAGCAGGTACATGAATAATCCGGGAAAACTACACTGGGAAGCTGTCAAATGGATCCTCATATATCTGTGGGGTACTACAAACAAAGCACTTTGTTTCAAAGGTGGAGATACGATACTGACATGCTATGTAGATGCTGACTTAGCTGGAAATATTGACATCAGAAGGAGCACTACAGGGTATGTCTATACTCTAGGAGGTACTGCAGTGAGTTGGGTTTCTCAACTACAGAAGATAGTTGCTCTCTCCACAACTGAAGCAGAATATGTCGCTGTTACGGAAGCCAACAAGGAGATGGTTTAGCTCCAAAGTTTCTTGGAAGAGTTAGGCAAGAAACAAGAAAACAATGTCTTGTATTGGGATAGTCAAAGTGCTATTCATTTAGCAAAGAATTCGTCTTTTCATTCCAGGACAAAGCACATACAATTGAGATATCATTTTATCCGGTCTCTTCTGGAAGATGGGATTTTGAAGCTTGAAAAAATTAGTGGAGCTCAAAATCTGGCAGACATGTTGACAAAGACGGTGACCACTGACAAACTGAAGTTGTGTTCAGCTGAAGTTGTGTTCAACTTCAGTTGACATGCTAGAATAACAGGACCAGAAATGCTGCTGCATTGATCGAGGTGTGAAGACAGATTAAAATAAGTCTTCAAGTGGGAGATTGTTGAAAGTATTGTTAAAAGTTAAGTTCAAAGTTTGACAACCAACTTTGAAAAAATGATTTTCAAAGTTTGGTAAATGTTTTTTTTGAAAATGGTTTTCAAAGTTTGGTAAATATTTCTTTGAAAAATAGTTTTTCAAAGTTTGGTAGATGTTTGTTGAAAAATGATAATGGGATCATCATAATTAATCCCTAGACTTTAGGGTATTTACAAGATTAAGTCCTTAAGCTTCAACTATAAATACTCTAGCTCATTTAGCTTCAAAACAATCCCAAAATTGAAAATCATTTCTTTCTCCCAATTCTAGAGAGCTTTCTGTGAGTAGTGAGTGTTTTGTAAACACCTGTAAATTTTCTCTTTTAGTAAAAGATCTGCAGCAATCCGGAGACGTAAGAAAAATTGGCTGAACTCTGTTATCAATTTCGGGTATTATTTTTCCGCTTTTATTTCGCATTCTCACTAATCTGGTTATAGGGAAATTACTCGTTCTCTGTTTATTTCCCAACAGAATAATTCCTCAAGAGCTTGGTCCATTAGGAATTGAGGATGACCCCATTTTATGGGCACTGATGTTTGAAATTCTGGTTCAATGAGACTTGTGGAGCATAATTGCACTGTGTTATTGCTTGAGGTTGAGCCTAGAGCAAAAAGGAATGGAGGCAAGTTGTTCCCTAGTAATAGCTTTGCATATCATTCCAATGAGGAGATTTCAAGAAAGGTTTGTAGGTTAAATAGTGGTTTATCGAGATCCTCGGGATAGAGTGAGGTCGTCGTTCCTTTTAGTCGGTTGAATTTATGTGACAGGAGAAAGTTGTCTGAGACTGTTACTAGCCAAGTTCGTCTTAAGCTTACCGATTTTTTAAGTGGGCCTCTATTCCCTTCATTGAGGATGAGGAGAATTTCCTAAAAAATGGTCATATGTTGTAGAGAAAATCACTGCTTCTTCAGATGTCAAAGTCTGGTAGTGAACAGGGTTGCACAGATTTGAAGAAAAAGAATAAGAAGAGGATTTAGAGGGTTAAGTGTCACGTTAACACAAACTAACGGAGAGACTATTAAAAACAAACTAAAAGTTTAATGATTGTATTAAAAATTTCAAAAGTTGGGTGATCAAAATGCAAACATCTTAAAAGTTTAGAGACTATTTATATACTTTATCCTAATTTTTATTGACATTTTGCTCGAGAGTTTATGACCAACAATAGTGTTAAGATAATTATCCAAAAAAAAAAAAAACAATGGTGTTAAGTCTTATGAAATCAATGGTGAACTACCCATTTCCTAAAACATATTCAAAAACCAGATTCCTCCTTTGATAATCAATATTCAATACACCTTGTGCTAAAAATTCAACCTTTGAATCAAAACTTACCAAAAAAGCACAATTCTTTGAATAGCTTAAATCATTTTATTTTGTTATGGGAGCTGAAAAGAAATGGCTTTTCATTCTCTTTTCAATAACACTATTCTCCATTCTCCTTCTATTACTTTACTCAATCTCTGTTTTCAGCTCCCTTAGACCTTTCCCTTCACCCGTCCAGAATGGCCTTCACTATCCACCGGCTTTTGGGTATTATTTATATGGTGGTAAAGGTGATAAAGATCGGATCTTTAGGCTTTTGCTTGCTGTCTATCATCCGAAGAATCGATACTTGTTGCAACTTGGAGCTGACGCCTCTGATGTGGAAAGGTATAGCTTGGATTTGGCTTTGAAATCCGTGCCTGCTATTAGGAGCTTTGAGAATGTGGATGTTATAGGGAAGCCTGATAGGTTTTCATCTATGGGTTCTACACATATTGCCGCCACGTTGCGTGCTGCTGCTATGTTGATGAAGCTTGATCGTGGCTGGGATTGGTTTATTGCTCTGAGTGCTTTGGATTATCCCTTGGTTACACAGGATGGTAAGCAGCTTCAGTTCGTTTGTTCCTTTGTTTTTTGACTTAAATTGTTTTCTTTTTGTATGGAGTAGAGAATTAAGATTTTCTTATTTTGAGAAATTACTAGTTCTTGAAAATTTCAATGATTTGCATTGGTTCGGTATAGAAAGTTTAGTGCATTCTTTCCGAGCTTAGAGTGTTTCTCACTGTCTAAATTTGGGATTTGATTCAGGAATGTTGTACACCACTAAAGGAAAATTGTCGATCTTGATCATGTTTTGGACTAGTTTCTAGTTCCATTTAAGTTGTCATAATTCCAAGAATTCTTTTGCCATTACTTGTTGTCAAGTTATATTTTACTTAAAATGTAGGCTTTATAGCTGACTAGTGACTAAAGAAAATTTTCTGGATGAAAGCATGCATTCGCCTAGTTAGCAATCTATATTTTGAGGCGGTTTTAATTATGCAAAAATGAAACTTAGAAAGCTATCAAGCAGATGACAAATTTGATTCTGCATACTCGCTCAGTATCAAATTGGGAACTTAATGGTTAAGTAGTATGTTATATATGTCGTATGAGTGTCTTGAGCAGATTTATATTGATGATTCATGAGGTTTCAGTCGGACATCTCCGTTTTTGGGTCTAAATCTGCAGCGAATTGGTGAAACATTTAGTTTAGTGAAGGGAAGCAACTTTTGGACCAAATTTCCACCTGTTAAGATATGTTACATTGTTAGAGTAGTGATGCATCCCCTATGTTTCACTTTTGAGGCTTGTTTCAGAGACATCCCGGCATTATTATTGGTGCATCAGTTCTGTGATTATTTGTTGTTTTACGTATGAAGTTAGATCCTTTAGCTAATACACTTTGGCATTTAGATGAAGTGCCATTTTCCTCATACCATTACAACCCGAGGCCGCTGAAAATCATATCATTTGCTTTTCTGGATGGAACTTCTATAGAGACCTTACTGATACTGATTTTTCTGCAAGGTGCTCTGCGACCTGCGTCTACAGTTCTTGCTGCCAGTGGACGTCTGCCCAATTATTAAAAGATTGTTTGGTTGTTAAGTATTTTAAGGTTTAGTATGCTAGAATGAAAGAAAATGGCTTACTATCCTTTGTTACTGTGGTGAGATGAATTCTCGTAACGAACTAATGAAAATATGTGTGTGTGAGTTTTTGGAGCTGAAAGTGCTATGAGTTCTGATGCTCTTTACTTATTTTATCATGCTTGGGTGCAGAGTCTGGACACAGTAACAGTTTTGCAACTAGACAGCTCAGGTTGAAACCGATATCCGGAATTTTGTTTTAAACTTAATTAATTTCTGTTTATTTCTACTTCATTGTAGATAGGGTATATTGAAAATATTGAATAACATTTCTGCTACCGAGATGCTTTAGACTGAATGAAATGGAAAATACGAAGGATTAGTTCCTAATGCTACTAGGCTATAAAGTCCTCTTATCCATAGTCTTCCCATTATTTCTCTCTCCGGATCTCAATCTACCCGTGCACATCATTTGCCTGCGCACTATGCGTTTCCCCCCTTCATAATGCTACCTTGTATTTTCACACTTATGCTTCTATTGTTCTTAATTGTATCTATTGTAACCCTTCTTTTTTATTGGTTTTGTTTCGTATCTCAGATTTGTCCTACGTGTTCTCCTCGGTTAGAAGGGACCTAAATTTTCTTGATCATAATAGTGACCTTGGGTGGAAAGCGTAGGCAAAATCCTTTTTATAAGATCTATAGGTCCTTCTGCTGCACATGAATAATTAAAGCTAATTGTATCGGTTCCGTTTTATGCAGAGAACAACGGCTCGAGCCTATTGTGGTTGACCCAGGGCTTTACCTAGCTAGGAGGACCAAAATTTTTCATGCTACGCAGAAACGACCAATGCCTGAGGCTTTTAAAGTATTCACAGGCAAAGTCTACAATCCATATTGTTGCTTGAACTTTTTCTGAAACTAATTACATATATACATGATTTCATTTCTCTAGCAATGCTACTCTCATCTACAGTTTGGTACTGAATCGCAGGTTCCCCGTGGGTTGTCTTAAGCAGATCCTTTCTGCAATTTTGTCTTTTTGGCTGGGATAATCTACCCCGAACCCTTCTGATGTATTTCAACAATGTTATGTTATCTGAAGAAAGTTATTTCCATTCTGTCATTTGCAATTCACCGGAGTTCAAGAACACTACTGTAAACGGTGATTTACGATATATGATCTGGGACAGTCCCCCGAAGACGGAACCCCACTTTCTCAACATTTCTGATTATGATCAAATGGCTGCAAGCGGAGCAGCATTTGCAAGACCATTTCAAAAGGATGATCCTCTGTTGGACATGGTTGACAAAAAGATCCTCAAGCGAGGGCGAAACCGAGCTGCCCCAGGGGCATGGTGTACTGGCCGGAAAAGCTGGTGGGTAGATTCTTGCTCACAATGGGGTGATGTAAATATCTTGAAGCCCGGACCACAAGCAAGGAAGCTTGAGGAAACTATGATAAACCTTCTCGACGACTGGAATTCGCAATCTGATCAGTGCACATGAAGGTGTGTGACGAGACTCTGTGCATCGACTTTTCGTACGACTTTTACCGGGGGGGGGGGGGGGGACTCTGTATGATATATGATATCTGAGGGGAAAACAAGAGAATTTTCCATTGAACTTTTTGAGGAAGAAATCATTGTCGTACGTGAATATTATAAATAGTTAAAAGCTATAGAGAAACACGCATTAGAATGTCACAATCACAACTTGCCGTGGAGGAACCATTTCTTCATCATTTGTCACCTTCTCTTCATCATATTATTTCCTTTTCAACATCATTTACTTTGTTTTGATCGCCTAAAGTGTGTATATAAATACACATACACATATGTATTCATTTCCTGTCTTTGATAATCATGGAAGAAACAACCATGAAAGAGAGCAGACTTTTGATTTTTGAAGGCGGCCAGTCAGCAGATAACATGACGATGCCTGGTCTTCCTCAGGAAGTAGTCGTCAATATACTATCCAGGCTTCCCTTCACATCTTTGTTGAGTTTAAAGCTGGTCTGCCGACCCTGGCGAATCCTCATACATGATCCATTTCTCATTAGCAAGCACTTGGATGAGGCTGCCGGCAATGATCCGAGCTTCATCTTGGAAAGCAACTGGCCTATCCCCGACCAACGCTACTTCATAGATTTCTTCGATAACAGTGAAGGCAAAGTGACCTCGAAGAAGCTCCCCGCCATTAATTCTTCTACTAATCCCATGTGCTTGATAGATTCATGCAATGGGTTGCTTTGCATGCACGATTCATCACGAAGGATATTCATTTGCAACCCTTTTACCGGGCTTTACATCGAGCTCCCCAAATTGGTCAAGTACCCATCGCTAGTGGGGCATTTGGTGTTCGGATTTCATCAAACCACAAAGGAATACAAGGTGATGTACATGCACGTATCTTTTGACATTAGATATGTTATTTCATATTATTAACAATAGCTGTTGGTAATATTAAAGAGCGTAAAGCATGTAATCCTAAATTAGGAAGAGAAATTATTTTAGATGAGAGACAACACTCTTACATACGTGCGTCACCGCCGTCCGATCGGTTTGTATACGTGTTAACATATGTTAACACACGTACGACACTTATTATCTTTTTAAAATTTTAAATTGTTGTTATAATTTACAACGTTCCAACATTAATTTAGGTTGCTATAACATCTGTTAATACAACTGTCATAAATTCATTTTCTCTCTATGTTTTCTCTTGTTTTTAAAGATTTTTGCTTTCTTTTAGAAATTTTGACTTTTGAGAAAAATAATATCATTACCGTCTACTTCAAACTTCGAGTGTATAATTTCTTTGAGTATATGTTAACCTCGTAGACCTTGTTCACTGCAGCGATTAAAACAATGATTCACGACGACATAATATTTTGTTCCTTTTCGATTTATTCATTTATTTATCATGTTAGTGTAATGTCTAGTTTTTAAGTAAATTTACCAACAGTGTCAACTATTTACAGATAATTCAGATAGTATTTCGAAGACAATTGAGAAAAGTCTACTCAAGTACTATACCTACATCAACATCTTCAACTTTATCGGAGGTTCAGATATTTACCATCGGAAGTCCTTGTTGGAGAAATCTAGGAACAATACCGTATCGTTTTATTCTTTCGAAACCCAAAGCTTTGGTCCATGGGAGATTCCATTGGCTTTCCACGCCTAACAAGAACACCACGGCTACCTTGCTTATATCGTTCGATCTCGACACCGAGCGATTCCGGGAGATACCGAAGCCTGATTGTTGTTGCGGTTCAGACAAGTGTTTCCGTCAACTTATGGTTGTACGAGGTTGTCTCTCGGCAATCGCGTTTCACGATAATTACGGCGAACGATTGGAGATTTGGATTATGAAGGAATACAGTGTGAAAGAGTCTTGGATCAAGGAGTTCAGCATTGGAGCTTATTGCTTGCCTCCGACATTGATGCAGCAAGAGATCATCCAGTTCAGTGCTTATTTCAGACCTAACCGGTTTGTTCGATTTCTGTGTGTGTTGAAAAGTGGCGAGATCTTGTTGGAGTTCAAAAGAAAAGCACTTGTTGTTTATGATCCACGGGATGGAACATTCAAGGAGTTTACGTTTCCAGAAATGCCTAATCGCTTCAAAATAGTTATTCATGTGGGAAGCTTGAATTGGCTTCACAATTGATTCTATGTTTTCACAAGCTTGTATCAATGATATATATATATATATATATATATATATATATATCACTTATACAATGTATATTAAAAAAACTCTTTTAATTTTACATAAATTTAAAACTATTTAATAAGTGAAAATAGATGAGTGAGATTAAGTTAATCTCAATTTTTATTTTTATTCATCCAACAGTCTTTTTGTGTAAAACTAAAATAATTTTACACTATAATAAGATCTTATCCTATATATACGAGTTAGGATTCACTTATACAATGCAAACTTTTTTAGTTTTACATAAATTTAAGATCATTGGATTAGTGAAAATAGATGTATGTGACTAATTTCTTATATTTTTTAGTGAACTACAATTAATTTCAATAGTCTATTTGACTAATGATTTCATTCGTAAAATGACATTTTTATCCTAAAATAAAATATTAAAAGATAAAATACTTTAAAATAACATTAAAATGAATATTTAATCAAATATTATTATATTTTATATATTTTAATTAATTAAAAAAAATTTAAATACATATAAGTAGATCAATATTGAAATAGAATATAAATGGTACAAAACAATCATTTATATAATTATATGTTATATTTACGTAGGAAAAAGAAAAGAGGACGAAAGAGACATATTTACCGCCGCGAAATCAGGCACGAATAGCTGGAAACGTCGGCTTTACTCGTTTTCTAGTTAGTTGCCGTTGATTGACGATGTCAAGGAATTTTTTTTAGTCTGTTCGTTGGACTATTTCTAATCCGACATATTAATTATTAAACCAAAATATATATTTTGGAATACAAAGTTTTTGATAATACGTTTTCTCATCAAAAATAGGCAGAATAATATTTTTACACTCGAATATTCTTAATTTAATTATTTCAATTATTAAATTTGTGTCATATTTTTAAACTCTATAATTTTTATTTATTTTTATTAAGTTAATCCAAATTTGATGGAATAATAATAACGTCGGGCCATTGTCGATCTCTAAGATTGATGAGAGAAGATTCACAGTCAAATAATCAGTTGCCACTATTCCACGTCAAAATCTCTTGGTCTCATAAGAGTTGCAATTCATCGAGAATAACCCAAAGCTCTGCATTAAGGCTTGAGCAAGAGCCGATCATACGTCTACAAACCAACATTAATTATTTTACTTTTTTCTGTTCTATCATCAATAAATTAATATTCATTATTAAAATATTGATATCAACTCTTTTTTTTATAACTTTCAATGTCTTTTAAATTTTTAATAATATGACAGAAAATGATAAAATAGTTTATGTAAACATTTTAATAACTATAAATTAGCGTCGTTGTTTTGTCACATTTGAGTTAATTTGACAAAAATAATAGCTTGAAGGTAAAAACGAATACAATGCAACTTTAAGTGTTAAAATAGACCAATTTATAAAGTTAAGGAGCAAAAAAGACATTTTACCTAAAAAAGAGTTTTTTTTTAAATAATCCGAGTGATTATAACATAATATGTGTTCAGAAATTTTCTTAACCTATTAATAATGCATACATATTTAGCGAATGCAGTTGTTTGAATTCGGGTTCTCAAAAGCTGGTAAAACCCTAGCTCTGCTTGTCCTAGTGTCCTCTCCATTTTTGTGTCGCTTGGCCATTTTTTTCATTTGTCTTGGTCAGTGGAAGGACTAGCTTTGGTGTTGATCGTCGATATTCGATATTCATTATTTTTTTGACTTTCTTATATTGCATCCTTGCTTTTCTTTTATTTTTTTAGTTTCTAATAATTGTCTTTATAATATGTTTTTCTCTATCTTTATGATATGTTTTCCTCTATCTTTATGATATGTTTTCCTCTGTATTTTGACACACTTTCGGTATTTTTAGCGTCCATTTGGTTGTTCTATTTGTTTAATTTTCTCAGGATTAGAATTGATGTCGCATTGATTGATAAATATGACATATGTTTATTATCTTGTTGATCTTCAATGTTTTGGACCATCAAATTGGATTTGGATATGTGATTTGTGTTTAGAGATAGTTTTCTCACGACGCTCGACTCTGATTTTGGTTATCCGTGATATTTCAGTAGTTTGATTTCTTGTTGTGGTTCGTTTTTCGATGCAGTCAGATATGTTTGCATTTATATTTTGTTCGAGTTTTTTGGATGAGCTTTTAACATTTTCTTTGTATGGTTCTTGCAAGATCTCAAGTGGCTAGTATCTTGTCTCTATGGTTATAATAAATGTCATAGTTATGTGTTTAATTTACTTTTATGGTTGTAAATTTTCATTGTAATTTTGCCACACCCCGATTTAGGGGTTAAATTATAAGTTTCTGAAATTTTTAAATAGATTTAGAAAGTGCGGGAAAATCAGGGACTCGATCCTGAATTTACCTATTTTTGCTGGACATGGAAAAATAAGGGTGAAATCCCTAAAACCCAAAATTCCCCGAATTTTTTTCTACCCCGATCAAAACCTCGTTTCCCTCCACAAACCCTCGTCGTCCGACCACCGTTCGACCAACTGCTACCCCGTTCGACTCGTCGTGTATCACCGTGAAACGCCTCCATGCGTCGTGTATCATCGTCGTAACCTTCTTTCGTCGCCATACATTTTTGCCTCGATTCTGGTGAATCTAGCGATCGCCTCACCGCTTGTGTAGTTAGCATCGTCGTCCTCGGGTGCTCGTGACCCAATCCGTGGGTCGAAGCATTGCCGCCGTTCGTCGGCGTCGGTGTGGGTAAGGGTTTCTGTTATTTGTTTTATTTTAATTCAGATGGATTGGGGCTGATGTTTGAGTTGTTTATTGCTTGATATGTTGTGAGGATGATCAGGAAAGAATCGGCCGCCTGAAACATCCCCTATCGTCGCCGCACGTGTCGGAAGTGCACGTGGGGCGCCTCCACCAGTCCAAGAAGTTTTTGGAACCGGTCCAGATAGACTGAACCGGTCTGAACAGGGTCTAGTTGACCCGACCGAGTCAACTCAGACTTAGTCAACACGTCAGAGTTAACCCGTTGACTATGGCAGTTGACTTTGAACGTTGACTTTGACCCAAAAGTTAACTTTTTTGGAAATGTCTTATTTTATGTTTTTCAATTTCATGAGTCCGAATTCGAAGTTCGTTTTGCCAAATTCGTGCTCGGTAATCCGTTTTTCAATGTTTTATCTTGAATTCAAATTGGTTTCTCAATTAAGTTCAGTTTCTGATGTAAATTTGTGCTATGTATATAAGGAATTATTGGACGTTGAATTCAAGTTTGAAGGTGATCAAATGGAGTTTAAATGGTCGATCTATATGGTATGAAAATCGAGGTAATATATTACTACCTGTTTCATACTTTATGGAACACGTTGGCATTGATTTCTGTATAGATGAGTATAATTGGTCACATGTATGTAGTGATCACTTCCTAAACTCGATCCGAATATTATAAAAAGTCGGTAATCGGATATGACTTATATGGCTCGCTTAAGAAAGTGGAAGATCAATCGGAAATAATAATAAAAGTTTGGTGATTCAATAATAAATGATTTGATTTTAAGGTTCGAGAATTTTGATACATTTTCTTGAATATTAAATACCTGGATTATTTGGATATGATATTATCGAAAAGAGCACCATGGGATAAAATTACGAAAATGCACTTGTAATGGAAAATGACCAAGACTTCCCCGGATGGTGAAAAATAACTCTAGAATAACATATCTGACTAATTATCAGAGAAACTGCATATGCTTGAATTTAAATGAATTGTTGAAATGTTCTCGAGCTTCGTAATAACTATAATAACCTCCAATTATCAAAGGAACAAAATACCATGAACGTTAAAGGAACTAGAATTCATTTAAGCCTAATTTATCCAAAGTATGACACTGACAAAATTGAGTGGAATGATGATGATACGCTTAAAGTGTAAAAAATACAATGGATGACTATAATAACGGAGACGACCTAAGAACTTATGTTTTGATCCACTTGAACTTTGGAATCATTGAATTAAATTATGGATCTATATTGGAATTATAAAATGCCCATAAAGTGTAAAATGGCCTAAAGTATCTCCAAGCCATGGAATAACGAAATACATTCAAGCTCTGAAATGATTAAATCAACCTAAAATACCATAATGATGTTATTATATGACAAAGTTGAACTGAACAGAAGTACCATATGTATCTGAAATTTGGAAACATCCGAATTACTCTGGAAAACTCAAAAGTGACTCGACGAATTTAACTACTAAATGACGTAAATACCTTCATGACCTAGAAATGAGTGATTGTTATTGGATAAATTCTGGAAACACCGAGAAAACCTAAGTATTGTATCGGCCCAAAAGGTTGGGGAGTACGAATCAAGTGTGTTAGTCATATTGGCGATTGTTGCATTTCATAAATTGAGTTAATACCATCGGAATAAGTAGAGTTCCTCAAGCTCCGTTCAACGATGATTCTGAAGATGATCAGTTCGAGTCGATCCGGTATCCTAATAAATTGACATGAATCTTGAATACTATGAATCATTGATTCATCCTTATTAGATTAAGTTACTAAGAATCCACTAAATATCGTAATGTCTAAAATGTCCTTGATGGCCTGGATAATGGAATCACTCTCAGTGAAATTGAATCTTGAATTATTATTATGTAAAGATTCCTGAACATATTCCTGATACACCTGAACCATAAAGGGGTCCTAAAGTATCAACTTTAAATGTCTTATAGATCCGTTAGTAATCAATCCTTTTCAATAGGACCTCGTTTCTGGAATCCGATAAAAAATTCATAAGTTTCATGTTTTCCATTCTTAATAACTATTAAATGCCTCTGAAAAATACTTGGATTCTCTAGTGTGTTTCCTATATACTTCATGATTGATTTATATGTTTTGAAATGTGTTTTACCGAAATTTATTGATGTACTGGCTTATGAACCATGGCTACAATATGATTTTGATTTTCACTAAAAAATATGCTTATTCCTGATTTACGAATCATGGAATTTACTAGTTTATGAACTATGGTTTCTGTTTTCACTTGTTATACTTGAATTGTTTTGTTGGGACTTTATCTGGTAGGTAGAAGGTTCAGCTCTGATCAAGCTGGTAAATCCTTACGGACCTAAGGTGACCCTTAGGTAGGCTCTGAGTCCCCTATAAACTTTCTTGGGTAGGCTCTCAGGCCCAAGGCATTCCCTTGGATTAATCATGAGACTATATATAGTGTACATGTGGAGGGCAATTATATAGTTTATTACAATGTCACATTTACGAGATTTTACTTGATCATGCTCCAGATATTATGGTTTACTTTTAAAATTGATTTCTATTGGGTTTTATATGGTTAGAATTCTGAAGTATGGAGGTTCAACCCTGATCCAGCAGGTAAATATTTACGCCCTAAAATAACCCTTGGGTAGGTTCCGAGGCCCCGAGATCTTTCTTGGGTAGGCCCTGTGGCCCCGAGTAACTTTTTTTGGGTAGGCTCTCGGGCCCCAAGGCATTCCCTTAGGGTGGCTCCCTCTGTCGTGTGCTCAGGGTAAACCCTTATGGATACAGTTCTGAGAACTGCATAACGGCGTTTGGTTGGAGGGTTCTACTATGGTTTTGAAAACATGTTTTAAACGGTTACTATTTTAAAAATATCTATATTTTTTCATTGGTTTTGGTTGGAACACACTAGACATCGTATTCCAATCTCTTGAAAGCATTGTTCTTTGAATGTTTTATATGAACTGAGATCTTCATGACTTTCACTCGATGAACTATCAGTGGAACCCCAGCTCATCCTAAAAACCTGTATATGTATGATTCAACAAGGAAATTTTATTGTTCTACATTTATCTGCATGTCATGTAGCATCAATTGGTAGTTTTGTATTACTGAGCTTCCCAAAGCTCATTATTTGAGTCACTATTTCAGGTTGAAAGAATCAAACTAGTGTAGCTTTCGACATCAGTAAAGGAGTTCCACCGGTGTTGCTTGCGGAGTACGATGCATGGGATTAGGGGGCATGTAGGTTGTATTTTATTTTATATACGAGTCTGAAATTTGTTTTATTTCTGAATATTAGAAAAATTTTCTTTTGCATTTAAAAATTGTTTTTATGATTTTACATGTTTTAACAAAAAAATTAATTTTTTTTCCTGAATTTTTTTACGGTGAGTATCTCTGGTGGCTCTAATGTGACACCCCGAATCAGATCGGGCCACCCGTATCGGTCTGAGGGTGTTTCAAATTTTATATATTTCTTTTTTAAATAAAAATAGTTACTTCTATTTATATCAATAAATAAATAAAATTAAATCGTTTAAAGAGAACAATAATCTATTTTACATAAAATAGAGTTTTTAAATTATATCTAAGATAAATATATATATCTTTTTTAAAGATATATATATATATATATATATATATTCATTTATTATAATATGATATTTTTTAAAAAATATTTTTTTTTGAAAACCTTTCAAAACTAAAATATAACGACAAATTAATTCATCAAAAACATAAGAACAATTCAATATCTAAAATAAGTGACAAAATTATGCAAAAAGGTCATGCCATAAATAATAATGGACAAATTGAGGTGATATATTCTCCATAACAAAAAAGTTGAAATATTGGTTGATTTATTTTAAATAAATAAAATATGAAAATGTATTTTTTCCTGGAAATAAATAAAACTAAAAAAAATACAGTTGTAAAACATGCAGAAATAAATTAATAAATAAAGCATGACATTTTAAACTTTTTTATATTATTTTAATCATACAGCTATGGTGGTGGACAAAATGAATGTAAGGCAACAATGATGGACTTTACAACCTAGCCAACAATAGTCAATCTTCTTGCAATCAAAAAAATAAAATGTTGAACCATTTTGTTCAAATAGATAAATTTTATTATTACTTTTAGTATAATTATTGACATTTGATTTTTTTCCGATTAATTTAGATTAAATATTGTGAAGATTTATTATAAGGGCTCTCCTAATCCAATCTTCTTCATTTACAATGTCATGAATAAACTTTCCAATTTTACTTAAGGGGTCTAGCATCACATCCTACTAAATCAATTAGTAGTTAGTGATAATTTTTATTGATATTTAATATAATATTAATAGTTACATTTAATGTAATTTTCTTCATTCACAATGTCATAATTCAAACTCCGTATCTCATTTTAGGGATTTAATCCCTCATCCGACCATATTGACTAGCAGTTATAGATAAATTTTATTATTATTTTATATTATTATCTAATATATAATTTATTGATCGACTAAGGGGTTGTTTGTTTATTTCAGAATGATTAAGCGCTGAATGATTCAAATGCTGAATAATTCAGAGGCTCTGTATGAATTATCTCTGAATGTGACATGATGTTTGATAATGACTCTGAACCATTCAGAATGTACTTCTGTGCTGAATCATTCAATACTGTTTTGCTGAATCAGTCAACACTATCATTCAGATGTGCGAAACAAATCATTCAGCGCTGAATGATTCCATTAAGAGGCAAACAAACAGCCCCTAATTTAATCTAATATTATAGAGATTTATTGTAAGTGACACTCTAAATCTAATTTTTCCATTCACAATTACATAATTTAAACTTTTTTGACATAACTGCTCGAACTCAAAATTTAAAAAAAAAACAATACTCTTCTTACCATTAAGACCATTTAATGATTCAAACTCAAATTCAATTTTTGAATATAAATTATTATTACATGTAATATTTTTTTATAAAACTAAATATTTAAGTAATTTAATTTAAAGTAAAACGTCATATCTAATAAAATGTTATGATAATTAAATGAATCATTTATTGATAAAATTGTTCAGATAGTTTAAGCAGAAAAACTACATAATGCACTTTATGAATTATTTTCTGAAATAGAATGATTTAAACGTACTAAGGGTTAGATAAGAGAAGCACACATCGTCTTTTGCATGTTCGGGGACAACAAAACGTCTTCCCCATTCTTATTGCATGACTGGTCTCCTTTGCTGTTTTGTCGTTGTCCGTCATAATAGCAAAGATGTTGTGCCATCGTCCTGTATTCATAAAAATGCTCTTATGCTCTTTGCGTATTTCCGGTGATATTGTTACAAAGATCCTATTTTAGAGAATAATGTTGCAGGTGCACTAGTTCAATTTTTTTACAGTGCATTATTTATCCGATTTTACCATCATTCACTCATGCCTACAAACTAATTGATAAATTGAAAAAAAAAAAAATATAAAGTCATTGGCTTAATGACAAATTTGAGATTTTATATTCTAATTTTGTGTAAATTATGTATGGGTTAATTTTATAATTATTTATGAATTTATTAATTTGAGAAGGAAAATTTATTTATTTACTACTATAGATTTGTATATTGTATATATTTTTATAGGAGTTGTCTTTTTAATTCAAAATATTCTATTAAAAATTATAAAATTTAAAAATTATGAATTTTATGTAAAAGATTTAATGTTATATCTTAAGATCTAATATTTATAAATTTTGAATTATACGAATCTGGATTTATAAAATTTGTTTTAAGAATTTAAATCTATGCACAATCTTAAATTATCTTGAGTATTACTATTTAAATATAAATTAAATATTATTATCCATTATATATTTAAATTCATAAAATATTTGAATGTAAAGTTTTAAATCATGTATCGAAATTCAAATTTCTTGAAAAATTAAGTATATTTTCTATTTTATAATCTAAATTCAAATATTGAAGTATATATAATACATAATCAAATAATTATATCCAAAAAATATTAATTCGTGTTAACTCTTCACTCCATAACGGACAATAATTTATTTTCCTGAAAATGAAATAATAATTCATATTATATATAAAAAATAAATAAAAGAGTGGCAGTGGTAGCTGTATAACAATTCACAATATTCCAAATCCAACTGTATCCTCTTCTTCTCTTACCTTTTTCTCTCCCCCGCGAATCTGTCTATTTCAGTGCTAAGTTGTTAATTCATTCAATACGAATCCAATTATAATAAAAAATAAATAAATCATCGTTCTCCTCTCTCTCCAAATGCAGCATCACCATCTCCCTATATTCGTCAATCCTTTTCATTAAACCAAAATTTTTTTTGACGCCTGGCTTTCAAAAATGGCCGCCGGAGTCGTCGCCGACGCTTCCGCCGCGTTTTTGCTCCGCCTTGTCCACGACATATTCGCCGTGAATGTGGCGGCCGGAGTGTTTAAAAAGGATTGCACGGATCTGGTCAGGAGGATAGCTCTCTTCACGCATTTGCTCGAGGAGATCAGGGATTTTGGACCGTCTGACTCTGATCATGATCACGCTTCCTCCTCTTCTGATTCTTCATGGTCGGATGATCTCGCCATTTCTCTGCAGGCTGCTAAGCTTCTTTTGTCTGCTGCTTCAGGCTACCAGTCCGTTAATTCCTCTGTAACGCCCTTATCTCCCTTCTTTCATTATTTTGAAGAACATGTGTACTAATGATGTCCGGCAATGGCAGATTGACAGTCGTTTTTTCACTCAAATACCTGAGCTATGTTTCATTTTGATTTTAGCTGATACAGTCAATTCTATTGCAAAATTGCCAGAATTAGTCAACTATTTTCTTATCGGAAAATTTTCCACATACTAATTACCGAGTCAATTTGTATTGACCGCCATAGATCATCTCCATCTCGATTTTCTTCTTAAAGTTTTTAAGATCATGTGTCTCTATCCATGTCTTGAATATAAGTAAGAGATAGATTATTTTAAGAAAAATAAGAGTTGGAATAACGTAATCTATCCCAAGTGATACGTTTTGCCTCGGTAAATGTAGCAATTCCAATTAATCTGCAATTACAGATCATGAAAATTGGAGAAGGATTCAAATTTTTACAGTTTTTTTGTTAGCAGATCGGTTTTTATTGTGGTTATATGCATTTTTTCTTAGTATGTTATGTTATAGGTACTACTTCGTCTCTGAAATTTTCTATATCTTAATTTAAAGGATGGGACTGCCAAAAGAATTTCTTTCCAATTTCAATGTGTTACTTGGAAGCTGGAGAAAAGTTTATCCAAAATTCCATTTGATCAGTTTCAAATCTCAGAGGAGGTTCAAGAACAGGTTTAGTTCCAACATTTATAATTTCTTCAATTTTTTATTTATTTTTCTCTATTGACTTGATTTTCTAAGATCAGCTGCTTTCCTGTTTCTTTTTCCAGATCTCATTGGTGAGAGCACAATTGAGAAGAGCAACAGAAAGATATGGGTCTTTGAATTCAAGTAAAGTTTCGAATGCCATTTCCCATCCACTGGAAAAAGGTCGTGATAGCAACAACCATGAAATTTCAGCAAAGATGGATACTGTTCCAGAAAATCGTGGTGCCTTAAGACATGCCGCAGTTGAGGAAACTAAAGTATTGGAAAGAGTGAATAGCTCTTCAACTCCTTCCGAGGCCTTCCTTTTGAACGAATCCGATTCCAAAGGGCAAGGGAATCTGGCCACTAAGGGTACCGACCAAACCAAGAAACCTGATACACTAGTAATTCCTGTTGATTATCTATGCCCGATATCTTTGGAACTAATGAGGGATCCGGTGATTGTAGCTACAGGGCAGGTATATTGTGCCACCACAGCTTCTGCTTGTAGTTTCTATGTTCATTTTCCATGATCAACCTTTGTCTTCCGAGTTGCCTTCTTATTCATTATCATTTTGATTTTACAGACATATGAGAGGTCTTACATTCAGAGATGGATAGATTGTGGCAACGTAACGTGTCCAAAAACTCAGCAGAAGCTCAAAAATTTAACTCTAACCCCTAACTATGTTCTGAGAAATCTGATAAGTCAATGGTGTACTAGGCATAACATTGAGCAGCAAAGTGGATTAGCAAACGGTAGGCTCAAAAAAAGCGATAGGTCTTTCCGTGATGTTAGTGGTGACATGGCAGCCATCCAGGCACTGGTCTCTAAGCTGTCAAGCCGGTGCTTAGAGGAGCGTAGAGCAGCTGTGGCTGAAATCCGATCACTGTCGAAAAGAAGCACTGACAACAGGATACTAATTGCAGATGCAGGAGTGGTACCAGTTCTGGTCAACCTCTTAACAGCAGATGATGTTTTATTACAAGAACATGCAGTAACTTCTATTCTTAACCTGTCCATATTTGAAAATAACAAGTCTCTTATAATGCTTGCCGGTGCAATTCCTTCCATTGTCCAAATTCTTCGAGCCGGAAGCATGGAAGCGAGAGAGAATGCGGCGGCCACCCTTTTTAGTTTGTCACTTGCAGATGAGAACAAAATAATAATTGGCACATCAGGGGCAATACCAGCTCTGGTGGATTTGTTACAACATGGAAGCACTCGAGGGAAGAAAGATGCTGCGACTGCTCTATTCAATCTATGCATTTATCAGGGCAACAAGGGCCGGGCCGTCAGAGCCGGAATTATAACAGCATTGTTGAAGATGCTCACGGATTCAAGAAACTGCATGGTTGATGAGGCTTTGACGATACTGTCGGTTCTTGCTAGCAACCATGATGCTAAGACAGCTATAGTAAAGGCTAGCACCATACCCGTCTTGATTGATCTTCTTCGAACAGGTTTACCCCGAAACAAAGAGAATGCAGCTGCCATTTTACTTTGTTTGTGCAAGAGAGATTCTGAGAATCTGGCCTGCTTAAGTAGGCTCGGTGCAGCGATACCGTTGACGGAGCTTACCAAGAGCGGGACCGAGAGGGCCAAGCGGAAGGCTACTTCGTTGTTGGAGCATCTTCGAAAATTACAGCAGCCGTGACCCTTTTGGTTGTTGCATCAGAGAGTTTGTTAATTGTTTTTCTATTGACTTTTAATTGTTTGACAAAACTGACATTCTATTCGTTTCAGACATGAGAATTGAGATAAGAGCATGAGGCACAAAGCCATTCTATTGCTCTTTCTGTGTATTCATTTCTTTTATTGATGAGTATGTAAAAAATTGATTTAATCTCAATAATTTTAACTTATGAATAATTTTTTTTAAGGATTTTGTCATTTTACGAGAAGCAATTTTTTTTAATAATGGAAAGTTTATTTCAATAATACTATATAAGAAAGAATAAATATATAAATAAATAATTCCAAAGAAAAATGATAGAAACAAGCAAATATTATTATAGCTGTCTAAAGGTAACTAATATCAACACTAACATAAAAATTACGGATAATCTATACGGATGATCCCTATATTTTTTTATCTTTCTGATTTTGATAATCGATTTAAAAAAGTAGTTTTGATAACTTATATTATCTATTCGTTCGATTTTGATTCCTCAATCGTTAATCTATTAACGAAAGTTTGAATTAACAATTAAAAAATAAAAAATAAATTTATATATCATCATACTTCTTATTGAAGTTAATATTTAATTTCAAATATTTACAATTTTTAATATAACATTTGAAAAATTCATATTCTATTATAAAATTATACATTCATTTCACTATTAAAATCCTTTTAATTAAAATAGTTTTCTAGAAGAAGTCTGTGCTGTGCACAATCTACGACGCCCCCATGTGCAATCTGAAATTGAATAATAGAGTGAATATTAGTATTATATTTTCGTGAAAAACGTATTTCAATATAGCAAGTAAAGTGACTTCCAAGTTGATGAGGCGACTGTCAATTTAGACCCTTTGGGTCATTCAATTCTATATACAGGCCAAAAGTTCATGTACGTCTACAACTTAGATTATTAATTCACTTATGTATTTCTAGAACTTCGATTATTACTTTCTTTCATGTAAAACAGGTCAAATCATTGACCATTCTTCTAAAAGTGTTACAAATGAAACATTTTTTAGAAATATCCTTAAATATCTAATTAAGTTTTTATTTTTTACGTATAAATTTTTTATTAAATTAAGTTATTTCATTGAATTTTAAAAACAAATATTTTTAAGCATTAAGACGATATGTAATTTTGCGTTTTAAAAGAAGTTTCATATTAGTAATTTTAAATCAAATTAAGTTAAAGAATACTTTTAAAATAATAAAGTGTGATTACAAGTTAATATTTATTGAGAATTTTTTTTAGTAATTGATAACGTTATACGAACCCTGAATATCTAGAAAAAATAATATCTTATTTTACTATCGATGTTGCTAATGAATTTTAAATTAAGATATATAAATTAAAGTATAAGGACAAAAATCGAATTAAATTAAATGTAATTTTTTTCAAGTTTTCAAAAATTATACTAATAACTAATTCAAATTAAATTTAATTGATTGATGTATTTAAATAAACAAATTCGTGATCATTTGACCCTTCCTAGTTAATTCCCCACAAGTTACGGGAATGTACTCTGAATTGTCTTAAACGATTCTCTGGTTGGCTAACGTGTACTTAAATTTATTTATAAACCCTTATACTTAAATAGTGTAATAAATTCTTAATTGGAAGTTGTCGTAACCGGTTTTCGTCCGGACACGAAATATTTATTACTTGGCGGAATAAATGATGTGAATAAATGGTTTTAAAAATAATTTGTGAGTCGCCATCGACCTTTTGGGTCAGGTAGGTCGAATACCTAAAAATTATCTTTTAACAGAGTTTTTAAGAAAAAATCAGTTAAAAGATGAGTTGATCTGCGTTTATAATCAAAAATTCTTTCTTTTTAATAATAAAAAGGGATTCGTGGTCGGTTACGTTTAGGGAAGGATTAGCACCCCTACAACGCCCAAAATTGGTACTTTTTAATTATAAATTGTCTCTATTATTAGAAATTTAAAAATTCAAAATATATTTAATTTATAATCTTATTATTTCAAAATTATATAAAATATATTTATTTATTTAAAAATATCAGAAAAGGACTTCTAGGTGCCTTAAGACAGCTCTTTTCTTTGATATTAATAAAATTAAATTTAAATAAAATTAAATAATAATTTTTAATAATATTTAATTTTAAAATACCAGAATAGGACATCCAGTTGTATTAAGACTGCCCTTTTCTTTGATATTGAAAAATATTAAAATAATTTATTGAAAAAAATATAAATTATTATTTATTATATATATTTATGACTATATAATAATAATAAAAATATTTAAATAAAACAATAAAAATACAATTAGAACGATATATTTAAAAGCAGTAAAATAAATGAAAACATTTAAAATTAGTGACTAAATTATAGTAAAATTAAAATTAAAAGCCTAATTCATAATTAATCAAAATTATAGGGATTAAACATGCTATTTTCTTATTTTATTAATTTAGTGACTAAAATAAAACTATATAAAATTCGGATATTAGATTAAAATAAATTAAAACATACTATTCAGATTAAAATATTAATTATTAAAATTATAGGACTAAATCTATTATTTACCCTATATATATTATTTTAATATAAAGGACTAAAACAAATAAAAATGAAATTAAAGAACCGAATTAAAAGGATTATAAACTCGATTTAGTGACTAAAATGTAAAAGTTACAAGTTATAATGGCTGCGGACGGGATTTAACAATTTAAATTTGCACAAATAGTCCTTCCCGAAACGACGTCGTTCGGGAAGGCCTATTTAAGGTCCAAAACGGCTGGCCCGAAGGGCCAGCCTTCATTTCTCTATTTCTCCTCTCTCTCTCTTCTTTGAGAGAGCAATTTCTCTCTCGCTTCTCTCTAAAACAGAGAGAAGCCAGACGGCCGGCAGCCGTCCGCCGGTGTTCTTCCGCCGCCAGCCATCGCCGCCGGCCACCGCCTTCGGTGGCCGGAAATTTTTTTTTTATACTAAAACATAGATCGGACCGTCCTAATGACGGTTCCGATGGCTTTTTCTTTTAAACGGCTCCCGATCGGAGCAAATCTAAGAAATATACCTTCGGTTTTTCAAAGGTTTTGGTGAGGTCCGGTGGTCGTGGCTTCCTCGGTAAGCTTCTCTTCTCTTCTTTTTTTTTTTCTTTTCTGTTTCTTTGCTGCGTTGTTGTTGACTGAGATCGTTGGTAGTTTTTTTAGTATCTTGTTTCTCTGTTTCTCTCTCGGTCTCCGTTCTTTCTTTGCAGGTTGGGTGATGGCTTTATAGCCATCACCGGTGCTCGTCTCAAACCGGTCCGAAAGGGGTTCTTCGGTGAGTCACCGGACTTCCAGTGGTGACTCACCATTTGGGAAAGACGTGTGCGGCTGGAGTGGTGGCGAGACTGAAGCAGCGCCGCGTGGTCTTCTGGAATCTACGGCGGCGCTGGGACGTGTCCCTAGGGTTTTGATACCCTAGGGTTTCCTCTGGCAAACTGTGGACCGTTGGATCAAACCAGATCCAACGGCTGAAACTGAGCGGCGGCAGCTGGATGATACAAACCCTAAATTAGGTTTAGGATTTACTGTAGGATTTTGGATCCGGACCACTGTTTGTAATTGAGCCTCCATTTTGGGCTTGTAATATTAAATAATATATATTAATAATAATAATAATAATTATAATTATAATAATAATAATTATAATAATAATAATAATATAAATAACATTAAAATAAAAAAAATGAATATCTTCAGAAGTCATATTGTAGGTATTTTTTAGACGTAAACTATATCAACCTTTTAATGATTACTTTTTATATTTTATTAAAAAATAATAATAAACTAAACAATATTATAGATTCGAGTTTTTAAAATAAAAAATAATAGTAAAATAGTTTTTAAAAAATATTTAATTCTCTGCTCTCTTTTGTTGACCAGTTATCCCTGAACTCTTTTAAACCCGACCAGACCAGTTCTGCACTTTTAACTCTTTTTTCAAATCCAAAATATTGATAAAAATGGGGAATTCACTAGCAGGGAAAAGCACGACCAAGATGATGAAAATAAACGGCGAAACATTCAAGCTGAAAACTCCGGTGAAAGCTGAGGATGTTATAAAACATCATCCGGGACATGTCATGTTAGAGTCCGAAGCCGTTAAGCATTTCGGCACTAGTGCGAAGCCATTGGAGCCGCATCAAAAGCTGGAGCCCAAGCGGATTTATTTCCTCGTCGCGTTGCCCGAAGCTCCGACCGAGAGAGTCCCGAGAAGGGTTCGGTCGGGTACTGTGAACATGAGCGCGAAAGACAGGCTCGAGAGCCTGATGTTGTCGAGGAGGTCTGTGTCGGATCTGACGATGATGAAAGGAGAGAGCGTGGTGGCCGAGGAGGGCGGTGGAAGTGGGGCGACGGCGATGAAGGTTAAATTGAGAGTGCCTAGGGCTGAAGTGGAGAGGTTGATGAAAGAGAGCGACAATGAAGGTCAAGTGGCTGAGAAAATCATGCAGCTTTGCATGGTTAATGCTGGAAGGAACAGCCCACGTGAAGGTGGGCTTTGGACACGTAGCCATGGGAGCACTGGAGAAGGTTTCAAGGCACGTGAGGTTAGATCCCTGTTATCAAGGCATCTTATTTATTCATCATTCAAATATTCTTTAAATATAATTATTATATCTCAATTCCATAATTATTTTAAATATCTTTTTATAGTATACTATATTTTTCAAAATTCAATAAATTTTGTTACAATAAAGTAGATAAATGGTCTTATAATTATAGAATATTGTTTTGTTGAGTCCTCGATTATAGGACGTTACTTTGTTAAGTTTATCGACTATTAAAAGTTACAAAATAATCAATTAATTATTTATTATTTTTCAAATTTATCATATTCTGTTAAAAAATTAATGATCGCCTAAGTTAGATATTAACATATTGATCTAAGATAGGATAGTTGTTTAAGATTATAAAATCAAAACTTATATATATATATATTCACAATCAGTTTATAAAAACAATTTAAAAATATGAAAAAGACTAAAAGTAGCTTCCAATTGTTAAGTTATTTTTAGTTTTACTAAATTTTAAAGTAGCCACTATAAATCATTTAATTTCCTTCTACTTCCTCCAAGAATAGTCTTGTTATACATAAGAAAATCTTTCAATAGACACTATATTTAGGTTCAATTCTCATACAAACCCAACCCCTCAACTTATATCTTATAAATATAACGAGGAGTATATAACTTTTACGTTTGGATATTTTTCAAAATTCTCATATTCTTATGTCCACGTGTCGTAATCGTATTACGGGTTCGTGCTTCCAATTTTTTACATTTTATTTCACAACTTGAACATAAGAAACCTAAAAAATAAAACTTTTTTTTTAATAAAACAAAGATGGACTTTTCCATTCTCTTTACTAGAAGGAAGAAAGTTAATTTGACTAAACTACATGGATTTGTTGACCACCACTTTGAACTTTTCTACACATGCATATGCATATAATTATCTTTTATTTAAATAAAAAAGGGTTTAAGTATATAATAATTTTGGATGTTTGATGATGCAGAAACGGGTGAGTTTCGTGGCAATGAATGGAGGAGGGACCCCACTAGCAGCGCCTTCCTAAGAGAAATTTAAAATTTAAAATGAAAATAACAGAGAGAATTCCAGATATCCAGTCTTAGCTCTCACCCTATATTATAATGGATAGTGGTGGGTTGTTTTTTGTGTACAGAACAGCAGATGTAAGGGGGGGGGGGGGTTGAGAAAGCCCAGGGATTGTAAACTTTGAGGGGCATGGTTATACGTGTTTGTCCCTCGATGATGATGCATCTCATTAACAAAATGCTGGTTTTAGGGTTTCTTTCTTTTGGGCTTTGTTGGTGCAACGAGCGTGAATGATAAGGTGCATTAACGTCCTCTTTGGTAATGATGGAAATGGTGCCGGATTAGTATTTCTTATCACCGTCTCTTTATTGTTGACATGTTCTATCCCGTCTTTTCTTCGGTCTTATTTTATCGTAAATGTTAGTAAGATTTAGATATTATTATATAAAATACAATTTACATCAATTATTAACTTCGTTACAAATAAATTATTATTTAATCATGTAATTAAAAATTATTATAAATAAACTATTAAGCTGCTAAAAATGAAATGAAAATTTTATATATTTTGATAAATTAATATTAATTCTTAAAATTTATATATTATATCAATTTTTTCCTAATTCAAAATGATTTAATAAATTTAATTATTCATATTTAAAATTTTCATTAATATAGTTATTTTTCTTAATGCAATTAAAACAAACAAGTTCATCAAATCAAAGGAATAGTTAAATAATTACATGGCACTATAAAACAAGCTACTGATAAAAATCTGCTAAAAATGAGTACTGGTTAATTATATGATTGGATTAGTTCATTTTTCAGCCTTACAAAATACATTTGTAAGAAAACTTACGGAAGGGATTAGTCGTAAATTATCCTCTAATTGTATGACGAAAAACAAATTCCAAAAAAAAAAAAAAAATCTTACCTATTTCCCTACCGGATGTCTTACACATAACAATAAACACGTCCCATTAATAAATTCATCATATCAAATATTATAAATAATTCAAGTAATATTAGAATAACAAATAATTTGAAAGAAGAATTAGGAGAAAACTTGAGCACATACACAAGAGAAAAGATATAAAGTATATACATTACACAAGAGCCCTGGATTCTTCCCTTTCTTTAGAGGTCACTAAAAGGAGTCCTCAAAAGGAAAACCATGTTCACCCTCCCTCTTCACAGTGTACATTTGTTTAGTTACAGGCCAATTCCAACCACAATGCAAAACAATTTGCCCAACGGAAAAACACGAAGATCCAATGGTACCCGACCGGAGAGGGAGAGAGCTCACTTCTCATGTTGCCAGGCATTACAATTTCTCATGCCCTTGTTAATGAACCAATGATTAAACCATGTCATGAACTCCATTGATCAGGAATGGTGAGAAAATAAGTAGTCATCGCCTTTCGGAATCTTTTCTTGTATTGTTTCGGCGAAACGATCGTTGGGGATGCATTCTTCGGGCCACCTAGTATCCCGGATGCCTTGACCCATGTCTCCAAGTGCTTGTCCCACGTATATTGTCGCATGAAATCAATAATTCCCAAAACCAGCTCTTTGCGCTCCTCGTCCACCCCAACAAGTAACGAATAGTCCATGACATCAACCGACTGAAATTCACAGATCATTAGATGATAATATTCTGAAGAATTTAAATACGGACTGATAAGAATTTGAAAGACGAGAAACCATATTTTTATAGTTACAATGGTAGAAGCAACTTACTGCCAGAAAAGATGTATCATTCCAAATAGCTCTCTCGAGATTTCTCTTCGCCTTGCTTCCGAGAAAAATGGGCTCTGTTCGCAGCGTTTCCAACAGATTCATATCTAGCAGTACTTTGTTTTCCCCTGTTGTATCCGGGTTATATCGTGATCTGATAGAACCCTTGAGATCATAAACCGTTGAGATACTTCTTCTGAAAAACAGGTTCTCCATCACCATAACATCCATTTTTGTTTCTTTGCCACCTTTCAGGTGTTTTACGGATACCTATCATCAAGCCAACCATAAAGAATTACAACTCGACTGGACGCACGAAAACAAATGGTTTTAAAAAGGTAAAACACGAGCACAAACCTGATAAATGCCAAGA
Source organism: Hibiscus syriacus (assembly GCF_006381635.1). Taxonomy (NCBI): domain Eukaryota; kingdom Viridiplantae; phylum Streptophyta; class Magnoliopsida; order Malvales; family Malvaceae; genus Hibiscus; species Hibiscus syriacus. Next base: position 7,185,107 of record NW_024062795.1, read on the forward strand.
ACTTTTGCTAGGCAAGTAGGGCTTCCAGAAGTGAGAGACTCTGTCAAATACCTGAAGTATTCCGGAGCAAATTCATTAAACGATTCTAACTCCGTCTTTTGGACTTGTTTTATAATGAATCTCTCATCCAATGTTTTGGCAAAAAACACACTGGTCTTTCCCCCTTGTGCACTCCATTTTTTAGAGCGGCTCAAAGAACGCAGAAAATCCACTTCACTAGGGCAACATTTTCTCCTAAGAGAATCAAATTGTTTTGCAAAATAACAAGTCACCGAGAACTTCACTTTGCCGCCAGCAGCAGAAGAATCATCTCCAAAAGAAACCATTAAATGTCGAGACCTTTCCGTATCAGTATATGCAGTACTCACAGATGATGAAGCATCTTCGGAGCCAAAATTTCCATAACGAATATAGTCCAGATCGAGAGAACCAAATGACTGCCAGGGTGAAAAGCTGGAAGCAGAAGAATCTTCTTTGCTCTTGTCACTAAAACTCCAGGCTCCTCCAATTTCATTGGACTTATCGGTAACCCACTCATCATATTCTTTGGAACAGAGAGCATATGATATTATACTTGCAGGATCATTGTCATAAACAGCGATAACAATATCACCGTGACCCTTCTGCGAAAGAAGTAGCCGAGCCCCTTCAACCACATGAGATGCAGAGGTGATTAAAGTGGGAGCGGAACTGAGTAACAAATTCATCTTTTGTGCCTCCAGAGGCAATGTATGAGAGTAAGTCCTTGTTACATTAGAAACCGGATCTCTAATCATACTTGTGTAATCTCCAGAAGCATGGAAAGATCTAAGCATCGATAATTGTGTTGAAGATGGGTGCAATCCTTTCTGAATTCTTTCCTGGAATCTCATTGCAGAATCAAAAGAACAAAGTCTCCTAGGAGATGCTACCCTACTCAAATGAAGATTATTGATTTTACTTGTGCGCCTGATCAAAGAAGGTTGGAGCTCATCTTCTTGAAATGCTTCTGGAGGCTGAAGTACATCAGTACCTGTCCAAGCAGAATCTATTTGTGCAGATAACGCAGATGCAGGAGATGAGAGGCTTCCATCTAATTGTGTATCCTCCTCTATCTTCTGATTATACACTGCCAAGTCAGATTCTTTTGGCACAACAGATTCCAAGTTCGACAGAATAGGGTTCTTCCCCAACTGTATGGAATTCGTAGGAGACTCCTGTGAATCTGGGGATCTGTAAGCATTTTGTTCATTAGCACCAAGTTTCCCATCATTTGAATGATCCACTTCAGCTATGACAGCAGAACCTTTCTTAATAAGAGAGTCCAATGAATGAAGTTGCCGATCCCAAACATATAAACTGATTAGAAGTGAACGCCTTAGTCGATTCAACTCTAGGATGTCCAAGGCTGCTACACCCAGTTGTGAAGTCTCCATAACAACTGGTTGCAGCAAACCCTATAATAAACCCCCGCAAAAAAAACAAAAAAAAAGATCAACAATATTAAAATTATCAAATACATATTACCAAACAATATTCGAGGTCATATCAGTTAACTAATATTCAGTGTTCTTACATTGTAATTATTTATCTCCTTCCACATCTGTTCTCTCAATTCCATGATGTGATTCTGTAAATCGCTTGCATTTGATGATAGACAGCCAGCAGAATTGATCTTCTGTTCAATGCTGTCGAGTAAATCAGATACCTCCTCATACAACATTTCCATTTTGACCATCAACTACAAGGGACAGAATGGTCAATAATTTTGTAATAAAATGATTCTAACCGTATAAGAACCGGAGGGAAAATAGATGATAAACCTCGGCTGCCTCTTTTCTAATCCACTCCTGCTGAATGTTTCCACTAAATTCAAGTGTTGATGGGGGCACATGCACCGATAGAATATCTATTGGAGAATAGCGGAAGAAGGCAACCATGTTGCCAAACCTGTCAAATGATACTCATAACTACCAAAATCATCCTTCAAATGTCAAAAATGATTAAAGGTTTAACCGTTTAAGCATTTACCCATAGAAACGAAGGCAGTCCCTCTGCAATGAATGACCACATGTGGCAACACGATTAGCGGTCGCATGGTTTGAAAAGCTAAGCTCCAAAAACTTTCCAAAAGAAAGTCCCCAGGCAGCATCAGACATGACTACTCTACGAGTTGCTGGAGGAATCCCATTTATATGAACACACTTTAGGCACCGGTGCCACATCCATATCTTCCCATCCAGTTCACCAGGCAGCTTAAGAGAGGAAAGGCGTCTTACATTGATCATCAAATTTCCAAGCTGGTGGGTATAACAAATGACATGGGCTTCAGTTGGCTCATTACATGACCGGCAACATGATGCCTGCAACGAAAACCATTAAATTAAATAACTGATACATAGAAGAACCAGTTATTTCAGCTGAAGACAGCCAAAATCTGGAATGAATTACTTGATCAAACAGGTCATCACGAAGATATCTTCCCAGCGGTTTATCAAAAGAACCATAAAACTTTATTCGCAGGGGCCGAGCACGTTCACAAACTGTTCCTTTCAGTACGGATCGGCTTGAAAACGAAACCAATATACTCTGGTGAGTGTCAGAAGCTGAAAAGTATTCACTGGAAGTTTCATCATCATCAATCTTTTCAGATTTTACCAATTCTTGAATCTCACCAAGACGACCCTCCTCTTCAGCCATGGTTTCTTGCAATTCAGATTGTGAAAAATCTCTATTATCACAAGGTAACATAGTGAACAGCATTGAATCCTGGAATTGTTGCGAATACATGTTCAAACCTGCACTAGGGAATATATCATCATTGTATGAATCGAGAACAGAACCACCAGATGAAGGGAAAAAATGACTTTGATCACACTGCTCAGACAAAGATTCCATTCCTCCATGTGCTGGATTGAGACTCAGAGATATATCATTCTGTGGAGAAGCATCGATAATTGCATCAAAAGTGGATGAAGAATAGGAATTAGGAGCAACTGAAACACTACTGTCAGCCTCCATTTTCTTTGAAACAGAAACTGAAGGTTTTACTTTCATCTTAGGCAGAGTAGCGCCTTCATCAGCAAGAAAGGAAGTCTCAAGGGATAGGTGATAGGCAGCAAAAAGAGCATACTGGACAACATGTTTAACCTTCTTTAGTTCTTCACGAGATCTGCCCCTCAGCAGGACCTATAAAGAGAAATTGGGCATGAAGATCAGTCAATACATTCTTATACGATAGTTTGATGTGTTAATTTCATCGTACAAGCAAAAGTCTACAACTCTACTTGCCCTATGCTATTTTACCATTCACATGAGCAACCCAATTACTACCCTCAACAGCCTAAAATGATCTGAGCAAAAACATTGATCTGAGCAAACCAATTACATAAGATCTTTTTACACATTTCTCCTTCCACAATCTCAGCACTGAATATATAAATAGAACAGGTATCGTGTAATGTGGTACAACAACAAAAAAAACATATATAATTAAACCACTCAATTCCTGATAGTATCACAATGACATGTGCACACACAAATGGAGGGAAGGGCATAAAGCCAATTCTTAGAAAGAAGAAAAAAGTAAGATGAAGCATAGGACCATGGTATTGTTGCCCTAGAAAGGGAACAGAATCTAAAACAAAGAAGTTTAGAAAGACAACAACAAGAAGTGTTTGTGACACATGGTGAAGAAAAAGAAAAACAAATCGAAACAAAGGACATGCAGTAGAGTTTTACGACTGGATGGAACTAAAGCATCAAAATGCTCATAACTTAAACATGTGACACCCCGTGTACCTATCAGGTTTACAAAAGAAGAGGGAAGCTTGGTTCAAAATCCACAATTCAGATGATACAACAAACAAATTACATGCACCAATAAGTTACTGGTACTGCGGGAATTGCCTCTTTGAGTTCAAGTTTTGTTGGCAAGGGGTCCAGGGTTCAGTCCCTGTTTGTAATCCCTTCCCCCTCCCCCTTTATTATAATGTAAGCATCGACTGTAGCATAAGAATAAAATATGAAAATTACCGTGCAACACAAACGTCTTGGACAACCTTCAAAGAACATCAGTGTTTTTGATGGTTTCTTGTTGAACTGATTGGCCATCTCATGTTCTTCGGATACTTTTTCCAACCGGAACAGTTCACAGTGCCCCAATTGTGTAGTAGATAAATTATCGGTAGATGGACAAACAAGAGCTCCAGTGCACCTTGCTATACGCTCCAATAATGGACTTTTCACATTGAGCACTAATGAAATATCCTTTGCAAGTAGATACTCTTGGGCATATGAAGACGCACTCTTTTCTACCAGCAAAACATTGGGGCGAAGAGACTCAATTTTTTTAATGATCATCTTGAGATGATCATTTTCCTATTCAAAGGAATAATATTTAGAACACACATAAATGCAATTGCTTTAATGACATAAAAATCTTCTATTGACCCGCATAAAGGGGATAAGACTTTTGAACAAACCTGTTGAAGCAATGTGCTAAAAGATGCCAGCTGATTTGGAACTTTTAGAAATTCAAGGGCACCTCCTAAAAGAAGTAACCTTGGCTTTTTGTATTGTGAGGTCATTCTTTTGTGCTTTACATTTTTTGTACAGACTACTCCCTTGACAAGGGTGCTGCAAGAATGATGGAGTTCACAAGTTAAGAACCCATAAAATGAGAAACAAAATGGTTAAAAACAATAGAACATTTGAACTATAGAACAACAGAATAAAATAAAGGCAGACCCCACCTCTCACTGGGATTTCCTGATGCAATACACTTGACCTTCACATAATCCCCAGGATCCATGCTGCCTCCTCTGCTAGTATCTGGTTTCACAAAATTCGCAGCTTGCCATGCTATTGCTGTCACAATGTCAAGCCATCCCCCAGCATTGTCCTCAACTTTGATACCCTCACCCAGTAATAGTTGTGACACAAGAGCCCTAAAATGCCCCTGGATTACAGCTCTAATAGGTTCTTTGTTTCCCTCTTGTTTCTCCTTTGCTGGGAACATATTTGAAAGGCTACTACTTGATAAGAATATCGCACCAGAATCCCCAACATCATCATCTTCATCATCATATGAAAAGAAGTTGTTCTCTGCCTCATCATTCTCATCCTCAGCAGGTGGGGGATACCATATTAGGCCATTGTTTTCGAAATCTAATGGCTTTTGAATAATAGACGAATCATCAGAGTAATCATCGGTATTCTCTGGTTTCTCAATAGCTGTCTCTGGTAGCTTTCTTAAAACAGCCATGTTTTCTTGACCAAAGGGTCCAACATATTGAGCCATTGGGCTCCCTTCTTGCCTCTGCTGTACAAAATGCCCATCTCTATGAGGAATAAAACTGTTCCTAGAGGGGCTATCTGAAGGACTTGATCCCACAGATTTACAACTATAAAACTCATTTCTAGCACTGATACTACTAGAATCTATGTCCGAAACATCCTGACCATATTCAGTGGAAGGGCTAAGAAACTGCTTGCATGAATCATCAGCATCACTCCTACACCAATAAAATACACAGATAAAAATCAACTATATACACATATAACAAATTCATTACCGATTAAGAAAACTACCAACTTTAGGAGGTTTATGTTCTATATGCACGAGAAATAATGTTTCAGCATAATTCTGCTAAGTAAGTGAGTGTACCTGCTGGCAGATTGCTGAGTAGATACAGAAGGGGGATGGGTACTAAATAAGGTTATGCTCTTGCCAGTTACCGCTGGCAGAGGAAACCCACACTCACGAGCTTCAAGATATTGAGCAAGATGATCACTTCTAATGGATTCATTGTTCATAGAACAAGGGGATAGTAATTCCGGGCTCTCCCGGGGAAACTCAGAAGGGTGCATTTTCTCAGAAAACTTCCTTCCTTCACTTTCGAGCCTCGAGTTAACCCCATCACAGCACAACTTGCAAGATTTAACACTTATCGTCCTTGCAAAATCATCACCTTTTACATTATCTGATTGATTGGCATCATCAACAGCATGGGATTCATATCTTTCAACACATTTAGAACACAACAAACAACCACAACTTTGGCAAGGGTATCTATGAGAGAATTCATCAGCAAACTTCACATGACATTCGGAACAACACATTTTCTGCCAAGCACCGTTTTTTAGCATCCCAAATTCTTCACCGGCAAAACCAGAAAGATCTCTTGTTTCAAACGAAATCCAATACCTAGCTCCTTTTTGTATTAGATCTAATGGTGAACTATCAGGGACTCCCATAAGAATCCCAAACCCCCACAGTAATTCCTATCAACCTCTTCCCTCCTTTTTGTTTCTCTTCTTCTAAATCAGTATCAAAACATATACGAAACCCCACAAAAAAATGGTGAGTTTTAATTGATTTTTTTGTTAACTGTTTTCTGATGAGCTAAAAATTGATTTATTTTGACTCTCTTTTTCACTTTATTTTCTCAAAGATGTCAATTAAAAGTAAAACTGAATAAGAAAAAATTAAAAGCCCTCCCCGGAATCACAAAATATTTCTCCAATGAAGAAACTTAATCAATCTTACCACAAATTTTATACAACAGTATCAATAACAAGCACAACAAATTCCGCAACACAGAATTCAACAACATAAACCCAATAATTGAAAAAACACGCAGAAACTTTGACCCGATTGGTCCGAAATGAAAAATAACAGAAAACCCAGAAACAGCTAAAAATATTGAAAGCCTAACCAATCCCGGATTTATGCATCCATAGATCAACTCAAACACCATGGGTTTTAGTTTTTCAGAACGAATATAAAGAGACCCTGAAGTTGAAGGACTAGAAGAACAACTTCAGCAGTAAACTAAGGTAAGCAAAGCAAATTAAAGGAGAAGATTTGAAAGTAACAGAGAAGAGGAGGAAGAAGAAGAAGATTATATAGGAAACAAAATGAGGATCAAAAGAATAAAAAGGAGTGCAGAGAAGGCTCCTTTTCTACCGGAATCAGCACGCATTTCCATCGTCTCTTTTTTACTCTCCTCTCTCAACAACGACACTCTTCCTTTCCCTTTTCTGAAAATTATTATTATTTCCATTTCCTTCCCTTTTGTTAATTTACTATTATTATTATTTTATAACTTTCCGTCTCTACTTTCCTTCCCTCTCATTTGCTTTCTCTTTCCTCCCCATCTGTCAATACTATAATCTATCTCTTTCTTTCTTTCTTTTATTGTAACTACCCAAATATTTAGAGAATAGTATTTAATTGAAATTTGAGGTTAATTGTAAAATTTGGCAAAAATTTAAGGATTAAATTGAAAAATTTTAAAATTTGGATCTTATTTTAGAGTTAAAAAAAATTTAGGGATTAAGCCCTGAATTTACTCAAAAAAATTAAGTAAGTTTGGGTTATATATTATATACGTGTGGTTTCTGTTTCAAAAACAGAAAACCACACTCCCAAATTCCTTTCCCCTACGCCGGTTTTCGACTTAGATCCCGACGCCGTCCGAATTCCGATCGTCGTTTTGAAATCACCATCGTGTTCGTTATCGAGTCAGGAACAAATCTTTCAATTTAATTGAAGCGAAACGCTACCAAACGTCGGGAATTTACAGTCAAAGTCTCGACGTTTTTGTTAGCTCTATCGCCGGGAAAATCTTAAATTCACCGCCGATCGTTGCTCCGTTTACGACACCTCCTGCACCATCGTGTTCCTTGTGTCGTTGTGAGTCCGCTGGTGTCAACCTTGTTCGCTGTCGACGGCGGCGCGTGAGGAGGTGGAGCAGTCAAAGATTCGGCCGAGTAGAAATCGAGCTCTCCACCGTTCAAAAATTTTGAACCGATCTTTGTAAGTATCTCAAAATCGCTCAATATAATTTTTAGAAATTTTTCCGTAATTTTTAGATCCCCGGAGGAGGCCTCACGCGCCACACGCGCCGCCGCAGGGAAAGTGAGTGGCTGAAAACCGGTTTGACCGGTCAGAATCGGTCTGACCCGACTCGACCCGACCAACCCGACACGACCGTTGACCCGACCGTTGACCGTTGACCGTGACCGTTGACCTTCTTTGACCAAAACTTAAAATGACTTTAACCGACCATTAAACGACCGTTAATCATTTATGAGTATACCTATTCTGATAGTTTTCGACGTCCCGAATCCGTTTCCAAAGTCTGTTTTATCAAATTCGAACCCAAAGGCCTCCAAATCGACGGTCAAAGTGGTTGACTTTGACTTTGACCAAGAATTTAAATTTTCGAAAAGTTATACTTTATGTTTTTCGACGTCCTGATTCCGATTCCGCAATCCGTTTGACCAAATTCAGACTCAAAATCCTCCAAATTGATAGTTAAACCCTGAAAATACTTATATACTTAAGAATTTTAGCTTTGAACAATTAAGTAAGATTTGGGGCTGATAAATTATTATTATTTGAAGGTATAAGAGACTTTCCGGATCGTTCGACAGCTCGACCCAACTCTTCTAGATCAGTTAAACCACGTTCGAAAACTATAGCAGAGCGTGGTGAAACCAGCAATCAGTAAATCTACTATTTGAACCTATTATCGAGGTGTGTTCCCTAATTATTACTGAATTGTTTTATTGGTTTTAATATGAGGTACACTGAGTTCTTTGGTTACTATTTTATTGATGCACCAATTTAATGTGATGATTTATGGAATTTGTGTCACAGTGCAATTGAACTTTTGGATTGAATTACAATAGTATACCTCTGATCAAGCTAATAAACAGAATGAGCCTAATGTGACTCTTGGGGCCCCAAGATACATTAGGTTTACTTCCCTTGCTGTGTGCTTAGGGTAAGCTATATGGACTTGGACTTACGGGCCTAAGGATACAAGATCTAAAGCTTATCCTTAGGTTGACTTTCTTTTTGTTGTGTGCTTAGAGTAAGCTATATGGAAAATAGTTTTGGAAATTACTGATGGTGTACAAGAAAAGAGTTTAAACTATGATTTTCAAATGCTAAACTCTTTTATGAATTTATGAGATTTACTGGACTATGATTTGTTTATTGTACCTATTGTGATTTTATGGTAATGTGGGACACACTGAGCCTAGCTCACTTTTCGAAAATGTTTTTCCCCCTTTCAGATACTGTTGGTTAGATACCCCGGATTGAGCACTTGGAGGATCAACATATCTCTTGAAGTATATATGATTGTAATGTTTTTATCTTTCAGGTTGACTTTATTTTGGTGACATGGACCTTATTTTAAAGTATTGGATTTTATAGTGATTACACTTTTGCTATTAATATCCGGTTTATCGTGATTATGATTTTTAAGACATGTTTTAAATTAATTTATTACTTATTGGTATTATATTTACAAGTTGGGTTTTGATAGTATAATTTATTTCATGATATTTATAATGTGATTTTACATTGATTGAATAACGGTTTCAGAAAATGTCTTTAAGAATCATGTATGTGATCCACTAGACTTAGTCGAAACGCATAGGCCGGGTCTAGGGGGTTACATTTATTGGTATCAGAGCTTTTGGTTTTTAACCCTCGGACTGTGTATGAGTCCACATCGAAAATACGGTTTTAAAAATATTTTACAAAACAAGTTACTAAGGCCATGTCACAAGTTATTAAGATTTTAACTGTGTTCGAGACTCCAAGTGCTTGTCTAACCCTAAGTTTTATCTCCTGTAGTAAACTCGAGATCCACAAAAAAAAAATGAGTGCTAGACGTGGTCGTCGAACTAGTCGTGGACGAGGTCGAGTTGTTAGATTTGTAGACCCGATCGATGAGATACGAGTAGATCCCCCACCTATGATAGGTGATCCTGCTCCTACGACCCCAACGAATCTGCCTCCTGCCGCTGGTATTGGCATGACTACACCGATCATAGGAGCGACCGATATTGAGTCAGAGTCTACCGGAGTTGCTTTGGATGAGAATTTTGGTAGACAATTTTTGCAGTTGATACAGGGAGCAGTCAGAGCTACTGGTGTTGTATCAGAGGTTCCTATTTCGCAGACTTTGATTGCCAATGGAGTTAGAACTTTTGGGGGACAGATTGGTGGAGCTCCTACTGAAGCTGAGGATTGGCTCCAGGATACAGAGAGACGCATGGATCAGTTGGGTTTAGACTCAACTAAGAGATATCATGATGTTGTGGCGATGTTAGATGGCAATGCCTACACTTGGTGGGAGTCAGTGACCAGTAGTGTTCCTACCGATCGTTTGACCTGGAATTTCTTTAAGGATCGCTTTCGGAGTCGTTTTCTGGGATAGCGCTACTTAGCTCAGAGACGTCAGCAGTTTTAAGACCTGGTTCAAGGAGACATGACTGTTTCTGAGTATGAGATCGAGTTCTTGAAGTTGCTGAAGTATAGATTCAGTATGGTACCCACTGAGAGAGATCGATGTCGTAAATTTGCCCTTGGACTCAGATACGAGCTGCGTAGGCAAGTTGTAACCTATCAGGATGAGATATTTGATGTGCTGGTGGGCAGAGCCAAAGATGCTGAAGAGGTGGAGGTTTTAGCTTCTGGTAGAGAGCGTGTTGAACAGGAACGATCTAAGAAATTTTCAGGCCCGATGGAGTCATCAGCACAGTCCGAAAAAAGGACTCGTACTTCAGTCCCTCAAAGAAGCAATACACGTTTCAGGCCTGCAGCATCCTCACCGTTAGTTGGCAGTCGAGGCGGTTCCTCGTCGTATTATCATGGGTTCCTCTGTGAGTTTTGTGGTAAACAACACACAGGAGAGTGTCGTAAGAAGATGGGTCTTTGCTATCAGTGTGGATCTAGTGGTCATTTTCGGAGGGATTGTCCTTAGCTAGCTTTGTTTGAGCAGACCGCTACCCAGACTCCTGTGCATTCTCAGACTACAATACAGACCCCAATTAGAGATTGTAATCAAGGAAAGACTCGAGGATCAGCATCCAGGACAAACAGTAGAGCCCGACCTCAACAAAATAGAGGGCCAACAGTTTCTGAGGCTAGACAACCAGCTTTGGTTTATGCCACTAGACGTCGGGATGACAGAGATGAGCCTGAGGTTATTGCAGGTACATTTACTATATATTACATTCCATACTTTGCATTACTGGACAATGGCTCCACTCACTCCTATGTATCGAGCTCGGTATCTCAAAACCTTCAGATTCCGATCAAGAACACTGAAAATAATGTTACGGCTATGAGTCCAGTAGGACAGGCGATATTAGTGAATAAAGTATTTCGGCGTTGTCCTTTAGAGGTTAAGGGAGAAATTTTTCTCGCTGATCTTATGGAGCTTCCTTTAGAGGAGTTTGATCTAATTCTTGGGATGGATTGGTTGACTAAGCACAAGGTAAAGCTGGATTGCGAGTACAAGAGAGCTACTCTGAAAACTTCTGATGGTCGGACTGTTGTGTTAAATGGTGAACGTCGCGGCTATCTCTCCAATATAGTTTCAGCGATGGAAATTGATCGTATGATCCGGAATGGATATGAGACTTTCATTGCTTGTATTTTGAACACCAAAGGTGCATTGTCCACGATCGAGGAGATTCGTACAGTTAGCGAGTTTCCTGATGTTTTTCCGGAGGAGTTGCCTGGGTTACCTCCTGATAGAGAGGTAGAGTTCGAGATTGAGACTTATCCGGGATCTGCACCTATTTCTATGGCACCTTATCGCATGGCTCCAAAAGAACTTAAGGAGTTGAAGGTCTAATTGTAAGAATTATTCGATCGAGGATTTATTCGGCATAGTACTTCACCATGGGGAGCTCCAGTTCTGCTCGTGAAAAAGAAGGATGGGTCGCTAAGATTATGTATTGACTATTGGAAGTTGAACCAGATGACGGTCAAGAATAAATATCCACTACCTAGGATTGATGACTTATTTGATCAGTTACGAGGAGCTACTGTATTCTTTAAGATTGATCTTCGTTCGGGGTATTATCAATTGAAAGTTAAAGGATCTGATGTTGCAAAGACGGACATTCGCACTAGATATGGTCATTATGAATTCTTAGTGATGCCTTTTGGTTTGACGAATGCTCCTGCAGCTTTCATGGATTTGATGAATCGGGTGTTCCGACCAATTTTGGATCAATTTGTGGTGGTCTTTATTGATGATATTCTGATCTATTCTCGTACTGAGGCAGAGCATGACGAGCATTTGAAGATCGTTCTCCGGACTTTGAGAGAGCATCGTCTATATGCCAAACTAAGAAAGTGTGAGTTTTGGCTTCAAGAAGTGTAGTTTCTGGGGCATATTATTTCTGCACGAGGTATTCAGGTCGATCCAAGCAAGATCGAGGCTATTGTGAATTGGAAACGACCCAAGAATATCTCTGAGATTCGCAGTTTCTTGGGCTTGGCTGGTTATTATTGACGTTTGTTGAGGGCTTCTCGATCATTGCTTCTCCTTTGACAAAGTTGTTAAGCAAGAATGTGCCGTTTGACTGGGGTGAGGCACAACAGGAGAGCTTTGAGAAATTAAAGGTGGTATTGACTCAAGCATCAGTGTTGATTCAACCAGAGTCCGGGAAGGATTTTACAGTGTATAGTGATGCGTCACACTCAGGACTCGGCTGTGTTCTAATGCAGGAAGGTAAGGTTATGGCTTATGCATTCCGTCAGCTGTGACCGTATGAGTGTAATTATCCTACTCATGATTTGGAGTTAGCAGCAATGATTTTTGCCTTGAAGATTTGGAGACACTATCTTTATGGAGAGAAGTGTTACATTTTCACGGATCATAAGAGTTTAAAGTATCTTCTGACCCAGAAGGAGCTTAATTTGAGACAGCGACGCTGGCTAGAGCTTTTAAAGGATTATGATTGCGTGATTGATTATCACCCTGGTAAAGCTAATATTGTAGCGGATGCTTTGAGTCAAAAGGCGGTAACAAAGTTGAGATCTTTAATGGCCAGGATTAATTTATATGACGATGACACTCTATTAGCAGAATTACAAGTTAAGCCGACCTTGGTTGATGAGATCAAAGCTAAGCAGCCCCTTGATAGCTCCTTGCTTTCCATCTCTGAGCAAGTAGAGCAAGGGACAAGCTCAGATTACGCCCTTGATCAGGATAAAGTTTTATGCTTCAAAGGTCTGTATTGTGTGCCTGATGATGCTGAGTTGAGGCAGACTATCCTTACGGAGGCTCATAGTAGTCCATATGCTATGCACCCCGGTGGAGATAAGATGTATCAGAATTTGAGAGAGAGGTATCATTGGGTCGGCATGAAGAAGGACATCTCGAATTTTGTGGCGAGGTGTTTGACTTGTCAACAAGTTAAGGCAGAACATCAACATCCATCAGGTTTGTTACAACCTATCAAGATTCTTGAATGGAAATGGGAGCGTATTACTATGGATTTTGTTACTGGTTTACCTATGACTCATTCGAAAAAGAACTCAATTTGGGTGATTATTGACATACTTACAAAGTCAGCTCACTTCATTCCTGTACGGATAAATTATACGTTGGACAAGTTGGCGAGTTTGTATATTTCAGAGATTGTCAGATTGCATGGTGTTCCGCTATCTATCATTTCAGATCGAGATCCGAGATTTACTTCAAGATTTTGGAAGGCGCTACATACGGCTTTGGGTACAAGATTGGATTATAGTACCTCATTCCACCCACAAACTGATGGTCAATCTGAGAGAGTAATTCAGATTCTGTAGGATATGTTACGGGGTTGTGTAATTGATTTTTGTGGTAGCTGGGAGAACTTTTTGCCTTTGACTGAATTCGCTTATAATAACAGTTACCAGACCAGCATTCGTATGGCACCCTATAAAGCACTCTATGGGCATAGGTGTCGCACCCCGATTTGTTGGACTGAGTTGCGTGATAGGAAGACTTTGGGACCTGAGTTAGTGCGGGAGACAGAAGACACAGTCAGATTGATCCGTGACCGTCTGAAAGAGGCATTTGATAGGCATAAATCTTATGCAGATCAAAGGAGGAAGGATATACAGTTTGACGTTGAAGATCAGGTTTTTCTCAAGGTATCTCCATGGAAGAAAGTATTGAGATTTGGACGTAAGGGTAAACTGAGTCCGCGATTTATTGGGTCGTATCGTATTCTGAAGAAAGTTGGACCTGTTGCTTATCAGCTTGAGTTGCCTTCCCATCTTAGTTGTATTCATGATGTTTTTCATGTGTCTATGTTAAGGCGATACCGTCCAGATCCAGATCACATTATTCAAGTTGATGAGGTAGAGTTGAGACCTGATTTGTCATATGAGGAGGAGCCCATCCAGATCTTAGAAAGAGATGAGCGAGTTCTTCGGAATAGGCGTATTCCAATGGTCAAAGTTCAATGGAGTAACCGAGGCCCCTCAGAAGCTACTTGGGAGACATTGGAGTCAATGGAGGCTCAGTTTCCTCAACTATTCTTATAAGGTAAATTTCGAGGACCAAATTTCTTGTAGAGGGGGAGAATTGTAACAATCCGAATATTTACAGAATAGTATTTAATTGAAATTGGAGGTTAATTGTGAAAATTGGCGAAAATTTAGGGACTAAATTGAAAGATTTTAAAACTTGGAGCTTGTTTTAGAGTTAAAGAAAATTTAGGGACTAAGCCCTGAATTTACCCAAAAAAGTTAGGTAAGTTTGGGGTTATATGTTATATACGTGTGGTTTCTGTTTCAAAAACAGAAAACCACACTCCCAAATTCCTTTCCCCCTACGCCGGTTTCCGACTTAGATCCCGACGCCGTCCGAATTCCGATCATCGTTTTGAAATCACCATCGTGTTCGTTATCGAGTCAGGAACAAATCCTTCAATTTAATTGAAGCGAAACGGTGCCAAACGTCGGGAATTTACAGTCAAAGTCTCGACGTTTTTGTTAGCTCTATCGCCGGGAAAATCTTAAATTCACCACCGATCGTTGCTTCGTTTACGACACCTCCTGCACCATCGTGTTCCTTGTGTCGTTGCGAGTTCGCCGGTGTCAACCTTGTTTGCCGTCGACGGCGGCGCGTGAGGAGGTGGAGCAGTCAAAGATTCAGCCGAGTTGAAATCGAGCTCTTCGCGGTTCAAAAATTTGAACCGATCTTTGTAAGTATCTCGAAATCGCTCAAAATAATTTTTAGAAATTTTTTCATAATTTTTAGACCCCCGGTGAAGGCCTCACGCGCCACACGCGCCGCCGCAAGGAGAGTGAGTGGCTGAAAACTGGTTTCGACCGGTTCGAACCGGTTTGACCGTTCTGACCCGGTCTGACCCGACCCGACCGTTGACCGTTGACCGTGACCTCCTTTGACCAAAACATAAAATGGCTTTGACCGACCATTAAACGACCGTTAATCTTTTCCGAGTATACCTATTCTGATAGTTTTCGACGTCCCGAATCCGTTTCTGAAGTCTGTTTCGTCAAATTCGAACCCAAAGGCCTCCAAATCGACGGTCAAAGTGGTTGACTTTGACCAAGAATTTAAATTTTCGAAAAGTCATACTTTATGTTTTTCGACGTCCTGATTCCGATTCCGCAACCCGTTTGACCAAATTCAGACTCGAAATCCTCTAAATTGATAGTTAAACCCTGAAAATACTTATATACTTAAGAATTTTAGCTTTGAACAATTAAGTAAGATTTGGGGCTGATAAATTATTATTATTTGAAGGTATAAGAGACTTTCCAGATCGTTTGACAGCTCGACCCAACTCTTCTAGATCAGTTAAACCACGTTCAAAAACTATAGCAGAGCGTGGTGAAACCAGCAATCAGTAAATCTACTATTTGAACCTATTATCAAGGTGTGTTCCCTAATTATTATTGAACTGTTTTATTGGTTTTAGTATGAGGTACACTGAGTTCTTTGGTTACTGTTTTATTGATGCACCAATTTAATGTGATGATTTATGGAATTTGTGTCACGGTGCAATTGAACTTTTGGATTGAATTACAATAGTATAGCTCTGATCAAGCTAATAAATAGAATGGGCCTAATGTGACTCTTGGGGCCCCAAGATACATTAGGTTGGCTTCCCTTGCTGTGTGCTTAGGGTAAGCTATATGGACTTGGACTTACGGGCCTAAGGATACAAGATCTAAAGCTTATCCTTAGGTTGACTTTCTTTTTGTTGTGTGCTTAGAGCAAGCTATATGGAAAATAGTTTTGGAAATTACTGATGGTGTACAAGAAAAGAGTTTAAACTATGATTTTCAAAAGCTAAACTCTTTTATGAATTTATGAGATTTACTGGACTATGATTTGTTTATTGTACCTATTGTGATTTTATGGTAATGTGGGACACACTGAGCCTAGCTCACTTTTCGAAAATGTTTTTCCCCCTTTCAGATACTGTTGGTTAGATACCCCGGATTGAGCACTTGGAGGATCAACATATCTCTTGAAGTATATCTGATTGTAATGTTTTTATCTTTCAGGTTGACTTTATTTTGGTGACATAGACCTTATTTTAAAGTATTGGATTTTATAGTGATTACACTTTTGCTATTAATATCCGGTTTATCGTGATTATGATTTTTAAGACATGTTTTAAATTAATTTATTACTTATTGGTATTATATTTACAAGTTGGGTTTTGATAGTATAATTTATTTCATGATATTTATAATGTGATTTTATATTGATTGAATAACGGTTTCAGAAAATGTCTTTAAGAATCATGTATGTGATCCACTAGACTTAGTCGAAACGCATAGGCCGGGTCTAGGAGTTAAATTTATCTTGTCAAATTTTACTCTCAATCCCTGTATCCTTCATCTATTTGATATTTGATCTCTTTATTTTTAAAACCTGTATTTTTTTTTATGATTTTCAATTTAATAATTAAGGTCCAATTAAATTATACGATACTTTAAATTAAACATATTTAATCACATGGTCAATACTATATATATGGAATTTTAAATTGAAATCTAAATTCAAAGTTAGATATAATTTTAAAAAGAAATAAAGTTTAGATACTAAAACAGAATACAAGTGATAATTTAAGTACTAAATATGTAATTTATCCTATTTAATTAGAGTGATCTGATTGGTCATCGATCATCATCATACATTTTCTTAATTCCTTTATTTATTTATTTATCATTAACTCAATAGGGAATAACATATTTCATAAAATATTATACTCTATTATTATATTTACATGGATACGACTGATATTAAAAGATAATACAAATTTTAATTTTTTTATGCATGTTGGATATTAAAATATTATTGAGTATGAATAACAACCGTTCGTTTTATAACAACAAACTTCTTATCTAAATTTGTAAGAAAAATTATGCACAATGACCTTGCTTTACACATTTTTTATGAACTTTGTCCCACTATTATTATTTGATCAATTATAATACATTTGATTATATGATTAAATAAATTCAAAGTCTAAATTCAAATTTAACATGGTATAATATATCAAATTAAATGTTGATGAAATATTAATCACTAAATTATATATCATTTTTTGATTAAATATGTGGTATATAGATAAAAAAATATCGATTCAATTATGATTTAAATTAAGTCTCAATTTCGAACAATCAAATTCTTTTCTTTATAAAAATATATATCATTGGTCACTAATGATATTGTTATTATTTAAAAAATGCAAAATTTAAAATTATAGTTACCTGAAATAAATTTTATATTTTGTTGATTAAACTTTAACTTTTCTTGATATTACTTTAAGCCTAACACGCTTTCTCTAATAGCGTGTAATGCACGCTCCATTGGCAATCCCTATTGGGCCATTATACCGGCTAAGGTTGGCGGGTCTATTTTGACCCGATCACTCAAAAATCTTTCCACAAATTATATTGATCAGGTCATTTGGCTTAAAAAAAACTATTTGTTTTTTTTTCATATTCAAATGTTCCTTTTTATTTGAATAATATTTTTCTTAATTTACAAGAAAAAGTGTTCCTTTTTGTTTAAATAATATTTTTTTCTTAATTTACAAGGAAACTATGGAGAAGGGCTTTCCATGAACTTTACTCTTCCTTTTAATATAAAAAATATTTTCACATATGCTTTAATTCATAAAGTTCTAAATGAAATTAACCTTAGAAATTCATTAGATTAATTTAAATTAATTATTTAGAGTTTGAATTCAAATTAAACGTAAACCGAATATGTGATATCGACACAAATTTTTTATCACTATATCAATGACATAATTAACAGATATAAACCACTTCATTATAAGTATATATAAAATCAAATATTTTTACATGAACTAAATCCAAGAAAGAGCCGAACTATAATGTATAGGCAATGTGGGATGGCATGTCTCGTGACCAAAATTTACAGCTTCAGTGGGTTTGGTAGCATTAGTTTGGCATTTGGTTGGGTGAGAAGACGGCATATCTACCAAAGTTGTGTGCTGCCAAGCCAATGTGTGCCCAAAGATATGAGCCCCTTTTCTTTTTCTTCCAATGTGTTCTCCCTTCTTTATACATTTGCATGTTGCGAGCATTTTACATGTATTTTTATTATAAACGCAATTAAAGATTACGATTCAAATTTATTTTTAAAATTTTAATCTCTTTTTCTTTTTAGACGTGAGATTATTATCCAATTCATTAGTATAGTCGACGAGAAATATAACAGACAAATAATCACTCTAATGCCACTTATCATAAATTTATAATCCTATTTTTATATTTAAACTCCATAGTCTCCATTTCCGACGTGAGATTATTATTTTCCACCCTTTTAAGACGTGACAAAAACTTGAATCATTGTTCTTTATTCATGAGCAGTAAATAAATTAAAAACTTTATAATGTTTGTCAAATTAGGGCTGCAAAGACCCCACTCATACATTTCTCTTATTGGTTTTAGAAATTAAATTGACCCCCGAAAAATCAAGACAAAAAAAATTCTTTCTTTTCTTTTCAAATTAAAAACCCTCTTGATATTTTTGGATAATCATGATTAGTTTCAGTAAACACCATTGAGACTGCCATATTTACCCATACATATAAATAAAAATATCCCTAATTAAGATTTAAGTGGACCCCTTCACAGTTTATTATTTGATTCCATTGTCCACCGACAAATTATAAACTCTAGGATGGTTTGTCATGGTGTTGTAATGTCACCATCCACTTTTTGATATTCATGGTAGAATAATTAATCCTTAAAATGAAAAAAAGTTGGGCACTACAACCCCTTTGACATCCATCAAAACAATGCCTCACAATTTTGGGGAAACTGCTGGTGTACTTGCACAACACCCATTTATAATTTAACTACACATAAAATTACAATATCAACAAAAATATATTCCACGTCAGATCCGAACTGACATTTAATGCTTAAGCAAATTGCTAAACTGACTAAAGAGAATAAAACTATATTAGTGGCTCCTTTAAAGATAATGGAAGTTGTCTAGTTTTCATAAATGTCAAAGATATAAAGTTTTCTAATAGGATTAGAAGCTTTTAATTCTGTGTAACTTTTAGTGTATGATAAGTAATGGAAGACAATGGCATGATGCAAAGTCAGATGGTAAACATCCCCTTTCCCCCACCCACAAAATGCCCACTAAAGCTGAACTAATCCTTAACACTGCAATTAGGCCTAGAAGAAGAAAAAAACAACTTTTAAAGTGGCATTATATCATCATCAGACAATGCTTCACTTTAGCACCAAGAACTAACATTTTTTACTCGTGTTGTCACGACAACTCCGGCTCGGCCATGATTACAGTAACCTGACCCTAGGACGGATATATTTTCAACCGAATTAAAAACCATGGTAAAAGCTCAGACTTTGCTTCAGCTGATGTCACCTATAACCAAACACAGATTCTAGAAATGAATTGAATTCTGAAACAATGGATGGACAAAAAGTAAAATCTATGATTAATACACTGAATTAGCACAGGTATGCTCAACTTTTTCTAACATTTTTCATAGATTTTGAAGAATGTGTTTTCATACTTATGCCCGGCTTTGATCATATGCAAAATAAATTCCCCTTTATTTTCTCTGAATTCCTCAAACCATTGTTAGAGCATGGGAAGAGAGGCACCGACATGTTCTTGGTCTTTAGTTTCTTTCGGTGGGGAAGAAGAGCTTCCCTTATTCAACAACATAAAAGATTAACCCATCAGGCCCTTTTTGTTCGCCTCCCAACTTCGAGAGCCAACTCCGTATCAATTTTGAGGGATATATCGAGTGCTCTCACAGAATGTGTGAGTGCGCCACTGCAAACACCCAAGCAATAAAATCAGCAAGACATAACAAGAATTTTAGTACCAAGTTGGCTAGTTACTTGAGCTAACATTTCCGTAACATGTCAGAAAAATTGCCCAAGTTCCAAATGATTTCCCAGAGAATGAACAGTCCTATTCTATTTGAAATCCACTTACACAGATCTCTAATAGATATAGTTCATTGCACAGGTCAAATGTAGGCAATATCCGTAGGTTTAATAAAGTTCAAATTTGATGTATAATCCCTATATTTTCTAAGAGACGAAAGGATAAAATCATAATGCTTTAAAGAAATTTATCAAACACTGTACATAGGGAAGACATGTTCCCATATGGAGCTAAAGAAAGCAGTGGCATATCCTATCTACTAGCAATAGGTTCCACTAACAATAGTGAGATGCGTGTGTATAATATTATTTTTCTCGGAGCTTTGTATTTAATCTTTATACTAAAATCACTTATTAATACCGTTAGAACTAGCTTTTCTCAGAAGTGAAGAGGGTTATACGAATTTTCTAGGAAAGTTACCTCCATGGTTCAGATAAAGTTTAGCAACTTAGAACTTTTCTCTTTAAAAGCAGATTATACATTAAAAAATGTTGCACTGCCTTACCTGGATATGTAGGTAACTCCAGTTTTTCCGATTTTATGTACGGTTTCAAGAGTAACATTGCCAGATGCCTATCACAATGACAAATATATATCACTTACAAGCCTCAGAAGTCAGAACAGTGCTAAGTAGAACATTAAAATAGAAGTTAGAAGTAAACCTATAATGACATTTGACGGCTAGCAAGATGCAAGAATACCAAGCCAAAGCACCAAAACGGATTACAATTTAGAAACTATTCAAAATTTTAAGTAGCAACTAGCAAGAGCTTTCATACAAATATTCCTAGTTTAATTTGCTCATGTTTCATATATTTGAAGACCAAAACGGCAAGCAAATAGAGTGAACCATTGCGCCACACACCCTTCCATGACCCTCGAATAAAGGAAAAGAAAGAACAAACATACACAAACTAACCCAGTATAGCTGATTTTCTGCAAAGTCCGCAGGCACTAAATGAATGATCTGAAAAAGTACATGATAAAATCATGATTCATGAGATACCTCTGTCCCAAATTTCCCATTGATTAGCTCCACAGCTTCTTTAAGCATAGACACATCAACATCGCCATTTGGAAGAGGAATGACCATATTATCCAACATTATCCGAGTCAAGGAAGTCTTCGTTTGAGATGCATACTGCAATACTTCCTTTACTTCCTCAAGTGTCCGGGTCTCAACCTTGAAATAGACATTGTAAACATATCTGTTACGGTTGCCACAATGCAACAAACTGATTGATTCATTTCCACATTCGCACAAGCGGACAGAGCGAAGAGAACCACTCCAAAGCATTGCAAATTAACTAAACAAATCCACTCAAGCATATTTTTTTGGCAATGATGCGTACTTCTACACAGAATTAAATAAAGTTACAGGTAGGGGTGCTTATCGAGCGAGTCGGGCAGTGCTCGACTCATGCTCGTTAAAAATTTTTGCTGCTCGACTCGTTGCTCATTAAGCTCGTTAAAATTGTGCTCGACTCATGCTCGTTAAAAACATTCGCTGCTCGACTCGACTGATTGCTTGTTAAGCTCGACTCGTTGCTCGTTAAGCTCACTAAAAAATTTACCTTATTTTTTAAACTAAAAATAAAATTTACTAATACCATATGAGGATATTAGGGTTGGGTTTTTTTTTGTATTAAAATAATATTATTAATTAATAATATTTTATTATTTATTTAAAAAATAATAGATAGGTTAACTTATTATTATTTATTATTTATTAATAAATTAATAATTATTATTTAGATTTATTTTTTTGAATGAAATAATTTTGAAGTAATTACTAAAAATATATTTTAAAAAATTAACAAACTGCTCGCAAACTTATCGAGTCGAGTTAGACTTTGCTCGACTCAGCTCGTTAAGGTCTCGAGTCGAGTTCGAGTCAAGCCAACTCGAGTTGAGCGCTTATCGAGTTTTGACTGAGTCGAGTTTGAGCTGCTCAACTCGTTAAGCACCCCTAGTTGCAGGATACATGATATACCATGAGGAAATTTACATATTTGTACTCGACTCTGTTAGCTGGTCTACAGCACAAAACTTTTAATTTGCTATAGTTTTAATATCGGAAGAAATTACCTCAACCTCCATTTGAAGAGTTTCTCGCTTTAGATACTGGTCAACAGATCTAACAGCATTACTGATTCCCCCAGCTATTGATATATGATTATCCTTTATCAACACCATATCAAACAAACCCAGCCTATGATTCTTTCCTCCACCAATTAGTACCTACAAAAAGAAAGGCATAAGAGAAAGAACTAAGAAAAAACTAAGAGTAGGGTCAAGGAAATAATCCACACCGCCCACTTGTCCACCAAACGTAAGCCTGGAGCTGTTTTTCTTGTCTCTAAGATGTATGCAGGATTCGCAGCATCAGCCATTGCCTGCAGGAACACCTTGTGAAGTTATTCCAGTGCTAAGCTTTGCTAGGAGTCTAGTTTTATATAGCTACTGAGCATAAACTCTGTAATTTGCATTCCGTGAGTGAATTCACAGATTAAAATAGATTTGAATTTCATTTCATGCCCCGTTTCTTCATTATATTCATTGTGCATAGATGACTAAATAATGACATGATTTGCATTTTTGATTAGTATGTGAATTAGCCACGTTCTGATCATATGTACAGGTGGCAAAACAAGGCCACAGAATAAGTAACAAAAATTCAAACTTCTACAAGAATATAGAGTATATAACACTAACAATCCAAGCAGTTATATTTTTGTCCGAATGAAACTTATACTCATCACCCATATTGTTTTGCATTTCTGATTCACACCAATCTAAAATGAAACATAAGCATTTACGGTTTTGTTATTGCCATCCCTGTTATCTGCCTTATATTATATAGTAAACTTTTTTTTTTGATAAAACTTATAAACTTCAATTTGCTTGATTACAACAGAGAAACATAGAAAGATTATGAAACTCGTTTGTTCATAAAATTCAAAGAAATGGACGAACCTTAGTTAGTGTAGCTATACCACTCATCCGCTGCATGAAGTTCAGAGCTATTCTTTCAGCTACAACAATGCTGTGTGCTCTTCCTATATGGATAGAGAGTAATTTTAGTACATCCTTCTTACACAAAATTAAGAAAACACCCTTTTCGGATTACCATAAACTTTTCCAAACTGCAGTCCCTTGTGAACATAATCCCCATCCTTTCGAGACCACTCCACCTGATATCATAGTGTACAAAAGGCGAGTGTGTGTGATCCAAAGCACGAAAACCTTAAGGGTGATCCAAAGACGGAAAATACAGTCGTGTACCTTCAAAGAAGGATCAACCTCTTGAAACACCATCTCAGCAAGTGCAATTCCTGCAATGATACCATCCTCCTTTGCCAGAAAATAGGCTTCCACTTCCATGTCAAATGGAATGGTGGCCATACAAGTTACATCCCCTGCACTTGAACCCAAATATCGCATATGATATCAATGCAAGAAAGAAAATCAATAGACTTAGACTTAACTAAATATTTGCTCCATGTACATCAAAATTTTCATCTCATCATTATAAATTCGGGAGAGCAAAGATTATGAAACATTAAAACACCGAAAAAACGGAGACACCAGAACCTCGATTTCCAGCATCTTCAGCTAGGGCAAGGTTAATGATGTCCCTTAAATCATAAGTAGGGTGCGAAGGAGGTTTAATCGCCATGGCTTCCAAAGATAGTCCAACATTTGCAGTTTGAGCAGCAGCCATTCTAACAACACGCCTACAACTCCAGAACAACAAAATCAGGCACCACCAACTGCTAAACAAATAAGCTATTCATAATTCAAACATAAACACAATTTACCTTGAAATCGTGCACCAATTGGGCAAAACTATTGAGGAAAAAGAAAGTATTCCAGACATGAACTCGGTCTGTTAAGCTCTTCTAGTTCAGTGAGCTTTCTGCCTGTTACCTGCTAAGAGATACCTTCCAGTAACAACCCAGAAGCGTCAGAAAACTATATGGGAAATGGAAATTGCTATATGAAACAACCATTAAACATAAGAAATTTCATGTTTCAAAGGCCGCCCAGCAGGGTTTTAGATAATAATATCGACCCATACAGTAATTCGAGCAGAAAATGACAAAGAAATGAACGTGTAAACAAGATAGGTTGATTGATGGTTCGTACCTCTCGCCTAATCGATATATAGAGTAGGCGGGTTCGGGAAGTTGGAGCTCCTTGTGACGAAATGACCCAATTCCCAATTCCCAACTCCCAATTCCCAACTCCCAATTCCCAATTCCCAATTCCCAATTCGCTTCTTCTTAACCCCTTGATGATAATTAATTAATTAAAAAAAACCCTTGGGATAAACAATTAAACACAACAAAAACACCAAAAAGGCTTTGTTTTGATTATATATAGCTTTTTGTATAAAACAAATGTAAACGTTATTTTTTTCGTTAGGGTAAGGTAATCATCAAAATGGTCAATTTCTTTATTTTTATTGTTCTAATTAAAATATATATATTGATCATTATGTTTTAATTTCGAATCATTAATAATTTTGATGATTTATGCAATTGATTTATTATAATTTTTTTCATGTAGTATATTAGGATAATTGCCATTGAGTTTTGTAAAACTCACTGTTCAAACATATTTTCTATATATATGTAGTTAGATTTGAATTTGAGCATCAAAGCAATTTCAGCAGCTCTTATTCTCTGGAAGCATCATATCCTGCTGATAGTTGACGGTTATGGCTTGCTTTGGGTTTTTTCCTATGAGTTGGTGTCCCCGATGCAATTCATTTCGATGGCTGATGGTGCTTTGGTAGAGAATCCTAAGTTCTTGGTTTATCGTCAACAAGATAAACTTCTTGCCTCGTGGCTGTTGTCCACGGTTTTATTTGAAATTCTGCCTCATTTGATTGGTTTCACCACTGCAGCAGAAGTTTGGACTGCTTTGTCTCGTTTGTATGATGCTCATTCGGCGGCTAAGGTATTTGCTCTTCGTCATGCTTTACATTCTCAAAAGAAGTGTGAGTCAACGATTGGAGAATATTTAGCCAAAATCAAAATGATTTGTGATACGTTGTTTGCTGCTGGGACGGTTATTTCTGAACAAGAACACATTAGTATGATTCTTGTTGGCCTTCCTGTTGAATATGAGTATGTGATCGCCGTTGCCTCCAAGGATGATGTTGCTCTTTATGCTCTCACTGAGATGATGTTGGATTGTGAGGCTCGACATAAGACTTTTTTCTCTTATAATCTCTTGATGCAAGCTAACGTTACTGCTCATGAGGATTCTTTGAGGACTTCTGCTGTGAATTCTTCCTCTGAGGACTTGTTTTTCTAGTTTGATGCTTCAGATGTTTACCGTAACAGTGGTTCTCGTGGAACTAATGGCACTAACCGTGACAGAGGGCGTGGCCGTTCTAGTGGGCGCCCTTAATGTCAGCTCTATGATAAGTTCGACCATGTGATGTAGAAGTGTTACTACCACTTTGATCATATGTCTCGTGGGAATGAGTCTTACACTACTTCTGGTTCTCAGCGTGATGGGGGTGGTTCACGTAATGATGGTGGTGCTAAGGGGAGATCCACCTCTGGACATCAGGCTTCTCCTCAGGCTTTGACCCATCAAGCCATTGGTCAAGGTAGGGTAACTGTGGTAGGCGGATATGGGTTAGGTCAGTCGTCTGGGCCTCTTCCTTTGCTCAACCCATTTTCTTTTTTAAAGGTGTTATTTGGTCATTATAATTATGGGATATATCCCACTTCTCATACGGGGCCTCTTCTTTTTCCTACTTCTTGTGTAGCGTCTGTGTTTTCCTTAGATAATGGATTGGCAGGTTTTAATGTGTCGTTTAATGCCTCGGTTACTTCAACGGTCTTCTCTTTTTCTGGATTCTTTTATCACCCATCGGTTGCATCGTTTGTCCCACCTGTGTCTCTCTCTCATTCTGTCATTTTTTCCTCACCCTCTCAGTTTCCTCAAGGGTTGTTTATTGCTTCTGTCCCTTCGAACTTACATATTGCTAAGAGTTCGGATCTGTGCTGGTATCCTGAGTCTGGTGCTACTTGACACATCACTAATGACAAGCGTGTTTTGCGATCAGAAAATCCATACACAGGTAACAACTCTCTCCTTATGGGTAACGGTGAGGAAGTTTCCATCTCTCATATTGGTCATGGTGTTTTGCATGTGGGTTCTAAGGTTTTACAGTTAGAAAATTTATTGTTTGTTCATTCCATTAAGAAAAATCTTCTTTCGGTTTCGCAATTAACGCGTGATAATAATATGTTTTTTAGTTTCATCATTCTGAGTGTTTTGTGAAGGACTCCCGGACTCGAGCAATTCTTCTCTGAGGGAAGCGTACTTCTGATGGGTTGTATAGTTTTCAGGTTTATGCTACAGATTTTTTACTTGGAGGGCGGTGTATTGAAAGTAATACCATTTCCTATACGTTGGAGTCATTATTTTGTGGCATCAGAGGCTAGGACATCATGCCCTTAGTACTCTTAAGTTGACACTTAACTCATGTAATATCTCAGTTTATGGTAATAAGATGCATGTTGTTTTGTTCACCTTGTTTGAAGGGAAAGTCACATAAGCTTCATTTTTCTCCTTCGGTAACACAATATACTTCTATGTTTTAACTTGTTGTTTTTGATGTTTGGGGTCTTACACCCGTTGCTTCTGATGGTTATTGTTATTATACGTCATTTGTTAATGTTTACAGTAGACATACCTGGCTTTATCTTCTAAAACGTAAGTCTGAAGTCTCAGTGTTTTGTTAATTTCTATAGACTTGTTGAAGTGCAGTTTGGTTGCAAAGTTCAGTCTGTTCAGACTGATGGTGGTGGTGAGTTTTATGCATTGGAGGGTTGGTTGGCCTCTCGTGGTGTTCAACATCCTGTCTTATGTCCGCATACCTCTGAGCAGAATGGTAAGGCTGAACGTAAGCATCATCATATTGTTGAGATGAGATTGACGCTGTTGTCTCAGGCTTCCTTGTCCATTAAAATTTGGAGCTATGCCTTTATTATTGTTATATTTCTTATTAATCGTTTGCCTACTGATGTGCTTGTTCTAAAATCTTTCCATGAGGTTCTGTATGATGCCAAACCTGATTATTCTTTTCTTAAGGTGTTTGGTTTGCTTGTTGTCCTCACTTACGGCCTTTTAATAAGCATAAGCTGGATTTTCTGTCACGACAGTGTGTTTCTTGGCTATAATGTCTCTCATAAAGGGTACAAGTGCCTTGATGAGAGTGGTAGGATTTTCATCTACAGACATGTTGTTTTTGATAGTTTGTTTTTCCAAGTGCAGGGAACTTTCGTTCTATTAAGGCGCTTGGTGAAGGTACCTCTGTTGTGGTTCCTTTAAGTCTGGTCTCTATTCTTTCTTCTGTATCAGATCAGGGTGTTCTGAGTCCTCTGTTTGTGTCTTTTGACACTTTTCCTGATTATTTACATGATCAGTCTGAGGAGCTGTCTGTTTTGATGTTAAGGTAGTGTGTTGATGATATTTGTTGTACAGGTGTTGTAACAAAAGGTGTTGATGGTTTATCTGTTGAGTGTGACCCTGTTTCTATTGCTCAACCCTCTGATTTTGTTTGTGATCAACGAGATGTTGTTATTGATGGCACCGAGGTTTGTTGTCCAGTTGATGGTTTTTCTGGTGTTGCTTCTAATATTCCTGATTATGTGTCCAATAGGCATGCTATTGTGACTCGGAGTAAGAGTGGTATTCGGAAGCCAAAAGTGTTTGTTGCAACCACAAAGGTTGATGAACTTCATGAGCCTCGCAATATTGCAGAGGTTGTTCAATGTCCGATATGGCAAGCAACTGCTTAGGCTGAGTATAATGCTCTCCTCCGAAATAATACTTGGACGCTTACCTTCTAATTGGAAAGCTATTGGGTGCAAGTGGATTTTCAAATTGAAGAAGAATTCGGATGGGATGGTTGCACGACATAAAGCTCGCCTGGTGGCTAAGGGTTTTTTTCAACAATTTGGGTATGATTATCATGAGACGTTTAGTCTGGTGGTTAAGTCAACCACATTTCGTACAATTTTATCCTTAGCTGTGACAAGGAAGTGCGACTTACGCCAAATTGACATTAATAATGTTTTTTTGAATGGTGATTTCACCGAGGAAGTGTATATGACCCAACCTCCTAGTTATGAGAAAGGTAATCCTGATATTGTTGTTTGTAAATTGAATAAGGCAATTTATGGTCTTAAACAGGCACCTCGAGCTTGGTTTGAGAAGTTACGTGATTATTTGCTAACTAAGAGGTCCGTTTTGTCTAAGTCAAATACTTTGTTATTTCTCAGAAAGACTGGTGATCGGTTGATGTATCTTTTGATTTACATAGATGATATTATTGTTAATGGCAGTGGTTTTGATGAATTGAAATATGTTATTATTGGTCTTAACATAGTGTTCTTTGAAAGATCTTGGACGTTTGGAGTATTTTTTGGGAATTCAGGTTACTTATTCGTCTACGAGTGTATTTCTTTCTCAATATAAGTATGTTAAGGAGTTGCTTTGTAAGTTTGGTCTTGACAAAGCCAAAGCTCTTCCGACCCCGATTATTGCTAATTGTAAGCTATCAATGTATGGTGGTTGTCGTAACCGATTTTTGTCCGGACACGAATTTTTACTTGGCGGGAAAAATAATTTGAATAAATAAATAATTTTTATATAAAAAAAATATTTTGGGAGTCGCCATTGACCTTTTTAGGTTAGGTAGGTCAAATACCTAAAAACAATATTTTAAAATAGTTTTGAATAAAACATAATTTAAAAGATAAAACTGATCTGCGTATAACTAAAATTTTATTAAAAAAGAGATTCGTGGTCGATTACGTTTGGGGAAGGATTAACACCCCCGCAACGCCTAAAATTGGTACTCATTAATTATAAATTGTGTCTATTATTGGAAATTCAAAAATATATTTAATTCATAATCCTGTTATTTCAAATTCATTAATATAATTTTAAGAAAATATATATATATATATATATATATATATATATTTATTTATTTAAAATATTTATTTACTTAGAAATATCAGAAAAGGGCTTCTAGGTGCTTTAAGACAGCTAAACATTTATATAAAAATAATTAATTAAAAAAAATAGATTATTATATAATTTAAAAAATAAGATATTTATTTATTTAAAAAATATCAGAAAATGGACATCCAGTTGCTTTAAGACTGTCCTTTCTTAATATTGAAAAATAAATAAATATTATTAATTTACAAAATTAATTAAATAATATATATTAAAATAATAAAATAATAATAATCAAAGTACTAAATTAAACATTGAAATTGAAATGATAATAATACAAATTAAATTGCAATTAAATAGTGACTAAAACACATAAAATTAAAATAATATGATTAAAATATAAAATATTAAAATTAAAGGTCATAGTTCGTAATATTATAAAAATACAATTACTAATAGTGTAATTAACCCTTACTTATTAAACAATGATTAAAATAAAATTTATCAAAGTTAAAGGCCTTAACTCGAATAAATAAAAAATCTAAGTGCTAATAATGTAATTTAGCCTTATTTAATTAATTCGGGTTAAAATATAAATTATAAAATTTGTAAAGGACTAAATAAGGCATTTAACCTAAATATTAATTATACTGGAAATGACTAAATTATAATAAAATAAACTTACGAGACCAAATTAAAAGTTTAGAATTCGATTTCCAGTGACTAAAATGGAATGTTACAAAACCTGAAGGGTCTCGGACGGGGTTTAACCTATGCGTAAAATTACACGGGTATCCCTCACCAAAACGACGTCGTTTTGGTGAGGGTATTTATACTCGTTTTGGTGAGGGTATTTATACCCCTTAAAACCGGCCCCAAGGGCCATTTACTCTCATTTCTCTCCTTTCAATTCTCTTTCTAACTGAGATAAAAAACTCTCTCGCCTCTCTCTAGAAATATTTGGCCGGAAAGAGCTCGGTCACCAGCCGGCCGCCTCATTTCGGCGTCGACAGCCCCCGCCGGCCACCATCCTTGGTGGCCGAAAATGAAATTTTTACACCAAAAGTTCCCCCTTATTTTCTTGAACCCGAATATGAGTACTTTTAGTACTAAAAACCCCTTTAAACCCGTAGATCTAAATAAAACCGAAGGTTTTACCTTGATTTTCGGTGGTTCCATGGAGGTTTGGAGGCTCCGATGATGTGTAGTCCTCTCGGTGAGTCTCTTCTCTCCTTTGTTTTTCTTTTCGGGTTGGATGTTTGTTGTTGGTTGCTTGTTGGTGGTTTTTGCTACTGTGTGTTCTTTAGGTTTTCTGTTCTCTGTTCTTGCTCGTCTCTTTTTGTTTTGCAGGTGTGGTGGCTTTTATAGCCACCACCGAGCTCGCCTTGGACCGGATAATAGAGCTCTTGGCGGTGAGTCACCAAGCTATGGTGGTGACTCACCATAGGGCTTCGACGTGGGGCTGCTTCTGGAGTATTTAACGAGGCGGCGACGTGGTGGCATCATCGGAGTGGAGCACCTGGCAGTGGCGTGGCCTTGGCAGCGGCGTCTGGAAGCTGGAGAGGTGGCTGGAGTCTTCTGGAAGTAGCGTCGGCTGGGACGTGGCCCTAGGGTTATGATACCCTAGGGTTTCTTTGCTGGACTGCATAAGGGTCATTGGATCAGATTAGATCCAACGGTTGAGGATCTGCGGCGGCTAGGTGTTGGGATAGAAACCCTAATTAGGTTTAGGGTTATAATTGGGTTATCCGGGTTTTGGTTTGTAAACGGGCTGTGATTTGGGTTCCGGGATTTGTATCCGGGCTTCAGTTTTGGGTTTTGTAATATTTAATAAATAATACAATAATAATATTAATATTATTAATAATAATAATAATTTTAATAATAATATTAAATTTAAATTTAAAATGGAAAAATTGATGTCTACAACTGCCCCTCTTTGCTCATCCTTGTGTTAACAAGAATAGAGCAAAGACGAAAAAGACAATAATTTTTTCATTTGGCTTCTTTTGAGCAGGATGGAAATGTTGAAAACATCATGCACTGAAGGGCTTACAGATGACCCGAAGGTTTTTGAAAACATCATGCACTGAAGGACTTACAGATAACCTAAAGGTTTTGAAAGCATCATGCACTGAAGGGCTTACAGATGACCCGAAGGCTTTAAAAATATCAAAAAGCTCCCGAAGGCTTTTTGAAAACATCCTGCACTGCAGGGCTTACGGATGACCCAAAGGTTTTGAAAGCATCATGCATTGAAGGGCTTACAGATGACCTGAAGGTTTTGAAAATATCAAAAAGCTCCCGAAGGCTTTTTGAAAACATCCTGCACTGCAGGGCTTACGGATGACCCGAAGGTTTTGAAAGCATCATGCACTGAAGGGCTTACAAATGTCCCGAAGGCTTTGAAAATATCAAAAAGCTCCCGAAGGCTTTTTAAAAGCATCTTGCACTGCAGGGCTTACGGATGACCTGAAGGTTTTGAAAGCATCATGCACTGAAGGGCTTACAGATGACCCGAAGGTTTTGAAAATATCAAAAAGCTCCCGAAAGCTTTTTGAAAACATCCTGCACTACAGGGCTTACGGATGACCCGAAGGTTTTGAAAGCATCATGCACTGAAGGGCTTACAGATGACCCGAAGGTTTTAAAAATATCAAAAAGCTCCCGAAGGCTTTTTGAAAACATCCCGCACTACAGGGCTTACGGATGACCCAAAGGTTTTGAATTCTACCTTCTTCTTGTAAGGTATTTTTCACCATGAATCTTCTTGTTCATACGAAGATCTGTAAAATTTCATGTTTGAATGCACTCAGATGTATCGATGTAATACATTGTCTATTGTGTAAATGATGTTCTTATGAATGCATGAATGTTGGTGCAATCTTCATTTGACTTCAAAGTGGTGAACTTGGTCTTCTTTTACTTCATCATTTATTGCCAGGGTTACCTTTGGATATCAGTATAACAACCTATGCCAAAGAACCATCTGAGCAATTTTGTATCTTTGTATCTTCTTTGCTTGCATTAAAATCTTAGAAGAAATGTTTCATTTACGGAACTCTTGCCGTAATCAGAATTATGATCTTTATGCCCCATTTTGTCTGGATAAAACCGACTTTCTTTGTATGGACTTGTGTAGAAATCCAATAAAGCTTTCATCTTTGAAAAGAGAATCTATCATCTTTAAAGAGATAGGCTATCATCTTTGAAGAAATAGTTTATCATCTTTGAAAAGTGTAGATGTAGATATGTCATACTCAGCAGGGATTAATTAGGAGAGCAATGTATGTTCTGATTTGACTCTTGTAACACATTATAAGGATGATGTATCCTGATTCCTTTCATGTCTCCACATCTAATTGGATCTCAAACAAGGCAACTTGTCATTCAACTTTAGTTGGCTCCACTAGTTTCTTGTTGTAAAACCTTTGACAACATGTTCATCATTTCTTGTGATTTCTGCACAGATGTTTCGTAAACATTTAACAATACATTCGTCATTTCCTGTGGTTTCTGCTCAAATTTCTCAATCAAATGAAGCTCTTTGCATAGTGTTCAAAGCTTTTGTATGATGTCACAAGACCACTTGCGAACAAAATTCAGTGGGGATACAAGTGAGATGTTGGTATGACAAAAAAGTTGATCAAATTCATGATATATGCTAGTGCTGAGTTGAATAAGAGATGCCAACTGATCTTGATATCATCTCGAGCAAATCGATCACGTTTTCTTCCGAAATGAGCATTATAGAAAGTAGAAACACTTCAGCTATAGGATACATGTATAGAAGGAGGTTTATGGAATTCTCGCCGCTGGGGATGAAACACACAGGATAAACCGAATAGGTGAAAACTCAGTTCACCCTGGCTGGTAATGATAACCCTGGTAACAATGGGAATAAGAATAACATAAGCTGAGCCTCTTTATTTAATATCATCAAGTAAACAAACACCGATATGAAAAACAACTTCGTGATCTCAACAGCACGATTGAAACTAACTGCCAGAAATCTCAAAGAAATATGTTCAATCATTATTGTCACACAAAAGACCAAATTCAAAGTCGAGATCTTGAGGAATTGAACCCTGGATCGAATGGTTTGCCTGGGGACCATCCTTATTCATGCAACTGTGAAGTAGCTTAACAAAGAACATATTGTTATGTGACACATGGTTAAGAAGATTGAGTATTTGAAACCATTCTTGCTGAGTAGATATTTGTTCAACAATATGATCATGATGTAACTGTCTGATGAACGAAGCAATCATGTATAATCAGCTCGACTGTCACTACTTCATCATTTTCATTCTTCATACCTTTTTGCCTCAATGGAAATATTTTCCCAAATTAATGATCTTTCTGTAAGATGTTATGGGGTTTCAACATACCCCAGCATTTGCTAATACATACATTCAAAATGCGTCAACATTCTTTATTCTGATTGAAAGGGGTTTTCAGCATGCCCTAGCATTTGCTTTTTTTGTTGATATGAGCTTTCAAAGATTCCCAAATATTCATACTGATGTAGGCCTTCAAAATACCACACATGGATTATTTCTGTCCGAAATAGCTTTCGAAATGCCCCAACATTTTGCTTTTGGTTCACTCTCAACGTCTGTTTGACTTGAATATCATGATTCCCACAAGGTTCAATTTTGGCAATGCACTGTGGTGGGTACTTGTGGCTTTATTCGTGCCCCAAATCTATTTATCTTGAATACTCTCATTCTGATGTCACTAAACAACAGTGTTGTAAAGTAACTTAAGGCATTCTCTTCATGTCGTCACAAACTTAAGAAGTGCTCAATCATTCTGACGGAAATGACTGAGATATGTGCCTCTTCTGAATGAGGTGCCCACTTCTTGGATCTGGAAGGATCTAGTCGGACAGAGCGGTATAAATCGTTTGGTAACTCATTCCAGGTTGACACAGTGATCCTTTTTTCAGTGAAGGTTATTTCTGGAATATACTTTTCCATGCAACATGTTGATTCTAATAACTACTCATCTGATTATGAAGCGATCTTTCAGGATAATTTCACAGATATTGATAGTTCTTCTGATACTGAGGAAATCCTGAATTCTGATTCTGATGAGGAGAATAAACTGTTATACTTGACGAAAATGGGGTACTCAGAGGCTGAGGCTTCAATAGCCAGGGAGATATGTGATCCAAATTTATCAATTGTAGAGTTGACAGATTTTATATGTGCTACTCAAATGGCTAAGGCTGCTAACGCACTTATTCCGATAGAAGATAGGAAACCATTATGCAATGACCCCAATTACAAGCAAAGGAGAAACTTGGGCTATGATATTTGGAAAAGAAAGAAGCAGAGGAAGCTTGAAAAGAAGCTTCTTAATGAAAACGATCATGCAATTCATCTTCCAAATCCGATGATTGGTTTTGGATTTCCTACCGAACCAGATCAGATAACTCAAAGAACACTTCCAGAAGATGCTATTGGGCCTCCTTATTTCTACTTTGAAAACATGGCACTTGCTCCAGTTGGTGTTTGGACCAAAATGTCACGGTACTTATACGATGTAGAACCAGAATTTGTAGATTAAAAGTATTTTTGTGCCGCTACACGAAAAAGGGCTATATTCATAATTTGCCAATTGAGAACATATTTCCTCTTATTCTGCTTCATCCACACACCATACATGATGCTTTTCCGTTGACAAAGAAAAATTGTGATCTTCCTAGGATCCAAGAACAAAGTTGACCTGTTTACAAACATGTACAGGAAATGCCAAATTGACAGAAAGGATCTGTAAGGCTCTTAAAGCTTATGACGATAAGTCACCTTAGAGTGTCCAGAAGTATGTTATTGATGAGTGCCGAAAATGGAATCCGTTATGGGTTGGAAGAAATAAAGTTACTCCACTTGAACCTGATGAGGTAGAAATGTTTCTAGGTTTCCCTAAAAACCATACATGAGGAGATGCTAGAGACATGTTCTCCGGTGATATCAATGTCATGTCTCTTTTTTC
Organism: Hibiscus syriacus; assembly: GCF_006381635.1. Classification (NCBI taxonomy): domain Eukaryota; kingdom Viridiplantae; phylum Streptophyta; class Magnoliopsida; order Malvales; family Malvaceae; genus Hibiscus; species Hibiscus syriacus. The sequence goes on from NW_024062795.1 coordinate 7,220,350, forward strand.
TGGGATCAGTGATGCAGAGCTCGCCTTCTACTATCTTGGCATACCTTTGGAAACAGATGTGCAAGAACTGAATGATGATCGGTTAGAGCAATTGATGAGTAGATTTTTCGAATTCGACCTTGTTGTTGGTGGCATTCTGTGTAACAACCTTACCGGAAGAAATAAACATCATCAGGATGAACTAGAAGTTTTTTTTTGTTAGCACATTTTCTTGTAATGGCTGCTAAAGTGACTGTCTCTCATGCTGCTTCAAGATAGACACATACATATCCCACTCTTCCCGGACCATAGAAAGGTTTATTTGAAATGGGCTTTCAATATCTCCCTTTAGAATAAGGTAATCATTCTTGATAAGTTACTGATAATTTCACGGAAGAGCATCATAAGTTCAATTCTCCAAACTTTCAGGCTTTTTGGACCACTTGCTTTCAAGAATGCTTCATCCTTTTGGCATGACTTATTCTTTCTCTTCAATAGAGGTAGAATAGACAACAACTTGCTTCAAGAATCTTCCTCATTTGAGATTGTCCTGTTTGAAAAGGTTTTTTCTCCTTTCTTTATTGAAGAATGACAGAATTTTGTAAAGTATTGCCCTTTTCAGGTTCACAATAGAATTAAATCATAAGACATGTAATTAATGAATATCAAATAAATCAACCACTCTTTCAAATTAAAAAATCATAGTCCTATGGAAAGTGTCAAAATTATTGATTGATTTAAGGTGTAGGTTGATTCTGGTAAAGTAAGGTCTTTCAGGTTGGTCAAGAATATATGTCTTCTTTGAGATTTCACTATCTTGAAGGAAGGGTTGTTATGCTCATCTGATAGAGATACTTCTTGGTTCCAGAATCTCAGGAACGTCTTTGGGATGTACAGTGCTTTATCAAGAGCTTAAGATCATCTCTTATGTCGTTGTTGCACCATTCAATATTCGAGCCGCCTTTTCAGGTTTTCAACTCGAATCCTCCTTTGGTTCCAAGATGTTATTTAAAAATTTACATCTTGAACCCCCTTTTATCATTTTTCATATCATGTATTAAAGATTTTAAAAATAATTTTGTAAATAAAAATCAATCCTGAGAGGCGGAATGAAATCTGAAGATAATCCCTTTCACATAGAAATCCATGTATGATTAGAATAGAATTTTCAGGTACGTAACGTAGGCCAGGGCTTATGGTTACGAAAGAAAGGGATAAAAAGGCCCAAACAAGTGTTTAAGGGTAATTAAACCAAGGATCAATTCTGATGCCTTTAATCTTGTCTTTCTTGACTTGGATCTGCTTTGCTGGGGGGTTTTCCATAAGATTTATTTATTTCCAGCATTTCTTGTGCTTCTTGTTGAATATGAATCTTTGAACTTATTGCACTTGATCAACCTTGTAGCTTGAGGCTCCATGAGTCACCCATCTTGATTCAATTTTTTTTTCCTTTTTTCCTTTTTTTGAATGAGTATATGACTCCAATTGCTTTGAGAACCTTCTTTTCCTCTTGTATTTCAAAAATTCTTTCGTTATTCTTGAATGGATTGATCTTCAAGCACTTTGCATTTGATCTACCTTGTACTTCAAAACTTTCTTCATTTCGTGAAGATTTGCCTTTGTAATAAGGCTGGATTAATGATCTTCACTTTGCCCCCCCCAGTGTGGAGGGTGATCATTGGTTAGGGTTGAATCATAAAAAATATTATAAGCTCAAAAGGGGATAACAAGGGATATATATATAAATACATATATTTAAAAGGATAAATGAAACAATGTCGTTCGTCATCTCATACACAAAAGCCTTTGTAAAAAAGATGTATCCCCAGGGGGGATGAATATTCAAGATTAATCTTTATTTATATGAAAACAATGTAATTAATGCATGATATATCAATCTTTTTTCTTTCTTCTTTGAGTATGCCTTAATCACTCGAAATTATCTTTGATAACTTGATCATGATGCCTCATCTCGTTTCTTCTTGCAGGAAGATTTACGGATAATTTGAAAGTTTGGTTCTTTTTGAGGTCTTTTGATTTCACTGTACAAAAATGATGGTTTTGTATTTGGAAGGACAAAGGTGTGACTTTTGAAGTTGTGTATGTAGTGGAAGGTAATGAACCAATCAACTCTACCAGAGAAGGTAAACATTTGGATTTGGTGTCTCAAAAACAAGTAGAGATATGACTTTAAGGTCTCAGATAAATGTATGGTCAAGATTTGATTTTAATGAGGGTCAAGTAATTGGCATTGGATGGGATATGTATAATTCTACCACTTGCTAAAGATCTATAATTCTTGAAAAAATATATTTAATCTACTTGATACTCAAAAATTTCAAAATTAAAATTTAAGTCCTTGCTCATAACCATAAAAGTAACAAAAATTTATTTATCACAATAAGACAGAGAAATGAACAAAAAACAAGTTCAAACAAGATGCTGAAAATAGAAAGATACTACAGTGGTAGATAACACTTCCACTTTTTTATTTATTATGCATCATTACTCCTCTAATGTTGAGTGTGTAACAGGATCAGAGTCTTTGTCCTCACTTGCCCCCCATTCCTTGATCATTTCTCTTATCTGGGCTCATTTGGATGATTCCTTAGACGTACCAATCTCTATTTCTTTCTTAGCAGCTTTGTGGTCTGATCTTATCTCCTTGTTTAGCGGTTGGAATTTGGGCTCAAAACAATATTTATTAGTGACAATAGCTTTGTCCCGGTTCTGAACACATATTGCAGCTGTGATTGGCATAGTATTTGTCATGTTCTCTAAACTGCCCAAAGTTTCATCTGTCTTCAGGAAGTTTGATATGGGTGTTTGAGATGTTTTCATGGTTGCATCTTCCGAGTTTATTTTTAGGCCTACAGGCCAATCTTTGATTACATCCATGGGAACCTTTTTGCTTTGATTTCCTTTCCCATTTTCTTGTGTCTGATATTCTTCACAGGATTTGATCACATTAGTCTCAGTCGAGGCAATAATTTCTGAGTGTTGAACTTTAACCCCTTCTTTTATCTTGCATTTTTGAATTGCTTGCTCTAAAGGATCTTGGAAATTTCCCTCAAGGTTATCAGGAGCCTTAGTTGAATAACTTGGAATTCCAGTCTGATTTATCCAAGGAACATCCTTATAGGTCCAATTCTCATTTGGAGGCCATTGTGACTGAACAAGTCATGGAGTAGTTAAGCTGGCTGAGAGCATTTTTGAATATGATTTTTCACCTGAAAAGTGGAAAGGAGGAAATTGAAAACTCTGCACATTCTTTTTCTTCTTGACTAGCCTTTGACCCTTTTCTATGTCCTTTTTCTTTGGGTAAAACTTATCTCTCACAAGTGAACTTTTTCCATTCATTGATTCTTTATTCACTATTAATTCATCCATACCCTTCGGGACCAAATCTTGAAGCTGTCATGAATTACCATACTCACTAATAGGTTCGTAATCATCAGACACTATCACGTCGAACTCATCATTATCATTCAGATCCTCATTCATAGCCTTCATTGCGAAGTCCTCTAAGGGTTTCTCTCCATGGATCATATCATTCATCATATCCATTAACGTGGTCATTTGTTCTTTTGAATCAACTTGGATCTTTTTTGCGTGATTAGTCATTTCTTGTTGAGTCTTAATAAGTTGCTCTTGCAGTTTCTCGATTCTACTTGATTTCAAAAATTCTGTCATGTAATCCTACCCGAATTATTCCCATATTGTAAAATAATTTGAAACAAAATGTAATTATGCCAAGATGAAAATGTAAAAATGCAAGGATGCAAATGTGAATATGTGAATGTAACAATAAGAATGCAACTTGTGCAATTCAAAAGCAAACATAAAAGTATAAATACAAAATGAAAATACAAAGATGTGAAATGCAAATGCATGTATGAAAAGGTGTTACTCAAGAGTGATCATCTTAGAACATATTTCATTGAACACAAAAGTTTCCGTGCATCAAACAAAACCTTTACATATAGGGGATGGCTTTTACTCCTAATTTCTCTATTTCTCTTAAAAGCCAAATTAACTTCCACTCATGTTCAGGTGTGGAGTTATCCATCTGCTTTAATTCTCTAGCGAAGCCAACTAAGTTCACCAGCTTATGAGCCACATTGCTTGCTTGAGCAGTAACTTCCTTCGTGACATTGTCTTTTTCCTTCATATTCTGTGTCAATTCTCAGCGTTGCTCGTTTTGTAAGAGACCCTTTGTGTCCAAGAAGTTCTTGTACAAGATCTCTATACTCATCTGAACATTTCTCCAACGTCTTGTTTCTGGTCTTAGTGACTTCTAATTCAGTATCGATCTCAAGCTGATGGATATGATATGATGCTTCCATGTTGGTCATAGCCATATTTAATCTTTGATTTTCGACTTGACATCTTTTTAATTCACTGACAGATGTATTGTTTCTTTTTTTCTGCAACTCGTAAATCATGAGAAAACTTCTTGGCTCGTCCTTCATGTATGTTACAGTTCTTTTTCAGTTTGGTGACCCCTATTATCCACTCTTCTGGGGTGTTTCCTAGGCCAACATTTTGAAAGCCTTGACTGACCTTCTGGAAATCTTCTTGCATGCTTTCCATTTTGGTGCTCAATTTATCGTTTTCAATCTTCAAATGACGTATTTGAGCCTCGAACCTCAGCAAATCTTCTTCATTCTGGACATATCTACTTATACTTTTACCTTTGAAGACTTTTGGTATTAATCTAGTAGGACCTTCAATTATCAAACTTGGTCGATCATTTATCATAAATTGTAAGGTTTCATTATCCAAAAGACTTTGGACTCGACGTTTGAAGGCAAGACAATTCTCAATGGTATGTCCTTGAGCACCGGCATGATATTCACAATGAACGTTGATGTCATACAATTTGGATACGGAGGTTGGAATGGTTTTATGTAATATGGAGCCACTTCTCGTGCTTCAAGTAGCTTTTCATATAACTCTTTATATGATATAGGTATAGCATCAACATGAGAACCGCCTTTTGTCTTGGATTGAACCTGATTTTTAGATACTGGGAGCATACTAAACTTCGATGATTTATTCTCTTCTCTAGGAGCTTTTACAGTTGTCATCATTTCTTTGGTATCTCCAGATGACTTGTGAATACGAATGATGATTGTGTGTAACTTCTCCAATTGATTAGGATCAGAAGTCCCTTGCATATCTGAAATTGCAAGATTATATTCATTGATCTCTATATCTTTTTGTGCAGGAATCTCTTTTCCTTTGGTTAAAACATATATTCTTTCCATCATCTTGGACATCTGCTCTCTTATTTGTCGTATCTCCTTTTGCTCTTCAATGGGCATACGATCTTTGGGTGCATAGCTCTCATCTATCATCGGAGTTCCCTCAGGATGCCATTCCTTGGCCGCGTCATATTTTGTTTGATCATAATTTTTTTTGTCCATTTATGAAGTCTTTCCAATTTGATGAACAATCTTTCAAGTCAACACCTTTTGGTTATGCCATGATCATGCAATGCAGACAAAAGAATATAAACAAATTAGAGCAATGTAACATGCATGGAAAAAATAAGAAAAAATAGAATAGTTAGTACCAACTAATGTAAGGAAAAAGATTCTATCTATCAAGGTATAAATCCTAATCTCATGCTTTCTAGTTCCATGCTTTGTTTGGAAAAATTAACCTAACTGCATGATTACTAGTTCGCATGCATTTATTCAGAGAGAAAAATAATAAATTAAAAGCTAAAGCTTATTTCTCCTTTGTGTACACTTACGGACATAGGTTCAGTATTGTCTTAGATCAGGAGAATTTCTAGGGTTCATTATATGCAGGGTTTTTGTTCTAAGGGTAAAGGTATTCAAATTATCCTTGTTGGTGCCCCCTTGGGCTGTTAATCCCTCAATCCTAGTCCATCACAGACTAAAGCGGACCGAGTTCAATTCGAGGGGACACATTTCTTTATGCCTAACACGGAGAATAAATTCTCACGAAGACATAGAGCATATGAACCCCGAAAGCTACTTGCTAGGTCTGACACGGAGAATAATTTCTCATGAAGACGTCGCTTTCACTCCCACTTAAAAGGGACAAATCTTAGTTATAGAGATTATGTTTATGCAATGTGTGTGAGGAGAAATATTCAGATTTCTAACAAACAATTAAATAAAAATGAAATTTAACACCTTTAAATAAAATAAAAATAATCATAAAGAAGAATATATAAAATATTACAAAAATAATAAGTATATGTATAAAAAATTTGAAAGGAAATAATTATAAATTAAATATATGAATTTTTAATTTCTAGAGACAATTAATAATTGGTTTTAAAGTTTGACCGGTCCCCAGCGGAGTCGCCAAGCTGTCGCAACCAGTTTTCATCCGGGCACGAATTTTTACTTGGCGGGAAAAATAATTTGAATAAATAAATGATTTTTATATAAAAAAAATATTTTGGGAGTCGCCATTGACATTTTTGGGTTAGGTAGGTCAAATACCTAAAAACAATCTTTTAAAATAGTTTTGAATAAAACATAATTTAAAAGATAAAACTGATCTGCGTATAACCAAAATTTTATTAAAAAAGGGATTCGTGGTCAATTACGTTTGGGGAAGGATTAACACCCCCACAATGCCCAAAATTGGTACTCATTAATTATAAATTGTCTCTATTATTGGAAATTCAAAAAATATATTTAATTCATAATCCTGTTATTTCAAATTCATTAATATAATTTTAAGAAAATATATTAATATATATATATATATATATATATATTATATTTATTTATTTAAAATATTTATTTACTTAGAAATATTAGAAAAGGGCTTCTAGGTGCTTTAAGACAGCTCATTTCTTAATATATAAAAAAGTAAATAAATATTAATAAAAAATTTATATAAAAATAATTAATTAAAAAAATAGATTATTATATAATTTAAAAAATAAGATATTTATTTATTTAAAAATATCAGAAAATGGACATCCAGTTGCTTTAAGACTGCCATTTCTTAATATTGAAAAATAAATAAATATTATTAATTTACAAAATTAATTAAATAATATATATTAAAATAATAAAATAATAATAATCAAAGTACTAAATTAAACATTGAAATTGAAATGATAATAATACAAATTAAATTGCAATTAAATAGTGACTAAAACACATAAAATTAAAATAATACAATTAAAATATAAAATATTAAAATTAAAGGTCATAGTTCGTAATATTATAAAAATACAATTACTAATAGTGTAATTAACCCTTACTTATTAAACAATGATTAAAATAAAATTTATCAAAGTTAAAGGCCTTAACTCGAATAAATAAACAATCTAAGTGCTAATAATGTAATTTAGCCTTATTTAATTAATTCGGGTTAAAATATAAATTATAAAATTTGTAAAGGACTAAATAAGGCATTTAACCTAAATATATAATTATACTGGAAATGACTAAATTATAATAAAATAAACTTACGAGACCAAATTAAAAGTTTAGAATTCGATTTCCAGTGACTAAAATAGAATGTTACAAAACCTGAAGGGTCTCGGACGGGGTTTAACCTATGCATAAAATTACACGGGTATCCCTCACCAAAACGACGTCATTTTGGTGAGGGTATTTATACCCCTTAAAACAGGCCCCAATGGCCATTTACTCTCATTTCTCTCCTTTCAATTCTCTCTCTAACTGAGAGAAAAAACTCTCTCGCCTCTCTCTAGAAATCTTTGGCCAGGAAGAGCCCGGTCACCGGCCGGCCGCCTCATTTCGACGTCGACAGCCCCCGCCGACCACCATCCGCGGTGGCCGGAAATGAAATTTTTACACCAAAATTTCCCTTTTTTTTCTTGAACCCGAATATGAGTACTTTTAGTACTAAAAACCCCTTTAAACCCGTAGATCTAAATAAAACCGAAGGTTTTACCTTGATTTTCGGTGGTTCCACGGAGGTTTGAGGCCTCCGATGATGTGTAGTCCTCTCGGTGAGTCTCTTCTCTCCTTTGTTTTTCTTTTCGGTTTGGATGTTTGTTGTTGGTTGCTTGTTGGTGGTTTTTGCTACTGTGTGTTCTTTAGGTTTTCTGTTCTCTGTTCTTGCTCGTCTCTTTTTGTTTTGCAGGTGTTGTGGCTTTTATAGCCACCGCCGAGCTCGCCTTGGACCGGATAATAGAGCTCTTGACGGTGAGTCACCAAGCTATGGTGGTGACTCACCATAGGGCTTCGACGTGGGGCTGCTTCTAGAGTATTTAGCGAGGCGGCGGTGTGGTGGCATCATCAGAGTGGAGCACTTGGCAGTGGCATGGCCTTGGCAGCGGCGTCTGGAAGCTGGAGAGGCGGCTAGAGTCTTCTAGAAGCATCGGTGACTAGGACGTGGCCATAGGGTTATGATACCCTAGGGTTTCTTTGCTGGATTGCATAAGGGCCGTTGGATCAGAATAGATCCAAAGGTTGAGGATCTGCGACGGCTAGGTGTTGGGATAGAAACCCTAATTAGGTTTAGGGTTATAATTAGGCTATCCAGGTTTTGGTTTGTAAACGGGCCGTGACTTGGGTTCCGAGATTTGTATCCGGGATTCAGTTTTGGGTTTTGTAATATTTAATAAATAATAATATAATAATAATAATAATAATTTTAATTTTAATAATAATAATAAATTTAAATTTAAAATGGAAAAATTGATATCTACAGTGGTACTCCTGTTTCTAATCCTACTGGCTTTCGTATTATTGTAGTTGTTTTTCAATATGTGTTGATTACTAGGCCTGATATTGCTTTTGGAGTGAATCGTGTGTGTCAATTTCTGCAGGAGCCTCTTGATGAACATTTTTTGGCTGTAACGCATCCTGCGTTACTTGTAGGATACTCTTGATTTTGGTTTTCGATTCACTATGCTTCTAGGTTGTCCATTACATGCTTTGCTGTTGCTAATTGGGGTTCTAACATTGATGATAGACGATCGACCACTGGTTTTTGTATCTACCTTGGTGGGAATCTCGTGTCTTGTGTATCTAAGAAGCAACATGTTATGTCTGTTGGAAAATAAACTGAGTATGAGTAATTTCCCTATAACCAGATTAGAGAGAATACGAAATAAAAGCGGAAAAATAATACCCGAAATTGATAACGTAGTTCAGCCAATTACGCCTACGTCTCCGAACTGCTGCAGATCTTTTACTAAAGAGAAAATTTAAAGGTGTTTACAAAAGCACTCACAACTCACAAAAGAACTCTCTAAACTCTTTAGTATTGAGAGGAAGAAATGATTTTGGGATGATTTTGAAGCTAAATGGGTTAGGGTATTTATAGTTGAAGCTTAAGGATTAATCTTGTAAATACCCTAACGTTCAATGACTCAATTTTATAATTATCCCTTGCCAATTTTCAATAAAATTGGCTGCCTAAATTTGACCATTTAGCCGCCCATTTGCCAGCCGCCCCATGCTAATCAAATTCAAAACAACCGCCCTGCCAAAGAATTGAATTCATCAATTCTATAATTCTGACTTTTCAACAATCTCCCACTTGAAGACTGATTTTAATCTTTCTTCACACCTCAATCGATGCAGCAACATTTCTGGTCCTGTTATTCTAGCATGCTAACTGAAGTTAAACACAACTTCAGTTTGTCCGTAGTCACCTTCTTGTAAACCCACTTATTATGGAGTGCTTTCTCCGTGGTTGCATTGTCTCTCAACGACTTGGCTCTCTTCGAATCTTGTCTACTAATCTTTGAAGGATTGTTCCTCACTTGAACATCCTCAGCAAGCCCTTTCTTCGACCTTTCTCTTATAATGGCGTCTGAAGCCATGTTCTCTACACGAACATGCTCGACAAACTCCTTGGACATGGCTAACTCCTCTTACACTTCGCTTCTACTTGCCTTGGAAAAAATTACTGTATTGAGCCAACTCTCAACGCCCCCTCGATCTTGGGTTCGTCCTCTTCTCTGGACAACTCGATCCTGGGTTCATCCATCACCTTGGATGACTCGGCTCCCCTCGGGTAATTTTGCAACACTTCTGGCATCTTAAGTATGCGCCCCCTGGTTTGCTCGACTCTTACCCTCGGCTTAGCATCTTTGACAGTTAAACTTGTGCCAAGACTGCACACATCTTCCCCAGACTCACCATCTGGTTCATCATTGAATGAACTTTCTCTGCAACTCGAGGAACAACATTCTTCATCCTTCGACTTGCCTTCATCATGGAATCTCTTACTGCTACCTTCGACTTTGCTTTGGAAGTCTTGTTCTTCTTGACTCCAAATTCTTTGATGGATTCAACGGTTGTCAAGGGTTTGGACAACTCCTTGGCTTCCTTTCGCTCTAACACTTTCTTTTCCCACGGCTTTAATCCGAACATGAAGGTGAATAACCTATCTTCTTCAGTCAAACTTGGGACTTTGAGCTCGAGTCTTCTGAATTGGCTCACATACTTCTTAAGTGTCCCTTTATGCCTGAGACGCCTCAACTTGGACCACGCCTCCATCCTGGCATATTGTGAGCGGACTTACTCACTTTGTACCCTCGGCTTGACAGCTTTATCTCTTGCCATCGCATCGGGTCCCTTCTTGTGCTCAACTACTTTGACGCATGCAGTCTCGTCACGTTTTGATCTTGGGCTGACTACTTGAGAACTTGTAGTCGCACTATGCCTGCTCATTGATTCGACTACTTTGGAATATGTAGCCTCACCAAGTCTTGCTCCTGAGTTGATTGCTTGGACACTCGCAATCACATCGGGCTTTCTTTTGGGTTCGGTTGTCTCAACACCAACAGCCTTGTCTCGACTCGTTCCTTGGTTGGCCGCATTGATCCCCTCAATCGGACCAAGTCTTTTCCCTGGCATGACAACTTTAACACTTGTGCCCGCGCCAATTCCCGCTACTTCTCCTTCTTTCATCCTCTTCATGATGGTTGCAAGGCGACGCTTCTCGGGACATCCTCTATTCAAATGAGGACCATCACAGAAGTAGCACTTTAACTTTTCTTTGCTCACCTTCTTCTTTGCACTAAACTTAGCCTTGTCGTTCTTTCCTGATGGTTTTCCTTGGCTACGAACAGTCGATGGCTCACCTTGGTCATTCAAAGAGCTTTCCTTACTATCTCCTCGCTGTACCTTTTCCCGATCTCCCCCACTATTGCCACTATCTCTGGGAATGGGCCTGGACGACACATCGCTACTTGGCTTGACACCTGCAAGCTCAGTCAGCTTTCCGGCTACAACTATGGCCTCCGAAAGTCTCTAGGCATTACCTTGCTCTCCCCCGAGCATCGTCCCTATTCTAAGTCCTTCCAAGAAGGTCTTGAGCGCACCATCAAACTTCTCAATTTTCACATTCTCTTCGTCTGCACCATTAAACTCGAATCTGGTTTCGTTTGGATCGTTTCTGACAATTTCTACGAACCACTGTGTTTTAGAACACCTCTGTCGACAAACTCGTATCACCGACCAAATTTTACTATTCATATGAATAGTAACCTCACAGAAAAAATTGACAAAATTCACAACCAAAAGCTCTAATACCAGTTGTTGGGAAATAATCGAGTACGAGTAATTTCCCTATAACCAGATTAGTGAGAATATGAAATAAAAGCGGAAAAATAATACCCGAAATTGATAACGGAGTTCAGCTAATTACGCCTACGTCTCCGGACTGCTGCAGATCTTCTACTAAAGAGAAAATTTACAGGTGTTTACAAAAACACTCACAACTCACAAGAGAACTCTTTAAACTCTTTAGTATTGAGAGGAAGAAATGATTTTGGGATGATTTTGAAGCTAAATGGGTTAGGGTATTTATAGTTGAAGCTTAAGGATTAATCTTATAAATACCCTAAAGTTCAAGGACTCAATTTTATAATTATCCCTTGCCAATTTTCAATAAAATTGGCTGCCTAAATTTGACCATTTAGCCGCCCATTTGCCAGCCGCCCCATGCTAATCAAATTCAAAACAACCACCCTGCCAAAGAATTGAATTCATCAATTCTACAATTATGACTTTTCAACAATGTCTCGGTCGACAGCTGAGGCTGAGTATAGAAGTGTTGTTTGTACTGTAATTGAAATTTTATGGCTTCAATCTTTGCTTGAAGAACTTCATGTTAAACTTGATGGTAAGCCGGTTATTTGGCGTGATAATTCAAGCGTTGTTGTTATCTCAGCTAATCGTGTGTTGCATTCAAAGTTTAAACATGTTGAAATAGATTTGTTTTTTGTTAAGGAGAAAGTTTCTTCTGGTAAGTTGCTTGTTAACGAGGTTCCTGCTTCTGAGCAAGTGACTGATGTTTTGACTAAGCCGTTATCTGGAGTTCTCTTTACTCGGTTTTGCGGAAGGCTTGGCGTTCTATAGATTCCAGCTGAGTTACAGGACAAGTTTGGTTGTTTTTAATTCTGTTTCTCTGTCTTTTGTTTTTCTGCAGGTCCTAGCAGGGAGGTTTGAGTGATAGGAAGTAGGGTGAATGTTAGTTTATAGGACTGAGTGCAGCGGATGATATTGTGCTGCACCAGTCCAGTCTGTTAGGAGGTTATGGATTCTGTTGAAGCTGTTAGGTGAGCTGTTGCTATTCACATTCCTCCCCTCCTTTTGTATAAATCACTCAGTCCTCTGTTGAGGATATTACGAATCTATTAATAAAATCTGGAGAGAATACCGTCTCTCATTCATTATCTTAACACCATAAAAATATGAGAGAAAAGATAAAATTTATGAGAGATGAAATTATTGGTAACACCCTCCCGGTCCATTCTTGTTTGTAGAATGGTAGACGTCAAACGAATAACATAAATTTTCAAAGATAAATGCATTAACTGTTTTTCTAAAACGGCTGCTATTGCATTATTCAACTGTTGACTTCCACTTCAAAATTACACAAATAAAATAGGAAAAACTGACAGTCCATTCTTCAAACAACAGATTAAGAAATCTATTCACTGGAAATCAATAAAAAAAAAACTTACGGCGTCGAAATCCAACCGCTGTCTCTTGCTGTTCTCGTTATATATATATATATATATATAGTACTGCAACAACATCAGCAGATGAAGCTGAAAATATATAGTTTTCGGAAGAAACGCCAAAAACAATGGGGTATTCGAATGTTTTGGTGGTTGTTTTTCTTGTGTTAATGGCGGAGGCTTCTACCGGAGGATGCATCAGACCGATAAACAAAGGCAGCGCCGCCTCCAGTGGTAAAGATCATTTCAAACAGCTGTTTAACAGCCTGCTTTTTCGAGGACCGGTGCCTCCTTCAGGGACTTCCTTTTGCCATAACAAGCTTCAACCTTACAAAGACACCCAGTTCTCGTATGAAAATGATTATGTCAATTGCCCATGATTATTACATATTTATTTTTGTTTATTTTCTCATCTTCCTTCAAAAATTTCCCCCTTCTGAAACATGGAAGAGAAATCAGCGGTCAACGTATATATATATATATATATATATATATATATATATATACACACCTATTTTATTATCATTTTAATTTTTTTTATTCGATTAGGTTATTCAGTTTTGTTAGATTGATTTCGAGTAATATTACGGGAATAATACTGTTGTATTCTAATGACATTTAAATAATTTTATTTTTGAAAAATGATACTCTTTAAAAACAAAAACGTACTATAAGTTGAAAAATAAATATATGTATATATGTATATTATAAGGTTAAGTATATATTTTTATATTTGAATTTGGTTTTAAAGTTTAATTTGATAATTGAATTTAGTTTCGAAGTTTAATTTGATATTTAAATTTTTATTTTAGATATTTGAATTTATTTAATTTTATGATTCAAATTAATTCAAATAAATCATTTACCGTAAATATTAATTTATATAAAAAAAATCAAGTTCAATAGGACGATAAAACACTTTAGGTACCAATTTGACCTTAAACTTAATTCAAGTATCTAACTAAAAAAGAACTTAAATACCAAATTTAACCAAGTTCTAAACCTAGATAGATTAACTTAGTTGAGTATTCATTAACATACTATTTAATATAAAATTTTAAATATATCTAATAACGTGTCGCCTTCATCCTTTCTTTTAATTTTTGTTTAGTCGGCAGCGGCACTAATCTTAATATTAATTATCGATTATTAATGATTATTATTTTTCTTGTTTATTTTCATATTATGTCATTTGTTTTTCTTTTTTTCTTGAGTTTTAAAATTTTAAATAATATTTTCTTGTCATTGTGACACGTTTTTCTATCTTCTTGTGACACATTTTTTCTATGCTCTTGTGGTACGTTCTTTCCGGTTTTTGCTATTTTTTCGCATACATTTACGGTCGTGTTGGTGCTCATACAAATATCCTCACGACATTTGTTTTCTGATTGGTTTATTGGTTGTCACGAATTTTCAGATCCCTTATTTGATAAAAGGTTGTTTGTTGATATAATCAGAATTGTGTAGCGAAGCAGCATGTCAAATTTTTTGGTTCGCTCATCACTCTTTTATCACTTTGTAAAAGTGTCTCGTTCAACAGATACAACAAATTTTATGTAGGTTACTGGTTTCTTTTTATGTTGGACGTCATTATCAAGGGAGTGTTTCATTTTTCCTCGTATCTTTGCGTTTAATATTTTTATTTTATGTATGAGTTCCTTGGTGACTATTGTCCTCATTTTTCTCTCTATGTTTGGGTACGTTGTAGTTTTAATTCATTCCATTATTTTTATTAATAAAATCTAGTTAGCATTGTTCAAACAAAAATATCATCAATATTTTAGAACAAATATTACCTTATAATCACTTTAAACTATAAAAAAGGCATATGCAATCTCATTTGATGGATGATCTATAAATACCTTTCAACTGTCTACGAGACCGATGGTATGTACTTTGCAAGACTTGAATGGGCTAAAACAAAAGGATTTGCTCTTTTTCTTATATGATTTTTGTGTGATCTTAAGTGATTGATTTTTTGTGTTAATAATTATAGGAAAATGTTCTTATTGTGTGTTTAAGTTTACGGTCGTGGTTGTAAATTTTCATTGTAATTTGGATATTTTTAAAAACTAGTTGTTTTTATCTTGTAAAAAATAGTTAAATAATTTGATTGACAAAAATTTTAATTCAGTGAGCTAAATAGAACAACCCATATAATTTAGTGAGTAACTATATTGTCACGGGCCGTGATATTTGGGTATGGGATATTGACGCAAGTGTTTGCTAAAGAGGTTCTATACAGAGTGTGGGTTTGTCAAGGCCACCAGACTTGGCCCATCATTTGGAGAATGCTGTGGAGCCCGTACATATTGGCCGTGCAGAAAATGAAAGTGACATTATATTCGAAGATGATCACAGGAGCTCAGTAAATATAGAAAGAGATAACAAATCAGGAAGATAGTGTGGGGAATCTTACCATATCCAGTGTAAACACCTATCCAAGGAAAAAAATCCTACTAATGGATGTAATTAGATAGGATTGGGTTGGGTTCCCTTGATTTAGGGAATCTTGTATTGGTTGGGTATATCTTAGCCGTTGATGTAAACAGATCTAGGTCATTGATTGAGATGGAGCTCAACTATAAATAGAGAGTCTCTCCTCCTCATTTGCATTCATTCATACATTCTATTGGGAGAGACTAATAAAACTCTTAGGCAATTACTCTAGTTCTTGTGTTCTTTATTTTATTTTTGATTGTTGTCTCTCTTGGTGGTTAGGAGTAGCCATACTTTTGTTTCCACTTCCACACCATAGTCCAACCTTGGTGGCTTGGAGTAGCCACGTTGGTGTTAAAGCTTCCGTATTCTAGAAGCCTTGAGGGATTGGTTTCAATCTTGGTGAGTTTGTATGCTCACTAGGCTTGGGTAAGGCTTACTTAGTCACAAAGAAGACCTAGAAGTGTCAAGAAGCATCTAAGGTCACACGTCCTGTCAGATTTTAACTCTGATATTACGATAGTTTGGGCTTGAAAGTTCTGAAGGTGTGACAATATAGTTTACTCAAAAAATAAAAATAGAAAGAAGCAGCAATTAAAAGGGACAGTTGTGTTTGCAGGAAGTCCTAGGGGATGGTAGATGAGACTAAGTGGGGGATCATGCATGTGAGATTAGCTAGCCTCTCTCCCCTTTGAATTCCTACTAAGATCCTTTGATTTCAAAATAAACTCTTTGTTTTTCTCTCTCTCCCCCCCCCCTTAATTCTTAAATTTTAATGGCGATCAATGGTTGTTAACACGAACATGCACATGCACGTGCACGTTGTACCCTTTTCCACCTGCAGAAGTAAAAAATGGTTGTCCCTTGTTCCCATATATAATGGGGTAAGGGGGAGGTAAGATAGTAGGCTACCCCCAACACTAGGTTGAGAGCAGCTTCCGTAGGAGACCTCCAAATTATGAAATGCCCTCCATGGGACTCGATCCCACGACCTCAAGGTTAAGAACCTTGTGCTCTACCACCTGCAGAAGTAAGTGTTATTTAATACATATATGTGTTCACTTTAAAATTCGAAAACTTTTATATTAATTATCTATTGTGTTAATGATGTTCATCATAAAATTTTATTTGTATTTGTCTCATACGAAAATTTTCTATTATTGATACATATGTATGTATTCATGCTAAAAATTATTTATGATCCTCCACTATCTCCTTCAAATCCCCCTCCAAGACGTAATGTGTCACCCACGAGTCAAGGCTCCTCACGTGTCCCCCAAGGGGTACCAAATTGCAACAACACTCAACATGCTTAGTTGAAAACCTTTGTGGGTACTTCCTCCGTTACCCTATCTTGTTCATTTTTCTATAACTCAACTTTAACCTCAAACGCATCATATCAGTTCTCTTTCAAGGGGGGAGTTGCACCTTCATGCTTTCTTCTTCCCTTCTTCTTTGCTTCGTCTCTTTCATTCGTTTCCAGCAAAGAGAGAGAGAGATTAAGTTCAGAGGTTCATACTGGTGACTGATTTTTCCATGCCATGCTTGTCAAGTGAGCAGCCTTTTGCGGGTTAAATCCTTTCTTTCGTTGTCTGTTCGACCTTGAACACATCTATTCAATATTTAATTCACTGATCGTGTTTAATTCTATATACTCCTTTTTCATGATCTTTTTATCTTGAAGTAAATGTTGATCCCCATGTGCACGAACATCTAGGTAATTTTAGGTTTGAACTTTGAATAGAGGAATGCATGGTGTTGGTTGGTTGGTGTGGATAACCTTGTGATTTTCCATATATTATTAGCTACTACGGAAGCTTCGCCTATATGACTATAAGGTGCAGGCGAAGCGGTTACCAACAAAAGGGAAATTCAACTTTCATGCACTTAAAAGAAAACAGATGATCACACAATAAAAAATAACGATAATTAGATTGAATGAATACATTACTTTCTTAGGCTGCAATTTGCTTCTCAGAATCTCAGGTATATGGATCCTATGTATGTATGTGCGTATGTATAAAAGTATGTATAGGATGGTAAGGTTTAAGGTCGAACTGATGGCGAATGTGAGGTTTGAAGCAAGAGGCTATCGATTTGACAAAGGCTTTGCATGGAATTCAGCACCGCCAAATCCTAATAGTAAAACCACATGAAGCATGTTGCCCGAGATTAGGTGCGATCTCTCTCTCTCTCTATGTATGTGTATATATATAATCTGTTAAATTGCATGGAAAACGCAGGTATCGATGGCTTGAAGCTGGCAAAATAAGAGATTGACGCATAATTTTAAATTAGATGATGAATTTATAAATTTTTAAGAGAAAATAGATTATCAATAATATCAAAAAAAATAAATTTATATTTTTCAAAAGATATTTTCATCTCTCCATCCACATACTAAACATGAAGACCGGGAATTATTTATACGTAGCGAGAACTATTCAAGACTTATATGATTGGATGGAACAGGTTAACATCTCCCATAGATTCATAGAGGGGAACAAAGTTGCCAATAGGTTGGCAAAGTTAGGTTTTTAACGGCATTTTTTCAGTCATATAATTGTGTTTTTAAGAGCAGTTAAAAACTTTTGTGGCTTAAAAACAAACGCCGCAAAAAGAGCCGCGGAGACAACGCAAAAAGAGCCGCGGAGACAAACGCCTCTAGCGGTCTTTTTTCAAAAACGCCGCTATTTATCTTCTTTTTTTTGGCATTTTGTCCCAAAAATCGGCTAAATATTCTGACATATAGTAGCGTTTATTACCAAAAACGCCGTTAAACTTATGTTATATAGTGGTGTTTTTGTATAAACACAAATTTTTGATTAATATAATTTACTTAAATTGGTAATATCGTAAAAATCCTTATTAGCCTTCCATTTGCTTATTGAACTCTTAATTGTAGGTAAAATACTCGCTATATAAACCACGTTGTAAGAAATTAGCTTCCAAATAATTTAATTTACAAAATACAAATTCAAATATCTAATTAAATTGTTTACTACCTTTCAAAAAATGAAAATAAATTGTTTACTTTCTAAAGAATAACTTAAAAAGAAAAGGTTATGTAATACAGGAGGAAAATGTGTGTTTTAACAACTTTTTAACTAACAACAATATTGGAAACATTTGGTAATATGTTACAAGCTAAATGAACTAATTCAATTAAATCCCACAAAAATTATAAAAATCAGGAAAACTAATAAATGAAACTTTTCTCTTCCGATTATTCCCCACCAAAAAATTTGATCTACAGTACGAACGTGCAATGGTTCTTCATTATGCATATCTATCGACAGTGTATTCGATTAGGAAATGTCGATGCTTAAGAACCCAAAGTCATGGAAATTTCTAATGAGTAATTTAAAAACTTAAGATGCTGACCTGAAATTTTTACTTCATGATGATACAGTTTCAATGGCACTACCTAAGGGCCAAGCAGGTTCAACGAAGGAATTCCAGTATTTCACTTTCGTCACCAATGTAATATATTGGTAGAGATCAAGTCCTGTCCAAGAAAAAAATATAGGATGGGTTAATGAGAATCCTAAGATACTTATGAAGTACGAAGTTCATAACTTGAATTCGATGCCAAAATTATAGGCTTACCAAATCCATCAACAAGTAGGGTGTACTCGTACACCAGATCCATGCATATATATGGCAGGTTATTCTTGCCCAAATCTTTATATGTTGTTTTAGCATATGTATATTTGGTTTGACAAGCACGTTTAGCAGCGTCTGCAAACGAATGAGGCTGAACTTTTGCAATAGGATCACTTGCTTTAATAAAACCGGCCTGTATTCATAAACAAATTAGTTAGAACGGCTAATCAGATTGTTCTGTAGTTTGTTTCAAGCAATACAATTCTCAATCATGCAAACACCTCAGCAGCTCTATCAAAGAAAAATGAAGCAACAAACAGATTCTTCTGTCCATCTCCACCTCCGCCGTTCCATATGCCACCAAATGTGCACTTCATATGAACGCATGAATCATTTGCTTTAAGGGCCTTGAGAGTCACCCTCCTGCATTCTTCCATACTTGAACCAGATGACAGTGCGGATGCTTTATATTCTTCTCCTCCATATTGATAAGTACCTTAGAAAGATGAAATGCCCAATATGTTAAGTATTGAAATGGCAAATATTCTGCCCAAGGAAAGAAGGATGTTATAACTCCTTGGACTATTCCATTATTCAGAGCATTCAAAGTGTAATTTGGAATAGAGAGATGAACTACAATTTTGAGTAGAGTTCATTGTTTGGTTAATTGCCGAAGATTACATTTTCACTGATCAAAGCACTAAACTTTGTAGAGTTCATTGAATCCGTATATCATGTTTGCCATATACAGCCCAAAATAATTAAAAGAATAATCTTTATAGAGTTATAGCTGTGACCAAACAAATTCAAACATACCATCAAAACCCTCCAAGATACAAGGGTTCCCAGACTCTTCAGATACCTTCAAAATTTCTGCTCAAGCTGCCAATAAGCCATAGTGCAAATAGCTGTTCACAAAAAAGTCAGAAGTATACAAGTAAAACATATAATTAGAAATCTCAATATAAATATGTTCTCATGGCTCATGAGACTACATAATTATATGACTGAATGGAGACACAAATAATAAAACTGACCACTAAAGGAAACACAATCCATTATTTCAAATCACTAATAGAATCCTAATTTGTCAAAATAAGGGCACCTGTGAACATAAAGGTGATACTTTGATCCCTTCAGATACATTTCATTTACATAACTGTCCTGGCCAGCTGGTAAACTTGGAGCCCTTGAAGCAGCATTCTCAGAGATGGTATATGTCGTTTGAACAGATCCACCACCAAGATCAACTATGCCAACAGTGTCCCGATATGTCCTTCTCAAATTCCCTAAAAGGTAATTTATAGTCACCTACAAAAGAAGAAGGTTCTTAACCTTGAGGTCGTGGGATCGAGTCCCACGGAGGGCATTTTATAATTTGGAGGTCTCTCGTACGGAAGCTGCTCTCAACCTAGTGTTGGGGGCAGCCTACTATCTTACCTTCCCCTTACCCCATTACATATGGGAACAAGGGACAACCATTTTTTTTTTTACAAAAGAAGAAGGCAGTTAAGAAAGTCAAAATTAGGTCATTAAAGGACCCGATCACCGGCTGAATACCTTGTCCGATCCACCTTCTGAGATCGTTAGGTTCCTCTCGGATGATGACCTTGGTGTACTGCTAAGTTTGAGCATGGTTTTTCTAGCTATTATTTTATAGCCTTATAAGAGCCATGCCCTCCTTTATTGTACCAAAAAAAATAAAATATTCACCAGGTATATTTAATATTTCAAGAATTTATTACTTATTGAGCAACTTTTTTTTTTGTTATACAAACGGATTAAATAAGCTAACCACTTTAAAAATATTCAAATTAAAATGAAATGTAACTAAAAACATGAATAATGTATAGGATGGATATGAGATATGGATCCGATGGATTCTGGTCAAGTTAGAATAAAATCTCGATATTTTTATTATCAAATTCATATGTGACGGGATTTCGATGAGTATGAGATGAGATTTTATTATACTAAAGTAATTAATGATTGAGATTTGGTCAAGTTCTCCACTGTCATATCCCCATATATTTATGGTGGTTAAAAGTAAGGTTGTAAAATCAGGTAATCGGAAAGGTTTCAGTCGGATCTTGGCAGGTAGGGTAAAATCGGGTACATGTTAACTCAAGTTGATTTGACACCAAATCCAGATCGGGTTCATGTCAGGTCAAATTAGTTCGGGTTATTTTCAGGTTGATTTGACACCAGATCCAGATTGGATTCAAGTCAGGTCATTTTCAGTTCGGATCGATGCCAGTTCAGGTCCGAAGCAGATAAAGACCAGGTTAATTCAGGTTCGGGTGGACTTCAGTCGGATCTCGTTCAGATCGGGTCACATTATTGACAGATAAAATTCAGGTCGGATGTTTACCGGATACGAATTGAGTTCATGTCAGGTTGTTTTTATTTTTGGATTAATTATTTTGTCATATTTCGTGATTGTTGAATTGCAAGTTGTAATTGTATATGATTTCGAGTAAATTAAGAGAAAAATAAATATTCATGGATCAATTTTGTAAAAAAATATAAATTTAAGGACAAAATTGAAGAAATGTAAAATTACAAATAAAATCTTAAAATATAAATTAAACAACACACATAGGTAAGGGACTAAATCGATATAAATTTAAAATGTGAGGTTTAAATTAATATAAAAAAGGATTAAATTAAATACATTTAAAAAGTTATGGGCCAGTTACAAAAATATAAAGAGAAAATCGCCTCAGTGACCAAAAAAAAGTTATAATATACGATTTTAACCAACTTTTTTTGGATTTGCCAAAATGACCAACAAAATCGCAACGCGAAATAAAAATCGCAACGCGATCCCCAGAATCGCAAATCAGTTTCCAGAATCGCAACGCGATTCTTGAAAATCGCGATGCGATAGTACAAATTCGCATTGCGATTTTCCATAATCGCAACGCGAATATGAAAATCGCAACGCGAACACATAAATCGCAACGCGTATCCGTAAATCGCAACGTGTATCCGTAAATCGCAACGCGTATGGGTAAATCGCAATGCGTATCCGTATATCGCAACGCGTATCCGTAAATCGCAACGCGTATCCGTAAACCGCAACGTGTATCCGTAAATCGCAACGCGTATCCGTAAATCGCAATGCGTATCCGTAAATCGCAACGCGTATCCGTAAATCGCAACGATAATCCGTAAATCGCAACGCGTATCCGTAAATCGCAACGATAATCCGTAAATCGCAACGAGAATCTGTAAATCGCAACGATAATCCGTAAATCGCAACGAGAATCTGTAAATCACAACACTGAAATTTTGGGTATATAACACTGAAATCATAAACTAAATCCCTAAATCGCAACTCATTCCATCTCCATCTATCACTCTCTCCGGCGACATCCGTTCCTATATCCAACGACATCCTTCCCCATCCGGCAACAGGTCTTAGTTTCGCATCTCGTTTGTTTAGTTACAACCATGAAATCATCTAATGTTGATCATGTTTGGATAGATTTGTGTTTTGGAGGGTCATGGGATAATGTTAATGGTGTTTTACAATATATGCCTTTACCCATAAATCTTCAACTAAAATTGTCTTTACAAAAGTTAACTTATGAAACTCTAATGCTACGTGTTTCAAATAAATTGAATTTAGAGCCCCTAAGTGGATTTAGGCTATCTTATCAGAGAAATGGTAAAGTTTATTTGTTAACCGACAATGAAGATGTTGAACGATTCATTGCTTACATTAGTGTTTCACAAGATGATGTTACATTGTATGTTGTTGAACCTAGAAGTAGTATTGTTGGGTCAGTAGCGGGTAGTAATCAACTAAGTTTTTCTCAAAACCCACAACCTTTCTCTAATCCAAATCCCAATCAACTTTCAGCACCAAATTCCGGTTTTCGTATTGACCAGTTAGACGATGATGAGCCAACAGAAAAAATTGTGAGTACTAGTCAGTATTCGAAATTTGGTCTTGGTCAATATCCGGACTTTGATATTGGTCAATACACGGATTTTGATGATGTTTCAGAAGAAGAAACAGACCATGCGTGTAATGATATTGATATTGGTCAATACCCGAATTTTGATGATGAAACAGCCGTTGCCGAAGAATGTAATGTTGATGATAATGAGGAGGAAGTTACGACTGTGAATGAACATGTTGAACATCCATTCTGTAATTCATATAATCCTGAAGAAGAAAAAGAAGAAGAAAAAGTCCCCGAAGAAAAGAAAATGCCACGGGCGTATAACTGGAATATGCCAGAATTACTTCAGATACCGGAAGAAGAGTTGATAAAGAAAGCAGTTGATTGTTACACAAAAGTTATTCGTATCAAGAAAGATGATTGTTTTGATACAAAGGAAGACTTGAAGATAGCTTTATATACGAAATGTGTGGAAGATGGCTATCAACTAAAAGTTAACAAATCAAGCAAAGATCGTTTCGAAACAAGGTGTATGATTGACAAAAACTGTACGTGGCGTATGATTGCAAAGAGAATAAAAGATTGCAAAATGTTTCAAGTTAGGACTTTTATTGATAAACATACATGTTCAAGAACCCAAGTTTTTCCTCACCATAGACAGGCAAACAAAAAGGTGTTGGGTGGTTTTCTGGCTGAGTTAATGTTTTTGAATGGCAGGGTATATCGGGGACATGAAATTATGACTGACATGAATGCTCGGTTCAAGATTAGTATATCATATTCTCAAGCTTGGAGAGCCAAATGTTATGCCTTGGAATTGTTGAGGGGGTCGCCAGAAGCATCGTTTGCCCAACTGCCGGCTTATTGTCACAATTTAAAGCTGAAAAATCCTGGGTCGGTAACTCATATCAAAACAGATAGAGATGGACGCTTTGAGTTGCTGTTTATCGCCATTGGTGCTACGGTTAGTAAATC
This sequence comes from Hibiscus syriacus, assembly GCF_006381635.1. Lineage (NCBI taxonomy): Eukaryota > Viridiplantae > Streptophyta > Magnoliopsida > Malvales > Malvaceae > Hibiscus > Hibiscus syriacus. The sequence continues at coordinate 7,244,215 of NW_024062795.1, forward strand.
AATATAATTTTGTTGACTCATTTTTGTTAGTTACATGCATTTCACATTTAAATGATTATATTTCTTGTGTATATTATTTTGTAGATTCGTTCGTTTATTACTTGCATGCGCCCAGTTATTATAGTTGACGGAGCACATTTGAAAGGTCGATACCTTGGAGTAAACTTATTAGCAGTAGCCATGGATGCTAACAATGGGATATTGCCAATAGCTTACGGGGTTGGCAAATCTGAAACCTCTGATTCATGGACATGGTTTATGGGGCATCTTAGGGATTGCATAGGTCCTATTAGCAATCTGACAATCATATCCGATAGGGCAAACTCAATTGACAACGCTGTTAGAAGGTGTTTCCCAGATGCTTTTCATGGACTTTGTGGTGTTCATTTGTATAGAAATCTAAAATCAAGGTCTGCTGGTATAAAAAAGCACAAATGGACATACTGGAAGGCTGTAAAAGCTTATCGGGAAGTGGATTTCAATAAGCATATAAATTGTTTAAGACGTGTTTTGCCTCAGTGTGCTCAAACACTAGAAGATGTCGGGTTTGAAAGATGGTCAAGAGTACATCAACTTGGAGCAAGATATGGTTTCATGACGTCTAATAGTGCAGAATCAATCAACGCTCTAAGTCGTCATTCCCGGAAATTACCCATTACTATGTTAATGGAGTTTTTTCGAGCCTCTATTCAACAGTGGTACTACAAGAAAAGAAACCATGCATGTATTATTTCTTTGAATTCGTAACTTATCATATTTATATATTTTACTAAGTATTGTTTATTTAAATTTACAGGAACATTGGAACATCGTGTTACACCATGGACTGAAAAAAAGATAACGAAACGTGTTGTGAAGTCAACGTCATGGAGAGTTGAACCATGTTCAAACACTTTGTTTCAAGTACTGGATAATAACTTAAATGGGCTAGTCGATCTAAATGCAAAGACGTGTAGTTGTATGAAATGGCAAACATCTGGTTATCCGTGTGGCCATGTTATAAAAGTTGCTCTTCATTTAAACCAAGATGATTCAAGCGCATACGCTATGGATTGCTACACTACAGAAGTTTATCGACAGACTTATGCCGAGATTGTCTACCCTATTCCACATCCTTCTGAGTGGGACATACCAGATGACTTACAAACAGTTTTGCCACCAGCCATGGACAGAAGGCTACCTGGCCGACCAAAAAGTCACGATCGTATACCGTCTAAGGGTGAAGAGAAGAAGAGATCGACATGTAGTCGGTGCAAGGAAAGTGGTCATACAAGGTTGACATGTGGATCACCAGTGCCATCAAAATCATCTTTTCCTCTACCAAAATATGGATCCTCATCAAAATCCAAAGCTCATATGGTGTGAACTTTGTATTATGTAAACGTTGTTATTCAGTTGTATTATGTAAACGTTTTAACATTTAACATTTTATGTGTATTATGTAAACGTTGCCATCAAAAGCTCATATGCAAACGTTGTATTATGTGGATTTTATGTGTGAACTTTTAACATTTTCAGTTGAATTAATGACTCAGGCCAACCATTTTGACTTAACCAACTCTTGTTATTCAGTTGTTATCACTATTAGGCATGCATTTGACTATCGCAACACGGAAAATACAATCGCAACGCGAAATGAAAATCCCAACATGAAAATCGCAATGCGGAAATGAAAATCGCAACGAGAGAATCGCAATGCGAAATGAAAATCGCAATGCGAAATGAAAATCGCAACGAGAGAATCGCAATGCGAAATGAAAATCGCAATGCGAAATGAAAATCGCAACGAGAGAATCGCAATGCGAAATGAAAATCGCAATGCGAAATTAAAATCGCAATACGAAATGAAAATCGCAATGCGAAATGAAAATCGCAATGCGAAATGAAAATCGCAACGAAAGAATCGCAATGCGAAATGAAAATCGCAATGCGAAATGAAAATCGCAATGAGATAATCGCAATGCGAAATTATAAACGCATTGCGATTTTCATTTCCGCATTGCGATTTTCATTTCGCATTGCGATTCTCTCGTTGCGATTTTCATTTCGCATTGCGATTTTCATTTCGCATTGCGATAGTCATTTTTGCCTTCAACATAATGCAGATTGAAATCAACAAAATCAACCATTACATTTCAATCAATTAAACAAGCACAAATAAGAATTATGTTCGCATCAATTACACAAATCAACTTTTACAAATCATCTTTTACAAATCAATTAAACAATCAAAAATTGAATCAACTTTTACAAATCAATTAAACAATCAAAAAACAATCAATTAAACTATTGAATCAACTTTTGCAGCTCGACATCATTTTCACGCAGTTCACTTCTGAGATTAACCTGCAGAAACCAAACATTTGTTCAAACAACACTTTCTACGCAAATTATTGAATTCTAATTACTTAACCAAACATTTTCATTTATAAGTATATAAACTTACCAATTGTTTATGGACATTTTTATAACGCGGATGCAGGTAGGCAGCGTCTCGTATATATCGATTTAGCCATATAATGCCGAAACCACAAGCCTACTGCAGCTTTATCTCTATCGGTGGGAGGTAGATACTTGATGCTTCCCGTCGTCAAACGCTCCAACGCCAAGCATACGAGAGGACCACAATCTCCTCTGGCTCCGCTCGTTTGTTGTGGCGCGGTCTCGTCTCTAATAACTGTAATATTGAGCTTCTTTGGCTTCTTGTTTCCAGAACGAGTCCAATAATTGATCGCATCCAAGAATTTAGCCAAATGAGAGCTCCATCCCTTAATAACATCTCTTAAATCAGCCAATGATATGTAATTTATCATGCTGTCATACACTATTGTCTTAAGGGATGGGAGCTGAAGCTCGACGAGAATCCAATGTTTACGTTCCAAAACAGGGATAAACACCTGCAATCATAAGTAATAATTCATTCATTTGCGCACTTATTTCATAAAACCTTTAAACTCAATCTAAAATAAATACTAACCTTATCGACCTCCCACCATGCAGGATAAAGTTTAGCTTGTCCATTGCCCAAATCAAATGATTCATCTCGTGCATTCTTCAAGTGAACGGCGTGAAAAGACGTCGGCATTATTGTATATCGTATATTTTTATTTTTCTTAAGTTTTCTTATTATTAGAAGACGTGTCACCCACGCATCGATATGCTGTTTTACAAAAAAAGACATATATTAGTGACTTACATAAATTTAAAAAAAAATTAATCAAATTGAAATATAAGAAAAATATAAGACTTACCCCCCCATCGAAATAGCCATTGTCTTCGACCCCTAATAATACGCCCCACCAAGGCCGTTCAAGCAACAAAAAGATATCATCGGTGAGCTTGCATATGTCAGTGAAACACCCCTTGCTCCGCTCATGTAGATAAAAATCAACTGCGGTCTTAGCCCAAAGGGTGTTATCCAAAATTGTGTCCGGTAGTTGTTCCCTCTCCTCTTCAGATACCGGTATGGTACTGGCCGGTAACTCATACGAGAGCCAACTCTCATCCATCATGTCCGGAACCGGTGGGGGTTTCTCAATACTTCGATATATTACCCCATGTGAATCGGGCTCTGGAATGGTGGGAGGGACCTCTTCAACGATGACAGTTGCCTCTTGAACGGTGGGAGGGGACTCTCGAGGAATGATATGGGGGGCCTCTTCAACGATAGGAGTGGACTCTTGAGGGATGACAGGCGAGTCGGGCTTCTTCTTGCGGTGTCTTCGCACTATTGGGGTGTACGGAGACTTAATAGCACGTGCACGCTGTCTGATGCGTGAACTCCGTCGTGCAAGCATAACCCGACGTAAAGCATCCACTCTATCGGGCCGCTAAATAATTAAATACAAAAATCAGTAAATAAACAGACATGATATTTAAACAGTGAAAACAAAGACAAATATGTTTCAAACTTGCATTGTATTCACCCAAGTCATTATTCTATCATAGCTCACAAAATGCATCAGATAACAAAGAAAAATATGTTTCAAACTAATACCCTGAAGTTAGTATTTGTCTTTGATTTGTCTATTGGTTGAAGTAATGCAATCCATTCAAGTTTCAATTTGCAGAAGAAGAAATAGTTTACTTTCGCAACACGAAACTTAAAATCGCAACGCGAAACCAAAATCGCAACGCGAAATGAAAATCGCAACGACAGAATCGCAACGCGAAATGAAAATCGCAACGAAAGAATCGCAACGCGAAATGAAAATCGCAATGCGATTTTGGTTTCGCGTTGCGATCTTGTCGTTGCGATTTTGGTTTCGCGTTGCGATTCTGTCGTTGCGATTTTCATTTCGCGTTGCGATTTTGGTTTCGCGTTGCGATTTTAAGTTTCGTGTTGCGAAAGTAAACTATAAATTCTTCTGCAAATTGAAACTTGAATGGATAAATTTACTTTCAACCAAAAGACAAAACAAAGACAAATACTATTTCACAGTGTTAAAGAATACACAGTTTAGCAGAATTGGCAGCAACCGAACAAATTTACTTTCAACCAAAAGACAAAACAAAGACAAATACTATTTCACAGTGTTAAAGAATACACAGTTTAGCAGAATTGGCAGCAACCGAACAAATTTACTTTCAACCAAAAGACAAAACAAAGACAAATATATTTCACAGTGTTAAAGAATACACAGTTTAGCAGAATTGGCAGCAACCGAACAAATTTACTTTCAACCAAAAGACAAAACAAAGACAAATACTATTTCACAGTGTTAAAGAATACACAGTTTAGCAGAATTGGCAGCAACCGAATAAATTTACTAAGCAATCTAAGTGAAATGGCTAATCTAAGTGAAATTACGAGTAAATTTATCATTAAGTTAAATATGGAAAATCTTAAACTTACCTCGTTGCGTAGAGTATGAACCTCATTCTGCAACGATACTATCATCTCACGTAGAGCGGCAACCTCACCACGTAAAGTTGACACCTCCACACGCCATGCACCATCGTTATCGCGTAGAGTACCGATCTCCTCACGCAAGGCATTGACCTCATCACGTAACTCCCTTGACTCATCCCGTTGAGGTGGAGGTGGAGAACAGGGAGATAGGAGTCGTGGCATCTTTGCCGGTCGCCTATCATGAGGTGATGGTGGAGAAGAGGCTCGATGATGTGACGGGATAGGTGATGGCTCTCGTTCTAGAGGTGTATAGTCGTCACGATCGGGTGATGGCTCTAGGTGAGGTGATGGCTCTCGAATTGGAGGAAGTGGATGCTGCTCATCATCCGTGCCATCAAAAAAACTCTGACTAGCTTGCCACCAATCAGTGGCAAGCTCTTCCTCCGTGGGTGACAGTCTTTGTAATGGAATGTTGGCCTCCTAAAATATAAAAACTCAAACAAAGTTAAACGTCTACTATTAATAACTTGTTTATATTATATGAAAGTATTTGTGTTAACTTACATTATTTATTGTGGCATATGGTATTAAGTCTTCCCAATCCAACAGAGTTTTCCTCTTCCAGGAAATAGCCCTGGGAATATCATTTGACGTTTTTATTGCATATGTACGCATGCTGGGGAAAGCCTCGAATATCCAAATCTACAAACAATATAATAACAAAATTAGTAATTGTTAAATAATTAATTATAATTTTAGAAACATTATATAGAAATTCTTACCTTAAAGGCCCAAACAAAGCCTGACAAAGTGTATTTGGACCCATCGCCCCGCAAACTTTTGCGGTCATCAAAGGCAGACGACAACTTAGTCCAGGTAGCTTTCCATATATACGAACCCCACGGAAACAGATTCCATGCATTCAGGTCCTCTACCAATATTATTAGCTCCCGATGAATAGGTTGTCTGGCCTCTCTGCCTAAAAAGCCGGCATACACAAGTAGTAGAAGGCATACTCGGACAACATCGACGTCTTCCATCCGAGTGAAACCAGCTTTCTTATTAAATAATTTCTTCAGGTCGTCGACATGTAGGTTCGGCTTCTCCATTGACTCATCCGGAAAAACCCGGGATAACCATGATGGGCGGGCGATATGACGAGTGTACCGGCCTACATCATCGTGTCCGAATCGTAGACCAGTGATTAAGCAGAACTCCTTCCGCCCAAAGCAAGTATACGCTGGTGGAAAATGAAACCATATCTCTTCCTCACCACGTTGTATACTGTCGGGTAGATTTGATGTCATGGTCTGAAGCCACAAATGGGTCAAATTAGCATCTCCACCCGGATGCTGTACTCTCAGCCATGGCCCGAAGCAGGTTTCCTCAAACAATTGTCTTTGAGCAGGTGAAAGCTTCTTTGCAATTGTAGTGGCCAGGCTGACTTTATTTCTCAAGGTCAATTGAGCCGAAAAAAATTTCTACAAAAACAATAAACATACCAAGTTAGATATACCAAAAACTACACTGTGAAGATATACCAAAAACAATAAACATAAAAAGTAGTAGTTTATTCTTGAAACTAAAATTTGCAACACTGTTTTGTCTTTTGGTTGAAATGAAAATCGCAACGAGAGAATCGCAACGCGAGATGACAATCGCAACGAGAGAATCGCAACGCGAAATGAAAATCGCAACGAGAGAATCGCAACGCGAAATGAAAATCGCAATGCGATTTTGGTTTCGCGTTGCGATTCTCTCGTTGCGATTTCCATTTCGCGTTGCGATTCTCTCGTTGCGACAGTCATTCTCTCGTTGCGATTTTCATTTATCTCGTTGCGACTCTTCTGCAAATTGAAACTTGAATGGATTGCATTACTTCAACCAAAAGACAGAACAAAGACAAAGACAAATACTAACTTGAAAATCGCAACGAGAGAATAGCAACGCGAAATGAAAATCGCAACGACAGAATCGTAACGCGAAATGAAATCTAAGTGAAATGGTTAATCTATTATTGAAATGACCAGTAAACTTATCATCAGTTTCAATATGAGAAACCTACAATAATGCAAACATTTCAAAATAAAAATAATTAAAAAAACTAACCCTCGGAGGTTGATTTTCCATTTCTGAATATTGTGAGGGATTTCTGACCGTGAATGGTTGTGAGGGATTTCGCCGGAGATGGGGACGGAAATCTTCGGAGATGGGGACGGATTTCTTCGCCGTAGAGAGTGAGAGATGGAGATGGGACTGAGTTGTGATTTTAGGTTTTAGGTTATGAGTTGCGATTACGGGATTTTGTCTTAATATTCTTTTTGTAATTTGAAAATAAAATACGCGTAGCGATTATAATGGCGCTTTAAATATCGCGTTGCGATTTACGGATACGCGTTGCGATTTTATGTATTATCGTTGCGATTTACGGATACGCGTTGCGATATACGGATACGCATTGCGATTTACCCATACGCGTTGCGATTTACGGATACACGTTGCGATTTACGGATACGCGTTGCGATTTATGTGTTCGCGTTGCGATTTTCATATTCGCGTTGCGATTTTGGAAAATCGCAATGCGAATTTGTACTATCGCATCGCGATTTTCAAGAATCGCGTTGCGATTTTGGAAACTGATTTGCGATTCTGGAAACTGATTTGCGATTCTGGGGATCGCGTTGCGATTTTTATTTCGCGTTGCGATTTTGTTGGTCATTTTGGCAAATCCAAAAAAAGTTGGTTAAAATCGTATATTATAACTTTTTTTTTGGTCACTGAAGCGATTTTCTCAAATATAAATAACAACTAACAATGGGCCAATTGAAGATGCAAATATAAATTTAAGGACTAAATTAAATACATATAAAAGTAAAAGACTTAAAATTGAAATAAATTAAAAAAAAAGATTAAATCGAAATAAATGCAAAATGTGAATAAATAATGAAAAATATAGTAAATTACATTCATTTAAAAAATTGAAAAAAATATAATATATATATTTATAATATAAGTTTATGTATAAACTATATATATAAACTATATTTACATTACAAACTATATAATTATTATAAATTATATATATATATATATATATATATATATATTATGTTTATATGAACTATATATATAAACTGTAAGAAGTATATAATTTATGAAATATAATTTATATTAATATAGTGTATATATATATATTATTTAAAACGAGTAGTGGGAGAAAACTTATTAAAATAAAGATTTTTTTATGTGAATTTTTTTTTATTTGGGAATTTAGAGGAAAATTGGGAAATTTTGAGAATATAGGGAAATTGAGAATTTAGAGGGAATAGAAAATTTTGGAGGGAAATTGAGAATTGAGATTTTATTTGGAAAGATATTTTGGGTTAATTAGGCTCATGCTCCTCCAACAATCATCATTTTTTCACTTGTATTTGATTTTTGATTTATTTCATTTTAGTCATGGTTTAATTGTAAATATCTTCTTGAATTTTCAATTCGATGTAATTTAATCATGCATACATTCTAATTACTTTTAATTTTCTCTCTCTCTCTCTCTCTATATATATATACACGCACACATATATGTATGTATGTATATAAACTATATATGTATAAACTATATAAAATATATAGTTTATACATTATAATTTATATTAATATAGTATATATATGTATATATAACTATATAAGTAATCTATATATTATATATATATTATATATATATATATATATATATATATATATATATATATATATATATATTATAGGAACACTAAGCATTAACTATATAAAGTAATAAAGTATATAGTTTATAAAAACACTAAACCCTAAACCTAAATCATGAACCCTAAACCATCAACCCTTAACCCTTAACTATATATGTAACTTATAGTACATGTATATATAAACTATATATATATATAACCTATATAAAGTAAATTACTTATATAGTTTATAGAAACACTATGCATAAACTATATAAAATAATAAAGTTTATAGTTTATAGTTTATAGAAACCCTAAACTCTAAACCCTAAACCCTAAACCATAAACCCTAATATAAATGGACTAGCACTAATGCATATATATTTGTAATAAAAGAGTGGGCTTATGTAAACTAATATAAATGGACAAGCACTAATGTAAATGGACTTATTTTTTGGTTTTATTATTACTTATTCATAACAACGAAATAAATGAGCTATTAATGTGAATTAACCTAACATGCAACTAAAATACTAATTATGCAAATGAAATTAATATGGCATGTACTACTATTTATGAACCATATAATATGCAATGTAACATACTAATTATTGAACACCTAATTAATCATGTTTTATATAATTTACATTTAAATAATTTTATTAAATAATTTTATATAATATGTATGCATAAACCATGAATAGTACATATAAACTATATATATAACCTATATATATATATATATATATATATATATATATATATATATATATATGTATAAACTATATAAAGTAAATTACTTATATAGTTTATAGAAACACTATGCATAAACTATATAAAATAATAAAATATATAGTTTATAAAAACCCTAAACTTTAAACCATAGACACTAACCCCTAAACCATAAACCCTAATATAAATAGACTAGCACTAATGCATATATATTTGCAATAAAGAGTGGGCTTATGTATTGTGCCTATGTAAACTAATGTAAATGGACTAGCACTAATGCAAATGGACTTATTTTTTGGTTTTATTATTACTTATTCATAACAATAAAATAAATGGGCTATTAATGTGAATTAACCTAACATGCAACTAAAATACTAATTATGCAAATTAAATTAATGACATGTACTACTATTTATGAACCATATAATATGCAATGTGACATACTAATTATTTAAAACCTAATTAATCATGTTTTATTTAATTTTCATTTAAATAATTTTATTAATTTTATTAAATAATTTTATAAAAACCCTAAACCCTAAACCCTAACCACTAAACCCTAAACATTAACCCTAAACCATAAACCCTAATATAAATAGACTAGCACTAATGCATATATATTTGTAAACCCCCAGTCCGATGCGGATAACTCGATCCGATCTGGAGTGTCACATTAAGGCCAATGGAGTGACCCACTGTAAAAATAGCGAAAAATTTAAAACTTTTATTAAAACATGTAACTTAAAAAATCATTAATCAGTATTCAGAAATAAAACAGATTTTCAGACTCATGTATAAAAAAATACAATTACATGCCCCCTAATCACATGTATCATACTCTAAAAACAACACTGGAAGAACTCCCTTACTAATGTCGATAGCTGCACTGGTACAATTCTTTTAACCTGCAATGTTGAGTAATAGAGTGAGCTTCGGAAAGCTCAGTAATACATAACTACCAGATGATGTTGAAGAAGTGAAAATACATATAAACATACATTTCCTTATTGGATATCTATAGAATTTTAGGCTGAGCTGAGGTCCATTGATATCGCAGGTAGTAACAGATAGTATTCAGTTCAGATGGAAATATTTCGGATGTCTAGGTTCAGGATATCAGAATAGGTTTTCTAGTGTGTTCCCTTAAAACCAGTAAAAAGATACAGATCTTTTAAAACATATATATATATATATACCCTTATCCGTTACGTACAAAATGTGTAGGTTCCCCAGAACCGTACAACCTCGTCACGTCCAATAAGGCCCTGAGCACACAGCCGAGGAACCGGTAAGTAAGGCCCTTAGCACACAGCCGAGGAGCCTCTAGGTATACTTCCTCCAACAATACCCCTAAATAAAACATGTTCCGTCCGTAAACGGATATATCAAAATCAAAACATAATTCAGGTCAAGTATAAGATCAGAATTCATGTCAAATATTGGATCAGAATCCAGGTCAAGTATCATATCAGAATCCATGTCAAGTATCATAACATAATTCAAATAGGAAATTATATAAAATATTCAAGTGATTAGGGAACACACCAGAGTTTACAGATATTATTTAGAGGTACTGGATAATCTTAGCATGCAGAGAAACACAGATCTTCAATATACCGATAGAATGTTAGAATTTATAATCACTATAGGAATAATTCAATAACTAACAAAATCATCAGTTATTTAGAATATAACTTGAGCTGATAAGGAAGAAATGAAGATTCAGGACATTTACAGTCGGTGTCGATCTATCAGATTATTGAAATAACTCAAGTTTAACAACTCCCAAAACTAATGCATGTTGAATGGTCCATTCGTTGTCCTACCAGGTATTCACTCTTTAATACCAACAATTATTGTCTATAAATAAACTTTTGAGTCATCACTGAACATATCATAAAGAGATGAACAAATATTCTAATGGTCTTTATTTTATTTTCACGCTTCCACGATACCATGAAATGCTGACATACTTGATTTATGGTTCATAATCCATAGGGATGATACATCATATAAGTTCATCCGAATTTCCAGGCTTATCCTAATTACTTACTTAATCCTCAGTCATTGAGGTTACTTAGTTCATTTAGCATTCAAGTTCATTCCAGTTACTTCGAGATTTTCCAGAGTAATTCAAACGTTCCTGAATTTCATATACATATTGTACTTGTATTCCATTCAATTTGGTCTTCGTGGTTGATTTTTCGAACAAACGTCCAATTCTTATTACTGAATGTGATCTATAGTTGAGTTGAGCTGAATACTTCCAAAATTATCATCGAGCCAAACTTGAGAATATGAACACGCATTCAAGTAATAACTATGTCGTTCAGGTACTGACATATCAATAAGATTGATCAACTCACTTAATGTAACCTCCCAAATTATGGGTTAGTGACTAAATTGTAAAATTTCAGAATTTGGTGATTAAAGTGAAAAAGTTGAAAAGTTCAATGATTTATGTGGAGATAATCCCTGGAAGTTTTTAGTAATTATCCAAAGTAGTGAAGGGCAAATTGGTCATTTGACAATAAAAGATATTTTTATCCCCTTCAATAGGAGATTAAAACGTGGAAGATGAAAACATTTCATATCTTCTTCCTTTATTCTTTCTCCTCCCGTAAGAGCTCAAGGGAAAAGGTAAGTTTCTTTATTAGTTGATTATTTGTTCAATTAAAGGTTGGGTTTTGATCATTTGATGGTAATTAAGCTTAAGGAAAGCTTAATTGGTTCTAAAACAACAAGATGAAAGGTATATGAGAGATTAAAGATTTTGAGTTTTTGAATGAAATCTTGAAATAAAGTTGATAAGTTGAATTTTAAGTTGAATTTTAAGTTGAATTTGACTTGTCAATAGTTGAATTAAGAGATTTGGAGTGATAGAAAGGAATTTAGAACATGTTGAAATTTGAGTATAATTCTTGAATTTCATTAAAAGGAGAGGATTTTGAGAATTAAGATGGATTAAATGAGTACAAATGGGCTTAAGTATGTGTGTTTGAGTTTAGTATATAGAAGAGGTTGAAATATGAAGTGTTTAAGATGAAATGAAGTAAATTTCGTGCTGAAAATATGATTTCTGGGCAAGGGGAATCGGTACCCATTCAAGGGGTATCGATACCCATTCAATGGGGAATCGATACCCCTCAAGCGAACAAGAAATTCCAGAATCTCATAGGGGAACCGATTCCCCCACAGGAGGGAATCGATTCCCCCTAAAGGAAAAATGTGAATATTGGTTTAATAAGTTCGTTTAAGTTGCTAGTATCAAATTACAAGGTGTAGGTATTTAATGATTGCCTTAAATGTACATTTATGTAGATTCTGAGCGTAAAGCAATTTCGGAACATTTGGCAAGTAAGATCGATCAAGGGAATGATAAGAGATTGGAATTGATTAGTGAGGCCAAGGTGAGTGCATACTAGTGACATGTAGTGTTTAATGGAAATAAGACTTGCGATAAGAACGGATGCTATTGGTTATATGATAAGTGACATGATAAGGATGTATAAAAAAAAAGGTAGTTGAAGAACTAAGGGAAAGAAAGATTAAGTAAAGGAAACAACATAAGAACATTAACAGACATGTTCTTATCAATGTGTGCAGTGAAAATTCGAGGACGAATTTTCTTTAAAGGAGGGGAGATTTGTAACATCCCAAATTATGGGTTAGTGACTAAATTATAAAATTTCAGAATTTGGTGATTAAAGTGGAAAAGTTGAAAAGTTCAATAATTTATGCGGAGATAATCCCTGGAAGTTTTTAGTGATTATCCAAAGTAGTAAAGGGCAAAATGGTCATTTAACAATAAAATATATTTTTATCCCCTTTAATAGGAGATTAAAACGTGGAAGATGAAAACATTTCATCTCTTCTTCCTTTCTTCTTTCTCCTCCCGTAAGAGCTCAAGGGCAAAGGTAAGTTTCTTCATTAGTTGATTATTTGTTCAATTAAAGGTTGGGTTTTGATCATTGGATGGTAATTAAGCTTAAGGAAAGCTTAATTGATTCTAAAACAACAAGATGAAAGGTATAGGAGAGATTAAAGATTTTGAGTTTTTGAATGAAATCTTGAAATAAAGTTGATAAGTTGAATTTGACTTGTCAATAGTTGAATTAAGAGATTTAGAGTGATAGAAAGGAATTTAGAACATGTTGAAATTTGAGTATAATTCTTGAATTTCATTAAGAGGAGAGGATTTTGAGAATTAAAATGGATTAAATGAGTACAAATGGGCTTAAGTATGTGTGTTTGAGTTTAGTATATATAAGAGGTTGAAATATGAAGTGTTTAAGATGAAATGAAGTAAATTTCGTGCTGAAAATATGATTTTTGGGCAAGGGGAATCGGTACCCATTCAAGGGGAATCGGTACCCATTCAAGGGGAATCGGTACCCATTCAATGGGGAATCGATACCCCTCAAGCGAACCAGAAATTCCAGAATCTCATAGGGGAACTGATTCCCCCACAGGAGGGAATCGATTCCCCCTAAAGGAAAAATGTGAATATTGGTTTAATAAGTTCGTTTAAGTTGCTAGTATCAAATTACAAGGTGTAGGTATTTAATGATTGCCTTAAATGTATATTTATGTAGATTCTGAGCGTAAAGCAATCCGGAACATTTGGCAAGTAAGATCGATCAAGGGAATGATAAGAGATTGGAATTGATTAGTGAGGCCAATGTGAGTGCATACTAGTGACATGTAGTGTTTAATGGAAATAAGACTTGCGATGAGTCTATTTCCTAGAGTAATATGCATGAAGTCATGGACATGATTATGTGTTGGTTATAATTATATGTGATTATATGTATTACATTGATTGTATGTATGCATGACTAAAGATAATGATATGCTTTGTATATGCTATATGATTTATGTAAAACTTTATTATGTAATAATGGAAAAACATGGAATAAGTTATATGATAGAGTCATAAGAAATGAAATGAACATGAGAGAATAAGATAATCAAGTATAAGTCATATGATATGGTATAAGTGATTATACGAGAAATGTTAGGAGACTCTACGAGGATAGTATAAATTCGAGGGCATAAACATAAATAAGGATACATAAGTTATATAGGGAAGATTGATAAATTAAAGGAAACTATGGTTTATGTATTAAAGTGAAGAGCTACAAAGTTTTATTAAAGAGTATTGTGGAAGTCATGAGAAATTGAACTAAATAAATAGATGGTTTATGTGAGTGGAAAGGGAAAATGATATAAAATAAGTGGGAATTATTTATAAGATAGAATGAGACTAATTGAACCTGTAATATAAACTTTATAAAGGAGTACTTGGGTAAAATCATTATATGATACAATTATAGAGTATTACTATACAAATTATATTAAAATAGGATATATGAGAATATGAGTAAGTTTATAGGTTATTGATAGGACATATAAGAATATATAAATGTATGATAATATGAAAAAGTGAACTAAGTTTAATGATGTTGAACCCTATAAGTATAAGTTATATGATTATAAGTAACATGATTATATGATTACAAGATATGATACATGATATGAGATATATGAAAGAGAAAATATATGTTATATGAAATATTATATGACTATGTGATTATATGAAAATGTTCTACGCGTAAGTGAACCATGTGTTTATATGTATATGGGATATGTGATTTATATAACAATGAGCTATATGAAAGGACTACATGACTATGTGTATATGTGAATGTATGTTAACATAAATATTAATGCCCATGTTATGTGTCATGAGAGCTAGGGGCATAGTTGGCATGCCAAGAGTCGAGGGTCTACGCGGTCCTTCGGGACATATATGTATTCTTTGGAATATGTGTGAAGTCTTGTGAGACACATACTTGATCCTTAGTATATGTATATGATTCTTAAGGAATGATATGTGGTCCTTATGGACATTATTATATGGCACTACGGTGCAATTCTACGCGGCACTCCGGTGCAATTCTACGCGGCACTCCGGTGCAATTCTACGTGGCACTTTGGTGCAATTATACGAGCTGTGGTGATAGCATAGTGCACAACCTCTATAGACTCACATATCTATAGTTCTCACATGTGTACATGGGCTTTGAAAAGAGAACATAATTTGATATAATGATATGTGTATTTCTAATGACATGTTACAAGTGCATATATGTCATGGTGATATGAGATGCTATGTGTTTATGTATTATATGACTATAGAAATTAGTAATGTATTGTGGTATATTAAAATGTATATTATATGTTTATGCTCATATGACGGAATTGAAGTCATGACAAGGGAATTAGTAAGGATAAACATGTTGGTGATATGAGAACAATGTAGGTGATATATGTATATGATGTGTGATATGAATTGCATGATCTGATATATGTGTGATAGGGGTTATGGTATTTGTTACATAATATACATGAATATATGTTGATGTATATATAAATGAGCTGTATGATTTGATAGCATAAAACGGTCATGCATGATTAGTGGGTATGAATTCCATTAGATGTGTTTTCTTTATGCCTCACTAAGTCATCGACTTAGCGAGTGAGTGTTTCACACGCAGGTTACAGAAAGTGAATATAGAAGCTGTGAGGAGCAAGACAGGTCAGCATCTCCCTTACAAGATTTCAGATCAGAAAATAGATGAGTTAAATGATTTTTTTGTTATTTTGAATATAGTTGGCATGTACTAATTGATTGAGTTAAATATGCTCTAATCGATTTTGGTTATTGTGGTCAAATTATGTAACTAAATCGTTTTTACTTTAATGGAAGTTTTAAATTTTCTTTGAATTTTGTCACGAGTCAAAGTTTGAAAAGTCAATGTGACACCTCAGACTCGTATCCGGGTCGGGTACGGTTTGGGGGTGTTACACTTAAGATGTGTTCCATAACTTTTAAAGGTAGTCCAAAACCTATGCTTATTTGGATTCCTTAATTAATCCAAGACATTTACTTAGTATAGGTTATAAGGGTATTTTGGTTATTTTGGTGTTCAGTTTTATTCCAATCATTACAGAGCTCGAGGATATCCCATCATTCCTGAGCTTGGTGATATTCTTGGGTCATTTCCATTACAGGGGTATTTTGGTTATTTTACAGATCCAGTGCATTTCAATCATTTCTTTCTGTTTGATATTATTATTAAATTTAAACTTATCATTTATTTCAGTCTATTCGAATAATTCTGACAAAAGAATACCCTTAATAAATTGTTCTTCACGTATTTACTCATAACTCGGATATTTTCGGGTCAAGTGCCTTCTCAAATTTTACAAACGGAATATCATGAATTTTTCTACACTAAATCAGGATCTTAATAATCAAATCCGTACTTGATCGAGTTAAGTACGAATCCTCAAAGTACTTTCTCATTCAGGGTTAACTTAGGTTATTTTACCTCTCAAGGGCATTTTCATAATTTCTTAACCAGATAATTTCGGTATGAACTCTTAACAAAAATAATATAATTTAGAGATCCTATGATTAATTGCTTTCTTGAACATTCTCTGATCTTGAAATGATTCCTTAACAGACTTCTAGTATCTTGCACAAACCCTCTTGGGGTTAAAAATCGGTTATCCACAATTTCTAAGCAAACTAGCATTTCTTATGCACATCTGTTCTTTTATCAGATCAATATATCATTTTAGAGTTATTAATCAACTTCCAGGGATAATTCTTGACATTTTACAACATAAGGGTATTTTTGTAATTTTATCAAACCGGAGTATTCTCATTTTCTCATCCAAGTACCTTTAATGTTTAACCTTTGATGATATAAAATATAAGTTACAAATCCAGGGCTGATTTCTTTATTACTAATAACAAACTTGTAATTTAATTCTAACAATTCCTCAATCTCTTATATTAGTCATTCGATCTGTATTCAGTTACAGAATTTCTACCACATTCATATCGAGTGTATAAATTATTCAACTCCACAAAAGTGACCAACATTATCTTATTCATGCATTTACCAATATCAACATGTTCCATAAAGCATAAAGAGGTAGTAAAGTATTACCTCAATTTTTGTGTCATATTGATCAACCATTAAATTCCATTCGAACATCCTCGATCCTTAATTCAACTTCCAATAATTCCTCAAATACATAACAATATAAATTTCATAAAAAACGAGGCTTAATTGCGAAAAATGGATCAAATTGTGTAATAAATCAGTGAAAAACAGCTTACCGAGTTCGAATTTGGCGAAACGGACTTCGGATTCAGGACGTCGATAAAACCCAAACAATAACTCTTGAATTCAAGCTCACCAACTCAATTTCTAGCTTCCAATCTTTTTCACAAGCACCCGAACCTTCAATTATACGAACCCAAATATAAATAAATTTCCTCGCCATAAAAATAACTTATTATAAATATTTTTTATAATAGAGGGGCGTAACTGATAAAATTAAGAACTCAAAGGGCCAATTTAATACTTAGCTACCAAGGTAAGTGACCAAAATAATCTTATTCAAACCATTAGATAACATTCATAACTATATAGAAACTAAAAGACAAGGTTGAATTCTCACCAAACTTGGATGACTCATGTTGTGATTTACCCTTCATTTTTTATTAACTTTTTCAAACAACCCACGTACTCTCCTTTCCATTCATATTTTTCTTATTTCATTTCTTTTTTCTCTGCAACTGGTTCTATAAGCAACCATTATATGTGTGATTGCCAAAGCAAATGAACAAACAGAAAGAACAACTTCCATGGCTGAACCTTCTATAAAAATACTCAAACTGAACACAAATGATTTTTTTTATTGAAACGAAAACCAAAGATGAAACAGAGCATGTCACTATGATTCCAAGGTAAAATCCGAGCGAGTCCCACGACACCCAAGTCGAAGATTGCGACGCTTGATCCCGGTTGCACGCTCGTAACATTCCAAGTTGCTCCAACGCCAGTTGAGACACCACAACTTAAGAGGCTCATATTCTCGAGGGGGCGTCGGAGTCGATCTTTATAACGCAGGCGGAATCGATGACGGTGTATTCGCTGAAGGTGGAGATGTTAAGAAAATGAAAGATGGGGCTTTTATCCTTGGTTGAAAACCTTGTTTTCCCCCAAATGGAGAAGATGATTGGTTACTGCCATCTCTAGTTTATAAAATAATTTTATTAATTTAGTATTGAATAGTACCTAATATGGGTGATAAAGGCATGTGCTCCATTATTGCAAAAGGACAATGTTTCAATCCCACCAAATAACTTATTTATTATTTTCACTAATAGGGAGGGGCAATCTCAAGCTTGGGTCCTTAAACTTTCAGGAATTTTTTTCAAATTGCCATAAAATTTTGAGAATCATACAATTTGGTCTCTAAAAATATTTGCCCCAACTTAAGGGTGTGGCAATATTTGTAATAAAAGAGTGGGCTTATGTAAAGCACTAATGCATATATATCGTGGTGGTGGAACGACGAAGTCCAAACTAAGGTGAAGACAAAGCAAACTTGCTTCAAGGAGTTTCTACACTGCAATGACGGCGACGAAAAATCGAGGGCTAAACAAAGATACAAGGAGGCAAAGCGGGAAGCCAAGAAAATAGTGGCTAAAGCAAATGATAAGGCATACGAGTAAATGTACAAGAGATTGGACACAAATGAAGGACAAAACAACATCTTCAGGCTTGTAAAATCTAGGGAAAATAGGAAAAATGATCTAGGTAGCATTAGGTTTATTAAGGACAACAATGGTGTTCTTTTAGTGAAAGATCATGATATTAAGAGGGTTTGGGGTAGTTACTTCTTTGGCTTATTTAATGACGATGCCTTTCCCTGTAGAGATAGTATCGTCGATGGGTCAGCCGACCATCATACTACGACCAATGACTATCCTACAAGTAGAATTGAGTTTGAGGAAGTCAAAATGGCTCTTAGAAAGATGGGGATGGAAAAAGCTGTCGGTCCAGATCAAATTCCTATCACTGTGTTGTTGGCCCTAGAAGAAGAGGGAGTTAAGTGGTTGACCAATATCTTTAATATTATTTTAGAGACAGCCAATATGTCAGATGAGTGGAGAGAGTCTACGGTGATACCAATCTATAAGAATAAAGGAGATCCCTAACGTTGTGGCAACTACAGAGGTATTAAACTACTCAGCCATACCATGAAGCTATGGGAAAGGGTGATAGAGGCTAGGTTGAGACAGGTTACTAGGGTTTCGGAAAACCAATTTAGCTTTATGTCAGGCAGGTCTACTACGGAGGTGATTCATCTACTTGACGGCTTATGGAGAAATATAGGGGAAAAATAGAGATCTTCACATGGCGTTCATTGACCTTGAGAAGGCGTATGATAGCGTTCCTCGCGATACGATCTGGAAGACCTTGGAATCGAGACAGATCTCAACTGCTTATATTCGGGCGATTCGTGAAATGTACTGTAGATCTACTACTTACGTCAGGACTACAGTTGGCGACACCGAGGCATTCCCGGTGAAAATCGGACTCCACCAGGGGTCGGCTCTTAGCCCTTACATCTTCGCCTTGATTATGGACGACATCTTTTGTGCGACACCAGACGGTGTTCCATGGTGTATGCTTTTTGCTGACGACATTGTCCTAGTTGCTGAAACAAAAACTGAGCTGAATAGTAGACTGGCTACCTGGAATACTGCTTTGGAAGAAAAAGGTCTAAGGATCAATATTGAAAAGACAGAGTATTTATGTTCAAACTTCAATGGGAACCAAAACGATGAAGATGTAGAAGTATACATAGAAAGACACGTTATCCCCTCAAAGGATTATTTCAAGTTCCTAGGGTCTATGATACATAAAGATAGGAGTGTAGATGATGACGTTACACACTGTATAAAGGCGGATGGCTGCTACTGGAGTTTTATGTGACAAGAAGGTGCCTCTAAAACTTAAGGGAAAATTTTATAGAATGGCAATAAGACCAGCGCTGTTGTGTAGATCAGAATGTTGGGCATTCAAGAAGGATCACGTAAGGATGATGGAGACCGCAGAAATGAGAATGCTTCGATGGGCATGTGGTAGGACTCTGTGGGACATGACACCAAACTCTGCTATTAGGATGTCATTGGGGGTGGTGCATGTATCCAAAAAATTGAGGGAGGGAAGACTACGGTGGTTTAGGCATGTCCTTAGGTGACAACTGTCGGATGCGGTCAGGAGGGTAGAGTCGATTACAGTCGACAGTGCCAGAAAGAGAGGACGACCAAAGAGGAAGTGGGAAGACTGCTTGAGATATGATTTGAAGGATTTAGCCCTTACTGAGGACATGACCTCTGATAGGAAAGTATGGAGACTTAAGACTAGGGTAGCCGAGTAGTGCGAGTCACAACCATAGGGTGTAACATCTCTATCTTCCTTTTAATGCCTTTGTAGTAATTTCCATGACTTCTAATTTATATACGTTTCTGTCTATATACAGAGATTTTTTACGCAGGGATTTATTTGCAGGGATTTATTTGCAGGGATTACTTCTCATTACAAACGCGCATATGAAGACTGCATATGAAGACTGTTCAACTATGTATTTATTTATTTATTTATACATGCATTGCATTCTATCTTTATTTTTAATTTTTTGACTGTCGGAGGTCTTCCATGGAAGTTGTTCTCAACCTGGCGTTGGGGGCAACCTACTACCCTACCTCCCCCTTACCCCATTGCATATGGGAATAGGGTTTTGTTGTTGTTGTATTATTACTATTCATAACAACAAAATAAATGAGCTATTAATGTTAATTAACCTAACATGCAACTAAAATACTAATTATGCAAATGAAATTAATATGGCATGTACTACTATTTATGAACATATTATATGCAATGTGATATACTAATTATTTAACACCTAATTAATCATGTTTTATATAATTTACATTTAAATAATTTTATATAATATGTATGTATAAACCATGTATAGTATGTATAAACTATATATATATATAACCTATATATATATAAACTATATAAAGTAAATTACTTATATAGTTTATAGAAACACTATGCATAAACTATATAAAGTAATAAAATATATAGTTTATAGAAACCCTAAACCCTAAACCTTAAACCATAAACTTTAAACCATAAACACTAACCCCTAAACCATAAACCCTAATATAAATGGACTACACTAATACATATATATTTGTAATAAAAGAGTGGGCTTATGTATTAGGTCTATGTAAACTAATGTATTGCCAAAATTATTTATATTAATAATGTAAAATGTTAATATATATTACATAATAAATACTTTCATTATTAATATTTTTTATATAAATTAAACTATATAATTTATATAAATTAAACTATATTAATTTTCCTTTGTATTATTAATCATGTTTTATCTAATTTACATTTAAATAATTTTATTAATTTTATTAAATAATTTTATATAATAGGTCTATTTATTAATTTAATTATCATAATAAATATTTTATTATAACATTTAAAAAGTAATCATATTAATTTTTTAATTACATCATAAACTAAAAAACTCATAATTTTATTAAAATCTTATAATTTCGTCCATGGTAATATATAAAGTCAGGTAAATATCAGATCAGGTCATTAACAAGTCGGATCATTTACATGTCAGGTTAAAAACATTTCAGATTGAAAACATGTCAGGTTGAAAACAAGTCGGGTAATACCAGTTTTTTACCAGGTTAATCTCGGGTTCGGGTTCATATCAGTCGGATGCAGTTCGGGTTCGAGTATTATATTTTCGGTTCAATTCGGGTTCAGGTCATTCTCAGGTCAGATGCAGGTCGAGTTCGGATCCACAATTTTCAGGTTCAACTCGGGTTCAGGTCAACACCAGTTCCGACTCGAGTCGGTTTCGGATCGCCACAGTGCATGTCAAAAACAATTTTGACTCGAGTCGGTTTCAGTCAGTTTTGCAGGTCAGGTCAGCTTTTTACGGCCCTAGTTAAAAGCCTCATTTCAACCAATAGTCAAGCCTCCTCATCACGTGTCAAATATCGTAGCATATATATCTATGATCATGAAATTAAATTTTTATTTTATTTATTTTTTACAATATTTAATTCACCCTTCAATACGATCTCTATATAATATGGCCTGGTTCATCCCTTATCATACAAAGCTAACTCGGACTATCTTATCTAGGGCTGAGTTCAGGTGCTTATTCTCTATCATCTGGTGTTGTGTGTATGTATATCTTCAGCTTGATTAATCATACTGGTTAATAATGGCCGTTTATACTTCGATATTCCCAGAAGTTAAGGACTTATATGGTCAGATGCCGATCGGATCCGATGACAACGACGAGAATGGTGATTGGGTGGTCGGCTGAGTGAATTCCATGCTATGCTTGTCAAAATGAGTAGTCTTTTGTAGCTTAACCCATGTTTTCATTGCCTGTTCGACCTTAACTTTTATATCTAGTTAGAACTTGAAATAAAACCCTAAATTGATAAGCATGTACCATGCGTGATGGTCAATATTAACACTCCATATAATCCCATAACGTACGTCTTTAATTTAGAGATAATCCACTATAAAATTAAGAATCTCAACTTTTATTAATTCTGTTGATGCTTAGGTAAAGTATATAAATGATCATTAAATTATGTTAAAATGATTATTTTGATCATTAAACTTTTAAAAATTACAAAATGATCATTAAACTTTTAAAAATTACAAAATGATCATTAAACTTATTGAATCGTTATTGAATAATTATTGTACGTTATAAAATAATGATAAACTTCAAAAAAGAGTTTTATGATAATTTTATATTGTTTCGATAATTTTAATGATCATTTTGTATTTATATGATAAAATTCAATAATTATTTTATAATTATTTGATAAATTTAGTAACTATTTTATAACTTTTGAAAGATGAATGATCAAAATATTTATTTTCTTATAATTTAGTGACCATTTATATGTATATAAAATATGAATTAAGTTAAATGCTAATTATAAGATAAATGTTTTTTTAGGCCAAACCCGACAATGAAAATAAGATATAATGCAAGGGACTATACATATGACAATACATCTTGGCCCTTTCTCTGGTAAAGGGTATCGCTGTTTTTGGATTCTTGGTGCATGTTTCTTCTATTGGTTTTCTTCTTGGTGTATAATTCTATGAAATTTCTTGCTTGCTTGCTTTTCAGATGTGTGGTTTCTTTGTTTGTTTGTGGCATTTCGATGGTTGTCAAATTAGTGTTGGAGAAGACTGCAGTTAAAGGAGGACTGATTTTTCATCCATATATTATGGATATTCTTCTAGTCTTCCTTCTCTATGTTAGGTGCTCAAGAATGTCGGAATGTTGTCTTTGTATGTTGTTGCCTCAATTGTTCAAGATCTTGCTTGTCAGTCTATCATTGGTCGCTCATTGTTATAAATGTGTTTGTCTCGTTTATATATGGCAAGACGTTGTTGATGTTACTTTATTTGGCTAATGATTATATTATAGTTCTATTTTTAAAAAAGAAAAAAGAAAACATCCCAACACAAGTTTTTGTCATCTTCTCTTCCGATGAATGTATTTTCTTTTGAATCACTCTCAAATTTAGACTGTAGAACCAGTGTTTATGTAATTACTCTAAAATAAAGAAAAATGAAGAGTTGTATGTGTTTAAAAGCTGGCATTTTGGAGAAGGAATGAATATATTACCTTTAACTAATTAAATTTTCTAAAGATAAAAAATAAATAAAATATCATCTTTAAAGGCCACTTCCTCGAATATCAAAAGAACAAGTTATCTATAGTAAATTTATTTCATTAAGTGCAAATAAGTGAAATATTGCCTTTAGGCCCCGTTTGGTTCACAGAATCTTTCATTCCTGGGAGGAATGTTTTTTTTTTCCGGGACTAAGATACTCACGTTTGGATATGTAACATTCCCAAATGCCAGTAAAAAACCAATACCAACAGTGATATTTTTTTCTGTTTTCCCGGGAATCTTAATCCCCCATCTCCCTTCGGTATTTGCTTATTCTCGTCCCAGCTGCCTAAATTACCCTTCTCCCCGCTTGCTTCTGACTGAAACAAAATCTTATTTTCTTCAATTTGACGAGAGTTTTTACGAGGAGATTCCATCACTTCTCCAATGGATTTCTTCTTCTGTGGTGCTCCACGAAGACGCCGCCGCTGATGACGATGAGAACGTGAAGCAGCTGAAGGAATGCTCTGCTCTGTACTTATACTTGCAAGTTAATAAAATCCCCCCTTCTCTTTTTATTCTTTGAACCATACTCTAAACCTTAGTTATACCCCCAACTTATTTTTTCTCTCATTTTTGCTGGATTGTCTTGTTAAGAGCAACATAAATTGGAAATCTTGTCAAATGGGTATACTTTTAATCCTTTTATTCTCTTGTTTCTATTAAAACCCACTTAATTAACTTGGCTCTTTGCCCAAATTTATGTTTTTTCCCCTTAATTTTTTATTTTGCAGAGGTTCAGGCTTTGAAGGGATACACTGAGAGAGAAAAAGAACATCAATGGGAAGTGAATTTTTTATGTTGTAAGAATGATGAAAATTACCTCAACAATTCACAATTTCAGAATAATTTTGTATTTTTTTTTTGTTTTAAATTTGATTTGGTCGAGTAATGTAATGCAACAACCATTAATATACTTCATCGTTTCTTGATCTTGAACAAAAGTCCCTACCGAATAATGTTTAATTCTACTACAATAATTGTCTTGCTTTAGAATCTTTAAGTTAGACATGCAGCATATCCTTCCTTCAACCTTCTTTTTTTATATAAAAAAACACTTCTTAATGTTGAGGCCTCCAGGTAAATCATACTCAGTTAGTTTTAGAGATGCTGCTGCAGAATATGTTAGAGAGAATTGGAGAGGCCTCATATCAAATAAAGTCGCTTCACCTCTTCTAAACTTTATGCATTAGGGGATAGTTTCAGTTATGCATCCAGCATTAGGGGATAGTATCAATTATGCATCTAGAATTGTATGCCCTGTAAGTTATTCCTATAAAATCTGTTGCCCAAACTCTTTTCCATGACATCAAGTATGCATATTTCTATAAAATAAATGAACAATTCTTGTCCTTGTTACTGACTTCAAGTTCTCCTATATATATATGAAACAAAATATGTTAGATAACCAGTAATAAAACAATTCAAATTCTCAGCTAGCTATCATCTCAGACCTCTTTTGAAGAGTTGAAGAAAGGTACAAAGGTATCCCATCCTGAAAGAAATAATGGATGGGGTCTGTAGGACAATCATTCAAGACACATGTTAGATCACATATCAACATATTGAACACCTTTCAGAACCTGAACTTCCTGCTTGTTTGATTCATCACACAAATATGGAACATATAAGATCAGTTTTCAACTATTTTAAGCCACTGTTGACTGCAACTTGTATTATTGTGTTCTTTTAATTTATTTATATTTAATGATTCATCTGATTCTTATCTAGTAATTTATTAGCAGAGAGACACCAATGGTATGACGGCTGAAAATAGTGAGTTGAAACTGCGGTTGCAAACAATGGAGCAACAGGTTCATTTGCAAGATGGTGAGCACCTCTTCAAAATATTTTTTGAAAACACTGGTCAAGTTCAACACCATTCTTTCTTGGCTAGACTATAAACTTCTGTATGCAATTGATTACATGGTTCATAACATAAATGAAATTTATTATTCCTATGTTATTGAGTGGCTCTCGATCTAGGTTTTCTCAACTTTTGGCTTTGCATATCAGTTATGAATATAAATGCTTCATGTTACACTATGAACACCGAAGTTATGTTTGAGCTAATTCCATTGTTTCCCATATTGATGGATTTATCTTTGTTTCTGTTGTTTGATAGCATTAAACGATGCACTGAAAGAGGAAATCCAACACCTGAAAGTAATGACTGGTAAACCTATGCCGAATGGTGGACTAATGATGAATGCACAACAATTTCAACAACTTCAGATTTAATCGCAGAAACATCTGTATCCATTCCAGCCGTATCAACTGCACCAATAACATGATCAGCCGCAACATCAGACGGGGGACACGAAAGTTAGAGGTTCTATGGCATCCCCCAATCGTATAGATGCTTCATCTGATGTCAGCTCGACAGCATCAAAAGATTGATGAGTTATGTATGCCCATAAGACCAGGTATTATGGGCATTATATATTTTTAGATGGGACATATATTTCCTTTCCATCTATTTCTAGGTTGTTATATTTAATTCTAGCTGGAGATTGGCCTAAGATTTATATATAATATCATCTGGTATAGTTTACCGTTTCTGAAAATCCTTCGGTTTATATCCATTTCTGAAAATCCTCCGATTTATATCTATTTCATTGCTTTTATCACTTATCTTGATTAGCTGAGTTGTTGAGGCCATAATATTGGTATGAGCTTGTCATGTGCTATGTTATTCAGATTCGAGCTTGTCACTTTCTTTTGGAGTTGTATCTTCATACTAATGCCCGAACATATAGTGGGCATGACTATAGTCTGAGAAACATAGATCATGTGAGTTTTATTCTATCGCATTGCATTCTATGTCGTGAAAAGAACTAAGATAAAAAGTTTGCATCTAGATTCTACTTGCATCTAGATCCTCCTTGTGATCCAGGAATATAATATTGTCTGCCAACATCGTTGGACGCCTAATGGATTACATAGTGGAGTTTGAAAATTAAACTAAAAATGACTAAATTGAATAGTTCTACAAAGTTCGGGTGTTTAACCTAGATCCTTAGAAGTCCAGTCAAGCCCTTTCAATAAGATTTCATGATCTACTTTGTCTGCTTTGTCGATAAACTTGCTTAAAATCTGCCAAGGAGAATCGTTAGTAATACTTGATTCTTGTCTTTCTAAATGGGGATTGCTGGTATCTTCAATTCGCTTGGGATTTTGTGAGTTAGGTGCATTACAATTATCTTCGGTTGGGTTCTGATTGGCAGAAACACTCTTTGGTTTAGGATCCGACATGCAACATCTTTGTTTCTTTTCTTGTAACTAACGTCACCGTCGTCATTTGAATCTTCAAGATTTAAAGAAAGCTGCGGAATGAGCCCCGTCTCTTCATCATATGAATCTGCATCATTGTTGTTTTGTATCTTCCAAACATTGTCTTTTGAATCGTTGTTTGGCTTCTCTTCATCGTTTGGTTTCGGGTGTAGGTTTAGATCCAAATCCATAGTATCTCTGTCTCTGATTTGACTATTAGAGTCGTCATCCGAATTTGAAATCTCAGGAATCAAACTAATCTCTTCATCGTTACTCTTCTTTGCATCTCTATTCTTTATCTCGCAAATAACCCGATCATTCAAATCCTTGCGTTTTAAAAACAACTCATGCATAACCTAATGCTCATTATCTTTGTTTGTCATCTGATCATTCATGGTAGTAAAAGTGAAGTACTTATAAATCCCCAAAACCCGACCCTTTTTGTCCAAAATTTCCATCGTGCTGATATTTAGATCACTTTTTGGTGCTGATAAGTCTTGGATTCACTTGAAAGAATAAACACATTGTAACCACGACATGATAAAACATGGTAATGAACAAACAAGAAAAGAAGAAAAAGCTACAATATGATTTTTGTGTTATATTTTTAGTGTTATATTTTCTTACTTATTTGAATTATGTTTTTTAATATAAATTCATGAGATAAATAATAATGATAAAGTATGCAGAATTAAGTATAATATAAAAGATAAATAAATAAATTATTGTATATAGAAGATATAATAAATATTATATCTTAGATAACAAAAATAATTTACATCTTTTTATTATTATGAATATTTATGATAAATTATTGTATATAAAAGAATGTAAACCTTGTCGATTGAAAAATACAAAAAACCTCCCAGTAAATGCGTCACATATGAACCGAAGCTAGTTTCCACAATGTAAACATTTAGTTAAATGTTGATGTAAAATTTTAATATATTTTACATAAATTATGTAAAATTTAATATTGATTAAAATAAAAATAATATATGATATATTTAAATACTCAAGTAATATATTATCAACAGAAATAATTTTTATTTAAATATTTAGAATTTCACTTGTTAAAAAATATAGACCAAGGACAATTTGGTAAAATATACATTTCAGTAATCTTTTATTCCTTCAACCAAACACTGTAATCTTACATTCATGTCAAACCAACCAAACACAGTAATGTAACATTCCCAGTAATCCTATTCACTGGTAATCTTTTATTCCCACTGATAATCTTGCATTCCGTGAACCAAACGCACCCTTAGAGTTCGGTATCATCGGATAGGGTAATATTTTCAACAAATTCACCTCTCATCTTTAAAATCTAATATTCTCAGATACGAAATAACATATTATTTTTAACAAATCTCACATCTTCGAATCCAAAAGAATGAAATCTCATATTTAGTGTTTGACTTCTCAAATACGAAAGAACAGAATATCAACATGAGATCCTACCTCCTCACATGCGAAAGAATGGATCGTCTTTAATCAAGTAATTTTAAATTTCATCAATTAAATTTATAATATAATAATATAGGGCAATCACTTTAATTATGATCGATATTATAATCCTAATCGCAATCCAGATGATCTGTCTGACTTATCCTCTCCAGCCCATCTTTGTTTCTAACAAAAGCCCATCGTGTCATCACCGACCATTACCAACTCCACTCTTCTTCAGTACTCTTAGATCGGGAGCTGCAGCGAACACTACGCTTCACCGCCGGCGAGACGTACCGTAGACAAATGACATCATCTAACTTGAAGACGGTGAGAATCCCACTTTCCACTTTATTAGAAAAAGGACACTTATCATTACCCATCAAGACATCAGTTACAGTCACTACGAAGCTTAAAACATCTATTGTTCCTCTCCAGGTTTGTTGCTCACTTTACTATTTTGAAGGACAAATATGTGATCAGAGATGGGTTTCTGATAGATTCCTTGTTTGCACATTCATTTGTGGCTAAATTTTTGTTATGAACCCATGATTGTTAAATCGGTATTTACCTATTTTGCTTAAAATTAGGCAATCTGGATATTGTTTTGATAATTGATACATATATTAATAAGTTGATGTGTATTGATTTGATAATCATTTCTGTTGTATATTACGTGCAGCATCATATTGTAGATGAACATAATTAACCAAATTTGAATTGCTTAAGGGGCATCAAGCTACTTATCACTCGATTTAATTATTAATAGATGTTGGTAAGAAAAGAATGAATATTAATAATTACTGAGGGTGGATTACCGATTTAATGTATCACAGCTACTTTGTTCAAGTATTTGATGCACAGAAGATGTTGCTACCTGATATATCACAGTGAATTTGAGTTTGTATGATGTCTGAAGCTACTTTCTAGATTGACGTTTTCAGTGTCCTCGTTTCTTGCTTCGGTGCTCACTGAGTTCCGGTTCTTTGGACCTCCTTATTCGTCATTATTTATGTTTTGTGGTATTTTTTATTCTTCTACTGAAGCAATTGTTTGAACTTATGGCTGTAAATATGGGACGGGGGGGGGGGGGGGATGGATATCTGTATGTTTTCACGTTTCACTGATAGGAATGATCTACTCTGTTTGAGTAGCGAAACGATCCAATAGACTCTCTTTGTGGTTGATTCCAGGTATTTGTGCCTCGACATGTTAACATGTTTCCGCTGTTGATCGTTTTTATAATCGGATTGTAGATTTATAGTCTGCTCGGATTCTCATTTCTTAGTTGTAAGAAAATATATGAAGAAATCTGTTGAATTGCACAAACTGGAAGGTTTCGATAACCATTCAGAACTGTAGAAGATTAACATTGCTTTATTCAGATAGGGAAAAATTTGTCAGATTGGCTTTGGCTGATGAAGTTGAGTTTTAGAGCTACTAAGGTTGTTGCCTATACTGCAGATGCAGGAATTCTTTTGGGAATCAAGTTTTGCAGAACTATAATGGATTCTGTGAAACTGTTTTCTCGCGAAGAGCGTTGCATTTGGTATACGAGGAAAGGGAAAGACTTAATCCAAACACATTCTTTTCTCTTTTGCAGGTGAGATTTGAGAAAGGACATAAACCCTTAACAAATGAAGGTTTAGCTGTTTCACGAAGAGAGATGATGCAATGTTTAACCGCTGGAGTTTTTGGTGTTATCCTTGTCCCAAAACCGGCAGAAGCTCGTATGAGTAGATTCGAAATGAAGAAAAAGATCATGGAGAAGCTTGAGGAGCTTCGGGACTGAGAAAAATGGGATGAAGTCTCCAACACTGCCATCACCAAAGGATAAAAATAACAAATCACCAACTTTTCCACTTCCACTGCCACCTCCAGAAGGCACGGCTGGACCATTGGTGCAAGCAAACATTAAGAACACGGCTCCGCCTAGCAATGCTTCATGATGTTCCGGGTAAAACGTTCGTTGATGTTGTCAAATACCCTGGAATTTGTAACTTAAGACAAGTGGAATTATTGTTTATTGCAATAAGAGATAAATTTGACTTGATTTTCTTGGAAAATGAATGTATGTGTACCTTAGAGTAGTAAATAATACAAAGAGCAAACCTACATTAATCAACTGATCTTGGACAAGTTTCATTTGAAACCTCCAAAGAAAAAATAAGCAAAACCAAACCTTAATAAAACAAATATCCAAACAAGATCGTCCTCGCTTACTTTGTCGGATCCCACTTCCACGATCATAAACGTGTCTCTTCCTTTTCCCGTTATACCCTCCGTCACATGCCCATATAACACATAGGCCTCCCCCTCTTCCCCAATACGACGGAGGTGGCGGACCCTTCTTCGTCAAGTTCGGTTTCATCATACACCGCACCTTCCGACCAACTGTCATCGCTCTTCAAAAACCAAAGCTTCTGCGTGGAGACGACTAAAACTACGTCGTCTCCCCTCATCGCGATACCGTCGGGCATCAGCAGATCCCAGTCCAATAGAACGACCTAGCTTTTCCGTCGTCCGCATCGACCTTAAACATCTTGCCCGTATTGGATTGCACCATAAGTAAATATCCTTTACTGACGTAGGTGATGCCATTGAGACCGCAGTCGTTGAACGGGTCATTTTTGTCCATGGTGTTGGGATAAGTGGTGAAAGCCCGGGATTTGGATGAGACCGAGGCTTCTCCGTCTTCGTTGACTTTCCAGATGAAATTTCCGATTGAATTAGTGACGCAATATTTCTAGCATTGATTTAATAATATAATGTATACGAATAATCAATTTATAAAGTATAGTTCAAACGATTTTGAGATTAAATTTTATCATATCTCAATTAACAGGTTAACGTCAATCTCAGATAATCATTAATTGTTTCAACGAAAAATGATGAGTTTAAAACATATAAATAACCAAGTAATTATTTTGTAACTTTTATTAATCAGAAGATTTAATAAAATAATACTCTATAATCAAATAACTATTTTATAATTTTAATAATTAAAACTTAATAAAATAACATCATATAATTAAAGAATTATTTATGTATTTTACTTTTTAAAAATAACTTTTTTCCAAAAAAAAATAACGGATCAAAAAGTTAGGGGAATGCAGCTCTCGATGACAAAATTGTAATGATTGTCATGGTAGAGGTAGAACTTGATGTTCCAACGATAAATTTTAATGAAAAAATTTAATGAAAAATATTATTTAAAAGTATTTGTCGTTTTAACAGGATGAATTTTTAAATAATTTTTATTAAGATTTTGTCTTATTAGAAGATGAGTTATTTCAAATAATAATTTTTTTAAAATTTGTCATGTTAGAAAGATTAATTCCATTTCTACTATAACAATTATTATTATTTTCCTCTTATGTTACGTTTTCTTTATTCTTTTTCTTGCATATAATTTTTTATACAGATATTTCTGGTAATTTTTTTTATGTGAATTCAAGTTAGGGTTTTGCAGGTTTTCATTTTATTATATTTCCATCAACAGATTAACGTATATTAGAGGTGTGTATTATCGGATATCGGATATTATCCGATCCGAATTTTCGGATATCCAAAAAATTTGAATACCTAAAGTAATGATCCGTATCGGATATTCAAATATCCGGATCCGATCCGATTTTTTTTGCAAAAAATTAAAAAAAAAAATTAACATAAATTAAAACAGAAAATTGTACTGGTGAACTCACTGGTTTTGGGTCTCGCTGGGTGGTTCCATAGAGCTTGTAGCTTAAAGGCCGCCATGATTTTTGGTTTGGTCTAACAAAATAAAGAAAGGAATTTTGGTTTCGGTTCTGTGTATTATATTAGCTAGTGCTGAAGAAACTATCCAACCACGTGTCGCCACGTAATCGAAGTGAGTTTTGACTTTCAAACGCTGCCCTATAATATTAATAACAATAGGCGAGGCACCGGAGGATGGGCCAGGGCCCAGGGGGACGTCATAGGCCATGGACTCCGAACCTATGACAACTTGACAAGTCAG
The DNA here is from genome assembly GCF_006381635.1 of Hibiscus syriacus. Lineage (NCBI taxonomy): Eukaryota > Viridiplantae > Streptophyta > Magnoliopsida > Malvales > Malvaceae > Hibiscus > Hibiscus syriacus. Next base: position 7,276,923 of record NW_024062795.1, read on the forward strand.
TGACTTGTGTTTAGAATTATAGAAAATAGCAACAACAAAAAATTCGGGTTTTCTAATAATCCGAAAATGGTATATTTTCGATCCGCATCCAATCCGATAATCCGAAAAGAAATTTGGATACCTGATCTAAATTCTCTGAAAATTAAAAAACGGATTGGATATACAAATTTTCGGATCGGATCAACGGATCGGATCGGTCGAATCGGGTTTTTTTGCACACCCCTAACGTACATCTCAGACAGTCACTAATTTTTTCAATAGAAAAATGATGAGTTTAAAACATATAAATAACCAAGTAATTATTTTGTAACTTTGATTAGTCGGATGATTTAACAAAGTAGCGCTCTATAGTCGGATGATTATTTTATAAATTTATTAATCGAGACTTAATAAAATAATATCTTATAGAGAAACCATTTATGTATTTACCTTTTAAAAATAATTTTTTTTCCAAAAAATAATGGATCAAAAAGTTAGGGGAATACAGCTCTCGGTGAAAAAATTGTAATCTATAATGATTGTTATAGTAGAGGTAGAACTTGATGTTCGAACATGATAAATTTTAATGAAAAATATTATTTGAAAGCATTTGTTATTTTAATAGAATGAATTTTTATTAAGATTTTGTCTTATTAGAAGATGAATTATTCAAATAATATTTTTTATTAAAATTTGTCATGTTAGGAAGATGCATTCTACCTCTACTATAACAATTATTATTTTTTCCCTCTTAGGTAACGTTTTCTTTATTCTTTTTCTTGCATATAGTTTTTTATACAGATATTTCTCGTAGTTTTTTATGTGAACTCAAGTTAGGGTTTTGCAGGTTTTATAAAGGGAGGAGGAGGTTGAATTCAACGTTGTAAAGATCAAATTGTTTGACATTTGGATGATGTTTGTATAGGAAATATGCGTCAGAATGTGGGTAGGGGAGAGATTTTAGCGACAACGATTGGAAGAAGCATGGGCCACTAGAATTTCTGATTTAGGTTTAGGATTGCTCGTCATTTGAGCGAAGATGGTTTTGAGCAAAATGGATTGGTTTGAGAATTAATTTGGTGTGTACAAGAATCTAACCGTTTAGCTTGCATTTGTCATGTATCTTACAAAACCCAGACCTCATCTCCAATCCCCAACACAATAATATATTCAATTACCCTAACTCATAGATTTGCTTGGATCGGGAGCAAGCATAAATTTGGTGAAAGAAGAGAAGAAGCAAAAGGTGTGGGTAGAATAAAGGTGCAAGATGCCGCTGATGCTTTAAGTAAAAGGGACGGAACCCTTTTTGTCGCTAAAAGGAATACCCACAATCACTTCTTATTCACTCATCTAATCCTCACCATTCCATTATTTATTTTTCATTTTTTTCTTGTCTCCTGTCCTCTTTCTCTCCACCTGCCATTAGCCTAACCATGTTCTTTTGGTCATCGTTTCTCACTAATTAACCCACAAATTCTACATAGCACGTTGAAACAAAACTATTACCAACAACACCAATAAATTCTATAACCAATTTGTCGGTTTTGATAGGGAATTTGAGGGAGAAGGAATCTTTGGTTCATCTGAATTTAACATAACACCCATTCAAATTTAATTAATTGTTCATATTTTATAAAACAAATGGATGATTTGATCACATATTCAGTAACATATCTTTTTATCCCTTTATCTTTATCGCATTGTCTTTATCTAGGAGGAGTGAAAATAGAATAATTAAAAGCTTCCTAAAAATGATGAAAAGTACGTGCCAACAACAGATGAAATGGAAAGGGAAATTGTGAAAATTAGGAGGAAAAACATGTAATTTTTCTTTTCTAGTTGTACAAGAAGAAGATGGAGGAAAGTGGTAATTAGTGGGAAAGGAGGAACCCTGAGAAAGAAAATAATGGAGAAGGCAATTGTTAGTGAAAAGGATACACAAGACTCCAGTATGTTGATTCTTCCCACCTTGAGTTGGGGCGGAATATGCCAACTCTGAGCTGTGACTAACCCACTATCTCCGTCCAATATTCCTATTTTCTGCTAACAAACTCGTCTCCTTCACCGTCTATTCTAACTTTTTCATTTCGGTTTACGAATACCACTTTTTAAATTTATTTGTCATTTAATTCATCTCTTTTAATTCGAATAAAAAAATATAAATAATTATAATCAAATTAGATTTAATAGTTATAGGAGTTTTGAGAGCAAAATGGACAATTTCCTATTAGAAAAGCATAAGTAATTATAACTATATTTGATCATACAATAATAAACGTTGAGATGTATGTGATCTCTTCACATGAACATTGCTGGACTAGGGGTAAAATATACCTAAATTCCTAACTTGTACATAACAGAGCATTTATGGCATTTATATATAAAGATAGATCAAAAGGGTAGGTTGGGAAAATCACTCTCTTTAAAAAAATTATTTTTTTATATTTTTTAATAGTCACTCTTAAAATTTTATAAATTTATCCTTTAACATAAAATTTCATTTATACCCGTTTATAGATATAATACAAATCAACTAACGAAACACATAGGTTTATATATTAATTAGAAAAATATTTAGAATCCATATTTTTACAACTTACTAGGGAAGGTGTATATTGTTTGGGGGTCCCTTTGATTTTGGACCATCGCATCATTTCCACATAAAGGGATTCCCTTGTGAAATAAGGCAACGAAACTCGTCACTAAAATAAACGAAAAACCAAAGGAAAATAGCCCTTAAAAACACGTCTCATTTGCCCATTGAAATTCTAGCTTTGGTTTCCCAAATTTTCATCGAATTCCACTTCACTTTTTAGCCTTTCAAAGTCTCTGCATGTACCAAATAACGTATCATCACCGCAAATTTCTTCTTGATTTCCTCCTCCTTAACATAAATTGAACATCAGCCATCTTCATCTCAGCCCAAAGTTTTCAGACTTCTTGCTGCAATGACGTTGATTGATCTTCGCCAATTCCTATCGTCTCTAGCCGTTTTAGTCGTGATCACCACCGTTGCATATCCCACCAACGGATTGGAACCAAGGAAGCTTGATGAGAGCACAATACCAGGAGGTGATCAAGGCGTCAAGTGTACCCCATCATGCATACAAAGTCCTCCTCCACCACCACCACCGTCTCCGCCGCCAGCATGCCCTCCACCACCTGCACTACCGCCTCCTACACCGAAAAAGCCGCCGACTCAATATTGCCCACCACCGCCTGTGCCACCTAGTCCACCATCCTACATATACATAACCGGTCCACCAGGGAGTTTGTACCCAATTGACCAGAATTTCGGCCGTGCAGACCGGAATGTTGCAGTGGTGTTATTGGCTCTGGTTTCTGGATTATTTCTCCTCCTCGCTTTTTAAAATTTGGAAGGTCCTAGGATCCTGTCCTAGAACTTGGACACATCAAGTACAATTTTCGTTTTTTTCCCCGTAAAATTTTAATTTTAGGACATGAAAATAACTTTGTCCAACTAGAAAGTTTTAGGACCTACTTTCTTGCTGTATCACGATATTTGTTCAATAATAAAAATTTAGAAACTCTACTTTAGCTGATATTAAATCAATAATTTTATTTTTTAAAATGTAAATCCTAAATAATTATTAATTAATCTAAATCAAATTCGAAAATGTTGGTCGGTGACTTACAACACTCTTACATTACCTTTTAGTTGTACAAATGGCATGACGGAATTATTTGATTGATTTGTATTTGTATTAATACGTGTTTTAGATAAAATGTAATTATAAAAATATTAATTATTATAAAATAACAAACGCTAAATATAAAATAAAATCGAAAGTGAAAAGTTAAAGAAAAGACAAAATATTATTATAGCCATCGGATCAGATTTGATGTTATAATCTAAACGCGTCAGATTATGATTCAGTGTGAATTAGAGTGGGAACGGATGAGAGATCGACTTCAATTTCGCCACCAAATTGCGGGTCCCACTTTTTGGTACTTGCGATCCGTTACCTTTGACACGCCATCAACCCCATGCTAGGCTAGGCCATTGTAGCTCATAAATTTTAGTGGCATAATGTCTTTTGTAACCCTGAGCTCTACGAGTTCAGTTATTTTAGCATTTGATTTATTTATTTATTTTGTATAGCTTTCTGCTATTTTGCTTTTTTAAGTAATTGATTTGTTGAACCTCTAGGGATATCCCATTTTAGAGGCCGTTAATGAGAAAAATCAAATTGATACTGATCACTTTCAGTCACACGATAAAATTCTCTATCCCGTTTGGAGAGGGATACATAAAGACGAACCTTCAAACGATCAGAGAATGCCATTTAAATACATACAAATCTCCTAACAAGCTCTCATTACACCCTCGAAACAAATGCTCGAGCTTATGAAAGTTGACAGAGGTGTCAACATCCCAGAGCGGTTACAATTTGAATTACAGAGTCTAAACGTCATTGATAATAGAAAATTAAAAAAAATCTAAAATGATAATTAAGAGGGCTTTAAATAACCTTTAAAATGACGTTTTGAGATATTTCTTTATATCCTAAAACAATATCATTTTGAGTATTAATCTATATTTTGATCCACGATCCGATCAACCTGATCCAAAACCAATTTAGGATATGCATGTTTCTAACTTGGAGATAATTAAAATTTTAGACCTTGTACTTTTTGTATGTATTTCAATTTTATCCTTTTCCGCATCATTAATTGCAATTTTTACCTCTCTATCTTACATGTACTTCAATTTAGTCTCACTTTACAAATTAATTGTTATTTTCCCCTTTAACCTTTCTTTCTTTCTTTTTTTGGCAATTTACCACAAACACGGTAATTAATTTAGATATTTAATTATTTTTGATATTATTTATTTATTTTAACATTGTTATTAATTTATTATTATTATTATTATTATTATTTATGATCATTAACATTTTTTGCGTGTAATGCCATTGATTTTAAAGATTTGCATCATATAAAAAATTAAGATAATATATGTTTTTAAATAATTTATCAATTTTTAGATTATGTGAATGTTTTATTCTTATTTACATTTAATCGACTCTCAAACCCAATATTAATTTTGGATTTAAACGTAAACTCAAAAATTGTCCTGACCGATTCACTACATTCATGGGCCAATTTGCTGTTTGAAGTAGAAACTCTTCCTTGAAACTGATAAAGAGAAAAAAAAACCTAAAAACGACAATGTGGACTAAGTTTATTGGTAGTTTAGGGGTAATGTAAGGTATTTGTTAGAAGCTTGAGGAATCTTTTGATGAAATAAATGGTTGTTGGACTTCAAAGAAATGGTAAAAGGGTCCATTATGCTTAATTAATTTATCATGGGATTTGGAACCATTAGTGTTTGTTATAACAACTACCTCATACCACCAACAAGAGCTTAAAAAGCACTAAACAAAACTTTCAATAGCTTATTTTCCCTTTTTTGTCTAAAATAAGCTAAAAGTAGATGAATTAGCTTCTAAATTTTCACAACACGGAGGGACTAAATTCATAATTAGACCAACAAATCTATGCTCACTTGCGTGAAGTCTGATCAAAGTTTCACTTTTTCCCAATTGTTTTTCTTTAATTTTCCCAATCAAATTTCCGATGCTTGCCGAGAGAAGTTGTATCTTTCAATGATTTTTGTCCCAATCTATAATTTTCAAAATGAAATTGATTAAGTCCACCTGAACTAACACTTGCACCTAATATATTTCTTAATCTAAAATTTTAATTGATTATAAGCCCAAACGTACATGATACATGTGATTAGGTGTAACTATATAATCATTCAAAAAAAAAAGTGTAACTATATAAGATCCCAAGCTTCAAAAAGACTATTATTTCTATTTAAGCATTAACGACAATAATTTTATTTGATGAAAATTAAAAAAATTATGATATAATTAATAAATAATTATTGAATCAATCTAAAATTTAAACTCGTAACGTTAACTCATATAAAATTTTAATAATATGTACACCCGGATACATGTGATGTGAGCGGTTGATTAGTACATTAAAAGCATTATTTTGGAAATAAGACTCCTAAAAATACAGAGCATACCTTCCCCTGTTATCAGCTAATGTTAATTCTCTGTTTATTTAGTGTAGCATCTAGCCCTGGACAGCCACATTTGCCATCAAAAGGTCAACTTTTTTTCTTTTATAAGGCATGCTTTTGGATATCCAGACAACTAACACATATTCAGTAGGTTTTCATGTGCAAGTTTCAACAGCTCTTTCCTAACATATCTTGCAGATAGGGATAGATCGTGAGAGGTGTTAGTGATAATTGTATCTTAAAATTTTTATTTTTAATATAATTTAAATATATTTATGTTTTTTCTTTTAATGATTTAATTTTATAATTTCACACTTAATTTCTAATATACATCTTAAATATTCATATCCTTTACATAAAATTCTATATTCTTCCTTATTCTTAAAAGATACTTCATCCCCAAGCTTCTTAATGCATGCCTATAATTTTTAATTTTTTTCTCCTTTCCCTTTCAACACCTAAAAGCATTATCAATAAAAAAACAAGTAATCAATCAATCAATAAATAAAAATGTCACCATCTTTATCAACATATATTTTATCACTCTCTCATGGCTCCTTTACTTTTTCTTCACTGAACCCCAAACGTATTCCTCGAATTCTGCCTTCTTTTTTGCTTCCAATTGCATCCTTTGTATAACATATGGCCAACACTTCCCTTTTCTTCTCCATAATTCTCACTTTCTTCATTCAAACCAAGCAAGACAACCCATGTCCATACCCATGTTATCCTCCACCAACCGGCCCCGGAGGCAGCACCGGCATGGTCACTCAATCGCCTCCGATTACTAATCCTCAGCCTTCACAAACAGGAGCACTATACCCTCCACCAGGGACGTCCAACCCTACACCAACAGGGAACTTACCCTATTTCCCACCACCGCCACCTTATGGTAACTCTTTGTATGGTCAGCCACCTCCTGACCCTATCCTACCTTATTTCCCATACTACTATCGGAAACCTCCTCACCAAAGGGATGATCAGTCACCGGCAACAAAAACCGGCGTTGGAAAACCATACATGACGATGATGATTGCAACCGCATTTCTTCTTGTGCTTTTTTATTTTTCCTAGTTCAGGGAATTGTAGTCAAGTCAAATAAATTGTAAAGTGTTTAATTAATTTGCGTAATGGATGAGATGAGCATGTTTTGACTTAGCTGTGGCGATGCATTGTTTCTCTCTTGTCTGCTATGGCCTTTGCTTTTCCAAATGAATTAATATACATCTTGGTACCTGAATATGATTTTAATATTTAGCTTAGTACTTATTTTTTTCAATTTAATATTTATATTTCACTTTAATTAATTTGATCCAAAAAGTTAAGTTTAAGCTTTTAATTAAGCTTAAAAAATTCAAATATTTATCAAAAATATATATTTATCATTTTCAAATTCAAATTCTATTGATTAAGACAAGACACAAAGTGTGGGACGTAGTTAAACAATATTTATAAAATTAAATATTAAAACATAAAATTGATATGATTTGGGAAAGGGATTTTGAAGTTTTATGTTGTACCAAATTGATTAGATTTTTAAATATCGATTATTTATTAGGTTATTTTCGTTAATTTAATGATCAAATCTAAAGGCTAGCGAAAAAAAGAAATAAACCATAATATTAGATATAATGTTGAAAAAAATAATCTTACGATCAAAAAAGAAATGCAAGAGTAGATGAGCGACCAAATAGATACTTTACCCTAAAATGTTATATAAAATTGAAGGCAGTAAACGCATGTCCATGGGCTTTCAGTAGCCCAAAAGAAGGAAGTCGAACAGCCATTTTGGCAACCATATGTCAATGGGCTTAACTTGGTCCATTCCTACTTGGATTTAAGAATATCTGATAGATCCTGATTATATCTGGAATCCAATTAGAACATATTTTAAAGTGAAATGTAAACTTTGATGTCTTTTAAGAAAAATTTATTAAGTAAACTTCATTCAACATTAGCTGATCCTTATTCTCATATGTAATGGGGTAAGGGGGAGGTAAGATAGTATGCTGCCCCCAACACCAGGTTGAGAGTAACTTTCGTAGGAAACCTCCGAATTATAAAATGCCTCCCGTGGGACTTGATCCCACAAACATTTGTTCTACCAACTGAGCTAGATGGTCATTTTAACTTTATAAAACATTGATACAACAAAAGTTTTGCTTTTACGTCGGTTCGACTTATGAATATTAAAATTACATTTTTTCAATATTTTGATTGTACAAGATTTGACTGTAGATTATGTATTGACTGGCGATTCGATAACAATCTAAGTTTTGTTAACTATGGCCACTTGACATACTAACCCTAAATCTTGATGACTATGGTGAGGAGTATTTGCATGTCGTGGAGTGAAGCCACGCACACGAGGGCAGCACCGCATGTTTCTTACCCACCTAATATATATCATGTCTAAATTTATTTTAATATATATTCGAATTTATTTTAATTATAAATCTAAATATTTTTGTATTTCTCAGCCTATATTGTCCCTACCTTATTTGGAATTCTTATCCTTTCAGCTACTATTTTGCTCTTTCTTCTTTGGCTTCAATGTCTTGTAGTGTTGTATTTGTATGCCTACAATAAAACCACCACATCAACATGATCATGGAACGGCCATGTCTACACATGAAAATTGAACTTCACCATCGACTATAAATGTATGATGGATGGTAGGTTGGTTTTCCTTTTTAGCCACGAAACACCGAGCTCTCCATATCATAATATGATTTTGATTTCGATTTTCATTCCATGGATGGCTACCTATGTTTGTCCGCACTGCATCTATTGACCCTCAAGTCACATGCTCCGTCCGATTATGTTCACGTGGTCGTTGTTCTTTCTCTTTGAATTGATCTTAATAGTATTTGATTTCATCGCATTCCTTGATGTTATATGAAGATATAGAAAATATGGTAAACTATATCATATAATATGATATTAATTAATTTTAATATTTATATAGAATTTATCATTCAATTACAGTATTAAATTTAATTTTGTATGTAATTATGTTACTAAGATGTTAATTTATTAACAATAAGATAGACATTAGTTGGTGTTGATGTAAAAGTCAAATAATTATTTTATTCCATCTTTAATTTGAAGTTTTTTTCACACATTTTATTTGTCATCAAAAAATGTTATTCTTCGATGTCTTTTACCATCACTCAAGATATCGATGAACTCATTTTGTGGTTCTACTATTTTATCAGTTTAGATTTTTTTCAAAAACTATTTAAAACTCAAAATTAAACAAAAAATCCATGATTTTTGGTATGTTTAAGAGGTTTCTCAGGTTTAAGGAGTTTGAGATATTTGTTCAAAAATTTAAATTATAAAAAAATATTATTTCGAGAAATGAACAATATACATCAAAACAAGTCTCATTGGAGGATATTAGAGTATTAACATGTCAACCTTTAGATGCTTTTTCATCTATTTTGAGTGAGTTATGTGAAAAACTAATTGAGGAAAAGAATGAGAAGTAAAATGCAAATATTTTGATATCAATGTTACTATAGATGGCGACTGATGATGGACGACATTTGATTACGAATGGAAATCCGAAAATTTAGTGCCTAAAATTGATCGTTGTAAAGTTTAATGGTAAATTTAATACATAAATTAAAGGGTTTAAAAAAGTTCTTACATAATCACATCGTTTTGAGCAACAATATATCGATATGAAAATGTCGTCATCTTGATTATATTATAATTTTAACAAAAATTATCGTCCGCATTAACATATTATTTATCACTTAATGCGATAGTGGTATAACTACACATAAAACTAAGATTTAATACTATAATTGTATCGATTTATAATTCAGTAACAAATTCGATAAAAAAAACTAAAATTAAGTGTTATATGATGTAGTTTAGCCTATAAATTAACAACAAACCCTAGCCTGTAGCCGTTGTTTTCTCTCTTATAATTGTATATGCTTTTTAGTTGTTTTTTTCGACTTTGAAACGAATATACAAATTCCAAATTTATTGTCAAAATATGAGTGTCCTCTTTTTCTTCAATTTCAACTAAATTTGGAAATGGGAAATACCAACAAATAAATGATGATAATGATGGGGACAATGAAGTCATGACAGTGCATGAGGCAGTACAACAACTGGATTTACTAATTCATGTATTTTTTACGTGTTTTTAATATCAATAAAATAATTAATATTAATATTTTTAAAATTTTAAATTTGAATCGTATTATAAGTAATATATATATTTATTATTAATTGATATTTTATTATGATTTAATTTTCATTATATGTAAAAATATATTCAGATTTAATTTTATTATGATTTAATTTTCATTTTATGTTATCATTTTGTTTTTTTTACAATATAATAATTGGTTTTTGCCGTTATTATATACAAATATATAATTTAAGGGAAATATCGTTTATTAAATCAATTTCTTTCAGAGGTCCCTCCCAAAATGAAAAGTATAATCCCTCAAATGGCCCCTTCACTTGGGGTCGGGCCCATCTTCTCCGACTCATGTCCGTGGTTCACCATACATCGACCATGACTCCTCCTATCTCCTACTTTCTCTTTAAATTATTGAAGGGTTAACCACACCAAATACCATTAAGTTTTCAGTGGTGTATCTTTTATACCACACAACTTAGAAAAACTTAAGTTATAATATTAATTAATTTTTTTTTGGATAAGTCAAAATTTTATTATCCAGAATAGCAAAAATGCTACAAAATACATACAGGGTCCAAAATAGAACAATACATACAAATTAATCAGCAATCAACTATTCTCCAGTGGTTGCAAAGAGAAATATTCACATCAACTCTTTTAAAAATCCTACCTCTAAGTTGTAAACTAATTACATCTTTGACAGTCTTTAATATTTCACTAGCAGACCTTGAGCGACCTTGGAACATACGTTTGTTTCGTTCCTCCCAAAGTAAGTAAACCAGAGCATTAAGAAGCAGCTTCATGATCGTTGTTAGCATTGATTTACCCCTCCATGTTGAGCATGCCCTCTCCACAAAGGCATCCCCAGAGCAGACTGTGAACTACAGACCAGAAAGAGTAAAAGCAGTTTACCACAGAAGGGTAGCAGTAGGGCATTGTAAAAAGAGATGTTCTCTAGTTTCCAGTTCAGTATTGCAAAAAACACATAAGCAATCATTAATAAGACCCATTCGATGAAGCCTTTCCTTGGTGGGGAGTTTATCCAGAAAAGCCATCCAAGTTATCAAACTATGTTTAGGGATATGAAGGGGAAACCAGATTAGTTTCTGCCATGAGACTTTAGGCCTTATCACCCGAATAGAGTCTCAGATTGAACTAACTTTGACGATACCTGAGGAAAGGAGATGGTGCACTTCCGGTCTCAATTTCATAAGTTTCTTAAGACTCCAATTAGCAGAGGAGTTAATTTCAACAGACCAGAAGTCTTTGCCCTTGAAAGCGTAATTGTTGAGCCAGGCAACCCAAAGGGATCCTTCGCCCGCGAGGATATTTTTGATTAACTGGATCATGCAAGCTTTATTCCAAGACTTCATGTCCTTAATACCGAGACCTCCTTCAGATTTCAAACAACATATGTTATTCCAGCTAACCCTGGCTCCTGTAGCAGTTTTGTCAGACCCTTTCCAGAAGAAACAAGACATAGTTGTTCAACTTTCCTCAAGACAGAGATAGGGAGAAAGAGTTGACTGCACCAGAAGTTAGTAATAGAAGAAAGTACAGTTCTAATTAGCTCCAACCTACCTGCGTAACTAAGCATTTTACTAGACCAGTGATGCAATCTAGATTTAATATTGTCAATGAGGATCACACAATCCTTTTCAGAAACTTTTCTAGTAAGCAAAGGAATACCTAAATATCTTACTAGAAGGGAGCCATGTTTAAACCCTGTGATTAAAGTTATGTTTTCAATAGCAGCAATGGGCATACTAACAACAAAAAATTCACTTTTAGAAGCATTCAGTTTGAGACTAGACATTTTGTAAAAATAGTCTAAAACACTACTCACCCCTACAATCGAATCAACAGAACCTTTACAAAAAATAAGAAGGTCATCAGCAAAGGTTTTGAAAACATTTTGATATTTCGATATAACAAATTAAGTTAAATGAATTTTAAGATTTTCCAAAAAGATTTTCTAAGTATATTCGATATAATTATTCGAATATCAAAATATTACTCCAAATCTTTCAAATGTCATTTTTAATCCTTACTCAATTGTAAAATTAAGTTTTAATCTTAAAATAATTTCAAAACGATTTTACAAAATATTTCGAACCATTTCAAAGCCAAAAATTCCAGATTGCTCAGAGGGAACTGATTCCCCCCTGAATGGTTTGGCTCCGAGAATTCCAGTATACTCGGAGGGAACCGATTCCCCCCACTGTTCAACGGTCGAAATATTTGAATTTCACACTTAGGGAACCTATTCCCCTTATGGGGTACCGATTCCCCCTATGGGGTACCGATTCCCCCCACGCTCCAAACTGTTTTATTAATTAATTTCACACTAAAACGGCTATATTATCTTCATTAATGATCCCCAACGTTCAGAAGTGATTCAAGGTGTATTTAAGCAAGCTTAGAAGCCATTGATCAAGAACAAGAAACATCAAGCAACTAGAATCAAGAGAGAATCAAAGAGAAAGCATCAAACCTCAAGTTTGAGCATTTCAAGCCTATTTTTCATTCAATATTTATTTTGCTTTCAAGAACACTTATTGTGCTCAATTGTATTCATTCTTGAGTGTTCTTTTCTTTGTTCTAGAATTGTGCAAACAATCTACCTTGTGAGGATTTCCTTGTAAGTTTGTAAATTTGTATTGTTCTCTTTAGGAGAGAGTGTTCTCAAGAATTTGGGGCATAATTCTTGAGGGTTTGTAAGGTTACTCTTGGTCCTCAAAAGAAAGACAAATTAGTGAATTTGTGGAAAATCCTTAGTGTGGATAGCTAAGGTAGTGGACGTAGACTTTGGTTGAGAAAGTCGAACCACTCTAAATCGCTGTGCAATTTCTTTCAATTTTTTGCAAAAGCTTCCACCAAAATTTTTATTGCCAATTCACCCCCCTCTTGGCTGATTCCGTCAATCGATTAACTCAACAAAAGGAAAGGTGAGTTAACCCGATTTTTTTACATTTGGGATGGTAGCTAAACACACCTTTGGTAGCAGCCACATTGAGAAGCCTAGAGAGGATGTTCATGGAGAGGACAAAGAGAATAGGAGAGAGAGAGGATCTCCTTGTCTTAGGCCTTTAGCTCCTTTAAAGAACCCTGACAAACTCCCGTTTATGGATACAGAAAGCTAGCTGTGGAAAAACAAGTTTCGATCCATGTGGAAAAAATATTTGGAAGACCGATAGCTTTTAAAATAGCATAGATGAAGTTCCAACTAAGGGAGTCAAAAGCCTTATGGAGGTCTATTTTCAAAGAACATCTTGGAGATAAAGTTTGTCTACTATAGCCTCTAACTAGTTCCTGAGCCAGAAGAGTATTTTCAATTATGCTTCTCCCTTTAACAAAAAAGTTTGATTAAGAGTAACCAAATCAGGCATTAGACCAGTCAATCTTCTGACAAGAATTTTGGTGATGGCTTTGTAAACCACTAAGCAACAAGAGATTGGTCTAAAATCCTTAACCTTACTCGGATTTGGAATCTTAGGAACCAATGCAATGATAGTGGCATTAAAGGCAGGGAGAAGGAAAGACTCTTGAAAGAAATGAGAAATTGCAGCAGTGACATCACCTTCAATGATAGTCCAGGTTGTTTTGAAAAATAAAGGAGAGTAGCCATCCGGACCTGGAGATTTATCATTACCTTGGCAGAAAAATGCTTCTTTAATTTCCTCCTTAGTGACATCGTTCACTAGGGCAGCAGCCTTATCAGCATGAATAGAAACTTTTATTAATTCCTTTAACAAATTAGGATCAGTATCATTAACAGCAGAATCAACAGTGCCTAGCATTGTGGAAAAATATTTATTGACCTCGGCAGAAATATCATCAAAGGTTTCAAGCCTATTCCCTTGGTCGTCTAGGAGAACTCTAATAGTGTCTCTTTTATTTTTAAGAGCAACAGCAGAGTGAAAAATTAACAATCATATGACATGGTAGTTTGGTATTTACATGTGCTGACGTGTATCAATTTTGTATTTAAATTTTAAAAAGCTTTAATTTTAGGTATTGAATTTTGTTTTGTATATTAATTTGGTTAATGTCAATCAATTGTCATCTACCATTGCCCTTCATCCATAGTAAGATTGACACCAAAATGTTTGAATTTCACTCCTTTATATTTTTAGATTAATTTTATACGAAATTCGCTCAAAATCAATGAAAATATAAGTGAAATCCGAATATTTTGATACTAATCTAGCCGCGAATGACGATTAGTGACGACCGAAAATGATCAAATTAATATAAAAATAAAAATTTAATGATAAAATCGATATAAAAACTAAAATTTTATTTTTATAAAATCATATGATCACATTATTAATAATTTAAGGATTTAATACTTACATTGAAGAAATTTGGGATGTAAATAAATGGAGGGATGAGGGATGGCCCTCCATTGTTTGATGTAGGATGAAGCCACGCACATCAGGACAACACCGCATGTTTCCTTCTTTCATGTCCAAATGTTAATGACATATGTACGTAGCAGTCAATATTATCAACAAATGTAAATTAAAATTATGATTTTCGATCCACTTTAAAGAGAGTTAAAAATCGAACTTTGCTATTTTCCATTGGAGTGAAATCAAAGTTTACAAGAATCATAAGGGAGACGAAGTGAAATTAATTAGATATGAAATGGCCCCCGCCCCCAACCTTTTCCCACTTCAGTGTGCCGTTTGCTATCTTCTTGTGAAAAATTACTCTAGGAAATTGGGTTTTAATGAGAGCATGATCCTTTTATCGGGGAGGGAACACATTTTACTATGTAAAAATATCTTTACCCAAGTCATCTCCAATGATTTTTGAACCCAGAAAATACTCCGGTTTCGATCAGTGCTTCCTGTCTGAATATTTGGCAGAAATTCAAACCCTAGATGACTTAAAACCTTCACAATCCGAGAAGAATGTAGTACACGAGCGTTATCGGCAGTGCTATCAACATCCCGAAGATAACCCTGAAAAATAATTATAAATTAAGACATCAGCTACCTATACATAGTTAAGATATTATTAAATGTATTTAGGGTTTTCCACTTACGCAGTGCTGAGAATTGCAGGGTGAACATTGTATTCTTTGGCGAACACAAATGGTACAATACCTTGTGGAAGAGCCGCCTGTTAAATTTTGAAACAAAATTTAGCTAACAGGCCTAATAGTTATGGAGGAATGCAAGTATTTTTCTTTTTTGTATGTTACCTGAACAATGGCGACGCGGAGGAGGGTGCCACGTAACCCTACAGCGATCGAGGCGGCAGTCATGACAGCCGGACCGGTCAAGAACCTAACCGCCATGGCGAAGGTGGCTACTGAGTTCCCACAAGCGATGATCTTGGGTTGCAGTGCCATAAACAGACCTGTTTTTTTTTTTCCAACTATAAAACTTAAAAAATACGACTTTCAAACCAACTACCCTTTCAGTAACTGGTGGCCTGATTGGCTTCTATCACAACCAATGCCCACCGACCCTGAACCGGTAGCCAGCGTCACAACACGACCCTACTTATCGGGAGGTTAAATTAAATCCCGTTTAGTCCAAAGATTAGTTTTGGAAAGGAAAATGGTCCATGATATTATATTACATGGATTTTTTGTTCTTATGGGTTGTCTGAATTCGACAATTGTATCATAAACAGTTAAAATATCAGTTAAGAGATAAAGCATAAACAAATAACTGAAATGCTTACCTAAGCTAAACATGGCCATTCCTAGTCCAGCATCTGATAGTATGGAGATGGACTGCTCTATTATTTTCGGCATACTCACATGCCACCTGCATTAATTAAAACACTTATAATTAGTAATCTATTATTTTCGATAATCATATGAATTTAATTATATTCGTAGTCTATTCAAATTAAAATTTGATTGACATAATGAACTGACCTGAAAGCTATTAGGGACCAAATCAGTCCGATGAGGCTGGAATATGTGTTGGGGTTTCGGATAAGTTTGCGCCACACCATGATTAAGATCAAGCGGGTCATTACACTGGCCGGAGGCATTTGTTTGCCACCAACAGTCTCCGGATGCAACTCGGCCGTCGAAATGGTGCCCAACTTGTTGAGTCCATTGGGTCCTTTTTCTCTCTCTTGCTCCCCTTCTTTTCCAGCAAAGCTGAAGTCTTCTCCATTAAATTCACCACTAACTGTCAACAAATTGTTAGTATTAAAAAAATAGCAACTGTTTAACCAATTAGATAAATTAATTTATTATTACCTTTGTTTACCCCATTTTGAGGGTGATCAGAAACCAACATTCTGATCTCTTTAGCATCCTGCTCGGAAGCTCCGAAATCCTTGCCGCCAAAGACGTGAGGTCCGCTAGCTTCTGATACCGGCGAAGCACTCGAACTCCACACAAACATGTGCAACTCCTTTGCATCATGATTCTCTTTATTATTCTCCTTCTGCTGCTGCTGTTGAGCTTGTTGATGTTGGCTAGCTTTAGCGGTCTTCCTCACGGATGAAAATTCCGGGTTCGGAGCAGGATACGATGTAGGAACGGTCTGTGCCGGATAAAACCCAAATCTCGAAGACACAACGGAGCTGTTTTCTTCGAAATTTGATGGTCTTGGAGTTGGTTGAACGGAGTGCAAATCAGCCGGACCGAAATTCGATTGCCTGCCGGGAAATCCTTGAACACCCATTATGGAATAAAAGTCCGAGTTGTTGAAATTCGAACCTCTCGGAGTCGGGTTCCTCGAAGAGCTCAAACTGTATATCTCGGCTCCGGTAAGGTTCGACGGTCTCGGAGTCAATGCGGAAAGCGAACAAGGTCCCAAAGACCTCCTCGAAGCATTAGATTTCCTCACGGTAACATGTAGCTTCCCGTCGTTTCCGATTTCAGCGTCGGTCTCGAGGAAATCCCGGCCGTCGAGCGACATGACATCCGAATCAACTTTGAAAGAAACTATGGAAGCTGCAGTTTCGGGAAACTGCTCCATGATTAGGAGTTTGGCTCCGCGGTACTCGAAAAGGAAGAGAAGAAGCGTATACCAAATAATACACTGGAGAACCACGACTTGAACCATTAGCATCCCTGAGTACGGACCGTACATGGCAATTAAAAGCGGAATGCCCATCACTAGAGTGTTGGGAAGTGTGGATAAAGAGAAAATGGTGATCATCCACTCAAGGCTCCCATTCTTGGTTAAATTTGCCCACAATCCAAGAACCAATAACATGATGAGCTTCTGTAGAGTGTCGGCCGCTATGAACCTAAAGTTCATGGCGTAAGGGTCGTTGGTCGAAATGAAATGGAAAGACAAGAGCGGGACGGCGAAAATAGCGACGAACCGGTTGATTCCCGAGCACTGGTCCGGAGAGAAAATCTTCCACCAGCGAACCGAGCCGTATGCCAAGATCATAGCCACATACAGCGGAATTACCGCCGTTAAAACGGTGTAAAGATCGCCCCAACTAATCATCTCCCTCTCTTTCTCGTTTCGCACGTAAAACCGAGAATGAACACTGAATGAGGGATAGTTAAAGCCCTTCTTTAACTAACTTGAAAAGATCGGTGCTTGAAGACTGCAAATTTTGCAGGAAAGAAAGGAAATGAGGAGTCGAGATATGAATGTTTGAAGTTGAAGGGATAAAATATATAGGGAAAGAGAGAGAAGCGGGAGATATGACATTGTTGTACTTACTCTACTGTGGGATCGAAATCCTCAGTCCTCTAAACTTGCCCCAATCCATACCTCTTTCTTTAAGTTTGACACTTGTATTTGTATAGTAATTTGTTGTCAATTTTTTTCATTTGCTTTTAAATTACTTTATTTTCAAATGACAATAAATTATACGTATATTTAAAACGTTATTTTATAAAAAAAAATTATTTTAATTATTTAAATATATAACATTTAAAATAAAGTAATTATGAAAATAACATTTATCTTTTGATATAATATGCGAGTAGGATAAATATATATCTTATGTGTGACACCTTATATTAAGAAATATATTTTTTATTAGTTAAAATTGAAAGGTGTGAATCATGATGCGTTTTTATATAAATTATCTAAATTTATTCAAATATTTGTGATTGTTCCTTTCAATTGCTCGATAATACTAAGCGATTATATTTATTTTGATGATGAATAATATTTGATTGCTTAGTGATATGTGGTACAACATTTACCATTGATACTTGATTGTGATATGTTTATTTAGTGATGCTAAGTGCCATAAGTACGATCTGATGCTAGCTGATAATACTATTATTAATTGTTATCCAATGCTAGGTGATATCATATAGCTTATTAGTAATAATGTGATTGTGTGGATAAATTTTGGAGTCATGGATTAATAAGTGGTCGACAATACTCTTGTGTTGTATGTAAAAATGACACACATGTTTCTCTTCTCATACTTGATTTACATGTTTATATTTATGAATTATTTGAAGTATAATAGAGTAATTATACTCTTGTGGTCGATAATATCTTGCATGTTTATATGATGCATTATTAGTATATATATATCCAATTTGTATTTTCATATCCAGTTAATGGATGGCTTGGGTGCTACAATTTCAATGGTCGCAATGCCAGGCTGTGTTGCCATCATACCATAAATTTATTAACATATCATCCTTTCAACCTTTAATATTGTTTTGGATATTGCAGGACCACCACAATTCAAACAAAGCAGAAGTGAATAAATTTAAATTTTGATGCTGACATTATTGGAAGCAACACGAATTCTGAATAAATATAAAAAATTTAAAATAATAATGTAACAAAAGAAGAAGAAAAATGAAGGCGACGACAACTTGATTTTGACTGTTCTATGACAGACCCCACTCATGCATGGGGATCAAACAGACAAAAACCATATTTTTAATCTATTAAAACAATGTTATAATATTAGCTAAAATCATCATTAATATATGGGTAAAGTATAGTAATGGTCACTGAACATTTCTGAAGCTTGCATTTAGGTCCCCTAACTTTTAAAACTTACAATACAGTCCTCCAACATTTAATCCATTTGCAATATGGTCACACACCTATGAAAATTAGGGTAAATTATATAAATGGTCACTGAACTTTTTAGGTACTTGAAATTAGGTCCCCCAACTTTTAAAACATACAAAACAATCCTCAATTTCATTATAAACCACAAATTCCAAAGTAATTCAATTTCATTCTAAACCCTAAATTTCAAAATAATTCAATTACATTCTAAAACCCAAATTCTAAAATACTTCAATTTCTGTCTTTTTTATAAACGACGCCAATGTCACTAAATTATTAATTAATTTACTTTTTATATTTAAAAACATATGATAATTTTTTAATATTAATTTAAAGACATGAAAATTTTTCAATAGTAAGAGTATATGATAATAATTCATTTATTTAAAAATAAATATATTTATGATTATTTGTGTATGTTTTTATATCTAATCATACGTGTTAATATATTTTATATCTTTCATATAAATATTAAGACTACATAAATTGCAGAGTCAAAAATTTATATATGGGTTATGTTAATTATAGTAATGATGTATAAATATATTTTATTTTTATATTATTTCTATTATAATTAAAATATAAATATTACCATGATAATTAAATATTTATTTACTTATTACATCGAATATTTTTTGTAGAAAAAAATATTTAATAAAATCATAAAAACACAATAAAAAAATAAACACTAAAGTTGACTACTTCAAAAATAAAATAAAAAAATCAATAATTTAATATAATATACCCTAAGTTGATGATAACAATCAACTCAAAAGAGATGGGGATTGTGCCATGTGTTTGTAACGTACGTAAACTTTCTATTTCATGGTCACGTATTCTTTTAGTTCTAGCACGATCTATTTTTTAATTTTCTAATACACTTAAAAAAATTATATTATAACTCGTTAAGTGATTTCATAGGTAAAAAAATGTTATTTCCTTTAAAAGTTTTAAATTCAAACAATTGTGTTTGTAGGGTATATCTATATTATTAATAAATTAAAAAAATGAATAAATGTTATCTTATAATCACATCAAACTATTAAAAAACTAAATTATAATTGAAATAAATAAAAATTATAAGGATGTCAATTGGGGATTTTGATTCTTAATTTTTTTCATTGAGAGATTGTGTTTTTTATTCAATTTATTCCATAATCATTTTTTATATTTAAATTATTAAAGGTCACTAAATTTACATTTACGAGGAGGGAGTGTATTTTTTATTCTTCACAAAAGTAAAAAAATCAAAACGCTATCACGTTCTTAAAGATGATCTAGTATATTCCTCCTTAAATTGAAATATTTTAGAATTTGGGTTTTAGAATGTAATTGAATTATTTTAGAATTTAGGGTTTAGAATGAAATTGAATTACTTTGGAATTTGGAGTTTAGAATGAAATTGAGGAATGTTTTGTAAGTTTTAAAAGTTAGGGGGCCTAAATTCAAGTGCCTGAAAAATTCAGTGACCATTTATATAATTTACCCTAATTTTCATAGGTGCAGGGACCATATTGCAAATGGATTAAATATTGGAAGACTGTATTACAAGTTTTAAAAGTTGAGGGACCTAAATGCAAGCTTTAGAAATGTTCAATAACCGTTACTATACTTTACCCTTAATGTATTACTACCTTGAGAAAATGATCAATTAATTTGGTCTAATTAATTAGGCTCGTGTTCGGCGATTTTATGTAAAAAAATCCTAAATAATTAATTATTTGAAAAAATAACCCCAAACAACATTATTTATAAAAATAATTTTTAAACTGCTCACGTAAGATTATTTCACATTTTATAAAATACGTTTTAAAGACATCTTGTTTTGTAAAACATAATATCCATCAACTTTTTAGATAATTTCATTTAATTTATAAATAAAAGACACTATAAATACATGGAACTCACATTTCGTAAAACGTGAAATTATAATCACTGTTTTGCAAAGCATTATGAAAAAATTGATTGAGGGTTTTTTTTTTCAAAAAAAAAATGTTGTTTGGGTTATTTTCCCAATAATTAATTATTTGAGGTTTTTAACATAATAACACCGGTAATTTTCTGCGATAGTTCCATTTATTTTGTTTTGGTAGAAATTTCTTTTGGTCCCCTAATAATTAAATATATTAATAAATTGAAACCTTGACCTAATGGCAAGATTAATGTACCAAAACTTCAAGATTTATTTAAAATTATTCTTACTTATTGACAATATATATAGATTTATATAGACTTAATTATTTGAATCTAAATTAAAAAATAATATTCTCTTTTATTATTAAGATTACTCAATAAATATATTTTGAGATTCAATGTTAAATATTCACGGTGTAAATATTATTTTATTCATTGATTTTAAATAATATGTTACAGTAATTACAATGGATATAGCAAATCTAAGAGCAGGTAAGGCTCATGGCTCCGTCGAATCAAAAGGACATATTATCATCGTAGTCCTTTTAAAAGTTTTGTACTTTAATTTAAGTGTTTCTTTGACACCTTTAAAAAAAATGTCGATTTTATCTCTGATCGTAACTTAATAAAATTACGTTGATTCATTTGATATCTATTAACTAAATTAAGAATAAATTTTAACTTTTGAATATATATATATATATATATATATATATATATATATATATATATATATATTTGTTTTAAAAAAATAAACATATATTATCTTATAATATTTTAAACTATTGATAAAAAGAAGAGAATAAGGTATAATTAAAGGGCTTGAGCTAATATAATGATGAGACGATATTGATAGGGGGAATAATGGAAGTTCATGAGTTATGAACATCAATCACATTCACATACCTAAAATATCAGTCTTCTTTTGCCCCAAACACACAAAAAATAGCAGCTTTTGGCAGGGAAGCTTACCCTCCATGTTCTTTTTATTATTATTTTAGAAAAAACATTTTTTATAAAAGAATAGTTTTTTTTTTAATTCCAAGCTTAAAAATTACACATTGATCGGAATTTGAAAACCCTGATTAAGCTAGAACCACAACATTATTAGGCATTGGAAGGGGGAAAAAAGACATTCTCTTGTAAATTAGATGTGTGTGTTTTTAAAGGTAGTACAATAATTTATTGATTGTTACATAAGGATTTTTAGAAGTAAAACTGACCTTCAGTAGAACAAAATTTAATAAAACCCTATATGATTTATATGGAGTGAGATTCGTACAATATTTAAGGTCTCAAGATTTCAACCTCGTCAAGTCCTTATCGGTTAGATGTTTATTTGTTCAAGGATGTCTGAAGTCATCAAACATTAAAAGATCAATTCAGTCTATAAATTATTTTACATCAAATAGAGCGTTTCAACTATGAAACTAAATCAATTAAGTCTTTGAGTCAAAAAATTCAACCAATTAAAATTTTCGATGAAATTTGACTGTTAAATCTTAACGGATATTTTTTTCTAAGATATTACTGTCATAAGGCATATTATGGTTACGACATATGATATTTATAGATATTTAAACATATATATATTTAATGGAATAAAAGAATAAAAAACTGTATGAAAAAACCACGTGGAAACACTATGACCCAACATGTGTCACCAAATAATTTAAAAAATCATTAAACTTAACTATCCACGTTGGTCAATTGGGTGAATGGATGAAAACTTGAAATACAAAACCTTCATCAATTTTAAAAAGTGGAACTTAATTAGTTTTTTAGTTAATTGCGTCACACATCCCTAAACTATAATCCTCATTTTGAACTAGTCTTTAAACGTTTGAACATTCCAAATCCATCCTCAAACTATGGTTCTCTTTTGAAATCAATCCCCCATACTTTTGAATATCCCAATAATATTCCCCAAAATCATTTGAAACTTTGGGAGTGAAGTTAGAATATTTGAAAGTTTAGGGTTGAAGGTAGAACGTTCACAAGTTTGGTGATCGATATAGAACGAGGGTCATAATTTGGGAATAAAGTTGAAATGTTCATAAGTTTGGGGACCGATATAGAATGAGGTTCATAATTTGGGGATGAAAAGTGATCACATGTCCAAAATTTGAGGACCAATTTAAAATAAGGGTCATAATTTAAGTATGTATAATGCAATTAACTCGTTTTGTTCAAAAGTTCAATTTTTGAGAAATGTTTATTCCATATGTATAAACAAAAATAAGAAGCAAAAGAAAGTGTGTTTATGTATATATTATTCTTAAGATCATACCCCCCAAAAAAAACCCTAAGATTCCCTAAAGATCAATAATAGAGGAGGGATCTTCCAAGTTAAATGAACCTCACTCTTTGAGAAAAGAAAAGAAAGAAGAAGAATGGGTGGGTTCTATATGTATCAACAAGCATATAGGGTTGTTAGCATCACATCAAAAGATCACAGTTAAACAATAAAGCTTTGTTGCTGATGGAAATTCAACATCAAACCACCTACACCGACAGCTCACCATGCAATCCCCAACAACAAGAGCTATAAACCAAAATCCAGAATGTTGAAGAATATGTTCCGATAGTCTCACTAAATAAATTATATATGTGTTGTATTCTAGTCATTGTTTTTCTAACCAACATTGATGTTCGAATATCAACAATAATATCTAGTAAATATTTTCAAAGCACCCGATAACTCTCTAGCTTTGTCAATAGATGTGATATATATACATAAACTTTTTTTAAGAAATCTATATGTATTAAACTCACGTACATGTATAGACTACATTACTCGAATTCAAGTCATCTAAGAACAACATTCTTTTTTATCATTGTGACCCTTAATTATATATAAACGTGTATAGTCACAAGGAATAATCTTGCACATCCACTTGCTTGGAATCGAAAGAAGATGGAAGTTGCAAAGCATGGGTAGGACTAGGGGGAACGAATGGGAGAAAAAAATAGTGAAATCTTATAAAGGAAAAGGCATGAAAGGATTGAAGATGAAGATGGGGCGGGGTCCTCGTGTAAATTCATAACAAAAAAACATGCATAAAAAGTTAAGGACCCTATAGAAAACATTGCTCACTCAGTCCATGGTGATGTTCATGCAACAAATTGTAAAGTTTCTTTCCACCCTATATTTTATTATAATATAGAATAAACTACATTCTATATCATTTAATTTTAAATTTAGTATCGATTTTATCATTAAACTTTAAATTAACATGATTCTATCATTAAATTTTAATTTTGAATTAAATTATATTAATTGCCATTAACTCATTAGCATCCGAATGACAATAACGATCAATTTGCTAATTTGTAAAACAATAACAATCTTAATGATATTTATTTTATTTGGGGTTTAGACTTAGAATTTAAGGTTTAGAGTTTAGGATCTTATGGTTCTAGATTTAAATTTAAGATTAAAGTTTTCAAGTTTAAAATTTTTGGAAAAAGAGTTTATATTTTAAATTTTAAGGTTCAAATAAATAAAATTGTGTAAAATTTAGTACACAACTTGTATATCAAACAATAACTTTAATTTTTTTTGGTTAAACTAAAGGTGATTACAAAATATTATATGTTCTAAATACTCTCAACTATTTGACAATTAACATTCAATCACCCTTACAATCGTTGGTGCTCAAACTCATGACCTCTAGAAACAACAACAATTCCTTTAATTACCGAGGTAAGTTTGTTCGTGCATAAATCAAGTGGCCTCTGTGATAAATGAATTGTTGTTATTCCTTGAGGACCCAAGTTCGAGCACCATAGATGTTAGGGGTATGAGCGTTCAATGTTGAGAGATTGAGAGTTATCGTTGAACAAATATTGCTTTGTACTTACCCCATATTAATAAAAAATAATAACTTCAAATTTATCATATATATGCACATACACATAAGGACAAGCCATTACTTAAATGTTCATATGCAACCCAATAACAACATGCCAATGGTAGGGTCTCTTTTAGTTACTGATACATTATTTAAAATTAAATTATATCGTGATAGGATTGAATATAAATATTTCGTATAAAATATATATTTATTTTTGTAGGAAATATACCCACTGTGGGATATATATAGTTTTGATTGGAACCAAAGTAAAGAAAATGATTGAGATATGAGATATGAAAGGCGAAGCAATAGAAGAAAAAAGGATCATATCTCATATGATAATCCAAGTGTTGAGTGGCTGGAAATGGATGGGTTAAGGGGTCGGTTGGATACTTGTCCTCCTTAAAATTTTTAAATTCATTTATTTTAGATATTTTTTATGTATTTAATTTTATTAATAATATGTTTTCATCTATAAAATTTAATAAATTCGTTTTTCCCTAAAATTTAACAAGTCTACCCTATAATAAAATCCTGATCCATAACCATGGCCTAGCTTTTATTTTCTTTCATACATAGATATAGATATAATGCTAATACGCAGTAAGTAAAGTTGAATTAGGAGCCAAAGAGTGAAGTCAAAAAGATGCAAGGGCGGTCCACCCAAGTGGGCTTATCCTCCCCCGCCAACGCACCCCGTGCTTATCGTCCTTTACGCCGCCGCCTAACCATCATGCGTGCTTATCCCCTGAATCAGTCACGTTTACCGCATTCCTTTTATTATTCGAGAATAAGAGTAATTAAGATAAGATTCGAACCCAAATTTATATAATGTCCTATTTATAAATTATGTGCAATTGAACTCGACACGCATGTTCTGTCAAATACGTTGACTCGGTACACATTGATATCAATCTCGAGCCATGATCATGTTTAAGGTAGGGTTTAATCATAACTAGGTAAACAAACAATAAACCTTGGATAATGCCAATGAAAAATTAGTATTACCATAGGGTTTTTTTCCCCATGCAATGGCGTGGGGCATTGCTTAAATCATCTTTGTTTATCAAGTCCAAAGCATTCCATGTGAAATACATTCTTTTAAGACTGTCACTCCGACCACAACAAAAGACCATGCCCTTACGGTAAAATGCTAGCCTACATATGTTTATTTGTTTGCTTGCTTGCCTTTTCGTTTCTCCCATAATTAGCATGTGTCATAATTCATCTTTGTTCCAAAAGACAGCTAAGGCTTTGCACTGAACTATCTCGTTTTGGTTTTGATTCTTTTACCAACTTGGAACATGTTTGATGGGAGTTGGGGACATGTTGAGTTTATGTTTTATTCTTGGACAGATTTTTGGGTTGGGGTTTGATGGGAAGGAAGATTTAATTTTGGTGTCACCACAGGCATTTCGGTGATCAACAACCCTAATGTTGTAGTGAGTCTAGTGACAGTGAGGCACAACTCCGATTTTTTGAGTCCCGTGTGATTTGGTTTATTACCTCAATTTGTTCGGTTGGCAGGGAGTCTAGATTTAACACAAATCGGCTTGTGTTGTCAAGTGAAAACAAGCTCAAGTATTGAAAGAAAATAAGATTATCTTTGATTTATAAATATAGGGTCGGAATTCAAATATGATGTGGTAAAAAAATAAAGGTTGTAGACCTTGAAATTTAAATTCAGTGAATGTTATCTGTTAAGATGATTGTAGGATCTAATTGAAGTATACTCGGATTCTAAATCGGATTTGGACAGTGGGGTAAGGTGTTTGTCCTAGACAGGATCGTAGGGTTGCCTGTTTTCCTAGCTGTAGTTGCCTAACTCAACGTTCATTCATCAAAGATTTGTAGGGTCTTATGTTTTTGTAGGAAAAGGCTTAAAATCAGGTTTTTGATAGAGTGAAGTCCAATTAGTTTACTCCTTCAGGCTTTCATGAGAGTTAAGGCAAAGGTCCAATTGGTACATAGGCCAAGGCTCAGCCGCTAAAGTTTAAGGCTTAAAACTTTTCCTTAGAACTTTTATAACATCCGATAGAATTTGTTGAGTGATATGATAAAGGAAAATATAGTTTTTCTTAGAAATTCAATTTCGATTTACACGGTATATATCTTATTAATTAATCATAAAAATTATAAATGTTACCTTATAATTATTCTAAACTATTTCATTAATCATGCTTCATAAAGCTTTGGTTGAAATTGGCTCAAATTTTTTAAGCAAAATGATGATTACACGAGAAAAAAGTTGCAGATTTTCCAACAACTTTTCAGCTTCGGGGGACGGATTTGTTGTCGGCTAATGTCACTTAATATATATATATATATATGAAGAGGCAATAATAAAATATCAAAAATAAAGTAAAATAAAATCCCTACGTAGATTAGATGGCCAATATGTAGTATCTATCCCTTACAAACTGTGTGTAAACTAATATGAACATACCCTAAATTGTTTCCCTTTTTCTTTTTTAAATTAATTAAGTTGATAAACTTGATATGGGTTACCTGACTAACAAGCCGCCGAAGATGGCCTTGATTGGAGGGCTTCTGTCCCAACTTTAGACGACAATGCAGCGGCAGTGGTGCCGATGGTGGCAGCTACAGTCATTTTCGTGGAGCCCTTGTCAAAGGCAGCTGTTGTAGTTGTAGTCACACGCTCACACCGAGGACACATTGTAAGGGCCGACGCCGGTAGAGGCTCACAACTGTGAGGCGAGATCACTGTCGGCGGTGCTACTTTCATCGCCCGGAGCACCTCCACCTCCCGTTGAAGCCTTCGGTTTTGTTCAGTCAGCGATCCGAACCATCTCTTCAAGTACTCACATTCCATCTCACTTTGCCTCAACTTGCTCCTATATATGTAAGAGTAAGATAATATACCTTTATGTATTATTAATGAATCATATGATAATAATATATAGTATATAAGAATATAATATTAACGTACAGTTAAAGTATTTTATACTTCCATGTAGGGTGATAAACCTAGCTAGTTCCTTACGAACAGATACTGAATTTAACTATATCAAAGTTGAAAAATGTTCTTAAATAAGTGAAATCTTTTTTTTTCTTTTCACTATCTTACCTTTTTCATTCAGTAGCAAATTCAAATTTGGATTTTATTTCATATATAACCCAAGTTCATTTATTATCATATTAAATGCTAACCATTGTATACAGACAAAAACCTACAAATCACTCGAAGCAAATAACAATTCAGATAATAGAAAAGAAAACGAAAGAAAAAAACATGTTCATAAATCATAACATAGCAATCTATAATCTTTTATGTTCAATAATCTAATACACATATGTAATAATAATAATTCATTATCTCATCATCGTGCATGGCCAAGTCCAGAGAATGATGGGTCAAAGAAAAAATTTATCAGAGGAAAAAGGGACTACGATGATGATGATCTGACGGTCAGAAACAGACATGCAACAAAAAACCATAGGGTACCTGGCCCTACGGTTCTGGAACCAAACTTCAACCTGCCTTGGCCTAAGGTTGAGTTGCAAAGCCAATGCCTCTTTCTGCTTCTGGAAAATACACACAAAAATCCAAAAGGACATTAAATCTAAAGATATGTGGGTTTATTACTTTATGTTTAGAAAGAGGAAAATGTTGGGTGGTTTGGTGTTGGGTAATTAATATTACGTTTTTTGAAAATTTTCTACATACAGGGTTTAGGGTATGGTTCTGTCTGAAACTTTCTTCCAGTAAGCGAGTCTGTTCTTTCTCCAGACGGAGCTTTTTCCGAGGAGCGGCGGCTCCGCCGTTAGTGTTGCAGCTTTCCTCTTCATCTTCCATGCTTGCGGTGATCCATTCATCTTCTCCGTCTGGTGTTCGGTTTATATCCAAATCTCTCACCATGGAACCCCCTCGATCACCTTTTTATCATAATAATATTAAAATATATGCAGAATCAATTAATCTTCATCACTCATGGGGATTATCGTCTTACAAAGGAACTAAAAAAGAAAAAAATATTTTCCAAAAACCATGCATGGAATCATCTGAGCTTAGAACAAGATCAAAGGCTGATGAATCTTTGATATATATAAAACACAGAGATAATTATATATATGAGTTTGATTTTGGCTTACCAGAAGAAGGAGGAGAAGGAGAAGAAACGAAGCCAGGGACAGATATTGTCAACTCCAAGTGTGAAGAAGGGATGGGTAAAACGGCCATGAAAGTTGCAGGTGAAAGAGAGAAGATGAAAAGGTAAAGTTTATACAAAGAATAAGAAAAAAAAAAGTAAAAGGAGACAAAGAAGAAGCACAAAGAATCTGAAAGGAAAGGAATGAGAAAAACAGAAATGGGGTGTGGTGTGGTAGACAAGTCTTTAAGTAATGAATAAAGGTAAGCAAAATAAGAATTGAAATCCATTGATGGGAGGGGGAGGTGCTAAATTGGCTAGGGTTTTTCACTGTAGTCATCAGTCAAAGTCCCTGACCCATCTGATGTAAGACACGTATCATATCAGATTAGATACTAACATATCTGTGTGTAGTACAATTGGGTAGATTCTCTGTTTTATAAAGTGAAGAGTAATTGTTTGATTCAAAGGTCAGCTTAAAATGATTGGAGAACCTTAGGCCTGGTCCATTCCCTGTATCCTACGCTTCACGCTCCTTCCATATACAGTATATATATAAGTCAAAATCTACTTATATTTATCTACAGCAGTTTAAAATTTTTAGTTTTATATTTTTTAAATTTTATTAAATAATTGAAAATATACTATTTAAATTATATAATATCCTTTTATTTTCTATTATTAATCCAATCATCTATTTTTTTCATCTAATAATCTTTAAAAAAATATAAAATCAAAGAATTTTATATAATATGAACGAAACCTACATCTTTATATATATTTATATATATATATATATATATATTAATTTTCTATTTAAATATAATTTACCTCCTCGAAATTCAATTTTAATTTCACTCCTACAAATAATATATATAATTCAATTGCAGATTCGAGGGGTTTGAATGTTTTGGTTGGCAAAAGAAGTCTTATCGTCAACTTGGATTTGAAGTTAGGACTTGAGACCTTGACTTCACCCTTGCAAGTTTTTGTTTCCATATCGCTCAATTCATATTATGGTTTATTATTAATTTTAAGTCTAAAATTATCCCTTATTTATCTTTGTACTTAAACAAATAAAAAATAACAGTAGAGATCTGAATATAAATTAAAGGTAAAATTTTCTTTAAAAACAAAAAAAAATATTATTATCATTATAAAATTTATAATAAGAATAAAAAAATAAAAGAGAGAAACAACATTATGAAAAGAGATATTGATATTTAATTCAATTATGAACTTTACAAAAATCAATATTTGAGGCTAACATTATAGTCATAACATGAATTAATATAATTTTGTTTTGTTTTGTTTGAACAAATTAACCTTCTTTTAAACGAAGTTAGAAAATTTCCTTTTTACATGTTTGAAAATGTAAAATCTCTTGAATTTTTCCATTAGAAATAATAATAATAACAATGATGATCAGTTTGGTTTTCTTAATAATCTTCCTTCTCTCCAACTTATACTAATCTATACAGCTTAAAACTTTGAAATGAATCATACAAGGTAAAGGTTAAAATTTTATTTAAAATTTTTTGAACAAGATATAGATACATAAAAATCTAATTGCATTAATAAATGAATCATAATAAAATATCAAACTATTAAAAATCACCGACAATATATATGTCTAAATAATTGATTTGTATTATTGGGTTAACATGTTTTATCCAACACCATTAAGTGCATGTATTGAGGTTGACTGTTCAAGACACTGATGAATAATATGCCCTACCAACACGTTATTTTATATATACAATATTAATTTTAATTATTTTTAGTTTTAGTTTTAATTATTCAAAAGGGTTCGTTAACCCTATTCAAAAGTACCTTTTAAATTTTATAGTGATGCGGTAAATATGTAATCAAATACAATGCCGACAGCTTTGTCACTAAAAGTGGAAAAGGTCAATCCATTGTTTCCTCGTGTTTTAGACTTGTCCTCAGTCCCCGTGCATCGATTAGTGTGTCTATGTAAGATACATGAAAAGTTATTGTTTGTAGTGAATGAACATATAATATAGATAATTGTATTATTCCATGCACTTATTAGATAATATTATCAAACTAAATAAAATAACTTTATTCCGAAATTTTACATTATTTAAATCTTACTTTAAAGGTTATTTCAATATTATCTCTTCTTTAAATTATATTAGATTTTACATGAATTGTGTAAAAGAATTTAAAGTTTTTTTTCCTTTCTATTTTGATAATAAAAATGGATAATATGAATAGGAGTTTAGGATATGAATTATTTTAATGTAGTTTGACTTTTATTAAAATATCATTAAGCGACACGAATTAAGTTATTTTAGTGGTTAAAAAAATAATTATTTTTTAGAGGTATCAAGTTCGAGGATAATGCCTACAAAAATATTTGAACAAATATTATCTTATAAATTTTTCAGACTAACAAAAATATAATATCATTAGGTGAGTCAAATATTTTGATGTTAATCTTTCAACATGGTTTCACCCATCTTCTCTATGATTTAGATTTTGAATAACACCACCAATAAAAGAAATAATTGAGCTTAGACTTTAATATTTCAATTATCCGTCCAGTCGGTGAGGTCAGAGTACATATACGAATTATTATTACAATTAATATATTAGTATAATTAAAATTGAAATGAATTATTTTGCATAAACAGATATATTGTTAATAAATATATATTTGAATTGAATTTATTTAATAATAAAGTCCAATACAAGATTGGATAAAAATTTAATCATGATAGTCGTGAACAAATCTAATTACAATATTTTTAATTAATAATAACCACCAATGTTATTTAAAAAAATATATAATAAATTTATATAAAAATAGAATAGATTACTCACATTAATTGATGATTTGTCCTAAAACATTCAAACTGCACAAATTAACTATTAAAGACTAAAATAAGATCATGCCAAGAAAGGATTAAAAATTTAGCCAAAGAACTAAAAAAAAAATATTAGATACAAACAAATATCATTATCATATTGAATGATAAGTTATAAAAACACATAATAATAATAACTTGCTGACATGTTAAATTGGAAAAATGACTGATGTTATACAAAACTAAAGACGGCATGATTACTTTCAGAAGATTCCAGAAGTACAACGCGACTTCACCATTTTTTAGTTCTAGAAAGCTAAAGACGCATGTTAATCCTGTGTCTTCCACCGAAAAAATGAAATCACATGGTAATCTTAGCGTCTTTCCGTTAATACTATAGCAATGACCATAGTTTAAGAAATAATATGATAAATACTTTATATGAAAAAAATCATTTTTTCCAGTCTTATATAGGAGAGGAAGCCTACTAAATTTTTTATAGTTCAATTGTGATTTATCTTTGATTATTCTAACTTCTAAGTGAATATATATAGTGTTACAATCAACTTATACAATGTATTTTTTTTAGTTTTATATAGGAGTGAAATAAAAAAATTAAAATCAACCCTTTATTTCTTTTGGTGAATAAATAATTTAATTTAGGGTTTGTTTGTTTCACTGAAAATATTTTTCAGAAAATATTTTCCGTAAAATGAATTACATTTTCTCAAAAAAACGTTTTACGATGTTTGAAAAATGTTGTTTAAACATTTTTTTCACTAGTTGATTAAATTTTTAAAAATTATTTATTACAAATATTAAACAATAAATAATATTATTTATCATAAAACTTACAATAAATAATATTATTTATCATAAAACTTAATATTATTATTTTTAAAATATTAAAATATTATATTTATTATTAAAACATTATTTCTATAATATTTTTAATAAAAATATTAATATTGGTATATTTTATTGAAATAAAAATATTATAAATTATATATATTATTTATTAAATTAATATTTTTATATTATATTTTAAAAATATTAATTAGTATATTTTAAATATATTTATTAAAATATTATTAGATTATTATATTGATATTAAATATATACATAATATTATTCATTATTAATAATTTAATAATATTATTCCTATGAAATTAATAAATAATATAAATTTTATTAATAATTTTTTATATATTATTAAAATAAAAATATAATATCTTATATTATTATAACATAATTGATTATTTTATTCTAATATTAAAAATATAATATTATATTATTATAAATATTAATAAATATATTTTAATAATTAATATTTTGATTAAAATGATATTAAAATATTTTATTAATATTAAATTCATAAAATAAAATTATTTTGAACATTTATTATTAGAAGTGAAAAGTTCAAAAAAATTACTTACGAAAAATCATACCATAAGTCATTTTTCAGAAAACACAAGAAATTTTGTTGACCAGAAAAATGTTTTACTTTGACCAACTAATTTTCCTCCAACCAAATACTGAAAAATAAAGAAAATATTTTTTGAAAAATATTTTACGTGAAACAAACGGACTTTTAATTAATTAAATAAATAATTAAATGTATTAATATATAAAGTCATGTGGGTGGGTGGATGGATGACAATGGGGGAGGAATTGAGAAAATAAATGGCAAAAGCGTGCGTTTTGGGTGGGGGTGGTGTGGGACCGACACTGATGGTGACTAGGTGAAAGGGTACATGGTAATCCTGTGGGCCAGAGCTTTGATGATTGGATCGGAACCAGATATAAGCCCCGCTTATCTTTTTGTCCTCTTATTCAACCCTCCATCATCACCGAACATCATATCCCATATTTTGTGATCTCCCCCCCCCCCCACATAACATGTGGGCCCCACACCCCTAACACAAACCCTCAACGTCTTCCTCTTATTAGAACAGCTCATATGTCTGTATGTCGAGAATCACAGACGGTGGTGATCTGCTTGACTGGTGAATAATACTGATTATAGGGTAAATTGATCTCACAGACGGTGACGAATTGGATCGTTTAATTCTCAATAGGGGATTGTTTCCGTTCGCATGCTGATAATGTCGAAATTCAAACTTTCATGTTCATAGGATTATCCTTTTAAAAGGATGATTATATGAACCGAAGAATACAACAGCAGCTACTGCCATCTAGACGAGAAACCATTCGTTAACAAGTTTTAAATGGTAAACAGGTACGCAAGTTCATCTGAAGAATCATAAAATAACAGCTACGAGCTACATCAGTAGGGCCGCCAATTTATTGGCAATCTGAAGACAGAATTAGTAGCATCTCCAAAGGAAATAGAAGTTCGCAGACCGATCTAATGAAAACAATGCACCGGAGTCGAACACAGATGCTTAAGCTACAGCTTTCTGCAGTTCATTGTGCACCTGGAAACGAGAGGATAGTGAAACCACTTTGTGAAGTGAAACATCGACAAACAGGCAGCCATCGAATGTTTGGTTAGAGAACATATACCTCACGAGATTTTCGAACAACACCAACACACCTTGAAGCACTGATGCTATCACTTTTAGACAAGCGAGATGGGGTGCTTGAAGTAGGTTTGCCAGAGGCTTCTGGAGTCCCGGATGCATTCTGGTTTCCATCTCCCAGTTCTCCCGATCCTTGCAATTTTATAGGGCTTTGAGAAGTTGCACGAGAAGCAGACGCCACGGTACGCTTTTTTGGTTCATCAGTGGGATCAATATCATCACTGCAGACTCGTTCCCTGAGAAATAAATGACCATATCAGCATACAAAAGCAGCACATTCAAAATAATCGAAAGCAAGAAGATATTCCAGCACCTAGGCAAAGATGTGTATTTCCTATGGAGTAAGATGTTGTCTTCGTTTGTGCCGCATTCCTCGAGACAAGCAAATTGTTGCTTAAACTGATCTACGCCACTGGATTGATACAAAACACATAATTGACTTAGCATTAAACAGCATATAGAATAAAAGAGGAGCGGAAACTGTAACTTAAGATTGGAATTTCAGGTAGCATAAAACATAGCTTGAAGACGATAAATCCTAGTTTCAGCTGCCAATACCCGGAACCTCAATGTTACGGTTTCCAGTTAAAAATAGTTGGATGCCAGACCTTGGATACATGAAGCCAATGTGATCTTTGCCTTGAAGGTGTTCCTGAAGCATCTGTGGATGGTACTCTAATATCTTTTCGCATATTAAAATAAGATGAACCAGAAGTGAATTGATAAGTGAAAGGGGGAACCAAAACGGAGAACAATATCGATGAGGCAAGGACTAATATCTATCCACACAAGTACCTCTCTGTAAATTAGCTCTCGGACATCATCTTCTGACAGCTTCCTTCTTTCAAATTCGAATTCAAGTTTTGAAATGGGATTCATGGATGGTTCGTTGTCCAAATTTGCCAATCCTTCGAAGTACGGATCAGCTAATGCCTGCATAAGATCAATAAAAAAAGTTAATAAAAAAAATAGAGTATGTAGAAAAAGGGATCCAGATTAAACTATAACTCAGAAACCCTCGAGTTTACCTCTTCAGCAGATGGTCGATCATTAGGATCAAATGCGATGAGACGCTCAACCAAATTAAGGGTCAATGGATCTACAGTTGGGAATTTTTTTGAGAAAGGAATTGGTTTCTTTTTTCTCATGCTATTCAAATACTTTCTAGCTTTTTCATTTCGAATCTGCAGATATTATTAAGAATCGAGATGGTTAGGAAACCGGGTGTTCTCCATGTTTAGAATAAAGCTAGAAAGTAACTTAAATGCGGCTCCCAACAAGAACCGATGGAAATTTTCTCCAATCAATAGGAGTTAGCAGACCCTTGCAATTGTTTCCGCAGAGGAAGTGCCGAGCAAATCGGTCACAAGTTCCAATTGATCCACCACATTCCTTCCGGGAAACAAGGGTTTTCCAGTTAGCAACTCGGCAAATATGCATCCTACACTCCAAATATCAACAGCAGGGGTGTACTGCAGAAGACCAGGTTTCGAAAATCAATTAATAAAGTTCTTCAAGGAGTTTTTCTCAAACTTGTTAGCTCGAATAGATTATAAAGTAAAATTCTAGCAAGCAGCGTATGCAAGTATACGGGGGAGAAGAATAAATTCTTTGAACAGATTAATAAAGTATTTACGTTTGAGAAAAATGAACCACACAGCTCAGGAGCCCGGTACCATCGAGTTGCAACATAATCCTTTCAAAATAAACAATAATCAGATGTGTAGGATAGCCAGAAACATATAAACAATAAACAGTAGATAAATACACTAGGCAAGAAGGAACACTCACAGTCCAGAAAATAGCAGAAGGTACATCGGTAAATGATACCCGAGCAAGTCCAAAGTCACAAAGCTTCAGTTTGCAGTCAGCATTAGCAAGTATATTTTTTGGCTTTAAATCTCTATGGAAAACATGTGCTGATAATGTAAAGGAAAGGGTAAAAGAAAATGGGTCACAATCTTCATAAATTGAGAGAGAACTTTACATAAATACACAGGTGAAGAAAAGCAACCTGTGTGAATGTATTTTAGGCCCCGAAGAAGCTGGTACAAGAAAAATTGATGATGTTCAGGGGTTAGATCATCATTAATCTTTATAACATGGTGAAGATCAGATTCCATCAACTCAAAAACAACAAATATATCTTTAAATTCTCGTCGACATGGAGGAAGCATTATGTGCTTAATTTGAACGATATCCGGATGTCGCAACAGCCGTAGGAGTTTGATTTCTCTAAGAATGCGTATTGCATCAGAGGTGTGCTCAAAGATATTGATCATCTTCTTAATAGCCACCTTCTCTCCGGTATGAGTATCTATTGCAGATGCAACCACACCATAGCTTCCTTTGCCAACTACTTCCTTTATCTCATATTGACTCGCTTCGCCATATTCAGTGAAAAAGTCTTTGTCAAACATTTTCTGATCAAATCAACCATTAGATTCCATGTTAAAGAACGAAAAGCTTAACTATAAATCGACCCACAGCGTACTAAGAGATCAACCTTCTAAGCATCTGGATCCTGATTTTGAATTTCAAATATACTAAAAGTTCATGTGGTAATACTAGAATTTTATGATTATATATGGTTTGATTTCGAATATATTACCTGGTTATCGGATTTTTACCATTATTTTTATGTTGTGCCTGCAATCATCTTCATAATTTGTGGAAAAGACCAAATCCTAATTCACAATCCTAAAAACCCATTTCCAGAGAAGGGGTTAAATATTACTATTAGTATTTTTCTTCTTCAAAAACATGTTCGTTTATGATGATCTCAAGAAACCCTAAGTTGTGAACTAGATGCAAATTTTTAGTATATTAAAAAAAAAGACAAAAGCATACACATCAAAGATTAATTTTTTATATTTTCATCTATGTCTAGAATTTCAAAATATAAGAATAAGAGTCGTTGAGAAAGGAAATTCCCGGAAGACAAGAGAAGAAATTCAACTAAAAGAGCTTGTAAGTAAAGAAAAATAGATCATTTAAATGATTCAGGAGCAAAAATAGGAATTACCCTTTCTTTTGGAGAAGAAGACGCCCAGGCAGCAGCTTGAAGATTGATGACAAGAGCTGCAAATAAACGCGGAGAGAAGATATAATGTTTAGATATGAACTGCTCAAATAACACCTTATACGTAGAAATACAGCCTAGGTATTTTATACGTATAAAGTCAATCAATCTCCAATCCAATTGGGGTGGGATGTTGTCAAAACAACTTGAGCACGTCAAGTATTTAATATTTATATTTAAAGTATCTCCTTTTTTAAAAATAAAAAACAAAAATAAAAAATGGGGCTCATGCATTGACGATTTTTTCGATATATCACCGGTGATCGGTAATATTACTGATCTAACATCGGTCAGACTATATTTCTCGATCTAACACCCTTAGCAGTAAAGTGCGCCCTCTGCACCGCGTTATACGGTGAGCTGGCGCCACGTGGGTATAGTGCGGCCCCTGCAGCGCGCTATACATGTATATCTGACACGTGGGATATAGCGCGGTGCAGGGGGCGCGCTATACCCCTAATTCATGTCCTCAACCTCCCTATAAATACCACATCCTCAATCACTTTTATCACACCAAATTTTCTCAATTTCTCTAAATTTCTCTCAAATACTCTCTTTTTAAGGTTTATTTTATAATATTTTTACTATTATGTTTTTACTTTATTTAATATTTTACTAATATAATTCTTTTGCAGATATATAATGGAAGGCAGTCTACTTCGCTCGGATGGAAATCATATATCTCTACACTTTGCTGATACGGTAACATTTTAACGTTTTAATTTAATTTAAATTATTAGTAATATTTAGTTGATTCATTTAATGCATGATTATTAGATTAAGAATTAATTTTTGTAATTATTTATTTTTAGGAGAAGGACCGTGTATTAGATCATTTTATTAGAAATCTTAAGTTAGTGATACCCAGCTGTGTCTTGCCGTATTTAGTAGAGGCTGAATTCGGTTACATAGGTAGATATCAGGGTCACTGTAAGATAGAGCCAGACCTGATTTCTGCTTTAGTAGAGCGGTGGAGGCCGGAGACCCACACATTCCATCTTCCGTGCGGAGAGTGCACGATCACGCTTGAGGATGTTTCTATGCACCTGGGGCTTCCGGTGGATGGAGATGTGATATCGGGGGTAGCTTCTGGTTCTTGGACTGCTTTGTGTCGGGATAGTCTAGGACGTGTCCCGGAAAATTTTATCGGATGTAAGATACCGTTAAATTGGTTAGATGCCAATTTTTGAGAGTTGAGCGCAGACGCCTCTGAGGATGAGTTTAAGATGTATGCACGGGCATGCATACTGCAGCTGATAGGAGGGTTGCTGATGTCGGACAAATCGCGCAACCTAGTTCACTGCATGTGGTTGCGACATCTTAGCGACTTTCGTCTCGTCGGATCATTCAGTTGGGGCTCGGCAGTTTTGGCTTTGCTGTACAGGGAGATGTGTGGAGCCACTGACTACAGGCGTAATGCTATCGGCGGATGTCTCCTGCTGCTGCAGTCTTGGGCATGGTATCGATTGCTCTTTTTATGTCCCGTTGTGAACAACCCATTCGTATTTCCACTACTTCTGAGGTAATTATAAAACTGATTTTGTATATTAATAATTTTATACAACGTATAACAAATTTTTTTCCTTGAATAGGTGGTCTACTGATAGGAAAAATCATCAGGAGCTACCTGATGATATAGAAAAGATAAGGGTGCTAATCGATCAGAAGGCTGGCACACAGGTATGAATTTTAATGTTTAAAAATCGATTTTAGATTA
Organism: Hibiscus syriacus; assembly: GCF_006381635.1. Taxonomy (NCBI): domain Eukaryota; kingdom Viridiplantae; phylum Streptophyta; class Magnoliopsida; order Malvales; family Malvaceae; genus Hibiscus; species Hibiscus syriacus. The sequence continues at coordinate 7,316,180 of NW_024062795.1, forward strand.
TAGTTATATAATTATATTATTATTTTGATAAAAATTATATATTATTTGTTTTAGTTTGAATGGGTGTCATATTCTACTGATGATGTGAGGGCGGTGATCCCACCTGAGTTGAGGGGTCTATTAGATGTTTGGATGGCGATGGTCCCTCTGATCTGTTATGCGACCGTCGAGTGGCACTCCACTGATCGCGTGCTCTGGCAGTTTGGTTGTTTTCAACCAATTCCGGAAGCACCTCGCAATATGGACGAGTTGCATAGCTTAGATAGACGCGGCAAGACAGATACAAATTGGCTGGTGAGGCATCATGAGTGGGTCGTGTTGTGGGAGGATCGACATCAGCGTCTTCCACATAGAGAGCCCATTTTTACTGACTTCCTGATGTATGCTGAGGATTATTATGAGTGGTTCAACAGTAACGGGAAACCGTTTCTACTTCCCGAGGATGCACGAGGGCAGACATTTCCACGACGTCGAGAGAGACGTTCACTGACACAGCACCGTCATCCCCCGACTCGTGGATGGAGAGCAGGTACTTCCGGTTCATCCTCAGCTACACAAGCAGGACCTTCCCAGCAGCCACCGCAACCATATATGATGCCGCAGTCATATATGATGTTGCCATCGCCTTTCCATTACCAGATGTCGCCGCCGCCTTCACCCGATTTTATGACCCCGCCACCGCCACCGTCACAGATGACCCCTCTTGGAGGCTATTATGGGTCTATGTTTGTAGACCTGACTTGGGGTTCATATGCTGGATATTTGGCGGGTTCAGCCTAATCACCCATGGCCGCAGCACAGACACCGCCTCCTGTACAGTTTTCACACTCAGCGATGTCTGAGTTTTATGAGTTTTCCCAGTTTTCGCAGGCCGGTGGGATGGTCAGCCATACACCTCCAGGGTCCTTATTCTACGGAGGTGCTTCATCGTCATCAACTCCTCATGTACCTGCGCAAGACGACGACGACGACAATGACGACGATGACGGTGATGATGATAACAACGAGGAGTCAGAACCAGTGATACGAAGAAATCCTCCTCGAGACCGACAGCCACCGCCCTGCGGAACACATTCGCGTCGCAGCCATCGATATATTTTGTTTTTTATTATATTTGTATTTACTTTATTTTGTTAAATTGTAATTTTTTTATTATTTCTCATTTAATACTTACTTTATTTTGTTAAATTTGTTGGACTTTTTTAATGTATTTCAGTTCATTTTTTTATTACCATTTAATATCAGTTATTGTAATTTGGTTATCATTTACCATTTAATACTTATTGTTATTAGTTTGTTAAAATTTAATGATTGTGTTTGTTTTTTTAATCTTCATCGGTGATTATCAAATGACATTAACTTGAAGTAAATGCAAATTAAAGTAGAAGAATTATTATTTGACAATAAAATACATCATTTCCTCATCAATTGTTACTTGATGACAATAGAAGTGGACATGTTTTTCTAGTGTGTCATGGGTTTCTACAATGCCCACATCTTCTGTCTTGTCTAGATCTTTCTCTAATATCCATATCGCAATGAATTCGATTGGATTTTGGACGACCATGCTCCCTCAATAAACTCAGATTTGGTACAATCAGAAGCCAATCTTGAACCTCATCAGGGTCTTTGTCATTACCTATGGGGGGAAACTCAAATTCGTATACCTTAAAAACTTCAGATAGTAGGTATACGGGATCCACAAAATGGTTATAGTCTTGACGTGTATGCTAGCAAGCTGCTATCACATGATAGCATGGATACTTCAGAGCTTGAAAAAACCCGCAGTCGCACGTTCTGTCCCTTAGATTTACTCTTAACGACACAGTAGCATACATATTTTTCGGTCGTGGAGTGGTTACTCTGGACTGAACAGAATTACGTATATTATAATTTTTGATAGCCATCATCGCTTCTTCTTTGCTTGAAAACTCCATGCCTAAAGATAACTCACCATTATTTATTGATAAGTAATACCCATAGTCACCGAGATGAGGCATATCCGCAAATTCTGGCCCGTACATTGCACCATAATCAGCTTCATACATGTGTGCAGGAGGGTCAGTTTGTGCCATATTTCCTGGAACTTCATCATCATCAGAGTTGAATTGCGGTGATTCTGGGTCAATAAATAGTCCAATTTCAGCACCATCTGCACCAGGCTCACGAAGCGGTTCTTCTGTGGAGATGATGGTTTCTCCATGCTCTCCACATTTAGGTCGAATAACCTACTACTTGCACGCCTTCCCCTTGAACTGGAAGGCATATCGACATTGAGATCGAAAAAGCTCGCAGTCGAATGCCTCCCCCTAGAGCTTGAAGCCATCGCGTCAAATGAAAACTGCACAGATGGTTGCGTCGATGGCATCTCCATATTAAGATCAAAGGGATTTGCAGATGAATGCCTTCCCCTTGAACTGGACGCGATGTTGCCATACGGATTGTTCGTGAACCTACCTCGGTACATATCGTAAGGAGTTACGGATGAATGTCTCCCCATTATGGCATTAAAATCATTACACATTACTGTCGTCGGGCTGTCAACTTGTTCAGTCAGCCCATAATGGGAGCTTAATGATTGACTCCGAACAGCACGCACTTGAACAAAATGTTCATACATCTCAATAGCGGCGTATGAATAATTACTTTGAGGTTCAACCATCATTTCAACATCATCATTGTTCGAAAGTTCAAATGTTGTATAAATTAATGGCAATAATCATGTTGGAAATCTATACTGCAACGACGACACTCTTCTACTACTTCCAACATGAATCTTCCTCGAAATCTTCGTTATCAGCTCCTCAAGAGTTATGTTTCTCTTGAATGATATTTTAACACGCTCATTTGATACGAAAACAACGCTGGTTTCATCTTCTCGAATTTCACCATCATAATAAACAATAACTGAAAGTCGCGTCATTGTTTGAGTTTAAAAGTGCGGCACTATTAAATCTGCAAAAAAAATAAATGAAACAAACATTATTTAATAAATTATATATGAACGAACATATAACACAATAAAATTTTTACGCATCAACGTAAATAAATTAAATAATATAATTTAATATTATTACCTGAACCGCAAAACTATTTCGACGTATACTCCCGCTTTCTAATTTTACAAACACAAAAATTAATTGAAAATAATTAATATAATATTTTTTCAAATAATCATAATAAACAATAAATATAATAAAAATTATAACAAAATTATCTTATAACAAAAAATCGCACGAACTTCTAAATAAAATATGAGAAGATTGCTAGAATTATTGATTTGTTGACGGAATTGTTGTATTAATTTATAAGTTAAGAGGAGAGATGTGAGAAATTAGCCGGTGGAGAATAGTATTTATAGCGAGGAAAGTTATACAAAACGCGGTATCTGATCCGCGCTATATAAAATTATGTCAGAGTAAATGTATGTCGCGGTACCTGCCCCGCGCTATATAAAATTATGTCGGGAGTAAAGGTATAGCGCAGTTCCTGATCCGCGCTATACTCCTACTTGGCGTATAGCGTGCTGCAGGGGCCGCACTATACCCACATGACGCCAGCTCACCGTATAGCGCGGTGTAGGGAACGCACTTTACTGCTAAGGGTATTAGATCGGAAAATATAATCTAACCACTATTAAATCAATAATATTACCGATCATCGGTGATATATCAAAAAAATCGCCTTATGCATTTGCTCGAAATTCGAACCTTATCTTATCCCACATCTACAAGTGCTGTTCAGAAATCGGGAGGGGAAAGCAATGTGATTCACTGCCTTTGAGCTGCCGGTGAGACGATGAGTTGGGTGGCACTCCGTCGCTGCTTCCAACAGGACTGTCTTTCCGTTTTAATTATTTCTGCCGCTTGCCAACTTGCTGGCAACGAACACAATTCTGCCACGTAATGATCATTTGATTGGGTGTTCTATTCGATGTTTGTTGCTCTGCCAATTTGCTGGAATCAATTCTCTTGTCGCTGTTACTCGCTCCATTCTTCAATGAAATTTTACCATATATTAAATATATAAATAAATAAAATTTCAACGGTTGTTATAAGAGTAATCTCATTTTCATTTTTAGAGGTTGTTTGTTTATTTAAGAATAATTAAACGTTGAATGATTTAAATATTAAATGTATCAGAGCATCTGAATGAATTAACTCTGAATGTGACATGTTTGTTTACTGGCTCTGAATCATTCAGAATATACTTCTGTGCCGAATCATTCAACACTGTTTTACTGAATCAATCAGCACTGAATCATTCAAAAGTACGAAACAAACATACTGAATACTGAACCATTCAACATTCAACGTTGAATGATTCTATTAAGAGTCAAATAAACAACCCTTAGTTGAGAAAACATACGATTTTTTTTTGCAAAAAAGATATTTTATCTGAAAAGTCAAAATAATATTTTATTTCCATTCTTTGGATGATATAAATTAATATTTAATGACTGAAATAAAAAATTCAATTTGAGGATCATTTCGGTCTATTTTTCGAATAGAAATCACCTGCCCCATATTCCTGTCCCTATCCCTTCCTCTTAACCTATTTTTCTTACACGTGTTCTCTTCAATAAATAATGATTTATATTATTAAAATTTATTTTATTTTTTAATTATATACATATTAAAAGTTAACGATAGCAAATAGATTGAATATCGATGATTATACCAAAAAAATATAAATGATGTTAAAATTGTTTTAATCTTTTTAGTTAATTGATATTAAAATTAATTAAAAACATGTATATGAATTAATTATTTGAGTGAAACTTTTAATTATAGTGAAAAAATAAATTTATTTTATATTGAGAAAAATATATATATATATATATATATATAAATTATGAAATGTCACAATCACTTAATTTAATTTTTTATTTTCTTTTTACTATCGTTATATTTAATCTTTATATAATTAAAATTAAAACAAATTTTAAAATTATAATGTAAATAAAAGAAGGAAAAATGATTTTTATCATCAAAACAATGAATGTGCAACATTATTTATGAAAGATGACACGTGTAAGAAAAAATAGGTTAAGGGGCTGGGATTTCTATTCCTATTTTTCTAGGATGATCATAGATTGAATCAAATTTTTGGTCGATTCGAATTCGATTAGAGTATTACTCTCTTTCATCTGTTTATTCAGATCGGAACTCAACCCCACCAACACCCACATTTGCATATGCACTTACACTTAATAAGACGTATATATAATTATTATTTTTTATTAGATAAAATAAAGATTTAATTAAAAAAATAAAATAGAGATAATATTCTTAAATATATAAAGATAAATGGTATGTCTACCTTAAGCTCGAACCTGATTCTCAAACCTTAATTTTCAAAATAAAATCCAACATTATCAAGTCAAAATTCATTGGATTGGGGTCAAATACCCATCCCGAATTCCACCCTTGCTTCTATTGGTATATTGGCCCTTTAGCCAAGGAATATAAAACAGTAGGTGCACCCGTGAATAAAGGAGCAAACTTTACATGGCATAGGTCTCAACAGCTGCATCTGTGTATGCTTTTAGATATGTCAAACTCAAGCTGCATTTATTACACTATGCTCATACTTGTGTCTTGTAGCTAAAACTTTCCAGAGAGATTCAGCCATGAAAACTCAAAAGCACCACATGACTTTTGCACAAACATGTTATTACCAATGAAACAACAATCTAAACTTCATAAAAGTTCTGTCATATACATTTACAGAGAGATCAAAGATGGATTCAAGAGAGAAACACCTACAAACAAGGAACAACCGCACAGCATTTCACCATTTTGTTGATTTACATTTAGCGGCTTCGCTATTGTCCCTTAAGTAAGGCCCGAAGGTCTTCATAACTTCTTCGTACGTCGGCCTTTTATAGTCCACAGCCTGCAGCCAATTTATAGAGACATCTTAGAGAAAATGCTGGTGGTGAATGTATTGATCATAATGTGGCATAATACCTGCTCAACCACTTCTCCAGGGGTTGTCCATTTCCACTCTGCGAATTCTAGGTCTGCCTCGCCGGTTGCTAAGTTGATCTCGCTCTCATCTTTTGTTAATCTCATAAGAAACGTGTCAAGTGTCCCCGATCTTTAGTCAGCTCATAAACCATTCCAAATTTATTACTACTACACACTATAAATGGCATCCATGAGCTTCTTTCTAATTAGCAGCTGTTGCAAGAACAAAACTCGAGCCATTCTACTTCGACATGACTAATAGATCGTGCTACTACATCTCTACACGTAATGATACATATTCCATATCCCTAGTAGTTTAAGTCCAGCAAAATGCTGCTTCACAAAGGATATCAAGACAAGAGAGTATCCAAAATCCACTTTCATATTGCTAAAGAGAACATGTGTGCTTGTTCCAGAAATACTAAATGAATAACATATACCATGCAAGTGTCCACATGATTCTGGGTGTATAATTTCGTAAAATATTTTTCCTCAACTAGAAAACGGAATAGTTGCTTTCCTCCTTACCCAACATAACGAAGAATAATATATAAATTCACATAAAACATAAAGAGAAAAATGCCACACTATAGGCATGTTAGATGCATAGACTGCACTAAAACACATTAAGTGGCCTCAATGGTAAAAGGGAGTGTTGTTCTCCCTAGAGGACCTGGGTTTGAGGAGCTGCGTCTACAGGGTGTGTGTGAGCTGCATCGACTCAGAGTGTAGTAGCCACTAGGTAGACTATAAAATTAACATTAAAAATTAAACCAAGCCATTTCAAACCAGCATGGCTTTCTTCTAATAGACAAGGACACCTAGATGTGAGCATGTGTTAAGAGAAAGAGGAACGGGAAGAAATGAGAAACAAACCATTCTGTGCCTGCCCATGCCATTCACCTCCCCAGAGTCTGTTCACTTTAGCCTTCACAGCAGGAGGGAAATCATATGTCAACCAATTAGGAACCTGCCAAAATACAATGTTAATTAAATATGCAATAGCAGTGGGGAAAGAAAGAAGTACGTTGCATACAATGTAGGAATTGTTGTTTAAGAATATTAGTAGGAACTGTTGTTTGCAGTACCCTTCATTCAAGTGATTCTATAACTTGAAATAAGTAATAACCTTATTTGTCCCATTTCTCTTATGCTTGTAGATAATACATGAAGATAAACATGTTGATATCTTTTTCTTTAGTTAGTTCCCAAATTTCTTTGCTTTTTTAAACAAGAAGATAATTCTACATTAGATCCATCTTATCTAAGTTCAACACTCGAATCCAAGCTATGTAAGAATGAACAAAATAACACATAATAGTACAAGTGCCCCAGCCACCAATGTTCAAGCATAAGCAAGCAAACCTCGGAAATGATTTGAGCAGATCCTACTCCAGTTTCTTCTCGTAATTCCCTGATAGCTGCAGATTTTGGTTCCTCGCCATCTTCGATACCACCCTGAGTTAGTAAAATCCCAAAATTATAATCTGTTAAACAAGCTCAAACATATACTCGTGTATGAAAGAAATCTCACAACTTACAGGGAAATCATTTCTTTCAATTAATGATGTGCAGAATCTGAGAAAACTATAAATACACTTTGGTTTCGTATCATACAGTTAAATAGCAAATGAACAAAGTGGCTTCGATTCGGATACAGAGATAAATTTCAGCCGTTGGGTCAATTGAACTCTCAGTAAGCAATGAGTAAATAGAGATTCAACAGTGTATTACCTGAGGCATCTGCCAGGCTCCCGGGACATTCAATCTGGAAGCTACAAAAACCTGCAAACATATAAAAATTAAGTATTTCAGCTTTTTTTAATCCATATATTCATGAAGAACAAACCTCAAAAAACCCATAAAAACCGAAAATCACAAAAGTCTATCAATTCTTCCAAAAAGAGAAAGAAGCAGAAAATCCAAATTGGATAAAATTTCAGTTTAGGTTAATCTGATTTCAACTTAAGACTGCTTGTTCTTTTCTGGCCATTAGTCAGCTCAATCCGCTCTGCTATCAAAAGCTGAGACTAAAAGAAAAAAGAAGTAAAGGGTACCTGATTATCAGAGTTGACTATACAAACACCAACGTTGGGGCGATAACCAGGGGGCAGTCCCTCCATTCTTAAATACCCACTATTTCTATTAAATGTTTTTTTTCTTTCAGAGTAAATGCTGTGTTTCCGGTCTGAGGGATTCAAAGAGAGATCAGAAGAAGAAGGAGATGATGATGATGAAAATGAAGAAAAAATGAGTTGTTTTAGAAAAATAAAATGTTTTTACCAAAAAAAATTGGGGAGTTGGGTGGGTGGTGTTCAAGGGAATGAGTGACGCTGACCTTGAGCAAAAATGGTGAAAATGGGTGACTGTGTTTTATAACGAGCATCGCTGACTCTTATCCTGCGCACCACACTGTGTCAATGTTACTTTTTAGATTCTGCCACCCTCGCTCAGAATTGTGTCATCTTTCTGTTTAAATTTTATTGTACAAAAATTTTAGTCGACTTTATTATAATATGAGTGAATTTTTTAAAAAGTGAGTAATTTTAGTTATATGCACTGCTCTTTTAAAATAATTATTGATATTTAATATGTAATTAGATTAATCGGAACCAAATATCACAAAAATAAGGATAAGATTTTTATAATTTAATTTATTCTATTTATATTAGTACTCAAATACTTGATCTTAATCTCATCAAATCAGATCAATTAGTAATTAATAATTACATACTTAAGTTAAAATTATTATTATATTTTTTGACATTAATATAAAAATATAATTATTAGTCTAAATAAATTATAATATAATTAGTGTAAAATATAATCTAAATATATTAGCTATTAAAGCAAGTACATTTTGTCAGTTAACCAAACGACTCATCTTTGTTTACTCATATTTTCTTAGATCATAAGTTTTTAGATTCATTAGAATCACTTTCCTTCTTTCGATTGGAGTCTCCCCTTATATATATTAGTCGTTAGGATCTCAAGATTTGAAATATATATTTTAATTTAATTTTTAACTAACGTAATCTAATTAAAAAATCGTATGACTGTAAATTCATTTAAATTGTGTCTACCATCATCAAACAAAAGTAATAAATATTTCATTACATTTTTAATACTTAATTTCGCATTGTTTTTACTCAACGCACGTGCCAAATATTTAATTCCTATTATTCTCAATTGATAATATAAAAATTATGTTCAAATCTCATCCATATGCAAGTGGTTGGTTAATTATATGGTTATTTTTATCAATTTGCTTCATTCATTTAAATGTGAATATAACACAAATTATTAATTATTTTTCTCAACTAAATTTAACAACAAAAGATCAATTTATAATCATAATTATAATATGTTTTTTAAACAACAATCATAATTAATTATTATATTTAAAATATATATAAGCTCCATAAATAAAAACAAAAATTCAAACTTAACATTATTAATAAAATTAATTGAATAATAATGAACTAAAAATTAATTTATTTTCGTTGGATTTCGCTTTTTTTCTCATAATTATTTATTTATTGTTTTTGTCATCATCTAGCCCACCAGTTGAACAAAGTCAAAATCCTTTTTACACTTGTCATAATGAAGCATACTTCCCCTACTCGTATCTTTTGGAGCGTCTTCCTCACGCTCTGTTTCTTTTTTTCTTTTTAATTTCAGAATCTCTTTTGTAACTGGACTCATTTGCATACCTAATACTAGAGATGAACATTTGTCGGATTTCAATCCGATCCGGATCGGTTTTTAACCGATCCAGTTTTTTCTCATAGAAAAAAAACCGGTTTATAAAATAACCGGTTCGGTTTTTAACCGGTTTGGAGGGCCGGATATCCTAACCGGTGTAACCGGTTTCGGTTTTAAAAAATCGGTTTTTTAAAAAACCGGTTATAAAAAAACCGATTTTAATATTTCAGATTGCTCATAGGGAACCGATTCCCCCCCAAGGGGGTACCGATTCCTCACTGAATGGTTTGGCTCCGAGATTTCCAGAATGCTCGGAGGGAACCGATTCCTCCATAGGGGGTACCGATTCCCCCCTATTCAACGGTCGAAATATTTGAATTTTACACTTAGGGAACCGATTCCCTATGAGAGGGTACCGATTCCCTATGAGAGAGTACCGATTCCCCCACGCTCCAAGCATTTTTATTAAATGTTTTCACACTTAAACGGCTATATTATCTTCATTAATTATCACTAACGTTCAGAAGTGATTCAAGGTGTATTTAAGCAAGCTTAGAAGCCATTGATCAAAGACAAGAAACATCAAGCAACTAGAATCAAGAGAGAATCAAAGAGAAATCATCAAACCTCAAGTTCGATAAATTCAAATACTTAATTGAAATACTTAATTAACTCAACATAATTGAAATACTTAAATACTTTCAAGTTTGATAAATTCAAATACTTAAAAACTTCCAAGTTCGATAAATTCAAATACTTAAAAACTTCAAGTTCGATAATTGAAACAAAGTTTACGATAATTGAAATAAAGTTATAAAATAAACTACATTGCCATCTCTTCTTCATCATCTTCGCCTTCTTCGTTTGGAGGGGATATTCCAAGTTCGACTTCTTCAATGTGTAAGTTTGCTTCCAAATCCGCATCAATTGCATCTTCTAGGGTGGTGATATGTTGCTTACGAGCCGCTCCATCCAAATAATCCTTTAAACAAATGCATACTTCCACCGACTCGGGACTTAGTCTTGATCTCCGTTGCGATATAACCCTGCCACTAACAGAAAAAGCGGATTCCGAAGCTACCGTAGAAGCTTGGACGGTTAGTAAATCACGGGCCATGGCGGTTAGAATTGGAAATTGTGCTTCCTTTTCTTTCCACCAAGCCAAAATATCCAAACTTTCAAACTCTTCAAATGTCATTTTTGATAGAAAATCGCATGACATATAATTTCCCAACTCGCTACTTGGGGTGGTAGTACGTGATCGTTTGGATTGGGAATTTACAAGAGTGTTAAAAAGATTCAAATTTATGTTACTTGGACGTCTACTAGATGATTCCGCATTCATTCTCATTTGATCGTGTATTACACTACTTGATCCGTATTTAGTTAAATAAATTGCAAACATGTCTCGAAAACATTTGTTAAAATAATTTATTTGGTTTTGGACAAAGTTGGGTTCATCATCGGTTAGATTAAAAGCAAACGCAATTTGTTCAATTAGTGTTTCAACCCCACCAACATTTAACGTTGGGTTTAAAGCGGCGGCACAAGTAAAAATGGGGGGAATCTCCTTAAAATATTTTAAAAGTTTTTCCTTCATTGCAAAGCCAATTTCTTGAAAAACTTCGGTTTCAAATTCAAAGTCATTTAGTCGGGTAGCCAACAAAAATATTTAATTAAGAACCAACGGGCTAGTAGGGTAATAAACACCGGATAAAAAAGTTGTTGCATTTTTAAAAACCTCAAGCAAATCGGTTATTTTGGCTATAGTTTCCCAACTCGAATCCGGATAAATGTTTGGGACATGACCCCTCTCGAAAAGTCGATCGGGAAATGTTTGCAATGTTTCCCTTTGCCTTAAGGCAGTATGCATCATCATCCAAGTTGAGTTCCAACGAGTTGGACAATCCAAATTAGGACCCAAAGCTTTTTTATTAACAGACTTACAAAATCGTTTATAATCATTTAGTCTTTTGTTGTTGTTACAAAGAACCGATTTTATCATTGTTTTGAATTCTAATCTAATCGGCTCAATAACCTCCAAACCGGCTTGCACGGATAAATTAATTATGTGTGCAACGCAACGGGTATGAAAAAACGCACCGTCTAAAATCTGTGAAAGTAATATTTTCAATCTTGGAACCGCGTTTGTATTATTCGATGCATTATCAAAGGATATAGAAAAAACTTTATTTTCTAATTTATAAAGACAAATTACCCTTTTTAAAAGTGTAAATAAATTAGCACCGGTATGCGGCTCACCGAATAATTCAAACGCGATTGTTCTTTTCATCATTTGCCAATTATCTTGATCTAACCAATGTGACGTAACGGCTAAAAAAGAATTTCCGGTATTATGAGGGGAACTCCAAACGTCACATGTAAGCGACACACCATAACGGTGTTCTTGGAATCCTAAAATCATTTTTTCCCTCGCCGTACGCCACATTTTTATAGCATCTCTTCTAAGGGTAGTACGACTTACTTGAGTATAACGTGGTTGCATTAGTTGTTGAATTGTTGTCGTGAAATCTTCATCATCAAAGTGGTTGAACGACAATGCTTTTGTAATCACGAACTTTGTAAACGCTTCTCGTAATTTTTCGTTGTCGTAAACAAAAACACCACCTTGCGGTGTAAGATTCGATTGACTAGGATCCGATCTTGAGCGAAGTGCCTTGCATGATTTTGTCAAATGGTTCTTCAACGTTGTGTTTCCTTCCGATGCAAGAAACTTTAGACAAAGTTTACAACGCGCCCTCCTCGAGCCATTTGACATCTCACATAAATCGTAGTGATCCCAAATGTCTTTGTTTCGAGTGTGTTCGATCACTCTCACGACTTCAAGGTTTCCCCCGACGGAAGATTCAGCCGTGTTACTCATGATGAACAAAAAATTACAAAAGTAAGATTTGAGAGATGTTTAAGTGTTGTGTAAGAAGATTTGAGGAATTTGTAATCAACCAAATACATCCCCAACCTATTTATACATGTTTAGGGTGGTAAAATGGTAATTTTTTAAAGAAAAAAACGGTCAAAAACGGTCACAAAACCCCCCCAACGGCTATATTAACGGCTAGTTTTTTAAACCCAGACCGGTTTTTTTTCCGGATAAAAACCGGTTAAAACCGGTTTTTTTCAAACCGGTTTTTTATCCGGTAAAAAAACCGGTCTAGGTTTTTTTCTCCAAACCGGTTAAAATAACCGATTTAAAAAAATCCGATCCGGTTAAAAAAAACCGGTTTTTCCCAAAACCGATTTCGGATATTTTTTTCACAAAATCGAATATTCGGATTTTTTGTGCACCCCTACCTAATACTATTATGTATATTTCTATGTTGAATTGTAATTCAACAACAACAACAACAAAACCCAATTCCCATATGTATGGGGTAAGGGGGAGGTAGGGTAGTAGGCTACCCCCAACGCCAGGTTGAGAGTAGCTTCCGTGGAAGACCTCCGACAGTCAGAAAATTAAAAATTTAGATAAAATTCAATGCATGTATAAATAAATACATAAATACATAGCTAAACAGTATTCATATGCAGTCATTAAAATCATATGTGCGTCTGTAACGGGAATTAATCCATGCATAATAATCCCTGCGAAAGAATCTCTGCATATAGACAGAAACATAAGATCCGGCTAAATTTAAAAGAGGAAACATGAAGAGAATGATACACAGAAGTCAACGTTAGCAAGCCCAGTTCTAATCCTTCATAAATACCAATAACAGAAACGTATAAAAAGTATAAGTCATGGAAAATACTACAAAGACATTAAAAGAAGACAGAGATGATACACCCTATAGATGTGACCCACACTACTCGACTACCCTAGTCTTTAGCCTCCATATTTTCCTATCAGAGGTCATATCTTCGATAAGGGCTAAATCCCTCAAATCAGATCTCAAGCAGTCTTCCCACTTTCGCCTTGGTCGTCATTTCCTTCTGGCACCGTCGACTGTAATCGACTCTACCCTCCTTACCGCATCCGACGGTAGTCGCCTAAGGACATGCCCAAACCACCGTAGTCTTCCCTCCCTCAATTTTTCGGAAACAGACACCACCCCCAAGGACATCCTAATAGCAGAGTTTGTCGTCATATCCCTCAGAGTCCTACCACATGTCCATCGAAGCATTCTCATTTCTGCGGCCTCAATCCTCCTTACGTGATCCTTCTTGGTTGCCCAACATTCTGATCCATACAACAGCGCTGGTCTTATTGCCATTCTATAAAATTTTCCCTTAAGTTTTAGAGGGACATTCTTGTCACACAGAACTCCAGTAGCGGCCCTCCACTTTAGCCATCCCGCCTTTATACGGTGTGTAACGTCATCATCTACACCCCCATCTTTATGTATCATAGACCCTAGGTACTTGAAACAATCCTTTGAGGGGAGAACGTGTCCTTCTATGCATACTTCTACATCTTCATCGTTTTGGTTCCCATTGAAGTTTGAACATAAATACTCTGTCTTTTCAATATTGATCCTTAAACCTTTTTCTTCCAAAGCATTCTTCCAGGTAGCCAGTCTACTATTCAACTCAGATTTTGTTTCAGCAACTAAGACAATGTCGTCAGCGAAAAGCATACACCATGGTACACCGTCTGGTGTCGCACAATAGATGTCGTCCATAATCAAGGCGAAGATGTAAGGGCTAAGAGCCAACCCCTGGTGGAGTCCGATTTCCACCGGGAATGCCTCGGTGTCGCCAACTGTAGTCCTGACGTAAGTAGTAGATCTACAGTACATATCACGAATCGCACGGATATAAGCAGTTGGGATCCGTCTCGTTTCCAAAGTCTTCCAGATCGTATCGCGGGGAACACTATCATAAGCCTTCTCAAGGTCAATAAACGCCATGTGAAGATCTCTAGACTTTTCCCTATATTTCTCCATAAGCCGTCGAAGTAGATGAATCGCCTCCGTGGTAGACCTGCCTGGCATAAAGCCAAATTGGTTTTCCGAAACCCTAGTAACTTGTCTCAACCTAGCCTCTATCACCCTTTCCCATAGCTTCATGGTATGGCTGAGGAGTTTAATACCTCTGTAGTTACCACAACGTTGGGGATCTCCTTTATTTTTATAGATTGGTATCATCGTAGACTCTCTCCACTCCTCTGGCATCTTGGCATTCTCTAAAATAATATTAAAGATGTTGGTCAACCACTTAACTCCCTCTTCTCCTAGGGCCAACCACACAGTGATAGGAATTTGATCAGGACCGACAGCTTTGTCCCTTCCCATCTTTCTAAGAGCCATTTTGACTTCCTCAAACCCAATCCTACTTGTAGGGCAGTCATTGGCCGTAGTATGATAGTCGGCTAACCCATCAACGATACTATCTCTACATGGAGAGGCACCGTCATTAAATAAGCCAAAGAAGTAACTACCCCAAACCCTCTTAATATCGTGATCTTTCGCTAAAAGAACACCATTGTTGTCCTTAATAAACCTAATGTTACCTAGATCCTTTTTCCTAATCTCCCTAGATTTTGCAAGTCTGAAGATGCCATTTTGTCCTTCCTTGGTGTCTAATCTCTTGTACATTTCCTCGTATGCCTTATCCTTTGCTTTAGCTATCGTTTTCTTGGCTTCCCGCTTTGCCTCCTGGTATCTTTGTTTAGCTCTCGATCTTTCTTCGTCGTCATTGCATTGTAGAAACTCCTTGAAGCAAGTTATTTTTTCCACAACAATTATTAGGTAAATTAAAAAAAATACCATGCATAGATTTTTTCACAACAATATTCGAATCTCATCACGTGTCATGTTCATGTATACTGTTTACTCTAGATTTTAACAGTGGATTAGAATAATCTGAATCAGAGAACTCCACATCACATTTTTAATTTGAATGCACAGTGATCAGATTCTATGTTAAGTTTGCCAAGCAAATTTCAAAAGTTTAAAACTACACTACCACAAAATGGTCAAATCTTTGATTGCAATTCCGTTCTCCTTCATAAAGTACACAGCAATAGCAAGTAGTACCATCAATATGATGATAATCCAGCTCATTCCACCTGTAAAAATAAATATAAAAAATTTAAAATAATTACACTTTTTCACGTAGTAAAATACAAATAGGTTGCTCCGTTGCAATGGAGTGTTGCCCCCTCACCAATGTCGTGTCGCAGCCCCTTCAGCGACATGGTAGAGAGAGCATTATATCGGTGAACCAAATGCTTTGGTGGTTAGGTTATGACGTTACCCTAGGCAATAGTTAGAGTTTACCTTCATGATTATGTCAACTTTAAGTAATATTTCATTACATTTAATTCATATGAAACGGGGAGACTAACAAGCATAGACTTTGATGGTTGTCGCATGTCTCTTTGAGTTAACAGAAGTCAAACTTAAATTTGAATGCTCGTGTGACATGTATTGGCAAAGACATGTCCCAAAGGGGGTAAATTAGCTTTTAGCTGATGTTGGCATGAGGCTGCAGTGAGGCGGCCATTTTCAATCAAACAAAGTGCTTATGCATCTCTTGAGTCAACAAAAAAAAAAAAAGATCAGGAAAAGGAGCCTACCACTTCTATTCTTGTCCTTGATTAGTGTCACCCTAGCACTCGAATCCAGAGATGCCGAAACAACAGCCCTGTATTCAAATTGCGTCCCTCAGTATCATACTTATTCTTTTAATGAGTGATGCAGAGAATAAAATACAAAACGCATATATTGTGTACAAACCTTGAATCAGGAGAGAATGTCAATGCTCTAACCAAACCAAGGTGAGCTTTTTTTACCATCATTTGAACCTTCATATTGGCAGCATTTATGATAAAAAGGTCTCCCCCAACTATTCCACTGCATGTAAACCAAAAATGAGAAATTACTAATTTTCAGAAAACAAAGGCTTGTGGATAAACGCCATTTAGCAAGCCATGATGCCGTAAAAAATCTACAAAATAGAGAAGTTGCAGGGGGAAACAGATGGGATAATCATCTAATACAGTAAGCACCCGAGAGGTCTTAGGAGGAAAGCTCACAATGGAGCCTTAATCACATTTGTACTCCACTATTTGAGTATGAAACGGATTGAAGATAGCAAAGTAATAGTTCTTACACTGCAAGGAACTTCCCATCAGATGAGACATTGAACGCAGATATAGCATCCCGGACTACTCGACTTGTGCGTATTCTATTCCATGTAGTTGTGTTATATGTTAAAATACTTCCACCATGGTCTGTCAAGAAAAGCTCCTTTTACAACACATAAAAGGACAGAGTCCAATGCTATATCTTTACCTGTGACTGCAGCAATATATAGATGTGTATTCTTATCATTAATTGGAGAAAATCTGCAGAAGGCAAAAACCTCATCCTGTAGTTCATGTAAACAAAATAAACCAATTCAAACCCAATACATAGAAAATGATCAACTCGAATCATCAGAAAAGATTGAAAGTTCTCTAAATATTTCATGACTTCCAGAAATCTGACAAAAGACTATGACAAGCTAACTAAATTATTAGGTGGTTACACATTTAGATAGGGCTTCATTTTACAACAACAAATAGAGAGAGAGAGAGAGATTCGCTTAAAGCTAAATAATCTAGAAATTCTCCTCATTCGAAAATAACTTGAAAAGCTAGCACCAACAGCAACAACACTAGTAAATTTTGATTCACTCACTCACATTTCCCTTTGCTAGAGAAGTAACAACTTTTGATGATGTTACATCCCACACCCTACAAAGGGCACTTCCCAATGAGACGAGAAATTTTCCATCACAGCTGCAATACAAACAGTCAAAACGTGAGCAAATAAATAATTACTAAGGAGTTGAATTTCCCTCCGCTTTGAAAAGCCCCCTCCCTTTAAAGCTGCAGCAGGGGAAACGAAGTTTGCAGGTTCAGAAATATAAATATATATACATTTGTTACTCTGACTGGCACAAACCTAAAATCCAAGTTCTTAACAGATGAAAGAGGTTGAGCTTCATCGAGAATTTTTTCCATGCTAGGCCATTTGAAAACCCTTAAACTGCCATCCTGTACTGCACCAAATCAGAGCATAATATGGTTGTATTGCACCATTTTTCTATAAAAAAAAAAAGAAGGGTGCAAATTGCAATCCTTACACATTATACACAAAATGATGAAATTCAGAAAGTGAACATAACAAACACTAATGGGAAGAGTTTGAATCCAAATCTGGACTGAAAAGAAAAATCCTATAACTTGCTATTACCTGCCTTTTAAAAGTGTAACCACGTCTTAAGTATGAAACCACCACACAGAGCCTATTATTTGCGCTATGGAACCAAAAGAAAGACGTGTAGAATCTACAGGATTAGAGAGGGCACAAAATAAAGGTAATAAAAATGTTATACATTTGGTGCAGTTAATATCTTAGTTTTTTCTTTCCTTTTCCTTTTTCCATCATCATATGTGGTGTGGTTAGGGAGAAAACAACAGTACATCAATAGAACTATAAGTGAAAACAAGATAGAAGTTGAAACTCTAAACATAAGATCACAAAAAAAACTCTAGTTTACGAAGCAATTAATTAAAAGGTGGTAATAAATCTACTTTTAAGCTAATTAGTAATAGGGAATGATTTAATCCTTGATCTAGATTAAAGCTCTAGGGGTAACTAAAAATCACAGCCAATCCATCCATGTCTAATGTCTAATAATTAGTACATAAAACTGAAATAATAAAATAGCATATAAGTACTAGCCCCTGCATCAGTATGTCTTCAGAATCCCAGTCTAAACATGAAGATAACCTTGCTGCGCATTGCCTAATGTGATTCATCATATGACAATACACTAGTATATGCTTTTTAAATTTATAGGGAAACCTGTGGCTCGACTTTGCATTTTTTTTTTTTGATAGAAGTTGGAGGTCTCATTAAAAACTCCCTTCTTATTCGTTCACATACTAAGAAGTATGTTAACGAACATTGGAAGGAAGAAAAGATTACCTCAAATTAAATTAATAACAATACCCAATACAAAAGATTACACGAAATATCCTCCTATGGTGATAAACACCATTACAACAAACACCTTAACCTCATATAACCTCAACCAAAGTCGCAATCTAAACACCTTATTTCTAATTACACCTCCCGTAATAGAATTTAAACAACGCAACAGAACATAAAACAAAATAAAAGCAACACCTGCAACCATATAAACTAAATTAAACCACAAATAGAAAGGCAAAATCTAATTAGATTCGTCTTCTTCAGGAGCCCACGAGTTTGGCTTGAATGAAGGCTCTATCTCATGCACCATGATCTTGAAGGAGTTGTCACCCACCTTCAATTCCAACGTCGCATCAATTCTCGCACCAGCCTTTGCTAGGACTTGAATTTTTGCCCGATCAAAGGATGATGGTGACTGACAGCTTTCGTCGATTGCTAGTAACTGACCCCAACTATCAGCAATGTTCTTGAAGGTATCCCAATTCCATGCGTAAAACGGAACACCCTCGCAAACTAACCATACTCGACGACACTCCAATACCAAACTCTCTGACCAAGCTTCGATTATAGAGAACCACTCTGCGAGAGTCTCTGATTTATCGTTCTTCACACTTCTCAAAGAAGCAGAATCTTCGAAAGTCATTAATACCGCATTTCCAGCAGCTCTCATTAAGGAGAAGCCAGTGAGGCCCTTCGCATGCATTTGTCTAGCGAGATGACTGATTTTGATGAAATTTTTACACCACCCCACTAGACAATAATTCAACACCTGAAGTTTTTCTTCATCAATAACACCTTCGACTTTATAATGCTTCTTCCTCGAATCATCTTCCATCTCGGACTTGTGGAGAACACATGTGGAAGACTTTCTCCAATAGGATTGACGAGGTTTGAATTTAGCGAAAGAAACGCCAATTTTGCTGCCGTCGATATAAGAGCCATTCATTTTTGAGGTCGCTCTCCTTGCTTCTTCGATTGAAGCGAAGCGAATGAAACCAAAACGAACTCCTTTTGCATTTCTTTTATTTGGAATAAAAGCATCAATAACCCGACCATGGGAGCAAAAAAATGATCCAAGCCTCTTCCAATGGATATTCTCTGGTAAATTTTCAACAAATAATGTGTAGCATCCATACTTATCAACATTGCACTCCTTTGTGATAGATTCCCTGATTCCATCGTGAACACCATCAACTGCTGACTTTTCGTCGCAACTCCCAGATTTAAAAGGCACATGAATACTTGGAGATGCTAAAGAGGCTGGATTTGGCAATGGCTGTACTGGAGGAACAGGAGCATCAGAATTAGTAATAATACCTCTTTTAACAACAAGATTCTTCCTTGCCATCTCAATGTGCAAAAGAGACTTCAACTTAGAATCAAAAACCATTTTCTGGATAGCATCCTTGGCAGCAACTGCAAATTCTGCATTTGAGAAGAGAGCGAAACCCTTAGGCTTTTCTCCTTTATAACTCAAATGAGAATCTTCCAAGCCTGGAAGCCATCTCAGAAGATTCTGCAGTTCTCTCTCTTTGACATCTACAGGCAGACCCATAATGAAGATGGTACGAACCTCCTCAAGATGAGAAGGGAGAGATGACGGAGAAAGCGCGTCTGCAGAGGATGAAGGAGTTTGGCCCTTCGATTTCTGCTGGACAAAAGGGACGATTCCAGCACCCCGCATGAAGAAAACCGTTGAAGTAAAAACAACCCAGGGACTTGACGGAACTGTTCTGTTAGCGCCCGACGATGGTAGCTGTGACTGCCGACGATGGAGGCTGTGACTGCCGGCGATGGAGGCTGTGACTGCCGGCGAAAAAAGAAGGGAGTAGGTGATGAATAGAGTCCAACAGGTAGATATAGGACAGGCGATGAGACGCTGGCAAAACGGAAACCAAGGCGTAAAGATCTTTGACGGAGAAGAAGATGCGTCGCCAACAACTGAAAGCCGAAGGTCCTCGTCCCAGATCCACTGAGTTGAAGGCTCACCCTGACGTAATGATGCCTAGAACCGAGATGATGGCGCCGAGACGAAAAAACCTGGAAGATTTGGTGGTCAACAGCCACCGGATGTGGCGACCGACGCGGTGACAAACGGCGGCGGTGGGTGGCGGACGGCGGCGGCGGACAACGAATCAATGTCGGAGGGGAGAATAAATTTCAAAAACGCATGGGATATTTGAAATTTGAAAAACACCTAGGTTAGAGAGAAGCTAGAGCTTCTCTCACTAACACGTGAACTTTTGTGGCTCGACTTTGCATCATTTCAGATGATTTGAGAAATAGCAAGGGCAACAGTTTTCCCGCTTTGTTTAGTGACAAATACTGCAACTGAGTTAATCAAACAAATAGAAACATGAAAGGGATGCTGTACCTCGCCACCAACAGCCAGTATGGAACCCTCACTGTCAAATGTCAGTGCTAACTGTTGACCAACATCTTCTAACTGGGTCAGTACTTTCTCTGAGGCCTTGACACCCAGTTTGTGGACTTCATTACCCTCGGAATCTTTCCACTCAAACAACCTGAAGATAAAAAATAATGCTATGCGATATTCCTTAGACTACTCGCGGTGACAAAACTAAACATAGAACACAATACTAACAATGATGTATATCACAAGGGAGTCAATCAAAAAGGAGCACAATAAATAGCCAAAACCAAGGTTTTGCAGCAAAAATCACACAAGAAAAATCGAGGTGATCCTAGGTGTCTTTACATCTATGAAAATCATATTTTGAAATTAAGAGCAGCAAAAAACCCCTTAACTATATTCTGGCATAACTTCAGGTACACCTTTATAATATAGTCCCACTTCTATGCTATTGCTTGTCCTTTTACGTTTCTAGAGTATGCAAATACCCAATAGAGGCAGAGTAATAATGTTACCTCCAAGGCAGTCATATCATAATAGCAGTCTGCTTCCACCTCTTAATGAAGATATGATTCCTCACATATGTGTAAAAATTTCTAATTAACATATCCAAAAGAATTGAGATTCCTCTCAAGAACTATGTACCAATAACCAACAACTATACTCAAAGGGAACTTTTTCACCAATCTTAAAGATAATAACATTAGAACTTCATAGAAAATGAGTTAAAGAGTTGTGTATCTTTTATATAAATAGAATGGTTGATATGATGAAGAAACTGATTTATAACACTTATTTGGGGGGGACATTCTAAGGAACAGATTATTTCAGTGACTTTGTCCTGCTTATAGAACAATAAAACCAAATCCCCACTAAAAAATTAACTTGTAGCATAAATGGATTTGAGGTGATTCAGACAAACTCACAAAAGAAACGTAAAAAATGAATAGCACCTCTTGTGAATAGTGAAATTAATTTGGTAAAACGCAGAAATGCTTGTCTATCAATCACTCTGTAAACTATAACACGACACTTTAAAATCCTTCAAGGATTCTCAATATCACATTTCCTTTATCTAATTGAGTAAACTGGGATAAATAATACCATAGATGCCATGGAAGTTGAAAAACACATTATAAAAAAGAAGAAAAATGAGTCAACAAAGAAATGAATAAAAGAAAAATAACCTGCAACTCTGTTGAAATGAGCAAAGAATGCCATCTCCATGCGGATGAACAGTCATTCGATAAGGCAAATCAGAACCAGTTTCATGTTTAACCACCTTAACAAATAAATAAATAAAATAAAATTAGAAAAATTTACCATAGCATATTCCAGTGGAAGAAAGAACAAATTAGAAGCAGCAGCTTACAGTCAGAATTAGGCAACATTTCATTTATTCAAAATTACTGAACTAAAAGATATATATCTAATACTTTGAGAATCGCCAATAAAAGATCTGAATAATTCAAACAATTTCTAAAATGAAATCCTCGAAATCTACTTACAGGTTTGATCAGAGAGAGAATTAGAGGCGAGATCAACGTGGGAGACGATGATTGCATTGGGGATGCCACTACGACCTTCACCGCCACCGCCGGCAAGAACGGCGTAGTTTAGAGGTGCACTGTGAAACCCCAAAATTCGCAGCTCCATTGTTATGCAAATCGAGAAATGTTACCCTCTCTAGTTCAAAGCAGCTTCCTTTCACCTTCAACACCCTTCGCCGAAATCGACTCCAACTTAAACTCCCTAAAGCCCTCCCTTTTACTCCCCAAATCCCTTTTCCCATCTTCTCTATCGTACCTTCCCACAGAACATCACCGCTCTGTCTCTCGCCCAGCTATGCTACTTCCATGCTTGAGGCTCCCGTCCTCTGGGCTGGTCGCCTTTGCATTTACTACGCTCTTTTGAAGTTTGGGTTAGCTGGATCTCAGGCTAACCCAGTGGTCTCGTTATCTTTGGACGGAGTTGGATCTTTTTCCTCTTTCTTGTCTTCTTCAACCTTTTCTTTCGAGGTGAGCTTGGATCTGATGTGGTTGTAAGGAACCCAGCCGGCTCCGTAGAACGGAACGCCGTATTTTTGGAGATCGGAGGGGGCGTCAGTCATGATTCTACAATTTGCGTGTCAGAGCAACGGAGGATTTAGGCTTTTATTCGCTGCTGCTGCTGCTGCCTGCTGCCTGCTGCGTATAGTATACTATCATTGTTTTGTTTTGTTTTTTTGAAGAAATCATTTTTTATTTTTAAGGAAGTCTTTTACTTTACAGTCAATTTTTCATAAAACCATTAATATTTGCAGAATACTTTATTTTATAATGTACATTTTCGTCGTGATTCGTTAACTAATTTTGGATTTGGCCTAATTCACTATTTCGTTACCATTTTTTACTAACAATTATTTTAATTTAAATATTTTATTCAAATTAAATTAAATTAATTTAAAAAGTATTTCACTTATGTTTTTAGTAAATATATTTTCTTAACAATGGAGGGCAGTTCTGACTTACAACAATCTAATTTAATGTTAAAAAAAATTGTTAGTAAAAATGTTAAAGAAAATTTTAACATTTTCGGTATAACGCAACCTAAAATATTACGAAAAATATAATATTTTCTACTGTCAACCGAAAATATTATGAACAATGTGTGCAACAACAAAAATTAAAAATATTAACATTTTAGGTTGCACTCAACTAAAAATATTAAATTTTTTCCTAACATTTTGTGTTACATCTATTTTAGCCTTAAATTAGGTTTTTGTCCTTCGACATTCCTAACAATAAAACTAAAAATAAATCAAATTTAATAAAGTTAACTGAAATTAAATTAAATTATTATGATTTCAATTGGCTTTTTATTTTTCTATGAGTTAATTGCATTGTCCTCAAACTATAAGTTTTGTTTTAAATTGACCTTTAATAAATATTTCAATTTTATCCCTAAATTATAGCTCTCACTCTAAATTGATCCCTAAAATTTTGGACATTCCGAATTCATTCTGAAATTACAACTCTCATTATAAATTGGCCTCAAACTTCTAATTTTTTTTAATTTCATCCCTAAATTTTTGAATATTTAAGGAATATTATTAAAATATTCAAAAGTTTAAAGATAAATATAAAATAATAGCCATAGTTTAACTATAAATTTAGAATGTCCAAAAATTCATAGACCAACTTAAAATGAGTAACAATTTATGAATAAAAGCGAGATATTTAACTCCACCTATTTAAAATAAAACTCATAATTGAAGTGTATAATGAAATTTTTTTCTCAATCATGTAAGTTCATAAATTATTCATTTATTTATTTTTAACAAATTGTCTATTAACTTTGGTTATATAAAATATAAATCTTTTCATATTTAATTTATTAGATAATTGCACGAACCATATCTCAGTGGTTAAAGGCAATATTCTTATATCTAGAGATATTAAATTTAAATACTAGAGATTGCAAGGGAATTTGAGTTTTTCATTGTGAAATAATTGTGAATTTTTAAAACAAATACTACATTGTAATCACCGTAAATTAATAAAAAATAATTATTAGCTGAATAATTTAGATTAGACTATACAAATTTATTATGATAATCCGTTCAAATTCCAAACTAATTTTATGATTCATAATGATAAATTTAAATTTTTAATTTTAAATTTTAAATTAAAAGACTTAGTACCTTAACGTGCTAATGGGTATATTCCTTTAATTTAGTCTCAAGTTATTATGATATTTTCTCTTATTAGAGGGCTAGACCGGATGCAAGTACGTACAATCAACGTTTTTGCAGTTGCAAGACAGGAAGGGGAGCATAGGAATATATAATCAACAGTAAGAACACGTGGATTGTGGAAAACCATAATGGCTTGATAGTTGATTCTTCTTAATATGGTGAAATACTTTTGATATTCCCATCGTAAAACACCACAGATGATACAGCTTTTGTCGAGTTACAGTTTGGTTTTGTCAAACGTTAGTGGATGGTTGGACTTTGATGGTTGCTGAAAGCGTTGCCACAGCTTCCCCGACTGTCAAGAACAAGCAATCTGGTCTCATGGACTCGCCACTTTCATCTGATTTCTGCAGTTTTTCCATCACTTCTCCCAGAGGATTCACCAACACAAGCTGTGAAACAAGAAAATCCCAGAATTTTCAATGTAAAAACACATACATACATGCATGCATACAAATGCAACATGATGAACTGCGTTTCTGCAGATTGGGAACTTACCTCAGCGCCTTTCTTTTCGACCGTTTTCTTCAGTTCTTTAAAGAAGGATACGCCGCTCGTGTCGATGCCGCTCACAGCTGAGATTCGAAAACAAATATTATACAGATTTTGAGTTTTCCTTGTGTTTTTTCGGTATCTCATAATTCATGGTTGGAACTTGAAACTGGCTTACCTGACATCTCGAGAAGTACAAACCGGAGGCTTGACTGCTTCTTTTGATCGTCGGCTTCGTATTCTTCGATCCATCTCAATAGCCTTTCGTTCAGATATGTTGAATTAGCGAAGTTGATCGGAGCTTCGACGCTTAGGATTAGGAAACCCGGAATCTTCATCGATTCCTTGTAATGGTGAAGATCGCGGAAAATATCTGTCCCGGGAATGTTCCCCAACATCACTGTCTTCGGCCTAGTAATTTGCAGGAGGATCTTGAAAACAGATATTCCAACCTGACCAATCGATATATAACCACATAACTTTAAGTTGTTTTTCAGGCTTGACTTGTGGGATTGCATATTTATTCAATGAAATGGAAGCAGAGGACTTACTGCAATGGCGAGACCCTCTTGGACCGAGATGAAAATAACACCGAAGAAAGCGCACAACATCACGATGAAATCGAATTTGTCGATCTTCCAAATCTGACAGGCTGCCGGAATGTCGATAAGGCCAACCACGGCTGACACAATGATGGCTCCCAACACCACATTTGGTGTGTACTGGAACAAAGGCATCAGGAAGAGGAGGGTCACCATGACCGTAACCGACATCACGATGTTGGACACCGCGGTTTTCGCTCCGGCGTTGTGATTAACTGCCGATCGAGAGAAGGCGCCGGTCGTGACATAGCAGGAAGTAGAGGAGCCAACCATGTTCATCAGCCCGATTGCCATCATTTCCTTGTTACCATCCACTTTGTAATTCCTGAGAGCAGCAAAAGTCCTTCCTACAGCAATGCCTTCCTGTTTTGATACCACGAAATTTCCCGTTGTCAAATTTACAGCTTTAGATTAGCAGTAAAAGTTAAAAAGAACTTACAGTGAGGGAAATGATGCCAGTAACAAGACCAGTTTTAATTGACAATCCAAGGTGGCTTCCATGAAATTGCAGCATATTCCATGAAGGTGGATTTAATCCTTCTTGCAATTTTCCAATCTATTAATTAGGCTAAATCGAATTAGCAGTAATCCAAAAAAGGAATATTTATTAATTGGAGGGGACCATGAGAACCTACAATACTGATGCCATTGTGCTGAGCTTTGAATGCAAAAACCAAAAGGGTAGAGAGGATGACTGAAACCAGAGGAGCACCAGCTGAAACCCAAAACAGCTTTGGTTTTTTAATGCTCTGCAAATGGCACACACACCCAAGTTAAAGGCATACTCGCTGTAAAAAAGGAAATTACCCTTTGCTGTAAAAACTAAAAAGGGTATATAATTCTATATTAGTATATGATTTCTTTTAGAAAAAACTGACCACCCAGACCATGGCAATAAATGACAAGTGTTATCCATGCAGAGCTAGAAAAGAGTCAAATCATCAAGATTTAGCCTTTCTGATTGGTGAAATGAGTATCTCTTGGGGGCCAGATGTAAGAAAATAGTGAATTTGTAGATGATTGACGGTTAAAACACTGAAAAGTAATGTGATTTTGTCTTGAGTAGCACACAGGTTGAAATTCTAAGGCGGTTAAAAGACGCCGGATTCCATTTAAGGCTTGGAGACAAGTAGAGGAGTAAATGAGAACGTACGACATGTCTCGCAACTAGCAAGAACACCAGGAAGCAAACGCCCATCAGAATGGTTTGCCAAGACCACTGCAAAAAGAAAACACCACAAGAAAACACACCACCGTGAATTTAAGCGACGTTTACATTGAAAAATATTTAAAAACACCATTTAACCTCGTTTGTGTTGTGGAAAACCGAACTCAGAACTGGTACCAAACCCATTTTTTTAGTGAAATGAGTGATTCCGAGAAGGGCTTTCAGTTGTTGCAGAGAAACGATTATGGCAGCACCAGCCATGAAACCGATAAGCGTTGCCTTTGAGAGGAAATCAATGATGAACCCAAGCCTGGTAGATTAAAACCAGAACTCGTCAGAAAAAGGTTGAATCAAAGAAAAAGTTGAAGACATATGGAAGATGAGTGAGTTCACCTTAAAAATCCCAAAGAAGCTTGGAAAAGACCAGCAAAGAAAGTGGTAGTAAATGCTAGTTGAAGGAACAAGACAGGATCATTGACAGGAGATACTTCTTGTCTAAGCATGGAACCAAGTATAAGCGAAGCAATGGAAACAGGCCCTACAGCAAGGTCCCTGGAGCTTCCAAGTACAGCATATACAAGAGGAGGCACAAAGCTGGAATCTTTACCAACAAAAAGGAAGCTTTAATCTCAAAGTTGCTGAAAAAAAGAAGAATTTTGAATCTCAAAGGCAAAGACTTTACTCACAGAGACCGACAATTGGTGGTAAATTAGCAAGCTTGGCATAACTGATGCCCTGTGGGATGGCTAAGCTAGCAATGGTGAGACCAGAGACGACATCGGATTTGAAGAGCTTGAGAGTGTAATTAGGACCCCATTGGAGAATAGGGAATAAGTATTGAGCTCCGAGGACCCACTTCCTCTTGGCCGGTTGGCCTTTGAATTGGCGCAAAGGGTCGTCGGGGAAGAAGGTTTCTTTGAGGGTGGTCTTGAGCTTTTGAATGGTGCTTTCATGGGGTGGTGGGACGACTCTGTGAACCTCCATGGCTATTTCGAGGCAGCTCTGAGGATGTTGTTGATCCGTGTTGTTTGAATTCGAGTACTCCATGGTTTAGTGGGAATCACAAAAACCATAAAAAGGCTTGTGTTTTGTGTTGGCTTGTTTTTTTGGTGGCGGAGCAATGCTTGCAATTTATATGTGTCTCTCTCCTCATCAAATCAAGTAAAAGGTCTAGCAGAAGACCGCTAACGTAATACTTATCAAATAGAATGTTAACACTCTAAAAACATAGAGATGGAGAGAGAGAGAGAGACAGTTTGCCAGTTGAGCCTTATCAATTGCCATTGTTGCCGACTAATGTGTCCAAGTTACCTTTTGATTAAGCTCCGGTTATTGTGCAATCTATTACTATTATTTCACTATTTTTAATAGATTAATTTTTTAATAAAATATTTATTTAATTAGTCATTTATTCATTTAGTTTTGTTTGATTATTCAATTATTTTTTATTATTTTTAAATTATATTTAATATTTTATTTTGATTATGTCTTAATCATCTTTCTTTAAAAAGTAAATAGAACTATTGTCGTGATATTTTTTTTTGCTTTTCAATGATGATATGATATTATTTTATGATGACACATCAACATCTAACGATGTAACGGGGGCAGTCACCTATTAATATTTAAAATTATCATATATTTAAAAAAATTATTTATTTTCTATTGAAAATATATTTTTTACTTCCATAAATTTTATAAATTTTTCTGTTCCTAAAGTTTTAAAAGTCCATTCCCTAGTATAATCCTGCGTTTGTTCCTGTCAGCATCATCTTTAACGTTTTAACGGTTGGAGACCAAAACACAATGGTCGATATAATTTTAAAAAAATAATTAAAATACCAAAATATTGGCACAAAATAAATAGATTACAAATTATTAGTTTACCTTAATTTGTATTGTTTTTACGTGTAGGGATCAAGTTATCCTCCATCATTATTTACTATTGATTTATCTAATATTTATCATTATTTATAAGTATAATTTATATAATATATAAATGAGTTATGGTAAAGATTAATGTATTGGAAAATAATTATTTATAAAATGTATAAATTATGTTTATAAATAATGATGGCATGTATTAGATAATAAGTTAAATACACTTTATTTCACTCAATTGTTAATTTGATTATAAATGATCTTATAAAAAATTATAAATTAGTTATTCAATTAAAATAGTATTATAAACGTATCATTAATGGTATAATAAGAGTTTTCATTCTCAAAATTTATACATTATGTCAATTTGATCCTAAATTGAATAAAATTAATCCTCATATTTAAAATTTTTATCAATTTAATCTTTGTTATTCTCCTAGAAATGTTATACTACTTTCATGTTACTTTATTGGTATAATAGCAGTTTAAAACTAATTTATTGTTACTTTATGGTAGAATGCAATTATTCAACTATTGTTTTGATCCGATGGACTTGTTTGATTTGATTGCATAAAAAACTAAATTCATATAAACTTTAAACATGAATGGTTAAATTTATTATTTTTTTAAATTAGGACCAAATCGATAGAATGTATAAATTTTAGAGACAATAAATGTCATTATACTAGGCAAAAGAGACGTTTGTTTCAATTTTAAGATTGGAGCAACATGTTTATAATAATATTTTAATTAAATAACTAAATTATAACTTTTAAAAGCGACTCGTTTGTAATCAAACTAATAATTGAGTGGCTCTATATGTATTTTATCCAAGATAGTAATGGGTGAGAAAGTAAAAGATTGAAACTTAACCCTAACAATTACTAGAAATAGGATTGGATTATAAGTAATTATTAACAATTTGAATTTATTGGATGGCGGAAATGAGAAATGATTTGCATAAATCAAGACACGTTTTGAGTTTTATATGAGGAGAGATATGTAGTAACGGAATGTATAAATTCATGATTTAAGTGTGAGAATTGATGGATTTAACACTTTTATCACGTCAAGTAGATTAAGCAAATAGTGTTTTTACGGGGACGTGATTCGGAAACTTAAATTTTTAAGGGTCGAAATATCTTTCATGTGCCTCTATTATAGGGAATATAATAATTTAGTTCCAATTATATTATATGATCAATTTAATCCCTTGATTTAGGGATACGTTCAAATTTATTTCTCTATTATTAAATGGATTGATTTACTCAAGTTAGTTAAAAAAAAATAAAAAAAACCTAGTTTTTTTTAATTATGAGTTAATTACACCATGCATCCTCAGACTACGACTCTCATAATAAAGTAGTCCCTAAACTTTTGAGCATTCCAATTTAATTGTCTAACTATGACTCTCATTATAAATTTGTCCCCAAAATTTTGAACATTCCATTAACATCCCCCAAACTCATTCAAACTTATAGGGATGAAATTAAAATATTCAAAAGTTTGGGGACCAATTTAGAATGAAGGTCATAGTTTAGAGGTGAAATTGGAAGATTAAAAAGTTTTGGGATCATTTCAAAATGAGTCATAGTTTAGGGACAAAATTAAAATATTTAAAATTTTGGAGACTTATTTAAAATTAGAATAATAGTTTGAGAACATATAATATAATAAACTCTAAATTTAATATTTTTATTTAAAAAGTAACACAGAAATTATTGTTCAACTTTAAAATATATATATTTGCAGAATCATAAAGGCTATAAAAATATTAAATTCGTAAATGATGATGCCTTATTTGATTTTTTATTAATACATAGATTAAATTAATTCATAATAAAATGGTTAATTTAAATCAATCTTTGTAATAGAGCAACTATTATGAAAAAATATATGTAATAGAGAGGCTAAGGGTCCGTTTGGTTCAATAAATATATATTATTTTTATTTTCTTAGAAAATAGAAAACGTGGAAGAAAACATATTTGGTTGTAAAATTGGAAAATGATTTTTGGAAAATGAAAACAAAAATAAGTAAAAATATGAAACATTAAAAATATGTTTTCAATATTTTCATTAAAATTGTTTTAAAAAATTTAAAAATAAGAAAATATGATATCTAGATTTTTAACTTAACTTACATTGTTCAAATTATTCTAACAATAATTTTTTATTTAATGGTATCGGGAACCCTTAAACTTCTACGAAAAAATCAATATGGTCCCTACACTTTTTTTACTCTCAATATAGTTCTTAAATTGATTTTTTAATAGTTTAATTTTATAGTATTTTTATATTTAATTTATTTAATATATTAATAATTGTTTATATATATTATATTTTAATTTATTTTTTTTATTTTTTTAATAAATAAGCATTCATACTTTCTAAAAAATCAATTACACCATCAAGCTTAGCCAAAAAATCAATTAAGCTCATCAACCACATCATTATCTATCGTGTAATGTCACAATAGTATCGTAGATTGTCAAGTAAGCTTATGAAATGTCATGTAAGCATCGTGACATATAATGTTTGATTCCGTTCTTCAAAGGGTTAGATTAAACTTTTCAGTGCAAAAAAAAGTTCAGGGACTACACTATTATCTTTTCCCAAAAGTTTGAGGGCCTCGATTACCATTAAACATATTTTTGGTTTAATGAAATTTTTGTGTGCTCTTGCTTATAACGATATTTTGTGTATTTTAAAATTTAATTGATGTCTAATATAAAATAACATTATATTCTTAATATAAACTAAAATAAATTTTGTGTTACAAAATTTTTATCAATTTTATTGTTTTATATTTGCATAACTCACATGTTGAATTAATGTAATGAATTTTTTAATAATTATAGTTTAATTTATTTTTTAATAACTATTTATTTATTTACTATTTTATTTTTGAATTCAAATTTTTATTTATATTAACCAAACATGTTTTTAATTTTTAAAAAGCTAAAAATAAAAACTACTTTCTAAAAACAAAAACAAAAAATAATTTCTAAAACCAAACAAAATCTAAATTACAATATATAATAAAGATACCTATCACATGCTTTGACCCATTTTATAAAGGGGTATGCTAATACCATGCATAATTGCCATGTTTTTTCAACGCAGACAGAAGATGCAATCCTCTTTTTTCGGGATATTACCAGCTTGGCAGTTGTTTGCAAGCGCTTTTATTTTGAAAAATCATATTTTATTACTTATTTTATCATACGCCTATGAAAGTGAATTTGATTTTCAAATCAAGTGATATTAAATGCATACATTAAAATGTTATAAAAAGTTGCCTAATATGTAAGTGGTGTAATTTCTAGTTCATACACATATGTTCCTTTTTTTTAATGTTATGCGTATTATTTAATGTGTAAAATTTACTGATTAAAAATTGAGTAAATTATAAATTTCGTCACTAAATTTTTTTATTTCTTATTTTGTTTATTGAATTTTAAAAGTTTTTAATTTTCTCACCGAACTTAATACATTGGATTTTATTGGTCACCCAGTCGTTAAATAGTTAACGGTGTTAAAACAATGCCGCTTAAAAACAAAATAAAATTTTTAACAAAACGAAGTCGTTTTACATCCATATAACAATCCATTTATAACACCGTTAGTGAAAAACGATTGAGTAACAAAAAAAAACTAATGTATTAAGTTCAGTGAAAAATTAAAAATATTTAAAATACAATGAGTGAAATATGAGATAGAGAGAGTAAAGTTCAGTTATCAAATTTATAATTTACCCTTAAGAATTAGAGTTTTAGGTTTTAAGATTTAAGATCAATGATTTAGAGTTTAAAAATTAAAATTTTAGGATTTAGGGTTTACATATATAGTCAACTTACACAATATAAAATTATTGAGTTTTAATTTGTAATTTACCTTCTCATTTTCACTCGTCATATTTTCAGGAAACAAAATAAATTTCGATCTTTGATTTTATTTATCTAATGATTATAATTAATGTAAAACTCATTAATTTTACACTGTAACATGAACACATGTGTGAATGTCTATTGATAGCAACTGCATATCTACCTTATCAAATTTAGTTTAATGTGTAGAGGAAGGGAAAATCATATATATTTTAAAAATTAAAATTAAAACTGAAAAAATAGTTGGAAGTCATAGATTTTTATTATTTTATAATGTAAATTAATCAATTTCTATTTTAGACCTTTATATAAATATATAAACATGATCAAGTGGTGAAGTAGCTGATATAGTATAGCCACCAAATTTGAAATTTCCTTTGAGAACCAATAATTGCCACCAAAACTGAAAATTCCTTGAGAATAAATAATTATAGGTCTCCAAAGTATCTTCATTATACCCTAATGTCAACCAAACCTCTCAAACTTTTTGGAAACTGAGGTTTCGGAATACGTTTATATCTAATCGTAATTAAACTTTGGTGGGTTCATGTTCCTGGTTAGTGGTGAAGAAAACCGCACATGCACTTCCCTCACTAAACATTCAAACAATACCCTTTGGATAAGGTCATGTGAATTTATCACTCACGGATCACACTAACTCATAGGTCACATCAAGACATAATGCAACAAAATAACCCTAACGTTTGACAGTAATGTCAAATATACTAGTATTTTTTTAACATTTGACCCTTTAATATTTTATTTTGGGTCAAAAAATACCCTCGTTGGATGAAAATCATTAGTCAACTAACAGTTAACGTCTGATGCTGACGAAGCATGTACGTATGGAGGGAGAAGTGACGTGCCTGTCGGTGTCATGGTGCTTGATGAAGTGGCATTGTCACGTCATATTTTTTATAAAATAAAAAATAAAAAATTTATTATTAATATTTATATTTAATTATTTATTACCAATCAGATAGTGACATTTGTCACTCTCTTAAAAGCTTTCATTTTCAGTAATGACTCTCACTTCTTCTTCTCCCTCAGCTATCAGCACCACCATTACCACTCTGCTAAAACCTCATCTCCAATCTCTGCTAAAGAACCCACCACTCTTTTCTCCCTCCCTCTTGACCTCATCATCAAAACCCCTTATTTCATCAGTGTCAACATACCTTTTCGTCCGGGTATAATACTTTCAACAATCCTGATTTAGTGGGATTCAGAAAACAAACATAGCGTTAGAGTTTTACTAGGATTCAAACTCCTAAAAATAGGATAGAGTTTTATTAGGATTCAAACTCCTAAAAATAGGATAGAGTTCTACTATGATTCAAACTCCTAAAAGTAGGATCCAGAAGCATTATAAATAGCCATTGTAACTCACTATTGTAACACACGATTTACATACAAAATACAGAGGAAAGCACGAAAAAATACAAAGGCAAAGCTATTGTAAACGATTCGAAAATGAATTAAAAGGTAGCATATTTTTACCTTGATTCGTTCATTTCTCGTATGTGCATATTATTTTTCTTGGGATTTGGTTCGAATAACCCAAAACGTGGGTTGCGCCGATGACCAAAAAGGGGTGGGATTTCAAACCTAGATCTACCCCCGAGGCGTGTTTCTTTTTTTAAATATTCAATTCTCCCCCTAAATCAATTTTTTTTCTTCGAAAATTGCCCATTGATTTGTTTTTCCTTTTGATTTGGTCCCTTACATTTACGTTTTAATTATTATTATTTTATTTATTTACCTTTATTTATACGCACATTTCCCTTATTACTCATTTTATTTAATTGCTTTGCTATTTTTCTTTTCTTTTTTTTCATGTAATATTTTTTTACATTTTATGCATTTTCTTTTTTACTTTAGTATATATTTTTATTTTTTAGATTACATATATATATATGTTATTTTTTATTATCTGTTTTATTAATTTATATATATTTACTATTTTTTATGTTTTTATTTATTATATATATATATATTATTTTTACTTTTTTATTATTATTTTATTTATATATTTATTTCTTCTTTTTCTTTATTTTTTTTATATTTTATTTATTTATTTTACTTACTATTTTATCTTTGCTTTCTTTATATTATATTTTATTTAATTTGTTTTTTTCTTCATTTTAATTAATTAGTTAATTTATTTCTTACCTTTTTATCTAACATGATTTTTGACCTTCTTAAGGGCACACCTTTAAAACTATCTAAGGTAAGTAATTGGGATCATATTTTTACCTTTTAATTTTAAATTACAATTTTCTTAATTTGAGACAACTGGAAATTGCGTAGTACCGAAAGGGCAGTTCAAGGGTGCTAACCCTTCCTTGACTGTAACCGACTCCCGAATCCGACACATCTTTGGAAAGACACAAATCAGGTAAGAAATATGGTATCCGATCAACCCATTTGTTTTAAAATAAATGATCGGTGGTGACTCCAATTCGTTTAATCCAAGTCGAATCCTAAATTCGGGGTCCACCCGAAAGACGATTACGACAACTTGGCGACTTCGCTGGGGATAGGTAAGTGAGTCAGGCTAAGGTAGTTTCCAGTTGTCTTTTAAAAAAACGGTAAGTTTAAATTTTAAGGTAACATTTCAATCATTATTGCTTACTTTTGATTATATTTTCGAGTAAATAGTTGTACTAACCGTTTTCTAATGATTTCAGCCTCCTAAACTTGTTTTTCACTTAAGGCTCTAAACCTGAGCTCTGAACCCTATTTAAGTGGGGATAAAAGCGATGCCTTCATGTGAATTTATTCACTGCACAAGCTTAGCAAGTAGCCTTCGGGATTCATATACCTTATGTCTTCGTGTGAATTTATTCACCGCACAGACATAAGGGAATGTGTCCTCTCGAGTTTAACTTAGTACACACAAGCTTGTAATAGGCTTATGACTAAGGGTCTGGCAAGCCCAAGGGGGCACCAGTAAGGAGAACTCGGGTACCTTTTTTTTAGAACCTAAACCGAGAGAGTACAAGGAATTAGAGCCCACCCTAAAACCTCATTTCCAAACCCTAGGATGCTTTGATATTATTTCATGCTTTATTTCATATTCAAAGCATGTGAACTAGAAATTTATGCGGTTAGAACTTGTTCAAAATCAACTTGCGGGATAGAGATCATGTCCGGGTAGGAATCATGAGCATGTGGGGTATATATCATACGGGGTAGGACTTTTATTTTCATGACTGACTTAATTATTTTTGTCTCACTAACTCTTTCCATTTTTGTTCTTTTTTATTTTATTTTCATAATTTGCATCATTCAAAAGATGTGTTGATCCACCAAAAACGTGTTTGTTAGACATAAATAATTTGCATTAATGGACAAAGGGGTTGTAATACAAGAGATGAAAATGCAGAGGACAGTCTACAAGGCGACTATGTGTCACATTCAATCCAAAAGACGTGGTGCCCACAATTGAAGAGTATATTACTCTGTTGCATTATAAAGGACTCAGAATGAACCGGGTCAACATCAAGCACAATGAAAGTCTATCTTGGAAGAACTGACTGACAGAGGTTGCAAGGGCAAGATGAAGGTTACTGATCTTGGGGGTCCCTTCAAATACAATAATAGCAAAATGATATCTGAAATTGGAGACCATTACTGACGAATTCAAGAAATAGACAAATGAATTTCACATAATTCTTATCAATTGAGGGCTCCAATGACGTATTTGTTGAGAACATGTTCAACAAAAGATAAATGCCAGAGATGCAGTCATTCAAGACTTCTTGGACTAGTACAAAAAGCAACTCAACATTTTCACGATTCATCCAAAGAAGCCGGAGCGGTTCGACAGGTTATTTAACCGGTGACAAACGAAGGCAGAAGACTAGTCAACATGTCAGAAGCTGTCAGGATATTTTTGTCTCTTAAAAGATAAAACATTTTTGTCCTCAGTAAGGATTATTTATAATAACATACATGTTTTCGGATCAATGTCTCGAGCATTTAATGCATTTTTGCATATACATTTCATTTTTAAGCATTTTCATAAACATGAAATTTCTTCATGGAGGATTCGATGAAGTGGTCCTAATCATGTGACAGCACATAGAAGCGAGATTTTAACAATTAAAAAAACTAAAATCAATACAGTGGGAGCCTGATCAGCTGATTGTAAGACAAAGCTTGCCATGATGATCTGAGAATAGAATCCCCATATCCTAAGGGCTACGATGTTGAAGTTGTGTGCAGTTACCACATAGGAAGCTTCAGATACTCCTCAAAGAACTATAAGGCACCGAAGCGCAAGATCCAAAACATAATGGATTCAGGGGCATTGACAGCCGAAGAAGGGGACATTGCATATACCATTTGCACTTAGAGCATTGTTTTGTTTGAACACGTCTTTGATCTTTCATATTTGCTTAATCTTTTAAACGATTGAATTTATGCTACTTTCTAAGGTGGAGCAAATTTTAATCTTTAGTTCTTCGAATATTAAATAAATTAAGGATTCTTTTAATTCTTCAAGAATTATATATTTTTGACATATGGCAAGATTAGACCTTTCTTATCTTCTCTCAAACCCCAAAATAAAATACATTGATTCTTTACCCAAAATAACTCATGGTCATTACCAAAAAGACCAAATTTTGACATTACCTCCCTTTGGAATTTTTTAACAATGCATTTATCTTTTTGATACACACATACCTTTCTTTGAGTCAATAAAATCACACCATTGTCTTTTTAGACTTAAAATTGACATTTTTATACCATTAAAACCCAAGGCATTGAGTTGTTCATTTGAACATGAGCATTATTCTAAGACACAACTTGGGGCATCTCGCAGGGAGCCTGAACATTGAGACATGTTGGGGGCAAGAAGCAGAAAGAAGAATTCACTTGAAATAATTCTATCATGCATTAATTACATTGTTTTCATGTGAATAAAATTAATACTGAAAATCTATCCCCCTGGGGATATCTCTTCTGTGAAAGCTTCCATATATGAAATGATGAATGTCTTTCTTTTTTTACCCCTTCACAATAGGAGAAAATATATATCCCTTGTATCCCCTTTTGAGCATATAATATTTTTCTTCTGATTCAACCCTAACCAAGGATCACCCTCCACACTGGGGGGCAAGGTGGAGAAAATCTGCTTGCATGAGTGAAGACATTGATTCAGATGAGATACTGAAAGGTGAACCAAATGCCAAGTGCGAAGATTCAATCAGAACAAAAAGAGAAAAAAAAAGACAAAAAGCAAAGAGAAAATAAAAAGAGAAAAACAAAGGAAAATTGAAGAAAAAAGAAGACAAGATGCATATGCAAAGATTCTCTCGATTCAAACGTGTTGAAAACATTTTTGTGTTTCGATATAACAAATTAGTTTAAATGAATTTTAAGATTTTACAAATGATTTTCTAAGTATATTCGATTCAATTAACCGAATATCAAATTATTACTCCAATTCTTTTAAGATCAATTTCAAACCTTACTAAATGTGTAAAATTGTGTTTTATACTTAAAATATTTTTGAAACAATTTTTACAAAGTATTTTGAACCGAAATCAAGCCTAAAATCAATTTTTTCAAAGTGATGCACCAATCCATGCATCGATGCACCAATTAATTTTTCAAACATCGAATGCATTTTATTAGGATTCAAAAAATAAACATAGCGTTAGAGTTTTATTAGGATTCAAACTCCTAAAAATAGGATAGAATTTTACTAGGATTCAAACTCCAAAAAATAAGATCCATAAGCATTATAAATAGCCATTATAACTCACTATTGTAACACACGATTTACATACAAAATACAGAGGAAAACACGAAAAAAATACAAAGGCAAAGCTATTGTAAACGATTCGAAAAGGAAATAAAAGGTAACATCTTTTTTACGTTGATTCGTTCATTTCTCGCATGTGCATGTTATTTTTCTTGAGATTTGGTTTGAATAACCCAAAACGTGGGTTGCTTCGATGACAAAAAAGGGGTGGGGTTTCAAAGTTTTGAACCTAGATCTACCACCGAGGCGTGTTCCTATTTTTAAATATTCAATTCTCCCCCCTAAATCAATTTTTTTTCTTCGAAATTTTCCCATTGATTTGTTTTTCTTTTTGATTCGGTCCCTTACATTTACGTTTTAATTATTATTATAATATTTATTTACCTTTATTTATACGCACATTTCCCTTATTACTCATTTTATTTAATTGCTTTGTTATTTTTATTTTCTTTTTTTCATGTAATATTTTTTTACATTTTATGCATTTTCTTTTTTACTTTAGTATATATTTTTAATTTTTTAGAATACATATATATATATATGCTATTTCTTATTATCTGTTTTATTAATTTATATATATATTTACTATTTTTTATGTTTTTATTTATTATATATATATTATTTTTACTTTATTATTATTATTTTATTTATATATATTTTTCTTCGTTTTCTTTATTTATTTTTAATTTTTTATTTATTTTACTTACTATTTTATCTTTT
Source organism: Hibiscus syriacus (assembly GCF_006381635.1). NCBI lineage: Eukaryota > Viridiplantae > Streptophyta > Magnoliopsida > Malvales > Malvaceae > Hibiscus > Hibiscus syriacus. The sequence continues at coordinate 7,355,440 of NW_024062795.1, forward strand.
CTTTCTTTATCTTATCTTTTATTTAATTTGTTTTTTTTCTTTTTAATTTATTTATTTATTTCTTACCTTTTTATCTAACATGGTTTCTTGACCTTCTTAAGGGCACACCTTTAAAACTATCTAAGGTAAGTAATTGGGATCGTATTTTTACCTTTTAATTTTAAATTACAAATTTCTTAATTTAAGACAACTGAAAATTGTGTAGTACTGAAAGGGTAGTTCAAGGGTGCTAACCCTTCCTTAACTGTAATCGACTCCTGAATCCGACACATCTTTGGAAAGACGCATATCATGTAAGAAATAGGGTATCCGATCAACCTATTTGTTTTAAAATAAATGATCGGTGGCGACTCCAATTCGTTTAATCCAAGTTGAAGCCTAAATTCAGGGTCCACCCCAAAGACGGTTACGATAATTAGCAACTTCAGTACAAATATCAACATTTTCTCAGCATAAAATCTCATGTCCCTCAAACATAGGACTAAAGTTTCATTCTTTTTAGGGTTTTCACACAAAAGATAGATATGAAAGGCCTCAAAGATGAGCTTTTTTTGATGCCATAACACCTCTCGAGGCTACCCCAAAGGATCGAGAGCGTGTGGATCAAGTTAATTATGATAAACCCTTTGTTGTTTTCTTCATGAAAATCAAGTGATATTTTTCATTTGTTCTTGCTTGTTCATCAATGGGATTCATGTTGTGAATCAGGTTGTACTCAAACTCGAGGTAGTGAATGAGGTAAAAGATACTATTGAATCCAACTTGTTGAATGGAAAATGGGAGCTTTTGTACACAACATCCAAGCTAGTTCAGTAAACAAAGGTCTTATCTTGATACTCAATCTTTCATTCCTCTTCAATTATTTTTTGAAAAAAATCTACTTTTGATCATCAAAATATGTGTTCTTGTACAACAGAGGCCAAAGTTCTTGAGACCCAATGGAAAGATCTACTGATGACGAGTCGGTGAATGACTATTTGTGTAGGAAATATGCATCTCAGCCTATCGTCATCCCCATTATTGCTGACATCGATCTCTACATGTTTGATCCATAACAGCTTCCAGGTACCATTTTCTCTTTTCTTTCGTGGTTTTACAAGGTTTAGCATATGAGATTCAATTCATATTATCTCATGATTTCATTAATTGATTTTAGTATAAGAGCACTTGTTTCATTTTTTGTTTGTAATTTGGGATAAATGCATTAGCTTTTTGGACGATTTATTAATTTTGGTTTCTGTTTGATTTATGGATTTTTTTTGAATTGAAATTGGGTTGATTAGGCACTTATTAATTGAGTTTGGTTTCTATTTGGTTTATAGATATGGCGTTGTACGGTGAAAAAGAGTGGTATTTCTTCTCACCAAGTGACAAAAACTACCCAAACGAAAGTCGACCGAACTGGGCGGAAGGAACATGATATTGGAAGGCAAATTTTACAATTTTATATTTTAAACCAATGAAACGATGACACGTGTCATCTTTTTTATTGATTGAAAATTATTTAAAAAAATAATATAATTATTTTTTAATATTTTTTTTGTTGACGTAGCATTTCCCACGTCATCACCTTTGCATATATGGCATTACCACATCAGTGTGCGATGTTAGGTAAGCTTGCCATGTCATCTCCATGCGTTGATCATTAGTTTAGGGGTCAAATGTTCCAAAAAAATAATACTGGCAAATTGAACACCAATGTCAAACGTTAATGCTATTTTGTTGCATTATGCCCATCACAAACATACTTAAAATATCTTTAAAAAAACAAAAACATTTATATAATAAGTATAATGATAAAATTATATTAAGACATTTTCATAAATTGTCATTTTGGTCTCTATTCATTATTTTTGGAGCATATTATTTTTAATGTTTTAATTTTTGATCAAATACCCCATGTTAGAAAAAAATAGTTAGTTTGTTAACAATCAACACTTGTTGCTGACGTGCTATTTTTACATGTGCTCAATTGCTAATGTAATATGTGTCATGTCACCCAAAATGAAGACATGGCATGTGTCATGATACGCAAAATGATGATATGATATATGCCACGTTAATAATTAAACATATATGAAAATGACACGTTAATAATATATGTTGATTGTTAATCAATTAACTTGTAACATCCTTAATACCGGGTTAGTGATTAAAGTGTAAGATTTTAAAAATTCAATGACCATATTAGATAAATTGAAGAGTAAAAGCATTAATTGAAATATTTTATATAGGATAGTTTAGTAAAAGAAGAAAGAGTCAAAGGGCAAATGGGTAATTGAACAAAGAAATAATTAAATAATAATTATTGGGTATTATAATACTCATATGGAGCATATGTTTGGGAAACAAGTTCCAGACAATTATCTTCTTCATTTTCTCCACCGTGAAGCATACAAGCAAAGGTGAGTTTCTTAATTGGTTGATTATTTGTTGAATTAAAGTTTGGGTTATGATCCTTAGGTGATACTTAAGCTTAAGGAAAGCTTAATTTGTCTTATAATCAAAAGATGAAGAAGTTATGAAAGATTAAAGAGAATGGGTTTCAAAGTGAATTTCTGAAAAATAGTTAATAAATGAACTTTGAGATGGAATTTGACTTGTCATATGTGTGAATAAGAAGTTATAAGTGTTAAATCAAAGTTTGGATAACATGGAAAATTGGGTATGATTCTTAACTTTAAGAATTTGGATGAGATATGGGAGATAATAAGGTATTGGAATGATAAAAGTTAATCAAAATGGTTGTAGTTGAGTTTAGTGGTATGAAAGGAGTTTTATATGAGGAAATTTAATGAAAAGTTGTGAAATTTTCGGGTGAAACCAGTTTATTATTGGCAGGTGCATTAGTACACTATGAATGGGTACCGATGAACTAAGACAAATTTTGAAGGTGCATCGATACATTAAGGGGTGCATCGATGCATGGGAATTTCGAACCTAAATTGTGTACTGATGCACCCATAGTGCATCGGTACACTCCTAAAGAAAAAGTTGAAGTTTGGTTTATTAAATTAGCATGAGTTATTAATATCAAGTTATAAGGTTTAGGCTTATGATAATTGTCTCATAAATTATGTTTATGTAGATATTGAGCCTAAATGAGTTCCGGAACAAGTGACAAGTAAGATTGATCGAGGGAAAGGTAAGGAAATATAGGTGAGTGCAATTTAATTTGTACTTGTGTTATTGATCAAACATTGGCTTGTGATGAGCCAGTGACGGAGTTACTACAATAAGAAGTAACTTCTAAAATTTTATGTGATGCTTATGTGTGCATGAATACATGAGTACATGGAAATGGGTATATGTGATATGTGATACTGAATTACATGAATTAAGGAAAATATGACATAAGTTATCTGCATTGATACACGAAATATATGTAAGTATGTATATGAATACATGTATAAGTTTATATACTATGTGATTATATGCACATGTGATACACGTTATAGGATATGAAATAAATGTTTACACATGCATATGGTATGTGACAGAAGAAAAGAAATATGTGATTAAAAGATCAATGATTACACGTACATGTGATACGTGACAGAAAAGAAGAGATATGTGTTTATAAGAAAAATGATATGAATAAATGATATGAACTGTTATAAATGATAATGCCCATGTTATGTGATATGAGAGCTAGGGGTATAGTTGGCATGCCAAGGGTCGAGGGTTTACCTATGTTCTTCGGGACATATGGATTGTTTACCTATGTTCTTCGGGACATATGGACCGTTTACCTATGTTCTTCGGGACATATGGACTGTTTACCTAGGTTCTTTGGAATCTATGGACTGGTCCTTCGGGACATTTATACAAGCTCTGGTGACAACATAATTGTGCATAACCTCAATGTACTCACATACCTTAAGTTCCCAAAAGTATACATGGGCTAATACATGGTCTTTAAAGAGAGTAAATAAATTAATTGATATGATACTATGTGTGTTATGTTATGAAATGATATATGTGTTCCATGGTATGTATAGAAATGTTCAGTATATTCTTATATGATATAAAGACATCAGTGATAGTAATATAAGTATTGATAAGTATATTAATGGGCTTACAAAATGTATCAAAAGTGTTTGCATTATCATATGTTATTATGATGTTATTATTTATATTGAATCATATGTGACATGATTGAATTCATATATTGCATATTTATATTTATGAGAAATGCATCATTATTATGTTTATGCCTCACTAAGTCTATGACTTAGCGTGTAAGTGATTTACACGTAGGTACTGAGAAGTAGGAGGATCAAAGCTAAGTTCAAAGTAACAACATATCTCTGCTCAAAGATCATATAAGAAGTAAATTACACAATATGTATTATTATGTGATAAATAGTTTGACATGTAAGCAAAGTCTTTAAATTAAGTATGTGTGCTCTGATCGAGTTTTGTAATGTTTTAAATGTATTTATGTAAAAGGTAACTGTATAGAAATGGAAGGTTAAATTTTTATGAGTTTTATGTATTTTTATGGAAGTTACTGTAGCAGTGCATCGGTACACTGTAGCAGTGCATCGGTTCACTGTAGCAGTGCATCGACACACAATTTATATTCGATGTTTTTGTGCATCGGTACACTGTAGCAGTGCATCGGTACACTATAGCATTGTTCATGATATTGTTCACGATACTGTTCATTACTGTTCACAGTATTGTTCATACCATATAGTAATCTCCATAAATACGTTTTTGCCTTAAATTTTTATAACAAACATAATTCAACGGTATATTATTGTATTTTCTTAATATGAGTTCAAATGTTTTGTTATTTGGTAAGAATATTACTTTAAAAAGCCAATGTGACATCTCGGACTCGTACGTATCCGGGTCGGGTAAGAGTTGGGGGTGTTACATAACTATTTTCTTTCAATAATGGTCAAAAAACGAAATATTTTGAATTAAATTGCTCCAAAAATAATAGAGATTAAAGTGATCATTTATACAAACATAAAAATAATTTTATCGTTATGCATATATAATAATATATCAAAATGATACTTAATTTTTTAGACTTAAAAAATCTTTTAATTATTGAATGTTCTTTGATTTATGTTTTTGTTTCTCCGCGGTAAAAATTCTCATAAAACTTTCCATTTAATCATGTATAAACACAAAATTTTATGTTAGAACCAAACTTATAATATTTTGAAAGATATGAATTTATAAAAATTTAGACGAAAATAAATTAATTAGCACTAAAGAATACAAAGATTAAATATATATAAATTTAAAATTTGTATAGGGAGTGATCACCTCTAATTTCTCTCACTTGATCCATTCCTATTTATCATGTTAATCATCTTCGACCTCCAACTACTAACCATTTACAATGACTATTCCGTTGATTAATCTTTGGATAAAATTCAACAACCAACAGTAAGATAATCATAATTATATTGAATATTGTAGTGGTTGAGAAGAATATGGAAAAAAAAAGAAGCAATGAAATAGTTCTACATGTGAGCACACATTATTCGTTCAAACTGAATTAGATTTCAAGTAAAAATGAGATAGAGCAAAGGCACCAAACTATTTTTTTAATTGGTCCACCGCCCGTTAAAGTTGGTGAGCAAGATCTGAACTTTGATTGCAATGGATCGGTTGCATTTTGTTGCTATGTGTATGATTGTGCACATTTGACCACGCGGTATGATCCAGCCGGTGACAAATCGACTTGATCACGAGTCACGACGTTTTTAATTTCAATGAATCCAGATTAGAGAACAAGTGAGTTTTTTTTTTCAAGTGTACATTATGAATTTGATCATTGAACTTTATTCTCTCTTCTATTTTGCTCAATGAACTTTAAAAAATTTTAATTTTCTCACTAAACTTAATACATTAGATTTGTTGTCACTAAACTTTACTATCTCTCTTATTTTGGCCACTCTGTTGTTAAATAGTTAACGGTGTTAAAAATGATGTTTTAAAAAATAATTTTTTTACCAAAATGATGTCGTTTTGCATCTATATAACAACTCATTTTAACGTCGTTAACTATTTAACGGCCGAGTAACTGAAAAATCCCAAGGTATTAAGTTCGGTGAGAAAAATGAAAAAATTTAAAGTAAAATGAATGGATTAGGAAAGAGTGTAAAATTCAGTTACCAAATTTATAATTTATGTTTTTTTAAATACATATAATAAAAATGATAAAATTGTACGGGTATAATGATAATTTCCTTTTCTATTTTTTTTAAATAGTATGGTTGTTACAACGCACGTTAAAAATCATCCAGATGATATGATGTTTTTAAAAAGACATTCAAATCATACGATGTTCTTCTTGTCATCTAAAAGTATTATTAAAGATGTGTTGTCTAAACAACTCTGACATGTATTATAGCAATCACCTGTATCATAAAATAATTCTCCTAACATCGTAGATGAGAAATATTTTTTTCACACGACATTGTGTGAAAAAAGAAAAATAAAAAATTGTAGATAATGATTACTTCATTTTTGGAATTAAATTATACTTTATTTTTATTTTTAAATTTAAATTAAAAATATTAAAGTATGAAGATTAAAATAAAAATTTATTAAAGATAATAATAAAATAAATAAATAAATTTAAGAAATACGCTAAAAATCACTTGATATATAATTTTTAAATAATCATTTTTCCATTTCGTTTTAACGTAAAGTCGTCGGTACTTATTGATGATTTTATTAAAGTTGTCTTCATATGTCGTTAATTTTATTAAAAGTATTTTCATTTGGTGATGATTTTGTTAAAATTGTTCTCGTCCATCAATGATATTTTTATTTTTCTAATTAATATGATATCTTTTCCAAATTTCTAATTCTTTTTACTCCAACATCCATTCCCCTTATTTTTACCATTTTATTGTGCATAAAAGTTTTTGGATTAGTCTAATATTTTTGCCATCCATTATTATTATTTATTTGATTATATACGAGTTTAATTTGATTAAATGATTAAATATGCAATTATATTGATCTTGTTAACAATTATATCAACTCATGTATTAAATATTAACAATAAATAATATAATTAATATCATTTAAATAATTTAATAATTTAATTAATAAAATAAAAATCAAGAATCATATGAAATCCCATAGTTAAATAATTAAGGCCAAACTACTATATCAGTTAAGAAAACGAATTAAATTAATAGAATATTTTAGGTTAGAGAAGGAAATCGTATCTGTTCACTTTCTCTAAGGAAATAATTATAATTGTCTTTACATGGTCAAAATATAAAAACACAAATTTGGATGGATGTGATAGGTCTGATCTTACAATCTGAGAAGGTGAAAAGAGACAAGATATATAAAATCAATAATATTATTTTAAAACTATATATATATATATATTATTAATTTACAATGAATATAATATAATATATTTTAAAAATCTCAATCATTTGACATTGAACGTGAATGCTCATACATATATGATATTCAAATTTAAAATCTTAAAAAAATTCTCAAATATCGAGATCATTTGATTAATGTTTTATATATAAAATTTTAATATATAATTATATTTAAAAATATTAAAATTTTGATTATTCAACTCAAAGACATGATAGCAAAGGTCTAATTGTGAAGCCTTAATCAGTAGGGATTGGTTTTCTAAGGGAACCTAAAAGGGTCATTAAAAGAATGTCGTGTTAGGCTTGATTGTTAAAAGAAGGTAAAAAAAGGGAAAAAGCGTGTCCACTATAATTAACTGAATTTGTTTGAGTAGACTTTTAAGTTTATTTGTTTATAATTATAATTATATTTGTTTGTTTGATTAAATTAAATAATTTTTTTATAAATATTTTTTAAATAGAGTAAGATAATTATAAAGTAGATTTTATTCATAGTTTTTTTAAATAAAATAACACACCCAACAAATGTAGTTACTCAAATTTAAGACCTAAAGAAAGAATGACACTTTGTTTTATCACTAAAATTACTTAATAGATTAATGAATATTAAATCAATATGTTCATAAATATATCAATATATATATATATATATATTTGTAAACGATTAAAAATATATTCATAAATATCAATAAAAATTAGGTATAGCAGTAAGGCACATACATCTATAAAGAGAGAATTAAAATAAATACTTTAGAATAATATTATTGAGAGAAATAAAAAATAAACTATATTAAGGGTCGAGAAGAAAAATCTTTTGCAATTTTTTTATTAAACCCCAAAGTTCTTAATATTTTTAAATAAATCTCTTTAACTTTTTGAAATTTTCTTTAAATCTCTTAAGATTTTAAAAAATTTAAATTAAATCTTAAATCTTTAAAAATTATCGTTAAATCATTCAAAATATTTGGAAAAAAATTCTATGATCCCAATTTTTGTTGTTAAATTCTATTATTAAAATGAAAAACCACAAATTTCAAATATGATATGAAATAAATTTGGATTAATTGAGTTGTGGCATTGGGTGAAAAAAGGGTGCAGTAGTGCGCTACCCATTATCGTTACTTCAAACACTCCAGCATTGATGGTGATGAAGAAGTAAGAAAATGATGCACATTGGGCCAGACCAGAGACCACCTTAAAGGTGGATTCTTGGTATCTAAGAATGGACCCACGTCCCATAACTCATCATCATCAACAAAGTGCAAGGGGATCTTGGACCTCACACTAGGATCGGAACAGACCGCCCAATTCAATTTCAAAACAATCTAAGGACCTAGTTAAAAGGCAATGACTGCCTTACAAATCACCTTTTGGAAAGACAAGGAAAAAAAAAGGACCTTCCACTTGGAAAACTACCCGTGCCAAACTCGGGCATAAATTTAAGCTTGATTTGGATAAGGATTGCGTTCCATCATTTTTCTTTTCTCGGTTTGAGAATTTCGGTATATTTATTTAGTTTGGGTGATTATAAATTGTATTTATTTATAATTTTTTAATATATTGACAACGCACACATATTTTGTAAGCGTAATTATTCGAACTTTAAACTTTTAAAAAAATTAAACTTTATTTTTACCACTAAAACCATTATGTTATTAAAATGTTCGCCTTCAACGTTCCATCCAACCGGATGGTTATATGATCTATGCATAAGCATCCTAGCACCTGTTTTTTTGTCTTACCCTAAGCCAAAAACATATACAAATACCTATGGTTTAGTGCGGGTAAAGCTTTTTAAAAGTTTGTAATTTGATTTGTAAATGCATTTCATCAATATTACAAAAAACGCATGCACCTACTAAAGGTCATTAGTGTTAACGGCTACCCATGAATGAAGCTTTGGTCGACTGCTCTAAAAATAAGCCACTTGCAGACACTTATGGTTGAATCACTCGCTCTAAAATTGAGTGGTTATGGATAGTTCTGCTGTACGAGTCTATATATATAGTTAAGGAAATATTATGTCAGAAATGTTAATATCTTTTTAAACATTTTCTGTAAAACATCACTTAAAATTGAGTGGTTATGGATAGTTCTGCTCTAAAATGCATTTCATCAATTATTAACATTTTCTTTAGAAAAAATAATGTTTTAGGAAGCGCTTTACCATAAATGTTAAACATTTTAGGTAGTATCCAATATTAACATTTTAGGTAGTGTCCAATATTAACATTTCCTATAGAAAAAATAATATTTTAGGTAACATTTTATCGAAAATATTAAAAAATTATTAATATTTCCGGTAACACTTTTTCTTAACCGTATATTAAAGTTATCGTACCTTAGACATTCCCGGTTGATCTAAGCATTCAAAGTATACTGTAAGGTTCTCGAAAGAGAGAATATTCTAAATCAAAAGAAAAGTTAAACGTGGACATAAGGTGGGCGCCAACCCCATTTTTATTTGTGTTATTTTCCGTAAGGAACTCGGACGGGAATGCTGAAAGACATGCGTTTAGTTGTTTTCCTTTTATTGGAAATCTTTTGAACCACAGAAATGGCCCGTAGCCCCATAACCGCAATTTGGATGGCAAAGGGCAAAGCCGATTCTGCTCTGCCGGTGTTGCGATATCGACACGTACGTATACATGTGGCCCAAATGTCAACGACCGTGCTCGAGCAAAAACAACTGGAGCGAGAGAGGTTGATTTTTTTTGTGAGAGTCGGAGTGACATAAAATCGAATGAATGGTGGGCGATGCCATGATACGTTGTCTGGAAATTTTCTATTTCCATATTTTATCAAAGAAAACTTCGTTGATAATGTCAACCTGGAAGTCTAAGGTGAATCTTTCGGTGCCTGTCTATTTCATATTTGTAATGTACAAGCATGGGATGTTTACAATGCATATTTCCCCCCTTCTTTTATTGGCAAAGAAACTATCAAAGTAGGCAAAAAGAAAATGATGAGGTCGGTGAAATTAGAATTAAATCAGAGATGAATATGGGTTGAATTGGATTTGACTTTTAATCAATTAAAATTTAAACGAATATTATATTTTTTTCGTTCATTATTTGATATTATCTAAAATTAAAAAAAACAATTATTATTGATGATATCAAATTTGATCTTGATAACTTTTAATCGTTCATACTTTTTGATTTGAGTAGAGAGTCGCAGTCGGTGAGAGGATAATCGTTAGTTGATAATCTTTTATTAGAGAATGGTAAAAATAACGTCATAGGAAAAAGATAACTTGTTTAATTGGAAATTTGAAGAGAATAAGAAGAAATATCCCTATCAATCGAGGTTGAGAAGTACTTATAATAATTCTAATTATTTGTGGTAATGATGGCTATTAGCAGGCTGATGTGCTAGACAAATATAATCGTCAAATCTTGAACTTAACATTGTTCAGTTATGTGGATCTGTTAGAGGTATTAGTCATACACTATGACTGATTCAAAGACCTGTGACCAAAAAATATAAACTCCTTAGAATCTTAGTGAATGAAATTATATGTTCGGAGATATTTGAAAAATATTAATTATTTCGGAAGATATCGTTTGAAATATAATAATAATACATTATCTATTTAGATTATTTGGACGATTTATCCAAATGTATAATATATGCCAACCCTTTTATGATAGAGGTATTGTATATGGGATGGGCATCCAACTTTGAGCAATAATTTTGCCTCCCATTTCATAGTGTACAGAAAATACATTATCATATGTTAGATTCCTTGCTTAGCCATTGGGAATTTTTTATTATGATTCAGGTACTCACGCTTAGTTACTGTGTCTACATACATTATTTTAGTGTATTTTATTACTATATTAGCGAATTGAAGCATAAATAGGGCATAAAATTGTATTTTAATGGTTTAGTTGATGGACAATTTGTTGTGGAATCCATATAGAAAGGCCTAGAGCATGACCCGGAGAAACCCAAAAGACATGTGTCAATGTCTACGCCTTCGAAGTTTATACATGCTGCATGTTTATTCTGTCCAGCATCTAATCTGTAAAGGCAACACCTATTTATCTATTTGTTATATGGCCATTGAATTTTTTATTTTTTATTAATATTTTAAATAAATATTGTTTTTATTAAATCAAATAAAATTACATTAATTCTTTCAAATGTAGATATTGATTTTAGTCTGGTCGGGGCTTAAAGACCAAACTCAAAGCCCGAACCAAGTCCTAAACCCAACAAATAAAACACGTATGGCATACTAAACTAACTCGACAACCGTTCAAAGCATAAATATTAAACATAGACGTACTAACATACTCCATTTATTCGACATTAAAATTTTATAATTTAATTCAGACTCAATTTTTTTAGCGTTTCGTCACTCGTAAGAACAATGGAATGTTAAATTCATGTGGCATGAGAAAGGAAAGGTTAGTATTTACTTATAGAGATGAATATTTGATTCGAACTTAATAAGTTTCGATTTAAGTTGATAGAGTTAGTCTTTTCATTTAAAAATTTAAATTCGAGTTAATTTAGATTGATTTTTTTAAAGAATAAAATTGGGTCATATTTTAAATTTAAGACGACAATACTAAGATCGAAATGAGTAACACATAGATGGTGTTATGCTAAGATCATATATAGATAGACTAAAAACTCAACCCGAATGTGGAGTTCCTTATATGGGCTTGACAGTTTGGGCTTTTTGGTCTGTTAAAATCAGACGTGAAATTGAGAACACTTGTACGTTTCCTTGGACCCTATTAAGAAAACCAATTTTTTCTCCTAAAGCCCTAACGTCTAGAAGGTTCCATCATCATCCAGATCTAGAATCCCCGAAGCCAGTATATCATTATATCATCTAACTCTATTTCTCTTGCATTTGCTGGAGAACTCTCTGAGAATTTCAGATTAATTCTACAATGGCGAAGCGTTTGATTCCAACACTCAACGGAGTTCTTGTCGAGGAAATCCTTTCCCCTTCCAAAACCACTGCCGGCATTATCCTGCCCGAGAAATCCACCAAGGTAGTTTTCTTTCTCTTTCGATCTCTTTTTCTGTCATAAGTTTTTAATGTAATCTAAGGATCTTGCTTCATTTGATTGAAAACAAACAGCTGAACTCCGGGAAAGTGGTGGCCGTGGGTCCAGGAGCAAGAGACAAGGAAGGGAAACCGATCCCAGTTCCTTTCAGGGAAGGTGACACCGTTCTTCTGCCTGAGTTTGGGGGTTCCCAAGTCAAGCTTGGCGATAAAGAGTGCGTCATTAAGCTCCCTTTTTTATTGTATACTTTATCATTTGGTTTGAGAAGTTGATCATTTTCTTGTTTTTTTATTTTATTTTTCCCGGCAGGTTTCATTTGTATAGAGATGAAGATATTCTGGGCAATCTCCACGATTGATAGATTGGAATTGCAATGAGGCATTAGCTTTGTTTATTGTTTCTGGGTTCAATTAAATTGGGCGGAACTGATTAATCATCGTTGTTATTGGAAAGTGGAAACTTTTACTATTAAAAAGATTTCTGGCGTGATTTTTGTCTAATTATCCCAAGATTACATCCTTTTGGTAATGGCATTGTTATAATATGGATGTTTGATTGAGGATGGGATTTTCGATTGAAGTATTATTATCGAATGTGTGAAACTGATTTAATAGATATAAAAATGTTCCAATTAGATACTTTAAAGCAGTTAATGGTAATTCAAAAAAAATGCAGTTAATGATTCCATTTAGAATTTAGAATTTATCGAGTGTGATTCTTCTTAAATTTTTTGATGAAAATCTTAATAAATATTTTTTTATATTTTTTTTATAGATTATTAGAAGAATAAATTTGTATTTTTTAATTGTAATGAATAAAATAAAGAGAAAAAATATCGATATTTAAATTTATAATCTATTTTGAATAAATATATTAGATTTAATTAAATTTAAATATCAAGTTATATATTTTTTAAAACAGAAATTTAAATAATACAAACATATTTAAGAAATTGATTAATTAAATTTTTTAACCTAATGATTTAATATTTAAAAAAAAAAAAGTTAAGACGAATCTAAAACATGGATTAATGTAATTGACCCAAAATACTTTCTCGTTCAATCTTCCCCGTTTCCTCCCTCCAAAACACCTCTTACTTCCTTTTTGGCTTTACCCGGAAGCATGCAATCAAAAATACATTTCCTATATCCTTTCTCACATCGTCTCTCTATGAAGTAGAAAACTAATAAACAAACGGTCACCGAGGTACCACCACGGTAGGAAGTCGGTTAGGTTCTGCCCGTTCCAACCGGGGCGGACTTTAGTTCATCGTCTCTCGTGGTTACTTCTCTATGTTATTCGTCATCGACAACGGATCTTCCTCTTTGCAACTCTCATTTATATTTCCGGGATGTTTCTTTACATGGGCATCGCTTCCTTTGATGCCGTTCCCGTTGTTAGGAACCGACCTCACCCGGCTCCGTTTACCGGAGTCCCCAGGTTTACGAGAAACTTGAGAGTTTATATGAATGCCGATAATTCCTCTGCTGACGCGGTGAGTCTCTGGTTTCTGATTTGTCCGTTTCAGTCTATTAGATGAATTCTTCGGTTTTAAGATTGAGATTCCGTTTTTTAATATGGTTTTCCGTGCTGAGTTGTGTTTTTAATCATTCCAAAATTTGAGTTTTTTTGTATGGTTTCTTCTTCCTTCCGGGTTTGAACTTGATAGAATTTTGAGGACCAATTTTAACATTTGGATGGATGAATTTTACTGCAGTACAATACTGGTTTTTTGTATGATTTCTTCTTCCTTCCGGGTTTGAACTTGATAGAATTTTGAGGACCAATTTTAACATTTGGATGGATGAATTTTACGGCAGTTCAATACTGGTTTATTGATGATCCGCTTCCTCTACGAGAACTTGATAATTTGATGTTGGTAAAACAGTTGATGTGGTGTCATTCGATAATTACAATACAATGATAATATCTGACCATATCATCTGAATTTTGTTCTTCGATTCAATGTATATTGTTATTTATTTTTTTACTGAAATAGCTGCATGATTATGAATTTATGACTGTATATTTTAGACTGATTTTAGGGGTTTGCATCTGATTCTGGTTCATAGCGCTTGCATCTGCCCTGAACTTACTGAATTTCCTGTAGATTTCAACTGTTTGGAAAAATTTCTATAGAGGGGGCGTATGGAGGCCTTGTGTAAACAAGTCTTCTGAAGCTATGAGTTTTATGTTCAATTTCTGGTGCTTTGCACATTTCCAGTTTTTGTTATGTTCTTTATGAATTATGCATATGCGCTCATGCATGAGTATGCTTTCGTGTGTTGGCTATCTTCATCGGTTTATGATTTGGTTGTTCCTTTTAATTACTATAGATTTACCTGAATCGAATGGTTACATATACATCGAGGCAAATGGAGGCTTAAATCAGCAGAGGAAATCGGTTGGTTCTATTCCTCACTTGTCTGTAATAAGTATGTGTATATTTAACCATTTTCTTCATTTATATTTTTCTCTACACGGTTGCTTTGGATGCTTTCTAGATATGAAATGCAGTTGCTGTGGCAGGTTATCTTAATGCCACACTTCTAATCCCTAATTTCCATTTTCATAGCATATGGCGAGATCCCAGGTTTGTTATCATTTATTTTCTGTTGGTATTTTGTTTTTGTACCATCAAGGAGAAATGATATCTTATTTTGCCAATCATTTTGTTATCACATCAACTGAATCCCATCTGTGGTTTTTTACTTTCCCAGCAAATTCAAAGACATCTATGATGAAGAGTATTTCATCAATACCTTGAAGAATGATGTATGAGTTGTTGATAAGATTCCTAACTACATAATGGAACGATTTGATCACAATTTGACCAACGTTTTCAACTTCAGAATTAAAGCATGGTCATCCATTCGGTATTATAAGGAAATTGTCCTACTAGCTGCTTGAAGAAAAGTGAGTTTAAGCATTGATTGTAGTTTATATTGGGATATGTTCTTCACTGCTATTCTCTTCTAGTTCTATTTATTTTTGGATAAATTACTCCATTTATTGTTGTCATAAATTAGGCTACTCGTTTTCTGATTGAACGATACAGGTTTATAAGAATTTCTCCTTTTGCAAACCGCTTATCATTTGATGCTCCTCCTGCTGTCCAAAGACTCGGATGCTTTGCAAATTATGAAGCATTTCGTTTTTCGAGTCCAATACTAAGCCTTGGAGAAACTTTGGTTGCAAGAATGAAAGAGTGCAGTGCAGACAGTGGTGGCAAATATCTTTCCGTTCATCTTCGGTTCAAGGAGGTTAGTATTTGTGTAGATTGATGGCATTTCTTAGCATAAAAAGTACTGTTATGACTTTTAGTATCAGAAACTGATCAACTCCATTTTTGTAACAAGTGTAGAATATCCTTTATTGTGCAGGATATGGTTGTTTGCTCTTGTTCTGTATTTGATGGTGGGGAGCTAGAAAAAGAAGACATGAAAAAAGCGAGGGAAAGAGGCTGGAAAGGAAAATTTACAAAACCTGGTCGAGTTATACGCCCTGGAGCAAACAGGATTAATGGGAAATGCCCCCTTACTCCTTTAGAGGTATTCTCAGTTTATTTTTGTTGTTCGATCGACACTAGTTTCGATGATAATTCTTTTAATATGTTGTTGCACCTATTAGGTTGGATTGATGCTTAGAGGATTGGGATTTGATAACAATACATATATCTTTTTGGCTTCTGGAAAGATATACAATTCTGAGAAAACAATGGCTCCATTATTGGAAATGTTCCCCAACTTGCAAACAAGGGAGATGCTGGCATCTGAGGAAGAACTTGCTCCATATAAGGTCTGGAAGAATACAGAGATTTCACTTCTTTCTTTAAGCCTTTCAATAATGCCTTTGAGATCGGACTTTCTGTCATCTCTTTGACTCGATTATTGCTTTCAGAAGTTTTCTTCCAGGATGGCTGCCATAGACTATACTGTTTGCCTTCATAGCGAGGTGTTTGTTACAACTCAAGCTGGAAATTTTCCTCACTTCCTGATGGGCCACCGGAGGTACTTGTACAGCGGACATTCCAAGACGATTCAACCAGACAAGCGAAGGTTCGCACTGCTATTTGATAACCCGAATATTGGGTATGTATTTAACTTTTCTACCTTCATTTAGCGGCCACAATAGGGTAGCAGAAGATCTTATTGACAGTTCCAAACATTAGCAGCTAGATAAACATGAAGCAATACATCTCGAAACAGTTATGTTGTACACTTTACTCTCGGAGTTTATATTAAGTAGTTTTCTTCTTTGCCAAGGTAACTTGCTTAGATGGTTTACATTGCATGTGTCGTATGTTCTATAATGGAAAATGTATCATCATGATTTCAGGTGGAGTAATTTCAAGCGACAAATGCTGAATATGCGTTCACATAGTGACACTAAGGGTGCGTTTGGATCACGGAATATAAAATTATCAGTGGGAATAAAAGATTACCTGAGAATGTTACATTATTGTGTTTGGTTGGTTTGGCATGAATGTAAGATTACATTATTTGGTTGAAGAAATAAAAGATTACTAGAATGTATATTTTACCAAATTGTCTTTGATCTATATTTTTTGACAAGTGAAATTTTAAATATTTAAATAAAAATTATTTATATAAAAATTATATATGTTGATAATATATTACTTGAGTATTTAAATATATCATGTATTATTTTAATTTTAATTAATATTAAATTTTATATAATTTATGTAAAAATATATTAAAATTTTATATCAACATTTTAACTAAATGTTTACATTGTGAAAACTAGCTTCGGTTTATACGTGACGCATTTACCGGGAGGTTTCTTGTATTTTTCAATAGACAAGGTTTACATTCTTCTATATATAATAATTTATTATAGATATTCATAATAATAAAAAGATGTAAATTATTTTTGTTATCTAAGATATAATATTTATTATATCTTCTATATACAATAATTTATTTATTTATCTTTTATATTTATACTTAATTCTGCATACTTTATCATTATTATTTATTTCATGAATTTATATTGCAAAAACATAATTCAAATAAGTAAGAAAATATAACACTAAAAATCATATTGTAGCTTTATCTTCTTTTCTTGTTTGTTCATTACCATGTTTTGCCATGTCGTGGTTACAATATGATTATTCTTTCGAGTGAATCCAAGACTTACCAGCATCAAAAAGTGATATAAATATCAGTTTTAGATTGTGGGTGTATTTTAAGATGTGAAGTATTTTGATAAGATGATGAAAATATCATTTCTCTTCCTTCTCTCTTTTGAAGGAATCGACATGTTGCTCAAAGAAGCAACATCAATTAACTGCTAATGGTAATAGAACTGCTGGAGGTTTTTTTTTATTACAGGGTTGAAAAGGTGAGGGTGGTTCATATATTAAAAGAGTTCACAGCTGTAGAATGTGAACATTAGTGAGAAAAAGAAATTTCTGAAATATATAGCTTTGGCAAGATGCCCATCACTTTCATACTGATTCCTTTGTAGGTGTGCTATGTGTCGTGATGGTCAGCCTGCTTCTCATTCACCTGATTTGCGATGTTCATCAAGGAGTTTCTCGAAACGTTCAAGACATTGAGAAGGTGTTCGGCCAACAATTGGGGCAATCGTCCTCCATTGCGTTGGCATGAGCTTAGCAAGATGAAGCAGCTTCTCATCCTCTTCTCTAGTCCACTCGGTCTACATACATCACAAAAACACAAATGATCACTTGAAACTTGATAATTTTTACTAGTTTTCTTCATCAAAATGAATCAAGTAGAAACAATTCAATTAAACTAAATAATTCAACATAAAAACAATAACATATTCTCAGCAAGAAAGCTACTTGCAGAGTTGCCGTTTGAGTAACAAAAGGCTGCAATTCCCTACAACTAGACCACCCTCAATTCTTACTTTCACCAACTCATTTTACGCTCTCAAAAGTAAAAAACTTATTTGAGACAAGCAAATGAACAATAAGAATTGAAATTTGTGAATTTATTTTTATATGATACAATTATAAACCAATGCACATTACTCCACGTTTGTAGTATTTTGTACTTTTAGTCAAACAAGTATTGGTTTATTTACCATTAACTTCTGTTTGCATAGCAGACATTCGAGCAAGCACAAAGCAAGAAACAAGAAGTAACAAGAACATTTCTTTCAACTAAGCTTAGCTACTCTGACCAAAGACATCAAATCAAAGAGCAATCTAAACTAAACTTTTCTAACTGAAGAAAAACCTAATAATAATAGTGTCTATGGAAAAATTCAACTCATAAATCGAAACACTGAAAAGCTTAAATACCCAAAATTGATTCGATCTTTAAGGGTAAAGCTCCAATTCGAAACAAATCCAGGTGAAGAAACATTAAAATTTTCCTTACAAGGAAAAGAAAAGATAAATTTACCTTCTTAATGGAGGGATCGAGCCACTCATACCAGCGAGCTTTACATTGCTTAGCAGATTTACGAACAAGCAAAGAAGAAATTCGAGCCCATTGTTTCTTCCCATATTTCATAACCGTTGCCTTCAATATCTCATCCTCCGTGTTCTTCCATACTCCTCCTTTTATCATAATCCTCATTTTGGCTCACGATTCTTTGTTACCTTGAAATAAGGAAAGGTAATACTTCCAAAACAAGCTTCTGAAATGAACAAACTAATGCAGATTGTAAACCACTTCAAATAGCAACTTAATAAGTTTTGAATTCATTCAAATCCCAAGCACAAATTACAACTAACAATTAAAAAGAAAATTAACAAAAACTCAAACATCCAACAAATTCATATAAGAGATGTCAAAAGTAAAAGCCAGAAAAACAGTTTATTTAGCTTAATTAACAACAAAATACAACTTTGGAACTAATTGCATGCTGGAATTAAACTAGCAGATAAGAAGTTTCAAACTTTATTGAAATTCAATATGAGAAAAAAAGACCCAAACCTTAAAAAATCACATCATTCCTCAGTTTTTCTGATAGAAAAGGAAAATCAAAGAAGAAGAATGCAACAATTCTCTCCGTAAAACTCCAAAGCAAGCTAACGGGGAGAAGCAAACGGGAAGAATGCAACAGCTCTCGCCAAATCGAAGAAGATGCAATGTTTTCCTTCGCATAAGCAAGCTAACGGGAGAAGGATATTTTAGCCAAGGGGGACGGGAATGTTGAAATACCTAAGAGAGATGGGAGACTAACATTCCCAGTAAAACAGGAAAAAAAAAACAACTGTTGGTATTCAATGTTTACCCTCTCTTGGGAATAATAACCATCCAAACGTGGGTAAGTTAAACGGGAAAAAAAGATTCCTCCCAGGAATGTTTTAATCCATGAACCAAACGGGACCTAAAGGAATTGAACTTAAAAGGCCAAACGATTTGATATATACCTTCCCATGCCCCGATTGCATGTGTCGTACAAACGGATCGGTGAAAGCAAGATCATCGTCTGCTACGTAATCTTCACGAAGGATTTCGATGGTGTGAATGTATCTTGTTCCTGTAAACATAGTTATAGAGGTCAAGTCGTATACGATGTTCAGATAACAAAAGCCGACGATTTTGCCATCAGAGGGATAACCCCGGCATTAACCGAATCGGAGATTGTTTTGTGATTTTGCTGTAGCGGAATCAAACAAACTGTTAACACCACATTGTATTCTTTTACACTCAATTGTAGTTTGATTTGGAAGAGATTTTGGTGTAGATTTTATGAGAAATCAGGGTATTATGATTGATTTTTCATATTCAGTTTTGTAAGAGGGTGTTCACCAATTGTCCCATTTTCAACAATTTTGTTTGTTGTTAATTCTTGCTGGATTCCTATTCTTCTCTCGTATCCATTCTTATAATGATAGATACACATAAATATTATTGTCAGAATTAATATAAAAACACATATAATAATTATAGTTTATTGATAAATTGATGGTGATTATGAGTCTCTATTGATATATAATTCGAGGGTGTAAAGTAAATCATCAGAATAATTAAATAAATATCATCCAATTTAGATAGATGACATCAAATTTAATCCTGAAAATAAAAAAATGTAATATTTTTTAATATCAAAATATAACATTTAATAAGTAGTTTAGATAAAAAAAATAAGAGAAATGTATACCATAAAAGTAAGTTACCCTCTCGTTATATATAAAATTTTAGTTTTTATAATTATTAGACTTCTTTTGTCTTAGGGCTCCCGACAAATGACACTTCGGATATTCCTTCATAGATGGGCAACTCTAATCCGTTCTTATCGAAATAAAATAAGAATATTTGATCCGCACTATAAGAATCAGTTTGCATTCATTCTCTGTCTGAACCAAAAGCAACCGCCATGGGAATCGTCGGAAATCTCGCTCCACAGCAGCGCCAATCTTTCGACTCTCAAGGTCTACGCCGCCGCCTCTTTGAACAAAATATTTTCTTTTCAAGATCCTTCTGCCACTGGGTTTTTCTTTAAGTGTGTGTTTTGCAGGTTTTATTGTGATCGAATCATTTGCGAGCACTCAAGAAATTGAAGCCATGAGGAAAAGAATGGACGAATTGCTTCAGGACTTTGACCCCACCACCACCGCTTCTATTTTCTCCACCAAAAATCAGGTCTTTTTTTTTTTCTTGTAGCAATTGTAATATTTTTGGAATTATAACTTTAAATTCTGATAGTTTCTCGATATGGGGTTTTTCTGTAGTTGAAGTTGACCAATGAATACTTCTATGAAAGTGCTGAAAAGATCTCCTTTTTCTTTGAAGGTGTGTTTTTTTCTATTGTTGCTTTCATTCTTTTCTGCACTCTTTTAGTTGTTTCTTTGATTTTAATTTTACTTTGAGAAAATCAAATTACTTTTGAGAACTAGACTTTTGGGATATATGAACTTGCTGTTGCCTGTCAGATTTAAAGTGAAAGGTATGGATGTTATGAATTGTTTGCAAAAGCTTTAAAGGGTAAAGCTTGATTCCTTATTGCTTTCACATGTAATCTATTGTATAAAGCACCTACACTTATGGTTATTAGTGAGTAGAGAGTTGTTTTTGGTTACTTTGATGACTTCTATTTTTTTTTCTTTCTTTTGTTGTTTTGGCAGAAAAAGCATTTGATGATAATGGAAATTTAAAGCAATCGAAGGAACTTTCTATTAATAAAGTTGGGCATGGTATATGATTTTGTAAACTTTGTGTTTTATTATGCTCTTATTTGGAAACACGTTCATGTAAATAGAGTATAGATATGTTTATTGTAGCTAATCCATGGTTTTATTCGTTTGTGCAGCGTTACATGAGATTGACCAGGTTTTCAAAGAATTCTCTTGCTCTGAGAAAGTTTCAAGTTTGCTCTTCTCTTTAGGATACAAGAGACCAGTGATCATGCAGTCAATGTATATTTTTAAGGTATTTAACTTGTTTCTTACTTGACCATGAAGTCAATGTTTACCCAGTGATAACACCCTTTGCTGGTGACCTTAGAATTTCAACCCCCAAGTCATTGAGAGGTTCTGATTTCAGTTGCTTGAACTTAATAGTTCAACTTTAGAGTCGAACAGTGTATTGGCTCATATAGGTTTATTCAAATATCCAGTCAATAAAACCTGTGTCCTGTCTGTGGATCCTAGGTGACCTTGCTGTTACTTTGTTAAATTTAGTGATATGAGTTTTTCTGTAAAATTTAGGAATTTCTATGACAGTGAGGTTCTGTTTGGTGGCTGTTTTGTTTTATTCTGGTGCTTTCTTCATTTGATGGGTGTGGTTAATCGAATAATTTTGTTATTCTTCATTTGAAAGAATACACACTACTAATCCTGCTAATGGATGAAGATTGGAATGCTGTATGGTTTGTAATGAAATTTGAATCTTGTATCCTGTCTGAATGGATTTTGTTGAATACTGAACTTTGAGTTGTTGTGCTTATATGTGACCCATTTTGACAGCAACCGGGTATAGGAGGTGAAGTAACTCCTCACCAGGACAACGCATTTCTTTATACTGAACCTAAAACTTGCACTGGTCTGTGGCTCGCTCTAGAGGATGCAACAGTTGTTAATGGCTGCCTTTGGGCCATTCCAGAATCTCAAAAAAGTATCCTTTTTTACTTTACCCTGTCTGTAACATTTTAAAGTATATAAATGATGCCTTATTTTGATCTGCTCTAATTTTTGTTTCTAGATGGTCTTGTAAGAAGGTTCATAAGGGGTGAAGATGGAGTTTTCTTCGATAGGCCCTCACAATCGTATGACCAGAAAGATTTTGTGCCTATTGAAGTGAAAGCTGGGTCTTTGGTCGTAATTCATGGTGATCTTATTCATCAAAGGTTAGTTCAAAGAATTATATCCAGAGCTCATCCAGCTTAATGGGCCTAATGGCTAACCGTTTGCGTCTTTTTTGTTTATGCTGGTACTATAGCTTTGAAAATCAATCTTCAAATTCGCGGCATGCGTACAGCTTGCATGTGATAGATACCGACGGCTGCAAGTGGGCAGAAGATAATTGGTAAGTAATTAGATCATTTATTTTTATCTTCACCAAATTTTGAGATGGTTCATTTTTTATGCCCCACAGATCCATTCATTCTTTATAGGACAAACATAGTATCTTTCTCAAGGTGCTGATAATAAACATTTTCTTTTATCTGACGAATCTTATTTATTTAGATGATGTAATCCATAGGTAATTCAACTGTCTCGGTGTTGCTTGAATGCTTATGCTATAGCACCGGCAACAATTTTCCTCATCGTATTGATATGCTAGGGCAATGTGTAAATACTTTTAACTTTATTTGTTTGAAGTGTACATCCTTGTATGGAAAACAATATTCCGATTCAAAATGGTAATTAATGTAGTCGCCTCCGTCACCATACATCATAGGTGAGATTGAGAGAAGATCTAATTCATCTGATATTCATTGGTATTGTGATATTCACTATAAATGTGATGTCATGGATGCAAAAAAAGGAGATGTTCTTTTATTACATCATAATGAAGAAAAGAACTAATTATTGTATTCTTTAGTTATCTAAAAGAGATATGGATGCGGTTTATGTGATGATCGACCATTTCTTCAACTTTATCTTTTCACCTTTTCAGGATTCGAAGAAAAGTTGAGCCAGAGCCCCTTTACACTTCTTGAGCAAACTCAGGAGTTTGTCCCCTGAAATTCGCTGTCAGCCTCAGCCTTGGCAGGGATGGGAATGAAGGTTAAGAAAACAGGGAAGTAAAGGCATGGAGATTTCATATGCGTATGAGAAAAATATTTATACTCTCGTTGCAGTATGTACATTATTGGATAATGTTTTATGTTATTTAGACATGAGTGTCAAATATAAGTTCGTGTCGAACATGACAATTCCAAGACCAATAAAAGTTGGCTCACCATATACTCTATACTGAATAACTCAAATTTCCATCATCTATATATAGTGATGTAAATGAATAAAGTGTTCGACGAATTGTTCATAAATTGTTCTTATAACGTTCGTTTATGTTTGTTTATTAAGTTAAATAAATAAGTATGGACAACATTTCTATGTTTATTTAATAAATGAACGAACATAAATATAGGTGTGTTCGGTTTGTTTATTTTTATTAATAAACTTGTTTATTGGTTCAATTATAAATTTATTTATTGTCTTGTTTATAAGTTGTCAACTCTTTTATAAATTTGTTTATTCAATTTTAATTTTTCTTCCTTTTATAATTTAAATATTGACTTGATTATAAATTTATTTACCGTCTCGTTTATAAGTTGTCAACTCGTTTATAAATTTGTTTATTCAATTTTAATTTTTCTACCGTCTATAATTTAAATATTGACGATGATAAAAACTAAAATAAACATAAGATGAACTTTGAATTCAAATTGTGAAGTTAAAGAACTTAGGGATTAATGGTGTAATTTCACCATTTTTGACTTGTAAATAAAAGGGTAAAAAGAGGATTTGTTGTTAATATTAAACAAACAACAACAACAACAAAACCCTATTCTCATATGTGATGGGGTAAGGGGGAGGTAGGGTAGTAGGTTGCCTCCATCGCCAGATTGAGAGCAGCTTCCGTGAAAGACTCCTGGCAGTAAGAAAAATTAAAAATAAAGATAAAATACAATGCATGTATAAATAAATAAATACATGGTTGAACAGTATTCTTATGCAATCTTCATATACGAGTCTGAAATGGAAAGTAATCCCTGCAAATAAATTCTTGCGAAAAAAATCTCTGCACATGGACAGAAACGTAAGACTTGGCTAAAATTAAACAGGGGAAACATGAACAGAAGGATACGCAGAAGGCAACGATAATAAGCTACGAGAAGGAATATTAAACGAACATGTACACAAATGTTAAATGAATATGTTCTCGAAGTTAAACGAATATTAACATATTTAAAAATAAATAAACAAATATAAACATGATACTGAAAATTTTAATGAATACAAATTGAACATAAATATTTTTAAAATTAAATAAACGAATATGAATATAACTTTATTCGTTCAAATTTGATTCATTTATATATTTCATTATTTATTGACCCTTCGAGAATATGGTGATTGCATGGAGTTTTTACGCTCAATCTAACGTGCAATAACTTGATTTCAGAGTTATTGAGATGAAAAGTAATTGAACGTGAAAGCAAGGCAATGCATGCATATTTCTTCAAATTCAAAGCTATACTAATAATTGTAAAGAGGGTATGGACTTGAAAGAAAAACGTAAAAAGGCTATGGATTCTGATCTGAATTATGAGACATGAGAGTTAAAAGGGATATATAACTTTCCCAAAAAAGATTGGAGCTTTCTTCTTTATTGAAGGATGGGTCTACTACCACTACTACTCTATCTATGCAAACTGATTTTGAAGGAATCCCACAACCATCACCCCCCCCCCAACTGTTCCACTCAGCTAAACTTTCCCAACTTTTTTTCTGAAGTTCATGGCGTGAGAGATTGCGTTCGTCCTCCTTGACTGCAAAATAAATAAAATCAGAGTAAAAAGAAACACAAGGACAATCCCCCTAGCTTCCCCATTTTTGGCCATTTCCAATTAATGCTGGCCGCTCCCAGACCTCATTGGATTTTCTCGGCAATACGCGCTTTCTTCCTCAGTTTCTTGCATTTTTTTGGGGGTACATTTTCTCTGCTTGTTTCTGCCCTGCATGCAGATATTCAGCTGCAGAAGTTTCAGTGACAAAGTTTCAATTGGCATCTTTTATCGTATGCAAAGACCAAGAGATTTTTTTGTGTGACATTTTTATGTTCTATTTTTAAAGTTTATTTTGTTGGCGATTGAATGAATATGTCTGGGTATTTCAAGAGGTAAAAGGACACAAAATCGAACAGGTGTATCATCAAGTTCCAACTCTTCGCTTCTGTTTTTCACCTTTTGCTGGTAAAAAGAACAGTAATCACCAAATCTTACAGGTCAGATAGATACATAATGCAAGAAAGATACCAAATATATATGGCTAACTGAGCCTACATACAATGATTCTACCTTGCAATCTCAAAAACTAAACTAGAGTTGAGTCGAACTTTATTTAATTATCCAAGAATATATGGGAATTGAACATACATGAGAAAAACAAAAACTATTACTGACATATACCTGAAAACCCCCTCCAGATATATGCAGTTCAAGTTAATGTCACTTTTACATCAAAACTCTCTTCACATCTTTATCCTGTTCCTATGTCCCCCATCGCCCTTATCATCTATCTTTCATTTTTGTAATTGTTCTTGTTCATATAGAATGGACAACACTGTCAACAAAGAAATTAAAACCCTGCAATTTGCATTGTTTAAAGGGTAAAAAAATATGAAAGGAGGCTCTTTCCTTGGGTTTAGCCAGCATGGTCCAATATGTGTTTTAAGGAAACCCCCCCCCCCCCCAAGATTAACTACATGTCCTTGTCTTCACAGTTGCACCATGCGTGACAGACACAGCATGAAACAGTCCCTAGTTTGTCACAAAAAAACAAAACTAACGACAGGCTTAAATGTTAACCTTCTTTTTTAACTCAAATGGAAAAACTAGTATTTAATTTCTGCGTATCTGTTGCCCACATGCTAAGCTTTAGCTAATAGCTACCCACCGGCCACCTTCCCGTGTTGTTGTTCAGTTCTTCAGAGGAAGAAACTCGAAATATCGGGTTGTCGTTGTTGTAGTTATGGCTGTGATGGGCACTTGTTGGTGGGTGTCTTTGTTGCTGATATTAATGCCGGTTCCAAGGGGAAACAGCTCGAGGGTCTGGTCTTGTCTGTTGTCTTCTTCGTGAGTGATATTGTTTTCTTGGTGTGGTTTCAATGGACATAAATTTCCAGTGTCTGATGAAGTTGTTCCCGAACAAGACAGCTCCAAGCATAGTTCCTTGTCGTGAATTTGCATCCACTTGTTTCTTCCACTTTTTGCAGTTCCATGCGTTGATATGAAACCCTAAAAAGACAGAGAACATCGAATTAAAGTGGAATTACGAAAAGTGGTGGATTGAGTGAATGCAAATTCATAAAACAACAGAAAAGTAAAAGATTGCAGCTTTTAGACAAAAAAGGGATAGATAGACACGAACCTCGGAGAGTTTACATACGTTTGAAGGAGAAGCCTGGTTGTTTGTCGGTTCAATTTCGCAGCGACCCAACGAAGATGCTAGTAAAAACAAAACAAAGCAATGAAAACATATACATGTTTCAATTCTACGTGTTTCTATAGGTTTACCTGCTGATTCCTTCTTTTCCAAGCCATCGGCATCGCAATGTTGTTGTTCGTCAGGAGTTTTGTTAAGCTGACGGCGGCGTTTTTGACGTTCTCTTGCTTTATGGTTCTGGAACCAGTAGAAAACGTTCTTCCCTTCGATCTTCCCGAACCGCTGAAGCAGCGCCGCAATTTGTTGGATTTGAGCCGTGGACGGCGTCCGTGTGCCGCGTCGATAGAGCTCCTCGAGTGTCATTAACTGCTCCGGCGTTGGGTTCCAACGTGAACTCCCTGATGACTGTTGACTTCTCTCGTTTGCATTATTCACTGTACCACCAACAAGAAATTATATCATTGCTAACAAGAAGAAAAAATGAATGAAATGTTACAAGAAAAAGGGTGGGGTTTACCGAAATCTCCATGATTGAAGAAAGGTAAAAGGTTTGGAATCAAAGGTGAAGGCTTTGCGTTGTTGAATGAAAGAGATAAGCTGAGGTCAGTAATATGGGGGTATCCCATTTTTTTGAAGGAGCAACAAAGCACAGATTACTGGGTTTTGTTGTTGTTGTGAAGTTTATATAACTTCGAGAAAATAACCTCAGTGATCAAAAATATCTTATAATATACGATTTTAACGTTGCGATTTAGTTGGTTATTTTGACAAATCCAAAAAAATTGGTTAAAATCGTATATTATAAGGTATTTTTGGTCACTGAAGTTATTATATATATATATCAAATTAAGGGGGTGAATTCACGAGATAATGTTCTCGAACTTTTTTATTCACGATATAATGCACATTTCAGATTAATTGCTGGGATGGGGTGAATTCTACAGTGATCTCGTAGGACGCCATGCAATCCAGGCGATCTTGTAGGACGCCATGCAATCCAGGCGACATACGGAGACATACGAGTGACATACGAGCCATACAAGCCATATACGAGCCACGAGCCAATGGAGAGGTCGCCATGCAGTATTATACGAGGTGAGGTCGCCATGCAGACGAGCCAGCCAATGGAGAGGTCGCCATGCAAACGAGCCAGCCAATGGAGAGGTCGCCATGCAGTCTGGGCGACCTTGTAGGTCGCCATGTAGTCCCGGCGACCTTGTAGGTCGCCATGTAGTCCCGGCGACCTTGTAGGTCGCCCCGGCGTCACCTAGCTCCCGAGACCATGCATGCACATGCAGCCAAGATAACTTCACGTGCTCCTGCTCCCCGCTGCATGCCTGCATGCATGCCAAGATAACTTCACGTGCTCCTGCTCCCCGCTGCATGCCTACAGCTATTGATGCCATGTGATCCTAGCTCACGAGACCATGCATGCACAATAATTGAACCATTGTTGGTGAAATAATTGAGGCAGCCGGTTATATATGGGGGTGTGCAAATCGCAAGAACATAAAAGAAAGATCACACATAATAGAAAGAAAGAAAGGGAGAAGAGATTGCTCACGAGAAAGAAAGAAAGGGAGAAAGAAAGGAAAGTAAGAAGAAGAAAGGGAGATAAGGTAAATTTGTTTATATTTAAATTAGTTTATTATTATAAATGTTAATTAGTTTATTAGTTTAGGGTTATATGATTGTTAGTTTAAGTTATAGTATACATAAATTAAAAATTATTTAATTAGTATATGTTTGATAGTTATATAGTTAAAAAATAATTAATTAGTTTGTTTTGTTAATAGTTAGTTATATAAAAAAATTATTTAATTAGTTTTTGTTAGTTAAATAGTTAAGTTATATTTGTTTGTTGAATATATATTATATAAAAAATTAGTTAGTAAGTTTATTAGTAGTATATTATAATGAAAAAATAGTTTATTAGTTAGTTTTAGTTATATAAAAAAATATTTTATTAGTTGTTTAAGGGTTTGGTGTTTACGTTTAACTTATATTTTAAAAAGTTTAGTTTGTTAGTTTATTAGTTTATTATATTATAAGTTATTATATTAAAGTTTAGTGTTGTAAATTAGTTAGTTAGTTTATATTAGATTATATTAAATGATTTTTTAAATATTGTTGTTTAATTTTTTTTACAGATTCATTCCAATGGCTGACCAAATTCCACTGTTGAGGCTTGACAATGAACATATTTCAAGTCATTTGGGAATAATGGTGAATAAAATATTTGTTTAATGAATTATAATTAATAAATATTTGAATATTATTTTATGATTGTGATAATTTTTTTGAAATATTTAATTGTAGGAGGACGAGCAGCGAGTCCTTCGTCTTCGACTACATAAAGTGCCCAAGCCACACCCACTAATAGAAGAAAATTTGCAAGAGGCTGGATTTTGGTATATCACATTTGTGCGAGATTACAAGTTGGTCCCAGGTTTGATCAGTGCGTTGATTGAACGCTGGAGACCAGAAACGCACACGTTTCATTTGCCGTGTGGCGAATGCACGATAACTTTGGAGGATGTGGCAATGCAACTCGGGGTCCAAACTAATGGGATGCCGGTGGTAATGTCACATGAGTTTAATAAGGTGGAACAACTTTGCAACTTGTTTCTTGGGAAAGCGCCCGTACCACCAGAGTGTAAAGGGTGGCGGGTGAGGTTGTCATGGTTGAAGAATGAATTTCAACTTCAATCAAATAGTACGGAGCACGAAATTATATATGCAACACGAGCATATATTACAATTGATTGGGGGAATTTTGATGCCTGATAAATCCGGTAGTTATGTTCACACTCAGTATCTTCTTTTTTTAACAAATTTTGAGAATTGTAGGCAATATAGCTGGGGTTCGGCGATATTGGCGTTCTTGTATCGTGAGATGTGCAAGGCGTCATTAGTCGTGAATGATAATAATACAGTAGAAATCAGTGGATGTCTGTTGCTGCTACAATCATGGGCTTGGCATAGACTTCCGTTTTTGACACCGATTAGTCGGACTGCAGTTGACTTTCCACTTGCCGGAAGGTAATATGAATCCTCTATTTTAATATAAAATATTAATTAAAAAATATTTATTTTGATTAGAATTATTGAACAAAATGTCTCTATTTTTGTTTTGATTGATATACAGATGGAGGCATAAAATTGAAGGCACAGGGTTGGTGCACAACAACATTAAAGAGTTCAGGTTAAAGATCGACATTAAGGCCAAAAAGGAGGTATGCATAATTTGTATTTTTTAATTATTATTTAAATTAACTATATTATCTGATTTAAATAAATTTTATTGTTTTTGTAATTTTACAGTTTAATTGGAGACCATACATGAATGAAGAATTATTTGCGTTGATACCGCACGATATTTTAGATGGGTTTCAATATTGGTGTGCTGTTACACCATTGATCAATTTTGCTTTTGTTGAGATCCAATTTGGGGATAGAGTGCTGAGGCAATTCCACTTCCACCAACCTATTCCGCGGAGTCCATGGGATCATGACCTCCTCCAAAACTTAGATGGTCGTCGTCCAGTGAATTGGGTTGAGACGCATGACGACCTGCACAGATTTGATGGTCGTCGTAAAGAAAGTGTTAATTGGGTTGAGAAGCATGCAACCTACATTAATGCTTGGAACAATAGGGCTTCATTCATGCCAACTCTTGACGCCATTCAAGACGACGACTTTAATTTTGAGACTTCGGCTTACCTTGCTTATTTTTTGGATAATGGAAAGCCGTTCCTCACAACAATAGTAGAGAGGCGACAATTTTTGAGGTTTAAGAAAAGATTTGGTAAAGCTGAATACTCTCTACCGAGTGGGAGTGGGAGTTCATCTCTACAAACTGAAGCGGAAATGACCGATGTGGATAATAGCGCACCACAATCGTTGCATCACGCAGTTGATGATTCTACTGGCCCGGCATACATACCAGAGTTTGTGCAGCCTGAGGCACCCATCTATTCTCCTACGTTTTCGTCGACGTATGACTTTGAACACATGACAGTTCAAATACCCCCAATGAATGAGGGGGGTGGGTACAATACTCCTGAGCCACAACGGCCACAACGTATCAGACGTCCGCCCCGACATTATCATTCAACAACACCCCGACATCGACAACAATTGTAAACTCGTTTGCTATTTATTACAAATTATTTATTGAAATTAGACTACTTTTTTTAACCTTAACAATGATGTTTAGTATCAAATCATTACTAGTATCAAATAATTAAATATTTAGTAAATCAACTGTTTTAAATCATTAGTATCAAATAATTAAATATTAACAATAAATCCTCATTAATAATAATTAGTAAATCATTAGTATCAAATCATTAAATATTTAAAAATCATTAATAAATTCGACTATGTATAAATTTAAACTCAGTAATCCACACTTGTACCCTCATTTGTTAGTATTCTATAATTATTAGTAATAATTATTAAATCATTAGTATTAAATCATTATTATAAATAATTACTAAATAATAACATAATAATTATTATAAAATCATTATTATAATGATTATTATCAAATCATTACTAAATCATCAAATCATTAAATATTTAAATCATTATTAAATCATTTTTATAATGATTATGACTAAATCATTATTATAATGATTATTATCAAATCATTACTATAATGATTATTATCAAATCATTACTAAATCATCAAATCATTAAATATTTAAATCATTATTAAATCATTTTTATAATGATTAATAAATACATAGAAATACATATATGATTACTAATGATGAGGCCTATATCTTGGTAAATTAGGACAATTGTTTTTTGAATGGCCTTCACCCCTACATAATCCGCATCTCTTTGCTTGACCTCTCTCTTTAGCATGAAAATCCATACTGGTATGAATTCGAGTGGACTCAGGTCGACCCTCTGGACTTCTGCGAAGCATTGGATTTGGTAGCCATTAATCATGATCCTTTTTGGGCCAATATGATTCATTCGGGATCTGTCTGAACACATAGCTGTAGACATTTAATATCCTACGTAGGTGGAAGCATTCATCAACATAAGTGTATGCGCTTACACCAGCATACATACATGCAGCGACTGCATGAGCACATGGATATTTCCATGCCTGAAAACGACCACAATCACACCATTTGTGTCGTAAATCAACTCTAAATGTTTGGTCTTCTCCTCCGACGTTACGACGTATGCACGACACGACAAAAGTATGACCAACTCGGTTGAAATTATGAACAACCATTGATGTTGCCAATCGCTCATTTGCTTCCATTGATTCCACCACTGTAGGAGCCCAAGTTTTACCTCTATTTATGAGACTCTCAATTTCCTTGCCTTTGTCCGACCAAACTTTACCCAGTCTAAAGTACGTCTCTTTCACCACGCTCGCTATTGGGAGATGGCGTGTACCTTTTAGTATCGAATTAATGGCCTCAACAAGGTTTGTGGTCATATGTCCGTATCTCCGACCTTCATCGTATGCTTGCGAACATTTTTCCCGCGGTATTTTTGAAGCCCACTTCCAAACACGCTGATCATCGTAAAATACCTTCAAATTCTCCAATCTCTTGTCAAAATTTGGTCGACGTAGTTCGTATCCTGTTCCATAATATATTGTGTTAAACCGCAATTAAAAAACCACGTAAAAAATACACAAATATTGAAATTAAAACTTACCCATGCTGACTATCTCGCTACGAATATGTGCGTTATGAAACTGGTCGATACTATTCTTGCCAATATGACGGATACAAAATGTCGGATATGCATACGGAGGTATCCAACGACTTCCTGGTCGTTCAATTGCCGCCAAAATACCCGTTCCTCTATCGGATATCAAGCAAACTCCATCTTCACGAACGACATATTGACGTAGATTGGTCAGAAAGAAATCCCAAGCCTCTGTTGTCTCTCCCTCAACAATGGCGAATGCAATTGGGAAGATATTTCGCTCACCATCTTGAGCAACTGCCATCAAAAGTACATGCCTATATTGACCATACAACCACGTACCATCTACTTGGATCATACGTTTGCAAAATGGAAATCCTTCAATACATGCCTTGAATGCCCAAAATAGTCTATGAAATATTTTCTTCCCTGGCAGAAGTTGACCTTCTTCGTCATATGCGGGCATGGTTTGAGACTTCACTATAGTTCCTGGGATAAATCGCTTCATTGCTTGTAGCAAATGTGGTAGCTCATTGTACGATGTATCCCAATCTCCATACGTCAACTTCATTGCCTTCATTTTCGCATTCCACACCTTGCCATATTTTACTTTGATATCCAAATTGGCTTCGAATAGATGCAGCTAACACTGAACAAGATATCCTTGGATCCTTTTCAACCATCGCCTTCACGTATTCACATATTACATCGGAGTCCAATAGTCGGTGGTCTTGTTTGATGGAGTTTCGCAAACATGTGTGCGAACCATTGTACCTCGTGATGACCCAAACATCGTGCCTTTGATTTTTCGACACTCTGATCTTCCACTTGCACTCTGGGCCATATTTTACACACTTTGCGTATAGGGTTTTCTGGTTGGACTCTGCAACATGGACATCAACATGGCATTTGATGCAGTACTCTTTAATCGCCAGCGTAGCTTCATTTTTTCCTCTGAATTGCACCCCAACTGAAAATTCACCAGAATTATCGAATGATTCAGTCATTTGGTACGGAGGTAAATGTGGCATGTCTGGGAATTCAGGTGCCCTCATTGCATAATAGTCTATCTCGTACATGTGAGGAGTAGCTTCATACGGTGCCAGAACTTCATCAATTGCACCTCCACCAAAAATATTTTCGTCGTCGCCCAAAACGGGTTCTTCGGTTTCTTCATCTTCGCTTGAATCATCGTGAATTTCTCCCCATCGATTTTCAGCGTCAATATTAACAACCAATTTCGATATGTTTCTCGTCTCATACTCTGCTGTTGCAGATGTCCCCCCGACTTCATTTACACTTTCCAATAGTGCCATAAAACTGTTCGGGAACCTGTACGTCGGCTCCTCAAACTGACTATATAAAGCCATTTCAGATGGATTTTGAGCCACACCTCTTGATGACCCAGGAACATCACATATGTTACACACATCAACAAATAACTCAATAACTGCTATATTGGTTGACTCATGTAATCCAACCATGGTTCCAATATCATCATCTTCTTCAAGTGGAACTGCAGCATATCTGACTGGGTTGGGGCATATCATAAACCTATACCTCAAACCATCAACTGCAGCTCGAATTTTTCTTTCTATCTTATGCTTCATTTCTATAAATGTGATGTCTTTTTTGAACATCATATTTATTGGTTTTTCAGACTGAAAAGCTACTCCGACCTCATTTTCCATAATCTGTCCATTATAATGGACAATCGTGAAAAAGTTGTTGCTCATTTTCTCTACAAATAAAAAAATAAATTAATTTAGATTAAAATATTAGATAAGATAATTTCATAAAACATTAAATCATTAAATATAATATAATATACTATTATATTATATTAATGATCAAATAAAATTTGTTATTTAACTTGATTAATTGATTAATTACTAATATTATTAATAATGATTTAATAATTATTATTAATCTAATGATTTGATATTTAATGATTTAATAATAATATGATTTAGTCATGATTACTAATAATTATTTATTATAAATATTTAATGATTTAGATTTGATACTAATTATTTAGTTATTATTACTAATAATCATGATTAGTTTGATAATTTTTTTTATTTTTTAAAAATATCAAACAAATTTGTTAGGCAAAATATCGTAATAATTCGTTGGCCGGATTATTTCATTCAATTAATTTTTACTCCTTACTAATTTACACATACAATATAAATAAAACAAAATATTTTTTTTAAACAACACTAAATATTTTAAACACAATATTTTTTTTAAACAAAAATTATCTCGCACAAATTAGTTTATATAATCTAATATAAACTTACTATCAAACTAATTTACACATACACAACAACAAAAAATAGACAACAAAAAATAATAAATTACTCACGTATTTATGCCTTCCTCCTTTCCTTTCTTTTCCTTCTTTGTTTCTTTATTCGAATCAATTTCAACATGGGCAAATGTTGTGGAATAATGCCCTGTATGTGTAAACCGTTTAATTTATTTAAACAGCAATAGCTCCCACAAATTAATTTTATATAATCTAATATATTATAATATAACTTAAACTAATAAACTATTTCTTTATTATAATATAACTTAGTTAAAATAACACACTAATTAAGCACTAATTAATTTTTTTATAATATAACTTCAACTTCAATGAACAATCTAATATATGTTTAAAGACACTAACAAATTAATTAATATTTTTTTATATTTAATAACTTAAACTAATTAACTAATTAACTAATTTTTTATATAATATATATATAACTTAAACTAACCAACTAATAATTTATACTAACAAACTAATTAACTAGATTTTAGTTTTACCCTAAACCCTAAACTAACAAACTAATAATTTCATATAATAAACTAAATTAAACAATAAAAAATTACCTCACAAACTATGTTTGATCCTTTATCTTATTTTCTTCTTCTTCCTTTTCCTTCTCTCGGCAAAGTTTATATGTGCTTATGCTTATACTCCTGGTTGTTCTTCTCCTTCTATCCTAAACCCCATATCATTTATATAAAGCAAAAAATCGTTGTACAAAGTCTTTAAAATTTGACTATTGAATAAAATATTATTAGGATTGAATCGTATAACTATTGAGCATTGAAAGTCTTCAATTGAACAGCAATATTTGCTGTATTTAACAGCTAAATTAACGCTGCAATCATACAGCTATGAATGCAACGCATGCAGCTACGGATGCAGGAATCTCCCAGCTAGCTATGGATGCAACGCATGCATGAGTGATACAGTTAAAGCTTGGTCGTTGCATGCATGAGTGCTACAGTTAAAGCTGGGTCGCGATGCAGGAATCTCCCAGCTATGGAGACTCCATGGCGACCTACCACCTACCCTACCACCTACCATGTCGTAGGGACTCCATGGCGACCTACCATGTCGTCGGGACTCCATGGCGACCTACCATGTCGCGATGTCGCCGGCAACCTAGAACCGATCCTTGGTCGCCCCGAGTGCCCCATGCATGAACCGATCCTTGGTCATCCTTGGTGCATGGCCCATGCAGAGGTTTGCCGAGATCAGACCACGTGAACAAAGCGCATGCGACCTATCCCATGCCTCGTGCATGGCCCATGCATAGCACCAAAGCAGCATCAGCGAGCAACAGCGGCCACCAAAGCGAGCAACAGCGGCCACCAAAGCAGCAAATCTTATAGGACGCCGGGCGTGCATGGCGACCTATAAGGACGCCGGGCGTGCATGGCGACCTATAAGGACGCCGGGCGTGCATGGCGACCTATGTTGCCACTGTAGAATTTACCCCATTCGAGCAATTAATCTGCCCAGTGCATCATCTCGTAAAATATTTTTTTTGAATCCATTATGTCGTGAGTTTTGCCCAAATTAAGGAACATTTCTCTGCAATATATATCTTGCTTTGTCTCTCCCCAGAGCGAAGTCACATCAGAGAAGAATGAGGTAAAACGGAAAAAAGTAAACATGCTTTCTTAAATTTTTTTATTAATGATTTCTTTCCTACATCGTAAATGGAGCAAATCATATTTGTAAGTAGCCTTTATAATATTTAATTTGTATTAATTTATCAATAGATCAAATATTAGTGTTATATAAAAAAGCAAGCAGCAAAAAATGTTTAAATCACATTCAAACAAATTAAAGCATAGATAGGATTCTACAAAACACTAGCTTGAACTTTCACCAAGTTCAACAAGTTCACTTGAAAAAGAATAATATTATGGTCATGCCAAAGAACATATCATCATCATTCATTAATCCAAAACTGTACGAAATCGACCACATTCAACAAAGCCTCATCAGTTTTCTTTATGATACCATTAAAAGACACAAATTTGGGTCCAAAGTTTAAACCTTGAGGTTCTTTTTACATAATTCAAAAGGGGAGCTTTGAATTCAAACCATTTGATTGCTAGTCTCCTATGACATTCAATATTAAAATTCCCATGAAAGCAGGTGGCCCAAATTCTTAAAACCAAACTAACCATACAAAAAGCTTGCCCTTAAATTCCCAAACATCAACATTCTGAAAACCAGAAGCAAACACAAAGACGGGTTCTCAAAACACAAGCAAAAGAGACAACTTGACACTAAAAAAATTGGGAATTAAGTGAGGATTCTGTGAGAACAAAACATTGGGTCTGATTTCTGAAGCCTTTTGATTAAAGTATGAGCCCATCATGCTCGGTTAGAAAGAGCCTGGGCTGGACATATGGCTCGTATGCTATCTTTTAACTACCATTGGGTCTGATTCCTTAAGTCTTTGATTAATTTCCAACACTCTACCTAGACATTTACAATATTTCCATATGCATATTGAATTTCAAAATATTTTTTTATTGAATCTTTGCCACTAAATTTAATTATAATAGTTGATTTGATTATAATTGTAATTAAAGTTTCCTAGAAAGAAAAGGAAATCAAACAAAACAACTTGCAGTGCGTTTGTGGGAAATCAATGGCGGGTAATTGATGGAATATAAGAGCTTCAAGTTTTAAACATATTCCTGCAGGCAACGGCAATTAATACTGCACGTCCCACAACCCCCTCTGGTCTCTCCCAACATTAAGTTCTAAATATAGATTTAGTATATAAAGAAGGTTCCATGACCAAGCTCATGTTTAACACAACCAAAACCCAAACCTCTAAAGCTTCTTCCTTTTGTTTCCGTTCTCAGTTTTCTCGAATTCCCCCATACTCAAAAACCTTGTTAACTTAAACCCACTTTTCTATCTGGTTTAAAAGATTCATAGTCAAATGAGGATTTTTAGAGGAGTGAAAACAAGAGGGTGCAGATGTAGTAATGGAGGTAGCAGAGCTGCAGTTTTCTTCTTCTGGGCTATCTTAATTTTTTCTCAGTTAGGTCTGCATTTTTCTGTTCATGAAGATCGGTTCAAGTCTCCCCCAAGGAAAGGCCAGTTTAATTTCGATAATAATGCCTATTTTCATGGTCCTCCATCATCAAGCTCACCTCAGTTTGCTGGAAATGAAGATGATAAGAGGATAGTTCATACAGGTCCAAATCCTCTTCACAACTAGTGACAGAACATATGGTGGGTCTTGTTAGTACGTACATGTTTTTAGATGTTCATTAATGTTAGAATTCAAGCAAGAGGGGGGGGGGGGAGTGTAAGAACCAGGTTTTTGTTGCAGATATTATAGGTGAAGGAGAGAGCATTGACTTTGGCCTTTTCAGTTATGTTTTAAATAAGGGTTTATGAGGAAAGGGAAGACAAAGGGAAAGGCTAGTGTAAATGCTCTTGTTTCTTTCTTCTTGTCTTTTTAATTCTCTTCTTTTTCTTATGCTGCAGTACTGCTGCTGTGTTAATGTTAACCATTCAATTGTATTGTTTTTGAATTATAATAGTCAATTATCTACTTTGCTTTATTCAGTAACTGTGGTGCCTGCCCATAACTTTCAGTTAAGATAATATAAATGAGTAATATATATATATAATTCATTAAAATATTGGATGTAGAATTGATCTATATATAAATAGGTAAATTTTTGTTTTTAGTCTTTGTATTATGCTTAACTTACTAACCTAACGTTTATATTCTAATTTTATCATTTTTTATTATATTGATCAAAGTCATACAGCTAATGTTATGCTAAAATTACACTTTCGTCGGCATCTTGAATGATTGGTTTTGTTGTTGTTGTTGTATTGTCGGGTGAGATAGAAAAGAAATTTTATGACTTTCATCTTTGGAGGAAGAAAATAAAATCAACAAAAAAACAGTTTATAACAGCACACATGACTATCATGTCATTCTTTTATTTATGATTTAACACTCGAGTGATCAAAATAAGAGTAAATATAAAATTTAATAAGGGAAATTTTTTTAACTTTACCAAAAATAAGAATGATAAGAAAGTAGAGCGATGAAATATGATTTAGCCCAAAATTTTTTTGACCAATATATATATAATGTGAATGAGAGAAACCAAAACCAGTTGTTTTGACTCCGGAAACAACATTAATGCTCCAAAAGGAAAAATAAAAAAGTGGGTAGTTTTAGTGTAAGAAAACCTTAATATACCGTTAATGAAATATCTTACTGAAAATGTTAATATTTTTTTAACATTTTCGGTAAAACGTTAGCTAAAACATTATTTTTTTTACCGGAAATGTTAATTTACTAACTAATTTCCAGTATAACCCAATATTAACAT
This sequence comes from Hibiscus syriacus, assembly GCF_006381635.1. Taxonomy (NCBI): domain Eukaryota; kingdom Viridiplantae; phylum Streptophyta; class Magnoliopsida; order Malvales; family Malvaceae; genus Hibiscus; species Hibiscus syriacus. The sequence goes on from NW_024062795.1 coordinate 7,394,766, forward strand.
TTTCGGTAGAAAAAATAATGTTTTAGGTAGCGTATTACCAGAAATGTTAAACATTTTTTGTAGCGCCCAATATTAATATTTTCAATACAAAAAATAATATTTTAAGTAGCGCTTTATCAGAAATGTTTAAAAATATTAACATTTCCGGTATAACTATTCTTTAACCGTAATTAAGGCGCGACACCTTTTTTTAACTGTATATTAAGTCCGCTGCAATGAGACATCCCCTAAACAAGTTGAAGCTGAAAGAATTCTGACACTTATTCCATAATTAGGGCTCTTAGCACAGGGTGTTTAGATTGAATTGCAGTACTCATAAAGTGTGTCATGCAAGTTAAAAGTTATTGACAATTCACAATCTTAAATTCCAAATAACTCCAGTTATGAATTAATGATCACCCTCATCAATATCTAGCTCATTAAGGGTATAATTATTATAAACAAATCATGATTATGAATATCCGTGTAGATATTCTCTAACATGAAGAACAAGAGTGGAAAAAGGTGATCGGACGACTAGTAAGATGGCCACGTAGCTCGTTTAGAGGAACTCAGCTGATCAGGGCCCTTGGCAAGGTTTTAAGTTGATTAGATTGTTTATAGTATTCCTAGAAATGGCAGCCATGCATGTCTGGTTTTATCGACTTGAATGCATATGAGGGCCAACACGCTTTCTCAAAACACATTGGACACTGCACCCTTCCAACATCTTATTAATTGCCTTAAAAACTATTTGGTGTAATTTAATACCAAGTACAATTAAGAGTGCTCTCTCAGTTTTTTTTGTGCAGGGATAGGGTTCCCTTGGAAAGAATTTGATTAAATATTATTTATTATTTTAAAGATAATTATTTGATACAAAAAATAAGATTTGGTTCAAAAACATAATTCGTTTCTCGAAAGAAAATATAAAATAATCCCCATGAAATGAATGTTTGGCATTAGAGAGGAAAGTGGCATTTAAGATAGTGTGTTAATGAACTTCTCTTTCTTTCTTTAGCTTCCATGAAACCAACCCCTTGTTTTATTGCTTTCACCCACCTCTTTGTTCTCCTTGCTAGCTTGCATTTTATTTTTATTTTTTATTATAAATTCTCTAAACAAAAATATACCACCACTTTTTTATATCCAACATAGAAACTACGGCTAATAAAATAGGTCCCAAAAGAGTTGTAAACTTAGCTGAAATCTATTGCCAAATAATGGGCTCATTAGTGAAAATAATAATTTTGACTCATCAATTACGCTAGAGTTTATAATGAGAATTTGTGATGGATACAAAGACTCTCAAGTTTGATATACTCTATAATTTTATTCAACTAGAGTTATTGTGTTCGTATAATAGTGAAATTCTTTCTGTCTCCATGTAATTTTCTCATTTTAAAATTTTTCTCATAAATATGTGTTTTTATCTTTTATTTTTATTACTTCACAGACTATTACTTGTTATTATCTATAACATATCAAATGAAATTATTAGTTAGATTCAAATCTTAATACATACAAAAATACTGATAAATCACTAATTTAGTTAACCTATATTGAGACCCATCTCTACAAACTAACCAACAGCCAATCTATATAAAAAGAATTACTAATATATTTTTCATTAGTTCCCTTCTACTTTCAATTTTCAGCATTTTCATTGAGTGATGCATTGACCGAGAATGTGTATTTTATTCAATGTGTCTGCATGTGTCGCAGCCTTTTAATGTCTGAAAATTAATAATCTGGTTTATGCACTTAATTTGGACAGAAGCAGAGAAAGAAAGAAAAAAGAACCGTAAACATTGAAGGATTGGAAGACTTACACGGGCACCTCTATGTCTTGCAAAGAAGGTAGAAGATGGAGTGACAGGACAGGTGATACAAATGGGAAACAAGGAAAGGTGTTAAATTCTCAGACAGACATGACAGATTCTATATCACTGTGCCTGTCTCAGGACATTGCTGAAAAGGTATTTCGTTAAACTGGAAAGTTAGTATATCTGTTAGATCTTAACCTTATGTGACTGCAAGATTTGCATTTAAGATTCCTTGGCTAAGCAATCAACAACGTTTCCCTGAAAATCCCAAGATTGACAAGACCATCAATAGCTTTTGCCTAGATTTGGCTCTTATTGTATGCATGAAATTGATCATATAAAGAAAACATAATGCCCCCAACATTTACACAAATTATTACTTTATTATTTATTCTTGGCTTAATACCCAAATTATACTTTTTTCTCGAATATGTGTCTACATTATTTTTTGGATCATCCAGGTATCAAACGTTACAAACGTTATCACTTTAGGTGCTCGGAACATAACTGTAGTTAGTTTTCTACGTTAAGTGACACGTGTAACAATCTGATGATTTTGAATTTTTTTTAAAATATTAAAAATATCATTATATTTATAAAAAAAATCTCTAATTTCTTTAAAATTACAAAAAAGTTTCAAAATCCCTAAAACCCTAAAATCCTAACACTAACCCACCATCGGTGCCCTTTTCGACCACAACCACTACCTCCGACGTAGTCATCTCCATTATCCTAGTTATACGTCCCATAGTTATAACTAATTGGTCGTCGGAATCGCTTGGGATCATGATTTTTATCCTAGGATTCACGAGGTATAAAGCGTCGATTCGTCATTGATCGGTTATGATTTCATAGAGTTTTGGTCGTCGGGGGAGGTGAGGTCGGGTGGCACTTCGTCGATGCAAATGGAGGCGGTCGGAGTGGATTTAGGGGTTGAAATGAAGGTTTTTGAAGATTTGGGTTATTTCAAAATTTATATGTTTTCTTTTAAAAAATTATTATTTTTAAAAAAAATTATATAATTTTTTTAAAATTATAAGATTGTGACACGTGTTACTTAACAAAGGAAATTAGCGTCATTGACGGCTCGACCACCTAAAGTGGTAACATTAGAAAATTGCATGGTCCAAAAAATATTATAAGCACCAATTCAGAGAAAAATGATATAGTTTGGCCTCTTATTTGGGTATTAAGCCTTTATTTTTATGTTTTGAAGTATTTAAGCTCCTATCGTTTTAATTTTTGATCAAAATAATTCATGTTGGATGAAAAGTGTTAATTAACTAAAGACAATATACATGTTTAACTGGTGACGTGAGATGTGACATGTGTCACATATCACTCCACCTCTAAAGTGATGATGTGACACATATCACCTCATCAATTAAACACATATGAATGTTACGTCAGTAACATGTTTGACCGTCAGTCAACTAATAGTTTTATCCAATATGTATTATTTTGATAAAAAAAATTGAAATGTTAAAAGCTAAAATACTCACACACAAAAATATGGGCCAAAATGGCCATTAGTGTAAAAGTTGAAGGTTGATTTCATCATTATACCTAAAAATTGTATTATTTTGTTATAATATTCCTTTGTTGTTTTCAAGTATATACTTTTTAGATCATTTTTCTAATAAAGTTTTTTATTGGGAAAAAATTGAAGGAATATATTTATACTAAAACAAGTTTTAGTGCAAATAATCACATTTTATATTTGATTATTTCAACTTACTATTGAATGATGTTATCCAAATATATTGAAACATGTTTCTATTTTTTATGACATAGTAAGCAAGGGTAAATTAATTTAGGCTAACTTGAAGATACTCTTGTTATTCCATCAAAATTGAGTTATTTTGATAAAATTAAGAGTTTGAGCATTAAAGAGACTTAATAAGACTGAGATAAAACACTAGTTCCTTTAAATAAGGTTAAGTGTTTGAATTATGAAGCTGTGAATGGAGTAAACTAGATTAAGAGATTCGTCTTCATATTGGTTCCATCATCTCCTAGACCTACGTTCATGGTAAGTTTTTTAAATTTTGTTATCCTCTTTTTCCCATGGGAATAATCATAAGTTTGATGTTTTATATTAGTATTAATAAGCTTTACAGATGGGGAGACTAAAGTCATGAAAGACAGAGTTGAATCGATCGATCCGGAGAACAACTCAATAACTTTCAGAGTGATTAAAGGAGAGCTTCTGAAAGATTTCAAGAGCTTCGTGTTTAAACTACAAGCATCCTCGAAGAAGGAGAGTTCGGGCACTGCAGTGGTTGTCGATGGAGTACAAGAAGCTGCATGATGTAGTTGTAGATCCGGAGACAGTGATGGAGCTAGCGGCTCAAATCTTTAAAGATGTGGACTTTCACGTCAGCTGAGAAAATTTGTCACACCCCAAAATTTGGGACAAAAAAATTAAAGATTCATTAACTAAATATTAGGATTTATTTGGTATTTTAATAATAAATTTTATGTTAAATTGTAAACAAAGGATGTTTCAGGGACTAACCCCATAATTTCCCCTTATTGCCAAAACTAAAAATATCTTATGAAGCTAAAATAAATAGTAAGAGGCTATGAAGCCTTAAACCCTTGACCTATGCATAGCCTAGCTTAAGCCTTAATCAATCGGACTAGGCTACTGTTTTGTTATAAAATAATAAAATTATATTTTATATTGAATAAAATGGGTTAACCCATTTCCAATAACTACCATTCGTGAAACCCAAAAACAAACCCCCCCGTCATCAAGCTTCCCCCCGTTGATCTTCCTTGCTCTGGCCGCCGTTGATGTGCCCCGTCGCCACTAGTTGAACTGGTGTCCTCCCATGACCCATCCTCGACCGTTAGACCTCCAAAATCGGCCACTGATCGTCGTGATTAAAGGATGAAACTCATTTGTTGCCCTCACCATCCGATCATCGAAAGTTGTTGTTGATCGTCGTGGAGGAGCGTTCGAAGATGTGTTGAAAACTCAAGGCTATCGCGGTTTTCGTTGATTTTGCACCGATTGGGTCGCCGATTTGCTTCACCGCCACCACAAATAGACTCCTATTGTTGTGCGCTCGAGACCCAACCGGTGGGTCAAATCGCCATCGTTGCTTTCCTCAGTCATCGACGTGGGTAAGCTTTTCGAACTCTTTTTTCGTTTATTTAATCTTTTTATTGGTTGATTCTTGGGCTAATCTGTGTTGGAATGGATGAGTTGGAGCTCTCAAAATAATCGATCGTCCAAAACCACCCCTATCCCCTTCGTACGCGTCATCCCTGAGCGTGGGGCAACCCCGTTGATTCTGGAACCTCCTAAAACCGGTTCGAGTTGACTCGAACCTAGATGAGTTAATTTAGACCGAATCGAGTTAAACCAAACCGACCTAACCCGAATCAGTATGATCCGTTGACTTTGACCCAAGTTGTTGACCTATTCATTGACTATTGATCAGACCCGTTGACTTTGACTTTAACCTTTGATAGTTTGACCGTTGACTTTAACCAAAAAGTAAAAAAAATTTAAAAAGTCATATTTTATGTTTTTCGACGTCATGAGTCCGAATTTGAAGATTGTTTTGCCAAATTCTAACCTAAAAGTCTCCGAATTGACCCTTATGGATGCAGTTCCACATAACTGCATATGGTGTACAGTTGGATGGTTATTTTGTATTTTAAACTACAACTCTACTGTCGCTTTCATAACTTTGATAATGAACCGATTTTGAAACTCAACTGTATGTTTCTATTTTTGCACTGCTTGAACACACTGAGCTCCTTAGCTCACATTTTCAAACTTTTCCCCCTTTCAGATACTTTTGGATAGGCACCCCAGACTTGGAATTTGGAGGATCGACACATTCGTATAGTATTTTTTGTTGTAATGTTTTATATTCCGAACTGTCTTCATTTTCGGTGACATGTGCCCATATTTTGAAATACTTGTTTTATGATTTATACTGCTTTTGCTACTAATGTTAGATTTACTTTGATATTGATTATGAAATATTTTATTTTACTCAGTCACTTATGGTTTTATATTGCTCATTTTGGACTTTATCATTATTAACTGTGCTATTAAAGATGCCATTCATAATATAGTTTTAAATTATCAAAAAATGTTTTGGAAATTTTTATTGTAATCCAATAGATCTAGTCGTAACGTATAGGCTGAGTCTAGGGGTGACAAAATTAAATGAATGTAAGCCATCAAGCTGGATGGTTCGAATTCAAATCCCATTGTTTTCATTTATATGCGCGTGTGTATGAATAAATGAATTAAGACACGATGATTCAAAGACGTTTTTAGTGTGTATACTGTTGATTTGATTTATCAACAATTAAACTTTGAAACATTAATAATCCTTCAGTTTTATTTTCAATAATGATTTTTTAGTACGTGATATAATATGTCATATTATATTATTATATAATACGTATAAGTACTTAAATGACCGTCAATAATTTTGCTAATGATTTTACTAACATAGGATATGATTAGTATATATTAATAGTTCAAGAATAAACAAAAATATTTAGTTTGAGAATAAATTTGAAATGGGAATTATAATTTAATGATGAAATTAACTCTTAACTAATGTGTGATAATATAACTATTAATTTAAGAAAACAATCGAGTGAATAATGCCATTGTCAATGAGTCAATTGAGGTTTCTAAATAAAATTGACATCATTTAAATAAGTTTACAATAATCATAATTTAAAATTAAATTCGACATTGTAAGTTTCAATATCAATACAACATATAATCACCTAGGTATCAAATTTGTATGTTGTAGATGCTAATCTTTCCCCATATATAACCGATTTATGAATATGTTTTTTTTATCACTGGCTTTCAAACATGTACTTAGTAAAATTACTTTAAAGGGGTTTTTTCTAAAAAAAAAATTTAAAAGATAATTTTATATGTGTCCGACCATATCTAGTCTTAAATGATCAATAATAACTCTAGTCTATTTTTAAAACCAGATTTTCAAAGCAATCCGAATACACATATCTTTTGAAAAATCATCGAGCTAAGGATTGTCTCGACACATTATTCCATGTTGTCTACAACATCATCAAAGTTGACTATCACAACAATACAATACAGTTAATGTTGGTCAAAGGACCACTTAATTCGTTTTAACCTTGCAAGTACCCAATTGAATGAAAAAATAAAGACAATTATTTTTGGATAAAAAACATTAGATGCCATTATATTTAAATGATATTTTTAATCACTGAACTGTTAAAAGATATAAAATGAATATCAAATTTATCAAATTGTTATAAAATGACTACTACAATGTTATAATAATGTAAAATTTTAATAAGTTTAATTACCATGTTGTAATAGTTTCATAAAATTCAATGATCATTTTATAACAATTTAATAAATTTAATAGCCCATTTATATCTTTTGAAAGTTTATTTACCAAACAGCCATTTAAATATAATTTAATAAACTTTAGTGTACTTTTTCTTTATTTTTATTATTTTTTAGAATAATTGGATGTATTTTCAACCCTTAAGCCTAAGTTATTTCCACATCTCTCAACTTATTTTTCTTCTCAAAAATGTATATAACATTTTAAAAATGGAATTCAGTTTTTTTAATGGATAGTGAACTTGGATCAAATAATAGTAGTCAATTAAAATCTTGGTAAAATGATTTTCCCCCTTAATTTTATGAGTTTAATCATTTTAACCCTTAAACTTTTATTTTATTATATTTGATCTTTCAAATTTTATATTTTCATTAAATTGACCCAAATGTGATGGGAAAGTAATGTTATTTTGTTCTTACTAAAGAGTTGATGTCGGTTATTTTATCCTTTTTACCATATCATGAAAAAAATATTATAATTTGTAAAAACAAAAGTTGACATCAACATTTCAATAAGAAGAAAGTACCTATTTTTTTTTAATCTTTTGATGAGATGACAATAATCGATGTGTTGATACTGTTTCATCATATTTGAGTTAATTTGACAACAAATAAGAGTTTGAGGATGAAAAGGAATGTAATAAAAGTTTATGGATTTGTCGAAACCGTCTTTTGGTTGGGCCCCGAAATTAGGCTTCGACTTGGAAAAATGGATTAGGAGTCGCCACCGATCATTTTAAATTGATATTTAGGTAGTTCAGACACCATCTTACATGATCTGCGTTTTCAGAAATATGTCGGGTTCGGAAGTCGGTTACGGTCAAAGAAGGATTAGCACCCTTGAACCGCCCTTTCGGTATCAATTAATTTGTTGGTTGTCTTAATTGCGAAAATTGAAAAAATTTAATTAAAATTTAAAAATCCGATTCGAATTACTTACATTTGATCGATTGCAATTTCTCTAAAAAAAGGTCAAAAAATATTATACAATAAATAATAAATAAATGTTAAATGAATAAAAAAAGAAAAAAAATGAATGAAATAAAAAAATAAAAATAAAAGAAGTAAAAAATGAATGAATAAATAAATAAATAAATAAATAAAAATAAAAAGTTAAATCTTAAAAATAATAAAATAAAAACAACTAAAAGATAAACAGAAATAATACTAATTAAAAATAATGATAAAAAATAATAAAGTGAAAATTTAGATGAGTAATCAATATATACATGAAGTGACCAAATTGAAAGAAAAGAAAATGAGTACCATATATGAAAATACGTAACTCCTGGATGACCTGAGTGCTAATTAGACCAAAAACTTTCCAAAGGCACTAAAATCCCTAACTCACGCGTGTTTTCATCTTCCTCACCTCTGTTTCTTCTTCAGCATGGCTCTCCCTTTTCATTTCCTTCAATCAAAATGGTAAAGACTTTTTCTTTCTTTGTATTCCTTTTCCGATCTTGATGCATGCAACATATTTTCGAGTTTCTTCCTTAGAAGGCTTCGGATTTCCTGAATGGCTTGCACCCTTGTTTCAAATGCTTCCCCCTCTGTTTTTTTGCTTTTGCTTTCACCCCCTCTCGCTGTGTATTTCGTATCCATTTATAGCCTAGGACTTTGCTAATTTTAGAGAGTTTCCTTTGAACTCAAATGCTTGGTTTGTTAGTGATAGAGTCCTATTGAGACTAAAACTTGCTGACTTGGTGATGTTGGTGCCGTGAACTTTGGGGGGAGGTTGCTGGGCGAAAAGTAGTGTCTACAGCTGCTCCTATTTGCCCATAGTCGTGTAACGGGGATAGGGCAAAGATTAAAAGACACTTTTCGTTTGATGGAGTTGAAAATTGGCTCTGATATTTCAATAACTCCCTGTCGAATTGAGTTGCGGATGGCTCCTCCGTCGCGAAGTCGAGTCCATCTTGAAGTGATATAGAATTGAAACCGCAGTTTGGGATTTGAATCGGGATAATGCTTCTCGTTGTAGTCTGCCTCGGTCTTTTTCTCGGTTTAAAGACCTTGGTTTGAAAATTCGACTGGAAAATCATTCTTTGACTCCACCATGTGGTTGATAGGCCCTCGAGCTGAATGAAATCGAACTCGAAATATCATTGTCGACAGATGGCTTTTCTCGACTTAAGCTATGCTGCCGAAAAGTGGTTTTTTGTCACTAAGGCGTGGTTAACCCAAGTCTTCTTCTCGACTTGAGAACCTCGATTGCAGCCAGACAATAGTGTGATTGAGGTATCATCGAGCTGAATGGAATCGAACTCGACAATTTTATTGACAGATAACCCTTCTTGCCTTGAGCTATGCTATAAATGATGTGCCCTCGAAGCTGAGTGTAATCGAACTCGAAGGTCTTCGGTTGGCAGATAACCCTTCTCGACTTAAGTTATACTACAAATGATGTGCATTGGAGCTGAGCGTAGTCGAACTCGAAGGTCTTTTGGTGGCAGATAACCCTTCTAGGCTTGAGTTATGTTGTAAATGATGTGCCCTCGAAGCTGAGTGTAATCGAACTCGAGGGTCTTTGACTGGCAGATAACCCTTCTCGACTTAAGCTATGTTGCAAATGATATGCCGTTGAATCGAGCGTAGTCGAACTCAGAGGTCTTTTTTGGTAGATAACCCTTCTTGACTTAAGTTATGCTGCAAATGATGTACCCTCGAAGCTGAGTGTAATCGAACTCGAGTGTCTTTGGTAGATAGCCCTTCTCGACTTAAGCTATGCTGCAAATGATGTTCCTTTGAGCTGAGCGTAGTCGAACTCGAAGGTCTTTGGTGACAGATAACCTTTCTAGCCTTGAGTTATGATGTAAATGATGTGCCCTCGAAGCTGAGTGTAATCAAACTCGAGGGTATTTGGCAGATAACCCTTCTCGACTTAAGCTATGTTGCAAATAGTTTCGTTAAAAAATGGCTTCCCTTCACGGGTCTAAGCCGGTCATGATTCTTCAGGTCGTTCCCCTGAGCGGGTCTGAACCAAATAAGATGATATTTGAATGACTCCCTTTTACGGGAAAACCCATTGATAAATTCTGACAGCCAGATATCTTCCGTTGTGGAATTAAAATCTGGCTTGAAGACATTAACTGGAAATATTCTGTTCATTATTGAGTTGAGTTGAACTGGATTTGTTCTGAATTGGTTCTCGAACCTATCTGAAATTGATTATGAGATCTGTATATATGTCAAGTCGGTTGAGGTGTAGCTTCTCATTGCTGAGTTAGACAACCATCATCGTTCTTTAAAGGCGCTTGCGAATCGAGTATCATTCATCTTGAAGTTGAAACTTGACTCTAAAAGCTGTAAAAAATCATGTATGCGAAAAATAATAAATATGATGCTCTTAAGTATGCCTAAAATGCATGCAACATGAATGAGTTATGTTTTAGCTCTTGGATAGGAGTCATGTGTTTTGTCTGCCAATCTGGTCATTGGAATCAATCGTGCCTCATACACTTTTCAAGCTTTGGTTTTACAAACTTTTCATATCTGAGACTATCCTGTTTGAAAATGTTTTTCCTTTTTCTTGTTTTGGGAGGGAAAATGATAAAAATGTTGTAAAATATTGTTCGCAATTGAATCAAATTATAAACATAAGTTCAAAGTATATCAAATGAATCAATAGCTCTTTTAATGCTTTCAGAGTTACATCTTTTTGACAAATGTTCAAATGGATGAGTTGCCTTTAGGTTGGTCTCCTTTCTAAGGTTTCGATAACCCAAAATGTCATTTTTTTAAATATCGCAACATGCTTTGGCATTTTAATTGGATGCGGACAAAATGACGCAACTAGCATTATCGATTACTAGACCTTATATTTCAGTTCTCTGAAATCTTCCATTTGTTCAAGTTTTGTAAGCTCCTCTAGCAAAGGTAGTACAGAAATATGGGTCAAAAAAATGAAATTCTTGAGTGCTCGTGTTTATTTGACTATAACAGGTGTTCCTTAACTCCCTTAGTCTTTTTTTACCGAAAGTTTCTCGCTTAGATAAATTTGATTTACCTCACCGTTATCTGACTAGCTGAATCCATAAAGCCGGGCGTTTAACCAATTGCTTTAGAGGGACAACTTAACATTATAATCAAGTTAACTGAAGGTTTCATCTCATCACAAAGTCTTCGGCCAGACAATAGCAGTGGAGCAAACACCGAATTACCAAGTGTTCAAGCAATGTCATGGTTTGAACGTAATCTATTCATAAGGCCAGGGCTTTCAAGTTTCCTCTATAACCAATTGCCTTAGTGGAATAGCTCAGCTTTACGGATTTAATTTCTTAAGATTGTCAAGAAGAACCTGTTATAGTCTAGGTGTTGTTGAAAGTAAAAAATTTCATCTTTAGAGTTCAATTTTCAAACAACTGACCTAAACTATATTCACTTACTCGACTATTCCATCTGTAAAGATAATGATCATCATTGAACGTCTTAAACAAAAAGTATAGTAATTGTCATATGCAAATGATGTCTCATGTTGTCCGCAACTTATAAAAGGAAAAGGTTACATTGGTTAATTGCAAGAGCAGAGTATAGTGTTTGAGGGTATATTCTGGGTAAGGTCAAAGTCCTTGTTTTAAATCATGTTACTTCATCAAAGATCTATAACTTTAAACCATTTACAGAGCTTCTTAATTCAATTGATATTCAAATAATTGCAAGTTTACAAATGTGATTCATTGCTCGTCATCATTAAAGTAACATAGATTTATTCAAATGTCTTTACAAAAAACTTGAGAAAAAATGAAAAAAAAACAAATTCAAACAGAATACCTCAAATAATGAAATGATCGTTCTCACTTGGATGCCCCCAAGTTATTGAAGTCGATCCAGTTCTGGTTACGCATCTTCTGTACGACTCTCTTGAATGCGTAACAGTTCTCAATAGTGTGCCCTCAGACACCGCCGTGATATTCAGAATGAGCACTCTCATCATACCACTTGGGGTATGGGGGCTTCATGGGTTTCATTGGATATGGTGACACTACGTGGGTGTCAAGAAGTTGTTGATAGAGTTCCTTGTATGTTATAGGATCGAAATGTTCTCATTTTTATGAGACATGTGAATATAATAAAAAAGAGAAAAATAATACGAAATATGCAAGAATGCATGATGCATGCAATGTTCGAGGCATTGATCCAAAAATGTGTCTGTTATTAGAAATAATCCTTATTGGGGAAAAAAGTGTTTTATCTTTTAAGAGACAAAAATATCCTGACAGCTTCTGACATGTTAACTAGTCTTCTGCCTTCGTCTGTCACCGATTGAATAACTTGTCGAACCGCTCTGGCTTCTCTGGATGGACCGTGCAAATGTTGAGTTGCTTTTTGTACTGGCCCAAAAAGTCTCGAATTACTGCATCTCTGGCATTTATCTTTTGTTGAACTTGTTCCCAATGAATACGTCATTGGAGCCCACAATTGATAGGAACTATGTGAAGTTTATTTGTCTGTTTCTTGAATTCGTCAGCAATGGTCTCCAATTCCAGCCATCGTTTTGCCATTGTTGTCTTTGAAGTGACTCCCAAGATCAATAACCTTCATCTTGCCCCTGCAACCTCTGCCAGTCAGTTCTTCAAAGATAGACTTTCATTGTGCTTGATGTAGACCCGGTTCATTCTGAGTCCTTTATAATGCAACAGAGTGATATACCCTTCAATTGTGGGTACCACGTCTTCTGGATTGAATGTGACACATAGTCGCCTTGTAGATTATCCTCTGCATTTTCATCTCTTGTATTACAACCCTTTGTCAATTAATGTAGATTATTCATGTTTAACAAACACATTTTTAGCGGATCAACACCTCTTTTAAATTATACGAATAATGAGAACAAAATGAAAGAGAACAAAAAAATAATAAAAAAATAAAAAGAGTTAGTGAGGTAAATCAAAACAACAATAAAAATGAAAGATCCTACCCCACATGCTTTAATTCGTACCCGGGCATGATCTCTATCATGCATGCTAATTTCAAACAATTCCTAACCACATATTTTGTCTAGTTTGCATGCTTTGAACAAAAAGTAAGGCAGGAAACAAAGCAGTCTAGGGTTTGAAATGAGGTTTTGGGATGGGCTCTAATTCCATGTACTCTCCCGGTTTAGGTTCTAAAAAAGGTACTCGAGTTCTCCTTGTTGATGCCCCCTTGGGCTTGCCAGACCCGTAGTCCCAAGCCCATCATAAGCTTATGTGGACTAAGTTAAACTCGAGAGGATACATCCCCTTATGCCCATACGGGAAATAAATTCACACGAAGACATAAGGTATATGAATCCCGAAGGTTACTTGCTAAGCCCATACGGAGAATAAATTCCCACGAATGCGTCGCTTTTGCCCCCACTTAAAAGGGTTCGGAGCTCGGGTATAGAGCTAGAGATGACAATTTTGAAAAATCTGAAATCATTAAAAAAAACGTTAGTACAACTATTTATTTGAAAAAAATAATCAAAGATAAATAATAAGAATCGAATAAATAAATTAAAATTTAAACTTGTAATTTTCGCTAAAAAAGACAACCGGAAATTAATTTCGGCCTGACTCACTTACCTATCCCCAGCGGAGTCGCCAAGCTGTCGGAACCGTCTTTCGGTTGGGCCTCGGAATTGGGCTTCAACTTGGAAAAATGGATTAGGAGTCGCCACCGATCATTTTAAATTGATATTTAGGTAGTTCAGACACCATCTTACCTGATATGTGTTTTCAGAAATATATCAGGTTCGGGAGTCGGTTACGGTCAAAGAAAGATTAGTACCATTGAACTACCCTTTCGGTACCAATTAATTTGTCGGTTGTCTTAATTGCGAAAATTGAAAATTTTTAATTAAAATTTAAAAACCCGATTCGAACTACTTACCTTTGATCAATTGCAATTTCTCTAAAAAATGTCGAAAAAATATTAGACCGTAAATAATAAATAAATGTTAAATGAATTAAAAGAAAGAAAAAAATGAATGAAATAAAAAAATAAAAATAAAAGAAGTAAAAAAATGAATAAATAAATAAATAAAAATAAAAAGTTAAATCTTAAAAATAATATAATAAAAACAACTAAAAGATAAACAAAAATAATACTAATTAAAAATAATGATAAAAAATAATAAAGTGAAAATTTAGAGGAGTAATCAATATACATGAAGTGACCAAATTAAAAAAAAATGAGTACCATATATGAAAATACGTAACTCCTGGATGACCTGTGTGTTAATTAGACCAAAAACTTTCCAAAGGCACTAAAATCCCTAACTCACGCGTGTTTTCATCTTCCTCACCTCTGTTTCTTCTTCAGCATGGCTCTACCTTTTCGTTTCCTTCAATCAAAATGGTAAAGACTTTTCCTTTCTTTGTATTCCTTTTCTGATATTGATGCATGCAATATATTTTCGAGTTTCTTCCTTCGAAGGCTTCGGATTTCCCGAATGGCTTGCACCCTTGTTTCGAATGCTTCCCCCCTATGTTTTTTTGCTTTTGCTTTCACCCCTCTCGCTGTGTATTTCGTATCCATTTATAGCCTAGAACTTTGCTAATTTTAGAGAGTTTCCTTTGAACTCAAATGCTTGGTTTGTTATTGATAGAGTCCTATTGAGACTAAAACTTGCTGACTTGGTGATGTTGGTGCCGTGAACTTCGGGGGATGTTGTTGGGCGAAAAGTAGTATCTACATGATTAAATAGATAAAAATGGGGTTAAAAAGTCATTCTACCAAAATTTTTATATGTATTAAAACTCGTCCCAAGAAGAATGGCCAAGGAAGCATAGCGCACTGGACTTTGGAATACGAAATGCTGCATGAGGCCATCGGACACCCGGAGACTCTGCGTCAGTTCTGTATCCAACTTACCGGCGATATGGGTGGTCACCTCGTCAATGAAAAATAAGTTGACTATTATTAAATGAAAATTCCCCTGTTGAATCGTGTGCTGTTTCTATTATTAATCTTTAACTACTGATCTAAGAATAAAAGTGGGATCTTCGTCGTGTTTAACAAGGCTGTAAGAGTCGGACCGCGCAGCTTTCTGTGTTTCTATGTATGTTTTCTGCTTTTATAAAAGGTGGTTAATGATAATAATAATTAAATAATTTCTTATTATTTCCAAAATGAAGAAACAACACTATTATAATATATAGTCTTCAATATACATTGAAATACAACCCCTGTATATGTCACAAAATATATAGATATATATACTATGCTACAAACTGAAGCTCAACCCATTTTCCCATCTTTGGCATACTTATCGACCTGAGAAATGTCAAGGAATTTATCCATTCCACTTGCCAACAGAAACCTGAAAATGCTCCACAATATTAATAACAGAGAAAGCGAAAAATCAACACAACAGATGATTTGGGTAAATTAATGTCTGCCTTACTTGTCTCTGAGAACTCTTGTCATCTGTAGACAGCCTCCGGGAACCAACGATTGCATGTTTATAGCTATGTTGGGGTTGTGGATACTCTGCCTTATGTGTACCCAACCAATTTCTTCGTCTTCCTCATTTGAAACTTTAGCCCTGACATCAAAAACAGAACCATGGTTCAGACAAAACATCTTGAATGTTATAACAAGGTTTATTATTTATTTGTGTTGCAGTACCTGTACATGTGAGCGTCAATGGCAGTCGGACTGTCATTCGAGTCGACCAGGCAGCCTTCACTTACCCAGCAATCTCCACAAGAGTCTAATTCCCATCCTTCAAGCTGACCTTCCTGCAAGCAATCAACTATTTTCAGATGAAGTTTGAGTTTATGTTCTTTTTATTTATTGATTATATGATTCAGAGTAATCTGATTGACAATATAGGTACCTCGATGTAGGATCGGAATGCTTCAATTAGCTCAGTACCTCTTTCCTTTGCATATTTAGCCTCAGAGATGATATTCATCCGAAGCTCGACGGATTCCAATGGCTCTTCGAGATCTTTTATCAGACTGCCTATTCCTTCATTTGACCCCTCAAGTTTCATGCGTACCATTTCAATGATGATTTTCACTACCATGTAAGCCCCTATAGGAATTGAAAATAAAAAACCTTAGATTAATTCAACACTGTAAACCAATTTGAAAGCTCATTAAGAAACAAAAGACCGACCGTCGTCGAGGAAATAGTTCTCTTTGAGTGCACCATGTCCTGAAGTTTCCATCATGAGATGTGTTTCGATGCCATCCTCGTTCAAGTGAACCCCCTTATCGATAACATTCCGGTAACCGACGCGGTACAAGCAATGTTGACCTCCTCTGTCGGTGATAAACCTTGTGAGTGCCATGCTCGTACGGGCATCAGTAACAATGGTGGTACCTGGATGTTCTTTCAAAACAATGGCGGACATAAGTGCTATAAGCTTGTCACCGTTGATGGGGTTGCCTTTGTTGTCAACCACACCGCTGCGGTCTACATCGGTGTCAAAAACAATCCCGAGATCAGCTGAGTTTTTAAGCACGGCGGCTCGGGTTAATGCCATTGCAGTATTGTCTTCGGGATTGGGGATGTGATTAGGGAACATCCCATCAGGGTTGAGGTGTAGAGAACCAAATGTATCCGCGCCAAGCTTGTCTAACACATCCCATGTGAAGAAACCTCCTGACCCATTCCCAGCATTTACAATTATCTGTAAACTAGGTCATATGTCAAGTCAAGTTCCTTCAAAACAATGTTTAAAATACTCTTATTCGTTATTTTCATTTATCTAACTATCTTAAAAAAATTTACACGATTAAAATCAGCTGTCTATTTTTACTCATTTAACTATCTTAACTCGAAAATTTATTGACCACAAGAAAACTTGGTATGCTTTTGGATAAGCTAACAGCTTAACAAGCACCATATATTTTATACTACGATATTTCCTCCTACTTCAAATTGGATGCAAAAGAACAGTGAGAACCCAATAGATTTTCAAAGGAAAATGTAATATTTAATGTAGGAAAGTACATGAGAAGATAGGCAATAAAACCTGAAATCCTTCGAGTGGAGTGTCATAGTGAATCGGATGGTTCACTCTCTCTATGATAATGTTCCGAAGGTGCTTTGCGTAAGCCCTCATGAAATCAACCTTTTTGGGACGAGAGCTGAGCATCGTCGACACTTTCGTGAGCCTGTTGGCGTACTTACGGGCAGCTTTGTCGCATATCTCTTCCACTTCCGGCGACGTTAGACCGCCCTTCTTAGTGAAAAATTTCAGACCATTGCGAGTGTAAGGTAAGTGAGAAGCAGTCATCTGCAATACATCAACATTCAATGTTTTCATCTTTTGTCATATGAAAGCATCGTTTTATAGTTAAAATTTGGCTCGAGTAGTTTTCTACCATTATCGAAGCATCGTAAGCAAATGGCGGAAGCAAAGTGCTCATAAAACAAGCTGGTGTAGTGGCTAGCCCCATGTCAAACGTCGAGCAACCGGCTCGAGCAAGGCCTGCGAACACTGCTGCACTGAGAGATGCGCCGGATACTCTAGGGTCTTTGCCAAGTGAAACTTTAACATCTTCTACCGGTCGTCCTCGTTCTTTCTCCAAGGCCCTGATAACCCACTCACCGAAGCTCTGGCCAATGGCTTCCACGGCCGGTGGGGTAAGGTCCACGGCTCGACCCTTTTCGCCTTCCAATGCAACCCCTCGAACGTCGGACCCGTTCTGGAGTCTTCTAATCCTGTCCATCTCTTCATCAACGACCACTTCATTATAATTCACGATGCTGGAAGATTTAACGCTTACAACTATGTTTGACCTCGACGAAAATGAGAATCTCAACGTTTTGTGGAGTGCAGTTTTTGCTGGTGACGATGAGAAACTGGCTCTTGGACCATTTCCTCGAAAGGGTATCAAGGATGTTGAAGTGGAAGCCATGGAATTCGCTCTGGGTTTGCTTGAAAAATATCTTTTGGAACGATGGATTTGGGGAAAGATAAGATATTAATCCCCTTAAACGAATGAACTATAACCTTACGATCGAATGCAGTTTCAATCCAGGAAAGAACAAAAAAATATCTTGATTTTTTGCCTTGTTTTTATTTGATTCATAGCATCACTTCGCTTCTTTGCCGTGTTTTGCATGAAATGATATTTCTCTCACAAAACAACAGAATATTCTTTTCATGGTGCTGTTGCGATTCAATATTGTAAGAAAAATTCAAATATCTGCCAAGCAGCCAAAGCATAAACATATTGTATTGATAGGATTTTTTAAAAACTTAATATATATATATACACGAAATATCGATTAAAACGGTATAAAACTTAAAAAATTTAAATAATTAGATGAATAAAATATATATAAAAAGAGCAATGTAATGTTATCAGGTCAGTTAAAGCGTATTGTTGATTTTTTTTTTATCTTTCATATTATTTATTTTGAACAGTTCCTACCTAGAAGAAGGGGAAAGTTGCAAACTGAGAGCTTCTTGCTCAGAGATTGTTAACATCTTTCAAATTTATTTTATAATCGATATTTATAATTTATGGTTACTTCTTCGAATAGTTTATCTTCAATATTCAAACCTAAATCATATAAAAATTTAAGGCTTATTCAACTAATAATAACCTTACATTTCAATAAAATATTTAAAATTAATTTTAAACATTTTATTACTCTAATAACAATAATTCAAAAATATTATCAATTTAGATCTATTAATTGTATCGTAAAATTAGAATAAATTTAGTGTGTTATTAGACCTTGAAATTCATCTCTAAGCATTTTTGTTTTTTTATTAGATCTTCAAGCCTTTTTTTTCACAAGATCTTCAAGCCTTGTGATTGGAGCGATATAGTGATGTAGGATGTTGCAAATGTAAGGTTCTTGATTCGAGCCTACTTAAATATGAGCCAATTTGTAAAGCCGGACAGCTTGAATTGTTAGCCTGTACATAAAAGGCCCAATTTCGTCTCTTTCTTCTGTTTACACAGTATATCCTTTGTATTTGGTCGTCTTCCCCATGGTGTATCCAGTTGAGATAACCAAAACTGCCCTTCTTTTCTACAATCTGCCATCACCCATGTTCGTGACTCGGTAAACAAGAATCCAAAGGCTCAACTGACCAGCCTTTTTGCGGACAGCTGAGCATATAGAGATACATGCCACTACAAATCTTCGATTACGTATGTACCGACAAGCCAGTTGTGGGTTCTATGAGTGGCCCAACCCAATGATACATATTTTTGTAATGAGATACACTAAAGAAAATTATACACCACTCAAAAACAACCCTATCCTTTTATCTATGTTCAAAAATTTTAATAATTGTTTGGTACAATACAAACATTAGGCTCATTTATTCAATATTTATTTTGGTCTTTATTTTCTCTGAGCATATTAGAACTTCAAGTTTTATTTAGGGATAAAATCTCTTGATTAGATAGAAACTATTAATTAACTAACAGTCAACGCTTATCGCTGGCGTGATAAGTCTTATGTGTCTAAAGTGATTAAATGTCACAAATCACATGTATAAATCGATGATGCGACGCATGTAATGTGTCTAAAGTGATGATTTGACGTTACATGTCTAAAGTGGTGATATGACACATGTCACGGGTCTAATTAAAGTGATGACATGACAAGTGATGATGTGGTAATGTGATGTGTCTAAAGTGATGGTGTGGCGCATGTCATGTGTCTAAAATAATGACAGAAACATCAAGTGATCACTTCAGATACATAGTACTTGCCACATTATAAACAAGTGTCGACCGTTATTCAATTAATTAACAATATTCATCTAACTATAAGAATTTTGTCCTAATATGAAACGTTAGAGTTAAAATACTTCAAAAAATGTATAAAAATTAAAGTGATTATTTTATCAAATATTAAAGATAAATTTTATCATTATGCCTAATTGTTTAGATGGATTATAGGACTTCTTCTATTCCATGGTAGAATTGGATGTTGGAAAAATAATTGAATGAATTGATGTTATTTATAACTAATTAATAATAAGTCATGTAACTTGGCGAATAAACTTAATTTTTGGTTTAAAGTCATCCATTCAATCATACTTATTCAATAATTCTCTTCATGAAAAGATTAAATCATTTCATGAAAAGGTTAAGCATTTTCATCAAAATGATAAGTCATTTACTCGAAAGGATAAGTTCTTTAATCGAAAGGTTGAGTTTTTCATCGAAAGGTTAAGTTTTTTCATCGAAAGGTCTTAACCCTTCAATACATTTCCTCCTCTATAAATAGGCTAGTTAAGGCACAAATCCTAGAAAAAAAACTTTGAGACATATCTCACAACGTTGAATTAGGAAAACACTCAGAAAATTCCTTCCAAATTCGTTATTTTCGGTGATAGAGAAAGGCAAGATTGTGCTCAACTGATCACTACGATTGTGCTTACTTTTGTGGTCGTTTCTTGTATCCTGGGAGACCGACGTCCAACGTTACTCAAAGCACCGAGGGGTGGACGAATATGTCTTAAGAAAATTGTTCATACAAACCTCAATAAAAACTTCTTTTTATGTATTTCTGTAACACCCCAACCCGTACCCGACCCGGATACGAGTCCGAGAAGTCACATTGACATTTCAAAACCTTTATTCTTGTAAAATAACTGAACATTTGAACTTATATTAAGAAAATACGATCATATATTGTTCAATTGTGTTTGGTATAAAATTTTGAGATAAAAACATATTTATGAACAGTGAAATACGATATGAATAGTACCGTGAACAATAATGAACAGTGCATCGATGCATTGCTACAGTGCATCGATGCACCAAAATTTCGAAGCAAAATTGTGCATCGATGCACTACTACAGTGACTTTTGTAAAACGTTCATAAAACTCGTAAAAATTTAACCGTTCATTACTATATAATTGTCATTTAAATAAACACTTTTAAAACATTACAAAACTCAATCGTATATTCAAAATCGATTAGAATATATCGGATTTAATCATTTATTTACATGCCAACAACTTTCCTTATTACAAAATACATACTATACATTTCTTTTCTGATCTGATCTTTGGAAAGGAGAAATTGACATGTCTTGCACAACTTTTACCAATCTTCCTCTTCTCGGAACCTACGCGTAAAACAATCACACGCTAAGTCGTTGACTTAGTGAGGCATATAAATCATGTAATAAAAATAATGCATTTCATATCCATATGAATATATCATCTACTCATTTAATCATGTCACATATGATTCCATGTAAATATTAATAGCATGATAATGTAAAATGCAAACACTTTTATACCTTTTTGTAAGCCCATGTACATTACTGAGAACTCAAGGTATTCGAGTACATTGAGGTTGTGCACTATGCTGTCACCACAGCTCGTATGAGGTCCCACTAGGGGCTATGAAATTTAAAATGACCACTCCTTAAGAACCATATACATATTCCAGTGGATCAAATCTGTGTCAAAAGACCCTGTAAATGTTCCAAATGATACATATATGTAACACCCCAAACCGTATCCGACCCGGATACGAATCTGAGGTGTCACATTGACCTTTTAAAACATGTACCTTTATAAAATAGTGAGTAATTTAAAACTTTTATAACATATAAATGACTAATTTACATAAAAGACATTTTCATTATTACAAAACCAATCAGAGCGTGTATATTTCACTTATTTATTTACATATAACTATTCGAAACATTTATAAAACGGTTCATAGCTTAAACAATATATTCTTTTGAAAATATGCCAACTAGAACTTTATATACTAAAATACATATTATTCACCTCTTTTCTGATATGACCTTTAGTAAGGAGAACTGACTTGTCTTGCTCCACATTGCTCTTTACTCTTCTCGAAACCTACGTGTAAATCACTTACACGCTAAGTCAAAGACTTAGTGAGGCATATAAACATATAAGGTAAACGGTAACTAATAATCATACCTAAACAATTACTACTATCATTTCATACAACTCATACTTTTACATGTAACAAATATATGCATACATATATGTCATTATCATTCATATCTCTTATCTAATGTTCCTATGATCTCTTATGTCCATATCATATAACATATACCATAACCAATTGCACATATACATATCATGTCATGTAAACCATATATATATATATACTATCATAAAACACGTACACCCAAGCAACTATATTATCATCTTTATTTCTTTCTTATTTTATCACTATCATTGATTACTTTCATCATATGGTCTTATAAGTTACCATTTGTACAATCAATATCACACATGAAATTCCACAAGGAAACAAACATATTATCATATCACTTTATTAATATTATCTATTTAATAGCCCATGATACACATGTGAGAACTAAAGATATGCGAGTACATAGAGGTTGTGCACTAATGCTGTCACCACAACTCATATAATTGCACCGAAGTGCCACGTAGAATTGAACCAGAGTACCGCGTAGAATTGCACCGTAGTGCCATATAATAATGTCCATAAGGACCACATATCATTCCTTAAGAATCATATACATATACTAGGGATCAAGTATGTGTCTCACCAGACTTCACACATGTTCCAAAGAATACATATATGTCCCGAAGGACCACATATCATTCCTTAAGAATCATATACATATGCCAAGGATCAAGTATGTGTCTCACCAGACTTCACACATGTTCCAAAGAATACATATATGTCCCGAAGGACCACATAGACCATCGACTCTTGGCATGCCAACTATACCCCTAGCTCTCATGACACATAACATGGGCATTATCTTTTATATCCTTTTACATATTCATGTAACCATATCATATATTCATATAAGTTCATGGTTTCATTCACATATACATGTAATCACGTAGTTCATGTCAATTCTCATATGAGTTCATATTCATATAAACATAGGATTCACCCTCATGTATCACATATACTTTCTCTTTCATATGGCTCATAACCTTTCTTATGTGTTCATATGACATGTAAATCATTGTCATCTTATCACATAAACATATCATCTTACAATACATACAAAAACACATCAATACCTATATTCACATATACCTATCATTTCATTATCCTTATTATTATTCTTATCATCACCATTAATCCCTTTTACTTACCATATTCATATCAATAACACATATACTCATGCACACATATAAATCATAACAAATACATACTTCTATGAATTCATGTTTTTCACTATTGGAAATAGACTTATCGCAAGTCTTATTTTCCATTGAACCTCATATACTAAATAATGTGCACTCATCTTAGCCTTGTTTGCTTTGAATTAATCTTAATCCTTAGATTGTTCCGGAACAAGCTTCATTCTATATCTACATCATAATAATACATTGATACATATCAGTATACTAATTAATATCTTCTAAATTGTCACTTCTTAGGCTAAAAGAAAATTTCATTTCATCTTTTAATGAAGGTATGCATCGATGCACTGCACAGTGTATCAATGCATTCCCTATCGGTGCATTGATGCACTACCTGTGCATCGGTGCATAAAATACATTTGATGTTTGTTTATTACTGGGATGCATCGATGCATGCCTTATGCATCGATGTACAAATTGCATTCGATGTTTTTAATTTTAAAAGAGTGCATTGATGCACTACCTGTGCATCGATACACCTTTAAACAATTTCTGGGTTTTAACCTTGATGCATCGGTGCACTATGAATATGCATCGATGCACTCTGCCCAGAATCCTCTTTTTGAACCCGAAAATTCATTCTTTTTGGATTAAATCCTTCATATTTCAACCTCTTTCATATTCCTAACTTACATATACATACTTAAACTCATTAATATTCATTTATCTCATCTTTAACCTCTAAATTCCATCTTTCATATGGAAATCAATAATCATACCCAATTTCCATGTTATCCAAACTTAATTAACACTTCTAACTTCTTATTCTTATAGATGACAAGTCAAATTCATCCTCCAAATTCATTTAAACTTTCTTATTCAAAAATTCACTTAAAAACCCATTTTCTTTAATCTCTTCTAACCTCTTCATCTTTGAGTTTTCACTTATCTTTAGACTTCTTTAAGCTTTCTTACTTTTCAAAGAATCAAAACTAACTTAGAATTCAAATAATAATCAACTAATAAAAATTCTCACCTTTGCTCTTGGCTTCCACACGTGAAAAAGAAAGGAGAAGAAGAAAACTCTGGAAACTCATTTCCCTCATTTCCCACGTTTTTTATATCCCCTAAAAGAGAAGTAAAAATCTTCTCTTAGAAAAGATCATAATACCCTTATTACTTTCAAACTTTACTATTAAATCCAACCTCAAAATTCTCCAATTAAAATTCTGAACTTTTAACTTATTTCGAAATTGAACACAATGCTTTCAAAATTCACCTTTAGGTCACTAGCCTGATATTGAGGATGTTACAATATATGTCCCAAAGGACCACGTAGAACCCTCGACTCTTGGCACGCCAACTATACCACTAGCTCTCATATCATATAACATGGGCATTATCATTTATACATTTCATATTACTTGTTCTTTCTCTTCTGTCACATACCACATGTATGTGTAACCATATATCTCATATCATATCACAAGTGCTTGTATTCATGTAGATCATTATATGACTTTTATCATTTCTCATTTGTTTATCTAAACGTGCATGTTATATCATATAACATATATCACATGTTGCATTTTCACTTAAGCATGTAAATCGTGTAACATATAATAACATACATCCATTTCTATGTACTAATGTACAAATCATAATCACATAAAATTTAGAAGTTACTTCTTACCATAGTAATTTCGTCACTGGCTCATCGCAAGCCAATGTTTGTTCAATAACCTAAGTACAAATTAAATTGCACTCACCTTAGCCTTGCTTTGATTCGATCCTAACTCTTTGATTGTTACAGAACTTGTTTAGGCTCAATATCTACATAAACATAATTTCCGAAATAATTATCAAAAGCCTAAACCTTATAACTTGATATTAATAACTTAGACTAATTTAATGAACCAAAATTCCATTTTTCCTATAGGGGTGTATCGATGCACTATGGGTGCATCGGTACACAAAATAGCTTCGAAATATTCATGCATCGATGCATCCCTTAATGCATCGATGCACCTTCAAAATTTATCATAGTGTATCGATACACACTCATAGTGCATCGATGCACTTGTCCAGAATAAGCTATTTCATCCGAAAAATCATCAACACATCACCCAAATTTTCATGTATAAAATCCTTATTATGCTACTAAATTCATCTATAACAACTTTAATCAATTCCTATCATTCCAACACCTTATAATCTTCCATATTTCATCCAAATCTTAAGGCTAAGAATCATACCAAATTTTTCATGTTATCCAAACTTCATTCTAACACTTCTAACTTCTTATTCTCATAGATGACAAGTCAAATTCATCTTCCAAATTCATTTAAACATTCTTATTCAAAATTTCACTTAAAACCCCATTTTCTTTAATCTTCCATAACTTCTTCAGCTTTTGATTTTAAGATAACTTAAGTTTTCCTTAAGCTTAGTTATCATCTAATGATCAAAATCCACTCTTAAAATTAACAAATAATCAACAAAATATAAAACTCACCTTTGCTCTAGCTTGGGCACGTTGGAGAAGAGAAGAAGATGAAGAATATAAGTTTGGAAACTTATCTCTTCACACATACATCGCATGGGTATTGTAATATCCACTAAATTTTATTTAATTATTTTTCTTGTTCAATGGCCTATTTGCCCTTTGACTCTTTCAATAATTACTAACAACTCTTCAGGAAATACTTTCAAATAAATCATTGAACTTTTCAATTTTTTCACTTTAATCACCAAATTCTGAAATTGTATAATTTGATCACTAACCCGTAGTTTGGGATATTACAATTTCTGACTCAATTCATCCAATTCCATGTCTACAAACATGTAACCAATTTCGTTTCTCTACTTTTTCATTCGTTCGATTCAATAATAATATTTATTTATTATTATTATTATTATTAACTCGAATTAACATTTTATTTAACGGTGGAATCATGCTCATATTACTCAATGTCCTGTATGCAGATAAGGATAAGGTAGGGTTTTATTTTAAATGTTGAAAGGATGAAAGATATAGGATCCAATTCATCGACCACAAATGGTCCAAACTCCAAACCAATGCAACCCCTCATGATATTGATACGTAGATTCATGTCCCTCCATAAAAAGTTTATGGCTACTGCTAGTCCCACACCCAAAAACAAAAACATTCTACTGACCTCGCCAAATATCATGAGCTTTCAATGCACAGAATATACTCAAATGACGGTGAAGCAGAATTATAACAGTTTCTCTATCAAACTTCAACGCTTTGCAGATGACAGCATGAACTTGGACTTTAATCGATGAAAACTGCACATGGCATGGCAACCCCATGGCTTCATGCATACTTGCAATTACGTCAGATTTGTACAGAATCTGATATCTTGGTGCTTGCATGTGATATCTCTTCCAATACGTAATAAACAAAATACCAAACCAGGAAACAAAACGACCGACTGTTATTTGGTTTTTAAGTATACGATATTTACGGCTAACATCTAAGGCGACTTTTTTACGGTTTATAAATACCAATCAAAACCATTTACAGGGATTGTGATAGTCCTTTTATAATGGAATTTATGGATATTACTTTGTACTGTTTATTTTTTACTTAAGTAGAATGGGATCTTGCGTGGAGATTCATATACGAAAAATACTATCACCTACTCCTTAAAATCAATGTTTGCGTTCTTTAATCACATCGGATCTTTATTTTAATCTTGAATTTAAATTTCTAAAAATATAAACATGTTAAATATTAATGAGAAAATTTTATCATTTTTGTACTCTTATCTAACTCAATAAAATTAATTTTTATTTATACAGTTAAATGGATATACTGGGATACCCGAAGTTTACTAGAAAAATGGGCAAAATGCCCCCAAAATAATACACTTCCCATATTATTTCTCCATATGGGGTAAAATCTATAGTATCGAGCCAAAGACTCCAAGTTTACCTGGCGTCTTCAAGCCAACCATGAAGACTCCAAGCTTACCTGACGTCTTTAGGCAAAATAAGAAGACTCTAATCTTACCTGGCATCTTCAGTCTAGGGTGGTAGGTTGCCTCTGACGGGGAAACATGTAAGTAATAATGACACCATTAATTATCCATTAATAACTTGGGTAGGTTGGTGATTGGTGGTTGAACGGGAAAGTATAATAAATACCCGTGATGTTATAAAATGAGGTGTTTTTGTTGAGAATTGGGGAGTAAAGCAGTGGTGAGGAAATGAGAGAAGAGGCAAAATCTGGAGAATAATTGAAAGAGAGAGCATCTAGGAAGAATATTAGAGAAAATTTTGAACGAAATTTTTTTCCAATCTTTAATCTGTAAGTATTATTCGAATAAAATTTTAGTCGTATTCGAATAAAGTATTTCTATTTTATATCATATTATTTAATATTAAAATACTAATTTTAATATGTTTTTGCAGGTAAAAAAGAAGTGAGTAAGAAATTCGAAAAGTTTTTTTATAACATCAACTTGTTGGAAGAAACTCTCAAGTAAGTGTAAAAATATTTTATTTAAAATATTCTACGATTTATTGTTGGTTACATATTGACTTAGTAAATATCAGTTTACGATTTATTGTTATGTAAATATCATTATTATAATTTTAACATTATTGATTTAGTATTTGTAGTAGAAATGTTAAGATAATTATATTAACATATTTGATTTAGTATTTGTAGTAGAAATGTTAAAAAAATATAACATATTTTATATTTGCATGTATCTGTATTTATATCGTCATTATTATTAATTTATTCAATAAAATGTATAATATTTTTAATAATAATTTAAGTAATATTATATTTTAAAAATATATTCCTAGGGATGGGCATGGGTCGGGTTTTTGGTCTACCCAACCCGAACCCAACCCAACCCGATCTGACCTGAAATAATAAAAAAAATATTTTTATTAAATTAAAAAAATGACTTAATTGAAAAAAATAATATATAGAAGTGTATTATTGTAATTATCCCTAAATATATAAGGTAAAAATATATTTTTTTTTAGGTCAGGTCAGGTCGGGTATTTTTCTCCCTAAATCCGACCCGAACATTACATTAAAAACCCCGACCCACCCCGACCCGAACCCAATTTTTTTAAAAAGAAATCTAACCGATCAAATCAGAACCCATCGAGTTCAGGTCTCATGCCTATCTCTATTCCCAATAATGATATTATATTACGTGAGTTAAATACTTCCTCAAACATGGTAAAATTTGACCTTTCATTAGCATTAGAGGATAGTCAAGTTTGGAGTCAAATTTGGCTGTGTAATTATAACATATTTAAATATAATTATTGTTTCTTTCAGGTCTCGTACACCATTGTAGAATTTCATATTTTCATTAATATTAGAGAATAGTCAACTAGCTAGCTCCGTAATTGTAATAAATATTTTAAGATAATTAATTTACTACGAGGTCTCGTACAAACTTGTAGAATCTAATATTTCAATTTAATACCAGAGGAAGTCAATTAGCTAAGTAATTGTGATATATAATTAGTTTTTAAAGCTTTATTTAAAATAATTAATAAATGAATACGTCAAATAAAAAGGTATGGATGATATTAAAGTTTAAAATTTTCATATATATCTATATTTATTTTCATTTGAAACGTACATGTACGATAATAAATACTATTTATTTTATAATAAGACATATGATTTTGATAAGGATAATAAATACTATTTATTTTATAATAAGGCATATGATTTTGATAAGGATAATTACATGAAAAATAGATAAGAAATATTTTTTAAAAATTTATTATAAAAGTTAAAAGTTTATTGATGAATGTTTTTAATATGCTTAATTATGAGCTACGGTTTTATTTAACTAATTTCAATTATCAAATATGTCTGACGTCAGGGATAGACCGAAAAAGATGTTATGGGTATGATCGCACTCCCTATAAATTTAATTTCCATATATTTTAAGTTTTTATTTATATTTTCTATTAATTATTTAATTTCGTACCTCCTAAAATTTTATAATTTCGCATCCCTTAAAACTTTTAATATAAATCCTTAAGTGCATATCTTATAATATAAAATTTTACTCCTGTCCCAAAATTGCGTATCAAATATGTAAAATTTTCATTTAACCTATGTGTCGAATAAACCTATCTCAGCCTAAGGTAAAACTATTTTCTGATTTAGTTTTATTCAGCCCAAGCATATACTAATTAATAATAGAAACACGTTGTATTATTTATATTAAATATATAATATATTCATAGTCAATATAACCACTGTTAAAGTGATAAAATTATTAAGAAAAAAACTGAGATAATGATACGAGGAAAAACAATTCTAATATTTGAAAGACGCTTTATAATTTTAACGTCTTCATGAAATTATCGGAAATTTTAATTTATATTTTTTATATTATTTATTTCACTCTAATTTCAGAAATAATATTTTAAAAACATTAAATAAAGAATTATTTTTCTCAATATCATTATCTAACACTTTTGTCAAAATTACTGTGTGGGCATATAAGACTAAGGTTCAAGCCCTGCTAATTCAATCCCTTGATAAATTTTAATGGTAGAAAAATACATAATGGTATTTTTAGATATCATACTATAATTGCATAAAATAAAATATGTTAATTAATTATAAAAAATAATTTTATAAATTTGTTTAATTGATATAATAGAACTCACGAAATTATCTTAGTAAACGATCTTAATAGTAAAAGAAAATGTTGTTCTTTTTAGAGATTCAGAGTTTGAACAGTTGCATCTATAAGATACGTATAATTATTACATATATAATTTTATAATTTCTCCCTAGAATTGAAGAGTATAACATATGAACCCCAATTTCACGGCATTCAATTGTATTCACTCTATTGAAGAGAGTAATATAAAATCTAGTCTCATAGAGTTGTAATCAAATTGGACCTAATTTTTAAATACAGTGATCTAAATATAAATATAAATAAGATTTTATTATAAATATAATATTACATAGAAAATCTTTCTTAAAATATAAAATAAGCCAAAAGAATTTTAAAATCTATATTTTGGTCATAAAAGAAAGTTAATACCAGAAAATTCCAAATATCGCCGTTTTGGGTCATTGGTGACTGGTGAGCCGAGGGAAGGGGCATTCGTTATGTGAGGGACCGAATACGTAAATTTACCAGTTTGTAGCCCTTAATACGAAATAACACGGAAAAAACTTCCATATATAATCTCGCGAATCAAACCGAAATTCACAAAAAAGAACGGGAAAAAAAAGCCGAACTTGAAACTCTCGAAAGGATATAAAAAACCTTTGCATTTTTGGTATTTAAAGCCTATTCCTCAACTCTTATCTGTCGATCCCCAAAACGCTTCTCACACCTTCCACCTTCAACAACAAACGAAACATTCTTCTCCTTTATTTTCGTGGAAATCCGAGACCCCCATAATTCTGTTTTTCTGGCTTTTTTCCCCTTTTTGTTGGAATAATAAACATTGATCTTTTGGTATTTTTGTGAATGGTGGAAACGATTCGGAGCTCTAGTATTTTGATGCTCTCCCTTTGCAAATCCAGGGCGAGCGCACTCCTTCCTGTTTCCTCCGCTTCTGCTTTCGCATTCGGTTCTTGCAAAGAAGGCTGGTACTACCGCTGCCTCGGCCTTGACCCATAAACAAACAACAAACCCCTTGAAAAAATCGCAGTACTTTCCCCACCAATTACCCAGATTTTGTTTCGGTGAAATTATTCATTCAATTTTCTTGGTTTAGATTCTTTCTTTATTTTATTGTTTTTGGGTTCTTTATTTAAAAAAAATCGAAAGGATGTTGCTTTACAAGCAGAAGAAGAACCAGGGTCCCAAGGGAAACCGACTCTTGATTAGCGTTACCGTTCTCGGTAGCGCTGGACCGATCCGTTTTGTTGTTAACGAGGAAGAGCTCGTTGCTGCTGTCATTGATACTGCTTTGAAATCTTATGCTCGTGAGGGTCGCCTCCCTGTTCTCGGTTCCAATCTTAATGATTTTCTCCTTTATTGCCCCAGTTCTGGATCAGATGGTATCTTTTATTCAAATACAACTTGATTACGAAGTTAACAGTCTTTTATTTGGGAAAATTTAGAATTTTTTTTTTAAATATTTGGTGTCTGGTTATTTTTCACAGCAGCACTGAGTACATGGGAAACTATTGGATCACAAG
Source organism: Hibiscus syriacus (assembly GCF_006381635.1). NCBI lineage: Eukaryota > Viridiplantae > Streptophyta > Magnoliopsida > Malvales > Malvaceae > Hibiscus > Hibiscus syriacus. The sequence goes on from NW_024062795.1 coordinate 7,426,174, forward strand.
GGTCACGTAATTTCATACTGTGCAAGAAGCCGAGGACTGAAAAGATAGAAAACAATGGAAAATCGGCTGGATCGATTACTAGGAAGTCACCTGGGAACTGGAAGGCATGGTTCAATAAATCCCTTAACCTTAAGTTTTCCTCCCATTAAACTAAACCCATATACATTATGCTTCCTTGGGTTCAGCTTTATATAGAAATAAAGTGCTGAAAGTTAGGCTATCATTAGTGATGGCCATGGTAGAATGTTGCGTTTTTATGTTTTCCACCTTAATGTTCTCATGTAACTGAGAAAAGACCTGCAGTAATAAATAATCCTTGTTTTCCAGTGTTTTTGCATTGCAATAAAGAAGGAACATTTATGGTGTGCTTAATCTCTTTGTTATATTGTTTAATGGCTTTGTTGAAGAATCTTTGTTGGGTTTGGCGTACATTTTCAGTAGCTTACGATTTACATCCATCGTTTGAAATGTTGGTCTGAATTGCGCATGATATTGCAAGTTGCTTTCCAGGATTGATCGCCTGATTGAATTGATTCTTGTTAGGTGATGCTGTTTATTGACCTTAGACCAAAATCAAACCAGCGTTGGTCAACAGCTGGTCTTAGATTAACATTCCTTGATTGAGGAACTGTTTGTTAGTCGCTTTTTTTAACATCATTTTACGAATTTGGATGGTTTGTTTAGTGTCTACTTGCATTTGTTTATTCATGTTTGGTCTTATGTCATTTGTTGAAAGATGCAAGTTGATATGTTTAGGTGTTCATGGTAACCTCAATAGTATTCGGGAGATTAAGAAACAGATTGTAAATGTCGGGATTCGAACTTTCCGACGTATCATATAGTACACGATGACTTGCGGCCATCATGGCCTTTCCTTCAATGGTTATTTTCTGTTGTTATTTCATTTTCCTGGTAGTCGATTTCAACTAAACTTTTTGCAGTAGCAAAGGGACCATCCATGGCTGATCGGTTGTGTTGAAGATGCTATGACATACAATAATATCTAGTTGTAGATGTTGTTGGTAACGTGGAAGATACAAAAAGATCTTTTTGAGAATCAAATTAGCTTTTCGGCAAAAACGGTGGCCGTTCAAAATTGCTAGGGTATTCAACATCGAATATTCGTCTTTATTGAATGCCAATCTTTTTAGCTGAAGCAAGCAAGGAAATTGTTTCCAAAGGTGTCCATGGCCCAACACTGTTAATCAGGATTACGAATGGCGTTAAGCCAATCCCACAGCCGTCTTTATGCGGACCAAGGCAACCAATATTTGGTAAGTAGGTTTAAGTAATTGGCACGCCCACCTCTCTCAAAACCACAGCTTTCACTTGAAGAAGCTTAGTTGACGTCCAAAATATATGATTAATATTCAAAGAATTCAAGCTCCTCTTCCAGCTTCGAATTAAGCAACACGTGCATCCCAAAAGCCCCATTTATGACGACAATTGCATCTAAAACACGCTTTAATCTACATGTACCACCACTACAGTGCGGTAGCCTTATCTTATTGGGACTTCATACTACTTTTAAAATACTAGTGTTCAATACATCTCAATATAAGATCGGTTATTAATTTTATTATTTTTGTTCCTTTTTTAATGTTTTAAATATATTTTTTAATAATAACATTTTTCAAGATCTAAATATATTTTCTCCTTTGGAGTACAACATGTATTAGTACACCTCAATTTTGTTGTTTGAGATAAGTTATCTTCAAGCAAATGAACGTAGACATATGGCAACGAGTCTGCACTGTGATGTTTGTGGTGGTGCGATTGAATCTACTTCACATGTGCTCCGAGAGTGTTCTCTGGCCCGAGCAACTTGGCAACAGTTGGTTCTTCCTTCCCGGATGGAGAAATTTTGCAGCATGAACATGAAACAATGGGTGATTATTTATCTTACGAGATTGGATTATTTTACTACTGATTCGACAGACTGGGATCTATGTTTGGATCGGTAATTTGTTGTCTTTGGAATTGTCGTAATTGTCTTTTATTTGATGAGAATTTTCTTGTTGATGATACTGTCTTACACCAAAGTAAACGACTACAAAATGAAGCGATGCAGGCTGGTCGGACCCGCTCTTATACAGGCGGGCTACACTGCTCCTGTTCAGCGGGGGTTACCTTGGTCTTTGCCCCCCATAAATTGGGTTAAACTTAATACTGATGGTTGGCTTAGAACTGACACGAGCTTAGCAGCGTGCGGAGGTATTCTAAGGGACCACACGGGTGGTTGGATTATGGGTTTTGCCAAAGCCATTGGTGTTTGTTCAGTGCTTGATGTAGAGCTTTGGGGCATATTTGAAGGTTTATCTTTGGCCTGAAATATGGGATATCGCTCGATCGTGGTCGAAACGGATAGTAGGGAAGTTTATCAGCAATTGGTTTTGGCTCTAATAGGAGAGGAAGTTCAAGTTCCTCGATGTTTCCACATATTCAGCAGCTTCTTGTTAGGAACTGGAATTTGAAAATTGTCTTTGCACCTCGGGAGAATAATAGAGTTGCAGATGTTTTAGTTCAGATGGCTTGGACATGACCATTTGGGACACATTTCTTTCAAACAATCCCGGAAGTGACTAGGGAAGCCTTCTAGAAGGATGTTGTGCAGTGAACTACAACACTGCTAACTAGCTTGTCTTTTATCTTTTTTTTTCTTTAAAAAAAATAGAGATGAAGCTATAACAAATGTAATTACCACAGCATGCATGACCCAGTTGGTAAAGCAAGGGCTCTTGGGATTATGAGCTTGTCTCATACCTTAGGTTCGAATCGCGCTGGTTGAAAATCTTGGAAAAAAGCAGGGGACAGAGTGGTGAGTTCTTTGAGCCCCTCCGAAGGTTGCCTTGTAGGATCGGATTCTTCATTTTAGCCTTGGGAGGTCCTACATTATAAAAAAAAATGTAATTGATCTAAAATCCATATAATATAAGTGGGCATTAACCTGGGATCTGACCTGAAAGCCCCAAGTGATATGGTTTTGGTGTAGCCATCTCCTTAATACAGGCTTATTAAATAGGCTCATTATAATCTCCCAATAGTCGAGCTAGCCCTCCCCCAAACAAACAATGTAAATGCCCAATGTGTGATCAAAACCAACACTTGTAAATACATCATTTCTTTGGATTTTGTTTTTTTTTCTTGGGAATCGAAACTCGACCCTATTTTTGTTCGTATTTAATTTGATCTAATTTGATATATATATATATATATATAACAAATATATAAAATGATAGATGTACTAAAGTAATTATTTTTGAATAAATAAAAATTAGTTATATTATTATTTTTTATTCAAGTTGGGTTGGACATCGCAAACTCAAATCTGATCTTATCCTTCAGAAAAACATATTATATATTTATATTTTCAAAATAATATTATAAAAATATAATTATATATTTTAAATATAATTAATAAAACGACTATAAATTATTAAAAATTATTCGCGCTTTCTTAATATTCTAAGTAATGGACCACAAATGTCCGGTCAAACAACTATAATTGAAAATGAATTAAACAATATTTAAACCATTTTTTCCTTTGAACAAAAAAAAAAGGAAAAAGAAAAGAAGGTTGCACGCCTGGATGTGATGTTCCAAATGGCAAAACATGAGTGAAGAAACGCTTTGGCAACTCGTGGTCAAATATAGAATTTCATATCACTATTATAAGATTAAGAAAGTGTATTATATATATTGAACATAATTATCTAATACGAATCGTTACTGCTTTTAATTTTATGATCAGATTTTGTAGATAGTTATTGTTTTTTAATTTTATGAGTTATAAGAAATGTAATGGATAATGATCTGTGTATAAATGATCATATCATTCCCTAGTATTTAGTATAAATTTAAGTAAAAATAAGTTGATATAAGTGTAATGTAAGACGGTCCAATCACTAGAAGGTAATAAGAGAAGATGGAGAAGGAAATAAACAGAGCGAGACGAGCAGTCCTACATAAGAATATGGGTTTAATACTATTGCTGATTTTTATATTTTGAATCAGCTGGATATCCATATCAACAGGCAATATCATATTCATGATCTATTTTGTTTTCTTTTTCTTGATACATATATAATTACTAACCTAATAAAGATTCAATCTGGGTTAAGGCAGGCTACAATCAGCAAAACTAACCCCAGTTGACCGTGTCCATTTTGTTAATATTAACTTAATTTCTTCATTTTTAAATTTTTGTTCTGATTGATTTGTTAATTTTACAAGTTTATATATATAACCAACTTCTTAATACGATTGCTAAAATTTAACCATATAATTACGGTGGTTATACATATATTTTTTTATATAAAAAAAATCTAATGTATTATGTTAGGGATGGATTGAGAGGTACTAGGAGATCGTATCCCTGAAAAAATTATTATAAAATGACGATAGAAATGACAACGAAGGGAGGAGAGAATATTGTCAATTTGAAAGAAAGTGCTTAGAATTTTTTAACGTGACATGGCATGTTAGCATTTTTAACGATGATAACCGTAATGAAAGTAAATTAAAATTTTAATGATTATAATACAAGTTTTTAAATTTCTATAATCAAAATGAAAATGCCCTAAAAATTTTGACCTTTGATGCAATTTATCATAATTTTTAATACATTTGACAACTGAATTTCTTGTATATCTAACAATGAAAGTAACCCTAAATGGAACGAATGTGGTGAAGGTTTTAGGAGAGATGGAAGTGGATATTAGGTATATGATTGCACATGTTTGGAAAAAGCAAAAAATACGCTAACAATTAATAAAGATGTTACACGAAAGTGCAGAGTGCTGAGAATTTAATTCCATTCATTTCATGAGGTTGCTTTGCATCAACCAAAAAGGAACTTGTTAGATAACAAGTGGCTAAAACCCATGAAAGATGGTGACTACTTCTTTCATGATCCAACATGGTAGTGGGAAAATAGATCCCTACTTAGATGTTGACACCATGACATGGCAACACAATACCATTGGGGTTTGCCTTCCCACTCCCATCTTGGAGAATTTAACCCAATTAAGTATTTAGCCTAATTTCATTGATATAATTATATTATATGTCCCATAACTAACGTTTAATGTTAAATAGATAAAAATACCAATGTAATAATCGTTGATGGAAAAACATTGCTTGTAACGATTGTAGGAGGCTCACTTTTTCTGATTTGGACGAAGTGTCATGATCGATAGTTTTGTGAGGAGGGAAGAGATGACAAGTTGAAGAAGAATATAAACAGTAGTGAACGTTCAGATCTTAAGAGGAAGGGGAGAGAGAGAGAGAGAGAGAGACGCTTCCATTTTGCATGAATTTTATACACAGAACATGAGTACTAGTGTCTGACTCAGGATGATGATGATGTAGGTTCACAGTATGAGTAGATCTGATAGTTATATAGTCGGTAATGAACTTGACAACAACCAGATCAATAAACTGTAACATTTCGGAAGATAAATTTCAGGAGGCTTTTCCAATAATTCAAAGGTTTCGATAAATAGAAGATAAGACCGCAAAGATATCATTCGTGAAGGAGACTCGTGAGATACAACAATAATAATACACTCTTAAGACATAAAAACATTTTAAAATTTAATCATCGTAGCATTTCATGGCAACTTGTCAAAGTTTAAAAAGATGATTTGGTGCCTAAGACAAGACCCTAATATCTTCTCTAGTTGGCAACTCGGCCATTCAATTATTAAGAATAACTAACACATCTGATAAAATAAAATATCATCATACAAAGATGCATAAACTAGCTGGCAGGCATCAATTTTTTTCTGGGTCATGAAAAAGATTAAAGGGGTTTGATTTACAAACTGGCAATCACAATCAATCTTCAGTGTAAAAGCAACATAATTCATTGCAAAGAGGGAAGTACAAAACACATGGAGAAGGATAAAAGAAGAAAAGTGGTAAAAAAACAGCTTCACCACAAGACATAATCAGTGAAGACATAATCAGTGGAGAAGTGAAAAAAATTATGTTTTCCCGAGAAATTTAGAAAGGGAAGAAAAGAAAGTGAAAGCCTTTTTAAATAAAGTTGAGAACTTGACATTCAAGTGAAGTGAACATTTCTTTTCACTTAGATTGTTCTCTTTAGCTGACTTTAAAAATTAAAGACGGGGTTCTGTAAATAGTTGTTTCCTGGTAATGCAATTGTCTTTTCTTCAGTAATAATGCAAACAAAAATGGTTCGCTGCTAATGCTTTCATTGTTGTAGCCAATATGTTTGATTAAATGCCTGAAAGAAGAGTATTTCACAGATTTGGTAATTCTTCAGTGCCGCGCCATTATTGCAGCCAGCAAGCTGGGGATATTTGCAGTCGGATATTTTGTGAAGTAACTGCTGGGTTTTCAACTAGGCTTCTGCAATTTCTTTTCTTCATTTATTTCCAGCAACGGCTATATATATATATATATATATATACATACACATAATAATAATAATAATAAATACATTAACCATTTTCGATTTCACCCTGAAAATTACAAAAAGATTTCCCAAAATAAGAACTTGGAAGAAAAAATTAACCTAAGCAGAAATTTAGAAAAATGACGATAATAAAGGATTCGGAAACTGGGAAAGGAGCCAGTTCTGAGACCAACATTGACAGATAATTAAAGACAAGGGTTTCGTACTAGGGACCAGACTTTGAGTTCGGGCTCATGACTCGTTAATCGACTCAGTTGCTTTCAGTTGGTAATGGTGGAGGTTGCGGTGGTTTTGTTGGCGGGGGTCCAAGCTGAGGTTGTAATGAGTGGGCGATTATGCCATCCCAGCATCAAACACCCGTTGTTCTCCTCGACACCGTACCCTTCCCCGCCGTTGAACAGGGCGAGGAGCATGCTGGCTTGCTTGAACGCGTTGGAACCCAGATGAACAGGTGAGAACCCGGCGAAACCGAATCGGTTCCTCCACTGAGTCAACGACTCGTGCCTCTCGACTCTGTCCACACCTTCGCAGGCAACAACATTACAAATCTGTTTCCCCAAATACACCTCCGACATGACCTTGTCCCGACTACTCACCGACCCTTCCAACGAATCGAACAGCGTCGAGTAATAATGTAATGACTCGATGAACCGGTCTAGGAAAACCGGGCCGTTATGGTTAGCTTCTTGCTCGACGATGGTAACAATTTCAGGCTTCATTTGTTTCACCACGGAGAAGACTTTGTCGATGGCACCCGGCCGAGCCAACAATTTATGCAACTCGAAGACCGAGTTAACGGCAACCGCTTCAACTTCACTCGGCCTGAGATCAAGCATTGAAGCATCCAAATCGGCCAAAGAATTAGCAACGAACCCACGATACTCGAACTCAACGTGAATCTTTTCAGCTAACTGAGCCAACTTCCAACCAACTTCCTGCAAATGATCCGACTTGTCGTGGCTAGGAGGTCCGATCCCAGTTAACCTAAAAGCCGGCGGACCACCGTCTCTTAACGCTAAAGCTTGCATCAAAGCAGGCCATTGCATGCCTTGGTTCATCGAAAAATCGATAACATGGACTCGTTTTTTACCTTCAAAAGCTTCGAGAATCGCTTGATTGGCTGTGAAATGAGCGAACTTGAGATAAGGGCAAGTCTCGTAAAAGTGCATGTGAAGAATATCTGATAAAGAGTGGTCGAGTGGGTTTTGAGGATATAGTCTGTAAATCCTTCGAGCTAATGCTTCGGCGAAATACGTAGCCACTTTCCTCATAGCCCCAGCTTGAGAAATCGCTAAGAACCCAATTTGTTTCACCAAAACTTCGGCGAGATTGAGATTGTTTTGCTGCACAGCTTCTGCACATGCCATCAAAGCATGAACGAGCCGGATTCCATTCTCTTGTGAGTCGACAAGGACAACGGGACGAACTGAGTCAGTCGGAATTCCATAGGAAACAGCAGGAGGAGGAGGGAAGATATCCGAGTGCGACCCAGATGTGGATTTCAAACGTTTTTCGGATTTAACGTTGTTGAGAGTTGAAGAAGACGACGAATCGTGAGTCTGGGGTTGAGTTCGGGTGTTTTGAGAATAAATAGCCTTACCAGGAATGGCTTTGAGATCATAATCCGAGCAGGAAGCTTCCTCAAAGATTTGTTGTCCACGTTTCTGATGTTTCCGATTGTTGTTCTCAAACTCCAACGTCGTTAAAGTAGACGACTCGGCCGGGCCGCCAAGAAATGGATCATCTAACGTACCCATGGGCGCCGTCTTTCCAGCAGCACCAAAAGGGTCAAAACTAGGAGGATTAAGTTCAGAAAGCATACTTTCGAGCCAAGTCGACAGATCGGAAGGATTAACATGAACAGTTTCGGAAGCAAGATGCGAAATCCCATCATCCTGAACATTACACATAACTTCCTCCAACTGCTCCAGCTTCTGGGCAACTTCGGCCATGTCCGAAGTCTTGACCTTGTAACCCAAAACCGCCAAAAGCTCATCCATTCCGCAGTCTTGCTGGGTGGCTTCTTCCTCCCAAAGGTTAGCCTTTCCAGGCGAAGAACCACCGCAGAGGGAGGAGGATGGGTCTGGGTTGGGTTGCAGATGATTGTTGTCTCTCTTCATGGTTGATTAATTTCTGTAACTTTGGGTTGTGGAAGGGTATCTATGGATTTGTGTGGCGATTGCTCAGAAACCAAAGAAAAAATATGAATGGGCGAAGAATCTGAGCATTGGGGATTGGGGGGTTTTGCTTGGTTTTTCACTTCTACTCGTACTTCATCATCAGAGCAAAAAAGATTAACAATTTAATATAAAAATTGTATTTAAAAAAGAGGAATCAAATTAGGGGGGGAGGGGGGAACGCTCGTGATGGGCGCGGCAATCGATGAACCACAGAGGCTAACTACAACAACAACAGCTCAAACGAATAAGATGAAAGTATGCGTTTTTACCCTCTATTTTTTTTAAAATGATTTTTTGAGATGTTTTAATTTAAAAAATAATTATTTGGGGGTTTACTAAAAAATGCAGTACAACTATTGTGGGGCCTGTTAAAATATCATCCCCACTTCAATTAATTCTTTATACCTTTTATAGTCAAACTTTTTAAGAGTTTAATTATTTTTATCTTACAGAATGAATTTCTATTTGGTTACTAGGTTTTACCACTTACCTCCCCCTGTCATTTTATCAGTAAAGTTACTGACTCCCTTACTAAGGGCTTCCCTACCCTGTCCCCTACGTTGTATTTTAATATGATCAAAATATTTTAATTTATTCAATTACAATTTAATTTTAAAAGATCGGTTTTTTCTTTTTAAAAAATAAGTTTGAAATGGATCGAAAAAGATTGTATGAATGATAGAGTAGAATCAACGTAAGATAAAAAAAATCTCATTCGATTTAATCTAAATAATAATTATAATATCATCCAACATTTATTTAAAATTAATTATTATTATTTTTTGATAAGTAAAATTATATTCATATAAAAAAGAGAGCAAACAAGCTGTTACAATAAACATTACAAAACAGCTATATCAACCTCCATTCAATGTATAATTGTCTATTTACACCATCAAGTATGTTAAAGTAACATTTATACAACTAAATTCTAACAGCCTTCTTAATTCTATTAACAATCGTATTAGTCAAACGAAACAACCCTCTAAATTATCTAAGATTACGCTCTTCCCAAAAGTAATACACAAAACCAGTCTAAGTCAATTTAAGAATATTCACAAAAAGAGACTTACCCTTTAGATTTGTTATCACCCAACAAGAGAATCCTCCCAACAAAACAGCTCGTCTCAAACCACAAGAGTACAAAACAACACCCCAAACCATTATCGCATAAAACCGAAATGAGATGGTTTCGAGATTCCACCCAATACCAAACAAGCCACAGACATCATCAGTAATAATATCAAAACGAACAAGCTTATTCTTAGTAGGTAATTTATTAATGATGACCATCCAAAAAACTAAGGAAAACTTAAGAATATGAGCTGGGAACCAAATAAAACAGTGCCAACTAATCTTTTCCTTTCTATCGAGAATATTCTCCCAAATCATCATTTAATCTGAGTTCAATTAACACTAGGATAGAGTCCAACATCCTTTAATCTGAGTCTAGCCTCATCACGCAACTTTAACAACTTCCTAAGAATTCAACTAAAATGAGTCACACACTCAACATTCCAAAATTAATTATTATAATACTCCTTTATATACAATTTCAACTATGTTCTAATTATCGTATAATTAGAAAGTTATTAAATGTTCTAACGAGTCGAAAAAATTGATTCATTTTTTAAATTTTCAAATCAATCAAAATAATCAAATAATCGTTCGTCCAATACTTATTCCTTGTTATATCTAATAATTCACGGGACCTATTATCTATAATCATGTTTTTTAACTCTATGAACTGGAACTGGTTTTTAATTGGTGCTGCCGCCTTTGTGTTAGATTATAGGGAAGTATCTAAGCTTTGATCAATAGAAGATGATAATTTCAATTTACAGCTTAGGATCAGTTTAGTAGCGTAATCTTCTAATTTAATTAAAGTGTTACATTTAGAATAAAGGTTAAGAAATTAGATGATAGTTGAATTCTTTTTAATAATTTAAATGATTATAAGATAATACATGTTTAAATTTTTATATTAATTAATAATGTATATTATGATTTATGGTTAAAATTTAACTATTCAATATATATATATATATATAATATCGTAGATAAGTTAATTTTTTATATGCTGATTATGTATAATATTATTAGTCAATCAAACAATATCATATTATTAAAAATAAGTTTAGAATATTTTATTTTCAATATTTTTTAATTTAATATTCTACTTAAAATAAGCTTACCCTATTTTATTGAATCCAGCTTTGATTTCAAAGGATTTTGTAGTTATGATGTTGAAGAAAAATACATATGCTTCAAGTCAAATGCCCTTTTTAGTTAAATTTATAAGGCATGTAATGTACAACATTGGGGATGAAATGAAGGGTGTAAATCACATTTGACAAATCTAACACGGTATTTTAATCTATTTCAAATTCTTAATCTTTATTATATATTTAAATTCACCTAAAAATATTTTTATAAAATTAAATTTAGAAGAGAAAAAAAAACTATGAGCTTATCTAAAACAACAGTGCCTCGAAGAAGGAACACGTGTATCCTAGTTTGTAAGTGATAGGTGCACACTGTGGCAAGCTCATGTGGGAATGGTTGGTTCGACAAAAAAAATAAAGGATTGGGTCAGGCTCGGGTGGTCTGGTCATGCAAAACTTGTGGCTTAAGAGTTGATATTTTGTTCAGTTGTTAACTTCGTTGACCGTCAAATTCTCATTTATCCAAGCCGATCCTAGAATCAATCATGCGGCCGCCGTGCCATGCTACATAAAATAAAATAATTATTTTGGCAAAATCATAAAAGCACGTTTTTGGTTGGTTCATGCATAATGGCCGCATCGTGAGGGGTTATGCTGCCAACTTGTCTTACCCGACATATAATTCGAAATTTTTTGTTTTATATTTAAGTTCAGACTATATAAATTTGAGATTGGTTTTTGTCATAGTAAAATGCGGGTTAATATATTTGAGATTGGCTTTCATATCTAAGTTCAGACTATATATATTTAATGATTTAGATAAGTTGAAAATAATATATAAAGATTGGCTTTTGTCAGGTAAAATGCGGGTTAAATTTGTGGCGTTTGTCATTAACGTCGGATTTATGGTTACAATGATGATTTATGAATTGATAAAATAAACAAAATTAATATTTGACCAGATAATATAAAACTCTAAAATTTTCTATTACCGAAGAAATTCTTTAAGAAAATTGATGAAAGAAAATGTTGTGGAATTGTGTCGTGTTGTTGAGTATAGTGGCAGATCCATCCTTATTATATGGTGGTTATGTGCTAATTTTAAAATTTGAATTTTTTTAATTAATTAATTATTTTATTGATTAGATTAGTACTTCCTGAGATACACTAACTTGATATAAATCAAATAATTTTACTTATAAATTATATCCAAATACTCATCCACTTGAATTACGTTTACTTTTATTTACTTTATACCTTAATAAGAAAGGGATTAATTATATTTAAAATTCGTAACACGTGGAAGTCAAATAGTCTACTGTTAAACATGTACAGGATTTGAGATATACTTATGCGAAGAAAAAATTAAATTTTGTAAAAAAAATATTTTGTATCATGATTTTCAATTAAATTCTCCGCTCATAAAAAGGAAAATATTAATATAAATTGAGAAAAATAAATAACAGCGTCAATCGACTCAGAGGTTCACATGAATGATCAAATATCTGTTTTATGCCTGCCCTACATGACTGAGACTACTCGACAAAGACAGCCCCACCGTCAGCGTCAGCCGGCCTCGCACTCCCCTTTCTTAAATCCCCGTTTTAGTTAACGGAAAGAGCGAAGAGATCTACACAACTCCGTCCTGATCTTAACGTCGTTAGATAGGTAGTCCCATTTATTTATTTATTTATTTATTTCCGATCTCAGCTCTGAAATCTGAAATCTGAAATACTGTAGTTTTTCAGAGGAAAAATTAAAGAAAATAAAGAGGGTCTGTGAAGATAACCCTGACAACAGCACGGCACAACGTGGCTCTTACACGTGTGAAATTAAACATGTCTTGATGAGAGAATCGGTACTTGGGTATACTATTCCTGATTGGTGGGCATAGACCATGCGATGCTTACACGTTAAGATTCCACATCCGGGAGTGGGATCCACCACCCGAAACCCCGTTTGGTGGTGGAGGTCCGGAGGAGGCCCGTTCACTCATTGTCCCGGTGGAGGGCCAACCGGTCACATCACTGACACCTGTTTCCTTTCATTTTCCATTTTAAAACAAAGGGCCTTTTCCCGTTTTAACTTTGATTTTTACCTGGCAGAGGCTTTAGTTAATAAAATTGTCTTAAAGCAAGTGAATACCGTTAATAAAAATAAATTTTTTTTTATGTAATAAATTTAATTTTAGAATTCTATAAAATTATCTATTTTATTAATAACGCATAAAATTATACAAAAATTATTAAAATAACATAAAGCCTTCTGCGAATAAAGCTAACCCATCCTTGATATATTGTTTAAACAAAATAATAATAATTGAGAAATAAAATAAACCGGGGGGTTTGGTTTTTTAGCCAACTTATAGGTGTAGGCTTCCACGATCCTGCCAACTTTGCTTAATTAATTACAGATAAATTAATATGTGTTAACCTAATTGTTTAAAGTTAAATTAACATCAATAATGTATATTATATGTCATGATCTAATGCTTAAAATATTTTAGCTGTCAATCTCGTTGCATGAGGTGTATTTTGAGTAAAATAATGGAAGACGACTGTATTACAAATTAAGTTAATAGGATGATAATTAAGGTGATTTATTTGTAGAGAATATTATATATTCTTCCTATAAAAACGTCATTTTCAGAATTAATTTATTTTATTTTTATTATGTATCTTATACGTAGTTTTAAAATTTTCATACCATAATTTAAATACGTTTTGCACTGACAGTTTAGCGTATATGTAACGTACAATACATAATTTTGCATAACTTATATGAAATCTTTGACTTTTTAATGTGGTATATACATGTAATGAAATCATTTATTTATTTAAGGTTCTTTTACATAAAAAATGGTAGTTAAGCTATTAAGTACTAATTTGTTCGCAAATTGATAATTTGAAATTTGAAAAATTTTAATTTTAAATTTAGATAGTTTGAGTACTTGGTTTTTTCCTTAAAGATCATTTATTTATTTTAATAAAATAATCACTTTTAAATTAAAAAAAATCTAGGAACACAAAGACTAAACATTCTACACTTGATTCATGAAACATTGTTTAAATATATTTTTGAACATGTTTCAAGTGTAAGAACAATCATAAATAGTGTTTTCTATCGTATCAAAATTGTCACTTATAGATTACCTGTGATTAAAATCTGTTGTCTTAAATTTTTTCATTTAGGTTTTTAAATATACATTTTATAAAATTTAATGATTGAAAATAATTATATTTAAATTTTTTTAAAAATTAACCAATGAAATCAATAGGTGAAAATTTTAATAGGTTAGCGATAAAATAATATTTTTTTTAATTAAAATCTTTTTCATAATAAAAACTAAAACCGCAATAATAAAAATTTAAAAGGATTGTTAGTTAGGGGTATATTCGGTTCGGTTTTTTACCAAAAATTGAACCGAACCGAAATAAACGATTTTTCAAAATTTAAACCGAAATTGAATTCGGGGTTTTCGGTTTGATTTATCGGTTTTTCAATGAAAAAATCATTCGAAACTATAATTTTTTTAAAAAAAATTGTCTATTCAGTTCAATATAGAACAAACGGGTTCCATATGGAAAACTCGAACCGAACTGAATCAAAAGAATGATGACTTTAAACCAAACCGAAAACCGAACCGTATAATGCCAAACCGAATCGAACAAAACCATTTTACTCGGTTCGTATTAATTTTCTCGATTTTATTGTTCAACCCTATTGTTAGTTCTCATGAAGATCGACATTATCCAAGCTATTATAATCATTAAGAACAATTAAAGTATTCTGATAATAACTTCTCAATTAAAATAATCTCCTCAAAATAAGGCTACCTTAACAAAACAATGAGTCATTGTATTAATATTCAATCGTATCCAACATAAGTGAACATGTTGAAAAATAATTAAACATTCGCCAATTGAAAGAGTAACGACAAAATCAAACTCGAAATAAATAAAAAACACTTGCAAAAACAATATCAAAATGTTACATTTTCTAATAATATTTTCTATTGTAATTAAAAATATTAACTTCTTCATGATATTTTTTGCTATAAGGTCTAAATACTCGTAATATAATTTTTCAATTATATCCCAATATATTAAAAATTTATATATTTTGAAGGTTAAACCTAATAGTATATTAGATTAAAAATTATCATAAATTAACTTTATATTAAACTACCGTACAACATAGCTATCCGGGACCTGTTGTTTTATGCTATCTGTAAAAAAAGAGAGGGTGGAATGGTGTCAAATCAAATGTTCTAAAAAAGGCAAAAGGCTCGGAAATTAAGAACCTGTCTTCTGCGCCCACGTAGAAAAGGAAAATACCATACACTTCTCAGTTGTTTCCACTATAAACAGAGTGGTGTTGATCAGGCCACTCAAACATGTTGGGTCAAATTTTGTTCAAGTTTGTGTATGAAATATGACAACTCAACACTATTATTCATGAAGTTTCATAGTCTAGTCACTACACCTTGTAATCTCAAGATTAATCTTGAATAATTTTTGTTATTGTGTGATTAGCAGGTTTTGTTAGAAAAGAATGTATAAAATGTCATTTATTAGAAAACCATAAGTTTGTATTCGACTGAGATTTTATTTCTTTAACTCTATTAAAAGGTCGGTTTCCGATGAACAGACTCCGTAATTTTCATAATTCCATTTGTTTAGACACTTTGACATAATTTCGAATCTTATAAGAATAAAACCTAATAATGATCTCCCAACTCCATAAACTCACGCATTAGAAGGCTGTGTTTAGAAGAATACTTTGTATTTAGAAACCTCTCTTTATAATCTTTGTATTACGTAACTCCCTTCTAACATGCACCAACATGTTTAATTTCACACGTAAAAGGAAAATAATTATTAATATAATGTGCTTAGGAACTAAGTCGCCAAAGACTCGTGGCAGTTACAGGCGGCTGAACAAAGTGTGAAGAAGTTGGAAAAAAAAAGTTGACTGAACATGGTGGGAAAAGCTGCTTTGTTGAATAAAAATATTTTTACAAATGTTTTTTTTAATAAAACAACGTTGTTAAAGGGAACTTCGGGAGTCAAAGCTTGTTGATTTTTCAATAAATTCATGAATGAAATCTCTATTTATAGGCACTAAAGACTAGAGAGGTTACTAGCGACAGTGGAACATTATGAAATAGGTTAGTTACGTGGAAACTGGTATACAATATGATTTGAGTGGTAAGGGGCAGCATGGATTAAGAGAGTTTAGGGTGTTCTTATTTTCTTAAAGAATCTAAATTTGTATATAATTCAGATAATTAATTTTATTTTTTATTGATCATCTAAAATTATTTCTTAATTTTTTATATGATTTATTAAAAAATTATATTTCTAACATAAAATTATACATCGATTTTTATTATAAATTAAAATTTTGAAGTGATTTTTTTAAAGAAAATTAAAATCTACAAACTATCATTTCTTCGCAAGGCAAAATCTCTAAACAAACCTTTCCGCTTATCAAAGTTTCTAAGGAACTTATATCTTCAAGACACATTAGTATTGTAGCATTCGAACCAATTATAGTGCGTAGACAAAATAATATTTTTGACAGAATCACATAAACTATCATAATGAAATTTAATATTTAACTTTCATATTTATTTAATTTATTAACTTACAAATAATTATAATTACCTTATACGTAACACATCAACTAAAATCACTATTAATACCTCTAAATTACAACCATTTTTCCTTCACTCCGATCTCTCCATCATAATTTTATCTCTCTTACATATAAAGACTAATCGACAATGGCCATTATCATACTAATCACTAATTTTATCCAAATGAAAAGAAATAACCGTAAACAACCAACTACATAAATTTTGTGAGTCAACAAACTCCATATATTTTTCTTTGGGGTGAATTATAGAAAAGTTGAAGTATGAAAGGTAGGGACCCGTTCAAACAGGTGCGTGTTGTACGATGGTGAGAGAGGTGGGTGGGAGAGTGGAAGCCACGCGTAAACATGATCCGAACCTGTGGACCTAAACAAAGGGTGGTCCATCCTCTCTGGTCGCCATTCATAAGCACCAAATTCTTAGTTAGATATAGGCTTAGTACTATGATATTAATTTTATAGTTTAATTAAAATATTTTACTTAATCCCCTAACTTAGTGTTTTTAAAACTTATTTTAAGAACATACAAATATTTTTTATATAATTTAAGGACATGTATGATACTTTTATCCCTTGAATTGATGAGTCGGATTATAGAATCCGACCGTAGGATCAAAGTTTGAATCAAATTATTTTAAGATTTAAAGTGAATAAAATATATACATTGAATACGTATATCTATACAATATGGACTGCTTTTAATGTAAGGGTAAAGGGTCGGTTGCCTCTTTCTTCTGCTTGCAATTTCTTTGTTTATTTATCCCCAAAATCCCCCACGTGTCTTTGCATGTGACTATGGGGAAACATTACCTAGCCTAGGTGGCCTATAACATTAGAAATGTTTTCGATTGAAATAATTAAAATTGCTTCAAAGGCAATTTTACAAGTGGGGGTATTATATTTATTATTTTTTGTAAGACATGTAGAAGAGTTGATAATTTTTTTACGGAATCTCTTTTTAATTGTGAATTTAGGGAGTATTCATTTTTATATTTTGTTGATGTTTTTGAAATATTAAGTACATATTGCATGATTGGTTTGTAAGTACAAAATGAGGTTGGAAGCTAATCTTGTTCATCTATATGAGTATATAATTGACTAATATATATTGATGGAAGTTTTTATCAGTAATTTTTGTTATTTCATGATATAATATGGTTATTTAATTGTTGTTTTGATACATTTCACATATTTAGATTGATAATATTATAAAAATAAATTAATTGATAAAATATATAAGTTTTAAAAACCAAGACTATTATTATATTAGATTATGGGAGACATTATTTTAATTTTAAAATCTAGTCATATATAATATTATTTTAATTAAATTATAATTTTAGGGAAAAAGGTTTATAAATGAACCTGAAATGAATTTCATCATAATTTAAAACTTTTCGATGTATAGTAGTTGGATTCAGGGTATTAATATTCGAATATCCGCATTTTGGAGTACTAAAACTTAATTCATGTCCCGACTCGTGAAAGTAAGGTATCCACTAATTTGGATAACAGGGTACCCGCTAGCGCGACTCATGATTTACCCGCCTTTTTCTTCTTCACTCTTATCTTTCTCTCGCAACAAAACCAAAAGCATAAAACCCAGAAAGATCCTTATATGGGGTTTTAATTATCATACGAGGAGTTTTGTTTCTGTCAAATAAAAGATAATGGAGTAGTCGGATAGTCAGGTATCCGTTTAAATGAAATTTCATGACACGGATTGAACCTGAAAATTACGATAAAATAACAGACTCTGAAATGTAATTTAGAATATTTTTATTATAAATATCTTATATTTTTTAAACAGGTTAATGGGTCGGATAATTCGAGTCGATTTGTTTAACACTCCTTATTAGATTGCATCCTAATCCTAACGAATCATTGGAAGATAATTTTATTTTATCTATGTATAAAAATAAAAATTGAATTGAATAAATTATTATTCAATGGGAGATTGTTTGAATGTGAAAGAAGCATCTAGGAAAATGCAAGGAAAAGGTCAGCTACTAAAGGAAGGGGTGTTTTTAACTCAAGAAACAGAGTAATCTGACATTAATGGCATATCTCTGAGCTCTGAAAATAATGAATCTGAAATTCCATTTTAAATACAAATGTTTGCAAGTTGATGAGATTATTAAAAAAACAGGAAACATGGTGGTGGGGGGCATCACATGGAGAGAGATTCGAATTGGAAGTTCCCAAAAATATGGTAAAAATGTCAGCTACTTCCCTTCTCTGTCTCCGTTTTGTTCGACAATCAACACACCAGCCAGCGCATACCCCCTTCTTACATTAATGCCCATCATTCCTGCATGCCCTGTAGACATTTCAAGTTATTCATTTCGAATTGCAGAAAATCACGTGTATAAATTTCACTTAGGTGACCCCTATATATATTATCAACTCTTTGTTAAGAAACCTTTTTAACCAATTGAAAACATATACATATTTTATAGACATAGTTATTCGAATATAAAATTTTTAAGATATAAAAATATTCCCTTTTATTATTCATGCTATTTAATGAGTTCAATTATATATATAGGGATAAAATCCTATGATACAGTATAAAACTTGTAAACTAAAAGATTTATATATTATGCAAGTAGATCCCAATCAATATATGTAATGTATATATATTGGATTGAAAAGTAAGAAATTCAATATCTTTTAAATAAGATGTCATATTTAATTTTAAGAGCGAATAAAATGATATTAGAAGAGTTTTGTTACCTTGAATTCAACTCAAATCTCGATATAGTAAGAGTTTAATTAACTTGTTGGGTATTAGAAATATCATTAAAATAGATTAATTTATATTTTGATATATGAACTTAATTTTAAGATTCAATTTGAACATTGTACCTTAGGTCAAATTAATACACGAGCTTGATTTTATTGATCTAATTTGGTAAAAAAAATGTTAAAGTACTAATCTGAACCAAAAAGTCATGATCATATACTAATTGAACCTAAACCCTTACGGACGGAACCATGATGAAACTCGAGGGCCCAAACATAAATAATACTAATAAAATAGATATTTGGGCCTGGATCTGTGTCAGTGGCTGTGCTATTCAGGTTCAGATTCTGGTTCTGATGGAGTTTGTTGGGCTTCATCTTCATCTTCTAGTTTTTCTGCGAATGCTGTCAACTGTACAGTGAAAATAATCTAAATATTCAATTTGGCTCCTTCATGGCACCAACTTAAACTCCATTCTGTAATGAAGAGGATAACTTGGACTGTGTTGAAAAATTTTAAAAAATAAACAAAACCCATTAACAAGTATTTTAGTGGTGATAATATATAGACATTCATGCTAAAAGTTATTTGATTAATCCCTCCCAACAAATAATTGTTTGATTAATGGTTCCACTCATTGAATGTAGTATCTGGTTGCTCAAGTTTAATTAATTCCAATATCCATATATTTAAATAATTTGATTTAAATACAGATAAAATCTTTATTCAATTGGTATTGTAATTGTTGTAATGCATAAGTGTGTGTGAAATCAAGTATGTAATATATTTAATTTAATTACGTAAAAAATATTTAGAAAAATCTATTCTTTTTAAGTTTTCAAATATAAATTTTAAATTTCAATAAAAAAACCAATACAACAATTAAATTATAAAATAATAAAACATAAGATTATTAAAAAACTATTATACATGGAGAAAATAAAAAATTAATTTATAGTATAATTAATAATATTATATTAAGAAGAAAAAAAAAACCCTTATATATCCCGTGGCAAAAGCCTAGTAAGTTCTATTATCCGACCAGTGGAACAAGGGCACTGACCCCAAAGTTCCTGCTTCCAATCTCCCCGTTTTACGCCAAAAATGATTGCCTCAACAACTCTCCCCACTTGCTTCAACTTCAAGCTGCTCAATCCCCAGCAAGTATTTTCACCCCCAAAACCCAGCACAAAAAACTCGCCCTTTCCCACAAAGTCCCATCATTTCTATCATTACAATCATCTTTGGACCGCTATCTTCAAACCCAAGCCGTGTTCCATCCGTAAAGTCCTCAGGAAAGTGAACGATGATGGCGGCACCCTACATGAGCCTGCAGCTGTTTCTGTAAGTTATACAACTTAAAGCTTCTGTTTTCCTATCTGGGCCCTTGTAATTTTACTCAGAGTTTGTTCTTTTTGTTCTTCTTTCCTTTATCTTGTGTTTTTGTTCGGCTTTTGGAGAGAAAGATGTCTCTGAAAACTATAAGATTTATGGTTTTAGAATGTGAATGATTAGTCAAAGGAAATGCCTTTAATACTTGTTAATACTATCTTAGTAACTGGTTTATCAGTCGGGGAATTTTACCCATTTTTTGTAGGAACAAAGTTTTGATTCTGGGTCAATAGATGAGAACTTTACTTTTTCATATCGAATCAGTACAGAGCTATAACGACAATGAAAACAGTAATTTTGTTCTTTTGACCATGGTAGTTAGTTTAAGGTACATTAACATGCAGCTTCTTATGCTAATTCCAGGTTGGTGAAGGGACAAACAGTAGCTCTTCCACTTTAGGTGACAACTATGTGGCCTTATTTGTAAGGATGCTTGGGCTAGACCATGATGCTCTTGACCGAGAACAGGCAATAGTTGCACTATGGAAATATTCACTTGGTGGAAAGAAGTGCATTGATGCCATTCTGCAGTTTCAGGGCTGCGTAAACTTAACCGTGAACCTTCTCAGCTCTGAGTCTAGTGCTACATGTGAAGCAGCTGCTGGTCTTTTACGGTCCATATCTTCAATCAATTTGTACAGAGGTATAGTAGCAGAAAGTGGAGCAATAGAAGGGATAACTGGTTTGCTGAATCGACCTTCTTTGACTTCTGAGGTACAGTGGAGGTATTTTGCCTTTGAAAATGTTCGTCTTGTTTATCTTGTTTGCTGAAATTTTAGACGTTTTGAACTTTTTTAGGTTAAAGAGCAAAGTATTTGTACTTTGTGGAACTTGTCTGTTGATGAGGAACTTAGAGTGAAAATTGCACTCTCGGATATCCTACCATTGCTCATCAATTCCCTGGATGATGATGACATAAAAGTGAAGGAAGAAGCTGGTGGGGTTTTGGCAAATTTGGCCTTGAGCCATTGTAATCATGGCATAATGGTTGAAGCCGGTGCCATTCCGAAATTGGTGAGGATCTTTGCTGAACTGGGCTGATTGTTTTCTATTCAATTAACTTAATGGTGTTCCGGTTACATGCTGAATTGGTACATGAAATATAGTGACTAACTGTAACTGAAACTACTTTTCAATGGGACCTGATGAAACATTCTCATTTCAAATTCAGGCAAAGCTCTTAAAAACTGACTTGGAAGAATTTAAAGTGATTCGGAAAGAAGCTAGAAATGCTTTATTGGAACTTGTTAAGGATCAATATTATAGAATTCTAGTCATAGAGGAGGGTCTGGTTCCTGTGCCCATGGTTGGTTCTGCCGCTTACAAGTCTTTCAGGCCAGGATTATATTCATGGCCTTCTATGCCTGATGGTACAGAGATCGAGCAGACTTCAAAAGGTCCTTCAAGGTTTGGTGCCTCTGAATTACTCCTCGGGTTAAATGTTGGCGAGAATGCCAAGATAGAGGAAGCTAAGCAGAATGCAATAGTTGGACGGACACAACAACAATTTCTTGCTCGTATAGGGGCTATAGAGTTGGATGGCAAAAGAGAATCTCAGTTTGATACCCCCACTGATAATCGACTTACTATTCTCCCATGGATTGATGGTGTAGCTCGATTAGTTTTGATACTTGAGCTTGATGACGAGGTTGCCATATCGAGGGCTGCCGAGTCAATTGCTGACTCATCTATCAATGAACATATGCGGATTTCATTCAAGGAAGCAGGAGCCATCAAGCATTTGATTCGGCTTTTAGACCACAATAGTTATGCTGTCAGATCCGCTGTGACCCATGCTTTGGAGAGGTTGTCTATTAGGTACTGTTATTCATTGTTATTCTCTTTGTTAGTCTTTATTGAATTTTTCCTAATTGAACATTGTGCATCACGCTATTATGTTTGACATTTTCCCTCGTATTCTTATTCATTATCCACATTTCTGTTTTCTTTATTTTATTGATAGTTTCGGAGTTAACTAACAAAACATTTGCTCTGTATCCCGATTTTTAGATAAGATAGAATGTTCTCTGAAGTTTCTTGTTTGCTGCAGCCCTCTTGTTTATCCGGTACTTGAAGCTGAAGGTATTTTACACCCTTTAGTTTGTACTCTGAAAAACTCGGAGACCTCCGGAAGCTTGATGGAAAAGGTAGCTATGTTTGTTTTCTCATGATAGAATTTGTAATAATACTAGTTTGATATTAGTGACATGGATTCTTGCTGCATTTGCAGACCTTATATATACTTGCTAGGATTTTAGACCCCAGTAAAGAAATGAAGTCAAAGGTTAGTCAATCCGTTCCTACAGCATAGCGTAAATGATAAAAGACATTTTTATTTGTTGGTTTTTTTGACACTTAGACACCTTTATTATTCAGAGTTTTCAAAACACAATCACCCCTCAAGCGTGCACACGCACAGGGTGATTTGGACCCTGCATTTTTCTATTGACTTACTCTAGTATACTGTTGTATCTAGTTCTACAATGGACCAGTAAATGGTTCAAAAACAGGTATAGGAGCTGCAAGCATTGTTGATTCTTCTAGTGATAGGCCCGCGTCAATAATGGATTCCAGGTTTTTTCCCCTTCTTTTTCGTGTCTTTGTTTCTTTGAAATATGATGCTTCATCATATGACCTCCTTTTTATTGTATCCTTGGGTTGTGAATTGTTAGACTGAGCAGTCATATATCTTGGAAATGTATTGTAGGAAAGAATTGCTGGACTCTGCTGTCATTACCCGCCTTATTGAGATTATGAAGACTTCACCATCAAACTTGCAAAGGAAAGCAGCTTCTATCTTGGAATTCATGACGGTAATCGAACCTAGCATGGAAACGATTATCAAAGAAGATATGTGGTCCGGTTTGGAAGCTGTTTTTCAACAAAATGCTCTAAGTAAGGAGATATAAAGTCTTAGTCGAAACACTTAAGCTGTAATGCTTTAGACAAGTACCGATACACCTTTGCTATTTTGCAGACATGGAAGCTGATGTAGAAGGTCAGGAACCTGACAAATATGCTCTCCAACTTGAAGAAGCTGCTCTAGCAGTCTCTGCAGCTTCAAGGCTACTTACAAAACTTCTCGACTCGGAACAGTTTTACCGAAAAGTAGACCCTACCCTTTTCATTAAATTACTCCGCAAAATCCTAAAGTCCGCTATACCTCTTCAAAACAAAGATTGGGTTGCGGCTTGCCTTGTCAAACTGAGCTCTTTATCCAGTCCTTATGTGGATTACGAGAATCCGATCAGCATGGAGGTAACCCTTTATGAGGCAATACCAAGACTTATAGAGCAGATACAATCATCTTTTTCTCCAGAAACGCAGGAAGCTGCTGCTCTTGAACTTAACAGAATAATTTCCGAAGGGGTCGTTGATTCCACCCGAGCTGTCGCATCTAGGGGCGGTATATTTCCACTGGTGAAGCTTATCGAAGAAGGAAGTGACAGGGCAGTCGAAGCGGCCTTATCGATACTGTATAATCTGAGTATGGACAGTGAGAATCATTCAGCAATCATAGCTGCCGGGGCAGTGCCGGCGTTGAGGAAGATTGTTTTATCGCAAAGATCAGATTTTACACGAGCACTTCGTCTGCTGAGAAATCTACCTGTGTGATGGCAACACGAAAACTAGGTTTTCAGGGGCGTCGTACAGATATTGTAAATCATTTTTGTTATATTCAGGATCCATTTTTATGGAGTTATCATATCGGTATAATTTCACCAGAAAGTCCATGTTTTAGTGACAAGTATTTCTTAATATTATTCTTGTATTATGAGTAGGGACTCAAAATTTAAAATTAAAAAACTATAGGTGTTAAAATTGATGGACTATTTCCATAACTTATTCATAATACGGGGAGTGATGATAAATATGATCATTAACTAAACGGGGTCTCATCTCTTCTAATTTTGTCCCTTAATATCTTGTGAAGATATTTCTGCTTGATCATTGGCCAGCCAATTGGTAGTTTTTTTGAAGTTATCCTTCGACAGTCAGCAAAGAACACAGAAAGCCAAAGAAGCATGACACTGGCTTGCTTATCCTGCAGTTCCATTTCCACGGCTGGAGCTGTATTTCTTCCCTTAGCTTCTCTAGTAGATAAACCCTCTCCTCAAGAAACTCATACAAACTCGAAACCGAAAACAGCAAGCCGACCGAGAAGGAGGAGACAACGTTTGCGTCAACAGAAGCCAAACCCTCCTCCTTCTATTGTCCAGATTGAACGTGCCATTGGTGCCGGCTTCTTCCGTGACGCTGACTCCGGGCATATCTTCTTCTACCCTCTTTCTTTCTTTGAAGTTCTTAAAAGTTTCTTCCTTTAATGTTGCGCTTTCTACTGTTTTTTCCCCTTCAAGATGGATTTTAGCTCGTTTGTGAGTAAAGTCTGAATTTTTGTTTGGTTAAACATGGTCAGTGAGTTGGAGGGGGAAAGGAGGAAGACGATATTTGATGGGCTGTTGCCTGTTGGTGGTGGTAAATTTGAAGGAGAAATCGAGAAGTAGCTACGCGAGACTGGGGAGTGTATCGGTTCCACAACAGAAGCAACCTTCCGTTCCTCCGGTATTTGATCATTGTTGTCTCTAATTCGTTTCTATTTCTTTCAAATCGCGCAGCTTAAACTAGGAATTTATGTCCATGTATGCCTAAATCAGCCCTTCAAGTGCTCTATTCAAGCCACTTAGCCAAATGTGAAAGCACTATTCTGCAGAAAAGATGTGAACATTGATTTGTAAATCCCATTTCTTTTGATTCTTTTAGTTGTTGCCAATTGCTTTTGCGCAGGAAAGACAATTCTGTTGATTGTGCTTCAGTGGATCCTACCCATTTGGACCATTTCTTCATCAAGCTCCCATTCACCACACCCCTCATCATGTGAAACTACCCGCTTCAACACCTACTTTCGTTTCGCTCAAATTTTATTCGTTAATTAAAATGGATTTTAATATAATTCTCGTGATTGAAAATTATGTAGTAACTAAATTTATTTAGATAAGAATTTTTGCGGAATAAGATAATAACTTCATCTTCCTCTGTTTCTCCTTCGGAGGCTCGTAACCTGCTAGTTTGCTTCATCTTCTCCAGACATGACCATGGCTAATACCCTATACGCCTACTAATTTTTTCTCTCTTCCAATTCAGGCCCCTGCCATTGATTTTTTTATTCTTTTGTTATCTTCAACATGTAGTTTTAAATTTGTCTAAACTAATGCAAAATATAATAATTCTGTGACCATTGACCACCTTCTTAACTACAGTTGAATCCATTTTTCATAAAGAAAATCCAACACCGGGTAAAAGAAGAAAAAACAAAGGTAGAGAGTTAGTTTAATTATGAATTTATTCCTTCTACTATGCTAGAGTTTTAGATTTAGTCCCTTTAATTTGTTAAATTTGATTCATCTACTTCTACAATACCATTAGTACGTATGAGATAATAATAATAATGCTAATTTGTTAAATATATCAACACTACTTAAAAAATCAATTAACCATATTCAACAAATAATAAATTAACATATTAAACCATATTTAGCAAGAAAAAAATATAAAAAAATCAAACCAATTAAATATTTATGTTAAATTAGTAAGCCATTTAATCTTTTCTCTTTTTGTATTTATTGATCGGAAGTGGTGACACCAACTTTAATGTTAGTTGCCGACCGTCAATATTCTCTATTGTCCTTTTATTTTTTTTTTATATTATGTCCTTATTTTCTTTTGTTTTATATTTTCAATAAATTTGTCTGTATGATACATTTTCATTTATCTTCAAGGCATAATTTTTATTTGTCTTTTGACACGTTTTTCAGTCGTTTGATTGTTATTTTCACTTATCTTTTTCTAATGATTGCTTTGACATCGTCACGACTGATCAAGATTACGCTTATATATTATATTGTTGATATTTCATACTTTTGACCCTTGGATTGAATTTGAATATCCGTTATGCGTTTATGGATAGCATTTCACGTCGCTTGAGTCTGATTTACGGTTTTTCTGTGGTCTTTCAGTAGTTTGATCTCCTTTTGTATTTTGTTTGCCCATGCGATCATATCTTTTGTAATTTTATAATTGTAAATCTTTATTGTAATTTAAGATATTTCATATTTTGAATAAATACGAGTTTTTTTTGGATAAATTACGATTTGTGGATAGTTTTTTCTATAATTTTATGATTGTAAATATTTATTATAATTTAAAATATTTTGTATTTTTAAATAAAATTAGTGATTTCCGTAAATAAAATAAAAAAAAACAAGAAAGAATATCTCTTTAACAAATAATATTAAAAATAAAGTTGAAGTGTTCTTGAAGCCTTGAACTTTTAAAAATCAATTAATCTTCTAAAAATTTTTAGACTTAATTGAACTTTGACGTGAAAAATTAAATTAATTAAATTCTTTGACCTATTTTAAACGTTAAATCTTTGGGTAGTTCTGTTGTAAGATAGCCTTAATATACGGTTAAAGAAAGATCCTACCCAAAATATTAATATTTTTTAACATTTTCGGCAAAATGCTACCTAAAACATTATTTTTTTTACCGAAAATTTAATTTTGTTATCTAATTTTTGGTAAAAAAACATTTTAGGTAGCGTCCAATATTAACATTTTCGATAGAATTTTAAGTAGAGCTTTACCAGAAATATTAAACATTTTAAGTAACGTCCAATATTAACATTTCCGGTAGAAAAAATAATGTATTAGGTAGCATTTTACCGAAAATGTTAAAAAATATTAACATTTCAAGTAACACATTTTATTAATTATATATTAAGACTATCGTACCCTACATATCTCCTAAATTTTTACAATTTTTTTGGGGTATTTGATACTTTTAACATAGAACAAAGGAAGTAAAAACCTAGAAAAATCCAACACCATTCAATGGTGGTGGAGAGAGGCGATTTGACCAAACTGACATCGTTTAATCGAATATCTCCCTTTTTAGCATTGTTTGACATATATTTCTCGAAGTGGCACTCTTTCGGCTGAGGTGGTGAAAGGCGCATCCCTGGGGACGCGTTTTACCTGATTTTACGCTGAGTTGGATGCCACGTGTGAAAGGCGCATCCCCGGGGACACGCCTTCACGGGGTTTTGCTAATTCGGTTGCCACGTGTGAAATGCGCATCCCCGGGGACGCGCCTTTCATTAAATGTCTTAAATGTCCATCCGATTTTTCCCCAACTACCCCTCCTACTCTCCCTATATAAACCTTCTCAACCTCCCCCCTCATTCTTCATACCAAAATCATCTTCTCATCTCTTATATAACTCAAATTCTCCAAATCTTTGAGTTTTAAATTTCTTATTAATGGTAAGAAATTTATTTTTCAGTTAGTATTTTTTTTAAATAGTTATTATATTTTATATTAATATAATTATTATTTATTTAAATTTATTAATTAATTATTTTTTGTGCTAATTATTTTTTTGTCTACATTTATAATGGAAAGTAAAATGCTGATGCGATTGGATGCTGACCATATCTCCAGACATTTTAGCGATATGGTAATATTTTTTTTTATAATTAATGTTAATATTTATTGTTATGTTTAATTTAAATTTATTATGAATTTATATTAATTTTAATTTTTTATAATGCATATTATTTAGGATACTGATCGTATTTTAGAGACATTTATTAAAAATCTACGTATACCGACACCGGAACGTATTTTGCCATATTTGGCTTCTTCCGGGTTCGGATATATTGCAATAATTATTGGAGGTTGCAAACTCGAACCTGTCCTAATTTTTGCATTGATTGAGAGGTGGAGGCCCGAGACACACACTTTTCACATTCCATGTGGAGAGGCTACAATTACATTGGAGGATGTCTCTATGCATCTGGGCTTCTCGTCGACGGAAATATGATGTGTGGTATGGTGGATGGTGATTGGCAGTCAATGTGCATGGATTATCTTGGAGCTGCTCCGCCAGAGTTTAATGGAGGTAGAATAGCTTTATCTTGGTTGAAAGCTAATTTTGAGGTTTTAAATGAAAATGCTTCAGAGGATCAAGCAAAGACATGTGCTCGGGCATATATTCTACGAATAATTGGAGGAATATTGATGCATGACAAATCTCGCAACCAGGTGCATTGTATGTGGTTGCGACATCTGATCAATTTTGATGAAGCTGGAAGATATAGTTGGGGCGCTGCAGTTTTGGCATTTCTCTTTAGAGAAATGTTTCGGGCGACGAATTATAAGAAAACTGCTATCGGTGGATGTCTCATGCTTCTACAATCATGGGCGTGGTTCCACATGTCTTTCTTATGCCCGATAGTGAATGAACCATACGTATTCCCCTTATTATTGAGGTAATTTTCAAACTAAATTTTGATTTAAATATTTTTAATTAAATAGGGTGATATTTAGTTTATATTATATTTCATAGGTGGTCGATGAAAAGAAAGGACCATAGAAGTATACCTACTGGGTTAGAGGAAATTCGTCTACTTATTAATACAAAAGTTGGGTCTGAGGTATGTTTTTACACCTGTTTAAATATTAATATTTCAATTTAAAATGCTAGATATAATTAGAATATTTTATTTATTTGAATTGTATATTTATATTTCAGTTTCAATGGATACCTTATGCGAGCGATGAAGTGAAGACTTACATCCCACCCTATCTTGGTGGGTCATTAGAGGTTTGGATATCGGTTATACCTCTTATATGTTATGCTATTATTTAGTGACATCTAGTTGATCGCATGCTCCGTCAATATGGTTGTACGCAATATATTCCTGGAGCACCTAGGAATTTAGACGACGTGCATAACATAGATAGACGAGGAAAGAAAAAGATTAACTGGGTGGTGAGACACAGAGATTGGATTGCGCTTTGGGAGAACCGGTATGCACAGTTGGCCCCTCGACAATATTACGTTGAAACTAGTCATATGGTTACGGATAACTATATGGATTGGTTTAATGAAAATGGGAAGCCGTTTCTACTTTCGGCGGAAGCACGAGGGGTTAACATTCCTAGGCGCCAAGAAAGATGTCAACCGTCTTAATATCATCGTCCCCCGACGCGTGGACGGAGAGAAGGCACTATCGGTTCTGCATCAGTCCCATCATAACATCCTTATCCACCTATGCCACAGTGGTACATGCCCAGCCCTCCACTTCAGATGCCATATCCTCAGGGGTATATGCCAACCCCACCAGTTCATATGTCATCTTCGTAGGGTTACATTCCTAGCCCGCAGGGTTACATTCCTAGCCCGCCAGGTTACATGCCTAGCCCGCAGGGTTTTATACCATATGGGGGTGCATATACGACTATGTTTAATGATCCAACATATGGTTCATATGCATCTTATTTGGCTGGTGGTGCTTTTCCACAGACACCTCAATCTCCATCTGGATCACAGACATCGATGACAATGATTCCACAGTTCCCGGGGAGCGGTGGGATTATTACTAGCACTCATCCAGGGTCATTATTTTATACAGGCCCTTCAGCCCCTACAGCGTCATCTACACCAAATGAAGAAAATGTCGATGATGATGATAGTGAAGATGAGGAGACTGAAGAACAAGTTCCACGAAGAAATCCTCCGCGAAATAGACAACCACCGCCATGTGGAACTCATTCGAGAAGACGACATCGATGATCTAGTTGTATTTTAATGTTATTTAAATAGTTATATTTCAGAAATTTATGTAATTTGGTTATGTTATTTAAATGTTTCATGGTTGTTACTGCTAATATTTTTAATGTTATTTTTTATTCAAATTTAACATTAAATGTTTAATAAATTTTTTTAAAATAAAAATTATAGTATTCGAAATTTAAAATTAAAATACAAATAATATTATTCGAAATTTAAAATTAAAATATAAATTATAGTATTCGAAATTTAACATTAAATTCAACTTAATATTCCAATTGTATTCGAAATTAAAAGTTATATTCCAATTATAGTTCACAATACTTAAATTGAAATTAAATTTATCCATACATATGATTTTATCATTAACATATATATTAAAACGTATACATTAAAATCAACTTATCACTTCACATTTATTCGTAAAAACATGTCGATGTTCATTCCACACAATTTCAATGTAACAATCAACTTATCATTTCACATTTATTCAATTTATCCATAACATTTTATCTAATTTATTCAAACTTCACATAACGTTTTAATTTAAGTTATGAACTTAAATTTATCTATATGTATAATTTTATCCTTAACTTGTTGAACTTCCAAAAGAAGTTAAATTTTGGTTATAATTTACCTGATTTCACCATCCATCTATAGTTCCCCAGGAATACGCTTTAAAGTCCCCTAAGAAATAGTAGGTATTGACATGAATAGTTCCCGGGGGACATAAGTGACATAATAGGGCAATGATAACATATTCTCTGACAAAATAATGGAAGGCACGCCCCCGGGAACGCGCCTTCACGGTCCCCTAAGGAATAATAGGTATTGACATGAATAGTTCCCGGGGGACATAAGTAACATAATAGGGCAATGATAACATATTCTCTGACAAAATAATGGAAGCGCGCCCCCGGGAACGCGCCTTCACGGTCCCCTAAGGAATAATAGGTATTGAGATGAATAGTTCCCAGGGGACATAAGTGACATAATAGGGCAATGATAACATATTCTCTGACAAAATAATGGAAGGTGCGCCCCCGAGAACGCGGCTTCACGGTGCCCTAAGGAATAATAGGTATTGACATGAATAGTTCCTGGGGGACATAAGTGACATAATAGGGCAATGATAATATATTCTCTGAAAAAATAATGGAAGGCACGCCCCCAAGAACGCACCTTCATGGTCCCCTAAAAAATAATAGGTATTGACATGAATAGTTCCCGGGGGACATAAGTGACATAATAGGGCAATGATAACATATTCTCTGACAAAATAATGGAAGGCGCGCCCCCGGGAACGCGCCTTCAAATGAATAGTACCCCTGTTATAGACACTATTATATGCAACGTATTATAAACTTTTAAAACAAACTTCAGTTCACAAGCTTTGAAATTCTCAAACTCTAAATTTCTCAAAAATCTCAATCCTCTATTCTCTGAAAATGAGTCGTCTTCATGCTGTTGTTTTGTATGATGGAGAAATTAAGGAAGATGAAGAGGGGGTTGTTTTTTATTCAGATCATTATATCCCCTTAACCTTGAAGAGAAACATCACTCTTGAGGAGTTAATCACAAAAATTTCGTTAAAGATTCGTGTAGTAGGTCGGAGAAGACTATCTTCACTTCATTACAGATTTTCTACTGAACTTTTTCCGCTCACGTATACATCATTTCAACTTTCAAACGATGATGATGTTTCTATGATGGTTGATGCTCATATGGGAAGTTCACAATCTCTTATTGAAATATATGCCACTTTTATTGAGGTTCGTGCTTCTCGTGGTCTCTCATATTCCTCTCACTTTGGCATTGTATATCAAGCTGATCAAGTTGATATCCCGACACAACTGATCTGTAATGATTTCACATCATTAATGGCGGATCCAACGCCATATGCCATACCATCAAGTTCAGTAGGAAGACATTCATCTGCAACTGCTTATGATCTCAACCCACGTGGTTTCACCAATAATCCATATGTCAACATCTCTTCTACTTCAAGGGGCATACATTCATATGCCAATGTTTTTGACTTAAATATGAAAATGCCAACGAGACGGTAGTCTATTCACATCCCACATGATACAATGGCCTTAAGTTCAAGGGGAGGACACACAAGCGAGAACTTATTTGACCTCAACATTGGATTATCGGAGGAACCCTCATCTCCACCAGAAGAACCTCTTCGGGAGCCAGGTGCAGATGGTGCTGAAACGAGATTATTCGTTGAACCTGACTCACCACAGTTTAACGTGCATTCTGATGATGACGAGGATGACGTTCCGATAAATACAACACCAGCCGAACTTCCTGCACATATGTACATGGCTGATTATGATGCAGTGTATGAGCCTGAATTTCCGGATCTTCCTGATGTTGGCAACTATGGACTTCAATCAACAGTCAATGATGGTGATTTACATATTGGAATGGAGTTCGCATTGAAGGAGGAAGCAATGATGGCAATAAAGAGTTACAATATTCGTTTCAGTCTCGAGTTGATCGATCTAACATAGAGAAATATGTCTGCTACTGCGTCCAACGTGATAACGGATGTCAATGGATGGTTCGTGTATCAAAGAGGAAGAACAACTTATGGGAACTAACCAGATACAACGGTCCTCATACGTGTTATGCAAGAGGTATAAACCAGGATCATCCCAACTTGGACTCCAACATTATTTGCCAAGAAATCATGCCCATTGTGAAGCAAAGCTCTCATATAGCTGTTGCAGTGTTGATTTCTGCTATACAATCACAATATGAGTACACCGTCTCATATAAAAAAGCTTAGTTGGCAAAACAGAATGTCATTTGCAAACTTCATGGCGAATGTGATTCATCTTACAACGAGCTGGCCAGTTGGTTTCATGTTGTGCAAAGACTCAATCCCGGGACAATTGTTGAGTTCGAAACTCAACATCATTACGTGAATGATCGAGTGGTTCGCGATCGCTGCCAATTCTACCGTGCCTTTTGGACTTACCCTCAGTTTATTAATGCAGTCAAGTAATGTAAACTAGATGTTCAAATTGATGGTACTTTCTTGTATGGGAAATACAAGCAAGTTTTATTATTGGTTGTGGTCCAAGATGGAAACCGCAATATTCTTCCCGCTGCGTTTACCCTCGTTCAAGGACAAGACACTGAGTCTTGGGTTTTTTTCCTTAAAAATTTACGTTTACATGTTGTCACCAGGGAACGAGTATGCATTATTTCAGACTGAGGAGCCGGGATAAAAGCAGCAATGGACTCTTTGGGTACAATGTATAGACCTCCACATGTTCAACATCGTTATTGTGTCCGTTATATTGCTGCAAACTATTACGAAAAATACAAGAAGAACGATGAACGTCAATTAGTCGTGCGGATGGGTATGTTACTTTTCCCCAATTTTTCTATCATTTTCGTATTACTTATTTATACTTCATATTAACTATTACATATTTCTAATGGCTTAGGTTACGAACTCTTACCTCAAAGGTTTGAGTCGATGCTACAAGAGTTGTTTGGAAAAAATAAGAAGGGGTGCGAGTACATTATGGACATCAGCAAAGAAATGTGGACAAATGCGTATGACGGGGGGTATCGCTATGGTCATATGACAACAAACTTGACTGAAGCAATAAATTCAACCTTAAAGGGGGTGCGTCATTTACCAGTCACGACATTGGTTAAAACGACTTATTTTCGTTTGGGTCAACTCTTTGCAAAGCTTGGTGGAAAAACTCTTACTTGGATACAAAACGATCATATTTACCACCCAAGACTAGTAGCTGATTTACAGAAAAAAAGTGGCTGCATCAAATGGGATGTTGGTTACAAATTTTTCTCGCACCCGTGAATTATTTCGTGTAACCGAAATGCCACGTCTGTTGCAAGGGATTGAAGCTAACTCTTTCAGAGTTAATATGCATGAGAGGTGGTGCGATTGTGGTTTCTTTCAAGCACTCAAATATCCATGCTCTCATGTCATTGCAGCTTGCTCACATTCGTATTTAAACTATAAAAATTATGTTGATCCCGTATACCAACTTTCACAAGTATTCAATGTATATGAATTTGAGTTTCCGCCCATAGGAAACGAAAGAGACCCAGATGAGATTCAAACTTGGCTTACAATTGTACTAGATCCATTGCTATTCAGGGACTCAGGTCGTCCAAAATCTACTAGAATACATTGTGATATGAATATTCGGGAGAAGTCAACAGAACAAAAACGATGTGGGCATTGTAGAAACATCGGACACAATAGAAAAAAATGTCCAGCTCTATTATCATCACATAACCGTTAACCCTTATGTAACCTAATATTCTATTTAAATGAATGTTTTTGCTTCTAATATTTAAATGTAATTGCATTTTCTATAATTTCTCAATGTATAATAATAACAACAGATTAAATGTGTAATTATACTAATTTTATTAACTTATGCATCAATATTTTGGTTAAATAATAATAACAACAGATAACTAGATTGATAATATTTAAATAATTAAGTGATAAAATTAATAGATCGATAATCAAAATAAAAAATAATAATATAACCATACGTGTAATATAATAATTTTATACATTTTTTCATATAACTACAATAAAATGAAAACTAGTTTTATCTATTGTTCTATCTGATTAATGTGGATAATACACTCCACCTTTAACACACATTAAAAAAATACATTCGATAATTATTAAATTATAACCGAAACAATTTACATAATATATTACTAATTTATAATAACAATAAAAATAAAATTTTTATTATTAAAAAAATATCACCGTGGCAACTGAATCAGCAAAATCCCGTAAAGGCGCGTCCCCAGGGATGCGCCTTTCACACGTGGCATCCAACTCAGCGTAAAACCAGGTAAAGCGCGTCCCCGGATATGTGTCTTTCGCCACCTCAACCGAAAGGGTGTCACTTCAGAAAATATAGGTCAAACGGTGCTAAAAAATGAGATATTCGATTAAACGATAACAGTTTAATCAAATCGCCGTGGAGAGAAGCAAGTACATTGAAATAGCTATTGATTTAGACAGTTCAACAATGGCTGGTTATTTTGTCAACTGAAAACTACAATCTATTTTAACCAGTATTTCATTTTAGCTCTACATTTGAAATAGTTAATAACTTAAATATTGTGATTAAATTGTTAACATCCATTATTTAGGTTTAAAGTGTTTATATATATATATATTATCTGAAATAATTAGTTATGTCACGAGTGTTAAGTGCAAGTCATATTGCACCTTTTAACTAGAGAATTCATGTTCAAATCTTAAAGTTGGCATTATTTGAAAGGATAAAAATAAATTCTGAATAAATAAACATATTAATTAGTTTATTAGAGGATCGATTTATATCATATTAAAGTACATAGTCTAATAACTAAATTTGAAAATAGTAAAAGAACCAAAAACAATTGTTATCCTCTTGAATTTGAATGATAACATAATCGTTTTTATTATTTAATTTGTTAATCAATTAATCGTTTACTTTGTTGTATAAAGAATCCAAAGCTATAAACTGAGTTTCAAAAACTTTTCTTACACAGAGAATAAGTTGTCACGATTAAAAGGATGAAAAGTCTCCGTGAGAAAGAGCAGAGTTAAATGAAGCAGGGATATGAATTAGCAACCTGTCCTGAAAATGGAACCCACATTTACCTTTGAGAGTGGTCTCCACCAACTCACTGGTAAGGTTGGTGGGACCTTCCCATTTTCCTTGTCCCAGAAAACCAGACTGTATGGACTCCATGGGTGGGGGCTTCCATAGACGGCTCACCTTTAACCTTCCATTAATCTTCAGCTTAAGATAAAAGAAAAAGTTGACCACTTTTGATTATCATAATATCAGATATATCTTCCTTAATTAAATCTTAATTTGATTGATATTATAATAATATTTTCATTTTAAAAGAGAATAAAAAGAAGAGAAAATAATCTCAGTGACCAAAAATGTCTTATAATATACGATTTTAACCAATATTTTTTGGATTTGCCAAAATGACCAACTAAATCGTAATACGATTGATAATTCGCAACGCGATCTCCGGTATCGCAAATTAGTTTTCAGATTCGCAACGCGATTCTGACTATCGCATTGCGATTTCCCAAATTCGCGTTGCGATTTTCCTAATTAGCAATGCGAATACGTAAATCGTAACGCGAATTTAGAAAATCGCAATGCGATTACGTAAATCGCAATGCGATTTACATAGCACCATTCGTATTAACGCGTATTTTTTTTTTCAAATTCTAAACACGAATATATTAATATATTGGAACACTAAACCGTCCACAGTATATCCCGTAATCGCAACTCATAACCTAAAACCCTAAATCACTACTCAATCTCATCTCCATCTCTCACTATCTAAGGCGACATCCGTCCCCATCTCCGACGAAATCAGTCCCCACGACGATATCAGTCTCCATCTCCGGCGAAATCATTCACGGTCAGAAATGAAAAATCAACCAAATCAACCACCGAGGGTTAGTTTTTTTAATTATTTTTATTTTGAAATTTTTGCATTATTATTAGGTTTTTCATATTGAAATTGATGATAAGTTTACTGGTGTTTTCAATAATAGATTAACCATTTCACTTAGATTGCTTATTATATTCATTCGATTGCTGCCAATACTGTTAAACTGTTTAGTCTTTAACCATGTGAAGTTAGTATTTGTCTTTGTTTTGTCTTTTGGTTGAAGTAATGCAATCCATTCAAGTTTCTTTCAATTTTAATATTTGAAACCGAGAATGACTATCGCAATGCGATTCTGTCGTTGCGATTTTCATTTCGCGTTGCGATTATTGCGTTGCGATAGTCATTTTCGTGTTGCGATTTTCATTTTCGTGTTGTGATTTAAAGTTTCAGAAACTATTCTTCTTCTGCAAATTGAAACTTGAATGAATTGCATTACTTCAACCAAAAAACAAAAACAAATACTAAATTCACAGTGTTGCAAATTTAAGTTTGAAGAATAAACTACTACTCTTTATGTTTATTGTTCTTGTTATATCTTCACAGTGTAGTTTTTGGTATATCTAAATTGGTATGTTTATTGTTTTTGCAGAACTTTTATTCGGCTCAATTGACCTTAAGAAATAAAGTAAGTCTGGCCAAAACAATTGCGTCGAAGCTTTCACCTGCACAAAGAAAAATATTTAAGGATACTTGCTTCGGGATATGGCTGAAAGTACAACATCCGGGTGGAGATGCTATATTGACCCATCTGTTTCTTCAAACCATGACTAGCGATCTACCAGAGACTATACAATATCGTGATGAAGAGATATGGTTTGATTTTCCACCGGCGTATACGTGTTTTGGGCGGGAGGAGTTTTGCTTAATCACCGGTCTACGCTTCAGACACGATGATGTAGATCGGTACACTAGACATATTACCCGCCTATCATGGTTTTCCCGGGTTTTTCCTGAGCTGTCAACGGAGAAGCCGAATTTACACGTGGAAGACTTGACGTGATTATTGAATAAGAAAGATGGTTTTACTCGGATAGATGATGTCGATATTGTCCGAGTATGCCTTCTAATACTTTTGCAAGCCGGCTTTTTAGGCAGAGAGGCCCGACAACATATTCCTAATGATCTAATTAAATTGGTAGAGGACCTAAATGCATGGAACCTGTTTCCGTGGGGTTCGTATCTATGGAGAGCTACATGGAATAAGTTGTCGTCTGCCTTTGATGATAGAAAAAGTTTGCGTGGCGATGGTTCCAAATACACTTTGTCAGGCTTTATTTGGGCCTTTAAGGTAATAATTTTTATATAATGTTTCCAAAATTATAATTAATTCTTTAACAATTACTAATGTTTGTTATTATATTGTTTGTAGATTTGGATATTTGAGGCCTTTCCCGCCATGCAGACATATGCATTAAAAACTTCTAATGATATTCCTAGGGCTATTTCCTGGAAGAGGAAACGGTCCTTGCAACAATGGGAAGATTTGCTACCGTATACTACAATAAATAATGTAAGTTAACACAAATACTACCATATGTTTATAAACAAGTTATTACTAGTACACATTTAACTTTGTTTGAGCTTTTATATTGTTAAGAGGCCAACACTCCATTACAGAGGCTGACACCCACGAAAGCTGAGCTTGCCACTGATTGGTGGCAAGCTAGTAAGCGTTTTTTTGATAGCACGGATGATGAGCAGCCACCACTTCGAAAGCCATCACCTCACCCAGAGCCATCACCTGATCGACCCGAATATACACCTCCACAACGAGAGTCATCACCTATTCTGTCACATCATCGAGCCTCTTCTCCACCATCACCTCATGATAGGTGACCAGCAAAGATGCCACGACGTTTATCTCCATGTTCTCCACCTTCACCTCCACGGGATGAGTTATGGCAGTTACGTAATGAGGTCAATGCCTTGCGTGAGGAGGTCGGTACTTTACGCGATGACAATGGTGCATGGCGTGTTGAGGTGTATACTTTACGTGGTGAGGTAGCAGCTCTACGTGAGATTGTAGCATCATTGTAGAACGAGGTTCATACTCTACGCAACGAGGTAAGTTTAATATTTTTCATATATTTAACTTGATGATAAATTTACTCGTAATTTCACTTAGATTGCTTAGTAAATTCATTCGGTTGCTGCCAATACTGTTTAACTGTTTATTCTTTAACCCTGTGAAGTTAGTATTTGTTTTTGGTTGTCTTTTGGTTGAAGTAATGCAATCCATTCAAGTTTTAAATTGCAGAAGAAGAATAGTTTACTATCGCAATGCGAAAATGACTATCACAACGAGAGAATCGCAATGCGAAAATAACTATCGCAATGCGAAAATGACTATCGCAACGAAAGAATCGAAATGCAAAATGAAAATCGCATTGTGATTCTCTCGTTGCGATAGTCAAATTCGCATTGCGATAGTCATTTTCGCGTTGCGATTTTGTTGTTGCGATTTTCATTTCGCATTGCGATTCTCTCGTTGCGATAGTCATTTTCGCGTTGCGATTTTAAGTTTCAGATTCTATTATTCTTCTGCAAATTGAAACTTGAATGAATTACATTACTTCAACCAAAAGACAAATACTAACTTCACAGTGTTGAAAATTTAAGTTTCAAGAATAAACTACTACTCTTTATGTTGTCATTGAACCTGCACTAAACCTATACGTTGTCCTTTTAAATGTTTATATAAGTGCTTACTTCTGGAATGTTATCTGATGCATTTTGTGAACAATGATATAATAATGACTTGGGTGAATATCATGCAAGTTTGAAATATATTTGTCTTTGTTTTCCCTATTTAATATCATGTCTGTTTATTTATTGATTTATGTATTAATTTATTTTTAGCGGCCCGCTAAGGTGGATGCTCTACGTCGGGTTTTTCTTGCAAGACGGAGTTCACGCATCAGACGACGTGCACGTGCCATTACGTCTCCGTTCACCCCAATAGTGCGAAGAATCCGTAAGAAAAAGCCCGACTCACCTGTCATCGTTCAAGAGGCCTCCCCTATCGTTTAGGAGGCCCCTATCATCCCTCAAGAGTCCCCTCCCACCGTTCAAGAGGCCACTGTCATCGTTGAAGAGGTCCCTCCCAACATTCTAGAGCCCGATTCACACGGCGTAATATATCGAATTATTGAGAAGCCCCCTCACGTTCCGGACATGATGGATGACTGTTGGCTTTCGTATAAGTTACCGGCCAGTACCATTCCGGCAGATGAAGTGGAGAGGAAACAACTACCAGAAACAATTCTGGATAATACCCTTTGGGCTAAGACCGCAGTTGATTTTTATCTACATGAGCGGAGCCAAGGGTGTTACGCTGACATATACAAACTCAACGATGATATGCATTTGTTGATTGAACGGTCTTGGTGGGGTGTATTATTAGGGGTTGAAGACAACGACTATTTCGATGGGGGGTAAGTCTTATATTTCTTCTTATATTTCAGTTTGATTAATTTTTTTAAAATTTATGTAATTCACTAATATATGTCTTTTTTTGTAAAACAACATATTGATGCATGGGTGACACGTCTTCTAATTGTAAGGAAATTGAAGAAAAATATTAAAAAAATGCGATATACAATTATGCCGACGCCTTTTCACGTAGTTCACTTGAAGAATCAACGACAGGAATCATATGTGTTGGCTAATGGACAAGCTAACCTTTATCCTGCATGGTGGGAGGTCGATAAGGTTAGTATATTTGTTTAAATATTTTAAAGGTGTTCATAAATAAGTGCGCAATTTGAATTATTACATTTCGATGCATGTGTTTATCCCTGTTTTGGACCGTACTCATTGGCTTCTCGTCGAGCTTCAGCTCCCATCCCTAAAGACAATAGTATATGACAACATGATAAATTACATATAATTGTCTGATTTAAGAGATATGATTAAGGGATGGAGCTCTCATTTGGCTAAATTCTTGGTTGCAATTGATTATTGGACTAAGTCTGGAAACAAGAAGCTAAAGAAGTTCAATGTTACAGTTATCAAAGATGAGACCGCGCCACAACAAACGAAGGAAGCAAGAGGGGATTGTGGTCCTCTCGTATGCATGTGCTTGGAGCTTTTGACGACAGGAAGTACACATTTTCTACCTCCCACCAATAGAGATAGAGGTGCAGTAGGCTTGTGGTTTCGACATTTTATGGCTAGAGAGATATATGCGAGACGCTGCCTACCTGCATCCGCGTTATGAAAGTGTCCATAAACAATTTGTAAGTCAAATGCAAGTGTTGTTAAACATATATACTCTTTTTGGTTTGAAAATGTTTGGTTAAGTAGCTAGAATTCAATAATTTGTTGTTTGTAGGTTTTAGATGTGTAGAAAGTGTTGTTGATTCAATGTTTAGTTTCTGCAGGTTAATCCTGAAGTGAGCTGCGTGAAATGGATGTATGGGTGTAAAAGTTAATTTCATTATTATTTTTTGATTGTTTAATTGATTTGTAAAAGATGATTTGTAAATATTGATTTGTTTAATTGATGTGTACATAATATTTGTGCTTGTTTAATTGATTGAAATGTAATAGTTGATTTGTTGATTTCAATTTGCATTATGTTGAATGCAAAACAGACTATCGCAACGCGGAAATGACTATCGCAACGAGAGAATCGCAATTCGAAATGAAAATCGCAACGAGTGAATCGCAATGCGAAAATGAAAATCGCAACGCAAAATTTCATTTTCGCATTGCGATTCACTCGTTGCGATTTTCATTTCGCATTGCGATTCTCTCATTGCGATAGTATTTCCGCGTTGCGATAGTCAATTTCGCATTGCGATAGTCATTTCCGTGTTGCGATAGTCATATTCGCGTTGCGATTTCCGCGTTGCGATAGTCAAATGAATGTCTAATAAGTGATAACAACTGAACATATCATAGCAATGTTCAAACTCAAGTTACTAATACATGCTTAACTGAAAATGTTAAAAGTTCACACATAATATACACATAATACAACGTTTGCATTTAAAAATCACCTAAGTTAACAGTCCCAAAAGGTGAAGCCAGTTGTGATTGGGATTTTGATGAGGATCCATATGTTTTCCAGGTAGCCTTCTGTCTATGGTTGGTGGCAAAACTGTTTGTAAGTTATCTGGTATGTCCCACTCAGAAGGATGTGGAATAGGGTAGATAATCTCTCCATAAGTCTGTCGATATACTTCTGTAGTGTAGCAATCCATAGCGTATGCGCTTGAATCATCTTGGTTTAGATGAAGAGAAACTTTTATAACATGGCCACACGGATAACCAGATGTTTGCCATTTCATACAACTACACGTCTTTGCATTTAGATCGACAAGCCCATTTAAGTTATTATCCAGTACTTCAAACAAAATGTTTGAACATGGTTCAACTCTCCATGACGTTGACTTCACAACACGTTTCGTTATCTTTTTTTCTGTCCATGGTGTAACACGATGTTCCAATGTTCCTGTAAATTTAAATAAATAATACTTAGTAAAATATATGATAAGTTACGAATTTAAAGAAATAATACCTGCATGGTTTCTTTTTTTGTAGTACCACTGTTAAATAGAGACTCAAAAAAACTCCATTAACATAGTAATGGGTAATTTCTGGGAATGACGACTTAGAACGTTGATTGATTCTGCACTATTAGACGTCATAAAACCATATCTTGCTCCAAGTTGATGTACTCTTGACCATCTTTCAAACCCGACATCTTCTAGTGTTTGAGCACACTGAGGCAAAACACGTCTTAAACAGTTTATATGCTTATTAAAATCCACTTCCCGATAAGATTTTACAGCCTTCCTGTATGTCCATTTGTGATTTTTTATACCAGCAGACCTTGATTTTAGATTTCTATACAAATGAACACCACAAAGTCCATGAAAAGCATCTGGGAAACACCTTCTAACAACGTTATCAATTGAGTTTGCCCTATCGGATATGATTGTCAGATTGCTAATAGGACCTATGCAATCCCTAAGATGCCCCATAAACCATGTCCATGAATCAGAGGTTTCAGGTTTGCCAACCCCGTAAACTATTGGAAGTATCCCATTATTAGCATCCATGGCTATTGCTAATAAGTTTACTCCAAGGTATCGACCTTTTAAATGTGCTCCGTCAACTATAATAACTGGGCGCATGCAATTAATAAACGAACGAATCTACAAAATCATATACACAAGAAATATAATCATTTAAATGTGAAATGCATGTAACTAACAAAAATGAGTCAACAAAATTATATTGATTTACTAACCGCAGCACCAATGGCGATAAACAGCAACTCAAAGCGTCCATCTCTATCTGTTTTGATATGAGTTGACAATAAGCCGGCAGTTGGGCAAACGATGCTTCTGGCGACCCCCTCAACAATTCCAAGGCATAACATTTGGCTCTCCAAGCTTGAGAATATGAGATACTAATCTTGAACCGAACATTCATGTCAATCATAATTTCATGTCCCCGATATACCCTACCATTCAAAAACATTAACTC
Organism: Hibiscus syriacus; assembly: GCF_006381635.1. Taxonomy (NCBI): domain Eukaryota; kingdom Viridiplantae; phylum Streptophyta; class Magnoliopsida; order Malvales; family Malvaceae; genus Hibiscus; species Hibiscus syriacus. Next base: position 7,469,386 of record NW_024062795.1, read on the forward strand.
AGCCAGAAAACCACCCAACACCTTTTTGTTTGCCTGTCTATGGTGAGGAAAAACTTGGGTTCTTGAACATGTATGTTTATCAATAAAAGTCCTAACTTGAAACATTTCGCAATCTTTTATCCTCTTTGCAATCATACGCCACGTACAGTTTTTGTCAATCATACACCTTGTTTCGAAACGATCTTAGCTTGATTTGTTAACTTTTAGTTGATAGCCATCTTCCACACATTTCGTATACAAAGCTATCTTCAAGTCTTCCTTTGTATCAAAACAATCATCTTTCTTGATACGAATAATTCTTGTGTAACAATCAACTGCTATCTTTACCAACTCTTCTTCCGGTATCTGAAGTAATTCTGGCATATTCCAGTTATACTCCCGTGGTATTTTCTTCAGGGACTTTTCTTTGGGGATTTCTTCTTCTTCTTTTTCTTCTTCAGTGTTATATGAATTACAGAATGAATGTTCAACATGTTCATTTACAGTCGTAACTTCCTCCTCATTATCATCAACAACATTTTCCTCGGCAACGGCTGTTTCATCATCGAAATTCGGGTATTGACCAATATCAAAATCATTATACGCAGGGTTTGTTTCTTCTTCTGAAAAATCATCAAAATCTGAGTATTGACCAAGATCAAAGTCCGGGTATTGACCAAGATCAAATTTCGAATACTGACTAGTACTCACAATTTTTTCTGTTGGCTCATCATCGTCTAACTGGTCAATACGAAAACCGGAATTTGGTGCTGAAAGTTGATTGGGATTTGGATTAGGGAAAGGTTGTGGGTTTTGAGATTGTGTTTGGTATTAGAAATGTGGTGAAACAATATTTGCTTGATGATGAAATTGTGGTGGAACCCTTAAATTTTAAGCACCATAAACTGGGGTTGAAAAACTTAGTTGATTACTACCCGCTACTGACCCAACTTCACTACTTCTAGGTTCAACAACATACAATGTAACATCATCACTTGAAACACTAATGTAAGCAATGAATCGTTCAATATCTTCATTGTCGGTTAACAAATAAACTTTACCATTTCTCTGATAAGATAGCCTAAATCCACTTAGGGGCTCTAAATTCAATTTATTTGCAACACGTAACATTAGAGTTTCATAAGTTAATTTTTTAATGACAGTTTTAGTTGAAGATTCATGGGTAAAGGCATATATTGTAAAACACCATGAACATTCTCTCATGACCCTCCAAAACACAAATCTATCCAAACATGATCAACATTAGATGATTTCATTATTGTAAATTAATTTACTAAACAAACGAGCTGCGAAGCTAAAACCTGTTGTCGGATGGGGAAGAATGTCGTTGGATATAGGAACGGATGTCGCCGGAGAGAGTGATAGATGGAGATGGAATGAGTTGCGATTTAGGTTATGAGTTGTTGCTGCTGCGTAGTTATATACCCAAAACATTTGTGTTGCGAAACTAAAACCTGTTGTGAATTCAGAAATCGAGTTGCGAATTTGAAATTCAGTATTGCGATAGACAGAATCTCGTTGCGATTCACAGATTCTCGTTGCGATTCACGTAATCGCATTGCGATTTACGTAATCGCATTGCGAATTTGGAAAATCGCAACGCGAATTTGGGAAATCGCAACGCGAATTTGGGAAATCGCAATGCGATAGTCAGAATCGCGTTGTGAATCTGGAAACTAATTTGCGATACCGGAGATCGCGTTGCGAATTATCAATCGCATTGTGATTTAGTTTGTCATTTTGGCAAATCCAAAAAAAATTGGTTAAAATCATATATTATAAGTCATTTTTGATCATTTCTAAAAAAAAAAAAGAATTCCTTTATTTTCTCAAGCTCAAAGCTTTCTCTGAATGTTTATGAATTAATTTTCCTCAGTTTTCCAGTCTTCTTTGGCTGTCATTTTCTTGTTCAAACCGCCTTTTATGATTTTCCAAGTCTAAAATATAATACCCATTTCTTTAAGCTTAATGATTCTTCTCTCTCTATCTCTCTTTGTTATTGAAAGCTAAGATCTCTTCCATATTCTTCTCATGTTTTGCTTTGCCTCTTTCGATAACTTCTAAAATCTCTGTACATAGCAGAAAAACAGAGCTTCATTAATGGCTGCCATCAAATTCGCAACCATGCTGCATAAAAATACTAACAGAATCACTCTTGTTCTTGTCTATGTTTTACTAGAATGGATTCTGATCGCTCTTCTCCTTTCTAATTCCTTATTTTGTTATCTGATTATCAAGTTTGCCGATTACTTTGGTCTTAAAAGGCCCTGCCTTTGGTGTTCTAGGCTTGATCATGTTTTTGAGCCATCGAAGTACCGGAATTCTTATAGAGATCTTGTGTGTGATGAACATGCCAATGAGATTTCTAAACTGGGTTTTTGCTCTAATCATCGGAGACTATCTGAATCTCGAGATATGTGTGGGTCTTGCTTGTCCTCGTCGCCGCCGGAAATGGAAAATGGTGATGATAATTTGAAGTGTTCTTGTTGCGGCATCGTGTTGGCGAAAAAGTGTAATCTTCCTTATTTCATGATTAAGCCTTCTTGGGAAGTTTTTGGAAATCTCCAGAAAGGAAATTTAATTGCTGAAGCTGGAAAAAAAGTCGATGAAGGGAATGCTTCGGATAGAATCAGATCAGATTTTGTGGCCGTTGATCAAGAAGATGAACAGAGGATTGAAGAAAACAGGGGCTTAGGCATCATTTTTGATGATGATGAAGGGATAAAACTGGAAAAAGATGACTTTTCATGTTTTATTTCCAGTTTTGATTGCAACCAAGTGGCTGCTAATGGAGGCGATGTGGTTTTGGAGAAAGATCAAGTATCAGTTGAAGAAGGAGACTTGGTTTTGTCAATGGATGACCAGGAGTTGACTCAAGTGAGTCAAGTCGCTTGTACCAAAGAGGAGTCTCCTGAGATTCGAGCCAAGCATCTAGCGTTTTACATAGAAGGGGATGACTGTCACTTGATTCCAGTTGAATTAATGGATTCCGAAGCTGAGGGAAGCCAAAAAATATACAAGTTCAGAGAGGAAGATCAATGTGTTTCTGAGAGTGGAAATAAAACCAACGTTGCAGAGCTTGCAGTAGTTGAATCAATGGAGTCCAATGAGAAGGAAGATGAAGTTGATGTTCAATCAAATGCAGCAACAATAGAAGGGGAAATCAATGTAGATGTTAATCAAGGTACTTGTTTAATTCAATTCAGTATAATAAAATTTTACCAAATGCCTATTGTTGAGTTTGTCAACTTTGTGCAATTTCTGCAGCAAATGAACCAATTGAAGATATTGAAATGCAAAATTTGGATGAATGCACAAAAGATCCTTCACCCTCCAAGGATGCCGAGGAAGATAAAGTTCCCGATAAACCGACTTCCATTGATGGTTTCCACCCGTTGCACAAGAAATTGCTGTTGCTAGACAGAAGAGAGCCCGGAACCGAAGATTCGTTGGATGGAAGTGTTTTCAGTGACATTGAGGGGGTACTAACTCTTGAGAAATTGAAATCAGCTTTAAAAACCGAACGGAAGGCCTTAAATGCTATGTATAGAGAGCTCGAGGAAGAGAGGAGTGCTTCCGCAGTGGCTGCGAACCAGACGATGGCGATGATAAATAGGCTTCAAGAAGAGAAAGCAGCAATGCAGATGGAAGCGTTGCAGTATCAGAGGATGATGGAAGAACAATCCGACTATGACCAGGAAGCCTTGCAGCTTCTCAATGAGCTTATGGTCAAGAGGGAGAGGGAGAAGGCGGAGCTCGAAAAGGAACTCGAGGTATATCGCAGGAAGGAATTGGATTACGAGGCTAAAGAGAGAATGATGATGCTGAGAAGAAGGAAAGATGACAACACTCGGAGTGCAAGTTCTGCATCTTTCAGCAATGCTGATGATAGTGATGGTGTATCGATTGATCTAAATCATGAATCGAAGGAAGAAGATAAAGAGGATGTTAACCCGAATACCCCTGCTGATGCAGTCTTGTATTTGGAGGAGTCATTGGCTAGCTTCGAGGAAGAGAAGCTATTCATTCTAGAGCAACTCAAGGTCTTGGAAGAGAGATTGATTTCATTGAATGCTGAAGAGGCAGAACAACATTTAGAGTATGTGTATGAAGAGAATGGTAATGGCTTCCACAAGAGTCCCAATTTCGGCCTAGAAACGGACAGGGTTGCGAATGGTCATTTCAAGGGAGTGAACGGGAAACTCCAAGACAAAATAATTCCCATGGCTGCAAACGCAAAGAGACTTCTCCCACTTTTTGATGCCACCGACGCAGACATTGAAGATACGATATCGAGTGGACACGAAAACCGCTTCCATTCTGTAGCCTTTCGACATTCCTTACCTGAACTCGAGAGCAAAATGCTCACAATCGAGGAAGAAGTGGATCATGTTTACGAGAGATTACAAGCACTTGAGGCAGATAGAGAGTTCCTAAAACATTGCATCAGCTCATTGAGGAAAGGAGATAAAGGGCTCCATCTTCTTCAAGAGATTTTACAACATCTTCGCAATTTGAGGAGGTTCGAACTTCGCGCAAGGAGTACCGAAGATGCTTCCATGTAGTTTGCATTCATCAGATCACACTCGAAAAACCGATCGGTAAACCATAATCTGCATTTCCATGTATTCATAACTTCCATCATAGGTGCTGCCATATTGATTTCATGTTCTTGATTATTGCAGAATTCTCAATTGGAGTTGCTTAACCACTGCAAATCTAGTACTAGGAAAAGTAATAGGAAAAAAAAAAACACTGACTCGGGCAACGAATCGACGAGTTCTTCAACGATCTGTAAGTCTCGAAGTGGTAGACCGGAAATCGAAAGTCTGTCATTTTCCCATTGCATCATTTTCACCATATTTGGGGTGCAAATTTGAGTTAGTTGTAAACTACATGCATCGATTTGTATAGTATATATAAAGTGAGTGTTTATAATTTTTTGAACTGTTCTTTTTAGTATTTGTTTTCTTCTTGTAAACTTCCATTGGACATGGTAGAGGTTGACAGGTAGATTGTAAAGGAACAAAACAAGTATTAAAAACAACAGTGAAATGGTTTAATATTTTGATTTCATTTTCAGATTAAGAAGCAAAGATTGCTTTCCGGAATTCATTTTTGCTTCAACCTTAAAACAACACCTAACATGGCCACACCACTTTTTTCAATAAATTAAACCGATGCAATTACTTAACAATAAAATGGTTAAATTACAAAAAAAAACACTAAATTATATTTAAATAATATTTTAATCATTAAACTTAAAAATAAAAATAAAATTTGATATCGTATGCGAACTTTAAAGATAAAAAAGAGAAATGAAGAATGTGGGTAGCAGGATGTGGCAGTGATGGTGTCACATTATACAGAATTTGTTGCAGGTGGGTCGAAATTATAGCTACACAAGATTTGTTGATTAGTTTAGCTTATTATCCACTTCACCTGTGTTCATTAATGAAAGGCTTTTCCCGTCACTTTTGTAGCAGAAGAAAGCAACTGTCATCTCTAATGATTATCAACGCATCGTATAATGACTTCCGGCGCTGATTAAAATGCTTTTACTCATATTACTATCATTTGTTTTATGAAATGAATAATCTAATATTGGTTTCAATGATCATGCATCAACCCTTAATATTTACAATAAATTGTCCGTCTAGCTCAGTTGATAGAGTGTAAGGCTCTTAACTTTATGGTCGTAGGATCGAGCCCCACCGTGGGCAATTCATAATTCTAACTGCCGGAGGTTTTTCACGGAAACTGCTCTCAACCTGGCGTTAGGTAGTAATCTACTACCTACATCCTCTTATCCTATTATTATATATAGGAATAGGGTTTGAAAAAATAAAAAAATATTAATATATTGCAACATAACTTAAATAGATACGTGATCTTAAAGCAAATCCATTTTTAAGACTTGAAGTCCTCAATGTAGTAGAAATAATTTTAGCATTGTCCATAATCATAATTTCATAAAAAATTATTCTAATAAAAGAGATAATCTAATTGTTTTTTAATTGAATTAAAATTGCTTATATGTTTATCACATAAATTATCATTAAATCACATTATAATTGACCTGGAAGTCCTTACTATCCCATCCATTTGAATATTATGTACTACTAATATTCACGTGGACTTATAATTTCCACACGTTCTATTAAATTACATCTTTGGAATAGTATATTTTATTAACGATATCTCTAAAATTGTATTTGTATTTGTTTATTTATTTTTAAATATATTCGTGTTCAAATTATTTAACATTTGTAAATATATTTATTTATATGTTTATCAATATTTTCGTTTAGCGTTCACAATTATATTCATGTAGAAAAATAGTGGAACTCTGCCACTTTTCCTTAAACGTTAGACTTCTCAAAAGTTTATCCTGTGCTCAATTTTGCCATATTCAATTTAGTTTATATCTTTACTAATATTTAAACTATAAAACAAGAAAAACTTGATAAACGAACTTATAAATAATTCAACAAATGAGCTTATAAACAATCTAATAAATGAATTTATTCACGAACATAAATGATCTAAACATGCATCTCTTCGTAATTATTTATTAAATGAACACAAAAAATTTAATTATATCTATTTATTTAACTTAATAAATATATAAATATTTTATAAATATTCCAAATATCAGTGTTTTCCTGACACGTGTCTTACTTTGCGTGCACAAATGACGTGGACAGTGCACCCCATTCTGCCTTTTTCTATTTAACCAATATTTCTCCAAAATCCTCTGAATTTTATGAAGACTGCAGATAATAAAACAGCTACTGATTCCAACGTAACTGCGCTGTCTTCGTTGGTTTCTCATTTCCTTTTTCTAATATCAGGAATGCCTCAATCTACACCTATAATTTTTTTATATCGATTATTGTCACAAATATCTTTCGAAAATTTAGATTTTATAACAACGATGCAGATAAGAAAATATTAATAACAATTTAGATAATGATTAATTAAATATTAAGATAGAAATAGTGTGAAAGAGCTAGTCAACACGTATGTTCATGTATGTATATACATTTCTCTGTTTTGCGCCTACAACAAAAAGAACACGAAAACGTAAGTACCTCTAAATTTTAATGTATTGAAATTTCTTCACCTATCTTGCTGTCTCTCTTTCTACTGTTAAAGCTCCGATTTTCCCCAAAGAATTTATTAGTTCTCATAATTCAGTTTAGAAAATTCTTTCATTTCATGGTCTGTAGTTCCTCAGTTCCAGAATTACCAAGTTTCTTAATATGATGAGCAAATCCAAGGAGTTCTTTCAAAATCTGTTTAAACCATTCAAGTTCAACTCAGACAAAGGTAAAATGAAAAACCCAGTTTTTTTTGTTTTCAATGGGAAAATTACAAAAAATAGGAGGAAAGTCTGACGCTTTTCTACATGTTTGGTGATTTCTGGGTTTTCTTCTTTTTGGTCTATGATCAGATTGGCGGAATGGAGATGACTTGCAGAAAATAGCTCAACAAGAGCAAAAGCATTTCCCTTTCGAGATTTTAGTTGCTGCCACTAACAATTTCAGCCATCATCAGAAGCTTGGTGAAGGGGGTTTTGGACCTGTTTATAGGGTAAGATCCCACCGTTGATAACTTTTGTTTGGTTGCCTAGAAAATTGAGGGAAAACTTTTTCTGATATTGGTTTGCACTTTGATTCGCCGAATATTTATAATTTCTCTCAAGGACAAAATTTTTGTACTTTTTTAGGTATTCAAAGTTTCAACTTTTTGCTTATCAGCTTGAGGATCCCATTTTGAATTTCAGCTTTATTAAAGATTGAACCATTTGCCCTTAATAACTCAAGTCTGTCAAACCATTCAGCTGCTTCCCCCTTTAGATTTGTCTCATCTCAGATGCTAATAACAAGAGCAATGCATACAAATTTACAATTGAAATGGCACATGAAACTTGAAGTTTTGTTGTCACTTGTCAGTACAGTCGGTTCATTATACCAGCCTTACTTTTATAGTTATCAGAACTTCCACCAAGCTTTACAACTGATTTCTCTTGTTAATTAACCTACACTGTGAGGATTTTTTCCCCAAACTTCACGATTGTTCCTTAAATTATAGGGGAAACTAGATGATGGAAGGGAAATTGCAGTGAAGAAGCTATCTCATAGCTCAAATCAGGGTAAAAAGGAGTTTGAGAATGAGGCTAGGTTGCTAGCTCAAGTGCAGCACCGCAATGTTGTGAACCTTTTAGGTTACTGTGTTCATGGTCAGGAAAAGCTTTTGGTATATGAGTACATCACCAATGAGAGTCCAGACAAGATTCTTTTCAGTAAGTTGTGATTTCTTCGCCGTTATTATTCAAGAATTTTAGCTCTGTGTTTAGAAACTATGTGATCTCGGATTACACAATGGGAATAAATCCTCTCCCATGCCACTAAGACCAATCTTCCCATATATGTACTTGAATTTCCGACCTCCAAGTTGGAGTCTGAAATTCTAACTTATTGGTAAGATCTAGTATGTACCTGATTGTAATGGCTAAGTTCACTGTAACTGAAATCTAAACCCATTATGGACATGCCAAAATGTATCTTATATATCAAGATCAAAGATAGTTCTGCTGGACTCTCTTTTCTGAAACTTAGTTTCTAGAACGCATGCCCGAAATTTAGTACCGGATAATTTGTTGTCAAATTATTTATCATTAACTAGTCAAAGGATCTGTGTCATGAAACACCGGTCGTATGGTCGTATGTTAACACAAAGATGACGAGAATTTTTCATTTGGCTTTTATGGTGATAATAATCTTGACAGTGACGTTCTTTTCTCATGCAGAATCGAATAGAAAATGGGAGCTTGACTGGATGCGGAGGTATGAAATAATTTCGGGTGTGGCACGGGGCTTACTCTACCTTCATGAAGACTCGCACAATCGCATCATTCACCGGGATATCAAAGCAGGTAATATACTACTTGATGATAAATGGATCCCAAAAATTGCTGATTTTGGTATGGCTCGTCTCTTCCCTGAGGATCAAACACATGTCAACACCCGTGTAGCCGGTACCAAGTATGTCATCTAGCATCTTCCTTGATCTATAATATGACAAGGTCTTTTGGTAATTTCATGATATCCTATTCATTCGTCCTAAAGTGTTGATTTAACAGAGTTCTATTTATCTTTGGAAACCAGTGGATATATGGCACCGGAGTACGTCATGAACGGACATCTCTCAGCAAAGGCAGACGTGTTCAGCTTCGGGGTTGTGGTTCTGGAGCTGATAAGTGGCCAGAGAAACTCATCGTTCAACTTAGATGTGAATGCTCATAGTCTACTTGATTGGGTAAGAACAAATATCACGATTCGATCATTCTTTCAACCTAGATAACTCTTCATTATCCATGGGGGTCAGTTCTTGAATGTTTTCTTGTAAGACCTCACGTGCACCGGAGTCTTGTGCACCGTACTTCTGCTGTCAATGTGGACTTTTAAGGATCTCCGACTCCGAGTGGAAACATGCCATATTTAACCTTTACAAGTTAGGTATATAAAGATCCCACATGTTTGAAGTAGGAACCATTGTTCATCTAGTTCCCACCAATGAACATAAAGAAAAGTTTTAGTTGCAGAAGAATTCAAACATTAACTGGCATTTGTGGGGTCATTTTGTTATTGCAGGCTTATAAACTTTACAAGAAAGGGAAAAGCATGGAGTTCATGGACCCGGTCTTGGCTTCATCCGCAGTCCCTGAGCAATTAGCTTCGTGCATCCAGATAGGGCTACTATGCACGCAAGGGGACCCGCATATACGGCCCGACATGAGCCGTGTTGTTATTTTGCAGTCAAAGAGACCTGGCAGTCTCGAAGAGCCAACGAGACCCGCAGTTCCGGGTACTAGATACCGAAGATCCCGCAGGCCTCTTGGATTCTCTTCCACCACAGCAACGTCAAGTCTTTCGGATTCCCATTCATCTGGATCAATCTTTAATACAAATACTGCTTCTGCTTCTACATCAGCTCTTGCAAGCCCCGTGAGATCAGATCCGCATGGAAAGTGCTCAGTTCAGAGTTGAAGTTTTGCGGGAGATCTTGGGTTATTCTTTTGTTTTTTTAGCTGACCCTATTCTCATATGTAATGGGGTAAGAGGAGATAGGATAGTAGGCTGCCCCCAACGTCAGGTTGAGAGCAGTTTCCGTGAAAGACCTCCGACAGTAAGATTTATGAATTGAACACCGTGAGTTATTCTTTTGTGTATTATAATAATAGATCTCGGGTTACCAATTTAATTAGCCAAAGTAGGTGCATATTTATGTTAATCGTGTTCAGAGAACATGTCAAATGTAGATATTTATCTATTACACAGATATAATCAGATAATACCGAACATATATTTGAATTCATTTAACATGAAATATTAGAAATTTATTTGTTCAACCTCGATTTATTTATCTTAAAGTGCCACGATTATGAACATCTAAAAGAAACTCTATACTCTCTGACTTTACTTGTACGATTTGGATAACCTTCGAATTCGGAAACTAGACAGCGACAATCGAGGGTCTATTGTACAACCATGTCTATATTCTCCCTCGTGATTCCAACGACGTGTCTTTCTTCCATTCGTCTTCATAAGTCTGACGCCTTCTGAGGAACCAATAGAACTTTGACAAGAGGGAAAATAAAATAAAATAAGGTTAATTGTTAATATCGAACACATTTCACAAATATATTATTGGAATCTGAAGAAAAACAATACTTCGCTACCATTTAATTGGCCACTCAGGACATTTTTTATTTTTCAAATTGATGAAGTTCATGAATCCAGACTTTTGAAACCTTCCAATCCTATTTCAGTATTATAGTATCTAGAATTGTATTCTAGAATATGCAATGTGTGCATGTGCTCTTAATATGGGCATTGTGTGTGTGTGAGAGTTGTTATGGCTGTTAAGGAATGTTGGAATCTGTTAAGGAATGTTGGAGTCTGTTATGAATTTGTTATAGAGGTAAAGTAAGCTTGAAGGCACAACTTCTATATATAAGCTGGTTGTAATGCAGTTTGATAGTAACTGAATGAAAATTACCAAACGTTATTCATTGAGTTTCTTAGTTTATCAACATGGTATCATTCGCCAAACGGTCCTGACTTTGTTTTTTGTTTTTTCTTCTGCTGCATGGAGTCTGTTGGCTCTATTTTGACTGCCAAGAGCAGCTCTTCTGTTGAGAAGAACTATGAGATGCCTGTGAGCTCGACTTCAGTGGCGTCCAGTGGGAATTTTCCCTTCACTACATCAGACATGCCAGGGATGGAAGTAGACACATCAACGCTTGATTCAGCCTTCACAACAGATGTGGCAAGTTCAATAGGATTGCAGCAGGGACTTGATAATGGAGCTGAGAATTGTAGAGATTCCCTTAGATCACTCGGTCAAATTCAGTGGAATTTCAGTCTCACAGATCTGACAACAGATATGTCAAACTTGGGAGATTTAGGAGCCCTTGGAAACTACACTGGTTCTCTTTTTCTTCCTTCTGATTTAGAAATGTTGCTTGATTCTTCGGAGCAAGAGGATATAGTGGAGGAATTTTTTGTTGATTTTGTCCCTGGACAGCCATGATCCCCATATGATGAAGAAAAATCCTAGGCCAAGGTAAGTGTTGTAGCTTATCTTCTTGAAGTTGTTAGGACGGGTTAGAGTTAGAATAATAAAAGCAGGCATTTGACGTCTATTCGGTAAGGGCATTTTGTTAACAAATTCCAGCATCTCGACAGTGTAAATTTAGCTTCATCAACCAAATAGCAATTAATAAACAAGAATGCAGCCAAGTGTCCATGGAAAAAATATATGTCAATGAACCTTGTAAAAGAGGATGAAGAAGAAAGAAATGAAGGTGAATAAGAAGAACGAAATGAAGCATCGGCACTTTCGATTCAAGTGAACGGAAGGAAGCATCAACACTTTCGATTCAAGAAGAACGAAAAGAAGCATCAACACTTTTGATTCAAGGAACGGAAGAAAGCATAAGCACTTTCGATTCAATTGTTCATCTTTTCATTATGGAGAAGGAAAATAGTAGGGAGAATATTAGAGTATCTAGAATTGTATTCTAGAATATGCAATGTGTGCATGTGCTTTTAATATGGGCATTGTGTGTGTGTGAGTTGTTATGGCTGTTAATGAATGTTGGAATCTGTTAAGGAATGTTGGAGTCTGTTATGAACTTGTTATAGAGGTAGAGTAAGCTTGAAGGCACAACTTCTATATATAAGCTGGTTGTAATGCAGTTTGATAGTAACTGAATGAAAATTACCAAACGTTATTCATTGAGTTTCTTAGTTTATCAACATGGTATCATTCGCCAAACGGTCCTGACTTTGTTTTTTCTTCTGCTGCATGGAGTCTGTTGGCTCCATTGTGACTGCCAAGAGCAGCTCTTCTATTGAGAGGAACTATGAGATGCCTGTGAGCCCGACTTCAGTGGCGTCCAGTGGGAATTTTCCCTTCACTGCATCAGACATGCCAGGGATGGGAGTAGACACATCAACGCTTGATTCAGCCTTCACAACAGATGTGGCAAGTTCAATAGGATTGCAGCAGGGACTTGATAATGGAGCTGGGAATTCTAGAGATTCCCTTAGATCACTCGGTCAGATTCAGTGGAATTTCAGTCTCACAGATCTGACAATAGATATGTCAAACTTGGGAGATTTAAGAGCCCTCGAAAACTACCATGGTTCTCCTTTTCTTCCTTCTGATTCAAAAATGTTGCTTGATTCTTTGGTGCAAGAGGATATAGTGGAGGAATTTTTTGTTGATTCTGTCCCTAGACAGCCATGATCCCTATATGATAAAGAAAAATCCTAGGCCAAGGTAAGTGTTGTAGCTTATCTTCTTGAAGTTGTTAGGACGGGTTAGAGTTAGATTAATAAAAGCTGGCATTTGACGTCTATTCGGTAGGGGCATTTTGTTAACAAATTCCAGCATCTCGACAGTGAAATTTTAGCTTCATCAACCAAATAGCAATTAGCAAACAGGAATGCAACCAAGTGTCCATAGAAAAAAATATATGTCAAGGAACCTTGTAAAAGAGGATGAAGAAGAAAGAAATAAAGGTGAATAAGAAGAACAAAAGGAAGCATCGGCACTTTTGATTCAAGTGAACGGAAGGAAGCATCGGCACTTTCGATTCAAGAAGGACGAAAGGAAGCATCGACACTTTTGATTCAAGGAACGGAAGAAAACATCAGCACTTTCGATTCAATTGTTCATCTTTTCATTATGGAGAAGGAAAAGAGTAGGGAGAATATTAGAGTATCTAGAATTGTATTCTAGAATATGCAATGTGACTAAGTCCGTGACAATGTGCTCCTAATATGGGCATTGTGTGTGTGTGAGTTGTTATGGCTGTTAAGGAATGTTGGAGTCTGTTATCAATTTGTTATATAGGTAGAGTAAGCTTGAAGGCACAACTTCTATATATAAGCTGGTTGTAATGCAGTTTGATAGTAACCGAATGAAAATTACCAAACGTTATTCATTGAGTTTCTTAGTTTATCAACATTCAGATTCTTCCCACGTCACCGATCCTCCTGATCTCCTATGTAATAAACCGCATTCGTTGGATGTAAACCTTCCCAACCGTTGGATCATAGCTCCTATCCTTCTTATTCCTCCCACTTTCTTTTCCTTTTAAACCAACAATCTCATCTTCGTCTCACTTCACAACAACAGTTCCTCTCTTTCACTCGCTTTCTTCGGACAAAACAAAGAGACAGAGAGCTTCTACTTTCAATGGCAGCTGCTGTCGTTACTAACGGTACTCAAGGTCCCCCACACGCTCGACAATCTTTACTTCCAGATTACCCTCAGGTACTTGTGTCTTGCCCTAAAGGGTTTTTTTTCTTGTATCATTCCGTGTTAGCTTATTTTTCGTTTTGAATTGTCTTCGCAGCTGATTTTGGAAGCCATAGACGCATTGAACGAGAAAGCAGGGTCGAATAAGTCAACAATAGCGAAGCACATCGAGTCGACTCACATGGATCTCCCAGCTGCTCACACCACTCTACTTTCCCACCACCTTAACAAGATGAAACAAAGCGGTCAAATCGTGATGTTAAAGAACAATTACATGAGACCCGACCCAAATGCTCCACCCAAGCGTGGACGTGGGCGTCCACGTAAGCCCAAGGCTCCTATTCCACCTGGCACCGTCGTCTCTCCGCCTAGACCTCGTGGTCGTCCGCCCAAAGATCCGCTTGCTCCGCCTAAGCCCAAAGCCACTCCCGGAAGTGGAAGGGCACGCGGGCGCCCCCCTAAGATGGCTAAAACGACACCGCCCGCCGACCCTTCAACTGCTGGAGTTAAGCGAGGCCGTGGTCGACCGCCGAAAGTGTAACCCAAGGGCGAAGTTGCGGAGTTCTTTTTCTTTTATTTCTTTAACTTTTTAATATTTTTAGGTGATGTTTAGTTCTCTCCTTCACTGATTATTGTTTTAGGCCTCTGTTTAATTATTTTTAACTGGAAAAAAGTGTTGTAATGTATTCAGGAAGGCTTTAGACTTGAGTGACTCGTAATTTGCATGTAAATCCGTTAAATTATGTAATATTCTGGTCTATATTATTGAGAATAACTTGATGTAATTTATGTGCAGGAATCTGTAATCTTTTAAACAATTTAACTTTACAGATAATTATACACATAAAAGGGAACTGTTGTGTAAGGTGGCAAGTTTCCTTTTGAGAGCACGCCTGAAATTCGTTAAAAAGTAGAGGGAAAAAAAAGGGAAAAACAGAGAAGATTATTTTGGTGATATTTTTATTGGGTTTGTTGATTCTTTTGCACATGCAGTGGTAAGCTAAGGCAATGGCAATAGTGAATTAAAATTTTGTAAGAAAAATGTTTTGAATTATTTTTTTTATAATTATTTATATTCAATCTATTAATTATTTAGTTCAAATTGATATTTTATGTAGGGACGAATCTATATAAAGGATGAAAGTTATAGTCTTTTTCATAATTTTTAATTTAATAACATTTTATATTCTTATAAGTATAAATTTAAGAAAAAAATAGATTTTTGTCCTCTCTAATTTTTTAGATAAAAAATATAATAAATCTTTATTATTTTGAACTTAAATATTTTGTTTCTCTCAATATTTAATCATAATAATTAAATTCAAAAATAACTTTGTTTAAAGGATAAAATATCTCTTTTAATATAACATTAGAGACAGATTTATTAGGCCGGGGTAACTTTGTTTATTACACCATCGGAAAAGTCATTAAATACAATATAGGATTGGACTAAAAATCCATCCCCAGCCGTTGGATCAAAAATAATATATTCTAACGGCCAAATCATGAATTTGAAAACAAAAAGAGGGAAACAAATTCATAAATCCAGAGTTCTGAAAACTTCCAATCCTAGTTCAGCTTCAATCCACATCACCGATCCTCGTGATCTCATATATAATAAACAAGAGCCGTTGGATCATAGCTCCTACACTTCTTCCTCCCATGATTCTTTTCCTTTAAAACTCAACCTAATCTCCATGTTTTCAAACACTAATTTTAGTTAATATGTTTATATCTATCTCAAATGACCTTCAAATTTTCAACAAAAAATAGGAATTTGAAATGTAAAAACATTCAATAAAATAACGTCTTATAATTAAAAGATCATTTTATAATTTTTAATAATCAAATGATTTAACAAAACAACACTCTATAATTAAAGATTATTCATATACTTTACACTTATGATTAATACTCCATTTGTATATATATATGAATGATTGTATGTTTTTCGGGACAGAGGGGACAGTTTGATGTTGAGGTATTTTTGATTCGGCAAATGACAATGTGAAATTGATGAAGTTATTCATCGAATGCGAACTTCTCAACAGCCACCGAAAACAATCGGTACACTTTTTCAAAAAGTGTAGAAAGGACTTGAGATTATGGAGGAATGAGAAAATATAAATAAACCCTAAACAAAAATATTAATAGTTTTGAGGCTGATCGTACACGACATTATGTGTACTGTCCAAGGAGACAAAACAAACCATTGTATGTATTAGTTCATTTCTTCAAAAATAAAAACAACTTCAGCATTTATACAAGTTTTATATTTATCCACTTGACAAATCCAACTACATAAAATATATACATATACACACACAATTTCAACACATGAGTCACTTTCATATTTACACTTTTCAAATGACGAAATCACCCCTCAAGGCTCAACCCATCAACAGATTCAAAGTCCAGCATCAAATGGCACTCCAGTTCCCGGAATCCAAGCATTCCCGGCGAGAAAATTACTTACGGTGAATTTCCCGGCATCAGCGGCAGCTATAACATGATATCCACCCCATTTCACTCTTCCACCGGTGCCTGCTCCGGGGCCGGTGTTCATATGTTCGGCATAGTAAAGACTGCTCAAGGCAAAATTTCCACTCCACGGTAACCAGCCTTCTGCATCAATCAGTCCATCCAAACCACTCTTCATAAACACAGTTCTTGAATATTTCTGCCATGGCCGCCCCAAATAGCTCTTGAATGAACCCTGAACCGCTCTCAAGTCAGATGATGCCGTCACGCGTGAGTTGTGGATGATTATGCCCGTATTCTCATTCGGGTCGGTTCTCGCTTGGGCTGTGACGGTATTCATCTGACCGCTCATCGGTCTTCGGATGTAAATGTTGCAGTTTTGTAAAACGGCAACGGCGTCGCCGAATATAAAGTCCACGGTTCCGTAAATGTCACAGTCACGGTAGAACTGACGTTGAGAATAGACGTATAAGGTATCCTGGTAACCTTTGAAGCTGCAACGGTAAAAGACTGAGAAATCGGAGCCGGACCGGAGGGCCACTGCCTGGTGTTTTTGGGGCCCGGCTGTGTTCTCGAAGGTTATGTCACGTGCTATGAAGCCGTCGCCGGAGACACCTAGAAGAAGAAACAAATGAACTCAGTTAGTAATCTAATGATATTATGGATGGAAAGAAGAAAAAAGAAAGAAAAAATATTATTGTTTTAGTTATATTATGCTGTATAAATTAGTTGTTTGGGATAGTTGGGGAAGAAGGAGACATAAGAATATCCAATTACTTGTAAAAGTTGAGTTACTTTTTACTATTAAAGAAGGGGAAAAAACACAAGACTTGTGGATATTTTGCATGAGAGTCACAGTTTGTTTTCTAAAGCTATGGGAAATAAAATTCCTTTAGTTCAAAGATGAAAATAAAATGGAGCAGTCGGAAGAGCATTTTCAGTCATAAATTATTTGACGGCTTACCAACAGTTGCTGTACGAAAAGTTGTGACGGTTTGAGCATTTTTGTTACCACTGATAACTGTGGCATCCATCCCATCTCCAATCAACATTATGTTTTTAGCTGATCTTGGAATATCCACATTTTCATTGTACACACCAGCTTTTACGTGTATGACGGTTCTCCGTCCACCGCCAACTGTTGCCACTGCCTCCGATATGGTCTTGAAGTTACCAGAACCATCTTTAGCCACCACGATATCAGCATTTAATGGTGCACTGGTTTTCTGTAGGAGCTTCCGGTCTGCACCCGAAAGCCAAGTAGGGAATTTATGGCCGAGCAGGCGTCTATTACCAACTTGTTTAGTGGTAGCAGTGGGCTTATTTATGGCCAGGGAATTGCTAATCAACTTGGAGAAGTTGCCTAACATGGATGGTAAGGTTTGCAAATGAGAGGCCAAGTTGAAATCAATGAAGCCATTTTGGCAGGTTTGTTGATTGGCAATTGCGGCGCTTAACCAGGTTTGAGCATCTAATGGGTTGCTAGTGCTCTTTGATCGGTTAAGATGGACAATGGTGTCCTGGTAAAGCTCCAAGCAGTCATTCCAAGCTAATTTGGCTCGCTCGTCGAACGAACTCGAGTCCATGGTGGAGACGAGCCGATGAGCTTGAACCGCTTGGTCTAAGGTGACCTGGAACGCGAGGTCACGGAATGAAAACCGGGTTTGATCAAGGGCAAGGGTTGATGCAACATTAACAACATATCCCATGAAATGGTTGCAGACATCAGGGTAGGGTGTTTGGGAACATGATGATATTGTAGCACCATGCACAAAGTTCCCGAGCGGGAAAGAAGTGAAGAAACAAGCAGTGAAAAAAGCAAGGGCAAGAAGCTTCTCCATGAAGACTGTTATATTCCGTAAAGTTTTTAAAAGTTTGAACTGATGAAAAGGAAGGGAGGGAAGAGGGATTTATATAGGGATAGAAAAGAGGGCATCATTTGGTGGGACAAACTAGCATGGAATGTGAATGGGTTTTGGGGGCCATGCACATAATGTTTACGTTAAAACATAATCTTTGGGGATTGCTTAATGGTTCAGGGATTATCCTACGTATTATGGTTTCTATTTGTGCATGCGGTTTATTAACTGATAGCATTTATTTTTCTTGTCATCCCAATTTCAATACAATTTGTTTGTTTTTCTTTACATTGTTTTATTGATATGATGGATATAATAATAGTGAAAACATTGACTTATGACTCAACAAGTCTTTGCAATTGTAACTTCATTGGGATGTTAGGAGAAATATGTGGTTTGGTAGTGGTTATTGGGGTATTTTGCACTTTTTACAACTTTTCCATTGGGATTTTGTTCTAGGTGTATATTTACGTATATTCTTTAAATAATTACAATAAATTATTTATTTTTAAAATATTAACCACAACATATATAAATTTTGAAAACGTAACTGTTCGAACTCGATACCTTTAAAAATAATAATACTACCTTTTACCATTAAGTCACCTCATTGATTTCATATTAGCACAAATATTAGCAAGACTTGTTCTAATCATATTTTAATTATTGAAAACATATATCATATATGATTTAGAATTAAATGATGGTGCATAACCTTAGAAATTTAGGGTATGAATTTTAAATTTTAGAGTTTAAAATTTAGAAAAAAATTTAATGTTTAAAAAATATGTAAACATTATTTATGGAATTCAAACATTTTATTACACTATATTAAATATTAATTCTATATAATAAATATGGATTAGCAAAGGGTTGATAAGGCAATATTAGACTTGGGCAGCAGTACAACCCACAAATTTAAAGCATGTTTGAAGGACTCCACCTGCAATTAGACCGCCACTAATCCCTCGTCCACCAAAAGTTACCAAGATTTATCCGAGTTGGATTTTATTTATTTATTTATTCTGTTTTCATTTTATTTTGTATTAGAAAATACAATAGATATGGATTATCAAAGGGTCCATAAGACTGTGTTAGACATGAGCAGCAATATAAACCACAAATTTAAAGCTTGTTTGAAGGACCCCTCCTACAATTAGACCACTACTAATACATTGTCCACCAAAATTATGAAATTAGATTGCATTATCACTAATCAAACAATCTTAATCTTCATGGTTCGCTCTATTTGATCTAAATTCCCACTTTTGCTTTATTGCTTAAAGTAATTAATTAACGGTTAAATCAGTCTAGAAAAGGGCAGTACTAGAAGATTAAGCAAACAATACTTCCAAGTTTCAACAAAGAGAGCTAATAATTAAGTTGGTTTTCATGACGAAGAACAAAACCATTGGTGAATTAATTGAAGTGTACTTAAGTTTGTATTCTTACAATTTAAGATCTCTTTGATGTTTTGTCGAATTTTTTATCAGTCGGTAGGTTTGTTTGGTTTTTTAGAAGACAAAAGGAGTCGCTGGTTGTCGTACTTAAACTTTAGAAGACAAAAGAATGTTTATAATTTTATTTTTTTAAAGAATATATTTTGGGATGAGAGTATAGAGGAGTTAATGAATCAATGGAAATATATAATTTGTATAAAAATTATAGTAAAAAACAAAATTGAATGAAATACAAAGATATGAGACTAAATAAAAAAAGAGAGTAAATTTATGGTTAGAAAGATGAATTGAAGCTGCGTAAATATTCATATTCTGTACTGGTGGAGGAATATGTGATTCAAATTTGATAAAAATAAACGTAAAATGAAGGAAGAATCAGGGGTGGGTATCCGATCGAATCGATTTGAATAGAGTTAAAAATTTTGAGTTAGTCAAATAGATGAGTCATATTTTATTGTTCAAATTTTATTTTTATTTTTTAGTCATTATAATGTATGGAATTCGAACCAAATTCATTCAATTTTTTTGAATTGAATTGAATTTTACTCACCACTGAATAATTATAATAAAACGACGTTTACAACGATGATTATGGTATGCAATGATCTTGGATTTAGGATTTGAGTCTTGATAATACTATTCTCCTTCTCTATCATATAAAAAAGAATACGATCTTTCTATATTATTACATTTTAAATTATAAATTGAGAGAAGTGATTACATTAACAGGGTTGAAACACTGTTTTTGGGACGCCTAACGCATCATTAACAACTTAAACTTATCTAAAAAATAATATAGATGAATATTTGTGATTACTTTTTCTACTTGAATTGTTTGCAGTAATTATAATGTAATATTTACTCATAATTTATTTTTATTTTTAATAATATACAGTCTTACGAATGTAACTGTGTGAATATGAATCTTTAAAAAAATAATATTTTTTATTCATAAATCCGCTTAATAGATTCGTATTTACGATGACTGAGAATGGAGTAGAAAATAGGAACACGTTAAAAAGGTCTTTAATGTAGTTAGTTGATAGTGAAGGAAGCAGCAGCAGCAGCCAGCTAGCTGTTTTCACTTAAACTAAATGCGTATTGACTTGGCTTTTCTTATGTCCTTTTTGTTCTTGCTGATGGATTATCCTCTCTTTTATGATGGAAACTGCACAGAAACTTCTCAATTTAATTGCCAGTTGCAGAAATATTAAAAGTTGATAAACAATGAAAGCATCTTAATTAATCTGTATAGACATACAGTAACACACAAATTTATGTTAGAGAAGTGAATTTACAAAATTTTAAGAGGAATGAATTTATAAAAAATTTAAGAAAAGAAAACAACCGCATCCACCTCACCTTAGGTTGATACCTGTGTATGGGTTCAAGTCTCCACAGTCGTGCATGCAGTAGACATAATGGTATGACAAATAAACGTAACTCTCATTGATTAGTATTTTTAATTATTTTTCTTGGGGAGTTAAATTCTTAATATATCTCATTGGTCCATAATCTTGAGCTTTTTTACACTTTTCTTTCCACTTTTTGAAAAAGGAATACGGATTTTTGGGTGGTGGTTGTTGAGAAGTTCACGTTTGGAACATGCTTAGTCTCGCCATCAAGAATTGAAATATGTGGTTTAGCAGTTAAACGCACTCAACAAATTACTTGGCTGCCTAAGCTTTTGTCGTCCCTTTCACTTGATCACTTATTGTTATTGATGAAAAATGAGTGGTTATGGCTACTAGGCGTGGATTGTTTTTGGTTTGGTGATGAATTTTTGTCTCAAAGTTTGATGGTTATAGGAAGAGCTTAGTGTTGGATTCAAATTAGTACTTTTCTGGTTGCCCACTCTGGTAATTATGGTTTGGCTGTGCTGGAGTCGAGAAAGCCATTTCGTTTGGTTTTTGCTTGGTTGTTATTTTTAGTTGTATCGTTGTGTTTGGCTGTTTTGTTATTGTTTTTCTTTGGATGGTGGCTCGTTTTGTTCTTAAGTGCTATATGTTTCTTGGACGGCTGTAATCTTTGTTGGTCAGTTGTGTTGGTTTTTTTTCCCTTATGCAGTTCTCTTTTCCTCCAATTAGTTTAGAGAGATTTTTAACGAGGCTCATAAGTTAAACTTTGACTTTTGATTTCATGAAATAAAATTGTTCTTTGCCGAGTAAAAATAAAATAAAAATAAACCCTAAACAGCTGATGGAAGGCAGGCAATGGAAGCTGCAGCAGCTCGAAGCTTCTTCTTCCTTGGTGTTGCCAAAACAAACCCATTGATGTTTTGATATCCCAACGCAACAAGGGTTGATAGGTGCAGTAAAAATGAGTGATTCATTTGAATAAATGTTAAAAGATAATATATAGACTGAAATAAGATTTTCAGCACGTTTTGAAATATATTTCTTTTTATCATATTTTCAGACTTCATTCACTATCCCAAACTATTGTCTTTGATAAAGATAAGCTTTTCATCAGTTGATTTTGATAAACAATAATTAAATGTGAGGAGGAGGGGGCGAGTGTTATTTTCTGTTAGAACGTCTTGAGAAAATACGCACCAAGGGGTGTTTTCATCATCAAATCGAGTCAGTCTGTGGCAATGCATCACAGCCAAGAGAAATGGCGGCCTAATTTCTTCAAAGCAACGCTTTTGTGACGGATACTTGGATTCTGACTACTGATGGAGATCGAGTTAATCTAATTGTGTCGCTCAAAACCAAATTAAGCTATGGGACTAATTAAATTATGTGTAAACTACACCTTTAACATCTAAATTATTATTTTTATTTCATTTTAGTACTCAAACTTTATTTTTTTCTAAAATTATACCTAACATTTATTTTAGGTTTTATTTTGGTATCACACCACCACATCATCATTGAAAAATAAAAAACTATCATGTCACCAATTTTGTTAATTTTTTAACAACATGGTATCAAATTGAAACCTAAAATAAATGTTAGGTATAATTTAAAAAAAAATAAAGTTTCAATATCAAAATGGAATAAAAGTAATAGTGCAGTTACTAAAAGTATTATTTACTCTTAATATATTGATTGCACAGTAATCAATTAAGTATTGCATAACAAAATTGATCGCTATAAACGTCATGCACTTTAAATCTTGGAAGATGGAATTTGTTGTCAACCAAAAATATATTGGCTAATGTTTATTAAGTTGTCAATTAGAGAATATAAAAAGGACCACCAAAAGGATTAAAGTTTATTGTAAAGTTAGGGTTGAGTAGAAAATTGAAGTGGTCTTGGTAAATTGAAAATTTTACATCTAATTATGCATGAGAAGACTAATACTTTATATATTTAACGGTATATGTTAATTTAAAATTTATCTTAGTCTAGAGGGACGAGACGTATGCATGGGAAAATTAGTCTATCGTAACTTGGTTGAGAGGGTCGCCCTCGCCTCTACAATACTTAATCTGAATTAGTCGATTAATAAATCGAATACACATGATTAATTCAAAAAAATACTAATAATTAATAGTTCAAATTCGACTAGTTTCACAATTAATCTCCTTCAATACATATTATTTTCCACAAAAACTGAATTGGACGATATATCATAAAAGAGAGAGGTTAGGATGTCAAAAGGATTAATAATTTGGTTAGAAAATGAGTTTAATTGAAAAATAAATAGTATTTTAATCATAAGATTGTACATTATCATTAATATTTTAATATTTAACAATTTTTCGTTCAAATTTAATTCTTAAACCTTTTAAATTTATGTCAGAATATGAAAAAGATCAACGATTGAATATGTGCTTCACGTTTAAAAAAAATTATAGACTTACTTAAATAAAAAAATTTCACTTAGTAAAATGATAATAATGATCTATTTTGCTAATAAGGCTTTCGTCTTGGGTACTTGAGCACTAATGTTTGATTTTCATCTCAAGTAAGCGGTGTATGGATTATCTTTAAAACTTATTTTATTCATTTAAAAATTCTTACAATGAAAAAGTCTTTTAAAAATTCACTAGTTTTGTCATTTGAAAAGTGTAAATATGAAAGTGACTCATGTGTTGAAATTGTGATATAGGTTTTATTGGTTAATTACTTGGCTTTATAGTGGATAAAGGTTACTGTGGGATATGCAAATATATATTTTAATACTGAAATTGTTGTATTTAGAAGGAATGAAATAATATATACGATGGTTTGATTGCTTATTAATTTACATCAACTTTTATTTTTACTCTTTTATAAAAATTATAAGTACAATTATAAAAATAAATAATATATTTAAGAATTATTTCTAATCGAATATCAAAATGTATAGTAATAAAATTCATGTGAATAAATACATCTCCTCCTTATTAGTACCTTTTTGTTTTTTTTATATTTTAAAACAATATTTAGATGAATTAATGCTGCGTAGCGAAGAATGTGAATACATTAAAAAGGTTGTTTATGTTTATTGAGTTGGATGATGTTGGGTTAGGGGAAATGATCACGTGCGGCAGTATTAATATACGGTTAAAAAGGTGTTATCGGTTTTATTATTATTTTTTTAATAAAATCGGTAAAAAAATTATCGAAAATATTATTATTTCTATCGATTTTGTTATTATTGAGCACTTTACCGGTTTTATTAACAAATTCGATAAAACGCTATCAATTTTATTATTATTGATCGCTTTACCGAAATTATTAAAAAATATTAATATTTTACGTAAAAATAATAATATTTTAAGTTATTTTTTTTATCAATTTTATTAAAAAAATAATAATAAAACTAATAATGTATTTCTTTAACTATATATTAAGAGTATTGTACTGTATAACTTCTTAATGTTGAAGGAAGCAGCCGCCTGCAGCTGTTTTGATTGGAGAGTTTATATTGTGGTTTTCCTGATGTCCTTTTTGTACCTCCGTATTTATCCTTTCTTTCAGGTTTAATGTACCATTTGCCCTTAATGTTTGTCTGTCTTTTTTATTTAGCATCTAATGCTTATTTTCAGTCAATAGTATCTCTAAATATACATATATATATATATATATATATATATTATTTATTTTATTCTCAACAATCGTGACGGACGTTAAAAGAAAATTGATATGTATTTGTAACACATGATACTTTTGATAAAAAAAACGATTTAATTTAATGAAAAAGAAAAAAAAATCGCATATGAAATCTTTCAAATTTTATTTTTATTCAAATTAATTTTTAAAAGTTATTTAATCTTAAATAGATGTTTTTTTACTGAAAAATAAAATTTAATTTAACATCATTCATTATACGTTAAATATGTAAATAAAAAATATAATACTCAATGTAACACCCTAATCTCACATATTTGGTGTCACACGTAATCACCAATTTTTTTAAATTATTTGTCGATATTTAAAACATTTACACAAAGTATGAAAATGTAACAATTTTGTGAAAACGGGTCCCAATTTAAAAACTCAGTGTATAAACAAATGAAACATTACAACTTGACTCATTTATAAATTATAATCTCTCAATTCGACATCATTGTACTCTGGTACTTCGTCGATACTCGTATGATGATATCGCTATCTCATCTCACTCCAAATAACATATAACCTGTAAAAAAAAACACATTCCAGTGCTTGAAACATTATGTCATTGAGCCAGTGTTTGAAAGCAACAGCGATGTCAGTATACATTATTAAAATATAATTTTATCATATTCCAATTAACAAGTTAACGTCCAGCTCAAACGACCGTCAAATTTTTAATGGATAAGGACGATTTTTAAACATGTGAATAGTCGAATGATCATTTTGTAAGTTTTAATAATCATGGGACTCAACAAAATAATATCCTATAATTAATGATTATTTTTTAACTTTTAATAATCAGATAACTCAATAAATTAGTGTCCTATAATCGGAGAGTTATAAATTAGTGTCCTATAATCGGATGACCATTTGTATATTTTACTCTAAAAAAAATTAAATACCGATAGAATAAACGATGCATTAAGGCTAGAAAAATTACTTGTAGTTGCTTCCAACATGTCCGTACCAGCTCCCCCATGTACTATGGAAATCTTTCTATACATATCTCGTTTTCATTGTCAACTATCTCTTAATTACGACCAAACAACGGGATATATACGTAGTCCAATTTGACTATTAACCATATCTTAGGTTGATAATGATTTGGATCCATTTAAAAAAAATACAGATATTGTAGAATTTTGATTTCTAAAAGCTTAACTGAAAATTTAATTAAATTTAAAATCATTTTATTAATCTAAATAAATTAAATTAAATTAAATTTGAATCAAACATTACAGTTCAAACTAATTTTATTTTATTCTTTTACTTTTCTATCCAATCAATAAAAATTTTTGTGGTTTTTTTTCTTCTTCTAATTGACAACTTAATCAACCTTTGCCAATATATTTAGTGGTCCAATTGATTCATATATAGGTGAAACTAATACATTAAGTGGTTATTGTGTAATTAACAATTCAATCAGTCTCTTTGCTTTTAATGACACGATTTGATCAACTCAATCTCCATCATTAGTATTATAAATTATTGCAATTTTGGGAGTGTTCAATTGAAGAAATTAGCCCCTTTTTTTTCTTGGCTGTGATGCATTGGCTCATCTTCTTAAGACGTTTTAACAGAAATTAACACCTTTTTCATGATTTCAACTCTTCAATTGCGAAACTTCTCCAACTATTGGATTTTGATAGTTACTTTTAAAAAAAAAGATAATTATTAGCTCATGTATATTGAATTTATGCTTAATATAAAAAATTAGTGGCCAAACTATATAATTTCTCCTATTTAGGTGCTTAAATTAGTTTTCGGTCTATCCAGGTACCTGATAATTTCAACGTTACACTTTTATATTTTTTGGACCGTCATTGTTGTTAAATGACACATGT
Organism: Hibiscus syriacus; assembly: GCF_006381635.1. NCBI lineage: Eukaryota > Viridiplantae > Streptophyta > Magnoliopsida > Malvales > Malvaceae > Hibiscus > Hibiscus syriacus. The sequence continues at coordinate 7,495,920 of NW_024062795.1, forward strand.
CACATTATATAATTTTAAATTTTTTATTTAAAATAAAAAACCTTAAAATTATTTTTTTTAAAACCCCAAAATTTTCTTACATCTAAAAAACCCAAAAACATTAACAATCTTAATTTCAAACCCCAAACACCAGCACCCTATCACAGCCGTCGTCATCGACGAACAACCACTTCAGTCGTCATCGACGAACAACCACTTCAGTCGTCGTCGCGCACCCAGTGACCGGCCATTGTCTCAATCCCTTAAATTCTTAAACTTAAATCCCTAAAATATTAAACATTCAAATCCCTTAAATTCCTTTGAACAATCATGATAATTGGTCGTTTAGTCGGCTGTGGCAGTTGACTGTTAGACATTTGATATACTGTTTAGTCAACTGTTTGGCCTTTGTTCGTTTGAAAATAGGAAAAGACGTAGGGGAGGGAGAGGGGGACGCAAGTTGAGGTTTTTTTTTTTAATTTGATAATATTTTTATTTTTTAAAAAATAAAAAATTTAGAATTCTATAAATATGACACATGTCATTCTACAGTGGTAACAGTCCAGATATAAAGTATAACGTTAGGAATATTAAACACTTGAATTGACCAAAAATAATTAAAAAAATATATAATTAGGACAATTTTTTATACTAAGCCGTGAATTTATGAAACATAACCCAATTTTTATACATCAACATTGGTAAGTATAAAGATTTTACATCTATTATGGCACTTCTTTAAAAGTCCAATTTCGATTAGCTTTACTATTATCATAGGGGTAAATTACATCGATCATATGTCAATTAGTTAATATAATGGAATAATATATATTTTATATCCATTTAAACAATGACACTTAAATAATTTTATTTTAAAAAATTAACACCTTATTAATAAAGACGTTTTTGTAAAACGCACTTTTATCGACATAATATATTTTTCGATGTTGGCGTCGTCTAGAATTAAGATATAAGTTGTTTAAAAAGAAGTAACGTGCAGTAAGCGTCAAATACATATATATTTGTTCGAGTACAAACACGAGTCAGTTAAACAATGACAACATTCACATGTATAAGTCTTGTCTTTCGATATAATTAAACACTTGAAAAAACTCATATAAATAATATGAGATTTGAGCATTCGTGGTCGAAATTTATTTTAAGTTATCAAAAAAAAAATTAAACTTGACATTAATATGACAGTGAAATATTAATAAAGCAAAAACTGTCTTCACGCCTTTTAAAAAGTGATTCTTACGTGGCATGCCTTTGCCAAAAGAATATCAATTTCCTGAATAAAATTGCTTGGATGTTATTTACTTAAATAAATATATCATTGAATTTATTATGTCACAAATAAATCCAATTCATTGATATTAATATATTACTAAATTTATGATTAAACTAAATAACTAATGTCACAAATAAATTTATTCATTGATCAATTAAATGAGTGTGATTAAATATTCAAATTAAATAGATATGTTTACTGTTCTTAGATAAAAAGATATTGTATTATATTATATTATATATTTATAATTTATTTTAAATAAAATATTTTTTTATCAATGAATATAGTTTGGTTAGGGCAGGGCAAAGGCTAAAATTCCATCATATTTATGCAATTATCAGACAAAAGATTAAAATTGCATTGCAGTATTGGCCCTAAATTACAAGTGTAGACCAATTTCCTTCAAATATGGGCTCACACTTGTTTCGGTGAAATCCACAAGGAGCTAAGGCCTAATCCATCTTCTCTATTTCCTTGAATATTTAAAAAGTGAATAAAATGAAATTCTGATTAAAAAAAATGCCATTCATAATTATATAATCTTGCGTTGTAGGGAGATTTGGTTAATGATAAAAAATTCATAAATTTAACTAGTAAAATTTATATTTGTCTTATTCAAAACTCAGCATCATATCAAAAGGAAACATGAACATTCAAACAGCAAGCTCATAAATTTATTTTATAAAGTCTTAAAATATAAATAAATGATCTTGAACCTTATCTACCCCTCACACCAAACACATTGTGAACTAATTAGAATACCCAATCAAACTTTAGTTGAAACATAGCTCATTAAAATACAAAAGTAAAACATTTATTCAGAGTTGAAATATGTATGTTTGTGGGAAGTTTAATTGGGACCCAAACACCAAAACTGGATTCATTCAAAAGGATAGTAGAGTGTCTCGTGAACCCAAAGACAAAGCTGCTGATCCTAATGCCAAGAGCAAACACCAAACAAGGACAGCCAAGTCTTTGTCTCGGTTACCTTCCGCTTCAATCTTTCCAGACTATTCCCAACTCACGGACTCCCTCCATTTGCTGTCGCTTTTGAAAAATCCAAAAACGCCTAAACGAACCCATATTATCTTGTTGTCGCTCTCTAATTTGCGCTTTTGAAGTTGTTCAGTGATTAATGTCGTCCATCCAGTTTATCTAGACCATGCCATAACTGTATCCAAAATTTATTGTACCATTATAATATAGTAATCCATCTGATATTATTACTGGTATAAGATATAATGATAAAATTAATTTTTAATGTTTATCTAAATGACCACTTAAATTCTTGTTTTTTTTAATATTTTAACTTATAATATTTTATTTTTTAGTCAAAATAATATCTATTAAATAAAAATCATTAATTGATTGACGATCAATGCATGTTACTCAGGTGACATTTTCACGTTTGCTTAATTGGTGACATATCATATACCACACCACCAAAGTAATAAAATGATATATTTCATGTCATCTAAAGTAAAAATGTGACATATATCATATTATCAATTAAATACATGTGAAAAATATCACGTCAATAACATAAGATTATTATTAATTATTTGATGATTTTTATTCAACGTGAACTATTTTAATTTTTTAAAATTAAAATATTAGAATTAAAATATTTTTAAAAAATAAATAAATTTTAAAGTGATAATTTAGGAAAATGTTGGGACCGATTTTATCGTTACATTCTTAATATAATCGTTTTTCTTTTATCTTGTTAATTTATACTCTATTTGCCGGGTTGGTTCTTGTGACAGAACGATCATTGCTGGTAACAGCTTCAGTTTGTTTTATTGTATAAATTTTTACATAATGAAACATATAAATTTTGTTTATTATTTTGACTTGATTTAGATCATAGTCAATGATTCTCATTTAAAATTTAAGATAATGTTATAGTAATATATTTTTGTTAATTCAATTAAATAAAAAATATTCATTTATAATTTCAAAATTAATAGGAATAATTTATTCATGATCCATTTTAAAATTTTACAGACTGGTTTTCTATTTATAATCATAATGCATGTGACGTGCATGATTATCCTAAGCAAAATCACGAGATTAGGCAACACTGTCAAATTTAATTAAACAAGAAATAAAGGTTAAAGGAAGAGCACTATAATTGCATGTGACTTGAATAATATGATATAGCATCCGCTAAAAAAATGGAACAAAATGATATTTTCTATAAGTCATAATTTTAATCTTTATTTTATTGAGTGAGATGAGGAATGAAACTCTAAAGAAAATGTCGGAATAGTCTTTCGGTTGGGTCTGAAATTGGGCTTCGACTTGGATTAAACGAATTGGAGTTGTCACCGATCATTTATTTTAAAACAAATGGGTTGATCGGATACCCTATTTCTTACATGATCTGCGTCTTTCCAAAGATGTGTCGGATTCGGGAGTCGGTTACAGTCAATGAAGGGTTAGCACCATTGAACTGCCCTTTCGGTACTACGCAATTTCCAGTTGTCTTAAATTAAGAAAATTGTAATTTAAAATTAAAAGGTAGAAATACGATACCAATTACTTACCTTAGATAGTTTTAAAGGTGTACCCTTAAGAAAGTCAAAAAACTATGTTAGATAAAAAGGTAAGAAATAAATAAATTAATTAAATTAAAATGAAGAAAAAATAAATTAAATAAAAGATAAGATAAAGAAAACAAAGATAAAATAGTAAGTAAAATAAATAAAAATATATAAAAAATAAAGAAAAAGAATATATAAATAAAACAAACAAATAAAATAATAATAATAAAGTAAAAATAATATATATATATATATAATAAATAAAAACATAAAAAATAGGATATATATATATATATATATTAATAAAACAGATAATAAAAAATAACATATCTAAAAAAATAAAAATATATACTAAAGTAAAAAAGAAAATGCATAAAATGTAAAAAAATATTACATGAAAAAAAAAGAAAAAAATAACAAAAAAATTAAATAAAATTTGTAATAAGGGAAATGTGTGTATAAATAAAGTTAAATAAATAAAATAATAATAATTAAAACGTAAATGTAAGAGATCAAATCAAAAGGAAAAAAATATGCACATGCGAGAAATGAACGAATCAAGGTAAAAAAGATGTACCTTTTATTTCTTTTTCGAATCGTTTACAATAGCTTTGCCTTTGTATTTTTTAGTGCTTTCCTCTGTATTTTGCATGTAAATCGTCCGTTACAATAGTGAGTTATAATGACTATTTATAACGCTTGTGGATCTTATTTTTAGGAGTTTGAATCATAGTAGAACTCTATCATATTTTTAGGAGTTTGAATCATAGTAAAACTCTATCCTATTTTTAGAAGTTTGAATCCTAATAAAACTCTATCATATTTTTAGGAGTTTGAATCATAGTAAAATTCTAACATTATGTTTGTTTTCTAAATCCCACTAAATCGGGGTTGTTGAGAGTGTTATACCTGGACAAAAATATGTGTTGACAACTGCCCCTCTTTTCCCATAGTCGTGTAACGGGGATAGGGAAAAGATTAAAAGACACGCTTTTCGTTCGGTGGAGTTGAAAATTGACTCTGATGTTTCAATAACTCCCTGTCGAATTGAGTTGCGGATGACTCATCCGTCGTGAGATCGAGTTGAATTGGAAGCTTCTGAGCACGATATCATTCGTCGTGAAGTTGAAATCGAACTCAAAGCTCTTGGCGAGTGGCCTCTGAATCGTCTTCTAGCTCAAGATACTTTGTCGTGAAGGTGAAACTTGACCTGAAGACTTTGGTGTTGATGTGTTACAGATGACTCATTCGTCGTGAAGTTGGGTCAATATGTTTGTGAAGTTGGAATCATATAGGACCCCTTTGTCGTGAAGTTGAGCCTGGGTATTGGATGTCCTTCGTCGTGAAGTTGAAATCCAATGTAAGTTGCGTTGTTTCAAGGCCAATATCATTCGCTGTGAAGTTGAAATTGACTCTGAAACTGGAAAGTTTGTTGACAGGCACTCCTTCTTTGAATTGGATATCTTTCGTCATGAAATTGAAATCCAATCTAGATATGGATGTTGCTTGTGTGCACGATTCCCTTCATCGAGAAGTTGAAACCGCGGGTGGCCCATTCGTTGTGAAGTTGAGTCTGAAATTGGATATTCTTCGTCATGAAGTTGAAATCCAAGTAAGTTGTATTGTTTTGAGTCCAATATCCTCCGCCGTGAAGTTGAAATTGGATCTGAAACTGGGAAGCCCCTTCGTCGTGAAATTGAGCCTTAAATGGCACGATATCCTCCGTCATGGAGTTGAAATCGTGGATGTGTGGATACGATATCCTCCGTTGTGGAGTTGAAATCGTTGATGGAACCTTGATGTGAAGTTGTATTGTTTTGAGTACAATATCCTCCGCCGTGAAGTTGAAATTGGATCTGAAACTGGGAAGCCCATTCGTCGTGAAATTGAGCCTCAAATGGCACAATATCCTCCATCGTGGAGTTGAAATCGTGGATGTATGGATACGATATCCTCCGTTGTGGAGTTGAAATTGTGGATGGCCCCTTCGTCGTGAAGTTGAACCTTGACTTGAATATCATTCGTCGTGAAGTTGAAATCCAAGTATTGTATGTTACGGGTGGACACGATTCCCTTCGTTGTGAAGTTGAAACCATGGATGACCCCTTCATTGTAAAGTTTGGCTTCGAGTTAGTTATCATTCGTCGTGAAGTTGAAATCTATTCTCGAGCAAATTGTCTCACTTCGAGTTCAATATCCTTCGCTGTGAAGTTGAAATTGACTCTGAATGAAACTGAAAAGTCATTTGTTGACAGTCAGTCGCCCATTCGCTGTGAAGTTGAACTTGTGTTGTCTCGAGTCTAATATCCTTCGCTGTGAAGTTGAAATTGACTCTGAATGAAACTGAAAAGTTGTTTGTTGACAGTCAGTCGCTCCTTCGCTGTGAAGTTGAGTTTGTGTTGTCTCGAGTCCACTATCATTCACTGTGAAGTTGAAATTGACTCTGAAAAGTTGTTTGTTGATAGTCAGTCATCCCTTCGCTGTGAAGTTGAGCTTGTGTTGTCTCGAGTCCAATATCATTCGTTGTGAAGTTGAAATTGACTCTGAATGAAACTGAAAAGTAGTTTGTTGACAGTCAGCTTGTCTCGACTTAAGTTGTGCTGTAAATTTCCTCTAAATGATTGATGACCCCATTCGCGGGTATAAACTGATCATAATTCTTTGGATGACCCCCATTCACGGGAAAACCAAATTTGTCAGCCGGATATCCTCCGTCGTGGAGTTGAAATCTGGCTTGAAAAAGTGAACTAGATCCGTTCTGAATAAGCTTTCAAACTCGTCTGAAGTTGATTCTAAGATCTGTTGATCTTTCAATATGTCAAATTAGTTGAGGTGTAGCTCCTCGCTACTGAGTCAAGCAACCACCATCGATTTTTTTACAAACTCTTTTGAATCAGGTATCTTTCGCCTTGAAGTTGAAACTTGACTCTAAAGCTGTAAGCATTATGTATGTGAAAAAATGATAAATATGATGCTCTAAAATGTATGCATAATGAATTAGTTATTGTGTTATTCCTCGGACAAAATCTCATTTTTTGTCTGTTGGTTCCTGCATGTGGAGGAAAGACATTCGAAAGATCTGATCGTTCGCATCAGAATTTTGAATCCCCGAAGATGCGCCAATATTCGATGTTGAATTTCCAAAAAAGCTCCAACATCTGATGTTGAATCTTCAAAGGTGCTCACATTGTTCCTCATTTCTTGCTTCAACATTGATTCTAAGCATGAGATTAGTGTCTGAGAGCTACATGTCATTTACCAAGATCCACTCTAGAGAGATTGTCTTGTTTGAAAAAATGTTTTTCTTTCTCTTTTATTTTTAACGTTATGAAAATATCAATTAAAAGAGTTTCGAAAAATGTTTAATCAAAAGTTTTGAAAATATTGCCCCTTTCACGGTTTTACAATTGAGACGAAACATAAAATTAGAGTTCATTGTATATCAAATAATTAATTACTTTGTTAATCCTTCAATAAATTATAGCTATTTGACAAGTGCCAAGATCAAAGCTATCTTTGGGAAATGGTTAAACAAGGAAAAAAAAGTCTCAGGTTATTGTGTTTGGTCAACGGTTTGGCATTTTTGTTTATTTGATTCTCAATGGTTTCATGGGGTAGCTTGCATGCTCTTTTACTGGAAGTGTTCTCCGACTCCCAGCTTTCATGGTCACGCTCGGATTGTGCGATGCCTTATCAAGGAATTTGTGTGATCGCCTCAGCTACCCAATTTTTATATTTGAGCCGCATTTTCAGGTTTTCAACTCGAATCCTCCTTTGGTTTCAGGACGTCATTCAGAATTTATGTCTTGAACCCCCTTTATTATTTTTCTCTATCATGCATTAAAGATTTTAAAAAACATTTTACAAATAAAGATTAATCCCGATGGACGGGATGAAATATGAAGATAGTCTCTTCTGTTCATAAATCCATGTATGATCAGAAGGGACTTTTAAGGCACGTAATGTACGCCATGGTTCATGGTTATGAAAGAAAAGAATAAATAGGCACAAACAAGTGTTTCAGAGTATTGAACCGATGATCAATTCATTCGGATGCCTTCAATCTTGTCTTGCTAAATTTGAATATGCTCATATGTGTTTCTCTTGATTTTCTCTGGATGCTCCATGATATTCGAGTGAAGTGATTCTGGAATGATTATGCTTGATCAATCTCATAATTTGAATCTCGATGCGTCATTTGAATCGAGACAATCTTTGCATATATGTCTTGTCTTCTTTTTTCTTCACTTTTTCCTTGGTTTTTATTTCTCCTTTTTATTTTCTCTTTGCTTTTTCCTTTGTTTTTTTCTTTTTTTTTTGTTTTGATTGGATCTTCGCACTTGGCATTTGGTATCTCATTTGGATTGATGTCTTCACTCATGTGAACTGATTTTTTCCACCTTGCCCCTTAGTGTGGAGGGTGATCATTGGTTAGGGTTGAATCAGAAGAAAAATACTATAGGCTCAAAAGGGGACACAAGGGATATATATTTTCTCATATTGTGAAGGGATGAAGAAAGAAAGTTGTTTATCATTTCATACATGGAAGTCTTCACAGAAAAGGTATCCCCAGAGGGATAGATTTTCAGGATTATTTTTTGTTCACATGAAAACAATGTAATTAATGTATGCTAGAATTATTTCAAATGAATTTTTCTTTCTGCTTCTTGCTCCTGACATGTCTCAATGATCAGGCTCTCTGCGAGATGCCCCAAGTTGTGTCTTAGAAGAAGGCTCATGTTTAAAAGAACAACTCAATGCCTTGGGTTTTAATGGTATAAAAAGGTCAATTTTGAGTCTAAAAAGAAAATGGTGTGACTTTATTGACTCAAAGAAAGGTTCAAAAGTTTCAAAGGGTGATAATGTCAAAATCTGGTCTTTTGATAATAACCATGAGTTATTTTGGGTAAAGAATCAATGTATTTTATTTTGGGATTTGAGACAGGATAAGAAAGGTCTAATCTTGCCATATGTCAAAAATCTATAATTCTTAAAGAATTAAAAGAATCTTTAATTCATTTAATATTCGAAGAACTAAAGATTAAAATTTGTTCAATTATTCAACCTTAGAAGGTAACATAAATTCAATCGTTTAAATGATTAAACAAACATGAAATATCAAAAGCGTGTTCAAACAAAACAATGTTCTCAATGCAAATGGTAAATGTCATGCCCCCTTCTTCGACTGTCCATGCCCCTGAATCCATCAGGTTTTGGATCTTACGCTCACAGTTCTTAGATGAATGTCTGAAGCTTCCTATATGGTAACTGCAAACAACTTCAATATTGTAGCCTTTAGGATATGTGGACTCTTTTCTCATATCATCCTGGCAGGCTTAGTCCTATAATCAGCTGATCAGGCTCCCACTGTACTGATTTCAAATTTTCTTTTAATTGTTAAAATCTTGCTTTCATGTGGTGTCACGTGGTTAAGACCACTCCATCGAATCCTCCATGAAGAAATTTCATGTTTATGAAAATACTTAAAAATGAAATGTAGATGCAAAATGCAAAAATGCATGAAATGTTTGAGGCATTGATCCGAAAACATGTATATTATTATAAATAATCCTTATTGGGACATAAGTGTTTTATCTTTTAAGAGACAATAAACATATTTAAAGGTACATACGGACTAAATCTTTTAAACCAGAAACAAGTTGACTAGTCTTATCCCTTCATCTGTCACCGATCAAATACCCTGCCGAACCGCTCCGGCTTCTCTGGCCAAATCGTGCAAGTGACGAGCTGATTTTTGTACATGTTCCCAGAAGTATTGAATGATTGCATCTCTAGCTTTCATCCTTTGCTGAACATGTTTTATAACGGAAACGCCATTGAAATCATCCATTAAAGGGATTATCTAAAGTTCATTCGATTGTTTCTTGAATTTGTCGACAATGGCTTCCAATTCAACTATCGTTTTGTCATCTTGTTCTTGTTGTCTTTGAATGGACTCTCGAGGTCAGTAACCTTTTTCTCATCTTACCCCTGCCACATTTGTCAACCTATTTTTGAAAAGTTAACTTGTGATGTACTTGATTGTGGGCACCACGTCTTCTTGATCGAATGTGACACATAGTTGCCTTGCAGATTGTCATTCTTTTCTTTCTGAGTCTTTTCTGACCATAGTCGGACTCCTGCATTTTTCACCTCTTGTATTACAACCCCTTTGTCCATTAATGTGAATTATTTACATTTAACGAACACGTTTTTTTGGATCAACACCTCTTTTTGTTAATGATGCAAATGATGAAAATTAAAATAAAAGAGAACAAAAATAAAAAGAGTTTGTGAGGTAAATCAAAACAATAATAAAAAATGAAAAATCCTACCCCAAGTGCTTATTATTCCTACCCGAACATGATCTCTATCCCACATGCTAATTTCAAACAAATTCTAACCGCATATTTGTCTAGTTCGCATGCTTTAAACAGAAAGTAAAGCAGGAAATAAAATCAAAGCAGCCTAGGGTTTGGAATGAGGTTTCGAGGTGGGCTCTAATTCCTTATGATCTCCCGGTTTAGGTTCTAAAAAGGTACCCGAGTTCTCCTTGCTAGTGCCCCCTTGGGCTTGCCAGACCCTTAGTCCTAAGCTCATTACAAGCTTGTGTGGACTATGTTAAACTCGAGAGGAAACATTCCCTTATGCCCGCACGGTGAATAAATTCACACGAAGATATAAGGTATATGAATCCCGAAGGCTACTTGCTAGGCCTGTGCGGTGAATAAATTCACACGAAGGCATCACTTTCACCCCTACTTAAATAGGGTTTAGAACTCGGGTTTAGAGCCTTAAGTAAGAAACAAGCTTTGAAGGCTGAAATCATTATAAAACGGTTAGTATAACTATTTACTTGAAAATATAATCAAAAGTAAGTAATAAGGATCGAAATGATACCTTAAAATTTAAACTTGCCATTTTCGTTAAAAAGACAACTGAAAATTACCTTAGCATGACTCACTTACCTATCTCCAGCGGAGGCTGTCAGAACCGTCTTTCGGTTGGGCCAAAAATTGGGCTTCGACTTGGATTAAACGAATTGGAGTCGCCATCGATCATTTATTTTAAAACAAATGGGTTGATCAGATACCCTATTTCTTACCTGATCCGCGTCTTTCCAAAGATGTGTCGGATTCAGGAGTCGGTTACAGTCAAGGAAGAGTTATCACCATTGAATTGCTCTTTCGGTACTACGTAATTTCTAGTTGTCTTAAATTAAGAAAATTGTAATTTAAAATTAAAAGGTAGAAATACGATCTCAATTACTTACCTTAGATAGTTTTAAAGGTGTGCCCTTAAGAAGGTAGAAAAACCATGTTAGATAAAAATGTAAGAAATAAATAAATAAATAAAATTAAAATGAAGAAAAAACAAATTAAATAAAAGATAAGATAAAGAAAACAAAGATAAAATAGTAAGTAAAATAAATAAAAAATATATAAAAAATAAAGAAAAATAATATATAAATAAAATAAATAAATAAAATAATAATAAAAAAGTAAAAATAATATATATATATAATAAATAAAAACATAAAAAAATAGTATATATATATATAAATTAATAAAACAAATAATAAAAAATAACATATATATATATATGTATGTAATCTAAAAAAATAAAAATATATACTAAAGTAAAAAAGAAAATGTATAAAATGTAAAAAAATATTATATGAAAAAAATAACAAATCAATTAAATAAAATGAGTAATAAGGGAAATATGTGTATAAATAAAGTTAAATAAATAAATAATAATAATTAAAACGTAAATGTAAGGGACCGAATCAAAAGGAAAAAAATATGCACATGCGAGAAATGAACAAATCAAGGTAAAAAAAATGTTACCTTTTATTTTTTTTTTCGAATCGTTTATAATAGCTTTGTCTTTGTATTTTTTTCGTACTTTCCTCTGTATTTTATATGTAAATCATCCGTTATAATAGTGAGTTACAATGACTATTTATAACGCTTGTGGATCCTATTTTTAGGAGTTTGAATCATAGTAGAACTATATCATATTTTTAGGAGTTTGAATCCTAGTAAAATTCTAACGTTATGTTTGTTTTTTAAATCCCACTAAATTAGAGTTGTTGAGAGTATTGTACCCGGACGAAAATGTGTGTTACAGAAAATAAATGAGTGTTTTTAACAAGTCTAAAATTTATGATATTAAAAAATAAATATAAATAATCTAATAAATCGATTAAATATACTTACTCAATTCATTCCTTAGAAAAAAAAAACAAAAAATATAGACTTTAGCTGAGAGTGATTTACGAATAATAAAGTACTGATGTGGGTCCTTAAAATCTTGCATAGATAATTCAATGCACCTTTTTAAAATTTTAATCATGACTAAGATATATAAAAATTCAGGTGCCGAGAAAAAGTAAATTGTTGCTTCTAATTTATTATATTTTTTATTAAATATAAGTTTAATAAAATTCTTTTAATATAATACCTATTAAAATTATAAAAACGTCTTTTAATCAATGAAAAGATGTATATATACTCAAATAAATATTTTGTTAAGTTATAATAAGTTAATAACAATGCCAAAATGTAAAAAATACACAAACTCAGTTTCCAGCAAACGAAAACAAAAACATACAGATTTCCTTTTATCAGAAACGATCGAAAAGAAAATCGTAAAATTCCAAATTACAAACAAAAAACACTTTAAAATCACTGTACAAAAAGGAAACAAAAAAAGTTGAAATTAAACAAAGCTTTGTGATCATACATAAATTATACATTTTCCCCCTTGTATTAAACAACTAATTCGTACCCTTTTCCGCATAGCTATTAGCCAGTGCCAACGCATTGCTCGTAAACTTCTTCACGTTCGCCGCCCTCTCGCACACCGCCTCCTTCATCGGCCCGTCGCCCACATCCTCGAACCCGTCCGTACACGTCTCCTCGTCCGTCAAGGCCGCGCTCATCCACGTCTGGACATTCCCCATTTGGAACCTGAAAGACTCTGAACCGGGAGCCACCAGCTTCCGCATTTGGTTCAAGGAGCCCCGGATTTCATCCACTGCGTCACCCATGTTGGAGAAGCAGTCATGCAAGGCGGAGCTGGCTCGTGTGTCGGCGCCGCAGTATGCTTCGCGGGAGAGGTTAGAGACGAAAGCCGCCATGTGAAGAGCCCTGGAGAGGCTGACGCCAATGGCAGTACGTGCTAGACGAGCTGGGTCTTGTTGGATGGCATTGGCGTAGCCGGAGAGGGAAGCGTAACAAAGGTCGGGGTATAAGGTGGCGGAACAGCTTGTACGGATGAATCCTGTGGCATTTGATGCGGTGGTGCTGGAGTCGTATCCGGCGGAGCTGAGGGCTGGGATTGAGTGGAGATAGAAGAAGAGGAATGTAAGAATGAGGGATTTCATGTCTATGTTTATTTTTAACATTGTTTTTTTTACGAGGATGAAGATAAGTTATTTTGGGATTCGTGTTTCTGTGTGGAAAGCGGTTGCTTTAGGGACGAGTGGGTGAGGACAATGGTACTGGTATTTGTAGACTCGTGGATATCTTCATTTACATTCTTACCCCGTGATTATTTAGTGTATTTTCAAGAATGCCATTGTTGCTTGATATTGGCGGGTACTCTCGATGATTCTATTTTATTATTATATTAATATATTTGAGAATTTATTGTTAACATATTAATTTTATTTAATTTTATTCATAATAATTTTGATTGTCGGAAGTCTCCCACGGAAGTTGCTCTCAACCTGATGTTAGGACAACCTATTATCCTACCTCCTCTTACTCCATTACATATAAGAATATGGTCAACTAATTTGTAAGTTAAAAGCGACAATGAGAAGTGGTGCATGTAAGTGTGAAACCGCAGCATTCGAAGAAAAACTATACTAAAAGAAAATCTTACTTTTAAAATAGAGACTGCTTGGAGGCCACCAAAGCACTCGACTATAAGTCTACATTGGCTCCAAGCACGGACTGCAAACGAATTTAGGATAAAATATTAAAAATAAAAATTAATTAAATATTTCAATTTAAAAATTGATATTAACAAAAACATGCAAGTGGCTCACAAAGAACGTCCACTGTTGATGGACCATAACAAAATATTGTGGTTTGCAACCTAATTCGTCGGGCCAAATTGTAGATCTGTTTAAGCAATGTAAATGCTTCAAGTATATAATAATACAATGCTGTAAAAGAGGCCTTTAACTTGAAGTTAAAGATAAAGACCATTTTATAGAAAATTAGAAATCAAAATATTTTAAATATTGTTTTTAAAATAATTTAAAAAATGATTATGTTAATCCTATCTTTCGTTAACTTATTTATTTTAGTTTGAAATCAAAGTGACGTCAACGTGGTAAGTGGGAATTTTTAAAATTACAAATTTGGAAGTATATTAGTTCGTAGTGGGGGGCGGGTGAAGTAACTGTTTTTTGCCGACCAACATAATATAGAAATTTATTCTTCATGATTTCAATTTTAAATTTAAACATGAATCAATCGATTTCATTGGTAAATATATTATTGTTATTCTTTGATGTTTTGAGCTCCAGTATCATGAATACTAAGAATGTAAGCGTTTAATATCAAATGATTGAGAATTATTTTTTAAAAATGCTTCCTTGTACTTATTCCAGATTAATAAAAAAATTCAAATTTAACATTATTATTCCTTAAGATCTCGGGCTTGAACACCAAAATGATTGAGAATTATGTTTGAACAGATAATGTATCATATTTGCTCTGGATTAATAATAATAATAAATCTATCATATTAAAAGAAAAACTATTATATTAAAATTTAGATTTCAAATTTCTCTCCACTTCTTTTAACTCCCGTTTTAGGAATATCTGACAATGGCTTTACCTTTACAATAGAAGAGATAAATTGTGACTAGTATATTGATTTATCATCATCATCGTTATCTCAACCGATAATTTTAAACTAATATCTCATATGTTATAAATCAATAAAAATCGATAAATCTTTTATTGTTATACGAATAACTTAAGTTTGGACATTTATACAAGAAACCTTTATTAATACAGCAATGATTTCGGTTTTTTGTAGACTATATTTGATTGTAAGGCCTTTTCTTTTACGTCGGGAGAGGGTTAGTTAATAGATTCTCTAGCAAGTTTAAAAAAGAAAAAAACTTTGAAGACGCAATGGCAATGGCAATGGCAATGGCAAATGGCGACTATTATTCCTTCCCCACTACAGCAAAGCGTGCACTATTTGCTGTTGCTTTAACCGACTGTAGGGTACCGTCACGACTATTTTCTTCCTGCTTGATTCTCTTGCTTTCGAGAGTGGAAAGGTGACTCTGCTTAGTGGGTTTTAGGGCTAATATACCATTCGAAATCACCTCATCTGACATTTGTAAATCCATGAGTCCATGTTAGAGCAAAGAGCTAACATGTGAAATGTTTAAGCATTTCCAAATACATAGCTTCCCACCACATCACAAAGGATTTTTTTCTTAATTAATCACTTTTACCTTCATCATTTAATTCAGATCAAATTTTGCATAGATCTATTCATCATTTATGGGTCAACTACAAAAAATGATTATTTACCTTTCACATTTGTACACTTTTGCTCACCAAATTCAAAAAAGATAAGTTTTGGTCACTTACATTATGATTTTATTAAGTTTTGGTCACTGAGACGTTAAAGTCTATTAGTTTGATGACGTTGTAGTTGTACGTTAACAAAAATGTGTCATGTCATCAAACTAACAACCTTTGGGTTTACAAAATAGCCCATAATTAATAATTTATCTAAAATTTAGGGGGTTAAAATAAAAATTAAATCATTTTATTAATGTGTCATGTCATCAAATTAATAAGTTTTAACATCTCAATGACCAAAACTTTTTTTTAATTTGGTGAGTAAAATTGTACAAATGTGAAAGTTAAGTGATTGTTTATGTAGTTTACCCTTATTTCATTCACAAACCAATTGACATTGGTGGTTAAGGGACTTGTTATTCTCCCTGAGTAACATGTTTGAGCACCGCAGAGGTACGAGCATTCATTGTTAATTGGTTGAGAGTCTTTGAACATATAATGTCTTGTATTTACTCAAATATATAAAAAAGAAATCATGATATTATTTAAAGAATATAATGTCTTTTTTCACTATACCAACTGATTGTCGATAAAAGAAAAGAAAAGTTTTATTATACAAAACGGGCAAGGACCAAGAAGGAAATGGTAGGGTTAAAGATAAAATTTTATGTTTTATGGAAAATTTTCCAATTCATTTTCAAAAAAGAAACAAGGCAATTGATGTAGTTTTACGGACCGATCGGCGCAATTGAATCTATTAAGCTAAAGTTAAAGACCCTTTCTTTGGGGGAACATAAATATGAATGGTTTAAAGCATTGTAAGTGAATCTAAAGAGCCTTTGGGCATACTAATTTCTTTGGTATTATTAATATTGATCAATGTTGGATGATGTTAGCCCACCCCATCATTGTCTTAAAAAGGAGCGGGGACAATTTGAGTCCGTGAATGAGGGCAAAATCCCTTGCTAATCTTAAAGCTTACCCTTAATTTAATTTATCTAATGTTATCATTATAATTTATCGTCTAATCGTAACTTACCTGCATGTTACTTGTATAATTATCCAAACCAACTGAATGGCTTGGAATTCTAAATTTAAAGCCCAAGGATATTAGGATTAGCCCATAAGACTATAAATAATTTTTTCTTTAATGTGCTTGATTTAATGTGGGTAATAAGTTAAATTATTTATATAATTATTTTCAAATAATAAAAAAAATTAATCTGTTTAATAGTAGATGACTAATTTGAAATATTAATACATATAATCATTTAAAATATCATTTGCAGAACCTTTAAAGTTTTAAAAATATTAACTCTTACATACTAAATGTCAGGTTCAAACAATTAAACTTTAAATCTATTTCAATTTGACATTTTGACGAATACGTGGATTAAATTGGCCTCTTTAATAGTAGATGACTAATTTGAACAGTTATCTATAATAGAGGGACCTACTAGTTACTCTCACCCAGATAGTACTCTATAGAATAGATGGGCTAGGTGGTGTAGAATTTGATCTTATTGAGGCCGAACTTGACCTGGGTTGGTCCGCCCATTATAGACATTTTGGGCCTAACGCACATTATGGATTTGCACTATTATTTGGGTTAAAGTAGTTTTTTATTTTTTAATTGACATCATAAATAAAATAACCCCACCGTTTATTAAATGGTCGTTTTAAGCTATATTTTTTTTAGTATTTTGGCTCCCAACGATTCAGTTTGGGCAAAAAGACTCTTATATGAATGAAAGTCATTAGTTAACAAACGATTAACACTTTAAAATATGGATTTTTTTACCCTAAAATAAAATATTGGTGTGCCAAAATGTTTCGAAATAAAAGAATAAGGGTTAAAGTGACTATTTCGTCAAACGTTAAGAAACATTTTTGTCTTAAAATGAGACGTTATGAGCTAAATTTCTCTAACAACTAGGAGCCAAAATGAATATTATGATAAATGTTAGGGGCCTAATTTTAGTATTATGTATTTTTAATTTGATAATGTTTTTGGCCATAATCATAGAGTATAACATCGTACAAATATCAATATGAGAGAAGTTTTTAACTTCATGGATTAATATAGAGATCGAAACAAAATTGAAATACTAAGCATGAACTTTTTACAAAATTAGAAAACTATTTTGCTTTATTCCTTATAATGAACATACTTATATTTTTTACTTTAGATAAAATATTAGTTATATATTAGGATGAAATATATAAATGATCCATCAATTATAGGATATTGCTTTATTGAGTCTCCAACTATAAAAAGTTACGAAATGGTCACTTAACTATTCATTATGTTCCAAACTCGTTCTTTTCTGTTAAAAAATTAGTGATCGATGTCTGAGCTGAAAGTTAACATGCAGATTGAATTATGATAGTCGTTTAAAATTATGAGATCAGATTTTATCATATCTCAATCAACAGGTTAACATTCAACTCAAACTGTCATGAATTTTTTAATAGAAAATTACGAGTTTGGAACATAATGTATAATCACGTGATAATTTTATAACTTTTCATAGTTAAAGGACTCAACAAAATCATTGTCTATAGTTGAGAGACCATTTTGTAACTTTTAATAGTATAAGGACTCAATAAAATAATATACTATAGTTGTGGAACCATTTGTGTATTTTACCCTTTATATTAAAGAAATAATAATTTCATAAGCACATTTTTATTTTTTAGACAACTCTACTCATAGATATTATGATGGATTTAGGCTTTATATGAAGATATTGGTAATAATGATATTTACATATTCCAAGATTGAAGGCCAGCTTTCCTTTACCCAATGAGCAAGTTGAAATATATAGTGAAACCATAATAAAAGCACAATGTGAATATGGAACATATTATATAAAACACAAATGATCAATACACGTATAAAGGTTATTAAAATATCTAATATTTTGAAAGATATAATAATATATGAAATAAATCAAGTGTTAATTATTGGAATTGGAAGGAACGAAGGGATCACGTATTTGTCATCCTCCTTTGTGCCCATGTCTTGTTATCTTGGGAGAGGCTTGAAAGATGGGAAATGTTATGGAGAAAAGAGAAGAGGTCCCCCGCATACACCATGTTTTTATTTTGGATTGAAAGCTATAGATGAGCGGCACATGGCCTCACTGGTTACCGAATTTTCTTTCCCCATTGCCCTTTGTTTTTCTTTTCCGAGTTCAAGTGCCTTCATTATTGTCTTCCCCCCCCCCCCCCTCAACTCTGGCCATTATTGCTTGTTTGACAAGCTTTTTCACGGCATTTAGTCGATTTTGATACCCCAATCTTTTGCTATTACTGACAAGATTGGTTCTAAATTAGCGGGGGGATTAAGAGCTAATGGTAAAAATGATTGCCACGTAACTTCATCCACAGTTAAGATTCAACATATCTTTAATCTGACATAATTTCAGCACGACGTCCTTGGTTTCCATGCTTCTCCGTTGGATTGAATCGAGGACTAATTATGAACAAATTAAAATATTATATGCTTTGTATATCTTCTAAAAGCACTTCCGTTTTCTATTTTATATGTATAAAAACCTAATATGGAAAAGAAACAAAGTTCTATTGTCTTTTGAACTGGGTGGAGATGGATGAACATTTTCAGTCAGACAATATGCGTCTTTCAGGTTCCTTATCCACAACCTTTTATTTGCTTTTATGCAATAAATTGAAGGAAAGAAAGCAAGAACAGACGAGGAGAGAGATTTTTTTTAAAAATATTCATATTTAATTTATCAATTCAAGATTTAAACTCTAAACCTATGTTTTGAAAACCGGATCGGATCGGCCAGTTCAACCGGAAATCGTTGTTTAGTCCAGTTCAATCTAAACCGGTTAAACCGCTATTAGTGAACCGGTCAGAACCGTTGAACCGTCCGAACCGGACCGGCTGAAAACCGGAAAAAACGAGCCAAGTCGTTTTTTTTAAAAAAAATTAAACCAAACAACGTCGTTTGTTAAACGAGCCAAGTCGAACTCGAGTATTGCTGAGCTCGACTCGAACTTGAAAACTTTAAAAGTAAGTTCAACTCAACTCAAACTCACAAGCTAAAAATTATCAAGTTCAACTCAAACTCGAAATATAATATTGAAACTTGAACTCAAAAAGGCTTGAACTCAAAAAAAAATTAGAAGCTCGATTGAAGCCTTAAATTCGAGCTTGATTGAAGTGAAAGAATAGTTCACTCAATGCTCACCAAAAGGCTCCATGATTTTGAATGACAAATTACCTCTATTATTTATAGAAGTTAGTTGTGATGCCCTTCTATGTTTCTTAGCAATGTGAGATTGTTTTGTTCTTATATTTTTACTCTTTAGACTTTTGGGATGCTCTTCTATGTTTCTTAGCCATGTGAGATTGTTTTTTTAAAAAATTAAACCAAACAATATCATTTTGTTATGATTTTTTTAACCCCAAATTTATTTTTTAATTATAGTTATATAATTATATTTATTATTTTAATATGTTTTACCTTAAATATTATGTTGTAGTTAATTTGAATCATTTTGTTTCACTTGATTTTATGATTTTTAACTTATATATGTTATGACTTGCTTTGAATATGACTTGTGATATAAAAAAATTATTTTTTATTAAATATTTTTTGGTATTTTTATTTAATTTTTTAAATAATTATGACGTAGTCCGATTTTTCCGACCGGTCGGACCGGTTGAACCGGTAGCATGAATGGTTCGCTAACCGGTCCGGTTCTGAAAACTATGCTCTAAACTATTTCATTTATTAAACCAGCTAATAATTCGAAGGAATATTAGTAGTACTCAATCTGATTTTAAATTTCAATAGAAGATTTTTTGTGACTTTGATGAAGACCCACCTCTGCAGAAAGGAATTTATAAACTACTGTTTAAAATTTATCGGTGGGTGATGCAAATTGAATAATATTAAAATTTGAATTTTTGAATAAAAAAGAGTTAAATAGAAATTAGTTTCAAGAGATGTTGTATCCTTATGTATTTTACATTTTTAATACCACGTGATAATTTTGAATATATAAAATATAAATATCTTTTAGCTGGAATATCAAGATTATTTAAATAGTTTATGAGTTGTTTGACGATGAAACAATTGAACTTGTTTATGCCTCGTCAAAATTATATTACAAAACTTTTCTTTTAAAAACTATAAATATTCTTGAGTAGAACTTTTAGAGATACATAATATAGGGGGGGGGGGGAAACAAAGATATCAACATCACCTTAAAACATAAAACCTACCATTTTGATAGGTTGAATTTAGAGGTCCAAATCATATATTAGCTATCATCAAATTATCACACGTTTTCCCCCACCATTGTTACGTCCAAGTACTATCACAACAACGCTAATATTATAGTTGCACAAAATCTTAGTTCACCGTCATTACCACCTAACACTTTCCTATATTTTTGCAATAACTGAATGTAATTCTTTTTTAGATATAGTTTCCATATATATAATTATTCATTTTAAAATCAAATTAAATCTCAATTAGTGAATATAAATTATATAAAATAACTTTTTTTATTACTATCAAACACTTTACTACTAGACTAAATTTTAATTTTTTATATTGTTTGTTATACTACCTTTGCTAACTGCCTGCCGCTGCCAGCGGCCAACCGTAACTCACATGCCCAAATCATCATATTTGTCGATACATCAGACGTTCCACAACGATCCCATCACGTTTCTCCGTTTTCAAACCGTTGATCTTTCATTCAATGGGCCCACATTTCTTACCTCTTTCCACGTGTCAAACATTAATAAGGCGGTGTCCACATGTGCCCTCCATTATTCTCTCCACGTGGCACATCCCCAATGGCCTGTTCTCTGGTATCCAATGACACTTTTTAGTATAAAAAAATCACGTTGCCCAGACTCTTTCCTTAGCAGAACTAGTTAAGGTGAGTCAACAAGTAACTAATGGCGCAAAAATCGTTCTCCATTCCGATGATTTTCCCGGCGATTTTCGCCTTTTCGTTTGCTTTACTCCTCTTTGCTACTCCAACTGCGGCCGGACACGATTACCGTGATGCCCTCCGAAAGAGCATTCTCTTTTTCGAAGGACAACGATCCGGCAGACTTCCACCGGATCAACGAGTCAAATGGCGTCGCGACTCCGCATTGCGCGACGGTTCTGCTGCTGGCGTACGTGCTCACTTCCGGCATTGTACATTCTCCTTTTTGACAATGTATAAGTTAAATCGTTAATTGTGTTTTATTTTTTTCTTTTTTTTCCAGGTGGACTTAACGGGAGGTTATTACGACGCCGGAGATAACGTGAAGTTCGGTTTCCCAATGGCCTTTACGACGACACTATTAGCTTGGAGTATCATAGATTTCGGGAGGAACATGGGGCCGGAGTTAAAGAACGCCGTTAAAGCCGTGAAGTGGTCGACGGATTATCTGTTGAAAGCAACGTCGAAGCCTGGAGTGGTGTACGTACAAGTCGGAAATGCGTACTCAGACCATAACTGCTGGGAGAGGCCGGAGGATATGGACACGCTACGTACGGTGTACAAAATCGATAATGCGCATCCTGGTTCGGATGTGGCTGGCGAAACCGCCGCTGCATTGGCAGCCGCTTCCATTGTGTTCAGGTCACGTGACCCCGCTTACTCCAGGTTGCTCCTCAACCGAGCCGTCAGGGTACGTCACTGTCACTCACCATAACGACTATATATTTTATTACTTTTACTATAATTGTTAACTTTAGAAGAGTCCACAGTAAAAATAAAGTTCTTTTAACCTAGTCGCCTTTAAAACGAGAATTTTTTTTTCTTACCTTTCCGTATTGTAAGTTGGTAATGTACTCTGGAATCACGGGCCGAGAACGTATTTTTTCCCCTTTCGTAGTTATTATTTTCACTATTTTGTTTTTTAAAGTTTAATGTTCGAATTTTGAGTGTATTAATGAATGAATAGCAATTTGTTTGGTGGATATAGTGAAAATTAAATTTCAGTTGTTTTATACTAAAAATATGGAGATATGACCGTTAAGCGGGTGAAAATGGAATTTGACTGCAGGTGTTCAACTTTGCTGACCAACACCGGGGTGCCTATAGCAGCAGCCTGCACGCTGCAGTTTGCCCTTTTTACTGCGACGTGAATGGTTATCAGGTGAGATTGATCTTCTTTTTCTCATTTAATATGAACCGTCGGATTATGATGCAAATATGGTAGTATACTAAAAAATATTTTTGTAAGGACGAATTGCTTTGGGCAGCTGCTTGGTTGCACAAGGCCTCAAGGAGGCGCGGATTCCGAGAATACATAGTGAAAAACGAGGTCGTCTTGAGAGCCGGAGATACCATTAATGAGTTTGGTTGGGACAACAAGCATGCTGGGATTAACGTCCTCATTTCCAAGGTAAACAATAGTCTCCCCCTGTTAATTAATCCCTTGATTATATATCTGTTTATGTTTTAATTATCCCCGGATTACATATGCTTGTGTGCTTATCACTTTTTATTTGATTTATTTAGTATTATAATGCTTCTCTAGTGCAGTGTTCTTATTCTTCTTGTCCTGTGTTCTTTGTTGGGGAATGTAAGAATATTAATACTATTTTCTTCTAAGAAAAGTATATGGAAAATCTGGCTCAGTGTCACGTGGCTTGGAATAACTTTGATCATTTCCTCTTGGTGGACCTCACCTTCTTCCTAATTTTCCAACCCTATTAATGAAGTCCCTTTTTTCAAAGACTTGTAGAACAACTGAAAACAGTTTGCAAGATGTCATCTTTGACTTATTTATCATGGTCACGAGAAAGGAAAGGTTAGATCTTATTTTTCCCTGATTTTTAACCAAAGACAAGTTACTGGTTAGATTGCCATACTTTCTAACATAAAAAAGTGTACAAGATAAAGAGTAATGACCGTACAGCTAGATGGGGGGAGGAAAGGGTGTATGATCATTGCACATGATGGTATTCTTCTTTAAGCACTAAAAAAATAAACATAAATCTGTGTTTTTGATGGAGTGGGTTCAAGGTTGGTATGGTGCTGTACTTTGTTCCTTCAATTATAAACCTAAGCTTTGTGCCGAACTGGAGGTGGCATCTTAGTTTTAGAGATCTGTTTTTTTATCAGTGGGTCCACAATCAGTAAACTACTGCTACATGCATGTGCCTAAAGTCTGGGGCAACGGTTCCCTACCATAGTAACCCTATTATCTTTGATATTTAACTATTCTCGAAACTTGAGGACTCCTATATGTATATATACATAGCTTACATGGTTTCGTCGTATCCATGGATTTAATTCGCTTCCTTTAATGTGCATGAACTCTGAATTTATGGGTTCAAGTTGTTAATATATTACTATTACCTATGATGCAGGAAGTGCTGATGGGAAAAGCTGAATATTTCGAGTCTTTCAAGCAAAATGCTGATGGTTTCATTTGTTCTTTATTGCCTGGAGTTTCTCATCCTCAAGTTCAATACTCTCCTGGTAAAAAACAATGGTTTCTTTCTTCGCACATTAAGCATTCGATGACAATGATAATAGAAAAAGAAAAGCAAATGATTAGATTTGTAATTGCATGCTAAGCAATTTCTTAATCCAGGTGTTTTTCTGCTAATTACGAATTAAGAAACTAATCCTTTTTCCCTTTTTGATGAAAAAAGGTGGGCTGATCTTCAAACCTGGGGGAAGTAACATGCAGCATGTAACGTCCCTGTCTTTCCTACTGCTAGCCTATTCTAATTATCTAAGCCACGCTAACAAGGTGGTGCCATGTGGTGAAAGATCAGCCTCCCCTGCCCTTCTCAAACAGTTGGCAAAACGCCAGGTAATATTATCAGTTATTACATTCTTGTTTTCTTATATATATTATTTAGTTGTATACGTCATTAAAATCAAGGGGACCATATCCTAAACCAGACAAAATCAACGGCTAGGTTTTGTCTTTATGATAAATATTCACTATGTTACCATCTCTGATATAGGAATGTTTGATTTGCATGATCACTATAGAATTAATAATTCATGATAATGGTGGGAATGTTAGGTGAACTACATTCTTGGAGATAATCCACTAGGGATGTCCTACATGGTTGGGTACGGTTCACGCTTCCCTCGGAGGATTCATCACAGGGGCAGCTCGTTGCCGTCGGTGGCGGCACACCCATCTCGCATCAGCTGTAAAGCGGGATCTCGATATTTCTTGACTCCTAATCCGAACCCGAATTTATTGGTGGGAGCAGTGGTGGGTGGACCTAATGTGTCGGATGCTTTTCCGGATTCGAGACCTTATTTTCAAGAGTCGGAACCCACAACGTACATCAATGCGCCGCTTGTGGGGCTCTTGGCATTCTTTTCAGCGCACCCTTGAATTGTTCCCCCTCCCAAGCAACGGATGATGATGAATTGGAAGTGGTGTGCGAAAATGGTCACCCTGCCCTATTATTGTGAAATTAAAAGATTCCCATTGTTCCCAATTAACGAAGAAAGTTGAAGTTGTACACTATAAAGATTGCATCTTTTTTTCTTCTTCTTTTGTGGGCAAAGCTCAAATATCATTGTCAAGTTTCAAAGTACGTTTAGATTAAAACAAAGAGTTCTATATTTGCCCAAATATCAAATCATCCCTTTCAACAGTTATCATAGTCGGTAATTATAAGTGTTTAACATATTAGGTAGTACCATTGCACATCAGATTTTGACAGGGTTTACCATCTTTATCACGTTCAGGACAATGATAAGTGTTCTTGACAATAGTGTCACCATAACAGTTATCATAGTCACTAATTATCATTATCACATGTGCATCTTTAATCTGCAAAATAAATGAATTTCCATACTTTGCATCTTCCAAGTTTAAACGCAGGCAACTTCCATTGATTTTTCGAGCTCTCTTTGGGGGTTCTGTTTATGAAAAACAGAGACATTTACCAAAATGGGTTGAAGAAACTGAAGGCATTCATGATTTGTTAATAACTAGTTCTAAAGGGGACACTGCAAATTTTGCATACTTGGTTTTAATCTTAATGTTGCAGTAAATGTATATATTCTTGGTATATGATTAAGGAGATATAACTTCAGTAGAAACATACAATATCATCAAACTAAAAATACAAACCGACGTTGAATAATACACTGAATAGAAAGTTGACATTAATGTAACAATCGCGTCGTCAACATCTATTTGTTCAACCGGTGGAGCCATCGCCAACCCTGGGTTCTTCTCCACATTTCATGCCAACCTGCACATGTAAATCCCACAAGATTAGTGACATCAACTAATAAATTTCATCATTAACAAAAAAATAAAATAAAAATTAAGATTAATCAAATGGTTTATTATACCAAGAGTAACAACCACCAACTCTGAATATAATTCATAAAACGAACTTGAAAAAAAAGATTTAATATACCAGCATATATAATTACGAATAGACATGTCGATTCCACGGTTATTGAGCTAACGATACTCTTGAGTTAAAAGCACACGAAATGACATGCAATCGCCGCCCTTTAAGTTTTCATGTCAAATGAAAAATCACAGAATCCGACAGACCATGGAGCTTCATCTTGAGGCATGGATATGGTTGAGGAATTTAGTTATAGATATATACGGTATGTATGGATTAATTTCAGGGTGAAGCACACTCCAAGGGCTGCAAACCGAGTGGCTCTCGAGTTACATAGGTGGGCAGTCCATTGTATCTCATCGATTTGGTTTGTTATCTATTTCCTCAATGTATTTCGCATCTGATTGTACTGGATGCTATTGGTATAGAATGAATGAGTTTCTTATTTCAAATATATATATATATATATATACACTTTACAAGAACTGAGCTATTTAGATGGGTTGATTTTGTTTCTGAAAATGGGTTGGGTTTATATGATTGTAGTTTTGAACTGAGCTATTGAGATGGTTATTTGAATGGCCTAATAATGCCCTTTAAGGCTGAATTTTCAGTGACATATTTCTTTTGGCCGATGGAAAGTAAAGTTTAACAATATAAGCCCTCTCAACTGTAATGGAGATTTATCTGTTAAATCTGTCTATAAAATTGGTAAGAAACAATGTACTATTGACAACAACAAAAGTAACATAATACTCGACATATATATAAACAATGTTAACATCGTTTTTGAGTGGTTGGAAAATGTTGGATCTCGAAGAGCATGCTCTCTCAAAAAACGGAATTATTATCATTGTTTTAGGTTAAGCATCCATAATCAGGTCTGCCTTTAAATCCAAAATTATAGTTGGGTTATAATAGGGTTAACACAATATGTTTTGGAAAAATGGGTGCTCACAAACCATACAAGTAAAGATGGTCAATATGCTCCTTCCTGCATCCGTAGCAGAGATTAAAATAATATAAACCATACAAATAATCAATAGATAATGATTGAAGGGTTACCTTATCAATCGAATAAACTTTGGAATCAAAAAATCTATCTTCTAATTTGTAAATTACATAAATGATCATTAATATTTGAGTTAAAAAAAATCTTCGTAAATCTGAAAAATTACGTTTTAACTATTGATCTCATATTTGTACATGCACTACAGCAAAACTATATATTTGCGGCGTTTTTTTACCTATAGCGGTGTTTTTAAGCACCACAAAAAACACTTGCGGCGATATGACAAATGCCGCAAAAAGTGTAGGGAAAATAGCTTCGCAAAAAACACTTGCGGCGATATGACAAATGACGCAAAAAGCGTAGGGGAAAATAACGCCACTAAAGTTCGCGGCGTTTGATAACAAAAAATGCCGCAATAGGTAATGAGATATAGCGACATTTGTCCCACAAACACCGCAATAGGTGTTGAGATTTAGCGGTGTTTGTCCCACAAACGACGTAATTGGTTTTGAGATTTAGCGGCGTTTTTATAAATGCATCAAAAGATTAAGATATTTCACGGCATTTTTCGGATACAAACGCCGCCAAAGGTCTGGTATATAGCGGCGTTTGTCGGATATAAACGTCGCTAAAAGTGTGATATATAGCGGCATTTTTCATATAAACGTCGCAAAATGTCTGGTATATAACTGCGTTTTAAGGATACTAACGCCGCAAAAGGTATGGTATATAGCAGCGTTTTTTGTTACAAACACCGGTATTGTTTTTGATATTTAGCGGCGTTTTTTTTACAAACACCGCTAAAGAACACATAATTTAAACAATTTAAATATTTTCTTCGATTACCCAAAATATGTTTTTTTCAACATGTTCCATTATCCAACAAACATGACATCAATAACATCAAACTCTATATCCAAAACAAGCAAAATCAAATCCAATATAACAAATAAAAGTTTACATTAACGTAATATCAATTCAGTTAAACACGGTTCAGTAACATTAACAGACTGCTGATAACATAAATGAGACTATGATGGTGGATTCTGAGGTTGCGTTTTCTGTAACATCCACATCATATCATTGAGTCATTTTTCAAATTCTTGACATTTCTACTGATATGCTGCTTCTCTCTGTGCTGCCGCTGCTTCCCTTGCTTCATTTTCAGCTTTCTTTTTAGCCATTTGTTGATCCATTTCAGCCAACTTTTGTTTTAAACGGCTAACTTCTAATTAGGAAGACTGAGACTGTGATGATATATACTGAGATGAACTGAATCCAAAATATTTGGTGGGAGTAACGAATGATCATTAACAGCGCACCCGACCATATCTTTCAGGACCCAAAACGTCATTAATAGCTTGGTTTTCATTGTCATCGTCATTAGCAAGACCTTGACTCGAAGCCGTAGCTTGATACTCCGCCCTTTTCTCCCTCAATTTTTCCTAATAATAAAGTAAATAATTAATTCAAATAAATATGTCATGCTACATATATAAATAAAACATAATTCAAAATTGTATCCAATAAACATACCATAATTTCTGCAGCTTCAACAGTCATAGGAGTGCCATCATTCTTTGTATGTGTCATGTCGAAGAGTTGGATTCGGCCAACTTTAGAACCAGATGTATTTTCCTACAATGTACCATAATATAATTAGTTTGAGTTAGTATGCACATGAAATACAAATAACTATGTGAATAATCTATAATACCTCCTCATTAGCTATACAAGCAAAGCTCTTCGATCCAACCGTGTGCGTAAACTTTTGTTGTTGCTTGCTAGCAACACCAACATGCTCTCGGTCCAAAAATTTCAAATAACCACTTTTAATGATTGATTTATAATTCGTTAAAATTATTTGTGAAAAATAAATCATATCTGTCCTTTTTGTGAACTACAAAATCTTATTGTATCTTCCCATTGGTACTTGAGCATTATAGGTAGGACAGTTTGTAGCTTCTCTTCAAGGCTGAGATCATTCTTGAAGTATTTATTTTTTAATGAGCTCTTGTGGTCTCTCCATCTCTTCTCTAACACTTGCTTCACATAATCGTCAGAGACCTCTAAAGAAAAATTATCCTATAAAACAAATAAGTGTTCAACGTAAGTATAAATTAGTATTGAATTGTTATAGAGTATCTATTATAATGACATTATTACCTTAACAAAATCCAACGCCTGATTTTTGTTACTATTAGGCATTTCTTGCCATGACTCGTAATTGATCGGCAAAAGAATAGCATTACGTCCAACTATGCTTAAGTAACCAGCTAGAAGACGTGCTTCTGGGCCAATAGGTTGACCGATATAATTTCTTGAAACTTTGACACGGTGCCAGGAGGAAGTTGGTATAATTCCTTCAACGTTGTACGTCCTCTACTCTTGTGTGTTCCAACATTTTCAACTATATAAGAAATTATTAAATGAAAGTTTTGAAAATGAACAAACTATTAAATAAAGTTTCGAAGATTACCTTGAATTTATACAACTTCTTCAACAGTTATAGGAACATCGGAAGAGTCAGTTGCATTCGATTCCTCATTATTTGTTTGTTCATGCTCTTCAGAAGCTCGAACAACCCGCAAATCACTTATTTTTCTCCTCGGCATGATATCTGTAATAAACAAACATCTGTAATAAACAAACATTTGTAATAAGAAAATGATTTAATTAATGAATATATTGAAAGAAAACATGTTAAAAGTTATAACATTATAAACAAATAAATTAAGATATAAAATCTTACCACATTCTTATGTAATGTCAGTTGTCTTAAATATCTTCATCAACGTCCTCACAAACCCATTGAAATTGTGTTGTATTAGTGATAGTTTCATCTAAGTTTTGTGCTACGAGAGGTAAACATTCTGATCTTGTGTCAATGTTATCTCTACTTTCATCCCCGATGTCTATCAAATATCTAGAAGTATTACGGAACACAACATACCAACTATCATCCATTGGATCGTGACAGTAAAATACTTGTTTCACTTGAGAAAAAAATACATATGATTCATCCATCAATCGTTGACCAGTGTGAATTAATCGAGAGAAATTCACCATTGTAAACCCGAATTTATCTCTTTTTATGCCTCTGTTTACATCAGCCCAATCACACCGAAACAACACAACCTTTCGTTTTCCATAATAATCTAACTCAATAATGTCCGTAAGAATTCCATAATAATCAACATCTCCCTCCTGCGGATTATTGTCCTTGACACTAGCATAACTGGTAATTGAAGAAGTAACTATGGTTCCACAATTTTGTGTCCTTCGTAATCTTTCACGATATTTCGTGTGGAACTTGAACCCATTAATGAGGAAAGCATTATATCTTTTAACTATTCTATTCAGACCTTGAGAAATCCATTGAACATCTTCACTAACTTCTCTCACACTCCAAACCTATTACACATGAATGGTGCATATATAAGGACTAGCTTCTATATAAAAAGCAAGACATATATTATTTATAAGTATGTGGAATTATTTTGTTGCTTACCGTCTGGCCTAACCATTTATGAAAAGTTTATGTGAATAACTTATGTATCTCTTGCTGATGTAATCTTCGGGAGCATACACGAGATCTCAAGACTTCTTTAAACTCACTATAAAGTAGATTATGTCGTTAAAGAATGATAAATTTAAAAGATTAAGAAATTTCATTAGTATTAGGTCCGAAAGACTTACGTGTGAAAGGGATCTATTGAATCATGATAGAAAAGAACATATCGGTGTGCTTGTACCCAAGACGTGTCATCTAAGTGTGCAATTTCAACTTTCCCAAGTGGTTAACCATAACTTCTAAACAAATAACCTTGAGGTAAGTCATTAGTATTGAACACATCATTTCTATTTGGTCTATTTCATCTTGTTTCAACATCTTCCAAATATCTAGAGCAAAATGTCATACATTCTTCTGCCAAATACCCTTCAGCAATTGATCCTTCCGGATAACGCTTATTACAACAATAAGACTTCAACTTGCCCAAGAACCTATACATAAAACAACATACATTGTAAATACATTTAATTAAAAGGTATAATAAGTATTAATTTGAAACGTATAATTCAATTAGCACCTCTCTATAGGGTACACCCATCGATAGAAAACTGGTCCACCAACTCTTGCTTCATGAGGAAGATGAATTAGCAGATGTACCATAATTGTGAAGAATGAAGGCAGAAATATCTTCTCCAAGTTGCATAAAGTCAAGGCAACTCGATCTTGTAGTTTATCAAGTTCTTCAACCATCAGAACCTTCCCACAGATGGCTTTCATTATATTGGAAAGTTCAATGATACAAGATGTCACCTTACCCGACATGCAACCGCATACAGCTACTGGTAGTAAATCTTGCATTAATATGTGATAATCATGTGACTTTAAAGAATAAATTCTTCGATCTTTAACATGGACACATCAAGATATATTTGATGCATACCCATCTGGGACTTTTATATCCTTCAAGACCGTGCAAAACACTTCTTTTTATTTATTCGAAAGAGAAAAAATAGGTGGCAAGAAATATTTTCCATTATGATGTAATTGCAGATGAAGATCATGTCGAATTCCCATGTCGACTAAGTCAAGTCCACTCTTGAGATTATCTTTAGATTTTCTACCATCATTCAGAATAGTCCCGATAATATTCTCACATACATTCTTCTCAATATGCATTACATCCAGATTATGTCTCAAAATCTGATTCTTCCAATATGATAACTTGAAGAATATACTCCACTTTTTCCACAAGTTTACCTTATTTGGATCATCCTCTTCATCATACTCATCATCACTCGGTTGGTGAACTTCAAGCTCTTCATTGACATGTTTTGTCTTTTTCTTTGATCATGTACTACTTGGTTGATTCATCTTTCCATAAGTAAAATTGATATTTTTCAACATGGAGAATATTTCAGACCCGGTTATTTGGTCAGGAGCATTTCGAAACTCTTCATCACCATCAAACATATTCTTTTGACATCTAAATCTATGATTATCAGGTAACCACCGACGATGTCCCATATAAGAGAACTTCTTTCCATTAACCAACCACTTCAAACATGTTTGTGCAGCACAATAAAGACAATCATAACGACCTTTGGTACTCCAACCAGATAAATTTGCATACGCAGGAAAATCATTAATTGTTCATAATAAAGTCGCGCGTAAATTAAAGTTCTCCTTCTTAAACACATCATAGGTTTCGACCATTTCCCATAACTTTTTCAAATCTGTAATTAGCGGCTGTATGTAAATATGAATATCAAGCATTTAGATCTAAACAAACTCATGCTTCATTGTTAAAGAGAGAGGCATGAAGAACTTACAACGGAGTTGATTGCCTTTGTTCCATGTCAAAAAGGTTCAAGTAATAAAGAAAAAGAGTAACCCCAAAAGTATAACGAATAGAAGATTACCTTTGTTTCTTGAGAAACGAGTTCCTTAGAAACGAATAAAGTTCGAGCTGCTTAATTCAATTAGCACCTAGGAAGAGAAAAACGGAAGAATTATTGATTTTATTCATTTATACTCAATTACACCCATTTTGCCAAATGAATTAAAGTAATAAAAGAACATTAATATTCCCTAGCCATTAAGCAAGAAATTTTGGAAACAATGTTTACAGGGCTCGTGAGGAAAAGCACAGACCGAGAATCAAAGAACTTGAGGCCCTTGTATCTGCAACTTGAAAAGAGACTAAGGTGTAAAAAAGTAATGAAAAAATAAATCCACTAAAATAAAAGTTATCTTTTATGTGTAGAGGCTAATCTGTGTGTTTGATGAACTTATTTGTTACAACAACTTACAAACCAGAATCATCAGATTAAGAGTCCAAAAAAAAAAAGAACAGTTCTTGGTTTTCAAGCTGCTTCCGTCCAACTCGCAGACAGTCACATGCATAATTAATTATATGTTAATTTACACATTGTTTATCAATTACTTAATGCAAAATCTCAATATGGAGTCTTTCCTGTCTAAATATATAAATTCATGAAATACAAGTACCTTTCTCATGGAATTGTTTGTTTCACTTAATTGCATAATGTGAAAATTGAAGAAAAACAAAAAAATGAACCTAATTGTATGTCTTTTTTAAAAAAACCCTAATCCTAAATGAAGGAAAATAGTACATACAATTTAGTCAACACAACTAGAAACAAAAGCAAACAACATCGCATCTATACAAAACAGAGGCTTTGTGTAACATCCCAAAACTAGAGCAAGTGACTAAAATGGAAGTTTTGAAAATTTGAAGTCCGATTTTGAAAGATTTGAAGTATTTTTTTATTGTTCAGTAAATAATTGATGGAATAAGGGGTATAATGGACATTTGACAAAGAAAGATTTTTATTTTCCCTTATAAAAGAAGAAGACATGTGGAGAGGAGAAGAAAAATAAGAAGACTCTGGAGATGCTTGGCTTTCTTCTTCCTTTCTTCCCGTGGCTCCATTGGTAAGGTAAGATTATGTCAAGTGATTGTTTCCTTTCAATTTGAAGTTGGGTTTAATTCTTGAGATGGTAATTAAGCTTAAGGAAAGCTTAATTTATCTTAAAACCATAAGATGAAGGAGTTAAGAGAGATTAAAGATTAAAAGTTTTAAAATGAAATTTTGGAAAAGAGTTGATAAGTAGAATTTGAAGTTAGATTTGACTTGTCAAAGGGTTAATTAAGAAGTTAGAGGTGATAGAATTGAATTAAGAACATATGGAAAATTTGATGAAATTCTTTGATTTAAGAATTATGGTGAATTATGAGGGATAGTGAAGTGTTATAATGTTATAAAAAGATTTACATATTTATAGACAAGTTTTAAGGCATAAGGAGGGGTTAATAAGTAGAATTTGAGGACAAAGTAAGAATTTTCAGGCTCAAAATGTAATTTCTGGGTTGTGTGCATCGATGCATCTTCAATGTGTATCGATACACTCTCAAATAAATGAACATCGAATGCAATTAGTGCATCGATGCATAAGGAGTGCATCGATGCACCCTCTTAAGATTAAAACATCAAAGTTGATTTGTGTACCGATGAATGGGTAGTGCATCGATGCACATGTTAAGGGATACATCGATACACTGTAGAATGTACCGATGCACTTCAAGGGGAAATAAAATTAGACCTTTCTTTTGGTCTAAGAAATGATAGATTAGAATACCTCAATTGGATATTGATATGTATAAATGTATGATTATGTAGATTTCGAGCACGAACAAGTTCCGGGACGACTATCAGGTTAAGATTCGATCGAAAGAAATGAATCATCAAAGAGGATTGGAACTTAGTGAGGCTAATGTGAGTGCATACTATTGTAATATATGTATTTCTACATGGGAATTAGACTTGCGATAAGTCTATTCCCAATATTTTGAATATATGATAGTATGAGTCGAAGCATGATTAGGATTGTGTATTATGTGAATGTGCCATGCTTGCATTACATATTATGTGATGTGCATTTATGTGTTATATGATTATGATTTAGGAAACAATATAGGAATATTATTTGAGTTACTTAATAATAAGTCATAAGATTGCATGCATATATAATATAAGTTATAAAATGGGAAAATATGTATTTTATATGTATATGAGAATATATAAAAACAAGAAACAAGTCAAGTGATAAAGGAATATGAAATTGTATGAAACGTGACATAAGCTATGTGATTAAATGAGAAATGATATGACCACATGTATATGTGATTATGAATAACAGGAATATGAGGACAGGAATATGAGACATGTGAATTATATAGAAGTGAACTACGTGACTATGTGATCATATGAAATGTGATAAGAAGCTATGTGCCTATGTGACAAGAATATGTGAAATGATATAAAGATAATGCCCATGTTATGTGTTATGAGATCTAGAGATATAGTTGGCATGCCAAGAGTCGAGGGATTAACAGTGGTCCTTCGGGACATAGTGGTCATTTGGGACATTTCATAGTGGTCATTCGAGACAAATTCATATGCCCCTAGTGGGACCCCATACGAGCTGTGGTGACAGTATAGTGCACAACCTCTATGTACTCACGTATCTTTAGCTCTCAGAAATATTCATGGGCTAAACAAAGATATAACAATAAATATATTACATGTGAAGAATATACTTTTGTGATATATGATGATATTTGTATTGTTTGGTTTATGAGTCATATATGTTGGTTAAAAAGGTTAGGACAAGAGGATATGATTAACATATATAAATATTAATAATATGGATAGTGATATAAGATTAGTGAAGTAAATGATGAGTGATTTGTATCTCTGTACATTTAATTATACGTAATGTTATATTGTTTTGTGTGATAATATGATATGATATGTTCATGCATGGTTAAAAATTTAGAGTTTCTCTTATAAGTTTAATGCCTCACTAAGTCATAGACATAGCGTGTGAATGCTTCACACGTAGGGTTGAGAAGCGAGAATAGAAGTAGCGAGGAGAAGGCATGTCAGTATCTTTCTTACGAGTATCAGATCAGAAACATATTGAACATATGTATTTTGTTTTTAGAGTTTAGTTGGCTTGTAGTTACAAGATTTGAATTGAATATGCTCTGATCGTTTTAAAGAAACAATTTAATTATAATTATTAATGTAAAGTACCAATTTTCTTAAATGATGAATTTAAGATTTTACGGAATTGTAAAGAACAGAGTTTTGAAAAGCTAATGTGACACCTCGGACTCGGATCCGGGTCGAATACAGGTTGGGAGTATTACATTTTGACCAAGTAAACTTTCATATATCAACGCCAGGCTACAAATATTGCCGAACAAACTACTCAAACAAACCAAATAGACAAGCCGATACCAATCTATAACAAGAAGAACAACTTCACTCAAGAACGAAACGCAACAAAACGAAACAAGCATCAAACAAAAGCCTCTTGGCTAACACTGATAAAATTTAGACACAATTGATCCTAAGATTTAAACCAAGCAATAACAAGACTACAACCATTTTTCTTTCTAGAAAATCTGTTCTATAACGCCAGTACCAAGCAAGGAGAACCTCGCCTTGTCTGAAACTTTCAGTCGTTCGAGAGCTTCCCAGATACTTGGTCCCATATTTCTGGAAGAATACCATGATTCCAATACTAATAAGAGCGAGACACAAGAAGAATTAATATCCAGGGAGCTGAACCAAACAGAAATGCCTCCAAGAATACTTCCACCACGGCAAAAGAAGCTACCAAGTAGCGCAAACCACATAGGGTAAACCACCTAACCCAAGACAATTCATAAAAACCCATATAAAAAACCAGATACTCACCCCTTTCATAACGGCGCTTTAAATTCAGAGGAACTCAATTTAAAAACACTTAATATGAACTTTAATCAAAACCAAATAGAAATAGTGTGTTATATACCCACCATTCGTGCTACACCAGACGTTAATTTAATGCCATAATGTGAACTGGAATGACTTCACATTTACAAGGATCAATTTTACAATCATGAAAAAAAATGCAGGAATCAGATAGCCTGAAGATAACATATAGAAATGGCAGAAGCTTACAGCAGCAAGAAACAAACACCATATTCGTGTACACAACCCATGCAAACATTGAAACAAATAAACCCAGAGACTACACAATTTAAAAATAAACAAACATTGTATAGCTGCAAACCCAGAAGCAACAAGATGACCAGGGACGTTTTATGAATTTAAGAGTTGCTTGAATTCAACAAAGCTTGCGACGTAAAAGTCGAGGTTACAACACTTAATGATTCAAGTTAAAAATAAACACAAAATATATGGATGGATATATTTATTTCGGCTCAGACCTCCCAGGGTAAAGAGAACGCGTACCTGATATTGAGCGTCGTGGATTGATGGAGGAGTGACAGTGGTGACTGATGACGCTACGCTGGGACCGACGACGTGAATGGTGGCCAGTGCAAGGCCAATTTGCTGAAGATGAAACTGAAATGCTGATAGAGTAATGTTGGATGATCGAAACTGATGAACAGATTGGGGCTTTAGCAATTGAAAACATTTGGGGTTTTTATAAACCTTTGCGACATTTTTAAACTAAACGCCACAATAGAATAATCTATTATTGCGTTTTAATCTATATGCCACAACCGTTCTGAACTATTGTGGTGTTTGTGTTTAAAAACGCCACTAAATTACTATCATTTTGCGGCGTTTGTCTACAAATGCCACAACAGAACATGTTATTGCGGCGTTTTTATAACAAACGCCACTATTGATAAACCCTATTATAGTGTTTGTCTACACACACAGCTAAAGTACACTTTATAGCAAACTGAAAAACATTTGGGCGCGGGAAATTGAAAAACATTTGGGGTTTCTATAAAACTTTACAGGATTTGTAAACCAAATGCCTCTATAGTGCTACTCTATAGCGGCGTTTACTAAAAAACTGTCACTACTGTCCAAGTCTATATTGGCGTTTGTCTAAAACCGCATCTATAGTTCTACTCTATCGCGGTGTTTACTAAAAAATGCCACTACTATCCAAATCTTTTGCGGCGTTTGTATGAAAATGCCTCTATAGTTATACTCTATCATGGCGTTTACAGAAAAATGCCACAAAATTCCTAGTCTTTTGCGGCGTTTGTAAACAAACGCCACTGAAGTATTATTATTTTGCTTCAACTATTTTGCGGCGTTTTTTGAAAAACATTGCGGCGTTTGTATAAAAACACCGCTAAAGTAATATTTTATATATCGGCGTTTGTTGTAAACGCCACTATAGACAAACACCGCTAGTTACCTTTCTTTAGATAAGCTTAATTGATTTTAAATATTTCAGTTTGGCATTTATTAAATTTTCAAACGCCGCAAAATATATTCATATCTAATTAACAAGTTATGCATAAAAAACTTAATAACAAAATAAATTAAAATTTTTAAACATTAAAATTATAGCATAACTTGTAGTTTGACATTGTTCGCGAGAATTTAGTTTAGGTTCTTTCACTTGTACATACAAAAATATTGTTCAATAGAAGTTAGTCTTCATTGCTCCTTCGTGGGGAAAGGACTTAGGAAAGTTGTTTTCCTTGTTTGACGACGCATCGTTAAGTTTTTCCTCCGTGTAAACTCTATATGGAGAAACTCTTCATCCATTTCACCAAATAAATCCCCTACCTCCGGTTCACCAAGAAGACTCCTTGCGCGCTTCAGTGCTTCACTTGAAACAGATAACGACCTTCCACCTACAGTATGAAACTTGATTGGAAGTGGCTTGGGAACTGAATAAACAGAACTAAAAAAATTAAAATAAAAGAGAGAAATGTTTACTTGGAGTAACAGTAGAGGCAACATCATCTTCATCGAGGATAGATAATGCTTTTGCAATTGAAGATTCTTTCTACTCCACAGATTTCCCCAATTCGGTTCTAAACATCAGGTGTTTGTCCACTCCACTATCATCGTTCTAAATAAGCTTCGAACATCATACATGCATATGATCTATGAAATTTAAAACTACAAAATAAAAAATATAGAAGTAGAAAGATTCAGAGATTATTACCTTGAAGAAGGAGATCCACCATGGAAGGGTTTGGAGCAATAGGAGTTTATTTCGGGTCATCATCGAGTTTTGGCGGCAAGAACGGACCGGAAGCCTCCCTACGATAATTTGATCCATCGTCAAAGCAAATACGCCACGTGGACATTCCGACGATAATTTCTCTTACTATATCTTTTTGTAAACTGCAAAATGAGGCTGCGACTATTGTCAGAAACATAGCTCCAGAAAATTTCAGACAAAATACGCTAGACAACTGTGAGAGTAATTTATCTTTCTTGGATGACCAAACCAATACTATTACAATTATCAATGCATGTCTCCTTCCTACACAGACCTCACATATATTCATATGTAAATGCATTCCCTCAAAACTAAATCCTCATTTAAGTGCAAAGGAAAAGAAACATTCCCTCAAAACAAATTTCTCATTTCAAACTCATCCTCTTACATACACATCTAACCCCTATAGACTCGGCCACAAACCTGACTCCATATATAACCAAAAGCAATCAATTGAAAAGGTCGGATCCAACAATATATATATATAATCAATTGAAAACCTTATTTTCCTTCACCAAACTCAATGCTCTTTATACCACAACCATTTGTTAACGTTTTCAAAAGTTATTATTTTCCTATTCGAAAGCTATTATTTTTATATTCGAAAGCAGTAAAACACTGCTCCCAAGCATTAAACCAGTAAAACACTATGTATAGATATTGCTTTCCAATTCGAAAGCTATTATTTTTCTCAAATACGTTATCTTTCTGGGTTTTTCCCATTTACAGAATACCAACATTTAGAAGAAAAAAAGATCAGTACTGAGAGAATGGATCAAACCGTGCAATTGTGTTATAGTTCGTCGGTGAGAGGGTCGATTTGGTCGCCAGGACAGACATAAGCTTGGAATCGTGTGAGGGTCGTTGTTCTACCAGAGAAGAAGCTTTTAGGGAAAAAAAAGTTGAAATGATTTTAGGGATCGGGCAGGAGAAGAGGGTGGAGCATATATTTATCCTATGGCGGCGTTTTTAGAAAAGCTCCACTATATCATATGTTTTTGCGGTGTTTTTTTAACAAACGACACTATTGATGAAATATATTGTGGCGTTTTTCTAAAAGCGTCGCTAAAGTTCTCTTTATTGCGGCGTTTGTTGGGAAAACGCCACTATAAACTAAAACTACTGCGGCATTTGTCTAAAAACGTCACTAACGAACTCTTTATCATGGCGTTTGTTGAAAAACATCACTATAAATGAACCCTATTACGGCGTTTGTCTAAAAACACCACTAAATTAGTATTATATAGCGGTGTTTGTTAAAAAAACGCCGCTAAAGTTTCATTTTGCGGCATTTGGATTGTAAACGCCGCTATATTTTTAAATTTTGTGGCGTTTACTCTCAAAATGCCGCTAAAAACGCCGCTACAGTTTTGTTGTAGTGATGTGTGTTTGCTTGTCCAAATTTTAATGATAATTTCTTTGGCTTTCATGAAATTAATCACTAACCGAATAAAAAATTATATCAATGAAACAAATCTTATTTCGATTTTCACACGTACATCGATAGAAACAACTTAGATCAACACGTTTTGACCACAAACATACTTGACAAACATGCATACATACAAATTCAAATGAGCCGTACAATAGTCCTATTATGGAAGGCAAAGGAAATTAAGTTTACAGAAAAAAGCATGATAGTTGAGACATTGAAGAGGACAGTGAATAAAAAGAAAACATTAACGTAGAAATCCCATCATTAACTATCTGTTCATCCCTTTTTCAACCGGTGGAGCCATTGCTAGCCCTGGGTTCTTCTCCACATTTGCATGCCAACCTGCACGTAAACCCCACAAAATTAACGACATCAACTAATACATTTCCGAACCACTAACATAGAGAGTATAGACATGAAAAATATTAAAAATAAAACGGTATGTGGGTATATGTAGTTACCGATAGACATGTCGAATCCTCGGTTCTTGAGCTCACGATACTCTTGAGTCAAAGCACAAGTTTCGCACCAAAAATGGCGCATGCAATCGCCACAATCACCGCCCTTTAAGTTATACTGCCTTCTGAGTTTGGATCGGTAAAAGCAAGAATACAAGCATGGACACCCCGTGATGAACATTATTAACGTGTATAGTGCCCCACTTGCCCCGCATGCTGCACCATTCAAAACAATGTTTTTCAACATTAATTTCTCTTCAACTATCTGCATACTTAATATGACAAGATTCCAAATTTAGAGACTAATTACTTACAAGTTGATCCTTTATCAGCAATCTCAGCTATCTGGCCAAAGGTGATACATGGACACCAGCAAGCAGTACAACCTGAAAGTTCAAAACATATATAAAATTCTCGTAAATTAACCAAAAATTCATTCACATATACATTTGGAAATTGAAATGACTGAACTGGTTTTGAAGAAAGACGAGCTTACAAGTTTTCATATCAGAAAAACAATCACAGAATCCGACGGACCATGGAGCTTCATCTTGAGGCTTTGACATGATTAAGGAATTTAATTATAGATAATGGATATATACGATATGTATATGGATCAATATACTCTACGAAAACTTGTTCTGAAAAGTAGGTTAAATGATTATGAAAAAAAAGGATGAATTTGGATTATTTTCTATGGATATTTCTGCAAACTGAGAGAGCCCTTATTTATAGATATGGAAATTAATAGGTAAAGGTTGATAAATTAATAATATATATCTTAAATTTGAGGAGATAAAGAGAGTCAATATCCGCCAGACTTGAGTTCCATGTTTACGTGTAGTATTAAAAGCCCTGTTGTTTCCACTCATACGTCCTGGGGACCGCCACCTTTAATCAATAAAGACTAGTTGCAAGAGAAAACAATGTGCAACCATCAATTCTTTACATCTATTGCTATCAATTATTTTAACTTGATTAAAATCTTGATCATCTAAAAAAATATTTAATATTATTATTAATTATAAAAATATGTTTGATATTGATATTGAGGGTTCTATAATCCATGAACAAGTCTACGGGCGTCTGTCACTTTAACTTTAGTTTATATAGATATATTATTTTAGCTTACAGATTATAGTTAGACATATGTCTTAATTCATAAAAGTTGTGTTATAAAAACTTATAAGAAATAATTAATCACATGGGTGATAAGTTAGGCCGCCAAGAGTTTGGTTCAGCTTCTCT
This sequence comes from Hibiscus syriacus, assembly GCF_006381635.1. Lineage (NCBI taxonomy): Eukaryota > Viridiplantae > Streptophyta > Magnoliopsida > Malvales > Malvaceae > Hibiscus > Hibiscus syriacus. The sequence goes on from NW_024062795.1 coordinate 7,537,389, forward strand.
TGAATCTCTTCCACTATTTCCTTTTTGTTCGGTAAACAAATCCTGCATCGTATTGCAGTCTTACTTTTTTTATAAATTAAAGTTAAAGTAAGTGGGTTAAATTCAATGAAATTTCTCTCTGCTTTAATAGAGTTTACGACTAGATTGTATTTTTAAATTTAAAAAAATTATAAATTAAAGTAAGAGGGCTAAATTCTAAATATGTTTAAAATACGTATTATTTGAGTAGAGAATGTATGAGGTTTCGGGGTAACTCCCGGGTTGTTTACGACTAGAGCTGCCCATGTGATGAGCAAAACAAAGAGCGTGTTTGAAACGGTGGCATACACGCGTTAATTATTGGCACTTTGGTTTCATCGGTGGCGGCTTATTGTTTCATATACGTGTGGCTAAGTGGAAATTTGGTAGAAAAGTCTCATTGTTTTCATCTATGGTTTGCTTAAAAATATCTCATAATATAGTGATCATGTTTATGTTTATTGCCGGGATGAATAAATAATTTTATGTTACCAGAACAAAAAAATTATAAAATTTTAGAGATGATAAAAATATATTTTTAATTAAAAATATTTAAAATATATAAAATTTTTAAAATAACAATCATTTTCATCAACTCCTTTTCGATACATTAATGTTTACCTATTTCCTTGGTTTTGGTGAACAAAACAGGCCTGTGTAGACTTGGTCTCTACACGCTAAGTGATGTTTTGGAATTGGTAATAAACTATTAATGCAGCCGATTTATGGTGAAAACGTGTTTTTGGTTACTTAAATCTTCACGGAAGCTGAGTTGACTCGTAAAACTTTGTGAAGATTCTTGTGATATTTCCTTTACCGTGGTTTCACTTATATAAATATAACCCTACCATTTCTTTCTCCCTTGAAGCCTTCAACAAATTTTCATTTTCTTATTCACAATAATTCTCAAAGAACACATCAGACATCACCATGTACGCAAACCAGCCAGCAACTGGTGTTCCTGTTAGCTCAATGAACCAGCATTATAGTACGCAGCAACCGGCAGGGACGGTCCCTTGGTCGACGGGACTCTGTGACTGCGGCTCCGATGTTTCCAACTGTAAAGCTATTCCTTTCAAATAAACCTATCATCTTTTTCCTTTAATTTCTTTCCAACTGTTAGCTCAATGTTCTTTGATTTACTTGAATTCTATAGGTTGCATCACGTGTTGGTGTCCTTGCATCACCTTCGGACAAATTGCTGAGATCGTCGATCAAGGATCAACATGTAAACTTTAAACTCTAAATCTTAAAGGAGTAATGAGTTGACTCCAAAATAATTGTTTTTAATGTATGGCAGCATGTGGAGCAAGTGGAGCACTGTACGCATTAATCGGAGTATTCACGGGGTGTGCCTGTATCTACTCCTGCTTCTATCGCCAAAGAATGAGGAGTCAGTACATGTTGGAAGACCGTCCTTGCAACGATTGCTGCCTCCATTACTGCTGCGAGAGCTGCGCCCTGTGCCAGGAATATCGCGAGCTCAAGAACCGTGGCTTCGACATGTCCCTCGGTAATCATTTATTACACTATAAAAAAATCACATTTTACATAAAGTTTAACACAATAGTTTATATGCATTAATTTCGCTCAATCCCATGGTTTTTAATCTGCATTCTTTTGTTTGGATTATGTAGGATGGCATGGAAACATGGCGAGGCAACAAAATCAAGGTGTGCAAATGCCAACGGCTCCAGTGATGGAAACCGGCATGAAAAGATAAAAGTGAAGCTTATAGGATTGATGAGATAGTGCAATTATTTTTTATGTTATGTGAAATTCTGAGTTTGATTATCATATATATTAAAACTGGTCTCAATATATATTTGTAAATTTAATAATACTTTGTATGCTATCTTATTTGCTTTATGTGATACTTTAGGCAATTACCTCAAATAAAATTGTTTAAATGATAAAAGATATTATTTTTTTATAGACGATTCAAGTTCAAATATTATTCAAAATTACATGAGCTTTGAACTTAAGAAATAATCTTAGTAATAAAATATAATATATTATCTTTAAATGATAAAGATTTGAACGGTTAGTAATACATATATAATTTTATCTTAATAATAAAAAACAGATACTAAAATGAGAGCAAAAAGAATATTACAAGAACTACATGACTTTTCAAGCATTATCGTTATAATTACGTTGTCAAATCTTATTGATTTTGTAAACAAAACAGGCCATTTTAGATTAGGTCATCGTTGTAACCTCTGTGGAATTGGTTTTATTGGTATCAGACATCACACATTGACCGAACAATACATACGTTTGTATACGTATACAACAAATTGGCAAAGATTTCGAACCAAATCCCACTCGTATTATTGCTAATTTCATACATTTCTACGTATAAATATAAACCCACTTTCTCTTCCTCATTTGTTGCCGCTTTTGTTGCACAAGGGCACATGGACATGTACCCAAACCCAACGGACCAACCACCATAATGGCCAATACCACCACCTTCTCGACACGGGCAATCAGGGGACGACCCTCAATCACCACAACGTATAAATATAAAGTTGACCTAATGTTTAACCTTAAAAATATGGTTATTCTACAGTCAAATTCCTTATAAATTATTTGATGGTCAAGGATAATAATAATAATAATAATAATAATAATAATAATAATAATAAATCTGCTAACTAAGTCCCTTATAAAATATGGTTTAATTAGGTGTATGACCATCGTAAGATATTTCATATATAAATATATACTATATTATATTAAAAAGTATAATGATTACATTTTTTCATTAAAACAACTAGTTTTATTAAAAAAATGAAATATCTATAATTGCAATGAATGTTTATAGCCATAATCGTAAATTAAACACATAATTAAATTATTTTTATGTAAACACCTAAAAGCTAATCACTTAAAATCACCAAAAGACCATACGAGGAAAATGTTAAAAAGCTAACTAAAAACTTGAACAAAAGATAGATACAAACAGATCTGACTGCATCGGTACACAAAGCACAAAAAATGAGATAAAACTATTGAAAGACCACATATAAACCACAAATCAGAGTCGAACGACGTGAGAGAACAATCAACGAACGTAAATCGTGTATCCAAATTCAATTTGATGGTCCCAAGCATTGATGATCAACATGATAATAAATAAGCATCATCTTGATCAGTCGTGACGAATGTGAAATCCAACCCTAAGAAAAAGATAAATAAAAATAACAGTCAAATAATCGAAACGTACCAAAAGACAGAGTTATTAAAAATTGGAAAAAAATCAAAGATATAATACAAAAAAGGGAAAACAAAAAAAATACCAACGGCAACCAACGTCAAAATTAGTTCAGTTGCTTATCAATTAAAGATGAAAAGAGGAATCAACCGTGTTTATGATTACAATACTTTTATTGTCGGTTGAATTTATTTTTTTAATTATAGAAAAAATACAATGATGATCATTAAGAGAGTTGGTCGAAATGGGTCTACTTGAAGAAACTTGCAACCGAAGCAATGGTTGGCTGTTGAGAGAAATTTAAATTTGATCAATGCATGTGATGAGTTCCTTACCAACTTGACTACTGGATATTCTTTCTTCCCTACTTCATGAGGACGAGGTATAAAAACTTTTAGATTTAAAATTTAAGTTTTACACTTTTTATATTTGAGTCGATTTTAAAAAAAAATTGTTTATATTAAATTCAAACCCTAATACCTTATTATCTCTCTTTATAAATATATATTCATCAAATAAATGTTTGGCTGAATAAATAAATAAATATATTGAAAATAATTCGTTTCTTTTTGAAGTAGTTTGAGCTTAAACACTATTTAAGCATAATAATGTAAACTAAATTACCTTCTTTAATGGAAGCTCCTCTGGATTCTACTTCCTTTTGCAACCATTTCTTCATGATAAAAGGAAATGACTTTGTTTTTGAAATAGTCTAATTGTGCCCTTGAAATTTAGCTTTTATTTTATTTTTTAATAATCAAAATCCAATTAATAATACTGTCAAACACCATTGTGAATTAAGGATTTTTTTTTAAATTAAATTATGTTTCCTAATTACTCATATAAAAGGAAAATGAAACAAATAAAAGTATTGAGTATGGAGTTTAAATGGTTTGGATAAAGTACATTGACCGTTCTTATGCTTAAATAATTCTTTTGTTATTAATTTTTTTTAAAAATTATAAATAAATTATTAACATTATCAATCAATTATAAAACGGGAATGAGAAATTATAATAAAAATAAATCTTTAATAATTATTTATAATAATTTAATAAAATTTAAAGATATTTTAAATTTTAAATTTTTAACAATTAAAATAACTATTTAAACATATCCTAGTTGCATCTCTGATTTTTAATATGTTGACTTTTATTGTAAGATATTGTTTGTTCTAAAATAAATTTTTTAGCATAAATTATGTGATTTTGATAGTAAAAAAATTATTATTATTATTTAAAGTCTCGTATTTAAATACTATAAATATCACGAATATAAATATTTAATATCAAATAATTAAAAGTTACCCTCAATTATCTCATATTAATAAAAATGATTTTCTAAATAAAGCAACAAAAAACACTTCATATAAGTCCAAGCTCGGTATCAAATCAAAAAGTGCCACGTGTATACGATTCACGCGGTTCCTTCGATTACCTCCGCAACGTAAAAGGGCGTGATAAACAAGCGCTAAACTGGACCTGTTCCCCTAATATCCACCCTTTGTTGACTTGTCTTAGCCCATTATACATCATTAATTCTCGGTATATATCCATCCAAATTCTTTTTAATTTCCAAGAAAATTCCATCCCATTTCCCAGAATTTGCATCAATCAATCAATTAAATATCAGCTTTTGTTTTGAATCTACAGTAAAGAGCTTTAGCCATGGCGTCCTTCAACCCAAGTGGGTACGAAAAATTTTCAGTTCCGCCGTCAGCACCACAGAAGTTCGGCCAAGAAGATGCCACAACTGGGGTTCCGGTCAGCTCCTCAAACCAATACTACACCGACAGTTCTCAGACCAAAACTCGAGTCCCTTGGTCTTCAGGGCTCTGCGACTGCTTCTCTGACTGGAGAAACTGTAAGTCAACTCATCCTTGCAACCAAAATGATGGGTGGGTTACGGAGGCGCTTTCATTCACGCGCTGCAGCTGAACTATTTTTTTTTTCTAACAGGTTGCATCACATGTTGGTGCCCTTGCGTAACTTTTGGTCAGATTGCAGAGATAGTAGACAAAGGATCGTCATGTAAGTTGAATCCTCGGCTAATTAAGGTCACATGCTACCAAATACTCCGAATCTGAACAACTTGTTTTATATGAACAGCATGTGGGGTGAATGGAGCACTTTACACCTTGATAGCATGCGTAACCGGCTGCGCGTGTTGCTACTCCTGCTTTTACCGAGCCAAAATGAGGCAACAGTACATGCTTAAGAAACACCCTTGCGGGGATTGCCTCGTCCATTGCTTTTGCGAGTACTGCGCCTTGTGCCAAGAGTACCGCGAGCTTCAATCCCGCGGTTACGATTTATCCATAGGTAATTCTATGTTATTTATCGTATACATGCATCAAATATCTGTATCTAAAGTTAATTCCATATGAGCGTGAATTGTGTAGGATGGCATGGGAACATGGAAAAGCAGAGTCGTGAAGTGGCAATGACTCCGATGCCACCAGTGGTGGAAGATGGCATGAGCCGATGAACAAGACGTCAAGTGGACATCTTGTTAAAGTAGCACTAGTAGTAATTTATATGTATCTCAGTGCCCACCACATATATATAAGGTTTATGATTGTTAATTGTGATGCAAGTGTAATTTATCTCGGATTTATATCACTACTGTTCTGTTTTGAGGATTTGTCAGTTTTGGTATTGCATAAATAAAATATTTGATGTTAATAGAAGGTTGTGTTACTTTTCAATGTTTGGAATGTCTCTTTATTCGATTATTTTTTATTCAAAGAGAGTTTATATTACATTTTAAAAAGAAGAAGAAATTTCCACTTGGTTAAGACATAATTGGGCCTGCAACTGCTTGCTTTTTATTATTATTAATAATTCGTATTATTTGGTGAATATATTTAATTTTTAATTTAAAATTACATCCCTTCAATTATAACTTTTCAAAATTTCTTTTCATGAATTTCATGAAAAGATTAAATCATTTTAATTAAAAGATTGAGTCCTTTAATCAAAAAATTAAATTCTTTTATCAAAATGTTTTAACCCTTCTGTAGACACTCATTTTCGTCTCACTTATATATATAGATATATGTATATTATAGTTTTAAAATATTTTTAAAACCTATATATAATATATAGTTTTGAAAACATGTTTGAAAATATTTATATATTATATAGTTTTTAAAGTATTTTGAAAATAAATATAATATATAGTTTTTACATATTTTTGAAAATATATGTATTATATAGTTTTTAAAGTATTTTGAAAATAAATATACTATATAATTTTTAAAACTTTTTTTTAAAAAATATATATTATATAGTTTTTAAACATTTTGAAAATATATATAGTTTTTAAAAAATATTTTTTGAAGAACATATATATATTATATAGTTTTTAAATCATTTCAAAAACTTATAATATATAATTTTAAAAAACATTTTTAAAAACTATATAATTTTGGAAATGTTTTCAAAAAAACATATAATATATAATTTTAAAATATTTTTAAAAATATATATTATATAGATTTTTGGAAAATGTTTTTTTATTATTTATTTATTTATTTACCTTTTGTTATTTATTTATTATATATTTTACTTATTTTATTTTTATTTTTATTTTGTTGCAGGGTCTAATAGGTCCAACGAGTCCAACATGTTTGGGCCTGATCTAGCCCAATATGGGTTAGGGTTTGGAAACCCTAGTCACACAGCCCCAGTCAGCGCCGCAAGTCAAGGAAGCATGAGCGCCAACAGTCACAACGGCGCGAGATCTCCGGCCGAGGAAATCGGGACTGACCCATCCCGAAATCCTCGGCCCACGACACGGGTTTATTACCACGACCATCGGAACTGACCGGCACCAGTAGAGGTATAAATACCCCCCACGGTCAGGAACAGAGGAGGAGGGTACATCGAGAAACAACAGACCACAACCGAGTACACAAAGAACCACAACCATCACACTACACAACGGTACCCAAAATCGACAGAGAGACAACAGCAAAAAATACCCACACCACAATACACATCATCTAGAGCCACAACAGCTATCAACAGTACCAAAACAAAAGCCACACACACAAGAAGCATAAAAACTGAAGCATCAACCGAAGAAACCATCGGAAAAGCGAACGGTCATCGGAGAAGGTAAAAAGTCGAGGCTATTTTCCTAGATCTATGCCGATCTATAGGGGTCTTGGTGATTTGGGCTACGGTTTTGTTTCTACGGAGACGAGGGGAGCGTCTTGAGGTTATTTAGATTTTTTTTCCGGCCACCGGAGTCGGTGGCCGGAGCGGCGGCGAACGGCGGAGTGCATGGCCGTGATATGGGGCTTGGTTCAGAGAATTGAGAGGATGTAGCGAGAGAACAGATTGTTCTCTCGTTGAGGAGAGAGAGAGAGGAAAATCAGAAATGGGAGATATGAAGGGGAGAAGAGTGTTTTCGGGTATTTATATATCAGGGGTCTATGTGCAATTAGGGGATTTTTTAATTCTCCCCGCAGTCCCTGGTAGTTTAAATCGCATTACAATCTGGTCATCACTTGTAATTTCGTCTCTGGATTCTCAATTCATTCAAATTGGTCACCTTTTACACTTTTTATATTTTGTGAATTAACCCCCCTAATTTTGTTTATTTTTTATTGCAGTTCACTTTTAAAATTCATTTCAGTCCATAGGTTTCAAGCTCATTCGATTTGATCCTTTTTTGGTTTTTTTGTTATTTTTTATCTTATTTCGTATTATTTTATTTTTATTCAATTTGATCCTTTTTTATTTTCATTTATCCTTTGTTTTCATTTATTCTATTTTTGCTCTTATTTTTTTAAACTCATTTTTTTGTTCTCTTTAATCTTTATTTATTTATTCTCTTTCTTTGACTTTTTATTTTTATTTATATATATATATATATATATATATATATATTTGACTTTTTTTTGTTTCCATTTGTTTTTTTATTTATTTAACATTTATTTATTATTATTGTTTTTATTTATTTATTTATTTTTTACTAACATTTTTGACTTTGTAGATAAATTTTCAACCGATCAAAGGTAAGCAATTCGAATCGAGTAATTTAAATTTTAATTTTAATTTTTAATTCTTCGCAATCAAGACAACCGGCAAATTAATTGGTACCGAAAGGGCTGTTCAAGGGTGCTAATCCTTCCTTGACCGTAACCGACTCCCGAACCCGACACGTTTCTGGTACAACGCAGATCAGGTAAGATGGTGTCCGACCCACCTAAATTCGTTTTAAAATGGTCGGTGGCGACTCCAATTCGTTTAATCCAAGTCGAAGCCCAATTTCGGGCCCAACCGAAAGACGGTTCCGACAGCTTGGCGACTCCACTGGGAAACGGTAAGTGAGTCAGGCCAGAATTAATTTTCGGTTGTCTTTTTATGCGAAGATTGTAAATTTAAATTTTAATTTATTTATTCGATTCCAATTATTTACTTTTGATTATTTTTCCAAGTAAATAGTTGTACTAACATTTTTTCAATGATTTCAGATTTTCGAAAAGTTTCATCTCATGCTCTATACCCGAGCTCCGAACCCTTTTAAGTGGGGGTGAAAGCGACGCATTCGTGTGAATTTATTCACCGCATATGCCTAGCAAGTAGCCTTCGGGATTCATATACCTTATGTCTTCGTGTGAATTTATTCACCGTGCGGGCATAAGGGAATGTGTCCCCTCGAGTTTAACTTAGTCCACACAAGCCTGTGATGGGTTTAGGACTAAGGGTCTGGTAAGCCCAAGGGGGCACCGGCAAGGAGAACTCGAGTACCGTTTTTTAGAACCTAAACCGGGAGAGTACAGGGAATTAGAGCCCACCCCAAAACCTCATTCCAAACCCTAGGCTGTTTTATTTCCTACTTTATTTTTTGTTCAAAGCATGCGAACTAGACAAACATGTGGTTAGGTTTTGTTTAAAATTAGCATGCGGGATAGAGATCATGTCCGGGTAGGAATAATAAGCATGTGGGGTAGATATCATGTGGGGTAGCATTTTTCATTTTTATTATTGTTTTGATTTACCTCACTAACCCTTTTATTTTTTGTTCTCTTTTATTTTGTGTTCATCGTTTGCATCATTTAATACGATGTGTTGATCCACCAAAAATATGTTTGTTAAACATGAATAATCTGCATTAATGGACAAATGGGTTATAATACAAAGAGATAAAAAACTCAGAAGTCCAACCGTGGTCAAAGAATACTCAAAGGCAAAGTTGCAGGGGCAATACGAGGAAAAGGTCACTGACTCGGTCGCTCCTTTCGAAAACTACAAGAACAAGATGGTGAAACACTAGCTGAGTTGGATGCCATTACGGACGAATTCAAGAAGCAAGCTTCGGATAGTTTCTCTCGATGGAGGGCTCCAATGACACTTTCGTTAGAAACAAGCTCGGTAGAAAGTGAAAGTCGGAGATGCAGTCCTTCGAGATCTTTTTTTTTTGGGGCAAGCATCTCATTATTTGCACATTTTAGCCAAAGGAGCCGGAATGGTTCGACAGGATATTCAACTAGTGAAAAAGATGAATCAACTTGTCAGAAGCTGTACAGGATTTTTACCATCAAAGAGAGTTTTTTGTCTCTTCAGACGTAACACTTTTGTCACCAATAAGGGTTATTCAGAATAACAGGCACATTTTTTGGATCAATGCCTCGGACATTTCATGCATCATATATTTATACATTTTGCATTTCTTATTTTCTTTGCATTTTGTTATTTTCTTTGCATTCACATTAACTAATATAAACATGTCTCATCAAGGGGAACAAATACTGGATACACCGCCTCAAGCATTGGACACACCCCATCCACATAACACTCGTTTGAAGAAGAAGAGGATGGAAGCCAGAATTACACAAATCGAGGAGAATATGGTAAAACTACAAAAAGAACTAGAAGACAAGATAAACCAGAACAGTCGAAATACTCTGGAAACAATCACAAAGAACCAAGAGTCCTTGGTTGATCAGATCGTTGCCAAGTTAGTTGGCCTACAACAGACCAGTGCGCCCGGGGCAGGTTCACCGGAAGGGGTAACTATACAACCTACCCCACAAGTGGTTATCTCACCTGAAATCCTACCAGAACTTCGAGGGGACTCATCTGCTGCAAAATCAAAGCCCTTGTCCTCTGTATTTAACCCTAGGAACAATCCGGGTTATTACCATGTACCGGATTTGGACGAAGAGGAAAAAGCGAGGAAGATGGAGGAAAAAATCAAACAATTGGAGGACCAAATGAATATAGTCAAAGGAGACCGTGACTACCATGAAATCGATGCAACGAAACTTAGTCTAGTCCCGGACTGGTTCTTCCCCGAAATTTAAGTCCCGGAGTTCGAGAAGTTTGACGGGAATAGTTGCCCATCCGCTCACATCACCATGTTCTGCCGGAAGATGACAGGATATGGAGGAAACGACCAACTCCTGATCCACTGCTTTCAGGATAGTCTGTCGGGCTCAGCCATTCGGTGGTACAACCAGCTAAGCTGATCAAATATCAAGACCTGGAAGGACCTGGCCAAGTCATTTCTGGAACAATACAAGCATAACAATGACATAAGGCCAGATCGAGTTATGCTACAAAACATGGAAAAGAAGCATAACGAGAGTTTCAGGCAGTACGCACAAAAATGGAGGGACTTGGCTGTGCAAGTTCATCCGCCGTTAGATGAAAAAACCCTGAAACTTTTCGTGCAGACTCTAAAGGCTCCATACTTCGGGCATCTGGTGGCGATCACATCAGGAAGCTTTTCAAACTTGGTTATGGCCGGAGAAATGATTGAGTCGGCCATAAAGCAAGGCAAGATTAAGGATGGGGAAGCCAGTAAGAAGCCTCCTATGAGGGAGAGGGATGGAGAGGTTAACAACATCAAACACTCCAGCAAAGGTGTTACAATCTCCAGCCCAAAATCAACTGCGGCTGTACCGTTAGGTACTTCTAAACAAGATTCCAGGAGGGAAAGAGAACATTTCGACCCTATTCCCATGACCTACAAAGAGCTTTACCAGCAACTTCTTGACACCCATGTGGTGTCACCATATCCAGTAGAACCCATAAAGCCCCCATACCCCAAGTGGTATGACGAGAATGCGTATTGTGAATATCACGGCGGAGTCCCAGGGCACACAATTGAGAACTGTTACACATTTAAGAGGGTCGTACAAAAGATGCGTAACCAGAACTGGATCGACTTCAACAACTTGGGGGCATCCAAGTGAGGAATATCATTTCATCATTTGAGGCATTCTGTTTGACTTTGTTTTTCTTCCATTTTTTCTCAAGTTTTTGTAAGAACATTTTAATCAAATTTATGTTACTTTAAAAGATGTTAAGCAATGGATCATATTTGCAAATTTGTAATTCTTTGCATATCATTTGAATTAAGAAACTCTGTAAACGATTCAAAGTTATGAATCTTTGACGAAGTAACATGATTTAAAAACAAGGACTTTGACCTTATCCAGAATATACCCTCAAATACCATACCCCACTCTTGGAATTAACCAATATACCCTTTTCCTTTCATAAGATGCGGACAACACGGGGCATCATTTGCATATGACAATTACTATGTTTTTTATTTAAGACTTTCAATGACGATGATGATCTTTACAAATGAAAGAGTCGAGTAGGTGAATCCAGTTTAGGTCAGTTGCTTGAAAATTGAACTCTAAATTTTTTACTTTCAACAAATACCTAGGTTATAACAGGTTCTTCTTGACAATCTTAAGAAATTAAATCCGTAAAAACTGAGCTATTCCGCTAAGGCAATTGGTTATAGAGGAAACTTGAAAGCCCTGGCCTTATGAGTAGATTACGTTCAAACCATGACATTACTCGAAAAATTGGCAATTCGGTGTTTGCTCCACTGCTTTTGTCAGGATGAAGACTTTGTGATGAGACGAACCCTTCAGTTAAACCTGATAAAAGTGATTATAATACTAAGCTGTCCCTCTAAAGCAATTGGTTGAACGCCCCGGCTTTATGGATTTTGCTAGCCAGACAATGGCAAAGTAAATGAAATTTTTCTAAAAAAGAAATTTTCGGTAATGTTGGACTAAGGGAGTTAAGGAACACCTGTTATAGTTGACTACGCACAAGCACTCAAGAATTTCATTTTTAGACCGATATTTTTTGCACTGCCTTTGTTGGAAGAGCCTACAAAGCTTGAACAAATGAAAGATTTCAGAGGACTGAGATAAAAGGTCTAGTAATTGATCATGCTAGTTGCGTCATTTTGTCCGCACCCAATTAAAGTGCCAAAGCATGTTGCGATATTTAAAAAATGACATTTTTTACCAAAAAAACCTTAGAAAGGAGGCCAACCTAAAGCCGACTCGTCTTTTTGAACATTTGTCAAAGATTTGTAACTCTGAAAGCATTAAAAGAGCTCTTGATTCCTTTGATATTTTTTTGAACTCACATTTACAATTTGATTCAATTGCGAACAATACTTTACAACATTTTTATCATTTCTCTCTCCTGAAACAAGAAAAAGAAGAAAAACGTTTTCAAACAGAACAATCTCAGATATGAAATGTTTGTAAAGCCCAAGCTCGAGAAGCAAATGGGGCACGATCGATTCCATGGACCAGATTGGCAGGCAAAGCACGAGACTCCATCCAAGAAATAACACATAATTTATTCATGTTGCATGCATCTTAGACATACTTAGGTGCATCACATTCATCATTTTAGCATACATAATTTTGCAGCTTTCAGAGTCAAGCTTCGACTTCAGGATGAAGGTTACTCGACTTGCAAGCACCTTTAAAGAACGATGGTGTAACTCAGCAGCAAGAAGCTACACCTCAACCGACTTTACATAACTACAGATCTCAGAACCAATTTCAGATGGGTTCGAGAACCAATTCAGATCAAATCTAGTTCGGTTCAAACTCACCATGAGCAACATGTTTTCAGTTAACACTTTCAAGACAGATTTCAATTCCACGACGGAAGATATCCGGCTGTCAGAATTTATCAGTAGGTTTTCCCAGACCAGCTTAGGGGAACCACCGGAAGAATCATGACTGTTTTCGACCCGTAAAGGGAAGCCATTTTTAAACAAACTATTTGCAGCTTAGCTCAAGGCCAGAAGGGCTACCTGCCACCAAGACCTTCGAGTTCGACTACGCTCAGCTCCAAGGCACATCATTTGCAGAATAGCTTAAGTCGAGAAGGGCTATCTGCCAAAGACCCTTAAGTTCGATTACACTCAGCTTCAAGGGCATAACATTTACAGCATAACTCAAGGCTAGAAGGGTTATCTGTTAGCAAAGATCTTTGAGTTCGACTACGCTCAGCTCCAAGGCACATCATTTGCAGAATAGCTTAAGTCGAGAAGGGCTATCTGCCAAAGACCCACGAGTTCGACTACGTTCAGCTTCGAGGGCATATCATTTACAACATAACTCAAGGCTAGAAGGGTTATCTGTCAACACAAGACCGTCGAGTTCGACTACGCTCAGCTCAACGGCACATTATTTGCAGCATAACTTAAGTCGAGAAGGGTTATCTGCCAACCAAAGACCTTCGAGTTCGACTATGCTCAGCTCCAAGGCATATCATTTGCAGCACAACTTAAGTCTAGAAGGGTTGTCTGCCAACAAAAGACCTTTGATTTCGACTACGCTCAGCTCAACGGCACATCATTTCCAGTATAGCTTAAGTCGAGAAGGGCTATCTGCCAAAGACCCCCGAGTTCGATTACACTCAGCTTCGAGGGCATATCATTTACAGCATAACTCAAGGCTAGAAGGGTTATCTGTGACCAAAAGACCTTCGAGTTCGACTACGCTCAGCTCCAAGGCACATCATTTGCAGCATAGCTTAAGGGCTATCTGCCAAAGACCCCCGAGTTCGATTACACTCAGCTTCGAGGGCACATCATTTACAGCATAACTCAAGGCTAGAAGGGTTATCTGTGACCAAAAGACCTTCGAGTTCGACTACGCTCAGCTCCAAGGCACATCATTTGCAGCATAGCTTAAGGGCTATCTGCCAAAGACCCCCGAGTTCGATTACACTCAACTTTGAGGTCATATCGTTTACAACATAGCTCAAGGCAAGAAGGGTTATTTGTCAATAAAATTGTCGAGTTTGACTCCATTCATCTCGATGACACCCCAATCACACTACTGTTCGGCTGCAATCGAGGTTTTCAAGTCGAGAAGAAGACCTGGGTTAACCGTGCCTCAGTGACAAGAAACTGTTTTCCGGCATCATAGCTTAAGTCGAGAAAAGCTATATGTCAACGAAGACCTTTCGAGTTCAGTTTCATTCAGCTCGAGGGCCTATCAAACACATGGTGGAGTCAGAGAACTACTTTACAGCCAAATTTTTTAACCAAGGTCTTTAAACCAAGAAGAAGACCGAAGTTGACTACAATTGGGCAATAAAAAGCCGCATCCCAATTCAAATTTCGAACTACGGTTTCAATTCCATATTATTTCGAGATGGACTCGACTTCGCGACGGAGGGGTCATCCGCAGCTCAATTCGACAGGGAGTTATTCTTCAACTCCACTGAACGAAAATTTGTGTCTTTTTATCTTTGTCCTATTTTTCGTTCCACGAAAAAGGACAAAGAGGGGCAGCTGTAGACACTCATTTTCGTCTCACTTATATATATAGATATATGTATATTATAGTTTTAAAATATTTTTAAAACCTATATATAATATATAGTTTGAAAACATGTTTGAAAATATTATATATTTATAGTTTTTAAAGTATTTGAAAATAAATATAATATAGTTTTTACATATTTTTGAAAATATGTATTATATAGTTTTTAAAGTATTTTGAAAATAAATATACTATATAATTTTTAAAACTTTTTTTTTAAAAATATATATTATATAGTTTTTAAACATTTTGAAAATATATATAGTTTTAAAAAAAATATTTTTGAAGAACATATATATATATATAGTTTTTAAATCATTTCAAAAACTTATATATATAATTTTAAAAACATTTTTAAAAACTATAATTTTGGAAATGTTTTCAAAAAACATATAATATATAATTTAAAATATTTTTAAAAATATATTATATAGATTTTGGAAATGTTTTTTTTATTTTTATTTATTTATTTACCTTTTGTTATTTTATTATATATTTTACTTATTTTATTTTTTTTTATTTTGTTGCAGGGTCTAATAGGTCCAACGAGTCCAACATGTTTGGGCCTGATCTAGCCCAATATGGGTTAGGGTTTGGAAACCCTAGTCACACAGCCCCAGTCAGCGCCGCAAGTCAAGGAAGCATGAGCGCCAACAGTCACAACGGCGCGAGATCTCCGGCCGAGGAAATCGGGACTGACCCATCCCGAAATCCTCGGCCCACGACGGGTTTATTACCACGACCATCGGAACTGACCGGCACCAGTAGAGGTATAAATACCCCCCACGGTCAGGAACAGAGGAGGAGGGTACATCGAGAAACAACAGACCACAACCGAGTACACAAAGAACCACAACCATCACACTACACAACGGTACCCAAAATCGACAGAGAGACAACAGCAAAAAATACCCACACCACAATACACATCATCTAGAGCCACAACAGCTATCAACAGTACCAAAACAAAAGCCACACACACAATAAGCATAAAAACTGAAGCATCAACCGAAGAAACCATCGGAAAAGCGAACGGTCGTCGGAGAAGGTAAAAAGTCGAGGCTATTTTCCTAGATCTACGCCGATCTATAGGGGTCTTGGTGATTTGGGCTACGGTTTTGTTTCTACGGAGACGAGGGGAGCATCTTGAGGTTATTTAGATTTTTTTCCGGCCACCGGAGTTGGTGGCCGGAGCGGCGGCGAACGGCGGAGTGCATGGCCGTGATATGGGGCTCGGTTCAGAGAATTGAGAGGATGTAGCGAGAGAACTGATTGTTCTCTCGTTGAGGAGAGAGAGAGGAAAATCAGAAATGGGAGATATGAAGGGGAGAAGAGTGTTTTCGGGTATTTATATATCAGGGGTCTATGTGCAATTAGGGGATTTTTTAATTCTCCCCGCAGTCCCTGGTAGTTTAAATCGCATTACAATCTGGTCATCACTTGTAATTTCGTCTCTGGATTCTCAATTCATTCAAATTGGTCACCTTTTACACTTTTTATATTTTGTGAATTAACCCCCCTAATTTTGTTTATTTTTTATTGCAGTTCACTTTTAAAATTCATTTCAGTCCATAGGTTTCAAGCTCATTCGATTTGATCCTTTTTTGGTTTTTTTGTTATTTTTTATCTTATTTCGTATTATTTTATTTTTATTCAATTTGATCCTTTTTTTATTTTCATTTATTCTATTTTTGCTCTTATTTTTTTTAAACTCATTTTTTTGTTCTCTTTAATCTTTATTTATTTATTCTCTTTCCTTGACTTTTTATTTTTATTTTTATTTATATATATATATATTTGACTTTTTTTTGTTTCCATTTGTTTTTTTATTTATTTAACATTTATTTATTATTATTGTTTTTATTTATTTAATTTTTTACTAACATTTTTGACTTTGTAGATAAATTTTCAACCGATCAAAGGTAAGCAATTCGAATCGAGTAATTTAAATTTTAATTTAAATTTTTAATTCTTCGCAATCAAGACAACCGTCAAATTAATTGGTACCGAAAGGGCTGTTCAAGGGTGCTAATCCTTCCTTGACCGTAACCGACTCCCGAACCCGACACGTTTCTGGTACAACGCAGATCAGGTAAGATGGTGTCCGACCCACCTAAATTCGTTTTAAAATGGTCGGTGGCGACTCCAATTCGTTTAATCCAAGTCGAAGCCCAATTTCGGGCCCAACCGAAAGACGGTTCCGACACCTTCAATTCATTTCCTCTCCCTATATATAGGCATATTGAGGCACACGAGTTACAATTTACAACACACAAGTTTAGAATTTTGGTTTAGGAAAACACTTAAAAAATTCATTTCAAATTCGTTTTTTCCGATGGTAAAGAAATGTAAGATTGTGTTCGATTGATCACTATGAATTATGTTTACTGTTGCGATCGTTTGTTGTTGTATCCTGCAAGACCGATGCCCAATATTACTTAAAACACCTAGAAGATGACAAATATGTCTTGAGGAAATTGTTCATACATACATCAACAAAAATCTTTCTTTGATTTATCTTAGTCTATACATCCGATTCAGTGTCTATATAAGAGTAAATAAGTTCATTTCTATACTATAATTTTGTATTTATTTTGTTTCATTCGATTTCTTATTTCTTATTATTATTTTATTTGTAAAATAAACATTTTATCTAACAAAATATTATAACAATTCGTTGAAAGAAATTTAAAAAAATTATAATATTCAGATAAACAGTTTTATACTGATTTAATCATATCATCGGGCCAATATATGTTCTAGAATTATGGAAGGTTGCTCTCTTGAAGTGCTACCCTGGAATCTTTGCACTACTTACACTCTCAATTTTCTTGCACGATGTAAACCTTCGAACACCTAAAATTCTATTTCTAAAGCCGAGCATACACCAATACTTTTTGAGAAATTCAATAACCAACACTCGTCCACGTCTCCAATCACACCACCACATAACGCAACACCCTTTTATAATTTTCTATAAATTATATGTTTAATATCTAAATTATTAGTTTTAATCTCTTTTAATATATAAATTTTTATTTTTATCATACATAAAATTTTACTTTTTATTTCATTTTAGTATCTCGTTAAAAATTTAACGTCAAGTTTTGATTTTTTTTAAATTTATGTATTAAAATGGAACAAAAACATGTTTAATTTTTAACGGTATGGTATTAAAATAACACAAAAATTAAACGTTAGTTATGACTTTAAAAAATTTGAAAGTTTAAATACTTAAACGGATAAAAAAAAGATAGTTTAAGTACAGTTAAAACTCTATAAATTAATAATGTCAGGACCAGAGAAATTTATTAATTTAGAGAGTTATTAATTTATCGATAAATTAATAATTATTAATTTAAAGAGTTTTTAAGTAATTATATTGTACATACCAAACAAAAAAGTAAATTAGTCTATGTCTCTTAGAATTACGATGCAAAAGATAAGTTAAATTAATAATGAAATCTAAATAGACTTGAACTTTAAAGGAAAACAAACAACTATTGAATCATATTTCAATAGAGTGTAATATTTTTTTTCAGTTTCTATGAATTATTAATTTATGATTTTCTTGGGACCGAAAATTATAAAAGGATCTCACGAAAAATTATTATATTATTGTTTTATCGAGTTTTTCAATTTTTTACATTGGCCCAAGTCAGGACCGGACAAATTTATTATTTTAGAGAGTTTATTAATTTACCGAGTATTAATTTAAAGATTTTCTACTTTATTAAATACATAATTTATCATGTTAATTTTGCACTACCTTATAAACGGATGTTACCAATAGGGTATTTGGGGATTAACCTTCCTACCACCTATTACATTCATAATAATGCTCGAAATGCTTCATCCTTCATTATCCCGTCTTTTTCCAGCAGACTCACCTTCAAACATAAACATAATTGGATGTTTATATTACATTCGACATTCAAAACTGCTGGATGTTTACGGTTTTATTTATTTTTCTTCATATCAAAGTATACAAGTTAAATCAGGTGATTTTACCGAAAAATCACTTTGACAAAAAAATAATTACAAATTTTACTGATCTAATACTCTTTTTAACAATGTACGGATCGTCATCCGCATTTTTTCGGCGTTTCGTCCGAACTGACTCCACGTCATGAAAGGTGCGGATGGTTATCCGTGTCTTATCCGTGCTGGTGTTATGTAATGACAGGTGCGAGTCATCATCAATGCCTTTCTGGGGCATTTGACCCACGTACGTAAGGCGCAGATCACCATCCGTGCCTTCTATTATTGGTTCCGAAAATCTCGGCCTTTAAACTCTCCTATCGCCTATAAATAACACACCTTCCATGCAAACATCACCACATCAATTTATTCTATTTTTGCTTCATCAATTCCTTCGATTTTTTGTTGTAAGGTAAAATTATTTTTTATTATATTATATTTATTTTATATATGATTATTTGAAGAAAAAAATATTATACTAATTATTTTGTATTATTTTTTGCGGTTGTAAAATTGGAAAGTAAGATCAAACATCGAGATATTTTTAGCGATACGATAACAATATAAAATTATATATTTTTAAATTATTGTGAAAATTTTTAATTTTTTTATTATGTTATATTTTAATTCATATATTATTTATTTATTTAGGCGTATTTCAGCTATCGTTTTTACAAAAAATAAGACTTTCAATCTTTCAAACTCTCAGAATGACGCGTATTTCAACTATTGTTTACTATGATGGAGAAATTCGGGAAGATGAAACCGTTTTATGGATCTCGTATACATACTTTCAAAATCTCAGCTTGCTCGCATACCGTCAAGACTATAATTTTTTGTGGATCCCGTATACCTATTTTCAGAAGTATTTAAGGTATATGAATTTGAGTTCCCCATATGTAATGAGAAAGACCCTAATAAGGTTCAAAATTGACTCCCGATTGTACCAGATCCTTCCTTATTGAGGGAGCTCGGTCGTCCAAAATATACTCGAATTCATTGTTATATGAATATTCTGGAAACGTCCAGAAAAAAACAAAAGATGTGAGCATTGTAGAAACTTATGACACACTAGGAAAAAATATCGTCTCTTTTGCATCAAGTAACCGTTGATGTTGTGCTTGATGTAGTTGTTGTTTATAAAATCTAAGTTTCTGTAATTTAATTTTCATTTACTTTCAGTTAACATCATTTGAGCATCACTGATTAATTAAACAAGAAAACGATACAAAAAATTAAAAAGCACTAAATAATAAAAATATTTGAACAATTAAGTAATAAAAATTAACAAATAAAATTAAAAATTAAAAAATTAAATAAAAAATTACAATTCTTGGTAAATAAAAAAATTAAATACAAAAATAATGAAGTGTATTACTCTGATGCATGAGTCTTGAATGTATTCCGCAGGGCGGTGGTTGTCTGTCTGGAGGAGGATTTCTTCGTATAACTTATTATGACTCATCACTCTCATCATCATCATCATCACCATCATCATCAGTAGCATATACATTTTGTTGATGAGGGTCGAATAACAATGTAGCACCTCCATAGAATAAGGACCCTAGAGGTGTATGACTGACTCTCTCACCGCTCATAGAAAATTGTAAAAACTACGAAAAGACCGACATCGATGAGTGCGAAAACTGTATAGGAGGTGTCTGTGCATGTGGTGAAGCTTCACCTACTAAATAACTAGCATATGGACCCCAAGTTGGATCTACAAACATGGAACTATAATATCCGCCATGAGGGGCAATATAACTTTGCGGCGGTGGCGACATTTGGTATAGAAGCAGTGGTGTCTGACCTGGCTGCAGTGGCATATGAAATGGTTGCAGTGCCATCTGAAACGACTGCGGAATGTACAACTATGTAGACGGTGGCTACTATGAAGGTTTCAGTGTTGCAGCTGAGGACGAGCCAGAAGCACATGCTCTCTCTCCACGAGTCGGGGGGCGATGATATTGTGAGGGTGGACGTCTTTGTCGATGTCGCTGAATGTTTCCGCCTCGTGCTTCCTTGGAAAGTAGAAATGGTTTCCCGTTCCCCGTTCATGTTGAACCATTCATAATAACCATCTACAACTGAATAATGGTCCACATAAATGGGTTCTGTAAGGGGAATAAACCCACGTCGATCCTCCCATATCATTATCCACTCATAGTGCTTCAGCAGCCAGTCTACTTCTTTTTTGCATCGTCTATCGATAATATGCAAATTGTCGAGATTCTTAGATGCTTCCAAAATATATTATACAAAACCAAATTGACGGAGCACGCGATCAGTGGGATGTCACTCGACAATAGCATAACATATTAGAGGGATCACCGTCATTCAGACATTTAATGGGCCTCTTAAGTGATGTGAGATGCAAATCCTCGTCTATTTAGTACAATAAGGAACTCATTCAAACTAAAATAAATATATATAATTCTTGTTAAAATAATAATATAATTATATAATGATAATTAAAAGTACATTTTGTTATTTAAATACATACATCTGTACTAACATTCTAATCAATGAGTAACATAATTTCTTCCAATTCATCAGGTAAATCCTGATGATCTTTTCTTGCACTTGACCACCTATTTAATAAAATAATTTTTATTATATACTAAATAAAATTATTAATATATTAAATTAGTATTGTAATTACCTCAATAATAACAGGAAGACCAACAGGTTTTTCATCACCGGACATAAAAAAGGCATGTGATACCACGCCCAATACTAAAGCAGAAGGATACATCCGCCGATAGCATTTTTTCTATAGTCAGTAGTTCGACACATTTCCCTATACAGAAATATCAAAACTGCAGAGCCTTAACTCAGTGTGCTAGCATGATGAAAATGGCGAGGTGACGCAACCATATACAATGAATTTGGTTGCGCGATTTGTCCGACATCAAGAGCCCTCATATGAGCTGTAGTATGCAAGCCCGTGCATACATTTTAGCCTGCTCCTCAGAGGCGTCGCCACTCAAATGCTTGAAAGGCATCCAACTAATTTAACGGAATTCAACCACCGTTGAAATTAGGCGAGATACATCTAAGATACACCTCGCACAATGAATGTCAATCACCATGCGCCACCCTAGAAATCACATCTCCATCTACCGAAAGCCTCATGGAAACATCCTCCAGCGTAATTGTGCACTCTCCACACGGAAGATGAAATGTATGTGTCTCTGGTCTCCACCGCTCAACCAATGCAGAAATAAAGTTGAATTCTAGGTTACAATGCCCTTTATATTTCGCTTCGTAACTGAATACATCCTCAACTAAATACGTCCCTACACGGATTGATATCTCTAACTTAAGATTACGATAAAGGGATTTAATATATGGTTTCTCTTCTAATTTAATAAATATTATAGAAATTAAAATATAAACTAATACTAAACAAATTAAATAAATAAAATATTAACAATAATTAAAATTAAAATAGAATTTAAAATTATTATCGTATCAGCAAAATGTCTCGATATATGATGTCCATCTAAACGTAGCAAATCACATTCCATTTTATAACTGTAAAAATTAATAAAAATTTAATATAATAAAATTTAATAAAATAATAATTTATTAATTTATTATAATACAATAAATATTTTACCTTTTTAATAGAATTTGAATTTTACGAGAATTTGAATTTTACGAGAATTTGAGCGGGTTTGAGTTTTGAGAGAGTTTGAGCTTCTTAATAAAATTTGTGTTTGATGTGTGTTTGAATGAAGAAGTGAGGGGGCATTTATAGAGAGAGAGGAGGAGGTTTAGTTGGATAAGATATTAATGTGGGACGTGTAAACTGTTGGAATAATAATGAAAGGCGTTGACATGTGTTAAAAATCTTAGAAATACGTGAATGACGATTTGCGTCTGTCTTTATATGACGTCAGCTCAGATAAGACGCTGATTATCATTCGCGTCTTTCATAATGTGGTGCTAACTCGAACCAAATTCCACAAAAGTTTGAATAACGATTTGCTCCTTATAAGGGTGCTACATAAGTAAAATTTGGATAAATTTTGTCTGAGAGGTAATTAAAATCCATTCAATTATACGCTTTCGATTAGTCGATGCTGATACAGTAAAAGCAAGAGGACGGTCATGTCAAGTCATGAGTTATACTTCTAAAGAATTAAACCAAATCAGCCGGGGAAAGGACCAGCCGTTTCCTTTTTCTGAAATTGTCAAATCAAAGATAGTGGACACTCATAAGTTTTGCTTCAAAAAGAAAATAAAAGACAAAAGTGATACTTATAAAGAATGATGAAAAATGAGGATTGTCTCAGGAAAGGCGGGTTAATATACAGTTAATATACGGTGTTATTGGATATATTAAAAGATATTTAATAAATTTGGTTTAGCGCTACCGGAAATATTGACTAATAATAATATAGTAGGTCTAAGTCATGAAGAAATATTAAAAAATTGTGCAACCGACAAATTTAACTTGTCGGTTCATGTCGATCCAAATTAAAAATGTGTCGATCCAAAACAATATAACAGGTAAAACTATGACAAAACCGATATTGAAATGATAAAACCGGTAAAGCGCTACCGGATACATTTAAAGTGTCGGTACTTTAATATAAGGATAGACACTTCGTGAATTTAAAAGAGAAGCAGTTTTAAATCCTATAAAGTGTCGATACTTTTAAAAAATGTATCGATCCAAAACGATATACCAGGTAAAAATATGATAAAACCGGTATCAAAATGATAAAACCGATAAAACGTTACCGGATATATTGAAAGTGTCGATATTTTATATAAGGATCGACACTTTGTGAATTTAAAAGAGAAGCAGTTTTAGCGCCTATAATGTGTCGATACTTTAAAAAATATATCGATCCACAACGATATAACAGGTAAAAATATGATAAAACCGGTATCAAAATGATAAAACCGGTAAAACGATACCGGATATATTGAAAGTATCGATACTTTCGTAAGTACGTGTAATAAATTATCGACACTTTCAAAGAAATAGGTAAATATCCTTTCGAAAGTATCGGCACATGATATAAAAGTATCGACACTTTTATATTTGTATCGATTAAATATAAATAACATATCCGATGAAAATATAAAGGTCATATCTAAATATCCTTTGAAAATAGATAGAACGGACGAGTTTTTGAAATCGAAGCGTAATTGTTGCTGCATATCAGAAGGCGTTTCTAAAGCGAAGTTTGTTTGTTTGTTGCTGCAGTCGAATCGAAAAGTATGTTGTCGAAACCCTAGTTTTTAATTATTATAGTAATGGGAAATAGGGTTTTTATGTGTTGTTTGGGGTTTTAGAGTAAAGAAGCATTTGAGAAAGATTACATGTAGAAAGTGATATTCAAGGTAAAATATAAATGTCGATACTTTTATTAAATATTATAGGTAAAAAATGATATTATAGGTTGTATAAATGTGCCGACACATTTTGTAGTGGCCATTCAAATTCTTTTGAAGAAAACCGTTTTACCACAAGAGTAGGTATCTATATTTGTATATTGAATAAAGTGTATGTAACAAGTATTTGATTTGATTTGCGTAAACTGATATATGAAGGAAAAATGGAGTCAATGGGTTGGAAAATTGTTGGTGGCGCAGATGACTTTGAAATTGAGGCCGAACTCGAAAACAACCAAATGGTGGATATATGTACTTCTAGTAAGTATCAATGTCTTTTTGTTATTATTGTTGAAATGGTAATTGGATTAAAGTATCGATAAACTTTAAATTGATTACAAATTTTAAATGTTGACAGTATGGCCGAATGCAAAAGGATGAAGGAAGATGACACACAAAGCGGTTCGGTATGTAAAATGAAATTGACATTGAGTAGTATTTAGTGTTAATGTATTGATTAAGAAACGTTTATGTTTAATATTAGGTGACAAAAGATGTGAGGTCCAAATGGAATTCAATGAGTGATGCTGAAAAGGAACCTTACATCACACAGTCAAGGAATGATAGTAAAGAATACAAAGAACGGAGAAAAGCACATGAAAATAAGGTATTCATTAAACTTGTAAATTCGTTGATACAAAATATATAAGAACTATAACATTATATATTGTTAAAAAATGTAGGAAGTGTCGACAAGATGCAGCATTAAAAGGGTGAGTTCATTAATTAAACACCTTAAGGAGAAGGGTCAGTTGAATCTGCTGGGAGAAATAGGTTTTGGATCGTTGGTAGGAGTAAGGGATCGACCTATTCGGAGGGAATTGTGTCGATCATTGATGGCGTATTTTGATGTCAAACAATGTATTGCTAAGTATGGTGATTTTTCATTTCCTCTCGGGATCCCATGTGCTGCAGCCGTATTGGGGGTAGAAAATGAAGGCAAAAATGTTGTAGAAGTCTGTAAGAGTAAGGACTGGAAAGCACTTGCCTCCAAATATGGTTTGAAGCAGAAGGTGACATATGTTGAAATTGAAGAGGAAATAAAAAGTGGATCTTACGTTGGGGATGAGCTGAAGGCCAGAGTTCTATTATACCTTGTCGGTATCTTTCTTTGTCCAACGGGTCATACGTCAACGAACAAGGAACATATGAAGCTCATTTGCGATGAAGGCTTGAAGGGTGAATTCAATTGGGCTGAATATATCCATTCGAGATTGATTGAATCAATAATCACCTTTAAAAAGGGCAGCCAGAGATACCTCAAAGGGTGCATAGCAATCTTAGAGGTAAATGAGTTGAAGAACTTTTTTGTGTTTTTATATAAAAATATAAATTTTATTATAAATGCAGGTTGCACTGTTCGATTTTTGGTCGGGCTGTGAGGCAGTGCCGGCTTATGAAAGAACCGGAGTGGCACGCATCCGTGTATGGGGGAAGGAAGAGGTGGTTAGAGTGATGGTGAAGTTGAAGTTGGATAGAGCGAAGAAGCAAGAAAGGGTAATAAATGTAATTAAATAATATTAAGATTATAATCAATGTCTTAATATTGTAATTTAATTTTGAAGGTTATTAGCAAGGATGTAGAGGAGGCAGTGGAGGCAGAGGAGAAGAAATGAGAGATGGTTGTATTGGGGGATGACGGTGAGTGGGACGACGGTGAGGGAAAACATAGTAACTTTGACATTTTGATGTCTGAATTGGCTGATATCAAAAAAATCCAATTTGATATCATGCAAAGACAATCAAGAGTCGAAGAGAAACTTGAGAGAGTCGAAGATACACTTGAGAGGCATAAGGGGGTAGTGGATGGAAAAATAGATGGAGTGGTGAAAGAAGTAGAGGTGTTGAGGGGTGGAGTGGTGAAAGAAGTTGGGTTGTTAAGGGGTGATATTAAGATGGTGACGGGTGAAAAATTTGAGGGAGTGGTGAAGGAGGTTGTGGAATTGAGGAGTGAACTTACGGGGGTGAAGGGGGTGGTTAATAAATACTTGGACGAAGGAGATCAATTGAAGGGTGAAATAAAAGAGATGAAGAGCTATGTAGAAAAAAAATACGATGAACTGAAAAAATATGAAGAAGAAAAGAGGGAGGAGGAAGAAGAAGAGATGGAATAAATGTGGAGGAAGGAAGTCGATGTCGTTTATACACCTGAGAGTGTTATAGCAGCAGATTTGGATTCGGAATGTCCTGCACCCCAGAAGAAGAAGCAGAAGGTAAGTTGAATAAAAGAAAACTTAATTTGATTTTTATTATGTTGTTGTGACAAAAATTTGTATGCAAAATTGTAGGTTGAAAAAACGGATATTCCAAGCGGAATTGATGACATCGAAGCTGCAATTTGTGATTATTTATGGAATAGTGAGTTAGAATCGGAGTAAGTGAAATATATTACTTTGTGAGTTATATTTAAATATTTCATGACAACATATTAATCCTAATGATTCATACAGATATTCTGTAATCTCAATGGGAAATCAATTCGCTAGTGTATACGACGTTGCAATGTTGAAGCCTACGGAATGGGTTGGCGGTGTGGTAAGTAGAAAGTAGAAAATGTTAAAACTTATTGAATATGTTCTGATTGTGTAATTAATTTTGTTAGGTTATTGATTTGCTCGCCTGGACAGTATGCTACGATTCTCAGAAGTCACTCCGGAGGATTGGCTACCTTCCATACCACTTAGCGGTGAGTTAAATTAATAAATGGAGATAAGTAGTGTTATAGACGGTAAATTAATAATGTTTGTTGCGTAATTGCAGCAGCAGGCGTTGGATGCCAACAGCAAAGAAAGTGTTGAGAGTATTGCTACCTTCTGGGGTCCCATATTGAATAACTATGTGAAATTCACCGACTGTGAGAAGGTAAGACACCATACCAATTGCAAATGATGTTTTCGGATATAGAATGTTGAATTTTGTCAAATTGGGTGTGAAATTTGTTGCAGATCATGATCACAATAAACTACCATAATTCACATTGGTATCTGTTGGTGTTGAATATGGTAGATCGTGTTGCAACAATATATGATAGTATGTTTACAACTGAAGCAGCTAAACAGAGAGTGAAGGATGCTAAGAGATTGGTATGTATGTATGTATGTATGAAAGGACATTATGTAAATTATAATGCATAATTTTTTGGATCATAACTTCTTCTATTTTAATGCAGATTAAAATATTAGATGTTTATAATAAGAAACGCATTTGGGTTGAATCCTGTGGATCTCTAGGAAAGTATCCCTTGAAAAATTTCAAATTTGTGGAACATAAGAAGAATAAGCAATTGAATGGGTATGAGATGTTATTACAAATAGAAAGCTTAATTTATGTAGTATTCATCATAATTGACATGTGTGGTTTTCAAATTTTGTAACAGACATGATTGCGACATGTATGTGATGATGTGGATGGAATCGATCGGTTCTACAGAGGCAACTGGTGATTTTGTAAGTGGAAAGAAAAATTCGTTTGTAGTAAAATTGTTAAAAGTCGTAGATTGAATGCTGTAGTTTACAATACTTAACGTTCTGACAATTTGAATATAGGTTGTTGGAGAGTGGGATCGATCGCGAATATTAAACGATCTCGTAAGCCACAATCAAAATCAACGAAGACATGAGATAACAAAAGCTGCCATGATACATAAGAATAACAAAAGGATGCAATGATGTAAATGTAGGGTTAATTTTGTATAAGATTTATAATTTTGTATACGATTTATAATTTTGTATGTGAATATAATTATGAATGAGATGAGAAAAGTTAGCAGTATGTTGTTGTACATGTTTCTTATACACATTAAGGGTCATATTGATACTTACGATATATGGAGATTGTTGTTTGTATTATACCAAATGTCATCATAATTGTCATCATATGCGAGAATGAATGGTCATTCCATATATATTGAGGGTATATACAATAACTACAAAATTCACTTTAAAGTAAAAGGCAAATTTACAATATGGCAAACAGGGTGCAACCATAAAGTGTCGATCCATATATAAAGAGTGTCGATCCCATAAACATCGAAACCCAAAAGTATAATGTAATAGGTAATTTTTCAATCTAATCGGTACAAGTATACCGGTTTTATGAGAGAATAGGTCTAAATAATGTATCGACACTTTTGTAGTTTGTGTCGATATTTTTGGTCCAGAATGAATGGCAAACAGGGTGCAACAATAAAGTGTCGATCCATATATAAAAAGTGTCGATCCGATAAACATCGAAACCCATAAGTATAATGTAATAGGTAATTTTTCAATCTAACCGGTACAAGTATACCGGTTTTATAAAAGAGAATAGGTCTAAATAATGTATCGACACTTTTGTAGTTTGTGTCGATATTTTTGGTCCAGAATGAATGGTAAACAGGGTGCAACAATAAAGTGTCGATCCATATATAAAAAGTGTAGATCCGATAAACATCGAAACCCATAAGTATAATATAATAGGTAATTTTTTAATCTAACCGGTACAAGTATACCGGTTTTATGAGAGAATAGGTCTAAATAATGTTTCAACACTTTTTTAGTTTGTGTCGATATTTTTGGTCCAGAATGAATGGCAAACAGGGTGCAACAATAAAGTGTCGATCCATATATAAAAAGTGTCGATCCCATAAACATTGAAACCCATAAGTATAATGTAATAGGTAATTTTTTAATCTAA
Source organism: Hibiscus syriacus (assembly GCF_006381635.1). Classification (NCBI taxonomy): domain Eukaryota; kingdom Viridiplantae; phylum Streptophyta; class Magnoliopsida; order Malvales; family Malvaceae; genus Hibiscus; species Hibiscus syriacus. The sequence continues at coordinate 7,566,317 of NW_024062795.1, forward strand.
CCGGTACAAGTATACCGATTTTATGAGAGAATAAGTCTAAATAATGTGTCGATACTTTTGTAGTTTGTGTCTATATTTTTGGTCCAGATTGAATGGCAAACAGGGTGCAACCATAAAGTGTCGATCCATATATAAAAAGTGTCGATCCCATAAACATCTAAACCCATAAGTATAATGTATTAGGTAATTTTTCAATCTAACCGGTACAAGTATACCAGTTTTATGAGAGAATAGGTCTAAATAATGTATCGACACTGTTTAATGTTTTGTCGATACTAATTTAAATATCAAGTGTTTTTCCACCGTTCATTATATATAGTACTCTAAAATCGAAAAACCCTAAACATAAAGGCAAGCAGGCAGAAGATAACTCTTCCTCTCCGAAGAATACTAGCGTTATCATAACAGTGACGATCAGATATTCAAGTAAATTTATCGATATTTTATGGGTTTGATTGATTTCTATATTGGAGTTTTTTTCCTGAATGTGTTTGTGTTCCATTGTAATAGCATCCAACCAAAATGGCTCCAAAACGTCAACGTCAGAAGCGCGGTCTTTCTCAAAGCTCTTCTCAACCCAGTTATTCTCAATCACAACCTCATTCTGAAACAAACGATTCTTCTGAGGAAATCAGGTCCTTCGAAACTCTGAACTTTAGATCCGATATGGAGAAACAAAGATGGCAGACGAGTTTTAAAGTAAGGAAGATTCGTCCCGAACGTGTCATTGACCTGGGTTTCTTGTTTGATGATAAATATGCATTTAGTTTTAAATCCACATTTACATCTTGGGGTTGGCTTGAATTCCTTGGTGTAGAACCAAGATATTATCCCAACCTAGTTAGAGTCTTCTACAACAATGCTTCCTTACAGCACGAGCCTAATAAGACTAATATAATAGGAATTAATACACATGTCATGGGGAAGGATATATATATATATCTCCAAAAACTATTACGGAGGGTTTAGGTGTAGCGAATAAAGGGGATTCAGATGAAAATGGTGTAGATTGGTCTACAATTAAACGGGTTGCTAGAAATAGCCCAATTCACCTCGATGTAGAGTCGAGAGTGTTTCACAAAATGCTCACATGGTATATCCTGCCTAGTGGGGGAAAACATTCAACGCTTCGAGATAGCGATTATTGGTGGATAGCAAAGTATAAATCCAAATCCAAAACGGCTCCAAACATTGTAAAACTCATATTTAATACAATTGTATATATGGTCACAAAGGGAGCAACAATTTCAACTACACTACCATATGGATGTGTCATTACCCATCTGTTGAAGAAGAAGGAAGTTGATTTTTCGCATGACGCCCCTGTTCGATTAACCCGCAAGATTGACATGGTATTTATTAAAAAAGCGGGATATGATTTTGTTAAAAAACTCGGTTGGAAGCGTGTCAAGGAGGTCGGATTAGATCAAGAGAGGGAGGAAATAGACCCCGTTGGCCATGAAGAAGAGCAACCAAGTGGAGACGCAATGATGGAAGAAGCTCCAATTGCAGAGGATGTCACAATTAAGACCGTGATGGAATACATGGTCAATTTTTGGGAGCATATTGATTCCCTTGTGAGTGGAATGTGATCCGATATTTCATCATTGCAACATGAAGTCTCCATGTTGCGTGACGAATTACGTCAACGACATCAAACGAGTTAGGTAATTCATTATTTATGTTTCTAAACATTTACACGTTCTGAATTGTATTTTATTTTCTTTTAACAGATGTGGACAACCAAGCAGTCAATGAAGATGAAGCTGACGATGAAGATGACGATGATGATGATGATCCAAACAAGTATATCATGTCTGCAAAACCACCTTCAAGAAAACTTTTAATTTTTGATCTCAATGGTGTCCTTGCCTACATCCCAAGACGACCTGCAGGTTTTAATTCTATTCTTTTGTATCCATTATTTTAACATATAAGCGTAGAACTTTAATCTCATTTTCTTCATGTTGTAGATGTTGTCCTCAGAACAGGATTATTTGAATTTATGCAATTTTGTGTCGACAATTTTGTTGTTGCCCTTTGGTCTTCAAAGCTGAGGTTAGAACATGTTTGGAGCAATTGAATTACTGTAGTCAAAATCGTTAATATATATTTGAATGTTAACATTCAAACTTGATTACAATCTCAGGCATAACGTCGACCGTGTACTTGAGAAACTACCTTTATTTTCTGAGCATTTTCTATTCGTGTGGGTAAGATGAATGTCATTACAGTTTGCTGACTTTTCGTTGTCTATGATTCCTACATATTTATGTTCGATTGTTTGTGATCAGGATCAAGCAAAATGCAAAACATACGATACTGTTACCTACTGTAAAGATCTCAATGATGTTTGGAACGCGTGTCCAGATTTTAACGAGCTAAATACACTTTTGGTCGATGTTTCAGCGGAAAAAATGATTTATAATCCGGTAAGTTGCATTTATGCAATATGTTTTTCCAGTTGAACAGGTGTTCAGACATTGATTATTTTAACAACTTATGTGTTTATATAGAAATACAATTACATATGTCCACATACCTTTGACACTGCTTCCCATTCGAACGACAATGCTCTACGTATGACACAAATTTATTCATGCTTATGCGAATTTAGTTTATTGTTAGTAAAATTGCACCTCATTAGTTTGATAATTGAAATTATTTATGTATGTCCTCAGAAAAAGGCGGAAACATACGAGAGTATTTGGAAAATTTGTTGAAGGCCTCTAATGTTCCAGACTTCGTTAGAAATAACCCTTTTTCATCGGATTAATTTCGTTTGTCGGTACATTATTTGAACATTCTTGTGTATGTATATTTTGGTGTGATTATATTATGTGTATATTTTCATTAATTATTCCATATTTGCTTCTCTGTATACATATACATTTGAGGATTGTTGAAATATCAATACTAGTTATTAATGTATTTTACATCTTCTTGCAAATGTATCGAAACACATTACTATATCATTGTTTTCCATGATATCCACAACAAAGTTTTCACACTTTTTAATATTGTGTCCAGAATGGAAGAAAAATGTGTCGATACATTGTCAAAAAGTGTCGAAATTTACACATCGGAACCCAGAATTATAATGTAATAGATAATTTTGTAATATAACCGGTATAAATATACCGATTTTATGAGCGAATAGGTCTACAACCTATGTCGACACTTTTTAATTTTGTGTCAGTACTTTATGTCCAGAATTATAATGTACTAGATAATTTTGTAATATAACCGGTATAAGTATATCGATTTTATTAGTGAATAGGTCTACAACCTATGTCGACATTTTTTAATATTGTGTCGGTACTTTATGTCGAGAATGGAAGAAAAATGTGTCGATACCTTGTCAAAAAGTGTCGACATTTACACATCGGAACCCAGAACTATAATGTAATAGATAATTTTGTAATATAACCGGTATAAATATACCGGTTTTATGAGCGAATAGGTCTACAACCTATATCGACACTTTTTAATTTTGTGTCGGTACTTTATGTCCAGAATTATAATGTACTAGATAAGTTTGTAATATAACCGGTATAAGTATACCGATTTTATTAGCGAATAGGTCTACAACCTATGTCGACACTTTTTAATATTGTGTCGGTACTTTATGTCCAGAATGGAAGAAAAATGTGTCAATACATTGTCAAAAAGTGTCGACATTTACACATCGGAACCCAGAATTATAATGTAATAGATAATTTTGTAATATAACTGGTATAAATATACCGGTTTTATGAGCGAATAGGTCTACAACCTATATCGACACTTTTTAATTTTGTGTCGGTACTTTATGTCCAGAATTATAATGTAATAGATAATTTTGTAATATAACCGGTATATGTATACCGGTTTTATTAGCGAATAGGTCTACAACCTATGTCGACACTTTTTAATATTGTGTCGGTACTTTATGTCCAGAATGGAAGAAAAATGTGTCGATACCTTGTCAAAAAGTGTCGACATTTACACATCGGAACCCAGAATTATAATGTAATAGATAATTTTGTAATATAACCGGTATAAATATACCAGTTTTATGAGCGAATAGGTCTACAACCTATATCGACACTTTTTAATTTTGTGTCGGTACTTTGTCCAGAATTATAATGTACTAGATAATTTTATAATATAATCGGTATAAGTATACTGGTTTTATTAACGAATAGGTCTACAACCTATGTCGACATTTTTTAATATTGTGTCGGTACTTTATATCCAGAATGTAAGAAAAATGTGTCGATACCTTGTCAAAAAGTGTCGACATTTACACATCGGAACCCAGAATTATAATGTAATAGATAATTTTGTAATATAACCAGTATAAATATACCGGTTTTATGAGCGAATAGGTCTACAACCTATATCGACACTTTTTAATATTGTGTCGCTAATTTTAAGTAACTCGGTTTTTCTTCCTTCATTTAAAATATTTATATGTACATGTTTCTTATACACAATAGGAGTCATGTTGATACTTACGATATATGGAGATCGTTGTCATTCCATTCCGTTTTCGAAAAAGTCAGTTGATGTAGGCTGTGTGCTTGTACTCAAACTGAGCTTGACTTGAGGACATGTTAGTTTGTTATGTCCCTCACTGTTGCAGTACCCACATCGCCTAATTTTCTTCTCGACCTTGTTCTTCGGCACTTCTTTTCGCTTGCGTTGTTTTCGTTGAGGGTCACGAACGTTGTTTACTACAATGCTCTGGTTGACTGAATCATTCAAACCAAACGAGTTTTCTAATTATTCTATTAGTTTTTTAATCTCATCTCTTGCGGTTTTGAAAGACTAGTCTGTCTTTGATGCAATGTAGCATAACCTACTTGACGTTGAACGTAGAGCAGCGAACCTTGCCATTTGCATAACTTCTGGAGACACATTCAAATCAACATAACTGGGTGCAAAAGCCTTCGCATCATTAGTCCACCTACTTTGAATCAAAGTCCCAGGTAAATATGTGTAGTCCAAGTGCTTCAAAATGTGAAGTTGATGGCGACACGGAAGTCCAACGGTCTCGAATTTTTTGCAGGAGCAAATTAGAGTTTTCGTACGAGAATCAAAACTAATTTCAAATTTCCTATTTTTTTCTGCGTACTTTGACAAAATATAATGTTGACATTCATCTGATAAGGACTTAATCTCTGCCTCAATCCGGTACAATGTCTCCCGTATAAGTTCATCTTGGAACACACGAAAAGATTCGCGGGTAAAAATCACAGCGGCATGGCTTTCAAGGTCGACCAGTTTTGTGATCTGGAAGGGCTTCGTATGGGAACTTAAGTAATTCGCTTTCAACTCGTTCATACGCATTCTACTAATTCCATCTTCAATTGCACGAACAACATCTAAATATGTCTTCTTGTGTTTCAGTGCAATAGCTAGTGAAGCATTCATAGACTCGCACCTTTGTGTTGAGAGAATATTGGCAAAGAAATGACCGGTTAGATATGCTTGTGCCCATAAGTGTCGTGTATTTCCCTTCTCAATCACCCATGGATGCTTTTGGACGTTGAATTCTGAAACAACCGAACGCCATTGAATATCAAATTCCTTGGTTGTCCACCAGGAAGCCATCCATTTTGAGAATGCTGCTGTAAACTTTGGGTCACCAATGTTAGCTTGTGCATTGCGAGAAAGATGCCAAGAACATAATATGTGCTTAGCATAAGGGATAACAGATTTGATAGCCCTCTGCATTGCCCTATCCTCATCGGTGATAACTGAAATAGGTGATTTATTCATCATGGCTTCGAAAAAATTCTGTAGCACCCACTCGAAAGATTGAGACGTCTCGTCAGCGATTATGGCAGTGGCAAACACAATTGTGTTATGGTGATGATTGACACCAACAATAGGCATAATTGGTCGACCATACAAATTATCTTTGTACGTTGTGTCGAACGTAATTACATCACCGAAGCATGTGTAATCCGATCTCGATGTAGAATCCGACCAAATAAGATTATACAATGCCCCCGATTCGTCTACCGAGTATGTCATAAAAAATCCGGGATCATCATGTTTCTTATTATCAAAGTAGGCAATAAGCGCATTCACATCCCCATCGACGATTTCCTTTGCTTTACCTCTTTGAAGTGCATTGTAGAGGTATTTATGTGTAAATCCAACATTATGATAGCCCCCTGCCTGCTGCGTTAAATAGTTCATTACTTGTGACGTGCCAACACCGACCTCTTTCAATGTTGTTGCCTCATCGATATCAGCCTTACTTACAGCTCTATTAGAACGCATAAATGGTGTCATAGCAGGTGTGCACAATGCATGATTATGTTTCTGATAAGACTTACTTATAACCCACTGATCGTTTGTATTTGTTGCTGTAATTACGACTCTAGCCTTACATCCTGTTCTTGTGACTGGCGTATGAGCACGTTGGTGATCAACAGTATTGACTTTTGATACTCGAAACCCTTCTTTGGAACAACAAAATTCTTGTGTCTTCACATTCCCTTCCACGTCAAGCCGTGTTGTTCCCTTACGTGCACTAAACCCATGTTCCCGTGCGAATCTCTTGTAAAAGTACCAAGCTTGATCACGTGAACAGAAGAGCTGACCAACCAATCTGTCAGATTCATCAACATTATGTACTTCATGGCATTCCTCGGTTGGCTTAACATTGTCTACATCAGTATTATCCATGGCAAAAATTTTGTTGTGCAAGTTCAGTGGCCCAGGAGTTGATGGAGATGTAAGCAAAGGTTCATTTTGAACATGTTTCAGTCGTGCTGCTTTCAATAGGATGTGGTATTGATAGTGGTAGTTAAAGGGTGGGTACAACATTAAATTCGCAGTACATATTTAGGTATGTACAATAACTACAAGTATCGACCCAAAAAACATCAAAACCAATAATTATAATGTAATAGGTAAATTAACAATGTAACAAGTATCGACCCAAATTAATATTATTTTGTAAAATATCAAAACAATCAAATAATTTTTTTTGTAAATGGAATTATTAAATTAATATTGTAGGTGGAAAACATGAAACACTATTAAAAAAATTAAAACATAAATTACATAACTTTAAAAAAAGTATCGATCATTTTTATAAAAAGTATGAATACTTTCAATATAATAGGTAAAAATATGATGTAATAGGTAGCGCTTATATAATGTAATAGGTAGCGTTTATATAATGTAATAGGTAGTGCTTATATTGTAAAGTATCTATCCTTTTTATAAAAGTGTACATACTTTTTTCACTGTGGAAAACATTAATTTAAGGTTATCTTTTGAGTGAGTTTTAAGATATTAATTTAGTAATTATAGGCGTCTAATGATTTATTTTTTATGTTACGGTATATATTATTATTAAATTAAAAACAATAAACATATATATTACATATTTATTATTATCTTTGGTTAATATTGTTAAATTTAAAATCTAAATAATATTTTATAAAATATCAAAACAATCAAATAATTTTTTGTGTAAATGAAATTATTAAATTAATATTGTAGGTGGAAAATATGAAACACTATTAAAAAAAATTGAAACATAAATTACATAACTTTAAAAAAAGTATCGATCATTTTTATAAAAAGTATGGACACTTTCAATATAATAGGTAAAAATATGATGTAATAGGTAGCGCTTATATAATGTAATAGGTAGCGTTTATATAATGTAATAGGTAGTGCTTATATTGTAAAGTATCTATCCTTTTTATAAAAGTGTCCATACTTATTTCACTGTGGAAAATATTAATTTAAGGTTATCTTTTGAGTGAGTTTTAAGATATCAATTTAGTAATTATAGGCGTCTAATGATTTATTTTTTACGTTACGATATATATTATTATTAAATTAAAAACAATAAACATATATATTACATATTTATTATTATCTTTGGTTAATATTGTTAAATTTAAATTCTAAATATTATTTTATAAAATATCAAAACAATCAAATAATTTTTTGTACAAATGAAATTATTAAATTAATATTGTAGGTGGAAAACATGAAACACTATTAAAAAAAATTGAAACATAAATTACATAACTTTAAAAAAAAGTATCGATCATTTTTATAAAAAGTATGGACACTTTCAATATAATAGGTAAAAATATGATGTAATAGGTAGCGCTTATATAATGTAATAGGTAGCATTTATATAATGTAATAGGTAGTGCTTATATTGTAAAGTATATATCCTTTTTATAAAAGTGTACATACTTATTTCACTGTGGAAAATATTAATTTAAGGTTATCTTTTGAGTGAGTTTTAAGATATCAATTTAGTAATTATATGTATCTAATGATTTATTTTTTATGTTACGGTATATATTATCATTAAATTAAAAACAATAAACATATATATTACATATTTATTATTATCTTTGGTTAATATTGTTAAATTTAAATTCTAAATATTATTTTATAAAATATCAAAACAATCAAATAATTTTTTGTGCAAATGAAATTATTAAATTAATATTGTAGGTGAAAAACATGAAACACTATTAAAAATTAAAATATAAATTACATAACTTTAAAAAAAGTATCGATCCTTTTTATAAAAAAGTATGGACACTTTCAACATATTATAATGTAATAGGTAAATTTGCAATGTTATCGGTATAAATATACCGGTTTACTTATAAAATAGGTCAATATAAGCGCTACCTATTACATTATATAAGTGTTACCTAATATGTTATTGTACTTTATAATATTTCCGGTTAAATAATATAACATAACCAGTCTAAATTTTAACCGGTCACTTGTTTAACCGGTCACGCCGTATATTAGCCGTTTTTTAGGCGCCGCACCGCAGAACTACCCTGAAAAATGATGTTTCTATAACGTGACACTCATAAGTTTATATAGCGTTATCAAATACATTATAATATATTTATAATATTTGATTTAGCGTTATCGGAAATGTTGAGTAATAATAATATAGTAGGTCTAAATCATGAAGAAATATTAAAAAATTTGGCAACCGGTAAACTTAGCTTGTCGGTTTGTGTCGATACAAATGAAAAATGGATCGCTCTATAGCAATATTACAGGTACAAATATGACAAAACCGATCCCAAAATGACAAAATCGGTAAAACGCTATCGGATATGTGTCGAGTGTCGATAATTTAATATAAGTATCGAAACTTTCTGAATTTAAAAGAGAATAAGTTATACCGCGTATAAAGTGTCGATACTTTAAAAAAATATCGATCCATAACAATATAACATGTAAAAATATGATAAAACTGGTCTAAAAAATGACAAAACCGGAAAAAATTACCGGATATATTGAAAGTGTCGACACTTTATGAAATTGTATTGATCCTTACCAATATAACAGGTAAAAATATGATAAAACATGTATCAAAAATGACAAAACCGGAAAAAATTACCGGATATGTTAAAAGTGTCGATAATTTAATATAAGTATCGACACTTTCTGAATTTAAAAGAGAAAAAGTTATTACGCTTAAAAAGTGTCGACACTTTATGAAAATGTATCGATTCATAACAATATAACATGTAAAAATATGATAAAAAAAGTCTCAAAATTGACAAAACCAGTAAAACGCTACTGGATATATTGAAAGTGTCGATAATTTAATATAAGTATCGAAACTTTCTGAATTTAAAAGAGAAGAAGTTATAGCGGCTATAAAGTGTCGATACTTCAAAAAAAAATATCGATCCACAACAATATAACATGTAAAAATATAATAAAACAGGTCCCAAAATTGACAAAACCAGTAAAATGATATCGGATATGTTGAAAGTGTCGATAATTTAATATAAGTATCGGCACTTTCTGAAATTAAACTAAAAAATGTCGACACTTTATGAAAATGTATCGATCCATAACAATATAACAGGTAAAAATATGATAAAACTGGTATAAAAAATGACAAAACCAAAAAAAGTTACCGGATATATTGAAAGTGTCGATAATTTAATATTAGTATCTACACTTTCTGAATTTAAAAGAGAAGAAGTTATAGCACTTAAAAAGTGTCGACACTTTATTAAAATGTATCGATCCTTACCAATATAACAGGTAAAAATATCATAAAACATGTCTCAAAAATAACAAAACCAGAAAAAGTTACCAGATATGTTGAAAGTGTCGATAATTTAATATAAGTATCGACACTTTCTGAATTTAAAAGAGAAGAAGTTATAGCGCTTAAAAAGTGTCGACACTTTATGAAAATGCATCGATCCATAACAATATAACATGTAAAAATATGATAAAACATATCTCAAATTGACAAAATCGGTAAATAGATACCGGATATGTTGAAAGTGTCGATACTTTAATAAGTACGCGTAATAAATTATCGATACTTTCAAAGAAATAGGTAAATATCCTAGCGAAAGTATCGACACTTGACATAAAAGTATCGACACTTATGTAGTTGTATCGATTAAATATAAATAACATATCCGGTGTAAATATAAAGGCATAACTATCCTCTGAAAATAGATAGAGTTTTTGAAATCGAAGCGTAATTGTTGTTGCATTTCATAAGGCGTTTTTACGTGAAGTTTTGTTTGTTTGTTGCTGCAGTCGAATCGAAAGGTACGTTGTTGAAACCCTAGTTTTTTATTATTATAGTAATGGGAAATAGGGTTTTTATGTGTTGTTGTTTGAGGGGTTTCGAAGTAAAGAAGCATTTGGGACCAAATCGATACTTTTAGTTAATATTTATAGGTAAAAATGATATTATAGGTAGAAAATGATATTTTAGGTTGTATAAATGTGCCGACACTTGTTGTAGTGGCCATTCAAATTCTTTTGAAGACCAACCGTTTTACCACAAAGAGTGGTTATTGATTTTTTTATATTGAATAAAGTGTATGTAAGCAGTATTTTTGATTTGATTTGATTTGCGCAAATTGATATATGAAGAAAAAATGAAGTCAATGGGAGGAAAACAATCAAATGGTGGATATATGTACTTCTAGTAAGTATAAGTCTTTTTGTTATTATTGTTGAAATGATAATTGGATTAAAACTTTAAATTGATTACAAATTTTAAATGTTGACAGTATGGTCGAATGCAAAAGAATGAAGGAAGATGACACACACAACGGTTCGGTATGTAAAATGAAATTGACATTGAGTATTATTTAGCGTTAATGTATTGATTAAGAAACATTTACGCTTAATATTAGGTGACAAAAGATGTGAGGTCGAAATGGAATTCGATGAGTGATGTCGAAATGGAATTCGATGAGTGATGCCAAAAAGGAACCTTACATCACACAGTCAAGGAATGATAGTAAAGAATGCAAAGAACGAATGAAAGCACATGAAAAGAATATATTCATTAAACTTGTAAATACGTTGATACAAGATATATAAGAACAATAACATTATATATTGTTAAAAAATGTAGGAAGTGTCGACAAGGTGCATCATAAAAATGGTGAATTCATTAATTGAACACCTTAAAGAGAAGGATCAGTTGAATGTGCTGAGGGAAATGGGGTTTGGATCTTTGATAGGAGTAGGGGATCGGCCAATTCGGAGGGAATTGTATCGATCCTTGATGGAGCAATATGATGTCAAAAATGTATTGCTAAATATGGTGATTATTCATTCCCTCTGGGGGTATCGACTGTTGCAGCCGTCTTGGGGGTACAAAACAATGGCAAAAGTGTTGTAGAAGTATGTAGGAGTAAGAACTGGAAAGCACTTGCCTCCAAATATGGTTTGAATCAGAAGGTGGCATATGCTGAAGTTGAAGATGATATCAAAAGTGGATCTTACGGGGGGATGACCTGAAGGCCCGAGTTCTATTATACCTTGTCGGGATATTTCTTTATCCAACGGGTGATACGTCAATGAACAAGGACGATATGAAGCTCATTTGCGATGAAGGCTTGAAGGGTGAATTCAATTAGGCTGAATATGTCCATTCGATATTGATTAAATCAATAATCACCTTTCAAAAGGGCAGCCAGAGATACCTCAAATGGTGCATAGCAATCTTAGAGGTAATTGAGTTAAAGAATGTTTTTGTTTTTTTATATAAAATTATAGTATAGTTATTATATAAAATGATAACTTTTATTATAAATGCATGTTGCACTGTTCAATTTTTGGTCTGGCTGTGATAGTTTGTCGGGTTATGAAAGAAACGGAGTGGCACACATCAGTGCATGGGGGAAGGAAGAGGTGGTTAGAGTGATGGCGAAGTTGAAGTTGGATAGACCGAGGAAGCTAGAAATGGTAATAAATGTAATTAAATAATATTAAGAATATAATCAATGTCTTAATACAAATTTAATTTTGAAGGTTATTGTCAAGGAGTTAGAGGAGGCAGTGGAGAAGGAAGAAGAGATGGTTGGAGGGGTGGATGACGGTCGGGGGGATGACGATGAGGGAAAACAGAGTAAATTCGATATTTTGATGTATGAATTGGCTGATATTAAAAAAATCCTTTTTGACATTCATCAAAGACAATCAAGAGATGAAGAGACACTTGAGAGGCATAAGGGGGAAGTTGAAGGAAATGTAGATGTAGTGGTGAATGAAGTTGAGGTGTTGAGGGAACTTAATCTGTTGACGGGTGGAAAAATTGATGTAGTTGTCAAGGAGGTTGTGGAATTGAGGAGTGAACTTACGGGGCTGAAGGAGGTGGTTGATAAAAACTTGGATGAAGGGGGAAATAAAGGGTGAAATAAAAGAGATGAAGAGCTATGTAGAGCAAAAATATGATGAACTGAAAAAAATTTGAAGAAGAGAAGATGGAGGAAGAAAAAAAGATGGAGGAAATGAGGAGAAAGGATGTCATTAACATCTATACACCGGAGAGTGTTATAGATGCAGATTTGGATTCGGAATGTCATGCACCCCAGAAGAAGAAGCAGAAGGTAAGTTGAATAAAAGAAAACTTAATTTGATTTTTATCATGTTGTTATGACTAAAATTTGTATGCAAAACTGTAGGTTGAAAAAGCGGTTATTCCAAGCGGAATTGAACCGGTCGAAGCTACAATTTGTGATTATTTATGGAATAGTGGGTTAGAATCGGGGTAAGATAAATATATTGCTTTATGAGTGATATTTAAATATTTCATGACAATATATTAATCCTAATGATTCATACAGATGTTCTGTAATCTCAATGGGAAATCAATACGCTAGTGTATCCGACGTTGCAACGTTGAAGCCTAGTGAATGGGTTGGCGGTGTGGTAAGTAGACATCGATTAAAAGTTAAAACCTATTGAATATATTCTGATTGTGTAATTAATTTTGTTAGGTTATTGATTTGCTCGCCTTGACAGTATGCTACGATTCTAAAAAGTCAGGCCGGACGATTGGCTACATTCCATACCACTTAGAGGTGAGTTAAATTAATAAATGTTGAAAAGTAATGTTATAGACAGTAAATTAATAATGATTGTCACGTAATTGCAGCAACAGGCGTTGGACAACGTCTGTATTGAGGGTATTGCGAGTTTTTGGGGTCCCATGTTATATAACTATATGAAATTCACCAACTGTGAGAAGGTAAGACACCATACGAATAGGCATAAATGATGTTTTTGGATATATAATGTTGAATTTTGTCAAATTGGGTTTGAAATTTGTTACAGATCATGATCACAATAAACCACAATAATTCACATTGGTATCTGTTGGTGTTGGATATGATAGACCGTGTTGCAACTGTATATGATAGTCTGTTTATATCTGAAGTAGCTAAACAGAGAGTGAATGATGCTAAGAGATTGGTATGTATGAAAGGAAATTATGTAAATTATAATGCATAATTTGTTTGGATCATAACTTTATATTTTTTTAATGCAGATGAAAATATTAGATAGTTATAATAAGAAACACATTTGGGTAGAAGCATGTGGATCTCTAGGAAATTTCCCCTTGCAAAGATTCAAATTCGCGGAGCATAAGATGAACGAGCAATCGAATGGACATGATTGCGGCATTTATGTGATGATGTGGATGTAATCGATTAGTTCTAGAGGGGCTACTTGTGATTTTGTAAGTAGAATTAAAAATTTGTTTGCGGTTAAATTGTTAAAAGTCGTAGATTGAATGTTGTGGTCTACAATACTTAACGTACTGACAATTTGAATATATGTTGTTGGAGAATGGGATCGTATACAAATATTAAACGATCTCGTAAGCCACAATCAAAATCATCTAAGAGAGAAGATGACAAAAGCTGTCATGCTACACAAGAATAACAAAAGGAAGGGATGATGTAAATGCATGGTTAATTTGTATAAGATTTTTAATTTTGTATACGATTTATAATTTTGTATGTGAATGTAATTATGTATGAGATGGGAAAAGTTATCCAAATGTTTTTTGTACATGTTTCTTATACACAGTAGGAGTCATGTTTTTTGTCTGCATTATTCCAAATGTCACTAACATAATTGTCATCATGTACGGGACTGAATGGTCATTCCATATTTAGGTATGTTCAATAACTACAAAATACAATAACTTTAAAGTAATAGGTAAATTTACAATGTAGGTGGCAAAAATAGAATATAATAATGACAAAATTAATAAACACAAAGATTTGATTTCAACATTTTGTCCAAGTTTGGGAACTTAAAATGTAAAATATACCGGTTTAATGAGAGAATAGGTAAACTTATGTGTCGATACATTTATAACAAGTGTCGATCCCAAAAACATCGAAAACCATAATTATAATGTAATAGGTAAATTAGCAATATAACTAGTCTAAATATACCGGTTTTTGAGAAAACAAGTGTAAAAAAAGTATCGACACAAATCAAACAAGTGTCGATACTTTTGGTCCAGAATGTATTTCAAAACCAAGTGCACTAAAAAGTGTCGATACATTTATAACAAGTGTCGATCCCAAAAACATCGAAAACCATAATTATAATGTAATAGGTAAATTAGCAATATAACCGGTCTAAATATACCAGTTTTTGAGAAAATAGGTGTACAAAAAGTATCGACACAAATCGAATAAGTGTCGATACTTTTTGTCCAGAATGTATTTCAAAACCAAGTGCACTAAAAAGTGTCGATACATTTGTAACAAGTGTCGATCCCAAAAACATCGAAAACTATAATTATAATGTAATAGGTAAATTAGCAATATAATCGGTCTAAATATATCAGTTTTTGAGAAAACCGGTGTACAAAAAGTATCGACACAAATCGAACAAGTGTCGATACTTTTGGTCCATAATGTATTTCAAAACCAAGTGCACTAAAAAGTGTTGATACATTTATAACAAGTGTCGATCCCAAAAAAATCGAAAACCATAATTATAATATAATATGTAAATTAACAATATAACTGGTCTAAATATACTGGTTTAAATTGAAAACATGTTACCATAATGTATCGACACATTATTAACTTGTGTCGATACCTTTTTAAATTACTCGTTTTTTCATTTATTATAAATATGATACAAACTCCAAATCGAAAAACCCTAAACCTAAAGACAGAAAAGAACTCATCGACTCCGACGAATACCAGCGTTTATAACTGTTACGATCAGATATTCAGGTAGATTTTTTGATATTTTGCCATAAATTAGGGTTTGTTTGATTTACAGATTGGTCTCTTTTTTCCTTAATGTGTTTTTGTTCCAATGTAACAGCATCTACACCCAAAATGGCTCCAAAACGTCAGCGTCAGAAGCGAAGTCTTTCTCAAATCTCTTCTCAACCCACCTCTTCCCAACCCAGCTCTTCTCAACCACAATCTCCTTCTCAAACAATTGCCCCTTCTGAGGAAATCAAGTCGTTCGAAACTGACAACTTTAGATCCGATGCGGAGAAAGAAAGATGGCAAAGGAGTTTTAAAGTAAGGAAGATTCGTCCCGAACGTCTCATTGACTTGGGTTTCTTGTTCGATGATAAATATGCTTTTAGTTTTAAATCCATGTTTACATCTTGGGGTTGGCTTGAATTTCTTGGTGTAGAACCAAAATATTACCCCAACCTAGTTATAGTTTTCTACAACAATGCTTCCTTCGAGTATGAGCCTAATAAGAGTAATATAATAGGAATTAATTCCCATGTCATGGGGAAGGATATATATATATCTCCGGAAACTATTGCGATGGGTTTAGGTGTAGCGAATAAAGGGGATTCAGATGAAAATGATGTAGATTGGTCTACAATTAAACGGGTTGCTAGAAATAACCCAATTCACCTAGATCTAGAGTACATAGTGTTTCACAAAATGTTGACTTGGTTTATTTGGCCTAGTGGGGGAAAACATTCAATGCTTCGAGACAACGATTATTGGTGGATAACAAAGTATAAATCCAAAGGCAAAACGGCTCCAAGCATTGCTAAACTGATTTTTAATACAATTGTATATATAGTCACAAAGGGAACATCAATTTTAACTTTACTACCATATGGATTTGTCATCACCCATTTGTTGAATAAGAAAGAAGTTGATTTTTCGTTTGACTCCCCTGTTCGATTAACCCGCAAGATTGACATGTTATTTGTTAAAAAAGTGGGATATGATTTTGTTGAAAAAGTCGGTTGGAAGCGTGTCAAGGATGTCGAATTAGATCTAGAGAGGGAGGAAAATGAAGATGACCAACCAATGGGAGACGCAATGATGGAAGAAGCTGCAGAAGCTCCAGGAACTCAAGTTGGACAGGATGTCACAATTACGACAGTGATGGAATACATGGTCAATTTTCGGGAGCATATTGATTCCCTTGTGAGCGAAATGCAAGCCGATATTTCATCATTGTGCGATGAAGTCTCCATGTTGCGTGACGAATTACGGCAACAACATCAAACGAGTTAGGTAATTAATTATTTATGTTTCTAAACATTTACACGTTCTGAAATGTATTTTATTTTCTTTTAACAGATGTGGACAACCAAACGGTCAATGAAGATGACAATGATGATGATGATGATCTAAACAAGTATATCGTGTCTGCAACGCCGCTTGCAAGAAAACTAGTAATTTTTTATGTCAATGGTGTCATTGACTACATCCCAAGACATCCAGAAGGTTTCAATTATGTTAATTTGTATCCATTATTTTAACATATAAGCGTATAACTTTAATCACATTTTCTTCATGTTGCAGATGTTATCCTCAGAAATGGATTATATGAATTTATGCAATTTTGTTTACAGAATTTTGTTGTTGCCATTTGGTAATCCAAGATGATGTTAGAACTATTGAGCAATTCAAATTACTATAGCCAAAATCGTTAATATACAATTAAATGTTAACATTCAAGCTTGATTACAATCTCAGGCATAACATGGACCGTGTACTTGATAAACTACGTTTGTTCTCTGACCACTTTCTATTCGTTTGGGTAAAATGATTGTCATTACGCTTTGCTAACTTTAATTTCTCTAAGATTCCAACATATTTATGTTCGATTGTTTGTAAGCAGGATCAAAGTAAGTGCAAAACAGAAGATAAGTTTACTTACTGTAAAGATCTCAATGATGTTTGGAACGGGTTTACTGATTTTAACGCCCTAAATACACTGTTGGTCGATGATTCACCGCGAAAAATGATTCATAATCCGGTAAGTTACATTCATGGCATATTTTCATAGTTAAACAGTTGTTCATAGATTGATTGATTAACAATTTATGTTTTTTATTAGATAAACAATTACATATGTCCACATTCTTTCGACGTTGCTTCCCATTCGGACAACGATGCTCTAAGTATGACACAAATTTATTCCTGGTTTAAATATACTGGTTTAAATTGAAAACATGTTACCATAATGTATCGACACATTATTAACTTGTGTCGATACCTTTTTAAATTACTCGTTTTTTCATTTATTATAAATATGATACAAACTCCAAATCGAAAAACCCTAAACCTAAAGACAAAAAAGAACTCATCGACTCCGACGAATACCAGCGTTTATAACTGTTACGATCCGATATTCAGGTAGATTTTTTGATATTTTGCCATAAATTAGGGTTTGTTTGATTTACAGATTGGTCTCTTTTTTCCTTAAAGTGTTTTTGTTCCAATGTAAAAGCATCCACACCCAAAATGGCTCCAAAACGTCAGCGTCAGAAGCGAAGTCTTTCTCAAATCTCTTCTCAACCCACCTCTTCCCAACCCAGCTCTTCTCAACCACAATCTCCTTCTCAAACAATTGCCCCTTCTGAGGAAATCAAGTCGTTCGAAACTGACAACTTTAGATCCGATGCGGAGAAAGAAAGATGGCAAAGGAGTTTTAAAGTAAGGAAGATTCGTCCCGAACGTCTCATTGACTTGGGTTTCTTGTTCGATGATAAATATGCTTTTAGTTTTAAATCCATGTTTACATCTTGGGGTTGGCTTGAATTTCTTGGTGTAGAACCAAAATATTACCCCAACCTAGTTATAGTTTTCTACAACAATGCTTCCTTCGAGTATGAGCCTAATAAGAGTAATATAATAGGAATTAATTCCCATGTCATGGGGAAGGATATATATATATCTCCGGAAACTATTGCGATGGGTTTAGGTGTAGCGAATAAAGGGGATTCAGATGAAAATGATGTAGATTGGTCTACAATTAAACGGGTTGCTAGAAATAACCCAATTCACCTAGATCTAGAGTACATAGTGTTTCACAAAATGTTGACTTGGTTTATTCGGCCTAGTGGGGGAAAACATTCAATGCTTCGAGACAACGATTATTGGTGGATAACAAAGTATAAATCCAAAGCCAAAACGGCTCCAAGCATTGCTAAACTGATTTTTAATACAATTGTATATATAGTCACAAAGGGAACATCAATTTCAACTTTACTACCATATGGATGTGTCATCACCCATTTATTGAATAAGAAAGAAGTTGATTTTTCGTTTGACTCCCCTGTTCGATTAACCCGCAAGATTGACATGTTATTTGTTAAAAAAGTGGGATATGATTTTGTTGAAAAAGTCGGTTGGAAGCGTGTCAAGGATGTCGAATTAGATCTAGAGAGGGAGGAAAATGAAGATGACCAACCAATGGGAGACGCAATGATGGAAGAAGCTGCAGAAGCTCCAGGAACTCAAGTTGGATAGGATGTCACAATTACGACAGTGATGGAATACATGGTCAATTTTCGGGAGCATATTGATTCCCTTGTGAGCGAAATGCAAGCCGATATTTCATCATTGTGCGATGAAGTCTCCATGTTGCGTGACGAATTACGGCAACAACATCAAACGAGTTAGGTAATTAATTATTTATGTTTCTAAACATTTACACGTTCTGAAATGTATTTTATTTTCTTTTAACAGATGTGGACAACCAAACGGTCAATGAAGATGACAATGATGATGATGATGATCCAAACAAATATATCGTGTCTGCAACGCCGCTTGCAAGAAAACTAGTAATTTTTTATGTCAATGGTGTCCTTGCCTACATCCCAAGACATCCAGAAGGTTTCAATTATGCTAATTTGTATCCATTATTTTAACATATAAGCGTATAACTTTAATCACATTTTCTTCATGTTGCAGATGTTATCCTCAGAAATGGATTATATGAATTTATGCAATTTTGTTTACAGAATTTTGTTGTTTCCATTTGGTAATCCAAGATGATGTTAGAACTATTGAGCAATTCAAATTACTATAGCCAAAATCGTTAATATACAATTAATTGTTAACATTCAAGCTTGATTACAATCTCAGGCATAACATGGACCGTGTACTTGATAAACTACGTTTGTTCTCTGACCACTTTCTATTCGTTTGGGTAAAATGATTGTCATTACGCTTTGCTAACTTTAATTTCTCTAAGATTCCAACATATTTATGTTCGATTGTTTGTAAGCAGGATCAAAGTAAGTGCAAAACAGAAGATAAGTTTACTTACTGTAAAGATCTCAATGATGTTTGGAACGGGTTTACTGATTTTAACGCCCTAAATACACTGTTGGTCGATGATTCACCGCGAAAAATGATTCATAATCCGGTAAGTTACATTCATGCCATATTTTCATAGTTAAACAGTTGTTCATAGATTGATTCATTAACAATTTATTTTTTTTATTAGACAAACAATTACATATGTCCACATTCTTTCGACGTTGCTTCCCATTCGGACAACGATGCTCTAAGTATGACACAAATTTATTCCTGGTTTAAATATACTGGTTTAAATTGAAACATGTTACCATAATGTATCGACACATTATTAACTTGTGTCGATACCTTTTTAAATTACTCATTTTTTCATTTATTATAAATATGATACAAACTCCAAATCGAAAAACCCTAAACCTAAAGACAGAAAAGAACTCATCGACTCCGACGAATACCAGCGTTTATAACTGTTACGATCAGATATTCAGGTAGATTTTTTGATATTTTACCATAAATTAGGGTTTGTTTGATTTACAGATTGGTCTCTTTTTTCCTTAATGTGTTTTTGTTCCAATGTAACAGCATCCACACCCAAAATGGCTCCAAAACGTCAGCGTCAGAAGCGAAGTCTTTCTCAAATCTCTTCTCAACCCACCTCTTCCCAACCCAGCTCTTCTCAACCACAATCTCCTTCTCAAACAATTGCCCCTTCTGAGGAAATCAAGTCGTTCGAAACTGACAACTTTAGATCCGATGCGGAGAAAGAAAGATGGCAAAGGAGTTTTAAAGTAAGGAAGATTCGTCCCGAACGTCTCATTGACTTGGGTTTCTTGTTCGATGATAAATATGCTTTTAGTTTTAAATCCATGTTTACATCTTGGGGTTGGCTTGAATTTCTTGGTGTAGAACCAAAATATTACCCCAACCTAGTTATAGTTTTCTACAACAATGCTTCCTTCGAGTATGAGCCTAATAAGAGTAATATAATAGGAATTAATTCCCATGTCATGGGGAAGGATATATATATATCTCCGGAAACTATTGCGATGGGTTTAGGTGTAGCGAATAAAGGGGATTCAGATGAAAATGATGTAGATTGGTCTACAATTAAACGGGTTGCTAGAAATAACCCAATTCACCTAGATCTAGAGTACATAGTGTTTCACAAAATGTTGACTTGGTTTATTCGGCCTAGTGGGGGAAAACATTCAATGCTTCGAGACAACGATTATTGGTGGATAACAAAGTATAAATCCAAAGCCAAAACGGCTCCAAGCATTGCTAAACTGATTTTTAATACAATTGTATATATAGTCACAAAGGGAACATCAATTTCAACTTTACTACCATATGGATGTGTCATCACCCATTTGTTGAATAAGAAAGAAGTTGATTTTTCGTTTGACTCCCCTGTTCGATTAACCCGCAAGATTGACATGTTATTTGTTAAAAAAGTGGGATATGATTTTGTTGAAAAAGTCGGTTGGAAGCGTGTCAGGGATGTCGAATTAGATCTAGAGAGGGAGGAAAATGAAGATGACCAACCAATGGGAGACGCAATGATGGAAGAAGCTGCAGAAGCTCCAGGAACTCAAGTTGGACAGGATGTCACAATTACGACAGTGATATAATACATGGTCAATTTTCGGGAGCATATTGATTCCCTTGTGAGCGAAATGCAAGCCGATATTTCATCATTGTGCGATGAAGTCTCCATGTTGCGTGACGAATTACGGCAACAACATCAAACGAGTTAGGTAATTAATTATTTATGTTTCTAAACATTTACACGTTCTGAAATGTATTTTATTTTCTTTTAACAGATGTGGACAACCAAACGGTCAATGAAGATGACAATGATGATGATGATGATCCAAACAAGTATATCGTGTCTGCAACGCCGCTTGCAAGAAAACTAGTAATTTTTTATGTCAATGGTGTCCTTGCCTACATCCCAAGACATCCAGAAGGTTTCAATTATGTTAATTTGTATCCATTATTTTAACATATAAGCGTATAACTTTAATCACATTTTCTTCATGTTGCAGATGTTATCCTCAGAAATGGATTATATGAATTTATGCAATTTTGTTTACAGAATTTTGTTGTTGCCATTTGGTAATCCAAGATGATGTTAGAACTATTGAGCAATTCAAATTACTATAGCCAAAATCGTTAATATACAATTAAATGTTAACATTCAAGCTTGATTACAATCTCAGGCATAACATGGACCGTGTACTTGATAAACTACGTTTGTTCTCTGACCACTTTCTATTCGTTTGGGTAAAATGATTGTCATTACGCTTTGCTAACTTTAATTTCTCTAAGATTCCAACATATTTATGTTCGATTGTTTGTAAGCAGGATCAAAGTAAGTGCAAAACAGAAGATAAGTTTACTTACTGTAAAGATCTCAATGATGTTTGGAACGGTTTTACTGATTTTAACGCCCTAAATACACTGTTGGTCGATGATTCACCGCGAAAAATGATTCATAATCCGGTAAGTTACATTCATGGCATATTTTCATAGTTAAACAGTTGTTCATAGATTGATTGATTAACAATTTATGTTTTTTATTAGATAAATAATTACATATGTCCACATTCTTTCGACGTTGCTTCCCATTCGGACAACGATGCTCTAAGTATGACACAAATTTATTCCTGATTATGCTCATTTAGTTTCTTGTTCCTTATCAAAAAAAAATTTAGTTTCTTGTTAGTAAAATTGCACATGATTAGTTTGATAATTGAAATTATTTATTTATGTCCTCAGCAAAAGGTGGTAAAATACGCGAGTATTTGGAAATTTTGTTGAAGGCGCCTAATGTTACGGACTTCGTTAGCGATAACCCTTTTCCATCGGATTAATTTCGTTGTAGGTACATTATTTGAACTTTGTTGTCTATAAATTTATTGTGTATGTATGTTTTGGTTTGATTACACAGTATGAATCAATTATGCAATTTCCATGTTCAATTTAACATGGCATTTCATTTTCATTTCATTTATAATTAGAGTTTGAATTTAAATGTAAATTTTAGTCCTAAACCAAAATTCCATCCATCCTAAAAACAACTTACTCAATGGATGCATCGGGAGAAAACATCAAATTCCATTTCTAAGGTAACGACTTACCTTTTTCAAATATCAATATTAGTGATAATGTGCATAATGAATTTGTCCATAATGTATTTCTAAGGTAACACTTACTTACCTTTTTCAAATATACGGGTTTGTGAGAAAATATATGTACAAAATGTATCGACACAAATAAAACAAGTGTCGATACATTTAAAACAAGTGTCGATCCTGAAAACATCGAAAAACATAATTATAATGTAATAGGTAAATTATTCATGTAAAATGTCTAAATATACCGGTTTTTTAGAAAACAGGTGTACAAAAAGTATCGACACAAATCTAACAAGTGTCGATACTTTTTCTCCAGATTGTATTTCAAAACCAAGTGCACTAAAAAGTGTCGATACATATATAACAAGTGTCGATCCCAAAAACATTGAAAACCATAATTATAATGTAATAGGTAAATTAGCAATATAACCGGTCTAAATATACCGATTTTTGATAAAACAGGTGTACAAACAGTATCGACACAAATAGAACAAGTGTCGATACTTTTGGTCTAGAATGGATTTCAGAACCAAGTGCACATAAAAGTGTCGATACATTTAAAACAAGTGTCGATCCCGAAAACATCGAAAAACATAATTATAATGTAATAGGTAAATTATTCATGTAAACAGTCTAAATATATCGGTTTTTGAGAAAACAGGTGTACAAAAAGTATCTACACAAATATAACAAGTGTCGATACTTTTTCTCCAGAATGTATTTCAAAACCAAGTGCACTAAAAAGTGTCGATACATTTATAACAAGTGTCGATCCCAAAAACATCGAAAACTATAATTATAATGTAATAGGTAAATTAACAATGTAATCGGTCTAAATGTATCGGTTTATGAGAAAACATGTATACATGAAGTATCGACACAAATACATCAAGTTTCGATACTTTTTTGTCTAGACTATATTTTAAAAACCAAGTGCACAACAAAGTTTCGATACATTTATAACAATTGTCGATCCCAAAAACATCGAAAAACATAATTATAACCAAATGTCTCTAACATCATGTGCTGGAGGTTCATAACTATTTCATTTCGTCTTCAAAAAAATCAATTGAAGTATATTGCGTGCATGTATTCAAACCCAGCTTGACTTGAGGACATGTTAGTTTGTTATGTCCCTCACCGTTGCAGAACCCACATCACCTAATCTTCTTCTCGACCTTGTTCTTTGTTACTTCTTTTCGCTTGCGTTATTTTCGTTGAGGGTCGCGAACGTTGTTTAATACACTGCTTCGATTGACTGAATCATTCAAACCAAACGAGTTCTCAAATTCTTCTGTTAGTTTTTTCATCTCATCTCTTACGGTTTTGAAAGACGCGTCTGTCTTTGATGCAGCGTAGCATAACATACTTGTTATTACACGTAGAGAAGCAAACCTTGTCATTTGTATTATTTCTTGAGGCACATTCAAATCAACAAAACTGGGTGCAAAAGCCTTCGCATCCTTAGTCCACCTACTTTGAATCAAAGACCCGGGCAAATATGTGTAATCCAAGTGCTTCAAAACGTTAAGTTGATGGCGACATGGAAGTCCAACGGTCTCAAATTTTCTGCATGAGCAATCTAGAGTTTCCGTACGAGAATCAAAACTAATTTCAAATGTCCTATTTTTTTTTCTTTGTACTTTTTCAAATAAAAATATTGACATTCATCTGATAAGGACTGAATCTCTTCCTGAATCCGGTACAATGTCTCCCGTTGAAGTTCTTCTTGGAACGCATGAAAAGATTTGCGCGTAAAAATTTCAGAAGCATGACTTTCAAATTCAACCAGTTTTGTGATCTAGAAGGGCTTCGTCTAGGAACTTAAGTAATCCGCTTTCAACTCGTTCAGACGCATTCTACTAATTCCATCTTCAATTGCACGAACAACATCTAAATAAGTCTTCTTGTGTTTCAGTGCAATTGCGAGTGAATTATTCATAGACTCGTACCTTTGTGTTGAGCGAATATTAGCAAAGAAATGACCAGTTAGATATGCTTGTGCCCATAAGTGCCGAGTATTTCCCTTCTCAATCACCCGTGGATGCTTTTCGACGTTGAATTCTGAAACAACTGAACGCCATTGAATATCAAATTTGTCGGTTGTCCACCAGGAAGCCATGCATTTTGAGAAGGCTGCTGTAAATTTTGGGTCACCAATGTTAGCTTGTGCATTGCGAGAAAGATGCCAAGAACATAATCTGTGCTTAGTATTAGGGATAACAGATTTGATAACCCTATGCATTGCCCTATCCCTATCGGTGACAACTAAAATAGGCGATTTGTTCATCATGGCTTCTAAAAAATTATGTAGCACCCACTCGAAAGATTGGGACGTCTCGTCAGCGATTATGGCAGTAGCAAACACAATTGTGTTATGGTGATGATTGACACCGACAATAGGCATAATTGGTCGACCATACAAATTATCTTTGTATGTTGTGTCGAACGTAATTACATCACCGAATCATATGCAATCTGATCTCGATGTAGAATCCGACCAAATAAGATTATGCAACGCCCCTGATTCGTCTACCGAGTATGTCACAAAAAACCGGGATCATCATGTTTCTTATAATCAAAGTAAGCAATAAGCGCATTCATATCCCCATCGATGATTTCCTTTGCTTTACCTATTTGAAGTGCATTGTAGAGGTCTTTATGTGTAAATCCAACATTATGATAGCCCCATGCCTGCTGCGTTAAATAGTTCATTACTTGTGACGTGCCAACACCGACCTCTTTCAATGCTGTTGCCTCATCAATATCAGCCTTACTTACAGCTCTATTAGAACGTATAAATGGTGTCATAGTAGGTGTGCACAATGCATGATTATGTTTCTGATAAGACTTACTTATAACCCACTGATCGTTTGTATTTGTTATTATAACTATGACTCTAGCCTTGCATCTTGTTCTTGTGATTGGCGTATGAGCACGTTGACGATCAACGATATTGACTTTTGATTCTCGAAACCCTTCTTTCGAACAATAAAATTCTTATGTCTTCACATTCCCTTCCATGTCAAGCCGTGTTGTTCCCCGACGTGCACTAAACCCATGTTCTTATGTGAATTCCTTGTAAAAGTACCAAGATTGATTACGTGAAGAGAAGAGCTTACCAACCAATATGTCAGATTCATCAACATTATGTACTTCATGGCATTCATCGGTTAGCTTAACATTGTCTGCATCAGTATGATCCATGACAAAAATTTTGTTGTGCAATTTCAGTGGTCCCAACAGGAGTTGATGGAGGTGTAAGTAAAGGTTTATTGAACAACATGTTTTCAGTGGTGCTTTCAATAGGATGTGATATTGGTAGTGGTAGTTGGAGGGTGGGTACAACATTAAATTTACAGGACATATTCAGGTATGTACAATAACTACAACATTCAATAACTTTAAAGTAATAGGTAAATTTACAATGTAGGTGGTAAAAATATAATTTTTTAATGACAAAATTAGTAAACACAAAGATTTGTTTCGATACATATGTAAGAATATGTGTCGATACATTTTCAAAAAGTATCGATCCTAAAAACATCGAAACAAATAATTATAATGTAATATTTAAATTAACAATGTAACCAGTATACATATATCGGTTAATTATAAAATATGTCAACATAAAGTATCGATACTTTTTAAGTTTGTATCGATACTTTTTTCCAAAAGAAAGCACAAACAGGTTCACGCATAAAGTGTCGATATATTTAAAATTGTATTGATCACAAAAACATCGAAACCGATAATTATAATGTAATAGGTCAATTTACAATGTAACCGGTTTAAATTTATCGGTTTTATGAGAAAATAGGTCAGAATAAAGTATCGATTGTGTAATTTGTGTCGATACATTTTGTCCATAATGAATGCCCAACGAGGTGTAGATACATTTAAAATTGTATCGATCCCAAAAACATCGAAACGAAAATTACAATGTTATAGGTTAATTTATAATGTACCCGGTATAAATATACCGGTTTTATGAGAAAATATGTCTAAATAATGTATCGACACTTTTATAGCTTGTGTCGATACTTTTTTCTAGAATGAATTAGGAATGTCCAACGAGGTGCAAGCATAAAGTGTCGATACATTTAAAATTGTATCAATTCAATAAACAACGAAACCAATAATTATAATGCAATAGGTAAATTTACAATGCTACCAGTATAAATATACCGGTTAAATGCCTATTTTATTATATAAGCGTTACCTATTACATTATATAAACGCTACCTAATATGTTATTGTGCTTAATAATATTTCCAGTTAAATAATATAACATAACCGATCTAAATTTTAATCAGTCGACTCTTTAATCGGTCACGTCGATATTTAGCCCTCTTTTTAAATGCCGCACAGCATAATCACCCCCAAGCCCAAAGTTTTTTAAAAACCCAAATATATTACATAGCTGTATTTCTATAACGTGTATAGCTTTGTTCTTTTAATACATTTACCTCTCTTTTGTCACCTTTAAGGCTTTTCATCAAACGAGTGGCACGCATAGCTGTGCCTATCGAGAATTTTTTTTTTTGTTTTCTGTTCACCTTCATTGATCTTTTACTTTTTCTGGGTATTTCTTATATTATCGGGAAATTGAAGAAAGAAAAAGAAGAATAGGAAAAATGGATGGAGCGGAGTTGGAGTTACAGAGGAGAAGCAAGTTCTTGAGCAGTTTGATTCAAAAGAAGAAATCTATGGAACAACAGGAGCAAACTGAACGTCTTAATGTTAAAGTCAGAGCTTCTGATATGCCTTTAGCTCTTCTAAACAAGGCTTTTAAATGTGCCCGAGACCAGCTTGACTATATGACTGGAAAGCTTGATAGTAAACGCCTAGCTCTTGCCCTTAAGAAGGTTAAAAATTCAAACTTTCATCTTCCTGTTACAGTGATCCTTTGCTAGATTCTTCTTTTCGGTTACTTTATATTTCTTATTCGATTGTTTTAGTTGACACAGTTTTAACATTTACATGTTGGATAAATTAGCTCTACTTTGGTTCATAGGAGTTATAGATATTAATGATCCTAGTGAGATTTGGATGAGAAGTTTTCTTTTTCTAGTTATCCAAGCCAAAATTTGCCTTTATTAGTTTCAGTTTAACTGAAGACATTTATGATTTATTCCTTTTTGGTTTGCTCTTTACTCTGTCTTTTTGTACCGGATTAAATTTGTTATCCTGCTTGTAAATGCTTATATGAATTCAAGTGTTTTATGTTGATTTAAACCCCATTGCTTAACCACTTATTCCAACTGCAAGAAGATGCAACTTTGATTCTTTATTGTCATGCTTTATGTTTTCATAGAATTTGATCACCTACTGTTTATGTCATGCTAGTTTGCGTGATCTCTGATTCTCAGGAATTCGACTCAACATACGGTCCTGCTTGGCACTGCATCGTGGGGACTAGTTTCGGGTCATACGTCACATATTCACTAGGAGGTTTCTTGTATTTTCGAACGACAAGGTTTACATCATTCTCTTCAAGACCGCCGTCGAGCCCTTAGACGGTCGATGATTCGGACAGATTCGTGTGTTCTACACCTTGTGTTGGTAACAAATTCCATTTTGAAGTTACTAGTACAACTACAGAGTGCAGAACTGATAAACATGTCTGTCCTTGATTCTTAAACATTCATGTTGTATTTGCTAAGTATAAATGAATGATAGGTTCTGTCATTTTCTTGCTCTTACCAGAGAACCCAACAGATGTTAACTAACATGTAAAAGATATCTATGGAGCAAAGCAAATCCTTAGAGGACAAGAAAGCTAAATGGATAACATATGTCGACAAACTTGTGCCGACTTATTACAATTGAATCCCTTCCTGTCAACATCTTCATTTTGATTACTTCTTTGTTAAGGATAACAGTTTCTATATAAATCGAAGCAGATCTTTCACCAAACTGAAATTGAGATTGCAGAAACCATGGAACTTGCACCCCTATCACATGAGGAATCCATTTCTTCAGGGTTACCCCATGATGCGTTTTTTATTGTCTTGGCCTACCTTCCATTATTTGAGCTTCTTTCCATGAGTGGAGTTTGCAGGTCACTGAGAGAAGCAGTGGAAAAGGATGTACTGCCATGGCTAAACATAATCGTCGAAAGCCGTTGAACTTTCGGTTGTCAGATGAGATTCTGATGAAAATTGCTTCCAAGGTAAATGGTAGGCTAAAAACATTGACTTTCATGTGCTGTGCCAAAATTACAGATGATGGGCTTGAAAGGGTCATCGACCAAAATCCTCTTATCAGTAAGGTATGAAATTTGATCCTTTAAATGGATAAGATTTCAATGGCGGGGATTATTTTCCCTTTTATCTTGTACATGTGTGGGTCAAAACGACCTAACTCAACTCTTGATGATTAACATATAATTAGTTGTTTTTCTATTTGTTGCTTCAGCTGCATATACCAGGTTGCACTGGGTTGACCCCTAATGGAGTGATAACAGCAGTGCAGAAGTTATCTGACAGCCAGCAAGGCCTAAAAAGCATTCAGATAAACGGCATCGCCAACATGAAGAAAGAACATCTCGAAAGGATTCAATATTACCTTCAAACAAACCCAAAACTGCAGCAGATTCATCCAACGAGACAGCCTTTGCTATATCATAACTACAGAAGATTTCAAGGATGCGAAGAACATGGCAGGGTGCAATTAAGTACAGGTTGTTTTCGATTGTCCCAGAAAGGATTGCAAAAGGAAACGAGACGCTTCAATGACCGGTTGTCGGATGTGCGTGTTATGCGTTCCGAGGTGTGAAGAATGTGGGAAGTGTGTTGAAAATGAAGACTTCGAAGAGACTGTTTGTGCTGATACTCTTTGTCCGGATTGTTGGATTCAGCTTTCCAAATGTAATTTCTGTAATAAACCGTGTTGTAATCAACATGACAACATGAAGATAATTTCGGACGGTTCAATCGGGTGGGTTTGCAGTGTTTGTCATGATAAATACGATGATCTTGAATAAATCTATCCAAGAGCCGAGTTACCACACAGTCCCTAACCCGAACCCGAAGAAATATACATATTATTTGAGCATGAAATATATGCATTTAGCGACTCACAATGAATAACATCAATGAACACTTTCAAATCAATTATCTGGAAACAATCTCTTGGAATTTTTGTACAATAATCCAATGATAATGAACTAACTCGTCTAAAGAATTACTTGCTATCGATATGTTCAGTTAAATCGGACACCCTTCAACTCAACTCCTATAGGAGATACAAAATCGGATTTGCTGCAAGTATTCCACAGAGATGGAATCCGAATTTTTTTTCGATATATTTGAATGCTGTTAAAACCTAGAATAAAGTACAAACAAGTACTACAAGAAAACAGCAGTGAAAAGGAAAACACAGGCGCCTATAATCACAGAGGTTGTAAGTGAATCACTCACATAGAAATATTGTGGAGTGCAGCCTGAACTCGTGTTATTCGATGAAGGAACCAGTGATGTGTCGTTAGTTATGGTGCCGTTTTTCCTGAAACTACAGACAAAATGGAAGTATTATCAGATTGCATCAAAGCCATCACATATGATGATAATGATTAGGAGAATCAATCCATACCTTCCGAGAAATACGCATGAACCGTGACCTGCACCAATGGACAACATTAGTAAGTTGATAGGTTCCGGTAGACTTATTCTATAAGAACAAATATTATAGCCACATACTTGGATCAGTTGAAGAGATGGTAGCCACCCCCTTGAAATCACAGGTTCCGATAGACTTCCCCATCCGCTGGAAATATGCATTGAAAGCATAAGTCGAATGGGAAACCACATTATTGGGTTCATAACACGGTTGCCCCTGCAACAAAGGTGAACAATTAACTTTCCCTGGTCCACAAGCCCAATCAAGAGCTGCTTGCAACATATTCGGATCGGCACCCACTTTCGCGACACAAAAGGTTTGGTTCGTAGTGTCATTTGCAAAAACAGTACCAGCACCAGTCAAGTGTAAAGTATAAACTGGTACTCCGTTGGCATCAAATAGCCCCCAATTCTGTTCTGAGGCCGGCCCAGGTCTCAAATCCTCATTGTAAAGTTCATAAATGTAAGTACTAACCACAATCCCCGGATGTTTAGGAGTCCCAGTGTTGTTAATTACATGCTTGATCAAGTTACTGTTGTATGTATTAGCATTTTCAACTGTAGCATCGGGCTCTGATGAATCACCCTTAGAAGGCCAACCAGACTCGGTTACTACAATCGGAACGTTGGTGATGTTTAAATAAGACATCGAAAAGTATGCTGCATCAACAATAGCATCAAAGACGTTAGTGTAATGCAGGAGTGTGTTAGCATCCACGGCTTCTTTGTTCGGAGGGAGAGAACGGAAAAGTGCATAGTCTAATGGGATAACGCCATCTGATTGCATGTAATCATAATATGGATATACGTTGAGCATAAGGTACGACCTCGTAGACTGCAAAAACTGTAGCAATGGAACCATGACAGGATCCCATGAACGGTTAAAAAAGGCTTGAGAAGGTGGAAAAGAGTCCAGGATAATCGAAGACGAATGTGGAGTAGAGACTTTGATTTGACTGTCGAGATTAGAAGCAACAAGGGCAGAGTGGATGAACTTCAAGGCAGAAACAAGGACTGGAGCGGCATTCGGGAGTGTAGTTAGGACTTCGGATCCAACAGCTATTGCCGTGATGTTAGTGGCAGGGACATGGGCTATAACATTGCGAGCCACCCAATTGGCTGCACTGGCATTCGATTGACCAATACCAAGGAGCAGCTCATTGGGGACAGAGACAATCACTTGGATGCCTGTGTTAGCAAGTGCGAGAAGCATAGCTCGATCAGCATCATAAAGCCTCACATGCCGGACATTCTGAGATTTGAGAAAGGCCACCACTTGAGTAGGGCTGGGCACGTCGGAAAGGTCTGTACCAATGTTCACACCGACAAAGGCTTCTGCACAGGGAGATCCATAGACTGACGTTAAGACAAGTTATCCACGAAAAAGAAAGGTCTTCCATCTCGATAAGAGAATAACAATGTCAGTGAAAAATATACTGTTCATAATATCATTAACATGATCATATTCATAAATAGATGTTAAATTTCATAGTGATCAACTATCATCCAGTCATTGCAGCTTTTAGAAGGCTAATACTTCATCATATTCGAGCAGTGTCTTAAAGGCTTCTACATAAAGTTCAAAGTAAATTCCAAACTTCAAATAGACATTCGAACGATATAATCTCTCAGACAATCCTATATTATCTTCAGCAATAAGCTTTGATTCGAAGGTTACCTAGTCATTTTCGAGTCGTCCCTTTCTTTCCTCTTAGTAGACAGAAGCAAAAATGTTGAATTTGGAGCAAACTTTTGAATATTAAATCAAAGTAGGTCAAAGGTGGGTAACATATCACACCATACAACTAAAGGAACCAAACATCAGACATGACATAGCATCATCCATCATAATAATACCAAAGCACATGAACTGATAACACATTTTACTATATTATTTCATTACAAGAAAATACTCATGGAGGTGATGGGACCCTACATATTATATACGGGACCAACTAGACAAAGATGTTAACTTTGCACATAAAAGATGACAATACTACCCTCATATACACTACACAATACACATTCCCCTAAGATATCAACACCAACAGGGCAACAGCTTCCAACACTTGGAGTTGGAGGCCTTCCGTGAGGTCATTTGGGTCCTATAGGATAATGCATTACTAGCTGAGATTCCCATGGTGAAAGAACAGAAGAGTTTCCAACAATGAGAAAAGGCTTACCTTCAAGAAAATTAATGGAAACTAAAAAGAGAACAGAGAAAAGTGCCCGCGAAGACAAACATGGTCGCACACAAATATATGAAAACAAATACAACTTCAAATAGACTTACTTTCATCACCAGAAACAGTCGAGACAAGCAAAAGCAAAAGCATCAAGAAAATAGCCATCGGAGGGAAAGCTTCAATCTTTGAACACTAATACAAAGCTCTAAACTTCAACCTCAAAAAGAAACCAGACACCCACCAAAAAACAGAACAACCCCAGGCTTTGGAAGCAGATACATAAAACAAGTGCTGAACTGGAACAGCAAGGCTCTAGTGGGGCTTTTAGCTTTAGTTTAGTTGTAAGGAAGTAGGGGCTTTTAGTTTAGTAGTTTACTAGCCTACAAACCACCATGTATATTGATCAGAGGTTGTATCAGAAATCAAACGGTCAAGGTTCAAAAGTAGTGCATTGTAAGCATCTGAGGCCTATCACAGGAGAGCATATTTATCCTGCAATTTATTTATATTTATTTTTAGATTGTGTGTTCGTGCTGTTATTTTCCGAATGCAAAGTAGAGTCACGGTCTACGAGGAGTAATACTGTTTTGTTGATGACATGGCATGTCAGATTGAATTCAACGGTCATATTCCCACAGATCTTCTCTTTTATTAATTTTGTTATTTTCTTAAATATATTTATTAACGAGTGCATCACTGTTTAAAATTACATATTTCCACACACACAAAATGTACGTAAATAAGGGATAATTGGAGTTTTGATTTTTGTTTTGGGTTTGGGTGATGAAGAGAAAGTAGAGATGAAAGAAATGTTTTGATTGTTTTCTTTTTACATTTTTTATAATTTTAATAAATTAATTTATATTTTTTTAAAATTTATTTTTAGTTATTATAAATTTAAATATACTAAAATATAATTTAAAAATAAATTATGTAGGCTCCAAATCCAAATGGTGGCACCTTTATTTTGGGGGCAAGTACCCTAGCCCAATTCTAATAGTATTCATTAAATACTACAACGGACCATTCCGTGAACAAATTCAAATCAATTCTTAAACGGAAGCCCAACTCATAAAAAAACGTAGACATATGGTTACAAGTGTTGCCCCCTCATGCAGAGCAACAGTTATCATGACATTATGAAATAATTATGTTTGTAGATAAGGGCTAGATTATCAGGATTTACACGAAACGTATTAGAGGAAGATTATCAGAATAAATTATAATTATTAAAAATAAAATAAATTTGTCGCAGTAAATGTCGCTTTACAAGTATAAAAGTAGGTAAAGTAGGTGGTATTAAACTTCCGTAATTTCTTATTACGGTATAGAGATAATCATCTTGATCCAAAGAGGAGCAATAGTTTTTACGTTTTGCGAATTAATCCCTCAAGTGTAAAAGGAGATCAAACATAAGAATTTACATACAAATAATTAAAGCATTGAGGAGGAAAAAAGCAATTCCTAAGATTATGTTCACCACCACCACTTGGTGTGGGCCCAATGGACCGTCAACCAAATAAATTATTAAATAATTGAAAGATACACGTCACATAGATTGTCAAAACGTGACTGGAACGTCATATGTTTCTAGCTTCATCTCAAACCACCAAAATTCTTAATTTCTACAAATATTTAATTTATTTTATAAATTACAAAAAGAGAATACATCTATGTACTGTAGATCTGCATATATTATAATGTGTATATGGCACAGATGCTATTATCGATCGTTTCCATACTAAAAACACAGTTATTCGAATCAAATGTATATAAAGAGAAGTACAAATGAAGCAAGCAAAAGATGGGTCTTAAATGCATTATTTCTACCATGTAACAACAATTGAATGGGGTTACAAAGTAGCTAAAACATCCACATTAACATTATAAAGAAAAACAAAAGGTCTATAATATAACCCTACACCAACTACCGAATAAACTTTAGTTGATGGCAATTAAGCAGTCAATATTACACTTCTTTAATGCCAGACTTGATATAAACTTTGCCTTGTAATTCCGAATCATAAACCTTGCAGTTTACCCTACTTGGTTGCCGAGAGAGAAGTCGTCGTTGCTCGCGGCCAAGCTCATGCGTTCAATTCTAACGTAGTTGCATAATCTATAGACATCTTGCTAAAATTGTATGGCGATGCTGCATTCATTACCCTACGACGACGGCGAATAACGGAGATTTGTTCAAGCGCAATATCAGACATGTATTTAACCATAATTGCATATGCAATTGATATAGCAATCATTTTTGCGGTTTATAACAAAGTAAACTAGCCTATCCACATGCCTTAAACCCCACAAATAACCTTGAATAAAAACTAACCTTTCCTTGCGCTTCTCCAAAAACCGAGCCAAGGAAGCTTTGCGAGCCTGTGGAACTGGAGGCAAAAAACAATTCACAGTCAGTTATAAACGAAATTAATTGATGCCACGTTCCAAACTACAAA
Source organism: Hibiscus syriacus (assembly GCF_006381635.1). Taxonomy (NCBI): domain Eukaryota; kingdom Viridiplantae; phylum Streptophyta; class Magnoliopsida; order Malvales; family Malvaceae; genus Hibiscus; species Hibiscus syriacus. The sequence continues at coordinate 7,601,577 of NW_024062795.1, forward strand.
CAAAATTAATTAAAAATATGCATGCAATAACAGAAAATCTTGTAAGAGCGTGTGTATACCGGAAGGCATCATGCCAGTGGCAGTAGCAGATCCCATGGCATTCACCAATTTCGTAGCCTCCAATTTGCTAATAGGGGTAGATGGAGTTGGAGTTCCTGAGGTCTTGCATATCATCTGATCTTCGGTACTAGTGGACCCAGTCCCAGACTGAGCAGCAACAGCATGAGGGCTCGACATACCAGAATTTAGTTGTGTATTTATGATCTGGTTAGTGGGAACACTTTCAACTCGAACTGGCTTCAAAACAGGTGTCTGGACTTGGTCTTTTGGATAAGCCGAACTAGAAGCCATGGAAGACCCATTCCCAGCCAAGAACATTATAGCCTGAGCCTGTATGAGATACGAAAAAAGGGGGTTAACTTTCTAAGCTTTCTACCGACTTAAAGATCGTTAAAAACAAAGCATTTTTACTAAAATGGAAAGAAAGAGGGATACCTTCTCAGGGGTAATATCATCAAAGACATTCACTTCACCAGCATAAAAGATCGTCAATTGAGCAGAAGATCCAGAGGCCTTGACGCTTTTCCTAATCATAAAAAATGAAATTAGGACCAAGTCAGTATCTTACTGTCAACAATATTGCTGCAGTAACTGAACTAAAGGATAAGATTTTCAACTTTACCATGGTTCAACACTTCCACCAACAGAACCAAGTGTGGGAAGAATCGTATGTGGAGTTGTCACCGGAATCCCTCCAAGCAATTGTGGTCTCATGCTATTAACAGGCAAATTTTGACCGGTGGAAGCATAATGATTCTTCATAAACGGTGCACGGTTTGAGACCAGAAACATCTTACCATCTTGTTGAACATAAGAAGGTGTCAATGGAAAATGACTCCCACCTATCCTACTGTGGTTGAATGATTTCTAGATTGCAAAAAGCCAAAGGGGGAAGCGAAAACAATATCAGTTCGAGACATCGCAAACCGATAAAATAAAAAAGCTTTCTAACACCAATGAAAACAAGGGGATAGTGTCAAACCTGAAGTTCAGTAGAATCCATTGTTGAGGTAGGCATGAACATAGGGGATACTTTCGGATCATATCCGACCTTTTTAGTTTTATCCCCTTGAGCAAAATCAAAGTTCATCAGCTGTGGAACAGCAGAAATCTTGTTTGAAAAAGGCCATTGTATCCCTGAGCTTTTAGTAAAACCTAAAAAATCCAAAACAAAAATGAATAAAACACCAATAAATTAGATAGATGCATAGCTATAACAGGCACAATTCTCATAACTAAATAAACTGATATGATTTTCTAACAATTATCAGTAACCAAATATATCTTCTTGCTCTTCTTTTTTCCATTCAATTGCTTACATGATTCCAATCAAGTAATAGATTTAAAAGAATAAAGGATTTTTATCATAGTAATCCAAACTAAGAAATAAATAATTTGGATTAGACAAACACTTCTACTAACAAACACCATTCATTTAGAAAAGGGGAAAATCAATTCACTTAAACCCTTTAGCTTTTGCACTAAAATATCATAATTCAACTCCAAATTCAACAATAACCCAGATTTTAGAACCTCAAAATAAAATAAAATAAAATAAGCAATCTTTTAAAGGATTTCCAGGAAAACAAAAGAGAAAAGAAGAGCATACGCACCTTTGTACCCATCAGTGTTAACCTCTTCCTTAACCACAACCAATGGTTCCTTTGAATGCAAACCCAGAAAATCTCTCTCCATTGTTCTTTGACTCAGTTATTTCAAAATTCAAGCAAAACTCACCTCAATAATCAACCCAACACCTACGTAAACAAAAATATTTCAATTCCTACGAATCCCCTCTTCACTCTTTTTTTTTTTTCTTTCCTCCACCAAACATGAAAAAATAAAAACTGAAGCCAAAATGCTTTCCTTCTGGTGGGAAAAAAATAATTAAGGCAAAGAAAGACAGTTGTTTTATAGCATAAATCTTCCCATCCATCACGTCCTTTAAAGAGTTATTTATTTATTTATTTATTATCTTTTTAAAAATGCATTTTTTATTTTAAGATATCGTTTTCGTTGAAGTGGAGTGGATATCCAGTATTAGTATTAATTATTTGTAAATATCATTTTAATATCTATTTCGATTTTGTAGATATCGTATATAATTCATTAATTCTATATTTAAATATATTATATTAATAAGGTTTTAAAATTTGATATATATAAGTTCTTTTATAATTGTTTTTATACAATTATTTAATTTCTAATTAATTAATTAATTTAAATTTAAATATTAAAGTTTTTATCACGAGAAAAATTCTTTAATCTTATTCTTTTTCACAATATCTTAATTTAAATTATTATGTTATGCGAATGTTTTAAATCTTACTTATTAAACCAATTTATAATTAATATTTATATATATATATCACATAAATAAAATTTAATTTTAAATTATGTAATCTATATCTGAATATATTTAATTATTAGTCTATTCGTTTGAGTACTATAATTTGAATTCTACTATTTAGACAAGTGTGAAGATTACCGGTAAAAAACGGTAAGGTAACCGGATAAACCCGTAAGTTCAACACGTGCTCTGGGGCTTTAACTTCACAGACACCACTTAGTGGTGATTTTCTCTGGTCTGATAGGTTGACACGTGTGAAAACACGTGACGGAGTTTGCTCCTCACTCGTCAATTTAATTGCAATCGAACTGCTCTATTTTAATTTTTGATCATGTTTTGTGGCCGACTGATCGAGAAATAACTGCGCCGTACTCCCTGATTTTTTTGATAAATAATTTTATATCCCACTAATTAGAAAAAAATGTAAGGATAGATTCAAAAATTGACCGTAATTTTTTTTAAAAAAAATTAGAAGTACAATCATAATTATAAAATAAAATTGATAGACTTTTACATGGAAACAATTGAAATGAAATGGAATTTAGACTAAAAATCTACAAATTTTAATTTTTTACGTTTTAAATAGAGTGGATTAGATTATAGGTTGTTTAAATAATGAATATTTATAATATTTAATTTAAATTAATTAACTAATAAATTAGATATCCGTGATTGTAAAAAAATAATCAACTACTTCAACTTTAGTGTATTTAATCAAAATATCATTAATATTTGACATGATTTTTTTATTAAGTAGAAAAGTATTACATTTAGACAAATGTTGAGATTCGAATAACATAAGGTAAGACAATATAAATATCATTAATCACTCGATTAATTAGTTGATCTCTAACATGATTTTTTTAATGTGTATCTTCGACTTTATTACCTAAATTTATCACTATTTATAAATATAGTACATTTCAAAAATTATTTACTGATATAACACATTTTTTTCATATACCATAAAAGTGTGACCTATCAACGGCGTCTTTCATCCCAGTCAACAATTGTCAAAAATATTATTAGTTGACTTGAGTTATGCACCTTTCAAGGTGTAGAAAAACGACTTTTTTATAAAATATTTTGTGAAAATTACATAGATATTTGAAGTGAAATATACGTAAATCAGAGATAAATCGTCGTGTGTTATGTGAGCAAAAAATTTAGATCGAAATCTTCATCATATGTTATCAATATATTCAGACAATGGCAGTTTTCGGGAACTTTTATTCCATTGTGATTTATTTTTTGCATCACGAATATCATACTAAAAGGAAACTAAAATTATAGGGATCAAAATAAAATTTTATAAATTTCTTATACAAAAATTAAAGCTTTAAATTCGGTATGTTAAAAAAATAAAATAAAAAATTTAAAATTATCACACAAAAATTCAAAATTAAAGGAAAAACGAGATTTTTGGTGACGAAAATGATGAGAATATGTTTTCGATACTTACTAGCATATAGATCTCAAAAAGTTAGGTTGGTTCAAAAAAATTATTAAAGTAATAACCTTTTTAAATTTTCTTCAAGTACTACACGTCTTGTAAATATATCTTTTAGAATTCAATATCTTTAAAAATAATATTTTATTTTATCATTTAAGGTTATTTGAGTTCATAAAATAATTAACTATGTACGAAGAGCCGGTTCATAACAGATCCCGTACTCTTCGAAAAAGAGCCGGTTCATAATTGCAATTTTAAAAGGCATCAATGCACGTATTTCAATAAATAACATAGAATTATTTTCATTTGACGTGAAGTAAAACGTGACTGAAATAATAAATGGATAAATATCAACATTTGGGTGGCCATCCCTTGGACAGCAATTATTGTCCTATCGATTTAATATTGCAATGCCCACCACAAAAGTTCACACGGGAGAAACATGTCTAAAACCTTCCTTTCTCGTTTTATTCAAGTGTTTGATTGAATTTGACGTAACAATTCAATTTTAGTAACTTTAAATAAATTATAGCCTTTTTAATTTAATATTTTTAGAATAACTTTTGGAGATATTAATTAAGGATGAAGTTATGCTTCGTCTTGGGGATAATGTTCTTTTATTGTTTTATTAATTAAGGATGAAGTTATGCTTCGTTTCTTTAAGTTGGTATCCTGATTTCGTCTCTAATATTAATAGTTAAAGCCTGCATACGTTTAGAAGAAATGGTCTAAGAGAAAGATGTGGCTTGAATGGGATTAGGCAAACTTAAAATTATAATAAGCTTGAATCACTCTTTTGATTTTTTTTCCTAATAAATACAATATAAAATTTCAATTTTTTTTAAAAAAATCGAATCACCTACCTGTAATAAAAATATATATTATAAGTTTTTTTATTATTTTCTTTTCTAATTGTGTACTTAAAAAATAATTATATGCACATGGAAGTCCATTGTGCGCTCCCAATAAATCTTAATATATATATATATATAATATAAAATAATTTGTTTAAGTTAATTAGAGTCATTTGCATCTAATATATGTAAATTATGACTTTTATTCTAATTTAGTTTCTAAACTTTTGAATATTCTAATTTTATTTTTCAAATTATGACTTGTTCTAAGTTAATTCTAAAAATTTTGAATATTTCAATTTCATCCACAAACTATGACCATTATTCTAAATTGGTCTCCAAATTTTGGAATATTTTAATTTCATTCCAAAGGCATATGTTAATCACATCTCCTGTAATAAAATCGTTAGTCCAAACTACAATAATACATTTTTGAAAATAAAATTCAGGTTTAACTAAGGTTGGAATTAATTACGAATTTGGATGAATTTTGAGATGAAATTGAAAGATTTAAAAGATTAGAGACTATTTTAGAATGATAGTCATAATTTGAAGATTAAATTGAAATATTTACAAAATTAAAAACTAATTTAGAATAAAAATAATAAGTTGAAAGCATATAACACAATTAACTCAATTAATTAATCTTTCTTGTTACCCAGTTTAAGTTGACAAAAGAAATCAAATATTTTTGTTTTTGAGTTTAGAGGTAAATTCTCAATCATTTTGATGTAAAAAAGTTAAACATAGTTGAACAGTATATTTTTCGATCAGGCATCGTTCAGACTATATTTCCGGATTTAACACCCTTTGCAGAAAGGCGCGATCCCTGCAACGCGCTTTACACTGATTTGGTGCCACGTGTGGTAAGGCGCTCCCCTGAAGCGCGCCTTATGCTGACATGATATACACGTGTATAAAGCGCGGCCCCAGGGACGCGCCTTAGGCCACCTAGGAGTATAGCGCAGGGCAGGGGTCGCGCCTTACTTTTAACACAATTATATTAGGCGTGGAACAGGGGACGCGCCTTAGCTTTATCTAATATAATTATGTAAGGCGCGGTGCAGGTACCGCGTCTTGTAGCTTTTCCTGGCTATAAATACCCTTCCCTCGGGGTAACTCCTCACATCTCCTCTCGATTAGAAAAAAATTAATACAACAATCCGACAATCTTCTCATATTTGATTCAGAAGTTCGTGCGATTTTTCGTTACAAGGTAATTTTGTGATAAATTTTTTTATTATACTTATTGTTTATTATGATTATTTGAAAAAATATTATACTAATTGTTGTCAATTAATTTCTGTGTTTGTAAAATTAGAAAGCGAGAATATACTTCGAAATAGTTTTGCGGTACAGGTAATAATATAAAATTATATTATTTAAATTATTTACGTTTATGTGTAAAAAATTTATTGTGTTATATTTTCGTTCATATATTATTTATTTAATCAACATTGTTTCAGTTTTTTTTTTGCAGATATAATATTGTCACACTTTTAAACTCAAAGAATAGCGCGACTTTCAGGTATTGTTTATTATGATGGTGAAATTCGAGAAGATGAAACCGGCGTTGTTTTCGTATCAAATGAGCGTGTTAAAATATCATTGAAGAGAAACATAACTCTTGAGGAGCTGATAACGAAGATTTCGAGGAAGATTCATGTTGGAAGTAGTAGAAGAATGTCGTCGTTGCAATACAGATTTCCAACATCATTGTTGCAATTAACTTATACAGCGTTCGAACTTTTGAACAATGATGATGTTGAAATGATGGTTGAAGCTCAAAGTAATTATTCAGACGTTGATATTGAGATGTATGCAAATTTTATTCAAGTGCGTGCTGTTCGGGGTCTATCATTAAGCTCTCACTATGGGCTGACTGAACAAGTTGATCAAGTTGACAGCCCAACGACAGTAATGTGTAATGATTTTAATGCCATAATGGGGAGACATTCATCCGCAACTCCTTAAGATATGTACCGAGGTGGGTCGACGAACAATCCGTATGGCAACATCGCGTTCAGTTCAAGGGGAATGCATTCATCTGCAAATCCCTTTGACCTTAATATGGAGATGCCATCGACAAAATAATCTGTGCAGTTTCCATTTGACACGATGGCTTCAAGCTCCAGGGGAAGGCATTCGACTGCGAGCTTTTTCGATCTGAATGTCGATATGCCTTCCAGTTCAAGGGGAAGGCGTGCAAGTAATAGGTTCTTCGACCTAAATGTGGAGAGCATGGAGGAACCATCATCTCTACCAGAAGAAACGCTTCGTGAGCCTGGTGTGGATGGTGCTGAGATTGAACTATTCATTCACCCATAATCACCGCAATTCAACTCCGATGATCATGATGATGTGGATGAAGTTCCAGCAAATGTGACACAAACTGACCCTACAACACACATGTATAAAGCTGATTATGGTGTAATGTATGGTCCAGAATTTACGGATATGCCTCATCTCGGTGATTATGGATATTACTCATCAATAAATAATGGTGAGTTATATTTAGGCATGGAGTTTTCAAGCAAAGAAGAAGTGATGATAGCTATAAAAAATTACAATATCTGTAATTATGTTCAATCGAGAGTCGATCGCTCAACGACAGAAAAATATGTATGTTACTGTGCCCGACGCGAAAACGGATACAATTGGATGGTTCGCGTATCGAAGAGGAAGAGGAAAAACAACATATGAGAACTAATAGTATACAACGGTCCTCACACATGCTGTGCTGGAGGGGTCAACCAAGATCATCCCAACTTGGACTCTGAAGTGATATGCCAGGCCATCATGCCCATGGTAAAAGCAAGCTCTCATATATTTGTTGTTGTGTTGATTTCAGCTATACAATCGCAGTATGGGTACACTGTCTCCTATAAAAAAGCTTGGTTGGCAAAACAAAATGTCATTGTCAAACTTCACAGCGAATGTGATGCATCTTACAACGAACTTCCAGGCTTGTTTAGGCTGGTGCTGAGGTTGAATCCTGGGACAATTGTGGACTTCGAAACCTCCTATGCATACCATAATGATTGAGTTCTTCGCGATCGATGCCAATTCTACCAGGTTTTTTGGACTTACCCACAGTGCGTTAATGCTTTCAAATACTGCAAGCCTGTGGTCCAGATCGACATGACTTTCTTGTATGGAAAATACAAACAAGTTTTATTATTGGTAGTTGTCCAAGATGGCAATTGTAACATTCTTCCAGTTGCTTTTGCTCTTGTCGAAGGAGAAGATACAAATTCTTGGGTTTTTTCCTCCGAAATTTACGTGCACATGTTATCACGAGGGGAAAAATCTGTGTCATTTCATATCGCAGAGCTGGGATCAAAGCATCAATGGAGTTTTTGGGTCCAATGTGTCAACCACCCTTTGTCCAACATAGGTATTGTCTCCTACACATTGCTGCGAACTACCATGGAAGATACAAGAATAATGATGAGCGTCAATTACTTGTGTGCATGGGTAAGTGAAACTGATTTAGTTTGTTTTCTTTCGATCATTTTGATCAGGTTAGTAAGTTATACATTTTTTGATCAGGTTGCGAACTTCTGCCTCGAACGTTTGAATCAATGATTCAAGATTTGCGGGCGAAGAACGAGGAAGGATACGATTACATCAGCCCAATCGATAAAGAAATGTGGATGAACGCATATGATGGTGGATATCGATATGGACACATGACGACCAACTTGGCAGAGGCAATCAATTCAACCTTAAAGGGTGCACATCACTTACCTGTAGCGACTTTGGTAAAGATTACATATTTTTGTTTGGGGGTACTTTTTGCGAAGCTCGGGGGATAAGCTCAAACCTGGATACAAGGCGGTCATGTGTATCACCCTATATTAGTTGTAAATCTACAGAAAAAATTGTTGCATCAAATGAGATATCTGTAACAAGTTTCTCTAGAAGGTATGAAATGTTTCGTATCACAGAGTTGTCGCATCCTCTTCAAGGGATTGAAGATGTGTCGTTAAGAGTAAATCTAAGGGATAGAACGTGCGATTGCAGGTTTTTTCAAGCTCTGAAATATCCATGCTCTCATGTGATAGCAGCTTGCTCGCATACACGTCAAGACTATAACTATTTTATAGATCACGTATACCTACAATTTGAAGTTTTTAAGGTATATGAATTTGAGTTCCCCCCATAGGTAATGACAAAGACCCTGATGAGGTTAAAGATTGACTTCTGATTGTACCAAATCCGAGTTTATTGAGGGAGCGTGGTCGTCAAAAATCCAATCGAATTCATGTGATATGGATATTCGAGAAAGATCTAGACAAGACAGAAGATGTGGACATTGTAGAAATCCATGACACACTAGAAAAACATGTCCACTTCTGTTGTCATCAAGTAACAATTGATGAGGAAATGATGTACTTGTTTATCAATTAATAATTATTGTACTTTAATTTGCATTTAATTCAAGTTAATGTTATTCGATAACCGCTGATGAAGATTAAAAAATGATACAATTATACGAGATTGGATATTGGCGTTATATTAACAAATAACTAATATTAACGATACAATAAGTATTAAATGGTAAATGATAACCAAATTATAATAACTAATATTAAATGGTAATAAACAAAATTAAGCAAAATAAATTAACAAAAAGTGCAACAAATTTATCAAAATAAATTAAAATAAATCCAACCATATTAACGAATTAAAGTAAGCATTAAATGATAAATAATAAAAAAATTACAATAAAAAAGTCCAATAAACAACTACAATAAAAAGTATTAAATACAAATATAATAAAAAAACAAAATCTATCGATGCCTGCGACGCAAATGTGTACCGCAGGGCGGTGGCTGTCGGTCTAGAGGAGGATTTCTTCGTATCACTGGTTGTGACTCATCGCTGTCATCACCATCGTCGTCATCGTCGTCGTCGTCGTCCTGAGCATCTAAATTTTGTTGATGAGGAGCTGATGACGATGAAGCACCTCTATAGAATAATGACCCTGGAGGTGTATGATTGACTATCCATCCGACCTGCGAAAATTGGGAAAACTCATAAAACCCAAATATCGCTGAGTGTGAAAATTGTACATGAGGTGTTTGTGCTGCGACCATGGGTGATTAGGCTGAACCCGCCAAATATCCAGCATATGAACCCCAAGTCAGATCTGTAAACATAGACCCATAATAGTGACAACTGTCATTTTGGATGTCAAAATAATTCCTTATTCTCAATCAATAAATTAAGGAAATGTGTAGTAAAGAGAAGTAAGGGTCGATTCCACAGGGATTTAGAAAATTATAAATTTCTGTCTGAATTATTTATGCCAGGCGTGAAACAGTAAAAATGAGGGGGATTTTAGTAAAAGATAATAAAGTGATTAAATAAAAGTAATTAAAGTAAAAATAAGAAGATGAAGATTGTGAATAAATACGGTAAAAGTAGCCTCAAGCTTTGATTCAATTTCCTTTAGATCATCGAATAAGATTTTCTCTTCGGGATCCACGTCGGTTACTTTGTCTACAAGGGCTATCCTTGTGACTCTATCTTGTATACCGAATACCCAAGGCAATCTTTGATTCCGGCTTCGGTAGTTGATTCTAACAACATCTATTGTCGTAGATCAAATACCGTTTAAGTTCGTGGCGACCGACTCGGATTGTTGTTTCTATAACCGTCAATTTCGATCTCAATTCCCTCTTGGCGAAGCTATCTCGCCAAGTGTGTTCCCAGGAAGTCGAATTGCTTTCTATAAGCCGAATCTTCCTCCCACACGTTTAATCGCAACAACTTCTTGACCAAAGTCAATTTTCGATTTTTGAAAACTGTTTTGATTTTGAAAAAAAATAAGCACAGAGATTGAGAGAGAGATTCCGAAGATATTAAGGGACCGTTTCAATTCTCCCGTTGGAATTGAATCATCGCGACAGCTCTCGGCTTATGAAAAGTTTAGCTAAGCATGACAAAAGTCATACTTAGCATAAAAATAAAACTTGAAAATAAAGAAAAATAAAAAGAACTTGAAAAGGAAAAGAGAAAACTTTTATAAAAACTAGAGAGAAAAGAAGAATGTATTCTGAATGATGAGTTTAGGCTTACCCCAAGTGGGTATTTATAGCCTCTCAAAGCCTAAAGGATAAACAAAGAAAATAATAAAATAATACAAAAGATAATTGTTTTTAAATTTAAATTCAAACTTAAACTAGTCTCCTAATGCAACTCTGCTCGTCAATCTTCCAGAAGGCGTGCAGACGAAGTCTCCTAGAAACCGCCGCTGACTGGACCTTCTAGAAACTGCCATGTCAAACCGCGTCGTGCCCAGAGTCATGCCCATGTCTCCAACCGTGACCAAATAATAAAAAAATGCAGAATTCGCCCGTTTTATCACCAATTCTGGAAAGTAAGGACCTGCACGAAAATAGACATAACACAACCAAATCAGCAGCAATAACTTCACAAAATCGAAGAAATAACGAACATATATTAACGATTCTGAACACTCATGAAATTCCCCCTCACTTATCTCATGCTTGTCCTCAAGTATGATTAACCAAATAAGTCAAAAACTTCATTAAACGTTCTTTGTCAAGTTTCATATTCAAGAAAGCAAGGTAGAGACCACAATAACTATTGAAGTCAAAAAATCAATCAACTGAACATCACCAATTGAAACAAGTCAAGTGCAATTGTAATATCCATTCATTCATAAATCTCAATGCTCATAACTCAATACCTTACCGGGATTCACTCAAATCACTCAATGTGTTTGGGGTAAAGAAACGCTCAATGTCAGAATCGACACGATATTACCATAAGCCTGCAAGTAAATCAAATCTCCACTACTAATAAGAACAAGATGCATAAATCAAATGGTCTTTTATTGGTTGTAACATGGCTTAGGTAAAGGTGGGTAAAAGGCTAAATATATGGCTAAAATTCAAGGCAAGGAACTAACAAATAATAATCTCAACTCCATCAAAACATTAAGCACAACAAGATAAAAAGACGACATATCAAACAATAATTTTCTCGTCGAAATGCATTTTTTCTTTTTCACACTTTTGTTGTTTTGTTTTCCATTTTTTTCTTTCATGTCTTTTTTTTCGAACAGTTTTTTTTTCTTTTTCGAACTGCTATTATTTTTTTTTTCAACATTTTTTTTGTGATGGAGAATACAATGGTAAAATTATTCACTTGCCCTGAAAAAGGTAGAAAAGATGGATAAAATAAAAAAGCTCGGGTTTATGAATATGGTGGAAACAAAGAAATGGAAATAGGCTCAAAAGTGGTTAACTAAGGGAAAATATGCATGGGTAGACTATTTAGTGGGGAAACGGAATGGTTAATCCTAAGGTGCCCAAATCATTTTTAAGCATCATGTTCATGTGTAATCTCGACAGTATTTAACATGCAGGTTCTAGAATGCCAATGTCAAATTCGACACACTCAATCAAACAAAATGAGAGCGAAAATGATATGCTCGTAAAGGCTCAAATCTCACCAAATTGTTTTCATGCATTGAGCTAATCACATTTCAACCAAAAAAATCATGGAATATCACAAAAATACCAACTTATCACAATCCATGCTATCCATTATCAAGAATATCATAACCTAAATAATCATGTGTTCCCAAACAAGCATAGCATTCCAAAAATTTTCACCAAGACAAAGACAATCAATGAAATTTCCGACCAATTCAACTAACACATACTAGATTCAAAGCATAAAAATAAACAAAGGGAAATACAACCGACACTCTACTCCCCCTCACTTAAAGTGTTTTGCCTCAAAACGAAAAAAATTAAAGTGCAAGAGAAAGAACAGAGAACTCCCCAGATTTAATGTCGACCGCGGCCATGGTGGGAGGTACTGGAAACATCATGTTGTCGGTGGAAAACCAGCATCTACATCCCCCGATTGTGCGTACCATTGTGAGTGGAGAGGTTGAAAACACGTTAGCAAGGGCGACGGTGAAGAGAGGAAGAAAGGATGATTGTCTCGTGCTTTTTGGGGAATGAGCGATCGGGTTTGAGAAGATGAAGATGGTTGGAATTTTTGTTGAATTTGGTTTAAAATTGGTTCTTACCGTGGGTTGTAGAGTTGGGAGTAAATGAGGACTTTTGGTTTTTCTGTAATTTAGAAACAGGTATACTTAAAAATTGAAAAGGTGATTGAAAACGATAAGGTGGGGTCTATGGTCAAAGTAAGATAAAAAAGGGAAGGGGATAAGGTGGGCGGCAGTAGATAACAAAAAGGGGGAAAGAAAAAAAATGGGGTTTGCTAACGTGCGCCGGCCCCTCTATGGGTTTTGCTAACGTGCGTCGTTTAGTTAAACGGTGCGCACGACTTGAGGCTCTTTTTTTATGCTCATTTCGATCGTGTACTGCTCAATGGACTCTGAAATTAACACTGTTCGAATCATAATTCCGTAATTTCTCGCCGTTTAAGTTTGAAAAAAAAATATTCGGTTCCTGTAAAATAAAAATAAAAATTAAATTAAACATGCTTGAATGAATAAAAATAAAAAGTAAAAATATAGCGGAATTGAAAACAATGGGTTGCCTCCCATGAAGCGCTTTTGTTTAACGTCATTAGCTCGACGACCTGATTCAGTCTACAGGTTCCGTGACAGACAATTCCACTTCATTCGCTTTTTCCAACTAAGAAATTCCTTATGAGAAATTTGAAAATTCTCACAAAGATTTCTTCGGATATTTCCCAATTTTAAAATATTGTCCAGAAGAATGGCCGTCAAAACATCTTTTTTACCAAAAAATGATTTCTTCAAACGACTCCTTGATGATTTCGACTTAATTTTTGATGCCTGCAAAAAGGAATGTAAATCTTTAGTTTTTAAAGGAGTTGAGATCAAATTTGAATCAACAACCGAAATATTTTTCAACTCCCTTATGTCGTCTTTTTTATCATCCGATTCCTTGCATAAATCATCAACAAAGTTATATTCATCATCAACAAGTTCAAAAATGCCAACAAAATTAATACTCTGAATGTTATCCGGATATCTCATTGCTTTATAAACATCAAATTTTAAGATCTCACCGTCAAACTCCATAGTAAGAATACCGCTTCGAACATCAATTTTTGCATTTGCCGTGCTCAGAAAAGGACGACCGAGGAGGATTACAGAACCAATGTTGCTATGATCATTTTCCATATCAATCACATAAAAATCAGCAGGGAAAATTAAGTTTTCTACCTCCACTAGAACATTTTCTATGAGTCCTTCAGGATAAATAATTGATTTGTCGGCTAGCTGAAGTGTAACTCTCGTCTCTTTCAAAGGCTTGGTGGAAATTAAATTATAGACGGAGAGGGGCATTACATTGATAGAGGCACCTAGATCGCACATAGCTCGCTTGATCTTAACCTCACCAATTTTACAAGGTATTGAAAACATACCTTGGTCTTTATACTTCGGTGGAAGCGGTCGTTGGAAAACTGCTGAGACGTTCGCGCCTAAATCCATTTTCTCGACCCCGGTAAGCTTCCTTTTAGTCATACAGAGATCCTTCAGAAACCGGCAATACCTTGGAACTTTCTGGATAACTTCGAGGAGAGGTATGTTAACTTCCACCTTCCGAAGTACGTCTAATATTTCCTTTTCCTCAACTTTTTTATCCTTTTTAACTAACCTTGATGGAAAAGGCGGTGGCACATCGTAGGGAGATGGCTTTGGATCGTCCGTTTGTTCTTCATCGTTCTCTTTCTGGGATTCTGCGTCAACTGCTTCTTCTTCACTTTGGGAGTTTGAATCTTCTTCTTTCTTCCGGGATCTTGCGCTTACCTCCTTAGGGTCTGGTTGTTCAACAATTGTACCGCTTCGGAGGGTGATGGCGCTAACATTCTCTATTAGATTCGGTTCAGTTTGTGATGGTAGCCTCCTTTGTGACTCTAATCTCCCCACGGTTTGAGCCAGTTGGCTCAATTGCTTGTCCATCTCTTGGAAGTGGGTTTCAGTTCGAGTATGGAATTTCTCCTGGGATAGTGCTAACCTCTTGACAATCAATTCTAATGATGACTTCTGCGGTTGTTGCGGTGGTGGAGGTCTCGCTTGATAGCCTTGATTCGGTCTCGGGTTCTGCGTATAACTGAAGTTTGGATGGTCCTTCCATCCTGGGTTGTATGTATTACCATAAGGATTATAAGCTCTTTGGGGAGGTCCCGGGAAGTTTCCGACTATGTTGACTTGAGCTGTTGCATCGTCTTGAATCAGTGGACAACCGTCTGTTGGATGATAAGGCAATGCACATATTCCACATACTCGGTTTTGTCCTGTCTTTCCTGCAACAAGAGAGTTTACGATTTCAGTTAACTTATCTATTTTACTTTCCAAGGAAGATGAACTTATCTCATGAACCCTTCGAGAAGGTTCATTATTTGCGCGGAACTGTTGGGAATTTGCAGCCATCGTCGATATTAAGTCTCTAGCCTCGGTAGGAGTCATATTCACCAAGGCTCCACCGCTAGCAGCATCGATCATCTTCATTTCCATGGGAGATAATCCTTCATAGAAGTATTGAATGAGTGTTTGTTCGGTTAGCCCATGTTGTGGGCAACTAGAACACAACTTCTTAAACCGCTCCTAGTTGTCGTAGAGCGACTCTCCATCAAGTTGCTTGATTCCAAGTATTCTCCTTCGTAGTTCACTTACTTTTGCCGCAGGGAAAAACCTGTCAAGAAAAAGATGAGTCATATTAGCCCATGTAGTAACAGAATTAGGAGGAAGATAAAATAACCACTCCTTAGCCGAGTCGGCTAAGGAAAAAGGGAAAGCTCTAAGTTTTATTTGGTCATCGGTTACTCCCTGTGGTGTCATACTAGAGCAGACTATGTGAAATTCTTTGAGATATTTATGTGGATCCTCGTTTGGCAATCCGCGGAATATAGGGAGGAGATGAATAAGGCCAGTTTTCAATTGGTATGGAGTTTCGCCTAGGGGAAAATCAATGCACATAGGCCCTTGTTCAGTTGGTGTCGCGGCTAACTCCCGAATAGTAGGTTCGGCCATCGGATTTGTATTACTTGAATTTGATCTTTCTTCTGGATCTAATTGTTGTCTCCTTCTTTCCCGAAGTGTCTGTGCGTGGAGTCTCCTAGCTTCAGCTTCGATCTATGGGTTGTACTCCACTAATGTGCCCGGATTAGTCCTGGTCATAAATCAAAAACAAACAAAAATTAGTAACTTTGGCGAAGTCCCCGGCAACTGCGCCAATTTGACAACTGTCGTTTTGGATGTCAAAATAATTCCTTATTCTCAATCAATAAATCAAGGAAATGCGTAGCAAAGAGAAGTAAGGGTCGATTCCACAGGGACTTAGAAAATTATAAATTTTTGTCTGAATTATTTATGCCAGGCGTGAAACAGTAAAAATGGGGGGATTTTAGTAAAAGATAATAAAGTGATTAAATAAAAGTAATTAAAGTAAAAATAAGAAGATGAAGATTGTGAATAAATACGGTAAAAGTAGCCTCAAGCTTCGCTTTGATTCAATTTCCTTTAGATCATCGAATAAGATTTTCTCTTCGGGATTCACGTCGGTTACTTTGTCTACAAGGGCTATCCTTGTGACTCTATCTTGTATACCGAATACCCAAGGAAATCTTTGGTTCTGACTTCGGTAGTTGATTCTAACAACATCTATTGTCGTAGATCAAATACCGTTTAAGTTCGTGGCGACCGACTCGGATTGTTGTTTCTATAACCGTCAATTCCGATCTCAATTCCCTCTTGGCGAAGCTATCTCGCCAAGTGTGTTCCCAGGAAGTCGAATTGCTTTCTATAAGCCGAATCTTCCTCCCACACGTTTAATCGCAACAACTTCTTGACCAAAGTCAATTTTCGATTTTTGAAAACTGTTTTGATTTTGAAAAAAATAAGCGCAGAGATTGAGAGAGAGATTCCGAAGATATTAAGGGACCGTTTCAATTCTCCCGTTAGAATTGAATCATCGCGACAGCTCTCGGCTTATGAAAAGTTTAGCTAAGCATGACAAAAGTCATACTTAGCATAAAAATAAAACTTGAAAATAAAGAAAAATAAAAAGAACTTGAAAAGGAAAAGAGAAAACTTTTATAAAAACTAGAGAGAAAAGAAGAATGTATTCTGAATGATGAGTTTAGGCTTACCCCAAGTGGGTATTTATAGCCTCTCAAAGCCTAAAGGATAAACAAAGAAAATAATAAAATAATACAAAAGATAATTGTTTTTAAATTTAAATTCAAACTTAAACTAGTCTCCTAATGCAACTCTGCTCGTCAATCTTCCAGAAGGCGTGCAGACGAAGTCTCCTAGAAACCGCCGCTGACTGGACCTTCTAGAAACTGCCATGTCAGACCGCGTCGTGCCCAGAGTCGTGCCCATGTCTCCAGCCGTGACCAAATAATAAAAAAATACAGAATTCGCCCGTTTTATCACCAATTCTGGAAAGTAAGGACCTACACAAAAATAGACATAACACAACCAAATCAGCAGCAATAACTTCACAAAATCGAAGAAATAACGAACAGATATTAACGATTCTGAACACTCATCAAATAGCCTCCAGGAGGGGTCATATAACTCTGTAAAGGTGACGACGATGAGGTCATAAAACCAGGTGATGGTGGCGGTGGCGAAATCAGGTAAGGGAATGGCGTTGGCGGCATAACATATGGTTGCGGTATGTAAGTCGCTACAGAAGGTGATTGCTGTGAAGGTCCTGCTGGTGCAGCTGAGGATGAACCAGAAGCACCTGTTCTCCGACCACGAGTCGCGAGATGATGGTGCTGTGTCGGTGAATGTCTTTGTCGACGTTGTGGAAAGGTCCGCCCTCGTGCACCCTCAGGAAGTAGAAACAGTTTCCCATTTCTGTTGAACCAGTCATAATAACCGTCAACAACCATCAAAAGGTCATCAAAAATGGGCTCTCTACGGGGAAGGCGCCGATATCGATCCTCCCACAACACGACCTACTCATGATGCCTCACCAGCCAATCTGTATCGGTCTTGTCGCGTCTATCTGTGCTATGCAACTCGTCCATATTGCGAGGTACTTCCGGAATCGGTTGAAAACAACCAAATTGTCGGAGCACTCGATTAGTGAAGTGCCACTCGACGGTCGCATAACAGATCAAAGGGACCATCACCATCCAAACATCTGATGGGCCCCTCAACTCATGTGAGATCGCCGTCCTCACATCATCATTAGAATATGACACCTATTCAAACTAAATATATATATATATATATATAATTTTTATCAAAATAATAATCTAATTATATAACTATAATCTAAAATCCATTTTTAAACATTAAAATTCATACATGTGTGCCAGCCTTCTGATCGATGAGCAGCCTAATTTTTTCTAAATCATCAGGTAGCTCCTGATGATTTTTCCTATCAGTCGACCACCTATTCAAGAAAAAAAATATTATTATACGCTATATAAAATGATTAATATACGAAATCAGTTTTATAATTACCTCAAGAGTAACGGAAATACGAATGGATTCTTCACAACGGGACATAAAAAGGGCAATCAATACCATGCCCAAGACTTCAGCAGGAGAAGACATCCGCCGATAGCATTACGCCTGTAGTCAGTGGCTCGACACATCTCCCTGTACAAAAAAACCAAAACTGTCGAGCCCCAACTGAGTGATCCGACCAGAAGAAAGTCGACAAGATGTCACAACCATATACAGTGAATTTGGTTGCGCAATTTGTCTGGCATCAACAACCCTCCTATCAGCTGCAGTATGCATGCTCGTGCATACATTTTAACTTTATCATCTGACGCGTTCTCGCTCAACTCCCGAAAATTGGCATCTAACCAATTTAACGGTATCCTACCACCGTTAAAACTTGCCGGGACACGTCCTAGATTATCCCGACATAAAATAGTCCAAGAACCCTGTGTGATCCCCGATATCACATCTCCATCCACCGAAAGCCCCAGGTGTATAGCAACATCCTCAAGTGTAATCGTGCACTCTCCGCACGGAATATGGAATGTGTGGGTCTCCGGCCTCCACCGCTCTACTAAGGTAGAAATAAGGTCTGGTTCTATCTTACAGTGACCCTAATATCTACCTATGTAACCGAATACAGCCTCTACTAAATATGGCAAGACACAGCTAGGTATCACTAACTTAAGATTCCTAATGAATAGATCTAATACACGGTCATTCTCCTAAAATTAAATAATTACAAAAATTAATTCTTAATCTAATAATCATGCATTAAATAAATCAACAAATAATTACTAATAATTTAAATAAAATTAAAACGTTAAAATGTTACCGTATCAGCAAAGTGTCGAGATATATGATTTCCATCCAAGCTAAGTAGATCGTGTTCCATTTTATATCAGCAAAAAAATTAATTAAATAAAATATTAAATAAATTAAATACAAAATATTAAAAATATAATAAAATATACCTTAGACAGAGATTATAAGAGTATTTGAGAGAAGTTGAGAGAATTTGGTGTGATGAAAGTGATTGAGGATGTGATATTTATAGGGAGGGATAGGGGGTGAAACGTCGGGGTAGGTGGGTAATTATACCCAAGGCGCGCCGCAGGGGGCACGCCTTACTGACACGTGGCAGATTCTGGGGTAAGGCGCGACCCCTGCACCGCACTATACCCCCTGTACACACATGTATACCATGTCAGCATAAGACGCGCTTCAGGGGGCGTCTTACCCCACGTGACACTAAATCAACGTAAAACGCGTTGTAGGGATCGCACCTTTTTGCAAAGGGTGTTAGATCGAAAAATATAGTCTGAACGGTGATTAATCGAGAAATATATTGTTTAACGGTGATATATCGGGAAAATCGCCTATATTTAACGGGTTTATATTTAATATATCGACAAATATAATTATTAATGAATTTTTAAAACATCAGCTATTTAAAAAAAATAAACACAACCTGCAACTACTATTACCTTGTTACTATTTAATTAAATTTCAACAAGAATTTTAATTTGATTAATTTAAAAACCTTGGCTTGCAATTTTTAATTAAGTTGGGGCCAATCTTATTTAAAGTAGATTTTTAATTATATAAATTTGAACTGAATAATAATTATATAAGCATTTTGTTTTTTGGACTCCTATTATTATTATAATAATAATAATATATGGTGGTTTATGATTGTGGAACTTAGCCCCCTTTCCTAGATTATATAATTAGATTTTTGGATAGATTATATATTTAGTTATCTATTTTTTTTGCAATTCCGTTTTAATCACCAAATTATTATTTTTTTCAAACTCGTTCATAATATTATGTTTTGGTTCCATTTTGGTCATCCGTCATTAAAAAATTAATAATGATATTGACGTGTTATCATAAGGTAATGCCACACCATCATTAAAAATTTTTTTTACCACGTCAATAATATTTTTTAATGGCAGATGATCATAATTGAACAAAAATATAACTTTACCAATGATTTTAAAAAATAAATAGTTGAGTGACCAAAACAAAATCACATTAATAGTTGAGTGACTATATATAGTATATCTTAAACTTTTTATGCTGATTATAAGAAGTAAACTGCTTTAAATAAGTTAATGAAAATGACGTGCTCATTTGATTAACGTAAATAATTTTCTTTACTAGATTATATACTAATATTTTGCATTCCATTTGGCATCATCAAAATTACTATACGTTTGAATAAGAAATATTTATTATTATTATTATTGATTTAGTAAAAAAACACTAAATGTTTATGTTAGATTATTGATGTAGTATTCCGAAATAAAAAATACTATATATCAACTTGACATTCATGTAACCCAATAAAATATCATTGTAATATACTCAAGTTTAATATAATAATTTTAACGAATTTTATAAAGATTATTATTTGATGTATATTATAAACAAAATTTATATTATATAAGTTATCTATTGTAATCTTAAGTCCTCAAATTTAAAACTAAAATTCTTACACCCCAAACTTTAAATTTTAAACACTAAAGTCTAAACTTAAATTCTTACCTCCAAATATTAAACTCCCAATAAGACCCGTAAATTTTAAACTACGTGTTTATATAAATTCAACTTCACACAATTTGTGCATCAGATAATTTTACTTTTTATAATAATATTTTAAGTTTTAAATAAAAACATATATAAATTAAAATTTTAAAAATACAAAATGATAGAATTAGTTCCTAATATATGCACAAATGATCACTTTACCTATTTTCTTTTTTTAGCATTTTAGTCTCTAACATTTTATTTTTAATCAAAATATCGTTTATTAGATGAAAATTATTCGTTGACTAACTATCAACACATATTACTGATGTGACATTTTTATATATTTTTAATTAATTACAAGACATAGATCATGTCACTAAAGTGATGATGTGACATGTGTCACGTTACTTAAAATAACGACATTATGTCATCATGTTAGATGATGTAATACATGTTACGTCACTCAACATGATGTCATGATGACATGACTTGCGTCACGTAATCTAAATTGATGACATGATATATGTTATATCATCTAAAGTTGTATGTGGTATATGTTACTTCACTTAAAGTAATGTTATAATACATATCACATTAATAATATGTGTTGAACATTGGTTAACTAACAGTTTTTATCCAACCAGATCTATTTTAACTAAATTTAAAACATTAAAAGCTAAAACATTTTTTAAAAAAATATATAAGATAAAATAATCATTTACACAAACGTTAATTTTATCATTATGTGAACTTTGAAACGAAGAGTATGAAATCTCAGAAGAGGTTATAACTTTTGTTCTAACATTATTTATTCTCTCTTTCGTGATCCACCGGATTTAGGTGACAATGCAAATCATCAATCAACCTACATTGATAAACTTATTAAAGTATAAATCAAGCAAATAATGTAGCGATAAATGGTCAATAATATACCCATTGAACGAGACAAGCCAAAAAGAACATGTTCCCCAACCCTGCATCAGTCTTTTTTTCTTCTTCTTTACGTTCCATCAGTTGGCTTGTTCAGAGAAAGCAAAAGTGGAAATTGTTGTTTATAGACCCCCGATATTTGAAAACGGTTCTCGATGGCCATGTGATTAGATGACCATACACCAGCCTATGATATGATAATATGGTCAGAAAATATTTGGTATCGTCATTGCTCATAATGTGTCAAAATCTTTTAGGACTTTTGGGGGCTTACTATAAATGGACTAGACCAGTCACATATTAGTTTCTTTACCCTTTGATGCACGTGCTAGTTTAAGTTAGCTAACCAATTTTAGACGTGTCTTTTCTGATAGGGTCCCTCGGATCCTGTTGGATAATATTTCCCATGTGATATGCTCCCACATAACCCCATATTTCCATAATATTTGTTTTGGTTTTGTTGCACTACAGCCACCTTGGTTTGTTTGACAGATGGGATTATTCTGAATAGGTGTCAAAGTTATACTTGTCGATGAAAAAAATTGGGTTACAAAGTCGTAGATAGTTTATTTCTTTTGATTTGGATGAAAAGTCGTAGTCAATAGTTCTATGAAGAATGTCGAATTTAAAACGATGAAAAATATAAAACTGAGGAGAAAAAAAAAGGAATTTTGCTTCTCTAAATTTACATGAGAGTTTATATACCAACTCTTAGTGGTGTTAAGTCTAAAATCATAATAACTGTTCATAGGCCAATTGAGTAAATAAATATGGCTGTTAGTTAACATATTTAATTCCAAGCAATCACAGAATCAGAAATTATCAATTATCATGTCAAACGAGGACATCTGATCAGAGAATGTAAAATTCTGAACTTTGTACAATGGAAAAAAATTCTTTTGAAGGTTTCGTTACTCCTAAAACCCTAATTAGCAGAGGAGATACAATAATATTTACAAATAATTATAACCAGTTTAAAATTTTATTTCTCGGCCTCTAACAGGTCACTAAAAGCAAAGAATAATTGAAAGGACCACAAAAATTAAAGAGTTTACCCTTGATGAAAATTAAGCTAATATTTCAAGACATTTCTTAATCATACGATATCTCTTAAGAAATATCTTAGAACATGAATTTATCTATCAAACATAAGAAATATTTAAATATTTTACAACTTAAGTTTATCTATCAAACACGAACTTTTTAGATTTTTTTATGGATTTGTGTGTTCAAACATCTAAGATATTATTGATTTTGTGAAAACTCTAACGGTTGTCAGTAAAGTTAGAGAGACAGTGAAAGAATTTGAAACAATGCTATGTTTTTTCCTCAATCAATGCAGAAATACGGATCAAAAGGTTAATGGTTTGAGTCATATGTTTCAATTGCTCACAAGGGGTTCACTCATTTCCAACAGTTCATTCGAAAGCCCTGTGAAGACGATGGAATCGGTTTCGATAGGCTTGAACTTGATAAGTGCTGATGGGACCAAATCCTCGTCGTCTAGTGTTCGAGGTTTCTGTCCGGCTGCTGGAAAAGATGGTATAACTCGCCGTTTGACCAGAATTGGATCTAACAACTCGAACTCCAAGGCTGGTTCTTTCAGTGATGAGCTGACAAACTGGAGATGATGAAGAACATAATCACTTCACATATTCTAGCAGGAAGAACAAACTAAGCATGCAGGCCTCCAAAGGTTAAACGATTTTAGCTCGATGCAAAACGAACATACGGATGCAATACAGGACATAAACGAAACCGGTACTGCTAATGTCCGGAAACAACAAGCTAGTTTTATGTTTTAAAATGGTCTCAACTTTCATTTTTAGATAACTGAAATGAAGAAAGTGATAGGAAGTAATGCATACAATTAGAAAACAGGACTAACTTTGTAGAGATTGCTAGTTGGTTCCCAAGGAGAGAAAACGGCTTGAAGAACGACTCTGTCGGGAAACTGGATGCGAATCATTGTTCTTCTGTACTTCCTCCGAGTTGCTTTTTCCTGCTTTTGCTTGTAAGATTTAGGGAGTAGTAATTGGGATTCTGCAATCTTTTTCTTTCTCAATTCTGCTTCTCTTTTCAACTCGTCAGCTGATAGGTTATAGAAAGAATCCGGTAGTTCAATTTTCGCTGCTACACTCTCAGGTACAGAGAAGAAGACCCTGATCTATAATCACATATTTTACAAATGAAATAGTGTCAAACTCGTGCATACTTAATGAACATCAACATGCAACAAGATGAACTAGGATGAACAATTGAAATGACAAGCAAGTTTACAGAAAACAAAAACAGAGAAACAAAACAATCGAACCGAAAGCAATATGATCAAGTTTCCTACAATTTACAAAGCATCATTATCGATTATCACAAACGAATGCTGATACTCTAGAAACGTCACAAGGTGAGTTCATACACATGGGACAGCATACAATTCATTGCTTGTATGACAAATCGGAACTTGTCGGTTTTGAAGGCAAAGGATTGGAGTTCGAAGAGTAAGATGACGACGATGATGATTGTGGAGGAATAGGCTTTGGTGAAGCGGTCTGAGCTTGGGAGGGACAGGTAGGGATCTGGTTAACAGGTCCAGATGAAGAAGAACTCAAGACTCGACCTTGGCCTTTGAAATTACCAGATGATGAAAATTGGTTGTTGACTTTCTTCACGAATCCACCCCATTTCTCTTTCATAGGCATCGTCTCCAAAAACTTAATGATAATGAAAACAATATCAATAACAGTGATGATACTGAAATTAACTAATAATATAGATCACGAAACGGAGATTACAAAAAAAGGTAGCAAATTAAATCAATTGGGGAGATTAGAAAATATAAAATTAAAGCAGTTAAAATAAATAGATAAATAAATAATAGTGTTTGTAGCAATGGGGTTTTACCTTTACCTCGGAAGATCAGAATAGAGTTCGGAGAACACATTGGTTTTCTTGTCGATAATCGATCTTAAAATTCTTAACCGTTGAGAATCGAGAGATGTCATTAGCAGTTGCAAGTTTGGAATTGTTAAAAATATTCCAACGACAAACACGCTGTTCAACAGCCTCCATTTTGCTGTTCTTAACCAATATCATTCCACCACGTACTTATACAAGGGCCCTACTTATTTTCCTGCCTCATTTGGTGATTGGTCCAGTCCTTTTTTTTTTATTAAATCTTGTTGTAAGTACAGAAAAATATTTTAATTTATATTAAATATTAGTTATGTACATAGTACATAAAAATAAAAATAAAACACAGCTTAAAATTGAAAAGTTGTCTAATCGAATTCGGTTTAGACTTCAAATCTTGAAGTTAATTGAGTTTCTAATCCCATGAACTAGCTTCTGCTAGTATATTGAAGTTAATTGCATACTTCTCGAACTAAACTTTACTATTCCGAAATTTTAAATTAAATGATTAATAGGTCCGTGTTAACTTTGAAGTTAAACGACGTAATCCTGCCTATTGTCTAATCTTGACTCCGTCCTCTTAGCCATAAATTTATGTAGAATGATCGAATCATATTTAAAAGAATAAAAATCTTAAAAGTTTTTGAATATATAAACGTATAACACTACCCATCTGAGTAAAATTTACAGTGAGGAAACAAATTCATATCAACTAAGCATCTAATCAAACTAGAGTTTGCCTAGCTCTTTTATGGTTACCCATTAGCCATAGACAAAGAAGTCATTGTACCCGAGAAATTCATGCCGAACTTTGCAGCATTATACAGGGTCTCTAGCGCATCTTGTGGGACCGATTGAAGTTCTTTCGACATCCACCCTTTAACGAACTAGTAGCACTAGTGACCGAATAAAGATTGTTTTTGCCCTTGTTTTCCAGCAGATGGGCTAACTAGAAACATCATTTTCGTTCCTTCATCGACGAGTCATTTCGTGGTTTGGGATTCAAACATTTTCTCTGATGGGAGGTAAAGCAAATATCATCCACATATATAAAGCGATTAACTATAGTTTACCAGAATAATGCAAGCATCCGGAAGGGATTTTTCTTCCTTCCTCAAAGTACCAAGTTCAACAAGAACCAGTAGCTTCAAAAGTCATCATGATTCATGACTGGACGATCATAAGGTGTAAGGTGATGTAGCAATTAGCAAAGTAGCTCAGAACTCAGGCAAGCAGAAAAGTTCACCCATAGACTAAAGTCTGAAGACAATGAGCTTACCGTAAAGACTTACATCTAACTCGGTGAAAGCTGAAAGGCACCATCTTCATTCAAAAATGAATAACCACAGGTAAGGCAATTGTCCTACCTGAAGAACATCTAGAATAAAAAGCTAAACAATACTAAATCCCAAATGATAATCAACTTGTTCTAATTGATATTGCAGGCCTAAATTTCAACTCCAGAAGCAGTTTTAAATATTGAAGCAATAGCAGAAACTTGAACCAAGCCTTTACTTTCTTTCTTAATCAAATCATAAATTAAAAAACAGAGATGCAATAATAACATCATATAATTTCTCGTAAGATAAACATTCCAAATCATCCAAGCATATCAGTGAGGAAATTCAAACAAAAGAACATTAAAACAAGGAAAAGAAAAAGAAAGTAGTCCGAATACAACAGAAACATTCGCATCACTATCTCAATCGCGATTCTTAAGCCTCTCGAGTCGCTGGTTCAACTGCTCGATCTTAACTACAAGGCTAGTGACAGAGTAAAGGAGCCAGTAAAAAATAAGAGCGGCGGCGATGAGAAGCGCGTTGCGTTGGCTCTTCATGATGGATTTCTGGTGACGGAGATATTCGGAAGGGGTACATGACTCGTCGTCACAGCTAGGTCGCGTCTCGTATTTCCAGTAAATATCCATGAGGAGGAAGAGGCAGAAAGGAACAACCGACATGAATGGCTTCAGGAGGTTACGTGTGACGGCAATTAAGCCCTTGCGGAGTCCGTCGAGTCCTGGAACTGTGAGGAGCAGCAACATGATGGCTTCGGCGCCGGCGGCGTAGCCTAGCACTACCCATTCTAGAGCCATTTTCGCGGGAAAATTGGAAAAAAAAAATTGTTGGATCTGATTTAGGTATTGATTTTCCTGCGCTGGGGGTGGGAGCTTTCAATGTGCTTTTCTTAGCGAGGAAGATGAAAGAAAATTAAGAACCGATTTATTTGTTTTATTTACTTTTTCTTCGAAGGTAACGAGGCACACATGGTATTGATGGTACACATGGCCGGTTAAGGAGGATTGGGCTTTTATCCATTTGGATTTTGGCCCGGTTTTATCCCAACATTACTTTTGTGGATTAATTATCAAACTTTTTCTATCTAACCCCTATGTTTTAAATTAATCTTTAAAATTTAATTTTTTTGTTGAATCCTCTTATATCACGTTATATATATATTGTAGTTAGAGGTATATATGGTAAATTATTCGACCTTGAAGAATTTAGTTTGATTTTATAGAGTTTTCTTTTTAATTTAAATTCGAAAATGTTGAGATAAATTTTATATAGGAGAATAAAGATTGAATTTAGAGTAGAAATTTCTAATCTAATCTAATTACTATAATGATCATATATATACATGGATGAACTCAAACAGGGCGGCTGAGGCGATCGCCCTTAAAATTTTCAAAGTTTTATATTTTTTTATATATTTTTGATTGATAATATGTATTCATCTTAAAATTTTTACAAATTTAACCCTTAACTATATATATCATTACTATAACTATTAAAAAAATAATCACTATAACGTTCCTCTGTTTAATCAAGTCCGAGTAACTGAAAGTGGGAATGGACTGATGATTGGACCCCCCCAGAGTTGGGCTGAGATTTTTTCCACATCCAATCCATTATATTGTCGGGGGGATGATTCAAAGACAATTTCATAAGAAGAAGAAAAGGCAGTAGAAGCAAATTAAGGTCAAAGTTGTAGTAAATGAGTACTCAAAACTTGTGAGGACTGAATTGGCTTATCAGAAAGTCTAACCAGCCACGTATCTACGCATGCACTTTCTTTTCTTCACGTCGGTGGTCAGCATCCCTATTTCTTTCCTTTTCATTAATAATTACATAAGAATTTGACATCTACTAGAACCTTCTCAGCTGAGTTGTCATAGGTGCCACGTTTACATTACATATAACTAACGCAAAGGAGATTCTTTGCGGCATTTTCACAAACACAACGAGTTCCAACTCACCCCCTTTGTTTAGGTTCAACACCTACTTTAGTTAACCGATTCAAATATTATTTATATGTAATCTCCTTCCTACCCAAAATATAATGAATTAAAAAAAGAGATTCTAGAGACCTGTTAATCATTGTCACTATTACTTTAGGAATGTATATTTTACTAAATTGACATTGTTCTATATTTTTAACAAGTGAAATTCTAATTATTTAAATAAAAATTATTTATATAAAAATTCATCAATAATATATTTAAATAAAAATTATTTATATAAAAAATTCATCGATAATATATTATTTTATTATTTAAATATATAATGTATTATTTTAATTTTAATTAATATTAAATTTTACATAATTTATTTAAAAAATATATTAAATTTTCACTTCAACATAATTTATATAAAAATACATCATGTTCAATTTAGGGATTTTTAACTTTCACTATGATATTGAATCGACTATGACGATGATTTCGTTGGGTAATATTTTCCACACAAAATAGTTTCCAAATTTCCCTTTCATTGGTGCCTTTAAATTTATTTGAAGTGAATGCAATAAATATTATACAAATTGGAATGTTATTTACATGCTAGGTCATGCATGCATAATGGAACGAATTTGTGTATACACTATACAAAGATTTCGAAAAGTATTTTACAAAATACATATTATAAAATATGAAGGTTAAACATACGGGGTGAAAATGTAACACATTGAACAAAATATTATAGAAAAGTTAAGAGAATTGGGAGAAGCACATCATAAGTTAACATTACAGCATGAAACTGCATAATGTGAGTCTGTACAATTATTTGATAACTACAAAGCCAACATATAATGGATTGATTGTCTGTTAGATATCTGCAAGTTCATGTACAAAAGTTACACTACAAACAAGATTATGTATACATAATACATTCATACTATGTTGGCTCTTGAATGATGGATAATTTTTCTGCTAATAATATTAGTTAATGAAGGCTACCAGAGTAAATATTATTGTACCTCCGTCCTCATCTACAGAATGTCTGAATCATTGGTGTTGCTGCCCTATCTACATGCAAATTTTCAGCATCTTCATAGACTCAAAAATTCTGATCCACAACAACAAATTGACTCATTCAAGGAATTGAATACAAATCATGAAAGGCTACAAACTACCAGTAGCGAGACCAAACTCTCCTAAAAACAACATTCCTATCACAATACAACTCATATAAACAAGTACGAAGTTCAAAGATTTGATTGAGTTGGTATACATAAACCCAAGCCCGTATGAAAAAACTTCTCGTTGGGTCTAACTATGTTCTATCCCTTACCTGCCTTCGTCTGTATTAATAATCAATAAGGATACGACATCTAATAAAAATAATACCTTTATTAAGATAAGTGAATGCTATTACTAGAAATAACAGACTAACATATTTCAGTACATCACGTTTATTATCATGGGACTAAACTGAGAAGAACACTAAGGAAATAAATTAATGGGTGCAAGGGGGAAGGTTTACCTGCCAAAATGAACAAATAATCTAATTTATCAGCTACTTTTGAAGTTGAACCGACTTCTTGTAGTCTTCCACTAGTTACTGAAGAAGCAAAGGAACAAGTCTATCCACTAGAGCTTGCATCATTGCAGACTAACAATTGCATTGTATGATATTACATGGATATATTGGCGAGTAAAAAAAATGAAAATCCCTCCTCCTACACTAATTGCAGTTTATCTTAATGAATAAGCAACCCGAGATATGGGATTAAGTTTCTGTGCAACTACGCGATGCAACTTAATCAAGCATACTAATCATTCTTCAATATAAATACATATTAAATGAAGATACTAATTGATAAAATTTATTAAAGTTCCCCTCAAATGTTTACATACCAAAAAATCAATCAATACAAATCTATTACCCCTTCCACAGGAAGCAAGCACACTACGACAGTAAAACATAACTCACAAACAAAGACTACTTATCCAAGAAAACCACAACACCATTTTATTTAAAGATGGTCCTCAAATTAAAAATAATTAAAAAAAGGCTTTAGAAAGCAACAACATTAATATAGGTTAGAAATTCAATTAAGAATTACATAGATTGGCAATGCAAATAATAACATTGCAGGAACCCGATTAAAATTAGTTTCAAATACAATAACCCTAACAAACAAGCACCTAAATCAATTCAGCTACTCATATACAAATAGAATAATTAAAGACCATCAATTTTGATTATACATCCACTATGCTAAACCACTTAAAAAGGAAGACATTTTGATCTAACAAGATGATCACAGATAACAAGTCTATAAACAACAACTCCCTATCTAAAATGCTTTTTCATTTTGTCGACACCCGATTTTTCATCTCGTTCTTATTATTATTATATGTATTATTATTATTATTAATATTATTTTACATATTTGGCAGGCTTAATGTGCAGCCCAAATTACAAAATAAAACACAACAGTCCACTACAAGGTTTCAACCCAAGTTCCAGCCCCGAGACTCCAAGAACCGACCCATAGTAAGCTGGATCAGACCTGACCCAACAGCAATACAAGAAGACCCGAACTGGCCCAGTAACCCGACCCGGTGCTAGATCCATACCCGAGGCCACTGCCAAGCACGCCGCTGAGCACATTGCTGATCACCAAAGTAACCATCGTCATTCCTTACGGCAAATACCACCCAAAAACATAAAAAAAAATCAGACCAAATTAACTCCACTAAATATTAGAATAATACCAAAAATCTGGAAAAATCCTGGATCCAACCTGCTCCCACATGCGTGCAATTATATATCCAGCGTAGAAAACACAGGAAAAGGAGGGCCATTCGAACCACCAGAGGCAAGCAAAACAGAGGGAAAACAGATTGTAAGGTTCAGTTCTTCAATAGAAAGAGGGGATCTTTCGAAAACAATTTGTAAGGGGGGTCATTAGCACAAAAGGGTCTCCTGGGATTTTGATTCGAAATCAATAAAATACCAACTTTCTTCCTTTGATTTTTCGCATAAGCAATACAAGTAACTTATCATTCCCATCTTTATCAACAACCCGACAGCATAAAGCAAAGCATTTTTAAGGTAATAAATCATATTTATTTTTTAGCATAAGTTTTGTAACAAAATAGAATATAAAGAAGAAGTAAAAGGAGGAAGTAAATATTACCATGGGGTAGTCGGAGAGGAGTGTGGTCACCACAACGTAGAGGCCAACCGAGCGATGAACAAGTTGTGGATTTTGGTGTACAATCGCCGTTCGGGTTGAGAGCAACAGAGAAGGGAACCAAGAACAATAAAAATTAAAAGAGGTTTTAATTGGGTATAGTAATATGACAATATTTGTTTAGTATTTAGTGTAAAAATTAGTGGGTTAATCAAACCCACGTGGGAGACATTTCATCTAGGTATGGGGTATAGTAATATGACAATAATTGTTTAGTATTTTAGTGTTAAAATTGGTGGGTTAATCAACCCACGTGGGAGGCCACTCATTAGTGTTTTATGATTTTTTTATTTATGGTTTTAGTCTTAGATATTAAACATGCTTATTTTAGTCACTTGCATATTTTATTTTTGTTTTAATTTAGATATGATGGTTTGATAATTTGTGTTTAGTCTTATTTTTATTTTATGTTTTTTTTTTGTGTATTTTGCATTTTAGTCCATTTAGGGACTGTTACTATAATTTACCGACTTTGTGTATGTGTCCTTTTAGATTCATGCATTTTATTATTCAATAATTGATTAATTTACTCTTAAAATTCGTTTGGTTTGTATGTAAATTAATTTATTATTTCTAGCTTTCATCTATTAGTGCTAATTTAACGTTCTCATTGTTTTCGCCTTAATTTGGAGGATTATGTGTTGGAGTAGCATCTTGAATATTTAATTACTTTGACCATGTAATTGCTTTGATCATTTATAAGGATATATATTATTTTATTTAGCATATGGTATATATATATATATGCACACATTAATTATGGTAGTGAAAGTGGGATTTGAACCCACGCCATTTATAATATATATGTATTATATGTTCCTTATGTATATATTATATTCTATCTATGCATGTATATTTAATGTTTAGTTCCTTTGTATGTTATTATTAGAATGTGTATACATATTTAGCAATATTTAGTTATTATTAGTTTTTGATTGTTTATAAATTACATATAGTTGCATTCATTTTGATATATAAATTAGGTGTAGGGCATCTTTTAATTAATTTTACATGATATCCTCATGAGCATTACTTGACTTGAATTGAAATAAATTGACTAAGAGTAATATTCGATCATTTTATAATTATAGAAAGAAACTTTCTAATACGTGAATATTTAATCTATTTTAATATATAACATTAAGTATTAATACTAGAACTTACATTTTAGATTTGAGCCCCTATGTTCCTTAATTTTCATAATTTGACATTTTAAGTTAGAAAAAGCCCTTGATTTACTTTTAGTTTAATTAGGACAAATAAAATTTTATTTGATTGCGTTGTTTTTACAAATCTAAGGCACTGTTCACTTATTTAGGAATTAATAGTATATCCTCCGCGATCGTGCTCAGGGGGTGACTACTGGTAATTCCCCAAATAAGTCAACATCCTTTTTAAACCACATCATGTTTTCTAAAAATGAGGCAATGTTCGGTTATTAGACAGAATAGCTGATCTCCCGCATTTACGCTCGGGGGCGAATGCTATCGGTCTCAATAAACGAATACCCTTTTCAAACTCTACATCCTTAATGATTTTTAAATTAAATAAAGATCGAACTCAAAATTTCCGATTTTAAATATAGGGTAATCAACTAGGTACCAATTTTTGGGCGCTTGTGGGGGTGCTAATCCTTCCCCACGCGTAACCGACTCCCGAACCTGATTTCTGGATTTTGCAGACCTCAAAAACTCGGTATTTTATTAAAATAAAAATATTTTATTAAAATCACCCGGTTTTTATGGTGTTCCAATCTCACCTTAAATGATTGGTGGCGACTCCTCACCTTTTGAAACGATTTTCAAAGAGAAACCCCCAAGTCGATATCGGTCTTTTCCCTTCGGGCGAAAAACGGTTACGACAGCTTGGCGACTCCGCTGGGGACTTTTGTTTTTTTTAAACAAATTGAGAGTCGAGCCACGAGTTGATTACCCTATATTTATTATTTGGAAATTATGAGTTCAATCTTGTTTAATTTACGATTCATTATGTTATTTAAAAAAAAAAAAAAACAAAAAAAAAGATTTTCTCTCTGATTAATGCTTACATTTCTGTGAAATATTTAGAATTGTTGCATATCATAGCTCTAAACCTGAGCTCAATCCTAGTATACTTAAGTAGAGAGAAACGTCACACCTCATGAGGAGCATTGGGCTTTCTTGTGTGGGTCTGACAAAGTATCTCTGGAAAGCACCCTAAGTTGCCTATCCGGATATCAGTTCCGAGGTACGCTTTTAGTGGTGTGATCCCCTGAGCTGAACCCGATTCGCAAGTCTGTAATGGGCCAGAATCGGGGTCAACCTTAGCAGGTTGTAAAGATGGCTTAGGAACCTTTTGTTAGAACCCAACCTCATATAAAGAATTTAGTAAGCCTACCTCGTTAAAGCCATGCAGATAACTTAGAAGAATTAGATCGCATGATGTTAGGATTTTTTATTTTCTTTGATTATTTTGCATTCGATACTTTAAATTTTTACTAATTATTCGTTGATTTTTTTTAATTATTCTAATATCACTAACTTATTGCTTTGTTTCTTGATTGCATGTATCATTATCATATCACATCATTTCATAAACGGTATTGATTCCCAGATTACCTAGTTATTATAAAAAAGCTTAAGGCAACAATGTCTTCCGATGGGATTGAGAATGCAATCAGTGTTCAGACTTGGTCTGAATACGGACAGACACGGTTCGGAGACAGCCTTGCCACTACTGAAGATTCAGTTTTTCCAGAAAAGGTAATTATTCGAGTCAGGCAGGCACACTGGGCTGAGTTATCAAGAATTTGGTCCACCTGGGATGATAATGAGAAGATATTGTTCAGAGGGATATACGGCGACATTGTAGAGCTGCTAAGAGTACCAATAGATTCAGTGGTGATTCGAGCCCTTGCCGAATGTTGGAATCCAACTTACAGGTGTTTTACTTTCGGTAAAGTAGACATGACCCCTACCTTAGAGGAGTATACGGCTTTGCTGAACATCCCGAATGTTAGAAGACATTCTATTTACACCAAGGCAATTCGACCTAAAGGGTTCATAGCCAAGATGATCACGTTGACGGGAAAGACCAAGGAGTGGGTCGAAGAGTACGTTCGTGATGAGGGGATCTCCTGGGCTCAGCTGAAGAGTTTAATTTACGAGCAAACTCCGTCGAAAAAAAGAAGAGATCACTTCGCACTTGCAGTATATGGTTTGGTAATTTTCCCCATGAACGAGGATCACTTCGACATCGCCTTAATCGATTTTGTCGAAGCTGTCACTAGAAAGAATCCCGCACCAGCCATCCTTGCGGAAACATTTTTGTCACTGAACCAGTGTAGACGATTGGGGGGAGGTCAATTCGTTGGATGTGCCTCACTATTACTAGTTTGGTGGTGGAGCCACTCCTGGATAGTCGAGAAAGGCTGGGCTCGGAGACATCAATCAAATTTTTCGCCTCTAGTGGATTTCCTCGATAAATGCCAAATTCCAGAGCATCGCAAGAGGAAAGACTGGGTTGAAGCTCTCCGTAACATGAAAGATACTGAGATAGTATGGAAGGCTTATTGGTTACCCAAAGAGGACATACTTTTTAGGTGCGGTAATGATAGTTTTATAATGCTACACGGATTATGGGGAGCTATCGGGTATACTCCGCTAATTGTACTCAGACAGTTTGGTACCCGACAGTTCGTACCAGCTACCCATGGCCTGAAAGAGGCAGAGTTTTCTTTCTCTACTCCGGGTTACCGAGAGCGGATTTCAAAGATCTACGCGGCTTGGCAGAAGCCTCAATGCATGAGCTTCAAGATGATAGAGCTTGTATTCACGCCGGCCTATGAGGTTTGGAGGTCGCAGAGAATTAACAACAACACACCTAAGCCAAATTTAGAGGACCAGTTGACTATGGAGGAGCGATTGAGGAGGCTCCCAACAGAAACAGAGTTGTTAAAAGAGGAAATGCGACTGATGAATTTGGAGAGAGAAAAAGAACAGAGAAGCTTTTCGGAGGAGAAAACAATATGGGAACTTGAAATGATTAAAAAGGACGGAGTGATAAAACAATTGGCCAAAGAGAAAGAAAAGGTCCAGGAGAATTTTGATGCGCTAAACCAAGATTTTCGGGCCTTAGAGAGGAATATGAGAGCCCAAGATCTACATCATACTGCCAAGACCCTAAAGATAAAACTCGATAGGGTAGAAAGAAGCGCAAGAAGAGGCCAAGAAGAAAAGAAACGAGCTCTACAACACGCTCGGAAACTGAGAGAGCAAAGAGATGAGGCTAACAAAGAATTAGCACAAAGGCGAACACAGATTGAACAACTCGAAGCACAGCTGCTTAGCATCGATGAGACTTTTCGGAACCCTTACAACAGTCTTCAAAGAAAATGAGATGTTAAATAAGAAGATAGTTGAACTAGAAAGAGCAGGGTTGATCCACTCATCCGCACAAGAGGTAACAATGCAAGAAAACGAGGCCTTAAAAGCTAAGATTACTGAGTTAGAAGTCATAGTGCATAGATGTCATCAGCGAATCCAACAGCTAGAAGAGAGCCGACCATTAACTAATCCTGAGCTTGGAATTGCTCTACGACAGGCTCAGGACACCATTCAAATGCAACATGAAGCAATGGAGAGAGCAGTGGATCAGGCTCGCGATGTAGCTCGCCAAGTTTATGAATTATCTGAAGAAGCGGCAGCTTTAAGAGTTTTCGTGATTCTAGAATCAGAGGAAGAACGCCGCATCATGGGATTAATGATAGAACTTGAGAGATTAGGGAATATGGCAAGATTCTATATTTAGTATTCATTTCGATATAATCTCTTTGCCTAAGTGCTTAGACGTTGTGTGTTGTTGAGTACTTTTTATATAAACTAAGTTATTTTGGAATCAATATCGGGTTGCATTTGCATTATCATTTTCATATGTTTTTTTCCTAAATTTTTAAAATCTTAATGATTACATTATAACAATTCATTCATTAAAATTCACCAAATAATAAAATACAATTTCCAATCATTTGTAGTTATTCTGGCATACACCTCACACCCATACGGTACTCGTCAATCAACCAAGAAAATGGATGACAAGATCGCACAAATTGAAAAAACTCAAGCTGAAATGCAAGAGAATTTAAAGAAAGCGCAAGAGGATATGCGCGAACAGATGATGAAGGCTCAAGACGACATGATGGCAAAGTTGATTAGTTTGCTACAAGGAAATAGTATAATCCGAGAAGAGACTCCAATTATCAGTCATACTGCCGAAGAACCATTATATCCCCCTGGTTTCACACCACCGCATTTCCACGCACAACAAACCACAACCATCCAACCAAAAAAAATACAAGTAAACCTACCTGGCTCTTCTACAAACCCGCAACCAATTGAAGATGTCCCTGATCTGGATGAGGAAGACAAAAAAGAACAGGATAAGGAGATTAAGAAAGAATGGGAACAAATGAAGCATGAATTCCGAGCTATGAAAGAAGATGCTAGCCTATATGGAATTGACGCCAGAGAGCTAAGTCTGGTCCCTGATTTAGTGTTGCCGCCGAAGTTCAAAGTTCCAGATTTCGAGAAATTTGATGGCACCAGTTGTCCTTCTGCACATATTACCATGTTTTGCAGAAAAATGACAGGCTATGTGGGAAACGATCAGTTATTAATTCATTGTTTTCAAGAAAGCCTGGCAGGATCAGCAATTCGTTGGTACAATCAGCTAAGTCGGGCTAATATTAAATCCTGGAAGGATTTGGCTAAGGCTTTTCTAGAGCAATATAAGCATGTAAAAGATGTGAGGCCAAACCGAATTCTGTTACAGAGTATGGAAAAAAGATCCAACGAGAGCTTCAGGCAGTATGCCCAAAGGTGGAGAGATGTGGCTGTGCAAGTTTATCCACCATTAGAGGAGGAAGAAACTAATATGTTCTTTGTAAATACTCTGAGGGCCCCTTTCTTTGGACATCTTATTGGAAATTCGTCCAAGAATTTTGCTGATATAGTTAATGCAGGAGAAATGATTGAGATGGCGATCAAAAGCGGGAAGCTAGACGGGGGAGAATCTAGCCGAAAGCCTCCAGCAAGAAGGAAGGATAATGAGGTCAGTAATGTGAAGAAATATGATTCTAATAACATTACAGTATCTCGACCACAAGCCACTGTATCGTCAGCACTAAATCCTGTCCAGCAAGGGGCGAAAGAACCAAGACAGGAAAGGGAAAGGGTTCAATTTGACCCTATCCCCATGACTTATAAAGAACTATTCCAGATCCTGTATGACAAACATGTGGTGTCACCTTACCACACTTCTCCAATACAGCCTCCTTACCCAAAATGGTTTGACATCAATGCTCAATGTGAGTATCATGCGGGGGCATCGGGGCATTCAATTGAAAACTGTCTGGCCTTTAAAAAGTTGGTGCAGAGATTAAGACAAAGAAATGTCATCAATTTTGGTGACAGCGAGCAGCCCAATGTGGCTCAGAACCCACTGCCAAACCATGCAGGGACAGGAGTTAATGCTGTTATTGAAGAAAAAGGGAACGAAATCATTACCAAAGTCAAAGAAGTGAAGTCACCCATGCATTGGGTATGGGGGCAAATGGTCAAAATAGGCTGGTTGACCTTTAATGCTAACAAAAATAAGCATGCTTGCCCCTACCACCGTTGCGAGGATCATGTCATTCAAAGTTGTGATGAGTTTAAGGCTTTGGTTCAAAGGCTGATGGATAGTAAAGATATGGAATTTTACCATAAAGCTAAGAAAGAGAAAGAGATTGAGATTTGCGCTTCCGAAGACACATCTAAGGGAGTTTACAATACCAACTGCCCTTTAGTCATCACACCGAAAGCCCAGACTATGGAAAGGTTAATCCCTAAAATAGTGATCACGCCTCCATCGTCTTTTCCTTATAAGGACAACAAGCAGGTCCCTTGGAGGTATGGATGCCAATTAAAGAATGTTGAGAGTTCAGAGGCTGCTAAGGAAGAGGTGGACGAGGTAGGTCATTTCACCAGAAGTGGGAGATGTTATTCTTCCAACCAGACCAGTGAACCTGAGAAAAGGATGACCGTTGATAAAGGAAAAAGGGTTGAGATATTATTGAAAAATGATGAGCCGACAATTAATGAGCCTGTAACCGAGAATGAGGCTGTAGAGTTTTTAAAATTCTTGAAACATAGTGAATACAACATTGTTGAACAATTACACAAATTGCCAGCTCGTATCTCAATCCTAGCTTTACTATTAAGCTCCGAGGCACATCAAAACGCCTTGTTGAAAATCTTGAATCAGACTTTCGTACCGAAAGATGTACCAGTGGAAAAAATAGACCGACTGGTTGCAAATATTCAGGCGGATAACTTCATCTCTTTCTCTGATGACGAGATCCCGTCCGGAATGATGGGCAATCCCAAAGCCCTGCACATTACCATCCGATGCAAGGGACATGTGTTATCGCGAGTACTAATTGACAACGGCTCTGCCCTGAATGTGATGCCATTAGTAACCTTGAAGAAATTACCAGTCGATAGTACACACATGAGAAATTGCCAAAGCATCGTTCGAGCTTTCGACGGAACAAAGAAGGAGGTGCTAGGGAAGATTGATATTCCTTTAACCATAGGCCCATCAACATACGAGGTTGAATTCCTTGTAATGGATATAATGCCCTCCTATAACTGCTTGTTAGGAAGGCCTTGGATCCACCAGGCAGGAGTCGTTCCATCTACTCTGCATCAGAAACTCAAATTTGTAATTGAGGGGAGATTGGTATGCCTTAATGCCGAGGAAGATATCATTGCTTCCATATCTACTACCGCTCCATATGTTGAAGTAGATGAAGATGCAGTCGAGTGCTCTTTCAGAGCCCTGGAATTTATTAATGCCACATTTGTTGCTGAAAGAAAGAAAATTCCAAAGCCTAGGCTATCAAATTATACCAAAATGGGACTGAAAATGACCCTGGGAAGAGGAGCCAAGGTTGGAAGAGGGCTAGGGAGTCGCTTACAGGGGAATATTAGTCCAGTTTTTCCCAGTTTTAAGCTAGATCGTTTTGGTCTAGGATATCACCCGACCTTAAAGGAAAAATTGAAAAATGTTCAAAAGAGCCAGGAAAAGAGGAGAGCCAGGTTAGCCAGAGAGGATATTAAGTGGGAGCCTATGATTTTCCCATCGCTGCGTGACACCTTCATATCAGGGGGCCACATGTTTCAGGGGGACCGATCATCTAAAGAGCCTATTATTGAAAATGCCCTGAGGGATTTGGGTATAAATGTGATATCAGAGGAAGGAATCGAAGATGGAGTGGCTATGGACATTTACCCTGCACCACCAGGCTTTGTGCTAAACAATTGGACTGCAGAAGAATTACCTGTAGTTTACAAAACTATTTCAGAGTAATGCACAAAAACTTTCCCTATTGTCTAAACCTTGAGACAATATATGATCTTCTGTAAGGGGTTAATCTATCTGTTTTTAATAAATGATGCATTCCTGTTAATTCACGAAATGGCAAACATCATCTATTGCATTTTTTTATTTATTTCTTTATTATATATTATTTCATTCTATTTTGATATGGGTTAGATCCTCCCGTATTTGTATATGTATATATATCCTCTCGTTCGTTATTCTTTCAGGACCTCCGGTATCAATAGTATGAATGCTGATGACTTTGACCCGAAGATAGATTTCGAGCTGCCCATATGTCAAGGGGAAGTTGAAGGTTATGATAGTGATGAGGGAAGTGACTTACCTTCTGAACTACTAAAAATGGTAGAGAGAGAAGATAAACAAATTCTGCCTCATGAAGAGCCCATTGAGATCTTGAATCTGGGATCAGAGGAAGATAAAAAGGAGATAAAAATTGGCACCATCATATCTACTAAGGGACGAAAAAGTCTGATTATGCTGCTCCAAGACTACAAAGATGTGTTTGCTTGGTCGTATGAGGACATGCCAGGTTTAGACACTGAGTTAGTGGTACATAAATTGCCAATAAAGCCTGAATGTAAACCGGTACAACAAAAGCTCAGAAGGATGCGACCTGAAATGCTGCTTAAAATTAAAGAAGAAGTAAAGAAGCAATTCGATGCTGGGTTCCTAAAAGTAGCCAAGTATCCGGAATGGGTAGCGAATGTTGTTCCAGTACCAAAAAAGATGGAAAAGTTCGTATGTGTGTCGACTACAGAGATCTTAATCGAGCCAGTCCGAAAGATAATTTCCCTTTGCCACACATAGACACCCTGGTGGATAATACGGCCGGAAATTTTCTATTTTCATTTATGGATGGGTTTTCAGGTTACAATCAAATAAAGATGCATCCAGATGATATGGAAAAGACTACATTTATCACCATGTGGGGCACGTTCTGTTACAAGGTGATGCCGTTTGGGCTGAAGAATGCAGGGGCAACCTATCAAAGGGCCATGGTAACACTATTCCATGACATGATGCATAAGGAAATAGAGGTCTACGTTGATGATATGATTGTTAAAGCTAAAACGGAGGAAGAACACATCGAGAATCTGAGGAAACTCTTCCAAAGATTAAGGAAATGCCAGTTAAAACTCAATCCAAGCAAGTGTACCTTCGGGGTAACATCGGGAAAACTCTTGGGGTTTGTAGTAAGCAAAAAGGGATTGAAGTGGATCCTGACAAGGTCAAAGCTATTCAGAATTTACCACCCCCACAAACACAAAAAGAAGTTCGAGGATTCCTGGGAAGATTAAACTATATTGCCCGATTTATTTCGCAATTAACCGAGAAGTGTGACCCTATTTTTCGCCTTCTCTGTAAAAATAACCCAGGAGTATGGAATGATGATTGCCAAGGAGCTTTTGAAGCAATAAAAAGATATTTATCGAATGCTCCAGTCTTAATGCCACCAATATCAGGCAAACCATTAATCCTCTACTTGTCAATCTTTGAGAATTCAATGGGGTGTGTATTAGGGCAACATGATCAAACTGAAAAAAGAGAAAGAGCAATCTATTACCTCAGCAAAAAGTTCACTGATTGTGAGGTAAGGTACTTGTCAATAGAAAAGTTGTGTTGTGCTTTAGTTTGGACTACCGGAAGGCTCAGGCAGTATATGTTGTATCACACTACTTGGCTGATATCTAAACTTGATCCTCTGAAATATCTAATGGGTGTACCTGCTTTATCTGGAAGAT
Source organism: Hibiscus syriacus (assembly GCF_006381635.1). Taxonomy (NCBI): domain Eukaryota; kingdom Viridiplantae; phylum Streptophyta; class Magnoliopsida; order Malvales; family Malvaceae; genus Hibiscus; species Hibiscus syriacus. The sequence goes on from NW_024062795.1 coordinate 7,642,774, forward strand.
TGGCTCGTTGGCAAATCTTATTGTCTGAATTTGATATCCAATATGTAAGTCAAAAAGCAGTTAAAGGAAGTGTTGTGGCCGATTTCATTGCAAGTAGGGCTTCTGAAGAGTATGAACCACTGAACTTTGATTTTCCAGACGAAGATTTAATGGTTATTTCAACTGAGGAGGCATTTTCCTATAATAATGAACAATGGAAGATGAATTTCGATGGTGCCTCGAATGCCTTGGGGCACGGGATTGGGGCAATTCTCGTCTCACCTGGTGGAAAACACTATCCTTTCACCAGCCGATTGAATTTTGATTGCACAAATAACATGGCCGAGTATGAAGCATGTATTCTGGGTCTTAGAGCGGCCATTGAGCGTAAAGTGAAAACACTCAAAGTATACGGGGATTCAGCACTGGTAATTTATCAACTCAGAGGTGAATGGGAAACAAAGGATACGAAGTTGGTGGAATACCGTAAGTTGGTCCTAGAGCTCATTAAAGAATTCGAGAGAGTGACATTCCATTACCTTCCCAGAGAAGAGAATCAAATGGCGGATGCTCTGGCCACTTTGGCAGCAGCCTACAAAGTCAATGAATATTCAAGCATGATGCCTATTACGATGCAAGCTTACGGGTATCCAGCCCATTGCTATAGCATAGAAGATGAAAATGATGTAAATCCTTGGTATTACGACATCATGCAATATATATCAAAGCTACCCTGAGCATGCCACTGAGAATGACAAAAGAACTATTCGAAGAATGGCGGTAGGGTATGTGCTTGATGGTGATATCTTGTACAAGAAGAGTCATAGTCAGGTTTTGTTGCGATGTGTGGATGCCAAAGAAGCCAGAACGATTATTGAAGAAGTGCATGAAGGAGTATGTGGTACTCATGCTAATGGACACGCAATGGCTAAACAAATAATGAGATTTGGATATTATTGGTCAACCCTGGAAACTGATTGTATCAATTTCTCCAGAAAATGTCACAAATGCCAGATTTATGGAGATAAGCTCCACACCCCTTCTCATCCATTGCACGTAATGACTGCTCCATGGCCATTCTCTATGTGGGGCATGGATGTCATTGGGCAAATTTTACCCAAAGCTTCTAATGGCCATCGTTTTATATTCGTGGCAATAGACTACTTCACTAAGTGGGTAGAAGCGGCCTCCTATGCAAATGTCACTCAGTCAACAGTTTGCAAGTTCCTGAAGAGAGAAATTATTTGTCGGTATGGGCTACCAGAAAGGATCATCACCGATAATGCCTTGAATTTAAACAATAAGATGATGGAGTCAGTATGTAAACATTTCCAGATTAAACATCATAATTCCACCACTTATCGCCCAAAGATGAATGGAGCGGTAGAGGCAGCTAATAAGAACATCAAGAGGCTCATACAGAAAATGACTGAGACTTATAGAGACTGGCATGAGAAGCTACCATTCGCTCTGTTTGCTTATCGAACTTCAGTAAGGACGTCCACTGGAGCAACTCCATTTTCTTTAGTTTATGGCATGGAGGCTGTGTTACCCATTGAGGTCGAGATTCCGTCACTACGAGTGCTGTCAGAGGTTAAGTTAGATGAAGCAGAATGGGTGCAATCTAGGTATGATCAGTTGAACCTGATTGAGGAAAAAAGATTAAAAGCTATCTGTTATGGGCAAATGTACCAGAAACGTATGATAAGGGCACATAATAAAAAGGTTCGTCCACGAGAGTTTCAAGAAGGAGACTTGGTGCTAAAAAAGATTTTGTCAATTCAGAAAGACTTTCGAGGAAAATGGATGCCAAATTGGGAAGGACCTTATGTCGTAAAGAGGGCCTTTTCTGGAGGAGCTTTGATCCTCACCGAGATGGATGGACCAGAGTTACCTAACCCTGTGAATGCTGATGTAGTCAAGAAGTATTTCGCTTGAAAAAAAAATGAAAAAGACAAAAAATGAAAAATGAAAGAAAGAAAAAAAAAGAAAAGAAAAAAAATAAAAGGAGGGTTCAAGATGAAAACCCGTAAAGGACGTCTTGTAACCAGAAAAGGTCTCAGGTTGAAAACCCGTAAAGGGCGGCTTGAGAATTGTGTAAATTCAGAATTCGTGCATGGTGGAGCTGAATTAGTTGGGTAACCAGAAAGTAAATGAGATTCAAACACTAGCTTATGGCATTCAACAGTCGGGAATTTGGCAGTATTGGGGGAACTTCACACCCTTACGCATTACCATAATCCTCAAGATCTCCTTGACAGAAGCTACACTCGGGTCCTCTTACGGCGTGCCAGTTCAAAAGCATTCATACTATTGATGTCTGATGACGCCTACTGTATTTTCTTTTGATTATTCCTTTTAAAAGTTTGTCATGTATTCACTCAAAAAAAACTCTTTATTTATAAATAAAAAGATGTTTTTAACCGCATTGTAAGCATCCTGATTAAAAATAAAAACATATAGATTAGCTCGGGAAACATGAGATCATTGTGCATTATTGTACAAAAAGTTTTGGAAAATACAGATATTCTGAAGCCGAAAATGGTTTTAGCATAAAGCTTATGCAATATTAGACCATAAGAAGTTAAAGCCTTGGGATATACGCGAATGCTTAACAATTGAGGATAACCCAAGAGGTTTTGTCACTAATTAAATAGTGGGTCATGAGAAGCACATGGGTTCAAAGAGTAAAGAGAATCAGAGTCAGGCTCAACCAAAGAGTGCCCAATCAGGGTTTTCGATTGAGATAAACTGCTGTTGATTTTTCGTGCCCAAATCAGTCTGAAGTACAAGGCCATTAACAAAAGAAAATTCTCGTTTGAAAAGAAAATACCCTCAAAATAATTGCATCATTGCACACATTTTAGGCATAAACATGATCATGACATAAAATGCATAATAATGAGTGCTTGCAGATTCTCCTAAAAGAAATGGCAAAGATGTAAAGACCCAACAAAGAAATAACCAATTAGAATTTCCATGTTTGGTCGTGGCAATACAAGCTTCCGCAAGAGAAATTTCTTCCAAAACTTATCTTCCCAAGATTTTCAGGTATGATGTTTTCGAATCCTCAAACACATATTAACAAAGGTTAATGTTTAATTTTTAGGTTCGATCCCGATTTAATGGATCAACTCCCCCAGATCTGATATTCCCTTCAGAGTAAGTGGAACAGGTCTCTCTTCTCCAAGATTTGATATTCCCTTTAGAGTAAGTGGAACAAGTCTGCCAGATCTGATATTCCCTTCAGAGTAAGCGGAACAGGTCTCTATTCTCAAAGATTTGATATTCCCTTCAGAGTAAGTGGAACAGGTCTCTCTTCTCCAAGATTTGATATTCCCTTTAGAGTAAGTGGAACAAGTCTGCCAGATCTGATATTCCCTTCAGAGTAAGCGGAACAGGTCTCTCTTCTCAAAGATTTGATATTCCCTTCAGAGTAAGTGGAACAAATCTATCTTCTCAAAGATTTGATATTCCCTTCAGAGTAAGTGGAACAAATCTATCTTCTCCAAGATCTGATATTTCCTTCAGAGTAAGCGGAACAGGTCTCTCTTCTCCAAGATTTGATATTCCCTTCAGAGTAAGTGGAACAAGTCTACCAGATCTGACATTCCCTTCAGAGTAAGTGGAACAGGTCTCTTTTTCCATGATTTGATATTCCCTTCAGAAGAAGCGGAACATATCTCTTTTTTCCAAGGTTTGGTATTCCCTGTGACAGCGGAACAAGTCTACCCTGATTCAATCTTCCCTGAAGAACAGTGGAATGGATCAACATCCCCAGATCTGATGTTCCCTGAGTGACAGCGGAACAGATTCCTCATCATATCTCAAATATTGAAGTTAAATGGATGAAAAATGCATTGTCTCTTCATCTTTGCCCTATTCTTTTTAACATAAGAATTGACAAAGAGGGGCAACTGTCGACACCCGATTTTTCATCTCGTTCTTATTATTATTATATGTATTATTATTATTATTAATATTATTTTACATATTTGGCAGGCTTAATGTGCAGCCCAAATTACAAAATAAAACACAACAGTCCACTACAAGGTTTCAACCCAAGTTCCAGCCCCGAGACTCCAAGAACCGACCCATAGTAAGCTGGATCAGACCTGACCCAACAGCAATACAAGAAGACCCGAACTGGCCCAGTAACCCGACCCGGTGCTAGATCCATACCCGAGGCCACTGCCAAGCACGCCGCTGAGCACATTGCTGATCACCAAAGTAACCATCGTCATTCCTTACGGCAAATACCACCCAAAAACATAAAAAAAAATCAGACCAAATTAACTCCACTAAATATTAGAATAATACCAAAAATCTGGAAAAATCCTGGATCCAACCTGCTCCCACATGCGTGCAATTATATATCCAGCGTAGAAAACACAGGAAAAGGAGGGCCATTCGAACCACCAGAGGCAAGCAAAACAGAGGGAAAACAGATTGTAAGGTTCAGTTCTTCAATAGAAAGAGGGGATCTTTCGAAAACAATTTGTAAGGGGGGTCATTAGCACAAAAGGGTCTCCTGGGATTTTGATTCGAAATCAATAAAATACCAACTTTCTTCCTTTGATTTTTCGCATAAGCAATACAAGTAACTTATCATTCCCATCTTTATCAACAACCCGACAGCATAAAGCAAAGCATTTTTAAGGTAATAAATCATATTTATTTTTTAGCATAAGTTTTGTAACAAAATAGAATATAAAGAAGAAGTAAAAGGAGGAAGTAAATATTACCATGGGGTAGTCGGAGAGGAGTGTGGTCACCACAACGTAGAGGCCAACCGAGCGATGAACAAGTTGTGGATTTTGGTGTACAATCGCCGTTCGGGTTGAGAGCAACAGAGAAGGGAACCAAGAACAATAAAAATTAAAAGAGGTTTTAATTGGGTATAGTAATATGACAATATTTGTTTAGTATTTTAGTGTAAAAATTAGTGGGTTAATCAAACCCACGTGGGAGACATTTCATCTAGGTATGGGGTATAGTAATATGACAATAATTGTTTAGTATTTTAGTGTTAAAATTGGTGGGTTAATCAACCCACGTGGGAGGCCACTCATTAGTGTTTTATGATTTTTTTTATTTATGGTTTTAGTCTTAGATATTAAACATGCTTATTTTAGTCACTTGCATATTTTATTTTTGTTTTAATTTAGATATGATGGTTTGATAATTTGTGTTTTAGTCTTATTTTTATTTTTATGTTTTTTTTTTTGTGTATTTTGCATTTTAGTCCATTTAGGGACTGTTACTATAATTTACCGACTTTGTGTATGTGTCCTTTTAGATTCATGCATTTTATTATTCAATAATTGATTAATTTACTCTTAAAATTCGTTTGGTTTGTATGTAAATTAATTTATTATTTCTAGCTTTCATCTATTAGTGCTAATTTAACGTTCTCATTGTTTTCGCCTTAATTTTGGAGGATTATGTGTTGGAGTAGCATCTTGAATATTTAATTACTTTGACCATGTAATTGCTTTGATCATTTATAAGGATATATATTATTTTATTTAGCATATGGTATATATATATATATATATGCACACATTAATTATGGTAGTGAAAGTGGGATTTGAACCCACGCCATTTATAATATATATATGTATTATATGTTCCTTATGTATATATTATATTCTATCTATGCATGTATATATTTAATGTTTAGTTCCTTTGTATGTTATTATTAGAATGTGTATACATATTTAGCAATATTTAGTTATTATTAGTTTTTGATTGTTTATAAATTACATATATAGTTGCATTCATTTTGATATATAAATTAGGTGTAGGGCATCTTTTAATTAATTTTACATGATATCCTCATGAGCATTACTTGACTTGAATTGAAATAAATTGACTAAGAGTAATATTCGATCATTTTATAATTATAGAAAGAAACTTTCTAATACGTGAATATTTAATCTATTTTAATATATAACATTAAGTATTAATACTAGAACTTACATTTTAGATTTGAGCCCCTATGTTCCTTAATTTTCATAATTTGACATTTTAAGTTAGAAAAAGCCCTTGATTTACTTTTAGTTTAATTAGGACAAATAAAAATTTTATTTGATTGCGTTGTTTTTACAAATCTAAGGCACTGTTCACTTATTTAGGAATTAATAGTATATCCTCCGCGATCGTGCTCAGGGGGTGACTACTGGTAATTCCCCAAATAAGTCAACATCCTTTTTAAACCACATCATGTTTTCTAAAAATGAGGCAATGTTCGGTTATTAGACAGAATAGCTGATCTCCCGCATTTACGCTCGGGGGCGAATGCTATCGGTCTCAATAAACGAATACCCTTTTCAAACTCTACATCCTTAATGATTTTTAAATTAAATAAAGATCGAACTCAAAATTTCCGATTTTAAATATAGGGTAATCAACTAGGTACCAATTTTTGGGCGCTTGTGGGGGTGCTAATCCTTCCCCACGCGTAACCGACTCCCGAACCTGATTTCTGGATTTTGCAGACCTCAAAAACTCGGTATTTTATTAAAATAAAAATATTTTATTAAAATCACCCGGTTTTTATGGTGTTCCAATCTCACCTTAAATGATTGGTGGCGACTCCTCACCTTTTGAAACGATTTTCAAAGAGAAACCCCCAAGTCGATATCGGTCTTTTCCCTTCGGGCGAAAAACGGTTACGACACATTTTTCATTTGAAAGCATAATCAATTTCCTTACTCTTTTCTTTTCATTAATACGAGAATACTTTCGCTAATTCAAACTCACTTACACCATATAAAATACTACCCCTGACAAATTGACCATACAATAAAACCATGCGTCTTTCATAGAGAAAAACCCTAATTCACAACCGCATTCTAACAGCCAAGACCAACGGCTTCAATACACAAAATTCACAACATTTCCCTTCCATAATTAAAAAGAACCAACATTTATCAAAACCAAGAAAACAAACACTCTTTCATGATGAGTTTTAGTTTTTAGGGTGCAATTCCAGTGTCAGGAAAAAAAAACATAGTAGAACATAGCTAGCAATAGCAATTAGAACTATTCTTAAAAGAAGGATTAAAATAGGGGGAAATCCAATAAAACAGTAGCAAACTGAAACAAATACGATTGCAATAATGTGTAATTTCATTCTTTAGACACAATTAAGTGATGAAAACATGCAAAACTCACAACTATAGACGAAGAAAATCAAGCAACGTAGAGGATCAAATTATACGTGAAATTTATATCTAAAAAAAAGATAGAAGTAAAACAAATTACATGTAATGAAGTTTGAAGCATTGACCTGGTTCCGATTCTTAAAAAAATTAGAAAACAATACATCAAGAAACTGAATAATCAAATGAAAATAAAGAGTAATCATACAACCATTACCATACAGCGATGTCGTGCATTTTGTGTTTCCTACTCCAATCTTCCTCGATATCCTCTTTCATGTTTTATTTTTCTTTACCTGTAACACCCCCAACCCGGATATGAATCCGTGGTGTCACATTGACTTTTCAAAATCGATACTTGTACAAACTAGTGAATAATTTTAAAACTTTTATTAAAACAACTGACTAGATTACATAAAAGATGTTCATATGATTTTAGAAAAACTAATTAGAGTATATCAAATTCAAATCTTTATTTACATGCCAACTACCATCTGTATTATAACATACATATTATACAATGCTTTTCTGATCTAATCTTTGGAAAGGAGGAACTGGCATGTCTTGCTTAACTTTTCTCATTCTTCCTCTTATTGGTACTTACGTGTGAAACAATCACATGCTAAGTCGTTGACTTAGTGATGCATATAAAACATATAATAGAAATCATAGTACATTTCATATATCAAAATATATACATATACATATACCATCATTATCGAAATCTCTATTTATCATATGATCTTATATTTATCATTTATGTATATCATATAACACATTTATCATTTCACAACTAAACATACATAATATCATATAATTCCTGGAACATATTTCATGTCACCAAAAGCATATGCATCATATGTATTGAATTTTTTATTGTCTTTTTATTAGCCCATATACACCTGTGAGAACTTAAGGTATGTGAGTACATTGAGGTTATGCACTAATGCTGTCACCACAGCTCGTATAAATTCCCTCATAGGGCACCAAAGATTTGTTCAGTATTCGTCCCGAATGACTATTATGTCCCGAAGGACCACTAGATACGTCCCGAAGGACCACTAGATACGTCCCGAATGACCACTGGATACGTCCCGAAGGACTAATATACCCTCGACTCTTGGCATGCCAACTATACCACTAGTTCTCATATCATATAACATGGGCATTATCATTTATACCTTTCATATCAGTTGTTCTTTCCCTTCTGTCACATACCACATGTATGTGTAACTATATATTTCATATCATATCACATGTATTACAAGTGCATATATTCACGTAGATCATTTCATATGGCTTATATCATTCCTCATTTGTTCATGTAAACTCGCATGTCATAACTTGTTCACATATGTTCATATATACATCACATAGCACATAGTATAACATATAAACTTATACAGGTATCCATATACATATTTTCATATACTTCGAATAACAATGCCCTATAACTTCTCACAGTTTTACCTAATCACTTATTTCACATTAATTATATTCTAGTTTCATATATTACTTAATTCAATTTCACATAGCTTGTTACCTATATAAATATTTTCTCATAACTTATCATCACATAGTTCCCATAACATTTTCCTATAGCTTCATAAATCTTTACCATATGACTCATGTATTATATGTTCATTTCAGCTCATAAATCCTTTCCATATAACTTATTTTACATGTTCATATAATCACTTCTGTCAATGTCTCCTCATTTATATATTATTTTTATATTGTCCTATAAGTCAATGTTATTTAAGTTATCTCACTTTTCATCTAATCTCATAAGTTGGTTATACAAATTCCTATATATATATATATATATATATATCTAACTCATGTAATTTATATCCTTTCTCTTGTTATCATATAAATCATTGCTATTTTACATAGTTCATGGTCCTATAGTTACTTATAATAGCATGTGTCTATCTTATCTCATATCATATAGTTCTTTAACTTATGTCTTAAATCACATATTTATTTTACATAACGTATATAATTACATCCACTACTTAAACCAGTTCACATAACTCATCACACTAACATTTATTCACTCAATTCATGTAACATATGCAATACATATAACAAATGTACCCATTTTCATGTACTCATGCAAACATAAGAATCACAATTCAAATAACATTTTAGAAGTCCCTTCTTACTATAGTAACTCCATCACTGGCTCATCGCAAGCCAATGTCTATTTGATACATAAGTACAATTTAAATTGAACTCACCTTAGCCTTGCTTTGATTCGATTCTAATCCTTCGATTGTTCTGGAATGAGATTACGCTCTAAATCTACATAGTAATACATTGATACTTATCAGCATACGAATTGATATATTTCAAACTATAAATCCTTAGGCTAAAAGAAAGTTATTTCCATCTCTTATTGAAGGTATGCATCGATGCACTACACCATGTATCGATGCATCCCTTGACGGGTGCATCAATGCACTACCCATGCATCGGTGCATAAATCCTATTCGATGTTTGTATTTTAAGCAGGTGCATCGATGCACTCCTTATGCATTGATGCATCCATGGCATTCGATATTCATTTAATTTAAATGAGTGCATCGATGCACTGCTTATGCATCGATGCACTCCTTATGCATCGATGCACCTTCAACAAATTCTGGGATTTAACCTTGATGCATCGATACACATTGAATGTGCATCGATGCACTCTGGCCAGAATCCTCTTTTTAAACCCGAAAATTCATCATTTTTTGCTTAAATCCTTCATGTTTCATCCCCTTTTTCATTCTTAACTCCAGTACACACACTTAAACCAATCTGTACTCATTTATTTCATCTTAAACCTCAAAATCCTATCCTTCATATGAAATTAAAAAATTACGTTAATTTCACAACATGTGTTAATTCCACTTCGTATGTCTTAACTAGATTGATGACAAGTCAAATTTAACTTTCAATTCTTATTATAAACTCTATTTCAAGATTTCACTCAAGAACTCCAAATCTTTAATCTTCTCTAACTCCTTTATCTTTTGATTTTAAGATAACTTAAGCTTTCCTTAAACTTAGTTATCCTCTAATGATCACAACCCATACTTAAAATCAACAAATAATCAACTAATCAGAAAACTTACCTTTGCAATGGAGACACGGGAGGAAAGGAAGAAGAAGAAGAAGAAAAGAGAGTTTCTGGAGAAATCTCTCAAGCTTATCCCATATAAAATCATTATATTATCCTTTCCAATTCAAATGACCACTTTGCCTTCTAATTCATCTAATAATTACTAACAACTTTTAGGATTTATTTCCAAATAAATCATTGAACTAATCCATTGTTCTTCTTTAGTTACCAAATTTTGAAACTTTACAATTTGATCACTAACTAGGTATTGAGGATGTTACATTACCCCAAATCAAAACCCTCGATTTCAAAACCTACCCAATTCCCATTCCTTCGATTATTAAGCTAATCCTATTTTTCTGAACCCAAACTCCGTCTTCTGTTTCCCAAGGTAAAGTTTCTCTCATTGCTGGGAAAATAAATGAAAGGGGGTGGAGAAGAAATCTTACCAGAGTATAGACAAAGAAAACGATGAATTTTTCGCAGAGGCAATCTCACGGGGAGAAGAAGATATCGCAGAGGCAAGCTCACGAGGAAGAGAATGGTATTTTAGCCCTTAAGCACGGGAATAAAAATATACCTAAGACACATGTGGGAATAACATTTCCAAGAATAAACAAAAAAAAAATTACTATTGGTAATGGGATATTACCCTCACTTGGGAATCTTGCCCATCCAAACATGGTTATATTAATCAGGAAAAAAATATTCCTGGTGGGAATGATAAATACCTTGATCCAAACGGGCCCTTAGTGGTAAAAAGAGAGTGTTGTTCTTCTTAGAAGTCTCGGGTTTGAACAGTTGCGTCTGTTGGTATGTGCTCATTGTCAATGATTAAGAAAAATTCTAAATAGATACTACATTGTAATTATTTCAGACTATTCAAAAGAAAATGAACTCGAAAATTTTATTTAAAGATTAAGATAAATTAAGATTTCAGAAAGATCGTAGCAACAAAAAATTTATATTATAATGCATTAAATTAAGTTATTAATTCATCAAAAGGCCCAATTTTTTCATTAATTAAGGAACTAATAGAGATTAAATCAAATTTCCAGTCACAAAAAGGAAGAGAAAAACTGTATGAAAAATAATTATAAAATTGCAAGGCAACAAGTCGGCATGGGTAAAGTGGTGATATGATTAAACCAATAAGTTAATGCAAAAGATTTGATGGATTATACACATGTAGCCAAAAGCAAGAGCTGAAAATGATGTCCAACATTACATTGCTTGATCTCCAAACCCTATCTCTTGCAGTCCTCAAACTTTGTCATATATTTTCTGCTTTTGCCTTTGCCCTTTGTTTAAAGCCGGTCCTTATCTAATCTCTTCTCCATACATTTGTCTCGGAATAATTACACAAAAAGGGTCTTGGAATTTGCATTAGCGACGCCGATTATAATCCAATTTCCCTTTGAGCCCACCTTTGTTCATTGGGGAAAAAGTATGAAGAAAAGGTGCCGAAAAGAGTGAATTGTGGGATACAAGAAAAGAAATTACAAAGTGACAAAGGGGTGTTTTTTTTTCTTAGAATGGGACAGAGATTAAAGCTCTTGTGATAAAAAGCAAAGCCGATATTAGTTTTCATAATTGATGAGAGAGAAGATTCTTAGCTGATTCATGAACTCTAAACCATTCAATTATTAGCATTCAAACACAGAGATTATTATGTACTTAAAAGCTTAATTAAATCATATTATATAGTCCTAACATGCCCGAATCAGAATTAATTATTACAAGTATACTTAAATTAATAATTAGAATATTCATAAACAATCTATATATGATTTACATAAGATAAAAATTAAAATTGAAGGTGTAAGGATCAAGTACCTAACATCCTTTAACAACTTTATCAATATTAATAATTATCAAATTTTAATACTTATTCTCGAATTCTAAACTCTCTTATCCATAATAAAAAAGAGATTATCCTTTTTATCAATACAAATGTGCATGTTCCGTTTGAATGAATGATAGAAAATAATTTTTATCGCCTCATGATATTACTGTTTGGTATAATTATTAATATTTAATTCATTGATCGATTAATTTTAAGATTTTTGAACTTCAAATATTGCTTAAAAATTTTAAACGTTTCATCCAATCAAACTATCTTGAAGTTAGAATTGAAAATATTATTTTAGTTACTACAAAACTATATAAAGTAAACAAATTATATGTAAATATAATCTAAAAGTGTAGATGAGGAATTCAACCTTTCGCCAACCATATGCTATAAAGTAAGCAAAAGTTGTAATTACAGCCAACATATCCATCTATTACATCACTAGAAAGACACTTGTTTCCTTTCCACAAAAGTGTTCACTAATCATACACTCGGAAACAGATTTGTAGCCATGGTTGAAAAGCTCCAGTGTTGGCAGTTCTTAAGCTTTTTTTTTCATCTTAAACCGCAACTTTCTATTCACTTTGATCAAAGGCACCTGTTTCCGTACCATCAAAATGAAAAAGAAAAAAAAAAGAAATCGAAAATTACAGCTAAAGGGCCATTAAAGAAGCAAAAGAATATACCAGATTAAAAGGGTTCTTAATTATATCCTTAGCAGCGTGTTTATTTATTTACCCCCTGCAGATTTTCACATAGAAAATGAGAAGAGGGTGAGAAAATTTGAAAAGCAAAAGGGAAGAAGTTAAAGTAGAAAGTGAAATTTGTATTTATGTACCTTTGCCTTTCTCACAGAGCTTTGATAAAAATGATACAAAGAGTATGAGCAAAGCAACTCCTGCAATGAGTCCTATTAGAATTGCCAGCGTCTTCTCGATCTCATCATCGTCGTCGTTCGTATCTATAGTGTATAACATTGATTTATTAGGTTGGCCATGGGTGAATTATACAAATATACAACTAGGGGACATATTATTGACCACATCTCCATCAAATTAATCCACAAAATATGAAGCCACTTTAATTTTTTTTGCTACCACACAAAAAGGAACTCGCAATCTCAAGTAAGGACGGGTATAGGTTAGGTTGGGTTTTTGATCGATACAAATTGATTAAAGTATTTTATCTTATTATTTGTTATCCAACCCAATTTCTATTTAGGGAGACTCATCCAACTCGAATTTTGAGGAGTAAAATTTCGTACTCGATCTGACCTAACCCAACACAGATATAAATATAACTATATTTTTATTAGGCAACAGATATATAATTAAAAAATATATAAAGAATATATAATTTTATAATTATTCATAAATATTTAAAGAATAATTATATTATTTTTCAGGACGGTATTTTTAACCCTAAATTCAATTATAACCTTACTTTATTCTTCAAAAAACTTGAATTGACCTGAATCTAATTTTTTTTCTTAAAAGAAATTTAATCTTATAAAATCAGGTCGTGTCTATATCTTATACTCATCTCTAATCTCAAACATAAATATAAATTTAAAAACAAAATGTTAAGAATTTACAATATTTTCAATAACTTGGACTCACCAAATAAATAATCATGAGAAGTTTTATATTGTATGTTTCATGCAAAATTATATTAATTTTTTTAGAAATAAACATTTGTTTTGCATTATTAATATAGTAATATTTTAGAGGTCGAGGTTTGAGGAAGCCGTTTACCGTTTCTGCTGTGGGAGTGGCTTCCACCTTCCGAGTACCGCACGTAGCACTTGGCTAAGTACATGTCACCCCATTTGGCCGCCGCACACTCTGTTTTGAGCTGTTCGATCGCCTCCGATAAGCAATCTTGGCACTCACTCGGACTCAAATCCCCAACACACTGTGCCACACCCTGTAAATCCCCTGATCCGCCAACTCGGAACGGCTTGTATGTCCCATCACTCGATCCCAAGTAACCCAACATCGCATCACGACGAGTCGATTCGTCCGAGTAAGACGAACTCAACGGCCCACATTTCTTCACCACCACAGCCTTGTCCTCCACGCCCAGGAAACTCGTATTATCATACTTAACGAAACACCCCTCGAGTTGCAACGCCCCACCTGTCGAGTCAAGGCAAAGAGTACCCAATTGACTCACGGCTGTCGCCACGCACCGGCTACAATCACCGCCGTCTAGGTTTCCCCGGCACTGGAACAGGCCGTATACTGTGTTCTGAGAGGCTGTGCCCGCAGCAGCAGGTACTGTAAAATTACTGTAAGAGGTGTACATGGCGGCGTTAACCAGTGAAGTGAGTATGGAATTCACGTTGGACTCATAAGGGGAGCCCGACGTGTATTTAAGCTGCGAACAGCCGCCGAAAACGAAGGAATCGGTGGCTGAATTCGACGGCGTAATGAAGAAAAAAGATATAACAGGAAGAAGAAAAAGAATTAGAGACGCCATGGGGAGGAAAGAATTGTTTGAAAGAGAATATGGAAAGGAGAGTGAGGGATGGCTTAAAGGAGAGGCTTTCAGAGCATTAAAAACAAATGGACGACACTGTTTTGTGTGTTCGAGAACAAAGAGGATTGTTGCTTTGAGGGGAATTTACGTAAGGAGGACACTAGCTTCATATTTCACATGAATTTCCATTTTTGATTTTTTTCCATATATTGTTATTATAATGATTATTAAATCATTTTTACCAACTGCTTTAACTAATCTAAGAATTTAAACAGTTTGTTTAATCATTTCAATAGATAAAGGGGATTTGGTATCCTATTATTAAGTTTACAGCAAATAACTTTTGAAATTTAGTCCCTCTGCTCTTGTATTCTTGAATTTGATAATACAAAAGGACATATCAATATAAAATTTTGGAAACTCACTTAATGATTTTATTGGTAAAAAAAAGTTATTTTTAAAGGTCTTAGATTTGAGCTTTAAGTGTGTGTAGTCAACAATTAAAAAATATTCTGAACATATAATATATTATAATTACATCAGATAATATAAAAAAATGTAAAACAAATGGGGTAAAAATTCAGTGACTTCTACTGTACTTTAACCAAACAATTAAACCAAGCCGGGGGCTATGACTTAATTTGACTAATTTTAAAACAAAATATATACCTTAAAAATAATTATACCATAAAAGTTTAGGGTAGGTCCCCTTCCACAATCAACGTGGCTTCATCCCTAATAATACACATTTGAAATTAACAAAAGTCGGTTAATAATGTTCTCAATTAAACTTTTATCAAACAAGTAGAGAAACTAAACTCTTGGAATTATAAGTAAATGGATTAAATTTCAAAGTCTTGAAACAAAAAAGGATTGATGGCATAATTAAACCTCTCTGGTATTAGTAACATTTTAAGAACGAAGTACTTCAACGAGTAAAGTTTTTAAAAAAACTTTGGCGAATATGTTATTGACATATAATTCATTATTATTAATAATATTTGTAGTAATGTTGTAAGAATTAATAAGATATCTATGAATGAAAAATTGTTGGTTTTAATAAAAAAAACAGTTGGAAAATGAGATAGTGATAGCTACTAACTAAATGTTTTAATTTAAATTTGATTAAATAAATATGCAAATATAATATGAACAAATAAATTGTTAAATTTAATTTTTAAATATATTTCTTAATTGGAAAATATAATCATTGTATAAACATACATAAACAATTTTAATTTATTTTTCTATAGAAAGTTAGATGCCCCTTTAGAGCCTACACATTATGACCACATATCATCTTATGGGTCCTTTCTATAAAGCAATAGCCTTTTGAAACAAACCAAAAGTAAGATGGGATTTACTTATTATTACAACTCTAAATTAATAATATGGGGTTTAATATTTAACATGGTTAGAATTAAAATTGTCAAGAAAAAAATATTTTTTATCAACAATATTTAATTTATTGACTGCCTAATTTGAATCGGATATTACAAATGTTTATTATGAGGATGATCCCAATAACTCAATTTATTCTATTCATAACATCAAGATTCAAACTAGTAAAACAATTGATTTTTAATAAATATGTGTTTTACTTATCACAAGTCATCTAACTTTATTGACCCATGACTAATGAAAATGTAAAATAATTGTTCATAGGAAAGTTATTGACTATAGACTTCCATACCATCTATAACATGTGAAAATATGAGAAACCAATTCCTACATTATGTAAAAATATATAATATTCGATTAGAATTTATAAAAAAAAAATATTTTTTTTAAATCTGATTTGTATTCAATCGAATGCATCAGATCAGGTGAGTAGCACGACTCTTGAACGAGTTTAAAGATGTATTGATGAAGGGTCCTTTTCCTTTGATATTGAAGAAGGGAACCTCTATGTTTGGTACACTAATGCTCCCATATTTATGAAAGTGCTTGGAAAATCATCTAAACTCTTTTTTGACAAGGACTTTGATTCTACAATAGTTACATAGTTTAGGGCATATGCCTTCTAGATTGGGGTCGCAAAAATTAATGCACCAACCAATTTTATTTTTCACAATAACATAGGTTTATATGCCCTTCTTCATTTATCTTTTTCTTTTGTATTATTTCTAACTTAATAGTTTTATTAAAATAGTTGTTCTCAAATAAATTTGAAAAAAAAAAGTTAAACTATGATATAAAATTTATTTTGTGTATTGTTAGAGTATTTTTTTTTAAAAAAATTACTTAAATCCTTTAAAAAGGGATTGGTTAAAACATAAAAAATTTGATAACCCTTATTTGTGATTTCCCCCCTCTTTTTAAGTCCAAAAGTCTAACCAGAACCAGAAGGCAGGGGCTACGCCGGGGGAGGCGGGTCTCTTGGTTTAATGGAAAAATTATAGTTTGGTGTCTGTAAATTATCAATAATTCAATTTAAGTTCTTTTTAATGATTTTTAATTTGGATAGCCCCCCACCCCAAATATCTTTTTTTTTTTGCAAGACGTGAAATATTGAGTATAAATTTAAACAATTCCTTTCATAATCATTTTTTAGATATTCTTTTGAATTAGGGGAAAAAAATACTATTCTTCTATTCATATACAATTTTACAATTTTTTTCTATAATTAGTACAATTTGTAATCCGAAGTTTCCTACCCTCTTTATTTAAAAATAGTTTTTCGCCTTCGCCCTACAAATCAGTGGCGGATTCAGAAATTTATAAATAGAGGTCCAAAATTTTTATTTTCTTTTCTTAAAAATAATGGGGGTGCAGAATTTTTCCCCCCCCCCCTAAATAATGGGATGCACTTGACCCCTAGAGGGCTTAGTGCAGCCGCCCCTGCTACAAATAAGACATGCTAATGATTACTATTTAAATTAGATTTAAATAATTCAAAGGAAATATTTAGTAACATGATATACATTTTTTATAAATTATTATAGTGAAAAAATATTTCACAAATTAGATTGTATTGATGTAATGTGTTCTTACTTTAATTTTTTAATGCAATTAAAGAGCACACCAAAATCATATAATTTCACTTGTGAAATATTTTTTATAAGTTAGTATATGAAATAATTGTTATTCTTATATAACTACTACTTTTCTTTTGAAGGGAAATTTCTTTTCCAATATATCTTAACTTTTTGCTCTGGAATTATAAAGAATTGAAGTAACCCTCTGTAGTTTTAACAAAGATTAGTCACGTTCATGACAATTATATATATGTGTGTGTATATGGTACTTATTAAATACCAAGAAGCTTCCTCTTATAATGTTAAAAGTAGTTGCTTCAAAGACTAGTGGTATGTGTTCAAGTCTTTGGCTCATTGCTATGATAAAATGAATGCTTTTCTTAGAATTCAATGATCTCTTAAATTTTTCGTTGTGAGAAAGTTAGATGCATGCATTCATTAAAATTTATTGGTTCAAACATTGAAACGTTCCTCGAAAATAAAATTCACATATTTTTTAATATTCTTTTGTTTTTATAGGATTTTTAGTATGGATGGATCGAAATAGCATCAATGGGGACTTTGATTGGACGAGGGCAGGGGTGAACTGGGCAAAAGGGCCCTGACTCCTAAAATTTTATAAAATTAATATTTAATCCTTAAAAATTATTAAAAAAATTAATTTAAGTCTTTAAATTTTTTAAAGAACCCTTCTCAAATGTATGACCAACAAAGCATGATGTGAAGGAGCAAGAAGGGGCATCAAAGAGAAAATAATGAAGAAAGGGGAATGTCACATTCAATAATGAAATAAAATGTCCATATTATAAATGTATATTTATCAAAGGCGATGAATGTTTTGTCATTTGCTTTTATTACGTGCCCACAACACTTTGAGGTCTATGGGTTTAACCTCCGACCAAAATATTGTCATTTTGCTAGATTAGATAAGATTTAAGAGCAAGCTGCATCACCAACAAATGTCCCCTGCTTTTTCTATCTCCCCCCCTTTGATTTAGGGTTGGATCATGCCATGTTTTTCAACTTTGGAGTTGGCAAATAATCATCATAATAAACCAATACATACCCTCCATTATATATATATATATTATACTTATATGTACTTGTGCCATCGTGATGGTATCTCTTGCCACACAACATTGTTGTTGCCAATCATGGCTCTTGGAACCAAATTATTAGGGTTTGATGAGTCGAGGATAAACTTTGAACTATAATTGGAGTCCATCTATGATATCTTATTATGTAAATTTCACTATTCTTTAGAATGTATATTTAAATGTATAATAATATATTTTAAATGTCAAACTTATATTTTAAACTATTTTTAAATTCAATATATCTGTCCAAACTCTTCCACCTCATATTGAGAGACTTTAGACTTATAAAATACACGCATAATGTAAAATTTACACTTGATGTTGTAAGAATAATTATTTTAATCTTTCTTTTTCTTTTAAGTATTTTAGTCATTAATAATTTGTTCTTTTTTTTTTTATTAAAAATATCATTTTTTGAATGAAAATTGTTAGTTGACTAATAATCAATGTTTGCCACTAACATGACATTTTTCACATATGCTTATGTCACTTCAATACCTAAACATGCACAACAGTCAACATACACGAAGTGAGCACCTAAACAAACGTCACAAATGCCATATCAATACTTAAGTACATCACATATACATGGACATAACTACATTAATATTGAGGGGGACTGTTACCCTAAAAAGATTACATTTAATATATATATATATATATGGATAATTTAAATATTTATGAGAAAATTATAAATTATCATCTCACTTTAAAAAAGTTATACTTTGTCCCTTCTAAACTGGAATTCCTGACTCCATCTATGATAACATATGCTTCGTTAGTAATTAGCCACAGGTAAGGATATCACGTCAATAAATATCAATTATTAGTCAATTAATATTTTTCATTAAGAAAATCATTTTGATAAAAATGAAATGTTGAATATTGAAGTATTTAAAAATAAATAAATATTAAAAAGACTATTATATCAAAGGGAATTTTAAAATTATACCTAAACTATAAAATAATAAATGTTATCATATTCTAATTGTCTGGGAATGATGTTGGTTTCTTTTCAATTGATGAGTCAAAATCAGACAAGAAGTGCTTGTGAGGGGGAAATGGGTTAAGCAAAAAGCAAACATTATTAATAAATTGATTGAGTTTTGATTAGTAATTCAAAAGACAAAAATACATGGAAAATTTGATAAGACTTGCCTATTATTTCACTTACTTTTATAGGTTGTTCTAACAGCTGTGGGAGGGGAGGCCCATTTAGTTCTTTTCCAGTCGTAAATGCATAACAAACAGAAATTTTGTAATAATATTAAAATTTATATAAAATATACCTAGACTGTCATGAACATGATTCAAATAATATATTAGATAAATTACGCATTTAATCACTCATATATTATCGCAGTTCCGTTCTGATCACCCAATTTTTTTCTTCAAAATCACACCTAATTTTAGATTTTAATCATCCGTCGCTAAAAAATTAACAACAATCCTGATATGTCTACATAAAATAATATCATGTTATCATTAAAAAATAAATAAAAAATCATCACATCAATACTTTTGTTTATTTTTTAACTACGAGTGACCAAAACATAACATTATGTATGATCTTGAAAAAGAATAATTGAGTGACCAAAGTGGAATAACAAGAATAAGTGAGTGACTAAATACGTAGTCTACCCTAACATGTTTTATGCTTGAAATCATTAAGCTTGCAATTTAAATAAAATCCAAAAACGGAAGATCAGAAATCATGGAAGAAACTAGGCATGAAAATGCACAGAACATATGTTGTCCAGAAGAAGGAAGCTTCTGAATGGAAATGCAACTGCAATTCAAACATTGTTGGAAATAATAAACTTCTGATGGTACAGACATAGAGGCGATATAACAATTATCTCAATCGGTAAAGATTTCAACCTCATCTTTGTCCTCGGGTTCGTTCTAAATTACATGACATGGAAACAGAAAATAAACGAAGAAAGAAAAATAATAAAATGTGTTCACCGACTTCGACACGGGTATTAGCATAAGTTGTACAGTTTTTAATGTCATCGTATTCATGAAGAAGTCTTGATTTATTTCACCACCATTGGCATTTTGGAACTAAGCCTGTTGCTGGAATTACCTAATGTATATATATTTTCTTATATACATAATGTTCACATGCAACTCCAGTGATTTCAAACGATGCAACACTTGGACGTTAAACCCTTTTGGTCAAGCCTTGCCTCGTCATTGCCTAGGAAAATATTATCACAGTTTAATTTTTAGTTTTTTACATGATAAGCATCAAAGCGAGAACATTCGGGCAACGGGGAATCAATATATTTCAAATTCAGTTGTTCAATATGCAAATAACCAGACTACCATTCCATGCAACAGCCAATACTTTATACAGTACAATTTGACTATCCTCAATAACTAAACTCACTTACGAATAGAGACTGGCTTAAGAAAACGACATAAAATGAAGAGATTATAAGATCTACACACCTTCAGGTGGCTGAGCTAGCCTCCTGCTCTGTGGAGACATCATTTCTTTCTTCAGCTGAGTCAATTTGTCTTCCATTGTATACTCCCTTTGCCAATTAGCAAGCATGGGGAAAAGGCTAGGTTCAACCTGGCAATATAGCAGAGCTATAAGTATCATACCGTAGCATAAAAGGTTGTGAGAAAAACATCCCCTACCACTCCGGTTTCCTGATTTACGCAGGTCATATTTATCCTTGTTTGAAACCTCACACTTGGTGGATTATCTGGATAATCCTTGCCACAGAACAGCTTCAGTTGGTATATACGTCCTTTGTGAACAGTCTGACATGCATAAAAAAGTAAGATATCAACTTACTAGGTGGATTAAGGGGAATCATTATTTGTTTTTGATAAGATGGGAATCATTAATAATTACAGTTTCAAATGCAATGGTAACTCCATTAAAGTCGCATAAGGTGTATGCAAGTATGCACGAGACAGATAATAAGGTTAACAAGTCAATTTTCTTTACTTCATCGCTTTTTTCTGGTGCCTGCTTAACTAAAAAGGCTCTCATTACATTATACAAAATCTTATCCATGTATGATAATCCTTTTCCTCTCCGTAAGGTTGCCTAATACTACCCAAACCACCTCATCATTCTATAAAGACCTAATGCCCAACAGCATTGAACAAAAAGCCATTCAATCTAATCTTATCCTTTGCACCAAAGACCAAACTAGACCTAAATGACTTGAAATTACCAAGAATTGACTGTTTTATCAGTGATCAGGTATTTCCTAAATAAAGAGATAATAACGACGGGGATAAACGAGAAATGTTGATGGTGTTTTGGTATGTTCCATTCGTGAACAAAACATATCTACATCAGGATGTGCTTCCTTAATATAGTTTCTCAAAATAAAGAAGTTGGGAAGATTTCTAATCTTAGTTAAAGGCATTAAAATTATAAAATACACACATTTTATACTTTGTCATAAGCTGAGAGAATAATTGGTGTATTTTAAATGTTCACAGCTCCAGCTAAATTGAGTTGCAAAAAGGATTTAGATAATAGAGCTTGTATATTATACCTCTAGGTGACTCAGTTTTAATAAGGCTCAATGGGTTTTGCAGGTAATAGCTTAACTTTTCAAACAGTGTTTTTTCAAAAAAGCAGGTGAATTATGTGATAAAATAGGGACATAAAATAGTCAGGGTTGGATGGTAGAAACTCATAAGCATCTCCTATAGAAAAGTACCAAGAAAGGTCTTTTAAAAGATCGTAAATATGAAAAGCACTACTCTCTTTTCATATGTTTCAACAAGCTATAATTGTCAAAATATAGGTGAAATTAGGCCCGTCAACTGTATTCTACCCTGTGGTGCAGAAAGAATAAAGCAGTCTTCCAATTCAAGCAACAGACTAATTTATGTCTGTTATCTAAATCTCAAATATCTCAAGGATGACGTTAACTTGCAAAAGCTTACCTACATGTAGTTTTCAACTTCGAGGTTGGCTTAGACTCGTCATTGCACATTTCCACTCAAATTCAGAGACACATGCGCCGACTACTGAAAAGAATAAGAGAGAGGGGGGCTCACATTAAGGGGGCCAATAATAGTCCCAGTCCATGACTGCATGTATATATCATCAGCATCATCCATCCCATAGCTAACAGTTCCATCCCCAATTCCCTTTTCACCCCTCTCAAGCTCTTCTAGCAATCTGAAATTCCTGGGCACTGCAAAAGACCGGACATTTTAGCCCCTAGGCCATAATTGTAACAAAGTCACATATGAAGTTTTTACGAAGTCCATCTTTTAAAAATGCAGTTCTCAAAAATATTAAAAACAAAAGTTTCTTCAATAGAAAAAGGTAAAATCTAAGACTATAAAGAAATGCTTGCATGGTATGTCAGGAATGCAAAACGGTCAACGAGATACCAGAAATAACTGAGTAATCCCGATAGCATACAAGGTAAACCACAAACATTTGTTTACAATGTTCAATTAAGACGGCTAGCACTTCATAAACAGTTGCATATGTATCCCACATCACAAGTACTGTTGACTAATCTCATCAAATTCCTTCAGAAGTCGATCAGTGGTTTTGATGTATGAAATGTGTAAAAGAAAAAAGTTACTTCAAAGCTAGTACAGTCCATTCATCATAGTCAAGTGGCTATTTTAGCAAAGTTTCAAGCATTTTAACCGTTATTTCTTCTTATTTTTGAATATACTCGATCAGCATCAATATTCTTCACTTGAAACAAGGTACATAAACAAATGTTACTAGATCTAGTTAGTTTAAACATATTGCAATGGCTCTGTCACAATTATAAGCATCATGAATAACCTTAAAATTCAGACGAGTACCTGAGAAAACAAAGTGAAAAGGAAAACAAATAAACAAATAACAGAACTATTTTAATCCAAATATCAACAAGGGTTTGATCGATTACAAGTCGATAACCAAATGAAAAAGACAAGATCTTCAAGAATTTTTTGTTATATAAAAACTTGCTTCTTCCATTCTATCCCTACAAATTCAAATAGTTTCCAAGTATAAGGGCACAAACAAAAAGTCATAAATATTTCTATTATTTGATCCCCATCTCACACTGGTAACAAAACCCATTAAAATTATAAAATACCCTGTAAAAATTTCACCACAAAGCCTATAGAAATTCTCACCTTGAATATCAAACCAAGCACAAAAACTCCATTCTCAAGCATCTAAAACCAAGAAATTAAACTAAGCAAAAGAGCATCAATATCAAAACCAAAACCCTATTTCTACCAAATCCAAGGATGATCACTCCCCTAAGGAAAACCCCAGAGATGCATATACTTTCAAAGCAACATCGACAATGGAATAATAACAAAACTTCAGGGATAACAGAAAAAAGAGGAAATTTGAGTAACAAATAAGAGAAATATAGGGCTTTGCAAATCGAGAACTTACCAACAACACTTGATCCTTCCGTACCCATTTATTCCCTCGATCTGATATATTCAAAGGGGGGAGGAAGAAAGAACAAAAAATTATAGTTTCCTTTAATTCAAAAGAGAGAGGAAAAAACCCAAAAAATTTTGGGAAAATTATATAAAAAATAAAAGGAAGATGTAGAAGGATAAAGGGGAACTGTTAAAGGAGAAAGCTTGGAATCTGAAATCGAAAAATCAACAACCAGTGTTCAAAACTGACTTATGAATGGTCCACTGCCACTTTGTATCGGTCACAGGCTGATAGGAGAAAGCAATTGGAGAAATAAAGAAAAGTAAAAGCCTTTATCACTTTTCTGTTATTTATATTTATCTTAATTTTAAAAAAATAAATTTAATAATATTTATCAATCTTAATTCAATTATCAGTTCAATAATATTATATAAATAGTGAGCTCAAAAGTAGTTAAGTACGCATTTTTCATCGATTTAAGGAATTTAAAAATCATAATCAGTTAAGAGTCTATCCGTATTAATCATGATAAAATCTTAGAATTAAGAGGATAATAAAAAAATTATAATAATTTAAATATTATATAAAAAGTGATTAAGTGATACATAAGGGATGAATACATGCTGATTTTTTCTGATCGTTTCTGATTTTGATTTAAAATGAAGATTTTTATTCGATTTTGAGTTGCTCTGACGTTTAGTCAAATTTCATTGTCTTAATTTTTGAATAAAAATTCGCACAGATCCAATCTAAAAATTATCCCCTCAATCTATAATAAAAAAACTTTCATCTAGATCATGGCAACCAGTTCTAGGTGCAGGTATGAAGCAATTAAACTTTAAACTTTAAGCTTGCTCTTCTATCGACGCCGAAACCACCCATCCATCTCTTCATCGTCTGAAGATTTGAGCAATTCCGACTTTCTCAGACTGTCGCTGCATTTAGATTCATCATTTTGCATTATCCTTGTGGGATTTTTGTTCTTCTCCGACATCTCCAACGTTGACTTGCATTTCCCGTCTGTTTCAAGTGGCACAGTAGGCTTACTTCTAGTAATGGGAAAATCAAAGAACTTCAAATTCTCAGTCCCTGAATCTAAGCATTCTTCATCTTCATTCTCTTCATGTACAAACCTCCATCTATCTGAACTTTCATATCGCTTTCTGTCTTGCCCTTCGAATTTACTGATGCTGCCTTGAAGTCCACCAGTGGATGTAATTGAAGCATTCGACACTTTTGGCCGTTTGTGGTCACATTTCAAGCATATCATATTTCGTCTGAAGTTAATATAGTTGCACCTGTGTAATTCCAGACATTCGAATCCATGACATAATATCAAACAAGGCTGTTATACTCGAGCTTTGGTGAATTCAAAGGACATTGAACTCAAGAGAAAACTCACGATTCACATTCCCATTCCCCGGGATTGAGATGCCGCTTTGGAGGTTTCTCTTTGCATTGCAGACATCTTGTATTCTTTGCAAAATTCAGGAAGTTGCATCTGTAAGAATTGAAAGTCTCCATGAGGAATGCACCATTAGAAACTCAAAAGACCTTTAAGAATCAGTACCTGTTACATATCCAATCTCCCTTCTTTAATGGCAGATGATCCTGATCTTCCCGTAGTTGCCTCAGTCTTTCTTCAAATAAACCGTCACAGCGCAAACACTTGATGTTTCTTGCAAAATTTAGGAAGTCGCATCTAGCAAACGGAAAGCAAAGACAAATTGGTGTCACAGTGCACAAACAATTGGATAACCAAATTTTCAAATTGCAATAACATTAGTTTATCAAATTACTTGGGACAAAGCCAATCGCCTGGCTTCATTGGAACTTTTATTTGTCCTTCTGTACTTAAATGATCTTCTCGTGAAGCATCCGCTCTTGAGGGTGCAGCATTTGGCATGTCAGCTCGTTGATCCTTGCTGCCATAATCAACCACTTCTTTCAGCAGTCGCCTCACCGATGCTTTAACTAATTTGTTTTGACATGGTTTGTTCTCGACAGAACAGGTAACAGAGTCGAGACCGTAGGTCAACAAAATGCGCATCACATCCACGGTCCTCCCACCTTCATCTTCACGTGCCTTTACATACGCCCTATCACAGTTTCCTCTCAAATTGCAGGAGCTGCATACCTACAAAGAAAAAATAGACAAACAATAATCAGGAACAAGAAAAACAGAGAATTTATCTTTGTCACTTACTACATCAACTATATGAAACAATAAATTGAAGACGCCTAGTATATACATTCCCTTCATCAATGCCTACATGAGCTCTTAAGCGCTTCCCAGAATTGACAACTTTCCTATCAAGGCTCGGGCATCCGCATCCTACAATGACCTGAATATCTTTCCTTGAGAAGTACCTGGAAGCAAAAGGCTCTTCAGAAACACAAAACATCTACATATATTATCAGTGGAAAATATTATCAATCAGATTATATGCATCGAAACTCATATAAAGATACAAGTCAAAGATAAAGTAACTCATGTTAACACTATGATAACAAGAAACTCTCCATTACCTTATAAGACTAAAGCGATCTCTAGCGAAATTAAGGCAAGCGGTGCGGATACTATTGGCTTCTTTCGAACCCAATTCGATATTTTCAAAAGGGTTTCCATCTGCATCGAAATAGCCTCCCCTCAATAAGCATTCCATCAAATCCACCCATTCTTGCCACGGATGAGAAATCTGCACTGTTGATTCATTCCGCGTCGTGGGTCTCTCATGACCAAACGGAACGTCGACTCCCGGCGGTGATTGGCCACCGTGTGAACTGGGTTTTGAAAAATTGAGCTCAGCAACCTCATTAAGAACAACATCAAACTTTGAATTCGGATTTCGGATTTTGGCCGAGCTGTGGGTGTACGAAATGGGAATTAAATGGAAATCAGATTTCCGGAAATGGATTTCGAGAGAAGTGTAGAGGAATTGGTAGCTGGTTCTAAAAAGCTTCATCATCTAATGTCGATTATTTTGGCGGAAATGTTATTGGTTGAGCCTTAATACTCTTAAATTTTAAATAAGAATTTAGATGTTTTATAATTAAATTTACATGAATATATTTATCAATTAACAAATAACTAGTAATTTTAATATTAATTTTCAATAAATTAGTTGAATTTTTAATAATCACTTATTTAACTATATTTTTTGGGTGAAAATTAGGCTGAAATAATACAAGTTAATAATTGAGTGAAGGAATCTTTTATCGTCTGGTAAATTTTTTTAGTGATTTGCGACGATTATAAAGTATTTATTTATTATAGAATTTTTCTTAGTTTATTGATGATCCAAAAACACATTGCAGGAATCTCTTTTAGTCTCCTTGTTTTCATCATTTAAAATACGTGAAAGAAGGCATGGAGAGCAAGGCCCATGCAAAAACTTAAAACATCTACCATGCTGCCACTGTCTCCTTGGGCCCCTATTTACAGACAATGAGTTCATCTTCGATTGCTACTAAACCAAACATAATTGAAATGTTTTTCTTTCTATTGCTGCAAGGAACTCAGTCTTTCAACAAATATGGCCAATGCTTCCTTCATCCACCAATGCTGGCAGACATCCCTCGCTTCTGTCACATTCATCTGCACAATTTAAAATAAATAATTAAAAACCGTGATTCGGATGTTATTTAAGTAAAACTCGAGATTTAATTCAGTTGGTAAAACTCGAGATTTAATTCAGTTGATTCATGCAGTAAATGGCTAACCCAAGTCCGTCGACGAACATGCTGCTCCGGCCAGAAATCGAGTTCCTCCTTCACAAGCAAAGGGAACATGTGACCTTCATAAAATGTGCCATGGCTTTTGCTTATAAAGTACCATTTCCCCAATTCATACTGTGTTCATCAAACACAACTAAAATCAGTAACTTTGATTTTATACAAGCAACTGCCAGTACAGTTTTAACAAGCAGGACTAACCTCAACATTGCCAATAACTCCTGCTTCTTCAACCGACTCTCTTGAAGCAGCTTCTTCCCTGGATTCATCAAGCTCCCAACCACCCTAATAATTGAAAAAAAAAATCAAACAATTGATTAATAATGCATGATTTAATGGATACTTTATATTGTAAATGAAAATCCATTTTTGGTTTGCAGTACCTTAGGAAACATCATCTTTTGACCTTTCTGTGAAGATATTAAGAGAACCTCCAACTCATCAGTAATGGTTCCATCATTGCTGCATTTGAATCTATAGGGAATGCATCTGCAAATTATCAAAATTTTGAAGAAATTTATGAGTTTTTCTCGTCATTCATTGAATAAAAATCTGACCAGAAAGGGGGGAAAGGAGCAAAGTCAAACTCACCCGACGACTTGGCGGCGTCCGAGGTTGTCGTAACGCTGCAAGTCCCTTCCGGTACGAGAAACCAAGCAAACCATCCTCGAGGAAATCGAAAGGAACAAGAAACCGAAAACGATTCGAACAAACTTAGCCGCAAATGAAATTTAACAAGATTTTTTTTTTGGGATTTATTGCAGCCGACGACACAAATAACGACAGTGGTTCCCTTTTGGAGTATCGGAATCTGGTAAATACAGACAGACAGAAGATCACCAAAGAGGTTTCAAACTGGAAATGGAAGATGTTGGAGCAAATAAAGAACGGGCATTTATAGAAGAAAACAAAGAAGACAAAATAATTATTTATTTATTTATTTATTTAATTCACAATTAGTGAATAATAGTTATGAAAAAAAAACTACTTTTAAAATCGGGAACGGCAGGTCGAGGAACAAAGAAAATCGAACCGGCTGGTGCCGAACTCAGACGCGCCTCTTTTTATTAGCTTCGGTGCCGTCCCGTTTGCACGTACTGAGACTTCTAGTCTATTTGTTTTAGGCTTAATATTAAATTCAGTCCCATATTATTCTTGTTTTCTTATTTTAGTACTTAAACTTTTGTCATCAGTTTTTTTTGTTATATGTAAGTTGTGAATATAATAATTGTATTTTAATTTATTCAATTTTGTAATCTTGGTAATTTTAAACTTTAAATTTTTTTATCTTGACTTAAATAATAGATGAGTAATATATCTAAATTATAGGGATTTAAAATAATCAAACCGGAGAATAATGACTAAATTTATACATTTCGTATAAGATTGAAACTGATAAAAGTGTTTGAATTAACAGATTTAATTGTTACGTTTGGAGTTTTGATCAAAATTTTAAAAATATAATTATTAAAAATTAATTGAAATAAGACTAAATTCATAATTTTCTCATGGTATGGGGACTAATATGAAATTATCACAAAAAAGCGTTGAAAGATTGTGATTTTCTAAGGTCTTATAGCCAACACGGACACGGTTTGGTATGCGTTAGCAATGGGATCTCCTGTATAAAACCCGTTGACTTGCATGTGTTTGGAGCATGCCTAATTTCTCAACTTCTTTCCCTTGTCGGCTGTGTTTCTTTGAAGACAAAATAATATTAAAAATTGTTTATGAGGTTTCATTTCTCTTCTCTATATAGTTAGGAGTGTGGTTCCTAGTGATCTAGTTCACGAACCACAATGTCTTTTAAATGATAACGGATTAGTTTCATCTAACGTTGATGGTTTTTTTTAAGTAAAAAGTTATAGTCGATGAAGTAAATATTATTGATCGATATTTTTCTGAAAGAAAGTTAAAAATATAAAATAAAATATTAGAGTAAAGAAAGTGAAGAGGAATTGTGGTTGAGAGAAATTTATGATGATCTTAATTGATAGTGTCAGACATAAGATAATTATAACTATTTGTATATTAGTTGGTTAAAGAGATTTAATTCTCATATATTAGATTTTACTCTGATATATCACATGAGTCTGTCAAAATTATTTTTTATGCACTGTAATTGACTCGAAAACTATGATGCTATTATCAAGAAAATATGAATTCTTTATAATTTTCTATAAACGAAAAAATATATCCAAAAATCCCAAAAAACTAACAGTTTTTAGAAGTAATCTCTTGAAGTATAACGTGCATAAATTTTATTAAATATTATAAAAATATTTTTTTTAACAATACATAAATTTCGATTATACATATAATTTGATACATAAATTTTAAATTCATATAATTGTATATTTTATAATTTTAATTTAAATCACACTCTATATATACAATTATATTAAACTAAAATTCACATAGTAATCAAACATTAAATCGAAGTTTGAAGTAATAAGCGAAGGAGAGCATACATTTTTCTATGTTACTTAATAATAAGTAAAATAAAATAATCTAATGTTAATATGTTATCTCTGCATACAAAAAGAAATATTAAATAAATTGAAAGCGACAGCGTCAATATAAAAATATTATAAATGATAATTAAATTAATCTTAAACAGTTGTTATCAATATAAAATAATTCCGTTTGTTTTTTTTCTTTTTACTTATAATCTAAGGCTTCATAGCCAGCCACCGTCCTAGCAGAAACACATGGAGATCAATATAAGAAATTAAAAATCAAATATCCCATAAAATAAAAAAAAAATAATAGGTATTACAAAAAAAATATTAACACATTTCAGTGTTTGCCATCTACTTGTTCGCATATATATATATATATATATATATATATATATATATATATATATATATATATATGATAATGTATATTATATTTTCAATGATTTAATTTGAATTTAAATATTAAAAATGATAAAATAATATTAAAAACTTTATATTTTATTTTTCTTTACAATAATAATTCTTTAGTTTTTCTTTTAAATTATCGTCTTAAGGGACGACTAGTATCATCGTCTTTGTTTTTCCTTTTTCTTTTTAAATTTTTTAATTTAATCTAAATAACATCATATACCTTTGGGTTTTTTTTCTTTTTGTATCTTGAAGTGTTTGTTTTTATCTGTGTTTATGACACGGTTGTTCATATGTTTTTATGACACAATTTTATATTTTGTTAGGATAGTATGGTGTTTTATGTTACATTTATCAAGACATACCTCATGATCAGGAAATGTCTCGTATAGTTGAATCATCTTTTACGATAGTTTATCAATGTATTCCTAATTGTTCAAGAAGTAATTTTTCATATTTGTTTTCTTAATCTTCACGCCTACAATAATATTACATATAATTTTGAATAAAGATAGAGAAATTATTTATGATTGTTAGATTTTTTTGGAATATTAAGCATATGTTCAAGATTAGGTTTTGGTTTTATTTTTTCTTCACGTTCTTTGGGTTTTCATTTTGAGTTTGTGTTGTCTTTGATGTACCTTGTCTATTTGTTTGATGAAAACTAACTTTTTATTAGAAAAAAAATACACAAACCAAACGACCTCAATGGTTAAAGGATGATTGTTATTACTAAAGGTCTCAAATCTTTAAAACATAAACTACTTTATAATCATTGCATATTAATAAAACAATCTATAAAAATTATTCAAAAAATATTAAAAATGATATTATTAAAAGTTACAATCATAAACTCTAAAATACTATAAATGGTAAAATAATATATATATATATATATATACATATAAGTTATATTTGAAATGGAACCTGGTAGTTCTGCGGTGCGGCGCCTAAAAACGGCTAATATACGGCGTGACCGGTTAAACAAGTGACCGGTTAAAATTTAGACCGGTTATGTTATATTATTTAACCGGAAATATTATAAAGTACAATAACATACTAGGTAGCGCTTATATAATGTAATAGGTAGCGCTTATATTTACCTATTTTATAAGTAAACCGGTATATTTATACCGATAGCATTGCAAATTTACCTATTACATTATATTATATTGAAAGTGTCCATACTTTTTATAAAAAGGATCGATATTTCTTTTAAAGTTATGTAATTTATGTTTCAATTTTTTTTAATAGTGTTTCATGTTTTCCACCTACAATATTAATTTAATAATTTCATTTGCACAAAAAATTATTTGATTGTTTTGATATTTTATAAAATATTATTTAGAATTTTAATTTAATAATAATATATCGTAACGTAAAAAATAAATCATTAGACGCCTATAATTACTAAATTAATATCTTAAAACTCACTCAAAAGATAACCTTAAATTAATGTTTTCCACAGTGAGCATTGCAAATTTACCTATTACATTATATTATATTGAAAGTGTCCATACTTTTTATAAAAAGGATCGATACTTCTTTTAAAGTTATGTAATTTATGTTTCAATTTTTTTAATAGTGTTTCATGTTTTCCACCTACAATATTAATTTAATAATTTCATTTACACAAAAAATTATTTGATTGTTTTGATATTTTATAAAATAATATTTAGAATTTTTAATTTAATAATAATATATATCGTAACGAAAAAAATAAATCATTAGACGCCTATAATTACTAAATTAATATCTTAAAACTCACTCAAAAGATAACCTTAAATTAATGTTTTCCACAGTGAAAAAAGTATGGACACTTTTATAAAAAGGATAGACACTTTACAATATAACCACTACCTATTACATTATATAAACGATACCTATTACATTATATAAGCGCTACCTATTACATCATATGTTACCTATTATATGAAAGTGTCCATACTTTTTATAAAAAGGATCGATACTTTTTTTTAAAAGTTATGTAATTTATGTTTCAATTTTTTTAACAGTGTTTCATGTTTTCCACCTACAATATTAATTTAATAATTTCATTTACATAAAAAATTATTTGATTGTTTTGATATTTTATAAAATATTATTTAGAATTTTAATTTAATAATAATATATATCGTAACGTAAAAAATAAATCATTAGACGCCTATAATTACTAAATTAATATCTTAAAACTCACTCAAAGGATAACCTTAAGAACACTTGAAGAAGCAAGAGAACTACCCCAACTATCCAAGCAATCAAAAACGAGAAAATCCCAACATGATAACAACTGAACATATCATATCAATGTTCAAACTCAAGTTGTAGATTTTGATTTCCTTTTGCTTGGCATCATATGAGATTTGAATTTTGATTTCCTTTTGCTTGACACCATATGAGCTTTGGATTTTGATGAGCATCGGAAGTATTTCAGACTTATGATTTGGGTGGTACTCAACTTATGATTTTAGTTGCTATTTGTTACATTTCTTGTATACCACCCAGATCATACGCCCGAAACGTTTCTGACGCTTTAAAGTTGACCAAAAAATAAAATGGTCGGGATTTCCCTCGCGTTTATACGTTGGAAAAAAAACAATGGAAATTAGGAATAATCAATGATAACATGCATATTGGCTTGGGCTAATATTTATAGTGGAGCCGAAATATATATTGAAATTCAAACTCAAATTGAAATTTAAATTCAAACTCCAATTACATATGAAATGAATTTGAAATGCAGTGTTAAATTGAACATGAAAATTGCATAATTGATTCATACTGTTCAAGTAACATGCTTTATGAACCATCAAGCTAAAAGACAATATTGATTGAGTTCAAAGCTGAGTTGTGAGTTGATGGAGTTGTCACACTTGTCACATGGTTGGAATAAAGTACTCACATGCGAGATAGATTGTTTTGTTATACATAACCCATCTCAACTGAATGAAAATATACATACAATATAATCAAACCAAAACATACTTACACAACAAATTTATATAACAATGTTCAAATAATGTACCCACAAAAACGAAATTAATCCAATGAAAAAGAGTTATTTCTAACAAAGTCCGGAACATTATTTTTCCAAATAATGTACCCATAACAATGTTCAATTAATGTACCCACAACAATGTTTAATTGATTTGTTGTTAATTTTCAATTTGAATTATTTGATTTAATAATTTCATTTGCACAAAAAATTATTTGATTGTTTTGATATTTTATAAAATAATATTTAGAATTTTTAATTTAATAATAATATATCGTAACGTAAAAATAAATCATTAGACGCCTATAATTACTAAATTAATATCTTAAAACTCACTCAAAAGATAACCTTAAATTAATGTTTTCCACAGTGAAAAAAGTATGGACACTTTTATAAAAAGGATAGACACTTTACAATATAACCACTACCTATTACATTATATAAACGATACCTATTACATTATATAAGGGCTACCTATTACATCATATGTTTACCTATTATATTGAAAGTGTCCATACTTTTTATAAAAAGGATCGATACTTTTTTTAAAAGTTATGTAATTTATGTTTCAATTTTTTTAACAGTGTTTCATGTTTTCCACCTACAATATTAATTTAATAATTTCATTTACACAAAAAATTATTTGATTGTTTTGATATTTTATAAAATATTATTTAGAATTTAAATTTAACACATTAACCAAAGATAATAATAATATGTAATATATGTTTATTGTTTTTAATTTAATAATAATATATACCGTAACGTAAAAAATAAATCATTAGACGCCTATAATTACTAAATTAATATCTTAAAACTCACTCAAAGATGTATATACCTAAATATGTAGTTAACAAACATACCTAAATATGTAGTTATTGTACATACCTAAATTTAATGATAATATACTTGTAGTTATTGTACATACCTAAATATGTACTGCGAATTTAATGTTGGTTGTACCCACTCTTTAACTACCACTACCAATGCCACATCCTATTGAAAGCAGCACGACAGAAACATGTTCAAAATGAACCTTTGTTTACATCTCCATCAACTCCTGGAGCACTGAACTTGCACAACAAAATTTTTGCCATGGATAATACTGATGTAGACAATGTTAAGGCAACCGAGGAATGCCATGAAGTACATAATGTTGATGAATCTGACAGATTGGTTGGTCAGCTCTTCTGTTCACATGATCAAGCTTGGCACTTTTACAAGGGATTCGCACGGGAACATGGGTTTAGTGCACGTAAGGGAACAACACGGCTTGACGTGGAAGGGAATGTGAAGACACAAGAATTTGTTGTTCCAAAGAAGGGTTTCGAGTATCAAAAGTCAATACTGTTGATCGTCAACGTGCTCATACGCCAGTCACAAGAACAGGATGTAAGGCTAGAGTCGTAGTTACAGCAACAAATACAAACGATCAGTGGGTTATAAGTAAGTCTGATCAGAAACATAATCATGCATTGTGCACATCTGCTATGACACCATTTATGCGTTCTAATAGAGCTGTAAGTAAAGCTGATATCGATGAGGCAACAACATTGAAAGAGGTCGGTGTTGGCACGTCACAAGTAATGAACTATTTAACGCAGCAGGCAGGGGGCTATCATAATGTTGGATTTACACATAAAG
The DNA here is from genome assembly GCF_006381635.1 of Hibiscus syriacus. Classification (NCBI taxonomy): domain Eukaryota; kingdom Viridiplantae; phylum Streptophyta; class Magnoliopsida; order Malvales; family Malvaceae; genus Hibiscus; species Hibiscus syriacus. Next base: position 7,678,081 of record NW_024062795.1, read on the forward strand.
ACCTCTACAATGCACTTCAAAGAGGTAAAGCAAAGGAAATCATCGATGGGGATGTGAATGCGCTTATTGCCTACTTTGATTATAAGAAACATGATGATCCCGGATTTTTTATGACATACTCGGTAGACGAATCGGGGGCATTGTATAATCTTATTTGGTCAGATTCTACATCGAGATCGGATTACACATGCTTCGGTGATGTAATTGCGTTCGACACAACGTACAAAGATAATTTGTATGGTCGACCAATTATGCCTATTGTTGGTGTCAATCATCACCATAACACAATTGTGTTTGCCACTGCCATAATCGCTGACGAGACGTCTCAATCTTTCGAGTGGGTGCTACAGAATTTTTTAGAAGCCATGATGAATAAATCACCTATTTCTATTGTAACCGATGGGGATAGGGCAATGCAGAGGGCTATCAAATCTGTTATCCCTTATGCTAAGCACAGATTATGTTCTTGGTATCTTTCTCGCAATGCACAAGCTAACATTGGTGACCCAAAGTTTACAGCAGCATTCTCAAAATGCATGGCTTCCTGGTGGACAACCAAGGAATTTGATATTCAATGGCGTTCGATTGTTTCAGAATTCAACGTCCAAAAGCATCCATGGGTGATTGAGAAGGGAAATACACGACACTTATGGGCACAAGCATATCTAACCGGTCATTTCTTTGCCAATATTCGCTCAACACAAGGTGCGAGTCTATGAATGCTTCAGCTATTGCACTGAAACACAAGAAGACATATTTAGATGTTGTTCGTGCAATTGAAGATGGAATTAGTAGAATGCGTATGAACGAGTTGAAAGCGGATTACTTAAGTTCCCATACCAAACCCTTCCAGATCACAAAACTGGTCGACCTTGAAAGCCATGCCGCTGCGATTTTTACCCGCGAATCTTTTCGTGTGTTCCAAGATGAACTTATACGGGAGACATTGTACCGGATTGAGGCAGAGATTAAGTCCTTATCAGATGAATGTCAACATTATATTTTGTCAAAGTACGCAGAAAAAAATAGGAAATTTGAAATTAGTTTTGATTCTCGTACGAAAACTCTAATTTGCTCCTGCAAAAATTCGAGACCGTTGGACTTCCGTGTCGCCATCAACTTCACATTTTGAAGCAATTGGACTACACATATTTGCCCGGGACTTTGATTCAAAGTAGGTGGACTAATGATGCGAAGGCTTCTGCACCCAGCTATGTTGATTTGAATGTGTCTCCAGAAGTGATGCAAATGGCAAGGTTCGCTGCTCTACGTTCAACGTCAAGTAGGTTATGCTACATTGCATCAAAGACAGACGAGTCTTTCAAAACCGCAAGAGATGAGATGAAAAAACTAATAGAAGAATTAGAAAACTCGTTTGGTTTGAATCATTCAGTCAACCAGAGCATTGTAGTAAACAATGTTCGTGACCCTCAACGAAAACAACGCAAGCGAAAAGAAGTGCCGAAGAACAAGGTCGAGAAGAAATTTAGGCGATGTGGGTACTGCAACGGTGAGGGGCATAACAAACTAACATGTCCTCAAGTCAAGCTCAGTTTGAGTACAAGCACACAGCCTACATCAACTGATTTTTTCGAAGACGGAATGGAATGACAACGATCTCCATATAATATATCGTAAGTATCAACATGACTCCTATTGTATGTACATATAAATATTTATACCGGTTATATTATAAAATTATCTATTACATTATAATTATGGGTTCCGATGTGTAAATGTCGACACTTTTTTAAATCGTATCGACACATTTTTCTTTCAATATGGACATAAAGTACCGACACAATATTAAAAAGTGTCGATATAGGTTGTAGAACTATTCGCGCATAAAACCGGTATATTTATAACGGTTATATTATAAAATTATCTATTACATTATAATTATGGGTTCCGATGTGTAAATGTTGACACTTTTTTAAAACGTATCGACACATTTTTCTTCCAATATGGACATAAAGTACCGACAGAATATTAAAAAGTGTCGATATAGGTTGTAGACCTATTCGCGCATAAAACTGGTATATTTATATCGGTTATATTATAAAATTATCTATTACATTATAATTATGGGTTCCGATGTGTAAATGTCGACACTTTTTTAAAACGTATCGACACATTTTTCTTCCAATATGGACATAAAGTACCGACACAATATTAAAAAGTGTCGATATAGGTTGTAGACCTATTCGCGCATAAAACCGGTATATATGGACATAAAGTACCGACACAATATTAAAAAGTGTCGATATAGGTTGTAGACCTATTCGCGCATAAAACCGGTATATTTATACCGGTTATATTGCAAATTTACCTATTTTATTATAATATGTTGAAAGTGTCCATACTTTTTATAAAAATGATCGATACTTTTTTTAAAGATATGTAATTTATGTTTCAATATTTTTTAAGTATGTTTCATGTTTTCCACCTACAATATTAATTTAATAATTTCATTTGCACAAAAAATTAGTTGATTCTTTTGATATTTTATAAAATAATATTAAGAATTTTTAATTTAATAATAATATATACCGTAACGTAAAATAAATCATTAGACGCCTATAATTACTAAATTAATATCTTAAAACTCACTCAAAAGATAACCTTAAATTAATGTTTTCCACAGTGGAAAAAGTATAGACACTTTTATAAAAAGGATAGATACTTTACAATATATTAAAAAAGTATAGACACTCAAATGTATATACACAATATAATCACACCAAAATATAAATACACAAGAATGTTCAAATAATGTACCGACAAACAAAATTAATCCGATGAAAAAGGGTTGTTTCTAACGAAGTCCGGAACATTAGAGGCCTTCAACAAATTTTCCAAATACTCTCGTATGTTTCCGCCTTTTCTGAGGACATACATAAATAATTTCAATTATCAAACTAATGAGGTGCAATTTTACTAACAATAAATTAAATTCGCATAAGCATGAATAAATTTGTGTCATACCTAGAGCTTTGTCGTTCGAATGAGAAGCAGCGTCAAAGGTATGTGGACATATGTAATTGTATTTCTATATAAACACATAAGTTGTTAAAATAATCAATGTCTGAACACCTGTTCAACTGGAAAAACATATTGCATAAATGCAACTTACCGGATTATAAATCATTTTTTCCGCTGAATCATCGACCAAAAGTGTATTTAGCTCGTTAAAATCTGGACACGCGTTCCAAACATCATTGAGATCTTTACAGTAGGTAACAGAATCGTATGTTTTGCATTTTTTTTGATCCTGTTCACAAACACTCGAACATAAATATGTAGGAATCATAGACAACGAAAAGTCAGCAAACTGTAATGACATTCATCTTACCCACACGAATAGAAAATGCTCGGAAAATACAGGTAGTTTCTCAAGTACACGGTCGACGTTATGCCTGAGATTGTAATCAAGTTTGAATGTTAACATTCAAATGTATATTAACGATTTTGACTACAGTAATTCAATTGCCTCAAACATGTTCTAACCTCATCTTTGAAGACCAAAGGGCAACAACAAAATTGTCGACACAAAATTGCATAAATTCAAATAATCCTCTTCTTAGGACAACATCTACAACATGAAGAAAATGAGATTAAAGTTCTACGCTTATATGTTAAAATAATGGATACAAAGAATAGAATTAAAACCTGTCGGCAGTCTTGGGATGTAGGCAAGGACACCATTGAGATCAAAAATTAAAAGTTTTCTTGAAGGCGGCGTTGCAGACACGATATACTTGTTTGGATCATCATCTTCATCATCATCATCATCATCGTCATCATCATCGTCATCTTCATCGTCAGCTTCATCTTCTGAGACCGCTTGGTTGTCCACATCTGTTAAAAGAAAATAAAATAAAGTTCAGAACGTGTAAATGTTAAGAAACATAGATAATGAATTACCTAACTCGTTTGATGTCGTTGACGTAATTCGTTACGCAACATGGAGACTTCACGTTGCAATGATGAAATATCGGATCGCATTCCACTCACAAGGGAATCAATATGCTCCCGAAAATTGACCATGTATTCCATCACGGTCTTAATTGTGACATCCTCTGCAACTGGAGCTTCTTCCATCATTGCGTCTCCACTTGGTTGCTCTTCTTCATGGCCAACGGGATCCATTTCCTCCCTCTCTTGATCTAATCCGACCTCCTTGACACGCTTCCAATCGAGTTTTTCAACAAAATCATATCCCGCTTTTTTAATAAATACCATGTCAATCTTGCGGGTTAATCGAACAGGGGCGTCATGCGAAAAATCAACTTCCTTCTTCTTCAACAGATGGGTGATGACACATCCATATGGTAGTGTAGTTGAAATTGTTGCTCCCTTTGTGACCATATATACAATTGTATTAAATATGAGTTTTGCAATGTTTGGAGCCGTTTTGGATTTATACTTTACTATCCACCAATAATCGCTGTCTCGAAGCGTTGAATGTTTTCCCCCACTAGGCCGGATATACCATGTGAGCATTTTGTGAAACACTCTCGACTTTACATCGAGGTGAATTGGGCTATTTCTAGTAACCCGTTTAATTGTAGACCAATCTACACCATTTTCATCTGAATCCCCTGTATTCGCTACACCTAAACCCTCCGCAATAGTTTCTGGAGATATATACATATCCTTCCCCATGACATGTGTATTAATTCCTATTATATTAGTCTTATTAGGCTCGTGCTGTAAGGAAGCATTGTTGTAGAAGACTCTAACTAGGTTGGGATAATATCTTGGTTCTACACCAAGGAATTCAAGCCAACCCCAAGATGTAAATGTGGATTTAAAACTAAATGCATATTTATCATCAAACAAGAAATCCAGGTCAATGACACGTTCGGGACGAATCTTCCTTACTTTAAAACTCGTCTGCCATCTTTGTTTCTCCATGTCGGATCTAAAGTTCAGAGTTTCGAAGGACCTGATTTCCTCAGAAGAATCGTTTGTTACAGAAGGAGGTGGTTGAGAAGAACTGGGTTGAGAAGAGCTTTGAGAAAGACCTCGCTTCTGACGCTGACGTTTTGGAGCCATTTTGGTTGGATGCTACCCCTATTACAATGGAACACAAACACATTCAGGATAAAAACTCCAATATAGAAATCAATCAAACCCATAAAATATCGATAAATTTACCTGAATATCTGATCGTCACTTATGATAACGGTAGAAGAAAGAGGAAGATCTGTCTGCTTGCCTTTATGTTTAGGGTTTCTCGATTAAGAGTACTATATATCGTAAACGGTGGAAAACACTTGATATTTAAATTAGTATCGACACAAACTATATTAGTGTCGACACATTATTTAGACATATTCTCTCATAAAACCGGTATAATTGTACCGGTTAGATTGAAAAATTACATATTACATTATACTTTTGGGTTCGATGATTTTGGGATTGACACTTTTTATATATGGATCGACACTTTATGGGTGCACCCTGTTTTCCATTCATTCTGGAAAAAAAATATCGACACAAACTATATTAGTGTCGACACATTATTTATACATATTCTCTCATAAAACCGGTATAATTGTACCGGTTAGATTGAAAAATTACATATTACATTATACTTTTGGGTTCGATGATTTTGGGATCGACACTTTTTATATATGGATCGACACTTTATGGGTGCACCCTGTTTTCCATTCATTCTGGAAAAAAATATCGACACAAACTATTAGTGTCGACACATTATTTATACATATTCTCTCATAAAACCGGTATAATTGTAGCGGTTAGATTGAAAAATTACATATTACATTATACTTTTGGGTTCGATGATTTTGGGATCGACACTTTTTATATATGGATCGACACTTTATGGGTGCACCCTGTTTTCCATTCATTCTGGAAAAAAAATATCGACACAAACTATATTAGTGTCGACACATTATTTATACATATTCTCTCATAAAATCGGTATAATTGTACCGGTTAGATTGAAAAATTACATATTACATTATACTTTTGGGTTCGATGATTTTGGGATCGACACTTTTTATATATGGATCGACACTTTATGGGTGCACCCTGTTTTCCATTCATTCTGGAAAAAAAAATATCGACACAAACTATATTAGTGTCGACACATTATTTAGACATATTCTCTCATAAAACCGGTATAATTGTACCGGTTAGATTGAAAAATTACATATTACATTATACTTTTGGGTTCGATGATTTTGGGATCGACACTTTTTATATATGGATCGACACTTTATGGGTGCACCCTGTTGGCCATATTGTAAATTTGCCTTTTACTTCCAAGTATCAACATGACCCTTAATGTGTATAAGAAACATGTACAACAACATACTGCTAACTTTTCTCATCTCATTCATAATTATATTCATATACAAAAATATAAATCGTATACAAAATTATAAATCTTATACAAAATTAACCCTACATTTACATCATTGCATCCTTTTGTTATTCTTATGTAATATTGCAGCTTTTGTTATCTCCTGTCTTCGTTCATTTTGATTGTGGCTTACGAGATCGTTTAATACTCGCGATCGATCCCAGTCTCCAATAACCTATATTCAAATTGTCAGAACGTTAAGTATTGTCAACTACAGCATTCAATCTACGACTTTTAACAATTTTACCACAAACGATTTTTTCTATCCACTTACAAAATCACCAGTTGCCCATGTAGAACCGATCGATTCCATCCACATCATCACATACATGCCGCAATCATATCTGTTACAAAATTTGAAAACCACACATGTCAATTATGATGAATACTGCATAAATTAAGCTTTCTATTTGTGATAACATCTCATACCCATTCAATTGCTTATTCTTCTTATGCTCTACAAATTTGAAATTTTTCAAGGGATACTTTCCTAGAGATCCACAGGACTCAACCCAAATGCGTTTCTTATTATAAGAATCTAATATTTTAATCTGCATTAAAATAGAAGAAGTTATGCACCAAAAAAATTATGCATTATAATTTACATAACGTCCTTTCATAACAAACTAACATACATACCAATCTCTTAGCATCCTTCACTCTCTGTTTAGCTGCTTCAGTTGTAAACATACTATCATATATTGTTACAACATGATCTACCATATCCAACACCAACAGATACCAATGTGAATTATGGTAGTTTATTGTGATCATGATCTGCAACAAATTTCACACCCAATTTGACAAAATTCAACACTCTATATCCGAAAACATCATTTGCAATTGGTATGGTGTCTTACCTTCTCACAGTCGGTGAATTTCACATAGTTATCCAATATGACACCCCAGAAGGTAGAAATACTCTCAACACTTTCTTTGTTGTTGGCTTCCAACGCCTGTTGCTGTAATTACACAACAAACATTATTAATTTACCGTCTATAACACTACTTTTCAATATTTATTAATTTAACTCACCACTAAGAGGTATGGAAGGTAGCCAATCCTCCGGAGTGACTTTTGAGAATCGTAGCATATGGTCCAGGCGAGCAAATCGATAACCTAACAAAATTAATTACACAATCAGAACATATTCAATAAGTTTTAACATTTTCTACTTTCTACTTACCACACCGCCAACCCATTCCGTAGGCTTCAACGTTGCAACGTCGTATACAGTAGCGAATTGATTTCCATTGAGATTACAGAATATCTGTATGAATCATTAGGATTAATATGTTGTCATGAAATATTTAAATATCACTCACAAAACAATATATTTCACTTACCCCGATTCTAACTCGCTATTCCATAAATAATCACAAATTGCAGCTTCGATGTCATCAATTCCGCTTGGAATATCCGCTTTTTCAACCTACAATTTTGCATACAAATTTTTGTCACAACAACATAATAAAAATCAAATTAAGTATTCTTTTATTAAACTTACCTTCTGCTTCTTCTTCTGGGGTGCAGGACATTCCGAATCCAAAACTGCTGCTATAACACTCTCCGGTGTATAAATGACATCGACTTCCTTCCTCCTCATTTCTTCCATCTCTTCTTCTTCCTCCTCCCTCTTTTCTTCTTCATATTTTTTCAGTTCATCGTACTTTTTTCTACATAGCTCTTCATCTCTTTTATTTCACCCTTCAATTAAGCTCCTTCATCCGAGTATTTATCAACCACCCCCTTCACCCCCGTAAGTTCACTCCTCAAATCCACAACCTCCTTCACCACTCCCTCAAATTTTTCTCCCGTCACCATCTTAATATCACCCCTTAACACCCCAACTTCTTTCACCACTTCACCCCTCAACACCTCTACTTCTTTCACCACTCCATCTATTTTTCCTTCCACTACCCCCTTATGCCTCTCGAGTGTATCTTCGACTCTCTCGAGTTTATCTACGACTTGATCAAGTTTCTCTTCGACTCTTGATTGTCTTTGCATGATTTCAAATTGGATTTTTTTGATATCAGCCAATTCAGACATCAAAATGTCGAAGTTACTCTGTTTTGCTTCACCGTCGTCCCACTCACCGTCATCCCCCAATACAACCATCCCTCATTTCTTCTCCTCTGCCTCCTCTACATCCTTGCCAATAACCTTCAAAATTAAATTACAATATTAAGACATTGATTATATTCTTAATATTATTTAATTACATTTATTACCATTTCTTGCTTCTTCCCTCTATCCAACTTCAACTTCACCATCACTCTAACCACCTCTTCCTTCCCCCATGCACGGATGCGTGCCACTCCGGTTCTTTCATAAGCCGGCACTGCCTCACAGCCCGACCAAAAATCGAACAGTGCAACCTGCATTTATAATAAAATTTATATTTTTATATAAAAACACAAAAAAGTGATTCAACTCATTTACCTCTAAGATTGATATGCATCCTTTGAGGTATCTCTGGCTGCCCTTTTTAAAGGTGATTATTGATTCAATCAATCTCGAATGGATATATTCAGCCCAATTGAATTCACCCTTCAAGCCTTCATCGCAAATGAGCTTCATATATTCCTTGTTCGTTGACGTATCACCCGTTGGACAAAGAAATATCCCGACAAGGTACAATAGAACTCGGGCCTTCAGCTCATCCCCCCAGTAAGATCCACTTTTGATATCCTCTTCAACTTCAGCATATGTCACCTTATGATTCAAACCATATTTGGAGGCAAGTGCTTTCCAATTCTTACTCCTACAGACTTCTATAACACTTTTGCCTTTGTTTTGTACCCCCAATACGGCTGCAGCAGTCGATACCCCCAGAGGGAATGAATAATCACCATACTTAGCCATACATTGACTGACGTCAAATTGTGCCATCAAGGATCGACACAATTCCCTCCGAATAGGTCGATCCCTTACTCCGATCAACGATCCAAAACCTATTTCTCCCAGCACATTCAACTGATCCTTCTCCTTAAGGTGTTTAATTAATAAATTCACCCTTTTAATGCTGCATCTTGTCGACTCTTCCTACATTTTTTAACAATATATAATGTTATAGTTCTTATATATTTTGTATCAACGTATTTACAAGTTTAATGAATATCTTATTTTCATGTGCTTTCCTCCGTTCTTTGTACTCTTTACTATCATTCCTTGACTGTGTGATGTAAGGTTCCTTTTCAGCATCACTCATTGAATTCCATTTGGACCTCACATCTTTTTTCACCTAATATTAAACATAAACGTTTCTTAATCAATACATTAACACTAAATACTAATACTACTCAATGTCAATTTCATTTTACATACCGAACCGCTCTGTGTGCCATCTCCCTTCATCCTTTTGCATTCGGCCATACTGTTAACATTTAAAATTTGTAATCAATTTAAAGTTTATCGATACTTTAATCCAATTACCATTTCAACAATAATAACAAAAGGACATTGATACTTACTAGAAGTACATATATTCACCATTTGGTTGCTTTCGAGTCTCGGCCTCAATTTCAAAGTCATATGCTCCACCAACAATTTTCCAACCCATTGACTCCATTTTTCCTTCATATATCAGTTTACGCAAATCAAATTATTTCGTTACATACACTTTATTCAATATACAAAGATAGATAACTACTCTTGTGGTAAAACGGTTTTCTTCAAAAGAATTTGAATGGCCACACCAAAATGTGTCGGCACATTTATACAACCTATAATATCATTTTCTACCTATAATATTTAATAAAAGTATCGACATTTATATTTTTCCTTGAATATCTATTTCTACCTGCAATCGGTCCCAAATGCTTCCTTACTCCAAAACCCCAAACAACACATAAAAACCCTATCGCGATTACTGTAATAATAAAAAATTAGGGTTTCGACAACATACTTTTCGATTCGACTGCAGCAACAAACAAACAAACTTCGCTTTAGAAACGCCTTCTGAAATGCAGCAACAATTACTCTTCGATTTCAAAAACTCGTCCGTTCTATCTTTTTTCAGAGGATATTTAGCTATGGCCTTTATATTTTCATCGGATATGTTATTTATATTTAATCGATACAAATACAAAAGTGTCGATACTTTTATGTCAGGTGTCGATACTTTCGAAAGGATAATTACCTATTTCTTTGAAAGTGTCGATAATTTATTACACGTACTTACGAAAGTATCGACACTTTCAATATATCCGTTATCATTTTACCGGTTTTATCATTTTGATACCGGTTTTATCATATTTTTACCTGTTATATCGTTGTGGATCGATATATTTTTTTAAAGTATCGACACATTATAGGCGCTATAATTGCTTCTCTTTTAAATTCACAAAGTGTCGATCCTTATATAACGTATCGACACTTTTAAATTTACCGGTTTTATCATTTTGTTACCGGTTTTATCATATTTTTACCTGGTATATCGTTTGGATCGATATATTTTTTAAAAGTATCGACACTTTTAGGATTTAAAACTGCTTTTAAAGTTATGTAATTTATGTTTCAATTTATTTAATAGTGTTTCATGTTTTCCACCTAAAATATTAATTTAATAATTTAATTTACACAAAATTTTATTTGATTGTTTTGATATTTTATAAAATATTATTTAGAATTTAAATTTAACAATATTAACCAAATATAATAATAAATATGTTTTCAACAGTGAAATAAGTATGGACACTTTTATAAAAATGATATATACTTTTTTGAAAGTTATGTAATTTATGTTTCAATTTATTTAATAGTGTTTCATGTTTTCCACCTACAATATTAATTTAATAATTTCATTTACACAAAAAATTATTTGATTGTTTTGATATTTTATAAAATATTATTTAGATTTTAAATTTAACAATATTAACTAAAGATAATAATAAATATATTTTCATAGTGAAATAAGTATGGACACTTTTATAAAAAGGATAGATAATTTACAATATAACAGGTAAAAATATGACAAAACCAAATTCATTATGACAAAATCGGTAAAATTTACTTGATATGTTAAAAGTATGGACACTTTTATAAAAAGGATAGATACTTACCGATAACCAAAGTTTACCGGTTACCAAATTTTTTAATAGTTTTTCATATTTTCTACCTAAAACATTATTAGTTGTCAACATAATAGGTACCGCTAAACCGAATTTATTAAATACATTTTAATGTATCCGGTAATACTGTATATTAGCCGTATATTAACCTGCCTTTCCTGAGACATTCCCAACTCTTCCTGTTTTGATCAGTTTGAATACACAATGATCAAACCTAGAATAGTCCTCTCAAAACCCTGGCTCTTCATCAGATTATGATTATTACATAGCAGACAAACACAATTATGACGAGATGAACTTTTAATAAACACATGCTTATGTACCCATTTATTTATTTATTTTATGCTTTTCAAACTTTTAAAAAATAATTTGTTTCCACACCTCGTTAATGTGGACCGAAGGGGTTCGACCGTCAGAAAATCAACATTATCTGCGGCCTTCTAATTTATTTATTAATTTGTTTTCAGTTTAATTTCACCTTCCATAAAAAATATTGAGCAAAACTTCATATGTCCATACCATGATATTAGTAGCCCATATTTGACCTTTTCTATATGAAAGTTTGTGATCGATTTTGTGGCATATATACATCCATAAATAAACAAATAAATATAATACATATTATATTATTTCAACTATTTTTCTTCATGTCAACTAAAAATATAAAAATTATGACAAAGTAAATTCTAGAGAGACGACTATAGTCATGACATAAATCTATCTATATTGCATGTATCCTTACGTACTCCATTTACAAAATAACTATAATTTCAACGTGAATATGATTCATTACTTAATATAGAATAATAGCCCGACGTGAAAATGTATATACTAAAAATGGTAAAATTATACTTGATACTTCTAAAATCCATAAAAATACACGTTCATATAATGGTATCATTACATTTTAACTCGAAAAAAAATATAATTGATAACCTCACACTGTGCATGTACTAATGCATTTTTAAGTTACCCGTTATTACATTAAATAAACAAAATTTGTCATAAATAAAATGTTTATTAAATTTAACATTGCATTAGTGGTCACTAATCCCTTATTCAACAGTGTCATGCTACGAAATTCGATGTTCTTTTGACTTTGTTTAACGTTAAGGACACTAAGCCCTATCACGAAAGGTCACTTTCAGCAACTAAGGATAATTATCTTTTATAAAGCATGAAATAAAATATATGTTTGCAATGTGTCGTATACAATGTAACTTGTGTTCTTGGGATTTGAAAGTTTTTGATAAGTTAATTAATAAAAAAGAATAGTTTTGGATAAGTTGGGTGTACCAAAAGTGATATTTGAATTATTTATAGTAAATTTTGTCACAAATATAATGTGATAAAAATATATATTAGATAAAAAATCATATTTATAAAAATTATTTAACAAATGATGGTATATAAAGTGATAAAAGATTTGATTATAAATATAATAGTTTCGTGTTTAAAACTCGAGTTATGAATTTTAGCTGATTTATATAAAGATTATATATAAATGTATGAAAAGATAAAGAATACATTTGTAATAATATCAATTATTACTTAAAAATAATATTTTAGTCATTACCTAATTAAATTGCTAATTTATAATAAATAAAGATATTTAATTAATTATATTTGTATGCTAAACACATAGTGGCAAAGCGAAGAATTTAGTATTGAATGCCAAAATAAAAGAATAATTCTTTTGACAAAGGTTATTTTTTTCATGTTAAAAAACTTAAATTTAATTATTTATAATTGAGGGGACCAAAACAGTAATTGTACCATTTAGGAGTGGTATCAAATTGAATAAATATACATTTTTTTGTAAAATTTAAATATATAAATCTGATTTAAAATATAAATTTGTTTATCACCGTATTAAATTTGAGTATTATTTTAATTAATTAATAATTTGGCAGCTAATTATTATTATTTTCATATAACCACTCCATGTGACTGTCACCTTCTTTGTCTCCTTCACTTGGGAGGTTTTCTAGGCTAAATATTTCAAAAACCCCAAGAACCATAAGGAACAAAATTTAATTCATTTATATTTTATTTTTTATTTTTTAGTGAAAAATCAGAAAATGTTAAGACAGTCGGGAGTTGGGAGAGTAATGAATCTTGTTATTCGGACAACTTCAAATCTTTTGCCTGCTTGGTCAATGTGAGCCACATGGGCATTCATATATGGATTGTACATTTGTTTGGAAATAATCTAACATTTCCAATGTCATGACAATTTATGTGTTAAAAAAACTTTCTTAAATTATTTTTTTAATATAATCATCGATATCCAATTTATTAATCAATTAACCCAGATCAGTATTATAGGGGCGAGGCGACTCTCTCAACTCAATTTGTTCTATTCACAGACACCAAGACTCGATCCCTAACCTTAAAAGATCTAATGCCTCATCTTACACCTTCTTAAATTATTAGAAGAGACTAAGGTTTCATGTATTTGAAGTTTTATATTCTAATTATATATATATATATATATATATATATATATATATATATATATATTAGTTAAATTATTAGAAGAGACTAAGGGTGCGTTTGGTTCACGGAATGTAAGATTACCAGTGAGAATAAAAGATTATCAGGGAATAGGATTACTGGGAATGTTGTATTTTGTGTTTGGTTGGTTTAGCAGGAATGTAAGATTACCGTGTTTGGTTAAAGGAATAAAAAAATTTTGGAATGTAAGATTACAATCCTTGAACCAAACACCTAATAAGGTTTCATGTATTTGAAGTTTTATATTCTAATTATATATATATATATATTATATATATATATATATATATTAGTTAAATTATTAATTAACCATATGTGATTTGCACAAGATAAAACTTAAACTTTCTATTTCTAATAAAGATAATCCTCGAACTTTACCTCAACGTTCCAAGTTTCCAACTATTTTTTATTAAACAATTTTGTCTATAAAAAAGCTGGTCATGCGTATATGATTACATACTAGTGAGCCTCACGCTTATAAGTTGATGGATAAAATACATTTATGACCACTTAATTATGAGGGGATGTTAATTTGATCATCGATCTTTTAATTTTATCAATTAAATAATTTAATTACTTAAGTAATATTAATTAAAATCATCTGTCGTGACAATAAATAAAATTAATATAACTACATAATCCTTATACTCGAAGGTTATAAAATGAGATATATAAAGAAATAATTTGGTCATATTACAATAATTATAGTTTAAAAAATATATAAAATATATTCAATTATTAGATTTTCTTAGATGCTCCCATATTCTTTAGTTGACTTGGTTTTCTTTATCATTTTTTCCTAGTATTAACAACAATATGATAGATAAAAAATATATTGTAACACATATAAAATTATGAGATTTGATCTAGTGGTAATAGAATTTACATTCATTGGTCTGAATTGATAGGATGTATAAGTAATGATGACTAAATGTATGATTATACCAATTTTATTCAATTTCACCGATTTTGTTAAATGTCATGTCTTTCATCAAATATTATTAATATTGAATAATTTGATTAGTATCATTTAAATATTTTAACAATGTAGGTTCATTGTGAGTGGCATGGGTCCGATCCTATGTTATTAAGGATGCGGATATTTGGAGCTTTGATCCGAGAGAAATTTTAGTTGGATCTTACATAAGATTTTATCATTAAGGCCAATAACGAGGGTTGTCTTTGCAACAGTGGCTTATTTGAAGCAGCTCCATACTCGCAAAATTTGGTATGAGACAGAGAGTTACTAGAGAGAAAGTGCGTTGCCATAAATAGTTGTGATTTTCGTTTCATGCTCCTCGTTCTGCGATTGTATCGTGAATAGTCATTTTGGATCGTTTGACAACTAAGAATAGGTTGCTGCGTAAAGGGATAGTTGTGGATGAGATTTGTGTGTTGTGCAGGGTTGAGGTTGAATCAAGGGACTATTTGTTTTTCGCATTCCCCTTCTCAGGGGTTGTGTGGGCCCCGATCCTTGCTTGGCGTGGTGTTCGAAGATTGGCGCGAGAATGGAACCAGGAAATGACTTGGATAGCAGACTAGCAGTTGATTTGAGAGGTAAATCCCCTGTCACCTTGCTCTTGAAGGCTGATAGGAATGCTTGTAAATATTACATTTGGGAAGAAAGAAATATGAGGTGTTTTGGTATTGTATCTAGGGACGAGACTGAGATTCTCTTGTTCATGGGTGGTGTTTTTGGCAGGAATATAGTGAAGCTGACCCTTAACCTACAAATGTGTATAGCATGGGGGTTTGAGATCGAGTATTTCTTTTGATTCGTTTATTATTGTATAAACTGTAGCAACAAGTTGTTTTTTTTGGATTTAATACATATATTTTATTTAAAAAACATTTTAACAATATGATTGAAAAAAATTAAAATATCGATGATCATATGAATTTTTATAATTAAGTGATCACGAATATAGTTTACCTTAGATTAATTTTGTCACTTATAATTAAAATATTGAATTCCAAAGTTATTAATAAACTATGAGCATGTATATGAATATAGTAATTTATCTCATGACATGTATTCAAAAATCAATTATTTTTTATGAATATAATAAGTTTAATTATAGTTGTAACTTCTCTTTTACTCGTATAAAAAATCAATCCTCCATTTCATTTCACATTGCTATGGTGTAAAATTGAAAAGGAAATTGAATTTAGTGAGTGGACAAGATTCTTCTAAATTTCTAGAAATGAACCAATCATTCACGTTCCGTCCAAGGGGGGGGGGGGATGTGAAAATGTCCAATTTTCTGCCCACCACATATGTCCAAGGGGCTAATTAATTTTTCTGTTGAAGAAAAATACCTATTGGGGCGGTTGACATTCTAGAAAGAGATCACGTTCATGTCAAACGATAAATAACCATATTTCCCATTAGTGATCAAAATATAAGCATATTTGATTTGATTTTATTTATAATAGCATGACTTATAAATAAATTAAGATTTTTTATTAGTATAATCTAATTACTAATTATAAGATAATATTTATTCATAATATATTTTAGTTATTGACAACGTACACACATCGAGTAGACACAATTATTCGAATACATTACTTTTAGAGAAACAACTTTTTTTTAATTAAAATTACTTAATGAGTTCAAATAAATCCAACTTGAAGGAATTGACATATATTCATATTAGTTTGCTTATTCCTCAATAACTTGGAGATAGGCCGAAAATTTGGGTGTTTTTCATTTGTTCTTGTTGTGATTTGTGAGTGCAGGACCCGGTATAACTAAATTGGGTTGGGCCTTATCCATTGGGTCGGGTCTACTTTTCTTTTAGAGTTGGGTGTAGGGCTGTTCATTCGGTTAAAACCGAACCGAACCGAATTAACCAAACCTTTTTTTTCTTTAACCGTTAACCGAACCGAATAAATTTCGGTTAATTCGGTTAATTTTTGAATTAACCGATTTTTTTTTTTAAATTTTCTAATTTATATAAAAATTAAATGTTTTTTAATTCAAGAAAAGTTTATAATTAATTTATATAATTATAAAATAAAAAATTCAGATAAATTTTTTAATTAATTAATATTGATTTAGGTTTAAAATTTATTGAATCTTAAATTATAAATTGGGTTTTAAATAGTTTGAGCTTAGTACATATGTTATATATAATATATTTAATATTTTTTAATTAAAAAACAGTTTAATTTAATTTAAATAATATATAATTATAAAATAAAAATTTTATATAATTTTTTTTAATTAATTAATATTGATTTAGGTTTAAAAGTTATTGGATCTTAAATTATTAATTGGGTTTTAAATGGTTTGGGCTGAGCTCATATGTTATATATAATATATTTAATATCTAATATTTAATTTCGGTTAATTCGGTTAATTAACCGAATTCGAACCGAATTAACCGTTAACCGAATTCTAAAAATTTTCTTAACCATTAACTGACAAAACTAATTCGGTAACCGAACCGAATTAACCGAACTAATTCGATTCGATCGATTAATCGAATTAGTTCGATTATTTGAATACCCCTAGTTGGGTGTTTTAAATAAGCCCGATAAATTAACGATATAAATTCAATAAAAGGGGCCTTTATATTTGTAAATATATATCTAAAATATTACACAAAATACCATGAGAAAATAATTATTGTGTGAATTTATCATATTAGGTCATCTATAAATGACGTGAGAAGCAGAGTTTATGAAATAATCTTTTTATGAGAGAGAAAAACGAATAAACATGTGGAAGTTTAACTGGGTGACAAATGTCAGTCAATAAGGTTCCGATTGTACCGACCAAAAGAAATTTGCTTTGTTTTTTCCTTTTTAGTTAAGGAAGAGTCAAATCCTGAACCGCCACGTGGTATCCTCTTGCTTCAAGCAAGTGGTTGCTGCTGCAGGCGTTAAAATTAAAATTTGAGTTCGATATCAATCAAAACCTAAAAACATCATAAAAACATTAAATTTATATTTTTATTAAATTTATCAAATCGTAATAAAATATTGATTTTTTTATTGAAATATTAATATAAATTCAAAACCTAAAAACATCATGAAAATTTAAATATTTAAATAATTAAACTGACATAGAAATACATTACATAAATAAAATCAAAATTAAAACCCACGATCTTACTTGATAATCAGTTTAAAACGATTTTTATATGAAATTAAATTTTGAGAAAAAAAGTGACAGATGAATTCCAAAACTCCATCACGGAGTCATTTTCGTCAGATACCGAGTGAACGCCACGTGGAAGATCATTTGGCATAGGCACCTTCCAAGGATAGGACAGCACTGTCGTGACTTTGAATGTGGGGAAAATTGTGCAAATTTTAATTTAATGATTGAGATGGAAATTGTGGACCCAATTTACATAACAACTTTTAATTTATAATTAGAAAATGAAAGTAGACATTAGCTTGTGAATTAAGGCGGGCAAATAAGAAAATGATGGGACTTTAGCTTAATTTTGAAGATGTAGGAAATAATAGGACATGTGTCTAGCTTGAAAATGGACAAATATGGTTTGCCTAATCTTTTGGTACATGCAAGTACCCTCAATTATTTAGCATTTTTATGCAAGCAAACCACCTTAAGGTTTGATCATACATTAACCTAACTGTATTGAACATTGGTCAATAGGCCAAGTTATGAACCTTGCCTACTTTACATTACTGCATACTCTCTCAACCACTACTAGCATAATAATAATGATTTTAATATTATTAATATTTGAATATAATTAATTATGTATTTTCAGTGATAAAATAGAAAGTTATTATTCTTAAAATATTCAAATTTAAATAGTTATTTGTATAGAGCTAGGGACGGAGTATGTGTATTGTTAATAGTATGAGATGTTTAGAAGTAACTGTTCATAATTTTCTTAACTAATTGACAATATACATGCATGCACAACTGCTCGAATTTGGATCCTCTAGGAAGAACAATATTGTCTTTATTACCAAGGTTATTAGATGAATTCTTCATATATTGTATAATAATTTATGAGATTAAATATGTTTAAGTATACAATATTTTTAAATTTAAAAGGAAAAAATATTTAAATAATCTAAATGTTATAAAAAGAAGTAAATATATTAAAAGTAAATTTCCAAAAGTTATTTGAAATAATAAAGAGGCTTGCATAGCCTTTGGCCAACCAGCTTCCTTTTCCTCGGTATTCATGAAGAATTCATGTGATGTTGAAGAATTATATATCACCCCGTATATATAAGCCCTCCAAACTCCAAAACAAAATACAGGTTTACAAGGCCTTTGGCGTGAAGCCGCTCGCAATCCGCCCAAAGAGGTTGCGAATTAGGTTTACAACACGACCGAGAGAGAGAAAAATATGGATCAAAACAAGAGCAGCAGCAGCCATGAAAATATCGTCTTCAACAACCGAGCAGCTACAAGAGATGAAGATGGATACAATAAAGGTGTTCCGGTTCATATCCAAGTGATGAAAATAAAGAAAGAGTTCGAAAAGATCAAGCACCCATCATTGCTGGAAGCGGATATGAGACGAGTGCTCCGGGAGATCACAAGGCAAAGGTCTCGCTCGCCTTTGGGCTTAGCCGAGACACCCATTTCTGTTGGGAATTGATGGACCGAGGTTGAAGAAGAAAAGAAAGAGAAAAGGTGTACTTCCAAGGTTTTTAGGATTTGTGTCTTTTGTTTTGAGTTTTTCTTCTCACAGTTACGCCGCCCCTGTATCTGGGACTTCGGTCTATCCATTGTAGATATCATGAAGTATGATTATGGAGAAAGCACCCTCTCTCTCTCTCTCTCTCTCTCTTCTGTTTCTGTTTTCATCTGTTAATAACTTTAAGGAACCTGTTCTTGTTTCAAACGAGATGAACTCCCTCTGTTTATGGACCACAGTTTGGTTTATAGCAAATCACCCACATCGCCCATGTATCATACATTTCCAAACGTGTATACCAATTTCAAAATAAATGATTTTGATCATTGTAAATATCTTAAATTTATTATTCAAACTCTTCAACTTCTACTATTATTTTATTTACGACACTCATATTCCATATATAATCGCGTCTTATCCTTCTAATACAAAGACAAAACGTAAAAAGTAAACATATACCCATGTCTCACAGTTTCGTCGATTTGTGAGTCTCGTTTCATTCGAATTTATCATCTTTCGATCCGATTTAATATTATAATATCATATTTTATTTTTAAAATGTAGGTCTAAATTGAATTAAAATTTAAGAAAAAATATTTAAGTTGAAATAATAGTATAACTAATCTATTTATTTAAAGATAATTATTATAATATCTCTGTTTCTATATATTTTTTCAAATATATCCTTATTTTACTTAATAAAAATATGAATTATACATATGCGGTGGATCCAATGTATGCTTTTATCATATTTTAAATCAAGTGAAACTTTGTTAAACCCAAATCGAATCAAGTGACAGACAAAATATTATACTCAGATTGAGTTCGGGTGGGCTAAAATTCAATCCGACTCAAATCATGCCCATCCCTATTTATGACAAACCTAAATATCAAAATTCTAAATAGAAAAAAATATATAATTAAAGATGGACATGGAATAGAACAAGTTAGTTTTCTTTTATTGTTTTGATTTTAATTCAAAAACTGAAGGCTTTTAATTGATTTTAACCATTTCCGATGTTTCACGATGTACAGTCTCAAACTCATTTCGAATTTTGAGACAAAATTCATTTATGACTCAATTGGATTCGAATATTTATTTTTCATTTTTGTTCGGTAAGATATGTAGATTGAGATATAAAGAGATAAATATTATAGTAATTCTCTAGATCGAGTTGAATTCTTTTATCTTATATTCGGTTCAATCCAACTTAGGTTCTCTCCGATTTGTTCTAAACTCGAATTTAAGAAAACTCAATTTTATAATATTGGATCAAGTTAAACCTATATGATTGGAATATCTTTACTGTTCCTACATAGAATATATATAATATCTTGTTACACAATGTAAAACTCTTTTTGTTTTATACAGATTTGAGACTATTGGATAAGTGAAAATAGATTATTAAGATTAATAGTAAGAAATTAGAAGATATTTACTGAAAAAAAACAATAAGTCAATTTCAACCATCTATTTTCACATCCAATTGTCCTAAATTTGTGTAAGACTAAAGAGCTTTACATCGTGGAAGTGGATCTAACCCATATATATATAGGGATAGGATCATGATACACAATGTAAAACTCTTTAGTTTTACACATATTTAAAATCGTTAGATGAGTAAAAATAGATGGCTGAGATTAACCGTAAAAATGGGAAGATATTCACTGGAAAAAAACGAATCAATCTCAACTATCTATTTTCACTCATCCAATGATCATAAATCTGAATAAAATTAAAAGATGGATGAAACACAATTGTAATATAATGGTATAGAAGCAAAACGGATGCACCAAATATAACCACCAGGTAAAAAGAAACCAAAATTTGCCGTAGACGAAAACATGTTAAAATGCAGCACGAAACCATAAATAAAATGTATATGGGTGATACCAACATAGATGACAAAAACCCACAAAAAGTGCCAAATAAACAGCAATTTCCATACGACATAAACCAGTGTGTTGGTCTCCTTTGGATAACAGAAACTTCGTCCTCTTGGACAGTGTCTCATCACATCTATAATCACTGGTGGTCACGCCACTCATTCCATGTCTTCTGATTGTAGAATCAACACCCATCCTTCTACATTATGTTTAAATATATTTTAGTTATAAATATTGAATTTGAATAATTTAAGATGAACCGAAACGATTTAATTTTTACATATTAAGAAGATATAAAATTTACACTAAATGAACTCATCAAGTGATAAAAGATTTAACACCTAAACATTGTCAAATTAACGCTAACTGCAGTGATCAAAGTGCAAACGATTTAAAAGTTTAATGACTAATAAAAATTTTCACTCATATTTTTTCTTACCCCAATCTTAATGATTGAGGCGTAAAGGTTCATTTTGTTCGATCTCCCTTTCGGGAACGACCACTATGGATCAGTTATCAAACACTCATTGACATAAACTTTACCTTTAAACCTATGGCTCACATGTCAGAGTAACAAATCATTGTGGTCTCACTGTAGCTTCCATCTGGAAGCTTTTTACAATTGGTCGTCGATACAACAACAACAACAAAACCCAATTCCCATATGCAATGGGGTAAGGGGGAGGTAGGGTAGTAGGCTGCCCCCAACGCCAGGTTGAGAGTAGCTTCCGTGGAAGACCTCCGGCAGTCAGAAAATTAAAAATATAGATAAAATGCAATGCATGTATAAATAAATACATAAATACATAGTTGTACAGTATTCATATGCAGTCATTAATATCATTAATATCATATGCGCGTCTGTAATGGGCAGTAATCTTTGTATATAGACAGAAACATAAGAACCGACTAAATTTAAAAGTGGAGAGAAAGATACACAGAAGTCAAACGATAGCAAGGCCAGTTCTAAGCCTTCATAAATACCAATAACAGAAACGGATAAAAAGTAGAAGTTATGTAAATTACTACAAAGGCATTAAAAGAAGACAGAGATGATGCACCTTAGAGATGTGACCCACACTACTCGACTATCCTAGTCTTAAGTCTCCATACTTTCCTATCAGAGGTCATGTCCTCGGTAAGGGCTAAATCCATCATATCAGATCTCAAGCAGTCTTCCCACTTCCGCCTTGGTCGTCCTCTCCTTCTGGCACCGTCGACTGTAATCGACTCTACCCTCCTGACCACATCAGATGGTAGTCACCTAAGGACATGCCCAAACCACCGTAGTCTTCCTTCCCTCAATTTCTCGGAAACAGGCACCACCCCCAAGGACATCCTAATAGCAGAGTTTGTTGTCATATCCCACAGAGTCCTACCGCATGTCCATCGAAGCATTCTCATTTCTGAGGCCTCTATCCTCTTTACATGATCCTTCTTGGTTGCGCAACATTCAGATCCATACAATAGTGCTGGTCTTATTGCCATTCTATAAAATTTTCCCTTAAGTTTTAGAGGTACCTTCTTGTCACACAAAACTCCAGTAGCGGCCCTCCACTTTAGCCATCCCGCCTTTATACGGTGTGTAACGTCATCATCTACACCCCCATCTTTATGTATCATAGACCCTAGGTACTTGAAATAATCCTTTGAGGGGAGAACGTGTCCTTCTATGCATACTTCTACATCGTCTTCGTTTTGGTCCCTACTGAAGTTTGAACATAAATACTCTGTCTTATCAATATTGATCCTTAGACCTTTTTCTTCTAAAGCAGTCTTCCAGTTAGCCAGTCTACTATTCAACTCAGATTTTGTTTCAGCCACTAGGACAATGTCGTCAGCGAAAAGCATACACCATGGTACACCGTTTGGTGTCGCACAAAAGATGTCGTCCATAATCAAGGCGAAGATGTAAGGGCTAAGAGCCGACCCCTGGTGGAGTCCGATTTCCACCGGGAATGCCTCGGTGTCGCCAACTGTAGTCCTGACGTATGTAGTAGATCTACAATACATATCACGAATCGTCCGGATATAAATAGTTGGGATTCGTCTCGTTTCCAAAGTCTTCCAGATCGTATCGCGGGGAACGCTATCATAAGCCTTCTCAAGGTCAATGAATGCCATGTGAAGATCTCTAGACTTTTCCCTATATTTCTCCATAAGTCGTCGAAGTAGATGAATCGCCTCCGTGGTAGACCTGCCTGGCATAAAGCCAAATTGGTTTTCCGAAACCCTAGTAACTTGTCTCAACCTAGCCTCTATCACCCTTTCCCATAGCTTCATGGTATGGCTGAGTAGTTTAATACCTCTGTAGTTACCACAACGTTGGGGATCTCCTTTATTCTTATAGATTGGTATCACCGTGGACTCTCTCCCCTCCTCTGGCATCTTGGCAGTCTCTAAAATAATATTAAAGATGTTGGTCAACCACTTAACTCCCTCTTCTCCTAGGGCCAACCACACAGTGATAGGAATTTGATCAGGACCGACAGCTTTGTCCCTTCCCATCTTTCTAAGAGCCATTTTGACTTCCTCAAACCCAATCCTACTTGTAGGGCAGTCATTGGCCGATGTATGATGGTCGGATGACCCATCAACGGTACTTTCTCTACAGGGAGAGGCACCGTCATTAAATAAATCAAAGAAGTAATTACCCCAAACCCTCTTAATATCATGATCTTTCGCTATAAGAACACCATTGTTGTCCTTAATAAATCTAATGCTACCTAGATCCTTTTTCCTATTCTCCCTAGATTTTGCAAGCCTGAAGATGCCGTTTTGTCCTTCCTTGGTGTCTAATCTCTTGTACATTTCCTCGTATGCCTTATCCTTTGCTTTAGCCACCGTTTTCTTGGCTTCCCGCTTTGCCTCCTTGTATCTTTGTTTAGCTCTCGACCTTTCTTCGTCATCATTGCATTGTAGAAACTCCTTGAAGCAAGTTTGCTTTGTCTTCACCTTAGTTTGGACTTCGTCGTTCCACCACCACGATTCTTTATGTTCCTTGGCCTTCCCTGTCGACAACCCCAGGGTGTTTTTGCCCACCTCTCTGATGGAATTTGCCATATTTTTCCATAACAAATTTATTATTTTTTTTATTTTTTTATAATTTATTTTTATGTTTTCTTTTTTTATTCTTAATAATTCTGTCTTTTTGGCATTTCTTCTTCTGTCTTTTTAGCATGTCTTCTTCTGCCTCTATGACACGTTTTCGTTGTTTGGTTGTTGTTTTCGTTTATCTTTTTTTCATAGCTGGATTTGATATCGTCACGTCTGATCAAGATGACACTTATTTGTTATCATTTATGATATTCCCTGTTTCGGACTCTCGGATTGAATTTGGATATGCGATTTGTATTCGTGGATAGTATTTTCACATCACTCGATTCTGATTTACGGTTTATCGATAGTCTTTCAATAGCTTTATTATCTTTTTGGTTCGTTTACCGATACAGTTAGATATATTAATATTTATCTCTTGTTCAAGTTTATTTGGTTAGGATTTTTAACCTTTTCCTTACATGGTCATTGTGTGATCTTAAGTGGCTAGTTTTCTTGTGTTCTTAAGTAACTAGTTTTCTTGTGTTTAGGAAAATATTCTTATTATATTATATGTTTAGTTTATTATTTTAATTTGAATATTTTTTTATTTTTAATAAAATTAATGGTTTCTATAAAAAAAAAATATAAGCATGATCCACATATAACAGATTTTAAATTTTAAATTTAAATTTTAACTTATAACTGATTTCTATAAACAGTGGAACTCGAATCTATATATAATATTTACCTAATTATTTATAATACGTCCATTGAAAATAAGTATTCATGAGCCGAGTTGAAACCCGGTTCCAAAAATATTTTCAGGCCTTGGCCCAAGCTAGGCCTTTGCTTGGCTAGACCAACGTATTTTTAAAATATAATAAGATATTAAAATTTAAAAATTATAATTACATTCAAATAAAATATATTTTAAATTATTTACGTTTTAAACGGACCGGGTCAATTTATAAGTTGAAAATTCTATCCAAATCCAACTCGTGTTTAACAAGACTGATCATACAACTCATGGGTAGATCTAATAGTAGACATAAGATTCGTTGTAAATCAAGAAACTTGTTTTAACCATAATAAAGGCTAAAACTTGTATAGAAACGTGGTTTTCTTATTTACAAAACCAAAAAACCAACATAAGGGTGTCCATAATTGCCAAGGAACTTCGGAAACTCCCTCGAGAAGCTGTTCGAAACACCACCAATTCCATCACCACCCGATAGCCTTCCTCGCCCTCTTCAACTTGCCTGGCCAATATGTAACAAGTGAACCAGGAAATGCTCAAAAACAGGTTGTCTCTGTGATTAGCAATTGCGGTTGCATTTCTGGGGCAATTTTATCAATAGCTTGTGTGGTTGTGGGAAAAGGGAGTTCATGTACGGCTGTCACTATAACCGTTCTCGGGATGCCGATTCCTTTTAAATCTGAGTATGTTTCAATGTTTTTCGGCATATACCAATCCCTATCAGTTGCTACGTCTACCAGTACAACATCCCAACAAAAACAAATTGCTCTAGAATTAGAAATTCCCTTGTTCTATAAAGATTGCTACTAGACAGTAGACACAAAGGGGAAAAGGAAAGAAAAATTCATTTCTCCCTCTAATCCATGTGGGATTTAAATTAAAAAAAAAATAACAGAACCATATGATTATATCCTGTTTACAAAGGAAAAAAATAGAATAGCCTGAAAAGCCTCTCCAAGCTTACATCCAGAACCCAATTTTGCACCATCCCAGCCTCCATGAGTTTAATGGAAGCAAGCTACCATGATATACAATTTTACATGCTATACTTGGTATCACCTCTAGCTCTGCCATCTCGAGATAATACTACAAAATGACCCTGAACTATTCTTAGGCCACAAAAAGCACCGGTGAATAAATTGGCAACTACCCCGGACCTCGTTTAGATAATGTTGAAGGCGGCATGTTTGAGGCTGATGTTGAAGGTTGCTGGGATTCTTCTGCCTCTGGCCCTTCCTGCATAGAGAAGGGGAGAGATGACAAATTGATACTCATATAGGAAAACCATAGAAGACGTGCAAACAGAAAGATGCACTTCATGAAGAAAGATAATTATAGAGTTTGACGCCAACTCTTCTTACCGAAAACCTGTACTATACAATCATCCGCACTAATGAGAAGCTCACATACCTTTGATAAAGAAGAGGAACTTTTTCGTGCTTGTGCTTGTGCCTGTGATTTTTCAAGCATGCGGTGTTGTTGCTGCATTTGCTGAAACTGTTGCAGCCTTGAAGCAAAGTTAATTCCATTATGCAAATTCCCATTATCTTGGCTTATGTTACCATCCTCTGTGATTTGGGATCCACTGTAATGTAAAATTTGGTTGTATGAGTT
Source organism: Hibiscus syriacus (assembly GCF_006381635.1). Classification (NCBI taxonomy): domain Eukaryota; kingdom Viridiplantae; phylum Streptophyta; class Magnoliopsida; order Malvales; family Malvaceae; genus Hibiscus; species Hibiscus syriacus. The sequence goes on from NW_024062795.1 coordinate 7,705,004, forward strand.
GCCTGATGATGATGCTCGTTTGAGTTGATCACCATTGAAGGAGTATGAAGGCACAGCTTTCAAACGAGTCCGCAAGATCTTGAATGCAGCACTTTGCTGTAGTTAAATCAAAGGGTCAATATTATTTAACAACGAAAATCTAGCACACAATGCATGTGCATGTGCGAGGGTCAGTTCGTGACAGTCACTAAGAAACTCACTACAGATGTCCCCTTAAAACCAATCAACCATATCCCCACATCGATGCTGGAGTATAAGACAACATTTGACCTGTTTGATGAGTCAAGTTGTTTGCAATGGCATCCATATTTTAGGGTTGGGACAGGGGTACCAAGAAAAGAAAGTAGCACAGACATACCTGTGGAAGCAACATCAAAAGACCATACAACGCTTTCAGCAACCATGCATATCTTCCTGCTTCAAGAAGCTGGAAGTAAACAAAAAAAGGATCAGCTAAATTTAAAAGATGAACACGCAAAATAGGGGGGAAATTACTTATAATAAAGGTACAAAAGCAACTACAACTAGTGAATTCACAAAATCTAATATATTTTGGCATGGTAAAATGAACAGCAAGATTCAAACAAACTTTCAGCGCACAAGATATGTGCCAATTTGGGGGGGGGGAGTTCTAAGTAGAAAAATAATCATAAATAAAGAGAACACATGCAATATTACAATTCATACAACTCAAGCATATTAAAGATATTAAAAGGACAAGTGAGGCCCTAGTTAGCATTTATTAAGGCACCTGCAATCTAAGATACGTGAAGACAGGAGTTTCCAACAAGCGAATCATTTTATCAAGCTGAACCAAGAACTTGGCATTAATATCTTCCTCAACCAAGGACTGAATCACGGAACTTGCATGTTGGTATGTCTATCAAGAAAATAAACTAGATTAACAACAAAAGCAGATGGTCCAACTGCAGCCAGCAACATGAAAATAGAGGGATTGGCTAACCATTAGAGTTTAGTTTCTTACCTGTGCTAACAAACAAAGACTTATGATCGCCATGGGTGAATGGCACCATGAAGCATACAAAGAAACAAATAAATCTTTTCCAGCAGCATTACCAAGTGACTGTTTTAAAAGTTCCCGTAGCTTTGATAGCTCAGAAGAAGTGAGTAGAATCAAATTTAAAGCCTGAAACACAAAGGAAAATATATATATTTCAACGAAGAGCATTATCGCATTAATTTAAATCCTTAAATACAAGACAGAACCTGAACCATAATGCAAGCAAAATCCAGGTCTGCTTCTCCCTCTAGTATGGTGGATAGCTCGCGATAGACAAGTTCAGCATCCAAGAGAACACAAAGTCTACGGATTATCAAAGCACCACGCCTAAGAATAAGGAGAGTAATTTGCAAAAGAAAGCGATGAGACACATGTACAAAATTAGAAGACAAGTTGGTCACATAGCCTATATAAGGGCCCAACTCAACAAAAAAAAAAATCAAAATTTATAACAAATTTCATTTAGAAATAAACAAAGTGCTTGAGGGACCTAGAATTATACCTCTCCAGCAGAGAATGATCAACTCGGAAATTATGCACCAGAAAAACAACAAGCTGGCGGAAGTGTAGGGGATCTTGTGCTATGCACGCATGAATCTCGAGAACCAGGAGCACAACCTGATGGCAACATCAAAATTGCATAATAAGTTGGCATATATGATAACTCTCCAAAAGCAAGATATTTTTGACCTATTAGCTTGTTCTTAGGTAAATCCAGATTATTTTAGTTGATTCTGCTAATTTTCTGTGATAGTGTTTAAATTTCATTTTTAAAGTCATTGTTCATATTATTTTGTTAGATTTTGAATTAAGGTCATATTAGTATATAAAAATTTCTAATCCAAGCCTACATTGTAGGAAAAAGAGCCTTTGAATGAATTAAATTGAAGAGAAAAGGTACAATTATTTTGCAGTTTTGCAAGCAACATTTCCATCAAATCAGGGAGTTGGCTGATTTTCAGAATTTAGAAATGGATATTCTTCAATTTTAGTACTGAGAGATAAGATTCACTAAGATGCATGCAGAAGTGGGTCCAAGGAAGGGAGTTCGGTTAAAATTTAGGTTCAGTTATCCTAGGAGGGTCAGATTAGGAAGTGAGACTATCTGCAAGCTCTGGTTGGAAGCCTAGGTTATTGAGAGAAATCCTAGGTTATTGAGAGAAATCCTAGGTACCTTATAATTTGAGAGCCATCAATGAGTTTGTCAAACAATAAGATTACCCAAGTTGATCAATTAAGATATAAATCCAAGTCACTAATCAACCATACTTCCATTCTAGTTTCTGAGTTAAGTCTACAATTCAATTTAGTTAATCGTTAGTCAATTGTTTAGATAATTGTAGAAATTAGTTTCATTCATTTCTGTAATCTGCTTTCATGTGAGCTTATAAGGAGATCAACTATCTTTGGCAACTGAAGCTTTAATTAGTTAATTAGTCTCGTTTTTAGGAAGTACAAATTGTAGAAATTTAATCTTCCTATGGGTTGATCCTCAAAATACTACTGACATGGGGAGTAGAACCTCTAGCAAAGGCAAAACTCTTTCTAGGTTCTTGAAGAGACTATAAGGATACGGCCAACTAAGTTAGCTAGGGCCTAGGAAGTTTCAATCGCAGTTTCATCTAGGAAACAACATAACACATAGAGGGCACATCCTGTTGTAATTATAGTAATACAAATATGCAAAACAAGAATGAAGAAAAATAAATTAAAAACTCTTAATGTAATCATTAAATATGAAACACACAAGCAGAAGCAGAAATATACCTCATCAGAAGAGTCAGATAGAGCTTTCAAAAGGGTGTCAAATATTTCATTTAGAAAGCACAAGACCTGATTCAGTTAGAAAAAATTAAAATCATGCACATTTGAGAAACACTAGAATCAGAAACTGCAAATAAATACAACATGCAAATTACAAATTTTACACGAGGTCATACACTTTTTGTTTCAATTTATGTTGAAATTATCATGCTGTTACACAGGCAATGTGGTATGTTTGATACATGAAAAGATTTCAGGTATGCAACATCAGATGTGCATCTAAGAAAAGTGCTAACAATAGTCCAAAGAAAGGTCAATTAGATGCTATGCATATCCATGTACCAAAAGAAGTCAAAAGCTTTGACTTTGGCAGCCAGCAATATCTCATTGCGGACCGTTATGTAGTCAAGTTGTATTAATGAAAAAAAGGCTAGTGGAAGTGTGGAACTTTAATTCAAACCTTTTGTACTTAGCAATTAGCATCTACCTGTATTTTAACAGCCACCATCTTCAGTGTTTTTTACTAGGACTACAAACATCTTAAGCACCAATGCATAAAGTGATAGACACTCCTTGTTCAAAAGGAAGATAAATAGAAAGTAACAACAACATGAAAAGCAGACACCTTCAATGTGTAATTTTAATAGATTTGAGATTTATTGCAAGGAATTTAAATGCTTAAACAGTAATACAAACTTGGAATTCAAAGAAGTGTTTGGCAAATAAGATCACTGACAAAACAAAGTATGTGAAAACACACACAGCCAGATGTAATAAAAAATAACAAATAATCGCTTCCTCACCTCAGCACGATGTCTGTCTAAAAGGGTTGATATCCAGTGCAAAGCTTCAATTCTAGTGGCTTCCCACTCACTATCCAATTGCCTGATCAGTCAAAGAAAATAGCAATTACTACAAAATCACTACACAGTGAAGTTATTTCAAGAGTAAAATAAAAAAAAATCACCATTTTAAGCACTTTTCAGTATATCTTCAAAATACAGAAGGGGAATATATGCTGATGGAAGTGCAGACTACTAGTAATATTTCAAAACAAGCACTTTTCCCAAGTAATAAAAACTTACCTCCTTGCAATGGAGAGAACGGCCCCAACATCAAAACCCTCTGCTGGATCAGCCTTGATTGAACGAAGTTCCTCATTGGTTTCACGAGCAACCTAATATAAAAACATCAAAATAAAACACATAAAGGAAAGAACTCAAATGAGTTTCTAAAAGACATTGCAAAAAGTTATTTAATATTCATTAAGGAATACTATAAAAGAAATGGGCTTACCACTCTAATTTTCTCTTCTTTATCAGATATGCAGGGGAGAATGGCTCCCAGTATGTCAGCATAGTAAGGAACAAGCTGGTCTCCACCTAGTTTTACAAACTCGTTTATCTGTCCAAAGAGAAAATTAAATTAAAATTCTATGATGTATGTGAAGGTAATGGAATAATTGATCTTAGAATAGAAAGGCAAAAAAATAGTATGAACAAATAAGTTGACAAACAGAAGAAAGAATCAATTATCAAGATTATTTTCCTCTTTTCTGCTATAAAAATGTTCCCCATCTATGGCTGCATAAAGTCAAATGCTACTAACCCAAGTGATAGCTGTTAACCGAGTGAATTCATCAGGAGAAGCTGCCCTTTGCACCAATATTTCAGTCATGCGGCCATAATCTACAGACTTCAAGAGTAGCACTGTTCGAGTCAGAAAATTACAAATGAACAAAACATTTCTTTTTATGAGAAATACTTTGTAGTCTGTAATGATATATAATAAATCCATAGGCCTTTTGAGTAAAAAGGTTGATGTAATCAATTATGTTATGCCCATAAAAAAGCGTAAAACAGAAAATCTCAGCATAAGAAACTTCAAGACAAGTGGCCATGGAATTAATACAACAGTTAAAGAACATTTTAGTAGAAATCTTACTGGGGAGTTTTTAATCTCTTGGAGGAACTCTGAAAGTGCTGAATCAGCTTGTTGCCGTATTTCACGACTAGAATCACTTAACATATTAAACAAACCTGAAAGTTGTCAAGAGCTAATTAATTAAAATAACTTCTCCTAGGGAAGTAGTACATTGGTTTAAAAGACACAAGATTTTATTACCATCGAGAAAATCAGGGAGGAAACCCAACATGTCAATATCCGGGACACTATCGAGTACAGTTATCCATCCAACCAAAAACTGGCGGACATAGGGATTCAGCACATTCATACGCTCTCTTAATAAAGGTATAAATTCTTCAATACTGAAAGACATACAAATAATATTATAAAGATATAACCCAGACAGTTCAAATGAGACCTCTAGATAAAACAAGATTTGTGAGGTAAAATTGGAAGGGAACACAGCATACCTAAACTGGTCGCTTTCGGTAACAATGTCCTGTTTCACAGTAAAAATAGAAGGGCAATAAATTCCCATATTTCACATAAGTAGATGCCAACATTTAGATGAGAGAGCAATTATTAACCTTGACAAGCCTATCTAAAAGGTGAGCAGCACTCTGTACATTGGGATCAGAATCAGCAGATAGCTTGCATAATGCATCAAATATCTGATTAAAGAATATGATAAAATCCCCTCGGACAACCTGTAAAGGACGGCATATCCTGTCCACTATTAGTAAAGAAAACATGAAATTAGAAGAAAACATAGCCAAACCAATCATCTTTCACCTTTGCAATGTTATATAGAGCTTCACATGCATAATATCGCACTCTGCTATCTTGGTCGGATAAAGAATTAAGCACCGACGACACAATTTGCTGGCAGATTGCATCAAGAGCAAATTAATCACTAAATTTATTAAGTGATAATGAAAAAAAACCCATAACTCATCTCAGGTTATAAATAATAATTGCTTTCTTATTAGCAAACAAACACCGAACCTGCATTACAACCCTAAAATATTACAATCAAAGGACATAAGTCTTTAAACCTTGAGAGGTAATCTTTTTTTCTTTTCTTCTTTTGAAAGACTTTAGAGGTAATTCTTGGCTCTTGAATAACAATACCATGGTAAAATTCTTCTAAATGTTTCCAAAAGATTCAAACATGTTAGCAGAAAGCTACTAGAGGCAAACTAGAGCTTACCTCAAGATGTTGGGCGGCTTCGGAACTCAAGGCAACAGTGGCAGCAGCTAAACCAATCAGTCCTCCCTACATAAACACAGCACCGGAATTTAACAAGACTAAGCAAAAATTCAAATTAAATGGATTGAAAAAGAAGCAAATTTTTTAAAAATTCGCAAGACTATTCGTCGTCCACCAACCTTACGGTGATTGGCTTGTGAAGAGTAGGTAAATTCCTTGGCCAACAGATTGATCACCGCCGATATCTTATCATGATCTCCCGCCGATGCCAGCTGTTTCACGATTCCTTCAATCTACGAAGTCATCATAACAAAAAGGTTAAGCAACTCAATCATTGCAAGGAAAAAAAAAGAGGACTAGAAATTGAATTCCACTGAAATACAACAAGAAAAGGGAAGAAAACCTCAAGAGCAGCATTTTTGCGCTTCTCGTAAAGCTTGTCTGAGAGATTACGGAGAACTGACGCGGGAATCACGGAGATTGCGTCAGCCATAGCAGAAAATTAAAGAAAGAAGGAAAAATATCTTTCGATAAAATCAAATCCGTTTCCTAATCTTTTCAACTTCGAATCTGAACATAGCTCTCTTTGAGTTTCCTTTTTTTCACTTCTTTTCGTCCTTGAAGGTTTCCTGTTTGGATCGACAAATGGAAATTAAGGGCAAATTCAGATCTGGTGAAATTTGCAGCAACGAAGATATACTCTGTTATTTTAAAGAAAATAAATGAGAACGGGATTTTCAATTTTTTTTCTTCTGAAATTATTTTTAATATTTGATTTTTAAAAAATAATTAATCAATTTTTGAGAGTTTGGATTATGTCGTTTTTAGTTTAGATAAAGGGTGTCCGAAGTGACGTGGTTAAAGTAAAATGACGAAATTACTCTTCAGTCTTTCGATAACGCTTTTACTGTTTGCAATCCAAGCGTCTCATAGTTTGATAAGGTGTGGGCAAAATGGTAAAACTGAAATTACATAATGATAGAAAAAGTGGTACTTTTCCACCTAATTCTTACCCATAATACTTATTTTTGGATTTGATTAAATCCACTTTGTCTTAATTGGTGGATTAATCCACTATTAACGTTTTCGATGAGGAATTCAAGTGGATTTAATAAATGTATGATGGTTTTTGAGGATTTTTACTTTTTAATAGAAAAGTATAATAATTTCCTTATCACAGTGTATTAAGTTTAGATGAAAGTAACCTTTGACTTTGAATTCGGATTTTTTTATTTGGTCGTTAACTCTTTCTTCTATTCATAATGATCCTAAAAATATTTAAAATAAATCTATTAAGTGACCTTAGTGGTAAAATAGAATATTATTATCCTTTAATGTCTTAAATTTAAACAATTGTATCTACAAGATGTGTTCACATTATCGATAACTAAGAAAAAAAATTATATAAATACTGCCATATAATTTTTAATAGTTTTGTTGAACTACTGAGTTTTGATAATTCATATGATGATATAAGGTTTAATAATATTATCTAATTGAACTAAATTTTCAGTGATCATAAGTTACAAAGATCAATTTTTCACAAATTAGAGGTACAAAATTCTCGATTTTCGTAAAGTAGAGGGATTTATTTAAGAATAGACCTAAAAACTAATAGCTGCCCAGACGCATTAGAGGAGGAGAAGCTGGATATGGTGAAATTCATTGTCGAAGATTCACTGATTCTATTCACCAAAAATAACATGATTAACAATGAAAAAAAGTATTAGGTGAACAATACAGAATATATGTGTGTGTGTGTGAGTTAAGCCATTAAATTTTCATTCTACCAATAATGAAGCAAAGTACAACAACAGGCGCAACATTTGAAGCATGAAAATCAATCCATTCTTAAATGAAAAGAAAGGCTAAAGATATTAACCAGAGGTGCTGCTCTCCATGATTTTGGTTTTCTACTGTACATATGCAGAAAGTATAAACAACTGGATTGGATTCCGACATATGGGGATCGAGTATCTGACAATCTGTTTTGTCCTTTCATACTTGTTCGGTTTCCTTCAAAATATTGTACTTGCAGAGAGGGCAAATTGCATTCATCTTCAGCCACTTCACGATGCATGTTGAATGAAAATGGTGGCTGCATGGGAGAGCATGGAGGTTCTCCCCGTCGTCGTATGAGCATAGACATATACAGCATTCCTACAAAAGAGATAGAAAATGGACAATGATAGTACGTTAATCAACCAAAGGAGTGTTCTTTCTAAAATATGTATTGACACAATGGACATCAACAACAAGGAAATCCAAAACAAAAGCACAAAACTCGACCAATTGCATTAGACTCATTGGCTCGACTGATCAACTAGAGGGACACATGGCTGCCTACCAAAACCCTACCCTTCACCTTCAGGTCATAACTCGCATTGGATGCTCATAGTCAAACCCAAATGGCACCAGCAACCAAGTGGATGTTCAACCCCTCAAAACAAGGACATCCACAATTCTGCTATGAAACCTGAATCAAAGCTCGACACGACGAAATCTAAAAGCTCATCTGACTAGTACAAATGGCCCTCAAAGGGCTATCCAGATAGGCTATTTTCTCTACTTCTTACCCTTACTCTGTTATTTTATCCTCTTTCCAGAGACCAAACTCCAGCACCCTTGAACTCCTCTCTCTATTTTGCAGGCACTTAAACCACCCGAACAAATGACCACCTTTATCTGACTGAAAAATTACGTAGGTTGTAAAATATTCAATGTGAACTCAGACAGAGGTTTTTTATTCATCAAAAGAAAACAATAATATAGTAAGTCCATCTGATCACTCATCAAATTATTACGAGGCACGATTGTTTGCTGTGGAATAGCCTTTAAAGATTGAATGTGCAAGACAGGAAGGGAATGAGGCAACAATATTCTGATGGATCAACATAATTGCGAAAAAATACAGTAATTCCATGATAAAGTTGTAACTTACGGCATCCTCGGGTAAGAGTATTCGCTCATTTGCCAAATATCCACTGCTTGTTTCTGTGGGAACCATTTTTCCTGCCCCTACGCAAGACTTCTCAGCATTGTTTATAATCTGATATTTATATTTTGGAAGTATACTAAGATCTGCTTCTGATGCACCTTCCTAGTCAATAGCAAAAGAAATGAAGATGCCATCATGCTCTGACCAATTTGTTTAAAATTTCTGAGTCAGTGTAACTATTAAGTATTGTTTTTATACCTGCCCCACAACAGCATAAAGAATTGCAATGATGCATGGCAAGCAGCAACATAAAGCAATCCCAATCAAACATGCCAAAACAACACAAAAGATGGCAAATAACACGTCAAATGCCAGAAAAACCACAGCCAACCTGCATATATCAGAGATAGAGATCCTGAAGTCGTTCTTGATTACACCGTAGTACAATACATGTCACAAATAATAAAAGACAAGAAAAACCAAAACATAGAAACTATATTGAAAATCTGGAATGGCTGCCTTTTTCAGTAAATTGGTAAACGAATTCAGAACACTGAAATCTCCTTGTATAAATTTCTGGTCTCCATCATATCAAAGTCGATATATGCTACTAATGATAATGAATATATCAAAACTGACAAATAAGTTGCTTGTCAAATAAAAAGATTGGTTAAAGGCATACCAGTATAAACGTGGAGCACTTTGCAGAAGGATGTCACCGCCAGAAACTACCCAATAGAAGCCCACTATCCACCAAATAAATGATGCCATGGTATTCACTGATTCACATCGTTTGGTTACACTGCCCATTAACCATCAATTCAGTACGAGAATAATAATTCAAATATCTTACATCATGGTCTCTAGAACAGATAAGAAATGCAAAATCAAGATGGAAATACAAGAAAAGTTTCACTCAAATGACAGCATGGTAACAATTTTTACATCTCGATCAATTGGATTATACAATAATCAAAATAAATAACTACCAAACACTACTATATAGTGTCAGTAAATCAGTTGGTATGACGAGTTACACATCAACTCAATTCGTACAATCCGGACTTGACACTCATATCTTGAAAGGGAATTCTACATATAGGTCATTGATTTCCATCAATCCATTACCTGCTTCAAAAGTCATGTTCAACCATTCGATCATTAACCCAAATGAATGCCGCAAATCATTTTCTTGATGCTCAGCATCTCACATAAAAGGAAATAGATTACGGTTCTTGTATTTGAGTCGGGAAGTATTCGAGTACCTAAAGTGGACCGATTTGACCCACTCAGATATATTCCATAAGTTTCGGAAATTCTGCTCACCTTGAAAGCAACACTAAAAGGATAGTTGTAATCCAACCAACTATTTTCCCGCGAACACTCAAAAAATACCATTACTGGAACAAATGACCAAACCAAAAAACCCTTCAAATTCCCTGAGAATAACTATAAAGATCAAACTCGCCCTCGTCTAATTCAGCTCAAAAACCAATAAAATCCCAATTGAGCTTGAATCCTCGTCCAATTTAGTACCAAAAGAAACAATGCTTTCACCAATATTCTATTACTTAAAAAGCATAAAAATCATGCTCCGATACAAATTTGGTTAAAAAGAAAGGCCTGAATCCATTTCCGAATTCAACTAAACCAATAAATAACCACTCAAAAGCATCAAATTAAACACACACAAAAACCCCAGATTGACTTTAGCTTAAAAGAATAAGACGCACATGAAATTTAAGTCAAACTATAGTAAAATAACTGACCTTGGTCGATCTGAACCAATCTCATCTAATTCATCTTCACTATCATTAGCATCTCCAGCAGCAGCCGTATCTCCTCTCTCCTCATCCCTAGCAGATGTTCTTGTAGTGTTCCTTCTCCTGTACTCCAACCAAACCAAAACAACATGCACCAAGCACTGCAAAGCATACCCACATATCCACAGTCTAATAGGCGTGTTAGGCCTCTCATCCATCGTACAGATCAGCATCACAATCGACACCACCACGAACGCCGTGTTCCACAACATATCCAAAGCCACCACAGGCTTAGAGTACCCCCAGTCCGCTCGCCTCTCCTCCAGCTCACGTTCCGCCGTCTCCCTGACCAATATGGAGGCGCCACGACGTCCCGTGACCCGCCCCAACATAAGCGCCAGCGTGGCGGGACGAGCCGCGGGTGCATCGGGCTGGCGGGAGCGGAGGAGAGGCGCATGAGGGTCAGTTGCCGACGCAGTAGTACTCGTTCCAGATAAATATGGAGAAGACATGTGGGAATTTCGATATGGCTTTTTTTCTCTCTCTAATTTTGAAAATCTCTGGGGTCTTTAGATGGAGAAATTGAACATAATTTAACTATTTCTTTTTCTCTTCTTTTGTTGAAAGAAAGGAAAGGGAAAGGGAAAGAGAAAGAGAAAGAGAAAGAGAAAGGGAAAGGGAAAGGGAGAGGGAGAGGGAGAGGGAGAGGGAGAGGGAGAGGTAATTTTGAATGGAAATGGAAAACTATAGAGTAATGTTTGCGGGTGAAGAGAGAGCTTCGAGTTTAGTATTTGGACTTTGGACTTTAGCTGTTGAGTGTTAGATGCTAAAACCGTTCTTTTGTTTTGTTTTTGTTCGTTGAAACTTGAAACAGGTTATTCGGGACGTTATTAATTTTGTTATTATTTAAATAATAAAATTGATAAAAAAATTAACATAAATATTATTATTTTTATTATTGTTAAAAAATTTACCGAAAATATAAAAAAGTTAATGTTTTAAGTAAAAATGATAATATTTTAGATAATTTTTTATTGATTCTATTATTTAAATAATAACAAAATCAATAATATTTTTTTAATTGTATATTAATGGTGTCACAGTAGAACTTTTCATGTTCTTCCAATCTCATGGTCTGTATTCTTTCTTTTTCCGAATTATCATATCGTTTTATATTTTAGTATTTAATTTTTAAAATATTACAAATATAAATAGATTAAAAATTACACTGGATAGATGACATCATCTAAAAAAATATACGTGAAAGTTAAATGTTAAACAAAAATGAGTATTAAAAAAAGTGGTTGAAATTTTAAATTTTAAATTTTTAATATTAGGTTTGAATCGTACCATCGTTATTTTTTGGTTTAATTTATAAATTTATATGTAAATCTTAATTAGGTCTTAGGTATGCCATGGGCAGGGAAGTCACTCATTTCCTAATTTTTTTGTATCAACAAATAAATATGTTTTTAATGTTTTAAAAACATTTTTTAAATATTTAACAAATTTATATATATATATATATATATATATATACATACACACACCGTTGGAGAAAATTAAAATAAATAATCAAATAAATTACAGCTCAAAATGACCACTATACTTTCTTTGGTGAAATCTAACGATTTATAGTTATAATTTGTATTGTGATTATATAAATATATATACTATTTGATAAGAATAAAGACATTGTCAATTATAATTCTTTTATTTTAATTTTAAATTATTAACTAAATTGATTTAACGAATTAAAAATATAGTAAACTACATAAATGGTTACCAAACTTTTAGAGCACTTGCATTTTGGTCACCCAACTTTTAAAACTTGCAATACAACCACCAAACTTTTAGTTTGTTTTTAGTAAGGTCCCTGACGCTACCTCTCGTTAGTTTCATCTTAATTAAGATAATCCTTTTAACCCATTTCAGCACCCTAAAAAAATTCTCACCTAAAATTAACTGAAAACCCTAAAAATCAAATTTCCCTTTCTCTTATTCTCTTTGTTTGACCAACAATCGAAGCTAGTAGTGGAAAAACCAACTGTAATCCCAACATGTTTTTGTAGAATGTTAGCTACCTTACACACATCTTGGACGAATAATAATATTGGAATGAGGTTCTTTGGGTGCGCTAACTATGAGTGTGTATTTAGAAAAAATTGTAATTTTTTATTTGGTATGATCCCCCATTGAATCCACGTTCACATACTATTATCGTTGGTTTGTTAAGAAATATGAGCCATGAAGAGGGGAAAAAGTTTTGAGCGAGTGATTTGAGTGGTTTGTTTGAGAATTTTGTTGCACTTGATTATGTTGAGCTAAGAAATGAGTAATTTAGGAATTTTGTTTTGTTGCTTATGTTTGTTGTTTCAAGTTCATTTTGATAAGCTGAAATTTAAGGTTCAACATGTAAATTGAAGTGTTTATGAACATAAATTACCAAACAAAGAGAATAAGAGAGAAATTAGATTTTTAGAGTTTTCAGTCAATTTTGAGTGAGAAAATTTTTTAGGGTGTTGAAATGAGTTAAAATGATTATTTTATTGAACTAAAAAATAATAGTAGTGTGCCACGTCAGATGAAACTAACAGAAAGTAACGTCAATGACCTTATTGAAAACAAACTAAAAGTTTGACAATTATATTGCAAGTTTTAAAATGTTTGGTGACCAAAATACAAGCATCTTAAAAGTTTAGTGACCATTTAATGTAATTTACCTTCTAAAAAATGCCATTTCATTTAATAACAAACAAAAAACTGTTTTATTGAATGAATAATAAATATTGTTTTTAAAATATTTATATACAATCTAATTTTTTACTTCATTTATGATAATTTATTGAATAAAAGTATAAAAATATTTTTTAACATGAAATATTTTCTTTTGAATTAATTATTGATATTCGATCTTTTGATAGACTAATCAAGATAAGGTACTGTAGAGAGAAGAACAACCCTCCAAACACACTTTGCTCCATTCAAAAACGTCAAGATTTAAACCCTTAACCTTATTTATAAAATCTAATATCTCATCCCACTAGACCAACTGATTGTTAGTTAATATGAAATACTTTATTTTGCATATTATGACAATTTAATATTGTATAAAATTATAATATATTAATATCCATGTCTAATTAAATTTGCTTTATCACATTCATAAACTCGAGAAACTGAAGCTGCATAATTTTGAAGTTGACGTTACCTAGAAGTCAATGACAAGGAATAATGATAATAACAAAAGACCAAATGATAATGGAAATTTCGTCCAACAGTTTTGAAGTGTTTGAATAGCCTGTTTACGAAAAGAATGGTCGGTAGCTGCACAAAAGCTCCCCCCAAAAAAAACGTGTTTAAATAAAGGAATCAAAACTTGGGTTGGGGGAGCTTAGTTTCAGACCAAAATTTCCAAAGCAAGGACTAGTCGAACTTGCAAGAAACTGCAGCATTTCTTAACCTTACCTTGGCATTTCCAGGCATCAACATCGAGTGTTGCAGAGCCCTGATCCGGACATTTCTAACCTTTGATATGCAGCTAGAGGAATTTTGAAGAGAAAGACTACTGACTTCCTTCAACGTTGATTCCCGATAGTCGGCGAACAAAATTAGCATTAAGTGAATGGCCACCCTGTACCGTGTAGATTCAGAACAGAACTTTTAATGACGATGATGTCAAGATCACCACACCCAAGGTACAACCATTGGTGTAGATTCAGGATGATGACAGACAATAACTTAAAACAGAATAGTTTTACCGATACCATCTATATAAGAAGATTTCACTGGCTTCCAAAGATTTTTAGTAGAATTTAGTTTTGGTTAAGAACTAATGAGGATGTGAACACAAGATAAATACTATAAAGACATATCCTGAATCTCCCTCTAAATAACTCAACATTTAGTTCAGACATTAAGGGATTCGAGCTAAATGTCTTCAGTTATGAAAGCGGAATACCAACATCAAACCATGACCATATCCACTTCATCATGCTGGCATGCAAACCTTGAGGCCAGAAGTCAGACCGGCTTACAACAAATATTTCACATAATATTTACCATCACCATTCAGGACTTTGACAACATTTATCTAGTGTATACTAAACCATCTAACTAGTTATTCAGCACAACTCGGTCAACCAAACCATTAATCTCCTATAGTGACTTTCACCCTGAAAATGGAGAGAAAAATTAAGAACCCTTTCGGACACAGATGCAAAGTTGCTTATTTCCCCAGAAACCCTAAGTGCTTCACATATATGATGGATAATGGTCAATCTTCATTAAAATGAAACGATAGTAGGATTGGCAACAGGGGGTGGTCATTGCTCGTCCTGACTTTGACCGACTTCCATGCCTGAACTAACTGAGCCCAATATTATTTTAGCCTTTAGCACCCCCACCGGCCTTACCACGAAATTTTACTTAATGCTTTGATATTATATTAATTTTACAAGTATAGACCACCGAAAACAGATTGTCTTTGTGCATGGAAAAGATGATCTTTAACCACAATTTACTTGGAAGAATATTTACCCATAATAAACAGGTCAACGAAAGTAGAACACAAGCGAGAGAAGAGTGAGTGAAAATACTTACCTTGAAAGATACTATATGTGCTGCAGGAAATCCTTGTCTACCCGGTCGTGCAAAAAGGGAAAGGTCACCCATAAGATCTAAGATCTTATGGCGACAAGGTTCGTCATGGAAACGAAGTGGTGGATTCAGCCATCCTTTAGTAGCACTACAGAAAAAGAAAATATTACATTCAACAGAAAGAAAACCAACTGATCTTGGGATACTATTATTCCGCCGCATGCAAGCCTTGTAAAGACTTGTTGATGTTCGAACAATTTTACAAGACCTGCTAATGTTTGGATTTCAAATGTAAACCTCAGAAAATATCTAAGACGCCACAATGTTTGTCAAGAAACCATTCATTAGTAAATTTACCTAAAAGTGAATCAAGTGTCTGCTTCGGGTTGAGTAGAGATCTTATGGAAAATAAAAACCAAATTGCATCCATGTTCCTTATCGTAAATCTAATTTACTCATTCTAGAACTAACAGCATGCGGCATTCTGTTATATTCTTTCATAGGCTAATAATTTAATTAATTGGCCACCCACAAAAACTACTTGCTTTTCACAATTACAAGGTGCAACTATTACAAAATAGAAAGCTCAATAAAAATTACCAAGTCAAAACATTCTTTGTTTAGCAAAGACTATAGGAGGCTCAGCATGAAAATTACAGCTTAATCCATATTTCATTTTTTTTATAAGAGTTGAAGGCCTCGTTAAAAACCCCCTTCATGATTAATGGAGCTCGTAAAGAAGCTCCTTAATCAGCGGAAGGAGGAAAAGAGTGCCTTGAATTTTCATTAATAACAATAAAGATACATAACGATTACAACACCTAGAATGACCCCTTACAGAATAACTTGAAACCCAAAAATAACAGCCCCTAACATCAACACAAAACTCAGTCTATTCCAGCCTTAGCTAAGGCATCAGCCTCTAAGTTTGCTGTAAGTGTAGTAAAAATTGTCTTCATACCTGTGCGATTATGTTTGAATAAATGACACTACATACAAGAACCGGGTAATCAGCCAACTTGACATAAGTTTTGCATTAGGATCTCACCTGCATACAATTGCGTTTTCTAGTGATCCCCCTTTAATGAGTCCCGCACTACGCATATGTTCCACCTGAATGGATTTTACATGGATTTTAGCTACAGAAGCATAGAAACAATGGCAATTATTTCTACGTGAAATAGCTAGCTGAGAAATCAACTGCCTGACACGACTTGCATAAAACTATAACCCAATAGAAATATAGATAGATTTCTTCTGTTCAGTGAGAGCAGCAGAACAACATTGATGTACCATTTTTTTAAATATGGCCATATTTGGATACCCTTATGGTGTATTTGGGATGAGGAATTTTGAAAAGAAGGCATTTTAAAATGCATCAATTTGAACACTAATTTTTATACTTCAGCAATAAAAATATATATGATAGAGAAATATGTTAGAGATAAAACAAGGAAAAATTGAGAAAAATATGCAACATGTAATATAGGTAAACTTTTGTGGGGAATTAGATTATATAAGAAAAGATAAACCAATATGACAATAAGAATTCACATTGGAAGAAGTTTGAATCAACCTCCTCATAGATGCAGAAAGTTCTAGAACAAGCTATGTGCTTTTCATAGAAGTCATCTGAAAAAGATGAAGAAAACCATTGGCATCCAATTGCAGGCATCTGCAGCCATAAAAAAGGTATTTTAGCATGCACCAATAACAAATCATATGTAAATTCAATTTTCCACATAAAGCAAAAGCAATCCAAGTAAATTATGTGTAAAGTCAATGCCCAACAAAGACAGGTTAAACAGAGAATCAAGGTAAAAACAATTCAATCAAGCAAACCTGTTGATCCAAACTACTAGATGGGTCTATAACAGTAAATGAACCAGTGTGCTCGTTGAAAAGCTCATATACAAGCACCAAGAAAACTCATGTTTATTTATTAAGCTTAATGGATGATTCTTGAACAAGACTTTTAGGCCCATTCATTCTAAGTTCCTTCAATAAATGAGCCAAATTTGTGCAAAGGTAGGTTTGATTTGCTTAGCAGGTGAAAAATCTCCTAAGAACCTTAGGTTTGTGCAGAGATATGTCCAACCATGGTCCATGGATGGGTCCAGCTGGCTGATGAATATTTCTTTTTCACCATCACACATTAGGGCAAGGAGATATCAAATATATGCTTGAAAGCAATATTGTTTCTCTAACTGTAGCCAGAAATTTAGGCACTCAATTACTTGATAATCTTCACAATAGTACTTCATTTTAACAACTTAATAGAAAGCACTTGATGAACTTGAAAAACTCCCAGCTATAGAAACTTTTCTTTGTTCATTAGCAAAAGGGCAAGCACAAAGGAGTCGGTGCCTTATCTTAAGACAGTATACTCCGAAACTAAAGTAGAAATAAAGGAAATAATGTTCTCTTTTCCCCTGAAAAAAGGGGAAAATAAGATAAAGCAAGAAAGAACAAGAATTCCAAAAGAATTTACCTTCGGGAAATCGATTCCACAAGTTATGCGAACCTCTGAAGAAGGGAGTCCAACTATAAAAGAATCATTCCTCAAAACATGCAATGGTTCATTCAAATAAGGCGCCAATTTCTCCAAATTGTTGCCACATCGATCCAAGGCCTCTTTTTGGCCAACTTGTTCAATTGCCTCAACCCATGCACTTGCTGACCCATCAAAAATAGGAACCTGTGTTAGTTAAAATCCTCGTCATCGCCATCAAAAGAATTTATGATAATCATTATAGTGTTTCAACAATATATGTTACATTAAACAGTATGACCAACAATATGGTCTCCAAAGGTTATTTTCAGCTGTTCGCTTGTTGCTTCTTGCTTTTAGCTTGCTTTTTTTTTTTTTGATATGAATGCTTTTAGCTTGCTCAAAAGTTGTTTTGAAGTGAACGAACAAATGAAAAAAAAAATGTAACAGCAATTTGAATATATTTGTTCCTTGTAAAAGTAAAATCATGCATTCTATTATTATTATTATTTAATATAAAAAACTTGTAATTTTCAATTTTTGACATAGGCAAACTCACTTTTCTTGCACACAAAAAAAAATGAATAATAAAGCTGCAAATTCAAGCAAAAGTAATCAATTTTGATAGCCAAACAAAACTATAATGGCACCAACCTCAACCTCAGAATCCTCAGAATCGAGACTTTGAATCTGAATAATACAATTGTCGATGCCTTTAGCTTCCAAAGCCGAAAGCAAATGCTCGACGGTCCGAATCTTGTATCCATCTTTGCAAAGAGTGGTACACAACGGCGATTCTCGAGCAAAATCGATTGACGCGGGAATCAATTTCGACTGAAATTCAAAGTACCTTCCTTCGCCGGCGAACCCCGGGCATACCTTTACCTTCGAAACCTTCCCCGTGTGAAGTGTTTTCCCCGCCAGTTCGATGCATCCCGCTAGGGTTTGTTGAAACTTACCTGTCTGTAATCACAATAGAAGTTAACGAAAATATGGATTATGTTTGGGACGTTCGGAGAGTGACGGAACCCACCGTTTTCCATGAGATGAGATTGGAGGACTTGAGGGAGTTAAAGGCGGCGGAGAGAGACATTTTCTACAGTGGAGGGTACGAAGTTAAATTACAACTATGGTCTAGTTTTGGCGGGCTTTAAAACGCCGAAACTACTACAAAATGCAATTCGATCCAAGTTCCAACTCAGTAAAATTGTTGTTTACCGTTTAAATAAAAGTCTATAATTTAAATTTAATTATAAAATTATATAAAATAATTTTTAAATATCGGTTTGTTTTTACTTTTTAGAATTCTACCATCCTCAAATTTTAAACCGCTCCAATTTGACATTACTTTTAAAAGATTACTTTGTAAGTGTTGTAAAAAATACTTTTAAAAGTATTTTTAAAAAAGTATATTTAAAATTTAATTATTTGAGATTGATGTTAAAAATAATTTTAAAAAGATAAAATATCGATTTTAAACATTATATTGTAAATTGAAAATATAATATTTGAAAATAATTTCACTTAAAAGTGATTTTTCATAAATCAAAACTATAAATCTGAACTTATGAGATTAGGTTAAAAATCATTTTTCCAATCATGATTTTAAATTTATTCTTAGATGTTTAATATTGCTTATGAAATAGAAAATCACTTTTTTAATTGCTAGAAGCATTCCCAAATAGGCACAAAGGTATGGTTGTTTTGGAGTTGCCAAACACCAAAAATTTAGTTGAAATTTATATTCGAAAATCTAACCTTAAAAGTTTAAAATTTTAATTTTTATGGTAGAAAACCCACTTTTGAAATATAATTATAGTTTTATTATCCAATATTTAATTTTAATTAATTTTTAAATTAATACCTAAAAAATAATATTATATTTATTTTAAATTACTTTTTGACCGCCATTTTTTAAATATAAAAATAATAACAAATTAATTGAACATAATATTTCCACTTTTTTAAGGGATAGCAAAGTTTTCGATAAAGCTGACGCTGCAGCTTTTATTTCCACTTTTTTTCTCTTTAAAATACTCTCTGTTTATCCTTTGAAAAGTGCACAAAATTAAGATAATGATTAAAAATATTAATGTATAAGTTTAGGATGGGCAAAACTGTCACGATAATGCATTGGGAATATATTATTTCTCAAAATAATTAAGTCATGCTATTATTTTCCCAAATGGGGGCAATTTACACATGAAACATGGATCTCTAGGCGTCTTTAGCAGATTTCAAAATGCAAAATGGATGTCTAGGCGTTTTTAACAACATTCATGGAGGTCTCGGCGTCTTCTACTTCCCCTCCGAGCTACAGTGCATGCTGTTGGGAGTTATTCATCTTCATGTGGGCCTGGATGGGAGTGGTAGCTCTACATGTAGGGCTGGACGTGAGAAATCACGGGGTGAGCAGTGCATGTAGGGCTGGAGCAGGAAATTGACGTGGTGAGCAGGGAATTCACGGGGTGAGCAGATAAAGATGCATGGGGCCTGGATGTCGGGATTAGCAGCATGCATGTGATTAAGTAGAGGATGTCTCGGCGTTTTCTTCACTTTGGGTGGATTACTCGACTTCTTCTGCACATTGAGGGTGGAATACTCGACGCTTTCTTCACATGGGAGGGGGATGTCTCGGCGTCTTCTTCATAATAATACATGCACAAGAGTTCGAAACATCTTTATAAGAGTGTTTGGCTCGGCGTCTTTCTTCATTGTGAGATTTCATTAACACAAGCAAAGAGAGTGAGAGGAAGAATATCGATCATTAGAAGCAAAAAGAACGAGAGTATCATCATCGTAGTCAAACAAATTGAGGTAATTTAAACTCAAGCCCTAGATATAATTTTCTTATTGTTTTAAAGGTTTAGTGTTTCATATATATAGATCTCATAATTTTCATTTCATTATTTATTAATTTTGTGATTATATGTTATTACATTACATAGTTTGAAATAATGATTTATATGTTGTTACATAATTTGAAATAAGCTTTAGATCATTTTGGAACATTGTCAAGTTATAGTGACCGTTTTGCAAACTTTGAGGAATTTAAGGAATAAGATGTAAATTATTAAAAGTTGGTATACTATGCTGGAATTTAGTATTAATATGCATAATTGGTTCAATTTGAAAGAATTTATAAATTTAGGGATTATATTGCAAAGTTTGAAAATATTGAGAACCAAATAGTTAATTATTTGAAGTTTATTTTTATTTTTTATTAAATTATATAACATGTTGTTGATTATTTGAATAAAACAACTTAATATTTGATAGTAATATTTAATTTTTTTGTCTAGATTTGTTGAATCATGACATAAGAAAATGTTCTTTTGAGGCTAGATGATCGACACATTTCGAGTCATTTGGGAGAATTGGCAATATGATCGACTTATTTTTTTTATTTGAGAACAGTGAATTAATTATAATTACATGGATTAACAAATTGCAGGATAACGAACAACGAGTCCTTCGTCCTCGACTTATCAACTGTGAGATGCCAGATCAACGTATTGTTGATAATTTGAAAATAGTTGGTTTTTATGATATTGCTTTTATAAGAGAATTTCGGTTGATCCCCGGTTTGATAAGTGCATTAATTGAACGGTGGAGACCATAAACTCATATTTTTCATCTTCCATGTGGTGAATATACGATCACTTTGGATGATGTGGCTTTACAACTCAGGGTTCCTACAAATGGAATGGCAGTGGTGGGAAATACCGATATTGACGTGTTTGCAATATGTGAGCGTTACCTTGGGAAGGTACCAGACAAAGATATAGCAAAAGGGTCACGACTGAGATTATCCTGGTTGGCAAATGAGTTTAAGCTCGATTCTGATTGTAGTGAGCAATACATTATATATGCAACTCGAGCATATATATTACAGTTGATCGGCGGAATCTTGATGCCGAATAAATCCAGTAATCTTGTCCATATACAATATCTTCCGTTTTTGGAGAACTTCTTTATGACCCGTCAGTATAGCTGATGATCATCAATATTGGCGTTCTTGTATCGCGAGATGTGCAAGGCGTCATTACTTGTAAATGATGCGTATACGACTGAAATCGGTGGATGCACGATGTTATTACAATCGTGGGTGTGGTACATAATTCCATGGTTAACACCAATTAGTCGAACTGCAGTTGACTTTCCTCTTGTCGGAAAGTAATTTTATTGATTTAAAATATTTTATCTTAAATTAAACAAAGAATATTTTGTAAATGAAAAATAATTACAGAATTTTATTTTAATTGGTATACAGATAGAGACATAAAATAGAAAGAACAGGGTTGGCGCACAATAACGTGAAAGAGTTTAGGTTTAAGATTGACATCAAATGCAAAGTTGAGGTATATATAAAATTAATTAGCGAATTTATTTTTTATTATGTTTATATTATAATATTGTTGTTTATTTATTTTGTAGATTTTTATAATTATTTAATTAAATAATAACTATATAATTTTGTTTTATAGTTTATTTGGAGGTCATACAATGATCAAGAAATTATGTCGTGCGTACCACAACATGTCTGGGAGGGTTGTCAATATTGGTGTGTTGTTACACCATTGATCCATTTCATGTTTGTGGAGTTCCAATTTGCCGATAGAGTGTTGAGGCAGTTCGCCTTCCACCAACCTATTACAGTAATTCCAGAGAATCATGATGCTCTCCATCAATTAGATGGGCGGGGTAGGGTCGGTGAGGATTGGTCGGTGAGGCATGCCAACCATATCAATCATTGGAACAACGGGGGTTCATACTTGCCAACGCTCACTCCCATACAAGCGGATGACTTTGACTTCAAGAGTTCAGATTACCTGAATTATTTTTGGAAACATGGAAAGTCGTTTTTGACAACGATCAGAGAAAGACGGCAATTTATAGAGTATACAAAAAAATGTGGTAAACCCGAGAAACCAAGAAGACATTGGAGTGGGAGTGGTAGTGGGAGTTATTCTCATCGTGTAGCAGAACAATAGGCAATGAATAATATCCTACCAGAATCTTTTGATCACACAATATCATTTAGTCAAGTGGTTGGTGATTCTGGTGTTACGCCCTACACTCCTTAGATGGGAGAGCATAGTGTTGGTGGACATATATTTACAACACCGGAACCCATGCCCTCTATAAATGAACAGGATGGTTATGATGAACAAACTCCTGAACAAGTTCAACGACCACAACGAAACCGACGTGCGCATTGACATTATTACTCAACAACACCCCAACACTGTCAAGAGTTATAATCCTTATTTAAATTATTTGTATCAAATTTAAGTAATTGAATATAATTACTATTATTAAATTATTAAAGTTAAATCATTAAAGTTAAATAATTATTATTAAATCATTAAAGTTACATCATTAAAGTCAAGTAATTATTATTAAATCATTAAAGTTAAATTATTAAAGTTAAGTAATTATTATTAAATTATTTAATTTAAATCATTAAAGTTAAATAATTATTATTAAATCATTAAAGTTAAATAATTATTATTATATCATTAAAGTTAAATCATTATAGTTAAGTAATTATTATTAAATCATTAAAGTAAAATCATTAAAGTTAAGTAAATATTATTAAATTATTAAATTTAAATCATTAAATTTAAATAATTATTATTAAATATGTACTCGAGTAATTAAATCGAATATAATATACAAATTTATAAAATAATAAGATTACTGTTGATGTCTGTACTGTGGAAGGTTTGGACAATTTCTTTTTGAATGACCTTCACCTCTACATAATCCACACCTCTTCGGTTGGCATTTCTTTCTAATATGGATATCCATACTGGTATGAATACTAGTAGATTCCGGTCGACCTGTCAGACTTCTACGAAGTAGTGGATTTGACAACCATTCATCATGATTTCGATTCTCCCAATAAGATTCATTTGAGATCGGTCTGAACTCATGGTTGTATATATTTAATATCCTCTGTAGGTGAAAGCACTCATCAACATAAGCGTATGAATTGATTCCAGTATGCATACATGCAGCGACTGTATGAGTATACGGATATCTCCACGCCTGAAAGTGACCACAATCACACCATATTTGTCGTAAATTAACAGTAAATGATTCTCGATCTGCTCTTTCATTTCGACGTATGCATGCGATGACAACAAAAGTATGTCCAATTCAATCGAAGTCATGAACAAACATTGAGGTTGCCATACTCTCATTTGCTTCCCTTGCTTCTACCACCATCGGAGCCCAGATTTTACCTCGATTTATAAGACACTCGATCTCTTTCCCTTTATCATACCAAACTTTAGCCAACCTAAAGTATGTCTCTTTCACCACACTCGCTATTGGGAGATGGTGTGTACCTTTTAGTACTGAATTAATGGCCTCAACAAGGTTTGTAGTCATGTGTCCGTATCTCCGACCACCATCGATTTTCGATGCCCATTTCCAAACGCGCTCATCTATAGCCTTCAAATCCTCCAATCTATTGTCAAAATTTGGTTGGCATAGTTCATATCCTGTTTCAAAATAAATATCGTGTTAAAGTCAATTTATAAATAAATACATAAATGGGTACAAATGCTGAAAATAAATCTTACCCATGCTGACTATCTCCCTACGAATACGGCCGTTATGAAACTTCTCAATACAATTCTTACCAATATGACGGATACAATATGCGGGATATGCGTGCGGAGGTGTCCAACGACTACCCGGTCGTTCAATTGTTGCCAAAAGGCCTGTTCCTCGATCGGATATCAAGGAAACTCCTTCTTCTCGGACGACATACTTACATAGATTAGTCATAAAGAAGTCCCAATCCTCTGTCGTCTTTTTTTCAACGATGGCAAATGCAATTGGGAATATATTTCGTTGACCATCTTGCGCAATTGCTATCAATAATATATGTATGTATTGACCGTATAACCATGTGGCATCTACTTGGACCGTACGTTTGCAAAATGGAAAACCTTTTATGCATAACTTGAATGCCCAAAAGAGTCTATGGAATATTCTCTTCCCTATAACAAGTTGGCCTTCTCGGTTGTATGCAGGCATGGTCTGAGACTTCACGATGGTTCCAGTATGAATTGTTTCATAGCTCGTAACAAATCAGGTAACTCATTGTATGATGTATCCCAATCACCATATATCAATCTTCTTGCCTTCTCCTTCGCATGCCAAACGGGTTTGTATTTTACATTGTATCTGAACTGGTCTCGAATAGATGTAGCTAACACCGAGCAAGGGATCCTTGGATTTTGTTCAACCAAAACCTTCACATATTAACAAATTACATCGGAGTCCAGTAGTCGGTGGTCTTGTTCGATAGATTTTTGCAAACATGTGTGTGGACCATTGTACCTTATGATAACCAAAGCATCTTGCCTCTGTATTTTGGACACTCTGATCATCCTCTTACACTCATACCCATATTTAACACACGTACAACGTTTTCTGGTTGGACTCTACAACCTTGCAATCTACATGGCCTCTAATGCAATACTCTTTAATCGCCAGTGTAGCTTTTTTTTCCTCTATATTGCTTCCCAACTGATAATTCACCAGAGTTATCGGACGATTCAATCATGTAGCCTGAAGTTAAATGTGGCATCTCCGGGAATTCAGGTGCCCTCATTGCTTCATAATCAATCTCCTGCATGTGAGGGGTAGGTTGATACGGTGTCAGATACTCACCAATATTGATATCAGCTTCATCACTATCGAACATGACGTCATCCTCAGCCAAATGAGGTTCCTCAGTTTCTTCATCTTCACTGGAATCTTCAAGTATTTCTTCCCATCAGTTTTCAGCGTCATACTGTACGGCTCCAGATGTTTCACCAACTTCATTTGCACTTTTCAACATCGCCACAAAGCTATTCATCGACCTATATATCGGGTTATCGAAATGTCTCTCTAAACCCATTTGAGATGAAGTTCCAACCACATTCTCGATGACTCAGGCACATTAGAAATATTACAGAACTCAACAAATAACTCAATAATTGGAATATTTGTTGAGTCATGTAATTCAACCATAGTTATAATATCATCATCTTCTTCAACTGGTACTGCAGCATACCTGACCTGATTATGACATACCATAAATTTGTACCTCAAACCATCAACTTTAGCACGGATTTTTCTTTCTATCCTCGACTTCATCTCTACAAATGTAATATCCCTTTTAAACATCATATTTATAGGTACTTCAGACTGAAAAATAACACCGACCTCATTTTTCATTATATGTCTATTATAATGGACAATCATGAAAAAATCATTGCTCATTTTCTCTACACGTTAAAATAAAGCTATTCATAATAAATTACATTCATAATTATAATGGATAATTACTAACCTGCAACCACCAACCTACCGAGATATTAATGAATAATTAATAACCACTAACCACTAGCCTACTCATTAACAAAATAAAAAAATATAGTTCATTTTTTAAATTCAAAAAAATTATCTAATTATTTTCTATTTAAAATTAACATAATGGAACAATTATAAAAATTACATAAAACTTACTAAATATTTGATTTATTTATTCATTTCTTTGAACTTTTTCCCCCTTTTTTCCCGAAATAACTCTCGAACTTGCAAACTCTTCTTCTCTTATTTTCTAACTTCTCACCGAACTCACACTCTCCCTCCCACTATCCTCTATTTATAAATCATCTTCGGTGCATTATTACGACACCATAATTGCTTCACATGCATGCAGTGAGCTACATCCCTACCCCATGCAAAATTTTATCTGCATTAGTTCCCATTATCGATGCATTATTGATTAACTTTTCTAAAATATATTTTTGTTTTTATTTTTGCTTTTACTTTGTTTTATGCTATTTTGTGTTCAATTTTCGATGGATAATTGCCCATTATCACATGCATTATTACCCTTTCTTTTACTTTTGCTTTATTTTATGTTGTTTTGTGTTATGTTTTAGATAGATTGTCTATTATCACATGCATTATTACAATTTCTTTTACTTTTTCTTTATTTTGTGCGGGCCAACCTGCACTAAAATCATTAACACTCATGATCTTCCTCATTGTTACAAATCATTTCATCGTTTTGCTCCACAATGGAAGACGCCGAGAGATCCAATGAGAATGGAAGCTGTGTTGAAGACGCCGAGCCCTCCAAGTTGGAATTTGAAGATGCCGAGACCTCCATATTAGAATGCAAATTGTTTTGAAGACGCCTAGAGATCGATTTGCATGCAAATTCTGCTAAAAACACCGATAGATCCGTGTTTTCTACTAAAGACGCCAATAGATCCATGTTTCCTGTTTAAATCGCCCCATTTGGGGAAATAATTGCATTACATCATTATATTGGGAAATAAAGTTTTCCCATGCATTAACGTGGAAGTTTAGCCTTTAGGATGATATTTAATATTGAATCATATATAAAATGAATGTAATTAATTTAAATTTTGATGTTTATGAATAAAATAAATTAGGTTTGAATGATCGTTTCTATATTGGATTTATATGGATCAAACATTGAATAATATTATTATTGTCGGATCAAATAAGGTCAAGTATTTTTTATCCGTATCTAATCAAATCCTATACTTTAAAAAGCTCAACCCAAATTCAATTTTTTAAAAAAGAAACTTTAATTTTATAAAATTAAATTAAATAAAAACTATTATACTCAAATAAATAGCAATATCTAGACACTAAATAGATATTATTAGATTACTATCAAGGGAAAATGGTAGGGATATTTGGATTAAAAAAGGGCCCATCACAGTAGTGGAAGTGTAAAGACAACAAAAAAATCATGATTTTAGTTGAAATGACAAAATACAACTTCAATTAAAGCTGTGGTTCAATTAATTAGTTAATTAAATTAACTTCAAGCAAATAAAGTTAGTGTTGTTGTCTTTGCATGTAATTTCATACCAACGATACAAATTTGTTAAAAAGTCGTATTAAAAATTTAACAAGTATAAAATTATACAATCAATAAAATATATAAAAAATATTGAAATTAGACAAGAATTTAGATTTAAAAAAATATAATAATAATTAATACTTTTCGATTCATCTTATTTGCATATAATTTTATCCTTCAATTGAACTCTGGTTTTCTCTTAGGTCCAACAACAATGAACTTCGAGTTGTAAACATCCCTCCATCTAACTAAGTTATGAGTCCAATTTTTCCTTTAAAGCTACAATTATTGACAAAATGGCCTTTGCTGCCATTGCAATGTTTGGCCACATATATGAAGATAATATATATATATATATATATATATACACAAATTAAGGACACATTGACATTTGCTTTACTTGTCCCACAATAAAGCCGACTAGAAGTTGAAGTTTAGCTGTCCGATGATACACAGTTTCCCAGCTTTCCCGCTTTTTGTCTGATGAAAACAGTAAAAGCCTTTTATCTCAACACAAACATACTTATTAAATTAATCCATGATTAATTAATGTAATCCAATTATTTAAAACTCCATTGCTAATTACTCTCTCTCTCTCCACTCTGCCAGTCACTGCTACCAGATTTAAATCCACAATCTAGAGAGAGAAAGAAATAAAAAAAAGGAGCAAAACATTATTTTCAGTCATCTTCATTCTCTCTCTCTCTCAATTCTATATCTGAGAATCTGTATAACAGCTGTATTTCAACTGATTTGAAACCCTAGCATTTGGATCCACTTGAAGTTTTAGATGTGAAGCAAGCTTCTCTGTTTGGAAATAGTTTTCTTTTTTTTTTTGGTTTTGGTTGCATTTTGGGCGTGAGTGGTGAGAGGGAGTGTTTGAACCGGAGATGTCGGAGATTGCCGGCGAAGAGGTGGAGGTAGGGAGAAACGCGAGGAGTGAGTCGCCGGTGAGGGTGACGTCGACCTCGGGGGGAGTTCCTCCGCCGTCGATGGGGTCGGCGTCGTTTAAGGAGAGCGGAGGGAAAGGTTCATCGAGGAGGAGACCTGTTAGACCTAGCTTCGATGCAGATAATGAGTTCATTACGTTGCTTCACGGGTCGGATCCGGTGAAAGTAGAGCTAAATCGGTTGGAGAATGAAGTTAGAGGTGAGGAATGTAGATCGATCTAGTTGTTTTTCTCCTTGATTCGGTTCAATTAGTTGCGTTTTACTTAACATTAACCCTTTTTATTTATTTATTAATTTATTGTAGTCTTGATTATTATTATTTGATTGGGTTTCAGATAAAGATAGAGATTTGGGAGAAGCACAAGCGGAAATTAAGGCATTAAGGATGTCTGAAAGGCTTAGAGAGAAGGCTGTCGAAGAGGTTGATTTTTTTTTTTTGAAAAAAAATAAAATTATTGGTATTATTTATTTTTATTTAAGAAATTAGTTTTAACTGATTGGTGGAAGCACTTTAATAAAAGTGGTCATTTACGTAGTAATCTATTTTGAAATTATGATTTAGAAATGATAATAACTGAAAAAAATATATAAAAGATGAGGCTGTTTGTATTTCAGTGCATATTCTTATTTACTGAAGAAAAAGTATATCCTGCAAATTTTATGAGTAAACTTTTTGTGCATGCTTGTGTCTCCGTTGCTGATGGCAAATCTATGCCAAGGTCCTGATGGTTGGAAAGTTGGTTTCTTGGTCTGTGGGGATGTAATTTGCTGTGAAACACATGATACATAACTGTTCTGTCAGTCATGTTGGATGGAAGCTTCATTATTTTTGTTGCTCAGTAGTTTTAGAAAGTTATGGATGGGCTGTGTCATCTAACAGCATCAATCCTCTGTGATGCTATCCAACTTCATTTTCAGGTTGCCTTGTAGTACCAATATGATCTGATTTTAAAATTGTACATAACTTCCTTGTTTTTCAGCACTTAAATTGCTTTGGCCCTGCTGTCAAGATCATTGTCAGATCATAATGCAGTAACAATTGAGAATGGAGGTGTAAATTGGGGGAAAAAACCGTTTAAACTGTTTAATTACTTGATGGATGAGGCTGGATTCGAGGATTTGGTCAGTTCTTCAATTCAAGAATGTAAAGAGTTACAGAGGAATGCTGGAATTTTTAACATTCTGAAAAAAACCAAAACTGCCATTAAAAATTGTGCAAGGAAGAGAGATAAGTTTCCTGGAGCTTTAATTTCAGAATTAGAATTGAAGATTCAAAAATTAGAAGTGGAGGTTTAACAACAGCAAGATGGTACTCATGATGAGAAAGCAGCTGAGTTAAACGACTTAAGGTCAGAATTATGGAAGTTGCACAAGATAGAGGAGCAGATTTGGTTCCAGAATTCTAGATCCAAGTGGGTAGAAGATGGGGACAGAAATACCAGATTCTTCCATACATGTTCTTCAGTTAGGAGGAAACAAAATGCTTTGAATGTTATTAGTAGCAGGGGTAATGTTATTCAAGACCCAAATGTTATAAAGGCCACTGTCAAAGAACACTTCTTTAAGGCGTTTAATGACAAATCGACCTTAGAAGTGAAAGATTTTGGGTTGGATTTTTCCAGTATTTCAAGTCAGCAGAGGTTAAGTTTGGAGAAAGAATTTACTGAGGAAATATGGGATACTTTAAAGTCTTGTAATAGCAATAAAGCCCAGGGCCAGATGGTTTTAATTTGGGTTTTTTCAAGAGATATTGGCATGTACTTAAAGGAGAGATTATGAAGTTCTTCCTAACTTCTATTCGGGGAAAGATTGAGATCATGGCATCAACCATACATTTATTACTCTTATTCTTAAGGTCTCTAACAGTGTTGATCTTGATGATTATAGGCCTATAAGCTTAGTTGGTGGACTATATAAGATCCTCTCTAAGTGCCTATCGAGGAGTTGTATTTCAAACTTAATTAGCCCAACACAATTTGCCTTCACCCAAGGGAGACAAATATTGGACTGTTCTTTAATTGTGAATGAAGGAGTGGATTACTGGAGGAAAAATGGTCTTAAAGGTTGTGTTTTCAAGGCAGATTTCAAGAAAGCTTATGATTCGGTTGATTGAGACATTTTGTTTCTAGTAATGGAGAAAATGGGATTTGGTTCCAGGTGGATAGGTTGGATCAGAAAATGTGTAACCACTGCCTCAGTTTCTGTTTTAGTGAATGGAGTTCCTATTAAGGAATTTCCAATGGCTAAAGGACTTAGGCAGGGGTGTTCACTATCACCTTTGTTGTTTAATTTTATTGGAGAACTTCTCAATTTGCTAATTTTAAAGGTTGTGGCACGGGGACTGTTTTCTGGACTGGTTATAGGTAGGGATTCGGGTGCTTTCAAATTATCTCATCTACAGTTCGCGGATGATCTCATTATATTTTGTGAGGCGTCTAAGACGCAGATTTTAAATGTTAAGAGGGTGCTTAGAGTGTTTCAAGTAGTTTCTGGTTTACAGCTCAACTTGAAGAAAAGTAAACTGTTTGGTGTGAATTTGAATGAAGAAGATGTTCATCAGTGGGCTAATTCTATCGGATGTTCTGTGGGTTGTTTTCCCTCTGAATATTTAGGATTGCCTTTGGGAGCTAGTAGAAACTCTACAACACTTTGGAGTCCGGTGGTGAATAATTTTACAAATAAATTAGCTGGGTGGAAGGCTTCTTCACTGTCATTAGCAGGAAGGTTGGTTTTAATAAAGTCGGTTTTATGTTCGCTCCCTACGTATTTTTTATCTTTATTTAAGATACTAGCTTCGATACTTAAATCTCTTAACTCCATTATGTCGAATTTCTTATGGGGAGGGGGGATAGGTAAAAATAAGATACATTGGGTTAACTGGCTGATTGTGAGCAAGTCAAAATTCGAGGGGGGTTTAGGTGTTTGAAATCTTATTTTCATGAATAGAGCTCTTTTAGCAAAATGGCCTTGGAGGTATGCTAATGAAAGGGGGTCTGTTTGGAGGGAATTCATTTGTTCTAAATACAATATGGATCCATCTTGGTTAATGTTTGACAGTAAAGTCCCACAAAGAGTATCTTGGATTTGAAGATCGGTGGTTAAGAATCACTTTAAAGAAGACAGTATTGGCTCTAAGTTTAGAAGTTTGAATGCTTTTCGAGTTGGAGATGGCAAGGTGATTAGGTTATGGCAGGATAGTTGGGCTTTGGATTATCCTCTTCTAATTATTTTCCCGCGATTATTTTCTATTTCCACAAATAGAATGGGCAAACTGTTTGAATTTGGGAATTATAGCTCATCGGGATGGAATTGGGATGTGCAGTTTAGAAGAAATTTAAATGACTGGGAAGTAGAGCAGGGGGTGAATTTGATGAATGCTATTTCCTTTGTTTCTCTATCTATGGAGTTTGCTGATGGGGTGATTTGGAAAGGTTCTGGAGATGGGGTGTACACTGTTAAATCTGGCACTAAGATTTGTTCATCAATCAATTCGGATTCGGAAGAAGTATATTTTTAGAAGAAGATTATTTGGAGGGGTTAGATTCCACTTAGAGTGGAGTCCTTTATGTGGCAGGTGGTGTTAGGGAAGCTGGCTGTTAGGACAAAACTTGTTAAAAGGGGAATTCAAGGAATTGTAGACATTATGTGCCCTCTTTGCAAGAGGGAGGATGAGTCTCCCTCGCACTTGTTTTTCACTTGTTCGGTGGTGTGGTCTATTTGGAACAAATTTCTGAATTTCTGGAAGATTAAGTCTGTTTTTCATGTTAATGCTAAAAACTTCCTACTAGCTTGGGCTGATTTGAAGTCTACCTCTACAATTTGGTCTTTTATTCCTAGGGCAGTTCTGTGGACTACTTGGAAAGTTAGGAATTATATTGTGTTTGAAGGGGGGAAGTTAGATTTGGCTGAGTATTTTTTCTTAGTAAAGTTTAGACTAGCTTCTTGGTTCTTTGCTAAGTACAAAGAGGTTTCTATTCCTAAGGATTCTATGATTTCAGATCCCTCTTTAGGGGATTTGTGCTCTCTCAAATCAGCTTGTAACTATATTGCCTTGGTCTCCTCCTAAAGGTTTTGTAAAGTTAAATGTTGATGCTGCTACTACAAGAGATTGGAAGAAGAGTGGGATAGGTGGTGTGTTAAAGGACTCCTCGGGTTTGACTGTAAGTTCTTTCAAGGAATCTGTTGGTCCGGGTCCTCCAACTTATATGGAATTAAAAGCTATTCAGAAGGGTTTAATGTTCTATGCGAATTTACGAGAGAGGAAGGGTCGTCTCATTATCGAAAGCGACAACAAGGTGGCTGTAGACTGGATTAAGGAAGTGGATTTAGTTCCTGATGTTTATGCTTTTTTGATTAGAGATATTGTTCATAGGCTTAACGTTTTAGAAGGTGTTGTTAGATGGGTTAATAGGACAACAAACTTAGAGGCTGATGCCTTAGCTAAATCAGGAATTGGCTGGTTCTGTGTTTTTTTTGTTTGGATGTTTTATGCTGTTTCGAGCTTATTTGGTTTTGTAGGGGTGTATTAATGACTGTATCTTATGTAATTGTATGGTTCAATAAAATCCTAAGGCACTGTTTTCCCCCTTCCGCTGATTAAGGAGATTACTTATAAGCTCCATTAATCAAGAAGGGGGTTTTTAACGAGGCCTGAAATTCTTATAAAAAAAAAAAGTTGCTTTGGCCCTGTCTGTTAATGTTGTTTGGCACTGTCAAAGTTGTCCATAGGATTTCTTTCCTATTTGTAGTCTAGAACATTTTTTTGTAGTTGCCTATCAGATGAAATGCCATTCTTCCATTTATATTTTCTACATCCTATATTTAATTCTGTAATGGGGTTTAATGATTTGAATCTCATGATTGAGTGGATTAATTGTCCTCTTTATCTTCTTACTTACTATTTATGGATTATGTATGGTCCCTTGTCTTGTTCAGGAAAACTTATCATCATTATATAATTTGTTGCTCTTCTACATACTTGCCAATGCTTTTTCATCAAAGACTCTTGTTTATCAACATTTTTGTAGTAATTGAATATACCATATAAGTATGACAGTTTGCATTGCTGGACACATCTGAAATGTGGGTTAACATTGTCTGACTTGGCATTCTTGTAATATTTTGTGATTGAGATGGATACTGACTTTGTTTTTCTTTTTAACAATAGCTTACGGATGAGCTCTCGAGAATGGAAGAGAAGCTTAAGTTGACTGAATCTCTTCTGGAAAGCAAGGTATTGCTGTGGGAAATTTTTTCAAGCTTATTACGTCATATTGTGTTGCTGTAATTAGTTAACGAACATGTTCTGCAGAACCTTGAAATCAAGAAAATAAATGACGAGAAGAAGGCATCGATGGCTGCTCAGTTTGCAGCTGAGGCCACTCTGAGGAGGGTTCATGCTGCTCAAAAGGACGATGATATGCCTCCTATTGAAGCAATTCTTGCACCCTTGGAGGCTGAGCTGAAGATTGCTCGGCAGGAGGTTTTGTTGCGACTTTTGAACTATTGCTTTTGTCTCACTAAAATAATTGGGAATGTTATATAAATTATATGATCAATTATTCTCTCACTGATTAGTTCTGTTTGTTCCTTGCAGATTGCAAAGCTTCAAGACGACAATAAAGCCCTTGATCGGCTAACTAAATCAAAAGAAGCAGCTTTCCTTGAAGCTGAAAGGACTGTACAGGTTGCATTGGCAAAAGCGTCCATGGTGGATGATCTACAAAATAAAAACCAGGAGTTGATGAAGCAGATAGAAATTTGCCAGGTATGGTAGCTGTTCTTGGTGTTTCCTTTTGTCAGGTGCATCAAATTTAGGACTTAAGAGTGATGCCAAATATTTTGTGCTTAGTCTACATTTTATATAATGGAGAAAGTCGCATGTTTATGACTTGTCTATGTAGGAAGAAAACAAAATTTTGGACAAAATGCATCGCCAAAAAGTTGCAGAGGTTGAAAAGCTTACACAAACAGTAAGGGAGCTGGAGGAGGCTGTTCTTTCTGGTGCTGCTGCTGCAAATGCAGTTAGGGATTACCAGCGGAAAGTTCAGGAGATGAATGTAATCTGCCTGGCATTTAAGTGTCCAAGTTTTCCATATTCTTATATTTTGACATACTCTTGGAACTCTTCTTGAATAAATGATTGTTTTTGTTCCTTAGGAGGAAAGAAAAACTCTTGACCGAGAGTTGGCACGTGCAAAAGTAATAGCAAATAGAGTGGCCACAGTTGTAGCAAATGAGTGGAAAGATGCCAATGACAAAGTGATGCCTGTAAAACAATGGCTCGAAGAGCGGAGAATCTTGCAGGTTTTTGTGGATGGTTTCTCCCATTCAATACAAATATAGGTCCTTAACTTTAACTCTATTCGTTGTGGATTTTATTACTTGTAGGGAGAAATGCTGCAACTTTGCGACAAGCTTGCTATAACTGAACGAACTGCAAAATCTGAAGCACAGTTGAAAGTAATAATATGATCGTGACACTTACCATTCTGTTCTCTATGTTGATGCTGCTGCTTCTGAAATAAGGGCTTTTATTTTGATTTTCCAGGAGAAATATCAATTGCGGCTTAAAGTTCTTGAAGAGAGCTTGAGAGGAACTCCCAGCAGTCTTGGTCGCAGTACATCTGATGTAAGAAGCATGAGGAACGGGCCTTCTAGGCGTCAATCTCTGGGTGGAGCTGATAACTTCTCAAAACTTACATCCAATGGGTTTTTATCCAAGAAATCACCAAGCTCTCAATTGAGATCCTCTTTGTCTTCTAGTACAGTTTTGAAGCATGCTAAAGGAACATCCAAGTCATTTGACGGAGGCACGAGATCATTAGAGAGGGCTAAAGTGCTTTTAAACGGATCAGTCTCAAATAGTTCATTCAACCAGCCTTTTGATGGAACCAAGGACTGTGAGGCACCAAATGATGAAAAACCCACTGATTTCCAGCCCGTGGACACAGAAGATAATGTTCCAGGAGTATTGTACGATTTGCTGCAGAAAGAAGTTATAGCTTTGAGGAAAGCTGGTCAGGAGAAAGATCAAAGCCTCAAGGATAAGGATGATGCGATTGAGGTTGATGCTTTGTTCTTTAAGCACAATACCATTTAAATTTATCGTTCTGGATATATGCTCAAGTAATTCTTGTATTTCAGTTGCTTTCTAAGAAGGTGGAAACATTGACAAAGGCAATGGAAGTTGAGGCTAAAAAGATGAGAAGAGAAGTAGCTGCAATGGAGAAAGAGGTTGCTGCCATGCGTGTGGAGAAAGAACACGAGAATAGGGCCAAGCGGTTTGGTAACTCTAATTCTAAGGGATCTGCTGCTCAGCTGCTTACTGGAAGGTGCCTTTTTAATGTACTTGTTTAGAGTTAAATGTCTTCATTCTCTATATTACTTTTTGTTATACGATAGGTAGATAATGACAGTAGAAAGGATCGAGGTGGAAAACCCTAAATGGTAAAAACCACGAGCAAAGGAGAGAAATTTTAAATCTATAAAAGTAATTGATTACAAAGGAAGGAAATAGGCCAGCAAAATTCTACTCAAACTAGGTTTAGTACTAATCAACGGCTAATAGTAGAATTATAGCCTGTACGGATTCAATGTGTATGATTCAGCACAAGGATGTCTGCCACCACAAATCCACAATTTTCCCTCTATTTTATTTGTCACCAAGCGAGTTGCATCTGTGAACTTTTGGGTCGGATCAAATGGAATTCAGATCACAAAACTCTTACCACTTTTGTTGCATTTCCCATTATTTTGTAGGGTAAGCAGCAATGGTGTTTGCATTTTCTTTTTGGTTTGAGTTTTGAAAGTT
This sequence comes from Hibiscus syriacus, assembly GCF_006381635.1. Taxonomy (NCBI): domain Eukaryota; kingdom Viridiplantae; phylum Streptophyta; class Magnoliopsida; order Malvales; family Malvaceae; genus Hibiscus; species Hibiscus syriacus. The sequence goes on from NW_024062795.1 coordinate 7,741,374, forward strand.
TGTTCTTTTTTATGTTTTTATTTATACCGTCATGGTAACTCAAACTTTGTATGGGATTAAATGACTTGGGCTTCTAATAGACAAAGTTATTATCCATGTCTGAATCCCGTTTTAGTTAAAGATAATGGAGTTAGCCTTGTTAGCCAGGTGCTCATTCCGTTGTTTGCTTACGACTGCATTGAAGTAATCATATACACTGTCATCTTGCCGAACATCCTAATTACTTTATCAAGCTTCTTCAAAATCTTTTGATACCTAAAACTAGGCGCATCTTTCGGTTCCCTTGATTTCATGACAATACACATTTCCATAATCAAGTCTGGAATTTATTCACATGGGAGTCAGCTGATGAAATTGTCTTTTTCTCTGTTTTGTTGTCAGCGTCTTTGAGAACTTAATAACCTATAGGTGTAGATGGCTAAGAAGAAAGTATCTGAACAATATAATTAGAGAGTATAATTCACTGCAGTGTTACATAATCATTTTAAAGGAAACTGTCTAATTAAAACTTTAAAAGATTATAATCCTATCTAGTTCAACGTAACTGACAACTCAAATTTATGCAGAAATGTATCTCGAAGTGGGTTAACACGCAGCACCCAATGACAACAATTTTTAGTTGCAGCTGTGGGAGCAAAATTTGCATAGGTCTCTTGGGTCCTTTGTTTTATTTTTCTTTATATATATTACCTCTACTTTGGTGATTGATTATAAGATTATATAACTTGCCGATGAACCTATTTTCACTGATATTGATTTGAGAAGAAATCTGAAAAAAAGCGTAAATCAGAGGAAGAAATTGCCGAATCGGTATGTGACTGTCTGATATAGAGTGCTATTGACTGTGGGCTAACCTTTTGTCCTTGGAGTGGCCAGTGGTTATGTTTGGTTGTATAGGTAGTTTGGTTTTCTTTCATTGTGTTTTGCAGTTGATATTTGTAATCTGCAGTGCTGGTAGTGTGATTTGTCTTTAAAAAAATGAAGTTTGTTAATATTCCTGTAATCCAACAACGATGAGCTTGTTTTCTTTGTTCATGTTTGGGAGAACGATGATGGGCTGTTAACCGTGGATACGGTAAAGTGATGAACTATTTGTTTTAGTGATGAACAATCAGATGCTGAAAAGAACATAATGTTTAGTCCTAAGTCCAATATAGGAATATGCATGGCAAATAAGTTAAATTTAACACTGCCCTCAAGTTTAATCTTCAAGAAGGAAAAAAGATTTGATTAATTTCACCTTTGAAAACTTTGGTGCCATGGACAAGGGGCCTATTGATTCTCTGTCATGGAAGGGAGGCAAAGGTTAAAAAGTGTTTGTCAAATATGAGAGCGGGACCACTTCTCATCTTTGTGTTAAATGAATAACAATTTAGAGCTTGAGCACGAGGAGTGCATGTGGATGCAAAAATCCCGATGCAATTGGATTATCAATGGGGACCGCAACACGAAATACTATCACTCGATTGCTAAAATCCGACGAGGAAAAAAATACTATTCTTTGGCTTAAAAGAATAGATGGTACTTGGTGTTCTGACCAAGAGGAATTGTGCCAAATTGCAACTGGGTTCTTCAAAAATTTGTTTGCAAGTGATGGTGATTTTGCCTCCACCTACGCTATTCGTGGTTGCTTCCCTAGGTTACTGAGCAGCTCTAGCTCTATGTTGTCCGATTTTGTTTCTGATGAGGAGATCCGCCAAACTGTTTTTAGCATGGATCTTGCCAAAGCTCCTGGGATCGATGGATTTCATGCTTATTTTTTTCAAAAAAATTGGGATGTAGTTGGTAGTGGGGTGTGTCGCCTAGTCCATGATTGTTTTGCAAACAACTCATTGCCAGCCGAAATGAATAAAACATTGTTCTTGTTCCTAATAATGGAGCTCCGGAATCCATATCTCGGTTTAGGCTGATCAGCCTTTGTACAGTCCCTTATAAGGTGGATACTATGATGATTGTCAATCGTCTGAAGCCTTTGCTTCTAATGTCGATCTCGGAAAAACCAAATCCGCCTTGTTCCAAGCCGAAGTATAATTGACAATATCATTATTGCACAAGAGGTTATTCATTCGATGCGTCGAAATAAAGGGAGGAAGGGTTGGATGGCTATCAAAATCAATTTGGAAAAGGTGTATGATCGATTAGAGTGGCTGTTCATTTACGATACCTTTCATGACATAGGCTGCCCCAATAGTCTCCGGCAACTTATAATGAATTGTGTTTTGACAGTTTCCACCTAAGTTCAATGGAATGGGGCTTGTTGGAGGAGTTCAGACCTTCCCGTGGTATTCGTCAGAGAGACCCGTTGTCGCCCTACCTCTTTGTTTTGTGCATGGAACGCTTAGCGCAAGCTATTCAGAACTAAGTTATGGAGGGTAATTGGATCCCAATCATCCTCTCTCGTGGAGGACCTCCGTTGACTCATCTATTTTTCGCGGATGATTTAATTTTGTTTGCTGAGGCCTCTATGAAACAGTTAAATGTGATTCAACGTGTGCTCCAAGATTTTTGCTATAGTTCTGGCCATCGGATGAGCCATGCAAAAACGAATATTTGCTACTCTGGAAATGTTGATCAACGTCTTTGTAGTGAGATCAGCAGTGGTTTTCAATTTACACAAGTTGAAGATCTCGTTAAGTATTTGGGGGTTTCGCTCATTCACAAGCGCTTTACACGTGCTACTTATGATTATATTGTCCAAAGAGTTCGTGACCAACTTGCGGGGTGAAAAGCGACGATCATATCTCCGGCGGGGCGAGTAACACTTGCTAAGTCAGTGTTGAATACCATTCCCTCGTATGTGATGCAAACAAACCAGCTTCCTAAGGGAGTCTGCTCGGAAATCGAAAGACTTACTAGAAATTTCATTTGGGGCCATACTGATGCTAAGAGAGGAGTGAACCTTGTGTGTTGGGATCAGGTTTGCCAACCTGCAAACCGAGCGCTCGGGTTAAGAAAAACGGTGCCTCAAAATGAGGCTTTCGTTATGAAGCTTGCCTTTCCCCTTCTGTCTAACAAAGACCAGCTTTGGGTGAGGGTGCTGCGAGCAAAATACAGGATGACTGATGCTCTGCCAGACCACTTGTTTCGGCATGGCTATTCTCGTATTTGGCAGGGACTCGATGAAGTTTGGTCTGAAGTTCGCCAATGTATTGTCTGGACACTTGGCTCGGGATCAAAAGTTTATTTTTGGAAGGATAATTGGGTAGGTGACACGAGTCCTTTAATTGATCATTGTATTTGACCATTTCCACCTTTAGCTCCCATAATTTCGGTTAGCTCCATGGTTGGCCTTGATGGTGATTGGCGGTGGAGTGAATTTCGAAGTTTTCTGCCAGATTCTATTCTTTTAGCTGTTGCTGCGATTAAACCTCCATTATTAGGAGGGGATGATCATCCAGGATGGAAGTTGGACAAGAAGAGAAGGTTCACCACGTCCAGTGCATATTATCGAAGAATTGGAGACTTTACTGATGTGGATTCTGATTTATGGCGAAGCATTTCACGCTATAGAGGTCTCCCTCGAGTTAGAATGCGTTTATGGTTAATATGCAAGAATAGACTTATGACAAATGAGGAAAGAGTCCGTCGCCATATGACGGATAATGCTGGATGCGGTTATTGTGGGACTGCTGTGGAGTCAATCTCCCACATTTTGTGTGGATATGCAGTGGCTGTCTCTACATGGTCTACCCTTATTAAGCCAGAACTGTTCGATGAATTTCTACACATGGATATGGAAGCTTGGATTCGTACTAATCTTCTCCATCCAAGGTATTTCCCTATGAAGATTGATAATTGGGGCCTCCTATTTGGTTAGATCCTGTGGTGTCTATGGACTCCAAGAAACTAACTCATCTTTGAGCCAGATTTTATAGACGATGAGAGTGTTCTTTATAGTGGTAATCGGATGTGTGCTGAAGCTGTTCATCCGGCCTCTCAACAAAACTCTAACAAGGTAACTTCACAAGTTCCTCATTCTGATGTTTACTGGAGACCTCCATTGGATGGTTGGGCGAAGATTAATGCGGATGGAGCCCGTAACCCATCCTTTGGTTTATCAGCTTGTGGAGGGGTTATACGTGACTCACATGGCAGCTGGTTGATGGGTTTTTCTAAAGCCCTTGGTCGTTGTTTTGTGTTGGATGCGGAGTTATGGGGCATTCATGAAAGTATGACAGCAGTTTGGGACTTAGGCTTGAGGAATGTTGTTGTGGAAACCGACTGTAAAGAGGCTTTTACTCTTCTGAAGCAAGGTGTGCAGCCATGGAGCGGGTCTCACATTTCGTCCCTCATCTGATTGAGTTCAAGTCGCTCATGTTATGCGTGAAGGAAATATAACAACAGATGCATTGCCAAAGATTGCTTGGTCGCTTCCGTTTGGAATGAATCGATACAACCATTCTCCTCCCGCTGTTAACTCACTGCTGATGAATGATATGGCTATGGCCGTCTATTTTGATTTCCCTTTCTATTAAAAAAATGAATATCAATTTAGTAGCGTTTTTTCCGAAAAATCACCGGTGACTGATATATTTACCAATCTAACACCGGTCAGACTATATTTTCCGATCTAACACCCTTAGCAGTAAAGTACGCCCCATGCACCGCGTTATATGCTGATTTGGCGTCACGTGGGGTAAGGCGTGCCCCCTGAAGCGCGCCTTATGCTGACATGGGCACACGTGTGTAAAGCGCGGGGTAGGTGTATAATTACACATAAGGCGCGGGGCATACCCATAATTACCCCCATACCCCCGACGCTTCACACCCCAATCCTCCCTATAAATACCCCTATCATTAATCACTTTCATCACACCAAATTCTCTCAAATTCTTTCAAATTCTCTTATAATCTCTTATAAGGTATATTTTATTATATTTTAAATATTTTGTATTTAATTTATTTAAGTATTTAATTTATTTAATATTTTACTTATTTAATTTTTTTGCAAATATAAAATGGCAGACGGTCTACTTCGCTTGGATGCAAATCATATATCTCGACACTTTGCTGATGCGGTAACATTTTAACGTTTTAATTTAATTTAAATTATTAGTAATAATTTGTTGATTTATTTAATACATGATTATTAGATTAAGAATTAATTTTTGTAATTATTTAATTTTAGGAGAAGGACCGTGTATTAGATCATTTTATTAGGAATCTTAAGTTATTGATACATAACCATGTCTTGTCGTATTTAGTAGATGCTGGATTCGATTACATAGGTAGATATTAGGGTCACTGTAAGATAGAGCCAGACCTGATTTCTGCCTTAGTAGAGCGGTGGAGGCCGGAGACCCACATATTCCATTTTCCGTGCGGAGAGTGCACGATTACACTTGAGGATGTTTCTATGCACCTGGGGCTTCCGGTGGATGAAGATGTGATATCGGGGATCGCGCATGATTCCTAGACTGTTTTGTGTCGGGATAACTAGGACGTGTCCCGGAAAATTTTAACGGTGGTCGGATACCGTTAAATTGGTTAGATGCCAATTTTCGTGATTTGAGCAAGGACGCGTATGAGGATGAAGTTAAAATGTATGCACCGGCATGCATACTGCAGCTGATAGGAGGGTTGTTGATGCCGGACAAATCGCAGAACCAAGTTCACTGCATGTGGTTGTGACACTTTGGCGACTTTCATCTAGTCGGATCACTCAGTTGGGGCTCGACAGTTTTGGCTTTCATGTACAGAGAGATGTGTCGAGCCACTAACTACAGGCGTAATGCTATCGGCGGATGTCTTCTGCTGCTGTAGTCTTGGGCATGGTATTGATTGCACTTTTTATGTCCTGTTGTCAAGAACCCATTCGTATTTTCACTACTATTGAGGTAATTGTAAAACTGATTTCGTATATTAATCATTTTATACAACGTATAATAATTTTTTTCCTCGAATAGGTGGTCTACTGATAGGAAAAATCATCAGGAGCTACCTGATGATTTAAAAAAAATTAGGGTGCTCATCGATCAGAAGGCTGACATACAAGTATGAATTTTAATGTTTAAAAATCAATTTTAGATTATGGTTATATAATTAGATTATTATTTTGATAAAAATTATATATATTTGTTTTAGTTTGAATGAGTGTCATATTCTACCGATGATGTGAGGGCGGTGATCCCACCTGAGTTGAGAGGACCATCAGATGTTTTGATGGCGATGGTCCCCTTGATCTGTTATGCGACCGTCGAGTGGCACTCCACTGATCGCGTGCTCCAGCAATTTGGTTGTTTTCAACCAATTTCGGAAGCACCTCGCAATATGGATGAGTTGCATAGCACAGATAGACGCGGCAAGACAGATACAGATTGGCTGGTGAGGCATCATGAGTGGGTCGTGTTGTGGGAGGATCGACATCGGAGCCTTCCCTGTAGAGAGCCGATTTTACTTGACCTCTTTATGGCTGCTGACGGTTATTATGAGTGGTTCAACAGTAACGGGAAACCGTTTCTGCTTCCCGAGGATGCATGAGGGCAGACCTATTCGCGACATCGACAGAGACGTTCATCGACACAACACCATCGTCCCCCGACTCGTGGACGGAGAACAGGTACTTCCGGTTCATCCTCAGCTGCACTAGCAAGACATTCACAGCAGCCACCACAACCATATATGATGCCGCCACCGTCTTTCTATTACCAGATGCCGCCGCCGTCGCCTTCACCTGGTTTTATGACTCTGCCGCCGTCACCGTCACAAATGACCCCTCCTGGAGGCTATTATGGGTCTATGTTTACAGATTCGACTTAGGGTTCATATACTGGATATTTTGCGGGTTCAGCCTCATCACCCATGGCCGCAGCACAGACACCTCCTGTACAGTTTTCACACTCAGCGATGTTTGGGTTTTATGAGTTTTCCCAGTTTTTGCAAGTCGGTGGGGTAGTCAGTCATACACCTCCAGGGTCCTTATTCTATGGAGGTGCTTTATTGTCATCAGCTCCTCATCAACCTAATGTACCTACTCAGGATGACGACGATGACTACGACGATGATGGTGATGATGATGACAGCGAGGAGTCACAACCAGTGATACGAAGAAATCCTCCTCGAGACTGACAGCCACCGCCCTGCGGAACACATTCGCGTCACAGGCATCGATAGATTTTATTTTTTATTATATTTGTATTTAGTTTATTGGACTTTTTAATTGTAATTTTTTATTATTTCTCATTTAATACTTACTTTATTTTGTTAAATTTGTTGGACTTTTTTTAATGTATTTTAGTTAATTTTGTTTATTATCATTTAATATCAGTTATTATAATTTGGTTATCATTTACCATTTAATACTTATTGTAAGTTTGTTGTATTTAAAATTATTTTGAAATACCAAATTATTATCAGTTTGATAAAATTTAATGATTGTGTTCGATAACTTTCTTAAGTTTGTCACTTATTATCTCTTTTATTATAATCGCATATAACGCAAACGTCAAATCTCGTATTATTGTATCATTTTTTAATCTTTATCAGCGATTATCGAATGCCATTAACTTGAAGTAAATACAAATTAAAGTACAAGAATTATTATTTGATAAACAAATACATCATTTCCTTATCAATTGTTACTTGATGGCAACAGAAGTGGACATGTTTTTCTAGTGTGTCCTGGGTTTCTACAATGCCCACATCTTCTGTCTTGTCTAGATCTTTCTCGAATATCCATATCGCAATGAATTCGATTGGATTTTAGACGACCACACTCCCTCAATAAACTCGGATTTGATACAATCGGAAATCATTCTTGAACCTCATCAGGGTCTCTGTCATTACCTATGGGGGGAAACTCAAATTCGTATACCTTAAAAACTTTAGATAGTAAGTATACGGGATCCACAAAATGGTTATAGTCTTGACGTGTATGTGAGCAAATTGCTATCACATGAGAGCATGGATACATCAGAGCTTGAAAAAACCTGCAGTCGCACATTATGTGTAACATCCGCAATACCGGGTTAGTGACTAAATTGAAAAGTTTCAGAATTTGGTGACTAACGTAGAAGAATGAAATAATTTAATGATTATTGGAAATATATGATGAAGGTTATTTAGTAATTATTAAAGGAAATTAAGGGTAAAATGGTCATTTGACCAGAAAGATTTTTATCTTTCTTTTAAGGTGATAAAAACGTGGAAAGGGTGAGAAGAAAAGAAAGATCTGGAGCTGGGTCTTCTCATTCCTCCTCTCTTCCCGTAAGCTACATGGCAAAGGTAAGTTTAATTTCAGTTGGTTAATTCTTGAGATTTAAGCTTAGTTTTGATTCTTTGGGTATTAAATAAGCTTAAGGAAAGCTTATATGGGATTTAAACAATAAGATAAAAGAATTAAGAAGGAATTTGTAATATGAGTTTTAAGATGAAATTTTGATATGGTATGGTTGTTGAAGTTTTATGGATGAATTTGACTTGTCATCAATCTAATTAAGAAGTATGAAGTGTTAGAATTGGAATTAGAACACATTTAAAATTTAGTGTGATTCTTGAATGCCATGTAAATGATGGAATTTTGGGTTTAAAGAAGTGATTATGGAATAGAAATGAGTTTAAATATGTGTATGGAAGTTAGGAATATTAAAGGAAGTAAAATATGAAGGTTTAAACTGAAATGAAGTAAATTTTGAGCTCAAAAATGTGATTTCTGGGCAAGGGGAATCTGTACCCATTCAAGGGGAACCGATACCCCCTTAAACGAACCAGAATTTACAGAATGTCAAGGGGAACCGATACCCCCACAGGAGGGAACCGATTCCCCCTAAAGGAAAATTGTAAATATTGGTTTAATAAGTTCGTTTAAGTTGTTAGTATCAAATTACAAGGTGTATGTATCTAATAATTGTCTTAAAATGTATAATTATGTAGATTCAGAGCCTAAACGAGTTCCAGAATCATTGACAAGTAAGATCGATAAAAAGGGAAGATAAGAGATTGGAATAGACTAGTGAGGCCAGGTGATTGCATATTAGTATTATATGATGTTAAATGGAAATAAGACTTGCGACAAGTCTATTTCCATAGTAAAATGCATGAATTCATAAATAGAAGTATATAAGTGTATGATTTATATGTGTTGACATGTTATTGTATATATGTATTATATGGTTGATGTGAATATGTGATATATTATGATGATATAAACCATATGATATGATAATAAATTATATGAATATAAAAGATAAGTTATGTGATAAGATCTTTGATATATACATATATATAAATGAAATATTACTATGTGAATACATGTTATGAGATAATTTAAGTAATAATATGAGAATATGGTAAAAGTGAGTTTATGAGAAAGGATATGAACTAAGTAAGCAAAGGTTACATAAATAATATATTAACTAGGAGACTTGAACTTCAGTGATACTATGAGCATATAAGATAAGATAGAGGAGAAAGATTCCTATGCTTAAAAAAATTATGATACATTAGTTGTATAATGGAAGCTATGGAGTGATATGAAATGATTATAGGAGTTGTACGGAATTGAATTAAGTAAATAGATTAAATTGTACATAAAAGAAATAATAGAAGTAATATATTCAGGTTTATAAGTATAATGTAGGTTAGATAATGTAAGTGTATACTAAGAAATACAGAATAAGGTAGATGATATGATGTAAATTATATTATGAATTAGTGATGTAGGAATGCGATATAAATATGCAATAAAACTTATGTGTTATATGATAAATATGAGCATATGAGAATAAGAGATTAGATAAGTGACTTGGTGATAAAATCTATATGACCATGGATTAGGTAAATATGAATAATTTAAGTGATATGTAACTACGAGTATTTGAGTATGTATCCATCTGAGTTGTTTCATGAGGTTATGAAATATTATACTAAATGACTATGTGAGTATATGAAAAAGAATATAGGTACATGCAAGTTATATCGAAAGGAGTTGTGTAACCATGCTTGATATGTATTACATGTATGGGAATATAAGAGAATAAAGCATAAACTATATGAAAAGATATGATTCATGTGATGTGAACCATGTGAACATATGAGAAAGTGTATAAGTTATATGTATTACATGATATACATGATTTTACAAGAAATGACATGAGCTATGTGATTATATGATTATAAGAGATCAGACATGTGATAAAAGATAATTAATATGCATGTGTGAATATGAAATGATATAAATGACAATGCCCATGTTATGTGTCATGAGAGCTAGGGGTATAGTTGGCATGCCAAGAGTCGAGGGTCTATGTGGTCCTTCGGGACATATATGTATTCTTTGGAACATGTGTGAAGTCTGGTGAGACACATACTTGATCCCTAGTATATGTATATGATTCTTAAGGAATGATATGTGGTCCTTCGGGACATATATGTATTCTTTGGAATATGTGTGAAGTCTGGTGAGACACATACTTGATCCCTAGTATATGTATATGATTCTTAAGGAATGATATGTGGTCCTTATGGACATTATTATATGGCACTACGGTACAATTCTACGCGGCACTACGGTGCAATTCTATGTGGCACTTCGGTGCATTTATATGAGCTGTGGTTACAGCATTAGTGCACAACCTCCATAAACTCATATATCTATAGTTCTCACATATGTACATGGGCTAATCAAGAGATATAAACAAATATATGTTAGTGATATGATAATTGTTATAGAAATGATATGATGTTGTGTGTGTATAGTGTTTGATTGAAAAGGTTAAGCATAAAAGTATGTGATTACATGATAAACTTTTAATGATGAGTTATGTGTATGTATGTATTTATTGTAATTAATCTGATATGATTTTATATGATACGAGGAAATCATGTAATTTGGTATAACATGATAGAACAGAACATGCATGGATTGATATATGTTATAAAGTGCATTATAAGTTTTTATGCCTCACTAAGTCTTCGACTTAGCGTGTGATTGTTTCACACGTAGGGTACATAAGCAAGAAGAGAAGAGAAGAAGAGTAAGACAGGTCAACACCTCCCTTACAAAATTTCAGATCAGAAAATAGAGGATTTAAATGTTTTTGGTTATTTTGAGTATAGTTGGCATGTACTAATTGGTTAAATTAAATATGCTCTGATTGATTTTGGTTATCGTGGTCAGTTTATGTAACTAAACCACTTTTACTTTAATGAAAGTTTTAAATTTTCGTTGAATTTTGTCAAGAGTCAAAGTTTGAAAAGTCAATGTGACACCTCATACTCGTATCCGGGTCGGCATAAACCAAAGTCCAAAGTGTCATAAAATGTGTACATGCCAACATAGAGTGAAAAATTTCTGATCTGATAGTGTAAGGAGTATGTTGTCTTTCTAATAGAATAAGAATAGTTTAATACAGTAGAAATCCGATCGTGATAATTTCGAAGTAAGTGAAAGGTGATATTCCTGATTGTGATAGCTATTCACCTGCCCTGGCCAGGCAGGATGAAGAGCGGACACCTCAGGAAATGCCTAGTAAGATCAAAAGTTGATTTCAGAAAGTTGAAATCATATCTAAATAATGATAGAATGTTTTCATTGTTTTGAATCGGAAACACGATATAGAGTAGTTTTGTTATTATGTGGATAAGATAGAATATGGTGAACAAGTGTCACTATAAGATTGTTAAAAAGATCAAAGGATGTGGTGAGTATTTGTATAAGAATTCAAGAATAGATGCATCAGTGACAAGTGTATAAGAGATATGGAGATAGATTTTATGAATTTAAGACAAAGGGATAATATTGTGTATAAGCAAGAGTGTGGCTATAATAAGAGTTTGCATTCTAGATGAAAAGAGTTAGCGTTGACTAACCAGATTATGTGATAGAAAAGGTATAGAATTTAATATTTTGAGATGTTGTTATGATAAGACAACCAAATATGAAATGGATCTGGATACAATTGTATATTTGGATCATAGTACTGTTGTATAGTAAAGGGAATAATGATTTATATATTTTAGTAAAGCTGAGGATTGATAAGAAGAGTTTATGAATGGGTATATCGATGATCAGTTTATAAGACAAAGTAAGTCAGAATGTTTAGTTGAACAACGAAAATTATAGGATGTATGAGAATGGAGGTGAAATTGACAACTTAAGTAAACGAATTTTGAGATAATTTCGATTGGAAAGGATGTATGTGATTGGTTATTTAGGATTGTGTTCTAGATTGGACAGATGTTATTGATTAACTGTCAGAGTAAAAGTGATAGAGTTATAAGATTGAAAGAAAAGGTAAAGTTGAGTTAATCAATTATGATGTGAATCTGAATATAGTTGGGTATTCTGATCAGATAGCTATGATGTAGAAAAGGAGATAAGTATTTGCATGGAATTTTAAGAAATGAAAATACAAGTATAAGAAATAGATTATCAAAGTTATGAGGATGCAATGAAGATTGGTATATAACGATGAATATAGGTGATAAGACAAGAGTATGTGAACATGAAAGGAAATATATGATTTGTGTATAAGGAATAAATAAAGGAAGAATGGAATAAAGAAATGAAATGGGATTGAGTTAAAGGATCAGACACGATAAAGGTTATATGGAAGTGTAGGTGATAATTTTGGATATACAAGTGAGAAAAGAGTGATTGGTGAGGTGAAAAGATTTTATAAAGTGTATGTTGAATCATATTTAAAGAAGATTTAAGGTCGTGTTCTTGGTTAAATGATGATGGAAAACGAATTTGGTTATTATTATAAGGTAATTAGAGATGGATTTATGATGTTGATTGATGAAAATGGATTGAAGTTGATGGTTGTTGTTTAAGTGATAAGAGACATGATATGAATGTATAAAGGAAAAAGGTAATTGAAAAGTTAAAGGATTGAAAAGTACGTTTCCTGATGATGACAAGAAAGAGTAAGCAAATGAAGTAACATGAGAACATTAGAAGATATGTTTTATCAAAATGTTCAGTGAAAATTTGAGGGCGAATTTTCTTAAAAAGGAGGGGAGATTTGTAACATCCGCAATACCGGGTTAGTGACTAAATTGAAAAGTTTCAGAATTTGGTGACTAACGTAGAAGAATGAAATAATTTAATGATTATTGGAAATATATGATGAAGGTTATTTAGTAATTATTAAAGGAAATTAAGGGTAAAATGGTCATTTGACCAGAAAGATTTTTATCTTTCTTTTAAGGTGATAAAAACGTGGAAAGGGTGAGAAGAAAAGAAAGATCTGAAGCTGGGTCATCTCATTCCTCCTGTCTTCCCGTAAGCTCCATGGCAAAGGTAAATTTAATTTCAGTTGGTTAATTCTTGAGTTTTAAGCTTAGTTTTGATTCTTTGGGTATTAAATAAGCTTAAGGAAAGCTTATATGGGATTTAAACAATAAGATAAAAGAATTAAGAAGGAATTTGTAATATGAGTTTTAAGATGAAATTTTGATATGGTATGGTTGTTGAAGTTTTATGGATGAATTTGACTTGTCATCAATCTAATTAAGAAGTATGAAGTGTTAGAATTGGAATTAGAACACATTGAAAATTTAGTGTGATTCTTGAATGCCATGTAAATGATGGAATTTTGGGTTTAAAGAAGTGATTATGGAATAGAAATGAGTTTAAATATGTGTATGGAAGTTAGGAATATTAAAGGAAGTAAAATATGAAGGTTTAAGCTGAAATGAAGTGAATTTCGAGCTCAAAAATGTGATTTCTGGGCAAGGGGAATCGGTACCTATTCAAGGGGAACCGATACCCCCTCAAACGAACCAGAATTTACAGAATGTCAAGGGGGAACCGATACCCCCACAGGAGGGAACCGATTCCCCCTAAAGGAAATTATAAATATTGGTTTAATAAGTTCGTTTAAGTTGTTAGTATCAAATTACAAGGTGTAGGTATCTAATAATTAACTTAAAATATATAATTATGTAGATTCAGAGCCTAAACGAGTTCCAGAATCATTGACAAGTAAGATCGATAAAAAGGGAAGATAAGAGATTAGAATGGACTAGTGAGGCCAGGTGAGTGTTATATGATGTTAAATGGAAATAAGACTTGCGACAAGTCTATTTCCACAGTAAAATGCATGAATTCATAAATAGAAGTATTTATGTGTATGATTTATATGTGTTGACATGTCATTGTATATATGTATTATATGGTTGATTTGAATATGTGATAAGTTATGATGATATAAACCATATGATATGATAATAAATTATATGAATATAAAAGATAAGTTATGTGATAAGATCTTTGATATATACATATATATAAATGAAATATTACTACGTGAATACATTTTATGAGATAATTTAAGTAATAATATGAGAACATGGTAAAAGTGAGTTTATGAGAAAGGATATGAACTAAATAAGCAAAGGTTACATAAATAATATATTAACTAGGAGACTTGAACTTCAGTGATACTATGAGCATATAAGATAAGATAGAGGAGAAAGATTCCTATGCTTAAATAAAATTATGATACATTAGTTGTATAATAGAAGCTATGGAGTGATATGAAATGATTATAGGAGTTGTACGGAATTGAATTAAGCAAATAGATTAAATTGTACATAAAAGAAATAATAGAAGTAATATATTCAGGTTTATAAGTATAATGTAGGTTAGGTAATGTAAGTGTATACTAAGAAATACAGAATAAGGTAGATGATATGATGTAAATTATATTATGAATTAGTGATGTAGGAATGAGATATAAATATGCAATAAAACTTATGTGTTATATGATAAATATGAACATATGAGAATAAGAGATTAGATAAGTGACTTGGTGATAAAAGCTATATGACCATGGATTAGGTAAATATGAATAATTTAAGTGATATGTAACTATGAGTATTTGAGTATGTATCCATGTGAGTTGTTTCATGAGGTTATATGAAATATTATACTATATGACTATGTGAGTATATGAAAAAGAATATAGGTACATGCAAGTTATATCGAAAGGAGTTGTGTAACCATGCTTGATATGTATTACATGTATGGGAATATAAGAGAATAAAGCATAAACTATATGAAAAGATATGATTCATGTGATGTGAACCATGTGAACATATGAGAAAGTGTATAAGTTATATGTATTACATGATATACGTGATTTTACAAGAAATGACATGAGCTATGTGATTACATGATTATAAGAGATCAGACATGTGATAAAAGATAATTAATATGTATGTGTGAATATGAAATGATATAAATTACAATGCTCATGTTATGTGTCATGAGAGCTAGGGGTATAGTTGGCATGCCAAGAGTCGAGGGTCTATGTGGTCCTTTGGGATATATATGTATTCTTTGGAACATGTGTGAAGTCTGGTGAGACACATACTTGATCCCTAGTATATGTATATGATTCTTAAGGAATGATATGTGGTCCTTCGGGACATATATGTATTCTTTGGAACATGTGTGAAGTCTGGTGAGACACATACTTGATCCTTAGTATATGTATATGATTCTTAAGGAATGATATGTGGTCCTTATGGACATTATTATATGGCACTACGGTGCAATTCTACGCGACACTACGGTGCAATTCTATGTGGCACTTCGGTGCATTTATATGAGCTGTGGTGACAACATTAGTGCACAACCTCCATAAACTCACATATCTATAGTTCTCACATATGTACATGGGCTAATCAAGAGATATAAACAAATATATGTTAGTGATATGATAAATGTTATAGAAATGATATGATGTTGTGTGTGTATAGTGTTTGATTGAAAAGGTTAAGCATAAAAGTATGTGATTACATGATAAACTTTTAATGATGAGTTATGTGTATGTATGTATTTACTATAATTAATCTGATATGATTTTATATAATACGAGGAAATCATGTAATTTGGTATAACATGATAGAACAGAACATGCATGGATTGATATATGTTATAAAGTGCATTATAAGTTTTTATGCCTCACTAAGTCTTCGACTTAGCGTGTGATTGTTTCACACGTAGAGTACAGAAGCAAGAAGAGAAGAGAAGAAGAGTAAGACATGTCAGCACGTCCCTTACAAAATTTCAGATTAGAAAATAGAGGATTTAAATGTTTTTGGTTATTTTGAGTATAGTTGGCATGTACTAATTGGTTGAATTAAATATGCTCTGATTGATTTTGGTTATTGTGGTCAGTTTATGTAACTAAACCGCTTTTACTTTAATGAAAGTTTTAAATTTTCTTTAAATTTTGTCAAGAGTCAAAGTTTGAAAAGTCAATGTGACACCTCATACTCGTATCCGGGTCGGCATAAACCGAAGTCCAAAGTGTCATAAAATGTGTACATGCCAACATAGAGTGAAAAATTTATGATCTGATAGTGTAAGGAGTATGCTGTCTTGCTAATAGAATAAGAATAGTTTAATACAGTAGAAATCCGATCGTGATAATTTCGAAGTAAGTGAAAGGTGATATTCCTGATTGTGATAGCTATTCACCTGCCCTGGCAAGGCAGGATGAAGAGCGGACACCTCAGGAAATGCCTAGTAAGATCAAAAGTTGATTTCAGAAAGCTGAAATCATATCTGAATAATGATAGAATGTTTTCATTGTTTTGAATCGGAAACACGATATAGAGTAGTTTTGTTATTATGTGGATAAGATAGAATATGGTGAACAAGTGTCACTATAAGATTGTTAAAAAGATCAAAGGATGTGGTGAGTATTTGTATAAGAATTCAAGAATAGATGCATCAGTGACAAGTTTGTAAGAGATATGGAGATAGAGTTTACGAATTTAAGACAAAGGGATAATATTGTGTATAAGCAAGAGTGTGGCTATAATAAGGGTTTGCATTCTAGATGAAAAGAGTTAGCGTTGACTAACCAGATTATGTGATGGAAAAGGTATAGAATTTAATATTTTGAGATGTTGTTATGATAAGACAACCAAATATGAAATGGATCTGGATACAATTGTATATTTGGATCTTAATATGTTCGCGTGTCGTGAGTACTATAAAATATACACAAATAATGTGCAAGTATACACAATCGCTCAAGTAATATAATGATGAGTGAGTATCGTCTCCACAGGGATTGGGTGAAATTACGAAAGTCTAACCAAAGCAACGCACTAAATTATCTAAGTATAGTTAGTCTTGATATATACAAATGTCACGGTAATGGATATGTGTATACTGGTGGATGCGGATTGATGGTGTGATGGTGTAGCAAATGGAAATGCAGTGGCAATGATGGATGTTTAATATTGAGTATGTTGAAATGTCAAGGCAATGAAAAATGGTAAAAACAGTAAATAAAAAGATAAATAAAATAATCCTCACGTGACAAGCTTCCAATGAAATGAATGGTAAGGATTGGTCTAAGGTTGCTAAACTTATTTCTCAAGTATATTTAAGCTATCTTGTGTTTACTTACTCGACAGGGCTTTCCTAAGGTGTTCAAAAGAACCTAACAGAATAGGATGCCAAGGCATCTGCTCTCACTCAACGATGTTGGATAGCCTACCCTATTGATAAAGACACCCTTTTTAGTCATTGAAATCCTATCCTAGTCTCTTCCGAGATCTAAGGGATTAAGTTATAATATTCCTAGGCCGGTTCAAAGCCCCTTGAAAATACCATAACCCATTGCTTATGAGGATCTTATCTTGCATTTCTTCCGAATACTTACAAGTATTTTTAGCTTAGGATTCTTCCGAATACCTAACCTTCATCTAAGAGATGGACATTTCCATGACTCTTACAAGGCTAGATGGTGAAGCATTCATAAGCAAAGTAAATAAAGAACCCAAAATAAACTTAAATATACCCTAAAAAAAATAAAGTTTAAACAATCGTTCAACCAACCACCACCAAATAAGTTAGTTCATGGTGGGGTTCGAAATATCCAAACACAAAGTCATGAAAATATTCGTTCCAATAACCCACAAATAAATAGAAAAATAACAGCAAAAGGGAAATGAGAGAAAGCCTTCGACGCGCCACCGGAGGTCTCCTCTCGGCCACCACGAACCACCTAGCTCGCTAGCTCCTTCCGGCGCCTAGTTTGCCACTCCTTGAAGCTTTATCAATGGAGGAATATCCCAAGGAAGAAGAAAGGAAAATAAAATAAAAATGTGATTTTTTTTCTGCTCTATGCGTGTGCTCTCTGTCCCCCTTTTCTTCTCTCCCATGAGGTGTCATATATAATAAAAAATATCTAGGGGTAATGATGAGGTTGTTGGGTGCAAAATACCCCTCATACCCCTAGAATCACATGTTGTGCATGAACCTTATCCTCCAAGTGGCAGTGGTCCTTTGGCAGCTCTGGCAGGCGGTTACAACAGTCTTTCATGTGCAGAGACAGCTGTCCAGTGCCAGTTGTCCTTATGCAAAAATATCTTTTTGTCTTTTTCTGCGCCAGAAATGCCAAGGCATTTCAATCTGCTTTAGCAACGTGTGATGCCGCGGCATTACTTCCCAAAGAATCATTTTTCTTGCTATTCCCTGCACACCATAGACAAACTGCACCTTTCCCTCAAACAACACCATTAAGAAATAAAATAACACAACCACCACAAATGCAACTATATGCAACTACATGATCCTAAAATGACTAAAATGAGCTTTTAAACAAATAATAACTTAAGTGAAAAAGGCTTTAAAAGTAGCCTTTTTAGGAAGTTAACACACCCCCAAACTTAAGCTATTGCTTGTCCTCAAGCAATGGATATCAGTTACATAAGCATAATGTCATGGCAAAGTTCGATAGTAAGACAGTAGGACAAAATTGAATTTCAACCCTCAGAACGATAGGCTTCAACATGCTAGACTTATCAAGAATTCAAGTACTTTTCCCTAGGTCAAAATCCTTTGTGGTAGTGTGTGTGTGTGATTGTATCCAATCTATACTTAGCGAATTTAGACAATTTCTAATCAAGTCCCCTAGTTTTTGTCAAGGCATTTACTTATCATTAAGCACATTTTTACTCCCTTTTGTTTGATTTTTTTTAAATGCTGTTACGAAGGGAGTCAGCTCATCACACCTACTCTCCCACACTCTAGAAGAAAGGGAGCATAACTTCCATCCCCGAGCTAGTTAAGTAGAGTCATCCAGTGACTTCTTTCATTCACTCATATGCACAAGGCTTCCATTTATTAAAGAAAGTTTCAGGAAATGCCACAGCAAAGATGAGTGTCCATCTACAGCTATGCTTAAGCATTTATTCATAGTTTCATTTCTAAGGGAGTTTGTTTTTTATTTTTCTTTTAAACACCATACTATATTTCAATGCCAAGACTAACTAAAGTTCCTTCATAAAAATTTCCTAAATTTTCTAAGTATAGAAAACATACAAATCGTGTAAATATTTTTCATAAAGCATCAAGCCCTAAAGTGAGTTCTATCATTCTCAACAGTCATTTACATTCAGATTCTAGCCTAACAAAGTTATCATCATCGGGTATCCTCAAAACATTTCATCTAACTGTCCTACCATTTACTGATGCCATGGCATAATACTATGCTAATGCTATCATGCATATGACCTACCAAGAACAATACCTCCCCCAAACTTAAGGGAAGCATTGTCCTCAATGCTTTAAAGAGAACTAAACTAACTATAAACTATATGTTATGCAATGAAATGCAACTAAATGAAAATGGATGCAAGAGAGGTACCTCAATGTTTATGTGGTGGTGGTGCTTTGGAGGTGCTAGCAGCTCCTCGTCGGGTGCGCTTTCGGATAGGTGCTGGGCTGGACTCGGAAGAAGTAGAGTAATAGTGCACAATGCGTCCAGCCGTGGTCTTGGTGTGGCAACCACTACGTTGTGCATGAGAATGATTGGGTGCTGGGACGGGGCTGGGTGTTTCTTCGACAGGGACAGTGGGCGGATATTCAGGAGTCTCGGACCGGTGTGTATCAGGAGTAGGGTCAGCAGTAGGAGGATCGGGTGCATCGTGCTCAGGCTCTGGAGATGCCTCGGTGTTGAATGCCGGCAGAATTTCGTCTGGGAAACCAGGGAAATTCCGTTGACCGTTGGGAATAATTTCTTGAAACAACGATTCCACCACAGCATCTCTATGCTTCACGTATCCAAAGAAATTACGGATGTCACCGTGTAAAGCATGCAGTTGAGCTTGAGTCTGCATCACAGCTTCCTCGAGAGCAAGTAACCTTGCCTCGGCATTCGATTCTGTAGTACCTGCAGATTGCTCATGAACAGGGTCTTTAGACTTGGGATTTTCAAGTCCCAACAATAGTGGAAGTCTAGCCCTAGTGATGCCCGATAATCCAGGTAAAATTTCATCAAAAGCATTTTCCTCAACCTTTTTCTTACGACATAAAGCGGTAATTAAATTGGGAAACACCAAAGCACTTGCCTTTTTACCCAAACAGTCATGAACTTGCTGAACAATAATACGACCCACATCGATCGGACGGGATACTATCATAGAATGTAAAAGCAATAAGCGTGAAAGTGATACCGTAGTGTTGTGGGAAGTGGGCATTAGTTTATGCTTGAGAAAGTGATTCCATAACTTTGTGCGCGGCTGAAGACGTTCTCGGTTGACCGAGTATCTACTCGTTTGTCGTCCATTCCACTCAGTGTTTTCAAAACAAAGGTCCTCCAAGACCCCATCGTATGTGTTGCTATTGGCTTCCTCTTCAAACATGGTATGGTCGTCTACTACCTCCTGTAAATGAAAATAACGATTAATAGCAGTGGATGTAAAACGGATTTGCTTACCTCGAACGAAGATGGAGTATTGATTGGGCTTGGAAATGTTTGCATAAAACTCCTTAACTAATGAGGAGTTCACCGAACCAGGATGACGGGCAAACTTCTGCCACTTGAGCGGCATCACGATGTCCATAACATCGGGTCCAAAACCACCATCGGTTTCCTCGGTAAAAATAAATCCCAACTCAAAAAAGAGTTTTTGGTTCTTGAAGTTTTGGAACCGATCCTTGGCCTCATCATTCTCAAACTGTTGCCAAACGGTTGTGTCGGTTGGAGCTGGTCTTGAGCGCACCATTTTCAGTGTTTTTGAAGTAAGAAAAATGAAAAAGGAAGAAGCTTTTGAAAGCTTTAAAAACTTGGATGTATTTCGGCTATGGAGAGAATAAGGGAAGAAGATGAGTAAAAGAGAGAGAAAAAGTAAAAGTTAACATGAAAGAGAAAAAAATGAATAAAGAAAGAGAAAAGAAAAAGTTAAAAATTTGGGAGGGAAAAGGGGTGATAGGACGGTTAAGAAAGGAATTAGTGGGTGGGGGTTGTGCATGTATAGGGAAGGAAAAAAAATCTGCCAAAAAGTAATGATGGTGATAGGACAAGTCTGTGGAAAGAGAAAAAGAAATGTCAGAAATTAAATTAAATAAAAAGAAACAAATCAAAAGAATATCTCTCCAATTAATGCTTTGTCATTTCCTCCCTTTGGTAACCGCTCCTTGTACGGTTTACAGCAATGTGGTCCCTACAAATCAGATAAAAAATTAATTACAAAATAAAATAAAATAAAACTAAAGAAAAAAACTTGAATGTTAAATTTTATTTATGCACAGACACAAATTCCATGCCGAGGCATCGAATTTTGGTTCTCCTCTGGGCACGCTTCAGTATCGTGCAGCCGTAACACATCCTTGTTGTGCGGTGGTGGAATTCCATTGTAGGCTTTCAGACGCTGGCCATTGACCTTGAAGATCTTCCCATTGTCTATTCTCTTGATGTCAACAACTCCATGTGGATAGACATAATGCACCTCAAATGGCCCTGACCATCAAGATTTTAGCTTCCCAGGAAAGAGTTTAAGTCTGGAGTTGTAAAGCAAGACTTGGTGCCCCACATGAAAGTGCCGTGGCATTAGTTTTTGGTCATGCCACTTATTGGTTTTCTCCTTGTATATCCGAGCATTCTCATATGCTTGTTCTCTAAACTCTTCCATTTCATTAAGTTCTAATAATCTCTGCTCCCCAGCTAGTTGAGTATCGAAATTCAATCGCTTGATAGCCCAATAAGCTTTATGTTCAAGCTCAACCGGGAGATGACAAGCTTTATCATACACTAACTTGAAGGGTGACATCCCCAAAGGAGTTTTGAATGCTGTTCTGTACGCCCAAAGTGCTTCATCCAACTTTGGCGGCCAATCCTTTCGCTTTGGGTTCACCACTTTCTCTAAAATCTGCTTGATCTCTCGATTAGATATCTCAGCTTGGCCATTTGTCTGCGGATGATATGCCGTGGCAATCTTGTGTCGAACTCCATATCTCAGCAATGCCTTGGCAATCAACTTGTTATCAAAATGGGTTCCTTCATCACTGATGATAGCACGAGGTACTCCAAACCGAGTGAAAATATACTTGTGCAAAAACTTGAGTACGGTCTTGGAGTCATTCCTTGATGTTGCTATTGCTTCCACCCACTTTGACACATAATCCACAGCAAGCAATATATATAATTTTCCTTCAGAAGATGAGAATGGTCCCATGAAGTTGATGCCCCACACATCAAACAGCTCTATCTCCAAAATATTTTATAGCGGCATCTCATGTCGTCTGGAGATGTTTCCAGTCCGTTGGCATTGATCACATCCTTTGTAAAATGCTTGGGCATCTCTAAACAAAGTTGGCCAGTAAAAGCCTGATTGAAGGACCTTAGCAGCAGTCATTACTCCACCAAAATGGCCTCCACTTGGGGCCAAATTACAATGGTACAAAATATCACTTTGCTCCTCTTCGGGTACACATCGTCTAATGAGCTGATCGGCACAATGTTTGAACAGACATGGCTCATCCCAAAAATAGTGCCTTACATCGTGCTTGAACTTCTTTTTAGCCTGACTATTCAAATCAAAAGGCACAATTCCACTAACAAGAAAATTAACAAGGTCAGCGTACCATGGGATTGCCGCGGCATATAAAATTTTCTCATCAGGAAATTCCTCTTGGATATCTACAGTGTCATGACATTCAGAATTGTTCTCTAGCCTAGATAAGTGATCAGCAACTTGATTTTCAGTTCCTTTTCTATCTACCACCTCTAAGTCAAATTCTTGCAAAAGTAAGATCCACCTAATAAGTCTAGGCTTGGCATCCTTTTTGTTCACTAAGTATTTTATAGCCGAATGATCAGTGTGAACAATAACTTTAGTGCCTATTAGGTAAGGTCTAAATTTATCAAAACCAAATACTACGGCAAGTAATTCTTTCTCAGAGGTGGTGTAGTTCAATTGTGCTTCATTTAAAGTGCGGCTAGAGTAATAAATAACATGAAAGATTTTACCTCGGTGTTGCCCCAAAATAGCTCCTACGGCATAATCGCTTGCATCACACATCAGCTCAAATGGTGATGTCCAGTCGGGAGGGACTACAATGGGTGCCGAGATCAGTTTTCGCTTTAGCTCAGTAAACGCCCCGAGGAATAATTCGTCAAACACAAAGGGTTGGTTTTGTTGAAGCAATGTGCACAAGGGTTTAGAAATCTTGGAGAAGTCTTTGATAAACCTTCTATAGAATCCAGCATGTCCAAGAAAACTTCTTATTTCCTTGACCGAAGTTGGTGGTGGCAATTTTTCAATCATTTCAATCTTTGCCTTGTCCACCTCAATACCCTTGTGTGAAATTTTGTGGCCTAATACAATACCTTCAGTCACCTTGAAGTGACATTTTTCCCAGTTTAAGACCAACTCAGCCTCCTCGCATCTCTTGAGAACTTTTGCTAAATTGCCGAGGCATCGTTCAAAGTCGTCCCCACAAACAGAAAAGTCATCCATGAAGATCTCCAGAAAATCCTCAACCATATCTGAAAATATAGCTTGCATACAACGCTGAAACATTGTCGGGGCATTACAGAGTCCAAAAGGCATCATCCTAAAGGCAAAAGTGCCATAAGGACAAGTAAATGTAGTCTTCTCCTGGTCCTCTGGTGCGATGGCAATTTGATTGTACCCCGAGTACCCATCCAAAAAGCAATAGAATGCTTTGCTGACCAATCGATCCAACATTTGGTCGATGAAAGGTAGAGGAAAGTGGTCCTTCTTCGTAGCTTTGTTGAGTTTTCTATAGTCCATACATATCCTCCATCCCGTCACAGTGCGAGTGGGTAATAGCTCATTATCCTCATTCGTAACCACCGTCGTGCCTCCTTTCTTTGGAACACATTGGACAGGGCTCACCCATGAGCTATTGGAGATAGGGTAGATCACTCCAGCATCAAGCCATTTCAGAATTTCTTTCATCACCACTTGCTTCATAACAGGGTTGAGTCTTCTTTGTGGTTCAATTGAATTACCGTGGCAATCTTCTAGCAGAATCTTGTGCATACAGATCGTGGGACTAATGCCTTTCAAATCGGCCATAGTCCAACCAATTGTTTTCTTATGCTGCATCAAAACACTTAACAAACTTTGCTCTTGGTTAGCAGTAAGGTTAGCGGAAATTATCACCGGTAAAGTCTCATCGCTACCTAAGTAAACATATTTAAGATGCCCTGGTAAAGTCTTAAGCTCTAGATTGGGTGCATGCAATAATGAAGGCTTAGGAGAAATGAATTCATCAAAATTCAGAGGTTCAAAATTCATACTTGATCTAACTTGTACTAAGCTAGATTGCTCCTCCAAAATTAGAAAGTCGTCGGACTCCACTAAGCTTTCATCATCCACCCAATATTCATTTTCTGCTAGCTGAATGAAGTTGTTCTGGCAAAGATGTTCAGTCTCTTCTTCAATCACTGAGTTCAATTCAGAAATGCCTTGGCATTCTTCAGTGTCATCAACATATTTGAGCGTTCTAAAAATATTGACAGTCACACACTGATCAGCCACTCTCATGGTGAGTTCACCTTTTTCACAGTCTATCAAGATACGTCCAGTGGCTAGGAAAGGTCTTCCCAAAATGATTGGTGCCTTGGCATCAACTTCACAGTCTAGAATTAAGAAGTCGACTGGAAACACAAACTTGTCCACCCTTACTATGACATCCTCGACTCTCCCTTCAGGTTTAACATGGGATTTGTCGGCAAGTTGTAAAATAACTGAGGTGGGTCTTGCATCTCCTATGCCAAGCTTCAAGAATATCGATTTCGATATTAAGTTGACACTTGAACCAAGATCACATAAAGCCTTTCCAACGAAATTAGCTCCAATTGAACAAGGAATAATGAAGCTGTCCGGATCATTTCTCTTTGGCGACAACTTACTCAATGAAGAACAACATTTTGTTGCCGTGGCAACAGTCTTTACTTTCCTCTTCTTGGTACAGATGTCCTTCAGAAATTTGGCATACATCGGCATATGTTCAACAGCTTCCAAGAGAGGTATATTGATATGGAGCTGATCAAGAATGTCTACAAACTTCTTGAACTGAACTTCATCATTGTGCTTCTTCAATCTTTGCGGGAAGGGTGGGGGAGGTCTAGCTTCCTTAGCTGTAGGAATAGAATTTTCTTTTGCCTTGGCATCAGAATCTGGTACCTTGGCAGAATCCTCCTCCTTGTCCTTCTCAGAAACTCTATCATCTTGTAATTCAGCTTCAGTAGTGGGATTAGAATCATCATGCTGTGGCCCACTATCATTGACTTGTCGATTGATTTGTGTTCCACTCCTAAGAGTTAACACATTGCAGTGCTCTTTTCCAGGCCCTTTAGTGACTTCAGTATCACTTGGCAAACGTCCTTGCTGACGCTCTTGCAATGCCGTAGCAATCTGACCAACTTGACCTTCCAAAGCTCTTAGAGACGAGCTATGGCTTTGAAGTAAGGCACCTTGACTATGAAATAAAGCTCCTTGATTCTTAATTGAAGTAGAATGGTCTTGCAACATTGTCTTCGTAGTAGATATGAATTCTTGAATTGTAGCTTCTAAGGAACTTATGCTCGCTGAAGATGAAGCTCCTTTGTTAGCATTATGCCATGGCATATCATTTTGGTAACTTTGAGGCTCATTGTGATTCTGCTGCCTAGTAGGTTGATTAGCATTGTGGGCTCCTTGATTTCCCCATGAGAAATTGGGATGCTGACGCCATCCAGCATTATAAGTGTTTGAGTAAGGATTGTTGCTACCTCGATTGTAATTACCAACAAAGTTTATGGACTCATGGTTGGTTGGGCATTCGCTCTCGTGATGATTGCCTTGGCATAACAGACATGCCAGATTAGTTGTTTTCACTTCCTTCACATCAGTTGAACATTGTAAGTTCTTCAACATATTAGTAATAACGGAGAGTTGAGCGGACACCGAATCTTTGGCTTCTAACTCGAATGCTCCAGGTGCTCTCCACCCACTCCCAAGTCTTGAGGAAGGAAATTGATAATCATTGTTAGCAATTCTGTCCAAGATAGCAAACGCCTCCGTATGTGATTTGTCCAGCAATGTCCCATTTGCCGAGGCATCCAGTAACATCCTCGTGGGTGCATTGACTCCATTATAGAACATGACTACTTGAGTCCAATCATGAAAACCATGATTTGAACACTTTCGAAGCAAACTTTTGTAACGATCCCAACACTCATACATGGATTCGTCGTCGCCCTGGCGAAAAGATGATATTTCATTCCTTAGCTGCGTATTCATGTTTGGTGGGTTGTACCTCAATAAGAAACTCTTGCAAAGATCGGCCCATGATTCCATCAAACCGGCTGGTACACCACTCAACCAAGCTCTTGCTCGGTCACACAATGAATAAGGAAAAAGCTTTAATTTCAGAAAATCCTCATACACTCCTTCTTGGCTGAAAGAATCACAAACTTCCAGAAAATTACGAATGTGCTACCTGGCATCTTAAGTTGGCATACCCCCAAACTGCCCAATGGAATTCAACATGTTGAACATGACTGGTTTCAGCTCGAAATGTGCAGCTTGAATTTCGGGTGCCACAATCCCAGGATTCAGATCATCCAGCATCGGATTTAAATGATCTCGAATAACACGAGGCCTGATAGCAGGTTCAGCATTATTTAATGCCGCGGCATTCTGATTTCCGTCATCTTGACCAATGCCTTGGTTTCCAATCTGATACATATTTCCTTGAGCACGTCTTCTTCTTCTAAAGAGTCTTTCAATCTCAGGTTCTATTGGTTCCAAAGGCTCTTCAGAATTTCTTCTAGGCATACACTAAATAAACCTGTAAAATAAAACAAAAATATCAAGTAAAATATACAAAAAATAAAAATGCAAAACAAAATAAAATGCTATGGCAAAACTAAATAACTTCAGGCTGCCAATCCCCGGCAACGGCGCCAAAAACTTGTTCGCGTGTTGTGAGTACTATAAAATATACGCAAATAATGTGCAAGTATACATAATCGCTCAAGTAATATAATGATGAGTGAGTATCGTATCCACAGGGATTGGGTGAAATTACGAAAGTCTAACCAAAGCAACGCACTAAATTATCTAAGTATAGTTAGTCTTGATATATACAAATGTCACGGCAATGGATATGTGTATGCTGGTGGATGCGGATTGATGGTGTGATGGTGTAGCAAATGGAAATGCAGTGGCAATGATGAATGTTTAATATTGAGTATGGTGAAATGTCAAGGCAATGAAAAATGGTAAAAACAGTAAATAAAAAGATAAATAAAATAAGAAGAAAATAATCCTAACGTGACAAGCTTCCAATGAAATGAATGGTAAGGATTGGTCTAAGGTTGCTAAACTTATTTCTCAAGTATATTTAAGCTATCTTGTCTTTACTTACTCGACAGGGCTTTCTTAAGGTGTTCAAAAGAACCTAACAGAATAGGATGCCAAGGCATCTGCTCTCACTCAACAATATTGTACAGCCTACCCTATTGATAAAGACACCCTTTTTAGTCGTTGAAATCCTATCCTAGTCTCTTCCGAGATCTAAGGGATTAAGTTATAATATTCCTAGGCCGGTTCAAAGCCCCTTGAAAATACCATAACCCATTGCTTATGAGGATATTATCTTGCGTTTCTTCCGAATACTTACAAGTATTTTTAGCTTAGGATTCTTCCGAATACCTAACCTTCATCTAAGATATGGACATTTCCATGCCTCTTACAAGTCTAGATGGTGAAGCATTCATAAGCAAAGCAAATAAAGAACCCAAAATAAACTTAAATATACCCTAAAAAATAAAGTTTAAACAATCGTTCAACCAACCACCACCAAATAAGTTAGTTCATGGTGGGGTTCGAAATATCCAAACACAAAGTCATGAAAATATTCGTTCCAACAACCCACAAATTAATAGAAAAGTAGCAGCAAAAGGGAAGTGAGAAGAAGCCTTCGACGCACCACCGGAGGTCTCCTCTCGGCCACCACGAACCACCTAGCTCGCTAGCTCCTTCCGGCACCTAGTTTGCCACTCCTTGAAGCTTTATCAATGGAGGAATATCCCAAGGAAGAAGAAAGGAAAAGAAAATAAAAATGTGATTTTTTTTCTGCTCTATGCGTGTGTTCTCTGTCCCCATTTTCTTCTCTCCCATGAGGTGTCATATATAATAAAAAATATCTAGGGGTAATGATGAGGTTGTTGGGTGCAAAATACCCCTCATACCCCTAGAATCACATGTTGTGCATGAACCTTATCCTCCAAGTGGTAGTGGTCCTTTGGCAGCTCTGGCAGGCGGTTACAGCAGTCCTTCATGTGCAGAGACAGCTGTCCAGTGCCAACTGTCCTTATGCAGAAATATCTTTTTGTCTTTTTGTCTTTAGCAACGTGTGATGCCGCGGCATTACTTCCTAAAGAATCCTTTTTCTTACTATTCCCTGCACACCATAGACAAACTGCACCTTTCCCTCAGACAGCACCATTAAGAAATAAAATAGTACAACCACCACAAATGCAACTATATGCAACTACATGATCCTAAAATGACTAAAATGAGCTTTTAAACAAACAATAACTTAAGTGAAAAAGGCTTTAAAAGTAGCCTTTTTAGGAAGTTAACATAGTACTATTGTATAGTAAAGGGAATAAGGATTTGTATATTTTAGTAAAGCTGAGGATTGATAAGAAGAGTTTATGAATAGGTATATCGATGATCAGTTTATAAGACAAAGTAAGTCAGAATGTTTAGTTGAACAACGAAAATTATAGGATGTATGAGAATGGAGGTGAAATTGACAAGTTAAGTAAACGAATTTTGAGATAATTTCGATTGGAAAGGATGTATGTGATTGGTTGATTAGGGTTGTGTTCTAGATTGGACAGATGTTATTGATTAACTGTCAGAGTAAAAATGATAGAGTTATAAGATTGGAAGAAAAGGTAAAGTTGAGTTAATCAATTATGATGTGAATCTGAATATAGTTGGGTATTCTGATCAGATAGCTATGATGTAGAAAAGGAGATAAGTATTTCCATGGAATTTTAAGAAATAAAAATACAAGTATAAGAAATAGGTTATCAAAGTTATGAGGATGCAATGAAGATTGGTATATAACGATGAATATAGGTGATAAGACAAGAGTATGTGAACATGAAAGGAAATATATGATTTGTGTATAAGGAATAAATAAAGGAAGAATGGAATAAAGAAATGAAATGGGATTGAGTTAAAGGATCAGACACGATAAAGGTTATATGGAAGTGTAGGTGATAATTTTGGATATACAAGTGAGAAAAGAGTGATTGGTGAGGTGAAAAGATTTTATAAAGTGTATGTTGAATCATATTTAAAGAAGATTTAAGGTCGTGTTCTTGGTTAAATGATGATGGAAAACGAATTTGGTTATTATTATAAGGTAATTAGAGATGGATTTATGATGTTGATTGATGAAAATGGATTGAAGTTGCTGGTTGTTGTTTAAGTGATAAGTGACATGATATGAATGTATAAAGGAAAAAGGTAATTGAAAAGTTAAAGGATTGAAAAGTACGTTTCCTGATGATGACAAGAAAGAGTAAGTAAATGAAGTAACATGAGAACATTAGAAGATATGTTTTATCAAAATGTTCAGTGAAAAATTTGAGGGCGAATTTTCTTAAAAAGGAGGGGAGATTTGTAACATCCGCAATACCGGGTTAGTGACTAAATTGAAAAGTTTCAGAATTTGGTGACTAACGTAGAAGAATGAAATAATTTAATGATTATTGGAAATATATGATGAAGGTTATTTAGTAATTATTAAAGGAAATTAAGGGTAAAATGGTCATTTGACCAGAAAGATTTTTATCTTTCTTTTAAGGTGATAAAAACGTGGAAAGGGTGAGAAGAAAAGAAAAGATCTGGAGCTGGGTCATCTCATTCCTCCTCTCTTCCCGTAAGCTCCATGGCAAAGGTAAGTTTAATTTCAGTTGGTTAATTCTTGAGTTTTAAGCTTAGTTTTGATTCTTTGGGTATTAAATAAGCTTAAGGAAAGCTTATATGGGATTTAAACAATAAGATAAAGGAATTAAGAAGGAATTTGTAATATGAGTTTTAAGATGAAATTTTGATATGGTATGGTTGTTGAAGTTTTATGGATGAATTTGACTTGTCATCAATCTAATTAAGAAGTATGAAGTGTTATAATTGGAATTAGAACCCATTGAAAGTTTAGTGTGATTCTTGAATGCCATGTAAATGATGGAATTTTGGGTTTAAAGAAGTGATTATGGAATAGAAATGAGTTTAAATATGTGTATGGAAGTTAGGAATATTAAAGGAAGTAAAATATGAAGGTTTAAGCTGAAATGAAGTGAATTTCGAGCTCAAAAATGTGATTTCTGGGCAAGGGGAATCGGTACCTATTCAAGGGGAACCGATACCCCCTCAAACGAACCAGAATTTACAGAATGTCAAGGGGGAACCGATACCCCCACAGGAGGGAACCGATTCCCCCTAAAGGAAATTATAAATATTGGTTTAATAAGTTCGTTTAAGTTGTTAGTATCAAATTACAAGGTGTAGGTATCTAATAATTGTCTTAAAATGTATAATTATGTAGATTCAGAGCCTAAACGAGTTCCAGAATCATTGACAAGTAAGATCGATAAAAAGGGAAGATAAGAGATTGGAATGGACTAGTGAGGCCAGGTGAGTGCATATTAGTATTATATGATGTTAAATGGAAATAAGACTTGCGACAAGTCTATTTCCATAGTAAAATGCATGAATTCATAAATAGAAGTATATGTGTATGATTTATATGTGTTGACATGTTATTGTATATATGTATTATATGGTTGATGTGAATATGTGATATGTTATGATGATATAAACCATATGATATGATAATAAATTATATGAATATAAAAGATAAGTTATGTGATAAGATCTTTGATATATACATATATATAAATGAAATATTACTACGTGAATACATGTTATGAGATAATTTAAGTAATAATATGAGAATATGGTAAAAGTGAGTTTATGATAAAGGATATGAATTAAGTAAGCAAAGGTTACATAAATAATATATTAACTAGGAGACTTGAACTTCAGTGATACTATGAGCATATAAGATAAGATAGAGGAGAAAGATTCCTATGCTTAAATAAAATTATGATACATTAGTTGTATAATAGAAGCTATGGAGTGATATGAAATGATTATAGGAGTTGTACGGAATTGAATTAAGTAAATAGATTAAATTGTACATAAAAGAAATAATAGAAGTAATATATTCAGGTTTATAAGTAAAATGTAGGTTAGGTAATGTAAGTGTATACTAAGAAATACAGAATAAGGTAGATAATATGATGTAAATTATATTATGAATTAGTGATGTAGGAATGAGATATAAATATGCAATAAAACTTATGTGTTATATGATAAATATGAACATATGAGAATAAGAGATTAGATAAGTGACTTGGTGATAAAAGCTATATGACCATGGATTAGGTAAATATGAATAATTTAAGTGATATGTAACTATGAGTATTTGAGTATGTATCCATGTGAGTTGTTTCATGAGGTTATATGAAATATTATACTATATGACTATGTGAGTATATGAAAAAGAATATAGGTACATGCAAGTTATATCGAAAGGAGTTGTGTAACCATGCTTGATATGTATTACATGTATGGGAATATTAGAGAATAACTCATAAACTATATGAAAAGATATGATTCATGTGATGTGAACCATGTGAATATATGAGAAAGTGTATAAGTTATATGTATTACATGATATACATGATTTTACAAGAAATGACATGAGCTATGTGATTACATGATTATAAGAGATCAGACATGTGATAAAAGATAATTAATATGCATGTGTGAATATGAAATGATATAAATGACAATGCCCATGTTATGTGTCATGAGAGCTAGGGGTATAGTTGGCATGCCAAGAGTCGAGGGTCTATGTGGTCCTTCGGGACATATATGTATTCTTTGGAACATGTGTGAAGTCTGGTGAGACACATACTTAATCCCTAGTATATGTATATGATTCTTAAGGAATGATATGCAGTCCTTATGGACATTATTATATGGCACTACGGTGCAATTCTACGCGGCACTACGATGCAATTCTATGTGGCACTTCAGTGCATTTATATGAGCTGTGGTGACAGCATTAGTGCACAACCTCCATAAACTCACATATCTATAGTTCTCACATATGTACATGGGCTAATCAAGAGATATAAACAAATATATGTTAGTGATATGATAAATGTTATAGAAATGATATGATGTTGTGTGTGTATAGTGTTTGATTGAAAAGGTTAAGCATAAAAGTATGTGATTACATGATAAACTTTTAATGATGAGTTATGTGTATGTATGTATTTACTGTAATTAATCTGATATGATTTTATATGATACGAGGAAATCATGTAATTTGGTATAACATGATAGAACAGAACATGCATGGATTGATATATGTTATAAAGTGCATTATAAGTTTTTATGCCTCACTAAGTCTTCGACTTAGCGTGTGATTGTTTCACACGTAGGGTACAGAAACAAGAAGAGAAGAGAAGAAGAGTAAGACAGGTCAGCACCTCCCTTACAAAATTTCAGATAAGAAAATAGAGGATTTAAATGTTTTTGGTTATTTTGAGTATAGTTGGCATGTACTAATTGGTTGAATTAAATATGCTCTGATTGATTTTGGTTATTGTGGTCAGTTTATGTAACTAAACCGCTTTTACTTTAATGAAAGTTTTAAATTTTCTTTGAATTTTGTCAAGAGTCAAAGTTTGAAAAGTCAATGTGACACCTCATACTCGTATCCGGGTCGGATACGGGTTGGGGGTGTTACATTATGTCCCTTAGATTTACTCTTAACGACACAACTTCAGTCACTTAAAGAGGTCGCGACAACTCTGTGACACGAAACATTTCATGCCTTCTAGAGAATCTTGTTACAGACATTCAATTTTATGCAGATTTTTTCTTCTTCTGTAGATCTGCAACTAATTTAGGGTGATAGACATGATCGACTTGCATCCAGGTTTTAGCTTGTCCCCCGAGCTTTGCAAAAAGCGCCCCCAAATGAAAATATATAGTCTTTACCAAAGCCACTACTGGTAAGTGACGTGCACCCTTTAAGGTTGAATTGATTGCCTCTGCCAAGTTGGTCGTCATGTTCCATATCGATATCCACCATCATATGCGTTCGTCCACATTTCTTTATCGTTGAGGCTGATGCAATCGTATCATTCCTCGTTCTTCGCCCGTAAATCTTGAAGCATTGATTCAAACGTTCGAGGAAGTAGTTCATAACCTGATCAAAAAATGTATACCTTACTAACATGCTTTCTTTGCAAAATTAAAACGATCGAAAGAAAACAAACTACATCAGTTTTACTTACCCATGCGCACAATTAATTGACGCTCATCATTCTTTTTGTACCTTCCATGGTAGTTCGCAGCAATGTGTCGGAGACAATACCTATGTTGGACAAAGGGTGGTTACAACATTGGACCCAAAGACTCCATTGCTTCTTTGATCCCAGCTCCGCGATCTGAAATGACACAGATGTTTTCCCTCGTGATAACATGTGCACGTGAATTTCATAGGAAAAAAGCCCAAGAATATGTACTTCTCCTTCGACAAGAGCAAAAGCAACTGAAAGAATGTTGCGATTGTCATCTTGAACAACTGCCAATAATAAAATTTGCTTGTATTTTCCATACAAGAAAGTCTCGTCGATCTGGACCACAGGCTTGCAGTATTTGACAGCATTAACGCACTGTGGGTAACTCCAAAAAACCCGGTAGAATTGGCATCGATCGCGAAGAACTTGATCATTATGGTATGCATAGGAGGTTTCGAAGTCTACAATTATCCCAGGATTCAACGTCCGCACCAGCCTAAACCAACCTAGAAGTTTGTTGTAAGATGTATCCCATTCGCCATGAAGTTTGACAATGGCATTTTGTTTTGCCAACCAAGCTTTTTTATAGGAGACAGTGTACCCATACTACGATTGTATAGCTGAAATCAACATTGCAACAGTTATATGAGAGTTTGTTTTTACCACGGGCATAATGGCTTGACATATCATTTCAGAGTCCAAGTTGGGATGATCTTGGTTGACCCCTCCAGCACAATATGTATGAGGATCGTTGTATACTGTTAGTTCCCATATGTTATTTTTCCTCTTCATTTTTGATACGCGAACCATCCAATTGCATCCGTTTTCGTGTCGGGCACAGTAGCATACATATTTTTTGGTCGTGGATTGGTTGACTCTGGACTGAACTGAATTACGGATATTGTAATTTTTTATAGCCATCACCGCTTCTTCTTTGCTTGAAAACTCCATGCCTAAAGATAACTCACCATTATTTATTGATGAGTAATATTCATAGTCACCAAGATGAGGCATATCCGCAAATTCTGACCCGTACATTGCACCATAACCAACTTCATACATATGTGCTGGAGGGTCAGTTTGTGCCACATTTCTTGGAACTTCATCATCATCGGAGTTGAATTGCAATGATTCTGGGTGAATGAATAGTCCAGTCTCAGCACCATCCACACCAGGCTCACGAAGCAGTTCTTCTGGTAGAGATGATGGTTCATCCATTCGCTCCACATTTAGGTCGAAGAACCTACTATTTGTATGCCTCCCCCTTGAGCTAGAAGGCATATCGATATTGAGATCGAAAAAGCTCGCAGTCGAATGCCTCCCCCTGGAGCTTGAAGCCATCATGTCAAATGGAAACTACACAGATGGTTGCGTCGATGGCATCTCCATATGGTCAAAGAAATTTGCAGATGAATGCCTTCCCTTTGAACTGGACGCGGTGTTGCCATACGGATTGTTCATGGACCCACCTCGGTACATATTGTAAGGAGTTGCGGATGAATGTCTCCCCATTATGACATTAAAATCATTACACATTACTGTAGTCAGGCTGTCAACTTGATCAACTTGTTCAGCCAACCCATAGTGAGAGCTTAATTATTGACCCCAAACAATACGCACTTGAACAAAATATGCATACATCTCAATATCGGTGTCTGAATAATTACTTTGAGCTTCAACCATCATTTCAACATCATCATTGTTCGAAAGTTCGAACGATGTATAAGTTAATGACAACAATGATGTTGGAAATCTGTACTGCAACGACGACATTCTTCTACTACTTTCAACATGAATCTTCCTCGAAATCTTCGTTATCAACTCCTCAAGAGTTATGTTTCTCTTGAATGATATTTTAACACGCTCATTTGATACGAAAACAACGCCGATTTCATCTTCTCAAATTTCACCATCATAATAAACAATAGCTGAAAGTCGCACCATTCTTTGAGTTTAAAAGTGCGACAATATTATATATGCAAAAAAACTGAAACAAACCTGATTAAATAAATAATATATGAACGAAAATATAACACAATAAAATTTTTACACATCAACGTAAATAATTTAAATAATATAATTTTATATTATTATCTGCACCGCAAAACTATTTCTACGTATGCTCCCGCTTTCTAATTTTACAAACACATAAATTAATTGAAAATAATTAATATAATGTTTTTTCAAATAATCATAATAAACAATAAGTATAATAAAAAAATTTATAAAAAAATTACCTTATAACGAAAAATCACACGAACTTCTAAATCAAATATGATAAGATTGTCATAATTATTGACTCGTTGACGGAATTGTTGTATTAATTTATAAGTTGAGAGGAGAGATGTGAGGAGATTTGAGGAACTTAACGGGGGAGAAGGGTATTTATAGTCGAAGTCGCTATACAAGGCGCGGTACCTGCACCGCGTCTTATATAATTATATAAAGGTATGGCACGGCACCTACCCCGCGCTATATATAATTCAGAATTAAAGGTAAGGCGCGACCCCTACCCTACGCTATACCTCTACGTGACGTAAGGCGCACCCCAGATGCCGCGCTATACCCACGTGTATCCATGTCAGTATAAGGCGCGCTTCAGGGGGCGCACCTTACCCCACGTGGCGCCAAATCAGCATATAGCGCGGTGCAGGGGGCACGCTTTACTGCTAAGGGTATTAGATCGGAAAATATAGTCTGACCGGTGTTAGATCGATAAATATACTGGTCATCAGTGATCTTTCGAGAAAAACGTACAATTTAGTAGTGACATATATGTTAAGGAATTTGATGTTTAGAAAAAAAAAATTTTGTGATGAAATAAAAAAAAGTTTTTTGTGATGAAATAAAAAAAAGTTTGGTGTTTAAGTTTTGGGAATAAGAAAAAATAAAAATCATCCTCTTCTAATGTCGTCTCTATCCCTTGGAGTTATCATCGAACTCATCCTAAGATCTTCTACCATTTCATCAGTTTAATTTTTTTCAAAATAAAACTTGTTAAATTCAACTCAATACTCAAAGAAAATTTATTTCAATATATAATCTCTACTATCTAATCAATATGAAATCATAATATATTTTTCACATTTGAAATTTGAAAACAGATACTCCAACGATTAATAGATCAAAGGAAATAAAAAAATATAATCTTTTAGGGACTTTTTTCTCTTCAAAAAATCAAATAATATAATTATGAAAAAATATATTTAATCATAACACCGTCAAATATTCAACAAACAATTAATTCCTGTTAAAAATTGTTAAAATTTAGTCATCAAAACAAGGATATGATATATATATATAGAGTTAAGATCCGATTACACAAGGTAGAAACTCTTTAATTTTATATAAATTTAATATCGTTGGATGAGTGAAAACAGATGACTGAGATTGACTCATTATTATTTTTTCCATTGAATATCTTCTCATTTCCTACCATTAGTTTCAACAATATATTTTCACTTATTCAACAGTCTTAAATATGTACAAAACTCTTATCCCATATATATATATACGGTTAGGATCCACTTACCCTTAGATCGTTGGATGAGTAGAAATTAAAGGCTGAGATTAACTCATTGTTTCCTCCCATTAAACATCTTCTCATTTTTTACTGTTAATCTCAACATTTGATTTTCTGTTATCCAACGATCCTAGAAAGATATAAAACTAAAAATTTTACGGGTATAAATGGAACATAACCCCCACCACACACTTATATTAAAACAAAAATTAGAGAAAACGAGGTTAAATTAGGTAACTAGTTCCTATGCTATACATAAATTATATATTTAGTTTAAATATTCTAC
Source organism: Hibiscus syriacus (assembly GCF_006381635.1). Taxonomy (NCBI): domain Eukaryota; kingdom Viridiplantae; phylum Streptophyta; class Magnoliopsida; order Malvales; family Malvaceae; genus Hibiscus; species Hibiscus syriacus. The sequence goes on from NW_024062795.1 coordinate 7,778,857, forward strand.
TTTATTTATTTTTTAAAATCAATTTTAGTCTTCATTCAATTAAATATAGGAATAATATAATTAAATTATAAGAACTTAAGATTATTAAATTAGAAAATATAAGCTAAATTTATAACTTACATGCACTACAAGACTACTACTAATGTTAAACTCAACATATTTCATAGCTTTGTTCGGCTTAGGATCTAACATATCAAAAAATTTAAAATATAAAGACAAAAATTAAATTAAAGTATATACATTAATTTTACAATTTGTGTTTAATACAGGGACTACGATAAGAATTTAACAAAAAAAAATTTAACTACTTTACTTACCATGATTTGATTTCCACTTTTATTTATTTTTGAAAAATAATAAATTTGAAAGAGGAAAAACACAATTTTCACTTCATTTGTTTGTTTATTTCTCTCTCCGCAACATCGAACTTCCATCCCCATTTTTTTTTATCGGAGATCCGAGCGACCCATTTCCGATCCGGCTTTCTCGTGTCAGATCCAAAAGCCCTACATTTTGGTGTTGAAAAGATGGCAACAATGGAGAGCTTGATCGGTCTCGTAAACAAAATCCAAAGAGCCTGCACTGTCCTCGGCGATCATGGCGGCCAAGGAATGTCACTATGGGAAGCTCTTCCTTCTGTTGCTGTTGTCGGTGGCCAGGTCAAATTCCTATTAAACCAATTCGTTTACTACTTCTCTCTTTTTTATTGTTGTTTTTCATTTTTATTTAAACCTTTTTTATCATTGGAAAATAGAGTTCAGGGAAATCTTCGGTTTTGGAGAGCATTGTAGGAAGGGATTTCTTACCTCGTGGATCTGGTAAAGTTTCATATAATTTATTGGAAATTTAATAAAACACCGAATAATAGGAAAACTAAACACTTAAATGTCGGATCTTGCTGATTGGAAGGTGATATAATTGGATATAAATATATTAATTCAGTGTTACTAATTTTAGCCAAATAAATCATTTGAGCATAGTTTTAGTTTAGATCACGACTATACTGAACTTGTTTTGCCGCGATCACTGTTCCAAAATTGAAATCAAAGTTTTCACTTGTAATTATGATTTAAAATGACATATACCCGAACTAAAAAATAAAATAAAAGACATGTACCTAGATGATATGTGAAGGTAGTTATGATGAAGAACATGTTCCTTTCAAAATCTAATTTTGTTTTTTTCTTGCGTTTTAAGGGATTGTTACACGGAGGCCATTGGTGTTGCAGCTTCATAAGACAGAATCAGGGGCTGAATATGCTGAGTTTCTTCATGCACCCAAGAGGAGATTCACTGATTTTGGTACTACATCTATTAGGATGCTCGATTATCTAAAAATTTGAATTTGTTACCTACTTGTGTTCTCAAAATTTATAGCTTATATTCTGTTTATGTTTCCGTTTTTTCTTCTTCTTTGGTAATATGTGCATGAAATTCAGTTTCTTCTTCCTTTAGGGAATTGGAGAGGTTATAGGTACTAGTTGAGACTTGCGAGTATACAGGTTTTATGAGGAGTGCGTATTGCTCCTTTTGAAATAATTGTATTTATTTGATACATTAGTGCTCTAGATTTGCTTTATGTGAGGCACTGACCCTCCTGTTTTTATGGGATATAGGTTGAGAATGAGGTTTCTGTTCTTCAGGACTTATCTTCATATGTAATGTATATGTCAAATAATTTCATTGTGGTACAAGTACAACTTGATTGAATCTTTTCCCATCCCCTTTTAAAGTAAGAGAAATGCTTGCATATGAAATAGACATTCTTGTTTACATCTAGATATTTTGAAAAGGTTAAGGAAAACAAAAAACCTTGTCTTCCATGTTTGAGCTATAAGTTGTAAAAAAATTAGTTATTCCATTAAGGTAAGAAGCTTCATGGTTGGAATATCTATGCCATTAAGGTAAGAAGCTTTGTGGTTGGCTCCTTTAATATTAGATTAGATTGTTTCAAACCATGATAAGTGCTGATTTGGTAACTTTAACATATGAGATACACAAAGAACCATACTCATAGTTATGGTAGCTATCATTCAGTGCAATGAAAGGACGTAAAAGGATGCTTTTACTTCTTATACTTTATTTTGGGTAAAAACTCTCAGATTGATATCATCCCTTGCACAAATGCACTCAACAAGCATTCTTAACAACTATGCAAGTAGCCGTCGAATGGTGAATTCAACTTGCACTGGATAAGCTAGAAAAATTTTCTTTTGAGATTAAATTGGTTTTATTCTTCTCCTCACTAACATTGTGCTTTCCACTTTCCAGTTCTTTATTTTTTTCTTCTCCTTGTAATGATTTTTTTTTTACTTTAAATATGACTGCAGGTCCACCATTAGCCATTTCCCCCCTGTAAATTTATAGTTTTCATGTTCTGTATCAAAATTGAGATGCTTATATTTTTAACAAGTGATATGAATACTGTTTATGCAGCTGCTGTACGTAAGGAGATTTCAGATGAAACAGATCGAATAACTGGGAAAACAAAGCAAATCTCTAATATTCCAATTCACTTGAGCATATATTCTCCAAATGGTCTACCCTTATACCTCTATCTTGATTTTATATTGTATGCAAGTTATTCATTGGACAATATAAAGACAATATAAAGACAGAATGAAAGATACATGCTGTTTTGATGCTTTTGCTAATATTAAGTTTATGAACGCTCTTTTGATATATATATGTGTGTGTTTGTATTCTCACCATAATTATTTAGTGACATTGTTAACTAATGTTAAGAATGAAGGATTAGTAATTCTCAATTGTGCTTCATTTGTACACTTTTATCCTGTAGTCCATTGTATTTGAAGCTGATTTTTCTACTGAGCAAATTAAATTATGCTCTTGATACAAGACTGTAATATGTTTGCTTTTATTTGGCAGTTGTCAACTTGACACTTATAGATCTTCCTGGGCTGACAAAGGTTGCTGTAGGTAAAAATAATTTTTTTTTTGAAAAGCTAAAGTGATTTGGATTTGATCTCCCTTGTAAGTGTACAATACAGAATCCTTAATCATGATGATTTTAACTGTGGCTTTTGCAGAAGGACAGTCGGATAGTATAGTCGAAGATATTGAAAATATGGTCCGTTCTTATGTTGAAAAGGTGAGTTACTTGACTCTTGCTGACTTGTAAATGATTTTTAATGCTAACATATATATTTTTTTTTGATAGGAAAGGTAGGCCTCTTTAAAAACCCCCTTCATGATTAACGGATCACACGGTGCTCCTTAATCAGCGGAAGGAGGAAAAGAGTGCCTCAATAATTCATTGATAACCACAAGTTACAAAGACTTAAAACAACCATACAATCTATCATACAAATAAGCAACCCAAAACCTAATAGAAACCCAACTAAACAAAACAGAGATCTATCCAATACCAGCCTTAGCTAAACTATCAGCCTCAACATTGGCTGACCTAGCAACCCATCTAATACTACTATTCAGTCCACTAACCTTGCCAACAATAGCTGTCACAATGTCTAAGTAAACATAGGGACAACGGTCGATGTTCTTGACCCAATCCACTGCTAATTTACTGTCTGATTCAACAATTAACCTTTCCTTAAACCGCTGCTGAAACGAGTCAAAGAAAGATAACCCTTTCATAATTGCCTTGAGTTCTAACAAAACAGGAGGACCTGGACCAGCAGCCTCTTGAAAAGAGCCCACCACCGAACCATCATGAACTCTAAGAATGCCCCCAACACCACTCTTCCTCCAATCTGCAGTCACAGCCGCATCCACATTCAGCTTAATAAATCCTTCTGGAGGATTAGACCAGGACACAGTTTTGATAATAGGAGAGCTTAATAAGGAGCAGCAATCCCCAAGTGAAGGGTCACAAATAAGAGAGTCCTTAGGGATAGATACAACCTTGTAGTAAGCTAAGAACCAAGCAGCCAGTCTACACCTTGCCAAAAAGAATAAATCAATTTGATATACCTTCCCCCCTCGAAAACAATTGCATTCCTACCCTTCCACATTGTCCATAAAACCACCCCCGGAATGAAGGACCAAATTTTCGAATTAGGTACCAATTCATCCCAAGCGACCAAAAAGCTGTGAGCATTGTCTTGAAAAACTGAAGAAACTCCCCAGAAAATCAAAAATTTATTCCATAAGGACCACACCACCGAGCAAGAAAAGAATAAATGTGCTGAGGTTTCATCCGCCTCTCCGCAAAAAGGGCAAGCAACATCCACAACAGTTGAAACTCCTTTCCTCTGTAGCTCAACTTTAACTGGCAGTCTTTGGTGCACGACCTGCCACAAGAAGACCTCCACTCTAGGAGGCACCGATCCCCTCCAAACATACTTCTTCCAAAAGGGATCTGTTATACCAACAGGCCTGCATGACTTAACACTCGAATTAACAGTATAGACACCTTCCCCATTGCCATACCAGACTAACCCATCCGATAACTCCTGAGAAAGAGGGATATTGTGGATTAGAGTCATTAAATCAGAGTACTGAAACAATTCCCATTCACTCAAATTCCTTCTCAAATTAACATGCCAAGACCAAACTGAAGATCGAAATTCCCCAAACTCATAAAGCTTCCCATACTTATTTATAGACAGCACATACAACCTCGGAAAATCACTTTAAGAGGGGAATCATGTGCCCAACTATCCAACCAAAATCTAATGCTCCCTCCATCACCCACTCTGACTTTAAAGTTGCTACGAAACTTTACTCCAAACTTATCATTTTTGAAATGGTTGAGGACCACCGATTTCCAAATCCAAGAAGCATGTGTAGGAAGTTTCTCGTTAAACAGCAGTAAACTGGGATCCAAATTGTATTTACAGCAAATAACCCTCTTCCACACTGAGTCTTTATCGTTAGCAAACCTCCAAGACCATCTCCCTAAGAGAGCTCTATTCATAAGACTTATATTCATAGCACCAAGACCTCCAGCACTTTTATCGGAGCAAACTTTTGTCCAATTGACCCAATGGATTTTCCTAGCCTCCACTCCTCCCCCCATAAGAATCTGGCCATGATGGAATTCAGCTTAACACTCACCGAAGAAGGCATCTTGAAGAGGGACATGAAATAGATAGGAAGGGAACCCAAAACTGCCTTCAGTAATACCAACCTCCCTGCCATTGATAGAGTCTTCGCCTTCCATCCGGCTAGCTTTGAATGAAACTTTTGAACTACCGGATCCCACAACATCATAGAGTTTCTCTTAGCACCAAGAGGCAACCCCAAATATTCCGCAGGAAAATGTCCTATAGGACATCCAATAGCATTAGCCCACTGAAGAAGCTCTTCCTCATTAATATTAATCCCAAATAATCTGCTCTTAGACAGATTCAGTTCCAGACCAGTCATAATTTCGAACACCCGAAGGATCCTCTTAACATTAACAATCTGAGTCTTCGAAGCACTACAGAAAATGATTAGGTCATCTGCAAATTGCAGATGAGATAAGTTGACTGAGGCCTCATCTTTACCAACCACCAGACCACTGAAGAGGCCCGAAGATACTGCTTTACGAAGCAGCAGGTTAAGCAGTTCTCCAACAAGGTTAAACAACAGAGGGGACAGGGAACAACCCTGCCGAAGGCCTCTAGCCATAGGAAATTCATCAGTAGGAACCCTGTTAACTAAAACTGACACCGAAGCAGTTGACACACACATCCGGATCCAACTACACCATTTAGAACCGAACCCCATCTTCGCCATAACTTTAAATAAAATGTCTCAATCTACCGAATCATAAGCCTTTTTAAAGTCTACCTTAAATACACAACCCTTCAAGCCTCTCTTCCTCCATAAATCAATTCCTTCATTAGCAATAAAAGAGCAATCCAAAATTTGTCTCCCAGGAATGAAAGCAAATTGAGACTCACTGATAATATCATTGATGCAACATCTCAATCTTCTCGCGAGGCACTTAGATAGGATCTTATACATCCCACCTACAAGGGAAATAGGTCTGAAATCATCTAAACTCCCAACATTAGAACCTTTCGGGATGAGAGTTAAGAAGGAATGGTTAATACCATGCTCCCACTCCTTACCCAAATAGAAGTTGTGGAAGAATTTCAATATATCACCTTTCAAGCTAAGCCAAAAGTTCTTAAAAAAACCCATGTTCAACCCATCTGGCCCAGGGGCTTTATTACTATCACAAGAATTAATGGTCCCCCAAATCTCATCTTCCGTAAACTCCTTCTCTAGCAATAGGTTCTGTTGCAGGGAAATTTTTGCGAAATCTAAGTTAATACCCTCCACTTCCATTGTTGAGCAACAATTAAAAGCTTTAAAGAAATGCTCCCTGACACTAGACTTGATAAGACCTGGATCTTTGGTGATGACACCATCAACATTTAGAGCATACAGAGAGTTCAACCTCCTCCTAATGGAAGCGCAAGTGTGAAAAAACTTTGAATTACGGTCACCACCTTTGACCCACTTCTCTCTAGACTTTTGTACCCAAATTTGCTCTTCGATTCTAAGAAGTCTCCAAAGTTCATTTCTCAAAAGCCTCAACTCTGTCGAAATGGCAACATCATTGGAAGGAGGATGATGTTGCATCCCCTTTTCAATCTGATGAATTTTGTCCTCTAACATAGAGATGTCCATTCGAGGAAATTGATTTCTATCTCCAGACCAGCACTTAATGGCAGACTTTGTATTCCTAAGCATACTCAAAATTCCAGCTCTTGAATTTTCTTCTTTGAACAGCTTAATAGACTCAACAACCATCTTCTCAAAACCATCCTCAGACAATAGATAATTGAACAGCCTAAAGGGTCTCTTACCCCAATTATCTACCCCCCTCTCCAGGAAAATTGCATTATGATCGGAGATAGATTTAGGCAAAAGAAACTGGTTGATACCGGAAAATTCTGCTGAGAAATTACAGTTCACCAGAAACCTATCTAGTCTTACAACCGTAGGCAAATCCCGATAACTGCTCCATGTGAAATTCCCCCCAACAAGAGGCAAATCAATAAGTCCCGTTTGCTGAATAAAGTGATTAAAAATTTCCAGTGAATTTCTGTTATGACCTCTGCCTAACTTCTCCTCTTCATTCAAATAGGCATTGAAATCCCCACCCACACACAAAGGGATACTGAACCCGTTTAAAAACAATTCCAGTTCATCAAAAAAAGCAGCCTTCTCTTCCTCCACAGACGGACCATAAACGTTTATGAAGCCACACCTAAGGTGGTTAGACTTGATCTTTCCAAAAACAACAATAAACCTCATATGAATAAATTGATCGTCAATCTCAAAAAAATTATCATCCCAACAACTTAACATACCACCAGATGAACCTATTGCTGGAGACTCAACGAACCCCTGCAACCCATTCAAACCACTTCTCCTTAAAAAAGACATTGGTAATTTTTCAAGTTTTGTTTCTTGAAGAAAAAGAAACGACGGTTTTTTCTCAGAAACAAGTTTTTGCACAACTCTATGTTTCTCTTTTTTACCCAAACCCCTAACGTTCCAAGACAAGATACTTAGCTTAGTCATGATACTCAAATAAAAAGAACCCAGAAAGCCCACATACAAATCTCGAGGTCAGATAGCCCCACTCAACCCTTTCTCCAATTCAACAATCTTTTGTATAAAAGCTTCCTTCTCCTCCTTGAAAGATATCCCCAGCATCTTACTAATTTCCCATGTAGCAATTGCTTCCTCAACCAGCAAAAGAAAAGCTGATGAGGAAACAGTATCAACACTAGCATGATCAACAGCTTCCCTAAATAGAGACCTTTTAATTCTCCTGTATGGTCTGCTCACCCAAGAACTGTCCAATTCCTTTATCGAAAAACCAGCAGCCTCGGAAACATCAGAAAGACAACCTCTAGAAATTAAAGCTCTTCCTGTCTCACCATTGAACACCCCTCGTGACTTTTCCTTACAATCCTGCACATTATTACAATTTTCCACAACCTGATTCCAGATCTTTCTAGACTTCGACCTACTATAAGTTTTCTTATGACTTCTGATGAATTTCCTTCCAACCGGAGCAGTCTTCATGGATAACGAACTTGCAGAGCAGGTTTGTGAACCATCTCTTAAACTTATCAGCTTTAAACCAACCGGAGCCCCTCCTCCAACTTCAACCCCTACTGAATCCTTAACTGTATCTGATGAAAAAGGACTACGGCCCATAGAGTTTAGGTAGTTTTCTTGCTCCAGACCAACCAACTGATGCCCTCCAAGGCCTGAATAAGGCCCACTCTCCCGGTCAACATTATCAAGCTTAAAAAGATCCCCCCCATACTTTTCCCGCTTTTATTACTTTCAAAAAGATCTTCCGACTTTTCATGTGGAGAGGAGACAACTCTCTCGGAATCTGTGACATTACCACGTTGTGAGTCTGCAACCCACTCCAGCACCCTATTGTGGATTTCTGACATTTCCTGACATCCCACGTGACCTCCATGCTGTGCCTACCCATCCTCTGTGCTCCATCCGGAGGAGTTCTTCACCGAAGGATCCTCTGGAACAACCTCTTCAGCCAGATCTGAAAAATCAGGAAAGAAATCATCCCCCCCATCAACCTTAATTTTTATCAGAAATTTCCTTCCATTCGTAGTAACTGAAGTATGATCAGGGATGTCAAAAGGGCTGACTACCCTAAGAAGCATCTGTTCAACTCTGCAGTCCACTCTCTGAGCAGTTTCTTCTTTAATCTTCACTAACTTGCCCCACCTGGATACCACCCTAGTGAAGAACGGAACCGACCAGCAATTTAAAGGAACTCCTATCATGGAGATCGTACAAAAAGCTCGGGGAATGCTTTCCTCATCCAATACCGGCTCCAACCTTTCAAACCAGAAGGACAAAGCTTCCCATTTTCCTTCCATTGCTAAATTCTTCTCTTCCACCGATTGGAACACAACCAGGCACGCATTCTTAGAAAAACCCCACCTAACAACCTTTACGTTGATGCCCTCATTCCTTAACGCTTTCTGCACAACATGAAGTTCAAAAATATCTTTGAAGATACCAGTAAGAGGATATATATCCAGGAAAACAGTAACCATGGTTTAATTAGGAACGGGTGCACAATGATGCAATAGATGATTATTAGACTGGATCAGGCATCTGCATTAAATATACAATGTGCAATTACGAGCTTTCAGTAATTAAAGGGTCAGTGCTATGTTTGTGTCCCCTGTTTCAATCATGAAACACTTGCAAGTTTACGCTTCAACTATCTATTCAATATCTTCAATCTTCCTTTCATGCATCATAAGGTGCCACTTTGTTAATAACTTCTTATGGAGATTATGGCTGGACTAATGTCCAATATTCATGGATTACATTGCTTTCACACCACAAATTGATGTGATTCATTGTTAAAGATTATATCAGTCTATCTTAAATAAGAGGAGCTGTTTTCTAACTAAGCTTGATTCATTGTACTCAAAATTTTCCATAGAGATAATCTTTAACATAGGTTAAAATTTGTTTAAAAAATTCAGCTTTCTTGAAAGTGTCTTAGATTTCTTGTTTAGTGGCTCCAAAGCTGGTTCTTCAAAATTGGTATCAAGATGCTAACAACCTTGTTAGTTATCCTGCCTAAAACCAATTGAGAATAGTTATAGATAGTTCAACGGTGGAGGATAATATCAGTTAACACTTCCTCCCATGTATTGGACCAACACTAACAATTAAAACAAATTGGCATCATACGATCGAGAAATTTGGGGGACAAACGAGAAATACATTAAAAAGACAACCTTAGTCTTTACTACCGTGTTAAACATCCATGCCGAAACCTATTAGAAGTGGGTAGAGACTTGGGAGGCACAACCTGGATAGGTTGCAGTAAATCTCAAACATACTGAATGTGATACAATTAACACTTTTGCCACATTCAGGTGCGATACAAACAACTAAAATAAATGGGCTTAGCACTTGGGTAACAAATGCTAGAACACAAACAACAAAGAATAAATAAAATAAACGAACTGGGCTACAATAACATTTTGCTTTGACAACATATTATGCCTTCAACCTGAGACCACTTAATTTTATCTGTCTCCATTGCCTTCAACAAGCAAGATCTGAAATTGCTTTTGTCCTAATGTTGCAGCTCTGATATTTTTGTTATGTTTCTTACCGAGTTTGTCTTCAATTATGTAGCCTAACTGCATCATATTGGCTATTACTCCTGCCAATCAAGATATTGCCACTTCAGATGCCATTAAACTTGCAAGAGAAGTGGATCCATCAGGTATTTTGAACATCTGCTTTATTCTGCCTTATTCTGATGCATTGTTATGTGATAGGAATTTTGCCTATGAGCAAGGAGATTTATGTTTTCATGATATTTTGTGTGTTCAGGTGAAAGAACTTTTGGGGTGCTAACAAAGCTTGATCTGATGGATAAGGGAACAAATGCTACAGAAGTATGTATTTAATCATACTTACTGCTTTGCCACTCGGTCACGGAATGCTTGCATAATATATGCTGAAAGTTATATATGCAGATAATAGTCTATACAAAATCATCATCAAACCCTACATGACAGTGTCACAGTCCATGATTTATTTTAAATTTGCTTTATTGCCTAAGGGCTCCATTTGAAATTATTATACTTCCTTTCTTGTGTAGTGTCAGATCAGTTGGAACAATTCTCATGTAGATATTAAAACCATGCATGAACATTATAGTTATTCGATATAAATATCAGGTTCTCGAAGGAAGGGCATATAGGCTACAACATCCCTGGGTTGGAATTGTGAATCGTTCTCAAGCTGACATCAATAAGAACGTTGATATGATTATTTCTCGTCGAAAAGAGCGTGAATATTTTGAAACAAGCCCTGATTATGGACACTTGGCAAGTAGGATGGGATCAGAGTATCTTGCAAAACTTTTGTCTCAGGTGCTTTTCATCTTTCTATTTTGTTTGCTTCAATTAATTTTAATATTATTAACTCACAGAAGCTTTGGCATCTCACTGTATATCTACGAGTCCTTATATTCATATATTATTTTAACTATTTTTAAATTTTATTCTATTTCAGCATTTAGAGCTTGTTATCAGGCAGCGCATACCAAGCATCATTGCTATGATAAATAAGACAATTGAGGAGCTCAATGCAGAGTTGGATCGCATTGGCAGGCCTATTGCAGCAGATGGAGGGGTAAAAATTTAGACCTTTCAAAATCAGTTTGCTTTACTTGTGAATGGATACTTCCTCAACTGTTCATTTGAACAATATTAAATGTATGTACAGGCCCAGTTGTACATGATTTTAGAACTTTGTCGTGCATTTGATCGTGTTTTCAAGGAGCACCTGGATGGAGGGTAAGTGCATAATTTTTTCAGCATGGAAACTTCTATACCAGTTTGATTTAAGTTTTTGGTCGGCGCATAATTCTTATTAGAGTATTTCTACTTTCCGTTCAATTTCTTATGTTATGAGACTCGATTCCTAAAAGTATGTTGACATATTGGTATTCGTCTAGTGATTGTAAACTTACAATTAAGGAATCATATTATTCAATCTTTAAAGCTCTTGTTGTGACCTCTTACTATTCAGTATTGTCTGGTTGGCTTGTATATGGTGCTAGTGATAGTCAACTATAAAAATGAGGCTACGTCCTAGAAAGTTCTATAAATCTCATGGCATTATTTTCTTATAGTTGTATAGTATGTTCCCTTTTGATGTTGTCAGCTATGCCATTTCCTGTAGTATAATTTGAGACTTGTCCCTTAAATTTTTATATAATTAAACAGTAAGTTGCTGCTTCAGGCGATCCGGAGGAGATCGGATTTATGGAGTTTTTGACCACCAATTGCCAGCTGCTTTGAAGAAGCTCCCCTTTGATCGCCACCTTTCATTAAAAAATGTCCAGAAAGTTGTCACCGAAGCCGATGGCTATCAGCCACATTTGATTGCTCCGGAACAAGGATACAGAAGGCTCATTGATGGTTCTATTACCTATTTTAAGGGGCCAGCTGAAGCTTCTGTAGATGCTGTAATGTTCTTACCCGTGCTGTTACTTTTACTTTGAGTACAGACACACACAACCACACTGTAGATGCTATAATACTTCTACTATTGCTGCTGTTGTTTGATTGACTTTCAACTTTGTGAAGATGCATTATATGTAGAAAAATGGCATGTGCAGAGAAGAAGATTATTTCTCTGTATTTCTTGATCCTTCTATTGATAAAAGTGGCACCTAGTCTAGTCTAGGAAAAATTACACAAAATCAGCAGTTAAATCCTTAAATGTTATCAGCTAGATATTTGGGAATATAATTCCCTAATTATACGCAATCTACACTAATCTACATTATATGTTACTGGTTTGTCGTAGACCAACAGGAAGATTCTGACAAGAAGATTTTGTGTATAGTATTTGTGGGAGATTTATTTGTTTGGTTCTCATGAGTCTAACTCGCATACGAGGGTCATTTGGGCTTGTGTTTCTTTTAGTAGGTTGTTTTTTATTGCAATTTCTATTCATTCCTTCCTAAATAATTTTGCAAAAAAGTGAAACTTTTATCTTGCATGCTTTGATCTTCAGGTACATTTTGTTTTGAAAGAACTTGTGAGGAAGTCAATAGCTGAAACTGAGGTAAGTAGTTATTATCTGGAAACATTTGATTTTCATGAATCTTTGGGGAGAAATATGGCTCCAACGAATCATTTTCATGATTTGTCACTTGTAATTGAAATTTTTCTTATATGAAATGGAAAAAGGAAAAAGTGTATGTGTGTGAGTGGATTTTTTTTACATGCTGCTTTTGTGGGTTCCTAGAAGTTGACTCAATCTTACAACTTTTTCTTTATGCACTCATTCAAACTAATAATAGACCCTATAGATAATATGCTAATTGGAAACAACCACAGGAATTGAAGCGGTTCCCAACACTTCAAAATGACATAGCTACTGCTGCAAATGAAGCTTTGGAAAGATTTCGTGAAGAAGGTCGTAAAACAGTTATACGGTTAGTGGAGATGGAGTCCAGTTACTTGACTGCTGATTTTTTCCGGAAGCTTCATGCAGAACCAGAGAGGAAACCAGAGAAGAATGCAAACCCACCCGGCCCAAATAATGATCTTTACCATGATCATTCGCTCAGAAGGATTGGTATGTGAAGTTCTCTTTGCTGATTGTGTTACTACACTTTTGCTTTGTTTGGTAGGAGTGCTGCGATAAACTAACTTCACTTGATAACTTTTAACTGCTCAAAGCCTCAAATGGCTTGTTTTGAACAAAGAGAAGGAAAGTATTTTGCTTATTTTGAATAGGTCTTATTTTTTACTAGAATTTTTACTTATCTTTCTAGTTTCAAATTTAAATTTAGTCTTCTTTATGATATGGCAAACTATTTTAATAATCATAAGAATTAAGCTCTTTCTTGTGTTCATACTTGTGTGATGAAATAAGACATTTGTGCTCGAAGACCCTATTAGCACTTAATTTAGAGTAGTTTTTCAAAATAATCTGAATTCTATTTATTCTTAAAATTCAAGGTACTCTTGAAACTATGGAAATTCCTTAATTATTTGCAGGACTAACTTTAGAATAGAAATAATGTTCAAACATTAGTCTTAAAGGAGAATATATACAATATTGATTGATTAACAAGCAGTGGAAAATGTGTGTTTGTTGGTTCAGGATCAAATGTTAGCGCTTATATAGCCATGGTTTCTGATACATTGAAGAATACCATTCCTAAAGCTGTGGTTTATTGCCAAGTCAGAGAGGCCAAGAGGTCTCTGCTGACCAACTTTTATGCCCAAATAGGGAGGAGAGAGGTAAATTACCTTATTATAATTTTACTTCTTTTATGCACATATTTGAAGAAATTTGGTTGAGTTTTAAAGAAATGAATGTGAAGAGTACACCCATTTGAGAGGCTTGTCTTAGTCAGTGTTCTTTGTAACCCCTTTACACTCAACTTCCCCTGCCCCTGAGCTTGTAGATGTTTATCAGAAAGGAAAACTAGTGAAATTAGACTCAATGTTGAATATGTTTATGTTCTGTGCATATCAATAATGAAAAGAAACAACTGTATACAATTTTATAAGCATCAATGGTGAACATTTTAGACAAATTCTCGTGTTATTGGTAGGATAGGATTTTTTAAGTTCCCCTTGAAGAGTTGTTTACACCCTCTAGGCTCTAGTTATTTCACTTGCATAAAAGGTCTTCCTTTCCAAGATGTATCATTCTTTCAATATGGGAAAGTAGGCATGAAATGCCACGTACATACATTACTTGATCTGCACTTTTCTCAGATAATGCAGCCGTGAAATGGATAAAGATACTGCATTATGTTGCTGTTGTCTTGTTACTGCATTACGAGCCTTGCTAAAAGCTTTTTTTTAGATTACGACTAAATCTTTGCGATGGTTATGCAGAAGGAACGGCTTAGTGCGATGTTAGATGAGGACCCCCAACTGATGGAGAGGAGATCCCAAATTGCCAAAAGACTGGAGCTTTACAAATCAGCCAGAGATGAGATTGATGCAGTCGCTTGGAAATGATATCTTTATACACATTTATCCATATTTGTCACGTCCATTTCAGAGAATTGTTCATTTACATATGGACAACATATTCTTGCAGCGATTTTGTGTATGAACTTGGTAGTTTTAATTACAATGATTCATGATTCGCCTTTGGATAGTTTGAAATGGTACCAAAATTAATAAACAAATCACTGTGTTCTATTTGGCTCGGAACGATAACGAAGGGTTGTATATTCTTTTATTTTAACAGTGTAGGGTCGTTCATTGATCCTTGTATTGCTACTTCTAAAATTATTAAACTTTTACTTGTTTCATTCAGCACAAATCTGTCAAATTCATGACATGGACTTATATGCTACATCAGCTTCTACGTATTAAAAGTATATTATAAGACTGCTATGCAATAAAAAAGATTGGTAATGCAAGTTGAAGGATCAAATTAAGAAAATTTACCAAGTTTAGGTAAGATCTAGGTACAAAAAATAGTTCAGGTGCTACCAACTTTAAGGCAGTACGGATTAAGCCTCAGTTACACAAACAATTAACATGCACAACATTAGAAGTAATAGCAATACAAGGATCAACCATCATTAGGGTTGTTTAAAGTTTGGTTTTAATCGAATTAACCGATCGAATTGAAGTTTTTTTTGGGTCGGTTGGTTAACGATTAAGGATTTTTTAAAACTTTGGTTATCGGTTAATTAACAGAATTAATCGAAATTATGAAATAAGAATGGCAAAAAATTCCCAATGAACATCACAAATCTTGACAAGGAACGCTACATTCGGGATAATAATACATTCTTCAGGAACCTACAAGATTTTTTCAGATTTCATAAATGGATATTTTCCTATTTCAAGGACACAGTAAGGAAACAAAAGTGCCACAAGTTGCACAGAAATAAAACCAATGGCTTGAATTAGCCAGAGTTATTCGAATAGCTGACACTGTTGCAAATGTTTTCCGATTAGTTGGAATAAAATTTAGCTTATCCAAAATGGGAAAAAAATGAAACTGAAAACAAGAGTCCTTCATAGTCTTACATTTTACTTAACCAAGCAAACAAGTAGCAAGAAAAGCATCACAAGTAATAGTAATACAAAGATCTATCCGTACGCAACCACTATTGTCCGGGTTTTCTGCAACGAAATGACAGCCATAATTCCCTCAAATCAGAAGGGCAAACACATTCCAGTGGACAATGTATTAACATCCAGGCTCCATACACTCGAGAGCTAAATCTCGACAAGGATCACCACATTTAAAGCAATCGGGATAATAATACTTCTTCACAAACCTGAGAGGGTGTGAATGTTTCCCTTCTTTGTAGATTTTTCCAGGTTTGATATGTGCATATAGGTCCGTTCCCATTATACAGCAGGTTTCAGCCGAAGTGTTACAAATTGCACAGGAGTAGAACCACTCACTTGGGTTGAGTTCCTTCACAAATGTCACAAAAATGACTTTTTGAATAATCATTATCTTCATATGTAAGAGCCAAAAGATGTTGATCGCATTTGTCTCGAACTTCGCTTGGTAGTCTAAGACACCAAAAACATAAAGCAATTTTGCAAATCTTACATATCATTCTTCCACTTCTTTCCTCACCACAACCAATGCATAACCCATAGTGGCTGTATAAATAAGACACAGGATGTTCATGTCCTTCACATTTGAGAGTGTAAGAGTTACACATACGAGGCAACAATGCTTCCCAGATCCACGGCATTTATAGGCAAAGCCATTGCAAACGCGTGTGCAATAGTCACATTTGAAAACGCAGCCTGCAACAAGGATTGATGATTCACCGCAGCTATCAACCCAAGATACTTTTTCTTAGTAAATTCAAAACATTTTTTGTGAAGAAAAAATCACATTCTGAACAGTGGTAAAATGAATTTGAGATGAGTAATGCACACCCATCACAAAATTCATCATCCTCTAGAATCTTGTCACTAAGCATTAAGGTATGTTCATGAGTGAAATGTTTGATCACAGTGGCTTCTTCACATTCATTTCTTTCAATGACAATATAAGAATCCTTGGGTAATACTCGGTTCCGATTAAATTTTTCAACAGAGTCTATGATGGAGTACTGGTTCTTATCTTGTTTGGCACAACGCACGTGAATAATAAAATGACACTTTGAACAATAATAACTCTCATATTTCGTATTCACTTCATCAGGGCAAAGTACGCAATCCCAATTCTTAGACTTGGAGTCAGTTCGTGTAATGGAATAGGAGTGAAAAAGAGGGCGTTCATGCATAACGAATTTGATTATGGGTGGCAATGAAATGCATTTCTTGTGGACCAAAAGGCTGCAATTCAAGCACAAATAAGGAGCAGAGTTCCCCTCAACACCACATGCATCGCAAGTGAAGAGCATTTCTCTAAAAATGAGGTTGAATGGGTGTTGATGAGCTTTACCTTCTATTATAGATGGCAGTGACAGACATGATATGTCAATGGCGAAATTGCAAAGTGAAAAACAATAACAAAGTCCATAAATTTTGTAGTCATTGCATATGATGCACCTGAGTTTTTCAACACAGAACGGTAGAAGAAGCGGGTGTTCTGCGGGACGTGGATGATTGATTTCAGAAGATAGTTCAACACATTCTATATGTAACTTAAATCCACGATCCAGAGAGCAATAAGAAGAATCAAATAATGGTTCCCAACATGCGAAGCACTCTGAACTTTCAAGTTCCTTGTTACTATTTTCTGTGGGAATGAATGGATCTTTGTAGGCAATACCTTGAAGAATTCCAGATTTCTTTTCAGCAAAGTTGTATGTGAAGGAAGCACATTTGATGTGTAGATCTATGTCGCAAGAACAATGATAAACGAACTTCTCACCTGTTTCACCGCAAAAATTGCAAAGAAAGCTTCGTCCCTCATAGGTTGGAGTTGGCAAAAGACAGAGAGGGTGATGACGGTGAAAAGGATACTTAATCTGCGAGGGTGCCTCGGCACATTCTTTATTCAGGTAAAACTCACACTCAGCACAGCTAAAACATGGGCCAGACATCACATCACCGCACCTGGAGCAGTGAGCGGCTTCACTCTGCTGATGCTCGCATCTTCAATGAACAGCAACGGATGTTAAAATCGTTGAGACTCCACGTTCGCCGTTCTCTAGTCCGCCTGGTAGCAGAAATATGGTACTTGAAATAGGGAGAAAAAACAAGAGCTTGAGAGATGAAATTGTGATGGAAGAAAATTACAAGTGGAGGACTGGTTTTGTAATACAATAGGGTTCGGTAGGCATTGAGTGAAGTAGCATGATGCTTGACTTGATCATTTTATTTTCCCCTCCATACTAAAGTCTTAAGTTGCTCTTCTTTTTCATATTTACTTTTAAATAAAGTATTTAAAGAGGTTGATTTATATATTAATTCATAAATTTATTTTAATAATATTTAACAATTTTCTTGGCTTGTGATGCTCGATTAGTGTCTTTTTCTTAGTTGATTTTGAGAGCGGAAAGACCGATTAATCCCTTTCCGGCTTAAAAGGGGATTCTTTAATTTGCATAATTAAATTGAGGCAGATGTCCCGTCTCATTCAGTGTTGGACAACTGTTTGCCTTTTTCTATTTTTAATAAATTAATTAAGCGAATATTTAAAATCCACCCATTTAAAGAAATAATTATGATAAGTAGCATGATGCTTGACTTCTTGAATTTATTTCTCCCCCGTACTAAAAGTCTTATTTTAATTTTTTTTTGGATAAGTACGTATGAATTATATAAGAAAGTAATAAAATTATTATAGTCAACAGATGTCTAGAAAAACAGTTTTTACCGTCGAATGTCTCAACTGTTATAAAGTGTTTTATTTATGTCACCTCTCTTATCTACACCCTTACGTGCAAGTTTAGTTCTAAGAGTATCACTAATAACATCAAGAATAGCTTGCTGATCCTTGGTTATACCCCTAAATAATCTTATGTTTCTTTCTTTTCAAACGTAATAAATCAAAGCATTACGAGATATCTTAAGAATAGAATATAACAAAGATTTACCCTTAAGATAGAATGTTGCCCATTCAAACTTATCTTCTCATCTTAGCGCTGATCTATGGAAGTTACAACGAGTAAAAATAACCTCCCAAATATCCTCAAGATATTGTCTTTTTAGTTTCTCTTTTTTTTTTCCATGTACGAGTTATTTAAAAATATTAATTTATGTGTTGTTAATAGTTAAAAAAATTAAAGTACATAAATAATTTTTTGATTATAAGGTGTTATTTTGTTGAGTTCTTTGATTAGGGATGTACACGAGAATCAAATCCGATGAATTTCAATCCCACCCGACCTTATTGGGTTAGGCTTTTAAAAAAAATCATGTTCAGGTCGGGTCGAGTTTGGGTTTACAGTGAAATATACTTGATCCGACACGATTTGAAAAATAACATAATTATACCTTATATATTTAGGGATAATTACAATAATACCCTCCTTTATATTATTTATTTTCAATTAAGTCTATATTTTATGGAATAAAATCGATAATTTTATATTATTTTGGGTCGGAGTCGAATTTGATCTCAAAATACAGTCGGGTCAGGTGGAAGGTATAAGATTTTCAAGTCAAGTAACTTTTGATAGTCGGGAGACTTAACAAAGTAGCACCTTATAGTCGGGGACTTTTTTGTAACTTTTAATAGTCGAAGGATTTAATAAATCAACACACTATAGTCGGGGAATCATTTGTGTACTTTACCCATAAAAAATTCTAAATAAATATTATTTTACAATTAATATAAATTAATAAAAATATAAATTTATAAGTTCTCTCTTTGATCCCATATACTATGGGTATTGTTTTTCAATAGTTTTTTTAAAATTTATTTTATTTGTCTTGACGATATTAACATTTCATTTTACAGTATTACATTTCTAACATTATAAGTATATACAATAAAAGGATTCAATATACCATGATTCTTTAAACCTATACTACAAAAAATGAAATTTAAAAATTTCAATTGTTCTTTAGTTTGATAATGTGAAATGATTCTTGTAAAATTTAAATTTGAGAGAATCACATTTTCATAGGGATTGTCTAATAATTTAAAATGACGTTTGCTAAATTGGTTGAAACTGACTAGCTACTGCTGTAAATTACCTTAGTATAATTTTACTTATTATATTCACATATTTAAAGAAATTTGACTGAGTTATAAAGAAATGTATGTGAAGAAGTACACCCATTTGAGAGGCTTGTCTTACTCAGTGTTCTTAATTTAACCCTCCACAGTCAACTTCCCCTGCCCCTGGGCTTGTAGAAGTTTATCAGAAAAGAAAACTAGTGAAATTAGACTCAATGTTGAATATGTTTATGTTCTGTACATAATTTGATAAGCATCAACAGTGAACATTTTAGTCAATTTCTGGTGTTCAGATGTACCCTCTAGGCCCTAGTTATTTCGCTTCAATAAAAGGTCTTCCTTTCCAAGATGTACCATTCTTCCAGTATGGGAAAGTAGGCATGAAATGCCACATACATACATTACTCGGTCTGCACTCTTCTCAGATAAAGCATCCGTGAAATGGATAAATAGACTGCATTATGTTGCCATTGTCTCGTTACTGCGTCACGAGCCTTGCTAAAAGCTTTTTTTAGATTATGATGAAATCTTTGCGGCGGTTATGCAGAAGGGACGGCTTAGTGCGATGTTAGATGAGGACCCCCAAACGATGGAGAGGAGATCCCAAATCAGCCAGAGATGAGATTGATGCAGTCGGTTGGAAATGATATCTTTGTACACAGATATACCCATCTTTGTCACGTCCATTTCAGATAATTATTCATTTACGTATGGACAACATATTCTTCCAACTATTGTGTGTCTGAACTTGTAGTTTTAATTATAATGATCCATGATTCCATTTTGGGTAGTTTGAAATGGTACCAAAATTAATCAACAAATCACTGTTTTCTATTTTTGCCCCCAATGATAACAAAGGGTTGTACATTCTTTTAACAGTGTAGAGTCATTCATTGATCCTTGTATTGCCACTTCTAAAATTATTCAACTTTTACTTATTTCATTCAGCACAAATTTGTCAATTCATGTTTTATATTATGAGACTGTCATGCGATCAATAAGATTGAAAATACAAGTTTAAGGATTAAATTAAAAAATTTATCAAGTTTAGAATAATAGTTAAGGTGCTGCCAGGTTTAGGGTTTAAGTATACATTAACCCTCATCTAAACAAACAATTAACATGCACAACATTAGAAGTAAGAGAAATAGAAGGATCTGTCCGTACACAACCATTATTGTCATTTTGACACAGAAAGGCAACCATTGTTCCTTCAAATAAGAAGAGCAAATACATTCCCAATAGACAGTTAAGACACCACAAGTCTTGACATGGAACACTACATTCAAAGCATTCGGGATAATAATACATTTTCTTCCCAAACCTACAAGATTTTATCAGATTTAATGAATGGGTAGTTTCCCATTCCAAGGACACAATAAGGGTGAACAAAAGTGCCACAAGTTGCACACAAATAAAACCAATTACTTGGATTAGCCAGGGTATTCGAATAGCTGACACTGTAGCAAATGTTTGCCGATTAGTTGGAAATAAAATTTAGCTTGTCCATAAACAAAATCAAGAGTCATTCATGGTCTTACATTTTACTTAACCAAACAAACAAGTAGCAACAAAAGCATCACTAGTAGTACAAAGATCTATCCGTATCCAACAACTATTGTCGGGTTCCCTGCAACGAAATGACAACTATACTCACCCCAAGCCAGGAGGGCAAACACATTCCCCGTATTCCACAGAGTACGATCGTTCACCCATTGTAGCACAACTCACATGAAGAATAAAATGACAATCTGAACAGTAGTAACTCCCATGTTTTGCGTTCACCTCATCAAGGCAAAGTACGCAATCCCAATTCTTTGACTTAGAGCCATCTTTTGTAATGGAATAGGAGTGAAAAAGAGGGTGTTCATGCATAAAGAATTTGATGATGGGTGGCAATGAAATGCATTTCTTATGGAAAAAAAGGTTGCAATTCAAGCATAAGTAAGGAACAGAGTTCCCCTCGACACCACATGCATCGCAAGTGAATTGTCTAAAAAAGAGCGTGAATGGGTGTTGATGAGCTTTACCTTCTATTTTAGATGGCGGCGGTGACAAACATTCTATGTGAATGGCGAAATTGCAAAGTGGACAACAATAACGAAGTCCAAAGAGTTTGATGTCATAGCATATGATGCAAGGGAGTTTTCCAACACTGAACTGGAGAATAAGAGGGTGTTGAGAGTGACGTGGATGATTGATTTCAGAAGATCGTTCAACACATTTCTTTTGGAGAATCAAATAATGGTTCCCAACATGCGAAGCACTTTGAACTTTCAAGTTCCTTGTTACTATTTTCAGTGGGAATGGATGGATCTTTGAGGGCAATACCTTCAAGAAGTTCAAAATTCTTTTCAGCAAAGTTGTATGTGAACAAAGCACAGTTAATATGCAGATCTATGTCGCAAGAACAATGATAAAGAACATCTGACCACAAAGCACATTTCTCATAGAAAAATTCGATTGATGTTAGGTACAAATAACACATCTTTGATAAATTTTGTATCTAAAATACTTTCAATTGCAACTGTGCCTTTTCCCTTGACTACAATGTACTCTCCGTTGCCGATCTTTATTTTGGAAGCTACTGAATTATCCAATTCTTTAAAAGATCATATCAAAAGTCATATGGTTGCTGTCAATAAGTCATTTCTCATTTAAATGGCAGACAAAGCAAGTGGCCACAAAGAGTTGCTCCTCCTTTTCTTCACTTGTGTGACAAACTTCTGTTGATTATTGATTTTGCAAATTCTTTGATGATGTTCTATTTTCTAACATTTTTCGCATTGCTGATCTGACTTTCTCCAGCATTTAAAAGGTGGATGACCCTTTGTACGACAATGTCTATAAGGAGAGAAATCAGACTTTGTTCCTGTGTTTTGTATTGGAAGAATCAGAATTTGAATTTCCCTTATTGTTCTCATATTTCTTTCATTTTTGCGGATAATGCACCTTCAATAGACCTTCGGATCTCATGGTCTTCTATGTTCTTGTACCTACAAAGCATTCATCAGTTCTGCCAAGGTAACCTTTGATAGATCTTTAGTGTTTTTCAATGTGGAAATGGTAACTTCGATTTTTTTTGAACTAATTTGAAATCAAAAAAATTCAGAACCAAACAATCTTACTTTATTTGTGATTCCAAGCAATTTGTCAAATTACTCCTTCATCGTCTCAAAATCTTTCATCTTTTAGAGTTCAAACTTTCTAATCAGGTTTAGAGTTACTCCTCTAATCCTTCATCTCTTTCATACTCCTGTAAGAAATTCTAAACTTCAAATGATGATTTCATTGTCATGATTTTGAGAAAAATCTCAGATGAGACTGTAGCAAATAACATAGTTCTTGCCTTTGATTTTCTTTATTTTCTTTGTGATTCTTGATTTACACCATTGTTGGATTGACAAGTAATGGAGGAACTTCGTAGTCCTCGTCGATAGCTTCTCAGAGATCATTTGCTTCTAGATGAACCTTTGCTGACCAAACATGAAAACCTTCATAGGGCCAAGAGGAGCCTTGGCCCCGTCAATTATTTTTTAAACATGAATTAATATTAAAAAATTTATTTTAAAAAAATAAATAAAGAAAAATTTATCAGGCCCCTCAAATTAAAAAATGTTTTATGAAAAATAAAAAATATTTTAAACCCCGCTATAATAAATTCTTAGTTCCGACCCTACATTTACTTAAATGAGTGGTGCAAGTGCAGTGAAAAGCGTTTCTAAATTCATAGAGGAAAAAAGTCTAGATAAAAAAAATAGGTACATGTCCTCATGAAAAAGGCTGTGATGCCAGTTTATTAGAATAAATTGCTGTAGCTTAAAAAATTAAATATAAAAGTTTGGAGAGTAAAAGAAGAAAATAAATTGAAGGGAAAAACAAGTACATTTTATTGAAGTTGAAGCGATGTTTAAATGCAAAATGAAATAATAACCTCATCCTAAAATCAAGCAACAACCAGATTTATACTAAAGAATCTCCTAAAATCTATAATAATAAAAAAATCAAATTTTGAGGGGAAAAAAACAGTAAGTTTGTTTTGACTAAAGCTTGCAGCAGCTGAAGCCCAACTTCAACAATAATGGTTAGATCAATATAGAATTAAGGGTGAAAATCTGACTCGATTGCACAGGAATAGAACCAAACACTTGAGTTTCGAACTCCTTCACAACTATCACAAAATTGACTTTCTGGATAAGTATTACTATCTTCATATGTAAGAGCCAAAAGATGTTTATCACATTTGTCTTGAACTTTACAGGGTAGTCTAAGACATAAAACACAAACCAGTTTTGCATATCCTACATATAAATTTTCCTATTCCTTCCCCACCACAACGAATGCATGACCCTTTGTGGCTGTGTAAATAAGACACAGGATGCTCATGTCCTTCACATGTTAGAGTGTAAGGAGTTGTACATCCGAGGCAACAATGCTCCCCACATCTATGGCATTTATAGGCAAAGCCATCGCAATCGCGTCCACAATAGTCACATTTGAAAACGCAGCCTGCAATAAGGATGGATGATTCTTCACAGCTATTGAACCAAAGGTCTTATTCTTAGGAAATTTCAACACAATTCTTGTGAAGAAAAAAATTATATTCTGAACAATGATAAAATGAATTTGAAGTAAGGAAGGTGCACAATGAATTTGAAATAAGGAAGGTGCATCCATCTCAAAATCCGTCGTTCTATAGAATCTTGTCACTTAGCATTAAGTTATGCTCATGAGTGAAATGTTTGATCATAGTGGCTTCTTCACATTCGTTTCTCTCAAGGACAATATAAGAATCTTTTGGTAATACTCGGTTCTCATTAAACTTTTCCACCGACTCTATTATTGTGTATCACAATTCAGATGAACAATAAAATGACACTCTAAACAATCATAACTCCCATGTTTCGTATTCACCTCATCAAGACAAACTACACAGTCCCAATTCTTAGACTTGGAGTAATCTCTTGTAATGGAATAGGAGTGACAAAGAGGGTGTTCATGCATAAAAATTTTGATGATGGGTGGCAATGAAATGCATTTCTTGTGGACCAAAAGGCTGCAATTCAAGCACAAGTAAGGAACAGAGTTCCCCTCAACACCACATGCATCGCAAGTGAAGAGCATTTCTCTAAAAAGGAGGTTGAATGGGTGTGGATGAGCTTTACCTTCTATTATAGGTGGCAGTGACAGACATGATACGTCAATGGCGAAATTGAAAAGTGAAAAACAATAACAAAGTCCATAACTTTTGTTGTCATTGCATATGATGCACCTGAGTTTTTCAACACAGAACTGTGGAAGAAGCGGGTGTTCGGCGTGACGTGGATGATTGATTTCAGAAGATAGTTCAACACATTCTATATGAAAATTAAATACACGATCCAGAGAGTAATAAGAAGAATCAAATAATGGTTCCCAACATGCGAAACACTTTGAACATTCAAGTTCCTTGTTACTATTTTCTGTGGGAATGGAAGGATCTTTGTAGGCAATACCTTGAGGCTTGAAGAATTCCAGATTTCTTTTCAGCAAAGTTGTATATGAAGGAAGCACATTTGATGTGTAGATATATGTTGCTAGAACAATGATAAACGAATTTCTCACCTCTTTCACCGCAAAAATTGCAAAGAAAGCTCCCTCCCTCATATTAGGTTGGAGTTGGCAAAAGACAGAGAGGGTGATGAAGGTGAAAAGGATGCTTAATCTGCGAGGGTGCCTCGGCACATTCTTTATGCAGGTAAAACTCACACTCAGCACAGCTAAAACTTGGGCCAGACATCACATCACAGCACGTCGAGCAGTGAGTGGCTTCACTCTGCTGATTGCTGCTCGCATCTTCAATGAACAGCAACGGATGTTCATGTTCAAAACGTTGTGACTCCATTTTCTTCTCTCTTCGTCGGCCTGATACAAGAAATATGCTATGGAAAAAGAAAGAGCTTAAAGAGATCTAATTCTGAATGGAAGAAGATTAGAAAGTGAAGGAGTGGCAGAGGCTGGTTTTGTAATTCAATGAACGTGTGAAGGTCAAGACTCGTATATAAACTTTATAACTAATAGTTATTTAACCTTAATTTTATAAGTAATAGGTTAGATAGACGTTGAGTGAACTAATTAAACAAGATGCTTGTTTCTTTTTGGATTGATGTGATAATATAGTCATACTTAATAACCTCAACTACCCATGAGAAATATGGAGGCAGGGATGCAATTTCTCCCCTAACTACGCGGAACGAATTGATGAGCAATAAATAAATATCTGTAAATCTATCCATACAATTCAATGAAGCACGACTTTCTTATGCCAAAGTTTTACCACATCTTTTCATGCATTTCCTCGAATCTAACTGAAATCTTGATAGTAATCGTGATCGGTTGCAAGGTTAATTCTCTTTACTCTCTTTATCATAATATCTTTATCATAATAGAGTGGAGGTAAAGGACTCGGGACGTCTCTAGTACGTCAATCTAATATACGGTTAAGGAAAGACGTTGTCAGAAATGTTATTGGTCTTTTAACATTTCCAGTAGAGCGCTACCAAAAACATTATTTTTTTCTACAAAAAATGTTAATATTAGGCGCTACCTAAAATGTTATTTTTTTTACCGATTTTTCTACCGGAAATTAGGTAGCAAAATTAACATTTCCGGTAGAAAAAATAATGTTTTAGATAGCGCTTTATCGAAAATGTTAAAAAACTAATAACATTTTCGATAGTGTATTTCTTTAACCGTATATTAAGATGTCGTACGGCAGAATTACCCGATAGTACTTTCAAATTTAGTATCAGATAAATATATTTTGTTGTCATTGGTCAAATAATCACATATCACATCATTTGAATGACTTCTCTTAATAATGTTATAAATTTTACTAATTTATTTTTATAATAAAAAATAATTATAAATTATATCTAATATTATTGAGTTTAGTTTATATCAATTTTACCACTTAAGTTTAAAAATTCTAATTTTAATATTGAATCTTGATTTTGACTTCGGTTATAGCTTTGAGTCGTTAAATTGTTAACATTGTAATGATATGATCATCTTTTTCTCTATGAACTTTAATTCAATTTTGTCTATAAACTTTAAAACTCTTTTTAGGCACTAAAACTTAATTTGTGTAGCATTTTGGTCTTTACAACTACTTCTTTCATCATTGTTGATCAATCGTTGTCTATCACCGATCGCTATTTGTGACAAGGTGGGTATGAAAGTATTCATATTTCATTCCGCTCTTCTACTCAGATTGTTTACGAACTCACTTAAAATCGATGAAAATTCATCTAAAAGTTTAACGTTTTAATACTCTGGTCTCCTTTTACGATCATCCGTTGAGGTTGTTTCATGAATTTTAGAAAATATTTAGGTAAATCTAAATTGAAAAAGTAATGGATGACAATGAGGTAAATTCATTCGGTGCTTAAGGTGACCACAAAAGACGTATGAGAATGATAGTTTTCGACGAATACTAAAATCAAATGAAAAAAAAACTTTGACGAAGAAAATTTAAGATGGAATAAAAAATATTTTTAACTTCTACATTAATGTCAAACTATCAACGGCACGGTGCAATAATTAATGCCAAAATCAAATTTATTATTAAAATTGAAGTTTTTTAAAGTTCACTAATAAAATTGATATAATGCTGAAGTTCAATGGTATTTAGTGTAATTTGCCCTAAAAGTACAATAAAAGAGGGAAATGACTTCCTTTTTCCCAAATTGATCATTCGAGGACTACCACTGCTGTTCTGACTTTAATATACACCGTATTCATTCATTCCTAATCCAAAAATCATTCTATTATTGCAGGTAAACAACATATCAAAAGTTTAATTCCTCAAAAATAGGCCACTTATTAAAAAAAAAGGTAAAACAGAAATAACTGAACCATTTTCACTATCAAGTCCGAGGCATTTTGATATGTAAAAGTCGAGAACTCAAAATGAGTCATAAAACTTGCGGCGTGGTCACAAACAGTGAACAAATGCTGATTTATGTTTTTACATTGTACAGCGACTCCATGAAATGTAATTTATATACAATGACAGAATCCGAACGAAAACACAACGCATCAGGTAATACAAGTCAAAAATAAGATTTAACATTATGGAAGAAACGACCTAGGCTGGCGAATATAACGAAAATTCTCTTCCAGGGTTGTTTTAGATAATGGTGATGGGCAAGGTTGTGAATCACGAGTCTGAATCCTGCCTGCTTGCTAAGCACAGCTCATGCAACTCGTTGAGTATCCACTCCTCACCTGTGTGTCCCCCCAATAGCAGGACCCTGGTCCCTCCGACGACACAGGTACTATGACCCCAAGCAAATTTTGGTGGTTGCCCAGGAACATTGAGAGTCCTCCATGATGGTTTATCCTCTGAAGGATCCAAGAGGAAGAGCTGAGAAGGAGAGTGCAACCCGGCAATGGAACCACCGAATATAATTATCCTCCCACAAGGCATGCTTACAGCAACATGATCGAGTCTAGGAGGTGGTACCACAGCACTTTGGCTACCAACACTGGTGAAGGCACTACAATCCAGTTGCCGCCACTGTGGTTCTTCGTCCTCCAAATCAATAGTGTAGGCTTCACCTGATCGCAACCGCAGGTTCCCACTCTTTGCAAGCCCCCCAAACATAAGAATTTTAGTACGACCATAAACGGAAAGTGAATGTCCCAGCCTAGAAGGGGGTGTCCATGATGTTGGAATCTCTTTCCATGTTGGCTTGTCTGTAGTAAGATCCAAAAGATAAGTGTCGCTGAGAAGCACCCCAGCATCTGTGCACCCACCAGACACAACCAACTTAGAACCATCTATCGTGCAAGAGCTATGCCAAGATCTAGGGAGAGGGGGAGCACCACCAGAAACTTCTTTCCATGTAGGTTGTTTGGCATCCAAGTCGAGAACAAAGACATCATTGAGCAATCCTTGCCTTCCACATCCTCCAAATACCACCAACCATGAACCATTTAGGCATGAGAGAGTATGACCCCAACGCCCTGGAGGGGAGGCTTCCACACTTACCCGCTGCCACGCTGGATTTGCAGCATCAAGATTGAGAACAAAGGTGTCATCCATTGGCTGCATATTGACCCCCTCGCCTCCGAAAAGCACTAGACGGTTCCCTGCTGCACATGCACTAAAGTTGCATCGTGAAGGCTCCACCGCTCCTCCAACGGTCAGTTTCCTCCAACAGACTGCCTCAAGAGTGGTCAGTTCTCTAGCAAGACGTCCCCACCCCAACTTTTTAGTCATCATTTCCAACGTACCAGTGACCTCCCTTCCCCAGGCATTTTGACATACTATCTTTCGCACATGCTCATTTTTTGTCAGTTTTCGTATCCTTCGGCAGACAGACCCAATAGAAGCAACATCTCTTGGCGTCAACCGAGATAAAATGTTATGAGCTAAAACTTCATCAGAGAGTTGGAGTATCCCACATATTTCTCGTTGCTGACTGAATGGCGGATCGTTGAAATGAGAGTATTTAGTTGACTCATCCAACTGCTGATTGCAAGTCTCTTTGAAAACCGGATATGATACACGATTCAGATCTAGTTTTGCTTCGGAAAACACTTGAATACCAATAATGTGAGTGACTATTCCATCATCATCACGTATAGGTGCAAGTTTCAATATATTCACCAACGGAGTGCCATCCTTCCTGAAATTCAGAAGCTCACCTTGGAATTCAATACCTTCTTCAAGACATCTTCGGATCTCAGAAACAACAAAAGGATCTACCAAAGGGTGCCGTCTTTGAGCACATTGATCTCTATACTGTAAGAACCGACTGAAAAAAGAATCCCATAAGAGGGCCAATCTAGATCCTTTAAATCAAGTGATTATTAAAAGATAAAGAAACATCAGAACTAGACAGAGAAGCATAAGCATTATGGGCAAATGAAAACTTCCATTACCAAAATTGTGAATGCCAGCCAAAAGGATGCCCATAACAAGATAACATGGAAACAAATTAACCTCAAGTCTGGAGCAATTTTTATCCACTCCATGTTTCTCCTTGTAAGCTGGAGGGCATGAATATCTCAAATTCTTTTAACACTTTAAAAATAATCAAAAGCTAGATGTCTCTCACTCAACATAGAAAATCAAATCCTTTTCAACACAGCAAAGAGAAAAAAGATGATTTTGCAGCACACTCTTAACTTCCTGTGTGTTCATTTAACCCCAGAAAAAGAAAAATGATTTATCATCATTTACCATTGACAAACTTTTTGCTAAATATTCAAAGAAGACAACTGCCATTTATGAGTATTTATGGTAGTTTAGCGTCTGAAAGAATTTTGTTCTACTTCAAGCTGGAAAGAAGACCAACTTTAAACACACTAAAGCCATCTTTCAAGAGGATAGGTTCAATTAGATAGATTCTTCTCTGTTTCTCCTTGCAACCCTTCCATAATTATTGGCAAAGAACTGGGACAACAAAAGTTCATTCCATAGTTGTCTCTTCTTAATTCAACCCATACTGATCTACATCTGAAATAAGATAGTACTTGAGAATATGATGGATAATTCTCATAGGAGAATTCATCAATATGATTGTCAAGCATTTATTTTGTTCCTTTTTATAAGTGGAACTAACTTTTGTACAAGATGAAACGGAAACTGGTTGCTGTAAATGATTCCTAGATCACGAATCTTCTACATTTACTCCAAAAATCTTTAATTACCCCAAAAATCACCCCAAAAATCTTTAATTACCCCTAAAATCAGGATCAAATGTTATAAGAGAAGAAAAAAAGGAAAATAAACTAAAAGAAATCTTACCAGTTCCTACCAAGGACTTCGTCGGCTCGGTAACCGGTGAAAACCTCGAAGACTTTGTTGACATAAATAATAGGGAAATCGGGCTCCAAAGCATCGGAAACAACGAAAGAAGTCGGAGTTGTAGGGTAATATAATAGACCTGGTTTCATAGGAAGCTGGCTCTCTTCTTCAACACCATCGTCGTCCTCACCATCATCATCATCTTCTTCTTCCATTTCTTGTCGTTTTACTTCTTCGTCTTTTGCAAATCGCTGCCGCTTTCCACTGCTATGCATCAGTTCTCCTTTAGACATTTTCTTTCTTTCTTTCTTCTCTGTTCCTAATTGGGAGGTGTGGGCTTCCCCTTCTCTAAGATTTTTGTTTTGCTGAAGGGAGATATTTATGGGTTGAATTTCTCTTTTCCAAAATGCCCTTCTTTGCGTACCACATTTACAAATCCATTATATATTCTCAATTCAACCTTATTGTTGCCTATTCTTTAGATATTTTGTTAGGCCATCAAATAGGTCCCTCTAAACGATCAAATCAAATTAATTCGGTTAAAGTGGTTCATCGTCGAATTAGTTCAGAGTTTAGATTGGGAAACGATTAAATCTTTTTAATATTCAATTAATGATTAATTCTGTTCGAAATTAATTAAATTAAAATATTATATATTATATATATAATAAATACATATTTTAAGTTAAAATATATTAAAAATTAATATTCAATTATTTTATAATCACACTATACTCATTAAATTATCAAGACTTAATTAAATTTAATGTAAATTAAAAAATAAATCTATTAAGCTTAAATTAATTTAACTAAAAAAATATTAAAAATTGATTAATTCGTTCATTGATCGAGGTAACCGAATAAAGTTTAATTCGGTTAATATTTTTTAAAAAGATGTTCGGTTTGAATAACAATTAAAAAAAATTTGATTAATCAATTAATGGTATTTAGGTTTGATGGTTAACCGAATTAACCATTTTAACATCTCTACCTCTAGTTGGACCAACAAATCAAATTAACCCCTAATTTAAATTACAGTTCAAATATTTTTTTAAATCTATTAAATAAAATTTTATTTATAGTTGTTTAAACAAAATCTCATTTGACCCATGATTATCCAAATAAAGGTTCGCTTTATTGTTATTTTTTATATAACAACTCATTTGATTTTTGATTCAAATTAAAGTCTCATATTTTTTTGGTACAATTAGATGAACCAATTTGACACAAAATCCTTTAAAAATTAATATTATGATTTTTTTCAATTTTCATTTTATTATTAAAAATAATTTTATTAGTTTTCCCAAGTTATGAATTATCATCTTATTAACAAAACCTTTTGTATTATTATCATTATTTTATGTATTAAAGGTTAAAAATTATAATGTAAACTATATGATAGGTCACTAACTTATACTCAAATGATTATTTCTATCATTTAATTTTCAAAAGTTATAATATTATAGTGATAATTTTATAACTATTTATAAAATTAATAATTATTTTAAAAATAAAAAATCAAAATGATTTTTTTAATAGAATCAAAATGATTCTTTAAACATAATTCAACAAATATGAACCAAACGA
Organism: Hibiscus syriacus; assembly: GCF_006381635.1. NCBI lineage: Eukaryota > Viridiplantae > Streptophyta > Magnoliopsida > Malvales > Malvaceae > Hibiscus > Hibiscus syriacus. The sequence goes on from NW_024062795.1 coordinate 7,810,853, forward strand.
CTTAATCAAACGACTTCAGTGGTTAAGGAATTGCTTCTCAACCATTTGATAAGAATTGCTTCTCAACCGTTTGATAATGAACTCTCATACCCCTACGTACATGGTGCAACTTAAAACTTCAAATGTGTAGAACTTATATTTTGATATAACAATTAAATGTAAAATTGATTTTAGACTTAATTAAATTTGTTAAAAGTTTATCAAAAGTAATTCAAAGTCCAAATTGACTTGAAAATACGTTTTAAATGTTTTTCAAATTAGTGAAATCTTTTCAAACCTTTTTTCGATTATTTTCATACTTTAAAGTCGAGTTTTCAAACCGAAGTAAAAGGATCGATCCCTTAGATTCTAGTATGATTGGATCGATCCCTTCACCAACGAATTGATCCCTCGATGAAAAAGATCGATCCTTTTCTTGCAACGATCAAATTATTTAAAAAATAATCGATCTTTTTTATCAAAGGATTGATCTCTTATGCATTAAATTGATGTTTTTGATTGGAGGCAATGACTATAATGATCTCCAATGACTCCAAACTACTAGAATTGATATAAAATATATAAAATCAAAGTCAAAGAATCTCAAGAACAATAATAGTCATATTGTATCAATATACTAACATCAAAGTATTTAAAAGTGTTTATTTTGCTCAAGTGTGATTTGGGCGAGAGTTAAATTGTCTAAACATATTTATCTTGTGAGGTTTTTTCTTTTGTTTGCTTAATTTGTAATTACTCTTTGGAAGGTGTGTAATTCAAGGTTTTGGCGTATAAATATTGAAGTGTTTATAAGGTATGTCCTTAAAGGTAAGCAAATTTAGAGGATATGAGAAATATTTAGTGTTCACACTAAAGATAATAGATGTAAATTTAGTTTAGAAGTCGAATCACTCTAATTTCATTGGGTAAATCTTTTAATTTTCTATTGCTTTCATACAAAATTTTAAGATGTCAATTCACCTTCTCTTAGTGTATTTCGATTGATCGAAAGAACTAATAAAAAGATAATAACAGATCTCTTGTTCACTAAAATCATTTTTGTTCATATGTATAAAAATAATATAAAAACGATAAAACTCGAACTTGATATCTCTATCCCTATTTCAAGCCAAATTCAAATTGGTAAATTGAAAGAATCCTTTTATGTTGCCGAAAGTTGTCCTATAGTCTCTAAAATCGAATCCAAACACCTACTTGTCGATGAACAAAAGTTTGTTATGAATTGGAGAATTTGTTCAGTTTATTCACCTAAATATCTTCCGAACGGAGAGTGGTGATTTCGTAATTTAGTAAGAAATGGAGAGGCAAAAGTTAAAGAGTGTGCGTCCACGTCAGTGTAGTGACAAGCACGTATCAAAAATCAAAGGGCCAAAAAAAATCTGAAATAAATCTGGCACCGTAGAGCTACCACGTCATCAGCTTGGGAGAAGATATTTATTCAGCGTCCGGATGCGGCCGTAGCGTGGTTTGGAAACGAATACATCAGCTGATCGCTCAATTTAGTCTCTATCACAGGTGATCCATCATCCGTTAGATCGAATCAAATTTTTTACTTGAAAGTATTTAAATATAATGTTTTTTTTTGTTATTTAAGTTTAATTTTTTATTTGATTTAAAATCTGATTCAATTTTTAAAATAAAAAATACATATGATTCGATTAAATAAAATTATATGTACAATTCTCATTTTTATTAAGTAATATATTAATCATATCGAATAAAATATAAATAAAGAATATTAAAATAATTATACCTAAATATATAAAGATCAATTATATTATTATTCTTATGTCTAATAATTTTCACTATGAAATAGATTTCGATTTTATCTTTTAAAAAATTGACACGTTTTGAACTCAATCAATTTTCCAAAAAAAAACGATCTTATAAAGTTGATTTAAGTTAAAACCCTAGTCAAATATCCATTCCTAGTATCAGTTCCCTTAACATTAACCTTTTTCTTTTCCTTGATAGTCTACTTCCTCCAAATCAAACTAGTCTAATAAAATCAAATCAATTATTAAATGTTTTGTTGAAAGATAATGACAATTAATAAAATAGATATTAATATTTTATATAAAAAATTATTTAAAAAATAATTACGAATAAAAGAGATTTTTTCTTTTACAAATATCGAAAGTAGAATAATACAAAAGGAACATCCATGAACAAATTCACATCTAACTATAGTCTCTAATATTTATTTATAGAGATAATTATTTAATCACAAAGGAAATTTGCATTGCAACAAAATGATTTTTTAATAATATGAGATGATTATAATATAATATATGTACATATATATTTTTAGCCTATTGACATATGTACACACGTCTTCAAATACAGTTATTTGAACCCAATATATCTAAGTAGAACTTATTTATCACTGAAGTCGATCACTGATTTTATATAAAAACTATTTCATAGTTAATCATTTTATTCATTTTGTCACGAAATCTAACGTTACAATAATATATCACTTAAAAATTAATACGTTATATTTGTTTAAAAAATTCATTTACTTAAAGTATAATAGTAAGATAGTTTGTGACGTTTCACTGATTTTTAATTTCGACTTTAATCTTTATAAATATATAATTATACATTTAATTTTAAAAAATATAAAAATATTCATACCGATAAATGATTTTCGTGTGACAATTTAATTTAAACAAATATACTTTTTGCTTAAAGTATAACAACAAGATAAATCAAAAGTTTTTTTCTTCTTCCAATTTTAACTTATTTTTTTACAACGATAATCATTATTTTTATTAATTCTCTAGACATAATAGAAGAAAAAGTTCTCAATGTTTCATTATTATTTTTATTTAGAAAAACATTTATATGTTTATTAAATTTTTATTTAAAATATTAGAAAATAAAACCTAAAAATTTACCCCACACCCAAAAATTAAGTAACCAAACTATAAACTCACTTATAATTGAGTAATTAAAATAGAAATAAAAAGGTTAACTTCCATTTAAGTTTTGATGATACAGTAATATAATTTATTATAATTAATTATTTAAACAATTTGATTGTAATTTTTCAAAGTACGACAGTATAATATAAGTTTACTAATAATAGAGTGACATGTTGTTGTAATTAATAACAACACCGGAGCGGGACACTCAACACTCAACAGGAATCGTAATCACAAAAAGAAGCCCTATCCATTTACAATTATTTTAACGAAGAAGAGAAAATAAGCCACCGGTGCAGCTCCGTCAAAATCACCGCCGTTATCACATTTACTTATTTGATCTTCCACCGCCGCTGCCTGCGCCACTACAACTAGTGAGAATACCATATCTCATTCCCCTTGATCTTTTAGGCTTCAGATCTTTATCTTTTGTTTCCTGATTATTCTAACTTTTGTCAATTTTAATTGATTTATTGTTTCTCTAAAATTTCAATTTAGCTTGAAGTTTTTTTTATCCCTAAGAAAAAGAATTTAAGGCGCGATCTATAATATTTTCTGTTAATGCTACCATGCTGCATCAATTAAGCATTTCCCCTTTCCTTTCCTTTCTTTCTTTCAAATTTATTGCTAATCACAAATTTAGCTAAACACTTAATTTTTTTAGAGCTTTGTTGAAGGATTTTGATGTGTGTGAAGAAACTATGGCAAGCAATTTAGGAAGAGGAGCTCCTACTAATGGTTCCATCTATGTTTGTAATTTACCTGAGGGAACCGATGAAATTATGCTAGCTGAATATTTTGGAACGATTGGCTTGCTAAAGGTATATAAAATTTTGATGGAAACACAAAAAGTATGCAGCTATGTCTGTGTTATCTGTCGCTTATCGTTGTGTTTTTGCTGATTTTATAGAAAGATAAGCGAACTGGTCGACCTAAGGTATGGTTATACCGAGATAAGGTGACAAATGAGCCAAAAGGTGATGCTACGGTTACTTATGAGGACCCACATGCTGCATTGGCTGCTGTTGAATGGTTTAACGATAAGGATTTCCATGGGAGTACAATTGGTGTTTTTATGGCAGAGAGTAAGAGTGGTAATGCTGGTGTAGATCTTCCAAATGTGGCAGCAGATGGTGTTGGGTTGGAGGACAATGCAGCTAAGGACATGGATGGGGGTGGTGGAAGGGGTAGAGGTTGGGTTGATACTTCAGGAAAGACGTGGCAACAGGATGGAGACTGGCTCTGTCCAAATACAAGGTCTGTGATGTGATATTGGTGAGCAGCTTCTTCTTGCTCTTTTATAACGATTTTTTCCGATTGTCTTGAACTCTGATTGTCTGTTCATACTTCAATATGATTTTTTCTGGTTGCAGTTGTTCCAATGTCAATTTTTCATTCCGTGGTGTGTGCAATCGATGCGGAAGTGCCCGACCTACAGGTGCATCTGGTGGTGGTGGAGGGGCTGGTGGTCGTGGGAGGGACCGTGGTGCCCCCGACTCTGGAGGTCATGGCCGCGCAGTAGCTGCTACTGGTGGACTTTTTGGACCGAATGATTGGCCCTGCCCTATGTATGACCTCTAATGCTCGAGTGAAACATTTTCTTCTTTTCTGGTCCTTGTGTGATCTTAGGAAAGTCGAGATTTTTTGTTTTGTTTTCATGTTTCTGTTTATTCGGTACAAAGGCGAGCACAAATGCTTGAACCTAATATCTCTACCCTAACATGCTCACTCTCTTTCCACTTGAGCTAAGCCAAATTGGTGTCTTCAATATTTTGGTGGATTATGCAAATTGGTTAGGGACCATTAGTGGTGGTTTTTGTGGTGCTTAAAACATTTGAACCCTTCAACTCTGCCAATGTTAAGATATGTGGGTATGATTATATATAAATGCAATGCCATGTTTTTTGCAATGTTATTTATATCAGTTCTTTGAACTTCTGTTTAACAGGTGTGGTAACATCAACTGGGCTAAGCGTATGAAATGCAATATTTGCAACACCAATAAACCTGGTCACAATGAGGGCGGTGTGAGGTATATAATAAGTATTTGATATATTCTAATCTTAGATACAAATTAAAATTTTGTGGATATTTTCATTGAAAAATTGATCTTTCGTCTTTGTATTGTCGATTTACTTTTCTAAGTTGTTTTTTTGTAGCCCGATCATTTGCTTCATTTCATCCTTATTATATGAGTATGCTTGAGGTGATTTTGACCTTTAATTCATGTATGAAGAAATTATTTTCCTCTAATTTTACAAGTGTTTCTTTGTAGATCGGCTGTTATGATGGGGTTTTTAACGAGGCCATCTTACTATCAAAAAAAAAAAAATCAAGTGTTAACTTTTTTTTTCTGATTTACCTTCTGGTTTCTGATGGGCATTGCTATATATTTCCTCCATTTCCTTCTTTCCAAATATGATTTCAGTTTGGTATCTTTTGTCTTTTTCTGAGTTTTAGTGAGAAAGCTGAAAACCATGTTGCATTGTGGGTAGTGGCATTGTTGCCAATACTATTGCCGATCAGGCATGACAGACCCATTTTCAATCACCATCTCTTTCAGTTCATGTACTAAATCGAGGCTTTACTTTCTTTCATTTGCATTTATCTTTACTTACAGACCCTTTTTCTTTCAAAAGAAACTTGTACTACATTCCCTTTACTAGAAGGTGGAAAATAAAAGAAAATTCCATTACACAAGATAATTCCTTTTTTGTACACAAGAGACAATGGCCTGTACATGTTAGAATTTGTAGTGCAACTGGTATCCAAATTTCTAAAGTTTGTTCCATCATCTTCCTCTTAGCTACCCATTTCTGTTATCTGAACTTATTAGAATCTGTAGTGCAAGAGGCTATTATCAAGATGTGGAGCAAGAAGATTCCTAGATTTATTTACCTAATCAGTCACTTCATTGGAGGGCAAACTAAAAGGAAAATAGTTTCCTCTCATTATCTGATTGCATCCATTCCTCAACACTGCTCCTTTCAGTTTTACCTGATTCTTTACTGATGTTCTGGTGTAGGGGCCATTACTGCATAGTCATTCTTGTTGTGTGTTTTCACAGTATTCTTCTACTTGTTAACTAACTTTATTTTCAAAGCATTGGTTTCATTTCCTCTTATGCGCTCTTTCCTATTTGTTTGAATCACTCGCACCTTTTGTCATTCAATTTTTTCTGCTATGTGCAAGCTTCTTACATATGCTATAAACCTGTTCTTAACAGAGGAGGACGTGCTGGTGGTTACAAAGAACTTGATGAAGAAGAGATAGAGGAAACAAGGCGACGTCGACGTGAGGCAGAAGAAGTAAAATATATCTCCATTATAATTACTTGAAGCTTAGTTTGTTTAGTATCTTAATTTGATGGCAATTACGTGTTAATCTCAGGATGATGGTGAGATGTATGATGAATTCGGCAATCTCAAGAAAAAGTTCCGAGCAAAAACACAACAATCTGAAGCTGCTCGAGTGCTACCAGGTTCAGGCCGTGCTGGTTGGGAAGTTGCGGAACTAGGTATTGAGTTCATTATGTTAACAACTATTTAATATGGGGATGCGTTGTTTTAAGATACTGATTGTCGTACTTGTCTTGTTTATTTAATTAACTGAACAAACTTAAAAAAGGAACAGGGTTTTCACTTAGCTAAAGACTTAAAAAGAGTACCAGCTACCATTTGGTTTTGTGGGATGAGGCGAGCAAACTGGGTTGGGAGAGTCATCCCGTTATGGGCATCTGTAATAATTGATCCAAATTAGTCAGTTAATAGGTCGGATACCGATGGTTATAAAAAAATCGAAAAGAGTTGTTATATCTAGGTTGAATAAAGTTTATATGAGCCAAGTATTATGTATATATATTGGGATAGGATCCTGTTACATAGTGTAAAACTCTTTTAGTTTTACACAGATTTAGGACCTTTAAATGAGTGAAAATAGATAACTGAGATTAACAGTAGGAAATGAGAAATTCACTAGGAAAAGAAAAACAAAGAGTCAATTTCAGTCATCTATTTTCACTCGTCCAACGGTCCTAAATTTGTGTAAAACTAAAGAGTTTTGGAGTGTATTGATGTTTTGGAGTGTCTTAATGTTCTAGTAAAACTGTGTACCCCGCAGGTGTGGTTGACAGGGATGGAAGAGAAAGAAGCAGAGACAGGGGAAGGGAAAGGGATGATAGAGAAGGTAGCAAGAATAGAGACCGTGAAAATAGGGAAAGACGCCGTAGTCGGAGCAGAGAGAAAGATAGGGGGAAGGATCGAAGCCGTGATTATGATAGAGATTATGGACGGGACAGGGACCGAGATCGAGACCGAAGCAGGTACTACTGAGAAAGGAAGGATCTATTTTGTTAATGTGCTTAATGTACCCTCTTTGGGCTGGAATATGGCAGTTGGTTTGAACTTTTTGAGTCGATGGATAGGTAAGACTACTCTCTAGAATTCGGTGTATTTTTTCGGTTTTGCTTGATGGAGTTCTATACAACACAGTTTTGCTGGTATAGGAGTTTAGATTTTCAAATTTAACAGTTTTTAGCTTTATTTTTTTTCTCCTTGCAATTGAAACCAATGCTATTTCTATGCTTGCTAGCTTTTCTCGCAGCTTTTTAACATTCCCGAAACTCGGGTATTCATTTACATTTTTTTATAACTATTGATATTCTATATATTTGTTATTAATTTGGATAGAGTATCATAAAGGTTAATTATGAGATTGATTTTCTCAATCTAATTCTTATTTTATAATATCATATTCAAACTCTTTCCCTCACCTAAAAGACTTAACAAATTTATTATTAATTACAGTTTATTCTTTTTTAATAAGAAGTTAATGTAAATATTTGGGCTTGTGATCTTTTTAAAGCTTAAAATGATTGATACATCAATTTTGGAAAAAAACCCCACATAACTGAGCAGCCCATTACTGAATCAAATTATTAATGGTTGATTTGTTAGTTTATTTTTTTTTCAACTTCATTTTTTTATATTACTTCAATTTTAAAAACAAAATATATTTAATAAACAATATTTTTATCATCAATTGAGAATAAAAGCTTAAATGACATGAATTTCATCCTAATATGGTTGTCCACCATTTTGTGTAATTTTTTTGAGGGGACTATTTAAAAGAAAATTTGAGCAAACCGAAAATATTAACAACACCTATGATTTTTTTCTTGAAAAAATATATAATTAGAGGAATAGATTTTATATGGACATGCACTCAAGTCAAATTTCATTTTGTTTAGTAACTGGATATTCCTATATTGACTTACATAACTCTAGATCACGTTCTATAAACGAAAATTAACATTTTCAAACTCAAAGGAGGGGGTGTGCGCATGCATGTGCATGCGTGTATATGTAAATTTTTCTAGAGATTAAAATTCATGAACCCACATAATATATATATATAAATATAAATATAAATCACACATATTTATTGAATTAAAAAATATTTTAATTTTTTTTATCTTCAACTGAGATGAAACACTTTATAATATTATTGAAGTCATTAATTTAAAGAAGATGAACAATTCAAAGAAAATAACAACTAAAGAGGAAAAAATACATAATTTGACAAAGGAAAATTGATATTAATTGTTTTTAATAAATAATATTTAATTGATTTCCAAATTCTAAAGTAATATACATATTTATTGAGGCAACCAATTTTTTTTATTAAGTATAGATGTATTATATTTATAATGCAAATATCGAGATTCGAACTCACGCAAGGTGAAATAATATAAATATCATAAACTACTCGACCAATAAATAGATCTCTAGGACAATCAAATTTAATAGTTTATTATACACGTCTCTTTTTAAGAGGGGAAAATTTAATATTTTAATATATATTATTTGTTTTTGTTGTAATAATAATAATAATAATAATAATAATAATAATAATAATAATAATAATAATAATAATAATAATAATAATAATAATAATAATATATTGGAGGGCACACGGCCCCCACTAGATTTAAGGGGTCTCGTCCCTTCCAAAACGCCAGTTTCATAAACCAAGTTAAAGTTAATTATATTAAAATAATAAAGAGAAGTAGAATTAAACTTGGATTAGGAAAATGTTCTTATACAATCTCATATATATATATATAGGTTTGATTATTGTAGAGAGCAAATTAAACAATGGGGTTAAGTTCAAGAGCATCGTGCGGTTCTAGTTCGAGCTTGCAATGGGTCAAAATGAAGAATCTTGGCGCTGGAGCCAATGGGGTTGTCGAATTAGTGGAGATGATAGATCCTATCCGTATGTTACACGCTCTTAAATCTTCACCATCGTCGACTTCTTTGCTTCAAAGGGAATACCGGATCCTTGAACACTTTTTTGACTGCCCGAATATCGTTCAATGCTTCGTTCAATTTACGGAATTCGATCGTGACTACTTGATTCTTGAGTACGCCCAAGGTGGTGACCTCTTCAATTTGATCAAGAGATACGGTGGCGGAATACCGGAATCCGATGTACGATGCTATACGAAGATGATACTCCAAGGACTTCGTGTTGTTCATATGAGAGGTTATGTACATTGCGATATCAAACCGGAAAATATTCTTGTTTATCCCAATAAGCTCGGTAATCGTTTTAATTTGAAGTTAGCTGATTTTGGCTTGGCCAAGGAACCCGGTGACGATACATGGCTGACTAGAGGGTGTTTTCGTGGTACTCCGACTTACATGTCGCCCGAATCTGTGAAGCATAGGGAAGTAACAGCTGCTTTGGATATCTGGTCGTTAGGATGCGTTGTGGTTGAGATGATGACCAGAGAACGACCGTGGGAATCGTTCATCGACGATTTGGAAGGCTTGGCAACAAGGATTGCTTGCTCGAGGGATATACCGGATATACCCCAAGATATGTCACCGGACGGGAGAGACTTTTTGAAGAAGTGCTTTGCTAGGGATCCCCGTGAACGTTGGACTGCTGATAGACTAATGACCCATCCCTTTCTCATATAAGATAGGATTAAGTTATAAGTATAAAATTCTTCAATAAAATTGATGAATTGATTGTTGTGAAATGTCACAACTTTAAATTTCATGGGAGAGTCGTTGAAATTACACGTGACTTCAATTTTAGATAAGTAACAAGAAGGATTTTGAGATCCTATTTCCCCATATCATAGGGTAAATAAGATATAGTTAAATTAAGATAAAAATTCTTTAATCGAAGATATTATATCATTTTATATATTATTTAGTATATTTATAAAAATGTTCGATTTAATTTAATTTAATTTTGATTTAATTTTATTTTGAGTATACGATGATTGATGATTGTATATAATTTAATTTAATTTTAAAATAAATTTGATTTTAGGCATTATATACTTGTGTGGTTGTTTTTGTCTGATTTAATTTTAATTAAATTGTGATCAATTAACGTTGTATTTTACAATTGTTACAAGGATGGACCAAGGGGTGGGGGAGCACAATCGTCCCCCTACAATTTTAGATATATGTATATTTTAAATGTTTTATTTATATTTTTTATTGAAAATATATTTTTGTTTCTTAAAATTTTATAAGTTTATCCGTTTTAATTTATAAGTTTACACTTTTAACATAAAATTTTACATCTGTCCGTGCTAAACTTAATAAAAGAACATATTAATATTTTTTTCGCATGATGTAATTTTAAATGTCTTATAATATACGATTTTAACCAATTTTTTTTGGATTTGCCAAAATGACCAACTAAATCGCAATGCGATCGATAATTCGCTACGCGATCTATTCCAAATTCATTGCGGTAGTCCAAGAGTCCAAGTTCGCGTTGCGATAGTCGGTATTGCATTTGTTTCTTAAGTATTTTCTCTAAAAAGATAGTATTCGCGCGGACGTGTCGAAGACACGTATGACCACGACCACGACCAGACCAGACCAGACCCGAGACGGACGGCGACGGCGGTGGCGCACAAGAGTCCCCCTTGTTCTCTATCACTCAACAAGGAAGTGGGAAAGCCAATCCTTAAATACCATTCCCAATAGTATTTCCGATACTATGTGGGATTGAGCATTACCAACACTTGTTTCCAATACAATGTGATTATTCAGGAAACAATTAACAATCATGCACCTTAAAACAACTGAATCAGCAACCAATTGCATTAGTATTATACGATTAAATATGTCATAATTAAAAGTCAATCTACAATCAATCGCGATTATTGCAATTTTAAGCAAAACATTCAAAAATAATATCACTATTTAAGGCTCAATCCCACATAGTATTAGGAACGAGTGTTGGTAATGCTCAATCCCACATAGTATTGGAAACACTATTGGGAATGGTATTTAAGGCTTGGCTTTCCCACTTCCTTGTTGAGTGATAGAGAACAAGGGGGACTCTCGCGCGCCGCCGTCCGTCTCGTCTCGTCTCATCTCGTGGTCGTGGTAATACGTGTCTTTGACACGTCCGCGCGAATACTATCTTTTTAGAGAAAATTCTTAAGAAACAAATGCAATACCGACTATCGCAACGAACTTGGAATAAATCGCAACGCGAACTTGGACTATCGCAATGCTTGCGAATTATCGATCGCATTGCGATTTAGTTGGTCATTTTGACAAATCCAAAAAAAGTTGGTGGCATTTTTTGTCAATGAGGTTATTTTCTCTTAAAAATAAATAAACCTCAAACTAAACCAAAACATATGCAAGCTGAATTTGCAGCAAAACGAAGCATTATCATTATTAAGGTTAAATATCACTTCAAATATAATATAATTCGTATATTCATATTTGCATCTTTTCGCATGTTATAATCGTGTTTCGTTATATTCATTGTAGAGAGTACAACAATGGAGTTTAGGTCAATGAGCATCGTACGGTTCTAATCTGCACTTGCAATGGGTTGTATCCAATTAAGTAATTATCATAATCGTTTCGTATACATAATATAAAAGAAACTCTACTCGCATCCATTTTTTCTATAAAAAAAAGTGCTCCATCCAAAAGTTGATCGACTCAAAATCCAATGAACAATCCTTATATCCACTTCACGCCGGAATCTGTGGAGCATGGCCAAATCACTGAGGCATTGAACATAGGTCGTTAGAGTGTGTTGTGGAGGAGATGATACCGGAGAAGCATCGCCGGAATCTTTGCCTTCAGCTTACCTTTCATAGTTTGATTGTTTGAGTCAAGGGTTTGATTATTGCATGCAGAGCACAACAATGGAGTCGAAACTCAAGGGAATGTTCTGTACTGGTCAAAACTTGAAATTTGTCAAATTGAAAAACCTTAATCGTGCAAGCTTTTGGGTTGTTAACTTAATGAAGATGATAAAAGTCTGTATTAGCCGAGTTAAATCTTCACCATTACTGAGTTTTCGTTTCGAAAAAGTTATGAAGTGAAGAACTCAATGATGGTGATGATTTAACTGCAATTAACATAGGAATAAGTTTTATCATCTATTAAATCAACAACCCTATAGCTTTCCCAGCCAAGATTCTATAGTCTAGCAAATTCAAGGTTCCGACCAATACAGTACGTTCCCTTGGTCTCGACTCCAGTGTTGTGTTCTGCATATAATAATCAATACCTTGATAGAAACAACCAAATTATGAAAGGTACAGTAAAGGCAATGAAATGGGTGAAAGGGATATGTTGTTTTTGGAAACTCCAAATGATCTAATGAGAATGGTGAGATATGTGGATATATATATATATATATATATATATATATATATATATATATATATATATTCTTCGTGAGTCCAGTTTTAAGTTGATTAATAGATATTTCATCACTTCTTTATCTTAGATTAATCCTAATTTCACCTCTCAATTATCTTAATATATATTCGTTCATGTAAAATTATTTCTTTTAAATAAATTTAGTTTAATAACCATTCTATTTAACAAACAACACAAGATAATAAATGATTAATATGGGAAATTTTTTAAAAAGGATAATGATATGAAAAAATATATATATAATAACCTCACACAAACATACTATTTTTAAACTAATTATAAATATACCAAAGTTTATATTAATGTGTAACATTAAACGCAATTATATATAAGATAAAATGGATGTACAAACTACGTGAAGAGCAAGAAATTGGTTGGGAAATGCAAGTGTTATGTAAAAATGCATGTTATGATGTGTGCTGGGTGAAAAATGCAAGTTTTGTGTAATGATGGTTTGACCATAGAATAGTTATTGATTTGGAAAACATGTTAGTTATATGAAGTTGTGTGAACGATATGTTTTGAGATGTTTGACATTATATATATATATATATATATATATATATATATATATATAAAAGATGTTATATTTACAAGTTTAGTAACTAATAAACGAATGAGCTTTATGATTAGAAATTAGATGTAAATAATAAATGAATGTTAGACACGAAATGAATTTAAAAGATAATATTATCCTAATATAAATTATGAAATGAACTTGAAAGATATTAAAAAAATTTATAATTAATGCTTATATACGGTCTCAAAACTTTGACACGAAAATTAATATTTATACTGTTGATATTTATGCTTGAACTTGATAGAATGACACTTAAGTATTGTATGCATGCATGAAGGAGCTTGAAGGGTTTTGTCTTTAACGTTATAGTACTCTAGTAGGATTCTTTTTGGCAAAATAATGTATAAGATCGACAATATCATTGATATATATATATATATATATATATATATATAATATACATGTGGGCATTTCATAATTTGATAGAGCACAAGGTTCTAAATCTTGAGGTCGTGGGATCGAGTTTCATGGAGGGCATTTCATAATTTGGAGGTCTCCTACGAGAAGCTGCTCTCAACCTAGTGTTGGGGGCAACCTACTATCTTACCTCCCCTTATCTCATTACATATGGGAACCAGGGACAGCTGCAATGTGGCATGAGATTGCAGGTTTTATCCATGCCTAAAAGGCTCAATAATTTCTGCTTGGAGCTTCAGGCTATGGCTGCTCTCTATAATATATAAACATATTCACATACCAACAAAACCCTCCTTCTATTTTGGTTACTTTGATTCATTCAATGCAAAGGTAGAGCCTTGAAGAAGAAAAAAGCAGCAATAGAAATGGCTCAGATTACAATCTCCAAATCATCATTAATGATCAACAATGCTTCTTTCTTCATGAGGTAAATTTCTTTTTATTTGTATATGTAGAAGTTGAACGACTGTTTGTGAATATGTTTCTTTGAGGGGAAAAAACTTTCCCAGAATGTTGTATCAGCTTTCTCAGGAAGGTTGAAGAAGATCATAAGAAAACGGAGGAAAACCCAGATTGAGGATTCCATATAGATCTCAACGATTTCCCTGGTGGACCAGATGGATTCGAGCAAGTTTCAAGGTTCTGTTACAGCCATGGAAGAGTTGAAATCACAGTTTCAAATGTCTCTTCTTTATTGTTCTGCATTTTCCCTTGGCATGACAGAGAAAGCTTCAACCAACAATCTCTTGAGACAAACAGAAAAGTTCCTTGAAGGGATGTTCAATTGGTCCTGGAATGATATAATGATGTCTCTGAGGAGCTGTGAACCATTCTTTCCGTATGCAGATTCTTATGGTCTAATCCAAAAGCTGATTTTTGCACTTCTAGCAAAGATTGCTCAGAATTCAGATATGAACTTCATAGCTTCTTCTTCTTCATCATCATCTTCACCTGAAACAAGTTTTGGTTTCAGATTCTCTTCAAAATCAGGCAAGGATTGGTGGTTTGATGACTTGACAATACTGAGTCCAAAGATTATTGAAAAAATCATCAGAAATTTGAGTGCTTATGGGAACCAAAACAACATCTTTACACTCACAAGGTTCCTTCTCCATTACCTCAAAACTAAACCCCAAGGTTCTTCCCCAAGCTCAAAATATGAATACAGTGGCTTAGCTGACACAGCTGTTCATGGGGTTATTTTAGTGGGGAAAACCAAATTTTCTTGCAGGAAACTTTTCTGGGTTTTGAGACTTATTTCAGGTTTTAGTCTCAGCAAAGACTATAGGGCAGACTTGGAGAGATTAATTGGTGAGAATCTTGATGAAGCAACTGTGGATGACTTGTTGGTTTCAGGACACAACAAGGGTGTTTATGATGTCAATCTTGTAATAAGATTGATTAAAGTGTTTGTCAATAGTAATGAAGAGATGAATTCACAGAAGATGAAGAAGCTTGGAAGATTGATAGATAAGTACTTAAGAGAAATATCTCCAGACCAGAACCTTAATGTCTCCAAGTTCCTTGCAGTTGTTGACAGTTTACCAGATTCTGCAAGAGATTGCTTTGATGGGGTATATAGAGCTATTGATTTCTATCTTCAGGTGATCTTTTTAATACCCTTTTTTTCCTCTATTGTTTCATTTGATTTATGCTAATTAATCAAACAATTGGGTATTGCAGTCCCATCCAACACTTTCATTTGTGGACAGATCAAAGCTATGCAGATGTCTCAACTACGAAAAGCTGACATTTGAAGCAAGCAAAGAGCTTGCTAAAAATCCCAGAATCCCACCAAATAGTTCAGTCCAAGCACTCATTTGTCAACAATCTAAAGTGTCCCAAAATGGATTTTATATCAGAGGACTAACAATGGCAACCTTGGCAAGAACTCGCATGGACAGATGGTGTTGTTCAATGACAACACCATGGATTCATCATCATCAGATGAAGATATGAAACTCAATTTGCAGAAGATGCAATGGAGAGTTGTGGAATTGGAAAAAGCATGAAAGAGATGAAGGGGGAGATGTCAAAGTTGGTGAGGAATAACACTGGCATTCTCCCTTTCTTCAATGGAACTTTACCAGGATTTTGTTGAAATTTCTTTGTATAATTACTGGGGGAAATAGAGGAAAAATATATATTGTAGCAATATATTAAATATAGAATTTCAAAATAAGGTTTAACAAATCATTTAACAGTCTCTCCCACTTAATTACAAATTATTTAATTAAACATAAATAACAATTTATTAAATTAAATATTATTTTTGTGAGTATCGGATCTACAAAAGATATATCAATACAAAAATCAATTACATAGTAAACGAAAGAAAATACAGATCTTTACAAGAAAGTAATTTTTATCCAAACAATAGACCCAATTTGAGTAAAAAAAGAAGTTAATATCCGAATTTGATATGTACTTTTTATTTTAAACCTGGATTTATATTTTTCATATTAATTGTTAAAATTAGATTTTCAGTATTTTTGACCACGTAGCACACTAATTTTATATTTCTTGTTAGAATTTAAAAAATTTATTATTACATATAATTATAAATAAACGATCCTAGAACAATAAAAAAATAAAGATAAAAACATATTTTATTTTAAAGAAATATAAAAGAGAAAAATTATAAAAAAGTCACTATAATTATGAACAAATTACATAGGATTATATGAATTTATATGAAAT
Organism: Hibiscus syriacus; assembly: GCF_006381635.1. Lineage (NCBI taxonomy): Eukaryota > Viridiplantae > Streptophyta > Magnoliopsida > Malvales > Malvaceae > Hibiscus > Hibiscus syriacus. The sequence goes on from NW_024062795.1 coordinate 7,827,205, forward strand.
ACTAAAAGTCTAGATATATGTATATAGTTGTACCAACGTACTATTTTTTTTTTTGAATAGATGGACACGATAATCTTAGTTGAATAAAATTGTATCTTGAGATAAAACCCAACCCAAAATAGTAATTCATCACTAATCTCTATTCGAATCAAATCAATCAAAATTTAAAATATATATTCTAACAATCACATCATCTAAATGATTAAAAATTAGACAAATGTCAAATTTGAATATTAATATGAAAAAATATTAAGAGTCAAACCAAAAAATCTGAACTCAAGAATTACAAGTTATTGTATTTTAAATTTTATGATATAACATTATTTTAAGAGAAAATCGCTTCAGTGACCAAAAATGCCTTATAATATACGATTTTAACCAACTTTTTTTGGATTTACCAAAATGACCAACAAAATCGCAACGCGATCCCCAGAATCGCAAATCAGTTTCCAAAATCGCAACGCGATTCTTGAAAATCGCAATGCGATAGTACAAATTCGCATTGCGATTTTCAAGAATCGCAACGCGAACACATAAATCGCAACGCGTATCCGTAAACCGCAACGTGTATCCGTAAATAGCAACGTGTATCCGTAAATCGCAATGCGTATCCGTATATCGCAACGCGTATCCGTAAATCGCAACGATAATCCGTAAATCGCAACGAGAATCTGTAAATCGCAACGATAATCCGGAAATCGCAACGAGAATCTGTAAATCACAACACTGAAATTTTGGGTATATAACTACGCAACAGCAGCAAATCATAAACTAAATCCCTAAATCGCAACTCATTCCATCTCCATCTATCACTCTCTCCGGCGACATCCGTTCCTATATCCAACGACATCCTTCCCAATCCGGCAACAGGTTTTAGTTTCGCAGCTCGTCTGTTTAGTAAATTAATTTACAACCATGAAATCATCTAATGTTGATCATGTTTGGATAGATTTGTGTTTTGGAGGGTCATGGGATAATGTTCATGGTGTTTTACAATATATGCCTTTACCCATGAATCTTTAACTAAAATTGTCTTTACAAAAGTTAACTTATGAAACTCTAATGCTACGTGTTTCAAATAAATTGAATTTAGAGCCCCTAAGTGGATTTAGGCTATCTTATCAGAGAAATGGTAAAGTTTATTTGTTAACCGACAATGAAGATGTTGAACGATTCATTGCTTACATTAGTGTTTCACAAGATGATGTTACATTGTATGTTGTTGAACCTAGAAGTAGTATTGTTGGGTCAGTAGCGGGTAGTAATCAACTAAGTTTTTCTCAAAACCCACAACCTTTCTCTAATCCAAATCCCAATCAACTTTCAGCACCAAATTCCGGTTTTCGTATTGACCAGTTAGACGATGATGAGCCAACAGAAAAAATTGTGAGTACTAGTCAGTATTCGAAATTTGGTCTTGGTCAATATCTGGACTTTGATATTGGTCAATACACGGATTTTGATGATGTTTCAGAAGAAGAAACAGACCCTGCGTGTAATGATTTTGATATTGGTCAATACCCGAATTTTGATGATGAAACAGCCGTTGCCGAAGAATGTATTGTTGATGATAATGAGGAGGAAGTTACAACTGTGAATGAACATGTTGAACATCCATTCTGTAATTCATATAATCCTGAAGAAGAAAAAGAAGAAGAAAAAGTCCCCGAAGAAAAGAAAATGCCACGGGCGTATAACTGGAATATGCCAGAATTACTTCAGATACCGGAAGAAGAGTTGGTAAAGAAAGCAGTTGATTGTTACACAAAAGTTATTCGTATCAAGAAAGATGATTGTTTTGATACAAAGGAAGACTTGAAGATAGATTTGTATACGAAATGTGTGGAAGATGGCTATCAACTAAAAGTTAACAAATCAAGCAAAGATCGTTTCGAAACAAGGTGTATGATTGACAAAAACTGTACGTGGCGTATGATTGCAAAGAGAATAAAAGATTGCGAAATGTTTCAAGTTAGGACTTTTATTGATAAACATACATGTTCAAGAACCCAAGTTTTTCCTCACCATAGACAGGCAAACAAAAAGGTGTTGGGTGGTTTTCTGGCTGAGTTAATGTTTTTGAATGGCAGGGTATATCGGGGACATGAAATTATGACTGACATGAATGCTCGGTTCAAGATTAGTATATCATATTCTCAAGCTTGGAGAGCCAAATGTTATGCCTTGGAATTGTTGAGGGGGTCGCCAGAAGCATCGTTTGCCCAATTGTCGGCTTATTGTCACAATTTAAAGCTGAAAAATCCTGGGTCGGTAACTCATATCAAAACAGATAGAGATGGACACTTTGAGTTGCTGTTTATCGCCATTGGTGCTACGGTTAGTAAATCAATATAATTTTGTTGACTCATTTTTGTTAGTTACATGCATTTCACATTTAAATGATTATATTTCTTGTGTATATTATTTTGTAGATTCGTTCGTTTATTACTTACATGCGCCCAGTTATTATAGCTGACGGAGCACATTTGAAAGGTCGATACCTTGGAGTAAACTTATTAGCAGTAGCCATGGATGCTAACAATGGGATATTGCCAATAGCTTACGGGGTTGGCAAATCTGAAACCTCTGATTCATGGACATGGTTTATGGGGGCATCTTAGGGATTGCATAGGTCCTATTAGCAATCTGACAATCATATCCGATAGGGCAAACTCAATTGACAACGCTGTTAGAAGGTGTTTCCCAGATGCTTTTCATGGACTTTGTGGTGTTCATTTGTATAGAAATCTAAAATCAAGGTCTGCTGGTATAAAAAAGCACAAATGGACATACTGGAAGGCTGTAAAAGCTTATCGGGAAGTGGATTTCAATAAGCATATAAATTGTTTAAGACGTGTTTTGCCTCAGTGTGCTCAAACACTAGAAGATGTCGGGTTTGAAAGATGGTCAAGAGTACATCAACTTGGAGCAAGATATGGTTTCATGACGTCTAATAGTGCAGAATCAATCAACGCTCTAAGTCGTCATTCCCGGAAATTACCCATTACTATGTTAATGGAGTTTTTTTCGAGCCTCTATTCAACAGTGGTACTACAAGAAAAGAAACCATGCAGGTATTATTTCTTTGAATTCGTAACTTATCATATTTATATTTTACTAAGTATTGTTTATTTAAATTTACAGGAACATTGGAACATCGTGTTACACCATGGACTGAAAAAAAGATAACGAAACGTGTTGTGAAGTCATCGTCATGGAGAGTTGAACCATGTTCAAACACTTTGTTTCAAGTACTGGATAATAACTTAAATGGGCTAGTCGATCTAAATGCAAAGACGTGTAGTTGTATGAAATGGCAAACATCTGGTTATCCGTGTGGCCATGTTATAAAAGTTGCTCTTCATTTAAACCAAGATGATTCAAGCGCATACGCTATGGATTGCTACACTACAGAAGTTTATCGACAGACTTATGCCGAGATTGTCTACCCTATTTCACATCCTTCTGAGTGGGACATACCAGATGACTTACAAACAGTTTTGCCACCAGCCATGGACAGAAGGCTACCTGGCCGACCAAAAAGTCACGATCGTATACCGTCTAAGGGTGAAGAGAAGAAGAGATCGACATGTAGTCGGTGCAAGGAAAGTGGTCAGACAAGGTTGACATGTGGATCACCAGTGCCATCAAAATCATCTTTTCCTCTACCAAAATATGGATCCTCATCAAAATCCAAAGCTCATATGGTGTCAAGCAAAAGACAATCATCTTTAAAATCCCAATCACAATTGGCTTCACCTTTTGGGACTGTTAACTTAGGTGATTTTTAAATGCAAACGTTGTATTATGTGGATTTTATGTGTGAACTTTTAACATTTTCAGTTGAATTAATGACTCAGGCCAACCATTTTGACTTAACCAACTCTTGTTATTCAGTTGTTATCACTTATTAGGCATGCATTTGACTATCGCAACACGGAAATTACAATCGCAACGAGAGAATCGCAATGCGAAATGAAAATCCCAACATGAAAATCGCAATGCGGAAATGAAAATCGCAATGCGAAATGAAAATCGCAATGCGAAATGAAAATCGCAACGAGAGAATCGCAATGCGGAAATGAAAATCGCAATGCGAAATGAAAATCGCAATGCGAAATGAAAATCGCAACGAGAGAATCGCAATGCGGAAATGAAAATCGCAATGCGAAATGAAAATCGCATTGCGATTCTCTCGTTGCGATTTTCATTTCCGCATTGCGATTTTCATTTCCGCATTGCGATTCTCTCGTTGCGATTTTCATTTCGCATTGCGATTTTCATTTCGCATTGCGATAGTCATTTTTGCCTTCAACATAATGCAGATTGAAATCAACAAAATCAACCATTACATTTCAATCAATTAAACAAGCACAAATAAGAATTATGTTCGCATCAATTACACAAATCAACTTTTACAAATCATCTTTTACAAATCATCTTTTACAAATCAATTAAACAATCAAAAAATAAGCAATAATTCTTATTTCCAATCATCTACTATTGAATCAACTTTTACAAATCAATTAAACAATCAAAAAACAATCAATTAAACTATTGAATCAACTTTTGCAGCCATACATCATTTTCACGCAGTTCACTTCTGAGATTAACCTGCAGAAACCAAACATTTGCTCAAACAACACTTTCTACACATCTAAAACTTACAAACAGCAAATTATTGAATTCTAGGTACTTAACCAAACATTTTCAAACCAAAAGTCTATAAACTTACCAATTGTTTATGGACATTTTTATAACGCGGATGCAGGTAGGCAACGTCTCGTATATATCGATTTAGCCATATAATACCGAAACCACAAGCCTACTGCAGCTCTATCTCTATCGGTGGGAGGTAGATACTTGGTGCTTCCCGTCGTCAAACGCTCCAACGCCAAGCATACGAGAGGACCACAATCTCCTCTGGCTCCTCCCGTTTGTTGTGGCGCGGTCTCGTCTCTAATAACTGTAATATTGAGCTTCTTTGGCTTCTTGTTTCCAGAACGAGTCCAATAATTGATCGCATCCAAGAATTTAGCCAAATGAGAGCTCCATCCCTTAATAATATCTCTTAAATCAGCCAATGATATGTAATTTATCATGCTGTCATACACTATTGTTTTAAGGGATGGGAGCTGAAGCTCGACGAGAATCCAATGTTTACGTTCCAAAACAGGGATAAACACCTGCAATCATAAGTAATAATTCATTCATTTGCGCACTTATTTCATAAAACCTTTAAACTCAATCTAAAATAAATACTAACCTTATCGACCTCCCACCATGCAGGATAAAGTTTAGCTTGTCCATTGCCCAAATCAAATGATTCATCTCGTGCATTCTTCAAGTGAACGGCGTTAAAAGACGTCGGCATAATTGTATATCGTATATTTTTATTTTTCTTAAGTTTTCTTATTATTAGAAGACGTGCCACCCACGCATCGATATGCTGTTTTACAAAAAAAGACATATATTAGTGACTTACATAAATTTAAAAAAAATTAATCAAATTGAAATATAAGAAAAATATAAGACTTACCCCCCCATCGAAATAGCCATTGTCTTCGACCCCTAATAATACGCCCCACCAAGACCGATCAAGCAACAAATAGATATCATTGGTGAGCTTGCATATGTCAGTGAAACACCCCTGGCTCCGCTCATGTAGATAAAAATCAACTGCGATCTTAGCCCAAAGGGTGTTATCCAGAATTGTGTCCGGTAGTTGTTTCCTCTCCTCTTCAGATACCGGTATGGTACTGGCCGGTAACTCATACGAGAGCCAACTTGAATCCATCATGTCCGGCACGTCAGAGGGTTTCTCAAGAAGCCTACATATGACGCCATGTGAATCGGGCTCTTGAATGGTGGGAGGGACCTCTTCAATGATGACAGTGGCCTCTTGAACGGTGGGAGGGGACTCTCGAGGAATGATAGGGGGGGCCTCTTCAACGATAGGAGTGGACTCTTGAGGGATGACAGGCGAGTCGGGCTTCTTCTTGCGGTGTCTTCGCACTATTGGGGTGTACGGAGACTTAATAGCACGTGCACGCTGTCTGATGCGTGAACTCCGTCGTGCAAGCATAACCCGACGTAAAGCATCCACTCTATCGGGCCGCTAAATAATTAAATACAAAAATCAGTAAATAAACAGACATGATATTTAAACAGTGAAAACAAAGACAAATATGTTTCAAACTTGCATTGTATTCACCCAAGTCATTATTCTATCATAGTTCACAAAATGCATCAGATAACAAAGAAAAATATGTTTCAAACTAATACCCTGAAGTTAGTATTTGTCTTTGTTTTGTCTATTGGTTGAAGTAATGCAATCCATTCAAGTTTCAATTTGCAGAAGAAGAAATAGTTTACTTTCGCAACACGAAACTTAAAATCGCAACGCGAAATGAGAATCGCAACGAGAAACCAAAATCGCAACGCGAAATGAAAATCGCAACGACAGAATCGCAATGCGAAATGAAAATCGCAACAAGAGAATCGCAACGCGAAATGAAAATCGCAATGCGATTTTGGTTTCGCGTTGCGATTTTGTCGTTGCGATTCTGGTTTCGCGTTGCGATTTTCATTTCGCGTTGCGATTTTAAGTTTCGTGTTGCGAAAGTAAACTATTTCTTCTTCTGCAAATTGAAACTTGAATGGATTGCATTACTTCAACCAATAGACAAAACAAAGACAAATACTGACTTCAGGGTATTAGTTTAGCAGAATTGGCAGCAACCGAACAAATTTACTTTCAACCAAAAGACAAAACAAAGACAAATACTATTTCACAGTGTTAAAGAATACACAGTTTAGCAGAATTGGCAGCAACCGAACAAATTTACTTTCAACCAAAAGACAAAACAAAGACAAATATTATTTCACAGTGTTAAAGAATACACAGTTTAGCAGAATTGGCAGCAACCGAACAAATTTACTTTCAACCAAAAGACAAAACAAAGACAAATACTATTTCACAGTGTTAAAGAATACACAGTTTAGCAGAATTGGCAGCAACCGAACAAATTTACTAAGCAATCTAAGTGAAATGGCTAATCTAAATGAAATTACGAGTAAATTTATCATTAAGTTAAATATGGAAAATCTTAAACTTACCTCGTTGCGTAGAGTATGAACCTCATTCTGCAACGATACTATCATCTCACGTAGAGCGACAACCTCACCACGTAAAGTTGACACCTCCACACGCCATGCACCATCGTTATCGCGTAGAGTACCGATCTCCTCACGCAAGGCATTGACCTCATCACGTAACTCATCCCGTGGAGGTGGAGAACAAGGAGATAAATGTCGTGGCCTCTTTACCGGTCGCCTATCATGAGGTGATGGTGGAGAAGAGGCTCGATGATGTGACGGGATAGGTGATGGCTCTCGTTCTAGAGGTGTATAGTCGGGTCGATCGGGTGATGGCTCTGGGTGAGGTGATGGCTCTCGAATTGGAGGAAGTGGATGCTGCTCATCATCCGTGCCATCAAAAAAACTCTGACTAGCTTGCCACCAATCAGTGGCAAGCTCTTCCTCCGTGGGTGTCAGTCTTTGTAATGGAATGTTGGCCTCCTAACAATATAAAAACTCAAACAAAGTTAAACGTCTACTATTAATAACTTGTTTATATATATATGAAAGTATTTGTGTTAACTTACATTATTTATTGTCGCATATGGTATTAAGTCTTCCCAATCCAACAGATTTTTCCTCTTCTAGGAAATAGCCCTGGGAATATCATTTGACGTTTTTATTGCATATGTACGCATGCTGGGGAAAGCCTCGAATATCCAAATCTACAAACAATATAATAACAAAATTAGTAATTGTTAAATAATTAATTATAATTTTAGAAACATTATATAGAAATTCTTACCTTAAAGGCCCAAACAAAGCCTGACAAAGTGTATTTCGACCCATCGCCACGCAAACTTTTGTGGTCATCAAAGGCAGTAGACAACTTAGTCCAGGTAGCTTTCCATATATACGAACCCCACGGAAACAGATTCCATGCATTCAGGTCCTCTACCAATATTATTAGCTCCCGAGGAATAGGTTGTCTGGCCTCTCTGCCTAAAAAGCCGGCATACACAAGTAGTAGAAGGCATACTCGGACAACATCGACGTCATCCATCCGAGTGAAACCAGCTTTTTTATTAAACAATTTCTTCAGGTCGTCGACGTGTAGGTTCGGCTTCTCCATTGACTCATCCGGAAAAACCCGGGATAACCATGATGGGCGGGCGATATGACGAGTGTACCGGCCTACATCATCGTGTCCGAATCGTAGACCAGTGATTAAGCAGAACTCCTTCCGCCCAAAACAAGTATACGCTGGTGGAAAATGAAACCATATCTCTTCCTCACCACGTTGTATACTGTCGGGTAGATTTGATGTCATGGTCTGAAGCCACAAATGGGTCAAATTAGCATCTCCACCCGGATGTTGTACTCTCAGCCATGGCCCGAAGCAGGTTTCCTCAAACAATTGTCTTTGTGCAGGTGAAAGCTTCGAAGCAATTGTAGTGGCTAGGCTAACTTTATTCCTTAATGTCAATGAAGCCGAAAAAAATTTCTACAAAAACAATAAACATACCAAGTTAGATATACCAAAAACTACACTGTGAAGATATACCAAAAACAATAAACATAAAAAATAGTAGTTTATTCTTGAAACTAAAATTTGCAACATTGTTTTGTCTTTTGGTTGAAATGAAAATCGCAACGAGAGAATGACTGTCGCAACGAGAGAAATGAAAATCGCAACGAGAGAATCGCAACGCGAAATGAAAATCGCAACGAGAGAATCGCAACGCGAAATGAAATCGCAATGCGATTTTGGTTTCGCGTTGCGATTCTCTCGTTGCGATTTTCATTTCGCATTGCGATTCTCTCGTTGCGATTTTCATTTTTCTCGTTGCAGATAGTCATTTTCACGTTGCGATTTTCATTTATCTCGTTGCGACTCTTCTGCAAATTGAAACTTGAATGGATTGCATTACTTCAACCAAAAGACAGAACAAAGACAAAGACAAATACTAACTTGAAAATCGCAACGAGAGAATAGCAACGCGAAATGAAAATCGCAACGAGAGAATAACAACGCGAAATGAAAATCGCAACGAGAGAATCGTAACGCGAAATGAAATCTAAGTGAAATGGTTAATCTATTATTGAAATGACCAGTAAACTTATCATCAGTTTCAATATGAAAAACCTACAATAATGCAAAAATTTCAAAATAAAAATAATTAAAAAAACTAACCCTCGGAGGTTGATTTTCCATTTCTGAATATTGTGAGGGATTTCTGACCGTGAATGGTTGTGAGGGATTTCGCCGGAGATGGGGACGGAAATCTTCGGAGATGGGGATGGATTTCGCCGTAGAGAGTGAGAGATGGAGATGGGACTGAGTTGTGATTTTAGGTTTTAGGTTATGAGTTGTGATTACGGGATTTTGTCTTAATATTCGTTTTTGTAATTTGAAAATAAAATACGCGTAGCGATTATAATGGCGCTTTAAAAATCGCGTTGCGATTTACGGATACGCGTTGCGATTTTACGTATTGTCGTTGCGATTTACGGATACGCGTTGCGATATACGGATACGCATTGCGATTTACGGATACGCGTTGCGATTTACGGATACACGTTGCGATTTACGGATACGCGTTGCGATTTATGTGTTCGCGTTGCGATTTTCATATTCGCGTTGCGATTCTGGAAAATCGCAATGCGAATTTGTACTATCGCATTGCGATTGTCAAGAATCGCGTTGCGATTTTGGAAACTGATTTGCGATTCTGGGGATCGCGTTGCGATTTTTATTTCGCGTTGCGATTTTGTTGGTCATTTTGGCAAATCCAAAAAAAGTTGATTAAAATCGTATATTATAAGACATTTTTGGTCACTGAGGCAATTTTCTCTTATTTTAAATATCGATAATGATATATAGTTTTATACTGTATCGATAGGTTAAATATAAATAAAATAATAAAATTGAAAATGGAACGGTGGGAGGAAAAGGCCAAGAGTTTGAGGAGAAAACCGTGGGCGGCTTCGTTGGGTTTTCTAAACCGACTCGGAAGTGATGTATTCGACAGTCGATCAATAAGTTGATGTGATTAAATATAATAATGGCAACTGGATTATCATCTGTGATCCCCGTGATTATTAATTAACTAGTTATTATAATATATTTTATTTAACAAACAAACAAATGACTCTATGAGTTGAAGCAGACAAATTACTCAAAATTCAATTCATTTGTTGTACAATAATGCTATTATCGAATATTTTTATTCTTTTAAATAATTTTATTTTGTTATTGTAATGCTTCTGTATTCATATGCTTTAGGCAGTATTCAGTAGGACCTCTTCACCTATAGAATGATCACTAGAATGTATGCTCATACACTCATTGACCTGATAATTTATTCAGCTGATAAATTGACCAAAACTAATATAGGAAGATAATTCGAGCCTCTGCACTATTCGATCCATATCACTGAAATTGTATGACTTGTATCATCTTCGTATTGAAATGATTGATAAACAATGAGCCACGAAAAGAAAAATCATGCAAGCTGGTGGTATTTTACATATATTTCATAGTTCCTCTTTTCTAAGCAGAGTTTCTTACATGATATAGTGGGAGTGAAATAGCCGACTTTTCCCGGACAAAACAAAATTCAAATACAACAATAGCATAGTAAAAAAGAAACAAGAGAGAAGCAAATTTCATCTCTATGGCAGCTGGACGAGTTCACTATTCCTCCAGGTATCGTGAGTAAAAAAATAAATAAAAAAAGGTATTTACATCTATGACTATGAGCTACTGTTCCGAAACGGTTGTGAAGGACATCTATCTTCTTCAATGGTGGATTGCGGGTTCATGATCTTAAGAAGAGATCGATATTGTAGACGAACATTCTCCCCACTTCCAATGATCTTAAGCAAATACCTGCAAGAATTTTCATGAAAACTATGGAAACTTTCACCACTGATAGCGCTAAGCACCGGTACTCTCTCTGATCAGTTGACAAGTATACTTAAAATCTCTTGTTAAAGGTAAATTTCTAAAGAAATTTAAAAGTTGTGCTCAACCACAAAACATCATGATGCTAATTGAGAGATTAGATTACTTAATCTTCTATTTTGTTGCTAATGCTGTATCTATGAGGCTTAATTTTAATATTTTATAAATCAAGAAGTTATATTTGGTTTTCTACATTTACATTAGGATTTGGTATCTTAATTTGCATTCCTTATCCACTTAAGTTTTGTGCATCAGTAACAGCAAATCTCGGATCAAACCAACTCACCAGCCATTGAGACATTGGGATGTAATAATGGCTTCCTTTCCAACAAACTTTTCCGGTGTCCGTTTGTTTCCCTATACAATCAGTGTTCATTCCATTTCAAATTTCAATCTAATATTTAAGTCGGAAAAGTAATCATCAAATTTTGCAATAAATAGATGGCAAATGCACACACCTTAATTAACACCTTCTCGTTCACCAAAAATGGATATTGCACACCCCTATGCAACCCATTGTCCGCACCAATCTCTCCATTCTCCTACAGAAAAGCATTTGATGAGTATCAGATTTGAAGTTGAAAACAACTCTTAACAAATACATTTGGAAAGTTCAATGCGAGTGTGCTAAAAGCATTTTGAATAAAATTCATTTCAATTATCCCCTTTTTTCTTCAAACATTTAAAATGATTTCATAAGAAATTAAGAACTAAAATCCCAAAAGCAACAATCAACAGCTCAGCTTATCCTACCGGACTTCTAATGACTATTGCAACACTAAGCTACAGGATAGGAAGTTCACAAAGATGCATCGATGTAAAAATCAATTCACACCAAGTAGCCAGGTTGAATAATTAAATCATGTGATTCTTTTATTTTAGCACAACAAAGTAAATAAGTCAGATAATGCATTTCACTAGGATCCATTCCCCCTTTCCATGATAATAAAGACCATTTCCTAGATAATTACCAGATTTCAAGTAGCAGAACTGCTAAACTTAGTAAATTCAAGCAACTTTTGCCCATACAGAAAACCATGCATTTCCTCCCATTTGCATTTGCAAATAAACTGAGTTTTTAATATCCCCATCATGCACATGACAATTTATGCATGCCAAACAAAAGTTTGAAAGGATTATATCAAGAAAATTATTGAGAGTATACCATGCTTGATCTCTTGGATATATCAATTTGGACACCCATCTCCTTTCGTTTCTTACGGAGAGCTGCATTATGGAATAGCCTTCTATTTTCCTCTTGCTTCACAGCTGCAGCAGCAGCTTTTAAAGGGGAGAAAAAAGGGAAATGGAGACAAAACACACACAGGGAAATCAAATTGCTAAAAAAGAAAAGAGGGAGAGAAGTGAGATAGAATTAAGCGAAACATAACAAAACTACGCACAACAGGCTGGAGAAAACTAATGAAATTATCAGAATGTACCAATATTAGGGATCAATGATCCAGAGTCGATGTCTGCACTGCAAAGCGTACATCTTGACTGTGATGCAAACAACAAATGTAGTTATATTTCTTGTCTCTTCCCATCTAAAGGTAATAAATCCATTGTAAACAGTAGTGAAAATAAATAGCAGTGACTATCAATGACGAGCCATGACATACAAAGCAGCAGAAATCTAGTCAGAAAATTAAATAAAAGCAGACAATCTTTTGCACGTCTGTGTACAAGCATAAATAGAAACAAACAATAGATGCATGATAACATGAAAATAGCTTCAATATGCCACAAAATGAAAACATCTCCTTTACATCAAAAGTTCTTAGCAGAACACTTGGCCTTTCAGATTTATATTTTAACTTCTCTATTATATGAGTTTGCAGATTGCCTGATTAGAATTTCACACCATTTTTGGCAATAAAATAATCAAATGGAATTTAACACACTTTGGTGTGGTCAAATACCTCCAAGTTTGAGAAAACATACATTTATTTATCTAACTTGTATCTTAAGAATTCCTTCCATAAAAAATACAGCAGCTTTCAACTTGCTGAAATCTTTTGGCCTAAAAGGGTTTTAGTTTTTTCCTCAATAAAATTAAATGCAACTGCCTCCTAGCATGTCTTGAGAGTTAAAAGACTAGTTAAATTTCAAATTAATAGGTGTAGCCTTTGTCTACCTCCCAGTTGCTCTCTTTCCTAAGGACAAGAAGACGTTAGTATTAGTGTTGGCCGTAGAGCATTCCAAGCTCCCGGAAAAGAGAAATGCTGTTGTTATTCTTTTACCAAATAATCTATTCAATGTCTATTTTTGTAACTCATCCTGAAGTTAAACAATGATTCACCTCTATATCCCCAAGAAAGATGAGAACTGTCATTTTGTTGTGTAATCCATGCGGCCTGAAAACACAGTAACATTTCTGTTTTTCTTAATTGTAGTATTCTGCTTACCATATCAAGGACCCTCCTCAGCATGAGACCACCAAATGAATGTCCACAAGAAACAACCATAGCATCTTCAAGGAATGCACCACTATGAATCAAGGTAAAACCAAAAAAATAAATCAGCAGTGTCCTTCCATGGTACATGTGTAAAGAGAAATGTATCAACATGAATGGTGGATGCAGTGCCAATTAAGCACAAAATGAGAAAAGCAATTTTAAGGTCTATCATACATAAGGGAGAAAAGCCTAGAAAAGTCCTATAAAAGATGTGAGTTAATGAAAGATGCCCCAGTTCAAAGGTGGAGGTAAAGACTAGGGAAAACATGAGTTGGGAGTTTCGACAATGACTTAGTTATGTTGATATACTCACAATATGATTATAAACAATTTTGTTGACACTAAAACATGCTAGAAATGCATTTCAATCACAACTTAAAAAAAGGATACAAAATAGCTAAACCAAAGGAATGGACAAAAAGGAGAGTGAAACTGAGACAACTTACGACAAGGGGTCTGAGAGAACACTTCTTAATGAAGGTTGCTTATTCAAATTGTTTCGAACTCCCTGGGAATCCACAATTCATAATAAGGATTTCTAACAAGAATTGTAGCCAAAATATGAAGTTCAAAATGCAACTGCATGCAACAAAACTAACGTAGGTTCATTCAAAAAGGGAAAACTGTTGTGTAACCAGTAAAATGTTTTCACCAAACTCAGGACCAAATAAAAAATGTAAACGAAATTCACTTTCAATCAACCACCATATCCACCATGTGTTGAAACTTCGCCCAATAAAAAAGCTGACCAAAGTTGAATATTGATTTTCTAAATAAGAGAGAAGCAACTCAACATGGTACAGAATAATTTTATACATTAAATCAACTTTCAAATTCTTCAAAGGACATGTTTAAACACATTATGGTATAGAAGGTTATTCACCATAAATTTGTTTTCTGTATTCTACTTTTGCACCTGAGAATCATCGCATGAAATGCAAATTACGCAACAAGTCAGGACTTACACAAGTATTATCAGTACGATTGCACACTACATCTTCTTCAGCAGAGAGTTCATCCGTAAACTGGCTAACAGATATTGGTACATAGCTCTGTGGAATTACATGACCAGCAGCTGCAACTGGAGAGCAGTCCAATATAGCATTTCCTTGTGGCATGAACCTAAATGCAAGTGATGTCCTGATACCAAGTGCTGAAAAGGGTTACTCGCTGAAGTCAAGAAGTGCAAGTTGAATAACTTTGCTACAACAGTAGAAGCAGCAAAGCATGAACAAAACATGACTACATGTTACCTGCCACCATTATTAATCCCAGAAAGGTACTCAGGAGCAGCTCCATAGGAGGCAGCAGGACGGACACCGGCAGTGGAATGGCTAAGTGTCTTGCCAGTAATAAGCAACACATCCCCAGGAGCTAATCCAGCATCTGCTAGGTACCAACGACCGTTGGGGTCACAAACCTAAGGCATAAAACATTTAACGGATACACCCCAAAAGGATCATATAACCAAACACCCCAAACAAAATATGCATACATGTGTATGCAAGTACATTTTCTCTACTTATACATGCTTTTGTGTTTATGCAAGAAAATATATATGCACAGTACCATATTCAGAAAATATTTGATTATGAGAATCACTAAATCAAAGAATCATTTTTTCTTCTGCCAATAGAGAAAAATAAAGAGACCTGTAGACCAGGACCGTCTGAAGAAATCAATGTCAATAACCCCTTCTCAACTTCAGCAGTTGTTCCTGGCTTCCCTCCACCAAAAGCCCCCTTTCCATTTTGCAAAGAAATGTGAGAGTAGGTTGCAACAAGCACTGATGAAGACACCTCATTAGCAGGTAATGGAGTATCATCAAGTAAATGATTGAAAACGCTGTGTAATGCATAATTAACAATTCAGCATCAATATGAAGGCACTAAGCAGAAAGATAAAAATAAGAAAATCAATATGAGTATAATAATTCACCATCAGCATCACCATCCTTACTCGCTTTGTAAACGCAGGTGCCTTGCTATTGCACATAAAGCAACACGAGCTGCCTTCCCCATGCACCTAAATATATCATCCATGCATGGTGGAGACGAGTCCCAATCTTCCAAAACCCTACCAGAAGAAGATAATGATTAGAAACCAATTGGCCAAAAAGTAAAAAATAATAAATATATTTTTGAGAGAGTAGCAGCAGTTAAGAGATTACAAGTTACGAGCTTCTTCACATGGAAAAGGGTACAACTATTGCGTCAAAACAAGCATTGATAAGCTTCTTTCTTTTCTTTTCTTTTTTTCAATTTGTGTTCTTCTAGATTTTGATAAGCAATCTGATTCATGGTGATATAATAAAACTGCAAAAGGAAAACCATTGCTGAATGCTGTTTCAATAACGATCTTTAGCAATAAACTCGATTGCTTGAGTTGACAAATTATTGGTAAACGGAGCAAAGACAAAGTGACAAACTTCAGCTAACGTAGACATTGAAAGCAATCATTTGAACAGAAACACTAAATTTTCTTCACCAGAGCAGAAAGAAAAAAAAATATAAACATACCTTCCAGCCCTATACATGTAAACCCCACGGCTTCCTTTTCCAACAGTATTTACCCTACTCCGAAAGTACAACCGCGCGGCTTCCAGCGCGCAACGCATCAATGCGGCATCCTCGTTCCCGAACTCAATTACCGCCGCATTATGTCGCATCAAAGAACCCGATAAAGTGTCAACGGCTCTCACATAGGAACCAGAAGGGGCACCATCATAGGGAGAAATATCGGAAAGCCTAACCCTGGCGAGTGGAAGTTGGGCAGTCCCCATGGTTACGATAGGCTCACCGGAAGGATGCGCGGCGGAGATCGGAACGGCAACATGCTCGTGGGGCTGACGTGGGCGGAGAGGGAGAGGGGATTGCGTGGGAGTCGGTGTAGGGGATCTAAGTGAAGCGTCGGAAGTAGGTGGAGGATGAATCGGCGGCGTCGCCTGCTGCGGCTGCTGCATCATCATCGCTGCCATTAATCATCTCTGAAAAAGTGAAATGAAAGGGAGCAGGTTTGAAGTTAGGGTTTTGTGCGAATCATTATTGAGGAATTTGGGGCTTTGATTGAACTGCTACTGGATATGGAGTATCGTATTAAAAAGATAATCAATAAACACATAATAAGTTTATACATTTTGGGCAAATTTGTTGAATTTGAAGGTTCCACATTTAATTTCCTAAATATATTGTCCCTTTTAGATTAAATAAACCAAATAAAATCAAAATAGTGACTTAAGTTTTAGGATAAATTATATTAATGACCACTGAAATTTAATATATTTTCATTTTAGTCTTTAACATTGAAAAACTTTTATTAAACTCAATTCGAAACTTTCATACAAATTATCGAACTATTAAACCATTAAATACAACTGATATTATACATCTATTGTCCATGTATCATTCATTCTAATAAAGATATTATTTTCTAATTTTTTCAATTAAAGATTTTTCAGTTCATTAATTCTTATAAATCTCCTTTTAAGTTAATTTTTTAAAATAAATAAATAAATACATGTTTAAAAAGATATTTTAGATATTTTTAAATAAATATAATCAATTGTACTTGAAAGTATTACAATCAAATATTAAATATTTATTTTAATAAAAATTATAAACACTTAAAATAGAAAATGTATAGAATTAAACCATTATTCTAGAAAGGATAACGGCGGTAGAAAATTCCAAGGAACCCGCTAGCATGTTTGGGAGGGAAAGGCAACGGTGTTGATTAACTGAACGGAAGAAAGATATTAGCTTACACGCTATCTTAAACCCAAACCACATTTCTTGTACTCAACAAAAGTGTCAATGGCCGCCTCTCTCTTTCAATTCCCAATTCATTATTTCGTCTGAGATTTATCCTTCTCAACCCTCTTCACCATCACCAAGTTCCTTCCTTCAACTTCACTTTCACTTCCTTCTTCCATTTAAAGCTTCGGGGATTTCGTAAATCTTTACAGGATATTATGACAAGCTTTGTACCTACTCATTGTTGTAATTTGTCGGTTGGGGTTTCAGAACACGCTTGCAGCCGCAGGGGAAGGTTTCATAAGCCTCCGAGACTGAGATGTTGTGGTCCGTGTTTTCACCTCGGTGGGTTTGGTTTTTCCCTGGGTCAGGGTCAATATTTTGTTGCTAGTACGCCGCGGAGTCGTCTGAGATTTGCTCCGATCTTTTCCAGCGCCGTGGATGATGGGGGAGCTGAATCGGATGATCCCGAGGACGGGAATGATCAGAAAGAATCTTCACAAGGGGAGAATGAAGGAGTACGCTTGATCTTCTCCTTTTTAATTTGTTAAATAAACATTAAATTGAAAAAGGTTGCCATTTTGTTATTGGGATGTCTTTGAGATGAACATAGTCATGTTTATTGAATTGGTGGCATATTGGGGTTGATTTACTAAATGAATTACAGGGTCAATTCCTATACATACATGTACGTGCATACATATACATACATAGTATATATGTATGAATCCTTATTTGAAGTATAAAGATAAGAACACTTGATAGTTGATACTAGGAATTTTCCTGCCACTTGAATTGCTTAATCTGTTACTCATGAAGGTGGGGTAGTGCTCTCTTTGAATATCGGTTTATAAACAGTAAAAATCTGTATTCTTAGGTGGCAATTTGGGGAACCGGGTTAATTTAGTTTTGGGTTGTAAATTGTACGTATGGATGCAAACTAATCGAGCTTAAACGCAAAAAGTTGTGTTTGTATTCCTTTGTTTATTTTAGAAGGTGAACATGTTCGATAAATTTTTAGTATCGCATCCATGTTCACTTATTTACTTTTAAAACTGCTCATGTTGATTTGTTTAGCGCAAATATATTCTTTAACTTTCGACATGTTTGTTTAATGTTTGGCGACCGACACACTCTTTTTATCCTTCTTCAAAGAAAAATGGTAAAATTATGCCACTAGTCCTTAATTTCCTTTGGATTCACAGTTTGAACCATAAAGTTCACCTTATATTTAATTTAGTCCATACATTAACAAATATTTAAAATGAAAAACATAAAAGGAAAAAGAGAATTGAGTAAACGAGCACTTATTCGTGAACATAAACGAACCGAACACACCTCTATTTGTGTTTGTTCGTTTATTAAATGAACATAAATTTCTTGTTGATACTCGTTTATTAGCTTAATAAACGACATAAACGAATGTTGTACGAACAGTTCATCGAACGTTCTGTTCACTTACACCCCTAATTGTATGGTTGCTTCCTTTGTGTCAAGGTCTGATTACATGCTGTTGATTTCTGGATTTGGGTTATTGAACTTTTTAGTTTTTGCTGGTTGGACTGGGTAGCCTCTGTAATTCTATGTCTATTTCGATGGCGTGGAGAAACTGGTTACGTTTTTTATTGGTAATTTTGTGGATTCTTGTTATATCCTTCGTTGGTTTGTTCTTTGTGGACAAGTTCATTTTTCCAGGTTTCTCGTCTTACATTCAAGATCCTAATGCGTGCTGTTATGATCTTTCATTTTGCAATTATCTCAGAAAAACAGTGATATGCTTCGGGAAAACCTTGAACGAATAGTTGGCACGGATGACTCCACCTTTAGTGGCTTAGACCTGGCAACTCTTATAAGGAACAAATATGGCAGGTCCTATGATGTTCAATTGATAAAGAAGGTATGCATTTCTAAACAAGAGGATGGCTTTATCTGCTTATGTTTACTTGTTCTAACTTATAGATTCTTGGATTATCGATGTTACTTTTTGAAATGGTAATTTATGATGAGTTTTCAGTTTTCTAAGCAAAAGTTTGAGACTGTCTTTTCATGTGTAGAATGTAGATGAATCTTGTCAAGGGTGCTTCAGCATGTTGCCCGATTTGTTTAGAATTATCACCTTGATGTCCCTTTTTCTTCATTTGCATTTGAAATTATGACTGAAAATTCGTCACCTTGTCTAATGGGATAAAGAGATCATTTTTATGTCGTTTATATGCAAAAAAAGGAAATAAAAAAAACATGGTTTTACAACTAAAAACTTATAACGATTCATTTCAAGAGCCAAGCTTCAACCGATACTATAAAGTTCTAGTATCAGCTTACGAAAACTGCTTTGTTACTTTAATTATAGGAGGTAAAATGTGTTTAGCACATTCATATTGGTACTAGAAATATGCTTTTTGGCATATTGCAGGACCTGACTATGATTTAAGACTTTCTTATTAAAGAAGACAATAGTCTTGCCCGTCTAGCTCAGTTGGTAGAGCACAAGGCTCTTATCCTTGTGGTCATGGGATCGAGTCCCATTGAGAGTAATTCATAACGGAGGTCTTTCACGAAAATTGCTCTCAACCTGACGTTGGAGGCAACCTACTACCCTACATCCCCCTTACCCTATTACATATGGGAATAAGGTCAACCAATTTTTTATTAAAAAGACAATACAGCTAGTTTCTCCTAAATAGGTGAACTTTAGATCACATCACCATTTTCGTATCTTCAGGGGCTTATCCTATACTTCCATTCAGTATTGTCTTGTGGTGGTTGGATTAATACATTGTTCAGTTGCTAATTTGTGTTTGCGTGAGATTTTTATTGTATCACTTAAGAGTTTACTTTTGCATGCCTTAATGTAGGAGTTCATGGGAAGAAATCTCCTTGCACTGAATGTTATGTGGAAGTACATGGAGCAGGTATTTTGATCTGCAAATTCGTGTCTTGTTTATACACTAATAGCATATTACAAGTATACGAAAAAGCAAGTAGCCTTGGGGGCATTTTTTTTATATAATCATGCATTATGTTCGTGTTCTAAGTTCATCTTACCCTTTTCCTGAAGAGATCATTTCCCTTAACCGAAGAAGAATATCTCCTAAGGCTTGATGATGTGGCGAACACGTTGAGATGTTGGGGAGCAGTCTCGCACATTCGTAACAGCTTGGCAAAGCTGAAAGAGCGCCCTCGAATAGGGAAGGTAAGGCATTGATTCTATACATGGTTATATTGGGATTAGTTTAATGTTAATGAGATGATGCAGGCAGTGAGCATATTTATCGACATGGATGAATCGGGAGGTCGTGCAAATGAATGGATTTACAAATAGTCCAAATCGTTCACCAATCATAGTAATACAACAGCATCATCATCAATATGTATGGAGTTTATGAAAGCTCTACGCCTCGCTTCAATCCATCGCTCTCGATCTCAATTTGTGCACTCCTTATCCCATGCTTAAATTCTTTACTTATTTACTTCTCATCAACAATAATCATCAATGGAGTAAACTCCCTTGCAATTAAACATCATGTTATAAATATATGTATAAAGGAAATAGTGTACTTAAAATATTAAATTTGTTATATATATATGTATAAAGGAAATAGTGTACTTAAAATATTAAATTTTGTGAAACTTCATCACATGTTATGCTTGGTGACAGCGTTTTATCCATTTTCGGTAGGCGGAGAATAGAGGCATTCATTCAATAGCAATTAACCGGACCAGGTTCAACGAAGAACCATCGTTGAACCAGATGAGTCCCTGAAGAGGTACTGAACTTAATATTAGTCAACCCTAAATTTAGATATAACTATAACATCCATATGTAAACTATAATTGATCCAATAAATAAGCGTAAACAATAATTGATCCAATAAATAAGCAATTCATACAATGAAACCCTAAAAAGGAAATTTCAATCACCATAGCCTTCTTCCCGCGGCTACTTTTTCCCCACATTGCCGGGTGGATGGTTTGGAGGCTTCTCTACAGAAGTTAAGCTTTACAGTGGAAACCCAGAGTGATGTTTTCAATTTGCTAGTGAACAACCGGCGAAGCCAGGAAGTGCAAGAAACAGCATTGTGGTTAGAGCAGATTGAACTGAATAAAAATAACCTGTATCTTTTCAGGAGCACCAAGTCCAGCAGCAGAAATATGGGACGCGGCCGGTTCTGCGAATGTAATTGGCTTGCTGCTCGGTTTCTGCAGCTTGTTGGTTTCGCTTGGCTTCTCCTGCTGCACGCTTCTCTTCTGCCTTGTGCCTTGCGGCAGCTAGTTTATTCATGAGCTTATCATGAGCACGGGCCTTCATCATTTCAACCTCAACCTGAAAGCCGAAAATCATCCAATCCGGTATATAAATTTATATCTACTCATTAACAATAGAATTTCTTACCAGTATCTTCAAAAGGTGTGGTTAACAGCAAATTATTAGTTTCGTTCATCCTCAGCATAAAACTAAGCAATAATCACGTTTTTCATTTGCATATACTTAATACTTAAACAAATTATAACGGTTTATGGAACATAGAGGAAAAGAGGACACTGCTATCTTAATCCTATACCGATAGATAATCAGTTGCCTACAGCTTAAGAGCATGGCATAATTGGATTGTTTAACGTGTAAGTCAAGCTTGACTTGACTCTTCAAACCTAATTAATGTCCATAGTTTGAACTTTGAATCCATATCATCTCCTCCTCTGAATGTTATTTCAACCCTATGCTGTTCTAATACAAGTACCAGAATTAACAATTTATGTAAACTTTTCGTCATGCTCAATATAAACACGAGAAGTAAAATAAATCGAAAAAGAAAACTATCTCCAAGATGTATGGAGAAAGACTATGACTATTAGTTTTATGACTTGCAATAGGTAATACATAAATAACAAAGTGACAAAAAATAAATAAATTAAACGCTCTAATACCTCGATCTTCTTCATCTCAGCTTCAGTTTTAGCTTTTCGATGGCTCTCCCATGCTTGAATTTTCATTCCCTCACGTTTGAACCTGGATAATTGCCTCATAACTTTACAATTCAAGTTCCAGATGGAGTTTTAACTAAAATAAACTACCAATGCATAAGTGGTATGCAGATTTTTGTATATGAATCAATTACCCATACACTTAAGTGTTAATATTCTAAAAACAAAAGAAATCCCATAAAAAATCCAACAGAGAAGTATCTATAGAAACGTAGCATCAATATTGCAGCTTAATAAAATAACAGAAAGATTCAAAAATAAAGAGAAAAAAAATGCATTGACAAATTATTTAGAAAGAAAATACCTGGCCATATACTTGGCTTTCTCTGCTTCCTCCCATGCTGCTGCACGGGTTTCAAGGACATTTTTAGATGTATGTTCTGGTGCTATAGTTTTCAGAGAGGTGGATGCATCCTTATCCTCCTCCTCCTTGCTAGCCCATGCAGCTATGTTTGTTTTACCCAGCTGGGCCCCAAGAACCATAATTTCTCTCCTTGTTTTCATCTGGAGCTCCTTCTCCGAGAACTCCATGTTCAAACCCAAGTGATCTTTCCCTGAATTTTCTGGAGATGCAGATGGCACAGCTCTGCTGGGAGTTGATGGCCTGGATGAATTTGGGCTCCGAATTGGTGTGGTTGACCGCACAGGAGTTCCTGTCCTCGAAGGTTCTTGGCTAGCAATAGGAGTCATTTCTGTGCCCATATCTCTCATGGATACTGATCTAGCTGTTGAAGGAGGGGGAATAAACGTCGTAGCACTATGTATTGATATTGATGAATCATGCCGGCTAAGACTAACTGCAAGGAAATCAATAATTAATTTCTATGTACATCGCAATTTACTAGGAAGCTTCATGTTAGACACATTTAACGCGTAGAAGTTGAGTCATTTCATTCAAATAGCATTACTGCAAGTTCACCATGTCTGCTCTTTTTGTGAAATTTTCCAAGTTCACTCATTTTCTGAAGCTGCTCGCGGTCTTAAAATATGGAGACTAAAGATCTAAAAGACTAATGTACTTGCTCTCTAAACTTCTTTGAAAAGAAACATCTTAAGCTAGTAGAAAGGCTGGAAATTACATTTTGGATCCACTTTTCTATGTGAAACCGAAAAAGGGAAAATGGCTTGCCAATCCCTGTAAGCTCGTATTGACATTAAAAGGGTCAGAGCTGAGATTGTTGCTCTTGTAAGTTGTGACAGAAAAAACAAAACTTCACATTTACTTGAAAATATAAAAACTAACCACAAAAAGTTGACCAAAGAGGAACATAATACTTCTAATACTATCAGTAAGACAGTAACATGAAGGAACTTCCTGTTTATGCACAAAAGACTCAAACAGAAGGCCCCCCTCAAATGATATAGGTTTCAATCAGCCAAATATTCATCACTGCATGATTTATTCGGTACAACACAAAATGTCCAAATTTTAACATGATTTGTGCTCAAAAGGGGCTAATTTCTTCAATTAAAAGCATGAGTGGGCTTGATATGAATATAAAGGCTAATTCTTGTAACAGAAACGTGCAAATTTAACTAAGACTAATTTGAACATAAAGTAAATCCTTACTAGCTGACTCTGCAACAGAATTCTCAATCAATAGTACAGGCTTCCCATATGAATCCACACCCGGGTATGGATCACTCTCCCAATTCACAAACTTCTTGGCATGGTTTGTATCAATCCTTTTCGTATCCGGTTCTTCAAAAGGAACCATCCTTTGATCTGGAACTTCAAGAACCACCTTAGTAGACGACTGTTTCCCATGACCAAAATTACCCCCTTTTCTTGATCCCACCCCTTGGCCCTGTCCTGTTTTTGGCCGATTCGCAGTAGGACTAGCTATCCATTTCTGAGCATCATCCCATTTAGATGGAGCCGGCTTAGAAAACGGACCAAGGGGAACCCTTTGTGGTGCCCGTTCAGTCTTCTGAAACTCAAAGATCGATGAGGACACATTCATATTGTCATGTCCACTATCGTAATCTAAACCAGGATGATCCTCGATGAACCGGTTTCGAGTAGTGCCTAAAGAATGTTCCTTTGATCTTCGGTCGCTACCATTCTGCAAAGCAGCTATGGAATCTGCAGTTGTGGAAGTGGAACATTCTGGAAGAACACTCACCACATCTACATCTTTGCAACTATCAGAACCACTTTTCCCTGCACAAAAATAAAATTAAAAATAAAAATCAACAGTTTTCACACACTTTTCATTCTCTTCAACTTCTCCTTTTTTTTTTGCCGAATCTATTTTCATATGCATCAAATGAAAAAATACATCAAAAAAGCAATGAATAAAATTGGAAAAATACCTGAATCATCATCAAGGTGAGAAAGTTGAGATCTTAAATCTATTGAAGATTCAACTTGTTCTTCTTCTTGTTTTCTTTTCTTTTCTATTCCTAATAGCATAGTCCTTAGCTTAGCTGGGGAAAATCCACCTCCGCCCTACGCAATTTCACAAACACAGATTTGAAAAAAAAATTCTTCAGTCATAAATAGATTTGAGCAACCAATCAACAAATCAAAATTTGAAAAATGAAATTGAAATCTCCACTTTCTTTCTGGCTAGCTGTCTCACTTTACCAAAAATAACAAAGAAGCAAAGCACTGGACGAAGAGAAAAGCCATAAAAAAAGGAGATTTGCGAGAAGCATATGTACCTGAGGCTTTTGGATTCTTTCGTAATCCATGGAAACGATAATCGATTTGCTTTCAATCTAATACTCCAAAAAAAAACTCAAAAGAAGAAGCAGCAGCAGCTAGAATCACTGAACTGGTAGCATTGCAGCTGTTATCATGAGTACAATGCTTGTTGCTTGAGAGAGAACCGTGCCGTCAGAGGATATGGAGTCATATGTCTCGCTTTCGCCCTATAAACTGACGAATTTCGTCAGAAATGAAGGAAAGTAAAAAAGAAACATTTTTATATAATAATTAGTTTGCTTTTGAGTTTCATTTGTGAACTTTGGATGCCATGGACAAGGGATCAGAGGAAGAAAGTGACAAAAATGATAAATTTTAAAATATCTAGAAAAATATTTTTACCATTTTCTGGATAATTATCCTTGGATACCCGTCTCTGACAATAGTTTTGTTTTTAACTAGGAATATAAACTGTTTTAATTTTGTGAAATCATTAAATTTGAATTAAAATATAGTTTTACGCGCCTGTTCCGAAATTTATTTTATGAAAATTTTGTTAATAGAAACTAAATTTGAAAAATATTATAAATATTAATAAAATTATATAGCATAATAAAAATTAATTTTAACAATTATGATTATTGTTCTATCTAAAATAATACTGTAATAATAAAATTTTTGAAAATATGTTATTTTTAAACGAATAGTCTTTATTTAATACATTATACTTAAATTATTATGCACGAACCAACTTACATTACTGATTAATAGAATCGTTATTTTTAGAGGTCTTAGATTAAGAGTACTTAAAACAGATATTACTTTGTAATCAACTTTAATTTAATTAAGAAAATTCTTAAATTAGTATAAAAATAATATTATTTAAATAATCATCAGTCTTAATAATAATTATTAAAAAAAAGAATTTTTTTCGGATATATATTTAAACGAAGATGGAGAATTGGAGATGATTGTCTCTTTTCATCACTTTTGAACGAAAATCTAGTCAAACACACTTCTATTTGACCGTAGGAAGTTGCTTAAGAGACGAGTCTGTCATTTTCAGTAAACAACAGTCCAATTAAAACATTACTTGTATCCTTTCTATTATCTTTGTATTTAAACAACTTGATATTATTTAAGTATGTCTTGAAGTGTCCTTGTTATGCAGAAAATTTTCATTGTAAAATTTACCCACCAAAATTAAGTGTATAACCCAGATCGATCCAAATTATAATATAGCTTACAAAAACATAGTTTACGAAAATAAAGCAACCTAAACTAAATTATAATATAAAATAATTTAATTAAAATGCAATACATTTAGAAACGGATTAGTTTTACTTTTAACAAATAAATCATTAAAATAAATATGATAGTTATAATTATTTATAGAGATAAAAAAAAACAATCGGTAAATTGATAGGGGAAAAAATCCAGATTACATCTTTCATCTAAGATTAAATTAGACTTAAATTTTACCTAAAAATGATTAAATTAATTAAAGAAATAAAAAACAATCGGTAAATTTATAAAAAAAAATCCAGATTATATCTTTCATCTAAAATTACTTAAGTGGGAATGAAATTAAACCTTATATTACGCATGAACGTAATTCAAGATTGTAGTTTACTTGCAATGTGAGATTTTAACATAAATCAAAAATTATAATTTCATATTGGAATTTATAATTACGCTTTGCAACCTTAGGTACACAAATATTATAATATCATCAAACTATAGTCTGATTAATCCTAATCAAATATTAAATAAATTTATTATAGATATGCTCTCTTATACCAATTAATTATATACAAACGTTCTTTAGGAGATCTACTTTATATACTAAATCAATTAGTTATTGTTAATATTATAGGAATCATATAATATTTTTTTACACTAACAATATTTTTAAGCAAATACGTCGTTGCTCACCATGTCATAAAAACTTTTCCTCCTAATATTATGTAAAAAGTCAACATGTGACAATAAATCCGAGACTAAGGGAGTATTGAAAATCAGTAAATTCTACAAATGCCTAGTTTCCCAAGAAAAGCTATTTCTACGTTCTTGATTTTTCCTTGTACTTGATGAAGATCTTCCAAAATCACCGGCAGAGCTTCTGCTTTTAGCATCAGTGTGTTTCTCTCCCTCTTGATTCATCGCCGATTTTTGCTTCCTCAACAAATCCTCGGTGCATCGGCGCCATAGTGTTTCCCTCTCTTTTCTCGGCATTTTGTTATATCTCGGATCCGGCTTCAGATGATGTTTGGCTGTTGACCATGAATTCAAGACTGTTTTACCACCTTCTGTCTCTTGAGCAGCTGCATCTTGAGTTATGACTTCGGCTAATAGAGCTCTGAAGTCGTTCGAACATCTCTACCAAAGGACAAATCAAAGGGTTATGTCATACAAGATTGACTAATACGCATAAATCCCTTAAACAAAGTCTCATACATTCGTTTCTTCGACTAGTAAACAAAGAGAACACTCATAGAGCACAAATGTAGAACATATATTACTTGGCGGTGATCGTAAATGGGAGTGGAGGGATTGAACGAGTGTTGAAACTTAAAAGCCAAAACCATATTGATATCACGTAGACGAAAAATTACCTCGAAAAGCATCTTTATGTGTTCACGGAAGAGCTTCTCCATATCGGATGAATCCAAATCAGGGTTCACTGCACGTCCCTGAGGATCCTTTTCCAACTTAGGTTTTGATTCAGTCCAAGATGCCTAGAAAGATTAATAAAAGAAAGACATCAACAGCTTGACAGATGCATATTTCCAATGAGCCAACACCAGGCAGAAAAGAATTTCTGTCTCAAAACATGTTAAGAAGCTTGAAAACCCTAATTAGTGGATATTTTTCTAGTTTAGCAGTCATAACAGAAACAAGAACATATGGGTGACGATATGAAATTTTTGAAAAAATGTTTAAAAACAAGGAAACAAAAGCAAGTGTGATTTCCACAGAACTCGTATGAAACTAAAGAAATGATTAAAACAACAGTTGTTTTAGAGAAACGTATATACCTGGGGATCTTTAATTGTTTCCACAAGCAAAGCTTGAAAAGATGCAACTGCCTCCTTCCTGCGAACTTTTAGTCGCACCCTTTCCATTTCCTGTTCTTCTCTCTCTTTCCTTTTCCGCAACTCCCGCTTTCTTTCCTTTAGTTTCTCCTGTAAATGATTACCAAAAGGGGATTGGCAATGACATAATTATGCTCTCAAATTGCCTAAAGTTGCAAAAAAGGCATAAAAAGTACAGCTTTCTTCTACATATAACGGATCTATCATTTAGGAAGCTTCTGGGATGAGTTCTAATCTCCTTTGTCCAACTTGTTTAAGTAAAAAATTGTTACAATAATTTGAGAAGGGCCATATGTTCCGCTGACACATCAAACAATTCCTGAAAGATATTTTAAGCTATGCTTGGAAAAGGGTTTGAAACGTGTAAAGAGAAGAGAGTTTGAATCAAGGGAATATGGCATGCAACAAGTAGAATTCGCAAAGCTAATATAATCTTCGAACATCTCAAAAACCTTTTATTCATTTTTTTTGTTGCTCAGCTATTTCATAGCTATGCATCCTCATATAGAGCATACACAATCAAACTGCACTTGCTAGACTGTACAACCATAAATACGACTAAACAATCTATAACAAAAAACCACAAGCAAATACTAACAGAGCCAGAAACATGAGATTATGCATGCATATGCGAAGGATGTGGCTGAGAGAAGTGAAGAAAGATTTACAGAAGTAGAAAAAGAAACGAAAATATGATGGTCATTGGAAGTCGTTAGAAGGTAGCAAAGGCCTCAACAGCTTTAGGAAACGGATAAAAGTGGAACTTGGGAATGGTCCGCCAAGGGCAGGTAGGTTTTTAAGTTAGTTTATCTCATCTCTTTGTCCATTTTAATGATAATGCGTCTATCAGGAATGGTCCACCAATAGTTAGAAGTTCTTTATGAGATTTTATCTCACCCCTTCATCCAGTGTAAGAACATGTGCCTCGTGTGTAATTATGAAATGTCGCTGCTAAGTACATCTTTTCACAAGCATGGCCATAAAACAGCCACTAAAAATAACTTTAGTAACAAGTCAATTTTATCAACTTTAGCTGAAAGAAAATTTAGATATTGGAATGCAAAGATCCTTGGCAAATAGTCTCTTCAAAGAAATTTCCAAGCCATACTCTCAATATTTTATATATCACACTGCTATACACAACATCTATGAAGCACATAAAGAACCAAATTTGTTAGCAAATGGCAGAAAAGTTCTGAAGCAACAAGAACTAATGTGTTGTGGGATTACAATGAAGTTTAGCAAGCGCAATCAATAACATCAGAACAAACTTATAATAATAGTTTATTTCGAGAAAAGAAGAGAGAGAGGGAGAAGAAGAGAGTGTGTGAGAGAGAAAATCTATACCTCCTCCTCCTTTCTCACTTTCTCCTTTCGCTCTGATTTCTCTTCTATGGCTTTGAGTTCATATATGTACTCGTTAAACAAAACCTCTCGATCCTCATGCTTAACAGATTTATACCTAGGATCATTCCTCAAGCTATCCTTCACCTGAAACAACAAAAAGAAACGGTAAGAAAATAGGTCATATTTTTTATCATATTCATTAAATAGAATACGAACCAACACTCTATATTTTACATGCTTGCAAACTTGCAAACACAAGCAACCCCATGAAGGTCCTAAACCTCCCAAAAAAAGAATGATCTGACTGATAAATTCCCATTGATAAGGCAAAATATATGCAAGATGCCAAATGTTTGAGGAACATACACTCCAAAAGGTAAGGAAAAAACCAATAACCAAAAGTCCTAATTTAAATTGCACATACCCTGGACCAACGGGAATTAATAATGATATCTCCCTTCTCTTTAAGCATGGATTTAAAACTAGAAGCAGCAACAGCACGTATAGCTCGAGCCTTTTCTTCAGCAGCCCTCTTCAAGAGAATAACCCTGAGGCAGAAGCAGAGACATTTCTTAACCAGTTCGATAACAGTACAGGGAAAGAATTAGGCAATTACCATTCAAACCAAAAGAGATAAAGGGCTAAAGGACATGCCCAAATTGAATCTTAGAATCTGGTCTCTAGCCTACTACCTGCTGACAAATGCTGCTTTCAATGTTATCATTAGAACACCTCCTGTGTCTAGAGACAATCGAACAAGTTCAACATAAATTTAAACAAGAATTGGAATCAAAGCATACCATATGCGACTATAATAGCACAACACATGTTGCACGCGAAGATCAACACAACAAACTGGATATGATCAACATATTTAACTAGGACATTTATCATACTTCTAAACAAAATGAAGGCACAAGGTAAAGAAAGAAAAGAATGTTGTATTCTAATAACTCTATCAAAGGGGGAAAAAGCTAATAGTAAAGGCTAAAAGCG
The DNA here is from genome assembly GCF_006381635.1 of Hibiscus syriacus. Taxonomy (NCBI): domain Eukaryota; kingdom Viridiplantae; phylum Streptophyta; class Magnoliopsida; order Malvales; family Malvaceae; genus Hibiscus; species Hibiscus syriacus. Next base: position 7,857,534 of record NW_024062795.1, read on the forward strand.
GAATAGTTGAGTAGTTCTTTCACATTGGTGCTATAGACTGTTTTATATGGTGAAATAAAAAAATTAACAAATTACTAAAGACTATAATCCATTAAAAACTCATGAAGACCCAAGCACTAATTTCTTTGAACATTATGCAATTGTAGGAGCATCTTGGCTACTATAACCAATTAGCCGGAACATGTGATGGTACAACCAGGTAAAGCAGCACAAAATAAAAGAGAAAGAAAAAACCCAACCTTCTGCATAAACCATAAAGATCAGACACTAAAGAAAAATAATGATTATGATTCTATCCTAGTAAAAGCACCTTTCATTTAATAGAACCTCCCGATCTTTACGGTCTAAAGCCTCAAACCGTGGATCACTCCCCCATTTTCTTTTGAAAGACTGATAATTGGTGTCATGGTCAATATCCTGTAGATTAAAAAAAGCAGCTATTAAAAATCTACAGTTCAATTTAAAAGCAAGATTTTCAACATATGTAACAAAAATTGATATTGAATTATGGACAATTAAAGACACCTCTGATGCTTCATCCAGCAACTTCTTAAATCCCTCTATTGCAGCTTTCTGAGCTGCTCGTTTTTCCCTGCGTTCCTCCTCGGCACGTGTCTTAACATAGTGTTCAAACAAGGACCTCCTAGCAGAATGAGTTGGAATAGCCTGCAACACAATGCACTTTAAGAAATTAAAACTCAATAGTATGACTTCATAATGAAGCACATAAAAGAGAAAAACTAAATTTGTTACCAACTCAGTGAGAATGCAACAAAGAGAAGCCATATGTTAATTACTTATTAACAGAGAAGGTCTCTTCATTTGCATACTTAGGCCATCATTTTGTAATAATTAGGCAGTTTTATTCCTTTTTTTCACTTAAAAAAAGAAAAAGAAAATAATAGATAATATTTAGCCTCCACAAACCTTAAAACGTGGATCAAACACAATCTTTGGAAGTTCCTTTTCCCATTTTGAGAATGGTGCAACTCCCCGTTCTTTGAGCATTTCCTGTGAATTTCACTTGCACGATAAACAATTCACTCCCGCTACAAGACTGGGTAGCAGCAATAGAACCAAGGATAACCAAATTTAAGAATATTTAACAAAATATGGCACCATAGATACCTTAAATTGCATAATACACTCTTCCTTAGAAGGCCCAGTGTCTACACCCTCAGAATCTGAAGAGGAATCAGATATGTTACCATCGCCATTGACATCTTTTAGCTTATCTTTGTTGTTCTCGCTCTGCAAGCCCTTGACATCAACTGCTTTTGAACCATTTAATTCATGTGCCGCTGATACTGACGTAACCGGAACAGTTGAGGAAGAAGGAACTCCAGAGTCTTGCAACTTCTTCTTAATTAAATCCAGTGCAGATGAGGAACCAGGCACCACTGAGGTTCTTAAAGGAATGGCATCACGGCCACCCGTGTTAACAGCAGGAGCACTCAAACTCATTGGAGTAGATCCTTTTTCTGCCACTACATCAGTAGTTGGTATTGATGGTGCAAGCTCCTTTGATACTTCACTATCTTGTTTCTTTCTCAACTCTGTTACTTCACTAGGGATCTGCCAGCTACTAATCTGATAGATAAAAATATCATGAAAAGTGGGAAAATATCAATAACTGGGAAATATAAATAAGTTGAACGAGCATAACAGTGTTAACCATTTCCAATATTTGTTTCCTTGAAAGTTCACTTGAATCCTAAAAGGTGATTGTAAAACTAGCCTTATAAGCATGAAGACAATGTAAAACCTGGGATACACATCATCAGAAGCAAAACTGATATAAAAGGAATACAGCACATAAAATTTATTATCTGCTCCTCTGAAATTGCACAAGGCTTGATGAACGTGGCAATTTACACATAAGGCAACTACATTAGTTATTATGTTTCGTCTTCAGGCAGCAAAGCAATTTACTGTTAAAACAATTAATAATTAATCCAAATAAAGTTCCTCTTATTAAAGGCTAACTGGCTATGGAACTGGTGTTTCTTTCATATGACATTTATAGAAATAGATTGAACAACCAGACAAGGTTCCTACAGAACTTGTCATTGTTGATTGCACATTTGTATTTCCTTTACTCTTTAAGGTTCAGGAACAACACTCTATTCTTCCCAATTGTGGCCATAGACTACTAGCTCTTTCTCTTGAGCAGTTAAACTCCTAAACCAGCAACATTTTTCAAAAGTACATGGACATGGGAATATGACCTCCAAGATCCTTCAAATATATGGAAAAACTTAGAAAAATTTAACCATAACCAAGTCGGATACATACCTATGTCCAACGGTTACACCCAACCCGAGTCCAAGTAACATAATCCCTTATAGTTTCACTTCTAACCCACTTAATTCCAGGCACAGCTCATTCATATCCTACAAGTGAATGTGTTTTCTACCTACTTAGGAGTGCACAGAAAAAATACATACAACGCAGAACATGTCATTGTTCTATTAACTGGGGGGGGGAAATTCAAACATACAATACAGTTAAACAAGACCATTTGGAGTAAAACATACTAGAGATATTAAATTAGACATACTACCTTGGTTTTGCTGTTGTAGTAATATTTTTTGCCATCATTTGTGGTAACTAGTGACCAATCTGTTCCTGCCATTTGCTCGCTATAAAAAAGAGACATGACATTTAAGATGAAAATCTACAAAGAATGACACATTCTCAATACAGTAAAATGATATCCAAAGCACAAAGGGTAGACCGCAATATAGTGTTTTAAATAATTATAAGATTTTTTATACAATGATGTCCAATTTGGAAACACTGATTCGTAATATTTCAAAAGAATTCTAGAATAACATAATATTCTCATAAATTTCAAAAGAACAAGAAACATAAAATGTAACTTGCCTTAGGGAATATTTTAAACAATTTCTAGAAATGTTAGAAAAATATTAAAATATAACTTCTTCTATTTCCAATTTTACAGTCATTTTCAGGAAATATTTAAATTATAGTGACTTATTATATTTCCAAATTTACATTTAATTTTAGGAAATATTTACAAATCATTCAACAAAAACGGAAAATAAATGATTTTTTTCAGCTTTTATTTATTATTTTGCATTTTTATGGTGCTCTGAAGGAAATTCAGGGTTCATTTTCTCCCTAACAACCAAGTAATTAACTATATATCCCATTCGGCAATGTCAATATTACAGTGATGACTGCTGAGATAGGCCACATAGCAACTTCTGGAGGTGAAAGTAAATAACTTACACAGAAACTGGAGTTGGCTGCACAGTAACTTGATCAGGCTGCGCACAAAGGTGAATGAAAAAAGAAATTATTATTTTGAATTAGCATCTGAGAAGCCACTGGAAAATACGGGTGCCAGGAAAAAATGGTTATAGAAATTTTTCTATGCACAAGAACCATGGAAAACTGTTATTTGACTGCAATATAGCTACCAGTGGAGAGCCAGAAATAATATCATATATTTTCCACATGTACACACAAGTACTAATATGCATATATGCGTAGTTTTATACCACTTAAACAATGTGGAATCTTCAGATTAACTTACAAAGCATCATATGATTAGTGCTTGATACTCCGAATTTTCGGGCTGTTTATGGTAAATGAAATTTCCTATAGCATCCATTAAAGAATGCTAATCAGCCAATATTTGGGAATTTTGTTGAAAATGGTATCAGTCAATTCAAATAGTTGCGATAAAATAAAATGGTGCACCAACAAAGTTACTAATAGAAAACATATCCATGCATATCCACATGTACCTCCCCTTTAAATCCCGCAGGTTTTTCATAAGTCGATACTCCTGTTAATGCATTATAGTAATAAACAACCCCCGTGTCAGTCTTGTGGGCAGTCCAGACATCAGATTGTTCATTGACAGCAGTTTCAGCTTTGGTGCCAACGTCATGGACAAGTTTCCTATTATCTGCAGAACACCATGAAATACGAATGAAGAAAAAATTAACTTCACGGTGCATTGATAAAGGTTAGACAGCTCTTACATTGTTAGTTGATCAGTAATCTAGCATGGAAACCCTGAGCGTACCAATTCCTTGAAGTAATCCTTTCTGGATTGCCAATGACTGGTTAGCAGGAGCAATTGTAGATGGTGCAAACAGACTCATTCCCAAAGGTCTAACACCAGGAGGTTGAGAATCAGATGATGGTGCAGGAAGAGGCATACCACTTGAAGTTGAAGGAAAGGGTCCAGGATAAAAAGTAGGGCAAGGCATGAACGGAAGCCTGGGAAAGGCACCCATTGGAGGATGTTGCATCCAAAATCCCTGAGGAGAAGAAACCATCGGAGGTAAGGATGTATAGGCAGGGTATGCTTGTTGCTGAGCAGCTGGATTTAATGAAAAGGGGGCATTGGGTCCAGGAACTGCAGAAGAGGGAGAATCTGTAGCAGCAGAATCAGTAATCATCTGAGCAGATGGTACTAACCCAGGGTGTGCTGGTGCCCCTGAAGATCCACTAGACATGGGGAATGATAGAGTGGTGGACATCCATGAAGTTACAGGGGGAAAATTGGGAGTGGTAGATGCATTCATTGTAAAATCTGAAGAGTTATGGACTGGCAATGGGTCAGGTTGAGAAACAGTTAATGCAGATGATACAGAAGCAGTTTGTGTACCAGTGGTTAGTGTATCCTGTAATCAGCAAAAAGTTCAACTTGTAAGACAATGGCATACAAAAAACTCCATATGAACTTCATTCCACAGATGCATAAGCAATTGCTAGACATCATTCTGCAAGCAGTGGATTACTATGGCTAGAGATTGCACGGAATTCCAAAGGCCACATAGGAACCATGTTAGGAAGTAACAATCTAATATCAACTATGGCAATAACTGCATTCAGAATCCATTCAGTGAAATCTGATGACAACAGATGGAGCTTAAAATTGAGGCATACTGTTAAACTAAGGCACCATCAAAAGATAATTTTGTAGGTCTATACCGGATTGTCTGTTGTGCTGTAACATGCTCCACTGTCCACATATTCAATTTTTAGGATGTTACAATTGCTCAGTATACAGTCAAGAACATTTTTAAAAACAAATACACAACCCCTTCCCTTGCCCAAGCACAAAAATTCTCAATTTACTATAGTACTTTAAATTCAGCAAAATTCAAAGTTATAAATGCCTCCTCCTCCCTCTTCAAAAGTATTAATCTTGTAGAATTAAATTCCGTGTTTTATATTATTTCCATGCATAGAGTTGTATCCCCCCCTACACACACACAAATACAATTATTCTTGATGCCGCAAAACTTCATATAAGAAAGCTACAAACAATCCAAACTTACTGAAAGTCCTGCCAGCTGTAGGTCAAAAATAAATAAGCATTGCAACTTTTGATAACCTAAGCTGAGTACAACGAAGTGAAATTAAAATTCAGTACTTTTATCATTGTCTTACAGATTTAGATAGATGGTTTTGAGCATTCTGAACCGACTGAGGATTTGGAGAAAAAGAAAAGCTAGCGGAACTCGACAAGGCTCCTTGCGGCACTGGTAAAGGAGGCTGCATTACTGGTGAAAAATCTGTAGGAAGAATTTGAACGATGATAGAAGCAAAGATACCTGGATGAGCAACAAGAGGAATATGATCGCATATGGTAGAAGCGCATAAAACAACTAAAATGGAACTAAAGAGATAGAACTATATCCACAATCAATCAAGAAATCAGAATAACTAGACTGCGTGATTGTTCACCGAATCTTTTTTTCCTTTGGAACAATAAGTTTGAACATTGATCAAAACAATTCCAGGGAAAGGACTTACCTTACGAGATTCTAAGACTACCGAGAGACCTTCATTCGAATCCGTCTAGGTAGCAAAACAAGGAGGAAGAGAGATGATGGCTTTAGTCAAGGTCCGAATCGATTATTAGGGTTTGGGCTTTTGGGATTAATCAAGTACAAACAAAAGGATTTGAAAGAAAAAGAAAAAGAGATATTAAACAAAAATATACTTAAAAGTCCTTCAAGTATGTAAAAATATATTTTCTTGCTAGTCATCTTTTAAATATTACAAAATAATTATTTAATTTTTTTAAAGAGCAACACTCTTTTTAACCAATTAATAAATTCATGAAGTATATAATTTTAAAATAACAAATTATATAAATATATCATTAATCAAATTTAATTTAATCAATATCGTTATTACTGTAATATATATGAGAATATAAAATAAATACATTTAAATATTAAGAATTATTGAATATATAAAGAAATTTTAATTATAAATTGTTTTCTTTAAAATTTTCAAATTCTAATAGTTGTGATTGCAAGATATATATATATTATTAGTGATAAAAAATTATTTTGAACATATATTACTTTCTAATCATATTATATTATTAATTTTTTTAAAAATATATATAAATAATTCAAATAATGTATTTTCATTTTGTTTTTTTAGGGGGAAAAATGGCAAACACAAATCACACAAACCAAACCATGTCCATTAAAGTTATGTTTTGTGTATGTGACATAAGGAAACACATCACCACTCATCTCTTGTTGCAACTTCTCGCTTTCCCCCCCCTTCCCTTCTCTTCTCCAACTTCGATTATAAGGGTGTGTTTGGTTCACGGAATGTAAGATTATCAGTAGGAATAAAAGATTACCAGAGAATAGAATTACTGAGAATGTTGTATTTTTTGTTTGGTTAGTTTAGCAAGAATGTAAGATTATTGTGTTTGGTTAAAGGAATAAAAGATTATTAGAATGTATATTTAATCAAATTGTCCTTATTATATATTTGTTTTTAACAAGTTGAAAAATATTTATATATCTTCTTTTAAAAAATCAAATTCATAAAATTTATATAATTTTTTTACAAAATTGAAAAATATAAAAAGATTTAATAAAATGATAAAATTTTATTTTAACCCCTGAACTTTATATAAAATTTTAATTATAGTTTTTTTTAAATATAAAATAGTTTAAGAATAAATTTGTAATTTAACCTTCGTAGAATTTTTATTATCCAATGAAAGAAGAATGATATTTTTGAAAAAAAAATAAGGGCATTTTAATCCAAAATATCGATAATATAACAATACCTAAAGAAATGGGAGTAATGACATTCCTGATAATATACTAAAAAAAATTCACTATTAATAATAAAACATTACCGAAAATGAGATTATCGGAAATTTCACATTTCCCTTACCAAACCGCCCTAATTGTTTTTTGTTTTGTTGTAATTCCTCTTTTTTCCATTAAATTCTCTTTTTTTTAGCTTAGCCAGCTTTCCATGTTTCTTATATAATATAATTTCATCCCCTTATATCCCGATCTCTTCGTTGGCGGCTCATCATCCTCTTTCCCTTATCGCATCATCTTAAGTCCGTCTTTTATTTCATTATTTGAAATATTCAATCTAATAAAGGAAGGATATTTTCTTCTGTCACCTTTGTGGGGGATTTTTTCTTGAAGAATCCGCCATGGTTGCGGCTACGCCAAAACAACAACCGAAGCCGCCTACGGCGGCGATGACGGTGACGCTGGCTGGGGCTACAAAATCATCAGCAGAAGAAGAGGCTTTGAAGAGGAATACAGATTGCGTTTACTTTCTCGCTTCCCCTTTAACCTGCAAAAAGGTTTTCTTTTTCCCATTTTCTGTTAGGGTCTGAAACAAGATCTTATATTTTCTGGGATCTTGCTTTTGTACTTCGATTAGGGTTTCGGATTTAAATTCCACCCTCCCCTTTTTATTTGCTGCTTGTTCAGTTATTTTTTAGACGTTGAATTGAAAATAAATAAATATAACCGGAAAAGTGAACTTTTTTGTTTGTGTTTTGAGCTGTGTAGAGATTAGATCTTGCTGATTTATCTTAGTTTCCTAGTGCTAAAGCCCTGGTGAATTCATCTCGAAATTTAGGGCATTCTTTCCTTGATGATCCTTCTGGATATACCAAATAAAAGTATTGCCTTTTCTCCAAAGGGCTGGCATGTGTATTTTTTTTTCTTTGCTGAATTATCTTTAGCTTGGCGGCTTGGGCCTTGGGGGCATTGATTTTGTACCGTGTGCATTTGATCTGCAGCTTTTGCAACTTTAATTTACTCGTCTAAAAGATGGGGAAATATTGATGTTCCTTATAATAAACTCTTTGTAATTGTTAAAAATATTGCAGGATCCGTTGTTTTCTCATTGTGATGCACTTATTCTGTTATCTATGATGGAATGTTTTGATGCATCGTTGCTAATATCGTCACTCCGAGACTGTTTCTGTTGGCGTCTGACTGCAGTTTCAATTTTAACCTTCGGGAACTATTTTGTTGTCTCTTTGGATTAGTTTTGAAGTTCATGTTTTGCCATTCGTGAAGTTTGCTTTTGGTACGATTCTTCATCTATTTTGTTTATCCATGGAGCCAGCTGTTTTAGATGGCATCAGGTTGTCTTATAATTTACTTCATTAATTGTAAGACGCTGTGAGCATAATTAATGTGCTTCTATGTACTTTTTGACGTCAATGACCGTTACCATAACTAATATTTGTTTTATTTTCAATATCCATAGGGAAGTGAATGCGAGTATCGTCACAGTGAATATGCCCGGGTTAACCCAAGGGATTGTTATTACTGGTTGAATGGGAACTGCTTGAACCCAAAATGTGCATTTCGGCATCCTGTAAGTTTCTACTCTTCTCTTGTACCTATATTATAATCTCTGTGCCTTGTCAGTCTTGCAGTTTTCAGTGGGATCCTTCTTGCCACTATTAGTTTCAAAAGTGAAGTTTGAAAAATTGTCCGACAATCAAATTTGAATGTTTGGACCAACTCACATGGTGAATGGACAGAAAAAACATAAAATGAAAAAAAATGTTTTGATAAGATTATATTTTATTACTTCTCCTTAAAATATTCCAACTTCTCTTTTATATTTAAAAAATGACTATAAATACTTTGAATATTTATTTTAATAAAGTTATATATTCAGCTATTTCACCCATATTGTGATATATTTGGACTGGTTTTGATAATGTTCTTGCTATTTTGATGTTGTTTCAGCCTCTTGATGGCTTGTTGGGAACCCAAACGACAACTCCAGCAGGTTCTTCCAAGCCTTTGTTGCACGCAGCAGCAACTACAGCACCTGCTAGTCATATGCCTTACAACCAGGCGGCTTCTTACAGCACCAACAAACAACCGGTGCCATGTATTTTCTTCCTCAAAGGACTTTGCATTAAAGGCGACAGATGTGCTTTTTTGCATAGTCCAATCACAAGTAATAAAGCCACACAACCAGTGGCAACTACCACCGTGAGTGAGCCTCATTCTTTGAAGAAGACTTTTGGTGCCATTGAAGCACCTAATCCACAGAAGTTTCCTCCAACTAATGTTTCAAATACTGTTGGAATAGCTTCTGAAAATAGAACTGCTGCAAAAAATAAAGCTTCTTTCACTAATAGTGGTACTGGAACTGAGAAAAGTGTGTCACCTACAATAGATGAGGAACTTTCTCTACACAAAGCAACAAAAACTACTTCAGTTGTTAATGGTAACTCTATGGGTTATTCTAATCACTTGCATCAGGCCCATGCTTTAGATGAATCTAGTTTTCATGGTGGTAAGGACACTGATGAATATTTGAGGGAGTCTTCTCCTGGTTTTGATGTTCTTGTGGATGATGACCTGAGGGGTGTGAATGAATGTGGCATTGGCCGCTCTGCTAATTATGATTCCTTGGCTGATGTTGACCAAGAAATGTTTCAGGATCCACGGAGCTACGATTCATTTGACCATGTTCAAGGGAATTATGATTGGGACCAACAAAGAACTTCATCTGAGAAGATACCTCTAGGATCATCTACTTCAGAGAGAAGGGGTTGCTTAAGAGTTGATAGCCCTGATCGGGTTGAGGAATCAGACCTTCGACATCGTTTGGCTAAGCGTAGGAGGGTTAATGGTATGAAATCTGTTGTCAATCATGATCAAGGACTAGAAAATTATGAAGGGGAACGAAGTTATCGGGGTTCTTCTCATGAGAGATCCCTTAGCAGTCGTCTTCAGGGTAGAATAAAGCTTCCTGAGAGATCTGTTGGCCTTGGATCTGATTTACGTTCTGAAAGGGAGATAGAAAGAGGGCGAAATCGGGGACGGCACTCACCAGGAAAGCCTCAAACCTCTTCCCAAGGAAGGCTCCACGACAGAATAAAAGGAAGGGTGGAAGGAGAATTCAACAATTTTGAAGGTCAAAATTTTGGTGGCCCGAGGATTAGAAGAGAAGTGATGGATGAGCGGAGCACTGATTTTGCAGGTCCAAAAAGTCTTGCAGAGCTGAAAGTTGGGAAGGGCACTGATAATAAGGAGCCCCAGTTTCTCAGAAAGCGAAAGAGCGTAGGAGATCATCAACAAACTGAAGGTGATCTCTCATTCAAAGGGCCAATGCCTCTTAGTGAGATTCTGAAGAGAAAGAGACAATCTGAAGGTGCAGCTTCTGGGAATGGTATTGCATCTGTAAATAAAGAAGATGATAAACAAAAACAAAGCAAGGGAAGCTTGATTAGCATGTCCAATAACAAAGAAGCATCAGTGACACTGAAAGAGGCAAACAAAGGGGAAGAATCCAACCCCACAACTGCAGATATCAGAATAACGGAAGTCAATAAAGGTGAATCCTCTCAACCACTCAACACGAGTGAGCATGAGCATGAGGCCGAGGATGGGATCATTGGAGATGAGGGAGTAGAAGATCATGAATACGTGGCAGATGACCAAAGGGATGAAGATTATTACTACGAGCAGGTAGATGAAGGGGAATATAATAATTACGAGGGTGAAAACATGGACGTCGAAGAGGAGGAAGCTGGCGACGACTTTGCAAAGAAACTCGGTGTCATGTTTTCATGAGCAGATGGTCCCTCAGACTGCTTTAAGCGTTTTCCCCTATGATAATCTTGGTTTTATGGAAGACCTTTGGAAACTCATTTAGGTTTTTGCTTCTTTAAGATCAATTAAGAGTTAGGGCAGCTATATTGGAATTTCATTGTAGAAGTAGAGAAAACATTAAGTTTTGTTCCCCTACCTCAATGTATTTAAAAGCCGACTTCCTGCTTTGCTCGATAGGCATCTTTATTTCAAGATATCGCATATAGTAGACTTAAATGACAGAATTAGTTTTAAAATATTATTAAATATTTAACCATGATAATTTAAAATTTTATGTGATTAATAAAAATTGACTTCGAAATAGATAAAGTAAAATACCTATGTAAAAAAAGATATATGTCGGGAGATAAATCGGTTCGATTTGAGTCATTTTTTAAGTAATACTAAATGGAGGAAAATAAAATCTTCAAACAAAACTAACGAAATTGAATCGGTTGGAGAAAGATTTGGTCTAATTATTTGATTAGTCCTTGTATTATGTATATGCTATAGATTTATTTTTATATTTTAATTTAATTATTTTAGTCTTTATATAAATTTGAAAGTTCAGCTATGATTAAAGATGGTTACGGGTCAGATTAGATTATCTTTTTATGTCCATTCGAACCCGAAACGAGCATAACACTCTTACATTTGTCACCCAACTCGAGTCAGATTTAAAAAAGTTTCATTTGAAATTCGACCACATTTTTAATGTAAAAATCTGCACCTACACTTGACACGACATATATATATATAAGTGTCATTTAATTAGGTAAATAAGAATCTATCTAAAAATACAGATATAGGAGTATTATAAACAACTTTCTTTAAATATATAAAGATCAGGTATACTCCTATTCTCGGATCAGATGTTTTTCATTTTAAATTTTTTTCATTTTAAATTTAAATTTAACTCGACTTTAAATAGAGACCTAATTAAAAAAGTAAAGATAGAAGGGTATTATTATTCTCGAGTCAGGGCGACGTATTTTATCCTAAACTAGAATCCGACATGACTATATCGTTCAACAAACTTAATATAACCTGACTTAAATTTAAATATTTTTTAAAAGAACCTATCGTACAAGATCAAATCTAAACCCGTGAGGTTGAAGATAAGTATGCATATCTAATTATGATGATTTTCATTAAATCTATTAAGTCTTATTTTATTAATGGATCTCTTTATTACATATAAATTATAAATATATATTTTATTATCTAATTCAATTATTTTAAATATTTAAAATGTAATTATATTTTATAAATCTTATTCTTATATTATTTAAATATAAAATAAAATTTTATAATTAAAATATTCAAATTAGAATTTATGGACTAATTTGACATTTAGTAATGACTCCCGGGAGAATTTGACCACTCTTGAAATCAAATCCGACTCTCATAAAACAGTGAATAGATTCTGTAACGAATTCTCCAACCTCCCGAACCACTATGGAAATGTTTACGTGCGACATCTTTAATATATAGTTAAAAAAAGACGTTATCGATTTTATTATTATTTAAATAATAAAATTAATAAAAATGATCGAAAATATTATTATTTCTACATGCTTTGTTATTATTGGGCGTTTTACCGGATTTGGTAAAATACTACCGATTTTATTAGTTTTTCTACTGGTTTTGTTATTGTTAGACACTTTTATCAGAAATATTAAAAATATTGGTGTTTTAAGTAAAAATACTAATGTTTTAGGTAAAAAAATTTACCGATTTTATTATTTAAATAATAACAAAACCGATAGAACCTTATTTTTTCCTTATATTAAGGTGTCACACTGTAAAACTTTTCAAATTCCCGCTGCTTTGTGATAGTGCTTCTTTCTGAACAAAATGGAAAAAGAAAAAGAAAAAAGTCCTTGTACTTTTTTTTGGAGGGGAGGGAATTAACAACTCAAAAAATATACTAATGTGATCATTTAACCGATAACTTTTATTGTTAACCGTTATGATACTAATGTGACAATTCACAGTGCTGACATGACAATTCACAATACTGATGTAACAGTCCACAATGGCTTATTTATTTATTTTAACAATGGACTAAATTGATTTTTTTGATCTTATTTGAGGGCCAAAATGAATATATAATTTATAAATTACTAAAAATATTCAAATATTCAATAAGTTAAATATTAAAATATTAAAAATAAAAAATAAATTACTAAAAAAATAAATATATAATTTAAAAATACTGAAAATATTATTAAAAATTAAAAGAATTTAAATTATATCATAAGCTATAAAATGATAACTTATAAATTATTAAAAATTAATTTTTTTAAAATATATATATTATATACATATAACATATAATCATATCATCAACACTTATACAAAGTATTCTTACTGGATTAGACGAGACTTACAAATTTTATATTTAAATATAATTAGAAAAAATAATAGACTTTTTGTATCAATACACACATTTACTCATACTTCGAACAATTCTACGTATTATTCGTAAATCCTTACACATCATCTAATAATCTAGTATATAAGGTGATGCTTAAAAATTATTTGAAATATGATTAGATTTGTATATTGACATGAGTAACTTTCGATGTTTCTTAGTTATATTTAGATACTAGTCATAGTACTTTGTATAAATGTTGATGATAGTACTTTGTATAAGTGTTGATGATATAGTTATATTTAGATACTAGTCATAGTACTTTGTATAAATGTTGATGATAGTACTTTGTATAAGTGTTGATGATACGACTATTTGTTAGATGTATATATTGTGATCTGAAAAAAAAAGAGGTATTCACTGGTGTAGTTGGAAGGCATTATGTGATCTGAAAGAGGCAGGGGGATTGGGATTCAGAGATTTGGCTAAATTCAACATTGTGCTCTTAGCCAAACAAGGTTGGAGGCTCTTAACCAACCCGTCATCTCTTGTTGGAAGAATCCTCCGAGCAAAGTACTATCCCAATGGAGATTTTCTAGGCTCCAAAATAGGCTCAACCCTCGTGTGCAAAGAGTGTATTAGAGAAAGACTACCGATGGAAAGTGGGTTCGGGAATTGCTATTTCCGTTTGGAACGATTTTTGGCTCTGTGGACGCTCTCCTCGCAGAATTATTTCTCCTCACGCGGGCACAATAGATAAGGTATCCGATCTTATTGACTCGGAAACAAGGACTTGGAGGAAAGATCTTATTGCCATTATTTTCAATGACGAGGAAGCTGAATTAATCAAGGATATCCCAATTTCGAGATTTGAACAAGAAATTGTCGTGTGTGATGTGGCAAACGAACGGGTCTCTATAATGTTCTAAGTGGTTATAGATTACTTTTAATCGAGGAAGATGACTCCCTGCCGTCGAAAGCTCTTTTCAATAGAATCTGGACTGGTGCGAGTCAACGAAATATAAAGTTGCAGGTGTGGAAGTTTTATCCAAAATTCCGTTCCAGTAAAACAAAACCTTTACATGAAACGATTAGTAAATGACCCCTTCTGTTTAGTTTGTACAAATACTGTGGAGTCTAATGTGCATGTGATTAGAGACTGCCTTTTGGCAAAATCAGTTGGAGAGGCTTGAATATTCAGTGGCCAGGACAAATAAATACAGCAGATTTCAGAGGCTGGTTCGAATGGATTTTATTCCATAACCGTGGAAAGAGCTTCGATTATTCTAGTGTGTGTATGGGCATGGGCATTGTGGTACGCCAGAAATAGACTCATCCGTGCAGGATATCGCATGAGTTCAGATGATATCATTACCTTGGTGCATACTCAATGCCGGGATTTCGACACAACAAACGCGCGCCTGCAAGCCTCTTCCCCTTCCCTCATCGTTCATTGGCAGCCACCAACTCCCCCATTAGTAAAGGTAAACTTCGATGCCCGTTTCTCACAAGCACAAAAAGTCGCATGGTCAGGGGTAGTAATTCGAAACTATGAAGGCAAAATACTAGGAGCTTGTAGAAGGGTAACGACTAGAAGTACCTCAGCGTTTGCAGCGGAGGAACAATCGGCTCTTCATGCAGTCGAGTTCGCCTCTGATTTGGGTTTTAGGGTTGTGATTATAGAAGGAGATTCTCGAACCGTCATTGAAAAATTAGTTGCGGGGGGTGCTGATTCTTCTGAAATCAGCACCTTCATCTGGGAAGCAAAGTGCCGAGCAGTCTCTTTTCAGGCCTGCCGTTTTAATTTTACACCCAGATCTGGTAATGTTGCAGCCCATCGCCCGGCAGCTGATGACAGTCTTGGAGCGGTGGATCGTTATTGGGTTTAGGAAGGTTCTCGGTGTCTTGAAGAGCAAGTGGCAGAGGATACTAGATGGATAGATCCTCCTTAGTGACTCAACCTTCACTCGTCCGTGTCTGGTGCTAAAGGTTCCCACTCAATTTGTTTTGTTTTCTCTCTCTGCTGTGCTATTAACGTTTCATTCCAAGAAGTTTCAGAGAAGAAGAAAGGCCAACCTCATTTCCCTACTTTACTTTTTGTTTTTCTATTTTTTAGCTGATTTTTTAACTGCTTATTTAGTTCCCGAGGTGATTAGCTGTCTATTACTTTTTTTTTCCGACTTTACTGCCGTTTTGATTTTCCTTATTAATAAAGAGTTGAAGTTTCAAGTTAAAAAAATAATATATATATATATATAGTTTTTATTTTTAGTATTTTTATATTTAATTTTTGAATATTTTTATATTTAGAATTTTAAATTTAAAATAATTTTTATTTTTTTTAAATTAAATAAATTCCTGAACTTTAAAAAAATCAAATCGGTATATATTGGTACCTCAACCTTTTTCAAGGTACAATTTGGTATTTACAGTTGCTTTAGTCTAAGCGGGTACATGAACTTACCTTTAAGGCACAGTTTAGTACCTAAAGATTTTTCAGAAATTTGAAATTGATTATAAGATTCAAAGCAATGCTTATTTTTTTTTTATCTAATTAGGCATTTGGACTTAAATTAATTCAATTTGGTAGTTCAATTTTATTTTTTATACAAATTAATACTTACCATAATAATTTAAACTTAAAAAATCAAGTTCATGTATATAATTAGACAAAAAAATTAATTATCAAACTGAATCTTGAAACCAAATTTAACTAACTAATTAGGTAGAAAATTAAGTATTAAACTGAATCATATATATTATATGTTATTTGCTTGTATTTATTTTATAATGACAAATACTTTATTTTTATGTCCATCTAAATAGGTTCATTTTTTAAAGTTGTTTCCCTTCACCTTGTATATTTTTCCCCCCAGCCCAATGGTGTTTAACACCATTGCTGCCCCTTTCAACCAACCACGTCCTGTTATGAGGTTGGTGCCCCACTTCTCTCTCTAAGTTTGAATATTGTAGATGAGAAAATGGTATCAAGAGAGATTATTTCTAAAATAATAATTGGATTTTGGATTTAGTTGAGATCTTAATAAATATCGAATACGAGCTAATATTATGCATAAAAAAGATGTACGCCCTTGAAATGTGTTCCAAAACCTAAAAAATTTGTCAAAATATGACTACTTATTGTGGCCTTTCAGCCCAATTGGCAGCCGAAGGTTAGACGACCATAGCCTTTCATATTATCAGTGGTCGCCGTTGCTTTCATTTCATGTCCTTGATTCAAGTCAATGTTGCTTATCCGTCTCAAATTTGACTTGATTTATAGTATTATGCCAATTGTCAAAAATTTATTTTAAATTTGCATTGTCATACACATATATTATATCACATTTTGACTCACACAAATCAGTGGCTTAAACCATGCTTCTTTCCAGCCAAAACTTGCACATATTGCAATCAATCCAAGGGATATACCAACTTACAGCTCCTCCTTCATTGACTTCATTTCAACCGTTGGATCAAGCAAGACATACACATGATACATGATTATCTCAATCAGAGGTGAACTTACAAAATTTTTGAGAAACGAAAATAAATTGTCAATAAAAATATAAAGAAAAAATCTGAAAAAATTGAAATTTTCATAAGGACGATCGTCTTTTCCCTCACTCTCGATCCATCCTGATACGAACAAACTCCCCCATAGCTCAATGTGAAAAATAAGAATGAGATAAGAGATGCAAAGTCAGTTGTATGAGTTGTGTACAGTTGCCAAGAAAACGTATGAACTGGCCGAACATGTCTGGTTCAGAAATGGAGGTTTGTCCATTTATGCTGTTGGAATTGACTGAGACAACAGATTGGATTTTGCAGATTTTGTCCAATTCATGAGATTGGCATGGTGACGTCGTCCATAAGCTTGGCAAAGTCGGTAGATTTCTCCTTTTGCTTCGGATGCCACCAAGTGATTCGAATTGGTGTTTTCCGTCATTTAACACGATGAAGTTAAATATTGATAGAGGGCTTCATGCAACGTCTAACATTGTTACATCGAATTCGTTAATACGTGATGATTTAAGATTGCAATTGGATGCAGAAACATACATAAGATTTTATATTAATGCGTGAACTTATAAAATTTTAAAAGACGAAAATAGATAATTAATAGAAAATTTAAAGAAAACGTCTAAATTATATAAATTTTTTAAATTTTCAGAAGATGATCATCTCGTCAACCCCTCCATCCATCCTGATTGGATGACTTAATTCATACTATTACTTTAAGCTTAGTCTTGCATTATGAACTTTGGATAATTCTTGATAGTTTGTAGGTTCCTTAACTTATTGATTATAAAAGGTCTCTTATAAAAACTAATAGTATCATTATGATATAACTGACTAGTGACCTATAACAAAAAATATATATACCTAATTTTTTAGATCAAATTAAAAGCTTCGTCTTCTTTATATGTCGCACCAAGCCAACAAAGTTCAAAGAGTTTCTTTCTTTTTCCAATTTTTATATCTAAAATTATATATATTTTTTAAATTTGACATCATTTTTTTTGTTAAAATGTAAAACAAAAGAACTATATTGTATTAATAATATATATATATATATATATATATATATATATATATATATATATATAAGTGGTTGACGAGTATAGTTGTAGGCTATGTTCATGGAATCATGTACAATAGTCAAAATAAAACATATACAAATTAAGAGAAAACGATGGAATTGGATTCTTTAAACTAAAAAATTACTATTAAGTTTGAACAAAAGGAATATAGAATTATTGCTTTTATTTTCCCTTATTACTATGAAGAATATCATTGATTTCTTATCCTTAATTATTAAAATTACCGATCAAAACACTTTAGTCGAGCACAAATGTAAACTGTAAGGTGGTGTTTGGTTCGCAGGAATCCCTTGGAATTTGGGGGAATTGGAATCTAATTCCACCACTTTCCCATGTTTGGTTCAAGTTTTCAAAGGGAATTGAAATCTCTCATGACTTCAACCTTCTATCAAATGAGGAAAAGTGAATTTCATTTATTCTATGATGGAATTCCATCTATTTTATGATGGAATTCCATCTATTCTATGATGAAATTCAATTCCCTTGTTGGAGGGAATTGAAATTTGACCATACTACCCTCATCAATCTTTTGGTAACTTATTCATATATTAAATAATTTTTTTTATTATTTCGGGTCGGATCGGGTTTCTAATTCATATATTCGGGTCGGGTCGGGTCAATTTTTTGAAGTGTGATATTCGGGTCGGGTCGAGTTTGGGTTTAGGGTGAAAAATACCCGACCCGAAAATATATATAATTTTATCTTATATATTTAAGAATAATTACAATAATACCCTTCTATATATATATATATATTTCAATTAAGTCATTGTTTTTATTGAATAAAAATAATTTTTTTATTATTTCGGGTCGGGTGAAACTTTATTTTGGTCGGGTCTGGTCGGTTTTTTTAAGTGTGATATTCGGGTCGTGTCGGGTTCGGGTTTAGGGTGAAAAATACTCAACCCGACCTGACCCAAAAAATATATAATTTTACCTTATATATTTAGGAATAATTACAACAATACTCCTCTATATATAATTTTTTTCAATTAAGTCATTGTTTTTATTGAATAAAAATAATTTTTTTATTATTTCAGGTCGGGTCGGGTTTCTAATTCATATATTCGGGTCGGGTCGGGTGAAACTTTATTTTGGTCGGGTCGGGTATCGGATGGAGATTCCCTTGTTCTCGGGTCGGGTGGACCAAAAGTCCGACCCATGACCATCCCTAATTGGGATGATTTTAACTTATGATGTTTATTAGCATGATTTTTATAATTTATTGAAATGAATAATCAAACAATAAATTTAAAATTTAAATTTTTTTAAATTTTATAATATATTACTACATGTAATTTATAAAACAAACTAAAATTAAGCAAAAAAATAAGAAGGGCAATCCTGTCATTTTATATTACTGAAATCAAATTCTTCTGACATGTCTGCGAACCAAACAGAATATGAAATTGGATTCCAATTCAATTTCCTGCAAACAAAACATAATATGGAATTGAATTCTAATTCCGACAGATTTCAATTCCTTCACAGATTCCAACTTCTTCATAAACATTCCAACGAACCAAACGTCACCTAAAGAAATATTTAATAATACCAATCCATAAAATAAAATGCGGAATGCATTGAATTTAACCATGTGTTGTACTTGTACACCGCGTATTTAAAATATTAGGTTAAATTATATATTTAGTATCTAAACTATTAGTTTTATTCGTTTTAATTCTTAAACTTGCATTTATTTCAAAATCATATTTAACGTTTATTTTTTATTTCATTTTGGTACATCGCCGTTAAAAACTTAGCGGAGCTGCTACAACATTTTACTATTTATAGGTAAATTACATCATTAATCACTATACTATATTCTCACTCCTATTTTGGTCACTAAAGTTTATTTTTTTAAAATTTAATTACTCAACTTTCAAATTACTCCTAATTTAATCACTATAAATTTCAAATTTAATTTTTTATTTTAAGTATATATTAATAAAATAATAATAAAAATTTCATGTCACAAATGTTACTAATAAAATAAATTAAAGTGATTAAAATTGAGCAATTTGAAAGTTGAGTAGTTAAATTGAAATTTTTTAAACTTTAGTGACCAAAATAGGAGTAATAAGATAGTTAAGTGATGAATGATATAATTTACCCATAAAAAATATCATGTGCTGCAGTTTCGTTAAGTTTTTAACGGAAATGAAATAAAAAATAAACATCCGATATAATTTTAAATCAAATGAAAGTTTAGGTACTAAAACGAAACGAAATTGATAATTTAAGTACTAATTGAATAGTTTACCTAAAAATTATATAGAAATTTAAAATTAATTTCATTTTGGATTATGATTTATGTTATGAGAAAATATAAATACCTCAAGAAAATCTCTGTGCACGTGACATTATTATTTTAAAAATGTTACTTGTCGATATTTTGATTGGTCTAACATTAAATTTTATCATGAAAATAGATAAATTTGCCAATAACAAAAAAATCCATATATAAAATTTAGAATGAAAAAGATAATTGCATGATATTAAGGAATTGGATATAATTTGTGTATCAAACGAAATTTCACCATTTTAATTTATGATTAAGTAAAATCGTGACTTGATATGTTAGATATGTTTGTTCAACCTCACTTGTTGTGTAAGATTATAGCTTTTTTTTTTTGGATTTTAGGGGGGGGGTGGAACAAAGAAGTTATGAGATTAAGTCATCCACACAACTAGCATTCTAAGTATGTTAGTTTACCTCACATTGACAAAATGAATGCTTACCCACTCCAAATTTAAGCATTACTAGGGATTTTTTCATATATAGTTGCTCTCCAAAGATGAGCAAACTAAAGTAAAATCTCTATTAGTTCATCTCAAATAATGCAACTTTGATATGACAGTAGGGGAAGTTAGGGTCTTAGCTCATTCAAAAAATGAAGTTCTAGTGTAATTTTTTAGATTATAATGGAATTATAAACTAGTATGATAATAAAATTTTACAATTTAATACTAATTCAATGCTTTAGCTCAAAATGATTACTCCATAAAAATTTCTTCCTATTTTGTAATAATTTAGTGAGATACTATTAGTAGAAAGATATATACATATAAACAAAATCAAAAGCATCAAAGAGTGGGTGGAAACGATAAATTATATTAATGGGATTTATTTAATTATAAATTAATGAAGACATAATTTATTAAGAACAAGAAGTTTATTTTGTTGATAGCAGGTGATTTATCTTCTTTTATTTAGATGAGAAGTCGTAGTCATGGAAAGAACAACCATTAACCAATATTTGAATTAAGAGGATAATTGATCATAGAAGAAGATGATATAGAGGTTGCGAGAGATTCATCATCTCTTCCAGTATTGATTAGGAGTATTTATAATGAATTTTAATACACATGTCAGTCTTAGAGTCATCGTGGTTATTTATAGATTCACAGCTTAGATAAATATAATAGTAAAACTTTGAATTTTATTCTCAACCATCACGTGGCCTATCAGAAGTCATGTCCATGCAATATAATAGACTATAAGCATGTATTCGAGAAATGTAGACTAGTCGAAAATTATGATAAGCAGAAAAATCTATATGAAGATATTAATTAATAAAAAGTTAAAAATTTCAACGAATACAATTTAATAAAGATAAAATAATCTCAGTGACCAAAAATACCTTATAATATATGATTTTAACCAACTTTTTTTGGATTTGCCAAAATGACCAACTAAATCGCAACGCGATCTCCGGTATCGCAAATCAGTTTTCAGATTCGCAACGCGATTCTGACTATCGCATTGCGATTTCCCAAATTCGCGTTGCGATTTTCCTAATTCGCAATGTGAATACGTAAATCGCAACGCGAATTTGGAAAATCGCAACGCGATTACGTAAATCGCAACGCGATTACGTAAATCGCAACGAGATTATGACTATCGCAATACTGAATTTCAAATTCGCAACTCGATTTCTGAATTCGCAACAGGTTTTAATTTCGCAACACAAATGTTTTGGGTATATAACTACGCAGCAGCTAGGGGTGTGCAAAATTACCCGACCCGCCGACCCAGATCTAAAAAACTGGGTAATTCTTTAAAAAAAATTACCCGGCCGGGTCGGGTACCCGGCCCGACATTTCCCGGGTTGGGCCCGGGTCACAAAATCTAGTTTTTCCGGGTACCCGATTACCCGAGTACCCAGTTAGTTTTTATTTTTTTTTATTTTTTATATATAATTATATAAAATATAATGAATTATTTATATTATAGATTATTATATTTTGTATTTTGAACTTTTAAATTTTATGTTCGGATATTAGAGTATGTAATTCGAAGTTTTAAATATTTAAATGTGTATATATTTTTTAAAATTAATAATTTGAAAATAAAAAATTAAAAACCGGGTATCGGGTACCCGATTACCGGGTACCCGTAAAATCTGGGTACCCGATTACCGGGTACCCGTAACATCCGGGTCGGGACACGGGCCGAGAAATCATCGACCCGGAAGTTCCGGGTACCCGGATTTGCACACCCCTAGCAGCAGCAGCAACTCATAACCTAAATCCCTAAATCGCAACTCATTTCATCTCCATCTATCACTCTCTCCGGCGACATCCGTTCCTATATCCAACGACATCCTTCCCCATCCGGCAACATGTTTTAGTTTCGCAGCTCGTTTGTTTAGTAAATTAATTTACAATAATGAAATCATCTAATGTTGATCATGTTTGGATAGATTTGTGTTTTGGAGGGTCATGGGAGAATGTTCATGGTGTTTTACAATATATGCCTTTACCCATGAATCTTCAACTAAAAATGTCATTCAAAAAGTTAACTTATGAAACTCTATGTTACGTGTTGCAAATAAATTGAATTTAGATCCCCTAAGTGGATTTAGGCTATCTTATCAGAGAAATGGTAAAGTTTATTTGTTAACCGACAATGAAGATTTTGAACGATTCATTGCTTACATTAGTGTTTCAAGTGATGATGTTACATTGTATGTTGTTGAACCTAGAAGTAGTGAAGTTGGGTCAGTAGCGGGTAGTAATCAACTAAGTTTTTCAACCCCAGTTTATGGTGCTCAAAATTTAATGGTTCCACCACAATTTCATCACCAAGCAAATATTGTTTCACCACATTTCCAATACCAAACACAATCTCAAAACCCACAACCTTTCCCTAATCCAAATCCCAATAAACTTTCAGCACCAAATTCCGGTTTTCGTATTGACCAGTTAGACGATCATGAGCCAACAAAAAAAATTGTGAGTACTAGTCAGTATTCGAAATTTGATCTTGGTCAATACCCGGACTTTGATCTTGGTCAATACTCGGATTTTGATGATTTTTCAGAAGAAGAAACAGACCCTGCGTGTAATGATTTTGATATTGGTCAATACCCAAATTTTGATTATAAAACAGCCGTTGCCGAGGAATATGTTGTTGATGATAATGATGAGGAAGTTACAACTGTATATGAACATGTTGAACATCCATTCTGTAATTCATATAACACTGAAGAAGAAAAAGAAGAAGAAGAAATCCCCAAAGAAAAGTCCCCGAAGAAAATGCCACGGGAGTATAACTGGAATATGCCAGAATTACTACAGATACCGGAAGAAGAGTTGGTAAATATAGCAGTTGATTGTCACACAAAAATTATTCGTATCAAGAAAGATGATTGTTTTGATACAAAGGAAGACTTGAAGATAGCTTTGTATACGAAATGTGTGGAAGATAGCTATCAACTAAAAGTTAACAAATCAAGCAAAGATCGTTTCGAAACAAGGTGTATGATTGACAAAAACTGTATGTGGCGTATGATTGCAAAGAAGATAAAAGATTGCGAAATGTTTCAAGTTAGGACTTTTATTGATAAACATACATGTTTAAGAACCCAAGTTTTTCCTCACCATAGACAGGCAAACAAAAAGGTGTTGGGTGGTTTTCTGGCTGAGTTAATGTTTTTGAATGGTAGGGTATATCGGGGACATGAAATTATGACTGACATGAATGCTCGGTTCAAGATTAGTATCTCATATTCTCAAGCTTGGAGAGCCAAATGTTATGCCTTGGAATTATTGAGGGGGTCGCCAGAAGCATCATTTGCCCAACTGCCGGCTTATTGTCACAATTTAAAGCTGAAAAATCCTGGGTCGGTAACTCATATTAAAACAGATAGAGATGGACGCTTTGAGTTGCTGTTTATCGCCATTGGTGCTGCGGTTAGTAAATCAATATAATTTTGTTGACTCATTTTTGTTAGTTACATGCATTTCACATTTAAATGATTATACTTCTTGTGTATATGATTTTGTAGATTCGTTCGTTTATTAATTGCATGCGCCCAATTATTATAGTTGACGGAGCACATTTAAAAGGTCGATACCTTAGAGTAAACTTATTAGCAGTAGCCATGGATGTTAACAATGGGATACTGCCAATAGCTTACGGGGTTGGTAAATCTGAAACCTCTGATTCACGGACATGGTTTATGGGGCATCTTAGGGATTGCATAGGTCCTATTAGCAATCTGACAATCATATCCGATAGGGCAAACTCAATTGACAACGCTGTTAGAAGGTGTTTCCCAGATGCTTTTCATGGACTTTGTGGTGTTCATTTGTATAGAAATCTAAAATCAAGGTCTGCTGGTATAAAAAATCACAAATGGACATACTAGAAGGCTGTAAAAGCTTATCGGGAAGTAGATTTTAATAAGCATATAAACTGTTTAAGACGTGTTTTGCCTCAGTGTGCTCAAACACTAGAAGATGTCGGGTTTGAAAGATGGTCAAGAGTACATCAACTTGGAGCAAGATATGGTTTCATGACGTCTAATAGTGAAGAATCAATCAACGCTCTAAGTCGTCATTCCCGGAAATTACCCATTACTATGTTAATGGAGTTTTTTCGAGCCTCTATTCAACAGTGGTACTACAAGAAAAGAAACCATGCAGGTATTATTTCTTTAAATTCGTAACTTATCATATATTTTACTAAGTATTATTTATTTAAATTTACAGGAACATTGGAACATCGTGTTACACCATGGATAGAAAAAAAAAGATAACAAAACATGTTCTGAAGTCAACGTCATGGAGAGTTGAACCATGTTCAAACACTTTGTTTGAAGTACTGGATAATAACTTAAATGGCCTTGTCGATCTAAATGCAAAGACGTGTAGTTGTATGAAATGGCAAACATCTGGTTATCTGTGTAGCCATGTTATAAAAGTTTCTCTTCATCTAAACTAAGATGATTCAAGCGCATACGCTATGGATTACTACACTACAGAAGTATATCGACAGACTTATGGCGAGATTATCTACCCTATTCCACATCCTTCTGAGTGGGACATACCAGATGACTTTCAAACAGTTTTGCCACCAGCCATGGACAGAAGGCTACCTGGCCGACCAAAAAGTCACGATAGTATACCGTCTAAGGGTGAAGAGAAGAAGAGATCGACATGTAGTCGGTGCAAGGAAAGTGGTCATACAAGGTTGACATGTTGATCACCAGTGCCATCACAATCATCTTTTCCTCTACCAAAATATGGATCCTCATCAAAATCCAAAGCTCATATGGTGTCAAGCAAAAGGCAATCAAAATCACAATCATCTTTAAAATCCTAATCACAACCGGCTTCACCTTTTGGGACTGTTAACTTAGGTGATTTTTAAATGCAAACGTTGTATTATGTGGATTTTATGTGTGAACTTTTAACATTTTCAGTTAGACATGTATTAGTAACTTGAGTTTGAAAATTGCTATGATCTGTTCAGTTGTTATCACTTATTAGGCATTCATTTGACTATCGCAACACGGAAATGACGTTCGCAATCATCTTAATGTTTATTGCAACGCGGAAATGAAAATCGCAACGAGAGAATCGCAATGCGAAATGAAAATCGCAACGACAAAATCGCAACGCGAAACTAAAATCACAACGCGGAAATGACTATCGCAATGCGAAATGAAAATCGCAACGAGAGAATCACAATGCGAAATAAAAATCGCAACGAGGGAATCGCAAAGCGAAATGAAAATCGCAACGCGAATTTAGTTTCGCGTTGCGATTTTCATTTCGCATTGCGATTCTCTCGTTGCGATTTTCATTTCGCATTGCGATAGTCATTTTTGCCTTCAACATAATGCAGATTGAAATCAACAAAATCAACCATTACATTTCAATCAATTAAACAATCACAAATAAGAATTATGTTCACATCAATTAAACAAATCAATTAAACAATCAAAAAATAAGAAATAATTCTTATTTCCTCATCTACTATTGAATCAACTTTTGCAGCCATACATTATTTTCACGCAGCTCACTTCTGAAATTAACCTGCAGAAACCAAACATTTGCTCAAACAACACTTTCTACATATCTAAAACCTACAAACAACAAATTATTGAATTCTAGGTACTTAACCAAACATTTTCAAACCAAAAGCCTATAAACTTACCAATTGTTTATGGACATTTTTATAACGCGGATGCAGGTAGGCAGCGTCTCGTATATATCGATCTAGCCATATAATACTGAAACCACAAGCCTACTGCAGCTCTATCTCTATCGGTGGGAGGTAGATACTTTATACTTCCTGTGATCAAACGCTCCAACGCCAAGCATACGAGAGGACCACAATCCCCTCTGACTCCTTCCGTTTATTGTGGTGCGGTCTCGTCTCTGCTAACTGTAATATTGAGATTCTTTGGCTTCCTGTTTCCAGAACGAGTCCAATAATTTATCGCATCCAAGAATTTAGCCAAATGAGAGCTCCTTCCCTTAATAATATCTCTTAAATCAGCCAATGATATGTAATTTATCATGCTGTCATATACTATTGCCTTAAGGGATGGGAGCTGAAGCTCGACGAGAAGCCAATGTTTACGTTCCAAAACAGGGATAAACACCTGCAATCATAAGTAATAATTCATTCATTTGCGCACTTATTTATGAATACCTTTAAACTCAATCTAAAATAAATACTAACCTTATCGACCTCCCACCATGCAGGATAAAGTTTAGCTTGTCCATTGCCCAACGCAAATGATTCATCTCGTTGATTCTTCAAGTGAACGGCGTTAAAAGACGTCGGCATAATTGTATATCGTGTATTTCTTTTATTTTCCTTAAGTTTCCTAATTATTAGAATACGTGACACCCACGCATCGATATGCTGTTTTACAAAAAAAAGACATATATTAGTGACTTACATAAATTTAAAAAAAAAATAATCAAATTGAAATATATATAAGAAAAATATAAGACTTACCCCTCCATCGAAATAGCCATTGTCTTCGACCCCTAATAATACGCCCCACCAAGACCGATCAAGCAACAAATAGATATCATCGTTGAGCTTGCATATGTCAGTGAAACACCCCTGGCTCCGCTCATGTAGATAAAAATCAACTGCGGTCTTAGCCCAAAGGGTGTTATCCATAATTGTGTCCGGTAGTTGTCTCCTCTCCACTTCAGATATCGGAATGGTACTGGCCGGTAACTAATACGAGAGCCAACTCTTATCCATCATGTCCGGCATGTCAGAGGGTTTCTCAAGAATCTTACATATGACGCCATTTGAATCGGGCTCTTGAATGGTGGGAGGGACCTCTTCAACGATGACAGTGGCCTCTTGAACGGTGGGAGGGGACTCTCGAGGAATTATAGGGGCCTCTTCAATGATAGGAGTGGACTCTTGAGGGATGACAGGCGAGTCGGGCTTCTTCTTGCGGTGTCTTCGCACTATTGGGGTGTACGGAGACTTAATAGCACGTGCACGCCGTCTGATGCGTGAACTCCGTCGTGCAATAAAAACCTGACGTAAAGCATCCACCTTATCGGGCCGCTAAATAATTAAATACAAAAATCAGTAAATAAACAGACATGATATTTATCATCAAGTTAAATATGGAAAATCTTAAACTTACCTTGTTACGTAGAGTATGAACCTCATTATACAACGATACTACCATCTCACGTAGATCGACAACCTCACCACGTAAAGTAGACACCTCTACACGCCATGCACCATCGTTATCGCGTAGAGTACCGATCTCCTCATGCAAGGCATTGACCTCATCACGTAACTCCCTTGACTCATCCCGTGGAGGTGGAGAACAGGGAGATAGAAGTCGTGGCATCTTTGCCGGTTTCCTATCATGAGGTGATGGTGGAGAAGAGGCTCGATGATGTGACGGGATAGGTGATGGCTCTCGTTGTAGAGGTGTATAGTCGGGTCGATCAGGTGATGGCTCTAGGTGAGGTGATGGCTCTCGAAGTGGAGGAAGTGGAGGCTGCTCATCATTCGTGCCATCAAAAATACGATGACTAGCTTGCCACCAATCAGTGGCAAGCTCAGCCTCCGTGGGTGTCACTCTATGTAATGGAGTGTTGGCCTCCTAAAAATATAAAAACTCAAACAAAGTTAAACGTCTACTATTAATAACTTGTTTATATATGATAGTATTTGTGTTAACTTACATTATTTATTGTCGCATATGGTATTAAGTCTTCCCAATCCAACAGACGTTTCCTCTTCCAGGAAATAGCCCTAGGAATATCATTTGAAGTTTTTAATACATATGTCTGCATGCTGGGGAAAGCCTCGAATATCCAAATCTACAAACAATATAATAACAAACATTAGTAATTGTTAAATAATTAATTATAATTTTGAAAACATTAGATAGAAATTCTTACCTTAAAGGCCCAAACAAAGCCTGACAAAGTGTATTTCAACCCATCGCCACGCAAACTTTTGTGGTCATCAAAGGCAGTCGACAACTTAGTCCATGTAGCTTTCCATATATACGAACCCCACGGAAACAGATTCCATGCATTTAGGTCCTCTACCAATAATATTAGCTCCTGAGGAATAGGTTGTCTGGCCTCTCTGCCTAAAAAGCCGGCATACAAAAGTACTAGAAGGCATACTCGGACAACATCGACGTCATTCATCCGAGTAAAACCATATTTCTTATTAAACAATTTCTTCAGGTCTTCGACGTGTAAGTTCGGCTTCTCTATTAACTCATCAGGAAAAACCCGGGATAATCATGATGGGCGGGTGATATGACGAGTGTATCGGCCTACATCATCGTATCCGAATCGTAGACCAGTGATTAAGCAGAACTCCTTCCGCCTAAAACAAGTATACGTCGGTGGAAAATGAAACCATATCTCTTCCTCACCACGTTGTATACTGTCGGGTAGATCGCTAGTCATGGTCTGAAGCCACAAATGGGTCAAATTAGCATCTCCACCCGGATGATGTACTCTCAGCCATTGCCCGAAACAGGTTTCCTCAAACAATTTTCTTTGTGCAGGTGAAAGCTTCGAAGCAATTGTAGTGGCTAGGCTAACTTTATTCCTTAATGTCAATGAAGCCGAAAAAAATTTCTACAAAAACAATAAAATACCAAGTTAGATATACCAAAAACTACACTGTGAAGATATACAAAAAACAATAAACATAAAGAGTAGTAGTTTATTCTTGAAACTAAAATTTGTAACATTGTTTTGTCTTTTGGTTGAAATGAAAATCGCAACGAGAGAATGACTATCGCAACGCGAAATGAAAATCGCAACGAGAGAATCACAACGCGAAATTAAAATCGCAACGCGAAATGAAAATCGCAATTTTCATTTCTCTCATTGCGATAGTCATTTTCGTGTTGCGATTTTCATTTTCATGTTGCGATTTTAAGTTTAGAAACTATTCTTCTTCTGCAAATTGAAACTTTAATGTATTGCATTACTTCAACCAAAAGACAAAACAAAGACAAATACTAACTTCACAGGGTTAAAGACTAAACAGTTTAGCAGTATTGGCAGCAATTGAATGAATTTAATAAGAAATCTAAGTGAAATGGTTAATCAATTATTGAAATTACCAGTAAACTTATCATCAATTTCAATATAAAAAACCTAAAATAATGCAAAAATTTCAAAATAAAAATAATTAAAAAACTAACCCTCGGAGGTTGATTTTCCATTTCTGAATGATTGTGAGGGATTTCTGACCGTGAATGGTTGTAAGGGATTTCGCCGGAGATGGGGACGGAAATCTTCGGAGATGGGGACGGATTTCACCGTAGAGATTGAGAGATGGAGATGAGACTAAGTTGTGATTTTAGGTTTTAGGTTATGAGTTACGATTACGGGATATACTTTGGACGATTCAATGTTCCGATAATTAATATTCGTGTTTGGAATTTGAAAATAAATACGCGTCGCGATTGTAATGGCGCTTTAAAAATCGCGTTGCGATTTACGGATACGTGTTGCGATTTTACGTATTGTCGTTGCGATTTACGGATACGCATTGCGATTTACGTATTCTTGTTGCGATTTACAGATACGCGTTGCGATTTACGTATTCTCGTTGCGATTTACGGATACACGTTGCGATTTTACGTATTGTCGTTGCGATTTACGGATACTCGTTGTGATAGTCAGAATCGCGTTGCGATTTATATGTTCGCATTGCGATTTTCATATTCGCGTTGCGATTATGGAAAATCGCAATGCGAATTTGTACTATCGCATTGCGATTCTTAATAATCGCGTTGCGATTCTGGTAACTGATTTGCGATTCTAGAGATCGCGTTGTGATTTGTATTTCGCATTACGATTTTGTTAGTCATTTTGGCAAATCCAAAAAAAATTGATTAAAATCGTATATTATAAGATATTTTTGGTCACTGAGATTATTTTCTCTTTAATAGAAGATTAAAGATTTCCGAAAATCAATTCCAAAAATATAACACAACTCAAATAAAGCAAAATTACTGAGAATCGTAACCCTTGGTTGCCAAATATTAGTATCTATATACAAATCGCCAAATTTTACAAAAATGTTATATTTTTAATTTTTTCGAAAAAAGAAATTACAAGTCAACTTTCCATTGGTTTCAACTTTCTATAGTGAAACCACTGTCCTGGATAATTTCTCAGAGTGGAGTGCTTGGAATTCAGACAAGTGGAAAAAATAACAAATCTACACGTGTACACAATATTAACGTCATCTTCGTCATGATCACTGTATTGGCAGCCATAGTTTAAGCCCCATAGCCAATATAACGTCATCTTCATCATGATCACAGTATAGGCAGCCAAAGTTTAAGCTTCTCCATTGCCAATATATTTCTTCTCTTCCCTGCCGCTTTAGCTACAAAGAGTTCCTCCGTAAACAGTATATATGTAACCATCTTGACTTAAAAAAACCTTAGATTCTCCAACATCTTTGTCAGGTTCCAAGATCAAAGTCAAAAAGAGAAAAGGTTGTTTTTTTTTTTTAATTTTCATTTGTGTTTTTTATGTTGCTGTTTGGTTGGAGAGAAATTTTTGGTTTTTTTTTTCTGGGAAAGTGAAGGAGTGACGTGGGAAACTCTCTGTTAAAAACCCAAAACCATAAACAATTATTAAAGTAATAAAAAATAGAGAATTAGTTTGGTTTGCTTAGCCATTAATAACAGATAGCTTTGGAGTGTGGAATTTGAATATTTCCCCCCCATAATTACTTGTTTACAACTCACTCATATCTTAATTAATTTACATATCCCGCTTCTCTCTTATTTATTAAACCAAATTCTTTCACTTTCCACTCTTCTATTGCTTAAAAGAAAAACCTTTAAAAAACCACCCCAGACCTTCATCTTCTCTCTTTCATTCAAAAATCTTTGGTAAGCTTCTTAATTTCTATTATTTGCTTAGCTTCCTTTGAAGACACCCAAATTCCATTACCTTGTTTTTCACTCGGTTTTTGCAGTGAAGATTGATGAAAGTTCATGTTTTTGAATCTCAGAGAAGAAATTAAGGTACAAAAACTGTCGTTTATTTTTAATATTAATTTTTTTGATTGTTTCTCCTTTTTGTATTTTTTGGGATCTGTTATCAGATCTTTGATATTATTCTCTCCTTTTGGTTTCTACTGCATCTTCTTTCATTCTAGTTAAATCAATCTGGGAATTTCTCTCTGTTAATAATTACAATGGATTAGATCTAGTTCAAGGTGTAAACAGAACAGATGGCAGCTTTTGTTGAAAAAGAAAGGGATTTTAAAATCAATTTTTAAACTTTATGTAAGCTTTTTCAAAAAAAAAAAAAGTTAACAACTTTGTTCTCTTGTCTTTTTGTACATTGGGGACTGATTAAAAAGAAGATTCTCCGGGTGAAATGATATGTCTTTGATCATGGATCAATCTCTTTCATTGGTGCTTATAGTTGGATGATTGTTGGTTCTTAATCTGGTTTTTATCACTGCCATCTCTGTTATCATTTGAAGATAAGGTTGTTTCTGTTGGATACCCAGGATTTTATGTTAAGTGGAAGCACTTGAGAATTTATATTAGAAATTTATGAGTGCTAAATTATAAAATTTCAGCTGGAATGTTTGAAAGCAATCCTAGAGGAAGATGATAGTTATCCTTTCAAATTTCTAGTGTTTTAGCCTAACAGCAATTACTACATAGTAGTTTTGATTGATCATATGAACTGCCTTGTCCTCCCGAAATTTTCGTTTGAACAATTTTATTTTTAATGCATGCTTGTAGCTGTCTCAGTTCTCTCTTTGTAGGAAATTTCCATAATTCCAAGTTCTTTGCAAACCTGACCTGTCCTGCATTTCGTGTGCAGAGTAGCTCTCAATTGCCATATGTTGTATGGTTGGAGATATCATAATCCGAGGCTAACCGATGATAAAACATGAAACTCGGTAATTACATCATGCCTATTTTCCTTCTGATCATCTCTGCCTTGCAGTGTATCTCTCCCGTGCACGTTTTCGTCTTTCAGATGTTATTCTGCCGACTGTATTTGGACATTTATATACGAAGAAAACGATGTTTATCGGATATTTTTATGCACTTGCAGATAATGAACAAGTGGTTCGCCTTTCAACTATAGGATATAATAGTGACTCGAAGCCTTGTTCCTTCCTAGCTGACACTAAATCTTTTGAGAACAAAGAAAAGCCTTTGGATTCCACCGGACTGAGCGCAGATGAAATTGTGAAGGACAATCGGAATGGAACCGTGCATGATGAAAAGGGTGATGATCAGGATTCAGATTCCTCACGATATCCGGAGAATACACAAGATGAATTGACAGCATCGGAACTCGACTGTTTTAACAGTGCACATGACTTTGCCAATGGTAATGAAAAGGAGGTCAGAGATTTTGTGACATCGAATTCTCATTCTTTAAAGAATACGGATTCGTTTCAGGACTCGTTTTTTTATTTTGACAGAAGTGTAATGGAATGTCAATTGCCTGAATTGGTAGTTTGTTATAAAGAGAGTACATATCATGTTGTCAAGGACATTTGTATTGATGAAGGAGTTCCGACACAAGGTAAGTTCATGTTTGACACTGGTGTGGATGAGAAGAGTGGCTGCTACTTTCCGCAATCCGAAAACGATCAAGATAGTAAACTGATGAAAGAGTGGTCGGAGATTGATATGCCTATGCAAGATGATTCCTTCTCTCCGGAAGGAAATCATTCTGGGAAGGACATCGACAATGATTGTGGCTCTAATAAAAAGCAGGATAGCGATACACGTATGCAAGATGTTCCCGTATCTCTTGAAGAAAATGAGTCTAACAAGGGGATTCCGAATCAGTGTGATTCTAAGGATTTGATGATGACAACGGAAATGAAGGACGATGAGATAAAAGTGATCACGGATGATGTCTCCAAAGAGTTGTTTACCGTAGGAGATGTACTTTCGATGCCTGATTCAACCACGGTGAAATCCGAAGCCATGTCTACAAATCTTGGAAGTGATGGAATGGAACAACAGTCCTTCAAGGTAAGCTTATCTATGTTCAAAGTTGTTTTCAATTTACAATATCGAAACGCCTTTTAATAACATCACAGCTTCACTATATATGCAATGAATTGTATGCAGAACGCAAGTAAAAACGAAGTCATAGTTGTTTCTGCGGTAAACGAATTGAACAATCCAAGTGAAGAGGAAATTCTTTCAGCTCCTACTTTGGTCTCTAGTGTCGAAGAATCCGACAGTGGGAAAGGGGAAGCTTTTCCGATCAGTCCTGCTCGAGCCTCTGCATCAGAGGAAGAAACCAACAGCAGCCTTGTCAAGCAAGTATCAGATGATAGCAAACTGGAAACTGGAACCATCACATCTGACTCCGGTTCTTCTGCACCAACAACCGGCAAAGATGATCGTGAACCTCTCAAGCAAGTATCAGATGATAGCAAACTGGAAACTGGAACCATCACATCTGACTCCGGTTCTTCTGCGCCAACCACCAGCAAAGATGATCGTGAACTTCTCAAGACCGGGAGAACTCCCGAAGATGAAACTGATTCACCTTTTTCAAACTGTGTTCAACACGGATACGGAGAGTCTAGTTTCTCTGCAGCAGGGCCTGTAACAGGTCTAATAAGTTACTCCGGACCGATAGCATATTCAGGCAACCTCTCCCATAGATCGGATAGCAGCACGACAAGCACTCGCTCTTTTGCCTTCCCTCTGTAAATTCATTGCCAAACTATTTGTTTCCCGTCTCTATCATCTTTTATATCCTATTCAAAAACTAACCATTAACTGTTATTCTCACTTTTCCGCTACATACAGATTGCAGTCGGAATGGAATAGCAGTCCAGTACGAATGGCAAAAGCTGACCGGAGACAATATCGGAAGCATTGCGGTTGGAGGCATAGCTTTCTTTGCTGTAAATTCTGAAAAAGGGAAGAAAAAAAAAAGAGTTCTATACAATCCATAGGTTATACAAATTTATTATTTTTGCTTATCAGAGCTGTATACAATAAATCATCCCCTTTTCCCTCGCTTGGCGTGTAATTTGCAGTAGGTTTAGAGTGTTTTTCATGCTTAGAGTTTTGATTTTCACGTATCATTATAATGTTTTGTTTTTCGCTTTCGCTTTCTTGCTCATAATATCATATCTTATAAGCTAATACCAGATAAAGAGAATACTTCTATATTATTTTCCAATTATCTGAGTTTTGATTTAAAACTTTGATTAATATAACAATCCGCACTGCATGATCATAATTTAAGCATAGGGAAAGCCCATTTCTTTGTTGTTCTTGTTGCAAATTCACCAAAATATTATAGAATCTCTAGACCGAGATCGAGATAAAGATGTTGAGATTGAGATAAAAGATGGCACTTAAATGGAATCACTTTACTATCTCCTCATGTAAAGAGAGAATATGGTCACTGACCAACGGTTAATTCTTTATTAAAAAAATTTCATTCAGATCAAAAAGAATGAATCATTGGCGTATTCCATTTGATCCCCTCTTGACATGTTTAAATTGTTGGTCAAACATTCAGGCTACCTTGTCCTTCACCTCCACCTCTTTTCAATGGTCGTTCATGGATTTACTACACATGCACGTGTCTTCCCTTTCCAACAAGTGGAAATTTATTACATTTGACTGCTTTGGGTTGGGTATGTTTGTTCTTCCAATGAATCCTTCGATAAAGTTTGTACGGGAAATGGATACTTGTAATAATAATTCTTTGCTGTCATCCACCAAAATCCCAGGAACGTGGTTCTTTTAGAATCTGAACCATCAATAAAACTTATCCCCATTAAACAGAAAGAATATACAAAGCTGAAATTATTCCCCTGAACATATGAGCGGGTAAGGGATGCTAAAGAATGGATTAAACCGTAATCAAATGATCAAATACTTAATTTGCAGTCAAAAAGCTCATAAATTTACTAAAATTAGCAACAAAAAATTGGTGCTTTTGGTGGACGTGTGCTAGGCCTTGTTATAATAAAACAAAACCTAGGGTCCTACTCATACCATATAGTAGCTGACATGAAACTAGAAAGTATAAAAATTTAGGACTTCCCATGAAAGTGTTTTGGGACACTGCATCCTTGTGCTTTGTGTATCTGTTCTGTGTCTATATATGGGACTTTTGCTTGATATAATACATTGAGAAAAGTCATACAGAACAAAGAAAGAAAAAAATTCATGTCTTCCATGGAGTTGACAGTGTTCATCACTGTGCTGTGGTTTGCCTTCTTTGCACTACAAGCACCTTGTACTTCCCTGGAAATGAAGCTGCATGCATCAGATGAACAAGGTAAACTTATAAAGAAAAGGTCTTTGTTGACGGGACAAAGATGGTTGAGTCGGTTGACGGCAATTCACTCTGATTAGGGCGAATAGTCGATGCTCAGTCGGTGATCGACCATTAGTGTAAGGATGATAATGGGAGTAGGATGAAGGAAAAGTACTCCTTAGTTCAGAAGAAAAAAACCCCGGTAACAGACAAAAAGAGGGACAATTTTCTCTCTCTTGAATTAAGGAGTACTTTTCATTCATCTTACTTTCATTATCATCCTTATACTATCAGTTGATCACTGATCGATTATCAGCTGCGTCTCTTCGCTCAAATTAGAAGGGATGAACTGCCTTTAGTCGAGTCAACCATCTTTGTCCCATCTACCGTCTCCCTTTTGTGTTTCATCTCTCAGGACTCTTGTTTTCATTGTTTAATGAGTTTGATTGATTTATCATGAGCAGCAAAAGGAGTTGAGCTTTCTCAGTACCCATCACTTCCAAGGAAGATCAGATTCACCGAGGAAGCTGTAGCAGTAAGAATTTATCCAGAAAACAAATACAATCTTTAGTAGTATTTTAAAATTATTACAATCTCCTTAGACTGATCATCTGTCTTTTGTTTTTCAAAACAGGTTAAGGTAAATGATGTTCACCATTCGATTTCAAGCACCAAGCATAAGGAACATGTCTCAGGTAACATATTTAACAAATATGAATATATATATATATATATATATATATTGTTAGACTTTTGTGGAAAAGATAAAATAAAAGAAGGTGATGTTATTGGACAGGGAAAGCATACCAGAAAGAGGAAGCAAGATTAGTGCATGGAAGTCGAGGAACAAGGCAAGAATGGGTGGAGTCTGGGGCTGACATTTCACACTATTTTTCGATGGATTATACCCACGTAAGAAGACGACGCCCCATACATAACA
This sequence comes from Hibiscus syriacus, assembly GCF_006381635.1. NCBI lineage: Eukaryota > Viridiplantae > Streptophyta > Magnoliopsida > Malvales > Malvaceae > Hibiscus > Hibiscus syriacus. The sequence continues at coordinate 7,894,422 of NW_024062795.1, forward strand.
AGTCATTGCCGGTCGGTCCTTGAAACCTGGAGGATCCATTATTTCATCAACAACAGTACAGATAACAATCTACCAGGATCAAGATTTTGTTAGTGTAGTGTAGCGACTAATGTTTTTTTATTTTTCTTTTGTAATTAGGGAAATGAGGAACTCTGTCTTGTTTTTGTTTATGTTTATGGCCGACATTTGAAAAGGAAAAATGCTTGAAATAAGATTTTGTTTGCGTTAAACCAGGATATGTAGGGAGTTGGATTTTTTTTTTTGGGTTCAATACTTTTTTCCACTATGCAATGTTTCGAATTTCACAATATTATTTATAATTAGCTCCATCTCTATCCCCGGTTATTACGATAGATAAATTTGATTATCGAATTGATTTATTTAATTTAAAATTTTATATAAATCCGAATATAATGATTTAACTTTCATTTTAAGTTCGAAATAAATTAAATTGATCAACATCGTCATAAATTTTAACTGTATTGATATGATTTTATAATTAATTTGATTCGAATTGAAAGTAATTTGAATAAAAATTAATCCGAATTAGAAGCAATTTGAACCGAATATAATTCGAATAAAAAATAAATCAAATTTAATTTATCTAAATTCGTTATGTACCGAAGATCAACACAATTTTAACATAATAATTGAGTTAAAGTGAACGAATAATTTATTATTATTATTATTATTATTATTATTATATTTTTAATAATATTATTGTTGAGTTAATCGATCGATGGAATCGGCCAAGAGGGGGTGAATTGGTAATTAAAAATTTCGGTGGAAGCTTTTGCAGAAAATTGAAAAGATTTGCACATTGATTTAGAGTGGTTCGACTTTTTTCAACCAAAGTCTATGTCCACTACCTTAGCTATCCACACTAAGGATTTTCCACAAATTCACTAATTTGTCTTTCTTTTGAGGACAAAGAGTAACCTTACAAATCCCTCAAAAATTATACCCCAAATTCTTGAGAACACTATTTCCCAAAGAGAACAATACAAATTTTGTAAACTTACAAGAAAAATCCTCACAAGGTAAGATGTTTGCACAATTCTAGAACAAAGAAAGAACCCTCAAGAATAATACAATTGAGCACAATAAGTGTTCTTGAAAGCAAAAATAATATTGAATGAAATAGGCTTGAAAATGCTCAAACTTGAGGTTTGATGCTTTCTCTTTGATTCTCTCTTGATTCTTGTTATTGATCAATGGCTTCTAAGCTTGTTTAAATACACCTTCAAATGATTCTGAACGTTGGGGATGATTAGTGGAGTCAATAGAGCCGTTTTAGTGTGAAATCAATTAATAAAACAGCTTGGAGCGTGGGAGGAATCGGTACCCCCTCATGGGGAATTGATTCCCTAAGTGTAAAATTCAAATATTTCAACCGTTGAACAGGGGGAATCGGTACCCCCTTGGGGGGAATCGGTTCCCTCCGAGCATTCTGTTTTTCTCGGAGCCAAACCATTCAGGGGGAATCGGTTCCCTCTGAGCAATCTGGAATTTTTGGCTTTGAAATGGTTCGAAATATTTTGTAAAATTATTTTGAAATTATTTTAAGTTTAAAACTTAATTTTACACTTGAGTAAAGATTAAAAATGACATTTGAAAGATTTGGAGTAATATTTTGATATTCAAATAATTATATCGAATATACTTAGAAAATCTTTTGGAAAATCTTAAAATTCATTTATCTTAATTTGTTATATCGAAATATCAAAATATTTTCAACAATCTCCCCCTTTTTGATATAACAAAACATTTTAGTAATTTTAAGATTTTGAAATCAAGTTTTGAAATTACTCCCCCTTACTCTAACACTTCTCCCCTTTAAAACACTTTAACATTTCTCCCCCTTTTAGTTAAATTAAAAAGACTTTTAAAAGATTTTAAACAAGGTTTTGAAATCATTTAGCCAATTGATGATAAATATATATATAGCTTAAGCTGCTAAGATCATAATTAAGAGAAACGTTAGCCATTAGTTTCATAATCAATATTCATAAACAATGTGACATAGCAAAATTGGTCATATATCTAACATGATGTAAATGATGCAATAATGAATAAATTTAACCAAACCAAATACATATAAGTTCAAACATCCATAATCCATCAAACAAATTCAAACATCCAACAATCTAAGTAAAACAATCCAAAGTCATTCAAAATGTTGAAAACAATAAGTTTGAAGTTATGATCTAAATAAAGCTAAGCAAGAACAGGGCCTAATCGTCCATCGGTGCATCAGGAGGAGATAAATGTGTCCAAATATTGGTCACATCACGTGAAAGTGCATCGACCCCTTTCGCCCAACGAATCGAAGCGACGATTGATCGTTTCAGTGGTAGCGGTCAGATTTGAATAGATTAATGCAAGCCTCAAATCATTGTTCTCCATAAATGATCGGAAGTATGGAGGCACTTGATCTTCTTGTTGTACTTGTTCCTCGTGCTGCTCCGACTCATCGTCGGAGTTGTCTTATTCCAAATGTTGTTCACCGGTACGAACCCAAAGACCAGTTTCTTTATTGATCTTCCATCCCGATTTAGTTAACGAAAATAGATTGATTTGGTCTTTGAGGGGAAAGGAAGCATCAATATCAACTCTAAGCCCAACATTCTTAAACAAATTACTAAGAATACAACCGTAAACTAAAGAAGAACATAATTTTATTGGGAACAAGATTTACGGTTTTGACAAATTCAGAAAAGATAATCTGTGGAAGGTTGATTTTGAGATTATTTTGGACACAATGTAGCCAAAATAAATCTAAGGCTCGAAGAGTAGAGTAACGGCCTCCAGATGGTCAAAACCACCAAGAGATCATAAGGTGAAGAAAACGGTCGTGAAGATCTAACACACTCGCACTATCCATTCGTTTATACTGAGATCCTACCGTTAGTTTTTCATTATCTAACCCGTCATTATCTAATCCTAATGCGGTGGCAATGTATTCCGAGTCAAGATGAAGAAATCGTCCTAGAAGATAGGATCGAATCCCTATGGTTAAGGCTTTCTCTTGGTTTTTAATGCAAACGGCATTAAAGTAGAAGATACGAACAAGTTGATGGTAGACAATTGGTTCAAGCTCGAAGAGTTTTTCAAATTTCCACTCTTGAAGAGTAGGAAGATGACGAAAATTTATGTCTAACATGGCTTGAAGAGATAGGATTCGTTCTTCCCGGATTTTGTAGGACTCAAAGTATTGACAAAACCTAAAGTAGAGATTTTATTTTCGACCGGGTTCATTAAAACAAGAATTGTGAATGGTCATGTTTGGATCATCGAGATTAAGATTAGGAATTTGTTGGATGGGTGGAGGATTTGGAGGCGAGTTTGGAGGTTGGCTGGAACGACTAGAGGAAGCTCTAGAACGTTTATGAGACATGATTTAAGATAATCGGAATGGAAAGAATAACCTGCAATTTTAAAACACATGTATGCAAAATAATCAATCCCAAAACTCAATTGAGTCCTCAATATTTCAAGGTTCTCTATACCTATCCTAATGGGCAAAGTTTTTGAAAACTATTAAAAAATAAGATTTTGAGAATCAATATACATATAGTTTTCATAATAACAACATAATTAAATCAAAACACAACAATTTGAAAATATTTTTTTAAAATTTCAAAAATTTTCAAAATCTTTGAAAATTCTTGTGTTTTTGACGAAATTAGTTGTAGAATCTAGTTTTTAATCACTAAACAATCAACGTCCGATCTAAAGTTCAACCTAGAACTAATTAAAACTAGTTCTATGTTCAAAAATTGATGAAATATAAGTTTTAGAAAAGTACCTTGAAGAATTTCGGATTTGAGTAAGATTAGATGAAGTTTGCACGTTTTTTATGATTCCAACAGGTTTAGGAAATGATATTTGAAGAGAATTCCGATTAAAAATGTTGTTTTGAGGCAAAGTGGAGATTTGAGAGATGGAGAGAGTGATATGCAGCAAAGGAAGAAGAAGAAGAAGGTTTGAGCAAGATAGGGGTTCTGCCCGTGTTAAAAACAAAACCTCCAGGGGGTATCAATTCCCTCTGCACCAAAACTGATAAAATCTGATTTTAAACACTCAAAATGCTAAATTAATTTTCTCTAGTGGTATTGGAAACTCATATAATGAAAATTAAGCATGTTCAATCAATCAAATTTATCATTAAAAATTATTTGAACATAAAGTTAATTTTCACCAAGAATCATAAACTCCCCCTAACTAAAAGCAATGAATGCAATCAAAAATTACTATTATATGCATTTTTCATTTATTTTTAAAAGTGCTAAAATTATTTTGAGCACTAAGTGAAGATAGGGTAGTTAAACCTAATTCTCTCCTAAGTGTCCAAAAACGTTCCTTGTCTAAAGGCTTTGTAAAGATATCCGCTAATTGATGCAAAGTGTCAACAAATTCTAGAACTACATTTTCCTTAGTGACATGGTCTCTAATGAAGTGATGTCTTATTTCAATGTGCTTAGTTCTAGAGTGTTGGATGGAATTTTTAGTGAGACAAATAGCACTAGTATTGTCACACTTAATAGGAATGGTACATACTTCAATTCCATAATAAAAAAGTTGTTGTTTCATCCATAAAACTTGTGCACAACAACTACCAGTTGAAATGTATTCGGCTTCAGTGGTAGATAATGCAACATAATTTTGTTTCTTTGAAAACCAAGAAATCAACATATTTCCAAGGAATTGGCAAATACCAGAGGTGTTTTTTCTATCTAATTTGCATCCTCCATAATCCGCATCAGAAAAGGCATGCAAGCTAAAGATAGAGTCTCTAGGATACCAAAGTCCTAAACTAGGAGTGTTCTTAAGGTATCTAAAGATTCTCTTAACAGCTAACAAATGTGATTCCTTAGGGCATGATTGAAATCTAGCACATAAGCAAACACTGAACATAATGTCCGGTCTACTTGCAGTTAGATAGAGCAAAGAACCAATCATTGACCTATATAATTTAACATCCACACATTTACCTCATTCATCCAAGTCAAGCTTTGTAGAAGAGCTCATTGGAGTGTCATGAGGTTTCCCATTTTCCAGTCTAAACTTTTTGAGCATATCTTTGACATATTTAGCTTGATTGATGAAGATGTCATATTTTCTTTGCTTGATTTGGAGTCCCAAGAAAAAGGAGAGCTCCCCCATCATGCTCATCTCGAATTCGCTTTGCATTAGTTTAGAAAATTCTTGGCAAAGAAAATCATTAGTAGAACCAAATATTATATCATCAACATAAATTTGAACTACTAATAAATCTTTACTTTTATTCTTTAAAAATAATGTAGTGTCAACATTCCCTTTTGAAAAATCTTTTTCAATTAAAAAGTTTAACAATCTTTCATACCAAGCTCTAGGAGCTTATTTTAAACCATAAAGTGCTTTTTTCAATTTAAGAACATGATCCAGAAATTTTGAATCTTCAAAACCTGGAGGTTGTCCCACATACACTTCTTCTTTAATAAAATCATTTAAAAATGCACTTTTAACATCCATTTGATTTAATTTAAATTCATGAAAACATGTAAATGATAATAACATTCTAATTGCTTTCATCCTAGCTATGGGAGCGTATGTTTCATCATAGTCTATGCCCTATTCTTGAGTATACCCTTGAGCAACAAGTCTAGCCTTGTTTCTCACTATATTGCCACTCTCATCAAGCTTATTGCTAAATACCCATCTAGTACCTACAATAGATTTATTACTAGGCCTTTCAACTAATGTCCATACTTTACTTCTCTCAAATTGATTTAACTCTTATTGCATAGCCATAATCCAATGTTCATCATTTAATGCTTCTTTAATATTCTTAGGCTCTATGCATGAGATAAATGCAACATAATTACAAATATTTCTAAGAGAAGATCGAGTTGTTACCCCTTTGGATTGATCACCTATGATTTCACCATCCTTGACATAGTTGTACTTTCTTGGGTAAGATACTTCCCTTTCTTCAATGGTTGGATTCTCGAGAGGATCATGAGTTTCCTCATCTTTCGTTTCTTCCTTTGATGATGATTCTCCAACGTCTTGTCTAACATCATTTGTATTTATAATACCTACATCATCATTTAAACAAGAATCCTTCCTCGGAAGGAGATTATCATCGAAAACAACATGTATAGACTCTTCTACAACTAAAGTTATTTTATTAAATACTCGATAAGCTTTAAAATTTAAGGAATAACCCAGAAAAATTCCTTAATCAGTTTTAGCATCAAATTTGCCAAGATTGTCTTTACCGTTGTTCAAAACAAAACATTTACACCCAAAAGGATGAAAATAACTAATGTTAGGCTTTTTATTTTTGAAAAGTTCATATGGAGTTTTCTTTAAAATAGGTCTAATCATTACTCGATTAATAACATAACAAGCGGTATTTGTGGCTTCCGCCCAAAAATATTTTGGCAAATTGTTTTCACAAAGCATAGTTCTAGCCATTTCTTCTAAAGTTCGATTTTTCTCTCAACAACTCCATTTTGTTGAGGGGTTCTAGGTGCTGAAAAATTATAGCTAATACCATTAGAATTACAAAAATCAGTAAATCCAAGATTTTCAAATTCAGTTCCATGATCACTCCTAACACAAGTTATAGAGTAACCTTTTTCGTTTTGGATTACTTTTGAAAACGTGATGAATTTTTCTAATGCTTTATCTTTAGTACTTAAGAATAGAACCCAAGTTTATCTAGAATAGTCATCTACCAAGACAAATGCATATTATTTTCCACCCAAACTAGTAGTTCTAGATGGCCCAAAAAGATCTAAATGGATCAATTGTAATACTCTACTAGTCTACACATCATTAATGGATTTAAAAGAAACTCGTTTTTGTTTTCCTTTAGCACAAGCATCACAGATTTTATCATTATTAAATTTTAGTTTAGGCAGCCCTCGAACAAATTCTCCTTGAACTAACCGTTGCAAAACACTCATACTAGCATGACTTAGTCTCCTATGCCATAACCAACTATCATGCTCATCCTTAGCAACTAGGCATAAATTAGTCATATCTATAGAGTCTAAATGCACCATGTAAATGTTTCCTATTCTATGACCAACAAGCATAATCCGATTAGATGTCATGTCAATGACTTTACAACCATTAGTTTCAAACATGACATTGAATCCCTTATCACATAATTGACTAATACTCAAGAGATTATGCTTTAATCCATTCACATATAAAACATTCTTAATTTGTATGGAAGAGGTATTACCTATTGTACCTATACCTTCAATATGACCTTTTGAATTATCACCAAAAGTCATTTCTCCTCCATTTTTGGCGTTAAGCTCTATGAACCGGTTTTTGTCTCCGGTAATGTGTCTTGAGCATCCACTATAAAGGTACCATGAGTTTAAATTTGTTTCTCGTGCCTTGTAGAAATGCTCCTTTTCCTACAAACATAGATTACTTTCTAATTTTTGGTACCCAAATTCTTTTGGGACCATATTCATTAGTTTCCAAAATCCTAGTCCCTTAGTTATCCATTTGTGTAGGATATTCTTATCTTTAGTAGTAATGAGCTCTTTAGGAACTCATATACTTCTAATGATTTTTCTATTAGAGGTTCTTTGGGGACCTCTATGATTGTAGTTTTTAAAACTTTTTCTAACAAAGTTGGATTTTGAATTTTCTCTATTTTCAAAACGTTTTGTTCTAACTTTATCAAAAGAAGTTTTAAGATCATCAATTTTCTTTTGATAATCATCATTAACCTTTGAAAGTAAATTTTGCAAATCCAAAATTTTCTTTTCAAAATCTTCTAGTTTGTTTCGCAAATCTTTGATTTTACTTTCAAGATCGTTATTGGTTTTGGATATGAGTTTATTTTCATTTTTTAATTTTGAAACATCATTTTTATATTTTAAAAACAATTTCTCATAATCCGAAGCCAACCCATTATATTCCTCTAAAAGCTTATCATAAGATAAATCATCAAAATCAGATGAATTAGAGGTTACCTTAGAATCTTCCCCGAATGCCATTAAGCACAAGTTTGCTACTTCTTGTTCCTCTGCATTGGAACCTTCTTCATCGCTCCATGTAGCCATATGAGCCTTGTGCTTATTCTTTGATTGACCCTTTCTATTCAATTGTGGGCAATCATATTTGACATACCCCGGCTTTTTGCATTCATAGCAAATGATCGGGTCCTTCTCATTTGGTTCATTTTTTGAAACCTTCATTTCGTTTGAATTTTCTTCCTCGGTAAGGTCTCATCATTTTTCTGAACTGTTTGGCAAACAATGCCATTTCCTCGTCATCGTCATCTTCATCCGAATCACTCTCATCTTTTATGGATTTGAGAGCAATTTCAATGTTTTTCTTCTTCTCCTTCTTATTTGGTGTCTCGTCAATCTTATCGAGGTCCACCTCATCTTCAAGCATCATTTCATGAGTGAGGAGAGAACTGATTAGCTCTTCAAGAGTTAAGGACTTTAGGGTCTTAGCCTCGATGATTGCCATCTTCTTGGGTTGCCATGATTTTGGAAGTGAGTAAACTAACTTTCTTACAAGCTTTTCGTTTGGAATGATCTCTCCATATGATTTGAGACCATTGACAATCGTTGAGAATATATCCGTCATAGCTTTGATATATTCATTTGGTTTCATCTTGAAATTTTCATAGCTATGTGTTAGAAGACTAATTTTAGATTATTTTACCTCGTCGGTGCCTTCATGAGTGACTTGTAGTTTATCCCATATTTCTTTGGCGGTTGTACAAGATGAAACTCTTCCATATTCATCTGGTCCAAGAGCACAAAATATGATATGGATGGCTTTGGAGTTGAGCTGTAATATTCTTGTCTCTCATTCACTCCACAATCTTGGATGAGTGAGAGGCTTGATATATCCGTCTTCTACAACATTCCATGCTCACATGTCACTGGCTTGAATGAAATATATCATCCTATTCTTCCAATAGGCATAGTTAGCTCCATTGAAGAAATGAGGCTTGTTAACGGGCATCGAATCGAGACCGGAGTCGACATTTGAAGTGGAGGCCATTGATGACTTTGATTATCGATGTAACTCTTCCCGAATCGACTCAAGAGGTGATTAAACCTTCAAATGAGTTAAGCTTTGATACCAATTGTTGAGTTAATCGATCGATGGAATCGACCAAGAGGGGGGTGAATTGACAATTAAAAATTTCGGTGGAAGCTTTTGCAGAAAATTGAAAAGATTTGCACAACGATTTAGAGTGGTTCGACTTTCTCAACCAAAGTCTATGTCCACTACCTTAGCTATCCACACTAAGAATTTTCCACATATTCACTAATTTGTCTTTCTTTTGAGGACAAAGAGTAACCTTACAAATCCCTAAAAAAATTTACCCCAAATTCTTGAGAACACTCTTTCCCAAAGAGAACAATACAAATTTTGCAAACTTACAAGAAAATCCTCACAAGGCAAGATGTTTGCACAATTCTAGAAAAAAGAAAGAACACTCAAGAATAATACAATTGAGCACAATAAGTGTTCTTGAAAGCAAAAATGAATATTGAATGAAATAGGCTTGAAAATGCTCAAACTTGAGGTTTGATGCTTTCTCTTTGATTCTCTCTTGATTCTTGTTGATTTTTTGTTTATTGTTATTGATCAATGACTTCTAAGCTTGTTTAAATACACCTTCAAATGATTCTGAACGTTGGGGATGATTAGTGGAGTCAATAGAGCCGTTTTAGTGTGAAATCAATTAATAAAACAACTTGGAGCGTGAGGGGAATCGGTACCCCCTCATGGGGAATCGGTTCCCTAAGTGTAAAATTCAAATATTTCGACCGTTGAACATGGGGGAATCGATATCCCCTTGGGGGGGAATTAGTTCCCTTTGAGCAATCTGAAATTTTTGGCTTTAAAATGGTTCGAAATATTTTTTAAAATTGTTTTGAAATTCTTTTAAGTTTAAAACTTAATTTTACACTTGAGTAAGGATTAAAAATGACATTTGAAAGATTTGGAGTAATATTTTGATATTCGAATAATTATATCGAATATACTTAGAAAATCTTTTGGAAAATCTTAAAATTCATTTATCTTAATTTGTTATATCGAAATATCAAAATGTTCTCAACAATTATAAATAATAAAATGACAGAATTTCTCGTCCATCTCAGTTGGTAGAGCGCAAGGCTCTTAACCTTGTGGTCGTGGGATCGTGTCCCACGGTGGGCAATTCATAATTCTGACTGCTGGAGGTCTTCCACGAAAGCTGCTCTCAATCTGGCCTTGGGGGCACCCTACTACCTTACCTCCTCCTCACCCTATTACATATGAGAATATGGTCAGCTAATTTTTTTATATATAATAAAATGACGTATGATTTATTCTAGTTTTGTATTTTACTAATAGTTAACTATCACATTTTTTTATAATATTTAAGAGTTCAATATTATGTACGAATCAAGTGACATCAGTGGTAAATAAATTGTTGCTATTATTTGAGGGTCTAAGTTCAAGCACCATGAATGTCAATAATGTAAACGTTCAATGTGAAATTGTTAAGAGTTATCTTTAAACAAATACTACCAGTTACATTCAAGTTTCTTAGGGGAAATGTGTATTTAAAGATGAAACTAACATCAAATATGAAAAAAATTATTTAATTTCAATAAATAAACATTTATTTAATTCTCGAGACATACGTGTACATGAAGACTAGATTAAACGAAAGTAATCGTCGAGACAGATAATACATGAGTGATTCATTATAATTGATCTTAGGGTCTGTTTGTTTGGCTGTAATTGATTTTCTAGAAAATCAATTATAGAAAATGAATTACATTTTCTGGAAAACGTTTTACGATGTTTGGAAGATGTTGTTTAAACTTTTTTTCCACTAGTTGATGAATTTTTTAAAAATTATTTATTATAAATATTAAATATAATAAATAATATTATTTACAATAAAACTTAATATAATTATTTTTAAAATATTAAAATAATTTATTTATTATTAAATATTATTTTTATAATTTTATAAATAAAAATATTAATATTGGTATATTTTATTGAAATAAAAATATTATAAATTATATTAATTATTTATTAAAGTAATAGTGTTATATTATATTTAAAAAAATATTAATTAGTATATTTTAAATATCTTTATTAAAATATTATTATATTAATATTAAATATATAAACAATATTATTCATTATTAATAAATTAATAATATTATTTCTATGAAATTAATAAATAATCTAAATTTGATTAATAATTTATTATATACTATTAAAATTAAAATATAAATATCTTATATTATTATAATATAATTGATTATTTTATTATAATATTAAAAATATAATATTATATTATTATAAATATTAATAAATATAATTTTAAATATTTTAATAATTAATATTTTGATTAAAATGATATTAAAATATTTTATTAATATTAAATTCATAAAATAAAATTATTTTGAGTATTTATTTTTTGAAGTGAAAAGTTCGGAAAATGATTTACGGAAAATCAGACCTTAAGTCATTTTTCAGAAAATACAAAGGAAATTATGTTGATCAGAAAAATGCTTTACGTTGACCAACCAGTTTTCCTCCAATCAAATACTGGAAAACATTTTCCGAAAAACGAACTACGTGAAACAAACAATGGTTATTGACTAACAAAATTAAAAAGATTTTGATGAGTTAATCAAGATTAAAATCGAATCATCACCATCTTAATTAGTTAATTTTTAGAGGTTAAAAGAACCATTAAAAAACTAAAAATATATTAATAGTAAATTTGAAAATATACACGAAATTGACACGACGTAGTTTTGTGAAGAAAACTAAGGTATATAACCAGCGGAGAAGATTCAAAGAATCTCAAAATCCATTGGATTCCAAAAAAATGGAAGATTTTTGGAAGCGCGCCAAATCCTTAGCTGAAGAAGCGGCGAAGAAATCTCAAACCCTAACAACGCCGAACAAAATCGCTGATATAGTCGCCGAAACGGCCAAGATGTCCAGGGAACTTGCTCTTGAAGCCTCCAAGAAAGCCGATGAATTCAAAACCACGGCTCTCCAGCAAGCCGATCAAATCCAATTCCAGAGCCTCTCGAAGTCCATTTCCGATATTATCCCTCCTCAACTCTCATCCCTCTCCGTTGCTGCTCCCGGTTCATATTTCTCGGATCCTCCGCCAATATACGATTCGGAACTCCGGAAGTTTGGTCTTACTGATGATTTGAGAGACTTCGTTAGAGGTTTCACTTCTAGTACTTTCCAGAACTTCCCATCCTCTGTCCAAGGTAATTACTTCATTCGATTATATATATAAAGAAAAATCAAAATTTAAAATTTAGTTTTTGAGTAGATGAACCGGAGCCGTCTGATGCGAGTGCTGCGGGGACCAATGTACGGAAGGATCTGAGTGAATGGCAAGAGAGGCATGCCACTCTTGTTCTTACTACTGTTGAGGTAAAAAGTTGCATATAAATTTTAGATTTTATGTTTCATAGCCTACCTTTGGCATTTCGATTGACGTTTTTAATTAAACCTGAACGAAAAAATGCTAAAAAAAGTAAAATTTGTGGTTAAAAGTTTGTTTTTAGATGAATTTTCGTGTAATTTTTATCATTTTAAATTTCAATTGCCATCGAAGTATGCAACAATCGTTTCGGATATTGTACTTTGATCATTAATAATTTATGTAAAACACAATTTTCTTATGCAGGAAATCAAGAAATTAAGATATGAATTGTGTCCGCGTGTGATGAAAGAAAGAAAATTTTGGAGGATATATTTCATTCTTGTTAGTACTCATGTAGGCCTGTAAGTGTTCGATTAGTATTATAATAGTGGTAATTTAGGATAAGGGATCAAATTACTATTTGATGTAAGGTATTTCTATTTTTAGTTATGAGAAGCTGTACATGGAGGAAGTTAAACAGAGAGCGAAGCAGGAGGGAGCAAAAGAGGACGAACCCAAGAAAACGGCCATAACTAAGACAGAGCAATCGGAATTTAGTCTGAAAAGTAAAACTTCGAGGGCATCTACCGAGCAAGATTTGGATACATTTTTGTTGGGAGATTTTGAAGATTGTGATGGTGGTGGTGGAGGTATGTTCGCTTCCATCAAAATTCTTGTGTTTAATTGCGGATATATAATATCGATGTACAATTTCTTGTTTCCTGCAGCTTTGATATTGTGAATTGCTTGCTTTTGAATATGTTGGTGACTTTTATCTTCAAGTTATATTTTCTAAAGGATGTTTTTCCTGAATCATGTTAAAGCTTGATTATGGATTGTGTAGCTTAACTTTCTTTAGCTGATTCAATGCAATATATTGATCTTGGAGGAGGTGTTTACATCCAGGATAAGTAAGATATGTGGCAAGCTTCATTGTTGATAGATAACCATTTGGGAAATGCTTTTGTTCAATTTTGTTCCATTTTGTTCCATTTTGTTAATTATTGGCACATCTTTCAGATGATGGTGATGATGGGAGCTTTGGTGATGATTTTGACAAGGTCGGAAATTCGGTAAGCTCGAATAACGTTTAAACTACCCCTTAATATAGTGGCTTAAGCAGCTCCCAAGAATGTTTCTGGTTGCATCCTCTGATCTTCAATATGTAACACCAAACATGCTAAATGTTGCCTCAATTCATTGATGTTTATAGCAAGGTTCTTTTTCGTTTCTTTAATTGGTCATAAATTGTAACATATGATTCCATATATGCAGGATGTTGAAGATGAGAAGAATGCAGAAGGAACCAACACTTAGCTGCTACATTGAGAAGACCACCGCAATGTCGAGAAGAAGACCGTCGAGGGGATAGCACGAGCAGTTGTTGGTTCCCAAAGTATGATCCGGTGGTTCGGAGTCCAGTAACAATGGTGTATGCTTACTTTATACTACAAGATATGTGATTTACTGTTTGTAAATATATCTAGCATTATATACAAAAAGCTGCCTTTGTATAAAGAATCTCATTCTATTAATGAAGTACTTGCTTATTTTTGGTTTAAATATTCTTGTTAATTTCAAAATTAGGTAAGTAAAATTTTGATCCTTAAGTTTAATTAATTTTTAAATTGATGCCTTAATAATTAGACCCTGACTTGACTTGTACAGGCCTACTGATTAATGGATTATTTGCGTTATTAGTCCCTCTCTAATATTGAACATTTAATTTAAGCCTTTTAACCATTTAATTAAGTGGAAAAATATACTTTTGACTCTTTCTAAAAGTTAATTATTGAATTTAAGTCCTTGAAAACGGTTTCTTTTAGTTTTGACCCCTCAAAATTTTTATAATTTTATCTTGTCCCCTCCATTAAATTCCCGACTTCTTATCCTTGCTAACCTCCAGTTTACTACTATTTGTATTTATGTGTTGAGTATATATGTGAACATTAATCTTATCAGGGGCTCATCTATCAGGCTCGGAGGTAAAATTAAATCCCAAGCGTAATATTGATAACAATCCTAAACTCGAGCAAAATTAAAGCCTAATCCTAACCCAAACTAGGTATAAACAAATATTCAGTCGAAATCCGCTTAACTCATTGCCCAAATATCATTGTTGGGATTATTACTAATACTTTTTTTGTGGTGGTTCGTTATCTTCTTAGAAATGAGACAATATTTGATTTTTTTTAAATGTACCGATTTTTGGATACGATAGAGGTATCCTGGCATTCTCAACGTGTAATTGACTCATAAATTCTAATTTTTTTATTTGATTTAATTGTAAAATTTACATTTTCTTAAAAAATAACCTTCAAAATATTTTAAAAATGATGTTTTTATGATTATTCGATCAATACGATCAATGCTGACATCATCTTTTAGAAATATGTTTTCAAGACAAAATAAATTTTTGAACCACATAAAACTATTTATGATAATATATATATGATTATTTATGCATAGTGAAGGACTAAAATGAAATAATGTAATATTCATTTTGAGAAGTAAAGCCAAGCATGCGTGCATGAAAGATACAAGTACATACAATTGCCTTGCCCAGCTGAAAGTTATTTCCAGAAAACAAAATTTAAAAACTTTAATAACGAGTGCATCAAAACCCTTAAGCAAGTATTTTTCATATATTGTTATAATTAAATACTTTGAAAACGATAATAAAAGAGAATAATCACAACTATTACCATGAAATGTTTATTGTTACAATAGCGTTTTGCGAATAAAACTTATTAAAAATTATGAATAGACATAATCATTTCTATGATTGTCTGGTATTAATTGTCGATTGTTACACGGCCTAAAGCGACCAATAACCTATCTGTCGGATAAAATATATAATTTGATCCGAATTTAATAAGTTTCAATTAAGATTATTTTTGGAAAAAATGATTTTGAGTGAGGTTGGAGTAGATTCGAGTTTATAGTGAAAAATATTAACTCGATTTGAGATAATATATAATATATTTTTCTTCTACATATTTAGGAATAATTGTTTTAATATTCATCTTTTTATAACTTTCTTTAATTAAGTCTTTATTTTATTGAATAAAAATGATTTTTATACTTGCGTCATGTCGGGTTGGAAACAATTTTTTTTTGAAATTTCTACTCACGTTTCAAATTGAAGGGACTTCCTTAAACTTATATCAGATCAAGTTCAGATGAAAAATGTATAATTCTCGAATCAGATAAGATTGAACTAAAACTCTATCCAATCTGACCCATGGTTGTCTATAATCGTCTTTTATATATATATATATATATATATGAAGAAATTAATCCTATATGGATAATATCACTTGTAATTTATGCATACACATAAATAAAATATGATACGGTTAATTTGAAGGTAACTATGATTCCAAATTTTGACGTAATTTTATATAAATTTTTCGTAATTTACTTTAATTATAATAAAATTTTTCTTTTTTATATGTAGTTTTTCTTATATATAATTTTTCAATTAAAATTGTTTATTCTTTTATTTACAATCATTTTCATTTAATCGCAGCTATCTTAATTATTATAAATACTGATGGTAAATAACTTAAGTGCTAAATTAATACTACTAGTAAATTCAGAAAACGATATATATAATAAATAGTTTTAAAGAAATATTGCTAAATACAATACCTCAAAGAATGTCAAGAATAATATTTTTTATTCATTGCATTTAAATCCAATTTATTAAATTAATAGACCAATTTAAACGAATCCAGAAAAGGCAAAAAATCCTCGTGATTTGTATAATCAACGTGTTAATGACTGGTTGATGTTTGACTCTTGAATTTTCCCTCACCATAATTCTGTGCATATAAACCAGCTTTCTGCAACAACTAGAAGAAAGAAGAAAACCCAGATTCATGCTGCCTTTTATGAGGTGAATTTCTCTTCTTTTTTAAACAATTTCATTTGTTTTTGGATGATACCCAGATTGTGTTGTTGTTTGTTATTTTAGAGAATTGAAAAAGCTAAGGAATATGGGTTATTGCGAGGCGAGTTTGGAGGAGACGGAGTGTGGAGAAGTGAAGGAGAAACCCTACAGAAGCAAGATGAGGTTGAAGTATTTAAGCATGGTGCAAGCTGAGAAGCTGAAGAGCTTAGCTCTCGCGAGGATTCGAGTGACTCGAGTCAAGTTGTGGGTGACTCGAGCCGTAAGCATCTTGCTGCTTTGGGCTATCGCCATGCAGTTGAGATCACTTGGAGAAATAGTTTCTTCATCAAGGAACCCTAAACCTACCTTATCTTCTCCTCTTCCCCCTGAAAGTACGTAAACCTCCTTACTTTTATGTATGTATGCATGCATGCTCTGAATTTTGTCATTTCTGTTGATGTATGTATGCATGCATGCATGTATATAGGATCATTAATATTTAGGAGGATAATTTATTCTTTTAACATGTATGATCTAAATTGTTCATACGATAGGTTTAAAAATGCTTTGCATTAAATTCGAGTTAAAATATTCTGAGATAATGGTTATACGGACCGATTCGAACTTTTCAGGAGTCTATGAGAACAATGGTTACCTGATGGTATCGTCAAATGGAGGATTGAACCAGATGCGATCTGGTGTAAGTAATCAATTTGATTGCTATCTATGTTGTTCCGGTTTCATTAATAATCAACTTGTTGTATACATATATGCAGATTTGTGATATGGTTACAGTTGCCAGATTCTTAAATGTCACCCTCATAGTTCCTGAATTAGATAATACATCGTTCTGGAATGATTACAGGTAAATTCATTCACTTTTTCATTGAATTAAACTATGAATATCTGGTGTTTTTAATGGATCGATTTCATTTCTGATGAAGAAATTCCAATTGTTTTTCCCCCTTTGAAATTGCAGTCAATTTGCAGATATATTTGATGTAGAGTATTTTATTTCTTCACTGAGAGATGAAGTTCGGATATTGAAAGAGCTACCTCCTGCGGAAAAGCAGAAAGTTGCTGAATCAGTGTTCTCAATGCCACCAATCAGCTGGTCTAACATGACATATTACTATCATGTGGTAGGCTTCCGTACACACATAGGGCTTTAAACGAACATAGCGAATGAACTCTTAGTGAACAGTTCATATAACGTTTGTTTACTAAGCTAAATAAATGAGCATGAACAAAATTTTTATGTTCATTTAATAAACGAACGAATACAAATATAAATGCATTCGATTTGTTTATGTCCACTAATAATCTCGTTTATAGCTTATTTATAAGTTCATTTATCAACTCGTTTACCTGGTTCTCTTTTCTACTTTTTTTTTACATTTTAAATATTGATGAAGATAAAGACTAAATTGAATACAGGGTGAACTTTTAAGTTTAATTTGTGAAGCCTAAGGAAATTAAGGACTTGTGGTGTAATTACACCATTTCTCTTTGGCTTGCTAATAAAAAGATAAAAAGAACAAATATGTCAGATGTAAATAATATGTTCGGTGAACGGTTAAATGAATTGAATATGAATAACTTTAAAAATAAACAAACGAACATAAACACTTTCAAAAATAAATAAATGAACATGAATAAAACATTTTTCGTAGAATCGCGGTTTAGTTAATTACACCTCTCTCTCTCTCTCTCTATATATATATATATATTGTTAAATTCGTTTTGTTAAATATGATATAGTTACGCGCAGATTCTTCCCCGGATTCAAACGCACCAAGTGGTGCATTTCCAAAAAACAGATGCAAGGCTGGCTAACAATGGACTCCCCGAAGAGGTGCAAAAGTTACGTTGCCGAGTAAACTACGAGGCACTGAGGTTCGCACCTCCCATACAAGCGTTGGCCGAGAAGATTGTTCGAATCCTAAGAGAAAAAGGTCCTTTCTTAGTTCTTCATCTCAGATACGAAATGGATATGATTGCTTTCTCCGGATGTAACGAAGGCTGCAACGAACAAGAGATCGACGAATTAACGAAAATGAGGTAAAGAAAATAGCTACCGTTCAAGCATCGTGCTAATAACGCGAAGGTATAATATTCTTCGTCGCGTTATTAGGATGTTGCTCTAATAAGATTAAAGTGAATTCAATCATTAATCATTACGATAATGTGAATATCAGATATGCATATCCATGGTGGAAAGAAAAGGTAATAGATTCGGAGAAGAAGAGACTGGCTGGTTTATGCCCTTTGACTCCTGAGGAAACAGCACTAACATTACAGGCATTAGGTATTGACCGCAATATCCAAGTTTATATAGCTGCTGGAGATATATATGGAGGAGAAAGAAGACTGGCAACGCTTAGAGCAGCTTATCCCAATTTGGTTAGTTAATAGCTGAACTTTTCTTGAGACGGAAGTAAACAATTAGTTCAAATCGGGTTTAATCATGTTCGTTTTCGCAACTTGTATGACTAGTTTGGCATCAGGTTGAAACTTACTTGGTGATTTGTAATACAGGTGAAGAAGGAAACATTACTGCCATCTTCAGAGCTTGAACCTTTCAGGAACCATTCAAATCAGATGGCAGCATTGGATTATTATGTGGCAGTGGAAAGCGATATTTTCGTTCCAACAAATGGTGGCAACATGGCCAAAGTGGTCGAAGGCCATAGACGGTAAAATCTACTAGTTCGAGTCTAAATTTGAAGAGTGAATAGTCTAAATTTAATACCACAAGATTGATGGTGTTTTTGTAATCGAATTTCGATCTTATTCAGTTACTTGGGGTTCAAGAAAACAATTCTGTTGGACCGGAAGGCCGTTGTCGATTTAGTGGATCTGTTCAGAGCTGGATCAATAAGCTGGGAAGAATTCTCATTGGAAATGAAAGAAGCTCATGCGGATCTTATGGGAAACCCTGCAAAAAGATCAGTGATTCCCGGTAAGCCCAAGGAAGAAGATTACTTTTATACAAACCCAGAAGAGTGTTTGGCAAGAGTTGATGATGAACCACAAGTTTCTGATGATCAGCAACAAGAAACTGATGCTGAAGCGGAACCATGAATATATCTGTAGTTTAGGGTATAAACCCTAAACCTTTAAGGGTTTAGCAGGGAAATGATTTGCAGGCTTCTCTGGTTAAAAACAACTGAAGATTGACAGAAGCATTTTGAGGGTGAAGCTGATTGAATGTAATTTTAGTTTTCATGCATGTATACATCCATATAGGCAATAATATATACAAAATATGGATTATTCATATGTATAAATTTACATTTACTCCCAATTTCAAACAGGAAATCAATCAATGATCAAAACAGACATTCGTTCACATACCTAATTTGACTATTTTTTATTAAACGTAGCAAAGCAATTACAAACAATATCAAATAATTAACCTTTAATCCGTGTTAAATGAAAAAAATATCATTTATATTATGAAGACAAACATTTCTCGACTATAGGGCACTAGTTTCTCAACTGAAATGCATGGACGGGAGACAATTATTTGTTTTCAAGTGAGCAGAGTCCAGATTTCTATCCGCTTAATTTCTGTTTGAAAATAACGATAAATATAGTGATCGTATTGTTAGATTTGTCTAGAAATTAAGTTGACAAGTTGGAAATTTCATCTTGGTTGGTGATCAACTTATTGGAAATTTCATCTTGGTTGGTGGCCAAACTTTGAACATGTAAATTTCATATTTGGTGGCTAACTTGTACAAATTGAAAAATTCTTTGATAGGTGGCCAAACTTTGAACATATTGTTCTTAAAACTCAACTATAAATAGGCCTAAGTATTTCCATTAGAAATCATCCCAAAAACAAGTTATCTCTTCCTCTTGTATTCTTCATACTCCCACTTTGGGAATTCTAAAGAATTCCATTTGTTGTAATATTGGCGATATAGTGAAGTTATCATCCGGTGTGGTGCCCGAGGAGTAGACGATATTCTCGTCGAACCTCGTAAAATTGGTGTGTTCTCTCCTTTATTGTTTTTATTCGGTTCTTTTCCATTGTGTTTCAATATTCAATAGTTTGACAGGTTTATCCGCTGTGCAACCTTTGGTGGTTTTAATCTTGACATTTTAGGTCAATTTTAAAACTACGTTCGTGTGGGAAATAACTCATTTTCCCCAACAATTGGCATCAGAGATTCGGTTGAGGTTATCCTGGTGGTTCCGTTGTTGAAAAGATACAGTTCGTGATATTGAATATTGTTCGTTAGAATTAAAATGCCAAAATACGGATCAGTTGAGACATCAAGCTCTTCATCTGGACCGGTGAGGAGGGTGATGTCAAATGCAAATTTCTCGGTGGAGTTGTTCGATGGATCCGGTCATTTTGGCATGTGTCAAGGCGATGTGTTAGACGCTTTATTCCAATAAGGTCTAGACATCGCCATTGAGGAAGAAAAACCCTAATATATGGAGGAGAAAGAATGGGGAACAATCAATCATTTGGCGTGCAACACGATTCAATCTTGTCTTTCCAGGGAGCAGAAGTATGGCTACAAGAATGAGACTTCTGCAAGTAAGATGTGGAAATCTTTGGAGGAAAAATTCCTGAAGAAAATCTCTCAGAATCGTCTCCACATGAAGAAAAGATTGTTCAGATTTGATTATCAACCAGACACCAGTATGAATGAACACATCACTGCGTTCAATGAGCTAGTGGAAGACTTATTGGGCATGGATGAAACCTTCAAAGATGAAGATTTGGCTTTGATGTTGTTGTCATCTTTTCCAGATGAATTTGAGCACCTTGAGACAACGTTACTTCATTGTAAGGATAATGTTATCCTTAAAGATGTAACTGCTACTTTGTATAGTTATGAACTCAGGAAGAAAACCAAGAAGGAGAGCAAGTACGAAGCAGCGGAGGCCATTGTGGCAAGAGGTCGCTCGAAAAGTCAAAAGCCAAAGTGGAGAGAGAGATTAAAGTTGAAGTCCAGACTGGGAAAAGATGAATGTGCCTTTTGTCATGAGAAAGGCTATTGGAAGAAAGATTGTCCGAAGCTGAAGAAGAAAGGAAAAGCTGCTCCAGATACATGTGTTGCAGAGAATGATGCACATGACTCTGACATATCATTGGTTGCTTCATCAACAACATTCCATTCCGATGAGTGGATATTAGATTCGGGTTGCACCTATCATATGTCCCCTAATCGGGAGTGGTTCTCCGATTTAGTGGAACTAAATGCAGGAGTTATTTATATGGGCAATGACAATGCCTGTAAAACTGTTGGGATATGTTCAATTCGATTGAAGAATCAAGATGGATCAACCAGAGTTCTGACGGATGTCCGATATGTGCCCAGTTTGAAGAAAAATATCATCTCGTTGGGAGCCTTGGAATACAAAGGCTCAGTAGTCACTATGAGAGATGGAGTTTTAAAAGTCACATATGACACACTTGTGATGATGAAGGGCATCTCGTTGGGGCTTCCGGAGGTGATGATTCGGACACAACCCAGTTGTGGCATATGCGGTTGGGACATGCTTGAGAGAAATCCTTGCAAATTCTGGCAAAGAAAGGATTGTTGAAAGGTGCAAAGGATTGCAAATTGAACTTTTGCGAGCATTGTGTTATGGGAAAGTAGAAGAGAGTGAAGTTTGGCACCACTATACATAATACAAAAGATATTGTAGATTATATTCACTCAGATGTATGGGGTCCTTCAAAGACATCGTCTTTGGGAGGAAACCATTATTTTGTAACTTTTGTAGATGACTTTTCCAAAAGAGTTTGGGTGTATCCGATGAAGTCTAAAGATGAAGTGCTTCAAATTTTCCTGAAATGGAAAAATATGATCGAGAACCAGACTGGTAGAAAAATCAAACGTCTTAGAACGGACAATGGAGGGGAATATAAAAGTGACCCATTCTTTGACGTT
Source organism: Hibiscus syriacus (assembly GCF_006381635.1). Classification (NCBI taxonomy): domain Eukaryota; kingdom Viridiplantae; phylum Streptophyta; class Magnoliopsida; order Malvales; family Malvaceae; genus Hibiscus; species Hibiscus syriacus. The sequence goes on from NW_024062795.1 coordinate 7,916,683, forward strand.
TGCCATGAGTATGGTATTGTTCGACACTTCACTGTTAGACATACACCACAAAAGAATGGGGTGGCAGAGCGTATGAATCGAACACTATTGGAGAAAGTTCGATGTATGTTGTCTAATGCTGGGTTAGGCAAGGCATTTTGGGCTGAGGCTGTGACATATGCTGGCCATCTCATCAATCGTCTGCTGTCATCAGCGATAGGAGGAAAAACACCATTGGAGGTATGGTCTGGAAAACCTGCTACTGATTATGATTCCTTACATGTATTTGGATCCACTGTTTATTATCATGTGAAGGAATCCAAGCTTGACTCGAGAGCAAAGAAGGCTCTCTTTATGGGAATCACCCATGGAGTGAAGGGATTCCATCTTTGGTGTTTAGACACCAAGAAGATAATTTGTAGCAAAGATGTTACCTTTGATGAATCTGCCTTAGTAAAGAAGGTAACAAGTGAAGCTGTCCAGACAAGTAGTACTCCGCAGTAAGTGGAGCATACTCCAAAACAGGTGGAGTTTCAGCAGACGATGGTCCTAGAAGTTGATGCAGCTGATTCTTAAACTCCAATAGAAGACTCAGAAGATGAAGAGGTTCAAACCCAAGAACCATTGGAGACACCAGAACCACTTGCAGTTACAAGGCCAATGAGAGAAATTCGTAGACCTGCTCGATTTTTTGATATGGTGGCCTATGCTCTTCCAGTTGTTGATGATGATATCCCTATCACTTACCAAGAAGCAATACAAAGCTTGGAAAATGATAAGTGGAAAAGTGCCATGGATGAAGAAATATAATCTCTTCAAAAGAACAACACTTGGAAACTGGCATAATTACCGAAAGGTAAAAGAGCTATTGGATGCAAGTGGGTATTTGTAAAGAAAGATGGATCTCATAGCAAGAAAGATGTTCGCTACAAGGCACGGTTGGTAGCTAAAGGCTACGCTCAAAAGGATGGAATCGACTACAATGAAGTATTTTCCCCTGTTGTGAAGCATTCCTTCATTAGAATATTGTTGGCCTTGGTAGCACAGTTGAATTTGGAGCTAGCTCAACTTGATGTAAAGACGACTTTATTGCACGATGATTTAGAAGAGGAGATCTATATGACTCAGCAGAAGGATACAAAGATGGTGGTTGTGAGAAATGGGTTTGTAAGCTGAACAAATTGCTATATGGATTGAAGCAATCTCCGAGGCAGTGGTACAAGCGATTTGATAGCTTTATGAGGAGGCAAAAGTATACTAGAAGTAAATATGATCATTGTGTGTATTTGCAAAAGCTCAAAGATGGACCTTTCATTTATCTTCTCTTGTACGTTGACGATATGTTGATCGCTTCGAAGAGTCAAAAGGAGATAGACAAAGTAAAGGCTCAGTTGAATCAAGAGTTTGAGATGAAAGATCTAGGTGAGGCCAAGAAGATTCTTGGTATGGAGATAAGTAGAGATAGACAGAGAGGGAAGCTTTGTTTGACACAGAAGCAGTATCTGAGAAAGGTATTGCAATGTTTTGGCATGAATGAAAATACCAAACATGTAAGTATCACATTGGCTTCTTATTTGAAACTTAGTTCTCAATTATCTCCTAAAACTAACGAAGAACGAGTGTATATGGCAAAAGTTCCATTTGCTAATGCAGTTGGGAGCTTGATGTATGCAATGGTGTGTACGTGTCCTGACATTTCACAAGCAGTTAGAGTTGTGAGCAGGTACATGCATGATCCTGGAGAAGGACATTGGCAAGCTGTGAAATGGATTCTATGGTATCTCCAACAAACCGTGGATGTTGGTTTAGTTTTTGAACAAGATGAAGCACTTGGTCAGTGTGTGGTTGGATATGCTGATTCTGATTATGCTGGTGATTTGGATAAGCGTCAATCAACTACTGGGTATTTGTTTACTCTTGCTAAAGCCCCAGTAAGTTGGAAGTCTACATTGCAATCTACGGTGGCCTTGTCTACTACAGAGGCAGAATACATGGCATTTTCAGAGGCTGTAAAGGAAGCAATTTGGCTTAACGGGTTGATGGAAGACTTGTGAGTTGTTCAAAGTCACATTAGTCTCTATTGTGACAGTAAGAGCTCTATTCACTTAGCGGAAAATCAAGTCTACTATTCAAGGACTAAGCATATCGACGTGAGGTATCACTTTGTGCGGGAGATCTTTAAAGAAGGAAAGATTCTACTTCAGAAAATTGTGACATCAGAAAATCCTGCAGATATGATGACCAAGGTGGTAACAGTAATCAAGTTCAATCATTGTTTGAACTTGATTAACATCCTGAAAATATGAACACCTTCGGGTGTGTGGCGATTGTGAGCGCAATTAGAGGCACTACAAATTTGGGGAGTTGAAGAAGTTGAGTATGCTTGGTAATTTCAAGCCAAGGTGGAGATTTGTTAGATTTGTCTAGAAATTAAGTTGACAAGTTGGAAATTTCATCTTGGTTGGTGGCCAAACTTTGAACATATTGTTCTTAAAACTCAACTATAAATAGGCCTAAGTATTTCCATTAGAAATCATCCCAAAAACAAGTTCTCTCTTCCTCTTGTATTCTTCATTCTTCCACTTTGGGAATTCTAAAGAATTCCATTTGTTGTAATATTGGCGATATAGTGAAGCTATCATCCAGTGTGGTGCCCGAGGAGTAGACGATATTCTCGTCGAACCTCGTAAAATTGGTGTGTTCTCTCCTTTATTGTTTTTATTCGGTTCTTTTCCATTGTGTTTCAATATTCAATAGTTTGACAGGTTTATCCGCTGTGCAACCTTTGGTGGTTTTAATCTTGACATTTTAGGTCAATTTTAAAACTACGTTCGTGTGGGAAATAACACGTTTTCCCCAACACGTATAATACAACATATATTATGATTTATGTGGAAAATCTTAATCCATAATCCAAAATATCTATTTATATTAATAATTATTTGATTACAGAAGAAACTTGTATATTAAGGAGTCTACTCAAACTATGTTTCTTATTTTCAGTCAATATAAAATAAAATAGACTTCACACTTTTAATCAAATTTAGTTTCCTACTTTTCTCAATCAATTTGAATCAGATTGAATTCGAATAAAACTCTAACCATCATAATATGTTCATGTCCATTGTTTCATCCTCGCTGTTTTGATCGTGCATTTTTTGAGAATGGGAAGAAAACGTGCCCAGAGGAAGTAAAATCTGTCAAGTGTGGAAACCAAAGGCAATTGAGCAAGATAGCCGTAAGCAGCTGGATTCAAGAAAGGACGTTGGTTTATCTTTGGATTCAACCAGGATGGATCGAGGGTGGTTGTCTTTTTTAAAATTTCAAAATTTTAGAAAATTTAAATATTTTTTATTGATAATTTATTTTCGTATCTTCTCAAATTTTACAAATACAACTTTTAGATTTTTATAAGTTCATCGTAACATAAAATTCTACGTTGGTTGCACCTATTGAATCGGTGAAATATGCATATGTAGAGATATAAACACAACTAAATTAAGTGCAAATCTAATGATGAAGGCATCTGGAGAAATTGATGATAAGCTTCACGAGGAAGAGATTTGGAAGCTTAAGGGAAAGCAGGTGGTTCTGGATAGTTCATCGAACAGCACAAAGAGCAATTCTGGTAGGGGTTTACCTGCAAGTCGCTTGTATTTGATTTTGCTTTAATGACTTGATAAGATCAGCATTTAAATCCAAAGCATCACAATAATAATAATAATAAATACTGAGATTAATGTTGAAAGCAGAATATTTAATCGTTTTTCAGCTGAATTCGTATGCTTTTCAATTTCAACGACAATCATAGAATTACAATTATTATACAAATCCTTCACATTCCATACATTTCCTCCTGGAAAATGACTGCAACAACACGTGATCGATGCTTTATAAATCCCATTTATGCCACCACAATCGAACAGTACCCCTTCCTTTAAGGAAACTTTTCTCAGAGCAGTCAGACGCTCCGGAGAACCGGTTTTCCGATGTGTATCTTGTCATAAATTCTGGTCGGGAAACTACCCTCAGCCAAGTTGTCCAAATAAAGTTTAAGTTTTCTTTCACTTTGTTTCGGTTTCGGTTTCGGGTTTAGGATATATAACAATAGTTTAAGTGTCCACTACCGGGGATTTTGGCCATGGGGATGGAGGACTCGAAACATGGTTTTGAAGAAGATGAAGCATTCATTGAATATGAAAAGGTGAAGTGTTCCATTAATGATAAATTGAAGAGCTTGATGCTGCCTAAGTCACCTGGATTTGATCAATTCAAGCTATGGATGCTTGTAATCACAACGATGATGGTTTTGCTATGGATTTTCGCATTGCAATTAGCTTCACTGGGAGACAATATTGGCCAAACAACAGTCAAATTCGACACACCACCTTATTTTCCACCCCCGAGTACGTTTCAACGATTGGATTAAGATTTTTTATTTTTTATATACCGATATTAAATCTCAATTTTTATTCGAATTTACGACATGTTTCGACCTTAATATTTATTTCTAGGGGTGTATAACAATGAAGGTTACTTGATGGTTTCATGCAACGGTGGATTGAATCAAATGAGAGCCGGTGTAAGCATTTTCTCTACATAATTTCATTTTGCATATACTCTGATCAAAATTCCTTACAAATTTGTTAATCTGTATACAGATTTGTGATATGGTTGCTATAGCTAGGTCCTTGAATCTCACACTCGTAGTTCCTGAATTGGATAAAACTTCATTTTGGCACGATAACAGGTCGGATATTTCGTTAATATTCCATCCATCAAATTATGATTTTCATTTCTGTATCCTACTTGACTCGTGTAACGAATCGTTTTCGATGTGGCAGCCCATTCGAAGACATATGGGATGTGGATTATTTTATAAAATCTCTTGCCAGTGAAGTTCGTATAATCAAACATCTCCCTCTACAGCTGACAAAAACAATACAAAAAGAAGGACTCTACTCCATGTCCCCCGTTAGCTGGTCCAACATGTCCTATTACTACAACATTGTGAGTTAACCTCGTATCAGCGTTATGGTACACGCAAGCGTTAACTGGTGCTGAATGACAAACGTTTTCCGGGGATGATTTTATGCAGGTTTTTCCTCGTTTTCGAAAATACCAAGTGGTTCGATTCGCCAAAACGGATACCAGGCTTGGTAATAATCTACCTGTTGAGGTTCAAAAGATGAGGTGTAGGGTTAACTATGAATCTCTAAGATTCACTCCTGCAATAGAAGAAATGGGGAAGAAGATTATAAGAATTTTGAGGAGAAAAGGCCCTTTCTTAGTTCTACATCTCAGATATGAAATGGACATGTTAGCATTTTCTGGTTGTACTGAAGGCTGCAATCAAAGTGAAGCTCAAGAACTTACAAGACTGAGGTGAACAACTAATCTTGCTACATAATTCGAATAGAAATTCTAATTCGAGTAGATTTCTTATTATGTAAGTTTCATTTATAATAAGTAACTATTGTTATAAATATATACTAGGTACTAGGGTTAGAAGTTAAGACGACTAATGAAAAAATTTCTCTTTTGCCCGAGATTTTTTTATTAGTGTTTTACATGTGTAGATATGCCATTCCATGGTGGAAGGAGAAGGAAATAGATCCCAAGCGTAAAAGAGAAGCTGGACTCTGCCCATTGACACCATTGGAGACAGCAATTACACTCAGAGCATTCAATATTGATCCTCAAATCCAAATATATATAGCTGCTGGCAATATATATGGTGGAAACAAGAGATTGGCTGCTCTCAAAGCATTCTATCCTAATTTGGTAAATTCAAAAAAAAAGAACCCCAGAATCTAGCTTTATTTGCAATGAAGTCCACTTTTAATAATCAAAATCCCCGACCCTTTGTTTTGAAACAGGTGAAGAAGGAAACTTTGTTATCACCTTCAGACCTCAAACCATTCCAGAACTATTCAAATCAAATGGCAGCATTGGATTATCTGGTTTCATTAGACAGTGACATATTCTTGCCTACCTACGGAGGCAATATGGCTAAAGTCGTAGAAGGTCATCGGAGGTACGTCATGTATGTTCGATTGTAATCCGATATCGCAAAATGTATCTAACAAAAATGTTCTCATTGGTTTCACCTATTGTATGAAACAGGTACCTGGGATACAAGATGACAATTAGTCTAGACAGATTGGTGCTCATTAGTCTGATAGATCAATACAAGAATGGAACTTTGAAATGGGACGAATTTTCGCAGGCTGTGAAGGCGGCTCACGCGAATAGAATGGGGAGTCCTTCTCAGAGACTTCAGTTCCCCGGGAAACCTAAACAGGAGGATTATTTTTATACTAACCCAGAAGAATGTTTGCCGTCGATTGTTGGAGGAAAACCTGTTACAGATATGGGATAATTGTTATTAGCTCCATGGTTTCCTTGGGGAGTGTTGAAATAGGGGGCTCATTGTAATTTTACTTAATTGAAAGGAGTAAATTGTTCTTTCATGTGCATTATCGGATTCATGCATTGCTTTAAACCGTGACAATTCGTAAATCTAAAGTTAAAATCCGAGCATCCGTAACCCCTAATACTGATTGCTGGGGAGATCGAGAAAGAGTAAAAATATTCATTTCGATTAATATTGATTGAATTATTTACGTTTGATCAATTTTAATGGATTTTTAACAATAAAAAAATTAAATTACTTATCACAGGATCATTTCTTTATTTTTAGAAGACATGTTTAATAAATATACAATGTCATCCCTTTCAAATTTTATAATCTCTCATTTCCTTTTTGATGTAAAATTAATTTTCCCATCTCTTTACGGCGTGGCATTCCCTCCATTCAACCTCATATAACTCTTGTCACATACCAATATTATGGTTGTTTATCTTGTTTATACTTCATGTTTTGTCAAGGATCACTTCGATATCACTTGTCATGAAATTATTATATGGGTGAATTATATTATTTTTCACTGAATTTTACTCTCTCTCCTATTTTACTCACTGAACTTTCAATTTTTCCAGTTTGCTCACTGAACTTTATAGATTAAATTATTTTACTCACTCCAACATTAATTTCTAACGGTGTTATGACATGGATTAAATAAATACTTTTTATTGTTAAAATACTGGTAAAAAAAGAAAATAATTAAAAATTTAATCTTCGGATTAGAAAACTACCCAACCCCATGACCAAAGGTCACCGGCCATATCCAATAACCTTCCGACGAGGGCTAGCCACGACGATAACCACCACGCCAGTAGCCACACCCCATCAGCCTTTTAAAATAGTTATAAGTGCTAATACCATCGTCGAAAAAAGCTCTAAACTCCCCAATCAGCTTCTTTTCGCTTGATCTCCTTCAAATGGAGCCCAAATGGAGATATGTTGGCCTCCATATTTCATTTCACTTCTTCTGTTGATCGTCCCCTTTCCTTATGTTTTTTATTTTTCTCCTTTTTACTATGATATTGTCGTTCCAACTCATTGTCAGCATCATAAACGTTGAATGCCAAAGGTTTCTCATTCATGGGGATTGACTTTAGGATTTACAGTGGGTGTTTTGGGACTATGGTTGTGGTTTTGAAGTTATGAATATGGATTTAAGGGTTGATGTGTAGAGGTTGGTGCCAACATGGAACCATGCTTGATAGCTCACAGTAAAGAAGAGATTGTTATGGATGAGGTTGCTCGATGAAGGTTGGGAGACTTTGGAGGTTGTTTGATGAAGATTGGAAGGCTATGGAGGTTGATTGGTGAAAGAGATGAGTATAATTTAAGTAATATTATTTACCCTATAATTTTTATTTTATTTTTATGTTCTAACTTAAAAACCCATTTATTTAATCGAGGTTATAATACCATTAGAAGATTAGCAATAGAGTGAGCAAAATAATTCAATCCATAAAGTTCAGTAAGTAAATTAGAATAATTGAAAGTATAATGAGTAAAATAAAAAAGATAGTAAAGTTCAAAAAGAAACAATATGATTCACCCTTATTACATTCTTCTCAAATTATATGTCTACTGCTTTTAAACTCCAAAACTCTCTCTTTCCTTTATTAAGATTAGTGTTCTTTCCTTTCTATAAAGAATAAAAAATGTGTATACTTCGTGTCATTTATGTTGTTAAGTTAAAAGTTAATAAAGGTGGGCAGCTGAATTGTCAAAATATGTTGCAAATTCTGTGGCTTTCGGTGCACCGAAAATTATTTATTGAAAAATGGTAATACAATTAGTCCATGGACTTTAGAGTATTTATAAGATTAGTCCTTAAGCTTCAACTATAAATACCCTAACCCATTTAGCTTTAAAATCATCCTCAAATCATTCTAGCTCTCTCTCAAGTATTTTTGTAAACACCTATAAATTTTCTCCCTTTAGTAAAAGATCTGCAGCAGTCCGGAGACGTAGGTATAATTGGCTGAACTCCGTTATCAATTTCGGGTATTATTTTTCCGCTTTTATTTCGCATTCTCACTAATCTGGCTATAGGGAAATTACTCGTTTATTTCCTAACAATTGGCATCAGAGCTTTTGGTTGTGAATTTTGTCAATTTTTTTGCGATGTTACTATTTATTACTATTCACGTGAATTATGAATAGTAAAAAAATTCGGTGATACGAATTTGTCGACGGAGGTGTTCTAATACACGATGGTTCGCAATAATTATCAGAAACGATCCAAATAAGTCAGATTCGAGTGGGAGCAATGACTTTGAGAAATGAAGTTTATGAGCTCAAGAGGGAGCTGCTCATATGCAAGGGAGCAATGAGTGAATGAGATGCGTTCAAGACCTTCTTGGAAGGACTTAGACCAGGGGCGATGCTCGGGGGAGAGCAAAGTGATACCCAGAGACTTTTAGAGGCTATAGTTGTAGCCGGAAAGCTGACTGAGCTTGCAGGTGACAAGCCAAGTAGCGATGTGTCATCAAGGCCCATGCCAAGAGATAGTGGCAACAGTGGTGGAGACTGGGAAAAGGTGCAGCAGGGAGATGGTAGAGAAAGCTCTTCGAATGGCCAAGGTGAGCCATCGACTGTTCGTAGCCAAGGAAAGACATCGGGAAAAAATGGCAAGGCTAAGTCCAGTGTAAAGAAGAATGGAAGCAAGGAAAAATTGAAGTGTTACTTCTGTGATGGTCCTCATTTGATTAGAGGATGTCCCGAGAAGCATCGCCTTACAACCATCATGAATAGGATGGAAGAAGGAGAAGTAGTGGGAATTGGCGCGGTCGCAAGTGTTAAAGCTTCCAAGCCATGAAAAAGACTTGATCCGATTGATGAGATCAATACGACCAAGCAAGGATCGAGACGAGGCAAGCCTATTGATGTTGAAGCAGCCGAAACTGGAAGAAAGCCCGAGATTACGAGTATCCAAGCAATCAAGATAGGGGAAAGACTTGATAAGGCTACATGTTCCAAAGTAGCAAAATCAAGGAGCAAAAGTGGTGCGATTACAAGTTCTCAAGTAGTCAACCTAGGATCGAAAGGTGACGAGACTGCGTGTGTCAAAGCAGTCGAGCACAAGAAGGGACTCGGTGCGATAGCAAGAGATAAAGTCGTCAAGCTGAGGGTGCAAAGTGAGCAACTCTGCTCACAGTATGCCATGATGGAGGCATGGTCCAAGTTGAGGTGTCTCAGGCATAAATGAACACTTAAGAAGTATGTGAGTCGATTCAAAAAACTCATGCTCAAAGTCCCAAGTTTGACTGAAGAAGATAGATTCTTCACCTTCATGTTCGGATTGAAGCCATGGGCGAAGAGAGTGTTGGAGCGAAAGGAAGTCAAGGAGCTGTCTAAAACCTTGACAACCGCTGAGTCCATCAAAGAATTTAGAGTCAAGAAGAACAAGACTTCCAAAGCAAAACCGAGGGTAACGGTAAGAGATTCCGTGATGATGGCAAGTCAAAGGATGAGGAATGTTGTTCCTCGAGTGGCAAAGAAAATCCACTCAAAGATGAACCAAATGGTGAGTCTGGGGAAGATGTGTGCAGTCTTGGCACAAGTGCTAGTGTCAAAGATGCTAAACAGAGGGTAAGAGCCGAGTAAACAAGGGGGCGTAGACTTAAGATGCCAGAAGTGTTACAAAATTACCCGAGGGGAGCCAAGTTATCCAAGGTGATGGATGGGCCCAAGATCGAGTTGTCCAGAGAAGATGACGAACCCAGGATCGAAGAGGCGTTGAGAGTTGGCTCAATAAGTTTCATTTCTTCCAAGGCGAGTAGAAGCCAAGTGCAAGAAGAGTTGTCTGTGTCCAAGGAGTTTGCCGAGCATGTTCACGTAGAAAACATGGCTTCACAGACCATCATAAGAGAAGGGTTGAAGAAAGGGCTTGCCGAGGATGTTCAAGTGAGGAACAATCCTTCAAAGACTAGTAGACAAGAGTCGAAGGAAGCCAAGACGTTGAGGGACAAGGCAACCACGGAGAAACTATCCATTTACAAGTTGGGAAGTGAGCTCCAACCTTTGTGTTAGAAGGGAGGAGGCAAGAAGAGACATCGGACTTTGCCGTGAGAAAGTGTCGATGCATGATGGCGTAAAGAACTCCAATGACAAGGGTTCAATACGAGGAGTGTCAGACTTCAGGGAGTAAGAAGGGCTGACACAGATTTAGAGTAACAAGACCAGAAATGTTGCTGCATTGATCGAGGTGTGAAGATAGATTAAAATCATTCTTCAAGTGGGAGATTGTTAAAAGTCAAGAAAGATGGGCAGCTAAATTGTCAAAATATGCTGCAAATTCGGTGGCTTTCGGTGCACCGAAAATTATTTGTTGAAAAATGGTAATGGGATAATTACAATTAGTTCTTGGACTTTACGGTATTTATAAGATTAGTCCTTAAGCTTCAACTATAAATACCCTAACCCATTTAGCTTCAAAATCATCCCCAAATCATTCTAGCTCTCTCTCAAGTGTTTTTGTAAACACCTGTAAATTTTCTCCCTTTAGTAAAAGATCTACAGCAGTCTGGAGACATATGCATAATTGGCTGAACTCCATTATCAATTTCGGATATTATTTTTTTGTTTTTATTTCGCATTCTCACTAATCTGGTTATAGGAAAATTACTCGTTTATTTCCCAACAGTTGGGAGACTTTGGAGGTTGTTTGATGAAGATTGGAAGGCTATGGAGGTTGCTTGGTGAAATAGATGAGTATAATTTAAGTAATATTATTTACCCTATAATTTTTATTTTATTTTTATGATCTAACTTAAAAACCTATTTATTTAATCGAGGTTATAATACCATTAGAAGATTAGCAATAAAGTGAGCAAAATAATTCAATCCATAAAGTTCAGTAAGTAAATTAGAATAATTGAAAGTATAATGAGTAAAATAAAAAAGATAGTAAAGTTCAATAAGAAACAATATTATTCACCCTTTTTACATTCTTCTCAAAATATATGTCTACTGCTTTTAAACTCCAAAACTATCTCTTTCCTTTATTGAGATTAGTGTCCCTTCCTTTCTATAAAGAATAAAAAAATGTATATACTTCGTGTCATTTATGTTGTTATCGATTATTAACGACAATCGAATAACAATAGAGAATAAAGCTAGTTAAAAGAATAAAAAGATTAAAGAATAATCAAAAATATTAAATTAATTCCATAAATAAAAAGTTAAAAAAGGCAACGTTTTTATGCCAAATGATCATGAGGTTAAATAATTAAAAAAATAAAATATGTGTAACTTAAGAAAAAAAATAAAAGTTTGGTGAACAAAATAAAAACATGCTGAAAATTAAATGACTAAAAAGATAAATAACCCTCTATTATTTTATATTGGCGAAAACACAAATCTTTTATCCCAAACGAATGGTTTCAGTTTCACTGGATATATTACAATCAGTTAAAAATACACAATAATAGATTTTGGAGTATATATGTGATAGCAAAATTGCCCATTGTTACATTATTTAAGATAATATGATAAAATAAAAATGAACAACTACACAATTTTAATTATGAATACAATGATTTTAATGATGATTATAACAAAGAATTTTGCATGTTATTGCCTGTTCTCTCAATATATAATCACATGTTTAGAGTTGAAAATGACAAAATATAATAAAATTTTATACACAAATTTATCAATATATATCACATTCCAAAGTGACCAAGAACAGAAATTAGTCTCTCACACAACATGTGCTGTGATCAGTTCTTTCATACTTCATAAACATATATATATATATATATATATATAGCTTTATTATTATGTTATAATTTTATTTCAAGATTCTTGTTTTGATTGAACTTTATTTGATGCAGATTTGTTTTTACAGGTCCTTCCTCACATAGAAAATCGTTGGATTTTGTTGTTTGCTCGAACTGAGTCTAGGCTTGCCGATAATGGGTTGCCTGAAGGGCTGCAGAGGTTGTTTCGTGGAACGTTTTGAGAGAAAAATCGTGGGACGTTTTGAGAGGTTGTTTTTACTGTTCCTTCCTCGCATACAAAATCGTGGGACGTTTTGAGAGAGAAAGGTCCTTTCTTGGTGGTTCATCTCAGGTACGACAAGGATGTATTGGCGTTCACCGGTTCAGGGAAGGTTTAACAAAAGAAGTGGCTGCAGATGTGAAACAAATGAGGTGAGTAAAGAACATCGATTCCGATCGTGTTCTTTATGTTCGTAACTTCAATACTTTGATCTAACTTTGTTAGTATTCGGATACGCTGACGATGGATGGAACCATAAACCAATCGATTCGAAGAAGAAACGAGACCGCAGATCGTACCTCTCAACTCCAGAGTATACAGCTATAGTATATTACAGGCATTAGGCATTGATAGCAGCATTACAAGTTACGCTGTAGCAGTAGAAATATATCATAAGGAGAAGAGAATGACAGATCTTTCAGCACCTTCTCCGAATCTGGTTAGCAAACAGACTATATTAAAACCAGAAGAGCTTGAACCTTTCATGGACCATACAGATCAGATGACTGCAATGGATAAAGCCGTATTTTCGTTCCCCCTTTCGTCGGAAACATTGATAAAGCCGTCGAAGGCCACCGCTGGTTTCACTTATAACCCTCTCTTGAGACTAAAAATGTCTGGTTTTCATGTCTTTATTTACTGCAACTCGTTTAATTTGTTCATTGTTTTGCAGATACTTGGGATTTAAGACGTCAATTTCACTAGACAGAAAACTTTTGTTTGGTCTAATTGATCAGTACAAGAATGGAACATTGATGTGGGATGAGCTGTCTTTGTTAGTCAAGAAAATTCATGAAGATCGTAGAGGGAAACCCGCAAGGAGAAGGGAGAATCCGGATCAACCCGGACAAGAAGATTACGTCTATTCTAATCCTTACAAATGTTTACCATCATTTACTTCAACTAAAGGCCAGCAAAGGACTAAGCTACACGATTGAATAGCTTTAAACATCAATAAAATTCAGTTGAATCATCAAAGATACATAATCTAGCCAGTTAGGTACACAATCTGATTCCTTTTCAATCATCAAACTAATGAAGTTCAAAACTTTCTTAGATTCAAACCAATCCCAAGCCATTATATAATCAATGCTCTATGAAATTACAGAACTTCAATTACCAGATCTCCTGCGGAGGCCACAACCCCGCTGCCGTATCATCGGCCTAGTGAGCCTTGAGGCCTTCTGAGTTCCTTAAAACCTCTAGAGTTCTTTGAAGCCACCAACAGGCCCATGAAGTCTACACTCTATCATCTAATAGTCGATCTAGTTAGTCTGTCAATCTACAAAATAGATATCATGAGTTTATGATCTTAAACTTGACTACAACACTAGAGCAAATATAGAAGTTACCGTGCAAGGGTGATAAAGAGGTATTCTTTTAGGCTGCCTCTCAACATCTATTGCTTTTAACGATTATTAATCAATATTTTTAGTTCACTTATCCATCGATTACGATTCTCCATCTAAATTATAAATAATGAATCGTTCAAAACCGTCACAACTATAATTTTTCCATGAACAACACTTAAAAGGTATTTTCACAGAAAGTGACTCTCAGGTCTAATAATTTCAGCCAGGTGAGTGCATGTATTTGTGGGTACGATATCGTACATGGCAGAAGCCTCCAGCCAAATAGTTTTCACCACCGGTGCCACACTTGCTTTACATAGCCTGCTAAAAGCCAACTCCCTGCACTTTCAACGAAGCTTCGTCACCACAAAATAAATGTATCTGTGTAATAAACCCGACATGTAAGTCATTACTATAGATTCATACGTAAAACATTACTATAATGACATCACTAGTAAAACCAACGAGTAGTATTTTTTTATATATATTTTTATATATTAAGTTAATTTGGTTACTCGATCGACTGAGAAAAATACATCACCTTTTCAAAAAATGTCTGCCATTACAGCGGTTGCTAAAGCTTTGTTCAACACATTTTTTCAGAGTTGGAGCAATCCTTCGTCTCCTTCCATTTCTCTTTTGCTTTACTCTCATTGTTGTGTTATATTTTTACTTGTTTTTTATCACCGTTTTGATGGATATTTCCACGTTTTGCTGAAGATTATTGCTTCATCGTGTGTAAACCATATTAGAACCCTAAAAAAGAAGTTGATCGATTTTGATGTCACGAGTTTATTTTCAGGGATTTGTAGTGCTATCGCTTTTAAGTCCATTAGATTGGGCAGCAATGCGAAGGATAAGAAAGTGTGTACCGTTGAGTTGGATCCCGGTGAAGTTCCATCGCTTTACGAATCCGAAGAAGAAGAAGAAGAACGACGGCGTCAACAACAACGACAAAAGCAATTGGGAAAGGAAGATAGAATTAAAGAAGAATGTTCTTCGAGACAAAGATCGAACATCCAATGTAAGGACACATTCGAAATTCTAATTCAAAAGTTAAGCGAATGCGAAGAAGATATTGGATCGGTATGTCTTTTTTTTTCCTTTGAAATATTTTTGTTCCATGTATATTTAATGAATGTGACTATCCATGTATATTTAATGAATGTGACTATGAAAAATCAATTTTTGTTCGTTTTATATGTTTGCAGTTCGATGAAACGTTGGCCTTTTGGAGACGGAAAGAGATGGAAGAGATCATATCTAGAAGAAAGCTCAAGTACTAGGCAAAATAAATTGCAATTTTTCTTATATTTTATCCTAAGATTTCCGATATCTGTCGTAACATATTTGTGAATATCTCTCAATATTTTTAACAACTATTTTATTTTATATAATTTCATAAGTGAAAGAAATAATAATTTAATATAATCATTAAAAGGAATATAAATACATAAAACTCAAAAAAAATACTATTTAATTGAAAAGTGGTTTCAAGCCAATGACTTAACTACGAACAATTATATAATATGGAAGTCTTAATTTATCATTTGAAATAAGCGGTTGAATGTCAGACGGTACAGAGTCAAGCAATGAAACTCGATAGTGATCAATAACAGGCATCTTCGTTAGTGGGTCATCCACCACGTTGCATTCTCGTGGGATCCGAAGAAACTCCGTAAATCAGACTTGGTTTCGAATAGCATAGATGACTTTTACAAGTGGGAGATGGCTGAAATCTGAAACTAAGAGCAATGATTAACTTAATGGCTTCTACATAGTCTGATTTCACTTGGAGTCGTTCAAAACCGTGGGTCCATACCACTTGAAGATCAATGTAGAGGATCCACATCTCGGCTTGAAGAGGCGTGACAGTGACGAGAGTTTTTCAGAATCCAACGATCCAACCACCGTCACTAGAGCGGAACACACCTTCGATGGAGCCGAAACTAGTGGTAGATGACACCAAGGCATAAGTGCTCAAGAGATCCAATCTTGCAAAGGTGGAGTCCACCCAAAGGACTCTAGCGGTGATGGTGAGTAGCAACAACCTTTGAGAGGAAGGTTGCGGAGTGGAGAGCCCAGACAAAGTTAAGGCGGACTACATTGAATAAAGGTGAGCAAGAATCGGTGAAGACGAATTCATTACGTCGCCTCTAAATTTACCACAATTAAGAGAGAAAAAAAGAGATTCCAAGGCATATTACCCTGAGTAGCATTAGATTATTAAATAAATTGTCATCCAATCATTTTCCAATGGAACAATCAAAGAAATCAGTGGCATGATCAATGGGAATAAGTGTTAGTCAGAGGCCTCGGATTGCATAACAGTCTCGAAGGACATGAAGTGTTGTCTCATGTTCGGGTTCGCAGATTGGGCATATGGGGTTGGACGTGAAGCCACGTCAAATTTTTTCCTCATTAGTCATCAAACGCTGTCGAAGGGTAAGCCAAAGAAACAATTTTATTCTCTACAGAATCGGGATAATCCATAGTGATGACCAAAAGTAACCAATTTTTTATAAGTCAAAACTAACAGTGAAAATGTGAGTGGATTCCAATACTATATACATATGTCATTGCTATTATTCATGTTGGGGGGAGGCAATGCCCATAATGTGGGGATAACTTCCGAAGCAAGGAGTGAAAAGAGATGATTGATCTCAATTCCTTTCAACGGTAACAAGGTTATGTACATGCAGCCAAAGATTTGGTTGAACTCTATTAAACTGTTTGGGAATCAAATTTATATCTTTAAATTGATTTAAACCACGTGGGGTTATCAATTTGATTTTGAGATATATACGTGGAGGAGTGATGGTATAAAAAAAACGTGAGACCCACAAGACGAAAGGTTTACAATCGCAACCGCAAACTAAACACAAAATAAGAATATTTTCCTAAATACAAAAAAACTAGTCACATAAGATCGTTACCGTAAACTAAACACATAATGAAAATATTTCCTAAACACAAAAAACTAGTCACTTAAGATCGTGCGCATAAACCATACAAGAAAAATGTTAAAAATATAATCAAATAAATTTGAACAAAAGGTAGATATAAACAAATATGATCTCTCTGACAAACAAACCACAAAAGTATATGAAGCTTTTAAAAGACCACTAACAATACACAAATCAGAATCAACCGATGTGAAAATACTATCTACGAAAGCAAATCTCATATACAAATCCAATCTGAGTGTCCAAAGCATGAAAGATCATCATCACAACAAATAAACATCATCTTGATCAGTCGTGGCAATGTCAAATCCAACCCTTAAAGAAAAATAATAAATGAAAACAACGATAAATGATTGAAAACATATCATAAGACAGAGAAAAACATGTCATAAAAATAGAAGAAAAGTGTTATAAAGATAAAATTATTAAAAATACAAAACAAGAAAAAAAACAAAGACATAATAAATTAAAATAATAATAATAAATATCAAGTGCCGACAACTAAAACTAAAGGTGTTTATATCACAATAAAATATACATGTTAATTATTGACAACAATACATGTATATTTATATATTCAACATTAATACAAATACCTTAAATCACTTATTTATCTTAAAATTTTGATTGTGAGACATCCAATTCCCACTTAATTATTTCTCCACCAAAAGTATTCAGTGTATTCATTTAATTACATTTATTAGATTTAATGGATTAAAATTATGACTTTGCATCATCCCATCTTCATATATAAATCCCCTGGCACAAACAGACAAACAGAAGCCAACAACGGTGTAGTTCGACAATTCCCTGTGCACTCTCTACATCCAACGGTTTAAATTTACTGTTCTAATGCCTTTCAACGGTTTAAATGATATGTTTTAACTAAACGTAAATTGTTTATTTTATTTATTATAACTAAATTTAAATTATTATACTTAAATAACACATTTTATAAAATTTAATTATTAAAAATGTTTACAATAATTATGATAAAAAAATAAAAATATAACCATTTAAAATCAATAAACAACAAATTTAATAAAGCGAATAGAATATAATTTATTATAAAACACATGTAATATTTTACATCAATTCCCTATAATTTGATTAAGTTCATATCATAAAATTAATATTTTTAATTATTACAAAATAACTATTTTATTCGGACTTGTAAACATACTTGGACATTCGAAACTATGAATGATTAAAAACTATGATCACTCACATTAACAATAACTTTGCTCCAAAGCAATTGCATGATTATCACTAAATAAAAAAAATAAAAATGCGTATAGAAATAATAAAAGTTATATAACGTGAAAATATAATAAAAAAGTAAATTAACAAAAATGTTAGAGAAATACAATAACTCATCGACCACAATTAGATAATATGTTGAAAAGTTCGTTATCTCTAAAATAATAACTTATATTCAAATTTCAGAGATAGAATAACAATATTAAAATATACAAACCAACTTACCTTAGTGATTAAAAAAATCGTTGTTCTTTTAAGAGGTACATTAGTTCGAGCACCAACAACTATAAGGGTGATTGAACATTCATTGTTAAAAGATTAAGAATACTTAAAACATATATTATTTTGTAATCACCTTTAACTTAATTAAAAATCTAATAATATTTAAATTGTTATACCTCTATTTATATATTTCGTTTGATTTTAAATATATAATTTCGGGATTTCAGGCTTGTTAAATTCAATATATATTATATATATAATCTTGGGTAAAGTATAAAAATAGTTATCAAAATTTTAAAATGCTTACGTTTTGTTCATCACATTTTTAAAACTTGTAACGTATTTATTAAAAAATTAATTATTTTTTATTATTATCATTATCGTTAGCTACCGTTAGAAAATGTTGACGTGACTTGTTATCTTCTTCCTCTTCTCTTCTTTCCTTTTCTTTCTCTTTCCTTTTTTTTCTTTCATAACCAAATCTTCTTCTTCTTCAATGCCACAATGCACCTCCAACCACCTCATCCCTCTCAATTTAACATACCTTATCCCTCTCAAAATAACACACGATAAGTTTTGCCTTTGAAAATCTCTATCTTTGATGTTTTATCTAAGAAATCTGTAATTATGTTAGAAATCTTCTTAGTTTATCCATATAATTATAAGGGTGATAATAGTAAAAATAAATTTACGAGGTTTAACCTTAAATCTCACCACAGTAAGATTTTTGAGATAATAATATAATCAAGAAACTAATATCTCTTTTTAAATTTATAAGGCCCAGATTTTAACTCTGAAATCATCCACGATAACAATCAATTTTGCTACTTATGATATTTTGTTAGGATTATTAAAGTTCAAAAGATCAATTGAAAAAGTTGTCAATAATGAGTGAATTGACCTTTTTGAAAATTTAGGGAATAGAGGAGAAAAGAAAAGAAAATTTGTACAATGGTTTATAGTGATTCGACTTCTCAATTAAGTCTACATCCAGTACCTTAGCTCCACGCTAAGGATTTTCTAACAAATTTACTAATTTTTTCTTTCTTTTTCTAGGCTCAAGAGTAACATTTACAAATTCCCTAGTTTTTCAATGACTAAACTGGAACCACTTCCCTTTTACAAATGTTGAAAGATGTAAACAAGAAAACCTCACAAAGGTAGGTGTTTACGACAATTAAACTCACAAGAAAAATAATTAAACGATTTGCAATGAGCTCAAACACTTATGCACAAGAGAAAAATGAAATAAAAGAGTGAAAGAACTTTTCTCTTGATCTCAATAGCTTGGATAGGTGTTATAACATTCTTCAAGTGTCATCAACTTGTCTTTATATGTTGTAATAAGTTTGTGGTCGTTTCTAACCGTTGAAGATGTTCTGTAGTCGTTGGGGATTAATTTTCTATAAAAATAAATCTGGCCAGAACTGTAACACCCCCAACCCGTATCCGAGTCCGAGGTGTTACATTGACTTTTCAAAACTCTGTTCTTGACAAATCCGTAAAATCTTAAATTCATCATTTAAGAAAATGAGTACTTTACATTAATAAGTATAATCAAATTGTTTTCAAAACCGATCAGAGCGTATTCTATTCAAATTTTGTAATTACATGCCAGTTAAATTCTATATAACAAAATACATATATTCAATATGTTTTTGATATGATCTTCGTAAAGGAGATGCTGACATTTCTTGCTCCTCTTAGCATATCTTCTCGCTTTCCGGAACCTACGTGTGAAACACTCACATGCTAAGTCGATGAATTAGTGAGGCATATAAAACATATAATATTACTCTACTCATATCGACGCATAAATAATTAATACTATCATATCATATAAAAAGCATATATCCTTTCATATAACCAATACATACATATACATGTATCACTAACATGCTTATCAGTACCTATACTATTATCAGTGCTTTTATTATTATCATTAATTCCTTTTTATCATATAAGCATATATTGAACATTTCTACACACATCATGGAATACATATATCATTTCATAACAGAGCACACATAGTATCATATCCATTGATTTATTTACTCTCTTTAAAGTACATGTACACTTCTGAGAACTTAAGGTATGTGAGTACATTGAGGTTGTGCACAATTATGCTGTCACCATAGCTCGTATAAATGTCCCGAATGATCAGTCCATATATTCCGAAGAACATAGGTAAACAGTTCATATGTATCGAAGAACATAGGTAATCAGTCTATATGTCCCGAAGAACATAGGTAACCCTCGACTCTTGGCATGCCAACTATACATCTAGCTCTCATATCACATAACATGGTGTTGAGTTAATCGATCGAAGGAATCGGCCAAGAGGGGGGTGAATTGCTAATTAAAAAGTTGGTGGAAGCTTTTGTAGAAAATTGAAAGAAGTTGCACAACGATTTAGAGTGGTTCGACTTTCTCAACCAAAGTCTACGTCCACTACCTTAGCTATCCACATTAAGGATTTTCCAACAAATTTACTAATTTGTTCTTTATTTTGAGGACAAAGAGTAACCTTACAATCCCTCAAGAATTATACCCCAATTCTTGAACACACTCTTTTTCAAAGAGAAATACACAAATTTGTAAACTTACAAGGAAAACCTCACAAGGCAATATGTTTGCACAATTCTAGAACAAGATAAGAACATTCAAAGATAATTACAAATGAGCACAAATTGTGTTCTTGAAAGCAAAATGAATATTGAAGGAAAATTGGCTTGATTTGCACAAACTTGATGTTTGATGCTTTCTCTCTTGTTTCTCAATAATTTCTTGTTGTTTATTGTTGATCAATGGCTTCAGAACTTGTTTAAATACTCCTTTAATTGATTCTGAATGTTGGGGATACTTAGTGGAGTCAATAGAGCCGTTTAAGTGTGAAAATAATTAATAAAATCAGTTGGGAGCGTCAGTGCATCGATGCATGCACAAGGTGCATCGGTGCATCAAGTGTAAAATTCAAATATTTTGATCGTTGGACCCTTAGTGCATCGGTGCACTAAGAGTGCATCGATGCATGAAATGTATTCGATGTTTCAAAATAGCCTGAGTGCATCGATGCATGGCTTGTGCATCGATGCATCAAATGCACTGAGTGTATCGATGCATGGTATGTGCATCGATGCATAAAAATGCATTCGATGTTCAATTTATTCATTGGTGCATCGATGCATCACTTTGAAAAATTGATTTTAGGCTTGATTATGGTTCAAAATACTTTGTGAAAATTGTTTAAAAAATAGTTTAAGTATAAAACACAATTTTACACATTTAGTAAGGTTTGAAATTGATCTTGAAAGACTTGGAGTAATATTTTGATATTCGAGTAATTAAATCGAATATACTTAGAAAATCATTTGTAAAATCTTAAAATTCATTTATACTTAATTTGTTATATCGAAACATCAAAATGTTTTCAACAATCTCCCCCTTTTTGATATAATAAAACATTTTAGTAATTTTAAGATTTTGCAATCAAGTTTGAAATTACTCCCCCTAACTCTAACATTTCTCCCCTTTAACACTTTTACACTTCTCCCCTTTTTTGTTAAATCAAAAAGACTTTAAAACATTTTAAACAAGGTTTTGAAAAACATAGCCAATTGATTAAATATATATATATATATATGTATAGCTTAAGATGCTAAGATCAAAGATCGAAAGAGAGATTAGCCATTAGTTATAATTCAATATTCATAATCAAATGTGAAATGGCATAATTGGTCATATATGTCTAATGATGCAAAAAATAAGAATAAATTCAACTAAACCAAATATATATTAAGTTCAAAATCCATAAAACATCAAATAAGTTCAAACATCCAACAACCAACAAATTTAGACATCCAAAATAAACAATCCAGAAACATCAAAATCAATCCAAGTTTTAAATTCAAGAAAGCATAACAAGGAAAACATCTACTCCATCAGAGGATCGGGAGAAGGAGGAAATCTAGCTTGCATCTTATGAGAGAGAGCATCTATATGTGCAAGCATCTGTCGTTGAAACTCCATTTGTTGAGCTTCTAAAGCGTCTAAGCGATGATTCACCGCTTTGTTATTAACAGTCAAATGGGATTCGATGGAAGCAAACCGTAAATCAAATGTCTCCAAAAACGAACGAAAAAATATAGAGGCACTTGATTCTCCTGTGGTATCAGCGCATTGGCGGGATCGTTAATGTCTTGAAATAATCCTTGAAGCTCGGGATCATCATCTGCAGCCGGTGCCAGAGGAGTACGAGAGGAGCTAGGAGTAGCTCGAGAAGAACTAGCTCCCAGAGTTTGCTTAAAAGGTCGAAAGACCCATAGACCAGTTTCCTCATCTTATTTCCAATCAGCTTTCTTCAGTGAGGTGAGATTGATTTGGTTTTTGAGAGGAATGAGATTGTTGAGAGAGACATTTAGACCGAGTTTGATAAAAATGTTACTAAGAAGACATCTATAAACTAATGTTTCGACATGTTTTGAAGGAACAATGTTTATGATATCCACTAGCTGATTAAATATAATGTGTGGAAATTTTATTTTGTTATTATTCTTAAGACAGTGTATCCACCACAAATCCCTAATACAAAGAGTGGAGTACCTACCTCCGGATGGTATAAACTACCTCCGGATGGTCTAAACCACCAAGAGATCATCAAATGAAGAAAACGATTGTGATGAGATCGTAGAGTACTAATACTAGTATTTGGAACATAGGGATAATCCACAGTTTCATTCTCATTATAAAGACCATCGTCATCTAACCCAAAATGTGAAGCTATAGTTTCCGTGTCAATATTAATATATTGTCCTAAAACGTAGGATATGATTGCTATAGTTCCACATTGAGTCTGGTTTTGAATGCATACCGCTTTAGAGTAGAAAATGCGGACTAACTAATGATAGACAATAGGTTTGAGGTGAAACATGTTATCAAACATCCATGTTTTGAGAATCGGAAGGTATTCAAAGTCAATATCAATCATGGCTTGAAGAGAATGAATACGCTCTTCCCGGATTCTATAAGATTGGAAAGAATTTATATACCTATGGTACAAGTCGTCTCTACGACGTTCAGGCATATTAAAACTGGATCCTATAAGAGTATTAGGTGGAGGATGAATGGGATTAGGAGATCGGTTAGAATGACTCAATGAAGTTCTAGGATGTTTAGGGTTTGACATGATTCAGGAATGTAATAAGGAATATAACCTGCAATTTTAAAACACATGTATGCAAAATAATCAATCCCAAAACTTAATTGAGTCCTCAATAATTCAAGGTTCTCTAAACCGAATCCTAATGGGCAAGGTTTTGAAAACTATTTGAAAATAATTTTTGAAAAATCATAATATGTATAGTTTTCATGAAAAACAACATCAAATTTAAAAATTAAATTTAGATTTTTGAATTTTTTTTATTTCAAAAATTCTTTGAAAATTTGTGAGTTTTTGATGAAATTAGTTGTAAAATCTAGTTTGTATTCATCAAACAATCAATTCCCGATATAATGTTCATCCTATAACTAATCAAAATTAGTTCTAAGTTCAAAAATCAATAAAACAGAGGTTTTGAAATATTACCTTGAAAATTTCGGATTTGAGAGGAATGTGATGTTGTGTTGCATGATTTAATGATAGTAGCAGGATATAGAGATGAAAAGCTCGAAGATTCTGACAAATTTTCGTTGATTTTGAGTAAGAAGAGGATTTAGAGAGGGGGAGAGGCGTACGGTGGATAAGAGTATAGTTTTAGGGTTTGAAACAAATAAGAAAATAAGCCTTTTAAACCCCCAAAACCCGACGGATGCATCGATGCATGGCCTTGTGCATCGATGCACATTCAAGGCGTGCATCGGTGCATCTTCATGACGAATCGATGCACATTCAAAGGGATGCATCGATGCACTATTAAGTGTATCGATTCATGAAGCACAAAAATGTCAAAAATCCGTTTTAAAACACTCAAAATGCTAAATTAATTTGCTCTAGTGGTATTGGCAACTCATATGTTGAAAATTAATCATGTTCAATTAATCAAATTAATCCTTAAACTACATTTGAACATAAAATTAATTTTCACCAAAGAACATAAACTTCCCCTAACTAACAGCAATGAATGCAATAAAAAATTACTATTATAATTTTTTTTTCATTTATTCTTAAAAGTGTTAAAATTATTTTAAACACTAAGTGAAGATAGGCCAGTTAAACCTAATTCTCTCCTAAGTGTCCAAAATATTTCCTTGTCTAAAGGTTTTGTAAAGATATCCGCTAATTGGTGCAAAGTATCAACAAATTCTAGAACTACATCTTCCTTGGCGACATGGTCTCTAATGAAGTGATGTCTTATTTCAATGTGCTTAGTTATAGAGTGTTGGATGGGATTTTTAATGAGACAAATAGCACTAGTATTGGCACACTTGATAGGAATGATACCTACTTCAATTCCATAATCAAAAAGTTGTTGTTTCATCTATAAAACTTGTGCACAACAACTACCGGCTAAAATGTATTCCGCTTCAGTAGTAGATAATGCAACACAATTTTGTTTCTTTGAAAACCAAGAAATCAACATATTTCCAAGGAATTGGCAAGTATCGGAGGTGCTTTTCCTATCTAATTTGCATCCTCTATAATCCGCATCAGAGAAGGCATGTAAGCCAAAACTAGAGTCTCTAAGATACCAAAGTCCTAAACTAGGAGTGTCCTTAAGGTATATAAAGATTCTCTTAACAGCTAGTAAATATGATTCCTTATGGCATGATTGAAATCTAGCACATAACCAAACACTAAACATAATTTCCAATCTACTTGCAGTTATATAAAGCAAATAACCAATCATTGACCTATATAATTTAACATCCACACATTTACCTCTTTCATCTATGTCAAGCTTTGTTGATGAGCTCATTGGAGTGTCATGAGGTTTCCCATTTTCCAGTCCAAACTTCTTGAGCATATTTTTGACGTACTTAGCTTGATTGATGAAGATGCCATCTTTTCTTTGCTTGATTTGGAGTCCCAAGAAAAATGAGAGCTCCCTCATCATGCTCATCTCGAATTCACTTTGCATTAGCTTAGAAAATTCTTGGCAAAGAACATCATTAGTAGAACCAAATATTATATCATCAACATAAATTTGAACTACTAATAAATCTTTACCTTTATGCTTTAAAAACAATGTAGTGTCAACCTTCCCTTTTGAAAAACCTTTTTCAATTAAAAAGTTTGACAATCTTTCATACCAAGCTCTAGGATCTTGTACTTTTGTCAATTTAAGAACATGATTTGGAAATTTTAAATCTTCAAAACCAGGAGGTTGTTCCACATACACTTCTTCATTTATAAAACCATTTAAAAATGCACTTTTAACATCCTTTTGATATAATTTAAATTCATGAAAACATGCAAATGCTAATAACATTTTAATTGCTTCCATCCTAGCTATGGGAGCGTATATTTCATCATAGTCTATGCCCTCTTCTTGAGTATACCCTTGAGCAACAAGTCTAGCCTTGTTTCTCACTATATTACCACTCTCATTAAGCTTATTACTAAATATCCATCTAGTACCTACATTAGATTTATTATTAGGCCTTTCAACTAATGTACATACTTTACTTCTCTCAAATTGATTTAACTCTTGTTGCATAGCCATAATCCAATGTTCATCATTTAATGCTTCTTTAATATTCTTAGGCTCTATGCATGAGATAAATTCAACATAATTACAAATATTTCTAAGAGAAGATCGAGTTGTTACCCCTTTGGATGGATCACCTATAATCTCACCATCATTGACATAGTTGTACTCTCTTGGATAAGATACTTCCCTTTCTTCAATGGTTGGATTCTCGAGAGAATTATGAGTTTCCTCATCTTTCGTTTCTTCCTTTGATGATGGTTCTCCAACGTCATGTCTAACGTCATTTGTATTTATAATGCTTACATCATCATTCACACAAGAATCCTTCCTCGGAAGGAGATTATCATCGAAAACAACATGTATAGATTCTTCTACAACTAAAGTTCTTTTATTAAACACTCGATAAGCTTTAGAATTTAATGAATAACCCAGAAAAATTCCTTCATCACTTTTAGCATCAAATTTGCCAATATTATCTTTACTATTGTTTAAAACAAAACATTTACATCCAAAAGGATGAAAATAGCTAATGTTAGGCTTATTATTTTTAAAAAGTTCATATGGAGTTTTCTTCAAAATAGGCCTAAACATTACTTGATTAATAACATAAAAAGCGGTATTTGTGGCTTCCGCCCAAAAATATTTTGGCAAATTGTTTTCACAAAGCATGGTTCTAGCCATTTCTTCTAAAATTCGATTTTTCCTCTCAACAACTCCATTTTGTTGAGGGGTTCTATGTGCTAAAAAATTATGGCTAATACCATTAGAATTACAAAATTCAGTAAATCCAAGATT
Source organism: Hibiscus syriacus (assembly GCF_006381635.1). Classification (NCBI taxonomy): domain Eukaryota; kingdom Viridiplantae; phylum Streptophyta; class Magnoliopsida; order Malvales; family Malvaceae; genus Hibiscus; species Hibiscus syriacus. The sequence continues at coordinate 7,943,330 of NW_024062795.1, forward strand.
TTCAAATTCAGTTCCATGATCACTACTAACACTAGTTATAGAGTAACCTTTTTTGTTTTGGATTACTTTTGAAAACGTGATGAATTTTTCTAATGCTTCATCTTTAGTACTTAAGAATAGAACCCAAGTATACCTAGAATAGTCATCTACCAAAACAAATGCATATTTTTTTCCACCCAAGCTAGTAGTTCTAGATGGCCCAAAAAGATCTAAATGGATCAATTGTAATACTCTACTAGTGGATACGTCATTAATGGATTTAAAAGAAATTCGGTTTTGTTTTCCTTTAGCACAAGCATCACAGATTTTATCATTATCAAATTTTAGTTTAGGCAACCCTCTTACTAAATCTCCTTGAATTAGCCATTGCAAAACACTCATACTAGCATGTCCTAGTCTCCTATGTCATAACCAACTATCATGCTCATCCTTAGCAACTAGGCATAAATTAGTCATATCTATGGAATCTAAATGCACCATGTAAATGTTTCCTATTCTATGACCAACAAGCATAATCCGATTAGATGCAATGTCAATAACTTTACAACCATTAGTTTCAAACATGACATTGAATCCTTTATCACAAAATTAACTAATACTCAAAAGATTATGCTTTAATCCATTCACATATAAAACATTCTTAATTTGTATGGAAGAGGTATTACCTATTGTACATATACCTTCAATGTGACTTTTTGAATTATCACCAAAAGTCACTTCTCCTCCATTTTTGGCGTTAAGCTCTATGAACCGACTTTTGTCTCCGGTCATGTGTCTTGAGCATCCACTATCAATGTACCATGGGTTTGAATTTGTTTCCCATGCCTTGTAGCAATGCTCATTTTCCTACAAACATAGATTAATTTTTTATTTTTGGTACCCAAATTCTTTTGGGTCCATATTCATTAGTTTCCAAAATCCTAGTCCCCTTAGGTATCCATTTGTGTAGGATATCCTTATCTTTAGTAGTAATGAGTCATTTAGGAACCCATATACTTCTAATGATTTTTCCATTAGAGGTTCTTCGGGGACCTCTATGATTGTAGTTTTTAAATTTTTTTCTAACAAAGTTGGATTTTGAATTTTCTCCATTTTCAAAACGTTTCGTTCCAACTTTATCAAAAGAAGCTTTAAGAACATCAATTTTCTTTTGATGATCATCATTGACCTTTGAAAGTAAGTTTTGTAAATCCGAATTTTTCTTTTCAAACTCTTCTAGTTTGATTTGAAAATCTTTGATTTTACTTTCAAGATCGTTGTTGGTTTTGGATATGAGTTTATTTTCATTTTTTAATTTTGAAATATCATTTTTATATTTTAAAAACAACTTCTCATAATCCGAAGCCAACCCATTATATTCCTCTAATAACTTATCATAAGATAAATCATCTAAATCAAATGAGATAGAGGTTACCTTAGAATCTTCCCTGAATGTCATCAAGCACAAGTTTGCTACTTCTTGTTCCTCTTCATCGGAATCTTCTTCATCGCTCCATGTAGCCACATAAGCCTTGTGCTTATTCTTTGATTGGCCCTTTCTCTTCAATTGTGGGCAATCATATTTGACATGCCCCAATTTTTTGCATTCATAGCAAATGATCGGGTCCTTATCTTTTGGTTCAATTTTGAAGCCTTCATTTCGTTTGAATTTTCTTCCTCGGTTAGGCCTTATCATTTTTCTGAACCGTTTGGCAAACAATGTCATCTCCTCGTCATCGTCATCTTCATCTGAATCACTCTCATCTTTTGTTGATTTTAAAGTAACTCCCACGTTCTTCTTTTTCTCCGTCTCCTTTTTTGGCTCGTCTCTTTTTTCAAGATCTTCCTCTTCTTTAAGCATCATTTCATGCGTGAGGAGAGAGCCAATAAGTTCATCGAGGGTCAAAGATTTTAAGTTCTTAGCCTCGATGATCGCCGTCTTCTTTGATTGCCAAGCTTTTGGAAGAGAGTAAACTAACTTCCTTACAAGCTTGTCATTTAGAATGATTTCTCCATATGATTTGAGAATATTGACAATCGTGGAGAATCTATCTGTCATAGCTTTGACATCTTCATCTTGAAATTTTCATAGCTATAATTAGAAGACTAATTTTAGATTATTTTACCTCGTTTGTGCCTTCATGAGTGACTTGTAGTTTGTCCCATATCTCCTTAGTGGTTGTGCAAGATGAAACTCTCCCGTATTCATCTGGTCCAAGAGCATAAAAGATAATATGGATAGCATTGGAGTTGAGCTGAAACATTCTTATCTCTCATTTACTCCACAATCTCGGGTGAGTGGAGGGTTTGATGTATCCATCTTCTGTGATATTCCATGCTCCCATATAACTTGCTTGAATGAAATACATCATCATATTCTTTCAATAAGCATAATTAGCTCCATTGAAGAAAGGAGGCTTGTTGACGGGCAATGAATCAAGACCGAAGTCGGAGTTTGAAGTAGAGGCCATTGATGACTTAATAATCGATGTAACTCTTCCCGAATCGACTCAAGAGGCGATTAAACCTTCAAATGAGTGAGGCTATGATACCAATTATTGAGTTAATCGATCGACGGAATCGTCCAAGAGGGGGTGAATTGGCAATTAAAAAGTTGGTGGAAGCTTTTGCAGAAAATTGAAAAAAAGTTGCACAACGATTTAGAGTGGTTTGATTTTCTCAACCAAAGTCTACGTCTACTACCTTAGCTATCCACACTAAGGATTTTCCAACAAATTCACTAATTTGTTCTTTCTTTTGAGGACAAAGAGTAACCTTACAACTCCCTCAAGAATTATACCTCAATTCTTGACCACACTCTTTTTCAAAGAGAAATACATAAAGTTGCAAACTTAAAATGAAAACCTCACAATGCAATATGTTTGCACAATTCTAAAACAAGATAAGAACACTCAAAGATAATTACAAATGAGCACAAATTGTGTTCTTGAAAGCAAAATGAATATTGAAAGCAAAATGAATATTAAAGGAAAATTGGCTTGATTTGCACAAATTTGATGTTTGATGATTTCTCTCTTATTTCTCGATGATTTCTCTCTTGTTTCTCAATAATTTCTTGTTGTTTCTTGTTGATCAATGGCTTCAGAACTTGTTTAAATACTCCTTCAATTGATTCTGAACGTTGGGGATACTTAGTGGAGTCAATAAAGTCGTTTAAGTGTGAAAACAATTAATAAAATCAGTTGGGAGTGTCAGTGCATCAATGCATGCACAAGGTGCATCGGTGCATCAAGTGTAAAATTCAATTATTTTGACCGTTGGACCCTTAGTACATCGGTGCACTAAGAGTGCATCGATGCATGAAATGCATTCGATGTTTCAAAATATCCTGAGTGCATCAATGCATGGCTTGTGCATCGATGCATCAAATGCACTGAGTGCATCGATGCATCAAATGCACTGAGTGCATCGATGCATGGTATGTGCATCGATGTATAAAATGCATTCGATGTTCAATTTATTCATTGGTGTATCGATGCATGGATTGGTGCATCACTTTGAAAAATTGATTTTAGGCTTGATTTTGGTTCAAAATACTTTGTGAAAATTGTTTAAAAAATAGTTTAAGTATAAAACACAATTTTACACATTTAGTAAGGTTTGAAATTGATCTTGAAAGACTTGGAGTAATATTTTGATATTCGAGTAATTAAATCGAATATACTTAGAAAATCATTTGTAAAATCTTAAAATTCATTTATACTTAATTTGTTATATCGAAACATCAAAATGTTTTCAACACATGGGCACTATCATTATGCTTAATTTATTCATACATTCACATCATTGCTCTTATGATCACATATTTCTTTTCTTCTGTCACATACCACATGTATGTGTAAACATCTATATCATATCATTTATCATTTCTCATGAGTTCATGTAAACACTTATGTCATATCTTATTCACATATATTCATACCGATCATGGTCACATATATAATAATATATACCCATTTTCATGTACTCATGCACACATAAGAATCATATCAATCATATAACTTTTAAGAGTCACTTCTTACCATGGTAACTCTGTCACTGGCTCATCGCAAGCCAATGTTTATTCAATAACATAAGTACAAATTAAATTGCACTCACATTAGCCTTGCTTGCTTTAATTAGATCCTAATTCTTCGATTATTCCAGAACGGGATTATGTTCTATATCTACATAACAATACATAGATCCATATCAATATTCTAATTGATATACTCTAATCTTCCCTTTCTTAAATTAAAGGAAATGGTACTTTCATTTCTTGTTTAACGTATGTATCGATACACTCTATAGTGTATCGATACATGTATCGGTACATAAATTACATTCGATATTTTCCATTTCAAGTGTGTATCGATGTACTTCTTGTGTATCGATACACTTATTGCATTCAATGTTTTCATTTTAAGGGGTACATCGATACACTTCCTGTGTATCGGTACACTTTGAACACTTTCTGGAAATTTATCCTTGATGTATCGGTACATATGGAATGTGTACCGATACACACCAGCCCAGAATTCACATTTTATGGACGGAAATTACTCATTTCATCTTTTACAGTTCATGTTTCTTTCTCTTTTATGCTCTTAACTCACATACATATGCTTAAACCAATTTATACTCGTTTATTACATCTTAAACCCCAACATCTTATTATCCATATAAAATTCAAGAATCCTACTCAATTTCCAACATGTTCTAAATCTAATTCTATCAATTCATATCTCTTAATTAAGTTGATGACAAGTCAAATCCAACTTTCAATTCTTATTATAAACTCTATTTAAATATTTCACTCAAAAACTCCAAATCTTTAATCTTTCTTAACTACTTTATCTTTTAATTTTAAGATAACTTAAGCTTTCCTTAAGCTTAGTTATCATCTAATGATCATAAATCAACCTTTAATTCAGCAAATAATCGACTAACCATAAAACTCACCTTTGCTATTGTGGCTCATGGCTGAAGAAAAAGAAGAAAACTCTAGAAGCTTGTTTTGCCTTCTTCACTCTTCCACGTGGGTTTCCTTATCTTATAAAGGAAAATAAAAATCTTTAATGTTAAATGACCATTTTGTCCTTTACTTCATCTAATAATTACTAACAATAATTCATAAAATGTCTTCAAATAAGTCATTGAACTATTTAATTATTCCACTTTGAATCACCAAATTCTGAAACTTTACAATTTAGTTACTAACCCGGTATTGAGGATGTCACAAGAATAGAGAGTATCAGTGCTACCTTTGTAATATTAAAATAAACTACCCGTTAAATATTGTTGGGTTCGATCAATATTGATACTGCTGTGTAAAGTAATATCGGTATCCCTTGAATATCGATAGCAATTTTGCATTTTGAAATTTGAACATTTTGGAAAACACTAGGTAGTATCGATACTACCAAGAGACTATCGATACTTCTCTTACCTTTGGTATCGGTACCACATCGATATTGTTCATGTAGTATCGATATTGTTCATATAGTATCGATATTGTAAGAACAATATCAGTATTGGTTACCCAGAAAATTGTTTTGTGTTCAAATTCTAGTTTAATGAACTTTGAATTATTTTTGGAAACTTTGAACAAATTCAATTAAGTCCAAAAATATTTTTCCTTTAAATTGTTATATCAAAATAAAGGTTTAACAATATCTCCTTTTTGATATAATAAAACATTTGAAAAATAGTTTTTGGCAAAACTCTCCCTTAACAAAACATTTTCTGAAACAGAGAAAATATTTTAAAAGTATTTGAGCTCCCTTTTCATTGAAAATTTGAAAATTTCAAACTATACTTATTATTAGGATTATTTAAGCTCAAAAGATTGACTGAAAAAGCTATCAAGATGGGGGTGAATTGGCCTTTTAAAAATTTAAAGAATGGAGGAGAAAAGATAGAAAAATTTGCATAAATATTTATAGTGGTTCGACTTCTCAATTAAGTCTTTATCCATTACCTTAGCTCCACACTATGGATTTTCTAACAAACTCATTAATTTGTTCTTTTTTTATATAGGCTCAAGAGTAACCTTTACAAACTCCTTAGTTTTTCAATGGCTAAACTAGAACCATTGACCTTTTACAAATGTTGAAAGATGTAAACAAGAAAACCTTACAAAGGTAAGTGTTTACAACAATTAAACTCACAAGAAAAACAATTAAAATATATGCAATGAGTTCCAACATTTATGTACAAAAGAAAAATGAAATAAAAGAGTGAAAGAGTTTTTCTCTTGATCTCTATAGCTTGGATAGGTGTTGTAACATTCTTCAAGTGTATTCAACTTGTTTTTATATGTTGGATTGAGTTTGTGGTCGTTTTTAACCGTTATAGATGTTTTGGAGCCGTTGGGAATTATTTTTTTACAAAAATAAAATTGCCCAGAACAAGTAGTATCAGTACTCATGCTAAGAGTATCGGTACTATCTTTCTAATATTTAAATAAACTAATCGTTAAAGAATGTTGGACTCGATCAATATCGATATTAGGGTTTCATTGTATCGATACTACTGTGTAAAGTTGTATCGATATCCTTTGAGTATCGATACAAATTTTGCATTCTGAAATTTGAACATTCTGGAAAACACTAGGTAGTATCAACACTTCTCTTACTGTTGGTATTGGTATCACATGCATGTAGTATCGATATTGTAAGAATAATATCGATACTACTTACTCAAAAAACTATTTTGTGTTCAAATTCTAATTTAATGGATTTTGAATTATTTTTAAAAACTTTAAATAAATTCAATTAATTCCAAAAAAATTTTATATTTAACATATTTCAAAACTGACAGTCTCTATAGATGACTCATGAGTAAAAATCTAATCGTTATAGGCTTGAAAAGAAATATCAGTTTCTTAACTCTGCTATCATATCAATAATCTTAATATGATAAAGTTTAGAGTTAGATATCATATATTTATCTTAATATGATAAATTCATTGTGAGTTATTGAGAGAAATGGTGAAATAATGAGTTTGAGAACTAAAGAGAGATTCAATCAAGGAAAAAAAAGAGAAAGAGAGAGAAGAGAAAAAATAATGTGACATATCATTTTTTTTATTAAAAATTGATAAAAGTTACCATAATAAAAACGAATTAAAAAAATTACTAATTGTATGGTAAGTGTGAAAAGTTTGGTGACCAAAATATAATCATCATAAATATTTGATGACTATTTTTATAATTTATCCTAGTATTTATAAACAAACATTAACATAGACGTAGATAGAGTATAGTGCTAACTATGGTTAGTTAATAAACCCTGAAAGGGTAAGGCAACCGAGTTAAAAAGCGTTTCTGCGTGGAAGGATAGAATCGTACACAGAGAGAAGAAGCTCTCCCCTGATTTAGACAACCGAGTCCATTCGAACGAGTCTTTCCTCGTTTTGCAGTCGCCCTTGTTGCTTCTCTTTATTCATCTCATCTATTCGGACTCTAAAATCACTTTTAGATTTTTTTTCAATTTTTGTTGGGGAAGGTTCAAATTTTAATCGAATAGCATATAATCTAGGTTTTGTTGTACCCTTTATCCAGATTTTAACATCTGGTAAGCTTTAATTTCTTTTTGTTATAATTTTTTTTGGGGGGGGGGGTTTAGAGCTTCAATGCCGGGGGTTTTATTGTACAATTGAACGTTGAAGATTCGTTGTATAGAGAGTTCTTGTTGTTGTTTTTATGTATATTTGTTGAGTTAATTGAAAATCTTAATTTTCCTTGATTCAGTTGATATTATGAATGCTTTTTAAGCTAATATTCATATTAGGAGCTTACTTAGATTCCTTGAATATTGAAGAATTGCATTAGTTTCACTGTTTTTTGGCTGTCTTTATTGCATTAATTTTGGTAACTGCTACTTTGCTTAGCTAGGTTTGCACTAGTTTGTCTAAGTTCTAACCATGTACGTGATATATGGTGCATATATTGATAGTAATTCTTTTATGGATTAAATCAAAATCAGAGTTTTTTTATTCAAATTTTGTTTTTTGTTTTTTTTTTTGCAGGCATTTGGGGGATTTTCACCTAAAGATGGCTTATTTAAGGTAGTAAAAGGATAGATCTTCATTCTGATCTGCCGGTTCTGTCACTTGGGTTATATTTTTCTGTTTTAGATTTTAAGTTTAGGGTTGGGGTTTTGGTTTTATTGATTGATGATTGTTGGTGAATTTGGAGTTTTTTCTTGTTCATTTGCTGTTGGCTTCCCAGTTTGGGGTCTTCTCGGAGGGGAAGAAGGATCTCCTGGTATCTCCTCTGCCTTAGGCTGCCACGTAACACGTGATTTTTTTTCTCAACGTTTTATGTCTCGGAAAGCTCAGATGGCAGTGGCAGTGTTCAAAAGTCCTCTTAGAGGGGAATATCTACAGAAGAATGGTATGGAAGGGAAACAACCTGTCGGGAGGAGACGGGTTTTTGTGCAAACAGAGAATGGTTGTGTGTTGGGTATGGAGTTGGATCGCAGTGACAGTGCTCATACAGTTAAAAGAAGGTTGCAAGTTGCCCTTAATTTCCCTATTGGGGAAAGCTCACTGACGTTCGGAGATATGGTGTTAAAGAATGATCTTGATGTCGTTCGGAATGATACTCCGCTTCTCCTAACAAGGAACTGTGTGCACAGAAGCTCCTCTACTCCCTGTCTTTCGCCTAATGGAAAGGATCTCCAGCAGAGAGATAGAAGTGGTCCTATCGAGATACTGGGACATTCCGATAGCTTTAATGTATTAAAGGTGGTGGTGAAGGACATTGTTAAGGCAATTAAGATGGGTATTGATCCACTTCCTGTTCGTAGTGGTCTTGGGGGTGCTTACTATTTTAGGAACCCTAGAGGTGAGAGTGTCGCGATTGTGAAGCCAACAGATGAAGAACCTTTTGCACCAAACAATCCAAAAGGTTTTGTTGGGAAAGACCTTGGTCAACCAGGTTTGAAACGCTCTGTTCGTGTAGGGGAGACAGGCTTCAGAGAAGTTGTGGCTTACCTTCTTGACTATGGTCATTTTACCAATGTGCCACCAACAGCGCTGGTGAAGGTTACGCACTCAGTCTTCAATGTCAATGATGGCATGAATGGGAATAGGCCTAACAAGAAGAGTCTGGTTAGCAAGATTGCGTCATTCCAACAGTTTGTACAGCATGATTTTGATGCTAGTGATCATGGAACCTCAAGCTTCCCCGTTTCTTCTGTGCACCGCATTGGAATACTCGATATAAGGATATTTAACACCGACAGGCATGCAGGAAACCTTTTAGTGCGGAAGCTTGATGGCATTGGAAGGTTTGGTCAAATGGAACTCATTCCTATTGATCACGGCCTTTGCTTGCCTGAAACTTTGGAGGATCCGTACTTTGAGTGGATTCATTGGCCTCAAGCTTCGATTCCTTTCTCTGAGGATGAGCTTGAGTATATACAAAATCTTGATCCTATTAAGGATTGTGAAATGCTGCGAAGGGAACTCCCCATGATACGGGAGGCTTGCCTACGAGTTCTGGTACTTTGCACAATTTTCCTCAAGGAAGCTGCAGCTTTTGGTCTCTGTCTTGCCGAAATTGGTGAAATGATGAGTCGAGAATTACAGGCTGGAGAGGAGGAACCTAGTGAGCTAGAAGTGGTTTGTCTTGAGGCGAGGAAGTTGATAGCAGAGAGAAAGTTGTCATCTCCCAAGTCTGATGTCCGAGATGCCGAATTCCAATTCGATATCGACTTACCGGAGTTGGACTTAAACCCGAAAATGGCTACAGATGATTTTATGACTAGAACACCATTCCATTTGGGAAATGGATTTGTGAGTAACCATTTCCCACTTTCAAGGCTGGATGAATGCTTTGAGGAAGATGAGGAGGAAATTGAAGAGGAAGCCGAGCAGCAGTGTTTCTCTGCTTTCAAATCCATCAGAACGATCCCATCCATTTCAAAGCTTTCAATGTCACTCAAAAATACCAGCTTAGGTGACAAAAGCCAGAAGTACTCAAAATTTTCTGGAACAAAACAAGAAAATGGTTATCTCAATAGCTCGTCCGGCCATAGGAGTGCAAATGAGCAGCTTCCAGGAAGTGTGAGCTTTGTGATTCTAGCTGATATGAACGAGGAGGAATGGACCTTCTTCTTGGAGAAGTTCCAAGAGTTGCTCTACCCAGCATTCGAAAATCGAAAATCAGTTACTTTAGGTCAGAAGCAGATACAGAGGCTCGGTACTTCATGCCAGTTTTGATATATCGAGATATCCGAAAATCGATACCAGGTAGTCGAGTTTACTGAGAGATGAAATAAAGAGTTTTAGGATTTGTTTGCAGTTTGGGATGAAAGGATTTGTTTGCAGTTTGGGATGAAAGGATTTGTTAGGACCTGGGAATGTTGTAGTTTGGGAGCATATCTTTACGAGGAATTGCTGTAAATATTCTTTGGCTTGTTTTCAACTAGTAGAAATTGGTTTTATTTCTTCTCTAAGCCCTTTGGATTTTGTTTTCTTTCACTTGAATCATCTCCTTATAGACTTTGTTTGATAAATAATATTAGAAAAGTTTCTGCAAATGAGAACATCTCAATATTTCTTTCAAGTTCATTCATTTGAGATTAATTTTTACCTTGGTTCAGCACGGATTCTTCAGGTAGTGTAAGAGTTTACATGAGTGTATCAAATAATAATCTTTCAATCTTTGTACGTCAGTATATGGCGCTGTATTATAATTTTCATGACGTATTCTGTGTGAATGATTCAAGAACACATGGCTGGCATCCATTAGATTACTGTGGATATCATTTCTTTTGTTTTGTATTTATTCGCTGCCGACTGAATCTGTGGGGGTTGATTTTATCATCTTTAAAACTACTTTCCTTCTTTGTTTCAATGCTATTTTATTTCCAAAAAGACGATTCTTATTATGTCATGACAACATATCATGGTTGTCCATTTCTATAAAATTAAAGAAAATTTAGCCTCTATTCCTGAAAAGAATTTCCCACCAACATCCTGGGTAAAAGTATATTATGTCTCTATGATCAAATCAAACAGGGATTATAATTGTTTAAATTGTAAGAAATAAGAACATATCAAAAATTTAAAAGTTTAATTTAATTAATATTAAAATGAATAGGGACTTAATATGCCCTTACATCTAAATTTAGGGGAAGGGTATTATAGTATGATTTGATAAATATTAACTTAAATTTTAATTGGTTTATGTACAATACTATCGATGGACGATTACCTTGTTAGATATTACATGTTAGAAACTTTTAGAGGTGTTAAGTTATGCTTCACGAGAAGGCATTACATGATTATGCTTGAAATTAAACTTAAACTCGCAAGTTATTACGATGTATAAGAGATTTATGTATAAGTGTGAAATTGGTAATTTAGCAAGGTTTTTTTTAATAGTTTAGGGTGATTCTAAGGTAATGTTTGTTAAGAATCTCTATTAATTATTAACAATGTACGTATCACATTGATGCAACTGTTTGAATCTCTTTTACTACTAAGATCACTCTCAAAACAAGACTCGTATTAATTTGTTACACTAAGAATGATTACTTTGTAATATATCCGAGCCAAATTGGATTTCAATAAGGAAAATTAAAAAATTCCCAAATCAGGGCTCAATAGGCCATCTTAAGAACCATACTTGATTAAAATGTGAGTCGTAAACGATGGAATCTAGGTTAAAATGTGTAGATGATTTGATTAAAGCAAGAATTGGATGGTCGATGCTGACATTGAAAGCAAGGTGGAAATAAATATTATTAGAAAGCGACAAAGGAAACATCACATAATGTTGGGGTCCCATGCGAACACAGATCCTTTCTCTTTTTCATTTTCAACACTCACTTTGGTAGGGTTTTTATCTCATCTTCCATCATATCTCTTTGCTCATTTCCCATTCCATTCCCTTCTTTTTCATTGTTTACAACTGTCACTTATTCGTTATCAGACGCAAATAGTTGATGCTCTATACTTTCATATATATAACTTCTAAAGAACTTTAATATGTTTACGTTTAAATATGTATTGAATATAAGTATTAAATGTAAATGCTTTAAACATTTTTTAAAATTACAAATCAGCAAGTTGAAGCTTTCTTTTCCTGTGGATTGTTGTTGGGAAGTTTATAATGGTTTGGAGGTTACTTTTCCTTGTTTCAACTTATTTCTCAAATATTAAATAGTATATTAAGACTCTCCAAGTTTATATTTGTTGCATTAATGCTTCAATATGTTTTATTTATTAGTTAATATAAGACGCACAATTTTCAATATTCATTTATAAATATTTTGTTGTTTTATCGATGAAATATTCTATTATAATGGTCAATGAGATTTATATATGAATGGTACATTACTATATATTAATTTTGACATAGATTATACTACGCCACCAATTACAAAAACATTATATCAAAATTAAAACGTTGAGAATTAAAATATTTCAAAAAGAATGAATCGAATTGATTATTCAATCGATCATCCGAAGTTATTTTTAATATAATATCAAAACTTTGTTTTTACTAATAATCTATAGAATAATAATCTATAAGTTACGATGATATCTAGAAACAAAATGTGAGAACTGTATAATTCAACATCATTAGTCAGGATTACGTGTATGAACCAACGGTCCAAAGTCTATCTAATTCAGACCAAACACGATGAAGCAGGTTTGGTGAAGTTTTTGTTATCAGAATAGGCCGTTTAACCTAAAACTTCAATCATGAAGCTGCTCAATTTGACCTAAAAGTTATACACTGCATTTAATATAAGACTATAATATATAATAACAGCTTCAAAACTGTTCTGGATAGAGTTGGACGTGGAACCCTAATCGCATAACACCCTACAGGTTCTTGTTCTATCTTGCTGCCATTTCCTACATATTTATATACTTATTGTATCCTTTTCAAATTTCTTTAGTAAAATTGATTTTTGCATTTCAAGATTTTCAGGAAATTATTTCATAATAAAAGTCTTAAAGAGAACATTTCTAGATGAAAGGACCTCAAATATCTGACACTCTTGAAAATTCGTGATCTCTTAATATAATTTTTGACGGACCTATGTAATTTATCAGAGCTAAATCTACTATCAGTCGATTATATCTATTGAACCTGTCAATTTACGAGTAATTATAATGAACTTATATATGACACTAGTACTAGAATCATTATAAAACCTCTCAACCAAGATTCAAAAAGGAATGGGCACCTTGACCTACGCTTTTCCTTTTTCTCATTTTTATTTTGAAGATAAAAGATTTTGATATCGACCAACGACCCATAACTACCAGCTATAGTGCTTTGCCAAAATCATACAAATTGAATCATCAACTGTCAAGATAACCTGTTTATTTCCTTCAACAAATTGACGGTGCATCTAATATTAACCCTTAATAATATTAATTTGCATTGATTGTGGTTGAAGATAAAATGATTATAGATTGGAGAGAAGCAAATGCAGACAAAGGAGTGGAGAAGAGTGGAGTGTCATCAATCATAAGCTCTAGCAGGAGAAACTACAGATTGATAAGATGAAGCACACCCAAACCCCATACATAAATCATAAAACTAAACATTCATGCATGGTTTGGGATCAGCAAGGCCTAGTCTTCAGCCCACTAAAATTTCAACAACAGACCATTTTCTCAGAACAGAACTCAATTTTATTTGGGCCACCAGATAATAGGGGTAAAATTGACCCAGTAAGGTATATATGTTTTTTATTTAGGCTAATAGGGTAAGTAAACATTTATTTTGAGATATATGGTATTTTCTACAGTGACATGAAACTCGTCACGTCGAGGTGATGAGTTTTAATAAAAAAATATTTTAATTTTTTACTTCGATGTGATATATTTTAAAAAAAAATTATATTTTATTAAAACTCATCATCTCGATGTGATGAGTTCCAATAACACTATAAAAAAAATATCGTAGATCCAAAAATATAAACCGAGATGCCCCAATGGGTAAATAAAAACCCGTTATCCTTATTGGCCCAAAAAAGCCAAACAATAGGCTGTGGCCTAGCGAACTGATATTATTGGAATACAGAAAATGATGGGAAGAGTATAGATAGATAATAGAAAGTAAATAATAATAATAATAATAATAATAATAAAGGAAATGCTTAACAGTAGTATGTTTTAACATTCATGGATATAAGCAAAACCCAGATCACACTGTATTTTAACAGCAAAAAAAGCATTCCTGATATTAAAGCTGTTCTTCATTTCAACATTCTTTGTTGAAGAAAACTACTATATATATATATAAATGTTGCCTAATTAGTTATTCTTAGGAGGATGGTGCCTTGGTGAATGATAGTCAACATTGAAATCCAGGAAACCTGACTGATGATCACCATTGCCGCCACACCTTGATGACTCTGTAGCAGTCGACCCTCTCATTTTCACATCCTTCAGCTTCTTCATTTGCACCATTTTTCTCCCTCTAATTTGCCAGTTCTTGTTTGCACCATTCACTAGCTCCTGCTAAACCCCAGAGTTTTTTTTCATCATATATAAGCAACATTTATCATGCATAGATAAATTGTTATTAGTTCATTACCTTTCCGGTAGGAACTGTCTCATGGTTTGAATCTGGGAACAATGAGAAAAAACTAATTAAGTTCATCAACTTTAGAAACCCTAAAACTAGGGAGTGACATGCGTACAAATGCTCAAATGAAAAAGAATTGGACATGGTGTTATGTACCTTGGTTGGCTTGGGCAAAGGAGATGAATGCAGCAAATAGAACTAAAATGAAAAGGCATGTTATGATCTTCTCAGCAGCCATTTGTCTTCAGAAATGAAAATCAGGAGCAAATTTACAGTTTTAAAGCTAAAAAGCAGGTCAAATATAGATTTTAGCACCTATGTAGCAAGAACCCAAGTCAAAGCTAGTAGCCTAGGACTATAGTTTCCAACATCTGCCTAGCTTTTCAAATTACACACACACACACATATATATATATATATATATATATATACATACATACACATCATTTGAACCCTCCAATGTATCACCACCCACTTGTGTCAACGAGATTGAAGTTGAAACCTATATGCTTTTAGAATTTGTAGTGAATTTAAGCACTTGTTTCAAGGTCCAAGATGAAAATTTTGGGGGTCTAAGAGAGAGGGTAATTTGCGTGGAAAACATCGAAGCTATGGTAATGAACTAAGGGATTTGAAAGAGTGGTCCATGAATCTGTGCATGGTGATACAGGTGGTGCTTTAGATAACGTAGAATGCAAGGTACGTGTGTTTCGCGCCTGTCTGCCGCCATGCATTCAACGAGAAATATTAGGTTTTTGTGTTTGTTTGCCCCGAGCTGAGATGTACTGATATATGGTTTCGATCGTGATTTCCCAAATGAGTTGGCTACTATTCACTTATCCCCATACCCTATTACTTGAACCTTCTTTTGAATCATGTTCAGCCGTTTCAAATGTTTTCATATACACCTAAGTTATGAGGAATACATTGCATACTCTAAAAGAATACGAATTAAAATTCTGGATACAATATTTGTTGAGGATAAAATATGAATTGTGACGGTTGTATGTAGTTTATTCTTTTTAATTTAACGAAGAATGGTGATCAATTGAAAACAAAGGACAATATAAAATCGGGGAAGAAAAAAGATTTCAAGCCTCTTCTCTAACTATGCACGATGATTTATATATTGATCCTTAGTGTTAGTGTTAGGTCTAGGATCATGATGGCTATTCGTAGGTTGACATGAAGATTTATGATCATGATGACTATACGTAAATTGACTTGATAAATAGATACGGTTGTTGTATAGCGAATTTGATAATGACGAATCATATGGATCTATCAATGATCATATCAAGAGATTCTAATATTATGAATAATGTAGAATTTCAAAAGTTTTTATCAACAGAAAAATTTCTCTAAAACTTCGATCAACACAGGATTAATAGTATTTATAGAAAAATCCGGAGGAGATACAAAATAATATAAATTCATTTTTCCAACTCTGTATAAATGGTTATGAATGGTAAGTGATATATTGACTAACAATGTAATTTAACCTAAAGTAAGCCAGGGCAATCTTTTTAAAGAGAATTTAGAGAAAAGAGAGCACAGAATTGTGAAGCCTATCCCTCTTAGTTGACAGCATGCATGAAAAGCGGTGTAGAAATAGCTTAGTTAGGTTAGCTCAAAGCGTATTTTCCAACGCTGATTGAATGATTCGGTGGGTCTAAACCCGCCAGCCACCACCGGCAAACATATTTTCACACGCACCTTGAACAATGTGCGATTGCACATGCCCACCACAAAATATAGTACGGAACAGTATTTTGGGTTGATTTAACCCAATAAAAATAAAGAGTTTTTTTTTTTATTTATTTCATTAGGGTAAATTAAATTTATTTGAGGATATATGAAATTTTTCACGGTTTTTATAATCGGACCGGTTAGTTAATCGGTCATGTTATCGGTTCACTAGTTCAACCGATCGAATTGATCCGACTGATCGGAAGAACCGGACGACGTCATAATTATTTAAAAAATTAAATAAAAATACTAAAAATATTTAATAAAAAATAATTTTGTATATTACAAGTCATATTCAAAGCAAGTCATAACATATATGAGTTAAAAACTATAAAACCAAGTGAAACAAAATGATTCAAATTAACTACAACATAATATTTAAGGTAAAACATATTAAATAATAATATAATTATATAACTATAATTAAAAAATAAATTTGGGGCTAAAAAAATCATAACAAAATGATATTGTTTTGTTTAATTTTTAAAAAAAAAACAATCTTACATGGCTAAGAAACATAGAAGAACATCCCAAAAGTATAAAGAATAAAAATATGAGAACAAAACAATCTCATATGGCTAAGAAACATATAATAGCATCCCAACTAACTTCTACAAATAATAGAGGTAATTTGACATTCAAAATCATGAAGACTTTTGGTGAGCATAGAATGAACTATTCTTTCACTTCAATTAAGCTCGAATTTTAGGCTTCAATCGAGCTTCTAAATTTTTTTTGAGTTCAAGCCTTTTCGAGTTCAAGTTTCAATATTATATTTCGAGTTCGAGTTGAACTTGATAATTTTTAGTTCGTGAGTTTGAGTCGAGTTGAGCTTACTTTTAAAGTTTGAGTCGAGCTCAGCAATACTCGAGTTCGACTTGGCTCGTTTAACAAACGACGTGGCTTGGTTTAATTTTTTAAAAAAAACAAAAACAAAATTGACGGTTTTTCCCAGTTTTCAGCCGGTCCAGTTCGAACGGTTCAACGGTTATGGCCGATTAACTAGTAGCGGTTCAACCGGTTTAGTTTGAATCGTACTAAGCAACAATTCTCGGTTGAACCGGTTGAACCGGCCGGTCCGGTCCGATTTTCAAAACAATGACATTTTCTATAATATTATTGGAACTCGGCACGTTAATATAATGAGTTTCAATAAAAAAATAGTTTTTATTCGAGTTCGTCACATTGAAGTGATGAGTTTGAATAAAATATACTTTTTTTATTAAAATCTATCATATCGAGATAAAAAATTATAATAAAAAATATTTTTTATTAGAATTTGTTACCTCGACGTGACGAGTTCTGTGTTAATGTAAAAAAGATCATAGATCTCAAAATAAATATTGAATTACCCTAATAGACTAAATAAAAAACACATATAACTTACTGAGCTAATTTTGCCGTATTTGGGGAAGAAACGATGGAGTTGGACATTGAAAGGGATACTGGGCAGAGAGATGAATACGTATAGAGAAAAAAATATATTAATTAGATTTAATTGATCGAGTATTTATTAATAATAAAAATGAGTATTATTTTTTTTATAAATTTTAAATTTAAAATATTATATCTGTAAAATATAGGGTGATTTAGCCCAATAAAGATAATGGATTTTTATTTAGCTCATTAGAGCAAATCAAAATTTATTTTGGGATCTACGACATTTTTTACAGTGTTATTGTAATTCTTCACGTGGATGTGATGAGTTCAAATAAAATATAATTTTTTATTAAAATCTATCACATCGAGGTAAAAAATTAGAATAAAAAATATTTTTTATTGGAACTCGTTATCACGACGTGACGAGTTCCGTGTCACTGTAGAAAAGACTATAGATCTCAAAATAAGTATTGACTTGTCCTAATGGGCTAAATAAAAATCCATATACCTTACTAGATTAATTTTACCTAAAATATGTTTACCGTTAATAATTAAAAAATTAATATTATTTATCTTATAATCATCTCAGCGGTAAGAAATATATTATTTATATAGAAATGCTACTTCACACGTTCCCTTCTATGAACAAACGGTAAACACTTATACAAGTTAAACTTGATGGAACCTTATGTTCGAAAATTTTAAAATATAATTTAATATACGGTTAATAAACAATATAAATGGGTTACAACTCAAAATCTTATGAAGAACCTAAATTATTTAGCTTAGACAAAATAACATTTAAGTTAAAACTAAAAATATCATATTCTTCATATTGTATCTAATCAATATTATATTGATTAGTCTAATTTAAAGATTGTATCTAACCATATAAGATATATATATGTATTATTTTTCATATTGTAATATTATTTAATAAATCGAACATCGTCTAAAATTATAAAATATATTTATAATTTTACTTTTTTTAAAGAATGTATTTTGGGAACAAAATACCAATAGAAGCATAAAGGAGTGAAAATATTAATATAAAGAAAGAATTTATAAAAAATTAATAAAAAATAAAATTGAATAAATACAAAAGCTTATGAACTAAATTCCAAAAAGAGTAAATTTTGTTGTTAAAAATATAAATTGAAGTTACATATGTAACACCCACAATCTTATCCGACTCGGATACGAATCTGAGGTGTTACATTGACTTTTCCAATTGACTTTTCCAATTGACTTTTTTAAAGAAAACCAAAGAACTTTTAAACTTTCATTAAAAATATATTATCACTTTACATAAGTTGACCAAACAAGACAAAAACCGATCAGAGCATTTATAACCAATATATTTCTTACATGCCAACACATTATATATAACAAAATACATACTGTGACTTTACTTCTGATCTAATCGCTGAGTGGAGATATGCTGCTCTGCAAATTCCTATTCTTGATCCTCTTGCTCTTCAGAACCTACGTGTAAAAACGTTTACACGCTAAGTCATAGACTTAGTGAGGCATAATTACATAGTAAAGAATTACTACAAATTTAAACATGCAATCTACTATCTAAATGCAATTATACTATCATATCATCATTTATCATACCACATATGAAACAATGTAAATCATAATAATACCATATTAAAATATAATCATATACATACTCTTTATGTCCTGTTTAAGCCCATATACACTATTGAGAACTCCATGTATACGAGTACTATAAGGTTGTGCACACATATGCTATCACTACAGCTCAATCAATGTCCCGAATGACCTATCCATATGTTCCGAAGAACATGGGTAACTGTTCATATGTTTTAGAGAACATAGGTAATCATGTCCATATGTTCCGAAGAACATATGTAATCCTGTCCATATGTTCTGAAGAACATATGTAATCTTGTCCATATGTTCCGAAGAATATAGGTAATCTATCCATATGTCTCGAAAGACATAGGTAACTCTCGACTCTTGGCATGCCAACTATACCTACAGTTCTCATAACTCATATCATGGGCATTATCTTTTACCTTATTATATATTCACACATTCATATCACATATTTATTTCCTATAGCTCTTTATCACATGTTCATATGATCATCTTATCACATATACCTTTTCTCATATTATATAACCATATCATTTCAGTCATATCCGTATATCTCGTGTTCATTTCTCATCTAATCACATATCATTCAGTTTAATTTATGATATGACATATTATCATCTTATAACTTATATAAACATATACATCACTTATACTAGTTTCTATGTCCCATCACACTAGCATATTTTCATATATTTGTAATCACGTAGTTTATTTTTCGTATAATTCATGGCACTTCTCATATGATTTCATATTCATATGTTATATATTTCATATTCTTTCTTATGTTCTTACTATACCTCTTATTTCATATTCTTAGGTAATCATATAGATCATTTTAACTATTTCACATATTTATCACATTTATATATATATATTTACACAACTCATATAATATATATATTGTAACATGTCAATACATCTGCTCATGTATACATATAAACCATAACAAACACATCACATACCTAATATATATCATGTAACTCATTCAATCACATATGACACATACACTCATATATATAAGCTCTAATATGGAAAATGGACTTACCACAATTCACATAGTATATCCCATAGACATGTAACTTTTCATGCATGTTCATTTCAAGCATATCACATAATGCATATGGTATGAATTATATCATGTTTCATAATATTGAATGAATCATGTATCAAGATATTAAATATAGACTTATCGCAAGTCTAGAACTGAATATACTTGTAACATCCTCAATACCGGGTTAGTGATCAAATTGTAAAGTTTCAGAATTTGATGACTAAAGTAGAAGAATGAAATAATTCAATGATTATTTGAATATATATTGAAGGTTATTTAGTAATTATTAAAGGAAATTAAGGGTTAAATGGTCATTTGATCATTCAAGGAATTATATACACGTGAAAAGGGAGAGAACTCTCCAGAGTGCTCTTCTCCTTTCTTCTTTCTTCATACGTGGGAGAGCAAGCCAAAGGTAAGTTTCTTTGTTTATAAATGAATTGTTGATTTTAAGGTTGGGTTTTGATTATTAGATGATAACTAAGCTTAAGGAAAGCTTAAATCATCTTAAAAACAAAGGATGGAGGGGTTAAGAGAGATTAAAGATTTGGAGTTTTTATATGAAATTTTGGAAATGAATTGATAAGTAGAATTTGAAGTTAAATTTGACTTGTCAATAGTTAAATTAAGAGATTTGGAGTGATATAATTGGATTTAGAACATATAGAAAATTTGGTATGATTCTTGAATTACATATGGAAGATAGGATTTTGAGGTTTAAGATGAAATAAATGAATATAGATTGGTTTAAGTATGTGTACTAGAGTTAAGAATGAAAAGGGGATGATATATTGAAGTGTTTGAGAGAAAATGAAGTAATTTTCGGGATGAAAATATGATTTCTGGGCAAGGGGAATCGGTACCCATTCAAGGGGAACCGATACCCCTTCAAACGAACAACATTTCCAGAATGTCATTAGGGAATCGATACCCCCATAGTAGGGAACCGATTCCCCCTAAAGGAAAAATGTGCATATTGGTTTAATAAGTTCGTTTAAGTTGCTAGTATCCAATTACAAGGTGTAGGTATCTAATGATTGTCTTAAAATGTATAATTATGTAGATTCAGAGCCTAACCAAGTTCCAGAATCATTTACAAGTAAGATCGATCAAAGGGAAAGATAAGAGATTTGAATTGACTAGTGAAGCCAGGTGAGTGCATATTCAATAGTATATGATGTGCGATGGAAATAAGACTTGCGATGAGTCTATTTCCTGAAGTGTTACACATGAATTCATGATTAAAGGCATGAGTTGAATATGCATGTATGTATGCTTGATTATATGAATTGATCTGTTCTTTTATGTGCTCTAAGTGATATGACTTATATGTATTTCTATTATAATGTTACATGATATGTTATGTATGTTAAATGGATTATGTGATGGTATAAGAAATGATATGAAATATATATGTGAAAACAAGTATATGTTATGAGATAAGATCTATGTGATTACATGCAACATATGATATTAGACATATGTTTACACATACATGTGGTATGTGACAGAAAAGAAGGAACATGTGATTATGAGATCAATGATTACACGTACATGTGATACGTGACTGAAAAGAAAAGATATGTGTTTATAAGAGAAAGCATATGAATAAGTAATGTGAACTGTTATAAATGATAATGCCCATGTTATGTGATATGAGAGCTAGGGGTATAGTTGGCATGCCAAGGGTCGAGGGTTTACCTATGTTCTTCGGGACATATGGACTGTTTACCTATGTTCTTCGGGACATATGGACTGTTTACCTATGTCCTTCGGGACATATGGACTGATTACCTAGGTTCTTCAGAATCTATGGACTGGTCCTTCGGGACATTGATCGAGCTGTGGTGACAGCATATGTGTGCACAACCTCAATGTACTCACATACCTTAAGTTCTCACTAGTGTACATGGGCTAATAAAGTGATTAAACAAGCATACTGAATGTGATATGTATACGATGGGTTTATAAGTGGTTTGAAATGTGTTACGTGAACCATATGATGTTGTGTGTGTATAGTGTTTGATTGAAAAGGTTAACAATAAAAGTATGTGATTACATGATAAACTGTTAATGATGAATTATGTGTATGTATGTATTTACTGTAATTATGTATTTACTGTAATTAATCTGATATGATTTTATATGATACGAAGAATGCATGGAATTGGTATAACATGATAGAACAGAACATGCATGTATTGATATATGTTATGAAGTGCATTATAAGTCGTTATGCCTCACTAAGTTTTCGACTTAGCGTGTGATTGTTTCACACGTAGGTATGGAAAGCGAAAAGAGAAATAAAGAGGAACAAGACAGGTCAGTTACTTCTTACCGAAGATCAGATCAGAAAAGATCTCTTGAATTAGATGTATTTTGTACATTGCAAATAGTTGGCACGTAATTAATGTTTTTGAATTGTATATGCTCTGATCGGTTTTGTCAAAAACATGTAAGCTCTGAATAGTTCTGGAAATATTTTGAATAAGTTACATGTACAAAAGTTTTAAATTACTCACTATTTTATACGAGTAAATGTTTGAAAAGTCAATGTGATACTTCGGACTCGTATCCGGGTCGGATACGGGTTGGGGGTGTTACAATACTAACATAATCATGTTATGCATATGCACTCACCTTAGCCTTGTTTGAATTGAATCAATTCTAACCCTTCGATTACTTTGAAGCAAAGTCACGTTCAATATCTACATAATTATACATTGATGCATATCAGTATTCCACTTGATATACGTTAATTGTTTATTCCTTAGACTAAAAGAAAGGCTAATTTCATCTCTTAATGAAGGTATGTATCGATACACCCTACAGTGTATCGATGCATTCCTTAACGTGTGCATCGATGCACTACCTATGCATCAGTGCACAAATTACATTCGATGTTGGGGTGTATCGATGCACTACCCGTGCATCGATACGCATTGAAGATGCATCGATGCAAACAACCCAGAAATTCCATTTTGAGCACGAAAATGTCTTACTTTGTCCTCAAATTCTACTTATTACCCCTCCTTATACCTTAAAACTTATCTATGCATATGTAAACCTTCTTATAACACTTCACCATCTCTCATAATTCACCATAATTCTTGAATCAAAGAATTTCATCAAATTTTCCACGTGTTCTTAATTCAATTCTATCACCTCTAACTTCTCAATTAACCCTTTGACAAGTCAAATTCAACTTCTTATTCTAATTATGAACTCTATTTCTAAATTTAATTCAAGAACTCCACATCTTTAAATCCTCCTACACTCTTCATCTTGTTGTTTTAAAGCAAATTAAGCTTTCCTTAAGCTTACTTAGCATCTAATAATCAAAACCAAACTTAAATTTCAGCACATAATCAGTTCAAGAGAAAACTCACATTTGCTTGGCTTCACACGTGAAAAAGAAGAGAAAGGAAGAGAACTCTGGAAACCTCTAAACTTTGTTTCCTTCCTTCCACGTGTATCTATATATATCATTCTTAAATATTTTTCTTTGCAAATGACCATACTATCCTTTCATTCCTCATTCTTTTCAATTTGATCCTACACCACATTTCTCATATAAGTCTTTAAACCATTCAATTATTCTAATTTAATCACCAAATTTTGAAACCTTACAATTTAGTCACTAACCTGGTATTGAAGATGTTACAACATATATATTCTACAATGGTGGAAGAACAATGCGACTTAAATTTGGTCAAAAACAAACTTAATTGGGAGGAATTAGAGGTGAGTATTCGATCGAGTCTAGTTAAAATTAAACAAAATTAAATTAGTTAAATTAATGAGTCATATTTGATCGTTCAAAATTTATTCAAAATTTTAAAAAATTCGAGTCGAATTAAATTTTAGAATCCAATCTAATTTTACTATCCCTAAGTTAGGTACTCCTTATAGAATGAATCCTCCAATTCAATTTATCGATTCAAAGGAATTGTTAGAATGAAAATGTATAGGAAAAGTGTTAGAAGTGATGATGTTAACCATGACCTGTGTATAGTTTGAGGATTTTGACTTCCTTTGGTGGAGTGATTGTATGTTTCTTGTAGCAGCGTTTTTGCTGCTTCTTAGATAAATAAATCCCAACTTATCCCCAAAAAAATGATAATTAATTATATATAATTTTTTTAATAATTAATTCAGTTAATTAACATATTTTGAAAATCATGATATATTTGAGTGTACCTATCTTCACATTAGAGATTGAAGAATTAATTGAGGGATTTAGATATTGTACTAACAAAGGGATAAAATGGTTTCTAAAATGGCAGATTCTTAGGCCTCTTTTCCTGAGTTCTAGAATCTTCCACTCATTCAGTGAAACCCCTTTCAGTAGGGTTTCTAGTTTTACTATTTATTCCCAAAAAGTCTAGACTTTATCATCTTTGTTATTCATTTACCAGCTCTCTGTTTCTCTCGGGCTTAGCTTCAATGGCTTCAGTTCTAACCAGAATTTTAGCTATCCCATCTTTAACTTCTCTCCCTTTAACAACAAACCCCAACAAGGCCTTCACTTCCAGAAGCGTTTTCTTACCCCATCAAAACAATGCCTTCTCTTCCTCCGGTTTAAGGTGGAAGCTCGAGAAGAAAAACAACAGCATTGCGGTTCAGTGTGTGGCGTCGGCAGTTGCCGAGGAAGAGCCCGAGGTGACCTCCGGCGAGACATTTGAGTACCAAGCCGAGGTGGGTTTCTTTTGCTTTTCCTTCTTATGCTCTTTTTATTATTATTAATGGCATGTGTTTGTTTATATCGATGGTTTCTCTCCTATGCTTTGCAGGTTAGTCGATTGTTGGATTTGATTGTTCATAGTCTGTATAGCCACAAAGAGGTGTTTTTGAGAGAGCTTGTAAGGTGAGAACTTTTTATCATGAATAACCAAAGTTCATTTTTTTAATGAGGACTCCTGGTTTTCAATTGAAACTTATGAAGAATTTTTGTTTTTGTGCTCTAGTAATGCGAGTGATGCTTTAGATAAGCTTAGATTCTTGAGTGTGACTGAGCCTTCTCTGCTTGGAGATGCCGGGGAACTCGAGATACGAATCAAAACTGACCCTGATAATGGGGCTATCACTATCACGTACGTTTGTTTGTGGCCTCTCATACTGAAAAATAAAAGTTGAAATGATGGACGATTTATTTCTTTAATTGTTTTCTTTTCATGGATTTGCAGAGATACAGGCATTGGAATGACAAAAGACGAGCTCGTTGACTGTCTTGGAACAATTGCACAAAGCGGTACTTCAAAATTTCTTAAGGCTCTTAAGGTAACCTCTTTCGCATTTATTTTCAAGTTGCAGTTTTTTGTTTTTGGTGACTTATTTAGCATCTGATTCTCTGTAGGAAAATAAGGATCTAGGGGCAGACAATGGCTTGATTGGACAATTTGGTGTTGGTTTCTATTCTGCTTTTCTTGTTGCTGAGAAGGTAACATATTGTCTGCCTAATTGATATTTTGCATTATGATCTTTCTCTTCATGTTTGAAGCTTTTTCTTTTCGTACCAATAATTTTCATGTTTGGCGCTAATTGGGTTTGCTTGCTTAAATTATTCTTAATTAGGTGGTTGTGTCCACAAAGAGCCCAAGGTCAGAGAAGCAATATGTTTGGGAAGCTGTAGCAGACAGTAGCTCATATGTTATCAAGGAGGAAACCAATCCTGAAAAGCTTCTAAACCGTGGCACACAAATTACTCTTTATCTAAGGGTACTCTACCTGATATTTCTTTTTAATCCATTACATCTTGTTTGAATATCTGCGTTTAACTATTTCCTTTTGTATGTTAAATATTAGAATATGGTAATTTGAATTTTGATATATGAGTTCCGTATTTATTGGAATAATTGCCTCTTTGCCTTTTACCTTCCGGTTCTTCTAAGTGCCAAATTTGGTTTAAGATATTGTTCTCTTGCAGTCGGATGACAAATATGAATTCTCGGATCCAACCAGAATTCAGAATTTGGTGAAGAATTACTCCCAATTTGTTTCTTTCCCCATATACACTTGGCAAGAAAAATCAAGGACAATCGAGGTTAGTGTATGCATTTCTGTTATTATCCGAGTATAATATTTTCTTCTCTATTAGTGTTTTAAGAAAGGGTAAACAGTTCACGTCTATCAAATTGAGTACTTGTTGCCCCGCTCCATTTCCTGGAGTCATCATCTCCCTTGGTTCTTACTTTGTCCCTCATGGAATGTCTCAAGTTTTATAAACAACTAGTAAATTTTCTTCATGTTTGAGTTTCATAACTGTGTGTGTATAAACTGTGAAAAGAATTTGTTAGGTGTGTAGATGTTACCATCTGGCTTATGCGCATTAATGCTTTTTTTTCCAATTTCTGAATGCCAATGAGTCCTCCATTTTGTTATATGCAGTTGAACTCTGAACATGTGGAAAATTTAGTTATTTAACCACTTGTAATATGTTCGACCTTTGGGCAGGTAGAGGAGGAAGAAACACCAAAAGAAGGAGAAGAAGAAAAGCCAGAGGTAACCTTGCCATGCTTTCCAGCATTATTTTTGTTGCAAACTTTCTTCTTTGAAAATATTGTGTTAATTAGCGGGCTTATATACCTGTTGACAGAGTGAGAAGAAAAAGAAGACGACTAAAACCGAAAAGTATTGGGAATGGGAATTAGCAAATGAAACAAAACCGATATGGGTGAGTTTGTTGTTCTGTCACCTCCATAAATGCACTTTAAAATACTGTTTTTCCTGTAGAATAATCTCTATTTTCCATATATTCTTTGTTGTTATAAACCATCATGGATATGTCCTTTGTGTATCTGGTTTAGATGAGAAATCCAAAAGAAGTTGAAAAGGATGAGTATAATGAGTTCTACAAGAAGACATTCAATGAGTTCTTGGATCCACTTGGATACACTCACTTTACTACAGAGGTAAGTGTGCATTTACAATTTTATAATTTGGCTTCTTTTGCATTACTAAAGCCGTTAAAGTTTCACTGATAATCATGCAGGGTGAGGTCGAGTTTAGGAGTGTGCTGTACATTCCTGGCATGGGCCCTCTCAACAATGAGGATGTCACGAATTCTAAAACAAAGAATATACGTTTGTATGTGAAGCGTGTATTTATCTCGGATGATTTTGACGGAGAGCTGGTCAGTTTTAACTTGGTCACATGATAGCTCTATTTGTAGAGTACTAAATGGCGCTGTGTCATTTTCTTTTATGGGAACTTACCATGGTGCTTTAACTTGTGGAGTCCAGTGTGTGTTGCTTGTGTCGTCAAGCTATAACTTACATTAAACCTTAATGTTGTTTTTTCAGTTTCCACGATACTTGAGCTTTGTGAAGGGTGTTGTGGACTCAAATGATCTTCCCCTTAATGTTTCTCGAGAGATCCTTCAAGAGAGTCGAATTGTAAGATTAATTTTGTTTACATTTTTTTAGTCATATCAACATAAGTTTACACATGTTCCTTAAATATAATTCTTATTTTCAGATTGGGGTGCTGAGCAACATTGCTAACTATTTACTATTTACTGTTATTTTCCATATTAACTATTCTATGGTTATTACGTGTTAGGTGAGAATTATGAGAAAGAGGCTTGTCAGGAAAACATTTGACATGATTCAAGAGATTTCTGAAAGTGAAAATAAAGAGGTAATAGAGTACACTGGGGCACCATATGTTCTTTCTCAGTTGTTGACTTGAACTTTGTGAGTAACATAGATGATGGTGAAACTCCATTACAGGATTACAAAAAATTCTGGGAGAACTTCGGCAGGTTTCTAAAGTTGGGCTGCATCGAAGACACTGGTAATCACAAGCGTATAACTCCATTACTTCGGTTTTACACATCAAAAAGTGAAGAGGAATTGACGAGTTTGGATACATATGTTGAAAATATGAGTGAGAATCAAAAGGCAATTTATTACTTGGCAACTGACAGCTTGAAAAGTGCCAAGACCGCTCCATTTTTGGAGAAGTTGGTTCAAAAAGACATTGAGGTATGTTTGTAGTTTGGGTCGGATTTGCAAGGTTCGAAATAATAAACTTGGGGCGCTGTCTTTAGGCTGTCAAACATGGAATTTGTAGTTCATGTTTTGTGATTCGAAGTTTTTTGCTTTCAATTTTCCATGATAACCGATCTAGCTCCTTGTTTTGTAAGGTTCTCTATTTAATTGAGCCTATCGACGAGGTTGCCATCCAAAATCTGCAGACCTTCAAAGAAAAGAAATTTGTTGATATTAGCAAGGAAGATTTGGAACTTGGTTAGTTTTCTGATTTTCTTTTCACTTATATATTTGTTTCAGGTGTGATCCGACTCTGTTGCTCTTCATTCCTGATTGATTTTTTTTTTGTCATTCCAGGTGATGAAGATGAGGTAAAAGAGAGGGAAACCAAACAAGAATACAATCTTCTCTGTGATTGGGTAAAGCAACAACTGGGAGACAAGGTGGCCAAAGTCCAAATCTCGAAGCGTCTAAGTTCATCACCGTGTGTGCTTGTTTCTGGCAAGTTTGGATGGTCAGCCAACATGGAAAGGTAAGCAATTTTCTGTTACTTCTCAATACAAGTCAATAGGCATACATGAAACATATTCTTCTACTAACATTTTCAATGCATTTTAAGGTTGATGAAAGCACAAGCTCTCGGAGACACCGCAAGTTTGGAGTTTATGAGGGGAAGGAGGATACTAGAGATCAATCCAGATCATCCTATTATTAAGGACTTGAATGTACGAACATTTTTGTTAAACTTGATATAAGATGTTTCTCGTTTGAGGGTATCGCTACGATATTAATATCGGTTATTTCCGTTTGCAGGCTGCATGCAAGAATGCACCCGAAAGCAGTGATGCCAAGAGAGCTGCTGACTTGCTGTATGATACAGCATTGATATCCAGTGGTTTCTCTGTAAGTGGATAGAAATCCTTTGATTTAGCTCCAACATATTTGCAGGTTTTTGTATATCATATTGTTCTTAAATTCCTCTTTTTCATTGTGCAGCCTGATAGCCCTGCTGAGTTTGGTAACAAGATATATGAGATGATGGCAATGGCACTTGGAGGAAGATGGGGTAGATCCGATGAGATTGAAGCATCAGAAGCTAGTGCTGGTGAAACCAATACCGGCAACGATGATAGTTCGGAGACCCAAGTTATCGAACCATCGGAAGTAAGGACAGAAAGTGATCCTTGGGAAGACTAGATGTCCTCTAATGTAAATCTTCATATATTAGTCCATTGGTATTTAATCGGGAAGATGATAAGAATTTTAAGAAATAACTTTTTTCCGAGTTGAGTCGGATACATACTGGACTATAAATGGAGGTTGATTTAATAAAAATGTGCTATTAAATTTGTTTTAGATTATTTTTTCAAACATGTTATAAAAAGAAAACTTGTAACAATCCAACTATTACTAATCCTTTTATTAATGTCAAATGTTTATAATTTATTCTCAAAAGATATATATTGGAACTTGAAAATCAAAAGTGGACTAATATCTTTGATTAAATTAACCCAAGTTATATACCCAAAATGACAAGTTAACAACTTCAATAGGTTAATATATAATAATTACAATAAAGAAAGAAAAATTGGGGTCATTATATGCATACATGTACGTATATGCATATAATATAAATACATACATAACCCGTATATTATTATTATTATCATTTGAAATATCTTTTCATCCTCAATCAAGTCTTTTAAGGTTCTGCAACTTTGCCTGTAGGAGAATCCTCGGAGGGTTTCAGCTCCGATTCGACGATGTCGGTACGAGCTTTACAAAATCTCTCTCTGTACTAGTCTTCCATTCTTTATAAAGTATTGCATGCCGTTATGGATATATAATCTTACAGAATTTATAAAATTTTAAGCATAATTACAGAGATAATATACCGTATTCTATACTCGAGTCCGGATAAGGTAGGCTAGCCTTGTAGAAACATGTATGATGTATAGGGTGAAGTGCAACCAAACTCTAGGCCGTGTACGATGCTTGGACTGTATCCTCGACTATGCATATTGGCTTTATTTTTCTGAACTTCAAGAAACAGAAAATACTTATATCTCAATTACGATCTTTTTCGGTTTTTCAGATTGACAACACTGCCTTTTCTGGTCTTTTCGAATCCTGGTTGGCAGATATTAAAACAGTCACAGAATCAATAGAATGCATAGAAGTAGAGCAGGAAAGCTTTATTGAAGTGGGATGTTACCTTTATCGAGTTTTTCCGGTGATAATGGAGTTGAAGCATACCGAAACGCCCCCGAAAAATGCGAGAGAGATTCTACAATCTGTTTCCCAGAATGTCAATCTGGCAAAAGATCTTGTGGGAGAATGCCATAAAGAGAACCAGCCA
Source organism: Hibiscus syriacus (assembly GCF_006381635.1). Classification (NCBI taxonomy): domain Eukaryota; kingdom Viridiplantae; phylum Streptophyta; class Magnoliopsida; order Malvales; family Malvaceae; genus Hibiscus; species Hibiscus syriacus. The sequence goes on from NW_024062795.1 coordinate 7,974,035, forward strand.
GTTTCAGATACTGAACTGGGAAGTATCATACCGCAGCTACAAGGGGTGATAAAAGACAGGTGAATGTTTGTGCTTGATACCGTCTGCAACATTTGGGGGCGATGAGTATGCAGAAACTGCAGTCCGATCTCTTTCGGAGGAAATGCAGAATATCCATCTTGAAGTTAAGCAACCTCTAGAATTACGAATCAACGAGCTCGAACCAAAGATGCCTTTTGCAACAGAACAGCCTAAGAAATTAAAAATGGCAACAGAAAGTTCTGAAATGTCACAACAAATGCCAATTGTCTGGTCTCTTTCAGAGGAAATGCAGAATATCCATTTCGAAGTTAAGCAACCTCAAGAATTAATAACCAAAGAGCTCGAACCGAAGATGCCTTTTGCAACAGAACAGCCTAAGAAATCAAAAATGGCAACAGAAAGTTTTGAAATGTCACAACAAATGCCAATGGTCTGGTCTCTTTCAGAGGAAATGCAGAATGTCCATTTCGAAGTTAAGCACCCTCAAGAATTACGAACCAAAGAGCTCGAACCGAAGATATCTTTTGCAACAAAACAACCTAAGAAATCAAAAATGGGAATAGAAAATTCTCAAATGCCACAAGAATTGCCAATGGAATCAGTCCATGTGGAAGTTTCTGTCTCCACAGAAAGTTCTCAAGCTTCAAACATTTCAAGTCATAGAAGACAGTATGAAAGTATAAACAAACCCATTACAAAGTTGCCACAGGTAGCTCAGTATATCGAACCTATGTATGACACTTTCTTGTGTCCATTAACTAAGCAGATTATGGATGATCCAGTTACCATTGAGAGTGGAGTGACCTATGAGAGGAAGGCGATATCGGAGTGGTTTGAAACTTTCAGTCATCTAGAGGATATAACATGTCCAACCACAGGGATGAAGCTCTCCAGCAGGGTTTTAAGCACCAATGTTGCTTTAAAGATCACGATAGAGCAATGGAGGGATCGGAATGACGTTGCAAGGATCAAGGTTGCTCGTGTGGAGTTATCTTTGGCTAGTTTGGATAATATGATACTAGAGGCAATAACGGACCTGCAACATATCTGCAAAAGGAAACAATACAACAGGGTACAAGTACTTAGTGTTGGAACATTGCCATTGCTTATTAAGTTACTCGGATACAAAGATAGAGGTGTCAGATGTGGAGCTTTGGAACTGTTACGACAATTGGCTGAGGAAGACGATGAAGGAAAGGTTCAGTTTTTTTTACTATTTCCAGATATTTTATATATACCAAAAATCGAAAAGAACATTACAGCACCGTTTTCTTTATATTTTGTTCAGGAAATGATTGCTGATACAATGGATCTATCAACACTAGTCGAGTTGTTATCGAGTAGCCACCAGTCAGTTCGGCATGCATCATTGCTTTTCTTACTTGAGCTTTCTAGATGCCAAGCTTTATGTGAAAAAATCGGGTCTGCAACCGGAGCAATTTTGGTTCTGCTCAGAATCAAATATAACCATCAGGTTGATTCCTTTGGTTCCGAAAAAGCAGATGAAATTTTGAAGAACCTAGAGAAATTTCGAGATAACATAAAGCGGATGGCAGAGTATGGGTTCGTGGAACCTCTTTTGAATCATCTAACAGAAGGTAACTTAACTTTCTTTATGATTGACCTTCTTCCAAATGATAAATTTCAAGGGAACTATTTCTAAACTGCGCATTAACTGGAGAATGGGTTCAAGTTTGATCATAGAAAACATGTTTTCAAGTCTAAGAGAAGAGTATGCTGATATGTAAATAAGCAGGTTCCAAGGAGGTGCAGATGGAAATGGCAAGCTACTTAGGGGAAGTCATTCTCAGTAATGACAGCAAAACCTATGTGGCTGAGCGAGCTTCTCCTACTGTCATTAAGATGGTGCAAAGTGGAAACCCCATTATCAGAGAGGCAGCATTTAAGGCTTTGGCTCAAATCTCATCTCACCATTCGAATGGAAGGATACTTGTTGAAGCTGGTATTGTCCAAATTATGGCTGAAGAGATTCACTCGTAGGATATACGATGAGCCTTTGAACTCTAAGAAAGAAGCGGCTGCAATACTTGCTCATATTCTGGAGTCTGGGGTTGAGCATGACAGCATCCAAGTAAATTCCCATGGCCACAGGATAAGTTCAGATTATGTCGTCTATAACATTATCAGCATGCTTAAGAACTCAAAAGCTCATGAGCTCAACATCAATCTCATCAGAATTCTGTTATGCCTGACAAAGTCACCCAAGTCGATGGCAACAATTGTCTCAGTTCTGAACGAAACTGAAGCAAGCTACACCCTCATTGGATTCATCGATAACCAACACGAACAACTTGGGGTTGCAGCAATAAAGCTACTCGTTACCCTTTCACCACACATGGGTAACACACTAGCAGAGAGACTCTGCAAAACCAGGGGGCAGAGCCCTATGGAAACTAACCACATTACAGAGAAGCAGGCAGTTTCAGCAAAATTCCTGGAAAAACTCCCCCAGCAGAATCTAACACTAAACCTTGCTCTTCTGCACAAGAATGTTGTCCCCATAATCCTTCAGAAAATCATTTTAATCCAAAGAAGTGGAATAAGAACTAGCAGGCATGCAACTGTTTACTTAGAGGGCCTAGTTGGGATTCTTGTTAGATTCACAACTACACTGTATGAACCACAGATATTGTTTCTAGCAAAAGCTCAAAAACTCACATCGGTGCTCACAGAACTTCTCATGAAGACATCTAGTGATGAAGTTCAAAGATTATCAGCAATTGGACTGGAGAAGCTCTCATTAGAGTCAATAAACTTATCACAGCCACCAAATATTAAGAAAACCAAGTCTACGAAATTGTTCCGCCTGCCGAAACTTCTATCTTTCAGTTCATCGAAAAGGATAACGACACCATTACTATGTCCAGTTCATAGAGGTGTTTGATCTTCAGAAACCACTTTTTGTTTGATCAATGCGAATGCTGTCGATAGGCTGTTGGCATGCCTGGATCATGAGAACGGTGAGGTAGTTGAAGCTTCGATGGCGGCAATATGCACTTTGTTGGATGACAATGTTGACGTGGACAAGTGTGTGAGCCTGTTGAACGAATTAGATGCTATTCGACATATCTTGACACGGTGAAAGAGCACAGAAAAGAGGGCCTGTGGCAGAAATCTTTTTGGATGATTGAAAAATTCCTAGTGAAAGGTGGAAATAAGTCAGCTTCAGACATATCACAAGATAGGTCACTGCCTGCCTCATTGGTTAGTGCTTTTCATCATGGGAATGGTAGTACGAGACAGATGGCTGAGAACATTTTAAGACGCTTAAACCGGATGCCAAGCAGCTCAACTAGTTATTACACTATATAAAAAGATGCCCCAAATTCACTCCAACGTTAATGTAAATGATATGCCTCTAGAAAGTATACCTCGTTATTATAGCATCAGTCTTTCTATGCCGTGTCATAAAGAACAAAATCAAAATTTATCTTATGTTACCCTGTCAGTTTGTCTGTACTAATTCTGTAAATACAGAGGCAACAGATATGGTAGGATGAAGTTTTTCAAGTTCAACTCGTTGAGACAATTTTGACTTTACTATAGTCTAAGATGAATCCATGCTACTAATTTATGTTGATTTTTCAAAGGAATACAAGCAAGTTTTAAGCAATGGAAACGCCATTTCACAATAGAGAGAAATTTAATGGAAGCATTCAGTCAAAGGGACAAGCCTTTCCAAGTTTTGATTTATCCAGAGGTCCCAAAAATCCTAATTAACAAAGGGGACATGAACTAAAAAAGTTGACAACGAGGCTGTAACTTATTTGAGAAATTTCAATAGATATTAGCCTCGGCTTGTTGGAGAACCAGATGATCTGTGACAATATTTGTGGACTTTGGACGGCAGGATTTGGCCGGTGATCTGACAAATACAGTTGTTGGTGTAATTAGCGTTGTTTTCAACATCCAAAGCATCTTCTTGATAATATCTTCCAAGATTATGTCCTTTTTATGTGAATGATCCTTTGATTTCGTCCTTTGAAATAGTTGGCAAAAGGTTCGATCTCCTCATTGTCAGCTTTAGGCTCAGAAAGATGCATCACCAGAAATCACCACATGAGCATGTTCCATCTTTAAACAAATGGAAGCGGACAGCATCTCGTACTAGTATCTCTCTCTGAGTGATCTTAGAAATAATCTTAGTCACGTTATGGCAATCCCCACAGACTCTAAGATTTTTAACTATCCGTATGGGAAGCCTTGGATGGATAAATATCAACCCAAATGCAATTGCAAGCCTCTCACTGTGGTAATTAAGCATCTTTGTTTTTTGAGATTCCTCGACATCATGAAGAACAGAACTCAAATCTGGTACATAACCCTCCTTTACCATCTTGTCATTTAACTCATCAAGCTCAGCGTATATCTGATCTGAAAATGGACTTGTCTGGTCATCTGCAGAGAAAATGTGAACTTTTCCCTTATATTTGATCCAACTGCATCCCGGTTCCTTTCTCACTCCTTTATTTCTCATTCCCCTCCTTAATTCTGACACATTATCCCATTTTCCTTTAGCAGCATATATGCTCAAGAGTAAGATGTAACCTGCAGGATTGTGGGGCTCTAGTTCCTGAAGGGATGCAGCTGCCCATTTCCCAATTTCCAAGTTACCACGAAGTCTACACGAGCTAAGTAAGGTAGACCAACCGATTGCATCAGGAGGCATAGGCATTTTGTTTATAAAGCATCTTGCTTCTTCTAACCTTCCAGCTCGGCTAAGAAGGTCGATCATGCAAGTATAATGATCAATCACTGGCGTGATTCCATGTTCTTTTACCATTGACTCAAAGTACTGATACCCTTTTTCCACTACACCTGCCCTACTGCAAGCTGATAGAACACCGACAAAAGTAACTTCATCAGGTTTTAGACCATGGGCCAACATTTTTTGAAACAAATCAATTGTTGCATTGGCTTTACCAAACTGCGCATACCCTGATACCAATGCTGTCCATGAAACTTCATCCCTAAAATTCATCTCATTGAACAGTCGATCAGCATCTTCTATGCTTCCACATTTTCCATATAAAGTAATGAGTGCATTAGAAACTGTCGTGAAAGAAAGTAAGCCAGAAACTATGGCTTGGCCATGAAATTGTGCACCCTCTTCTAAGCTTGCTAGGTTTGCACATGACCTAATTACACTTCCTAGAGTATAATAATCAGGAGTTATCCCCTTTCTTTGCATATCACAAAAGATTTTAATAGCTTCTTCACTGTACCCATTCTGGCCATAACCTACAAGCAGTGCAGTCCAGGATACAACATTCTTTCGAGTCATCCTCTTGAAAACTGTCTCTGCAGATGTTATGATTTTGCACTTGCAATACATGTCGACAAGTGCACTGCCTACAAAAACATTATCCTGATGATTTGTTCTAATTATAAAGGCATGAACTTGCTTGCCTTCTTTCAGGGCCATTAAACCCCCACAACCCGTCAACATACTTCCAAAAGTAAACTGATCCATAGCCAAACCTTCTATCCTCATCTCCCTGAACAAATCAATAGCTTCTCTATATAAACCATTCTGAGTCAACCCTGTGATCATAGTTGTCCATGAAATCGAATCTTTTTCCTGCATACTACGAAACAACCACCTGGAATCCTCCACCATACCGTCCCTCAAAAGCCCAGTAATCATTGTGTTATACATTACCACATTCCTCTCTGGCGTTTCATCAAAAACGCGTTTCGCATCGTAAACACACCCTGCTTTTGAATACATATCCATCAAGGGACAACCCACAAACACATAAGAACCGAACCCAAATTTCACAATCTGCCCATGAATCTGTCTACCCAAATCAAAACACTCTTGACTAGACGACAATATAAGCATAGTAGAAAACGTTATCCTATTCAAATTAGCCGCTCCATCCCTCAACATTGAACTATAACCCTTCACTGTATCAGTTACCAAACCACGAGAAGCGTAACCCGAAATAAGCGAATTCCAAGAAACCCCATCACGCATAGGCATGCGGTTGAAGATATCTTTCATCTCTGAAAGATTCCCAGATTTTGAATAAGTGAAAAGAATAGTGTTCCATGAAAAGAGATTTGGTCGGGGAATTTTGTCGAACACGTACCGTGCATACCTCAAATCCCCTAGTTTACTGTAAGCGTTAACGAGATTGTTCAGTAAGAATGTTTCCGGGTCTTCAATGGTTCTAAGAATGTGACAATGAATTTTCTTTGCTTGGACTAAGGTTCGGGTCTCGGTGCAGATTTTCAGTACCGAACAGTAGTAGTTAGAGTTCAAAGACATTTTCTTTTATTTTGTGTTGAAAACAATTGGTTGGCGGGAATGGGCGTTAGCATATATAGCGAGAGGTTTAACAATGGGTAAAACTACTGAATTTTACATCAAGAGTTTATTAATTAAGATAAAAACTTTTAATTATTAAAAGATGACTTTTTTCCCCGTAAAAATCTCATTTCTTATCATTAATCTTTAATCATTCAACGAATTCATTTGATTGAATTAATGAAATACATCTCTGTTATCTGTAAATTACAGTAAGACATCATCTAAGATTACAAGATGAAAACATAACTCCTACATCACAAAAATTTCCATACCATCAATCTATAAAATCATACAAATTATACAATTACCCCCAACAAACAGTTAATGAAGCACGCGCCGTCAAACATGCATCTGGTTCGGGTGAACTAGACTGCTATTCGCGGCTATAAAACCAGGCCGATAACGTCTTCAGTTATTCAATGAGTACAGGGTAGGAAAATAGTGATATCATATTCAAATTTGTCTTTGGCTATCTTCAAGAATGTGTTATAAATCCAAGCTGCCCGGAATAGAGCTATATAAACCCTTTAGGATCGAAGTTATACTTTCGTATGGCCTGATGGTTGACACCCTGCAAAAGAAATAGATGAATTACGGTCCGGGTCGAAGTATATTCAGCCTGTGACAGGGGCTTCAGGGCGAGTGAACTAGAGAGCGTAAATACCATTTACTTCTTGGGTGTCGGAAGGAGCACTGGTTACGTAGTTCATTTGGACAACATTGTGGAGATCATCCTCCCATGCATTTGATAGCTAGAATCAAAATGTATCGACACACGGGAAGTAAATTTGTTAAAGAAGACAACATTTTATGTTATTTGCATCATGCGAGAGTGAACTATAAGAAAACTGAAGTAAAACCTGATTAGGCTCCTTGAATCCTGTCATTGGCATGAAGTGGGAACCGAGAGTTCTACACATAAAATCAGCATTCCCCATGACAGGATTACCACCCGGAACAAGTCCAGGTTGAGATGGATGTAACGGAGTATAACCCACACACAAGTCCAGAGGGAACCCCAGCGATGATGGACCAGCTCGTGATTGAATAATCTGCTGTATGATGAATTAGAAGCGAGACATATAGACAGGAGTAATTGCTAAATCTACACATTATCAGCTTACATCTTTTGCAAGAAGCCCTTCTATATCACAATCAAGCCGTGGGTTCACCGTTGCAAGTTTCATCGATAGAAACTGCAAAAAGAAGAAAATGAAGTCACACATTAGAACTTGTGAAGGATAGCATATGGTTATATCTGTTCAGTATTCACAGGTAGCTGCTGTTAACTCAACTCCGATACCTTAACTTGCCGCTGAAGTGACTGCACATAGTTAATGATTTCATCTAGCATCACTGCCTTGCCTGTAACCTGCAAGAATTGATAAACCCTTACAAACGGAACTAAACCAGCTGTTCCAACCGCTGTGAAGAAGTTAATTCGACTGTACTCATTAAGCTATACCATCTTACAACACACACCTTACTGCAACCAGGAACAAGGTCCTGCAGAAATTTCAACCTTTCACTGATCTTTTCTCTTCTTACCTGAGGTCATAACCAATTTAGCTTCAATCAGATGATCTAAATATTTCTATAGTAAGTTTTCAATATAAACCTTACCCTTTCTGCAAGACTATGGCTGTTTGTCGCCTGGCCTCTTTGAGCTCTGACATGGATGTACTCTTCTTTTGGTGGATCAGAAGCTTGAGTCCCTTGTTTGCCATGTTTTGTCATAGGCTTGTTCATCACTGTACATTGGTTCTGATCTCCTTTCTGTTGGTTTTCAGAACCATCCTTAGCAGCAGCAACAGGTGATCGACTCCTGTTAGCATGATCAATCTCAGCATCCTGCCATAAACTTAGCAATCAAAACCATGTATAAACAAAAAGTGAATAGTGGATCAGGGGAAGAATCGGTAAAAATTGTTCACCTGCATGCTCCTTTTTCTTTTCTTAGAACTAACACCTTTAGCTGACAGTTCACCGCCTGTACCATCCAATGCAGATGGTTCATCTTGACCACCAATACCGCCACTAGACTCGGCCTCATTAGACTCGTTCCCTGAGCCACCATTTACTAGTTTTGTTTCTTCATTAGACCGCATGAGACTTTCACTTCCTCTATCGTTCTTGAGCAGACTTTCTCGAGTAGCCCTATTCTCAGCTGGGAAACAAGCATCACTGGAAGTTTCAGTGGCAATCAACTTAGTTTTCTGAGTTTCCACACCGGATACTGATTTCATCCCACCGATTGCAGAAACACCCAGTGGTCCTTGCATCAGGCCCACACCCCTATTATACACAACCATAGATTCGGGAATACCAAAAGGGTTGACTATATCACTAAAATTTCCCCAACTAAAGCTCGAGAACTTGGCAGCACGCTCGATGAAAGCCGAGTCAGCAGGCAACTGAGATGGGGTCTGAGGTAGAATCCCAGTCGCATTCGGTAAAAACATACCCCCTTTCAACATTGAACTTGTTGCATTCCATCCCATATCAAATGGTCTATCAATGCTACTTCTCATAGTGGCAGGACCGCCTTTTGCAATTCCCATTGCATTTGAAGAGGTCGCACCGTTTTGCACATTAATATCACAAAAACTCAAGTTTTGCAAACTAGCAGGGTGCTCCCAAAGGTTAGAACAAAACGAATCTACCATCGAAGCCGAACAAGATGAAGAGCCGATAATCAATGGATTATCACTAGGAACTGAACTCATAGGAGTACTGGTGACATTGCCACCACCAAACTGCCAAGCCAATGACATACCAGATCCTTGGTAGTTTATACCATTGTCACTTCTCTTTTCTAGCTTGCATTTATCCTTTTCGCCGGCATCCATCCCTCTTCGACAAGAACTATAGATTTCTTCTTCTTTTGGCCAGTAGAATTGCAGATTTCAATCTAGGCCTCTACAATTATGTTTGCATACCTAGGCAATAGTCCATAGTCAGGCTGATGAACAGAAAACTAAGCCTTGAAAATTTGACCAAAACCTAAAAATACCCTTAATTGCACCAAGTCTAAGTTCATCAAACCAAAGATCAAAGACCACAAAAGAGATAGATATAAGCAACAAAAACAACAAACACATCACATGGGCAAATCATCTAATTCTTCGACATATAATAATACACAATAACTTTACCAACAAACTTCAAGCTAAGTTCACAAAGGGTCTGAAATCTTGGGATACAAGAAAGTTAAATAGTCCTCAAAGTCAAAAACATAGCTGACACAGCTGCCATTTCCAAAGCAAAACCTGAGAATTAGAAGTACACAAACTTGCACAAATGAAAAGGCTTTCAAGACAAAAAGATGGGACAGAAGAGAAAAAGCTGTGAGAGAAATTAAAAGTCCACAACAAGCAGTCAATTTAACCCAAAAAAGAAGAGAAGAAGATCATTGGTTTCGGTTCAATAAATAAAGCCACCCCTTCTCATTCGAAACCCTAGTCAGAGTTCAGCAGAGAAACCCAGAAAAAGAGAGAAACTCAACTAAAACTAGGGAGAGAGAAATACCCATTTTCAGATTCTCTGCTTACTTTTTTTCTGTATTCTCATTCATAGCATTCTTTTTTTCAACACTCACAGACACACCAAAGTTAAAGCTTTTATAGAATTTCAGCTCAATTCTTGAGCAACAGAGCAACTCTGCTACAAAACAGTCCAATAAAACTAGAGAAGCAAATTAATAAAGGAGAAAGTTCTATTACTTTAGAGTGAGGGAAAATCAATGGGTATTTGTCTATTTTGTAGAGTACAGAATGAAAGAGGAGAGTAATGGCAAATGTGCTACATTTATACCCACGCTTGCATCAAAAAGAGAGCTCTTTGATCATTAACCACCGCCACTGCTACTGTTAAAATAATACAAAACACCCCTCCTCTTCAATCCTCCGTTCCTTGAAGACTTTTTTTTAAAAAAAAACTTTAAATCACTTTGGGGTTATTTTTTAAAGTTTGCTTTCAAAGTTTTTATTCTGTATATTTAAGTTATAATTATACCCATTCGAGCAATCAACAGACATTGCCAACTCCATTAGATGATTAATTTTTCTGCTTTTTATTATAATTTTGTTTGGTCAAGAAGCTAAAATCTAGTTCATTTCACGGCTTTTTATTTATTTTTAGCATCATCGAAATTCGATTAGTATTTTATAAAATTTAATAATTGAAAATCTTAAAGAAAGTCACTTTCTTTGTTCTTCCCAATAATGCATTTTTTGTAAGGGTGGTGTGTCAATGTTATAAGCATTTATAGGAGAATGAGAAATGGTTTGTCTTGCTTGTGGCAACAGGCAATAGCATCTTGAAACTGGTCAAAAGCTGTGGGTTAATGGCAGCCGTGGCTTTAGGGGAAGTTCTACACCAAAGGATCTTGTTGTTGCTTTGGCATTCGTACCTTTCTTGTCAATTTGACAATACCTTTTATTACTTAGTGTGTACATGTAAACATTTAGCGAATTCTAAAATACAAATTGTTAATATAAAATTTATAATGAATAAAATCAATTGTAATAGATTTTTTTATTAAGAATATGATATTTTAGATTTGACATAATAATATTTTAGATTATAATCTAAAATATTATAAATTTGTATAATTTTTTCAGTTATAATATTTAAACTCCCAGTAATTAACTTTTAGATTTATAACCGAAAATATTATAAATATATATATAAATATTTAAATTGAATAAAAGAACATTTTGAATTAAAAATCACATTAAATTAACTTTAAATTTAATTATCGTAGAAAGAACTACTCAAAAATTTAGCCAAGAGAGTTGACCAACAAATTTGAACACACATTTCTTTGCCCTATAACCAAGGCTCATCATTAGGGTTTTAAATGAGACTAAACAAATAGTGAGTTATTTTGATATATACTCAATTTGAATGGACTTGAGTTGAACTCGAACTCAACTCAAGGATTTAACAAGTTGAAATGAACTATTTGATACTTAATTCGAAAAATTCGTAGCAACTCGGAAAAAATAATATATTAAAATTTTATTTTGAAAAATTAAATTATTAACATGTATGTGTTGATTTTTTTAAATGTAATAATATGATTTTTAGTATTTAAGGTTTATGTTCGAGTTAAGTTTAAGAATTTTTTTATTTTAAAATTTTTCAAGCTTTAATTTATAATTTCAAGTTAAATTTAAACTTAAAAATTTTAAATCACAAATTTCTAAATAAGTGGAATTCTATTTTAAAATTTTCAAATAGAATCTCAAACTACTCTTTATATAGCCTTACTCGCCATAAACAATAAAAAATCCAAATGCAGTGTTTTCGAAATATTTTACTATAGTGTTTATGGACTGTCCATTTCTCTCTTTCTTTCATGTCATTATTAGTTGGCCTTGGGACTCACAATTCTCACATACCTAAGCTTTAGAATAATGGAATCTCCTCCCTCCCAGACTCGTTAACTTCTACTTTATAAAAAATAAAAGTTCCATGTAAAACCAATAATTAAACCATACCTAAAGTTAAATTTAGCTATTTAAAAAAGCATTAAAAATAAATGTTTAATGTGTTTTTTATTACAATTTTAATTGTCTTATTTTTTACGTGTCTGGATCATAACAATTATTATTATTTGACATATATTATACATATAAAATTTTATTTAAAAATACACTTGAAATTCAAAAAATTAAAAATCTCAATATTTTATAAAATTATAAAAAACCTTAAAATAAAAAAAACTAATTTCAATCACTTACATTGCCGATCAATAAATCTTGTATTTACATAGTCATTGGGTGTTTGGTCGGTCGCGAAAATAAATGGGCTTCAACTATTGGGTGTTGTCCGATCGAACAATGTCTGGTGTTCGGTCGATTGATGATGTCAGTGGCAACCGAAAGTGTTAAGGGATTAAAATTAATGTTATAAGTAAATTGAGGTTTTTAGGTAATTTTATAAAATTCTGAATTTTTAAAATAAATTGTAATATTAAATTGTTTAATTTAAATAAAAAATAAAATTTTATAAATGTGACACGTATTATTTAATGATCGTTAAGCATACTCTAAACACTTATTTTTACACTAAAAAAATAAAACACTATTCTTTACTTAACCCTAAGCACTATTGAAATGCCCATGTAAGAGGTTAAAATGATTTGTATTGATTCCGTTAATTTCACACCATATAAATTATGTAAGATTTTTTTATTAACTATTATATTTAATTTAATAATTAATTCAGATAAAATATTGTAAATTCATTATTACATAAAAATATTACATACATTCAGTATAAAGATGACATTCTTTAATATTATAAATTCCATTATTGTACAAAAAATAATATATCATAAATTTCATCAAATTTAAATTTAATTTTCAGACAATTATTTGTTCTATACATATTCTAAATTGTCCTTTTTCTTCTTGTACTAAAATGAATGATAAAAGAACACCAATGATCCTCTGATTATATTGAGTCTCATAATATTAAAAGTTATGAAATGATCAATTGACTATAAGACATTATATTTTTGAGTTAGCAACTATTAAAAGTTACAAAATTATCATTTGACGATTCATATGTTTAAAACTCGTCCTTTTATGTTAAAAATTTGACGACAATCTAAGTTGGACGTTAATTTGTTGATTGCGATATGATAAAATCTAATCCCAAAATCTCAAATGACTGTCATATCTCAATCAATATATTAATATTAAAATCAAATTGTCATCAAAATTTTAATGAAAAATGACGAGTTTGGAACATATGAATAGTTGAGTGATCATTTTGTAATTTTAATAGTCGAGGGACTCAACAAAGTAATTCCCTATAATTAAAAGACTATTTCATAACTTTTAATAGACGATAAACTCAACAAAACATAATCTTATAGTCGGGAGATCTTTTCTGTACTTTACCCTAAAATGAATTATCTAACATATATATTTTATATATAATTGTTTTTCAAAATACATTGAACTAGAAACACTAAACAAAAGGGTATCTAGAAGGGCAGCGTCCAAAGGGGAAGACAATGGAAATGGAAATTTAGGGTGGGGGACCCTACCTATGTAATTAAACAGAAGGGGCTTCAGATTCCTTAGGATCAATTTTCTCTGATTAGATAATGAAGGAAACCAATCAACTAACATTATAAAAGGGCTAAGTTATCTCAAATTACAATAGAGGGATTAAATTTTAGATTTCAGCATAATGAAGGGGTTAAAACCAAATTAGACACATAGAATCATAAAAGTGTTATTATAAGAAAGTAAGAGTTGGGTGATCGTGCATATGATTTTAGTGATTTAAAAATTATTATTATCATTTAAAGTTTTGAATTCGAATATGATTATTTCGAGGATGTATGAACGTTGATTGTCTTGTATCACATTCTAATAAAAAAAATTGCTTGCTGGCAATGATTATCCTTTGATGATGATAAAATAAAAAAAAAACTCATACAAAGCAACATGGGATAGGAGCTGAGGATTCGAGATCTCTTAAACTGAGCTTTAACAAATCTTTAAACCGAATCAAAGGACTGTGCATCTCCCATCATTACTCTTCCACTCCCTTAATTCTCCTTTTTTTTCTTCTTTTTATCGACATGAATCGATTAAAGCAAAGCACGTTTCAATCTTTACGTTATCCCAACATCCATTTTTATATTATTTATATCATTACTTCTTAATAGAATATATATGATCACATTGATAACCTAAATATATTTAAATAATGATATATATGATTTTATATAGAACACGACTCCAGCGTTGAAATGGATTGTATCAACTAAGCTTGGTTAGGCTTTAGATTGTTTTTTTTATTAAGGATAATAACTCAACTCATATTTAATGAGTTCTAACCTAACTCGATCTTATATGATTATTTTTTCTTTTATAAAATTCGAGTATAAATCAAATTTATATCGATTTACCATTCTTAATACCAATTCATAAAACAATCCAACATGAAGAAGGTGTAGGATGCATGGATGTAGTTTCAAGCACTAACTAGGTTTATGATATTGTAAATTTAATGAAGCTTAGATGGTACACCTCATTGGTTTGACTTGGGTTATAAAAATGGTCAGGCTTTCCATATCACAAATATAATAATAATATTGGTCTCATTAATAAAATATAAAATTATTCTTTCTAGAGATCTTAATTTCGAACAGTTGTGTGTAAGATGTGTATGTATTGTCAATAGATTAATATAATTATAAATAAATACTACTTTATAATCACTCTAGATTATTCAAATAATAATGTAATATTAATTAAAGCTGTGGGGTTGAACAACTATAAGATGAAATGTTAGTTCACTTAAACAAAAGTCAAGAGTTTGAATTCTAGCACCGTGAATAGAAACAATCAGTTAGAAATGATCTTAACTCATAATGAGACTTTATAAGACTCGATCTGAATTAATAAACTAAAAAATCATATAAATTACAAAAGATATAAAAGGGAGTTTACTTGTACATTTTGATGACAATTAATAATGTGGTTAAAATATTAGGGGTTTTTTTTTACTCGATTAAGATTCTGCATACATATCTTTGAGGACAGGGCTCCAAGCTTATCAGAATCACATGTTACAATAGGCCCAAGGTAAATATTTTGCTTCTATGGACTCAAATAGTCAATATGATTTGATTTGGTGGTCCAAAATTGAATTTATGTTGGGCCTAAAAGAAATGATAGATTATCTTCCAATAGTTGAGACATTATAATCAAGAGATAACCTTGCAGTACAAAGAGTAAAAGGTGACATATACTTACCATATTATTTATCAGTACAGAGTTATATAAATAATGAAATTTTAGTAATATGGTTAATTGAGTTGGTGTTTGAATAATTTATGATATCAATGACTATAATGAGTAATGACCATCGTTTTTTTTTTAGTTTTTATAAAATTAAGTTAAAATAGAAAAAAAATTAACTTATCTTATGTCGTCATCATCATCAAATATGATTTAAATGTGTCGATAGAAAAAAAAATTAATCGAATAAACCTATAACATGATCTGAACAACAAAAAACACAATGAAAGAATACGCTCTAACAATCAAAATGTAAGGTCGAAAAGAAAAGAGAAAACAAGATGACGAGGACAAAAAGAAAAAAATATTAAAAAAATAAAATTTCGAAGATATTATTATACCATTATACGTCTTTAATAACATTCTTCTAAACAAAGTTATTAGCTCGATTGTTATCATAACTTGTGTAATGGTAGTAGGCCATAACATTATTTGAATGGCATCTCAATAATTCAACGTAGCACAGCATGGACCACGGTGGTTGCTAAAGTGCGCCGACCACCTCATCTTTTGCTTCCAACTCCCATTGAACAATTGACTTGTTATTTGCTAATACACCCAATTGTAACTGACAAAATGAATGAATTATCAACGGTATTATGAGCACAACAGGTCGCTGTTCAAAGGGTAAATTTCAAGTTTTCTTCTTTGGTTGATCCATTTTCCCAAAATCCCCATCTTCATTTTGCTTTCAGGTACCCTCTTTTTCATCTCAGTTCTTGTCCTCCTTGCAAAAAAAAAAATTTTGTTTCTGAATTTTGCCTCTTTGATTGTTCGTGTTACTTGTGTATGCTTCATTTATTGCGGGAAATTTTTATGACAGTTTGGTCTCTTTTAATGTCTACTTGTCCTTTGACTTTAAAGATGTTAACTTTTCAATCACCTGTTTGATGGAAAGTGTCAGTGAAGAACTGAAGGGTTGGGTTTTGAGATTTGTTAATGTTTTTATTGGTTTTTTCATCTGAATCTTGCTGTAGAGTTTGATGAATGTTGCATTATTACAACTTCTGGCAATCTTTAAGATGTTGGAATGAATTGGTTTGGTGAATTTTTTATGTTTCAAGATGGGTTAGCTAATGAATCTGCCTGTTTTTGTTGCTTTGTTATGGTTTAATTTGCATTGATGAGGTAGATTGAACCACCGTAGGGTAGTAAAGGACTTGTATCGGTAGGCACCGGTGCCGATTTGATATGAATGATTTCCATCATAGAGTTCTCTGTAGCTGAATTTAACTGCATTTGTGACCGGGAGAGATCTGAACTGGTTTTTTCTTATCATATTTTGCCTCACAGGTAGCTAAACTACGAATTGAGGCATGGAAACGAACGACTTCGATGTCGATGGAAAGCATATGCATATGGAAAACTCGGAGTTGAATTCAGTTCATTTTCACGGAGAGGGCATCCAAGAACCGTTGAGTGCCGATTTAGACAGAATCGACTTTGAACTGGCATATTCGGATGAGAAATTGGTAAATCTTCATGTACTTTTGATGCTTCTTTTGGGTTGGGACAACGGTTCGGAAGCGAAGGTGTTAGAGAATGGTGATATTTCAGCTCAGTTCATCGAGAAGGCATTGGCATTTGACCTTTTATGTGGGATTTTAGATTTGGAGTTAAGGGAAGTCGAAACTTTCTTGAGTACCATTCAGTCGGAGATTGTTGATGCTCGTCGTAAAACATCCTCATGCCTACCTTTGGGAGAAAAATTTGATGAAATGGATAAGAAGCTGCATGATTCTGAAGAAACCATGAAAAAGTGCCAAGGGATCGTCTTGGAGGTGAAGTTGCTGTCGACGAAGCTGCAAGCTTCATTTCCGTATTTCAGAAACGAGAACTGTAAGTCCGAGTTCGATTTTATCACATAACAAAAAAAGTTTAGAACCTAACAGCTTTCTGATCACTCTAACATATGCATGTGTTAATAGGGAGTAATGATGAGGCAGTGGATATATCCGAACAATATCAGCTATCAAACCTCATCAGGAAATCCAAAGTGCAGACTGTTGAACAACAACGACACATTCTAAGGATGCTTGACAAATCACTTGCAAGGGAGCTAGATCTTGAAAAGAAACTATCGGAGTCCGGGCAAAACGAAGAACAATTAAAATTAAAGCTACATTATACCGAACAAGTCGCTCTTCGTATGGAAGAGGCTGCAGAAGTTGTCTGGGGACGGTTTCTAGAGGCAGAAAACACTGCTGAGGTGCTCATGGGAATTTCAAAGGAACTGTTAGGTCGACTTCAGATCGTTCAGTTTAACCTGAATGGTTCGATTCAAAGAGAAGGTGAGCTCAAATCTAAACTTGAAGGTTGCATCGACGAGTTGGATGCCAAAGATATTGCTTTAAAAAAGCTGGAGATCAGCAACGCAGAACAAGCTGCAAAAGCTTCAGAAGTATTCACATTGAGGAAGAACATGAAATTAATCGAGGAACAGCTAAAAGAATCCGAGCTCCAACTAAAGAAAGCAAATGCTTCCAATGAAACAAGTCAAGAGCATCTTCACGAAATGGAAATCGTTATCGATTCACTAAAAGAAAGCCTCTATGAAGCTGAAAATCGAGCCGAAAGTGCTGAAGCCAAGGCATCGGAGTTGACAGATACGAACCTGGAACTTACCGAAGAGTTGAATTTTCTCAAAGATAATAATGAGAAAAGCACGAAGAAGGTGACCTCACTAGAAACGCAGTTGAGGGAATCGGAGATTCAACTACAGCATGCAAAAGCATCATCCGAAGCAAGTCAAGAACAGCAAAACATGCTTTACTCTGCAATTTGGGATATGGAAACTTTAATCGAAGATCTAAAATCGAAGGTTTCGAAAGCTGAAAGTAGAACCGAGAGCGTGGATGAGCAATGCATTATATTATCCGAATCAAACTTCGAACTCAATAACGAGCTAGGCATCCTGAGACATAAAATTGAATGCTTGGAGACATCTTTGAACCAAGCTAACATCGAAAAAGATGCAAGTGCAAAAGAAATCAGTCATAGGACCAAGCTAATCACAGATATGGTTGCCCAACTAGCATCAGAAAGGGAACGCATTGAAAACCAGGTATTAACTTTATACCCTTTTTCTTGTGAAACGAAGAGATTTGATCGAAGGTTCGGCTTATTAATTGCGCAACATGTTCTGCGCAGCTATCTTCATTAGTAAAAGAGAAGGAAACATTGATGAAAAAGTTACAAAATAAGGAAAAAGCTGAATCTACAGCAGCTCCCTCAGCCAAAGGTGTACAGGCAGGTACTTTTCAGGTTCTTCACCTGTTTAAATGCTCCATGAACCTTTGAAATCTATAAATAAAACCCAGAATTCATTTGAAAATTTGATTCATCTCCAATTTTTTTTCTTATAAAACAGGTGGATGAGCCATCAAAAGATGAATCTCATCATAGGACTGCAGCTAAGCCTTCCGACACAGTAACCGGCGGTGGTACTAGCGTCATTCCGAGCATGCTGATTTTGGAAAAATAGAAGACATGCCACCTTAAACTGTCATACATGTTGGTAGCAGTTCTCATTGCACTAATTTCTGCATTGGCTGTGTATTTTTATGAGTGAGAAACAGGCCATCGTCGGTTATTTTCGGTACTGGTTGATATCAATGTGAATTATTCTTTTATTTTATATTTGTTTATCCATCAAAACTGTGTATGTGTATCAATTAAATAAATTTAATATTTTTAGAGTAAATTATTGATTTAGTCACCTAACTATTTCATCACGTTTGAATCAATTTAATAAATTATAAAAAGATTGCGGGTTAAAAGGGACAGAATAAAACTTTGAAGGTTAAAATGACTAAACCAATAAAATTAGAGGCCTAATAAAATAATAACTCAAGTCATGTCAAAATTGATTTTTTGAATCTAAAATTTAACTCAAATAAGATATGATCAAGGATGACAATAAAAGTAAAAAATATGTACAAGTTAATATTCATATCCACTCAAATTCAATATTAGATCATAATTTCCATTAACTCATAATTAAAAGGCCAAAAAAAAGAACAAGAAGGAAAAATCAACTCCTTTGAATATGAAAATGTTCATCCTTGTGCTAATTGCATCATGTAAGTTCTTTATCTTACTCTTTGTCACCATTAAATAGAGGTGTATGCGATTCGAGTCGATGATGTTTTTAAACTATCTATCAATTTTCGATTGAGTTAATCTTAATTTTCACTTTTTCCATATTAACTTTTGTTTTCGAGATTTTATATTTTATTGACAAAATAATTTTATTTTATGATTTTGTTAACAATATTTGGTAAAATTTTAAAATATTTTCCCATATTTTTTAAGATTTAAAAATTTTCAGTAAATGAAAAAAAAATACTAATTCGTATACAATATTTCTAAATTATTTCAATAGTTTTAAATAAAATTATTATTTTCACATTATAAATCAGTAAAAAAATAATTATAAATTAAATAAAAAATCAAATTCGGTTCGAGTAACCATCGTTTTTAAACTTGTGAACCATAACTCGTTCAAACACCATGATTTGGATTGATTTTTAATTTTTGTTGTTCATCCCTACTATTAAATTAAACAACCATCTCTCTTTTCATACTAATTATTAAATAATTCATATTTCATAAATGTCTTGTAGAGTTTTAGGGTTTAGATTTAAAATATAATTTAGAATCGACGTTCAAATGAACATACTCATAAAGTTAAAGTTTTATATAATCTTGTGTGTGGAATAATTTCTCATTAGGATTTATTTTTTGGGCAGCAAAGCAATGATATCTTCAGTGATACCAAGGGCTCGAGGGCAACCCCAAGTGGCATGCAGCAGTGATAATGACTGCCAAGCAATTGAATGTGATGCCGAAGGGGACAAGGCATAGTGTATCAAAGGCCTATGCCAATGTGATTATTCTCAAACCAAAACAATTGCTTGCCCCAATAACTAAATGCCTCAACAAATGTGTTAATGGACTGTGATTAAATTATGCAGAAAATGATGTAAATATTTCAATAATTTATAACATGGAATAAAGTAGGGGACGGGAAATCCTTATACATGGAGATATAAGAATTCATCATTTATTATATAAATTAAACTTAATTTTATTTGTCCCCCCAACCATCCATTTGTTAGCCACGCCAAAAGCAATCAATCCCAGATGCGATCGTGTTTAGTTCTCTACTGCTTGAAATGCATATTTTCATCATTAGATTTACTTTCAAAGTAATAATGCGATATATATTAGGTGTTTAAAATGATGATATAATATATATCATGTCAATGATAAACATTAATTGTTAATCAATTAATGATTTTTATCTATCTAAGAGATATTTTATTTTAAAATAAGATATTAGAGTCAAAGTGTATAAAAAATAAAAATAACTATTTTATGAAATATTGAAGATAAATCTTGATATTATATTAAAATAATATTAAGTAGGATGAGAAATCCTATAAATTAAACTTATTTGTTGCCAATCCCATTGTCTAGATATCTATTAGATGTCCCGGTGAAGTCGTACTCATTTTTCCAGGCGCGAGCGCAGGCGTCGTTCTTCTTCACGTAGGTTCCGTCTGCTACTTGGACCATTCTTTCGAAACCCCGTTTGATGTCCTTCCGTAAGGTGGTTTCGCATCCTGATGGATCGTCTTGGTCCTTTGCTTCAACCTCATTTTCCCAATCTGTACCGATTAAAACCCAACTCATTATCTTATGGTAGAATGTAAAAGGTTATATTTAAAATTTATATAGAGATGACAATTTAATCCGAAATTGATGAGTTATGACTTGATCCAATTTGATAGAGTCGGATTCCTTTAAAAAATCTAGTTTGGGTTGGGTTTTATATAGGATTAGGTCGGATTTTATCCTTCACCCGAACTCGACCTGAGTAATAGAGTAATTTTTCATATAAATTTATTGATAATTACTATGATATCCTTCTCACTCTCTATTTTTTAATTATGTCCTTAATTCATGTTTAGTCGGGTTTATACTCCAAAAAATTGGATTAGGTCGAGTTCAGATGGAGGGTATATAATTAAGTCTAGTTGGGTGCAAGATATATATTTTTCGAGTAGAGTTCGGATGAAGAGTATATATATTTTTGGGTCGGATCGGGACCAAATGGAGAGTATATAACTTTTATGTCAGGTCAAGTTGGCCAAAAACCTAACCTCATTATCATCTCTAAATTTAAGAATGCAAAAATAAATTATCGATAAAAAGTATAAAAAAATATTTAAATTATATAAAATTTTAAACTTTTAAAAAATATATAACTGCTTCCCAACACCACTCTCAATACATCCCTGCACCAATCAATTCCCCTCCTATTAGTCACACCAAAAGTAACCAATCCCAAGTGTCATGCTTAATTCTATACTTCTTAAAATGTGTATTTTTACCGTTAAATAATCTTGACAAGATTTATTTTTTGATATATATAATGATGTGAAATATATGTCCACATGTTAAAGAAAATATATAAATTAAGAGAGAGAGAAATAATAGAGTATATATGTCACATAACCAAATGTTCAACTCAAATTATTTGATTAGTTGAGAGAAATTAATTTTGTTATTAGAAACGTAATTAAGAAGAAATATAAAAAAATTAATAAAATGGTGTTTATTGTCTAATTAAATTTCAATTTAAAACAAGTAAAAGAGAATGCAGAAATTACTAACATGAAGCAAGAGCCAAGATGATGCAAAAGATGGCCAAATTTTGGGAAGATTTAGCCATATTTAAGTAGCTTCAAAATTGGGTGCTTTGCTTGCTTTTCTTTGTGGACATTTAAACTATTTTATATAAATGGAGTATTAAATTAAAGAGTCCACTTAAATTGTAGAATTCTGTTACTCCTATTCAATTTATTAAATCATTTTATCGTATTATTAGATAATCAAATTTATCGAATTAAATTAAAATTAAGATCAAATTGATAACACAAGTAAATAATGACCAAATATATAATTTTATTAATTACTACATTAAATACTAATAAATTATGACTTGATTGACACATTAAATGATGGATAATCATATTAGAATCTTATAATTTGAATATCTTGATTGATACGAATGAAGTACCACGTGATCATTGTCATAGGCTGAGACAAATTTCCCTCTCGACAATTGTACTACGGTCAGGTTAAGAGTTAAGACAACTTGAAAACTCGTTATAATATTTATCCACTCCTTGTTTCGTACACTATGTTTTCTTGTACGAAATAATATAATTATTTTAAAATTTGATAGTAACCGTAGGCATCGAAACGAATATATTAGGGGTCATTTTAACCATCGACAAGATTATAAAACAAATTATATTGAATGAGGGTATAGTCATACAGTCATCTACCAACGAGGATATAGTATATATACAGTCTTGAACTTTTAGCAAGTGACAATACAGTCATATCCATCGCTGACTCTTGGAAGAACGAGGATATTTACCTACCCACAAATCCTACGTCTTTTGTTCAATTTGCTTGTAAGACAAAAATATACACAAGGCAACCCTCTCAAGTTTACACATGCCTACTAATCATCATCATAAACGCACTCAATCTGATTAGTATATATAAATATATTTATTGAGTAACCTCAATGATAAAAGAGAATATTGTTTTATTCAAAAGACTCGTATTTAAACAACTACATCTATAGATTGTGTACGTGTTATCAACAGATTAAAAAAATGGTAACTTCACGAGAAAAATATTAAAAAAAATGATAACTTCACGAGAGACATATCTAAGTTGAACATCCCACCAACCCATCAAAATTTAAATCCGGTACATTAAAGAAAAACCATGATCTTGTTGTTTCTCATTTTCTAATTTCATTTGGTCATTTAAATGTGTGATACGACATTCAAATAGATACACTTACATAATCAAAATTTTGTGTACTTAAATTTATTCTCAAACCAAAACGATTGCTTATTTCAATAACTTTGAATGCCTCAACATATATATAGGGATAAGTATGGGTTGAGTTAGGTCGGGTCTAGGTCAATTTGATCTAACAAAAAATTATACATCTTCTATCTGATTTGATCACAATCTGATATACATCCTTCACCCAAATTCTACTCGTCTTTTTGAGATAAAGTCTAAATCCGATCCGAACTAAAATAATATATTTACAAAAATATTATTTTTATTTAATAAAAAATAAGGATTTAATTAAAAAAATAATCTATAGAGGGATATTATTACAATTATCCCTAAATATATAAGGTAAAATTATATTTTTTCAAGTCGGGTCCGATAGGATGCTTTTCACCCTAACCTTGAACTCGACCCGACTTGAACATAACCTCTAAAAAGACCTTATCCAAACCCAATCTTTTTTTAAAAAAAAAATCGACTTGATAAAATCAAATCAAATTAAAAACCCGTTAAATTCAAGTCATGTGCCCGTCCCTACTCAAAAAATGTGTTAATGGACAGTGATTATGTGATTAAATTACGCAGAAAATGATGTAAATATTTCAATAACTTATAGCATGAAATAAAGTAGAGGATGGGAAATCCTTATACATGGAGATATAAGAATTCGTCAATTATTATATAAATTAAAGTTGTTTTTATTTATTGCCAGTCCATGGACTCCATTTCTTCTAGTATTAGGCATCAGGTTGCTGTCACTCACGGAGCCAATATGTTTAAGAGTGTCTGACACCTCAAAAGTTATGTAATTTTCTTATTCATATAAATTATATAATTATCCTATAAAAACAGGAATTGACCCATATTTTAAAAATATTTAATAATAAAAATTATAAAAATTAATTTTCTCAATTTTTTTTCCATAAAATTTTTAGATTCGACTCCCGAAACAAATTTTCTAACCTCGCTCCTAACTGTAATCATTATCTGATTTTTAGATGCCGCGCGTGTAGGGATTGTCCTTCTTCCCTACATAGGTGCCCTTTAATATTTCGACCATTGTTTGGAAATCCCGATTGATGCCCTCCCATATGAAGGTTTTGCATCCCGGTGGTAGATCATCGTAATCCTATACTTCTACTCCATGTCCCAATCTGTACCGATTTAAGAATAAACATAAGATTTTATTTTAAAATATATAAATTTAAAAAATTATATTAAACTTTTTTAAAAAATACAATCATACTCTAACACTCCCTCAATATATCCCTGCACCAATCAACCTCCCCTCCTCCCTTATTCGTTAGCCACACCAAAAGTAATCAATCCCAGATACGGTCATGTTTAGTTCTCTACTTCTTGAAATGTATATTTTCTGATATATGTGATAATGTAAAATATATGTCTAAATATTTAAGAAAAGATATAATTTGAGAGAGAGAAAAAATATATTAACATTTATTTCTTTTAACATAAAAAAGTTAATTTTATTTAAAAATATTTAAAATTATAATGAGGGTTTATAATTAAAATCATAAACTAAACACATAATTAGAATATTTTTCTATAGCTATCAAGATAAAAAAATTAGCCACTTAAGAAAATTAGCCACTTAAGATCATATATGAACTATGCAATAAAAAGTGAAAAACTCATTCAAAAACCTCGAATAATAGGTAGATACTAATAGACTTAACTGCTACAGCAAACGATCAATAAAAGAAGATTAAACTATTAAAATACTACCGAAAAATGTAAATCATAGTCAAACATCGTGAGAAAATCATATATGAACGCAAGCTACGTATTTAAATATAATTTTAGGGTTCATATAATAAAAAATCAGTAAGATAACAAATGTGTACTATCTTAATCAGTTACAGTAACGTTAAATCTAATCATAAAAAAAATAAACGACAAAAAAATCAAACTACAAAAAATATAAAACTGAAAAATATGTTAAAAGGTAGAAAAAAGTGTCATAAAAAATTATGTCATAAAAAACATAATGATTAAAAATATAAAAGAAAAGATTAAAGTAAAAAAAAAATAAGTACAGCCAATGCCGGTATTGTCGCCTACTAACCAAAATTTAAAAGTAAACGAACAGGTGACTTTCTCCAGGAGGCGCGCGCTAAAGCTTTTGCAAACTTAAAAAATCTATATTAACATTTATTCCAATACATAACATATTCAAACACAAGTTACTTGATAGGATTTTATAGATTTTAATTTCATCATCGATGTTTTAATTTTTTATAAAATTACTTATTTATAAATATAATTATACTTTTTAAAACTGATATTCAATTATATAATTTGAATACTATTAAAGTACAATTAACATTGTTAAATCAATAATAAATTAATTTCATTAATACAAAATTAATAGATATATACCTACCCACAAATCCTAAGTCTTTTGTTCAATTTGCTTATTCGATAAAAATCCAAACAAGTCAACCCTCTAAAATCTACGCCTGCTTACCTACCTAATATTCATCGTAAACACCCTCAATTTTATTAATTAAGAATATATGAATTTATATAAGAGTCTCAATAATAAAAAAAGAATAATATTATAATATTTATTTAAAAAATTAACTAATCGATAATGAACACATATATATATATATTGCAAAAATAACTGTTTGAACTCGAAATCTATAGAAATAACAACATTTACTTTTAGCAATGAAATAGTTCAATGAGTTAGAATATTTCATGTATTATATAAGTGCAACAAATCTACAAATAATATGACGTAATCCAAGTCTTACTAAAGTAAAACAACCTTTATTATTAAGTCCATGAATAAAGAAAGAAATAGCACTCTGATTTTGACTATGATCATTGATATTTGATACAAATTTGCCTGCATTCAGAGAATTTTGGATGGGGGTGCAATTTGTCAAAGTTCACCGACTTATGGTCCAATAAAGCAATTTTGTTGTTCTATTTGAATTGAACCACTGTAGTTACACAGTGAATTGATCAACAAAGTGGGATGATGAAAAGTTTTAGGCTCTCGAGTCTAGGCTTTTTATTTGTTCTTTCACCCAAAAATTCAAACATATAAAATTATTTGAGATGAAATTATAGCATTAATGTTTTTAAAAAATAAAAATAATATTTATAAATCATATATTTATAGTGTTACGGTCATTAAACTCATTGACTTTTTTAAGACATTACTTTCTCTCTCACTTAATCTCATGGCGTCGTCGTTACAATTATCCATCATGAATTACTCGTCATGGATTATTATCTTATTTTCAAATGATATATCTGTTAAATTTATAACTTTTTTTTTTTTTAATAAATTATTAATATTTTCACTTCTCTAAACTTGACACTAACAGCCAGTGGGATTAGGCAACGTTCTTGAACATGGAGCCAAAAAAATGTTTCTCAAATTGTCACTCATCGCAAACATACAAATTTGCTGTCAACATTACATTATAGTTATTGAAATCATAGCCAAAATGTCTCTTTGGTGCAAGAATGGGCAACCTGGCTGGCAAGCTAAAAGAATAGATTAATGCTACGAGATATATATAAAACCCTTTCCTGTAAACGATATGATATTGACATCAATGTGCTTTCGGCATAGTAGACACGAATTCTATTTCCACCATTTTTAATAATCTCTGGTTGTTGTTCTGCCTTTTGTCCTGTATTTGATGGTCGGCATATATACATGGCTTCTCGTTAGGACAAATGAACAGCTTCAACATGTCTTCAATCCCTCGAGTTATGTGCACTTGTCCTATTCAAGAAATGGAGAGGCCAATACGGCTAAATTGTCCCCTCCTGCAATCAAACATGCACTCATTGCAACTCAAGACCCTTCTGCATATACGGCTTTGGTGTGCTCTGTGAATCGGCACTTCTTGCTCCGAATTAGATAGAACACAGAACCATGTTTCCAAAATCTGATCGCTCGAACTTATAGTCAAAACGAAGTATATCTGCAACAAATTCGAAGAAATGTATCAAAGATTCCAGTTCCTACAAGTACATGGTGCTCTAACACAAGGCAGCCAACTCAGTTGATACATTTAAACAGCAATATCTAAAAGAAACAAGCATATCTTTGTACAGTATGCAGGACCTAAAGCATTGCAGGACAAATTAACCGGCAGACATAATATCTAAAAGAATCTAGGAATATAATATATTAACCATGGTTTAGTTTAGTTAACCCTATGCTTAAGTTAATCTGTGATTAAACTGTTTGAAAACCTGAGCTTAGTTCCCATGAAGCAATTTACTTGCTAATGGAAACACCATAGTTATGAAGTTGACATGCTTACGCCAACCTTTTTTTTTTGGTTAGGTTCAAAGGTGATAATGATGGTATAAGTAAAGCATATATCATATTGACTTTGTTTATGTCATTAGTGAATTGGTCTGGTTAATGCGTGGGGGTAATGAGAAGTTTGTGGCTCAGAGTACTTGAAGAATCCCCTGAATCATGCCTAAATGAAATATATTTTAACAAAGTTGAGCATATCAGGCTCTTAAATCCGATTCGTTTTCGGTAATACAGTATATCGAATCTACTAGGAAGCTTCACATACCAGAAAGAACTTTAGGCATTTCATAGGAAATGAATATCCAATGATAAATGAATGGCTCCTGAAGGAATCCATGGAGCTATCAAAGCAGATTAATAAGCATTATTAAACCAAAAATCCAA
Organism: Hibiscus syriacus; assembly: GCF_006381635.1. Classification (NCBI taxonomy): domain Eukaryota; kingdom Viridiplantae; phylum Streptophyta; class Magnoliopsida; order Malvales; family Malvaceae; genus Hibiscus; species Hibiscus syriacus. Next base: position 8,001,819 of record NW_024062795.1, read on the forward strand.
AAGGATAATGACCTGATGCCGTACAGAATAATTTATATGAGCAAAAGCATTTGTTTAAAGGAACCAACTTTAGTATCCACATTGTTAGTGGATTAAGACCTTGATAAACGTCGCTGTCAGCGCCTGCGAGTGAGCATGCTGTATAGATTTTAGAAATACCAGTGAGATGAATAAAATAAACTGATGAAACCTGCAACTTGTGGGGATTTAGGAAAAGAGGAAACATGGGGATGAGCTTATCCTATATGAACCAATCACAGCAATAATCATATGACCCCATGAAAGAAAGAGAAATGAAATAAAAAAGTAGGGGTTGTTTAAGTGGGGGGTGGGGGGAAGTGGAGACAGTGCAGATTTGGTACGGGTGAGGATATCAAAATATTTGGCATTTCCATCATGGAGAAGCCTAAAAGGATTTGAAAAGCTTGCAGATATGGTAAATTGTGTGGTCACAAAATTTCCTATTCTTAACATGCACTAAACCTTGGTTTCTTTATGAAATTGGATACATACATGTAAGTTTTATGGACATGTAGGCACAAGTGTGCATGGTTGAGTATACTTGAGTTGACAGGCCGAGCAATGAGGTGCAGGAGTGGTGCACCAGGCACGCATGGTCACTAGTAAAAAAGACCCAGCAGGGCGCAATTATGTGTTCCGATTCAAAGGTTACCCCTTCTCAGATGATATTTGGGCATGAAATGGATTAGGTGTTAAATCGAGTCTCCCACCGTGCGTAGCACTTTTTTTGCGTTTGGTGGTGCCCCTTCTCTTTTCTTCACACTAGCTATAGCAAACATATTAGGGTAGGCATGTATGGGGATAAAGAAAAAGGCATGTTTGTAAGCCATTGTCTTTTTATTCTTCTTTTAGTTGTTTTCTTGAATTGGTAGGACCCCAAAACCTTAGGTCAGCCTCTAATTTTTCCAATGATTAATCAAACCAAGGCATGTTCCCTTATTGAATAAAGAAAGCCCAATTTTAGATAATACATAGGATTAGTCTTTTACATGGTGTATGCATTTGATGCAAGTTATGATCCAAAAGGTGAACAAATCTCACTGGCATTAGTACAAAATGATATAGAATGCTGTATCAGGGCGGAAAGTGTCGTGAAGAGCAAGAATTCCATTCCATATTGCTGGTTTCAGTTGATATTCCCGAGATAGTAAGAACGACAACGATACCAACAACACCGGTGGACATGGCAAGATTATCAATGTCATATATGTCACCTGCTCAATTTCTGAACCTGAAATAATGAATGAAGTGCCCAATTTGTCATTCACATTCCACAAATTGCTTATGCAATGGTACCCACAGGCTATCATGTTGTAGGAATGATGACCAATCAGTCAATCATGTCTGATTCAACTCCTTTTGTCAGCTTTGGTTTTTCAGGTGTTGCTCAAAAAGTTTTTCTCTGATTCTTCATTTTCTTACATGTGCTGTACAATACACACACACATATGTATGCATAAAACAATGATGTGTTCGACAACGAACAACCTAGCCGGGATGAACATTGATGCAGAGCACTCCCACATAACTTCCAAATATTATCTTACTTAACCTACTTTGGATGCCTCGCATTTGAAACATGTTCACTTCTTCTGCAGCTAGCCAAGAGTAGTTCTATTAGTGGAGAATCACCTAAACTGTGTAATGTTACGAAACGTGGCAACGGATTACATGTGGTTAGAATATTGTACTCCCAGTAACAGATATCAGAAAACATACGTTTGTGAGATTTGCCAACACTTTTTTTATAAACTAATATTTATTTTTTAACTAATCTCACCCTTATCATGTTTGAGAGTGGGACTCAAGGGGGTATACATCATATGCAATATACTAATTAATACTCAACAAATAACTGATGCTCGTGTACTGAAAAAGATACTTTAAAAGCTACTTTAGGTGCTTACAAGGTGATCGTGTCAATCGATGATATGTCATGAAAGAACAACAAACCAGATAAGCTGTTAAGAGGCAATGAACTATTCCCACATGTAGATTGCTTGTTGTTTAGTCAACGTCTTCGAGTTTTTCGATCCATAACATATAAGATAGAAAGCAATTCAACTTAAGTATTAAACTATTTGCAGCTCAGTTCAATGAAAGACGATGAGATCGCTGGGGTTTTAGGTCCTGATGATAAACTATATCTTACAATTGAAGTGCTTATATGAGTCATCTTATGTATAATTAAATAAGTCATAGGAACTATGTTTTGTTTAATGGTTTACCTTTTAAACTAGAGTTGATTGCGTCACAAGGCACAATGCTTTATTCCCCAAAGTGGTGTTTTGAAGTATGAAAACTTAACGCCAGACAGAATAGTGATTATCCTGTAGGCTAGTTCCGACAGACGATTCACAAGAGAAAATTCGCCCAAAAACTAGAGAAAAAAAGTCTCTAGGGTTTAATAAAATATTATAAAATCAAACAATGCAAAAAACAGTCCACAAGCCGGACTGTTATAGCAAAAAAATCGTCTTTATTCGAATTTTGCCAAAAATAGCAAAATCCCGAAAATCACTCTAAATTGAAATTCGAAATAAAATAAGCAATCTCCCAAAAATCCGGCCTAAATCGGATTTAAATTGACTTCCTAATTAACAATCGAAATATTACCATAAATAGTAAAAAATAACTAAATCTAGTGATTCGGAGGGGAAAACGGTAGAATTTGAGGTTGAAAAAAAGGCCACATGGAGCGTAGCTGTGGAGAGCGTGCGCGTCGAAAAGAGCTTTCCGGATTGGGGTCTTATGCGCGATTCTGACACCTGTAGCCAAAGTTATGGCCAAAAGACTGAAACATACTCAAAACGACCCCAATGAGGAACATGTCACAATCAATTCCCGCCTTTGCGCTGATCTGCCAACTCATGGTATCTCAGCGCCATCAACGTGCAATCTGACAGCTCAGCATCATCTGTCTCGGATCCCCCTGCATCAGTCACCCCGGGTTGGAAAGAACTCGTCCTCGAGTTCAGAGTAGTGTCATCAGGATCCACAAAACAATGACTCAGGTGCTTCACATTAAAGACATCAGAAGTCTTCAAGTGACTGGGAAGTCGCAACCTGTAAGCATTATCATTGATCTTCTGCACGACCTCACAAGGTCCAATCTTCCGATCCTTAAGCTTATTATACTCACCAACAGGAAAACGATCACGAGTTAATACAGCCCAAACAAAATCACCAACATCAAAAAGTACCTGACGACGATGATTGTCGACCCGAGTCTTGTACTTGGTATTGCTCTCATGAATGGTATGTTTCACCTGCTCATGGATACCCCGAAGATACTTTGCCATCTCATCTGCTTTAGGACTGAAATGTCCTATACGTGGAATAGGGGCTAAGTCCAACACCCCGGATGGGTTCTGACCATAGACAATCTCAAATGGGCTTAAACCTGTGGTTCTGTTTTTTGATATGTTGTAGGCAAATTCTGCCTGAGGCAATGCCAAATCCCACTGCTTCGGCTTCGTTCCTGCCAAACACCTTAAAAGGTTTCCCAAACTTCGGTTCACCACCTCAGTCTGGCCATCCGTCTGGGGGTGGTAGGCGCTACTGAAATTCAACTGCGTTCCCAGTTTCCCCCACAGGCTCTTCCAGAAATGACTGATGAACTTAGTATCACGATCTGAAGTGATGGATCGAGGAACACCATGTAAACACACAATCTCCTTGAAATAGAGATGGGCAATCCGGTCAGCATCCATAGTCTTTCTGCAAGCTACAAAATGAGCCATCTTGGAAAACCTGTCAACCACAACAAAGATAGAATCAGAGGCCCATTGGGTACGGGGTAAGCCTAGTACAAAATCCATGCTGACATCGAACCAAGGAGCTTCAGGAACAGGTAAGGGAGTGTACAATCCCGCATTGGTGAGAACTCCCTTAGACCGCTGGCACACATAACAACGGTCCACATAATGGGCCACATCACTAGTCAACTTGGGCCAATAAAATTCAGAAGAGATAAGGGTCAATGTCTTATCTCGGCCAAAGTGTCCCTCATTATGGAGTTCACTTATAATTTGATGCCTCAATGAACAATCTGGAATGCACAATTGTAATCCACGAAACAGATACCCATTATGCAAAACAAAATCATGACGGTGACCCTCAGTTACCTCCTGAAATATCCTTCCAAAGGAAGGATCAGCTGCATACATATCTGTGAACGTCTCAAATCCTGCAACTTTAGTACTCATGGTGGTGAGAAGTAAGGTACGACGGCTCAGGGCATCTGCGACGTGGTTCAAACTCCCTGCTTGGTGCCTCAGCGTAAAAGTGAATTCTTGCAAGTATGCTACCCACTTGGCATGACGTCTACTCAGCTTGTGTTGGCCATTGATGTACTTCAAGGCCTCATGATCGGTAAACAGAATAAACTCCTTCTGTACTAGGTAGTGACGCCAATGCTTCAGGGACTAAACTATGGCATAGAACTCCAGATCATAAGTGGAATAATTTTTCTTTGATCCCAATAGCTTTTCACTGAAAAAAGCAACCGGACGACCTGCCTGACTCAGAACACCACCAATGCCAATGCCAGATGCATCACAATTTACCTCGAACACTTTGTCAAAATCTGGAAGTGCCAAAACTGGAGCCTCGGTCATCTTCTGCTTGACCAGTTGAAAACTGGCCTCTGCCTCCTCAGACCACTGGAAATCACGCCCCTTGAGGCACTCTGTGATAGGGGCGATCAGAGTACTGAAATTTCTAATGAATCGACGGTAAAAAGACGCCAAGCCATGGAAACTTCGGATGTCATGTAAGGTTCTTGGTCTGGGCCACTCCAAGACTGCATCTATCTTTGACTGATCTGCATGAACACCATCAGTAGACACAACAAAACCAAGAAAAGTCACAGAAGTAGTGAAGAAAGAACACTTCTTTTGATTGACAAACAAGCACTCCGTTTTCAGCATCTCAAAAACAGCACGGAGGTGATCGAAGTGTGAAGTCCATGTCGGACTATAAACGAGGATATCATCGAAGTAAACTACAACAAATTTCCCCATAAAAGGCCGCAAGACCTGATGCATAAATCTCATGAATGTACTGGGCGCATTGGATAACCCAAAAGGCATGACCATCCACTCATACAACCCTTGTGGCGTTTTAAACGCCGTCTTCCACTCATCTTCAGGCCTTATTCTGATTTGGTGGTAACCGCTCTTAAGGTCAATTTTTGAGAAGATCTTAGAACCAGATAGCTGATCCAACATATCATCTAGACGGGGAATTGGAAACCGGTACTTTACTGTAATTCTGTTGATCGCTCGGCTGTCAACACACATACGCCAAGAACCATCTTTCTTTGGCACTAACAGAGCAGGGACTGCACATAGGCTCATACTCTCTCGGATATAGCCCCTCTCCAACAACTCTTCCACCTGTCGCTGCAACTCTTCGGCCTCCTTGGGACTGAGGCGATATGCTGGTCGATTTGGCAAACTTGACCTAGGAACAAGGTCAATTTGATGCTGAATATCCCTCATAGGTGGTAGTCCAGGAGGAATATCCTCTGGCATCAAGTTAGAGAATTCTGCTAGCAGCCGCTGCACCTCTACTGGTAAATCTGTATCCACGTCTACTGTATTGTTCTCGCAAGGTAGCAAGGCATAGACCACGCCGCCATGCTCAATCTCATCTAAAAACTTGGACATAGAAAGCAGATTAGTATTATGGGTTACTGGGGTAGGAGTAAGTCCTTCCCGCCGGGGTGCCAACACAATCTTTTTTCCCTTGATGCTAAGGGAATATGTATTCTTCCGTCCATCATGAATGACACTGCGATCATACTGCCAAGGTCGACCCAAGAATATATGACACGCATCCATAGACACAACATCACACCAGGCATTATCAAAATATTTTCTACCAATTGAAAAGACACGAGGCATCGCCTATCAACTGTTACCTCACTGTCTTTATTTAGCCATGACAACTTGTATGGCTTAGGATGACGGTCCGTCTTCAACTGCAATTTCTGGACAACCTCCTCGGACACTACATTCTCACAACTGCCGCTGTCAATGATCATTTTGCAGACTTTATCTGCAACTGTGCAAGTCGTGTGGAAAATATTGGTTCTCAACCAATCGTCCCCTGAATCGCCCTTGGGGGTAAGTAGACTCTTGCGAACGACCAGAGTCTCATGACCATCTCCATACAGCACATCACCAGTCTCATCATCGTCATACACGGGTTCGCCAATCTCCTCAGTCTCGTCTTCCACGTTTTCCTCAATCAACAAATTTTTGCCCTTTTGACTAGCAGGCTTCCTGCAATCAGTCGCCCTATGCCCTTGTTCACCACAACGAAAACATCTAATAGTAGGGTTAGAATTACCCTGCGGTGGCTGCTGAGCAGGACGTGACTCTTGAGGGCGAACTGGTCGACTGTTGTGATCGCTCCTGATCACTGGTCTCCTGTTTTGCTGTTTTTCAACAGCAAGTGCACGCTGGTATGCTTCCGAAACACTCCACAATGAATGAAGGCTGAGGACATCTTGCAAGGGCTGGCGTAAACCCCCCAAATATCGCGCCACCATCTGCTCCTCCGTCTCAGATAAATCGTTCCGGGCGACCAATTGGTAAAACTCCTCCGTGTAATCATCGACTGATCGCGCGCCCTGCCTCAACGCATGAAGTCGCTGAAATAAGGTTTGCGTGTAGCCGAAGGGAAGGAAGTGGCCCTTCATCTTCTTTTTCATCTTCTCCCAATCAGTGATCTTGGCTTTGCCCTGTCTTTCTCGTGAACGTCGTAACTGTTCCCACCACGCAGATGCTCTGCCCTTGAGTTTGATGGCGATCATTTTCACTTTCACACGATCGGGGACTTCCTTATATTCAAAAATACGCTCCACTTCATTAATCCAATCCACGAATCCCTCGGCCTGTAATGTACCAGAAAACTCAGGGAGATCGACCCGAAAACCGAGGTCTCCATGACGCTCCTCCCGACCACGGTGCTCCCGGAATCCTGCGCCCCGGAATCCTGCGCGATTGTGATATGGGTTTTCGAAAGTGGAATTAGTATCGTGATCAGAGGCCTCACGATCCTCGAAATCCTGCGCCGCCAGGCGCTGGGTTAATTCTGCGACTTGCCTCTGCAAATCCGCAATCATCACATCCTGAACGCTGCGATCACGGCGTTGGGCTTCCTCATTCGGAACCTGCTCACGACGACCACGACCACGACCTCCAGCAATTGAAACTGGTGAAATTTCCCAAGAAGATGTTGAAGCTCTGACACCAACTGACGCCAGACAGAATAGTGATTATCCTGTAGGCTAGTTCCGACAGACGATTCACAAGAGAAAATTCGCCCTAAAACTAGAGAAAAAAAGTCTCTAGGGTTTAATAAAATATTATAAAATCAAACAATGCAAAAAGCAGTCCACAAGCCGGACTGTTATAGCAAAAAAATCGTCTTTATTCGAATTTTGCCAAAAATAGCAAAATCCCGAAAATCACTCTAAATTGAAATTCGAAATAAAATAAGCAATCTCCCAAAAATCCGGCCTAAATCGGATTTAAATTGACTTCCTAATTAACAATCGAAATATTACCATAAATAGTAAAAAATAACTAAATCTAGTGATTCGGAGGGGAAAACGGCAGAATTTGAGGTTGAAAAAAAGGCCACATGGAGCGTAGCTGTGGAGAGCGTGCGCGTCGAAAAGAGCTTTCCGGATTGGGGTCTTATGCGCGATTCTGACACCTGTAGCCAAAGTTATGGCCAAAAAACTGAAACATACTCAAAACGACCCCAATGAGGAACATATCACAATTAATTCCCGCCTTTGCGCTGATCTGCCAACTCATGGTATCTCAGCGCCATCAACGTGCAATCTGACAGCTCAGCATCATCTGTCTCGGATCCCCCTGCATCAAAACTTCTCCATAGATTAACTTCAAAGCCATTTCATAATTTTCTATCAGCAAGTTTCCTCTTTTCTAAGCATTATATTAGATGCTATATGATTATCCAAACCTGAAATGTCTACGACATACACACATGATACCCATGCATGCATACATACATACATACATATGTATGTGATGTAAAGGAAGTGGTTTCTTACATACATGCATACAAGCATACCTACAGTTACACTTGTTGCTGAAACTGGCCCACCTTTGAAACAATTTTCCTTCTATAAAAGCTCTTCATTTGTGCCTTCCTCCCTTACCTTCAAAGTCATCAACAATCATTCACTACAACATATTGAACCCTTCTTCGGCTTCAGGCACCGACTTCCACAACATAAAAACCATGGTTCCCAGTGAACTCAGAGGACTTCACTACCTAGCACTGGAAAACCCGATCCTTATTCCGGGCAACCTTGGCATGATGCAAAACTCTATACCATATTCTCACTTCAATACATTCTTTAACAGCCTTCCGAATTCCCACATCACACCCTCTTCCCTCGAGTTCGCCGCGTTGTCCTCCAGTATCAGCAACAATTCAACTTCAGATGAGGCCGAGGAGCAACAGGTAAATGTCATCGACGAGAGGAAACAACGGAGAATGATATCCAACAGAGAGTCCGCTCGTCGGTCAAGGATGCGGAAACAGAAGCACCTGGATGAACTTTGGTCACAGGTCATCAGGCTTCGTAATGAGAACCACAATCTCATAGACAAGTTAAACCATGTATCGGAGTCCCATGACCGTGTCCTTCAAGAGAATGCAAGGCTCAAGGAAGAAGCTTCCGATCTTCGCCAAATGCTGTCCGATACTAAAATCAGCAGTCCTTATTCCCTTGCATTCAGAGAGCTGGAAGAGGTCCCCTGCAATACTGCTCACTTGAAAGCTGAGTCCACAAATCAATCTATTGCTAGCTCTGTTGACTTGCTTCGATAAGAGTCATCTTCCCATATATATATACACATATATATAATACATGTTCCTCAGTTTGTTATGGCTGTATGGGACTATAATCCAACCATGCAATAACATCTTTTGATCATATTTTCATATAACTCATCTGCAGCTCTTCTCGCCGCATAAACACTAATCCGAAAACGATAAAACCAACATGTGCATCAGCAGTGGTCCATACTCAGAAACAAATCAAACACTCAATCATGCAATTAATAAAATAATCATTTTATGAACCCCATCAACTTTAATAATATAATTTCACCTAAGATATGGAATAGGTAATAATTTTGACCTATAACATGAATTATATATATATATATATATAACCAAATATACTGCTTCTAGAGTGGTGGCCCCATAGCCAGGCCAATTCTCCATAGCTGTTCACAATAACAGGGGGCAAGAGGACAAATGGTGGTGGAAAGTGGTGTTGCTAGTGGATTCATCATTGAAAATAGTTACTGTAACTGAGAAAAACATTTTGTAAAAGGCTATCCACTAAATATGACCCCCCCCAAAAAAAAGTACTATTTTTTTACATCAATTGGCTTGGTCTTAAAGAGTTTTCATCTCCCAGCTTACGTTGTTTTTTCACCAAAAAGGAACCGAAGCACAACCTACGGTTCAGGTGCTGGTTAACAGTGATCCCACTGCATAAAGAGTAAGTTTTATCCACAAAACCTGCAGGCTTTGCTTGTCCTTTAAAGGGACAAACAAGTAAGGCTGAAGACTCTAAAGCAGTTCACAAGTTTTCCACTTTTTGGAAGTATGTTTTAAATATCTCCCCAGAAAACTCAAGCATGGCATGTTCACCATCTCCACTTCCTGGGATATCTTTCACTAACCCAACATTGTCCAAATCCAGTAGGTCATCATCTTCATATTATTCCACCTTGAAAAAGCCCAGAACTACGGCCAAAGAAGTGCACTCATTTGTCTATTCTGGTTTATGCTCTCATGACACGGCCTAATGTATTAGTTGATTCTAAAGGTGCACCTGAAGATGCATTGTTCAACTGCATAAGACTCTAATTATAATCCTAATGTATTCAAGATTTGGTACTTTCTTTCCAAAATTATATCTCAATTGTTTTAGATTGAGTTGGAGGATCCATTGGAGAATGTTGGAGTTAAATTAGTGAGGCAAGCTGGTGCGAAAACAAATGACCTTGCTGGTGATGGTTGCATTACCTCTATATTGTTCATGGTTAAACTAATGAAGGAAGGTGTCAAGGTAAGAACCAGATATATGGAGAACTCTTTATGGAAGGTGCAAATCCAATAGTTTTGTTTCTTCCAGGTAGTTTCAGCTGGAATGAATCCGGTTCAAATTGCTTGTTTCTGAACTCAAATTGATGTACATAGAGGTGCATAACTATATTGATTATGATATTTCTTATAGGTGCTTATCTCGGACTTGGCTTGAAGTGAGAATGGACGATACGTTGCGGGTTGAGGATCATGAACTTACACATTTTGCGACTGTTACTACTGGAAATGATTATTCAGTGGGAAAAATGATCTCGGATGCTCTTCAACAAGTCGGAAGGGTGTAGTCAAAATCAAAAAAGGAAAATGTATCGAGAACAAATAGAGATGATCGAAGGAATGCTGTTCGATCGAGGATATTTGTCTACTTACTTTGTCATGGATCGAGAAAAGATGATCATTGAATTCCATACTTGCAAGGTATAAGCATTACTCGATCATTCAGGTATTTCAACCGTCATACAGCTTATTTTTCTGTTGATCGATCCACGCACCAATTATTGATGGAAACAAAAAGGTTTTGTCGGCTGTGAGCGATTCACCCCTTCTAATTTGGCCCGATAGCCGCGATCGGTGAAAGAATATCCATCGGCGTTGTTTTTTATTACATCGGTCATGTGGAAGAAGAAAAGGGTAGTTGCAGAAGGTGTCAGCCCCTATTTAAGTCGTGTTGACGAATATTTATAGTGATATTTGTTAGCCGTAGGGTCCTCATGATTATTAGTAAGTTGATTGACTAGATAGATTTAATAGTTATACTTAGAATTTCGTTTTAGTGAGTCTATTAAATTTTTTATCTACATAATGTAGTTGGCTGATGGAGTATTATCAGTTTTCAGTATATTTGATTCAATGGAAATTTGAGGATTTTTAAAGACCTATCTTAGGAAGTTTTCTAGTTTACTATGAAAAAGATTGCCTTGAGGCAATGAAAGACACAGTGAATGCGTTGGTCCTGTAAGAATGCCTGTAAAATCTTACCAAAATGTAAAAATGTTCGATTGATATTAGTTTGGTATCCATTTTCGTAGATGCACTTTTATTCAAACATAAAGGACTATTTGTGTAGTTTGTCAAAAAGATAAAAACAGAACAGTAACTGCCAAGGGCATCAAGGATGTGTTGTAAAAAGAATACATGTGTTTCTGCCTCTGGATTACTTCTGTCTTAAAATCCTCCCCCGCTTTACACCTATACCATATGCAAAGGAAGATCCAATTTTCCAAAGAGTGGTGACAGATTGTTCCGTTTCTCTCTACGAATTAAAATGAAAATAAAAAACCCAATTCTGAAAAGTCCATCTTTTTATCATTGAAGAATCTTTTGGTGGGAAAAAAATGTTGATTTTGATCGGGTTAAGTGTTCCGTCATTGATGGATTTGGTAATAGCTGGGATTTCACTGATGATTGGTTTGGGGATTTTCGCCTTCATTGCTTCGATTATTTGCTCTGCTGCTTTCTTGCACCATGCTAAATGCGTCTCTTGATTTCATGTTCCAATGCTCGCAGGTAATCTCTTTGTTGAATACCCTTGGTTTGGTGTTTGTTGATTTGCCTGAGCGTGTCTATGATTCCTTTGATTTCGTTGGTTTCTGGGTTTTTTTTATTTTTTGAATTGAAACATTCTGTCTGCTTTTTTACTGCCTGGAAACCTATGTTCTATCTTCTTCAGGTGACAAAAGTGGCAAGACTTGGAATTTCGATGTGGAAAAGCTATTTTTGCAGCAGTTGCAGTACTAGTAGATGGGTTGAATTCTTAGTCTTTTAGATATCTAATTTCAGAATGTATGAAACTCTCCGATATTAAATAATAGTAATAGTTTCTGTAGTGTCGAAATGACAATTCAAAGATAATAATCTCATGATAAATGGTATAAAAGTATATTCTTATAAAAGAAAATTTCGATGATCACATCAATTGATTGAAAGAACAGAATGTGGTATAAAAGTGGAATGAAGAAAAGGAAAACAGATTATTTCTTCTTCTTTTGCTTTCTAGAGTAGACCATGCCTCTAATTCCGTCAGGATCGGAGACGAACCCGAGAGGCCTATAGAACCCCAACACCCTTGGTTCCGAGTACAAAGCAATATTACAAATACCTTTCTCCAACAGTTCCTCGATCAACCGTTCCATCACAGCTTTGCCAAGTCCGATCCCCTGGAACGAAGCGTCGACCACCACGTCCCATATTATAGAATTGAAAACGCCGTCTCCCGTCGCTCTAGCGAAGGCCACCGGTTTCTGGCTCCTCTTGTGCTCGACCCAGAGCAGGGATTGCGTGTGTTCCAGTGCCAGCTTGATCTTCTCCGGGTCACGCCTGGGGAATCCGACGGCTACGAAGACGGAGTTGAGGTGGTCAAGGTTGAGGTCGGAGATCGTGCGGCGCAGGATGAAGCCTCGGGACTCGAGGTCCTTGTCGGAGATGGAGTATTTGCATGTCGTGGGGAAAGGGATGGCGGGTGTTCGGAAGTTGGAGATGATGCCACGCGAAAGCATTGGTGAAGAAATGAAATGAATGGATAAGGAGAGAGATGGCTCTTTTTGTTTTGAGAATTATGTGGTCGTTAATGGCGGTTGGGTGGGTCTTGGGAGGTTAATAACTGATAGGATTGGCGGCAAAATATGGGTCTTTACTGGGCTGTAGGTAAGGCTATAGTTGTAAATGAGTAGAGTTGTAAATGAGTCGGGCTTAGGTTAATAATATTTTGTTTATGTTCGTTTATTTTTTTTTAAATTGTTTATGTTTAGTTTATAACACGAACCTTAATGACTTCGATAATAAATGAATTGTTGTTATTTCTTGAAGTTTCTGGTTTGAACACCATGAATGTTAGGAGTACGAGTGTTCAATGTCAAAGATTGAGAGTTATTTTTGAACATATATTACCTTATATTTATCTCATATTAATAAAAAAATTGTAATATTATGTTCGTTTTCATTTTTTTATTTTTAAGGTGTTCATGTTTGATCCGTTCGTTTAGCATTTGAAAACATATCTATTTAATGTTCACGAACATATTCATTTATATATTTATCAACATATATACATTCATCAATATATTCGCTTGATGTTTGCAAACATATTTGTTTATATAATACGAATCCCCTCGACAACCAACACTTTCTTTTTAACCTTTTATTTGCGAATAAAAAATAATGAAAATACAATAAAAAATTAGTTGACCCTTATTCTCATATGTAATGAGGTAAGGGGATGTATGATAGTAGACTGCCCCTAACACCAGGTTGAGAGCAACTTTCGTGGGAGACCTCCGAATTATGAATTGCCCACCGTGAGACTTGATCTCACAACCCCAAAGTTAAGAGCCTTGTGCTCTATCAATTGAGCTGAACGGGCAATTACAACAGTACTCTTTAAATTCCTTGAGCTTCACAATTTAAGTTTCAAAGTTAACCGTGTATTCAGTTTTGTCCTTACATCCACAATATTTAAAATGTAAAAAAAGAAAAAAAAAATAAGGTAAGCGAGCTTATAAGCATGCTAATAAACAAACTTATAAATGAGATTGTTCATGAACACAAACGAATCAAGCATACAAATATTTTTGTTTGTTCGTTTATTTAACTTAATAAATAAACATTATACAAATGATTCATGAGTAACTCATCGAACGTTCTATTCATTCAATAAGACTACTAAAAGAATTTAAAAATAGAAAGTCAATTCAAATTTTAGTTTTTAAAAGGTTTACGGTTCCAATAAATAATAAATTCAAGATTTTATATAAAAGATGTCAAACTATTTATCATTTAATCTAACAAATTCATACCACCATCTTTTAACATCGTTTTTATACTCAAAATTATTATAATATCAAATCGAATCCCTCAAAATTATTATAATATCAAATCGAATCCGAGTATGTCATCCCAGCCTTTCATTTCAAATTGCCATCCCTAAATCAGTGAAACACCATGTGCCCTTCCTATTTGTGGGCCTTTTAGTCCCAACAAAAGTCAAAGAAAGTGAGCTTTCTCTCTCAACTGTTTGAGCAGCACAATAATGGTGAAAGCCTTTGCATTTTGCTTTTTGAAGAAGCTACAAAATCTGAAGCTTTTGGATCATTAAAGGGCTTTTAAGGGGGAAAAGAAGGTAGGTGAGCTCGGATTTTCTCTGCCATTGTTTCTACTACTTACTACTGCATCAATTCACCAGTTTTGACTGCAATTTTTTTTCTGCGAAAATGATGATCATATAATCATTAACTTGTAGTAATAAATGGATACATATATGAATTCAATCGAATGTTTATTGAATTCAAACATGTCAATGGATAGCTGTAATTTTGACCGTTGAAAAATTCCCATTCGTATTATTAACTATTTTTTTCCTAACGTAATTTTAAAGATATTTTTCTATTCAAAATTAATGATGAATATAAAACTCGATAAATTTTAATTTGATCTTATTTTAAAAGTTAGGTGTTTTAATATTATTATCTTTTAAGTTAAACTACACACATATTACTTTATTGAATCATTAATTATTATTAAAATTTATGAAATGATCATTCAACTTTAGACCAGTATTTTATTGAGTCCCCTAATTATTAAGAGTTATAAAATAATCACCGACTATTTATATGTTCAAAACTCTTTGTTTTCGTTAAAAAATTAGCGCTCGTATGAGTTGGACGTTAACTTGTTGATCGTGATATGATAAAATTTGATCTCATAACCGTTTTGAGTTGTAATTTGTGGATAGATTATCCATTTATATTATACCCTTGAGTCATTGTTTGGAACACTACATCGTCGAACTAATGTTTAAAAGTAATGACAGTACTAGTAAACATTATTAAAATATGATTTTATTATATCACAGTTAACACATAACTTCCAACTTAGACAAACATCAATTTTTTAACAGAAAACAATGAGTATAAAATATATGAATAGTCGGATGATCATTTTATAATTTTTAATAGTTAGATAATCATTTTATAATTTTTAATAGTTGAGAGACTCAACAAAATAATACACTATAGTCGAAAAACCATTTTAAAACTTCTAATAATTAAATGATTTTAAAACAATGTCCTATAACACAGAGTATATCGTTTATATACTTTAACCTATCTTTTAATGATTATTGTTCAACTTTAGTGCAATAATAGGACATTTAAACCAACTTTTAATGAAACACATTCATAGATTGTTAATGAATTTCATTAATCACCCATTAATTGAACTTAAATTCACGATTGAGTACAAAGTAAGCGAACCAAACCGGGTCCTACTATGCCTTATCGGCAATTTCAACGTAAGGGCAATATGGTGAACCGAAAAATTAGTGGCAGTTTACAAAATCTGACAAAACCAAGGGTAATTAATACTGAGATTCCCCCATTCATTATTTTTTCCCATCGCCTTTTGGCTTTTAGGGAATCATACTTTTCGTCTCATTGAAATAAAAATAAGTAGTAAATAAATAAACGAAGGTCTAATTCCATCCTCAGCCTTTGTACTTTTGAAATTTTCGAAATCTAGGCCCTCCATCTTTAACTCTAATAATTTTTATCTTACTTTTATTTTGCGTATCTGAATTATCGTATTTAACCATTCTATTTATTTTTGTATAAAAATGATGAATAATTTTGCCTATTTTTATGGTTTGTTCTTTGTATATTATTGTATATTATATTGAACATCATCTCTCTAATTAATTTTTATTTCATTATCTTGTTGGTTTACTCATGTTTGAATCTTCGAACTGGTTTTTATTGATAAATGTTCACAATCATCAAAGGTGTCGCGTTTGAGTTATGATAAAGTTAATTTATCTAAGTGTCATTATTATTATATGTATTTTTATGTTAGTGTTGATAGTGTATCTTTAAACGTCAAAAGTGATGTTTATTTTTATCTATTATTTTTGTGAGTTGTTTGATTGAAGTTTAATCTTTAACGGTTAGTTTATACATTTAAATAATTTTAAAAATATTCAATTATTAGGATTTAATATGCTATAATTTCTATTTTTTATTTATTATTATATTTCCTCTTTAATTAATAAAATTAGTAGCTATTATTTATTAAAAATTAATAAATGTTTGAGTCGTATAACAATTTGTATTAACCTTTAATCATTAAATCACATGGAAATTCTTATTAAATTTGAATACGTGTTGTCCATTACTTTTTAATTTTTAAATCAAAATCTCAAATATTAAAATTGCACTTATTAAAATATTAGTAGGTTTTATTATCATTTATTAGATTATAATTTTAAATAATATAAAAATGGATTAAATTATTGAAATTAAAAGCAATGGAATTATATTTTAAAAATCCAAAGCGTATAGGGACTGGCAGCAAAACGAAACCATAAATAAAGTAAAAATAAAAGATAGAGACAGAGAAGCCGAGGACATTGTTTGTGACTCTGTACATGTGATCCACAGTTCACATCCTTTGTCTTGTTCATTTTTTTTTTCTGATTGTTTCCTGAGAAAAAAACTGGATCAAAGATCGCTAAACAAAAATGGGTTCGGTTCAGTTTATCGAATCAATCGATTGGGAGCAAGAAGCTTACCCTGCTTATGGCGATTTCATTGTCCTTCCTCTCTTTGCTTTGTTTTTCCCCTCTGTTCGTTTCTTTCTCGATAGATTCATCTTTGAGGTACTTGGTTTTTCCTTTTTTTTAATCTATTTTTCCATCTTTATGTAACTTGATTGGATTTTTTCATTGCTTTAAATGAAAAAAGGTCAAAAGTTTTGAAATTTTGTTTCTTTCTGGTGTATTTGATGATGTTTTTTTTTTATCTTTATTGAATTGCTTTGATGGGTTTGTTTTTGTTGTTATAGGATTGACCTATATAAGATTAATGGTTTTTTTTACTTGTTACTGCTGCTGCTTATTTTTTGCTGCATGTGAATGGTATTATATGTACTTTTATGCTGCTCAAGAAGATAGATAGAATCAAATTGTAAAGAGTTCTGTTTGGTTTTGAGAATTAGATCTTACTTCTGTTTGATTTTGGTTATCGATATTTAAAATGATTAAAGCATGGAGTTAACTGAATTTAAAAGAAAATTAGGAATTTGAATGAAGATCATGATTTAGAGAATCATTTGAGCAAGTTTTCTTCTGCAGTACTTTTCACTAATGTAATAATCCATTTGACTTTTAATGAAAGTTTGTTGTCTATGTAAATACGTTGCTATTGGATCGCTGTATGTTTTGTTTATCTGAATTTATCTTTGGGCTACTCAATGGGGTATAGCTCTGTTTCTTCCTTGAACTATGTCAAAGTCAACTGTAGATCCTATTTCCCTTTTTTGTTTCTTCTGCAGTACTTTTCACTATTGTAATAATCCATTTGACTTTTAATGAAAGTTTGTTGTCTATGTAAATACGTTGCTATTGGAACGCTGTATGTTTTGTTTATCTGAATTTATATTTGGGCTACTCAATGGGGTATAGCCCTGTTTCTTCCTTGAACTATGTCAAAGTCAACTGTAGATCCTATTTCCCTTTTTTGTTTCTTCTGCAGTACTTTTCACTATTGTAATAATCCATTTGACTTTTAATGAAAGTTTGTTGTCTATGTAAATACGTTGCTATTGGAACGCTGTATGTTTTGTTTATCTGAATTTATATTTGGGCTACTCAATGGGGTATAGCCCTGTTTCTTCCTTGAACTATGTCAAAGTCAACTGTAGATCCTATTTCCCTTTTTTGTTTCTTCTGCAGTACTTTTCACTATTGTAATAATCCATTTGACTTTTAATGAAAGTTTGTTGTCTATGTAAATACGTTGCTATTGGATCGCTGTATGTTTTGTTTATCTGAATTTATCTTTGGGCTACTCAATGGGGTACAGCTCTGTTTCTTCCTTGAACTATGTCAAAGTCAACTGTAGATCCTATTTTCCTTTTTTGTTTGAATCCTTGACTTCATATTATTGTCTCTATTGGTCTTAGTTTGTCGTACCATCGCATTGTCGTACGAGCTAAAACTATGTTGTTGAAAATCTCACGTTTACATTGCTGACATTCGAAGATAAGATCCAGAAGTTTGAACTTTGGACCTACTGCATGACGGTTGTAATGTAATTATTCTATTCTTTTTTTTGTTTTCAAATTTCAACTTTTTACTCCGATAGACTTGCTTCCAGTTAACAATTTGTATCTTCTATGACACAATAAAAATTATCTTTCTTTTGCTACATGTTTAGCTGAGTTTTAGTTCTATATCAGGTACATGTTAGCTTGGTTCAAGCTCTGCTTAGTCTACTTAGATGTTTGACGGGTTGATTAATGCCAGGAGGAGGATATGTGAATAAGTGGAAATGATCATTTTTGTTTTAAAGTGCTTGGCAATTGGGAATGAAGAAGTTTGAATTCATTCCCGAGGATGACTAAAGTTTAGTTCTTTTGTGATTGAATCTCATAAGGGCTTCAAGTAATAAATAAGTGTTGTGTGATTGTTTTGACATACCACTTCATATATTGGTAAATCATCAGCTGAGGCTGTTGTTTGAACATATCTTGTATGTTTATGAATTGTTCAACAAACAAATGTAGATTCTTTTACCCTTTTTCTGGAATTTCCGAAGTCAACTCCATTACTGAAAAATACTTAATATCTTTAATTTCATGATAGCATGCTTAAATGTCAATCCTGCTGTTGATAGGCGACTTTTATTGTGTGGGCTTGTGCAGTGGATTTGCTTTTAGATTATTTCGTGTAAATGCCACTGCTATTGGTGTTGATATATTAGTTTTTTTGACTAAAGTTTGAAACTTTCCCCACATAGGGATACAGTTTGTTGCAATTTACTTGCTAAATGACTTGAAATTAATTATAGAGAAAGGCGATATTCGAGTACAGATAAAAGTTTCATGGTTGATAAGAATAAGCATAAATGAAGTATATTGAAGCATATGGCTTGACAAATTGTTTTCCATGTAATATAGTTGCTATCTTGGTGTAGTTACTTTGGTCTATTCTCTCCTTTGTTTCCTCTCTTTTTTCTGTCACCATTTTGAAAATATCTTACATGGTTTCAGAAAATTGGAAGGCGGTTGATTTTTGGGAAGGGGCATGAGATGCTGGATAGCGACACAGAAGAGAAAAAGAAGATTAGAAAATTTAAGGAGTCTGCTTGGAAATGCATTTATTATCTTTCAGCCGAGGTTCTGGCTCTCTATGTAACTTACAACGAGCCCTGGTTTAGAAATACCAGAAACTTTTGGGTAGGACCTGGAGACCAGGTCTGGCCTGATCAGAAAATTAAGTAAGCTTCATTGACTTCAGCAATAGATATAACTGTTCCTTTCACTTCGATCGATTCTTGCTTAAACATATCGTTGCATTTATTAAACTTTCAGAGATATGAGGATCCGTTATGTTTATTTTCCAGATTGAAGTTAAAGGGACTTTATATGTATGTTGCTGGATTTTATGCGTACTCTATATTTGCTTTGATTTTCTGGGAAACAAGGCGATCTGACTTTGGAGTCTCCATGGGTCATCATGTTGCAACTGTCATCCTCATCGTATTATCTTACATATTTAGGTACGCTTAACACAGGTTCTTTCTTACTCTAATATAGGATGTTAGGCTTGTAGATTTTTAAAATTTTATAGAATGGTTGTTTCTTTTCTTATGCCAGTTTCTTGCAGATTTGCTCGTGTTGGTTCGGTTGTTTTCGCAATTCATGACGCTAGCGATGTATTTCTTGAGATAGGGAAGATGAGCAAATATAGTGGGGCTGAAACACTAGCTAGCGCTTCATTTCTAGTTTTTGTTTTGTCTTGGGTCTTATTGCGCCTCATTTACTACCCGTTCTGGATCCTCTGGAGTACAAGGTTTGTATTCATGTCTGATATTCTGCTGTCTTAAGAACTTGAGAGAACCTCACCTGAATCGTTTCACATATGCTGTCTTACTTCCAATATAGAGATTAGAAAAGAAACGTAACTTTTCTTGGTTTTTTCAGCTTTAATCCCCCCGTGTAAAACCTAGACATTGGAATAGTCCTGCTATTGTTAGATTTATATTCGACATCTCTATATGTAATCTGAAATGAATTAGAAACTTCGATAATACACTGAATGACTACTAAAAGAACTACACATTTCTCACCATTGAAAGTTTAACCCTTTCCCCCCTGGTATACGGTTAACAATGGATCCCTTTTACTATCAGCTTGCTTCAGTGTATAAAGGATTTACTACTCAGGTTCATTAGTATCATTTTGGGACTGGTGAGTTCCAGGGTTTAAGATTGTATTTCTAGTTTTTTTCTTTTTGTCTATCTTATATATCTCGTCTATTGCAGTTATGAAGTTCTCCTTACATTGGACAAGGAAAAGCATCCGGTAGACGGACCGATTTGTTATTATCTGTTCAACACGCTCCTATTTTGCCTGCTGGTTCTTCATATTTATTGGTGGGTACTTATGTATCGAATGCTTGTCAAACAAATCCAAGCAAGAGGAAAACTCAGTGAAGATGTTAGATCTGGTAAGGACAACATTTCTGACATGCTAAATATGAATTTATTGCGTATGTATATATATATGTACATTGTCGACTAGCTTATGTTCCATTTATAGAATCTGCTTTCAACTGGTTTTCTTTTCACGCCATAACTCTTCTATCTTTAATCATCATTTTACCGTATGCAGATTCTGAAGATGAACATGAAGATTGATCTGGAAAGAAGAAATATTGCATTAACAAGACTTGTGAAAGGGTAATCTTTTTATATATGAAAGTCTTGCATACTCTTAGTTTTAGTTTTAGTGACCGGGATTCAATCACAGGCAACCCGAACTATTTCGGAAAGAAAGCCTCATATTGCTCATATATATATATATATATATATATATATATATATTACTAAAACGACTCATAGAAAGCCCTCATTTCAGACAAGTACACAATGAGTGACAACACATTCCTTTTGTGGGAAGTTTTGGTTTTCACCATATTTCGTCTTCTTTCCCTGTAAACTGATGCAAGTCTCCTGTTTGTGTACTTCTGCAGATGGATAACAGATGGGGTTTAAGCCATTGATACTCTTTTAATCTGAATGGTATGCTTGCATCTATATTTTATATCATTGTTGTGACGACTCACACAAGCATTTCAGAGAGTTCCACTGGGTCTATTTCGACCGGCTCAGGCAAATTGTTGTAAAATTACATTTACCATGGAACTCTGTAATTCATCAACTCAATGATAACTCTGCAGCCAAGTTGAGAGTTTGCCTATGGATTCAATTTCTTATTGCTTGTTTTGTCTTAAATTGAAGCTCATAACATAGTTGTAGATTCAGGTCTCCATACTGAGCAGTTTTTTAGTAAAGGGTAATCATTTTTTGGGATTGAAACCGATTATTTTAATATCGTGTCCAGAGTTCGATTCACTGATAGTGTCCATGGGCAAGTAACCATTGCCTAAATATATGTACATGATATATGCATAAACTCTCTATATAGCTAATGCTATGGACCATATACTGATTGTATCTCCAGAAAAGAAAAAAAAGGCAAGAAATTAAGGCTTTTTTCGGGAACCCGACAGCTCAAGGAACATGGACCCTGGACCACGCCCGTGTCACCATGCTTGTTATGTCATATCTTTACCGGATCTGATTCTGCATGATTCACTTTGTCATGCAACTTGTCTGAGTATTCAATGGAGTAATGTTGAAGGTAGAATTTGAACTTATGGGATTTGAGGGACTGAATTGCAAGTGAAATTTAATGCGGTTTGAATATTTGGGCAAAGGTGGTTGTTGAATTGACAAAAATGATCCAAATGAAAAGTCAAACTCTTTGCTGCAAACGCGTATCCATTTTTTGTTTCCTTATTAAACTACTCATTATTGGTTTAATTTGGTCAAACACTTGAAACATTAAGGAGCTGACAAATCATGGAAATAGTACGTGGACTTGCTTTTCTAATTATTAGAATCTTCCACATTGAAAATGTACATTACTAAATTGATTTTTGATTCAATTCAGATAATTATTTTTTAAAATTTAAGTTATTTGATTCAATTATAATTAATGGGTCGAATTACAAATTTGAGTTGAATTCAAATTGTATAGATTAAAAGATTTTAAAAATAAATTTTGAAACAATGTCATTTTGATATTTAATTAAATAATTTGTTTATTATCTTCTTTTTCTTTTTATTTTTCTTACTAAATTTGAACTACATGTGTCTAAATCATGATTAGCTTCAATTTTTTTAAAAAAAATCTTTTATTTTTTTAATTTAATACCTTAATTTTACATAATTTTCTTATTTCTTCTTTTTCATTTGTCATTTTAAGTCTATTTAAACTAAATTTGAGGCACTTTCCTTGTCATTATAGAATACTTATATAAATTTGATTATTACTTTAAGGCTTAATAAAAAAAAATAAGTGTCTAAACTTTGTATCGAAAAACATTTTAGTACATACAAATTTTTTTATTAAAATAGGTACATAACATTTTCATCGTAAATTTTTAAGTGTCTAGACAGTAACGACTATTAAATTTGGCCATTAAGTGACATGTGTCACGTTCTGATAATTTTGAGAATTTATTTAAAAATTTTAAAAAAAGTAAAAAAAAAAATTATTAAAAAAATTGTTGATGGGTGTCCCCTTCTTTCCCCCCCTTCCCCTTCCCCTTCCCCTTCTATGGTCGCCGTCCAGCATACATGACCATCATCACCACCTTCATCAATATCGGTGTCGACCCCCGATCAAACCCCCACTAACCTTTCGTCGTAAGGTGCCATCGTCTGCCAAAGAGAAGCATTCAAATGTTTGTCGGATTTTAAGTCACAATCACTATTTTTTGTCGATTCCAGGTGATCCTGACGTCCATAAGTCACACTGCCACCACTATTTAAACCACCGTGCAATTCCAATCAAAACACAAGTGTTCGACTACGATGGTGGCAGGAAATGACCGGCGACAATTGGTAATGGGTTGAAATGAGATATTTTAATTTTTTTATAATTTCATTAAAAGTTTGGGGTTTTTTATAAATAAATTACGTTTTTTTAAATAATTTTTTTATTATTAAAAATTTTAAAAATAAAAATATAACGATAGACACCTAAAAATATAATTGAGAAAACGTTAAGTATCTATTTTTAGCAAAAAAGTTCTTTAGATACTAAAATATTTTTTGAGACGTTGTTTAAACACTTATTTTTATATTAAGCCTTAATTTAATAATAGATTTCTTATTTTTTTCAATTTGATCCCTCATGTTTTTCATCGTTTATAATGGTTCAGTCTCCAACTCCAACCGGCATCGGCCATCACCGACAATCCAAATTGTAAAGAGTTGTAAAACAAAGAGAGAGTCCATTTGAGATACAAAGACTTGGCTTCCTCTGATTGAGTGACTGGCAACCTAACAATTTCAATCCTTTTTTTATTTTTTAATGTATTATTTGTATATATATTAAAGAAACCCAAATAAATCCAAAGTACTACGCGTATCAACTGTTCAATCTCTCTCCTTTTGCTTTTATGTGAGTCCATCCTCGGAAAAGTGTCTCCCTTTCTCTTTTTACTTTGTAGATTCTCTAGAATTCCCAACTTCCCAGAAAATTAAGGATAACATATTTGTTTCTGTTCGGGGGAAAGAAACATAGAATAATAACCAGTTTTCTTTATTTTATGTGTATGGAGAAACGGTGAACTCATTTGGTTTTAAAAACTGAAAAAAAAAGAACTCCGTCTGACTCGGTGAGCACACTCGTCATCAATGCCAAATGCTTTTATTTATTTTTCATTAATTCTGGAATCTGGGAATTGTGTCTTTTGCCGTTATATAATCTGGGTATATATTTTTTCCCGGATAAAGCTGGTTGTTTAGATCCAAATATTGTGTTAGAATATAGATTCTGATCTGTTTCTGTTTTGACTGTTGAATACATTGTTAAATTTGATGTTTTTTATGTGTTTCTTTTTGAATTTTGATCGTTTGTTGAATGTAAAAGAAGTTTGTTTTGATCTCTAAAGATGCTATTTTGGTAGTTTTTCTAGGATTTTTCGTATTGGTTTTCTTTCTCTGAAAACTGACAAGAGTTCAGCAAATGAAGAAAGAAACTAACGAGTTTGATTGCCATTGCTTGATTTTCCTATTCTTCTTAATCTTTTTCACCTTTTACAGTAAATGTCTGCATTGATTTTTTGACTAGTACCACCGGTAAACGTGACAGTTAGCAATCCAAGGAGATAATAAATATGTTTTCTGTAATCTTTTACTGATGAATTAGCCACTTGTTTTTGTCTTATCATTGTTGACTTTGATGCTTTGATTGTCTCCTTTATAGATTAGTAGGGTCTAGTAAGTTCTACATGGACAACGAATCATCCTGATTTTCCCCTCATTAATAAGCTTGCAGGCTGCTTTTCGTACAAGAACATTCAACATTGAAAACATTGAAGTATTTTCAGTGTCTTACAAGCCACACACTATACTATACATTTTTCTTCCTGCTTCATATTTGTTTATTTTCGTAACATATACCAGAGATAGCTGTCATACAATGCCTCAAGATGCTTCTAGTATTGAAGCACAGCATAAAAGAGCAGGTCTCTTAAAAGATCAGGTTCGGCTGGTCAAGAGAAAGGATTGTGATTGCTATGAGATTGTTTCAATCCAAGAACCTTTGTCTTTTGAGAAGGGGTTTTTTGTCGTCATCCGTTCGTGCCAATTGTTGGCACAAAAAAATGATGGAATGATATTGGTAGGATTAGCGGGTCCTTCTGGAGCAGGGAATACTGTATTTACAGAAAAGATACTCAACTTCATGCCCAGCATTGCCACCATATCGATGGACAACTATAATGAAGCTAGTAGAATTGTTGATGGCAACTTTGATGGTAACTCATCTTTTCTCTCGTTTGTTGATAACTACAACGATTCTTTATCTTTGTGTCAATTTGAGTTGTTCTTGTCCTTTTCTTTTTTGCATCTAAAGGTGGTGCAATATCATGTATGTTGTTTAACGTGGCTTATCTGAAGTTTTATTTGATTATCTACATGTTTGATTTAGATGTTGAAGATTTTAACCGTGAGCAAGCCAAGCAGTAAACTGACATTATTCTGGTTCTTTTAATTAACAGATCCGCGCTTGACAGATTATGATACGTTACTCCAGAACCTTCGCGATTTGAAGGAAGGGAAAGCAGTTCAGGTTCCCATCTATGATTTCAAGGCTAGTTCCCGAGTAGGATACAGGTTGAAAACTCCTTCATTTAGTACATATTAGTACTATCATTTGCTTAAAAAGCTCTAAAGGGTAAAGTTTTGCAGGTATGCCAGAGAAAATAACATTTAATCGTAAAATGTAGAAGGCCCTTTCAATTTACTATAGAATGGGATTTACTGCCTTCTTAATCCATAGTATAAAATGGATACTTTATCAGATAGATTATAGTGCTTTCATATTTCGAACTAGATGTTATATTTAACCCTAGCTTGTTTTTATGACAGGACCCTTGAAGTTCCCTGCTCCCGCATTGTAATTATTGAGGGCATCTTTGCTTTGAGCGAAAAGTTGCGACCTATGCTGGATCTTCGAGTATCTGTCACAGGTGGAGTTCACTTTGACCTTGTTAAACGAGTCCTACGAGACATACAGCGTGCTTGCCAAGAACCTGAAGAAATAATCCATCAAATATCTGAAACTGTATGTTTTAGTCTTTTTCTCTTTTTTGGGCTAAATTTATTACGTAAGATAGAGAGAAGGCGATTTAATTGTTTTGTAAAATTTGTCTATTCTACTTCAATTATCTAATTTTTCTTTCTAGAGTAGAATTCAGCTTTTTCTCTGGTATACAGGTATATCCAATGTACAAGGCGTTCATCGAGCCAGATCTCCATACAGCACAAATAAAAATCATTAACAAGTTCAACCCATTTACTGGATTTCAAAGTCCTACTTATATTTTAAAGGTTACTGTTTGCACTTACCTCTTCTGCTGTTTCTTTGATACTAATTATATGATACCAGTGACTGTACTATTGGTACACCCTGATATCCATGTCCTTATATATTCTTGCATCTCTTTTTAATCGTAGTCAGCAAGAAAGTTCACTGTCGATCAAATTAAGAGTGTCTTATCTGAAGATCATACAGAGACAGAGGAGCAGACTTATGATATATACCTTCTACCTCCTGGCGAAGATCCTGAATCTTGCCAATCATATCTGCGAATGCGGAATAAAGATGGAAAATACAGTCTCATGTTTGAGGTTTGTCCTTCTGATTTCTGCCTCTTATTATCACGAGTCCAGTCCCTTTAGGATGTGACCTCATAATCTCATTAGTGATCAACACTCAACAGTTTCACTGATCCTATAAATCTTGCAATTACAGTATTTAAGCCTAAGATTTGCATAGGACACTGGAGGTGTAATTGTAGATATGTTGAGAAAGTATGTGCGTGCTGTAAACTAATATTAATTATGAAAAATAAAATGTTGGGAACCACATATGTTCAACATCTGCATGCAAGTCAAGATAGCTTACTGGCGGATAGATCTTGATGAAGTTATCCGACAAAGAAAATAATGATACTTTCCTGTATTATTAATTTTGAGTTTATATGTTAGATTTAAGTTATTTGTTTTTTCCCAACATGTTTGTTAAGACACTATCAACACAAGAAAGTCTGATTTGATAGTTTGTGATACTCTCTTTCAGGAATGGGTAATAGACATTCCATTTGTCATATCTCCAAGAATTACATTTGAAGTTAGTGTGCGCCTTCTTGGTGGGTTGATGGCCTTGGGTTATACGATTGCAACCATCCTTAAAAGAAACAGCCATGTATTCTCTGATGATAGAGTTTGTGTGAAAATTGATTGGCTAGAACAACTAAATCGTCAATATTTTCAGGTATTTGTGGGAATCTGGAATCTTCTTCTTGGTACTAAAATTTGGTATTTTAATGTACTTTCCGAACCTTTTTCTTTTCAGTTGAGAACTCATTCTTGATTGTTGCTCATTGTTTAGGAAGTGATTCTTTTTTCTTTATATTTCGAACATGAACTTTATATATCTAGTTTTTGTCTAATTTTCAGATATATTTTGAACAATGTGTGCTTTTTGATGCTTTATTTCATTTAAAACATTGGACATGTTTGTTCTTCAAAATAAAATGGTAATCTGTTATCTTTATGTAATGCTAAACCATCTATTTCTAGATTTTTTGTAGGCCAAGATACTTATCACTGCACTTTGACATTCTTAGGTGCAAGGAAGAGACCATTCAGTTGTAAAATGTGTTGCTGAGCAGCTTGGTTTAGAAGGTTCATATATTCCACGTACCTATATCGAACAAATCCAATTGGAAAAGCTTGTAAATGAGGTTATGGTATGAAGACCCTCAAAATGTGGTACCATCCTATTCAATATATGTTCGTCCTTACCTAATTATTGGACAGGCCCTACCTGAGGATTTGAAGACAAAGCTCAGGCTAGATGAGGATCTGGTGTCAAGCCCTAAAGAAGCACTCTTGGGAGCCTCTGCAAAAAGGGTTTTCTTGAGAAATAGGCATCTCAAAAGGTACAGATGTATGATACATCTCTTTCTGCAGCATAAGATTGTTAAATGGCCTATATGAGTTATGAATTAGAGTTAATGTTTGCTAAACAATGGTATGTCACATTCATATTCAACTCAAAGGGAGAAGAATATGTCGAACTTTGCTGGATATAATGTGAACAACCGGATTTTTGGTGAGCGAAATTCAGGGTCAGCTCTAGCAAATGAGGTTTTTAGCTAGCTCTTGTAGCTTTGTGCATGATCTTAGTCTGATTTTCCAGTGAAATGGTTTTGCAACTTACCTGTATCACTCTTATGCGCTATGTAGGGAGTCATCACTCAGCTTTCGGAACATATATCCTCTTTGAATGATAGAATGGATGAATTTACGATGCGTATTGAAGAGTTGAATTCCAAGCTAGCCATCAAGAATTCTACTTCCAGCCAGCAAAACTTGGCTTTTCAAGCCGAAACATGCAATGGCTCTGCGCCAACTTCTCACTTCATCAACGGTTTAGGAAGCGGTTCCATTATGCCCAATTCCTTATCATCCTCCCAGCTGGCTAAGGATTCACCTATAATGGAAGAGGTACTACAACTGGTCTCTTTATACCCTTTTATTCTAGAGGTCCTCGTTATGAGGTACCGTCCCGTATGAGAGTTCAGGAGCTGTATTCAAGATTTTATCTTGTGAGTAAAGTCATCTCGATAGGGGTAGAACTCTTGTTTATAAAGTCATAAGACTTATTTACCAAAAGATGTGAGATCGGTTTTTTTCGTACCAGTCATCAACTGGCTATAGAAGTTCATAGTTCTAATGCAAGTAGTATTATACCTGCTGTGAAGTATATGTATTGATCTGAAACTGTCTAAATATCGCTGTGCTGTTTGCAAAGCAGATATCCAGTGTTGCGCGGGGACAACGACAAATCATGCATCAGTTAGACAACCTTAGTAATCTCCTTCATGAGAGAATTGGAGAGAGGTCACAGCAAGCTAATGCAAGAAAGAAGAACGCGACGGCTGTAGATTGAGATCCTATTAAAATTCCTCTAATTTTAACGACATTGGCAATTGGCGGTCTGGGAATCATCTTATATAGGGGCATTTTAACCCGAGGCTGATTCAATCGTATTTTTGCACACATTTAATACCTTTTTTAAAAAAAAATCTTCTTTTGCCCCACCAAATGCTTCTTGTTTTTGCAGCATTACTCTTTTCTTGGGGCATTTTTTGCCTTCATTTGGTGGGATCTTCTTGCTTTGCCATTTTGGGGCTGTTGGCAAAGTCTCATTTATTCCATTGCGACATTTATTCTATAGTTAAATTTAATAGTAGCAGCTTATAGTTCCACACTAATTATGTAATCTTAGCCAAGGATTTTGCAAATTCAGGTTTACCTTACTGCCTTGAATTAATATATATATATATAAGCTTTTGTTAATAAATGAATATAGAATGCATGATAGTAGTATAAAAAACACCGTGATTATGGGCATGAATTCTACCAAAAACAGAAATTTAATCATTCAAGATTACTAAGTTAGTGAGCAAATTGCTGTAATTTATGAAGTTCATCGTAATGAAATCATGACCATGCATGCATGCATGTATAGATACATGCACATGCATAAACCATTTCATGTGCAGATGAAATCAGTTGACTTCTGTAGTAATAAATCTTGGGGAGCAAACCAGAATTCATTTGAATCACAGTTTTATTACAAGCAACACACTGTAAAATCATATCCAGGAAAATTCTTCACTCAACCAGCAGCAGAAAATGTAAAACTCAGCCTAAATTTGTCATTTTTTAATCCAAATTTGTACAATCGGTATTATAACACTATACAACACGCTACATTTAGACACATTTATGTCATGTCTCATTAGATTTGTTTAAGTGTCTTCTTAACAATTTATGATTCTTGCTTCCCATTTGTCATCTTGGTCCAGAGAGCTCCATTGCTTGAACCAGCAAGGAAGAGTCATCGGTAAGATCGGAGTATCTCTCCGAAGAGGAGAATTCATTGGCTCTTGACCTGGTTGCTTCTGCTTTTTGGGAAGCTTCCCACTTCTCAGCAAGTCCATCGCCTTCAAGCATCCGAACCACTTCCGACATCTTCGGTCTTTGACTCGGAAGGTATTGAGTGCATAAAAGAGCCACTTGAACCATTTCTTCAAGCTCAATCCTATCATAGTTGTTCCTCAGGTCCTTGTCAACTAGTATCTCAAGTTTCTTCTCTAGGTGAACTTTTCTTACCTGCATAATAAATTAATAATAACAATCACTTGGTGAATCAGATTTCTGTAATTTGATTCATAGTTGGAACAATCTGAGAAGTGGAATTTCTTTGATTAGCTTACCCAATCAAGTATGGCTCCTTTCTGGTTTGCGGACTTTCCAAATTCGAGCGCCCTCAATCCAGATATCAGCTCAAGTAAAAGGATACCAAACCCAAAAACATCTGTTTTCTCGGAGGACTGGCCGGTCGATAGATATTCCGGGGCTATATGCCCCACTGTGCCCCTCACAGCCGTCGTCACATGTGAATCCCGGTGATCCAACAACTTTGCCAATCCGAAATCTCCAACTATAGCCTCACAGTAGTCATCAAGAAGTATATTTGCAGCCTTAACATCCCTATGAATTATCTTCGGGTCACACTGCTCGTGCAAGTACAATAAGCCCCTAGCTGTTCCTAAAGCTATTCTTTTCCTCGTCCCCCAATCCAAGGCTGGTTTGGCTGCAAAAACAGAACTCACCACCATTATTCTCAGGAAAAATTAAAACATTTAAGATTAGTGTTGGTCTTTCACAAATATTAGCGGCGATGATCGTTGTTGCATTACCTTTGAGTCGACTAGCAACACTACCATTGGACATGTAGGGGTAAACCAAAAGCCTTTCTGTAGCGGTCATGCAAAATCCATAGAGCCGAAGGAGGTTGCAGTGAACTGCTAAGCTTATCATCTCAACTTCAGTCTGAAATTGGATTTCACCTCCAATGGCATTTCCATCTTTAAGCCTTTTCACAGCTACTACCGTCCCGTCTGGGAGATACCCTTTATATACATTCCCGAATCCTCCTTTTCCGACTACGTTCTTGCTGCTGAAGTTGTTAGTAGCTACCTGAAGTTCCTTGAAATGGAACCTCTTCAAGTTTCCGAAGCAAATATCCTCTCTATGTTGTTCTGAAATGTACAAAATAATGTTTTATGGAAACAAATTAACACTTCTTTTAGAAACTAAATGATTCTCATGCGTACATATATATATATACTGGTTTTCACTAACCGCTAACATCGAAGAATATCTGCTTATTGTTTCTTTGCCTCCACCAGAGAACTAAACCAAAACCAAGAACAAGTAGGCAGATGCAGCCTATACTGGAACCAAAGGCTAAAGCAATTTTATGTCCCTTGACTCTACCCGAGGGCTGCGAGTCTAACAAGCACGGAAAAATGGTATCAGTATATATGTTAAACATGAGTACCGGACATGGATAGTTCAGGAAAAATGAATAAATCATTCAAGATGGAAGAACTGTTCTTACTTTGTGAATTATTTAAGGAAAAAGGCATTGGCATTGGCCTTGTTCTTGAGCAGTCTTGCTCAGCCCCAGCAGCACAGATCAATGGGTTCCCAACAATGCTGTGTCAAATAAAAACTATAGTAAGCAAGTAATATATAGAATATATATATGTTATAGATTCTGAAACTTACTTGAATGTTTTTGCAAGAAGTCCTGGGAGTGGACCACTCAGGTTATTGAAAGACAAGTCGCTGCAACAAAAAAAAATGTTAACGCTTAATCTGATATGCATCAGTTTGTAAAAGGAATAAAAAACTAAATGGAATTTTATAGGATTTAAGAGAATTACAGGAAACTGAGCTGGGTCATGTTAGCCAAAGAGGAAGGTATAGTTCCTGAGATACTGTTATTATTTAGCCTCCTGATCCAATTCAAAGGAAACCTCGTTATCATCATATTATTTCGGTATATACACACACATATGGATGTATGCATGCTTACAGGTATTGGAGTGTTTCTAAATGGGACAGAGTGCTAGGAATTTGACCAGAGAAGTTGTTGTTAGAAAGATCAAGTGTATGAAGCTTGGGAAGCTTTCCTATTTCTGAGGGTATATGACCTGAAATATTGTTGTTCTGTAGGAGCCTGCAAAAAAATCCATTTATTAAGGCATTGAAACTATATAAAACCAGAAATTGAGTGATGAACAGTTTTGGACACCTACACTAGCTGCAGATTTGTCAAGTTTCCAATGGATGGTGCAAGAGTACCAGACAAATTCTGGCTCGGAGCTCCTCTGAAACATAATCATAATATCTCTTTAGCTGTCTTCTGTTCGTGATTTTTATGTTTGAAATCGAGTGTTTTTTTTACTTACAGGCCAATGACTAGACCATCAAGAGAGCATGTGACCATGTTCCAGCTACATGGATCAACAGCAGCTTCATCCCAATTGTCAAGAACACCATGAGGATCAACTAGAAGCTCTTTAATTCCCATCAAAGCTTGCACTGTAAAAACAAAAACAAACGAAGGATTCAAACAAAACATCCACTTTGTCCTAAGATGTTGTAAGAAAAGAGAGACACGGTTGAGTTTACCTTCATAGTTAACACCTTTTGGTGAAAGCAAAGCAGTTGCAGAAACCCAGAAGAAGAACAAAGCAACCCAAGTTAAGAAAAACTTGTCTTTGTTGAATCTCATTGTTTTTTTTCCCAGTAGTTTGAAGCTTCAAGAAAGCTTCTTTCTTTGTAATGAAAGCAGGTGAGGAACTGGTGGAAGTTTTGTTTTGTAAGCAAAAGATTCAACTGAAAGTGAATGGTTAAGTGGGATTCTGTTGTTTTTATTATGCACTTGTTTACATCAGTAGCTGAGCTCTGAAAGTCCCACACTCCATATGCCTGAGAATTGGAAGTTGCAGACTTATTCTCTCAATTTTTTTTCTGTCAGAAACTCAGAACCAAGAGCCAAGAAAAGCAGAGACTCTGATCATTTAAAAAGAAACACTAGGAGTAGTAGTATCTAACATGCCTGAGACACGGATACTATTCAATGTTTTAAGGGTAATTTACAAATTCATCACTCAACTTTCTTCTCACTTTTATTTTGATCACTAAAATTTAAAACTTTCATATTTACTAGGAGATAATGAGACGAATTCGTCGATATCTTCGATGATCATAGAAGATGTCAAAAAACGGTAATTACAGTGTCGGTGTGACACATGAATGAAACTATACAATTTTCATATTTGGAGGAATAAGATAAAAAAAATGACATGGATGACACATGTATTCATGTAAATGAAAAGTAGACCACACCAACACAAGTGGCTTTTATTCTATTTATGATTTAATATTCGAGTGATCAAAATAAAAATAAATAAAAAAATTTAATAAGTAAATTACAAAATTTTAAACTTTAGAAATCAAAATAATATTAAAAATTAAGTGACATAACTTATAAATTCGAATCAAATTTTCTATTATTAATTCAATCTTTACAACCATCCGGTGGTACTAAAAAGAAATTTTAAATGATTGAAATTTTACAAACAAATTAAATCGATGATTTTATATTCAATCCATTGTTCTAATCTACTATATAGTTCAATAAAATATAAAAGGGAAATGTTTTTTTTAAAAAAAATCCCTTCAATCATGCATTATTTAGGCAGTAGGATATTAAAAAATGTAGAAAAAATTACTGTGACATTAACTGTTAAGCACCCTATGATTTTATCATTTTATTATAAGTAAGGCTAATCAGAATTTAGGTTTTCTCAACAAATGGGGTTAGGTAAAATCATATGATTTTTTCAACACAATAATGATTATGAAACTAACATGACACTATAAAATTAACCAAAATACGATATAAAAAATAATATAAAAAATTTAATAATTAAAAGTAACATATTTGATATTCATCGTAAAATTATATATTTAACTTGTAAATATTTATCTATTTTAACTCGAAAATTTTATCTCATCCGAAAACAATGTCTCAAAGCTAAGCTAAGCTACAACAATGACCCGTGTAGAATCCAACATTCCCTGACGAGGGTCATTTTCTATATGAAAAATTTAAGGATAAGTTAAAATTCATCATCTAACTTTTTTTCTCACTCCTATTTTAATTATTAAAAGTTTAAATTTATCATCAAACTTTTGATATGCTTATATTTTGATCACTCTATTGATAAATACTTAAAGATACTATGACTGGACCCTAAAATTTTCTTATTTTTTGTGAAGAAAACACTACTTTTCGAATTTTCTTTGATTTCTCGATGATGAAGTATCTTATTCTAAATTCGAATGGGGGAGAGGTATAGAAGGAGGAAGCGAGCTATATATCATGATTCCACACTGATCGGATAGTAGATGTTATAGGTTATAGACATGATTTGGGGTTTCACAAGTTTTTGGTTTAAAGTTGATTTAGGCAAAATTCAAATTTATAGAGATGTATAAGACAATGAGGTGTGTTTATTGATATTAAGTGGTTGAAGAAAATATTGAAGAAGAATAATTGTAGCACCGACGTGATACGGAGATGAAATTATAAAATTTTCATCTTTGGAGAAAAAATATAAATTAAAAAAGAAGAAAAAATGACGTTGATAACACATAGAATCCATGTCAATAAAAAGCAATTTACATCAATATATGTGATTGTCATATCACCCCTTTTAATGATTTAACATCTTTATGACTAAAATATAAATAAATCAAAGGTTTAATAAATAAATTAAAAGATTTTAAAATTAACAAAATAGGAGTGAAAGAAAGTTAAGTAATTAAATTTGTGATTTACCCAAATTATAATAATATAAATTAGAAAAAGAGTTTAGAGTCATAGAAGATACCATCACTTCTTTAAAATTAATGGAATAAAAAAGGTGAGGATCTCGAGGGTATGATCCTCGAGATGGTTGAGGTAATAGCTCCTCGTGAGATCTTTGCTATGTTGTATCAATTATTTCTCTTTTTCTTTAAAATTATTATACTTGTCTCCATAGTCAAACTCACTGTCCCATCTCCAATCTTATATAACCAAAAGAATCCTACTTTAAAGGGTACTTTTGAATACTATAATTTAAGATTAATTTAATTTAAAATATTATTATGTTTAATTTAAAAATTATATAAATGTGTAATATTTCAGTTATAATCTAAAAGTTATATTACAAATATCTTATGATTTACGATCGAAAATATTATGAAAAATATAACATTTTTAGTTACAATTTGTCCAGCTTAAAAAATTATTTTATCTAACCTAAAATGGTATACTCTTTATAAGATTTTCAATTGTAAATAATTTATATCGTTTTTTTAATTTTCTTACTTTATAAAATAATACTATTTTCTTTTATGTTTGGAGTTATTTAGATTATCCTATGATATTTCAACATCGAAAGATAAATCACAATAAATATTTTATATTTTATATGATCTTCAAATTATATAATAAATTATTAATCAGTAATGGTTCAAGTAGTAAACAATTTGATATCGCTTAAGTATATCTCGAGTTTGAAGCATTGTATATGTAGAAAATCTCTGTTGGGTGATTCACCCATCAAAATCAAATGTGACACAGGTCTATCTAAATTAATTAAAGTGAAACCCTAGAACCAGAAGAAGAAGAAGAACAACAACAAAACTATATAATAAATTAATGCTTCAGTATTTTTTCTTAAAATAAGTCACAAGAATATCTTATGTCTTACATTATCTTTAAATCGTGTCGTATTTATAATTCTGTAATGTTTTTGCATTTTTTGTGAATTGAAAAGAAAAACTATACATTAAATTTAAAGTTAAAACAAAATTGAAATCATGTATTGGAAGCAAAGGTGATGATGGGTTTATTTTCGATACACGTGCAATGGAGACCCATCAAGTACAGTTGACTTCATTTTGACCCCTTTGAATGTTCAAAAGAAAATATCTAGCTCGGTGCAAATTCATCATGATTTTAGGAAATGTAAAGTTGATCGGACATGAAAAGTTTACTACAAAGGATTAGCACTTGATAGGAACATCTTACTTCAAGACCTATCCAAACCGGTGTTCTTGTATAAAAATAGACATTTCAAGCATATAGATTCACCATGGTTAGTATTTGGAGAAATGACATTGTGGTCATTTTTTTTTATGGTTTATCTTTTAATATAGAGAGTCACGAACAATTATTTAGTAGAAGAAAAAAAATGAATAGAAGAATTGAACTGTCGAGAGAGATACATGGAGAGAGAGTTTTCCCATTCCTACCTATTTAATATTGGTATCAAGTCTAAAAATATATTTGACTGTCATTTAATATATTTAGTTGGTAAATCACGTGAACATTCTAACGATTATATAAAAGGTTGTAATTACTATGATGATATAAAATTCTGAAAATTTCAAAAAATTCTTAAGGAATGACAATTGAGATATTATTTGCGGAAGAGAATCCAAAGAAATACAACAATTAAATAACTGAGTTGATAGAAACATAATCTTAAATGGTCAATAAGCACCCAAAGAAAACAATACTAACACAACGTAACATAGAAAAGAGTCTTGGGGTTTCCCCAATTTCCCCCCACCTCCAATTGATATAATGGCATTGAGTTGGCAAATGAAGAAGTGGCAGGCAAGGTCTTGGAGCCAAAAAGGAGTCGAGCAAAGTGGGGGCTAGAAGAAAAAGGAAGTTTGACCATATGATCCAACTGGAATATGATACCACAAATGAGTAGGGAATTATTGTTCTTTTTTATACCACTTGGGTGTGCTTGAATAGAAGAGCTACAACCCTACAACTCTTCTTTTGAATGTTTTGTACACTAAATGATCAAAGTCACATGAATTTAGCTTTGGGTTTGTCCCTTGAACGCATAAAGAAGACATTATCGAGCCTCCAAAGTAGATGACACCCAAAGACCCCGCCTCGTATTTTCTTGCTTTATTGATCTATTGAATATATTGTGATACATAATTCATAATTATTTTCTTTAAATATCTACATATATTTTAAGACTACAAATCGAGTCGTGTAAACATCCATGCCATATGTTATGCATATTTCAACGGTGCTCTCTTTTCATTGACAACAGGTAGTTGAAGAGTCAGCTAGGCAAACAGAAATTCAGAGTTTACTTCAACATCTCTAAAACACGAACATGGTAGAATGTATTCATTCTACATCAACCAAAATACCCAAATCCAAAAAAAAAAAACTACAAATCTTAGGTTAAAGATTTGGGTTAATTACACTAGATGTCCCTAACCCAGGATTTAAATTCTAAACCAGTCTTTAAATTTCAAAACATTCTAATCAAGTCCTCAAAAATCCGTTCCATATTACTAATCAGGTCCTTCCATCAAACTAGTCATTAATTTGAACGTTAAATGTAAACTCGAATCTCAACTAAAGCCTATTTAAAGAATATAGACAAGCTTACCCCTTTTAAAACATGATAGATTCAAATTGTATATACGATTTAATACACAAACAGCTCCTAATTGAATTAATCCTAAAATTTTACTAGTCTTTCTCCATTGAAAAAGTTGGGGGGACAATATAACAAATTCCCTTAACAAAAGTGCCCTTCAAAAGCTTTGGATACCTCGCACGCAACCCATGCTTTTTCTCTTTACGTAGTACAGATATGACCCCTTTTTTATATATATCAATACCACCTAATATAAAGAAATGTGAATGAAAGCAACGGCCATCTGCTACGCCCACACCCCTTAAAAAGAAAAGAAAAAGGACTTGTTAGATCCCACCTCTTGTTTGGTTGCTAGGAAAGTTGTTAAGAAAATGGGAAAGAAAATTTCACAGCCATTGCAGGGTGTAACATTAGAAGAGTTGTAAGAAAGTATAAATATATAAATCTTGAGTATGTAAATTTTACAAGGACTTAAAGAAATATTTAAACCAAATATTAAAGGGTATAACATCTTAATATATGTTCAAAATTTTTCTTATCAGTTGAGAACGCATAATTTATATTCCTACAACATTTGATGCTCACATTTGACGTGGAGTATTGTTAAAATATGCCAGTCATGTATACTTATTGCATGTCACCTTGGATTTGACGTGTAAAAAAAAACCCCTAAAATACTGGACGAGATTAACCCAAACATTTTTTTTTGGTTGAATTTCTTTACAGGGAGGATGTTCTGTTGAAAGAAGCACTGTTTGCAATGATTTGATTCAACCTGTTTTACATGCATCAGGAAAAGAATCAGATGGCAGCATCAAAAGCAGACAAAAATAATTCACTCATAAAGCAATTATATGAAAAAGTTAATGCAAACAAATTGATAGAAAACAAAGATGTCCACTCTCAAATCTCACACCCTGGAATCCATATGTCATCTTCCAATTGTAAACAGGATCCCATAAGTGGTGCACCTGTTCCTGCTGGGAATTTACCTCAATGTGTTTTGGTATTAGATTTTGATAAATTCTGATTATATTTAGACTTGAGTCGTTATCGAACTTCTTATCCTACTTTGATTTCGCTTACAAATACAGTGAAAGTGGAACTGTCACCACTTGCGCCTAGAACTCTGCTGCATAATCGCTGATGACATTATCTTATGGTGACATGTCAGTATCACCGTCAATTTTTTAACGATGGGTGATAAAAATAAAACTAAAACGTAGCATTAGGTATTGTTTTAAAACAAAAAAGAATTGGATGACTAAAATGGAACAAAAATGATATTTGGATTACTAAATGTGTAGTTTACACTAAAACAGTTTGCTTAGGGGGGAATTGAATTGTGAATCAACTTTGTTAAAATCTCTTTTTCTTTTTAAATTTGATGCGATTTAGGTTTCTGTCTTTAAAAAAGGAAAGAGGTTGCTTCAAACTAAAAAAGAAAAGGTTCGGAGGTGTTACAAATTTCGTGCCTGAAAGGATCCGTGTTAGGATAATGAATGGGTCCAAAATTCCTTTAGCTTTGTATTTGAAGTGATTTAACTTACTCCCATATGAATGCAAATATCAAATTTTTATCGTTAGATGTGAGAATTTTGCTTCGAATTTTTGTTGAAGTAAATGTGTGAGTAGAGAAGAGTATGGGTTGGGTTGAGTTAGATTTTTAACTTACTCGAATTCGATTTAAGTATTATACTCTCTATCTGTTATCTAATTCAATTTGGACTAAGGAGATTCTATTTGACTCAAGTATTATACTCTCCATCCGTTATTTAATTCATTTTGATAAATTTAATGATAATTTGTAACTTTGAAAACTACAGTGACCAAAACAATTATTTAAACATAGTTCAATCTCCTGTAATGCCACATAATTCTAGATCATGACACGTTGGGGGTGGTGACAATATGGTCCAAACTTAAAGGCTAGTTTGAACATTCAAAACCAAAGGGGTCAAAAAAGCCATTGCATGGTTTTTCAAGGAGTTACCTTTATGCTTAAAAGCCTGTTGATCAAAGCATGTCGATTAACACCACCATGTCAGCCGGCATAGACAAAACAGTAATGTCTTTGATTCCTCCACCACTACCAAACATCCAGTGCTCAGACACTAATGGTCGGCAAATGAAAAAACACGGGTGCAGTGGTTGATTCAAAAGAACACTGAAAAGGAGGGAACCTAATGCTCCATGGAATTCAAAAAGTGGCTGAAATGAGGTGGATTCTCAGAATTACTGAAACTAAACTTTGAATCTATTCCCTCACCTGATTATACCCGTATTCGACACTTATCTTCAAATGTGTGGTAAGGAGAACAAAATGCGATTAGATGACAATGGACATCTTGTTTACAAAACCGCAACCACATCCGCGATAGACGTTGCAACCGTAATTTAATACTGTGATGAGATGTGCCAAAACTTAGATTTTTAGCCGTATGGAGAATTACCCTGGAGCTCAATCGATGAAAACTCGTCTATTGCAAAAGATAACGCCTGCCTTGCTGCTAGAGCTTCAGCAGGAAAATGGTCCAATTTATCTTTGTTCAGACAGATACAAGATCCTAGTACCAAGCCTTCACTGTTTCCAATCACGATTCCAAGTAAGAATTTAATCATTATTTTTAAAATTGTGAAAAAAATAAGAGGCCAAATTGAAAATAAAAGCCAAAGTTAATGGGTCAAATTGTATCCACAAAAGTTAGGGGACAAATTGTAGTTCAAAATCAAGGGGAAATTACAAAAAAAAAAATGGGGTTAAATTGCATATAAAAATCAAAGTTGGGGGCTAAAAGATGCATTTACCCGTTTTCTATGCTAACGACGAAAAAAATTACTCTACAAACGAAACTATACTATTTCCATGCTTCTTTTAATTATATTTTCAAACATTACCTAACTTATTAAGATACTCAGGATCTCTAAATTCCAATATCAAGATTCAATTAACATTATCGTTTGCTTACTGGTCACACGAATCCCATCCTTTTCATTGGAGTTGTTGCTCAATAACAAAGCTTCTTTTTCATGTGGCCGACATATCAGATCATAAGATATGTATGGATATCAATTAGAAAGCTTCATTTTCATAACCTCTTTTAAATTCTCCTTTCTGACCACTCGTCAAACTTAGCCAACTTGTCCCTTTCGATAACTCGAATCTCCCCCAACACGCAAATAACCTATCCACTCTTGAATCAGTATCATTTCCCAGTCAACACCCAAAAATTGGCCAAACCGTACAAATTTGATAATAAATTAGATGAGTTCTAGTTATCGATTGAATAATTCGAGTACTAATACACATTGTAAACATAAGAACATTATATTATAATACCATATTATATAAAAGTAAACGGAGAATCTCCATAGTCTGCCTACAGATGGCAGTAACAAGTTTCAGGTTGCCACAGCATTGGCAAAATACTCGGCAAAACACGATAACATCGTGCTATCTCACCAGGCAGTACTTTGAGAAGCAATTTATTTAGTTATTATAAGCAAGAGTAATACTATATTATAGGAATTAAGCCGTTATTGATAATTCTTCCTCCTCTTCCCAGCAGCATCTGAGAGTTGATCTTGGTGATCCACAAATACCAATGGCGTTGAACTTCTGGTAAATGATGGAACCTCCAGTACCGAGCTCTTCAATGCTCCTCTCCCCGCAACGGTATCCTTTGACATTCAGCGAACAGATTTTCTCTAGAGAGGGACCGGCGTCGCCATCGACGTGAACAGCAACAGAGAATTCACTTGGTTCAAAGCAGACCAGAACCCTATCCACCAACTGGTTCAGGTTCAACTTATTCAGATCATAGCCGATGGATTCAAAGCTTGCGTAGCTAAACCCGTCTTCAGGTGTAACATGAATGGTCGAAATGGCATCAGCTTCGATTGAATTCATTGAATAACCGCAGGGTTCAAACTCAAAATCGCATATATCAGAGTCTGGAAGGATGTTCCTTATGCCAGAAGTAATTGTCATCGAAGCAGCCGAGCTAGATTGGTCTTTGTAGAAAACTGAAGCCATTTCACTGTCCAAGCCAGTCATGCACATCTCTAGAGTGTAAGTTGGGGCATTGGTGTTAACAGATTCAGCAGAGGCAGAGTAAACATGCCATTTCTGTTTTTTATCACTCCCACCCATCACACAAGCTCTGCTACCAGAGCCAAGCTTCCCAAAATAGTTATCGAGAATCGCTACTTCTTCAGTGAAGTACCGGTGAGGATATGGCTGAGCAGCAGGTAATATGAAGCTTCCACGAGTGTACCGAACATATTTCACGGTAAGAGATAGGTTACCAGACAACTTCAAGATAGGTGGGATTGCTAGAAGTAACTTAGTTGTCCCACAGGTTTTGATGATGATTTTGAAAGGATAGACAAAGAGGCTTGACTCAGAAAGGACATAGGAGTCCACAAGTTCATTCGATAGCGAAGAAACAATGGTGCACTCAGCTGGGGTTAGAATCTCATCCAGCTGAGCTCTCGACAATGATCGAAGACCCTTTTGTTCAACATCGATAACAGAATCAGGCTCAACAAAAGAAATCTCAAGCCTCTTTTCATAACCTTCGAATCCAATCGCAGATACCGCCATTGTGATGTCAATGGAGGACAATAACAGCAGCAGAGTTTCTCAGAACCACGTTTGCAAAGGAAACAGTCACAAGGAGAGTGGATGAGGAAGACGGCCAAAGAAATAAATCTATAACTATCTAATAAAGCAAATAGACCACTAACAGTGGTCAGTAAGGGCAAACTTCAGTAAGGAATATCAGGATGGCTTGCGAGCGCACTGCAAAACAAGAAAAAGAAAAAGATGTATCAGCAGAAAAAGATTCAAGCCATTGAAATATAATAGCTTTCTTCATGATCAGCAAAATTCAAAGATATGCCGGTACTTACGTTGGAGTAAGCAGCAGATCTGAACTTCTTGATACCACCGTTTGGTCGGACGTCTTCAATGATGTAACCGAGAGGAGCTTCGTAGACTAAGGCCGTACTACTACTAGACTTCTTTTTCCCGCCTTTAGACTCCATGGATCATTCAGTCACACCTAAATTACCATGAAAAAACAGAACATAGATTAGATTCAACATGTAAATAATAAAAGCGAAATAATGAAATCAATTCTTTAACAGAAACAATAAAACTACAAAATAATGATAATAATAAATTATATGCATTCAAGCATTGAAAAAGTCATGAAGCAATACATAATTTCGAGATAGAGAAAATCATGAAACAATATATATAATCTATTCAGGTATCTAGAAAATCAAAACATTTACAAGCTCAGACATCATATATAAAATTAACCAAGAAAATGAAACGATTACCTTTTTTTCAAAAAAGAAAATCTTCTAGCAAGAACAGCAATAGAGGCTACCGTCCAAAAATCTTTTAAAAAATAATAATATAAAAAATAGAGAGTACAAGACGCATAAGAAAAAAATATAACAAACTTATTCATCCAGATAAATAAATAAATAAATAAATAGAATATCGCTATTTTAAATTTAACCTACACTAATTTTTTATTTGATAAAATCAAAATTACATATCCATGAATATTATTATCATTTGCGAAGGTAATTTATCTCCTACACAGTAACAATAGCAACAATAAACGAATCATAAATCGCATGATAAAAAGATCGGAACAACCGATACTCACGATTCAAAACTAGGAATGCCAGGTTCAACAAAAGATAAAAACCTCGATAATCAACCTCTGTGCTCAGATCCTAAAAACAAATGCAAAAATAGAACCAATAAAAATCATGTGAAAATCAAGAAAAAGAATCGATGATTCTCTTGTATTCAAAGAACATTATCATCTAATCATCAAAAACAATAGAGGAAAAAAGAAA
Source organism: Hibiscus syriacus (assembly GCF_006381635.1). Taxonomy (NCBI): domain Eukaryota; kingdom Viridiplantae; phylum Streptophyta; class Magnoliopsida; order Malvales; family Malvaceae; genus Hibiscus; species Hibiscus syriacus. The sequence continues at coordinate 8,044,930 of NW_024062795.1, forward strand.
TACTTACACGGTGAGAAAGCAAAGAAATGAAAAGGCTTCGGAATATTATGAAAGGTTTTCAGAAAACTTCTCACGTCTTGCGCTTCAGGCAAATTATGAAGATATGATTTTGTTATTGGGAGGGCTCCAATTTATATAGGGTAGATGTGCAAGGGTTTTTCTTAACCCTTCCGTTTTCTAGGGATATTCCAGTAATTTTATTATTTATTAAGTATTTTGTTTCTTTTTTCCTTTTATAACGGAGTCGATTTTTTAGAACCTTTTATTTTTTGAAGAGTTTTGAGTGGATTTCGCAACTGTTTTTTTACTAAGGAATTGTTGAATTTATTAGATAAATTTAAATGAAATAATTAGATTAAAAAAATTAATTATATTATGACAAAAAAATCTAAAATTTCTAAAAAAATATAATTAAAATTGTAAACTAAACACATAATTAATATATTTTCCTATAATCATTAACACAAGAAATTAACTACTTAAATCATATAAAGATAATACAAAGAAATGTACAAAAACCATTTAAAAAAATTCGAACAAAATATAGATACGGACAAATCTGACTTTTATAACAAACAGATCATAACAGGGGCTTAATCTATCAAGAGACGTTGACAAATGCAAATCAAAACCAAACATAGTGATAAAACCGTATAGGAACGTAAGTTATGTATCTAAATCAAATTCGAGGGTTAAAAACAGAGATAATAACGATAAATTAATTAGTTATGATATTTATTTTAGGTCCAGTTCTATCATCAGTCAGATACTATGCATAAATTACATTTAAAAAAAATAATTTTAATTTAATTTCCATCAGTCTTGGATTTTAAATTTTACAATATAAGAACCCATAAAATGATTTTAGTTTGGGTTCAAACAACTACGTCACGATGATGTATATGCATTGTCAATAATTAAAAAAATATTCTTAATAAATTTTAACTTGTAATCACCTCAAGTTATTAAAAAGATTAATAGCATAAGGTGTATGTTTATTCTTGATTTCGTTATTAGTTCTTAAAACATTTCCCTAGTGACCAATCGTTGTTCTCAAATACATCATTTGTTTGAAGCACACAAATAATGGTATGTGTCAGTCAATTTAATGATTAATTGATTTAGACACGGAGAAAAAGTATGGGTTTCAAAAGAAAATGCATCATTAATATTATTTTAAACTAAGCAAAGTAGGGAAAAGCATATGACTAAGGGAACTATTACAAGCACTGATTTAGTTTCAACAAAGCTTAATGCAATCGCAGGTACGTCGCATATTTGGCAAAGTGGTACAAGAACATGTATTGGGGTTTGATGCAGCTCCAAACCTCTGAATCATCAGTTGAAGACAATCCCACTTGCCATTCTCGCCGCATGGAGGACCATCCATTGTTACTTCAATCGGGCAATATTGGGTACCTGCAAACATTACCAAATTTCCATAATCACAGTGACATGGATCGATTGAATTAATATAAGTAAAAAGAAAATACCTTGGGAAAGAGAAGGAGAGAACAAAGCTAGCAAAAGAACAAGGCAGAGCATGCAGGGAGCAATTGTCTTCTTCATGATTTATTCTTCTATCTTTTGCACTGCACTTGGTGTATGTGTTATGTTCTAAAACATGTTGGATAAAGGATTGATTTATAGGTGCTTGAATGAACGAGTTTTGGTAAGAAAAATCCCCATTTATTTATGGGAATATATCAGTAGATGATTTCATTTTAAATATGTGATCTTAATTGATTTTTTGTTCTAGATCACTTATTTTTGTCCATGATTTTATCCTTTGATTAGAAGTAACCATAATATGAGAAGGTTGATTCCCTACGAACAATCACATCGACATTTAACAAATGATAACGATATTTATTATTTGACTTGATTATTGGAATATAATTTTTAAGGTTATCTTTTAAAGTAATTAATAAGATACTGTTGAAATTATTTAGAATGTCAACTAAAAAAGTTTCTCTTATATAGTAGAAGTGGAGAGGTAGTCATTCGAAAGGTAGTTAACATTTTCTTCAAATCTCTCGATAAATAGGAATCGTTTTTCTCAAATCCGCATTGCTAGGCAAATATGACAACAATATGTTTACTCATAATTACACGAATAATGCCCTAAAAATACACATACATGTTAACATGAATCAAGTAAATAATAAAAATCTGAAATATTAAATTTATATACTTTAAAAGATCAATATCTAACTAATATAATACTTTTTTTCATATGTGAAAACATATCCACCTAAGTAATCATTTACTGTACTTGAGAAATTACATTAAAATTCCTCTAACGATGATGTTTTCTCATCTCGAACGAAGAAACTTGTAACCTGACCACGAAAACAATTCGAACGCTATGATTACAAAACTTCCTTAATTGATTATCAACGTTCAACAAAATATAAGTGCATTACCTTTCAAAGAAAAATATAAGTGCATTGACTGTAAACGAAGATCTTCCTTAACTTTTTTTTTCTCGGTAATAATTAATTTATTTATACGAATCGAAGTCTAAATTGCAGGCGAACATCGACACGTTCATCGGAACAAAGTGATTCATTCCGGTTCTCGGTCAGCCGCATAGTACTAAATTGCGGCCGCAACACAGCGTAACACCCGTATCGTAACGTTTTTTAAGGTTACCGCGACGCAATATCATCGCAACGCGATAAGGGAACCGCATCACGATTGTTGCGGTCAAAAACCGTTACGAAAAACCGCAACACGCTATAAATTGCGCTGCAACGCAACAACAAACTTTAAATTATCTGAAATATAAAATTACATAGATGAATTGTTCTAATTTAATTATTAAAACTAGATTATAAATATATATCATTAATAATATCGTAATAGTTATGTTTAAAATTAGTTAGTTAAATTTGAATTAATTAAATTATTTATTTTGGTGGTGAACTGTAAGATATATAATTTTTATATTTGTAGTTATGTATTTTTTTTTCTTTTTAAGTTATGTAAAATGAACATTTTTATGTTAGAATATAAAAAATTTGATATGATTTTAGTGATACTGTTTATTTGTTATTCATTAACATTATTCAATATGATAACACTTCTATAATTTATATTTGTTTTAATAAATTTTTATCTATGAAATTAAATTTTTATTTTCAAAATAAAATATTAAAAAAATATATTAATATTAGTATATTAAAAGATAACTATAAAATGTATAAATATAATATTTTAGACGTATTGTGATTTTTGAGGAAGAGATAATGCTCGCGATAGCCGCAACACGTTACGTAACGCCCACAACATCCGTAACTGCGACACCGCAACCACAATTTAATACTATAGTCAGCCGTTGTCTTCCAATCGGTACTACGCGTTACAGCCTCGAGGAAGACATAAAGGGTACGCTCTATTATCGTGAATTTAAACTCAGTTTTCGTTCATAGATTGGTCATCAATCCAATGCTTATTCTTTTCTTTTTGGTTTTTGATTTGGTTGTGCAATGAAGCATTCTAAAATTCGACAAAGGAAGACGCTGTCACTTGCTGTTTCTGCCTGTGTTTTCCCGACATCGACCCACAGTCGGCAGACCACCATAACATATACCAACAATTCGAGATCTTCTGGAGGAGTCGGGGTAACTTTGTCGCCAAATCAGTTGCCCGGATGATGTCCCTCCAGGATTCTTAAAAAGATAAAAGGCTGGCAAGCGTGCACCTCCACTCTTCTTAATTTCACCATAGGCGAAGCACCGGGGCTTGACGGCACCCTCCGAGCCCGGCTACCGTAGTTCGATTTCCCGTTGTCGTGCAAGAAGTCGCAACCCGTTATTGTCGGAAAATGGTATTGTCCTTTCATTTTCATCAAAGATGGAACACCAAAAGACCAGATGACTAAATCCATGTATTACATAATGACACTTGAGCAACAATGGGAACAAGTCTTTGCATGCAACAATGACTACAACAAAGACAATGCTGTTGAAGTCGACGTGAGAGTCGAAAGGGAAGTGGTTAGGGTTAATGGGATACCAAGGGAGAATTATATAAACGATAGAGAAATAGTCGACGGAGTGATGCGGTTCGGGGGTTCAACGGCCGGTGTTGGATTAAGTTTGGCCATTGTTGAGAGAATGAAGTGGGAAGAAGAAAGGTTCGGGTGGAGTGGTGGGAATGAAAAGGTTAAAAGGGTGGAGAAAATGGAGACGAATGGTGTGTGGAATCAATTTGGGTGTTACATGAGTTGCGATTTTACTCTATCCGTTAGCCGTCTTCTGCAACAACTGGTATCCGAGCCAGATTTGAGTGTGTAATATCTGCTTATTGTCTTTGTGGTTGTCACCAAAAGGTGGATCCTCCAACATAAGAAAGTAAGAAGATATTACCCATTCTTTAAAGGTTCCAAAGAACTATTCACGATAGTGAAATAGTGTGAGCTATCTGTAATAGAAGTTATGGCAACAAAATTTGATATTGAAAAGTTCAATGGGAGAAATTTCTCATTGTGGAAATTGAAGATGAAGGCCATCCTGAGGAAAGACAGTTGTCTAGCAGCTATCAGTGAAAGGCCAGTAGATTTCACAGATGACAACAAATGGATCGAGATGGACGAGAATGCTATGACAAACTTTCATCTAGCATTAGCAGATGAAGTATTATCAAGCATCAAGGAGAAGAAGACAACTAAGGAGATATGGGATCATCTCACCAAACTGTACGAGGCCACATCGTTGCACAATAAAATTTTCCTTAAGAGAAAATTGTACACTCTCCGTATGCCAGAATCTACTTCAGTGACGGAACACTTAAATACACTGAACACTTTATTTTCTTAGCTTACATCCTAAAGCTGTAAAATAAGAGAACAAGAACGTGCTGAACTTCTACTTCAAAGTTTACCGGATTCGTATGATCAACTCATCATCAACTTGAAAAACAGTAATGTCACCAGTCTAGTCTTCGATGACGTTACAACTGTTGTTCTACAAGAAGAAAGTCGGCACAAGAACAAGGAAGACATACAAGTAAATCTGCAACAAGCAGAAGCGTTGACAATGATGAGAGGGAGATCAACAAAACGTGGCCAAAGCAGCAGTCACAAACATGGTAGATCAAAGTCGATGAGCAAGAAGAATTTAAAGTGTTACAACTGTGGAAAGAATGGTCACTTGAAGAAGGATTGTTGGAGTATAAATAAAAACTACAATCTACAAGGCAATACCGCAAACACTTCAGATGATGGAGATACTCTATGTTGTGAAGCGTCAACCACCGTGGAAGGTAGAAAATGATTTGCAGATATATGGCTCATTAATTCGGGAGCAACATATCACATGACCTCAAGAAGAGAATGGTTCCATCATTATGAACCTGTCTCAGGAGGATCTGTGTATAGTTGTAATGATCATGCCTTAGAGATAGTTGGCGTTGGAACAATCAAGTTGAAAATGTATGATGGAACAATTAAAGTTGTTCGAGATATGCAGCACGTGAGAGGCCTGAAGAAAAATTTATTATCCTACGGATTGTTGGATAATAATGCAAGCAAGATTAAAACACAGAGAGGAATCATGAAAGTGTTCCGTGGAGCGCTTGTGGTGATGAAAGGCGAAAAGATAGCAACAAACTTGTACATACTGAAGGGAGAGACTTTGCTAGAAGTAGTAGCATATGTTGCCTTATGTAGCTCAGATTCTGCAATGCTATGGCATCAGAAACTTGGAAACATGTCAGAACAAGGAATGAAAGTCTTTGTAGAGCAAAAGCTACTTCCAGGCTTAACAAATGTATCACTTACTTTTTGTGAGCATTGCATAATAAGTAAGCAGCACCGGTTGAAATTCAACACATCAAATTCTAGAGGCAAAAGTGTTTTAGAATTGGTTCACTCTAACGTATGGCAAGCACCAGTTACATCCCTAGGCGGAGCAAAATATTTTGTCTCATTTATTGATGACTGCTCCAGGAGATGTTGGGTATACCTTATTAAAAAGAAGTCAGATGTCTTTTCAACTATCAAAAACTTCAAAGCGTGGGTGGAACTTGATTATGAAAATAAGATCAAGTGTTTTAGAACAGATAATAGAGGAGAATACACAAGCGAAGAATTTGATGACTTTTGCAGAAAAGAAGGCATCAAAAGACAGTTCACAGTGGCGAACACTCCTCAACAAAATGGAATGGCAGAGCGGATGAACATAACCTTGTTAGAAAGAACAAGAGCAATGTTGAGGGATGCAGGGCTAGAAAAATCATTCTGGGCAGAAGCAGTCAATACCGCTTGTTATTTGGTGATCGAGCTCCATCAACTGCAATAGAGCTGAAGACACCAATGGAGATATGGACTGGTAAACCAGCTGATTATTCAAACCTCTATGTATTTGGAAGTATAATGTTCGTGATGTACAACTCCCAAGAAATTTCAAAGCTGGATCCAAAATCCAAAAAATACAAATTCTTGGGGTATGATGATGGTGTAAAGGGGTATCGCTTGTGGGATCCCACTGCCCGTAAAGTGATCATCAGCAGAGATGTTATCTTTGTAGAAGATAAGCTACAAAGAAAAGAATATGATGATATCGTTAAAAAGTCAGATACTGCACAGATACATGTGGAAAAGGAGGTTGGACAAGGAAATTCTTCTGAAGCAGAACCAACACATGATGAACAAGAACCAGAGAGTTCTGAAGCTCCAACAACTCGTCAATCAGATCGTGTGAGAAGACGTCCTAATTGGCACTCAAATTATGTTATAGAAGGTAATATTGCATACTGAATTTTAATAGAGGATGGTGAGCTATCAACATACCAGGAGACAATAAACAGCTCAGGTGCTTCACCGTAGATGATGACGATGCAAGAAAAAATAGAATCCCTTCATAAAAATAATACATGGGACCTTGTGCCACTACCACAAGGAATGAAGCCAATTGGTAACAAATGAGTCTTCAAAATCAAGCGAAATGGTGACGATGGAAAGGTATCGTGCAAGACTGATGGTAAAAGGATATGGTCAAAAAGAAGGTATTGATTTCAATGAAATCTTTTCTCCTGTGGTTCGACTAACAACAGTTCGAGTAGTATTGACAATGTTTGCTACATTGAACTTACATCTAGAGCAGCTAGATGTTAAAACATTTTTTCTTCATGGAAATCTTGAAGAAGATATTTACATGTTCTAGCCTGAAGGTTTTGAAGAAGACAAAAAGAAGAACTTGGTTTGCAGGTTGAACAAATCTCTATACGGTCTAAAGCAGGCGCCGAGGTGTTGGTATAAGAGATTTGATTTCTTCATTATGTGCCTTGGATACGACAGACTTATTTCAAGAGGTTTGGTGATAACGATTTTGTTATATTACTGTTGTATGTGGATGACATGTTGGTTGCATGACCCAACAAAGATCATATTGAAAAATTGAAGGCACAACTGGCTAGGGAATTTGAAATGAAGGACTTGGGATCAGCAAACAAGATTATAGGGATGCAAATTCACCGAGACAGAAGTAATAGGAAGATTTGGCTTTCACAAAAGAATTACTTGAAGAAGATATTGTCATGGTTCAACATGCAAGATTGTAAGCCAATTTCTACCCCTCTTCTTATTAACTTCAAATTATCCTCCAGTATGAGTCCTAGCAGTGAAGAAGAGAGGATGAAGATGTTTCAAGTGTCGTATGCACCGTCAGTGAGAAGTTTAATGTTCGCTATGATATGCACAAGACCAGACATTGCACAAGCAGTGGGAGTGGTTAGTCGGTACATGGCGAATCCAGGCAAAGAGCATTGGAATACAGTAAAGAGGATCCTGAGATACATAAATGGACCTCAAATGTTGCATTATGTTACGGAGGATTGAACTTACTAATCAATGGGTATGTAGATTCTGACTATGCAGGGGATTTGGATAAAAGCAAATCTACTACATGATATGTGTTCAAAATTGCTAATGGAGTTGTAAGCTGGGTTTCAAAATTGCAGTCAGTTGTGGCTACATCCACAACAGAAGCATAATATGTAGTAGCTACACAAGCCAGTAAAGAAGCAATTTGGTTGAAGATGCTATTGGAGGAGCTTGGGCACAATCAAAAGTATGTCTCTCTGTTTTGTGACAGTCAAAGCGTCTTGCATCTAGCAAGGAATCAAACATTTCATTAAAGGACAAAGCACATACGAGTTCAATACCATTTCATTCGTGAAATGGTGGAAGAAGTGACAGTAGATATGCAGAAAAATTCATACCAAAAACAACATAACAGATTTCATGACGAAGACAATCAATACTGATAAATTTACCTGGTGTCGATCCTCTTGTGGCCTGTCAGAAACGTAAGCAACATGAAGGTATAAGGTAGAAAGAATGGTGTGAAGATATGATTGTTCCAATCAAATCTTTAAGTGGGAGATTGTTAAAAGTCAAGCCTACAATTGTTGAAAGTTAAAGAAACTTTCGGTGGCAGCAGCAACAATTGCTGCTGCCACCGAAAGTTTCTTTAACTTTCAACAATTGTAGGCTTGACTTTTAACAATATGTTGGTGGAGAGGTTTGTGTTGAGAAGAATGGATGAGAGTTTGGTATTGACATATGATTTCAAGCATACTCACGTTGTTAGAAGCAAACGGGAATGATTATTTGTGCAATTTTAGCGGAGAAATTACGATTGTTCAATAAATATTTATGGACCGACGACTAAAAAAATAACATTAGTAATATTTAAAAAAATATTGACATAAAATATATGATCAGAATAATAACATGGATTAATATTAAGGGTTATCTTTTTATGCACCGATAATTAGAAAAATACTTTACAAGACATGTATATATCGATAATATCTTAATATATTTGTATAATGTTAAACCTTAATTCATAATCTTTAAGCCCTAAAGCACGGATCCCTAAATCATTCACCTCCATGACATATTAACATACTTATAAGAAAGTAAGATAAAAATCCTAACTTGAATGTTAAGAACCCATGACATGGAAATCACATTATTCGAAAGAAAATAAGATAAAAATCCTAACATGAATATTAAGAACCCATGACATCGAAACCACATTATTCGTGCACACAACAATATTTTTCTTTTTTCAATCTTGACAAAAATATTCTTTAAATTTACTTATTGTAAAATATGAAACGTACCTTTGTTATGTATCCATCAAAACCTCTTTGCCAATCGAATTTTGAGCCCGAAATGCCGAATACAACACCATATAAGGTCGTTGCATGCTTACGTGTTGATGAAACAAACGATTCTGCATTAACCTCTTCAACGCTGTATTCGACATTCCGGGCGCAAAAGGCGATGGCAATCTTGACGAGATCGGCACAGCCGGCATTCTATCCTGATTCGGAAGTGGCTAGGGTTGGTAACCTTGGAGCTTATCTATTTCTTGATGGAGAAAGGTTTTTAAGTTGATCTTTATGCCTGTAAACAACTATTTTATAGACCCTTTCAATCAACTCATAGCTTACGATTACATTAGTTTGGGCCGGGCGTATCTACATCTATGGATGCGATACGTATTTATCTAAATTTTACTTCTAATGTTGAAATTTACTTTTATCTCATTTTTACGTTTTCTTTTTATAAAATAAATATGTTTATTAATAAAGATGATAATTTCATTCGGATTCAACGATTTTCAATCTAATTCGACTCTATTGGATTAGTTTTTTATTTTGAGAATTTGGGTTAAAATTGGATCAAATCAAGGTTTTTTAAGGATCAGATCAAATTCAAGTTAAGGGTGAAAAACCAACTTGATTCAATATGATATAATATTATAATTATCTCTTATATATTTAAGGATAATATAATAATATCTCTTTAACCCAAAACAGACATTCTAACCCGACCTAATCTAATAGGATCGATTTTTTTTTTAAAAAAATTGAGTTCAAGTCGAACTTTGTAAAGGAGTGAGGTCAGGTCAGATTCGGGTGGAGGGTAAAAAAACTATGACTCGACCCAAGAATAATAGTGTAATTTCTTCAAATAAATTTATGGATAATTGCTATAATACTCGCTTTCTCTATTGTTTCTTTAATTAAGTCTTTATTTTATATCGGGTCGGGACGGAGTCGGATGGAGGATATATGGTTTTCGGGTTGAATCGGATGGATGGTATATATTTCTTAGGTCGGATAGAATATATATTTTTCAGGTCGGGTCAAGTTGACTAAAAACCCAACCTAACCCGATCCATTGACATCCCTAAGATTGAAGCTACATAGATATTCTATAATGGTTCAAGAGTGTGTACTTTTAATTTGGTTAAAATAGATTTTAAAAGAGAGATGATGAATTGAATAAATAAAGAAATCAATAAAACAATCGAATTTAATTTTCGATTTTTATATGAAAATTCTAAACTCGATTTAGAACTCAAAAATTAAAACTGAAATTTGAGTTAATTTGAATTAAAAAACATTTTTTTTTGAATTGAATCAAATTTTGCTTATCCTTAAAGCCAATTAGATTAAACATCAATTTAATTAGTAGTATTATTATAACATATCTCAATCATTTAACAGTGAAAGTTTAATTATCCTTACTGTTGCTTGTGCTCGAACTCATAACTTCTAGGAACAATAATTATACTTTTAACCACTGAAGTAAGTTGTTTCGTGCTTAAATGTATAATTATTTTTAATTTAAGGATTAGAGAATTATGAATATAGTAAAGATTGTATATATAAAAATTAAATTAATATTAAAAACACCTTTAAATCTGATAAATTTGATTTAAATTTAATTTTTTTCTAGATACATCTAGCTTGGCCACATTTATTGAGGTGTAATAGTAATAATAAAGCTCCTCCGATTAAAAGCTAATGGAGGGACTTTGAAGTGGAAGTTTCAGCTAAGCTTAGCGGAGCCACCAGTTATACCGCGGAGGTCGGAGTCAAAACCGAAACAGTTAAACACCAGCACTTCAACACCGGCAACTAGTTTACTTGGGGGTTAACAACGTACGACAAACGAGACAAGTCGACGAATAGCTATAATCAAGCCATCTATACAAGCAATCCTTGTGAAAAAGATGGTCACATCTCTTCATCTTCTTCAATTTCGCTAAGGCACACGGCACAAGTAACTTCCTCGTCTTCGTTGGTGCCGCCATTATATCAAATGACATTGAGCTGATCGACATTAATGGAAGGAACTGGTAGAAATGGCTGCATGGTGTAAGTGTTGGAGAACAAGAGATGGCTAAACAACAAGTCCCAGGCCAATTTCAAATGGTTTATGATCGAAATAATGTAATAGTACAACATGGTGTGGGACTGTGGGGGTGATTGAACAGAGGAAACTAACGGCTGCAAATTGTGGATATTATGATAATAATTTGAGAGAAAGAGAGGGATACATACTTGGGTATTTATAGACTTAAATTGGACCAGTCTCCCAACCCTTCCCATTCCAAAATTAATTATAGTAATGAAAAATAATTAATTAGGCTAATTAAACATTAGCCTAAATCATTAATGTTTTTAGGTCGAGTCATGTTCTTTTTGAATTTACGCATGGAGTAAGGGATGGACCAATGAGGATGTTGCAGGTGCGGCCACATCTTTGAAAGTTTCAAAATTCAATATAATTTAGGTATTTTCTATTGATTATCTAATTTCGTAATGTTTAAGATTTTGTATTTTCTTACCCTTAAATTTCTAATATAACTTATTAAGTTCGCACTCCCTTACATAAAATCATAAGTTTCTCCTTACATGAATTAGCATAATTTATTGAAGATGTTATATTCGTTTTATAATTTATATTTAAAATTTATAATTATGAATTCATTGAGCGGTCTTTATGAATTATACGAGAAGCTTAAACTAATGGATTCACACCTTAAAATCTAATTTCTTATTTGCTCCAACTTCTGTCATCTTCAACCAAGATGACAAAGAAGATCGTCACTAATCTGTGAGGGAAACATTGAATCCTCCCTTTGAAATCACGACTACTTGTGGTTGCATAGATGACGGCGGGGTACATGTTAATGTGAGCTGCTTATGGACCCCTTTGACTCAGAAGGTGTAGCAAAGAACTCACCAAATGGAACAATGACTCCAAGTTGTAGTTACATAAATCATGAGATCGGGTTGGATTTAATATGATGATGGTAAGAACACGATGGAGGTGGCCGCATGACGGTCAACGGTTGAGGGCTTGGGATGGATGAGCAGGTAAGGGTGATAAAATGGATGATGTTTTTGGACTAGAGAGGGAGGCCACAGTTTCTGTTATGTATATGTATCAAAGTAAATGGTGATCAGAGGAGCATGGTGATATAAGACAATGATGATATCAATGTTAGATTCATTAAGCTTGAGATATTTTTTGGTTAAATAGATATCAAATCCACATTTATAATTGTGAGACGAGTTTTGTGAGATATTTTGGTCAGAACAACTGATGTGATGAACTAAATCTAGTTCATTGAGATTGAGGAGGGAAATGAAGAAAAAAAGGAGAGGAAAAAAACTTTTTATTTAAACAAAATCGACGTCGTTTTAGTTTAAATTTAAATTTTATAAAGATCAAAACCATATTATTTTGAAGTTAGTTACCATGTCATAACATCTTTAATTATTTAATAACGAACGTTCAAAACAAAAACAATTCAAAAGTTGAATGATAATTAATTTTTTAATGACCAGAACCGATATGAGAAGATACTTGAATAGTTTTCTTTTTGCTCGGCAAAATAATTTTATTACTCGAGACTTAGATTAAGAATCTCATTAAAAACCTCCCTAAACCTAAATGGATGAAAAGAGTACTGTTAATTAGGGATAGATACAAAACAACAGCACTTGGAAGAGATTCGGAAACAACACTACACGCGTTCGAAACACACCAGACCCATAAACAGATTCATACAAAATATGTCACATTTCAGCACCTTCAAGCCAAGATTAGACCACTAACAATGAACTAAAGGAGAGTGAAGGACCACAACAACGCCTGAGAAACCATTCCAATCAGCAACAACATAGAAATCACATGTTATCTTAATCTCCAATAACACTGCACTTTCTACACTCACGACTGCAACAGGCCTTGAGAAAACGCTTTAATTTCCCCCGAATGCGACCAAACAAACCACACCAGAAAATCAAATACAGGACTATGGAACTTTAATGACCAACGGATCCAAGTGGCAGAAACGAAACCAAAAGATTCAACCTTGGATCTTCCCACCAGCTATTCTCAATAGGAAAATCTAAACTTCATCACCTTAATCCAATCCAACGCCCTTAAATTAGAACAACAACAAAGTCTATAAAAACAAACTTCTTACCCCTAAAACCCAATTCATTTTGATTCAGCCAAAACTCCAAAAGCAGCAACTACAGACACCAAGCCCAACATTTCAACAATCTGAGACTGACAGAAAACCAAAACAAAAGCAACTCTATCACAATATTGCGGTTATGCCAATTCTCCTTCCCCCTAGCAGCAAAATTATCCAAAAAAATTCACCATAATAGGACAGCTCACAAATAGGTGATCTACACTAACAACATATTCGATTAAACCCTTCGAAATGTATACCCCGAGAAGATCGTCAGCTATAAACCAAGGATTAGAGTTCCCCAATCTAAGCCCCAATAAATCATTCCATAGATCAATCTAACCCGACAATGAACATGGTGCAAAAACATAAATCAACGTAATCTTCCTACCTGATCGAGGCCAAAACCCTTTCAAACTAATAAAGCTTGAATCAAAAATAAAGCTTACCACTTCAAGGCGAGCTTTATCCCAAAGAACTGCACTACCCCAGATCTTCCAACTGCTGGAGACTTTGAGATCAAACTCGTCACCTTCCAAAATCTTCGAATGTCCCTTCACTTAGAGCCTCTTTCTTTTATCTACTCCAGGACCTCTTAAGTTCCACGAAAGGATCCTCATTGTCCAATCGAAAAACCTACGCATCCCCTAACACCCACTCACCAACCTCAACACAGTTCTAACGACACTAACTCCTTGAGAACCTCTTAAGTTAGTTACCATGTCATAACATCGTTAATTTTTTAACAGAGAACGATCAAAACAAAAACAATTCAAAAGTTGAATGATAAAATTAATTTTTTTAATGACCAAAACCAAAATGAGAAAATAGTTAAATGATGTACGATATAATTTACTAAAAAAACTCGTTTGAATATTTACGAATAAGATTAAAAATCTCTATTTGTATAGGTGTCAATATATTATATAACAATAAATACGATCAAACACAGCACACAACCATATAAAAGAAATTTGAGTAATATAGGTAATGCATTAAAAGAAATGCATAAAAAGCTAAACACAGCACAACCATATAAAAGCAAAGTTTATATATGAAGGTTATCATCTTCAGAAGAAATGGTCAGAGGACATTTGCAAGAGAACGTCGAACTAATAGTAATATACATCCAACTACACAGGATTTAAGATTTACATCTTAAGTAATCTTTTTCTTCTTCTTTTGCAAGCCATACTCACACGTATATCCCTTGATCATATTCCTCGATGAACCCGAACGTGTTCTCGCCGCTGTAAGTCATGTAGAGGAAACCATCTTCATCCTTGTTTTCCTCGTATATGGCAGACAACATAGCAGCTGCACCGGTGTCGGCATTACACCGTTTAGCGAAATTGGTAATCGTAGAAATTAAACAAGAGTGGGGTTTGACTCACCGGTTGGGGGTAGGATGTTCTTCACAAAAATGAATATAGCCTTCTCAGGACTCAGCTTAATCCTCTTCCGAACAACATAGACAAATTGGCCAACAGTTAGATCAGCAGGAACCAGATATCTGCATTAATCCAGAGGGAAAACCTTTAGTTTCAAAGGAAGCAAAGGTGAAAAATACAGGTAGGGATTGGTGAATCGGTATTCGAAAATTGGAATCAGGTCCAACATGAAAACATCGAAGCAATGAACATACTAAAAATTGGCAGAACATAACAGGCACATCATATTGAATAAAAATATATCAACCAAGAGAGTAACAGAACATAGACTAGGCAACCTTTTCAAACTAGTATAAGAAAAGATTCAACAGATCACATCGAAAGCAAATGAATTCATGCCCGTAATAAGATTCTCTCCATGATATCTTCCCTTCCACGAAAACCAAATCTAGGAACAGGTTATCTACTCCTTCTGATAGGAAAACTCGATCCACATTAGTCGGTATCCACAGGAATTCACAACTCAAAAGTTAAGAGAGTTCAAGAAACAAAACCAAAACCTCAATACAAGAAAAAGAAAACAAATTCAGACAGTCAGCAATGAAACTATTAGAAGAGAATGCATTTCCAAGCATCAATTATCTAATATTCAGCAGCAACATTACACATTTCAGCAAACGTAAAACATATCAATAACACACGTCACATACTCGATCAGACTAAAATCTATAGTAACTAAAGCTCTTAAAGAAAACATGCAGAGATAGGTACTAACTTTTTCTTATCAATTTCAGGCACATCGCTCTTCTCCGCCCTTTCAACAATCACCTACATTGAGCAATCAAACACCAACGTAACATTCTAATCATGGCAAAGAAAAAAAAAACACAGGTTTCATAAAAAGATGCAGCAGCCGATCATTACATACCGGGATTCTGTCCGGATACTTTTCCCTAATGCGTGCAGCTTCAGCCTGCCTCCTCTCTGATACACAAAAGTAAGAGAAATAAAAGAAAATCAAAACCCTAATTAACTAATCGGTCTTTTCCCTAAATTGTGTGTTCAAAATTGTTTATTTTCATGGAAAAACAACAGCACTATAAAGTCTGAGAATTTCAACAAAATAAAAAAATACCCAGATAGAAAAACGAAAGTTTCAAGGGTTGGTGTTGATTAATTAGGAAAAACAACAAAATTAGAGTTTCACAACAAAATCAAAATCAATTGCGTATAAATTCATATAGGAAAACATTTAAATGAGACGAACGAACCAAGGGGGTGTTCCAACTTAAAGGAGCTCTTAGCCATAGCAACGAAAATCTGCAACAAAAAAATAAAAGAAAGAATTTAATCAATCAAACATGGTATAAATTACTTAATAAGGTTCATAGGAACAAAAAGAAAAGCACAGATCAAGAAAGATCAAGAGGGGGTACTGCTGCATACCGATCGAGAGAGAAAGGATGAGAGTGATGGAGTGAATCTGGGCTTCTAAATAAAGAAAAAGGTTGATAGTAATGGAATTTATAATACCATTTTTATTTATCAGAAATAAATAGTAGTTAGTTTCGACAACACGTTGTAGTGTCCGATACGCCTCTGGCAAAGGCCCTTAAACCAAATTTTCATTAAGGTATAATTGTAGTTTTAGTCCCTCTAGTATCGAAAGAAACGTTAAAATAGAGCACAGTCCCAACTGCAGAACTGAAAATGAACCACGAGTAACCAAGGGGTCCATTCACCGAGTACCACGACAGTGATGGACCGTCTGGTTAACGTGTAGGCAAGTCATGAAAATGGGCGCGCGCAGTCTCTAGAAACTACCATCGTCTCCAGTTGGTACTTTCGGCCATTGTTTAGTCAAGTATCTTTGGACCATGCTTGTTTTCACGTCTCCAGCTTGTTTGTTCTCTATAAAGGAGTAGATGTTTTGCCAAAGAGGGCAAAAGCATGGGTAGAAGAGGGAGGTTGAAGGAGCTTTCTGCCTGCAAAAGGAGGTGTATTTCCATGGTCAAGGAGCGAAAGTCCAGATTCTACATATTTTGGAGATGTGCCATTATGCTATTGTTCTGGCATGGGGATTCTTAGCTTCTATTTTTGTTTTTGGTTTTTTAAGTTTTTCACAAAAACAATGCTTAGATTGTTTCTTTTTTGTTGCTAAAAGTTACGTGGATGTTAATGGTTTTGTTAAAAAATAATAATTTTATTACATAATTTTGATATTGTTTTAGTTTCGGTTAGTAAATTATGTAATGATACAATAGATGATATGACGACATTCCATAACAATATCATTTAAATTCTTACAAAATTTATTACAATGATTTGTTTTGAATAATCATTTGTCGCTTCATTTAAAGGGCAGGATGAAACTTAAGGGAAGGTATCTAAATTTCACAATTACATTCGAAACAAATGATTTGTATACATGAATGAATTTTATATGCTTGTAATATTTTTCGTTTAAATAACTATTGGATTTATGTTTAGAAAGATAAAAAAATTAAGACAATAGTCGACAATGGTTTATCTAAATCTTAAGTTGTTTTGAACGTTGAGAGAAGAAAGAGAGGAGGAAGAAGAAACAAGAGACAAATGAAATGGTTTTTTTAAATTTTTTTATAGAAATTTAAAATGATATTATTTTGATGAATTCTTTAAAGATTCAAAATAACTTCATTTTGTTATATTAACAGATTTAAGAGTTGAGTGATCAAAATAAGAGTAATGTCAAATTTGAGTAAGTAAATTAAAAAAATTAAATTTAGCAACCAAAATAAGAGTGAGAAAAAAGTTAAATGATGAAATTTTAATTTATCCTAATAAAGCTCATATGCTTTATTTTCATTTTCCAACATTGCATACAGAATTTCATACCCTTTTTTCCCCTTGTCTTCAAAGACACATGCATGTTATTTCGATGATTCCACATTTGGAATATGATTATGAATGACGGAAGAGATCAAAAGGGAATGTTTCTCACTTTAGCAGAAAATGGACGATTGAGTACCAAAGAATTATTTTCTTCACAAGGCTCTCACGTCTGAAAAAAGAATGAGTGAGCGGTGACCATTGCCCTCCGCTTTCTTTCACGCCTGCAACGGCGACCGTTAACGATAACCTTCAACTAAAATCTTAAAGGCCCCACATTCACATATCTGTTCGCGAGTCAACTGCTGCGTATGCTCGTCGCTCTAGCATATCGTTCCCCTGAGATCGGAAGCACAGGGAATTCGGCATGTTACTAGAAAGAAGCACTCCACAAAGCATTCTCACCTTCCCCACACCGTCGATGAACCTCTTTAATCCTATCGGCAGACCGGCAAATTACACTGCAGGTCCAGTCGAAGGAAGCGACACTGATGTTGCCAACTTGGGCTTTCCACTCACAATCTGCATTCACAACCATTTAGACACTTCAGCTTGTCCATGACATGTGAACCAGTACGAACAATGACTTGCCACAAGCACTCTATTCCAATAAAACATGAGCATTCGAGACATTACCGGGTGGTGTGCCACAACATAATCTCCGATCATCGATATGCTCCACATCGAGTCCGATAAACCAGGATCCCAAGGAAACATCCTCATTAGCATACTTATGTAGAACGTGTCTGATATAATCATGCGTGTATATGATCATCAATCATCATTAATATGAAAACAAATGACAACATTGAGGAGCATGCCCTCAGATTCATGCACGGTCAAATCTTACTGGTTTATTGATATATACGAGGCCAAATCTTTCGAAATGGCATATAACTGCCCGGTAGCATGCCGGAAATATTTGTTTCCGTTCTCGCCGAATTTCCAGTGCTCGGGTTCTTGGTATCTAACTCCTCTGTTCAATAATATAACAATTAAGAAAACAGGCACGTACTTTGACGAAAATCATTTGCAGAAGAAAAAACGTCTTTATGTGGCTCACTTTTGAGAGAGGATGGGACCGGATTTCATGCACCCGATACACACACGAGGTTTCTTCCGGTGTCTAACTAGGGTTGTTCCGAGTGTTGCTGCAGTATTTTTTCTGCAGATTAAGACTTAGCATGAAAACTTTAATCTGCAATGAGATATCATAATTCTCACCAAAAACATATGAAATAAACGAAACTTACCTATATTTACATGGACATCATCATCAACTTTGACATAAAAATCTGCATTCAGCAGTAGCAAAATATATCTTAGCCTTTGCAGACAATTCAAGGTACCCTTCAACGTGGTCCTGCTTGCAATCGAAACAACGTATTATTCGGAGTAAATACGAATGGAATGTTCTTAAACAAGAAAGATTAACAGTTGCAAGAACAGCCTACCAGCCTCAAGAAGTCTCCATGCTTCTTATCCTCCGCTTCAATTGCTCGGTCCAATATACCGCCGGACGTAGCACTGCATAATGAAAACATGAAAACATCACTACCATCTTTCGACCGGGCATCGATACATTATTTCTCAAGTAGCTACAAACTTTGAAAGGCATACACTGCAAGGAAACACATGCTAGAGAATAGAATCGTCACCTATGACCGATGACAAAGCGGACGATAACGCCTTTCTCGTCCTCCAATCTCTTCATCTTTTCACCTATTTTCGAAAACCGAATCAATTAAGCAATTGCATTCACATTAGAACGTAGGGGAAGGAAGGGAAGAGTAAAAAAGGAATCAATGCGACAACCTTGCAACATCCAAGTAGCACGAACCGAGTCTCTTCTTTTCCTGCTGCTAAAAGCGGTATTAATTCCTATAACCATCAGGTACTTTCTCTTCTTTTCTTCTTTCTGATGCAAAGAAAAGAACCCCAATCAGCTTAAGGACAGCAAAAATTAACCAGAAAAACAAGGTTTATACGATACTCACAGCTTTAAGATTACAACCCTCTGAACTTAGATTCATTCTTTCGGCTTCTACAGCGGTTCTCCGTATGATACCTTTAGATTCAGGAACAGCCACCATCCTGGTACCAATTTTACACATTAACAAAGCAAATTAACATAGTTTCACCATTGAAATAAAAAAGAAAATGAGATTACATTACCAATTGGTGAAGAGAATTCCAGCACAGAAGCAGCTCAAGCAAAGAAGAGAAGTCCATTTCTTTGAAACAAGACTCTTAGTACACTGCTCCCCTTTGGTTTTAAAAGACATTTCTTTCTCCAACACTAATTATCAAGAAGAGAGGAAATCCATGTGTAAAAAAAGGAAGCTTGAGCCAAATCAATGTGACCCAGTTGCAGAAAAGGACTCCCCCAAACAGCTCCAAATTTGACAAACAGAGAAAGAAACAGAAACAAAGTGCTGTGTTTTTATTCTTTTATTTTATAGGTTTTCCCCCTCTGATTTCTTTGTTGGTTTGTTTTAGCTCTATAGATTCTCTCTGTCTTCAAAGTCTGAAAACTCTCAACTTTGCTTCCAGGCGAGGGGCGTTGAATGCAAGTGAGAGACGATCCTCTCCTAACCGCTTTTCTTTTACTTTCTTCCTCGCACCAAATTTACAATTTATCCTTTCTTTTAGGATAAAACACAAAATGGTCATTAAACTATACTGAAATAATCTTTTTAATAATTAAAGTTTCTAAAGCATAAAACGGTCATCACTTAGCACAAACTTTAAACTTCAAGACTAGGTTGTGAAAAAATTAAAAGACTAATATGAACATAAAAAAATTAAAGTTGCGATAAAGTTTTGATAAGATAAAATTTTGATATATTTTATTATTTGGATTTTAATATTCATTAAATTGTGATAAAGTTTTATATTATTTGGATTTTATTATTTGGATAGATAGAGCGATATTGGAGTATAGTTATATCTTTTTTAAAAAATAATTTTTTTATATAATTAGTTTTTTATATGTTTTATTGATGATTTTATTTTGCATTTTTTGTAATTTTGTATCTTATAAAATTTTATATAATTTCTTAAATTCGTATTTTTTGACGTTAAATTTTGTGACTATCTCTATCACCATCTCTTATTATTGCAGATATATGTTGTATGCCATTTAATATTGAACTTATGTAGTATATATTTTACAGTGATTGAAAAACAAGTGATTCAAACTTTATAAAAGAAAAAATAGACGTAAAACGGATGATAAATTGAATAAAATAGAAAAATTAATGAAGTCGCAAGATAAGAAGTGGCACCGACACACCATTAAACGGTGCGTTCTGATCCCCATCCCTGCGGCTGGGAACGTGGCCCGACCAGTTAGTTATAAATTAACGGTTCTACAGGAAAGATTGAATCTAACTTCCACACACAAAAGAAGAGGGAAAAAAAAACAGAAGAATCTTTGTAGATCAATGCCTTCAAAACCATGGTTGCCATGGAAATGAATGCTTCAAAGAGAACCAAAGTATACCAAGTTTGGCCAGGGAAAAATGTATAACCTTTACTTAATCAAAAAATTCGAAGAAATAAACTCGAGATTAATATCAACAGAAGCCTCGGACTAATCACTTGTATATGCAGGTCTTCTTCTTCCACGGTCGACTTGTCTGCGGTCCGGATCCGAGAGGGTTGCTCCTCACATCAATTTCCATCCTGGTTTCAACTTGGATCTTCACAATTTACATTGCAAATGATTTACAAAACACTAGCCCCACTGTTGTCATCACCATATGTTTCCTTCTAACTCTAATGGTCAGTCCCCACGTATACTTTAAATTAAAGGACGGATGCATGATTTTATGCTGTGAGACAAATTCACTGTAACATTTCCAAAATGATGTTCATTTCATTGTAGGTCATTATCAACTTGATTCTGGTTACTGCAATTGACCCTGGAATCATTCCCAGAAGCAATGAACAACAATCATCTGTTGAAGATATCGGTAGTAGCAGTAAGAAGGTAAGTGTTAATGGGGTTCAACAGAAACTAAAATACTGTCGGATTTGTAGGATCTTTAGGCCTCCGAGGAGTTGCCATTGCGCCTTATGCGACAACTGCGTCGAGAAGTTCGATCACCACTGTCCATGGATTGGTCAGTGTATTGCACTGGTATGTATGGTGGACTCAAAACAAATACACGTTGACAATATTTGATTGAAACTTGGTGATTTTATGCAGAGAAACTATAGGTTCTATTTGACATTGTTGACAACAGCACTGTTGTTGTTTGTTTACATATTTGGTTTCTCTTGTCGGAGGATCGTGGAACGAATGTCCGGAAGCGATGTCGGGTTGTTCGGAATGCTGGGGAGCTTCCCTGAAACGGTGGCATTGACATTATTTAGCTTTGCTGCCATTTGGTTCCTAGGTTGTCTTGCTATCTTCCACTCCTATTTAACTGCATTCAATCAGGTAATCTATGCTTTTTTGTCGGGTGACGAAATATAAAGAAAATAATTAAATTCCAAGACATGAAAGTCCGGCCTCGATCCCTCTTGTTTGTTATCTTTCTTTGAATCTTTGTTTAATGAATGCAGACTGCATATGAGAATTTTCGAAACCAATACGAGGGCTCTTTGAATCCATATGACAAAGGAATAATAAGTAACATCAAGGAAGTGTTGATTGCACCTTTGCCTCCTTCAAGAGTTGATTTCAGGGCTGAAGTGATACCAAGGTGGAGCATGGAAGATCATGAGATGCCTCCTCCTTGGCTAAGCATTTAAATTTACATACTACAATATTCAGTTCACAAATATATTTTTGTAATCAAATATCATATAAGACTATAAAGTTACATTTCATTTCTGCTTTTTCTTCCGTTAGCTTAACTGCTCTTCCTCTTGAGCTAAGTATTCATTAAGTTCGTTGTCGTATAGAAATATTTGTTAAATTTTGGAAGATATATGTATTGTAAAATATATTCATTAAGTTCCGTTAGCTTAATTGCTAATTCGTTCAATCTATCTTGAGTCATCGTGCTTCGAAGATAAGATTTCAAGAGCTTCAATTTTAAAAAACTTCTTTCCGCGGAAGCAACCATAACGGGATTTATAATGTTACTATAGTAATTCAATATTTTTAATAATAAATAATTAATTTTAACAAATTTAAATCGATAAAACTGATTATGGGCCAATTTAATTTAAAACTAAAAAAACATTTAAGTCTAATTTGACTTACACTAAAAACCAGAAAAGGCAGCAACAGAATATGAGACAATTGTTTAGCAAAAAGAAATTTAGAAAGCCCACAAATAAATTCAAGTGGTAGCATTGGACCCGTTCAGGTGTATTTATTGAAGTAATGATAACTTGTCAACCGAAGGAACAATAATTTCATTGTCTCATGAAACTTATTGGGACTTCTAAACGTCAGCCCATGCATCAATGAAATAATTATTGAATACACATTGATTTGCGAGTCATTATCAAAGACTTTCAAGACCATTACATGTTCAAAGCTCCTGGCTTCTATCCACCTCCATGTGGCAATGCACGAACCATATGTAACACTCTCAACCCGTATCCGACTCGGATTAGAATTCTATGTGTCACATTGACTTGTCAAAACATTTTCCTTTACAGGTGGATAAAAATCCAACTCACTATTCGATAAAATGAATATTTTATCATTAATTGGCATAAATGTGTTTTACAAAACATATCAGAGTTTATACTATTCAAATCTTTATACTACATGCCAAATACATTCAATAAAACAAAATGCATATATTTAATATATTTCTGATCCGATATTCGTAAGGAAGATGCTGACCTGTCTTGCTCCTCTTAGTTTCTCTTCTCGCTTCTATAACCTACGTGTGAAACAATCACACGCTAAGTGTATGACTTAGTGAGGCTTATAAAACATATAATATAAACTAAACTTCTAACAATGCATATGAATAATTAATGCTATTATAACATACATCTTCATTTACACTTCATAAAATGAATACATACATACACAAACCTTATAATATCACATATAAGTTTTACTATTTCATATTCTTATAATCATTTACTTTACACTGCTTAACTTATATCACATTCTACTATCTTCATTTAAGTCGTTTACTTACCCTATTCTTAATCCTGTAATTTTGATCGCAATCCTACATATCTTATCTCTCATTTCTATATGTTTTTATTTAACATATTCTAATATCCTAATTTCTTATATTCTCTTAATTCATTCCTCACCAAATATTCATTTAATAAACATACATTTGCATAACTTATTGTTATTTGATTCCTCTGATATTCTCATATGATTTCTTAGATTCTTATACTAAATTTCATATCCCTAACTATTTTAACAAGGTTAGTTCACAGTTCTATTTTAAACGTATATATCTTCCTGCACTACTTATCTAATATCTTTTTATACTTATCTATATACCTTTTCCTTAATTAATATACTATCTGCATGGTCTCATTTTTTCAAATGTTCAATCACATATGATAATAATGTTAAGTTTATGTTGGCCCATGTACATCTTGGAGAACTAAAGATATGTGAGTTCATTGAGGTTGTGCATTGATGTTGTCACCACAGCTCGAATAAATTCCCACTAGGGGCACTGTATATTTTTCCCGAATGACCACTATGTCCTGAAGGACCACTTATTTGTCCCGAAGGACCACTCATTAAGAACCATACACATAATACAATGGACCAGATAAGTGTACCGAAGTACCACATATATGTTCCACAAAATTACATATATGTCCCGAAGGACCACGTAGAACCCTCGACTCTTGGCACGTCAACTATACCTCTAGCTCTCATGACACGTAACATGAGCATCATTATTATGTTTACCATATATTCACATAGCCATATCATATAAACATATGTTCTTATCATATCACCCATACTTTTATAAATCATATTCACATGGCTTATCTTATATACATATGTTCACATACTTTAGCTTACTTCACCTTCCATATATCCATACCATTCATTGTCACATAATTGATATCTTAATCACATAACAATAACATACATTCACACATATCATACCACATATACAATAATATATCACAATTATGCTCATATCAATAACATGCTTATATGTATGTTAATATAGGAAATAGACTTGTCACAAGTCTTATTTCCATTCATCATAATATATCAACTAATACGCACTCACCTTAGCCTTGCTTGCTTTGACTCGATCCTAATATTTGGACTGTTCTGGAACAAGATTACGTTCTATATCTATATAGTAATACATTGATAAATATCAGTATACTAATTAATATATTCTAATCTATCACTTCTTAGACTAAAAGAAATGTTACTTTCATTTCTTAAATAATGTAGGTATCGATGCACTCTACAGTGTATCGATGCATCCTTTAACGAGTGCATCGATGCACTACTTATGCATCAGTACACAAATTGCATTTGATGTTTTCATCTTAAGGGGGTACATCGATGCACTTCTTATGCATCGATGCACTAATTGCATTCGATGTTCATTTATTTGAGAGTGCATCGATACATATTGAAGATGCATCAATGCACACAACCCAGAAATTCCATTTTAAGCACGAAATTCACTCTCTTTTCATCTCAACTCCTCATCTTTCACCTCCTTTAATATTCCTAACTTTCATACACACACTTAAACTCATTTATACTCAACAATCACTTCTTTAAACTCAACATCCTATCCTTTATATGGCATTCAAGAATTACACTCAATTTCTAACATGTTCTAAATTTAATTGTAATACTTCATATTCCTTAATTTAACCATCGACAAGTCAAATTCATCTTCAAACTACATTAACTCTTTCTATTTCAAATATTCACTTAAAAACTATTTTTTCTTAATTTCTCATAACTTGTTAATTTTTGAGTTTTAAGCCACCTAAAACTTTCCTTAATCTTTCTTAACATCCCAAGAATCAAAACAAGCTTTAAAACAAAAGAATTAACCAACTGAAGACCCACTTACCTTATACAAGACTCCACAGTGGAGAAGAGAAAGAAGAAGACTGAAGAAGGCTATGGAGAAATTATCTCCTTTCCCACGTGCTTATTACCCTTTATAAAGGGAAAATAAAATCTTCTCTGAAAAATGACCATAATACCCTTATTACTTTCAAACTTTGTTATTAAATCCAACATCAACACTTTTCATTTAAATCCTTGAACTTTCCATCTTTTCTGAAATTGATCACTAAATTTACCAAAATTCTATTTTGGTCATTGACCCGACTTTTGGGATGTTACAAATCTCCCCTATTTTAAAGAAAATTTATCCTCGAATTTTCACTGTACACACAATAAGAACACATCTTCTAATGTTCTACTTAATCTTTCATTCCTTTCGTTATTCAACTACCTTTTTCATTTATACATCCTTATCATGTCACTTATCATATAACCAATAATATCAGTTCTTAACACTCAAAATCATTAATTAATCAAATTTCTTATCAATATTTAAGTGTCTTGCAGTAATAACCAACTTCCTTAATACATATAAATTATTCTTTATTTCTCTGACTAAATCTGCTTAACCAAGAAACATAACCTTTATCACATCTGATTCTTTAAACTTTATCCTTTCATTTCCTTATTCCATGCTCTTTTCCTATCACTTATGCTCATATCTTATTACTGATCTTTATCACCTCTTCATAACTTTGATAATTAACATTTTTTGCACAAATCTTATTCTTTGTAAAGTCCTTGTTCGCATCACAATACACATATCCTTAACTTCCTTCAAACATATTAATCCTTATCTCTTTCACTACATAACATTTATATAATCAAATACATAACCATTTACAAATTTACACCATACTCTGTTATCTTACTCTAACATCATCTTTAATCTTTTAACTACATTCTTCATCACTCAACCTTATCAGTCCGCAACAGTTCTTCCAATTATATACACTCTTTCTGGTCGAAATTAGATCAGTATTAATGTATTTGATTCATTCTTAACTCCTTATTTAATCTTCCAGTACCAGACTCTACTATTCAAACGTATTTGTCTTTTATCAAATTTGGTCCTTTGATATGGAATACACTAATTCAAACCGAGTCTATAATTGAAAATCATAATCTCT
This sequence comes from Hibiscus syriacus, assembly GCF_006381635.1. NCBI lineage: Eukaryota > Viridiplantae > Streptophyta > Magnoliopsida > Malvales > Malvaceae > Hibiscus > Hibiscus syriacus. The sequence continues at coordinate 8,071,631 of NW_024062795.1, forward strand.
CTAGATCTTTAACACAATTCATCACTTCTTAGAAAGAACAATTTTAACACCAATAATATTCTTTTAGTCTAGGCACAAGCCCTCCATACTTCACTTACATACATCATTTTCCTTTGAATAACTTAACAACAATTTCTTCGACTTATCAAACTATATTCATATCCCTACACGTTACGATTTCTCTATTTCCCAACTCAAGCAGTCTAACTTTCTCTGTCTTATAAACTGATTGCTGATATCTAATATAATTTACCCTAAATTAAATCCTATATGGCTATATCTATATGAAGAATAAATATGTATCACTCGGATCTAAAGCAAGTGTCAAATACGGATATGCTGAGTTTTTCTATTTTGTTCTGAAGTTCTTTGGATATATTCAAATGATCGTACATCTATACCCATACTCGAATATATAACGAACATAGATGTCGAACACGAATACTTTGAAAAAACAAGCCCGGGCAACACACGCAGAAATAGCAACAAAGCGAGTTTTTTTTTTGAGAATGTGGTAGAAAATAATGTACAACGGACAAAAAGAATCAAGTCTTCATTAATGGTGAAATAGTTTTCCACTAGCAACATGATAATGTATGTTTCATTACAGATTCATAGTTGAAAACGAGAGGATAAATGAGAAACAAGATAACATCACCGTTTTACTTCTTCTTCCCTGCTTTGCCCTCCTTTCGTCTAACGACCTCGTCCGCGTATTTCACACCCTTTCCTTTATATGGTTCCGGGGGTCTCCATTTTCTAACGGATGCAGCGAATTGACCGATGTTGCTCTTGTCGTACCCGCTTACGATGACTCGCGTGTTTTCTTCCACCTTCACTTTAAGGTCGTCGGGGATTGCCATCCTGACCGGATGGGAAAAGCCGAGATTCAACACTAAGTCTTTTCCTTCAACTGTTGCACGATATCCAACACCGATTAGTTGAAGTCTCTTCTCAAAACCCTTTGATACTCCCACCACCATGTTGTCAGTAAGAGTCCTGGCAATTTCGTTTAGGTAGAATCACGATTGAAGCATCATTAATTAATAAATTAACGATTACAAGACTTTCCAAGTCCAACTTCCATAATATAACTAGTTGACATACAAATTTGAAGGCGGAAGGACGAGGAAGACAACAAGTAAACCTAAATTTCCACCTTCTTGATAACCGATTTACAGAGAGGGTCATGTGTATCAAAGGGGACCTTGTATGCATCCATGTATAGGATCTAAATCGTTTTAGACAGTAGATATGCACGAAATGTCGTTAAAGAACCACCACAGGCATAGGAGGATCATATGTCACAAGCAGCAAGTGGAATTTATGCAAATGAGCATTCTAGCAAGCCCGAAATCAATTGTACTTGTTATAAAGTAAAATAAATGACAATGAACAGATTATAAGATCCAAAAGGCATAACCAAATACCATTTTTATCAGAAGATAAATAGATAATATCAAATTATTGATCATAGATTGCTAACTCTAGATGTGGAAAACTTTCAAACTTGATCTTGATTCCCAGAGTCAATATAGCCCCTATGTAAAACCCGTAAAAGGGTACTAAGAGAAGAACTATGAAGAACAAAACAATGAATACATGATTATCAAATGAAGAACAATTAAGAAAGCAACTTTAAGATAAAGTTAGAACAAATAAACAAGCAGGAACAATTACCTGAAAAGTCCATGCATTTGGTTGGCTCTCCTTGTCTCCACTGACTTTCGGACCCTTAGGGCCCCGGATTCCTCGCGGTCGACCTTTACTTCCCACGGATAGGTCAATGCCATTTCCCCCAAAGGACCCTTCACTTTCAAGTCCTGGCCCTCCAACGTAATCGTCACATTGGCCGGAATCGGTATTGGCTGCTTCCCTATTCTCGATTCCTTACACTCAACAGCTTTCCTCACTACAGAAACTCGAGATATCGGAACGTTTGGAACACAGAACCCATTCTTCTCTCCCAAAAACGCAGACCTCAAATTGCTGAAACACAAGAAGAAAGTAATCCCATCAAATTACAAAGAAATTACAATCTATGCGTAATTATAACTCAAAAGAAAGCCTAGAAGCTGAATTCTGCCAAATGCACTAAAAGGAATTCCAAGCATCAGCGTATACAAATTCTAGAGCACCATAGCTGCACAAAATAGTAGCATCCCACACTAAAAATTGAAGTGAATAGAACAAACCCATTTCAAAACACAGCTCCATTAACAATTTAAAAGTCAATATATGTTCTTAAAAATTCAACAAAAACCAACATTAAGACAAAGATAAATTAGCAAAAAATATGGACAACCAATTGAGTCTAAATACCCATAAAAAAGAATATTGTTTGGGGAGCTAACCTGGTTTGTAAAGATAATATTGAAGAAGCCATTTCTCCGAGAGCCTTCTTATCATCAAGCTTTGGTCTTTACTGATGAAGCGAACAAAGGGTCCTATCCAAAACCATGGTTATTAAGGATGAGAGGTTATGGGTTTTGTGAAATGACACTGTTGCCCTTGTTGGAAAGATTGAATTTCTGTGGTGCCCTGCCTTGTGAGTTACTGGAATTCTGGTATTTTGTTCAGAAGAGATTTAAGTTGTTTAGGTTTAAATATGCTAGGATTCTTATACTATATCAAAATTTAAAATTTAGTCCCTCTATTATGTTTTTGTGAAATTAAACCTTCGTACTATTTTTTATAAAAAAAAATACTAGTCTCTAAGAATAAAAATATTTTTTATCACTAACATTATTCAATAAATTCTATAATACTTTATATACTAGAACATCACTTAAATAATATATTATTAAAGTATATATATATATATTTTATTGTGGATTACTAATGTCCACTTGAAGTTTAAAGCAAATGAAAGTTACAAATCGTAAAGTTCCTTCTTTGAACACGCCACATAAAGATGCTCCTTTTATTGATTAGGTTAGACAGTATCATTTTTCTCTTATATATGGAATTGGATTCCCCGTCAAAATCAACTCATTTTTCATATATGTAAAATAAAATTTACTATTACAATCAGATTAATTTATTTTACTAATATTTTTAGTGCCTAAACAATATCACGTATAAAGTTTTAGTGTCTTAAGAAATTTTTACTAAAAGTAAGTGCCTAATCTTTTCTCAGTTATATTTTTAATTGTCTACCGTTATATTTTTAATTTTTTTTAATTATAGTCGATCAATAAATCGAATATCAGTAATTAATTCAAAAAAAATATTATTTTAAAAAATTAATTTATTTATAAAAAAATCTCAAACTTCTAATGAAATTATAAAAAACCCTAAAAAGTTAATTTATCTCATTTCAACCTCGTTATCAACGATTGTTGACCATTTTCAGTCACCATCGTTGCTGAACACTTAGGTTTTAATCGAAAATGAACGGTGGTTCGAATGTTGGGGTGGTGTGGCTTATGGACATTGTGATTAGTCGGAATCGACAAAAAACAATGACGGTGGCTTAAATCCAATGAACATTTGAACACTTCTCTACAACAAATGGTGAAACTTTACGACGAACGGTCAACAGGAGTTTGATCAGGGGTCGATGCCAATGTCGATAAAAGTGACAATGATGATCACGTTGGGCTGTAGCTGTGGGTTTTTTTAATAAAAAAATTATTTTTTAATTTATAAATAAATTTTTAAAATTATCATAACATGACACATGTTATTTAACGATTAAACTTAACGTTCGTTACGATACATGCACCTAAAAATCTCCGATAAAAACGTCAAACACCTATTTTTAATAAAAATTCCTTTAAACACTAAAATATTTTTATACAGAATTTAATCATTTATTTTTGTATTAAACCTATTTTTTTAATAAAAGATTAAGGGTGTGTTTGGTTCACAGAATGTAAGATTACCAGTGGGAATAAAAGATTACCAGTGAATAGGATTACTGGGAATGTTGTATTTTGTGTTTGGTTGGTTTAGTAGGAATGTAAGTTTACTATGTTGGGTTAAAGGGATAAAAGATTATTAGAATGTATATTTGACCAAATTGTCCTTATTATATATTTGTTTTTTAACAAGTTGAAAAATATTTATATATTTTCTTTAAAAAATTTAAATTCATAAAATTTATATACTTTTTTTACATAATTGAAAATATAAAAAGATTTAATGAAAGGGTAAAATTTTATTTTAACCCCTGAACTTCATATAAAATTTTAATTATAGATTTTTTTGTAAATCTAAAATAGTTTAATAAATTTATAATTTAACCTTCGTAGAATTTTTATTATTCAATGACAGAATAAGGATTTTTTAAAAGAAAAAAAAAATTAAGGTATTGTAGTCCAAAACGTCAGTAATCCAACAATACCTAAGAAAAGGGAGGTAATAACATTCTCGGTAATATACCCCAAAAAATTCACCATTGGTAATGTAAGATTACCCGGAATGATATTCTCGACCAACCAAATGAGGAAATGTGAATTCTATTCTCATAAAAATCTCATATTCTCCTAACCAAACACACCCGTTAATAGTATTCCACATAATTTACCTTGAATTTATCCTCTTTCAATTATTCAAAGTGAATGTCTAGTCATCAATTTGGTTCCATTGAAAAAGACCAAACGCCTCTAAAAAGCTTCAACACTAAGCGCCTTATTGTACTCTCTACTATCTGGTCTTCCAAGCAGTCTCTCACCCTTTGTTTTAGTCATGATTTCCACGATTTCCAAAACTCCAAAAATCACATTTTTCTAATTTTCAGTCCCCCCCCCCAAATTACTGCTATTTCTTTGCAGCCATTGGATTTTATCTGTTCTTAATTTCTTATAGTTGTTGCACACTGTGGTAGTAGCTTCAATGCCCTTACTGCACTCCAAAGTTCTCTCTTTTTCTTTTAAATTATTATTCAACTGTGAATTTTATTTTGCAAGTTGAGTTTTCTGAGTGATTTTATAATCAGGGTATTGAAAAAAAAAGTCGTGCTTGACTCATCATCATCAAGATTCTTTAAACCCATGAACCCTTGGACTGTGCAGATTAAGGGCAAAAAAAGGGAGCTCATTTTTCTTCTTTGAAGTTGTTGCCTTTTGATAGCTTTGCAACAATGAAACATCTTGGGTTTCTGTCGTTGTTGATGATATGGGTGGTTTCTCAGAGTTGTCTTGTCGAATGTAAGAAGCCTGTTTCTGTAAATATTGGTGTTATTTTCACTTTTGATTCAGTTATCGGTAGAGCTGCAAGGCCAGCAATGGAAGCTGCAGTTTCTGATATCAATGAAACTCCCACGTTTCTTAATGGAACTCGGCTTAATTTGATCATGGCTGATGCTAATTGCAATGCCTTCTTGGGTACTGTTGAAGGTAATTGAATCCTGTTCTTTTAATTCTTCCTTTTTGGTGCTAATTAGTAATTAATCTGATATAATTCATAGGTTTGAACTGTTGTTTTGGGTTATTGAGTCTTTGTTTTTTTATGTCAGCTTATCAAGTAATTGAACAAGAGGTTGTGGCTTTTATTGGTCCACAATCATCTTCGATTGCTCATATGATTTCCTCAATCGCCAATGGTCTTCAAGTTCCACTCGTTTCGTATGCGGCCACCGATCCGAGTCTCTCGGCTAAGCAATTCCCGTTCTTTGTCCGAACCGTGCAAAGCGATTCGAACCAAATGAATGTTATGGCTTCTTTAGTTGATTTCTATGGGTGGAAAGAGGTCATTGGTATCTATGTGGATGATGATTATGGGAGGAATGGGATATCTGCGCTGAACGATGAACTAGATAAGAGAATGGCGAAAGCTTTCTATAAGTTGCCTTTGCCTTTGAATTTTACGCAAAGTGACATCGTAGAGTTGCTCAAAGAATCTAAATTGTTAGGTCCTCGTGTGTATGTCGTTCATGTTAATCCTGACCCGCAGTTAAGAATTTTTTCCACTGCCAAAATACTTAAGATGATGACCAGTGACTATGTATGGTTCGCAACGGATTGGCTTTCTACTACCATAGATTCGTTTGCTCCTGTGAATAGGACGGTTCTTCGTGTGCTTCAAGGGGTAGTTGGACTTCGCCAACATATTCCTGAGTCCAACCAGAAGAAGGATTTCACGGCTAGATGGAGAAAGATGCAACAGAAAGGGTTGTTAAGATCTGAGTTGAACACCTATGGCCTCTGTGCTTATGACACGGTTTGGACAGTTGCACACGCGATCGACAAGTACATAAATGATGGCAACAATTTCACATTTTCATCAAGTGGCAAGTTAAACGATACAAAAACTTCTGAAATGCATTTAGACAAGCTTAAAGTTTTTGATGGTGGTGCTATACTGCTTGAGCATATAATGAACACAAGCTTCTCTGGTTTAACTGGTCAAGTTCATTTTGGTTTGGATCGGAACATTATAACTTCTGGTTATGATGTCATTAATATTGACAAGATGGTTGTTCATACGGTTGGTTATTGGTCTGATATTTTCGGTTTCTCGGTTTCTCCTCCGGAAACCCTCCGAGGGACAAAAAAAAGCCATTCTGTATTAGACCAGAAGCTTGGCAGTGTTACTTGGCCCGGTGGAAAGACCCAAAGGCCTCGTGGCTGGGTGATTGCAGATGATGAACGCCCGTTGAGAGTTGGAGTGCCCCATAGAGCCAGTTTTGTTGATTTTGTTACAGAACTGAATGGTACGCATAAAATCGCTGGATACTGTATCGATGTGTTCACTGAAGCACTGAAATTCATCCCCTATAATATTCCTTACAAATTTGAGCTTTTTGGGGATGGTCGATCCAATCCAAACTATAATCGTCTCGTAAAGATGATTGCAGATGATGTAAGTATGACCTTTACATTACTCCGCACCAAAACTATCTCATAAATCCGTAGAAGCAAAAACATTCCTTTTTTTACATATATTGCATTTGATAATGTTACTTGCATGGTTGAACCTTGGTTCAATAAGTGATAAACAGTGTGTTGCAGAACGAATCTTAGCCTTGAATTGTGAGGAGGCATGTTTTTTTTATTGATAGAGCTTATTCCTCGTAATCATTTTGTGAAATTATGGTACCAGGTGTTTGATGCAGCCGTTGGGGACATTGCGATCGTGAAAAACCGGACGGAAATGGTTGATTTTTCTCAGCCTTATATAACAACCGGTCTCGTCATAGTAGCTCCAATCCACAATACAAAATCAAGTGCTTGGGTATTTCTAAAACCATTTACGGCGGACATGTGGTGCATGACTGCAGGTGGCTTTTGTATAATTGCAGTCGTTATTTGGATTCTTGAGCATCGAGTCAATGATGCTTTTCGTGGTCCTCCTAGGAGGCAACTCATGACAATGTTTATGTAAGTTATTGCAATGTTTGAAAGGTTTTCTAGCTAATATCTACCGTCTCTTTTGGCCCTCAACAAGGCCGTGCATTCCTACCTCTTATAATATTCGTCCAATCGTTTACCGTTGCAGGTTCAGCTTCTCGACGCTGTTTAAGACAAACCGTAAGTGAACTTTGGATCCCGAACTTATAATATTCGAGATTTCTTTTCACCGAGTTTAAACTTTACCCGATAGCAGATTGATGTAAGCATTAGGCTACTTTTGATTTCCACAATTACTGATTTTTCACACTGAAGTCCGAATATGCGGCCACTTCAATTCTTATGAAATATACAAACAATTGCTGTTTCTATTTTTATCACTTTATCGCCTCAAACTACTGAAATTTTAGGATCCGAGTTGATGTTAAATGTGACGATATTCATTTTAACAATGCAGAGGAAGTAACGGTGAGCACACTTGGGCGATTGGTAATGGTGGTATGGCTTTTCCTATTGATGGTGATAACATCTAGTTATACAGCAAACTTGACTTCGATCCTTACGGTTCAGCAACTTTTGTCTCCTATCACTGGAATTGACAGCTTGATTGCTAACCATTGGCCGATCGGTTACCAGGTCGGTTCATTTGCATATGGTTATCTATCTGAGACCCTTAACATCCATAAGTCACGGCTTGTTAAACTACACTCCCCGGAAGAGTATGAAACTGCTTTACGACTGGGGCCGGATAACGGAGGGGTGGCAGCTATAGTTGATGAGCTTCCTTACGTGGAATTATTTCTGTCGAAGCGAACGGATTTCGGGATTATTGGTCAACCATTTACAAAGAGTGGATGGGGATTTGTAAGTACTTTAACTCTACATACATAAAAATGCATTCATACACACATAGTTTGACTGCCGGCATTTCTGATCGAATATTAACCTCATTGTATCAGGCTTTCCAGAGAGATTCTGCGCTTGCCGTTGACATGTCGACAGCAATCTTGAAACTTTCCGAAAGCGGAAAGCTTGAGGAAATCCATGCTCGGTGGTTCTGTAAGATGGGATGTCCGGGCGAGAGGAGAGGAAAATCCGAACCGAACCAACTCCACTTGGTCAGCTTCTGGGGCTTATATCTTTTATGTGGTGCAATCACTCTCGCGGCACTTCTAATCTATATTCTAAGAATGGTTCACCAATACGCCCGCTACAGGCGGAGGCAAATGAAACTCGGTCGCCCTTCGTCCTCGGTTCAAACTACCACTCGTTTCTCTCAGGTCATTTTTAACTTTTTCGACTTTATCGACGAGAAAGAGGAAGCAATCAAGAAAATGTTTATGCAGTGTGAGATTAATCCAGTTCCGGAAACACCAACCAGCTCAACTGCATGAAATGATTTGTCTTGTTAGAATATTGGGAGGAAATATTAACTTCTAGTGCTTAACCTAGAACTCTGTTTATGTATATGGATCTACTCATACAACATGTCTAGGATTTATGATGCTTGTAAATATCACTTTTATTGATATATTGGCAAAGAAACCTGCCAAGATTTCTTATAAGGCCGTGTTCGGCCCGAAGATCTCTTAAGTAAGATCAATGACTGGCTAATTAAGGTGAACCCGATGGAGGCACAAGTTTCTGTAGTTAATGTTAATCCCAACACTGGTTTGAACGTCTTCTCCGTTGCTAGGACTCTGACTATGATTGGCTTCCATCATAGCTAGACTCGATGGAAACAGTTTTTCCACGATGGATCTTTCACAGGGGGTGGTTGTGCTCCGTTGTTACAACCCGGATACTAATCTCAAAAGGAGTTTTATGTCCAAGCGAAACAGTTGGGTCCGTAGGTTTCAATTCTTATGCACTTTATGCTTATGATTCAGTTTGGTTGACTGCACATGCCCTCGAAGTTTTCCAGAGACTTCACGAATGGCAGCATACTAAAGTTGTCATCTCTTCACGTGTTTACCAGAGACCGATGACTTCTCCAAACACTTATACAGAGATGACTTCTCCAAACACTTATACGGATGAAACTTCGCCCAACCCAGTTGGTTATAAAGAGTTCATGTCGAAAGACAATAGTCCCCGAGCTATAACGATCTTGTTTACCAGGTTCGGAAGTACAGTATCTGATCTCTGTTCTCTACTCGATATTAGGTACCGATAATTATATTGATTTACTCCTTGCACCGTTGAAATCGACTGAAAATCGCTTTGTTTATCGAAAACTTGGTCTTTGCAGTGTCAATCAATTTGTAATCTTATAATGTATGTTTCAAAAGTTCGATAACAAAAGTGAAAACGTATGTTGAACCTTTTTTTTCCCAACTAACGAATCTAATCGAATTAACCCAACTAGACGACAATTTCTAGGATTTCGTGAATGAAAATTTTAAGATATTTTTAAAAAATATCATCTAATTTGAATATCTGAATTACACTAAAAATCAGTGAATCACTATGTTATTTAATAATCACCGGTAACTATACATAAATGAAAAATATAATAATGAACCAAAAATGTTTGGAAAACATTGGTCAATTCATTAGAGCCGAGCATGTTTCCACGTCTGTTTCGTTGAATTTAATATTCGTTTGGTTAAATAAAAAAATGAAGAATTAATGTTTTGGGTAATTTACAAACACATGTCACTCAATTATAAATTAGTAGATTGTTATGATACATATCACTCTGCTACTAAGTGTACAATAAATATTAACTTTTTTAATTATAATTGAGTGGCAAGATTATAATAATCAATAAATTAAGTGTCTGATAATTAAAATTTAGCATCTGTTTTATTGTTATTGATAGAATGATTCGCTTGTAAAAACTATTAATTGAATGATTATTTTTTTGATGAATCATTTATAATTTCATTAATAATTGAATAGTATGCTGTGTAATTTACATTATTTTCAGAGACCATTTTATATTAAAAATAATTAAAATATCCCCGACAGTTATTACCTACCAAAAATATTTTGTCACCGACCGACCACCTAGTTTTGGTCAATTAAAAAGGGAGAATGACGTGTAAGATGCTTATTCTACAAATCAAATTCCATGCCAGTCTAAATTCTTTCATAAAATATACAAATATTAATATAAAATAAAATACGAACTTTTAAATCTATTTGAACTCAACTTCCATCATCATAGTTAAAATAAAATTCAAATTTTATTATCAATACGTCTTTCACACATAAATTATTTTGAATTTAATTAATTTTATTTTTGGTATGTTTAAAATTTAAAATGCTAGTCATGACTCAAATTAACACAAAGATAATATAACTAAATTATATAATTTAAAATTATAATTAATGTATAATATAAAAATTAATGATAGAATTTAATTTTATATTTTACAATTACTGTATGGATCAAGACCTTCATTATAAAATATTAAAAGATAAAGATTAAATTCACAATTTATATATAGTATAAATATTAAAAAATAATATCTTTTTTTATATTTTTTAAAAATTATAATCCTTTTAACTATTAATAAATATAAATTAACATACAGTATATCAACATCAATTATTATAAATATCGAACTATATAATTAATCTGATAATTAGTATAACTTAAACCATAATTAACTAAAAAATAGTATACGACTTGTAACCAAAAACAGAATAGTATACGACTTATCTAGTGTGAAATTCAAACCAAAATCATTAACTTTATATAAAATAATATTATATATTACATACGTAAAGCATTTGATTTGATTTGATTCAATTATTAGGTTTAGTAAGTGTTCTACGTGTAAGTTTTGTAGTTTCTGCTAGACATGGACCGTTGCTCAATATATCTTCACCACAATACAAATATAATGTGTTTAGTTAGTAATTTTTTTATTTACTCGTTAAATTTTTAATTTATTCTTATTTTTGGTGTTTAGGGTCGGTTTCAAGTTTTCAGATGTGTCTATATAAATCAATTGTTGTTGTGATGTGAAAGGCAAGCGGAAAGCAGAAACCAGCTGGCTCGTTGGACTTGCGAACAAAACCGATCGTCCACAACCCGTTCAATCGTCCCGTTCAAGTAGTTCATTCGTCGTAATACGTAACTAAAAGCTCACGTCCCAAAAATTTCGAACCTCTTTTCTTTCTCCAAACTCTTCTCCAGGCTTCTTATTGTTTCTCTTTCTTTTCCACACCCAAAATCATCGTAATTCTCGTTGTTTTAGGCGAGAAAGACCGTCAGATTATGACCCAATTCTGCCCCAACTTGGTTAAAATCAACCTCCGTCGTAGGTTCCAGCCTCGCGTTTTGATTCTCCGACGCTGCATTCGTGGCTTTTGGGACCGATTCCTCATCTCCTCCCTACCAAAACCTATGAAGCATCGGTATCGAATTATAACCGACACCCCCTCCGCCCCTTCGCATCCTCCGCCGCATTCCGCTTCATCGAGAGGCGGAGCGGCGCCTGTTTGTCATCACGGCCACCATGATCGAAAGGACTCGGATTTGGTTCAGTTGAAGATCAGTCTCCTGGGTGATGCTCAAACCGGGAAAACTAGTTTTCTGGTTATCCTCGTTAGCTTAATCAAATTCAAATCCCTTCTCTCTCTCTTTCCCCCAATATTTATTTAAATATACATATTTATCCTTTTTTTTGAAGATGAAATACATTGGAGATGAAAACGAGTTTGAACAAGACAATCAAGAGAAAGGGTTGAATTTGATGGATAAAACATTTTTTGTAAGTGGAGCAAGAATCTATTACTGCATCTGGGAAGTTGATGGTAACCCCATTTTTCTCTTTAATTTCCGTTTTGATTTTGCTTATATTTAATCAACAATCTGTTTATCTACTTATTTTTTCAATTGAAAAATGCAGGTGTTGATAAATCTCGGGATCATATTCCTCTGGCCTGCAAAGACTCTGTTGCAATTCTTTTCATGTTTGATCTCACAAGCAGGTGCACTTTAAACAAGTATGAAACTCGTAATTATCCACTCCAATATCTCCATTTTAATCACAAATGAAAACAATTGTTGTAATTTTCTTTTCTTAATGTCTGCCCTTGGTACTTCAAAATCTGAGTTAATGTTTTTAAATCAAAAGGGGTTTGTCTTCTTTGGTTGCAGCATTGTAAACTGGTATCAAGAAGCCAGGAAATGGAATCAGGTATTCACTTTCTTAAATATTTGATTAAACGTTGTTGAAATGTATATGTTTATATATGTATTATTGTGAGGCTGTTGTGTATCGGTAAGTATTGTGCTTTTCGGAAGGTTTTGTCACTCTAAGATTGTTTTTACACTCTAAGATTGTTTTTACGGACAATTTTTCACTAGATCATATGGTATCCGAGTTGCCAAAAGGACTCCTATAAAAATAGAAGATCTTGAGTTTGAATCTGGGCCGACACACCTTAGAGTGACAAGATCTTAAGAATGCTTACAAAGAGGACAATACCGATTTGTACATGGTCAGTGATACTGACCGCAACACGGAGCTTCTCATCAGCAAATGTGTATATACACGTGTGTGTGTGTGTGTTTAGAAAATGTCTCATTAGTATGAAAACTTTGATTGTGCAGACAGCTATACCAATTTTAATAGGAACCAAATTCGATGATTTCATTGAGCTTCCCCTGGATTTGCAGTGGACAATCGCTAGTCAGGTAAAGTTTACAGTTCCAGTTGAAGCTTTCAATCATATCCTGCTTGTCTAAGAAAGCATATTCCACTTGATGTGAGAATTAAAAACACCCTTTTTGAGAATTCACATACGATTACCAAATCAATGTTTTAGAATTAGAAATGAAGAACAAATGGCCAATCGTGTCCTAGCTTGGTTGACACCGTTGCTTTTGCAGTAACCTGAGTTTATAAGTTTGTGTGTTTATGCACGTATTATCTTCTAATTAGTTTTAGGAAAATGAACAAAAGCGACAAAAGAACCCTTTTTGTCGTATCCTTGTTATCGAACATTTGGAGTATCATACGTTATACTATACTAGTATTTGTATGTGTCTCTCAATTCTCGCTGTAGTTGGACTCTGTTTAGTACCCTGGATTGTTGTAATTATTGCAAGGCACAATAAAGTTCATTATTGTCTGTAAGAGGATTGACCCATTGCACGTTTCAATTTTGGTTCTTATTTATATGGAAATGGCAGGCAAGGGCGTATGCGAAGGCCATAAATGCGACCCTGTTCTTTTCAAGTGCTACATACAACATCAATGTGAGCAAGATTTTCAAGTTCATCACAGCAAAACTCTTTGACCTGCCTTGGACGGTCGAACGCAACCTTAATATCGGAGAGCCCATCATTGATTTCTAGAAAGTTTCATGTTGTCTGTAACGTAGATAATATAGACAATGTTTCCAAAGGGGTTGATCCTCAGCCAACCGGTCACCAGACTATGTTTTTTTCTTCATTGGTCTTGTCTGGTGATGTTCGAGTTGTTTCAATGTAAGGAAAGCCCATGTTTAAGCAATGAATAGCACATTTTAGTTGTTCAAAGATTATATCCTACATGAAAAATTATGATAATTTTTTTATTAAGTTTTTTTCCGTCAAATTAAAAGCAGGAAGTCAACTCCAACATTGAACAAAATAGAGGGTTTATAGTTTCATGCATCCTCGCATGACAAAGAAGCCTTTATCCTTTCAACGGTGCATGCAAACAAGTTGTTAACTGTTGTGATCGAATCAAGAGAGTTTTGTGGTCGGAACCGTGTCGACCAAAATCTGAAATGTGACATTTGAAAGAGATCCACTGGTGCTGCAGGCTGCATCAGCCGTGATGCAGCCATTGACACTCGAGGTTGTTGCTGCAACAACCAATCCGACTGACAGGATAGAGAAACCTGAAGGAAGAAGGGCGACGTAGTCCGGGTTGCCTCCATTTAAGACGACACTCGTTGCAACCATATCGACCAGCGCGTAGATCATGAAAGACGACTAGAGAGTCTGTGCAACTCTTGTAGAATCGGCATGTTGCTTTGGCTTGAATTCCATTTCTATACTTTTATTTTCATCTTATGTATTATAAATGATTAAATACTTATTAGATCTCTATTAATTCTAAAACAAAACAATTTAATCTTTTTAATTATTTAATTTTGATTTCGTCTCTAATCATATTGTAAACAATTATATACCAATCGTATATTAAATATGAATCCACTAATGTTATTATTAAGCACATATAATCTAGATTATAATTCTGTATTATTTTATTTGTTGTACTTTTTAATCACTAGTGTCATATATAATGAATTAAATTTAGGGTAAACTACACATTTAGTACTTAAACTATTACTTTTGTTCCGTTTTAGTACAAACTTTATTTTGTTTCAAAATCATATCTAACGTTTAGTTTAGGTTTCATTTTGGTACTCCGTCGTTAAAAAATTGACAAAACTACTTACGTGATTTGTTTTTTATTTTTCCAATGATGACGTAGAGTTATCTTACGGTGACACATCAACATCACCGTTAAGTTTTTAACGACAATATATCAAAATGGAACCTAAATTAAATCTTAGGTATGGTTTTGAAACAAAATAAAGTTTAAATACCAAAACGGAATAAAGGTAATAATTTAGATACTAAACGTGTAGTTTGCCCTTAAATTTATTACTGAAAATGTTTATTTAAATGTATAAGATACTTGTGATTATATATTCCTTGTGGGTCATTCATCCTTTATTTCTGGAATGACTTTCTTATCCAAAAATCTTGTATTAATTCAATTTGTACTCAACCTGTGGTGCATGGTTCCTTCGTAAAAGAAGTATAAGGTATAATTTTGCAAAATATTAATCATAATGTTTAATTGATTTGTAACAGACAATGTTAGACTGGATCCAATAAGAGAATCTGACATATATAACTTTTCATTTTTATCAAAAGAACAGTTCAATATAGATCAATTTAGTAACGGAATCACAAATTCACCACAGTGGATATATATCTGCTCTAAAAAAAATTTCGATTAGTTATTTATTTTGCTAATAGTATTTATGTTGAAAATTTATTTATGTTCACATAAAGTTAAGTTGTTAACGTATATATGTCTATTCTTCGAAATATTAAATTTACTATCGAATTAATTTACAGTAAGTTTGTAATAAATCCTTCAAATGTATTGACTAACGAAGGGATCTTGAAATTTATTGAGTGGTCTTAGTAATAAAAGGAAATATTATTCTTCTTAGAGGATTCGAGTTTGAATAGTTACTTCCGTAAGATTTATATTATCAATAACTAAAAAAAAATCTGAATAGTACAATTTGCAGAACTAAAGCTCGCTGCATTCGAGCCAACCCGATTGAGGAGGAAGCCACCGAACAGTCGGCTTATTGCCCTTCACGGCCGATGAGCTAGCTACAGCACACGACCGTCGGCCGTCATCATCAACATGGTTTATTCAACCTTTTGCGACGGATTTGATTTTAACCTCTATAAATTACAGAAATGTTTTACTCCATTATCATGTTTCAAAGTAAATGAATTCAAAAATCGAATCAATCTTGATGATCGTAAATCTTTAATTACTTTTTATGAATAACTTCAACTAATATTTGCATTTTAATCACGGGATGCTGCGCAAGAATCACCACACTTTCATGAGTAAACTTTAGCTCTAGTTTATTTACCTTATACATTGAACTTGTTCTTTTTGAACCCATTCAATGGATTGATTGTTGTTTTTGTCTCTCTTTTGGGTTTGAAAGCTAAGTCCCAACAAAGAAAATGACTGCCAGTTTGAACCACAATGGCCATCTCCGTAGCGAGGGGTGAATACTCTATAGAGTCGAGTTAAAAGTATTTAAGTTAGTTGGATTTATGAGTCTTACTTTATGATTCAAATTTTATTTGAATTTGTTAGTCGAGTTTGTAAAATTTGAGTTGAATTTTGAGTTTTTGTTCGAATTTAATGATAAATATTTATTATATTATGATATTGATTGATCCAATTTAACTTCTTTCTCTAACCATAAAATATATACACACATATATTTCTTCATATTTTTTCACATTACAATGTTATTTAATAAATCAAATATCATCTAAGATTATAAAATATATTTATAACTTATTTTTAAAGGTACTTTAGAGAAAAAGTATGGATGAGGGAATATAGGAATCAATGAATTAATGGGAAGTAAGAATTTGTAAAAAAAAAATGCAGTAAAAAACTAAATTGAACAAAATGTAAGTTAATAGACCAAATTACAAAAAGAGTAAGTTTATTGTTAAAAATAAGAATTAAAGTTGCATTAGGTATTTTATAGAATTAAAGGAGCATGTGATTTATATGTGGTCAAAATGAACTTAAAATAACGAAGGAATTAAGAATATGAGAGGTGAATATTCTAGTTAGTCGAGTTGATTGAAGTTAAAAATAACTTCACGTTAGTCGAATTGATGAATTATATTTTACCATTCAAATTTTATTAAATCTAAAAATGATAATTCAAATATATAAAACCCGAATCGAATGACTCGAGTTTTTTAATTTTTTTCTCGTAACATCCCAACATTCTATAACATGGTTTCCCTTTATATACATCTATATATACCTAAATTATTTTATGTTATAAATCCCCCCATTGATAAGAGCTTCTTCCTTTTCTTTTGAGCTAAAAGGAAAACCTAGCCTGTCTCTTCATTTATATTTTATTAATTCGTTAATAGATTAATGGAGAATTCCTCTATTAGCTCATCAATGAACAAACCCATTTCTTCCAAAGGAACAACAACAAGAAGCAATGGCTCGGCTGAAGAGAGTGGGTGGACTGCTTACTTTGAAGATTATTATGATCAGCAAAGTAGTTACTGCAATTCTAGTTTTACCTGCAGCGGGTTTTCGATCTCGGAGGCAGCGATGGTCGGGCCTTCGACGTCGGATACTTCGATAAAAGCTCCAAGGAAATCGAGGTTTAAAAAGACCAGAACCAAAGAGATTTGTGGGGATGATTCCTTAGAGGATACTGCTACTTCTCCTGTCAATCGTTACAAGGTTTTATATATAAATATATATGAGAGTTCATCTGTTGCTGCCATTTCTCGTTTGATGATATAAAATTTTCTTTTTGGGTTTTTAATAGGTTCGTGACGTGAAATCAAATCATAAAAATCGCAGAAAGAGAGATGATCAAACCGGTCGTAGTTCTCTGGTAAACTCTTATTATCCGGTGAGATCGTGATAATTATTAAGTTTAATTATAGTTTTTTACCCTCTACTATGCTGAAATTTAAAATTAACCTGTTACATCAATTTCTACATAATATGGTCCTTTACTTTTTATATTTTTTGTTTCAAATTCATAACATCATTAGTTATCGTTAAAGTGATGAGATAAATTATTTTTAATATTATCCTATCAGAAAATCAAATTGATTGACGTGAAAATCAAGTCTATTATGTTCAACCAATTAATTTTACATATTAATTGAAGGTTTAAAGTTCTTAACGACATCAACTAATAGTATTACCAACTTGAGTGTACTAATGCAATTATAAAAATAAAAAGACCTAATTACGTCGAGTATATAGCTTAAATTTCAATACAACATAATAGTGAGATTGAAATTATAATTAAACCTAATTGCTAATATAGAGAGACGGGCACCAAACATTAAAAAAAGTTTTACAAAAATTTAAGACTGTTGTATGAATGTAAATTGATGGTTGAGATTAAAAATTTTTAAAAAATATTTACAAGATAAAAAGCAAAAGCAAATAATCACAATCATCAATTTTAACTTATTCAATGATCTTAAATCAACATAATTTTTTAAAATTTTTATATTGTATAGGTAAATTATATATATATATATAAAGTATATTAACTAGTAAGTTAAACTTGTTGGTTTTCTACAGGGGAAGAAGGAAGGTTCGCCAGAGAAATGTTCACATAAGAGAGTTTAGCTCCTCCGGCCATGTTAGTTAACAATCTTGGTTAATGCTTATCATTGAGTTATTAATTTATGTCGGTAGCTAGGGATAGATCAAGATGATATTAGAAGTAATGATATCTCTTGAAAATTTTTAATTTCTCGTATATTTTATTTACATTTTATATTGATAATTTAATGTCGAAGTTTTTAAATTTTTAATGTAAACTTTTAAAAGTTTGTACTCATGACATAAAATCATGTATTCGTCTTTGTATGTTAAGTTATTTTCTCTTACACCTTATGTTTTGATTTTTATATATAATGTATATTCGAATATGAATATGAAATATAATATCTTAAATAAATAAATAATGAAAGACATGCACTATAATTTCTATCCACTTGAATATTAAGATAATACCAATAACTTACCGTTTTGGTTTATTTTTAGTAATATTTTCCAAATTTAGTTCTATTCCCATGCAAGTGATAGAAAGAACATATGAAAATATATGTTAAAGTAATAAGGAATTAAAAAAAAACATGTATTTATATAGAAAGTTTTATCGATAAAAACCACATACAGGAGAGAATAATATCACTATAATCAAATAACAAATTATAAAAGATTATATATACGAGAATCTTATAATCTCCAGAATTATACTTACATATATAGTTGCTACAATAAGTCAAGTTAAATAAAATTGTACTATAAATCTCAAAAGTCTTGGCATTCTTCTACTCTTCTTCCAATTTTACTTTATTTACTGGACGAATCTTTCAGTACAAAGGGGCAGTTAATCATTCATAATAATGATTCATGATTATTATTATAATAAATTAATCATTAATAATATAGTTTTAAAACTAAAAATAGAAACAAAGATTGAGCTGTAATATGTATATATAGAATCAAGACTAATGTGGATTTCTTCCCTCCACATGGCCGGCAACTTCATAATTGATTGATATCATATGCATATTATATTTATATTATGCATGCATGCATAAATGAATATTTGAAGTCCGCATCATGAATTATACGATAGGTACGGATGATGATGGTCGTAACATTATGTACCACAATCTGATAAAATCTTTTGCATGTTGTGCTAATCACCGATGGATTGTCGGATTCATAATACTGATTCCATTAATATAATACACACATTACTCGGTGTCTAATAATCAAATAGGCTTATTTTTTGGGGGTCTATCCTTTGGCTTTAAATGGATTAGGTCGTCAATCAAATTGTTAACAACCACAAATAACGTGATTTGGGGTAGATCAAAAGTCTAATTCAACACTTAAGTCCTCATTTGTATGTAATATTGTCCCTTGTGATAATGTCACTTAAGTCCTTTGTACATTGCTTAATTGTTCATTTCGTATAGTTCTCAATTTCATCCATTAATTCAATGGAATTGAGAGATTATTCTCTTTACTTAAATTTATCATAATTAAATCATTATTACTTTGTAAAAGGGAAAATCATGTGGGTGTTCACTTTGTTTTTGATCAATCTTATTTTGATTACCGGTTTTGAAAAAGCTAAGTTATTGTTATTTTTGTTTTCAGTCCATCATATTTTAGTCACGGAATTGTTAATTCATGTTAGTATGATGATGTGGCATGTTAATAAAATTTATTAATTTTAATTTGACCTTTTTACATCAAATAAAATACTAATTCTACCCATGAATTTTAGATAAATTATCAATTTGACCCCTAAACTCTACGAAATTTATCAGTTTGACCTCTGGCCAAAGTCCTCCTCCTCCGACTGATGTTCATCCCTCATCACCAACCTTTAGACCTAAAAATTTTTTAAAAAAATTTTGGTCTCATAAACACGAAAATGTTGTTGATTTTACCATAAAAATGCTCTAAAACCCTACATATAAATGATATAGGTTTAGATTTTTTATATATATATTTTTAAAAAAATATGATTTATTTTTAAAGGAATTCAAAAGGTTATAAAGTTTTTTTATTAAAAAAAGTTATAAAGTTAGATTTATGGAGTTTTGAGGCGTTTTTTTCTATAAAAAGATATCAAATTTGTCTCCAAGAGACCAAACCTGATTGAACTACAAATTTTGTTGTCCAACAGACATCAACGATGGTGATAAGTGACATCTAATATAACGGTGAACAAGGACTGAGGATGAAGACTTTGACTGAACTAATGAGTTTAATTTATATTTTATATAGCATTTAGAAATCAAATTAACATTTTATATAAAATTAAATAATAAATACAAACAATATTCATATTTGGTGTACTAAAAAAATAAGTTTGGGAATATTGTCACTCTTTTCGCCACCCTATCAGGCAATCAGCAGCCTCATTTTAGGACCAGAGTCATAAGTCTCGGAGAAGGCGACGACGTTTAATGTCCCAAAATCGCAAGTTAAAAGAACTCCTTTTACCCAAAGTGATGTATTGGGCCACAACAACTTGCGACCCTTCTGAAAATCTCATAAAAAAGAATATTTCTGAAGCTTTTTAATAACTTGTGAGAATAATACAGCACCTCGTTGCTTTGTCCATGACGTGTTACATCAATCCTTCAACAAATCTTACCCACTGGATATATTCAAAAACCGACCAACATTTATAATTAACCTAACCGACAGTTAAGTTAAAATTTATTTTTAAGCTTAATTAATTATAAAATAATAGAACTCATCAAATGTTTTTAATTATAAAAAAATTGAATTCGGATGATTATATCTACAAGTGTGTCCATTGTCAATAATTTTAAAAAATTGAACAAATACTTTATTATAATTATATCATATTATTTAAAAATGAAAAATTATAAAATATTAACTTTGTATTGGGTAGGGTTTTGGAAATGATTTATATTACAGGTTTTTTTAATAGTTTAGGATGATTACAAAATAATATTTATTTTAAAATACTTATTAGTCATTAACAATACACATATCTACCAACACAAATACTTAAATATAATACATTTAAAGAAAAAAAATACTATGTTTAATCACGGATATAATTTAACCTTATTAAAACGGGAATGGAGAAATTAGGATGTACCATGTTGACTGTCTTCCTCGGGAACCCCAATTTCCAAGTGAACAATGGAGAAAGAAATGGTTTACATTAAGGATTGGGTTGAATAAATCTATTGGGTTTAGACTTTAGCGGTAGGCATTAAAAGTTAGTTATGATTTGGGATTGGGTACGGGGACAAGGGTTAGTGATAATTTATTTAGTAATTATTTCTTTAAACTTTTATTTAGTAACGATGATATTTTATCTTTATTAAAATATTAATAATGTTTATTTTTTTTCCTTTTCTCATATTAAAATTTAAAAAATTATAAATTATAAAAGGGAACTTATATCAATATTTTAATAAAGATTAATTAACGTTTCAAAGAGCATTTGAGGACACAACATAAGACAACAAAACATTTGAGGTCAGTTTAAAGAGCTTGTTACATTTCATCACATTTAAATCAATCTGATAAAAACGATTAAGGGTTAGATTAATTAAATTAATAAAATTGAGAAAAGAAGCATTCTACTTTCTTTTAATTTATTCAATTAAAATTACAAAATTTGATTTAGTTTTATGTGTCTATATGATATTCATAAACATGCTTAAAACGAATACAACATAAATATATAAATACAAACTAATCTATATGTTATCCATTTAGCAAAAAGGATAGAATTGACAAGTTGGCTAAGTGATAATTATGGAAATGGGAATGGAGAAACGAAGATAGGGTTATCTTGATTGTCTTCCTCGGGAACCCCAATTTTCCAAGCCAGCGATCCTCAGTGAACAATATCCCTCAAATGAACAGCAATTTGTCCGAAACTTCCAAGGTTAGATAATTGTAACGGTTTTGATTAAATGCAATATCGAGTCGAATTAAATTCATTCTAAATCTTAAATTATCGACTAAATAGTAGATAAATTAACATCTTTTAATTTAATTAATAATATTAAATTTCAATTAAAGAGTTAATCGAAACTTGTATGTCTACCTAACATTGTAAAGCCTCTAGGAAAAGGAAACAGGAATCAGTTGAGGAGAAAAGGAGTGACGTGAGGCGAAATGAAGCAGGACAAAATGATTTATTCTACGTGCCTGTAAATGCAGGTCCCCTGGGACACTTTTCACTCACTTTCTGCAGATAAATATTCAGAACCATGCAATTTCTTTTTTATATACTTCGTTTTTCATAATTTTAATTTCTTTTCTATTTATCGGTTGTTATCGTTTCGTAGAGGGGAAGGTGGTAACTGATGCCCAGTTTTCTCCTATAAATTTAGAGATTTGGAGGGGAAAAGAGCACAGCATGATCTTCTCCTAGTTGTTTTCACAAAGTTTTTCTTCTTTTTTATATTCCAAAACTCAAAGTTCTAGCCATGGCTGCATCTTTCTCGGTGCCTTCAATGGTAAGTTCTTTTCTGACCATGTTCGTGTAATTTACTTCAAATGGTAAGATTATAATAAGTGAAGCTTGTTGGACAGATAATGGAAGAAGAAGGGAGATTCGAAGCTGAAGTTGCAGAGGTGCAAGCATGGTGGAACTCGGAGAGGTTCAAGCTAACTCGACGACCGTACTCAGCTCGAGATGTTGTGGCTTTACGAGGCAACCTCAAGCAGAGCTATGGCTCGAACGAGATGGCGAAGAAGTTATGGAGAACGCTCAAGACACACCAAGCCAACGGCACTGCGTCCAGGACTTTTGGTGCACTTGACCCTGTCCAAGTAACCATGATGGCTAAGCATTTGGACTCTATTTATGTCTCCGGTTGGCAATGCTCCTCCACTCACACCACCACCAACGAGCCAGGTCCGGACCTCGCCGACTACCCTTACGATACCGTCCCAAACAAAGTCGAACACCTTTTCTTTGCACAACAGTACCATGACCGTAAACAAAGAGAGGCACGAATGAGTATGAGCCGGGAGGAACGGGCTCGAACCCCTTATGTTGATTACCTGAAGCCGATCATTGCCGATGGTGATACCGGCTTCGGTGGCACCACAGCGACTGTTAAGCTTTGCAAGCTTTTCGTCGAGCGCGGTGCTGCGGGTGTACATATTGAGGACCAGTCGTCTGTGACCAAAAAATGTGGTCACATGGCTGGTAAAGTGCTTGTTGCTGTTAGTGAACACATTAACAGGCTCGTCGCCGCGAGGTTGCAGTTTGATGTTATGGGAGTCGAGACGGTGCTGGTGGCTCGAACCGACGCCGTCGCGGCTACTTTGATCCAAACCAATGTGGACACCAGGGATCATCAGTTCATTCTCGGTGTGACGAATCCGAACCTTAAGGGGAAAAGTCTGGCCACTATGCTGGCTGAAGGAATGGCTGCTGGTAGAAATGGCCCTGAACTTCAGGCCATTGAAGACAACTGGTTAGCCATGGCACAACTTAAGACATTCTCAGAATTTGTTGTGGACACCATCAAGAACATGAACATCACCGAAGACGAGAAGAGGAGGCGGATGAACGAATGGATGAACCATTCGAGTTACGATAATTGCCTATCAAATGAACAAGCCAGGGAGATTGCCGAAAGATTGGGTCTCAAAAATCTTTTCTGGGACTGGGACTTGCCAAGGACCAGAGAAGGGTTCTACAGGTTCAAAGGATCCGTAATGGCAGCCGTTGTTCGTGGTCGCGCTTTTGCGCCTCATGCAGACCTTATTTGGATGGAGACATCGAGCCCCGACCTCATCGAGTGCACCAAATTCGCCGGAGGAGTGAAGTCAATGCACCCAGAACTCATGTTGGCCTACAATCTGTCCCCATCTTTCAATTGGGATGCATCGGGGATGACCGACGAACAGATGAAGGACTTCATTCCAAGAATTGCCAAGCTCGGTTTCTGTTGGCAGTTCATAACGTTAGCCGGTTTCCACGCGGATGCATTGGTGACCGACACGTTCGCGAGAGATTTCGCAACGAGGGGGATGCTTGCATATGTGGAGAGGATCCAAAGGGAAGAAAGGAACAATGGAGTGGACACATTGGCTCACCAGAAATGGTCCGGTGCAAACTTTTACGATCGATATCTCAAGACGGTCCAAGGAGGCATAGCATCGACAGCAGCCATGGGCAAAGGCAAGTCAAACAAATTTTCCCTCCTAATGTATTACAATTATCATCTCTTTGATGGCTAAAAATTTGTGCAGGTGTGACTGAGGAGCAATTCAAGGAAACATGGACCAGACCAGGAGCAGGGGACATTGGAACCGAAGGCAATACGATTGTGGCTAAGGCTAGAATGTGAGACTAAAGCAAAAGTGAGCTCAAGGATGGTTTGTTTTGGACTTTGGAAATAATAAAAATGTAGTAATAAAATCTTTTGAGAATGGACCGTTCTGGGTATTTTTTTTTCTTTCTTTGTTGGGCCGTATTGTGCCTTTTATCTAAGCTTTCTATTGCTTTTGTTGGAGATGGAACTTTGTTTCCTTTAATGATGATGAGAAAATGCTTTTGTTTAGTCCAAATTATCTATTTTTTAATTATAAAATAATAAAATATAATTTTATAATAATATTTATATATGTAATTAAAATTAAATAAAATATATATTTTAAAACTAATTAAATTATATTTGGATTAAATCTGGTCTATGGGCAGAGAATCATAGTCCATATCCGATTTAGGCCCATTAGGCCTAGCTGCCATAAATAATCCAAGTGCGTGATATGCCTTGACCCTAAATTAAGGTAACGATATTTGGTTGGGTGGACACTTCCGTTATATTTCTCATCTTTTCTTACCGGATTTATTGGCCTCACTGCTCGGCCTATTTTGGAAATATCCATAGGGTTTTTCATTTTTTTAGGATTAATTGTATCACACATATTTAAATTATGGATCTCATCTTAAATTAGTTTTTAAATTTTAAATATTTCAATGATATTATTGAATTGAGATTCTCATTCTAAGTTAATCTTTATAAATTTCAAATGCTCCAAGTTCATCCTTAGATTATAACTCATTTTAAATTGGTCACCAAACTTATGAATCTTTTAATTTCATCATCAAATTCATCTAAAAATGTAATTAGGTTTAATCATAGTTTAACCAAAATTTTAAAAATATTTTCAAAAATATAATAACATTGGCCTAACGGTTTTATTAACATGAGATGTGATTAACATATATTGGTAGTTTGAGATGAAATTGAAATATTTAAAAGTTTAAGGATCGATTTAAAATGAGGGTTATAATTTTCGGATGAAGTTGCTATCTTTATACTATTCTACTACTTGCCAAATAAATGTGAATTAGAGAGCGTAAAAACTTTGATGGGTGCGATTTGATTCTTTTTTCTTTTTAATTCAAGTATCTAATATGTGATGAATAATATTATTTAATTAAAATTTAGATTCAGATAATAATATTTAGATATTTTGCAAATTTAAATTCATTACAAAGAATTTTATAAATTCAAATTACGTAAAAGATATAAATATTTGATTCGTTGTGATTTTGATATAGGGATGATTATAGATCAGATCAAGTTTTTGGTTCATTAAACTAAACTCAAGAATTACCCTTCACTCAATTAGGGTTTAAGGAAGTAACACTTGACAAAAAAAATTGACCCGATTTTTAAAGTAAAATCTCACATCCAATAACATATATAATTTTCATTTTAGGCTTAAATATACAAAAGGTATCCAACTTATGTTCGTTTTCTAGTTTAGTACCTAACATTTATTTAGTTTCAGTTTGGTGCTTAACGTTTCATACTGTTACTCAAAATAGGTCAAGCAGTGACAGACTGTTAGTTTTCTCCGTTAAGTGACATATGTCACAATCTCATAATTTTGATTTTTTTAAATATGAAAAATATTATTATATTTAAAAACCCTTATTTTTTAAATTACAAAAAAACCTCAAAATCCTGAAAATTCCCAAATCCTAACACTAACCCCCCACCGCCCTTTTCGGCCACTGCCGCCGCCGCCAAC
Organism: Hibiscus syriacus; assembly: GCF_006381635.1. Lineage (NCBI taxonomy): Eukaryota > Viridiplantae > Streptophyta > Magnoliopsida > Malvales > Malvaceae > Hibiscus > Hibiscus syriacus. The sequence continues at coordinate 8,097,807 of NW_024062795.1, forward strand.
GTAGTCCTTGTCATCATCCTAGTTATAAGTTGTTGTAGTTGTCGTCAATTGGTCATCGAAATCACTTGGGATTGCGATTTTCATCCTAGGGTTCGCGGGGTATAAAACATCGATTAGTCGTCGATCAATCACGATTTCATAGGGGTTTTGGTCGTCTGGGGGAAGTGAGGTCGGGTGGAGTTTCGGCGACGACAAAGGGCAATGGTCGGCGTGGGTTTAGGGGTTAAAATGAAGGTTTTAAAAGTTTTGGGGTTATTTCAAAATTTAAGTGTTTTATTTTTTAAAAAAATATATAATTTTTTTAAAAAATTTTATATAAATTTTTATAATTATCATATTGTGACACATGTCACTTAACGGAGAAAATTAACGATCCATCACGGCTTGACCCATTTTGAGTAACGGAATGAAACATTAGGTACCAAATTGAAACGAAATAAACGTTAGATACTAAACTGAAAAAAGGGCATAAATTGAACACTTTTTGTATATTTAAGCCTTCATTTTATTAGGTAAGATAGAATCCTAAAATATATAAAAGTTAAATACATTATTATTCTTGGACCATATATTTTTCACCTTAAACTTAACTCAACTTTAAAAAAAACAAGAAAGAAAAACGAGACCGAAATCTAATTGAAAACGTAATAGTGGTGTCAAATACCTTTGCCTATTTCTATCTCTTTACGGGTACACAGATACGAAACTGTTGCGGAAGACAGCTATCGGATAGAGCAAAATCGCAACTGATAATTTGAGAAAATAAAAATGAAGATAAAGAAGACACAAAATTTACGTGGAAAACCCCTAAATAATATAGGGTAAAAACCACGGGAAACGGTAGAAGAATTTCACTATGAGAAAATAGGAATTACAACCTCTCTCGATCTACCAATGAGAAAACAATGATAATTCTCTCTTGATAAAAAAGGAGAAAACAACTCTCAAGAAACTATCTAAATTCTCTCTAGTATTGGAAGAAAGCTAGAATGTTTTGGGATGATTTTGAAGCTAAATGAGCTAGAGTATTTATAGTTGAAGCTTTAAGGACTAATCTTATAAATACCCTAAAGTACAATGACTAAATTAAATTATCCCATTTAATATTTAAATAAAAAATTTCCATGCACCTTTCGGTGCATTAATTCTTGAAAATAATGTTGCCAACTTGCTTGGCACTTTCGGTGGTGCATGCATTTTCAACAATCTCTCACTTGAAGATTTGATTGGAACAATCATATATTCACACCATTCTTTCTACCTTGTACCATCATGTTGCTTACGTCTTTGACAGGCCACAAGAGGATCGACACCAGGTAAATTTATCAGCATTGATCGCCTTCGTCATGAAATCTGCTATATTGTCTTTGGTATGGATCTTCTGCATATCTACCGTCCCTTCTTCCACCTTTTCACGAATAAAATGGTATTGAACTCGTATGTGCTTTTTCCTTGAATGAAATGCTGGATTCCTTGCTAGATGCAAGGCACTTTGACTGTCACAAAACAGAGATACATACTCTTGATTGGGCCCAAGTTCCTCCAATAGTATCTTCAACCAAATTGCTTCTTTACTGGCTTGTGTAGCTGCTACATATTCTGCTTCTGTTGTGGATGTAGCCACAACTGACTGCAATTTTGAAACTCAGCTTACAGCTCCATTAGCAATTTTGAACACATATCCTGTCGTAGATTTGCTTTTATCCAAATCCCCTGCATAGTCAGAATCTACATATCCATTGATTAGTAAGTTGATCATCTGTAAACAAATGCAACATTTGAGGTCCCTTTGATGTATCTCAGGATCCTCTTACTGCATTCCAATGCTTGCCTGGATTCGCCATGTACGACTAACCACTCCCACTGCTTGTGCATGTCTGGTCTTGTGCATATCATAGCGAACATTAAACTTCCCACTACTGATGCATACGGTACTCGAGACATCTCCATCCTCTCTTCTTCACTGCTAGGACTCATACTAGAGGATAATTTGAAGTTAATAGGAAGAGGGGTATAAATTGGCTTACAATCTTGCATGTTGAATCGTGACGATCTTTTTCAAGTAATTCTTTTGTGAAAGCCAAATTTTCCTATTACTTCTGTCTCGGTGAATTTACATCCCTAGAATCTTGTTTGCTAATCTCAAGTCCTTCATTTCAAATTCCCTAGCCAATTGTGCCTTCAATTATTCAATATGATCTTTGTTGGGTCCTGCAACCAACATGTCATCCACATACAACAGTAATATAACAAAATCGTTATCACCAGACCTCTTGAAATAAGCACAAGGGTCTGCATTAAGTCTGTTGTGTCCAAGGCACATAATGAAGGAATCAAATCTCTTATACCAACACCTCGGCGCCTACTTTAGACCGTACAGAGATTTTTTCAACCTGCAAACCAAGTTCTTCTTTTCTTTTTCTTCAAAACCTTCAGGCTGGAGCATGTAAATCTCTTCTTCAAGATTTCCATGAAGAAAAGATGTTTTAACATCTCTGCTCTAGATGTAAGTTCAATGTAGCACACATTGCCAAAACTACTCGAACTGTTGTTAGTCGAACCACAAGAAAAATATTTCATTGAAATCATACCTTCTTTTGAGCATACCTTTGACCACCAGTCTTGCACGAAACCTCTCAACTTGATCGTCACCATTTCGCTTGATTTTGAAGACCCATTTGTTACCAATTGGCTTCCTTCCTTGTGGTAGTGGCACAAGGTCCCATCTATTATTTTTATGAAGGGCTTCAATTTCTTCTTGCATCGCCATCATCCATAGTGAAACATATGAGCTGTTTATTGCCTCCTGGTATGTTGATGGCTCAATGTCCTCTGTTAAAAGGCAGTATGCAACATTTCCTTCTATAACATAATCTGAGTGCCAATTGGGACGTCTTCTCACACGATCTGATTGACGAGTTGTTGGAGCATCAGAACTCTCTGGTTCTTGTTCATCATGTGCTGGTTCTGCTTCAGAAGAATCTCCTTGTTCAACCTCCTTTTCCACATGTATCTGAGTAGTCTCTAACTTTTCAGCACTATCATCATCTTCTTTTCTTTGTAGCTTATCTTCTACAAAGATAACATCCCTGCTGATGATCACTTTGCGGGCAGTGGGATCCCACAAGCGATACTCCTTGACTCCATCAGCATACCCCAAGAATTTGCATTTCCTGGATTTTGGATCCAGCTTTGAAATTTATTGGGAGTTGTACATCACGTACACAGTACTTCCAAATACATGGTGGTTTGAATAATCAGTTGGTTTACCAGTCCACATCTCCATTGGTGTCTTCAGCTCTATTGCAGATGATGGAGCTCGATTCACCAAATAACAGGCGGTATTGACTGCTTCTGCCCAGAATGATTTTTCTAGGCATGCATCCCTCAACATTGCTCTTGTTCTTTCTAACAAGGTTCTGTTCATCCGCTCTGCCACTCCATTTTGTTGAGGAGTGTTCGCCACTGTGAACTGTCTTTTGATGCCTTCTTTCCTGCAAAAGTCATCAAATTCTTCGCTTGTGTATTCTCCTCCATTATCTGTTCTGAAACACTTGATCTTATTTCCAGAATCAAGTTCCACCCATACTTTGAAGTTTTTAAAAGTTGAAAACACATCTGACTTCTTCTTAATAGGGTACACCTAATATCTCCTGGAGTAGTCATCAATAAATGAGACAAAGTATTTTACTCCGCCTAGAGATATAACTGGTGCTTGCCATACGTCAAAGTGAACTAATTCTAGAACACTTTTGCCTCTAGAATTTGATGTGTTGAATTTCAACCGGTGTTGCTTACTTGTTATGCAATGCTCACACAAAGGAAGTGATACCTTTGTTAAGCGTGTAAGTAACTTTTGTTCCACAAGAACTTCCATTCCTTGTTCTGACATGTGTCCAAGTTTTTGATGTCATAACATTGCAGAATCTGAACTACATGAGGCAACAGAGGCTTCTGCTTGTAACAAAGTCTCTCCCTTCAGCGTGTACAAGTTTGTTGTTATCTTTTCGCCTTTCAGCACAACAAGCGCTCCACAGAACACCTTCATGATTCTTTTTCGTGTTTCAATCTTGCTTGCATTATTATCCAACAATCCGTAGGATAATAAATTTTTCTTCAGGCCTTTCACGTGCCGCACATCTCGAACAACTTTAATCGTTCCATTATACATCTTCAATTTGATGGTTCTCACGCCGATGATCTCTAAGGCATGATTATTGCAACTATACACAGATCCTCCTGAGACAGGTTCATAATGATGGAACCATTCTCTTCTTGAGGTCATGTGATATGTTGCTCCCGAATCAATGAGCCATATGTCTGCATATCTCTTTCTACCTTCCACGGTGGTTGACGCTTCACATCATAGAGCATCTCTATCATCTAAAGTGTTTGCGGTATTGCCTTGTGGATTGGATTTTTTATTTAGACTCCAACAATCCTTCTTCAAGTGACCCTTCTTTCCACAGTTGTAACACTTTAAATTCTTCTTGCTCCTCGACTTCGATCTACTATGTTTGTGATTGCTGCTTTGGCCACGTTCTGTTGATCTCCCTCTCATCGTTGTCAATGCTTCTGCTTGTTGCAGATTTACTTGTCTGTCTTCCTTGTTCTTGCGCCGATTTTCTTCTTGTAGAACAGCAGCTGCAACGTCATCGAAGACTAGACTGGTGACATTACTGTTTATCAGCACGCTATTGTTCTCCTATTTTACAGCTTAAGGATGTAAGCTAAGAAAATAAAGTGTTCAGTGTATTTAAGTGCTCCGTCACTGAAGTAGATTCTGATATCCGGAGAGTATACAATTTCCTCTTAAGAAAAATTTTATTGTGCAACGATGTGGCCTCGTACAATTTGGTGAGATAATCCCATATCTCCTTAGCTGTCTTCTTCTCCTCGATGCTTGACAATACTTCATCTGCTAATGCTAGATGAAAGTTTGCCATAGCATTCTCGTCCATCTCGTTCCATTTGTGTTGTCATCTGTGAAATCTACCTGCCTTTCATTGATTGCTGCTAGACAACCGTCTTTCCTCATGATGGCCTTCATCTTCAATTTCCACAATGAGAAATTTCTCCCATTTAATTTTTCAATATCAAATTTCGTCGCCATAGCTTCTTTTACAGATAGCTCTCACTATTTCACTATCGTGAATAGTTCTCTGGAACCTTCAAAGAGTGGGTAATAACTTCTTACTTTCTTATGTTGGAGGATCCACCTTTTGGTGGCAACCACAAAGACAATAAACAAATATTACACACTCAAATCTGGCTCGGATACCAATTGCTGCGGAAGACAGCTATCGGATAGAGCAAAATCGCAACTGATAATTTGAGAAAATAAAAATGAAGATAAAGAAGACACAAAATTTACGTGGAAAACCCCTAAATAATATAGGGTAAAAACCACGGGCAACGGTAGAAGAATTTCACTATGAGAAAATAGGAATTACAACCTCTCTCGATCTAACAAGGAGAAAACAATGATAATTCTCTCTTGATAAAAAAGGAGAAAACAACTCTCAAGAAACTCTCTAAATTCTCTCTAGTATTGGAAGAAAGCTAGAATGCTTTGGGATGATTTTGAAGCTAAATGAGCTAGGGTATTTATAGTTGAAGCTTTAAGGTCTAATCTTATAAATACCCTAAAGTACAATGACTAAATTAAATTTATCCCATTTAATATTTAAATAAAAAATTTCCATGCACCTTTCGGTGAATTAATTCTTGAAAATAATGTTGCCAACTTGCTTGGCAATTTAGGTGGTGCATGCATTTTCAACAGAAACTTCATTGGTGTTAGGCTGGTGTTGGCCATGGCTGACAGAAACCAGCAGTAGGACCGGAAAGGACAAGCCAACCTCAATGGTATTACGTATAGTGTTCCATACCCATAGAAATTAATTGTTCAATAATTCGACAAATAATACTACAAAGGAAGCCCTAAATTAAAACCAGACTGCAAACAGCAACTTGTTAACAGCTGTTCGGTCGCGTTGTTGGAATGGAATATTATAATTAGCAGCATGTGGACGTAACACTCATGCTGCTTAGGTCAATAATTGGAGGATCTAAAAGAATGTTCATGCAGAATATATGCTTTATTTCATTATATATATAACTTGTCAGCACATTTGTATTATTGTTTATATTAATCATCTCTGTAATAACAATGATTAAACAAACTCTCCATGGATTTGGCCCATCCAGAGTGAGCAATTCCGACAAACACATGGTTTAGAGTATTTATTTATTTTATTTTATTAAAACGTTAATCTAATAATTAAAATCCTTTCAAAAATAGTTCTATCCTAAATTGAATTTAATTTATTTTGAAATTTATTACTAAATTCAGTATTTATTATTGTTGATAATATTATTTTATTTAAATGTAACTTAAAATAAAATCAAAATAATTACATCCATAATACACATACCAGATTCCAACCATTAAAGATAATCCAAATGTCATGTTTACAAAATTAAAATAAGAAAAAAAAGAATAATACTTATTAAAATTTACCCATTGTGGACTATAAAAGGAACGTGAGCATTGGTACCAAATTATTGAAATTGAAAAGTAGATAAATACATCATAACAGGAAGAGAATATGTATATAATAAATGTTAGCCATCGAGCAGGTGAACCAATTGATTTTATTCAAGTATATCATCTTGTTCTTATCTCACTTGGTTTTTAGTGAACGTTATCAAATCCACGAATCAAACTCCATCAAATCTCTCTCATTAACATGCTTAGCTTAGCTGCCACTTTTATACTATTATCAATTTGACTTATCAATTGATCGATCAAATCCGTACTTAGATCTAATTAATTTAAGTGGGACTAATTAATTTTCTGTTAATTTTAGATTTAGATTATTTTGATTTTGAGTAATTTTATGTTCGATCCGAAATAAATTTGAATTATAATTATAATTTATCACTATAATTTTTTAAATTAGATTTACAAAAGAAAATACTATTATAAAATAATCACGTTAGCAATGACGAGTAATTATAATAAGAAAATAAGATAGTTAGAGGTATTACTCATTTAGTAGTTTGAATTTGATTTTTATTTATTTTATTAAATTGATTCGATTTATTATAGCCGAATTTGAATTACCTAATAACATTATATCTCATTTACACTATTCATCAAATCACATTATGGTTTAGTATATTTTAAGACAGGTACGTGGACAACAGGCTTCATTATCTTATTTATTGTATTTTTTTTAACCATATAGTAGTTGAAATCAACGACCATAAAAAGCTTCCTTGGTTTTCCAAACCTTAACATAAAACTTTGCTGTCTTCAAAAGAACAGTAAGTGAAGATGACACGATCGACAAGCTTTCTGGGGATTGTTGTTGTCTTTGGTCTTTTAGCATTCATCGGCTCAACTCATGCTCAGTTGCAGATGATTTTTATGCCAAGAGCTGTCCTAAAGCTGAGCAGATTGTGCTAAACTATGTGAAAAAGCATATCCCTAATGCACCATCTCTCGCTGCTGCTTTCTTGAGAATGCACTTTCATGATTGCTTTGTCCGGGTAATTATTTTGCTCGGACTCTTCATTTTTCTTGAAGTATTTTATATTCGAATGAATATTTAGACATGAATATGTAAGCAGGGATGTGATGGATCTGTCCTTCTAAACTCAACAACCGGGGAGAAGAATGCGATCCCGAACCGAACACTAAGGGGCTTTGCTTTCATCGATACCGTGAAGAGCCTCCTCGAAGCCGAATGCCCCGGTGTCGTGTCTTGTGCCGATATCCTCTCTTGTGATCACTAATGTCACCGAAGCAAATAACCATATCCCAGGACCATTCGACAACTTCACCACCCTCCTTACACATTTCACTAACCAAGGACTCAACGCAACCGACTTGGTCCTCCTCTCCGGTGTGATATGATAAACCGATCGTTATTTTACGGTTTCGATTCATTTGGTTGATGAATTGTTTCTTTTTTCAGGTGCTCACACCATCGGCATATCGCATTGTCCAACAGTTTCTCGCCGATTGTACAACTCTAGTGGCCCGGGCGGGATCGACCCGACGATGGACAGCGAGTACGCCGAGAACCTAAAGGCGAACAAGTGTAGGACACCTAATGATAACACTACAAGACTTGAGATGGACCCCGGGAGCAGAAAAACCTTTGATCTAAGCTACTACACTTTGTTACTCAAGAGAAGGGGTCTTTTCCAATCCGATGATGCTTTAATTACGGATTCAACTAGCTTGGCTCTTATCCGACAACTCCTTTCGAGTCCACCACAGTTCTTCTTTGATCAGTTCGCTAGATCTATGGAGAAAACGGGCAGGATTAATGTTAAGACCGGAACCGAAGGCGAGATCCGAAAGCATTGCGCACTTGTCAACAGTTAAGCCATAAAAATGTTTTTGGTTAATCGAATCACGAGTAGAGTGATAAAAGATTTCGTCTTTAAGCTTTCATAACACCAATTTCGGATTTTATTTATTTGGAGGAATGGGGTTAAGGGAATAAAACAGGGGAAGGAGAACTTTGTTGTTTCTTCAAAACTGGAATACAAAATGGGGTATGGGAATGTTTGTTGTTTCAGTGTGATGTTATGAACAATTGAGCTCAGTGTTACTTAATAAGTGGGAAATTATAAATTTGATCATACAACTTTTTTTTTTATTTTAGTTAATAAAGTTTAAATTCTTTTAATTTATTGATTAATTTTTTATTTATTTGTATTTTGATTATTCAAGTGTTAAATTAAAATTCATGTATCATCCACATATATTTTTTGTTTTCTTTCTTAAAAGATGAAAGTTTTACTGTTTAATTCATGTGCTACGTCACATCTTATCTAACCATTTAAGATATTGACAAACTCGTTTTATCGTCTCCTACCATTCTATCAGTTTAGATTTTTCCTAAATCACTTTAAAACTTATAAAACTCAACTCTAAATTCAAAACTTGTGAAACTTCAAAACACTCTGAACTATATTGTCTATCATATGATCAACTTAGAACGAAGACATACAATTTACTTCCTCTTTTTCTAATGTCATTTAATAATTTTTAAAGGAAAAATATTTAATCATAACACCATTAAATATTTAACAAGAAATTGATAGGAGTTATCATTACATTTGTTATATTTTAGCATATATCTTAACAAAATTTAAGATGATTTGTCTTTTTTTTTGAAATAGTATGAAGTGGTTATAAGATATTACATGTTCAGAATTTTTTGTGTTATTGACAATGTACATGTTATGAGCAGTTATCCTCTAAAAAATAACATTTACTTTTACCATTAAAGCAATCTAATGTGTTCATTTCTATCTCTTTTTAATTCGCTAATTTAATTATATTCATATAATAAACATGTATAGATTTACAAATTAATTTAAATCATATCTAAATTGACATTTAATATTTTTTATGCAAATAAAAGCGTTAGTTTTATTAGAAAAATTAAAATTAAAATGATAATTACAATAAACTAGACACATAATTAAAATATTAATTATTTTGTTATGACCCAAGCAGCTATGCCAATCAGCAATCCTATCAATTATTGACAGGTCAACATTCCATGGCTTTGTTAGTTACGGTAACTAGCTATAAAGTATAAAATATAGTAGAGTCAATGAAGGAAGGGCGTGAAACATTGTTATAATCTGTTACTCTCTCCCTTTCTAGTTTTCTCTCTATTCTTCCCTCCCTTTTCTCGTTCTATCTTCTCTACTTGCTGTAATTTCTTGTTCTTCAATGGAATACAATTTAATTCCTTGAGTTCATATCATTAATAAACTGAGTTCATAATTGATATAACTAGACACTTAAGATCATATAAAGACCATCCATACAAAGAAAAAGTTAAAAATTCATCCAAAAAATTAGAACAAATAAAAATGTAAATAGATCTGACCTAATTGGCAAATGAACCACAACAGAAGATTAACTTACAGAAATAAAATCGTAAATCAAAATCAATCTTCGCCAAAAAGTTTTATCCAAACGTAAATATATCAAAATTCATCTGAGATTTTGAAAACTTGTATTTTGAAGACTCGACTAAAACCGACTATAAATTGAACACAGGTTTCAGAAGGAAGCCCAATGCATTCAATCCAGCCCAATTAAGCAATAATAGTTGTGATCCAAAACTTTGAACCTGGTTAGGTTTCACCGTCAAGGTTTCAACCGCCAACCAGTGCCTCGACTCAGTCAAAACCCCTTAACCCTAGCCCAAACGTAACGATCACTTTGAAAAACCCTAATTTCAGCCCCCATTCACACTATATATTCTCTCCCTCGAACCTCCCTTCTCATCAGTAGTCTCAACTCTGTTCTCTTTCTATTTGGCGCTGTTTATTCAATCAAAAATTTCGAGTTCTAACTTCAAATTTGTTTCATTTATTTATTCATGAAAATTTTAAATTAAAGAAGATTGCCGTGATGAACAATATATTTGTGGACTAGAGTTTCTGATCTGGGCTCTTCTCCCAGAAATTGAAGACTAACCCTTGGCTGTCTGAGTAATCTTCTTTATACCAAACTTGTTTTTATATGTATATATATATATATTTTTAATTCTCAAATATGAGGCTAATGATGATAATTTAAAATTATCTTAGCGGATTTCAGTGAGATTTTCTAATCAATGATCTGATTGTTACACACACTGAGGCCTTATCTTGTATTTGAACAATATGGTTTTGTTTCGTATTTTAGAGACTAAAGGGGATTTGATTTACGCTATGATGAGATAAGAACACATGAGTGTTGATGGGCAGTGGATTTGGATCTTTCTTTCTGGAAGATCTGCCGTGAGCCCTCTCTTTTTAACGACTTCTCCTTCCACTGAGCTTTGAATCCCCTAATACTCTTTGATTAATTTCTGGAAAACATTTGTTGTTAAGTTTTGTTTATTTAGCAAATGCGTCTATTACCAATTCTGGGGGATGATTAGTACCTCTTGGAATAATGGCTCAGACGCTATGTTGAGATGTGTGGTCATCCTGATTTTTGGCTTTTGTTTCGTGCCATTTGATCCTGGAAACGCCACAAATATTTTGTTTCCCCATGATAGGACTACTGAATCACAACAGCTTGAGGTTGAACATGTAATTTAATCTGTATACATCGGGACCAAAACAAGTACATTATAACCCGAACATGGTATTGCTCTTTTTTAATCTAAATTGAAACGTACTTTTGCTCAATTTGAATTAAACAAGAAGAGTTGTAATTGGATCTTGGTGGTAAGATTTCTGCAAGAAATTTCCTTCGTCTTCAGAAAACATTGAAACGATAGGAGACATTGGTCATAATTTTATTAGAGAAATCATATTTACCTCCGATCGAACCTGAAAGGGACAAACAAGAGAAATCAAGGGGAATGTGACATTAGTTGATTGATATTAGAGGTGTAAATGGATCAAATATAAATGAATAATGCTATATTCATGTTCAATTGTTTATTTGTTTTCAAAGAGATTTGTATTCTGTTTATTTAATGTTTTTGAATGCATTTAATTAGTATTTGTTCAATGTTTGGCAACATTACTATTAATTTGATTTGCCAACCAAATAGCAATGGTAGGAATATCTAACTGGTTAGACTTCTAAGCTTCTAAATTTGAATTTTATAGTTTATGTTGTGTTTAATTTAATTCTTATTTTATTAATATTTAAAATAAATGAATTTGGTTTTGAACACACATATATATATTTTGTTGATTTATAAAATGAATATTAAAAATGTTATTTTATGAACATATTAATTGAACATATATTTGTTTATATTTATTGGTTTATAAAATGAACACAACTCATTAATGAAAAACATTGTTGTTTAATAGGTTAAATCTTAGTTTTAGGATTGTTGTCAACAATTTTTTAATGTAATATACTAAAATGACATTGGTCCTATACTCCTATTGTAGTTAGTAATCAAAGATATAACATTAAAATAACTATATATACATTTACATTAATAAACATCAATATTAGATTAATGATTTTAAATGAAATACAATAGTGTTTATTGAGGGTAACAAATAGAATGATGATGAACGATAAACAAATAAATAATTTGGGAGAAGAATAAGTACTAAACTGACAATTTTAAATATTAATGGTTATATTTGTTGAATTATTTTAATTAGGACTAAATTGGTAGTATTTATATGTTTTGAGTATTATTTCTTTTAACTTCTAATGAATATGACCTATTTCTAACCTACATAAGAATTGACCTGGAATGTAGTTTAGCCTTATAAGTTTTAAACTTTACTCACTCTCCCCTTGGAGGCTTGGAGGAGCTGTACATTTTCTCTCCTGCTTGGAAACTGTAAAAGCACGGTGTACATTAGCTATATGTCGACAAGTATTATGCATGAGAACAACAACAGCTTTAGTAATTCCCGAAGAAACCGGCAATTTTTATCCGAGAAAATGGGTTCACATGCCAAAGCTTGGCTCGTTGAAGACGAGACTGCGAGAGAAATGCTACAAAGGGTCCTATCGGATCGACCTTTTTTGCTTCTTCCACCACTTCACCGGGTTCTTCTACGTGTCGGTAACGTTGTCGAGCTCTTAGGCCCGTCTTCTTCTTCCAAAACCCACATCCTAATCCAGGCTGCCATCACTTGTATACTCCCCAAAGAGTGGAATGGGGTCATCTACGGCGGATTGGGGCAGTCGGCAATGTTCATTGACTTGGATTGTCGTTTTGATATTTTACGTTTCTCGGAATTGCTAAACCATAGAATCATGGAAGCAGGTAACCGTAATTCCTTCTTTTTTGATGAAAATTGTTAGATGTTTCATGGCCCATGTTTTGTTTTTTTTAATGAAGCTTGTGGTCATCTCTGTTTAGGATCAAGCTGTAATGTAGATTGTAAAAAAATGGACTCTGGAGCTCAATTTGCAAGAATGAAACATTACAACGAGGAATTGTTTGCATTATGCATGAAACGATTTTTGTACATCCGTTGTTATGATAGTTCTGAGTTTCTTGCCACTCTCAAGGTGAGGGACAAAGGTTTGCCTTAATGGAACTTAAGCAATGCAACGATTTCTTTTGACATTAGTGTAATATTTTTCTGGATGACAGACATTACACTATCGTCTTCAAAAGGAAAGAGACACGCATGGTCTTAATGTTAATTTGCTGTTGATTGATAGGTTTGGCTTTGAGCCCTCGAATTCAATCCTTTATGCTGGTTACCTTTTATTTTCTTTGAATCGCTTTATATTATTGATATAACAGTTGGAACATTTTGGTTAAAGCATATAGTTTGTTTATGGATTGTTATAGATGTTGAACTCATCGGGGATGGTTTCAGGGGAGAACATTCAGTTGTAATATTTATCCATATATTTGAGTGAAAAATATCTCATTAGAAAGAATGAACTAAAATACTTTGGCTAATAGTTTTTTGAAACGGAAAGGGGGAAAAACCCTTTCCCATAAAAGCTCAAGCATATCTAGATTTTTATACTATCAGCTTGTCGTTGAAGAATTATACTCAATAGCGTTCCCTGAAAAGAATAACCAATGTGATATGTGATCAAGGGTACCTGAAGTCCATTGAAATGTTGGTGTAAATACCAAAATTTAACAAAGCTAATGGACAGAAATCTGAGTTAGTTTTGAGAGGTATATGGAAAGTATCCATTGTAAAATCCTTGCGAATTAATAACAGATAGGATTACCTAATTTCATAGCATCTGACATGTATGAATCGTCACCAGCATTGGAGCATTTCATTGGCTAGATCGTGGCTCAGCATCTTTTTCACTAAAGGGTGAAAACAGGTACAATTTCAATATCTGTTGGACAGATCTCTAGCAATCTTTTGAAACTCTCTCTGGTCAACTTTAATCATATCCTCCCATGAGTTGTAAATATGCAATAAGGAAATTTTTGGTTGACATGTAGGAAAAGCTGGAATATCCAAAATGTGTCTGAAGCAGTGGTTCAGGAGATTAGAAGGCTCCTATCATTGCATCCCATGCTTGTGATGGCTACAAAAGCAGTTGTCTTAGGCAACAAGTATTCAACGAATGAGTTAACAAGGTAGGTTCCATTATACTTGTAGAAACGGAGTTTATGCAGTTGGTATCTTCACATTACTGTCTAGCTTCTGGCAGAATATCATGCAATTATAGTGTTCTTTATACGTACTTCAGCTACTGCAAATTACTTCAACTAATGACATTTTCCCTATAGGGTTGAATGGCTCTACAGGTTTACATTATAAAGATGGGATGCTTTATAATTCTGAGTATTTATGATGTCTATTTGGATTTTAGTTCCCGTTTCATTTTATTTACCCTTTTTATGGTACGGTGTGTCCTTTTCATGTTCCCATTTTTATTAAGAGCAAATATCTTTGTTAAGAAAATGTAGTCACTGTAGTGAATAGAAAGGTGCATTCCAGAACCTATAATGTTAATGCATATATTATTATTTCTTTTCTCCTATGGAAGTCTTATTCCTAGTAAACTTTAAAGGTAATGATTAATCTTTTTGTCAGGAATTACGGAAAATGGAATGTAGTGGATAACCCATATTCAAGAAATGTAACAAGTAGTGATCGGCAACTTCCATATCGTGAGAATATGCCTTCTGTATGGCAGGTAATGCCGTATGACTAGGTTGTTTTATGTTTCATGGGAATATTTTTGAGGACACGTGCAAGAATCTTGTTATAAGCTTGACTGTTGTTTGGCAATTCAAGTTTGCTAGTAGTTCCTGTTCTTTCATTTACGTCATTTCAAAATTTATGAACTCTAGATTACCTAAACATTTTAAAAGTATATGATTCAAGATTATTCCCTGTGGTTAAACATTGAAATTATACAATTATCTAAAATTTTCCCTATGTAGAAGGATTATTATAGGATGTTAACTGTGCATTTGTTTACAAGTTGCATCCTCCTTGTCTGATGTTTTAGAAATTATGGAAATATTAGGATCATGTTCGTCCAACTCGTGCTTCTTGAGCAGAGAAACAACATCACTTAGTTGTATCTCTTTTATAGATCATCCTGAGGCATTGCATCTTGTGATATCTGTAAAATGCATTAAGACATAATGGAGTCACCATCTTTTGTTTGTTAAATTGACTTCAGAGGCTTCTTAAATATGACTAGCTGTAGGATTTTTACTTGATTATTCTTTCTGCTTGTTGCAGTCTTTTGTGACTCACAGGATTCTCGTACAAGCTACAGGTTCCGATTTGTCTTTCAATGTCACTAATTTGTTGACCATCATTACACATGCGGTTGCTTTATTTCTTAGTATAGAATATGCATCTAAGTTGTCTTTGCTATGTTATTGATGATGATTTGGTTAATGATGAGCATCGGAAGGGCTTCGTATATCTATTAGAATGGTTGATGCCACCAGTGAATTCCTTGGACAAATTCACAGTGACAGGCGTACAAATACGCTTATGCTTCTCATTATTTTTACGAAGAAAAGCTAAAATATCAGCATTTCCCATCAGTCACGTTTGACATTATTTGATTGCTACCCTCAGACTGTTGTGTTCATTCTTTCTTGAACTTGTTTACTGGGTTACATAACTTCAGCAAACGGTTCCCAGCAACTGGAGTGTAAAATGGGACTTATCGGGTTCAGTCTTGAATTATATTCTGGGACTCGGGTGATTGTTTTCTGGGGCTGCATCCAATGCCATTTTTCGGACTCAGGGTGTCGAACAAACAAGACTCATGAAATTTGGGACTGAATGGCCACCATCTAAGGCGGTCGACGGTGGCCGGCGTGGCGTCTGGCCACCTTCTATTTTTATTTTATATTTTTCAATTATTTTAAATTAAATAATAATAATAAATGTCACATCATACAAAAATAATAATAAAATAATTCAAAGTGATCAAAATAGGACCAATTCGAAAGTTTTGTGAGTAAACTAGAAAAATTAAAAGTACAGTGAGTAAAATAGGAGAAAAGAGGATATAGTTTAGTGAGGAATAATGTAATTTACTCTTTTTCTTTTTATATTATGTCCTCGATGTGGTATTTGACCTCTGAATTTCTTCTCGGTAGATAGGTATACCATATAGTGATTGTATAGAGATAGTTTGGATCATAATTGAATTAAATCTGTAGAATTTTGCTCATCTATTTTGAATTAAATAAGAATTGAAATCGAAGCAACGGGATCTTTTATTTTCTTGTTTCGAAATATTGGTTTATTATACTTGTTTGATATATATTTCGGTCGTTGCAAGACAAATGTTTTAATTGTAATTATAACGTTTTCTTTTTCAAGACCGTCATTGCATCATCTCTTATCTCATTCTGCTGCCTTCGTCACCGGTAGCTTTGGTCAGGACACAGACAGCCTTTAGAGTTGTGGGATTTAGGGGTGTAAACTAGTCGAGCTCGAGGATTTCTGAGCTCGACTCGAAAACTCGCGAGTTTAGAATTTTCAAGCTCGACTCGAACTCGAAATCCTGAACTGAAGCTCGTGAGCAGCTCGAAAAGGCTCGAAATGTTCACGAGATTTTCGAGTCGAATATCAAGTAACTTGTTTTGGCTCGTTAAGAACTCGAGTCGAGTCCATTCGATCCGAGTATTTATCAAGCCTTGATCGAGTCGATCTCGAGTAGTTCACGATCTGTCTGTCTCATTTACAGCCCTAGTAGGATTCGAGTGTTCTGCTCGTTAATGACATCATTCGTCCAACGAAGATTTCGTTGTTCGTTCTTACTGCTCTGATAGTTGGTACCCGCCCCTTTTGAATGGTAATGCACCACCTCCGACACTAGAACTCCGGCGGACATGGTGGTTAAGTTAAAGTGAGGAGCTTAAACTCTGTGAATCTATTTCTTTTCCTTTACCTTTTTATTGTTGTAATGTTCCTAGGTTGGTTCGGAAATTAAATAATTAATTCAACTCAACTATTCTTCTTTTTCTTATTACTTCTTGCTCGGTTCATAACACCTTTTTCATTATTAGAATTGATTTTGCGTTTAGGTAAATAAGGGATATATGGAATGTTTTCTTTTGTCTTTTTTGATGAAGGAATTTTAGTTATGGTTAATTGTTCTTCAGCATATTTCGTTAGTTGTCGGCTATTGATTTTCTGGCGTAGTAATTTTCCAGGAAAATTTGTTAGAAAGCTAATTTAATTATTGAGTTACTCAAATTAATTTTTTGGAAAAAAAACTTGGTTACTAAAATTAAGTTTGAATTGTAGAATGCAGATTGTGTGTTTATTGCAATCTACAAGGAACAAACAATCCAATCTGATCAAAAAAATGAGAAAAATTGAAAAAAAGAGGGTAGATATTATTCGTAGAAATTCAAAGCTCGTGGTTCAACTGCATAACCTTTAGCATAAACGACTACTGGATTTCTACCAAGAGAGCTAAGAATCGTTAATGAATCCATTTTAATTAAAGGAAAACAAAATTATCACCCTTCCCTCTTGATGCTATGGTATTTTTATGTTCTAATTCCTCTTCGACAGTTTAAATTTATCTGCATTCTAGGTAGGTAATCTCTAGGACTTTGTCTGACATTCCGAAATGAAGGGTTTTATCGAATGTTCGATGTTGTTCTAAGTAGAGAACTATAGTCTTGCTCTTGCTGGTACATTTTTCACTTATTTGAAGAACATCAAACAAGTCCCTTCTGTTGAATTGTTTTATCAGACATAAACTAAAAGTAATGAACAGAGTAAAATGCTTGAAGGAAGTAAATAACTAAAAGATGTAAAGATATAAGAAGTCAGAATTCGATTAGGGAAGAAAGTGTGAAGTTTCAACGAAGAAGACTAGGTGAATGATTGAAACGCAACATGAAATGTAAATATCACTTTGATAACCTGTATGATCTTGTTTTTCATGACGATTGAGCAGTTGTATAATGAAAAAGGAGTTCCTTAATGTCTGACTGAAGCAAACTGAACACTGTTTGTGGTTTGAACTGTTTTCACTTGTAGGATTATTTTGTAAGAACTGTCAATGAGGATCATGATATTACATGCTGGGGTTGTGGATTGCGCCTCCTCCTTCCATCTTATGCACCTGTTTTCAAGTGCGGCTGGTGAGGAGCCATTACGAATCAAAATGAAAAAATACCCAAAAGCAAGTGGCTTTGGGGGAGGCACTTGCGAGATCGGTGCTTTGTTACTATTCTCTTCATGTTTATTCTCTTTGTGATATGTATGCTCTCTCTGGGTCCCCTTGTGGTTTATACTAGAGTTGAAACTCTCCTTCACTTAAAAATGCATCTTCAGTGGAACTTGAAGTTGGAAGTAGTATTTAGGAAATTACACTTCATACCCTGAAGCTCTGCATTTGCGTAGCTAGATCTCAGATGTTTAAGAAATCTTGTATTACATATCGCAGCGTATTTGGTTCGCTTACTGTTGCTGTACTATGTAAGGTTTCAAAAAACGGCCGTATAACGGTATAACGGCCGTTATATCGCGGTATCGGCGGCCCCCGAGACTGATATCAGCCGAAATCTCGGTGTGAAACGGAATCACACCCATAATGGCCGATAACGGCCGCAATTTAACGGGTAACGATCGATCGCGGCTATAACGGACCGTTTTTTCCGTTAATTCTCGTTACAACACCAAACATCACCAATAACACAGTTGCTTCAAAAAAAAATAACAATTCATATATAAAGATTCAAAGAATGGGAGGGAAGACATTCTTACTAACTATTGCAAACGAGGATCTGTATCTGACTCTTGAAGAGTTGCAGTGGTTGTATCTTAAAGAGATCTTTGTGGAGGTAACTCATTGGTCAGAAACTTTGAGTCAGATGCAAAGATCAACATGGCTAGAGTTCTCTGGGTTGCGTTACAGTGTTGTAATGATGTTACATTGAAGAATCTTGCAGAGCTATGGTGAAGTTTTGAGGCGTATGGCGAAAACTTGAATTAGAGTCAGTGTAAAAAAATTTCTATTCTGGTCTTGAACTCACTAAGGGGAAAGATCAATGAGGTGGTCGGGTCTTGGTAGGGGATATTAGTTTCGAAGTTGGAGTAACGGAGTAGGGATTCTCGGATAATTCATTTAATCCTCTGGACGGGTTACCAGGGCTGTGGTTTATGATTCGGATCTGGAGCCTTCTAAAAATTCCTCTGAGGAGACCCCTCCATCAAAGTCATCAGAAAAGGAGCACAGTCCAGGAACGACGGGCAATCTCCAAGCTCAATTAAATGCAAATAGGGATTGGATTGGTCCAAGCATGTGTAAAGTAAAACAACATAATTATGATTAAAAAAAGTGATTTTCAATTAAAGTTTATAAGTGTTACAAAATACTCTAAAAATCATTAAAAATAATTTTCTATAATTATAATTACTATATTTTATAAAAAGTTGTACGAATTTAAAAAAAATCACGTCCGCGATACACGCAGTGACTGCGATAGCATCCGTTAAGTTCGCGACCGCGATAAACGCAATACAACCGAAAATGCGGCTGTGACCGCTATTTGAATCCCTGGTATTATGTGTTAGGAATTTTAATATTTCTAATCATATGTTGACATGAAAATGCAGGTGGGGGTGTATGGGCGGTGTATCCTGTTGTTTTCTCTATCAGCTATACACTTGGTATTGTTCATTCCGTCTTAACATTGATCTTGGCTGCAACTACTGTTCCGACCTTGTGTTTATCAGCATTTCGATGTGCCGGCACACCTCCAAGCATAGTGTGGGGTACCTACTCAGTCTTAGGAAAACCTCGAAAACTATACCTTTTGCCACTATTGTTCAAAGCCGAAACCACCAAGAACACATCATTGCAGTTCCTGCGGATCATTTGTTTTGGACATGGGTCATCACTGTCCTTTTGTAAGTATTAAGCTATGTTCTAAATCGTTGTTGCAAGACGTCCTGTAAATAAGAATGTCGCTGGAACTATTGATATTATGTTTCGAAATCGGGATTGATTTCCTTTTCCTTTTGTTGCATGCAGATAACTGTGTCGGTGCAGCGAATCATCGGCACTTCATCACCTTCCTTTTTTCGGGTGTATTCAGTACAATCTACGTTTCGATCATGTCCACATATGTAGAGTTACATATCTGGCCACCGGAAAAATACAGATCTCTCAGGCATTTGAACAGTTCCGGTAGCAGTACAGCAATGCAAGCATTCAAGGAAGTTGTTTGTGCTTTCACGAGCTCGGCAGTTCAACTATCGGCCAGGGGGCTCATTCACGTTTCGCTGCAGATCGGTTTAGGCGTCCTTCTGTGGCAGCAGCTCAGTTACAAATGAGGAGGCAAGACTTACCTCAGCCATTTGAGTTCAGAGGGAAGTGGAGGCGATCACGATGAAGAAAAAATAGTTTTAAAAAGTAGTTTAAAGGCATATATCGACCGTACTATTTAATTACAACAACAACGTAGGGTCTGAAAGAGGAAACAAAGTGGGGGATTGAAATAGAGAAATATTTGAAAGATGTGGTTGCATGCAAACCAAAACTTGATGGGGACTACTCAGCAGAGTTTAGGTTCCCAGTCCTCCATTGGTGGGTGTAGCGTAGGTTTCTTGAGATTGGCCTTTATACCTGTCATTTCTTCTTTTTGGTGGGACTTTCCCTTTCATTTTAAATTACCATGGCTTTCCATCATATTATTATTATTTACCTAAAGCCACACTATTCGTAGAAGGGACGTTACGTTGGAATGAACATCACCCTCTTCCTCCGACACTTTACCAAACATTTATTTTTCATCTTACTTCCAAAACACTCCCAATATTTCTTTGTTTATTGTTTGTATATATTCTCCCCTGCAAATGCATTTCTCATCTCAAACAAAAATGGCTTTTAGGTTTTGGGCTCTCATCGTAACTATTCTCGCCTTCCAATTAGCCATTACAAATGCACAATCACCGGCTGCCTCGCCAACCATAACCACCTTACCCCCACCTTCAACTTCAGCACCTCCTCCTTCAACAGCAACGCCTCCGCCTACCACCACTCCAATCGCACCTTCAACAGCAACGCCTCCACCTACCACCACTCCAATCGCACCTTCAACAGCGACGCCTCCGCCTACCACCACTCCAATCGCACCAGCGCAGCCACCTGTAACCAACCCCCCTCCAAAAGTTGCACCAGCTACAAGTCCAATTGTCCCACCTCCTCAAACTCCACCCCCACAACCGCCACAGGCTCCTCCAACCACAGCTCCAGCTCAACCACCGGTAGTCTCGCCACCCCCATCAGTATCATCTCCTGCACCAGCCCAAACACCACCGGCTCCTGCACCAGCAAAGTTGCCACCAGCACCAGTACCTGCACTTATTCTGCCACCGGCTCCTGCACCGGTTCCCCACAAGCACAAGCACAGGCACAGACGCAGACACAGGAGGCACCATGCACCAGCTCCAGCACCCACAGTTCCAAGTCCCCCGGCACCTCCTACAGTGCCAACTACAGATGACACAACACCAGCACCATCACCGAGTCTCAATTTGGTAATGCATTCTATTTCTATCTATAAATAAAATTAATGGATGGTTTGAGGATGAACACAACATTCATACAAGTTTAATTTTATCATTTCTGACGTACAGAATGGAGGAGATTCATTGTTGGTGGCAGGAACAAAGTTTTGGTGGGCATGGACAGGATTGACCACCGTCATTTTGATGGCTATAACAGGCTAGGAATCTACAAAATGGGGGGTGGATGTGATTACTTTGCAATTGCTTGTCATACATTTTGTTTGAATCTCTCTATTTCATAACAGAGAATATTGTTTCATTTGTGTAATTAATAAATTGAAATTTTAATAAAAATAGATATGAATAAGACCAATTAACAGAGAATATTGCTCCCTTCTTCGCATTGCTCATCAGTTATCATTACATACTGACTCCAGTATTTCGATGGTCATGTAACATTGGAAGATTGTCATATTTTGTTCAAGGCACATTGATGAGAGAAAATGGTTACACTTGTCAAGATTCAGGATTATTAAATTACACTACAAACTCCATAATCACCTTCTAAATGTTCCTAAAATATTTGGGCCACTCTATAGTTTTACAAGTTTTAATCTATATCTAAAATAAAATCTTTGATTAAATTGTTATTATAAATTAATCAGATATCAGTTTAATTCAGAATTTATAAAAAAAATATTTAATATTATAAGATTAATTTAAAATTTATATTTTAAAAAATTTCTTTATAATAATTATTTATAAAGAGCACTGGTAGGCGGTAGCAAGAAAATTACCATTTTTTTATAAAAATTTCATGTAAAGTTAAAATCACTACTATATATTTTTAGGTAAGTTCCGTATTTAATCACTCAATTATCACTTTGACAATCTAATTATTTTTTATTCAAAATCATTATTAACGTTACGTTTTGATCACCTATCGTTTAGAAAACAAAATAATTAATATGACAATTTTTATGTTTTTACTGTGAGTGACCAAAATGTAATGTTAGTGAAGATTTTAAAAAAACCAGTTTGATGATTAAAACATAACCAAAGTGATAATTGGATGACTAAATGTGTAGTTTACCCTATTTGTTTTATTAACGTAATCTTAATTATATTATATTATATTTAAAAAAATTGTATAGATTACGTTAAAAAGTAGCATATAAAAAAACTATGCCATCCCCAATCCAGCCCATATCAAACCACCCTTCCTCCTCCGCTAACAACCACCAGGCACCAGCCAGCGAAGCGATAGCTCCCTGGCTTTGCTATCCGATCAGTATATAAGCCGGGAAGTGGGCTTATGCTGCCGTCGAGACCTTTCTTCTTTCTCGGCTATCTCGGGTATGATTCTTTTCCCGTCCATTGTGATACTTCATATACATGCTTATTTGTTTTGCCAGTCATTTTGAAATTCTTGTTTTCGTATTTTAAATCTTTCTCATAGATTGTGTGTTCTGATTCCTTTGTTTGAGGTGTTCTGATTCCTGTGTGCTGCATTTAATACTTGAAGCTGTAAGGGACGTATCTTTTTATGATGTTCATCGATGACCATTTATGTAACACGCCACTCCTTCATTTCTTCAACAAGCTTCAAACACATATCCACACAAGAATATGGAGTACGATACTCCAAAAAAAATATTAAAATTATACTTAGAAAAATGCCCATACCATATTCTATTACATTTCAAAATCTAATAATGATTATCGAGGAAGCTTTACTTCTACAACACTAAAAGCTTAAATGGCGCACGATAACAGAACTCCCTGGGTGCACATTAGCAGGTCTAATAGAACCTGAGTCTTTCGTTGATTCGCCGGCGTTTATTTCCGATTCCCTCCCAGATCATCTCTACTGTTACTTCTCGTTCGTTGTGGTTCTTGCGATTCATTGCGGCTATTTACTAGAAAGATGGATTGGCGAAAATTGTTTGGAGGCTCGGCAAACCAGAACCTAGAATACTTCCCTCCCAAATTTCGCGATGGAATCCCGACTGTCCTCCCTCCTTCGGAGATCCTCGATGATGGAATTTCCGAGTTAAAACTTTCATTAGTGGGCCAATTTCTGGGGGTTGCTCCAAGTTTCACTTCTATTCATAGGACAATTGAAAAATTATGGAGTAAAGCGCAGCTGGGATCTCGAATCCAGGTTAGTATTGCTGGAAATAACATTTTCATTTTCTCTTTCAGTAATGAATCTGCTAGAGATTGGGTACTTGAACAAGGTCCATGGCATGTGCATAATAAGCCCTTAATCCTTAGGAAATGGGAACCTAACCTGAAAAGCCTTAGCTTCAACTTGTCTAAACTTTCTGTTTGGGTACAATTGTACAACGTTCCCCTTGAACTATTCTCTAGAGCAGGCTTAAGCTATATAGCAATTGCAATTGGAGTTCCAATCTCTATCGACT
Source organism: Hibiscus syriacus (assembly GCF_006381635.1). Taxonomy (NCBI): domain Eukaryota; kingdom Viridiplantae; phylum Streptophyta; class Magnoliopsida; order Malvales; family Malvaceae; genus Hibiscus; species Hibiscus syriacus. The sequence goes on from NW_024062795.1 coordinate 8,121,695, forward strand.
CCATTACTGCTACAAAATCCAGACTCGAGTTTGCAAAAGTCTGCGTAGAAATAGGTGTTAAAGACACAATTCCTAACCACATTGAGGTAGCTCTGAAAGATGGGCAAACAACCTCTATCAGAGTAGAGGTTCCTTGGCTACCCCAATCTTGCAGGAGCTGTAACGTATTTGGTCACAATGAAACAGGATGCTTGCTTAAAGTCAACACAAATCCTATTGCTTCACAAGTTTGGAAGAAGAAGGGAGAATTAATTCCCAATACTACAGTCATTCATGTTGGTGGGATAGAAGCTTTACAAGAACACGAAAAACCAGAGAATCATGCAACTCCTTCTACTGAAACTAACAACCAGAAAATCACTGACTCATTTACTACAGCTAGAGAAAAAAATGTTGTTGGATGCGATGTTAATTCCCCGATCAGAATGGAGAAGCTAAATTCTTCTAAAGATGCTGCTAAGAAGCAGCAAGTTGATGAATCAAATGTTGACTTACAAGAACATGAAAATCCAGATATTCAAGCTACCTCTATTACTGGAGATAGCAGCGAAATTAATCTTCCAGTAAGAATAGAGAAGCTGAATTCTTCTAATGATGTTGCTAGTAAGCAGAAAGTTGACGGTACAGATGCAGATTCACACCAAGTTGATGTTGCTGCAAGTGACCTAATTATGCTAGAGGCTACTGAAATTGAAAAACCTCAACATACTGCGCTTAAAAAGTTTCGAGGCAGACCTAAAAATGTTAAATCTCAATTATCATGTTCAACTTACAGATTTGATATACTCAATTCTGCTAAAGAGACTCCTAACTGTTCAGAAACCTTGCAAAGGAAACCGAGAGCTGCATCATTGGGTGTTGCAAACTTGGTGAAAGAACTTAAATCAAAAAAGAAGGAACATCTTGATAGTGCTAAAGGTCTTAAAGCTGGAGGTCAAGGGGGTTCTTTGGGATCACCTTCCCAATGAAAGTTAGCTTCTGGAATATTAGAGGACTTAACAGTCCTCTAAAGCAGAATAAAGTGGTACATCGAGCCACTCAGAATAATGTCGACGTTCTCTGCCTTTTGGAGACTAGAGTTAAGGTGGATAAAACAGAAGCTATTTTCAATTATAAATTCCAGAACTGTAATTATTGTTCCAACTATGATTTTGCTTACAACGGTAGAATTTGGGTTCTTTGGAGGAAGGGTATTAATCTCTATATCATTCACATTACCGATCAATGCATTACTGTTAGAGGAACTCACCTTGGGTTTCCTTTGTTTATCTCGGCAATTTATGGTAGTAATGATGGGATTGCTCAAAGGCAGCTTTGGAATAGCTTAAGAGAAGTTGATTCTACTGTTAACAACTCACCTTGGGTCCTAGGAGGGGACTTTAATATTATCATGCATTCCCATGAAAGTTCCGACCACGAAGTCATGGCCACTATCTCACTTCTGAAATGAAAGATTTCAAGGATCTCACTTATGAGCTTCAACTCCAAGACCATCCTTATTTTGGTCCTACTTTCACTTGGAGTAACAAGCAAAAAGAATTTTTTCTTGCAAGGAAACTAGACAGGGTCATGATAAATTCTAACTGGGCTTTGATCTTTCAGAATTCTTTTGTTGAGTTTATTGCTCCAGGAGTCTCGGATCATTGCATGTCACTTACTTGGCTTTCCAACGAAGCTCCAGCTAACAGACCAAAGCCATTTAAATTCTTCAATTTTTGGACTGCTCATCCTTGTTTCTTGAATGAAGTAAGTCAATCCTGGCTCCAAATTCAAAAAAGTTATTTTTTGTCAAGACAATGATAAAGCTCCGGGTCCCGACAGATTCACTCCCTATTTCTTCAAGAAATCATAGAATATAGTGGGTGAGGATGTTGTTACTGTAGTCAAATTTTTCTTTCTTAATGCTTCAATTCATCCTGCATTTAATTCAACTATTATTGCTCTTGTTCCTAAAAAACCAAATCCGAGTGTTGTAAAAGAATTTCGGCCGATCTCCTGTTGTTCTGTAATCTACAAGATCATTACTAAAAGAGAAAATAACCTCAGTGACCAAAAATGCCTTATAATATACGATTTTAACCAACTTTTTTTGGATTTGCCAAAATGACCAACTAAATCGTAATGCGATCGATAATTCGCAACGCGATCTCCGGTATCGCAAATCAGTTTCCAGATTCACAACGCGATTCTGACTATCGCATTGCGATTTCCCAAATTTGCGTTGCGATTTAGTAAATCGCAACGAGATTCTGACTATCGCAATACTGAATTTCAATTTCGTAACTCGATTTCTGAATTCACAACAGGTTTTAATTTCGTAACACAAATGTTTTGGGTATATAACTACGCAGCAGCAGCAACTCATAACCTAAATCCCTAAATCGCAACTCATTCCATCTCCATCTATCACTCTCTCCGACGACATCCGTTCCTATATCCAACGAAATCTTTCCCTATCCGGTAACAGGTTTTAGTTTCGCAGCTCGTTTGTTTAGTAAATTAATTTACAATAATGAAATCATCTAATGTTGATCATGTTTGGATAGATTTGTGTTTTTGAGGGTCATGGGATAATGTTCATGGTGTTTTACAATATATGCCTTTACCCATGAATCTTCAACTAAAACTGTCATTAAAAAAGTTAACTTATGAAACTCTAATGTTACGTGTTGCAAATAAATTGAATTTAGAGCCCCTAAGTGGATTTAGGCTATCTTATCAGAGAAATGGTAAAGTTTATTTGTTAACCGACAATGAAGATGTTGAACGATTCATTGCTTACATTAGTGTTTCAAGTGATGATGTTACATTGTATGTTGTTAAACCTAGAAGTAGTGAAGTTGGGTCAGTAGCGGGTAGTAATCAACTAAGTTTTTCAACCCCAGTTTATGGTGCTTAAAATTTAATGGTTCCACCAAAATTTCATCACCGAGCAAATATTGTCTCACCACATTTCCAATACCAAACACAATCTCAAAACCCATAACCTTTCCCTAATCCAAATCCCAATCAACTTTCAGCACCAAATTTCGGTTTTCGTATTGACCAGTTAGACGATGATGAGCCAATAAAAAAAATTGTGAGTACTAGTCAGTATTCAAAATTTGATCTTGGTCAATACCCGGACTTTGATCTTGGTCAATACTCGGATTTTGATAATTTTTCAGAAGAAGAAACAGACCCTGCGTGTAATGATTTTGATATTGGTCAATACCCGAATTTTGATGATGAAACAGCTGTTGCCGAGGAAGATGTTGTTGATGATAATGAGGAGGAAGTTACGACTGTAAATGAACATGTTGAACATCCATTCTGTAATTCATTTAACACTAAAGAAGAAAAAGAAGAAGAAGAAATCCCCAAAGAAAAGTCCCCGAAGAAAATGCCACGGGAGTATAACTGGAATATGCCAGAATTACTTCAGATACCGGAAGAAGAGTTGGTAAAGATAGCAGTTGATTGTTACACAAATATTATTCGTATCAAGAAAGATGATTGTTTTGATACAAATGAAGACTTGAATATAGCTTTGTATACGAAATGTGTGGAAGATGGCTATCAACTAAAAGTTAACAAATCAAGCAAAGATCGTTTCGAAACAAGGTGTATGATTGACAAAAACTGTATGTGGTGTATGATTGCAAAGAGGATAAAAGATTGCGAAATGTTTCAAGTTAGGACTTTTATTGATAAACATACATGTTCAAGAACCCAAGTTTTTCCTCACCATAGACATGCAAACAAAAATGTGTTGGGTGGTTTTCTGGCTGAGTTAATGTTTTTGTATGGTAGGGTATATCGGGGACATGAAATTATGACTGACATGAATGCTCGGTTCAAGATTAGTATCTCATATTCTCAAGCTTGGAGAGCCAAATGTTATGCATTGGAATTGTTGAGGGGGTCGCCAGAAGCATCGTTTGCCCAACTGCCGGCTTATTGTCACAATTTAAAGCTGAAAAAATCCTGGGTCGGTAACTCATACCAAAACAGATAGAGATGGACACTTTGAGTTGTTGTTTATCACCATTGGTGCTGCGGTTAGTAAATCAATATAATTTTGTTGACTCATTTTTGTTAGTTACACGCATTTCACATTTAAATGATTATATTTCTTGTGTATATGATTTTTGCAGATTCGTTCGTTTATTAATTGCATGCGCCCAATTATTATAGTTGACGGAGCACATTTAAAAGGTCGATACCTTGGAGTAAACTTATTAGCAGTAGCCATGGATGCTAACAATGGGATACTGCCAATAGCTTACGGGGTTGGCAAATCTGAAACCTCTGATTCATGGACATGGTTTATGGGGCATCTTAGGGATTGCATAGGTCCTATTAGCAATCTGACAATCATATCCGATAGGGCAAACTCAATTGACAACGCTGTTAGAAGGTGTTTTACAGATGCTTTTCATGGACTTTGTGGTGTTCATTTGTATAGAAATCTAAAATCAAGGTCTGTTGGTATAAAAAATCACAAATGGACATACTGGAAGGCTGTAAAAGCTTATCGAGAAGTGGATTTTAATAAGCATATAAACTGTTTAAGACGTGTTTTGCCTCAGTGTGCTCAAACACTAGAAGATGTTGGGTTTGAAAGATGGTCAAGAGTACATCAACTTGGAGCAAGATATGGTTTCATGACGTCTAATAGTGCAGAATCAATCAACGCTCTAAGTCGTCATTCCCGGAAATTACCCATTACTATGTTAATGGAGTTTTTTCGAGCCTCTATTCAACAGTGGTACTACAAGAAAAGAAACCATGCATGTATTATTTCTTTAAATTCGTAACTTATCATATATTTTACTAAGTATTATTTGTTTAAATTTATAGGAACATTGGAACATCATGTTACACCATAGACAGAAAAAAAGATAACGAAACGTGTTGTGAAGTCAACGTCATGGAGAGTTAAACCATGTTCAAACACTTTGTTTGAAGTACTGGATAATAACTTAAATGGGCTTGTCGATCTAAATGAAAAGACGTGTAGTTGTATGAAATGACAAACATCTGGTTATCCGTGTGACCATGTTATAAACGTTTCTCTTCATCTAAACCAAGATGATTCAAGCGCATACGCTATGGATTGCTACACTACAGAAGTATTTCGACAGACTTATGGCGAGATTGTCTACCCTATTCTACATCCTTCTGAGTGTGACATACCAGATGACTTACAAACAGTTTTGCCACCAGCCATGGACAGAAGGCTACCTGGCCAACCAAAAAGTCACGATCGTATATCGTCTAAGGGTGAAGAGAAGAAGAGATCGACATGTAGTCGGTGCAAGGAAAGTGGTCATACAAGGTTGACATGTGGATCACCAGTGCCATCACGATCATCTTTTCCTCTACCAAAATATGGATCCTCATCAAAATCCAAAGCTCATATGGTGTCAAGCAAAAGGCAATCAAAATCGCAATCATCTTTAAAATCCCAATCACAACCGGCTTCACCTTTTGGGACTGTTAACTTAGGTGATTTTTAAATGCAAACGTAGTATTATGTGGATTTTATGTGTGAACTTTTAACATTTTCAGTTAGACATGTATTAGTAACTTGAGTTTGAAAATTGCTATGACGTTCGCAATCATCTTAATGTCTATTGCAACGCGGAAATTACTATCGCAACGAGAGAATCGCAATGCGAAATGAAAATCGCAACGTGAAAATCGCAACGCGAATATGAATATCGCAACGCAGAAATGACTATCGCAATGCGAAATGAAAATCGCAACGAGAGAATCGCAATGCGAAATGAAAATCGCAACGAGGGAATCACAAAGTAAAATGAAAATCGCAACGCGAATTTAGTTTCGTGTTGCGATTTTAGTTTCGCGTTGCGATTTTCATTTTGCATTGCGATAGTCATTTTTGCCTTCAACATAATGCAGATTGAAATCAACAAAATCAACCATTACATTTCAATCAATTAAACAATCACAAATAAGAATTATGTTCACATCAATTAAACAAATCAACTTTTACAAATCATCTTTTACAAATCAATTAAACAATAAAAAAATAAGCAATAATTCTTATTTCCTCATCTACTATTGAATCAACTTTTGCAGTCATACATCATTTTCACGCAGCTCACTTCTGAGATTAACCTGCAGAAACCAAACATTTGCTCAAACAACACTTTCTACACATCTAAAACCTACAAACAACAAATTATTGAATTCTAGGTACTTAACCAAACATTTTCAAACCAAAAGCCTATAAACTTACCAATTATTTATGGACGTTTTTATAACGCGGATGCAGGTAGGCAGCGTCTCGTATATATCGATCTAGCCATATAATGCCGAAACCACAAGCCTACTGCAGCTCTATCTCTATCGGTGGGAGGTAGATACTTTATACTTCCTGTGATCAAACGCTCCAACGCCAAGTATACGAGAGGAGCACAATCCCCTCTGGCTCCTTCCGTTTGTTGTGGTGCGGTCTCGTCTCTGCTAACTGTAATATTGAGCTTCTTTGGCTTATTGTTTCCAGAACGAGTCCAATAATTTATCCCAACCAAGAATTTAGCTAAATGAGAGCTCCATCCCTTAATAATATCTCTTAAATCAGCCAATGATATGTAATTTATCATGCTGTCATATACTATTGCCTTAAGGGATGGGAGCTGAAGCTCGACGAGAAGCCAATGTTTACGTTCCAAAACAGGGATAAACCCTGCAATCATAAGTAATAATTCATTCATTTGTGCACTTATTTATGAATACCTTTAAACTAAATCTAAAATAAATACTAACCTTATCGACCTCCCACCATGCAGGATAAAGTTTAGCTTGTCCATTGCCCAACGCAAATGATTCATCTCGTTGATTTTTCAAGTGAACGGCGTTAAAAGACGTCGGCATAATTGTATATCGTGTATTTCTTTTATTTTTCTTAAGTTTCCTAATTATTAGAAGACGTGACACCCACGCATCGATATGCTATTTTACAAAAAAAAGACATATATTAGTGACTTACATAAATTTAAAAAAAATAATCAAATTGAAATATAAGAAAAATATAAGACTTACCCCTCCATCGAAATAGCCATTATCTTCGACCCCTAATAATACGCCCCACCAAGACTGATCAAGCAACAAATAGATATCATCGTTGAGCTTGCATATGTCAGTGAAACACCCCTGGCTCTGCTCATGTAGATAAAAATCAACTGCGATCTTAGCCCAAAGGGTGTTATCCAGAATTGTGTCCGGTAGTTGTCTCCTCTCCACTTCAGATACCAGAATGGTACTGGCCGGTAACTCATACGAGAGCCAACTCTCATCCATCATGTCTGGCACATCAGAGGGTTTTTCAAGAATCTTACATATGACGCCATGTGAATCGGGCTCTTGAATGGTGGGAGGGACCTCTTCAACGATGACAGTGGCCTCTTGAATGGTGGGAGGGGACTCTCGAGGAATGATAGGGGCCTCTTCAACGATAGGAGTGGACTCTTGAGGGATGACAGGCGAGTCGGGCTTCTTCTTGCGGTGTCTTCGTACTATTGAGGTGTACGGAGACTTAATAGCACGTGCACGCCGTCTGATGCGTAAACTCTGTCATGCAAGAAAAACCCAACGTAAAGCATCCACCTTATCGGGACGCTAAATAATTAAATACAAAAATCAGTAAATAAACAGACATGATATTTAAACAGTGAAAACAAAGACAAATATGTTTCAAACTTGCATTGTATTCACCCAAGTCATTATTCTATCATAGTTCACAAAATGCATCAGATAACAAAGACAAATATGTTTCAAACTTGCAAAACTGTCAAGTTAGTATTTGTCTTTGTCTATTGGTTGAAGTAATGCAATTCATTCAAGTTTCAATTTGCAGAAGAAGAATAGTTTCTGGAACTTAAAATCGCAACGTGAATACATAGTTTAGCAGAATTGGCAGCAACCGAACAAATTTACTTTCAACCAAAAGACAAAACAAAGACAAATACTAACTTCACAGTGTTAAAGAATACACAGTTTAGCAGAATTGGCAGCAACCAAAAGACAAAACAAAAGACAAATACTAACTTCACAGTGTTAAAGAATAAACAGTTTAGCAGTATTGGCAGCAACCGAATAAATTTACTAAGCAATCTAAGTGAAATGGTTAATCTAAGTGAAATTACGAGTAAATTTATCATCAAGTTAAATATGGAAAATCTTAAACTTACCTCATTGTGTAGAGTATGAACCTCATTCTACAATGATACTACCATTTCACGTAGAGCGACAACCTCACCACGTAAAGTAGACCTCCACACGACATGCACCATCGTTATCGCGTAGAGTACCGATCTCCTCACGCAAGACATTGACCTCATCATGTAACTCCCTTGACTCATCCCGTGGAGGTGGAGAACAGGGAGATAGAAGTCGTGGCATCTTTGTCGGTCGCCTATCATGAGGTGATGGTGGAGAAGAGGCTCGATGATGTGACGGGATAGGTGATGGCTCTCGTTGTAGAGGTGTATAGTCGGGTCGATCAGGTGATGGCTCTCGGTGAGGTGATGGCTCTCGAAGTGGAGGAAGTGGAGGCTGCTCATCATTCGTGCCATCAAAAAAATGCTGACTAGCTTGCCACCAATCAGTGGCAAGCTCAGCCTCCGTGGGTGTCAGTCTCTGTAATGGAGTGTTGGCCTCCTAAAAATATAAAAACTCAAACAAAGTTAAACGTATACTATTAATAACTTGTTTATATATGATAGTATTTGTCTTAACTTACATTATTTATTGTCGCATATGGTATTAAGTCTTCCCAATCCAACATACGTTTTCTCTTCTAGGAAATAGCCCTAGGAATATCATTTGAAGTTTTTAATGCATATGTCCGCATGCTGGGGAAAACCTCGAATATCCAAATCTACAAACAATATAATAACAAACATTAGTAATTGTTAAATAATTAATTATAATTTTGAAAACATTATATAGAAATTCTTACCTTAAAGGCCCAAACAAAGCCTGACAAAGTGTATTTCGACCCATCGCCACGCAAACTTTTGCGGTCATCAAAGGCAGACGACAACTTAGTCCAGGTAGCTTTCCATATATACGAACCCCACGGAAACAGATTCCATGCATTTAGGTCCTCTACCAATAATATTAGCTCATGAGGAATAGGTTGTCTGGCCTCTCTGCCAAAAAAGCCGGCATACAAAAGTACTAGAAGGCATACTCGGACAACATCGACGTCATTCATCCGAGTAAAACCATCTTTCTGATTAAACAATTTTGTAACACCCCCAACCCGTATCCGATCCGGATACGAGTCCGAAGTGTCACATTGACTTTTCAAACATTTATTCGTATAAAATAGTGAGTAATTTAAAAACTTTGATAACATTTAACTTATTCAAAACGTTTACAAAATATATATCAGAGTTCATACAATTTATGTCTTTAGACTACATGCCAACTACACTCTATATACAGTACATATATTTTCTGATCTGACAATTGGGTAAGGAGAACTGACCTGTCTTGCTCCTCTTAGCTCTTTACTCTTCTCACTTCTGCAACCTACGTGTGAAACAATCACACGCTAAGTCGTTGACTTAGTGAGGCATAAAACATATAATAAAACTCTAACTCGTAATCATGCTTGAACAATTTCTACTAACATATCACATACAAGCATCATACCCACATATACATGTAATGATTCCTACTATGCACCTTTCATATATATATATATATATATATATATATATATATATATATACATATCCACGCATACATATAATTATCTTCTTTCCTATCATTATCATATTATCACCTTTCATATTTCTATTCTCTTGTTCATATAATCAATTAAGCTCATATCATATATCTTATAGCATATACAATAATCACTAACACACATATATCATATACAGTACATTCCATGTTATCTCTTATTGGCCCATGTGCACCTGTGAGAACTGTAGATATGTGAGTCTATTGAGGTTGTGCACCACTATGCTGTCACCACAGCTCATATAAATGTCCCGAAGGACCTATCCAGAGGTCACAAAGACCCCGGTAACTGTCCAGAGGTCATAAAGATCCTCGGTAACTGTCCAGAGGTCATAAAGATCCTCAGTAACTGTCCAGAGGTCATAAAGATCCTCGGTAACTGTCCAGAGGTCATAAAGATCCTCGGTAACTGTCCAGAGGTCATAAAGATCCTCGGTAACTGTCCATAGGTCCCGAAGAACCTAGGTAAACTTTCCATATGTCTCGAAAGACATAGGTAAACCCTCGACTCTTGGCATGCCAACTATACCCCTAGCTCTCATGACACATAACATGGGCGTTATCATTAATTTCATTTCAAATATTCACATAAACTTGTAATTCACTTTCACATATCACGTATCGCATAGCTTCTTTTCATATCATCACATAGTCACATAGTTCACTTACACGTAGATCATTTCCATATAATTCACATGTCACATATATCATGTTTTCAGATAATTTCTATCATTTCTCACCCAATCATATTTATTCAGGTAAACATACTTATCATATCTTATTCACCTAAAATCATATACTTCATATAACATATAAAAACACCTAGAACACTTTCACGTAGCTTATAGTCATGGGTCTTATCTCATAACATATACTTGTTTTCACATATATATTTCATATCACATATATCACAAGTGCATGTATTCACGTAGATCGTTTCATATGACTTATACCATTTCTTATTTGTTCATGTAACTTGCATGTCATATCATGTAACATATAACACATAATCATATAGGCTTACGGTTTTATCACCTATCATGTTATTTCACTTATACACTTTTATATCACATAAACTCATATATATAGATCATGTCACATAACTTATCTCATAACTTATTTGATATTCCTATATATTCTCATCTTATAACTTATATTACCTATGCATATAACCTTATGAGCTATTCTTATATTACCCTATATCAACCATACTTTGTTTATCTCACTTTTCATATCATTCATTCAAAAGCATGTTAACACATATAATCATGCATACATACAATTTATGTCATGCATATACATATAATCATATATTCATGCATTAAACATAGGAAATAGACTTGTCACAAGTCTTGTTTCCATTTAGCACCATAAATGAATTAATATGCACTCACCTGGCCTCACTAGTCCATTTCAATCTCTTATCTTCCCTTTTTATCGATCTTACTTGTCAATGATTCCGGAACTCGTTTAGGCTCTGAATCTACATAGTTATACATTTTAAGACAATTATTAGATACCTACACCTTTTAATTGGATACTAGCAACTTAAATGAACTTATTAAGCCAATATTAACATTTTCCTTTAGGGGGGAATCGGTTCCCCTCTGGCATTCTGGAATTCTGTCGTTTGAAGGGGTATCGGTTCCCCTTGAATGGGTACCGATTCCCCTTGCCCAGAAATCATATTTCAACCCGAAAATTACTTCATTTTCTCTCAAACACTTCATATATCATCCCCTTTTTCATTCTTAACTCTAGTACACATACTTAAACCAATCTATATTCATTTATTTCATCTTAAACCTCAAAATCCCATCTTCCATATGAGATTCAAAAATCATACCAAATTTTCTATATATTCTAAATCCAATTATATCACTCCAAATCTCTTAATTTAACTATTGACAAGTCAAATTTAACTTCAAATTCTACTTATCAATTCCTTTCCAAAATTTCATATAAAAACTCCAAATCTTTAATCTCTCTTAACCCCTCCATCCTTTGTTTTTTAAGATGATTTAAGCTTTCCTTAAGCTTAGTTATCATCTAATAATCAAAACCCAACCTTAAAATCAACAATTCATTTACAAACAAAGAAACTTACCTTTGGCTTGCTCTCCCACGTATGAAGAAGAAGAAAGGAGAAGAGCACTCTGGAGAGTTCTCTCCCCTTTTCACGTGTATATAATTCCTTGAATGATCAAATGACCATTTAACCCTTAATTTCCTTTAATAATTACTAAATAACCTTCAATATATATTCAAATAATCATTGAATTATTTCATTCTTCTACTTTAGTCATCAAATTCTGAAACTTTACAATTTGATCACTAACCCGGTATTGAGGATGTTACAAATTTCTTCAGGTCGTCGGCGTGTAAGTTCGGCTTCTCTATTGACTCATCAGGAAAAACTCGGGATAACCATGATGGGCGGGTGATATGACGAGTGTACCGGCCTACATCATCGTGTCCGAATCGTAGACCAGTGATTAAGCAGAACTCCTTCCACCCAAAACAAGTATACACCGGTGGAAAATGAAACCATATCTCTTCCTCACCACATTTTATACTGTCGGGTAGATCGCTAGTCATGGTCTGAAGCCACAAATGGGTCAAATTAGTATCTCCACCCGGATGATGTACTCTCAGCCATGGCCCGAAGCAGGTTTCCTCAAACAATTTTCTTTGTGCAGGTGAAAACTTCAAAGCAATTGTAATGGCTAGGCTAACTTTATTCCTTAATGTCAATGAAGCCGAAAAAAATTTCTACAAAAACAATAAACATACCAAGTTAGATATACCAAAAACTACAATGTGAAGATATACCAAAAACAATAAACATAAAGAGTAATAGTTTATTCTTGAAACTAAAATTTGCAACACTGTTTTGTCTTTTGGTTGAAATGAAAATCGCAACGAGAGAATGACTATCACAACGCGGAAATGACTATCGCAACGAGAAATTAAAATCGCAACGCGAAATGAAAATCGCAATGCGATTTTGGTTTCACGTTGCGATTATCTCGTTGCAATTTTCATTTCGCGTTGCGATTTTCATTTCTCTCGTTGCGATAGTCATTTTCATGTTGCGATTTTCATTTTCATGTTGCGATTTTAAGTTTAGAAACTATTCTTCTTCTTCAAATTGAAACTTTAATGGATTGCATTACTTCAACCAAAAGATAAAACAAAGACAAATACTAACTTCACATGGTTAAAGACTAAACAGTTTAGCAGTATTGGCAGCAATCGAATGAATTTAATAAGAAATCTAAGTGAAATGGTTAATCTATTATTGAAATTACCAGTAAACTTATCATCAATTTCAATATGAAAAATCTAAAACAATGCAAAAATTTCAAAATAAAAATAATTAAAAAAACTAACCCTCGGAGGTTAATTTTCCATTTGTGAATGATTGTAAGGGATTTCTGACCGTGAATGGTTGTGAGGGATTTCGCCGGAGACGGGGACGGAAATCTTCGGAGATGGGGACAGATTTCGCCGTAGAGAGTGAGAGATGGAGATAGGACTGAGTTGTGATTTTAGGTTTTAGGTTATGAGTTGCGATTACGGGATATACTGTGGACGGTTCAGTGTTCCGATAATTAATATTCGTGTTTGGAATTTGAAAATAAAATATGCGTAGCGATTCTAATGGCGCTTTAAAAATCGCGTTGCGATTTACGGATACGCGTTGCGATTTTAGGTATTGTCATTGCGATTTACGGATACGCATTACGATTTACGTATTCTCGTTGCGATTTACAGATACGCGTTGCGATTTACGTATTCTCGTTGCAATTTACGGATACGCATTGCGATTTTACGTATTGTCGTTGCGATTTACAGATACGCGTTGCGATTTTACGGATACTCGTTGCGATAGTCAGAATCGCATTGCGATTTATATGTTTGCGTTGCGATTTTCATATTCGCGTTGCGATTCTGGAAAATCGCAATGCAAATTTGTACTATCGCATTGCGATTCTGGGAACTGATTTGCGATTCTGGAGATCGCGTTGCGAATTATCGATCACATTACGATTTAGTTGGTCATTTTGGCAAATCCAAAAAAAGTTGGTTAAAATCGTATATTATAAGGCATTTTTTTTCACTGAGGTTATTTTCTCTTACTAAAATCATTGTTAGAAGATTAGTTGATTTCCTTCATGAGATTATCACTTTCAATCAAACGACATTTATCAAAGGAATGAGCATTATTGATAATACCCTTCTTGCTCAAGAGTTGGTTAAAGGTTATGGCAGAAACTCTATCTCCCCAAGATGCGCTTTGAAAATCGATATTCAAAAAGCTTTTGACTCCATTAATTGGGGATTCATCTCACAAATTCTTAAAGCTCTCCAACTTCCTCAGGCTTTCATTGCTTGGATCGAAGCTTGTTTCACAGGAGCTAGGTTCTCCATTTCTTTTAATGGGACCTTAATTGGTTATGTAACATCCGCAATACCGGGTTAGTGACCAAATTGTAAAGTTTCAGAATTTGGTGACTAAAGTAGAAGAATGAAAGAATTCAATGATTATTTGAATATATATTGAAGGTTATTTGGTAATTATTAAAGGAAATTAAGGGTATTATGGTCATTTGACCAGAAAGATTTTTTTATAATTTTTTTTAAGGGTAATAAGCACGTATGAAGAAGAGTCCAGAGCATTCTTCAGTCTTCTTCTTCCTCCTCTCCACCGTGAAGCTTGGTATAAGGTAAGTGAGTCTTTAGTTGGTTAATTCTTTCGTTTTAAAGCTTGTTTTGATTCTTGGGATATTAAGAAAGATTAAGGAAAGCTTTAGGGGGCTTAAACCTCAAAGATTAACAAGTTATGAGAAATTAAGAAAAATGAGTTTTTAAGTGAATTTTTGATATGGAAGGAGTTAATAGATTGTGAAGTTGAATTTGACTTGTCAAGGATTAAATTAAGAGGTAGGAAGTGTTAGAATTGGAATTAGAACACATTGGAAATTTGGTATGATTTTTGAATCTTATATGGAAGATAGAATTTTGAGGTTTAAGATGAAATAAATGAATATAGATTGGTTTAAGTATGTGTACTAGAGTTAAGGATGAAAAGGGGATGATATATGAAGTGTTTGAGAGGAAATGAAGTAATTTTCGGGTTGAAAATATGATTTCTGGGCAAGGGGAATCGGTACCCATTCAAGGGGAACCGATACCCCTTCAAACGAACAAGAATTTCCAGTATGTCAAAGGGGAACCGATACCCCCATGGGGGGGAACCGATTCCCCCTAAAGGAAAATTGGGGATATAGATTTAATAAGTTCGTTTAAATTGATAGTATCCAATTACAAGGTGTAGGTATCTAATGATGGTCTCGAAATGTACATTTATGTAGATTCTACGCATAAAGCAATTCCGGAACGTTTAGCAAGTAAGATCGATCAAGGGAAAGATAAGAGATTGGATTTGGCTAGTGAGGCCAGGTGAGTGCATATTAGTTAGTTTATGGTGCTAAATGGAAACAAGACTTGCGACAAGTCTATTTCCTATGTTAGAATGCATGAATATATGATTATACGTATATGAATGACATGAATTGTATGTATGCATGAATATATGTGTTGACATGCTTTTGAATGTAATGTTATGAGAAGTATGTGCTATATAAGGTATATATATACATATGTGAAACTGAACTATGTGACTGCATGAGAAAGATATGAGCCATATGACATGATATAGGTGAACATGAGAAAGCAAAGTATGAGATATAAACTATGTGATCATAGTAAAATATAATTATATTTTTATATGATAAGTGAAATAAACTGGATAATATTGATCTATAGGATGAAGTGAAAATAGTACACCAACTAGGGGATTTGAACATAAATGATAAGATGAACGTATAAGATAAGCTAGATGGGAAAGATTCATAGGTTTAAATAAAACTATAACACATGGGTTGAATGATAGAAATTTGTGAAGTTATATGAGAAGATTATAAGAGCTATAAGAAATTTAATTAAGTAACAGATTAGATTATATATAGAAATAATAGAAGTGAGATATGTTTATAAGTCTGCCCTAGATGAATACGAAATATAAGAGTGCTATATGATTTATATTAGGATAATCTTGAGGATATATATATAGATAGATATGAAATGAAATGAAATGAGTTATATGAATACCCAATTATGTGATGAAATGGTGAATTACCTGAACATGTGAATATATATGTTTAAGAGAAGGCATACGATTAAGATATAAGCAATGTGACTATAAGTATATGCTTTAAGTGATATGACTTATAAGTATTTCTATTATAATGTTACATGATATGTTATGTATGTTAAAGGAATTATGTGATGGTATAAGAATTGATAGGAAATATATGTGAAAACAAGTATATGATACGAGACAAAACTGATGACTATAAGCTACGTGAAAGTGTTCTAGGTGTTTCGATATATTATATGAAGTATATGATCTTATGTGAACAAGATATGATAAGTATGTTTATATGAAAAAGGTGATTGGGTGAGAAATGATAAAAATTATATGAAAACATGACATATGTGACATGTGAATTATATGGAAATGATCTACGGGTAAGTGAACTACGTGACTATGTGATCATATGAAAAGAAGCTATGTGATACGTGATATGTGAAAGTGAATTACAAGTTTATGTGTATATTTGAAATGAAATAAATGATAACGCCCATGTTATGTGTCATGAGAGCTAGGGGTATAGTTGGCATGCCAAGAGTCGAGGGTTTATTCGGTTCTTTAGGACATATGTATATCCTTTGGAACCTGTGTGAAGTCTTGAAAGACACATACTTGATCCATAGTATATGTATATGATTCTTAAGGAATTCTACGTGGTCCTTATGGACATCATTCTACGGGCACTACGGTGCAATTCTACGGGCACTTCGGTGCAATTCTACGGGGCACTTCGGTGCATTTATACGAGCTGTGGTGACAGCATAGTGCACAACCTCTATAGACTCACATATTGATAGTTCTCACATATATACATGGGCTAATCCAGAGATATGAACAAATATAAGTTAGTGGTATGATAAATGCTATAGAAATTATATGATGTTGTGTGTATAGTGTTTGATTGAAAAAGTATGTGATTATATGATAACATGTGAATGATGAATTATGTGTATGTATGAATTTACTGCGATTAATCTGATATGATTCTATACGATATGAAAAATGCCTGGAATTGCTATAACATGATAGAACAGAACATGCATGTATCAATATATGTTTTAAAGTGCATTATAAGTGGTTATGCCTCACTAAGTCTTCGACTTAGCGTGTGATTGTTTCACACGTAGGTTTCGAGAAGAGTAAGGAGTGATGCGGAGCAAGACAGGTCAGTTTTCCTTACCAAAAGATCAGATCAGAAATATTTGATAAAGTATGTTTTTGGTTATGTATAAAGTGTTGGCATGTAATAAGTCATTAAGTACGAGCACTCTGATAAAGTCTGTATTTTGTTTTAAATAAAGTTTTAAATTTCCCGGGATTTTTCTTAAGAGTCAAGGTTTGAAAAGTCAATGTGACACTTCGGACTCGTATCAGGGTCGGATACGGGTTGGGGGTGTTACATTTAATGGTATCAGAGCTATGGTTTAGCCGATTCTCGGCATAAACCGAAGTCCAAAAGGTCATAAAAGGTGTACATGCCAACATAGATTGAAAAATTTCTGATCTGATAGTGTAAGGAATACGTTGTCTTGCTAATAAAATAAGAATAGTTTAACACAGTAGAAATCCGATCGTGATAATTTCGAAGTAAGTGAAAGGTGATATTCCTGATTGTGATAGCTATTCACTTGCCCTGGCCAGGCAGGATGAAGAGCGGACACCTCAGGAAATGCCTAGTAAGATCAAAAGTTGATTTCAGAAAGCTGAAATCATATCTGAATAATGATAGAAATTTTCATCGTTTGGAATCGGAAAAACGATGTAGAGTAGTTTTGCTATTATGTGAATAAGATAGAATATGGTGAACGGGTGTCACCATAAGAATGTTAAAAAGATCTAATGACGTGATGATTACGTATAGAAGAACTCAAGGATAAGTGCATCAGTGACAAGTGTATAAGATGTATATGTCAGAGCTTATGAGTTCGAAATGAAGGAATAACATTGTGTATAAGCCAGAGCGTTTATATGATAAGGATTTGCAGTTAAGACGGAAAAGTTAGCGTTAGCTAACAAGAATATGCGATGGAAATGTACTGGAATTATAAGATATAAAATATTGTCAGGATATGATAACTAGATCTGCAATGGATCTGGATACAGTTGCATATTTGGATCATAATAATGAGGTATAGTAAAGGAAAAGGAAGTAAGAATTGGTATCTTTAAATAAAGCTGAGAATTGATAAGAAGAGTTTGAGAATGTGTATATCGATGATCAGATTATAAGACACAGGAAGTCAGAATGTTGAGTTTGAGCAAAAGAAATTTCAGGATGTATGAGAATAGAGGTGAAATTGATAAGTTGAGTAAGTGAATTTTTAAGATAATTTCGATTTGACAGGATGTATGTGTTTGGTTGATTAGGGTTTGTACCCTAGATTGAACATATATTATTGACTAGCTGTCAGAGTAAAAGGGATAGAATAATAGGATTGAAGGAAAAGATAAAGTTGAGTTAATTGATTATGATGTGAATTTGAATATGGTTGTATATTCTGAGCAGATAGCTATGATGTAGAAACTGAGATAAGTGTTTGCATGGAATCTTCAGGAAGAAAAATACAAGTATAAGAATGATAAAGAATGAAGTTATGTATAAGAAATGGGATATTAAAGTAATGAGGATGCAATGAAGATTGGTACATAAAGATGAGTATAAGTAATAAGACAAGAGTATGTGAACATGAAAGGAAATATATGATTAATGTATAAGGAATAAGGAATAAAGAAATGAAAGGGATTGATTTAAAGGATCATATACGATAAATATGGAAGTACAGAGGACAATTTTTGATATGGAAATAAGACCAGTGTGCAAGGTGATGTGAAAATATTGTTTGACTCCTTAAAGTATATGTTTAATCACATTGAAGAAGATTTAAAGTTGAGTTTTGGTCAAATGATGACGAAATACAAGTTTGGTATGGTTATAAGGTAATTAAAGATTGATAAAGAATTTGATTGATTAAGGATTTTGAGTGATAAGAACTGATGCTATTGGTTATATGATAAGTAACATGATAAGGATGTATAAAGGAAAAAGGTAGTTGAAGAACTAAGAGAAAGAAGGATTAAGTAAAAGAAGTAACATAAGAACATTAGAAAATATGTTCTTACTAAGTTGTTTAGTGAAAAATTCGAGGACGAATTTTTTTTTAAAGGAGGGGAGATTTGTAACATCCGCAATACCGGGTTAGTGACCAAATTGTAAAGTTTCAGAATTTGGTGACTAAAGTAGAAGAATGAAAGAATTCAATGATTATTTGAATATATATTGAAGGTTATTTGGTAATTAAAGGAAATTAAGGGTATTATGGTCATTTGACCAGAAAGATTTTTTTATAATTTTTTTTAAGGGTAATAAGCACGTATGAAGAAGAGTCCAGAGCATTCTTCAGTCTTCTTCTTCCTCCTCTCCACCGTGAAGCTTGGTATAAGGTAAGTGAGTCTTTAGTTGGTTAATTCTTTCGTTTTAAAGCTTGTTTTGATTCTTGGGATATTAAGAAAGATTAAGGAAAGCTTTAGGGGGCTTAAACCTCAAAGATTAACAAGTTATGAGAAATTAAGAAAAATGAGTTTTTAAGTGAATTTTTGATATGGAATGAGTTAATAGATTGTGAAGTTGAATTTGACTTGTCAAGGATTAAATTAAGAGGTAGGAAGTGTTAGAATTGGAATTAGAACACATTGGAAATTTGGTATGATTTTTGAATCTTATATGGAAGATAGAATTTTGAGGTTTAAGATGAAATAAATGAATATAGATTGGTTTAAGTATGTGTACTAGAGTTAAGGATGAAAAGGGGATGATATATGAAGTGTTTGAGAGGAAATGAAGTAATTTTCGGGTTGAAAATATGATTTCTGGGCAAGGGGAATCAGTACCCATTCAAGGGGAACCGATACCCCTTCAAACGAACAAGAATTTCCAGTATGTCATAGGGGAACCGATACCCCCATGGGGGGGAACCGATTCCCCCTAAAGGAAAATTGGGGATATAGATTTAATAAGTTCGTTTAAATTGATAGTATCCAATTACAAGGTGTAGGTATCTAATGATGGTCTCGAAATGTACATTTATGTAGATTCTACGCATAAAGCAATTCCGGAACGTTTAGCAAGTAAGATCGATCAAGGGAAAGATAAGAGATTGGATTTGGCTAGTGAGGCCAGGTGAGTGCATATTAGTTAGTTTATGGTGCTAAATGGAAACAAGACTTGCGACAAGTCTATTTCCTATGTTAGAATGCATGAATATATGATTATACGTATATGAATGACATGAATTGTATGTATGCATGAATATATGTGTTGACATTCTTTTGAATGTAATGTTATGAGAAGTATGTGCTATATAAGGTATATATATATACATATGTGAAACTGAACTATGTGACTGCATGAGAAAGATATGAGCCATATGACATGATATAGGTGAACATGAGAAAGCAAAGTATGAGATATAAACTATGTGATCATAGTAAAATATAATTATATTTTTATATGATAAGTGAAATAAACTGGATAATATTGATCTATAGGATGAAGTGAAATAGTACACCAACTAGGGGATTTGAACATAAATGATAAGATGAACGTATAAGATAAGCTAGATGGGAAAGATTCATAGGTTTAAATAAAACTATAACACATGGGTTGAATGATAGAAATTTGTGAAGTTATATGAGAAGATTATAAGAGCTATAAGAAATTTAATTAAGTAACAGATTAGATTATATATAGAAATAATAGAAGTGAGATATGTTTATAAGTCTGCCCTAGATGAATACGAAATATAAGAGTGCTATATGATTTATATTAGGATAATCTTGAGGATATATATATATAGATAGATATGAAATGAAATGAAATGAGTTATATGAATACCCAATTATGTGATGAAATGGTGAATTACCTGAACATGTGAATATATATGTTTAAGAGAAGGCATACGATTAAGATATAAGCAATGTGACTATAAGTATATATGCTTTAAGTGATATGACTTATAAGTATTTCTATTATAATGTTACATGATATGTTATGTATGTTAAAGGAATTATGTGATGGTATAAGAATTGATAGGAAATATATGTGAAAACAAGTATATGATACGAGACAAAACTGATGACTATAAGCTACGTGAAAGTGTTCTAGGTGTTTCGATATATATATGAAGTATATGATCTTATGTGAACAAGATATGATAAGTATGTTTATATGAATAAAGGTGATTGGGTGAGAAATGATAAAAATTATATGAAAACATGACATATGTGACATGTGAATTATATGGAAATGATCTACGGGTAAGTGAACTACGTGACTATGTGATCATATGAAAAGAAGCTATGTGATACGTGATATGTGAAAGTGAATTACAAGTTTATGTGTATATTTGAAATGAAATAAATGATAACGCCCATGTTATGTGTCATGAGAGCTAGGGGTATAGTTGGCATGCCAAGAGTCGAGGGTTTATTCGGTTCTTTAGGGCATATGTATATCCTTTGGAACCTGTGTGAAGTCTTGAAAGACACATACTTGATCCATAGTATATGTATATGATTCTTAAGGAATTCTACGTGGTCCTTATGGACATCATTCTACGGGCACTACGGTGCAATTCTACGGGCACTTCGGTGCAATTCTACGGGGCACTTCGGTGCATTTATACGAGCTGTGGTGACAGCATAGTGCACAACCTCTATAGACTCACATATCGATAGTTCTCACATATATACATGGGCTAATCCAGAGATATGAACAAATATAAGTTAGTGGTATGATAAATGCTATAGAAATTATATGATGTTGTGTGTATAGTGTTTGATTGAAAAAGTATGTGATTATATGATAACATGTGAATGATGAATTATGTGTATGTATGAATTTACTGCGATTAATCTGATATGATTCTATACGATATGAAAAATGCCTGGAATTGCTATAACATGATAGAACAGAACATGCATGTATCAATATATGTTTTAAAGTGCATTATAAGTGGTTATGCCTCACTAAGTCTTCGACTTAGCGTGTGATTGTTTCACACGTAGGTTTCGAGAAGAGTAAGGAGTGATGCGGAGCAAGACAGGTCAGTTTTCCTTACCAAAAGATCAGATCAGAAATATTTGATAAAGTATGTTTTTGGTTATGTATAAAGTGTTGGCATGTAATAAGTCATTAAGTACGAGCACTCTGATAAAGTCTGTATTTTGTTTTAAATAAAGTTTTAAATTTCCCGGGATTTTTCTTAAGAGTCAAGGTTTGAAAAGTCAATGTGACACTTCGGACTCGTATCAGGGTAGGATACGGGTTGGGGGTGTTACAGGTTACTTTAAAGGTGCAAGAGGTCTAAGGTAGGGAGACCCTCTATCCCCTTATCTTTTTGTTCTAGCAATGAATATTTTATCTCGGATGCTTAATTTATCTGCGAAAGAGGAATGTTTGGTTTCCATCCTAAATGCAAGAAAATTGGCCTAACTCATCTATCGTTTGATGATGATCTAATGATCTTTTGCAAGGGTAACATTGAATCTGTTGTTGGCGTACTCACTATTCTTGATCATTTCTATGAAATATCTGGGCTTAAACTGAATCCTTCCAAATGTGAGATTTTTGCTGCGGGGATTACATTAAGAACTATTGAGGAATTAAAACTGATTACTGGGTTTCATATTGGAATTCTTCCTGTCCGTTATCTTGGTATTCCTCTTGTCACCCGTAAGCTTACCGAAAAGGATTGGCAAGCTTTAATTGATAACATCAAGCTCAAGCTTCATCATTGGACTGGGAGAAATCTCAGTTATACAGGCAGATTAGAGCTCATTAGATCAGTCTTATTCAACGTCAAAAACTACTGGTGTAGACAACTTGTTTTGCCAGCTTCAATCCTTAAAAAAGTGGAACAGCTTTGCTCAAGGTACTTCTGGAAAAGAGCAGATAAATCTGCTGCTGGTGCTCGTGTGAGCTGGGAAATTATTTGTCTATCCAAATCGGAAGGTGGCCTCGGACTGAAGAACATTAAATCTTGGAATAGAGCTTGTCTCATTAGTCTAATTCAGAAAATATTAGCGGGAGATGGATCACTGTGGGTTGCATGGTTAAAGGCATACGTTTTTAAGGAGCATGACTTTTGGCAATTCCGAGCTGCTGCAAATGTAAGTTGGAGTATCGGCATAATATTAAAATCAAGGGCTGAAGCTCTTTCAATTCTTTCAGTCGGTTCTCCGCAAGTAAAGGAAATTTGGGACTTGATTCGATCTAAAGGGCAAAATATTTCATGGCATAAAATAATTTGGTTCCCATTGCATATTCCGAAGTTTAGTTTGATAGCTTGGATGGCTTTACTGAACAAATTGCCAACTAGAGACAGGCTTCTTCGAATGGGAATTAATACTGACGGTATTTGTGTTAATTGCAGCAACTCAAACGAGACAAGGGACCATCTCTTTTCGCACTGTTCACTAGCAACAGATCTCTGGAACTCAATTTTGAACCTTAATGGGATGAAGACTACTTATTTATCATGGGAAGATATGGTTTCGAAGGCATGTTCATCATGGAAAGGGAGGTCTCTTCTTACTACCATTCTTAAACTCTCTTGGACTGCTTTTATCTACTCTTTGTGGCAGGAAAGAAATAAGAGAATATTTCAAGGACGACGTAGAACGATCGAATGCTTGCTCAAAGATGTTAAAGACGTTGTCGGAATCCGCCTCAGGAGAACTAATATTAATAGACTTGATAATACGAACTTAAGGCTTTGTAAGGTTTGGGGTATAGTCTAACCAATCATTTTGTAGGCTGTTTATTTGATTCTTTCGTTGTAGATTGGTGGATTGGTTGTAATTAAACCTTGAGTTGGGTAATAAAATCATAATTATCCAAAAAAAAAGCTTTACTTCTACTATTATTAAGACCCGTTCAAAGATTTCAACAAGAAATGTAGCACTTTCATCTCAAGGAGACCTAGAAGAATCTTTGTCCTCAATTATTCTCACCTTCTTTGGCTGCCCATATTTTATTTCCTAGCCTTCGCAATTCACCTAAGAAACAAAGTGATTTTTTTTCTTATTCTATATGTTAAGATTCCAATTCTAAACTTTTAAATATACATTTTTAAGGTAGATTATAAGAATTAATTTAATTTTCTAATTTAGTATCATCTCATTTTAAATTCACTTAAAAGATGGTAATAGTTGTAATGGATTCAGTACATTGCCCAGATTAAATTATAATAATCATATTTTTTTTTCATTATCATTGATCATTTCTGATTTATTAATTGATTAGTTCTAATATAATATTATATAGACTCGTTATAAGATAATTTGTTTTCATTTATAACAATAAAATTGAATAATATATAAAAAAAAAACATAAAAGATTATAAAATTAATTCCTTAAACAAGATCAAGAGTTCAAAGAACAATATTCATTTTAAATTATCTGATCAAAAGATCAAATATCAATGGTTAAAGCAAAAATAATAAGAATAATAAAGCCGTTACCATCTCTATAAAAACACTGATTAAATCGATTAATGTAACCAGATGAATTAAAAACCAAAGTTCTAACAAACTCAAAATGTGGTTTAGGACAAAACTTGCACAGGTCTAATTTTTTTTAAGGAACCGAAAATTTTGCTTTATTTCAAAGGCATGCATCTCCATGCTGGTGCAACAATCAACACACTAAACTAAGAAGAGAGTCTGCTCTAGAAATCTAATTGTTGAAAGGTATTTTGGTGTCATAGCACCCGCTGCATACCCAAAGATAACCAACCATAACCATAAACCGTTCAATAACATTAACCTAATCCATCGATGCTTTAAACATATCCGATGCCGACACACTAAATTCGATGAGAGAAATACTAAAACAAATAGACAAAAAGGCGATGCAAGGATTCATCACTGAATGCGATATATTCTACCGAAGATCATTACCTAAATAGTTGACTAATCAGCTTCGGCATACCCGGTTTCAAGGTGGGCTTGTTCGGCTTCTTGCACTTCCTTTTCGGTCTTCCTTCCTTTCTTGCATTTGTAGTACACGCTCATGAATGTTCCTACTGCTCCGTACTTCTTACGGACATGCTCGTAGAGATCGGCATTGAACATCTTCCAGAAATCCTTCTCGTTCAGCTCGGAGACAGCATACTGCGGCTGGAAACTGTGGTTTTCAATCATCCATTTCTCCATCTTGCGAACTGCCTCTGCACCATCAAACACTTCACCCCTCAGCACAGGGCCCGGTGCATAGTAGACCCCCACATCTGTGTACATCTGAGCATATTGTGTATCGCCCTGTCTGTGATGATGCTCGAAGCCTGGTTCAGGATACACCATTGTCTTGACTGGAAGCTTGAAAAGTCGGTGTGGGCAGAGCCAAATGGGATAGATCTGGAGAACCAACAATTTATATATCATTCCCTCTTAAGAAATATATTAACCTTTAAGAGTGAGATGGATGATAGCAACATAAAACAATGGTGAGGTACTAAATGGAAAAACGAGTGAAAGAACATAGAATTTACCTCCATCTCTCGGTCGACCCACTCAAGGGCATCCCCAACCTTGTAAAGAGGAACAAGCATGTCTTGAATGACATGCATCTCATGGTAATAATTTCTTATAGCTTCGCCTTGAGTAGCCTTGAGCAAGGAAACCTTGGGTGGCATCAACCATCCCAAAAGAAACCTAAACCAAAATTGATCTCCGAATGGAAGGATGAGTTTCCCCTCCCAATACAAACATCTTGTGTGCCTGTGGTAATACTCCCTTGTCGGAATGTACTCTACAAACTCTCCCTTCTTTAATGCCGTCTGTGCGTGTTGGTAGAACCAGGTTTTAAACCACCAACCTATGTTGTTAATCTTATTCCCCTTCTTCTTCGCCTCTTCTTTTGAGGCATATCTCCCGGTCATGAACACACCTTCAGTTGGTGTGTAGACCATGCCTTCTACAAAATCGGGAACTTTCACGGGATTATCCTGATCACCATCTCTGGGTGCAAAGGAGTCCATATAACCCTGTGCAAGCTCTTTCAAATTCCCCACTACGGGAGTGTAGGTCACCTTCATGTATTCTTTAACGGGTATAAGTTTGATCTCAGCAGCAACAAGAAAACCGAGGGTTCCTTGAGACCACGGGATAGCATAGAAGAGATCAGAATATTCATTGTCCTTGGTAGCTCTAACAACACGGCCATCAGCCAAAACTATCTCATAAGCTACAACTGTATCAGAAAACAGGCCATAAATGTGGGAGCTTCCTTCAATCCCGTAGCCATTGATGAGACCACCAACTGTAAGATCATCAAGCTCAGCAACCACAGCAAGGGAAAGATTCATTGGAACAGTGACTCGAGTGATCTGCCCCATGTTTACAAGTGGTTCGACTCTTGCAATCATTCTCTCCTTATCGATTTCAAGGATGTTACGGAAGGCAGACAAATCAACTTCATAATGGCGAGCTCTCTTGTAGTCTACATTCCGCATTCCAACAGCAACCCATGGTTTACGGGCTGTACACACAAGACCATCCTTTTTTGGATCCCTCTGCTTGAGACGCTTCACTATTTCCTTAACGTTTTCGTCATGTTCCTTCTGACGCTGCTTGTAGGACTTCCTCTCAGATCTGACATCTCCAACGTATATGAGAAAGTAATACAGTGTGGAAAAAGGAAGGACAACAAAAATAACAAGAATCCAGCGGAACTGGACTAGGAAATCGACCAAGCCCTTCTTCCTTTTAGGGCGAAGGGGTGCTTGAAGATCCGACATTGTGGAAGTGAAAAAAGGCCTCTTCCTCTGCAACAATGACGATAAAATTTAAGTAAATGCAAAACGAGGCATACACCATTTACATTTCAGGAATTTCAGACTTCTAAATGTAACAAATTAGCTTCCCATGATAAAATAATAGATTTAGAGTATTCTTATTAATCCAATTAGCTTAAGACCTCAGATCTTCCCGTGTTTTATTATTTTTGCCTTTCAAAGCCGAACAGGCACATTTCTTTCCATGGACAAACAGAACCATCAGCACAATAATCTAATAATCACATAGAACAGACAATGCATTGACCATAAAATTACAGTAAAAGTTCCAACAAGTGTGAAAAAATAGTAGTACTAAACATATATCTGGAAATAACAAGTAAGCGACAATATCAGATTCAAAAAATCAAAGATAATAATTACTGTTTTGTTTTCCTAGAAGACAGTAAAACTTACTGAAGAAAAAAAAATCTCGAATTTAAGAGCAATAAACAAAGCATTATAAAGTAGGAGCAACAATATTTACTTCATTTTTTCTCATTTCCTCACCAACTAACTAGAGATCTAACAATCAAAAGACACGACAAGAGAAAATCCGAAGCAAACAAATACCAAAGAAGAACACTATTCAAACACTGAAATAAACAAAACAGATTCAGTTTATTTACTCCATTTTTTCTCGGTAAACAAACAGACAATAAATTCAAGACTAAAAAGACAGCAAAGAGAAAACAAGAGAAAGCAAGAAGAGACTTTAAGCTCCGAAGAATCGCCGACAAAGGTTAGATATGAAGAGCTTTTAGTGGAGAGCAAAAACAAAGCTCAGTATAAATACAGAGATAGTGAGCTCAGCTTCACCGTGCTTCGCTTGCAGTAGTGAATATTTGTTAATAATATCTGAATTACCCCGTTTTTTAAAAAAAAATTACGCAAAATAAGGCGTTTTTACCAATATATAATCCTCAAACCCATTAATTATCTGTCATACATACTCTCTCATAATATTATTGATCTAACACTCTTTATGATAAAGTGTGGATCACTCTTTTTGTCTAAACTGACGCCACATAAGATAAGACATGGATCATCATTCGTGTCTTCACGAGATTCTGTCCTAGCTGATGCCACGTAAGAGAAGGTATGAATCGTCATCCGTACCTTCACTGAACCTTTGACATATACTGAAGGTGGATTTAAAAGGACATACGTTCCATGAAAAATATTGACATAAAAAAATATTGACATGACATCATGTGAGAAGACGTGTTTAAAAAGACATGTCTTCCAGGTCTACATAATCCCCCAAAGCATTTTAAAAAAAAATATGATTTAAATTTTTTTAAAAATAAAATTATAAGAACTAACATCGTAATTTAATGCATATTAGTTATATGAGTTGAAAACCTTAATGGATTAGTTTATATAGACATATTATAGTGTTTATGTTATGTTAATTATATGCGTATTTATTATATAATAAATAAGCGCGCCACATAAATAAATAATTGCGTCACACTATTTTATAATATTTATAATATTATAAATAACCACATTATTTTATAATATTTATTATTAAGGTTTATAAAGATAAAAAAGTCAATGAATAAATATTTTAACTTTATGTCACATTGTTAAGAAACATAACTTGTCTATATAAACTAACCACATTAAGGTCTTCAACACATGAAACTAATATGTATTAAATTACGATGTTAGTTCCTATAGTTTTATTTTTTTAATTGTTTAAAGCACATATTTTTTTTTTAAATGTTTTGAGGTATGATGTGGACCTTGAAAGGCATGTCCATTTAAACGCGCATTCTCACGTGGTGTTATGTCAATATTTCTCATGGAATGCGCGCTTCATGATCCGCGCTTTCCGTATATGTCAGAGGTTCAGTGAAGACGCGGATGACGATCTGTACCTTCTCTTATGTAGCGTCAGCTCATATAGAACCCCACGAAGAAGTGGATGGTGATTTATTTTTTATCAGAAAATATACTAAATCGATAATATTAGGAGAGATAGTGTCTTACAAGTAATTAATGAGTGTGAGAGTGATATTGTGGTAAAAGTCGCAAAAATAAGACAATTAATTTGTAATTAATTATATTTTTCTTTTTGGAGAAATCGAAGACAGGTCAGATACTCAAGAACCGTGGGCCTATTGGATTTGGTGGCGTTTGACAGGTTCACAGATGTAAATATCACGTGACAGCGTGACATGCCAAAATGTAAATCATTATAAAATAATTTTTAAAAATTAAAAAATATTATTAAATTATTATAAAATGATTACATTTATTATAATATCTCAATAACTATTATCTTAATTAATTTAGTTATTATTTTATAATTTTTAAAAATCATGATTAAATAATATTTTAACATAATGTATAGACATTATCCATAAACATATGATGTATCGGTTATTAATTAATAGAATTTTATTTATTTTTGTTGTACATCCATCAAAGATCTTCTACATATTATTTTTGTGTCTAGAAGCTTTTAGCTCTGTTTTGAAAATCGGACCGGATCGGTCGGTTCAATCGGTTTAACCGGAAATCGTTGTTTAGTCCGGTTTAATTTAAATCGGTTGAACCGTTATTAGTGAACCGGTCAGAACTGTTGAACCGTTCGAACCGGACCGGCTAAAAACCGAGAAAAATTAGGATTTTGTTTTTTTTTAAAAAAAATGAAACCAAACAACGTCGTTTGTTAAACGAGCCAAGTCGAACTCGAGTATTGCTGAGCTCGACTCGAACTTGAAAACTTTAAAAGTAAGCTTAACTCAACTCAAATTCACAAGCTAAAAATTATCAAGTTCAACTCAAACTCGAAATATAATATTGAAACTTGAACTCAAAAAAAAATTAGAAGCTCGATTGAAACATAAAATTCGAGCTTGATTGAAGTGAAAGAATAGTTAACTCAATGCTCACCAAAAGGCTCCATGATTTTGAATGCCAAATTACCTCTATTATTTATAGAAGTTAGTTGTGATGCGCTTCTATGTTTCTTAGCAATGTGAGATTGTTTTGTTCTCATATTTTTATTCTTTAGACTTTTGAGATGCTCTTCTATGTTTCTTAGCCATATGTGATTGTTTTTAAAAAAATTAAACCAAACAATATCATTTTGTTATAATTTTTTAACCCCAAATTTATTTTTTAATTATATTTATATAATTATATTTATTATTTAATATTTTTTACCTTAAATATTATGTTGTAGTTAATTTGAATCATTTTGTTTCACTTGATTTTATAGTTTTTAACTTATATATGTTATGACTTGCTTTGAATATGACTTGTGATATAAAAAATTATTTTTTATTAAATATTTTTGGTATTTTTATTTAATTTTTTAAATAATTATGACGTCGTCCGGTTCTTTCGACCGATCGGACCGGTTCGATCGGTTGAACCAATGAACCGGTAGCATAACCGGTTCGTTAACCGGTAACATGACCGGTTCGCTAACCAGTCCGATTCTAAAAACCATGGCTTTTAGAGAGTTTTTTTACAATTGAAATTTCGAGAGAACATATTGAGAAAATCTTTTGATATGCTCATTTGATTTATTAGAGTCTAAAATCTATTTTCATGTGATAATATTTACGTAGTCTATCAATTTACGAGTAACTATTATGATTTTATGTTTGACATCAATACTATAATAATTATTATAAAATATATTGATCAAAACCGAAAGAACGGATGAAATCATCCATCTCTCATTCATTTATCTTCTTATGAAGATAAAATAATTTAACATATATCAACGATCGTCTTTTCATCGATTACGATTCTTCATCAAAACTAAAAAAATGAATTGTAACTAATGTTTTTATACAAAAAAAATGAATTGTAACTAATGTTTTTATATATTTTTATGCCTCATGTGACTTGATTAATAAGTACAATTTTGTTGACGGAGTTTCTTATGTTACTTTTTATTTTAACTTAAAGTATAGTTATTTAAAAAAAGTAAATATTAGAAGATGAAAGATTGAAATGCACGAGCGGGAAGCCGGGAGTGAGAGATAAAGCAGTTCCATCGCGCAATCGTTATGGGCGAATCTGCGCAAAAAAGTTCACTTGGAATTTAGCGCACGCGTCATTATCTTATTTGGCACTACATACAACTCACCAGTAACACTATCTGCCTTATCTAACCATTTCGATTTTATTTCTCAATTCAAAATATTTAATATAAATGTATACTTTATTAAACTTATTTTTGAACGGTAAATTTGGGATTTTAGGATTCTATTAAATCTCATTATAAATTATAGTCGTGAATCAATGATTCTTCATCCACGTCAAAAGAGTAAACCACTTAACATGCATTGTTTTGTGTAAGGAAATAGAGTTCAGTGGCACTAATGAGTGCTACCAAGTTGTAAAGCAAGTTGGGTTAGTATTTTGTGATAAAAATGGAAGCATTTTTGCCACATGTAATTTATTTAGTTCCTAATTCCTATTATGAACCCACATTGTTTGTTTTGTACTTATTTAATCAAACAAATAAAAATAGATCTTATTGCTGAAAAAACATCTGCAATGTGGACCCTTTGTTATAAAAATTCCAAGTAAGATCGGGTGAATAATGAAGGAAATAATCTATGAATGTGGACCCTTTTTACATTTCCGTGCATAATGTTGGACCAAATACAGGCAAGGTTTATACGAATTTTTTTAGCCACTTTCAAATAAATTCGTATCCTACGAATATGAGAGGACCTAAACTAACCAGCATGACTAGAGATGGCTCGAGCCACTCGGTTCGAGTTGGTAGAGTTTGTTGTTTAAGTCATTTATTGGCATGGATTCCTATGCTACGAGGGGCCAACTAAGTGTACTAGCGAATTTGGAGGTATTTTAAGATGAATAGATATATTAATTATAAAAAGTTTTTATATAGAGGGAACATAAATAAAAATTTAAAACAAATATCATTAATAGAATGAATAATTGAAATAAAATAAATAAATTATATGGTGAACAAGTATCTATCTTGAAACATGCTTACATTCGCAGTTGAGGATGATTAAGTCCTTAACAAACAATACATATATAATTATACTTTACCAGTTAAATATATTTAGAAAATTAAAATTACATATAATTAACATATCTATTATGACAATAATTATGTTCTCGTATAGTTACACGATAATACTCAAAAAACCCTATTTTTTCAAAAATTATTTATTATTTTAAACGAATTTAAAAACTTAGATTATATATTAATTTTCAAAAACATATGCTAAAAACATTATGCTAATAAAATAGAATGAAATAAATAATTATACATGGCAAAGTTTATTCGTACCAAATTACCCGAATCGATTTATCCAATCAGAGACTCAATATAGACCCAAATATAATGATCCAAAATTGATCCGAAACCTGAAATAAACTAAACGAACCAAAACCGACCCAAATTTTAGTTGAACTAAAAAAAAACCCGAACTGAAAGCAACCCAAACTGAAAACAATCCGAATTTAATTTACCTATATCCGATCCGAATTAAACTTCGACCCCAATTTTAACCAAATAATCGAATCTAAGTAAGTGGATAATTTAATTTAATTATTATTATTATTATTATTATTATCTATTTTTAATAATTTTATAAATAGTAAAATGATGCATATTTTATTCTCATTTTGTATTTTACTTCTAGTTAACCATTAGTCTATCACCTTTAGTAATAGTTGAATGATTCAACATAATATTTACTTATTTAAAAAAATTATTTGTATCTAATCCAATAACTTTTAAATTATTTAAAAATTATATCAATATTCATTCAAATATAATTATTATATTATTTTCTAAAATTCAATAAATATTATATTTATAATTAAATATCAAACATATAATTAAAAATATTAATTGAGAATAAAATTTATAATTTAAAATTTAATTATTCATCAAATAGGTTACACCACAAACTTTTTAGGTTATATATGAAATTTAAGTTACAAAATCTAATGTCTTATAGGTTAGGGTCAAATTGTCATCCATATGATAGTGTCATTTGAAACATTAAATGCTAAAAGTTGAACTTGAACCTAAATGATAAGATTGACAAATAAAAATATATATTTTATTATAAGAATATATCAATAATTTTATATATACTTGATTGAACTCATACTTAACCCAAATTGACCCGAAAACCTAAATATTGTCCGACAAAAAAATTGACCGATTCAATATTAACTTGACTCAAAATCAATCAATCTCGTATTGACCTGACCCAAAAATTAACCGATTCGATGTGGATTTGACCCGAAAAACAACCGATCTGATATTGACTCGACCCAACTCATAATTGACATGAATTAAAATCAAACCCGAAATGACCCGACCCGACCCTAACCCGAATCAAGTCTCAAACCGAAATAACCCAACCTGAACCCAATCTGAATGACCCGTTTGTCACCTCTAGAAATAATTTACAAATTCCAATAATTCAAATATTATTTATATACTTAAATTCAACGCTTAATTTAAATAATATAAAGTCGACATTAATTTTTCATCTTAAACATCTAAAT
This sequence comes from Hibiscus syriacus, assembly GCF_006381635.1. Taxonomy (NCBI): domain Eukaryota; kingdom Viridiplantae; phylum Streptophyta; class Magnoliopsida; order Malvales; family Malvaceae; genus Hibiscus; species Hibiscus syriacus. The sequence goes on from NW_024062795.1 coordinate 8,155,049, forward strand.
GTCCATAAGAGAGCTAGCAACCAAAGCCTAGCTTATACCATATAGCCCATGGAAGCGACGAGCTCTAAATTATCAATATAAATGCATATTTATTTAAGGTGATATGAGCAATTAACAGATATCAAAGGTAAAATAACATCCATTATGAACTGTATAAAATAAAACCAAAAATTTTCCTCCCCCATCTTGGAACACTTCTCTACTAAAAATCAATTTTGAGTGTAACAAAATAATATATATATATATATATATATATATATAGTCATGTGACTGGTTGAACTAATCCAACCGATTGGACTAGTTGAATTAGCAACAAGAAGCCTCGACTCTCACCGGTTTGACCTTTGGGGTTGAACGATGCCTCGTACGAATACGTTTCGAACATGGTTGTTTTAAGAAAAATGAAAATTTTGAGTAACTTGAGTGAGAGAAAAAAAAAAGCATGCAGGCCACTATAATCAAGGATTGAAGAAACTTGAGCCACCCATATTGAGTGCAATTAGCACTAATGTACTTGTAATCACAGCAAACCATAATAAGGTTGTCCCTGCAGAAGGCAAAATATTGAATGCAATCAATTAACACATACATATATTAGAAACAAACTGTTAGATACAAATACTTTTATCTCATACCTCCAGATGGTTCAGATCCTTTATCGGAATCGGATGGTGCAGATTCCGTGTTAACACCATTTATTCTTGTTTTCGAAGATCCTGATCTTGATAAGTCATCGAAATTTTTGCTACCTGGTTCAGAAGACACTATCCCCTGAAATTCCTCACTTACAATTAAAGCTGCTAGAACATCCATAAATGATTCTTTGCTGGTTTCATCTATATCTTGCTTTACACCCTGCTCATATGCCACATTTGGTTCATCGAAATCAGACAACTCGTCATCTGAAAAATCAGCACCAACGGATCCTGGGGCAGTTGTGTCATCTTCTTCATCCTCCACATAAGCTTTATATGTCAATCTAAGCAATATTTCTCCTCGAGATCTCTTTCCAAACAGCCCCCACCCCCCTTGCAAGGTCACAATCTTATCTGTTGGAACAGTGTCCTGGAGAGTCCCCAGATCAACCTGAAAGATTCAACGCGTCAGATAACCACATTCAAACAAGTAGCAGTAGCAACAGCACAATATTGACAATCTAATCCGTAGACTATCTTGGGATGGACCAAGTCTTCATCGCCATATTCATAAAATCTAAAGCTCTATCTAGAATATCATGTAAATTATACAGCACATCAACCCCAAATTGCAAACTATTGCTTCATCACCGCAAGAAATGGATATAGACTGCTACATAAAAGATGGATCATTATGCCAGCCTATCGGTTAATAAGTGACCTGAACAACTCGCTAGCCTTGCCTTATATCACACATACCTGCTCTCAACTCTCTCCTCTCCACCAATTCTTATTTCAGCATGCGTGTGTACATACGTGTGTGGTGTATCTGTGTACTTTCTAATCCTTAAAAACTAAAATGTAAATATTGTAAGCATCAAATCACAAAGTTAAATAAGCATGACCATGCCCGAAGACGATCTCAGCATACGTAAGGAATATTCTACAATGATGTACAATGTTTCACAGGTAAACAAGTTTACCTCTCCTGTACCGATTGTCCAATCAGTGAACCCAAGGGAGTCTTTCACTTGGATGCGTAGTTTTTCTTTTCCAGGGTTCGCCACAAGTAAATAAAAATCCTGGAGAAATGACAAAATTTATCATTTAAATAAACTTTACAGCTTTTTATATAAGAGTTACATACCATTTGGAAAGTTTCATTAGAGATGATAGACTTTAGTATGGGAAGAAACCAATGTTAAGAAGTTGCACCTGATTCCAAATGGGTTCACCCGGTGGTCCAATCACAGTAGTTTGACTGTTCTTTTTACTGCGAATAACTTGATCCCCCAAGGTTAGAACAACATATGGATCAGTTTTGCCTGAAAAAAAAAGGCATTACTGAACATGGTCAATAGATGTGAAGCGAATGCATGCATGCAAAAGACTCTTCTAAGCTATAACCACTAGAAGAACAATTTATTATATCCAAGTTCCAAAAATATAAACAGTAGGCAACATTGATAAGTAATTTACATCTCTGTTACTCTGACTCATCTCTTTGTTCTGCGACACTCATGCTGATAGAGTTCAAGATTGGGACATTGCTTTTGTTGTAAGCGCTCTTACCATAAAATACATAAGAAAGTTTCCTGGCATCTACAAGAGTCACCGATAGTTCTCCAACAAAATCCTTGTTTTTCTCTTCTTGAATTTCCTCGGGTTTCAAATCATTTGGAACAGGGCCAACTGCTTTCCCTTTTTGAAAATCCAAAACAATCTTTTTTGGTCGTACAAATAGTCGAGGCAAGTCCTCAGTGAGAAGTTTTGTCAAAAACCTGAAAACAAATGTATTCGGCACCATATGAGTAAAGAAGAAAAAGGAGTTACAAAGAAGGGAGTTGAATCCAAAAGATAACAAATAACACCTGAAATAAAATGAAAATTTTAATAGAAAGGAGCTAAAAAAAGCTCCTATGATCCACCACTGGTAAAACCTTTACAGAAGCAGAATGATGCATACAAAATTACAGCAACTGTGGCAGCAGCAGCATTAATAACTGGAAGTATTAGTTAATGGTTGCCAAATTCGGCACCCGTTTTAATATCTAGGAAGCAAAGATTATGATAACTTCATAACAGAAAGGTTCTCAAGCATTGACAATGTTGAGGTACAAGTACAACTACACCAAGCGTATGTAAAACTTGAACTGAAAGCAAACAAGGAGGTTCAAATACAAAACAAATCTCTTCCATTTGCCTGTATAAATCTGGTTCTGATGTGTTCTAAAAACCTACATAAAGAAATCTGTAATTTGATGCATCCAATGCTTACTGCTTTGACTTGTAAACATTTTGAACATCTTAACCTTCAGACTGGTATGGAAAAAAATTAGAAAAATGTTTAAAAACCAAATAAGTAAGCTTGCATAGATTACAAGAGCTGGGAAACAAATTGCACTTACATGGAAAGAACTGGAATTGCTAGTATTGCCCAGTACATGCAAAAAAGGAAAAAATAAACATGTATCAGCATCTTCAATGTTAGTTGGCATGTAAATGGTCAACTCCTAATAATCTTTTATTTAAAACTTTCTTGACAAGGGAACTCTCAGCAAGCTCCAAAGAAAATAAGACTACAATGAACAAAGTCACGTAAATGGGTTTGTTTCTCTTGATTCCATAGTTATATAATTAAAATCCAAAAACTGTATACTCTCTACTAGAGATTAGCATGCACTGTTTTCTTCTGGTTTGATCCAGTAATTGTTTCTTCTAACCTTTTAAATCAACGGAAAATGCACAGATTAATAGGTAATGAACAAAGACAAGTCATCGAAGAATAATAAGTAAATCAAGCTATACTAAAATTTTCAAAAATTCTTCCTAGTTTCACTTGATATTTGACCAAACCTTATCTGTTAGCTTAAAGACAAATATGTTTGAGAAGAGGGCTATCACCATTACATACTCATTAAGTTAAACAATCGAAATGGTGATAACTCAAACTTGATCTTTGGAAGAGAAACAAAAGCCCATGAAACAGCTCCAATGAAAGGTTCCGTTGGTATCAATCGCAACTTAACCCAAAGTTCTCCATCAATATCAAAATCTCGAACACCGACTGGCACAACAAATGGTATAATGCCAAATTTTAAAGACAACATCAACAACATGCGAGCGCCACCGGTATATCGAATTCCTATCTGATACCTACACCAAAGTAAATGGAAGTTAGTTAAAATGCACTCTCAGGTTTGCAAATGGAACTTCCAACAATAAGCCTCAAATCATAGCCCATTAAGCACCAAATTTAACATCATACTATAAACTTGGCAACTAGAATATCCATGCATAAATAAACATATGAATCAACAATCATAGACAGTCCGATTGCTATAAAAGAGCAGAGTAACAAGAAATGTTCTAATAGTGTTTAAGTGGTGAAAAACGCACTGCAAATCGTTGTCTCGCCGGGAAGTCTTGCGCTCGACATTCCTAACAGATAAAGGCTCATCCCCTAAAGAAAACTGCTTAATTTCCACTCTCTGGACATAACCAGGCTTCTTAAGATCGTCAATAACAGGCTGCAATAACCCAATGATCCAATTCTCAATCCCACCTCTATAAACTTTCCACAACTTCCCCAACACCATATTAACCCACTCAACCGACTCTTTCCTCTGCAAATCCTTTTCCAAGAACAATGAGAAACTCGTTGGGACTTGTGGCCAAACTCCACTTCCTCCCATTCTAACACCATCCCCATCCGATTTGCCCCTCCTTTTCCTCGCAGTCCAGATTTTATCAAAAGCAACCCCAACAAAAAAGAAGAACACAAACAACCCAACAATGTTTCGGTTAATTGGAGGGGAAGGGATTGGGTGGATAACACCCAGCTGAGTCCTTAACTTGTCAACAATGGGGTCTTGTTGGAAATTAGAGAAATTCAAGCCCATTTTGACAGAAGATTCTTGACTTTCCCCATTAGCAAACTCATCTTTAAACCCTTCGGCTACGAGGTTTTTAGCTACCTTTACATTAAGCTTGTTTGGCTTCGAAGTGGGGATTGCACAAGCAAGGAGACAAAGTTTCCGGTGTGGAATGAAAAGAGTGATGAGCCGAACTTTGGGTGGCGGAGACTTGTTGGTTTTACGAGACCAGAGTGGAGGAAGAAAAGGATAGCTGAAACAGGAAGTAGAAGATTGTGGAAATATCATTTATCAGAGTTAATGATAAGAAGAATTTCAGTGCCCCAGTTGAAAAGTGGGGATAACAGAAACCATAGCTGTTGTTGTTGGTGATTATAAACATGAATAAACCGCAGAATTACATGGAGAAAATAAGCAAAAACAAATCAAAACGAGAGCTTGGTTTTCTTATCTTTTTTGTTGGTTTAAATTGAGCTTCCAAGGTAAGAGAAAATGGGGGGAAATCAGGAAATGGTGTCGAAATGGAAGAAAGGGATGGAACGAGTGGGAATCGAGAAGATGTGATGGACAGCAAAAGAAGCGAACAGACCTGGAAATTGTGTGTGGCGCTGCGATGGCAAACTGGTCACGCAACGTCTATTTCCCCCCCCCCCCCCCCGATATATTTAGTTTAAGATTTTATTTTATAACATTTTTAAAAGCATATAAATATTATATAACTAAAATTATTATATTACAAATATATAAAAATTACTATTATCATATATTTATATATGATGAAATTAAAATTTAAGTACTACTGTTATATGTAATTTATATAGATTACTAAAAGTTCAATGTATGTTTTTCTAAAACCAATATATTAACTTATATAGATATATTATAATTATAATTAATATTAATAATAAATTATGAATTTTTATCATTTAAATTTGATCTCATTTCTATTTAGGTCAATAAAATTTGACCGAATTTTAGATCATAAATGAAAATGTGATAAGGTAATCATATATGTAGATATGAATTGCTTTTGTTAACATGTCATCGCATTATTTTGTATTGTATTTTTTTCCAAATATGAAAATTTTATATTTTCATCATTGTGTCACATAGACATTGAAATCACCATTCTACCACTTGATACATTAATGAAATCGTCTCATCGTCTCTTCTCAAATCAATTTTTATATTAGTGAATTTCAATAAAAAATTTATAAGTTTTGAAATCTCAAACTACTTTAATCTATAATATCTATCGTTCGATCAATATGTAATCAAAATATATAATTTATTCCTTACTTCGTTACCTTATCGACGTTGAGATTTAAAAGAAGATATTTTATTATCGAGAAATTAAAGAGAATTTTAAATCAATGTTTCTCATAGAAAAAGTAAAAAAAAAATTGATACATATTCATAATTTTTAAAAGATAAATTCCAATTATAATGAGTTAATTGTATCACATGTCCTTTAAGTATGATCCTCATTTTAAAGTAGTCCCTGAACTTGTAAATATTTCAATATCATCCCTAAACTATATTATCATTCTAAATTAGTCCTTAAACTTTTGAGTATTTCAACTTCATCCCCAAATTATGACCTTTATTGTAAATTAGCCCCCAAACTTTTAGAACATTCTAATTTTACCCCAAACTATACGCATATATTAATAACATCCTTTGTTAATAAAATCGGTAGGCCAAATTATATTATTATATGTTTGAAAAAACCAAAATTTAGGTTAAACAATGGTAGGAACTAATTACATATTTGGATGAATTTGAGGATGAAATTGGAAGATTCAAAATTTTGGGGAACAATTTAGAAAGAGAGTCATAGTTTAGGGGGTGAAATTAGAATGTTAAAAAGTTTAAGGACTAATTTTGAATGAGTCATAGTTTGGGATGAAATTGGAATATTCAAAAGTTTAAGGACTAATTTGAAATGAAGGTTATAGTTTAGGGACATATGATGAAATTAACCCTTATAATATCATAAAACATTTAACGTTAAAATGATTAAAATCAAAATAAATTGAAATTTTAATGATTAAATTGAAAATTTTAATTTTAATAATCGAAATAACTTTGAGAAAAAGTTGATGAAATTTGTAATTTAACAAATATTAAAAGAGAATTATTATTATATATTAATTTTCCCCCATTCCCCAGTCGCCTTATATAGTTATATTCCATAGTATAGAAGAAGAGTAACCAAAGCAAAACCTAAAATGGCGACAACACTCGCAAATAGAGCTGCCCAAAATCAAAGTGCTGGTCTATTGAGGCTCTCATTCAACTTCTTGAGGGATCTCTCAACTTCCACTTCGACTCAAAAACCCAGCGCTTCCTCCTCCTCAACTTCCAAGAAGCCGAAAAGGAAAAAGAAGAAGAACCTTTTCGAGGTAGCTCAGTTCTTACCCGACTGGGGGCTTGGTTACCACATGGCTAAAACTCATTGGACCGATGTTTCCTATGAAATCACCAAGATCAATCTTTATAAGGTCCTCTTCTACTCACTCTTTTACTCCTCCAATAAAAGAAAAAAAGAAATTTCTGGGTTGGGTTTCTTACGTTCGTGTTCATTTTTAACGGAAAGGAATGATTTTTGAATCATGGGTGTTTTGCTTTAACTGATATATGTGAAGCGCTGATGGAGTTAAATGGTTCTATCCTGTCTTGTTTGCACAGTGTATTGTTTTTTATTATTATTAAATACATTTAGTTTATTTGTTGATGACATAATTTGGGAATTTAGTGGATTATGCAATCCTTATTATTGTTGGTCTGTTGTTAGGGTTTATTTGGTTTGTGTTTGTTTGCAGGATGGAAAGCATGGCAAGGCATGGGGACTGGTTCACAAAGACGGTTAGTAGCACATGGAAATAGTTCATTTTGCTACATGGAGTAGGATATTGGTTAGAATTGTAGGGTTTAAGTTGTTGTTTTGTTATGGTCATTGTTGTCTGTCACTTAATGTTGGTGATATTTGCCATTTCAATCAAATGATGCTTGGCATTTTCTTCCCTATCTCAGTGCTCAAATCTCAATGCATCCTCAACTGTAGTAGTGCATGAGCTTATGATTTTATTTTCTAGTCTTGTTTGTGCTTTATTTTGGCCTTCGCTTATGTAGTACTTTATAATGTTTAGTCCCTTGACACTCTTGTTTTCTTGCTAATTTTGCGCTGAGATTTGCCTGGCGTAGAGAGAAAGAGTGATGAGCAAAATAGTGTTTAGCACATAAAAAATGATTCAAGATTGTTGTAGAAAGTGATAAAAGATTTAATAGGTTGGAAGACAAAGTTGCATTTGTTTCAGTCAGAAAACAAGAAGTTATTGAAACTTAAATGTTGTGCCTCATATTGGCTAGGATCAGAAGAAATCAATGAAGAAAGTGAGAAATGGTATAGTTTGTATAGAAAAGAGTTAAGAGGAGATTAGATACCTAATTGCTGCTTCTGGATTATGGTTAGAAAAGCACACCGATGTTATTTGTACAAATGTGGATTAGGAGATTGAATGGACTATCATATGGTACATTGCTATACTTGATGAGCATTTGCAATGTCCTAGACCCATGTTAGAAAAATGGTAATTCCTGAATTGATGTAACTACTGCAAATATAATTCGGGAAGAGTAGATTTTATTTCTGCATTTAACAGTATTTGCTATTTGATTAGATTTCTCTATCTGCAATTACTGTTACATGTGGTTTAGTTGATATTAGTGATGCCTACTGCAGGTGTTCCGGCTGCAGATGCTCCCAAGAAAATAAGTGGAGTTCACAAGCGCTGTTGGAGATACATTCCACATTTGTCCAAACCCGGAGATACTGCTCCAACCTCGATGAAACCTGCAGAAAATGCTGCCCCAAAGCCTGAAGCTCAACTAGCTTGATGCATTGCCTTGAATTATAGATGCTGGTAACATGCTATTGTATTGTTGACCCATCCTTTGCATTCGGTAGGCATTTAGTTATTTCTGGATCCACTGGAGCTTTCATGCATCAACAACTCTGCTTTAAAACGACCCAACATTTTACTGGCACAATGATAAACCTGTAATCGGACCTAAAAGTTTTTAAAATTTTCCTTTGTTTGACGCAGCATTCTGCTTCGTTTTCTGTTTTAGTTTTTGTGCCTGAAATTGAAGGTAGTAGTATCGTATCGAAAATTTTAGATTAACCAGTTGATTTAGGTTATTACCACAAAATAAGACAGCCTGCTAGTTGAAAGTGAATCGTGCTCGATTACATCACAATTATCTTTAATCAATCTGTATATGCATGGACGATTTTTATATAATTGATATACAGATCTCCTTGAAATGGAGCCCAACAAAGAAAATATCACACTAATAGTTACTCGTTGTCTATAAAGATTGGGTCGAACATCAAATACAAATTATCATTGATCTCAAAAGTTTTATCTTATTTATAGTTTCGATCTCTTGAACCTAACGTCGATTTTCATTTTTTGATCTTCTCCATTTAATATTTAATACTTATATAAATTTAGATTTTTCCCTGATGAATAACAAGTTCTCTATTGAAATTTAATTTTAAATAAAATAATGTTACTAATAAATAATATTTGACCTTTTCAAGTTTTTCTATTTTTTAAAAGAAAAAACTCAAATATCAATTTTGTGGTACTTTCCAAAATTTTCTCGTTATCTATATTTTCTCTCCCATTAAATCTCGTCGTTTTGATCGCTATGGTTCACTTCGTTAAAATCTCATTCCTTCCTTTATACATATATAATAAAGTTATGTCTTCATTTTTCAAACTCCTTCCAGAAAAATGAATCCAATAGATATCCACTCAGAGCAATATAGAGCCGATGACGGTGATCAAGAAACTATACCTGTCGGCGGATACAACGGCGGGGTGTTTCCATCCCGCCGTGGCATACGGTTAACATGGCGTGAAAGAATATTCAAATTCTGAAGTTAATAAATTCCTAGATTCCGACGTAGCTAAGGAGGTTAATGATCAAACAAATGACAATGGAAGTGGCCATAATCAATACATACCACCATCAAAACTCAAACTCATTTCCCGAGACTGGAGCCACCGAAGCCGAAAGTGCAGCGATCGAAGTCGTTATCGATCGTCGAAAGCATGCCTTCGATAGGGAAATTCATTAGGGAACGGAGCACCAGTTTTTCGGCGGCGATCGTGAACAATTTGTCGTCTTTGAAAGAAGACACTGGCGATATCGCGGTGAAAAACAATTCGGTAAACTTGGAGATAACATAGTTCAAAATCCCCAGCGTGAAAGTCGTAGTGCAGCTGAAAAGCGAAGAAGATCAACTCAAAGATCGAATAACGTTGTTCACGAAGTCGAACTGTGAAAACTGCATCGTCGCTCGTAAATTCTTCAAAGAGACAAGGCATCGGTACGTCGAAATAAACATCGACATGTTCACCAAAAAGATCGAGGAGCTGATCGAGAGAACATGAGACGCCGAAGTGTCGAAAATATTCTTTAACGATTGCTTGATAGGCGGATTGGGGACTGTTAGGTATGGCTCATAAATATACCGGTAAAGAGGACAGGGGATGAAGTGGAGTGAGCGAAGTGAACATCAATTGTCCTTACAAAGAAAGTCTCGTAGTAGGGGTTACGATTATGTGGGTTGGGGTGCGGGGGCGCAGCCTCGCGGTACGGTACAGAGTTATATTTGTAAATATGTACCAGGGTTTATTTATTATAAATAGAGATGTAACCTAAACCTATGAGACATTGAATAAAACTTCTAGCGCCGTCTAGGCACCGAGGACGTAATCATATTGTTGAACCTCGTTAAAATTCTTGTGTTCTTTCGTTTTTCTTTACTCGATTCTTCAATAATTGGTATCAGATGTCATAAGCAAAATTCGAAGTTGCGAAATTCAATGGTCAGGGTAACTTCGGATTATGGCAAACAAGGGTGAAGGATTTGTTGGCGCAGCAAGGGATCTTGAAGGCTTTGCGACCTACAAAGCCGACGTCGATGGAGGAGGAAGATTGGGAAGAATTGCAACAGCGAGTGGCAGGAACCATACGATTATGCTTGGCGGACGAGGTCATGTATCACGTCATGCATCTGTCGTCTCCAGATGAAATTTGGAGGAAGTTGGAAAGTCAGTTTATGTCCAAATCCTTAACGACTAAACTGTATCTAAAGCAGCGACTGTATGGGCTGAAGGTGCAGGACGATCAAGATTTGGCGCAACACTTGAATGTCTTCAATCAAATCATTTCTGATTTGTCTCGACTTGATGTGAAAATTGAGGATGAAGACAAAGAGATGATTTTGTTGTGTTCGTTGCCTCCCTCTTATGAACACATGGTGACTACTCTTACATATGGGAAAGAGACTATCAAAGTTGAGGAGATTACTGCAGCCTTGTTGGCTCACAACCAGTGGAAGCAGAATACATGGGAAATCTCTCAAACTGATAGCTTATATGTAAAGGGTAATCGAGACCGTAGATGGAAGCCAGAGAAAGCATGGTCTGGAAAGCAGAATTTCAGATCCAAATCTAGGGATAAGAAGACAATTCATTGTTACAAGTGCAAGAAGGCGGGACATATGAAGCGAGACTGTCCGAAGTTGAAAAAGCAGACTGATGAGAAGCGTGATGACTCATCTAAGTCTGTGAATGTGGTCGAGGATGACAATTTTGATTGCAGTGAGGGTGATATGCTCTCTATTTCAACGACTCAATTAACGGATGTTTGGATTCTCGATTATGGATGTTCTTATCACATCACGCCAAATAGGGAATGGTTTTCGACATACAGATCGGTTAATTCTGGTTTTGTTTATTTGGGTGATGATCGATGTTGCAATATTGTTGGTATTGGTGAGGTCAGAATTAAGATATATGATGGCTCTATTCGGACGTTGAGTGGTGTTCGGTATATCCCATATTTGAAGAAGAATTTGATTTCTTTGGGCACTTTGCACAAGAATGATTTTATCCCTAAGGCTGATGAGGATAGGGAAACCATTCGGATTGTTAAAGGAGCTTTGACTGTGATGAAAGGAAAGATGACTGCAGGGAATATTTACAGATTGTTAGGGAGTGCCGTTGTAGGTAGAGTTTATTCGGTTGAGTCATGTGATGATACTACCAAACTGTGTTATATGCGTCTTGCTCATCTTAGTGAACGTGGTATGGCTTAATTACATAAAAGAAATCTGTTGCATGGTGTTAAAAGTTGTAAGCTCGATTTTTGCAAGTATTGTGTTCTTGGTAAACAGACTAAAGTTCATTTCAAGACTGCGAAGCACACAACTGAAGGGATTCTTGATTATGTGCATTCTGATGTATGGGGGCCTTCCACGACATCATCTTTGGGTGGATATAGGTATTATCTTACTTTTATTGATGATTTTTCACAGAAAGTTTGGGTGTACTTTTTGAAACAGAAGTCTGACGTTTTTGAGAAGTTCAAGCTGTGGAAAGATGAGGTCGAAAACCAAACAGGACAAAAAATCAAGTGTTTGCGGTCTGACAATGGTACGGAGTACACAGATTCACAGTTTCTAAACTTCTGTAAAGAGCATGGTATTAAGAGGCATTTTACAGTGCGCAAGACACCACAACAGAATGGTGTTGCAGAAAGGATGAACAGATCGTTGAATGAAAGAGTAGATGTTTGCGGTTGAATGCGGGGCTTCCCAAACACTTCTGGACTAAGGCTGTTAATATGGCGTGTTATCTTATTAATAGATCGCCAAAGGCATCATTGGCTGGGAAAGTTGTAGAAGAGGTATGGAATGGTCATGATGTTACTTTTGATCACTTACAGATTTTTGGTTGTCCTACTTATGTACATGTACCTGCTGATGAGAGATCTAAACTAGATGCAAAATCGAATGAGTGTATTTTTCTGGGTTACAAGAAAGGTGTCAAAGGATTCAAGTTCTGGGATCTAGTTGCGAAGAAAATTGTGATCAATAGAGATGTTGTTTTTTATGAACATCACATTTGTCAGCAAAAGAAAGACACGACAATGGTGGATTTTGAGCAGTTTCTAGTTGAGAAAACATAAACATCTCAACGGACTTCTGGTGGTTCCGCCAGGGATGATTTACAGGATTATAGTCTCGCCAGAGACAGGGAGAGACGGACGAATATAAAGCCTTCGAACATATTGGGTTTTGAAGACTTGGTCTCTTTTGCACTTACTATTAGCAGTGATGATCTGGTTACTTTTCATGATGCAGTTACTAGTCAGGAAAACGACTAGTGGATGGCTGCCATGGTTGAGGAGATGGAGTCTTTGAATCACAATCGTACATGGGAGTTAGTTCGCCTTCCTGAGGGTAAGAAGCCGTTTGGTTGCAAATGGGTGTATAAGAAGAAACCAACAGTAACAGAAAAAGATGAGGAGAAGTTCAAGTCTCGTTTGGTAGTAAAGGGTTTTTCACAGTAGAAAGGAGTTGATTATGATGAAATTTTTTCTCCTGTGGTCAGGCACACTTCAATCTGAGCAGTACTTGCATTGGTGGCTAGTTGGGATTTGCATTTAGAACAGATGGATGTGAAAACTACTTTTTTGCATGGTGATTTAGAGGAGCAGATCTACATATGGCAGCCTGAAGGTTTCACTCAACCTGGAAACGAGCATTTAGTTTGCAGATTGAAGAAATCTTTGTATGGGTTAAAACAGTCTCCGAGACAATGGTACAAAAGGTTTGACTCCTATATGATCAAGATTGGCTATAAGCAATGTGAGTATGATTGTTGTGTCTATGTTAAGAGCCTTGATGATGATCCTTTTATTTTTCTATTACTGTATGTTGATGATATGTTAATTGCTGCGAAGAACATGGTTGATGTTATCGATTTGAAAACTTTATTGAGTCAGGAATTTGATATGAAAGATTTAGGTGCTGCAAAGAAAATTCTTGGAATGGAAATTTGCAGGGACAGAGACTCAATGAAACTGTGGCTATCTCAACGAGGTTATGTTGAGAAAATGCTAGAAAGGTTTGCGATGAGCAGCGCAAAACCAGTTAGCACTCCATTGGCGAATCACTTTAAGCTCTCATCAGAACAGTGCCCTAAGACAAAGATATGTCAAAGGTTCCGTATTCTAATGATGTTGGTTGCTTGATGTATGCAATGGTATATACTCGTCCTGATTTAGCTCATACTATTAGTCAAGTTTGTAAGTATATGTATAAACCTGGTAAGCAACATTGAGAAGCAGTCAAGTGGATCTTTCGGTACTTAAAGGGTATTGTGGGACATGGAATTGTTTTTGGTGGTCAGCAGGATAATCCTTTGGTTGTAGGATATGTGGATTCAGACTATGTAGGTGACTTGGATAATATAATATCTACGACAGGGTATGTCTTTACTCTTGGTGGAGGGTCTATTTGTTGGAAGTCTACTGTTCAATCTATTGTGGCACTATCTACAACTGAAGATGAATACATGGCAGCGATTGAAGCTGCAAAAGAAGCTTTATAGCTTACTGGTTTAGTGAAGGAGTTGGGTGTTCAACAAGGTGGAATTCAGTTGCTTTGCGACAATCAAAGTACTATTCATTTGGCTAAGAATCAGGTATATCGTGCTAGAACTAAGCATTTTGATGTAAGATTTCACAAGATCAGAGAGTTGGTTGCATCTGGAGAGATTTTGTTTCAGAAGGTACATACTGATGAGAATGTCGTTGATATGTTCACCAAGCTAGTTACGACAAACAAGTTCAAGCATTGCTTGAACTTGTTGAATGTTTCGAGTTATTAAAGAAGTAAGGTAACCTAACCCACATTGAATGTTTCCTAAGGGGCAGTATATTCGCCAAGGTGGAGATTTGTTAGGTATGACTCATAAATATACCGGTAAAGAGGATAGAGGATGGAGTGGAGTGAGTGGAGTGGACATCAACTGTCCTTACAAAGAAAGTCTCGTAGTGGGAGTTACGATTATGTGGGTTGGGGGTACGGGGTCTGCGTCCCCGCGGTATGGTATAGGGTTATATTTGTAAATATGTACCAGGGTTTATTTATTATAAATAGAGATGTAACCTAAACCTATGAGACATTGAATAAAATTTCTAGCGCCGCTTAGCTACCGATGACGTAAGCACATTGCTGAACCTCGTTAAAATTCTTGTGTTCTTTCGTTTTTCTTTACCCGATTCTTCAACAAGGACATTGAAATCATGGAGAGAGAACGGGGAATTGGAAGAGAAAATGATCGAACTGTTGGGTCCGAGATGTCCCGAAGAAGCACCAAAAGCACCAGATTACGGAATCAACTACGAGGAAGACGAAGAAGATGAATTGCTTGAAGTAGTGAATTATCTCAGACGGTGTTTGCAGATTCAGGACCGTTTGATTAAGATGAAAATGGTTAAGAGTTGCTTTGTTGGTGCTGATGTGGTGGAAGCCATTATTAACCACCTTGACTGCGACAGAAGAAAGGTAAATCGAACTCTGAATCTCAGTTCAGTTGATTTCTAAAATAACTAATGTTAATATCAATTAAATCAAAAATCGATAATCTATCGAGATGTTGTAGGGCATTGCAACTGCGAAGATGATGGCTCAGAAGCACTTCATCCACCATGTCTTCGGGTTGGGAACATTCTATTCTAGAGTTTATATATTCTTATATATTTTAACGTTTATAATTCTAAACTTTACAATAATTCTAACTTTTAAATTCTGGGTTTATATCTTATATTCTAAATCTTAAATATTACAAACAATATTAAAATAGATAGAGTTGTACAATTTATGTTTTATACAATTTGTATAGGGATAGACGTGTGTCGGGTCAGGTAGAATTATTGTTCTATCTGAATCTGACTCAAATTTTACATCTCTCACCCTTCATCCAACTCGACTTAAAATATTGACTTGATATAAATAAATATATAATTATTATTTTTTCCGATAAAATAAGGATTTAATTAAAAAAACATAGATAGAGATATTATCTTATATATATATATATATAATGACAATCATATTATTATTCTGAGTCGGTTTGAGTTGAATTTTTTCACTCGTACCCTAAATCTGACCCAACCTTATCTTTTTTTTAATAAAAAAAACAACTCGACAAAAAACTTAATCTTATAATATTATGTTGTGTCATGTTAGAACTTGTTGGGTCTGAACCCTATGCCCATCTTTATATGGATATCAAATAATTTTTCTAATAAATTATAATAATATAATGTTGATTTCCTAACACTCAAAATGAATTAACTAATTTAATTATTTTAATTTTTGTGTAGGGAAAATGATTTCGAAAAAGGGAATCATTATTATCGTTTCCTTGAACATGAGCCATTTATTATGGGATGTTTCAATTTTCGAACACTAACAAATGATAATGAACCAAAGCAAGCATCGTTTATAGCTGATAGACTTTCCAAGCTAATGTTGGCCATTGTGGAAATGGATGGTTATGTATCCAATAACAGACTCCATGTCGATTATCTTGCCATCAGCAAAAGTGAAGAATTCCGCAGGTTTTTTTTTTAATTCATATTGTAGAAATGAACATTTTAACTATACTTATGAAAAGTTAACATTTTGATCTAAAATGTTAAAGTTATTGTTTGTTAATTTAAATATTTTTATGTACGTTTATATTTGAGAGTTAAAAATAATTTGGATCGAGATTCTTAAATTATCTTTCAATAGTAACTGAATAAATCAAATGAATTGAATATGAAATCTCATTGTTGTTATTGTTGAAGCATGTACATTAAGTTGGTTCCTGATGTACAAAAGATCAATCTTTAATTATTCACTCCAAATAAGAGTTTAACCTTCTTCTTGAACTTATACAATGCAATAGTGATCCATGTTGTAATTAGCATCGGACACCCTGAAGGAATACTCGATAATAAAGCCTTTTTCTTAGATTTTCAATATGTAATAGGAGGATACCCTTATTCCCCTGCACCATAGAGAATGGAATATTGAGAAACAATTGGAAGCCTCCTTATTCTCTAACCAAACCCTTTTACAAAGAAGACCGACGTCTACATGTAAATTCTAATTCTACCGATTCAATTGTCTTTCCTAAAAGTTTAGGTCAAATTACTATTTTCGTATCAATATCACACTCAAAATTCCTTGTCATTTAAAGGAGAAAATAGGTTGGGTCAAGCGGTAAGGAATTCTTGATATCACCTAGGGATAGAGTCAGGATCGAACATTAAAAGGGGTCATATTTCTGGATTTTAAAAATATAAAGGTTTATTAAGTATTTAAACTCAAATTTTAGAGGACAAAGCTTAATTTATCTAATACTAAAACTTAAAGGACTTAAATTGCGATTAGATCAAAATATTTGAGATGGGCACGACCCCCTCCCCTCCCCTCCTTTATTTTCATCCATGATGATCTAAAAGAAACAATTTTGAGAACCTAGACTATGTTTAGGGATATGATCTAATTCGATTTTAAATATAATCGGGATCTAATACAATTCTCATACATCAAAAGTCTAATTAAAAATTAGGTTAATTTTTCGTTTTTAAAATTTGCAGCAAGAATGCAAGATTCTTATGTGGCATAAAAGTTTGGTTCGATCCTTAACATCTAATGAGAAATTTTAACCATGTTTGTGATATAGACCGAAACATAACACTAATAAAGTAGAATGACCAAATTATATAACATTAAAATATAGGGACTAAATCAAATTAAATATAGTAGGGATGAAAAAATATAATTTAACCTAAAAATTTTACTTTATAAATCGTGGAAGCTCGACTTGTTTTAATTTCATTTTAAATTTGACAGCAAGTTCCGATGAAACTTAATCCATTGATTCATTTCGGATTATGCAAAGGAACAAGATCGAGCCCGAAGCTAAGGTTTTTCACAGCCCAGAATGTCCAAGAAGAGCTCAAAGCTGCAGCTATGGAGTACTTTCAGAACGAAGGGATAGAGATTGATTGGGAACTAAGAACTGTTTGCTTAACGCGAATAATCAGGTGGTGAGCTTTTTTTCCGTTAAATTGAATCCTTAAATACAATTCAGCGATGAGATTAAAATTGACATTGGCCTTTTGACGAACAGGTTCAGTGCAGATTTTGGAGAAAATTAAAGGGAAATCTTGGAGTGGGTGTTGAATTACCATCATCTATCAGGATTATGACTGGTCTGGTAATTTGTGACTGTCCCTTGTTATCACTTAAATCATCACATGTAATTAATTTTCTTTTAAAAAAAAATTCAATTCACATGCATAAATCCAAAACGGTTTCGTATCGATATGCATTGGTTGGAAGAATTCTTTGTGTATATGGTACCTCAAGGTCGAAGGTATTCAAGTAATTTCCGTACTTTTAGGGGATGTTTGGTTCAAGGATTGTGGGATTCTCATGTTTGGTTGGTTGGGAATCTCATTCCCGGTAATGTTTTATTACCAATAGTAGATTTTTTTGGGTATATTACCAGGAATGTCATTACCTCCCTTCCCTTAGGTATTGTAACATTACCGGCGTTTTGGACTAAAATGCCCTTAAATTTTTATTTTTTTACAAAAATATCCTTCTTCTGTCATTGAATAATAAAAATTCTACGAAGGTTAAATTACAAATTTATCCTTAAATTATTTTAGATTTACAAAAAAAAATCTATAATTAAAATTTTATATAAAGTTCAGGGGTTAAAAAATTTACCCTTTCATTAAACCTTTTTTATATTTTTAATGTTGTAAACAAATATATATAAATATTATGAATTTAATTTTTTAAAGAAAATATATAAATATTTTACAATTTGTAATATTATACAAATATATAATAAGGACAATTTGGTCAAATATACATTCCAATAATCTTTTATTCCTTTAACCAAACACGGTAATCTTACATTTATGCTAAACCAACCAAACACAAAATACAACATTCCCAATAATCATATTCCCTAGTAATCTTTTATTCACACTGTTAATCTTACATTCCGTGAACCAAACGCATCCTTAATGTAAAATGTAAGTTCCATAAGACGAATCGAAAAGTCTAAAATTTAATTTAATGGATCCAGCTCAGTTGGTAGAGCACAAGGTTCTTAACCTTGAGGTCGTGGGATCGAGTCCCACGGAGGGCATTTCATAATTCGGAGGTCTCTTACGGAAGCTGCTCTTAACCTGGTGTTGGGGGTAGCCTACTATCTTACCTCCCCTTACTCCATATATATGGGAAAAAGGGACCGCCATTATATGATTAATTTGTATAATTGATGTTCGATAATTGACATTTAATACATCGACTTTGAGTTTAACCATTTGCAACTAGAAATGACTAAAATATTTACATTTTACGAGTTTAATCTGTTTTTATCATATCAAGTTACTTTTTTCTAATTTAACAAGATTAAATTTATGAAGTAGAGAGTTGAGATCAAAATAAAGTTGAAAAGCGAATAATTATAAAATAATTGCACATATATTTAAAAATAATCATTATAATATCATTCTCTAATATTTTCAATTATTTTTTTCTTTCGAATAAAAAAATGTTTATATCAAGAGTGAAATTTTAGATTATAATTTGATACAAACTAAGATCAAATGAAATTATGAAAGTCTTTAATTTTAGGTCAAGATCCAACCCCTCGTATCCATCCCTATTTGCAACGTTCAATTAATCAAAACGTTAACAATCTACATCATACAGATAAAATTCAAATTTCGACGGTTTTCATCTCCTTTATACAAAAAGAAAAATGTTACAAAAAAGAGAAAATCATCCTAACTCAGTGAGTTGACATTGTTGACCTGATCAAAGTGTTTCAAATTGGTCTAAATACCGAAACAAGAAGATAACAAAATACAAGTAATTACATCAATAAAAAGCACCTTTACAAGATGATAACTAAACCTGTTAGAGATTTTTTCTTCTTCTTATTTTCTGTTTTCCCCCCTCCATGGATCAAGGAGATGATAAGTGGTCTGCAATTCTTATTAGCTGGTGCTTGGATTTTGATATCTTGTGGGTAACCATTTTCAAGCTCCAAAAATGGGGGATCTCTACAAGTTTATCCATGGTGGAATCGTACCAGCTCCCGAAGGCATTTACAGTCAAATTTTCTTTTTCTAATTACACGAACCAGATATATCCAAACTCGATCTTGACAGTTCCATATCAGCACCTTGGTTCCTGCTTGAGATGGATCCCGCTTGACGAGCCAAAAACCATCGTCTGGGTACACAAGGAAAAGCAAAACAAGGTAACACATGTATGCACCATAGCGATTATGTTGATCAAAATAAGAAAACATTGATAAATCCAATCTATTGCCTTGTGGTACTTATTTCCTGCCGTTAAATCGACATTAGAGTATATGGGGTTGACCTCGAGATGTATATTCAATCCTAGCCACAACCCTCTCCATCTCAAGAGCAGCAGGATTCCATGATAAAGTTCATTACTCGGTCTATGTGACCTAACAACATGCAAAGATGACTACATGCAGAGCTGGAATTCATCAACGGTGCAATACAAGAATACTGGAGTCAACAAGTTCTCAAGCAGCTTGTGGTTCCATGATGAAATTTGAAATCTAAATGCACGTTAATGAAGATGGAAAACATGAACAGAGTGTAAGACCAAAAGAGATTGATACTCGGATCAACCCAATTAAATAAATTTAATGACAGGCGCCGTTAATTGGATATATTCTGACTTCTGGTGTTTTATATGTGATTCCACCTTTTGTGCATCAATCTCAGCACATGCAACTAAATCAATTTAAATGCAAACCTACCTGAGGCAAGGCATTAGTAGCTCCAGGCAAGATGATATTTGCTAAATCCTCATTAATAGATATGGGCAATGGTGGCCTATGGCTCATTAAACCTGGTCTACCTCTCATGCTGCAAGAAGTCACAGCTGAAAATTAATAATCCAACACATGGGAGACAGCAAACACAATGAATAATCAAAATGCTTGCCAAAGGGCATTAATCACCACTTGGCAATTATAAAGAAAATCAACGCACTTGTTTAGCATTGCGGTAATATTGTTCCTCGCGTGACAAAAGAGATCGATGTTATCCTGTAACTGTTTATAAAAGCTTTATTCAATAAACCAACCTCGAAATACTGTTAACAAAAATCACACATGATGAGGCAATCACATACAAGATTTAAAGAGCACTTTGGAAAGAATAATAAATAGAATCCATGACACCTCCTTCGAAAGACGAGTCCACTTGTAACAATATGCAATGGCCAGGGTGGATGCAGGAATACATTTCTTATTTCTTGTCAAATAGGGTTAGTACCCATACGAGTGAAGGAGCACGAAATAGTAAAAGTAAAACTAGAGACATACAGGCCAGATTGTTGCTATGTACTACAATGAAAAACCAGATTGGCTGAAATCACTGACATGTTATATGCCACCTTAAATCGGTTATGTATAATTTTCCCACTCCCAATCTAAAGCCATCAACACTAATCAATTAATAAAGGAATCATTATCACCTTAGTTAACCTCTTAAACTTTACAGCAAACACTAACGTAACTTGCAGATTAAAAAAGTAGCATAAACCAAAAGGCATAGAACTCACCGCATTAACAACTATTATTTAATGCATGATTGCATATTTTTTTGATAGAAGTTGGAGGTCTCATTAAAAACTTCCTTCGTATTCGTTCACATACTTAGAAGTAAGTTAACGAACATTGAAAGGAAGAAAAGAGTACCTCATATTTTATTAATGATAATACCCAATACAAAAGACAACACGGAAAATCCTCCTATGGTGATATACACCATTACAACAAACACCTTAAACTCTTAAATCCTCATCCAAAGCCAAAATCGAATCACCTTAAATCTAAATACACCTCCATCAATGGATCAAAAACAACACAAAAGAAATTAGTTGACCCTTATTTCCATATGTAATGGGATAAGGGGGAGGTATGATAGTAGGTTGCCCCAACACCAGGTTGAGAGCAGCTTCCGTAGGAGATCTCCGAATTATGAAATGCCCTTCGTGGGACTCGATCTCACGACCCCAAGGTTAAGCTAAATCAAAGCCAATATAAACTAAATCAAAGCCACAAATGGAGAGACGAGATCTAATGAGATTCGTCTTCTTTAGGAGCCCAAGAGTTTGGTTTGAATGAAGGCTCTATCTCATGCACCATAATCTTGAAGGAGTTGTCACCAACCTTCAATTCCATCGTCGCATCAATTCTCGCCTCAGCATTTGTGAGGACTTGAATTTTTGCACGATGAAAGGATGATGGTGATTGACAACTTTCGTCGATTGCTAGTAAATGACCCCACTTATCAGCAATGTTCTTGAAAGTATCCCAATTCCATGTGTGAAAAGAAACACCCTCGCAAACTAACCATACTCGACGACACTCCATTACCAAACTCTCTGACCAAGCTTTGACTATGGAGAACCACTTTGCGAGAGTCTCTGATTTATCGATCTTCACACTTCTCAATGAAGCAAAATCTTCGAAAACCATTAATACCGCATTTCCAGCAGCTCTCATTAAGAAGAAGCCAGTGAGGCCCTTCGCATGCATTTGTCTAGCGAGATGACCGATTTTGATAAACTCTTTGCACCACCCAACTATACAATTGCTCAACACGTGAAGTTTTTCTTTATCTATAACGCCTTCAACTTCATAAAGATCCTTCCTCGAATCACCTTCCATCTCGGACTTGCGATGAACAACTGTCGATGACTTTCTCCAATAGGAGTGTCGAGGTTTGAATTTAGCAAAATAAACACTAATTTTGCTTCCATCGATATGAGAACCATTCATTTTTGAGATTGTTCTCTTTGCTTCATCGATTATTGCGAAGCGAATGAAATCAAAGCGAACTCCTTTTGAATTTCTTTTATTTGGAATAAAAGCATCAAGAACCCGACTGTGGGAGCGAAATAAAGATCCAAACCTCTTCCAGTGGATGTTCTCTGGTAAATTATCAATAAATAACGTGTAGCATCCAATCTTATCATTACTGCACCCCTTTGAGGTGGACTCCAACAGCATCCTCTCATATTTTTCCCCCGCCGCAGTCCTACACTACTTCTCTTTAGCCTTCTCCACTATCTTCAAAGTCGGCGCTTGCTGCTCCACTCTCTGTTTATGAAGCTCCGATTCCGTAACCTTCGGCACCAAAATCTCCACTCGATTCACCTTCTTATCCGGAATTTTCAAACTTTTTCCAACCTCTTTATCCCCACTATTGGACTGACGGCCAGCCTTAGCCCCGAGAGCTGCGGCTTCAACCCTCATCTCATCTTCTTCCTCGCGTTTCTTGGTCACCTTTTCCTCCAACACATGGACATCAGAACTTGATGGACGAACTTCTTTAGGAACGAAAGTTGAATCTGCTGTCTCCCTCCCAGTTGCAAGCTTGTAATCGACAGATTTCTTTAAGGTTTCTGCATCTTGCACAGCTTCTCTTGCTTCCCTTAGTTTAGCTGAAGACTCTTTAATGAGCTACTCAATATCAAGCCTTGTCTTATGCAATTTGTAAGTGAACCGAGGGAATTAACAAGGCGATCAAATGCCACAATAGCAGTTCGTATCTTGGAAAACCCCGCCTCCACAGACTGCGAAACCGAAGCATGTTCTGCAACTAGCATAGGCTTTTGCCGAGAGGACTTGTAATGGTGAGGGGTAGCAAGACCCACTTCAAGTTTCCGGGAACTCATTTCTTTTGTTTTGCTTTATCGTTGAAGAATAGCAAAGGAAGAAAGGGTGATGAACAGAACTAAAACTGCAGCTAAAGATCATCGGCGAACGTGGCTGACTTGATTGCTTTGTGGAGAGACGACAGACGCAAGGAGATGGAGAAAGTAAAGATAATGACTATACTGCTGTTGTAGTTCGCGCCGTCGTCGGAGAAAAAGAAAGAAGCGTCGCCAACAACTAATAGTCAAAGGGCCATGTCCAAGATCCACTGAGTTGTAGGCTCTCCCTGGTGAAACGAAGCATAGATCCTTGATGCTGGCGTCGAGTCGAAAAAACCTGGAAGTTTTGGTGATCAAAAGCCACCGGACGTGACGGCCGGTGCGTCGTCTGTCGGCGGCGGCGGGTGGCTGATGACGGTGGCAGACAACGGGTGAATGTCGGAGGAGAGAAAAAATTTCAAAAACGCCTGGGGGAATTTGAAATTTGAAAACGCGGGTTAGAGAGAAGCTGGAGCTTCTCTCACTAACACGTGAAGCTTTGCATGATTGCATATTGACGGCCAAAGAAATGTTTGAAGCTAGGGAACGATACCTTGTATGCAGAAAGATTGGACGCGATTTGGCTAAGAGTTTGAGCATTTTGCTTCAAAAGATGCATAGTTGTACCACAGATCCCTAAGAACATACAACAAACAAGCAGATTGAACATTAAAACAATACATTTAACCGCAAGCCAGAACAGTGAAATCAAAATCCTACTGCTTACATTATAGCACAAGCAGGCATAATTTGCTTATTAAACACTAAAACTTCACCACAAACTAAAAAGGGAAGGGAAGAATAACATATAAACAGAAGGAAATAAATAAACAGAATTTGTTAGATAATTTCAAGGAAAATGGACACTAAAGCCCAATTTAGAACAAAATTACTTTAATGATGCAAATTGCAATAGACAAAGTTGGACGTACTTAAGCATCATAATAGAATTTATATACGCAAACTAAAATTGAATAAACTCCTTAGCTTTATAGTTAAATGCCACAGGTGTTTAGGCTGTGCCATTATTTTGCTGATATTCAGAGTATGATCAGCTACTTCTCTGAAGCAAGCTGCTATATCCATTCTTTGACCTCATAAAAGAAAGATCAATCTCTATTCTAGTTATACAAATGGGAGATTCGGATAAATACTGATAGAAAGACACTAAATAAAGTTATCACAACCGAAAGAAGGATATCAATACTGCTATGTGTTAATATAGAATACAAACCTTCAGAAGGCATTCTTTCATTCTGGTCCAGATGGTGCATCATCAGAGGATATGCAGCCATGGTTTGTGGCAGAGATGAAGGCATATTCATCTTAGAAGATGATTCCACCAGCTTATCCTGAAGAAGTATGATCTTTATGGGTTCTTCAATCACATTATATCATAAAAACATTGGCTGTTTTCAGGAAACTAAAACAGGAAACCCTGTCATGGCATTCAACTTAGCAAATTGAGATACATTGAATTTACTTCCTGTTAAATTTTAGCTATCATTAACAACTTTGTTTGTGAAATGACTTGAAAGAAAGAAAGAAAGAACATAGGCAATCAAGAAAAACCTAATTCAACTTGAAAAATGAAAAGTAGGAAATTGCTGTTCCTTGTCAAATTCAAGCCTTAAATTTTATATTCCACCATCCATATTCTATGTGCTTCAAGAAGTTTAAGTATGTTTAAAATCATTTAGAGGGTAAAAGAATCTAAGAAATCAATAACTATTTCACAAAAAAGTTCATCAGCATACCTTTCTATTGTTCGCCTTTTTTCCCAAATTATGTTCTTCAGGCTTCCTTCGCTTTCTCTGTCAATTTCCGAGAAGTATAAGATAATTGGTTAAGCTGACACATTTTGGTCCAAGTTCTCTAGTATAGCTAATCCTGAACATGTTTCATTAATTGCACATTTCCAGTTTCCACCGCCATATAAAAACTAATAGTCTTATAAACCAATTTTCCATATGCAGACTTAGAATGAGAGCATATATCACTTGATACAAGACAATAAAAGTTAATACAAAAGATGTGAGGAAATCATCATTTAAAAAAGAAGGGAGCTTACTTGCATCCACCTACACCTCAAAGCAACATCACGAACGGTTTTATCACGCAAAGTAGCTGCAATCTTTATGTACTTCAAAATATTCGGCTCCTCTTTATATCTATATACATGTACAGTGAAATATTAAAATCAGCACTTAAATCTTAAGCTCAAAAACAAGTTATGCCTGATAAGTACCTCTTTGGAGCAGTTCTATCATAAAAATCAATTGCAAAAACACACAGAAATCCTACTAACACAACAAGGGGATCTGTTATTTTATATTAACTATGAAAAATTCAACTACCTACTTATATTAATGGTTCAGGCTTCTAACACTATCATATACAATAAGCAACCGAATACACCTCTAAAAGCTCTGAATAAAAAAAGCAAGAAGAAATTATAAACATACTTTTCAAGGCCATCCTCCAATATATATTGTTCGTCAGCAGACCACTCGGCGGCCAACCCTGTATCATGCTTGAGCCCTGCAACAGAATCTAGAAGGAAGGAAGATCCGGAAGAGTTTACCGGTTGGATTAAGGCAGGAGGGGTGCTAATGAAACTGGAATTCCCCGGAAAGAACATGGGTGGTGTTGCAAAGTAACCGTCCATCGGAATCATGTCGGAACTACTGCTAAAAGCAGCTGA
The DNA here is from genome assembly GCF_006381635.1 of Hibiscus syriacus. Classification (NCBI taxonomy): domain Eukaryota; kingdom Viridiplantae; phylum Streptophyta; class Magnoliopsida; order Malvales; family Malvaceae; genus Hibiscus; species Hibiscus syriacus. The sequence goes on from NW_024062795.1 coordinate 8,180,966, forward strand.
TTGGAACTGTAAAGCATACCGGTTCATAATGGATGCTAAATCTTCTTCATGATGGAGCACATAACTCGATCATCATGTCAATTTTTTCCTAACTTTCCACACAACTCAATAATCCACTTTACCCAGAAATTCAAACTAATTATAATGTGAAAAAAGGAACAAAATGATAGAAAAACTTATTTCCTTTTCCTCATCATCATACACTGTCAACTTCCTTCAAAAGGGTATCAAACTGTTTCTTGTTAATTTCAGCTAAACAGAACCCTACAATTGAAGCACTCGCATAAAAGGACAAATTACCAAAAAGAAAAATGTCATGTCAATCTCGGAAACTCAACCCCAAACCGAATCCTAAAAACAAAAGAAACCCCATCAATTTGAATTGGATACAGAAGAATCTAAGGTCAAAAACGACACGAAGAAAAAAACAATAAAGGACAGATACAGAGAGAGGATGGAGAGGGAGGGAAGTTACCTTTTCGTGGGCAACTTTCCGACGAAACCCTTATTGGTTGTGCCTTTTTCCTTCTCGCTTCAAAATTCAGGGAATGGGGTTCTTTGCTTTAGAGTAGTATCTCCATTTTCGTTGATGGAGTGACAATAGATTAGCTTTAGACACCTCTACCCATAGAAAGTGAAGCTCAAGGCAAAACGATGTAAATTAAGAAAACTAAAAAAAAAAAGTTTGGGCTTTTCTTGGTTTAATTCCACCAAATATCCTCGAGATGTAATATATAGTATTATAAATTAATCATCAAATTTTAAAACATTCTAATCAGATCATCAAAAGTATTATCAGCGTATTAATTAGGTCTTTCAGGTAAATCTAAAAATAAATTTAAACATTATATATAAGACCATATATGATATTAAACATGTTGATTAAAATAATATTTTATTATTTTTTGTGTTGATTTTAAGTTTTTATTTTCTCTTATGACGAACTCCATATCAAGTGTTCTGAGTCTCATTCTGTTTTTACTTATTGACAAGTTAGTTATATCCTAATATTTAATGTCCATTTTTTATATAATGTCTAAAAATTTAAAAAAATTGAGAGTTTAAATATATTCGATCTTACTTATTTATATGTAATATATAATAATCTCGATACACTTTAGTTTAATCGATAACATTTATTATCTTAAGTAATTATTAATCTGAAAGAAATATTTGGTGTGATATTAACAATTTAGTGACTCAATCATAACATCTTCAAATTGAAAGATTAAAAAGGCATAGTTTGAAGATATTGATAAAATTAACCCCTTCTTTTAAATTTTGATAAATATATAATATAAATATGGGGTGTATAATTGAAATTTGCAGATCTTATAAATCAACAACAGTGCGAATCCCCCATAAGAGCATTTGATGCCGATTATTATGGACTCTCCACCTTTCCTTTTTTATTGCCTTTATTATTATTTTTTATACGTTGTCTTCTTTTAACTGGGACTGTGCCTTTCTGTTTCTGTTTCCATGATTTGATTATCAGATTTTCCAGCAAAAAATCAAGCACCTTTCATTGATTTCAAGGGTCTACATGTATTAATAAATAAATAAAAAGGGTCTACTTCATGAAAAAAATATTTTTTGGTTATGAGGATCAATTAAGTTAAAACACATTTTTAATATACTTTATTATTTTAATAAATTTACACTATTTCTTATTTGTTATCATCTTCTTGCTTTCATCAACATCATATTTTTTTAATTTTTTTATAATAATTAAATATTAATTCAAATGGAGTTAATTCCCAGCTTCAAAAAATTTATTGAGGCATGACTTCAGTAATTTGAATGAATATTTGAAGATATATAATTTTAATATGAAATAATTTAATTAAGTTTAATTAAAAAAGCAAAATGTAACAAGTGTAAATTTAGTAAATTTCTATTTATAAAAATGGTTACCATTTTTCAAATAAAATCATTCATAATGGATTAATAATTGATTAAAGGACTTACAAATAATGCTATATTTGGTAAATTCATAAACATTGCTATATGCATATGGTAACAAGTTGTGCTGTGGAATTAGGAAACATAATAATGATTACATAAAAAAAAGTTTTATTGATTTCAATTTGAAACTTTATTTTTGTTTTTTCTTTAAAAAAATTAATTTAATTTTTTTAAAGATAAAAAGATGTTATATCTTTCAAGTAAGAACAAAGATTTAAATTATGAAATTATAAAAGGAACAAGTTGAATTAAGAGATTCATTTAATAATATACTTAACCTTGAGGTCGTGGGATCGAGTCTCACGGATGTCATTTCATAATTCGGAGGTCTTCTACGGAAGTTACTCTCAACCTGGTGTTGGGGGCAGCCTACTATCTTACCTCCCCTACCCCATTACATATGAGAATAAGGGATAACCATTTTTATAATATTTAATATCAAATGTTGATGGTTGTAAAAATACACCTATGGGCATGGATGGGCCTTTCAAAGGTCTAAAATTCATACATTTTAAGCCAACGCCTCGACATAATAATGAAATCATTATCAATGCATTGGGCCTTTTATGAGTTAGGTATAATATAACAACAAGAGTTAATTCATTATATGTCCCCAAACTATTGTTTTATTCTAAATTAATCTCTAAACTTTTGAATATTCTAACTTCATCAATAAATTTTGACCCTTATAAATTGATCCCAAACTTTTAAACATTTCAATCCATATTAAACTATCCATATGCGCTAATCATTCCACTTGTCATATAAACATTGATATGTATTATGTCCCTTGATCTCATTATTTATAATAAAATTAAAAGGTTCTTTAGTTTTTTTCCTTTTTGTTATCTTAATTTTTTTACAATACAATTAACATTTTTAAAGGTTTTATTATCATAGAAGATGTGATTAATATATGCTTATAATTTAAGGATGAAATTATAATGTTTAAAAGTTTAAGGATCAATTAAAATGAAAGATATAATTTAAAGATATTAGACACAATTTAACTTCAATTAAAAATAAAAATTGGATAAATATTAAATATAATTTATATTTAAACTATGATTTTCATTCTAAAATAGTCATCAAACTTTTGAGCATTCCAATTTCATTCTTGAATTATGATCATTTTTCTAAATTAATCATCAAACTTTTAAACCTTTTAATTTCTTATCAAACTATGGGATAATTACAATGTAATATATGTTCAGAATCTTTCTTCGTCATTAATAATGCATACACCTTTCAGATTCAATTGTTCGAACACGAATCCTCTAAAAAACAACATTCTATTTTACCATCGAGTTCACTTAATAGATTTATTTTAATTTCAAATTATTTAGACCAACCGTACAATTAAATATAATTATTTTTATTAAAATATAATTTTGGTTGCAACATGGCTGCCTTTGTCCCAAATGCATGCATGCACCTTGAGGCAAAGAATTGCTTTGTATGATACAAAATAAATATAATATGATTTATTTAGTATATAATATATATATAACACAATTAAATATATATTTAATAAATATTTGCATATAAATTCATTATCACCCTGTCCATAATCATTCGTTGTAAAGGATGACAAAAAATTAATATTTATATTTATATTTTTACATATTTAATAATTTATTATGTCTTCAATCAATGGAACCGACCGACCCCAGGCAAAGATGTATTAAAAAATATACAATACTAATATAATGAAATATGTTATAATATGAGTTTTTGTTAATAAAGGTCAAACATCCCTGCCTTGGGCTTCGATTTACTATAATATAAATTTGATAAATTCCTTTATTAATTATTTTTATGCTCTTCAAGAGCATCTGATACTCTGCTAACAATAATATGCCACCAGAATATTTTATTTTATTTATTAAAATAGAAAATCCTCACGAGTGCCCACAATTTCTTATAAATATATACTATGGTTCGTAATATAATATAACTAATTTTTAACTATTTATTAAAATTCATGTATGATGAATTTGAACAATGAAATATTTTATTATACGTATGATATATAAGTTTATACGCTTTTTTTAGAGTTTCACTTGAATTTTATTGCACTCTGATTTAAATATTTGTGGTATAATTTATTTAGTAAAAAATAATTATTTTTTGAATAGTTTGGGTTGATTATAAGGTAATATTTGTTCAAAATTTTCTTAATTAAATTGACAGTACGCACACACACTGCAAACGTAGTTATTCGAATCCAAAACCTCTAGAAATAACAACATATATTTTCACTACTGAGATCACTTGGTGGGTTCAAGAAATAATTTTTTTAAAAATAACACGATATAATTTAATTAAATTAAGATGTATATGTATATTCCTAGTTATATACCTTCTACGAAATTCTGTTATATTTTTTTTTGACAAAATAAAATTTTCTTTTATATTCATATTTAATATATCGTTCTTCTAATTGTTTATCATAACCAAAAAGTATATATCAATAAACTCTTAAAATTTTAATTAATTATATTTATCCAAAACATCTTGATGGGGAGCGGCTTGATTTCTCCATTATGTCGCATGACGAGCAAACAGAAGTTCGTTTCGATAAAAAAAATACTTAGAAGTTTTTATTATTAAACCAACTTTTAATTAAAAATTATATTTAAATTTAATTTATATAATTTATTATTATTATTAAACTGACAAGGTAGTTATATATCTTTTTGATATAATTATTAGTATTCAATATATTAATCAATTAATCTGAATCGAGTATTGTAAAAAAAATCGAAAGAAAAGTCTCAAAATAGATGAAATAAAACAAAAGTTTAATAAAAAATAAGTGCCTAAATAATGACTCGAAAAACGTTTTGGTGCTTAAATAACTTTTTTGCTAAAAAAAGATGTCTAACATTTTCTCAGTTATACTTTTAGGTGTCTAGCATTATATTTTTTATTTTTATTTTTAAATTTTTAATAATAAAAAATATTATTTTTAAAAAAAATTAAAAAAACTTAATTTATTTGTAAAAAACCCCAAACTTTTAATTTCATTATAAAAATCTAAAAAACTAAAATATATCATTTCAACCCCATTACAAATTGTCTTCAGTCATTTTCAGACACCATCGTCTCTGAACACTTAGGTTTCATTCGAAATTGCACGGTGGTTCGAATGGTGGTGACAATGTGGCTTATGGACGTCGGGATCGGTCGGGATCGAAGAAAAACAACGACAATCCGATGAATCTTTGAACGTTTCTCTACGGAAAACGGTGACACTTTACGACCATTATGTTGTACAGTACAAACACCTAAAAATCTCCAATGAAAACGTTAGACACCTATTTTTAATAAAAGTTTCTTTAACCACTAAAATGTTTCTCAAAAAAAAGTTTGTTAAAGATTAATACAAGAGCTGTGGAAAAATTAATCTTCATTTCTCAACTCACAAATTACAATCTGTTTACATATATATATATGAACCTTTTCAATCTAACTGCCTAACTAACTTAAAACTACTTGTAACAAACTATTAACAGAAAAACAGATTACAAACTCAACACTCCCCCTAAAGTTGGATGTTGAAAAACATTTTCAACTCCTAACTTGGATAGTAGATAACTATGTTGCTGACTTCCCAAGGCCTTGGTCATGATGTCTGCAAGCTGTTCATGTGTTGAAATATGTTCCGTTTGAATCATTCCTTCCTGTATCTTTTCTCTCACAAAATGACAATCAATTTCAATGTGCTTTGTCCTTTCATGATACACTGGATTAGCTGCTATTTGAAGTACAGCTCTATTGTCACAGTAAAGTTTTGCAGGCTTCAAACCCTTTATGCTAAGCTCTGTAAGCAAACCTTGCAACCAAACCAACTCAGAAGTGACCACTGCCATAGCTCTATATTCTGCTTCTGCCGAAGACCTTGCTACAACATTTTGTTTCTTTGATTTCCACGAAACCAATGAATCACCAATCTTAATGCAAAAACCTGTTACAGATTTTCTTGTCATCGGACATGATCCCCAATCTAAATCACAATAGGCTGAAAGTTGGCAAATCGAAGAGGATTTTAACAAGATTCCTTGTCCTGGTTCCTTCTTGACATATTTAACTACTCTTAAAGCTGCCTCCATATGAGACCTCTTAGGTTGCTGCATGAATTGACTAAGAAGATTCACTGCATATGTAATATCAGGTCTTGTATATGTCAAGTAAATCAGCCTCCCAATAAGTCTTTGATAAACTGACTTTTCAACAAGATTATGTTCATCTTCATTATCCTGCTGCACAATCTTATCATAGTCCAAAGTAGTCAACTTCATATTCTGCTCCAGAGGAGTAATAGCAGGCTTTGCTTCCTCCAAACCAGTATCTTTGATTAACTGTAGTGCATACTTTCTTTGATTCAAAAGTATGCCTTCTTTTGACCTCAATACCTCTATTCCTAAGAAATATTTTAACTCCCCCAAATCCTTCATCTTAAAACGACTATTCAACATTTGCTTCAATTCATCAATCAATTCACTATTATCACCTGTGATTACCAAATCATCAACATAGACTAATAACAAGGCCATTTTACCTTGTTGTCTCTTGATGAACAATGAGTAGTCATACTTTCTTTGAACATAACCAGTCGAGACCAATGCCTCTGTTAATTTCAGATTCCACTGCCTGGAAGCTTGCTTGAGACCATACAATGATTTTTGCAGTCTACACACAATCCTCTCCCCCTGACTGCAAAAACCCTCAGGTAGTTGCATATAAATTTCCTCATAAAGATCTCCTTGCAGAAAAGCATTGAATACATCCATTTGCAATAATGGCCAATGAAGAATAGAAGCAAGTGCTAAAATGGTTCGAATAGTTACCATCTTAACCACATGAGAAAATGTGTCAACAAAATCAATTCCCTCCTGTTGATTATAGCCTTTAGCAACCAAGCGAGCTTTATATCTCTCAACCTCACCTGATGCTTTGTACTTAACTCTATAAACCCACTTACATCCAATAGGAATTTTTCCTGGTGGTAATAGAACAATGGACCAAGTTCTATTAGACTCCAATGCATGTATTTCTTCTTTCATAGCTTGAACAGCCTCAGAATAAGATTGAGGCTCATAAATTTGAGATATGGAAGACAAGCATATTTGAGTGTGAATTGGTAAGTGAGAATAAGAAAGAGAACTGAAATTTGAAGAAGAGGATTGACAAGAGCAAACAAAGTTATTTAACCAAGTAGGAGGCTTAGATACTCTAGAGGATTTTTTAGAGGGAATAGGTGCACTTATTGAAGCAGAAGACTGAACTGAAGTCTGAGAGGTGTGTTCATCATTATCGGTACTCAATGCAGTAGGAGTAGTATGAAGAGAGCTAGAATGTTGAGGACTTGGAGTATTTAAAACTAGGAAATCATCATCATGAACAAGGGTAGAAGATGGGAAAAAGGTTGGATCAGAAGTATAAAAGGAAGAAGATTGATGAAATGGAAACTGATTTTCATGAAACTTTACGTCCCTACTGATGAATAGTTTTTTAGAGTCAAGATTAAACAGCAAATAACCTTTTTGGGTTGGAGAGTATCCCAAAAAGACATAAGCAAAGGCTCGAACATCAAACTTATCATGAGGAGCAAGATTTGTTGCAAAACAGAGACACCCAAAAACTCTAAAGTGTTTATAAGAAGGAGGTTTATGATACAATAATTCAAAAGGAGTTTTCCAACATAAGACTGAAGAAGGCAACCTATTGATAATATAGCAAGCAACTAACACACATTCTCCCCAGAATTTAAAAGGGACCCGAGATTGAAAACGAAGAGCCCGAGCAACTTCTAAAAGATGCCTATGTTTACGTTCTGCAACCCCATTCTGTTGAGGAGTGCGCACACAAGTACTTTGATGGATAATTCCCAAAGATACAAACAAGGGAGAACACTCAGAATTGAAAAATTCACGACCATTATCACTACGAACAATTTTAACTGAGAGAGAAAACTGATTCTTAACCATTAAGATAAAGGTTCGAAGATAGGAAACAACATCATTCTTAAGCTTCAATAAGTACACCCAAGACATCCTAGTATAGTCATCTACAATAGTTAAGAAAAACCGTTGACCAGCATGAGTAGAGATTCGATAAGGCCCCCACAAATCAATATGAATCAATGTAAATGGAGTGGTGGTCCTGGAATTGCTAACTGGGAATGGAAGTCTAGATTGTCTAGCTAAAGGACAGATAGAACAATATTGAACCGATTCATGATGCAAATTCTCATTATGAAACATAGGCAATTTTCTTAATTGAGAAGCTGGAACATGTCCTAAACGAGCATGCCAAAGACTTGTTTTATTTGCATCAACAGATTTACAAGTATTGAGAAAAGTTTCAGAAGGTGTACATGCATCAACAAAATGTTATAAGGTAGAAATAGAAAAAACAGAATTTGATGGAAACCTGAGCATGTATAGACCTCTATATTCTTTACCAATCACCCTCATCATGCCATTGCAAAGATCCTGCAATATGCAAAGGTCAGGATAGAACAAAACAACACAGTTTAACTCATGAGCCAGTCTTGAAACAGAAATGAGATTATGAGTAAAGTGAGGCACATGAAGAACATTAGATAATTGAAGACCATTTGGGAGCCTAACAGAACCTATATGTGTGACAACAAAGGATTTGCCAGTAGGCAGCTGAACAAATTTAGGCGTGGATGTACAGGGCACAAGATTGAGCATGCATTTTAAGTCTGACAAAATATGGTCAGTTGCTCCAGAATCCAGAATCCATTCAATTGAATTATAAGTAAGAGAACAGAAGGTACCTGTCAGATTCACAGAGGAATCTGGACTGGAACTTTGAGCTGAATATCGATTTAGAAGCCCCAGAAGCTGTTGATACTGTGCAGTTGTAAAAACTAATGGAGCTGGAGTAGACACCTCACGATCAGAAGGAGTCACCATAGCAGCTTGGGAACCCTTCTTCTTGTTGAATTTAAAATCAGGAGGAAAGCCAATAAGGCGATAGCAATTCTCTTTTTTATGGCCCTTCACCTTACAATGATCACAGATGCCAGTAAAACGTCGACGGTTGCCAGAAGCATTGGAATACAGTGTTGTAGAGTCCAAGAGGGGGACAACGCCAGATAACTGAAGGCGATGAGATTCCTCCTGACTAATCATGGAATAGGCGCTATTGACCGAAGGTAAGGGCTGCATCAACAGGACTTGACTTCGAATGGCAGTGTACGAGTCATTCAGCCCCATGAGAAACTGGAACAATCTCTGTTGAGAAACATGGCGTGAACTGGACTGAGCATTTTCACATGTACAGCTCGAGTAAGGTACCAGTGTATCATACTTGTCCCACAGAAGCTTCAACCGTGAGAAATACGCAGAAATAGAAAGCTCGCCTTGGACCATCGTGGTAATCTCACGATGAAGAAAAAATATGCGGGAACCGTCGACCTTGTCAAAGCGCTCCTTGAGATCGGCCCAAACGAACTCTGCACTGGAGGCAAAAACAATTCCAGCAGACAAATCCTTGCTCACCAAATTGATGAGCCATGACAGCACAAGGGCGTTGCATCTGTCCCACTGTGCTTGAAGAGAGGGATGAAAATCATTACGACAGTAACCTCCATCGATGAACCCTAATTTGTTCTTGGCGAGAAGTGCGATTCGCATTGAGCGACTCCAGACGGTGTAGTTATCTGGTCCAGACAACTGATGCGAGATCAAGATCGTACCCGGAGTGTCCGAGGGATGGAGATATAGCGGGTGATTAAAGTCAAGAAGCGTTGATTCGTTCATCGGGGCTATGGTGTGTGGCATCGTGACAGATGCGGCGATGAAGAAAGAGCAGAAAGGTAACCTACTTCAAGAATGAGGAAAAAGAAATGAAGCAATAGCAGACCCGAGAAGGAGAAAAGGCCCAGTGAAATTGGGCTAGCCTGATACCATGTTAAAGATTAATACAAGAGCTATGAAAAAATTAATCTTCATTTCTCAACTCACAAATTACAATTTGTTTACATATATATATATATATATGAACCTTTTCAATCTAACTGCCTAACTAACTTAAAACTATTTGTAACAAACTATTAACAGAAAAACTGATTACAAACTCAACAAAGTTTATGTATTTAATTTTGTATTAAGACTAAATCAAAAGAAAAAAAATCCAAACTTTTTGTGTGTGTGTGGAAATTGTTATATATCAGCGGTTGGCTTTTGGAAATACCATTATCATATAATATTTCAGTTAAAAATGGTGATTTTACGGAATTAATAATTTTAGATTATATAAGAAGACATTATGGAAACATCAATTTACTTTGAAAAAAATTATTCGATGAAATTCTTACATTATGTGATCCGGTGATAAAGATGAACAACTATCTTGTCATCCGATAAATAGAATATATTACATTGAGGATGAACTTGAATTACCTGTTTGTCGAGAATTATAAAAGACAAATAAATTTGTTCTCTAAAAAGAGTATATTCTTTCACTCACATTCTACTCTTTTAACCTCTTGAGAATATCTTAAATTTATTTTCTTCACAATTATATCTAATGAATTTACATGTTAAAAATGGGGCTTTGCCTATTCAATCAAAGCTTTCAAAAAAGTCGAATTTGAAGGTAGGTTTGCATCTTTTCTTCTTATCATTTTCCCACCTTCCTGCACCAAAGCTCCATGCTTCTTGTCCCAGACAATATAAGAGTGAAACCCTCTCCTTTCGGCATATGTCGACATTTGGTGGCTTCTCGCCTGTCGCCGAACCATATATAAACAGAGTTAACCCTTCAAGTTTCCACCCTGCAATTCACATACAAGAACTTGTGTTTGGTCCATTAGCAATGGTTCATTCAGATTCAGACCCACCTCTGCTCGACCATTATGGAATACTTTTATCATGCCACTCGACTCAATGCGATGAACCCCAAAGCAGAGTCACCATGGAAGAATGCCAGCTTCCATTGATCGACTTGTGTGCTCTAACAAGTGATGACGAAACAGTTTGCCGAGCTTCTGCCGCCGCAATTTGTAAAGCGTCGTCGGAATGGGGTTTTTTCCAAGTGGTGAATCATGGCATTAGCCCTCAACTAGTCAAGAAGATGAGGAGCGAGCAAGTGAAATTGTTCCAAACACCCTTTGAAACGAAAGCTAAAAGTGGACTTTTGAATGATTCTTACAGGTGGGGAAATCCTAGGGCTACTTGTCCTAATCAATTCTCCTGGTCGGAAGCCTTTCATGTCCCTCTCACTAAGGTCTCGGATGAAGCTTGTTATGGAGACTTCACGTCTTTAAGGTAAAAAAAAAAAACTAACAAAATACCATTTGTTTTTTTAATTCCCATGTCAATAATATCGTTCTTAAGTTTCGAACTTAATTTCTCTACTAGGAAAATTGACTTGTTACCATAATCCTCTGTTTTTTTTTACAGGGAAGTAATGACATGTTTCGCAGCAGCCATGTCGGAGCTGTCGAGGGTTCTAGCAAGGATCCTGACAGAGAACTTAGGCCACGGAAAACAAGCTCGGATCGACACTATATGCAACGAAACGACATGTTTCCTTCGCCTGAATCACTACCCAGCATGTCCGATAACTCCGGAGATTACCGGTCTAGTGCCCCACACCGATAGCGATTTCCTAACGATTCTTTGTCAAGACCAAGTCGGAGGGCTTCAACTCATGAAAGACTCCAAATGGGTGACTGTCAAACCTAACAAAGATGCTCTCATCGTCAACATCGGCGACCTTTTCCAGGTTCATCAAACAAAATAAAACAAATCCAAATTTGTTCTTTCACAGGCACAATTTATCAATTTGTCAGAAAATCTAAATCTTCAAAGTGAAAAATTTTACAGGCATGGAGCAATGATGTTTACAAAAGCGTGGAACATAAGGTGGTGACCAATGCAACAATGGAGAGATACTCCATTGCTTATTTCCTTTGCCCTTACTATGATTCTTGGATCGAGAGCATCGTGAAACCTTCCATTTATAGAGGGTTTACTTTCGGAGAATATAGAGACCAAGTTCAAGAAGATGTGAGAAAAACAGGGTACAAGGTTGGCCTTCCGAGGTTTCTACTTAAGGGTTCAGATGATAACACCGGATTATACACACCGAGCATCACGGCCAACAGTTAAATGAGCCTTTTTACATAGAATATTTGGTATCGGATCTAAACCCTACACAATCCTACATTTTCTTCTCTTTAGAAAAATATGTGTTCATTGTATTCTTCATTTGATTAAAAGAAGGGAGATATTGCATTTTTGTGGTTTAATAATGTATATGAAATTATGGCTATACAACACAGCATGACACCATTAGACATGACCAACATAACACGTTCTTTCATGTGTTTTCATGTTATTTTGTAAATGCCTAATATAAAGAAATATGAGTCTAAAATACAATCATTTAATATAAGAATAAAAAATATCATAAATCGATTGTAACCGAAAAACTTTCTTAGAACATAACTCTTTAGAGTAATATGGATAAAATTTAAGTTGAAACTGAAAATATTACATTCTCCATAATAAAACATTTTCGGTTGCACCCGAAATTATTACTAATCGAATAACTTTTTAGTGTATACATGTAATATTTTAGGTTAAAACCCGTCGCATTATCGGTTGTAATCAAAATTATTATCAATTTTATATTTTTTTATGTTGGACATGATAACATTTTAGAGCCGCACAACAAAACTAGCACAACAAAACTAGCGGGGGAAAAAACAACTATAATAAGAAGATTCCAATAATTATTACTACTAAACAATAATTCTTTTCCAAAATATCTTCAATGCAAAAAATCAAGATTAATATGACGCAATAAAATTGTTAAATTCAGAAGCTTAATATCCATTTCACCATATAAAAATGACCATATCTTGTGATAACTCAATGGATGAAGTCCAACTTGCATGGCTTCTGTGGAGGACGACAACCCTTCAAAGCTTTGACCAGACCTCACCAAAGCTTCAGTAGTTTTATAGAGGAAGAGCAGCTTCAACTTTTCCCCATGATTCTAAAGCATCCCCTTTAAGCTTCTTTTTCATTTTCTCGACAACTTGCTTAGCTTCCTCCGACCTCGACCTTTCTACCAACCCTTTAACCAGACCCTCCATGGCCTCAAATGGTGGCACCCATTTCCTCTTTATGATTTCCTTACTCATTTCCAAAGCCGAATCCAGCTCCCCTTCATTCACCATACTCCGAATCAAACTATAATAAGTAAACGAACAAGGCAAAACATACCCATCACTCAACATCTTACCCAAAACCTTCTTAGCCGATTCCGAATCTCCTATCCTACAAAACCCATCAATGATAGTATTATAGCTAGCAGCATTTGGCTTCAACTCTTTTGAAACCATCTCATCTAACAACTTCTTAGCCCTAGCACATTCTTTGCTCTTGCATAGCCTTGAAATTCTATGGTTATAAGTAGTCAAATTGCCTTCAATCCCTTTCTTTAAAACCTCTTTCATAACTCCATCAAATCCATTTTGATCCCCATTCTTCAAGTAAGCTCCTAGCAATATGTTAAAAGTATCAATATTTGGACTCACACCCATTTTCTCAACCCATTCCCGTGCTGATTCTATCTTATTTTCTTTCACAAACGCTTTCAGCACCAAGTTATGTGATACTACCGTTGGCTTAACGCCGATCTTTGCGGGAAGAGTGTTGAAACAATCGTGTAATTGCTCAAACATCCCATTGTTAAGATAAACCGTAAGAATAGCACAAAGAGATTTTTCAGTTACATTGGAATACCTTTTCTGAGACAATTCGTCGAGCATTTGGAGTGCTTGTTCGACCATCCCTGCATTTGAGTAAAGCATAATGAGACGAATCCAAAAGCCTTCGGATTTGAGGGCGGGGGTGTTCTGCGAATTGAGCTTTTGGGTCTCGAGGAGGCGGTCGACGAGGTCGAGGCGGTTGGCTCGAGCTAGCTTGCGGATGGAGAGGTGGTAGATGGGGCGGTGTCGAAGGAAAGTCGGCAAATGGGAACATTGTTGGAAGATTTCTGCTAATTTTTCAGGGTTCTTTTCGGATATAATGGCAGATTTTGCAGCTTTGAAAGAAGGAAATGGTTGGTTTTGTTTAACAGTATGAGTAGAGAAGAAAGATTTGGGGATTGCTAGTTTTGAGTTCCTGAAGATGGAAGCCATGGCTGATGTTAAAAAATGAAGCTTGAAAAAAATGGGAGAGGGATTAGGGTTTTAGTATCTCTCCTAGAAAAGGTCAGAAATTTCTAATATGAGCATTTAACTCAAAGTAATACAAAAACTACACTCTTTTTGGGGCGTATTTTAAGTTTGGCCCATTGGAAGTTTGCATGATTGGGTCGAAATCCGTATAAACACATTAAAATGTAAAAATAAAAATAAGTTAAATACCATTTTGTCACTCATCTATACTTTATCAAATAATATGATCATCTAAAAAAATTATTATCAATTTGATCATTTAACTACACCCTCTCATAGTATCATACAATATGGCAATTTAAGAATTTGTACTACCAATGTGACTATCCAACTTTCTTATTGTCCCTCACATCACTCATTATCATCATAGAATGATGATGAGGCATGAACTAAACAATAGATGTGTAACACATGTTATTTTCAAAAGAAAATAAAAAATAACAATAAAAAGTAAAAAAAAGTTAGGATAATAGATTAATTAAATTAGGCTTAATTATAAAATAATTGCGTAAATTATATTGCTTTTCATGAATAAGTGTCTACATTATTTTTTGAATGATTATGATATTTAACGTTATAAACGTTACCACTTTAGGTGTCTGAGCCGTAAAAACTGTTAATTTTCTCTGTTAAGTGACACATGTCACATTCTAATAATTAAAAAAAATTAATTAAAAATATATTTGAAAAATACACAAAAATTTCAAAATAGCCTCAAAACTTTGAAAACCTTCATTTCAACCTCTAAACCTACGTCGTCCGCCACCCTTGCCATCAACAAAGCTCTACCCGACCTCACCTACTCTCGGCGATCAATACCCATATGAAATCGCGACCTATCAACGATCGATCAACGTTTTGTACCCTGCGAACCCTAGGATGAAAATCGCAATCTCACGCGATTTCGACGATCAATCGATAACAACTATGACTGTATATGACTAGGAGGATGGCAGGGATTACATCAGCGACGGCGGTCGTGGCCGGAAATAGCGGCGAGTTAGGATTTAGGATTTCTATGAATTTGTTTTTTTAAAGAAAGATAAATTAGGTTTTTTAAAAATGTAATAATATTTTTAAATTAAAAAATTTAAAATTATCAAAATATGACACGTGTCACTTAACAGAAATCATTTTAAAAAAAATACTATAGACACCTATTCATGAAAAACGATACGATAGTAACATTGGATCAACTAGATATGATTAGATGCTCAAGCCACCGTCGTATAAGAATGAAGGTTATAAAAGTTTATTGTACGCGCTTTAACATGTCAATGTGTAATGAAAGGTGTATGAGTTATTGGCTACACGTGAGAACCATTCACCCATCTTTTAATCTTTAGAATTGATAGATAGATCCAACATGGGACGATGATCCATCCAAAATGACTGTCAGATTAAATGATACCAAACTAGGAATTTAGAAATAAAAAAGTCGAATATCTATTAAAAGCTCTCAGTTTATATTTTTTTCTTCTATAAATTGTTAATTCAATATTTATTAGGAGTAAAAATTTTCTTCTCTTCTCCTAAATAATAATTGTTAAAAAATATAATAAAACTAAAAAATCACATATATATATATATTTAAATTGACACATTACACGTATATTGATCTATTTATATTACTTTATCATTCAATGACGATAATGGGCAATGGATTTAACTATCACCTTGGATGGATCATCAAACTCTATATTATATATAAGTTATATCTTTAGTCTTTATATTCTAAATTGATCAATTTTGTTAAATATTTTTGAATTTCAAAATTTTAGCCTCAATTTAAAATAATATATAATGTAATTAAACTATATGAATTTAAAATGATAAAATTAAAAAATAAGAAATAAATCTAAAATTTATATATAATTATTTTAATGATTATTATTTATATTAGGATTAAAATTTAAAAAATTTAAAAATATAAGACCAAAATGACTAAATCTGAGTATAAAGACCAAACTACAACTTAGACATCGTATAGGGACTAGTACAAGCGTTTAACCAAAATCCCCGGCCTGCGTGCATACCTACCTACGCCCCTGGTTTTTACACAGTGACAAAAATGAAAAAAAAAATCGTAACTTTCCAAAGTCTTAAAGGCTAACTTTCCCACACTCTTCTAAATCAGCATTTGAATATACGATATGAGCAGTACAGATACCATTCCCGCCGCCGCCTCCACCACCACCACCACCACTTCAATACTATTTTCCCCCCTTTTCTCTGTCTCACCTGAATTCTTCCTTGAACTCGATAATGGCTTCCCTCAGCCACCTCCTCAAACCCCATTTCCTTTCTACCCCAAAACCCAAACTCCAACAAAACAAACTGCCCACCATGGTCCGCATGTCTTTCCAAGAATCGGGCCCATCCGTCGCCGTCGTCGGAGTCACTGGCGCCGTGGGTCAAGAATTCCTCTCCGTCCTCTCCGACCGTGACTTCCCTTACCGTTCCCTCAAGCTCCTCGCTTCCAAACGCTCCGCTGGCAAGTCTATTTCGTTCCAAGACCGTACCTTCACCGTCCAAGAACTCACTTCCGACAGCTTTGACGACGTTGACATCGCTCTCTTCAGTGCTGGTGGGTCGATAAGCAAAGAGTTCGGTCCCATTGCTGTCCAAAAAGGTGCCATCGTGGTCGATAACAGCTCGGCGTTTCGAATGGTCAATGGGGTGCCATTAGTTATTCCTGAAGTGAATCCGGAAGCAATGGGTGGGATTAAAGTTGGGATGAAAAAGGGTGCTTTGATAGCAAACCCGAATTGTTCTACGATTATCTGCTTAATGGCTGCTACCCCACTTCATCGCCATGCTAAGGTATCGTATAAAGTTTCCATTTTTGTTCTACAATCTTTTGCTTAGTGGTTCATAGATATTTATACACTTTGATTGATATAGAATTTGGTTTTGCATTGTTTGATTGTTGCTGCCTTTTGGATTTTTGTTAAATTAGATGGATGATTATTGTGTTTGTAAAAGGACAATATAAGGTACACTAGGCAAGAAATTGAAGGCATATTGAGTTTGAATGAAGTAAGATGACAAAGTGATTGCTTGAAGCTACTAGGTAATGGATAGTTGTAGTTTAAGTTAGTGTGATTTAATGATTTGAGTGGTTTTAATTTTATAGTGGATTGATTTTCATGAGATGTCGAGAAAAAACTTTAGTCTAGGATATCGATTGTTCTTGTTAAGCTTTTGTTGGTTTTCAATGGTTAAATTGTAACTATACTGCATTAAGCAGCTTAAGACATTTGATTCTTGCCTGTGGTGTGTTGCA
This sequence comes from Hibiscus syriacus, assembly GCF_006381635.1. NCBI lineage: Eukaryota > Viridiplantae > Streptophyta > Magnoliopsida > Malvales > Malvaceae > Hibiscus > Hibiscus syriacus. Next base: position 8,198,455 of record NW_024062795.1, read on the forward strand.
GGTGACACGAATGGTGGTTAGTACATATCAGGCGGCTAGTGGTGCTGGTGCTGCTGCCATGCACGAGCTCGAGCTACAAGCCCGTGAGGTGGTTTGATTAAGCTTCGTTTTTACCTTTTTTTTTTGGTATTATTGTTTACTTTTTACATGGGATTTCCTTCTAAATCGATTCCTTGCTGTATTTTACTTTAGGTCTTGGAAGGGAAACCACCAACTTGTAATATCTTTAAGCAACAAGTATGTATATTTTTGTTCGACAGTCTCGAGTAGTTTGTGAATATCTTTACATTTCACCAGGTTTCTTTTGATTACTTATTTTACTTTTGCAGTATGCTTTTAATTTGTTCTCACATAATGCCCCTGTTCTCGAGAATGGATATAATGAAGAGGAAATGAAAATGGTGAAAGAGACCAGGAAAATCTGGGTAAGTAATTAAAGTGTTGGATATATAAAGTTATATAATGCCTTTTTCATTTGAATTTTCTATTGAGAAGGAAAAGCCATCTAATATAATCATGTTTTTTCTTGTATGTTCGCCCCTCCCGTTTTTCTCAGAATGACAAAAATGTTAATGTCACTGCTACATGCATACGAGTCCCTGTGATGCGTGCACATGCTGAGAGCGTGAACCTTCAGTTTGAGAAGCCTCTTGATGAGGTAATATTTTATTTATATATAAAGATACGATTTTATCTTCGACATATGAAATAAAAGTGAAGAAAGTTACAAGCATTTGTCGTTTTTTTTATCATTATAGCTATCCGGTGCATTTACATATGCTGCATTTATCGTTAAGTTTATGAGCATTTTTTACGAAAAGTAGCCTAGGACTCTGATTCATAACATCCCTAAATTGCTAATCATAGTGGTCTATGCTGGAGATTAAAAAGCACGCTGCAACACTAATAAGAGCATCAATATTTGAGATCAGAAACCAAAAATGTGAATTTTCGGGGTTTGAGAACAATGCCAATGCTCTAGTTGATATGTTGATAACTTGACATACCTTTTCCAGTCTTGAACTCTTTATTTGGTAAATTCTTTGTTGATCAGGATACAGCAAGAGAAATTTTGAAAAATTCTCCCGGGGTCTTAGTTATTGATGACCGGAGTGCTAACCACTTCCCTACACCGTTGGAAGTATCAAACAAAGACAATGTTGCAGTTGGCAGAATTCGCAAAGATTTGTCTCAAGAAGGAAATCATGGGTAAATCTCCTACTTTTCTTTTGTCATCGTAGAGAATTTTCACGCTAATACAAAGTCCTAAAACAGGTTGGACATCTTTGTTTGCGGTGACCAAGTACGTAAGGGAGCTGCACTAAACGCTGTTCAGATCGCCGAGTTGCTGTTATGATTTTCTTATGGCCTTACATGGGTACATTCGTTCAGGCAATTTGTTTTGAACTTTCTTCAAATGCGGGGTATTTATTATCTTTGTGAGTTGAACAAAATTCCTCTCGGAAGGAAATTTGTTTAAATAATCTTGTTCCTTAGAACTTTATCGATAAAACCGACCGATGCTTGGCTCGGAATGCCTGATTCACATGTCCCAAGCTCGAGAGCCGGTAAGACTAGACGAGAGAAAAAACCCGAACAACTTCATAGATATAGACTATTGATGTGCCTTGTTCTGAGCAGTCTTACCTAATGCAGTAATATAGATCGTCATTAGTGAAATCTGAAAAACAAAATGAGCTATTCTATGGCTGTACTCCATAAATCATTTTTAGGGCTATCTTCTGTGTGATTTGTTTGAATAAAGGAATTGAAACTTGAACTTAGTTTCAAGAATATTTTGGATCCAATGAACTTGTTGTCAAACATGCTCGATTTCGGACGATTCAGCAAGGAAGCTAAATTCGAGCCTTTCTGATCAGGAAACCCCCCCCCCCCCCCCCGAGGCACTTTTAAATATTTCATGGAGATTGTCCTTATGTATGCCACTATGATTCTTTATTTTTCTTGGTATCCATGTCCGATATTCGGCGGAAGTTAAGAATTTTATGTTAGCGGATTCGTCGGCATTGTAAAAGAAAATAAAATATATTCGTATCGAACAAATTCCTTGGTTGACATTTACACTAGGCTTGAGTAAACATAGGTCCCTAGCAAGTTATACTTGTCTTAAAGTTTTCAGCAAGTTATAATGCCTTTGATAACAAATACTATTAAAAATCAATTTTAATGGAAATTTTTAATGAAAGAGATACCGGTTGTTTATTATTTGATAATAGCATATATTTAATTAATAATTAATAAATTGTTATCTTGGCCTTATGCTATCCTTTAAATAACAAATAAAATCACCTTAAAAATCAAATCATAATAATTTGATTTAGCAACAATCATTTTCAAATTATTTTTCGGTTTTCTTTTACGTGTTTAAAAAATGAGATAACGAGAATACTTTTTAGAAGTTCAAGGATAAATTTTCTCAAAAAAATTAGAAAACAACTTGATAAATAAAATATACTTTTAAAGGATAAATATTATTCCTTTAAGCCTTGTTATTGTCATCTTCTTCACCATCATTGGAGATAATACCGGAAATAATTACATGTGACAATTTTAATATACGGTTAAAAAAAGTGTTATTGATTTTATTATTATTTAAATAATAAAATCGGTAAAAAATTACTGAAAATATTATTATTTTTATCAGTTTTATTATTATTAGGCGTTTTAGTTATTTTTTACTGATTTTATTATTATTGAGCACTTTATCGAAAATATTAAAAACTATTAATATTTTAAGTAAAAATAATAATATTTCAGATAATTTTTTATCGATTTTATTATTTAAATAATATAAAAACCGATAACGTCTTTTATTACTCTTATATTAAATTTGACGTACTATAAAATTTCCCCTAAAATGGTGATAGTTATCTTTTAGTAAGATTGAGCACAGCGAATCCCACAAACTACTTCGTCAGCAAGTTTCAGAAAAGCTAGGCCGTAATGGGGATACCAAAATGGTGATAGGTATCTTTTAGTAAGATTGAGCACAGCGAATCCCACAAACTACTTCGTTACCAAGTTTCAGAAAAGCTACGCCGTACTGGCAACGCAAAATCCGCGAAATTATTTCGTGTCGAAGACCCATTGGCTGTTAGCTCCGAGAAAAGCAAAGGAAAATTACAAATATATGACATAATGTTGAAAAATCACGGCTGTCTTCGTCACTTGGTCTTTCTTCCATGGCTGTTTATCACTATACATATATTGACTAAAAGTGTTGACGATCAAAGATTCCAAGTAGGCAAGCAAAGTGAAGTTGGAGTCTTTATTTACTCTCCCAATTATCAACGGAGTTTGGGTTTATTTATGTTGTGATCTATCTTCTTCTTCTCTCTGGTAACGGTTCTTTTTTTGTTTTCTTAATAATTATGTGAAATTGAATGTGGTTAAAAAATGTGAAGTTTGGATAACATAGGCCATTACCAGTAACAAACATAGAATTTTTGTTGCTTCTCTTGCTTTTTCTTATGAAAGTGTGATTGTTTCATTGAACGGCTAGTTAATTTGTCTCCTATGTTAGTGCATTATACAGTCTTTATTTATGTATTGGTATCTGGTTGTTGCAGTTAATTGTATGTTTTGAAGTGGTAAGAACATAGAGTGAATTGAGACTATGGGTAAGAGCAAGACAATTCAAGTTTCTGGGTTTCTTTCAGACGTTTCACTAGAAGAAGTAAGGAAATTTTTAGAGAGATATACAGGCAAAAAAACTGTTTATGCCCTTAAGATAAGGCAGCAAAAGAAGGGTGGAAGAGCTTATGCTATTGTGCAATTTACCAAAAGAGCTGATGCAAAGCTGATCGTAAGGTTGGCTAATCCAAGGCTATACTACGGGCCTTCATATCTTAAGGCTAGGGAAATGGAGACCGATATCGTGCCAAAGCCGAGAACATTTTTGCACTCGATGGAACATGTCAAAGTTCAGTTTGGCTGTCAGGTCTCGAAAGAAAAAAATTATGTTCTCTGGAAAGCGGATGATGTTACCGTGAATTTTGGTCTAGGAATGGGGAAATTGCAATTTCTGCTGTCACATGGTTGCTTACCTTACAAGCTTGAGCTTTTCTATGAGAACATCTGGCAAATTGAGCTTCGTCGCGCGTGCAATCAAAACTCTATTTATCTTTTGATCCAGGTTGCTACTAAACTTTGAATACGAATTCATCATTTGTTTCTATCGTATTATCCTAGCTTCCAAGAGATAGGAGTCATTGCTTGCATATAATAGGTGTCCTCATCTGCATATATCATGATTCTTTTGCTGATTTTAGTCTACTATGAAACCATTGTCATTTCCATTGAAATTTTAGAGTTTTCATTACTGTTGATCTGGGGCAGTAGAACTTTTTGGCAATTGTAAACTTATAAATGGTGCAAATCAATTTATATATGCTTAGAAGAGCTACAGATCAGTTTAGATTATACTTTTAAGTCTGTAACAGGAAGCTCAAAATGAGGATTGATGGATGGATTACTGTTGTCTACTTGCTTATGAAACTTGGCTCATGCAAGGTCCTTGATGGACTATTTAGAGCCAAACCTTTCATTGCAAGAAATTCGAGCTGTTTTATTGATGCTAGAAAATACAATTTCTTAAAGATTTATCTCTTATATATGAAAAAAAGGTTATGATGCTTCGTGGGTTCCTTTTAATTTTCAGTTATTTGGTGCTCCACGGATATATGAGAAAGAAGTGCGCTATTCTGGACGTGTATTTGATGATACCTTCCTTAACTACTTTACGGATGTGCCTGATGATCAATGGGTAAGGACAACTGATTTCACGCCATGGTGCCATATCGGGCAGTCATCTGTATTATGTTTGGAGCTTCCTCGCAACCTCCAACTTCCAAATTTTGAGGAGAACTTCGCTTACTAAAAAGAAAACGAAGGCAGATTGGTTTTCGAAAGTGGTTTTCCTTATTCCTGTTACGGTACTCTAGTCCCAATTGTATGGCCTTTGCAGGGAGTTGAATTGCCATTTGAAATATTGTTCAAGGTTAATTTGTTGGTGCAAAATGGATGCATACCAGGACCAGCTCTTGATGATAATTTTTAACGACTGGTTGATGCTTCTAGAATTGACAAAGTCTACATAGACCATGCACTGGAGAAACTTTATCATCTAAAAGAATGCTGCTATGAACCTTCGAGGTGGCTCTTTAAGGAGTACAAAGTTTACACCAGGTCTAAGAAACATCCAGTCTCACCTGCTATATCCTTAGATGCTGGCTTGGTATATGTAAGAAGGGTTCAGATAACACCTTCTAGAGTCTACTTTTGTGGTCCTGAGATTAATGTTTCTAACCGCGTGCTACGCCAATTCCGTAATGATATTGATAATTTTCTTCGCGTCACTTTCGTTGATGAAGAGTTGGAGACGATCCATTCAACAAATGTGCAAGCAAAGGATAGGAGAACTGATATTTATGAAAGGATTCTTTCTACCCTGCAAAGTGGGATAGTTATTGGGGACAAGATATTTGAATTTCTTGCCTTCTCATCAAGTCAATTACGCGAAAATTCAGCCTGGATGTTTGCTTCGAGAAAGGGGCTCACTGCTGCTGATATAAGGTCATGGATGGGAGATTTTAGTAAAATAAGAAATGTGGCAATATATGCTGCTAGACTGGACCAATCTTTCAGTTCATCAACCGAAACCCTTAGTGTTGCGAAAGATGAAATCAACCGTATTCCAGATATAGAAATCGTGAAGGGTGGAAATAAATATGTCTTTTCTGAAGGAATTGGAAAAATATCAGCTAAATTTGCTAAGAAGGTGGCCACTAAATGCCACTTGAATGGTCACACTCCATCGGCCTTTCAGATTCGGATTGGCGGATTCAAAGGTGTTGTGGCTGTTGACCCCACCTAACACAAAACTCGATGTTTTGGCTTGGAGTAAGTATCAGCCATGTTTTCTGAACCGCCAGTTGATTTCTCTGTTGTCTACTCTTGGAGTTCCAGATCGTGCTTTTGAGAAAAAACAAAGAGAAGTAGTAGATCAACTTAATGCTCTCCTGACAGATCCCTTAAAGGCTCAGGAGGCTTTGGAGTTGATGTCTCCAGGAGAAAATACCGACATTCTCAAGGAAATGCTCCTGTGTGGTTATAAGCCCGATGAAGAACCATTCCTTTCCATGATGTTGCAAACATTTCGGGCGTCAAAGTTATTGGAGTTGCGGACTAAAGCCAGGATATTCCTTCAAAATGGAAGGTCCATGATGGGATGTCTAGACGAAACTAGAACATTGAATTATGGCCAAGTGTTTGTGCAGTTTTCTGGCTCTAGATCCAATAGTAGGCGTTCTATTGTTAAGGGTAAGGTAGTTGTTGCAAGAAACCCCTGTTTGCACCCTGGGGATGTGCTTGTCTTAAGGGATATTGACGTGCCAGATTTGCACCATATGGTAGATTGTGTTGTTTTTCCACAGAAAGGAAGCAGGTATATCAAGGGCATACTCTACGTTCTCGTATACTGTGATAAAGTGGTCTTTCTTTATTATAGTTTGCAGAAACTCTAATTCTAGATGAACTTGTTTTATGTACACCGTAGCCTTGTTTGTCATCAGGTTTTGGCCAAATAACTACATTTTTCTTACATTCAGGATGCTTGTGTGCATTAGGATCTACTGCTGAGTATAGTGTTGGCGGGTCAGAAGGTTAAGTATGGATTTGACCTCAGTTTGGTTCTGAAGCATGCAACTGGGTTATGCTATCAATTTTTTTTAATTCTCAAATCATTATGTTTATCTCCTCTTTAGCAAGCATTATTATGGACTCGAATATTGTCATACGCTAACCGGAAAATGACTTCTATTACAATTACAATTTTGTTCAAATCATTCAGATTTGCTATACCTGTATTCTTTTGTATGTTTTTGTTAAATCCTGCACGATTTATGGAAGCTCTCTGTATTTTTCAATGTATTTGCACATAATAACAAGATGGTTATAGCGATTTACTGACTGAGAATTGAATAAAATTTTTAGACCTCATCCGAATGAAAGCTCTGGAGGTGATCTGGATGGTGATATCTACTTTGTCTGTTGGGACCCGGATTTGATTCCATCTAAGCAAATCTAGCCGATGGATTACTCACCAGCTCCAAGTGCTACATTGGATCATGAAGTAACCATTGAGGTATTATTCTTCTAGGTATTCAAGTATTCAGTTCATGCTGTTAATCATTCTTCAAAATCTTACAAGTTCATGCTGTCAATCGTTTAACTGTTCTATACATGGCACCCGGTATAACAGCTAATGACATTTTCATTAAACGTTGTATGTTGGTTGTGCATAAAAGTTTGACTTTTGCTTACCGAAAGTAAATTCGCATTAGACAATCGGAATCTGAAGTAACAAATTGTTCCAAGGTCCTAAATCTGATAAGTTTGTCGTTTGGTGCAAGTTTCTGTTTTTGTGCCATGTAATCTGTTCTTGTCGGTTGCTTCTGTTTTTGAACTTATACCAATATTTTGGTTTCTTTGTTTGGTTTTGGAGATTTAATTTTGAGATTATTGATAATTGCCGTATAATGTTTCGGTGCAGGAAATCGAAGAATATTTCACAAACTACATAGTCAATGACAGTTTAGGAATCATTTCTCATGCTCATACGGTTTTCGCCGATAGAGAACCTGGCAAAGCAATGAGCCACCCGTGTCTGGATCTTGCAAAGCTGTTCTCGATTGCAGTTGACTTTGCAAAAACGGGTGTACCAGCTGAGATACCACAAGAACTGAGGGTCAAAGAATATCCGGATTTCATGGAGAAGCCCGACAAACCAAGTTATCAATCACACGTGTTATTGGAAAACTTTTCCGAGAGGTGAAAAGCCTTGCACCTAATGAATGTTTGATCAATTCCTTAACTCGGGAGAAAATGGAGAGGTTTTATGATTCCGACATGGAAGTCGATGGCTTCGAGGATTACATTGATGATGCTTTCTTCCACAAAAGTAATTACGATTACAAATTGGGGAATTTGATGGACTATTATGGAATCAAAACTGAGGCCGAAATACTCAGTGGGGGTATCATGAAAATGTCTCGGTCTTTCAAGAAGAAGATAGATGCGGAAGCCATCGGTATGGCCGTGAGGTCATTGAGGAAGGAAGCTAGGTCATGGTTTAACGAAAAGCGAACCGGATCGGATGATGAAATAGATGATGCGTATGCAAAAGCCTCAGCTTGGTACCATGTCACGTATCATCCAAGTTATTGGGGTCAGTATAATGAGGGAATGAATAGGGATCATTTTCTGAGCTTTGCTTGGTGTGTTTATGACAAGCTGATCCAAACCAAGCGAGAAAAAGCGACTAATCGGAGAGCTTTCGAGTCGTCATCTCTGGAACACCGGTTTCGACGCCAATTGCATTTGCATTGAGGTTATTCGGCGAATGTTTCCCGTTTTCTTAAGTATGTAAATCTAGGTAGACCATGTTCCCTAATGAATCTGCATGTTATGCTTTGTAAATATCCAGTAGTAATGATTGAGGTTATTTGGCGAATGTTTCCCGTTTTCTTAAGAATGAAATCTAAGAACATTGCATAATATGTTCCCTAATGAATCTACATGTTCCCTGTAAATAGCTGAAGTCCTTCCCTGTAACATGATTCTAATTCCCGAGAAATCTCTGATAATTTTACGACAAGTTGATCGAACAATTCACCGATGACCTCGCCGGAAAAACGTGTGCTCAACATTCCCTCCATTACAGCCCTTAAATGTTTCACTAATACGGGAATGCCAATGGGACCTTTTAGCCATGGTGCAGGGTTCAATAATTCTATCACTTCAACAGTGAAATATCATACGTGCATGCAAATGTATTGATCATTACTTGAATTATTTTTAAATGTCATGTTAGTTAAATCAACAAAATTAAATGTCATTTAAATCACGGGTGTGACTCTTAAGAGAAGGGACATGATCAGGGACATGTTAATTTAATGCCATTTACGTAAGCTTAACCTTACGTAACGTCCCAACAATAAAACTATAAGCAAACAGTACGAAATAGATTAAAAGTTCACGGGGTTAGATTTCTGAAAATATTTTAAATTCGTACCGACTTAAATTATTACTCAATAAAAAATGCTTTTGTATTTTTATTTATTTATGAAAGTGTATAAAATATTAATATGAATCTTGAAGTAAGGACCACGATATCTATTGATTGAGACATTTTTAACTATGTTTCTACCAAAAATCACTTTATGAAAATTCTTATCCAGATACTTTCAAGAATTACTTTTGATACGTATCATATCGAATTTGAGAATAAAAACAAAATAAAGTATTAAACTTAAAAAAAAGTTAAGCACCTAAAATAATAAAAATAAATATAATTTATATACTTATTTACCATAAAGCCTTCATACTAAGATATAACCTACAGCACTGAAAAATGAATTTTTTATTAATTAGTGCATTACTGGTCCAGCACCATTATATCTAAGGTAGTTCTTCTCTGGGTCCATAATATTCTAGATAGATAAGCTGATATACCTCTCATGTTGGGCAATATGTATTGTAAATCACGATATAATATATTTGAGATTAAAATAAACAAAAAAAATATTTGATGTTCGAGATTTTTCCTTTGAAATAAATTTATCACTACAAGAAAATATATATTTAATGACACACACTAATTTATGACTTGTAAAAAATGTATGTCATAAAAAAATGTCATATTTCTTAAAATCTGAACGATTTATGACTTACAATAATGTGTGTCATATTTAATAGTCATAATCTAAAAAATTTAGCAAAAACACGGAGTACACTTTTCATTGTGTGTCATCTATAAAAGTCGTCTTTTAATTTCCCCCATAATTTAACTTAAGCATGCTTTCCCGCTTCTCCTTTTTCTCAACGCCCCCTCCCCTCTTCCCAAAAAAACCTTAATCCCCAAAACCAACAACAGGGGATAAACAATGGGAATCAAAGGTCTGTTTAGATTCATGAAACCTCTCATAGAACCCGTTCACATAAAGAAATACGCTGGCAAGCGGGTATTTTATTTTCTCCTTTTTTCTTCTCTTTTATTTCCATTTTTTCCTCCCCCAACATATATGCTATTATGCAAGTTTTGCATGTGGGTATTGATGCTTATTCATGGTTACATAAAAGGAGGTATTTTTGTTTCAGTTGTATGTGTATCTTCTCTCCTGAAGGTCGACTTTTCCATGTCGGTATGTGTATTTTAACTTTATTATTCTGGAATCAGGAAGAACATTATTATTGTTATTATTTGTTTTTAAATTTTTATTTTGGAATAAACTGAGCAGAGTATGCGTTTAAGGCAGTGAAAGCATCTGGGATCACATCCTTTAGTGTTCGAGGAAAAGATTTTGTCTGTGTTGTTACCCAGAAGAAATTTCCCGTCCATACTCTCCCATTTACATTTCCTTTACTTCTTTATTTTTGGGATTAAAGTGATTTTAAGGTTTTCTTCGATTTGGGTATTTAATTTTGAATAATGCTATGCAGGACAAGCTATTGGATCAGACTAGTATCACTCATCTTTTCCCTATTACCAAGTTCCTTGGATTATTGGCTACTGGCATGACAGGTTTATTTTTATTTTTTTGCTAAATACCATTTTTTATTTTAGTAAATATTTTTCTTAGATATTATTTGTTCGAATTTCCAAGATCTTTTTTTGTTGACTAGTGAATCAGGGTTTTGGGGATGTAGGGATTCTGGGCTATAATGATATATCTCTTTTCACACTGATGATAATTGGCATTTCCACTTTTCAGCTGATGCAAGGACCTTGGTCCAACAAGCAAGGAATGAAGCAGCTGAGTTTCGGTTCAGATATGGATATGAGATGCATGTGGATGTATTATCCAAATGGTACAATTACTTGTATTATATTCTCTTGAACTTGACAATATTTAGTTGTTTTCGAAAATTTGGATTTTGTATTTTATGTATATCTCATCTGGATAATGTTTGATCAAGCTTAATGACTTGAAGAGATCAGTCATTTGGATACACACTGGATATAAATTTATGCGCTTTTACTTCTGCTAGTAGATATTTCAAAAATATTAAGATCATGCTTATTTTTACATCAAAGTTGAAGCGGCTTTATCATCCTTATTTACTGGTTCATGGGTATAGTCTTGGTTCTAAAATTAATACACACGACCAACCACATTTTAACTGTTATTTTGAATTCCTTATTGAAAATTGATCTATCTTTGATGTTTATGGTTCTCGTCCATTTTGATGATCATACATTTAATTTAGCCTTTCATGCTTTATTGGTATAGGATTGCAGACAAATCACAGGTTTATACTCAGCATGCTTATAAGAGGCCTCTTGGAGTTGGTAAACCTATGATTTCTTCAACATCCTACAACTATAATTTTGTTTTAAAAGTTTTTCTATCTTTATTTTTTCCATGGGAGATTTGCAACTTTTGAGTTGTTAATACACATGCAAGCATATATATGCTTATGTGTAATTGTGTATTCTAGGTAACTTACTCTACTATGTTATGTTTCCTTTTATGTGAAGTTGCCATGGTTTTGGGTATTGATGAAGAAAATGGACCCCAACTCTATAAGTGTGATCCAACAAGTCATTTTTTATGGTCACAAGGTAGTTTGCAAGTTGATTTTATAGCTCATCATGTTTGGATTCTTGATTTTGGTTCTAAATGCCTGGTTCCAGAAGCCATTTATTATTACTATGGTTATGATTCATAATTGTTTCTCTCAACTAGGTATCTTTGACTATATTCTATATGGAAGTTTTGTTTTTGTTGAGAGTGTAGTACAAGATACGACCACAATAATTTGGTTAAATTTAAGTTGATTTAGGGTTTGCATTATGCATCTAGATTGAATTTTTTACTGATGTTCTTGTTGAAAACATTTTGATGTTTCGATATAACAAATTAAATTAAAAGAATTTTAATTTTGAAAATGATTTTTCTAAGCATATTTGATATATTAATCGAATATCAAAATATTACTCAAAGTATTTTAAAGAGTCATTTTTAATCCTTACTCAAGTGTAAAATTAAGTTTTAATCTTAAAACAATTTCAAAATAATTTTACAAAGTATTTCGAACCGTTTCAAAGCCAAAAATTACAGTTTGTTCAGAGGGAACCGATTCCCCCCTTAATTGCTTGGCTCCGAGAATTCCAGTATTCTCGGAGTGTGAAATATTTGAATTTTACACTTAGGGAATCGATTCCCCATAAGGGGTACCGATTCCCCCACGCTCCAAGCTGTTTTATTAATTGATTTCACACTAAAACGGCTATATTATCTTCACTAATCATCCCCAACGTTCAGAAGTGATTCAAGGTGTATTTAAGCAAGCTTAGAAGCCATTGATCAAAAACAAGAAACATCAAGCAACTAGAATCAAGTGAGAATCAAAGAGAAAGCATCAAACCTCAAGTTTGAGCATTTCAAGCCTATTTTTCATTCAATATTCATTTTGATTTCAAGAACACTTCTTGTACTCAATTGTATTCATTTTTTAGTGTTCTTTTCTTTGTTCTAAAATTGTGCAAACAATCTACCTTGTGAGGATTTCCTTGTAAAGTTTGCAAATTTGTATTGTTCTCTTTGGGAGAGAGTGTTCTCAAGAATTTGGGATATAATTCTTGAGGGTTTGTAAGGTTAGTCTTTGTCCTCAAAAGAAAGACAAATTAGTGAATTTTTGGAAAATCCTTAGTGTGGATAGCTAAGGTAGTGGACGTAGACTTTGGTTGATAAAGTCGAACCACTCTAAATCGCTGTGCAATTACTTTCAATTTTCTGCAAAAGCTTCCACCAAAATTTTAATTGCCAATTCACCCCCTCTTGACCGATTCCGTCAATCGATTAACTCAACAATTGGTATCAGAGCCTCACTCATTTGAAGGTTTAACCACCTCTTGAGTCAATTCGGGAAGAGTTAAATCGATAAAGATAGCGTCCACTTCCGGTTCATTCTCTATGGAAGAATCCAGACCAATTGGCGTGCCTCCTTACTTCAATGGAACAAATTATCGTCGTTGGAAGAGGTTCATGATGATATTTATCCAAGCACATGATATGGAAGCTTGGATGATAATCGAGAAAGGATATTCCTCTCTTATGAAGAAGGCAAAGAAGTGGAGTGATCAAGAACGGAATAAAGCTCAACAAAACACAAAGGTCATGCACATGTTGTGTTGTGCAATTGATCCTAATGTATATAAAGGAGTTTCTTCTTGTTCAAATGCCAAGAAAATGTGGGATAAGCTTGAGGAGATCTATGGAGACAAGGAAGAAGAAAAACCAATAAAGGTGATGTCTCTATTAGCTCTCACAAAGCCAAAGGTATCTTCTAACTCAAATAAATTAAATTCAAAATCTTTTAATGAGTTACAAGATGCTTATGATGAATTATTTTCAGAGTTTGAGACCATGAACTCCAAATATAGGAATTTGATTTCTAAATTTATAGCTAAAAATGATCTTCTTTTGAAAGCTAAAACAGACTTGGAAATCAAAATGAAATGTTGAAAAAGTAGTTAGAGGTTTTAAAACTAAAATCTGAAAACTTTGAAAAAGAAATTTTCAAATTAAACAAACTTCTTCTAGAAACAAAAATGGATTTTGAAAATCAAAATGAAATCTTGAAGAAGGATTTAGAGGTTTCAAAAATGAAATTTGAAAGTATTGAAAAAGAAAATTTTGATTTAAAAGTTAAGCTTGAATGTTTAACAAAAGAAAAAGAAATCATTTTAAATAATTCATCTAGTTCAATAATGACAATATGTTCACATTGTCATTATCATGGTCATAAGGAACATACTTGTCCTTTAAAGAAAGGAAAACGATTTAAAATTAGACAAGTATGAGTTCCAAAAGGAACAAGAGACATTGAAACTAATGTTCAAGGATCCAAAGCAATTTGGATACCAAAATCTACTTAAAAGTCTCTTGTAGGTGTGTGGGAGCAATGGTGATGAAGATGATGATATTCAAGATGCTCTAGCCACACATGAAAAAGGAATGGGTAACCTTTAAACTTAATATTTTTATTTTATTTGGTTGCTCATTTAGTTTATGCATGCATGAGGTTTTAAATGTTGAATAAATGATTATGTTTTATCTCATGTATGTTGAAAAATATTGTATGATGAACATAGAAATTTTTGGTAATGTTTTATAAACTCTAGTTCATCAAATTAATTTTTGGTCAAAATTGTTTTTAAAATGTAATTGATATCTCTTTAACAATTGATATCGATTTTTCAAGAACTTTGGTTTTGCAAAATTTTGACCTTAAATTTTTCTTAATGATTATGCATATTTTTTTTATAAAAAAATATATTTTAAAGTTTTAATGCATAACATTTTCAAAAACTTTATGCATGTGCTCTTAATCTCGATAATCAACATTGCATAATGTTTTGTATGTGAATGGATTAAAGCATAATCTGATTAGATGAATTTGACAAAAGATACAATGTCTTATTTTTAAATTAAGTGTTTGCAAAATTGATTGACATTGCATCTACTTTGATTATGCTTGTTGGTCATAGAATAGGAAACATTTACATGGTGCATTTAGACTCTATAGAAATGACTAATTTATGCCTAGTTGCTAAGAATGAGCATGGTAGTTGGTTATGGCATAGGAGACTAGGACATGCTAGTATGAGTGTTTTGCAACGGCTAATTCAAGGTGATTTAGTTTGAGGGTTGCCTAAGCTTAAATTTGATAATGATAAAATCTGTGATGCTTGTGCTAAAGGAAAACAAAAGCGAGTTTCTTTTAAATCCATTAATGACGTATCAACTAGTAGAGTATTACAATTGATCCATATAGATCTTTTTGGGCCAACTAGGACTACTAGCTTGGGTGGAAAACAATATGCATTTGTCTTGGTAGATGACTATTCTAGATATACTTGGGTTCTATTCTTAAGTACTAAAGATGAAGCATTAGAAAAATTCATCACATTTTCAAAAGTAATCCAAAACGATAAAGGTTACTCTATAACTAGTGTTAGGAGTGATCATGGCACTGAATTTGAAAATCTTGGATTTACTGAGTTTTGTAATTCTAATGGTATTAGCCACAATTTTTCAGCACCTAGAACCCCTCAACAAAATGGAGTTGTTGAGAGGAAAAATCGAACTTTAGAAGAAATGGCTAGAACCATTATTTGTGAAAATAATTTGCCAAAATATTTTTGGGTGGAAGCCACAAATACCGCTTGTTATGTTGTAAATCGAGTAATGATTAGGCCAATTTTAAAGAAAACTCCATATGAAATTTTCAAAAATAAAAAGCCTAACATTAGCTATTTTCATCCTTTTGGATGTAAATGTTTTGTTTTAAACAACGGTAAAGAAAACCTTGGCAAATTTGATGCTAAAAGTGATGAAGGAATTTTTTGGTTTATTCCTTAAATTCTAAAGCTTATCGAATATTTAATAAAAGAACTTTAGTTGTAGAAGAATCTATACATGTTGTTTTCGATGATAATCCCCTTCCGAGGAAGGATTCTTGTGTGAATGATGATGTAGGTGTTATAAATACAAATGACGTTAGACATAACGTTGGAGAACCATCATCAAAGGAAGAAACGAAAAATAAGGAAACTCATGATCCTCTTGAGAATCCAACCATTGAAGAAAGGGAAGTATCTTATCCAAGAGAGTACAACTATGTCAAGGATGGTGAGATTATAGGTGATCCATCCAAAGGGGTAACAACTCGATCTTCTCTTAGAAATATTTGTAATTATGTTGCATTTATCTCATGCATAGAGCCTAAGAATATTAAAGAAGCATTAAATGATGAACATTGAATTATGGCTATGCAAGAAGAGTTAACTCAATTTGAGAGAAGTAAAGTATGGACATTAGTTGAAAGGCCTAGTAATAAATCTACTGTAGGTACTAGATGGGTATTTAGGAATAAGCTTGATAAGAGTGGTAATATAGTGAGAAACAAGGCTAGACTTGTTGCTCAAGGGTATACTCAAGAAGAGGGCATAGACTATGATGAAACATACGCTCCCGTAGCTAGGATGGAAGTGATTAGAATGTTATTAGCATTTGCATGTTTTCATGAATTTAAATTATATCAAATGGATGTTAAAAGTGCATTTTTAAATGGTTTTATAAAGGAAGAAATGTATGTGGAACAACCTCCAGGTTTTGAAGATTCAAAATTTTTGGATTATGTTCTTAAATTGACAAAAGCTCTTTATGGTTTAAAACAAGCTCCTAGAGCTTGGTATGAAAGATTGTCAAATTTTTTAATTGAAAAAAGTTTTTCAAAAGGGAAGGTTGATGATATAATATTTGGTTCTACTAATGATGTTCTTTGCCAAGAATTTTCTAAGCTAATGCAAAGTGAGTTTGAGATGAGCATGATGGGGGAGCTCTCATTTTTCTTGGGACTCTAAATCAAGCAAAGAAAATATGGCATCTTCATCAATTAAGCTAAGTACGTCAAAGATATGCTCAAGAAGTTTGGACAGGAAAATGGCAAACCTCATGATACTCCAATGAGCTCTTCAACAAATCTTGACTTAGATGAAGGAGGTAAATGTGTAGATGTTAAATTATATAGGTCAATGATTGACTCTTTGCTTTATCTTACTGCAAGTAGACCGGACATTATGCTTAGTGTTTGCTTATGTGCTAGATTTCAATCATGTCCTAAGAAATCACATTTACTAGCCGTTAAGAGAATCTTTAGCACTTTTTTATTATGGAATTGAAGTAGGTACTATTCCTATCAAGTGTAACAATACTAGTGCTATTTGTATCACTAAAAATCCCATCCAACACTCTAGAACTAAGCACATTGAAATAAGACATCACTTCATTAGAGACCATGTCACTAAGGAAGATGTAGTTCTAGAATTTGTTGATACTTTGCACCAATTAGCGGATATTTTTACAAAACCTTTAGACAAGGAAATATTTTGGACACTTAGGAGAGAATTAGGTTTGACCAACCTATCTTCACTTAGTGTTTAAAATAATTTTAGCACTTTTAAGACTAAATGAAAAATGCTTAGAATAGTAATTTTTGATTGCATTCATTGCTATTAGTTAGGGGGAGTTTATGATTTTTGATGAAAATTAACTTTATGTTCAAATATAGTTTAAAGATTATTTGATTGATTGAACATGATTAATTTTCAATATATGAGTTGCCAATACCACTAGAGAAAGTTATTTTAGCATTTTGTGTGTTTAAAATCAGATTTTAGCATTTTGGTGCAGAGGGAATCTGTAACATCCCAAGATACGGGTTAGTGACTAAATTGTAAAACTTCAAAATATGTTGATTAAAGTAGGATATTTGTATAGTCCAATGATTTGTTTGGAAATATTTCTTGAAAGTTATTAGTAATTATCAAAGGAATTAAAGGGCAAAATTGTCATTTAGCATGAAAGATATTTTTTCCCAATATTATGAATGAATCACGTGGGGGTGGGGGAAAGAGGTATCTGAAAACTCCTTCTTCTTCCTTCCTTCTTCTCCTAACCGTGGAAGCTAGGCAAAGGTAAGGGTTTTCTGATTTGTTGGTTATTTGTTAAATTAAAGGTTAGGTTTTGATCATTAGATGATAACTAAGCTTAAGGAAAGCTTAAGTTGTCTTATAATCAAAAGATGAAGAAGTTATAAGAGATTTAAGAAAATGAGTTTTTATATGAAATCATGGAAAATAGTTGATAAGTTGAATTTGAAGTTAAATTTGACTTGTCATCATGCTAATTAAGGAATATGAAGTGTTAGAATTATATTTAGAACATATTGAAATTTGAGTATGATTCTTGAATTACATATGAAGGATGAGATTTTGAAGTTATAGATGATTTTCATGGATATAAGTTGGTTTAAGTAATGGTAGTTGAGTTTAATGACATGATAGGGGTTCAAAATAGAAGAATTAAGTGAAGAATTGATGATTTTCAGGGTTAAAATATAATTTCTGGGTAGAGGGAACCGATACCCTATGAATGGGAATCGATTCCCCCTCTTGGACGAAAATTACAGTATGTGCAGGGGGAACAGATTCCCCCTGGGGGGTATCGATTCCCCAGGAACAGATTCCCCCTAGGGGGTATCGATTCCCCCCTAGTGGTCCTACGGGACATATATAGCTGTCCTTCGGGACGAATACTGAACAAATGTTCGGTGCCCCATGAGGGAATTTATACGAGCTGTGGTGACAGCATTGGTGCACAACCTCAATGTACTCACATACCTCTATTCTCAATAATATACATGGGCAACAACAACAGCAATTGAAATATAAATTAAAGTGAAAGTGATGCAAAAAGGTAAGTTTCATGTGTGCATGACTTGGTTATATATATGTCATAGGAAATATATCCATGCATATTGAAATATCATGATCAAATGGTAAGAATGCATATTCATGAATCTACTGTTACATGTTTCTTTATTGCCTCACTAAGTCTATGACTTAGTGTGTAAGTGATTTACACGTAGGTACTAAGAAACGTGAAGAGCAAGAATAGAAGTGGCAAGGACAATATTATTACTAGAAGATCAGATCAGAAGTAATCAACAAAGTATGTATTTTGTTGTGTATAGGGTGTTGGCATGTAATAAGTCGTTAATTACGAGCACTCTGATCGATTTTGTAGTCTCTTTTATGTAAATTAAAGTATTTTGTTTAAAATAAAGTTTTAAATTTCCCGGGGTTTTTCTTTAAATGTCAAGGTTTGAAAAGTCAATGTGACACATCAGACTCGTATTCGGGTTGGGTACGAGTTGGGGTGTTACAGTTAATGGCATCAGAGCTAAGGTTTAGTCGATTCTCAGCATAAACCGGAGTCTAGAGTATTTTATAAGGTATACATGCCAACAAAATAGTGAAAACTTCTGATTTGATGGAATAGTAAGTATACTGTTGTGCTAATAGAACTATATGATTGTATTTTTATAGATGTCCGGACAAGGTAGTTCTAGAAATGAAGTGGGAGATGATATACCCGCTGAAAGCAATAATTCACCTTCCCTGGCCAGGCAGAGTGAAGAACAGACACCCTCTGGAGTGCCTGTGAATGATCAAGATGTATTCTTTAGAACTTTAGACGCGGTATTGACGCGTTTTCAACCTACTGTTACTTTAACTCCAAAAATGAATGTTGCAAAAGAGTTGAAGGGTTTAGGAGCCCCAAAGTTTAGAGGTAAAGCTGATGAAGGTCCTGTTACTGCAGACCTTTGGTTTAATGACGTGAAAGTCATGCTTGGGGGACTTCATTGTTCTGATGCTGACAAGCTGGATGGAGTCGTCTCCTTGCTTCGAGGGCAAGCGAGAATTTGGTGGACCAATGTTACATTGAGAATGTCTGATGATCAAGTAACTTGGTCCTTGTTTTTAGAAGAATTCAAACATAAGTACATCGGAGATCAATTTGTTCGACAAATGAAGCAAGAGTTCATGAATCTGAAGCAATGGAATCGCACTGTATATGAGTACGAGTGTGAATTCAATAAGTTGAGCCGCTTTGCTGCCGAGCTTGTTCCTACTGAGAATGATGCTTGTGAGTGGTTCGTAGAGGGGTTACGTCCTCGGTTGAAGGAGATGTTGATTGTATTGAATCTATCCTCATTTCAAGAGGTAGTAAATCATGCCAAAGCTTTGGAAAGAGCTCAGAATGAGAGATTTGAAAATTCAAGGACTCAAACAGCCAAGAGAACGGGTGCTTCTTCGAGTTCCGCACTGTCAAAAAGAGGCAGAGATGCTGGTTCTCGACCTCAAGCTAGATCGGAGTCAGTGGTATCCTCGGCTAGAGGATCAAATCCGATGAGAGGAAGACAAACTCAGTCAACATGATCTGGAAATGAGAGATTTAACCAGAGTCAAGACAGACAATGCCCACATTGTGGAAAGAATCATTCTGGGATATGTAGAAGGATTTCTGGAGCTTGCTTTAGATGTGGGGAGACCAGACATTTTGTTCGGGATTGTCCTAGAGTAGTCGATGAATCTGCACAGCCAGAGAGGTCTATTTCTACAGGCCAAAGGGGAAGAGGTAGAGGCAGAGGAATAAATCAGTCAGAGTCCTCTGCTCAACAAGAGATACGTTCCACTGCTCGAGTGTATAATCTCAGGACCAATGAAGATTTGGATGATCCGGAGATTATAACAGATACCTTTCTGCTGTTTGATAAACATGTTATGGTATTGATTGATACGGGGTCTACATATTCATACATTACTAGTAAGTTAGTGAGAGAATTGAACATTTAATTAGAAGCTACTAACAATGAGGTGATAGTGACAAATCCGTTAGGGCACAGTGCTCATGTAAATATGGTGAGTCGAGGGTGTCCCATACGAATTCAGGGAATTGAATTCCCTGCTAATTTGATGGAATTACCTTTTAAGAATTTGAAGTGATACTGAGAATGGATTGGTTATATCGTTATTATGCTAATGTCGATTGTAGACTGAAAAGAGTAACGTTGAGAAGTCCAAAAGAGGTAGAAATCGTGGTGTTTAGTGAAGGGTGAAATCCATTGGCAAATGTGATCTCAGTGATGACGGTAAAGAAGTTACTGTTACAAGGATGTCAAGGGTTCATTGCTAGTGTGTTGGATGTAAGAGCCAAAGACAAAGAGATTGAAGAAATTCCTATCGTTAGAGAGTTCTCTGATATATTTCCTGCAGAATTACCAGGTTTACCTCCGGACAGAGAGGTAGAATTTCAGATTGAGATAATGCCGGGAACAGTGCCCATTGCAATGACACCATACAGAATGGCTCCAAAAGAGTTGCAAGAGTTAAAGATTCAATTACAAGAATTGTTGGACAAAGGTTTTATTAGACCAAGTGTATCACCTTGGGGAGCTCCAGTTTTGTTTGTTAAGAAGAATGACGGTTCAATGCGTCTCTGCATTGACTATAGACAACTCAATAAAGTGACTATCAAGAATAAATATCTATTTCCTTGAATCGATGACTTATTTGATCAATTAAATGGAGCTTCAGTGTTCTCAAAAATCGATCTACGTTCAGGTTATCATCAATTAAAGATTCAAGAGAAATATGTTCCAAAGACGGCGTTTAGAACAAGATATGGTCACTATGAGTTTATTGTAATGCCGTTTGGAGTTACGAATGCACCAACTACTTTCATGGATTTAATGAACAGAATTTTTCAACCCTATTTGGATCAGTTCGTGGTAGTTTTCATTGATGATATTTTAATATATTCAAAGTCAGAGGAAGAGCATAGTTCTCATTTGAGGATTATCTTGTAGAATTTATGAGACAAGAAGCTTTATGCTAAATTCTCTAAATGTGAATTCTGGTTGAATGAAGTGGCATTTCTTGGACATGTAATTTCTGTAGAAGGAGTTCGAGTAGATCCTCAAAAGATTAAAGCTATTATGGAGTGGGAAGTTCCAAAAAAATGTGTCAGAAGTCTGAAGTTTTCTAGGGTTAGCTGGTTATTATCGAAGGTTCGTTAAAAACTTTTCAATAATAGCATTACCCCTAACTAAGCTGTTGAGAAAGAAAGTAAAATTTATTTGGACTCAAGAATGCCAAGAGAGTTTTGAAAAGTTAAAGAAGATTTTGACAGAAGCTCCAGTGTTAGTTCAACCTGAGTGTGGCAAGGATTTTGTAGTATATAGTGATGCGTCTCATAATGGCTTGGGATGTGTGTTAATGCAAGAAGACAAGGTGGTGGCTTATGCTTCAAGACAATTAAAGCCGCATGAGAAGAATTATCCGACACACGATCTGGAGATGGATGCAGTAGTGTTTGCTCTTAAGATCTGACGTCACTACTTGTATGGTGAAAAATACTACTTGTATGCGGATCATAAAAGTTTAAAGTACTTGATGACTCAGAAAGAGTTAAATTTAAGACAGAGAAGATGGGTGGAATTTCTCAAGGATTATGATGTTGTGATTGATTTCCATCCCGGAAAGACAAATGTGGTAGCGGATGCCTTAAGCCTAAAGACGTTTGCAGCCTTACGAGCTATGGATGCTAAACTATCATTAGGTGGAGATGGTGCAATTTGTGCTGAATTGACTATCAAACCATCATGGTTAGATCGAATTAAAGAATTGCAAGCTAAAGATGAAAATTGTTCAAAGAAGTTGCAGCAAATAAAGAATGGATAATGTACAGATTATGAGATGAAAACTAATGGGAACCTATATTATCAAGGGAGGCTAGTGATTCCAGATGTTAATGAATTAAAGAATGATTTATTAATGGAAGCTCACTGTAGTCCATTGACGATTCATCCAGGAGGAAACAAAATGTATATGGACCTCAAGAGTCGATATTGGTGGCTGGGAATGAAGAAAGACATTACAGAATTTGTATCAAAATGTTTGATTTGTCAGCAAGTTAAGGCTGAGCATCAGGTTCTGTTGGGACTGTTACAATCAATTTCAATTCCTCAATGAAAATGGGAGAATGTAACAATGGATTTTGTGACGGGGTTGCCTTTAACTCCGAATAAAAGAGATTCAATATGGGTGATTGTAGACAGGTTGACTAAGTCAGCTCATTTTATTCCGGTACGAACTGATTTCTCTATGGATAAATATGCTAAGTTGTATATCAGAGAGATTATACGGTTATATGGTGTACCTGTTTCCATAGTTTCTGATCGGGATCCTAGATTCCCGTCACGATTTTGGAAGTCTTTACATGGATCATTGGGCACAAGACTGAATTTTAGCACAGCGTTTCATCCTTAGACAGATGGCCAGTCTGAGTGAACCATCCAAATTCTGGAAGATATGTTAAGAGCTTGTGTTATTGAATTTAAAGGATCGTGGGAAAAATATTTGCCACTTGTTGAATTTGCATACAACAATAGTTACCAGTCAAGCATCAAAATGGCTCCCTATGAAGCTTTATATGGGAGAAGATGTCGTACACCCTTGAATTGGTATGAACTTAAGGATAGAGAAGTTATTAGTCCTGAGTTGATTCAGGAAATGGAAGAGAAAGTCCAAGTATTTCATAATAATCTGAAAGCTGCAGCTGATAGATAGAAATCATATGCTGATTTAAAAAGGAAAGAAATTGAGTTTCAAATCGGAGATAAAGTGTTCTTGAAAGAGTCTCCATGGAAGAAAGTATTGAGATTTGGACGTAAAGGAAAATTGAGTCCCCGGTTTATTGGACCATATGAAATCGTTAAGAGAGTAGGATCAGTGACATATCAATTAGCTTTGCCACCTGAAATGGAGAAAATTCACAACATCTTTCATGTCTTCATGCTTAGGAAATATCGATCCGATCCATCTCATATTGTGACTACCGAAGAGATCGAGGTTCAATCATATTTGATTTATGAGGAAGAACCTGTTCAAATATTGGCTCAAGAAGTCAAGCAATTAAGGAACAAGACCATTCCATTAGTGAAAGTGTTGTGGAGAAATCACAAGGTGGAAGAAGCGACGTGGGAACGTGAAGAGGACATGAAGATTCAATATCCCCATCTCTTTGTATAATGAAAATTCGAGGATGAATTTTCTTAAGGGGGAGAGATTTGTAACATCCCAAGATACGGGTTAGTGACGAAATTGTAAACCTTCAGAATGTGTTGATTAAAGTAGGATATTTGTATAGTCCAATGATTTGTTCGGAAATATTTCCTGAAAGTTATTAGTAATTATCAAAGGAATTAAAGGGCAAAATGGTCATTTAGCATGAAATATATTTTTCCCAATATTATGAATGAATCACGTGGGGGTGGGGGAAAGAGGTATCTGAAAACTCTTTCTTCTTCATTCCTTCTTCTCCTAACCGTGGAAGCTAGGCAAAGGTAAGGGTTTTCTGATTTGTTGGTTATTTGTTAAATTAAAGGTTAGGTTTTGATCATTAGATGATAACTAAGCTTAAGGAAAGCTTAAGTTGTCTTATAATCAAAAGATGAAGAAGTTATAAGAGATTTAAGAAAACGAGTTTTTATATGAAATCATGGAAAATAGTTGATAAGTTGAATTTGAAGTTAAATTTGACTTGTCATCATGCTAATTAAGGAATGTGAAGTGTTAGAATTGTATTTAGAACATATTGAAATTTGAGTATGATTCTTGAATTACATATGAAGGATGGGATTTTGAAGTTATAGATGATTTTCATGGATATAAGTTGGTTTAAGTAATGGTAGTTGAGTTTAATGACATGATAGGGGTTCAAAATAGAAGAATTAAGTGAAGAATTGATGATTTTCGGGGTTAAAATACAATTTCTGGGTAGAGGGAACCGATACCCTATGAATGGGAATCGATTCCCCCTTTTGGACGAAAATTCCAGTATGTGCAGGGGGAACAGATTCCCCCTTGGGGGGGTATCGATTCCCCGGGAATAGATTCCCCCTAAGGGGGTATCGATTCCCCCCTAGTGGTCCTACGGGACATATATAGCTGTCCTTCGGGACGAATACTGAACAAATGTTCGGTGCCCCATGAGGGAATTTATACGAGCTGTGGTGACAGCATTGGTGCACAACCTCAATGTACTCACATACCTCTATTCTCAATAATATACATGGGCAACAACAACAGCAATTGAAATATAAATTAAAGTGAAAGTGATGCAAAAAGGTAAGTTTCATGTGTGCATGACTTGGTTATATATATGTCATAGGAAATATATCCATGCATATTGAAATATCATGATCAAATGGTAAGAATGCATATTCATGAATCTACTGTTCTGGGTAGAGGGAACCGATACATATCCATGCATATTGAAATATATCATTATTCTGGGTAGAGGGAACCGATACCCTATGAATGGGAATCGGTTCCCCCTCTTGGACGAAAATTCCAGTATGTGCAGGGGGAACAGATTCCCCCTAGGGGGTATCGATTCCCCCCTAAATGAAAAAAAATGAAATTTGACTCATTAAACCGGTTTAAGTTATTAACATCAAGTTTAAAGTTTAGGCTTCTGATAATTGTTTTGAAATAATATATTTATGTAGATATTGAGCCTAAACAAGTTCCGGAATAATCAAAGGATTATAATCGAATCAAAGCAAGGCTAAAGTGAGTGCAATTTTAATTGTACTTATATTATTGAACATTGGCTTGCGATGAGCTAGTGATGGAGTTACTATGGTAAGAAGTGACTCTTAAAATGTTATTTGATTTGTGATTCTTATATGTGCATGAATACATGAAATGGGTATAGGTTATTATATATGTTATATGAATATGTGATATATGCTATGAGACATGATCAATGTGAAATGAGATAAGTTATGTGAATAAATTAAATGATATATGAATATGCAATATGTGATACATGTGATATGATATGAAATACATGGTTACACATACATGTAGTATGTGACAGAAAAGAAAGAACAAGTGATGAGAAAAGTATTCATCGTAAATGCCCATAGTATATGATACAAGAGCTATAGGTATAGTTGGCATGCCAAGAGTTGAGGGTATTGTAGTCTTTCGGGATGTAGTCCTTCGGGACGTAGTGGTCTTACGGGACATATATAGCAGTCCTTCGGGACGAATACTGAACAAATGTTCGGTGCCCCATGAGGGAATTTATACGAGCTGTGGTGACAATATTGGTGCACAACCTCAATGTACTCACATACCTCTATTCTCAATAATATACATGGGCAACAATAACAACAATTGAAATATAAATTAAAGTGAAAGTGATGCAAAAAGGTAAGTTTCATGTGTGCATGACTTGGTTATATATATGTCATAGGAAATATATCCATGCATATTGAAATATCATGATCAAATGGTAAGAATGCATATTCATGAATCTACTGTTACATGTTTATTTATTGCCTCACTAAGTCTATGACTTAGCGTGTAAGTGATTTACACGTAGGTACCAAGAAACGTGAAGAGCAAGAATAGAAGTGGCAAGGACATTATTATTACTAGAAGATCAGATCAGAAGTAATCGACAAAGTATGTATTTTGTTGTGTATAGGGTGTTAGCATGTAATAAGTCGTTAATTACGAGCACTCTAATCGAGTTTGTAGTCTCTTTTATGTAAATTAAAGTATTTTTTTTAAACAAAGTTTTAAATTTCCTGGGGTTTTTCTTTAAATGTCAAGGTTTGAAAAGTCAATGTGACACCTCAGACTCGTATTCGGGTCGGGTACGAGTTGGGGTGTTACAGAATCGATACCCTCATGAGGGAACCGATTCCCCCTTTGAAGGGGAACCGATTCCCCCTAGGGGAATCGATACCCCCCTGGGGTACTAGTTTTATCCGGCAGAACCTTTGGTTTTGGCTCAAATTCTCTTCTCTCCTTCTTCACGCCGTTCCCCTCTCCACTATCACCCTATATCTCTATTTTGCCTCAAATCAACAATTTTAATCGAAATTCTCTTCAAATATCATCTTCTAAACCTGATAGCATCATTAAAATCGTGCAAACAACATCAAAATCCACTCAATCTCATCTTTCAAGGTAAATTTTTCTAAACTCTCTATTTCATTGATTTTGAACATATGACTAGTTTTAATTAGTTCTGGATAGAAATAGTGATCGTGCATTGATTGTTTAGTGATTAGAAACTAGATAGTACAACTAATTTCATCAAAAACACAAGAATTTTCTAATTTTTTTTAAAATTTTCGAAATAATTTTTTTTTCAAATTATTGTGTTTTGATTGAATTATATTGTTGTTATGAAAACTATACATATATTGTTTTTCAAAATCTTATTTTTCAATAGTTTTCAAAAACTTTGCCCATTAGGATTGGTTTAGAGAAACTTGAAATATTGAGGACTCAATTGAGTTTTGGGATTGATTGAATTGCAAACATGTGTTTTCTAAATTGCAGGTTATCCATTCTATTTCGATTTCCTAAATCATGTCCAATCCTAAACGTGCTAGGTCATCTTCTAGTCGCTCAAACCGTCAATCCAACCCACATCCAAATCCTCCTCCTATTCCTGAAATTCCAATTCATAATCCTAATCCCATTGATCCTAATATGACTATCCAAAACTCGTGCTTCAATCATCCTGGTCCTAGAAATCATCGTTTTTGGTATTATCAATATTTTGACTCTTACAAAATTAGAGAAGAACGTATCCCTTTTCTTCAAGCTATGTTAGATATCAATTTTAAATATCTTCCTCTTTTACAAGAGTGGAAATTTGATAAACTTTTTGACCTTGAACCTATAGTTTACCATCAACTTGTTCGCATATTCTATTCTAATGTCGTTTGTATTAAAAACCAAGCTCAAACAAAAACCATAGGAGTTCATTCCTACCTTCTAGGACAATTATTACATATTGACTCGGCTTACATAGCCAATGCATTAGGATTAGATAATGATGGTATATCAAATGAAAAATAGGTTTTAGGATCTCGTTATAAAAGAAGGGATAGTACGAGTGTCTTAGACCTTCATGATCGTTTTCTTCATCTAATGATTTCTTGGTGGTTTCGACCATCCGGAAGTCGTTACTCTACTCTTCGTGCTTTAGATCTTTGGTGGTTACATTGTTTCCAAAACAGTATTAAAATAAATCTTCCTGAGATTATTTTTGCTGAAATCGTTGAAACCGTAAACTTAGTGCCAAATAAGAAACTTTGTTCCTCTCTAGTTTATGGTTACATTCTAAGTAATCTATTTTCTAAAGACGGGCTTAGAGTAGGTCTAGATGTCGTCTTTCCTCTAAAGAAACAAATTAATCTTCTTTCTTTAACGAGAGTGGGATGGATAAAGGATAAGGAAACCGGTGAATGGGTTCGTTCTTCTGAAAATACTCTGGGAGCTAGTTCTTCACAAGCTCCACCAGAAGCTGACGACGATCCCGAGCTTGAACAATTAATGCGAGATATCGATGAAGTCGAAGATGAGCTTGAGCAGCCCGAGGAGCAAGCACAACAAACGAATCAAATGCCTCCATATTTTCAATCTTTTATGGAGACATTCGATTTCCGATATACTACCATAGATTCGCGCTTTTCTTCTATAGAGTCCCATTTATCCGCAATGGGAGCTCAACAATTGAAAATTCTCCGGGAGATGCGCACAAACAACGCTTCTATAAATGAACGTATTGATGCACTCTCACATGATATGGCCGCTATGCGTGCTCGTTTTTCTCCTCCCGATCCTCCTACGGATGCGTGATTCTGTGTTTTGCTTTAGTGCTTTGAACTTAAAACTTATTGTTTAAACATTTTGAATGTTTTTGGATTGTTTTCCTTTTGTTGTTGGATATTTGAACTTATTTATTGGATTATGGATGTTTGAACTTATATATTTGGTGTGGTTATATTTATTCATTATTGCATCATTTACATCATGATAGATTTATGACCAATATTACCATGTCACATTGTTTATGAATATTGATTATGAAACTAATGGCTAGCGTTTCTCTTGATTGTGATCTTAGCAGCTTAACCTATATATAATCAATTGGCTAAATGATTTCAAAACCTTGTTTTAAAATCTTTTACGAGTCTTTTTAATTTAACAAAAAGGGGGAGAAATGTTAAAAGCGTTAAATGTTAAAAAGCATTTTTGAAGAGAAGTAGTGTTAGAGTAAGGGGAAGTAGTATTTTTCAAAATCAAAATTCTTTTTCAAATTAGAAAAATCTTAAAATGTTTTGTTATATCAAAAAGGGGGAGATTGTTGAAAACATTTTGATGTTTCGATATAACAAATTAAATTAAAACAATTTTAATTTTGAAAATGATTTTTCTAAGCATATTCGATATATTAATCGAATATCAAAATATTACTCAAAGTATTTTAAAGAGTCATTTGTAATCCTTACTCAAGTGTAAAATTAAGTTTTAATATTAAAACAATTTCAAAATAATTTTACAAAGTATTTCGAACCGTTTCAAAGCAAAAAATTATAGTTTGTTCAGAGGGAACCGATTCCCCCCAAGGGGGTACCGATTCCCCCCTTAATGGCTTGGCTCCGAGAATTCTAGTATTCTCGGAGGGAACCGATTCCCCCCCAGGGGTATCGATTCCCCCCCCTTTGTAACGGTCGAAATATTTGAATTTTACACTTAAGGAACCGATTCCCCCCACGCTCCAAGCTGTTTTATTAATTGATTTCACACTAAAATGGCTATATTATCTTCACTAATCATCCCCAACGTTCAGAAGTGATTCAAGGTGTATTTAAGCAAGCTTAGAAGCCATTGATCAAAAACAAGAAACATCAAGCAACTAGAATCAAGAGAGAATCAAAGAGAAAGCATCAAACCTCAAGTTTGAGCATTTCAAGCATATTTTTCATTCAATATTCATTTTGCTTTCAATAACACTTCTTGTACTCAATTGTATTCATTTTTTTAGTGTTCTTTTCTTTGTTCTAGAATTGTGCAAACAATCTACCTTGTGAGGATTTCCTTGTAAAGTTTGCAAATTTGTATTGTTCTCTTTGGGAGAGAGTGTTCTCAAGAATTTAGGGTATAATTCTTGAGGGTTTGTAAGGTTACTCTTTGTCCTCAAAAGAAAGACAAATTAGTGAATTTGTGGAAATCCTTAGTGTGGATAGCTAAGGTAGTGGACGTAGACTTTGGTTGATAAAGTCGAACCACTCTAAATCGATGTGCAATTACTTTCAATTTTCTGCAAAAGCTTCCACCAAAATTTTAATTACCAATTCACCCCCCTTTTGGCCGATTCCGTCAATCGATTAACTCAACATTTCTGCAGGCAACCAGTGCTGGATCGAAAGAACAAGAGGCAATTAATTTCTTGGAAAAGAATATGAAGAATGACCCTGCTTTTACTTATAAGGAAACAATGCATGTATGCTATTTTATCCTTTATGTATGTTAAAGGAAGTTGTTAAATGTCACAAGTTTAACATTTGCTAACACTATCGTATTTGTCTAATGTTTTATATTCCTATTATTGTACAAACTGCTTTTTCGGCTCTGCAATCTGTTCTTCAAGAGGATTTCAAGGCTACCGAGATAGAGGTATAACGAGTCAGCCTATCATCTTTGTTTGTAGCGATTTTATTGCTATATTGAGTCTGCAACCATATAAATGTGTGAATGGATTATATCTTTCGTGTATTCTCACTCTAATCCAAATGTCGTTGCTTCTCTAATATAATTACATACGTAATTACGTATAACCGTAGTCATTGTGTAAACTAAAATTATTCTTGTTTACCATCTTTTTGAATTATGGTTGACAAGAATCCTTTGATTCTTGGCAGGTGGGAGTGGTGAAAGCTGATAATCCAGTTTTCCAAGTATTGTCAACCGAGGAAATCGATGAACGTTTGACATCAATTAGTGAGCGCGACTAGTAGGCATGGACCATATCGTGCTTTAGTTATTTCTGAAAGGCATTGATAATAAGCTTATTTTTATTAATTTACATATGTTTAATTATTTCTGAAAGGCCTTATATTTTTCTTTTACTGCAGCATGATATCTTTCAGCTCGTAGGAGCGCCTCTTATTGAAAATTGTCTTGTTGTAACAGCTCTGTGTTTACTTATGGCCAGGTACTTATACTATTTGGGTGAGGACTTCGATCTAGCTGGATAAATTTCGTTGATCAGGCTGGCTCAGAGCGACAAAAGTTAACTGGATCTAACAAAAGGGTTAGCCTCAATTGGATCAATGTTTTGGTGAGGAATTCGATCGATCATTCCTTGTTTAAATTATAACTTTTATTTTGACTAATTGTTTATTGTAAACTGTTTGTAGAGTCCCCGTCAGTCGGGAGGTACCAAGTGTGGATATTATGTTTGTAAGTTCATGAAAGAGATAGTCGAGAATGGACGTACTGGTCAATAAGAATGTAAGCAAACTTTTCTGATACACATCTGTCATATCATACATACACATTAGTCATACAACTATCATATGGACTTGAAGTAGGATGCTATTCTAAACAAATTAATGCAAGTACTTGTTAGCAAGACTGAAAACTGTGAATTCGTGTCGTGATAATGTATATAATTTATATGAGAAGTTTTACTAATTAAATGTGTAAAATTTATTTTTACATATGCTTCAAAGAATGCATATGTAAAATTAGTCATTTTAGTACTCTTTGATAGTTATATACTTCACTTTAAATAAGTATAAATTATATATTTATTTCATATTTTTTACTTAGGTTGGCGATGGGAAGGAAGAATACACGGATGATGACATTGATGATATTCGCAAAGAATGAATATCTTATGTGGCAAACTTTATTATGTCGTGATATTTGTATCGACATATAATTACAATATTTTTGATAACTTAATGTTATATATTGTATGCAAATGGATTGCTTATATATAATATGATATATATATTTAGTATTATGAGGCATTAAATGTGATTTAGTTTGATTATTTGTCAATCTACAATATATATATATATAATTTACGACATACAATCACGACACACGAATGTGTGTCATCTTTTTTAATGATGTGTGATTCAATGACACGTAATGTAATTCATAAATGCGTGTCATAAATTTATGACACACAAATGTGTGTCGTCTTTATTTATGACGGGAGCTTCAATGACGCGCAATGAACGTCATAAATGCGCGTCATAAATACGTGTCATAAATGCACGTCATAGATTTATGACACACAATTGCGTGTCATATGAGATTATGTCAGTGGCTTCAATGACGCGCATTTGTGTCATATGCACCCATAGATGACGCGTAATGCGCGTCATTAAAGGGTTTTTTCTAGTAGTGTATAGATTCTCTTTTTATAAGTATATTGTATTTATAGTTTTGATGGACTTCAAATGAATAATTTGACTAGTGAATAAGGTTATTTTAAAATAATTTGATTCATGAATAAGATTATTTTAATATAATTTAATATATATATATATATATATTGCTTTTTGATTCGTTTGTTCTTTGTACTTTCATATAAGATGAAATGCAACCGGAAAAAGGGAAAAGGAAGTAATTAAAGAAGAATTTATACCGTAAAAACCAAGGAATAAATAGCCTTAAAAAGAATAGGAGAAATGGTACATGTCATAACGTCTTCCTCGGGATCCATTAGACTTAAAAAAATTAATTCGTGGAAGGAAATAAAATATAATTTAGAAAATAATTTGATTTTGGAGTCACCACCAACCTTTAAGTTATGTAGGTCGGAAACCAAAAAAATGATATGCGTTTTACCAAAAAATCATTTTTAAAAGTTCGGGAATCAATTACGTGTGGGGAAAGGTGAGCACCCCAGTAAGCCCAAATTTTGGTACCTAAACGATTATATGTTGTTTAAAGATTGAGAATTACAAACTTGAAAACATATTTAAATTATGATCCTTCTATTTATTCAAATTTATTTAAAAAGTGTAATTTCAAAAACAACTAAAATAATAAATGAAGCAAGTCAAAAGATTAAAAAGACCAAAACATATTTTTATAGAATTTTATTATTAAAAAATTATAATTATTTTTATAAGAGAAAATACACCATTTTATACGAACAATCCTTGAAAATGCACTTCTTTTATAGTTAGGGGACTTTTTCATGGATTCACCTCACAAAATAATGTTTCTTTAATTTCATAGTTTTAAATTTTATATATAATATTATATCAAATTATAGAAATATTCGGATAAAGAATGCCTTTTTGTGTGAACAATCCTCGGGAATGCATTTCCTTTGTAGTTAGGAGACTTTTCCATGGATTCCCCTCACAAAAAGACATTATATCACATTTTTCACAAAATTATAAACTAAACTAAAACAAAATGAAAATGAAAATGAAAAGGGGTGTAAATAATCAAAATAAATAAACGTAAAGGTAAAAAAACTATTAAATAAAAATATTTGTGCGAAAAATCCTCGAAAAGATACCTTCCCTTGTAGTTGGGAGATGTCTTCACAGATTTCCCTCACAAAATTTTTCCTATTTTTGTATATTAAAAACAATGGTGATTAAAAAACAAGGTGGAATTAATAATATTAATGTGCACATAAATAAGTGACCAAAATAGCACTAATAATAACTTGACAGGCTAAACAATAATTACCAATAAACCAGAGCCAATATCACATAAATTAAATAATATAGGTGCTAGAAACTAAAATACCCATAAATAACATTTAGGACTGAAATGAAACACACCAGAAACATAAAAGGGCAAATAATAATTATACCTAAATGTATTTATATTAAATGGTGACTAAAACAAAAGAATTAAAAAACACATGGCCAAATTTGAATTAACAAACATTGCATAATAAATATACTAGTGACTTAAATGTAAATGTAAGAAATTAAATGCTTGAAAAATAATAATACAAAACTATGATTAATGGCCAATATAGAGTGATATAAACATCCAGGAGCCTAAAATGCTATTAGCCCATGCGCGAAAATATGTTGAAACCCCCTCCCCCGACGTCGTTTTAGCCCCTACATATATATATCAAAAACACGGCCAAAATGGCCCAACACTCTCATTTGATATGCTTCTCTTAAGCCCAAAGAGAGAGGGAAAAAATTATTCTCTCAACTCTCCTCCCTTTTCTCAATCCTCCGCCGCGAGGAAACCCATAAATAACCACGCCCATCGTGAGGCGACGACGATGGCCTTGAAAACAGACTCGAAACCATCCTTGACCTCACCTCTCTCATTCATTTTCTGAAAACCAACCCCTACCCAAAAACATGAATCACCCTAAAACCCACAAACCTAAGAACGAGAGGGTTTTACCTTCGGTGGCAAACTCTCCTTACTCTGGTGGGCCTTCGATTTGATGAAGGGTAAAATTTCTGGTTTCTTTCTTTTATATGGTTTTTTTGTTCGATCTCTTTTTTTCTTCTCTGGATTTTTCTCACCGAATGCTATTATCTTGAAAATGGTTGCCTTTGGTTTCTTTATTCTTCGTTTAGGTGAGATGGTGATTACCTCTAGGATAGGGAACCATCATATTTTGACTGGGTTGTTAGAAAATCCCAATTTTCGAGATTTAATACCATTTAAAAATGGGTTTTATTTTTTTACTGATTTTTCTGATTTGGTGTTTGATTTGGGTACTGTTCGGAGTACGTTGAAGACGATGACGGCGGTTCACGCGGCTAAGGAGGCTAATGATGGGGTGCACACGCGTCTAGGAGTTGAAACGATGGGCGTGTGCACCACACGTGCCGACGATGGACGGTACACCTTCTGGTCGGTGGCAGCTGGTGATACTTTTAGGGTTTAAAACCCTAAAATAGGATGATCTAGGTCGTTGATCTTTCTCCAGATCTGACGACTAGTGTTGGAGGCGGCTGGGAGATAGGATGAAACCCTAGCTGTGTTGGGTCAGTTGTTTGGGCCTGGTACTGGGTCGGGTTAACCTGAACTTGAGATTATGGGTCATCTGGGTTGGCTTGTAATGTAATATGGGTTCTGTTGTAGTGAGCTTGGGAATTGGGCCTGCAACATATGTAATATGTAAATTAAATAAAAAATAATAATAATAATAATATAATTAATAATAATTTTTAAATCCGGACAAAAACATGTGTCTACAGTACAAAAGATTCTAAATGAAAGCATCCACTTGACAAAAAATAAATAAATCTATAAATTTAGCGTTCAAACTTTTGATGAGGCATGCATTAGTGAAGTCAATTAATTAACATCTTTTGCAATAATTTATGTGGTGACCAATCTCATTAAACTACTGCCATGTTCTTCTAGAATATGGCCAACTGTTCACCAACATTTTAATAAACGATCCTATATATCAACCCTAGCTAGCCACCTCTAAGCTACGTACATAGCTATATATATATATATATTAGGGTCATAACTTTCACAAATATTGATTCTTACTGGTTGCTAAAATCATTTATCAACCCTCGTGGTTATAGATTTATGTTAAGGGAGTTTAAATGATGGTTTTATTAACCACTAATGACTAGTGTTATGAAGGAAGAGGCGAGATGCTTATCTCTCTCTAGTGCCACCCCTTATTGTAGTGGAAAACCCATTTAATAAGGGTATAGGTAATAAACTTTACTATTTTTATTATTTTATCTTATCTCATCTAATACAAAATAATTAAATTCGATTATTTTTTATCTAAAATCATGTGAGGTTCATTAATTACAAAAGTTTTGATTAAGTTTTGAGTTAAATTAGATTGAACTCTATTTCAAAAAACCAATTTCAACTCTTACTATTTTTTCATTTATATTACTCAATTTTGAAATCTTGTTCAAGGAACAATAAGATCCTCGGGATCCTCGTCACTTAACTGAGGAATAAATAGATAGATACGATTAGTAATGATACAGAGACTCTCGATCTGAATATATAATACATAACTATTTCTATTAATTTCTTATTGAAAGTATGAGTTCATATTGAAGAATGCTCTGTCTACATTTTATTTATTTAATTATATTTCATATTTTTATCAATTTAAAATTAAATAAATCAAATCATAATTATCGTTATTCTATTCAAATAAGGTTCAAATCTTTATTAATATTGAAGTTAAACACTTTAGCCTCGGGAGTCATTCTAGTTTCGTCTTTGCATAAGGTTGAACAAATCAATGGCAATGCAACAGTGCAGAGTGCAGAATATCTCTTGAAACATGTTAACATCGTATAAACAAAATATTATTGGTAACAAGAAAAACACAGGCTATATGCCTATAGCCATATGGCCTGTGATAGGAGAAAATGGAGTTGGAGATAATGAGTAGAATATAGAGTAGATGTTGCAGGTATACCCTAACAGCTACATATATATAGACGAGGATAATCAAAAGAAAAAGAATTGCCGACGAAACTGAAATATTAGTGTTAAAAAAGGTGGGAAAGAATGGCGAAAAACGAGGCAACTCAACTGAGCTGGAAACCCTGGGTGGGAAACCATTAGGGTTAGTATTGGAGATCGGGAAATATCCTTCTTTTTGTCTGCTAAAAGTCCCGCTTGATTTCTTAAAGGGAGACACGACAAGGACAGCAATTACCATTAATTAATTGTTTTTAATTTTCTAAATTCTCTCGGGCTTTGTGTTTGAAGGCTATATAGGTACAGTCTTTTAATAAAATCACGTAGGGTTGACCTGGACAACATGCACAACGTGATTCACAGTGTTGATCCGTCTCCGACCCTTCGGGGTTTATTTTGGTCAAATTGTAATATTATCTGCTTTCAAAATCGGGTTTTGGGTTAAGTTTTTAACATGTTCGAGGATCGGATCCAGATTTTGATAGAACATGCATAACATGATATATCTGGCAAAAGCTTTGAATTGTGCCTATATTTGAAATAAAATTGTATTTTAAAAATACATTTTTATGAATTAGATATTATAAAAATTCTATATTAAACAAAAAGATATTGTAGAAAAGAGGATAGACTGTATTTGAAGATTAAGATGACTCGTAAATTTAAAATGCAAGAATTAAGAGCTAGCACACATGTTAT
This sequence comes from Hibiscus syriacus, assembly GCF_006381635.1. Classification (NCBI taxonomy): domain Eukaryota; kingdom Viridiplantae; phylum Streptophyta; class Magnoliopsida; order Malvales; family Malvaceae; genus Hibiscus; species Hibiscus syriacus. Next base: position 8,234,906 of record NW_024062795.1, read on the forward strand.
AAGGATGATTGTGTGGTCTAAGTCGAAACATGGATGAATGATGAGACAAGAAATACGAGGAAGGGGTTAGCTTCTCCAAGGACAATTCTTCTTGACTCTAATAGTAATTAATTGTTTAGATATGAATGCATGATCGTGTATTGTTCAGGCAGAATTGTGGGATATTTTTTATGGACCGAATAAAGCTAGAGATATGTAGTTTCGTAAGATATATAATTTTGGAGCTTGATAATCTTGTTGTAGTTCGTGCACTTAAAAGGCACAATTTTAAACCAAATTCATTTGAGAGTCCTACGTCTGTTAAAATCATGAATTATCCCTGTACAACATATTTACCAGGAAGGGAATGCGATTGTTGATTGATTAACAGTGTTAAATGTTATTTTTTTTTTGATGAAAACATTAATTTTCAAAATTCTCAACCGATAATTTTTATGTAACTTGTGATAATATAAAGGGATTAGAATCTTCACTTATAAAGATGTAATTCTATTGTGTATATTCTATTTTAAGAAATATACATATATAATTAATAAGTTCAATTAAAATTATTTATACAATTTCATATGTTACATTTTACAAGAAATTACACAAAAACTTTCACGTTTAAACAAAGTGAGGCTTTCCCCCAAAAAAATATAAATGAAAAATAATAAAACTGAAATACAAATTTCTGTATCAAATTTAATCGCCAGTTACTAATTCTATTTTCTTCAACAAATATTAACCAAAGAAAACTTTACATGTAGACTTATTTTTCCTTTCTCCAATTGCAGCCTAGCACCCGTAACCAACCAATACCCCGGACTATCTTGAGGTCCCTTGCACAACTGCGAAGTTTCCACAAACTTCAACAGCTTTGGTGTTTGAACAGGCACCGGCGGTCCGGTCGGGTACACGGCGGAATCCACCACAACAGCCGCCACCTCCTTTTCTTTAACGGGGTTTCCCGTTAAGGACTGACTGATAGCTGAAAGCAAACCAGACGACCTCTGTGAATACCCAGAGGCAGCATGTGCCCATCTTGATTGAACTACGAAACAATCAGAGACCTTAGAAAACAACAGTCTAAGATGAAGAACACTCTTGGAATCGTGCTTTTTAACTTGAAGTTGAGCGCCGGTGACGATGAAGGCAGCATCTTTGCCGTCGGTGCTCCATTGTGGGTTATATTTGATCGGAGCCGTGCATACGTGAGAGAACTTTTTGCGGTGGATGGCTTCGAAGAATCGAATGTTGTTGGATGTATCTTCAGATGCTTGCCAGTATTGTGTGTTGTCCTCCATGTGTTCAAACGATTTCGGTTGAGTCGATAGGTGTTGAAGATGAATAGCCAGCCTGGGATTAAGTTGAAAGTTTTAAAGAAAAACCCAGAATTTTACTAGAAAAAATGAAGTTATTTAATCACTCACCAAAGTAAGTTTCATAAATAGATATACCTATTGCATTTCATGCCTTCAAGAAATAAGCGCATTCCAGTGACTGGTCTCATCCCTACTGTGACCTGATATATCATATGAGCTAACACTTTGTTAGCACTATTATCTAGGGTTTGAAACATGAAAAAAATTTAGATTGAGATTTGTTAGCACACTGGCATATTTGGCATTAATCATCAGCACCAATTAGTGGACTTTGTGAAGTAAGAAAGGTAGAGATTTGATGTACCTGAGAAGTATTTACATAAAGCTTAGGACCCATTAAGTTGAAGTGAAGAGCTGGTGAAGAAGAAGCCCTATTTGTTGAAGGACCTAAAGGGAGGTCATTGTGAATGGGAGCCCAAATCTTTTGTCCTTGGAAGTCAAGAAAGTACGGCAGATCGGCTATAGGAGGCTTGTCTGCAATTATATTAGTTTTGGGTTATATATAGCCATGTTTATGAGTGTTTTCATATGCTTAGATATATATTGCATATTAAAACTTACATCGAAGGTATAAATTGATGGCATGTGACAGGAAACCTTTGCCTGGAACATTTTTAGGAGAGAAGTGATTGGAATGAAGCTAAAATGAATGGCATCTGGCTTTCCTGCAACTGTTGGAAGCCACTCACAATGGCTGTTAGCTTCTGGATCCCCTCCTTTCTTTGAACATATAACAGTGATTCCCTGCAAAAATCCAAAACCTTTAATTCGAAACCTTACTGTAATGCCTTTTTGTAGCATTTAGCAAACCTAATATTAGTATTCAAGCACTCTAATAGCCTACATGATTCTCTACCCTTCATTTCCGGAACAAGTGAAAAGTTTGAGGGGAAAAAAAACCTAAACATGCATGTATCAAACATATACTCTGACACATATTCGATGATAATAACAGGAAAAAAAATTCAAAATAGAAATTCCAAAGAGACCTACATTTTTGGCATTGATGAAGAGGTAGCCATTGAAAGTAACAGGTTGTTGATCAAAGATGCTGAATGCTTCTGGTACCTGAATACAGAGCATAAATAGAAAGGGAACAAACACAGAGAATTGAGAAACCTTTATGTAATTATTATAACATTTATCTAAAGGAATGAATGTATATATATGATAACCTTTTGCTTTTGATCTTTGGTTTTTGGGGTAAAACTGCAGTAGCCTGTAAAGACTTGGTCACCAAGATCGTAGAGATGTTTTTGAGCAATGAGGATTCCAGATTGGAAGATTTGTCTTGCCTGACCAAAATCACATCGTGGCCACCAATGCTTAACCCCAAAATGACGTGAGTCCCGTATTTCTCAATGAATCTGCCAAAAAGTTTACCAGTTTTTGGATTTACATGCATGAGCATTGATCAAGTAATATATTATTGGTCATAGTCTTTCTATACCAACTACCTCCACCAAGAAAACTACTATTATTCAATGCAAGAAACGGTCGAAACATGAAAAATATTGCTGGAAAATTTACTAACGTTATTTAAACCAAATTTTAATAAGTTTAATCAATTTCTTTGACGGTTTCATGATTGAGTTTTTTAATTAATAAAAATATCTGTTGACATTTCTGCCCTTTTGCTAACCTAAATTAAATGGTCTAACTTTCAATTGTGAGCCAAATGCTATCCAATGTATAATTGCAAAGAAAGAAAGGTACTTAACCAGACATCTATGAATTCTTTAGCTTTATCAATGGAAAATGATTAATTTATTTTTGTAATTTGAAATGGCAGAAGATTTTGACATTTTTTCATATTTGTATATGAACGGTTTAATATGATGGGACTTGAATACTGCTGGTTTTGCTGACCATACACAAAAAGCCAACTGTTTTTCTTGCCAGACAAGAAGCTAAAATGCCATCTTTTAACACAAATTCCAATTTGACCGTACAAATAATGGAAATGAACATGAAAGAAAAGGTCAAAAAGACAATAAATCGAAAGAAAAAAAAAAAGAAGAAGCAACACTTCTACTATTTTTTGGGTTGATTGCATATCTCTAAATTATGACTTTCATATTAAATTGATTCTTAATTTTTTGAATATTTTAATTTTATCTTCAAATTATGACTCTCATTCTAAATTGGTCTCCAAATTTTTGAATATTTTGGTGATGCTATTAGAAAGTTCATAAATTTGGGGATGAAATTGAAACATTCAAAAGTTTGTGGACCAATATAAAATGATGATCATAATTTGGGGATGAATTTTGAACGCTTAAAAGTTTAATGACTAATTAAATTGTGAGTCATAGTTTGGGGATGTGTAGCAAATTAACTCTTTATTATGATTGATGTTAACCAATGGAATTCGAGATTAGTGTTAACAAAAAAATTTAATAAGAATTTTTAGGTTAAAGTACACAAAAGGTCATTGAACTATGTTGAAATGATCATTTTAGTCATTACACTTTCAAAAGTTACAAAATGGTCTTTAAATTTATCAAAGTGATACAGAATGATCACTACAATATTATAAAGCCTTTAAAAAGTTAGATAAATTTAATGATAATTTTTAACAGTTCGATGGAATGTACCGATCATTTTGTAATAGTTTGGTAAAATTTAATGATTATTTTACAAGTTCAATAAATTTAATGATCATTATATAACTTCTAAAATTCAATTACCAAAACAATTACATAATCATTATTCAGTGACCTCTAATATAGTAAAATCCTTTTTATTACTCCACTATTCAGTCGACAAAATAAACAGTAATTTGACTACAAATTAACCAATGAGTGACACAGTCAAGAGAATTTTGTTTTAAAATATTTTAATGAAAGAGGAATAAGTACGTACCTTGCTAGGGCATAAGGATCCCAAGTAGAAGGAACATCGTTGAGAACTTCATCAGATAGGAGGAGAGGAGAACGATGAATATGAAGATTGAACAACGTGATATAATATCCATCAAGTCCCAAGCATTTGGTATTCGCCGCATCTTTCGCCCATGAACCGCTTTGAAAACCAAACATCGAATTGAATCGCCCCGACGGAATTTTCCCAGTGATGTTACATTTCTGGTTGAAAATCTCCACCATCTTACATACACACACCCCAATCATATGAATTTTATCGATTTTTGTTCATAAATCAAGATAAAATGGAAATGGGATATTGTTACCTGATTGAAATCGAGAATATCGGATTGGTAACGAGTACGATCGCCTTTATCGCATTTGATATCGATCGGGACGTCTTTGATTGAATCGAATCCGGGTATGGACATCTCTCGTTTCTCGGTTTCATCTAGTAAAATCAACCGTTCCTTTCCCTTGCAGTACTTGAGTCGGAAATTCATTGTTAAATCGAATCCTTTCCCCAAGCTGCTAAGAGCCTTCTCCACTATTCCATGGCTGTTCATCTCGCTTCGTTTCCCACTCTATTTTCTTTCTGAGAAATTTGAAAGGAAAGAAATTTTGGGTTATTTAATAGGATTGCTTAGTAATACTGGGTATAAATTTTTGGGTGAGAAAGGTTTGAAAATCGTATGATTCTAATTGGTGACTAAACGAAGTTTCGTCTTCTTTCTTACGTTTCAATTTCTGGTTTCTGAGCTCAACTTTGACCATATTTTATTATTATTTATTATTATTCTTTTACTTCTCCTTTTCGTAATCTGTTTTTGGATTTTCTTCCTTAAACAATATTGATGTTTTAATATATTATTACCTTTTCACACTAATTACATTTAATATAAAACAATTCTAAAGTATTTGTTATTTTTTTAACCAATAATAACAGTTAATTTTATTAATTAAATAAAAGCTAGCCTAAACTGTAGCTAAAAGATAATTTTAAGTGCTAAAAGAATTTTTTGTTAAAAATATGTGTCTAACGTTTCTATGTTATATTTTTAGTTGTATGCCATTAAATTCGGCCGTTAAGTGACACGTACAAGTTTATAAAAATTTAAAAATTCTATTTAAATTTTTTGAAATTTTATATACCTAATATATGTCACTTAACGGTCGAATTTAACGGTGTTAACGATCTAGGCACCTAAAAGTGCAACATTAGAAATGTAGACACCTCTTTTTAACAAAAAAAATCTTTAGACACCTAAAGTTAACTTTAGATATAGTTTGGGCACTAATTTTCATATTAAGTCTTAAATAAAAATAGAGTAAAGTACATCAACGGTCCCCGACTATAGGATAATACTTTATTGAGTCATTTGTCTATTAAAAGTTATAAAATGATCCTCCGACTATAAGGTGTTACTTTGTTGAGTCCCTCGACTATTAAAAGTTACAAATGATCACTCAACTATTCATTATGTTCCAAACTCGTCCTTTTCTGTTAAAAAACAATGATTGTCTAAGTTGTATATTAACCTATTGACTGAGACATGATAGTCGTTTGAGATTATGAGATAATATTTTATCACATCTCAATCATTAGGTTAACGTCCAACTCAGATAATCGTTAATTTTTTTATGGAAAAGGACGAGTTTGAAACATATGAATAGTGAGATGACCATTTTATAACTTTTAATAATTGAGGGACTCAACAAAGTAACACCTTATATATAGTCAGTCTCAGAGGTTCATTTTATAACTTTTAATTGTTGATGAACTCAACAAGATAACGCTCTATAATCAGGGAATCATTTGTGTACTCTTCCCATAAAGATATAATATAATAAAAATTAAAATAGAATAAACTATTTACTTTAAAACTATCAAAGAGCACAAATTAATAAATAATTAAAATAATACCATATAAAGTAGTTAAAAAAATAAGTAAACAGTTCATAAAAAATAATAGAGACAATAAACGAAGGATAAATATCATCCATATGAGCGAACTAATTAAAATGTCCAAACTAAAGATAGTTCAATAAGATAATTAAATAAATACCAATTAAATAACTATGTCAGATTCAATCTGAAAAAAAAAAAACAAAGATGTATTATAAGAACATACAAAGAATGTCGTACAATAATATATAAAAAAGTAATTATTTTTTGCGAAAAGGTGGACTAAATAAACAAAAAAATATATAAATCAAATATGAATAAAAACACAAAAAATATATATGGTAAAATCTAGGGAAAGAACGAATGAAAAATGATAAGAGCAAAGTTAAGATCAAATATTAAAAGGGTAAATTATCTTAACTCAAAATAATATATTTATTAAGTATTTAATTTTAAATTATGGAGGATAAAATTTTAATTTGATTTTAATTTAAATTGATAAAGACATAAGATATCATTAAAGTACGGAATTTAAATTATATGAAAAATTAATAATCACAATATATTTAAGTTTAAATTAAAATAATTTTAAAAAATTAAATTAAAATAAATACTAAATGAGAACACATATAACAGTCGTGCCTATTACAACCCAAACCTAATATTCAAGACAAACGAAAAAAATACAAATTTTTACATTTATTATTTTAAAAAGTATTTATTCATTTTAATCATATCCAAAGTATTTAACAAATGTTTATATAAAAAAATGTATTTCAAATGTAAAATTTTTAGTATACCTACCGTATCAATCTTTTAAAATCTTGTGATTAATTTTAAAATAATATTAAATGTTAATTTATTAATTTAAATCTCATTTATTCTTTATATCACTAGAGTGAATGAATTAGAATGTGCACGCCTTGTATAAATTATATAAATTCACACTACCTAACCAATCCTCGAGTATGAAAACTATATTTATTAGATTTTAAAATACCAACTTCGTATATATATATTATAAATATTTTTATTGAAATTAATAAATCTTTGATTGGAAATTAATATAATATATAAAATATTTTGTGATGTTCACATTGGAACTGTTTGATGTGACTTTTCAGACACGTTCTGAACGGTGAATTTCAACGACTCAGTTGCCGACGTCCTTTATGAAAACCCCTCCACATGCATGGGAAGAACAATCAATGGCGGCTCCACATGTAATAATTCCAACAAAAACACGTTTACGCTACGCACTAAATATTGTCAAACCGATGGGAAATAGACTTCAGTTCAGAACTACAATAACGTTAGGGAACAACGGCAAAAAAATAGCGGCGACAGCTTAACGGAGCTTTCTCTGGAATCAACAATGGTGTTCGATATCCTAAACGCACAAAAAAACACTAAGATCGGCTCAGTAGGACGTGGTGCACATTCATTTGCATTTGCTAAGCCAACGGCGAAAGCAGCATTTGATCGGAAACGGAAGCCAGACCTTGCATCAACCTAACAATTTCAACTGTGTCATCGAGGTAGTACTTCGCCTTGCTGGGTTTTTTATCGACGGTACATGCAAAAACTTCGGCTCTGGGATCGATCGTTGGGCTTGCTATCGAACTGGTTATTACCTCAAACATGTCTTCATCGGATCGGTCATCTCCGATGCACAAAACAAAATCCGGTACCATTCCCTTCTCTTGCATGGTTGAAAGTAGGCGCTTAGCTACCAAACCCTTGCTTACACCCTGCATATAGAGATTGCAAAGAATACAAAAACCGACATCATCGACACGGGATGTTGAATTCGAAACCGGCTTACATGTCTCGATTTAGGATAAGAATATAAAACAGTATTGTACACTTTCATTAGGGAGAAATGATCGAACCTGCGGTTTAACCTCCACAGCATTCTGTCCGCTCTTTACTGTAACAGGTTCATTGGCCAGCACACTTTCGAGATGATTGAGAATTTCTTTAACTTGGCATGATCCGAAATCTGAATCTGCATCCTCGTAACACCAGACAAGGGCGGTTTCCCGATCTTCAATGTTTGACCCGTCCGTAGTCTCCGTGTATTGCTGCATCACAGGTTCTGCAATCTGCTTCCAAGTAGAGTCTATGGCTGGCACACGTCTTCCACTCAGCATCACGCTTAACCCTGAAACAATGAACTTTAACTCTCAAATGGAAACCACAAACTTACGTCAAGGATAAAAGGAGAAATAAGGATAGACGGCGGTCTACTTCACCTAAAAAAGTACCCATGCTCGGCGGCAATTCCTAGTTTCTCACACGCAGAAAACCATTGGGTGAGCGTCTTTCGGCTTCTGGCACTGACGATAAAAACCACGTTGTTTGTATCTCTGCATAAGCTATTTAGGATGTCAATGGATTTAGATGATGGACTCTTGTCGATAGAAGGCTGTGGCATTAAAGTGCCATCATAATCGAGAATGATGGCCCGAGTAGTAGTCCTCTTGTAAGCCGATACTATGTGCTCCGTGGAGAGCTTTTTGAAGTTTGGATCAAGTGCCACAACTCTAAAACTTAGCCCAAAACCAATACCCCAACATCCCCGTCTCGCATGTTCTCGACATGTCCACTCGAGATCTTGAACGAAACTACGAGCCCAGTATCCAACATGATGTGTACTCACATATCTGTAATGCTTTTCATATCTCCCCTGTTTTTCGGCCTCTGCCATAGCAAGGGCACCGTCCATTGCATCCGCCACGGAACCAATGTTCCACGGATTTACTCGAATTGCTCCACTAAGTGATGGGGAGCAGCCAATGAACTCAGACACAACTAACATGCTTTTCTTTGGTGTAGAAGGATCCAACCCTAGAACCATATCCAACCTTTCATTACCCTGCCGACTGATTATATATTCATACGGTATGAGATTCATTCCATCCCTTACCGCCGTTACCAAACAACACTCTGCAACGGTATAATAGGCAATCCTCTCGTAGAACTTAAGAGGTTCATCAATCAATACGACTGGATCATAACCAGGCTTCCCGAAAGTTTTGTTAATTCTCTTCACAGTTGAATATGTCTCCTCTTGCACTTCTTTCACGTCTTTTCCTCGGCCTCTTGCCGGAAGAGCTATTTGAACCAACACCACCTTCCCTTGGCACTCAGGATGCTGCGAAAGAAATTGTTCCATTGCTAGCAGCTTCAAACTAATACCCTTGAAAATGTCCATATCATCCACCCCAAGCAACATTATCCTGCCCTGATCACAATACTGCATACGGAAGCTCTGCAACCTTCGCTTCGGTCTCGGGGAGGCTCAAAACCGACTGCAACTGACCCATGTGTATCCCTACAGGGAGAATTTTGATAGTAACCGTTCTTCCATAATACTCCAGACCTATATACCCTCTCTTGGATTCATAGCTAAGGCCAAGCATTCGACTACAGCACGACAAAAAATGCCTCGCGTAATCGAAAGTATGAAAGCCGATTAAATCCGAGTTTAAAAAGGCACGTAAAAGTTCCTCTCTGATCGGCAATGTTTTATATATCTCGGAGGAAGGGAAGGGGCTGTGAAGAAAGAACCCCAGTTTAACCCTGTTGAACCTCTTCCGCAAGAAAGTTGGTAACAACATGAGGTGATAATCATGAACCCAAACAAAATCATCCTCCGGATTAATCACCTCCATAATCCGATCGGCGAAAATCTTATTGACCGACACATAAGCTTGCCACAAAGACCGGTTAAACCGACCGCCGCGGTCCAGCGACAAAGGCAACATATAATGAAACAAAGGTCATAGTTGCTGCTTACAGAATCCATGATAATAGCGACTATAAATATCAGCCGGCAAAAACGTCGGCACACACTTAAAGGTCTCGAAAAGATCCTGCGAGACTTCGTCTTATTGAGTTACTATCCAATTGAATACAAGTATATTCATCAATACAATCGTGCCTTGAGCTGCACATTATGCAGACTCTTTATACAGCAAGTATAGGCGGTTACAATCACACTAACAGCATAACCAACTCCTAACAGACTCCTAACAACTAACTGTTCTTTACACAGTTTACATCACTCATGTATACATGCATGCTCATACGCACATGCATATACTCCTAATATTCCCCTACATCTTCTCCTTCCTTTCTTCATCGCTGCACAACACATACCTTCTCACGAAACTCTTCAAATGCTTCTTTTGACAAGGGTTTGGTGAACCCATCAGCTACTTGATGTGCAGCTGGTACATAATTGACACAGATATGCCCAGCAGCCACCTTTTCTCTTACAAAATGCACATCCAACTCTACATGCTTGGATTGTGCATGATATATTGGATTGGCACTCATAGCCACTGCACTAGTGTTGTCACACCAAACCACAGATTTTCCTTCTTGTTGTATGCCTAGATCAGTTAACAACGTGCTGATCCATGCGACTTCAGCTGTGGCATCAGCCACACTTTTGTATTCTGCTTCCATGGTGCTCCTTGACACTGAGCGTTGCTTCTTCGAATTCCACGCGACAAGACATTTGTTGATGAACACTCCATAACCTGACACCGATCTTCGATCATCCAGATTAGCACCCCAGTCAGCATCTGCAAAGGCTGAGATTACTCTACTGTCAACTGGAGAAAACTGTAACCCATAGTTTACAGTGCCTGCTAGGTACCGAATTCTTTTCACCGCAGCAAGGTGTGTCACTCGGGGAGCATGCATAAACTGGGCTACTTTACCCACACTCAAGGATAAATCAGGCCGAGTATGAGAAAGGTAAAGAAGTGAGCCCACTATGCTCCTATATTCGCTTGCATCCTCTAACAAATCCCCTTCTTCATGAGATAATTTACACGCCAATGTCATAGGCGTAGAACATGCAGCAGCTGTCTTCATGCCAGCTTTTTCCAGTAACTCTAAAGCGAACTTTCTTTGGCTAAGAACAAGCGAGTTGCTAGTCCTTAGTACTTCAATACCAAGGAAGTAGCTTAACGCACCCAAGTCCTTAAGGGAAAATCTGTTTTGCAACATATCAACAACTGTTTCGATCTCATTTGACGACCCTCCCGTGATCAGTATGTCATACATACACTAACAAATATATTCGATCACTGTTGCTGCCCTTAAAGAACAATGATGAGTCTGCCCGTGACACACGAAACCCTATTTCTAGTAATGCTTCTTAACTTGGAGTGCCAATTGCGAGGTGCCTGCTTCAAACCATACAGCGCCTTCTGCAGTTTGCACACCATGATAGAACCATCATCAGACTCCTGCTCAAAACCAGGTGGCTGTTGCATAAACACGTCCTCCTTAAGATCTCCGTTGAGAAAAGCATTGTTTATATCTATAGTCTCAGCTCCCACGCGTTGGATACTGCCCATAGTGAGAATTACATTCACTGTACTGAATTTAACCACTGGACTGAAGGTATCGTAGAAATCATGCTCAGGAACCTGTGTGAATCCTTAGCCACTAACCGAGCTTTGTATCGAAGAATTGAGCCATCAGGATTATGTTTGAGCTTAAACAACCACTTGCAGCCAATGGCAGTTCGTCCGGGCGGAAGCTTGACCAAGTCCACGTCTCATTCTTTTGTAATGCATCGACTTCAGCTTGAACAGCATTCTTCCATTATGAAGATTCCATTGCTTCCTTTATACTCGTAGGTACTGCATTGTCAAAGTGACTTGAGATGCCTTTGGTTTAAAACACCGCATTTGCTCCTTGTCAACATTGAATGAACATTCTGTAGTTGACGTGTTTCAGATTGTGCACTAGATTCTTGCACTGCTTCTTGACCACTGCTACTTGCATCACCAACCTCTTCGAGGTTCAGCAGTATGTTCTTCATCAGTATGGCCAACCTCATTATTAGATGCCCCGAGTGCTGTTCAACGTGACCACTACTACTGCCCTGTAAGCCAGCATTGTCCTCCATGTGTAGACCAGGCTCCATGCGTATTAGCATTCTCCCCATATGATGATGATGAATTTTCCAGAAATTCATTAACATTTTGATTATTGTCACCTTGCACATTCTGAAGCAATCTGATATTTGAGACAATTTCAAGTTCCTGGGGGCAGTACACATTTTCATCAGTATTGATTGAGGGGCTGCATTTTCCTTTAAAAGGGAATGTCCATTCATCAAACACCACATGCCTCGATATATGTACGACCATCTTGAGCTAAACATTGATACCCTTTATGTTGAGGACTCCCACCTAGGTATGTGCAGGGTTGCGATCGAAAGTCCAGCTTGTGCCTCTGAAATGGTCGAATGTGGGGAAAACATAAGCAACCAAAGACTTTAAGCATGCTGTAATCTGGTTGCTTATCATACAACTTCTCAAAGGGAGAAACTCCTTGAAGAACTTTTGTTGGGTAGCTTATTGATAACACTTACTGCAGTAGTCATAGCATATGACCAAAATTTAATGGGCATGGAGGCTTGAGACAGCAGTACAAGTGCCAGCTCAACTATGTGTCGATGTCTCCTTTCGACCTTGCCATTTGTTCAGACGTATGCGGTCATGTTAACCTGTGAACAACGCCAGACTTGGCTAAAATATCAGTAAAAGATCTAAATTCCCCTCCCCAATCACTTTGGACTGCTTTGATGGACACTCCAAATTGTGTATGTACCATTTTATGAAACAACTGAAATGCTATAACAGCTTGAGATTTTGTGCGAAGTAGGTAGCCATGTATACCGAGTATAAGCATCACAAATGATATGTAGTAGCGAAAACCATTTGAAGAAATATGAGGAGGCCCCCACAAATCAGTATGTACAAGTTGAAAAGGAGAGTTGTATTCAGTAACAAATTGCACAAATGGCAGTTTGTGACTTTTGCCTACATGACAGGCAGCACAAGTTTTATTTACATCAAAAGAGATCTTAACATCAAGAACCTTTGCTATTTTGTTGAGAGTGTCAAACGAGGGATGACCAAGCCTCTTGTGCCACAATTCAGCTACTGGCAGGGACTTTGCAACTACATTGACATTACCTTTGATTGTTGTACATGCTTTCTCAAAGGAGTATAACCCATCTGCCTCTTCACCACTCAACAAAACTTGTCCAGTTTCTTCATCACGAACATAGCATTTCGTTGCATGGAATTCAAGGAAGACTCTATTATCCCTAGCAAGCTTAGAGACCGAGAGAAGATTTTTGGTTATGTGGGACATGTAAGAGTTCATTTAGCATCAATACACGTGAAGTAGAAGATAAAACAGCTTTGCCAACGCTATCAATACCAAGCGCTACTCCATTACCAACAGTAGCTTACCTGGCCCAAGAAATTCAGATTGGCTTATCATATTAGACGCATCCGGAGTAACATGGTGTCGCTCCCGAGTCCACTACCCATCGATCAGCTGCTCCAGTAACCACATTCGCCTGTGGTTGTGTGCTAGAAGATGAGCCATCCACACATCCTTTAGAACAGTGTTCACAGCCTGAACTAGTTTTCCCAGAATTATAGCTCGAACTCGCTGGGCCTTCTTTCATCGAACTATAACCATCGGTTGCTACACACGTGAATTCCTCGTCATATCGATGCCAGCACCGATCGACTAAGTGTCCAAGCTTGCCACAGAGTTGGCATTGTAATCGGGTTCGCCCACGCCCCCTGCCTTGGTTTCTCATACCAGATCCATGAGTAGAGTGATTTGGCCTGTAGTCTTGGATGTTGGAACCGTTGGAATGTCCTCGACTTGTATTGCCTTGTGCTAGATTTGCACTGATTGGCAGTAAATCAGTTTGTTCATCAAAACCTGCTAGTTGTGACTCAGCATCCATTAGCATTGTAAATGCTATCTAAAGACAGCGTTTCTTTCATGGTTGTTATAATGGCCATGAATGGTTGATATTCACGAGGCAGCCCTTTCAAGATTGTAACAATATTTTCAACATGGGAGATAGCATTCCCACAAGAGGCAAGTGCATCGCACTCTTTACGTGTAAGGTAAACACGCATGCTATCCCCGCCCTTCTTCAAGGAGTGAAGCTTGTAATGCAGGTTCATTAAAGCTGTAGTCGACCTATTCGCAAAGAATTGCAGCACTGTTCGCCAAACTGCTGCAGCGGTCTCTGTTCCCACGAACTGAGGAAGGAGGTGAGGGCTGATAGTCGAAAGTAGCCATGAAGCTACAGCACTGTCTTGTGCAATAAACTCTTCATAGTTGTCATGACACGTTCCACACCATCATCATCTACCACAGTTTCTGGTGGAGGCACCATAGCTCCGGTTAGAAGCCGTTCAAGTCGATGACTCTGGATCGTTAACAAAATCTGCTGCTTCCATAACAAGAAGTTGGTCTCATCCAAGACGATACTAACCTTCTTGTTTGAGAAACTCCTCGCACCTCCAATTGCAAGATCCATACTAGGAAGAACTGTGCTAGCAGCGGAGAAACGCTTCAGGAATTACCCAGAACTACCGGCGACTGATACCATATTGAGTTACTATCCAATTGAATACAAGTATATTCATCAATACAATCGTGCCTTGAGCTGCACATTATGCAGACTCTTTATACAGCAAGTATAGGCGGTTACAATCACACTAACAGCATAACCAACTCCTAACAGACTCCTAACAACTAACTGTTCTTTACACAGTTTACATCACTCATATGTATACATGCATGCTCATACGCACATGCATATACTCCTAATACGTCTTGTTCGTTCGGTTGAATTTCTTCCTTTAAACAACCAACATAAATAACCTCAACATCATCTCCTAATCCATCTTTCATTTGGAGGAGAAGAGAATTCTCATCCCAACTGAAAATCCAACCCTTGCTACTCCTAGTATTGCTAATTGCACCGTTCGTATCCGATTTTCGGTGTGCCCTTATAGGCAACTGATAGCTACCATTATAATTCGATCTTTCGAGATCGAAGATGTCAATTCATCGAGCATACACTCTCCCATGAATCATCATCGGAAATTATCCCCGGGACAGTCATAACCCGGGGTATCCTACGGCTTATTCGACCTAAAGACGCCGGACATGACTCACCGGAGGCAAGCTCCAAGAGATTCGAATATGATCTTGATGCCATTTTCTTGAAGCTAATCAAAACCGTTGCTTTTTATTACGCACACATACAAGTAAGAAGCACAGAAATCAAAGAAAATTCAACGAAGAAGATGACGATGGTGAACTTCAGGGTGAAATGCATGCACTTGGATTTAATGCAATCGAATGGGGGAAAATAGTCAAAAGTTCTTATTCCAGACAAAGAACAAAGAAAATGAAATGGAATAGATTCGAACTTACACAGCCAATAAACTATACTTCACTCAAAAGGGACTTCCACTAGAGAGTAAAATACACAACAGCTATTGAAAAAATCTAAAGTTCAAAGAAAAACTGTAGAAAATTAATTTAATCAAGAACAGTCGCAGAAATTACCAGCATTGTTTGTAGATGAAAATTGAAGAAACTAATTCTCTCTCTCTTTTGGGTAAAGAAAATGGGAAATGCATCAAAAATCTTAGAGATTTAACTGAAAGAGTACAACAAAAAATTGAAATAGAGAACTTATTAGCTTTCTTTGAAGTTAGAGCATTGATTGGACTGAGGGAAAACACGCTTACAATATAGTGAGTTTTCTCGGGAAAATTTATTTTGTTTTCGTTGTCCTTTTTTTTCTGGGTTAAATGATTTACGTAATCACTGACACTTGTACGAGATTATGGATTATCCAACGGTACAGGGGAGAAGAAATGTGTACAAGGATGTTCTTATCCTTTGTCCTTTGGATAATCCGATACGAGGCATAAGTTGAGATGGAACCCACAACCTAAGGTCATGTCCGAAAAAGCTGTGAACATGTCTCGGAAATTGCCACGCGGCGTATGACAATATGCTTCGTTGGTCAACATAGGACACGTGGTGATTTTCCATACTTCTTTGACAACGGAAAAATATATTCGAGATTCGTGCTCTGAAATACAAAAATTAATCTACCTTAAAATATCGTGTCCGGTTATATTTAATATCGAACCAAAAATTGGTTTAAAATTTTATTTAAGAAGCATATTATACATCGTAAGCTTAATTTACAGGTTATGATTAAGTAAATAATTACATTGTTTAATTATGAGCGAGAGTTAAATGTAAGAGTATGCATATTATATTCTAATTTTAATCATCGATGATGGTTTAAAATCAATCATCAATTATTCTTTTTTTATTTTTTTTATACTTCTTCATCTCTTCTCAATTATTATTATTTTTAAATAACATTATTAAAAAACTAAACCCCTAAAAGATTAACCTTCTTGCGATATTAGATGTATTAAAAAGAACCCAATTAATTTAAAAGAAAAAACCCCAATTAAAGTGGATAAGTAAATGATAGATTAGTAGTTACGTGGGCTCTCGTACTCTCCACGTGTCCCTCACATTTTCGGTTTTGGTTGAATTTGAAAAGCAACAACTGCGAAACGACAAAACCTTAAGGGTGTTTTGGTTCACTGAATGTAAGTTATTAGTGAGAATAAAAAATTATCAGTAGGAATAAAAAATTATCAGTAGGAATAAAAGATTATCAGAGAATATTATATTTTGTGTTTTGTTAGTTTAAAGAATAAAAGATTATTAGAATATATATTTGACCAAATTATCCTTATTAAATATTTGTTTTTTTAACAAGTTAGAAAATATTTATATATTCTTTAAAAAAATTAAATTTATAATATATATATATATATATTTACAAAATTGAAAATATAAAAAGTTTAATGAAAGGGTAAAATTTTATTTTAACCCCTTAATTTCATATAAATTTTAATTATAGATTTTTTTGTAAATCTAAAATAGTTAAGGATAAATTTGTATTTAACATTCGTAGAATTTTTTTATTATTCAATGATAGAATAAAGATATTTTTTAAAGAAATTTTTTTAAGGGCATTTTAGTCCAAACGTCGGTAATCCAACAATACCTAAAAAAGGAAGGTAATGACATTCCCGGTAATCCCAAAAATTCTACTATTAGTAATAAGATTACTGGGAATGACATTTCCGGCCAACCAACGGGAGAATGTGAATTACATTCTCATGTGAATCACATTCTCCAAACCAAACACACTCCTAATCGCAAACGGATGAAAGATCAGGTGCATGACCCTGATGGCGTGCTTACGTGGAACGGTATTGTCCTTTGATTACTAGAGTACAATTCTAGTGTGTACGGTTACTATAAGTTAAATATCGAAATTATGACGAATTAAAATTAGATTAAAATTAAATCTTAATATTATTAATGAAAAAATTAAATTAGAAGAATCCTATTATAATAAATTCAATAATATTTAATCTAAATAATTAATTAATAAATTCAACATCAATAATAAAATCAACTTAATTCAAAATATATAAAAACGGCAACATTACATGAATTTTTAGTTTCGATACCATAGTTTTTTTTTTCTTATCTCGAAATTAAGAACATGAGATACCATAAACATGGAGAAAATATGGGCTCTGATTAATTATACTAATAAAACTAAATAATCCTTCTACAGAGTGTAACACCATCTCCAATAGGAACGAGGGAAAACCTCCATGGACTTATCGGAGGCCAAGTTGGTATTCCAAAATGGCCTTTCGTGAATCCCTAGCACCCTCGGGCACTTCCTCCTCCTTTTGAGCTACGGAACCGAGCCATAACGTGTTATCGTATGCGATTAACCCGCCGATTCTCACCAGTTGTTTTTGCATGTTCGTGGTATTTCATATAACTGGTTTTGTCCGCGTCGATGAAGATGAGTCGAATTCTCCTTCATGCTTCTTCTGCAACAACAGCAACAACATGGATTTGAAAATCTATAACGAGAAGAATAATAAAAGATTTAAGCTAAGTTGCTACACTGTTAGACATTTCAGTTAGAACTTTGATGGCTTCTGACGGATGAAATTGATTTTGTGCTCCATGCCTGCTTTTTTTATGAAAGGCAATCCTACAAAGTACTCTCTTGTGGTGTCTATTGCTGTTATCTATACCGTTAAAAAAATTAATGAGATAAAAGCAACTTTTAATTACTAGTTTGATAATTGAGATTAAAACAATTTTTCTCAATTTGTCTAATTGAGATTCAGTTGTTAAGTTTTGAAATTAACAGAGACCTAAAAAGTATTTAAATATAAAGTACGGGTTAAAATTTATCAATAAATCGTATTTATCATGTATTAAAATATCGATCATAATTCTATTTATAGTGATCCAAGAACAGTGAAATTTGACACACCTTGCCATCTTCAGGCAATGCGAGGGCAGTTGCAAGGAGGGAGTAGCCAGTGAAAACGCCAATCTCCATTGTTTTCTTGGCATTCATCAGCTTCAAAAGCATAGATAGGAACAGTCCTTCGTCTACCGGTACACCCATCATGCTTCTGAAAACCCCAAAATGTTCATTTTCCTGAATTACTTGTTTGTTTGTTTCCCGAGAAAATTTATAAACGTAAAAGAACGTAAACCAATATCATATGTATTATATAAACTTACAGGCCAGGGAGCTTCTCTGCAGTGGCATCTCTTATTGCTTAAGCTGCTCATGCTCTCTGGGGTACGCAAATGTGTCGAAGATGTACTGCAAAACATGAATGGCATGAAATGTTAAATATCGTATTCGAATATGTTTGGGACACGAGTATCTGAAAAACGGAATAAGAAGATGAGGTGGTAACCTGTTGTAGGGCCTCGCTTTTGATTTCCTTAGGAGGAATGTTGTGTTTGCCATTGAAAAGGAATTAGTTTTGTGGATTTTTTTTAGTCGATCTGCCAACTCGTTTATTTCTTCTTTTAATAAATAGTGTATAGGTAGAAGCATAGTTCGTAAACATCAACCAACTCCTCGTACAATGCGGCTTCAACCAAGCGTATTACTCGCCGTATCAATTTGAATAATTCAACTCCATTTGTTTTAATTTATTAAGCGTGATAATAACTGCGTTTTTACTTATAAACAGATTGAATGAACTGTTGGGAAATTGTAACACTTCCGGTACTGATAACTAGTATAGTTACAGACATTACATTAATTAAAATAATATAATTTTTTAATGACTCTAATAGTTTTATACTGATACTCGATAGGTCATCTAGAATGTACTAATGTGAAACTGCTCATTTTATCACCTACGTGCGTAAGTTAAACACACACTAAATATATAATTTAGTGAGGTATAATTAGACATGTATTTAATCATCAATATAATTTATAACATCAATATACTATAAGCAATATAATTGCCTAAACAATAGGCTGTAAATAAATTGAACATTCAGCGAACCGTTCGTGAACAGTGCGGCGGGAAGTTCGTTTATTTATTAAATGAACGAATATAAACAAGATTCTGTGTTCGTTTAATTAAATGAACGAACATGAACATAGGTCCCGTTCGTTCATTTACGTTCGTGAACGTTCGGTTATGTTCGTTTATGTTCGTTCGGTTATGTTAGTTTATGTTCATTCATTTATGTTTAACTCAATCTTCTTATATCAATTTTCTTAAATCATTTTGGTGACCAATTTGTAAGTATCTTAAAATATTAATTAATCTGATATTCTGATGACCAACTCCATAATTAATCCAATTTTATTTAGAGATTAAATCCAATATGTTTAACCCGTGAGGCACCTCACACCTATATTCATTTCTCCTTTTTTTTCCCCCAAACCCTAGTTCACTGAGAGGAGACAATCGCTGAAAGCTTCAAAACAAGTTATATTATAGTGCAATCTGAAGTTTTAAGATTTGTTTCATCTCTTTCTCTGTTTTATTTGGCTTAATAGTTGATATGTAAAGTTATTGCGGGTATCTTCACATCTAAACTCAAGAAAATATCATACTTCTTTCTAGAAATAGATAGGAAGATAAAGGTAACAATCAGAAGTATATGCATCAGTAAAGAGAAAAATATAGAATTTGCCAGAAAACAAAATAAGGTTTATGCAATTTATGAAAATAGTGTAATAGCGGAAGTAATGAGTTTTCCAGGAAGAATCCATTATAAGTATAAAATACCACTTTGACAATGAATTTTTGTTTTCATAGTTTGTGTGATCTTTAGTTGTGGAGTAGACTTTAGGTACGTTAAAATTTAAATGGTGGTTTAGCAATAATCAGTTATGATATGTACATCGAAGGGATTTCGGATCTATGTTATTGCCTTGTAGTCTAATTGTATTCGAAATATTCATGTTGTTAAATTTTCTACTTGCCAACGGAAATGACCATTATAACAAACCTCACTAAAGTAGACATTGATGTCACAAAACTTTAGCTGATAAATTTATTAGAATAAAGTAGTAGAAAATGATTGTTCATATGTAATCATAGACACTAAGATAAATGTTAGCGTTAAATTAAGTCGTGTGAATCATTTAATATCTTTAAAAGATAGATCAAAATATTTGATATCTTCAAACATTTCATCACTGCTAATAAACGCTTACGCTATTTATCACTGTAGATTTGGTTGATTTGTATTGTCGACTATTTTTCATGAAAGAACAATGGAAGGTAGGGTCTCCATCGTTTATGTTCGTTTATATTTGTGTTCGTTTATGTTCGTGTTCGTTTATTTATTAAATGAACATGAACAAGTATATTCCTTAATAAACGAACATGACAAAAAAATTTATTCTTTATATTCGTTTATTTATTAAATGAACGAACATAAACATACATCCGTTCGTGTGCGTTCGGTTCGTTTACCGTCATACTAAACAACACTAACGGAGCTGGCATGTGTTAAGGGATGTCAATTGACACCCCCCAAAAGTTTGTAAACTTTTTTTTCGTACAAATTATATATATAATATAATATAAAAGAAAAAAATATCCTTTTTAAAAAGGTTCTGACACTCTTTAACAAATAAATGGATCTTATACTTAAAAAAATATTTAACAATAAAAATTTTAAAATTTAATTTTCCCACTTTTATTTCCATATAATTTTTAAATTAACGCCCCAATTTTTTTTTAGCTCTGCCCTACTAAACAACATAACCATAAAGGCCTATTTTTTCATTTCCTGAAACTATAAAATCTGTAACTTGTGAATAATATGTTTATTTCTTTAAATTCTCAAATTAATATAAAAGGAACAAGTTAAACGAATATAGGATGCAATCATCCAGATGAATGAAATACGATACATCACCCCGAAGGATGAAATAGTAATACTGTGCATTATCTCATATAGTAACAAATCCATAAAAATATTATTGGCTGGGCTAATATAAATATAATAAAAAATAATCTAATAGGAGTATAATTCACATATATAATCTTTCAATTTAAATTTAATAACTAAAATAGGTGTAATTAAATGTTCCAAAAAAACTTTAGAATTTATGTAGAAAAAATATATAGTCTGAAATAGAATATTTTCATCAATTAAGATGAATTCTCATTTTCATAGAACCAAATCTATCTATGATCGAGATAAAAAAAATATTTTATAATTATACATACTATATATTTTTTCATATTTTTCATATATAATTTACATATGCCATACAAAATCTTGAGATTAACTCAAACTTGAAAATCAATCTACTAGTTGCTAAAAATTTCAAATAATTCAAGTTGTATTTTACAACTCAAATTGAACTTGAAATTTTTTCAAATCGAGTTGAATTTATAAAATTACAACTAAAAATTAATTCAAGTCGAGTAAAAAAATAAATTTTTCGTATCGAGTTTTACTCCCCATGAACAAGTCAAAAATTATAGTACTTTGTAATTTACAAACCAAATAGCTACTCAAGTGCAGTGTCGTTGGTTCAAATAGCGGCGTTTTCTAGTTGAACACGCAAAACTACAAAAGCTCCATTACCGGAGCACCGAATATGGATAAATTTACTTGGGATTTCTTAGAACATAATGACAGAATCTCCCCTAAGGAACATCTTGCTGATGAATCTGTCCTTGTTAACCGGAAGAGCCTTCTTCTTGCCTTTCCATTTCGGTACCTATCGAATGGAGGAACGATTTAACCTTTTTAATTCAACTGTAATGGAGACTAATGTTATTATGAAGGCACACAAAAGAAGGAAACGAGAAAATACCTCTGTCCACATTTCCCTGACATTTTCCAAAACCATGTTGCAGTGGCGGTCGAATGCTCTCACCCGCCCTAGAAGTTTTTTGTTTCCGACAGTTGATGAGAACCTGGTTCCATATTAAATTGAATTCAGTTCTAATAAGCACGTTGTCATTAACATGTAGATAAGCATTGCTAGGGGTTCACAAGATTAGTTCATTACCTGAGTGTTATTTTAACACTCATCATCAGAACGGATAGTGGTCCGGTGTTAAATTCCTCTTCCTCATTTTCACCGTCTGCAGACAGGTTAGCGAGCAATAGGCAGATATCAGCGAACATATATATAAAAATACAATGAAAATAAGCATTCTTTTGGTTTCAATGAAGAGGAAATAGGTGTTTAAGTCAACTTACATCATCTTCCATTGGCCGACTGCAAAAAGCAAAGCAATCGAAAGGGAAAATTAGTATATGATAAATGAAATGCAACAAGCAAACCTTTTAATACAACTAAATGAACAAAGCAAATGAAGAAGAAAAGATTTAACAATTAGTACCTCATTTTCAACTACGAAAGCTTTCAGTGCTATCTCTCAACAACCCAACACAAAACCTGCAAAAAGAATGCAAACACCATTAAGACGCCAGAAATTCAAGAAACTCTCAGTACACTTGAGACCATATACCACATGATAGCTTATCAAAAGAGTTGTTGAATGTGAAAATGCATAACCAAACAAGCACTAAAAAAATTGCCCAAATGGAAATGACATTATTATGATTCGCTGCAAATTCACAATGAGCAAAAAATAACTAGTATTTGTTGAAACCTAAGCAGAACCAAGATTTCAAAGATTTAAACAATAAACTGAAAATTAAAACAAGGCCGGTTCAGTTTTCCTCTTAGTTTGTTTGCATATGTAAACTATCAAAGCTACTGAGCACAAGGGTGAACAACAGACATGGCTATGTTAAATCATATCTCCATACCCATGTCTGAATATGAATTAAACATGAACTTCAAACAAGGGTATTAATGGAAATGAAGAGTAGGACAACATATGAAACAAAGTCAACAAATACATAGTATATTGAAAAGTCTTCTGAAACTCTTCAGCTCAGGTCTCCAAGAATTTTCAGCAATTATTAGCTCAGGAGAACGAAAGTTTTTTCATAGTAAACATCATCAGAGTGACAGAAGAACTTCAGTGCCTAATAACAAAAGGACCAATTACAAGCGAAGGTAAAAAAAACCCTAAAAGCAAAGTAAATTACTTTTCCAAAACCCTAATTGAACAAAAAAAAGAGCTAATTTACTACAGCCTCTTCAGTTCAGGTCTCCAAAAATTTTCCGCATGGATTTTGTCGGAAGAACGAAAGTATTCATTTTCAGTCATCCTCAAAGGCATAAATGAAAAGAGAAGAAAATAATCAATAAAACACAGCACATAAAAAAAAGTGAAAAAAAACTACAATGTCTCTTCAGCTCAGGTCTCCATATAGAATTCCGCAAGGATTTTTCTCTCAGAAGAACGAAAGTTTTTCAAATTCAATCATCATTAGAGACGTTTTGAGAAATCATTACAAATTTGAAACCCTAACAGAAAAACTAGCTAAGGAGAACAGTGAAAAAGCAAAGTAAAGAGCGGAAATGGAAGAAGAGATTTACCTGATTAGCGCTTGGACGATGATCTGATTGAGAAAAGAAGCAGAGTGAAGAGCTGTTTTATAGAATCCTTTCGGTACTTGACGCAGCAAATAAAAACCAATGGACATTCCAAATTAGGTTTTTCGGTGTTGGGCTTCAAACTCCTATATAACCCCAGAATACGGATGATTTCGGCTTTTGGGCTATAATGTTTTATTTTATGGAGTTTAGATTTGTAAATAATTCGTAAGACAAAGATAAGTCAAATGTGTTTTTAAAAGAGAAATCGCAGTGACCAAAAAAAGTTATAATATACGATTTTAACCAACTTTTTTTGGATTTGCCAAAATGACCAACAAATCGCAACGCGAAATAAAAATCGCAACGCGATCCCCAGAATCGCAAATCAGTTTCCAGATCGCAAATCAGTTTCCAAAATCGCAACGCGATTCTTGAAAATCGCGATGCGATAGTACAAATTCGCATTGCGATTTCCAAAATCGCAACGCAATATGAAATCGCAACGCGAACACTAAATCGCAACGCGTCCGTAAATCGCAACGTGTATCCGTAAATCGCAACGCGTATGGGTAAATCGCAATGCGTATCCGTATATCGCAACGCGTATCCGTAAATCGCAACGATAATACATAAAAATCGCAACGCGTATCCGTAATCGCAACGCGATATTTAAAGCGCCATTTATAATCGCTACGCGTATTTTATTTCAAATTACAAAAAGAATATTAAGACAAAATCCCGTAATCGCAACTCATAACCTAAAACCTAAAATCACAACTCAGTCCCATCTCCATCTCACTCTCTACGGCGAAGAAATCCGTCCCCATCTCCGAAGATTTCCGTCCCCATCTCCGGCGAAATCCCTCACAACCATTCACGGTCAGAAATCCCTCACAATATCAGAAATGGAAATCAACCTCCGAGGGTTAGTTTTTTTAATTATTTTTATTTTGAAATGTTTGCATTATTGTAGGTTTCTCATATTGAAACTGATGATAAGTTACTGGTCATTTCAATATAGATTAACCATTTCACTTAGATTTCATTTCGCGTTACGATTCTGTCGTTGCGATTTTCATTTCGCGTTGCTATTCTCTCGTTGCGATTTTCAAGTTAGTATTTGTCTTTGTCTTTGTTCTGTCTTTTGGTTGAAGTAATGCAATCCATTCAAGTTTCAATTTGCAGAAGAGTCGCAACGAGATAAATGAAAATCGCAACGAGAGAATGACTGTCGCAACGAGAATCGCAACGCGAATGGAAATCGCAACGAGAGAATCGCAACGCGAAACCAAAATCGCATTGCGATTTTCATTTCGCGTTGCGATTCTCGTTGCGATTTTCATTCGCGTTGCGATTCTCTCGTTGCGATTGTCATCTCGCGTTGCGATTCTCTCGTTGCGATTTTCATTTCAACCAAAAGACAAACAGTGTTGCAAATTTTAGTTTCAAGAATAAACTACTACTTTTTATGTTTATGTTTTGGTATATCTTCACAGTGTAGTTTTTGGTATATCTAACTTGGTATGTTTATTGTTTTGTAGAAATTTTTTCGGCTCAATTGACCTTGAGAATAAGTCAGCCTGGCCACTACAATTGCCAAAGAAGCTTTCACCTGCTCAAAGACAATTGTTTGAGGAAACCTGCTTCGGGCCATGGCTGAGAGTACAGCATCCGGGTGGAGATGCTAATTTGACCCATTTGTGGCTTCAGACCATGACATCAATCTACCCGACAGTATACAACGTGGTGAGGAAGAGATATGGTTTCATTTTCCACCAGCGTATACTTGCTTTGGGCGGAAGGAGTTTGCTTAATCACTGGTCTACGATTCAGACACGATGATGTAGGCCGGTACACTCGTCATATCGCCCGCCCATCATGGTTTCCCGGTTTTTCCGGATGAGTCAATGGAGAAGCCGAACCTACATGTCGACGACCTGAAGAAATTATTTAATAAGAAAGCTGGTTTCACTCGGATGGAAGACGTCGATGTTGTCCGAGTATGCCTTCTACTACTTGTGTATGCCGGCTTTTAGGCAGAGAGGCCAGACAACCTATTCGGGAGCTATAATATGTAGAGGACCTGAATGCATGGAATCTGTTTCCGTGGGGTTCGTATATATGGAAAGCTACCTGGACTAAGTTGTCGTCTGCCTTTGATGACCGCAAAAGTTTGCGGGGCGATGGGTCCAAATACACTTTGTCAGGCTTTGTTGGGCCTTTAAGGTAGAATTTCTATATAATGTTTCTAAAAATTATAATTTTATTTAACAATTACTAATTTTGTTATTATATTGTTTGTAGATTTGGAATTCGAGGCTTTCCCCGCATGCGTACATATGCAATAAAAACGTCAAATGATATTCCCAGGCTATTTCCTGGAGGAAAACTCTGTTGGATTGGGAAGACTTAATACCATATGCCACAATAAATAATGTAAGTTAACACAATACTTTATATATAAACAAGTTATTAATAGTAGACGTTTAACTTTGTTTGAGTTTTTATATTTAGGAGGCCAACATTCCATTACAAAGACTGTCACCCACGGAGGAAGAGCTTGCCACTGATTGGTGGCAAGCTAGTCAGAGTTTTTTTGATGGCACGGATGATGAGCAGCATCCACTTCCTCCAATTCGAGAGCCATCACCTCACCTAGAGCCATCACCCGATCGTGACGACTATACACCTCTAGAACGAGAGCCATCACCTATCCCGTCACATCATCGAGCCTCTTCTCCACCATCACCTCATGATAGGCGACGGCAAAGATGCCACGACTCCTATCTCCATGTTCTCCACCTCCACCTCAACGGGATGAGTCAAGGGAGTTTACGTGATGAGGTCAATGCCTTGCGTGAGGAGATCGGTACTCTACGCGATAACGATGGTGCATGGCGTGTGGAGGTGTCAACTTTACGTGGTGAGGTGCCGCTCTACGTGAGATGATAGTATCGTTTGCAGAATGAGGTTCATACTCTACGCAACGAGGTAAGTTTAGATTTTCCATATTTAACTTAATGATAAATTTACTCGTAATTTCACTTAGATTAGCCATTTCACTTAGATTGCTTAGTAAATTTATTCGGTTGCTGCCAATTCTGCTAAACTGTGTATTCTTTAACACTGTGAAATAGTATTTGTCTTTGTTTGTCTTTTGGTTGAAGTAAATTTGTTCGGTTGCTGCCAATTCTGCTAAACTGTATTCTTTAACACTGTGAAATATATTGTCTTTGTTTTGTCTTTTGGTGAAAGTAATTTGTTCGGTTGCTGCCAATTCGCTAAACTGTGTATTCTTTAACACTGTGAAATAGTATTTGTCTTTGTTTTGTCTTTTGGTTGAAAGTAAATTTGTTCGGTTGCTGCCAATTCTGGCTAAACTGTGTATCTTTAACACTGTGAAATAGTATTTGTCTTGTTTTGTCTTTTGGTTGAAAGTAAATTTATCCATTCAAGTTTCAATTTGCAGAAGAATTTATAGTTTACTTTCGCAACACGAAATTAAAATCGCAACGCGAAACCAAATCGCAACGCGAAATGAAAATCGCAACGACAGAATCGCAACGCGAAACCAAAATCGCAACGACAAGATCGCAACGCGAAACCAAAATCGCATTGCGATTTTCATTTCGCGTTGCGATTCTTTCGTTGCGATTTTCATTTCGCGTTGCGATTCTGTCGTTGCGATTTTCATTTCGCGTTGCGATTTTGGTTTCGCGTTGCGATTTTAAGTTTCGTGTTGCGAAAGTAAACTATTTCTTCTTCTGCAAATTGAAACTTGAATGGATTGCATACTTCAACCAATAGACAAATCAAAGACAATACTAACTTCAGGGTATTAGTTTGAAACATATTTTTCTTTGTTATCTGATGCATTTGTGAACTATGATGAATAATGATTGGGTGAATACAATGCAAGTTTGAAACATATTTGTCTTTGTTTTCACTGTTTAAATATCATGTCTGTTTATTTACTGATTTTTGTATTTAATTATTTAGCGGCCCGATAGAGTGGATGCTTTACGTCGGGTTATGCTTGCACGACGGAGTTCACGCATCAGACAGCGTGCACGTGCTATTAAGTCTCCGTACACCCCAATAGTGCGAAGACACCGCAAGAAGAAGCCCGACTCGCCTGTCATCCCTCAAGAGTCCACCTATCGTTGAAGAGGCCCCCCATATCATTCCTCGAGAGTCCCCTCCCACCGTTCAAGAGGCAACTGTCATCGTTGAAGAGGTCCCTCCCACCATTCCAGAGCCCGATTCACATGGGGTAATATATCGAAGTATTGAGAAACCCCCACCGGTTCCGGACATGATGGATGAGAGTTGGCTCTCGTATGAGTTACCGGCCAGTACCATACCGGTATCTGAAGAGGAGAGGGAACAACTACGGACACAATTTTGGATAACACCCTTTGGGCTAAGACCGCAGTTGATTTTTATCTACATGAGCGGAGCAAGGGGTGTTTCACTGACATATGCAAGCTCACCGATGATATCTTTTTGTTGCTTGAACGGCCTTGGTGGGGCGTATATTAGGGGTCGAAGACAATGGCTATTTCGATGGGGGGTAAGTCTTATATTTTTCTTATATTTCAATTTGATTAATTTTTTTTTAAATTATGTAAGTCACTAATATA
This sequence comes from Hibiscus syriacus, assembly GCF_006381635.1. Classification (NCBI taxonomy): domain Eukaryota; kingdom Viridiplantae; phylum Streptophyta; class Magnoliopsida; order Malvales; family Malvaceae; genus Hibiscus; species Hibiscus syriacus. The sequence goes on from NW_024062795.1 coordinate 8,263,432, forward strand.
TGTCTTTTTTTTGTAAAACAGCATATCGATGCGTGGGTGACACGTCTTCTAATAATAAGAAAACTTAAGAAAATAAAATATACGATATACAATAATGCCGACGTCTTTTCACGCCGTTCACTTGAAGAATGCACGAGATGAATCATTTGATTTGGGCAATGGACAAGCTAAACTTTATCCTGCATGGTGGGAGGTCGATAAGGTTAGTATTATTTAGATTGAGTTTAAAGGTTTATGAAATAAGTGCGCAAATGAATGAATTATTACTTATGATTGCAGGTGTTTATCCCTGTTTTGGAACGTAACATTGGATTCTCGTCGAGCTTCAGCTCCCATCCCTTAAGACAATAGTGTGACAGCATGATAAATTACATATCATTGGCTGATTTAAGAGATGTTATTAAGGGATGGAGCTCTCATTTGGCTAAATTCTTGGATGCGATCAATTATTGGACTCGTTCTGGAAACAAGAAGCCAAAGAAGCTCAATATTACAGTATTAGAGACGAGACCGCGCCCACAACAAACGAGCGGAGCCAGAGGAGATTGTGGTCCTCTCGTATGCTTGGCGTTGGAGCGTTTGACGACGGGAAGCATCAAGTATCTACCTCCCACCGATAGAGATAAAGCTGCAGTAGGCTTGTGGTTTCGGCATTATATGGCTAAATCGATATACGAGACGCTGCCTACCTGCATCCGCGTTATAAAATGTCCATAAACAATTGGTAAGTTTATATACTTATAAATGAAAATGTTTGGTTAAGTAATTAGAATTCAATAATTTGCGTAGAAAGTGTTGTTTGAACAAATGTTTGGTTTCTGCAGGTTAATCTCAGAAGTGAACTGCGTGAAAATGATGTCGAGCTGCAAAAGTTGATTCAATAGTTAATTGATTGTTTTTGATTGTTTAATTGATTTGTAAAAGTTGATTCAATTTTTGATTGTTTAATGATTTGTAAAAGATGATTTGTAAAAGTTGATTTGTGTAATTGATGCGAACATAATTCTTATTTGTGCTTGTTTAATTGATTGAAATGTAAGGTTGATTTGTTGATTTCAATCTGCATTATGTTGAAGGCAAAAATGACTATCGCAATGCGAAATGAAAATCGCAATGCGAAATGAAAATCGCAACGAGAGAATCGCAATGCGAAATGAAAATCGCAATGCGGAAATGAAAATCGCAATGCGTTTATAATTTCGCATTGCGATTATCTCGTTGCGATTTCATTTCGCATTGCGATTTTCATTTCGCATTGCGATTCTTTCGTTGCGATTTCATTTCGCATTGCGATTTTCATTTCGCATTGCGATTTCATTTCGTATTGCGATTTAATTTCGCATTGCGATTTTCATTTCGCATTGCGATTCTCTCGTTGCGATTTTCATTTCGCATTGCGATTTTCATTTCGCATTGCGATTCTCTCGTTGCGATTTCATTTCGCATTGCGATTTTCATTTCGCATTGCGATTCTCTCGTTGCGATTTTCATTTCCGCATTGCGATTTCATGGGATTTTCATTTCGCGTTGCGATTGTATTTTCCGTGTTGCGATAGTCAAATGCATGCCTAATAGTGATAACAACTGAATAACAGAGTTGGTTAAGTCAAAATGGTTGGCCTGAGTCATTAATTCAACTGAAAATGTTAAAAGTTCACACATAAAATCCACATAATACAACGTTTGCATATGAGCTTTTGATGGCAACGTTTACATAATACACAAAATGTTAAATGTTAAAACGTTTACATAATACAACTGAATAACAACGTTACATAATACAAAGTTCACACCATATGAGCTTTGGATTTGATGAGGATCCATATTTGGTAGAGGAAAAGATGATTTTGATGGCACTGGTGATCCACATGTCAACCTTGTATGACCACTTTCCTTGCACCGACTACATGTCGATCTCTTCTTCTCTTCACCCTTAGACGGTATACGATCGTGACTTTTGGTCGGCCAGGTAGCCTTCTGTCCATGGCTGGTGGCAAAACTGTTTGTAAGTCATCTGGTATGTCCCACTCAGAAGGATGTGGAATAGGGTAGACAATCTCGGCATAAGTCTGTCGATAAACTTCTGTAGTGTAGCAATCCATAGCGTATGCGCTTGAATCATCTTGGTTTAAATGAAGAGCAACTTTTATAACATGGCCACACGGATAACCAGATGTTTGCCATTTCATACAACTACTCTTTGCATTTAGATCGACTAGCCATTTAAGTATTATCCAGTACTTGAACAAAGTGTTTGAACATGGTTCAACTCTCCATGACGTTGACTTCACAACACGTTCGTTATTTTTTTCAGTCCATGGTGTAACACGATGTTCCAATGTTCCTGTAAATTTAAATAACAATACTTAGTAAAATATATAAATATGATAAGTTACGAATTCAAAGAAAAATACCTGCATGGTTCTTTCTTGTAGTACCACTGTTGAATAGAGGCTCGAAAAAACTCCATTAACTAGTAATGGCAACCCCTAAGATTGTCCTATCGGATATGATTGTCAGATTGCTAATAGGACCTATGCAATCCTAAGATGCCCCATAAACCATGTCCATGAATCAGAGGTTTCAGATTTGCCAACCCCGTAAGTATTGGCAATATCCCATTGTTAGCATCCATGGCTACTGCTAAGTTTACTCCAAGGTATCGACCTTTCAAATGTGCTCCGTCAACTATATAACTGGGCGCGCATGCAAGTAATAAACGAACGAATCTACAAAATAATATACACAAGAAATATAATCATTTAAATGTGAAATGCATGTAACTAACAAAATGAGTCAACAAAATTATATTGATTTACTAACCGTAGCACCAATGGCGATAAACAGCAACTCAAAGCGTCCATCTCTATCTGTTTTGATATGAGTTACCGACCCAGGATTTTTCAGCTTTAAATTGTGACAATAAGCCGGCAGTTGGGCAACGATGCTTCTGGCGACCCCCTCAACAATTCCAAGGCATAACATTTGGCTCCAAGCTTGAGAATATGATATACTAATCTTGAACCGAGCATTCATGTCAGTCATAATTTCATGTCCCCGATATACCCTGCCATTCAAAAACATTAACTCAGCCAGAAAACCACCCAACACCTTTTTGTTTGCCTGTCTATGGTGAGGAAAAACTTGGGTTCTTGAACATGTATGTTTATCAATAAAAGTCCTAACTTGAAACATTTTGCAATCTTTTATTCTCTTTGCAATCATACGCCACGTACAGTTTTGTCAATCATACACCTTGTTTCGAAACGATCTTTGCTTGATTTGTTAACTTTTAGTTGATAGCCATCTTCCACACATTTCGTATATAAAGCTATCTTCAAGTCTTCCTTTGTATCAAAACAATCATCTTTCTTGATACGAATAACTTTTGTGTAACAATCAACTGCTTTCTTTATCAACTCTTCTTCCGGTATCTGAAGTAATTCTGGCATATCCAGTTATACGCCCGTGGCATTTTTTTTCTTCGGGGACTTTTCTTCTTCTTTTCTTCTTCAGGATTATATGAATTACAGAATGGATGTTCAACATGTTCATTCACAGTCGTAACTTCTCCTCATTATCATCAACATTACATTCTTCGGCAACGGCTGTTTCATCATCAAAATTGGGTATTGACCAATATCAATATCATTACACGCATGGTCTGTTCTTCTTCTGAAACATCATCAAAATCGTGTATGACCAATATCAAAGTCCGGATATTGACCAAGACCAATTTCGAATACTGACTAGTACTCACAATTTTTTCTGTTGGCTCATCATCGTCTAACTGGTCAATACGAAAAACCGGAATTTGGTGCTGAAAGTTGATTGGGATTTGGATTAGAGAAAGGTTGTGGGTTTTGAGAAAAACTTAGTTGATTACTACCCGCTACTGACCCAACAATACTACTTCTAGGTTCAACAACATACAATGTAACATCATCTTGTGAAACACTAATGTAAGCAATGAATCGTTCAACATCTTCATTGTCGGTTAACAAATAAACTTTACCATTTCTCTGATAAGATAGCCTAAATCCACTTAGGGGCTCTAAATTCAATTTATTGAAACACGTAGCATTAGAGTTTCATAAGTTAACTTTTGTAAAGACAATTTTAGTTGAAGATTTATGGGTAAAGGCATATATTGTAAAACACCATTAACATTATCCCATGACCCTCCAAAACACAAATCTATCCAAACATGATCAACATTAGATGATTCATGGTTGTAACTAAACAAACGAGATGCGAAACTAAGACCTGTTGCCGGATGGGGAAGGATGTCGTTGGATATAGGAACGGATGTCGCCGAGAGAGTGATAGATGGAGATGGAATGAGTTGCGATTTAGGGATTTAGTTTATGATTTCAGTGTTATATACCCAAAATTTCAGTGTTGTGATTTACAGATTCTCGTTGCGATTTACGGATTATCGTTGCGATTTACAGATTCTCGTTGCGATTTACGGATTATCGTTGCGATTTACAGATTCTCGTTGCGATTTACGGATTATCGTTGCGATTTACGGATACGCGTTGCGATTTACGGATTATCGTTGCGATTTACGGATACGCGTTGCGATTTACGGATACGCATTGCGATTTACGGATACGCGTTGCGATTTACGGATACACGTTGCGGTTTACGGATACGCGTTGCGATTTACGGATACGCGTTGCGATATACGATACGCATTGCGATTTACCCATACGCGTTGCGATTTACGGATACACGTTGCGATTTACGGATACGCGTTGCGATTTATGTGTTCGCGTTGCGATTTTCATATTCGCGTTGCGATTATGGAAAATCGCAATGCGAATTTGTACTATCGCATCGCGATTTTCAAGAATCGCGTTGCGATTCTGGAAACTGATTTGCGATTCTGGGGATCGCGTTGCGATTTTTATTTCGCGTTGCGATTTTGTTGGTCATTTTGGCAAATCCAAAAAAAGTTGGTTAAAATCGTATATATAACTTTTTTTTGGTCACTGAGGCGATTTTCTCTTTACGGAAATTGAAGGGAAGAAAAAAAACAAATTAAAGTGCATTGGAACAAATTTGAAAACCACGAAAAAAAAGGGCAAGTTTCAAAAATTAATAAAATGAATGAAGAAACGTAAGAAATACACCAAAAATTAAAAGATTTTATAATAAATTAAACCAAATGGGGACTAAATCGTACAAAGAATAAAATTAGGTGAAATCGAGTGAAAAAAGGGCCAAAGTAAATTTTGAAGAAACCATATAGGGATGGAGAAGAGAATTACCCTACCCATTAAGAAAATGCGCGAATCCTAGGGGTTCCAAACGGGTCCTCGGGTCGAGTATAAAGCACAAAATTCATAAACAAATCTCATTTTTCACATTCCTACTAAAACATATCAAACCTTGCTCTCTATTTTCTCTGAAAATGTTCTTCATATTCTTCATTTTCGAAGAACATTCAACCGGAAATCAAAAGAAAACCAGATTCTGGCCATGCTCCGCCTCGTCGGCCGCCGTGTACTGGTGTCGGTAACTGTTCATAGGCGGTGAAATCGAACGTTTTTACACCGTTGGAAAGTCATTTTCTCCCTCTTTTAGAATCTCACCACTATTTTCATCAGAAAACCTCGAGGAAAGCAAGATCTAAGAAAGATCTTTCACAATTATCCTCTTCTGATCATTGGCTTCCTCTATCCCTGGTGGTTTTGGAGTCAAAGAAAAAAAAGACCAAACTGTTGAACATGCAAATACACAAGAACAAAATCAAGAAAGTTAGTAAAAGAATACCTCTTCTATGATGTTTCTTTCAAGATTACAAGTTTTTTGCTTCCAATCTAACCTAACCTTTCTTTTTTATTTTGCAAGGATTTATAGACTTAGGGATCCCATTTTGTTTAGAGTTTTATCTAGACTAAAACACTCTTTTTATTTTCCTTGTTTTTCTCGGAATCTCTTTCCCATTAAGAGATAACATCTGCGAAAATGCATCCACAAAAATGAGATTATGCAGCGATCTTTGACTGATAATGGTTGTGTGGATTGAAGTTAAGGTTTTCTTAAAACCCTAAATGATGACCCACTATGAGCTATTCGATCTTATTTTGATCCAACGGTGTAGATGATAACGGCTGAATGAAAAAATGAAACCCTAACTCTGTGGATCCCACACGGGCCTTATTTTCTATTGGGCTTCAACTAATGGGTTGTTGAGTTTGCATTTTGGATCTAGTCTTGAATTGATCACATTAGACCTACAAAATAAATAATAATAATTAGATAATAATACTATATAATAAAATAAAATCTAGTATATAATATATGATACCCAATAATAATAATATAAAATGATATAATATACATAAGTATAAATTAATTAAGTCCGGACGAAAACATATGTCTACAACTATATCAACTTTACCAGTGACTCAACGTATAATTATAAATTAGTTAAAATTTTAAAGATAAATTATTTAAAATAAAGGGTAAACTATACCAGTGACTACCTAACTATTGTCCCTTTTTATTTTGTCCAATATTTTTAAAATTTTGTCAATCAGGTCACTCAACTATTTAAATACATTCAATTAAGCCACTTCCCTTTAAAATTCAACGAAGAAACTGATGTGGCAGTTAAAATTTGGTATAATTACATTGGTCACTGACTTATATACCTATCAATTTTGTCTTAATTTTGATAAATTAAAATGAATCATCAAATCTTTAATTCTAAAAGATTTTAAAAGTAACAACATATTTATATTTTAACAAAATAAAATTTTTACTAGAAATTTCATTTATGGTTCTTAGAAGCATCCCGTCAATGAGACCATAACCCCTTTCAATTTTAAGGAAAATATAATTGATTAGCCTATGCATATAAAGTTCACTGGACAAAATTTTATCATACTACTATTTATGTAATATCCCAAATATTAGGTTAGGGAATATGTTGAAACATTTGAAATTTGAAGATTTATTGAATAAATGGTAAAAGATGAGGAAATGATTTGGAATAGTGTGTTGAACTAAATTGTATCAATAGATGAATTAAGAGGGCATTTTGGTCCTTTTAAGAGAAAATGAATTTAAAATTCAATTGTAATAAGATATTAAAGAAAAATGGGGGAAATTGAAAAAGAAATTACCAAAAGCCATCTCTCTCTTCTTCTTCTTCCCTAAGGAAAAAGTCTTCCCCATAGCAAATGTGAGATTTCAATTTGATGGCTTATTCTTGTATTTTTTGGTTAGTTAATGAAGCCTTGAGCATAATAGAAACTTAAGGAAGGATTAGATGAGATTAAAACTATGAGATAAGGGAAATAATGGAGATTATAGAAAATGGAGTTTGAAATGATATGTTAAGATATGAGTGTTTATTGATGTTTGTTAGTAGTTTTGACTTGTCAAAGAGGTAAATGAGAGATTAGAAGCAATGGATGAGTTTAAAAACAAGTTAGAAAATGTGGTTGATTCATAGAATCAAATGATATTGAAGGAAGGTTAGTTTACATAAGTAATGAAGAGTTTAGTAGCATTATGGGAGGTAATCCTAACAAAAATTTACCTCATTTGTGTAATAATCGAGGTAAAAACTAGAAAATCTAGGCAAGGGTATTGGTACTGATAGAACAGTACTGATACTATAGGTTAAAATGGGATGAAATTACTGAGTAGTATCGATACTGATTGAATCAGTATCGATATCATGGTAAGGGTATCGATACCAGGAAAACATCGAATCTAAAACTGGTATCGATACCGGAAGGGGTATCGGTACCGGAAGGGGTATCAGTACCATAGTATGGTAGTATCGATACCATGGTAAGGGTATCGATACTACGCAACATCGAAACTAAAATTGGTATTGATACCAAAAGGGGGTATCAGTACTATAGTATAGAAGTATCGGTACTATGGTAGTGGTATCGATACTATTGAGCTTGGCCAATTAGTTTGAAATTGTTATAGAAATTGAGATAATGATATTTGAATATTCTTAAAGTACAAGGTTAAGGAGTATACCAACATTTGTATGTTATGTGTACTTAATGGATACTTGTGTAGATCAGAACCAAGCTCCTGAATCTAGCAAGCAAAGGGAGAAAGATAAAGTTGCTAATTAGTCAGAAGTCTCTACACTTTATTAGCGGGGATTACCATGTGAGTATCTTGTTGTAAGTATATAAGAGGAAGAATATATATATAATATATATATATATATATATATATATATATATATATACATATATGTATATTATGTTTTATAATATTGATTACGTTATTTTATATGTATGGAAAGAATATTATGAATGAATTTTAGAGTATGAACTTGTAACACCCCCAACCCGTACCCGACCCGGATACGAGTCTGAGGTGTCACATTGACTTTTCCAAATCATTTGCTTTACAAAATACAAAATCCAGTTTGACATCTCCAATAAAACCAAATAAGTTCTATTATAAAACATATGGGTTTACAAATTTATCAGAGCGTATACAATTCAATCATCTATCTTACATGCCAACAACAATTTCAAATATCAAAACACATAATAAAAGACTTTTCTGATATGATAATCAGGAAGGAGAGGCTGACCTATTCTTGCCTTCCCTACTCTTGCTTTACTCCTCTTCTTGCTTCTCGAAACCTACGTGTGAAACACTCACACGCTAATTCGATGACTTAGTGAGGCATAAATAAATGTTTTATGACATATCATTATTAGTCTCTATGCACATTTCATAATCCTCATAAACTATAGAATGCATTATGCATCAAAACATAAACACATACATATACATATCATTTCATTATTCTTATTTCTTATCATTATGATTAACAATCAATTTCAAATATTAACTTAATACAATTATCATATAACCATTCATATGCCAACCATATTCATGCACATCATATATCACATATACCACTTAACACAAAACTCAACGCATTATCATATCTAGTTTATTATATTGTCTTTTATTTGCCCATGTACAATACTGAGAACTTAAGGTATGTGAGTACATAGAGGTTGTGCACTATGTTGTCACCACAGCTCGTATAATTCCCACTAGGGGCGCGTATAATTTGTCCCAAAGGACCACTATGTCCCGAAGGACCACATATAACACATATCACATATGTTCCGAAGGACTATATAGAACCCTCGACTCTTGGCATGCCAATTATACCCTAGCTCTCATAACACATAACATGGGCATTGTCAATTATGTCATTCACATATAAACATATTGTAACATCCCCAACCCCTACCCGATCTGGATATGAGTCTGAGATGTCACATTGACTTTTTAAAATAATATTCTTACAAAATAACAGAATATTTGGACTTATATTAAGAAAATACAATAATATACTATTGAATTATGTTTCATTATAACAAATTAAGGTAAAAAAAAATTTTCATGAATAGTAATATACTGTAATAGTATCATTATTGTGCAAATAGTACCGTAAACAGTACTGAACAATACTATGAACAGTGCTATAGTATACCCATGCATTGCTACAGTGTACTGATGCAAAAACATCGAATATAAATTGTGTATCGATGCACTACTACAGTGTACCGATGCACTGCTACAGTAACTTCAGCTCAACTTATACAAAACTCATAAAAATTTAAGCTTTCGTCACTATAAAGTTACCATTTACATAAATACGTTTAAAAATTACCAAACTCAATCAGAGCATGCATACTTAATTTAACGAATTTGTTTACATGTTAATCTATTTATCACATAATAATAGATACTATTTAAGTTTTCTTCTGATCTGGTAGTTGTAGAAGTAATGTTGTCCTAGCTGTCTAACCTTGCTTGTCTATCTTCTCTGATTCTACGTGTGAAACACTCACACGCTAAGTCATTGACTTAGTGAGACATAATATAATAACAATGAAATATAATGATGATACTATAATAAGATAAAGTGTAATGAAATCATATATGCAATCCATGTAAGATGCATAACAATGTATCTTACCAATAATCTCATCAAATTAACCATCATGAATTTTATTAATAACTTCACTAGCCCATGATATCATACTGAGAACCTGAGGTATGTGAGTATTGTGAGGTTGTGCACTATAATGTCACCATAGCTCGTATAAATTGCACCGAAGTGCCACGTAGAATTGCACCGAAGTGCCGCGTAGAATTGCATCGTAGTGCCATATAAATTTTGTCCATAAGGACCACATAGAAATTCCTTAAGAATCATACATATACCAAGGGTCAAGTAAGTGTCTCAAAAGACCTCATACATGTTCCAAAGAATACATATATGTCCCGAAGGACCGCGTAGACCCTCTACTCTTGGCATGCCAACTTTACCTATAGTTCTCATCTACATAACATGGGCTTTCACATTCACATAGTTTATATCTCGTAGACATACAAATTCTTACCTTTATCACGTAGCTCGTGTAACTTTTCAAACATATTCACTTAGAACATTGTCACATAATGCATATAATATGAATTCATGTCTGTATCATAAATGGAATGTAATCATGTATCAAGATATTACATCTAGACTTATCACAAGTCTAGAACTGAATATACTACTATATTGCTATGCATATGCACTCATCTAGATCTCTTTGCTTTTCCATCGATTGTTCTTACTTCCCAAATGTTCCGGAACTAATTTAGGCTCAGTATCTATATAAATATAAATTTAAGGAAATTATCAGATGCCTAAACCTTGTAATTTGATACTAATAGCTTAAACGATTTAATAAATTAATATTCAATTTTCCTTTAGGGGTATCGATGCACTATGGGTGCATCAATACCTAAAATAGATTCAAAATTTCTATGCATCGATGCCTGCCTGTGTGTATCGATACACCCCTAAATTTATCGATGCACCTTAAAGTTGTTCTTCAAAATTTGGTCTTAGTACATTGGTACCTATTCATAGTGTACCGATACACCTATTCATAATAGACTGATTTCACCCGAAAATCATCTACACTTCACCTAGATCATATATATAACCCTTATTATGCTACTAAACTCATCTATAATAACTTTAAACTAATTTCTATCATTCCACATGTTAAAATCTCCCATATTTCATTCAGATTCTTAAAACTAAGAATCTTACTAAATTTTCCATGTAATCCAAACTTACTTCTAACACTTATAACTTCTTATTCACACCTATGACAAGTCAAATTCCATCTCAAAGTTCCTTTATTAACTCTTTTTCAAAAATTCACTTTGAAACCCATTCTCTTTAATCTTTCATAACTTCTTCATCTTTGAGTTTCTATGACATTTTTCATCTCCATCATGTTTCCTAAGTCTTCCTTAATCAAAACCATACTTTAATCTTAAGGATTAACCAAAATAAATCAAACTCACCTTGGCTTGGGGTACTTCACGAAGGAGAAGAAGAGAGAAGAAGAGAATTGTCTGGAAACATTTGTTTCCCACAAATGTGTTCCACATGGGTTATAAGATAAACCCAAATAATATTTATTCTTTCATTTTTTCAATGACCCTTTTAGCCTTTTACTTCTCATTCATTGTTAATTCATCCTACACAATTCATTTAATTAAGTCCTTTACTTCTCAATTTATCTAATTTGATCAGTGAATTTTAAAATCTTACGCTTTAATCTAACCTGGTATTGAGGATGTTACACATCATGTAATGCTCTCATGGAGTCTCATATCACATCACATGTCACATAGGCACATCACATATATGTAATCACTTTTCATATGATCTCATATTTATGTCTCACATAGCTTATAATATTCTCATGTGTTCATATAAACATGTATGTCTTATCTTATTCACGTATAATTCTCATATATCACATAGTTTATATTTTATTCTCTTATGTTCACCTAGATCACAAAATTCATATCTCATTGAGTTCCTAACCTTCCTTGAGAAATCCCTTATACCATATCATATAGCTTACCATTTAATTATCTTATGTTCACCTAAATATATTACATAATTCTTATAGCTTATGTCATATGTTCCTATCATTCCTTATGTCCTTATTTTATCTCTTATTTCATATTCTTATATAATCACAAATCATTTATACTATTCGACCTAGCTTATCCCACTAACATATGTTTATATAAATCATGTAATATACAACAATATGTCAACACACATAAATCATAACAAACACATGCTTATATTTTTGAACTCATACATTCTACTATAGCAAATAGACTCATCGTAAGTCATATTTCCATTAACACCATATAACACTAGTATGCACTCACCTGGCCTCACTAGTCGAAATCGTTCTCTTAACTTTTCTCGATACCCAATACTTGTCGACTAATTTGGACTTGCTCTCGATTGATATCTACATAATCATACATTATACATATCAGTATTCTAAATAGCATACTCAGAAATATCTATTTCCATTTCCTTTGAAGTGTATCGGTACATAAATTACATTTGAAATTTTTGTTCCAAGGAGTGTATCGTACACTCCTTAATGTATTGATACACCTTGAAGAAGTTCTTCAAAATTGATTAGTGTATCGGTACCTGTTGAATGTGTATCGATACACACCAGCCCATAATTCACATTTAAGCTCGAAAGCACTCCAATTCTACTTAAACACTTCATTTCATCCCCTATCATATTCTTAACTCACATACGTATGCTTAAACTCATTAATATCCATTTACATCTTAAACTTCAAAATTCTATCCACCACATGAAATTCAAAAATCATACTAAATTTCCAACATGTTCTAAATCCATTCTAACACTGCATATCTCTTAATTCAACCATTGACAAGTCAAATTTAGTTTCAATTCCTTATCAACTCTATTCCAAGTTTTCATACAAAAACTCTTAATCTTTAATCTCGCCTAACTCCTTCATCTTATAGTTTTAAGGAAAATTAAGCTTTCCTTAAGCTTAATTATCATCTAATGATCATAACCCAACCTTAAATTCAACAAGAAATTAACTAACAAGAAACTCACATTTTCCTTAAGCTCTCACGCACAAAGAAGAAAGGAGAAGAAGAGAATTCTGGAAGCTTGAAGTTTTGCTTCATTTCCTTCACGTGGGTTAATATAAACCATAAAACAATTTAATTATTCCTTGCAAATGACCATTTTGTCCTTCACTTCCTTCTTCTTTGATATTTATCCTATACAAAATTCTCATATAAGTCCTTATACTATTCAATTATTCTACTTTAATCACCAAATTCTAAAATCTTTGAATTTAGTCACTAGCCCGGTATTGATGATGTTACAAATCTCCCATCTTTTAAGAAAATTCGTCTCGGATTTCACTGCATTAATAGATGAAAATATTGTTTAACATATAGTCATATTCTCATGTTACCTTCTCAATTTAATCTTTCGTATTATCATTAATAACTTAACTTCATCACTTCAATTCTTCAACTACATTTTTCCTTTATACATCCATATCATATTTATCATGTAAACAGTAGCATCAGTTCTTATCACTCAAAATCATAATTTAATCAAATTCCTTATCAGTCTTAATTACCTTGCAATAATAACCAGCCTTTATTCCATCATCCCTTGACTACTTCTTAAACTTCCTTAATACATATAAATCATTTATTTCTCTGACTAAGTCTGCTTAACCAATAAACATAACCTTTATCATATCTGATTCTTTAAACTTTATCCTTTCATTTCCTTATTCCATAAATCAAGATCTCCTTATAGTATAATTAACCATATCTTTCACCCGTGTTTTCATACTCTTTCATATCATTTATATTATCCCTAATTACCCCTCTTTATTACCTCTTCATAACTCTTATAATCCTATGAATTGCTCAAAATCTTGTCTCTATACAAAATCCTTATTCTATTTACAATACTTTACTACTATCTTAGCTTCTTTTGGATACACAAATCCCTATCTTCTTAACTATAGCACCTTTACATAATCAGAATACACCACCTTTTCCAAATCCACATCATACTTGATTAACTTAGTTTATATCTTTCCATAAATTACAACTCTATCACTTTACTATTACAACTAGTCGATAGCAAATATTCAATCTAGGGCACAAGCCCTAATCAACCAATCATATACATCCTTACTTATCAGAATTATCTCAACAATGGTTTACTTAACTTATCAAATCCACATCCATACACATACACCATGTAATTTTCGTTCAAACTCAACATTCTAACTTCCTTTGTCTTATAAACTGATCACTAAATGTACCAATTCTTAAACTCTTCTTATAAATCCTTAGTGTTACTCAAACATACGAATCCTCACCTCCTTTACTATGTCACATTACTATGATCAAGATATACAATTGTATCCAGATGCACTTCATATTTGGATATCATAACCTGAGAATATCTTAAAATCTTATAACTCCAATACCTTTTTCATAACCTAATCTTGTTAGCCAACGCTAACTCTTTCCATTAAATGCAAACACTTATCATCCACACTTTGCTTATACACATATTATCCATTCGTTTCAAATCATAAGCTCTAGCTTTATATCTTATACGCTTGTCACTGATACACTTATTCTTGAACTCTTCTACCAATTCTCACTGCATTATTTGATCTTTTAACATCCTTATGGTGACTTGTTCACCATTCTATCTTATCTACGTTATAACAAACTTCTCATATCACTTTTCTGATTCAAAACAGTGAAAACCTTTTATCACTATTGAATATGATTTCAATCTTCTGAAATCACATTTAATCTATGAGGCACTTCCTGAAGTGTATGCTTTTCATTCTTCTGGCCAGGGCAGGTGAATTACTACCACCATCAGGTATATTGCCTCTCGATTTACTTGACCATCTCTCATAACTATCTCGTACTAATCTTATTCTATTAGCAGATAGTATACTCCTTACACTATCATATCAAAAAAAAATTCACTGTGTTGGCATACACACAATTTAAAACTCTTTTACCTTCGGTTTAAGCCAAGAATCGATTAAACATTGGATCTGATACCAAAGGTAAACACCCCAACCCGTACCGACCCGAATACAAGTCTGAGGTGTCTTGACTTTTCCAAATCATTGCTTTACAAAATACAAAAATCCAGTTTGACATTTCCAATAAAACCAAATAAGTTCTATTATACAAACATATGGTTTACACAAGTATCAGAGCGTATACAATTCAAATCATCTATCTTACATGCCAACTAAATTTTCAGATATCAAAACACTATTAATAAAAGACTTTTTTGATCTGATAATCAGGAATGAGAGGCTGGCCTGTCTTACCTTACCTACTTTACTCCTCTTCTTGCTTCTCGAAACCTACGTGTGAAACACTCACACACTAAGTCGATGATTAGTGAGGTATAAATAAAGTTTTATGACATATCATTATTAGTCTCTACTATGCAAATTTCAATAATCCTCATAAGCTATAGAATGTATTATGCATCAAAACATAAACACATACATATACATATCAATTCATTATTCTTATTATTCTTATCATTATTCATATGATTAACAATCATATTTCAAATATTAACTTAATACAATTATCATATAATCATTCACAGCCAACCATATTCATGCACATCATATATATACATATACACTTCACACAAAACTCAACGCATATCATATCGAGTTTATTTATATTGTCTTTCATTTGCCCCATACAATACTGAGAACTTAAGGTATGTGAGTACATAGAGGTTGCACTATGTGTAACCGGGTACGGTTGGGGTGTCACTTGACTTTTCCAAATCATTTGCTTATACAAAATACAAAATCCAGTTTGACATTTCCAATAAAAAAAATAGTTCTATTATATAAACATATGGTTTACAAAATTTATCAGAGCGTATACAATTCAAATCATCTTCTTACATGCCAACTACAATTTTCAGATATCAAAACACATATTAATAAAATACTTTTCTAATGATAATCAGGAAGGAGAGTTGACATGTTGCCTACATACTCTTGCTGACTCTCTTCTTGCTCATCGAAACCTATGTGTGAAAACACACGCTAAGTCGATGACTTAGTGAGGCATAAATAAATGTTTTATGACATATCATTATTAGTCTCAATTATGCATTTCATATAATCCTCATAAGCTATAGAATGCATTATGCATCAAAACATAAACACATACATATCATTCATTATTCTTAGTATTATCTTCTCATTATTCTTATAATTATTCATATGATTAACAATCATATTTCAAATATTAACTTAATACAATTATCATATAACCATCATATGCCAATCATATTCATGCACATATATCACATATACCACTTCACACAAAACTCAACGCATTATCATATCAAGTTTATTATATTGTCTTCTATTTTCCCATGTACAATACT